>NC_069377.1:37712500-42712500 GCF_021730395.1 Mercenaria mercenaria | reverse complement strand
TTCAATGCTATTTTTATGTTAAATAGTCCAATCAAGACCGTTCTTTCGTATGGAATTCCCAGAATTTTTATGTACACACTGGGTGACATCTAAAAATAGAAAATTCACACGTGACACTAAATTGTACATGCGCAGTTGTTCTATACACCCACGCTTCCTTTTCCGCAGCGCAAAGTTTTTTTGGCGGCAAGTTTGAATATAGTCGGAAACAATCTTCAACATCTGGGTTTGTATTTCACTTTTACTTCAATGTTATGTTTTTATTTTACTTAACAGACGTTCATATATTGTGATAAGAGTATATTTAATGGAGAATATCGTTTAATTAGTAATATTTTTAACAAAACATTATCTGTCCGAATTTCCCAGTTCTAAAATATACGGTCCTTAAATCTTGGACGTCAAAAATCTCGTATCCTTTATAATTCGGACGCTGCTTTTATGGCATGGTTCTTGAAATATTTCAAAAGACCTAGCATAGCTAAATTCGTTTATCTTCTGTTTTAGGGGCATGGATGCACTACTGAACCTAAGAAATCGGGAAATCAACGGCAGAATGTGTTCTATTCATATTAAACAAACATTAAAAGAAACATTATGTCACATGTTTAATCATGAATATATATATGACCATCCCCTAATATTCAGTATCTTAAAACATCTTTTACAAAGAATCGACTCCGATATGTGGATTGTCTCTGAGATACATCATTTATTGCTTAGAATGGAAATGGATGAAGATAGCAGTATAGTCTGGCTAGCTTCGCGATATGCAAAGTCCTGCAATGATCTTCACATGCTCCGCCTCGTTGATGAAGTCAAGAAGAATTCACTTTGATTCTTTGTTATGTATTTCTTAGATATAGACATGTACCTCACAATGTCTCATAACTGTCAGAGATGATAACATGTAATAAAATACAAGTATTTGTAATAAAGTTTAACATCTTAAGTTGTTTCTTTTACGTTCTTCTACGCTTTCAGAAATGCCTAGAACATATACTCATAAGAAACGAGGCAAGACAATGAACTATGATACAAAACAACTAGCTGATGCCTTGAAAGCGCATCAAAATGGGATGTCCATCAGAGAAGCTTCAAAAGCATACAATATCCCAAAATCAACACTGGCTGACAGAGCTAGTGGCAGATATGAGGTAAATGTAACTCATGGTCGTCCGTGTGCGATACCAATTGAAGTTGAAAAGAAAATTGTCGAAACAGTGAAAGTAGCCGCTGAGAGGGGAATTGGAATTTCGCGGAAGCAGTTGCTACTTAGGACAAATGTGTTGTGCCAACGCATTCAGGTACATAGAGTAGTATGAAACTTCTGCAATTTTTTAATTTGAATAAGACTTTTGCTTTACTGGCCTTGTTCAGGGCATTGTCCTGCTCAAGTCCCGAGTAATATTTTTCTTCTATTAAAGATATCTATTGGGCATATTTCACTAAAATATTTTTTCTCTCGATATTTACTTCAAATGTATAAAATCCTTATCAATTGTATTAAGCTTTACTAAATGAAGAAATTATGCTTGCAAATAGGGCTACATTCGTAATAAAATGCCGTGCAGTAACAGTTGATTGTTAAAAAACAGCCAGTTCTTTTGATGGTAGTACATATTTATACTGTATCTATCTATGAATGTACAGATTGTGCACTATTTTATACCTAATATATAGTATTGTAATGACAAATAAACTTGTTGATTTTCTGTTAACATTAAGTTAAGTCAATGTTCATTTTTAATTAGCATGGTCGTTTTATTTAAAACGGATAACATAATAATACATGGAAATATCAAAATGGATGATAAGAATGTGTGGTAGAATGTTTCTATTAATTACTTTCTAGGTGCATACATCCTATAAGAACTTCCACGCAGGTAAAAACTGGTGGGAAGGCCTCAAGAGACGTCATGGGCTTACACTTAGACAGCCAGAGCGCCTCGGTAGTACACGTTGTCGTATGATGAATCGTGAAACTGTAGGAAAGTATTTTGAGGCATTGTCAAACATCATTACTTCCTCAAACTTGAATGACAAGCCAGAATTCATCTGGAATTGTGACGAGACCAGCAAGAATTTTGAACACAATCCAATTAAAGTTGTTTCTGGTATAGGTGCTAAAAATGTATGTGGTAGAACAAGTAGCAAATCTACTAATATAACCATTATGGCATGTGTTAACGCAGCCGGCAAAGCTATGCTACCCATGTTTATAGTAAAGGGAAAGACCCCAAGGTCATTGTACTCGTTCAATACTCAGGCAGCTCCTCCTGGTACTAAGTGGTCCTACCAGGAGAAGGGCTGGATGACGGACCAAATAGGTGAACAGTGGTTCGACACTGTTTTCCTGCAAAACTGTGGTACCCATCGACCCCAACTCCTGATTCTTGATGGCCATAGTAGCCACGAATCTCTAGCGATACTCCAGAGGGCTATTGAAGAGAATATATTTATTCTTGCCCTGCCCCCTCATACCACGCACCATCTTCAACCTTTGGACAAGTCTGTATTTGGTCCTTTTAATAAGGCATACAATTCAGCTTGCTCCGAATTCTTACAGGATCCATTAAACTCCGTGAATAAATGGAACTTCCCCGCGCTGATCACAAGAGCATGGGTATCAGGTCTGACTGAGGGGAACATTAAATCTGGATTCGCTGCCTGTGGCATATTTCCTCTGAACAAAAATGCCATCCATGATCAAGCTGATTCCCCAAGTTATCCATCTGACAAACCACTTGACAGTCAAACTCAAAGTCCTTTTGTAGAACATTTCTCAATCCCACAAGGCATAGGAAGTAGTTCTTCATCTGTATCTAGTATGAGTACTGAGGTAAACCATGTTGACACATCTCTTCAAAGTGTCAACACTTCAAATTTCATGGACCCAGTTGTTACTGATCAAACTGAGTCTATTGATCAGGTTAACAACCAAGGCGACAGCACTGTAGATGCTGTAATGGACCCAGTTGTTACTGATTATATTAAGTCTATTGATCAGGTCAAAAACCAAGGTGACAGCACTGTAGATGTCGTAATGGACCCAGTTGCTGTTCTGGATCTTCTCTCTAGCGGCGATTTTATAGTTGATGGAGAGATAGATTTTCCAATTACAGATGATTCTTTGACTCTTCCCAACTCTCCATGTAACATAAGTCCTGAAATTAATACCGAAACCACGCAATGCCAGTCTTTAGTACCGTCCGCTAATTGGAATCAAGATCTGGATTCCATATTCCTCCCGCCAAGCGGCGGTGTACCCAATGGCCCTGTGGCAAAAAAAAACAAAAGGCTATTACATCTCATAGGCTACTGACCAGTGCTGAGGTTTTGCAGGAGAAACTGGAACAGGAAAGGAAAAAAGTTGAGAAACAAAATAAACCACGTAGACAAAAACGAGTAAAAATAGAATCTAACAAAATTTAATTGTAACCGAATCATACAAACATATAGACTGAACAGTTGAACAAAGAGTGTGGACATGAATTAAAATGATTTTGACGAAAATGAATGTAAAATCTTGTTATTTTAAAAAAAAAAAAATTATGTCCGAATTTCCCAAACCCTATGTCCGAATTTTTGGTACTACCGTCGCTATTCTAGCCTCGTTTTCGTACCCTTTTCTTTTCAATTTGAAAAATTCGGACGTCTTTGAAGCAGACTAACGCGCGTTCAGGTGTTAAGAACTAGGCATACAGGAAAAGCGCTGCACCTGATGCAGTATGTACAAAAATTGTCCGGAATTTGATGGATTTACCCTAGATAAGAAGAGAATAAAAACGAAATCAATGTCACTAAGAAAACTAAGTAAAACAATCAAAACAAGATTTGTACAAAGAAATGAATATTGTTTTATAGATATATATGTAAGAATAGAATAGCAAACCTCCAGTTTTGGGATTCTGAACTTTTCAAGACTTATCACATGTATGAAACACTGCTATTTTATGCTAAAACGTTAAGATGAAATTGGTCGTATAACATGGGCAACTTGCTTGTGTAAAGCGTTTACTGTACCAGTATGGATTTGGATACGTGTGGATTGCAAACGATGTTGTCAATCCGTCGGTTTTCCTCCAAGCTTTTACAAACAGACTGAGAGATTGTGCTTACCAGTCGCTACTGGATTTTCTTATCCAATAATGATGTCCCCAACTCCCTCTCAAAAGAGGCTGTAAATAGTTACTGGACTTTCTGTCTGTTGGTCCATCCACTTGGCTGAAGAACACTCGGTGCAGAAACCTATAATTTTGTAGGCAAGTTGGTTGGACCAGTGGTTGCTCAAAGGTGAAGGTCTAGGTGAGCTTGAGCTGAAAATTTAATTCTGATCAAAAACTGAAGAACACTTTTTACTACAGTCGTCAAACTCCATAGAATGATAGTTTGTCATCTGTAGATGACCACTTCTATTTTCAAGGTCAGTAGGTTAAAGTTCAAGAACACAATCACCTTCACACTAAAACAGTTTCAGCTTCTTTGATCTTTCGTACTAATCAGTATAGAAACAATTGAATACCTGCATATACGGCTGCGAAAACATTGTGTTTCAATCGGCAAAAGGTAGATCGTCCTTTTCAAGATCATTCGTGAGAATGACGACCTGAGAATCGAATGGCGAATTCTGTGTTTCATTGGTATTCATTGATACAGTAACGCATTTTTACCTCATTTCATAGGTAGACTGGTGGCTAAATATACACGGTAAAACAGTCCTGCACAGCTGGATATTTTCTTCATTATAGCGCAAATTAAAAAAACACATGCATTTTTGGATTTACCATAGTCAACAGATATTTGTTACAAGGACACTGGTCGAAACAGAATGAAAATCGATACATAAATGATCAAGTTATAACAGTTTATATGCACTAGGGGTAAGCCTTCAAAAACGGCAAAATTATTAGTAAATTTGAAAAGTGCTCAGAATAGTCTTGCTTGCATTCTTTCCTCACACACTGACCATACACACAGACAAAGGCCTGAGTATGAGTAATTTATTCTATTGTTGATCAATCAAACACCTAGTAACTTCATTACTTTGTTTGTAAAATAAAGTTTATAAAAGAAAATAAACTTGCAATCTATATTCAAAGTTTGGCCAGTGTCACAGTAATGGCTAATGTATTGCCAAGGCGTCCGTTAAGACGACTAACTTATGTAGATCGGGCTCGTGCCCTGGGACATTTACAAGCTGGTATGCGACCTCAGGATGTTGCAGCTATATTTGGAATTCACCGGAGTACTGTTGTTCGTCTTAATCAGCGGTATCAAGCAGTGTCACATTCAGCGTGGAGGATATACGCATTATTAGTATTTGGTAGTAAAACAGTGATTTAACCATTTTTGACAGATGACCCTTGGGAACTTCTTTTATGGATTACGCTAGAACGGATACTTGGATTTTATTTTCGTTTTCAGTTCTGTGTTAAGCTTTGATTAAAGTTTAATCTGGTATATTCCTGTTTGTTGTGTGTCATATAATAAAAATATAGTTACCCAAAACATCCGTGTGTGCAGAACTTTTTTTACCGAGTATATATGAGTCAAACGACATGCGACATTTACGGAGGTAGGTTACCTTAATATTGGTATGTGCGCATGTCTAACCGGAAGCTTACGTGACAATTTACGACGACGATTACGACAAACTAAATTTTTTTGTATATCCATTCTTCTAAAAACAAATCATAAACCTGTCTCCGATCTGAAGCTTTATGGTTTAATAATGCAGAAATAATGAATAAATTGCCGCAGAAACGCTTCAAAACAATGTTGCCTTAAAATGACGTCATGACGTTACGTGTCAGTTACCGCGCAAAATTAATAGTTTTTTTTATTTGAAAGTACGTAATTCTGTGCATTTTCTTTATTTGAACTATTTTCAAACGGCCATTATTTGCTGAAATGTTTTTATGAGTCTTTTGCTCTGAATAATAATCAATATTTTGCTTCTTTTATTTTTATGTAGTTATATTGAAATGTTATGCGGAATGTAAGAAAGGGACAAAGATAAACGAAATTGAGATTGTAGCAGTTAAACATCATATTACACGAAATACAAAAGTTGCTGCGGTTCAACTAATTTGAATTTACCATGGTAACAAGGTAACCTACCTCCTTAATGATGAAAGGGAAGTTTCATGCACTTTTTATGAGGTAACACCGACACATGGGAATGAAGGTTTAGCGTTACATCAAAATTGGGATTTTTGACTGATATTAGGTTGTTTGTCATCAAATTTCGGCAAAGTTGTGGCTTTAACTTATTTAAGAAATATGCTTGAGGAACCTTTATTGTGAGAAGTGCGAATGCCATATTTTAGATGTCATTTGGGATGGTTTAATTTATAGCTATTGTTGTGTTAGGCTGTGACGTCCTTCCAAGGAGGGGCCTATAGATAAAATTAACTGGGTATATTTTTGGCAGTCTTATTTGAAAGTACGTAATTCTGTGTATTTTCTTTATTTGAACTATTTTCAAACGGCCATTATTTGCTGAAATGTTTTTATGAGTCTTTTGCTCTGAATAATAATCAATATTTTGCTTCTTTTATTTTTATGTAGTTATATTGAAATGTTATGCGGAATGTAAGAAAATGGATGATGGTAACCAATATTATTTGGAATATAGTTGGGTGAAAGGTTACTTGTTACGGCCATTTTCAAATAAAAAGCAGGCAGTTTGATTTGTAATACCTATTTTTCAGTTTCCGTTGATAATTTGTTACTTATATACTAAATTTAAGCTCTAGAAAATTGTGGTTTCTTGAACTGAATTGATGTTACCATGGAAACGAAGCCCGCGACCTATATATCTAAATGCAAAATTCAAAAGCGTTGACACTGGTCTATTTAAGGAACACAGCTTCGGCTTTTTATTTTCATTTCAACAATATCCATGAGAATAATAGCAGCATGCTGAACGATTTTTCCATGAAAAATGCCGGGCGAAGGGTACTGCTGTAAGTATTTTAAGCTGTGAAATTTGTTTGAATAAATGCAAATAACACGAAAATATAACAAAATACGTTAGAAATAATATGTTTTAAAGCTACATTAACAAGAAAGATACTTTTATTCAATATTTTTTATAAGAAATTACGACAAAAAGCAAGATATACGCTATTTTAAACATCTCTGTTGCCATGGTCACTTTAAACTTTAAGAAAAATAGGGTACCATGTAAAGTGCTTGGTATTTTGCTAATAATATTACTCAAATATTCCATGTTGGACATTAACAGAATGGCACTGAAGCCGTCGAAAACTCCGTTTTTATACATAGTTGTTTAAAAATGAGAGAAAATGCGTTACCATGGAAACACGAGCCCCGTGACATATACATTTTAAGCTTATATTAGAAACCTAACGTGCATACTAGTAAAATTATCAGTTATGCAGACTTCTACGGATATCAATGAAACTAAAATACACTGAAAAGTGTTAAATATCCGTATTTTCCTTCTTCTTTCAATATAAAATACCTTTGCAGGGTCATGTTCTTCGAACGTGAATAAAAATTGAACTTAAAGGGACAAAGATAAACGAAATTGAGATTGTAGCAGTTAAACATCATATTACACGAAATACAAAAGTTGCTGCGGTTCAACTAATTTGAATTTACCATGGTAACAAGGTAACCTACCTCCTTAATGATGAAAGGGAAGTTTCATGCACTTTTTATGAGGTAACACCGACACATGGGAATGAAGGTTTAGCGTTACATCAAAATTGGGATTTTTGACTGATATTAGGTTGTTTGTCATCAAATTTCGGCAAAGTTGTGGCTTTAACTTATTTAAGAAATATGCTTGAGGAACCTTTATTGTAAGAAGTGCGAATGCCATATTTTAGATGTCATTTGGGATGGTTTAATTTATAGCTATTGTTGTGTTAGGCTGTGACGTCCTTCCAAGGAGGGGTCTATAGATAAAATTAACTGGGTATATTTTTGGCAGTCTTTCCTACCTACAGACACACTAACTGACTGAATCCTAATCAATATTTTATGGTCCGGTGGCTAAGAGGGCATATTTTACTCTTTTGATACTTTCGCTGAATGTATTTAAACATACCGGTATTATTTCATAGTTGTAAACTTCGAAACGAAAGTTGAATTTATTCTTTTGGTCGTTTTTCATTGCTGATTTGTGGGCCGCTAGCTACAGTTTCACTTCATAACTTTGAAATGATCTTTCTGTTTATATTTTGTGAAACAAATACGATATAGAAGTATTGCGTAACATAAGTCTATATAAAAAGTATTGAAGTGACTAAATGTTACATGAAACAAAGAAATTCTTTTATTTGTGTATAACGTATGCGTCGTTTAGGATTATTGGACGTTGTTTAATATCTTAATTTTTTCCAGTTTATTAAGTTTTGTTAATTTTACTTCAGAGACATAGTTTCCTTTCCCGAAAATTCAGAACTTGCTTCTCCAACATGCGAGAAAATTTTCAAAACAGTGTACTCAAGAAAGCAGCACGAAGCTCAGTCTGACTAAAGTACATCTCTTATTACGCTACGCTTAGGATCTGAAGACGAGCTATTGATAGCCTCGTTCTGACGACCCTTCCACTAGCCAATCAAAAGGTTACTTACAACATTTTGCAAGCTTAAAAAATCTATATTAAGCCTTGGTTTTAGATATTTACAATTCTTATGTCAAATACTTTCAGATAGCCGGTTAGCTCAGTCGGTAGAGCACTTGCTTTGTAAGCGAGGCGTCCCGGGTTCGAGCCCTGGACTTACTGCTCATTTTTCTTACTCTTTGACATCCGAACAAGTTGTCTGATTGGTTCAATTAAAAACAGATTTGCAAAAATAAAAATAACAATATTGGAAATCCAAAATATACAGAAGACGAATGTGAATGGGTCATTCTCAGATCTTCGTTCAGAAGATCAAGTATTTTAGTCAGACTGCACGAAGCTCGACATGGTGAAAAAACGCAGCATTGTTCCCAGTGAGGGAAAGGGTTTTTTTTTCCAGAAAGCGACCTTTACGTCATGAAACAGGAGTCCACATCACAGGCAATGTGATATGTGTAATTGTGCCTTTAGACTCAGAGACGGATTGCTGCGACATCATCGCAGATCAGTACATGAAAGTATAACATTCACTTGTAGCACATGCCATAAAGTGTTTCTTTCCAAACCAAAGTTAACGAAACATGAAATGCCTCATATGGAAAGAGAAGAGTTCAACTCCTGTCATAACCTATTTAAACGTTCGTACATGGAGGAACACAACACAAGACATTCTGGAGAAATCTGTTCCGCCAACAGATCCACAAATATATAATAAATCGTTCTTGGAGCAGAAGTATTTAAAAGAACATATGAAAATACAAGAGGGTCATGATGACCCTGGATCGCTCACCTGAGTAATATGAGCTACCTGTTTCAAATGTCAAACTGATGATAAAATATAACGAAAGTCAGTAGGTCACATTCATGGTCAATGAAATTCAGTTTTACGATTTGTGTGCAAAACTGTGTACTTCATCAAAATTTTAAGGCTGTATCTTAAAAAAACAAGAAAGTATGTCAGTAGGTCAAGGTCACAGTCAAGTGACATCATATTACTTGGGGTCATCAGCTAATTATAATTAAACAGTCTTGGAAATAGGATCAAATGATTTTAAAGTATTTTTTCCTATATAACTCAAATAAAAACTAAGTGACCCCAGGGCAGGGCCTCATTTAACCCCACGGGCAAAATTTGAATGATTTTGGTAGAGGACTACAAGACACTGCATCATACCAAATATCAAAAGCCTAGGTCGTATGGTTTCAGACAAGAAGATTTTTTAAAGTTTTTTCCTATATAAGTCTATATAAAACTTGGGACCCCCAGGGCAGGGCCTCTTTTCACCCCAGGCGTACAATTTGAAAAAGTTTGGTTGAGGACCATAAGACAATGCTACGAACCAAATATCAAAGGTCTAAGTGTTGGGGTTTCAGACAAGAAGATTTTTAAACTTTTTTTCCTATATAAGTCTATGTAAAAATTGGGACCCCCGGGGCGGGGCCATATTTGACCCTAGGGGGATAATTTGAACATTCTTGGTAGAGGACCACTAGATGATACTACATACCAAATATCAAAGCCCTAGGCTGTGTAGTTTTGTACAAGAAGATTTTCAAAGTTTTCCCTATATAAGTCTATATAAACCATGTGACCCCCGGGGCGGGGCCATATTTGACCCTAGGGGGATAATTTGAACAATTTTGGTAGAGGACCACTAGATGATGCTACACACCATATATCAAAGCCCTAGGCCCTGTGGTTTTGGACAAGAAGATTTTTTAAGTTTTTCCTTTCGGTTGCCATGGCAACCAGAGTTCTGCATGGAATTCAATTCTTTGAATAATTTTAAAAGGGGACCATCTAAGGATCATTCCTAAGAAGTTTGGTGTAATTCAGCCCAGTGGTTTTCAAGGAGAAGAATTTTTTAGAAAATGTTGACGGACGGACGACACAGGACGGACGACGGACATTGACCGGTCACAAAAGCTCACCATGAGCCTTTGGCTCAGGTGAGCTAAAAATGGCCAGACAGATATCCATGTCCAAAGTGTGGTACACTATTTGCACACAGAAAATCCATCCGTAACTGAACACAAATCAAAGTGTTCAAAATAAGTAGAATAATCGTCCGGTCAATCGTAGTGTACGGAATCATTTAACAATAGAGTTTCATGAATTCTTTTTCTGTTAATTAATTTGATGGTAAGAAGCAAGTTGAGTATTCTTTGTGTCTCTTCAACCAAAATATTTTACTTGGCATTTATTATTTACATTTAATATGTGATCTTCAAAAGGAAAAAAAACATTTTGTTTATGTTTGCCAAATGCTGGTAAACAGTCAGGGAACTTATCACGTGATCACACTGTTAACTGTTCCACGCGTTAAAGAGCAATTTTAATATGCTTGATTGTTGATTGATTGCTGTTTTTCAAATATTTAAATTGATTTCATGTTCAAATCTGTTATAAATGCTTTCATTTCGATATAGAACATATAAAAACAAACGAATCATGCTCGTACTGTGTATTTTTCGAACATTTAGAGTACGTTCCTTTTGGTTCCGAATTCGTCTAACATTTAGACTTACACATTCTTCAGGAATATACTGCTCAGCAAAATTCCATCAGTATTAATATACTATTAAAAGTCATAGCAAATAGAATATTTCCATCCTAAGTTTCAGACAGACGGGAATACTGCAAAGGCCAATTCAACATCACAGCATAATGCAAAATACATACGGGTCACGGAAGGAAGGGGGACAAACCCTCTTCGCAGTGGGGGAGTGGGGGGGGGGGGGGGGTAGGAGGGTGTCCCCAAGAAAATGTTCAATTTAATCTACCTAGCTCATAAACATATTAAAACGTCACAGAAATTGTTTTCTTGATAAAAAGCTAATTACTTACTTGCCACGACCACAACTATTCTATACATATAAGATATCGATTTATTCGATTATAACAGAATAATTCCAAATGATCGATATAAAAAATATTTGTACATACAGAAAATAGCCCGTAGCTTGATGATTTAAAATCAACACAAAGTACCTTTCCGGTATTACATTTAAATCTCATTTCTAGTTCTTGTATGTAAGACCTATCTACCAATTCATGTGACAGTACTCATAGACTGAACTTTCTTAAGCAATTAATGTTCACTTTTATGCTTAAATACAGCTATATATTACATGTACAATAATGTAGATTTCTGATGGTATAAAAAAGAACCCAGTTCCAATTGTTCCTCCTGGTATTATTTCAGGCACGGTTGGCACCTGGTTCCAACAATCTTCCGTAAGCTTTGTCTCATGAAGAATTCTACACCTCAAGCGAGGTCTCGGATCCAGGTCGGTGAAAGGGTCAAACCACTTGCTCCATCATCGATCTGGGCTAGAAAGCTTATCTCGAGTGTACAACTCTTCATTTGAGAATGAAGATCATTTTGAATACAAACAAGTTACAAAATAGAAATGGGAGCATGGTCTCTATATCTATAGTTATTAAATCTACAGAACATTCTACACAATAAATACTGACTATTTGGCAGAGGCGCAAGTCGTGTTAACTTTTGTTAAAAGTGAGACAGATCTCACAAAATGCAAGATTGAAAAACTACCGTGCTATGATTAAAAAACAAAAGAAATGCAGCAAACAAGGTGTACAGTAGACAATAGCTTAGCAAATACAGACTAAGGCTGTTGGTGGACTGTACATTGATAAGGAGGATACGCCACAAACGATGTGTCTGAATGTGGAAAAAGATAGTTTAGGTTCCTGGTAGGGCTGAGGTTGTGGTGATCTACATGGACTAGGTTATATCAGATTTTGTAAAATCCAGTCAAAGAGATTGTTCTAGTAGGGTTTGCAACGAGTATCTATCATGCAGGAAATGGCTTGTGTATTCATAGTTGGTACAGTCATACCCTGCTGCTTTCCTGTTAATCATTCCACAATGTTAGTTAGGGACTTCTGCCATGGGTGTCAAACAGTTTATCAGTATTGTAACTTGGGGCGGACAAAGGTGTAAACGCTTTTGATTAAATTTCTCTATTGTTTTTATTGACTTTCCTTTTAACGAAACGGAAAGTGTTATTTACCTTTGATGTTAGTGTTGATATGGGCTGATCTGTTTAGATCTTAGGAACTTGTCACTGAAAGGTATTTAGCGGTTTCCTGTGCTTTTTAATTCTATGCCATGTAGGATGTAGGGCAAACCATTTCCCAGTTATTCACAACATCTCACACTGAAAAGGCTTGAACTCTGGACCAGTCTCATCCGCAGACGTGTTCATACGGCGGTGCACATGGAACATTCAATGATACACGTAATTCCATGAAAAACGGCGTATGGTCCCCAGTTAAAATGATCGGTTTGCCCTAAACGAGAAAACAATGAGCAGAATTAAACAAAATGAAATTTAGAAAGGGGATCCGAGTAATAAAGTTTTGAAACTAAAGTGTGCTTCATGAGCTTGGAAGCAATGCCTGTGACAGAGATTGGCCTGTAGCCCGCCAGCTTAGCTCAGTAGGGAGAGCGTCGGTCTACAGATCGTGGGGTCGCGAGTTCGATCCCTGGACGGGGTATATGTTCTCCGTGACGATTTGATAAAAGACATTTTGTCTGAAATCATTCGTCCTCCACCTCTGATAATTCATGTGGGGAAGTTGGCAGTTACTTGCGGAGAACAAGTCTGTACTGGTAAAGAATCCAGGAACACTGGTTAGGTTAACTGCCCGTCGTTACATGACTGAAATACTGTTGAAAAACGGCGTTAAACCCAAAACAAACAAAACAAAAGAGATTGGCCTGTAGTTACTGACCTCGGATTTTACACCTTTCTCATATATATGGGGGGGGGGGGGGGTGACGGCTGCAATTTTCCAATCTCGGTGAACTAATTATTAATTAGATATTAAAATCTCGGGCATCTTAGATGCAGATGTGGGAAAAGCAAAATACATGTATTTACATAGCTGTTTTAAACTTAGCGGTTGAGATTTGGAAAATACCGATTTAAAATGCTTAGTAAGTTTGCTATGTCGACAGACTTAATATAAGCGAGACCGTTAACATTATCTTTCAGAAGTGCTATGTCACAGTTTTCAGTCTAGTTCATCTTAATGTACGAACCACAATATCTTAGTAATCAATCGACATGGTTTCCATTCACGTGGATCACGCGAAACCCAGCTGATGTGTTTTTACAAGAACTCACTCAATCTGTTCAACGAAATAAAGTCGACGTTGCAATATTTGATTTTAGCAAGGCTTTGGACATCTTGGATCATAGAAGACTCCTCCATAGAGTATTATGGCATCAGGGGGATTCAAGCATTCCTTGGCAATAGATCACAGAAAGCAGTAGTAAAATTGGACAGCTTCTTCTAAGGCTACTGTTGACTCCGAGGTATCCCAGGGTTCTGTTTTAGGGCCTGTACTATTTCTTCTCTTCAGAAATAATCTCCCTACCACTGTACGTTCTAGTGTCTGACTGGAAATGCATGCTACCGTCCATACCCTCTAGCCCCGGGTTAAGCAGAATTCAACATTATACATGCTACAAGTACAAAAACAATAGAGACATCCGCAGACGTGTTCATACGACGGTGCACATGGAACATTCAATGATACACTTGTGCGTAAATCCATGAAAAGCGTCGTATGGTCCCCAAGTAAAATAATGGGTTTGCCCTAAACGAGAAAAATAATGGGCAAAACTAAACAAATTGGAATTCAGAAAGGGGATCTGAGTAATAAAGTTTGGAACCAAAATGTGCTTCATGAGCTTGGAAGCAATGCCTGTGAGAGAGATTGGCCTGTAGTTACTGACCTCGGACTTTACACCTTTCTCATATATGGGGGTGGCGGCTGCAAATTTTCCAATCTCTGGGAACCGTATCTATTTCAAGGGATAGGGACTTTAGTAAGGATTGTTAATATCTAGTGGTGTAGCTCTTTAGGTATTTTGGCGATATTTCATCAGGACCACAGGCTTTGACTGGCGATAAGCCCTAGAACTAATTATTAATTAGATACTAAAATCCTGGGCATCTTAGGTGCAGATGTGGGACAAGCAAAATATTTACACAGCTGTTTTAAACTTAGCGGTTGATATTTTAAACTGCTTAGTTTGCAAGTTTGCTATGTCGACAGACTTAGTATAAGCGAGACTTAACAATATCTAGGTGCTATGCCAAAGTTTTCAGTCTAGTTTATCTTAATGTACGAACCACAATATCTTAGTAGATAACCGACATTGTTTCCATTCACGTAGATCATACGAAACTCAGCTGGTACGTTTTTTACATGAACTCACTCAATCTGTTAAACGAAATCAAGTCGACGTTGCAATAATGGATTTTAGCAAGGCTTT
This sequence comes from Mercenaria mercenaria, assembly GCF_021730395.1. NCBI lineage: Eukaryota > Metazoa > Mollusca > Bivalvia > Venerida > Veneridae > Mercenaria > Mercenaria mercenaria. Next base: position 42,697,580 of record NC_069377.1, on the reverse strand, counting down.
GGACATCGTGGATCATGGAAGACTCCTCCATAGAGTATTATGGCATCAGGGGGAATTCACTTTCATGGATTCAAACATTCCTTGGCAATAGATCACAGAAAGCAGCAGTAAAATTGGGCAGCTTCTTCAGAGGCTACTGTAGACTCCGATGTATCCCAGGGTTCTGTTTTAGGGCCTGTACTATTTCTTCTCTTCAGAAATAATCTCCCTACCACTGTACGTTCTAGTGTCTTGACTTTTTGCTGACGATTACATAGAATTTCGTGAGATTCGTTCAGTCATGGCCACTCAGATACTACAAGATGATTTAAGTAGTTTGGAGGAGTTAGGGGGGGGGGGATGGAGGATGTCCTTTAATGTAGACAAGTGCCACATTGTTCACATTACAAAATCTAAGCTTCTTGATAGTGCCCTGTCTGTTGGTCAACAAGATACATATCTTGGCCTAGAACTCTCTTCAAATAATAAAGGGCCTGAGAAGTGGGTTGATGTGTTGGAATTTCTTAATATTTGTGTCACGCTTTTGCTAAAGACTGTGGGGGTAACCAAAAGGATTTGGTGATTTTATTCAACTTTTCATCTATAAAAGTACTTCTTTTTTAGCAACATGTATATAATTTAGTATGTAGGAAATAAAGAGTTGTATCGTCCAGAGGTGCTGCTACATTCACGATTATTACAAAAATACATCTACATTTATAATCCAGTCTCATGCAAATGCTATTGTTCAAATGGATTGCTTTAGCCGACTAACTCGTTTGCGCTTTACACTTTAAAATGTGTTTTTTTTTTCTTCTTGTTTACTTTATAAACTATTTCATTGCCAGCAGCTGAATATGAATTGCACTTTATTATATTTAATACTATCATGGTTAAGAACATGTGACATAAAATACAAAATAATATTAAGATCTAATGTGAACATGTAACAACCGGAACACAAAAATTAAACAAAGTAACTGGAGACTGAGAAACAATTACATTACCAAGGCAATTAGCAAAGGTCCAAAATCCCTGGAAGAATGACTAGTCTCTAAACAGCCACAACTTGACCAATGAAAAATGAAAAAAACAACAAAAAATTTATGTATCATTAACAAATCTCTAGGAATAGCTTGTCCTTAGCAGTCCTTTGTGGTCTTTAGTCTTGTCCTTGCTGGTATTTACCAACCCCGTGCGCATCACGTAACAACAACCGGCAGTCATACTTGTTGGCGCAAGATTTGTTGAGTTTTGAAAGGTGTTCCTTGTAAATTACAAGAATTTTATTAAAATGTGGTCAAATGTCAGCAATTCAGCTTCAGTTTGGCAGTTTCTCTGGAGGCAAAATCAGTATTTTCATGACATGTATACTGTCATTTTGAACATGTTTTTATGTTGGGTTTTATGTTAGGCCTTTTTATTTTTTATCATTTAACTCCACCTTTCCATTAGTATGTGTGATGTTCAACATCCATTTAATAATATTTATTCTATACCTTAATTGCAATACTAGTGAGATCTCCATTTTCAAAGCCCTCCATGAGTGTGTATGTGTGAACAACATCTGGTTCCTTTTCATATACAATATTGAACCGTGATATGAAGCCAGGTACTTGTGAAATAACTTTTCGCTGTATGTGACTAATTTGTTGTCTCCTTCAAATTTATGATTTACAGTTTTCCCTATTATTATTGGTGGAATGTCTTAAAGGATATTTGTTTCACTGGCTTCTTTGACAAGCTTACTTAAGGCTAAAATAATTCAGCTGATATTTTTACTTTGCTTTTTACAGAAAACTGGAATATAGTCTTGTCCTCTTGTGTTTGTCCTAAAACATTTTTCCGGAATCTTAACTGTGATTTTAGAGCATCTTTCTTTGCAGTTTCAGAATTATACAACATAAATTGTTTTTCAATTTCTGCAGTAGACTGCCATATAAACCATAATGGATGATGTCTTTTGTTGTTCTTTCTTTTTGTTCTAGTTCTTTCATTTTTCTGCTCAATATCTTTCCTTTTTTCAAGAATTATATTTTTCTGTTTAAGAATGTCTTGCTTTATTTTTCTGGATATTAGTTGGATGTCCTTCTTTTCTTGCATTTTCAATCAAACTAGATATTTCTTCATTGTCCTTTCCAGTCAGCAAACTTAAACTTTTGTTAAATTTTACATGAATATGTGATTCATGATGTAGTATTAACTTAGTAATGTTGCACTTGGCTTTTGTCTCATGCTTTGATCAAGTTGCCCAAACACTCTTTCGGTAAACTTGTTATGTTTAAGGGACAGTCTGGAACATTTGTTTTGCTCAAAAAGAAATTTTTACCTCCTTCAATTTCGTCTGCAAGAAGTCTAGAAAAAAAGAACTTCAAGATCTATGAAAATGCTTTTTAACATTAAGATACAAATTGCATCTTGATCATCAGTTTTTGTTGATATCAAACTTTCAGTTATTTTTGTCAATGTTATCACATGCGAAAGGTGTCGATTCATCCATAATAGATTTACTGAGGTTCCCGTATTTGAAAAAAACTAACAGTTTTGTTTGTAAATTAACTGCATGTCAAGTATATGACCAGGTGTCTCAATTAAATTTCATAATGATTTGGTTATGAATTTGTCAGCAAGTCCCATACATCTTGATCCACAGAAAAAAAAACGGGTTCTTTTATTTCTTTTAACAAAGATTTGTGTAACATGTTTTCTGTACCAAATACATTTTCCAAAAAAATGTATTATATATTACACATGTTTTCTGTACCAAATACATTTTCCAAAAAAAATGTATTATATGATTCTGCAGAAAATATACAGACGCTCCATGATGAAACACAGTATTGAACCGGTTACCTCGGAAATTAGTCAGTGTATTTTTTACATCATGATCATGAAGGTGAAGAGAAAATGATGAGTATGCACCACAAGCCTCATCACCACCTCTACTGAATGTTTTGCAAAATTTTCTTATTAAACTGACTGTTCCACTTTCATTTTTTATGCTCCCGAAGGGGGGCATATTAAAATCGCACTGTCTGTGCGTGCGTGCATCTGTGTAAATTCTTGTCCGGGCTGTAACTTTGCCATCCATAAAGGGATTTTGAAATAACTTGGTCTAAGTGTTCATCATAATAAGACGACTTGTCAGACGTAAGAACTAGACCGCTAGCTCCAAGGTCAAGGTCACACTTACAGGTCAAAGATTAACAGGGTGTGTTTCGTGTCTGGTCCATAACTCTGCCATCGATGAAGAGATTTAAAATTTACCTGGCATATATGTTCCCTAAATTGAGATGACATGTCATGTGCAAGACCCAGACCCCTAGCTTCAAGGTCAAATTACACATAACAGGGTCTGTTTCTTGTCCGGTCAATAAATCTGCCATTCATCACTAATAGTGACACTCAAACATTTTGCTCATAATCAAATCGCATGGAATCGCTAGAACAAATTAAACATATCATTGCATTATAAGTAAGATGTTCTCTGTGTAAATTTCTTGCCGTTTGGTTTTGCCAATCCAGTTGTTGACTGTCCAAAATTGATATGAGAAATGAAAATGCCAGTAAAGTTTATCCGCCAAAATTGCATGACCTGCACAATTTTCTTTCTTGAATCTTTAAGCGAGGAGGACTTTCTAAGTGTTGCTGTTGTATGCTGAGGCCAATTCCTAAGCTTCATTTTCAAGCTCTGTTTAGGGGCGGGCGTTGCAGATATACTTGGGGTTTCAACCATAGACGCATGCAGCATCTTGTCGGCCTCATCGTCGCTTCTTGAAAACATTTCATGTTATAGATCTCTCGCATGTTTTGATAACGGACCTGCATCAATCTCCGGTTTAGTCGGTCTTTAAGCACATGTCAAATCCGATTCCGACGTTCAAGTAACCACGTCGGGTGCAACCACTTCTGCTTCAGACTGGAATGCGCTCTCTGACTCAGTTTCAGAAATGGTTAGTGCTGCAATTACTTCCCGGTTGCCAAAAGAAGAAGTGTCCGTTGCTTTCTGCTGCAAGGACTCAAAAAATGGTGTTGGGTACGAGAACGACGGTAGACCTTGAAGTGTGTGAATCTCGCTTATTGCGTCGAAAAAAGGCATGTACAGGTTCCCTTCCACGTACGAACGCCACATCACTTCGACCAAGTGTCCTTTAAACTGCTTGATATTCGTGCGTTTGAAGTGCTGTTTTGCGTGCTTCCACGCGCCTTCTATTTGGTTTGTGGGAACAGTTACAATATCTCATGTTTCTGTATTTCTGTACTGGCTCTTGAAAGTGTTTTTGTGTATGACGGAGAAATGTTGATAACCCAATTTTTAGCTAACCTGAGCACAAAATGCGCAAAGGTGAGCTTTTGTGATCGCCCTGTGTCCGTCGTCCGTCGTCGTCCGTCCGTCGTCAGTCGTCCGTCCGTCCGTCGTCGTCAACAATTGGACTGTTAACACTCTAGAGGTCACAATTTTGGCCCAGTCTAAATGAAACTTGGTCAGAATGTTACCCTCAATAAAATCTTGGATGAGTTTGATATTGGGTCATCTGGGGACAAAAACTAGGTCACCAGGTCAAATCAAAGGAAAAGTTTGTTAACACTCTAGAGGTCACAATTTTGGCCCAATCTTAATGAAACTTGGTCAGAATGTTACTCTCGATAAAATCTTGGACGAATTTGATATTGGATTATCTGGAGTCAAAAACTAGGTCACCAGGTCAAATCAAAGGAAAACCTTGTTAACACTCTAGAGGTCACATTTATGACTGTATCTTCATGAAACCTGGTCAGAATGTTACTCTTAATAAAATCTTGGAAGAATTCGATATTGGGTCATCTGGGGTCAAAAACTAGGTCACCAGGTCAAATCAAAGGAAAAGCTTGTTAACACTGTAGAGGCCACATTTATGACTGTGTCTTCATGAAACCTGGTCATAATGTTAATCTTGATCATCTCAAGGTCCAGTTTGAATCTGGGTCAGGTGGAGTAAAAAAACTCTGTCACTAGGTCAAATCAAAGGAAAAGCTTATTAACACTCTAGAGGCCACATTTATGACTGTATCTTCATGAAACTTGGTCAGAATGTTAACCTTGATGATCTTTAGGTCAAGATTGAATCTGGGTCAAAAACTAGGTCACCGGGTCAAATCAAAGGGAAGCTTGTTAACACTCTAGAGGCCACATTTATGACTGTATCTTCATGAAACTTAGTTAGAATGTTAATCTTGGTGATCTATAGGTCCAGTTTGAATCTGGGTCATGTGGAGTCTAAAACTAGGTCACCGAGTCAAATTAAAGGAAAAGCTAGTTAACACTTAAGAGGCCACATTTATGACCATATCTTAATGAAACTTGGTCAGAATGTTAATCTTGATTATCTTTAGGTCAATAGGTCAGGTGAGCGATACAGGGCCTTCATGGCCCTCTTGTTAAACCTCTGTGCGGATTTCCTCTGTTTTGCTTAACCCTTCTGCCGAAGAGAGACTCGTATATTTCTATTTCGCCCTTAAATTTACTGTTGTGCGTGTGTCTGTAGAAATATTCCATGAATATGTCTCTAACTAAGGTGCCTCAGTCAATTGCTGTACATTGTACTTTTATGCATTGGTACAGGCTGTGTCCTTCCAAGTAGCTCTTAATGAACATTATTACATCCTGTATGGTAAGTTTGGACGTGTACCCTGTGCTTTTTTTCAGACCGCTGAGACAGCTTCATAATGCTATCACACTTTAATGCACAGGGAGATCCATCTTCAGTAGGTTTGCTGACGCAAGGAATGTTGTTTGGCATGTGGCCATTTCGAACACACCTGTTCACTACAAAACACATTATAAAAATTCCATGGATTCTGGAAAGCTCATATTTATGTAAATTCATGAAAAATGGATAAAATAACTTAGTTACAACTACTTTAATATAACATATAGCTAAAGTATAAAGTACCGACAGACTAACATGTTTATTAAAGAAGAAGTATGGCATTATCCGGTCCTTCTCCCCTAGGGGATAATGCTCTATAAATCATACTGATCATGATTACTGAGGTGCTTGGTTGACCTCAAGTTAGATCCAAATATATATTTGTGAAAAAGCCGAGGGTGCCCCGAGTGTCGGGTTTCATGAGTGACGTTAAACTCAGCAATTTCCATGAACCCATGCTGTTGGCTGTCTGGCAATTATATTATTAATCATATCATCTCATAAACCTTTATCAATTGCATACCTTCTTTTACTAATATTTCTTAAACTTCTATGCTGGTATTTCCGTATTTTCCCATTTAAATAGTCGTATCTTCTGTTTGTCACATTAAATGCATATAATGATCTGCTGTACTGACCACACTCAAACAGTCTGAATAACGCCTGAAAATGATTCGAGGCCGCGCTGTCACATGCTAAACCAAGTAGGTTTACCCACTGTATAAAAATTTCTGGATTTAGTCCATTTACATATGTAAACGCTGAAAAAATTATTCTCTGAAAATGTTTTAAATTTGGAGTTTAATCTGGGTCATGTGGGGTCAGAAACTATGCCACTAGGTCAAATCAAAGAAAATGCTTCTTAACACTCGAGAGGCAACATTTTTGCTCTAATCTTGATGAAAATTGGTCAGAATATTTGTCTCAATGAAATCACTAGGACAAACATGTTTACACTGTTATGGTGTGTTACTCAGGTGAGCGAGCGACCTAGGGCCATCTTGGCCCTCTTGTATATTGATAATGTTCAACCTAGGGTACAAAGCAAAGTTGAACTCAAAGTCAATGGAAAATGATTTGGTGTTAGAGAATTGCCAGGGAAAACTGGCTCTATTGCAGAGAAATGTCTGGAAAAACTGGCTGTTTAAGGGAAATGGCAGGGTAAACGGGCTCTGTTTCAGAGAAATGTCTGTGAAATCTGGTTTTGTGTCATGGGAATGTCTGGGAAAACTTCCTCTGTTTCAGGAAAATGACAACGAAAATTGGCTCTGTTTTAGGGAAATGTCAGGGAATACTGATTTTTTTGTCCGATAACTTGAGTTAGACAAAATTTGATAACCAGTATCTTTGCAGGCTTGATTCAGTCTTAAATGATAAAATTGATAGTGCATACCAAGTAACTAAAATATTGTTTTTTGGATTTTAGTAATGTTTAACAGGAGATATTTTACTGCGAAATCTAGGTTAAGTCTTTTAATCAGCAAGTGGCATTGCGGCCCCTTACTTACAAAACATTGCAAAAATTGACTGCCTACTGACCCTGTTGACACCACAAGTATTTGATCTTAGAAATTAAGTTTTTCATTGATCTTAACAACCCATACAGAAAACATTACATTATAACACGTAGGTCAAGTTTATATTAAAATTAACATTTGCAAAATGAGTTGTAACACTTCCTCATTATGGCTGATGTCTCGGGATGAGCGTCGGTCACCATTTCTTTAACCTGCACCCCGCATTCTGCATTGAAGTCATTTCCTTTGCAAACCACTTGGTTTCCATTAAACAAAATTTTAAGCCAGCCTCCATAGCCAGTAAATTTATCAGCCTGATTCCTTATGTTGTTTGTTCAGTATTTTGCACAATAACCACATGAATCCATTCTGCTATCACAGAATAAAAAATAGGAGAATTCAAACCAATTTCAGTCTTGCATCTTTGCATAACAAAATTTCTATATGAGAAAATAAGAAATGTTAAGTATCTGACTTGCCCCATGTGGTTCTGGGACGATCTGTGTATGAAAAGAATTAGAACCACTGCCTTACCCTTGCGTGATCGTAAGAGGCGACTAATAGGGTCTTAACACTTGGTTTTGCAGTAACTCTGTGATTCCAGCAGGTATGCAAAGTTTGATTCCATACCTCATGTTTTTATTTCGGTGTAAATGAAATGTGGAACCAAAATTTGTAGTCCTGTTTGGCGCAATATAACCTATACTGTGTTGGTGCGCCGTAAAACCCAAATAAATAATTAAATAAATGGTATTATTTCCAGTTGTTACTGTGCAGTGAGTGAAACATAGGCTGGATTTAAAATTAAAATGTTTCAAAAAAAGTTTCGAAGATTATGTGTTACAGTTATACTTGCCACAATGACATCTACAGCTCTATATGCTCCTCTAGGGCACTGTTCCTCAGACTGCTCCAATACCTCTCAACAACTGGCACCACACAGTTGTTTTGTTTTTTTAATTCCCGTGAAACTAGAACTTCCAGGGAATACTTATTCAAGGAACTTGGCAAATAGCGATATTTTTGTGAAGTAATTACCAGACACTACCACTGAAGACAGGGGGACCCGTAAATTTACACTAAAAACACCATTTTGAAGCATAGGTGAACTGGACCATCTGTTAGCTTCATGTCCATCTTCACAAACCTGTTGTGCAAACATAGATTGTCATGCTAGTTATTTGGTTATATACAGTGGACAAGATTATACATTATATGAGTAGATGGTACTTAGACAAGCTGTAATTTTTGAAATGACATTTGAACTCTTACTATGACCTTGACCTTTGACTTATTTAACATTTTAAACGATAGATTGAATCTTAGATTCCTAATATCGAGCTCGTGAAACACAGATTTTCTTAAAATTTACTCCTTGTTAGAATTTTCCTGCCATATATAACCGGAACTGGAAGTCGATTTCGTTCTGGTATTTTTAAATCTTTAAACTTTAAAAATCTTCTTGTCTGAAACCACAAGTCATAGGGCTTTTATATTTGGTATGTAGCATCATCTAGTGGTCCTCTACCAAGATTTTTCAAATTATCTCCCTAGGGTCAAATATGGCCTGACCCCGGGGGTCACATGGTTTATATAGACTTATATAGGGAAAAACTTTAAAAATCTTCTGGTCCAAAACCGAAGAGCCTAGGGCTTTGATATTTGGTATGTAGCTTCATCTAATGGTCCTGTACCAAATTTATTCAAATTATTACCCTAGGGTCAAATATGGCCCCGCCCCGGGGGTCACATGGTTTATATAGACTTATATAGGGAAAAACTTTGAAAATCTTCTTGTCTAAAACCACAGAGCCTAGGGCTTTGATATTTAGTATGTAGCATCATCTAATAGTCTTCCACCAAGTTTTTAGCTCACCTGAGCACAAAGTGCTCAAGGTGAGCTTTTGTGATCGCCCTGTGACCGTCGTCCGTCGTCGTCAGTCGTCCGTCGTCAACAATTTGACTGTTAACACTCTAGAGGTCACATTTTTGACCCAATCTTAATGAAACTTGGTCAGAATGTTACACTCAATAAAATCTTGGAGGAGTTTGATATTGGGTCATCTGGGGTCAAAAACTAGGTCACCAGGTCAAATCAAAGGAAAAGCTTGTTAACACTCTAGAGGTCACAATTTTGGCCCAATCTTAATGAAACTTGGCCAGAATGTTGCCCTCAATAAAATCTTGGAAGAGTTCGATATTGGGTTATCTGAAATCAAAATCTAGGTCACCGGGTCAGATCAAAGGAAAAGCTTGTTAACACTCTAGAGGTCACAATTTTGACCCAATCTTAATGAAACTTGGTCAGAATGTTACCCTCAATAAAATCTTAGAGGAGTTTGATATTGGGTCATCTGGGATTAAAAACTAGGTCACCAGGTCAAATCAAAGGAAAAGTTTGTTAACACTCTAGAGGTCACAATTTTGACCCAATCTTAATGAAACTTGGTCAGAATGTTATTTTAAAAAAAGTCTTCGACGAGTTTGATATTGGGTCATCTGGGCTCAAAAATTAGGTCACCAGGACAAATCAAAGGAAAAGCTTGTTAATACTGTAGAGGCCACATTAATGATTGTATCTTCATGAATGTTGGTCAGATTGTTAATCATGATGATCTCAAAGTACTGTTTGAATCTGGTTCATGTAGGGTCAAAAACTAGGTCACCAGGTCAAATCAAAGGAAAAGCTAGTTAACCCTCTAGAGGCCACATTTATGACCATATCTTAATGAAACTATCTTGATGATCTTTAGGTCAATAGGTCAAGTGAGCGATACAGGGCCTTCATGGCCCTCTTGTTTCAAATTATCCACCTAGGGTCAAATATTGCCCCGCCCTGGGGTCACATGGTTTATATAAACTTTTATAGGTAAAAATTCTAAATATTTTCTTGTCCAAAACCACAGGGCATAGGGCTTTGATATTTGGTGTGTAGCTTCATCTAATGGTCCCGTACCAAATGTGTTCAAATTGTCCTCCTAGGATCAAATATGGCCCCGCCCCGGGGGTCAAATGGTTTATATAGACTTATATAGCGAAACACTTTGAAAATCTTCTTGTCTAAAACCATAGAGCCTAGGGCTTTGATATTTAGTATGTAGCATCATCTAATAGTCTTCCACCAAGTTTTTTTCAAATTATCCCCCTAGGGTCAAATATGGCCCCGCCCTGGGGGTCACATGGTTTATATAAACTTATATAGGGAAGAATTCTAAAAAATTTCTTGTCCAAAACCACAGGGCATAGGGCTTTGATATTTGGTATGTAGCATCATCTAGTAATCTTCTACCAAGTTTGTTAAAATTATCCACCAAGGTTTAAATATGGCCCCGCCCCGGTCGTCACATGGTTTATATAGACTTATATAGGGAAAAACTTTGAAAATCGTCTTGTCCAAAACCACAGGGCCTTGGACTTTGATATTTTGTGTGTAGCATCAACTAGTAATCTTCTACCAAGAATGTCAAAATTATCCCCCTAGGGTCAAATATGACCAGGCCCCGGGGTCACATTGTTTTTATTGACTTATATAGGGAAAAACTTTGATAATCTTCTTGTCCAAAACCACAGAGCCTATGGCTTTGATATTTGATATGTAGCATTATCTAGTGGTCCTCTACCAAGACTGTTCAAATTATCCCCCTGGGGTCAAATATGGCCCCGCCCCGGGGAGCACATGGATTAAATAGACTTGTGCAGGGGAAAACCTTAAAAAAATATTGTATTAAACCATAAGGCCTTAGAGCTTAGATATTTAGTGTGTGTTATGCTCTAGTAGTTCTCTACCAAAACTGTTCAAATCATGACCCTGGGGTCAATATAGGCCACGCCCGGGTGGTCCCTTGTTTTACGTAGACTTATATGTTTTTGAAGCAATGGCAAGGAAATTTGGACTACAAGCATAATGTTTGATACAGATTTCAATATTCATTTTGAATTGTCTTAATCATGACCTACTGAACTACTTTCTTGTTTTTGAAGATACAGCAGAGAGATTTTGACCAGTTTATAACTTTTGATACTGGTTTCAATACTCATCTTTAATATTCTTAACCCTGAACTACTGACCTACTTTCCTGTCTTTGAAGCTTCAGCAAAGAAATTTGACCACCAGTTTAATTTCTACACAAATTTAGTTGTTATCTTGAATAATCTTTACCATGACCTACTCACCTAGTTTTTGTTAGTGAAGCTTAAGCAAAGAACTTTGTCAAAGCAAGCAACTAAACTCAGGTGAGCGATATAGGGCCATCATGGCCCTCTTGTTTGGTATTGTGTCTAATATAATGTTCAGCGTATGTCCGAGTCAATGCCAGTTTATTTATGTTTTCCGTCTTTTCTTTTTTTCTTTGTGATATTCCAGTAACCTTTATCTGCGAAAAATTTCAGTACCAGCCTTCTTTGCAGGCAACACGTATCTCTTTGCTCATTATAAATCATATTTTCATGTACAAAATTCTTTAAAATTATTCACGTTTTGTGGCGACAATTCCGACGTTTGAATCACTATTTCCGTTAATGTGAAGTCTAAGCCACAAATTAAAAGTGGCGTTGAGTCTTGTTGAGTTTTTGATGTAATATCGACTCTTATGGGTTATCGAACTTATTTTTGTCGTAATATTACATGCTACACCAGCCTTAAATCACAAGACCGAACATGGTGTAATGCCTTATTATTCTCGTCTAAAAGAAGTTTGTGATAACCAGAGACGAACTACTATGGCATTGTATGCCTGTATGCGAAAATAAGTCGTATCATTGGCGTAGGAGCGAATCCATAGTTTGGTGTTGTGGGGGTGGGGGATTGGGGAGTGGGCAACTAAACCTACAAAACAAGTTCTTCCTCCTTATTGTCAATACACATCTCAGAACACCTAAATGCCCTCTTAAATTGGCTTTTTCCCCTTTATCTACTTTTTTCTGAGAGAAAAATCGGTACTATGTAACCTGGAGCGAAACTATTTCAGTGACGTTCGGGACGGACAGACAGAATATTTTATTTACATTTCATATTCGAAGATAACTAAATGCTAGATCTATTGCATTACGCTGGTTCAAGGTGTTGTGAAGACAAACTTAGAATTTAGTCAAAATAGTCGTTTGAAAACAACTGTACATAATTTTTCAACGTTGAACCCAAGTCAGTCAGTAAAATCATTAATCTCGTAAGTGATTCATAGTACTCGAAAAACCATCTGTCGCTGTCTTGTATAGGTCTAGCGGTACATTTACAAAATAATATTCATTTTTCCCTCGCATTATTGTCCATTTGAACACACTCCCTGAGAATATTGTCTCTCTCGGAGCAAATCAGTTCAGCCAAGCAGTCTGCCATGTTGAACATGTGTCCGCATAGAAACGCTCTGTTTTTAATCAATTTTTAGCTCACCTGAGCACCAAGTGCTCAAAGGTGAGCTTTTGTGATCACCCTGTGTCTGTCGTCGTCCGTCTGTCCGTCCGTCAGTCGTCCGTCGTCAACAGTTTGACTGTTAACACTCTAGAGGCCACAATTTTGGCCCAATCTTAATGAAACTTGGTCAGAATGTTACCCACAATAAAGTCTTGGACGAGTTTGATATTGGGTCATCTGGGGTCAAAAGCTAGGTCACCAGGTCAAATCAAAGGAAAAGCTTGTTAACACTCTAGATGTCACAATTGTGGCCCAATCTTAATGAATCTTGGTCAGAATGTTATCCTCAATAAAATCTTGGACGAGTTTGATATTGGGTCATCTGGGGTCAAAAACTAGGTCACCAGGTCAAATCAAAGAAAAAGCTTGTTAACACTCTAGAGGTCACAATTGTTGTCCAATTTTAATGAATCTTGGTCAGAATGTTATCCTCAATAAAATCTTAGAAGAGTTTGATATTGGGTATTCTGGGATCAAAAACTAGGTCACCAGGTCAAATCAAACGAAAAGCTTGTTAACACTCCAGAGGTCACAATTTCGGCCCAATCTTAATGAAACTTGATCAGAATGTTACCCTCAATAAAATCTTGGATGAGATTGATATTGGGTCATCTGGGGTCAAAAACTAGGTCACCAGGTCAAATCAAAGAAAAAGCTTGTTAACACTCTAGAGGTCACAATTGTTGTCATTTTAATGAATTTGGTCAGAATGTTATCTCAATAAATCTTAGGGAGTTTGATATGGGTATTGGATCAAAAACTAGGTCACCAGGTCAAATCAAACGAAAAGCTTGTTAACACTCCAGAGGTCACAATTTCGGCCCAATCTTAATGAAACTTGATCAGAATGTTACCCTTAATAAAATCTTGGATGAGATTGATATTGGGTCATCTAGGCTCAAAAATTAGGTCACCAGGTCAAATCAAACGAAAAGCTTGTTAACACTGTAGAGGCCATATTTATGACTGTATCTTCATGAAACTTTTTCAGAATGTTAATCTTGATGGTCTCAGGGTCCAGTTTGATCTGGGTCATGTAGGATCAAAAACTAGGTCACCAAGTCAAATCAAAGGAAAAGCTAGTTAACACTGTAGAGGCCACATTTATGACTATATCCTAATGAAACTTGGTCAAATTGTTGATTTTGATGAACTATAGGTCAAGATTAAAGCTGGGTCAGGTGGGGTCAAAAACTAGGTCACTAGGTCAAATCAAAGGAAAAGCGTGTTAACACTCTAGAGGCCACATTTATGACTGTATCTTCATGAAACTTAGTCAAAATTTTAATCTTGATGATCTTTAGGTCAAATTTGAATCTGGGTCATGTAGGGTCAAAAACTAGGTCACCATGTCAAATCAAAGGAAAAGCTAGTTAACACTTTAGAGACCACATTTATGACCACATCTTAATGAAACTTGGTCAGAATGTTAATCTTGATGATCTTTAGGTCAAAAGGTCAGGTGAGTGATACAGGGCCTTCATGACATTCTTGTTTAATACAGTCTGCATATACTCATTCCTTTATGCTTTTATTCTTTTCCGTCTTTGTCAGTTGACGCGCGTCAAAGTCTATGTCCTCATAAGGGGTTTGACCTGATGGAAGATAGATGGATTGATTGTTTCACAAAGCGACGATAAATAAAATTTACCTTTACCTTCACCTTTAAAAAAGGTCTACATAAACAAGAACACTAATGACACTAATGCCATTTCCAGTCCCGTGATTATGACCCTTACTTTTACATACTCACCAAAGGCAGTTACTGCCCTTCGATCAAATGCGCCATTTGCTCTAGACGTCTGAATATGCAGATGTCTTCATGCCAGTACTTTCATCCACTTTTAACATAGTCATTTAAGAGTAAATTAAGTTAGTTAAGTTTAATAAATTATTACATTCCCTAGCACATGATTTTAATATCTGCACTTTGACGCTGAAAGGTGACGGCAGGTGACAGAATAGGGGAGGTAATCAAAAAATCTAATTGCAATATCTTTGTCATTTCTTGGTCAGATTTGATGAAATAAGTTGCAAAATGTTTCTTATGATTCATAGATATCAACTCAATTAAAAGCATTGACGTTAAACGAATGTTGATCCATGCTTATTAAATTTCCCGAAACATAATTATAGTACTAAAGCCTCTATTATTATAATTATCGAGGATTCGTCGCAGAAGCGGTGGATAAATATGGCCGGCTGACTACATTTACGCTGTCATCGGTAAGTTTTCTAATGAAAACAACCAGTGAGACAGGAGCCCACATATGTACTTTTCCAGCCACAAACACTTGTTCAGTGCAATTCTTCGTCATTAATGTAAACACTTCTGTACAGTGTTTGACGAGAGACTGCCATTTTTGTAGAATTTCCATTAGAAATGGTAAAATCTTGTACAAAACGACCCCTGAGCACGTCTGCATCAAATCATATGACACTGTCAAGCAACAACTGTTCGTTCGTAATCGGTGAATTTTCATTACAGGTATATAAAATAATCTACCAAACATGATTTCAACACAGTGTGCGACGGGTACAACTGCAACGCATTACGGTGTATCTTGTTTCTTTAATGTTCGTTATGGACTTTTAGCTTAAATAAACAGCACTTTTCCCGGGATTTTGATTGGGGTAGGTCCATGAAATCACTTTGACATTAGAAAGCAATAGAAACTAGATGTTTAATAATAATAATATATTATTGATTTGCACTTCCGTTCTGTTGAATCATACACGAAAAGTAAGCTTAATGTTTTGAACCATAATTATGTTACTAAATCTCCTGCCAAAAAATAACACACCATGTTCTTTCGTACCAAATATACCTCAATTATGATTGTTTTTATGAACGCATGAAATATTTCTTTAACTTCAATTTCCTTAAATATATACAAAATACCAACTGACAATATCGATTGTTTGATTAAATATTGACCACATGTGACTTTTGCATCATATAACTTACCAACTTGACTAATGTGCAATACAATGACTTGTACGTAGCAGCCCGCTTAGCTCAGTAGGTAGAGCGTCGGTCTACGGATCGCGGGGTCGTGAGTTCGATCCTCGGGCGGGGCGTATGTTCTCCGTGACTATTTGATAAACGACGTTGTGTCTGAAATCATTAGTCCTCCACCTCTGATTCATGTGGGGAAGTTGGCAGTTACTTACGGAGAACAGGTTTGTACTGGTACAGAATCCAGGAACACTGGTTAGGTTAACTGCCCGCCGTTATATGACTGAAATACTGTTGAAAAACGGCGTTAAACCCAAAACAAACAAACAAACAAACATACCATTACAAAATTACATTAGGAGTGCCACAGGGATCTGTTCTTGGGCCTTACTATTTTTTAGCTCACCTGAGCACGAAGTGCTCAAAGGTGAGCTTTAGTGATCGCCCTGTGTCCATCGTCCGTCGTCGCCAGCCGTCCGTTCCTCGTCAACAATTTGACTGTTAACACTCTAGAGGTCACAATTTTGGCCCAAACTTAATGAAACTTGGTAAGAATGTTACCCTCAATAAAATCTTGGATGAGTTTGATATTGGGTCATCTGGGGTCAAATACTAGGTTACCAGGTCAAATCAAAGGAAAAGCTTGTTAACACTGTAGAGGTCAGATTTATGACTGTATCTTCATGAAACTTGGTCAGAATGTTAATCTTGATGATTTCAAGTTTCAGTTTGAATCTGGGATTATGTAGGATCAAAAACTAGGTCACCAGGTTAAATCAAAGGAAAGCTAGTTTACACTGTAGAGGCCACATTTATGATCATATCTTAATGAAACTTGGTCAGAAAGTTTATCTTGATGATCTATAAGTTAAAACTAAATCTGGGTCATGTCTGGTCAAAAACAAGGTCACTGGGCCAAGTCGAATGAAAAGCTATTTAACACTTTAGAGGCCACATTTATGACCATATCTTAATGAAACTTGTCAGAATGTTAATCTTGATGATCTTTAAGTCAATAGTTCAGGTTAGCGATACAGGGCCTTCATGGCCCTCTTGTATTATGTATAAATGACCTCCCTTAAACAGTTCAAACTTCAGGTTTGTTTATTTGTAAATGACACACAGTTTATCTTTCTTCACTAATACCTAACATGATTCCTGATCCAGAGATATGCCAATGTTGTAACATGTTCTCCATCCGCCCGCTTAGCTCAGTTTGGAGAGCGCCGGTCTACGGATTGCGGGGTCGTGAGTACAGCCCCGGGGCAAGGCGTATGTTCTCCGTGATTATTTGATAAAAGATCTTGTGTCTGCTATCATTCGTCCTCCACCTCTGATTCATGTGCGGAAGTTGGCAGTTACTTGCGGAGAACATGTTTGTACTGGTACAGAAACTAGGAATAGTTGTTAGGTTAACTGCCTGCTGTTACATAACTGAAATACTGATACTGTTGAAAAATGGCGTTAAACACAGAAAGGGAAAAAAAACATGTCCACTTGCATTGGCTTCAGCTGAACTCTGTTTCAAATAATAATTTGTTTCAGCCATTCTAAGGTTGGTGACTTTTGTAAACTACCCTTCCTAGATAAGAAAAAACTTTGCCTTCTATATTTCACATTGAATGGACTCCATGATCCCAAAATACCAGAAAATACAGTCTTAATTCAAAGTATGTCCAGTAGAACATGTGCCCATTGTAACATAAGATGTTTGAATCCATGTTACCATAATAGGTTTGAATCCAGCGGAAAGCAGCATATATCAAAACAGCATTGAACCAAGAACATTTTCTTTTGGAGTTCCTCGGTTGGTTTTCAATGCCTTTCCATAACCTTAAATGCTACTTGAATGATTTGACCAGTGTCATATAATCCTAGATTTATCGAAGGTAACTTACTGGCCACAGCTTTGAAATCTTCAGTATAGGTCAGACATGCATATTATCGGCCTTTTACATACTTTTTCTCTGACCATACAAATTATGACTGGCAGTCTTTCAAGCTGAAAATTTTTTCATTAATTTGTGCAGTAACTGCTTAATGTGCATCTAAACCTTCTCTGGCTTTACGAAATACTATGAAAAATGTTTCTTCTTTTGTAGTGAAATTTGTGAACTAATACTGTAGAGCAGAATAGCTGCAGACCATGAAGTTCGAATGTAAAGAGATGGTCTTGGTATATGAGGGAAACAGCATTTTGGGGTCTTGGAAAACGTTTATTAAGTAAGTAGATCATAAAAGTTTATATTTAGAATATATTTTCACTGATCAAGCTGCACTTACAGAACAAGAGCACCGCCTACGGGTGCCATCGCTCGTCTGCAAGTGCTGGACAATATGTACGAAAATAGTTATAGTTCAGATTTTCTAAGTATAAAAGGGGCCATAATTTTAACGAAATGAAACTAGAGTTATGGTTCTTGGCCTACACAGTCACCTAATGATAATAAACAAGCGTACAAAGTTTCAAAGCTGCAGCTCTTATAGCTTTTGAGAAAAGGTGGACCAAAACAAACATTTTAACCAATACCGACGCCGACAATCAAGTGAGGACAATACCTCGTAGATTTTTTTCAAAAATCAGATGAGCTAAAAAGGAGATTTTTTTTTCTTAATTAAAATTTTATTTGAAACAAATTTTACAGTTGAAGGGAGGAAACTCAGTGTTAAAAAATAACACTAAAATGGATTTACTATGTTTTGGCAAACTACTTTTTAGCTGGTTCTTCAGTGCCCATGTCAGCATTTGTGCCTACTTGTATGTAAGCTGGTGTCACTTAATGGATTAAACTTCATACATTTGCTCACTGAGGTAATCTGACATGCACTACTCAGGTTACATAACTCTGTTTTGGGTTGCATGAATAGCTTCTAAATGTTTCCTCATTATAAAAAAAACCTGATTTTAAGATACAGGTCAAAGATTGCATTGTTGGTGATTATCATGAAATTGATCAGTAACTTCTTTTCTAACTGTCTTTTCTTTTGTAGTGTGAAGTAACAGTGAACAAACAATGGACTTCAGAAATAAAGAGATACAGGTCTTTATGCTACATGGTATGTGAGGTAACCGTAGTGGATTTTTTGGTTTCATGGTAGTCATAGAAAACATTAAGTAAACAGATCAGATGTGAGTTAAAAAAAAATTACAATACAAGGGTGGTAACTCTGTTAAAAATACCACCCAAATGCCCTTGGTTATTTGTATTTTGGTAAATGAATTAAACATTTAATTTTTAATCAAATCTCAGTTCTATGGTTTCAGTAACTTTTAGTGTGACTATATAAAGTATTTGGAGAGCTGTCCTGCTCTCACTGGGGTTCTGCTTCCGTACCTTGGTTAAAGTTAAGATGCTCTATTACTTTATCTCCGTTATTACTTGCTAGATTAACTTAAAACTAAAATAATCATTCCTCCTCATCAACCACATTATGTGACACAAGGTCCGAAACACTGGCACCTATTTTTTATGAATTATACCCCCGTTTTACTTTGAATTCAAGGTTAATTTTGATAAACCTTCGCTATACCTTTGTTGTTAATGAATTTTATTCGAACTAAAAATAGCATTTCACATCATCACCCACATCATATGACTTAACATCCATAGATCTGGTCAATTATGCGCAGTTTTTACTTAGAATTTCAGGTTAATTTTTATGTGTTTTCATTTTTACTAAATGGATTTTTTATCTAAACCTAAAAACCATCACCCACATAATATACGTGACACTAGGTTCATAACACAGGCACCCATATTTCTTGAATTATGCCCCCTTTTTACTTAGAACTCAAGGTTAATTTGATGCACTTTCATGATACCTTTGTTGTTACTTGATGAATTTGATTCAAACTTAAAGAAGTTCTTCCACATCAACGCCGACACTAGAATTATTGCTTAACGTCATTAAATCTTGCACCAATATTTTTATGAATTATGTACCATTTTTACTTAGAATTTCAGTTAAATTTGATGTGTTTTCACTATATCCTTGTATGAAGGTGGGCATATTAAAATCGCACTGTCCATCTGTCCGTCCGTGCGAAAAATGTTTGTGACGCGCTTAGCTGAAGAAGTATTTGATATAAATTGATGAAACATTGCATGAGTCTTTATCATGATATTAAATTGTGCACCTCCTATGTTTCGTCTGGCTCCACCCCTGTTTCTAGAGTTATGGCCCCTGAATTAGTAAAAATGCACATTTTCACCTTGTGACGCGCCTAGCTCATAAAGTATTTGATATTAATTGATGAAACCTTGCATGAGTCTTAATCATGATATGAACTTGGGCACCTCCTATATATTTTTATCTGGCTCTGTCCCTTATTTCCAGAGTAACAGTCCCTGAAATAGTCAAAAATTAAAATGACTAACTCATAAAGTATTTGGTATAAATTGATTAAACCTTGCATGAGTCTTAATCATGATATGTACTTGGGCACCGCCTATTTTTGTTTGGCTCTGTCCCCTATTTCTAGAGTTATGGCCCCTGAAATAGTAAAAAATGTACATTTTCACCTTGTGACGTGCCTAGCTCAAAAAGTATTTCATATAAATTGATGAAATCTTGCATGAGTCTTTAACATGATACAAACTGGCGCACCTTCTTTTTTTTGTCTGGCTTTACCCCCCCCCCCCCCCCCCCCCCTATTTCCTGAGTTATGGCCCCTGAAATTGTCAAAAATGCACATTTTCACCTAATGACGTGCCTAGCTAAAAATATTTTATGTTTCATGAAACCTTGCACGAGTTTGATGTGACCTTACACACTTTGCATTCTTCTTGAGATTTTAGTGCTAATTACAGAGTTATGGCCCTTGAAATAGCCAATAAAGTGTGTTTTTTGTTTGTTTGTGATGCTCATAGCTCAAAAAGTATATGGCCTAGATTAATGAATCCTTCATATAAAGTGTTTGTTGAGGCTATACCCCATTAAAACTGCAAACATTGGAAATGTTGCCCCTTATTTGTGACAAAGGTACCAGTGGGGGCACACCCCACCCTGTGTCCTACAGACACATTCTAGTTTTCACTTTATTTTTGACACTGACATTACATACTACTTATAAGGCACTGAAATCAGAGTTTTTACAGGCTTTGGACTCACTGAAAGTGGCCCCTTTGTGCTGTCCTTTTCTGGAATTTAATGCATATATCAGTAAACTGACTTTTAGAGTAATTTACATGTTTTATATGCTGTTCAAATTTCATGAGAAACAACCCTTTCTTTCTTTGATTTGGTGTTTGAATTTTTTTCTCAAAATGTAAGACTAAGCGTTAATTGTGTAAAGCGGTAAGGTTATAATTAGGACTTAATGTTCATAAATATTGTTTCAATAATTTCCGTTACTCACTGAAAGAAACAGCATATTTCATTATTTGTTCAAAGGTGATTCTACAACTGCTACAGAATAACGTCTTCTACAGAAGAGCAGTATGTAGGGTATTGGAACAGGCAGACTGAACTTTTAGACCATGTCAGTGCAAAGGGCACAATGAAGTATTAAAACAGATGGTATGATTTGATCTTTTATGTTTTACTTATCCTTTTATGTCCCCAGATTTATGTGGGGGGTATATAGCATTGCTGCTGTACGTACATCTATATGTACGTCACTACGTTCCGAAATCTTGTGTGTCCAACTCCTCCCACTCTATTAGCCTGATTTCTTTCAAAATTGCACAGAACTGATGATTACACCTAATGTGCAGATGACCATAAAGGAAGATTTTTTTCTGCGAATATAGAGAACAATTTTGTGTGTCCAACTGTCCAATGACTGTCAGCCTTAGTTGGTATTTATTAAGATAAAAAGATGTGACTTTTCTGTTTATGGTAAAATGAGAGGTTAGTTTTTTGTGTACGATTTGTGTTTTGATATTAGATTTCAGATTTCTCTTTTTTCCAGATCAAAAGGTTGTTGCAGCTTATTCTAGACTGCCATTTGTTATTTGTCGAACCGTCTAATGCATGAGGTGAAGGTAAATACATTATTAATAATTGTTTCAAAAGAAAAAGATGGTACAAAAACATTTGTTGGTGCAACAGCCAAATTACTTTTCAGTGGCGTTCTTTACATGAGCTGATTTGTTATGTGCTTTGCAATTATATGAATCAAATTCATTTTACTTTTAGATTAAATACTGCAAAGTATATTGACTGGCTTACAATAAAAACTGTTAAGTTTATTAATAATAGAATTTTGTGGTAGTCTGTATTACTGATTTGCGTTAATAGAAAAGCTATTTTTAGCTCAATAATTTGAAGAATAGGTAGTGCTATTGGACGCACATGTGCATCCGAGTCCACGTCCCTGTCCCTGTCGACACACCGATTTGGTTATTTTTTACTGAAGCTGGTATCTCAGTAACCACTAGTGGGAATGGATTGAAACTCCACACACTGATTAACTGTGATAAAGTCTTACATTGTACAGGTTTCATAACTTTTGCTTATTTACAAAATTGTGCCTCTTTTTCGACTTTTATATTAATTCAGTTGACAAGGCTGTTGACTACTCGAGCGTTGCAGTCATCCGACAGTTCTTCTTTACTTAACTATAGATATTAACCATAGCAAGTATTTTTCCTTAAACCTGAACTGACTTTAAACAGTAGAATATAGGTTATATTTGATTATGGCCAGTTTGGACCAATATCTTCTTAGTTGTGTATTTTTTATTCGACGTCAACCATACTTACACAAAAATGTATTACTATCAAAGCTAGGTCAACTTCAATAATCAGCCAGATCAGAGCAGTATCTCCAGAAATATTGCCCTTGAATTAGTTAAAATGTTAACAGATATGTGAGAATTACTTCATTTTTATTTTGAGATAGTTCTTAATATTGAAAAAGAAGTTAATCTGTGATTATTAAGATAGTTGTATGTTGTGATATTTGGCACTCTGTTACAGATTGACGGCACCTGAAGAATGTCAGTTGGGGAGCAGAAAGGCCAAGCAGATAGGACATTCTGGACAGTGACTCAGAAAGCAGATGAGACGACATTCCTGTTGTTCAGCAAGGACAAATAGGAGACAAGATGGCAAGAACGGAGTGCTGCTTAAAGTGCTCCTCAGCAGATGAGGCCATACTGTCACTCATCGGGGCATGCTATTTGGCGACGGTGACATATCCAACAATCTAAATGGACCCTGCTGTCCATCCTTATCATGGATCAGGTCTTAAAAAGACAATGATGTCATACCAGTCATTCACTGATGTTGTGCCTGATGAAAATTAACTACCTACTTAGTATACTTTTAGTGGAAATGAACAGGTCATTCAGTCCTCTTGGTAAAAGTTATTTTCCAATATTAAATGAAGTCAGTAAAATATACAGATCTGAAATGAAAAGCGTATAATAACTACCATGTGAAATCCCTAAAACAATAACAAGAATATAATAATCTGTCATTGGTTGTTGATGCAGATGAGTATATCTGGTTTGAGGGTAATGAGGCTCTGTCTGAAATACCGTTACATGTTTTGCTACTTAAAATCATTGTGAAGTACTACAAACATGTATTCATATAATTCAAAACAGCATAGATAATGGGGGTGTTCAAGCTTCATCTGGTCAATATTGGCCGTATGGCTTGGCTGTATTGGCGGTATGGCTCGACTGTATCGGCCATATGGCTTGACTGTATTAGCCATATGGCTTGACTGTATTGGCCATATGGCTTGACTGTATTGGCCATATGGCTTGACTGTATTAGCCATATGGCTTGACTGTATTAGCCATATGGCTTGGCTGTATTGGCCATATGGCTCGACTGTAATGGCCGTATGGCTTGGTCATATGGCTTAGCTGTATTGGCCGCATGGTTCGGCTGTATTGGCTATATGGCTTGGCTGTATTGGCCTTATGGCTTAGCTGTATTGTCCATAATGCTCGGCTGTATTATGGCCATATGGCTCGGCTATACTGGCCATATGGCTCTGCTGTATTTTGGCCATATGACTCTGCTGTATTTTGGCCATATGGCTCGGCTGTATTTTGGCTTTATGGCTTGACTGTATTGGCCATGCGGCCCAACTGTTAATGGGTAATACTTTATTAGGCTTCTACAAAATAAAACAATTGTAACTAACGGTTTTTTTTTTTTTTCATATTTTTTGCCCTTTTTTCATCCAGTTTTCTCATATTCTCAGGATTTCTTCTATTCTGAGTTCTTGCCTTAAAGTTGCCAAATGATATAATGTTTGACATTTTCTACACAGGTATGGTACAAAATTGACACACTGAAAATTTCAAATGATTTGAACGCAAATTGATGAAAATATTGGCATTTTCCTGAATTTTCAAGAAATCTTTATTCTTTTCTGGTGGTGTAAGCAAAATTGCCTTAAATTATTCACTATGCAATTAATTGTCATATTTCTTGATGCACTTACTACAGAATATATCTTTATTGCACCATAGTATAGTAATTTAAATGTTTTACATTCTACAAGTTGTTTTTTGCTGAAGAGTCAATTCTAAATCCACGGGAATACGAGAAACTCTTGGTCCATTTCTGAGGTTATGGGTGGTATCAATTACTGTATAAAAATAATAAAATGGAATAATTTCTGTAATATCTTGTGGTTCTTTCTGAGAGACAAGTGAATTTTCTACAAAATTACACCCAAAAACTGTTTATGAAATCATTTATTGGGAAAAAACAACCCCTTAGACCAATGAGAATATGGCAAAACAGCTTATATATGGTTTTTGGGTGTGTGTACGTATGTGTTAAGTTGCATAAATAAAATACACTCGGCTTTTTACGAAAGACCGGTGGTGACTTCGAACTTCATACTTCACAGTTCAAACCTCACACTTCACACTTCATATATATAATACTTAATACACATACAAATAAAAGGAAAGTCTGAAGTGTGAAATGTGAAGTGTGAAGTCTGAAGTTTGAAATGTGAAGTCTGAAGTTTGAAGTGTGAAATGTGAAGTGTGTGAAGTTTGAAGTGTGAAGTTTGAAATGTAAAGTTTGATGTGTGAAGTCTGAAGTTTGAAGTGTGAAGTCTTTTTTGGGCGTTTTTTTCTATTTTTAAAACAACCTGGGATTACCGGGATTGGACATAATGAAGTAGAATAATGATTATGGCTGAGTTTCTTCTGAAACCAGGGGCGTAATTTGAATGAATATCGTAGAGTATAATATACTGTACGAGAAGAAGATATTAAAAAGAATTTCCTTTATAACGTTAAAAGTACTGTCCCTACGTGGGATAATTTTGAATCCAGTGGCATAATTTGAATACCTTTAATACGAAAAGACCGCTAGGTAATGGCACACACCATATCTAATTTCTATGCCTTTCTGTTTCACACATGAATATTTTTAAACATATTTTCCTTTCGTTTACTATGGCAATCACATTTCTGCATTGAATGAAATTGTTTTAGCAATTTGTATGTGCGTCACCAATGTATCATTCCCGTGAGATTGTTTAAAAAATTATCCCAATAGTTTTTCTCAAGAAACTTTTGAACGGACGGACGACAGGCAGTGAATTCCCCTTATTTTTCGAATATCAACAAGTGATATAATCTAAACTCGAAAAGTCGTTTATTTTCCTAGAACATTCAAAATGTACACAATCAATAATACTTAAAACTCAAATAAGAAATGGCATACAGTTCGTTTTTGTAAACATCATGTTTGTAAACATTAAATATTGCGTTTTATAAGCTAAATTCAGGGTTCCATATTTTAGTGTGCCTTGTATAAGGAAAACGTGAGCTCAAGCTAAAACAAAACATAATCAAAAAGTAGAAAGGTCATTTTTAAGTAGAGAAATTTTGGTTTGAAAACATGTAAACACCTTTGACCTAGTAATCGAACTGTACACATCTATGCCAATACACAATAAGCAGATGACGTCAAGTCACGTGATGTTCAATCTACGAAGTGCGTAGCGTGCAGTGAAGTCTGAAGTCTGAAGAATGAAGTCTGAAGTGAGAAGTATGAAGTCTGAAGTATGAAGTATGAAGTGAGAAGTATATGAAGTTTGAAGTGTGAAGTCACTACCGGTCTTTCGTAGCTTTTACAACAGTGCTTGTGCGGCAAAGAGGTTATGGCCACTGACATTGGAACAGAGGCCCTTTCTTTCTTATTGGTGCAAAACCGTTTGAAATATAAAGGTCTATGTAGATTTCTTGTGAGAAAGTCATTCACCTGGCTTACAAAAGTTTGATGGTTCAACCCAATTCTTTCTTATGCTGGAATGTCACTATTTTGTTGTATCGTGGGTTGAAAGTTTTTAATATGTCAATATCATAATCTACAATGTAGAATTTGATTAAACCCTGACTTTTCAAAACTTCAGAATATACTAAGAAAATCAGCAAATAAAATGATAGGGTTATTTGGTTGATTTTTTGCTAGACTGATTTGATCTCCATGATAATTTGATAAGATAAATTGTGTATGAAATCTTTTCTTCTCAATCTATTCATGTGGGGAAGTTCGCAGTTTCTTGGGGAGAACAGGTTTGTACTGGTACAGAATCAAGGAACACTGGTAAGGCTATTTGCTGATAATTACATAATTGAAATGCTGTTGACAAAAACGGTGTTAAACCTAAACCAAACTATAATATTGTGAAATAAAATGTATAGGTCTGTGTGCTTTATTCTGATATTTGCCCATAATTAAAGAGATTCGAACATTTCATGCTGATTTTCAGACATTATTTTAAAGTATTTATCATATCAAATGTTTTATATCGTACTTTGTCTTTAGAAAGACAGTAATATTGTGGTTTTCATAACTTTACTCACGGATTGCCATCAATTAATAAAATGATTTTCATTGTCGTATGCCAAGGCTTTATTCTACGTTATCCGGATAAATAATGTTATGTCATTACTTCGTTTATCACATATGCTGAACTTACATAACATTTTTCATTTTTTTCCTCTAAATATTCTGTTAATAAAAAACCATTTGAAAAATCAAAATACTAAGTTTCAATAAGAGATGCCAAAGTATGTTAATGCAAAAGTACATTTATCTTCATTTCATTTCCCTGGAAATCATAAAACAATCAATTTATTAAATATTTGAATATGTATATACATGGTGGAGAAAAAAATCAATACCTAAACATAATCAATACTGTAGATACACTTGTTTACCAGTCTGTTTGCTAGAAATTTTACAATGAAAAGGTTCTGTTTGGCAAATAGGTACTTGTGCTATGAACTGACCAGCTTACTCCCAACAATAATATATGGAAAAAGGTGCAGCTTGTTATTTTTAAATGAAATGCAAACAAGTAATACTAATGATATAACAACTTTATATAAAGCAGCAACACAGATGGGCAAGCCAAGTCTTTCCTGTGAGCCTCTGGCAAATTTACATATACATGTATACGGTTATTATACAGATATAATGAATCATAAATAAATGCAACAGTTATGCAAAATATACAAGCAGTGAGTTTATCATTACTGTAAAGGTACAAATCTAAGACAATTAACAGATAGAATATTCCAGGAAGAAACAACAATATAAGTTTTGTACTTCTACAGAAGTGAAATTGCATTTGCAGTTAAAAGTGTAAGTATTATGCATAAAAGGTTTCTTTTGACAAATTTAATACTTTTGCGATGTATGTCAATTCGAAATCTGTTATGTCTGCAGTACAAGAAAGGGTCAAACTGCATATTCAAGTAAGAAATGTGTGTGTCTGTTTAGTTGGGTTTAATGTCTCACCGACACAATTATAGGTCATATGGCGACTTTACAGCTTTGATAGTGGAGGAAGACCCCAGATGCCCCTCCGTGTATTATTTCATCACAGGCGGGCACTTAGGAAGAACCACTGACCTTCCTTAAGCCAGTTGGATGGCTTCCTCACATGAAGTGAGATATTAAAGAAAAGACATCAACGAAATGCCTTTCAAACACACTGGATCCCGGAAGGATACAAGAACATAAAGATAAAATTATAGAGTATGAGAAAATATATGTTCAAACAGTGTCAAAAGTTTAATTAGAAACCCGAGCGCTTTCGGCTTTTAAAAAAGCCTTTTTCAAGGGTAGCATAAATCAAAACAGTACAATAACGGCCAAAACAGCCGAGCCATATATATATATTATCCCGTCATCAGACAATTAAAGAGGAAAACTTAGTGACCAAGAGTAAACGGGTAAAAGAGTAAATGAACACTTAACATGAAGTACATGGGCCTTAGCCGCTTCCAATAAAACGTTGTTTTTTTTATATAAATACTGGTCAGAAGTTTATTTAGTACAGATTTCTTTGGATTATAAAAGAAATGATAAAGTGTTCTATATTTTGCCTGTTTCACTGGTATGAAGCTATTATATTGTCGCGAGCACATCTCCAGAAAATGGCTCGATCCTTCTTGGGAATGCTATCAGGACAATATTTTTAGAGTTTATAGGTTGGAAGTGGCAGAGGTATTTTAATCCAGTAGAAGAGCAAACTGGTAGTCCCATGTATTTTATTGAATTATATGGATAATACACATCCACTGCGGTGTAAAATCAATTAAGTACTTTTTTTAAGTAAACACACTGACCATTGCTTTATCAGATCAAGTGGCAGTGGTGAGTTTTACGCAAAACAAGTGGAGAAATATGAACGAAATTACAAATTTCCGGTCTTGTATGATATAAAAGTTTTTCTACCTGTTATATACCGAAATAAATTAATACGATGAATGCACCTGGGACACAAATGTGTCTGTTTTAAAACACGTGTTCATTTAGCTGAGACTTTGTCGTTTATTAAAACACTTCTGTACAGTCTGGCGGGGTAAGTAGATTTTTGTCACTTTTTGAGAATATCGCATATATGCAGTGCTTATTAGGATAAGGTAATGATTTAAACACTTCATATTTAAAGGGCTACTTCTTAAGACAACCCATGTGCATTTTCATAGAATTATTTGGGTTTGTTTCTGAAAAATCGGCCAAAAACCTAACGCAAACCAGTTTCGAGTGGGTCACTGCGTAACGTAATAGTAGTGTAAAAGTGTGTGTTTGAGGTGTTGGGGGGATCATACCTAGGGGAAATCATACCTTTTGTATGTCTGGGGGGGGGGGGATCATACCTAGAGGAAATCATATCTTTTGTGTGTGGGGGGGGGGGGGGAGGAATCATACCTAGGGGAATTGTGTGTGTCCGGGTTTAACGTCTTTTTCAACAATTTTTCAGTCATATAAACGACGGTGTCTACTTGTAGCAGTGAGCACAATGCCCAACTTTATAGTGCTGCCTCACTGGAATATCACGCCGTAGACACGTGCCATGATACCCCACCCAGTCACATTATACTGACACCGGGCTGACCAGTCCTAGCACTATCCCCTTAATGCTGAGCGCCAAGCGAAGAAGCTGCTAGTACAATTTTTTACGTCTTTGGTATGACGCCATACCTAGGGGAAATCATACCTTTTGTGGGAGGGGAAATCATACCTTTGGGAATCATACCTTTTGTGGGAGGGGAAGTCATACCTAGGGGAAGTCATACCTTTTGGTATGATTTGCCCCTTTATGAAGATTTGGGGTACTGCGCATGCGTTAAAGGGGAGATTAACGTGACAACAACGTGACGATTGTTGGGAGTGATTTTAACTCGATTGGCATCAAAATTCCTGGATGTCTGTGAGGATGCCAGAAACAGTCGTAGACCTATGCAATGGTGTTTGGAGGGCTCCTAGATGTCAAGACTGGTCTTAACTAAAGTGGTACCAAAATTCCTGAAAGTCTGCCAGTCCTCCTAAAAGTGTCGAAGACCAAGAAACATTATTGGGAATGAGTTAAGAACCTTTGGCATGATGTAATCTCCCTTGGCACCAATTTCTGAAAGTCTGCGAGTCCTCCTGAAAGTGTCGCAGACCATTTTAAATGAAATAAAATAAAATAAGGACTATTGGGACGGTATTTTCTCTTGGCACCGACTCCTGAAAGTCTGAAAGTCCTCCTGAAAGTTGACCAAGAAAAATGATTTAGAATGAGTGAAGAACGGCATGGTGTAATCTCCCTTGGTTCCGATTCCTGAAAGTCTACGAGTCCTCTTGGAAGTGTCGCAGACAGTTCTGAAGGTTTTTTTAAAGGACACAAGGATTACTGGAACGGTGTTTTCTCCCCTGGTACGGATTCCTGAAAGTCTGCGAGTCCTCCTGAAAGTGTCGCAGACAGTTTTAAATTATACTAAAAGAAACGAGGGCTATTGAGACGAAGTTTTCTCCCTTAGCAACTGTTCCTGAAAGTCTGCGAGTGTGCCTGAAAATGTCGCAGACAGTTCTAAATGATTTAAAAAGAATCAGGTACTACTTGGGTGGTGTTATCTCCCTTGACACTGGTTCTTGAAAGTATGTGAGTCCTTCTTAATGTGTCACAAACCGTTTAAAGGGACTTAAGGCGAAACCAGAATGTTAAAATGTGGGCTTTTTCGTCGTTACAATCGACTCTTTGCATGTTGTTTCATGGGACTGACGGTCGGCCTCCTGCGCCACAATGAGTAGACCTTCAAGAATCGGAACCGAGGGAGATTACATCATGCCAAAGGTTTTTAACTCATTCTAAATAATGTTTCTTGGTCTGCGACACTTTCAGGAGGACTGGCAGACTTTCAGAAATTTTGGTACCAAAAAGAATTTACTCATTCTAAATCATTTTTCTTGGTCTGCGACACTTTCAGGAGGACTATTAGACTTTCAGGAGTCGGTGCCAAGGGAGAAAACACCGTCCCAATAGTCCTTGTTTTATTTTATATCATCTAAAATGGTCTGCGACACTTTCAGGAGGACTCGCAGACTGTCAGGAATCGGAACCAAGGAAGAAAACACCGTTCCAGTAATCCCTGTGTCCTTTAAAAACATTCAGAACTGTCTGCTTCAGGAGGACTCGCAGACTTTCAGAGATCGGTGCCAAGGGAGATTACATCATGCCAAAGGTTCTTAACTCATTCTAAATAATGTTTCTTGGTCTTCGACACTTTCAGGAGGACTGGCAGACTTTCAGGAATTTTAGTTTAGACCAGTCTTAACATCTAGGAGCCCTCCCAACACTATTGCATAGGTCTACGACTGTTTCTGGCATCCTCACAGACTTCCAGGAAATTTGATGCCAATCGAGTTAAAATCACTCCCGACAATCGTGCCAGACGTGTTTCCACGTTAATCTCCCCTTTAACGCATGCGCAGTACCCCAAAATGCAAATCTTCATAAAGGGGCAAATCATACCAAAAGGTATGACTTCCCCTAGGTATGATCCCCACCCCCCACCCCCGACTTTTACACTGTTAGTTGTGGCATCGCATATATTTTACAATTCTATAATTACACTATTACGCATACATATATGCACATTATTAAATGAACACCACTGTCTTTGTCTCTCCGAAATATTTTGAATATATATTTGTTGTAATACATTCCCACAGTCTAAAGAATTTATCTAATCATGTTGTTACAATTATGTAACCTGATTGCAAATACAAGTAATTGTTGTTGGTGTTGGTGGTAATGTCGTATAGCTACCTTGGCACACGAGCTGCATGTGCCCTATGTTACGAAAGCCCGGTAGTGACTTCATATTTCAGTATTCCCGTTTCCTATTTCCTATTTCTCATTTCTCAATTTACACAATAAAACATAGAAACTATGAAATGAGAAGTTTG
This sequence comes from Mercenaria mercenaria, assembly GCF_021730395.1. Taxonomy (NCBI): domain Eukaryota; kingdom Metazoa; phylum Mollusca; class Bivalvia; order Venerida; family Veneridae; genus Mercenaria; species Mercenaria mercenaria. The sequence continues at coordinate 42,666,345 of NC_069377.1, read as the reverse complement.
AAACGTGAAATTCTCATTTTTCACTTCATACTTCTCAACTTTGGTATCGAAATCGTGAAATGTGAAATTCACATTTCTCAATAATTCTCACTTCACACTTCTCAACTTTGGTATCGATATCGTGAAATGAGAAATGAGAAGTGTGAAATGTGAAATTCACATTTCTCATTTCTCGATTTCGATAACAAAATCAAGAAGTGTGAAGTGTGGGCCACTTTTGGTAAGCAGGACTGGCGCTGTGGGATGAACCAAACGCCCGGTTAAGGCGCCCGATGCTGACGCTCATCAGATACCATAAAAGGTGTTGGTTGATACAGACAGCAGGACGGTGGCCAATGAAGTCGAAATCCGCTAAGGAATGTGTAAAAACTCACCTGCCGAATCAACTCGCCCTGAAAATGGATGGCGCTGAAGCGTCGAGCCTATACCAGGCGGTCGCCGCAATACGAGCCCCCAGGGAGCTATGCGGCGACGAGTAGGAGGGCTGTCTTGGTGAGCGTAGAAGCCCGGCGGGTGATCGCGAGTGGAACCGCCACGTGTGCAGATCTTGGTGGTAGTAGCAAATATTCAAAAGAGAACTTTGAAGACTGAAGTGGAGACGGGTTCCATGTGAACAGCAGTTGAACATGGGTTAGTCGGCCCTAAGGCATAGGTGAACTCCGTTCTGAGCAGCGGGGAAGGGCGCTTGCACAAAATCTTTCTGTTGGTAATAGCACGCCCCGCTTCCAGCCGAAAGGGAATCGGGTTAATATTCCCGAACCCGAGCACGGAGAGCGCCTCGCAAGGGGCTTGTGCGGCAACGCAAACGACCTCGGAGACGTCGGCCACGGCCACGGAAAGAGTTCTCTTTTCTTTGTAAGGGACGAACTTCCTGGAATCGGCTTGCCCGGAGATAGAGACGTTGTGCCCGTAAAGCAGCGCGGCTCTTTCGCTCTCCGGTGCGCCGTGGTCGGCCCGTGAGAATCCGAGCGAGACGGTGTGAATCTCGTGCCGGACCGTGCCCATATACGCAGCAGGTCTCCAAGGTGAACAACTTCTAGTCGACGTGGACTGCCTCAGCTTATTGGCAGGGCAGTGGGCTTCGCGCTCCGCTTCGTCCGGAGACTAACAGCCAACTTAGAACTGGTACGGACCAGGGAAATCCGACTGTCTAATTAAAACAAAGAATTGCGATAGCCGTCACCTTGTGTTGACCAATGTGATTTCTGCCCAGTGCTCTGAATGTCAAAGTGAAGAAATTCAACCTAGCGCGGCTAAACGACGGGAGTAACTTAAGGTAGCCAAATGCCTCTTCATCTAATTGCTCAATTTACCAATAAAACATATAGAAACTATGAAATGAGGAGTGTGAAATATGAAATTCACATTTCTCTCTTCACATTTCTCAATTTTGGTATCGAAATCGTGAAATGGGAAATGGAAAATTCACATTTCTCATTTTTCACTCCACACTTCTTGAATTTGTTATCGAAATAGTGAAATGAGAAATGTGAATTTCACACTTCTTATTTCACGATTTCGATACCAAAGTTGAGGTGTGGAGTGAGAATTGAGAAATGTGAATTTCACATTTCTCATTTCACGATTTCGATACCAAAGTTGAGAAGTACGAAGTGAGAAATGTGAATTTCACATTTCACACTTCTAATTTCATAGTTTTTATGTTTTACTGTGTAAATTGAGAAATGAGAAGTAGGAAATGGGAATACTGAAATATGAAGTCAACTACTTAGTTATAAATATGCTGATTAAATTTAGTTTTAGTCTAAGACAAATGGAGTATACAAATTGTTGGCAAAAATAAAAGAGTTTCAATAATCACTTGATCCCGATCAGCATAGAATGTGGTGCGATATTCTCAAAAAAGTCTCAGCTAAATTAACATGTGTGTTATGAAATGGACATATTTGCGAACCAGGTACACCTATCTCTTCCATTTAACTCAGGTAGAAATTCCTTTAATTCATAAAAGATAGGAAATATTTTTTCTCCACTTGGTCTGTGTACAATTCACCACTCAAATAACATTGGAGCCACTTGATCTGGTAAAGTAATGGCCAGTGTGATGAATGAACTCTGTCTAATAAGTTCACTAACCATAGTGTTTTGACCTAAGTGAATTATTAATTTATTTAGATCTATTATACATATCAAAAGAATACACAACTGCCCTGCAGCTCTCCTTCCCAACAAACGCTAAGATAACATACTTAGAGTGATGTCACGTGTACCTACATTAATGGTTGGGTACGAAATGTCTGTTGCAGGGTCATTTGTCTGTATATATGCTATATAAATTACTATCATGCATTTTTCCATTTTTCCTTTATATCATTAGAGCGTCATTGTGATGCCTGTCAGAAGGCCGTGATGTGGATCACGTTTACTTTGAGTCATGTATTCTGACTTTTGAGTGAGAAGATACCATTCCCCCTTTTCTCCTTATTAATAATTTTCAGTAAAAATTACATTATACTAGTAAAATGAAGCGCTTTCGGTATCGGAATTTTGAATCCAAATTATTATTTCCAAAACCTAGTAACAGTACAAACAGACCTTTGATTTGGCATAAAAAATGACATCATTATATTTTTCTTCTTTTTTTATTGTTGAAAACCAACATTCTCTATCTCTAAAACAATGGTCAAAAGGGGATACGCTCAAAATTTATGTTCTTGGGATTTTGACCGCTATGTCACTTACAGCCAAGGGGGTTTCGACCAAGGGAATTTTGAAGTACGTTCGCTAATAGAGCCGCCGCTGACGGAACCCTAGATGATTTGATATGCGGACCCATATCTAGGGTCTTGTGAGTAGCAAAAAGGTTCGATTTAGTAAGGCGAGAAAACATATTTTAAGTTAACGATTTTTCCAAAAGTAATTAACCTGCATAGTATGGTCTGAAAAATAAAATACTTGTAAAAATTTTAGGTAATTTTCATCGGCAGTAAATGTGCAAATCAAAATGAGAACAAATGTAATGGAACCTATGTCATTCAGTTGGTATTTCCATGTAGAAGTTGTTATGAAAAGAAACTGAGAAATGTGCTTGCTCAAAATCGTTAACAAGGTTAACAACGACACCGACGCCGGGGGGTTTCGCAATAGCTCTAGTCGCTTTCGTCTTGGTGGACTAAAATTTTTATCCCATTTGAACTTCGATCGTTAATTCCTTCAAAAACGGTGCCATGTCGGACCACTCGAGCATATTATTTGTGAGAACTATACCTTGAAAATATTGTCAGAAACCGCTAGCCCGAATTAAACAGTTTTCCTCGGACGACCTTTACCAAAACTGTTCAATTAAGCAGTAAAATTCTTGTGAGCAATCCAGGGCCATGGTGGTCCTCTTGTATATGTGTTCTGTTGGATAAAATATCCACAACTGTGTTAAATGATATAAAATTGAGACGACAAAAACATAAAACATATCTTTTGCACTTTTATTCATTTATTTATACCTCATCACAAATCACATAATCAAAAGTAGATATTTTGTATATTGGTCGTACATTATAAAGTGACACTGGATGTGCAATATTACAAATATGTTATGACTTACATATCTGGATTTGCGAAATATGTTAGTGAATGGCAACACTAAATTTGGTTAGATGAAACTGAAAAATGTACAGTATAATTTTTGTTATTATTAATACGTTTCTAATAATTTTATTTAGAAGATTTATAACATTACATTAAACAATTAAAACGCAACATCTTTCTTCAATTTAATGTAGTGTTTTGTGCTAATACAACTTTGTCAATAATCCAGACTTAATCCAGACTTACTCTTTTGTAAACAACTGAAGATACCGGATAATGTTTCAAAGAAAAAATAGAAAAAAGATCGACAGCAATTATTAGACTGTGTTATTGGAACGCATCATAAGATATATATACAAGATGGTTTGTTGCTATATAAACCAGTAGGTCAAGCGAATTAACAAAGCTCTAGTTTGTAATTTAAATCTTTTTCATGAACAATAACAAAACATGAATTTGATGTGGATAATTTCAGAATATAATATTTATATTATATCAATGTCTTTCTTGCTGACGAAGCATGATTTTATATATATACCGCATTTCAAAGGACTATATGCATGCAATTCTTGTAAGCTTAAGCGAACTAGTAAATGATCCACGGGGCCTTACTTCTGAAAGAAGTCAAAAACAGGTTGTAAAAAACCTAATTTCCCCCTTCTGTTTCTTCTTTTCGTAGATTCTTTTGGCAACTTCACTTCATCTGTGATCGTTTTCGTCGTGTCTTTAATGTCTGTTCTCAAACTATCAACGGATTCGCCTATCGTTGCTCTTTTTCGGCACTGTTGAAGCGATGCTATACGAGCTTGAAACCCAGCGCGTTTCTCGAGCTGTTCGCTCTCTATAAGCAAATCTATATGTTCAACAACACTGAGTGGGTCTGGTCTTAGCGCAATTTGCCGTAAGATATTATTGCACTCGTTTATCTTTTCCATAAGTTCAACAATATCGTCTTCAATATCGTATAGTTCCTCATACATTCTTTCCACGACTGTCTTTCTTGTCATTTTTTCATTTTTAGCCCTCCGGTACTTTTCTAGTTTCTCCGTGTATGTCTTCTGTTTTTTAACGGTAACGGATGCATATATGTATGGTGTGTTTCTGTGAATGTTCCAGAAGCACTTGTCAGAGCACTGGGTGCAATAACCATCTCTATTCATTGCCGAGCATCCTTTCTTATCTTCATCATTTGGGATCCTGCAATCTTTATGACACGTCATATGACAATTTAAGCAGTTAGTAACGTGCTTTCCTTTCGGTAAATCTATTTGTTTTTGATGTGTTTCAGACACTGTGTATGTAAAGTCCTTATTAGCTTCTATCTGCGTTTTATGAATTTCCATTATATTTATCTCAACACGTAGTTCTTCTACTTTATTCAGTCCATCATCTAGCTTTGGTAGTAGATTTTCCATAGTAATTTCTATGACCTGTCGTTGCTCAAGAACATCCCTGGTTTGTCTAAGACTTTTTGTCTTCATCTGTGTAAGCTTACTGAAAAACTTTTCGAAGCTACTGCAACCCATATCCCAAAACATTGGAGAGAAGCTGGAAATATTTTCACCACAGTTTTCTGCAAAAAGACCAGAATTGTTAAATGGAAAGAACTCTTTATAGGGTAATTTAGCTTCTTTCAGAGCTGACAATACTTCAGGAGGCTTTCCGTCTGCAAATGTTACCAGCATGCAAAAGTTGTCTTTGATATCCTGACCAAAAAGGGACATAATTGCATTGAAGATGTACTTCTGTGTTGGAGTAAGCCTTGCATCTGGTGCTTTGACCAGAAAGCATACGGCATCAATCAAGACAACGCCACTTTCATCTTCCCTGGAGAACAAAGTCCTTATCTGTTCAATTATCTTTTTGTCTCGTTCGATCCCTCGAGTGTCACCAAATCCTGGAGTATCTATGATGTTGAGTGTAAAATCAAGGCGACTTCCTCGTATAGGATTTATTACATAACATGTGATCCACTTAGTCTGTGAGACAGCCTGAAATATGTGTTACTGTTGGTTAGCACTGCGATATTATAATACTAGAAGTGAAAATTTATATACGTTAATATCATTTTTACTGTATCGACTTAAACAGAATTGCCTTCTCCTTGGTATTATAATGAGAGTCCAAATATGTCCGAAAGTGGAATAAGTTACATGAAATGTCTTAAATAAAACGAAGTTTATGTACCTGATTTCTATCAGAGTTCTCTTCGTCGTCTTCTAAATCGACAATGGTAAGTCTGTATGGGTCACTCCAGTTAACCCCTAGTATATGATTTATCATTCCATCAACCAGTGTACTCTTCCCAGTTCCTGTTGCCCCAACCAGCATTATGGTTCTTTCCTTGGAATTAGTTTTCGTAGCCTCACCTAACGAAATAAGCATAAGACATTCTCGAAATATTACTGTTATAGCATTTACCACTGTTTCGCTTTTATACATCATCATCATCATTATTATGGTGTTATTACTACGATTTTACAATAATCATATCATTATAATTAGTTTTGTATTAATAATTATAATGATAACAATAATAATAATAACAATGATTATAACCAGAGGTGCTTTTGAGAAAAGCGCATGTCTCCCACAACTGCCTAATCATCTAATAGTAAGTCTGTCTTTATTTACTGTTTACGTGTTGGAGTAAGCGCCCTATTTGGTAATTCACATGTTGGAGTAACCGGCCTATCAATAATTATGTTTAAGGGCCATAATTCCGAAGTGCCTGTGCCGATTTAGCTAGTTATTGAACTTGGCCGAGGACTTATTGGCAAACACACTTTGTTCAAGATTGGTGAAGATCGGATGGGAAATGTTCGACTTTGAGTGCGGACAAGATTTGTGACAGAATGACACACACACACACACACACAAACGCACACACACACACGCACAAACGCACACACACACACACACAGGAGTAAATCAATATGTCTCCGACACCACTGTGTGGTGGGGGACATAATAACTACATGTGTGCCAAATAAGACAGTGATGTCCCCAGATATTTAAGTAACATATGTTACTTGATGACAATGCAAGACTAAGTAATCTTTTATATTACCTTGCGTTGTGGGGTGAGTCAAAGTGGTTGGGGCTATGGATACTACAAAACATTAGAAGAAAGAAAATATAAAAGAAATTCATAAAATAAAGTATGTATTTTACGGGTGGGGTGTGGGAGATGGGTTGAATCCTAAAAACAACAACATTCCTATGGCGTTTCATGACTCCGGGTCAGATGCTTTCGTTCGACACACACTTTTGTGCATTTAATGCACAGATTTGACAGAGTCAATGTCAGGGGTCATAAATCTGACCTAGCTGAGTAAAATCCTAAATAACACCCTTGGTGCACGACTTCACATCTTTATAATATTCTTATATGTTTCTATGACACTAAGTCAAATACCCAATGAGATATGTGCGACATAAATATTTAGGCCCCTTATGCATACCTTTGACTTTGATATGTCATGGACCATAATTTTTTAACTCTGGTCTGGCTCAGTGGTATCAGAAACAAAACCCCAGATGCACAACTTCACAAGCAGAACAACAATCCCTTAATGTTTCGGGACTCTAGGTTAAGTACTTTTTAGATATGCAGGACACAAAGTCGGATGTAGAGACAAAGACAAATCTAAGAGCCCTCACCACATTCCCCTCCAAAAAATTGGGGTGTGTGTGCACAATAATAATTACAATTATTATGATGTTTATTATATAGCTATCATGTCCAGGTAAATGAATGGAAGAGTGGAATCCTTGAGTGATAATGGTCCTGACATTGTAATAGTATCCTAAGGGCTTAAGTCCGAGGGCTACTAGCCGCTTCCAGGTCGATTATCATTCAAAGGCTCTCTTATGTATTTCCCTGTTTATTACATTTTACGTATAATGTAGCAAGACTAAGTGAGCCATATTCTGGATACTATCACAATAACCGGTTATCGGACCACAACGGGTGTGTTGATATCTTATATTATTAAATGATTTAAACGTTTCTTCTTATTGTGATAATAAACAACTTATAAAGCGGCGACGTACCTTTCATTATACATACCTACAACCAGTTTTCTTGTTTTTCCCTGCACGTTTCGAGCTTTTATATTTTCACTGAACGGAACCTTTTTGAGAGGGATGTTTATGTCTGGTAATTTAACATCGTACATGAAATTCAAAAGTTGATGTGCGGCAGACTCTATTGTATTCACAGTGTCACTCACCTCACTGTACGGCCCTTCACACTCTTCACATACCATTCTTACTTGAAATACATACTCAGTATTAGATTTCACATTATTCAGTGTCACAGAACTCGTTTCGGCCCATTGTGGATAAAATGACCATTTTGCACCCTCAATGGTTTCTTTGAATCTAAGCTGGTAGCGGTGGTCTTGGAATACTTCTTTCGGAGAAACCCATGTCAAGCAGATGGAATCGACACGCACATGCCCAACAACTGTAGGTTTCCCTGGTTTAGTCTTTTAAAGAAACCAACAAAATTTTATTATACAATGTATATCAATATCAGATCCCTACTGGATCACATTTATTCTGAAAGAAAACGTCTACAATTTTCATTGGTACTGAATAGTTTTTCAGCTTGTACATTACGGCTTGGATGATTTCAAAACTCCCGCTTTTGCAGCTTTGGGTATTGTATAATCATTCCTAGGCTATGTTGCCTTAATAATTTTGTATCATGCAAAGTTTGAAGTTTCTGTAATATCTGAGGTTCCCTCTCTAAATTTCATTCCTGCCCATGTTTTCTCACTCAGGGCCAATTACGGGGTATTTTGAATGGGGGACTATACGCCGCCTTTCATGAAATTGCACTGTTCATCGTTAAAGGTTCACCGTCGTATGAACATATTTGTTGATGTCTTTAAATTGTTTTAATAGTTGCAACATGTGCAAAAGTCGAGTTCTGCTCAACCCGGGGCTAGAAGGCGTGGACGGTAGTATGAATATCCACCAACGTCCATGAACAGGGTCAATCAAACTGGGTATGGAACATTTTCATTTTTGTCGTGTGTCGTGTTGAGTTTCCACTTTTTCGATTTTATAGTACCATTTAAGGTTTATATGGAAAGGTCTTTTAAATCTCTGAACAGATACAACCGATTTTGGGAGATTGATGTATTTCAATTTTATTTCCTTTTATATAGATTTAAAGAGCATAACTCTCCGTCATTGCACATATTACGGCACACATTTAATTTGCAGATAGATGCCAAAATTCTGTGATTCGGTTCCCTCATGCACGGAATAATGTATAAAATGCAATAAAACTTTTAGGTATAGAGGGTTACCCCTATCGGTAATGATGCAAGACGTTTAATATCATTTAGTTGTTTAAATCATTTTTGTTGTTGTTGTTGTAATAATGAAAATTATGTTTAACTGCTTAGAGATTTCAAATACACTAGTTTATATACTTTCTACATACAATAAAAAGAAACAGATGTTTGAAGATTATAGTTCGTATTAAGATGGCACTATAACCGTGGATAAGGTATAAGATAAATTTATGACTTTCTTACCAAATTACCGTCATGACTTCTCTCCACATCAGTTGAAACCACTGATTGTTTAGAGACAACATTTCTGTAACAAAATTCATATAATTAAGACGTTTATGTTGGATAATACCTATTCAAAGACTGTCTTTTAACAATAATGATATTATTCTCACTTCGATAACTTGAAATAACACAATATTAAAACAGATTAGATCAGTAGACACGTGCTGTCTTCAATAGAATTTATAACTCTGACGACAACTGCATGGAGAAATCAAAGGCCTGAAGGGCCTGAGTCGGCTAATGATTGATGTACTGACAGTATAGTCTACCAGTTTCAGTTTGTTTTTAGTTTTTTTCTTAAAATTTCATAACACAGCTCGATATTTACCCAAAATATTATATCCGGATACGATTACACTTTTCTCCAGTTTCAACAATATATTTTACAAATTGTGATGATACGAAGACATTTAGCAGCAATTGGCAGTATCTGACATTGAAGTTTACGGTTAAATTACCTCTTATTTAAATCTTTTCATAAAAAAGTTGTTTCGTTTCGTGAATGCAGCCAAACATAGACGATCTACTTTCGATTTCAAAAACTACAAGAAAATACAATTTAATGTTTCGCCGATTTGTTTATTTCTCGAAAAATAAGAATTAAAATCATTTTTAATATCAGTAGTAACTGAACAAACCAGTAAGAGCTTCTTCTTCCGATAATTTATCCGTTTACTGACTGCAAAATTCAACCCACGCAAAGTTTATAGAAATCATACGATGCGTGTTTACGTTCAATGTGGGAGAATTAAGGCTAATCGGCTATGTTACCTAACGCATCCAGACGATTCAGATTTTGTTTTTAAAAAAAGCATTGTGTGCGTTTCTGTAATTTTATATACGTTTTTATACGCTTAGAAATTATTAGACATGCGTATTTGCATTATTTCTATACGTAATTTACGCTAATACGCATCTTATCTGGAGCCCTGTGGAACTATTTTTTTGTCTTTCGCTGGATGTTACCCAAGCTTTGTAAGCCTGCGCAATTCTTAAAATGCACATTTATGCTTAATGAGTTACATTCGAGTATTGCACAATTACAAGTCATATATATGACAGATTCATCGTATATTGGTCATAGCAAAGGGAATTGACACAACTTAACTTCATTCATGCAGTGAACTGTTTGAAGTTTGAGAAATCTAATGGAACTACATCTCTTCACGTGTTATTCGGTCCATTTAGAGAATCGCTGAACAGCAAGGACTCGTCAAAAGGCTTTCAGCCTTTAGCCGACTCAAAAAATTAGGCAACTACTCACGCATCTTTTAAATTGGTTGGCGACATCCTGTGTTTGTTATGCGTCGCTTCATTCTTGTTTGCGCTCAGCACTTTATGGTCCAGCGTTGATGGATTCTGTCTATGCTCAGAAGCACATTCGGTGCACATCGTCAGCGAACAAGGTTGGCAATATTTTTCTGAGTTGGTATGTTTTCCTTCCTTTAGACAAGGCTGACAAAATTGGCCTGTACCATTAGCTGCGGAAACCACAGTGTGTTGCCTGGTAGCCTTTTGTTTTGTATGAACATTGAAGCAATCTTGGCACAGACCTTCCTCACATTCAATACAAAGATGTGCAGGCAAAACATTTTCCTTGCCGATATATCCACATGGTTCGCAAACTGACTTCTCTGCAAGATCAACATGGTGTACAACTGTATGGTTCATTGTTGCTTTCTGTTTACTATGAATTTTAGAGCATGGGTCGCAGTAAAGCTCTTTACATCTCGTGCAACTTGAAGTCGCTGGGACTTCAATATGTCGAAAGAGGCACGTGTTACAGATAAATATTGCCTTAACAGAGGTTATGTGAGGATCCAAGACATGCTGTCTCGTTGCCTTCTGGGAACGGTGAACACTCGCGCAGTCATCACAGTAAGACTCCTCACAGGTTCGGCAAGTTTTCGAAGCTGCTACTTCAATGCCACTTTCCTTGCAAGTATCGCATAACGTAGTAATATTTTTCAGTACAGTTTGACCTGTAGACCTTTCTAGGGCGTCATTTTTTGCTACCGTATTGTGTTGGTTATCAGCGCAATCATCGCTGCCATATATTTGCTTCGTATAAGCCATTTTCTCATGTCACTGAAAATTTTAAGACTCGTTATATGACAATTTGCTTATATTTAGTTTGACGTTCCATGTAGATATATGTTTTATATATAATCATACGTATAACATGGAATAAAAATAATTATTTAATAACAATCTAATACTATTAATAATGTAATACTTTTTTTGAAATAAATGTTTCTATTGGTTACAATCTTAATAATGTGTGAACAGATTTTAAAGTACCATAATAATTATCCTCCCTAAAGACACAGCAGTGAAATGACCTATTTTAAGGTAAACCAAAGGAGTACGTTACAAAGTATAATACGATAAACAGTCGTTATCAAAATGTATTTGTTTATCATTTTAGCACATGATATATCATTTGACACCATGGATAAAAAGTAGCACAAAGACAGTGTCATCCTACACGGAACGTGACAAAACCAGACAATCCAAGGATATGCAGGCATACAGGCATGCAGGAAATGTTTATAGACAAGTCAAGGCATCTCATACCCAAATCCTAAATTTACAGTTTTGAATACTAGTATATAAACGGACCCAGTCGTCTATTAACAGTTAATAGTAGTATAGCAATATCATCGTAACGCACGCTTTCATTTGGCAACATCTGTTGTTTAATACACATGCATATCTAATATGGCGACGCGACGTATATAAACAATTAAAACGAAAATCCACGTAATTAAGCAAAATAATATCAGATTTGGTTTGACCGAGTCTATTCATGAGAGGTAATTGATGTCCGCAGCAATATCGTAGTCGGTAAATTGGACTTTGTAGAAACACTTAAATGTTTCATTATTGATAGTTATTGAATATAGTTTACAGTGCAAAGACCTACATCAAGTCGAATTGTTTGTGTGTTTTATGGGCAACACAATTTTGTATAATTTTTCAGCAAGTTCATAAAATGAAAGTAACAGTAATATTTGAATTGCCAGGCGAAGTTTCCATTCCGAATGCATGAGAATCAACATATCAAATAATCGGAAATTTATGTCAAGCATTAAATAATCTTATGCAGCATAAAGTTAGTCTGCATTGATATTACAGAGGGGGCCTCAGTGACTGAGTGGTTAAAGTCGTTGACTTCAAATCACTTACCCCTAATTGATGTGAGTGCGAGCTTCACTCGTGGCGTTAAATTCTTCATGTGAGGAAGCAATCCAGCTGGTTTACGGAAGGTTGGTGGTTCTACCAAGGTGCCCGGTCATGATGAAATAATGCACGGAGGGGCACATCGGGTCTTCCTCCACCATCAAAGCTGGAACTATTATAATTGTGTCGGTGCGACGTTTTACTCAACAAAATAAATCAATAAATTGATATCACAGAATCCATGAACTCGTTAGATGAAAGTTGAATTTGGATTAGCTACGGAAAAGTTTGAATATTAACTGAATTACAAGTAATCTTGATATCGCAATCATGACTGTAATCTTTAAACACATGCTTGACCGATATATTTCATCATTTTTGGAAAACTAAACTTACACACTACACCTTAAATACAAATATTATCACTGTAGTCATTCAGTGTTTAATTTGAAATTGTAGGCGAAGGGGTACATTTGAAAAATACAAAATACGCGATGGAAAGTTTGAAGATGCCTCATTAATTCTGAGTAAGTTTTTACTATTTTCAACTTAATGCTTGGGTACTCTTCATATCTCTCAATGTATAAATGAATTTTGTTTGGAGAGAATACCTCATTCATTCTGAGTAAATTAATTTATTCATTTAGCTATTGTTTCATTTTAACTTCAGTTTTCTATGTGAAGAAGAAAATTGTCTTTTTAAAGCGTTTTGTAGATGAATAAAGTACACTTTTTCGTTATCGGGTCTCATTCTTAGACTAATTTCTTTTCACCGATTAAACTGCACATCTGTACGGATTCTTTTATTTATTCCCTCCAAACATAAAGCACAACATACATAACGAAACATATTATATCAATTACACATTTGGTAAGTTTTACATATTTTTTATATTATATATTGAAATAAATTTCATGTCATAAATCCGAAGTCAAAATTACAAATTCTATATACATGTTATCAATGAAATACGTTATTGATAAAGTAGTGATGGTTACTTTAACAACAATAATATTTATGAAAATTCCATTGATTTAGCAATTAGTGGATACTCCATAATCTGATGTTGTTTACAGTTAATAGCCAATTTTAATCAGCTTTAGGATCGATATTCCAATTTTCAAAAAGAAGAATTTCGAGTGCGCTTCGACTTTAGATCTGAATAGAAGCTCGAAGCTGAAACTTTCACAGTTAAATTCGAGCCAGCTTTGAATTTATAGTCTGTCGAAAAAGGAATCTAAGGAACTGAATTCAAGGTTGAAATAAATTTTTAGCCTGTTAAAAGTTTTAAAATGTCGAATTTCGAGGCAGCATATTTTGTGCAAGTTAAAAGATCGAATTTCAAATTTTCGAAAAGATGACGTTGAGTTTCGCTGACATTGAATTTCGAGCAAACTCGGAAATGGAAATTATAATCAAAAGAAAACAACAAAATTCGAAAATAGAGCCAGCTGGAAGATCGAAGCTCGAAATTAAAATATTTCGAGCTTAAATGAATTTCTAGTCTTTCGACATTTTGAAAATATGTTTTAACTGGCTCGACATTCAATGCAAGCTTGATACTAGTATTCGACTTTCAATCTCTGAACAGGTTGTAATTAATTCAATACCAAGTTGGGAATATTATAAATTTCGATCATTGAGCAGGCTCGAATTTAAAATGAGACAGTTTAGAAATTTGAATCTCGATCTTTATTGGTATCGTGGGATCGAAATTTGGCAAGTTATGAATTTCGAGCTGGCATAAGATAATAAATTCTTAGCTGGTGAGAAAGTGAAGACAGTGTCACGGCTAACGACTTGATAATAAATGTGCAATCACAGTTATTTGATTTCACACAAAAATTAAAATATTTAAGGCCTATGCTATTTTGACATATGTAAAATTCCTATGTAAAACTGAAATTGTCGTAACAACACGAGAAATGCACGGGGATCAAAGAGAAACTAATCATAATGAGAAAATGTATCTCCAAGTAAATTATAAAGTATCAAAAACACTCAAAAGCATGTCCAAACAGTGTACTAGAAGAAAATGCATAGAAATTTTCGGTGCAAGTATTTGGTACCGTAAGTCTCTCATATTTATACAATATATATATATTAATAAATCAAGGATATGTCAGTGTAAATCAGCTGAGCGTTAGTTTTCTAAGAAATCGTCGTAAAACTGTGTTACACAAATCACACGTGCACCGCTTTTTTACAAAATTATGTCCGTCATGTTTTCTTCAGTGAACGAAATCAAAGTAGTGTTTTACCTTGGATTTCCTTATTGTATAGTACGATTTACTTTCTAATCTAAATAAAGCATCACTTTTTTTTTAACATCCCACCGTCCGATCTTTCTGATCACTTAACGATCACTCACAATTATAAAATAAATCCAACGTGTCATCAAAATTATAACTTTACACGGCTTCATTGACATCACGACCTACTAATATTAAATTTGTAATCATGAGCCAACCAAACAAATGATGAAAGATCGGGACTTTTTCAAAGATATGTTTTATTTTCTGCAATTTTCTGAAATAACGAGGAATTTATGCAATATAGCTTTTAGTTTAAATTTTGGACCTATCTTTTTCCAGCCCAACAACAGACACGTATATGCCACAAACCCGGCTTGTCCATGAGTAAAATGTCAAAGGTTACTAGAACATAAATACAATAAATAAACAATCGCTTACAATGTTTTTGTAAGTCCTGTAAGATGAAACGGCTCATGTTTATATATTCATATATATTCCGTATCGAGAATATTGACAATCACAGTTCGATCTTTTCCTCGAACATGAAAACAGTAACTTTTATTCCTTTGTTTACATTTCAAACATGACGATTCACATATACGTTCAAGAACGTAAATTTCGTGCTTTCCGACCCACATGGTGTGTAAACTTTTGTAATTAAAAGTATGGTGTATTCGGCAAACCATTTGTAATTTCTGACCGTAAATATCATTTTGAGTATCATTTATGTTCACGAAATTTAATTGAATATTTAAGTTTTATACTTGCGAAAACAAACGTGATGGTCACGGTCGCTGGCTTCGAATTCCCCGCCCATTACCGACAACAAACCTGGGAAAAGTTCATTGTGTCGTTTCAGTGTTACTCTCATCATACAAAATAAAAATTGTTCCCGTTTTGGTTTGTTTGTTTGTTTATATTTTTATATAAATGAATATGCAAAAGTTTATTTGTTTGTTTCAGTGTAATGTGAAAATATATAATTACAATTATATATCAACCGTGAACGTCACATACATTATATTTTCACGAGTCTTAATGCTTTGATCTTATATGTAAAACAAACATATTCCTAGTGTTTAAAGGTAAAAGTAAAGGTCTTGTTTATTAGAGTGCCACTTTTATTGAAAGGGCCAGCCAATTTGGCTTATGAGATACCGTTATTGTGCTTTCCAATTACCTCCCAACTCCTACCACTGTGCCAGGCGCCATGCGGATAGAAGTCGGTAACCATTCATTCAGCTCGCAGCTCAAGAACCGGCTTTATCGGATCGAATCCCATGACAAACACCCCCATTTATATGTATATGAGTATGTACTCGTGAACTTATATGTTAAGTGTAAATAGTATGTATTCACAGTACAAATCATCCGTGCTAATTAATATGTACGATATGTTTGCTTTCTCACTGTCTAACATGTCCGAAATGATCTATTCGATTTTTATCATAGAGTTCTAGTTTAATTTTCACCTTAAATTAAAGCAAACGTGTTCAATATAATTTTAAACTTTGAAGTTTAGTAGGTTGTAGCATTCTCTAGATCAGGGGTATTTTTATTACCTTCTGTAGTCAGTTATTTATTGTAAAAATGCCTTTTTAACCAAAGTGGTTATCAGGTACTTGAAAATGCAGTTTTCTGAAAGGTCAGTAAGAATTCTCGATGTCATTTGTCAGATATACCGTGTAAATAAATAATATTATTACATAATTAATACTGATATTTCTTTTGTTGCACTTTGCCGACTTATGATAAAGTTATATATATCTGTCTGAGCAGTACAATCCCTGTAAATGCGCACTACGTAAGCGCTCGGGCCCTTCCCGTACACCATACCTATAGTTCGGACTTCTTTAATGTGTAAAGGCATGTGCACAAAATGACAAATTTTGCCAACACCTTGTAAATTGTAATGTGTTTTTTAGAAAAGTAATAAATGGAAATAGAAAAATAGCTCTCAGCTCATTTACACGGATAGTTCAGCTTTATTATACGCCCGAAGGGACGTATTATGTTATGACGCTGGTGTCCGTCTGTCTGTCTGTCCGTCTGTCCGTTAGCAATTTTGTGTCCGCTCTGTAACTCTTGAACCCCTTGAAGGATTTCAAGGAAACTTGACACAAATGTTCACCACACCCAGACGACGTGCAGAGCGCATGTTCCGGATGTCTCGTTTCAAGGTCAAGGTCACACTTAGGAGTCAAAGGTCATATCAGTTTGTTTCGTGTCCGCTCTGTAACTCTTGAACTGCTGGAAGGATTTCAAAGAAACTTGGCAGAAATGTTCACCACATTGCAACGATATGCAGAGCGCATGTTCCGGATGACTCGCTTCAAGGTCAAGGTCACACTTAAGGGTCAAAGGTCATATATGACTTTGCTTTGTGTATATTGCTCTGCATTGCAGTGCTCTTGTTTTTATTTGGCAGATCTCTATTTTTTGTACTTACAATAATTTTTTTTGAATTACTTCCCTTTTATGTTACTATAAATAGCTTATTTTGAAACTTTTTTATTATTGGCCGTAGTGAAAAACCGAGACCACTTTTCTGTGGTACAACATGGATGGTACCTCCAATTTAAGGTGTATTTTTACATACCTGTACCTGATAAGGATTTTTTTGTAGACTTTGAACTTTTTTTGTGGACTTAGATTTGTTTTTTGAAGTTTTCCTTTTGTTGTTTGGGGCTTCAACAGTCAAGTTCTTAAAATTTTGCTCCCATCCTATGATGTAAGCCTTCGGGCGTATATTGCCCCGCTTGGCGGCGCTCTTGTTATGTATGTTATAGTTTTTCGCAGTTATGCAAGCTGACATAGAATACTGTCACCGAAAATTGTGACATGAACATACTGATAACTTTTCCCACTTTAGTCTTTTAATTAAAATAAGTGTTCAGCACTTCATGGTTTCAATGTATTGTCACATTGGAAAAAGTTTGCTTTACAGTAACTTCGAAATTCCTCATAAATCATATCATGTACCCCACCCACCTAATTCATAATTTCAAAATAGCATAGTTCTTAAAACGTTTATTATGATTATCAAATAAAGTATTACAATAGCGTTTTTTATCGGATCGTAAGATAATAGAAATGATTAATCCGTTGTCACAGTAACGTATTTGTTGAAAATACCGTTATAAAGGTTTTCTTATTAATCCACCAAACCGAATGGTGGACCAATTCACTTTTGTAAATAATCGTGCCAGCACTGTAAATGAACCTTTATGATATTTGTTTAATCCATAAGATCAAAGGTACATTGTCGAAGACCGACCGCAAATGACGGAGTAGACCGAGAATCGCCGAACAGTCTCGGCAATATTTTGCAAGAAAATCATGTCACTTTGTACCTTAACAGAAAATCTTTTTTTATTTCTCAGTCTCCGTCATATGAGAATTTTGCTCATTTTTTATGTTAACTCATTTGCCATATTTTAATGTCGCGCGCTGTGCGTTTGCTGGGGTTCTGGTGCTCGTCTGCCTCTCTGAATGGTTGTTCGAAGGAATTTAGCTTGAGTCATAGGGGGCACATGGGTATCGGTGGGGACGGGACCCTCCCGGATGCTCAGTGTTTAAATTGCAGTATACTTGCAACATCATTTTGTACTTTGTTGTCTTATAATGTATTATCTTATTTGTAATTGTAAATGTCTAAAGGGCCATGACTTGAAATAAGAACTTGAAACTTGAATCTTGGCAGCCGATTTACTTGACCGAATTCATTCTCGGCTTTTGCGGTGACATCACGGTGGGTCTAACATGGGGCGTGAGGGGTGTTGCACATTTCATTATTGACATACACGTATATTATTTGTGTCACGTCTTCTTCAATCAGTTTTTTTTTCTTTTTTTTTTTCACCATTTTGCAAATAAAGTCCTTCTATTTCTGAAGGCATCCGGTCTACAAACAAGCAGGTTCTCAAAAATTGATGCCAGGTAAGCTCATATAATTTTGGTATCATTTAAAAGTGTATTGTCTACTGAAAAAGAAAATATGAATTACATGACAAAATTATGTTACAAATTTTTTATTTTATACTTTACAGTTTTCAATGATGCTTCAACAAGTTATTACAGTGTAAGATTTATAATTTCGCAGTCAAAAACACGTTTGTAGTGATTCGTGCATATTTATATAGTCATCTTATTTACTAGTTCGTGTTCACCAGACACAACTATTTCAAACGATACCAAAACAATATGGGGTCACCAGGAATTGAAATGTTATCTATTTTGCGGATCGGATACCTTAATCCGCCTAAAGAAACTGTGTACAAGGGTTGTCCGAAGAAATCATAGACTCTTGGAATAAATCATTTTTGTTGACGTGCGATTGAAATTATTTTACACGCGCGTATATTTTGTCTATTTCAAAGAAACTAGAAATGTCTTTTTTTTTTCAAATATAACTTTAATAATAAATTTTTGAACATTTTATTGAGGTTTGATACATGTGAGTGGCGCAACCTCTGCGGCATATATTATACAACTTGTGATCCGCCTTCGAACTGTCATATCAAAGCATATTGTTAACATTTCCACTAAACGTTAACAAGTGTAAACGATTCTGACGCCACTGTGCCTTTCAAATAAGTGACGTGCATGCATACGATTGATCAATGGCATATTGTAAAAATGGCGACCTCGGAAAATTTCGGGGCGCACCGGAGAGTCATCCGATTCTGTGTAGAATACGGAATAAATCAAACATGTACTCAGAAGAGGTTGCAATCAGAAAGTTTCGTGGTCACTAGTTTATAAGTGACACGACAGATTTTCTATGAGAAATATAGTAATAGCTCCCTTAGGACGACCGAAAAACTGTGATGATAGCGATATACAGAAGATACAAGATGTCGTAATCGTCGGCAGGAGCCCTCGAAAAAGGACTTAGCAAGATGTTGCAACAACTGTACAGCGTGTGAATCTGCGAGATGGGTTCTTGGGCCGTCGATAGAGTATTGAGCTTGACGTAACCATTTGCGCCGGTACCTGTTATGCTTTTCAAATTTAACTAGATGTATGTATTTCTATGCGTATTTCCTAAATGCCGTGTTAAGAGAAAAGTTCATGCACTGATGTCAGTTATTTGTCCTTGTTATTCTTAATGCCTACGTGCTAATGGGAATGGGACAGCCCTCGTATGTCACAAGATGGTACAATGTAACAGGTAGGAAAAAATGTTTTCCAAAAGTGATAAAATAAATTGCGGTTAAAGATAACTTGATAACAATTTAAGTTCAAACAGTACTACGACAAGATAAAACTTACGAGAGTCTATTAAAAGGGATCAAGTGCCCCCATTTGAACAAATGTAGGAAAGGTCCTTATAATGATGCTACAGAGTTTTCAAGGAGATAAACATTCTGACAAAGTTTCATGAAGACTGGAGCAAAAATGTGGCCTCTAGTGTTTTTTTCTTCGATTTGGCCTAGTAACCTAGCTTTCTACCCAACCGGAGCTAATTTTTAACCTGTCCGAAATTTCATGGAGACAAATGTTCTAACCAATTTTCATTAAGATTGGACCAAAAAAAATGTGGCCCGAGTGTAAACAAGCATTTTCTTTCATTTGACCTAGTGACCTAGTTTTTGACCCCACATGACCCAGATTAAAACTCTTCCATGATTTCATGAAAACAAACATTCTGACAAAGTTTCGTGAAGATTGGAGCAAACAAAGTGGCCTCTAGAGTATAAACAAGCTTTTCCTTTGATTTTACCAAGTGACCTAGTTTTTGACCCTACTTAAATCAGCAGATCTGTCCAAATACTTAGGTGTCACTATAAGTAAGGATCTCAACTGGGCCCCCCACATTAACAATATCACCTCCAAGGCCAAAAATACCCTCCGCTTCACTAAAAGAAATGTTAAAACCAATAATGCACAGGTCAAAGAAACAGCATATAAAACCTACGTCCGTCCCCAGGTAGAGTGCTGTTCTACAGTCTGGTGTCCTTGGCAGAAATATTTAATAAATAAAGTAGAAATGGTCCAAAGGTCAGCTGCCCGTTATGTAATAAATGACTACAGTTACACCAGTAGTGTCACAGACATGATCAATACTCTCAACTGGAAAACACTCGAACAACGTAGAAACCATGCCTCCCTGATCATGTTCTATAAAATAAGAACCAACCTTGTAGCAGTGGATAACCATCACCTCCTCCCTACTAGAAATCGGAATTATTTAATCCAACATTCTAAGACCAACTACCATGCTACATCTTTCTTCCCAAGGACCATCAGGCTATGGAACAGTCTTCCAATATATGTACAGTCAAGTCCGAGTCTACCATTTTTGTCAGTAGACTTGACTCATGCTCTCTGTAGACCGGTGCATACTGTTTTTAACCTTACACCTGTAGATCTTTTATCTCCGCAATATTTGTATATACTATATATACTTTTAACCCCCATGCACATAACATATCTTTTAAACTAATAACTGCTCCTGACAAGCGCCTGCCAAGTGTAATCAGTATTGATTTTACGGCAGTTTAAAGTTGAAGTTGAAGATATGAAATAAAGAAGACTATTGTAGTCATTTTTAAACATTAACAAGAATGACAATGACAATGTACAAAATATTTTTTAATTTTTCAAATTGTACAGACAAAGACTAAATTGTACTATGTGGTGGAACGTTCCTGAATATACTGGAACATTTAGAGAAACAATTTGAATAACAATTAAATTAGGTAAGATAAAGGCCTGTCTTTGTCAAAAGTCCAAACTGTAGCAAGAAATTTGAGAGTATTTATAATAAAAAGATACGATTTGCTTCAGAATCAAAGTGTAATCAAATGTCATTCATAAAATATAAAGTGATATTTAGATAGCCCATGACCTTCTTTTGTCGGTTGCTTTTCATTTTATAATGTATTCATAACAGCTAACCAACAAGAGAGGAAACGTGCTATATTATGTAACATTAAAGTGAAAATATCTAAGTCACATCTTAATCAAGACGTGCAGAATGTGATTCTTGTAACGCTGCTGCCTCAAATTGTGTGCAGTTCATATTTTTCAGACATTTCATCATGATTTTAGTTCAGATTTTAATTAAGCCATTCAATTTTTCTATAACAGAACACTGTTTAAGATGTTTAGGCAAGTGCTAGTGGCGTTACTGCAGCTTCACATTTCACTACATCTAATGAGTAGACACAATCAAATCAAGTAAGCTGTTGTTTTGCTTGGTTGTGTTCTTATGCTTCCAAAGGATCATCTTTAAAAAAAAATATTTACTATCACAAATAATGGTTGTAAAATGTCTCCTCGTACTCGGATTCAGTGTTGTTAGATTTTCTGGTCCTTTTGGTTCATGACGTATACAATACAGAATTCCACTTAAGCCGGTGCTAGGGGGTGTAATGGGTGTGTCACACTTCATTACCTCTCATAAACAGACTTGATCCAACTGAGTCTGCTATTTATTTGCTTGGTTGCGTTCTTTGCTTCTAAAGAATCTTCTTAAAGATGCTGTTAAATGTTTTCAGCAATTCTCAAGTGTCGTTCAAAAGGCACTCAGTACCTTCCTAGAAGTTTTGAATAGAATTAAGTATTTGTTTTCTTAACAATTTTGGTTTTCAAGCACTTAATTTTGTTCACATTCTTGACAGCTTTTTGCAAAAATCTAATCTAAAGATAACCTAAACTACCTGAATATTACATCTTGTCTTTTTAGTTTTTGTTCAGTGCTGCTTTTCAACAGTGAATATGTTATTAACGGTAACGAGCGCATAAATTTATTTGTTTTTTTTTTGTTGGGTTTAACGTCGCACTGACACAACTACAGGACATAAGGCGACTTCCCAGCTTTGATGGTGGGGGAAGACTACCAATACAATTACAGGTCATAAGGCGACTTCCAAGCTTTGATGGTGGGAGAAGACTCCATGTGCCCCTCCGTGCATTATTTCATCATGAGTGGGCACCTGGGTAGAACCACCGACTATCCGAAAGCCAACTGGATGGCTTCCTCACATGAAGAATTCAATGCCCCGAGTGAGGCTCAAACCCACATCGATAGGGGTGAGAGCATAAATATCTCAATAAAATGCATGTATTTCTGAAATTTAAAAACGAGATGCTTTATTTCTCACTTAATGACTGCATAGATACATTTCACAAAGATAAATATCCATTAAAAACACATTTTCCATGAAAGGTAGCCCCAAATCATAACCCTATTATCAGTGTATGGATGTTTGCAGGGATGTGTACATAATTAATATATACCGAATATATACATTACATTGGGGCCATGATGGCCCTATATTGCTCACCTGAGTTTAGTTGCTTGTATCACCGCCCCTTTTTATTTCTATAGTTTGTAATTGATTTGATTGGATTTTATTTCCTCTGGTGATGTATTTCCGACTAGCTTTTAGATGTTACATGGTATGGGTTCCTTTAAGGACGATGACAAATTTTTGTTTGCAGACTTTTAATATGTGTCATCATAATCATGTATCATAATAAGCATCATCAAATTGGCATCATAATGACATCATAATTTCATCATCCTACAAATAAAGTTATGACAATTTATAATAATGATTTAACAATTACATTGCATATCAAATATTCAACGCGAATGACAGATGACAGCTGTCAAAATTGTAAACAAATAATTTACCGAAGGTAAAAATCAATGATGCTTGACATCCAATAGATTACACAGGTAAATTAATAAATCGTTTACATAGCTTATCAAATTTCATACATACATAGAGAACAATATAAGATAAGGCATATTTACCTGGAAAATGTATAATTTCCAGTCCAAAAATATATATATGCACAAGTATAATTGAGGTACCTATGTAAACAAAACCATTTTGAAATTTTGACCAAGAAGTAACCAGTGCTGTGATTGGGTGTTAAAGATCACGTGCAGATACTTATTAGATATAGAAAGTATAAAGTATGGAAGGCCGGGAATGTCAAAAGTTACTATTATAGGAAAATCAAAAACAAACGAAGTATTTTCATGATTGTACTATATCATTTATTTGTGCTCTACGACATTCTCCCCCTGCTTGTAAAATGTCGTCCTCGACATTTATAAAGGTACATACTGTAATTAATTTTTCAAATTAATTTACAAGGCGAAAAAATCTTTTACATTTTTCGCAACATTAAACATGATATAAAAACAAACGAAGTATTATAAAACAAGTATTAAACAATTGGCAGTCGAAGTGAATGTTGTGAATATTGACATGTGTTTATGTGTCAAATGGCTATGATTATGTAGTGATTGATTTCAGTAGTGATATATAATCACGCGGGATATCCTACATGTATTCCATATACATTTCACAAGAATTCGCAACAACTTTTCCATACATATATATTTCACACGAAAAGCATTCAGAACTATATTCCAATGATAAGTTCCAGGTAATCTTTCTATATACAATTCAGGTAAGTATTTCAAAAACACAGTTAACATAGGTAAGTATATTGTAGTCCAAGTATTTCGCACACTATATTATTCATTGGAAATAATACAGGTAAGTATTTCACTTGGCTATTTATCTCTGATATATGTGCTTCTACATGAATAGTCTCAGCACAACTGGTAAGTAAACTTAGGTAAGTATTAACTTAGAATAAGTTCAGTGATTAGTCCATTTGGTTCCTCATGACTCCTCAGATGATTCTTCTGTTTCGCTCTGGTAAGTATCTAAACTCGGTTCATGTTCCATGCCGTCGTACTTTGATGATGTTCCACTCTCATACCCTTTATATTTCATTCCGAGTGGCAGAAGGTGATTCCTGTGTAAAACACGTGTTTTCTTCGCATTTCTGCAATCCTTTATGATTTCATATACAGGAAGGTCTTCGTTAGGCTGTGAGACCACAATATATGGAACGTCCTCCCATCTATCAGCTAATTTGTGTTTTCCTCGGAGTGTTACATTCCGAGCCAAAACAAGATCTCCAGGTATCAAATGACTAGCTTTTGCTTTTGTGTCATACAGTTGTTTGTTTTTGGCAGCTGTCGCTTTCGATGTTTCTTCTGCCTTTTTATAAGCTGCTGTTAGTTTCTCTTTTAATTTTCTTGTGTAATCATGCTTATTTTCTGTGTCTTGTGTTGGTAGTCCTAAGAGAGCATCAATTGCTAGTTTCGGGTGTCGTCCAAACATTAAGTAGTATGGCGAGTAACCAGTACTTGGATGTATTGTAACATTGTATGCGTGAACTAATGGTGCTACGTGTGACTTCCAATCTGATTTCATGTTGTTCTCTAGAGTTCCGAGCATTTTCAAAAGTGTGGAATTAAAACGTTCGACTGGATTTCCCATAGGATGGTAAGGAGTTGTATGTGATTTATCGACACCAGCAAGTTGGCAAAGTTCTTTTATCAACGACGACTCAAAGTTTGCACCTTGGTCGCTATGGATCCTCATCGGAAAACCATAATGGACCACAAACTGTTCAAACAAGACACGAGCTGTTGTCTTCGCAGTCTGATTTTTGGTCGGGTATGCCTGTGCGTATCTGGTAAAGTGGTCAGTGGCAACAAGCATGTGTTCATGACCTCCTTTAGATTTCTCTAAACTTAGGAAATCGATGCAGAGAATTTCCATAGGAGCTGACGATTTGAAGTTGACTAATGGCGAAGTAGATGGTAATGTCTTCCGTTTAATGCAGCGATCGCACTGTCGGATTCGTGCTTCGATCCATGAATCCATCCCAGGCCAGTAGAACCTCTGTTTGAATAGTGAAGTAGTTCTATCTCTCCCCTGGTGTCCTAGATCATCATGGAGAGCCAAGAAAATTTCCTCTCGAAGATGCGAGGGTAGAACTAACTGTATATAATCTTGTTCGTTCACATGCCCTTTATGGTAGAGAACTCCGTCCTTCAGTTCAAGACGATTCCATTCCCGTATATACTTTCTCTGCTTGAACAGAAGTTGCTACTAAATAAATACAGGCAGATAATGGTTAACCATTTGAGCAAACTTGATAAACATCCATGCCGGGATGCTTCTGACCAAGTGTTGTGTAATTCTTACCAGATTATTCGAGATAAGTATTGAAATCTCTATGTAAAATTATACATGTGGCTCAAATTTCTTTGCTAAAGCTTCAGAAACAAAAACGTAGGCTAGTAGGTCACGGTAAAGATAATTCAAGACAACTACTGAATCTGTATGAAAAATTATACAGATGGTCCAAATCTCTTTGCTGTAGCTTCAAAAACAAACAAGAGGGTCATTGACTCTAAAGCGCTCACCTGTGTACAAGGCTTCAGGTGTGTTTGTATAAGTACAGAGTTAGGTTTCTTCTATGTTAGCCTATATTATATACATGTCACACACATTTTTGAACCTAGGGCAATAATTTGAAGAATTACGGTAGAAATTACATATTAGATATCACATGCCAAATATCACGGTTCTAGCTATTATTGACTTTCAAAGTTTCTTATATAAAAGCCTATAGTAAGTACATGTCAGACACAGGGGCGTGGCTTTTTTTAACCTTAGGGCAATATTTTGGACAAGTATGGTAGAGAGACAAAACCTTATATCACATGTCAAACATCAAAGCTCTAGAGAAAAGGATGATGAAAACCTATTTTTAACAAAAAGGACATGTGTGTGCAAATTGAACCGAAACCATTTGAACAACTTTGAAAGAGGGCTACCCAACGATCATTTGTGTAAAGTTTCATCAAAATCCATTTTGTGGTTTATGAGGAGATATTGTTTAAAGAAATTGATGATGAAAAGTGACCTCGCCCTATGGCGACCATGTTTTTTATGAATCAGAAAAATTTGAACAATATTTGTAGAAGGTCACACAAGAACCATTTGTGTAAAATTACTTTAAAATCAGGCTAGCAGTTTCACACATGATTCTGGCGGCCATGTTTTTAGACGAATCGGTAAAATTTGAACAATCTTGGTAGAGGGTCACACAAGGACCATTTGTGTAAAATTATTCTAAAATCCGGCTAGCAGCTTCACACAAGAAGATTTTTAAAGATTCCACTATATACATATAGGGAGAAGTGACCACGCCCTCTGGCGGCCATGTTTTTTAGACGAATCGGTGTAATTTGAACAATCTTGGTAGAGGGTCACACAAGGACCATTTGTGTAAAATCATTCTTAAATCCGGCTAGCAGCTTCACACAAGAAGATTTTTAAAGATTCCACTATATACATATAGGGAAAAGTGACCACGCCCTCTGGCGGCCATGTTTTTTGACGAATCGAATTTGGACAATCTTGGTAGAGGGTCACACAAAGACCATTTGTTTAAAATTATTCTAAAATCGGGCTAGCAGTTTCACACGAGAATTTGTTTTTAAATTTCCACTATGTACATATATTGAAAAGTGACCTCGCCCTCTGGCGGCCATGTCTTTTCACAAATCGGTATAATTTGAACAATCTTGGTAGAGGGTCACACAAGGACCATTGTGTAAAATTATTTTAAAATCGGGTCAGTTGTTTCACAAAAGAAGATTTTTTTAAATTTCCACTATATAGCGGCCATGTTTTTTTACGAATCGGCATAATTTGAACAATCTTTGTAGAGGGTGACATAAGAACCATTTGTGTGAAATTATTTCAATATCGGACCATCGGTTTAGGAGGAGATGTCGTTTGAAGATTTTTCTATTTTTAGCTCTGGTGGCCTCTATGTGCAACCAAGCGGAACGGTTTGAATAATTTTGGTAAAGGACCATCCAAGGAACATCGGGCCAAGTTTCATCAAAACCCATTCAGTGGTTTTGGAGGAGATGTCTTTTAAACACAATTGTTGACGACGGACGGACGGATGTACGACGGACACAGCGTGATCAAAATAGCTCACCATGAGCATTGCGCAGGTGAGCTAAAAACTAGGTCAATAGGTCAGAGTTAAGAATATTAAAGGTGAGTATTGAACTCTGTATCAAAAATTATACACATGGTCCAAATATCAAGGCTGTAACTTAAACAAGAGGGTCATGATGACCCTGGATCGCTCACCTGAGTAATATGAGCTACATGTTTCAAATGTCAAACTGATGCTAAAATATTAAGAAAGTAGGTCAGGAGGTCACATTCATGGTCACTGAAAGTGAGTTTTAAGATAGGTGTGCAAAACTGTATTTGTCATCCAAATTTCAAGGCTCTATCTTAAACAAGAGGGTCATGATGACCCTGGACCGCTCACCTGAGTAATATGAGCTACATGTTTCAAATGTCAAACTGATGCTAAAATATTAAGAAAGTCAGTAGGTCACATTCATGGTCAATGAAATTCAGTTTTACGATCGGTGTGCAAAACTGTGTATGTCATCCAAATTTCAAGGCTGTATCTTAAAAAACAAGAAAGTAGGTCAGCAAGTCAAGGTCACAGTCAAGTGACATCATATTACTGGGGGTCATCAGGTAATTATAATTAAACAGTCTTGGAAATAGGATCATATCATTTTTTAAGTATTTTTTCCTATATAACTCATATAATAACCAAGTGACCCCGGGGCGGGGCCTCTTTTCACCCCAGGGGCATAATTTGAACAATTTTGTAGAGGACTACTGGGCAATGCATCATACCAAATATCAAAAGCCTAGGTCTTGTGGTTTCACACAAGAAGATTTTTAAAGTTTTTTCCTATATAAGTCTATGTAAAACTTGGGACCCCCGGGGCGGGGCCTCTTTTCACCCCAGGGTAATAATTTGAACAATCTTGGTAGAGGACCACAAGGCAATGATACATAACAAATATCAAAGGCCTAGGTCTTGTGGTTTCAGACAAGGAGATTTTTAAAGTTTTTCCTATATAAGTCTATGTAAAACTTGGGACCCCAGGCCAGGGCCTCTTTTCACCCCAGGGGCATAATTTGAACAATCTTCATAGAGGACTTTTAGATGATGTCACATGCCAAATATCAAGGCTCTACACCTTGCGGTTTTGGACAAGAAGATTTTTTAAGCTTTTCGTTTCGGTTGCCATGGCAACCAGAGTTCTGTGTGGAATTCAATTCTTCGAACAATTTTGGAAGGGGACCACCCAAGGAACATCCAGGCCAAGTTTCATCAACTTCCACAAACGGTGTCAGGGGAGATGTTGTTTAAAGGAAAGTGTGGACGGACGGACGGACGACCGGCCGACGGATGATGGACGGACGGACGCTGGACAGTGAACGATCACAATAGCTCATCCAGAGCACTTTGTGCTTAGGTGAGCTAAAAAGTAGGTCAGTAGGTCAAGGTCAAAGTAAAGTGACCCCTAATTACTTAGGGTCATAGGTAATTATATACAGTGGCGCTCGCGATAAACTTCCGTGCAATCTCGTTTGTAAACGCTGTTGAAACGGTTCTCAAACGTTTCTCGGTTCCCGGTTGTCTCAGTGACAGTCCAATCAAATGATATCTAAACGGTAAGCGTTAATCGAGATTCGATCAGCCAATCAAAAGCTTGGTGGGCGTTCCCAATAAGTCAAATGGTATCTTAAAGGCCTAGATTTTGGCAGTGGGCCAAGGGATTTCTGTCTTCACCAGCACAGTTGGGGGCTAATGACCATCACAGTATGGTTCCAATAAACAAGGGTCATTGTTTATTGGAGAGTCGGTCTACCTTTCAAGCGTATTAATTAGTGAGAAGGGGAAACAAAGTAATTTATTTTAAATTAATGAATAATTAATAACATTTAAAGTTATACTAGGTTTTTTTTTTTTTGGCATTTCTATGTAAAGAAAAATATTGTTGATCAAACACAATAATAAAATAATTAGAAACTTATTTTCACAATAATAAAATAATGAGAAACTTTCTTAAAGAAATATGCAAGTTTTTATTTTTTTCAAATTCAGTCTGGAGAATTGTGATATTTCAGAAAAATGTGACTTTCACTCATCTAAAGCTGGCAGAATACTGTAGATAACATTTGTCTAAAATTGAAAACAGTATGTGCATTTCAATGTTACAAAGCAAAGCATGAAAAAAGTCACTTTTGGGAACAAACTGAAAATGAAAATTGAGTATAGATGGAACACAATAATTTTATATTAATTTTTTGTCAGCACAAAGAACTCATGAAGTTTTCACTATACTTGTGTTTTATTATCACTATTATTTTCAATATTATTACCGTATCTTTTATCGTCCTATATGTAATATAATAATAATAATTATGATAATAATAATTGTTATTATTATTTTTATTATTATTATTATTATTATTATTATTATTGTTATTATTGTTATTATTATTATAACATTAAAGTAATAGTTATTATAATCTATATAATATCAAAATTATAATTATTATTATCATTCCACATTCACTGAAGAAAAATTAATTCCTTTCAACTCCACTGCACACATCTTCATGGTCTAGTTGGGGTCCCTGCTGTGCTAATTGCCCTCTAATCAGTTACTGTTACATAATCGCTGATAAGCAGCAGATAAGATGGGAGTTGTATATTGGATTTGGGGGGGACACTTATATGGTAGTGAAATTATTATTTCGATTCTAACACGACACACTAGTATCAACAGTGTTAGAAGAAAAATGGTTACTACTTTTTATGACCGTGGTACACACCTGGATAGGATAACGTCATTGCACGCCCGTCGGTTATTGCAGAATAACCCGCGATAGATTTTGCTCTACACGTATGTATGTTATTTGCTGGTTAGAATTTTTAATATAACAAGTTTGAAGCGTAGTACACTAAAGAAAAACAGTGGTGTCGCACTATGTGAGCCGCGCCATGAGAAAATCAACATAGTGGCTTTGCGACTAGCATGGATCCAGACCAGCCTGCGCATCCGCTGCCCAAAGAAGTATAACTCATGCTGTTCACTTTCAAAGCAATTAGAGAAACCGTTCGTAAACAACATGGATCCTGACCAGACTACGCGGTCTACGCAGGTTGGTCTGGATCCATGCTGGTCGCAAAGCCACTGTGTTAATTTCCTTATGATGTGGCTCATGTATATTATAGATATTTGATGAAAATGTTTAAGAGTTTAGAATAATTGCTGATTTACGTAGTGTTAAGGCGATGTCAAGATGCCAAGATTGTTGATCGTCAATTTGTAAAGTTGGAATTGCTTTGTATACTCATATACCTTTATGTATGGTGTGAGTTTAATAAAGTGCTTGTTCTGTTCTGTTCTGTCAATAAAGTGATAAAGTTTCGGCCACACGGTCTAGTGTCACATGTGATACGCTTTCTGTACGCATCTGCATACTCTGGAAACCCTAATCATGCTGATAATGCATAAGGGAAAAAAGGGATGACACTGAAAAGTTAAATGATTTGAACCGTGCCATGAAAAACCAACATAGGCGTTTTCGACCAGCAGCCGCGCAGTCTGGTCATGCTGTTCGCAAAACGGTTTCTCTAATTGCAATAGACTTTGAAAGCAAACATCATTGACCTGACCAGACTGCGCGGATACCAGCTGGTCTGAAACCCATGCTGGTCGCAAAGCCACTGTGTTGGTTTTCTCAGGGCGTGGCTCATTTGTGTCATCGTAATCAAATTCATGGGACAAAATAAAGGTGAATATTTTTTTTTAAATTATTAATGGTTACATTCTTTTCAGTACCTGATGCACTATGTTGACTAGGTAAATCTCTGTGATTTATATGGGAATGGAATACTGTCTGTATGTAAAAAATGTACAATTTCAAAATTGTACATCTTCAGGCGTGTAGGAAGGCCTAAGGAAAGTGGATTCACCAAAAAGGCGAGGGATATGGACGGCTTAGTCCCCATCGGGTCAGGACAGACCCCCCCGGCAAAAAAAGGGTTTTGCAGAAAATAATATAATATTTAAAGCTCTTACTGTTGATAAACCGATTAAAATTTTACAATTTATGGTAGCCTCTAATTGAAGAAACCTTATAACCAATAAAAATTTTTAAGCCTTATAACCCAATTTTAGACCATGATTTTAAAAATTAGGAGACAAAAGCTCGCACCCACTTTACATTTCGGAAAAGATGGTCATCGGTTTTTACTAAATTATTTTAACTTTAATTTTTAGAACAGAATTTTAAAGAGATTTTGGTACAAATAAAAGTCAGAAATCCGAGCCCTTTGTGTTTCCATTTTTCGGCAAAGGCCGACTCTGATTTTATCCAAATTTACCAATTTATCGAATTTTCTCAATTTTAGCAAATTTTAAACAGTATAATCTTTAATTCTAAAGAGAACTAATATAAAT
Organism: Mercenaria mercenaria; assembly: GCF_021730395.1. Lineage (NCBI taxonomy): Eukaryota > Metazoa > Mollusca > Bivalvia > Venerida > Veneridae > Mercenaria > Mercenaria mercenaria. The sequence continues at coordinate 42,634,557 of NC_069377.1, read as the reverse complement.
GGCCTCAAAATAACTTTTTGAAGGACACAATTAAGAACATTACAAAAAAACATTAAAAGTTAGGCCAAGCATTCTTTTGTGTATGTGTTAGGGGACCTATGGTGGCATACAAGCGCACGGTCCGGGACACCGGCCACCATAGGAAAGTCCAGCGGGATGATTTACACACCGCAAAAATTTTGGCGATAGTGTATTCGTTTTTTAATATTATCACCTGAAACTTTCAGCACCGCTAGAAAATTTAAGGCAATTTTGATAAGATAATACAAAATGTTTCAAACAAAAATAATAGAAACAACCGATTTTTTTTTATATAAAATTACCTGTAAAAATTTCATACGCGCGATCGTAAATAGCTATTTCATTTTATAGTAAATAAATGTAATACATTACGGGCAGAAGATATCAAAAACAGAATAGTAAAATCTTTAATAACAAAAAATGGCAGCATTTTAAAAACATAAGAGTGAACAGTGTTGTCAAACAAATTTCTGTTAAATTACCTATAGCTGCATCGTTCGTGTATAGTTTATAGCGGATTTTAATAAATTTTAAATAAATCTTTGTTCTTAATTTTATTATGTTGTTTTTAATGATAAAAAGCAGAGTATAGACAGTCCATGGCCGTGGCAGTTGTCCTCTTGGATGTATTGTGTCTAAGTCAGGAAGGGAAACCGCGGGATTCCTTGTGGATGAATTCGAAAATTAATAACTTGCATACAGTATTAAAACATTTTTGTAACATCTATTTGAAATTTGGAACTCTGGAAAGTAACACCTAAAACATTAAAAAAACAAAACAATAAAACCACCATCAATACCCAGACATGCATGGCCGTAGCGACTACTGAGGCAACCGAGGCACTTGCCTCTCTCAATTTTTCTGCCTCTTCTGCCTCTGTCGATTTTTCTGCCTCACTTGCCTCGGTGGATTTTTTGCAAGGCGACTATTTTTTTGGGATCCAGGTTTTTGTTTTGCCATAGCTTTTATGAATTACCACCGTTCTTCAAGAATCTGATCTCGGTTTAGAAAGTATTATCGAATAAATTTTATAAAAAATATGGAACTAACTATAGCATATATCTACGACGTCCACAACTGTGTATTGTTCAAAGTGCGCATTTCAGATTAGTATTTTTAATAACTCAGCAGCATCCGAAAATACCAGCGTAAACTGTAATTTTTGTAGATTTGTAAATTTCGAAGTAAAAAACAGGGCTGTAGCTTGACCCACTTTGTTTGATCTTAAATACCCATACCTCAATCTCCTCCCCTCAATAAAAACTGTTACAAATCATCGCGTAAATTATGCATCTATTTTTGGACTCCCCACTTACGAGGAAATGTTTTAAAAAAATATAAGAACTCGATTTTCAGTCGTTCAATTAAAATGTTCTACTTTTAATGTTATTTATAAGCTAGTTCAGCGAGTGATAAAACATTCGGTTTCATATGCATATCTGAAACTATGGGATACGGTCAAAATAAATGTTTTATATTTACCTTATGCTGATTTTGATACTCCTAATCCTACTGCTTAGTAAATATTACACAATTGTTATTCATATAATAATTTCTATTGTAGTCGCGCACTTTAATTTCACTGTAAATGTTCACCGTGCTCAAATGTGAATGATACCATACTAGTTTATGTCAAAATAAGTTTTACCACTATTGCAAAAAGTGGATGACAGATAAACATAATTTGATATCCTTTCATGATCCTTCCAACATTCAGACACGTCAAAGAAGAAACTTTAGTAATCTTCAAAAGATTCATCAGATACAATGGCGGTCAAAATATGTTTACTGTGTAAAAACGACAGTATATCATATCAGATACATTTGTATCATAATCGAAACATTGCGGCTAAATGCAAAAAAAGTTTTTACAATACAATGGAAAAATTGCATTTAAATGTAAATAGCGACATGAATGCTGCAAACAAAGTATAATGCGTTTCAGTTGCTTGGATCACATTACTATATTATATGCACATAAGCTGCAGCGTCATTGCATTTATAAAACAAAATGAGAAAAAAAGCTGTTGACAGCTGCTTTCTAATGATATCAAGAGACAGAAACTTCCTGTTGCACGTTTATACTTACCATTCCTTCAAAATTGTACGGGTATTTTATACTAATAAAATGTTGTTGGTTTTTTTTTTGCAATATATTTTTATTTCCAATAAATACAGCACATTTACAACAAATACATCAGTGACAGTTTATTTCTTTTCAATATTGATAAACAAGTACTTTCTTAATTAATCTTCATTTTATTTTTATTATATATGTCTATATTATATGAAAAATGTGATAAAAAAAGGAGGAGGGTAAAAAAAACATTAAAGGAGAGAAAGGAAAGAAATGAAAAAAAAGGGAAATGAAGATTTGGATGTTCTCGATAGAATTTATATACTGTTATTGATGGAAAAATGCATTTTTTTTTAGCTCATACAAAATGGTATTAAGACAGCTCATATTATTTCTCCAATACTATCAAAAACTGACCATTTTTGCCTGTGTTGTTCTATTTTGTTATGTATTGTGGCTATTTCCTGTTCTATTTTAATTTGTAGTTTCAAATATAAAATAAAATTGTCAAAGACAGGTAAAAGTTTTCTATGTTTCACCTGAAAAATATAGGATCAGAAAGTTTATTACATTTCCATTTTACTAATAAAAAGTTATGATACTTGAATAGCTGCTTAAAGACACTGATTCTGGTATGCCTGGTATGTGGCCTATGGAGATGATAAGGTCTGCGTATTGGCGATAAGGGCCAATACACAAGTCAGGACCATTGGTAGACTTGCTTCTGTTTATCATAATAAGAACAGAACAGAACAGAACATATTCTTTATTTCCAGTAACTTAAACAATATAATGTTTCTCGTTACATAGCATCAGTATAGAGTATATTTATGTGTCACTAAGGACGGTGAACAAAATCAGATAGTGAAATAAATACATGTGCTTATAGAGGGTGAACTAAAATAGCAACCGTAACATGTGATATTTACTTACAGTATACAATATATGAATGCAAAGCAAATGGAACATTGTTGTCGTCGGAGCTATGGGTACAGTACTAGCATTGACATACACCTAGATAAGTAACCAGTGAAATAATTAAGACAAAACAAGTGACTATCATTTTCGGTGCTATGCTGATAAAGTTGCCGAGTATAATACTGTGTCAGAATACAAATGCAGTAGTATGTCGAGTAATAATGATTAACGATACTAATAGGTACTCACATATAAAATAACTAAGAAAATATAGAAATGCGATAGGCCTTACCGAAACGAAAATGTAAGGATAACCAGGCGCGTACGACAAACGGAGAACAAGCACGGATACATAATACCTAAACATGCCTTGTAGAAAAAAAACAACAACAAGGCATGAATAGTTACGAAGAGTGTAAATAACTAGAAAGTGCTAATATATGCCGCAGTATGACAAAAGAGAGGTACCTTAAGTGGATATATGCAGCACTGGTACGACTGCATGACAAAGTAACCATAGCTCCGGCTACAGATATAAATAAAACTATATACATCAGCAGATCATGATGTTTGTAAACATGAAGGTAATGTCAATAGCATATTATATTAAACTCCTACTGTATAGCTACAGAAAGACCTTTTCGTAATATGAAAGCGTTATAAATAAATTTACTAAGCTTCAATAAAGCTGAACGTTGAGTATTATGCATTAGTTGATTAAACTTGTATACACTAGGTCGACGATAATAATATGGCTTGATATACAATTTCCTAATAGTGTCATATACTGGACATTTAATAATAAAATGGTACTCATCTTCTATATCGCCGCATATTACACAATAAACAATATCTTTGGTTATGTTCAACCCTGTTAGCGCCATAACGGCCAGATTCGATTCTTAATTGATGCGATGAAAGGCGAAGACGAGAAAATGCAATTCTAAGTTTAGGTGATAAGAAATCTAAATAGTTTTCAAATCCAAATGTAGTTTTAAACAACTTATATGAACATAAGCATCTGCTATTGTTAATACCATTGTAACAATTTTGTACAAAGTTTTCAATCACTCTATTCTTGAATACAATATGGAACGTATTAAGATCCACAATATCTGGATTAATCCATACATACGAAAACCCGTAACTATCCAATAAATGTTTAACGTTAGATGCCCAATTCGTTCTACCCATTTCAATATCACTTACTAAAGAATAATATAAACTTTGTATAAAAATATTATCAGACTTAACAACCTTCAACCAGTATTTTATAATACGTACATATCTGTTTACATATAATGGGTATCTGCCTAGTTCGCTATAAATACCATAATTACAAGTAGATGTCTTTACATGAAGAAGCAATTTACAAAATTTCATATGAATTCTTTCAATTGGTTTTGATTTACCAAAACCCCATATCTCACTGGCATAGCATAATGCTGACGTAACAAATGAGTCAAATAATTGCAAAATAGTACTAGGTTTAAGAGATAATTTACTAATATTATTTAGCAGAACGTTCATAGCTTTAAGACCCTTTCCAGCAATTGTTTCTTGATTTGATAGAAATGTACCAGTATAATTAAACACTGTTCCTAAGTAGTTATAACTGTCAACGACTCCGAGGGTCTTATTGTCATAATACCAAACTTCATTACGTCTAACTGGCCCACGCTTTCTAAAAACAACTATTTTACTTTTATCTGGGTTAACTTGTAAACCCCAGTTTACACAATATTCTTTTAACAAATTTAAACGATTTTGTAAATCCTCAGGATTCTTACCAATAATGACCATGTCATCGGCGAACAACAATAAAATAAAAGTAAACTCATCTAAATTGAAGCCGTTGTCGACACCGTCAATCAAAGATAACTCTATGTCTTCTAGGAAAAGAAAAAAGAACGGGCGAAATTACTTCCCCTTGTTTTAAGCCCAATGAACATTCAAAAAAATCCGAATACGTCTTACACCCCCGTATACAGGACTTAACTTTAGAATACATGTCTCGAATAATACGCAGAGTTTTACCAGCAATTCCTAGTTTATATAATTTGAACCACAATCCATTATGATATATACTATCAAAAGCTTTCTGAAAATCAATAAAAGCACATGATAGACGGCCATTATTATTTAAAACTTTTTGAATGAGTGCATTTAATACAAAAATGGCATCAACAGTCGAACGACCCTTTCTAAATCCAAACTGAGCATCACTAAGTATATTATCACTTTCAATCCAGATATTAATTCTTTGGTTAAGGATACCTGTAAATATTTTCGAAAAACAACTAACTAATGTAATACCTCTATAGTTACTGGCTAATTCCGGATCGTTTTTCTTATGTAATGGTACAATTATGCCTTCCATCCAACTATCAGGAAAAAGTCCTGAATTCAATATACCGTTAAAAATATCAACCAAATGTGATGCTAAAATATCTGATGTCTCAATAAAATACTCATTTAGTAACTGATCAGCAGCAAAAGACTTATTTTTTTTAAGAGTATGTAAGACCTTCATAATTTCTGATACCGTAATCGGAACATCTAACTCTTCGAAAATACAATCATCAACATTAAAATCGTGATTATTACAAAAGGTTTCAGCGTCATTATTAACACAATTAGGTAAATTATCATTCAGTGTCGAAAAATAGTTATAAAACACATCAAGCGAAATATTGTTACCTGATGATTTCTTATTACTTTTGAAAAATTTCCAAAAATCTTTTGGTTTGCTATGTCTCAAACGTTCAATATCTTTTATGCGTTGAAACTCATAACGCCTTTTCTTAGATTTTACAAGACGCTTATAAACGCCCTTTAAAGTACACATATTAGACCTATTTTCATCAGTTTTATGGCAATTATATCGATTGACTGCAGCCAAATAATTATTTTTTGCAATCTGACAGTCATTATCGAACCAATCAGCCTGTTTGCTCAATTTATTTGATACTTTAGGCCGATTAGACACTGTTACATTTTTAGTAAATAAAGGGTCTGCTACACTAAGCAAAGTATTCGTAAATTCGGAAACACAAGCATTTAATGCAGCTCTGTTGTTAAAATCAGTATTTAATGTTATAGCATTGAAATCTGCAAGCTTTGAAATGATACCGTTACGAAACTGATTACGTAATTCGTCATTCCACTTTATACTCTTTCTTTCATACTTATCATTATTATTCAATGTATTTGTGTTACAATATAACGAAAAGTTGATAGCTGCATGATCAGACAAATGGGAAAAAGGCTCAATGCAAAAATCCGCAAGTGTACCAAAACATCGTTCGTGCGCAACCAAATAGTCAATAACACTAGCCCCCGCAGGGCATGCATAAGTATAATTGCCTACACAAAAGTCTTTTCCAAGTCTACCATTAACGATACGCATCGAACAAGATTTACATAAATCAAGCAACTTAATACCGTTATTGTTGTGCGCAGAGTCCATTGATATACGGTCCATCGGTATATCCGGACAATAGTCATCATTGTCAATGAAATTCACTGATCTATCATAAGCAATATAATCCCTTCTGTCCCCATTTCCGACCCTTGCATTCCAGTCACCAACTATCATGACGTCACCACGTGGTTCAAATTCATGAATGTCATATTGAAGCAGTTCAAAAAAATCATCTGTTATCATGTTGAATGCTGGCGAATTTTCGACCCAAATATAAATTCCTGCTAAGTATATGTCATTTTTTGTATTGAAGAAATTTTTATCAAGCCGCAACCAAATTATAGTATCATGGTGATTCTTAACGATTTTAACTCCTTTACTAATAGAATTTTTAATATATAACACTAGGCCTCCACTGTTCCTTTTAGCCCTCCTATTCTGGTACTTTCTATAGAAATTATAACATTTATAACCATCAATATCAAAATCCGACTTCGAGTTCCCCCATGATTCGTATAAAAAGATAATATAATGTTTCGATAAACAGTTCAAAAAATCCTCATCTTCAAGTTTAAAACGATTCAGGCCGTTAATGTTCCAAGAATAAATAGAGAGTTCATCCTCAACGCGCCCCTAATCTGCTGCCCTATCCCGCACCGGAACTCCGTTGACATACAATGTGTCATAACTGATCCACGCTGATTTGCCTTCACGTTTGGCGGCTTTGAGTTTGGGTATCAGCTTTTTTCTGCGTTCCATAATCTCGGGCGGATATTGCTCATGCAAATAGAAGTTGGTTCCTTCCAGTTTACTCTTCAAACGACGAACGATTTCTCTATCCTTAAATAATGTAAATTTAGCAACAATATTGCGTGGCCTGCGAGATTGATCACTCCTAACCGTGTTACGCTTCATGCGATGCACCCGCTCAAATTTTATTTGATCCACAAGATCAGCTGCCATTTTAAGTTTATCAGTCATAAACTCGCGTAACTTTGCCTCAGTTTGCACGGGAGATTCGTCCGAACTTTCCGCTATGTTACCAAAGATCAAATTATTCCTCATGCTTTGAGATTGTAAATAGAACATATCGTCCTGTAATTTGACCTTTTCTGCGTGTAACTGGGTGATTTCACTCTGTGCCTGAGAGAGTGAAAATTCGAGGTTATCGACCTTGCAGTCAATTTCAGTGATTTTGAAATTACTGTTTTTGGTGTGCTCTTCAATACGAATCCATAGTTTTTTAAGCTCGACATCAAAACTGTTAATTTTTACCTCTAAATTGTCCAGAGCATTCAACCTCTCATCTACTCGACATATCTTGGATTCAATACGTTTCAGGAATTGCATAATATCCGTAGAATCTGTACTATTACTATCACCCTTGTCCTTGACGTTCTGGCTCTCAGTCACCTGTGTCACTTTGGTGACCTGTGTCTGACTGCTTGCAGAATCCATATCGCTATGTTCAAATACAGAATTGTCTAGTTCAGGAATTACAGAAATAGAATCATCGTGTAACACTAAATTGGCTTTGTGCAGAGCGTCACTCAAACTAACACTGTTATTTACTGTTACCTTAGGCGATCCGCCATGACGCGGGGTTTTCAAATCCGTTTGACTGCTATTGTCACTACTATGTTTCCGTTTTTTATCATTTAAATCACAAATGCCGGTTGCCATAAGTAATACATTGACTAAGACACAACCACTTTAACTTTTAACGATAAAATTTAAGTCCAAAACATAGTTGATTCAATGAAAAAGACACTTTTATTTCCAATCTAATGACCAGTGGCAAAAACACGTCCGTCCATTAGTGATCACGTGACACCTTTTCATAATAAGCTACTGTATAGCTACTGTGCAGTAAATAAATTGCAGGTGATATTTCTCACCTTTAAAGCAAATCAGTTCTCACCTTTATAACGAGTTTAGAAAGCTTGATTGAATTAGGGCTAAATAAACAAAGTGATAAGATACAACAATGTTTTATCATATTTTTAATAAAGTAAGTTTTTTAACAATTACATCTCATTATTGCTGTTTTTTATTATCAAAAATATAAAAAAAAAATGCATTCAGACACATAGCTTTTAGAAGTAATAAATTATTGTGTATTTTGAACAATGATATATCTTTATTGCTGGATTTTATTATACATAAAAGAAAGTTAACATTATTTAGACAACACAAGAGGAATTAAGCATTTTTAATATATAACATCCTTCTGTCTATATACCTTCTTTATCTATTAAAAATGCAACTGAACGCTTCTTTAATTTCTAATAAAATCCAGCAATTATCTTTTTTTTTTTTCGTTTTTATTTTGTTACTTTTGATAAAAAAGATCATAATCATTGAATAAACAAACTTGTAATTTCTCTTACTAAGTTTTGAATAATTATTTTATAGTGAGAAATGCTTTGTTATAAGAGTTATAATTTAATTGGCCAGGACATTACTCAACATGACTGAGCAATACCTGTAGGTGAACGCTACGGCATGATGTAATGTATACCTTTATGCACCTGTCAATATTTTGCCCGCCCGGGCATACACGGGACTTTAGACAGAAGACCATTCCCGACAGGCGGGAATTTGACAAACATTTGATGTACCAACCAGGCTCTAGGGTGGGATTTAGACAAAAAAGGTTGTCTCTAGGGTGGGGATTTAGACAACAAAATGTTTGAAATGTAAAATTACCCTGGGTCAAAATTGCCAAATAAATAGTCCATTAATCTAAAATCATCGATGATAATGCGCATAAGTTAAGGTGTGGGTTTGCTAAGATCTACATATATTTTCCTTTGTCTTTCGGTGGATATTTACTATAAAACAAACTCATTATTGATCGAATAGATTAAATTACAATATAACTCTAACGTAATTTATATTGTGCAGTCATGTCTTTTTGCCCTACGTAGAGTGCGCATGCACGAAAATTGTTTCCCGTTGCCAAGGAAGTAGCTCTCTGTAAAAAGGTCTATATTTACTAATTTTGGCGGTAACCGCCGCCCATAGTAATGTTTTTTCTTTTAATTATAACAACAGCGCAACGAAGTGTGTTTTTATCAAATATCCTACTTTTCTTGGGGGGTCCCTAACAAACCCTCCAATGGGGGAGTGTGGGACACAATCTCTCTAACTAACCCCTCTGACTGTCGTCACTTTGCTTTACCACTCAAATTTACCCAACAACCATGAACAAACGCGCGTACTCAATTGCCTCACTAAAATTTAATCTCTCTCTACGGCCATGGACATGTTCTAAAACTAACACCCGGGCTTTGATTAAGGCCCCTTTTATCAGCTTTGAATTAAGGCCCCTTTTATCATATATAGTACACTAATTGCGATTTGGAACACATCCAGTCTAGATCTAGGATAAAGATGTAAAACAAAGAAATAAAGAATTTAAAAAAACGGCAGAATTATGTGGATTCGCGGGCGTACTGGCGTATAGGTAGCTACGCGCCTGATCTTTGAGATTATAAGTGTTGAACAACAAAAACCTACCGTCTGTGGAGGGCTACAGCCCCGCGGTTACCCTCCTGGCTTACACATAAGCCACGCAAGGAAGACTTCCACTGCCCATGAACTAAGTCTATGCACTACTACATTATTTAATAACTTTAAAACCTTAAAAAAATTATAACAACAATTTATTTACATCCGATACATTTTCATACACAGGTTTATTTTTAGATTACACGCCACGCCTATAAATTATGTCATATCGATAAATATGTTACTCCATGTAGGCTACTTTACTATTCGCATTATGGTTAACGATTTCGCTGTACTGTATGTATTTAAATTGATGGCAGTTTTTAATTATTAAAGATTTTTCTATTCTGCTTTTTGCCTTTTCTAGCCGAAAGTTCAAATTTAATGTTCGCATTGATTTCAAGTTATTTTCTTTTAAGACATAATAGCTATTTTCGATCGTGCTGTATGAAATTTTACCGGTAATTTTACTGAAAATCGGCCGTTTTTATATAATTCTGTTTAGTTTAATGTTTCTAGCTATATCTATCCTTTATCCATGTTGAAAGTTTGAAGCAATTATATTGGGTAATAACAGCTCTACACGCGTTTCCTGTGTACGGGACACCTAAAATTCGCTGTATAATTCTTAGCTAAAATTTGCCTGTTTACCTGTTGCCTGTTTTCGGTTTCCTGTCGTCGTCTGCTTTTTTACTGTACGTTCCTATGCATTTATACTTCTTTCTTATACCTTTTACCCTGCTCTGTATGTTGTTTATGCCACCATAGGTCCCTAACATCTATCTACAAATGCTGGCCTAGCTTGTTTAAAATTTGGTTAAAACTGATAAAATTTAATACAAGTTTAATAAATTTGGTAAAATCAGAATCGGCCTTTGCCGAAAAACGAAAACACTGTTCATTATGTCAAAAGGTTTAAAATTTTACTTTAGAATTATATTAAAACTAATAAGATAAAATCAGATGACCATCCTTACCGAAAAGATAAAGTGTGTGCAAGGATATGTTTCCTGTTTTTTATTTTTTTATTTATTTTTTTTATTTTTTTAAATAATAGTCTAAAATATTATGTATATGTTTCAGATTAGAATGATATAAAGTTTTTAAATAATAAGAAAGTTTAAGGCCTTTTAACTATGTAATATAGAACATTGTAAATAGGGGAGACCGGGGATAGTTGTTACATTTTTCATATTTTATATTGTATCGGATGAATTATTTAACCGATTTTGTCCAGCTTATAATCTTTGCAAAGCTCATTCATTGCAATTTTCAGATTTGTACTATTAATTCTAAAACGAAGAATATTTCTATCCGATAAAGATAGTTGTATCATGTTGGTGAAATGTAACAACTTACCCCACCGTTGGGGTAAATTGTTACAATAAGCAATTTTACAATTTCACAAAGTATTTACATTTTTACAACACAACAGGAAACATACAATGCTTTCTGATCTGTTTATAACATGTATAACACAGCATTTTCATTTCACAAATGAATCATTTCATAGAGCCTTGGAAGTTAAACAAAACCTTGCGAATTTCAAACCGTACAGGTCCATATTCTATTTTTTTTTCAGCATTAATGCAAGCCTGAATAATGCTATAGGCCCCTACTATTTACTGAAACTGCTTCTTGTATTTCTGTTGTATCTATTTGCATGTATATAGGCAATACAATATGGTTAAATCAAAACAACTCTTCCATTTCTCCATCATATCCACAATGATGACAAATAGGACGTTTACATCTGTTTACATTTTTCTTTTGTTTTGTTGCTTTCTGTTCTTTAGTTTTGAGCACTTGTTTTGTTCATTTTTAGCAAATTTTCCACAGTTTCATGGTGAATTCTTATTTTACTATGTTAGCACTCTTTTCGGGCGTATCTGTCAGAAGAGCTCTTTTACATTCTTTCGCCATCCAGCAGTCATTCTAAATTGGCATTTCTTATCTGGAGAAAACGCAGGCCTGTTGTAGTTGTTCGCTGCTCTTAGTGCACTATTTGATTTTATTGACGCCACTGTAATGTTCATTTCTATTCACACCAATCAGGACAAGATATATATATCTCCACTGAATACGACATCTTCATAGACAAATTGCAATAATGTTTGTATCGCCAGAGGAGCTCTTATGGTTTAAGATGGCAGAGGTGCCAATGCAGCTACACAAAGTCGACAATATAAGGTATACAGCGCTTAATATTGTCAGTTACATTTTGGCCATTTGAAAAATCTATATAGTAACTGGCATGGTCATTTCACCTCATTTTCAGTAGTATGCGCATGGGGTAGTTGTCATCTCTGCTATTCAATGTAACTACAGCATATAGCCAACAATGTCCATCCCCATATGCAGATTCCTGGTTCAATCGGGCATTTACTATGACAAAAGTAGTGTTCTGGTTTCCCTTGTCTCAAACAGGAAGGTCTAATACGGTTGTTCCAGTCTCAAATAAAGATTCTCTTGTGAATCTTCTCTTTGGGGTCAACTGGTAGTATGTACCAACGTGCCCCGCACTAATTGCAACAACATGCCCCGGCCCCACAACACGTGACAATATCTAAGGTAGACAACTCAGAGAAAGCATTAACCTCTTGAGATTTTACGATATTTAGCACAATTCCTTGCTTAGTCCAACAACATTTTTAAAGTTTTATATATATTTCAAGTGTGCACATGAACCAAAAATGTATGAAAAACTCGAAAATTTACTTACGTGGCCCAAAATCTAGCTTTTTGTTCTATTTTTCAAATAACTGTCACCAAGTTAAATAACGCATCCGTAAAAGATGGCGACTTTTAAAACTAACAAACACGCATAATCTGTGACTTTATATGATGCGTCATCACTTCAATATTTGCAATGTAACAACCTACCTAGACTGGCATCAGTCGTTAAGAGTCATTACCTGTAAAGCTCTTGGCCATAAAATCCTCTCTGATACCACTTTCTCATAAAATTTACAATATCTCTAGCCTCTGTCTCTGTCTCTGTTGAGATAAGCCACAGTAAAAGGGAGCTACAGAAAATTTGATATATATTTTTAAAAAAATAAATAAATAAAATGGGAAATGTTTAATCTCAACAGACTGTGTAAGTCTACAACCTACCCCATGTAACAACTATCCCCGGTCTCCCCTAAACATGTATATATACATTTAAATTAACTAATATTATAAGGTAAAACAATAAAATTTATAATAAGAAAACCTTTTTCGGGCCTTTTTGGTATGTTTTTGTATTATTTGGTATTATTGCTCATATTTTCCGTACCAGATCAAGTTTGTGCTGATTAGAGGACCTTTTATAAGTAAATCATTAACACCGCAAAGGCGGTATTACGCTTTGAACTTTTTGGGACCGGATATTGGTCACATGTCAATCAGTGTAAGATATTGTAAGGACGCCTGTTCGGAATCAAACAATTTTGTGAAATGCGAAAGGAGGTTATGTTCTTTTATATGGATATTTACTTTGCTTTCTATTTCAGTTTTCTTTATATAGAGGATAATTGTTGGTTTCGGTGTAATATCACGTTATAATTTCACCGAGTGGGCACCAAAAGTGATATTTTCACGAGTGGCGCAGCCACGAGTGAAAATAACAACTTTTGGTGTTCACGAGTGAAATTACCGTGATATTACATCGATACCAACAATTTTTCTGTTTATTTTATGTCCAAAACTCTACTTTTGTTGTGTTTATTTCAATAAAATGTCGAAATTTGCGGGAAACTTTATCAGGAAGCATCGCAAAGATGACGTCATTTTAACGACGTCATCGTCATAAACATAAAATAAAATTGCTTATTTCTTTGTTGTTGTTTTGAATGATTGAGGCTGAATGTAAAAATATTGAAAAAAAACAACAATGAAAAACCGGTAATAAATGGCGGGGTGGGGGATTGGGGTGAGGAAGCTTACGTTGAACAGGGGATAAAGGGGTGTAGATATGTGTGTTGTAGGTGAGATGGGGTAGGGGGTCCCATGACGGCGACGGAGTTTTCATGAGTATGATTTATTTTATGTTTACCAGTGAATTATAGAGTTTTCTCAGTGAAATAAAAGTGATAATCCACAGTTTTGAAACAGTAGATTATCATTTTTATTTTCACTGTTTTTGCCGAACTTGTTCCGGTCCTCCGTTGCAATTGAAGTCAAATTGTATAACGGGCGTTATGAATACCGGGGACCATAATGACGATGACGTCGTTAAAATGACGTCATTTGTGCTATGCTTTCTGTTGATCTTTCCCGCGATTTTCGACATTTTTATAAATTACGCAACAAAAATAGAGTTTTACACATGAAATAAAAAGAAAATTTGTTTGTTTCAGTGAAATATCATTTTTATTTCACTCGTGAGCAACAAAAAAAGTCATTTTCACTCGTGTTTTCAGTTTTTGATGCTCACTTGTGAAATAAAATTGATATTTCACTGAAACAAACAAATATCCTCTATATGTTTTAATTCTTCTATCGAAAAATGCAATTTTACATCTAAGGAAAGTATAAGGTAAATGAAACGAACGGACGCAAAGTCAGTTGAAGTGTAACTTCAATCCCGTGAAGTCAGATTGTATAAAGAATATCATAACCATTGTTACAAAATAATTATATGCATTATTTTTAAAACATTCGGCATATATGAAATTAAATTCATTGTCGCATTCGCAAGCTTTTTCTAAAAATGATTTATTTCCTCATTTGGATCCGTTAACAATTTTATGATTTTAATCCTTTACATGGCCCTAACAGATAGTTAACTACTGTTTGAATCAACATGTGAAGCACAACTGTCTTCCAATGCAGATTATTGACCAGTTTATGTCATTGAGAAAGCTTGAAAAATATACTATTCATTTTCAATTCAATTCACGCGCCACTGTGACATTTTACGCTTAAGGCAAAGAAAAATATCTCAAGTATGTGTAAGCAGATCATTTAAATAAAATCTACTTCTCCTTATTTGTCAGCAAAAGCAAATCGCAAAATTAGATCTTACTGATATATTTTTTTGTGTGTGTGGAATTATGACGCTGATTATACGTAAGTATATGTTTTATTAACGTGACATGTGCATAAGTATTAAAATACTAATATACAAAATAATACAGCACCCGGCTATATGTGCCCAAGTCACCTAAAATTATATACATGTAATTAAAATTAAATATAGCGAACATGCTTTACCCTAAAAGTATATTCTGTGGTTCATATTCATATATCAGCTGAGAAATTTTTATCACTGACATATGCAGACAACAATAAATTAGAACGTCGTTTTATTAACTAATGAATAAAACCAGTGTATGTAAACGATGAAACAAAAGAATTTGAAGGATTACATGTTCAGAAAAACGTTTGATTATATTATTAAAAGCATATTCTATAAGTTTCTGTGGTTAATTTGCTTACTTAATAGCTATCGTTCACATTTTAAGTGAAAAGGAGGGAATTTATAGTTTCGCTGAGATTTCCTTAATTCACGAGATCACTTAAATCTGATTTTATTGACTTGTTACAAAAATTCAACCTTAACACAAATCCGTTATGGTAATAGAGGATAATGTCTCTATTGTATGAAGCGATTAAGATTTTCCACGGTTATGCGTTTCTTTTCTCGCTGCGCAGGCGCAGTAAACTCTCGTTTCACGGCTCTCGTGCGCCTGCGTATTTCATTTACACGTTTCACGGTTATCGTTTCATGAACACTTACCTAACGAATATCGTCTCTTTTCACGAAATCACGGAAATTTATCGCAAGCGCCACTGTAGGTAAGTATAGGAAATATGATCAGAAAATTTTTAAAGTATTTTTTCCTATATAACTCATATAACAAGTGACCCCCGGGGCAGGGCCTCTTTTCACCCCAGGGGCATAATTTGAACATTCTTGTTAGAGAACCACTAGGCTATGCTACATACCAAGTACCAAAGCCCTAGGCATTGAACTTTCAAACAAGAAGAATTTTGTTAACAAAATCCTATATAAGTCTATGTAAAACTTGTGACCCCCGGGGCGGGGCCACTTTTCACCCCAGGGTTATAATTTGAACAATCTTGGTAGAGGACCATAAGACAATGCTACATACCAAATATCAAAGGCCTAGGTCTTGTGGTTTAAGACAAGAAGATTTTTAAAGTTTTTTCCTATACAAGTCTATGTAAAACTTGGGACCCCCCGGGGCGGGGCCTCTTTTCACCACAGGGAAATAATTTGAATAATCTTGGTAGAGGACCACTAGATGATGCCACATACCGAATATCAAAGCCCTAGGCCCTGTAGTTTTTGACAAGAAGATTTTCAAAAATTTTCCCTATATAAGTCTATGTAAACCATGTGACCCCCAGCGCAGGGCCATATTTGACCCTAGGGGGATAATTTGAACAATCTTGGTAGAGGACCACTAGTTGATGCTACACACCAAATATCAAAGCCCTTTGACCTGTGGTTTTGGACCAGAAGATTTTCAAAGTTTTCCCTATATAAGACAATAATTATTATAGCCTTTTGTATCAAAACTCTTAAATTTAATAGTCATTCATCAGTAGATATTTTGACCGAGAATGGTAGTGATATGGGTAGTTACTGTAATAATGAGGTGCATTTCATATCATGCACATTTTTCATAGTGGATTGTAGTGGACTGAAGAACTGTGAAAATCTTGTAAATAATGTGTGATATTTGCCATGCGACTTTTGAACTATTACTATTGTGCTCCCCTTTGCTATGGATAGGTATCAAGTGCTATTGCTTTCATTTACATATCATTATATTATAGTGTTATTCTATATTTTAGCCAGTATTTCCCACTTTTGCTGTGGTTTTTTTTGTGTTTTTTGTTTTGTTTATTTTTTGGGGGGTGGGGGGTGGAGGGGAATACCAGTGGGAAATACCACCCAGGGAAATACTTTGCCAACCTTGCTATTGTACGATGGTACATACCAAATATCAAAGCCTAGCTGGTCATGTGGTTTTGTGCAAGAAGATTTTTAAAGTTTTCCCTATAGAAATCTATATAAACCATGTGACCCCCGGGGCAGGGCCATATTCGACCCTAGGGGGATAATTTGAACAATCTTGGTACAGGACCACTAGATATTGCTACATTCCAAATATCAAAGCCCTAGGCCCTAAGGTTTTGAACAAGAAGATTTTCAAAAATTTTCCCTATATAAGTCAATGTAAAGCATGTGACCCCCAGGGCGGGGCCATATTTGACCCTAGGGGAATAATTTGAATAATTTTGGTAGAAGACCATTAGATGATGCTACATACCACATATAAAAGCCCTATGACATGTGGTTTTGGACAAGAAGATTTTTAAAGTTTTTCCTTTCGATTGCAATGGCAACCACAGTTCCGTATGGAATTCAATTCTTTGAACAATTTTTAAAGAAGATCATCCAAGGAACATCCCTGTGAAGTTTCATCAAAATTGGCCTGTTGGTATAGGAGGAAAGCGTAGATGGACGAACGGACGGCGCCGGACGGACGCTGGCCGTCCAGACGTCGGGCGATCATAATAGCTCACCCTGAGCACTTTGTGCTCAGGTGAGCTAAAAATACATAATCGATGTAAAATGTAATTACTGACTACAATAATGAAATCATCATATAAAAGAACAACATAATTAAGAAACTGATAATTAAACTGATAGATACATTAATTCAAAATGAAAAAGGATCATTGAATGTGTAATTAATGTTTCAGGTGATTTTTTTGTTGACAAAAATAAAGTACAAATGTTAGAATTAATACTTCAAAGTTTAAACAAATCAATGATATCATAATATTGATAAAAATGATTCAAATTTCTTTCTACATATTACTAAATACAACAAAATACAGTGGTAACGTATTTTAAAGCGCCGTTACGAAAACAATCTGGTTGCTTGAGAAGTATGGAACTGTACTATTTTTCTATAGGAGTATTAATTTTAATAACTTGATAACTGAATATTCCTATACTATTTTCTAAGAAAATAACGATACAATAAAACAAGATTACTTGAATGGTAACGTAAAATATGTAAAGTATATTACAAACAGATTCCTCCTTTAAATAAGTATTTACACTATATTTTCATATGATGCAGCTCAACTAATCACCAGTTTATTGATCACAGTTTATTTTATCATGTTGAACAGTTTTAGTTATATCTTGTTTTCAGAGTCTGTTTTAGCATTTGTTCATTTTATGCAAATTAGCTAAAATACCTAATCTAGAAAACATTATTTACCTTAAGAGTTACAAAATATTATTTTAGAAAACACTGAGAGACTTTAAGACCAGATCAAAACTGTTTGATATATATTTTCTAAATAATTGATGTAAAAAATGGTAACGTAACATGTGTAAAGTATGTTACATACTGATTCTTCCTTCAAATAGGTTTTTAAAATAAACTATATTTCCAAATAATATAGCTCACATAATCGTTATTTTATTGATAACAATTAATTATATCATTTTATTTAATTTTAGTGGTATAATGTTTCCCGAGACGTTGGTTGTGGCAGTGGTTCATTTTATGCAAATTAGCTAAACATACCTAGCTTGGAGTTAAAAAATACCATAAAAGTAACAAAATACTTTTTGGAAAACACTGAGAGACTTTTAGACCAGATCAAAACTGTCTGGTACATTTAAATCGATTAAAAATTTTCTAATAAAATTTTGTCATTTTGTAACATTCTAATTAATATTTATGAATATGCAAATTAGTTAATTATCATAAAACTGCTGCTATTAAAAGACCAATGTCTCAGCTCCATTTTGACACCATTTTTATTGTTTTATCACAAAAACTGACCAAGATATGACTGATTATCATTTATATAAGGTTGTCCTTTCCAAAAATGAATGGTTGCCATGGAAACAGTAAAATCATATACAGTTCAAGGAGTTTTTTTCATGGGAACATTTTTTACTTTGAAAGAGTTTATCTTGCCAAAAGTTTTGGTACCTATGAAAAAAAGTCTAGCGGGGATGCATGGTAGACGCTTTTGGCCCCCCACTTATAGAAGCAGGTATATGTATATAATAAAAATAGTCCTTAAAGCAGTAGCTTGATCTACAGCGTGTGGCTTTTGCAGGGCCGGATCATTCTCGGCGCAAGCTCTCGTGGGGTCCAGACCTGGCAAAATCCATTCCAGCCAAATACAGAATTGCAGACCATGGTACTGTTATAAGAACCATTTTACCTATGCTGTCTAAACTTAACAAAATAATCAAATACTGTGCAGTTGCTACATTAATTCAATAAAATGTTAAGACATTAAAAACATTGTCTTAGCTTTATATATGCCACTTCTCATTTTTATGCAAATAATGTATTACTACCATCATGAATACATGAACATAAGCTTTCCTTATATGAAATGTTATTGAAACATTTTGTCTTTTCTAATGTTATTACTATATTCTGGTCATGCTGAATTAACTTGAACCCAAGATGTGACTACTTAAATATAGTTAAACATGCTGGGCACAACTTCCTACCTCGATCAGGTTATTTTACCCTAGTTGGGGTAATGCAAGGACAATAAACAAGCATAAATCCCAATCTTTTTTTTTGTATGTTTAATATTTTCAATGCAGCTATATATCCTCAGTATAAATATGGCCATGTACAACTTAATTTGTTGTGCTTTTGCTACAAAATCTGATCTTTTAACAATCAAAATTTGTAATAAAATGACCATATTACAAGATATCAAAAATATTCATGGGTCATTTGATGTTCCCAGCTTGTTAAATTATTTCACACAAAAATGTACAATGGGACCAGCTGCACGACTTGTAGGTCATGCGATTGTCCCAAACAGCTTAAATAGATGATAAGGATGTAAGGAAAACCATGACAGAAATAAAATCATTTCTTTGTCCTGTCTTTTCTATTTTTAGCTCATCTGATTTTTTGAAAAAAAATGATGAGTTATTGTCATCACTTGAGCGGTTGTCGGCGTCGGCGTCGGCGTCGGCGTCGGCGTCTGCGTCGGCGTTGCCTGGTTAAGTTTTATGTTTAGGTCAGCTTTTCTCCTAAACTATCAAAGCTATTGCTTTGAAACTTGGAATACTTGTTCACCATTATAAGCTGACCCTGTATAGCAAGAAACATAACTCCATCTTGCTTTTTGCAAGATTTATGGCCCCTTTTGTACTTAGAAATATCAGATTTCTTGGTTAAGTTTTATGTTTAGGTCATTTTTCTCCTAAACTATCAAAGCTATTGCTTTGAAACTTGGAATACTTGTTCACCATCATAAGCAGACCCTGTACATCAAGAAACATAACTCCATCTTGCTTTTTGCAAGAATTATTGCCCCTTTTGGACTTAGAAAATCAGTTTTCTTGGTTAAGTTTTATGTTTAGGTCAGCTTTAATCCTAAACTATCAAAGCTATTGCTTTAAAACTTGCAACACTTGGTCACCATCATAGGCTGACCCTGTACAGCAAGAAACATAACTCCATCCTGCTTTTTGCAAGATTTATGGCCCCTTTTGGACTTAGAAAATATCAGATTTCTTGGTTAAGTTTTATGTTTAGGTAAACTTTTTTCTCTTAAACTATCAAAGCTATTGCTTTGAAACTTGCAACACTTGTTCACCATCATAAGCTGACCCTGTACAGCAAGCAACATAACTCCATCCTGCTTTTTGCAATAATTATTGCCCCTTTTGGACTTAGAAAAATCATTTTCTTGGTTGAATATTATGTTTAAGTCAACTTTTCTCATAAACTATCAAAGCTATTGCTTTAAAACTTGCAACAGTTTTTCACCATCATAAGTGGACACTGTACATCAAGAAACATAACTCTATCCTGCTTTTTGCAAGAATGATGGCCCTTTTTAGACTTAGAAAATCATGGGTAGGACAATATTTCTATTATACAAAAAAAATCAGATGAGCGTCAGCACCCGCAAGGCGGTGCTCTTGTTTGTATTTTATGACAGACAATAGGTTAAAGATAACAAGAAGGCCATAGTGGCACCAAGTCACTCACCTGAAATTGACTATTTGAGAGGTCCTTACAAGGATGCAACAAAACAATTTTGATGAAGATGCACCGGAAAAGCTCATTTAAAGGTATTTATATTTTTAGATAGTGTCCTCTTAAAAGGGCCAACTACCCCCATTTGAAAAAAAATGAGGAAAAACCTTACAATGGTGCTTCAGATAAAGTTTGATGAAGATCCAAATGGTTCATGAGCTGAAATACTTTTAGATCTAGTGGCCCCTAAAAGGGGCCAAAAGCACCCCCTCCCTACCTTTGAATAAAATTGGATGATGACCTTATAATGGAATAAAATTGGATGATGACCTTATAATGATGCTACAAATGCTACAAACCAAGTTTGATAAAGATCTATCAAGTGGTTCTTGAGAAGAAGTCATTTAAAGTTTTTTTTTTCTAATTTTAGCTCTAGCAGCTTCTTAAAAGTCAATTGCCCCCCCCCCCCCCCCCCCCCCCACCCCAATTTGAACAAGATACTACAAAACAAGTTATCAAAGGTTTTGTGAGAAGAAGTAGCTGAAAGATTTTTCTATTTTTTCCAAGAAGCACAACCTGTTACCACTACCGATGCAGTAACGGCGACCCATTTCCTATAGTAAAAATTGTAAAAATTCTAAATTCTGGTTTTCCTTGCACTTTTTTTTTCGCTTCAGAATTTAGTTTGGTGTTTCACGCATTTTATCATTATTTGCCTCACAAATAAATAATATGTTTGAAAATAAAACACAGTTTTTAGATGGATTTTATTTTTTGTTTTTGATATAAACAATACAGAAATAAAATGCATTTTAGGGCAGGTGGTTTGAAACTAGACATACAATCATAATTATGAAACAAGCTTTCAAAGTGGTCTCTCTTTCATCTATATTCAACGAGTTTAATAAATTCAATGCGGAAATTCACAAATGTAATATTCTTTTTATCACATGCTAGCTTTCTCTGTCGAAACAACAAAAAATCTACTTTCATTAACTATTATAAACAAGTCAATTTGACCAATGTCTCCTATATTGTAAATGACGTCGACGTCAAAGCTCTATTAAACTTAAGTGTATTATCATTTTTAAGTAATGACTTTATTTCACTCCTGCGACGTCAAACGTGTGATAAAATCTTTTAAGTGATCATATCTGGCTTTCACCTGGTTTAAATGATCATAAGAAATTGAAAATTTGCTTCTTCTGGCAATGCCAATGGCAATTATATTTATCCTTAAGTACAGTCTAATCATTTAATTTCGAGGGAATAAAATTTCATGGTTTCAGTAAAACTGACTTTTTCATAGGTAAATGCATCATGGATTTCAATTTTTAAGGGAAAAAAATCAAGGGGAAATTTGCTTACCAGTATTTGTCTGGATTTAACTCTGTGGACTGAGGTAAACATGAATTCCATGAAAATTAGTCCTCCAAGAATTTTAATCATTTTAAAGTATTAGTCTGTATTTAAGGCACAGGCACGGGTCCAGTGTATATTTTTTTGTTTAATATAATTTTTTCCACACAAATATACTTTATATATGTTAGTCAAAAGAAAAAAAAACGATGACAAAAAATCCGGTCATAGTGTCATTTACATTGAAAAGGTGAACTATGCGAGCGTAACGCTATGGGAAGCTACTCGGCAAACTTGTGGAACATTTCAAAATCAGAGTTTATACACTTGCAGCCACTACCTGCATGATCGCACCTTTGAAACATTTAAAGCCTTCCATAAATGCTAAAATAACCCCATAAATTGCTTTGAAAAACACAGAACAAGTCTCTAGGAGCGAAATATTTCAGTTATCCCCGGTGATTTCATTCCGGATAGCGGACGTGTTCCTGGTTTTTATCACTTCGTTTGGCAGCTGAAATCGCCGGGGATATTTGAAATATTTCGCTCCTAGAGACTTGCTCTGTGTATTTCAAAGCAATTTATGGGGTCAGTTTAGTATTTATGGATAGCTTAAAATGTGTCGAAGGTGCAATCATGCAGGTAGCGACTGCAAGTGTATAAACTCCGATTTTGAAATGTTCCACAAGTTGACGAGTAGCTTCCCATAGCGTTACGCTCGCATAGTTCACCTTTTCAATGTATATGACACTATGACCGGGTTTTTTGCCATCGACTTTTTTTTCGTTTGACTAACATATATAAAGTATATTTGTTTGAAAAAAAATTATATTAAACAAAAAAATGTACACTGGACCCGTGCCTGTGATTTAAGGATGTACGAGCGTTTTTTTTTTCAGGATATCCGCCATTCTGAAAAATATATCTTCGAATATTGCTTTCTAACAGAAGTTTTGCCAAACATTAATGCTAAATAATTAAAATATGGCTAATAATGTACCATGTAACCAAATAGATTCTACTTTTTGCGAAAAAAAAAATTTCACCCTTATTTTTGGCTGGCATTTGCGTAAAATTGACGTAACACCCCAGTCACACATACGGCGCGGATAGCTACGTCTAGCTACGGACAGAAACGTAGTAATCCGTATCGATCCGTACCTGAGCCATACCTCAGAGTAGTCATTCGTACTAATCTGTACCGAAACGTATTCAAAACTTATTCCAAACTTGCAAGTTTCACTAACTTTTGAACATGCACAAAAGTTTGAGCGAACCGTAGCCATTTGAGCGTGACTTTAGTCCAACTTGGCTGAAACTTATTCATCCGTAGTTAAACGAACTTAAACGTAGTTATCCGTGCTGTTACGTACCTCGCCGTAGCTGAACGTAGTTATCCGAGGCTGCTCGTACTTAAGCATAGTTCAACGTAGTTTACCGCAGACCCGTTCGTGCGCTTGGCAAGTTGCAAGGCGCAGTAAAACATAATTCAACGTAGTACCTCGTACCTATCCGTACTTATTCGCGTCCTGTATTGTTTTCTTTGTTTCCTGTTTCTCACCATTTTTCCCGTACTAAGACGTACTGCTCCGTAGTTATACACCCACAGACTAATCCTATCCGCACCGTACCTCAACACACGGACATATCCGTATGTGTGACTGTAGCTTAAGATTTACAATGGGGTAGGGGTTACAGTAATTTCAAATATCTATTAAAATAGATCAGGGTTGGTTTTGATATTTTCCTGACTGATACATAAAATGATAAGCAATAATTGAAATAAAGTTTTTAAAGATTGCTCTTTAAATTATCTAGAAAACATAAATTAAAACAAAAAGAACAAAAATATCAAAATTCATCAGTTTTTCAGTTTTTTCTTAATAAATCTCTTAGATGCACGGTGACCCCAACTTTGTTTCTTTCCATTTTGAAGCGTTTTTTGTGTGTCATTAAAGCTGCAAAATATTTTTAAAATCTTAATGTCAGAATTAATTTTTTTTAGATCTAAACACGTTTTCTCCATTGAAAATAAAGTGGGTGGGGTAATTATGTCAACATGTAAAAATGAAAGAGATTTGTTGGTGACATTTATGCTTATATAATACTGACATCACCGTGTATTCATATTAACCTATAAGACCTGAAATCCCTATAACATTAAGTGGGATATTATATGTTTTATAAAGTACCACCATTTTTTCAATTTTACAAAATTTGAGAAATGCTTAGTGGGTGAAGAAAATGCCCTATAAAATTAAAACTAGTTCGTTGACCTGTGTTTTTTCTTCTCTTGTATGTCTTGGAAACTAATGTTCTTCAAGCTAACAGAGTATGAAAACATTCTTAACGTTAGAAAAAATTCGTTCCTACATCCTTAAGTCATATAAAAGTTCAATCTGAATAGTTAAGCATATTGTGGGTAGCTTCAGACTGACACTAGAATACTGCTTTCATGTACACAAAATTGGTGGATTTTATATAGCTTCTTAACATATAATCTAAACAATGGTCAAAATATTTCAAATCCGATTTGCAAAATCATCAAGCACACGACCCAATCTTTTTTTCTGAGAGAGTTTAAGTTTTTCAGTGATTACATGTACTTCATAACTATCATACTCTACTCACAGTATGTGCTTCCTCTATGGTTGTAATAAATCTACTTAATACTCTGAATACATTTTAATTAACAAGAGGGCCACAATGGCCCTATATCGCTCACCTGTTATCATTGCACTTAAGGACAAGAAGGTCCTCAGAAAAAAAACTAAGTCCAAAGGAACAACAAAGGGAAGAAATTTAACCAAAAAGAAAACAAAAATTCTTACAAGGTACAGATGTGTCAAAATACACCTAAAAATTGGTGGTACCATCCATGTTGTACCATAGAAAAATGGTCTCGGTTTTTCCCTACGGCCAATAATAAAAAAGTTACTAAAATGAGCTATTTATAGTAAAGTAATTAAAAATTATTGTAAGTGAACAAAAGAAGGATCTGCCAAATAAAAACAAGAGCACTGCAATGCAACGCAAATGCAGAGCAATATACACACAAAACAAAGTCATACGACCTTTGACCCCTAAGTTTGACCTTGACCTTGAAGTGAGCCATCCAAAACATGCGCTCTGCACGTTGTTTTGATGAGGTGAACATTTGTGTTAGGTTTCTTTGAAATCCTTCAAGGGGTTCATGAGTTACAGAGCGAAAATTAAATTGTAACCAACAACAGACAGACAGACAGACGGACATCGAGGCGATAACATAATACGTCCCTTTGGGTGTATAAAAAGGAATCGAGATCTTATAGTGATACAAGTTGTGTGCAAGTTTGATTAAAATTAAATCATAAATAAAGCTGCTATTGTGCAGATAAAGTCAAAACAGCTTATTTTGGCCCTTTCAGGGGCCATAACTCTGGAACCCATTAAGGGATCTGGCCGGTTCAAGAAAGGAACTGAGATCTTATGGTGACACAAGTTTTGTGCAAGTTTGATGAAATTCAAGTCAAAAATGAAGCTGCTATTGTGCAGACAAGGTCAAAAAAGCTAATTCTGGCCCTTTCAGGGGCCATCACTCTGGAACCCATAAGGAATCTGGCCAGTTCAAGAAAGGAACCAAGATCTTATGGTGATACAAGTTGTGTGCAAGTTTGGTAAAAATCAAATCATAAATAAAGCTGCTATTGTGCAGACAAGGTCAAAACAGCTAATTTTGGCCCTTTCAGGGACCATAACTCTGGAACCCATATTGGGATCCGGCCAGTTCAAAAAAGGAACCGAGATCTTATGGTGATACAAGTTGTGTGCAAGTTTGGTTAAAATAATATCATAAATGAACCCACTATCGTGCAGACAAGAAATTGTTGACGGACGGAATGACTGACGACGGACGAAGGGTGATCACAAAAGCTCACCTTGTCACTATGTGACAAGTGAGCTAATAAAAGAAATTTACAACAACATATATTATAATGGTAACATGCACAGGTGTATAAGTTCAATAGTCACCCATATAAGTAAATTAAGGAAAACACACAGACCATGTATACTGCACTGTTACCGACATCAAATACAAATAAACACTGTCGCAACACACATATATTTTATCATAACACAAAGGCTTTCTGACTGATCACAGAATAGTAGTTTCCATTTTGGTATGGACAAATGTTTGATCACAACAATGTATTTCATACCTTAATGAAAAATTCTTGAACTGACATTCTATCTTATACTTTCAATTTTGTATTTTCTTTCAGTCATAGTTTTAACTGATCAAATGTTGTACTTACTTCTGAAAGTTAAACATTTCTGACATGATAAATTCATCAGCTAATGGCTAATGCTGGAACAGGAAACATTCTCATAGTCTGTTGTGTATTTTACACTTGCTGAATGGCTTTCATTGTCAATAGTCAAAAGTATTGCCCGAATTCCGAAGGACCAAGAGACACTAGTTTGGACTATACAATTGTCAAGCTATTCAATTAGTGTTTTATTACATGACATTCAGTATTATTTCATAAGCCTAGTAAATATGTGTTGAATACAGACCAGTCATACTGCACAAACTATGGACCAGCCATTTATATGAGTCATTTCAAAAAACAGATGTGACCAACAGCGCATTGTGATCAACCTCTGGAATGTTCCACCTTTGTGGTCAATAAATTTGCGCAATTTGTTACAGAATTTAAGGAAA
Source organism: Mercenaria mercenaria (assembly GCF_021730395.1). Lineage (NCBI taxonomy): Eukaryota > Metazoa > Mollusca > Bivalvia > Venerida > Veneridae > Mercenaria > Mercenaria mercenaria. Next base: position 42,607,527 of record NC_069377.1, on the reverse strand, counting down.
TGCACTAAAATTTTCTGTATTTTTCACATAAAACTTATTTCAATGCAACATTAAACAACAGTTCCAACAATCAAAATATGGTTGTTCTGTATTTCTAATATCTGCCTCTGCTAAACTTCAATTCTTTATTCTCCACCAATTTGCTGCAACCTCCTCTCTTACACTATTATCTTCCACCCCCTCCACCTCCCTGCTGGGGATCCATGGACTGCATGATAAACATCATTATCACAAATGGAACGATGTACATCCACTGAAAAAATGAAAATATACCATAATAATGTAAGAGATATGCTGTTCTGTTTTCTGAGGAATTAAGTACAACTAGAACTGTGTCCACATAACATCAATGCCCCTAACACTTGATGTTAGAACACAGAAATGTGTGAAAATAATACTGAATGAGGTGTTTGACATATGATTTTCAGAACATACCATCAACTGATTCAAAAACCCAGACAATGTGCAATGTTAAAAGCAATACATTTGTTTCTTCAGCACGATTCCAATGAAATTTCCCAAAATTCATCGTGACTCGACCAAATTTCAAGTTCATGGTATGTTCCACCAAATGTCTCAGTTCATTGAAAATCAAGTCAAGGATTTGTTATATCTGATAAACTCTTGTAGTAAACAAGAGCTGTCCGTAAGACAGCACGCTCAACTTTTCTCAGTGCTTGACTCTGAATTAGAGCTTTGCCAGTAAAAACATTATAAAACTTTAACCAAAATATTCTAAGTTAAAAAGGGGCATAACTCTGTCAAAATACAAATCAGAGTTATGGGGATTGTTTCTCCTGGTGTAGACTTTGATAGTAAATAACTGTTTTAAGTTTCAAGTCAAAAGCTTTGTTGTAACAGAGATATCTGACTTTATCAAAAACTTTAACCAACGGTGACACCGACGCCAGGGCGAGTGCAATAAGTTCTACTTTTTCTTCGAAAAGTCGAGCTAATGAGTGTAACCTCCTCAACAGCCTAGTGGTAGAGCATCTGCTTCCAGTGCACAAGGTAGTGGTTATGCTCAAAGGCTGCATCATACATAAAGTATGAAAAATAGTACAAGAAACTATCTTGCTTGGTATTTACCATTAAATATGAAAGCTGTAGAACTTATTTTACAATCAACCTAAATATCACGTAAGTGGTGAGAACCTACTTTTTTAACACTGAGACACAGATTATTCATCACAGAAACTTTAAATTCTGGTTTTCATGATCAACATTTTGTTATCACCATGTTTAACTGGTTGTTTGTCAGGGACATCATGTTTACAATAAAATTGTGAATAGGAGATAATAAAGCTTATTTCGAGATGTACCATTATCCAGATAATTATCCAGAAGTTTGCTCTAGGATAAATAACATCATTAAACAAGAGGACCATAATGGTCCTGAATCGCTCACCTGTCCCCACATGAACTGAATATGACGTCGTTTTTTCTATTATTTGACATAGTGACCTAGTGACCTAGTTCTGAATCTGACCTAGATATCATCAAGGTGAACATTCTCACCAATTTTCATGAAAATCCATTGAAAAATATGGCCTCTAGAGAGGTCACAAGGTTTTTCTATGTTTAGACCTAGTGACCTAGTTTTTAACCGCAGTTGACCCAGTTTCAAACTTGACCTTGATATTATCAAGATGAACATTCAGACCAACTTTCATGCAGATCCCATGAAAAATATGGCCTCTAGAGAGGTCACAAGGTTTTTCTATTATCTGACCTACTGACCTAGTTTTTGACCGCACGTAACCCAGTTTCGAACTAGATCTAGATATCATCAAGATGAACATTCTGACCAATTTTCATGCAGATCCCATGAAAAATATGACCCTTACAGAGGTCACAAGGTTTTTTTATTATCTGACCTAATGACCTAGTTTTGAACCGCACGTAACCCAGTTTCAAAAATGACTTAGATAACATCAAGGTGAACATTCTGACCAATTTTCATGAAGATCCATTGAAAAATATGGCCTCTAGGGAGGTCACAAGGATTTTCTATTTTTAGACCTACTGACCTAGTTTTGGACCGCAGTTGACCAAGTTTCAAACTTGATCTAGATATCATCAAGATGAACATTCTGACCAATTTTCATGCAGATCCCATGAAAAATATGACCTCTAGACAGGTCACAAGGTTTTTCTATTATTTTACCTACTGACCTAGTTTTTGACCGCAGTTGACCCAGTTTCAAATTTGATCTAGATATTATCAAGATGAACATTCTGACCAATTTTCATGAAGATCCATGGAAAAATATGGCCTCTAGAGAGGTCACAATGATTTTCTATTATTTGACCTACTGACCTAGTTTTTGACCGCATGTGACCCAGTTTCGAACTTGGCCTAGATATCATCAAGATGAACATTCTCACCAACATTTATAAAGATCCCATGAAAAATGTGACCTCTAGAGTGGTCACAAACAAAAGTTTACGCACGCACGCACGCACGCACGCCGGACGCTGTGCGATCACAAAAGCTCACCTTGTCACTATGTGACAGGTGAGCTAAAAAGTAGAATAGACGACAAACAGCTTATAAAGATATTAACATTAATAACATCATTCTGTGGAATATAGATCATAATTGCGCCATGTATGTAATTTGCTGAAAGGTGATGAGTGGTATGTAATGAACATGTTGACAGCTGTAGACATGACAATTTTACTGCTCTAAGAGAAGCAACAACACTTGAGTCATGTGACTTAATTAGAAACACATTCTACTTCTTATTACTGCATTTTGAAGAAGTCGGTCAGTTGACAAATCAATATGAACTACATGGTTATAGTATGAATCTGAAGTCTTAGTGTAACGATATTTCAGGTCAGTTAACCTAACTACCAGTAAGATTTCCTGGATTCTGTAGCAGTGACTGACTTTTCCTCTAAATGTAACTGACAGCTTCTCCACATGACCTGGAGGACATATGACTTTTAATTCAGACATGTCTTCTGTACAATCGTCACAGAGAACACGTTTTACAATGAGATCAAACTAAACATCTTTGCTTTTTGTTTTGTATTTGTTTTGTTGAGTTAAACATCACACTTACACAATTACAGATCATATGGCAACTTGTTAGCTTTTCATGGTGGAGGAAGACCCTAGGTACCGTTCTTGGTATTATTTCAGGCACAGATAGGCACCTGAGATACAGCAGTTCATTGCTTCTATGGATTCTACATTTTCCACTAAAAATCATGAGTTTGACTGTATCAAATGCGAGGACACTTATTAAGTAAAGTGTGAAGAAAGATCCATCATTATAGTACTGTTAATAACAAGGAGATTCTGGCAAGGAATGAAAATAGGATAAAACAAAAAATTGTATGCAAAAAATCCATGTCCCCTTAAAAGCACACTTGACACAGAGTTAGGAGTAGTGCCTGTGACCTGGAACTGACTTGTATATATCATGTTCTCATCATTCATAACATTGGTGCAAAGTTTCATCAAATCCATTGAAATATTTTATTTGTTGGGTTTAATGTCACACCAATACAATTATAGGTCATTATGGCAACTTTCCAGCTATTCATGCTAGAGGAAGACCCAAAGGTCTCCGTACATTACATTTTTTTAATTTCATCACGTGTGAGCATCTGGGCTGAAATGACGACCTTCAATGAGTCTGCTGGATTGCTTCTTGATAAGAAAGAATTCTATACCATAAGCAAGGTTTCAAATCCTCAGTGGTGAGGGGCAAATGATCAGCAACCTTAACCGCTTGGCCATGGTGCCCCCCTCCCCACTCAAAAGTTATAGTTGACATTCAAAGTATTTCTGATGAACTAAGTACAGATAGGAAGTGTGTTTAGTATATTTCTACTTGTTAAGGAATAAAAAGCATGTTAATTCTGAACAATATTTTGCATAGAAGATTTCATTTTATTTCCATGTAAGATGAGCAAATGATATTTCTCAATTTTACATGAAATTATGGTCATATGAAATTATTGATTATCGTCCCCTGCTGTCTTTTTTTTTTCTTATAATGCCCTCACCCTTTTTATTTTCTAAACAATTTTTAAAGATACTGTTTGTATTTCAAAAACTATTTTTGTTCTTTTATTATCAGTTGATTTTCCTGGCATTAAGTCAACTGTAAACTTTAATTTTCTAAATTTAGCTCATCATTTTTTGTGTTTTATACTGGATACCATCAATTACCAGAGATAAAAAATAAAATCCCCACCTAATCCCTCTCCCATTTTAAGAAAATATAGCTAATACTAGTAAGCTAGCAATCATAATGACCTAAAGCAAGAAGCAAAAATCACTACATGTATATATACTTACATATTTACTGAAGAAAGATCTATTATCAGCCTGAGTTCCTTTAGCTTTCTCTCTTTCATCTTTCTTAATCTTATCTATATAGCTTTGTGTATCAGGCCTGAAAAAAATGCATAGGTTTCACATGTATGTTAAATGCAACTAATATGTTCCATTACCAAATGACAATTACTCATACTGCAAGTCATACAACAGAACCTCCCTAATCCAAACCCCTCTAATCCGAACAAATAATCTGGTCCCGATATTCTTATTCAATTGCTATTGTAAAAATACCTTTGTAATCCGAAACCTCTCTACTCCGAAAACAGAACAAACTTCAGAGATTTTTATATCAAACTACTTTAAAATCTACCCCTCTAATCCGAACCTTAATCATGATTATCAATGATTCTGATGTTAATCTTGCTCATTTTTGACACTTTTTGAGTCTGTTTACAGTTTTAATTATTGCTCTTTAAAAAGGTGTCAACAAACAATAGGCCCCCAACACTGGTAATCACATGTCATCTCAGATATTTGCTTTGTAGATGCTTGCAATTAGCACAGGCATGAAAGATGCAAGTAGTTTGTTTAACCAGAAATATATTTGCGTACTGTCAATGTAATAAATCCATACTAATTTGTTTGTACTGTACCTTCCTCACAAATGTTTTGAGCACTCTGTTCATTTAAAGCAGGTAATTGATATTTGTAAGTGATACTAGTGGTACTAAATGGAGTCGTTACAATAACCAGACAAGTAAACTGTTCTCTTTTAGCTCATTGTAGGAATGGAGCAATCAATGTTTTGATATTGAAAAGTTAAATTAACATGACAATTAACATCACTCTAAACTAATCTACATGTTGCTTATATTTTAAATATGTTTTATCAATCTGTTCACAAGCAGGTGGATATAAATATCGTGTAATATTTCGGTCTAAAATAGAAACCTTTCTAATTCGAAAACCCCTCTTATCCTAACTTTTGTTTGGTCCGAGCAGGTTCGGATTAGAAAAGTTCCATTGTGTCTTACATTTCATAGAATTTCAATTTATCCAATGTTCCACTAATTGTCGGAACACCAACCTTTTAATTACAATCTACATTTTCCAAATATGAATTTCATGGTTATTATCCTTCTGATCCAACCATAATGCAAGAATACACTCTTTAAATTTTCTTATGACTTTATCCATTATAAAATAAGATAATAGATTAGGCCTTGTCAGTGTCAATTAGTTACTGTAACAAGAAAGAGGATTATTTTACTCATTCTGCTACACATGGGAAATTACAATCATTGAAACACAGTAGAAAACATTTATTTTATCCAAAGTCTTTTAATGTTGTGTCGTAATGCACACTTTCTAAGAGCGACAAAATACATGTATTTCACATTATTTTATGCCCTCCAAGGACAGTTAATCAAGCACTGTGAGTGACCTTCAGAATGCTCAGCCTTTTGGGGTCATCCGGGCTTATCATAACGAGCAATTTTATTCCTGATGCTTCATTTCAAATGGGGAAAACATGTCCCATTCAAGGCCCTGTTCAGATGATGATTGCAACTTAAGACTAGGCAATATATTTTTTTTCTACTGACCCATGAAAATAATAAAATTGTTATTTCTTTTCAAATACCCTACAGGTGCTTTGTAAATATAAGTAACTTACACTGGGCCAGATACTGAAACAGATATCTCAACTTTTGTATTCCAGTCAGTAAGATTTGCTGACGGTACTTCAATTCCTGAGCAATAACTGTCGGTTGCCATGGAAACACCTAAAACTTCTCCTGATTGGTCAACAGAAATAATGAAGGTGTCTGCCAGTGTTGATTCATATATAGCGCACTGAAATATAATTTTTTTACCTTGTGCTTTCCAATTAAATATTCACACATTAACACGACATCTGATTCGCCCAGTTCCATTATACTGACATGGTTCTAACAGGTCTGAGAACTATCCCTAAATGCTTAGAGCACAAAGCCAGGAAACTTGTAGTAATGTCTCCATAAAATCAAACCCCGATTTTCCTTAAAAAAGTTCAACCTTTTATAAAATAAAATTTATCAAGGTAGAAACATGGTTGATGGCAATGGTAATGGAAGTTAAAACTTATAATGGAAGTTAAAACTTGAAATGTACCATCAGATGGTCATTTCCTAGAGCAGTATTCTGTCCATGATTTCTTAAAATATAAAAAATATGCCAAAGTAAGCAGGTGTCCTGTCTAACTACATGTTTTGAACACTAAATACAGCTTCTGAACACAGGCTTTGAAAACTAAATTCAGGTTCTGAACACAGGCTTTGAAAGCTAAATACTGGTTTTGAAAACTAAATACATGTTTTCAACACTAAACACATGTTTTGAGCACAAAATGAACGATAAACTTCTCAACTAGATATTTGTTGAGTTGTATAGAAATCTTTAAGTCATGCACTCATTTTGTTACTTACAATTCTTTATTCAAACATGAAGGTTTTAAGATTCATAGTGTATATGAATTGACTCAACTTCTTATTGACAACATAATACAATGCAATTTCAATTATGACAAGAGCTGTCTGAGGAAAGCAAAACTCGACTATTCAACAGCCTTGTCCTTGAATGGATATAAGTGGAAAAGGGGGAACAAATTTGTAAAAATGCAAAACAGAGTTATGGAACCTGTGCACTGCATGTCAGATAATGACAGTGAACAAATGTGTGAAGTTTCAATCCATTCCCATTAGTGGGTAATGAGATACCAGCTTACATACAAAAACTTAACCAAAAAAATGCTAGTCAATAAAGGGGCATAATTTTGTTAAAAAAGCATAATAATAGAGTTATGGAACCTGTACAGTATAAGTCAGTTTATCACAGTGAATAAGTGTGTGAAATACCAGCTTACATACAAAAACTTAACCAAGTTGAGATGCCGATGTAGACGCGAAGCACGGGTGAGTCCAATGGCTTTACCAATTCTTTGAATAGTCGAGCTAAAAATGACATGGATTCTGATATAACAAAGCAAAATAAGAACCCCTAACATTACTTCTCTACTAAATCTCAAGCTAGACTTTTTTTCTTGCTAGTTCTATTTACAGAATGTTCCAAACCATTTGACAGTCACACAAGGAGCAAATTTCTGTGAATTGGTAAAAATCTATGTAAAGGAGGCAACTTACAGCTTTAGTAAATGTTGAAACATACACAGTTCCCTCCCCTGTCTCACGTATAGGAATTCTGATTCTGTAAATACCATCTTCTCTTGCAACTTCCTAAAGGAATAGAAAGTGGTAAATAACATTAACACAATTATAAAGGGCCTTACAGGGGTGTTTTTTTTCATACTGAATTTATCAAACAAAGTTAATAAAATAATGAAACAAGAGCTGTCCGTAAGACAGCCAATGCTCGACTATTCGAATTATTGTCCCAGAACCAGAAAAATATTACCCTAAATGTTAAAATATCTATAGAGTTTCAATCCAGTATCTGCATTAGTTTTGGAGATAGTAACTTGCATGCAAAACTTTAACCAGAAGCTTTAAGTTCAAAATGGGACATAATTTGACCAAAATGCATGTCAGAGTTATGGGACTTGGTGCTCTCAACTAGTTTTGTGACCCCGAAGGCACAAGTGAAGTTTCAATTTAAAATCTGCATTTATTCTGCAGATAGTAACTTGCATGTAAAACTTTAACCAGAATTTTCTAAGTCCAAAAGGGGGCATAATATGCCCAAAATATATGCCAGAGTTATGGGACTTGACCTAGTGAGGTTGGTAATTGATCTAGAAAAATAAAAAATAAGTTTCAAATCTATATGCCTTTAAGTAATAGCTGTATATACTTGCACGCAAAACTTTAACCAGGATTTTCTAAGTCTAAAAGGGGGCATAATTTGGCCAAAATATATGCCAGAGTTATGGGACTTGATGCTATCAACTAGTTTTATAACCCCGAAGACACATGTGAAGTTTCAATTCAATATCTGATAGTAACTTGCAGGTAAAACTTTAACCAGGATTTTGTAAGTCCAAAAGGGGGCATAATTTCGCCCAAAATACATGTCAGAGTTATAGGACTTGACCCAGTGAGGTTGGTAATTGATATAGAAAAAGAAAAAATAAGTTTCAAATCTATATGCCTTTTAGTAATAGCTGTATGTACTTGCACGCAAAACTTTAACCAGGATTTTCTAAGTCTAAAAGGGGGCATAATTTGGCCAAAATATATGCCAGAGTTATGGGACCTGATGCTATCAACTAGTTTTATAACCCCGAAGACACATGTGGAGTTTCAATTCAATATCTGCATTAGTTTTGGAGACAGTAACTTGCATGTAAAACTTTAACCAGGATTTTGTAAGTCCAAAAGGGGGCATAATTTGCTCAAAATACATGTCAGAGTTATGGGACTTGACCAAGTGAGGTTGGTAATTGACCTAGAAAAAGAAAAAATAAGTTTCAAAGCAATATGTCTTTAAATGAAATGAATGAATAGTCGAGTTTTGCTTTCCTCAGACAGCTCTTGTCATAATTGAAATTGCATTGTATTATGTTGTCAATAAGAAGTTGAGTCAATTCATATACACTATGAATCTTAAAACCTTCATGTTTGAATAAAGAATTGTAAGTAACAAATGCATGCAAAACTTTAACCAAGGTGTGACGCCGACGCCGACGCCAGGGTAAGTAGAATAGCTAGACTATTCTTTGAATAGTCGAGCTAATGAAAGACTCTGCTTAGCATTTTATCATTCTTATTTAATAAAATTTATAAATTAACAAATGTGGAAAGACAAAACTATAAGACTGCTTTGAATACTGAGTAGGCCCTACATGCTAGTTTTTCTGCTGAAACATCCAAATTTTGTCTCTCTTTATCTATTATATACAATTACATAGGCGTAGGAGCAGGGGGGGCCAGCGGGGGCCAGCCCCCCCCCCCAAAAAAACTAGGAGAGGGGGGGCCAAACTATAGATTGCCCCCCCCCCCCCCCCCCAATATTTTGGAAAAGAGATATAACTTGCAGTCTAATATAACATTTACTTAGCATCATATAATTCTTTTCAACCTGATTTCTGATTTGCATTTGGCCTTCCCTTGTATTCTGACTTGTCTCTTTCCGTAGTGTGAGTACTGAAATCTGTACGCGCCACGCCAAGGATTGTTTGATTACATTTTATAAAATTAATATATCATTGACCGCAACCACTACAGTTCGGGTTTGAGCGTCTGCAAAATCTATGTAACTATTAAGCCTGTTTACGCAATAATGTAAATGTTATGTATTTTTTTGGTTTTTCATTGTCCATTAAAGGGAAATGATATTTCCACAACTTTATATCACAATTAGACAAATACAGTGCTAACTGATTGTATGTCCAGGGCTTCAACAGAAGAATGTAAAAAAATAGCACACTTAATTAGAACAATACATAATATGACTGATTAAGACAGTTCAGTGCCTAGTCGTATGTGTATCATCAGAATAACTCAATTGAGGGAGCCTATGACCTATTTGGCCCCTGTACAAGGCTTTGTCATTAATAATGCACCGGAGATACCTTGTCGCACGCCGCCCCCCCCCCTCCCCCAATCGAAAAGGTTTGGCCCCCCGAAAGTTAAACTCGCTCCTACGCCCATGAATTAAACCAACATATTCTATACTTGAAACAACGTGATCAAACTTGTGTAATACAAAAAATATAACACATCTTTATTTCACTCCCACATTGTCAATGCTGATGAATTTTATTCAATGTTTTAAAATATATCCTTGGGACGGCCAGCACATATTTATGCAATCTCGCCAGGCATATGTATGTTTTTGACAACACAGAAAATGACGTCACTCGACCTTCAGCTTTTTCCGGAAGTAAATAAAATGAAAGTAGACATGCTAAACTTGAAAACGAAAGCCGCATTTTGATTCGTAGATAGTCAGGGGTCACCCCGTCTAAATGTATGCGCGTTTTTTTTTTTTGTTTTTTTTTTTTTTTGTTTTTTTTTCTTTTTGCTATTGGGGAGCCAATTTTCAGCACTTTATTACGAATTGAAATTACCTGGGCTTTAGTACAGCATGTCAGCTTTTAATCTATGAAAAAATATTTGAGCTCTGGATAAACAGAAATCCCACAGGTGTCCGTAACGGACCAAGTGTACATTGATAATTTTGGAACTTCATCAAATCGCTCAAAATGTCATTTTTGATGTTGTCTGAGAGTGTCAGTATATGCCTCAGATGTAAGATATAACCGTATTTGAGAGCTGCAGACCTAGACATTTCAGAAATATTTTCAAAATAAGTTTCGTGTAATAAATGTTGTTTCTACGGAAGCGTGAAAGGGCCATCAGACGCTAATACGTTTTAGTACGTTAAGGCTGCTGAAAGGATATACCTGATGACAGAGTAAGGGCAGACTAGTAGAATAAAAGAAGTAAACAAATCAGATGTTGGTGCTGTGTTCATTTTATTCAGTATGTAATAGATTTGAATAGGATTATCTAAAAGAAAGAAAAAATCTCTGTTGGAAGGTTTATATTCTTTCTGAATTTCTTAAAAATCATACAAGTTCAAAGCCTGTACATACATTATTTAACATGCACACTTCTTTTCAAATATTATGAAAAGCGGTACAACTTTGCAACAAAATGAAAGATATAAAGCAATGCTCTGTAGTTGCCTTTAACAGTTTTCTCTCTCGTGCAGGTAACGGTAAAACTTACCTTTAACAGTTTTCTACCTTGTGTAGATAATGGTGAAACTTACCTTTAACAGTTTTCTACCTTGTGTAGATAATGGTGAAACTTACCTTTAACAGTTTTCTATCTTGTGTAGATAATGGTGAACCCTGTGAAAATGTTGCTCGTTTAGATTGCATAGACTTAATCACAACTGTACCTCTCTTAGTAAACACCGCATCTGTGCCTAAAACACAAGTGTACATACAAAAGATTGTATAAATTCATGTCATGGTCTGACCCTTTCAGTTCTCATAGGTTGTTGGACCATTGATGGACCCACTGCATTTACAGTTCATACATGTTAATAATAATATATACTTTTAGGACTGAAAATCTGTTTTGGAGTCACACAGTTGAAAAAAGTCTATAATTAGATTTATTACATGAACTGAGACGTACTTGCTGGCAATTTAAAAAGCCACTGAATTCCAACTCTTTCTTCCAAATTACTACTTGGTTACTTATATTAATGATATTATATTTCTTCCCCCTAGGGGGAAGTGGGCCGATCCCGGAGGTACTGCAATACCGGGCCAACCCGTGGCGAGAGCGGAGCAAGCCCCTGACATCTCACCTGTGTCCAAAAATCAGTTTAATATCGAAGTCCCCCAATGGGGGACGTATCAGATATTAAGCTGATAAGAACAGATACTACACTTTGATCTTAGCCAAAAGGCCGAGAAGCGATACTGTACAAATGTTTCTATTACTATTTAAACAAAATACACACAACTTGAATACAGCTAATACATTGTAATATCATGTACAACATATTATATCATGTGTATTAAATCAATAGCACCTTGTTAAATATCAAAAATAGAGTACAACATTACTTACTAAAATAACAAATAATATTTGTTGATAAAAATGGTGTTCAAACTATACAAAAATCTTAAAATCTAATAATATGAAAATTTATTCACTGTTTACAATGCGGAAGTCAGCCATTAACACAAATATTGTCTATAAATAGTACTGAATTAGATAAGGTTAGACAACTCTTAAGCTACTAAAAACTGTTTGCTTTCGGTGATAAGTTTTACTTCCCTAGAGCAATTTGTACTATAAAATCAATACCACTGTAACTATTGTACCTAATTTTGATATACAACAATACATATTTTTAGATAAATTCAATAATGTTTTATCATGTAGTTCTCACTTAAAAATAACATAGTTGCAATTATGTTAAAATCATTTAACAATTTCTTGTATGATTTTGTACATAAATATAGAGTAGAGTCTACTTCATTGTATGACCTTTACTGCTATTAGATTATCAATAATTATTGTTGACAAACAATAATCAATTAGATTTTCACTATCATGATAATTTATGATATCGCTAAAAATTAATCAAGAATACAAAAGATAAGAAACTATGTTTATACATTCGATTTCAAAATCCATTAAAATTTCTAAATTTCTTACATAAGTTAGTAATTTTAAGCAAACTATCTTTCATCATTAATAAATCTACTAAATTTAAGTAAATGAGAATATATAAGTCAATAATTTCTTTGATGCTAGTTTAATACCTTACAGCAAAAAGTCTCTTAGAATAACACATCTTCATTGATAATCATGTCTTTCATCACTGTTTTGTGAATTCTTGTTTTCAGCCTATTGGTTGGTGAAATTCTGTAACATTTTTATTCTTGTGTAGAACATAACTTACTTTAAGTTGTCTTGGTAGGATATGGGACTGGAAAATTTGCTCTATAGATTGATTACTGTAATTACTCGTCCTCTAGTCAACTCTTTGTGCCGTAAAACATTAATACAATATGAAAATCAGAGTCTCAGTAAGTTTGAAACCATTTCAGTTCTATTGTTAAAAATATAAATGGACTATTTAGTTCAAATCTCAAAAAAAATCCTTAGACTACAACTGTTTTTGGCATAAGTGAAACAATTAGATTAGTTACATGAACATGGACGTATTCTGGATTTAAGCCCATTGTTCTAACTCTTCTTAAATATATTGGATTATAGTAATAATAATGAATTCGGCTTTTTCTTCCAAGGGGAACGCCGAGGTAGCAATACCAACGGCAGCGGAGCACCCTGAATCTCACCGGTCATTATCGAGTCCAGGCCGAGCTGAACAAATAACCCGTCTGAAAACAGAAGCGATATGAAAAGTTTATACATTTCAATTCCATTGATACCTAAACATTGATCGACAACATATTATATGGATTAAATCAATGCACTGTTAATACCAAAAAAAAAAAAAATAATATTTGTTGAAAATGGTTTACTATACAAAATCTTGATCTATATATGAAAATTTTATGTTTCATGAGAAGTCGCCATTAACAATTTGTGCTATAATAGCTGAAAGATTAAATTTAGTATAAAAATGTTGCTTTCGTGTAATTTATTCCTGACAATTGTAAACAATCCCTGTAATTTCATATTTGAAACCATAACTTTTAGATGAATCAATATTTGTTTTATTCTGCTAGTTTACTTAGAAAAAATAGTTGCCATTCATGATAAAATCATTTAAAATTTCTTGATTTGTCATAAGAAGAAGTCACGTGCTTTAATTATTGATATCAAATTTGTGAAACTCGATTAGTAGTTTTCACTATCATTATTTCATGATATCTTAAAGAATAAATGACCAATTAGCTAAAGTTATTTATACATTCAGCTTTCATGCATTATAAATTTCTTAAAATCTTTACAAGTGTAATTTGTAAGCAAAAATACTCTCCACTTTTATCAATATGCCAATATTATATATGAAATATTGTATAAATGTTTCTTGAATGCGTAAAAATTTACAGCAAAAGCAGATTATAATAATAACACACTCACCGTACGTGCTTTCCTGACCACTAAGTTGTAAGTCTTTTTAGCTGCAGTGGTCAATTGAATAATCTTGTATTCTGAACATATCTGAAGTGAGGATAGTAAAATCTATCTCAACACAATTCGAATTTTTATTGTACTGTCTGCAACTTTTTTAACTGAATCTAATATTAATGATATGAAAATGAGTCGTGAAATTGAAACATTTCAGTGATTGAAAACAGAAATGGATTTATTGTTCACAACTCAAAAATCCATCCGATACTACACTGATTGCATAAGCTAGACACTTGATAGTACATGACACCAGGACAAGATTCTGGTTTGTCCCATTTTCACTGGACTTTAAAATAGAGGCATTATGAGTAATACAGTAAAATAGGCATTTTCTTTCATGAACTGCAGGTAGAATACAAACTGCAGCAGCACACTGGATAACCGGCTATCCTGACGCCCGCTGAACAAATAACCCCGCTGGAAAAATAAGATAGGTAGAGTTTATCATTTATTTCTATTGATACGAAGCCAATCCTGACAATTCAACTTGGCAGTTTTGTTAAGGAATGGACATGGCTAAGATTTACAACTTTTGGTCTCAAAACGATTGTTATATTTTCAGAAATTCCCTAACAATTTCTCCGGTCTGAAAAATCTAACAAAATTCCAAAGTTTTATGCAAATGTCTTTGTTTATGAACATCTGTAAAACTGAACATTTGTTGAATAGATCTTCGAGATACTGTTGAAATTCTGTTCACGTTTATCTGAAAATAGTAGCGCTGTATGATAAAAATATGACTTCGAACGGCGGCGATCTGTCGTGAATCGTGTTAACGTTATGGACTATCCATTACTCGATGTAAACATATATTGGTGTGATTTGACCACTAATCAGTAAAAAATGACTCTGTTCACTTAGCGTTTCAATATATATTCTTCTCACCCTGACTGAATTTTTACAAGCACTCGAATTATTGCCATTTCTTCACCATGCGAAAGATACTATAGACAGTTGTGTTTAGTTTGTTGGGTACGTAATTTAGATCGTATGCAGACTTTTTAAGCTTTTGACAGTGGAGGAAGACCCTAGGTGCTGCTCCGGGCTACTCTAGGAAGTACTTTTACCGCGGTTTTTGCAAGTGTAAATGATTACTTCTTTAGTCAATTCTTTGAAAACAATATTTTGATAAATGAAGTATTTAATTCTTAATGTCGTACATCATATATTACAATTCATTTCATTTGATATGCTAAGATGAGAGGATTATATCGTTAATGTATTTCTACCTATATTAATGATATTTCCCATGACGTATTTTGAAAGAGAACTTGATATACTAGTTCAAGTTTTCTGTACTTTAACTTCCTTTGAACGAACGTGCAACAAATGATGTTTAGATCTAATATCATCGTTTTAAATCAACATATGCAGCACTGACAGTTATAAAATTCCTTATATTTTTCTTTTTTACAGGAATTGTTTGTGGTTCTTTTACAGTAGATCGATGTTTAACCCTTCAGATGTTAGACTTCTTTTTTTCTGTTGTTACATGTCGTAATTAGAAATGGATAGAATATTTATAACACTTATATTATTATTATTATTATTATTATTATTATTATTATTATTATACCAGATTGATACCTAGCACAGTTCTGGAATAACAAACTCAAAAATATTTAGTTCTGTATCCAAATTTTCCCGTTTCAAAATTCTTTCAATCCAAAATGCAACATTGACCTTCGTGAGTCTTACTTTAATGTGTAATAATGTTTTGCTCCAGGCACGAATTATTGCTATATAATCATTCATAAGAGGTGTGAGCCCAAAGTGCGACCTTAACGTTTAAGAAAGGGAGCTGGGTAACATCGTTTTGCTGAGGTAAACATTTGTGTAACATATTACAAAACCACTCGAGGCATATAAAGTCATGCTCCGGACAAGGAATATTGCTTTTTCAACCTATGGAATAACGTGAAGATATTTGACTATTGGTCCATGCATGTAGAAATAACAAGTCCGGACACAAAATACTTGTACTAGTATCTAGCCCTATGTAACAGATTTTGAGCCGAAATCGGTACATGGATGTAGAAGTTACAGCCAAGAGAAGGATTTGCGGACGGACGAAAGGATGGACGGAACAAGCAAACTTTTAACCCGAAAACAGTAGAAGACTGATAATGGAGCCAACCAGAATCACTCAATCTGGCATTAATGAATCATATATAAGTATCTGTAAACGTGCATACTGAATACATGTGTACACATATAGCTGTACACAAATAAAAGACGGAATGAATTGCAAAAACACATATGCTAGTAGGTTGAACGGATACAAAACATACACAGGAAGGGACAAAGAAGGGCATAAAATAACAAGAAGACAGTTTTTAAAAACTTGCATACACCTGTATTCTCGATAGCCAACATCCGAATTCAACGACTGCCAATTGCAAATACCACCAACCGTTTTCGACTTTCATATTTTTTTACCCATACATGTTTAACAGCTAATTTTGTTTTTCAGAAAGAACGTAGAACCAGGAAATTTCACACAGATGCTCCGAAAAGATACATATGTCAAACCAAATGATTAAAGTTTTCACAGATTGTTCATAAACAAAGACATTTGCATAAAACTTTGGAATTTTATTAGATTTTTCAGACTGGAGAAATTGTTAGGGAATTTCTAAAAAATTAATGATCGTTTTGAGACCAAAAGTTGTAAATGTAAGCCACGTCCATTTCTTAACATAACTGCCAAGTTGAATTGCAAGGATTGGCTTTGTATCAATAGAAATATATGAAAAACTCTACCTACCCATTTACAGCAGGGTTATTTTTCCAGCGGGTTTTTTTGTCCAGCGGGCGTCAGGATTGCCGATTATTCAGTGTGAGCAGGATATGAGAAAATTTCAGCAGCTCATCCTGCAGGACGATTTGGTTTCAGAGACTTTGTCGAGCCCTTTGATAAATAGGACAAATCAACAATACTCTGACTTGCTATTTATAATGACTGTAGTTTCAGAAAACTTGGAATAAAAATTCTATGATAAGTGGTTGACCAGAAGGCCATTATTATCTGCTAATCTAAAAACTGAAACACAATAAAACAGGAACTAGCCACTTCTTCCATTCACAACCTACTTACCTTGATCAAATGAATGCTCCAAAATGAGTTCCTTGAACCCTCAAATTCATCATCAAACTGAAAATAGAATTACCTTTATAAAGCGAGCAACCTGTATAAAGCTCCAGACTTGTCTATAGCACCATACGTGCCTAAATCAGCACACCTGTCTATAGCGACATAGCTGTCTATAGCGCCATACGTGCCTAAATCAGCACACCTGTCTATAGCGACATAGCTGTCTATAGCGCCATACGTGCCTAAATCAGCACACCTGTCAATAGCGACATAGCTGTCTAAATCAGCACACCTGTCTATAGCGACATAGCTGTCTATAGCGCCATACGTGCCTAAATCAGCACACCTGTCGATAGCGACACACCTGTCTATAGTGCATGTCTTAGTAATAGGATATATATGTATAATATAGTAACAGCTAAAACAGCAAATAATGGAAATGAATAGGAAGTCTATGTCAGAAATTTAGAATAAGTTATGCAAATGTTTGTTATATATATGCTTTATAAAAACTGTTTTTAAAGGACTGTATAGACAAACAAATGAGATAATAAAATTTGTCTAGTGGCACAGGGTCATAGCTAGAAAATTTGAAAGGCATGTTGCAAGGAATGTTTTGGACATGCTAAATGCAAGAAAGAGAAGAGTGCAAGAGGTGTATCCCGTCCTACTGGAGGGTTTCGGGAACCTCCCCAAGATTTTGTTTTTGTTTTAAAGTTTCATTTTGGCGCCTTCTGTTGCACATCAAAGTGAAAAAGACAGTCATAATTTTAAGGCCTACGCTGTGAATTTGTCAAAAAAAAACATCATTTCAAAATTCTTGGAATAATCATGGATAATCTGTCATGATCTGTCAAAAGGACTTCTTTCTAGGCATGATTAAGTTATAGATCCACAAATTATTATAAATTTCCTCTAGAACATATATTTAAAATGATGACTTTTTACATGTAGTGTTATGTACTTTAAGAAATCATAGTTTGATGTAAAAGACAAACTTTCTAGAACTCAGAAAGATTCTACTAAACCAATACAGGTTCTAATGCAAGTACATGACATATTCTCTTTTCATGATTTCTCTCATTAAACATGGATTATACACGCCGAAAACTGTTTTGAATAAACTGTCAGACTAATTGGTGCTTATTAGGCTGTGTTCAAGACATGTAGCTTCCCCAATAAAGAAATGACCAGGATAATAAATGGATACTGAATATACAACTAAAAGACCAAAGGCGTGTTCTACATGACATGTGATGACAGGCTATCTTGAACCCAAAGTGATTAACATGACGGCCACTTAACTCAAGAAATAATCCATCCATTTTAACCAGGCCTGTCATTCAAAAATTAATATGAAAAATATTTCTCTACAGTTATAGCGAAACACAGGGATTTTTTTTCCATATTTTGGAATGGTACCAGTTTCGGTAAAAAGGGGAATAATGCATCTCAAATTATGGATATGGGGAAATAATGGAAATACTCTGTTTCTGTGATGGAAAATGCTGCACGACTTCTTGCAGCTTTTAGTAGGGCAGCAGTTATGATACTCAAGGGTTTTAACACATCAATTTTAACATAAGCTATTTCAAAATGACTTAATAAAATTCAGGATAAAGGAAAATCTTACAAAAAATTTGTTGCAGCGAAACCAATCTCCTCTTTGCTAGGAGTTTACATACTGTATTGACATGTAAATGACTCAATTCAATACAGAATTAAGCCCATGTCATGTGTCATTGGCGTGTTTTAGTTTGTCACAAGATGTGCGACATGATGCATAACGTGCAACATAATAACTCAAAAGCCACATGATGCACGAAAATGCAACATGAAGCAGGACAATGTGATACAAAGCGCATAATTAATGTTCTGATGTAATCTGGTATTGTCCCAAGTGTGTCTAGTGTCATGCCACATTGTCCCTCAGTCTGTTGTGTGTCGACACAACGTGATATATATGTTGCAGGTCATATGTTGCATGAACATGCGTTGTGTAGTGTATCGTGTCGTATCACATGTTGCCTGTCAACCTTAAAGAGTTTACACCACAAAAATGCGACACAACACTAGACAATGCCATACAACATGTGACATAAATGTTGCCATGTTGTCTTGCATTGTTATCCGTTTATCATGTTTGATTTTGCGCTGAACTGTATTTAATGGGGTTCATTGTCCCGTTTTGTCCTGTCATATTTTTGTGTTCAACAAAAACACAATGGACAAACAAAACAAGCTAAACAGGATTCTGAATTTTAATCATCTGTACATTGCAAAGTATACCGTATTTACTCGGGGTGTGTGCTGAAGAAACACCCAGCAATTTTTGGATTTTTTTAATCTATGGGCATAATGTGTGTTGCCCAAGAAAAAATATTTAAAATTTTAAACACCCAATATTTTTTTCCCCTGGTCATATTTTGGGTTTTCTAAACAAATTCCCTTCTTCCACACTACGTCTTTGTTTTATAATAATTTTCAGTCAAATGTTCCATTAAGAACTTTGAAACCCCTTTCAAAAAACCTTAATACGGTTTCCGTAAATTTTAAAGACAGTTCCTTTAAAAAATACACATTTTTAAAAGAAAATGGCAAGGTTTGCCATTATACAAGCACAATGTAATGTTGCGCTGACATCATGGTTTTGCTGAAAAAAAAAGGGTAACTTGATTTTAAAAGCGGGCAAAATATGTAACCATTTTTTTGAAACCAAAAAAAAAGTAGGGCTGAAAAAAAAATTGTTTAACTTTAAAATCAAATTTTTGTCAATTCGGGAACTTAATAATTTTTTTACTTTTTGCTCATTTTCCCCATATCAGTCTCTCAACGTAAAGATTTTGATCATACACGACACAACAAAAACCTGTTTAGACAAATTTTTTTGTAAGTTTTTCCTTTACCTGATTTTATTAAGGACCCCAAACCCAAGAAAAATGATGTCCACTTTTTACAATTAATTTTTCCCGATATGATTCAAAATTCCTTTTTTTTGGTCAAACTAAATTAGGGGCTCAATTACCTTTTTTTTTTATTGCCCATTGGACAATTAATTTTAAAATTTTATTGTCCTGCCCAGATACTAACTTGCCTACCTTTTTGAACCATCTTTTAAAAGTGCAGGGCTTAAGCTGGGCTTAGTTTTTAGAAGAATCACTTCTCCCCTGGGCTAAATAAGGAAAAGTGGAGGTTTTGGGGGGGGATTAGGGAAAGCCCGGAGGCAATTGCCCCTTTTCCGTATTTCCCCCTTTTACTTCCCTTTTTCACTTCTCACTTCCCCAATTCTTGACTTCCTCTTCTAATTTCCCACTTCGCTTTTAATTCCGCATTTCTACTTCCAATTTCCTGATTTAGACTTCTATTTCCAACTTCCACACTTCTTGACTTCTTACTTCCCCTCTAACTTCCGCATTTCCTTCTTAACTTCCACATTTCTGACTTCTAATTTCCCATTTCCAAAACTTCAAAACTTCTGATTCCAAATTTTCCCTCATTGGGCCAGTTTTCAAAAAGGCCCATATTATCCAGACGTTGTTTGCAATTTGATTAAGTTTTTTGCAAAATGTGTTCTATCGTTTCCCAACCCAAAAAATAGAAAATTTTTGGGCCCCTTTTAAGGTCAAAACTGGGGAACCCATGACGGACCGGGCCAAATTTTTCCAAAAGGAACCAAGATATTACCCAATACAAGTTGTGGAAATTTTTGATTAAACTGATTGAAAACAGTGGCTCTTCGTGTTCAAAAGAAATTGTGGCCAGACGCCCGACGAGGGCATCACAAATTTGAAAACCTCACCTTGTCACTAGTACAGGTGACTAAAAATGAGTTAAAAAAAGAAAAAATTTGTAAAGGGAGATTTTTAAAGAAAGGGGACAATCATTATTTTAAATGTTTGCCTTATCTTTTGTGAAGTTTCAATGAAAGCCATTATACTTTTCAAGTAATGCTCCGGGACAAGCCTTTTTTGTAAAATAAAGGAGATAATTAAAAATCTGAGAAAGGTAGAGTTAGGTTTTTTTGTTTTGATTTTGCCCAAAGGGCCTATCATTTTGTAAATTTCATAAAGGCCATTTACTTTTCAAGTAATTTCCCTGGACAGCCTTTTTTTGTATAATAAAGGGGAAAATTCAAAACTAGGAAAGGTAATTTTATGTTCTTTGATACGCACTTTGTCTCAGGGGCCCTAGATTATGTAATTTCAACAATGCATTAATACTTTAAATTATACTCCAGACAAAAGTGTGACGGCGGAGGGAAGGACAAAAAAGGCAACTTATCTCCCCTTGGGGGAGCTAATAAACACGGGAAATCTAGAAAAAAATTTTTTCTTTATAAAACCTTTGAAATTTTTAAAATGTACACCTGGAAAAAAACTAGGGCACCAGGTCAAATAGTAAATCAATTTGCTCAACACCCGGGAAAGCACTACCAAAAAACTAGAAAAATGTTTTTGAAAAAGGCATGCCCCCCCAATCAAAGTCCTTAGGCAAAAATTAATGGGGGGTCAGGAGCGAAAGTCAAAGAGCACTGAGGTTGGCTGCATTGGGATCATCTCTTGGCATCCAGTCACCCGCAAAAATTTCAACACTTTTGGGCCAGGGTTTCAATCCTTTCGGGCCCTGTGACCTTGCCTTTTAAATCAATGACCCCCAAAAAAAAAATAATAGGGGGGTCATCTCTCTCAGCCAAATCATCCTATTAAAAAGTTTAAACTTTGTGTCAAGGGTTCTCGATTTTTTCCCAAAACTGATTTTACATAACGGCCACTGTGACCTTGCCCTTTTAATGACTGCCCCCCAAAATCAATGGGGTCATCTCTTGCGTTCAATCATCCTAGAGGTTTCAACTTTTTGGTAAAAGTGTTTCCCAAATTTTTGAGGGAAGGGGTTATAAAGTTCAGCCCTTGCCTTGCCCTTTTAAAAGGGAGTGACCCAAAAAACAAGGGGGCTTTCTCTGCATGAACATCACCCTATAAATTTAAACATTCTGGGTCGGGGGTTTTCTCAAGTTATTGTTTGGGAAAATGGTTTTCCATTTTCAGGCCCCTGTGGCCTTGACCTTTAAAGAGTCACCCAAAATCGTTGGGGTCATCTCTTGCAAAACATCATCCTTTTAATTTTCATCTTCTGGTAAAATTTTTTCCAGTTCTGACGGGAAAATGGTTTTCAATGTTCGGGCCACTGTGCCCTTTTGCCCTTTTTCAATTGACCCCAAAATTGTTGGGGTCTTACTCGCATGAGAAAATCATCCATAAGTTTCAACTTTTCGGGGTCAATGGTTCTCAAGTTATGCCCGGAAAGGGTTTTCAATTTCAGGGCCCTTGACCTTGACCTATATGGAGTGACCCCAAAACAATAGGGGTCATCTATTTTTGCATGACAATACCCCCATGAAGTTTCAACATTCTGGGCCCAAGGGGTTCTCTAGTTATTTGAGGAAAATGGTTTTCCCCATGTTCAGGCCCCTGTGACCTTGACCTTGGGGGAGTGCCCCCAAAATCTAGGGGTCATTACCTTAGCCCAATCATCTATATTTTTTCAACATTCGGGGTCAAGTGTTCTCTAGATTGATGGGGAAATGGTTTTAAAATTTCAGGCCCCTGTGATTTTGACCTTTGATGGAGTGACCCCAAAATAATAGGGGGTCCTACTCTTCAGGGCCTCATCCATGAATTTCAAATTCGGGCAAGGGTTCTCTAGTTATTGTTGGGAAAAATGGTTTTCCAATTTTTCGGCCCCTGTGACCTTGCCCTTTTGACGGAGGAAAACCCCCCCCAAAAAACAAAGGGGTCGTCTACAAGCACCCTACAACCCTTAAATTTAAAGATTCTAGTCAAAGGTTCTCCATTTTGTGGGGAAAAAGAAGTGTGACGTAGGGACGGACAAAGGACGACACAGGGCAAAAAATTTTTCCCCCTGGGGAGACATAATTAATTTTTTGATGCAGTAGACCCCCCCCCTTTTTTTAATAAAAATTTCAAAAATTTTGGTTTCTCATGCACATCTTTTTGTTCCTTTTTCTCCAGAAACATGTTTGGAAAATAGATAGAAGCATTTGAACACAAAACAAACACAGTTTTTAAGTGTCTTGTTTTTAAGATATACAATAAAATACATTTTTAGGACAGTTGATTTGAAACTTGATAAACTATTTTAATTATAAAATAACTTTTCAAAGAGGTCTCACTTTTTTTAAATCTTTTGCCAAACAAATCCCCTCCAAAAAATATACTGTAAACTTTTTTCACTTTTTAAGTTTCTATTTGCTTTCATCGGGTTTAAAATTACATAAAAAAAATTGGGGAATTTGTTTTTTCGGGCAATGACTTATATTCATCTTGGCTGTAAAAAAAATTTTTTTTAGGGCAAAAATTTTTCGGGTTTCGACAAAACTAAATTTTTCGAAAAAAGATTCGGGATATAAATTTTTAAGATAAATCAAGAGAAAACTTTTTTTAATTTTGTGAACTGATACATGAATTCCATGAAAATAAGTCCCCCAAAGAACATTAATGATAGTCATTTTTTGTCTTTTTCAAGTCATAAAAAAAAGATGAGAATAGTGTACTGTGGGTCTTCAGTCCGAGATTTAAAAAACAAGACGCAGGGACAGCGCGCTCCACATTCTCAGTGATTGATAATATTATAAGCTTTGATAAAATTTTAACATAAAAATAATAAATTTTCTAAGTGAAAAGGGGCCAAAATTCAGTAAAAATGTTTATAAAGTTGCCTCCCCTTTTTCAGATGGGGTTCAATGGAAAACAAGTATGCAAAATATGAAAAAATATCTCAAGGGCTTTAAAAATATTTGGGGTAGTACACAAACTTTAACTTTTATTCTAAGTCGAAAAGAGGCCAAATTCAGTCAAAATCTGTAGAGTTGCCCCCCCTTTTTACAATTGGTATGATGGTAACCAAGTATCAAAATATGAAACAATTCTCAATGGTTTTTTAAATAATTGGGGTGGTAGAAAAACTTTAACATTGTGTGAGCTCCGCTAACCCCAACCCGGGGTGAGTGGTGCCCCCCTTTTCTTCCAAAGTCGACTAATAAAAGATATGTTTTTCATTACACAAAATTGGTTTCTGTTTGCAAATCCATACCTTAAACAAAGTCTTTTAATAATGTTATGGGTAGAAATCAAGCTATGCGTTTAAAACTGCACTTCTGGAAATTCATTACATTAATGAAATTAACGAACCATCTTTTAATATTTCATGAAAGTAGCTACAAGTAATTAGGATGAAAAAATAAAAATATTGACACATCTAAGCAAACAGACACAATATCATATTATAAAAGTGAGAACATTACTGAAAACCAAATGTTAACAGAACGTTTGCTTTATGACACAAATGACATTAAAACTGTGATTTTTACATAGATTCTCAAGATATAATTTAAACATTGGTCAAAATATTTTCAAATCCGATTTGCAAAATCATCCAGCACAGTACCCTATCTTTTTTTTCTGAGGTTTTTCAATGACACTTGAAGTCTTTAAAGTCAGTTGTTCTGCAGTATAATTGAGTGATTACAATCATGTACTTCATAACTATCATACTCTACTCACAGTTTTTGCTATGACTATTTTCTCTTGGTTCATATTCTACTTAATCTGAAACATTTTAATTAATGAAAAAATTTACTCAACATATATTAAAATGGTAACATCACAGGGTATAATTTAAATAGTCACCCATATGAAAAAATTAAGGAAAACACACAGCCTGTATCTGCAGTTACCAACATCAATACAAATAAACACTGTCGCAACACACATATTTTTTATCATAACACAAAGGCTTTCTGACTGATCACAGAATAGTAGTTCCATTTTGGTGGGGAAAATGTTTATCACAAATGTATTTCATCCTTAAAAAAAAATTCTTAAACTACTTTCTATCTTATACTTTCATTTTGTATTTTCTTTCCTATTTTAAAAACTGATCCATGTTCACTTACTTCGAAAGTTAAACATTTCCTGAAGAAAATTCATGCTAACGGCTAAATCATAAAACAGGAAACACTCTATCTTTTGTGTATTTTACATTACTGAATACTTTCTTGTCAAAGTCAAAATCTGCCCAATTCCCCGAAGGAAAAGGGCCACTTTTTTTGACAAAACTTGCAACTTTCAATGTGTTTTTTTTACGCATTCGTTTTTTTTCATAACCCTAGAAAATATTGTTGAATACAGCCCATTACGTAAAAACAGGGACCAGCCATTTTTAGAGTCTTTCAAAAAAATGTGCCAACACGCTTGGATCAACCCGGGAAATGTTCAACCTTTGTGGTCAAAAAATTGCGCAT
Source organism: Mercenaria mercenaria (assembly GCF_021730395.1). Taxonomy (NCBI): domain Eukaryota; kingdom Metazoa; phylum Mollusca; class Bivalvia; order Venerida; family Veneridae; genus Mercenaria; species Mercenaria mercenaria. The sequence goes on along the minus strand of NC_069377.1, from coordinate 42,582,184 downwards.
TTGTTACAAAATTTTAAAGGAAATGCACAAAAATTTTCTTTTTTTTCACAAAAAAATTTTTTTTCAATGCAACATTAAAAACAACGTTCCGACAATCAAAAATTATGGTTGTTCTGTATTTTAATTCGCCTTGCAAACTTCAATTCTTTTTCTCCACCAATTTCCCAAACCTCCTCTTTTCCAAATTTCTTCCCCCCCCCCACCTCCCCCTGGGGTCCATGGACTGCAGAAAAACACATTATCAAAAAATGGAACGATGACTCCACAAAAAAAATGAAAATTACCAATAATGTAAAAAATATCTGTTTTTCTGAGAATTTTAAGTAACAACTAGAACTGTGTCCACAAAACCCCAAAATTCCCTAACACTCGAGTCGAACACGAAGTTGAAAAATAAACTGAATGGGGGGTTTGACAAAATGATTTTCAGAGCATACCCATCCCCTGATTCAAAAACCAGCCCAATTTGGATGTTAAAAAGCATACTTTTTTCTTCACCATGATTCAATGTTTTTCCCCAAAAATTTCAGTAACTCAACCAAATTTCAAGTCTGGTATGTTCCACCAAATTCTCATTTTAAATTGGGAAAATCAAGTCAGGATTTTTTATATTCTATAAACACTCGTATAAAAAGGGGCTGCCGTAAACCCCGCTCAACTTTTCTCATGCTTGAACTCTAAAATTAAGCTTTCCGTAAAAACATTGAAAAACTTTCCCCAAAAAAATTCTAAGTTAAAAAGGGGCAAATCTGTCAAAATAAAAAATTTAGTTATGGGGATTGCTTTCCGGTGAAAAGATTTTGATAAAAATAATATTTCAAGTTTCAAGTCAAAGCTTTGTTGTAACAAGATATCTTTCATTATAAAAAAATTTTAACCAAAGGGTGCACGACCCAGGGCGGGATGAAATAATTCACTGTTTTCTTCCGAAAAGTCAAACTAATATGAAACCTCCTCAACACCCTGGGTTAGGCATCTGCTTCCAGGCAAAAGGGTCGTGGTTATCTAAAAGGGGCCCCAACAAAAAGTATAAAAAAAAATATACAAAAAAAACTATCTTTTTTATTTCCTTTAAAATAGGGAAGTCAAAAAACTTATTTTACAATAAACCCTAAATATCACAAATGTGCGAACCTACTTTTTAACACGAACACAGATTATTCATCCAAAATTTTAAATTCTTTTTTTCATGATCACATTTTGTTTTCACCAGTTAACGGGGTTGTTATAAAGGAATCATGTTTACAAAAAAGTAATAGGAGAAAAAACTCATTCCGAGATGTACCTTTCCCAAAAATTATCCAAAATTTTTGCTCTAGGTAAAAACCTTTAAAAGTAGGTAGGCGACTAACTTAATGAAGAATTAACATTAAAACACTTCTTGGAATATAGACAATAATTTTTGCCATAATGAAAATTTCTGAAAATGATGAGTGGGATTAAAGAACTGTTTACGCTGCAGACATGACAAAAAACAAAATTTTTTGCTCAAAAATCAAAAACACTTGATCAGGGAAATTTTTAGAAAACATTCTACTTCTTATTACTGCATTTTTAAGAATGTCCTGACAAAACAAAATAACTACTGGTTAAAGTATAAAGAGTCTTAGTGTAACGATATTTTGGTCAGTTAAACCCAACTACCAGTAAAATTCCGGACTGAGCAGTGACTGACTTTCCCTCTAAATGTAACGGGCAGCTTCTCCACAGACCTGGGGGACTATACTTTTAAAAAACCTTTCTTCGTCAAATCGTCAAAGAACCTTTTTTTCAATGAATCAAACTAAAAACCTTTTTTTCTTTTTGTTTGTATTCATTTTGCTGAGTTAAACATCCAAATTACACAATTAAGATCATATGGGAACTTCTTTGCTTTTCTGGTGGGGGAAGACCCAATAACCATTCTTGGGATTATTTTAGCACGATAGGAACCAAGTTCACATTCATTGCTTCTATGGATTCTACTTTTCCACTAAAAATCATGGTTTGACCAACAAAACAGGGCCTTATTAATAAAATTGAAGAAAAAATCATCATTATTACTATTATAACAAGGGGACGGCAAGGAATGAAAAAAAGGGTAAAATCCATGTCCCCTTAAAAAACACATGACACAGAGTTAGGGGTATGCCCCGTACCTGGAACTGACTTTTATTACATTTCTCATCATTTTAACCTGATGCAAAATTTCATCAAAACCCCTTTAAATATTTTATTTGCTGGGTTTAAAATCCGCCATCAAATTTGGTCTTATGGAACTTCCACATTTTGCTGGGAAGACCCCAAAGCTCCATACATTACATTTTTTTAATTTCATCACGTGTGAGCACGGGCTGAAATGACACCTTTAATGAGTCTGCTGGATTGCGTCTGATAAGAAAGAATTCTATACCAAAGCAAGGTTTCAAAACCCAGTGTGAGGGGGAAAGTCACAAACCCTTTAAACCCCTTGGGCATGGTCCCCCTCCCCACTCAAAAATTTTTAGCTGACCCTTAAAAGTGTTCTATGAATAATCAGATAAAAATGTTTTATATATTTCTTTGTAAAGGGAAAAAAAAGCGTTAATTCTGAACAATTTTGCATAGAAGATTTCATTTTTTTCCATTAAAATGGCAAATGTTTTTCAATTTTACTGAAACTTGTCATAAAATTATTATTTTCATTTCCCCTCTGTCTTTTTTTTTTCTTATAAATGCCCCCACCCTTTTTTTTTTCTAAAAATTTTTAAAGATACGTTTGTATTTCAAAACTATTTTGTTCTTCTTTATCATTGATTTTCCCGGCATTAAGTCACACTCCTCAGGGTACTTCCAACAATATTACGTTATGGTTATTTTTAAATTTTGCTCATCGTTTTTTGTTTTTAACTGGGTACTATCAACCCAGAGATAAAAATAAACCCCCCCCCTAATCCCCTCCCATTTTAAGAAAAAAGCTAAACTAAAGTACATTTAATGACTAAAGCAAGAAACAAAACACACAAAACTTACTATTTATGAAGAAAAATCATTTCCGCCCGTTCCTTTGCTTTCCCCTCTTTCATCTTTCTTTAATCTTTTCTATTAGCTTTTGTATCAGGCCGAAAAAATCATAGGTTTCACATGTATTTAAATGCAACTAATATTTCCATTACCAAATAATTCCATACGCAAGTCATACAACAGAACCCCCCTAATCCAAACCCCCTTTTTAATCCGAAAATCTCTCTAATCCGAACAAATAATCTGGTCCAGATATTCTTATTCATTCTCTATTGTAAAAATACCTTTGTAGTCCAAACCTCTCCGAAAACAGAAAAAATTTCAAGATATTTGTACCAAAATTTTTAAAACTACCCCCCTAACTAACCTTAATCAGATTATCAAAGATTCTGATGTTTTAAACTTTTCATTTTGACACTTTTTTTAGCCTGTTTACAGTTTTTTAAATTTTGCTCTTTAAAAAGGTGTCAACAAAAATAGGCCCCAAAAAATGGGAAACACATGTCCCCCAATATTTGCTTTGTAGATGCTTGCAATTTGCAAGGCAGAAAATGCAATATTTTGTTTAACCCAAAAAATATTTCGTACTGTCAATGTAAAAAATCCTATTAATTTGTTTTACTGTACCTTCCTCAAAATTTTTTGAGCCTTGTTTATTTAAAGCAGGTAATTGATTTTGTAAATGATACAGTGGTCTAAAAAAGTCTTACAATAACCAGACAAGTAACTTTCTCTTTTTGCAACCTTCATTGAGGGAAAGGAGCAAACAATGTTTTTATATTGAAAATTTAATTAAATGCAATTAACATCACTCTAAACTATCTACTGTTGCTTATATTTTAAAATTTTTATCAATCTTTCCAGCGGGGGATATAAAAATCGTGTAATATTTTGGGCAAAAAAGAAACCTTTTAATCGAAAAAACCCCCCAATCTGAAATTTTTTTGGTCAAACAGGTTCGGATTTAAAAGGTTCCATTGTGCTTCATTTCATGAATTTTAATTCTTAATTTGCATACTTTTTGAATTCAAAAACCCTTTTGTCCACAACGTCGGAACACCAACCTTTAAATTTCAATCTACTTTTCCAAATATGAAATTTTATGGGTTTTATCCTTCTATTCAACCCTAAAGCAAAATACCTCTTTAAAAATTTTTTAGACTTTATCCTTATAAAAAAAATAATGTTAGGCCTTTTCGTGTCAATTATTACTGAACAAGAAAGGGGTTTTTTTTTACTACGCTACACATGGGAAATTACAATCTGAAACACAGTTTAAAAAAATTTATTTTTTTCCAAAGCTTTTTAAATTTTTGTCAAATCACACTTTTTTTAAGGCACAAAATACATTATTTCCCATTAATTTTATGCCCTCCAAGGGCAGTTAATAAGCACGTGGTGCTTCAAATGCTCAGCCCTTTTGGGGGCATCCGGGGTTTTCATAATAGCAATTTTTTTCCTATGCTTCATTCAATGGGGGAAAAATTCCCAATCAAGGGCCCCGTTAGATGAGATAGCAACTTAAGACTACAATATTTTTTTTTTACTGACCCCCCGAAAATAAAAAATTGTTATTTTTTTTAAATACCCTACAGGTGCTTTGTAAATAGAAGTAACTTTCACTGGCCGAATTTTAAACAGATACTCAAATTTTTTATTCCGTCTGTAAATTTGCTACGGGGACTTCAATTCCTAGCAATAAAATTTGGGTTGCCTGGAAACACCCAAAACTTCTCCTGATTGGGCAAAAGAATAATAGGGGGTTTTGCCATGTGGATTCATATTTTGCAACTGAAATAAATTTTTACCTTGTGCTTTCCAATTAAAAATTTTTTTAAAAAATTAACACGGGATCTGATTCGCCCGTTCCATTTACTACTGGTTCTAACAAGTCTAAAAACTATCCCTTAATGCTTAAGCACAAGCCAGGAACTTTTGTAATGTTCCATAAAATCAAAACCCCCACTTACTTTAAAAAAATTTTAACATTTTTAAAAAAATTTTCAGTAAAAACATGGTTATGGCAATGGAATGAATTAAAAATTGAAATTACCATCAATGGTCATTTTCCAAACAATTTTGTCCATGATTTCTTAAAATAAAAATTTCAAATAAAAGGTTTTTCCTTCTAACTACAGTTCTGTACACTAAAACAGCTTCTGAACACAGCTTTGAAAACTAAATTCAGGTTCTGAAAAGGGTTTTGAAAACTAAATACTGGTTTTGAAAACAAAAACTGTTTTCAACACTAAACACATGTTTGAGCACAAATGAAGGATAAACTTTCTCAATTGATATTTTTTGAGTTTATGGAAATCTTTAAGTCAGCACTCATTTTGTTAATACTTTCAAATTTTTTATTCAAAAAGGTTTTAAGATTCATAGTGTATATGAAGACTAAAATTTTTTTTTGACAAAAAAACAAGCAAATTTCAATTATACAAGAGCTGTCTGAGGAAAGCAAAAAAACGCTATTTAACACCTTTTCCTTGAAGGATATAATGGAAAAGGGGGGGAAAAAATTTGTAAAAGGGAAACAGAGTTTTTGAAATTTGTGCCTCGTCAATAAGACATGAACAAATGTGTGAATTTCAAAACCATTCCCTTATGGGGGATGAATACCACTTAATACAAAAAAAATTAACCAAAAAATGCAGTCAAAAAAGGGGCATAATTTGTTAAAAACATAATAATAGAGTTTTGGAACCTGTGCGTTTAAAGGGCGTTATCACAGTAAAAGTGTGTAAAACCAGCTTAATACAAAAACTTAAACCAAATTTAATGCCCATGTAAGCCAAAAACACGGGGGTCCAATGGGTTTAAAACCAAATTTTTTGAATACGAGCTAAAAAGACATGGGTTTGATATAAAAAGGCAAAAAAAAACCCCCCAACATTACTTCTACAATCTCAAACTAACTTTTTTTTTTTTTGAGTTCTATTTCGACAGTCACACAAGGGGCTAATTTTTGTGAATTGTTTAAAAAAATGTAAAGGAGGGGAAATTTACAGCTTTGTAAATGTTGAAAAAATACACAGTTCCCCCCCCTGTCTCAGTAAGGAATTCGATTTTGTAAAAAAACCATCTTCTTTGCACTCCTAAAAGGGAAAAAGTTGGGAAATAACATTTTAAAACTTTAAGGGCCTTACGGGGTGGTTTTTTTTTTTTATAGTGATTTACAAACAAAAAAAAATAAAATAATAAAAAGAAAAACCTGTTAGATTTTTTATTTTTTATTGAAATAAAATTTTAAAAAAAACAAGTGGAAAACAAAAATATAAACTGCCTTTAAACGCTAGTTTTTTTGCTGAAACATCTACATTTGTCTCTCTTAAATTTTTATAGACAATTCAACCCAAAATTTTAAAACTTAAAAAAACTTATCACTCTTTTTTAAAACAAAAAAAATAACAACCTTTTTTTTTACTCCCCATTTTCAATGCTGATGAAATTTTTTCATTTATTATTACCTGATGACAACAGAAAAGGGGACTAGTAGATAAAAAATAAACAAATCAATGTTTTTTTCTGTGTTCATTTTATTCTATGTAATAATTTGAATGGATTATCTAAAAAAAAAAATTCCTGTTGGAAAGGTTTTTTTTCTTTTTTAATTTCTTAAAATCATACAATTCAAAACCTGTTCATACACATTTAAAAGCACATTTGTTTCAAAAATATTAAAAGCGGGACAATGTGCAACAAAATAAAGACTTTTAACAAGCAAATACTTTTTTTAGCTTTTCTTTTTTGTATTGCCTTTAACAGTTTTCTGTCTTGTGGGAGGAACGGTGAAAATTACCTTTAAATTTTCTATTTGTAGATAAGGTGAACCTTGTAAATGTTCTCTTTTGATTGATAGACTTAATCACAAGTACCTCCTTTTTAAACACCGCTCTTCCAAAAAAAAGTGTACTACAAAAAATGTATTAAAATTTAGTCAAAGGGCGACCCTTTCATTTTCATAGGATTTTCAAGGTTTCTCTTGTTAACCTGTTGGACATTTATGGCCCACTGCATTTTCATCCATACATGTTTTTCTTTTAGGATGAAATCTGTTTTGGGTCAGTTTAAAAAAAATCATAATAGATTTTTTACGAAAATGAAGGGGCTTCTGGCAATTTTTAAAACCCCGAAAGCCAACTCTTTCTTCCGATTACTACTTTTTACTTTTTTAAAGATTTTGATTATTTTTTTCCCCCCAGGGGGGAAATGGGCCGATCCCGGGGGTCGCAAACGGGGAACCCGTGCGAGACGGGGGCAAACCCCCGAATCTCAAACCCGTGTCCAAAAAACTTTAATATCGAATTCCCCCCAAGGGGGACGTATCAATATTAATGATAAAAACTCTACACTTTTTATTAGCCAAAAAGGCGAAAGCGATCTGTACAAACTTTTTTATTACTTTTAAAAAAAATACAACAAATTTAATACAGGGGAGCATTGTAAATCATGACAAAAATTTAAACATTTATTAAATCAAAAGCACCCTTTTTAAATTTCAAAAAATAACATTACTTCTAAAATCACAAAAAATATTTGTTGATTAAAAGGGGTTCAAATATACTAAATCTTAAATCTAATAATTGAAAATCAACCTGTTTACAATGCGGGAAGCAGCCATTTAAAACCAAATATTTTCTATAAAAATGAATTAATAGGAAGACAACTCTTTAAACCCATAAAACTGTTTGCTTTCCGGTGAAATTTTTTCTTCCTAAACAATTTGTCAATAAAATCTACCCCGTAACCTTTGTACCACTAAAATTTTATAAAAACAAATTTCATATTTTGATAAAAAACAATATTTGGTTTTTAAAGCCCCCGTTAACTTCAAAAAATGTTGCACTTCTGATAAAAACTTTAAACAATTTTTTGAAATTTGAAAAATTTAAAATACAAAATAAAAACACTTTCACTTGTATGGCCTTTATGATCAAATCAATAATTTTGTTTACAACAAATCAAAATTTGCGAGTTTTTAAAATCAATTTCGATTATCTCTAAATAAACAAAATACCAAGATACGAAAAAATTTTTTACATTAGTTCATACATTAAAAATATTCTTAAATTTCTTTACAAAGTTTTTTGTACTTTGTTTCAAAAAAGACCTCCCTATTTAAAGGGAATATTTTAAAATCTACAATTATATATTTAGAAAAACTTTAAAGAAGCTATAAACTGGGAAAAATTTTGAAAAACGGACTCAAAAAAAAAAAATATGGCAATTTAAATATTTTCAATTATAAAACAAACAGCTATTTTGGGGACAGTGACCTCATCGTCCTTCCCTTAATGAATTACCAAATTTATTTTTTGACAAATTTTGTTAATAAAAGAAAAACCAGCTTTTAATATTATGGGCTGATCGAATTTTTTGGGTTTATCTTGTTATCTGAACATAAACTTAAGGGTGAGGGCCCAGGGGTGGAAAAAAACCCTTTAAAAAACCCCGTGGATTTTTTTTACTCTCCCCGCAGACAAGCAATTTTTTTACCCAAAAAAAAAAAAATTATGAAAACGGTCCTCAGAATTTTAAACTTTCAGTGATTGAAAACAAAATGGATTTATTGTTCACAAATCAAAAATAAACCCATACTAAAACATTTAAAAAGCTGATACTTGATATTCCATGACAAGATTCGGTTTTTCCCCTTTTCTCTGGACTTTAAATAAGGGGTATGAGTTCAAAAATTTTGGGATTTTTTTTCATGAACTGCAGGTAGAATACAAACTGCAGCAGGATAAGAGAAAATTTCAGCAGCTCATCCTGCAGGACTACTGGGTTTCAGAGACATTGTCGAGCTCTTTGATAAATAGGACAAATCAACAATACTCTCATAAGCTATTTATAATGACTACATAGTTTAAGAAAACTTGGAATAAAAATTCTATGATAAGTGGTTAACCAAAAGGCCATAATTATCTGCTAATGTAAAATCTGAACACTTAAATAGGAACTAGCAATTTCTACCATTCACAGCCTACTTACCTTGATCAAATGAATGCTCCAAACTGAGTGTCCTTGAACCCTCAAATTCATCATCAAACTGAAAACAGAATTACCTTTATAAAGCAACAAACCTGTATAAAAAGCACTATACTTTTTTACAGCACCATAGTCATGCCTAAATCAGCACACCTGTCTATAGCGACACACCTGTCTATAGCGACACACCTGTCTATAGTGCCTGTCTTAGAAAAAGGATGTATATAGTAACAGCTAAAACAGCAAATAAAGGAAATTAATAGGAAGTCTATGTCAGAATTTAGAATAAGTTATGCAAATTTTTCTGTTTGTTATATTTATGCTTTATAAAAACTGTTTTTAAGGGACTGTGTAGACAAACAAACAAGATAATTTTTGTAGAGGCACAGGGTCATAGCTAGAAAATTTGAAAGGCATATTACAAGGAATGTTTTGGACATGCCAAATGCAAGAAAGAGAAGAGTGCAACAGGTGTATCCCGTTCTACTGGAGGGTTTCGAGAACCTCCCCTAGATTTTTGTTTTAAAGTTTCATTTTGGCACATTCTGTTCCACATCAGAGAAAAAAGTCGTTATTTTAAGGCCTACACTGTGAATTTGTCAAAATCAATCTACAACCATCATTTCAAAAATTTTGGAATAATCATGGATAATGTTTTATGATCTGTCAAAAGGATCTCTTTCCAGGCACGATTAAGTTACAAATTCACAAATTATTATATATTTTCCCTAGAAAAAGTAATTGTAAAGTAAAATGATGACTTTTTACATCTAGTTTTATGTACTTTAAGAAATCATAGTTTGATGTAGAAGACAAACTTTCTAGAACTCAGAAAAATTCTACTAAACAAATACTGGTTCTAATGCAAGTATGTGACATATTCTCTTTTCATGATTTCTTTCATTAAATATTTTTAACACATGCCAAAAATTGTTTTGAATACACTGTCAGACAAATTAGTGTTTATTATGCTGTGTTTAAGACATGTGGTTTCCCCAATGAAGAAATGACCAGGATAATAATGGATACTGAATATACAACTAGAAGACAAAAGGCAGGATTTCCACATGACATGTGATGAAATGCTATCTTGAACCCAAAGCGATTAACATGACGGCCACTCAACTCACAGTATGGATCCTGACCAGACTGCGCAGATAATCCATCCATTTTAACCCGGCCTGTCATTCAAAACATAATGTGAAAAATATTTCCCTACAATTATAGTGAAACACAGGGATTTTTCCCCCCAGATTTTGGGAATGGTACCACTTTCACTAAAAAGGGGAATAATGCATCACAAATTATGGATATGGGGAAGTAATGGAAATGCTCCGTTTCTGTGACGGAAAATGATGCACGACTACTTGCAGCTTTGGGTAGAGCAGCAGTTATGATGGTCAAGGGTTTTAGAAATTACATTCATAGACATGATTAAAGCACTTAGATAACCAAAGTAAATTAAAAGAAAATTAAACACAAAAAATTCCCCACAACAAGACTGACCCAAAGTGGACAGAAAATTTGTAGTCTATTTATAGATATATGTGGATTTTTGTGGGTGAACTGTGTATAAATAACTATTCAATACAATTAACACATCAATTGTAACATAAGCTATTTCAATAATATCAAAATTATGCTTTTGCATTGTTCAAATTGACTTAATGAAATTCTGGAAAAAGGAAAATCTTATAAAAAAAATTGTTGCAGCGAAACCAATCAAAAAGTGTAACCATTTTCTGAAACAATTAAAAAGATATAGGCTAGAAAAAACTTTGTTTAAAGGTCCATTACTAAGGGAAAGTGAGTTGGCAATTTTTTTCATAGCCAGTGCATAGACTTCTGCAAGACACTAAATAATGAAGATTGGCAGGTCAAAATTTACAGAAGGTCTTTGGAACTCAAAGAAATGTATGTGTATTATGTTGAAATTTCAATGAATCGACAGAATGACCCCCCAGGTCTTTTTAACTTTCTTCATACTTCATAGAAAAATGATTGTACATATACTGCGATTTATTTCGAATTTCTACATACCAACTTTCATTTTCCAATAAAATGAAATAGTTTCTGTGCTTTTTAAAAGAAATTAAAATGTTCACTTTCCTTAGTATTGGACCTTTAACATAACAATCAAAGTTGTTAGTTCTTGAACATTAATAAGCTTTTATTTTTTGCATCATTATTCTTCATATACTGATGTCACTCTAACTCAGTGAAAGGTTTTGATCGTATACAATGACACAACAAAAGAATGATTATGATGATGACAATTTGTTTGTAACATTTTCCATTATCCTGAATTTTATTAATGCGAAGCCGGCCAAGAGCAAATGATGTCACACTTACTGTTTAGAGATTCAATTTTCAGATATGATACAATAATTCATCTATTTTTTGGCCAACTGAATTTATGGAATTTTTGCAGGGTTCGATTACCTTTTATTCATACTTGTCCAGTTGGACAAGTAAATTCTGCAAGTACTTGTCCCGACCAGATACTTACTTGTCCTGACCTCGTTCAACACATCTTTTAGATGTGCAAGGGCTTAAGCTAGGCTTAGATTTTAGATAAAAGTCACTTCTCCCTCAGCTAAGCGAGGTTTTAGGGAAGGAAGTGGCTATGGGTTCGTTAACCAGACCTCTAGACCCGGAGTCTAGAGGTCCAGTTATCAGTATATATGTACTTTTATGTAATGTATTCCTAGTGTATAAGGTAATTGCCAGTATTAGTTATGATCAGTTTGTCATAAAGTTGCTATTATTACGTGTTTTTCTTTGTTTGTTAATTAATCTCAATCAGGTTCGAGGCATATCTATATGAAATTTTAACAGCGATTTCCGGTAGTCACCGTTATTTATTTACTCAAGCAGTAAAATGAATTCAACAATCCATGAGCACATTCCATGTCTTAATACTATACCTAAGTTAATTAATATTTAAACTGAAATGTATCAGTCTCGAAAAAACAGCTTCCAATTACGGCATACAAATTGTTCTTTATTGTTTATCGAATTTGCGATCATATTTTTCTCGGGATTAAAGAATTTTAAATAGATTCTACTTGTTTCCTGTCACTTACAATGTATTTAGATCAAATACAAGAGCAAATATTTGAAAACATCTCCCGGTTTTAAAAGATAAAATATAGTCTCCTTTATACCATTCTCAGTATTCATATTGATTACCGGACCTCTAGCCAGCCCTCTGGACCTCTAGACTCCGGAACTTTAGGGAAACATGGAGAGATTTTAGTGCCATGACATGCAAGTCGAAAAAAGGAACAAAATATACTTGTAACTGTTTTTATATAATTTCCTGTCTTTGTTTAAGTCTATTGATTTAAAGTAAATAACAAATTCACTGAAATTTTTTTTTTTTGGTTGTGTTTAACGTCGCACCGACACATTTTAGGTCATATGGCGACTTTCCAGCTTTGATGGTGGAGGAAGACCCCAGGTGCCTCTCTATGCATTATTTCATCATGAGCGGGCACCTGGGTAGAACCACCGACCTTCCGTAAGCCAGCTGGATGGCTTCCTCACATGAAGAATTCAACGCCCTGAGTGAAGCTCGAACCCACATCGATGAGGGGCAAGTGATTTGAAGTCAGTGACCTTAACCACTCGGCCACGGAGGCCCCTCACTGAAAATGTAAACATAGAACAGGTCCTATAAATTCACTACAGCTGCCAAATTTACCTCGTCAGCATCAAGTCTAGGCCATAGCAGTTGTCATATTTATCTTTCTGTGTCTAGCCTGCGGCATGTATCAGTTAAAGACTGGTCCTGATTTTAGACCTTTGACTGTCAAACAATTAGTTTACAAAACAGTGTCAATGACTATAATCACATTCACAATTCTCGAGAAAATTTTACGTATAAGAAGTAGGCGGAGCTCAAATTATGCCATAGTGTATTCAAGTAAAGTGCCAATAGGCCAATAATGGATAATTAGTGAAGTGTAGATAAAAAAATTGGGCAACTTGAATTTTGCTTTGATTTTAGATTAGAGAAAAGTGGGTAGCTCCAATCTGAATTTGAAAACTCATCTAAAAGATGACTTGTCCATCGGACAACCACCTTTCAACCATTACTTGTCTGAACTTAGGTTCTACTTGTCCCAGACAATTCGACATGTGTCAATGTCCAGCCCTGAATGAGAATTAAAACATACCTTTTCTAGAAACAGATCGCTTTCTGTTTTAATGGAGTCATTTTACCAAGGAAAAATCACTTATAAATTGCATGTTCTTTATCCTAAAATCAGTTTAGCCTAGGAAATATGAACATACAAACACTATAGATAATAGAATAACTGCAAATTGACTAATGATCGCAACCTGTAAATAAATGAATAAATGTGCTATTATTCAAGCCCGCATTGACCTTATCGACATTATAGGATAGATCATGACTCAAGTTTTCCGGTATTAGCCACCAGAAAATAACGGTTTTACGGTGAGGGCATCAGCCATTACACTATATAGTGGTAGTGTTTAGTATTATCCTTTTTTCAAGATTTAAACAAAGAAAATGTATAACAAGAGCTGTCAGTGGACAGTGTGCTCGACTATTCTCAGTGCTTGACAGTATAATATAAGCTATGAGTAAAACTTTAACATTACAATAAGCATATTCTAAACGAAAAGGGGCCATATTTCAGTCAAAATGCTTGACAGAGTTGCCTCCTCCGTTTTACAGACTGGGGTCATGATGGTTAACAAGTATGCAAAATATCAAAGCAATATCTCAATGGACTTTGAAAATATTTGTGGTGGTACACAAACTCTAACACTTGTGTACGCTCACGCCGACGCCGGGGCGAGTAGGATAGCTCCACTATTCTTCGAATAGTCCAGCTAAAAAGTATTGCAGGTTATCGTAAAACATTGTTGTAATTAAGATGCAGCAAAAATATCCCCGAAGTTTACTTTTTATAATTATTATTTAATATTTTTGAAATCTTATCTGTTATTCTACACTGCCCCTTCTGTAGCTCTACAGCAGTGATGTGAAATATTTCAAATTTTTCAAAGTGACAAATTATTTGTACAAAGATTTTGTTGTTGAGGGCGTAAAATAGTACTTTCATTGTAATATAACTTGTAAGAAAGTAAGACTAAGTATTAGCCTGGAGTTACCAGTATTGGTGGGGATAAGGATTCATGTCCTATGCATTTGTCTAAACTTGGGTTAGATATATCAAAATGAACTTATTTTGATACATTATTCACTTGTCCATCTTAAAGAGATCCACATTCTTTAAAGCTAGTTTTCAATTTAAAATCAGAGCCATTTTAATAACATGACCACTATAAGCGGTATGTCTAAATGCCGTCACCTGAATCAGTGTACTCATAGTCCATATGGTTAAGTGATATTAAAATGGAAAAGTATGTCCAAAACATTAAATTTACCATAAAAGCAATACTTTCTTATCATGAAAATGAATATATTTACTGGGATTTGTAATATTTGTAACAAGTAAGGTTAACCATAGCACTGGCAGTGAAAACCACCATGCAGTCTAGCCTCCATTTGCAAGCAGCAGTACAAGAGGTGGATGATGGTGACATTCTTTGTGGTTACATTCTCCAAATTGAGTGAATACAAATGAGATGCAAGTATTTAACTGCAATCTTTCCATTTCTGGCAGAAAAACAAGATTTAATTACATTCACATGTGAAACAAATGGAGGTAAAACAGTACTTTTTACAACAAAAATATATATAAGAAGATGAAATTTTGGGAATACCCTATATGCTAATTCTGGGTAATGTATATTATTTTACCATATATTTATAATTTCCGCAGATCTGGAAACTACATCATACAAAATATTGTTTCAAATGGTTAAAAAGTGTGGGAAGTGGAGGAGATTTTGTAACAGTGGTAAAAAGTAATAAGAAATTCATGAAATTTTACACATGGGTATTTTAAATCATCATAACTTTTTATTTAAAATCACATTTTGCAAAGTTTGACAGCTGTGATGTAGTTAATAAGTTTACACAACCAGTGCAAAAACTTATTATGACATGCGACTCCCTGTTCAAACAAGGAGCATGCTTAAACAAAATACACCGATTCTGGTGCCCCACTGATTCAGGTAACTGTACGATATCCTAAATGCTTATCTTCTGGCAAAAATAATTGCTAATAGCAGAGCTACCGGCGCCGCACAGCGGCGCCGACAGCGTCGCTTACAGTTAGACGTGTGAAAAAGAAAATAAATAAAACTGTGTATTTAATTACTATCGAGTTGAAAATTCGTGGTAAGTTTTTGGAATCGGTGTTGTTCGGGTTTCTTCCAGTACGCAATGCTCATAGTAATTAATCAGTTAGACGTCAATAGACGCTTGCTGTTTACGGTTGACAAAAGCGTTTCGCTTACTGCTTTGAACGTTGAATAAAAATGTAAATGAGCGCCTGATAATAAGAATTTAGTGCTAAATACATTTTCTACGAAGAAAGAAAGGTAAAATACAATATTTTCAATGTGAAACGATTTTCCTCACGCTGCCACAACTGAAATTTATTATATATACTTATATTTGTGTTAATGACGTCATAATTTCTACATTGGTGCAGTGGTTAGCGAGGTCGCATTGAAGTCCAAAGGTCGGGAGTTCGATCCTCATCAGAAGCGTCTTTTTTTTTTTAATTTCTTTTTTATTTCAGTTTTTTTCTTTATTTATTATGGGTTTTGAAAGTATTGTAAAAAATAAGGTCATTCATGTGAAATTTAACAAGTGTTTTGTTAGTGATGTCAGGTTCCAATGTAGTATGGTACTGTCTGTACAGTAGTCAGTAGATAAAACTTTTTTTTTTTAAAAAAGGTTTTTGGATCAAAATTTACTGGGCATTGAACTGTGAAAAGCACAAAATGCTCTTCTCCCTGTTAACATATTTTTCATCCAAAAGCTTAAAAATCACTGACCAGAGTTTATTACTAGTAAAAAAACTACTGACTATGAATTATCAATAAACATCAAAAAGGCTCCTACTAGTAATTAACATTCCTACTCTATACCAGTTGTGCTAAAACATTTACCATAAAAATGTCATAGACTGTTAACTTCGCAGTTCAGTAAATAAAACAGGAGTTTTCGAGAATTTCGGCAAAAAGTGATTTTCACTGGGTAAAATTCTCATCATTAACTTTTAAAGATGGCTAGTCTTTTGGTTTTTAAACAAGCTTTGTACATGTAAATGATTTTCATTCTCCCATACCAGAGGTCTATCATAGCAGTATTTTGCCTTAAAGTTGGACACATTCTTCTTTCTAAAAAGAACTGTAACTTTCTTTAGTTCGTATATAGCATATTTGTAGAGTTTTCGCATGTCAAGATTTAATCTTAATGCATTCTAAGACATTCATTCAGAAATCATGAATTATCATTTATTCATGAAAATGTTAATAGATCTTAAAGAACATAAACTTTCTAAAACGGATCCATAATTCCAGATCATTCCAGCAGCACTCCATTAGTTTTCAAGGGGCACTGGTGATTTTTTAAGGGAGCTCTGCCGTCTAGGTAGCACCTAAGTTCATATTATTGTACACTGTCGCTATATCAGTTAACCTCGCCAAACCCCCCATCCCTTTTATGGAAATACCAGAGTACAAGATTTATTTTATAATGTTGATATTATGGAGAACGTGTCAAATACTAATTTAGGTACGAACAATATTGAGAACGAATACTTATAATAAAAAAATGATTCTTAAATCAAAATATAAGTAGCTCATATGGTCAGACACATATTTCTTTTGTAAATAATCAAATAAAGCTTTATCCTTACGCATGAGGTAATTGAAAAAAGAAGGAATAAATAGGCTGCCAAATTCTTCATCATGGGCGCAGCCATCTTGAGTTTGTTGTCCAATCAAAAATTATTTTTCAGATGCTGCTTCTCTGTCAGCCAATAGAAAGTCTTGTTGCACTTCGAGATCGCAGCCTTAAAATGGTGGCTAACATGCTGCTAATCGGATAGATTTTCAATAATAGTCTTGAATTTCTCTGCAGTATGTTTCCATTCCAACATCTGCCAACGATGAACTTTGTAGTTGATGATAATGATATTCCAGAAGACGATGTCATTCTTTATTCGGTCCTGTACACGAGTGTCACAGTTGTTTTTGCTATGGCAGTCCTGTCAAAATTTCTGACAAATGAATTTCGATTTGGATTTCGTTCAGTTTTGAGTTTAGCAGTGCTTTTCCTTGGCGAACCGTTATGTCAGTTTTTTGTGAAAGGGCCATTTGGAGTTGGCTGTTTTGCTTTTGGATGCTTGCTGATCTATTCCATTCTGCCAGCCAGTCATTTACCAGCAGTTGATAAAGCTGTACTGATCACAGGTGTGTATTACCATTTATTTATGGATGCTACACTGCTTTTTGATACGAAATTAGGTGCTGCCAGTTTGGTTGGAAAATGTAATCTGTGATAAGAGGTAATCTGGTAATCAAGACACTGTCGGATTGGCTCGAATGTCTCACTTGAAATAAAGACAAATTATTTCCCAAATGTATTTTACCTAATAAATGAAATGTAATGTCGTGTCAGAAATAAAGCCTATAGATTCCACTCGCCCGCTGGCATTGGCAAGTTCAAGTCTTGGATAGGATGAGTGGACCTCGCTATGCCTTTTATGCCATAACTTTACCAAAATTCATCAAAAATGTTCCGAGTTACCTTGCGAAAAATGATAACTATCTTTGAGCGGTAGAGTAGACGCTTTAAAATTCAGTCACACAACGATAATGATTAACAGACCTGTGAATGCTAGACTATGTTAATTATTATTATCAATGCAGTTATTACAGTAAAAACATGTACCTTAACATAAGTCAGTCAAAATAAAACATTTCATGCAAGCTGATGTTATCATCACCATTTGTTTTCCCGTACTAGTCAAATCATGACTTTAATGTCCAAACAAACATCCGTAGTTTATTTGGAAAGCAACCGGGTGGTGAAAATGATGAAAAACAGGAGAAAGAAAAAGATAAACGTCTTGCCGAGAAAAAGAAATTCAAGCAAAAATGAAGTATGTTTAAACTAAAAGGAAACATAGTGAACAAGAAAATATTATTTGTCTTCTGTGTGTTATATTTGCTGTTTGTTTCTGGTTCATAATATTTCCTTCATGACATTATAATTGAAAAGAAGTCATGATTATGATAGTTGTAATTTTATTGGAGCAGTGACTGTTCACTATGGGCAAGTAGATTTTATTGGCTACTAGTCCAGCAGGACGAGTGGTGGGAAAATATTTTACACCCCTGCTTTCTGAAGGGAAAGCCTGATCTTGAAGGATATTTTGTTCTTTTCTGCAGAAATACTCATTGATTGTAGTACTTTCCACATATAGGGAGTCCTTTCCATTAATAGTTGTCAATAATTTTGATGTCATTTGCTCCCAGCATCTAGGAATAAAGGCAATTCATTGCCATTTCATTTCAAAGAATGTAACTTTGTTAAATACTTAGATCAACTCACCATTTCAATTGAAGCAAGTCTCATTTGATTTGTTTGATAGATCTATATAATTTAATCTTACTGATAAATCTCATGATCACAGCTCACTACAAGTACAAAGCACAATGTTGGTGCTGGTACAAGATTTATATCACAAACAACAACAAATTAGTAACAACAGCAATAAAAATTCCAACAGTATATAAATTTTACTTTAACAGATAAACATATATATCGATGCATTTATAGAATTAATATAGACTGAAAACATTTCCTGTTTCAAACACTATCTTTTAAAGAGAATATTTATTAGTTCAACATTTTTAAGACCCGGGAATATTTCTTTAGGAAGTGTCTATCGGTACTATGGTCATGCTAATTGTTTTTCTTATTCGTACAACAGTTGTGCCAATTAGTATCTTATCTTTATCTGCATGAGGGGTGTGTCAGCAGCATTTCTGTCTTTAGCTTAAGGTATATTACAGTTAAATGACTGCTGTGTTGGCATAACCTTCATTCTTTAAGTATTGAGAACATCAGACATTAAAAAGATATTAAAGCATCCTCACAGAAAGGGTAAAACTTACAGATTCATACAGTTTTTTAGTAAAACTGATGAATGAATAAATAAATAAATGAATGGATTAATTAAATAATTGCTGAACAAGGAAATGAAAAGAAGTGACAGAAAACATACACATACAATTACATGCCATAATTATTTATAAAACCTTAATTTTGTTATGTTTGAAATTCAATAAATTGCACATAAGTTATTCAATGAAATTGCAGGTTAATAATATTAATATATATCTAAGAGTGGCATGCTACAAATTGTCAAATGATAGGTATTATGGAGATCTGATAAGCAGGAAAAACTTAAGTATACATGTATACAGTTTGTTTAATTGTATGGAACAAAAATACTTGCACAACTTTCCACGCATGATCTTGCAAATAAGGTGAGTTATTGGCATGACTGTTGTGACGATATCCTCTGTCATTTCTCACAGTAGGCAACACCTGGAGTGCCCAGTCCCACTACCTTGTTATTACATACATTGATGGTGAAATTTATTCTTTATTGTGTGTAAATATTCAAATCCAGCAAGATGCTGACATAAGGAGTTGAAGAAGATTAAATCATTTATATGTTAGGCACTGTGTAAGGAATACAAAGCTCTTTTAATTTAAATAACCAATTATATTAATTTGACTGATGGTGTTGTGAATGTGTACACTACAAAACAGGCAGTACTGTCTTGATCAATTGTGAAGTGTTGACAAACATTTGTGACACCACTGACAACATTGGGATATTCTTCAAATAATCTTAGTTCAAACAGAATATTGTAGAATTTTGATATGTCATACTGTCTCTCACATTCCATATATGCACATGTTGTTAACCCTTATCATGCTGGAAACGATTGATTCAAGATCTACACTGTTCGGTATTCAGACAGTATCTTTTTGGTAAGCACCCCTTTTATCAGTTAATGGACAAGTTCATTATAGAAATTTAGCAGGGTAAGGGTTAATTGATAGCAAGGATGTTAAGCCCTGAAGACTTATTTATTTATTTATTTTAAAAAAGACAGCTTTGAAAGCTTAAAAAAAAATGTTTTTGAAGATTTTTTTAGCTCTTCCTTGCTCTTCAAGAGCAGTCTAAAAACAAGAAATGCATAATATATACATAAATGTTTGAATACTGAACATGGAAATGACAATTTAAATACAAATATTTAGTAGAATTTTAATCAGGTAAAGAAATGTCTTGTACACTTCTCAAAATCTGTTTAAATTGTTGGTATTATTTGTTGTGCAGGATGTGACTCTGGGTTTGGTCTGGCCCTGGTGAAGAAGCTAGACAGTATAGGTATGAAAGTGTTTGCTGGATGTCTTGATAAAGATGGTACTGGTGCTGCAGCCATAAGGCACAATTGTTCAAACAGGTAATTAAATCAAACTTAATAAATCTAAACTTAGAACAGGTCTTATAAATTCACTACAGATGCCAAATTTAACTCACTAGCATCAAGTTTAGGCCATAGCAGTTGTCATATGTATCTCTCGCAGTCAAGCCTGTGGCATGTGGGTGGTTTTCAAAATAATGAAGATTTTTCTTCTCTCTCACCCTATTTTAATTCAGTTCAGTTTTAGAAAGTGTTTTGGGGTTTATTATATCCAGATCAATGTAGTCAATAAATGTGTGCAATTTCAGCTAAATGGCTCAAGCAGTTTTAAAGTTATATTGAATTATATAGCTAATTGTGTCCCCTGTGCACCAAAAAAAGTGTGACATTTTACATGAAGGCTAGTTTTCAACAGTGTTTTATTGTTTTCAAACCAAGCTTTATTATTACAGCTTTGATTTTTCATAAAACTTAAACTCCCCACATTAAAAGCAAACTACTTTTTTTCATAAACAGCATCTTATTCTAACCAATATTTCACATCTTATGATTGAACCCCCTTCACAAAAAATAGTGAAAGAAATACTAAATTTAAATGTTGAACTCTACAATTTCACAACCCCATTACTTGTCTTAAGTCCTAATGTTTTCCTAAGATCTTAATCCTTTAAGCTTTGAAGACACGATATGATTTTTTTGTTTAATGAATCAACTTCCTCAGAATGTTGATGAATGTCTATACACCCAAAAATGTCTCCTGTGCACCTTTTCAGTAGTTAAGCGTCAGATTTCTTTCATTCTTTAAATAAAGTGGGTTTTTACTTTATCTTCTTTGAAACGGAGTTACAGTGGATACAAAAACAGCTTTCAACTTCACATATAAAGGACTGTTTAACATTCAAAAAGCCAAAAGTGATGTCCCCTGTGCACCCTTTTTTCACATTCATCAATTAACTTATCATTACTGTAATATATGGTGGCAGTTCTATATTCTAAGCAATGTGTACACAAAATTTAGGCATTACTTGATAATTTAGCATTACAAAAGAAACCCTGGACAATTTAAAATTCATTGTTTGCAATTTTGCTGTAGTTGCCAATTTTCAAGTTAAAAAATGGAAATATCAACTTTATTGCTTCTTAAGCTGTCAAGTTTGCCTACATATGTTAATGTTCACTAGTGAATATTATGTAGTTGAAAGAATTTTACTTAAATATGAACATATTCTATAAATATATTTTTGGGTGCAATTTGTCCCCTGTGCATCTTCTCAGTAACATTATAAAGTATGCATGTATTTTACCATTCCATTTTACCATGCATGACATTTTATCATTTTTATACTTTGAATAAGCATTGCATGTAAACTAAGTGATTTCAATGTATTAGTTATGTTTAAAGTCACTTATTTTTCATTTAAAACATTACATGCTGCTGAATTTTCATGTTTTGTTGCGAAAATTTTCAGTTTTGTAGTTATTTTGTGGAATACACTATTTGTTTGAAAGGATTTGTTTTAAGTTGATCACCAATAGTCTTTTAATAAACAGAAAACTAATAATAAAGGAATGCAACAATGATTTTCAAATATGTGTCCCCTGTGCACCTGTAAAATAACTCAGTTTTGAGATGACAATTTTAGAAATTATTATTACAGTACATTTTTGAAATTTGGCATGCGGTTGATGAACATGCAAACTGCGAGAAAAAAGTAGGTTTTATAATAATATGTTAATTATTTTTCATTGAGCAGTAACTTTTCTAGGTAGAATTTTATTTTCATATCATATTTATGCAGAAATGGTGATTTTAAAAACCAATGTCCACAAATATTTGATAAATTAAGTTTCAAACAACGCACATATACCTATTACGTATCATATATGTTGAAAAAATTACTGTTATACATATTTCCTTGTCATAAAACATTACAGCATTTATCACCCATTTTACTGGAAATTCACCAAACTTTCGAATTAAAGGCTGAAATATTTTCTGACTGGTATTTCTCAACACTTTCCCAAAGCTATTTTCTTGAAATCTGAAGTATTTGCTATCATATAAAATAGGTGACCTCTATAAGAAATAGGTTTGAATTTTCAACCTCTATGTCACACTTTTGCTTCATTATTTTGAAAACCACCCATGTGTCAATGGAACACTGGTCCTGATTTCAGACTTTAGACTGTCAGAATTTTCCTATATCGCTCTACTGGAAAAAGGACATCTTTATAAAATAGGTTTTCAGGCTTCTCATTTTCAACAAAATCCTAGGCCTGACTGCTGGAAACAGTATCCCTGTAAGTAAATCACCCTGCACTGAACATCAGTTGGGATATCGGCTCTTTGTTTTGACTAAGTATTGAACCCGGATCACTTGCGTTGGTTCCAGACCTGCTAACAACCACCATTTGCCCCCTGTAGTAAATAAAACTGCAGATATAAAGGATGAGTTTATTCCATTTAACAAAATGTACACAGACATTGGAATAAGCTTACAGAAGTATGACGTGCAGTCAGTCCCATGGCTTACACACTGGAATCTGTTAAACCTCTTAAACACAACTGAGTGAAGCAGATGTGACCATCACTCCTAGCAAGGGGCAACTTAAGCAGAAATGTATTTATTGTGTTTCATATGGCTTAATGTGATAAAAGTGTTCCAAAATAAAACAAAATTTAACATGACAGAAATGAGGAAGAAGTTTCAAATTGGGATAAAAGGTAAATGATAGCATAATCAAGAAAACGATGTAGTGTTTGCCAATGAATTTTATCTAGAGGTTTAAGAAGTTTTCCAAGAATATAAAAAGCACCCATAATTATTCTTTGTTTCCTTATATATTAAACTACATGAGATATAACATTATGAATACAGAATACACTGGGTTTTTTAGCTCATCTGATTTTTGGAAAAAAAATGATGAGTTATTGTCATCACTTGATTGGCGTTGGCGTTGCCTGGTTAAGTTTTATGTTTAGGTCAGCTTTTCTCCTAAACTATCAAAGGTATTGCTTTGAAGCTTGCAACACTTGTTCACCATCAATAGCTGACACTGTACAGCAAGAAACTTAACTCTGTCCTGCTTTTTGCAAGAATTATGGCTCCTTTTGGACTTAGAAAAGATCAGATTTCTTGGTTAAGTTTTATGTTTACGTCAGCTTTTCTCATAAAGTATCAAAGCTATTGCTTTAAAACTTGCAACAGTTGTTCACCATCATAAGCTGACCCTGTACAGCAAGAAACATAACTCTGTCCTGCTTTTTGCAACAATTATGGCCCCTTTTGGACTTAGAAAATATCAGATTTATTGGTTAAGTTTTATGTTTAGGTAAACTTTTCTTCTAAACTAACAAAGCCATTGCTTTGAAACTTGCAACAGTTGTTCACCATCATAAGCTGACTCTGTACATGAAGAAACATAACTCCATCATGCTTTTTGCAAGAATTGTGGCCCTTTTTGGACTTAGAAAATCATGGGTAGGACAATTTTTCTATTATACAAAAAAATCAGATGAGCATCAAGACGCGCAAGGCGGTGCTCTTGTTTAAATTATAGGATTAAACTTGCTTCTGAAACATCTTGTCTCCTTTCATAAGGAAGCTATATTTGATTTTACCATATACCAAGACTTTGTGCCTCTTTTTTTTTTAGCTCACATGTCACAAAGTGACAATGTGAGCTTTTGTGATCACGCAGCGTCCGTCGTCCGTTGTCCGTGCGTGCGTGCGTCCGTGCGTGCGTAAACTTTTGCTTGTGACCACTCTAGAGGTCACATTTTTCATGGGATCTTTATGAAAGTTGGTCAGAATGTTTATCTTGATGATATCTAGGTCAAGTTCGAAACTGGGTCAACTGCGATCAAAAACTAGGTCAGTAGGTCAAATAATAAAAAAACCTTGTGACCTCTCTAGAGGCCATATTTTTCATGGGATCTGTATGAAAGTTGGTCAGAATGTTTATCTTGATGATATCTAGGTCAAGTTCGAAACTGGGTCAACTGCGATCAAAAACTAGGTCAGTAGGTCAAATAATAAAAAAACCTTGTGACCTCTCTAGAGGCCATATTTTTCATGGGATCTGTATGAAAGTTGGTCAGAATGTTCATCTTGATGATATCTAGGTCAAGTTCGAAACTGGGTCAACTGCGGACAAAAAGTAGGTCAGTAGGTCAAATAATAAAAAAACCTTGTGACCTCTCTAGAGGCCATATTTTTCATGGGATCTTCACGAAAGTTATTCAGAATGTTCATCTTGATGATATCTAGGTCAAGTTCTAAACTGGGTCACGTGCCATCAAAAACTAGGTCAGTATGTCAAATAATAAAAAAACATTGTGACCTCTCTAGAGGCCATATTTTTCATGGGATCTGTATGAAAGTTGGTCAGAATGTTCATCTTGATGATATCTAGGTCAAGTTCGAAACTGGGTCAACTGCGGTCAAAAACTAGGTCAGTAGGTCTAAAATAGAAAAACCTTGTGACCTCTCTAGAGGCCATACTTGTGAATGGATCTTCATGAAAATTGGTCAGAATGTTCACCTTGATGATATCTAGGTCAGTTTCGAAACTGGGTCACGTGCCTTCAATAACTAGGTCAGTAGGTCAAATAACAAAAAAACCTTGTGACCTTTCTAGAGGCCATATTTTTCATGGGATCTGTATGAAATTGGTCAGAATTTTTATCTTGATGATATCTAGGTCAAGTTCGAAACTTGTTCAACTGCGGTCAAAAACTAGGTCAGTAGGTCTAAAAATAGAAAAACCTTGTGACCTCTCTAGAGGCCATACTTTTCAACGGATCTTCATGAAAATAAGTCAGAATGTTCACCTTGATGATATCTAGGTCTTGTTCGAAACTTGGTCACGTGTTTTTAATAACTAGGTCAGTAGGTCAAATAACTAAAAAGCCTTGTGACCTCTCTAGAGGCCATATTTTTCATGGGAACTATATGAAAATTGGTCTGAATGTTCATCTTGATGATATCTAGGTCAGGTTTGAAACTGGGTCAACTGCGGTCAAAAACTAGGTCAGTAGGTCTAAAAATAGAAAAACCTTGTGACCTCTCTAGAGGCCATACTTTTGAATGGATCTTCATGAAAACTGGTCAGAATGTTCACCTTGATGATATCTAGGTCTTGTTCGAAACTGGGTCACGTGCCTTCAATAACTAAGTCAGTAGGTCAAATAATAAAAAATCTTGTGACCTCTCTAGAGGCCATATTTTTCAGTGGATCTTCATGAAAATTGGTTAGAATTTTTATCTTGATGATATCTAGATCAGATTCAACACTGGGTCACATGAGCTCAAAAACTAGGTCACAATATCAAATAATAGAAAAAAACGACATCATACTCGGTTTAAAACTGGGTCATGTGGGGACAGGTGAGCGATTCAGGACCATCATGGTCCTCTTGTTTCGTTATACAATTGTACTTGAAACACAATGCAGTACAATTTAAAAGGAAATTTAATAGTTCTATAATAACTGTATAAAAATAAATTATGATGTGAATGATAAGTATGGTTAATATCTGGTTTTAATGTCCTAAAACATTTTTAGAAATAAATGTTTGAACTTGATGATTTGTCAGGAAATTTTATATTAAGTATTGAAAAAAATGGATGTCTGTAAAAGTGCTAGAGTTTATGATATAGGGGACAAAGTAATAACCACATTATGACACAGTTTCCCCCCTCCTGAAGGGCCACTCACAAATTTCCACAAAATTGGCAAGGAAAACAAACTCAACTGTCCAGCCAAATATCAGGAAACTGTACAAACAGCCTTTTCAGGATAATAGTATATTAATCTGAGTTTTATTTACTTTCAGAGTGCATATTTTACAGTTAGACGTAACTAATGAGAAAGAAATCTCAGCAGCTGTTGAAGTGGTAACTTTACAAGTAGGAGATCAAGGTAAGCTCGACATTTGCAGTCAGTTTTTAGCTCAACTATACACGTATGTGGAAAGCTATCCTACTCAACCCAGCATTGGCATCCACATCCACACCTTGGTTGAAGTTTTGATGCACTTCCACTTTATCTCTGTTATTACAAGATGGATTTGCTTCATATTTAAATTAGTTATTACTCATCATCATCTACATCATATTGCACATGCACCAATATTTCATGAATTATCTCCATTTTGTACTTGGAATTTCAGGTTAAAGTAAGTTTTGGTGCACTTTCACTCTATCTCTGTTCTTACTATATAGATTTGACTCAGACTTTTGCTCTATCACAGTTTTCTAATCTAAATGGATTTGATTTAAACTTGAAATAGTTGTACCACATTATTGGCCACATGATTTTACACATGGTGCAACTCTTGTAGAAGTATTCCAAGAATTATGCCCCTTTTATACTTGGTTAATATTTGTACCCCCCGACAACAAAGTTGTAAGGGGGGGTATACTGGTTTCAGGTTGTCTGTCTGTCTGTCCGTCTGTTTGTCTGTCCGTCTGGCCGTCTGTCCGTAGACGCAATTTTGTGCGCACCATCTCTCCTTATCCCCTTGACAGAATTTAATGAAACTTCACACAAGTGATCAGTACCAACAGTAGTTGTGCATGGGGCATGTTAGGTTCTTTTAGAAAAAAAATTTGCAGAGTTATGGGACTTTGTTTTTTTGTTACTATACTATATATACATAGACACAATCTTGTGCGCACCATCTCTCCTCATCCCCTTGACAGAATTTAATGAAACTTCACACAAGTGATCAGTACCAACAGTAGTTGTGCATGGGGCATGTTAGATTCTTTTAGAAAAAAAATTGCAGAGTTATGGGACTTTGTTTTTTTGTTACTATACTATATATACATAGACACAATCTTGTGCGCACCATCTCTCCTCATCCCCTTGACAGAATTTAATGAAACTTCACACAAGTGATCAGTAACAACAGTAGTTGTGCATGGGGCATGTTAGGTTCTTTCAGAAATTTTTTTTACAGAGTTATGGGACTTTGTTTTTTTGTTACTATACTATATACATAGACACAATCTTGTGTGCACCATTTCTCCTCATCCCCTTGACACAATTTAACGAAACTTCACACAAGTGATCAGTAACAACAGTAGTTGTGCATGGGTCATGTTAGGTTCTTTCAGCGACAAAAAATGCAGAGTTATGGGACTTTGTTTCTTGTTAACATACTATGTACATACAGTCTGCATATGCAATCTTGTGCGTGCCTAATCTACCAAACCCTTACTCACAATTTAATGAAACTTCACACAAGTAATCAGTACCAACCGTAGTTGTGCATGGTGCATGTTACATTCTTTTAGATAAATATTCTGCATAGTTATGGGACTTTGTTTTTTGTTACTATACTGTATACATACAGTCTATATACATACAGTCCACATAATTATGCAATCTTGTGTGTGTCAAACTGCAATGTACTGTGTCAGTGCATGCGGGGGGGGGGGGGGGGGGGGGGGGGTACAATCATCACCTTTGGTGATAGCTCTAGTTTTATACACTTTCAGTCGTTTCTGTTATAATTAACTGAATACATGGACTCAAATTTAAACTATTGTCCAATATCTATTACAACAATGATAGCTCCAGCTTCATCAGATGTGCCCTATTTCACTATCCATCAAAATAGTCGAGCGTGCTGTCACTTGTGACAGCTCTTGTTATATGCCTGTTTTGAAACGAGGGACATTATATGGATTGTTGTTGTTTGTCGGACCTTCAGCCAAACTTTTCTCTTTCAGGGCTCTTTAGTCAGAAAATATAATAGCTACAGCTTTCAAACTTGACAGAATACTAAGCCCAACTTGAATAGGAACCCTATTGTTTATGGGGTCAAAGGTCATGGTCACAGTGGCCTGAAGACAAAAAATAGTTTATGGACTATTAAGACAGAAGTTGAACAGTTACAGCTTTCAAACAAAACGACTAAGTACCACTTAAGGAAGATCTCTATTGATTTTGGGGTCAGTTGCTAAAAGGTCAAGGTAACATTGCTCTAACTTTATTTCTGGTATTTATCATTAAGGTGTCAAAAGTACCAACTTACATGTACAATTGATGTAAGAACTTAATGTCAGCTGAGCCCACAGCATGTGTGATTTACCTTCCTCCATTCTAGGCCTGAATTGCTGGAAACAGTACACATTGAGAAATCCCCCAACACTGGACACTACTCACAACATCAGTTACAACTGGGAATTTAACAGCAGTCAAAAGCACTGTAGTCAAACCTTCTAGCCACTACACCACAGGGTTAAACTGACTTGTGGTATAATTTTTCCTGTATTGATGTTTATGTAAGGCATGGTGTTGGGTTCCAGGCAAGTGGCAGGGAGCAGTTTATTCCATGCATGTCTTACTTACCTGATAGAATTCATGAAATCTGTGTCTGTATCCTTCAACCACTATTGATTTTCTAAAAACAATTTCAGCCACACCATGACAAAGTGGCTTTGCGACCAGCACGGATCCAGACCAGCATGCGCATTTGCGCAGTCCGGTCGGAATCCATGCTGTACGCTAACGGTTTCTCTAATTGCTATAGGCTTTGAAAGAGAACAGCATGGATCCTGACCAGACTGCATGGATGCGCAGGCTGGTCTGGATCCATGCTGGTCGCAAAGCCACTGTTGGTTCATGGTGCGGCTCATTTCTCATTCCCGTGTTGCTCTGTTATAAATATTAGCAAGAATAAAACCACCATGGATATACCTAATTTACAATGTGTCATGTGTCTTTCAGGACTCTGGGGCTTGGTGAACAATGCAGGTATCTGGTATTTTTCTGAACTGGAGATGATGTCGGAACCAATTATCAAGAAGGTTATTGACGTAAATCTGTTCGGTGCTATACGTATGACCAAATCCTTGTTGCCACTGATACGTAAAGCCAAGGGAAGAATAGTTAATGTTTCCAGTGTTCTAGGTAAGTGCCAACTGTTGCAGAATTTATTTTGCACATGAAATAGTCAAACTTCATAGGATGCTTGCCTTGTGTTTAATGGTCCAAAGGTCAAGGTAACAGTGAATGGTTTCTACTCAGCAAGTGAAAACTGCTTTGACCTGTAGTCTTCAAACTTCATATGATGATAGCCTGTGGTCAGTAGATGGACCCTATTGTTTTGCGGATCAGACAAAGGTCAAGGTCATAGAAATTTCAAAACTGAAATTGGTTTCCCCTCAATAGATAAAGACTACTTTGGCCTATAGACATCAAACTTTATAGAATGATTGCCTGTGGTCAGTAAATGACCCTTATTGTACGGTTCAGTAAGTCAAAGGTCAGGATCACATTGACCTTGAAACTGAATATTGTTTTTGCTGAATAAATCTAGAACATTTTAGCCTACAGTTGCCAAACTTACCAAAATTTAAAGCGCTTCACTCAATAAGTAAAGAATGTTTTTCCTAACAGTTGTCAAACTTCGTAACTTGATTGTCAGTGGGTCAAAAGTGAAGTTTGTATAGTAACTTTGAGAGTGAAAACACCTTTACTCAGTAACTAAAGAATGCTTTGGCTTACAGTCATCAAACTTTTCAGGATGATTGCCTGTGGTCAGTAAATGACCCTCCATGTGTTTGGGGGTCAGTAGTTCAAACATAGGGTTAACATACAACTGGAAATGGTTCCTTCTTAGGAACCCTTTGGCCTACTGTCTTCAAACTTCATAGGTTGATTGCCAGTCTCTATTGCTTTTGGGGACAGTCGGTCAAAGATAAAAGGTCATAGTGATCATGGGAAAGTGGGACAGGTCAGTATAGCAGGCATACCTGTTTACAAACAGCTCCTGTTTCATTTGGCATAGAGAGGATGACATAAATCTGCCAGATTTCAATATGGCACAGAGGTTGATACAAATTTGCAGTATGTTCATTTTGTCCATATGGCACAGGGGAGATGACATGAATCTGCAGTATGAAAATATGGCACAAATACATTTATTGTAATATTATTTTCATTTTTATACAGGTATTTCTGTGTAAAAAATGATTGTGAATAGATACATTATGTTCTCTGGGATTTTCAGGTAGAATCTCAATGGAAGGAAATGGTGCTTATGGTATATCCAAACATGGTCTGGTTGCATTTTCTGATACCCTTAGACAGGAAATGAAGAAATGGAATGTTAAAGTCACCATCATAGAGCCAACAGGCTATTCCACTAGTGAGTAAACTTTTTTGTATCATCTGTAAGTAAAGATTTGCCAGGTAAAAGAACTAATTCGGTCTCAAGGCAGGAAAAGAACAAAATTTGTCCTGTTTGGTACTGTCAGATCTATCCTTAAAGTCCGTCAGTAAATAGATATTAAAGACCACTACTTGTACTTACAATTTAAACATTTGTAACTTTGTTCAGGGTGACCTATTAGCATAGATGAATGGTCAGGCGTACATCATCATTCGTCCATCTTCCTGCAGCAGCATTTTTACTTAAACATTTCCTCCTCTGAAACTACTGGTCAGGATTACACCTAACTTGGTCTGTAGCCTCCTGGTATGAACTTCTATCAAGTTTGTTCAAATTGTTCTGTTTTGTTTAAATTATCTGCCTGACAAGGCAGACAACTTAACATGAACAACTTTAAAGAGCTTCACAACTTAAAGATCTTCACAACTTTAAAGATCTTCACCAAACTTGGACTCTGGCATCCTTTTAAGGTTCTGCCTCAAGTTTATTCAATTGGATCCACTTGGCCCCTTTTAGGAACTGCCAGAGGTAAAAGTAGAAATATATTTGGAACAACTTATGAACTAATTGATGGGTCTTTGTTGCATCCTTGTGATTTTGTTCAAATGGTCCCTTTGGCCTCTTTTATGGGCCAACAATTTCTCTTCGTGAGCCACTTTATAGATCTTCACAATACTTGGTCTGTAGTATTCTTGTATTGACCTCACACATGGTTCTGCTCGACAGCTTTAGGGGTTGTCACATTAAATGATTAAAAAATAGAAAAACCTTTAAATGAAAGTAATGTTCACCACATTTGAAGCAAAGTCTAAAGGTTATGGTCCTCCCTCCTCAGGTGAGCAAGTTAAGCCCTTTTAGGCCTCATGTTATTATTTTAGTATGCACAAAGACCATCTGCAGATAAAACCAGTTGTGATCGAGCCCGCTTGCAGAGAGTGAAGACATAGTATTCAGAATGGCTGTTTTGTTATGTGCATTAGTGTGTGCTTTCATCTGTTTTTTTTTTGTCCAGACAATAGTTTTGAAATGCATTTGGCAATCTTGTTTATATTTGGCATGAATATTACCCTCAATAAGACTAAGTTTCGTGCACAAACTCCAGGTTCCTATCTCAAAGGTCAAGGTCACACTTGGAGTTCAAAGGTCATGTCAGATCTTGTTCAGTCCATAAATTTGACATGCATAAAGGAACCTTGTCTATATTTAGCATGAATGTTACCCTCCATGAGACAGAAAGTTGCACATAAACCCCAAGCTCCTGTCTCAAATGTCAAGGTCACATTTTGGGGTCAAAGATCATTTTAGAGCTTGTCCTGGCCATAACCTTGATATGGAGCCATCTTTTTTTCATTTTGCATAAATGTTCACCTTCATGAGATGGAGTGTCATGCCCAAACCGCAGGTCCCTATCTCAAAGGTCACGGTCAATTTTAGGGGTCAAAGTTTTTTTTAGAGCCATTTTGGCCCTCTTGGTTTTCTTCTCATCAGTTACATGTAAAGAATTTGTTATTTGTTGAGAGAAATATCATATGCTGTTAAGATGAGAAATTTAGGGACATATATATATATATAACTGACTGGTTTCGGAACTTACTACTGAAAATGATGGTTTACTCAGTAGATTTGCCTTTCTTTCCCATTTCAGACAATAATCAAGGGCAGTCACTCCGTCTAAAGAGAGAAGAGATATGGGACAGCCTTGACGAAGATGCAAGGAAAACATACGGGAGGGAATATTTAGACGAGATTTATAATAATTTGTTTGACATGTATCATCGCTACCCCGATGATTTGACGCCTGTGATTCGTGCAATGAGGAGTGGTTTACTTTCAAAACGCCCGAGAGAACGGTACCCGTGTGGTGCAGGTGCAGATATCATTACATATATTTATTGTCTGGTTCCCGTATGGTTAGCAGATAAAGTGTCGTCAAGTTTTGGATTGATGTCAAAGACAGCTAAACCAGCTGAGTTCAAAGAGAACTGAGAGGAATTCCAGCTGTGTTCGGAGATACGCTGAGGAGAAGAGCATTAGCACAGTGAAAAGTGGATAAAACTAATTAAACTAAGTCAGCTATTTTGTTAGGCCAGGATAATGTTTATAAAACGGAATCTGTTTATATTTTAGGCTAGGGTAATAGATAAAATTTGTCAGTGTATATGTTAGGCCAAGTTAAAGCATATAAAACTAAGTCACTTCATGTGTTAGGCTAGGATAAAGCACAAACCTTCATTTATTTGTAAGTCTGGATAAAACATAAAAAAAAACTGTTTCTATATTAGGTCTTGATATTTAGAATTTGATCATTTTATATATTAGGACACCTGTTAGTTCAGCATATATCCTATAACATTTAGTAAGTTGATCTATTAGACTTTGGTCAAGAATTTAGAAATGAGTCATTTTACAGGCTTCTGTGAAATCATTTAATTTCTTGGGTATAAAATTTCATGGTTTTACCCAAAACGGGTATTTCATTGAAGAAGACTTTGTGGATTTCCACTTATGATACCAATGTAAAAGAATGGGAACTTTACTTCTTCATTGGTATTTAACTTTGTGGATTGACACCACCACTTTATCAATGAATATTGATGATTTCACAAGTATAACATACAAAACCTGTCATTTTTATGAAGAGAGTGATGATATTTGTATATAAAACTTTGTCAGTTTATAGATTAAACAAGGGGGAAAGTATATTAAGAAAACCACCATTACCATTTTAATTCAGGTTGAAGTTCATTAAACTAGTCAGTTTAGACTGTGCACCTTAGACCAGGATAATGGGAAAAAGTAAAAGGGTCTGCTATGTATCATTTTAAATACAGGCTGTTTGTTCGAATTTGTATCATTACTAATAGCTGCCTTTTGAAAGCTATTAATGAATTTTAAGTTGCATAGTATTTAGTTTGTTCGAACTTAGTTTGATGATCCTTTACATTCTGATTTATAAAAACTTCCTCGGCTGTGGAAAAATTTGGATTTGTCAATGAAGCCTATTTCATGCTTTTTTCATCTAAAATGTAACAAAGCTAGATACCAGTAACTGCTTTGTCTTTTTATATGCCCGCATCTGAAAGAACGGGGCATATTATGTAAACAACCGTGGCGGATGGTCGGTGTCCAAAGCAAGTCCGCTCTCTAAGTCGAACAGTTTTCATCTGATCTTCACCAAACTTTGTGGGCATAATATCTCGGCCAAGTTCGATAACCACCAAAATTGCCCCAGGCACTCTTGGATTATGGCCCTTGAATTAGGCAAAGTTTGATGACGGGCGTATTTTGTGACAGTCTGGCACACTTGTTATCTGTGATATTTGTCTTGTGTGTAGTTTGTTGACCATGGCTTTCTAATTGAGGATGAGGCATTAAAAAACTTTATCCATCAGTATCACATAAGAAGTATCAGTTCTCCACAAATCTGATCTCTCTTTTTATGATGTTTAAGTTGTGTTTGTTGGAATTAGTAGTTAGTGTTCTGTGCACAATTGCCTGGTTACTAGAATGTTAAAGCAAAACAGCTAGTTTAGACTAATTTATTTTAGGGTGCTTGTGAAACAAATTCTACAACTTATATTTATCACCCTTGAGACCTCATTTCTGATTGAATCCATCACCATGAGGGTATGAGGTGAATTTCTGTCAATGTTGAGCACCAAGCAAGTGAGCTATTTGTATAATTTTTGGTGTCATAGGTGAAACACGGTCAGGGATCCAAAACCACAAACTCCTGAACCTGAAGAGAATGCTGTACTGAGGCGGTTTATAACAACTTTATTTCAGTCAAATTAAGGTCTGTCTCTTCAGATTTTTGACCCTTGATAATCAAGTTATTTTAAGTAAAAAGAACTTGTAATTTTTCCACTTTAGGGTTTACTTTGTAAATTGGATGTTATATCAATTTCAATATGGTGATCTTATTCAAATGTTATTAGGGGATTTCCTCACAGCGTGTTGAAAAAAATGGATATTTTGAATAGAAGTGTAAGAATCAGATCCTTCTCAAAAAGCAACTTTTTTAATCTGCTCCAAATTTTTTGTAATGTGGAATTAACTAACAAGTTTTAGCCAGTGTTTCAATCTAGGTAGCCGGTTAGACTTTTAGAACCAGATGTCAGTTTTATATGGTTTACAGAACTGAATCAGATAATTACTGAAATGTTACAGCAAAGTAAAGCCAGTAATTTCACAGTGTACAAAATGTATTTCTTATTATTCATGTAAAAAAAAATATTGAGGATATTTTAACTGACACTGAACTGTAAAATGATTAATTTTGGTTAAAATATTTTAACTGAAACAGCAAGGAATCAAAAGAATTTTTATGTAAAATCGAAGTATATATGATTGGTCAGCAGCAGATTTTTCATTTTCACTTTGGGCTATGCCATTTGTTAAAATATTGCCTTTGGTATACACATGGTGAAAGATATTTCTGTCTTACTCTGAAACAAACAGATATCACCTATATATTCCAAGTAAGACATACAGAAAAATATTGATTTGTTTCATGTTAATAAGATCACACTGATTCCTTGTGTTCTTTTTGAAATCTTACCCACCCCTTGTTTCATCAAAGTGCAGTATGTTGTGAAAATTATAAGGTGGAAAATGTTCATGCTGGGAGGGTGTCACATTGTACCTTGCACATAATTAGTTTTATTAGTTTCCCTTGATTCTTCCAGGTTATAATTACAGGCATCAGTCAATCCCACAATTCACCTGGATATAAAAAGATTAATGTGTCTGTGTCTGTAATTGGCAGTACAGGTTAATTCAGAAATGCATCTATTTTTGTTACCGTAATTTTCTTTTGACTGATTTTAATTTTTTGTATATATTATATTATCTTCTTCAATATGTACTCTATCAATTTCAGCTGTCATAATGCCCATTTCAAACCTGTAAACAGGTTAAGGGCATGACTGATTTAAAATTGGTATTCAGGTATGAGAACCAAGAACTGAAGTCAACTATAAATTAAATATCATGAGAGATTGGTTTGATTTTCTGAATTTTCAGTTCACTGCATAGAATATTATATGAGTGATACAAATAATTATATAAATTCCAAAATTCACAGCAAAAACATTACAAACTATTTGTAGAACTGGTTGATTTGGACTTGATTTAAAGTGGGTTTTTTTTTCAAAACATTTCCAATTTTACTTGAATCTAACATATTATTTATGGTATTTATCGAGTGAATGGGTTTTAGCATACTTGGAGTGTCTATTCTAATATCTAGGAAATATTTCATACTTGATAAAGCATTATAATAAATCTGGACACATTAACACATATTGATACTCGTCACCAATGTCATTACAGTGACACAGTATACATTTCCTTACAGAGTCTGAGAGTCAGTTCAGATTTGAAAGTATCACTGTACAGGTAATGTAGGTGTTTGAGTACATTACTGACGTTTATTCTCATGTAACAGCAGTAGATTACATAATTTTAATCAGTAAATTACACAATAGTAAGTACAGTTCTCACTACAGTGTGTTATGAAGTCATGAGAAATTTGATATGTAAAAATAATTCTCTTACACTGGCAATACTAATGAAGTAGTTCATTGTTTGTTTCAACAAGACAAACTTTTTTAAATTTAATAAGTGTTTGACATTTTCTACTTTATAAAGAGTATATATAGAACTAATATACATGTAAGCACATGTAAAATATATTTTTTAGTATGCATGTTAATTTGTTAAATGTAAATAATTTATTTATTGGATGCATATGTGAGGACATTGAGTTTGTAACTGACTGTACAACACATTCAAATTGAAACTTTAAAGGGCCCATAACACTTTCTTTATTTGAGCCGTGCCATGAGAAAATCAACATAGTGGGTTTGCGACCAGCATGGATCCAGACCAGCCTGCGCATCCGCGCAGTCTGGTCAGGATCCATGCTGTTCGCTAATGGTTTCTCTAATTGCAGTAGGCTTTAAAAGCGAACAGCATGGATCCTGACCAGACTGCGCGGATGCGCAGGCTGGTCTGGATCCATGCTGGTCGCACACCCACTATGTTGGTTTTCTCATGGCACGGCTCATTTCTTTTTTTTTGTATGTGTGTGTAACTAATGGAATAGGCTTAAAAGAAATTGCAACTAACTTGATATTGTCAAATGCATTACTATCTGTACTGGGGACAACTAGAATCCTTGTCATACTACTAAATGTGAAGGTACTTATTCAGACAACAGGTAAAAGTGTTAGCATAAAACCCTGCTGTTTTATGTGCTTTGTATGTATTACATCAGAATCAAAAGTCCAGTCTTCTTGACTTGGTTATTGCTGTACATGTTTGCTAGATGCCACAGTCTCTTGCTATTTTTTAAAACAGATTTAACTGATTTATAGTTCTTTTATGTAATGCACATGTATTTTCATGTTAGTTTTAAATGAGAAAATACTGTTACTTTGTTATTTATAACACCAACTTTAACCACAATTCCATAAGAAAATTATCAGTGTTTTGACTGTAAGAATGGTTTTGACTTTTTTTGTAAGAAGTCGTATTAATTTTAATGAGTATGTGTCTTTGATATTGCACAATGTTGTTTTTTGTTTGTTTTGTGTCATTTTTATTCTTCTCCACACCAATTTTTGTTGTGTTATTGTAAGGAAATTGTAATTTGATCTTCTGAATTTTGCACACAAAAAAACTTAAAGTTTTTACTCTGACAGATTTATCTTTTACATGCCATATATGGCGACAGTTGTTCAATACTTGAAAATCATTTAACTTTTACCATGCTGGATAGGATTGATGTTGCCTTTGCAACCAGTGTAGATCATGATCAGCCTGCACATCTGTGCAGTCTGATCATGATCTTCACTGTTTGCTATTCAACTAGTATCTTTTTGGTAAGCACCCCTTTTAATAGTTAATGGCACTGTCCAAATTGGAAGACAGACAAGTTCATTATAGAACTTTAGCTGGGTAAGGGTTAATTTCATGGGCGTAACATTTCTTGGTTTATTTCATTGGGGCATGAATTAGTGGATTTCCAAATTTA
Source organism: Mercenaria mercenaria (assembly GCF_021730395.1). NCBI lineage: Eukaryota > Metazoa > Mollusca > Bivalvia > Venerida > Veneridae > Mercenaria > Mercenaria mercenaria. The sequence continues at coordinate 42,544,574 of NC_069377.1, read as the reverse complement.
AAAGATGAATTAGTCATGAATCTTACATGAATGTCCAACTTTAATTTCATAGATTAAGGAAACCACAAAGTCCATGAAAATTAGTTCCCCATAAATAAAACTGATTTTACAGTTTATCATACTGTAATTATTCTCATCCAGGATTGACAGAGAACTACCTTGGAACAGGTTAAACCTCTGGTTTGCAGTACATACTTTCTTGCATACCGCTGACAGGAGTTATTTTTGCAAATCAGATGGGAATTTCTGATGTTTTCATTGGTTCTGAAAAAGCTCATCATCTTACAGCACCCCTGGCTATGAGTGATATGCTGTAAATGATGTCATTATGCACTGCATTTATTAAAATGCATGTATTCATACACTGCTGTAAGAAAATTATTTGTAGAATAAAGTAATTCAAAAAATAATCTGGGGAAAAGGGGCTAGGACTACCTATTTCTAGGCTTAACTGTTTTGTCTGTGAGACTTTCATTACATATTTAAACAGTTACCCAAGAGCCAGATATTCCTGTATGCACCTCCAACCAGCAAAATATTCTTATCATAGATTTAACAGGCTTGAGAAAAAATAGATTTGAAAGTTGTTATTGAAAAGCATGCAACTTAACCGTTAGCCTGCTGGCAGCAAGTGATTCTGCCTTTGCGATCAGTGGAGACCAAGATCAGCCTGCAATTCCTTGCAGTCCGATCATTGTCTGCACTGTTCACTATTCAGTTAGTGAATTTTCAGTGAACACCCCTTTGAATGATAAATGGTATTGCCCAATTTGAATGATGGACCAGTCCATTTTAGAAATTTAGCAGGCTAAGAGTTAAATTGTTTACAAAGCAGTGGTATTTAGGGTATCAAAAACAATGTATTTACATCATTTTAAAAAACCACTTTGTGAACAATAATTAGAATATCATTTTAATTGTTAAAGACTATATTTTACAAATCTGTTTCAGAGCTTGACTATGCTGTTGCTTTATTTTTGGCTTTTCCAGTAAAATCATTTTGTACAAAACCATCTGATTCAAGCTAATTGCTATCATCCATTGCATTACTGGTAATTGTTTTGCCTCAAAAATATATATAAAGAAATGTTTATTTTATCATTTTTCAATATTTTGCCCAGACTTGTCCATATTGAATGTTATTTGCTATTGGGCATTATTATGTCTCCCACAACACAGTGGTGTCGGAGACATATTGATTTACTCCCGTCTGTGTGTCCATGTGTGTGTTCGTGTGTCTGTCTGTCTGTCACAAATCTTGTCCGCGCTCTAAGTCGAATATTTCTCATCATATCTTCACCAAACTTGAACAAATGTGTTTGACCATAAGACCTTGGCCAAGTTTGATAACAAGCCAAATCGGCCCAGGCACTTTGGAATTATGGCCCATGAATTACCGAAAATCGGCCTTCTTTGTCCACGCTCTAAGTGGAACAGTTCTCATCTGATCTTTACCAAACTTGAACCAAATGTTTTTTACCATAATTCCTCGGCCAAGTTCATTAACTGGCCAAGTCGCCCCAGGCACGTTATAATTATGGCTATTTTTACTCTTCAAAGGTATATTTGTAGTGAGTAAACAGTATATAAAATGTTTTTGACCATAACTCCTCGGCCAAGTTCATAAACTAGCCAAATTGCCCCAGGCACATCAGAATTATGGCCCTTGAATTACCCAAAATCAGCCTTTTTACTCTTCAAAGGTATATTTGTAGTGAGTAAACAGTATATAAAGTCTGACGTACTATTTAGATGATTAGGCGGTTGTGGGAGACATAGGCTTTTCTCAAAAGCAGCTCAAGTTTGTCTAGTTTTCTAGCATTACTGTCCATGAGGTATTATTCAGGAACTCAGATTTTCTTGTAGTTAGGTTACCTTATATCACTGCCAAATACTTTACAGGGAGATGACGACACGGGTCAAGATTGTTTTGCACCTAGATTTAAGGCAATGCACTTCGAATGCCACTGCATGTTTGTTTTTAAGGGTTTTCTGACTTTCAAAATCACCAAACTTACTGTCAGTAACTAACAGCAACAGTGTGTCCAGCTGTTTTGAATTTGGAGGCTGACATAATCTAGTGGACAAAATCTCTCCTGCCAAAGTTGGCCAAGGCAAGCAAAAACAGCCCTGAACAATCTCAAAAATTTAAGATGAATATGATAGTTTTGTTAAAATGAAATACCAGTAACTATAAACATATTTACTTGTAATATTTTAGTAGAAAAATTATTATGAGTTCTATATAACAAAACTTGCTTAAATCTTAAAATTGTTTTACATTTTCAACTGGGACTTCCTATGAGAAAGACCTAGCTATTATTTTCCCATGCTTTTCAAGTAATGAGTTTATTAAATTGATGAAAGAAGCATTAAATATGTTAATTATTTGTAAGGGAAGAATTCTGCATTTTTTTATGTGTTTTAAGGTGATTGTGCAAATTCATCAAGATGTCATATTTAATGCATCTCTAAGGCAACCACTGTGAAGACTGATGTATTTATTGAACAGAAATTGCTACTCTGGAGAGGTGAACTGAGTAAGAAATTTCGGGATACGAAATGTCAGCCATTGCACGGAGGTATTGGTTCTTCCAGAGGTGCCATGATCACAGGTTACACTGTAATGAAAACAGTAACTAGTTTATCCCATTAACATGATTCCAAATACATAATTATTTTCGTTTGAATGAAACACATGTTCATATCATTTTCATTTTCTCTGATGTTAAGAACAATGCAAAAGCTATTTTTACTTCATAATGTTATATTAGAAAGAAAATGTTATATTCTCAAACATATTTATTGAATAATTCGTATTCCTTAATCAATGCATTTTATTTATTATTATAATAATTATTATTATTATTAATATTATTATATAGGTATATTTTTGTTTTGTATCAAATGTTACCACCCAATACTTTGTTAAGTGCAATGCAATTTTAATATTTGTACCCCCCTTCAAAGAAAGAGGGGTACTAGTATATTGTTTTGCAGATGTCTGTCGGTCGGTTCATAGACCAATCGGTTTCGGGATGATAACTCAAGAATGCTTGGGCTTAGGATCATGAATGTTGATGGGGATGCTGGTCATGACCAGCAGATGATTCCTATTGATTTTGAGGTCAGTAGGTCAAAGGTCAAGGTCACATTGACCCAGAACAGTAGAATTTTTTTTTACAACTATTGAAGATCAGTATTCAAACTACCAGTGCACAGTGGCCAGATAATTTCTGTTCCTTATGCAGTTACTGAATGCATCAAGGGGGTCATTACTTGTTCTACAAGCTTTTGTTGATCGTTTTCCTCGTTAAGACTGTATACAGTGGAATAGTTCAGCAACAACATTAAATGTCCTATTTGATTAGCTCATACCTTTCTAATTGTATGTAGATATAGATATGTTTGTCCAATGGACTTATTATGGCAGTGATCAATTTCAGTTTGATTTCATATTATGGATCCACTGCATTCTCTTAATGTTATTTCAGCACTTGGCTGCTTCTGAAAGCCATGTGTTTTTAACAGCCACAGAATGCTGAAATAGCATATGAGAACTTGCAGTTGCACAGAAATTGCCAATTGGTGTTATGGATCCACTGCATTAACCCTTAGCCTGCTGGCGGCAAGTGTTTCTGCCTTTGCGACCAGTGCAGACCAAGATCAGCCTGCACATCTGTGCAGGCTGATCATGGTCTGCACTGTTCGCTATTCAGTCAGTAAATTTTCATTGAACACTTCTTTGAATTATAAATGGTATTGCCCAAACTGAATGATGGACCAGTCCATTTTAGAAATTTAGCAGGCTAAAGGTTAAAAATGTAAAATATCACAGAACTCAAGAAGACAATAGATTGATACAGTAAAACAGGTATTGCTTAACTTCTCATAAGGATAAGCAAAATGTTCAAGTTATCTCGGGTTTTGCGTGATCTAAACATAGACATTGTGAGAGAGAGAAAAAAAGTCAGGAATGCATGAACTGCCTCAGCAAGGTGTATTTCATCTAGTTAAGTTTACATTTGTGGGATGTACACATAAGAATGCTATAAAAGTGTTTGATTTGATGGAGAATTCAGTTGAGTGGATTGCTCCATGTAAATATGTGTGTTTTCAAACTTCAGATATAGTTTTACAGGTACTTTATTTGCATGCATGTCCAGGGTGGCCAACCCACTCGACTTCTTAATATCGTACACACGATTAAATTTTTTTATTACTTGACAGCTTTTACTAAGATGAAAAGCGTCAAAAACAGTAAAAAGAGCGCTTTCCTTAGCACAAAGCATCTACCAAAGATTCCCAATACAGTCTTTAAACACGTTCCACATATCCCTGTGTGCATATTACCTACACATTTAGCCCATGAAGAAATACCATTTGGGTGAAGTGTTTAAGAAAATTATTGAGAAAGTCTGGCAGACGTTACATGTAGAGGAAAACACTCATACCCCTGCCTGTGATGCTTTTTAGATCACCTGTCACAGTGACAAGGTGAGCTTTTGTGATCACACTTTGTCCATCGTATATGCGTCCGTCAACAATTTCTTGTCTGCACGATAGTGGTTTCATTTATGATTTTATTAGCTCGACTATTTGAAGAATAGGGGAGCTATCCTACTCGCCCCGGCATCGGCGTGAGTGTGAGCGTGAGTGTCACACAAATGTTTGCGTACCACCCCAAATATTTTCAAAGTCCATTGAGATATTGCTTTGATATTTTGCATACCTGTTAACCATCATGACCCCAGTCTGTAAAAAGGAGGAGGCAACTCCATCAAGCATTTTGACTGAATTATGGCCCCTTTTCGTCTTAGAATATGCTTATTGTAATGTTAAAGTTTTACTCATAGCTTATATTATACTATCAAGCACTGAGAATAGTCAAGCGCGCTGTCCACTGACAGCTCTTGTTTTAACCAAACTTGCACACAACTTGTATCACCATAAGATCTCGGTTCCTTTCTTGAACTAGCCAGATCCCATTATTGGTTCCAGAGTTATGGCCCCTGAAAGGGCCAAAATTAGCTATTTTGACCTTGTCTGCACAATAGCAGCTTTATTGATAATTTGATTTTTACCAAACTTGCACACAACTGGTATCACCATAAGATCTTGGTTCCTTTCTTGAACTGGCCAGATTCCATTATGGGTTCCAGAGTGATGGCCCCTGAAAGGGCCAGAATTAGCTATTTTAACCTTGTCTGCACACTAGCAGCTTCATTATGATTTGAATTTAATCAAACTTGCACAAAACTTGTGTCACCATAATATCTTGGCTCCTTTCTTGAACTGGCTAGATCCCATAATGGGTTCCAGAGTTATGGTCCCTGAAAGGGCCAAAATTAGCTATTTTGACCTTGTCTGCACAATAGCAGCTTCATTTATGATTTGATTTTAACCAAACTTGCACACAACTTGTATCACCACAAGATCTTGATTCCTTTCTTGAACTGGCCAGATTCCATCATGGGTTCCAGAGTTATGGCCCCTTAAAGGTCCAAAATTTGCTATTTTGGCTTTTGCAGCCATATAGAGACTTCATTTATGGTTTGATTTGATACAAACTTCCAAAATATTTTCAACAACAATAAATCTTGGATTCCATGACAAATCTGTCAGATCCAGTCGTAGGTTCCAGAGTTATTTTATATCTTATGACCTCCCCTGATTGTAATCAAAATGGATTTATATCAGTAAGTACTTATAGGACTAATTTGAAATTTCATTATTGTCATTAGTTGGACTGAGACAATCAGGGTGGATAACGACTGATTTTATGTGAAATTACCTCCCTTTATTTCAAATTAAAGTGGGTATATCTCTGTAACTAATGAAGATACTGATCTGAAATTTCATTTATGTCAATAGATGGACTTGGACAATCAGTGAAGATACATATTGACTGAATTTATGACAAATTACCTCCCTTTATATTTTATCTAAATGAATACACCTTAGCAGCTTCTGATGAGATTGGTTTGAAACGTTATTTATGTCTTCCATGGTAAGAAATAGTCATAGTAGATACCTCTTGATTGAACATTTATTGATATGAATACTTTACTAATATATTGTTGTATAGGCTTATACTCTGTATCTTCTACATGCATATACCAATGCATGATTACCTCCCCTGATTTTAATAAAAATGGATTTATTTCGGTAAATATTTATAGAACTCATTTGAAATTTCATTATTGTCTTTAATTGGTCTGAGGCAATCAGGGTAGATAGCTATGGACTGATTTTATGTCAAATCACCTCCCTTTGTTTCAAATTAAAATGGGTGTAACCAATGAAGATACTGATTTGAAATGTCATTTGTGCCATCAGATGGACTTGGACAATCAGGGTAGATAACTTTTGACTGAATTTATGACAAATTACCTCCCTTTATTTTATGTAAACAAATATATCTCAGCAGCATCTAATGAGATTAGTTTTAAATGTTATTTAAGTCTTCCAGGGTAAGGAATAGTCATGTTAGTACAAAAATGCAGCATTTGAGCCTAGGACCCTAAAACTTGGTATGGAAATTGGCCCTGACTAGGTCAAAAGGGAATGTTACAAGAAAATGTTTATCCTGATGATATTTAATGTGTATGCCTATGTGCTCTATGTCAAAACTTGATCATATCATTTTGAGCAATGGTACTCAGGTGAGCGATACAGGGCCATCATGGCCCGCTTGTTATATTATTAAAATCAGTCAAGTAATAAGGAAGTAATAAGCAAAAATGTTACCTGGATCAGGCAATTTCCCTGTATAATCGGAAATGTGGTGTGGGTTGGCCACCCTGGTGTCTGCATTGTGGAAATACAGTGTAGCTGAACTACAACAAGTCAGCCACTTTAAAATATATAACATAATAAATACACACCTACTTGTAGATGGGAGATTGAATGTAGGAACACCTTTTAAAATAGTCTTACAGTAGCTTGAAAAAAACAACTCAGTATTTGTACCAATGTTTAGTTAGTAATTCAGCTTTAGTAGAGAGAGGTTGCAAATTCATGTTTGTGAGGGGATGTGCGGTAAAGTCCTACACATAGTAGTAAGGGTCCACAAATATTGTCTGATAACTTTGATAGAATTGCTTACTACAGGTAAGTTTTCTTTTACATGTATAGGTATATATATATGACTTTATTTTGTGAACAGCTTGCCATGTAGTGGATTTGTGCAACTCTACTGCTTATTGATCTGTATATATACATGTGTGTATAGGGTTTTACTATGCACATCTGATGTTTTGTGTGAATTCTCTTTGAGGTTAAATCTGATAGAAGAGTAGTTAATCATAGCAAGATTTTCAGTTTGGATCTAGCAGCTTAAGTCTCAGTTCATTGGACTATGTTTTATTTGTTATTGAAATTTCATGTTTTTTGCTTGTATACTCACAACAGACTTCAATCAAGTAAACTTTAAAAGTGCATGAAGACTATGTTAATGCTTTCATTGTTTTTATTGTTGTATTTTGTAGTCTGAAAATAAAAATATTCTATAAGAAAATATCAGCCTTTTTCTTTGATTCATATATGCCATGCAAGCAAATCATATAGTGGAATGGTACAAAATGAGAGGATTTTATAGGCTTTGGTGAATGAGATGCAGAGATTCAAGAATTTCTTGTGAGTAAAAGCAGAGTTAAGGTGAGATGGTTGCAGAGCTTTCGATAAGAGTCTGAGATATTGTTGAGATGTTGCCATGCTTGCAGGGAGATGCAGAGTTCAAGGTGAACTTTTACAGAGCTTCTGTTGAGATGGTTTCCAAGTTTATTGTGAGATGGTTGCAGAAAATGTAAGTTATAGACATTTAAAATGGGTCCTGATATCTGCTGCAGCCATTGGAAATTTGTCAATTTTATGTAAAATAAAAGAAGACCAGCTATTTAGTGTTTATTCCTTTTAAAAATGGGTGAGAAAAAAATATGCCTTTAAGGCTTATCACTACCAAATAAAAATTGTAAGCCTCACAAGTAGTCCAAATATGAATATAAAGCCTCAATAACCTAGTGGTAGAGTGTCCACTTCGAGTGTGGGAGGTCTGGGGTTTGATCACCAGCCGAGTCATACCCAAGACGTGAAAAACTGTACTGGTAGCTACCTTGCTTGGCACTCAGTATTGAAATGGTTGTACCAGGAGGTAATATAAGCACAGGTAAGTATCTGTTACTGGATACCTTGTTTGTCGCACAAGAGAGCTTTGTAGCTCGTGTTGAATGTTTGATTTTATGGATGTTAAATAAAGCTTTATACCTTTACCATTATAGTCCTAATCTTTCTTCCTTTCCTGATGCCCTTTCTCAATACCATCATGCGTTTCAGTAATTGTGTGTAACATTCTATCAAAATTGGCTAGTTCCTATCAAATGCTAGGTAAAAATGGCAGAGTAAGAATTTTATATCTCAAAATGAAACATTGAAAGAAGGGAATAGGAGTAAAATCAGCAGGTTGTATATAATGAACTGTAGTTTATATAAAAGTTAACACCCCTTTTTCTTTTTCTATAGTACTGTAGCAATATAGTTCTTTATTAGAATATAAGTCTCTGAAAATCTGATATGCTAGAAAATGTCGAAAAAACGTTATCAAATGAATAAATTTTATATGAAGGCATACAGACACTAAAAAAAATGGCGCGAAAAAAAATTGTCGCATAATGCCAGATACAAAATAATAGTCCTCAGTTTTTTTGCTCTGTAGAGCTATTTTCCTTATTTTCTTTGCAATTTTTTTTTGCTAAAATCACATGACAGATCTATGCTTGACATGTAGGTAGCATTTTCATAATGAAATAACAACATTACAAAATTGTTCATGGAAACTTAGATCATACACCACCAGTATAATTTGGGGTCTCATTTTTTAGCTGATTTTGCAGTTTGTGTGTTTGACTGAAATTATTTTTCTTGCATCAAATATGACCCCCACTTTTGTTTTGATTTTTAGTTAGTACTGACAATATTCTTCGAGAAAATGTAGGTTACAGACATTTAAAATGGGTCCTGATGTGTGCTGCAGTCAATGGAATTAGATCAGTTTTATATAGAATAAAGAACAACAACTATTTAGTGTGTTATAACCTGAAATAAAGAACAGACGGATTTAGTGGTGTTAAGCCTTCACCACGAACAGCTAATTTTACAGTTCACCAATAAGCAGAAAGACATTTCCGGCATAAATAATTTTGTTAAAAATACATAATTTTGGGCGTATTCGTGCATTACGCAGGTAAAAAATATCTTCATACATTGAAAAATATGTATGGTTTCATTTAATGTCAGTTTTATATTAAAACTTTGTCAAATAATGACTTTATGTTGTGCGAATTTATATTGTATTCGTATGAAATTTCGGTCGGTTCGAAATTTCGGATGGCAGTGGCTAGGATTACGGTACCGTAATCCTAGCCTCCGAGTCTAGGATTAGGGAAGTTCCGTATTTCTAGACAACCCTACGAGGATAGGCTAGGATTACGGAAGTATTTAAGAGGCATCAAATATATTTAAGGACATGTATAAATTATGCTGTAAACATACTTTTTTGGCAGTGGCTACGATTACGGTACCGTAATCCTAGCCTCCGGTTCTAGGATTACGGGAGTTCCGTATTTCTAGACAACCCTATGAGAATAGGCTAGGATTACGGAAGTATTTTAAGAGGCATCAAATTTATGTTAGGGCACGCATAAATGACATTGTAAACTTACCCATTTCACTTAATTTCACTAAATATTTCGAGCTGTCGATCGGCCGTTTTGAGTTATAAAGTATAATCTTAATGGCGGTGTGCGGAAATATTATAGAAGTATCTATGTTTCGTATATACCTGCATTTTTTTTCATCAAGTCAACACAAATGGTATTTAATAACATACAATATGGTTATAAATCATAAAATTCAAAGTATAGATTTTTCTTTCTTTTTTTAATCTAACTTTGATACGCATATTTCTAATATATTTCCGCGCACCGCCATTAAGATTATACTAACCCAAAACGGCCGATAGAAAACACAAAATAATAAGGCAGGCATGAAAAATTAAGTGAAATAAGTAAGTTTACAACATCATTTATGCGTGTCCTAACATATACTTTATGCCTCTTAAAATACTTCCGTAATCATAGCCTATCCTCATAGGGTTGTCTAGGAATACGGAACTTCCGTAATCCTAGAACCGGAGGCTAGGATTACGGTACCGTAATCGTAGCCACTGCCTACTTTTTTTCCACTTAAAATATCGATTTTCATGCCTGTCATACTATTTTGTGTTATCAATCAGTTATTTTGGGTTACGATATATTAATGGTGGCGACTACATGCCCATATTTTACAATTTCTATAAAAAATATTGTGTTTTTTTTTCTTTTATTTCTTTTTAAAAAATAGTGTTGTAATTTTGTTTTTTGTTAAGAGCATGTTATTATTTCATATTAATGATTTTTCTTTCTTTTCTTCCTTTTTATTGATTTTTTCCTTCTTTTTGTGGGGTCTCTCTTTTTTTAACACTTGACTACAGATTTTTAACAGCTGTTACTCTGTTTATACACCCGGTAGCGAGTGCCGCCATTAATATATCATTAACCCTAAATGGCGGATCATAACACGATACGACAGGCATGAAAAAATCGCTATTTTAACTGAAAAAAATGTTTAAAACATCATTTATGCATGTCCTAACATATACTTGATGCCTCTTAAATACTTCCGTAATCCTAGCCTATCCTCGTAGGGTTGTCTAGAAATACGGAACTTCCGTAATCCTAGACTCGGAGGCTAGGATTACGGTACCGTAATCCTAGCCACTGCCATTTCGGATATTGCTATTACATAGTATTGACAAATATATTATAAAATAAGTAAATGCTACTACGATCCCCTTATTACCATTGTATTCCTGGATAAATAACGACACAACAACTTTGTAGTAAAGTTGTAATAGTGGTTACTGAGCAGATTTATTAGCAGTTAAGTTTCTTGTATTTGGCATCAGTCGTTTAGAGTCATTACATGTAAAGCACTTGGCCATAAAATCCTCTCTGATAGCACTTTCTGAAAAGATTTACAATATCTCTTGTCTCAGTCTCTGCTAAGATAAGCCACAGTAAAGGGGAACCACAGAAAAGTTGATTTTTTTTTTAGATAGAATGGGAAATGTTTTTAAAATTTTAAAATCTCAACAGACTGTGTAAGTCTAAGGTTCTTGTAATGTAAAGTCTTTTGATGGTTTTGAAACCTCCCCTCGGGTGAATTTTTGTTTCAGTTTTTTTATGCCACAAATACGTCTTGGTATATCATAAAGAATATACCAAAATGTTCATAATAAGTAGAAGACACTTTCAAAATAGGTTATTCTCTTTTATGCAACACATTTTGCCTTATATCACATGTACTTTTACTGTTCATGTTCTGTTTCTTAGAAGATATCAAGCTTCTTTTTCAAAAGTATTTTGCCATTACTTTTATAATTATTGTATATCTAACATATTTCTCCAGGTACTCTAGGAGTTGAAAGTGTTACAAACCCATGTACATTATGATTTCAAAGAAATGCAAATACAGTTTGCAAAGTGAAAGTAGAGCTGTCAAAATGACAAAAAACTGCAATGTTTCAAAAAATATAAAAGTTAACTATTTTTCATTTCATTTTCATGTTGTAAATATTACATGTCCGTCAGCGATAATTTCCAAAATGAAAGTTTACCCGAGGAGTGGTCTCAGACGCTTTACATGGTCCTTAAAATAAGTACCATAGTAAAGAAGATCACTGTATAAATAAAAATATGACAAATGTAACTACAAGCTATGTAAAAGATGGTTTTTAACCGAAACCTTGAACTGCTGCATGTTTTTAGAATTCCTAACATCATGTGGCAATTTATTCCACAAAGAACAACCATTGTAGGAGAATGACTTTTTACCAAGTCCTTTGAATTTAGGAATACTGAAGCATGACCCTTGACTAAACCTGGTATTATGACTATGTACAGAACAGGCTCAAGTAAAATACTCATTCATGTAAGAAGGGGCAGAACCTGAATGTATTTTAAAGACATGATTTAGAGTGATTTGTTCCACTCTTTTTGCAACAGGTAACCAGCCCAACTGCAAGAAGTGCTCTGTATTAATGTGACTTCTTTGATCAAGTCGAAGGACAAACCTAATGATCTTGTTCTGAGTAACCTGGAGCCTGCTCTTCAGACTCTGAGAAATGCCATAGTACCATACAGAGCAGGCATAGTTAAAGTGACATTGAATTAAAGACATGATTAGCATTTTCTTAATGTAATATGATAAGAACTTTTGCTTTCTGTACAGAAACTTAAGTCTTGCATTTGCTTTTTAGCTCAACTTTTTGAAGAAAAAGTAGAGTTATAATGCAGTTGCCCCGGCGTCACCGTTGGTTAAAGATTTTGATAAAGTTAAATATCTCTGTTACTATCAAAGCTTTTGACTTGAAACTTAAAATAGTTATTTACTATCGAAGTCTTCACCAGGAAAAACAATCCCCATAACTCTGACTAGAATTTTGACAGAGTTTTGCCCCGTTTTAACTTAGATTTTTGTCAAGCCCGCTTGCGGAAGCGAAGACATAGTTGTCCAAATGGTGGTTCGGTGTATGTGCGTGCATGCATCCGTCCGGATTTGTTTGTCCGGACCATAACTTTGACATGCATGGAGCAGTCTTGTTTATATTTGGCATGAATGTTAACCTCAGTGAGACGGAGTATGTGCAAACCCCAGGTTCCTATCTCAAAGGTCAAGGTCACAGTTGGAGGTTAAAGGTCATGTCAGATTTTGTCCAGCCCATAACTTTGACATGCATTGGGGAATCTTGTTTATATTTGGCATGAATGTTAACCTCATTGAGACAGAGTGTCATGTGCAAACCCCAGGTTCCTATCTCAAAGACCAAGGTCACAGTTGGAGGAAAGGTCATGTCAGATCTTGTTCGGCCCATAACTTTGACGTGCAATGAGGAATCTTGTTTATATTTGGCATTAATGTTTAACTCATTGAGACAGAGTGTCATGTGCAAACCCCAGGTTCCTATCTCAAAGGTCAAGGTCACAGTTAGGGGTGGGCTCAACATTTTGCTTGTGGGCATCTAGTTTCGGTTAAAAACTATAATTCAGAGTCAAGCACTGAGAAAAGTCGAGCGTGCTGTCTTTCTGACAGTTCTTGTTTAATGATTGATGTAACCTAAAAAAAAATTACCTATTGTCGATTGTAACTTATTGATGTAAGGAAAATTGCCACACCTGCTGTTATTATGGAAATACACTTTATGAAAAATAATTAGTGTTATCAGTTTGTGGTTCTTTTATGCTAAATTTGTGTGATACATCATACATGCAATAACAGTGTTTTTTAGGCCGTTTTGGGGGCCGATTTTTAGCCTCATTCCCCTGTCGAAAAAGTGTTTTTTCCCCCTATTTATGAAAAAAAAATCTCTTCAACATTTTTTTTTCTTTTTTACATAATCCCAACCAACAAAACACTTTCTGGATGTGCAAGATATAAAGTAAACTGTACCATTTAAAACATGAGACAGTGTGTTTTTAAATCAATTTCTTTAACATATTTATAAAAAACACTGCTTTGATCACGACGCAATTTTCCCCCTGTTTTAGCGGTTACAGCACAATTTTCCCTTCCTTACCGGCCCAGCCACCATTCCCCTAAAGCTTATTATAAACTTTCATTCTGTTTCTAAATTTATTTCATATTTAAACCTTTGAAAACAGCCATTCATACTTTACTTTTGTTTATACATGTTATTTGTATACAGTAGGGTTTCTTTTGTTTTTTGAAGTTTGTTTGCATTACTATGATTACTGATTTACTACATTCAACAGATTGTCTTCTACAAAAGTGAAAGTTTTTGGCTATTGTTTTTGTACAAAGAGTATTTGAGGTGTTTAGAGTGCACGAAGAGTCTTTATTTTTTATCTTTTGTTTTTTCCAACACAGTTAATTTCTGCTGTTAGTGATGATTGTAATCCAAGCTGTTTGATTACTGTTTTGCTTCCAAACAAGTTAAAGCATGCAACATTGTGTCCAAAAGCACTTACTATTGAGGATCAGATTATTAAAACAACTTGTTATTCTAAAAGAAATATTTTGGTGATTTATTTATTTATTGGATATTGCATGATTTCTAGAGATGGTTAATATTGAAGATGGTTTAATTTTCAACTTTTCACTAATTAACACAAATTGAGAAGACTAGGTAGGTAATAGTGTAAAACATTATTCAATCTAGTGTGCCTCATGCACCTATAATATGGATTGAGAGTAGAATTGTTGTTCTTGTTTTTTGTTTTTTTAGTTTAACACCATTTATCAACAGTATTTCAGTTATGTAATGGTGGGCAGTTGTCCTAACCAGTGTTCTTGTTGAATTTTAGTTGAACATGTTCTACATGCATATGTCATGTGACTACATATATACTAGTATTATGTTTATTATATGAAAATACTGAGTAATGTTCTAAGTGCAAGTCTATAATAAAATGTAGGTGTCAAAGTTTTTTTCAGATTATTGAAACTGTATAAATGTAAATCCCATTTCTGAAGTATAAAACCATGTGCAATTATGAGAGGAATGCAGCAATGCACATAATTAATTTTCATTTCTTCATACATTATACCTAGAGAAGGTGGAAGAAACTTTCAAATTCTGATAATAAATTACATCTGTTTTTTGGCTAATGATGTCAGATATTGCATAAGACACTAAATATAGTAATCATTACCTGTCATTTTAATTGCAGCGTAAATACCATAATATGTAAATTGGCCTGAAGAGTTTATTTCGGCTTTTTGATGGTAAATGAAATCATCATTTTGCGTCCTTATTTTCACTCTGTGTGTGTGTGTTTAACTTTTAAAATTTTACAACTTAATCTTATCGTGGGAAACCAATAAGTCACTGTCAGTGATAAATTTCTGACTAATACGAATAGTATATATGAATGAATGAAGACATCAAGAGTTTATTTTGCTCGCCCATGTTTAAAAACCTTAAAAAGTGTTATCAGTGGATCTTAAAATATAAAATGTTTTGAATTTATGTGATAATAATTGTGAGTATGGTTTTCTGTTATTTAAAATAGATTAAATCATTAATTAAAAAAAAAAGTCAAAAACTGTGATGTCCGAGAGTCTATTAAAGACCCTAAAACGAGATGATTCTAAAAGTTTGTTATTGGCTGCTTTAATTCAATTGTACATTAACTTGATGAAGGATATTTTATGTTTATATATGGGTGGATTTCTTTAGATTTTGGATTTTGATGTTGACAAAGCATTTTTTTTCTCAATCTCAGCATGTGCACCGGACCCCTGTGTCATCCTTCAGCTTCATCCAAAGATTGCTTGGGAAATCTTTTCTTTGTACATGCCCTGGGCAGTTGATATACCCTTCTTGTAGCCTGATATGTTTTATGGTCTGATATTTTATAGTTGCCATCTGTCTTAGGGGAAAACCACAGTCAAAAGTTATCAAACTGTTCATTTTGACTACTTTTCATGGAGAGATTCAAGATGGAACCAGTTTTCAATTCACTTGTACATAATCCAGGAGTACAGAGTAGCATAACATTGAAAAATGGCTTTGACTCCATACCCAGGAACTCACACAAAATAGGAAAACAGTTTACATTTCTATAGGAATTTACTAATTAGGACATGTTTTCTTTTGGAGTCTGAAAGTGTGCTTAGCAATTGAACATTAAGGAAAAACTTACGTAGACTTATTGATTGGCAATTTGAATGCACTACAATCAGTTTTACCCCAGTGGAATTTAAATCTTTCAGAAGCACTTTATATTTAATTGGCTTTTCACAATATTAAGGCTGTTTTAAGACATTAAATACATACAGGTATGCTATTGATATATTTAAGATATATCTGCCAATAAGTAAATGACTCACATCATTGAAATTTAACCTTTTACAATCATTGATGTTTATGATATCCCTATTGTACAGTGTATTGCTTGAACAGGAAATATTTTCATAGTTTTTGATACAATTTCACAGGTAATCAAATATTTTCAATGATTTTTTATTGACAAAAGATGCAAATCGGACGTCCTTTTTTCAAAGTATGTGTCAGTGCGTAAGATCAAACAGAACATATTTTGTTTAGATTTGGTCCTTAATGGGTTGAGGTTACTTAAGATATGCAATATTTTACATTAAAAGATTTAAGGATTGCATTTTCACAGTTCAGTTTTCTATCTCCTATTATTTATTCATGAAGAATTTAATTTCCGTGGTTTTAATTAACACCAAGCTGCAAAATGTATGCAGATGAACGTAGTGCAGTTATTCCAAAAAATAGACCAACACAAACTTTTGCCTGATTTGAAAAGTAGAAAAGCCTTAAGAATTGAGGGCCTCTGTGGTTGATAGTTAAGGTCTTTGTCTTCAAATCACCTTTCCCTTACCTGTTTCGGTTTGAGCCCTGCTCAGGTCCTCATGGGTGGAAACTGTCCAGCTAGCTACATGTAACTGTAGTGGTTCTGCCAGTGAGCTAGCCAGTGTCTGAAATAATGTGCCAGGAGGGGCACCTGGCGCCTTCCTCCACAATTAACGTTGGAAGGTTGCCGTGTAAGTTGTGTTGGGGTTACTTAAAACCCAACAAAAGAAAGAAATAATCATGATGGTGTCCTGAGAAGTTTCTAACATGAACTGATTGCTATTAAGTATTTACTAAACACTGTTCAGAAATGTGTTTAAAGCGATATACCTAAATATCAAACAAACCACAGTCTCAAAAATTAGAAAATGTAGTAGACATCAAATATCAGACATATCAGTCAAAATGTTCCTTGTAAATAGACTTTGTACTATATTTTTCTATGATAATATTTTTCAGGTAACTTATTGATGTCCAGAATGATCAAGTCTGCACAACAGAAGTATTGATTCTGTATATTATAAAAGAGAAGCTGTCATATTTTGGGTGAGTTGATACTGGACATTTTGTCAGGGCACAACAAATCCATCGGAAGCAAGTTGTCCAACAGGATGAGTCGCTTAGAATTTTCACAGGTCATCCCGCAATTTGCTGAAGAAGAATGCCTGTTATATTTTATTACTTGAGATGTGTCTGTTTTAAAGTCCTGTAAAAACTGTGCTTGGAGATACTATTGTTGTAATTGAGTACTGTATTAATATAACTATTAAATGGGACAGATTCAGAGTTGCAAAATTAATGCGTTCAGATTGTTAATGTTCCAACTTTTCCACAGATCAATTTATTTAATTTTTGGTGAAAAATCGCTCTTGGACTCTTGCTCCTGGCCTATTTCCACTCATATCTGTCTCATTAGAAGTGACATTTATATATTCAATTAGGATAAACTCATTTACTTGATTAAGGTTTTTTTCAAAGTGTGAGATGCACCTAGGTTTAATTGATTTTGCATAATAACGTTGTCAACACCCCCAGGTTGAAAATCAATCAGTATGAAGTAGGGTAGGATACAGTGCAGTATAGGACAACATTAATAAAAAGAACTGTTCAATCAATTATCCCCACATTGTGGAGAGAAGTTTGCTGTAGAGACAAGTTACAATAAACTGAGTTTTTTTTATTGTTTTTTTTTAACTGAGTGTGTCTGATTTTGCAATGTTCCTATGGATTATGCCAATGTCTTAACAATTTTTCATCTTTATTTTACAACAAAAAAGAAAATAACGTTCTTAAGTATGTTACTGGTGATCCCATGTCCTTGAGACCCAAATTTCAGTTTTTGTTTACAAAAGGCGAGTCTTTTGCCCCTTTTCTTTTAAATGTCCTTGAATTACCTGTATTTGGCATCTGATATAAATTTTTGCGACATGTAAATCAGATAATGATGTTTATCAGTGTTGAAGAGTATTTAACTGAAGTGTCGTCTGCTTAAGTAAATTGTACATGAGTGTCAGGAATGTTTGATCTTAAATTCTTTTAAAATTAAACAGGAAATTGTACAAAACTGATATAAATCAATGATAATTGAAGAGCTTGTGGGCACACTTTGTTAAACAAAGTGTTTGAGCATTATGCATGCATTGTTGAGTTGAATGATAATGCATGAAATAATATTTTCATTATGGTAATTTAATATTCCCTGAAAGTAGAGGCAGTTATGTTGCATGCAATGTATTCTCTTGTTTATGTTAATATGTATGCATGATTTCATTGCTTGCATTGAAAGTGTGTTATAGGAAGATTATTACCTTTGGGAAGAAATCAATTAAAGAATGACATTTTACTTAAGCATGTCATTTTTTATGTTTTCATCAAGAGTTGTCATAAAATCAGTGATGTCACCATATTTTTTTTAATTGTTAACTTAAATGTTCGGGTTTGACCTTAATGTGCATTTCTGATATTGTAGAATCGATACTGTCACATATAGTATCATTTCTCACCTTACTTAGTATGTCTAAACTTATAGGGTCGTTAATGCTATGAAATTTGGGTCTTCTAATTTTTTGGTGTTTTAGAGTCACGCCAAGATAATTTATGTCATTTTTTACTTTCCCCGCAGTTACGTGTGAAGAAAAGATTGAAATGACCTAAAATTGGTTTATTATATAGCCTAACACAAAAATATTTCTGCATTATTTCTTGACTTACTTTTGAAATAATTAAAGGAACTTTTTATATTCAAACTCGACCTGTACAGAAAATTTGCGTTAAAGGATTACCAAATAAATAATTCAGTAGTGATGCCACAAACAGTGAAATGGTGGCCTCCATAGTTAGCCATTTTCTTAAATTTCAAACTGCCATACCGGTATATCTTTTTCAGCAGTGGTTCTTTCAGAACCATCATGTAATATCGTATATTTAGACATTTCTTCCAGTTTTATGCAGCGAATAATTAAGACAAATTATATGCTTGCTGTACACAGTAAAAGGCATGTTGGTTCATTTGAGACTGTATCAGCTGGAAGAAAATGACTTCATAGAGCAATTAGCTTTTAAATTGAGAGAAAGCTTCTCAAATAGAAATTCCCAGGAGTGTCTGGCAAAAGACAGTTAATAAAGTTTCATACTTCAGTTTTATAGGAATAGTCTGTCCTGACATTCAGTTTCTGACATTATTATATTGATTTAGATTTAAGACATAACAGGGGTACTAAACAGTGCCTGCGGCACTGCCTGTGCCGACGAAGATTGAAGGCACTTTGCTTCCTGTACAGCAGGTACTTCGTCAATGTTTACAAAACGAGCGAGATTGGTGAGTGATTTTTGTCATTTTTGTCATTTTGTTACTGCATGAAGCATTTTTTTCAAAAATCGGGGAATGTAGCGGGGTGTAGATGTATCTTATCTACATATCCATGCTAAAATTTGTGGCAAATGATCAATTTCCTAGAAACGTAAGGACAAATAAGTTTGGAGTGAAACGTGATTTTTTCACAACGGCGACTGTTTGGACTCGATTTCTTTTCGCTGACCCAAATGATGTCGTCTCTGCCGTCGTAAATTATATTTATAAATGACATGTGATCTGCTAAAACATAAAATGTGTCCAGAAAATTCCAAATTTGAACGTTATGCCAATTTTGGAAAAGTGCCGCAGGCATTTCGACGATGCCGCAGCCCCTTCGAGGTGCAGCAGGCACTTTCAAAAAGTATCGGGACATAAATTTGGCCGAAACTAGACAAACACACAAATGGAAGAACAGAGAAACAGAAGGGCAGAAACTAAATGCCCCCATGATACTGTAATAAATTGACTTTATAGTTGTAACATAAAAGGGACCAAACCTTTGTTACGCTTTAAATATCCATCCATTATGGTTGTATAGGCTATATACCAATAAAAAAATTCATATAAAATTCAGCTGCTTCAGAACAATTTTGTTACAGTTTCTAGATTTTCACTCCATCGTAGATCTATTTTCCACAAGATATCCGTACATTTCCTTTAAGAAAATGAAAAGAAAAAGGGGTGTTGAATAGTATGCTGTGAAATGCAAGTCAACTGAAGTCAGGTACCCTCATATTGCCGCATTTCAGAAAGCGGTCCGCAGAATAAAAACCCTACTTTCGTTTTCACGTAAAACAACTCGAAAACATGCGAATATTAGCATGAAAAGTGTCCTATTTTATGTAAAATTCATTCCACGAGTGAAATAATGTCCATTTGGCTCCCAATTTACGCGCAAATGCGCGAAAAATGGAAAAATTAGGATCTATTTATTAGGGACTTCTTTCGATACACCACGGAAGCACATTTTTGACCGAATTACTGCATTATAACCTCTGCCACGAGATAGGTAGGTAGCTGTCGCGATACTTCAAGAAATTTTGTGATAAAGTGAAGTTTTCTAATAAGAGTCTCAATAGTCAATAGTTTCCTGTAAATATTATTGCGATGATTCACATTATAATCTTGATACCATTTGTGTAAGAGCCCAAGACAGTTATTTCGGTATAAAATCAGAAACTATATTGATGTTTGAAATTTTTCTGTAGTTATTTTAATAGCATAACATTTCCTGGAAATATAAAGTATATCTACAAAAAAAAATTATTGTAAAAATGTTTTCAGAGAAATGGAGAACTTAATAAGTATAGCTCATAAACGATCAAACAGGAGAATTTTAATAGTTTTTACATGTACGTAAAAACCTATTTTTTTTTCTGCAAACAAAACTTTGAAAAAAAGAATAACATATCGAGCAGCATAGGACGGACAGAGAAGGCAATTTTCAAGAAGCATAATATTTGGGAAATACAGTTTGCTTCAACTGACCGGAACAATCACGTACTAGAGTTTAAGATTATCCGCGAAGATAAACCAATTGCTAAACATTTTTATATTTGTAAATATAAAATATAATTGAACGAATGCGAGTTATTGGAGATTTGGTTAGTTATGGGCCAAATATATGAAACTTTTTGAAGTGCCTGTGGCACCTCGAAGGGGCTGCGGCATCGTCGAAATGCCTGCGGCACTTTTCTAAAATTGGCATAACGTTCAAATTTTGAGTTTCCTGGACTCATTTTATCTTTTAGCAAATCATATGTCATTTATAAATATAATTTATGACGGCGGAGATGACATCGTTTGGGTCAGCGAAAAGAAATCGAGTCTAAACAGTCACTGATGTGAAAAAATCACGTTTCATTCCCAACTTATTTGTCCTTATGTTTCTAGGAAATTGATCATTTACCACAAATTTTAGCGTGGATATGTAGATAAGATACATCTACACCCCGCTACATTCCCCGATTTTTGGAAAAAAATGCTTCATGCAGTAACAAAATGACAAAAATGACGAAAATCACTCACCGATCTCGCTTGTTTTGTAAACATTGACGAAGTTCCTGCAGTACAGGAAGCGAAGTGCCTTCAATCTTCGTCGGCACAGGCAGTACCACAGGCACTGTTTAGTACCTGTGCATTAGCTTGCTTAGTTTAGGTTATAGTCATTTGTTACATTGTCTGTCTCCGCAGTTGTGACCCAATCTTTATGAAACATAGTCAGAATGTTTGTTTTGATGATCTCTAGGTCAAGATCGAAACTTGATCATGTGGGGTCAGCCATATAAAGGTTTCATTTATGCTTTGATTTGATACAAACTTGCACAGAATGTTTATCTTGATGGTCTCTAGGCCCAGTTCTAAAATGGGTCATGTGGGGTCCAAAACTAGGTCACCAGGTCAAATCAAAGGAAAATCTTGTTAACGCTCGAGAGTCCAGAGTTTAAGTTTGAAACTCATTGGAATTGGTTAGAATGTTTGTCTTGATGACCTCTCGGTCAAGTTTGAATCTGGGTCATGTGGGGTCAGCCATATAAAGGTTTCATTTATGCTTTGATTTGATACAAACTTGCACAGAATGTATATAAATCTTGATGGTCTCTAGGCCCAGTTCTAAAATGGGTCATGTGGGGTCCAAAACTAGATCACCAGGTCAAATCAAAGGAAAAGGTTGTTAACACCCTAGAGGCCACATTTATGACCCTATCTCCATGAAACTTGGTCAGAATGTTTATCTTGATTATTCCTATGCCAAGTTTAAAACTGGGTCATATGGATTCAAAACCTAGGTCACCCGATTAAATCAAAGGAAAAGCTTGTTAGCACTGAGGCCACATTCATGACCCTATCTTCATGAAACTTGGTCAGAATGTTTATCTTGATGATTCTTAGGCCAAGATCAAAACTGGGTCATGTGGGGTCAAAAACAAGGTCACCTGCTCAAATCAAAGGAAAAGCTTGTTAACACTAGAGGCCATATTATGACCCTATCCTCATTTAACAGGTGAGCGATATAGGGTCATCATGACCCTCTTATTATGAAATTTAGGTTGTGTTAAACATAGGTGTAATAACAAAATAACACATGATGTCACCACTTGTCCAAAACACAAGCTATGTTTCTCATGTGAGCAATATAATATAGGACCATATTAGTCCACTTGTATTGTTTTTTTTGCCTGATCCAAGAGATTCACTGAATAATAAATCTATGAGTTTATTATGTCCATATTGTCATTATATTATATTATTGATTGAGACTTGTTGGTATATACCAATTAGAGTAATAAGAGTCACTGTGAGATATTTTGCTGCAGCAGTTTTTTAAGTGCCAGGGTGTAAATAAACTTTGGATATACTGGTATTTACTGTTATTAATTTTTTTTTTTTTTTTGGGGGGGGGTGGAAAAATAGGTGGAATTTAATCATTTAAATTGATGGTGTTTAGTTACTATAAATTTGAAGTATTTGTATCTTTGCTAAAGTTCTGTGATCGGATAGTCAAAAATTATTATGAATTCTTGTTCTGCATGCATCTTCTTAGTATTTTCTGGAGATAATACTGTTAATACACATTTGGGTAATGTTTTCAGATTGCAGCTCTGCATTTTTTGTGAATTTCAGTGGAAATAGAACAGAAACAAATATTATCAAACAGTGTTATGTGATTCTTTGTCTCTGTGAAACTCTATAATTATATTATCTGAATGGAACATTGCTCAGTAATTTTGTATGATTATACTTCTACATTTATGGTAGCGGACCAGTATACTGACAGCTGTTTCAGGTCATGGCTTTCCAGAAATCAAAATTGCTTTTGGGGAATAAATGATCAAACAGAATTGCCAGTTTTCTTTACTTGTTTAGTATCTTGACATGCTTTGATATATATATTGCACCTAATTTCCATGAAATAAAAAAAAAAACAGAAGTCAAAAATTGAAATAAAACCAGGACATAGTCTATGGCTGCAGACATATTGACAGTTTAATACCTACAGAGCATTGTATTGTCCGTAAGTATTGACCTGGCACTCATGAATATTCCGTTTATTTCTGTAAATTAATTCTCGGTGTCCGAACCTAAATAGCGATATAACTCTTGCGTATATAAATCTTCATAATGTCAAATAAATTTTTTTTTAAAAAATATGTTAGATAAAAAGACAAATAATTTGTCTCCAGCGTTTCAAGAAAACAGATACTACAAGAAAAAAATAAAATCATGAAGAATGTTAGTAATACGTAAAATTACATTACATTGAATTTACTGAAAAACGGTCTGAGGTAATTTTGAACTTGTTGTAAAATGCATGTAGGTCAGACTTCTTACCACTATGCTACCGTGGCATTAGTTAAGTATATAAGTTATTTTAGTACTATAGATCCTTTCAAGATACAAATACTGCGTAAACTAACGAAAACGTCCGAAATTATTGGCAGAGATTAATTAGTGCCAGGTCAATACTTATGGACAATAATGTGATCCAAAACAAAACAAAAAAAGGCAGAAATTCTCTATGGAATATTTTTCATATGATGTACGCTGTGTTATGTAAACAGTGACAGTGAAAATACCATTAATTCTATTACATAGTTTTTATGTCTGTCTTTTTCTCTGAATACCTTTTTATTCCCACAGCAACATGTGGCTAGATAATGACACAAAATTAATAAAATTGATGGCACTGTTTTTTGATTACCGTGTCATTAAGCTACTTAAATTGAATTAAATGTAAAACGTGTTTTTGGTCATTAACAGCAAAAAAAATAGTAGTATTAAAACAGCGCCTAGTTCTATGTGATGATTTCACAGACTGATTTGTCGTCTGTCCCTGTACCATGCGGGGAAGTTGTCTTGCAAACAACAAGTAAGTACATAGTGCATAGTCCAGGAACACTGGTTAGGTTAAATATAATTGAAATACTGTTGAAAAACAGTGTTTGATGAGTATCCATACTTGTTGCCATTGAACTTAATTTGCCTCAGCTGGAATTACCCATCACATTGTCAGTAATCCTGTAATGATTTTGTTCTCTTCACACGTTTTTCTGTGATATCAGCCTAGCAGTCAAAGAAGCGGTTGCAAGGTTGTATGATCACCCAGAATTACTTATGTCGAGGTCCAGTTTTATAGAATTGGCCAAAAAAGGGGGGGGAAAAGTTATTTTATCAGCACATTTATTGTTTTGGGAAATATTTTCTACTCTGGTTTTGTTAAATTTTTACAGAAATTGCCAAAAAAGGCTGCTAATATTGCATAAAAGATAGCTAATGCTAAACTTTTATTAAAATATTTTACAAATGTAGGAAACCCTAAGCAAATATATTTGACTTTACTAAATATTTGAATTGATTGTGTATATATAGCTGCAATCATAATAGTTGTTCATTAAAAAATTTCTATCTGTATTAAGGTTATAAAAAACTAACACACATTTAATTGTCAGTTTTGAAAATGGTTTTATGATTTCAGGTCAGTGGAGAGCTGAATGCATTCAGGGTATTATCTCCGAGGGAACAGACAGGAAGTGATGGACTATGAGAACATTCCATTTGATCCCGCCCCGCCACCTTACACTCCACCCAACTCAGAGACTTTCTCCACCTCCACACATTACAAATATCGTGATTCCGTAATATGTTCAAAATGTGGACAGCTTCATGAAGAAAACGGAACACATCTGTACGACTATCACCAGGCAGTTGATGAGGATTTGATGTGTCATATATGTTTGCAGCCGCTAGTGAATCCTATAGACACTAAATGCGGCCATACGTATTGTTCCCGGTGCTTGAAAAGCTACCTCAAGTTACAGAAACAGTGCCCAGTAGATAGACAGCCACTGACTGTTAGCGAATGCCAGAAATCCAGCTTGCTTGTGAGAAGGTAAGGTATTGAAATTTAAGAAATTACATGTATATCAGAAGTGTATTTTGATTTATTTAGACTTGTCAGAGAGGTTATATATCCTGTAGAATAATTTCAAAACCCAAATAATTATTCTGTTTGGGATATAACTGATTTGGAAAGTTGAGATTAATCAAATCATACTTGTACATATTATTCCATTCTTATATAAATAGTAGATCAAATATGATAGCGATATTGTTTCGTATACATGACAAACACATATACGCTATGAGATAAGTAACTCTTGCAGGACAGCCAGGCCTTCCAAATGTTAACTGCCTGAAACCACTCAATGTTACATAAACTTGCACCTGAAAAGGTGACTATTGTTCTATCTTGTCTTGTAATATTTTTGAGTTTCATCGTTAATGCTCAGGCTGTCTGTAATTTTTTTTATGTCCATTACATGTATTTAAAACTGTCAGTCTGACCATTGTTCCGTTGATCCATGCTTTGCACTTTCTTGTTTACTCAATTCCTCCTATAGTTTTAGTCCAATTGAAATGAAATTCGGTGTACATGATCATCTTGATGAGGGCATTTGCATATTTTGGAGACTTTGATGTCAGAAAATTCTCTTTCTTAGACTTTAGTCATATCGTAACTAACTCTGTACCTTATGTGGGAATTTTCATATTATCAGATATTTTTAATTTGCCCCATCTTTATATTTCATTCTATCAAGCTTTTTCAAGGGGTAAGTGTCAAACAATGTTGACAGTATTCTTGTTCCTTGAAAGAGGTCAGAATATGTATAACATTATTATGATTGCCAGTTGGTGACATGAAAACTCCACAGACAAAAAAAGAATAAAAAGAATGTGTCAAACACATTTCAAAATATGGACAGTTTTTGGTAATTGGAACATTTTTTTTTTTTGTAAAATAGACAACTCTTGCTTAACTTGTGATTTGGTAACACAACAGTTAGATCCCTTAGTCTGCACTCTCCTAGGAGAAAGAGTTGTAACTAAAACAAAAGTAACATCTATTTCTAAATGAATACAGAAAAAACAGAAAAATGAATTCTACAATTGTTAGAACAAAATAGTACGGCAGGGGTGTAAAATTCCACTTGCCCGCTCACATTGGCGAGTTAGTCAGCATAGGACAAGTGGACCTCGCTGTATACTCGACCAAGAAATTCCACAAGAAAATGTTCTGAATTACCTCTCAAAAATGATAACAATCTTTGAGTTGGTGAACTCATTTTGAAATTGAATCGCACAGCAGTAATGATTAACAGCTAGACTGTGCTTATCATTATTATCAATGCATTTGTCACAGTAAAAACATGTACCATTATAAGCCAGTCAGTTAAAACATATTTTATCTGATTTAATGTTATTATCATCACATTTATTTTCTCATACTTTGTTAAAGAATGACTTCAGTGTTCAAACCAACAAACATCCATAGTTTATTAGTTTAATTGGAAACATGTTTGTGGTTTATAATAATTCTTTCATAAAAGTGACAGCATTAAAAAAAGTCATTAAGATAGTCGAAATTTTATTGGGGGGCAGGTGAGTAGATTTTTTTACTGGCTACTAGTCCTGCAGGGCGAGTGGTGGGAAAAAATTTAAAATTACATAGAAAATGTTATACAAAATTAATGTCTGTCATTAATAGCTTCATGATGAAATGGCTTTTTGAAAGAAATCATGAGTTCTGTTTAATGTGACTTCTTTTTATTTTGACTATTGCTGTCAATATTTCCACATGTGTGCATTAATTAAGAAATAATGTATAAAAACCGTGTTTTAACGTTATTAATACACAGAAAGATGTTATACGTCCGCTATTCTGGCAACGTATAATCGATTTTGGGTGTATTAATTTAGGTAAAGCACAATTTTGCTATACATTATTTTGATTCTAATATGCCCTTAATCTAAAACAGTAGATCAAATATAGTAGCGCTCTTTCTTGGTTGCAACAAAAACATTCATGTCATCACACGATAACGTGACATCATTTTAACGTGTGTTTTAACAGAAACAAGCATATTAGAATAATGGATATATTAGCCACTGTAACTCTAGAGGAATCTTGTAAGCCATTTGTGGCAATTATTTTGACGGCTAGCAAGATGTTGGTTGAAAACAATACATCATCATTGTACGAAACAAGATTTCGGAGACATTTGTCAATAATACCAGTTGAAGATAAATGTAATGAACCAAGTAAATAATCAGTTGGGGCAAATAATCCATCACACTTCAGTAAGAAGCCACAAGGTCAGGGCATGTAAAAGATACAAATCCATCACAGGTTTTTTTTTTTGAGAATTTTTGTGCCTTTTTGCAAGATCTAGATAAAAGAAGACACACTAGAAGTTTAGATAAGTGAAAGAATTTTTCCAGGAAGTTTTTCCAATGTTTATATTTGTGTATGCATAACAGATAAGTGTATCATTGGTATTTTGGTGCTACTTTAAGGGTCACTACCACTTGTAAAACATTTTGGATATACAGAGTTTCTGTCATCTTTAAGGAATATCACATATCCATTTCAGTAATGACAATGTCAAAATATAACTTAATTGACCATGACTTCCAGTTATATAAGTTACAGTAGATCTTTGCATTACAAAACACTTTAGTTAGTGGCATTGACATCATTAATCGCTATCTGTTTGATAGTCTCCCACATTGAAATAAGTGTTGGTAATAATAATACAACAAAACTTTTGAGATACTCCTTCTTCCCTCGAAAATGAAAGTTAATGACAATTTTGATGAGTTTTGTAGTTTTGAAGAAATGGCGGTTTGCAAGTTTGCAATCAACATTTAAATTTTGTAAATTGCACTCTGTAAATTTCTTATAACATGAATTACAACATGTGCTCCATGCAGAAGGGCACAACTCTTCAAGTAACACAAAAGAAGGCCAAATTTACCTAAGTTCAGCGTTCGACACTAACTTTTTTGCCAGGTATCCCGAAGGAATACCTGCTGGGAAATTTAGGAATCCCTGCTGAAAATTAGGAGTCCCTGATAACAAAATGTGGTAAGAACATGAAAAAACTAAAATCTAACAAACACAACTGTTTACAGTACTACATGTATTTTATGTCCCCTTTATTTCCATTTTACATCAATGACAACAATAGCTTGTATGACTTTTGCTGTAAAAGAATAATGTCATTTCTGTCCAAGTCCTCTTCCCCCTCATCTTCACTACCATCGCACTCCTCTGCCATTTGTTGTAGTTCGTCTAAATGTATGCCACCTAGTTCATTCCCCCTTATAACCCCCTTATTTGTAATCATGTTTTTAATATAAAAAAAAATTCCGAAAAGTCTCCCTTAAATAAAAAAATTTTTAAAAAAAAATGTTCCGACCTACCTACCCTAATTTTTTCAGCATGTTACCAGATACAAAGATTTTTTAGGCCTTATTAATGCAACTCCCACAGACTTTATCTAAAACTAGTACATTGGTCATAACAGATTTTCTTAAACATTTCATATTTTAGTTGTTTTATTTTGCACATTGCCTAAATGTGGGTGGGGTTTAGTGTTTGCATGCTTTTATTATCAGCAAATTCTTCTAAATAAGAGCTGCTTTGGCAACAGTGATCATATTTTTCGTAAATGCAGACGTTTTATTGGCTTTTTATTTTAGTTTGTACTTGAAAAATCTTGTAAGAAATAATAAAAATGTTCGAAAATGTCGGTCTAGAAAACGAGTGACAAATACGAAAAACAAAAGTAACAGTTAAAGTTCTTGAAAAGATAACTGTTTTAACTTTATTTTCTCATCATACCACGTATAATTTCTGCTTATTTAATTTGTTTTGCCCAAACAAAGCCTCGGCAATTATGATAATAAATTTGTTATAGACCGTAACGGCCGACCGGCTCATGTAATCGTATCGAGCACACAAAAAAATGGTACAAACACGATAATCTAAGGCTGCATTGTTTATCAATTAACTTGTAAACATTGATCAATAAACACCTTTGATAATGACAAGGCAAATTGTACTAAATACAAACCGCGAGATAAGCACGTGTCATTTGGCGCGTGGCGTGACTGACATCTGTCGGTAGCTAATTAACATACGACGCTCCGCCTACTGCCATATTTCCGCTTGTGCCGGCGAACAATATTGAAATTCACTGGGATTTTGATTGACAGGGGGCAGAACTATCGAACTTGGAACGCATCTAAGTAAATTTCCGCGAGTCAAGCCGACACACGTTCCGTAATTTATGCGGATAAAATACGAGTTTTTCGCGGGTCAAAACCCGGGAGCTCGGGTCAACTGAACGCCCTGGAAGCCTTAGCAAAAGACCGATGTTTGAGCGAACAAGACTGGGGAATTTCATTGTTTAGAATCATATTTTATCTGAAAATCAAGAGTCCCGACGGAACACCGAAATTGTGAACTTTAGGATCCCTTGCGGATTTTTGGTGTCCTCGGGATCCCGGGACACCGTTAGTGTCGAACGCTGAAGTTTGGATTTTATGAATGATGATAAACGAAGGGTTATAGAGTATAGTGTGATAAAAATGCTTTTATTAAGCAATGGCCTGCAGATGGCAATTTTACTTACTTCATGAGACAAGATTGACTGTTAATTGTCTTCTTTCTGAATGGCATATGTACTAACATGATGATTATTTTTCCCAGCGTTCGACACTTACGGTGTCCCGGGATCCCGAGGACACCAAAAATCCGCAAAGGATCCTAAAGTTCACAATTTTGGTGTTCGTCGGGACTCTTGATTTTCAGATAAAATATGATTCTAAAAAAATGAAACTCCCCAGTCTTGTTCGCTCAAACATTGGTCTTTTGCTAAGCCAGGGCGTTCAGTTGACCCGAGGTCCCGGGTTTTGACCCGCGAAAATCGAGGAAAACTCGTATTTTACCCGCATAAATTACGGCACGTGCGTCGGCTTGACTCGCGAAAATTTACTTAGATGTGTTCCAAGTTCGATAGTTCTGCCCCCTGTCAATCAAAATCCCAGTGAATTTCAATATTGTTAGCCGGCACAAGCGGAAATATGGCAGTAGGCGGAGCGTCGTATGTTAATTAGCTACCAACAGATGTCAGTCACGCCACGCGCCAAATGCCACGTGCTTATCTCGCGGTTTGTATTTAGTACAGTATGCCTTGTCATTTTCAAAGGTGTTTATTGATCAATGTTTACAAGGTAATTGATAAACAATGCAGCCTTAGATTATCGTGTTTGTACCATTATTTTGTGTGCTCGATACGATTACATGAGCCTGTCGGCCGTTACGGTCTATAACAAATTTATTATCATTGCCAAGGCTTTGTTTGGGCAAAACAAATTAAATAAGCAGAAATTATACGTGGTATGATGAGAAAATAAAGTTAAAACAGTTATCTTTTCTAGAACTTTAACTGTTACTTTTGTTTTTGTATTTGTCACTCGTTTTCTAGACCGACATTTTCGAACATTTTTATCATTTCTTACAAGATTTTTCTAGTACAAACTAAAAATAAAAAGCCAATAAAACGTCTGCATTTACGAAAAATATGATCACTGTTGCCAAAGCAGCTCTTATTTAGAAGAATTTGCTGATAATAAAAGCATGCAAACACTAAACCCCACCCACATTTAGGCAATGTGCAAAATAAAACAACTAAAATATGAAATGTTTAAGAAAATCTGTTATGACCAATGTACTAGTTTTAGATAAAGTCTGTGGGAGTTGCATTAATAAGGCCTAAAAAATCTTTGTATCTGGTAATATGCTCAAAAAATTAGGGTAGGTAGGTCGGAACATTTTTTTTTTTTGAATTTTTTTTTATTTAAGAGAGACTTTTCGGAATTTTTTTTTGTGTAAAAAAAATGATTACACATAAGAGGGTTATAAGGGGGAATGAACTAGGCGGCATACATTTAGACGAACTACAACAAATGGCAGAGGAGTGCGATGGTAGTGAAGATGAGGGGGAAGAGGACTTGGACAGAAATGACATTATTCTTTTACAGCAAAAGTCATACAAGCTATTGTTGTCATTGATGTAAAATGGAAATAAAGTGGAAATAAAATACATGTAGTACTGTAAACAGTTGTGTTTGTTAGATTTTAGTTTTTTCATGTTCTTACCACATTTTGTTATCAGGGACTTCTAATTTTCAGCAGGGATTCCTAAATTTCCCAGCAGGTATTCCTTTGGGATACCTGGCAAAAAAGTTAGTGTCGAACGCTGTTTTTCCTAATATAAAGGTAAGCGTACTATTAACTGACAACATGAGCACCCAAGCGCTTGTACAACCAACATGGTAAACCTGGACTTATAAGTTAGCTCCTGCTACTGCCCTTCAAAATACTGAGTAGCAAGCAAGGGAGGTACCAGTTCCTTTTTTCATATCTTTTATATGATAGTCAGGGATCGAACCTTCAGTCTCCTGCACTCAAAGCCATGGACCTATTGAGGCGGTGGTTATTTGCAGCCAGGGATCAGACCGTTAGCCTCCAGCACTCGGAGCAGACACTACCATTGAGCTATTGAGGTGGAAATAATTCCCAAAGATAACTGGTAAGAGACCTCATAAATGACACTGAGATTTTGTACAAATTAGGCAATCTCTAGAGATATTGTCTGTAATTGTAGACTCATTTTTTATCCTCATTGATAGATGAAATATTTGCTATTCCCATTCTCAGTGTGTATTTATTCCTTCTCCAAACACGATTTGCAGGAAGTAATATTGGAATAACTTGGTCTGGTTTTGTCAATCTTTCTGCTTGACTATCCTCATCATAATGTTAGATATCTAGACAAGTACTGTTTGGTTTGGGACTTTTTTCATAGGTAAAAGCACTAACG
The DNA here is from genome assembly GCF_021730395.1 of Mercenaria mercenaria. Classification (NCBI taxonomy): domain Eukaryota; kingdom Metazoa; phylum Mollusca; class Bivalvia; order Venerida; family Veneridae; genus Mercenaria; species Mercenaria mercenaria. The sequence goes on along the minus strand of NC_069377.1, from coordinate 42,512,551 downwards.
CTAACTTAACTTAGTGTGAGACTTTCCATAGGACAGGGAGTAGAGCTGCATATGAGTTTCACATGCATATTTGTTCCCCCTGACAACAAAGTTGTAAGGGGGGGTATACTGGTTTCAAGTTGTCTGTCTGTCCGTCTGTCCGTAGACGCAATCTTGTGCGCACCATCTCTCCTTATCCCCTTGACAGAATTTAATGAAACTTCACACAAGTGATCAGTACCAACAGTAGTTGTGCATGGGGCATGTTAGGTTCTTTGAGAAAAAAAATTTGCAGAGTTATGGGACTTTGTTTTTTAGCTCACCTGTCACAAAGTGACAAGGTGAGCTTTTGTGATCGCGCAGCGTCCGTCGTCCGTCCGTCCGTGCGTAAACTTTTGCTTGTGACCACTCTAGAGGTCACATTTTTCATGGGATCTTTATGAAAATTGGTCAGAATGTTCAACTTGATGATATCTAGGTCAAATTTGAAACTGGGTCACGTGCGTTCAAAAACTAGGTCAGTAGGTCTAAAAATAGAAAAACCTTGTGATCTCTCTAGAGGCCATATATTTCACAAGATCTTCATGAAAATTGGTCAGAATGTTCACCTTGATGATATCTAGGTCAAGTTAGAAACTGGGTTACGTGTCGTCAAAAACTAGGTCAGTAGGTCATATAATAGAAAAACCTTGTGACCACTCTAGAGGTCACATTTTTCATGGGGTCTTTATGAAAATTGGTCAGAATGTTCACCTTGATGATATGTAGGTCAAGTTCGAAACTGGGTCACATGCGGTCAAAAACTAGGTCAGTAGGTCTAAAAATAGAAAAACCTTGTGACCTCTCTAGAGGCCATATATTTCACAAGATCTTCATGAAAATTGGTCAGAATGTTCACCTTGATGATATCTAGGTCAAGTTCGAAACTGGGTTACGTGCCTTCAAAAACTAGGTCAGTAGGTCAAATAATAGAAAAACCTTGTGACCATTTTAGAGGTCGCATTTTTCATGGGGTCTTTATGAAAATTGGTCAGAATGTTCACCTTGATGATATGTAGGTCAAGTTCGAAACTGAGTCATGTGCGGTCAAAAACTAGGTCAGTAGGTCTAAAAATAGAAAAACCTTGTGACCTCTCTAGAGGCTATATGTTTCACAAGATCTTCATGAAAATTGGTCAGAATGTTCACCTTGATGATATCTAGGTCAAGTTCGAAACTGGGTTACGTGCCATCAAAAACTAGGTCAGTAGGTCAAATAATAGAAAAACCTTGTGACCTCTCTAAAGGCCATATTTTTCATAGGATCTGTATGAAAGTTGGTCTGAATGTTCATCTTGATGATATCTAGGTCAAGTTCGAAACTGGGTCACGTGCGTTCAAAAACTAGGTCAGTAGGTCTAAAAATAGAAAAACCTTGTGACCTCTTTAGAGGCCATACTTTTGAATGGATCTTCATAAAAATTGGTCAGAATGTTCATCATGATGATATCTAGGTAAAGTTCGAAACTGGGTCACGTGCCGTCAAAAAGTAGGTCAATAGGTCAAATAATGAAAAAACCTTGTGACCTCTCTAGAGGCCATATTTTTCATGGGATGTGTATGAAAGTTTGTCTGACTGTTCATCTTGATGATATATAGGTCAAGTACGAAACTGGGTCAGCTGCGGTCAAAAACTAGGTCAGTAGGTCTAAAATTAGAAAAATCTTTTGACCTCTCTAGAGGCTATATTTTTCAATAGATCTTCATGAAAATTGGTCTGAATGTTCACCTTTATGGTATCTAGGTCAGTTTCGAAACTGGGTCACATGTGGTCAAAAACTAGGCCAGTAGGTATAGAAATAGAAAAACCTTGTGACCTCTCTAGAGGCCATATTTTTCATGAGATCTTCATGAAAATTAGTGAGAATGTTCACCTTGATGATATCTAGATCAAGTTCAAAACAGGATCACGTACCTTTGAAAACTAGGTCAATAGGTCAAATAATAGAAAAACCTTGTGACCTCTCTAGAGGCCATATTTTTCAATGGATCTTCATGAAAATTGGTCAGAATTTTTATTTTGATGATATCTAGGTCAAATTCAAAACTGGGTCACATGAGCTCAAAAACTAGGTCACTATGTCAAATAATAGAAAAAACGACGTCATACTCAAAACTGGGTCATGTGGGAACAGGTGAGCGATTCAGGACCATCATGGTCCTCTTGTTTTGTTACTATACTATATACATAGACACAATCTTGTGCGCACCATCTCTCCTCATCCCCTTGACACAATTTAATGAAACTTCACACAAGTGATCAGTAACAACAGTAGTTGTGCATGGGACATGTTAGGTTCTTTTAGAAAAAAATTTTGCAGAGTTATGGGACTTTGTTTTTTTGTTACTATACTATATACATAGACACAATCTTGTGCGCACCATCTCTCCTCATCCCCCTGACACAATTTAATGAAACTTCACACAAGTGATCAGTAAAAAACAGTAGGTTGTGCATGGGGCATGTTAGGTTCTTTCAGCGACAAAAATTGCAGAGTTATGGGACTTTGTTTCTTGTTAACATACTATGTACATACAGTCTGCATATGCAATCTTGTGCGTGCCTAATCTACCAAACCCCCTTTCCACAAAATTTTTAATAAAACTTCACACTATCAGTCCAACCCAGTTGTGCTGGTACATGTTACTTCTTTTAGATAATATTTTGCTGTTATGGACTTTGTTTTTTGTTATTAACTGAACATACAGTTAATACATACGTCCATATTTGCAATCTTGTGTGCGTAAAATTTGCAATGTATGTGTCAGTGCATGCGGGGGGTACTTCATCCCCTTTAGTGATACCATTTCTTTGTTCTGCTGGGGATCGTAAAAGACATCTTGGTTTTCACAGTTCTGGTCTAATGGACATAAGCAGGGTTTTTTTTTTCAGCCGATTTTAAAGCCATTATTGGGTTATTTCCCCAATCAAAAATAGTTTTTTTTTTTTCCCAGTTTAAAGCAAAAAAATTCCAACTCAAAGCAAAAAAATTAAGAAAAATAAACCCCTTTTCTGAGAAAAACAGCAGGTTCGCCGAAAATTGAGTATGAAAAATGGAAATACAATCGGATACATTTGCCAATGGTCATTAAATTTTCTATTAATCTGAGTTATAGAAATAGATCGATATAAACAACAACGGTAAAAACATGTCACACGTTCAGGCTCTCAAAAATGCCTTTCCAGTCATGTTTTTCTTTGCTGGTCTAGGTAAGATCATTCCAAGCAGCACAGCTGGGGTTGAACAAGTGTTAAGTTTGATGAATATTAAATAAACATAAAAATCAGTTATCATGTTCATACTGGCTTGAACTGGTATGGATATTGAAATTTGTAATTTTTTCCAATTTTGGCAAAAATGTCGCGAAAATTCCCAATCCCACGGGTATGGGTAATGTTCCCAAAATGGTGAGAAAAAAACCCTGTAGAGCAAGCAGTCTACTTCTTTGGCATGACGATGATCACAGTCAGACAGCATATTTCATTTGTGCTAAAATTTGTGCCCAAGAGAAATAGCAAACATAATTTATGATCTGTATTCAATGATATATCACAGAATCTGATATTCATTCACTTTTTATGCTATATTTTCACAGAAACTACAAATATTTCATAAATTTTTACAACAGGAAATGTAATTCCACATGCAAACTGGCATGTTCTGGCTGTCTTGATGCTATCTAGAGAAGCCATATTTCAGACACATGTATCTAGAAATATGTCCACTGATACATATTAATTTTGTTTTTGGAAAATATTATTTTGTCATGGCAGTGTCTACCATATGCTTCCAAATAGATATTCCTGGAGGCATTAGTAACTTTTATTGTCTAAAATTGTTTATCGCAAGATTGTTATTTGCAGTTTTTAAAAGAAAGAAAAAGACTAAACTAAAAAAAGTTTGTTTTTTTTACTTTTTTTTGCTGTTTTCAGGATTTTTGTTTGGAACTTTCCAAAAAAAATTTATATTAACACGATAGTTCACTTTTTTCCACATTTTAAAACATGGGTTGCCATTGGAGGCCAAAATTCAGGCTCATTTTCCATTCTCTATAAAGTATTTTTTTCCCCATTTTTGACAAGAATTTCATTCATTTCACTGTAAATACACGAACTGTATCATTTAAAAACGTTAGACAATGAGCTTTTAAATCCTTTTTGTCTGGGGTGTAACATATTCATAAGCAGAATTTTTTTCTTTACAATGTGATTTTTATTTATTTTTGTTGTTTACAAGCATCTTTCCCTTCCCTATGGGCCCCTTCCCCATTTCTGTCTCCTTTGGGAAACCTGAAAAAATTAGGGCTATAGATCAATGCTAAGTAGACATAAAGTGAAAAATATTTTCCCCCATGTTGAAAAATAGGCTGAATTTTTATATTTTAAGGTTTTTCAGGAAATTGACCCCCAAATGTTCACCACACCGGACTTGCAGAGCGAGTTTTGGTGTCTGCTTCAAGGTCAAGGTCACATTTTAGTAAAGGGGCAATCGTTTGTTTGGTCCGCTCTGTTACTCTTAACCCCCTTGAAGGATTTAAGAAACTTGACACAAATTTTTCCCACTCAAGACGACGTGCGAGCAATTTTCCAAACGACCCCTTCAAGGTAAAGGTCACACTTAGGGGTCAAAAGTCTATCAGTTTTTTTGTGTCCGCTCTGAAAATCTTAAACTGCGGGAAGGTTTTTCAAAGAAACTTGGCAAAAATTTTCACCACATGAACGAGTCAGAGCGCATGTTCCGGATGACTCCTTCAAGGTCAAGGTCACATTTAAAGGGGTCAAAGGTCTTATGATTGCTTTGTGTTTTTGCTCTGATTGCGGCCTTGTTTTTTTTTTGGCAGATCCTTTTTTATATTTAAGTATTTTTTTTTTTTTCATTCCCTTTTTTATGTTACTAAAAATAGTTTTTTTTAAAAACTTTTTTTTTATTGGCCATGGGAAAACCCAGCCCCCTTTTTCTTGGTAAAAAGGATGGTACTTTCTTTTTTTGGGTCTATTTTTACATACTGTACTGTAAGGTTTTTTGTGACTTTGAATTTTTTTTTTTTTGGGCTTAGATTTTTTTTTTTTGAAATTTTCCTTTTTTTTGTTCCCGCCCCTTTGGGGGACAACAGTCAAGTTCTTAAAAATTTTTTTCCCATCTATGATGTAAGCCTCGGGCGTATATTGCCCCGCTTGGCGGCGCTGTTTTACTTTTTTCCCGAAAAAAAGACTGTCTGTTCTCCAGTAATTACAATATTTAATTGTCTGACTTCTGATGAGACATCAATCATGTGATTATCCAGTCAGGGAAAACTGCAATCAAAAACGGATTATTTTGCAACTGTACTTTCCTTTTTTGCCAAATTTTTAAGAAGCGTGACATTTCACAAATTTATAAGCAAGTATTTGCTCTACTTTCTACAAATGTTTCATGTGCAAGAGTTCTACATTCAAAGATGCGTAAAATATCCCCGTTGCTCCTTTTAGTAAGATGCAATGCTTAATGTATGGCTCCATTTGAGTGATTAAAGGTATAGGTTGATAAATTTTGGGCACTAAAAAATAAATAACAAAAATAGGGAAATTGGAAGACCTTAGTGATTTTTCCTTTTTATTACCAGGGTCTGTATTTACTTGACCATTGGTTTATCTATAATAGAAACTGGGGTTCCTGAACCATGAGGGAGATGTACCCTAAAACCCTCTTTGACAAGCGAAACAAACTGTTTATAGGTGAAATTGTTTAGTGGGGAAACCCCTTTTTTTATCGTAATCCTGTCCGTGTTGAATCCGTGCAATGGAAAAGTAAGCTTCTATAATGTTACCTGCTACACAGGATAACACAGTCGAGTATAATCGGGGGAGGTATATTGCATCTAACAGTCCTAACATTGTTTTCTTTGATTTTCCCATAGTTCTAGATATTTTTCCCATACTATGACACATATAGATGGGTAGCAGAAATTGTTCTCTTTCCAGCAATAATGTTTTCTCAACATATTTTATCTTGTGAAATTCTGACACTGTGGGTTTTAACATTTTCTAAAAAAAATGTCAACTGTTTGTTGACAAATTACATCACAAAAAGTGTCACATTTTCCCCAGGGCATTAAATGATTTGATCTTTACATATTTTTCTTTTCAGTCTACTTACTGCTGCAGTAAATATGCATGATTTTTTCATGCCGAGAAGTAAAAAGTGTATGGTTTGCATGAGGTACTATGTACATAGTCACCTAAGTCTACAAAAAAATTTTAGCAGAGTTGTTTCATTTTTTTTTTCCCAAAGCCACATAAAACACAATGATCATTCGTTGGTTTTGTTTAACGAAAATGGGAATGCATTTATTTTTTGAAGGAAATGCAAAAATAAAGTAGTGTTGTTCGATAACCAGATAAAAAACCCAAGGGCTATATTTCTCATTTATAGTAAGTGTGCTCAGCAAATTTAAAGAAATTCAAATTGGATTTTTCCTTTTATTAGAAAATATTGAGTTTTGTTTATTTCATGTAAGCTTTATATTTCCCTTTAAACACAGAAAATTTTTAATATCCCCTATTTAGTTTTTTTTTTTAATTTTTAAAATTTTTTACTTCTTTTAAAGTTGCTTTTACTAGTTTTTTCTGGTAGATAATTTTATTCCACAAAGCTATCTCATCAACCGAGAGAAACTCTCAGATAACTTATTACAACCATTATTGGAAGGCTTATACCACATTAGGCAAATATTTACCACACGATAGACAATCTCCACAATGTGAAATTGAGCTGATTCTTGTGAATAAGAGATGCAGTTTAAGGAACTTTATATAGTTACAATGAAAATCTGCATGATAACTTAATTGTTGACAGTTATTGCCAACACCATAAGAGGGAAAAAAGGCATACATGTCAAATAAAAGTTATCTTAACTTAATATTTATATTCAGTACTTACAAGAAAAAGTAAAAAATTTATTTTATGTTAGGCAGTCGTTGTTTTATTGGAATAAATAAAAAAGGGTAAAACCATACCATTTTATTTTTTCTTAGCAAATGTTTCATATAGTCAAAAAGTTATGTTACTTTTTAAATTAGCTGTTTTTTTCCTTTTGGAAAAGGCCCCTTGCATATGAACAGGTTTTTTTATCAATATGTCTAAAACTGTAAAGAATACCCAAAGACCCAAAGCATTATAAAAATTATCTGTATTTAAAATTTAGCTTTTCATTCTGTGGAATTCTGCCCGCCTGGTTAAGCCATAACACAAGTTGTGTTTAACAGTGACATGTCATTATTTGGGTATTCCAAAACCCCTTTCATTGTGTTTTAACACAACATGTTTTCTCGTCTACATAAATTTGAGAAAACTATCTGGAACAAAACTACAAAAATGTTGTACATCATTTATAGTGAATTACCTTATTTTCCTAAAGTGTTGGGACACCCTTAAAATTGGGACACCCACAAAATATTTTGCTGTTCTTATAATTTGTGACAGTATGTGAAGCAATGTGACAACAAATCTTGTACATGTGATATGCCAGATTGTTCAATGTCTGGATAATCACCGTTCGTTAACATTCATGTATGTTTTTCAGTTTATTTTCTTTCCTCTTGTATTGACCAAAGAAGTTGTTCTTCCAAGATTTTAGGCTTGAATCATAGGTGCGCTTTGTACATAGGTGCACATTATACATTGATATTTATGGTAGGTAGAATATATAACATATACATATATATTATTAGTAGAATATATAGATCTTTTATTTGTGTCCCATTACCAGTATCCATCTAGTCATCTGTTTATCTGTCCATCCATCAGTCACAAAAAGTAGATCCTTTGTTGACTTTCATAGTACAGGATTTTTTTTCCATGAAACCTGGTTTATAGACGGTATAATTATGTTATTTGGAAAATATGCAGGTTCAATATAAAAAGTGGTTCTATGGCACATGCCATATGACAAATGCCCTTTTCCTGTAGAGGACTTTTTTTTGCTGGGCAATCGGTGCTTCACTGATGGAGGAAAAAATCATCATACAAAGCAGCAAGGAGATGTAATTTTCCGGCTGTGATTGAAAATATATGTGTGAGAGACATCTAATTTGGTCAGGTTTGCCCTGTTAGACAATTTGATTATTGGGTATCTGTTGATATGATATTACAGATATTGATTGCTGCCATTCAATTATGTCTTATATCTCCTGTGTTTATTATACGCCCGAAGGGACGTATTATGTTTTACCCTGCTGTCTGTCTGTCTGTCCGTCCGTCCATCCAATTTTGTGTCTGCTTTGTAACTCTTGAACCCCTTGAAGTATTTCAAAGAAACTTGACGCAAATGTTCACCACATTGGGACGACGTGCAGAGCACATGTACTGGATGGCTCGCCTCAAGGTCAAGGTCACACTTAGGGGTCAAAAGTCATATGAGTGTGTTTCATGTCCGCTCTTTAACTCTTAAACTGCATGAAGTATTGTAAAGAAACTTGACACAAATGTTCACCTCATTGAGATGATATGCAGAGCACATGTTCTGGATAGCTAGCTACAAGGTCAAGGTCACACTTAGGGGTCAAAGGTAATACCTTTGGGTGTATATTGCTCCACATTGCAGTGCTCTTGTTGTATATTATATGAAATATCCCAGTAACTTGTATTAACTCATTTGTGCTCATACTCTGAATTTTGTTCATTCTTGTGTTCACATAAGAATTTGTGCTCATACTCTGAATTTTGTTCATTCTTGTGTTCACATAAGAATTTGTGCTCATACTCTGAATTTTGTTCATTCTTGTGTTCACATAAGAATTTGTGCTCAAAGAATCTGTTGTATCTGATTTTCTGCCCTATTTTTGTCTTAATTTATAATGATGTGGTTGGTATCCAAAGTAACTAAGAGCCATCTATGGAAGAAAGTCTGTAACCCAAAGAATTTTAACTAAGAAAACAGTTCAGTACCAATGCTTTACTTCCAGAATATTCAGATTGTCTTTTTGCAGTCTTCAAATAAGGCTTCTTAAAATGTTAAGTTTTTGATTATCAGAATTTGCTTTATTATGTATTTTCTCTTTTACTGAAGGAAATGGTTGGTTATATGGAAGCACTAGTCATTTAGGATAATGTGTGGGCAGACGAGGTTTATATAAACATTATTACCATGAGTGAATGATTATCAAGAAAATGTTAAACATTTTTAGCTCACTTGAACCAAAGGTTCAGAATGAGCTATTAGTATAGGTGGATGGTCTGGCGTCAGTCGTCCATCGTCCACATTTTCACTTAAACATCTTCTCCTCTGAAACTACTGGTCAGAATTACACCAAACTTGGTCGTTGTTTAGGTAATGTTATTTAAAGGTCAAGATTGCATTTTGAGATCCAAGATCATGGTCATTTTTCCTTTTGACACAGTATAATTTTTATGCATCCTTGGATATTCAAATAAATTGGCACAAACATTCACCATAACAAGACAATATGTCACAATCGAGACCGCTACCCCTGCCTTTAATGTCAAGGTCACATTTTGAAGTTTTTTAACCATGTTTAAAAAAAAAAAAACAACCTGGTTTTTGGCATGGAGAATGTCATTGTCTAGGTGAGCTGGTGAGTTAGCAGCATCCACTCAAAAACTAGTGAAATGAATCTTGATCTATACATAGATTATAGCAAGACCAAGATGAGGATTGCATTTGGGTTCAGTGAAGCAAGGTCAATGTCACTGTTACTATAAAAAAAATGTTTCTGCTCATTAACTTTAGTTTAGCTTGACGTATTGAAATTAAACTTTGAAAAAGAAATGTTAAACCCGCATAACACAGAACTTTTTACTGCACTTAACATCTGCCAGGCTGGTTATGTATACTGGAATCTGGAAAGTCTGTACCAGATCACGGTCAAGACCCTGCATTGAGCAGATGAGAGTTGTAATTGTCTGGTTGTGATTGAAAATGTATGTGCAAAAGACATCTAATTTTGTTGAGTTCCCCCATTTAGACAATTTGATTATCTGTTGATATGATGTTACAGATATTGATTGCAGTGATTTAATTAAATCTTGTTTCTCCTTTGTTTATTGTCACTTGTTATGTCTCTGCAACTTATATCAACTTATTGTGTCTAAAATCAATTTCGTCTTCCACCTCTGATTCATGTGAGGAAGTTGGCAGTTACTTGCGGAGCTCCCAAAGGAAAATGGCAAGCTTAAGCTTGCATTAAGGCCACAGCAAGCTTATGCACACTTATATGAGTGTGGACAAAAAGACACTTGCAAGTCTCTCGCAACTTTGTTATGATCGCGCAAGCTTGCACATCAAGGACTATATTCGTCAACCTGTTCAAGGTTTGTGAGCAGTCTAAATAACCTAAGAGTCTAAAAATTATTCATATTTACTTCCTTTAATTTGACAAATTGCACAGTTCATAAAACTTTCACACTTTCAATGAAACATTATTTGTAGTGATCAGTAGATAAAGACTTAAAAATCAGGGAAAATATTTTTTAAAACAACATATTTTGACCAAAAAAAAGTTACTAATTGGTTAAATGTAATACCTCCCTTTTATATGTATCAGTGAACTGAAAGAGTTTTAAAAAGGTTACAGGATTGCAAGCTAGTTGCAGTCTTAAATAGTATTAAGATAGAAAGACTTATCCCCAAACTTAATTTTCATGCGAGCATCTGCAAGCATTATATTACGTGACTGCAATCTTTGTAAGTAAGCTTGCGCAAGCTTATGGCAAGCTTCTCACAAGCTTGCAGCATTTTGCAGTATTTTGGTTTGGGAGAACAGGTTTGTACTGGTACAGAATCCAGGAACAATGGTTAGGTTAACTGCCCGCCATAACATAACTGAAATACTGTGGAAAAACGGCGTTATATAAACCCAAATAAAACAAAAAAACAAACAACCTATTTCTTCTGACACTGATCATTCTTGGGTTTAGTTAGAAGATTGAACGAGTCTGTTAATATTATATTTTCTGCGCTGTTGTTATCTTCCTTCAGATTTGTGTGATTGCGGTTACTAAAGTTATTTAGAACCATCTTTAACAGAAAGTCGGTATCCACTATTCATTTCAGCAATTTTGAACAAAAAAGCCAGTCCTGTGGGAACTCTTTAATTCCGTAAAGCCTCTCAAAAGAATATGACTTTGTACATGTACTGTGAAATCATTATTATTCATGGGGGATTCATTTTCATGGATTTCATGGTTCAGCTCAACCACGAAATTAAGTCCCAACGAACAAATTGTGCCCAAGATAATGTAAAGCGTACACAACAATGCGCAATGTAGCCAAAAAAGACACCATAGCCGTCCGATCTAATCTGTAGATGTGCGCATGCGGCAGTGCTGACCTGCAGCTTTTGTGTAGTTTATGGAGGCTCCACCAACGATTAACATAGGTATGCGTCGGAACAAAACCGACTTTAATTCAGACATTTACCTGTGGTTTCTTTATAACATGCTCGTCAAAATAAAAGTAGATACTAAAAATAGAAGTTTGACATAGCGTCATGTGCCAACCGCACTATTCTGCGGCTGTTGTTTGATTTTTTTCGGGCCCATTCTACAATGTTTTACACTAGCCTTTATTTTTACTGACACGTAGTAAATTACTATTACTTTGGGACTACTAGTATTAAATATGATAAATTAATTGCTAGATTTTTGTCCGATGCATTATTACCCAATTCCCATTACACGTTTTTCGGCAGGAAATAACACATGCATATAAGTTTAACAGCTTGTAAATTTAGATGGAAGCACGCATTCATTTTGCAAAAGAACATTCGGATGCAAGTTAAGTTTTGACACCTTTTAATTGGTGCCAACTTTTCTTATTGAATATTTCAGTTTCATTAAGTTTTGCAAATTAGGGGTTGTAAGAACAAAATGATAAACTAGATCTATTCCTGTGGAAATTGTGAAAAAAATTAATAAAAAATTGAAAATCCACGAATTTACGTCCCCACGAAACGGCCGTTTTGGCCAAAATCACGAAATTTTGTGGCGACGAAATTAAATGATTTCATATTATCTGAATTCACTTTACTTTGGCTTTTTCTCTTGACCCTGCCCCAGGGGTCACTTGATTTTACATAGGAAAATCTTAAATTTTTTTCTAAAAATAATACAGAAGGCCTAGATCTTAGATATTTGACATGTAGCATTGCCTTGTAGACTTCTACAAAATTTGTTCAAATCATGACCCCGCCCCATGGGGTTACTTGATTGTACATAGAAAAGTCCTCAAAATTTTCTAAAGATAAACCAGAAGGCCTAGAGCTTAGATATTTGACATGTAGCATTGCCTAGTGGACCTCTACAAAATTTGTTCAAATCTTGACCCCCCAGGGTCAAATTGACCCAGCCCCAGGGGTTACTTGATTGTACATAGAGAAATCTTCATAAATTTGCTAAAAATAAACCAGAAGGCCTAGATCTTAGATATTTGATATGTAACATTGCCTAGTAGACTTCTACAAACTTTGTTCAAATCATGACCCCCGGGGTAAAATTGGCCTCACGCCAGGGGTGACTTGATTGTACATCGGAAAATCTTCCAAAAAAATTTTAAAAATCATCAGTTTGACTTTTGAAACATGTAGCTCATATTACTCAGGTGAGTGATCCAGGGTCATCATGACCCTCTTGTTGTATATATATTAACTTGTATCACAGTAATTTAACTACTTGTGAGAATGGATTGAAATGTTCACGTTGATGATCTGTTTGCATTTTAACAAAGTTCTTTCCCACTTTTTACTTAGGAATTTCAGTTTTAAAACTAATCTTTGATGATCTGTCATGCAATGCACAGTATGATGTTCTATTACTCTGTCTTGCATTTATACAAAGATGTATTACCCCTTACTCTTCTTGTTTGTTTTGTTGGGTTTAACATTGCACCAACACAATTCAGGTCATATGGCGACATCCCAGCTTTGATGGTGAAGAACAGAGGTGCCACTCAGTGCATTATATCATCATGGGCAGGCACCTGGGTAGAACCGCAGACCTTCCGTAAGCCAGCTTGATGAAGAATTTAATGACCCTTGTCAGGCTTGAACCCACGTCGGTGAGGGGCAAGTGATTTGAAGTCAGCTACCTTAGTCACTTGGCTATGGAGGCCCCCTGATACTCATTTAGTTTACTTACTTCAGTAATTGAGTGTTGCTGTCCTTTGACAGTGCTTGGTTTATATCTCTTTAATATTAATGCTATCAAAAACACTTTTCTGAGAGAGAGCAAATATTGATAATCGAAATCATTCCTTCACATCTGTAATTGTTGTCATAAGGTGATCAATGCATTTCTCTAGAACTTTTCTTAAAAAATCCCATTGACTTTTCTGTCTAAAATTTCTTCAAGTTTGTTAAACGGCTTCTCTGCTTGAAGATTAATTTGTTGATGAATTTGCACAGCAAGGGATAGCTGTCCTTGATGTGGTCTGCCTTTCTTGTCCCATAACTTCTCTTTTTCCGATTTAATCATCTCGGTAGCTAAAAGGAAAGAAAAAGATAAAAGACAAACAAACCTGTAGAGGTTAGCATACAAATTAGTGTACTTTCTTGCATTAAAAAATGATGCAGTTTTATTTTTTTAGCCCACCATCATCAGATGGTGGGTTATTCAAATCACTCTGCGTCCGACGTCCTTCCGTCCGTCCTTCCATTAACAATTTCTCGTTATCGCATCTTCTCAGAAACTACCAGGGGGATTTTGACCAAACCTTGTCAGAATGATGTATTGGTACTCTAGTTATGTCCCCCTGAAAATCAGACTGGTTCAACAATTTTTTAGTGAGTTATGGCCCTTTGTTTATTTCTATAATTTACATAGATTTATATAGGGAAAAACTTTGAAAATCTTCTTGTCCAAAACCACAGAGCCTAGGGCTTTGATATTTGGTATGAAGCATCATCTAGTGGTCCTCTACCAAGATGATTCAAATTATTTCCCTGGGGTCTAATATGGCCCCGCCCCGGGGGTCACATGGTTTATATAGACTTATATAGGGAAAAACTTTGAAAAACCTCTTGTTCAAAACCATAGGGCCTAGGGCTTTGATATTTTGTATGTGACATCATCTAGTGGTCTTCTACTAAGATTTTTCAAATTATCCTCCTAGGGTCAAATATGGCCCCGCCCTGGGGGTCACATGGTTTACATAGACTTATATAGGGAAAAACTTTGAATATCTTCTTGCCCAAACCACAAAACCTAGGGCTTTGATATTTGTTATGTAGCATCATCAAGTGGTTCTCTACCAAGTTTGTTCAAATTATCCCCCTAGGGTCAAATATGGCCCTGCCCTGGGGGTCACATGGTTCATAAAGACTTATATAGGGAAAAGCTTTTAAAATCTCCTTGTCAATAACCTACAACATTCAAATTTGGACCACATGTATGGTTTTGAGTGGCAAGATGAACCTTGACATGAGTTGACCTTGGTATTGACCTAGTGACCTACTTTCACATTTCTGTAGCTACAGCCTTCAAATTTGGACCACATGCATAGTTTTGAGCACTGAAAAAAACTTTGACCTTGACATTGACCTAGTGACCTACTTTCACATTTTTGAAGGTACAGGTTTCAGATTTGGACCACATGCATAGTTCTGTGTTCCGAAATAAAATTTGAACTTGATTTTGACCTAGTGACCTACTTTCACGTTTCTCGAGCTACAGCCTTCAAATTTGGACCACTTGCGTAGTTTTGTGTACGGAAATGAACTGTGACCTTAAGATTGACCTAGTGACCTACTTTCAAATTTCTCAAACTACAGCCTTCAAACTTGATGCACGTGCACAATTTTGTGTACTAAGAACTTTGTCCTTGAAATTGATCTAGTGACCTACTTTCACATTTCTCAAGCTACAGCCTTCAAATTTGGACCACTTGCATAGTTTTGTGTACCGAAACTTTGACCTTTACATTGACCTAGTGACCTACTTCCACATTTCTGTAGCTACAGGCTTTAAATTTAGACCACATTCATGGGATTGTGTACTGAAACAAACTTTGACATTGACCTAGTGACCTACTTTCACATTTCTCAAGCTACAGCCTTCAAATTTGGACCACTTGCATAGTTTTTTGTACCAAAATATACTGTGACCTTAAGATTGACCTAGTGACCTACTTTCAAATTTCTCAAACTACAGCCTTCAAACTTGATGCACATGCATAGTTTTGTGTACAAAGAACTTTGTCCTTGAAATTGATCTAGTGACCTACTTTCACATTTCTCAAGCTACAGCTTTCAAATTTGGACCACGTGTTGTGTACGGAAATGAAATTTGACCTTGAGCTAGTCAGTAAGTCTTGAAATTTTGGAACATTCAAAAATGGCACATTGGTGGGCGCCAAGATCACTCTGTGATCTCTTGTTATGAGTAAAGAGTCACTTTAGCATAGTAACCTTTTCTACAATACACAGCAGAGCATTAGTGCCATGGGTTTGTATTTGAGCCGCGCCATGAGAAAACCAACTAATGGGTTTGAGACCAGCATGGATCCAGACCAGCCTGCGCATCAGCGCATTTTGGTCAGGATCCATGCTGTTCGCTTTTAAAGCCTACTGCAATTAAAGAAACCGTTAGCGAACAGCATGGATCCTGACCAGACTGCTCGGATGCGCAGGCTGGTCTAGATCCATGCTTGTCACAAAGCCATTATATTGGTTTTCTCATGGCGCAGCTCATTCTATTAACACAAAATTTCTGCATCCTAGCTCAAGACTATATCAGGTACTTAGTTGAAAGTCAAATTTTAGAGTTAGGCCACACCAAACTGATTACATGTTCGTCTGATTTCCCGCACCAATTTGACGGGAAATGAAAAAAAAAATTTTTAATTTTTTTTGACCGCCCGCACCTGGCGTATTTTTTGCGCTGGGTCGAAATCAGTAGGAACAAAAAAAAATGGGGAAATTCCAAAGTTTAAATGCACCTTGCTTGTAATTTATCGGAGCATCGGAAGAACATGTTCTCTAATACAGTCACTGATTCGACTACGTAGTCTCCCTACCACAGAGAAGGGATACCAACCCCGGTAGTATCAGTTTATTCGATTAAATTTTTGTAATATTCGATCGCTTAAAATCAGGCATAACAAATGTCAGCCCCCTATGTCTTTTTAGCCCACCATCATCAGATGGTGGGCTATTAAAATCACTCTGCGTCCATGGTCCGTCCGTCCGTCATTCCGTCTGTCCGTCCGTTAACAATTTTTCGTTATCGCATCTCCTCAGAAACTACTGGGGGGATTTTGACCAAACTTTGTCAGAATGATGTATTGGTACCCTAGTTGTGTCCCCCTGAAAATCAGACTGGTTCAACAATTTATGAGTGAGTTATGGCCCTTTGTTTATTTCTATATTTTACATAGATTTATATAGGGAAAAACTTTGAAAACCTTCTTATCCAAAACCACAGAGCCTAGGGCTTTGATATTTGGTTTGAAGCATCATCTAGTGGTCCTCTACCAAGATGATACAAATTATTTCTCTGGGGTCAAATATGGCCCCGCCCTGGGGGTCACATAGTTTATAATGACTTATATAGGGAAAAACTTTGAATAACCCCTTGTCCAAAACCACAGGGGCCTAGGGCTTTGATATTTTGTATGTGACATCATCTAGTGGTCTTCAACTAAGATTATTCATATTATACCCCTAGGGTCAAATATGGCCCCGCCCTGGGGGTCATATGATTTACAGAGACTTATATAAGGAAAAACTTTGAAAATCTTCTTGTCCAAACCACAAAGCCTAAGGCTTTGATACTTGTAATGTAGCATCAGCTAGTGGTTCTCTACCAAGTTTGTTCAAATTATCGCCCTAGGGTCAAAAATGGCCCCGCCCCAGGAGTCACATGGTTCATATAGACTTATATAGGGAAAAGCTTTTAAAATGTTCTTGTCAATAACTACAACATTCAAATTTGGACCACATGTATATTTTTGAGTGGCAAGATGACCCTTGACATGAGTTGACCTTGATTTTGACCTAGTGACCTACTTTCACATTTCTGTAGCTACAGCCTTCAAATTTGGACCACATGTATATTTTTGAGTGGCAAGATGAACCTTGACATGAGCTGACCTTGATTTTGACCTAGTGACCTACTTTCACATTTCTCAAGCTACAGCCTTCAAATTTGGACCACATGCATAATATTTTGCACTGTAAAAAACTTTGACCTTGATTTTGACCTAGTGACCTACTTTCACATTTTTGAAGGTACAGGCTTCAAATTTGGACCCTATGCATAGTTCCGTGTTTCAAAATGAAATTTGACATTGATTTTGACCTAGTGACCTACTTTCACATTTCTCAAGCTACAGCCTTCAAATTTGGACCACATGCATAGTTTTGTGTACCGAAAAAAACCTTGACCTTCACATTGACCTAGTGACCTACTTTCACATTTTTAAGGTACAGGCTTCAAATTTGGACCACATGCATAGTTATTGTATTCCGAAATAAAATTTGACATTGATTTTGACCTAGTGACCTACTTTTACATTTCTCAAGCTACAGCCTTCAAATTTGGACCACTTGCATAGTTTTGTGTACCGAAATGAACTTTGACCTTTACATTGAACCTAGTGACCTACTTTCACATTTTTAAGGTACAGGCTTCAAATTTGGACCACATGCATAGTTTTGTATTCCGAAATAAAATTTGACCTTGATTTTGACCTAGTGACCTACTTTTACATTTCTCAAGCTATAGCCTTCAAATTTGGACCACATGCATAGTTTTGTATACCGAAATGAACTTTGACCTTTACATTGACCTAGTGACCTACTTTCACATTTTTACGGTACAGGCTTCAAATTTGGACCACATGCATAGTTTTGTATTCCGAAATAGAATTTGACCTTGATTTTGACCTAGTGACCTACTTTTACATTTCTCAAGCTACAGCCTTCAAATTTGGACCACTTGCATAGTTTTGTGTACCGAAATGAACTTTGACCTTAAGATTGACCTAGTGACCTACTTTCACATTTCTGTAGCTATAGGTTTCAAATTTAGACCACATGCATAGGATTGTGCACTGAAACAAACTTTGACCTTGACATTGACCTAGTGACCTACTTTCACATTTCTCAAGCTACAGCTTTCGAATTTGGACCACATGCACAGTGTTGTGTACAGAAATGAAATTTGACCTTGAGGTAGTCAGTAAGTCTTGAAATTTGGAACACTCAAAAATGGCACATTGGTGGGTGCCAAGATCACTCTGTGATCTCTTGTTTGTCTCCTGCAGAGATGACGAACGGCAAGTATTTTCAGCAACAGCTGTTGAGATTTCCCCGAGCTGCAGTTTTACAGAGTTGTTTAAGGGCTGCTGCGCTATACATTAAGATGAATCTTTCCGCAGATACAGCCTTGTAAATCCCGCCGGGGTTATGCGTGTTTCTCAAACGCAGGTTTTTGTTTTTGTTGATAGTTGTACAATTCTTTATTTGGTTTGAGTGATATTCAAGACGGTAACTGACAATACATCAGGAATTCTAGACATTTGCTTATATGTCACTCAAAAGTGTCAACATTTGTTTTTGTTTACTTTGTATAGTCAAACTCTCAAAGTGCTGGATTTTCATTTGATTTCTGACAGTAAAACCCAGTCTGCAAACTTAGCACCGAATAGTACCACCTCTGATTAACAGGTTCATTTGAGTGCTGTGTGATCTGCATTTGTAATAGATACATGTTGTCCACTTCTGCACTTCAAGGGTTAAAAAGTTTAATGTCACGAGCAGAGAAAATTGTTAAGTGATATGGGATAAATAAGACATTTCAGAATAATAATAGCACTAATATATTTCTTATTTTTTATTATTCCTTCTCTTGAGAAGGAATATTATAGTTCAATAAGTCACACTTGACTGAGCTACTGATACCCAAAGCAGTTGTCATTACAAGCTGGCCAATAAATTTCCGTGACCTTAGAAATAACCTCTGACGTTAGACTATTCTTTCATAATTGAGGCGACTCTCTGACTGAACGCGTTCTGTGGATTACATATTACTAAACCAGAGGATGTTATTTCCTCCATTCTTGAGGAACATAACATACATTCAGTCGACAAGATAGACATATGTCAGAATATTTAAATGTAAACAACTAAATATTATCGTTACCTTGAAATGCATAGTTAATATATGAAAACAAACCCCATTGCGACCCTCTAATTATGCGCAACAAAATCAGGCATCAAATCGTAAATGATTAACCGGGTCAGTGTCTTATTGCCGTATTTACTCTACTGAAAGTGGTAACAGATTTAATTTGTTGTTGGATTTATAACAATTTATGTTAAATAACTAGCGTAAATACTTACTTGAAAATTTTTGGGAGAATAAAACAGAGATTGCAACCAAAATTTTAAAAAAGATGATCATTTTATATTTATAAAGATATGCCCTAGAAGGAACTTTTGCTATGCTTTAACTTGTTGTATGCATCACACATTAAACATTCAATACTCCAAAGACAATGCTGTCTGAATGTTACTTCACACACATTTGTTTTTCCGGCTTATGAATAGAAATACACTACACAAAAAATCCGAAGAACAAGACATCAATTTGGTGTGGCCTTATATTTATTTCAGCTAAGTAACACAAAGTTTCAAGATAACTATCTCGAAGTTTAGAGTTTATAAATAACATACACCTGGCACTATAAATACTGTTCCATATTAACGAAAGTGAAAAAAACAAACATTTGAAATACCATAATACATCACTTAAAATATCCATTTAACTTTTCTCTTGTAAGATATCAAGTCCAAGTTTACTGCTGTGGTTTGTGGTCTTGAGAGGCCGCAATTTCGGAGTGTGAAAATTTTCTTTGTTGAATGTTCATCCTTGCTTTCCCCCCCCCCCCCCCCCCCAGACCCCTTTTCCCAACATCCCCACAACTTTCTCTACCCCATTACCCCTTTCTCATTTTTGTACACTTCTGCTATATCTGTCCACTACTTCCATTTGTGGCATGTCTTCTATGTCATGACATTGTATGGCTCTGGTTGTGTTTGCTGTGCTCTGTTCTCATGGAAAATATCTACCCTGACCTTTTAGTTGTTACAAAAAATAATATATGCCGTGCCATGAGAAAACCAACATAGTGGGTTTGTGACCAGCATAGATCCAGACCAGCCTGCACATCTGCGCAGTCTGGTCAGGATCCATGCTGTTCGCTAACGGTTTCTCTAATTGTAGTAGGCTTTAAAAGCGAACAGCATGGATCCTGACCAGACTGCGCGGATGCGCAGGCTGGTCTGGATCCATGCTGGTCGCAAAGCCACTATGTTGGTTTTCTCATGGCACGGCTCAATTATATGTAAAAAAAGAAGATGAAAATCCTTGTCTACAGTAAGTTGTTTCAGATATCCCAATTAACTTACTTTTTAAGTCTGTTCACACAGTTATAAAGGAATTCAAAATCAGATTTTCTTCATTAGAAAGTAATTTCAGGGTTTTGTTGAAAACAGAGTATGTGGGCTTGAAATTGCCTGTCAGATATAGAATTTGAATATTTCATCTATATTTAGTATATTTGATTTGAAAGCCATGAATGCTTCTTAAATTTGCTAACACTAGTTATTTGTGATAGAGAATTTTTTCGATAGCACAGTCTCATCAACTGAAGCTTGGGAAACTCTCGGATAACTTATTACAATCATTATCGGAAGGCTTATACCTCATTAGGCAGCGAAATCCCCAAATATTTACCATGATAGACAATCTCTGTAATGTGAAATTGAGCTGATATGATGCATTTTAAGGAAGTTTTATTTCTACCGTAGATACTCATGTATAATGCACAGTTTTTTTACCCCCAGGACCATCCCTGAATCGTGGGTACATATTTTGCACAGGTATAGACAATTTTCCAACTTCAGAACAATTGTATTTACAATTTTTTCCATTCCGGGAAAGAGAATCTACCCTCTGTGCTGTCCGGGCTAAAATCTACCATTGACTTTACGTTCCGTAAATTTTTCTTTAAACAAAATGAATCTTAAATAAAATAAACAGTATTTTGAAGAAATTGTAAATATTTTGATACTAATATAAGACTATTATCTTTAACCGAGATCAAACTGTGAACAACGAAACAAGGCATCAACCTAATTGCTAATGATTACAGCCATTTGATCTAAAACGTAACAAAGAACGATCACACCTTTTGTTATCAGTTTTAATTGAGATTTGAAAGATGCCATTCCGAGATATGGAAAACAGTTGCTTTCTATTTATTCATAAAGATATTTAAATTAAAAAAAGAAATAACAAATGTAACAATATTTTGATTGAAAATAAATTTTAAAATTGATAGTACAGTGAGACCGATACCTCTCTCAGCCGCAGAGGTAATTTATTACTGGGTCCAATGTAAACTCTATTTTTGTTTTCAGTCTACCTCAAATTTTTTTTAAAGTCATGAGAGACAAAGATATATTAAAAAAATCTGATGATGCATTTTACAGGCAGTTTAGAATGGGTATGTTTAAATCAAATAGCATAAACTACAATAGCCACTACAGTGCCTTTCTTTATAATTTGGCTGCCATGTATTTGCTATGAACATATAGCATGTCTATTTCATGTTAAATCATGTCTTCGATAATTATTTTCAATTAAGTATAGGATAGACAACGAGTGCCGTTGTCTACGGGATATATACAACGAGCAAAGCGAGTTGTATATATCCTGTAGACAACGGCACTCGTTGTCTATCCGACTTAGACCACGTGACATAAAAACTGCAATTATTGAAAAATTAACGTGTTTTTATAAAAGTAATATCATCTTTGTACCGTTAGCGCTTAATTGTCAGTAGGGCATATGAAATAATGCAGGTTATTTGTATAAATTCAGTTTTACTCAAATACCGGATTTACCAAGATTTAACATTCATTAACACTTTGAGTCATTTGCAATCACAAAATTAATGCTAAACAGTTAAGTATGGTTTTCTCAAAAATACTCAAAATTGGACTGCATGCTGAACAGTTAGTTTTGGAGAGGAGTTTGCATGTTGGAGAAACACGATGACAGATATGTTGATTCAAGAAGATAGCCAGGTTATTTATTTTTTTAGTTAGTTTGTTACCGTAGATACCCATGTATAATGCGCAGTTTTTTGACCCCCGGGACCACCCCCGAATCGTGGGTGCGCATAATACACAGGTATAGACAATTTTCCAACTTCAAAACAAGTTTGTTACCGATGTTCGCCATTTTGGTAAAGGGAAACTACTCCCCGCGCTTACTGTCTCCGCTAAAATCTAAGATTGCCGTTACGTTCCGTAAAAGATCGAATTGTTTAGTTTTCTTTCAAACAAAATTAATTTCATATAAATTTAAAAGTGTTTTGACGAAAGAAATGTTTATAAATCACAAAAATTATGATACTAATTAAAGATCGAGAATTATCTTTAACCGAAACCAAACTGTGAACAACATAATTGACACGAGGTGACACGTTAATTGCCGGTAATTACTGGCTTTATGATCGTGACAAAAAGACTATCACACCTTTTGTTATCAGTTTGAATTGAGAAGCTCATGTCATTTTGAAAGATACCATTCCGAAATATTGAATCAGCTGCTATTTATTTATTCAAAATAGCGAATTAAAAAAGGTAAAACAACAAATATAACAATAATTTACTGGTTTTATTTTCGAGAAAACAAAAATCAATAGTACCGTGAGACCGATGCTGCTCTCCGCCGCGGAGATAAAATTTATTACCGGTGTCAATGTAAACTCTACTTTCGTTTTCCATCCACCTCAAAATTGACCAAAAATGTTTTTTTTTGTTTTTTTCCCAGGATTTTGGACTAAGATCGGGGGTGCGCATTATACACGGGTGCGCATTATACATGGGTATCTACGGTATTTTTTTTATTTGTTTACTTTATTTATCAGGATATAGTTAGTAGGTAGATGCTTGTAGGACTAGGAATACCTTTTACTATATCGCGCCCTTCTTGTAAGAATGATATGTAGTTGTTTTACTTTCTAACTGGGCCAAGTTGTTCGAAACTTTAACGGGCTGTAAGGACTTCGGACACTTTCTATATGAATTTGCCTACTCCAAGAGTGAAAAATAAACTACTAAGAAATAAGTATTTAATTACATATGCCATCAAAATACATATTTGCGATTATTTCTTAAAGTCAAATTTTCAATATTTGTTTAATAGAACAGTGATTTTTGTTCTAAATAGAATTACGTACCCTGTTATACAGATATAAAAAGTGTTTTTCTTTATACAACATTGTTCCCACCCGTGCATCAAAACTATATTTGGCCAGCATATGTAGATATTAATTATACACATTTTCTGTGACTACTGTGTTGATGCAAGGGGTGGAACAGTACTTTTAAACAAAAAATATAACTACAGGGTGTTCCCAAATGTAAAGTAACCAATACTTTTTATATTCATTTTTAAAAAATTGATAGTCACATATTTTTACATCTGTTTGTAACTCAAATACTTTACAAATGTTTGAAAGGGTACACATAGGCATTTTATACATGTAAAGTAGTGAAAGAAGCAAATACTGCGAATTCATTTTTATTCGTCGGGTTAAATTTTTATTGGCTTATCCTGGTTGTTTGTTGCAGTAGATGGACAAATATGTGCTTTAAGATACTTGCAACACACCAGGTAATCTTCTGCATGCCCCCCCCCCCCCCCCCCCCCCCTTCCACCACCCCACTCACAACGCGCACGCCACTTTTTTTTTTTTGTATTTCTTATATATTTTTCATTTCTGATTGATATGCCTGTGATGCATAGGTCAAAAACAGTAGCTTCATGACAGGTCATATCAGTGACGGTTTCACATTCAGTGTGATGCCACGAACGTGATGTGTCAAGTCGCTTTTCATGCAGATGGCATTTATAAATACGGCTAGACGCGAAAACGAACTAAAAGATCCAGCCGAATTTCAGGTGGATTTTTTATAAAGCGACCTGGATACATTTTTATTACATGTTTAAGCCAAATGTGCCGTGCAATGAGAAAACCAACATAGTGGCTTTGCGACCAGCATGGTTCAAGACTAGCCTGCACAACTGCGCAGTCTGGTCAGAATCCATGCTGTTCGCTTTCAAAGCCTATCGGAATTAAACCAACCATTAGCGACCAGCATAGATCCAGACCAGCCTGCGCAGATGCGCAGGCTGGTCTGGATCCATGCTGGTCGCAAAACCACTATGTTGGTTTCCTCATGGCGCGGCTCATTTGGCTTAAACATGTAATAAAAATGTATCCAGGTCGCTGCATAAAAAATCCACCTGAAAATCGGCTGGACCTTTTAGTTTGTTTTCGTGTCTAGCAGTATTGATATTATGCCATCTGTTGGTTTTCTCATGGCGCGGCTCAAATGTTATCTGTGCCACTGGTACTTATCCCAAACAAGAACCAACCCTACGGTCTTGATAAGATGACTGCCTTTTCTTTGTATTAATGTTATGCAGCAACCAACTATCTGCCATCACTTATAACAGAACTATACAGACATGTACATGTACTTAAATAACTACCTGAACCACTGTAATAAAACTGACCCGTCACTTATACATATATACCTATTCACACATGTAATGCATCAATAAGTTTACATTACGAACAGTGTATAGATAAATCAAGTACAGGTTGTTTGCATAAATATCGTTCTATTTTTTATTTATTTACAGGATTTTAATCTTAAAATGTTATTTTTTCCTGAAATAAAATGATTTTGTCACTTTATTCGACTGTAATTCATATATTTAAATCTTCCGTAAAGTGATGACATTATATTTTTACGGAAATTAAACATTTTATTTTTCCAAGAAAATATACCCTGGCCTACATAAAATAAGAAAAACATCTTGATAGGAACAGATACAAACCCGTTTCTGCTGTAATAAGTTAATTAACACATTGGTTTATCATTGACTCGAAACAATTTGGATATTGTTTAAATACTTAACGGGAATTTTGCCTTCAAAATGTAGGCTAGAAGCATATGATAGTGTCCGAAGTCCTTTAGTTTAGTTTAGGTAAGTTTAGTTTATATTAATTTGTTTTAGCTCGATTGTGATGAAAGCTTTAACTGTTTAAGCTTATTGTAACCACTCTCGAGTCCGTTTCCTATGAAAACTAGTACTGGGGTCATATGAGAAGTCATGGTCGTGACCCCAATGATGCTCGAACTCACGACCACTGCATTAAGCTGTTAAACTAACCGCCTGTTAAATTTCTATTCAAGATACTAGTCTTGGTGGGTGGGAAACACTAGTATGATATTTTAATTTTACTGTAAAGATGATTTAGTGTTTATAATCCTTAACAAGTACATTTGATTTTCTAAGTTTTCTAAACTGTCGAAATCTACTGATGAAGTTAATCGACCGTTAAGTCAATCGCCTGTAAAAGTTTCGAAGAACTGGATTCAGTTGTTTGCAAATGTAAGGATCGTGCTGACATGTCTTTTTAGCTCACATGTCACAAAGTGACAGTGTGAGCTTTTGTGATCGCGCAGCGTCCGTCGTCCGTCCGTGCGTCCGTGCGTAAACTTTTGCTTGTGACCACTCTAGAGGTCACATTTTTCATGGGATCTTTATGAAAGTTAGTCAGAATGTTCATCTTTATGATATCTAGGGCAAGTTCGAAACTGGGTCAACTGCGGTCAAAAACTAGGTCAGTAGGTCTAAAAATAGAAAAACCTTGTGACCTCTCTAGAGGCCATATTTTTCACAAGATCTTCATGAAAATTGGTCAGAATGTTCATCTTGATGATATCTAGGTCGACTTTGAAACTGGGTCACGTGCCGTCAAAAACTAGGTCAGTAGATCAAATAATAGAAAAGCCTTGTGACCTCTCTGGAGGCCATATTTTTCATTGGATCTGTATGAAAGTTGGTCTGAATGTTCAGCTTGATGATATTCAGGTCAAGTTCGAAACTGGGTCAGCTGCGGTCAAAAACTAGGTCATAAGGTCTAAAAATAGAAAAACCTTGTGACCTCTCAAGAGGCCATACTTTTGAATGGATCTTCATGAAAATTGGTCTGAATGTTCACCTTGATGATATCTAGGTCAAGTTTGAAACTGGGTCACGTGCCGTCAATAACTAGGTCAGTAGGTCAAATAATAAAAAAACCTTGTGACCTCTCTAGAGGCCATATTTTTCATGGGATCTGTATGAAGATTAGTCTGAATGTTCATCTTGATGATATCTAGGTCAAGTTTGAAACTGGGTCAACTGCAGTTAAAAACTAGGTCAGTAGATCTAAAAATAGAAAAACCTTGTGACCTCTCTAGAGGCCATATTTTTCACAAGATCTTCATGAAAATCAGTCAGAATGTTCACCTTGATGATATCTAGGTCGAGTTTGAAACTGGGTCATGTGCCGTCTAAAACTAGGTCAGTAGGTCAAATAATAGAAAAACCTTGTGACCACTCTAGAGGCCATATTTTTCATGGGATCTGTATGAAAGTTGGTCTGAATGTTCATCTTGATGATATCTAGGTCAAGTTCGAAACTGGGTTAGCTGCGGTCAAAAACTAGGTCATTAGGTCTAAAAAAAAGAAAAACCTTGTGACCTCTCTGGAGGCTATACTTTTGAATGGATCTTCATGAAAATTGGTCAGAATGTTCATCTTGATGATATCTAGGTCAAGTTTGAAACTGGGTCACATGCCATCAATAACTAGGTCAGTAGGTCAAATAATGAAAAAACCTTGTGACCTCTCTAGAGGCCATATTTTTCATGGGATCTGTATGAAAGTTGGTCAGAATGTTCATCTTGATGATATCTAGGTCAGATTCAAAACTGGGTCGCATGCGGTCAAAAACTGGGTCATTATGTCAAATAATAGAAAAAATGACTTCATACTCAGTTCAAAACTGGGTCATGTTGGGACAGGTGAGCGATTCAGGACCATCATGGTCCTCTTGTTTATAACAAGTGAACATAAAAAGTTACAACTGTTGGAAACATTTTAGTGAATGTGTAAATTACGTTTTTACCCAGTTGGTTCTACACTACAAATATGTAGTTTATTGTAATTCAATTTTATTGATATCTAATAACATGGGGTCATTTTCACGATATTAATATTTAGACGTTGTCAACTGAATTTACCTCCAAGTCAGTCTTATTTTTTATCCCATTGATAACTGGTGAGAATATTGCAAGGTCATTTAACTCCGGCGTTCGCCTGTATTGTTAGATGGTAAATTGACACGAAATTCACACGTTTTTTGCCCAAGTTTCCCGCGATATATATACAATGCTACTGTTGTATATGAAATATAGACGGGTACAAGTCTGCTTTGCGATTGGCTATTTACGGATTATCGTGGTCTAATTATTGAATCCACAGTTTGTGGTTACCTCCCTTTATGGCTCTAACTGTATAAGTTTGCATTATTGAAAGTAGTGATTTTCTAATCATGTTATTTTGCATAACAGTTCTTTGGATAGCTGCTGTATCTGTTTTAAACATAAAAATTAAAAAATTAAAGAATACCAGATGACCAAAGTATTATTAAAGTTATCTGTATTAGAATTCAGCTTTTCATTCATGTGGAATATCTGCCAGTCTGGTTAAGCCATAACACAAGTTGATGTTTAACAGTGACACTAATCAATTATTTATGGTACTTCCAAACCACTTTCATTGTCAGTTTGAACACCAACAGTGTTCTCTCAGTCTACATAAATTTGAGAAGCTAGGCTATCTGGAACAAAACTACAAAAGTGTTGAAAGTCATTTATAGAGAAGCAGCATTTGCCAGCATATATTTTGGTGTTATGATCAACTTGTTGCCCCTAGAAGAATGGTGTAGTCTCAAGTCAGTGGTAACAGGTTTGCATATCACCTAGGTCACAACCATACCATCTGATGATATAGAAAGGTAAAGGTTTCTTATTTAATGTGGCAAGTTGATGAAAGTCTCATGTAGAATAAATAGGATGATTGCATATAGGGTATGCCCATCCACTATTTGACAACAGCCACACTTTTTCTTTCCTTCATGCATTGGCCACAAAAATAAAAGGTCATTTAACATTCATTTACTAGTGGAGAAAAGCATCATTATTATTTACACATCATATTAAGTAGAAAGGAGTTGTAATTTTCCGGCTGTGATTGAAAATGTACCTGCGAGAGACATCTAATATGGTCAGGTTAGCCCTGTAAGACAATTTGATTATTGGGTATCTGATGATATGATATTACAAATATTGATTGCTTCCATTCAATTATGTCTTATATCTCCTTTGTTTATTGTTGTATATTATATGAGCCATGCCATGGGAAAACCAACATAGTGGCTTTGCGACCAGCATGGATCCAGACCAGCCTGCGCATCCGCGCAGTCTGGTCAGGATCCATGCTGTTCGCTTTTAAAGCCTATTGAAATTGGAGAAACTGTTAGCCAACAGCATGGATCCTGACCAGACTGCGCAGATGCGCAGGCAGGCTGGTCTGGATCCATGCTGGTCGCAAAGCCACTATGTTGGTTTTCCCATGGCACAGCTCAATTATCTCAACTTACATTAACTTATTTGTTCCAGTACTGATTTTTGTTATCCCCGGAGGCAGAGGAATATTGTTTTGGCATTGTCGGTACTTCTGTTCGTCTGTCCTTCAGAAATTGAAAATGCTTATAATTCAGAAAGTATTTAGCTAGAATCATCAGTGCTCACATATTGATTATTAATTAGCACATGGCCTTTGCACACATTTAACATTATCCCCCTTGACCCAGTAAAAGCAGGTGTTTTTCCATTGGTTTGGTAAAAAAGTTGAAAATGCTTACAATTCAAAAAAGTATTTTAGCTAGAATCACCAAACCTCACATAATTATTTATTAGCACATGACCTTTGCTCGCTTTTAGTATTATCCCCCTTGACCCAGTAAAAGAGTTTTTTTGTAAAAGAAAAAGGATTTTTGACTGTATGTAAATAACAAAACTTAAAATTTACCCTAGGGCTGATCGCAGAAAAAAGTTTGTCGATCAGTACCTTTTTCAAACATTCGCACACATTGACACCAATGCTTCCTTCTTTAGGATTTATCCCTTAAGAAAAAAGTTAAAATTACTGTTAGTCAATACCTTTCTCAAACATTGACACCAACGCTCGGCAGAATGTTAACTACAGAAATATTTCGTGCTGGAAATCAATTTACCTTTTTTAACCACTGTAATGTTTGCAAATCAAAAACGTTTTTCTGAGAGGGAGAGCAAATATTGACAATTGAAATCTCTTCTCATCTGTAATTGTTGTCATAAGGTGATCAATGCATTTCTCTTGAACTTTTCATAAAAAATCTCATGCATTGGCTCATCTGTCTCAAATTTCAACAGTTTGTTAAATGGTTTCTCTACTCTGAGATGTTTTTGTTGATTAAGGTTTACAGACAGCAGGGGATAAATGTTCCTGATAGTTACAGAAAGACTAACATGTGATAAAAAGAATATTACATTTTGTTACTTTCCACTTTGAATAAAATTTTCAGCAGAAGCTCTCATTTTATTTAAGAAATAATTTAAAGCAAAAGAGTGTTTTAACACTATTTATGCACGATGGGCAGTTATACGTCGGGCTCAATAATTTCATGAGGGCGCAGCCAGAGTGAAATTATTTGTACGACGTATTACCGCCCGAGTGTATAAAAAGTGTTATAACACGGTTTTGCTATGAATTATTCAATTCTAATATGCCCTTAATGTAAAACGGTAGATAAAATACAGTAGCGCTGTTTCTTGGTCGCAACAAAAACACTGACGTCACAGCACGTTAACTTGACGTCATTCTAGCGTAAGAGTGTTTTAACAGAGAAAAGCATATTAGAATTTTTTATTCAACTTGTTTAATAAATTCAATTTGATAAAACACTTACGTAATATCCTCTGTTTAACAGTGTAATACTTTGTGGAGAGTTGCAGCATAATTATCTGCAGTATATTTTCAGCCTAATGCTAGAAAACAGCAGGTTTGCTGTATATACTGTATTTGCAGCATATCTGCAGTATATTTGCGGCATAATTTTGATATTTGAAACATAGTGTATTCATGCTTCCTTCAAAGACATTGAATGGAAAAAGTTTGCAATATGCTGAAAGAATACATTTTGTACTGGAAATATGTGGCAATTCTGTAAGGGGCAGGTATACTTAGTAAGGCATTCGTGCAGATTAAACATGCAGTTATAAATCTAGAATTTATTGGAATAGGGCGTATTTTTATCAGAAAAAAATGTACAGCTTTTGCAAAGATCAAATCCGGAGCTACAAGGAATTGAATCTGGAGCCTTCATTATTCCAAAGCCGGAAACCAGATCATGTGACTTAGCAACATCAACTTCTCACACTGATCGGAGCGCCTAGCACTGACATATGTCAAAGACGCATGTTGTGTTTCCAAGACAAAATAAGAAACAAGAAAGTTTTAATATGTAACAGTGTCATCTGAGCTTGATCATTCAAATTTAAATGAAATAATTTGCTGAAAGCTGTGACTTAAACAGAATGGCTGTTGAAAGCAGTATATTGAAGGCAATATTATCAAGACAAGATTGATGTATAGAAAACTTATTGCAATTTAATGTCGACAGCTGCCTAAATTCTCCTTGGATGGTGATGGCTCCAAAATTTTGCACTTTTTTCAGTTAAATGTAACAGTGGGAAGTATATTTTAGACTTGGAACACCTAAAATTTAATTTATCAATAAAAGGTGACCAAAGTTTAAAAGTGGTTGGCTGGAAGTGTAGTTTAAAACTGGAAGAGCTTGGTTGTCATGCATGTAACTTTGGTGGAAATATGTTACATTATGGACAACACTGTGTTAGACACCCCGCATCTGCTCAGTAATGTTACTTGTATCCCAAAAACTGAATTTCTTAATGATATTGTCTGAATAATACTTAATTTAAACCTTACATTTGTTAGTCAAGTATAAATCATAGCTGTCATTTGTTTGTCAGTCTGCAGACTAATTGGCAATTCTGCTCTTGACAACTGCATGATGGGATGTAAGAGAAATTTTTTTAATGGCAATAATTTTCTTGTTTCCTTTAAGATAATTCTGGAGGAAAATGTACATTAGTTCAAGTTATTGCTCGAATGTCTTAGTTTTAAGATTTGATGAAAATCTCGATTCTGTTGTGATCTTTTAGTTGCAGCCGATAACCTATCCTGACTAGTTATACTCCAACCAAACTTTGTTGGGCTATAAAAATTAGTAACACTTTGAACCATCCGCCCTGTCCCATTCATCCGTGCCCTGTCCCGTCCCATCTCTGGAACCCATATTTATTTCATGTTGAAACTGTAAAGAAAACTTTTATTCTGTTTTCTGCAAACATACCATGCCCCATAACACCTGACTTGTTTTGATTTGACAATATTACCTCCCATTTGAACTTTCCAGAGTTGACATTTCTTTAAATAGTTATGAAACCTGCCCATCATCATCAGCAGCATTTAACTGAAATTCCACACAAACATTTAATATCAAAATGTAAGTTTCATCAAATTCCAATATATATTTACCTTTTATTTTGACAATTTTTACTTATAAAATGTGGCCAAACTGAACATCTCTGAAACTAATGAAGATATTTCAATGAAACTTCAAAACAAGTTGTAAGGATTATAAATCAAGTTCACATAGCAGGTCCAGTAGCTCTTACAAAATTACTGCCCACAATGCACCCAGAAAATGTTTCAATAACATTTCCTTCAATATTTTTAATCCCCTTCCTTCCGTCTTCCATCTGTCCCTCCTTCTGTCCATCCGTAACATTTTGTATCTGCTCTGTATCTCCTAAACCCCTTGAGGGATTTTCATGAATCTTGGGTCAAATGATCACCTCATCAAGACGATGTGCAGAACTCATGAGTCAGCTCAAGGTCAAGGTCACAACTCAAGGTCAAAGGTTTGAGCCTTCCATTTTGTGTCTGCTTTGTATCACCTAAACCCCTTGAAGGATTTCATGAAACTTGGATCAAATGATCACCTCATTAAGACGAAGTGCAGAACTCATGAGTCAGCCATGTCGGCTCAAGGTCAAGGTCACAACTCAAGGTCAAAGGTTTGAGCTCTGTATCTCCTAAACCCCTTGAAGGATTTTCATGAAACTTGGGTCAAATGGTCATCTCATCAAGACAATGTGCAGAACTGATGAGTCAGCCATGTTGGCTCAAGGTCAAGGTCACAATTCAAGGTCAAAGGTTTTGAGCCTTCCATTTTGTTTCCGCTCTGTATCTCCTTAACCCCATGAAGGATTTTCAAATTCATTGATGTTGTCATACATGGACTATAAAATATACTTAACAGCGTCAGTACTTCTGCCCAATACCTTCCACCTTTTCACTACCCATAACAGTGGTGGGGGATGTAGCTGTCTTTCAGACTGCCTTTTTCTTGCTTAATGCTGATGAATGTGCATGCAGAATGGCAGAAGTAGATCTTTACATTGGAGATGAAAGTAAAACTGATCTATCTGCTAGTCAATGTAGGAGAAGATAGACCAGTATTGCTTTTTCTCAGTTGTGTCATTACTTTAGGAATGATGACAGGGCTATTAAGATAGCATTAACAGAATTAAGTAATTGATAGAATTGACTATTAATTAGATACATCTTTTTTGAACTCCCAATACAGCTAGTGTCTGTATTCGGGCAAAAACCAATGTTAGCAATACAGCCATACTGTAGAAAAGCACCATGCACAGTGTCTCCCCAATATTCAATTTTTCCTCAACAGCTGTTGCAGTGGCTTGTCATAAAATGGTGTGAATAATGTTTGACAACTATTGTTTTACCTGTATATAAGACTGGAATATAGGTGTGAATGTTTCAAATGCTATTGAGGATATAGAAATTATGGTTACATTGAAAGGAAATAAAATCGGTGATATTTATAGAAAGTTTTCATTGTGAATTGCTTCGAATTGACAAGTTCAGGGTGCATGTTTGTTGTTTCTGAATCGTTGTTTTAATCAAGTCATGCTTCTTCAGGTGTATAATTTTAGCAAGGTTTGGTTGGTTCTGACTATGTTAATATTAAAGTTGGCTTTACTGCTCTGCTTTGTATTCTTTGGTATTTTGCGACATAATGATAAAATTCATAATTTCTTGAAGCATAGTCATACATCTCTAAAGTTTACACAAAGACCTATATATATCTTATGTGACTGAATAATAGAAAATGTGTTTATCTACGACTTTTAGTTTCATTAAAATTTTAAAAAATTGTCTCGAAAATGTGATTTTTCACATAGACTGCCAGAATGAAAACTTGCTTAAGATCAGTGTAGCAGTAGTGAAAAATCAAGCAAATGGCCATATATATCTTCTTTTTACTTTAACCAGAATTGCCAAGTATGCCCTGAAATTTTAAAAGATGAGGGTTTGATCAAATTTTTCACTGCAGACAATATTCAAACATGCAGATCTATACTATCTTAAGTTTACTTTAAATTGTTTTCCTTTGATCCAGTTGCAGTGGTCAGAGTTACTTCCCATTAAATGCAAGTTATGGCAATACTCTTGCATCACACCTAGGGTTGCAGTGGCAGTTAATACAGGTTTGCAGAACTGATCTAATGTTGATAAGAAAATACATTAGTGAAGAAGTGATACATTAGTTTATTTCCTTAACCCTTACCCTGCTAAATTTCTAAAATGGACTGGTCCATTATTCAATGGGGGCAGTACCACTTATTATTGAAAGGGGTGTTCACTGAAAATTTACTGACTGAATAGCAAACAGTGCAGACCATGATCAGACTGCACAGATGTGCAGGCTGATCTTGGTCTGCACTGGTCGCAAAGGCAGAATCACTTGCCGCCAGCAGGCTAACAGTTAATAATTATGAAGTCGTGACAAAAAGTGTGTTGAAATTAATGCTGAATTTTATCATATTGAATTTGTCAGAGCAGTTTATTACAGAAAATCCATTGAAATCACATAACTGCTTAAAGGTGGTTAATTAACATTTCATCAATATTGAAGTTTTCAAGGTAGAATCATGCATGCATGGAGAGGCTGGTATTGGATATATTCTGCTTGCATTAATGATTCCTGGCAATCTATAAACAAACAGAAATGCAGATTTACTGGTGTAGAAAATTTGTACCAATGTGACATTTTCTCGGAAAACTTTCATGTGGTTTAGGTGAATTACATGATAAATTCTACTTACAGATCTGGGATAAAAGGTCTTATAATGATGATCTATGTATTACATAATAAATGTATGAGTCTCTGTTGGTGTTAAAACACTCCACAATAGGAAGTACCGCTGTACAGTAACGTTGCTTTTTACGATTAAGATGTATTAAGGGTTTAAGGACATATTTAGCATCTAAAGTATGCTGTTTCAGTTATAATATTTTAAGTAAATTACCTAATACTGCTACAGTTCTAGTTTATACTGGTACTTGTACCTGGGTATATTTTTGCTTCATATGGAATCTGGGTTTATTAAGGATTGAAGGATACATTTAGCTTTTGAATTACAGTTTCAGAAACTGTTGCAATAATTATATAAGTAAATTACTGATTACTGCTACAGTTTTAATGTTAGTTTATTCTGGTACTTGTACCTGGGTATATTTTTGCTTCATACTGGAATCTAGTGTTATTTTACAACAGAGTTCTGCTAATATACCGGTGTTAGGGGGTATGAGGGTTGTTATATATTTCAGTAATTTTCTTGAAATATTTTGGCTATAATATGAAGGATCGTACACTCAGCCCGGCTGTCAAAATTCCTGAAGTTTCCATGGAATGTTTTTGAATTTCCATGGAAGTCCGGACTCCGGAGTAATCGGACAAACTTTCCGGAGCTTGATATGGAATACTGCGGAAAACTGTGGAAAAGTGTCCAGGGCTTTCCGCAGAACTTTCCATGGACAATTTTCCAGAGTAATTCCACGGACGTCTGTGAACAATTTTCCGGAGTGATTCCGCAGTCGTCCAGGAAGTTCTGCTGACAGTATTATTCAGTAGCAATAAATGTGATTTATAGACTTTTTTGCAGTACATGTATAGTGAGCAATAACACTTAAGTACAAGCAATATGATTTTATTGCATGTGATCACTTTTGCAGTTTCAAACACTATATGATATATATGAACAAGGAAAATGAATCTTTGCCAGTTAAAGGTGACTGATTAGAATATTTTTTAAGCATATACATAGTTTCGAACAAAGATTAGTTACACTTAAATAATGATGAAATCGTTCAAAGAAAGTACCTAAAGATATTTGTTTTCGTATATATGCATGACTTATAAAATCTTTGTGAAGCCTTTGGTTATACTTTAGCATTCATTGTTTTATGCTATATAATGACTGATGTACAATGCATGTGTTAATTAGAATAATTACAAATGTATGTATTGTTTCATTGGTCAATTATGTAAACAAACATACCTGAGCAATTTCTAGAATCCTCAATATTAACTTTGAACTGAATTACCTCACATTATAAAGTTTCACTAATTTTACACAACTTGTTAACATCAGACTTCCAGTTACACATTTTGAAAATTCCTCTGTAAGATCAGTTCATCTAATTGGCTGAGCTTGATCACATGGTATTCCCAGTCTTATGCTAATTGTTTTCTGATGTGTTTAAAATCCCTTAGAAAATGACAGAGTTATTTTCCAGAGTTAAATGACCAGAATTGTTTCAAAGTGCTACATTTCCGTAGTGTCAGTGAATATTCCATGAACATTTTGATAGATGTCCAGAGTAATTTCCAGAGATGTCCGTGGAAAACATTTGCAATCACTCTGGACATGTTATATAACAGGTGACTTTTCCAAACTATTCCATGGAAACTACCTACTTTCCATGGAAGTTTTGCATTTGTCCGCAATTTTTCCACATTTACTCTGGAATATGTACAGCCGGGTGATTTGCATTTGTCCGCAATTTTTCCACAGTTACTCTGGAATATGTACAGCCGGGTGATTTAGTTCAATTTTTACATAGAAATAACTATAAGGAGTAATACAAAATTTCCAGGAATAACAGTTTTAAGAATTGAAAAAAGCTTAAAAGATTTTATATAAAGCTTTATAGTAAAGAAAACAGTCTTTGATGGAAGAAACCTTGAAAAATGTGATTTTAAAGAAGTGGAGTCTCAGGGTGCAGGGAGAAAATAAAGTAATGGTATGAGTATAGGTCGCATTCGTGTATAAGACGCAGTGAAAAAATATCTACAGATTTCTGCAAAAATGCTTATACCTGTATATTTGTCGCAGAAAAAAAGGAATCTCAAAAACACGTAAATTTGTAAGAAAATGCAATTTTCCCGGCATCAGTTAGCCATTGTTGTGGCACCTGTAATTTTAACAAAGTTGTGAAAATGACTTATTAAAAATTGCGAGATGAGGTCACTAAATTGACAGTTTCATTATAGTAGCATCAGAGATGCTATCAAAAACACAGGTATTTAAAGTTTTATCCAAACTATCTCAAACTTCTCAACACCTTTTCGATCTCATCACCTTCTCAGAAATCTCCTAATTATCGACTATGTGTATGTGCGGCAACTTGTAATTACTGTTGGTTTAATGTACTTGCAAAATATGTGAAAACACCAACTTAGGAAAAGTTTTACACAGGTTTTGCTAAAAACTTCATGATGAATATGTCTTGTCCTGCACCCATGTTTAGGTCACATCGGTCATTCCTGACCAGAATCTCGGTAAAAAAGGTGCGACATAATTATACGTACGATTACGATATTTTTAAGTGTTTTTTAAGAATGTTAAGATGGTATGTCTATGACTCAGAATCACATCTTATATTCCAGATTATACTGTTGTGATATCATTAAAGATTGCTTAAAATGTGAATGTCCTTAAAATGAGGAAATGAAACTATGATTAAAAAAAATTATAAAAAAATACAACCACAGAATTAATAAAGTGTTGGTCAAGGACCAGGTTGTAATTCAAGTACACATGGATAGTAATGTAGACACAAATGACAATGGAATAAAATAGAACAATATTATGTTTTAATTAAAAGAAACAGCAAAATGTGAATTCAGAAATAGTGTAACATTTTGACTTGCTTACTTCCTATATAGTGATATGAAGTAATGAAATGTGAAGGATCATTTGAGACCAGTTGAAGAAATGTTGTATATCACATGTTTACTGCTTCCTGTGAAGTAATACAAAGTAACAATGCAAAGAAGTGAAAGTGATGAAGGATCTTTACTTTTATGTCCTTCAAAGTAAGTATACAAAACATTTTTGAACATCTAAATGAAGGTTCTTAGTTTTTGCACCCCCCCCCCCACTCCCCACCTTTCCCCTACCACACATTTTATGAGGTTGGAGAGTGTTGGTGTACTTAGATTTTTTTATGTCAATACGTTTGTCTAGATGTCTGTATGTCATCTCTGTCTTAATTTGTTCCACGCATTATTCAAAAAGTATTTGATCAAGGGTCGACCATGAAACAATATATATTTGTTATTCTGTGTGTGAACTTCTGCACCTTGGGTTTTGTTTCGAGTTTCACTCAGCCAGACCAGGGTTATGGCCCTTGACTTAGGCCTAAGGATTTTTGTTTTGCAGGTATCTCAAATGGTATTTAACCTAGAGTGGTGAAACCTTTCTGGAGTATTATTCAGTATGTAAAGTTGTGCATTTGTGGTTTTGTTTGAGATTTTACTATTCAAGAACAAAGTTCAGGCCACTAAACTATTCAGTCAAATAATGAGAGCTTATATTAAGTCTTCTCACCGGGGTGTAGGCATCGGCATTGTCACACCTTGGCTAAAGTTTTGCTTGCAAATTCATATCTTAGTAACCATTGCATGTATTGGTTTGGTTCTTTACACAAGGCCTCCTCAAACCTATTGAAATAACCAAGTTAGATAATTCTTGGATGAAATTAATTCAAATTATTGGCCCTTCTCAACTTGGAATTTTTGTTAAAGTTTTGCATGTGCTGTTAAACTGTAACTCAATAACAACTTTATATATTTGATTGAAACTTGTCACTCAATGTTTCCCAGTAATCAGATCTAGTGACAAGACCAAGTAAGGTAACTTTTGGTTGAATTTGTTATATATTATGGCCCTTTTTCATCTTAGAAAGTTCAGATATTAGCTAATTAAGCTTTGTGTGCAATATATATCCAGCTGTGCTGCAGTAACAAAAATATATTTTGGATTGAAACTTCACACAATTCTACCAAGTCATCAGAGCTACAGATTTAGCCAAGTTAGATAACTCTTGTTTGAATTTAATTCAATTTATGACCTTTTTTCAACTTAGGAAATTTGATTAGTTAAAGTCTTGCATGCAAGTTATGTTCATAATACCACAATAAAATTCAATTTTTTCGTAAATTGAAATTAAATAACTCTGTTACATAAGTGTTGCCAAGTTACAGCCAATAAGTGTTGCCAAGTTACAGCCAATAAGTGTTGCCAAGTTATAGCCATTGTTCAGCTAAGAAGCTGTCAAATAGTGGAGCACTATGTCTTATTGACAGCTCTTGTTCTGAAAAATTCTTGTTTTTCTCCATTTGACTTTCATTAAATGGACTCTCAAATTTTTGTCTGCGGCAGATCTCATTTAGAATTACTTTACAAGATTATGTGTGAGAGCTTTTTGTGCAATTTATTGGAAGCAGGGTGTTATTCCATAATAGTAATTTGAAGAAAATGCAAATAATGCTCCGGACATCCACTTACAGTTCAGATCAGCAGACGGTCAAATAGGCACCTAATCCTGTTGAGTTGAGAGCCTTATTTATGTAAGAAAGCCATTTATGGATAAATCTATCAAGCCATAAGACTCCAGAGACCAAATAAAGTACTGCAGCTGTACATTTTATCAGCAGTAGTGCTCAGTGGTACAGAGTTTAATTCCTATTAGGTCAGAATTTTGGTTGTGCCATCCAAAATTTTAAGAAACTAGATTTACTCTTGTTGGTATGTCTGTCCATCTGTCCAAATTTGTGTTTTGTTTACCTCAAAAAGTATTTGACCTAGAGTCATAAAATGGCATAGGATTGTTATTTAGCTTGTGAAGTTGTGAACTTGGGTTTTCTTTGGGATTTCACTCAGTAAGACCAGAGTTCTGGCCCTTGACAGTAAAACAAGTGCATATATGTCTAACATATCTCAAAAAGTGTTTGGCCTAGAGTCATAAAGCATTATAAGGATTGTTGTACAGCATGTGCCTGGATTTTACATTTATCCAGACCAGACCTAGCGCATAAAGGGCTTTAAAGTTTGTGTTACATTATAGCTCAAAAGTTATCTTACCCTAGAGTCATGAAACTACATCAGAATGTTCAGCATGTGAAGTTTGGTACCTGAGGTGTTGTTTGGGATTTCACTCTGCAAGATCAGAGTTCTGTCTACAAGTAACATATAATTACAGGACATTTCGACATAAGTGTCCATCTAGTTTTCTTTGTGTTTCCAAAAGTTAGAGTCAGAGAAAGACAATAAAATATACAATGAGTCAACAAAAAATCTTAATCTTTTAAACTGTCATCAGAATGTCATACTTTAATTATGTTTTTCAGTAAACCAATTTTGTCCAATTTGTACTTATTACAGTCAGGGTATGTGAGTGTACTTCAGTTTGGTACACCTGCAGGACATTCTGAATAGCGCGATTGAAAAATCACTCCACATTTTTGTGTACCAACCTGATCAGGACAGTCAGATGTTGTATGGATCAAGCCAACCTATTAACATTTTGTGTTTTGAATGGAAAATGAAGGACAAACAATTATTGCTATGCAGAATAATGTTTAAGGGACAGTACCCTGAAGAAAACGTTACAGTTTTATCAGCCATATTTGAAGTTCAAAATTTGCCAGGAAAGCATTGTATGATGATGGTTATAACACATCTGAAAACAATAATGAAAATCAAATTATCCTGAATGTAATCCAGTTTACAGAAGAACCTTGGTATGTTTTTTTCCTTACGGAAGATTCAGGCAGCTTTTCTCTTTTCCCCCCAAAAAATATAACTTTGTTGAATTATTGACTGAATTTTAAGAAAATGAGAACAATTTAGAACTATAAATTTTCTAAATTGGTGATAAAACCAAATAAAAGAAAACAAATTTCACAGAAAGTTGTAATTGTTATCTCTGTAATTACTCTGTTATTGTTGATGTAATTTCAGGTTATTGGACAAATTACTGGTAGTGTGTCCCAATGTTGACTACTGTGAGGAGGTGCTGCCACGTTCTGAGCTGGATGCCCACCTTACACACAGGTAAATATGCCTTGTATGAACAAAACTGCCAGGTTTTGAGTTCGATGCTTATGTCAATCAAGAAAAAAATTTGTCTTCCTGTTTCTGGGGAGATATATTGATTTTGTCTTGTGGATCTGTCACAAAATTTTGTCTTTGTTTTCAGTTGTGTTTATTTATTTTGTTTTGTTGGGTTTAACGTCGCAACGACACAATTATAGGTCATATGGCGACTTTCCAGCTTTTGTTGATGGAGGAAGACCCTAGGTGCCCGTCCGTGTATGATTTCATCACGAGCGGGCACCTGGGTAGAACAACCGACCTTCCATAAGTCAGAGTGAGGCTCGAACCCACATCGATGAGAGGCAAGTGATTTGAAGTCAGCGACCTTAACCACTCGTCCATGGAGGGCCCCCCTTTCAGTTGTGTAGAGAGGTTCTGAATCAGAGCTAGTTTTGCATATTGTTGGCAAAGAATTGATGGAGTACCCTCCCCATAAAGGGTATAATGTTTCCCCATTTCTGTTTCCCCATAGGTTTGGAGTTGTATTGATTTTGTCATGTCTGTCTCTGTGTCCTCAGTCTGTCATAAAACTTTGTCCAGATTACCCGGTACTCCTTTAAAACTACAAATCGGATTTCAGTCAAACTGTAGGAAGATTCATCACCAGTTTGTTTTGCATTTACTAGTTGAACGATTTTGACAGGGTTACAGTCCTTATTTGTCTGAGCTATTTCTCCTACTGATGGAAATTTGAATTAAACTTTAATAATTGATCAGTACCAAACCTAATTGAACATATTTTTCTG
The DNA here is from genome assembly GCF_021730395.1 of Mercenaria mercenaria. Lineage (NCBI taxonomy): Eukaryota > Metazoa > Mollusca > Bivalvia > Venerida > Veneridae > Mercenaria > Mercenaria mercenaria. The sequence goes on along the minus strand of NC_069377.1, from coordinate 42,471,433 downwards.
TTTTCTCTGTTGAATGAGTTTTGACAGTGAAATCTCAAGCTTGATATGCTTGAAAGAGGAATTCTGAATTAGTACTTGCTGGATTTCCACCAAATTTTATAGAAAGTTTAAGTACCAAGGTTAATAGTTTTTCAAATTTTTAAACAATTTATAGTTGATTGACTAGTGATTCAATTATAGCACCCTCAAAAGTCATTTTTGAACAAAGTTTGTCCAGGCTTCTAGTAAACTACTGGTGGGATTTTAATGAAATTTCATAGAAGTCTATGCTTTGCTAAAGGAGAGAGATTAAGCTGTAAATTAGAGTTAATTGCACATTTCAGTTGAAATTTCTTAGTTTTAGTACATTTGATACAACTGGCAATGTACCTCCAGCTGAAATTTGTGACATCTCTAATTTAGTTGTAATTTGTAGGAACTCCCATTTTGTTTGGCATAAAATGATTTTCTTAATTATCTTATATTAGAACTGCAGTGACTATGCACAGTATTATACACTTGAGACATACAGGCACTTAACAATTACAGTATGTTGTATTAGAAGAGTTACAATTAAAGGAATTTTTGTTCAAACCTGCATTTTATATATTTTGATAGAATCATCTTTAACAATGCGGTGTTGCAAAAGAACTTTCAGAATTTACCCCACAAATGAGATTGTTGTGAACATTTAAAGAAGATACAAAATTGGCAGCCAGCTTTTATTTACTAAGTGATAAAAAGAACTGCACTAACGTGTTCATCCAGAGAGGAACGGACAACAGTCAAACTTGTCTGAAAACCAGCTCTTGTCACAAAGCTGCTTTCCACAGGACAACTAAATTTCTTTATAGAAATTTTTTTCTGCTTGTACGTGGTCAAATAATTCTGTTTTTGGTATTCAGAAGTAGTGAAAATTGTTAAACTCGGCATACTTTCGAAGATTTCAATGGGAAATACCACGAAATCAATAACTATCATCCATGCATAGTCTGAAATCATAGATAAAAGATATAAATATTTGCATTTCCATGGAAGGTAATTTTAATTTATAGATAGTAAAAATACACCACATTATAAATTACTTTTAAATATTTGATCAAAATGGCGGCCAGTTTGTTTCCATGGCAATAACGAACATTATGGCGGATTTGTCAAATTTCTAGATACATATTTGAACTGTATTTACTTATTTCTGTAAAATAATTTCTCTACTTTTTCCAGCTGTAATAAAAGAAATTACCATGTTTTACATCTTATACTCAAGAAATATATGAAATTAAACTGTTTAAAAGGTTATTTGTTAAACAAAATATTCAGCAGCGTGTTAATGACATCATAAACACACTAAAATGGCTGCCTCCATGATCAGTCATGTTCTTAAATTTCAAACAGCCATATCTTTATCAACAGTGGTCCGATTTTAAAAATTCTTTCAGCATCATGAAAGGCTTGAGGATGACTTTCATATAAAATTAACTGATTATCAGTCATTCTTTAAAACAAATTGATGGAATGATTTAGTAAATAAGTGAATAAGAATACCTATTTGTTTTAGTTCGCTTAATGCTAGATATTATTGTTTAAACAAAAACAGAAATGTCAGGAAAAGTATGATATGACAGATCAGTATAATTATCAGAATAGCCAGAGTCAACAGTTCAGTTAATTCAAATTCTCCCCCAATGCCTTATAGCTGCTATGTGAATAATTTACAATTTCCAGATAAGCCTCATAAGAAATCCCATGATGCTAATTGTAGATCTGACTGCATGCAAAACCAAAATCTATAAGTAAATTAATTTTCCATCAATTCTTCTTAATGTCTGTTTAAAACTCTGGACCAATTCTTGTTAAGCAATTAAGTCTACTTTTATATGATATATTTTGTTGTTTTGCTTCTTTATTGGTCCCCAGATGAATTGATGTTTCTGTTTATTGTGTCAAATTTGGTGAAAACTGCTCAATCTTTAACTGAGGAGGTGATATATGAAATGAGTCTGGAATCTTTATAGGATTTATCCTGAAGTCTGGGATTAGATTGTCAGAATTTGCCTAACACTGTTAGAATATGATATTCTTTCAGTCAGTGAGTAAGAAGGTACAGAATGTAAACTAATGTGCATAGTCTGTTGACAGGGTCCAATGTTTCATATACACCAGATCACTTGAAGGTTGATTATTTCCCTTGTACAGAAATCATTCTTTTACTCCTGTTCATTTACAAACATTTGAAAACTCCTTTACAAAAAGGTTTAGGAAAATGTTATATAATGTACAATTGTAATTATTTTCAGGTAAAAATTTAAAAAATACCTGAAAAATACCCTGAAATCACAGGGCAATGTAGCTGTTTTACTTCCATTTCTTGTTTTAAGGGGATTTTCTTCTTGAAAACTCTCCTTTCCTTAGTGTCAACACTTTGGTCATAATTTATATATTATGCAGGAGGCTGATGGATGTTATCTGGTGCTAAGACTAATACAGCACCATGTTTGAAAACAACATATGAGAGATCAGTGTAACAGATTGAGTTAGTCTGGCTGGTAACCATTCAGTGAAACAGATTTAATTAGGAAGTTCCAGACCACTGGCGCCAGATCAGAAAGAAAATGCCTCTGTACATGTTATACCCTACCCCTAGGTATTCTATAAGAACCATGGTCATGAACGGAAAAGTGCACTAACCCGTTTCAATCGTACATTTCTCAACTTAAACGCGCAGTTCGGTGAATGGGTACCTAGTATATTGAACAAGCGATAATCTATCTTCCATCGTGCACCAGTCACATTGTCTCAATATTCCATATTACTGAGATTATCCACATATTGTATGCTTTCGTCAACGTTACAGAAAAAACTTGCTTGAACTTCCCTAATGAACATCCGGTCTAGAGGTCACGGCAGTGCGCACATGTTTGGCGAAACGTAAACAAACAAAAACAGATTTTAAAAAAATCACAATTTTACACTAAAACTCGAAATGTTGAATGAAATTCATCTTGTATATGATCTTTAATTTGAAATCGTACATTGGTCTGCATCTGTTCTGTATATTTTATTCATTTTGCACATTTTGCTGCATTTTCACATTTTAGCGAACACGTGTAGTAAAATGACGATTGACATACATTTTTACAACAGCCAATCAGAATGGTTTTGTAATCTAGAACGGAACTTCACCAGGGAAGTTCAAGCAAGTTTTTTGTGTAATGTTGAAATTACTATAAACTACGCGTTGTTTTTCTAAGATAAGAGGTATTCAAAAAAGTGACCGGTACACAATGGAAGATAAATTACCACTTGTTTGATATCCATAGTACACATTTACCGCACTGCGTGTTTTAGGTATGAAATGCGCGATTGAAACGGGTTAGTATATTTTCCCGTTCACGACCATGGTTCTTATAGAATACCTAGGGGTAGGGTATAACATGTACAGAGGCATTTTCTTTCTGATCTGGCGCCAGTGTTCCAGACTTGCTGCTGGCCAATGCTTATTTGTTGAAAATGAGTAAATGAAGCAGTGATTATAGTTAACAGCACAGTACAGATTTAATATGAGGGTCACTCTGATGTATTTCAGCAGTTTCAAATCCTGTTAGTATTACAAGAGTTTTAAAGAACACTTTTTATGTATTTTCTTGCCCTATTTGGCCCAATGCATACAACATCTTTTAATATATCAGATAATTGTTTGAACAGAAAAAAATTATCAGGAAAAGTACCATATGACAGTTCATTATTATTATTAGAATAGCAACAGTCAACAATACAGTTAGCATAATTCAGTTTTCCCCCATGCCTTATTGCTCTGTGAATAATTCATAATATAGAATTTCCAGATATATGCTTGTAAAATCCCTTGATGCTGCGTAGATCAGACTGCATGCAAAACCAAAACCTGTAAGTAAATTAATTTTCCATCAGTTCTTCTTAATGTCTATTTAAAACTCTGGATGAATTCTTGTTAAGCAATTTAGTACCCTTTTATATGATATATTTTGTTGTTTGCTTCTTTATTAGTCCCCTGGTAAACAAGTTTCCATTTAATGTGTCAAATTTGGTGAAAACTGCTCAATCTTTTGCTGAGGAGGTGATATATGAAATGAGCCTGGGATCTATATAGGATTTGTCCCAGTCATTGTTTCGATTGTCAGAATTTGCCTGTATAGCTCTTTTGGGTATGGATATTTATGCCCCCCTTCGAAGAAGGAGGGGTATATTGTTTTGCAGATGTCAGTAGGTCGGATGGTCGGTATGCAGACCAATCAGTTTCCAGATTTTAACTCAAGAACTCTTGGGCCTAGGATCATGAAAGTTGATAGGGAGGTTGGTCATGACCAGTAGATGACCCTTGTTGATTTTGAGTTCAGTAGGTCAAAGGTCAAGGTCACAGTGACCAAGAACAGTTAACCAGTTTCTGGATGATAACTCAAGAATGCTTAGGCCTAGGATAATGAAACTTGATAGAGAGGTTGGGCATGACCAGCAGATGACCCCTATTGATTTTAAGATTAGTAGGTAAAAGGCCAAGGTCACAGTGACCTGGAACAGTTTAACAGTTTCTGGATGATAACACATAAATGCTTGAGCCTAGGATCATGAAAGTTGATAGGGAGGTTGGTCATGAACAGCAGATGACCCCTATTGATTTTGAGGTCAGTAGGTCAAAGGTAAAGGTCACAGTGACCCGGAACTGTCAAACAGTTTCAGGATGATAACTCAAGAATGCATGGGCCTAGGATCATGAAAGTTCATAGGGATGTTGGTCATGACCAGCAGATGACACCTATTGATTTTGAGGCCAGTAGGCCAAAGGTCAAGGTCGCAGTGACCCAGAACAGTTAAACCATTTCAAGATGATAACTTGAGAATGCTTGGGCCTAGGATCATGAAAGTTGATAGGGAGGTTGGTCATGACCAGCAGATGACCCCTATTAGTTTTGAAGTCAATAGGTCAAAGGTCAAGGACACATTACCCAGAACAGAAGAAGTCTTGTGTACAGTGACCAAATAATTTCTGATCCTTGTGCAATTACTGAATGCATCAAGGGGGCCTTTTGTGTTCTACGAGCTCTTGTTTATTTTTGGTGTTTTATAATAGTTTTGGGGTCTGAAGGCAGGGAAAGTCCAAATCTTGTACAAGTATATTCCTCTACAATGATTGATGTTGTCCACCCTAATCAGAATTAGTATACTTCTATACTATGTTTGGTGTTGTCCACCAAGTCCAAATCTAATAAAAGTGTGTTCCTATACCAAGTTTGATGTTGTCCACCAAGTCCAAATCTAGTACAAGTGTGTTCCTGTACCATGTTTGATGTTGTCCACCAAGTCCAAATCTAGTGCAAGTGTGTTCCTGTACCATTTGATGTTGTCCACCAAGTCCAGATCCAGTATAAGTATATTCCTATACCAAGTTTGATGTTGTTCACCAAGTCCAAATCTAGTACAAGTGTGTTCCTGTACCATGTTTGATGCTGTCCACCAAGTCCAAATCTAGTACAAGTGTGTTCCTGTACCATGTTTGATGTTGTCCACCAAGTCCAGATCCAGTATAAGTATATTCCTATACCATGTTTGGTGCTGTCCACCATGTCCAAATCTGTTACAAGTGTGTTCCTGTACCATGTTTGATGTTGTCCACCATGTCCAAATCTAGTACAAGCATGTTCTTTAACCATGTGTGATGTTGTCCACCAAGTCCAGATCCAGTATAAGTATATTTCTATACCATGTTTGATGTTGTCCACCAAGTCCAGATCCAGTATAAGTATATTTCTATACCATGTTTGATGTTGTCCACCATGTCCAAATCTGTTACAAGTGTGTTCCTATACCGTGTTTGATGTTGTCCACCAAGTCCAAATCTAGTACAAGTATGTTCCTGTACCATGTTTCATGTTGTCCACCAAGTCCAGATCCAGTATAAGTACATTCCTATACCATGTTTCATGTTGTCCACCAAGTCCAGATCCAGTATAAGTACATTCCTATACCATGTTTCATGTTGTCCACCAAGTCCAGATCCAGTATAAGTACATTCCTATACCATGTTTCATGTTGTCCACCAAGTCCAGATCCAGTATAAGTATATTCCTATACCATGTTTGATGCTGTCCACCAAGTCCAAATCTAGTACAAGTGTGATCCTGTACCATGTTTCATGTTGTCCACCAAGTCCAGATCCAGTATAAGTACATTCCTATACCATGTTTCATGTTGTCCACCCAGTCCAGATCCAGTATAAGTATATTCCTATACCATGTTTCATGTTGTCCACCAAGTCCAGATCCAGTATAAGTATATTCCTATACCATGTTTGATGCTGTCCACCAAGTCCAAATCTGTTACAAGTATGTTCCTGTACCATGTTTCATGCTGTCCACCAAGTCCAGATCCAGTATAAGTACATTCCTATACCATGTTTCATGTTGTCCACCAAGTCCAGATCCAGTATAAGTATATTCCTATACCATGTTTCATGTTGTCCACCAAGTCCAGATCCAGTATAAGTATATTCCTATACCATGTTTGATGCTGTCCACCAAGTCCAAATCTGTTACAAGTGTGTTCCTGTACCATGTTTCATGTTGTCCACCAAGTCCAGATCCAGTATAAGTACATTCCTATACCATGTTTGATGTTGTCCACCAAGTCCAGATCCAGTATAAGTATATTCCTATACCATGTTTGATGTTGTCCACCATGTCCAAATCTGTTACAAGTGTGTTCCTATACCATGTTTGATGTTGTCCACCAAGTCCAAATCTAGTACAAGTATGTTCCTGTACCATGTTTCATGTTGTCCACCAAGTCCAGATCCAGTATAAGTACATTCCTATACCATGTTTCATGTTGTCCACCAAGTCCAGATCCAGTATAAGTACATTCCTATACCATGTTTCATGTTGTCCACCAAGTCCAGATCCAGTATAAGTACATTCCTATACCATGTTTGATGTTGTCCACCAAGTCCAGATCCAGTATAAGTATATTCCTATACCATGTTTGATGCTGTCCACCAAGTCCAAATCTAGTACAAGTGTGATCCTGTACCATGTTTCATGTTGTCCACCAAGTCCAGATCCAGTATAAGTACATTCCTATACCATGTTTCATGTTGTCCACCAAGTCCAGATCCAGTATAAGTATATTCCTATACCATGTTTCATGTTGTCCACCAAGTCCAGATCCAGTATAAGTATATTCCTATACCATGTTTGATGCTGTCCACCAAGTCCAAATCTGTTACAAGTATGTTCCTGTACCATGTTTCATGCTGTCCACCAAGTCCAGATCCAGTATAAGTACATTCCTATACCATGTTTCATGTTGTCCACCAAGTCCAGATCCAGTATAAGTATATTCCTATACCATGTTTCATGTTGTCCACCAAGTCCAGATCCAGTATAAGTATATTCCTATACCATGTTTGATGCTGTCCACCAAGTCCAAATCTGTTACAAGTGTGTTCCTGTACCATGTTTCATGTTGTCCACCAAGTCCAGATCCAGTATAAGTACATTCCTATACCATGTTTCATGTTGTCCACCAAGTCCAGATCCAGTATAAGTATATTCCTATACCATGTTTGATGCTGTCCACCAAGTCCAAATCTAGTACAAGTGTGATCCTGTACCATGTTTGATGTTGTCCACCAAGTCCAGATCCAGTATAAGTATATTCCTATACCATGTTTGGTGTTGTCCTGTTACAAGTGTGTTCCTATACCGTGTTTGATGTCCACCATGTCCAAATCTAGAACAGGCATGTTCCTTAACCATGTTTGATGTTGTCCATCATGTCCAAATCTGTTACAAGTGTGTTCCTATACCATGTTTAATGTTGTCCACCATGTCCAAATCTAGTACAGGCATGTTCCTTAACCATGTTTGATGTTGTCCACCATGTCCAAATCTAGTACAGAAGTGTTTCTATACCATGTTTGATGTTGTCCACCAAGTCCAAATCTAGTACAAGTATATGGGATAAGTTAATAATGTAAAGCCCTGTTATAACTGTGTGCTTTCTTTAACAAAGTTTTTGATGGGAGACTTTGATAATGTCAGTAAGCTTTCAAGGCTGCTAAAGCATTATAAAGTGCTCTACATTAATTGTATTTTACCACTAACAATGTGAGGATGAGGAAAACCTTTGCTTCATTTATTCATTTTCAGCAAATTAGCAATGACCGGGAGCAAGTCTGGAACTTCCTTATTAAATCCATTAATTGCAGTGAATGGGTACCCAGTGGGGTTTTATTTTGTCAGTTTCGGGGAGAAATTTAGACCTCATTTACTTCACGAAAAAGTATGTATTTTACCTAACTTTCCCCTTGGATTGCCATCAGAATTTAAGTTTACATCAGCAGGACAATAGGACTTGAACTTCAGTGTCCTAACATCACGTAGAGGTTGCATCGATGGACATATTGCATCCATGTCCTATGGATATAATTCTACTTTAAAATTTGTTTTAATAAAAGCTGGGTTTGGGAGGATGGAAAACTCAAGAATAATACATGGGTTTTAAGGTCACAAATTGTATACTAATATTTCATAAGTGTTTTGATGCCAAGTTAACTTTGTATTTAATAAAGTATGGTTACTGAGTACAAGAGTTTGTTTCTACTTTGAAACAGATCAAGTGAAATGTTCACTTGATAGATAAGCATCATTATAACTGTAGTGAACATATTTAATAAGTTTGATATTTTATAATACTTCATATATAAATTACCTTTAGTGGCGAAACAACTGGAAATATCCCATTCGAAGAGCCCTGCCACCCTAGCCCCCAGATTGAAAAAAGCTCACTGGTACCAGACTAATTATATCTGTTGCATTGAACTCTCATATTGTTTTAAAACATGTTCACATCATAAAATGAATCAACCCCATGTACAAGATCTAAGAAAAACATTTAAATTTTTGCCTCATGTAACTATAATGTCTTCAGCTTGAACTTTCTGTAGGTGTTTAATAGAGGTACGAGCGACTTTGATATTACGTTTAAATTTTTCAACAAAATTTTACATTAACAAGAAAAGTTAGCATTTTCTCAAATAAATTGGCTCATAAAAAATTGCCCTGAAGATTTATTTTGCAATAGAATGTGAACAATTGTATTTTTGCTGTGATTGTTTTTTGTCATGCATGTCTTTTTTTTTTTTTAATTCCAATTTCAGTGATTTCAAGGCAATTGAAAATAGCTTTCATTTTAAAAAGTTATCAGAATATTTTTAATCTTGCGTTCTTATAACTTACAGATGTTTTAAAGATATACACATGTTTCCATAAACTGGTACCTTTATAATTATTGCAAAAGTCAAAGGCGGAGATTATGTTGATCTTATTAGCTCACCTGAGCACAAAGTTCTCAAGGTGAGCTTTTGTGATAGCCCTGTGTCCGTCATCAGTCGTCCGTCCGTTGTCAACAATTTGACTGTTAACACTCTAGAGGTCACTGTTTTGGCCTAATCTTAATGAATCTTGGTCAGAATGTTACCCTCAATAAAATCTTGGACGAGTTCGATATTGGGTCATCTTTGGTAAAAAACTAGGTCACCATGTCAAATCAAAGGAAAAGCTTTTTAACTCTCTAGAGGTCACAATTTTGGCCCAATCTTAATGAAACTTGGTCAGAATGTTACCCTCAATAAAATCTTGGATGATTTCGATATTGGGTCATCTGGGATCAAAAACTAGGTCACCAGGTCAAATCAAAGGAAAAGCTTGTTAACACTCAGAGAGGTCACAATTTTGGCCTGATCTTAATGAAACTCTGTCAGAATGTTACCCTCAATAAAGTCTTGGACGAGTTCAATATTGGGTCATCTGAGGTCAAAAACTAGGTCACCAGGTCAAATCAAAAGAAAAGCTTGTTATTACTGTAGAGGCCACATTTATGACTGTATCTTCATGAAACTTGGTCAGAATGTAAATCTTAATGATCTCAAGGTCCTTTTTGAATCTGGGTCATGTAGGATCAGAAACTAGGTCACCAGGTCAAATCAAAGGAAAAGCTAGTTAACACTGCAGAGGCCACATTTATGACCATATTTTAATGAAACTTGGTCAGAATGTTAATCTTGATGATCTATAGGTCAGGTTCAAATCTGGATCTGGTGGGGTCAAAAACTAGGTCACTAGGTCAAATCAAAGGAAAAGCTTTTTAACACTCTAGAGGCCACATTTATGACTGTATCTTCATGAAACTTAGTCAGAATGTTAATCTTGATGATCTTTAGGTCAAGTGCGAATCTGGGTCATGTGGGGTCAAAATCTAGGTCACCGGGTCAAATCAAAGGAAAAGTGTTTAACACTTCAGAGGCCACATATGACCATATCTTAATGAAACTTGGTCAGAAATTAATCTTGATGATCTTTAGGTCAGTAGGTCAGATACAGGGTACAGATACTGTAGATACAGGGCCTTCATGGCCCTCTTCTTTTTGTAGTTATTGCAGAAATTTTTGCCATCCTTCTGCAGGGTTGATCTTATTTCGGTAGTTTTTGCAGAAATCTTTTCCACTATGTTGAAATGATTGGCATTGAATGGGCATGAGCTCTGTTGAAATGATAGGCAATGAATGGGCTTGAGCTCTGTTGAAATGATTGGCAATGAATAGGCCTGCACTATGTTGAAATGATTGGCAATTAATGGGCTTGAGCTCTGTTGAAATGATAGGCAATGAATGGGCTTGAGCTCTGTTGAAATGATTTGCCATGAATGGGTCTGCACTATGTTGAAATGATTGGCAATGAATAGACATGCACTATGTTGAAATGATTGGCAATGAATGGGCTTGAGCTCTGTTGAAATAATTAGCAATGAATTGGTTTGCGCTCTGTTGAAATTATTGGCAAGGAATGGGCTTGAGCTCTGTTGAAATGATTGGCAATGAATGGGCCTGCACTATGTTGAAATGATTGGCAATGAATGGGCCTGCACTATTTTTAATGATTGGCAATGAATAGGCCTGCACTATGTTAAAATGATTGGCAATGAATGGGCCTGCACTATGTTGAAATGATTGGCAATGAATGGGCTTTAACTCTGTTGAAATGATTAGCAATGAATTGGCTTGCGCTCTGTTGAAATGATTGGCAATGAATGGGCTTGAGCTCTGTTGAAATGATTGGCAATGAATGGGCCTGCACTATGTTGAAATGATTGGCAATGAATGGGCCTGCACTATTTTTAATGATTGGCAATGAATAGGCCTGCACTATGTAGAAATATTTGGCAATGAATGGGCCTGCACTATGTTGAAATTATTGGCAATGAATGGGCTTGAGCTCTGATGAAATGATTAGCAATGAATTGGCTTGCACTCTGTTGAAATGATTGGCAATGAATGGGCTTGAGCTCTGTTGAAATGATTGGCAATGAATGGGCTTGAGCTCTGTTGAAATGATTGGCAATGAATGGGCTTTTGTCTGTTGATATGATTGGCAATGAGTGGGCCTGAGTTCTGTTGAAATGATTGGCAATGAATTCACTTGCGCTCTGTTGAAATGATTGGCAATGAATGGGCTTGAGCTCTGTTGAAATGAATAGCAATAAATAGGCATGCGCTCTATTGAAATGATTGGCAGTGAATGGGCTGGAGCTCTGTTGAAATGACTGGCAATGAATGGGCTTGAGCTCTGTTGAAATGGTTAACAATGAAGAGGCTTGTGCTCTGTTGAAATGATTAACAGTGAATAGGCTTGAGCTCTGTTGAAATGATTAGCGATGAATAGGCATGCATTCTGTTGAAATGATTGGCAATGAATGGGCTGGAGCTCTGTTGAAATGATTAGCAATGAATGGGCTTGAGCTCTGTTGAAATGGTTGGCAATGAATGGGCCTGCACTATGCTGAAATGATTGGCAATGAATGAGCTGGAGCTTTGTTGAAATGATTAGCAATGAATGGACTTGAGCTCTATTGAAATGATTAACAATGAATAGGCTTGCACTCTGTTAAAATGGTTGGCAATGAATGGGCTTGCACTCTGTTGAAATGGTTGGCAATGAATGGGCCTGCACTATGTTGAAATGATTTGCAATGAATGGGCTTGAGCTCTGTTGAAATGATTAGCAATGAATGGGATTAGCTCTGTTAAAATGATTAGCAATGAATAGGCTTGCACTCTGTTAAAATGATTAGCAATGAATGGGCTGGAGCTCTGTTGAAATTATTAGCAGTTAATAGGCCTGTACTGTGTTCTTTATCTTGGACGAATTTAATATTGGGTTATCTGGGGTCAAAAACTAGGTCACCAGGTGAAATCAAAGGAAAAGCTTTTTAACACTGTAGGGGCGACATTTATGATTATATCTTCTTGGTCAGAATGTTAATCTTGATGGTCTCAAGGTCCAGTTTGAATCAGGGTCATATAGGATCAAAATTAGGTCACCAGGTCAAATCAAAGGAAAAGCTAGTTAACAATGTAGAGGCCACATTTATGACCATATCTTAATGAAACTTGGTCAGAATGTTAGTCTTGATGATCTATAAGTCAAGTTCAAATCTGGGTCAGGTGGGGTTAAAAACTAGGTCACTAGGTCAAATCAAAGGAAAACCTTGTTAACACTCTAGAGGCCACATTTATGACTGTATCTTCATGAAACCTGGTCAGAATGTTAATCTTGATGATCTTTAGGTCAAGTTCGAATCTGGGTCATGTGGGGTCAAAAACTAGGGCACCGGGTCAAATCAAAGAAAAAGCTAGTTAACACTTTAGATATCACATTTATGACCATATCTTTATGAAACTTGGTCAGAATGTTAATCTTGATGATATTTGGGTCAATAGGTCAGGTGAGCGATACAGGGCCTTCATGGCCCTCTTGTTTATGTAGCAGATTTGTTCCATTTTCCTTAGGCTAACACATGCATATGAAATTATTCAAGCTGTTTTTGAGCCTCACACGGGTATTGAATTCTTCATGTGAGGAAGCCATCCAGCTGGCTTACAGAAGGTCGGTGGTTCTACCCAGGTGCCCACTCATGATAAAATAATGCACGGGGTCTTCCGCCGCCACCAAAGCTGGAAAGTCGCCATATGACCTAAATTGTGTCGATGCAAGTCAATGTTAGACCTAACAAAAAAAAAATGTTTGTTTTTATGCCCCCGAAGGGAGGCATATAGTTTTTGAACTGTCTGTCGGTCTGTCAGTCTGTCCGCAATTTTCGTGTCCGGTCCATATCTTTGTCATTGATGGATGGATTTTCAAATAACTTGGCATGAATGTGTACCACAGTAAGACGACATGTCTCGTGCAAGACCCAGGTCCGTAGCTCAAAGGTCAAGGTCACACTTAGACGTTAAAGGTCATTTTTCATGATAGTGCATTCGTGTCCGGTCCATATCTTTGTCATCAATGGATGGATTTTCAAATAACTTGGCATGAATGTGTACCACAGTAAGACGACGTGTCGCGCGCAAGACCCAGGTCCGTAGCTCAAAGGTCAAGGTCACAGACGTTAAAGGTCATATTTCATGATAGTGCATTGATGGGCGTGTCCGGTCCATATCTTTGTCATTCATGCATGGATTTTAAAATTATTGGGCGTGAATGTGTACCACAGTAAGACGACGTGTTGCGCGCAAGACCCAGGTCAGTAGGTCAAAGGTCCTAAACTCTAACATCGGCCATAACTATTCATTCAAAGTGCCATCGGGGGCATGTGTCATCCTATGGAGACAGCTCTTGTTTTCACTCAAAAACTCAACTCCAAATTCTCCACTCCATCACTCCACTCCACCCCACCACTCCACTCAAGGTTTTAGTATATGTATAATGTTCAGAATTATAAAAGCATGGTATTGTCTTGCATCTATCTAAAAAGTAAAAAACTTTGTTACAGAAATGGTGGATCAGACAATAAGCATTATCAGTAATAGACATTTGTAACTATTAATACAGTCTCTTACGAAAATTATAACAGGAATGGAAGATTAGACCCTAACAGGACATCACCAGAAAGTGCAATTTTGAAACTGTTTAGGCACCTAAGGAATTAACCTTGCTGTCATTAATATAGCGATACTGTCTTGACTTGGGTAACAAATGTGAGACAGTGGGATGTCAGAAAGGCTATTTGTTCCTTACAAGAGCAATTACTTACACAATAAATACAGAATGTAATTACCTGTTTTAGTATCAATATGCCAGCTACAAAATGCTTTAGAAGAAAGGACTATAATTTGTTGCAGACATAAAGTTGCTGTGTCCTGACACTAGCAAGACATTCAGCTGTATGGCTGGCTGTTTTACTGCCAGTCATTACATTTTGATAGGTTTATCCTTCATTTTGTGCCAAATTTGACATCCAAATTGCTTCCCGTGTTACACTAAATGATGCTACAGTGAATAATTTACTTACTTAGTAACTTCTTTTATCTTCTTTAAAGAAGAAGGAATGTTCAACAACTGGTTGATTTTAGAAATAACTAGAAATAGAGTTTTAAATAGATATTTAAGATGGAGGCAGACATCTTTAGGTGTTTATAAATTCATTAGGACACTACAAAATACTCTTTAGATAGATTTGTTACTTTAACAAGTGTTCAGTTACACTTTCTTGTGTTCACTGAGTGCTTTTAATATACAAGTCAGATTTTCACCTATACTTATGGAGATAACAAATTAATACTTGCACAGAATAATGGAATACATGTTAAATTAATTGCCTGCCATTACATAACTGTTGAAAATGGCACTAAACCAAAACTGAAAAAAAATACACTTACCTGTGACTGAATAGTCAAACTGCATAGTCAAATAAAACAAATATGGTATCAGTTCATAGGTTCTTAATAAAATTCAAGAAACACGGGGGTCACTGGTCATATTATTCTGATGCATAGCATGTCAGATTTTATAAAAAGAAATGTTCTATTTTCCCATGAGGTTATGAATAATTCAGTAGCTGTTTTAATAAAATGCGGATTTTATGAGTCTTCAATGAATATTGCATATCTGAGATTTGTTATAGCAGTTTATACACCATTTATATGACCATTGATTACAATTGATTAAGACATTACCCAAATGCATGCAAAATCTACTCGTTGAGAAAAAATGAACCTGCAATGTATTTTCCCAGAATACTGAATGAATGCTTGATAGCATGAGATTCAAGTGTCCCACAAACATTGTTTTTATGCCCCATGAGGTGGGCATATTAAAATTGCACTGTCTGTGTGTGTGTCCCCGAATTCTTGTCTAGGCTGTAACTCTGCCATCCATAAAGGGATTTTGAAATAACTTTGCATAAATGTTCACCATAATAGTGTCATGCACAAGACCCAGACCCCTAGCTCCAAGGTCAAGGTCACACTTAGAGGTCAAAGGTTAACAGGGTCTGTTTCTTGCCTGGTCCATAACTCTGCTATCCATGAAGGGATTGCATAAATGTTTACCATAATGAGACGATTTGTCATGCGCAAGACCCAGACCCCTAGCTCCAAGGTCAAGGCCACGCTTAGAAGTCAAAGGTTAACAGGTGTCCGATTCATAACTCTGCCATTCATCAAGGGATTATTACTTAGCATTATAAAATGTTTTCCATAATGAGACGATGTGTCATGCGCAGGATCCAGACACCTAGCTCTAATGTCAAGGTCATACTTAGAGGTTTAAAGGTTAACATGGTTTGTTTCTTGTCCGATCCATAACTCTGCCATAGATGAAGGGATTCTAAAATTACTTGGCACAAATGTTCTCTATAATGAGATGTCATGTCATGCGCAAGACCCAGACCCCTAGTTCCAAGGTCAAGGTCACACATAGAAGTCGAGGTTAACAAGGTCTTTTTCTTGTCTGGTCCATAACTGCCATTTATCAAGGGATCTGAAAATAATTTGACACAAATGTTAACCATATTGAGGTGTGTTACGCTTATGACCTGGGTATCTTGGCTCAAGGTCGAGGTCACAAAATGATTCATACATAAACTGTTCAGGCATATTTTGCGCAGTCAACTGTAGCATTCATGGGCACGCTTGAGGGGCATTTGTCACTAATAGTGACAGCTGTTGTTCATTCTGAGATTTAAACTATCTCTGTTAGGTGGAAACATAAATGAAGTAATGTGATTTCCTTTAAAACCTTGACTTTTTCTTTGCTTAAATCAAGTTCTCTTGTTGTTTTTTTGTGTTGTTTTTTTATGGGGGGTGGGGATAGCTAATTTATCATGCTCTGGGTGAGCTATTTTTATCACTCACTGTCAGTACGTCTGTCGTAAAACTCAATCAAGGGCCATCATGGGTTTCTTGTCTTGCCCTTGTATGGACATTTTCTTAGACTCTGGCAGAAATATATTTGCCTTTCTTCCTGTGAAAAATGAGTCCTAACCTTATTTCAAGATAGCTTTATTAGTCGTAAAGAACGTGAATGCATTTCATCTACATAATTATTTTCTCCCTGTAGGCGAATTATTTAAAATTATATTTTCTTCCTGTAGGGGGAATTACTTCCCCTGGTGAAGCTCATATTTTCAGTATAATATTATATAATTGGACCAGAATCCAAAATATATTCCCTGTGAGACTGGCGGTCTGATTCATGCCCTCCAAATTTATAACATTATTCCCAGCGCTTTCCCTGAAGGTGGTCGCAAATATGCATCTATTTAACTTAATGCTTGTATATTGTGCAAATTGATCTGTAGTTATTCCGGTAGAATTTTATTACATTTTTGTTGCAGATATGCAATGATTACGAAAATATTATGTGAACAGTACTGCTTGAAGAAAATTATATATTCCAAGTTGCATTAATTGTGGTCATTGTCAATGTAAAATGTAGTCATGCTAGACTTCTTTACTTTCAGATGTCGAGGTGCAGTAACAAAATGTATAAAGGCCAGCCTGGGATGTTCATTTCAAGGACCACGTAGTGCCCTTCAAAGTCATTTGTGGGAATGTGATTTTAGGGACCAGCAGTCAGGTAAATCATTAAGTTTACAATGAAACTTTTCTATATTGTAATTTTTAGCTCGACTATACGAAGTATAAGGAGAGCTATCCTACTCGCCCCGGCGTCGGCCTCTTTTCGCGTCCCCACCTTGGTTAAAGTTTTGGTGCACTTTCTCTTTTTTCAACTTATCTCTGTAATTACTTGATGGATTTGATTCAAACTTGAAATACTTATTCCTCATCATCATCCACATCATCTGACATAAATGCCATAACTCTGGCACCAATATTTCATGAATTATCCCCCCTTTTCACTTAGATTTTCAGGTTAAAGTTTTGATGCACTTTCACTCTATCTCTGTTATTACTGAATGGATTTGATTCAAACTTAAAATAGTTGTTCAGCATCATCACCCACATCATATGACACAAGATGCATAACTCTGGCACCATTTTTTCATGAATTATTCCCCCTTTTTACTTAGAATTTCAGGTTAAAGTTTTGGTGCACTTTCACTCTACCTCTGTTATAACTGAATGGATTTGATTCAAACTTAAAATAGTTTTCAGCTCATCACCCACATCATATGACACAAGATGCATAACTCTGACACAATTTTTCATGAATTATTCCCCTTTTTACTTAAAATTTCAGGTTAAAGTTTTATGCACTTTCACTCTATCTCTGTTATTACTGAATGGATCTGATTCAAACTTAAACAGTTGTTCAGCATCATAACCCTTATCATATGACACAAGGTGCATAACTCTGGGACCAATATTTCATGAATTATTTCCCCTTTTTACTTAGAATTTTAGGTTAAAGTTGTGATGCACTTTCACTCTGTCTCTGTTATTACTGAATGGATTTGATTCAAACTTAAAATAGTTGTTCAGCATCATCCACCCACACCATATGATGCAAGGTGCATAACTCTGGCACCAATTTTTCATTTATTATTCCCCCTTTTTACTTAGAATTTTAGGTTAAAGTTTTGATGCACTTTAACTCTGTCTCTGTTATTACTGAATGGATTTGATTCAAACTTAAAATAGTTGTTCAACATCATCACCCACACTATATGACACAAGCTGCATAACTCTGGCACCAATATTTAATGAATTATGCCCCTTTTTGCTTAGGATATACTTATATAGTGTTTTGATACATTTTATCTTTACCTCTCTTATTACTTTAAGTTGATATTTTTGACATAGACTCAGGCTATTGTGCAATATCTTCATCCACAATTGGAGTCATTAAACACTCCAGTGACAGCTCTAGTTTCCTCAGATGTGTCCAGTTTCACTATCCAGCATCGAAATAGTCAAGCCGGCTGTCTCCTGTGACAGCTCTTGTTATATGGGCTGTGTAATGTCTTTGTCTGTTATGGATTTTATGGTATTTTTAACAGTATTTCAGTTATTTAACAGATTTATTTAAATAGTGTTCCTCAATTCTGTATCGGTACTAACCTGTTCTTCGAAAGTTACTGCCATCTTCTCCGCATGAATTATGTCTCCCCTATAGGTGGTGGAGACATTGTTTTTGCCTTTGCTGTCTGTCTGTCCGTCCGTCTGCATTAAGCTTGTCCGGCTTTCACAGGTCAAACTGCTGGCCGAATTTAAACGAAACTTCACAGGAGTGATCAGTACCAAGCCTAGTTATGCATATCACTGACACATTCCGTTTCGCTGCTCAAAATGGCCGCCAGAGCTAAAGATAGAAAATTGATTTATTGCCTTTTGGTTGGAATTTAGTGAAACTTCATAAGAAGCTTCACTCTCAAGAGGAGATGGGCATATTATTTTCCTGTTCCAGTTGGATGATTTTTCACAGAGTTATTGCCCTTTGAATATTCGACAATAGTATACTGTAGTACAATTCTTGTCTGGAGTATTTCTCAGCAACCACTGGTTGGAATTTAGCCATACTTCATAGGAAGCTTTACTATGAAAAGAAACTGCGCATATTGTCTTCATGTTTTGGTTGGATGATTTTCATGCCCCTGAAGGGAGGCATATTAGTTTTCAACTGTCCGTCCGTTTGTCACACCAATGTCCATTAGTTTGTCACACCAATGTTAACTTTTGGCATGAAGGCACTTTACCCGCGAACCACTGCACCCAGGACCTTCAAACTTCACATGCTGATAGTACTTATTGAGTACACGACCCCTACTGACTATGGGGTTACCAGGTCAAAGGTCAAGGTCACAGGGGCCAATGTTAACTTTTTGCATGAAGGCACTTTACTCGCGAACCACTGCACCCAGGACCTTCAAACTTCACGATTCAAGATTCAAGATTTTATTTCATACAAACCAGAAGGTCATAGACCCATGTGGCAAAATACAGCATTTATAAGTATATGGTGACAGCAAACGAAAGTTAACAGTATATACAGTCATCATATCAAACGTGACTTAAAGTTTATAACTAGTAATACAATTGATTGTAGCAATATAGACATTGGTCATATCAAATATAACGTCAAGTAAAACGTTAGACAATTAGTAGTATAGAGGTTTAGAATGAAATTTAATAAATCGCCACGGACTGGTCAGAAAGAGACACTGAAATTGAAAATAAATATAATCGGTTGTAATGTACTCTGTATTTGTGTACCTGAATGCGAGCACTAATAACATAATAGTATCTACTACTTCAAGTACATAGTGTCAGTATACTAACTATACTAAAAATGATTATATTGATAAACTTATTGCTACAATTGAAACATATGATTAAATATCTGAATACTAATACAGAAGAGCTAGACATGAAAACTTACTTCAGATCAACACTCAAAACTTCCCACTACGTTGTAAACCTTGTCCGAAAACGAAAGTTGACAAGATAACAACAGTGAGACATGCATCTGTTTACAAAATGCTTTGCAAACTGAATTATATTTACAAAATATCAAGAAAATCTCAAAAAACATACATCACAATCAAACTAGATCATGTATAACATCAACACACTATTTACCATTATGTTGTCCATCTTGTCCGAATGCGAAAGTTGACAAGTCCGCCTTGTCAGGATGCGAAAACTGACAAGATTAGACAACTTGGTTATTCATATGCATAGGAAATGCTACAAAACCTAAATACTAAGTGCATGAAATTTACCTGCATAATAGTTATACAAAATACTGAGACAATAAAGTTAATAAATCACGTTAATATTTGGATTATCATTCGAGCTGCTGTATTGATGCTGATGTTATATAACATAATGTGACAGACTACTGTCTTATATAAAGTAAACGAGATCTTAATTCAAAAGCTTTTTCTACAAAGCTTGCAAGATTTTTTACTATAACAGTGTTTTCTGAATTAATAAGATCGATGAATTTAAACATACTTGGTCTTTTTCCAAAATCTTGAGGGTAAAAATTGTTTCCTTAAATCGGCGTACATATTACACTGAATAACAAAATGGTACTCATCTTCCAAACATTCACAAAAAGGTACATTTACGTTCATAAATGGGAGTACTAACAGGCTGATTCCATCTACCAGTTTCAATACAAAGGCGATGCGATGAACACGTAAACGTGACAAATTGATACGAAATTTTGAGATATTCAATATGTTTAAGTAAGGCTGAACCCTGAATACAGCTACATGTCGGTAAATAAGAGCTCTGCTCGACTCATTTAGCCTTGTTGCCAGTTCGTACAAATTGATCTTAAATCCTCTGTTTTACCATTTCTAAAAATAAGTGTACATCGCCAACAGTTTGAAATATCCATGCATCATTTAAACCTAATGAATAAAGTAAATCTCTAAGTAATGAACACCAGTTTTTTCTTGTGGGGTAATCTAGGATATCTTGATACAACATTAAATACACCTTTTTAACATATTTCTTATCATCAGCTTGTAACAATTTTGTCCAGTATTTGATAATGTTCATATATCTTATATTTTGTAAAGGCATTCTTCCTAACTCTCCATATATAAAATCATTCTGTGTACCTTTTTTTACGCCTAAGAGACGTTTACAGAATTGCATATACACTCTATCTAATGTGCTGGTAGTACTTATTGAGTACACAACCCCAACTGACATTGGGGTCACCAGGTCAAAGGTCAAGGTCACAGGGGCCAATGTTAACTTTTTGCATGAAGGCTCTTTACTCGCGAACCTCTGCACTCAGGACCTTCAAACTTCACATGCTGATAGTACTTATTGAGTACACGACCCCTACTGATTTTGGGGTTACCAGGTCAAAGGTCAAGGTCACAGGGGCCAGTGTTAACTTGTTGCATGAAGGCACTTTACTCCCAAACCACTGCACCCAGGACCTTCAAACTTCATGTGCTGATAGTACTTATTGAGTACACGACCCCTACTGACTTTGGGGTTACCAGGTCAAAGGTCAAGGTCACAGGGGTCAATGTTAACTTTTTGCATGAAGGCTCTTTACTCACGAACCACTGCACCCAGAACCTTCAAACTTTACATGCTGATAGTACTTATTGAGTACACGACCCCTATTGACTTTGGGGTCAACAGTCAAGGTCACCAGGTCAAAGGTCAAGGCGCTGCGGGGCATTTGTCACCATTAGTGACAGCTCTTGTTCACTGATTTATTGCCCTTTCCCTTTCATAAAGTAAAATATAATGCACAATATTTCCCAAACCCGTGAATGATTCTTGGTACACATCTAAATGGTAAAGTATGTGCCAAGATATATAAGTACATGTATGTAGGGTTTTTAAGTCATTTTGCCTCATTGAAGTAGATTGCTGAATTTGTTTTTCTCAGAAGCTTTACTAATTTCTAAACACTGTTTTATCTTACATGGGGTGTAGAATTCTTCCATGTGATGGCATGGGAGGTTATTTGAGCCGTGCTATTGGAAAACCAACATAGTGGCTTTGCGACCAGCATGGATCCAGATCAGCCTGCGCATCCGCGCAGTCTGGTCAGGATCCATTCTGTTTGCTAACAGTTTCTCCAATTCCAATAGGCTTTAAAAGCGAACAGCATGGATCCTGACCAGACTGCGCGGATGCGCAGGCTGGTCTGGATCCATGCTGATCGCAAAGCCACTATGTTGGTTTTCACATGGAGCGGCTCATTTGTTCTGCTCAGTTCCCCCCATGACTGAAATAATATCTTCTTCCAGCACAAAAAGCTGGATTGTCACTATGTGATCTATAGTTGTGTAGTTGTGACATAAACCCGCCCACCTCCCCCAACCTTCACAGACACATGATATTTTGCAAAATGTATATGAGTGGCATTATGATGTTATTGATTGGAAAAAAAATACAATGGTTTTGAAGTCTAGCTTCACATATAAGAAGCATTATGTTGATAGCATTGATATCAGTATAATGGGTAATTGATGAAAAATATTTAATAAATCCAGCACTAATGGACGTTTTGAATGTCTTCCTTTTGGTTGGTGTAACAGTTATTTGTTGACTTTTTCAGGAAAGAATCCGGTTGTTAGTGGTGAAGTATCAACAATAGAGATACAGCGAGACCAGGCTGACCTTGGCATGTCTGTGGTTGGAGGTTGTGATACACCACTGGTATGTTCATTATATTTTGCACTTAGTATTTTGTGAGATATGTCCCCAGGTGAGAGGATATATTCTCAGTGAAGTTTGGCAGGAAAAAATGTACCTACAGTCATTCATCCTCTACCTCTGGTTTGTACGCTGTCAGTTACTTCTGATACTTGTACAGAGTCCATGAACTTCTAGTTAGGTGAACTGACTGCCATCACTTAACTGAAATACTGTAGAAAAGCAGCATTAAATCTAAATGAGACACTTTGAATCTCTATACATCATATCTGCATCAGTAGTAAATTCATTACAACAACTTCATAGATTTTCATTAAATTTGGTTATTAAGTCTTACATCAGCCTGTGTTCCTGGATTTTCCAAGTATCTCTCCCGCAGTGTAAAACAATAGCTCAGTAGGTGTCTTCTCTTCCAGCAACATCTTTTCTTCCCGGGAGACAAAAATTTAGTGCCTTGTTTTTGTTTTTGATATGTTACGTTTTCGTGACTATTTTAGGTATGTGTAGTAGTTCAAGAAATATTCCCCGACTCTGTGATATTTAGAGATGGACGAATTCAGCCTGGTGACCAAATACTCGAGGTAAGTAGTTAATTCATGGACATTATTTGTACTCTTTGCTGAGATGACAAAGTGGTTGATATAACAGACTGAACCACTTGCCCCTCATCTCTTTAAGTTGGAGTCTTGCTCTAGTTGGCTGGTGAGAAAGCTATCCGGCAAGCTTACAGATGTTTGGTGCTTCTACCCAGATGCCTGCTGGTGCCTGAAATAATGTAGGAACAACAGGGGTCTTCCTCTACCATTAAAAAAGCTGCAAAATGGCTATAATAATAATAACCTGTAATGTGTGTTGGTACTTTTTAAATTTAAACACAAAAATAATGCTTTGCATAAGAAAAGTTTGACAGTTCCATTAACAAAATTAATAGTAAAACTAAATATACCATTGATTTCCACTATTTTAGTCTCAATGTCTCCATTATATGAGAGCCTGAGTGAAATTTTAAGAATTTGAATGAATGTTTTAGCAGCTGTGTCTTGCATTCTAATGGAAAAGTTATGTTTCATTGTTAGAGCATTCAAGATCAACACCAGTATAGATGTTTGTTGACAACTTTTTATCTTCTCATTTAGGTGAACAGCGAAGATTTAACACAAGCCTCCCACTATCAAGCAAGAAAAGTGCTAAGTCAGTATTTACCAATATGTCGCCTAACTGTGTACAGAGAAAGAGCTGAGGAAGAAAGACCTATAGAGAAAGAAGGTAAATCTGCCTAACTGTAGCCAATTTAGTAGTTTTATAAAATAAGGTAGTCAGTAGCACATTGGTGAGCATGTTTGACATCAGTTTGATTCCAAATTAGGTTCAGTGCTGAGTGATTTACTTACGTTTGTACTACTGGCAGCAGTGTTTGCATGGTCTGGTCATTGGGGAGGTGATATATGACACCTGCCATCATCAACCGTACAAACCTAACTGTATAAATAAATAACATTTACTAATGGCCAAATAAGAAGTATAAACTGCAAGACAAAACACATTTTTTGGCAATAGTGTCTGGATCATTACATTCCCCATCAGTGCTTACTATCACATACATAATCCATAGATAGTTTGATACTGTAATCCTTCAACTCATCAGCAGTAGTTAATACAAGTTGTAAGAAGTCAATCTACAATTGATGTAAAATTAATTGGTTTAAGATAGGGGATCCGTAATGACACTCAGCAGCTTCCAAGTGGTTACATATTCTCGATAGGCAATTCAGCATTCTTTTGAATCAAATATATCTCAATGCACAATTATGTATTTCCGTAAAAAAAACAACTGAGAATGCTAAAATTGCATACTGAGAATATGTAATTTGCCGAATGACATTACGTGTCAATTACTTTCAGTAACATATGTATTTATTAAGAATCAAACAATTTAAATCATGTGCATAATTCTTCTCCTATATCATATCTGCCTTTTACATCTTGCAGCATGTCAGTTATTGTTAAAGAAAATTATGGTAGATCTCAGTTAGAACTAATTTGCAGACATATTGCATTCAAACTCAGACAAAGAAACCGGATATGTTTTAGTTATAGGCATATTTGTCATTATGTAGGTCTAAAAGACTGACTTTCAGTTTGCCTGAGAGAATGTTTATAAATGATCAGTGTATGAATTGAAGCTCCCATACTTGGAATTTCAAATTGGGAGAATTTTTTTCCATCAATGTCTTGGAAGAGAAAATTTGCATCTAAATAATTGGTGCTTCTAATTGGCAATATCTCACTGTTTTTAGCTCAACCATTCAAAAAATAGGTAGAGCTTTTGCTCTCACCTGTGCCGTTTCAGTTAAGTTTTGTGTATAAGCTGGTATCCACTAATGGAAATAGATCGATACTTCACAAACTTATTCTCTGTGACGATGTGACATGCAGTATGCATGTTCCATAACTGTATTTTAAGTTTTAACAAAGTTATGCCCCCTTTTTTTGACTAAACAGTTTTGATAATATTTTTGTATGTTATCTCCTATCTCAGCAATCACTTGTAGGATTAGATTGAAACGTTACATACTCTTTCACTTCAATGATGTGACATAAAATAAATGGGTCTCATAAACTCTGTTTTGCTTTTTCACAAAGTTATACACCTTTTTCAGCGTAACAGTTTTATCTGATATCTCATTAAGTGTCATAAGCGAGGAAAGTTCTATGACCCAAAAACTGTTGTCCTGTTTGTAATTGTTTATCTCTATGTTTTCATTATTCTATCTTTTAGTGACAAGTCTTCTGATTATTGAGCATTGCTGTCCCCCAGCAACTCTTGTTTCTGTGACAACTTACTGCCATTGCAGTATATTTTGTTAATTTCAGAACTCGGAAGATATCTTTATTCTTTCTTTGAAGTTTGATACATGCTGTTTCACAATCTGGTTGAATTCAGACCCTTAAGATTTCCACATAGCTCAGTCTGTTTTTGGTACTTGTCCAAGGGACATCAGTCAGACTGTCTGAACTTGTGTTTATTCATAACCTTCTTTCTTCAGTAAATTTTTCATGTTTCTTTGTAGTTACAGTTGCTTATTATTTGGAAAAAACAGCATCCTGAAGTAACTTACATTGCTTATTTGGAGTAGTGATGAAATATGGCCTTCATTCCAACACAATTAATCAGTCTAGTTACTGACAGTGTGAAATGGAAATAACAGAGAAACATCACATAGTTTTAATAAAAGTACAACATATTTAGGTTATTATAACAGTAACTTAATCTTGGATGTTGTATTTGGCTTGAGTTGATTTGGCTAGGCCTGGATCATGCACCAGATTTGTTCTGGCCTTGTAAAATGAGAGCTTAATACATTCCAGATTAATCTTCTGTTATAATAGACCATTCATCATATAAGCTCCGCCTGTATGTTTGCTTTTATCTCAACCAGAAATGATTTAAAGCTCCTTGGAAACAAAGATTTATTTTTAGTGGGCTGTGAATATTAATGAAAGTAGTTCTGGCACAGGCGTGATACGTAATCGGGTTTGGATTTTGATTTCTGTTGGTTTAAATTTATTTTTGAAATAAATTTATAGGTACACAATAAAGTACTGTTACATTAATAACATGTTTTCTGAACTCTGTGTACAAATGATGTAAAGAACCCATCCAGCTGCCCATGTATGTCTGAAATGATACTTTGAGAGATACATTTGTGTGTCTTCATTCAGCATTGAAAGCTAGAATGTCACCTTATGATTGATATTGAGAGGTATGACTTAGTACCCGAACTAAATGCAGTCTTTGATGGTCAGATTTAGATATAAGAATAAATTACTGTACCTTCAAGTTTATTTTTACATTCAGAAAGACATTAGGTTGATGTGATGACTAAAGCCGCAGAATTATGGATGGTCATAACTCTTTTGCTACTGAAATTTTCAATGTGACTATTCAGTATGATAAATTATTGACACAATTATGAAGCATTGTGTGTGAAATAAAGACTCATAAATTTTATATGGTTCCTTTATGTGGAAATTTTATGTGATAATTTATTTACTTTTTTTTTTTTTCAGAAATTTTAAAGATAACGTTAAACAAGACGAAAGGCAAACAGCTTGGTATTAAACTGGTTGGAAAAAGGTATTTGTATTACAGATGCACTTTGAATATATGATTCTTATTTACATATTTATCCTTTGCAAAAGTATGGGCTTTACAAAAACATGGCAAGTCAAGCCCTCAGGAAAAATGTTGTAAAAGGATATATTCAGTCCTATCAGAAATTAGGTCAGATTTATATGAAAAAACTCTAACAAATTTCTGAGACTGGCTTTGGCCCAGTTTATATTATACTTGAAAATTTCATAGATTCTTCTGTTTATGTTGTCATTGTTCAATAACTACAATGGTGAGATGCCTCATCAGGGATTCCTTCCTACAAGCTTCAGACTGCAAGTCTCGTGCTCTACCTGTTGAGCTTTTTGAGTAGGCTTACCTCCAGGTAGGCACTGTCGGCTTTGGCCTACACATGATTTTCAGAAATGTTCTTTTTCAAAAAATGTCTTTTGATCCTAGATATGCAGGGAAACTTGCTAACGTACATTTTAGACAAAATATTTTCCCTCTACAACCCCCTCCCCCCCACCCCATCCCACACACACACACACAATCACACTACCAAGCAGGTAGGACCTGCACATACATGCTGGTTTAGGAAGGCCTCTCTGGAAAGGCTTTGAAAAAGACAAGTTCTTATGAAAACTGGTTATAAGATTATTACAGTCCTATTTGGAATTTCAGATTAGGCAGAAAAAATAACCACTTTTCACTCTTGGATTTGACCCAGTTTAGATTAATCGGGTACTTGATAAATCATTTATTATATTCCCTGCTGTACAATAATTGCTTTCTGCAGATATAGGAAAATAGAATGATACACAGGTTATATTTAGTGAAATATAACAACTGTGTTTATAGCCTGTTCTGTCAATAAACCACCAGTAATGGCCCATTACTTGAGGACATTTAAATGGAGTATACTGTTTCACCTGTATAAATGCAAATATTCTCTGGTTACCTAGGTCAAATAAACTTGGTTATATCTGTTAGATCTGAGAAGCATATTGCAAATACATGTATTCTTCTATTTTGATATTTCTGATCTCTTAATGTATGATTATTGCTAATACCCCAGTCACACATACGGTGTGGATAGCTACGTCTAGCCACGGATAGAAACTTAGTAATCCGTATCGATCCGTACCTTAAAGTAGTAACCCGTATCAATCCGTATCAGTTTGTACCAATCCATACGGCTTCGATACAGATTGCTACGTTTCTATCCGTGGCTAGACGTAGCTATCCGCGACGTATGTGTGACTGGGGTATTACAATAAAAAGCAACAAATTCCAATGGAATGTTTTTCCTTTACCACATATTACTTTACACAATATTATTGTAAACTAGATCATGTCAGAGTAGCCCTACAAATACAGCCAAGAAAATATGTGTTGTTTTCAACATTTGTTTTAAAAAAAAGTGTGTTTCCATGTAAAATTCCTTTATTTGTATCAATGATTGTCTGAGGTGTCCACATTCAGAACAGTGTAAGGTAGTCAGCCTTCATGTTTCACAGTACTTGTAAAAGCAAGCTTGCCCATTTTAAACATAAAGATTTTCAGTTGATATGCCTAGGGATTTACTATGTATAATAATATGAGCCGTGCCATGGGAAAACCAACATAGTGGGTGTGCGACCAGCATGGATCCAGACCAGCCTGCGCATCCGCACAGTCTGGTCAGGCTCCATGCTGTTCGCTTTTAAAGCCTATTGGAATTGGAGAAACTGTTAGCGAACAGCATGGATCCTGACCAGACTGCGCGGATGCGCAGGCTGGTCTGGATTTATGCTGGTCGCACACCCACTATGTTGGTTTTTCCATGGCGCGGCTCATATATGAAATTGCAACAACTTTATAAGGATTCCACAGAATTTATGAAATTAATTTAACAATTAAAATGTTCTCAATCCAAGATAGCTATATGTAAAACCTGTATTTACCTGTATCTTGCCTTTTACAGGCATGGGACTGGTGTATATATTCTCAGTTTGGTGAGTATACCCTTTCGTTGAGTTTGCACATATTTGTCTTGCATATAATTTTCCAAGTGTGATAAAATGTAACACTGTGTGAATCATCATGTACAGAAGCCATTCAGCTGGCTTGTAAAAAGCATTTAGATGCCTGCCCATTGCTGACAGCATGTCCTGAATAACAGTAGAATAAAATGGCCTTAGTAGTCTGGTGGTAGAGTGCATGTTAACAGAACAGTAGGTTGTAAGTTTGCTGTCTGGCTGCATCATTCTGGAGGCATGAAAAACGATACTTGTTTCTCCCTTGCGCTCAGCATTAAAGGAGAAGCGACTTCTTTTCTCTCATACTTTTGTGGCGATGTAAACCATGTTGAATGAGATGTCAAGTGATTATTATAAGTTGTAGAACTTGCTTCACAATCACCCTAAAACAGTATCAGTTTTGGCAAAGGCTGGAAAATTGCAGGATGAAAAATTGTGTAGATATAACTCAAAATCCAACAGTATATTAATGTTTGCTGTTGTTTTTTTGTCGAGCCTGCTTGTGGAAAACAAAGACATAGTCGTCCAAATGGCTGTGTGGTGTATGTGCCTTAGTTAGTGGGTGCATCCTTCTAGCTGGATTTTTTTTGTCTGGATAATAACTTTTACATACATAGAGCAGTCTTGTTATATATGCATGAATGTTTACCTCAATGAGATGGAGTGTCATGCGCAAACCCAAGGTTCCTATCCCAAAGGTCAAGGTCTCACTTGGAGGTTAAAGGTCATTTCAGGTTTTGTCCGGGCCATAACTTTGACATGCATGGAGCAATTTTGTTTATATTTGGCATGAATGTTTACCTCAATGAGACAGAGTGTCCTGTGCAAACCCCAGGTCCCTACCTCAAAGGTCAAGGTCAAATATCAATTTTCTTGTGGACAATTACTTCCATCAAATAACTAGTTTGGGTCGAGGTATTGAAATAAAACTCGTTTTAATTCACTGAAATGTTTGAGTCATTCAGGCAGTGTGTCAACAAATAATGGGCTCAACATTGTTGATCTTTGTGCTACAACATTCTAGTTTTAACAATAATTATACTATACTTGTGCACACACAGTTTTATTTGGGTATATAGAAGTTATCATCAGACATGCAATAAGTGCAACAAATTGGACACAGGCTACTTCTTCACTTTTCAAGGGATTGTAATATTAAACACTTCTTGCACATGATGATGAAGTTTAGATATGTGCAGCATAATTATAGTTGAAACATTGCTGACTTTGGCACTATTAGACTTTGAGACAAAATAGGTAAAATGAGAGCCATTTCCACAGATATGAAACAGTATACATGTGATCACCATGAAGTGTAGATGTGTTAGGGTCAGTTGAAGCACTACAGAGTTATGTGCCCTTTTATATAAACAAACTGTCTTATTTCTCCTGAAAAAGTGGTATTGCAGGAACATTAATCATTTTTAGTGATAGCTCTAGTTTTGTACGTTGATATTGGGTTGAATTTATTTCCCAGAAACAGTGATTTATTTACATAAAAATACAGATGAAATATTGTTTGTCAGGTAATCCATCATGTAATTGAATAAATGTTAACCTTTATTGATAAATGTATATATTTCACACTGATCAATCTGCCATGTCTAGGTCTAGAGTCTATATATATATCTGACTTTTTGTCTGTCCTGTATTGACCTGATTACCAGAATATTTTGTCAGGTTGGTTAATATAGGAATACTTAAGACTGGTATTCCTATCTCCTACCCCTCTATCAAAACAAATTCTTTTCAATATCATCTTCAAGAAGGTTACCGCTTTTCTGCATGTCTTAGTTATTAATTTTTGATGAGGTAAGGGGATGTTTATCTTTTCTAGTTCCAGTACTTTGAGTTTTGATTGGTATGATAGATTGTTTCCTTAGTAAAGGTCTGTGATAACATCATCCAAATATCTTGCATTTCAGTTATAATTTGAAAGAGGAGGGAACTTGTAGTAAAACAAGCAAGCTCATTTAGATTTACCTTTAACCCTCACCCTGCTAAATTTCTATAATGAACTTGTCTGTCTTTCAGTTTTGGCAGTACCATTAACTGTTAAAAGGGGTGCATATCAAATAGATACTGACTGAATGGTGAACCGCGCAGGCTGATCATGATCTACTGTGGTCACAAAGGCAGAATCAGTCGTGTCCAGCATGATAAGGGTTAATGTAGAAAGTCACATGATATGAAATCAATGTTCCTTTGTTTGTTCAAAAGATAAATTGACTGTAATTGTGTCATGAAAATGTATTTTGTTACCTGCAGGTCCCAAATGGTCTTGCAGTATTAGATGGGAGGTTACGACCAGATGATCGTGTCCTAGAAATCAATGGTCAGGATGTTTCATATAGTTCACAAGAACAAGCTGCATCAGTTATACAGGTTAGTCAAAATCAAATACAGTTGTCTACAGTTGTAAACTCTTGTTTAAAATATAAATAACAACCAGAATAGTGTGTCCTTCAAATTGAAAAATAAACTGTATATTCTCTGCACAAATATATTCAAACACTTTAAACACTTATGGTCGAGGTCTCAAGGTGACGAGCATGATTCTCAAGTTCTCCATGATTTCAAGTGATCCAAACATAGAAAATATACGAAAAACAGCAGGGACCACTTTAATTGCTCATGCAAACCTGGGTAATCGATTCTTTCATGCTAGATTGGGTGGTGTTTCACTGTGCAATGTTTTCTCTATGACATTCTTAATAAAAGTGTATTTAGTGTTGCAGTAGTAAGAGATAGCAAGATAGTTAATGATAAATAATGAGCATAAAGATGATGATGAAGTTTTTGAAGTTTTATGCAGTTCTTTGATATATTGAAATTAGGCACAGAGTTTTCTGTAGATAAATAGTAAGTATAAGTTAGGTCAAGATATCAGTTGGTGTTTGTACCCACATGTAAAAATAAAACATAATTATATTGATATAACATCTGTTGAAAAATACTAAATAAATTGGTCAAGTTGCAGGCTACATGTGTATATGTTTAAAACTTTAGATTTAGGCTTGAAAAGTGTATTTAAAAAATGCTTCTGGTTAATAGTGATGTTCTGAAATTTGACATGTCCGACACTTAAGGTTGGATAATTTCCATTTATCTGAGACTGAAAATCTATTTTTCTCTTTTTCAGTCTAGTCAAGATAGAGTGCAATTTGTGATATCGCGTAAAAGTCGTCCACAAACCCCAGATCTCATCCGTTCTACCTCAGAGGCTCTATGTAGCCTTGACATTGATCCAGTGGAAGGGACTTGGCCCATGTGTAGGAAATGTAGAGAACTCAACATCAGCATTAATAAGGTATATAACTAATACCTTTTTTCGAGTGAATGGTGTTGGTCTTGCCTTGAAGCAAGCAGCCTCCATAGCTTAGTGGTCAAGGCAACCAATTTCAAATTTTTTACCCCTCACCCATGTGTTCAGAACCTCACATCGAGTGTTTAATTGTTATATAAGAGAAAGCAATCCACCTTGTTACAGGAAGGTCAGTTGTTCTACCCAAGTCCTTGTCTGTGCCTGAAATTATGCTTCAAGAGGCACCTTAGGTCTTCCTCCACCTTCGAAAGTTGGAAAGTCATTTTATGACCTAAAGTTTTTGTTTGTGTGAAATAGAACTCCACAAAATAACATGTAGCAGTATGGCAGGTGCTTTCCTACAACTGTATTTACTATGTAACTTTAAACAAAAAAGGATTAAATTATTAACCCTTAGCTTGCTGGCAGCAAGTGATTCTGCCTTTGCCACCAGTGCAGACCAAGATCAGTCTGCACTGCTTGCCATTCAGTCAGTATCTTTTTTGGTAAGCACCCCTTTTAACAGTTAATGGTACTGTCCAAAATGAAAGATGGACAAGTTCATTATAGAAATTTAGCAGGGTAAGGGTTAATTGTGTAATTGATTTGTTTTATCTGTTTGATACAGGACCCTTGTGAAACACTGGGAATCAGTATAGCAGGTGGGGTTGGCAATCCACGAGGAGACACCCCTGTCTATGTCACCAATATAAACCCACAAGGTTGTCTAGGAAAAACTGGACAGGTTCAGGTATATAAAGTTTTGAAAGGAATTTGGAGAAAAGACTTTTTTATCTGGATGATGACTTTGAAAATGTTGAAAGAATATGTACAAAACTTGATGTACTGGTAGATAGCAATGAGTGAAAGTGAAAAAAAAAACCAACAAAAACTTAAGCTTCAATAATTACCAGATTACTCCATAATAGAAGTGGCGGCAAGAGATATGCCTGTCTCCAAGACTGCACTGCTGTCATTATAAGCACATATAATTGTTTTTTATTGAGTCGGCTAAAGGCTGAAAGCCTTTTGACGAGTCCTTGCTATCCAACGATTCTCTAAATGGACCAAATAACACAGTGAAGGGATGTAGTTCCATTAGATTTCTCAAATTTCAAACAGTTCACTGCATGAATGAAGTTAAGTTGTGTCAATTCCCTTTGCTATGACCAATATATGATGTAATCTGTCATATTTATGACTTGTAATTGTGCAATTCTCGAATGTAACTCATTAAGCATAATTGTGCATTTTAAGAATTGCGCAGGTTTACAAAGCTTGGGTAACATCCAGCGAAAGACAAAAGATAGTTCCACAGGGCTCTAGATAAGATGCGTATTAGAGTAAATTACGTATAGAAATAATGCAAATACGCATGTCTAATAATTTCTAAGCGTATAAAAACGTATATAAAATTACAGAAACGCACACAATGCTTTTTTAAAAACAAAATCTGAATCATCTGGATGCGTTAGGTAACATAGCCCATCAGCCTTAATTCTCCCACATTGAACGTAAACACGCATCATATGATTTCTATAAACTTTGCGTGGGTTGAATTTTGCAGTCAGTAAACGGATAAATTATCGGAAGAAGAAGCTCTTACTGGTTTGTTTAGTTACTACTGATATTAAAAATGATTTTAATTCTTATTTTTCGAGAAATAAACAAATAGGCGAAACATTAAATTGTATTTTCTTGTAGTTTTTGAAATCAAAAGTAGATCGTCTATGTTTGGCTGCTTTCATGAAACGAAACAACTTTTTTATGAAAAGATTTAAATTAGAGGTAATTTAACCGTAAACTTCAATGTCAGATACTGCCATTTGCTGCTAAATGTCTTCGTATCATCACAATTTGTAAAATATATTGTTGAAACTGGAGAAAATTGTAATCGTATCCAGATATAATATTTTGGGTAAATATCGAGCTGTGTTATGAAATTTTAAGAAAAAAACTAAAAACAAACTGAAACTGGTAGACTATACTGTCAGTACATCAATCATTAGCCGACTCAGGCCATTCAGGCCTTTGATGTTATTTCAGAAAGGAGATGTGTTACTGAATATAAATGGCAGTAACCTACTGGGCCTCTCCCATCCAGAGGCTGTAGCTCAGGTCAAAGCCAACACGGGGTCTAAGGTCATCACCTTGAAGATTGTTGAGGCCCCAGAAACGTGTATTGGTCCTTCCAACTTTGTGCCTAGCTGGTTGTACTGGCAACAGTTACCTAAGTAAGTTTGCATTTAAATATTAAAAGTAATATTTTTCAAAATATTGACGGAATATTGTAAGTAATAAAACTAACACCTAGCAGTACCTCAAAGATAAAATACTTCTATTCAAAGCAGATACATTGTTCCTAATTTTAGCTGGACCTGAATTTAGTATAATCATATGCAGCTTCAAAACAACCTCATTGTGGTCCACAACCTTTGAATATTTTCAATTTTAGTAAAACATGACTTGCTTTTATGACAGTGATGGCTACTCTAATACAGAATTTCACACATGACCATACAGTGACAGGAAGTGGTGACACCATTGCCCTATGGACACACATTTAGTTCTTTTTATGTTATATTCTTTCAAACCTGACGTAATAAGTTAGGAATTGTTTGTGGAATCTAGTGGTAACTTTAAATAAACTTTGAAACATGCTTATTTGTATTTGTTTGAGTAAATCCTCTGTTATTCATCTTGCAGTTTGTGCCAAAATATCAAGACGGTGACATTGTTACGAAGTCCTACAGGTAGTCTCGGGTTCTCAGTGGTCGGGGGCTCCGACTGTGTTCAAGGCTGTCTTCCAATATATATCAAGTCAGTGGTAACAGAAACTCCTGCATTCAAAGATGGCAGACTCAAGTATGTTTATATAATTGAGCCGCACCATGGGAAAACCAACATAGTGCATTTGCGACATGCATGGATCCAGACCAGCCTGCGCGTCTGAGCAGTCTGGTCAGGATCCATGCTGTTCGCTTTCAAAGCCTATTGCAATTAGAGAAACTGTCAGCGAACAGTATGGATCCTGACCAGATTGTGCGGATGCGCAGGCTGGTCTGGATCCATGCTGGTCGCAAATGCATTGTTGGTTTTCTCATGGTGCGGCTCAATTATGTTTTAGTTTATTTAAACTTACCTTGTGTATAGGTTAAAGGCTTTCTTAGTCTCTCACAGACAAAAAGATACAAAAAATTTAGTTGTAGACACAGCAGTTTCAAACCCATGAACTGTTTGTATACATAACACAAACTTTTATTTGTTGGATAATGATGTGATTTTAAAAAGATTGGACCATTTCCATGGGTTTTCAAGCAATTGCAAATTTTAATTGTGTAACAAAAACTATAATTTGACATGAAACTGCTTTGCTTATGTCTGTGAATCAGTAGACCGTTTGATTTAGATCAAGAAATTGGGATTGGGTGTGCTTGTAGATGTCAAACTTCATAGGATGAGGGCAAGGTCAGGGTCTCAGCAACCTTGAGACCACACAAAATTAGTTTTTTACCAATAACTGCAGAACATTTTGGCCTACAACAGTCAAAATTGTAAGACGATTTTCTCAGTCAGAAGATAACCTATTTTAGGGGCCAAAAGGTAAAGTGATGGTCACAGTGACATTTAGACTAAATTTGGCTTGTAATTAATGAGTTAACAATCCTTGGTCTACAGCTGTAATACTTAATAATTGAGCAGCACCATGAGAAAACCAACATAGTGGCTTTGCGACCAGCATGGATCCAGACCAGCCTGCGCATCCGTGCAGTCTGGTCAGGATCGATGCTGTTCGCTGATGGTTTCTCTAATTGCAATAGGCTTTGAAAGCGAAGAGAATGGATCCTGACCAGACTGCGCAGATGCGCAGGCTGGTCTGGATCCATGCTGGTCGCTAACAGTTTCTTTAATTGCAATAGGCTTTGAAAGCGAACAGCATGGATCCTGACCAAGGCTGGTCTGGATCCATGCTGGTTGCAAATGCACTATGTTGGTTTTCTCATGGTGCGGCTCATATGATGATTACCTTTGAGCAGAAGAGGACACTTACTGTTTTATGGACATTATCTCACAGGATACTTCAGAATGAAAATTACATACTTACCTCTGACAAGACATGTGTTTTACAAACAGCTATTGTTTCAATCTTTCAGATGTGGGGATATGATTTTGACTGTGAACAATGCAAGTCTTGAGAAGGTGACCCATGCCAAAGCTGTAGAAATCCTTAAACAAGCCACAGGAGCTGTGTCCCTGCGAGTTGTGTCATGGCCAGGAACCATGGTCTGATAGGTGCCTCTGCAGGTCATGTCACTGCCAGGAACCATGTTATTATTGGTGTCTCTGGGAGTCATGTCATGGCCGTTACAAGACATAGCATAGACACAATCCATGGTCTGATTGATGCTTTTGTGACTGATATCATGGCCAGGAACTATAGTCTGATTGGTGCCTGTTTCAAGGACTTAGTGTTTGCCACAAGTTATAGAAATTGTGGAACCAGCTGACTCCACTAATCTGATTGGATCTTGCTACATTTATTTGCCAAAATGAAGGCTTTCATGACCTGAATATAGATATATACTATATACGAATGGGACACGTGCAAATTGTTATATATTTTTACTATTTTACCATTTATGTCATGTTGTTGGTTGTCTTCCAACTCAGGATAATAGCTTGATGCATGTTAAATAATATTGGAGGGCTGGATGGAGAACTGTTGTAACTTACTAAATTTAAAAGCAAGTTGTGCCAGATTTTCGTTCATTCCTCATATTGTTTGTTGTTGATTTTGAAATAATGATTTCAAAATGATTTCACACATGTTTGAAATCCTGAAAGTGAATTGTAGTATGAAACTTTTGAATGGTACAATTATATTTGTCTGTGTTGCAGGATATTTATAACTTCTTTCGTTGTTTTATAAGAACTTTGATGATTAGATATTATGGTTTTGTAGATATGAGAACTAAGTTTTTTCATATGTAGAACAACATAGTTACAGGGTTATTATAACTTTCAATCTTGAAATAGCAGGTCTGTTCCAGAGATATTGCGCAACTTTGTGCGCAATATTAATCCATTAAAGAAGTGCTTAATTCTTAATACATATCAAATAATATATTTATTTAGTACTTGTAACTGATACATGTTTGTTCTTCAGACTAAGTAAAATTGAAAGTATCAAGGTGAATGAACTTTTTAACTCAAAAATATTAATCATAAATGATGTAATTCTGTCAATATGAAAACTACACGTTAATATGGACAAATATTGACATTTTTTATTCCATTGATGATTGTAATTGAACAGTTTTAAATAATTGATATGTAATAGATATCTTAGTATCTGTTATTGTTATGGGGGTGATATTGCTGTGTAACTGTAGGTAATGTCAGACATATTCACTCAACTGCAACAGGATCATTTGCTGTACAGCATAGACAGAAGTGAATAGCAGATTGCAACAAGATAGTAACTTTAGCAGTTTTTTATGTACACAAAACTGCAACAGGGTAATATGTTCAAATGTGCCAAAACTGTTTATGATTAACATCTGTACTGGCATGCAACAAGCCTATAGTTTTAGCAACAACAAAAAAAAAAGATGCAACAAGATGTACTTTTTGCATCATCAGGATAATACTTACAACAACAAGACTTAATTCTGGAATGCAACATAGCTGTGTTCATGGCTGCAAAAAGAATTCTTTGCAGAACAGGACTGTGTTCTGGGATGAAATCGGGCTGTTTGCTTTGCTGCTGTAGAATATTTTCAATATTCATTGATCTGGGAGACTGCTGGTCAGCACATCATTCATTTATATAGATTTTGATAACTCATGTTTATATTTACTTCTCATATAACAAGATTGATGGCATATATAACAACATTTTCTGTCCGTTATTTTCTAGTTTTATGATTTTACAATTCAGTTGCAAAATTATACTTTTATTGAAGTGAAATTTGAATTTTTGCAATGTAGACATTATCATTGTTCAGTTTAATTTTGATCTTTTCCCAGGATTATTTTTTTTTTAAAGATGCATACCTGTATTTTTATGTTGCACTACGAGTGATTTTAAAGTAGCTACTCATGATGGCATTTAGTAGTATTTTGTTCAAATTAACTGTTTTTATAACAGGTTATGGTCCATTATTCCTGTACAGTGTATATAGCATATACCAATGTCACCTTTCATCAAATGTTAGTGGGGTTGGTTGAAGGGCGGTAGGGGAAGGATGTTTAAGTCAGAATATGACAACAATTTTAGTTTGATCTTGTGTACAAATAGTAAAAGGTAGATGTGTAACATCTCCTTGTTTTCATTCCAACAGAGCAGGTCTCTTTAAACGTTTTTCATTTTGTTTCCTTCATTGTTTTAATAATTGATAGTTTCAGTGTTCACATGTCGAGTAATAATTGCTTGATTAAGTTAATTATCATTAACTTTTGGTTGTATCCCATTAGGAATATATAGGTATGTTGGAATTTATGTACAATTGTTTGATTAGCTGATTTTTTGTTTCCATTGCCTTTCATTTGTTCCAAATTTTATAAGAATCTAGTGTTAGTTATATGTCATCCTAAATGTAAGTAGAAGGTGAGAAGCTGAATATGTTTTATTGAAAATATACTATGTAATGAAATAGATCAACATTAATGCTTCTACAACGTGATTGAATGAATGCCCAGCCTTTAAGATGTGAAAGAAACATATACCGGGTAAATCTTGTAGAACTAATTTACTTTTTTTCAACATGAGCATATTGACATCATAAAATTTAGCATTGACATTGCATAGGTAAATTGTGTTCTAACATAAATATGGTTAAAAACCTTTGATACAGTATGAAATAAAAAAGAAAAACTATTTGTTTTTGATGTAAAATGGAATTATCTTTCACTCATGACCACCAGATTTAAAATGTTCACTAGTGGCTGCACCAATTGCGGAATTATTGCATCTGATGTCTGCTAGTTATCAGATATTTCGACCTCACACTGGAACAAACAAATATCCTCTACCTTTGTATCTTTGAGGTTGGTTGACTGATTTCCTGTTATATGTCAGTAATAAAATATAAAGGCACAAAATGGTTAATGGCTCATTTTTGATAAGGTACATAGTTTTCCAAAAGTTTCTTGTATTGGACTTATGTATAACCAGTCTGAAAGTCTGAATAAAGAGTCTAGAAGCCTGTATAACCAGTATGAAAGCGTGAATAATAAGTCTGAATCTGAAAGTCAGATTCATTAGAAAAAATTAGATATCCCAGGGTAAAGGTCATATATTGTTTCAGGTTTATATTGGCAGCTTATGCCTTTCAAGTTTTTATTTTAAACAGTTTGTTTCTTCGGTACACTAATTTTCCTAGGTGCTGTTGTAGCCATTAAGAGGTCCAAATCTATGGGAAACCAGCTTAAAAACATTCATTGACATGAATATAAATCATTTGATATAAGAGATGTGCCAACATTTAAGAGAGGAAGGCACACTCAGAAATGAAAATGAAATTCACTTTTAGAGAGAAAAAAAGATTTTTTTAAACGTTTGATGCAACCTATACGATACTTTCTTAGAAGAATTTTTCTCCTGCATTTCTTTTGTAGAAGGGCATTTATGATATTGTGTTCATCTAAGGTATGCAGATAGCTATGTCTTTTCTGTCATATTTCTTACTGAGTGAGCAGTTTAATATAATCAGAATTTTTGTGATGTGTTCGAGTATTTATAGGAAGGTATTGAGAACTGGATAAAAAATGTGTATATACTAATATAAACAAGTTTTTACTGTGAATACGGAAATAGTGTCGGGTATTTAAATATTTGTTTGACTTGATAGGTATAAACTTACACTATAAAATGATACAGCTTGTCATGCTTGTTAGCTCGACTATTTAAAGAATAGGTACAGCTATTGGACTCACATCTGCGTCCACGTCAAGATTTGGTTAAGTTTTTGTATGTAAGTTGGTATCTCAGTAACCACTTGTGGGAATGGATCGAAACTTCACACACTTATTCACTGTGACTTATTATAAACTGACTCACATTACAAATGATCCATAACTCTTATTTTGCTTTTTACAGAATTATGCACCTTTTTTGACTTGGCAATTTTTGGGTTAAATTTTTATATGTAAGCTTGTATTTTAGTACCTGCTAATGGAAATGGATTGAAACTTCACACACTTGTTCACTGTGATGATCTGACATGCATTGCACAGGGTTCATAACTCTGTTTTTGATATTTATAAAATTGTGCCTAATTTTATTAGAGTTTTATATTTATTCAATTGACGGGGCTGTTGAATAGTTGAGTGTTGCTGTCCTCCGACAGCTCTTGTTTTACTTTTTGGAAAATAAATTTCTCTAGGCAAACATAAGTTGTAAAGGTTTGGTCTACATTTTTGCCTCCAATTTTACAGAAAAGATCTAGAAAAATAAAAGCAAAGGTTAATCACATGACTGAATTCTGTAAATTTCTGACATACAGGTTATGTAATTTTTGCCAACCCTTTTAGATGATACTCTATTGCAGTTGTTATTGAACTGTTTCAACATGACTTGTGCTTGCAATACACTTTCATTATGTGCAACATTTAGAAAATCCTTGTTTTAGGTAGTGGCTGTTGTTAATTTATTTTTTCTTACATAAAAGGACTTTTGAAAGCCTTAACTTTTAAGGTCTGAAAACATTCACAGATTGATGATCCATGATGGGATGCTTGAATATACTTTAACGGGAGGTAATAATGTTTAAATGCCATATATTTATATAAGGGAGGTAATATTCACTTTGCTCACCTCAGTATTTATGAACTTGATGTGATAAATAAATCCATTGTGACATTAATATTTATTTGTTGTTTCTTCCCAAACCTTAGATGTTAGTCTGTTTATATTACACAAAGGTACGAAGTACATGGAAGCTGTGTTGGAGTCACACTATCTTGTGTCTGTCCATTACTTCATGTCCACTTTATATCCTCTAAAAGGATGGATGGAAGTGCATATCTCACAACTGAGGTCAAAGGTCAAATGGCTTTATTTTTATGTGGGCTCTTCAAAACCGCTTCCATAAAACAATCAGTTGTATCTCAACAAAATGACCTACAGACCACTCACTTTCCCAGTGTCAGATGTAGCACATAAAGGATGTAGAGCAAAAACAGGGCTCTGAACATCTAGAAAAAGAAGGCAGGTAGCTCCTTTCATGCTCTAAATCTTCACAATCAACTGAGCCCACTTGCTTAGCTCAATCTGGAGAGCTCAGAGACGAGGGTACATCGGTAGACCTTAGGTATGCGGCAATGGGTGAACTGTAGTTCTAATCCATGACTCTAGTTACTTCTGTGATCTGTTAGGGCCGGTGCCTGCTCCATATGAAGCTCAAATGTAAGATGGTATGATGGGGAAGTGGGACAGTATGACGGCATAGCAGCGGGACAGTCCGATGCTAACGTTCTGTCACACTTCACCATTGTAGTGTCAACATGGTACTGTCTTACTGTTGCACTTTACCATCTTACTGTTGTGCATTAAACAATCGTAGTGTCACTATCGTACTGTCACACCTTTGGGCTTCACCATCGTACTGT
This sequence comes from Mercenaria mercenaria, assembly GCF_021730395.1. NCBI lineage: Eukaryota > Metazoa > Mollusca > Bivalvia > Venerida > Veneridae > Mercenaria > Mercenaria mercenaria. The sequence continues at coordinate 42,429,926 of NC_069377.1, read as the reverse complement.
CACCTTCCTGTCGAGCAGGCACAAACAATTCACTAAGTCAGCATGGCGTCGGACAAAAGGTTGAACTTTAACATCTGACAATATTTTCACTCATTCTTGGGCTAATAATAGTACTAAGTAAATGTTAGATTTTACAGAAGTTGCTTTTAAAATTTTATTTTCCAATCCAGATTGCCCAACTGAGATACAGTTATTTAACATTTACACTGCTAAATTTCTAAAATGGACTGGACCATCATTCAGTTTGGGCAATACCATTTATTATTATGTCTCTAAAATGGACTGGACCATCATTCAGTTTGGGCAATACCATTTATTATTATGTCTCCCCCCATTGTTTTTGCCCTGTCCGTCTGTCCATCACACTTCATTTCCGATCAATAACTGGAGAACCATTTGACAACCTTCAAACTTCATAGGTTGGCAGGGCTTATGGAGTAGAAGACCCCTATTGTTTTTGGGGTCACTCCATCAAAAGTCGAGGTCACAGGAGCCTGACATGGAAAACCATTTCTGATCAATAACTTGAGAACCACTTGACCCAGAATGATGAAACTTCATAGGATGATTGGTCATGCAGAGTAGATGACCCCTATTGATTTTGGGGTCACTAATAAAGGTCAAGGTCACAGGGGCCTGAACATGGAAAACCATTTCCGATCAATAACTTGAGAACTACTTGACACAGAATGTTGAAACTTCATAGGATGATTGGTCATGCAGAGTAGATGACGCCAATTGATTTTGGGTTCACTCTAGTAAAGGTCAAGGTCACAGGGGCCTGAACATGGAAAACCATTTCCGATCAATAATTTGAGAACCACTTGACCCAGAATGATGAAACTTCATAGGATGATTAGTCATGCAGAGTAGATGACCCCTATTGATTTTAGGATCACTCTGATAAAGGTCAAGGTCACAGGGGCCTGAACATGGAAAACCATTTCCGATCAATAACTTGAGAACCACTTGACCCAGAATGTTGAAACTTAATAGGATGATTGGACATGCAGAGTAGATGACCCCTATTGATTTTGGGTCACTGTTAAAGGTCAAGGTCACAGGGGCCTGAACATGGAAAACCATTTCCGGTCAGTAACTTGAGAACGACTTGACCCAGAATGTTGAAACTTCATAGGATGATTGGACATGCAGAAGAGATGACCCCTATTGATTTTGGGGTCACTCTATTAAAGGTCAAGGTCGTAGCGAACAGAACATGGAAATCCATTTCCGGTCAGTAACTTGAGAACCACTTGACCCAGAGTGTTGAAACTTCATAGGATGATAGGACTTACAGAGTAGATGACCCTTATTGTTTTTGGGGTCACTCTATTAAAGGTCAAGGTTGCAGTGGACAGAACATGGAAATCCATTTCCAGTCAATAACTTGAGAACCATTTGACCTAGAACCTTCAAATTTCATAGGGTGATAGGACTTACAGAGTAGATGACCCCTATTGTTTTTGAGGTCACTCCATCAAAGGTCAAGGTCACAGGGGGCTGAACATAGAAAACACTTTTCAATCAATAACTTGAGAACCACTTGACCCAGAATGTTGAAACTTAATAGGATGATTGGACATGCAGAGTAGATGACCCCTACTGATTTTGGGGTCACTCGATCAAAGGTCAAGGTCACAGGGGCCTGAACCTGGAAAACCCGTTTCCAATTCAGAACTTGAGAGCCACTAGGCCCAGAATGTTGAAACTTAGTGGGATGATTGGATATGCCAAGTAGATGATCCCTATTGCAGCCAACCATCAGTGTCCCTTTGACTTGTGCTCCTGTCCCCTATTGACTACTTGCCTATACGACTATGCATTGGGGGAGACATGCGCTTTTCTATAAAAGCATCTTCTAGTTCGAAGGGGTGTTCACTGAAAAATTACTGACTGAACAGCGAACAGTGCACACTATGATCAGACTGCACGGATGTGCAGGCTGATCTTGCTCTGCACTGGTCGCAAAAGCAGAATCACTTGCCACCAGCAGGCTAAAGGTTAACATAAGTATAAATTTGATGAAACATAATTATCCTTGGTAATATCCCCACACAACCTATTTTCAAACACAACCTATTTTCAACCGCCTAGGACTTTGTATGATAAAAAACTCAATTTATCAGTTGTGATTGTTTCACTGTTTACAGCAGAGACAGGACATGTTATGAACCTATTCTCCTTCAGTTTTGATACTTAGAAAATTATATAAATTCCATTTATGTAGCAGTACTATGTTTTCATGAGGTTTTTCTTATTACTAAAAAACCTGCGTCTTTCCTAGTCTACTACCTATTCTTGCTTAAGCCAATATCAGTATTTATATATCTTTTGCACTAAATGTTTATTGCTTTACACATGCTTACTGCCAGAATTGTGAAGCATACTATTATTAAATTATTTTGACAATGCAATCATGATGCCTGTCCTTGCAACAGTTTTCTTCATTTTCTAAGCAATTTGAAATATTTGGAGTGTCAAAAGCTTAGCAATTATATAATACATCGTCATATGTGACAGCTATCAATGTAGCAGATGTGACACCCTGGTTCTCTGGAGTGATTGAGCACATGATATAGTTCTTTAGATAATGCACTAACTTTTGGCTGCCATTTACTTTACCCTACCCCCTTTAATTTAGGTGCCAATTTAGGCAAGTGTACCTACAGCATATTGATCTGCCATGTTGGTTTTAGTGTTTGTTGCCAGACTTGAATTTTGGGTGTATTATGTTTGCAATGTTGTAATGAAACTACAGTAAAAGTTTAGTGCTGTTTCATTTTGCTGGAAGGAAAATACCACCTGCGGTTGAATTTAGGTTGTAAATTTTCAGCATGACTTCCTACTGATGGCTTTCAAAATCATACTGCAAGGGATTCGTTCAGTTAGAAACTTGAAACTTAAATGGCATGCTTTTATAGCACTTATGCTGATAGAAAGTGTTAGACAATAAACCAAAGATTTGGACTTGCATTTGTACAAAACTGCACAGAAAACTTGTTAAGCGGTTGAAAACTGGTTGTGCCGGGATATAATATCTGTTAGTGTTATGAGAAACAATTCTAGTAGGGACCTAACTGTACATAATGGATCTTTTTGTGGCTGAATTGGATGTATTATCAGACTGAAATGGAATTAAAGTGATAATTATGTCACAAGCTATGACACTATGAAATGAAAGTGATATGTTATGGTTTGGACTAGGCAAGCTGATGAATCAAACCAGGGGCTAGTAACTAACTTCTGTTTTTAGGTTAAGTAAATACTGAATCATGTCTCCCCAATTGTATTGGGAGGTATGTCTGTCCCTCTGCTCAACACAAAATTTATCTGTATCACACCTTTAAAATTACTTGTTTGACCAAGCTTTGTAGGAAGCTTCAGTACCAAGGCAAGTTTTGCATTTCATTGGCATTTCCCTGTTGAATGATTTCTGGAAGAATTCTAGCCTTTCTAAAAGTAGTTCTTGGATAAAGTTGTCTGGACTACTGATGGGACATGAACACAGTGTTACATGATTGATCATGCAGTACCAAGTCTGTTTGCATCTAGTTTATAGATAATTTTTGGCAGAGTTATAGACCTTTGAAATATAGAATACCATAAGAAAATATTCAGACTTCTAATCTCAATTGTCAGGCTAGCCTAAAAACTACTAATTTGATTTCAGCCAAATTTTATAGGGATGTTCATTACCAAAGTAAAGTTTGCATAATTATTGTTGTCAGCGTTTACAATTTGGATGGAGTTATGGCCCCTTAATGACCAATTGTGAATAAAGTTGTTTTTCAATCTCGTATGGGATTTCAATGAAACTTCATAGGTATGGTCAATATGGACTCTCTAAACATCTTTTATGGGTTTTACATCTGAAGCAGTTTGAGGGGAGTAATTGGTATACAAGTAAATCTTGTCCTCTGAATACTATTAACTCCACTCAAATTACTGCTCAGTGATTTTTTTATTTAACTACAATGAAAATATTAAGCACTCAGTAACACAATCAGATGTTATAATGTTTCTAGGGTATTTTTCTGAAGATGGGCTAATAATAAAATCAGTCCAGCTTGAAGTTCCAAATCTGGAGCAAGATAGGTCTTCTAATAGGCTGGTGTATTTTTACTAAGGGCCATGTTCAAAGCCCAGTTCATGCCTGAAAACACAAAACACAAAATGGAAAAAAAAAATATTTATATTGTTTACAACATTATTTGATAAAATCTAATGCATATTTTAGTACTAGAGGTAAATCACAATTGAACTTGCGTTGTCACTGATGTATATAAACCCTCTTTGCTGAGGAAAGCTAAATTTAGGCAGTGCCTTGAGATCCTGACTGGAAATAAGCTTTTAGTATCAAATGTCCACTGGTCTTAGCAGATGTGCATAAGTGTTCCACAATGTGTCTGAAGATGCCATTGAATACTTTGTAACAGAGACATGAACTGATGTTTGATAAATTAAGTGTAGTGAAATAGCCAAACGAAGTTTTTCATTGTTTTATATCAATACCGCAATTGTAAAAGACTCACACCCTATAAACGACTGTAGCCCCCTCTTCCTCTTGCGAGTGATCAAAACAATAAACTGACAGCTAGAAGTTAAAAAATAACATTTTAAAGTGACTGATTTGCTTCGAATGTATGTATATTTACTTTTTATTGGAAGCTGAACATGATTTGTTTCTGTATATAATGTGTTAGTCTGATGACAGGTAGAATTATAGCAAAAAAACTCGATTGATCACAGATTTTGTCTAGAATTGTACATTGTCGGCGTCAAAAGTACTTATTTTCTTGCTTGAAGAATGACCTACATGTAAATTTCACTGTTTCATGGATAAAGAAACAATACTAGTTTGGTAAAATAAAATCAAATCATTGATAAATTTTCCAATTTGTTTATAACCGTCAATGAAAGAAGATTTTGTGTTATTTCCTGATTATATGAATGCTTGCTTAAATACTGTACAAGTCTTTGCGAGTTTCGTAAAAAGACTGTATGCCTGTTTGTGAGTGACTTCTTTATAAAATATCGTGGTTTCCTATGCTCCTGTAGTACTTCTTCATAATTATAACCCGCAAACAAAGTTTGAAGGAGGGTGGAATATAGCAGGCAACATGCAGTTTGTCTGTTCGGTCTGTTTATATATGTGTCCTCATATATTTAATTGTGCAGTTACTTCAGTGCTATTACACCTACTTCTCTCAAAGATTACGTACAAACATCGGCAATATATACTTAATGTCCATCTTATTATTTTCCTTTTTCTCTTTAAAGTAACACTTAAAGGTGAAACATGGTCTGCTTTTTTTTGTGTCAGTGCTGTAACTTCTTTATGCATTAAGGGATTTTGAAATAACTTGGCATAAATGTTCACCATCATGAGACCATAATTAGACGATGTGTCGCATACAATTCTATACTTTCTAGAATTTCAAACCATTGAAACCAGTATATAATCGCAACTACAATTAATAAGGTGTGAAAATATGAACAGTGAATGGGGGTGATTTGGATGAAACGGCGCCAGACTGAATCCACTATCCTTTGTGGATCGCTTTCTTGACAGCGTCGCACAGTAATGACATTATTTTAGTTTTGTCTTCGTATTTGCCATAAACACACGAACATTAACATGAAACTTGTCTTATTTTACTGAAAATACATTCTGTGAATGAAATAAGTTCCCATTTTACAAGCAGAAGTGCCATTAGAGGAAAAAATGAGGGTTTATTACCTCACCCGAGCAAGAAGTGCTCAATGTGAGCTTTTGTGATCACCCTGTGTCCGTTGTCCGTCGTCAACAATTTGACTGTTAACACTGAGAGGTCACATTTTGATCCAATCTTAATGAAACTTGGTCATAATGTTACCATCAATAGAATCATGGAAGAGTTTGATATTGGGTCATCTGGGCTCAAAAACTAGGTCACCAGGTCAAATCCGCAAGGACAGATTCCTGACGTGTTATCACTATCAAATGTAAATTATTTCTAACCTGAGAAATAGCAGTAAATCTTGACAGGTAGTAATCATGACGGCTGTACTACTCGCGCACGGTATTTGTAACGATAACATGTTTATGTTATTATTGAGGAAGGGGGAATCAGGTAGTTCAACCATTAGGCCATTCGTGACAAGATAGTTGTACTACTTTTGAATCATGTTGACTGGTTTACCATGAAGTAAACTCTGAATTACTAATAAGGACTTAATCGACTTTTCCGGTAATCTTTTCGTTATCCTTTTCTATTTATACGTTTATTCGCAGGATACTTGTGGGTGAAATAGTTTTTTTTTTAAATCAGAGGATCATTTTGTTGCAGATGGACAGACAGACGAGGGTCAACCTATAGTCCCCTTCTGTCTCATCTCATATTTATTTTAAAATCGTCAGGTAACCGTGATTTCCGTAGGGAATCAGCGGTTAATTTCTTGCCTGAAATAGTAGGGACCCTGCTTATACTTTCAGTTTCTAATTCGTATTTTATGATAGTATATGTTGTGACAGGATGGACGTACCGGGGACAATAACTATCAGAACAAATCAACACCCATTACAATATTTAAAAATTTATTTACAGAAAATGATTATTTACAATGAATAAATGAAAAGTGAAAAAGAAAATCTTATTGTAAGAAAGAAAGAAAAAAATCTGAGCTCAGTAACTCTTTTACTACGTATAAAGTTCTAACACTGACTGTTCGTTGACACAGATGTTTCCGTTAACTTTGAACTTTAAGTAGCATAAAAATACAACATATCTTCAAGTAAAGTCCCTTTAAACCGTGAATATGTTGACTTCGTTCTGGCCCCCTATGATGGTAGGTGATTGCATCCCTGAACTGACTTCACGGTTTTTGACACAACCATGGGACAAAAGCTTTGCGCTGGGAAAATCACATCCAGGCGAGTGAAGACAAATGAACCTCGGGTACTGTACTTCCGGGTCGTGACAGCATCACCAGGTAAAAGTCGTCTGGTGGAAGAAGCTAAAATACATGTATATAACATATGGTAAGCACCATAGCAAAACAAACAAGTAAGCGCATAAAACTGCTCCTTTGGGTACACCATACCTCCATTGGCTACCATAAATGATACATGCTACTTATACAAAATATATGTGCTACTAAGTTCATATGTCACATAATTAAAATACGTCACTTATTACTTCCATTATTTCTAAAATTACTAACAAGTCTAAAGTTAAAGTATGGAAAAGTTTATGATGAAAAATTATAGATAAGGAAATGATAAACTGCAGCTATTATTTACAATCACAAATTAATACGATGCAATGCGAAATAAACGTAATACAAAAGTTAGCATGAATATAATATCAATTTGACGTAAATTCGTCTAATGTCAAAAGTGGTGTGCACTGGGCATATCTAGTCCAGTCTATTTGTAGGGTAATGTCCCGCCAAATACTAAATTTCATGGGACTCACGGCTTATGCGTGTACTCTGACTATTTGCATTTTCACGGGAATCACGATATAGCCGGGAAATCTGACTACTTTGGCGCGGATTGAAATTTACAATTTAAGGCCCGTTATAGTGGTTTTGGGGATAAAAACATGAATTATTAAAGTTTATAAAATACCAACTTTCTTGTTACTGAACCGAATTTAATGAAATTTACATGGAAATTTAACTTATGAAATACAGAAAAACATGAGAGGTATTTTATGCGTAAAATCTGACATTTACCTCAATAACTCAAAAATTTACAAAAAGATGATGCAATACCTGTATTTACACTACAGATACATTGAGGCCCGTATGTCAGTTTGTGACATATGTGTGTAAAACCAACACTGAGTACTTGCATGTAAACGACGCTGAAGCATTCAATTAATTATTTAATTAAGTAGGATAGCGAGTCACAGACACCCCATCCCCGCGCTCCAATGGATTAGTACAAGCAGGCCGGTGTGCAGGATTTGTTTGCTGGGGGGGCCAACCTGGGGTGGGTTCGGGAGGGGTATCCCCTCCAGATTGTGAAATTTTTTTAATATGGCACATGAATAGATGCATTTTCCTGCTACCTGAAACACCTTTAAGGATGCATGAATGTATAATATATTTAAGGAAAAGTCTACTTTTTAATCATTTTATCAAGCCTTTTCAATGTATGTATGATTGTACAGTCACAGTGTATGGACTTATTTTTCTGTATGATACCCAGTTGAAAAAAATGTTGAAGTTTTAAGATGATTATTAAGTAGACTAGCTCCTAGACTTACTATGATGATTTTTTTTCACATTTTTATGATTTCATGTAGTGAACTGAGCCAGTCTATATACTATTACAATTTTAACCTTTAGCATGCTAGATAAATTGTCGTCTGCTGGAAATGTCGTCTGCTAAAATTGTAAAGTTCATTCAATTTGCTCCAAAATTGGAAGAAATATTGTCAGAGTACAAACAGCTTGGAACCTGATCAGACGCCGATTTAATCGGCGTCTGATCTGGTTCCAAGCTGTTTGCAAAGGCTGTTAAATTCGCCTGCAGCAGGCTAAGGGTTAACATCAGTTCTCTTAGAAAATCTCTAGAATAGACTGGCTTTTGTCTCTATGAACATAAAAAAGAAAAAAAATCATAGAAATATCATAATTATCAGTCTAGTGGCTAGTCTAATTATTAAGGGTATCCTATTTGCAAAATGGCCAAATGTTTTTAGATTTCCAACAAAACAAACGAAGTATTATGACAATTACTATTTACATCACAGATTTCAAATGACAATGAACTCTTAACTGTACCAAAGATCTATAAAAATAAATAGATGTGTATTTTATACTTCTTTGACTGTACAAAGTATAACATCACAGCACATATTAAATGATATTTTTATGTATAAAACCCCTCATAAGTAACGAGTTTTAGATGCGTTTTGTAAGCTTTACTGAGAAACTACTTTTAAAACTGTGAGAGTTTTTAAGTTAGGTTATTGGACCCAAAAGAGTAAAATTGATACAGTAGTTTCAAATTCATAATTGTTGTAAAATAAAAAGATAGGATAAATATCTATCAATTTAATAAATTTGGGGAATGTGCCTTAATGTAAAAACAAAATACAACCAACATAATGTTTCAATTTTCAGATTCATTTTATGATTTACTTAACAAAACCAACAATGTAATGATCATTTTATAACACTTCCAAAGAGTAAAAAACATAATAGTTTCTTCACTACCCAATCAAGTACCGATCAAGCATGCACAGATAAACTTTTACCTGTGACATGCCTGGGGCTAATTTCCACTACTGGACACGTTTTATGGCTCTTTAGCCTGTGTATTGCTGTCAAATCAAGCCAGTTGCGCTGGTGTATAAATTTGTTAATTGAGGGGCCCATAGTAATAAAAATCGTAACTAGCCAGCCAGCTGGGGGGGCCCGGGCCCCCTGGTCCCCCACCTGGACACGTGCCTGACAAGCATCGCACGAGGGGTTCGACATTAAATGACATTATAAACATGACGACTGATTAAAAGAGACAATTTTGTATGCATTTTTTTAAATTTCATTTACGCCTTCAAAGGACATAAATCGCCTACTGTACTCACAAGATGGAATACAGTATCACTTGCAAATACGCGTTCAGATCAAATATCAAAATTGGCAAGTCGGCATACAGTTAATGTTTTTACACAGACTAGATAAAAATCAATTTCATTCAAAAACGCAATAAATACGAAACATTTTATATACATATATTTATGGAGTATGCATACATATTACAGAAAACATCATGGATAATTTGATTACAAATCAATTTGGCGTGATATTCATCAGTTTCGTGACTTGGTCGAGTGAATTTTCATGCAATGAGTGTGATCAGTCAACATTTTGTAAACATTACCTGTCAGTTTCATCTATTATATCACCATATACACATATTTATGTTAGACTTATCGTTAAACTTTAATACGCATACAGTGTAAAGCAAAATAATGAATTTGAAGACGATTCTTACCTTTCGCGTGTCTGTTTATTGTTTTGATCACTTGCAAGAGGAAGAGGGGGCCTACAGTCGTTTATAGGGTGTGAGACTGCTTTTTAATAATGTGTAAGCGTTTTTTCTTAATTCGCTGTATTTATCGTATAGTAAGTTATCCTCTTCCAGCAGAGGACTGCAAAACTAGTCAGCACACCACTAGAGATTCTAATAGTAGGCGCCGTTATCAGAGTTATGGTAACGAATAGAGGGACATTACGGTATATAAATAAAACGGTAAATACAAAACTGTAAGATTCAAATTTATGTCAAATTTACTTTTTAAATGCTTTTTTAATCTTTAACTATATTTAATCTAATTTAAGAATCATAATATTGAATAATAATGCCGTCTGAAAAGGAATAATTTACAAAGATTGTTATTATTTCTACACTAAAGGGAAGTAAAAAGTTGTCCAAATTAGCGTCAACTGCAGAGATTACTTCCCCGCCATTTTTCGCGCCCAGTGGACAAACTGCACTGAACATTTTGCCTCAGAATGATTACATCACACAAATCTGTCAATATATCGATCCTTACGAAAAATAACGGCTTAATGTGAATAGTTCTGTAAGTACTTAACAATAAGCATTCACAACTGACGGTCAAATAATTTGGCAAATAGCATTTTGCATTAACTAGTCAGCTTGAGCATTTGTCATTTAGCATGGCGCACCGGCCTTCCAAATGTACGGATCATAACTGAAATTGCCAATGTTAATGATAAGAACGTATGCTTAATTACAGTAAGGGCTTAGATACAAATGTACCAGGTAGGCCTACAGGTCTAAACTTAGATCTAGAAAAGAAGCTATGGACGGACAAGAACTGGTGCTGAAACGTACATGTCCTAGCCCTATCTCTTACAAACTAGATTCTATAACAAACGCTGTTATGTTTAACTCGACAAAACAAGAATACAAATAACTGCAACTGTAATACATGACATTCCTCTGAAGTATCTTTTATATAGCCATCTTTGGCGACATCTCTCAGATATGTATGGTGGCTGATTTCTGCCATTCGCGTTTTCGCCCCGCGACCCCGCCGAGCGAAAACACGAGAATTAACAAGTTAAAATGGCGGGGGCGCGGGACGAAAACTCGCTATTTAGCGTGGGCGCGGAGCGAAAACTCGCTGTTTAGCGGGGTCGCGGGGCGAGATTTAGTATCTGGTATGTCGGGGGCGCGAGACGAAAACACGATAACTAGCGCTGCTTAAACGTCGAGTTTTCGCACCGCGCCCCGACATTCCAGTTACTAAATCTCGCCCCGCGCCCCCGCTAATTATCGTGTTTTCGCTTCGCGCCCCCGCTAAATAGCGAGTTTTCGCCTGGCGCCCCCGCCATTTTATCTTGTTAATTTTCGTGGTCTCGCTCGGCGGGGTCGCGGGGCGAAAACACGATAATTAGCGGGGTCGAGGGGTGAGATTTAGGAACTGGAATGTCGGGGGCGCTGTGCGAAAACTCGGCGTTTAAGCAGCGGTAATTATCGTGTTTTAACCACGCGCCCCCGACATACCAGTTACTAACTCTCGCCCCGCGACCCCGCTAATTATCGTGTTTTCGCTCCGCTCCCCCGCTAAATAGCGAGTTTTCGCCCCGCGCCCCCGCCATTTTAACTTGTAAATTCTCGTGTTTTCCCTCGGCGGGGTCGCGGGGCGAAAACGCGAAATGGCAGAAATCAGCCACCATAGATATGCCTTGAGTATCTGCTACGGTAGTAGTCCCGCTCGCTCTTAAAGACTGTGTGCCAAGGTTAAGATTGGGTGCTACGGTCGAAAGCCTAGCCTTAACGCATTCCCTTGTCTTAGTGTAACTAAGCTTTTTGATCTTTTTCGTGAAAATACTTTTTTAAGAATTGTTTTTTTCTCGTAAAATAATAAAAATTCCATGAAAACGTTCAGAATTTATACGTTTCTGAGTTGAGAATGTCTTTCTTCTCCACTAGGGTGGAACAAAGAGCTATAAAAATAAATGTTATACTTCTTTGGGTGGAAAGAAGCTATGCGCTTTGCTGAATGCAGTATAAGTTTTACAAATGTAATGTATTTTAGTAATATTATTATCATTTTGTTATTATTTATTTTTTACTGAACAATTTTCAATTTGTATCGTGAACAGTAGAAGTAAGAGAGATCTGAAGATTATTACAGACCTGTAGAGTGGTTTGCAAGTTATTAACAAGACCTCATATAACAAAAGAGGCTGTAGGTAAACATCATTATGACATAGTGACTGATGATTAGATTAGTCAAATATAGCGAAATTACACATTTTGGCCGTAGGCTACCGTTCTTTCAATTTAAGCCAAGCCATAATAGAAGCTTAACTCAATATAATCATATGAGATTGTTTTCTGATGCGTGTCCATGTGATGTTTTTTCTATTTTCTCTCCCAGGAGGCCCGTCTATGCGAAATCATCTTTCTGCATTAGACATATACTCAATGAATACAACTAATAACCACGAAACTTGCAATAAAATGCCTAGATCTTTTCTCAATACAATCATCAATAAATCTTTCCAAAATGTAACTTTTACAGCCATTAATTCATGACTTATTTTACCAAATTTATCAAAACATTGAAGTATAATCACCGAGTTATTGTAAACAGTCCTGCACAAAAAGGTACCATCGGTCATCCGCAAACGGTTGGCAGAAACTAGAAAGCGTCTGTTTTGCCACAGGAGCCTGAAATTCTATCTATAATGCTCCAAAATGGCTAAATATAAAAATGACCCCTCCTATATATATAAAAAAAGAACAGTTCTTTTTATATATATATATATATAGGAGGGGTCATTTTTATATTTAGCCATTTTGGAGCATTATCGCATAGTGCGGCAATTTTCCTTTGATCTTTGCAGCATGTTATACATAGTAACACACATTATTACTACAAAACTGTGCTGATATCTTACAAAACTGTTGCGATATATATCAACACGGAAATCTCTATGGAGTTTCATAAGAAAAAAAGTGTTCCGATATATATCAGCACAGTAAAACTGTTCCGATATATATCGGAACACTTTTTCTCTATTGAGGTCCTATCAAGGGAGTATAATTTTTTCCTTTCAAAGAAAAGATGATTTTAGCTCCAATTTACAGTTCACAGAGAAAGAATTGTCACAAACACCTACATTTATAAAGTAAAAGAATAAATAAACTAGAATATATCAAAAACTTGATAGTTATTGCCAAATTCAGAAATACATGAAATATATGAAATTCTGAGATTTCTCAAATGTTTCTTTTTCTTTGATTTTTTTTACAAACAAAACAACAAGCTTTACAATATGTCTGGCCAATGAAATGCAAAGATTTAAAACCAATGCAGAAATTTGTTGGGTACTTTTATCTGGGGAACACATTTTCTAAAACAGAAGTTTTAGTGTTTCAGTCAGCGAGGCGCAGAAAGGGAATCAAAATAGTAAAAATAATAATAAACAAATTTAAATGAAAATGATATATAAATTTTAATGATAAACTATGCGATAAAACAGTTATAATATGTAGTGCTCGTGTGTTACCAGGATATATCAGAGCTAGGGGTACATCTCGTTATTTTTCTCTTCACATATCTGTCTCGGCCTACCGGCCTCGACGATATGTGCAGAGAAAAATACCCTCGATGTACCCCTAGCTCTGATATATCCTGGTAACACACTCTCACACATACTATAACTATTACTTATAGATAGAATTTCTTTTTTTTATATATATATAGGAGGCGTCATTTTTATATTTAGCCATTTTGGAGCATTATCGCATAGTGCGGCAATTTTCCTTTGAACTTTGCAGCATATACATAGTAACACACATTATTACTACAAAACTGTGCTGATATCTTACAAAACTGTTGCGATATATATCAACACGGAAATCTCTATAGAGTTTCATAAGAAAAAAAGTGTTCCGATATATATTAGCACAGTAAAACTGTTCCGATATATATCGGAACACTTTTTCTCTATTGAGGTCCTATCAAGGGAGTATAATTTTTTCCTTTCAAAGAAAAGATGATTTTAGCTCCAATTTACAATTCACAGAGAAAGAATTGTCACAAACACCTACATTTATAAAGTAAAAGAATAAATAAACTAGAATATTTCAAAAACTTGATAGTTATTGCCAAATTCAGAAATACATGAAATATATGAAATTCTGAGATTTCTCAAATGTTTCTTTTTCTTTGATTTTTTTTACAAACAAAACAACAAGTTTTACAATATGTCTGGCCAATGAAATGCAAAGATTTAAAACCAATGCAGAAATTTGTTGGGTACTTTTATCTGGGGAACACATTTTCTAAAACAGAAGTTTTAGTGTTTCAGTCAGCGAGGCGCAGAAAGGGAATCAAAATAGTAAAAATAATAATAAACAAATTTAAATGAAAATAATATATAAATTTTAATGATAAACTATGCGATAAAACAGTTATAATATGTAGTGCTCGTGTGTTACCAGGATATATCAGAGCTAGGGGTACATCTCGTTATTTTTCTCTTCACATATCTGTCTCGGCCTACCGGCCTCGACCAAAGGGGTCCGGCACATGAGTGGATTAAGTTTAATGGCTTATATTTGAGTCCTAGAGCGATAATTATGTAAAAAATCATACTGATATAACTACTCCATAGACTGTGGAGTAGTTATATTAGTATGATTTTTTACATAATTATCGCTCTAGGACTCAAATATAAGCCATTAAACTTAATCCACTCATGTGCCGGACCCCTTTGGCCTCGACGATATGTACAGAGAAAATTACCCTCGATGTACCCCTAGCTCTGATATATCCTGGTAACACACTCTCACACATACTATAACTATTACTTATAGATAGAATTTCTTTTTTTATATATATAGGAGGAGTCATTTTTGTATTTAGCCATTTTGGAGCATTATAGATAGAATTTCAGGCTCCTGTGAATCAACAGAGTGAAAGAAATTGACACTCTCGTCCAACCAGGCAGTGTTGCATAAATCTTCCGTTTTGATAAATTATCTATAATGCGTTATCAAGTAGATCTAGTTTGATTTGCAAACTGAAGTCACGTAGCATAGGTAACGAAAACGAATTTAGACGGCGTCGCCGAAAAATGTATTTTATACTTCTTTTAACAGGCATACAAGTACATTTTACAAACACATTTCGAAGCATATTGCCGAGTATCTGTTACATTCTTAGAGTAGGCAATCAATGTTTTATCCTCTTCCAGCAGAGGACTTCAAAATCCTTTTGCACAACACTAGAGCTAGTAGTGACGGCTGTGTTATCAGAGTTATTGTAATATGTATTTCGCGCTTTACGAGATATAAATACAAAGGTAAACATAAAACAGAAAGGTTTAAGCTTATTCTATATATATACATTTAGATGTTTAATGAATCTTAAATTATAAAAAAAATGGTTATCTTTAAGAAAGTTTTGATAAAACATGCTGTTTAAAAAGAATAATTTACAAATATTGCTATATTTATATATAAAGGGAAGTAAAAAGTGTGTCCAAATTAGATGAGCGGCTAGCTAAAATCTATATTTAGTTTGGTAGGTCACATGGTTGATAAAAATAACATAAAGGTCACACGCTAATATAAATATTTTGGTCACGTGACTTAGGGTGAAGGCCACGTGAATTGCGGGCAGTTGCTGAAACTGAGGTTTTCTCCACTTTTATGACATGACAACTGTTTGAGAAAATGTCAGTGGAAAAAATAAACGGGTTTATTGCTTGTCCTGCTTGCAGCATCAGGTAAATTGCTTAATTAATTGGAAAAATGCTAATGACTTGTGACCTTACTTTGATTGATGGAGGATTCAGAAGGACGTCCTTATTCCAATACAGTGCTTTAGGGTATAGCGGATTTTAGGGTATAGAGGATAGATTGATAAATCTTATAATATTTATACTTGAATTATTGTATAAATTTTCTTATCATTCTTTTACTGGCACGCAAACAGATATTCTGACATAAATTTTAAATATTTGCTTGTTGAGTTATTTTTCATATGTCATCAAATGTAAAATAAAGCTATCCCCTATAGACTAAATTGGTGTATATGTAAAAAACATCAGTGAATGAAAAGTATTTGATAGGTATAAAACAAGCAATTTATTGATTACTTTTGATTATAATAATATAATTTCGAAATTAAATGGATTAATTATGAACGCTTAACTTACAGTGTTTTTTCAAAAAGTTTGGAGGATCGCTATGCCGCTATTAAAATCTTATGTCATTTAAAACGGTTATTCATTTCAAAAAGATATTTAAATGGGAAAATATGAAAATCGTAAGCATTTCAAAACTTTCTGAATTTTTAAAATCCATAAATGAGCGAAAAAGTTATTAAAAATTAAAAATTCAGATCCCATACACAAACAATGTAAAAACATTTGTTTTACCCACCACCAGATAAACAGGTATTTATGCGTGACATCATGGCGATCTCTTCTATTGGACTGTACGGTAAAATAAGAATTGGACAGGTAGACCGTTGGTAAAGATTTTGTTCATTTACCAAATATTTCTGTTTCAAGTTTCAAGTTTATTGAATAAGCCGGGCATCTAAGAGGCATCAGTCACATAAAACAATAATACAATGAACATTTCTGACAATAACATGTGAAATGATATGTTGAATAGACCCAATGAAATCCACAGAATAAAATGATACCAAATGTTATACAGAAAGCATAGTCAAGAATGTAATATGACTACATACCATACATAAAGCGTAAGCCAATTAATTAAACAACATCATAATTTTTTTGCAGAATATTGCAAGTTTTAACAATGTGTTTCTATCTGTGCTATTCATTAACATAGAAAATTTAATAGAGTTAGGATGTATAGCATGTTCTCTAGCAATATATTTTCTTCTGTCAGCATTAAAGAATTGACAGTTAAATAAAGAATGAAATTCATCTCCAAATGAGTTTGAATTTACACAAGTTACATACTCTTAGTTCTCTTGGTATATTATAAAATCTACCCTTCTCAACAGGTAATTTGTGATTCATATGTGGTTTAATGATATACTGTTCCATAAGGCTTTTAATTTTATGTTAAAAACATTTAGATGTTGTGCATAATTCAATGGTTAGAATGGCATCTCTTTCAATATTGCACATGAACTTATACAGTAAGTACCATAAAGGGAGGTAATATACTGTAAGGACCATAAAGGGAGAATATACAGTAAGGACCATAAAGGGAGGTAATCATAAATGATGGATTCAATAATATTTTCTACGATGTTAATTCATATTCAAACCTTCGGCAAATATATGAGAAAACAATTATTGAAAATAGGATTTAATTTTGAACAAAGACATTACAAGCATTTATATACTTTAAAAATTAAGTCCTTTATACATAATACTTAAATAGTTGGGCACCAGTATAAGAGTCCATGGGCAGTATCATTGGCACAGATAGTTGTTGTGTGTCCAGGTCTGAAAACATTAAGGGAAAACCTAAAACATAATCTGATCAACAGCCCACCAGCAATGATTGAAGACTTCTAAAAGGCCGGCCAGATGTAAAAATTGTGTATGTGGGAATGTATCTCCATAGGTTGGAACTTAAATGTTATGTTTAAAAATGATGATATTTTGAAATGTTAGATGGCATTCTAATAATTATTCAACATTTAGATATGTGTGTAAGTTTACAATATTATTAATAAACTATTGTTAACCAGCAAATATCCAAGAAAGTAACAAACATTTGGGAACTTTTAGTTTGGCATCCTGGGAAAAGATACTTCTTTCTTTGTCTACTGTGTTCTTTTACTGGAGGTAGCTTTACAGGTGAAAAACTCCCTTTGATAACTTTCCTAACATTTTTTCCAATATATATAGATATTGAGTAGTGGTGTAGTTGGGACATAATATTTTTAGACGTGACCACATGTCGATTACCTGTGTTGAGAATTTTTCAACCATGTTTTCAAGCTTAGTTGTCAGGATTACTCAACAAGAAACGATATAAGTGTTATTTATGTCTTTAAATTATCAAGTATACAGACTGAAAGTGTAATTAAAGCTATAATAATTGTATTTTGAAAAGTTAACATTAAGTATACTAAAATCATAAAATGATCATTTTTCGTAGTTCTGCCAAAAATTGCTACCAAATGCCTTCTTTAATTGTATTCACCTTTACCATGGATAAGGTAAGATAATAAACTTGTGTTTGAGGGTCAGATTCTTGGTATGACCATTTTCGCCACTTTGGATGTAGTACATCATAGGACGACTGTATAGCAAAATTTAATTCTATGAAACAGCCTCTTTATGTAAAATAGTTGTAAATTATGGATCTGAGTCTTGACAAAAATATCTGAGTATACCTTTAATCTTGTGCCATAATGATTTGAGCCGTGCCATGAGAAAACCAACATAATGGCTTTGCGACCAGCATGGATCCAGACCAGCTTGCGCATGTTGTGCATAATTCAATGGTTAGAATGGCATCTCTTTCAATATTGCACATGAACTTATACAGTAAGTACCATAAAGGGAGGTAATATACTGTAAGGACCATAAAGGGAGAATATACAGTAAGGACCATAAAGGGAGGTAATCATAAATGATGGATTCAATAATATTTTCTACGATGTTAATTCATATTCAAACCTTCGGCAAATATATGAGAAAACAATTATTGAAAATAGGATTTAATTTTGAACAAAGACATTACAAGCATTTATATACTTTAAAAATTAAGTCCTTTATACATAATACTTAAATAGTTGGGCACCAGTATAAGAGTTCATGGGCAGTATCATTGGCACAGATAGTTGTTGTGTGTCCAGGTCTGAAAACATTAAGGGAAAACCTAAAACATAATCTGATCAACAGCCCACCAGCAATGATTGAAGACTTCTAAAAGGCCGGCCAGATGTAAAAATTGTGTATGTGGGAATGTATCTCCATAGGTTGGAACTTAAATGTTATGTTTAAAAATGATGATATTTTGAAATGTTAGATGGCATTCTAATAATTATTCAACATTTAAATATGTGTGTAAGTTTACAATATTATTAATAAACTATTGTTAACCAGCAAATATCCAAGAAAGTAACAAACATTTGGGAACTTTTAGTTTGGCATCCTGGGAAAAGATACTTCTTTCTTTGTCTACTGTGTTCTTTTACTGGAGGTAGCTTTACAGGTGAAAAACTCCCTTTGATAACTTTCCTAACATTTTTTGTTTGTTTCCAATATATATAGATATTGAGTAGTGGTGTAGTTGGGACATAATATTTTTAGACGTGACCACATGTCGATTACCTGTGTTGAGAATTTTTCAACCATGTTTTCAAGCTTAGTTGTCAGGATTACTCATCAAGAAACGATATAAGTGTTATTTATGTCTTTAAATTATCAAGTATACAGACTGAAAGTGTAATTAAAGCTATAATAATTGTATTTTGAAAAGTCAACATTAAGTATACTAAAATCATAAAATGATCATTTTTCAATAGTTGTAAATTATGGATCTGAGTCTTGACAAAAATATCTGAGTATACCTTTAATCTTGTGCCATAATGATTTGAGCCGTGCCATGAGAAAACCAACATAATGGCTTTGCGACCAGCATGGATCCAGACCAGCTTGCGCATCCGCGCAGTCTGGTCAGGATCCATGCTGTTCGCTTTCAAAGTCTATAACAATTGGAGAAACTGTTAGCGAACAGCATGGATCCTGACCAGACTGCGCGGATGCGCATGCTGGTCTGGATCCAAGCTGGTCGCAAAGCCACTATGTTGGTTTTCCCATGGCGCGGCTCATTTATAATTTCAAATGTTCTTGTATAATATTTACAGTCACTTACCCGCCAGTGGACAAATACATGATGGTGTGTATGCTGCAACATGTGAAGGCTGTGGTCACTTCTTTAAGTTCAAGGTCAACTTGCCTGTTAGGTCAGAGGTCAGTTTTGTTGTCAATGGCAAAGAGGTCACAGGTATGTTTTCTTTCTGAATGGTTTATTTAGTATTAAGTATTATTGTGTCTCCTCAGATGTGGGTGGATATATTGTTTTTGGTCGTCCATTTGTCAGTCTTGAAATCATGTTCCCTCCATATCTTTTTAACCACTGAAAGGATTTTGAAATAACTTGGTACAAACATTGACCATAAAAATTGACATGCAGATCACAGGTTTTGGACATGTCAGTTAAGGTTTAGGAATTGTCTGTGCTGTGGCCGCATTTCTTACATTAACAATCCACCCTTCCATCAAATGAAGCAATATGGACTACCATTCCCTTGTGGCGATGGATACCAGCAGGAATGAGGTGCCGGGAGTGATGTATGTTTTGTTGAATTACTTCGCAATAATTCTGAATTAAATATATATAAAATATTTAAAACTTAGTGAAAGGTGTGTAGATATACAGCAAACTCGGGTGAAAATACTGACCTATTCGAGACCAGCTGAATGTTTTTGTTATATCTGAAGTTTGTTGTAAACCTATATAGTGGTAGTCTTTTAAAAGTTTGAAAATAAAATGTATCGTTCAGGTGAAACAGTAGTAATTTGATTTTACCTGTTATGTTGTATTCCAATGACATGTGATTGCATGTTATTGATACAAATCATTTAATACTACCTTTTTGTAAGTATATTAACTACATAATAATAACTAAGATACAAAGGTAAGATCACTGTTTTCATTATTATAATATTGGCAGAATTATGTTTTGTCAATAAAACCAAATCGAGGAGTTTTCACTTTACTTGATTTAGTGTAAAAAGCCTGAACAAGTGAATATTAAAACCTTATGCCATCTGTACTGAGGCATTTTAAAAAGGCAAATTTCTAAACTTTTTACAACTTTCAATGGGTTTTATACCTCACGCCTTGATGATTTTGAATTTATCTACATTTATAAATCCTGGATACCTAATCTGTCTAATTTTAAAAATGATTGGTATGTTTTATAAATTTACAAAACTTGCAAATTTTAAATTATACAATGATCACAAATCTGTAGCACATACAAATAAAATCTAATCATTAAAGGTGGTCAATCACATTTAAACAACATTAAATGACATTTTTTACTTTTTGTATATTCTGGTAGAGAATTATTTAAGGAACAAAAAGACCGATTACGTAGAGTTAGATTCCTATTTGAAATGTATATTTTATTATTTTTATAAAATTTTGTAATTACTCCCCTTTAATATGAAAGTATATAAAAAGCTGGGTATTTCTTTTTATTTCGATACAATGTTTAGTTTTACATTTGCATTTGATAGACAAATCAACTATTGAACAATCTGAACCAAAATGCAAGTTTAAAAGCTGTGTGTAGCTTCTGAATTCATTTATTTCCAATCTATCTTGGTTGCGCAACCAAGATAGGCAAAGGGAGGTAATAATAATTTTTCAAACTTGTGTTTCTAATGAATTCCATCTAAATACATAATTTTTAATGCAAATATTTTACAAATATATTACAGTATGTCTAACATTTATACATTTCCTTAGGCAAAGTATGTTTATCAAATTTATACTTATGATAAAATAACTCTATCTTGGTTGGGCAACCAGGATAGGAAAATGAAATTTTAAAAATACCTCCAGTGAAAACCTAATTTGTATTAAGTGTTAAGTGAACATAAATGAGTGTAAATGATCAGAATGATGCTAAAGTTTCGAACAAATCCGTTACATGGCCAAAATCTGATTATCCACCTTTAAAACTAGCTGGCATACTATGAAAAGAAAAAAAAAAAAGATGATGGATGTTTGTTTTAGTGTAAGATCGAAATATATTTCACTGAGTGAACACTATGATGCAATATTTTCATGAGTGGTGCAGCCACTAGTGAAAATGTAAATTATGGTGTTCACGGGTTAGATATATTACAATCTTACACTGGAAGTATCAAATTCTCTTTTTATTTTATGTATTTTCAATGGTTTTACTACAAATTACATCAATTTTACCTGCACAACATCACATGGTCATAATGTTGTGACATTATGATATCTATGTTGAAAGATTGTCAAATAGTTCTATGAAGTTTCAAGATTTCTTTTACATATTTTATCACGGTGAAAGGTACATCTTTATGTTTGTGCAGGTATATATATACATCTATATCTTTACTGATGTATTTACAATTAGTTTCTATTAAGTAAATTAATGTTCTTTCTCATTCAGGTGTAGTTCTGGACCAGTGAAAGATGGAAATGATATTTTCACTGTGTGAAACAGTGAAAATGTCAATTTTATTTCACTGATAAATAATTTCAGTATTTGTTTGAAAAACATAAAATTAAAAAAAAATTATCATAGGGATAGCTACAGCAGATGTTATTTCAGCATACACTTTAACATTTTTAAATGAAAATCTGTTTGTTGTATCCGATAATTCACTGTAACCATGTTCACTGTCTACTTTTTATTTTACATACAACAAAGAATAGCTAAAAGCGAATTGTTCTGCATTGCTGGAAATTCTTTTTAACCGTGTGCATTATGAGTAAAGTTTACCGTAGCTTTAATATACCTAAATATTCATGAAACAGAGCATTATGTTTCAATACCTATATAATAATGATTTGCATTTGAGCAAAATTTTAAACATAAAGTTTCTGTATGTAGCAAAAGTGAGGATTTATTTCACCGCTGTAATATTGTTTCACCATCGTTTTGCAGTAGGGAATGAGTATGACCCAGCAACCTCACTGAATGAGTTCCTTAGAGACAGTCGGCTCTCAATGGGTACAAAATACATGTGTAGAGAAGGAGGGTGTGGTTTATGTGTTGTCGTGGCAACAGGTTATGACCCTTTGACAAAAAAGAAAAAGAGTAGAGCCATCAATTCTGTAAGTTCATTTGAAATGTCAATGTGTAACTTAGTTATCAATAATTTTGTTTAGAGGCATTTTTATATGCCAGTTTGGAAAAGGAAAGTATCATGTTAAAACAGTGTTACTTTCTCATTTCTGGACTCTAAGTCAATAACTACAATTGCCATATCAGGGCCGTAGCCACACTGAAGAAAACGAAGGCACCTGCCTGCTGTAGAATTTGTAGGTGTTCTAACTAGTTAGTTAGTGTCTTTGGAAAATAGATCCAAATATGAATTAGTCTTGCATATACCATATTCCAGTATCAATATGCTCCTTGGCCCTTTACCTATTTTGTGAAATTGTGCCTCCTGTAAAATCAAAGTCTGGCTATGGGCCTGCATATATGTAATAAGCAACATTGAAGATTTTCAGCACTAATAGAGGAAGATCATGGGCATTTTAAAGCCTCTTCTACATTTGTTCAGTGTTCTCGAATTTACCTCTTAAGCTAGAATTATGAATTGTTCAAGACATTACCATGTTCACTTTCCTTTTCGAATCATGCAGGAGTTGGATTGAATAGTAATAGAAAAAAATAGTTGGGACAATGTCATTTTGCAGTTAAAGAAATATGTGATTAAAGTGACACTTAAGGATTTCTTATTGGCAGTAGTCATTTACTGTTTATCTGTCTCATACAACAACTCCCTCTCCTGTTAATGGTATGTATCAATCGGGGTTGAAATATTCGCCTTTGACCAAGATATTTAAAAGTACCCTGACCCTGTGAAGTCACATAAGTCTGTGTATGAATACAAAGTCACTAAATTTACAATTATAATACATACTCAATGTACTCAGCATTTGTGTTTTCTATCAAACTCTTCTAACCACTGCTCTGACAGCTACATACTTGAAAAAATATAAGATGAGTTGTATTCTGTTCTAAGTCTTATTCAATAAATATCTAATCAATATTATCATATCTAATAAGTTTATGCTGTTTGTACTGTCAAAGTAGTTTGATGATGTGTGTTCATTGGCTCAAATGTCAAGGCCATGGGGAACCAATAGAAATCTGGTTTCCATATCTTCTCATTTCCAAAAGAAGTTTTAAAGTTACTTATGTCAGTGTTTGTGCAAAACTTCAAAATAGTTATATATATGAGCCGTGCCATGAGAAAACCAACATAGTGGGTTTGCGACCAGCATGGATCCAGACCAGCCTGCGCATCTGCGCAGATGCGCAGGCTGGTCTGGATCCATGCTGGTCGCAAACCCACTATGTTGGTTTTCTCATGGCACGGCTCAATTATATTCTGAGAAAAGCGAGTTTGAGATGTCGAGTTTCGACTGTACTTGATGATTGTTATGTAAAACTGTATGTTTCTATTGACAGTGTCTGTGTCCACTATACATGTGTGATGGTTTAGAGATAACAACCATT
The DNA here is from genome assembly GCF_021730395.1 of Mercenaria mercenaria. Taxonomy (NCBI): domain Eukaryota; kingdom Metazoa; phylum Mollusca; class Bivalvia; order Venerida; family Veneridae; genus Mercenaria; species Mercenaria mercenaria. The sequence continues at coordinate 42,405,630 of NC_069377.1, read as the reverse complement.
GAGGGTGTAGGCAGTCTGAAGAGTGGCTTACATCCCATACAGTCCCGCCTTGATAAATACAATGGCAGTCAGTGTGGCTTCTGTAGCCCCGCCCAGATCATGAATATGTATGCGTAAGTAATGAGTGACATTCATTTAACCATTTGTTCACTAGTTTGCACAGATTTTTCTAGAAACCTTTAAAGATGTAACATTCAGTCATGTTACCTGTCTAGTTATAAGGGATGTAAATCTGTATAAATCTGGTATAATAGTAATAATAGTAATGTTTGTGAAAGATTTGAAATTGTATGAAATTAAAAGCAGTTTATGCAGTCACAGAAGTACTTATTTCATGGATTGATTGATGGTTTTTGCTAGGTATGCATAGTATAAACTGATGTACCACTTTTACCAGAGTTTGTGGATTATGGTATGTATCGTAGCAGGAAACATGTATACCGGTATATTATGGATATTACCACTGATATCAGATGGAGTTAAATAATACTGGTAAATGTTTTCAAATGTTATTTAACCTTTACCCTGCAAAATTTCAAAAATGGACTGGCCCATCAATCAATTTGGGCCATACCACTTCTTATTGAAAGGAGTGTTCACTGAACAGTGCAGACCATGATCAGCCTGCACAGATGTACAGTCTGATCTTGGTCTGCACTGGTCGCAAAGGCAGAATCACTTGCCGCCAGCAGGCTAAAGGTTAATGAAATGCTCTAATCAGAATTTTAAATGTAAATCTGACTTTGTCTTTGGCTGAAAAATACTTATTTGCCGAGTTGTCTTGTAAACATTGACAACTTAGAATGAGATATATTGTTTTACTGCTACATGAAGCAGGAAAAACCGAAGAAATATGACTTTTAATTCCTCTTAATATAAGACATTGTTCTGTAGACTTAGGTCTGGAAAATTTGAAATTAGTATACATATTGTATGTATAATAAATATTCATGCACATTTAGTGTATTTGTTTAATAGATTTGAAATTAGTACACATACTGTGTATGGACTAAATAACATATTCATGTACATGAGGAGTATTTGTAACAAATAGGACATTGATACGAGATGGTAGTGTATTTCATTTTATTTCATGATCTGAGCAACAAAAAAAGATACAAAATTTGTATGCAGTTCATCCTATTGATACTAATACATCATACTGTGAAAGGTTTTCTCAATAAAGTTTACAATACAAATCTGATATACAGGTTACTGGAGGAAGATTCCGAGCCCAGCAAACGGAAAGTAGAAGATGCTTTTGATGGAATTATCTGCAGGTGTACAGGTATATTTACCTTCCTAATTTACTGAAACCAGCCTCCCTAGATAATATAACTGAAGAGTGACCACCTTCATTATGCCACATTGCCATAAGTCAGTGTCAGAGACTGTTCTTTGTGGGGCATGTTATATGTCCCCTTTTATTCATCAAGTTTTGTTGGCCCCTCTGGGATGAATTTGTGTAGGCACTGCTTTAAGAATTTATGTGACCTTTATGCATTTTATGAATATATGACATTATTGCAGGGTTCGAATTTAAGCTCGCATACTCGCGAAATGCGAGTGCAAATTTCAAACTGCGAGGTGAGATTTCAGACACCAGCATTTTTTTGCGAGTGAAAATTTTTGGCCAAATAATGTGCATTTCTAACGGTCGTCTCGATCTTACACTGTTCTTTCTTTAACAACTCGCGGTCATTGCAGCGCATTGTCATTTGCAGAACGAATTTCGGAGCTCTCTTTCATATTTCGTCGTAAACGGAAGTTTACACTCGATACATGTCCTGTGCGCATGTCTTTTCAACTGCTGACAAATACCTGCGCTAATTTTGATGACGTTTACCGCATCCGGTGGGTTTTTTGGTAATCTATAATAAGTTACTATTTACATAGCACAGATACGATTGGCTTGACTCGTCACGTGAATGTTTGTGTTAATGTTGTAATAAAGTGACAAGTCGTGGAAAATGCAAGTTGTTTTTTCATTTAGCTAGTTAAAAAAAATACCACTTGCGAAAAAATGCAAGTAGAAAATCTGGCTAAATTCGAACCCTGTATTGATGTGTTGTAGTATGATTGATTTAAAATTAGCATAAATGTGATTAATCAGAAAATGTTACAGCTTTTCTGTAAATCCCTTATATAATATACTTGAAGTGATATGGAATACCTTAAAGGTCATAGATCTACATGTTTCTCTTGTAAGTCTGACCTAGCTATATGGCGTAAATGTAAACTCAGTTGACTCGAACTATGATGGCTTAAACAAATTGCTACGGGAACCGCGAGTTTGAGCAAAAAAAATATTTTGACTAACTACATGTACTAATAACATATCCCATCATATGAACATTTTTATCTGTTGTCCTGTTAGCCTGAAAGCAGGCACACCCATTGTCTGGGAGGAGTTTTGTCTGCTTTGTGAAATATCAGTGGACAGGGTTTTTGTTTGACTCCCATACAGCACTGAACTCTGTCATGCTGTGTTGATGTCAAAATAACTTTTAGAGCAGGCTGCCAAAGACATGTGTGTAAACATTTTAAGTAATATATTTTTTAAACTATACCACATTAACTTAGTTTCATATGTGGTTCTTCTTTAGGATACAGATCTATCCTAGATGCTATGAAATCATTTGCTGATGATGACTGTTCCATAACAGATATTGAGGTAATTTGTAGATTTTTATAATTTTAGAAATAGCCTGCAATGTAGGATGTTAGTGATGTATGGCCTTCTACAGTTTCCATTCAATTGAAATAAAACTTGGTATGCTTCATTGGCATGAAATAGACATGTGCAATTTGTCAGGACTTTCATATCTGATTAATTTTACTGGAGTTATGGACCTTTTTTAACTTTGAAACATTACAGCAACATCAAAACAATGTGTACACATCTCTTCCAGTTTCCATCCAATTAAAATGAAAGTTGGCATACATCATCAATGAAAAAAATAGAACCTGTTAATACAGAATCAAGAAGCAGTTGTAAGGTTAACTGACTGTCATTACTACTTTGATGTACTGTTGATATAAATGGTTTTAACCCAATAATTAACAAACAGAAAAAAATAATTCTAATTGTCTCCCTTTTGCATTAAGCTTATATATTTGTTTTAGGATCTGAGTACAAAGTTCTGTAAGAAGACAGGGGAACCGTGTAAAGGGAACTGTAGAAAATCTAAACTAGAGCGTCCAGTCCACATGGTACTGAAAGATGCCCAGTGGTTCAAACCCACAACCTTGAAGCAACTGTATGACCTTCTGGAACAGTTCAAGGACAAATCTATGAGACTAGTGTTTGGTAGCACTGGATCAGGTATAGAGTTTTACTCAGAATCTATTTATGTACTATTAAATCCTTATGGGATATGATTTATGTGGATTAATGGTTGTTGGTCAAAGGTCAAGGTCATTATTGAAGGTCAAGTAAAAATTTGTTTTTGCTCCATAACTTATTTCTTAATACTGTACACAAAGGTTCCCCATGATGAGACAATGTATCCGGTACATGTTCTATGCTTGTAGGTCAAGGTCACTATTGAAATTAAGTAAAAATAGTTTGGTTTCTTAGCTCCTAAATGCTTTGAAGCTTTTTTAGTCTTAACACTGTTGCCAAAAACCACAAGGGATGAACACTAAAAAGTTTTATACCGGTAGAGGACTTCTGCATTGCCACTGCAATACTCGGTCACTTGTTTTATCTAGAATCGGATATGTTTGGACCATCTCTCAGCAGAGCCTCATTACCACCTGGACAGTTACCACAGGATTGATAATCAGATCTGCTTCTACACCCAGTGAACAATTCTTTTACATTTTAAGATTGTGACAGAATATAATTTTCAGGTATAATCAAATACACAGTTTGTATGTATTTTAAACTTTAGGTGTAGATGAAATGTAAGCAAGGCCTCATATATTGTTTTCTGTGGACTTTATTTCATTTTAAAGCCAGTTTAGTTATGCATATTAGATTTAGTTTAAACATATACATATTTTAATCTAATTGCAGGTGTATATAAAGACATAGGACCATGGATGTATGAAATACTGATAGATCTTCATGCGGTAGAAGAGCTGTATACACTCAAAGTAAGTTTAATATTTGAAATTCTTATAGAATATGTCATAGCATTGAACTTTTGTTCAAAAAAGAAACTGCTGAAAATGCAGCAAAACCAAAATTGAATCAGAATTGTTCTGTGTTAAATGAGTGTTGCCCAGTTTGATGTCTTTCTAAAGTATCACCATGTTTAAGTCTATAAAATTTGTTTCTATTGATTCATGTGGATGTAAGTAAATCAGATTGACTAAACTAGGATCTGATGTTTGAAGTAAACATGCCTACGGTTCTGACTTTTAAAGTCCTTAACTACCAGGGATAACACTGACAAAACATTCAAGTACAGTTAAACAAACTGCCTTGATGGTTACCCTGTATATAGAATATGGTCTATGGACAAGTCTTTCCTCAGGCCCGGAGCCTGCAGATACTGAACATGATCAGGCAACTCGGTGTGTCTTGCAAGGGACCAGACTCTCACTGACAAGGCCATTTAGTAGATTCTGAAACTCTAGAGTCACTGACTCTCAGCCTAAAATTTCAAGGGTCAAGATCAGATTCTCATAAGTGCAACTTTCATTTCCAAAACATGTTCCGGTAGGGTACATTTATTTCTGGACAATAGTCTCGTCACGCAGTCATTTGTTACAGATGAAACCAGATATACAGATTGGTGCAAACATCACCATCTCCCAGATGTTGGAAGCTTTAAGTGACGATGATGTTCACGATACAGAGCGGCCATATTTGACAGAATGTGTTGACTACATGAAGAAAATTGCACACACAAACGTCAGAAATGTAAGGTATTATACAGCAAGGTAGAAGTGGCAGAAATTTATTCATGTCAGATTATAATCGTACAGCAACTCACTGTAATAGGAACTATGAAAATATAAAAGTTTACAGTCAGTTTAAACTTTAACTTTAGTTTTGTACATTATATATCATGTATATTTATATTATAACTACTTTCATTTAAATGTAAATATTGTTTATCCTTTAGCCTGCTAAATTTCTAAGATGGACTGGCCCATCATTCTGTTTTGACAGTACCACTTATGATTCAGAGGGGTATTCACTGAAACTTTACTGACAAATAGTGAACAGTGCAGACCATGATCAGCCTGATCACGGATGTTCAGGCTGATCTTGGTCTGTACTGGTCGCAATGGCAAAATCAGTTGCTGCAAGCCAGCTAAAGGTTAAGCAACATTTTATACTTCTCAAATTTTATTTGTAGGCAGGAAGTTGGGCAGGTAACTTGATGATGAAACATGCACACCCCGAGTTTCCATCTGACATGTTTGTTATGTTAGAAACCCTGAATGCACAGATTTACATTAGTAAGTTTTCTGAAAATAGGTAAATAGTTTCTAGAACTGATGTTAACATTTCCATTTCTGAATATTTGGGGCTTTTGTATGGTTTAGTTGACCATTTTTCATTCATTTCTGCTCCTAACAGTTGACATGAACCATTAGTTTCATTTCTGGAGTCTACAAACTTACTGTTGTGCAAAAGATCGTCACTGGATCCTCTTTTATGGATCCTCTTTCATCAAAAGGGGAGAGAATCTGGTAGCAAAATGATTTGAACACAAAACATTATTCTGATAACAGGGTTTATTATTTTTATAATGTAAATGTAGATATTCATTCAGATTCTATCAGCGGTAAAATATTTAAGTATTTATTATTTTACTTGCCTTTATTTCTAATTATCTTTATATATTATCTCCTGTACTTTAGATGGGCAGATAGCAGTCACTCCGAAACAGTTGTTGTCTACTGACATGACAGGAAAAGTGATCACACATATGACCCTACCTAAAGTGGACAAAAGCACGAAAACTAAATTCTACAAAGTGGCTAAAAGATCACAGGTATTGTAATTAAGATTTAGAAAAATACTGAAATTTTATATTCACAAATACAGTGCAACCTCTCTAGAGCGAACACCACTCAGGATTAAGCACCACTCATGAGCAAGCACCATTCCAGAGAAAGCACCACTCATGAGCAAGCACCATTCCAGAGAATGCACCACTCATGAGCAAGCACCATCCCAGAGAAAGCACCACTCATGAGCAAGCACCATTCCAGATAAAGCTCCACTCATGAGCAAGCACCATTTCAGAGAAAGCACCACTCTGTTTTCCTGTAAAGACACAATTCCATCTGAGCAATTAAATGATAAATTTCTTTAATGATTATATTTAGCCAACAAGTTTATATTTAGCATAGGAAGGCTGTATTATTGCATTCTCTAATAAATAATATAAATGAATCCAGTAGTATACATACTGAATTTTTATGTCACATAATTTGCTAAATATGACTAATAGGTTAAGTATGACTGTGTGATAATGTAAAACAATTGTTTGGTGAAGGAGGTTGAACTACTTTTTAGTACGGTTTCATTTGCCTACTTGCAGTAATTGGAAATAACTGATTTTTGAAATTCTGTATAAGATTGTGTTAGCATTGCGATAGATACTCCTCCAGAAAAACTACAAGGGATTTATTTTACTTCAGAATGCCCATGGTTACGTCAGTTGTGGATTCCAGATGAACGTTGATAAGAACAATCATTTCCTGGTGAAAGGTTCTCCCACCATTGTGTTTACTGGCATCAACAAGAGTTTTGTGAGTTTTCTATTGTTATAAATTCAGAAATTAATTGTTTAATCATATTACAAAACTTGTATCAAACTGTATGATATGTGTTACTGTGTACTTAACTTTTTAGCTCACCTGAGCCAAAGGCTCATGGTGAGCTTTTGTGACCGCTCAATGTCAGTCGTCCGTCCATCAACATTTTCTAAAAAAAATCTTCTTCTTGAAAACCACTTGGCAGAATTACACCAAACTCCACAGGAATGATCCTTTGGTGGTCCCCTTTCAGAACTGTTCAAAGAATTGATTCCATGCAGAACTTAATTTAAAAAAAAATCTTCTTGTCCAAAACCACATGGCGTAGTGCCTTGATATTTGGCTTGTGACATCATCTTATGGTCCTCTATCAAGATTGTTCAAATTGTGCCCCTGGGTTGAAAAATGCCCCTGCCCCTGGGGTCACAAGTTTTACATAGACTTATATAGTAAAAAACTTTAAAAAACTTCTTGTCTAAAACCACATGACCTAGGCCTTTGATATTTTGTATGTAGCATTGCCTTGTGGTCCTCTACCAAAATTATTCAAATTATGCCCCTTGGTTGAAAAGAGGCCCTGCCCCGGGGGTCTCATCTTTTACATAGACTTACATAGGAAAATAAACTTTAAAAATCTTCTTGCCTGAAACTGCAAGGCCTGGGCTTTTGATATTAAGTATGTTGCCTTTCCTAGTGTTTCTCTACCAAAATTTTTCAAATTATGTCCCTAGGGTGAAAAGAGGCCCTGCCCTGAGGGTACCTAATTCAACATAGACTTATATAGGAAAAAAATTAAAGATCTTCTTGTCTGAAAGTTAAAGGCCTAGCATTTGATATTTGGTGTGTAACATTGCCTGGTAGATCTCTGACAAGTTTGTTCAAATGATTCCCCTGGGGTGAAAAGAGGCCCCGCCCTGGGGGCCACTTGTTACAATTATGAGTTATATAGGAAAAACACTCTAAAGATTATCAGGTCATATTTCCTAGACTGTTAAATTATAATTGCCTGATGATTCAAGCAATAAGGGATCACTTGACTGTGATCTTGACATACTGACCTGATTTCTTGTTTTTTAAGATACAGCCTTGATATTAGGATGACATGTACAGTTTCGCACACCAATGTTAAAACTGTCTTTCATTGACCATGAATGTGACCTACTGACCTACTTTCTAATATTTTAGTGTCAGTTTGCCATTTGAAACATGTTGCTCATATTACTCAGGTGAGCGATTCAGGGTCATTATGACCCTCTTGTTTTAAAAACTTTTCAGAAAATTTGTTTCAGTTTAAAATGACATCATCACATCATACATGACACTGGCCTCAACATTCAATTAATTATGCCCTGTTGTTATATGAAATGTACAGAGTCTTTGTGTATTTTCCAGTTTACAGCTTTTGATGCTATTTTTAGGTGATATGCTGTAATATACATGTACTACAGAAGTCTATAAATGTTTACACTAGTGTCTTGCTGAATATTCTGAATAAATGATTCCTCTTATTTACATCTAACCGGGACTACTTTTCTTTTAATATTTAGGTGCATGCTACCCAGACAGAGAAGTTCCTGGCCAATAATTATCTAGGAGATGCTGTTGTATTAGACTGTGAGTAGACAATAGATAGTAAATATATGAGTGTGTATTTGAAAATTTTCAAATTTGCATTTCTCAGACTTGTAAGAGAGGTAGTAGACTTGTTGATGCTAAGACTTTGATGTTTAGTAAATAGTAAGTGTTATTGAAGGGATGATGTACATTTTTAGCTCACCTGTCACAAAGTGACAAGGTGAGCTTTTGTGATCGCGCAGCGTCCATCGTCCGTGCGTCCGTCTGTGCGTAAACTTTTCCTTGTGACCACTCTAGAGGTCACATTTTTCATGGGGTCTTTTTGAAATTTGGTCAGAATGTTCACCTTGATGATATCTAGGTCAGGTTCGAAACTGGGTCACGTGCGGTCAAAAACTAGGTCAGTAGGTCTAAAAATAGAAAAACCTTTTGACCTCTCTAGAGGCCATATATTTCACAAGATCTTCATGAAAATTGGTCAGAATGTTCACCTTGATGATATCTAGGTCAAGTTCGAAACTGGGTCACGTGCCATCAAAAACTAGGTCAGTAGGTCAAATAATAGAAAAACCTTGTGACCTCTCTAAAGGCCATATTTTTCATGGGATCTGTATGAAAGTTGGTCTGAATGTTCATCTTGATGATATCTAAGACAATTTCAAAACTGGGTCACGTGCAGTCAAAAACTAGGTCAGTAGGTCTAAAAATAGAAAAAGCTTGTGACCTCTATAGAGGCCATACTTGTGAATGGATCTTCATAAAAATTGGTCAGAATGTTCATCTTGATGATATCTAGGTCAAGTTTGTAAGTGGGTCACGTGCCCTCAAAAAGTAGGTCAGTAGGACAAATAATGAAAAAACCTTGCGACCTCTCTAGAGGCCATATTTTTCATGGGATCTGTATGAAAGTTGGTCTGAAAAAATATCTTGATGATATATAGGTCAAGTTTGAAACTGGGTCAACTGTGATCAAAAATAAGGTCAGTAGGTCTTAAAATAGAAAAACTTGTGACCTCTCTAGAGGCCATACCCTTGAATGGATCTTCAAGAAAATTAGTCAGAATGTTCACCTTGATGATATCTAGGTCAAGTTTGAAACTGGGTCACGTGCCTTCAAAAACTAGGTCAGTAGGTCAAATAATAAAAAAACCTTGTGACCTCTCTAGAGGCCATACTTTTCATGGGATCTGTATGAAAGTTGGTCTGAATGTTCATCTTGATGATATCTAGGTCAAGTTTGAAACTGGGTCAACTGCGGTCAGTAGGTCTAAAATTAGAAAAATCCTTTATCATCTCTAGAGGCCATATTTTTCAATAGATCTTCATGAAAATTGGTCTGAATGTTCAACTTGATGATATCTAGGTCAAGTTCGAAACTGGGTCACGTGCGATCAAAAACTAGGCCAGTAGGTATAAAAATAGAAAAACCTTGTGACCTCTTTAGAGGCCATATTTTTCATGAGATCTTCATGAAAATTTGTGAGAATGTTCACCTTGATGATATCTAAGTCAGTTCAAAACAGGGTCACGTACCTTCAAAAACTAGGTCAGTAGGTCAAATAAATAAAAAAGCCTTGTGACCTCTCTAGAGGCCATACTTTTCATGGGATCTGTATGAAATTTGGTCTGAATGTTCATCTTGATGGTATCTAGGTCAAGTTTAAAACTGGGTCAACTGTGGTAAAAAACTAGGTCAGTAGGTCTAAAATTAGAAAAATCTTTTGACCTCTCTAGAGGCCATATTTTTCAATAGATCTTCATGAAAATTGGTCTGAATGTTCAACTTGATGATATCTAGGTCAAGTTTGAAACTGGGTCACGTGCGATCAAAAATTAGGCCAGTAGGTATAAAAATAGAAAAACTTTGTGACCTCTTTAGAGGCCATATTTTTTATGAGATATTCATGAAAATTAGTGAGAATGTTCACCTTGATGATATCTAGGTCAGGTTCAAAACAGGGTCACGTACCTTCAAAAACTAGGTCAATAGGTCAAATAATAGAAAACCTTGTGACCTCTCTAGAGGCCATATTTTTCAATGGATCTTCATGAAAATTGGTCAGAATTTTTATCTTGATGATATCTAGGTCAAGTTCAAAACTGGGTCACATGAGCTCCAAAACTAGGTCACTATGTCAAATAATAGAAAAACCGATGTCATACTCAAAACTGGGTCATGTGGGAACAGGTGAGCAATTCAGGACCATCATGGTTCTCTTGTTATGTCTCCCCCAGGAGACATATTGTTTTTGCCCTGTCCGTCTGTCCGTCCGTCCTTCCGTCCGTCCGTCCGTACGTCACACTTCATTTCCAAGCAATAACTGGAGAACCATCTGACCTAGAACCTTCAAACTTCATAGGGTTGTAGGGCTGCTGTAGTAGATGACCCCTATTGATTTTGGGGTCACTCCGTCAAAGGTCAAGGTCACAGGGGCCTGAACATTGAAAACCATTTCCGATCAATAACTAAAGAACCACTTGACCGAGAATGTTGAAACTTCATAGGATGATTGGCCATGAAGAGTACATGACCCCTATTGATTTTGGGGTCACTTTGTCAAAGGTCAAGGTCACAGGGGCCTGAACATTGAAAACCATTTCCGATCAATAACTAGAGAACCACTTGACCCAGAATGTTGAAACTTCATAGGATGATTGATAATGAAGAGTAGATGACCCCTATAGATTTTGGGGTCACTCCATCAAAGGTCAAGGTCACAGGGGCCTGAATATGGAAAATCATTTCCGATCAATAACTAAAGAACCACTTAACCCAGAATGTTGAAACTTCATAGGATGATTGTTCATGCAAAGTAGATGACCCCTATTGATTTTGGGGTCACTCCATTAAAGGTCAAGGTCACAGGGGCCTGAACATTGAAAACCATTTCCGGTCAGTAACTTGAGAACCACTTGACCCAGAATGTTGAAACTTAATAGGATGATTGCTCATGCAGAGTAGATGACCCCCAACAATTTTGGTGTCACTCTGTGAAAGGTCAAGGTCACAGGGGCCTGAACATTGAAAACCATTTCCGGTCAGTAACTTGAGAACCACTTGACCCAGAATGATGAAACTTCATTGGATGATTGGTCATGCAGTGTAGATGACCCCTAATGATTTTAGGGTGACTCTGTTAAAGGTCAAGGCCACAGGGGCCTGAACATGGAAAACCATTTCCAATCAATATCTGGAGAACCTCTTGACCCAGAATGTTGAAACTTCATAGGATGATTGTTCATGCAGAGTAAATGACCCCTAATGTTTTTGGGATCACTCCGTTAAAGGTCAAGGTCACAGAGGCCTGAACATTTATAACCAGTTCATATCAATAACTTGAGAACCACTTGACCCAGAATGTTGAAACTTCATAGGATGATTGAACATGCAGAGTAGATGACCCCTATTGATTTTGGGGTCAGTCTATTAAAGGTCAAGGTCACAGTGGCCTGTTCATGTAAAATCATTTTTTTGGAAATAACTTGAGAACCACTTGACCTACAATGTTGAAACTTAATAGGATGATTGGACATGCAGAGTAGATGACCCCTACTTATTTTGAGGTCACTTGATCAAAGGTCAAGGTCACAGGAGCCTGAACAGTGACTTGAGAACCACTAGGCCAAGAGTGTTGAAATTTAGCGGGATTACTGGACATGCCAAGTAGATGATCCCTATTGCAGCCAACCATCAGTGTCTCTTTGACTTTCGCTCCTGACCCCTATTAACTTCTTGCCTATAGGACTTTGCATTGGGGGAGACATGCGCTTTTTTACAAAAGCATTTTCTAGTTTTTTTGTGTTACAGCATATGCACCAGCTTTCAGTTACAAAAGGTTTATATGTTTAACATTTGAATTTGCCTATAAGTCAGTACATAATCATTTGACATTGTTGTATCACTTACTAGATAATATGTCAATGATTCCTAAGTGAAATAAGTCATTATGTACTATTTTCAGCAAGCGTTGACTTATTGCGAGGAGATTTGAACCCGGACAGGGACCCACTGGCAGGCAGTGTTAAATACAGAATGGATCTGGCTGTGGCTTTATTTTATAGGGTAGGTACTTGATGGTGACTGTTAATGTTAAATAATTAAATAACTCAAGTCTTTGATGTGTTTTATAAGGCAGATAACTTGAGGGACAGATAGCATCAAGTCTAGGATGGTACCAGCCATGTTTGTGTTCTGTAGTGTAGATAACACTGGGTGAAGTTAACATAAGATCAAGAATGGATGAGTATGCCATTGTTGTGTTCTGTAGAGTAGATAACACAAGGTGCAGTTAACATAAGATCTGGAATGGATTAGGTCATTAATGTCTTCTGTAGAGTAGAAAACACAAGGTGCAGTTAACATAAGATCAAGAATGGAGTAGGTCATTGTTGTGTTCTGTAGAATAGATAACACAAGGTGCAGTTAACATCAGATCTGGAATGGAGTAGGCCATTGTTGTGTTCTGTAGAGTAGATAACACAAGGTGCAATAAACATAAGATCTAGAATGGAGTAGGTCATTGTTGTGTTCTGTAGAATAGATAACACAAGGTGCAGTTAACATCAGATCTCGAATGGATTAGGCCATTGTTGTGTTCTGTAGAGTACATAGCACAAGGTGCAGTTAACATCAGATCTGGAATGGATTAGGTCATTAATGTCTTCTGTAGAGTAGATAACACAAGGTGCAGTTAACATAAGATCAAGAATGGAGTAGGTCATTGTTGTGTTCTGTAGAATAGATAACACAAGGTGCAGTTAACATCAGATCTGGAATGGAGTAGGCCATTGTTGTGTTCTGTAGAGTAGATAACACAAGGTGCAATAAACATAAGATCTAGAATGGAGTAGGTCATTGTTGTGTTCTGTAGAATAGATAACACAAGGTGCAGTTAACATCAGATCTCGAATGGATTAGGCCATTGTTGTGTTCTGTAGAGTACATAGCACAAGGTGCAGTTAACATCAGATCTGGAATGGAGTAGGCCATTGTTGTGTTCTGTAGAGTAGATAACACAAGGTGCAGTTAACATAAGATCAAGAATGGAGTAGGTCATTGTTGTGTTCTGTAGAATAGATAACACAAGGTGCAGTTAACATAAGATCTAGAATGGAGTAGGTCATTCTTGTGTTCTGTAGAATAGATAACACAAGGTGCAGTTAACATCAGATCAAGAATGGAGTAGGTCATTGTTGTGTTCTGTAGAGTAGATAACACAAGGTGCAGTTAACATCAGATCTGGAATGGATTAGGCCATTGTTGTGTTCTGTAGAGTAGATAACACAAGGTGCAGTAAACATCAGATCTGGAATGAAGTAGGCCATTGTTGTGTTCTGTAGAGTAGATAACACAAGGTGCAATAAACATCAGATCTAGAATGGAGTAGGCCATTGTTGTGTTCTGTAGAGTAGATAACACAAGGTGCAATAAACATCAGATCTAGAATGGAGTAGGCCATTGTTGTGTTCTGTAGAGTACATAGCACAAGGTGCAGTTAACATCAGATCTGGAATGGAGTAGGCCATTGTTGTGTTCTGTAGAGTAGATAGCACAAGGTGCAGTTAACATCAGATCTGGAATGAAGTAGGCCATTGTTGTGTTCTATAGAGTAGATAACACAAGGTGCAATAAAAATCAGATCTAGAATGGAGTAGGCCATTGTTGTGTTCTGTAACGTAGATAGCACAAGGTGCAGTTAACATCAGATCTGGAATGGAGTAGGCCATTGTTGTGTTCTGTAGAATAGATAACACAAGGTGAAGTTAACATAAGATCAAGAATGGAGTAGGTCATTGTTGCGTTCTGTAGAATAGATAACACAAGGTACAGTTAACATCAGATCTAGAATGGAGTAGGCCATTGTTGTGTTCTGTAGAGTACATAGCACAAGGTGCAGTTAACATCAGATCTGGAATGGAGTAGGCCATTGTTGTGTTCTGTAGAGTACATAGCACAAGGTGCAGTTAACATCAGATCTGGAATGGATCAGGCCATTGTTGTGTTCTATAGAGTAGATAATACAAGGTGCAATAAACATCAGATCTAGAATGGAGTAGGCCATTGTTGTGTTCTGTAGAATAGATAACACAAGGTGAAGTTAACATCAGATCTAGATGGAGTAGGCCATTGTTGTGTTCTGTATGGTACATAGCACAAGGTGCATTAACATCAGATCTGGAATGGAGTAGGCCATTGTTGTGTTCTGTAGAGTAGATACACAAGGTGCAGTTAACATCAGATCAAGAATGGAGTAGGCCTTTGTTGTTTTCTGTAGAGTAGATAAGCACAATGGGCAGATAACCATCAGATCTGGAATGAAGTAGGCATTTGTGTGTTCTGTAGGTAGATAACACAAGGTGCAGTAAACATCAGATCTGAATGGAGTAGGCCATTGTTGTGTTCTGTAGAGTAATAGCAAGGTGCAGTTAACATCAGATCGGAATGGATCAGGCCATTGTTGTGTTCTGTAGGGTAGATAACACAAGGTGCAGTTAACATCAGCTCTAGAATGGAGTAGGTCATTGTTGTGTTCTGTAGAATAGATTAACACAAGGTGCAGTTAACTTCAGATCTGGAATGGAGTAGGCCATTGTTGGTTCTGTAGATAATAACACAAGGTGCAGTTAACATAGATCAAGAATGGGTAGGTCATTCTTGTGTTCTGTAGAATAGATAACACAAGGTGCAGTTAACTTCAGATCTGGAATGAAGTAGGCCATTGTCGTGTTCTGTAGAGTAGATAACACAAGGTGCAGTTAACATAAGATCAAGAATGGAGTAGGGCATTGTTGTGTTCTGTAGAATAGATAACACAAGGTGCAGTTAACATCAGATCTAGAATGGATCAGGCCATTGTTGTGTTCTGTAGAGTACATAGCACAATGGGGCATTAACATAAGATCAAGAATGGAGTAGGCATTGTTGTGTTCTGTAGAGTAGATAACACAAGGTCAGTTAACATAAGATCAAGAATGGAGTAGGTCATTGTTGTGTTCTGTAGATAATAACACAAGGTACAGTTAACATCAGATCTAGAATGGAGTAGGCCATTGTTGTGTTCTGTAGAGTACATAGCAGAAGGTGCAGTTAACATCAGATCTGGAATGGATCAGGCCATAGTTGTGTTCTGTAGAGTAGATAACACAAGGTGCAATAAACATCAGATCTAGAATGGAGTAGGCCATTGTTGTGTTCTGTAGAATAGATAACACAAGGTGAAGTTAACATCAGATCTAGAATGGAGTAGGCCATTGTTGTGTTCTGAAGGGTACATAGCACAAGGTGCAGTTTACATCAGATCTGGAATGGAGTAGGCCATTGTTGTGTTCTGTAGAGTAGATAACACAAGGTGCAGTTAACATCAGATCAAGAATTGAGTAGGCCATTGTTGTGTTCTGTAGAGTACATAGCACTTCGGCAGATAACATCAGATCTGGAATGAAGTAGGCCATTGTTGTATTCTGTAGAGTAGATAACACAAGGTGCAGTAAATATCAGATCTAGAATGGAGTAGGCCATTGTTGTGTTCTGTAGAGTAGATAACACAAGGTGCAGTTAACATCAGATCTAAAATGGAGTAGGTCATTGTTGTGTTCTGTAGAGTACATAGCAGAAGGTGCAGTTAACATCAGATCTGGAATGGAGTAGGCCATTGTTGTGTTCTGTAGAGTTTTCTTTAGAGTAGATAACACAAGGTGCAGTTAACATCAGATCTGGAATGGAGTAGGCCATAGTTGTGTTCTGTAGAGTACATAGCAGAAGGTGCAGTTAACATCAGATCTGGAATGGATCATGCCATAGTTGTGTTCTGTAGAGTAGATAACACAAGGTGCAATAAACATCAGATCTAGAATGGAGTAGGCCATTGTTGTGTTCTGTAGAGTAGATAACACGAGGTGAAGTTAACATCAGATCAAGAATGGAGTAGGCCATTGTTGTGTTATGTAGAGTCATAGAATGGGCAGATAAATCAGATCTGGAATGAAGTCGGCATTGTTGTTTTGTGAGTATAACAGGGCGTAAACTAATCTAGATGGAGTAGGTCATTGATGTGTCTGTAGAGTACATAGCAGAAGGTGCAGTTAACATCAGATCTGGAATGGAGTAGGCCATTGTTGTGTTCTGTAGGGTAGATAACACAAGGTGCAATTAACATAAGATCTAGAATGGAGTAGGCCATTGTTGTGTTCTGTAGGGTAGATAACACAAGGTGCAGTTAACATCAGATCTAGAGTGGAGTATGCCATTGTTGTGTTCTGTAGAGTAGATAACACAAGGTGCAGTTAACATCAGATCTGGAATGGAGTAGGCCATTGTTGTGTTCTGTAGAGTAGATAACACAAGGTGCAGTTAACATCAGATCTGGAATGAAGTAGGCCATTGTTGTGTTCTGTAGAGTAGATAACACAAGGTGCAGTTAACATCAGATCTGGAATGGAGTAGGTCATTGTTGTGTTCTGTAGAATAGATAACACAAGGTGCAGTTAACTTCAGATCTGGAATGGAGTAGGCCATTGTTGTGTTCTGTAGAGTAGATAACACAAGGTGCAGTTAACATAAGATCAAGAATGGAGTAGGTCATTGTTGTGTTCTGTAGAATAGATAACACAAGGTACAGTTAACATCAGATCTAGAATGGAGTAGGCCATTGTTGTGTTCTGTAGAGTACATAGCACAAGGTGCAGTTAACATCAGATCTGGAATGGAGTAGGCCATTGTTGCGTTCTGTAGAGTACATAGCACAAGGTGCAGTTAACATCAGATCTGGAATGGAGTAGGCCATTGTTGTGTTCTGTAGAGTAGATAGCAGAAGGTGCAGTTAACATCAGATCTGGAATGAAGTAGGCCATTGTTGTGTTCTATAGAGTAGATAACACAAGGTGCAATAAAAATCAGATCTAGAATGGAGTAGGCCATTGTTGTGTTCTGTAACGTAGATAGCACAAGGTGCAGTTAACATCAGATCTGGAATGGAGTAGGCCATTGTTGTGTTCTGTAGAATAGATAACACAAGGTGAAGTTAACATAAGATCAAGAATGGAGTAGGTCATTGTTGCGTTCTGTAGAATAGATAACAGGTACAGTTAACATCAGATCTAAGAATGGAGTAGGCCATTGTTGTGTTTGTAAGAGTACATAGCACAAGGTGCAGTTTAACATCAGTCTGGAATGGAGTAGGCCATTGTTGTGTTTGTAGAGTAATACACAAGGTGCAGTTAACATCAGATCTGGAATGGATCAGGCCATTGTTGTGTTCTATAGAGTAGATAATACAAGGTGCAATAAACATCAGATCTAGAATGGAGTAGGCCATTGTTATGTTCTGTAGAATAGATAACACAAGGTGAAGTTAACATCAGATCTAGAATGGAGTAGGCCATTGTTGTGTTCTGTATGGTACATAGCACAAGGTGCAGTTAACATCAGATCTGGAATGGAGTAGGCCATTGTTGTGTTCTGTAGAGTAGATAACACAAGGTGCAGTTAACATCAGATCAAGAATGGAGTAGGCCATTGTTGTTTTCTGTAGAGTACATAGCACTTGGGCAGATAACATCAGATCTCGAATGAAGTAGGCCATTGTTGTGTTCTGTAGGGTAGATAACACAAGGTGCAGTAAACATCAGATCTAGAATGGAGTAGGCCATTGTTGTGTTCTGTAGAGTACATAGCAGAAGGTGCAGTTAACATCAGATCTGGAATGGATCAGGCCATTGTTGTGTTCTGTAGGGTAGATAACACAAGGTGCAGTTAACATCAGCTCTAGAATGGAGTAGGTCATTGTTGTGTTCTGTAGAATAGATAACACAAGGTGCAGTTAACTTCAGATCTGGAATGGAGTAGGCCATTGTTGTGTTCTGTAGAATAGATAACACAAGGTGCAGTTAACATAAGATCAAGAATGGAGTAGGTCATTCTTGTGTTCTGTAGAATAGATAACACAAGGTGCAGTTAACTTCAGATCTGGAATGAAGTAGGCCATTGTTGTGTTCTGTAGAGTAGATAACACAAGGTGCAGTTAACATAAGATCAAGAATGGAGTAGGGCATTGTTGTGTTCTGTAGAATAGATAACACAAGGTGCAGTTAACATCAGATCTAGAATGGATCAGGTCATTGTTGTGTTCTGTAGAGTACATAGCACAATGTGCACTTAACATAAGATCAAGAATGGAGTAGGCCATTGTTGTGTTCTGTAGAGTAGATAACACAAGGTGCAGTTAACATAAGATCAAGAATGGAGTAGGTCATTGTTGTGTTCTGTAGAATAGATAACACAAGGTACAGTTAACATCAGATCTAGAATGGAGTAGGCCATTGTTGTGTTCTGTAGAGTACATAGCAGAAGGTGCAGTTAACATCAGATCTGGAATGGATCAGGCCATAGTTGTGTTCTGTAGAGTAGATAACACAAGGTGCAATAAACATCAGATCTAGAATGGAGTAGGCCATTGTTGTGGTCTGTAGAGTAGATAGCGCAAGGTGAAGTTAACATCAGATCTGGAATGGAGTAGGCCATTGTTCTGTTCTGTAGAATAGATAACACAAGGTGAAGTTAACATCAGATCTAGAATGGAGTAGGCCATTGTTGTGTTCTGAAGGGTACATAGCACAAGGTGCAGTTAACATCAGATCTGGAATGGAGTAGGCCATTGTTGTGTTCTGTAGAGTAGATAACACAAGGTGCAGTTAACATCAAATCAAGAATGGAGTAGGCCATTGTTGTGTTCTGTAGAGTACATAGCACTTGGGCAGATAACATCCGATCTGGAATGAAGTAGGCCATTGTTGTGTTCTGTAGAGTAGATAACACAAGGTGCAGTAAATATCAGATCTAGAATGGAGTAGGTCATTGTTGTGTTCTGTAGAGTAGATAACACAAGGTGCAGTTAACATCAGATCTAAAATGGAGTAGGTCATTGTTGTGTTCTGTAGAGTACATAGCAGAAGGTGCAGTTAACATCAGATCTGGAATGGAGTAGGCCATTGTTGTGTTCTGTAGAGTACATAGCAGAAGGTGCAGTTAACATCAAATCTGGAAGGGAGTAGGCCATTGTTGTGTTCTGTAGAGTACATAGCAGAAGGTGCAGTTAACATCAGATCTGGAATGGAGTAGGCCATTGTTGTGTTCTGTAGAGTAGATAACACAAGGTGCAATAAACATCAGATCTAGAATGGAGTAGGCCATTGTTGTGTTCTGTAGAGTATATAGCACAAGGTGCAGTTAACATCAGATATGGAATGGAGTAGGCCATTGTTGTTTTCTGTAGAATAGATAACACATGGTGAAGTTAACATCAGATCAAGAATGGAGTAGGCCATTGTTGTGTTCTGTAGAGTACGTAGAGCAAGGTGCAGTTAACATCAGATCTGGAATGGAGTAGGCCATTGTTGTGTTCTGTAGAGTAGATAACACAAGGTGCAGTTAACATAAGATCTGGAATGGATTAGGTCATTGTTGTGGTCTGTAGAGTAGATAACACAAGGTGCAGTTAACATCAGATCAAGAATGGAGTAGGCCATTGTTGTGTTCTGTAGAGTACATAGCACATGGGCAGATAACATCAGATCTGGAATGAAGTAGGCCATTGTTGTGTTCTGTAGAGTAGATAACACAAGGTGCAGTAAACATCAGATCTGGAATGGAGTAGGTCATTGTTGTGTTCTGTAGAGTAGATAACACAAGGTGCAGTAAACATCAGATCTAAAATGGAGTAGGTCATTGTTGTGTTCTGTAGAGTACATAGCAGAAGGTGCAGTTAACATCAGATCTGGAATAAAGTAGGCCATTGTTGTTTTCTGTAGAGTAGATAACACAAGGCACAGTAAACATCAGATCTGGAATGGAGTAGGTCTTTGTTGTGTTCTATAAAGTAGATAACACAAGGCGCAGTAAACATCAGATCTGGAATGGAGTAGGTCATTGTTGTGTTCTGTAGAGTAGATAACACAAGGCGCAGTAAACATCAGATCTAAAATGGATCAGGCCATAGTTGTGTTCTGTAGAGTACATAGCACAAGGTGCAGTTAACATCAGATCTAGAATGGAGTAGGCCATTGTTGTGTTCTGTAGAGTAGATAACACAAGGTGCAGTAAACATCAGATCTGGAATGGAGTAGGCCATTGTTGTGTTCTGTAGAGTAGATAACACAAGGTGCAGTTAACATCAGATCTGGAATGGAGTAGGCCATTGTTGTGTTCTGTAGAGTAGATAACACAAGGTGCAGTAAACATCAGATCTGGAATGGAGTAGGCCATTGTTGTTTTCTGTAGGGTAGATATCACAAGGTGCAGTTAACATCAGATCTAGAATGGAGTAGGCCATTGTTATGTTCTGTAGAGTAGATAACACAAGGTGCAGTAAACATCAGATCTAGAATGGAGTAGGTCATTGTTGTGTTCTGTAGAGTACATAGCAGAAGGTGCAGTTAACATCAGATCTGGAATGAAGTAGGCTATTGTTGTGTTCTGTAGAATAGATAACACAAGGTGAAGTTAACATCAGATCAAGAATGGAGTAGGCCATTGTTGTGTTCTGTAGAGTACATAGAACAAGGTGCAGTTAACATCAGATCTGGAATGGAGTAGGCCATTGTTGCGTTCTGTAGAGTACATAGCACATGGGCAGATAACATCAGATCTGGAATGGATCAGGTCATTGTTGTGTTTTAAAGGGTAAATAACACAAGAGGCTGATAAAGTCAGATGTAGAATGGATCAGGCCATTGTTGTGTTCTAAAATGTACATATCACAAGGGGCTGATAACCTCAAATGTAGACTGGATCAGGTAATTGTTGTGTTCTAACACGTACACAAGGGGTTGATAACCTCACATGTAGAATGTATAAGGTCATTATTTTGTTCTGTAGAGTAGATAATGCAGGGGGTTAACAACATTGAATATATAATGGATCAGGTCATTATTATTTTCTGTAGAGTAGATACCACAGGGTGTTGACAACATCAAATATAGACTGGATCTATATGTGTTCTATAGGATGTTTATCACAAGGGACAGTTATATTTGTCTCTAAGTGAGCTAAAGATTATGTAATTTACAACCAGATTCATTCTTTACTATTCATTCTTTACCACTGGGACTAAGACATACCTTTCAGCACTAGTTGAAAACACCAGGAACTCCTGTCTGGTATGCAAGAACGATTGTTTATCCATTGTTTCTTTTACAGTTTGTTCTCCATCTGTATGGAAGGAAGGCTGACAAGAGACTGCAGAGTGGAGCATTTCCACTGGAACGACCTCTGTCCTCTGGCAAACAGTCTTATGGTACAAAGAAAGATGAATGGCCCCTTACAGAACCTCTGCATAAGTTAGAAGGAAAAGCACAGGTAAAAGTGTTTAATAGTCTAGCAAAAGACCACCTTGCCTTGAGTATTGCATCACACATGTCAGCTTGTACTTCAGGGATGCCATTATTATATTTAAGAACAAATTTGTTGTATGATGTCATGCCACAATGCATTCTTTCCATGGGGAGTACCCAGAAAAATGCATGTATGTCATAATTTTAGAGAAAATTTTACTTAGATAGATAGATGTGTGAAGTCTGTAATATTTTGTCATAGATTTCATTAAAATAAAAATACAATAGCTTTATATAGATCTAGGTTTGACATAGGAAACATGTCAGGACTTTCAATATATTTGATATACACTTAAATTTGCCTTAGAATGCATCCTGTATCTAAGGAAGCCAGCTGCCTTAGCAGATATATTGAGGGGCCTCTGTGGCCGAGTGGTTAAGGTCGCTGACTTCAAATCACTTACCCCTCATCAATGTGGGTTTGAGCCTCACTTCGGGCATTGAATTCTTCATGTGAGGAAGCCATCCAGCTGGCTTACGGAAGGTCAGTGGTTCTACCCAGGTACCCGCTTGTGATGAAATAATGCAAGGAGGGGCACCTGGGGTCTTCCTCCACCATCAAAGCTGGAAAGTCGCCATATGACCTATAATTGTGTCAGTGTGACATTAAACCCAACAAAAAAAATTAGCAGATATATTGTGCCACTCCATTTTGGCTGGCTGCTTAGTGCAGGGTTTAATTGTACATGTGTGTTGTTTCTTGGTGACTAGTGAAGCAGCTTATGTCTTCCACCTGCTGCAAGAGAACTTCATGCAACTTTTGTTAAGTTTGGTACCTTTTGTAAATATTATTTGATATATGTTGTTTTTAGGTGACTGGTGAAGCAGTTTACATCAATGACCTTCCACCTGCCCCAGGAGAACTCCATGCGGCTTTTGCTGTTACAACTGTGGGAAATGCCAAAATAGCCAGTATTGACATTTCAGCTGCAATGGTAGTGTGATATTAACAGAGTTAATTATCAGCATTAATTATATAATCTTTACCATTAATATAAATCTTAACTCATTATATACAACTTAAACATACTGTTTACTTCTTAGGTCATCTGTGTACAAAATGCTCAAGGTGGGCTGTTATGATCTCCCTATATCTTTGGGATAGAACTATTTACCAGTGTACTCTTTTAAAAGTCACAGCTTGGACTGATGTTTATAAAATTTGGTCAGAATATTTCCCTCGATAAATTGTTGGTAGAATTTGATACTGGGTCATCTGGGGTCAAAACCTACAGCACTAGGTTGAGTTATAGAGAGAAAAAACTTTATTAATACTGTAGAGGGCATATTATGTATCTGTTGTACATGAAACTTGGTTAGAATGATTGTTGTAATGAAATCTAAATCAAATTTAAAATTGGGTCATCATAAGTGTTGAAAGCTGATCACTAGGTCAACTCATTGAAAAGTCTTGTTAAACAGATTCTCAGATATTTTTAAAGGCAGATTTCATAATTTACCTATGCTAAGTTACTCAGTTAGTTAAAATAAACAGAAAGATGTTGATTTGTTGAATTAAATCTTGCTATTGCATTATATATTTGAAGTGCCAAAAACATGTTATAAATCTTCTGATCAATAATCTTACCTTGAATCTCTAATTATCCTCACTGTAACACTCAGTAAATAATGTATTAGGTATAGTAGTTATCCCCAGGCAAAGGCAGAGGGATATAGTTTTATTGTTGTCTTTACGTCTTTCCATCTGTCTGTCCAATGCCATCTCTATATCAGTGTCGGAAAGATTTTAAAGAAAAGATGGTAGAAATGTTAACTTCTCTAAAGAAATATGTCTCTGCAAGTCTCAGATTGCTTGAGAAGGACAAGCCATATCGCCCTTGGTGCTTATATATTGTTTTCTATACAGTGTATTTCTTTGCAAATGGCAAAGGTACATTTTTGCAATGGTATATATGACCAGCTTAGTACATATATAGCTTTCTTGGAGACTGAGGAACCTTATGTGTTCGGGTCACTGGGGTCAAGGTTGCAGTTATTAGAAATGAAAGTTGTTTACGTTCAATAATTTCAGCAAGGAATAAGGTATTGCAAATTAACGTGGAATTTAGGAAGCTTTCATGGAGTTCATTGTTTAGTTGTAGTTTGGATTGCCAGGGGTCAAGGTCAAGATCTTTGTTCCTGAAAATAGAAAAATAATTTTCCAAAGGATTGAGTTGAGTAAACCATACCTGGTAAATAGGATAGAACTGTGGTTTTGGTTGCATTTAGGTATATTGGGTCAAGGTCATTACTGTTGAATATAGAAAAATGGTTTTTGACCAATAATTTAGTCAGAAATGATAAATTGCAACCAAACTTGGTATAATGAGTTGTTTTCATGGAAACCAAAATTCAGTTGCATTTTGGCTTGTTGGTCATGGTTTAGAATATAAAATAATGTTACTAAAAATAGAATAAAATATTTTTGGTCAATAACTTCAGTTGGGAATTAGACATATATCTGTACTCCTCTATTTTTGGTACTCGGGCATCTTACACAGAGACCAAGGTTCATGCTTGGGTTAAGGTCATTGTTACACATGTACTTAAAGTGTTAAATGCATTTTACTCTCCAGTGTCTGTTAGAAATGAGCTACTTTTGTTAAAAGTCTGTTAGCTGTTTCAGCATAAGTAAGGACTGATACATTGGGTACAGACTAACATCTGTTTTGAAAATGTAAGTGCTTTTTGCAAAATGCTTTTTCAAGGATGAAACCTTTATTCAGTTTGGTAGGAGGTACCAATTCATTGATTTTGCTTGTTCCTCACTGTGACATTCAGTAAATATTTCAGATTCAGAATTTTTGCACTATAACCTTCAGTGTAGCAGATGCAGTAGTTTCACATTGTCACATTTTAAGACTGAAGGTTCAGTGCTACTATTACAGGCAATGAGAGGAGTGGTGAAGGTTCTGTTGTCCAGTGATATACCAGGGAAGAACAATGCCATGCCAGCACCATACGCACCAGAGGAGGTACTCTGTAGTGGACAGGTCATGTATGCCGGACAGGCTGTGGCTATTGTAGTAGCAGGTTTGTTGTGTGTTTCTAGACATTTCTGTGAAGAAAAATTAGAAATTAGACAAATTATTGAGCCCTTCAGGTAAGCTTAGATAGTCAAATGCACAACTTTCATTCAGGAGAATTTAGGTTCAAATCCCATTTGAGGCATATCTTCCCAGTGATGACTTACTGAAGACAGTGTATCTAAGGTCAGTTGTGCACTTCCGATTTGTGTTGAGAAATTGTCATATACTTATAGAGAACAGATAAAATTTAATACTGGTAAGGAATACTGAAATACTGGTTATGGTTAATGAATGACTGCATCAAAAATAAATAAAACAAAGTTACATATTGAAAAAAATATGTGAAAGATCACTTTTATAGTATTATCTGGCATGAAGCTTAGTAATGAAAGGTCCCTAAGCTTACCATTAGCACACACTGCGAAAAAAATGTGCAAGTAGGGGAGTATACGGTCCCGTATATGTCTAATATACGAATATCATATAAAAGGTATCTTTCCTGAAAGTATGATCAAAACCTATGCCTTATACATACTTTTGGACCTTGACAATCCCTAACTTTGAATACTGACATAAACTGTTGAAACGTATTTATGCTAAGTATGAATGAACGGATCCATGTGAGAAAAACATGAATGTCCAATTAAAGAATACGGGATTCCCGTATATGGAATGTTCCATATACGGGAAAAATGTTTCCATATACGCCCGTATATTAGGAGTGCGTACGGAATGCGTACACTCCCGTATATGGAACCATTTTCCGCAGTGACAACTTCAGAATTATTCTAAGGTTTTTGAAATTTAGAAAGTATTGTCTTGTGTAGTAAAAAACAAAAGTGATTCAGTTAGACATAAGCAGTATTATTACTAAAACAATTGTGAATGTGTCAATCATGTATAAATGTTGTCTACTATATAGGCACATTATGTAATGGGAGGTGCTTTGCTCTACTCTAAATCAGGCCCAAAAGGTATCAGCTTATATAACTATGTTTTTGTTTTTTCTTTGTTATGTTTGTTCCCCTTTTAGAAGTTGAGTTAAACTGCTTTGCTTTTGTTGATTGTTTATCAGTTGGTTGGTTTTTCTGTCAGTCAGCTGGTAGCTGACTTTATGATCTGTAGGTAGAGATCACTGGCTTACACTCCACAGAATGAAAATGTGATTGTTTAAGATTTATAACTAGAGAAATGCTTAGGCATATGCCAATTAAATTGTAATGATCAACTATATGATCAACTGGAGTCTTGCGGCTCTAAATTAATTTGATAAATTTGATATTTTTCCTACAGATAATGAGGATACTGCATTCACAGCAGCAAAAGCTGTCAAAGTGACTTACACAGATGTTAAACCACCTGTTTTAACCATTGAGGAAGCAGTAAAAGCCAAGATGATCTTCCCTGATGTAGCTAAAGACATTGTGGTAGGAGATGCTGAAGGTAGGTAGAGACACTTGCTGGTGTAAAACACCTGTTTTAATTTGTGAGGAAGTTGTGAAGCCAATGTGATTTTCCCTGAAGTAGCTGAAGATATTATCATAGGAGATGCTTGATGTAGGTATAGTTACTTACACAAATGTTAAATGGCCAGTTTAAACCACTGAGGAAGATGACCCTTATTGATTTTCAGATCAGTAGGTCAGAGGTCAAAGTCACAGTAACAACACTAGGAAAATGGAAAATAATGTTCTTATGTAGTCTGCACTAAATGGATAATAATTTGAGACACAAGTCTGTGGATTTCATTTTTTGATGATAAATTAATTGGAATTTTATTTTTATTTTATCTTTTGATTTTGGGATTGCTAAAAATTCAGTTCCTCATGAATATTAGTGCAGTCAGACCTGTGTTACAGACCACCTCTAAACAGAGACCACCTGGCTTTAAAGACTGCTCGTTTTGTTTCCCATATTAACATTTACAGTGTATTTTAACCTGTGAAAAAAGCCACCTCCCAATAAAGACCACATTTTGGCTCTCCCAAGGGTGGTCTTTATAGACTGGTTTGACTGTAATTTAAATCTGTTTACAAACATAGATTTTATCTGCATTACATTATAGGAGCAATAGGCAAGTCAGCACACGTGATTTCCGGTAGTATAAAGTGTGGAACACAGTACCACTTCTCCATGGAAACACAAGTGAGCATCTGTATCCCAACTGAAGATGGAATGAAAGTACATGCTTCCTCACAGTGGATAGACTATGCACAGAAATCTATTGCACAAGTTCTTGGTGTTCCATGTGCCAGGTGAGTCTGAGATGTTGGAGGTTAAAGGAATGGATCATTAATTATTGGATATAAATAGCATGGTAACCATCATAAGTAAAACCCCCTTACCACCTCCCTCTACCCCCCCCCCCCCCCCCCCCCACCCCCCACACACACCACCTTGAAAGTCTTAAGACTACACATACCAATATAGAAATTTTGAGTCATATCTCCATGTTCTTGGTAGTTGATTGATGGAAGATAATGGCTATGGTTGAGTGCTTACTTAACTAACAGTAATATGAATATACACCACAAAACTCAGTATGGTTTAACCATGAAGACATCATGTTCTTACTTTAATTCAACCCAACTTTTTACATGGGTTGCTCAAGATCCAGCAAATGTTGCAAACTCTGATAAGAATCTCCTTTTGAGACCTAACTCATGTTGCATAAGCAAAGGAAAAATTGCTTATTACTTGGAAGTTAGAAGTCTTCACCAAGGAATGAATGAAAAATGTAAACAGTCACTTAGTATGGGGACAATAGTTTGCCATTTATAATACCATTGTCAACAGAAATGCATTTTAATACACATGCGAATAAGTGAACTGTCACTAAACCATAGTTTGTACCCAAACTCTGCCAGTATGTATTACTGAAATACTGTTGAAAAACGGCATTAAACCCAAAACAAACAAACAAAATTAAATCTTTCATTCTTTACATTTGATTCATGTGGGGAAGTTACTGTTTAGCAGAGAAAAAGAGAAGATAGTACTGAGATGAAATCCAGGAAATTGCATCTTCCTTGACTGTCTTACACTATTAATCAAACATTTTTGTAAAGGAGTTATTTTCACTATATTTGTCTTGTGTCCAAATTTGTAAACATTGGTATTCACAAAAAGTCTATTCTATGATATACAAATAACTCTATATATTTCACAAGATGTGAACTTTAAACCTTTTCTACTAGTGCAGATTTTAACCATTTTGACCAGTTAATGTTGCCAAATAAACTGATCACATGTGTTGTATATTTCAGTATTGATATAGAGGTGAAGAGATTGGGAGGGGCTTATGGTTCCAAGATCTCTAGGAACTTTGGTATAGCCTCAGCATGTGCCGTTGCTGCACAGGTACTCAACAGGTAACTTATACTTCACTTTGTTATTTGTCAGTATTATAAGTCTTATGCTCACTAGGGATTTGCTGTATTCACCAATGTAAAGGTTTTACAGGTGTTTGTTGATTGCAGTACAATGGACATACAATAATGCAAATATGTGCACAGTTATTTTTTTTGTGTTCCGCCCCCCCACCCCCCATGAGTGGTGGGGGCATATAGATTTGCTCTTGTCCGTGCATGCGACTGTGTTCTTACTCGAAGTTTGTGACACGCTTAGCTCAAAATAGTTTTGTATAAATTAAATGAAACCTTGCATGAGTCTTTATCAATGATATGAACTGGCAATCCTATTTATTGTCTGGCTTTGCCCCCTAATTTTAGAAGTTATGGCTCCCGAAATAGTAAAATGCACATTTTCACTTTGTGACACGCCTAGCTCAAAAAGTATTTGATTTAGATTATGAAACCTTGCATGAGTCTTATCATGATATGAACTTGCGCACCTCCTTTTTTTTCATCTGGGTCCACCCCCTATTTCTAGAGTTATGGCCCCTGAAATAGTCAAAAATGCACATTTTCACCTTGTGACACGCCCAGCTCAAAAAGTATTTGATATAGATTGATGAAACCTTGCATGAATCTTTATCATGATATGAACTTGTGCACTCCTATTTTTCATCTGGGTCCCCCTCTATTTCAGAGTTATGGCCCCTGAAATAGTAAAAATGCACATTTTCACCTATTATGGCCTCACTCAAAAAGTATTTATGTAAATTCATGAAACCTTGCTTGAGTCTTTATCATAATGTGACCTTGCACACTTGGCATTCTTCTTGAGAATTTTAGTGTTTATTACAGAGTTATTGCCCTTGAAATAGCCAAAATAGTGGATTTTTTGTTTGTGATGCTCATAGCTCAAAAAGTATATGGTATAGAATAATGAATCCATTTCAGAATATTTTTTTTGAGGCTTTACCCCATTAAGACTGCAAACATTTGAATTATGTCCCCTTATTTGTGACAAATGTACCAGTGGGGGCACACCCTGTGTCCTACAGACACATTCTAGTTTATATAACTGTAGGTTCAGTTAGATGAAATTTCAATAGTTACTTCAAGAAATATTTAAATAAACAATATGAAATTGCTTTCACGTGTTGTTAATTAATATTAATTCTGTAAAACTTTGATACAGAGTTGTTAACCTCAAGCTGGCAAAAGGAAGTCTGTATCCTTTAAAATATGATTCAGTTTTGTAGACATAGAACTGAAACATATTGTGGTACATTCCAATCTACAAACCAGAATATCATGTTATACTTCAGTATGAATGTTAGTAGGAACACCAGCTACTTGCAAAATTGTCTTTCGCCATTCCATAGGAGTCATATTGTTCTTGCCCTCATTGTCTGTCTGACTTTACATCTGCATTTAGCTTGTTTGCACATTCTTTTCAAAAACTCATTTCAAGATTTCAGTGAAACTTTCTCAAGAGTGATTGGTATGAAGCGTAGTTTTGCATATCTTTGGCATAGCTTAGATTATGTTAAATGGAGTTATGACCCCTTGAATTTTTTTTATGCCCCCAAAGGGAGGCATATTAGTTTTCAACTGTCTGTCCGTTCGTTCGTTCGTCACAACGTTAACTTTTTGCATGAAGGCACTTCACTCGCGAACCACTGCACCCAGGACCTTCAAACTTCACATGCTGATAGTACTTATTGAGTACATGACCCCTACTGACTTTGGGGTCACCAGGTCATAGGTCAAGATCACCAGGTCAAAGGTCAAGGTGCTGCGGGGGCATTTGTCACCATTAGTGACAGCTCTTGTTTTCACTAAAATTTGTTGAAGCTGCTTCTCTTACACTGTTGTTGAAATTTGATTGAAACTTAATTAGAATGATAAGGAACAAGCTTAGTTTCACCTAGATTACTGGTTTATGGTTGAATGATTTTCTATGGCCCTTTGCTTTTTGTGTCCCCCTCCCCCCCTCCTCACCCCTCCTCTAAAATTTTGTTTGGGTGCATGTAGAGTTGCCCTTGTCCGTCAGTCTGACATTTGTGTTGTGCATAGCTCAAAAAGTATTTTTGACCAGAGAGTCATCAAACCTCTGAGGATTGTCATTCAGCATGTGCATTTGTTAATCTGGTGTTCATCATAAATGGTGACTTGAAAAAGGAAAGTGTTATGGTCGCTTACTTATAGCCTCACATTAAAACCAATCTCTGACAACACAACTGCGTCAGGGAGTTGACTCTTTAGCTCAGTGATTAGAGCATTAGCCTTCCACCCGTGCGACCTGGGTTTGAATTCCACCTCAGGCCCTTGGGATTTTTCATCATAAAATTCTATCCTCTTCCCTTTCTGTTACTCTCACAAGTCGTAAGAACTCAACAACTGTAGGTGTTCAGACATGCAATATCAAATCCAAACATTTAGCATATAACATACTGTACATATAGGGTAATATATAGATATCAGATCATAAGGTTATGGTGCAATTGAGGTGATAAGATCCCTTCAGATAAATTTGACAGTTGCAAAACCTTATTCACTTGTTTTCTATGAGAGTATGAATCATTTGTAGTGATAGCTCTTGTTGTTATAAGCATACATTATGTATTTCAAGAGAGGTTATGTTTACCTGTGCAAATCACTTTTATTATGTCTCCCCCATAGGCTGTGGAGACATATTGTTTTTGCCTTTGCCGTCTGTCTGGACGTCCATCCGTCTGTCCGTCTGCATTAAGCTTGTCCGGCTTTCACAGGTCAAACTGCTGGCTGGATTTCGATGAAATTTCACAGGAGTGATCAGTACCAAGTCTAGTTATGCATATCGCCGGCACTGTCACTTTGCTGCACAAAATGGCTGCCAGAGCTTAAAATAGAAAAATCACAGGTCAAACTGCTGGCAGGATTTCGACGCAACTTCGCAGGAGTGATCAGTACCAAGCCTAGTTGTGCATAGCACTGACACATTTCACTTCACTACAAAAAATGGCTGCCAGAGCTAAAGATAGAAAATTCTTGTCCGGTTTTCACAGTTCAAACTGCTGGCCGGATTTTGATGAAACTTCACAGGAGTGATCAGTACCAAGTCTAGTTGTGCATATTGCCGACACATTACACTTCGCTGCACAAAATGGCATCCAGAGCTAAAGATAGAAAACTCTTGTCCGACTTCCACATGTCAAACTGCTGGCTGGATTTCAACGAAACTTCACAGGAGTGATCAGTACCAATCCTAGTTTTGCATATCTCGCTGGCACGTTCCGCTTTGCTGCTCAAAATAGTCGCCAGAGCTAAAAGATGGAAAATCTTGTCCGGCTTTTACAGGTTGAATTGCTGGACAGATTTCAATATAACTTCACAGGAGTGATCAGTACCAAGCCCCGTTGTGCATACCGCCAACACGTTCTGCTTCGCTGCACAAAATGGCCGCCAGGGGTGGAGACATATGTTTTTGTGACAAAAACACTTTCTAGTTTGTATATGTCCTTCTTTTAACATACTAAATGCGATGTTGTCTAATCCATAAAATGATATAAAGACCTTTTTTCCAAGACACTGTCCTGATTATTTATTGATAGTTACTATGCATCTTTAAGTTAGCCTATAGCAATTTGTGCAATTAGATAACAAGTCAGTGTTAAAGTAAAAGACATATTTTATTGTATTACTAGTTCACATAAATGCATATATATATCTCTACAACATAGCCCGAACAACAGTAAATGCAAAAAAATTTGGTTAACAAGTTCTCAAAGCTTTGTTAACCTTTATCATGCTGGACATGATTGATTCTGCCTTTGCGACCAGTGTAGATCAAGATCTGCAAGTTTCAACATTCAGTCAGGATCTTTGTGGTAAGCACCCCTTTTAACAAGTTCATTATAGAAATTTAGCAGGGTAAGGGTTAAATACCACTCCCTTTCAGTCAGTGCTATTGAAGGAACAGCAGAATTGGCAGGTACTGATACATGTAATAATAACAGTATTATATTTATTTAAAGAAGACATAAGATTATAAACACAGAAAAAAGAAGATAGCATTTACAGAGAAAGTAACAACTTATTCAGATCCTAATGGATATTTTAGATATTCCAGACACAACAGATATTCTTTGGAATGACATTCCATACATAGCACTAATAATGTATAGTCAAATGATCTTTCCATATGATTTGCACAATATTTGGGTTTCACATTGTGAACAACTGATCTAAGGTTGAAATATTAACCCTTATAATACTGGACACGATTGATTTTGCCTTTGCAACCAGTGCAGATCTTGATCAGCCTGCACATTCGTGCAGTCTGATCAAGATCTGCACTGTTCGCTATTCAGTCAGTATATTTTTGGTAAGCACCCCTTTTAACAATTAATGGTACAGTCCAAATTGTAAGATGGACAAGTTCATTATAGAAATTTAGCAGGGTAAAGGTTATATTAAGTATGTAAGATGTTTCAAGCCTGTCTGTAGTTTTACGTTATTACCAGAATGGTACCTGCATCTTTAAGAAGATTTCATCAGCCCAAGTTCTTATAAAATTTGAATACCTTTATAACATTGTGGACCAGGAGAAAAATGTTTTAAAAAGTTAACAATTTCAACAGGAACTGAAAATCAAACCCCAAAATTGGCTCGGAAATTCTGTACTATTAGAAATTTACTAAATCACATGTCTGTGGACAAATGAAAGATAATCATAATTTTAAGGATTTTAATTATTGTTGAATTGCAGAGACATTATGTAATTTTCAGTGTAAAAACTGTATTCTAACATGACCGAATTTGTTTTCCAGTGAAACGTCTGATGCCTAAACTAAGACTGAAAATTATGTGTTGTTATAGAACAATGCCATGTTTTTACATTACAATTATTATGCTTAAAATGAAACCCACACAAAACAAAAAGTCTTAAGTCTTGAATAAAATCATTGTTTGGAGTTCAGATGTGTATTATTATATCTATCGGGCTGCATTCCTAATGCAATGAAGGCTTATAAAATATTATATTCATGCTAGACCTATCTATCACAGTATTTAAAGCTAACTTGAAGGTAAATGCAGTCAAACATAAAAGTGGAAATGAAATAGCAGTCTCTGTTATAGTTTATACAGAAATTTAAGGCAGTAAATTGACAGTTTACCTCTTAACAGCAATTAATTAATTAATTTATTTATTTATCTATTTGGTACAGATATTTATTTATTAATCTGTCATAAAATTGAACACAAGAAATTTATAACTGCTAGATGTGTTATTAGGAAAAGTTAAAATCACTGTTGTTGGGTCAGATTTGACTTTGACATGAACATCTTAAATTGGATCACTGCTTCTTCCAGTTTTATCAAATTGACTTCAGTTTCACCTTTCACCTTTGGTAACACTGCATGCTCACCAAGGCTTAGAGGTTTCGAATGTGTGGCCAGTTTTTCAAGGTCATTTTCTATGGCACGTATTTCAGGTTTTGCTCTTTTTAATGCAATGAAAAATTCTCTGAACTTTTTTGATCTTTTCAAATTTTCTAATTTGTTTTCAATGGATTCTAACATTGTAATAGCATGGTCAGCTTCCTTAGTGAACTTCTGTATATTTGCTGTATCTCTCTCTGTGGCATTTGATTCCTTTTCCTCAATATTTGCTCCTATACAATCAAAGACAGCATTTATATCTGCTTGTAAACGTTTGAGGGTCTCTCTTTCTTCAGACAGTCCTCCTTTCACATAATCCTCTCGTTCATTAATATTCTCAGTAATTTCATTTGAAATATCTCTCATTTCATTTATATCATCTTTGAATTGTTTGTACTCCTTATTGTTTGCTATATCATCAGTTAATTCATCAATTTTCTTTATATCCTCACAATCTTTGTGGTCTGCTTGCAAACATTGTCCACAACCAAGCTGGTCATGTGACTGGCAGAAATATTCCACTACCATACCATGCTGTAAACAGATTTCATCGCCATCTTCAGCAGAAGCCATTTTCTTACTTTTATGCTACATATATAATCATGACATATATTGCTTTCTCACTCTTTATTACTGTATGTTTAAGTTTAATTTTCTTACTTATGTGAGTTAGACTTGTTTAAAGATTTAACTTGTTTCCAGAAACTCACTCAGTGTTTTATACTAACTGTTATAGTTGTCTATATTTCGAACCATAAATATTTACTTGCATACACTTCACTTTAATCTGTAGATCTTTAACATCCCTCCTTTAAACTATTACAAATGCATATTCCACATTGTAATAAGTATTTCACATTCTATTTTTATTTCATAATGATTAGCTTTCTTCATTTGAACTGAAAAATCAAACATTCATTTTTATAAAGGTGAAGTATTGATTGAATTTTTGCTAACCTAGTTTGAAGGACAAGGTTGAAATATATAAATATTTGTAAAGTTTTGAATTACAGATCAATACTTAAACCCAGAGCTGGTTAGATAATGTCTTTTTCAGCTATTTGAATGTAACTGAAGCAATTATTTGATGCTAAACGAGATTTTAAAAGCAAGCAGACAAAGAAAAAACTTAAAAAATGGGACTTTCAGATGATAAACTTATATCATACCTGTAGGGAGGATTTATATGGTGATTATGGATTTGTATGGTTGGGTTGGGGCTTGCATTACTATATATTTATAGTATCTATTTATATACTGAAGTGAAGGGAAACTACTCCAGAAATTAAATCCATCCCAACTACAAATACTTATAGAAAAGTTCTTGCAGTACTAACTACTGTTGAAAACCCTCTTTGCTGATTATGTTAATTGTTTCTACACCAGTCATGTTTGCCTTTACTTATATCCCTTTCAGTTAAGGCACTTCTGCATGTTCAGATCATTTTTGTTTATATTGAAATGTAAAGTTTGATTAAACCTTGATTTTTCAAAACTTCATAGTCTGCTTAGAAAATTAGGCAAGTGAAAAAGATAGGGTCGTGTGCTTGATTTTGTGGTAGATTTATTTGTAAAATTGGACCCCACACAAGTTTTCATACTGGGAATATATGGGAAAATTGCAATTTTGAGGACACATTCGCAAATATATTTTTTTTTACAATGTAGACTTAATGAAACTTCTTATGATTATAAACTAACATAATAATAAATTATGGTCTATAATGTTGTGAAATGAAATGTTTAGGTCAGTGTGATGGTTTTTAAGATATTGTACGATGAGTAAAGAGATTCGTGCATATCAAACTGATTATGAGGCATAATTTGGAACAATTTAACATATATCAAATTTTTTAATACCATAATTTAACTCTAGAAAGATTGCCATGTATTTGTAAAATGAACGTGTTTCCAATTAATTAGGCCGAGTCCAGGATTTATTATATACTGTCTGAATAAATGATGTTACGCCATTACTTCTGGTTTCTTAAGAATACACCAAGGTAACGGGCCTTGGTATGCACCAGCCTAGCCATACCACTGAAATTTTCATGTTTGGAGTAAATCAGTTTTGCAGTTTTGATATTTGTATATATAATATTTGGATTGTTTTTAAGGGAATTATTCAACATTTGAAAACATTTCATTGTATGAAATAGATTAGGGAGTGGACCACAAACAAAAATGCTGCCATGTTTTTCATTTTATTTGTATTACCATATATTATGATAAAGCAGTTTATAATTGAGAAATTAGTATTCTGTAGGTAGCAATTTGCCATGAACATGGATTGAATCCTTAAATTTAAGTTCCACATTCTTTCTGACCTTTAGATATGCAACACCTTTAAGGATTACATACACTCTGACCTTTTTATTGTGCCACACCACTAAAGTTAATGTATTCTCTGACCTCTAGATGTGACACACCACCAAGGTTTGTATAATCTCTGAGCTTAGATATACCACATCTCCAAGGCTAGCATGCTAGCATGTTCTTTTATCTTTAGATATGCCACACGTCTAAGGTGGATGTACTTTGGGTTTTTAAGATATTCCTCACCCCATGGTGTTATTTTGCAGAAACTATGAAAAAACTGTCATTGAAAAAAAAACACTTCTGTTTGTGAAAAAAAAAAGTTTTTCTTTCAGACCTGTAAGGTTGGCCATGAATTTCCATACAAACATAGAGATGGTAGGAAAGAGATTCCCATACCTGGCTAATTATGAGGTAAGATCTACTGTTTTGTCCACCTTTTCCATAGCAAGTAGTGAAGTTTCTGTTAGGTTTAATTTGATGCCAACACAATATATTACTACTGGTCATATGGTATTTTTTCTTCAAATATATGGCAGTAGTAGTCATATTATTATTATACAGCATTCTGATAACCTCCATGGGTAATATCAGAAAATGTTCAATAATTCAAAATGTATTTATTAATATATTTGCTGTGTTTTAGGTTGGTGTGACAGATGAAGGGAAACTGAATGGTATCAAGGTGACCTATTACTGTGACTGTGGTTACGCTGTTAATGATTGTACTGTAGGGGATATCATGTATATGGGAGATAATGGTAGGTCTTCTGTTACCAAAGGGACAATGCATGCACATACATGTATTTCTTCCCAGGGAACAAACTTTGTACATAGGCATTTCCATTGTAAACACTTATTTCATGGCTTTAAGGTCAATAGTTTTCAAAATTCATTCCCAAAGAAAAAACAGTGTATAGCCATTCAGAAAGAACAATTTACATAGTTATTCCCAAAGAACAAACAATGTGCATAGTCATTTCAAAAGAACAAACAATGTACATAGCCATTCTCAAAGAACAAACAATGTACATAGTCATTCCCAAAGAAAAAACCCAGTGTATATAGCCATTCCAAAAGAAAAAAATAATGTGCCTGGTCATTTTCAAAGAATGAACAATGTACGTAGCCATCCAAAAGAAAAAATAATGTGGGTAGTCATTCACAAAGAACAAACAATGTACATAGCCATTCCAAAAGTAAAAATAATGAGGGTAGTCATTCCCAAAGAGCCAAAAATGTACATAGCCATTCTCAAAGAAAAAATAATGTCTATAGTCATTCCCAAAGAACAAACAGTGTACAAAGTCATTCCCTAAGAACAAACAACGTTTTTAGTCATTGCCTAAGATAAGAACAATGTGCATTGCCATTCCAAAAAAAAAAAAGGAAAAACAATATACGTAGCCATTCCCAAAGTACACAGATTATAATGATATTAATTTACAGACAAGATGAAATAATGAATCAGTTTCAGTAACCATATTTGTTCCTTTTCAGCATACTATTGTCCAAACTGGCATATGGTTCCTGTAGCAGTTCAAACCAATACAGCATCTAACACATACTGCCGGGCTCCAGGTATATACAAAATGTCTCATAGTTCATGTAACAGTTCTGACTAACATATAACTGCCTCGGCTTAATAGCACATCACCAGCTTCAAGTGCTGGGTCACTCCCTGGCCGCATAATACCAAAGACTTGAAAAATGGTACTAGTAGCTTCTGCGCTTGGCGCTCAGCATTAAGAGTATAGTTCTAGGACTTGTCATCCTGATGTCAGTATAATGTGATTGGGTGGGGTATCATGCCAAGTGTCTTATGGCGTGATATTCCAGTGAGGTAGCACTATAAAGTTGGGCATTATGCTCACTGCTACAAGTAGACACTATCATTTATATGATTGAAAACTTGTTGAAATTGATGATAAGATGATAAACCTGAACTCAGTCACTCACTGACCAACATACAAGTTGTGCAAAACATTAAACAGGTATATCCAGATGCTTTTTTACATTAAACATTCTCTGCAACACATTTATCAAGATAAGTCAGTGCCATCTGCAGCTGCAAATTAATAGTTGATATGGAGCTGTATGATAATTGTTACACTCTTTTAATTATCAACTTACTTTATGTATAAAATTTTAGCCTCAACTCCTGGAATTTTTGTCATGGAAACAATAATGGAGCATTTATCAAAGACACTTGGCAAGGATCCAACAGAACTTAGACAACTGAATCTGTACAAGAAAGATCAGGTGACTCCTGGTGGTATGTCCTTGACCTACTGTAGTATATCTGGCCTCATGTCACAACTGGAGCAGACGGCAAAATTTGCCAAAAGACAACAACAGATAAAAGCATTCAATAAGGTAATATTGTGTTTAACCTTTCAAATTTCTAAAATGGACTGGTCCATCATTCAGTTTGGACAGTACTGTTTATTATTTGACGGGATGTTCATAGAAAATTTACTGACTGAAAAGCGAACAGTGCAGACCATGATCAACCTGCACAGGTGTGCAGGCTGATCTTGGTCTGCACTGGTCGCCAAGGAAGAATCTCTTGCTGAGCAGGTTAAGTGGCAGATGATGTTTTTTCACAGCAAAAGCTAGTGAGTTAATTATTAAAGTGAAAAGGAAATATAATGTAAATATCAGATATGAATTAATTTTTCACAGTTCATGCAAAATGAATGGCATGATAGGATTGGCAAATTATACATGAATCCTTAGCATGATTCATGGATTTGCAGATCGTATTCTGTCATTCATTTTGCATGAACTCCAAAACCAATAATTCATTTCTTAAATAAAAACATAAATTACCCCTGAAAATTGAGCAATCATACAGGGAAACTTTTATACTGTAAGACAGTTAGATGAATTCCCTCTAATTATTAGCATATGTCCACAAAATGTTGATGTTATTCTTTGGTGTTTCTAGGTGTTTTTTCTATAACTAAGATTGCTATATAGCATGCATTCCACCATCAAAACCCTCTCAACCCCTGGACTGACTATAACTTTATTTAAATGAGTTGCATAGAGCACATTTTTTTCTGACATATTGTAAGTAGTTATACAAGAATATAAAAAGTGTAAAGGACAAAGTTCACTTAAGCCTTATATGGCCTACACAATTTGGAAAATTTTCAAATTGGTTATAATTACATCAAATATACATTGTTTGCTACCAGAATGTTTATCTACTATAATGAATTTAGTTCTTTGTATACAATTTTATTATTTTGTTCAAAACATGCCACTGAATATTGCTCAAATCGCATATTTTTTAGAAAATGAACATTTTTTGCCATATTTAGGTCACATGGGCATGTTTTTAGTAGTGAGCACACTCGAGGACCACAAAAATACTTTGACTATAGGTCCAGCTTCTTTCACAGAATTTATGGTAATTTTTTAATTATGGTCGACAGCTGTGCTCATAATGAAAATTTCAGATTTGTTTAAAAATTTGGTTAAGAACTGAAGATTTCCCATACCCTTAATGTTAAAAGTATTTTCATTTTCGTCAGATATTTTCTTTGATAATGAATAAATTGTAAAATATTTCATTCAGTTTGATAAAACAATTCTTCTTGATGAAAGAAAACTTGTTCTTCACTCCATTTTGAGACTTTCAGTTTTTAGGCCATTCTGGGGCAAAAGTGAACCTTCTACAAAGTTTTGTGCTAACACAATTCGATTTATGATAATGTGGATTTTGTTCAATGCAGGCAAATCGTTGGAAGAAGAGAGGTATGTCAGT
Source organism: Mercenaria mercenaria (assembly GCF_021730395.1). Taxonomy (NCBI): domain Eukaryota; kingdom Metazoa; phylum Mollusca; class Bivalvia; order Venerida; family Veneridae; genus Mercenaria; species Mercenaria mercenaria. The sequence goes on along the minus strand of NC_069377.1, from coordinate 42,366,049 downwards.
GGTGCCGTTGAAGTATGGTGTCCCCTGGAACATACAGAATTATGGGGTCAATATTGCTATCTATGCACAGGATGGAACTGTTGCTTTGTCACATGGTGGCATTGAAGTTGGACAGGGTATTAATACAAAGGTACATCATTGTATGTTTGCTCATTGTACCCCTAAGTACAAAGTGTATTAGGGCTATACTTAGTATTGGAGTTATACATGTCTGTCAGCCTGTCCTTCTTTCTGTTCATCTATCAAGTCCCCTCTAGCAGGAAGATTTTTATGAAACAAGCATCAACTGTTAAGCTCTTCAAGACATGTGTAGAGTACACAACCCAGGTTACTAGACCCAAGGTCATGGTCAAAATTGGAGGTAGAAGGACATACACTCGAAACCCGTTATAACGCTTCTCGATATACCGCGGTATTCGTTATAACGCTGTATCGTCTTGGCTCCCAAATTTTAGAGGGTAAAAAAAAATCAAAAATCAAAAAAAAAAAAAAAAAAAAAAATCCGCGGATGTTATTTAATTTGATCATAACCAGCGTTAAATCTACATGTACGTGTACATTAACACCTTTCCATGACAACTGTGACAAAAATCAATAATCGTCTGCTAGCTTACTTGTTTGCATATCGCCTTTGTTAAAGTTTGAATACATGTAGACATGTGACAATTAGGCAATCAGTACCATGTCAAAATTAAATTGTTTGCATTAACAAGCGTGGAAGATCGGTCAGTCAACTATCAAACCGTTTAAGTTTGCACCAATTAAGTGGATGACATTAACACTCGAGTGAATAAAAATCGAACAACAGGCACAGTTTTGTAATAAAATGCAGCCGTTTTTCATAATCATCATTCTCGGTTCGTCGGAATTTGCGAAGATTCGACGCACTGAAAGCCATATTGAGAATGTTCTCCCTTTTTAATATCGTATATTAACGACGGCGATTTAACAATTTTCTATCTTATATATCGATTTTCTTCATGTATTCAGAATTATTTTTTTAAGACTGTCCGCGTTTTTTCTCTTTTAGTTACATAAACCCCCAGTGCAATTGCATTGCGTATGTAATTCTCATGACAGCGCACTCCTCACACAGCGTTATACATGTTTACTTCCGGGATAAACAGTTTCAACTTTCTTTTAGAATCACGACAAAATGAGAAGATGACACAGCGTTATAATTCTTTTAATGTATTTTTCAGTAGCATTTAAGGTAAATAAATGTCCCGTTTATACGATTCTTATTTCTTATTAACATAAAACAGCGTCCAAAATACGTCTAATACATTACCGATGGGTGGGGTATTGCATTTACCGCTGGTACGATCAACCCGCGTTATAAATTTAACCCCGCTAGATCCGCGGGTCTCGAACCTTGGACCCCGATGACAGCGTTATAACGGGGTCCCAGTGTATAACTTAACTACTGGGAAGGGTTTCCATAAACAAGCTTCAATTGATAATCTTATCACTGCCCCTACACAACCCACACTCATCCACCGCCACATTAGATTCCCTCACCCCCCCCAAAAAATCATCTTTAGATTTTATTTGCTCTTCCTTTGATCTAGAACTTTGGGCTTATATTGCCCAACTTTGCAGAACTCTTGTTCGGGGCCTCCGTGGCCGAGTGGTTAGAGTCGTTGACTTCAAACCATTTGCCCCTCATCGATGTGGGTTCGAAACGTCATTTGGGGCGTAGAATTCTTCACGTGAGGAAGCCATCCAGCTGGCTTACGGAAGGTCGGTGGTTCTACCCGGGTGCCCGCTCGTGATGAAATAATGCACGGAGGGGCACCTGGGGTCTTCCTCCACCATTAAAGCTGGAAAGTCGCCATATGACCTAAAATTGTGTCGGTGCGACGTTAAACCCAACAAAACAAAACAAAACAAGAACTCTTGTTCATTAGTTACCTACAGGTATTTCACCATTTCCCCTATTTGTCTGTGTATCCAGCAAGCCATTTATCACACAAGTTTGGATCCTACAGTAACACAAAAATGATGAGAATTTTTTCATGAATTTCATTTATATGGTGAATATGCACATTATTTTATTTTGTTGCTGCAACAACAAATACTGTAGTCCTAAGAATGGATGTTGCGATAACTTAAAAAGTACAACATATTTTTCCATGAAACTCAGTACAAAAATGTTAATAATACAGAGAATGTGCACACGGTTATTTGGCGCTCGGCATTAAGAGGATAGTGCTAGGACTGGTCAGTCCGGTGTCAGTATAATGTGACTGGGTGGGGTATCTTGCCACATGTCTACGGCATGATATTCCAGTGAGGCAGCACTATAAAGTTGGGCATTGTGCTCACTGCTACAAGTAGACACCGTCGTTTATATGACTGAAAAATTGTTGAAAAAGACGTTAAACCTGAACATACACACACACACACTGTTATTTTCTGTTTTTATCTATCACTTTGTTCATGAGACTGTTTGTCTTTCCAGAGAATATGCACACTTCTTATTTTGTCCATTGATCATCTGTTCATCCACTGTCTCCACCAGTCAGTCATGAAAGACAGATCCTACATTAATTTTATAAGTTCAGGAGATTTTTTTTCATGAAACCTATAATTGATGTGTTATTTGCATATTCTTTAATTTAGTTTCAACAAAAAGATGTGGTTCCTATGACAGCAAGTAATGGCATGTTTAACAATTTTGAAATGACGAGCAAATGGAATTTTGAGTGGGTTAAATGAAATATTTGATTGTTTACTTTCAAAATTGCAGGTAAATTTTATGTAAATAAACAGTTTTCATTTTTTCCCTCTAGTGTCATTTAATGTGTAGGCACTTTATTCTAGTAGGTCCAGAGGCAATCTTCCTAGGGAAAGTTTTGGGTTTTCATGTGCTTTGCTGTGTTAACATTATATCTGGTTACCTTATTGCAATATTAAGACATTTTCATTACAAAGAGACATAATGTGATTGCATTTGTTGACCCTTTATCACACTGTTAGAAATTAAGTATTCTTTCAATAATTTGAGAACCCCTTGAATTATGACCATCAAACTTTGTAGACACATTGCTTAGGAACATTGTATTACCACTATGTCTTTTGAAGTTAGTGGTTTAAAGGTCAAGGTCTCAGTGGCCGTTAGTACAAAAACTTTCTTTCATTCTATATATTTAGAGCCCCTCTCTCTTGGCAGGCACATTGCTCCTGGGCAAAAGATGACACTATTGATTGTGAGATCAGATGGTTAAAGGTCAAGGTCACAGGGACTGTAGGTCCAAATACTGTTTCTGCTCAATATTTTGAGAAAGCTTTGAGCTCAGTCCTGAAACTTTTCTGGCATATAACCCAAGAGCAGTAAATGACCTTGACTGATTTTGAGGTTAGTGGGTCAGAGGTTAAGGTTACAGTGACAATTATCACATTCACCATGAACACTTGATTTTGAAGTTTCTTAGTCAAAAGCCATGGACACTGCCGTACTTTGTAGCCAGATGGACGTATTATGCCATGGTGCTGGTCTTGACTGTTAGCTATTGATTTTCTGTTTTGTAACTAAGAATTCTTTGACTTTTTGTCTGCAAACTTGATAGAAACATTGCTTCTTGCATATATTGTTCCACACAGTGGCTCTCTCGTGTCATTCCTGAGCAAGATATGTCTGCTGGTGCTTTAAGTATGTATAGTGAGCTTTGTCAATATGCAAGTAAAAAAAGTAGTATTAATCGGATTGACTTTTCATGATACTTTTGTTTCAGGCAGCTCAAGTTTGTGCCTTTGAGTTGGGTATTCCTGTGGACATGATCAAAATTAAAGCAACTAATACACTCACAGCTGCTGGTAGTTGTTTTACTGGATCTAGTGTAACTAGTGAACTAGTGGCTAAAGTAAGTTATCATCATCTTCATCAGTATCATCATTATCATCATCATCATCAGGAGCAACAAACTAACAGATGCTGGCCAGCTTTTTTTCACCATCCTCATCAGATGCAACACTCTTGCAGTTGCTGGCAGTTGCTGGCAGTTGCTGGCAGCTGTTTTTACTAGACTAAGTGTATCCAGTGGACTGGTGGCTGAAGTTAGTTACTAGCAACTTCATCAGCGTCATCATCATCATCGACATCATCATCACTGGGAGCAAAGTACTGACAACTGTGGGGCCTATTGTAATCAGTGTAGTGGAAGCTAAAGTCAACATCATCATCATCATCATCGAGAGCTGGTGATGACTGTGTAACTGACTGTTTAACTGGTCTAGTGTAACAAGTGAATATGTGGTGAAAGTAAGTTATCGTCATCATCATGATCTTCATCAGGAAGAATCTGGTGGCTGTTTTAATGGGTTTTATTGGGTCCAATGTAACCTGTGAATTGATTGCTTAAATAAGCTGTGATTATTATCATCATTATCACCCTCATTACTATCTTCATCATTTGAGACACACTGACACCAGTTGGTTGTTGGTTTAATTATGCCCTACTGGGGCAGAGATATTGTTTTTGCCCTGTCCGTCCGTCTATCAGTCCATCCATCACACTTCATTCTGAAACAATAACTAGAGGACCATTTGACCTAGAACCTTCAAACTTCAATGAGCTTACCGAGTAGCTGACTCCTATTGTCTTTTTGGTCACTCCATCAAAGGTCAAAGTCACAAGGCCCAGAAAATGGAAAACCATTTCCGATCAATAAATTGAGAACCACTTAACCCAGAATGTTTTATAGGATGACTGGACATGCAGAGTAGATGATTCCAATTGATTTTGGGCTCATTTGATCAAAGGTCAAGGTCACAGGTTCCAGGACATGGAAAACCATTTCTGATCAATAGGTTGAGAACCACTTGACCCAGAAAGTTGAAAGTTCATAGGCTGATTAAACATACAGAGTAGATGACCCCTACTGATTTTGGGGCCACTTGATCAGAGGTCAAGGACAAAGGAGCCAGAACATGAAAAAACTTTTTCCAATCCATAACATGAGAACCACTTGACCCAGAACATTGAAACTTTATGGAATGATTAGACATGCTGAGTAGATGATTCCTATTGCATTTCAGTCATTAGTCCCTTTGATTTTCACTCCTGTCCTCTATTGACTTCTTGACTATTACTACTATGTTTTGGGGGATACATGCGCTTTTCTACAAAAGCATCTTCTAGTTTCTTTAGAGTAACCACCAAACACAAAGTAAGAGACATTTACTCTTAATTCTTGCTATAAATGAAAATTTAACATTTGTGTCGAAAACGCCTTATTAATAGTTTGATCAGAAATGTGTAATTACATTGTTTAGAAAGGGACTAATTAAGGATTGCTCTATCATTGTTTGTTCTTAAAGAAAGTCAGTTTTAACTGAGCCTACAACATTTTCATTTATGTCATGTTTGGCGACCTATGGTTTTCCACTTTTTCTATTTCATTGCAGTCAATAATGAATGCGTGTAAGGAGTTAAATGACAGACTTCAACCTGTCCGAGTAAAGATGGGAAAACCAACTTGGTTAGAACTTATAAATGAGTGCTACGCAGAGGGTATTGACCTAGCTGCACATAGCTGGTTCAAACCTCACACTGACCTACACTACAAGTATAACTCTTACGGTGTTACTTGCACAGAGGTAGAACTTGACGTTCTCACAGGAGAGCATGAGATCACACGTGTAGATATGCTGTTTGACTGTGGAGAAAGGTACATTTTATTATTACCTGAAGTCAAAAAGTCTTTTATTTCAACATCTTTTGTTATAAACTTATCTGATTTTTGAAAGAAAAGTCAATATTGTATTGTTGTCATTTGATTGTCAGCACAGCAGTTGGTTGAATTGGTGTTTCGGTCCACTTTTTTTGTAAAACTATATAAGCTACAGATTAAAAAGTTACTTATGAAAGATCATAAAATGAGGAAGTGTGCCAAGAACCACAACTCCTTTTTGCAATTTGATACAGAATTTTGGCTCTGTTTGAACTTAATTTTTTTTCTCTGTTACTTTATTTATTTTTTACTCTCAAATTTCTCTTCATGATACTACCCCCATCCCAACATACACACACAGAGACACACCTTTACTTAGCATTGTCAGCAAGATATATATGACCATACACTGACAACAGGTAGGGACACTTACATATCATTGTCAGAATGATAGCTGTGTTTACCAATATCAGTTATAAAATTCTGCTCAGCGGAAACATTTTCTTAATTGACTAGTACTTGCAGTTTGTTCTTCCTCTCCCCACAAAATGTTTCAGAGGAGTATGCATTTGCCTATTTACATCCATCACTCCTACTCCTACTTTTAACTTGAATTTAGTATCAGTGATTATTCGTGATTATTACCTGGAGTTAGTAATGTACCATTTTTCATAGGTTCTTCTTAAATTGATGTAGAAAGTAAAACAAATGGCTTTGGCAACTTGAATTACATGTACATTGATAACAATATATATGAACAACACCCATGTTACAAGAATTAATTTTGACTTAACTATCTCTTACTTTAATAAAGAGGAGTTACTAGTCAGTAATAATAACTTTAAAACAAAAGAGGCAAGTAGGATATATGATGTGCCTGTATCTGATAGATTTCCTGATAGCTTTGAAGTAGAATAAAAGAATAATAATTCTGCAATTTTTCATTCTCAGACATTCTGTTTTTGGTCAGCTAAAATGTATCAAGGGTCAGAGAAAAGATGAATAGTTTGTTATTTTATGGCTGGAATAAAGATGATTCAGCTGGAAATGTGTGTAATCATGATTTTAATTTATAATGGAACAACATCTATATTCTGAATCTAACAGTTTTAAAAGTTGTGTAAGTGTGTTCACATTTAAAGGGTAATATGTCAGAATTTTCCTATAAGCTGTCAACTTCATCTTCCAGTTGAGCATGCATGTTTTCATGTACGAGGGTCTTCTACCAACTGTCTGCAAATTACAACTTAAGCTTTTAGGTAGACATGCATGTTTTCATATATTAGGGTGTTCTTATCACCTCGTTGTTGATTTTGAAACCAGTTTGTCATTTGCTTAAAAAAAGCTGTTGTATATGACAGTAGCAAGAAGTCAAAAAATCCTTTTTAATATGTATTTGAGAATAAGAAACAATATACATATAATGAGCACATAAGTGATATCACATACATTTGTATGTGTTTATCTACAGTTTTGATTATGAGGAACAAACTGATGCTGTAAAAGTATATATTTAGTAGAAACTAAATAATTTGATTTTGATTTTAACAATTACCGCCAATATCGTAATAAGAAAAAAGATGAAACAAGTGAGAGTGATCTTACTTTTATGTTTCCATACAATACTTATCAAGCAACACTTGATTGATTATCATAAAGGTACAACCACAGTTATTGGAAAGTTATTGGAATATAATAGGCTAAAATCAGGTTGTGTTTTGTCAATATTTGAACAGATATCACACATTAGGATATTTGCTGATGCTTAAGTTAATTTGGATTCTGCTTATGACAAAATTGAAATAGTCTGTTAAAGAGTATAATGATGTTAATAATGTAGGCATTGTAACTGAAAATACAAACTTTAAGTAGGAGCTATCTATATTAAATGTATGTGAAGTTAACTGCATCAGAATACAAGGACTGAAAAAATTATTAAAATATCATTTACTGAAAAAGAGTTATTTGAGCTGAAAAAAATGATCCCGGGTGAAATATTTGGAAAAAATGGAGACAACTCCGCAAAGACTTTATGATAGGCTTAGGTGACAGTTGACCTAGTACCTCATGCAAACTACCCACTTTTTTACCTCTAATCATGAAAAAAGCATGCATACTTGCCACATGGATTAGCAACCTGAATACAAAACTATGTAAAGATCAAATAATTGATTGCCCTGGGGAAAGTAGGACATATTTTGTGGTGAAATTTGTAAACAAACAGACAATTTTTCTAAAAAAGTCAAAACCCACAGAATTTCACAAGGTGAAATATGTTGAAAAGGCTGCTACTGGAAAGAGAACAATCTGAACTACCCATACATATGCGTCAAAGTATGGGAAAAATATCTAGAAATATGAGAAAATCGAAGAAATCAATTTCGAGACTGTCAGATGCATAACTGTGTAATCATACATGGCATTTATCATAGATAGGTTACTTTTCCTTTGCACTGATATAACATGGGCAGGATTAGGATTAAGAAACGGTGTTCACTCAACAATTTCACTATATAATTAGATTGTTTCCCTTGCGTAAAGAAGGCTTAGGGTAAGTCTCTAAATAATGATGTTAAAATTGATATAGTTAAAGTCAAACTGTGTGAAATTTGTATAATCCATCCAGTCTGCCATGTTTTTCTCCCCTTGTACCATACATGGAAACTTGATATCCTGGAGCATGCGTGGTTACATTCCCTGTAAACATGGTTCCAGATTTCTCCAGGTATGTATGTTCAACCATTACATGTTGCAGGTGGGGAGCAGACACTCTGAACTGGACTTGAGTGTTTGCAGGCAGGTTTCCCCTCAGAGGCTCATGTAGAATGCATCTTTCAGTGCTAGCTGCTCCAAATGCCACTGGATATTCATGGTCCTTATCCTTGACTTCAGTACATTTGATAATGTATTCCATAATTTCTGGAATTTTTTCATTATTGTCATCAGAAACAAGTTTACCAAATATAGTCAGCTGATAAGTTCCAGGGCTTTTGGGATGTACCAATAACTTGTTAGCTCCCTTTTCCAGATATTCGAATGTTGTGTTTCGTTGTTCTTTCAGCCAGTTTCCTTCCTTCAACATTAGTCTTGCCGTAATAGTAATCTCCTCTTTTCCTTTACTTTTGAATGTCATCTCCACTTCATTCTTCATTTCAAAATATGCTTGTGGATGACTGATAGCCAGAACTCCAAGCCTGAAAGCCTCTGGTTTGTATTCAACATTTTTGTTGAATTCCTCAAGACTGAGTGGTTTAGGCAGTAGTTGCCATTTCTGACTTTCCTCCAAGTTGTTGTCCATGTAAGGAAAATGAGCAGAAACAAATTGTTTCGGATCAGTTAGGAAGTAGAAATCATCAAATTTTTTTTTGAAGGAATTAGTTTCACTGTCAAGATGGCCAGCTCCCCAGGTACTGTCTAAAAGGTACCACTTGCCCTCAAGCTGGACTGCATTCCAAGCATGGTCTGTGCTTGTGCTAAGAGTGAGAGGTTTGGCAGCTGAATAACCATAACCTTTGGAAAACCCAGAAATCTTCTTTACTGGAATACCGGCTTTTCTGTAGAAACCAAAGAAATAATAAGTTATTTGAAGAAATAGTATTGGCTAATTTCAGCTTTAGCAGAACTTGTTGAAATAGAATTACTAAGGTGGCATTTTAAATATTATATTTTGTTTGCTTAATTCTTCTCAGGTTATTATCTTTTTAGCTCAGCTGAGGATGAAGTGCTCATGGCTAGCTTTTAGGATTGCTGGCTTTCTATCATCCGCCCCTCATCCACAATTTCTTTAAAGAAAACCATCTCCTAAACTGCTTTGCCAAGTTCAACTAAACAAAACTGAATGTTCCTTGGGTGGTCTGCTTTCAGACTCCTTCAAATCTAGGTCATTTATGTAGAATTCTGGTTGCCATAGCAACCAAAAGAAGAATGTTTAATAATCAGATTTTTCAATAATTTCTGGGTGACCCTTTACCAGATTCTTTCAAAACATTCTGTTTCATTAAAAAAACAAAAAAAACCCAAAAAAACATGGCTTCCAGGGATCAGGACTAGTTTTCCCTGGCTGTGTAGAAAATTTTGAAAACATTCTTCTCTGAAACTGTTGTAAGATTTTAAAATAATTTTACAGCAATATTTCTTGGGTGAACTTCTACCAAAGTTCAGATCATTTGGTTTCATAAAAAAATGCGGCCACCAAGGGGTAGGACCAGTTTTCCCTGTATGGCAGTATGAAAAACTTGATATTTTCACAGCAATGTTCTTCAGGTGAACCTCTTCAGATTCTTTAAAATATTTTTTTTAGTTAAAAAACATGACCTTCAGGGAGCAGTGCTTCCCTATATAGCTACCTGGAAAACTTTGAAAGCTTTTTTCTCTTAACTGCTGGCTCAGTTTCAAAATAGTTTCACAGCAATATTCCTTAGATGACCCTCAACAAAATTCTTTCCAATCATTCTGTTTCTTTAAAAAAGAAACATGGCTTAAAGGAGGCTGGGCTCCTAATTTTTGTGACTCCTGAGCACTTAGAGGTGCCCTTGTCCAGACATCTATCTGTCCATCCATCCGAATTTGTGTAGTGCATATCTCGAAAGTATTTGACCCAGGGTCATCAAACCTCACAGGATTGTCAGTCAACTTGAGGAGTAATGCTCTTGGTGTTTTAATCAGAATTTCACTCGGCCAAACCTGAGTTATGGCCCATTACTTAGTCAAAAATATGCATAAAAAGGGCCTAAAAATTTGTGTTGCATGTATCTCAAAAAGTATTTGACCTAGTGTGCAAAATTGTGCACCTTGAGTTTTGTTTTAGGTTTCACTTAGCCAGACCTACAGTTATCGTCCTTGACTTAGTCAAAATATGCAAAAAAATTGTGTCCCATGTTATCTTATCAATTATTTGACATAGTGTCATGAAACATAATATGAATATTACTCAGCTTGCAAAGTTTTGCAACTGGGGTTTTGTTTGGATTTTCTTTTAGTCAAACCGGAGTCATGGCCATTGATTTAGTCAAAAATGTGTATTTAAATCATAAAAGTTTGTGTTGCATATATCTCAAAAGGTATTGACTTTAATGGCTCATTAAATGTTACAGGATTGTTACATAGCATGTGAAATTTTGTACCTGGTGTTCTGATTCCACTCAGCCAGACCAAAGTTATAATCCTAGTGAAAAATGCACATAAAGTGCTTAAAAGTGTGTTGCATATGTCTTAAAAATATTTGACCAAGGGTCATGAGACCATGTATTAATATTTTTGTGCATAGGTATGTTTTGGATTTCACTCAGCAAGACTTGAGTTATGGCCACTGATTTAGTCAAAATAAGCATTAAGGGCTTAAATTTGAGTTCCATTTTTCTCAAGAAGTATTAGACCTAGAGTCATAAAATATTAGAGGATTATTATATTGCATGTGAAGTTGTGTACCTGGTTTTCTATTTTGGATTTCTCTCAGCCGGACTTGACTTAGCAAAAATACACATAAAGTGCTTAAAAGTTTGAGTTGCATATATCTTAAAAATATTTCAAATAGAGCCAATTAGAACCATGTACAGAGACAAGAAGTGAGGGCACCAATGTCCTATGGATGTGCATCTTGTTTTTTGCTAGTTTTGTCATATCTAAGGAAAGTCATGTGTAAGGAAATCTGTAACAGTTTACAGCTATTTGTTATAATGCAGAAAAATAGAAAAGAAAAAAAAACTTAGTATTTGAACACATGAATATTTGATCAAAAATGCCTTAGGTAAATCTGTACACTTAGTTTTTACCAGGATAAAGTTTTATGTACTTCATAAACTAATGAGACCGTTATAATATTTTTAAATTGGTTTAGTAACTGATTTAAGATTACCTGCATAACAATTCAAAGACACTGGCGTAACCCTCACACACACTTCTGCCATTTTTCATTACCGACTCAGCATCATTTGGCGCTTTTGTAGCTCGTCCAAAAAATCCTTCCACATCATACCTGGAATAGAAAATAGGTGAGGACTTATCCATATCTAGATGCTTTGGATGGGGCCTTCTTGGTCAAGTGGTTAAGGTCTCGGATTTCAAATGAGCCGTGCCATGAGAAAACCAACATAGTGGGTATGCGACCAGCATGGATCCAGACCAGCCTGCGCATCCGCGCAGTCTGGTCAGGATCCATGCTGTTCGCTTTTAAAGCCTATTGGAATTGGAGAAACTATTAGCGAACAGCATGGATCCTGACCAGACTGCGCGGATGCGCAGGCTGGTCTGGATCCATGCTGGTCGCATACCCACTATGTTGGTTTTCCCATGGCACGGCTCAAATAACTTGCCCCTCACAAGTGTGTTGAAGACCTTGCTAAGTATGTAGAATTTATATAGGAGGCCAGCTGCCTTTCAGTAGGTTGCTGACTGACCAAATAATATGTTGAAATTATAATAATTGTTTCTTCAAACTAATCTGTTTATTGACAATATATAAGAAATAATAAATGTGTTCCTGGACGGGCCTTATGCTGTTATAATTAACTCCCTGCCGTTGAAAATATTGCAGAAAGGAATTCCCCAATATCTAGTTCTTTTTAATTCAAGTATGAAGCATTAACATCTATTAACACTAATGTCAAACAGGCAACTGCAATTGCTGTGGACCATGTTAAAATTTTTATTATAATATGAAAATGATACTTATAACAGTATTTCAGTCGTTTTGGGGGTTTTTTTGGTTTTTTTTGGTAGAGTATGGAATATTTATAATAGACATTAAATGTGTTTTGATATAATACATGAAACACAATATGTATTTCAACAAAAAATAATTTATCCCATGCCATTATCACAATGTGGTTTTACGTTGTGTTTTCTTTATCTTTTGGTGTTATATTGAGTGTTTCATGTTTACTTTCAACATCAGTTAAATTGGAAAGTTGTCATAACAGCTGTTCTTCAAGTTCTTACTGTTTGATCTGTGAGCCTTATTGCAGTATTTCGATAATTCTCCAGAAGAATGACTACCATTGCATATTACTATATCTGCAGACCTTCGTTAATACTTACTTGATGTTTTCGGAACTCCAGACAAAAAATCCTCTTGCCAACATTCTAGGATCCTTGGAGACAGTTGACATATACTTCACCAGTTCTTCTGCAGAATTTTTCACACTGTTTGGAGCCTGCATTAGAAAGGAAGCTTTTATATGTTACAGTGAACAATTTTATGGGTATGTAGGGCTGTGCATCATTACTTATAGAAGACAGGGGTTTTTTTTATACTATAGCAGAGGCTGAATATCGGCCTCGTCCCCCAGCCGAGGATTTCCCCCACAGCCAAGGATTTCCCCTACCGCAGTCGAAATTCCCCTACGTCCGAAATTCCCCCCTCCAAAATCGTAAACAAAGCAATGGAGATTACTCCCAGCGATTTTCCCGACCGAATATCGGACCTGTTCACAATTGCAGACGGTCTTTCACAATTTTCAATGGGTGTGGAAACCTTTAGAAATAGTAGAAAAATGTTTGAAGAGCGTTCAGTGGACCCGAGGTTCCGGTTTTGACCAGCGAAAATCGATAAAAACTCGTATCTGACCCGCACATAATATGCCGTGGGCGTCTGCTTGTCTCGCGGTAATACTCTTTGATGCGTAACAAGTTCGAAAGCTCTGCCCCTTGTCAATCAAAATCCCAGTGAACTTCATACTGTTTGTCGACACCAGCGTAAGTATGACAGTAGGCGGAGCGTCGTATGTTAATTAGCTACTGACAGATGTCAATCACGCCACGCGCCGACTGACACGTGGTTATCATCAGTATGTAATATAGATGATTGATAAACAATGCAGCGTCAGATTATTGTGTTTGTACCTCTTGTTAATTAGCGGTAACAGCTTATGCTGTATTGTGTAATAGGTGTTGTTAATTTAAAGTAATTATTTTATGTGCTTGATTCGATTAAATAAGCCGGTCCGCCGTTACGCAAATTTATTATCTTTGTCGAGGTATTTTGCTAGAGCAAAATAAAATATAAATGTTTTAAGGTTTCGATGGAGGCCTTGAGAAACAAAAATCAAACAACACCAAATCATAGAAAGAAAGAGTTGTTTGACATGAAAATTGAACAGCATGTAAAACATGTATATTACTTTACGAAACAAGTGTCAGTATACTGATATAAACATTGAATTCCGGAAAAGGGCTGCCTAAAGGGGCTCCACTTCCGGACAGTTAAACGCCTTTAAAAACTCACCATTTTCAAAGAACTGTTACACATGTTCGTTTTGATGCATTTGCAATAGCGTGCGAGTGGTGAAATTTCGCATAACAAGGTGGAACACAGTTTTCAGCAATTGTTTATCTTTATTTCTTTACAAATGGCATTCATTTTCAAAGGGAGACAACTGTTCCCAATTATTTTAAGTACAAATGGCATTCATTTTCAAAGGGAAACAACTTTTTCCGATTATTTTAAGTAATCTTTGAGAAAAAGTTGTCTCCCTTTGAAAATGAATGCCATTTGTAAAGAAAAAAAGATAAACAATTGCTGAAAACTATGTTCCACCTTGTTACGTGAAAATTCATCACTCGCACGCTATTGCAAATGCATCAAAACAAACATGTGTAACAGTTCTTTGAAAATGGTGAGTTTTTAAAGGCGTTTAACTGTCCGGAAGTGGAGCCCCTTTAGGCAGCCCTTTTCCGGAATTCAATGTTTATATCAGTATACTGACACTTGTTTCGTAAAGTAATATACATGTTTTACATGCTGTTCAATTTTCATGTCAAACAACTCTTTCTTTCTATGATTTGGTGTTGTTTGATTTTTGTTTCTCAAGGCCTCCATCGAAACCTTAAGTAATCAGATATTATAAGTATGGAATAGTTCTGGTGAAAAGATGAAATTTAAAACGGGTATTTTATCAAGAATTTTTAATGTTTGCTTTCGTTTTTTCATATTTGTCACACGTTTTCGCGATCGTGATTTTCGGACTTTTTTATCCTTTCTTACAAGATTTTCTAGTACAATTGAAATAAAAAGCCAACAAAAGTATGCATTTAATAATAATATGATGACTCTTGCAAAAGCAACTCTTATTTTAAAGCATTTTTTGTGAATAAAAGCATGTGACCTTTAAATATTCAATGATTTGAGCATTTCAACTCTCCCCACCCACCTTGTTACAATGATAAGTGAACATTAGTGCAAGTCCATCTATTGCTAAGTGACAGTGTGTATAGTTGCTAAAAGTTGCAAGAATATGTAATAAAAACATAGTTTAAAGTGTTTATTATGCATAATTGTAAATTCCTGCGAGTGAAAAAATTCCCCAAAACTGCTCGTCGCGCGCTATTTTCTTCCCCCAGTGACAGGCTGGGGCCTCTTCCCCCAGTCGTAAAAAAAACCCCTGGAAGAGTGTTAGAAGTCAGGGTTGGAGCTAGGTCCAAAGTTTTTGGAGAAGTCACTTCTCCGTAAGATGATTTATTTAATAGGGAGAAATCAATTATCCATCTGGATGGTTTAGTGAGATGTGGGGACACTAAGTCTTGTATATTTGTTTCAACCTTCTCAATAAAAAATGAAAATGAAGTTAAGCACCTGATTGTGCACAAGCTTGTGGAATGGAAGACAGTGACAGGTTCAGAAAATGGGTGTTATTTGCATTTTTGTCGAGCCCGCTTGCGGTGAGCCCGATATAGTCGTCACTTTTGGCGGGTCTGTGTATTTGTGTCCGCCCACTTGTGGTGAGCTTGATATAGTCGTCACTTTTGGTGTATATGCTTCCGTTCAATTTTGCCAGGACCGTATCTTTGACATGCATGGACCAATCTTGTTTATATTTGGCATGAATGTTTACCTCAGTGAGAAGGAATATCATGCGCAAACCCTTTGTTCCTACTCAAAGGTCAAGGTCACAGTTGGAGGCCAAAGGTCAAATTGAAGTTTGTCTGGACCATAACTTTGACGTGCATATACCAATCCTGTTTATATTTGGCATGAATGTTTACCTCAATGAGAAGGAGTGTCATGTGCAAACCTCATGTTCCTATCTCAAAGGTCAAGGTCACAGTTTGAGGTCAAAGGTCAAATTGAAGTTTGTCTGGAGCATTTCTTCTTCATGCATGGTGGGATTTTGATGTAACTTGGCATGAATATTCACCATTATTAGACAGAGTATCATGCGCAAGAACCAGGTCCCTAGGTCTAAGGTCAAGGTCACACTTAGAGGCCAAAGGTGCTGGTGGGCTCAACATTCTATTGTCTGTTGGGCATGCAGAATGTATTTCTAGTTCTGGATAGCAACTATTGATATGACAATTCATTTTCTTGGTTGCATCATTTTCCTCAAAATGGTTTCAGTCAGAAATTCTGAAGGAAAAAAACAATTTTTTAAAAGATTCAGTAGCAAAACAGATGAACCACACTGATTTTTAGCACGAATGTATCTCTTTAGAGTAAAAATAAAAAGTAAATATGGGTGTTGGATGAAACTTAGTCTCAAACTCTGTCTGTAATTTGTAAGTTTTTGTCTAGTGTAAGATTAAAAGTAAGCTTGTTAGATAATAAACTTTCACACATCTGGGTCAATCAAGTAGTACTCAGACATTCTAATATGGCTCAGTTTAATTGTCAGTTAAACAAAGAAGAAAGTCAAGCTCTGTATATTCTGCTATAAACAACAGTTGACACGCAGACAGATTTTATTATCATATTTCCGCATGACGTTTGGTTCATTACTACTTAAGTAAATGAAGCCTAGCATATTTTTATGCCCCCGAAGGGAGGCATATAGTTTTTGAACCGTCTGTCAGTCTGTCCGCAATTTTTGTGTCCGGTCCATATCTTTGTCATCCATGGATGGATTTTCAAATAACTTGGCTTGAATGTGTACCACAGAGAGATGACGTGTCGCGCGCAAGACCCAGGTCCGTAGCTCAAAGGTAAAAGTCACACTTAGACGTTAAAGGTCATTTTTCATGATAGTGCATTGATGGGCGTGTCCGGTCCATATCTTTGTCATCCATGGATGGATTTTCAAGTAACTACGCATAAATGTGTGGCACAGTAAGACGACGTGTCGCGCGCAAGACCCAGGTCTGTAGCTTAAAGGTCAAGGTCACACTTAGACGTTAAAGGTCATATTTCATGATAGTGCATTGATGGGCGTGTCCGGTCCATATCTTTGTCATTCATGCATTAATTTTAAAATTATTGGGCATGAACGTGTACCACAGTAAGACGACGTGTCGCGCGCAAGACCAAGGTCTGTATCTCAAAAGTCAAGGTCACACTTAGACGTTAAAGGTCATATTTCATGATAGTGCACTGATGGGCGTGTCCGGTCCATATCTTTGTCATTCATGCATGGATTTTAAAATAACTACGCATGAATGTGTGGCACAGTAAGACTACGTGTTGCGCGCAAGACCCAGGTCCGTAGGTCAAAGGTCCTAAACTCTAACATCGGCCATAACTATTCATTCAAAGTGCCATCGGGGGCATGTGTCATCCTATGGAGACAGCTCTTGTTTACCAGTTTGTTTCAATGAACATGTAAGAATGAAAACAATCTAGGTCTTCTCATAGTTTGTGAAGTAATTTACCAAGGTTCATTGTTCTGATGCGAAGATATTAATCATAGTGGTTCAGTTCCTGCATGTCTGAACTTTGAACCATAAAAATCAAATGACAACCACTAAAAAAGCCTTGATTATTTACTAACCTTTCTAGCATGTTGATCTATTTTCTGGTAATTATATGTCTCCTTTAAGTTGCTATGACTCCTCTTCACACTTGCCATTGTGACAGATTGGTTTTTATTTACGACAGTAACTGGTACATTTTCAGTGTCAGTTTTTGGACTTGGACATCTCATCTTTGATACCTATAAAATAATTGTACTATCTCAGTCATACAGTTCTCTGCACCAGGCAGTTTGAGAAAGCTTTTTAACAGTCAAACCTGTCATAGCTGCCACCTATATTAAGAAGCCACTTGCTTGAAGCAGCCACCCGTGCGAAAAAGGAACAGGAAATCCTGGGATTATCCCAGGAAGTCCCAGGACTACCCTGGGATAATGTCCTGAAAATATCTCAGGAATTCCTGGGATAGTCCTGGGACTTTTCATGCCGTTAAATGGGAATGGGACAATCCTAGGATTTTCCTGTGAACAGGAAAAAACAGGACACCAGAACACCAAGAAACCTATGCTGTTCTGCTATCCTGAAAATCACAGGAATGTCCTGGGATTTCCTGATGTCAGGAAATAAAAGTATATATTGTCCTGTTCTCAGGAAATCCCAGGAATGTCTTGATAAAAAATTCTTGAAGTTAGGATAGCCCAGGACAATTGTCCTGTCTTCAGGAAATCCCAGGAGTTCCTGATGTCAGGAAATTTCAGGAGAATTGTCCTGTCTTCAGGAAATCCCAGGAATTCCTGTTGTCAGGAAATCTCAGGAAAATTGTCCTGTCTTCAGGAAAGTTTCCAGAACATGTAATTGAATACCTTGTGAACATTATTTGAAATTCTCTTTGGCGGGAAATACAGTTAACAAATTGAATGAATGTTAAATTTTAATTGTATTTACAATAAGAATAATAAGGATTATCATTTCCAAATATTAAAAATATTTTCTAGTTAAAAAGTATACATCATGTACATTGAAACATACAACCTGTCATAGCAGAAATATCAATTTATCAGTTCAAGTATGTGCAGGAAATACAGTTAACAAATTGAATGAACGTTAAATTTCAATTGTATTTACAGTAAGAATAATAATTAAGGATTATCATTTCCAAATATTAAAAAATATTTTCACGTTAAAAAGTATACATCATGTACATTGAAACATACAACCTGTCAAAGCAGAAATATCAATTTATCAGTTCAAATATGTGCATACATGGCAAAAACACTAGGCGTAACTTACTGGTATTGTTTTGTAAAATCATTAAATGAAGGTATATATTTAGTATTATTTCTAAAAGTTTAATACAGAAATAATTTGATAACTTACTACAAATATAGAATATATTCCTGTTACTCCAACAGCATCATAGCACAAGTGCTTAATGATACAAAACATGGGTCTTCAACACCAGGATGTAATTAACTTACTAGACCATTACAAGATCATGTTTCAAATTAATTGCCATCTTTCAATCTGTATCTTTTAGAAAAAGTCCTGTCTTTTTCCTGTGAACAGGACAATTTCCATCAAAAGTCCTGTCTTTTTCCTGTGAACAGGACAATTTCTATCAAAAGTCCTGTCTTTTTCCTAAGAACAGGACAATTTCTATCAAAAGTCCTGTCTTTTAGTGTTAAAGTCCTGTCTTCAAGACTTTTATGCAGCCTTGCTAAAAGAATCTCAGGATATCCCAGGATAATCCTGGGATTTCCTGAGAACAGGAAAATATTTCTGCACGGGCAATTAGCTAACTTTTCAAAGCAATTTATTTTTAGCTCACCTGAGCACAAAGTGCTCAAAGGTGAGCTTTTGTGATCGCCCTGTGTCTGTCGTCTGTCATCAACAATTTGACTGTTAACTCTCTAGAGGTCACATTTTTGACCCAGTCTTAATGAAACTTGGTCAGAATGTTACCCTTAATGAAATCTTGGATGAATTCCATATTGGGTCATCTGGGCTGAAAAACTAGGTCACCAGGTCAAATCAAAGAAAAAGCTTGTTAACACTCTAGAGGTCACAATTTTTGCCCAATCTTAATGAAACTTGGTCAGATTGTTATCCTCAATAAAGTCTTGGACGAATTTGATATTGGGTCATCTGGGGTCAAAAACTAGGTCACCAGGTCAAATCAAAGAAAAGCTTGTTAACACTCTAGAGGTCACATTTTTGGCCCAATCTTAATGAAACTTGGTCAGATTGTTATCCTCAATAAAGTCTTGGACAAGTTCGATATTGGGTCATCTGGGGTCAAAAATTAGGTCACCAGGTCAAATCAAAAGAAAAGCTTCTTAACACTGTAGAGGCCACATTTATGACTTATCTTCATGCATGGATTTTAAAATAACTACGCATGAACGTGTGGCACAGAAAGACTATGTGTCGCGCGCAAGACCCAGGTCCGTAGGTCAAAGGTCCTAAACTCTAACATCGGCCATAACTATTCATTCAAAGTGCCATCGGGGGCATATGTCATCCTATGGAGACAGCTCTTGTTTACCAGTTTGTTTCAGTGAACATGTAAGAATGAAAACAATCTAGGTCTTCTCATAGTTTGTGGTGTAAATTACCAAGGTTCATTGTTCTGATGCGAAGATATTAATCATAGTGGTTCAATTCCTGCATGTCTGAACTTTGAACCATAAAAATTAAATGACAAACCACTAAAAAAGCCTTGATTATTTACTAACCTCTCTAGCATGTTGATCTATTTTCTGGTAATTATATGTCTCCTTTAAGTTGCTATGACTCCTCTTCACACTTGCCATTGTGACAGATTGGTTTTTATTTACGACAGTAACTGGTACATTTTCAGTGTCAGTTTTTGGACTTGGACATCTCATCTTTGATACCTATAAAATAATTGTACTATCTCAGTCATACAGTTCTCTGCACCAGGCAGTTTGAGAATGCTTTTTAACAGTCAAACCTGTCATAGCTGCCACCTGTATTAAGAAGCCACTTGCTTGAAGCAGCCACTCATGCGAAAAAGGAACAGGAAATCCTGGGATTATCCCAGGAAGTCCCAGGACTACCCTGGGATAATGTCCTGAAAATATCTCAAGAATTCCTGGGATAGTCCTGGGACTTTTCATGCCGTTAAATGGGAATGGGACAATCCTAGGATTTTCCTGTGCACAGGAAAAAACAGGACACCAGAACACCAAGAAACCTATGCTGTCCTGCTATCCTGAAAATCACAGGAATGTCCTGGGATTTCCTGATGTCAGAAAATAAAAGTATAAATTGTCCTGTTCTCAGGAAATCCCAGGAATGTCTTGATAATTCTTGAAGTCAGGATAGCCAAGGACAATTGTCCTGTCTTCAGGAAATCCCAGGAATTCCTGATGTCAGGAAATTTCAGGAGAATTGTCCTGTCTTCAGGAAATCCCAGGAATTCCTGTTGTCAGGAAATCTCAGGAAAATTGTCCTGTCTTCAGGAAAGTTTCCAGAACATGTAGTTGAATACCTTGTGAACATTATTTGAAATTCTCTTTGGTGGGAAATACAGTTAACAAATTGAATGAATGTTAAATTTTAATTGTATTTACAGTAAGAATAATAAGGATTATCATTTCCAAATATTAAAAATATTTTCTAGTTAAAAAGTATACATCATGTACATTCCTGCTATCCTGAAAATCACAGGAATGTCCTGGGATTACCTGATGTCAGAAAATAAAAGTATATATTGTCCTGTTCTCAGGAAATCACAGGAATGTCTTGATAATTCTTGAAGTCAGGATAGCCCAGGACAATTGTCCTGTCTTCAGGAAATCCCAGGAATTCCTGATGTCAGGAAATTTCAGGAGAATTGTCCTGTCTTCAGGAAATCCCAGGAATTCCTGTTGTCAGGAAATCTCAGGAAAATTGTCCTGTCTTCAGGAAAGTTTCCAGAACATGTAATTGAATACCTTGTGAACATTATTTGAAATTCTCTTTGGCGGGAAATACAGTTAACAAATTGAATGAATGTTAAATTTTAATTGTATTTACAGTAAGAATAATAAGGATTATCATTTCCAAATATTAAAAATATTTTCTAGTTAAAAAGTATACATCATGTACATTGAAACATACAACCTGTCATAGCAGAAATATCAATTTATCAGTTCAAGTATGTGCAGGAAATACAGTTAACAAATTGAATGAATGTTAAATTTCAATTGTATTTACAGTAAGAATAATAATTAAGGATTATCATTTCCAAATATTAAAAAATATTTTCTAGTTAAAAAGTATACATCATGTACATTGAAACATACAACCTGTCATAGCATAAATATCAATTTATCAGTTCAAATATGTGCATACATGGCAAAAACACTAGATATAACTTACTGGTATTGTTTTGTAAAATCATTAAATGAAGGTATATATTTAGTATTATTTCTAAAAGTTTTATACAGAAATAATTTGATAACTTACTACAAATATAGAATATATTCCTGTTACTCCAACAACACCATAGCACAAGTGCTTAATGATACAAAACATGGGTCTTCAACACCAGGATGTAATTAACTTACTAGACCATTACAAGATCATGTTTCAAATTAAATGCCATCTTTCAATCTGCATCTTTTAGAAAAAGTCCTGTCTTTTTCCTGTGAACAGGACAATTTCCATCAAAAGTCCTGTCTTTTCCCTGTGAACAGGACAATTTCTATCAAAAGTCCTGTCTTTTTCCTGAGAACAGGACAATTTCTACGAAAAGTCCTGTCTTTTAGTGTTAAAGTCCTGTCTTCAAGACTTTTATGCAGCCTTCTAAAAGAATCTCAGGATATCCCAGGATAATCCTGGGATTTCCTGAGAACAGGAAAATATTTCTGCATGGGCAATTAGCTAACTTTTCAAAGCAATTTATTTTTAGCTCACCTGAGCACAAGGTGCTCAAAGGTGAGCTTTTGTGATCGCCCTGTGTCTGTCGTCTGTCATCAACAATTTGACTGTTAACACTCTAGAGGTCACATTTTTGACCCAGTCTTAATGAAACTTGGTCAGAATGTTACCCTTAATGAAATCTTGGAAGAATTCCATATTGGGTCATCTGGGCTGAAAAACTAGGTCACCAGGTCAAATCAAAGAAAAAGCTTGTTAACACTCTGGAGGTCACAATTATTGCCTAATCTTAATGAAACTTGGTCAGATTGTTATCCTCAATAAAGTCTTGGACGAGTTTGATATTGGGTCATCTGGGGTCAAAAACTAGGTCACCAGGTCAAATCAAAGGCAAAGCTTGTTAACACTCTAGAGGTCACATTTTTGGCCCAATCTTAATGAAACTTGGTCAGATTGTTATCCTCAGTAAAGTCTTGGACAAGTTTGATATTGGGTCATCTGGGGTCAAAAATTAGGTCACCAGGTCAAATCAAAAGAAAAGCTTCTTAACACTGTAGAGGCCACATTTATGACTGTATCTTCATGAAATTTGGTCAGAATGTTAACCTTGATGATCTCAAGGTCCAATTTGAATCTGGGTCGAGTTTGATATTGGGTCATCTGGGATCAAAACCTAGGTCACGGGGTCAAATCAAAGGAAAAGCTAATTTACACTGTAGAGGCCACATTTATGACCATATCTTAATGAAACTTGGTCAAAATGTTAATCTTGATGATCTGTAGGTCAAGTTCAAATCAAGTTCAAATCTAACTTGATAATCTTTAAGTCAAGTTCGAATCTGGGTCATGTCGGGTCAAAAACTAGGTCACTGGGTCAAATCAAAGGAAAAGCTAGGTAACACTTTAGAGGCCACATTTTTGACCATATCTTTATGAAACTTGGTCAGAATATTAATCTTGATGATCTATAGGTCAGTTTAAAATCTGGGACAGGTGGGTTCAAAAACTAGGTCACTAGGTCAAATCAAAGGAAAAGCTTGTTAACACTCTAGAGGCCACATTTATGACTGTATCTTCATGAAATTAGTCAGAATGTTAAACTTTATGATCTTTAGGTCAAGTTCGAATCTAGGTCATGTTGGGTCAAAAACTAGGTCACCGGGTCAAATCAAAGGAAAAGCTAGTTAACACTTTAGAGGCCACATTTATGACCATATCTTAATGAAACATGGTCAGAATGTTAATCTTGATGATCTTTAGGTCAGTAGGTCAGGTGAGCGATACAAGGCCTTCATGGCCCTCTTGTTTATTTACACTTGTGACATAAGATTGTGTCATACAGTTGCTGGCAGCTTAATACAAGTTTAAATCTGTTCATCATTACATGTTAATCAACAAATTTTCAGTAACAGACAGAAATACTTTTCTATTCGAACAATAAATAATTCCCTATACAGCCTTAAAAGCTCATTGGTAGTGCTTGCGACAAGTGTAGCAGGTAAGAGTACTGGTAGCTCCCTTGCTTGTGCCTGCCATAGTTGTATCTGTTAGCAGATACCATGTTGATTACACATATAGCTCATGTTATTTATTGAATGTATGCGATGTTATGTAAAGTCTAGTATATTTTCTTTTATCAAAAACCAGTAAAAGGTCACTTTTAGAAATAAAGAATTGTAGGTTGAATTATGCTACAGTGGGCCTTTCTTTTTATCTTTAACGCAACAAGGTAAACCAGCAGCCCAATATATGATACACTTACTGTATGGCTTGCCAGTCAATAGTCAAAACTATTGTCTGATGTCAGAAAGACACAGGGCCAATAGTTTTGACTGTCCAAAAGTCAAGCCATTCAATAGATGTTTTATTACAGGACAACAGAAATTAACTTTTGCATCATCATTTCGGATTTTTTTGACTTATTAGCTCAGTGAAATATGTTTAATATCTACCATTCATATAGTACAGACTATGGACTCAAAGTTACATAGGGAGTCCTGCAAAAAAACAAAACTTTTTTGACATCTAATCTTTTATACTGTTCAGAAATGATTATTATTACACAACAATCCCCCAGTCTTCTGTAACTGTTGTCTTTTTTTTTTTTCAAACAGAAAAACATGTCTTTTCATTTATTTTTTCATAATTTATTGAATGGCCCAGAGCATTTCATCAGGAAATTAGGAAGAGGCCCTGGCCTTTCAAACTGAAAAATTTATACGCAATAATTGTCCATTTTGGGAAAAATAATCAACTGGAAGTACACTGAATGACTAATTAAATTCATCTCCCCTGAAACACAAACTAATATCCAGGCCATGGAACGTAACGGACTAAAATCCAGGCCATGGAACATAACAGGTTAGATTTGTAATGTGTCACACATGGTTTTGTGCACTGTAAGTCTATAGTGCAACAAAAAATCAATACCAGATAAATGTTTCCTTTGGAAGTACTAAAATGTAAACAAAATCTTAACTATCTGTTGGCATGATTTGGGGAAATCCTCGCTTGCATTTTGAAATATCTCTGCCACAGTTGGGGAAAAATAGTATATTTTTGGATTGGGAAGTGGCCTTATACAGGCCTCTGTTATATAAGGCTGAAAAGCCCCGTGGCCTATTTCTCTACTCCTTTGTCTTTCAGTATAACCAGACTGGTGTGTTTCTATACTCTTTATTTTTCTATTATCACTAGACTGGTCTGTTCTTCTCATTATCATAAGACTGGTCTGTAACTCTGCTTGTTGGTCTTCTGTTATCAATATACTGGTCTTTTTCTGAACTCTTTGATCTTTAATTATGATCTTTCATCATCACTAGACTGGTATGTTCTTCTATTCTTTGATTTTTCATCATCACTAGACTGGTCTGTTCCTCTATTCTTTGATCTTTCATCATCAGTAGACTGCTCTGCTCC
The DNA here is from genome assembly GCF_021730395.1 of Mercenaria mercenaria. Classification (NCBI taxonomy): domain Eukaryota; kingdom Metazoa; phylum Mollusca; class Bivalvia; order Venerida; family Veneridae; genus Mercenaria; species Mercenaria mercenaria. The sequence continues at coordinate 42,340,954 of NC_069377.1, read as the reverse complement.
TCTATTGTTTGATCTTTCATCATCATTAGACTGGTCTGTTCCTCTATTGTTTGATCTTTCATCATCAGTAGACTGGTATGTTCCTCTATTCTTTGATCTTTCATCATCAGTAGACTGGTCTGTTCCTCTATTCTTTGATCTTTCATCATCAGTAGACTGGTCTGTTCCTGTATTCTTTGATCTTTCATCATCACTAGACTGGTCTTTTCCTGTATTCTTTGATCTTTCATCATCAGTAGACTGGTCTGTTCCTCTATTCTTTGATATTTCATCATCAGTAGACTTGTCTTTTCCTGTACCCTTTGATATTTCATTTTCCCTAGACTGGTATGCTCCTGTCATTATCCCTAGACTGGTATGCTCCTGTACTCTATGATCTTTCATCATCACTAGACTGGTCTGTTCCTGTATTCTTTGATCTTTCATCATCACTAGACTGGTCTGTTCCTCTGTTCTTTGATCTTTCATCATCAGTAGACTGGTCTTTTCTTGTACTCTTTGATCTTTCATTATGATCTTTCATCATCACTAGACTGGTCTGTTTCTCTATTCTTTGATCTTTCATCATCACTAGACTGGTCTGTTTCTCTATTCTTTGATCTTTCATCATCAGTAGACTGGTCTGTTCCTGTATTCTTTGATCTTTCATCATCAGTAGACTTGTCTGTTCCTCTATTCTTTGATATTTCATCATCAGTAGACTTGTCTTTTCCTGTACTCTTTGATATTTCATTATCCCTAGAATGGTATGTTCCTGTACTCTGTGATCTTTTATCATCACTAGGCTGGTATGTTCCTCTATTCTTTGATCTTTTATCATCAGTAGACTTACCCTTTGATCTTTCATTATGATCTTTCATCATCACTAGACTGGTCTATTTCACTATTCTTTGATCTTTCATCATCACTATACTGGTCTGTTCATCTATTCTTTGATCTTTCATCATCAGTAGACTGGTCTGTTCCTCTATTCTTTGATCTTTCATCATCAGTAGACTTGTCTTTTCCTGTACTCTTTGATATTTCATTATCCCTAGACTGGGGTGTTCCTCTACTCTATGGTCTTTCATCATCACTAGACTGGTCTGTTTTTGTACTCTTTGATCTTTCATCATCACCAGACTGGTCTGTTCCTCTGCTTCTTGATCTGTCATTATCACTAGGATGATCTGTTTTCTACTGGTAACACAAACCTTGATATTATTCCCATATATTTTGTATACATGTATTTTGTATTTCCAGAGCTACCATACATTATAAGCTAGACCCATTTTGGATCACAAACCCTTACCTCATTTTGAAGAATTATCCTAAAAGTGACATAAAGTGAAGAGAAGGTAGGGGTCATATATCGTCTAAGTGAGGTTTTTCATGTCACATTTGCTTACTGCAACACACATCACATCACACTGCAGTGAACTGGTATATCACCAAATACAACCTTCTCTCCTATTTCTTCTACCAAAATGTCAAAAATACATCCATAATGAAATTTGCTTGATTTAGATCTCTCTGGCCTCCCTGGTGAATAATTAGTGTTCTGTAAAATGTCCACCATTATGTGGCTAGACAAGATGGCTCCACACTGTTTCCTTTAGTATGAGTGGTAGGCCTACTTTTTGGTCTTAAATTATCGTTGAACTCTTCTGTTTCTCTGCTCTGGTTTTTCATCATCACTGATCCTTGATCTGTCATTATCACTGGACTAGTCTTTTTTATCCTTAGTCATTATCACTGGACTTGTCCTTTTTCTAATCCTTAATCATTCATTGTCACTGGACTGGTCTTTTTTTTAATCCCTAGTCATTCATTATCACTGGACTGGTCTATTTTCTCTAATCCTTAGTCATTCATTATCACTGGACTGGTCTGTTTTTCTAATCCTCAGTCATTCATTATCACTAGACTGGTCTGTTTTTTAATCCTTGATCATTCATTATTACTACACTTATCTGTTTCTCTACTTGGTTGACTTACCTTTTCATCAGAATTGATATTGTTTTGTTTTCTTGAAACAGTTTCTGGTTGTGAAGCAGAGCATCCCATCTTTGTTGAAATCCTTTAATATGTATAGGTTTTAGTTGTATTCTTGTGATATATTCATGTGATATTCTAAAAAGCAAGAAATAAGCTTATGATAAAATGTTGAAGCATTTCAACTCTCTGAAAGTCGCTAATCTTTTTAAATGGTTGAAGAATTACATTCATTTCTTAACTGGCTATTGTTCTTAAAATTTGCTTCCTGATTGGCTATTGTTCTTAAATTTGGCTTCCTGAATGTATAATGCTTGCAAAACAATAGTTTTATTGACAGCAGAACAGTAACTGTTGGATAATAGATCAAAATATTAAATTGAATTGAATTGAATTGTGTTTCATTGTTAACACATCTACACAAAATGCATGATTGATTTTTAGGCCAGTCTCAAAATACAGATCAGTTTTATGGATTATTATTTTGAATATTTTGTCACATGGACTAAATGTAGATAATTCCAGCTATTATTGGGAAGATCCCAGTGCTCGACAGGTCTTATTACAAGCATGGGCAGGCCCACCTGTATAGTACCAACAGAACACTGAAATAGAATTTAAATAAACTTGTCATGATAAATGATGACACTTAGATATGTAAATCTATGAACTACAATTAGTAGGTGTTTTAAATTATTGGGCGGTTTGGCCCATTTACCAGCTTGTAGTTTATACTAGGCTCTGTTAGGCTTTCCAAGCTTTAGTCAGCTTCTTCTCAATGACCACTTGTTGGATCACTAATCTTGGTCTGTTGCATTATTTTAAAAATTGTTTTGTTTCACCCCTTTTAGGGTCACAAAAGCTGAAAATAGAAAAATCTTTCAAAAACTTCTTATGAACCACATGATTGTTCTCTGTTAAATTTGGTCTGGAGCATCTATGTAAGGTCCTTCTCAACTTCGTTTAAATGTTTCCACTTGACCCATTTCTGGGGCTGCCCGAGGTAGAAAAGAAAAAAACCTTCATACTACTTCTCATGAACTACTTGATTGCTCTTCATCAATTTTGATCTGTAGGATCCTGGTATGGACTTCTCTTAAATGTGTTCAAATGGTTCAGTTTAATCTCTTGGAAGGGCAGCCAGAACCAATAAAAGAAAAATCTGTAAACAACTTCTTCTTGTGATCTGCTTGATGGAAAATTACCAAAATTTGTTTATATCATCCATTTACAAGCCTGTCTTCAGTTTGTTCAAATGGTTCCACTTCACTCCTTTTATGGGTTGTCAGAGCTGTGAATATAAAAACCCTTAACTTACCATGAACTGTTTGATTGAACTTCACCAAAGTGGTCTGAAGTATCTTTGTATTGAGGTCTGGTTACACCCATTTTAGTTAACAATAAAAAGCCTTTATCCTATATCTTCTGTCATGAACCACGTGAACAACTTTCACCAACTGTAGTCTGTGGCATTCTTGTAAGGTCCTTACTAACATTTCATTCAAAGAGGATTACTTTCTCTTTTTATGGTCCACCAGAGTTAAAATATTTTTCAAAATTTCATCGGTTTCTTTTCAAGAACTGCTTCATGTATCTACAACAAACACAGTCTCTAGTATCATTGTGTGGTATCACTGACTGGACTGGCATCATTTTTGACAATATGGGGTTCACCATTCTATGGCAATTCAATTTTGAGCAAGGTTGTCTACTGTGATCACCCTGTGTCAGTCATGTATTGTCTGTCTTGTGTCTGTTAATGCACTAGAGGCCACAATATTGGCCAATTTTAAGAAAGTTACCCTCATTAAACTCTTGGATGAGATGCTGCTGTGTCATTTAGGGCAAGAACTAGGTCACTAGGTCAGTTCATAGGAAAACCTTGTTCACACTCAAGAGGCTGCATTTTTTACATACTCTTCATAAAAGTTTGTCGGAATGTTTGTCACTATGAAACTTAGTTCAAACTTTCTACTTGATTATCATAAGTATTTGTTAGAGTATTTTGTCTTTGTGAAATATAGGACAAGTTCAAAACTGGATTACTATAGGTCACTCGGTCAAATTATAGAAAAACATTGTTAACACTAGAGGTGATGTTGAATCTTTATCTTCATATAACTTTGTCAGAATTTTTAACTATGAAATCTAGATCAAGTTCAAAACTTGTTTACCTGAGGTCAAAAATTAGGTCACTATGTGATATTATAGAAAAACCTTGTTAACACTTTCCTATTGTCTTCATAGAATTTTTTAGAATATTTGTCCCACTGAAACCTAGGTCATGTTTACAACAGGGTCTTAAAACTAGGTCACTAGGTTAAATCATAGAAAAACCTTATAAGCTCTCTCCAGGAAACATTTTCTTCTCCACGATCATAATCCTTCTTCAGAATATTTTCTCTGTGACAAATAGGTCGAGCTTAAAACTGGGTAACCTGAGACTTACACAAAGTCACTGGGGTAAATTATAGGAAAACATTGTTAGCTCGCACAAAGCAAAATTTTCTACTTGATCATCATAAGTTTTAATTAAAGCTCACCTGAGCACGAAGTGCTCAAAGGTGAGCTTTTGTGATCGCCCTGTGTCCATTGTCGTCGTCAACAATTTGACTGTTAACACTCTAGAGGTCACAATTTTGACCCAATCTTAATGAAACTTGGTCAGAATGTAACCTCAATAAAATCTTGGACAAGTTGGATATTGGGTCATCTGGGGTCAAAAACTAGGTCACCAGGTCAAATCAAAGGAAAAGCTTATTAACACTCTAGAGTTCACAGTTTTGGCCCAATCTTAATGAAACTTGGTCAGAATGTTACCCTCAATAAAGTCTTGGACGAGTTGGATATTGGGTCATCTTGGGTCAAAAACTAGGTCACCAGGTCAGATCAAAGGAAAAGCTTGTTAACACTCTAGAGGTCACAATTTTGGCCTAATCTTAATATAACTTTGTCAGAATATCACCCTCAATAAAGTCTTGGACAAATTCCATATTGAGTCATCTGGGATCAGAAACTAGGTCACCAGGTCAAATCAAAGGGAAAACATCTTAACACTGTAGAGGCCACATTTATGACTGTATCTTCATGATCTCAAGGTCCAGTTTGAATCTGGGTCATGTAGGATAAAAACTAGGTCACCAGGTCAAATCAAAGGAAAAGCTAGTTAATACTGTAGAGGCCACATTTATGACCATATCTTAATGAAACATGGTCAGAATGTTAATCTTGATGATCTATAGGTCACATTCAAATCTTGGTCAGGTGGGGTCAAAAACTAGGTCACTAGGTCAATTCAAAGGAAAAGTTTGTTAACACTCTAGAGGTCACATTTATGACTATATTCATGAAACTTAGTCAGAATGTTAATCTTGTTGATCTTTAGGTCAAGTTCGAATCTGGGTCATGTGGGGTCAAAAACTAGGTCACTGGGTCAAATCAAAGGAAAAGCTAGTTATCACTTTAGAGGCCACATTTATGACCATATCTTAATGAAACTTAGTCAGAATGTTAATCTTGATGATCTTTAGGTCAATAGGTCTAGTGAGCGATACAGGGCCTTCATGGCCCTCTTGTTGTCAGAATGTATTTTACTGTGAAATCTGTGCCAAGTTGAAAATTGAAACGCCTGAGGTCAAAAACTAGGTCACTAGGTTAAATCATAAACAAACCTTGTCAATACTCTATAAGCTACATTTTCCACTTGATCTTTGTGATACCTTGTCAGAATGTTTGCATGTTTAGAATCTAGGATAAATTTGTAACTTAGTCACTTTGGTGAAAAACTAGATCACTAGATGAAATCGTTGGAAAAAAAACTTATTAGTGATCTGCTTGATTTACCTCAAACATTGTCAGAATATTTGTCTTTAAGAAAGCTACTTTAAGTAAGATCACAGAAATATTTCTTTAGTGGTCCTATACCAAATTTTTAAAAATTATTTCAGTTTGTTGAAAATATGACCATCATGCAGTTATGTTAGTCACTTTTTCATATATGCATATAGTGAATACTTAAAAAAATATCAGAAAACTCTAGTCAAATTTATGGTTAATATGACCATGTCATTTCTGTATGTTGGGGAATGTTAGCTCATGAACAGAATAGCAGAAGTAATATTTGATGTAGTTTTCCATCATGTTTTATCATTTGGTCAAGCACTACAGTAACTTGTTTTTTTCCATAGGCTTCCATTGTTTATACTAATTATGTCTCCCACCACACAGTGGTGTGGGAGACATATTGATTTACTCCTGTCTGTGTGTCTGTCTGTCCGTCTGTCACAAAGCTTGTCCGCACTCCATTGTTTATACTAATTATGTCTCCCACCACACAGTGGTGTGGGAGACATATTGATTTACTCCTGTCTGTGTGTCTGTCTATCCGTCTGTCACAAAGCTTGTCCGCACTCTTAAGTCGAACATTTCTCATCTGATCTTCACCAAACTTGAATAAAATGTGTTTGCCAATAAGTGCTCGGCCAAGTTCGATAACTAGCCAAATCAGCCCAGGCACTTCGAAATTATGGCCCTTGAATTACCAAAAAACACTCTAAGTAAACAGTACATAAAGACTGACTTACTATTTAGATGATTAGTCAGTTGTGGGAGACATGCACTTTTCTCAAAAGCAGCTCTAGTTTATTTTTGGTTGATTTTGACGCAAGTTCTACAACTTATATTTAAAAAATCACTCTAAACACTTCATTCCTGATGGAATCCATCACCACAAAGGTATTAGAGAAGAGAAGCCAGTGTCCTTTTTAATGCTGAGTGCCAAGCAAGGGAGTTACTGGTACCATTTTTCACGTCTTTGGTATGACGCAGCCGGGGATCGAACCCACAACCTCCCACACTCAAAGCTCTAACACTAGGCTGTCGAGGCAGCCATTGTTAGAAGTGACCCTTTCACATACCCCAAGGCAAAGTGCCCACTGACACCTACTATTCTAAAGAGACAATTAAAAAGGCATGCATCCAGCCAGACACTTGTAAAATAATCCAAATTTCACAGAAGACATAGTAATGCATGATTTTGACACAATTTTTTATGGTTGTAAATATTACCTTTTTATCCAATCAGCTTTCCTCTTATTGACTCTTATGTGTTTCCCTATCCTTTTTTTAATCAAGGCCATGTTTCAATTCCAACCTCTGACCATTTACAAATTATCTATCCAGTGAGATGCAAAAATAGCACACGCAATGCAGTGATTTCCCCTGTTTACAGATATTTTGTATAGTATAATGGTATGTCCATTTGAAACGACCATTAATTAAAAATGTCACATTCTAGCTACAACTGACCGATTGTAACTATTTAACTATCCAACTCTCATGACTCTATAACTAACTGACTATCAGACACTTAATAGAGATAGGCCCTATAATTTTCAATGATAGTATTACATTAAATAAAGTCTAGAAATTAATTTCCAAGTCCTTGAAATAACCAAAAATGATTTCCCAAATGTGAAGTTTATGATAGTTTTGTTAATATCAATAACAGAAGTTTTAATTTTTAATTTAAAGTTGTGATCCACAAAGAATGACAACTCTTGCCTTGGGCTAGTACTTATAAGTAGAGATCTATTAGTTTACTTCCCTTGCAATTACACAATTAAGTGGAAAATGAAAACTGTTTCAGACACAATATCATACTTTTTTGCACAACAAAATCATTAAAGATTTATTCATTTGTGTTTGATTTACCCCTCAAGACATGGTTCCTATAATTCTGTCAACTTACATATGGTAAAAAATTAACTTTTAACAAGCCAATAATAAAACGAAGTACCAGTAGGTAAATTATAGTGCAGATAATACAGTTTTGCTTGTATCAAAATGTCACAATAGATCCACTTTTGTAATACAGAACACCTGGTAGGATTAGTAAAGGTGCAATTATATTGATCTCTATTTCCTATGCCTACACTTAAGATATCATAGTATATATAGAAAACAAGTGTCAATCAAATGATAAAATGGGAAATAAATGTAATAGGTGAGACTTCTTATGACTAAAATATTGGAAGTCTAAGATTAACAAAATCAGAAAACACATAAAGGTCTTTTCAATTGCTTTAAACAAAATTCTTACCTAATAAAGGAAATAGCAGATTTTATACAGGAATTAAAGATTCTAATTAATTACTTCATAAAAAATGGAACTTTTTTCAGTTTATTTGGGATTTAAAGGTTTATACAGCCCAGCTTTGATCGATTGAACTCAGATTGTTAGAATACCTGACATGGATTGCTCCATCTTCATATCTAGTCCCAGCAGAATCCCTACATAATGCATGTTGTTTTAATTCAGGTGGCTTTATCATGAATATCTCAAAACATGAATAGCTGGAACTCTCATACAGTATAGCCAAGTAAGATTTTCACTCTGACAACAAAAGTTGTAAGTCATATCTCAATTATTTACAATTAGTTTGCTCATTTTAGCAAACATTTTACACTTCATTTAAACTAGCAATTAACTATATGTTAAACTGTTTGAATTAGACAAGGTTGGACAGTCACGTCTGTTTATTAGCTCACCTGAGCAATGCTAATGGTGAGCTATTGTGATCACGCTGTGTCCGTCATCTGTTGTACGTCCGTCATTCAAATGGTTCCACTTGGTTGCACATAGCCAGAGCTAAAGATAGAAAAATCTTCAAATGACATCTTCTGCAAAACCAGTGGTCCTATTTTGAAATAATTTCACACAAGTGGTCCTTATTTCACCCTTTACCTAGATTATACAAATTATACTGATTCGTTAAAAAACATGGCTGCCAGGGGGCATGGTCACTTTTCCCTATATGTATATAGTAGAAACCTTTAAAATCTTCTAGTGTGAAACTGCCAGCTCGATTTTAAAATAATTTTACACAAATGGTTCTTGTGTGACCCTCTACCAAGAATGTTCAAATTATTTTGTTTCGTCAAAAAACATGGCCGCCAAAGGGCGTGGTCACTTTTCCCTTTATGTAAATAGTAGAAACTTAGAAAATCTTCTTATATTAAAGTGCTTGCACGATTTTAAAATAATTTCACACAAATTGTCCTTGTGTGACCTTCTACAAATGCTGCTCAAATTTTTCTGATTCGTCAAAAGAAAAAAATGGCCACCAGAGGGTGTGGTCACATTTTAATCAACAGTTTCTTTAAACAACATCTCCTCCAAAACCACACTGGCAGCCTTGTACACAGATGAGTACTTTAGGGTCAATGACCCTCTTGTTTCTTGAGCTATACATTTCTTTGGACTAAAATATTACATGTACATCTGTATATTGTGATTCAATTCCTCTCACAGTTTCCCTTTAAATAAATCTTGGTAAATATCATCAGTATCAAGTAAGCAATGTGTTATTTGTTATCATTGGCAAGCTTGTACAAATTGTTTCTTGATAAATAGTAAAAATTTATTATGAATAACAAAAGTCATACATAGCTCACAATGTGGTGACCTTTATTAATGTCTTGAGTAACCAAGAATCTATATAGTTTTCCTTGCAAAGTTTAGTTATGGGCTTGTTATGGAAATAGGACCAAAACTATGGGCTATGATTTTGTAAAAAGTTTCTCATTATTGTTAACACATTAGAAGGCCACATTTCTGGAAAGGTTACCATAAACCCTGCACTAAATGTATTGGCTCACAAGATCAATGGGTAATATTGCTTCAGTTAGCTACCAGATTAGTGGCTAATATCAGCTAGTCAGAATCATCCTGTTCCTTATTGTTACTACATGAGAGATGTTAAGTTTTTCAACAATTTTAATGAAACTCCTACCAATGTATATGGCTGAAAAAATCGCAGACAAGTGTGATAATTGGCAACATTTCTGAAATAACAGTTGAATTAGGGCCCTTGATTTACTTAAAATTGATATATTGCACTTTGTTACAGAATACAGGTATCAAAACCTTCACCTTTAGCCTGCTGGCGGCAAATGATTCTGCCTTTGCAACCAGAGCAAAATCTTTTTAGTAGGACAAAGGAAACAGAAGAACATAGGAATGAAAAATAGAAAATGTATGTGAGCCAAAGACCGAAGAATGTTTTGACAAAACAACAACAAAAGAAAAGGTTTTATAAACAGTTCAGATTTTTATATTCTTTACAGTGATGACTCAAGTACTAAGTCCATGGGATTTCCAGCCTTTTTCCTTAAAGTTTATGTACATGGATAGATAACTCAGGCATTTTACTCAGCTTCTTACAACTTGGAGTGATTGGTGTTTATAATATAGAAATAAATGCCAAGTTTATTCAGTATAATGAACATTGGCATATTTGTATCTTATTTTGGTGGATTTTGTCCAGAGATGGTCCAAAAAAGATTGATAAATGTAAGATGTCATGCATCACAAATTGACTGTATTCAGGCACTACTGTAAGAGGAAGGCATAAAAGCCATGCAGCATGCCGTATTTGTCTCCTTTTCTTCCATATAGCTTTAAAACTGTGAACAGCGTCGTTTAGGATAAACGCTTTGTCTACATTTCACTCAGCGTAGCACAATCAGCAGAGTGAAACAAGTTGACACTCTCGTCCAATCAGGCAGAGTGTTGCATAATTCTTTCATTTTGATAAATTATCTATGATGCGTTATCAATAAGTTTGATTTGCAAACTGAAGTCACGTGGCATGGTCAGTCAAGGTCACAAATTCGTTCTTATAATGGCATTCGCCGAAAAAGTATTTTCTGCTCTTCAAATAAGGAGAGGAATGATAAATAACATCATTTTATATCACATGATAATTTGCTTAACACACATTTTTGATCTTTTCTTTTTGCCATTTTTTGTTTATTCACTAAAATCTATTGTGCAATATCGTGGGTCCTTTAACACACTATTCACTATGTTCTATTTATCGTTTCGAAACTATTCATAACTATCTTTACATGGTCCACAATAAAAGTGTATCCCATATACTCGACGCCGCCTCCTGGCGGCGTCGAATAATTTGCTGTCCTGCTTTTCCTGTGGTAACATTTCCCATAAACATGGTTCCTGATTTCTCTAGATCTGTATCACCTATCCTTACATTTTGGAGGTGAGGTGCTGATACTTGAAACTTGACCTCGCTTTTTGCTGGCAGTTTTCCTCTCAAGGGTTCATTCAGTATTGTTTTCTCACTTCCAGCTGCCATGTAGGCTGTTGGATATTCAAAGTCCTTTTCTTTCACTTCAGTGCAGTTGATAGTATATTCCATTAGTTCTGGAATTCCTTGAAGATTTCCCTCTGATACCCCCTGACCAAACACATTCATTCTGTAGGTCCCGGGCTTAGGGGGGTGTATTAACAGTTTGAAGAGGCTATTTTCAGGATATCCAAAAGTGGCATTCTGTTGTTCCTGCAAAATGTTCCCTTCCTTCAACATCAGTCTAGCACTGTATACAATATCTTCCTTTCCAATGCTTCTGAATGTCATCTGAAGTTCGTTTTTCATTTCAACATATCCTTGCGGATGACTAACTGCCTGGGCTCCTAGTTTGAATGCAGTTGGTTTATATTTTACGTTTTTGTTGAACTGCTCCAGGCTTATTGGCTTTGCTAGAAGCTGCCATTTCTTGCTTTCCTCCATATTTTTATCCATGTAAATGAAGTGTGTGGAAAAGAAATGCTTTGGATCTGTCAGGAAATAAAATTCTTCAAATTCTTTTTGGAAGGAATTCGTTGTGTCAAGATGGCCAGCACCTCAGGTACTGTCTAAAAGATACCATTTCCTCTCAAGCTGGACTGCGTTCCAAGCATGGTTTGTTCTTGTGTTTAGAGTGTACAGTTTGTCAGCTGAATAGCTGTAACCTTTTGAAAACCCAGAAATCTTCTATACTGGAATACCTGCTTTCCTGTAGAAACCAAACAACTGATAAAGGTGATGTCAAGAAAAAAAGGCTAAATTTGGGCTTTTATCAGCTACAATTGTGGAAACAGAATTATAAGGTGGCATTTTAAATCCGTATAATATTTGCTGAAATCTTGAAAGCTTTTTGTTGCTCACCTGAGCATGATTCATTAGATGTCTGCTGTCTGTCCATAGTCCACATTATCCTAATTGACTAGTACTTGCACTTTGTTCTTCTTCCCCCACTAATTGACTAGTACTTGCACTTTGCTCTTCCTCTCCCACTTATTGACTAGTACTTGCTTTTTGTTCTTCCTCCCCCACTAATTGACTAGTACTTGCACTTTGCTCTTCCTCTCCCACTTATTGACTAGTACTTGCACTTTGCTCTTCCTCCCCAACTAATTGACTAGTACTTGCACTTTGCTCTTCCTCCCCCACTAATTGACTAGTACTTGCACTTTGTTCTTCATCCTGCACTAATTGACTAGTACTTGCAGTTTTTTCTTCCTCCCCCACTAATTGACTAGTATTTGCAGTTTGTTCTTCCTCCCTTCCCCACTAATTGACTAGTACTTGCAGTTTTTTCTTCCTCCCCCACTTATTGACTAGTACTTGCAGTTTGTTCTTCCTCCCCCACTAATTGACTGGTACTTGCAGTTTGTTCTTCCTCCCCAACTAATTGACTAGTACTTGCAGTTTGTTCTTCCTCCCCAACTAATTGACTAGTACTTGCACTTTGTTCTTTATCCCCCACTAATTGACTAATACTTGCACTTTGTTCTTCCTCCCCCACTAATTGACTAGTACTTGCACTTTGTTCATCCTCCCCCACTTATTGACTAGTACTTGCAGTTTTTTCTTCCTCCCCCACTAATTGACTGGTATTTGCAGTTTTTTCTTCCTCCCCCACTAATTGACTGGTACTTGCAGTTTTTTCTTCCTCCCCAGCTAATTGACTAGTACTTGCACTTTGTTCTTCCTCCCCTACTAATTGACTAGTACTTGCACTTTGTTCTTCCTCCCCCCAAATGTTTCAGAGGAGTATGCAGTTGCCTTTTTGTATTCGTCCCTCCTACTCTTACTTTTAACTTAAATTTAGTATTAGTGATTATCATCTGGAGTAAGTAATATACCATTTTTTCAGAGGTTCTTCTGAAATTGATGTAGAAAGTAAGATACTTGAATTACATGTACATTGATTACAATATCTATGAGCAACACCCTACATACAAGAATTAGTTTTGACTGAACTTTTTTAGCTCACCTGTCACATAGTGACAAGGTGAGCTTTTGTGATCACGCAGCGTCCGTCGTCCGTCCGTGCGTGCGTTCGTGCGTGCGTGCGTAAACTTTTGCTTGTGACCACTCTAGAGGTCACATTTTTTACACGGGATCTTTATGAAAGTTGGTCAGAATGTTCACCTTGATAATATCTAGGTCAAGGTCGAAACTGGGTCACGTGCGGTCAAAAACTAGGTCAGTAGGTCTAAAAATAGAAAAACCTTGTGACCTCTCTAGAGGCCATATATTTCACAAGATCTTCATGAAAATTGGTCAGAACGTTCACCTTGATGATATCTAGGTCAAGTTCGAAACTGGGTCACTTGCCATCAAAAACTAGGTCAGTAGGTCTAAAAATAGAAAAACCTTGTGACCTCTCTAGAGGCCATATATTTCATAAGATCTTCATGAAAATTGGTCAGAATGTTCACCTTGATAATATCTAGGTCAAGTTCAAAACTGGGTCACGTGTCTTTAAAAACTAGGTCAGTAGGTCAAATAATAGAAAAACCTTGTGACCTCTCTAAAGGCCATATTTTTCATGGGATCTGTATGAAAGTTGGTCAGAATGTTCATCTTGTTGATATCTAGGTCAAGTTCGAAAATAGGTCACGTGCGGTCAAAAACTAGGTCAGTAGGTCTAAAAATAGAAAAACCTTGTGACCTCTCTAGAGGCCATATATTTCATGAGATCTTCATGAAAATTGGTCAGAATGTTCACTTTGATGATATCTAGGTCAAGTTCGAAAGTGGGTCACATGCCGTCAAAAACTAGGTAAGTAGGTCAAATAATAGAAAACCTTGTGACCTCTCTAGAGGCCGTATTTTTCATGGGATCTGTATGAAAGTTGGTCTGAATGTTCATCTTGATGATATCTAGGTCAAGTTCAAAACTGGGTCACGTGCCATCAAAAACTAGGTCAGTAGGTCAAATAATAGAAAAACCTTGTGACCTCTCTAAAGGCCATATTTTTCATGGGATCTGTATGAAAGTTGGTCTGAATGTTCATCTTGATGATATATAGGTCAAGTTCGAAACAGGGTCATGTGCGGTCAAAAACTAGGTCAGTAGGTCTAAAAAAAGAAAAACCTTGTGACCTCTCTAGAGGCCATACTTGTGAATGGATCTCCATAAAAATTGGTCAGAATGTTCATCTTGATGGTATCTAGGTCAAGTTCGAAAGTGGGTCACGTGCCATCAAAAAGTAGGTCAGTAGGTCAAATTATGAAAAAACGTTGTGACCTCTCTAGAGGCCATATTTTTCATTGGATCTGTATGAAAGTTGGTCTGAATGTTTATCTTGATGATATATAGGTCAAGTTTGAAACTGGGTCAACTGCGATCAAAAACTAGGTCAGTAGGTCTTAAAATAGAAAAACCTTGTGACCTCTCTAGAGGCCATACCCTTGAATGGATCTTCATGAAAATTGGTCAGAATGTTCACCTTGATGATATCTAGGTCAAGTTTGAAACTGGGTCATGTGCCATAAAAAACTAGGTCAGTAGGTCAAATAATAAAAAAAACCTTGTGACCTCTAGAAGGCCATACTTTTCATGGGATCTGTATGAAAGTTGGTCTGAATATTCATCTTGATGATATCTAGGTCAAGTTTGAAACTGGGTCAACTGCGATCAAAAACTAGGTCAGTAGGTTTAAAATTAGAAAAATCTTTTGACCTCTCTAGAGGCCATATTTTTCAATGGATCTTCATGAAAATTGATCTGAATGTTCACCTTGATGATATCTAGGTCAGTTTTGAAACTGGGTCACGTGCGGTCAAAAACTAGGCCAGTAGGCATAAAAATAGAAAAACCTTGTGACCTCTCTAGAGGCCATATTTTACATGAGATCTTCATGAAAATTAGTGAGAATGTTCATCTTGATGATATCTAGGTAAAATTCAAAACAGGGTCACATACCTTCGAAAACTAGGTCAATAGGTCAAATAATAGAAAAACATTGTGACCTCTCTAGAGACCATATTTTTCAATGGATCTTCATGAAAATTGGTCAGAATTTTTATCTTGATAATATCTAGGTCAAGTTCAAAACTGGGTCACATGAGCTCAAAAACTAGGTCACTATGTCAAATAATAGAAAAAACGACGTCATACTCAAAACTGGGTCATGTGGGAAGAGGTGAGCGATTCAGGACCATCATGGTCCTCTTGTCTTACTTTAGTAAAGAGGAGGTATTAGTCAGTAATAATAACTTTAAAACAAATAGGCAAGTAGGTTTTATGAAGAGCCTGTATCTTACAGATTTCCTGATAGCTTTGAAGTAGAATGAAAGAATAATAATTCTGCAATTTTTTGTTGTCAGACATTTTGTTTTTGGTCAGCTAAAATGTATCAGGGGTCAGAGAAAAGATGACTTGTTTGTTATTTTATGCTGGAATAAAGATGACTCAGCTTGAAATGTGTGTAATCATGATTTTAATTTATAATGGAATAACATCTATATTCTGAATCTAACAGTTTTAAAAGTTGAATGTGTAAGTGTGTTCACATTTAAAGGGTAATATGTCAGAGTTCTCCTGTAAGCTGTCAGCTTCAGCTTCCAGTTGAGCATACATGTTTTTATGTATGAGGGTCTTCTACCTGCTACCTGCAAATTACAACTTAAGCTTTTAGTTAGACAGGCATGTTCTCATATATTAGGGTGTTCTTATCACCTACAAACGTTAACTGGTGATTTTGAAACCAGTTTGTCATTTGCTTAAAAAAAGCTGTTGTATAATAAATTGACAGTAACAAGAAGTCAAAAAATGCTTTTTAATAATTTGAGAATAAGAAACAATATGCATATAATGAGCACATATGTGATATCACATAATGTTTATCTACTATTTTAATTATGAGGAACAAACTGATGCTGTAAAAATATATATTTAGTAGAAACTCAGTAACTTGATTTTGATGAGTAACAGTTACCGCCAATATCATAATTAGGAAAAAGATGAAACAAGTGAGAGTGATGTTACCTTTATGTTTCTATACAATACTTATCAAGCAACTCTTGACTGATTATCATAAAGGTACAGCCACAGTTATTGGAATATAATATAATGAGCTAAAATCAAATTGTGTTTTGTCAATATTTGAACAGATATCACACATTATGATATTTGCTGATGCTTTAATGTGGATTCTGCTTATGACAAAATTGAAATAGTCTATGATGTTAATAATGATGTTAAAATTGATATAGTTAAAGTCAAACTGTGTAAAATTTATACAATCCAGCCAGTCTGCCATGTTTTTCTCCCCTTGTACCATACATGGACACTTGATATCCTGGAGCATGTGTGGTTACATTTCCTGTAAACATGGTTCCCGATTTCTCAAGGTATGTATGTTCAACCATTACATGTTGCAGGTGGGGAGCAGACACTCGGAACTTGACTTGAGTGTTGGCAGGTAGATTTCCCCTCAGAGGCTCATGTAGAATGCATTTTTCAGTGCCAGCTGCTCCAAATGCCACTGGATATTCATGGTCCTTATCCTTGACTTCAGTACAATTGATACTGTATTTCATAATACCTGGAAATTTTTCATTTTTTTCATCAGAAACAAGTTTACCAAATATAGTCAACTGGTAAGTTCCAGGGCTTTTGGGATGTACCAATAATTTGTAAACTCCATTTTCGTCTTTCAACCAGTTTCCTTTCTCCAACATAAGTCTTGCCGTAATAGCAATCTCCTCCTTTCCTTTACTATTGAATGTCATCTCCACTTCATTCTTCATTTCAAAATATGCTTGTGGATGACTGATAGCCAGAACTCCAAGCCTGAAAGCCTCTGGTTCATATTTAACATTTTTGTTGAATTCCTCAAGACTGAGTGGTTTAGGCAGTAGTTGCCATTTCTGACTTTCCTCCAAGTTGTTGTCCATGTAAGGAAAATGAGCAGAAACAAATTGCTTCGGATCAGTGAGGAAATAGAAATCATTAAATTTTTTTGGAAGGAATTAGTTTCTCTGTCAAGATGGCCAGCTCCCCAGGTACTGTCTATAAGGTACCATTTCCCCTCAAGCTGGACTGCATTCCAAGCATGGTTTGTTCTTGTGCTTAGAGTGTATGGTTTGTCAGCTGAATAGCTGTAACCTTTTGCAAACCCAGAAATCTTCTTTACTGGAATACTTGCTTTCCTGTAGAAACCAAACAACTGATAAAGGTGATGTCAAGAAAAAAAAGGCTAAATTTGGCTTTTATCAGCTATTGTGGAAACAGAATTATAAGGTGGCATTATAATTAATAATACCATATTTGCTGAAATCTTGAAAGCTTTTTATCTTTTTTGTTGCTCACCTGAGCATGATTCATTAGATGTCTGCTGTCTGTCCATAGTCCACATTTTCTTTTAAGAATATTTCCCCCTAAACCACTTTGACAGTTTAAGCCAAACTTCATAGGAATGTTCTTCTTGTGTGGTCCACTTTCAGATTTCCTCAAATCTAGGTCATCCTTGCAAAATTCTTGTATCCCAGAAATTAATCTTCTTCTCAGAAACTGCCGGCCCAATTTTGAAATAATTTCACAGAAATGTTTCTTGAGTGACCCTCTACAAAATTATTTGAAATCATTTTGCTTCATTAAAATATATGGCACTCAGGTGGCGGGACTAGTTTTACCAGTATGGCTATATGGAAAACTTTGAAAAATTTCTTCTCTAAATCTGTTAGCCTGACTTTAAAATACTTTCACAGCCTGACCCTTTTCCAAATTCCTTCAAATAGTTCCTTTTTGTGAAAAGAACATGGTCTCTAGGGGACAGGGCTAGTTTTCCTTATATGACTGTATGTCTTTCCCCTGAATCTTAAGGCTCAATTTCAGAATAGTTTCCGGCAAAATTTCAAAACAGTTTCACAGCAATGTTCCTTGGGTGACCTTCTATAAAATTCCTTCAAATCATTATGTTTTGTGAAAAATTATGGCTGCCTGTGGACGAGGCTTAATATAAGTTTTCCCCATATGACCATTTTGAAAACTTTCAAAATCTTTTCTTTTCGAACCATTAGCCTGATTTCAAAATAGTTGGACAGCAGTGTTCCTTAGGTAACCATCTACTTAATTCTTTCAAGCCATGCTGATTTATGAATAAACATGGCTACCTGGGGGTGGGGCTTGTTTTCCCTATGTGGTTATTTGGAAAACTTTGAAAATCTCCTCCTCGGAAATATCTGGTCCAGTTTTAAAATGATTTCTCAGCATTGTTTCATGTTCCAGAATTATTCATTGCAGCTGTGAATGTCAGGTGAGCAAGCTAGAGCAATCATGGTCCTTTTGTGTCATATTTAGAAAGTATAATTATATACAAGTTTGGAAAGGTCTTTTAGATCTCTACACAGATAAAACACAAATAAAAATAGAGCTTATAACTACAAAAAAGTATGTAACTAAATGGAATAAATTATCTACACATCATATTTTTCTTTAGCAATGCTTATAGATCTGCTCAAAAGTTATGCTGCTCTTTTTAGCTCACCTGAGCCAAAGGCTCATGGTGAGCTTTTGTGACCGGTCAATGTCCGTTGTCCGTCGTCCGTCGTGTGTGGTGTGTCCGTCAACATTTTCTAAAAAAATCTTCTTCTTGAAAACCACTGGGCAGAATTACACCAAACTTCACAGGAATGATCTTTGGGTGGCCCCCTTTCAAAATTATTCAAATAATTGAATTCCATGCAGAACGAAAGGAAAAACTTTAAAAATCTTCTTGTCCAAAACCACAGGGCCTAGGGCTTTGATATCTGGTTTGTAGCATCATCTAGTGGTCCTCTACCAAGGTTGTTCAAATTATCCCCCTAGGGTCAAATATGGCCCCGCCCTGGGGGTCCCAAGTTTTATATAGGGAAAACTGTGAAAATCTTCTTGTACAAAACCACACGGCCTAGGGCTTTGATATTTGGTATGTAAGCATCATCTAGTGGTCCTAGTAGGTCTAAAAATAGAAAAACCTTGTGACCTCTCCAGAGGCCATTCTTGTGAATGGATCTCCATAAAAATTGGTCAGAATGTTTATCTTGATGATATCTAGGTCAAGTTTGAAAGTGGGTCACGTGCCTTCAAAAAGTAGGTCAGTAGGTCAAATAATGAAAAAACGTTGTGACCTCTCTAGAGGCCATATTTTTCATTGGATCTGTATGAAAGTTGGTCTGAATGTTTATCTTGATGATATATAGGTCAAGTTTGAAACTTGGTCAACTACGATCAAAAACTAGGTCAGTAGGTCTTGAAATAGAAAAACCTTGTGACCTCTCTAGAGGCCATACCCTTGAATGGATCTTCATGAAAATTGGTCAGAATGTTCACCTTGATGATATCTAGGTCAAATTTGAAACTGGGTCATGTGCCTTAAAAAACTAGGTCAGTAGGTCAAATAATAAAAAAACCTTGTGACCTCTCTAGAGGCCATACTTTTCATGGGATCTGTATGAAAGTTGGTCTGAATGTTCATCTTGATGATATCTAGATCAGATTTGAAACTGGGTCAACTGCGGTCAAAAACTAGGTCAGTAGGTCTATAATTAGAAAAAATTTTTGACCTCTCTAGAGGCCATATTTTTCAATGGATCTTCATGAAAATTGATCTGAATGTTCACCTTGATGATATCTAGGTCAGTTTCGAAACTGGGTCACGTGCGGTCAAAAACTAGGCCAGTAGGTATAAAAAAAGAAAAACCTTGTGACATCTCTAGAGGCCATATTTTTCATGAGATCTTCATGAAAACTAGTGAGAATGTTCACCTTGATATCTAGGTAAAGTTCAAAACAGGGTCGCGTACCTTTGAAAACTAGGTCAATAGGTCAAATAATAGAAAAACCTTGTGACCTCTCTAGAGACCATATTTTTCAATGGATCTTCATGAAAATTGGTCAGAATTTTTATCTTGATAATATCTAGGTCAAGTTCAAAACTGGATCACATGAGCTCAAAAACTAGGTCACTATGTCAAATAATAGAAAAAACGACGTCATACTCAAAACTGGGTCATGTGGGAAGAGGTGAGCGATTCAGGACCATCATGGTCCTCTTGTTGCTTTCACTTGGCTTCTGATTCCTATTACTAGGGTTCTTACTGCTATCATCCAGGTTCTAACTGCTACCACTATTGTTAATTCTAATGCCTATCACCGGGGTTCTTACTGCTATCAACGGGGTTCTAATCCCTATCACTGGGGTTCTTAGTGCTATCACTGGTTTTCTAATACCAGGCAGTCATCAGGGTTCTTACTGCTACCGCCTAAAGACTATCAGCAGGGTTATAATTACTATAAGTATCAAGGGGGTACTATTGTCTATCATGAGCGCTTTTACGGCTATGACAGTTTTCTTTTTACTTTACTAGTCTCTTTTGTCTATCACTTGTTTTTTAGGTATATATCAAATTGAAATTAATTGATTAATATCACAGAAGTGTAGATAAAACATCTCCCTGTGCATGCGTACAATGCAAGAATCTACCCTGCCATGGATATTTGCCATCTGTATACTCATTTTTTAGTAATACAAAATACAGACAAAACAATTTCTTATTTAGATTAGCAATTTTTACCATGGGAAAATGTTTGCCAGTCGACAGAACCGATAAGTTGCCAGTTCAAAACCAATGTTATCTATCTGGCTGTGTATTTTACAATTCTTCCAGTGCAGTTTATGCAGACACCATATATGTCAACTACTATAACAGTGATTAACTTAAAATCCATGTTCCAATCATCCAGACTGCAGTGTTTACATAGTTTATATGCTGAAATACCCTGGTGTGTATTTCACTATTTGTGTATAGTGTAATAAGTGACGTGTACTATTTTTAGAAACTGCATAGACTCAAATATTTATTTCTGATTTCTTTTATATCAGACCTAAGATGTTACTGGAAATAACTTCTACACAATTGTTGCGAATTTATACTTTAGTTACAAATTAGTAAATATTGGAAAATTCCATCATGCAATGCTTTCCAACCATGGGGACGTGTTTATAACAGCATATGGCGTACCAAATGACGTATGGAACTAAAATATAGTACGTGCTGTAAAATGCAAAGCAGTCGTTCAGATGCGAATGATTATATCACTGGTGCTATGCACTTATGATTTAATTATTACACGTCTGAACTCCTGCCCATATTTATTAACTGATAAAATATAGGGACATATTTATTATTTTTTAATAAAACAAATATCACACTTAATTTATTCTCAGTTAAAATTTACAACAGCATAACATTTACAGATGCTTACTTATGGTTTCTGCATAATGTTAAATTTGATTAACATCAAACTGAAACAGTCTGTTAAACAGTACACTTGATGTTGCTGTCTTCTAAAGTCAAACTGTGTAAAATTGATACAAGCCATCCAGTTTGCCATGTTTTTCTCCCCTTTTACCAAACATGGACACTTGATATCCTGGAGCATGTGTGGTTATATTTCCTGTAAACATGGTTCCTGATTTCTCCAGGTATGTATGTTCAACCTTGATGTGATCGAGGTGGGGAGCAGACACCCGGAACTTGACTTGAGTGTTTGCAGGTAGATTTCCCCTCAGAGGCTCATGTAGAATGCATCTTTCAGTGCTAGCTGCTCCAAATGCCACTGGATATTCATGGTCCTTGTCCTTGACTTCAGTACATTTGATAATGTATTCCATAATTTCTGGAAATTTTTCATTTTTGTCATCAGAAACAAGTTTACCAAATATAGTCAACTGATAAGTTCCAGGACTTTTTGGATGTACCAATAATTTGTAAACTCCATTTTCCAGATATCCAAATGTTGTGTTTCGTTGTTCTTTCAACCAGTTTCCTTCCTTCAACATCAGTCTTGCCATAATAGCAATCTCCTTCTTTTCTTTACTTTTGAATGTCATCTTCACTTCATTCTTCATTTCAAAATATGCTTGTGGATGACTGGTAGCCAGAACTCCAAGCCTGAAAGCCTCTGGTTTAAATTCAACATTTTTGTTGAATTCCTCAAGACTGAGTGGTTTAGGCAGTAGTTGCCATTTCTGACTTTCCACTAAGTTGTTGTCCATGTAAGGAAAATGAGCAGAAACAAATTGTTTCGGATCAGTAAGGAAGTAGAAATCATCAAATTGTTTTTTGAAGGAATTAGTTTCACTGTCCAGATGGCCAGCTCCCCAGGTACTGTCTATAAGGTACCATTTCCCCTCAAGCTCAACTGCATTCCAAGCATGATTTGTTCTTGTGTTTAGAGTGTATGGTTTGTCAGCTGAATAGCTGTAACCTTTTGAAAACCCAGAAATCTTCTTTACTGGAATACCTGCTTTCCTGTAGAAACCAAACAACTGATAAAGGTGATGTCAAGAAAAAAATTGCTAAATTTGGCTTTTATCAGCTATTGTGGAAACAGAATTATAAGGTGGCATTTTAAATCTGTATAATACCATATTTGCTGAAATCTTGAAAGCTTTTTATCTTTTTTGTTGCTCACCTGAGCATGATTCATTAGATGTCTGCTGTCTGTCCATAATCCACAATTTCTTTTAAGAATATTTCCCCTTAAACCACTTTGACAGTTTCAGCCAAACTTCATAGGAATGTTCTTCTTGTGTGGTCCGCTTTCAGATTTCCTCAAATCTAGGTCATCCTTGCAAAATTCTTGTATCCCAGAAATTAATCTTCTTTTCAGAAACTGCCGGCCCAATTTTGAAATAATTTCACAGAAATGTTTCTTAAAGTGGAATTATATGCATTTCTCAAGTAAAAATCAAGCTTAAATAGATGTACATGTAAAAAGGATGAAGGACATTATAGCTTTTAACTCAACATACCAAACTCTTCCTGTTACCAGTACAAAATAATAAGTTTCCAAATATGACTTTTCTTATTTTGACTGGGGCAGTCTTTTTAAAAAAACGTCAAACTGCAAGCAGGAGTTGCTTCCCTTCTACTTCAGAAATTTCCATTTTCAGGTAAGGGAGATCATTGCGCAGAAGATTGAAAAAATATCTATTATTTTATCCGTCCGATTTCTTTATTTTTAAAGCATCAACTTCAAATACTAATGCGGCATTATCGTTAATTTAACACATCTAAATGCACAGCAGCAGAAAATTGCTTTTATAGAACACTCGCCCAAAACACACTATATGCAGTATTAGATGCGCATAATGCCACTTTAAGGTATAGGTCCATGTTTCGGAGAAAAAAGTTCGAACGTCATCAAATCATAGAAAGAAAGCATTCTTTTACATGAAAATTTAACAGCATATAAAACATTTATATTATTCTACAAAACCATTGTCAATTTATTCATGTATGTATTGAATTCCGGAAAGGGACTGCATGAAGGGGCCACACTTCTGGGCAGTTCAGTGCCTTTAAAAACTCACCATTTTGAAAAAGCTGTTACATGTCTTCGTTTTGATGCATTTGCAACATCGTGCGAGTGTTTAAACTTTACATAACCAGGTACAACATCGTTTCTGACAATTGTTTACATTTATTTCTTTACAAATGAAATTCTTATTCAAAGGGGGACAACTCATTAAGAATATTTTAAGTATCAAACTCTATGGGACAGAACAGTAAAGCATGTATTGGACAGATAAGTTGTGCGTCAAGGTGCTGTTCATTTACTAAAAAATTCTGTTATTTTGTGATATACTTCTAAACCTTAAGTGACCCTCTACAGTATTATTTGAAATCATTTTGCTTCATTAAAATATATGGCACTCAGGTGGTGGGACTAGTTTTACCAGTATGGCTATATGGAAAACTTCTTTGAAATTTTTTTTCTCTAAAACTGTTAGCATGACTTTAAAATACTTTCACAGCAATATGCCATGGGTGACCCTTTTCCAAATTCCTTCAAATAGTTCCTTTTTGTGAAAAGAACATGGTCTGTAGGGGACAGGGCTAGTTTTCCCTATATGACTGTATGTCTTCTCCCCTGAAGCTTAAGGCTCAATTTCAAAATAGTTTCACAGCAAAATTTCAAAATAGTTTCACAGCAATGTTCCTTGGGTGACCTTCTGTGTAAAATTCCTTCAAATCATTATGTTTTGTTAAAAATTATGGCTGCCTGTGGACGAGGCTTAATATAAGTTTTCCCCATATAACCATTTTGAAAACTTTCAAAATCTTTTCCTTTTAAACCATTAGCCAGATTTCAAAATAGTTGGACAGCAGTGTTCCTTAGGTAACCCTCTACTTAATTCCTTCAAGCCGTGCTGATTTATGAATAAACATGGCTACCTGGGGATGGGGCTTAGGTTTTCCCTATGTGATTATTTGAAAAACTTTGAAAATCTCCTCCTCGGAAATATCTGATCCAATTTTAAAATGATTTCTCAGCGTTGTTGCATGTTCCAGAATTATTCAGTGCAGCTGTGAATGTCTGGTGAGCAGTCCAGAGCAATCATGGTCCTTTTGTGTCATATTTAAAAGTATCATTATATACAAGTTTGGAAAGGTCTTTTAGATCTCTACACAGATAAAACACAAATAATAATAGAGCTCATAACTGCAAAAAAGTATGTAACTAAATGGAATAAATTATCTTCACATCATATTTTTCTTTAGCAATGCTTACAGATCTGCTCAGAAGTTATGCTGCTCTTTTAACACTTAGCAGCAGATTTTTGAACCTTTTTGTATGCTTAGTGGGGAAAACCCCTCTATTGCTGCACATATAAGGGTAAAGACAGAATTTTTATGTCTGCTATAAAATTCGTTGACACAGATCTCTAAACAATTTTGGGTATATGGAGACACAGAGTAGTTGTAAACCTTGATAGAAAATTGATACTGGTAACAGTTGAAACATTTTACTCCTTTTAATGGCAAAATGATTGGGTTTATATACTTCTATATTCTTTCTAAATATACTGTAAAAGATACAAATGTTTGAAGATTTCAGCAAGTGAATTTTCTGAAAGCATTATTTGCCACTTTGTAGAAGGTCTGCTTGATTGATGACCTTTTCATGTTACAATGTTTAACTGAGTGATCTCCCAACTTATGTTGCAGGATATATTCAAGGAAAGTCATGCTGAAGGAAATCTGTAGCTATTTACAGCTGTCAAAATGCTGAAAAATGAACAAGTAAAAAATTCTTGCTATTTATAGAGATGGTACCTACCCAAATAAATCAAAGGGGGACAACTATGAATTGATCAATAAACTGAAGCCAACATTAAACATTGATCAAAAGTGAAAGAAAAAAATCAGATAGGTCCTTTTTCGAACAACTTATCAGGCAGACAAAATATGACCTACATTTGTTTAAATCCCTTTGTATTCAATATACAATATGCAGGCTTTTCTCATGACTTACACTGACAGTTATTTTGTAAGTTGTAGTGAGGCCCTGATAGAAAGTTTAGTAATGCATGAAGATTTTATAGAATAATGCATAAATTCCTTTGAAGAAAATTAA
Source organism: Mercenaria mercenaria (assembly GCF_021730395.1). Lineage (NCBI taxonomy): Eukaryota > Metazoa > Mollusca > Bivalvia > Venerida > Veneridae > Mercenaria > Mercenaria mercenaria. Next base: position 42,315,433 of record NC_069377.1, on the reverse strand, counting down.
CGACATTAAGAAACGTTATTAAGTTTTGATCTTTTAGCCAAAGTTGTTTATTTATTGTTCTCAATGGTGATACATTGGTTTACACAACATTAATATATTAAAATGTAAAATGTATATATCCAACAATGAGAAATAACAAAAAAAGTTAAATTGGTAACACAAAAATTCATTGTCGTCAAATATAATTACAATGTTTTAAGGTAGTGGTTGTAATTACTACATGTTAAGGTAGCTGACAGGTAATGACTCTATGTAATGTATTTTAAGCAATTCTCAATTTAAACATTCTCTGGAGGGAACTAGCACGATCATTTGCTTTCCTTGAAAAACAAATAAATTCTGAAAAAGCATAATGGAGATTACTCTATTTAATGATTTTCGTTACAGGTCAACTACCCTAAACAAACTAAAAGGTGTTTTATTTATTGTTGAAAACAAAGTAATCGGATAATTTCAGATATCAACATTAATTTAAAACTTATACTGTTTACACAACTTGAAAAAAGATTTTTGTTAGGGCCTCTCATTTACAAATATATCAACAATTATCACCTGAATTGAGTGCATTCATGAGTGGGAAATATTGATGGTAAAATGGTGTAGGGGTTTGTTTACAATATAAAATCTTTAATAACTTCTTTAAGGTACATTTTTGGTATGGTTTTGGTATGCTTATAATAAAGAGCATGTCATTCTCTTTCACTCAGATTTTTTTCAAGCGTTTTAGACTCTTGACTAGTCTTGGAATTTGTCTTTATTAAAAGACAAAAGGAAGTTCAGTATAGGCTCTTTCAAAATGTTGAAAGTAGAGTAAACTTACCTTATACTCTATTGAATTTATTTAGCTGTGGGAGCTTTTGATATAGACTATAATTGGGGAAGTCCTAAAATCTTTGAAAAACGGTCAATACAAGAGTTGTCCATTTTGCTTCAGATATTTTAAGAAAGTCATTTTTTAGATATCAAATATTTCTATTTTTGACATGGAGAAGAGGAAAACCATAAATATATTTAAAAAATTGGTACACTTAGCTATCATTTCACTCTGAAAAAAAAACTATAAAGATGAATTTGAATTTTTTAGGTACCATCTCTACTATTTAACAGATGATTATGTGGTAAGAATCTTAGGTAATGGTTTACACTGAGTTTTGCCCATTTCCTTAATAAAGGTACTTCATGAACTAAAGAAACTTTTGGTTGTTATATATATATTTCTGAATTGATCTTGAAAGTGATACAAGCTTACCTGCATAACACTTCAAAGACACTGGCGTAACCCTCACACACGCTTCTGCCATTTTTCATTACTGAGTCGGCATCATTTGGAGCTTTTGCAGCTCTTCCAAAATATCCTTCCACATCATACCTGGAATAGAATAACTGACAACTTATCTATGTCAAGATGGTTTGGATTGGGGCTGAGTGTTTAAGGCCACAACTTTAAATCACTTGCCTCTCACAGGTGAGTTTAAGACCTTGCTAAGTATGTAGAAATTTTTCATTTGAGGAAGCCAGCTGTGTTTGCAAAGGTAGGTGACTAACTAAATAATAATTCAAATTCATCTGTTTGCAAAGGATTTTTATGGACCAAGATGAGGTATTGTGACCGGTCATTGTCCGGCGTGCGTCGTCCTTTGTTTGTCATGCATCGTCCATCAACATTTGTGAACACTCTACAGGCCACAGTTGAGACCCAATCTTTATGAAATTTGGTCAAAATGTTTGTCTTGATGATCTCTAGGTCAAGTTCGAAACTGGGTCATGTGGGATCAAAAACTAGGTCAGTAGGCCAGATCATAGGAAAAGCTTGTGAACACTCTAGAGGCCACAGTTGTTGACTCAATCTTTATGAAGCTTGGTCAGAATATTTGTCTTGATGATCTTTAGATCAGGTTCGAATCTGGGTCATGTGGGGTCAAAAACTAGGACACCCGTTCAAATCAAAGGAATAGCTTGTGAACACTCTAGAGGCCACAGTTGTAACTCATTCTTTATGAAACTTGATCAAAATGTTTGTCTTGATGATCTCTAGGTCAAGTTTGAAACTGGGTCATGTGGGTCAAAAACTAGGTCACAAGGCAAGATCAAAGGAAAAACTTGTGAACACTCTAGAGGCCACAGTTGTAACTCAATCTTTATGAAGCTTAGTAAGAATGTTTGTCTTGGTGATCTCTAGGTCAAATTGGAATCTGGGTCATGTGAGGTCAAAAACTAGGTCACCTGGTCAAATCAAAGAAAAGGCTTGTGAACACTGTAGAGGCCACAGTTGTGACTCAATTTTTATGTAGCTTGGTCAGAATGTTTGTCTTGATGATCTCTAGATCAAGTTCAAAACTGGGTCATGTTGGGTCAAAAACTAGATCACTAGGCCAGATCAAACGGAAATCTTGTTAACACTCTACAGACTGCAATTTAAGTTTGAAACTCATAAGAATTGGTCAGAATGTTTAACTTGATGAACTCTAGGTCAAGTTTGAAACTGGGTCATGGGTTCAAAAACAAATCAAAGGAAAAGCTTGTGAACACCCTAGAGGCCACAGTTGTGACTCAATCTTTATGAAACTAGGTCAGAATGGTTTTCTTTATAATCTCTAGGTCAAGATCAAATCTAGGTCATGTGGGGTCAAAACCAGGTCAAATCAAAGAAACAGCTTGTGAACACTCTAGAGGTCACAGTTGTAACTCAATATTTATGAAACTTAGTCAGAATGGTTGTCTTGATGATCTCTAGGTCAAGTTGTTCGAATCTTGGTCATGTGGATCAAAATCTAGGTCATCCAGTCAAATCAAAGGAAAAGCTTGATAACACTCCAGAGGCCACGTTTATGACCCTATCTTGATGAAACTTGGTCAAAATGATGATCTTGGTGATCTTTAGCCCAAGTTCAAATGTGGATCATCTGGGGTCAAAAACTAGGTCACCTGTTAAAATCAAAGAAAAACCTTGTGCATGCAATAGGGGCTGCATTTTTCATTTAATGTGCATGAAACTTGGTCAGAATGTTTGTCTACATGAAATCTCAGATGAATTTTTATCTGGGTCATGTAGGGTCAGAAACTAGGTCACCAGATCAAATCAAAGAATAAGCTTGTTTACACCCTAGGGGGCACATTTTGGATTCTATCTACATAAAACTTGGTCAGAATGTTTGTTATCATCAAGTCTTGAATGATATCAAATCTGGGTCACATGGGATCAGAAACTAGGTCACTAGGTCAAATCAAAGGATAAGCTTATATACACTCTAGAGGCCACGTTTTAGCTCCAGTCTTCCCAAAACTTTGTCAGAATGTTTGTTTTCATGAGATTTTGGACAAATTCAAATCTGGGTCATGTGGGGTAAAAAACTAGGTCAAATCAAAGAAAATGCTTGTTTACACTCAAGAGGCCACGTTTTTCGGTCCAATCTTAATGAAAATTAGTCAGAATATTTGTCTCTATGAAATCACTAGGTAAAACATGTTTACACTGTTATGGTGTGTTACTCACGTGAGCGACCTAGGGCCATCTTGGCCCTCTTGTTTATTTATATTATATTTATAAAACTCTAATATTTATATCCATATTTCAGTCTGTCTTTTTTTGACAAAATATGGAACTTTAAACATTCAGTGTTGTGTTTTAATATAATACATTAAATACAAAAATTTTACTTCATTTGAAAATCATATACCCAATGCCATTTTCACATTGTAGTTTGACATCGTGTTCTCTTTAGATCTTGGTATTATATTGAGTGCTTCATGTTTACTTTTAACAATAATGAAATTTGAAAGTGGTCATATCAGCTGTTCTACAATTTTTACTGTTTGCTCAGTGAGTCTTATTGCAGAATTAGTAAAGGAGTTTATGAAAAGAACTTCGATACTTCTTCTCCAAAATGAAGACTACAATTGCATATCACCACAAACTGCAGTCCTTTGTTAAGACTTACCTGATGTTTTCTGAACTCCAGACAAAAAAACCTCTTGCCAACATTCTAGGATCCTTGGAGACAGTGGACATGTACTTCACCAATTCTTCTGCAGAATTTTTCACACTGTTTGGAGCCTGCATTAGAAAGGAAGCTTTTATTTGTTACAATGAGAATAGTCTAGCTTAATTCTACTCACCCTGGCGTCAGCATAACACCTTGGTTAAAGTTTTGCATGCAAGTGCATATGGCTATCATTTAAAGGCATATAGCTTTGAAACTTATTTTTTCTTTTTCTAGGTCAATTACCAGCAGCAAGAACAAATGCAGATATTAAATTGAAACTTCACATGTGTCTTCGGGGTTATAAAACTAGCTGATAGAATCAAGTCCCATAACTCTGACATCAATTTGGCCAAATTATGCCCCCTTTTGGACTTAGAAAATCTTGGTTAAAGTTTTGCATGCAAGTACATACAGCTATTAGAAAATCCTGGTTAAAGTTTTGCGTGCAAGTACATACAGCTATTACTTAAAGGCATATAGATTTGAAACTTATTTTTTCTTTTTCTAAATAAATTACCAACCTCACTCTGTCAAGTCCCATAACTTTGACATGTATTTTGGGCAAATTATGCCCCCTTTTGGACTTAGAAAATCCTGGTTAAAGTTTAACATGCAAGTTACTATCTGCAGAACAAATGCAGATATTAAATTGAAACTTCACATGTATCTTCGGGGTTATAAAACTAGTTGATAGCATCAAGTCCCATAACTCTAACATGCATTTTGGCAAAATTATGCCCCCTTTTGGACTTAGAAAATTCTGGTTAAAGTTTTGCATGCAAGTACATACAGCTATTACTTAAAGGCATATAGATTTGAAACTTATTGTTTCTTTTTCTAGATCAATTATCAACCTCACTGTGTCAAGTCCCATAACTCTGACATGTTTTTTGGGCAAATTATGCCCCCATTGGGACTTAGAAAATTCTGGTTGAAGTTTTGCCTGCAAGTTACTGTCTGCAGAACAAATGCAGATATTAAATTGACACTTCACACGTGCCTACGGGGTTATAAAACTAGTTGATTGCATCAAGTCCCATAACTCTGACATGCATTTTGGTCAAATTATGTCCCCTTTTGAACTTGAAACTTCTGGTCAAAGTTTTGCATGCAAGTTACTATCTCCAAAACTAAAGCAGATACTGGATTGAAACTCTATAGATATTTTAACATTTAGGGTAATATTTTCCTGCTTCTGGGACAATAATTCGAATAGTCGAGCATTGGCTGTCTTACGGACAGCTCTTGTTTGAAGTGATAGTTTATGTGGGTATATAGGGCTGTGCAGCATTATTTATTATGATTGGTAACTAAGAGTGTTAATTAAAGTCAGGGTTGCAGCTAGGTCCAAATGTTTTGGGAGAGGTCACTTCTCCATAATAGGTAGAAAGCACTTTCCCATCTGGATGGTTTAGTGAGATGTGGGGATTAGATTCAGCCCTGTAATTGATAGAAAAATAAGCTACATATTACTGATAGCTCTTACTGATAGAAAATATAACTACATTTTAGATTTAGCTCTTACTTGTAGAAAAATAAGCTACATATTACTCTTAGCTCTTACCGGTAGATAAATTAGCTACATTTTACACTTAGTTCTTACTTGTATAATCAAAGCCTTGAGATGTCTGGTGGTTGCGGGTTTTGTTAGAATTATTTTCATTTCAAGTGCCAATCTCTAAATATACATGTATAAGAAACAAATACTAATGTACCTCATATCTAAGATAAACTCTGCCTGACCTTACATGAACAGCTGGAAGTCAGTGATGTAACCATGGGCTGGAATCTAATCATTGACAGGTCTTATATAATCTAAGTGGCCAGTGTGAATGGACAGAGGATGAATAAGAACTACTTGATCATTGTTAATTCATCCGCATTGTTCATGAATGGGACTACTTTGTGTAGCACATAACATATCCTTTGGATGTGATTTGGAATCAAATAAAGATGCTACATGATTGTCAGAAATACACTTAACTTTGGTAGCGGGATAAACCCGCAACCAAAAATAAGCTACATTTTACATTTAACCCTTTCTGGTAGAAAAATAAGCTACATTATACATTTAGCTCTTACTGGTAAAAATTAACTGTATATTAATTATAGTGTGATTTGGCCGAGTGTGAGCCGTGGAGGACGTGCTGTGTTTTGATTTGACATCTTCCCTGACTGGTTTCGTTAGCAGTTGTGAACCCTTCAGAGGACTTGACCGTATGGATAGGGCAAGTTTCGTTTGCATAATTTTGTGAACAGAAAATTCCCGTAGTACTAGATTTTGACAAAAACAATAGCTTTATAAAGCAAGCAATTCTACACTTCTGGCTAATTCTGAGCCAAACACTCCCTAATATCTTCAGTAACAAACCTGCCATAGAGAATTTTATTGGATCCACCAGCTCCACACTCTTCACCCAGTAGGGATCAATATTTCCGGATAGAATGGGAATACTCAGCCATTTCACTTATATATATATGGGATATATATTACATTTAGCTCTTACTGATAGAAAAAATAGCTACATCTAGCTCTTATTGATAGAAAAATAATCTACATATTAGGCCCTACTCTTAGCTCTTACTGGTAGAAAAATTAGCTACATTTTACATTTAGCTCTTACTGGTAAGAAAATAAGCTACATAATTATTACTCTAAGCTTTTACTGGTAGAAAAATTGGCTACATTAATTTTACTCTTTGCTCTTAAGGGTAGTACAAAAAGCTTTATTTTACACTTTGCTCTCCAAGCTACAACAATTACTTAGCTAATCAAATCAGTGTACTTACCTTTCGAGCATGTTCATCTATTTTCTGATATTGATTTAAATTCTCCTGGTCTGTTTGTCTACTCCTTGCCGGTTCTTTAACATTTACATAATTACGATGGATGCTGTTTTGCTTTATGGGGACAGTTTCTGGTTTTGAAGAACAGCATCCCATCTTGTAGTGACTTCTTAGAAATGTTAAAATGTTTTAAACCTGTAAAATTTTTCAATGTTCAAGAGAATGCTATTGGTAAAGAAACATAATTTTCTGTGCTATTTATGGAGCCAAAGTAAATTGATAAAACCTTAAGTCGGTATCAATAAATCCTTTTGAAAATTTAGAAAAAAAAAACACTCTTCAAGGTACAGTCTAACCTCTCTTAAGCAGCCAGCCAGGGGAAACAAACAATTTGGCCGCTTAACCGATGTGACCGCTGATCGGAGTGGCAGCCAGAATATTTATATATTTCAGACTTCTGACCAGTGTTCAATCATAACTTAAGGCCCATTTCTTTTTCGTTTTACTCTTATCATTTTACCAGAATACATTGACGTGCATTTAACTTGGCAATACTAATGGTCTTCATAGTAAACAACAAAAATTGTCATTTTCGCCATTTCGGTAAAGGGAAACTACTCTGCGTGCCTTTTGTCTAGACGAAAATCTAAAATTGCCGTTACGTTCCATAAAAGATCGACTTTCAAAACAAAATTTTATTAGTATTTTGAGAAAGAAATATAAACAAAATCACAAATCTGTTGATACTAATTAAAGATCGAGTATTTATATAATCTTTCTCTGAGATCAAACTGTGAATAACAAAACTGACACAAGGTGACACGCTAATTGCCGATAATTACTGGCCATTTGATCATAACAGAAAAGACGATCACACCTTTGTTATCAGTTTGAATTGAGAAGCTTGTGTCATTTTGTATCTTCAACGACTGCGAAGTGGGCTTCCAAAGCCATACACTTCCGTTTAGAAGACAAAATCCTTGTTAACACAGAATTCCAACTAAGAGATCATAATCAGTAATTATTATCAAACTGTTACGAAATAAACAATCATCTCTAAATAAACAAAATTAATGTTCATATACAAAGATACGTCCTTTGTGCTCGAACGGTCTCTAGATTTTGGAGAAATAAATACGATTGGCCGCTGATAGGGGTAAATATGGTGGCCAGAAGGCAAAATCGTTGACTGCTGACTGCGGATGAGGGGTGACCGCTGAAGCGGGTAATAAAATAGAGTAAAAATCGATGGGGGCATCACAGACTGACCGTTGGGAAGGGGTGACCGCAGATCAGGGGTGACCATTAGGAGGGGTTAGACTGTAATGATCCACTGTTGTAAGTATGCATTAATGTTCAATATATTTAAATGACTTCCTGAATGGATAATATTTCTAAAACAATGAAAATACGTTGATCATAAAACAAAAGCAATATCGATCAATATTACATTTATATTGCCTTATTTAAACCCTTATCATGCTGGACACAACTGATTCTGCCTTTGTGACCAGTGTAGATCATGATCAGCCTGCATATCCATGCAGTCTGATCATAATCTGCACTGTTCGCCATTCAGTCAGTATCTTTTTGGTAAGAACCCAGTTTTGGTACTGTCCAAATTGAAAGATGGACAAGTTCATTATAGCAATTTAGCAGGGTAAGGGTTAAAGAATTGATTTTAGAGAAAGATAAAATACAAAAGAATAAAAAAAAAATTAATTTCAGCAGAATGTTTTGTATCCTTTGTTGTTCTTTTATGCAATAATAAACTGTAACTTTTCCTTAATACTAAATGATAATGAATGGAACATGTATGATGTTGAAATTAAAACTAAATTCGTTATTTCTTAATTACATGTTTTGTTATTGTGTAAAGATACCAGAAAAGATAAATTAAATTGTGAAGTGCAAGCTTTTTTTAAGTGTAATGTTTTCAGATTTCTTTCCAAATTCTTTTTAAATAGAATTAATATATAACATAGTGATTTACTTTAATTATGTAGATCTAGAAAAATTAATTCATAATTTTTAGAATATACAAAAAAAGTTTCAAACCTTTCAGATACACAGGTTGGTCAGAAATAGAAAAAAGTTTATTACTTCCTGTATATACCAATCTGACATTACCTATCTTAGATAAATATGATTATAGTCATAAGATAAGTGATTTATTTTCATCGACAGCACATTTTAAGTTTCAAGTGTTTGCATGATGTCAATACAAGAAAGGCCACAACAAAACATTTGTTGGGTATTTTGCTATCTGTACCCATTAGAATGTTGTAAATGTTGTTATATTGGCCAAGTAATAGAAAGAGTTAGAGTAGGGGTTCAGGAGAATAATGAGGTTATTTCGAGAAAGCATAGTCTCCGAGAAATAACCTCATTATTCGAGTGGCCCCTACGCTTTCTGTTTTGTATCATGGTCCGCCAATATGAACAACACATTCAGCTACTAATTTTGACAAGTTAACATTCCATTTTAAGCATTGGTACTATCACGTGACAAGCGTACTCTAACTGAAATAGAGAACGGTTTCAGAAAGCTCAATATTTCCTTACAGTATTAACAGTTATAATGACACTGCAGGTAAACCATGATAAATATTAATTGAACTGCGCCATGAGAAAACCAGCATGGTTCCAGACCAGCCTGCGCATTCTGGTCAGGATCCATGCTGTTTGCTTTCAAAGCCTATTGCAATTAGAGAAACTGTTAGCGAACAGCATGGATCCTGACCAGTTTGTGCGGATGTACAGGCTGCTCTGGATCCATGCTGCTCGCAAATGCACTTAATAATAATGTTGGTTTTCTCATGGCGCGGCTCAATTATAGCTTAGTTATCATTAGTCATTCTTGTACTTACTCATAACCGAGCCATTCAAAATCATGCGGGTATTGCTTTATTGCAGGTGAACAGTTTGAATGCAGATGAATTCAAATTTAGAAAAAAAAGCTGTTACCACCCTTGAATAATTACCTGACCTGAATTTCCAAAATTTACTTGAATTAATAATTTTATTCACTGAAGATATTTTAATGAATATTTATGAGCCCAGATAAAAGATGCATTGGCAATTTTCGCACTCTTCATCCTTTAGTTTGCAGATAGCATACTGGTGAAAGTAGAAAATAATGAAATTCAGAGAAAGCTGTTTTATAGTATGTGTATTGTGTCAACTACAGATTTATACCATATATCGAGGGTTCAACGCAATAAGGGCGTATCTACATATAATAATCGTATGTAGATACGCCCTTATTGCGTTGAACCCTCGATATGTAAATTGAAAAGTATTACTTGGCTATCAAATTCATTGATAGAGTTACAAAAAGTGAAACTTGTTCTTTATATAGGATATACAGTTACTTATATATGGGAAGTCCAAGTAATTCAGTATTTAGCATTGCATGTCATGACTGAAACAAACATTAAGATAATAGTATTTTATGAATGGACAGATTTGAGTGAACAGAGGAATACATTAACTTAAGTATGGAGGCCATGACTGAACAAAGGATGTATATTAACTTATGTAAGGCAAGTTGTAACTTAAACTTAAGAGTAGAAAATAGTAACTTATGAGTTTGAAGTCATGACTGAAACAGAGGAAAATAAAATAGTAACTTTAGTGTGGGAAGTCATGACAGAATAGAGGAAAGGTACTAACTTATGTATGGGAAGTCATGACTGAAACAGAGGAGATATAGTAACTTTAGTGTGGGAAGTCATGACAGAAATAGAGGAAAGGTAGTAACTTATGTGTGGGAAGTCGTAACTAAAACAGAGGAAATATAGTAACTTAAGTGTGGGAAGTCATGACAGAAATAGAGGAAATGTAGTAACTTATGTGTGGGAAATGTAGTAACTTATGTGTGGGAAGTCATGAGTTAAACAGAGGAGATATAGTAACTTTAGTGTGGGAAGTCATGACAGAATAGGGGAAAGGTAGTAACTTATGTGTGGGAAGTCATGACTAAAACAGAGGAGATATAGTAACTTTAGTGTGGGAAGTCATGACAGAAATAGAGGAAAGGTAGTAACTTATGTATGGGAAGTCATGACTAAAACAGAGGAGATATAGTATCTTTAGTGTGGGAAGTCATGACAGAAATAGAGGAAAGGTAGTAACTTACGTGTGGGAAGTCGTAACTTAAACAGAGAAAACAAGTAACTTTAGTGTGGGAAGTCATGACAGAAATAGAGGAAAGGTAGTAACTTATGTATGGGAAGTCTTAACTAAAACAGCGGAAATATAGTAACTTTAGTGTGGGAAGTCATGACAGGAATAGAGGAAAGGTAGTAACTTATGTGTGGGAAGTCATGACTAAAACAGAGGAAATATAGTAACTTAAGTGTGGGAAGTCATGGCAGAAATAGAGAAAAAGTAGTAACTTATGTGTGGGAAGTCATGATTAAAACAGAGGAGATATAGTAACTTCAGTGTGGGAAGTGATGATAGAAATAGAGGAAAGGTAGTAACTTATGTGTGGGAAGTCATAACTAAAACAGGAAATATAGTAACTTTAGTGTGGGAAGTCATGACAGAATAGAGGAAAGGTAGTAACTTATGTGTGGGAAGTCATAACTAAAACAGAGGAAATATAGTAACTTTAGTGTGGGAGTCATGACAGAATAGAGGAAAGGTAGTAACTTATGTGTGGGAAGTCATGACTAAAACAGAGGAGATATAGTAACTTTAGTGTGGGAAGTCATGACAGAATAGAGGAAAGGTAAAAACTTATGCGTGGGAAGTCATGACTAAAACAGAGGAAATATAGTAACTTAAGTGTGGGAAGTCATGACAGAAATAGAGGAAAGGTAGTAACTTATGTGTGGGAAGTCATCACTAAAACAGAGGAAATGTAGTAACTTAAGTGTGGGAAGTCATGACAGAAATAGAGGAAAGGTAGTAACTTATGTGTGGGAAGTCATGACTAAAACAGAGGAAATATAGTAACTTTAGTGTGGGAAGTCATGACAGAATAGGGAAAAAGGTAGTAACTTATGTGTGGGAAGTCATGACAAAAACAGGAAATATAGTAACTTTAGTGTGGGAAGTCATGACAGAAATAGAGGAAAGGTAGTAACTTATGTGTGGGAAGTCATGACTAAAACAGAGGAAATATAGTAACTTTAGTGTGGGAAGTCATGACAGAATAGGGAAAAAGGTAGTAACTTATGTGTGGGAAGTCATGACAAAAACAGGAAATATAGTAACTTTAGTGTGGGAAGTCATGACAGAAATAGAGGAATGGTAGTAAAATTTCTCCCTCAAACTTTCGTTTAATTTGAAATTTGAAACAGAAGTCTGCATAGTATGATGTCAGTAAATTGTTATTTAAGTGGCACAAATGTACTATGACTTATTAACGAATATTACTTAAGAAACCAGAACTCTACACAATGTTATTGTACAGTTACTGCTCTGGATATTGCACATGGTAAAAAAATGGTTGGCATGAACAAATAAAAATTTTCTGAGAGCAGCCTTTTTTGCGGGTCAGTTGGGAGAGAGCAAACAGGATTAATTTTAAATTTAGCCTTGGATTTGCTAATCTTTTTTAAATGTTTGAAGAACTAACCTCGTAGTATTGGTTTTGGCACACATAAGGGGTAAAGTAGTATGGCAATTGTTTACCGGGTAATCAATCAAGATTTTGAAAAAAAGATATTTTAGACAACTAATTGAGTCCTGTGTTAATGTTTGATGTAGATAATTAGAAAATTATTATATGAAAACTAGTTTGTTTCTCACTTAAATACATGGACCCCACTTCAGAATATTTCTATACTGGCCCCGGTATATGAAGTGGCGCACCCTTTGTAAAATCTAAATACACTGAAATTTCCGGAAAATTTCCTAGTTACTTCAAAGAATTCATGTAAATTTTATAACTGTATCATAATTTAAGTATGAATTTATGGTGAATTAAGAAAAAATAAATAAAAAGACAGCTGAACCTGTTGTTAATATAAAATTATAGATCATAGGATTACATCCTTATGAAATTAATCTCATCAGACAAATAAAGGCTTGACTGCGAGAAATTTATGTGTTTTATATTACTTTTTATTTGAGGAACATGTTAACTGCATAAATAATTTGAAACTTAAGAAATATTTATTTTAAAACTGAAGATGAAAGCTAATAGTATACCCAGTCACAAAAAAATTATATTTTTCTGATTTGTTAATAAGGAGGTGCCATATCTGGAACTAACTTTTCTCCAGATTATTAATCCCCGCCACGAGTTGGGGTGGGGGGTGGGTATAGGAATGGTCTCCGTCTGTCCTTTCGTCCGTCAGTCCGTAACATTTTGTGTCTGCTCTGTATCTCCTAAAGCCCTTGAAGGATTTTCATGAAACTTGAATCAAATGATCACCTCAACAAGACGATATGCAGACCTCATGAGTCAGCCATGTCAGCTCAAGGTCAAGGTCACAGCTGGAGGTCAAAGGTTTGAGCCTTCCATTTTATATCCACTCTGTATCTCCTAAACCCCTTGAAGGATTTTCATGAAACTTGGGTCAAATGATCGCCTCATCAAGACGATGTGCAGAACTCATGAGTTAGCCATGTTGGCTCAAGATCAAGGTCACCACTCAAGATCAAAGGTTTGAGCCTTCCATTTTGTGTCCGCTCTGTAGTCTCCTAAAACTCTTGAAGGATTTTAATATTTTTTGGCTGTAATATTCCCCTTATCAAGACGATGTGCAGAATTCAAAATTCACTGATGCCAGCTCAAGGTCAAGGTCACAACTCAAATGTTTAATGCTTCCACCCAATACCATCAACCCTTTCACTGTCCATAACAGCAGTGGGGGATATAGCTGTCTTTCAGACTGCCTTGTTTTAAATATCATTAAATGTGATAAATGTGAAATAAAAGCTTGCATGTTTTGTATGGGTAACTCTGCTAAAAACTGTTTATTTCAGTCTGGTTTTGAAAAGTTTCAGAATAAAGGAAAACCGGCTAAAAAAGCAATAAGAAAAATACAAAATTAGGGTACCTTTGCACATGTCTTAGGTTTTCATTGTTTGTGAACATTTGTTTATCAATATTTGAGCAAATGATGAAGATTGCAGGGCTTAATGTGCAGCAAATTTGACAGTATTAGCAGTCACAGTTGGTGTGCCAAAACATATAATTTGCTGATTGAATAGTGTTCTTTATTTGCTTCCTGAATGTATAATACTTTCGAAACAATGATTTTATTGACAGCAGAACAGTTGATATATAGATCATATTATGAGATTGTGTTTATGTGGGTAAAAAGAATTGAAAGGAAAGTATTGTTAACATGTGTACAAAAAATGCAAGATTGTTTTTTGAGACCGATTTGAAAATACACATTCAAGTTAAGTTTTGTTATTGTTGAGTAATTAGTCACATGGAGTTAATGAGTCAGCCATGTCAGCTCAAGGTCAAGGTCATAACTGGAGGTCAAAGATTTGAGCCTTCCATTTTGTGTCCGCTTTGTATCTCCTAAACCCCTTGATGGATTTTCATGAACCTTGGGTCAAATGATTACCTCATCAAGACGATGTGCAGAACTCATGAGTCAGCCATATTGCCTCAAGATCAAGGTCTACTATAAAGTTTGTTCAGATCATGACTCTGGGGTCAAAATTGACTGCACCCCAGGGTCAACAGTTTTTATATTGGCTTATATAGGGAAAAACCTTTGAAAAAAAATCTTTTCTGAATTCATAAGGCCATGAGCTTAGGTATTTGTTATGTGGAATGCTCTAGTGTTTCTCTAACAAGATTGTTCAAATCATGTCCCTAGGGTGAATATAGGCCACGCCCGGGTTGTCCGTTGTTTTAGACTTACTGATGTTTTTGAAGCAGTGGCAAAGAAATTTGGACCACAAGTATAATGTTTGATACAGATTTCAATATTCATCTTGAATTGTCTTAATCGTGACCTATCATGTGTCGGTGCGATGTTAAATAAAAAAAAAAAAAAAAAAAAAAAAAATAATAATAATCATGACCTACTGACCTACTTTCTTGTTTTTGAAGTTACAGCATAGGAATTCGGACCACATGTATAATTTTTGATACAGATTTCAATACTCATTTTGAATAGTCTTAATAGTTTTAATCATGACCTACTGACCTACAGTCTTGCTTTTGAAGATACAGCATAGAAATTTGGACCACATGTATCATTTTTGATACAGATTTCAGTACTCATCTTTAATATTCTTAACCCTGACCTACTGACCCATTTCCTGGTTTTTGAAGCTACAGCAAAGAGGTTTGTACCACTTGTATATTTTTAACAGATTTCAGTAGTAATCTTGAATAATCTTTACCATGACCTTTTAGCAAAGAAAATATGCATAAAAAGGCATAACAGTTTGTGTCATACATATCTCAAAAAAGTATTTGACCTAGGGTCATGAAACATCATAGGAGTAATACTCAGCATGTGAAGTTGTGCACCTGATATTTTGTTCAGTATTTCTATCAGTCAGGTGAGAGTTATGGTCCTTGATCATCAAAAATATGCATAGAGGGATACAAGTTTGTGTCACATGTATCACAAAAAGTATTTGACAGTCATAAAGCATCAGGGGAATATTATAAAGCATGTGAATTTGCACCTTGTGTTCTGTTTGAGATTTCACTCAACCTGACCAGAGTTATGGTCCTTGACTTTATGAAAATTACACATAAAGTGCTTAAATTTGTGTTGCATAATTATTAATCATGCCCCTCTTCAAAGAAGGAGGGGTATATTGTTTTGCAGATGTCTGTAGGTTGGACTTTATGTAGACCAATTGCTTTCCAGATGATGACTCAAGAACCCTTGGTCCTAGGATCATGAAAGTTGATAGGGAGGTTGCTCATGACCAGCAGATGACCCCTATTGATTTTGAGGTCAGTAGGTCAAAGGTCAAGGTCACAGTGACCCGGAACAGTCAAAACGTTTCCATACGGTAACTTGAGAACGCTTGGGCTAAGGATCACGAAACTTAATAGGAAGATTGATCATGACCAGCAGATTTTGATTTTGAGATTAGTAGGTCAAAGGTCAAGGTCACAGTGACCTGGAACAGTTAAACTGTTTCCGAACAATAACTTGATAACGCTTGGACCTAGGATCACGAAACTTAATAGGAAGATTGATCATGACCAGCAGATTACCCCTATTGATTTTGAGGTCAGTAGGTCAGAGTTTAAGGTCACAGTGACCTGGAACAGTTGACCCATTTCCAGACAATAACTTGAGAACGCTTGGGCTAAGGATCACGAAACTTAATAGGAAGATTGATCATGACCAGCAGATTTTAATTTTGAGATTAGTAGGTCAAAGGTCAAGGTCACAGTGACCTGGAACAGTTAAACTGTTTCCGAACAATAACTTGATAACGCTTGGACCTAGGATCACGAAACTTAATAGGAAGATTGATCATGACCAGCAGATTATCCCTATTGATTTTGAGGTCAGTAGGTCAAAGTTTAAGGTCACAGTGACCTGGAACAGTTAACCCATTTCCAGACAATAACTTGAGAACGCTTGGGCCTAGGATCAGGAAACGTAATAGGAAGATTGATCATGACCAGCAGATGACCCTGATATTGACTTTGAGGTCAGTAGGTCAAAGGTCAAGGTCACAGAGACCCAGAACAGTTAAACCTTTTCCAGACAATAACTTGAGAATGCTTGGGGCTAAGATCATGAAACTTAATAGGGAGGTTGATCATGACCAGCAGATGACCCCTATTAATTTTGAGGTCAGTAGGTCAAAGGTCAAGGTCACATTGACCCAGAACAGTAGAACTTTTTTGCCAAATAACTAGAGAATGCTTTGGTCTAAGATCACATTTGATACGGTGGTCACTTATGACTGGTAAATGACCCATAATTATTGATTTGAGTTCAGTACATCAAACGTCCAGTGCAAAGTGACCAAATAATTTCTGTTCCTTGTGCAGTTACTGAATGCATCCCGGGGGGTTGGGAGGGGGGGGGGGGTAGGGTGTGCGGGAATTTGTGTTCTACGAGCTCTTGTTATGTCTTAAAAATATTTTAGCTAGAGTCATAAAACCATTTAGGAATATTATCCATTATGTGAATTTGTGCTTCATTATTTCACTTTGCAAGACCAGAGTTATGGCTCTTGACTAAGTCAAAAAATATAAGTTTGTGTCCCATGTATCTCTAAATGTACCTTACCTAGAATCATAAAACGTTAGAGGATCGTTATATAGCATGTGATGTTGTGTGCCCAGTTTTCTCTTTTGTATTGCACTCAGCTAGGCCAGAGTTATGGTTCTTCACTTAGTGAAAAATGCACATAAAGTGCTTAAAAGTTTGTGTTGCATATATCGTAAAACTATTTCACCTAGATTCATGAAACTGTGTACAGTGACAGGAGTAGGGGTGGGAGTAGGAGTTGGGGGAGTGGCCGGGGCACACATCTAGTAAACAGTCATTATGAACTACTACAAAATGAATATGACTTATAAATCATAGACAAGCATGATAATTGGCAACATTTCTGAAATAAATTTAGAGTTATGGCACTTGATGTAATTAAAATTGACGTACCGTTTACTTCTTTGTTACAGAGTACAGGTATTATAACCTTAATTATGTAGTTGGACAATATGGAGTCATCGTGCCCTTCTTGTTTGAAAGCACCAAACTCCAGAAAATATGGCAATATAAGTTTGCTTCAGTCCAATTTATTAATGATAAGATTTTGGATTAAAACAATTGTGTTTAAAGGGTATATAGCTGGAAAAGAACTGGGCCCAAGGTTATAAAACCTGAGTTAAGAGGCAAGTCTATAAACTCTAGCATATGATTGGTTGATTTTGAGGTCTTATTTGAAATCAGCCAATGACATAGCTGCAGTTTGAGACTGGTCTCCAAAATTAGTTTGTAACCATGGCTCAATATTTTTTAGTAGGACAAATAAGAAAGGAGAACCAACAAATGGAAAGTAAAACAATTGTATTTGAGCAGAAGAATGTATTTACAAGGCAACAACATAAAAAAGAAATAATAAAAAATTCAGATTTTTATATTCTTTACAGTGAGGACTCAAGAACTAGGTCCATGGGATATCCAGCCCTTTTCCTGATGGTTTCTGTATATGGATAGATAACTCAGGCATTTTACTCAGCTTCTTATGACCTTAAGTGATCGGTGTTTAACTATAGTATTCTTATGAAGTCATTTAAGTATTTTGAACATGGGCATTTATGTATACTTATTTGTCGATTTTGTCACCTGACCAGAGATGGTCCAAAAAAAGGGTGATTAATGTAAAACGTCATGCATTACAAAACTGCTGTATTCAGGTGCTATGTAACAGCTGGTCACACAGTATGGAAGGCATACAAGCCTTGCAGTTTGCCATATTTATCTCCCCTTGTCCCATATAAGCCAATTTTCTGTCCTGCTGTATCTGTCTTTACATTTCCTGAAAACATGGTTCCTGATTTCTCTAGATATGTATCACCTACCATAACATGTTGAAGGTGAGGTGCTGATACTCGAAACTTGACCTCTTTATTTGCTGGTAGTTTTCCTCTCAGTGGTTCATGCAGTATTGTTTTCTCACTTCCAGCTGCTGTGTAGGATATTGGATATTCAAAGTCCTTTTCTTTCACTTCAGTGCAGTTGATAGTATATTCCATTAATTCTGGGATTCCTTGAAGCTTACCCTCTGATTCCCCCTGACCAAATACATTCATTCTGTAAGTCCCTGATTTAGGGGGATGTATTAACAGCTTGAAGAGACCATTTTCAGGATATCCAAATGTAGCATTTGGTTTTTGCTGCAATATATTTTCTTCCTTCAACATCAGTCTGGCACTGTATACAATATCTTCCTTTCCTACACTTTTGAATGTCATCTGAAGTTCATTTTTCATTTCAACATATCCCTGTGGATGACTTACTGCCTGGGCTCCTAGTTTGAATGCAGTTGGTTTATATTTTACATTTTTGTTGAATTGCTCCAGGCTTATTGGCTTTGCTAGAAGCTGCCATTTCTTGCTTTCCTCCATATTTTTATCCATGTAAGGGAAGTGTGTGGAAATGAAATGCTTTGGATCTGTCAGGAAATAAAATTCTTCAAATTCTTTTTGGAAGGAATTTGTTGTGTCAAGATGGCCAGCACCCCAGGTACTGTCTAAAAGATACCATTTCCCCTCAAGCTGGACTGCGTTCCAAGCATGGTTAGTATCAGTCTCCAGGGTGATTGGGTTGGCAGCTGAATGGCCGTAACCCTTTGCATATCCAGAGATCTTCTTTACCGGAACTCCTGCATGCCTGAGAATACAAACAAAGTGATAAATTGGCAAATATTCCTTGCTTCATTTGGAAATACTATATCATCTGTAAGTACCTGAATAAATGCCCAAAAAATACATAGCATTTTGCAGATGATGGGTCATTTATTTTGGGACCTGTTTATACCCTCTACCACTTCTCTCCCATTTGTTTCAACTTTGTAAGTTAAAGTAGCTATGAATTAAACATATAATGCATACTGTGAAATCATATAATTTCATGGGCATGAATTTTTGTGATTTTGACCAAAACTGCTATTTCGTGGGGATATGAATTTGTGGATTTCAACTTTTGAACATAAAATGAATGGGAATTTTATTTTTTGTTGGGACTCAATTTTGTGGATTGATGCAACCACGAAATCCACAAAAATTAGTCCCCCATGAAAATTAATGATTTCACAGTATATTTTAACCAAATTAATTCTGAACTTCACTAATGACTGATGATATAATTGTATAATTTTCTTTTGGTAATGAGTAAGCAGGGAGGTACTTTACACAGGGGAATACGTTAGGTTTCATAAATCTTAAACAAAGAATGTGTAGTTTATTTAGACTTTTCTTCTTTTCTTATCAATTCTTTGCAAATATTATTCAATATTTTTCAGTAAACCTGCATAACAGCTCCATAACATTGGCATATCCCTCGCACACAGTGCTGCCACCTTTCATAACAGACTCTGCATCACATGGTGCCTTTTTTGCTCGCTCAAAATATCCATCCACATCATACCTGTGTAATAGAGATTGCATGTTTTACTGTTACAGTTTTTTAAGTGTGATTCCCATATTTATCAAGGCTGTATCTAATGAGGTATCATGAACTTGGTATATAGTATTACCATTTAAATCTTTTTTTTTTTTTGACAGTATTGTGTTTTTATTTATATCTGAGCATTATATATATGGAGCTAAACTAATGGATGCATTTTCACAATACCCTAAACAGTGCAGAAGATAATCACCTGATATTTTCTGAAATCCAAATAAAAAATCCTCTAGTCAGCAATCTAGGATCCTTGGAAACAGACGACATATAATTTACCAGTTCTTCTGTTGAATTCTTTACACTGTTTGGTGCCTGAAGAAAATAACCAGGTGTAAATGTTAATGATAATCTTGGTAAAAAGTAGATATTTGAGGTGCCACTTTTCCTTTGGCTTATTTGGTGAGCATGCACACTTGTTTATCAAGGCAGGATGAGGTTCAGCCTATCACTGTATTACTCATAATACAAATACTGACATCCCAGAATGACTGCATTCAATGACGACATGAGTTTTTATGCCCCCAAAGGGAGGCATATAGTTTTTGAACCGTCTGTCTGTCTGTCAGTCTGTCAGTCTGTCGGTCTGTCCACAATTTTCGTGTCCGGTCCATATCTTTGTCATCGATGGATGGATTTTCAAATAACTTGGCATGAATGTGTACCACAGTAAGACGACGTGCAGTGCGCAAGACCCAGGTCCGAAGCTCAAAGGTCAAGGTCACACTTAGACGTTAAAGGATAGTGCATTGATGGGCGTGTCCGGTCCATATCTTTGTCATCGATGGATGGATTTTCAAATAACTTGGCATGAATGTGTACCACAGTAAGACGACGTGCAGTGCACAAGACCCAGGTCCGTAGCTCAAAGGTCAAGGTTACACTTAGACGTTAAAGGATAGTGCATTGATGGGCGTGTCCGGTCCATATCTTTGTCATCGATGGATGGATTTTCAAATAACTTGGCATAAATGTGTACCACAGTAAGACGACGTGTCGTGCACAAGACCCAGGTTTGTAGCTCAAAGGTCAATGTCACACTTAGATGTTAAAGGATAGTGCATTGATGGGCGTGTCCGGTCCATATCTTTGTCATCGATGGATGCATTTTCAAATAACTTGGCATGAATGTGTACCACAGTAAGACGACCTGTCACACGCAAGACCCAGTCCGTAGCTCAAAGGTCAAGGTCACACTTAGACGTTAAAGATCATTTTTCATGATAGTGCATTGATGGGCATGTCCGGTCCATATCTTTGTCATTCATGCATGGATTTAAAAATAACTATGCATGAATGTGTGACACAGTAAGACGATGTGTCGCGCGCAAGACCCAGCTCCGTAGGTCAAAGGTCCTAAACTCTAACATCGGCCATAACTATTCATTCAAAGTGCCATCGGGGGCATGTGTCATCCTACGGAGACAGCTCTTGTTCTTTATTTTTTGGCCAATTTCATTCAGCAGATCCTTTTCTAAATGCATTTATTTCCATTCAGAAAGCATCATAAAAGTTTCTACTCAAATGTATGAGCAGAAAAAAGGGCCAGTAGTTAGGTATGTGTTTTTGTCTAGCATACAATGTTTTAATGACATTATAAAAAGGCAGCTAGAGAAGAAGAAGTGTTGCTCATAATTATTAGCTGAAATAAGCATGACTTTTCTATGTCAGTAAATACAACAGTTTACTGTCACTCAAATCTTTTTAGAGAGTCTGCTATTGAGTCATTTACCTCAAAATCTGTCCTAGGTTTTGGGTTATTGCAATACCTCATCTACTACAAAATCTTTATGTCAATATGTATGGCTGTTTTTCTACAAATTATATCTTTGCTAGGTTTTAAAGTTGATGCACTATCTCATACTAAAAAACAAAAAAGCTGGCCGACTCTATCTCATTATAGCCCATGTACAAAGTATATTAGAGTCATGCCTGTCCATCCATTCATCCACCCACCCACCTGCCTACCCGCCCGTCCGTGGTCCACCCACCCATCCATCCCTTTCTGTTGCATATCTTCTAGCAGCTGGGAAGATTTTCATAAAACTTTAATTAGTTATCAGTTTTTAACTTCATTAAGTACTGATTTGCAGAGCACATAACCCAGGTCACAAGGTCCATAGTCAAGGTCAGACATGGGGGTCAAATTTCAAACAGCTGAACATTGTATCCACTCTGTTATCAGCCTAATCAAAACAACTTTTTTTACACATTTTAACACTTAGCTTTTACTCATTTTACACTTTGATAAATAGGTCTTACTGATAGATTAATTAGATTCATTTACATTTAGCTCTCCCGGATAGAAAAATAAGCTGCATTTTACAATTAGCTCTTACTGGTAGAAAAATTAGCTATAACCTTTTACACTTAGCTGTTACTGGTAGAAAAACTATCTTAATTTCACACTTGTCAAAATACATTTTAGACTTAGCTCTTATTGATAGAAAAATAAGATACATTTTACTCTTAGCTCTTACAGGTAGAAAATTGCTACATTTTACATTTAGTTCTCACTTGTACAATAAATTAGCTACATTTTACATTAAGCTCATATTGATAGAAAAATCAGCTACATTTTACTCTTAGCTCTTACTGGTAGAAAATTGATACATTTTACAATTAGCTCTTACTGGTAGAAAAATTAACTACATTTTACATTTAGCTCATATTGATAGAAAAATCAGCTACATTTTACACTAAGCTCTTTCTGGTAGAATAATTAGCTTCATTTCACACTTGTCTCTTACTGATAGAAAAATTAACTTCATTTTACAATTAGCTCTAAAACAATACTGGTAGAAAAATAGAAACATTTTACATTTAGCTCTTACAGCTGGAAAAATTATCTGCATTTTACTCTTAGCTCTTAATGGTAGAAAAATTAGCTACATTTTACACTTAGCTTAGTGTTAGATAAATTAGCTACACTTTACACTTAGCTGTTACTGATAGAAAAATAAAATACATTTTACCTTTAGCTCTTACTGATAGAAAAATTAGCTACATTTTACGTTTTGCTCTTACTGGTAGAAAAATTAGTTACATTTTACATTTAGCTCATACTGGTGGAAAAATTAGCTACATTTTACGTTTTGCTCTTACTGGTAGAAAAATTAGCTACATTTAGCTCATACTGGTGGAAAAATTAGCTACATTTAGCTCATACTGGTGGAAAAATTAGCTACCTTTTATGTTTTTCTCTTACTGGTAGAAAAATTAGCTACATTTTACATTTAGCTCATACTGGTGGAAAAATTAGCTGCATTTTATATTTAGCTCTTACTGGTAGAAAAATTAGCTACATTTTACACTTTGCTCCTCAGGAATATGACCAAGCTACTGATTTAGGCAATCATTGTCCCAGAAAAGTCAGTGTACTTACCTTTCGAGCATGTTCATCTATTTTCTGATATTGGTTTAAATTCTCCTGGTCTGTTTGTCTACTCCTTGCTGGATCTTTAACATGAACAGTTTCTGATTTTGAAGAAGAACATCCCATCTTGTAGCGACTTCTTAGAAATGTTAAAATGTTTTTAACCTGTAAAAACGTTTAATGTACAAGTGAATGCTATTGGTAGAGAGACATAATTTTCTATTTTATTTATATAGCCAAAGTAAATCTATAAAAACTAAAGTTGGTACCAATAAACCCTTTTGGAAATTTAGAGAGAAAAAAAACAACAACTATTTAAAGCACTGATCCTTTGTTGTAAGTAAGCATTGTAGTTCATTATATTTAAATGACTTCCTAAATGAATAATATTTCTAAAACAATGAAAATATGTTGATCATAAAACAAAAGCAATATCGATCAGTATTACATTTATATTGTCTGATTTAAAGAATTGATTTTAGAGAAAGGAAAAATATAAAAGAATAGATTTTTTTTTTAATTTCAGCAGAATGTTTTGTATCCTTTGTCGTTCTTCCATGCAATAATAAACTGTAACTTTTCCTTAATACTAAATGATAATGAATGGAACATGCATGATGTTGAAATTAAACTAAATTGATTTTTTCTTAATTACATGTTTTATTATTGTGTAAATATACCAGAAAAAAAATTAAAATGTTTATTTATAATTAAAAGCTTTTTTTAAGTGTAATGTTTTCAGATTTCTTTCCAAAATTTTGTTATTATATATAGAATATAATTATAACATACTGATTTACTTAAATTATGTAGACCTAAAAAAATAATTCATAAGTTTTTAGAATTTACAAAAAACGTTTCAAACCTTTCAGATACACAGATTGGTCAAATATAAAAAAAAGTTTATTACCTCCTGTATATACCAGTCTGACATTACCTATCTTAGATAAATATTGTTATAGTCATAACAAGTGATTTATTTTCATGGACAACACATGTTTCAAGAAAGGCCACAACAAAACATTTGTTGGGTAATTTGCTATCTGCACCCATTAGAATGCTGTAAATGTTGTTATATTTGCCAAGTAATATAAAGAGTAGGGGTTCAGGAGAAATAACCTCATTATTTGAGTGGCCCCTACGCTTTCTGTTTTGTATCATGGTCCGCCAATACGTATGAACAACACATTCGGCTACTAACTTTGATTGACAAGTTAACATTCCATTTTAAACATTGGTACTATCTAACTGAAATAGAGAACGGTTTCAGAAAGTTCAACATTTCCTTACAGTATTAACTGTTATATTGACACTGCAGGTAAACCATGATAAACCATGATAAATATTAATTGACCGCGCCATGAGAAAACCAACATACAGTCTAACCTGTCTTAAGCAGCCAGCCAGGGGAAGCAGACAATTTGGCCGCTAAAGCCAGTTGACCACTGATCGAAGGTGCAGCCAGTATTTGTTTTTTTCCAGACTTCTGACCAGTTTAGTTTTTGGGCCCATTTCTTTTTCTGTTTTCTATTATTATTTTACCAGGATACATTGACGTGCATTTGCCTTCGCAATACAAATGGTCTTCTTAGCAATCTAAAACTCTGGCGTGTTTTTGGGGTTTTTTTTAACAAAAATTGTTACAGACAATTTCCCAACTTTAAAACAAGTTTGTTTACAATTTTCGCCATTTTGGTAAGGGAAGCTACTCTCCGCGCTTTCTGTCTATGCTAAAATCTAAGATTGCCATTACATTCCGTAAAAGATCAAGTGGTTTATATTTCTTTCAAATACAATAAATTTCGTATAAATTTAATAGTATTTTGATTAAAGTAATAAAAAAAATCACAAATATTATGCTACTAATTAAATATCGAGTATTATCTTTAACCAAAACTGTGGACAACAATTGACACGAGATGACACGCTAATTACTGATAATTAGAGGCCATTTGATCGTAACAGAAATGGGATCACACCTTTGGTTATCAGTTTTATATGAGAAGCTCATGTCATTTTTTTGTTCTTATGGTGAAGTCACGCAAAACTTAGCAATCACGTTTTTCTCAAAAATCGGGTATCTTCGGCGATTATCGCCAAAAAATAATTGGTTTTGGAAGAAACATAGCCGTGAAAAATGTCAAATACGGTGGTTGGGAGGCAATATCAGTGGCCGCTGGCTGCAGAAAGGAGGTGGCTGCTGAATAAAGTGATGAAATAGAGGAAAGTCAGTTGGGGGCGTCATAAAATGACCGCTGAACGGAGGTGACCGCTGATTGGAGGTGACTGTTAGTACAGGTTAGACTGTAGTGCGTTTGCAACCAGCATGGATCCAGACCAGCCTGCGCATTTGCAAAGCCTATTGCAATTAGAGAAAATATTAGCGAACAGCATGGATCCTGACCAGACTGCGCGGATGCGCAGGCTGGTCTGGATCCATGCTGGTCGCAAACGTACTGTGTTGTTTTTCTCATGGCGCAGCTCAAATATTGATTATAGCTTAGTTATTAATGGATCGCGATAATTTCATTTTAACGGTATTCGGTAAAATCCAAAAACAGGTAAAGCAGGTGTGTTATCCAATAAGTGGTGTTAATTTGTATATTGTAGAATTCAATTCTTAACTCTAAATACGATCCCTTATTCCAAAACAGATTTGTAGTCTAGTGGATAGTGTGTCGGACTTCTATTCTTTTTATGTATGTATGGTGTAGGTTCGAGCCCTTCTTTTTTTAATGATTTTTACTTATTCTATTTTGCAGGTTTTTGTTTATATCGTCTTTTGTATTTTTTCTTTCATTCTTTTTATTTATGTATTTGTTTAATTATTATTGCAATGTATATAGATTCAATGTCTATTCTAATAAGAGATCCTCTGAAAAATGGCAATAAGTACTCAGTATAAGTGCACGAGAAAATCATGATATAAATAGTTTTACATGAATTCCTTCTCCATGTAAAAAACATGCTGGAAAAATAAAAAAAAAAGTAGCTCGTCCCGTGTTTGAACCAGCACCGTAAGCTTACAAATCATACGTGTTAACCACTAGACCACGCCGCAACTTGCATTGGTTTTGCGATGTAAGATATTTGTCATATAATGTGTCCACCGGATTCCCTATTTCATTGTTATGGGTTAATCCGGTATAAGTAAATAAAGGCCACAGTTATCACGTTTTGTTAATATCTCTAGTCATTCTTGTATTTACTCATAACCAAGCCATTCAAAATTATGCGGGTATTGCTGTATCGCAGGTGAACAGTTTGAATGCAGATGAATTCAAATTTAGATAAAAAAGCTGTTACCACCTTTGAATAATTACCTGACCTGAATTTCCAAAATTTACTTGTATTAACCCTTAGGCCTAAAAAAAAAATTCTTTGTTTCCGGTAACATGCTCAAAAAAATTAGGGTAGGTAGGTCGAAAAATTTTTTTTTTTTGGAAATTTTTTTTATTAAGGGAGACTTTTCGTAAATTATTTTTTTTGTCAAAAAATGATTACAAATAAGGGGGTTATGCCTTTAGAGCATCAGTAAGTTGATTTCTAACATCACTGGCCATGTTTAAAGCACAAAAAGTGCAGTTTTGCATCTTTTTGTTAAAAAATTGAAAAAAATATTCTCCAAGGCCATAAAAACATTTAGGGTCGGGCCAAAAATTTAGGGTAGGTCGGGATACCGGAAACAAATTTTTTTTTTTTTACGCCTTATCATATTAAACACGACTGATTCTGTCTTTGCAACCAGTGTAGATCATAATCATACTGCACAGAGCCAGTGTAGATCATGATCAGCCTGCACATTAATGCAGTTTGATCATGATTACAAATAAGGGGGTTATGCCTTTAGAGCATCAGTAAGTTGATTTCTAACATCACTGGCCATGTTTAAAGCACAAAAAGTGCAGTTTTGCATCTTTTTGTTAAAAAATTGAAAAAAATATTCTCCAAGGCCATAAAAACATTTAGGGTCGGGCCAAAAATTTAGGGTAGGTCGGGATACCGGAAACAAATTTTTTTTTTTTTACGCCTTATCATATTAAACACGACTGATTCTGTCTTTGCAACCAGTGTAGATCATAATCATACTGCACAGAGCCAGTGTAGATCATGATCAGCCTGCACATTAATGCAGTTTGATCATGATCTGCACTGCTCGCCATTCAGCCAGTATTTTATATTTTGGTAAGCACCTCTTTTACAGTTAATGGTACTGTCCAAATAGAAAGATGGACAAGTTTATTGTAAAAATTTAGCAGGAAAAGGGTTAATGATTTTATTCACTGAAGATATTTTAATGAATATTTTTAAGCCCAGATAAAAGATACCTTGGCAATTTTCGCACTTGTTGAGATATAGTCTTCATCCTTTAATTTACAGATTGCATACTGGTGAAAGTAGAAAATTATGAAATTCAGAGGAAGCTGTTTATTATAGAATATGTGCCATTTGTCAACTTAAGATTTATACCATATGATATATGTAAATTGAATATTATTACTTGGCTATCAAATTCATTAATAGTATTACAAAAAAAGAAACTTGTTCTTTATTTTGTTCATCAGTTAGCTCATTTTATCTCTGCAGAGTACAAACGGAAAGAAACATTTATAAACAATTGTATATATGAGCTGAAAATACAAAATTTTGTCTTGAAAATATGTAACACTTAAATATAATTCTGAAATTACATGGAAATAAAAGAATAGAAAAATAGAATGTATGGAATTTTTAAGTCAAAACTGAAATGGAGGATATACAGTCACTTATGTATGGGTAGTCTAAGTAATTCAGTATCAGTGTTTGAAGTCATGACTAAAACAGAGGAGATATAGTAACTAGTGTGGGAAGTCATGACAGAATAGAGGAAAGGTAGTAACTTAAGTGTAAGTGTGGGAAGTCATAACTAAATAGAGGAAATATAGTAACTTAAGTGTGGGAAGTCATGACAGAAATAGAGGAAAGGTAGTAACTTATGTATGGGAAGTCATAACTAAATCAGAGGAGATATAGTAACTAGTGTGGGAAGTCATGATAGAAATAGAGGAAAGGTAGTAACTTATGTATGGGAAGTCATAACTAAATCAGAGGAGATATAGTAACTAGTGTAGGAAGTCGTGACAGAAATAGAGGAAAGGTAGTAACTTAAGTGTGGGAAGTCATAACTAAATAGAGGAAATATAGTAACTTAAGTGTGGGAAGTCATGACAGAAATAGAGGAAAGGTAGTAACTTATGTATGGGAAGTCATAACTAAATCAGAGGAGATATAGTAACTAGTGTAGGAAGTCGTGACAGAAATAGAGGAAAGGTAGTAACTTATGTATGGGAAGTCATAACTAAATCAGAGGAGATATAGTAACTAGTGTGGGAAGTCATGATAGAAATAGAGGAAAGGTAGTAATTATGTGTGGGAAGTCATGACTAAAACAGAGGAGATATAGTAACTAGTGTGGGAAGTCATGACAAAATAGAGGAAAGGTAGTAACTTATGTGTGGGAAGTCATAACTAAATAGAGGAAATATAGTAACTTAAGTGTGGGAAGTCATGACAGAAATAGAGGAAATGTAGTAACTTATGTGTGGGAGGTCATGACTAAAACAGAGGAGATATAGTAACTAGTGTGGGAAGTCATGACAGAAATAGAGGAAAGGTAGTAACTGATGTGTGGGAGGTCATGACTAAAACAGAGGAGATATAGTAACTAGTGTGGGAAGTCATGACAGAAATAGAGGAAAGGTAGTAACTGATGTGTGGGAGGTCATGACTAAATCAGAGGAGATATAGTAATTAGTGTGGGAAGTCATGGTAACTTATGTATGGGAAGTCGTAACTAAAATAGAGGAAATATAGTAACTTAAGTGTGGGAAGTCATGACAGAAATAGAGGAAAGGTAGTAACTTATGTGTGGGAAGTCATGACTAAAACAGAGGAAATATAGTAACTTAAGTGTGGGAAGTCATGACAGAAATAGAGGAAAGGTAGTAACTTATGTATGGGAAGTCATAACTAAATCAGAGGAGATATAGTAACTAGTGTGGGAAGTCATGATAGAAATAGAGGAAAGGTAGTAATTATGTGTGGGAAGTCATGACTAAAACAGAGGAAATATAGTAACTTAAGTGTGGGAAGTCATGACAGAAATAGAGGAAAGGTAGTAACTGATGTGTGGGAGGTCATGACTAAATCAGAGGAGATATAGTAATTAGTGTGGGAAGTCATGGTAACTTATGTATGGGAAGTCGTAACTAAAATAGAGGAAATATAGTAACTTAAGTGTGGGAAGTCATGACAGAAATAGAGGAAAGGTAGTAACTTAAGTGTGGGAAGTCATGACTAAAACAGAGGAAATATAGTAACTTAAGTGTGGGAAGTCATGACAGAAATAGAGGAAAGGTAGTAGCTTATGTATGGGAAGTCATAACTAAATCAGAGGAGATATAGTAACTAGTGTGGGAAGTCATGATAGAAATAGAGGAAAGGTAGTAATGATGTGTGGGAAGTCATGACTAAAACAGAGGAGATATAGTAACTAGTGTGGGAAGTCATGACAGAAATAGAGGAAAGGTAGTAATTATGTGTGGGAAGTCGTAACTAAATAGAGGAAATATAGTAACTTAAGTGTGGGAAGTCATGACAGAAATAGAGGAAAGGTAGTAACTTATGTGTGGGAAGTCATGACTAAAACAGAGGAAATATAGTAACTTAAGTGTGGGAAGTCATGACAGAAATAGAGGAAAGGTAGTAACTTATGTATGGGAAGTCGTAACTAAATAGAGGAAATATAGTAACTTAAGTGTGGGAAGTCATGACAGAAATAGAGGAAAGGTAGTAACTTATGTGTGGGAAGTCATGACTAAAACAGAGGAGATATAGTAACTAGTGTGGGAAGTCATGACAGAAATAGAGGAAAGGTAGTAATTATGTGTGGGAAGTCATGACTAAAACAGAGGAAATATAGTAACTTAAGTGTGGGAAGTCATGACAGAAATAGAGGAAAGGTAGTAATGATGTGTGGGAAGTCATGACTAAAACAGAGGAGATATAGTAACTAGTGTGGGAAGTCATGACAGAAATAGGGGAAAGATAGTAACTGATGTGTGGGAGGTCATGACTAAAACAGAGGAGATATAGTAATTAGTGTGGGAAGTCATGGTAACTTATGTATGGGAAGTCGTAACTAAAATAGAGGAAATATAGTAACTTAAGTGTGGGAAGTCATGACAGAAATAGAGGAAAGGTAGTAACTTATGTGTGGGAAGTCATGACTAAAACAGAGGAAATATAGTAACTTAAGTGTGGGAAGTCATGACAGAAATAGAGGAAAGGTAGTAACTTATGTATGGGAAGTCGTAACTAAAACAGAGGAAATATAGTAACTTAAGTGTGGGAAGTCATGACAGAAATAGAGGAAAGGTAGTAACTTATGTGTGGGAAGTCATGACTAAAACAAAGGAAATACAGTAACTTAAGTGTGGGAAGTCATGACAGAAGTAGAGTAAGGTAGTAACTTATGTATGGGAAGTCATAACTAAAACAGAGGAAATACAGTAACTTAAGTGTGGGAAGTCATGACAGAAATAGAGGAAAGGTAGTAACTTATATCTGGTAAGTCATGACCAAAACAGAGGAAATATAGTAACTAAAGTGTGGGAAGTCATGACAGAAATAGAGGAAAGTTAGTAACTTAAGTGTGGGAAGTCATGACAGAAATAGAGGAAAGGTAGTAACTTAAGTGTGGGAAGTCATGACTAAAACAGAGGAAATATAGTAACTTAAGTGTGGGAAGTCATGACAGAAATAGAGGAAAGGTAGTAGCTTATGTATGGGAAGTCATAACTAAATCAGAGGAGATATAGTAACTAGTGTGGGAAGTCATGATAGAAATAGAGGAAAGGTAGTAATTATGTGTGGGAAGTCATGACTAAAACAGAGGAAATATAGTAACTTAAGTGTGGGAAGTCATGACAGAAATAGAGGAAAGGTAGTAATGATGTGTGGGAAGTCATGACTAAAACAGAGGAGATATAGTAACTAGTGTGGGAAGTCATGACAGAAATAGAGGAAAGGTAGTAATTATGTGTTGGAAGTCGTAACTAAATAGAGGAAATATAGTAACTTAAGTGTGGGAAGTCATGACAGAAATAGAGGAAAGGTAGTAACTTATGTGTGGGAAGTCATGACTAAAACAGAGGAAATATAGTAACTTAAGTGTGGGAAGTCATGACAGAAAATAGAGGAAAGGTAGTAACTTATGTATGGGAAGTCGTAACTAAATAGAGGAAATATAGTAACTTAATGTGGGAAGTCATGACAGAAATAGAGGAAAGGTAGTAACTTATGTGTGGAAGTCATGACTAAAACAGAGGAATATAAATAACTAGTGTGGGAAGTCATGACAGAAATAGAGAAAGGTAGTAATTATGTGTGGGAAGTCATGACTAAAACAGAGGAAATATAGTAACTTAAGTGTGGGAAGTCATGACAGAAATAGAGGAAAGGTAGTAATGATGTGTGGGAAGTCATGACTAAAACAGAGGAGATATAGTAACTAGTGTGGGAAGTCATGACAGAAATAGGGGAAAGATAGTAACTGATGTGTGGGAGGTCATGACTAAAACAGAGGAGATATAGTAATTAGTGTGGGAAGTCATGGTAACTTATGTATGGAAGTCGTAACTAAAATAAGGAAATATAGTAACTTAAGTGTGGGAAGTCATGACAGAAATAGAGGAAAGGTAGTAACTTATGTGTGGGAAGTCATGACTAAAACAGAGGAAATATAGTAACTTAAGTGTGGGAAGTCATGACAGAAATAGAGGAAAGGTAGTAACTTATGTATGGGAAGTCGTAACTAAAATAGAGGAAATATAGTAACTTAAGTGTGGGAAGTCATGACAGAAATAGAGGAAAGGTAGTAACTTATTGTGGGGAAGTCATGACTAAAACAAAGGAAATACAGTAACTTAAGTGTGGGAAGTCATGACAGAAGTAGAGTAAGGTAGTAACTTATGTATGGGAAGTCATAACTAAAACAGAGGAAATACAATAACTTAAGTGTGGGAAGTCATGACAGAAATAGAGGAAAGGTAGTAACTTATATCTGGTAAGACATGACCAAAACAGAGGAAATATAGTAACTAAAGTGTGGGAAGTCATGACAGAAATAGAGGAAAGTTAGTAACTTAAGTGTGGGAAGTCATGACAGAAATAGAGGAAAGGTAGTAACTTAAGTGTGGGAAGTCATGACTAAAACAGAGGAAATATAGTAACTTAAGTGTGGGAAGTCATGACAGAAATAGAGGAAAGGTAGTAGCTTATGTATGGGAAGTCATAACTAAATCAGAGGAGATATAGTAACTAGTGTGGGAAGTCATGATAGAAATAGAGGAAAGGTAGTAATTATGTGTGGGAAGTCATGACTAAAACAGAGGAAATATAGTAACTTAATGTGGGAAGTCATGACAGAAATAGAGAAAGGTAGTAATGATGTGTGGGAAGTCATGACTAAAACAGAGGAGATATAGTAACTAGTGTGGGAAGTCATGACAGAAATAGAGGAAAGGTAGTAATTATGTGTTGGAAGTCGTAACTAAATAGAGGAAATATAGTAACTTAAGTGTGGGAAGTCATGACAGAAATAGAGGAAAGGTAGTAACTTATGTGTGGGAATCATGACTAAAACAGAGGAATATAGTAACTTAAGTGTGGGAAGTCATGACAGAAATAGAGGAAAGGTAGTAACTTATGTATGGGAAGTCGTAACTAAATAGAGGAAATATAGTAACTTAAGTGTGGGAAGTCATGACAGAAATAGAGGAAAGGTAGTAACTTATGTGTGGGAAGTCATGACTAAAACAGAGGAGATATAGTAACTAGTGTGGGAAGTCATGACAGAAATAGAGGAAAGGTAGTAATTATGTGTGGGAAGTCATGACTAAAACAGAGGAAATATAGTAACTTAAGTGTGGGAAGTCATGACAGAAATAGAGGAAAGGTAGTAATGATGTGTGGGAAGTCATGACTAAAACAGAGGAGATATAGTAACTAGTGTGGGAAGTCATGACAGAAATAGGGGAAAGATAGTAACTGATGTGTGGGAGGTCATGACTAAAACAGAGGAGATATAGTAATTAGTGTGGGAAGTCATGGTAACTTATGTATGGGAAGTCGTAACTAAAATAGAGGAAATATAGTAACTTAAGTGTGGGAAGTCATGACAGAAATAGAGGAAAGGTAGTAACTTATGTGTGGGAAGTCATGACTAAAACAGAGGAAATTTAGTAACTTAAGTGTGGGAAGTCATGACAGAAATAGAGGAAAGGTAGTAACTTATGTATGGGAAGTCGTAACTAAAATAGAGGAAATATAGTAACTTAAGTGTGGGAAGTCATGACAGAAATAGAGGAAAGGTAGTAACTTATGTGTGGGAAGTCATGACTAAAACAAAGGAAATACAGTAACTTAAGTGTGGGAAGTCATGACAGAAGTAGAGTAAGGTAGTAACCTATGTATGGGAAGTCATAACTAAAACAGAGGAAATACAGTAACTTAAGTGTGGGAAGTCATGACAGAAATAGAGGAAAGGTAGTAACTTATATCTGGTAAGTCATGACCAAAACAGAGGAAATATAGTAACTAAAGTGTGGGAAGTCATGACAGAAATAGAGGAAAGTTAGTAACTTATGTGTGGGAAGTCATGTCAGAAATAGAGGAAAGGTAGTAACTTATGTGTGGGAAGTCATGTCTAAAATGGAGGAAATATAGTAACTTAAGTGTGGGAAGTCATGACAGAAATAGAGTAAGGTAGTAACTTATGTATGGGAAGTCATAACTAAGACAGAGGAAATATAGTAATTTAAGTGTGGGAAGTCATGACAGAAATAGAGGAAAGGTAGTAACTTATGTGTGGTAAGTCATGACCAAAACAGAGGAAATATAGTAACTAAAGTGTGGGAAGTCATGACAGAAATTGAGGAAAGATAGTAACTGATGTGTGGGAAGTCATGACTAAAACAGAGGAAATATAGTAACTTAAGTGTTGGAAGTCATGACAGAAGTAGAGGAAAGGTAGTAACATTTGTCTGGGAAGTCTGACTAAAACAGAGGAAATATAGTAACTTAAGTGTTGGAAGTCATGACAGAAATAGAGGAAAGGTAGTAACTTATGTGTGGGAAGTCATGACTAAAACAGAGGAAATATAGTAACTTAAGTGTGGGAAGTCATGACAGCAATAGAGTAAGGTAGTAACTTATGTATGGGAAGTCATAACTAAAACAGAGGAAATATAGTAACTTAAGTGTGGGAAGTCATGACAGAAATAGAGGAAAGGTAGTAGCTTATATGTGGTAAGTCATGACCAAAACAGAGGAAATATAGTAACTAAAGTGTGGGAAGTCATGACAGAAATAGAGGAAAGTTAGTAACTTATGTGTGGGAAGTCGTGTCAGAAATAGAGGAAAGGTAGTAACTTAAGTGTGGGAAGTCATGTCTAAAACAGAGGAAATATAGTAACTTAAGTGTGGGAAGTCATGACAGAAATAGAGTAAGGTAGTAACTTATGTATGGGAAGTCATAACTAAAACAGAGGAAATATAGTAACTTAAGTGTGGGAAGTCATGACAGAAATAGAGGAAAGGTAGTAGCTTATGTGTGGTAAGTCATGACCAAAACAGAGGAAATATAGTAACTAAAGTGTGGGAAGTCATGAAAGAAATAGAGGAAAGATAGTAACTGATGTGTTGGAAGTCATGACTAAAACAGAGGAAATATAGTAACTTAAGTGTTGGAAGTCATGACAGAAGTAGAGGAAAGGTAGTAACGTTTTTGTGGGAAGTCATGACTAAAACAGAGGAAATATAGTAACTTAAGTGTGGGAAGTTATGACAGAAATAGAGGAAAGGTAGTAACTTATGTGTGGTAAGTCATGACCAAAACAGAGAAAATATAGTAACTAAAGTGTTGGAAGTCATGACAGAAATAGAGGAAAAGTAGTAACTTATGTGTGGAAAGTCATGACTAAAACAGAGGAAATATAGTAACTTAAGTGTTGGAAGTCATAACAGAAGTAGAGGAAAGGTAGTAACGTTTGTGTTGGAAGTCATGACTCAAACAGAGGAGATATAGTAACTTCAGTGTTGGAAGTGATGACAGAAATAGAGGAAAAGTAGATACTTATGTGTGGAAAGTCATGACTAAAACAGAGGAAATATAGTAACTTAAGTGTTGGAAGTGATGACAGAAATAGAGGAAAGGTAGATACTTATGTGTTGGAAGTCATGACTAAAACAGAGGAAATATAGTAACTTAAGTGTTGGAAGTGATGACAGAAATAGAGGAAAAGTAGTAACTTATGAATGGGAAGTTATAACTAAAACAGAGGAAATATAGTAACTTAAGTGTGGGAAGTCATGACTAAAACAGAGGAAATATAGTATCTTAAGTGTGGGAAGTCATGACAGAAATAGAGGAAAAGTAGTAACTTATGAATGGGAAGTCATTGCTAAAACAGAGGAAATATAGTAACTTAAGTGTTGGAAGTCATGACAGAAATAGAGGAAAGGTAGTAACTTATGTGTTGGAAGTCATAACTAAAACAGAGGAAATATGGTAACTTACGTGTGGGAGGTCATGAAAGAAATAGAGGAAAAGTATTAACTTATGTATGGAAAGTCATAACTAAATCAGAGGAAATATAGTAACTTAAGTGTGGGAAGTCATGACAGAAATAGAGGAAAGGTAGTAACTTTGTATGGGAAGTCATAACTAAATCAGAGGAAATATAGTAACTTAAGTGTGGGAAGTCGTGACAGAAATAGAGGAAAGGTAGTAACTTATGAATGGGAAGTCATAACTAAAACAGAGAAAATATGACTAAATTAGAGGTAATATAGGAAATAGGAAATACAGAAACTTATGTTTGAAATAAAGAAGAAGCATCTTTTACATCTGAGGTGTTATCTACTGACATTTTTAACATTTATAATTATGTTTTTGCCCTGTACATCCGTCCATCCGTCACACTTCATTTCCGATCAATAATTGGTGAACCATTGACCTAGAACCTGCAAACTTCATAGGTAGAGTAGACATCCATTATTGTTTTTGGGTCACTTCTTCAAAGGTCAATGTCATAGGGACTAGAACATGGAAACTTCATAGGATGATTGGACATGCTGAGTAGATGATCTCTATCACATTTCAGTCTCTAAGCCAACCATGAGTGTCTCTTTGATTTTCACTCCTTTCCTGGATTGATTTCTTGCCTATTACTACTAGCATTGGGGGAGACATGCTGTTTTCTACAAAAGCATTTTCTAGTTAGTTACAGTGTATCCTTAAACATTTTGTTTGGATTGTGACGTTAGGAATGTATAAGCTTCCAGTTTGATCAAAATCATTGTTAGTAAGTTTCTGGGCAATAATCTAAATCCCAAATTACCTGTTCTAACAAACTTTTGTAGCAAGCTTATAAATATTAGTTCCTCCTAACAATCCAATTGGGATTGCTGGAGTCAGGGTCACTTTTTCCAGTTCAGACTGATATATTTGTTACCAAACATAAAGAATAACAAGCTAGGTCTCAGACCTTTTTGATTGTGTTATTGGTGACAGGGGTCAAGGTCACTTATACTAAAAATAGAATAATGATTTTTGCACAGAAAGTCTAGTTAAAATGAGATATTGTAGGAGGCAGTTTTCTAGGAAAAAAAAGTTGTAAATGCACATTTCGCAGCTGGGATCTGAGTCCCTGTTATCAAAAAGTAAGTTCAGGCCAAAGGAACAACATATTTTGATGAAATATTTTATATAGCAGTCTATTTTGAGGTTGAAAAACTTGGTTTCATTGTTTTGCTATATTTCCTTTCAGATTGATGAGCAAAAGTCAGAATTTATATGGAAGTGCCTATATACAATTTAGGGTACATCTTTCTTATGTAAAAGTGATCTAAGTTAAAAACTTTAAGAAACTTCATTATAATATTTTGGTAGTTTATAATCGTGAAAGATGTGTTGAGAATGCAGACAAAACAAATTCCAAACAAATTTAAGAACATCTAAAGGCTTCTTCCAAATTAATCTTTGGAAGTTGTTAACAATATCCCTGTTACTGGTTAGGTTCTTAAGCAAGATATTTTGTCAACTTTAAACTATTTTTTTTTTAAATATTTTTATCAGTGAACATGATACCTGGAATTGAGAAGTAGAATTTGTCAAAAGTTAACAAGACTCAAGTACTTAAAGAATTTGAATATTTGTCTAGTCATGATCATATCAAAAATATTTCAGTCAAAACCTATGACAAGTCTGTAATTCAATTGACCACCTTGAAGTTTTCTCAAGTGATTTATTATGCTATAAGTTGAATATCTTATCTTTTTAATGTGAATGTTGAAAATTTAAATTTACAGTTTGATCCTCCAAATTGGTAACTGGGTTTTTTCATGAATAGCAGCTTTATTTTGCAAGAGCCAGATTGAAGTTATTTGTCATTCTAATGGTCTCTGGGGAGGGGAGGGTGGGTATTAGGATTTTTTAGTCTGACTATACGAAGTATATGGAGAATTATCCTACTCACCCCGGCATCAGCGTCGGCGTCTTTCCGCGTCCCCACCTTGGTTAAATTTTTTTTACACTTTCTCTTTTCTCTGTATCTCTGTAATTACTTGATGGATTTGCTTTAAACTTAAAATACTTATTCCTCATCATCACCCACATCATCTGGCATTATGGCCATAACTCTCACACCAATATTTCACAAATTATTCCCCCTTTTTACTTAGAATTTCAGGTTAAAGTTTTTGTGCACTTTCGCTCTATCTCAGTTATTACAATATGGATTTGATTCAAATTTATAATATTAATCCACATCCTCACCCACATCATATGACACAATGTCCATAACTCTTGTACCAATTTTTCATGAATTATGCCCCCTTTTTACTTGAAATTTCAGGTTAAAGTTTTGGTGCACTTTCACTCTATCTCAGTTATAACTAAATGGATTTGATTCAGACTTAAAATATTTGTTCAACATCATCACTCACATCATATGACACAAGAGCCATAACTCTTGCACCAATATTTCATGAATTATCTCCCCTTCTTACTTAGAATTTCAGGTTAAAGGTTTGATGCACTTTCACTCTATCTCAGTTATTACAAAATGGATTTGATTCAAACTTGAAGTAGTTCTTCCACATCATCACCCAAATCATATGACACAAGGTGCATAACTCTTGCACCAATATTTTATGAATTATGCCTCCTTTTTGCTTAGAATTATACTTATTTAGTGTTTTGATACACTTTATCTTTATCTCTCTTATTACTTAATATTTTTGACACAGACTCAAGCTATTGTGCAATATCTTCATTCACCATTGGAGTCATTAAACACTCCAGTGACCGCTCCAGCTTCCTCAGATGTGCCCAATTTCACTATCCTGCATCGAAATAGTTGAGCGCGCTGTCTCCTGTGACAGCTCTTGTTTTATTCTTATGGTACCTTTATTTCTGCCTGATTTATGATGAAATATGTATCTTTCCCTGTGTAAAATTCTGACAAGTGAAAAATTTAGTGGTTTTTTTTTTCTTCAAAATTTAACCAAGGAGATTAAGTGTTTATGCTTACTACACTCTTCTAAAAGTTGTGTAATAGTCTGTCAATAAAAAAAGGCAAAAAAGAAAGGGCCAGGTATGTTTTACATTGAAAAATGGTCTTTTTAGCAAATAGCTTAGAATGTGACGACTAATAGCATCACCCTTTTACATCAATAAAACTTATAATTGATACAAGATCTTGAAAAGTGTCCCTACTTAAAGATAATTTTCAGCCTGACTATCTGAATGAATAATATCTATTTACACGCTATTTTGACGTGACATCAAATGTTATGTTCAAACCTACGTATATAGTCAAACCTCTTAATTTGAATAAAACTGAATTATGCGGGCGAGCACAAATTCAGTATAATCTTTTTATTAAATGAGCTCAACATATTCAGTACTGAAATTGCAGGAATTCAATATACTCTGTCACGTAACAAGAAACAACACCAAAATATAAACAAGAAAGACAGTGAGCATAATTTTGCTGATTGAAAAGAGCTCTGTTATCAATGTAGTGAAGAATAATTGTAAAAAAAATTGATTTAAGTTAAATTGTTTCTTTTGCTGACAATGCATTGGAGGACATACAATATTGCCATGTTATATAACTTTCACAGAGTTGACTAGGCATACATATTATATGTGATATGTGAGAATATTATTTCTTGTGTGAAAGTTGTACATTATATGTAGTACATTACCACTTCAAATGCATTTCAGTTTTGACTGCAAGTTACGTTCAAAACGTTATATTAAGGACACACTTAGGGGTCAATTGACATTTTTAGCTCATCTGATTTTTTGAAAAAAAATGATGAGTTATTGTCATCACTTGAGCGGTTGTCGGCGTCGGCGTCTGCGTCGGCGTTGCCTGGTTAAGTTTTATGTTTAGGTCAGCTTTTCTCCTAAACTATCAAAACTATTGCTTTGAAACTTGGAATACTTGTTCACCATCATAAGCTGACCCTGTATAGCAAGAAACATAACTCCATCTTGCTTTTTGCAAGATTTATGGCCCCTTTTGTACTTAGAAAATATCAGATTTCTTGGTTAAGTTTTATGTTTAGGTCAACTTTTCTCCTAAACTATCAAAGCTATTGCTTTGAAACTTGGAATACTTGTTCACCATCATAAGCAGACCCTGTACATCAAGAAACATAACTCCATCTTGCTTTTTGCAAGATTTATTGCCCCTTTTGGACTTAGAAAATCAGTTTTCTTGGTTAAGTTTTATGTTTAGGTCAGCTTTTATCCTAAACTATCAAAGCTATTGCTTTAAAACTTGCAACACTTGTTCACCATCATAAGTTGACCCTGTATAGCAAGAAACATAACTCCGTCCTGCTTTTTGCTAGATTTATGGCCCCTTTTGGACTTAGAAAATATCAGATTTCTTGGTTAAGTTTTATGTTTAGGTCAACTTTTTTTCTTAAACTATCAAAGCTATTGCTTTGAAACTTGCAACACTTGTTCACCATCATAAGCTGACCCTGTACAGCAAGCAACATAACTCCATCCTGCTTTTTGCAATAATTATTGCCCCTTTTGGACTTAGAAAATCATTTTCTTGGTTGAGTATTATGTTTAAGTCAACTTTTCTCATAAACTATCAAAGCTATTGCTTTAAAACTTGCAACAGTTTTTCACCATCATAAGTGGACACTGTACATCAAGAAACATAACTCTATCCTGCTTTTTGCAAGAATGATGGCCCTTTTTAGACTTAGAAAATCATGGGTAGGACAATATTTCTATTACACAAAAAAAATCAGATGAGCGTCAGCACCAGCAAGGCGGTGCTCTTGTTTAGACATTTTTATGCCCCCGAAGGGAGGCATATAGTTTTTGAACCGTCTGTCCGTCTGTCGGTCCGTCGGTCTGTCAGTCTGTCGGTCTGTCAGTCTGTCCGCAATTTTCGTGTCCGGTCCATATCTTTGTCATTGATGGATGGATTTTCAAATAACTTGGCATGAATGTGTACCACAGTAAGACGACGTGTCACGCACAAGACCCAGGTCCATAGCTCAAAGGTCAAGGTCACACTTAGACATTAAAGGATAGTGCATTGATGGGCGTGTCCAGTCCATATCTTTGTCATCGATGGATGGATTTTCAAATAACTTGGCATGAATGTGTACCACAGTAAGACGACGTGTCGCGCGCAAGACCCAGGTCCGTAGCTCAAAGGTCAAGGTCACACTTAGACTTTAAAAGGATAGTGCATTGATGGGCGTGTCCGGTCCATATCTTTGTCATCCATGGATGGATTTTCAAATTACTTGGCATGAATGTGTACCACAGTAAGACGACGTGTCGCGCGCAAGACCCAGGTCCGTAGCTCAAAGGTCAAGGTCACACTTAGTCATTAAAGGATAGTGCATTGATGGGCGTGTCCGGTCCATATCTTTGTCATCCATGGATGGATTTTCAAATAACTTGGCATGAATGTGTACCACAGTAAGACGACATGTCATGCGCAAGACCCAGGTCCGTAGCTCAAAGGTCAAGGTCACACTTAGACGTTAAAGGTCATTTTTCATGATAGTGCATTGATGGGCGTGTCCCGTCCATATCTTTGTCATTCATGCATGGATTTTAAAATAACTACGCATGAATGTGTGACACAGTAAGACGACGTGTGGCGCGTAAGACCCAGCTCCATAGGTCAAAGGTCCTAAACTCTAACATCGGCCATAACTATTCATTCAAAGTGCCATCGGGGGCATGTGTCATCCTATGGAGACAGCTCTTGTTTTTTATTATTATTTCATATAAATTCACCATAATTTCCTCTATCAGATGCAAAAAAAAAAAGAATTTAAAAGTTCAAAAATATAACTTTTATTTGATGATTTTCCAGAATTAACAGTAGATATTTGACATGTGTTTACATCAATCTGACTAAAATTCATCTCCAGTTAATGCTACGCACATTGGATCTGCAGACGTGCTATTGATAGCCTCGTTCTGATGACCCTTCCGCTAGCCAATCAGAGCCTTACTTACAACATTTTGTATGTGAAAGTAGAAGTTTAAAAAATCTATATTTAGCCTGGGTTTTTCATATTTACAATTCTTATGATGACCACATCGAGACATTTGAGAGAAATCATATGTCATGGTACGGACTTGGTCACGTAAGGTGTCAGACAGCCGGTTAGCTCAGTCGGTAGGGCACTCTCCCTGTAAGTGAGCGGTCCCGGGTCCGGACTAACTGCACATTTTTCTCACCCTTTGACATTCGACGCAATTTTGATGGTTCAGCCAAATGCTTGTTGAAACAAGTCGTCTGATTGGTTCAAATAAAAACAGATTTGCGAAAATAAAAATAGCAATATCGGAAATCCAAAATATACAGAAGACGAATGTGAATTGGTCATTCTCAGATCTTCGTTTAGAAGATCAAGTACTTTAGTCAGATTGATGTTTACATTAACACCCTTATGAAAAGAACAGCCAGGCTATAAATTTAGTCATGGTATTTCTGAACCATCAGCTTAGCATCTCAATAATTATAATGGGGTCATTCAAGGCTCTAGAGGGAGCGTTAATGGGAGTTATATTGCCTTGATGTAATCGAAATTAAACGGGTGATTTTCATCAGGTAAATAAAACTTATTAGTCCCCTACTGGTTGAAAACCAGTTTCAGGGACTATAGAAATGCGCTTTTCCATCTGTCTGTCATTCCGTCCGCCCGTCCGCAATTTCGTGTCCGGTCCATAACTCTGTCATCCATGAAGGGATTTTAATATTACTTGGCGTAAATGTTCCCCATGATGAGACAATGTGTTCTGCGCAAAACCCGGACCCCTAGCTTAAAGGTCAAGGTCACAATTGGAGGTCAAAGGTCAACAGGACCTTTTTCCTGTCCGGTCCATAACTCTGCCATCCATGAAAAGATTTTAATATTACTTGGCACAAATGTACCTCATAATAAGACGATTTGTCATGCACAACTTTCAGACCTGTAGCTCAAAGGTCAAGGTCACACTTGGCTGTCAAATGTTAACATGGCATGAACAGGGTCTGTTTCGTGTCCGGTCCATAACTCTGCCATCCATGAAGGGATTTCAATATTACTTGGCACAAATGTTCCCCATGATGAGATGACCTGTCATGCACAAAACCCGGACCCCTAGCTCAAAGGTCAAGGTCACAATTGGAGGTCAAATGTCAATAGGGTTTTTTTCCTGTCCGGTCCAGAACTCTGTCATCCATCAAGGAATTTTAATATTACTTGGCATAAATATTCCCCATGATAAGATGACTTGTCATGCGCAACACTCGGAACCCTAGCTTGAAGGTCAAGGTCACACTTGGAGATCAAAGGTCAGTAGGGGACTTTGTTGTATTGCATGGCAATACTTCATTCACTTGTTTTGACTGGTTGTCTTGGTGGAGTGAGTTATTTGCAAATAATTATTACTAATGTTCAAGTTGTGGACCTATTAATACATGGAATTATAATGAAGTAGTCTGATTAATTGGCAGAAAAATAAGGGAAGTTCATGCTTTGATGAAGGTGGGGCCTAAGGATTTAGTTCTCATTATATATTTTCTTTCTTTTCTCAGAACAGAAATTCACAACTTGGTGAAGTGTATGATGGAAATTGCATCTGTTCCTTTGAAGGGTATTCTGTAAAAGGGTATCTCAGTTTTTAGCTCACCTGAGCACAAAGTGCTCGGGGTGAGCTATTGTGATCGATCACTGTCCAGCGTCCATCCACACTTTCCTTTAAACATTATCTCCTCCTAAACCACCAGACCAATTTTGATTAAACTTCACAGGGATGTTCCTTGGATGGTCCTCTTTAAAAACTATTCAAAGAATTGAATTCCATACAGAACTCTGGTTGCCATGGCAACCAAAAGGAAAAACTTAAAAAATCTTCTTGTCCAAAACCACATGTCCTAGGGCTCCGATATTTGGTATGTAGCATCATCTAGTGGTCCTCTACCTAGATTATTCAAATTATCCCCCTAGGGTCAAATATTGCCCCACCCTGGGGGTCACATTGTTTACATAGACTTATTTAGGGAAAACTTTGAAAATCTTCTTGTCCAAAACAACAAGACCTAGGGCTTTGATATTTGATATGTAGCATCATCTAGTGGTCCTCTACTAAGATTGTTCAAATTATCCCCCTAGGGTTAAATATGGCCCCGTCCTGGGGGTCACATGGTTTATAAAAACTTATATAGGGAAAACTTTGAAAATCTTCTTGTACAAAACCCCATAGCCTAGGGCTTTGATATTTAGTATGTAGCATCATATAGTAGTCCTTTACCAAGATTGTTCAAATTATCCCCCTGGGGTTAAAACTGGCTCCGCCCTGGGGGTCAAATGGTTTAAATAGACTTGTATAGGGAAAAACCTTTAAAAAATTCTTGTCTTAAACTATAAGGCTCAGAGCTTAGATATTTAATATTTGGCATGCTCTAGTGGTTCTCAAACAAGATTGTTCAAATCATGACCCTGGGGTCAATATATGCCACACCCAGGGGGTCCCTTGTTTTACATTGACTTATAAAGGAAAAATATTTAAAAATCTTCTTGTCCAGAACCATTAGGCCTAGACCTTAGATATTTGGTATTTAGTATTTTGTAGAGGTCAGCTATCAAGTTTGTTCAAATCATGACCCAGGGGACTACTGACCT
Source organism: Mercenaria mercenaria (assembly GCF_021730395.1). Classification (NCBI taxonomy): domain Eukaryota; kingdom Metazoa; phylum Mollusca; class Bivalvia; order Venerida; family Veneridae; genus Mercenaria; species Mercenaria mercenaria. Next base: position 42,270,917 of record NC_069377.1, on the reverse strand, counting down.
ACTTTTTCGTTTTTGAAGTTACAGCATAGAAATTTGGACCACATGTATAATTTTTGATACAGATTTCAATACTCATCTTGAATAGTCTTAATCTTGACCTAGCGACCTATTTTCTTGTTTTTGAAGCTACAGCATTGAAATTTGGACCGTGTGTATAATTTTTGATATAAATTTCAATACTCCTCTTCAGTATTCTAAACCCTGACCTACTGACCTACTTTTTTGTTTTTGAAGCTGCAGCAAAGAGATTTGGCTCACTTGTGTAATTTTTGTGCCCCCACCCCACCACCATGAGTGTTGGGGGCATATAGATTTGCTCTTGTCAGTGCGTCCGTCCGTTCGTCCGTCCGAAGTTCATGACACGCCTAGCTCAAAAAGTATTTCATATAAATTGATGAAACCTTTATCATGATATTACTTGCGCACCTTCTATTTTTCGTCTGGCGCCGCCCCATTATTTTAGAGCTGAAATAGTCAAAAATGCACATTTTCACCTTGTGACACGCCTAGCTCAAAAAGTATTTGAATAAATTGATGAAACCTTGCATGAGTCTTAATCATGATATGAACTTGCGCACCTCCTATTTTTAATATGGGTACACACCCTATTTCTAGAGTAATGGCCCCTGAAATAGTCAAAAATGCACATTTTTACCTTGTGACATGCCTAGCTCAAAAAGTATTTGATATAAATTGATGAAACCTTGCATGAGTCTTTATCATAATATGAACTTGCGCACCTACTATTTTTCATCTCGGTCTACCCCCTATTTCCAGAGTTATGGCCCCTGAAATAGTAAAAAAAATGCACATTTTCACCTAATTATGTGCCTCACTCAGAAAGTATTTAATGTAAATTCATGAAACCTTGCTTGAGTCTTTATCATAATGTGACCTTGAACACTTGGCTTTCTTCTTGAGAATTTTAGCATTTATTACAGAGTTATGGTCCTTGAAATAGCCAAAATAGTGGATTTTTTGTTTGTGATGCTCATAGCTCAAAAACTATATGGTATAGAATAATGAATCCTTTTCATAATTGTGTTTTGAGCCTATACCCCATTAAGACTGCAAACATTTGAATTATTTCCCCTTATTTGTGACAAATGTACCGGTGGGGGTGGGGGTGGGGGGAGGGGGCACACCCTGTGTCCTATAGACACATTCTAGTTTAACATCTTGAATAATCTTTACCATGACCTACTCACCTAATCTTTACCATGACCTACTCACCTTTTTTTTTATGCCCCGCCGATGAAATCGGGATGGGGGTATTGAAATGGCATTGTCCGTCCGTCCATCAGTCCGTCCGTGCGAGCTCACATTTGCATACTTAGATGGCTATAGGAACAATAGGTAACTGTACTCTTTCTTTGATGTCATTCATTCCGTAAGGCTTTTATGTGGCTATTTTTCTCTTACGTGGCTAAAAGAACAATAGAGAGAACAAAAGAGTAGCCACATAAGTATCCATATGTAGGAACATCCGTCCGTCCGCAGCCATTTCTCAGTAACTAGCTGGTAGAATTTCATGAAACTTAAAATAAACATGAACCAACATACTGCGATGATGCCTGTCAAGTTTTTTCTTTGATTGGTCAATTTCCCTTAGAGTAATTGCCCTTGATTTAACGAAAAATGACCATCCGCAACTATCGGGTAGAATTTCATAAAACTTAAAATAAATATGCACCAACATATTGGATTGGTCAATTTCTCTTAGAGTTATTGCTCTTGATTTAATGAAAAATCCACGTCTGAAGCCTTTTCTCAGTCATAAGCTGGTAGAATTTCATGAAACTTGTAATAAATATGAACCAACATACATCAATGATGCCTGTCATTTTTTTTTTCAATTGGTCAATTTTCCTTAGAGTTATTGCCCTTTAATTGTTTAAAAATCTACAGATTTGTACATAACAAACCAACCAGTTGGTAGAATTTCATTAAACTTCTTTCATTCTTTTCCATGAAAATTTATTATAAACATGTGAAGTTCTGTACCCACACCTGGTCACCACCTCTTGCCTTGGTCACACCGCCTCCCCCCCCACCCACCCACAAAAAAAAGAAAAAATCATACCTTTTTATTATTTCTTTTCAAACCTTCCATGAATATTTATCAGCATGCAAAGTTGTACCGTTCCCCCACCTCACTCTCCACTCAGTCTTGCCCACCACCCCGATCATGCATCCCCATCCCCCACCCATTTTTTTTTTCATCATTTTTAATTTTCCGTCAATATTTATAATCAACACGTGAAATTCTGTACCCTCACCTGGTAACCGCGCCCCCCCCCCCCCCCCCCCCCCCCCCCCCCCCCAAAAAAAAAAAAGAAAAAACATTCATATTTTGTTAAAATGATTTTGACTAATGAAATTATTTGCTTCTTAATAACATCCTTAACTTCTTGCTGGATATATTTTTTGGCCATTCCTCACCACAAGCCCTTTCGGCGGGGGATACCATTTCATCGAATTTGCTTGTTGTTTTTGAAGCTTTAGCAAAGAAATGTTCTAGCAAGCAAGTAAACTCAGGTGAGCGACACATGGCCCTCTTGATGGCCCTCTTGTTTAATAAATGAACCCATTCTTGAATTATATCACTTTTAACTCATTGGGGATAACAGATACCCAAAAATAATTGATTTGTCTGTAACTCTTATTCTTCTTGCAATTTAGGGAAAATTTGTGATACACTTTGGTAGTTTATGGGCCTCCAATACTGTACACAAACTTTTGGCTGATTTGAAGTACTGATGAGAGAGTTGAATCTGTTTGAAGATAACAAAAGACTTTTACATATTTTGTTATCTTAAAAGAATCATGATGCATAAAATGTTATTAAAATAGTACCATGGTATAGTTCAATCTTTCACCTTCATTTAGGTATGCTAAACATAATGATGTTTATTCTTTAGAAATGTGGAGAAAAATCATGTTAAAGCAGGTCACCCCTCGACTCATAAGCCTTAAATTTTATCTCTTAAAATACTTTCAACTGATAAAGTCATTTTATGAATCTGTTGGGCCCAGGCATATCAAATGAAAATGCTTGTTTCTTATTATTCAATAAAGAAATTGTCTATAATAGTTTTGATATCTCCATGCTTCAAAGTGCTATTATTAAAAGAAAGCAAGACTGTTTCTTTTATTTTCAATGCCATGAAAATCATTTTAGCAAGATATTTAGCTTGTTTTAAAAAATGTTCAGGCAATGCTGACAAGATGTCAGATCTTCCCAAAATACTCAACTTCACAAACTTTATTATATATGATAGAGGGTACTCTTTCATCTCCATGGCCATGTAAAAAATGAAATGTTTATCCATTGCAGATGTTGTTTTTTTTTTTTTTTTATAACAAAAACCATGGATTTTCTAGCATTATATAGTTATTCCCATATAAATGATGTCATAAGTGACCTCAAAATTACAAACATTCACTGTGATATAACATTCGAAGAGGCGTTTATAGATGTATTATTAACATTGTTTATCTATCAGAATATTGAATTTGATATTTTTCATTATTTTTAGGCCATATTAAGCCCTAAGTGTACTTTTTAGTTTCCAAAATGGCTGCAATTTACAATGGGAAATACCCTATAAAAATAACTTTTAAAAGGGGAAATACCCTTTAAAAGTTACCTTTATACCCAAAAATACAAAGTATATAGTGGCTGAATTAGTCCATTTTTGGTAAAATTGCGATTTTATTTGTCTCTTTTACCTGTATGATGGTAAATTTGTGGCCTTGTAGAACTAACATAAACAGGCTAAATTTAAGTTCAAAAAGTCCTTAAGTTGTGTAAAGTCATTGACACTCAAATCTTTAAACATTGTTTCCCAAAACTATCAGAAAGCTAGTTAAGGCATTGTGGAAATAAGGCGACAATATCTTTAAAACTGTTTTTTATCCCCTGCCAAAGGCAGAGAGATATAGTTTTGGTGTTGTCTGTCTGTCTGTCCGGAGCCATATCTAGGTACATGTTCACAACTATAGGGAAATGGGGCACGTCAAGTTTCAGTCAGACTGCCCAAGTAACACCAGAGTTATGGCCCTTAGTAGTTTCTAGTGTTAACTGTATAGGGTACTTTCTGCTTCATAACTTGTGACATATTTGACCTAGAACTATGAAACTTAAATTGAATTTTGATCACCGTAATGTGGTAGTGCACACACAAATTCATCAGAATCTCTTTAGTAACTTCAGAGTCATAGCGCTTAAATTGTTTAAAAATCCACATATTTGTATATAACAAACTAACCAATTGGTAGAATTTCATTAAACTTCTTTCATTTTTTTCCATGAACATTTATTTATCAACATTCAGAGTTGTACCCTGCCCCAACCACGCTCCTCCACCCAGTCAACCCCACCACTCCTATCATGCATCATCCCCCTCCCCACACACACAAGCAAACACACACACAAACACATTTTTTTTCTCCATTTTGTTATATTCCATCAATATTTATTATCAAGATGTGAAGTTTTGTACCCTCACCCTGTAACTCCCCCTCCCCCACTCCAAAAAAAAATTGCCTTTTAAGAAATGTTCAAATCTTCCATGAATATTTATCAACATGTGAAGTTGAACTCAACCCCCCCTCCCCCCTCCCCAGATTTCTTAATTGATTGTGCCCTCTTGATTATATATCGTTCGGTTCTTTAAAGTTCAAATGAAATTATTTGCTTCTTAGAAACATCCTTAACTCTTTGCCTGATATATTTCTTTGCTATTCCTCAACACAAACCCATTTGGCGGGGGATACCAATTCATCGAATTTGCTTGTTTAAAACTAACATCTATTATTAACCCCATCAAGAAGATGTGCAGTTTCAAATAATTTTTATGTAGATTTTAAATATATAGATTTATCTTATTTTATTTTCAGTATAAATCCGTTCCTAGATGTAGGACAAGTTGAAGGAGCGTTTGTGATGGGTATAGGTTACTGGCTGCTGGAGGAAACTATTTATGATAAACCAACTGGGAAAAACCTGACCAATGGCACTTGGGTATGTTCTGAATATTACAAAGTCTTTAAAATTCACAGGGGACTTATTTTATTGGGTTTCATGAAAACTAAGTAAATTTTCCATTTATTTTATCTTTTAATTTGAAACCCAAAATTCCATTGATCACAAAGTTAAATAATTATTTTATTAAAATCATTTATAACTTTCTTTTCATGAGATCGAGAATGTTTTATAATTGTTAATTGCCATTGTTCATCCATGTTAGACAGTGTCAGTGATACTTAGTTGTGTCTGCAGTATTACATGGGGGAGACATATTGTTTTTGCCCTGTCCATCCTTCCGATTGTCTGTCTGTCACACTTCATTTCCGATCAATAACTGGAGAACCATTTGACCTAGAACCTTCAAACTTCATAGGGTGGCAGGGCTTATGAAGTAGACGACCCCTAATGTTTTTGGGGTCTCCCCATCAAAGGTCAAGGTCACAGGGGCCTGAACATGGAAAACCATTTCCGATCAATAACTTGAGAACCTCTTGATCCAGAATCTTCATAGGATGATTGGTCATGCAGAGTTGATGACCCCTATTGATTTTGGGGTCCCTCTATTAAAGGTCAAGGTCACAGGGGCCTGAAAATGGAAAACCATTTCCAGTCAGTAACTTGAGAACCACTTGACCCAGAATGTTGAAACTTCATAGGATGATTGTTCATGCAAAGAAGATGACCCCTATTGATTTTGGGGTCCCTCTATTAAAGGTCATGGTCACAGGGGCCTGAAAATGGAAAACCATTTCCAGTCAGTAACTTGAGAACCACTTGAACCAGAATGTTGAAACTTCAAAGGATTATTGGACATGCAAAGTAGATGACCCCTTATTATTTTGGGGTCACTCTATTAAAGGTTAAGGTCACAGGGGCCTGAACATGGAAAACTGTGTCCAATAAATAACTTGAGAACCAATAGGCCCAGAATGTTGAAACTTAGTGGGATGATTGGACATGTCAAGTAGATGATCTCTGTTACAGCCAATCAGCAGTGTCTCTTTGATTTTCGCTCCTGTCCCCTATTGACTGCTTGCCTATATGACTATGCATTAGGGGAGACATGCGCTTTTCTACAAAAGCATCTTCTAGTTGTCATTCTGTTAGAGTATCAATGCATTTTGTTGCTAATGTTGCTACAGAAAACTTATTTCAACTATTAGTAATTATGCACAAAAGTGTTGTTTTTTTCCAGTTGGAAATTAAATACTGTTCTGCAAATGTTGAACTTCTACTAATGACTGACCAGAAGTGTTTTCTATCAGTTATTTAGCTCACCTGAGCCAAAGGCTTATGGTGAGCTTTTGTGACCGCTAAATCTTTGTCGTGCGTCGTGTGTCGTGTGTAGTGCGTCAACATTTTCTAAAAAAATCTTCTTCTTGAAAACCACTGGGCAAAATAACACTAAACTTCACAGGAATGATCTGTGGGTGGCTCCCTTTCAAATTATTCAAAGAATTGAATTTCATGCAGAACTCTGGTTGCCATGGCAACCGAAAGGAAAACCTTTAAAAATCTTCTTATCCAAAACCAAAGGGCCTAGGGCTTTGATATCTGGTATATAGCATCACCTAGTGGTCCTCTACCAAGATTATTCAAATTATCCCCCTAGGGTCAAATAGGCCCTGCCCTAGGGGTCATATGGTTTATATAGACTGATATAGGGAAAACTTTGAAAATCTTCTTGTACAAAACGGCACAGCCTAGGGCTTTGATATTTGGTATGTAGCATCATCTCGCGGTCCTCTACCAAGATTTTTCAAATTATCCCCCTAGGGTCAAATATGGCCCCACCCAGGGGGTCCCAAGTTTTACATAAAAAAAGTTTAAAAATCTTCTTGTCTGAAACCACAAGACATAAGCCTTTGATATTTGGTTTGTAGCATAATGTCTTATGGTCTTCAACTAAAATTGTTCAAATTGTACCCCTGGGGTGAAAAGAGGCCCTGCCCTGGGGGTCCCAAGTTTTACATAGATTTATATAGGGGGAAAAAATCTTCTTGTCTGAAACCAGAAAACCTAGGCTTTTGATATTTGGTAAGATGCATTGCCTAGTAGTCCTCTACCAAATTGTTCAGATTATGCCCTGGGGTTAAAAGAGGCCCTGCCCTGGGGTCACTTAGTTATTATATGAGTTATATAGGAAAAAATATTTCCAAGACTGTTTGATTATAATTACCTTATGACCCCAAGTAATATGATGTCACTTGACTGTGACCTTAACCTGTTGACCTACTTTCTTGTTTTTTAAGATACAGCCTTGACATACACAGTTTTGCACATCGATCGTAAAACTTAATTTCATTTACCATGAATGTGACCTACTGACTTTCTTAATATTTTAGCATCAGTTTGACATTTGAAACATGTAGCTCATATTACTCAGGTGAGCAATTGAGGGTCATCATGACCCTCTTGTTTTTAATCAGCAGTGAAATGTTGATTGGGGGTATACATTTATTTTAAAAATTCTAAATTTTTTTACACAGTTCAAACCTTTTGATTGAGATGTTCACAGTTTTTCAGGATTTCATTATGTGTGTCATATAGTTTTGCCAGTTATGGCCCAATTTTGCTAATTTGTAACTTAGAAATATTGAGCTAATCAGTCTCCCTGATTAATACAAGTTTTAATCATTACAGGACAACAAGCCTAACCATCCAGTTTCCCTGATTAGTACATGTTTGACTAATTACAGGGCATCAAACCTAGCTAATCAGTCTCCCTGACTAATACAGCATTTAACTATTACAGGGCAACAAACTTAGCTAACCAATTTCTCTGATCAATACAGGTTTTACTTATTATAGGGCATCAAACCTAGCTAATCTGTGCCCCTGACTAATACAACATCTAACTATTACAGGGCAACAAACCTAGGTAACCAGCTTCTCTGATCAATACATGTTTTACTTATTATAGGGCATCAAACCTAGCTAATCAGTACCCCTGACTAATACAACATTTAACTATTACAGGGCAACAAACTTAGCTAACCAGTTTCTCTGATCAATACATGTTTTACTTATTATAGGGCATCAAGCCCAGCTAAGCAGTCTCCCTGACTAATACAACATTTAACTATTACAGGGCAACAAACTTAGCGAACCAGTTTCTCTGATCAATTCATGTTTTATTTATTATAGGGCATCAAGCCTAGCTAAGCAGTATCCCTGACTAATACAACATTTAACTATTACAGGGCAACAAACTTAGTGAACCAGTTTCTCTGATCAATACAGGTTTTACTTATTATAGGGCATCAAGCCTAGCTAAGCAGTATCCCTCACTAATACAACATTTAACTATTACAGGGCAACAAACTTAGTGAACCAGTTTCTCTGATCAATACAGGTTTTATTTATTATAGGGCATCAAGCCTAGCTAAGCAGTATCCCTCACTAATACAACATTAAACTATTACAGGGCAACAAACTTAGTTAACCAGTTTCTCTGATCAATACAGGTTTTATTTATTATAGGGCATCAAGCCTAGCTAAGCAGTATCCCGGACTAATACAACATTTAACTATTACAGGGCAACAAACTTAGCTAACCAGTTTCTCTGATCAATACAGGTTTTACTTATTATAGGGCATCAAGCCTAGCTAAGCAGTATCCCTCACTAATACAACATTTAACTATTACAGGGCAACAAACTTAGTTAACCAGTTTCTCTGATCAATTCATGTTTTATTTATTATAGGGCATCAAGCCTTGCTAATCAGTCTCCCTGTCTAATAAAGCTTTAACTGTTACAGGACAACAAACCTATCTAACCAGTTTCCCTGGTTAATATATGTTTTACTTATAACAGGACAACAAACCTAGCTTAGACCAGTTTCCCTGATTAATATACAGTCGAACTTCGATGGCTCGAACTCGAGGGTCCCGTGGAAATTAGTTCGAGTTTTCCGTTGTTTGAGCCATCCAAATGGTGGCCATTTTGAATTTGGGAATTCGAGGGCATGACAAACCTTACATCGTAATATATTTTCATATTGTACCTAAATGTGTGCATGATACGATGATGAATAAAAATCGAACGCTGAAATATGCTTTATTATTTACTTTCAAACATGACATAGATACAGGTACGAAAAAAAAACACATATAAAACACTGATATGATTATAAGAATTTAGTGAAGACAACATCAAATGAAAAGCAAACCTTTATGAATCATAGTCCAGTACAAATATTATCAAATAATTATATTGCCTTCAAGTAGCCGACTTTAGATATGCCCCCGTTTTCGGGTCCTTTTCTAAGTTGTTCAGCCATGCTAAAGCAGTATGAAAGTTGACATCAGGTCTCCCGTTCTTATGCAGAAAAAATAAAGACAGTCATTGCTCAGTTATTTTAAATAATTCTATTCGTAAAATCAAAGCCCATTGAAGCATTGCAGTGAATGAAAGTCACTTTATTTAATTTGTTTGTCGTATACCGATGCTAATTCCATAAGCGTGTGAAAATTACGCATGCGTCTGTTAAAGGGGAAGATTGGTGAATGTCAGGCAGAGGTGTGAACAACTTTGTAAACACAAGCCATTCCGGCGACAAATTGTCTGTTCGACTGAATAGGTGTAATTATCACTGTAATTAAGCCGAAGGGACCACCAAATGAGTTTGAGAGTTCGAATTTTCGAAGTTCGAGTGATCCGAGGTAGAACTATATAGAATAAAGAAGGAATAAATTCGGGACCGGGAGAAGAGTTCGAGTGATCCCGGGTGTTCGAAAGATCCGAGTTCGAACCATTGAAGTTCAACTGTATGTTTTACTTATAACAGGACAACAAACTTAGCTAACCAGTTTCCCTGATTAATACATGTTTTACTTATAACAGGATAACAATCCTAGCGAACCAGTTTCCTGATTAATACATATTTTACTTATTACAGGGCATCAAGCCCTCTGTCTAATATAACCTTTGACTATTACAGGGCAACAAACCTAGCTAACAGTTTCCCTGATTAATATATGTTTTACTTATCATAGGGCATCAAGCCTAGCTAAGCAGTCTCCCTGTATAATACAACCTTTAACTATTACAGGACAACAAACCCAGCTAACCAGTTTCCCCATTTTTAGCTTTACCTCAGCGCAAAGTGCTTGGGGTGAGCTATTGTGATCGCTCACCATCCAACATCCATCTGTCCACACTTTCCTTTAAACAACATCTCCTCTGAAACCATTTGGTGGAAATTGATGAAACTTGGCTTGAATGTTCCTTGGGTGGTCCCCTTCAAAAGTTGTTCAAAGAATTGAATTCCACACAGAACTCTGGGTGCCATGGCAACTGAAAGGAAAAACTTAAAAAATCTTCTTGTCCAAAACCGCAAGGTGTAGAGCCTTTATATTTTGCATGTGACATCATCTAATGGTCCTCTATGAAGATTGTTCAAATTATGTCCCTGAGGTGAAAAAAGGCCCCGCCCCGGGGGTCCCAAATTTTACATAGACTTGTGTAGGAAAAAAACTTCAAAAAATCTTCTTGTCTGAAACCATAAGACCTAGGTCTTTGATATTTGGTATGTATCATTGCCTTGTGGTCCTCTAAGATTTTTTAAATTATTACCCTGGGGTGGAAAGAGGCCCTGCCCCGGGGGTCCCAAGTTTTACATAGACTTATATAGGAAAAAACTTTAAAAATCTTCTTGTCTGAAACCACAAGACCTAGGCTTTTGATATTTGGTATGTTGCATTGCCTAGTGGTTCTCTACCAAGATTAGTCAAATTATATCCCTGAGGTGAAAAGAGACCGCACCCAGGGGGTCCCCGAGTTTTACATAGACTTATTTAGGAAAAAAAACTTTAAAAATCTTACCTGAAACTGCAAGGCCTAGGCTTTTGATATTTGGTATGTTGCATTGCCTAGTGGTCCTCTACCAGAATGGTTCAAATTATGTCCCTAGGGTGAAAAGAGGCCCTGCCCTGGGGGTCCCAAGTTTTACATAGCCTTTTTATAGGAAAGAACTTTAAAAATCTTCTTGTCTGAAAGTTCAAGGCCTAGGCCTTTGATATTTGGTGTGTAGCAGTGATTAGTGGTTCTCTAACAATATTGTTCAAATTAGGCCCCTGGGTGAAAAGAGGCCCTGCCCTGGGAGACATTTGTATATGAGTTAAATAGGAAAAAATATTTAAAAAATTATCTGAAAATATTTCCTAGACTGTTTAATTATAATTACCTAATGACCCCAAGTAATTAGGAGTCACTTGACTATGACCTTGACCTACTGACCAACTTTCTTTTTTTAGCTCACCTGTCACGAAGTGACAAGGTGAGCTATAATGATTGCTTGATGTCCGTCGTTCGTCGTTCGTCATGCGTCGTGCGTCATATGTCATCCGTCGTGCGTAGTACGTCGTCGGTCAATAATTTCTAAAAAAATCTTCTTTTGAAAACCACTGGGCAGAATTACACCAAACTTCACAGGAATGATCCTTAGGTGGCCCCCTTTAAAAATTATTCAAAGAATTGAATTTCATGCAGAACTCTGGTTGCCATGGCAACCGAAAGGAAAAACTTTAAAAATCTTCTTGTCCAAAACCACAGGGCCTAGGGCTTTGATATCTGGTGTGTAGCATCATCTAGTAGTCCTCTACCAAAATTGTTCAAATTATCCCCCTAGGGTCAAATATGGCCCCGCCCCGGGGGTCACATGGTTTATATAGTCTTATATAGGGAAAACTTGGAAAATCTTCTTGTACAAAACCACATGGCCTAGGGCTTTGATATTTGGTATGTAGCATCATCTAGTGGTCCTCTACCAAGACTGTTTAAATTATCCCCCTAGGGTCAAATATGGCCCCGCCCCGGGGATTCCAAGTTTTACATAGACTTATATAGGAAAAAAAGTTTAAAAATCTTCTTGTCTGAAACCATACGACCTAGGCTTTTCATATTTGGTATGTCCTCTACCAAAATTGTTCAAATTATGCCCCTGGGGTTAAAAGAGGCCCCGCCCTGGGGTCACTTACTTATTATCTGAGTTACATAGGAAAAGTACTTAAAAAATCATCTGATCCTATTTCCAAGACTGTTTAATTATAATTACCTGATGACCCCAAGTGATATGATGTCACTTGACTGTGACCTTGACCTACTGACCTACTTTCTTGTTTTTTAAGAAACAGCCTTGAAATTTTAATGACATACAAAGTTTTGCACACAAATCGTAAAACTGAATTTCATTGTCCATTAATGTGACCTACCGACTTCCTTAATATTTTATCATCAGTTTGACATTTGAAACATGTAGCTCATATTACTTAGGTGAGCGATCCAGGGTCATCATGACCCTCTTATACTTTTTATAGGAACATAAACCAAACTGATCAGGTTCCCAGTTTAATGTATGTTTCGTTATATGTTTCAGTGTCGTTATATTTTTTGGTCCTTTGGAATCATGGATTACATTCATTTTTATCATAATAGAATTCCGCTTTTAAAAGCCAGTGTTAGGAGGGGATGTGAGGGGTGTTGCACATTACCTCTGATGAACAGACTTAATCATATGGCATCTGCTGTTATGTTGCTTGGTTGCATTCTATGCTTCCAAAAGGCCTTTTTACAGATTTAATTACTTACTACAGGATAGCATGGAATCCCAGCTTATCAAGCTCCCTGATTTTGATATTCTTGTATTTATTTATTGTAGGACTACAAGCCTAGCTAAGTATTGCCCTTGATAAATACATGTTTTACATAATACAGGACTACAAGCCTCCATCATCGAAGGATATACCAATAGACTTCAGGATACAGTTGCTGAAAGATGCACCAAACCCTATTGGCATTCTAAGGTCCAAAGGTAATGTTGTTCCCAGTTGATGATTTCACTTTAAATTTCAGTTTAAAAAACAGTATACTGGAATCAAAGAGACTGCCTACATATTAAAAAGAGTTATTTGTTTGCTTGAGAGTCAAGAGTATTCAGCCGTATCAGAGTTCCTGATACCTCCAGTTCTTCACTTCCTGACATGTATCAGAAGTGGATAAAAAATAAAAAGACATGCATTGTTTTCATTCAGTCAAGAATTCTTCCTATGGGTTTACACATTGTCTGTCTGTCTGTAACTTTGTCATCCACAGAGGGATATGATATAACTTGGCACAAAATTTTCTCTATTATTTGACGATGACTGTGGTATGCACAACAATCAGAACGTGAGCTCAAAGATTAACAGGCCGTATTTTCCACTAATGGAAATGGACGCTTGTCCACTATGATGATTTTACTTGCATTGCACAGGTTCCATAACTCTTGCAATTTTACAAAATTATGCCCCTTTCTTGACTTACCAATTCTGAAGACAACTGCAGCCGAAATGCAAATAGGATAGAAAACAAAAACATAGCCGAGTTGGAGATTAGTTATGTCCATGGTTCACTTCTCTTTGAATTTGTATATTTTCAGCTTGTGGGGAGCCCCCATTATGTATGAGTTGTTCAGTGTTGTTTGCCTTGAAACATGCAGTGGAGGCAGCCAGACAGGAGGTTGGCAAGGATACGTACTTTCCTCTAGGTACGGTTTGTGTGGTCTTCATAGCAAAGTTGTTATAGTTGGTGACTTCGAGACCAATTCCCTTCACTGTATAGGTTTGGTGATTCAACAGGAGTTGATTTTTTATTAGAGAAAAACACTCATATAGCTTGTGGTCAGTGGTTCTACCAAGGGGCTTGCCTGTGCCTTCAGTAATTCTTAGAGAGATACATAAGTCTTCCTCTATTATTAAACAAGATAGTAACTTTTGATCAGAGTTAGAAGCCAACAACAACAAATAAGAAACAATTATTTCAGTTAACCCACTTGGTGTTTCTGTACTTCTTAATATCAGTGAGTCTTCAGCAAGTACTAAGTGTTCCCCACATCAGATAAACATAGAGCTTGAATGACATTATACATGATCACATAGAAAGTAGTACCTACAGTGATCATACTTCATAGGATTCAGTTGCCTGTGATAAGTTAGTTGATGACCCATGTTATTTTGGGATCATTAGGTCAGCGTCACAGTAACCTCCAAACAAAAATCAGTATCTGATCAATGAATAATGAGTACTTAGAACTTCATCAAACATCACAGCATGATTGCCTTAGGTCAGTAATTATTTCTTATTGTTTTAGGGTCTGTAGATTAAAGGATCTTTAGAAAGAAAGTTTATGGTCATTAACTGGAGAATGTTTAAGCTAGGTTACTAATTGATGACTATATTGTTTTAATGGTTGGTAGATCAAGTTCAGTGTCAGATTGGCCTTAAGATTGAGAACATTTTAGGATCAATGCAAGTAACAGTATCACTGTGCCTTTGAGACTAGAAATTGTTTTAAATCAATAACTAGAAAAGGCTTGGGCCTAAGACTGTCACATGATGAATGTCTGTGGTCAGTGGATAAGAGAATATAAGTCACAGCGCACTGTATCTCAAAAAGTAATCAGTTACTCAATGAGTTGACAGGGTATATGTTTGCTTGATTATTAGAAAGCAGTCATCACTTGTAATTCTGTGTTTCAGATGGTCCAGCAACAGTTGAGATCATACAACAAGCTTGTATGACCAATATTGAATCTTTCAAGATGACCTAGATGTTGTGTTCAACATCATATAGCTTGTCTGACAGATACAGGATTTTTCCAGATGTCTCCCATGAGATCATTCTGCAAGCTTGTTGACATATACTGAATTTTTTCAAGTTGACCTAGATGCCCCCATTGAGATTATACATCAAACTTGTATGACAGATATTGTATTTTCAAGATAAACTAGATGTCTCTATTGAAAGCACACAGCAAGCTTGTATGACAGATATTGTATTTTCAAGATAAACTGGATGTCTCTATTGAGATTACACACCAACCTTGTTCGACAGATATTGTATTTTCAAGACGAATAAGATGTTTTCAGTGAGATCATACTTCAAGCTTGTATGACAGATATGGAATTTTTATGCCCCCAGATACAAAGTTTATGGCGGCTATATTGGAGTCACACATGTCTGTCCTTTCATCCATCCATCCATCCATCGCTGTATCTTCTTAACAGCTGGGAAGATTTTCATATAACTAGCGTCGTTTGTTAACTATATCAAGATGATTTGCAGAGTGCACAACTAAGGTCACTAGGTCCGTGGTGAGATCACACTTGGAGGTCAATGGTCAGACAGCTTAAAGTAGCATCAGTTAATTACCTCATCAGGATGATGTGCAGAGCATACAGTCCAAGACTTCAGGTCCAAAGACAAGGTCACATGTGGAGGTCAAATGTCAAAAAGCTTAGCTTTGTGTCTGCTCTGTATTGTCTAAATAGCTTGAAAGAATTTATAAAGCTAGCACTGATTGTTTATACTTCATCAAGATGACATGCAGAGCATATGACCCAGGTCACTAATGTCAGTTTCACAGTTAGAAGTCAAAGATCAAATAGCTTCAGTTTGTGTTCACTCCAAATCTTCATTACTATTTGAAGAGTTTTCATACAACTAGGATCAGTTGTAAATCTCATCAAGATGACTTTCATCTAGTGTACAGCCGATGTCAGTAGATATTAAAGGTCAAGGTCAAGGTCACACTTTAAGGTCAGAGGTCATGATCAAAACATTTTACTTTCCCTGTATCAAAGCAGCATCTGGGGGTATTAATCACATTCAGTAATAGCTCCAGTTCAAGGTGAACTGAATGTCTACAGTGAGATCATACAGCAAGCTTGTATGACAGATACTGAATTTTTCTTTATGCCCTAGATGTCCACATTGAGATCATGCAACAGGCTTGTATGATAGATACTAAATTTTTCAAGATGAGCTAGATGTCCCCAGTGAGGTCATACAGCAAGCTTGTATGAAAGGTACTGAATCTCCGTGTTCCAAAGTTATAAAACTAAGTTTGACAACCAGTCTCAGAATGCAGTCTTGATATTGGTCTGTTTCTAGATCTTGATCAGAATCAGCCAATCAGAGTTAGGTATTGAGACTGGTTTTCAAACTCAGTTTTGTAATCTTTGGGCTTTATACTCCACAATACTCCAAAAATACTATTTCAGGTGGAAAATGTTCTAGTTTCACTTTTGTAACAGGTTTGTCTGAAACAGTTTAGGTGGATCAAAACATTTTATAATATTTGATATAATTAACTAATATAAACAGCCAAGTTCGTGCAGATATAAACTGAGATATTTATAATGGACACAAAATATATTTTTTTAATTATTTGGTTTTGATTTGTTGTATAGATTACTATATGAAAATTTTGTTAAGTCACCTGTATATGTTATTATTTTAGGTATGAAACAAGATTTCCTCATACTACAGTAATCATATGGGAGCTTGAATTTATTTACATGCTTTTATTTTATGCTAATTTTTCATTTTATATAACTAGATATGATATATTTTAAAAATTCATTTAGTTTTCAGCTTGTTGCCATCTATGTTGAAATTTTTGTTTTATTTTATCATTCCATTTAGAGCTTCTATCAGTTGGCTGTATAGAATTTTTAGCCATTTGACCTCTAGGTTGAATTTTTCATAGAACTAAGAGCTTAAATAGAATTTTGAACATAGTTTTGTATAATCATATATTTTTTACCCATCCCCACCCCCAACACAGTGGCCTTGAGACTGAAAATGTCTTTGGCTCAATAACTCAAAAACCTTTGAGTCTACTGCCTTCAAACTTCATAAGATAATTGCCAGTGGTCAGTAGATGACCTCTGTTGTATTGGGGGTCATTAGTTCAAATGTCAAGGTCTTAGTGATCTCAGGATCTAAAATGGGACAGGCCATTGTGGGGTGGGGGGATGTGTATTACAAACAGCTTGTGTATTTACTCATTTTAAAGCTTACCTCAGTAAATGATTTGGAATGTTCAGCGTTTTGCTATCTTGTTTTAACTGTTTATTTTATATAACTGGGTATTTAATCACTTGTTTAAGTGCTTTTCTCAGTAGCAGATTTAGATTTTTTAGCATTTTGCCATCTTGTTTGTACTTCTCATTTTTGATAACTATGTATTTAGTCAGTATTTTTTGAGCATATGTCAGTAGGAGATTTAGAATTTTCAGCATTTTGCAATCCTGTTTGAACTTTCTATTATATATAATTTGGCATTTTATTATTTGTTTTAGAGCTTACCTTAGTAGAAGATTTAGAACTTTCAGCATTTTGCCATCTTGTTTGTACTTTTCATTTATTTTGAATGTTTCAGATATAAGAGCTTCAGTTGTCACCCACTTTTTGGTCGCCATGTTTGTATCATGTAAGTTTTACATGTAAGCAGATTTTTCTAAAATTACCAGACTAAATGCTTTCAAACTTCACGCGTGGCTTCGGCATCACGAGTGACTTGACCTCACAGGTCAAGTTACATAAATTTAATGTTGTAAAAATTATGCCCCATTTTAACTTAGAGATTTTGGTTAAAGTTTTGCATATAAGCAGGTTTCTCAATAACTACCTGGTCAGATGCTTTCAAACTTTATACATGTTTTTTGCATTATGAGACGACCTCACAGGGAAAGTTACATAACTAGCTTTTATTTTGTTACAATTATGCCCTTTTTTATATGTCTGTATGTCCATCTGTCATATTTCGTGTTTGCAGCATAACTTAATAACCATTCAGAGTATTGACTTTAAACTTGGCAGATTGGTAGATGACCATAAGACGATGTGTAAAGCACATAAGCCAGGTCTGTAGGTCAAAGGTCAAGGTCACAAATTGAGCTCAAAGGTCAAATTTGACCCTCATATTTCATGTCCAAAGCATAACTTAATAGCCATTCAAGGTATTGACTTTTAATATAGTATATTGGTAGGTGACCATGACATAGTGCAGAGCACATGAACCAGGTAGATAGGTCAAGGGTCAAGGTCACAAATGGAGCTCAAAAGTCAAATTTGTCCTTCATTATTTGTGTCTGCAGCATAACTTATTATCCGTTCAAGATATTGTCTTCAGTCTTGGCATATAGGTAGGTGGCCATGTGATGATGTGCAGAGTGCATGAACCAGTTTTGTTAGATCAAAGGTCAAGGTCACAGCAAGATCTGTCTGTCATATTTTGCGTGAAGAGCATAATTCAGGTATTGACTTCAAACTTGGCCTATAGGTAGGTGGCAATGAGACAATGTGCATAGTGCATGAGCTTAGTCTATAGGTCAAAGGTCAAGGTCACAAATTGAGTTCAAATCTGTCCTTTGTAATGTGTCCAGAGCACAACTTCAGCACTACTCAAGGTATTGAGTTTAAACTTTGAATACAGTTGGGTTATGACGAGGTTATTTGAGAAGTATAGCAGTCCACATCACCCTCCCCCACACACACACACAGCCCTACCGCCACCACAAAAATTCTAAGGGCTGGGACGATTTCAAAATTTTGAAACCGGTTAATCATTTGTATGAAATTGAATCGAACCGGTTAATCGGACACCATATTGAAAATGCTATTTTCTTTCCTGATGACCATATCAAGGTACTTCCAGCAGCTGATTTCATTAAGAAGTTAGGGACTTATTCATTTGCAAGCAGTGTGATAATTAATAGGTCATATTTTGGTGTATTTTATTTTAAATCTGTCATGACAGACAAATCAGAGACTATTGATTTCCGATATGTTCAATGTGTTTTAGCGGAAATATACTGCGGGTCTATGTGCTGGTCAAAGAAATGTATAAAGATAAAGTACGAGTCATGATGTTTATTGTTTGAGAGCGATTAGCAGTTTTGCGAAATTGAAACCAGTTTCACCTAGTAATCGAATCGGATCCGATTAACTGAGTAATCTTCCCAGTCCTAGTTATTTACCCCTTATTTTAGAGCATACCTCAGTAGGAGATTTACATTTTCAGCTTGTCAGCTGAATTCAAGAGACAAATTAGTGTTAGGTTAGCTCACCATAAACTACCTTTACCCATAATGCATGGTGCTGTACGATTATGCTTATGGTATTCACTTTTTACACTGTTTTTAAATTTTTGGCATTCACTTTTTACATCGCTTGTTTGTGTTATTTTGCACATTTTTCTTGAACTTTTTTGTTGGTTGTTACATTAGTTACACCACTTTTCTTACATTCTGACCTTGTTACAGTACAGTAGTAGATACTGTTTAGATATTTATGGGTGAACTGCTGTGTTCATGATGTACATATATTTACACACAAATACATTGTTATGAACTTAATATTTTGAAGACTGCTTCAATAGCTCATTGGTATTGGCTGCTGTGGTTGTGGTAGGTCATGTGTTTACTCCCATATGGCAGCATACAAGACATGTCAAAAATAGCACTGCTAGTGCCCTTCTTTGGTGCTCAGTACATGTATTTAAAAGATAATTTACCGGGAGATAAAATAAATTCATGTCAGTACAATGTATGTGTAAGCGGCTACCTTTCTGGATACGCAAGAGCTTTGTAACTCATACTGTCTGTTAATCATATGAGAAGTTATTTAAAGGTTACTGTTTTAAGTGTTTGTTTGATTTTTAGCTCACCTGAGCAATGCTCAGATGAGTTTTTCTGATCGCTCGATGTCTGTCGTCTGTCAACATTTAGCTTGTGTATGTGATAGAGGCTGTATTTTTCAACTGATCTTCATGAAATTTGGTCAGAATGATTACCTTGATGAAATCTAGGCCGAGTTTGAAAATGGGTCATCTGGGATCAGAAACTTGGTCACTAGGTCAAATCAAAGAAAAACCTTGTGTATGCGATAGAGGCTGTATTTTTCAATTGATCTTCATGAATTTTGGTCAGAATGATTACCTTGATAAAATCTAGGCCGATTTTGAAAATGGGTCATCTGGGGTCAAAAACTAGGTCACTAAGTCAAATCAAAGAAAAACCTTGTGTATGTGATAGAGGCTGTATTTTTCAATTAATCTTCATGAATTTTGGTCAGAATAATAACCTTGATGAAATCTAAGACGAGTTCAAAAATGGATCGTCTGGGGCAAAAAGTAGGTCACTAGGTCAAATCAAAGAAAAACCTTGTGTATGCGATAGAGGCTGTATTTTTTAATTAATCTTCATGAATTTTGGTCAGAATGATTACCTTGATGAAATCTAAGCCGAGTTCGAAAATTGGTCATCTGGGGTCAAAAACTAGGTCACTAGGTCAAATCAAAGAAAAACCTTGTGTATGCAATAAAGGCTGTATTTTTTAATTGATCTTCATGAAATTTGGTCAGAATGATTGCATTGATAAAATATAGGTCGATTTCGAATATGGGTCATCTTGGGTCAAAAATTAGGTCACTAGGTCAAATCAAAGAAAAGCTTTGTGTATGCGATAGAGGCTATATTTTTCAATTGATCTTCTGAAATTAAGTCAGAATGATTGCCTTGATGAAATCTAGGCCAGATTTGAATATGGGTCATCTTGGGTCAAAAAGTAGGTCACTAGGTCAAATCAAAGAAAAAACATGTGTATGTGATAGAGGCTGTTTTTTTCAATTGATCTTCATGAAATTTGATCAGAATGATTGCCTTGATAAAATCTACGTTAAATCTGATAATGGGTCCTCTTGGGTCAAAAAGTAGGTCACTAGGTCAAATCAAAGAAAACCCTTCTGTATGCAATAGAGGCTGTATTTTTCAATTGATCTTCATGAAATTTTGTCCGAATGATAGCCTTGATGAAATCTAGGTCGAGTTCGAATATGGGTCATCTGGGTCAAAAAGTAGGTCACTAGGTTAAATCAAAGAAAAACCTTGTGTATGCAATAGAGGCAAAATTTTTTCAACGGATCTTCATGAAATTTTGTCAGAATGATAGCCTTGATGAAATCTAGGTCAGGTTCGAATATTGGTCACCTGGGTTTAAAAACTAGGTCACTAGGTCAGGTCAAGGAAAAATCTGGTGTATGCAATAGGGGCTGCATTTTACACTGGATTTTCATAAAATCTGGTCAGAATGGTTGCCTTGATGAAATTTAGGTCAAGGTCAAATATGGGTAGTCTGGGGTCAAAAACTAGGTCAAATCAAAGGAGAAACTTGTGTATGCGATAGAGGCTGTATTTTTCAATTCAATCTGACTAAAGTACATCTCCTATTACGCTACGCATAGGATCTGAAAACGACCTATTCATTGCCTCGTTCTGACGGCTCTTTCGCTAGCCAATCAGAGCCTAGCTTACAACATCTTGCAAATCTACATGTAGCATTGACTTTTGATATTTACAATTCTTATGTCGTAAAGTATCAGATAGCCGGTTAGCTCAGTCGGTAGGCCACTTGCTTTGTAAGCGAGGGGTCCCGGGTTCGAGTCCTGGAATAACCGCATATTTTTCTTATCCTTTGACAATCGAACAAGTCGTCTGATTGGATAACATAAAAATAGCAATAATGGAAATCCAAAATATACAGAAGACGTATGTGAATAGGTCGTTCTCAGATCTTCGTTTAGAAGATCAAGTACTTTAGTCAGATTGTTTTTCAATTGATCTTCATGAAATTTGGTCAGAATGATAGCCTTAATGAGATCTAGGTCAAGTTCGAATATGGGTCAACTGGGATCAAAAACTAGGTCACTAGGTCAAATCAAAGAAAATACTTATTTATACTCAAGATGTTTGCTCCAATTTTAATGATAATTGGTCAGAATTTTTTTCCCCATGAAATCACTAGGTCAAACATGTTTACACTGTTATGGTGTGTTATGGTGTGTTTCTCAGGTGAGCGACCTAGGGCCATCTTGGCCCTCTTGTTAATATATTTTGTTGGGGGAAAAACAACTAACTTGGTACTGGGAATTAATATTGCATTTGCAGGCAGAGATAACAAGAAAAGTTGATTCAGCAAGTATGAGGGCTAAATGGTTTTTGTCCTATATAACCGCATTTATGGTGTTTTAGTAGTTTTAACTGCTGTGATTAATGACTGTTACGCCATGACATGAGTTATGCTATTGACTGATCTGTATGTCAACACAGGTTTGCTGAGTAAAAGTCAAAACTTGAGGAATAAAACTTAGAAATTTATTTTTAATGTGATTAAAGACTTTGAATGGCTTGCCACTCAAAAGGCAAAACTTTTAGCCCTTGGTCCAATGCTGAGACCTTGGGCAAATACTTTTGACTATAGACAGGAAAGCCATTCAGTTGATCTTTTCATTTTGACTTTGTAAACTGAATGTAATAATGTTTATTGAAAAAGTCTTATTTGAAACAAGAAAGCAAAGTTAGTAATAATATTATTATTTCAATATTTGTTTTACCTTTAGATAATGATCTAGTAGAAGAAATTGAAATGGATATGTTGTTTTCATTTACTCCTTGTTGTTATTGTTGTTGTTGTTATATTTTTCATCTATTTGGAGAGCAATGTTTAGACTATTTTCTTTTATGTTGTTAAGTTTTGTTTTTACTTTTAAAAAAACCTTTAAACACTTTGCAATATTTTTCTTTGAAGATATAGCATATTTTGACTCTTCATTAGAATCATTTGGGCTCATCTATCTTCTTTTCTCATACAGCAATGAGCTCTTATTTTTATGATATAATGATCTGGCGATGTATATGTTCTAGGTCAGATAGTGAAGGTCACGTGAGCAACTCAGGGCTGTTAAGGCTGTCTTGTTTTATTAAGTATTAGTTATACGAGGGGTGTCCCAGAAGTTTGCAGAATTGTCATATATAACTTTCATAATACTGGTTGATTAAACAAGAAATCGGCAGGACAATATTTAATATTTCGAAACAATACTGTATAAGAATCAAAAGATTACAATAAACATGAATTCGTAAACGGATATAGAGAAATCACCTATCACGCAACACCAGGAGCACATATGATGTCGATGATGTTAACAAAACGTTACATTATACGTTCCCTGTTCACTTCTTCAGTATAATCCCCGCCGGTGTTTACACATTTCCAGTGTCTGCTGATCCATTTCTGGGATGTTTCCATGAGAGTAGAAACAGTTATCTGTGTGGTTTGCATAAGGTCAGAGCTCGACTCAAAGCGTTGGCAGCGTAACTGGGCTTTGATTTCCAGAAAAGGTTGGAAGTCCATGGGGGCCAGATCAGGACTGTAGGGCGGATGCTCTTCAACAGATAATCTACCATTACAGAATCAAACATGCCACTTTTTCCAGAATGGCGGAAGCGTTGTCGATCTTTTCATCAGCTTCAGGGTTTCTGCTGGCGACATCTGAAGACATACGCACACTTTCACATGTGTACGTCATAATTTACAGCTAAATTTGAATGGAAACAGCTATGACGTTGAAATTATCAGGAAATTACGTCAATTCATGCTGTAAACGTCACGTCCTTTCGCGGAAAATTTATCCGCTCTACAGTGATATTAACTGACAATGTTTTAAAGAAAAAAAATTTTGTTTATAATTGCCAAACCATACTTAGTTTTTAAAAAATCCCACCACATTTCACGCAGATTGGTGTTTGCATTTGTGAACAAGGATGTTATTCCGTGAACTTCAGGGACACCCCTCGTACTTGGACATTTTTGCAATAATTTTCTTTGAAGAGGTACTATATTTCATTACATTGGAATCATAGAAGCTCATCTGCCTTCTGGTCACATATAGCAATGAGCTCTCATATTTCTGATTCGATGATTTGTTAGTTGTGTCACTAGGTTAACTTGGGACAGCTAAAGTCTGCATAGAAGCACAGGTAATTTGCCATGGTATGCAATTTAATTGCAAAAAAGTTATCATGTTTTTCTTTTAAATTTTAGATCTGTTGTGGATCATTTCCATACAGAAAAATCAAATAAATAGAAACAGCTGCATTTTAATCATAGAAAATAACAAGAGATGTACCTATTTAATTATTTTTAATGAGATTTTATTGGTACATGTATATTTTACTCACAAGCATGTTTTTGATATTATCTCATGTTTTTGTAATATAAAATTTTATAGATCTAGTTATATTTGTGTGCCATAGATTACTATACTCATGTTCTTTCCTTTTCTTATACTTTCATTGTATACAAAGAGCACTTATTATGTCAAACCTGTTACCATGAACATGCCTTTATGTAACATGGAGGATATTTGTCAGGTACTGCAAAGGGAGAGAACCAACATTTTCACAAACTTGAAACAGGAGTGAAAATATGCAATTGTCTCTATTTGCAGTGGCTGGTAAATATCATTTGTGTGAAAATTGAAAAATTTTCTGCTTATTCCATGATTACCACAGTTACGTGCAGTGATTCAGAAGCTATTCTGTCCCTGAAATCAAAATAATGCCATGTTGTTTTTGAAAAGCGAGTTCAAAATACAAAATTATTGATGCAACAATTTTACTAATGACTTTTCGAATAGTTTAGTGAAATCTCCACATATGCATTTGCAGTAATCACAAGTCATTTTTATAATGGAATAGTTTGCCAGCAGAAGTGTTAGTACATTGTATTTATTACATGTATGACTATTTTATGTGATAAAACAGCTAATGTTCAGACTTCTCAGATGCTTATCAAAGAAGGAAATCCTACAAGTACACATGCATGTACTCTTATGTCTCATTGTTTAAGACTGATAACTAACTGACTGCTGTCTGTTATTACCGAGTGCATCACAACTGGCCGTGTCATTTGCTGTTCTCTCTTTTTGTTTTGCTGTTTACCTTATTAATTAATAAAAACATTTTCTGTTTTATTTGAGTGTATTAGGAGTATAAGACATGTTGCATGTTATGTTGTTTTCACAAAGAGTCTCATAACTTGGTGCATTTTATGTTGTTTTCTATAATTGTTGTATATGTAATTACCTCCCTTTATACATATCCATGTTAGATGCTTTATACATTTAATCTAGTTATAGCGTATCGTTTTATATAGATTGCAATAAAACTGTTGAAAAATATGAAAAGTCTTTGTTTATTTTTATACACATGTTTTGAAAACACAAGATGTATAGTGGTGTTATCCATTCATCAATATTTACCATTACCAAATTCAAGGGGGAATTTTGTGGACCATATTTTTTTGAAAGGATGATTTTTAACGGGTGTTTGGTTAACAAAAATGTTATATTTCAAATGCCATAAACAATTATATCATTTGATTGCTGTACAATATAGGTAAAAATGTGTTTAACTTGGTTGCTATTGCAGTCAGTTTTTAATTCCTTAAATAGCAACTAGATGCCCACGGACAACATGTCGAGCCCGCACTTTGACACCTAACTGTGACCTTGGCCTCTGAGATAGTCCGTCTCATTGAGTTAAACATTCATGCAAAATATAAACAAGATTCCTCAATGCATGTCAAAGTTATAGGCGAGAAAAGATCTGACGTGACCTTGACCTTTGAGATAGGAACCTGAGGTTTGCGCATGACACACCGTCTCAATGAGGTTAACATTCATGCCAAATATAAACAAGATTCCTCAATGCATGTGCAAAGTTATGATCCGGACAAGATCTGACATGACCTTTGACCTCCAACTGTGACCTTGACCTTTGAGATAGGAACCTGGAGTTGTATGTCAAAGTTATGGTCCAGACAAACAAATCCAGACGGACGGACGCACACACTGACGCACGCCTCCGCAAGCGGGCTCGACAAAAATTGTTTCAACGAAACGGATCCTCTGCAGTAGTCATCGTCTTTTACTCATTCCACACAATGACCACCATAAAGCAATTAAAAGTTATATATAACCTCACTGCATGGCTCACGGATCCTCAGTGGCAGTCATCGTCTTTTACTTATTCCACACAATAAACAACAAAGCAATATAACCCCACTGCAAGGTTCACGGATCCTCAGCAATACCCATCGTTTCTTGCTTATTCCACACAATGAATAACATAAAGCAATTAAATGTTACATATATGCTCACTGTAAGGTTCACGGATCCTCAGCGGCACCCCAGTCTCTCACGTATATCAAACAATGAACAACATAAAAGCAATTAAACCGTTGTATATAACTGCAACGTCCCTGGTAAATTCTTCTAGACAAATAGGAAACTGACGCCAATCACTATCGAAATATCATAGGCATACTACTGTATTAAGCTTTTTAATTTTTACATGGATAACTTGACTGAATTTCGGAGTAAGTGCAAAAAAGTTTCATGCTTGAGTAGCTGTCAGCTACTTTGTCCAAATCGTAAACGCGTTTATATACTGACGTCGATAGAAAAAAAATCATTTAATACTTGTATGACTTTTTTAACCTTGTGGAAATAGGTATCGACTGTCTCCCATAAGTGAGGCCATCTTTTTATTATAAGGTTTATAGAATGTGTATAGCAAGTCTTTTGTCTTCTTGTACATGGTAGCGTCAGACTTTGCCGTATTAGCTACTGTTAGCTTCAAAATGTCCGACATTTTTCTTGAAGATAATGGACCTGCAATAGAAAGCAAACGTTACTAACTAAATATTATAAAATAAAGGTGAGATTTGTAGTTATCATTACCGAAAACATGATATTTTTGAACATATGATTCAAAGATACATGTATATAAAATATAGTTGGGCCTCCTACACATGAAACTTTGTTTTGTATCAATATTGATTCCTTACATATTTAATAGTCATAAAAATTATATGACCTTTTCTATCTTTCCTTATAATGCCTCATTAATTGAAATATGATGTCTCATTTTATTTCATTTTCATTTTTTGATATTACTCCATTTTCAATCAATATTTCAGATATAAGAAGATCACACTTCCTATTCCAGATCCATATATAACTATCGGCTTGTAAAACAACTTCCCCACATGAGTGCTATGGGAAATAAATGATCTGTCTAGCACAATCTCTTTCACAAAGTTGTCTCTACTCACCTCAATATTTGACGAGGAAGTGAAAGAACTAGACTGGGTAAACCTTCATGTCGACAATTCTGTTTACAAGATGTTTGAATTTTCTCTTAGGGGAGACCGGGGATAGTTGTTACATTTTTCATATTTTGTATTGTATGGGATGAATTATTTAACCGATTTTGTCCAGCTTATAATCTTTGTAAAGCTCATTCATTGCAATTTTCAAATTTGCGCTATTAATTCTAAAACGAAGAATATTTCTATCCGATAAAGATAGTTGTATCATGTTGGTGAAATGTAACAACTTACCCCACCGTTGGGGTAAATTGTTACAGCGTCTGGGGCAAATTGTTACAATAAGCAATTTTACAAAGAATTTACATTTTTACAACACAACAGTAAACACAACACAACAGTAAACATACAATGCTTTCCAATCTGTTTATAACATGTATAACACAGCATTTTCATTTCACAAATGAATCATTCCATAGAGCCTTGGAAGTTAAACAAAACCTTGCGAATTTCAAACCGTACAGGTCCATACTCTATTTTTTCAGCATTAATGCAAGCCTGAATAATGCTATAGGCCCCTACTATTTAGCCTACTGAAACTGCTTCTTGTACTTTTTTGTATCTATTTGCATGTATATAGGCAATACAGTATGGTTAAATCAAAACATCTCTTCCATTTCTCCATCATATCCACAATGATGACAAATAGGACGTTTACATCTGTTTACATTTTTTTTTTGTTTTGTTGCTTTCTGTTCTTTAGTTTTGAGCACTTGTTTTGTTCATTTTTAACAAATTTTCCACAGTTTCATGGTGAATTCTTATTTTACTATGTTAGCACTCTTTTCGGGCGTATCTGTCAGAAGAGCTCTTTTACATTCTTTCGCCATCCAGCAGTCATTCTAAATTGGCATTTCTTATCTGGAGAAAACGCAGGCCTGTTGTAGTTGTTCGCTGCTCTTAGTGCACTATTAGATTTTACTGACGCCACTGTAATGTTCATTTCTATTCACACCAATCAGGACAAGATATATATATATATATATATATATATATATATATATATATATATATATATATCTCTCTCTCTCTCTCTCTCTCTCTCTCTCTCTCTCTCTCTCTCTCTCTCTCTCTCTCCACTGAATACGACTTCTTCATAGACAAATTGCAATAATGTTTGTATCGCCAGAGGAGCTCTTATGGTTTAAGATGGCAGAGGTGCCAAGGCAGCTACACAAAGTCGACAATGTAAGGTATACAGCGCTTAATATCGTCAGTTACATTTTGGCCATTTGAAAAATCTATATAGTAACTGGCATGGTCATTTCACTTCATTTTCAGTAGTATGCGCATGGGGTAGTTGTCATCTCTGCTATTCAATGTAACTACAGCATAGAGCCAACAATGTCCATCCCCATATGCAGCTTCCTGGTTCAATCGGGCATTTACTATAACAAAAGTAGTGTTCTGGTTTCCCTTGTCTCAAACAGGAACGTCTAATACGGTTGCTCCAGTCTCAAATAAAGATTCTCTTGTGAATCTTCTCATTGGGGTCAACTTGTAGTATGTACCAACGTGCCCCGACCCCACAACACGTAACAATATCTAAGGTAGACAACTCAGAAAAAGCATGTAACCTCTTGAGATTTTACGATATTTAGCACAATTCCTTGCTTAGTCCAACAACATTTTTAAAGTTTTATATATATTTCAAGTGTGCACATGAACCAAAAATATATGAAAAACTCGAAAATTTACTTACGTGGCCCAAAATCTAGCTTTTTGTTTTATTTTTCAAATAACTGTCACCAAGTTAAATAACGCATCCGTAAAAGATGGCGACTTTTAAAACTAACAAACACGCATAATCTGTGACTTTATATGATGCGTCATCACTTCAATATTTGCAATGTAACAACCTACCCCATGTAACAACTATCCCCGGTCTCCCCTACTTTGCCGAGCAGGGCAGACAAAACAAAAATATGACTCAGAAAAATAGCCAAATGAGTCTTCAGACTACAAAGTTTCATGCTAGAAAATACCTTTATTAGTATAAAAAGTAAATTTTACCCTGTCGCATATAACATGCAATTTCGTAAAATTTATAATGCTTTTAAAAGTATAAAATATGTTTCATCTTTTAAGTGTTGAGTATGAAATCCATACTTACTCATATTGAGGAATTTGAAAGTGTTTGCAAGAGTTTGTTTAGTTCTAGTCAGGTATTGTCCCATGTGTACAGTCAATATCTGATCCTTTCTAAACACAGACAAAAGCTCTTGCATATAGAAAGCATAAAATCCAGCACGGAAACTCTCGGCCAATATTATACTTTTCTGAAATTCAAATTCAACATTTTATTATGTATTACAGGTAGAGTGATGACTTGACACTGATATACATTGTTGTATAAGAATATCGTTAAGATTTTAAATAGACTGCACGGTAATAACTTGACAATGATATACAGCGAACACCCGTCTGGTCCGAGCATTTTTTCCAGCAATGCTTAAAAGTTTTTCTACGAGGCTCATACTGCATTGCTAAATATTTTAGCCGCGATAAAATCTAGAAAATTTTCACTTGTCCAAAATGCTAGAATTCAAGATCATGTATGCAGTAGTTTCATTATGTGTATTCGAGTGCTGTCTTTTTTTTTTTCTTTTTCGCCAGAAAACTGTGACTAAATTCACACCACTGAAAAAAATCTGTACTTTTTGAGCAGATGGAGTGATTTTAGGTTCCTGGTCAAAATTAACATTATAGAACTATTTCAGAAGTTGTGTCGGCTTTGCACGTGCGCCAACGCAACAAAGTGCGGCAACGGAACAAAGCGAAATAAGCAACATTTTTGTCTTCAATGTTGTGTTGCGCGATAATAGTATCCTGACGCACGCGCCAAAACGACCTAAAACTTACAAAATTCTGTTGTGGCAAGTTGGCGTTCACGCCAGCACGACACAACAAAATGTTCTGCTCAAGCCGCGCGCACGTCAATGTAAACCGATATGTTCTAAATAATCCAACATACAATGGCGTACTGGTACGCTGGTGTTCATTATTTTAGTATATATTGAATTAGAAAAATAGCTATGGACACGTCTTGCATTCGATTATTGTTGTTTCAAAGCTAGGGAAATGTGCCCAGCTTCACGCTTCAATGTGAATGAAATCATAAGCTATTCACAAGTGGTCGATTGTTTACTGTTTGAATAGATATTACTATAATACGTTTTTTGTTAATTTCCTCCCATCGTGCTCATTCTGGTTAAATCTTTGTTTTAAACTTTTAATTTAATTCACTGTGAGTACATTTAAAGATCTTAATATAGCATCTTGTGCAAGTGCAATCATGTTTTTAAAAAAGCGGCTTCATGTCTGACCAAAGAAATAAACAAGCCCGTTTTCTCAAAACAATTATAAGAAAAATAACTAAGAAACACTAGAGAAGCTGTTATTATGTTACCTTTTGTAGTTGTTTCGGAAGTGTTTCATTATAGAGACATCGTCTCATTGAGAAACGCTTGAAACATGTTTCATACGCATCCATCAGCGCTAAGGTTTGTTTGTGAAACATCTTTGCTATCATTTTCGAAGATGAATGAAGGCGTCCTCTAATTTTCATTTCGTGTAAGAAGTCAGAAAAGAGCCTAAAATAAATAAATATATTTTCAAAACCATAATATCAGTGAAAAGACTCACTAATTGGCGGTTGGGAATATTTTCATCCATTCTGCTGAAAAGATTGTGCATTGCAAAGACAACACAACATATTTACAAAGTAGCAAGATAAAAATTCCCAAGGTTCTTACCATGTTAGATATAACTACCAGTACTCCATCAGTGCCGCTAAAATTACTTCCCAACGCCAATCAATTCATCTTTTATGTCTTCAAAGAATTTTGAATAACAACGTTTTACAGATTTAGTTAGATTTTGAATGACGAAGATATGTTTATTGGCGAAAACGGGTGCTTACCTTGTAACAGGATCTCTGAATATAATAATAATCTTCGCATTGGGTGTTAAATGTTTGATGTAATGAAAAGTTGTGTAACGTGGTTCCGTCAATCCCTCGTTGCCAGGCAACAAATCCCAACCGGTATGTATATGAAGATTTGCAGGAGTTGCATCAGCTACCAAACAGAAATCGTGAAATTAATAATGATGCAAGTTATGTTCGACCGGTATGACTGCTGGCATAATCGTTATGTAATATATTATTTTCCCTTGCGTAAGTACGGTATGGTATAAATACGCTGTATGAAACAGCGCGGTAATCTCAGTCTGAAAACTAGCTGAATGTAATTGTTATGATACGGTTAGACGTGTGGGGTAAGACAAAAACTAGCTGAACGTAAAAATGTGTTGCGAATTTGCGTTACTTGATGCGGTAAGACAATCAAAGTACTGAAAGTACAGAAAGGCTGGCTACCACAAAACACTGGATGAAATCTGTGCGGGAATTTGCAAAATCTTAGCTTTATGTGTTTTCCATATCAAACTAAGGCGAGCATAGGGTATTGATGTGATGGACCATCTTGATTAACTTGTGAAGGTAGTGTAAGGATAGATGGTGAAAAAATACATTGTATTTGCTTCATTGGGGATAACATAATTAGTGAGACAAACGGCACATAATGCTCACTTTGGAATCTGAAACCACAAAAAATTAATATCTTACAAAAAAGTCAGGTTCCGAGAACGTTATCCAATCAAACCACATAGGATAAAGAACGAAATTCATAGTTTATTCGAGAAACGTAGTTTATCAAATGTAAAGAATGGTTTAACGGTGATATATTAGGATTAAAAAATGAACCATGAATTTCGGGTGTGAACCTGCGTTTACGAATCTTGAACCCCTGTATACGAACGTGAGCCTAGGTCTATGATCTTGAACCATAGTTTACAGACGTGACATGTATAGAAATCGTCCAATAATTACATGAACCCAGGTTCACAGTCGAAAACTAGGATTAACAATGGATAAACTAGGTTTTTCAAACTTAAAAGCATGTAAACCTATTCTTTCGAGCGAAAACAAAGGATAACGTGGTAAACCAGAGTTCACACTCGTAAGCATAGGTCCACGTTTGTAAACCCGAGTTAAAGTTCAATCGTGAAACCTAATTTATCGGACGTAAACATGGGTTCAAGAGCGTAAACTATGGTTTACGCCTGTTGTCCAATGTTTCCGCTCAAAAATATATGTTAGTATTCGACCAAGAATGTAATTATTGGATTATTGGATTACCGCGAACCATTGTTTACGGGCGTGAACCTATGTTCACGACCATGAACTAGGTTTACGTTCAGTAAAATTGGTTTCTCGAACAAAACTATGATTTTTGGTCGTAATCCTATGTTCACGAGCGTGAACCTATGTCTACGGTCGTAAACCCATTTTTACGGTCGTAAACTTAAGTTCTCGATCGTTAACATATGTTCACGTTCGTAAACTATGGTTTACTCTCGTGAACCCTGGATTACGCCCGTAAACATAGGTTCACGCTTGTGAACTTAGATTAACGACCGAAAATCATAATTCATAAAAAAAAACTAGTTTAAACCTGGGTTCACGGGCGTAAACTATGGTCATCGCCCGTTATCTTATGTTTCGCTCGAAAATAATTTATGGGTAAGTATTCGAAAAACTTGGTTTTACGTTCGAAAAACCTACTTTATCGGTTGTTAATTCTAGTTTTTCGACCATGAACCTGGGTTCACGTTATCATTGGTCAATTGGCGTGCCATAAACGTTTATATATGTTTATAAAGAAGTAATTATGAACATTAAGGGACATAATATCAGATAAAGTATAAAAACAACAAACACAACATCAATACTTCGATATGCAAAGCCCCCCACCCCCACCCCACAGACACAAACACATCATGTATGAATGTATGAACACTGATCAGCGATTTTCTTGTCGGTATGAGGGAAACCCGCTACAAACAGGACTGTTAATGATTATGGTCTAGTCCTGTTCCTTCCCTAATACGATGATTAGGAAAATTGACGGACCCGTTATAGTGTACCTCCTTTTTTTTGAAGAGTATTCCATTCCTACCATAAGACTACTTTCACTAAATTTTCAGGAAGGCGTAGGTTCAAGCCCCACTAGGACCAAACTTTGTTCATTATACTTCTTTTTTCAAGTAAGATAAACTGTTGTTTTTTTTCAATACTTATTACCATTGATTTGTCGTACAAAAAGCGGATTTTTTTCATTAGATTAGCCATTCCTTGCTGTTTAAAATGAATTTAACCTGAAGGGTGAATGTTTAGACATCTTTGAAAATACTTTGTTACATTTTGTAAAAGTTCTTGATTTTGCGTTTATTCTTTAGTTTACAAAGTTTGGAAGAAATGTAGATAGGTTTTACTTCTGCCCTATGGTTCTTTTTGAATGCAGAGGGCAAGGCTATAATTCTTATGGGTTGGAGCTTAATTTCTGCCCGATTAAATTCTTTTACTGGAGGCTCCCAAGAAAAATTGTTATCGACAATTTTATTTTGTGTTTTACAATTGTTACGCAATACTTTAAGGTTTCATTGGCTATCACTTTGAAATTTGTCTCTGTTTCAGCTGGAGGAAAAAACATAATTTATACAAGATTAACAAATGAAGAAAAACAATCAAACAACAACGACACGATAAAAGTCGTTTAAAGATGCAACACAGTGCGAAACAATGTTAACTTCAGGATTGTATCAATTAATGCATTTATTAAACATTACCGTTACGGGTCCACTATCTTAATATAACCTGAAATACAACTGAAAACGTGTGTTTAAACAAAAATCGCTTACATCTACGCCCCCACCCTTTAAACAAAATGGTGACAAAGCACTTTTTATAATATATCTTTCAGCATTCGCCAGAATGTTTCTAAAATGAATTTAGTATAGAAATAGCCAAAAAAAAAAAAAAAAAAAAAAAATACATAACTCGTGAAAGTGGTCATTTGTTTCTTTTTACGTTACTGTGGCAATTCCACTTAACGATTACATCCCGTAGTTCCTATAGCGAATGATCTGAAAGAATAGATTCTTATAACTTTAGCCCTAAATATGAGACCTGACATAACTCATCACTTTAAGTTCATTTTAACTGACATTTCATATTTCTTATTTTCCATGTTATGTCAGGTCGTCGAATAATGCCCAGTATAACTCATATCGATAATTGTTTCTCGGAACCAGCGTTTGTTTAACTGGCTGTTTGCGGACTAGGGTCATAATCCATAACGAAACGGTCGACAGTGTTGAGTTACGAAAAAGTTCCATTCATACAGACATTTCATTTCTAGGGGAGAATTAATTTACGATCATTATGTAATATTTTCTAATATTATCTTTCAAGTATATACCGTTAGAAAAATAAAACATTATTATAACATGTTAAAGCAAATAGATTTATTGAAACAACAATCTTTATACAACTCTATGGCAAAACTGATAAACGTGGCAAACTACTTGAATTGCGCATGAAATAATATTTTGTGTTGTCAGTCTCAGCATCGCCTCAATAGCCTAGTAGTAGAGCGTCCGCTTCGAGAGTGGGAGGTTGTGGGTTCGATCCCCGGCCGCGTCATACCAAAGACGTGAAAAATGGTACCAGTAGCTCCCTTGCTTGGCGCTCAGCATTTAAAGGGAAACTGGCCTCTTCTCTCATACCCTCGTGGCGATGGATTCCATCAGGAATGAGGTGTCGAGAGTGATTAATATAAGTTGTAGAACTTGCTTCACAATCGACCTAAAATAAATTATGTATAAAGCACCTTTGACCTTTTGTTGAACTTTGTGGAATCTCGATTTATGGTTATAATAGTCTGGCGGAAATATCGCCAGCCTAAAAACTAGCTGAACGTATTTGTTGCGAATTTTAGGTATTTTATGTGGTAAGACAAAAACTAGCTGAACGTATTTGTTGCGAATTTTAGGTATTTTATGTGGCAAGATAAAAACTAGCTGAACGTATTTGTTGCGAATTTTAGGTATTTTATGTGGTAAAACAAAAACAAGCTAAACGTGTTTGTTGCGGATTTTAGGTATTTTATGTGGCAAGACAAAACTTGCGGTATTTGATGCGGTAAGACAAAAACTAGCTAAACGTATCTGTTGCGAATTTTAAGTATTTTATGTGGTAAGACAAAAACTAGCTAAACGTACTTGTTGCGAACTTGCGGTATTTGATGCGGTAAGACAAAAACTAGATAAACGTATTTGTTGCGAACTTGCGGTATTTGATGCGGTAAGACAAAAACTAGCTAAATGTATTTTTGCGAATTTTCGGTATTTGATGCGGTAAGACAAAAACTAGATAAACGTATTTGTTACGAATTTGCGGTATTTGATGCGGTAAAACTAGATAAACGTATTTGTTATATTGCGAAATTGCTGTATTTGATGCGGTAAGATAAAAACTAGCTGAACGTATTTGTTGCGAATTTTAGGTAATTTATGTGGTAAAACAAAAACAAGCTAAACGTATTTATTGCGAATTTTAGGTATTTTGTGGCAAGACAAAAACCAGCTGAACGTATTTGTTGCGAATTTTAAGTATTTTATGTGGTAAGACAAAAACTAGCTAAACGTATTTGTTGCGAACTTGCGGTATTTGATGCGGTAAGACAAAAACTAGATAAACGTATTTGTTGCGAATTTTGCGGTATTTGATGCGGTACAACTAGATAAACGTATTTGTTATATTGCGAAATTGCTGTATTTGATAAGGCTAGACTAGCCTGGGTTCCAGTCTGTCGATTTTCCATGTGTTTCTGTTCTGCAAATCGATACCATCGGAAACTAAACGAGCCAGTAACAGCAACTTGCTCATGTATATGAAAAAGCGCGTATGTTATGACAAAGCAAAAAATATCAACGCCTGAATCCCAGGCTATGGCTAGACGTGCTACTGTATACTACCTGTTATACAGTTATGGTAAGTTCCGCCTTTCATGTGGTTGGACACACATTTTTGTATCCTGGCTGCAGCACGGCGATACAAGGTGAAGTAGAACTTTATGCTGCGATTGTCAATGCCTTTTCCAAGAGTTTCTGAAATATAAGTGTGTTCATATTGTGTTCAGTCGTGCTGTAATCTGACTCCTGTTCTTTGTTAATCATGTCGAACTTACGAACATGACGATGTTCTTCCATTTTATCATGCAACTACTCTGCAAAGTGCCTGATACCACTTGCCTGATATTTCTGATAGATCTATCAGGTCATTGACCTGATATCAAAATGAAGCTCCTTCCATATTGACGGACTAGTTTTTACATCAGTTTCCTTCCAGATTGAATTTTATTACAGAGTCCAGTTTTAGTTTTGCGTGTTTTTTTTTCTTCTAAACAGATCATCTAATCTCAACTAAAAATTTAACTACGCCTATCTCCACTTTCAACACACAGACAGTACCTAGTACTTGAATAACGCCATTGTGTAACGTTCATCATGACATCACAATGTTTACATCATCATACATGGATCGATTCTTGGAACTTGACACTATTCTTATTTTTGATTTATGCCTAATAGAACACAGGCAGGGGTCCAGTGTACATTTTTTTGTTTAATATAATTTTTTTTCAAACAAACATGTTAGTCAAATGAAAAAAAAAGTCGATGGCAAAAATCCGGTAATAGTGTCATATACATTGAAAAGGTGAACTATGCGAGCGTAACGCTATGGGAAGCTACTCGGCAAACTTGTGGAACATTTCAAAATCGGAGTTTATACTCTTGCAGTCGCTACCTGCATGATTGCACCTTCGACACATTTTAATCTATCCATAAATACTAAACTGACCCCATAAATTGCTTTGAAATACACAGAACATACAAGTCTCTAGGAGCGAAATATTTCAAATATCCCCGGCGATTCCAGCTGCCAAACGAAGTGATAAAAACCAGGAACACGTCCGCTATCCGGAATGAAATCACCGGGGATAACTGAAATATTTCGCTCGTAGAGACTTGTACTGTGTTTTTCAAAGCAATTTATGGGGTCAGTTTAGCATTTATGGAAGGCTTTAAATGTTTCAAAGGTGCGATCATGCAGGTAGTGACTGCAAGTGTATAAACTCCGATTTTGAAACGTTCCACAAGTTTGCCGAGTAGCTTCCCATAGCGTTACGCTCGCATGATTCACCTTTTCAATGTAAATGATACTATGACCGGATTTTTTGTCATCGATTTTTTTCTTTTGACTAACATATATAAAGTATATTTGTGTGAAAAAAATTATATTAAACAAAAAAAATATACACTGGACCAGTGCCTGTGTAATAGAAGGGATCTATTTTTATCAAGTAGAAACACGTGTTTGTTTTAATTATAATTCTCGGAACGGTGTAAATTTAGTGATTTTAAAATCTTTAAATTCTTTGTGACCGAGTCTGGAGCCGGAAGTGAAAATTTCAGTGCTTGTCAGCTTGGGCTGTATCAATCTGACTAAAGTACTTGATCTTCTAAACGAAGATCTGAGAACGACCCATTCACATTCGTCTTCTGTATATTTTGGATTTCCATTATTGCTATTTTTATGTTATCCAATCAGGCGACTTGTTCGATTGTCAAAGAGTAAGAAAAATTTGCAGTTATTCCAGGACTCGAACCCGGGACCCCTCGCTTACAAAGCAAGTGGCCTACCGACTGAGCTAACCGGCTATCTGATACATTACGACATAAGAATTGTAAATATCAAAAGTCAATGCTAGAGGTAGATTTGCAAGATGTTGTAAGCTAGGCTCTGATTGGCTAGTGAAAGGGCCGTCAGAACGAGGCAATGAATAGGTCGTTTTCAGATCCTATGCGTAGCGTAATAGGAGATGTACTTTAGTCAGATTGGGGCTGTATGTGATGTAGTGCCCGAATTGTGGAAATAAAGCATGTTCTGATTTATTCAAAAGGATGATTTTTTGATTTTTACGCAGGTATGAGTCTATCTTATTGGTTTTTTTATATAAGAATATCAGAAAGTCAATAAACATTGTCCAAGTTGTATCGAAGATGGCTGTCATATTGTTTCGTTTAGATGTTTCAGTTCAGTTCCCTCACCCCTTCCAGCTCATATCAACCTCGACCTGATAACATTGATATTAAAAGACAGTAGCTTGTTATTCTCTATGTTACAAGCAAGCAAATGGGAAGCTGCCACCATTCAAAAAAGTAACAACTTCATTCGCTCTTTTTTACAATCGTTTGCAGATCTTCCATGTGTATTTATACAAGTGACGCCAGCTCTTGCAAGATTTCCTACTCTTAGGTTGGGCGCAAAATGCTTCTCATTTATGTGTACTTCTTTTGACACATAATTTGTTTTCCATCATGTAACTATATATTTTATCAAAGTTTCCATGACGTTGTATCTACCCTTATATGTCGACTGTTATTTCAATAAATCACATATCTACCTTTAAAAAATGGCTTCCTTTTGTATGATCTAATGCCAAATCCAAATCGAGTCCTAGGAAACCATTGGGCTTCTTTAAAGTCAGGATCTCGAAATTCTGGATGTGCTGAAATTCTCTTGAATAAGTCCGACGTACCACTTTTCTTCACACCTAGAGAGACAAATAGTGTCTGATAATGTTTGTTTGTTTGTTTTGGGTTTAACGCCGTTTTTCAACAGTATTTCAGTCATGTAACGGCGGGCAGTTAACCTAACCAGTGTTCCTGGATTCTGTACCAGTACAAACCTGTTCTCCGCAAGTAACTGCCAACTTCCCCACATGAATCAGAGGTGGAGGACTAATGATTTCAGACACAATGTCGTTTATCAAGTAGTCACGGAGAACATACGCCCCGCCCGAGGATCGAACTCACGACCCCGCGATCCGTAGACCGACGCTCTACCTACTGAGCTAAGCGGGCGGGCTGATAATGTAGTCTGGTATCAACACAAAATATTTTGATAAATACCGCATTACTTCAATATTCAGTTGCTTTTGCACGTCTGTAAAGAATAAACTTTGGAGTTTCAAATGTTCGACTGATGTAGTTCTAAGTGATGAAAACAAATTTATATTTTTTTTTTCAAAGTTTTCAAAAGCATAAGTGTTTTAATTTTACTATAACGTATTGCATGAAACAAATTAAAATTCGAGAAAAACATGGTACAATATTAGACAAATATTTGAGTCGCGCCATGGGAAAACCAACATAGTGCGTTTGCGACCAGCATGGATCTAGACTAGCCTGCGCATCCGCGCAGTCTGGTCAGGATCCATGTGGTTAGCTTTCAAAGCCTATTGCAATTAGAGAAACGGTTAGCGAACAGTATGGATCCTGACCAGAATGCGCGGATGCGCAGGCTGGTCTGGATCCATGCTGGTCGCAAACGCACTTTGTTGGTTTTCACATGGTGCGGCTCATTTCTATGATTATATAAGCTGGCAAAAATTGATAACCAGTTGATGAAGTACATTATTACTTGCATTTACCTGTGACATTAAAGACATATGTTACAAACACACGTATTTACCTATAAGGTAGAAATATGGGAGGCAATGTAACCGGTCGTCGTTGAATAGTGGGTTGGGTTTGGCACCTAGAAAGCATGGGTTTTTGTACTTTGGATCAAACTTGATTTGAGGCTGGAAGGAAAGAGCATAAAATGTTAGATGCAAACATAACTTCAATATCATTTTTCGACCCAGTTCCAACACTCGAGGCTGCCGTGCCTTTCCACAGCACAGTTAGGTACATTTTCTTTTTATACGGGCGGGAATTACGTTTAATTACAATTTACAGTAACTTTGAAACATGCTTGAGATGTGCGCAGCTAAACAGTTCAAGCTTCCCAGTTTTGTATTTGCCACTGCCAATTCCAATCTAGTGCCCCACTGCGTTCCTCGGTATGTATGTTTTGGTCACGATGCTTATTTGTTTAACTTTGTTTAGGCCTGTGTCTAATTTGTCTTTGTATACAAACACACCAGCTCTAGGCACGCACACGCGCACGCACGCTAAATGTATTTAAAATGATCAAACTGACTTTGTCTTATGAAGTATGTCTAAATTTACCATGGTAAATATAGATATATGTGCATACAATGGCGGTATCTGGTCTCTAGCTTTGTAAAAATGTACTTAGAATCGTAAAAAAATCGCAACTTCCGAAAAGCAAAAGATATGGAATCTAAGAGTCAATTATATTTGATTAAGTATTAAACTATTTACGAGGCGGGCTACTGGTACATTCAAATTTCTAAAAATGAAATTGTATTTAATAATAAGATTTGTTCTTCATTTTCTAAAAGTATTTCCCAGACCCGAACGATAATTTATTTATAATAATGCATTTACTTACAAGGCCCATGATATCGCTTATATTGGCAGACGTGCTCCTTGTTAACTTTAACAGACGACCATGTTTATTGTTGGCTTTTAACACGGAATAAATGTTCCCAACTTTGTTTTCTTTATCCAGGTGTAGCTTTTTATGATGGTCCTGAATCAAGGTAATATCAGTGTTGTTAATTTGATGATACATTCCTTTTGAATTATAATATGTATATTTAAACATTTGGAAATCGTTTCTGATACCCGTTCGGATGAAATTTAAACATACAGACATTATGAATAATGAAACAGATATCAAAGCACATAATCGAGAAGTTTTAGTTGCGAGCATTGTAAGCATTTTCTTCATCTCACTTCAAAATACGTAAAACGTTTCTTAGCACTTTTCAATTCTGTTTCTTTTGTTATGAAATAGATTCCTGCCTCTCATTAAAATTGAGAAACTTTTAAACCATTTCTTTTTCTGTAGACTTTCTGTATATCCAACTAGCATTAAATTAAGTTGAATGAATTGGTGAAATAAATTTATTTGGAGCAAAAAAAGGTGACTCTCAATATGTAATTTAGTAACGGTTCGTTTAATGTTTGCACTATCAAACTATATCCCACGGCAAAGAGCATACCTTATCAAATCTACTTGAAATAATCTCGTAAAAATATCTATTGTCTTTTAGCTTAAAGCTATTTTACTGGAGATAAAATTAAACATAAATTTAATTGTCACAGTATGTTTTGGCAAACTGTTATAAATACGGCCAAACATAATAATGCACTGCCGTTTGTAATCCCACTCGAAAATAATTGAGAAATATAGTCACTTATAGTTCAAACATCTTTTTTATCCAATGACAAGCTAAAGAACCAACTTTTTTTGTATTATTTCATAACTAAACATATGGTCCATTGAATCATGAAGTAGTACAAATTTAATGAGTATCCATTGTTCCGCCTACTATGGATTTCCCACATTCAGGGAGGCGGAGCAACTGCCAAAACAGGGACTGCATACAAGAAATAATGTGTCCATATAATGAACGGACCAAGTATATAAATATCAAATTGTTTTTTCTTCTTCTTTTAAATACAAGCTGTACTTTCATAGTTCAAGTTTTACCTTTCTGCACCTTTCACTCTTTGTATTAGCCTATCTCCACGATTTTAATACAGCATATATAAAGTGATGCTATTGTTTGCATATTATATCCAAAATTGACTATTGTTCATTAAATTTAAATGCAAACCGGAGATCAATTACCTCTACTAGTCTAAAATAAACCAGAATGCGCTTACTATATATAAATGTCCACCGAGTCTTTTTTTAAGTTATAGTTTTCAGTTTTTTATTAAGCAAATCGGCAAGTTATTTGCCTTTGGCCATTAACATAAACAATACAAATATGGTTATACATGTAGTTGCTTAAACAGAACTGTTAGGTTATTATGAGTTAATCCTGCGTATTATACACATATTTTCATTGAATAATATTGTGTTCTACAAACTACGTCTACTATGTTTTTTTTATAATTACATCCACATGATTTTGTGTACAAACAATTAAATTTAAACCGCACCTACCAGGGAAATTCAAATTCAATTTTTTTTTCAAAGACACCTTAGCAATATAAAACAGAAACGGGTTTTTAATAAGATATTGTAAAAAGTCACCATGTACAAATGTGCAAATTAAAAAATATAAAATATATCTTTCTACTGATTTTAGGTAATTTCAAAGAAAGGTTCCCTGTGTGGTTTAGTCTACTTGAGACGGAGATGTCGCTGATTGATGTCATGAAAAAGGGGCGTTTAAACTATATAAGTTGGTTAAGGCTACACTTATTGACATTCTAATGCATTGTTTTGCCTTCACTACTCTGCGCTCCGTTTTGGCAACCTTAATTGCATTAGAATGTCAATAAATGAGCTATAACCTATACATATACCAAATTATTTCTTAGTATAGGAAAAAATCAATATACATGTATCTCGTCTTGCTACCGCGACTGAATCCGTAAATGACGTCATCAATCTGCTTGAAATCAGTACCTAGAATGAAAGAATGATGAAAATTCATTACAAATCAATGTAGGCACGAGGAACTTTTTTATCTATTATTTTTAGATTATGTGCAATCTGCATGTATTGTTTAGCTATTATAACTTGTTCAGAGGTAAATATAATCAACAGATTTTATTCATCATAAATGTACATATTAAATAGTCTTCTTAACTGTTTGAAATCACTGATAGACTTTCTTCATTCAAACTTGACTTCCAACACTCAATCTGCCTCAGCCCCGCAATGACACAGCTATTTACACACAAGAGTATTTATAAATATATTCATTCATACTTGACCTTAACACCAAGTGTGTTTTACATAATTCGTCCTCCACCCAGCAAAACACAAATCATTTATTACCCCCGCATTTACAATATACTGAGTTTAACATTGACTTTCCTAATTACATTCAAATTATTGCAGAAGGGCACCTAGGGCAGGTGGAAATGTTGTCGCAACTTAGACAAAGCAATCATGTTATATCCTTTCTTCCATCAAGGGCGAACCTCTACACATCTCTTACGTTATTTTGATGCTGCCTAATACAATACAGCAACGCATGTATAGTTTAGAGCATGATAAAAATGAACAGTCAACAAGGCCAAAACGTACAAATAAAGGATCACAGTGCAGTAACGCTTACTAAAAGCAACGTTGGTGTATTTACAACAGTTAATTAATTAAAAGTTTTCAAACTCTTTATCCCTGCTATGTTATTAATGGACTTACAACTTACAACTTTATAATATGTCTGTAAATCTTCCGAAGGGAAGTATAGTACAAATCTGTGTTGATATTTTACTCTTTATTTCGAATTTTCGGACACTTGTCCTTTTTCAAGAATATGGAAATATTTTTCTGACTAAGTAATGATTTATATCACAGGAAATGAATAATGTTGACGTCCTGTCACTAAGACAACGTCACGTCATATCCTGTGTAAGACGTGACGTCGTTTCCCGCAAAAAGGGCAAGGTGTCAACATCATACATAACCAGAGAGCAAAACACAATACTAAGTGCAGCAAGCTTTAATTAATAGCTTTAATAGCAACAGAGAGATTGTACGTTAAGTAAAACTATAACCAAAAAATTCTAAGTGAAAGAGGGGCATAGATCTGTCAAAATTCAAACAGAATTATGTGGATTGTTTCTCCTGGCGTAAACTGCGATAATAAGGACCTATTTAAAGTTTCAACTCAAAAGCTTTAATAATAACAGAAAAATTTTTAACCAAAAACATTCTAAGCTAAAAAGGGACATTAATCTGTCAAAATTCAAGTCTGAGCTATTGAAGTTGTCTCTCATGGTGTAGACTGTGCTTATAAATAATTATTTTAAGTTTAAAGTGTCAATAGCTATGATAGTAACAGAGATATTTGACTTTATCACAATTTTAACCAGCGACAGCACCGACGCTGGGGCGAGTGCAATAGCTCAACATTTTCTTCATAAAAAATCGAGCTAATTATATGTATCTTAATTCAAAACAAAGTGTTGCTACACTTTAGCATGTTTTCTTCTTCTACACATTGATAAAAGAGTATTTGCTAAGGTAAACTGTAACTCTCTAGTATTCATGAGCTTTACAATTTACTTTCAGAGTTTAGGTCATTGAAATCAGGAAACAGTGATTGTGCCTTCATAAACAAGTTGTATCTAAGGTCACTATAAAATTCACAATTAACAAGGAAGTGAGTTTCATCTTCTAC
This sequence comes from Mercenaria mercenaria, assembly GCF_021730395.1. NCBI lineage: Eukaryota > Metazoa > Mollusca > Bivalvia > Venerida > Veneridae > Mercenaria > Mercenaria mercenaria. The sequence goes on along the minus strand of NC_069377.1, from coordinate 42,227,012 downwards.
ACAACTATTATCACAGTATTTACAAAGTCTTTCATTTACAGGAGTTTTAGGTTTGGTGTAGCGACCAGTTTCAATGGCAAGTGGTAGATTACATGCCCTAAATTTAGCTAGAACACGGCGTTGGTCCCTGTGCAAATTTAGCAATACATAATTCTCAATACAATAATCTGCCTTATACACTCTGTAAGTTCTAAGTTTTTTACCATTTTCAACTGTACCCTGACTTTGCAAATTAGTACTCCAAGAAGTCATATCATTGTTAAACAACTTATCTTTAGCTTTTTTAATACAACTAGTCTTACAAGGCTTATCGACCATGGTGAAATCACTTATACCTAATACATTGAACATTTTTGAGCCTGTTTCTCCATGATTTTGGTTTATTAACATACAGAAAATGCATTTGTCTAACTAGTCTATCTTCTGGAAGATTTCTCAGCCGACACCACAGGCGTACAACTTCAATCTTCTGTTTAGTATCTACAGATGCCCAGCCTAAATCTCCACTAACGGCAAGGTTTGGGGCGTTTTTCGTTACACCTAGGTACATTCGCTTAGCCTTGTTAAGCACAGACTCGACACATGAGAACTTACGATAACCCCAAACTCCCGCACAGTAGAAGAGAACAGGCTCGACAACGGTTTCAACTAACTTCTTATATACATTGTGTGACATACCACCAACATTAACGAATTTCAAATATATGGCTCCAAGAGCCCTGCTTGCAGATTTTGCAACCTCCTTCACAGACTTTTCCAAGTCTAAATGTTCGTTAAACCAAAAACCAAGATATTTATATTCAGATGCTGTACCTATATTAAGTTCACCCATCATGAACTGAAAGTTGGATACAGTTTTGGACTGTTGTCTAAAATGCACAACTTTAGTTTTGCTTTCATTTACAGTGAGCCTCCATTTACGGCACCAGGCAGGCACAGTGTTAAGCATACATTGCATATCAATTTCATTTTCAGCCAACAATACTATGTCATCGGCATAGAGCAGGATTGAGATCATAACGTCGTCAACATTAATTCCACAGTTCAGATTCTTGATTTCTACTGCCAGATCATTAATATATATAGAAAACATTGTCGGCGAAAGAACACAACCCTGCTTTACACCAACATTAACATTAAACCAGTCTGTTAAGTCGTTATTGACACGTACTGCACATGATACAGATGCATAAAGAGACTGTATTGCATTTAAAAATTTACCGTGTATACCAATTTGCATAAGTTTATACCATAAGCAACTTCTGTTCACTGTATCGAACGCCTTTCGTGCATCAACAAAACAGGCAAAAGACTCTTTTTTTCACTGATTTACGGTTATTCAGCAATGAATGTAACAAATATACATGATCTAAGCAACTTCTTTGACTACGGAAACCATTCTGTTCCTCACATAATATTTTATTTTCTTCAACCCAAGACATAAGTCTTTTGTTCAAAATATGTGCATACACTTTGTAAGGAATAGACAAAAAGGTTATTGGTCTGTATTCTAAAGGATCAAGTGGATTTGTGTTTCCCTTAGGAATAGGGTTTATTATACCTTTGGACCAGTCATTAGGCACAATGCCATTTTCAAAAGCATAATTAACAATTTTGAACAGCAAGTCGATGCATGTTCCATTACGGATAACCTCAGCTGGAATCTCGTCAAAGCCAATTGCTTTGCCAAGTTTCAGATGAAATATCGCTTTATAAACATCGTCCCTATTGACTGGTTCATTTAAAGTATAACAGTCACGTTTCGGAAACATATTGTTACCATTTAAACAATTTTCAACATACTGCAAATGCGCATCATCATATACATTTGTATTATTACAATTAAACAGATTTTTATAGTCTGACATCTATTTGTTCAAAACGTCTGATTTGTCCATAATAATACGACCTTCGCTGTCTATCACTTCCTGAGGAATTCTGATTTTACGCTCGTTGGCCATCCCAATCTTTCCTATCTTCCGCCAGAAGTCCCGCGGATTGTTTTTATCTATCAATGAGTTTCCAAGGCGTTCTTGCTCCTCGCGTTGATATGCCCTTTTGAATTTCCTATTTAAAACATCAAACTGCTTTCTAATAGAAACAAACACAGATTTCAACCTTTTCTTTTCACAAGGCATTCTACATTTTAACCATTTTTTTTTTTCAGAATCGCACACTTTACACCATACACTTTGTAACTCATCATTCCAGTATGCCATTCTTTCTATATTTACTATTTTTACCTGTGAAAACTTTTTTCACCCTTAACTTTTTAGACATTTCATTTTTAAGTAATGACACAAAATCACTGTATGCTTTATTTAAATCAGCTTCTTCGCTGAGGGAATTTTCAATATTTTCAATACATTTTGCGATTTCCTGTAAAGATTCTTCACAATTTAAGAAAGAATATGGAATCTCATTGAGCACATACTTTTTACAAGAATTTGGCACTTTTCCACTAGTTAGCTGAATATTCTGCTGAAAAATTTCACAGACTAAAATGGAATGGTCTGGTAACTTTGCAAACCCGTGGAGACCGAGCGTATTGATAGCCTCAGTGACGGTTAGTACAGTAAAATCATTACAAAACGCAAGTTGGTCATGTGGTACTATTACGTAATCGACAACGGAGCGGCCTCGGTTGGAGATATAAGTGAAGTCATCCTTCCCTTTGCGACAATTAACTACACAAAAATTTGTATCTGTCAGAAAGTCCAGCAGATGATCACCATGTTTGTTCACGGTTGAATCTATAGCAATACGAGGAGGTATTAGATCTACACCCTCAATATAGTCCGCCTCTTCACCAATCCGTGAGTTTAAATCTCCACAGATGACAACACGACCTTCATTTTGATACATATAAACTTGGTTCATAAGGTTCGCATAAAATTGTTCAGCATCAATATGTCGACTAGAATTGTCAGGGGGGAGATAACAAACACAAAAACAAAATCTTTCATCAGACTCTCGACATGAAAGTTTCACCCATAAAATATCTTCAATATTCTTGTCAATAACTTCAATTTCATACGTATTCAATATACTATTTTTGACGAAAATGCCCACACCACTTGAGCCACGCCTTGCCCTGTTGTTAGTCAAAACTCTATGGTGACCAAACCACTTGTAGTCAGAGAAACTCAGATCAGTATCGTCCCTAAGAAATGTTTCACATATTGCAAAAAGGTCCAAATTTAATGATTCAATGACACTTTTTCTAAAGTTTAAGTTTTCATGGTCAACTAGGGACCAACCACCGACGTTCCATACGCCAAACGTTATACACCCCTAATTGTGGTTTGTTCGATTTCTACTGTTATTTGTTCCATGTCGATTGTTTCCTTGGTTATTCTTCCTGATAAATCGACCGTTAGAAAAAACAAATTTGTCTGTTGCCCCGACTTCTTTCAAAATGGTTCTCATATTGTTTTCAATAATGTGTGATTCTCGACTGCGATCATCTTCTATATAAACATTTTCAAAATTTTTACATTTTTTCAAATCACGCTTTTTGTTCATAATTTCCTTTTTCTGGTCCGAATTTGACACAGTTGCTATTACCATCCCTGGCTTAGTATCACTTTGGCTTTGTTTACGCTCCACTTTGGTGATTCTAATACTTTTTATCTTCAAGCCATCGCGGATAAGACTATTAACTTTGTTCATAGTGACATTATTGTCTGTTTTTTTCCTTCTTATCGTGCTTTAGGTTGCGAATGCATATATTGTTAGATAAAGAATCTGCTATGACAGCCGGGGCTGCTGCAAACTTTTCTGAAATCTCACTATCCACTGATTTTTTAACTTAAGTAACCTGTTCCTTGACCTGATCATTAACCAATTTAGTCAGTTTTTCTTCTAGGTTTTTCTCTACTTTGTTTGAGAGACCATCAACTCACTTATTAAACTCTGTCCTGATGTTTTCAATGTCTTCTTTCACTGCAGCAAGGACTGCTGTTTTAATTGCCTCACCTAACCCTTCAAACCTTTTGTCAAGGGATGTATTTAACTCAGTTTTCAAAGTTCCAAATTCACACTTCATGCACGCAAGCAAGTTCTCACACATAGTATTCACATCCCGCTCATCTGGTTTTTTTACCTTCTTAATAATCACTGTCTCCGTTTCACAATCAGATTCAAACTGTCCCGACCTAGCTCGTTTCCTGTTAGGGGTGCCCCCTACACTTCGTTGCAAATCTTGCGCATCAGTCTGATGATCAACCTTTGTTAAATTTTGAGAGGACATTATGGACTGTACATATTCCTCAGCTTCTGTACTCACAGTTAGCTTATTATCTGTCATTGTATTTGCTGTACTTGCCATTATAACAATCAACTGAACGAGATGTATCCTTGCTCAGCTTAGTTATGTAAATATCAATGTCTATCCACTTATACTTGTCCACAAATATTGCTAAAGTCTCACCAACACAATGTTTATTCACTCGCGGAAATTGGTACTTTCTCTAAATTTACCGGTGCGTATGTACTTTTTTCCTCCTGCAGAAGGTTACATAAACAAAAAACACTGATTAAACTGTCAAAACTCGTATCTTTCCTGAAGTACGCACTTCCTCGCCACAGTCTATGTTATATTGCACAATTCTGCCAGTTATCAACAACGCCCATTCGTTAAAGTCTATTATATTTCTCAAAAATATGCTCCCGGTATTCAAATACAATGTGCTTAGGATCGCGATAATTTTATCTTAACGGTACTTGGTAAAATCCAAAAACAGGTAAAGCAGGTATATTATCCGATAAGTGGTGTTAATTTGTATAATGTAGTATTCTATGGTATATCATAACAGATTTGTAGTCTAGTGGATAGTGTGTCGGTCTTCTATTCTTTTTATGTTTTGTATGGTGTATGTTCGAGCCCTTCTTTGTAATTGTTACTTATTCGTTTTTGCAGGTAATTTATATATCGTCTTTTGTATTTATTTTTCTTTCTTTTTTTTATTTTTTATTTATTTGTTTAAGTTTATTTTTCATGTCATGACAAATATGTATACAGAAGTTCATTAAAAAGCACTGTCGGTATTTGAGTATTCATCCTGCTCGCTAGCAGTGTCTGTAGCCACTGACCTCAGTAATGAAATGCTCACACGAGTCGTTATAACTGTGTTACTGATATGTCTTAAACATAACATTTTATTAACCTTCATAATGTCTTTAACGATCACAACGTTGGTTTTATTTTCCTTGCAAGAGTCTTTTTTATTCATTTTGTAATGTTAATAGATTCAATGTCTATTCTAATATGAGATCCTCTGCAAAATGTCAATAAGTACTCAGTATAAGTTACCTGTATTCCTTCTCCAGGTAAAAACATAAAAAATGTACCTCGTCATGTATTCGAACCAGCACCGTAAGATTACAAATCGTACGTGTTAACCACTAGACCACGCCGCTTCTTACATTGGTTGTGCGATATAAGATATTTGCCATATAATATGTCTACTTGATTCCCGATTTCATTGTTATGGGTTAATCCGGTTTTAGTAAATAAAGGCCACAGTTATCGCGTTTTGTTTTTGGTGGCTGCTAGCTGCCACCAGTGTCAAAAAGAATACTCCGTTTGAAAAATCGTGTCAGTTCTTAAGACCATCCTAACAACACAACCAAAAATAGTTCCAAGCTTTCTAGGTAAACAATTATCTACACAATGTGCATAATTTGAAAAGCTACAATATATGCCTTAATACCATTTTTAATGTAAATTCGGCGACTAAAATCAATACAAACTGAGGTAAACGTTTTAATTAAAACAACAACGTGTATGAATACAAATATGCAAATTTATGGTCACGTGAATAAACGATGACCTCATGTCACCTGAACTGGAGCGATGATATTGATTAGCTATTGCATAGTGCCTACTGCCCCAGAGGTCACGTAGCTTATAACGTTGAAAAAAGGTAGCTTATGTATATAGAAACCTAGCCTGGGAATCCAGACTGACAATTCAAAAATGTTTCCTAACCGCAGTGTCACATGTATAACTTCCAAAATTTAAGGCTTTATTTGATAAGGAATAAGGTCAGTAATTCGGTCGAAAATGTGCTTCCGTGGTGTAGTCGAAAGAAGTCCATAATAAATAGATCCTAATTTTCCCATTTTCTGCGCAAATTCGTGTAGAACGAGCGCTTTAATCACACTTTTTCGCTACTAGAATACATTCTGCATGAAATGAGACGGTTTTCATGTTCATACAACCCACACGGCAAGTTTTGCAGATCGAAACCGGAAGTAGGTGTTTATTGCGCGGAGGAGAGCAAATATGCGCCATTTTTAGGGTAGCAGACCACAACTGACTGGCATTCACTAGGAACTATTCAACCCCTATTTTCTTTTCATTTTTTTCGTTAATTTGTGATAGAACTTTCTGAAAAATTGGTGCAGACAAAGTGATGTTCTCTAAAGATACGTAAGACGACATGAAGTTGTCGTTTTTTATGAAAACAAAGAAGGATTTGAATTACTGACCTTAACCTAAAGAGCTGAAAAGACTATTCTCGAAACACATCGTATTAGTCTTTATAGCCATAATCGGTTGTAAATGATATAAAAGAGTTTCCAATGCAAAATATAATGAAATTTGAAAATTTTGAATTTTGACCTTATTTTATGTACATGCGTCATTATCAGCAGCGATTTCTGGGATTTAAAAGCCAATACTTTGTCTGGAGAAGTGTCAGAAAATGCACAAAAAATGCATCCTTCTGGTCTTATTCATGACGGAATGAAGTATATTTCAGAATCCCAGTGAAAAATGATGCAAAAAAATGAAACTTTTACCAAAATATACAATAAAAGGCCCATAAGGCAAAATATATGCCCTGTAAAGGGTAGGGGATGGCTTATTAAATGTCTATATTTCTCCAAATCTCGAAATTTCATAATGAAACTTGGCAATATGTTTGGTATTACATCTTTCTGGAAATAGAGATGAAAATGGTGTGAAATTTGATAAGAAACATTTCTTATAGGAATAAGGTCAGTAATTCGGTCGAAAATGTGCTTCCGTGGTGTAGTCGAAAGAAGTCCATAATAAATAGATCCTAATTTTCCCATTTTCTGCGCAAATTCGTGTAGAACGAGCGCTTTAATCACACTTTTTCGCTACTAGAATACATTCTGCATGAAATGAGACGGTTTTCATGTTCATACAACCCACACGGCAAGTTTTGCAGATCGAAACCGGAAGTAGGTGTTTATTGCGCGGAGGAGAGCAAATATGCGCCATTTTTAGGGTAGCAGACCACAACTGACTGGCATTTCACTAGGAACTATTCAACCCCCTATTTTCTTTTCATTTTTTCGTTAATTTGAGATAGAACTTTCATGAAAAATTGGTGCAGGAAAAAGTGATGTTCTCTAAAGATACGTAAAGACGACATGAAGTTGTCGTTTTTTATATGAAACAAAGAAGGATTTGAATTACTGACCTTTAACCATAAAGAACAATAGTTCTGATAGCAATAATCCGCGGCTAAAAATAGAAATGGAATTTCAACGGAAAAGTTTTCCGGTCCATAGACAATACCAGTTTGTACTGCTGATAGCTTTTCCAGCAAGTTGTAATACTTTTCAAATATGTCAAAACAAACTTAAATTTCGTCATAGCTATCAAATCGTAAGATATTATATAAATGCAACCCTAGTGATCTAAGAATGTTACTGAATTTTCGACTGCATTGTCTCGTTTTCGTTTCAAGCACGCAAAAATGTGACCGCATGTTGATTAGGCAATTTATAGAAATCGATAATCAGCGGTGATATGGATTTCCTCAGGCGTTGATACTGCCAATTAACACTAATTAGCGCAAACTTAGTGAGACGATTTATGAACAGAACAGTACTTTATTGATATAACTTGAACATGTACAGTTCATCGTTATATCAAGAACAAAATATACTAAAACATGCTTACAATACGAGAGTGAACAAAAATAAAAGAACATTCAGTTAAAATTCATTCGATATGGTTTGCAATGTGACCTGCCGTAAGAATCAAAGACGTGTATGTTTTCTAAATAATATTCCCTCACGGATAATCTTCCTTCAGCATATGTACAATATAAGATACTATATGTATGCATAGATACACATGTATTCGGTATAATTTCGTCTGACAAAACACGAATTATCAACGTGGAAACCCACAGGTCGCCCAAGCTGAGAAGTGTTTCAAGCTCGCTTTGATTAAGTGGTGCTACTGTATCACGATTTCATCAACTTGTAAGCCCATGAAAGTGGGCGCAGCGATGATACTAATACTCGCATTTTTGAAAAGGCAATGTGTCAGACTGTAGCAAGTCGTCGGATAACAGATTTGACCAACTTAAAAATTGAATTGTTTCAAGACAGATTCTGCTCACTTCAGCTAAATTCATTCGAGTCGCACCATGAGAAAAACAACATAGTGCATTTGTGACCAGCATGGGCCCAAATCAAACTGCCGATCCATACACCACTCTGGTCAGAATCCTTGCTGTTCGCTAATGCACTATGCTGGTTTTCTCATGGTGCGTCTCTACAAATATATGTATAAAAAGTAAAACGGTTTCGTTTCGCCAGTTACTTATTTTCGACTTTTTTCTCGGTCTGACTAAAGTAGTAAGTTTGTCTGACTTAAAAATTAATGTCCAGCATTTTTGCCAAGGAGTGATAATTAATGCACCTCTAAAATACACTAGCTGCAGAACTGACATTCTGAGGTGCATCTGTGGTGCATGTTTGTGTTGTTTTCTTTCACAAAAGTCTCATGAAAACCACAGCTATCTGATACGGACTAAATCAGTGTGTATAATAATTCATGACAGACACTGCCCAAAAGCTTTAAAAAGAAATCTTAAAAGCTGAATGATTTAGAGAAAAAGCTTATATTATTTATTCATAGTAAAACATTTTCGATGTAATTTATGTTGTCTAGTTTATATTAAAAATTCCTCAGTTGTCACTTTCTTTGTAATATTTTAAACATTGATTAGCAGCCACCATCAGCGCTTTGAGCGCTTTGATTTAATACAATGTTATAGAGCTGATTTAATGCCATATAAACACATTGGTATTAATGGATCGCGATAATTTTATTTTAACGGTACTTGGTAACATCCAAAAACAGATTTGTAGTTTAGTGGATAGTGTGTCTGACCTGTATTCTTTTTATGTTTGTATGGTGTAGGTTCGAGCCAATCTTTTTAAATGATTTTTACTTATTCTATTTTTGCAAGTCTTTTTTACATCATTTTTTTGTGTTTATTTTTTTTTCATTCATACCTTTTTATTTTTTTGTTTATTTAATATATTTTTCATATCATGACATACATGTATATGAATGTTCATTAAAAAGCACTGTCGGTATTTGAGTAGTCATCCTGCTCGCTAGCAGTGTCTGAAGTCTTCTCATCACTGACCTCAATGATGAAACGCTCACAAATAGCTCCAGGTAAAAAACATGCCGCAAAAATATAAAAAAAAAAATAGCTCGTCCTGTATTCGAACCAGTACCGTAAGCTTACAAATCATACGTGTTAACCACTAGACCACGCCGCTATTTGTCATGAAATGTGTCCACCTGATTCCCTATTTCATTGTTATGGGTTAATCCGGTATTAGTAAATAAAGGCCACAGTATTCGCGTTTTGTTAATAACTAAAGGCATTGTATGTCAAACATAAAACTACTGGTGTAAATACTTCTGATCCTTCAGGATTATGGAATGCATTCAATATGATCAATATAGAATTCTGCTCAAGCTTGTGCTAGGGGGTGAAAGGTGTTTCACATTTCTTTACCTCTCATGAACAAACATAGTCTAAACTAGTCCTATTATTTTGGTAAGTTACATTCTTTACATCCAACATATCTTCTAAAAGTCTTTATTAACGAATCATTTATGTATATTTTATTATTTTGTCAAGTACATTAACAGGGAAAATTGCCGTTGAAGCTGTTAAATAACTACTCATAAATGCCGTCTTTTGCTTTACCTTGTCATACAGATGTGGTTTTAAGGTATTGGACCCCTAAAGTAATGTTTAAAAATGGCATTTGCTTGGTATATTCTTAAAGCTGACCATGTTTCACAATGTGTTGCAAATTTTAAACAACTTTCACCGTGCCGTCTTTTTTTTTGTAAATTTTGTATAATTTATGGTATTTCCTCAAGCTAAAGTAGAGACAAATTTCATTGCGATGGCCCCTATCTATCAGAGAATTCATTACAGCATAATTTTTGATAAAAGAAACTGCAAACTATTGTTAAACAATTATAAAACACAAAATAAAACTGTAAATATCATTTTTTCTAGGGTGCCTCAAGTAAACAGACTTAATGAGATAGAATATCTGGTAGAATATTCCCGCTGTTGACTATACCGGTAGTCAAGAAATCAAAGCACTGAGAGGACTAATGTGGGTAGCGCTTGACAGCCTCTGATAATGGGCATGAACAGTTAGCTTAAGTTTGGTGATTCTAGTTAAAGTACCGTATAGCGGGTTATTGCTGCGGTCAAAATATTCTGCGTTTTGGCCCCAAAAATTATGGAAAAATTTCTGCGTGTTAAATTTCTGCGCATCACATAAAAGGAAGAGAAAATTCTGCGTTTTCGATGCCAAAGAGGGGGTAATGGGGCGCATGATGTAGCGTCGTGAGAATGACTAGCGTGTGGATAACAATAAACTAAAAACTAGTTTTCTAAGGGATTAATAGCTAGGACTTTGATTGACCATCACACTCAATTATATCATTATCGGTAATTGATAGTTGACGACGATAATTTCCAATAATTAAACCATGCCTTTGTGAACTTCGGATTACCTAGGGTAACATAGCGTAAAACAGCGTTGATGAAAAAAAAATGCAGACTTTTTTGCGTTTAAAATTTTTGCTGGAAATATTTTTGCGATTCTACCGAGAGACCGCAGACTGGACCAGACAGGATCCTTTAATTGCGGATTAGGATGGCTGTCGTTTAGGGGGTGGGGTCACTTATATAAGAGATTTTCTTTGCCTTTAAAACAGCAACTTCAGTGACATGGAGCCTTGACCCCTAAGTATTTACATGTCATTCAAGTCGGAGAAAAATATATACAACAACTATTTGATGTTGTGGAAAAAATAGATAAAATGAAACACATGCTGAGGTGGATTAAAGCATACCTCCACAACAGGAGAGCAAGAGTCAGTTTAGAACACCTCAAAAGTAGGAAGTTCCTGTTGCGTCATGGTGTCCCACAAGGCGGAGTCTTATCCCCTACACTCTTCTTGCTTTTCATCAATGATCTGGTGTCTGAACTACCGATAGGAGTTAAGGCTGCTCTCTACGCTGACGATCTGGTGATATGGTGTTAGGAAGAACATGCCACTACAGCCACATACAGGATGCAAGAAGCCATAAAGAAGCTTTCAGCTTGGGCTGAAGATTGGTGTGTATCATTCAATACAGAGAAATCGTCCATGACACTATTCTCCCTGTCGTCAAAGCAGAGGGCGGGTAAAATCAAGATGAGAAATACTTCGCTGATTGAAGCAGACGAGGTAAAATACCTCGGAGTGACCTTTGACAAACGGCTAACCTGGAGGCCCCACATTAGTCAAGCAGAAGGGAAGGCACGTAGGAAGCTTGCCATGATGCGCAAACTTGCTGGAACAACGTGGGGAGCAAATGAGCAAATACTCAAGACAGTATATCAGGGAACAGTGAGACCCCATTTAGAGTATAGCTCAACTGCCTGGTCAACTACTGCCAAATCTAACCAACAGGCTTTAGACAAGGTTCAGAACCAAGCATTGCGGATCATGACAGGTGCTACATTGTCTACACCAATCTCCTTCATGGAGAAGCTGACAGGCACACAGCCGTTACAAGACAGAAGACATACAAAGGTTCTACTTCAAGCAGAGAAGTTCAGGTCTTTTCAAGACTATCCTATGAAAGCCAAGCTAGATGGCTACACAAAGAAACGGCTCAAACGTAGCAGCTTCGTACACGAGGCAAAGAAACTCAACCGAGAGTTCAAAACTGAGCTGAGCATGCCAACGACTCCTCTAGGTAGTGAAGACATTATAAACCCACTAGCGAATGATCTGTCCTCTGTGACTGTGAGACTTGCTGTTCCTCGTCTTGACCGCGGGAAGCAAGAGAGTGAAGGCATTTGGAAGAACCTCACACTTGCTATGATCAATGAAGACTATCCTCCGGAATCATGGACTCATGTCTATACAGACGAGACGGATCAGGCACATGCGCCGTCAGAGATGGAGTAGTAGGAGTTTTCATTCAATACCCATCTGGCAAGAGAGAAACACTACATGCAGCCACAGAAAATCACTGCAGCAGTTACAAGGCAGAGACTGAAGCACTCATGAAGGCCGTCTCAATGGTTGAAGACTCGGCAGAAGAAAGCTCCTCAGTCTTTCTCACAGATGCACTGTCTGTCATGGAAGCTCTGATCAACAATAAAGCTCCGCAGCTAGCCAGGAGAATGCAGAGCCTGAGTATAACCTGCAAAGTACGTAGCACTTCAGTGGATTTCATCCCATTGTGGACTTGCAGGCAATGAAGAGGCAGACAAACTTGCTAAGCTAGGAGCTCAGTCAGAACAACCAACAGAACCTGTGAGTTACAAGGAGAAAGTCACCATTATCAAGGCACTAACGAGACCAAAGATGGAGGAATATGCTTTTCATCTTCTTGATCGGTCTGAACAAGTGATGATGGCCAGGCTCCGCTCAGGGCACAACAAGCTCAATGCTCACATGTACAAGAAATACAGACTGGCATCATCGCCAACTTGTCCATGTGGTGAAGAAGATCAGACTGCAGAGCATATACTTCAGAGATGTAAAAGGCATGACCAGGAGCGAGCTGCGACTTGGCGACAGATACCTCAATCCGCCAGAAACTGTATGGGGGCATTGAGGATCTGCGGCAAACCACAAATTTCATCGAGGCTACTGGTCTGACAGTGTAGTCGCGAACGACAAGAAGAAGAAGATAAAATAAAAGAAAATATGACATTTTTAGGTTATATATTTGTATGATGTGTCGAAGTAGACTGGAAATGATGTTTCTTTTCTGACGAAAATAAGAATAAAATAGGCTTTTTAGGTAAGATATGATTAACAACATGCATGTCTTTCATCAAAGCATATTGTATAATAAATTACTTGACTGAAATAATCTCTATAGTGGCAAAACAATTCGTAATATAAAGATAATTTTATGTTTGTTTGTTTTGGGTTTAACGCCGTTTTTTCAACAGTATTTCAGTCATGTAACGGCGGGCAGTTAACCTAACCAGTGTTCCTGGATTCTGTACCACTACAAACCTGTTCTACGCAAGTAACTGCCAACTTCCCCACATGAATTATCAGAGGTGGAGGACGAATGATTTCAGACACAAAGTCTTCTATCAAATCGTCACGGAGAACATACACCCCGCCCGGGGATCGAACTCGCGACCCCGCGATCCGTAGACCAACGTTCTACCTACTGAGCTAAGCGATGTAGGTTTTCATATCGTTGAGCGTTCTTTTGCCTCACGTAAAGCGCGCATGCGCGTTAAAATCAAAACATCCATGAAATAGCCTAGCAGCCGATAGCTTGGGTAAAAAAATCTATTTATATTTAGACTACTTGTGACTAGACCAGCGGAAGCTTACATTTGCTTTGGTAGTGATCTGCCTTGACAAAGAAGTATAGAAATATTTTATAGCTCTTTCGGCTAGACAACGATGCAATAGCCACTGACGCTAAAATTCTATTTTATTTCATAAGTAACATCACAAGTAAGTCTTTGTGCATTTTAATTGCTGAAATCTAACTGCTTGCAAATTGGCATTACGTTGCCGTAGTTGTATCCAAATGAGAAAGGATCTCGATTATCATGTATAATACTGTGCATTTTATAAACTTTAGAATATAAAGGAAAGAATGAAACTTAAACATCCAAGATTTAACATGAACTTTAGCAAACGTATTTCTATAAAAGATGTTCAACCTCATGACAATATTTTATTACACACTTCGTAGTACCGTCTGACTACCGTTGTGCACATTTAATGTTACAGTTGCTATTCACGATTTGTTTAAAATGCATAAAAACATACACACACTGACACTTTGACAATGTAGTATTGACTACCTTAGTTAGTATGATAGCTCTAGCAGTTTAATGTTTTGATTGTTACATGTATTGCAATGGTTCAAATTATACAGTATGGGTATTAACACGAAAACACTGTACGAACTATTTAAAACGAAGCTTTCGGCTACGAGTGAAAACTTCCCTTCTCTAGCAACTTACTCTTTGAGCTTTCTACTTTAACATCTCAATGCACATTTATGAAACCTCCTGTAGTAGCCAAAAATAACTTGTCCCGGGTTTTGAACTTGAATTAGTGTTAACATCATCATTCCAATACGCGGCGTAAATGCATTTTTTATAATCCGATTCGAGCCAAATCATATAGCAAGGTACCTCCTCAGGTATCTCTGGCTGTAACTTCAAAATGTACCATCTGCTGGACTGTGGTGATGGTACACCCTCGCAGATGCTGAGGTTTGTGAGATCATCACGATACACTTGTCTTGGAGATGTGTAGCAGCGTGACCACAAAGTGAAAACATTATTTGAACCACCGCGTAGCTCAATATGGGTACCAGCACTATTCGAGTCGTCGCAGAGAAAAGGAAAACTTTTTTTAAAGAATGGGGATCTCCAAGCACGTAATACTTTACCACTCTTGCTAACTGACTTTATCTTAAATTTCCTTCCACTCATGTCACTTAAATTTTCTGGTTGAAGTCCACGCCTATGAAGAAAATATTGTAATATTGGCCACTGATTAAGGAAACAACAGCGAAATAATCTCACAGTTGTTGTTGATGGCTTGTAAAGAAACTTTAAAACCTCTTCGTCGTTTTTCTTTTGTGCTTCCAGCACATTTCTGACTGAACGGGCATCAACAGAAAACACCGTCTGGACAGCAAATCGATAGAGAAGGAACAACTCCCGAAATGTTGTCAAACAACAATACAACTGGATGTGTTCAAACAGTTTGTCCGTCCGGTTTAAATCTGCAGCATTTACCATGTCTTTAATTTTTTCTCCAAAGAAAAGCACTTCATCAAGTCCAGAGTGTATGGGGACATCGCTAGAGACAAGTTGTAAATGTAGGTTCTTTTGATCTTGTTGAAGCTGGTTTGCTTCCGGCAAACCTTGGATGTAACAGATACAGTGAGTTATTTTTGTACACGTTGCTCAACATTTGGCTATCAAATCCGCCTCCAGAATAGCTGTAAATCTTTTTATCATAACTGAAGCCACATCCTTGCTGAAAATGAGTCCAATAACTTCTGTGACAACTTTACAAATAATTCCAAATGGAAATGGTAGTAGTTCACATGCTTCTAATGCATCAACAGTAGCTTTTGCGAATTTATTTAATAATAAGATTACTTAATTAAATGTCGAGGTTGCACTGTTTCTCCCGGAACCTCCGTGTAAACTGTCTAGATCAATACCTGTAATACTTTGTAAACACTCCCTTAATTCCGCGCGGATGTTGTCAGATATCGGAAGCCTTTGTATTTGTCCAGTGAAGTTTTGAATATTTGACACCGATGATACAACATGAGATTGAGCCATAGTTTATAGAATTTACAAAGAATGACAAATGTAGCATCTGTCCTCTGAACTAGCTATAGATAGAATTTCGAGAAATATGCTCGTTATGATATGTCTCTGAGAATAACGATATATTCCCTGATAGCAACTATATTACAGAAAATCCATGATATAATATAATGACACCTGCATTAATATTTATAAGCTAACACGACTTTCTACATCTGTAAATGAATCTTAAACTCAATATCCGTGAATAAACCTTGACATGTTATAATATGCTGAGTCATAACGAGGTTTATACCTCAATAGCGAAAGCAGCGTAATTCTTGGAAAACCATTTATAATTCGTTTTATAGAGCGTGAATCAGAGGATACCAATATGTTTGCATGTATGTTTCAGTATTGTACAATACGCAATCAGTAAAGCATTGCAGATCGACATAGATATAAATGTAAATAAATAAAAATACTAGTATAACATTATGTTCAATGTAATTGAATTCGTTCTAACTTCATAATGGCGTCCATGAACAGGCTCAATCAAACCGAGCCTGCACCGTTTTCGTTTCTGTCGTATTGACCTGTGGAGTTTCCACTTTTTCTATTTTCTATTTAATGATAAAATATATAGTGCAGCTTTCCAAATAGAAAATATGATGAAAAAAAAATAAATGAATGATGTTTCCAATTATTACCTTCATTCAAGGAGAAAATAATTATTGATATACTTAGTATAACAGTATTTCTTAAAGCTGTCGTTTCATGTTATTTGTCTAGTGTCTTTTATATAAATTTTGTTGAAATCGATGTTAAACCCTATAAATAAAACTAGTAAATGACCAGACTTTGTAAATTATGTAAATATATAAACGCAAAAATATGTGTTGCAGGATAAGTATATGTGTACGTTTGAATATGTATATTATATGTATGATGATCTATGAGGCCTAGTCCAACGACGCTCATAAGTCACTTCCAGATTCACATCTATACAATAGTATCTTAAATCAACAACAATGCATATTATCAATTAACATTAATAATATACATAGTTAAAAGGTAGTACGTATATAAACATTCCTTTTAGTTTAAATCTTGCACCGGAAAAAGTAAGTGTCATATATATGATAATTGAAATATTCACGGACTTTCTGTAAACACCAACATGTACTGAGCTGAGTACTATATAAGTGTTAATTTCATTTTCAATGAACTATAATCCAAAATTAAAGCATCTTTGACAGTATAATTATTTAAGGGTTCAACGATTAAAGGCCATTTTTCTAGTCCAGTCTATATCATTCTTGGAGGTGTAGCACAAAGATTCACCATAACAAGAGGAATGGACGCACAAAGTTTTAGTAATCATTGTCAGATCTTTAATTAAAGCATCGGTAAATATTCATTGATTGGCACAAACATTCATTTCTTGTTCAAAGGTCAAGGATAAACTGGGATTTTGAAGGTTTTTATGTAATTTTCTAGAATATTTTTCATTTGTTTCAAATTATGCTTTTTGTATGTGTGTGTATGGGGAGGGAGGGGATGGGGGCGGGGGAGTCATCTGTTGGTGTAAGAACTTGTATCCTGATCCATTTGCTTCATTTGTGTCTGTACAATTAAAACAAAGAATAAGCAATGATGAAACTAAAGCACATTTTTAAAGATATATATAATGTGTCATAAATGTAACTAGCCAACGTGCCGCTTGATAACATCATGGCCATAGCTTTAACATTTTAGGCCAATTTTTGTGTCTGCACTGTAACGTTTTCTACATTGATAGATATTGAAACAGTTCAGACCTAACATGATGATAAAACACAAATTTCATAAAGTCGACTCAGTGTTATTATATTTTCTGGTTCCTCTATAATGTACATTCATTATGCCCTCCACGCACATCTATTTTGGGGCATATAGCGTTACTACACTCTGTGTGTCCCGAAATCTTGTTTGTCCGACTCCTCCCACACTATCAGCCTGATTTGCTTCAAACTTTCACAGATGAACAAGCTAGATGTACAAATTACCATAAAGGAGGGATATTTTCTGTGACTATCTTACCGCAGTTATGGCCCTTTGACAGTTTTGCTATATAGAATATAAAGAAAAATTGTCCAACTCCCCAAACACTATGGAATTGATACGCATGAAAGTTGAAGAAGGACTACTCATAAATAATGGTCTTTTTCTGTGGCTATTTTATTCTAGAAAAAATGGCCCTTTCTTAATTTCACAAAATAGTGAAGAAATGTGGTGTGTTCAACTCTTCATACACTTTTTGAAGGAATAAATTCAAAGTTGCGCAGATGCAAAACATTATCTGAAAAGAATTTGCTTTAAACCTTATGTCGAGCATCCTTCATTTGAAGACAGTCTTTATCAAAGTTGTGCTATTAAGAGGATTGTACAGTATGTTGGGCATCCGTGTCTAATTGACACAATGCTAGATTTTACTAAAATAAAATTCCATTTAAGCCGGTGCTGGGGAGGTGGGTGAGTAGCGGGGTATTAAGTCTGTTAATGTGTTGCTTGGTTGTATTCTTTGATTCCATAAGATATATACGCAGACTTTATTAGGCTCATAAACGTTTACTCATTTTACGTGACCGGAAAATAACCAATGTCATACATGGATATATATTAAGCTAACTTAACAAAATATAACAAACTATTAAAGGTCACATTTTGAGGTTAAGGTATTGTTACTTCTGGACCCAGTTGTTCGAAACTTTCAGAGACGATTAAGTTAACAGTCGAGGGTTATATTTCGACATTTTAGAATACTTAGAAGAACTGCTGTATAAGTTAAGGTTACTTTTAAATATAATAAACCATTATCCCTTCTTTAAACAATAATGGACTTTGTATCTTACTGTCTGGCATCAATATATGAAAATCCATAATGTTTCAGATGTTGCGACTTATAGACAGACTTATTACATACTCGTTTCTACTCCCCGTTAAGTTACACCGGTACCGGAAATGTCAATATTTTTCCATACACTGACGCCTGAATTTCATATCGGGTGCGTGACGTAATTCAGTGTGTAGTGTTGCACTATTTTTTTCTATTTAGTTCAGTATTGTCAATCCTATTCAGGCTATTGAACATATATATGATATTTACATAATATTTATACATGTAGATGCGTATGTAATAAAAAGGTTATTATCTTTGCATCGGGAAATATGCACTCGTTCTTCAGCGGAAGAATATTGCGCTCCTAAAGTCGCGTAATATTTCCGCTGAAGAACTCATGCATATTTCCCGATACAAAGCTAATAACCTATAAATATACGCTTGATTTAAACCAACAATAATGCTTATATTTTTCAATAAAGTAAAGTAAATACAGAATATGGTTTTTTTCCAGAAGACGGGGTCCATTTATCTTCAAGGTGTCTGGTGATGTGTCATTTTCAAGTGATTTAAGAGTCTTAACATATATCTGTAAAATCCAGAGTGTGTCGGGAGGGCGGATCCCATGACCCATCCCCTCTTGGCCTCTCAGCTTGGGGTTTCCGTGTCAGATAGACATATATGGAATATGTTTTGATAAAGATTCTCGTCTGCTTCTAACAATACAATACAATTTATTGCGTAAAATATTGTACAATGCTTATATTTTTCAATAAAGTAAAGTAAATATAGAATATGGTTTTTTTTTCCAGAAGACGGGGTCCATTTATCTTCAAGGTGTCTGGTGATGTGTCATTTTCAAGTGATTTAAGAGTCTTAACATATATCTGTAAAATCCAGAGTGTGTCGGGAGGGCGGATCCCATGACCCATCCCCTCTTGGCCTCTCAGCTTGGGGTTTCCGTGTCAGATAGACATATATGGAATATGTTTTGATAAAGATTCTCGTCTGCTTCTAACAATACAATACAATTTATTGCGTAAAATATTGTACAATGCTTATAGCAAATACAAAATTACAAAGTAGGCAAAAGGCATTTTAAAAGAGCAAAATGTTATCAATGACATTAACATTCTTAATAAATTGGCGAAACAGATCAATTTGGCTAAATTTGTTATTATTACTCTGGATTTTTCCGACATAAGATTTGTAAATTTTTGAATATTTGGCCACGTATAATAATATCGTTTTAAATACTGCTGTATTTAGGACATATGAGAAGAAAATGATACTCAGACTCAATCATACCTGAATTACAATTATTACATATTCTTTGATTTCGAGGTTGATTTTGGTACCTTCCACGCTCTATAGATAAGTCATGTGATGAAGTTCGGAATTTTGTCAAGGCTATTCTAAATTTATTCTCTTTGATGAATTCCAGGTGTTTTTCAAAAAAAAAACGAGTGTTTAAATAGACAATATGTACTCAAACGTCTCGAATTATTGATACATGAGTACCAGCTTTGGTAATATATATCAAGAATTCTTTGTTTTAATTGGTTATAATCTATTAACATATTATACTGGTTTTGCCATAGGTAAGATAATCCACATTCATCGATTATAACTTTTATCTGGTATGCCCAATTGTTTTTATTACACACGGAGTTGTTATCTACATCTATTTAAGCATATTATACGTTTTAAATAGCAAAGATTGTCTATTAAATTTTAACCAATATTTGACCATCAATAATTTTCTTCTAACAAACATAGGGGTTCTACCAAGTTCTCCATAGAGTGCATCTAAGTTAGTGGAACGTTTAACACATAATAGTTTTCTACAAAATTTAGAGTGTAGAGTTTCGATATCACGGCCCTCGTTGTATCCCCATACCTCGGCCCCATAGTTAAGGACTGGAACGACCAGTGAATCGAATAATTTTATCTTATAGGCAAATCTAACTGGTTGTAAACCGTGAATAAATTATGAAGTGAAAAGGATGCATGTTGTGCTACTCTTTTTTGTATTCGATTCCAGTTGCCATTTTTAAAGAGACGAACTCCTAGGTACTTGAATGATTCAACTACTTCAATTTTAGAGTTATAAATGAAAAAAATCATACTGCGTATGTCGCCCATTTTCAAATATCATTATTTTTGTTTTACTGACGTTTAGACGTAGTCCCCATGTATTACAATAAATTTCTAGATCATTCAACATGGATTGTAAAGATACTGGCTCATGAGAAAACAAAACCGCGTCGTCTGCAAATAGAAGTAAAAAAAGTTGAAGTTCATCTATTTGAAGAATACCATTTATGTTGCTATTGATATTACCTAGAAGAAAAATAAACACAATAAACTACTGGCCGGATCTCCTTGCTTAACGCCAATATTTGAATTGATATACTCTGATTTAGAACTTCTATAACGCACATAAGATTTCACTATGTCGTACATAGATTTAACTGCTGTGATGAATTTTTAGCTGACATTTTCCTTTAACAGTTTTTGCCACAGATATGCTCTATTTATTCTATCAAACATTTTTCCCAATCCAGGAATGCCTCATAGAGTTTCTTTTTACTTGCGAATATTTTTGAAATAAGTGCATGTAGAATAAAAATACAGTCTACGGTGGACTTATTCTTTTGAAAACCAAATTGGTTATCAATAAGCTTTCCATGTTTGCCGGCCCATTTCGTGAGTCGATTATCTAATAATTTTGAATAAATCTTCGACAGAATATTGTTCAGTGTTATACCTCGATAATTTTTTGCTTCGTCCAAGTACCTCCCTTGAAAATTGGTATTATAATTCCTTCTCCCCAATTTCTTGGAAATACACCGTCAGAGAAAATTTTATTGTATAACTTGATAAGTAATGACGATATGATATCAAAAGAATGTTTGAACACTTCAGATATCAGGTGGTCAGTTCCAGGACTCTTAGAATTACTCTGGGCAAAAATTGCACATTTAAGTTCCGAATACGTAAATTCTGCGTCTAATTCTCTATCGTATAGATTTTCTGTTTCTAAGTAGGTTCTGTCTTCAGATTCATTAGTTTGTGACCCGTATCTAAAAACCGCAGTCTATTTTCGATAGTTCTGTCTCTAATAAATGTATTTCTAGCTATATTATAAGATTTTCTTGCTTCATAACACTCTCTTTTAAACCACTGTTTTTTACCGTCACGTGCATTTTTTATCTGAGACTTTGTATTTTGTTTACATACTTTTCCGAACACACTGAATGCAGTATTTTGCATAAAATCAGTGAACGACTGAACCGTTTCATCAATACTACAATTGTACATACTATCGTCCCACGCAATTAAATAGTTCTTGTGAAGATGCGTCATCTGCACGTAAACATTCCGGCGGACATATACGCTTTATACAAATGTTTAATGCGCAATGATCGGAAAATTCGTTCAGTGATACAATTTCAAAATGTTTAATATTATCAAAGTCGCCGCAATTCAAAAGAAAATAATCAATTACGCTCGCGCCGTTTCTATTCATAAAGGGATACTTTCCTGTATGAGCGTCAGTACATAAACGACCGTTTCCGGTCAGTAAATTTGTACTTTTACATAACTGGAGCAGACGTTTTCCATATGTGTCAAGCACGTGATCTTTGTTTACTCTCGGAATATTGTAAACATTATACTCTTATCCTACGTGATTATCTAAAATCTATCATATGTAATGAAATCATGTTCATTTGAGGTTCTACTGTTTAAATCCCCATTTATAAATACTTTACCTAACAATTTATATTTTTCAATGCCAGATTCTATTATTTCAAACAAATCAATCTCGTTTTGATTAAATACTCTCGACTCATTGGGTGTAATATATGCATTACAAAAATAGACATCCGTGTCAAACTGAAAAAGACTTCTGTTAAATTTAACCCACATTATGCCACACTGTTGTTTTTCAATAATATGAATTTTGTCTTTGAGGGCTTGTTTATAATAAATAGATATACCCCCACTATATCTGCTTTTTTTTTGCATGATGCGATTTGTTTCCATATAAATGATCACAACAAAAACCTTGAATATCTAAATTATAACAAGTTTTGGGTGATATCCAAGTCTCTAACAATATGATGACGTCATGGTTTAAGATAATGTTTAAAAAATCAGTATCACCTAATTTTCTGACAAGCCCGTTAATGTTCCAAGACAGAATGTCTAATTGCTCTTCTTGACGTCCCTATTTTGAATTTGTGGTAGGGTTGTAAATTTTACCATTAATGTACAGTTTTTCACCAATAAATTTCACTGTTTTTCATTTCCTTTTCTCACTCTGGAGAACGGGGTACAATTCTCTGCGTGCATCTCGCCATTCCTTTGGCAGCTGAACACCAACTCCGTGATGTGTCTTTTTTCAGTTCATCCTTGACATCGTATGATGCGATCCGAATCCTTTCCCGCTCATGATAATAATGAAATTTCACAATAATTGGGCGTGTTTTTGTTTACTTTGACGCATCACCCATTCTGTGTACACGATCAAAGATCATGTGTTCCGCATCTATCTTAATTTTGTCTTTAATAAATTGCTTAACGGGGTGTTCACAACTTTTATATATCGGTCCTACCTCTCCATCCTCGCCCATTATCACTTCCGTTGCGCCAGATCTCATGCTAGATTCCACTGGCGGCTCCGGAATGCCGTAGAAAATCAAGTTCTCCTTCATAGAACGAAATTCCAAGTCCGAAATCTTACTACTCATATTAGCTTTTTCCCCTTCTAGTGAACGCAAGTTGTTTTTCAAATTGGTACATGATTTTTCTAAATTCTTTACTTCCTCTATGGTTGATTTAAACTCATCTGTGTGTATTTCATGCTGCCCATTCAAGAAAGTACTGGCTCTCTCGACGTCAGTTACTCTTTTATCAATCACTTGCACTTTTGTTTCAAGTTCGCTCATTTTTAAGTTTATCGAGTTGACAGTTTTTTCTACAGACTCTATTCTGGCTACAGAAATTTTAATGCTTTTAATATCATCAATAATTGTTGTTGCCCAATTGGGCGGCTGAGAAGTCGGTGAAACAACTGGTGGTACGGCCGAGAGCTGCGGTGTATGTTGTGCCGATTGCATAAATTGTCCTCCATATGGTTGTGGGCAGATCATTGCCATATTGTTCATGTCAAATATAAAATATTCTGGAGAAGAAGGATGAAAACGTTTACTTTCACTACTCACTGTGTTACCACTGTCCGGTTGATCAATTATTCGGGTAGAAGTAGCAGAACCAGTTTTGTCCGTGTAATCCGTATTGTGTACACTGTGTGTATTGTCCGAGAACAATGGCGATATATTTTTCCGTTTACCTCCTTTAGGTTTTGGTGCAGTGTCCTTTTTTGGTTTATTTTTCTTTGGTGGCATTAAGTCTATTTTGGTCCAGATTTATTCCTCCAACATAATCACAACATAAATACAACACTTTTGCTTTAATTTGCACTGAATTCCAAATAATTTACGGAGCTTATAATCCATCTAATTAATTTTGAGAACTGTATCTTATCAAAATAATGATACAGCAACAATGTTTCGGGTCATATCATACTGATTAATGTAATAATTATCCGATTGGGCACCTTTAATCCTCATGCTTTTCCCATGCAATGACCATACATTCATTTCAGCAAGTAGGACACTTTATGTCAGTAGGCGGTGATAAGTTTTGTGATTACAAGTCGGTAACAAGTAAACGTTTTGGCTGTACGATTTCCGCAGTATATA
Organism: Mercenaria mercenaria; assembly: GCF_021730395.1. Lineage (NCBI taxonomy): Eukaryota > Metazoa > Mollusca > Bivalvia > Venerida > Veneridae > Mercenaria > Mercenaria mercenaria. Next base: position 42,202,724 of record NC_069377.1, on the reverse strand, counting down.
TTTCTGAAAGTTAAGGAAAGTGCGTTTCACCGAGTCTTAAACTGTGAATGGTTTGACTTGATCCACCCATAATATATAAGGTATTCGTACCAGTTTGTTTTTTACTAACGTTATATTTAGACCCCGTCAGTAATTTACATAGGGATCACTTTACAACGTTGAAAATTGACCTCCTGAGTCATTTCAATGCTACACCACCATTACATGACAGACCCATAAACCATAAACAACCAGGTTAGTCCTGCGACTCGAACCAACGGCCCTAAATCGATGAGAGGTTTTTAATTTTACGTTGAAATATGACCCGACTGTAGTTGATTAGTTTTCAGACATCCCGTCCATACATTACACATATAGGCACCAATTTTACATATAAACGTTAATAATCAGCTGGGTTTCAATTTCTATATCTCCGCAGGGGCGTACCTGGTCATACGCCTATACGCCTGTGCGTAAAATTCAAATTCGGCACCGTGAAAATGAAAAGGCTTAAGATGACTAAAATGCAATAAAATGTAAAGCCGGCTATTCAAAGTTCTTCATTTGAACAATATCACCTTAAAGAGATTATCAAATTCGTTTTTAAAATATAAGACTGATTTGTGTGGTTTTTTAAATTTTTTTTTGCTTTTTTTTTGATAATCGTGAATATAGAAAAAACGTAAAAGGTACGTGTAAATTTCATGGAATCACATAGAGCACAGCAAACACAGCCAGAGACACAAACCGCTAAATAGGTCTGCCACAAATAGAAAAACTTACGCACACACGCGCACACGCACACGCGCGCGCACGCACGAGTACACAAACTGACAGCGAGGACAAAACGAACGGATATGTGTATATTTTGCATCCGTTAGTTAAAGTATATAGAAGTCTATTTCTATAAAAGAAATTACGCATAGAAATGTCTCACAAGAACCAAAATGCCCAGGTGGCAAACTTAAGTAGAAACATTCGAACAATGCAAGTGCAGCAAGTGTATTAATGCCATGGGAAATATGCAGGTAAACGCTGAAATCTTTAGACAGTTTAATATAAGATGATCAATTAAAGTAAATTTGCAATATTTTACAAGTTCGTGTTTGTGTCTCAAAAGGACTATTCAGCTTGTGTTTAATGTTAGGAGGAAGACCCCGGGTGCCTCCTATGGACATAACTTTAGCCATGAACTGGTACTTGGATATAGCCATGAATTGTTCACAAAGCCATCTTGATGGCTTACTCGTATTAAATGATAGACACCTCGTGCGGGGATTCGAACATACAAAGATACGAGCGGATACAAGCTATAGACCATATCTCAAAGGTGCACTATAGATCCGAATTTTACATTTGAAATTATTAACAATTACTACGTTTACATTAATTTAGTTTACGTAAACATGCAATTAACAGTACTATGCAGCAGGTTTAAAATAAGACAAAATGCATGTTAACCTAAACAAAGTATAAATATTTATTACTAGTACAAAAAGTCTAGCCAGTGATTTATATTTAATATACATGGTTTAATATACATGGTTATATTCCTCCAAGTATCCGGGGCTGCTGCAGTTGCAACTTTAGACACTGTCACGTTCCCTGCCAGTAAGCATGCGCGGTGTGATAAACTATGAATTTAAATGATTATCTTCGTAATATGTGGTACAAATGTGACAAACAAAATATATTTACGCTGGAATATAGCAAGAGAACGCATCTCTTGCCGAACATTTTTCAACATTTTCAAGGGAAGGCCCCAAATACCCAATCCGCCGGGAGAAGGAGACCCCTTCCCTCACCTACCCACACTTTCGCAGCATTTCTGCTTGGTTCGTATCTATGCTGCTCATATCTGGCGTACAGTTCAAAATCATCCAGGTATGAGTTATGACCGATGAATTGGCAAATAACTAGACGTATTTTCAGCTTGTGGCGCGCTCGAATGTATAACTAAATGTTTATTACCTACAGTCCTGAAAAAATACAGAAATATTAATCTTTGATCTGTATGTTGATATTCAAATTGCGTAAGATTATTGGGAATCGCTTTTCAACGTTGAAATATGATCTGACTATAATTGATCAGTTTTCAACGAGGATCAGATTTTCACGTGTGGACGGATCAAATAACGGGCGGGGTCAATTTTCAACGTTGAAAATTGATCAGTCATCCGTTGAAAATGGATCAAGGGGGTCAATATTCAATGTTACACCGGCGTTTTTATATTATTTTATGTTCAGAAACTCGATTGCTTTGTCATTCATACACATATAAGATTCCAAGTACACATGATTTTCATGTTAAAATCAACTAACAAAAAGCGGTGGCTTTTTCCACTGTAAAATCAATGTTTCTTTATGAAATATCTTCTAGTTTCCAAAAATATCTTGCGCTGGGTTTTGAACTGGAGCTGAGGTCAACATTATCATTCCAATACGCGTAAACACATTTCTTATAATCCGATTCGAGCCAAATCATATAGCAATGTATTTCCTCTGGTGTCTCTGGTTGTAACTTCAAAATGTACCACCTGCTGGATTGTGGTGATGCTACACCCTCGCAGATGTTCATATGTAAGATATTGTCACAGTACACTTGTCTTGGGGGTGTGTAGCAACATGACCAAAAGGTGAAAACATTATTTGAACCACCGCGTAGTTCAATATGGGTAGCAGCACCATTCGAATCGCCTTTGAGAGCAAGAAAGTCTTCTTTAAAAAGTGGGAATATACACGGATGCAGTGTTTTTCCATTGTTGCTAACTGACTTTATCTTAAATTTCCTTCCATTCATGTCACTTAAATCTTCTGTGTGTAGTCTACGCCTACGAAGAAAATATTGTAATATTGGCCACTGATCAAGGAAACAACAACGAAATAATCTCACAGTTTTTGTTGATGGCTTGTAAAGAAACTTTAAAACCTCTTCGTCGTTTTTCTTTTGTGCTTCCATCACATTTCTGACTGAACTGGCATCAACAGAAAACATCGACTGGACAGCAAATCGATACAGAAGGAACAACTCCCGAAATGTTGTCAAACAACAATACAACTGGATGTGTTCAAACAGTTTGTCCGTCCGGTTTAAATCTGCAGCATTTACCATGTCTTTAATTTTTTCTCCAAGGAAAAGAACTTCATCAAGTCCAGAGTGTATGGGAACATCGCTAGAGACAAGTTGTAAATGTAGGTTCTTTTGATCTTGTTGAAGCTGACTTGCCTCTGGCAAACCTTGGATGTAACAGATACAGTGAGTTATTTTTGTACACGTTGCTCGACATTTGGCTATCAAATTTGCCTCCAGAATAGCTGTAAATCTTTTTATCACAACCGAAGCCACATCTTTGCTGAAAATGAGTCCAATAACTTCTGTGACTACTTTACAAATGATTCCAACTGGAAATGATAGTAGTTCACATGCTTCTAATGCATCAACAGTAGCTTTTGCGAATTTATTTAACAATAAGATCACTTTATTAAATGTCGAAGTTGCACTGTTTCTCCCGGAACCTCCGTGCAAACTGTCTAGATCAATACCTGTAATACTTTGTAAACACTCCCTTAATTCCGCGCGGATGTTGTCAGATATCGGAAGCCTTTGTATTTGTCCAGTGAAGTTTTGAATATTTGACACCGATGATACAACATGAGATTGAGCCATAGTTTGTAGAATTTACAAAGAATGACAAATGTAGCATCTGTCCTCTGAACTAGCTATAAATAGAACTTCGAGAAATATGCTCGTTATGATATGTCTCTAAGAATAACGATATATTCCCTGATAGCAACTATATTACAGAAAATCCATGATAAAATATAAAGACATCTGCATTAATATTTATAAGCTAACACGACTTCCTACACCTGTAAATGAATCTTAAACTCAATATCCGTGAAAAAAACTTGATGTGTTATAATATGCTGAGTCATAACGAGGTTTATACCTCAATAGCGAAAGCAGGATACCAATATTGCATGTATGTTTCAGTATTGTACAATACGCAATCAGTAAAGCATTGCAGATCGACATAGATATAGATGTAAATAAATAAAAATACTAGTATAACATCATGTTCAATGTAATTGAATTCGTTCTAACTTCATAATGGAGCCTATTTTCTATTTAATGATAAAATATATAGCGCAGCTGTCCAAATAGAAAATATGATGAAAAAAAATAAATGAGCCGTGCCATGGGAAAACCAACATAGTGGGTGTGCGACCAGCATGGATCCAGACCAGCCTGCGCATCCGCGCAGTCTGGTCAGGATCCATGCTGTTCGCTTTTAAAGCCTATTGGAATTGGAGAAACTGTTAGCGAACAGCATGGATCCTGGCCAGACTGCGCGGATGCGCAGGCTGGTCTGGATCCATGCTGGTCGCACACCCACTATGTTGGTTTTACCATGGCACGGCTCAAATGAATGATTATTTGAGATGTTTCCAATTATTACCTTCATTCAAGGAGAAAATAATCATTCAAGGAGAAAATAATTATTGATATACTTAGTATAACAGTATTTGTTAAAGCTGTCGTTTCATGTTATTTGTTTAGTGTATTTTATATAAATATTGTTGAAGTCGATGTTAAACCCTATAAATAAAACTAGTAAATGATCAGACTTTGTAAATTATGTAAATATAGAAACGCAAAAATATGTGTTGCAGGATAAGTATATGTGTACGTTTGAATATGTATATTATATGTATGAAGATCTATGAGGCCTAGTCTAACGAGGCTTATAAGTCACTTCCAGATTCACATCTATACAATAGTATCTTAAATCAACAACAATGCATATTATCAATTAACGTTAAAAATATAGTTAAAAGGTAGTACGTATATAAACATTTCTTTTAGTTTAAATCTTGCACCGGAAAAAGTAAGTGTCATATATATGATAATTGAAATATTCACGGACTTTCTGTAAACACCAACATGTACTGAGCTGAGTACTATATAAGTGTTAATTTCATTTTCCGTGAACTATAATCCAAAATTAAAGCATCTTTCACAGTATAATTATTTGAGGGTTCAACGATTAAAGGCCATTTTTCTAGTCCAGTCTATATCATTCTTGGAGGTGTAGCACAAAGATTCACCATAACAAGAGGAATGGACGCACGTTTTAGTAATCATTGTCAGATCTTTAATTAAAGCATCGGTAAATATTCATTGATTGGCACAAACATTCATTTCTTGTTCAAAGGTCAAGGATAAACTGGGATGTTGAAGGTTTTTATGTAATTTTCTAGAATATTCTTCATTTGTTTCAAATTATGCTTTTTGTATGTGTGCGTATGGGGAGGGAGGGGATGAGGCGGGGGAGTCATCTGTTGGTGTAAGAACTTGTATCCTGATCCATTTGCTTCATTTGTGTCTGTACAATTAAAACAAAGAATAAGCAATAAGATGAAACTAAAGCACTTTTAAAGATATATATAATGTGTCATAAATGTAACTAGTCAATGTGCCGCTTGCTAACCTCATGGCCATAGCTTTAACATTTTAGGTCATTTTTTTGTGTCTGGACTGTAACTGTTTCTACATTGATAGATACTGAAACAGTTCAGACCTCACATGATGATAAAACAAAAATTTCATAAAGTCGACTCAGTGTTATTATATTTTCAGGCTCCTTAATAATGTACATTCATTATGCCCTCCACGCACATCTATTTTGGGGCATACAGCGTTGCTACACTCCGTATGTCCCGAAATCTTGTTTGTCCGACTCCTCCCACACTATCAGTCTGATTTGCTTCAAACTTTCACAATTGAACAAGCTAGATATACAAATTACCATAAAGGAGGGATTTTTCTGTGAATATTTTACCGCAGTTATGGCTCTTTGATAGTTTTGCTATATAGAATATAGAGAAAAATATTGAGTGTCCAACTCCCCAAACACTATGGAATTGATATGCATGAAAGTTTCACAGAAGAAGGACTACTCATAAATAATGGTCTTTTTCTGTGGCTATTGTATTCTAGAAAAATGGCCCTTTCTTAATTTCACAAAATAGTGAAGAAATTTGGTGTGTTCAACTCCTCATACAAAACATTATCTGAAAAGAATTTGCTTCAAACCTTATGTCGAGCATCCTTCATTTGAAGATAGTCTTTACCAAAAAATGTGCTACTAAGAGGATTGTACAGTATGTTGTGGTATGTAGAAGAATACATAAAATATGTTATATAGCTACATTCTACAGTGGACAGCATGAGACAATGATACTTTTGCCAATGAGACAACCAAAAATAAATATGCAAAACATTTTCAGTATCTACATCTCATGCGTTCATGCAAACGCTCATTCTAACATGGCTCGATTTGATTTCCAGTTAAACAAAGAAAAAAACCCAGCTCTGTATATTTAACAAATAATCAAGGCCTTCGAGTTGTTCAGATGCTTCAGTATTTAACCACTCGGGCTAACGCCCTCGTGGTTCAATACCTACGCATCTGAACTTTGAACCGTGGTAAATTAGACGATAAATAACAAGAAGGCCTTGATTGTTTTTATTCTGACATGCTCATTGATATATTTTAATAGATATTATACTGGATTTCGTTTACGCGAGGAGTAATGTATCGAACGTCATGCGGCAATTTGACGTCATAATTGACGTCATAATGCTCTCTTACCGGTCCGCGCGTCAACCGTTGTTTATCGCAGAATATACAGGGCTTGTTATGACGTCATATTGCCGCCTGACGTACTACACATTACCACTCGCGTAAATGAAGTCCAGCATAATATTTATTAAAATATTCCAATGAACGTGTCAGAATGAAAACAGTCAGGGCCTTTTTGTGATTTATCGTCTAATTTACCACAGTTCATCGGTCAAATGCTTCTTCATTTAACCACTCGGGCTAGCGCCCTCGTGGTTCAATTCCTACGCATCTGAACTCTGAACCGTGGTAAATCAGACGATAAACCACTCGGAGGCCTTGATTATTTGTTAAGTAGAACCAACTGACTTTCTTCAAAAGCTATTTATTATCATTTAATTATTTTAGGCACTGCATCAACGATTTGTAACATGCGAGTTACATCATATAGACTAATAGGTTAATTTCTGAACGAAAATTAGCTGAAAATAAGATGTGTTTATAATCGAAAAATCGTTTGATTTGGAATATTCATTCTTAATAGCTGACCATCTTCGTTCAAAATGTAACAAAATTTAATTGTTTTAAGATACATTTTAGGTAATTACCATCTGTGCTTAAAGCCTCATGTGGCTGCCACAATTTTCATTATGAATATGAAATATATTCATTTCTTCTTAAATCCTATTTTCAGTATTTGTTTTCTCTAAAAATTATGAATATTAACATATAACAAAGTTTAATTTTTATTAAATACATTTAACAAATAATCAAGGCCTCCGAGTGGTTTATCGTCTAATTTATCATGGTTCAGAGTTCAGATGCGTAAGAATTGAACCACGAGGGCGTTAGCCCGAGTGGTTAAATACTGAAGCATCTGAGCGATTGACCCGTTATGTAACCCCTAGGCTCCACCGGCTCCACCATACACATTCCGGTAACTCTGCCCAACTTATTGTTATATACTACTGTTATTCTTCTACGAATATCTATAAATTCCATTCCATTATTTGCTAAAATTAATAGCATATGTTTGTTGTTGGCTTACGAATTCAATTCGTATTTCCTGCTGTGAGATACAGCAGGGTTACTTTTTATTCTGAAAAGGAATGGTGATAGGTAAGCAATAGTCATTTATTATATACTTAATTGATTTAAAAGTATTTTTGTTGTTAGAGTTAACATCAAATGTTGTCTGGAAAATATTACTGATTTAACTGTTTCAACTGATTCAACATTGTGATGTACAGAATCGCAATGATTAACCAGATAGCAGCATGGATAACAAAGCTGCTGATAATCCAGCGTACAGCTGCCCGGTTGTTCGAATCTTCCCAATGTACAACATTGTACAAAGAGTGTGCCTGTAATAAAACAAAACAGACATTTTGAAATGCTGTTAAGCAAAAGTTGTCTCCTTAAAAAGGTTCAATTTCATCAAGATCATGTTTGTTATTGTGGTTTGAAAGACGTGCATATTCGAATAAAGATTCGAAACAACAATTCTTCTGATCAGTACTACATGACCTTTATTTTCTGTATTTTCAACACAGACTAAGGAAGGTAGGTTAGATTTTCATATACCCTTATCTTTTATCTTTTGAATTATTAAGATTTTAATCGAATGTTCACGCACGTAACGGCTATTACAGCAGTGTAATACATAATCATGATTTCACCCAAGGTATCAAATGGTAAATATAGTATGGACTTGTTCGTTATAAATACCCATATATCCATGTAGTGCATTATACGATACAAAAGAAAAATGTCACTCAAAGACAAAAACATTATTCGATGAGACTCGCCATTTCAAACAAGTTTTCAAAGCATAATTGTTATCTAACAGCTTATAACATTAAAACATTTTGTGTCAAATATATGGTTCTTAAATGTAAGTTTATTATGAAATAGAAGCAAATAGGACAAAAAATAAGAATGGTAGTGATTATAACGACAAACAAACAGTTCTCTTGAACAGTTTTTTCCGTTATGTTCCGGACAAGCATATTATGTAATAAAGAAACGTACAAGTATTAAGAAAATAGGTCAATGTACACTTATGATTGCTGGACAAAACATTTCCTTTCAATGTCCTCTTTTAGTGTTTAAAATATAAGCACAGCCGCTTGACTATTTCTAAAGTGATATTTATGACAGGTATGGTAAATAATGGAAGGTGAAAATGACGGAAACTAAAAGACCTTCAAGCAGTTGAACTCCATTGACTGTCTTTGTCGTTTAACTGATCGAAACTTCCAAACTTTCTTTGTTATTAAAAGTCAACAATCACGCGTAAAAATTATATAATTCATTATTGGTGTATGTATTACTTTAGTATCCATCGGCCATTTACCGGGATATAATTCTAAGAAAATTTAGGTCATGACGATTTAGAAAATAAAAATGTTCCTACTGTCACGCCTAGAGACCTTTAGCACACCTGGCAAAATAAAGAACTGTAAAATATTTTCCCTAAAGGGAAACAATCTCTGATTCAATGTTGCGTTTGCTCCCTTGTTCATCTTTTTCTTTCGATCGTCCTGGTATTCGGACAGGCATTTTTATTCATTTGGTTATAATATTTGTGAAATAGATTTACTACAGTGAGCAATTCTTAAGTAGAAGGAATGAATGCTTAAGTGGGATTTCCTGGCCTCTTACTGACAACTGAGTCTAAACCGTAAGACGAGGTACCGACAACGGAAGAGACCATCCATATCCGTCTAGGTTAAGCTCAATTTTGCGCACACACTATTTTCTCACCACCATTGTTTACTTTTAAAATATACATGTACTTTAGGTCAATTATTTGGCAGGTCCTACAAGGTGTGTATTTGGGACATTTTCGTCTCAATATTTAAAACGGCCGAATTTGCCATGCGGTGAAGTTTTATGTACTCTCGCTAAATTCTTCTGTAACAATTCTCAAAATCGATATTTTTATGACTTTTACTCTGTGCTTATTTTTTCGAATTTTCAAATTAACTTTCTCCTTTAATAACGCGTCGATCTAAACCTTTTTTAGAAAGAGTACCCGGGCCAAAATACGAAACTGACCTTTGTCACTTTAACATGCGGTTTTAACAAAAACACATTTTAAAGTAAATTTTCTCCACTGAAGAATTATTCTTTCCTTTTGTGCCTGAATACATTTGCTTTAATATCTTATGGAGTCTTACAAGGTTAGACCCGTTAAAATGCAACGCAAGAATAGATCTGGGGCCGTATTCATAAAGCATCTTAAGTATAAGTTTTGACTTAAGTTTAAGATTTTACTTAAGTTTGTGGTGATTTCAGCTTAAGTCTAAGTAAAAACTTAAGTGCTATTAATAAAACAGGTTAAACTTAGGATACGTAAGAAATGACTTAAGTCAGAAAACAAAATGGCGTCGTGAGTACGATTAAAGTGTTGTTTTTCAGATAAAAGCACTTTAAACATAATAGTGCATGTTGTATCTGTCTGAAATTAATGGGTTTTTTATGTTTTCGTCCACAATAAAAGCCAAGAATTACTTATTAAGTTGTTTTATGAATAACAAATATACTTAAGTAAAATAAATTTCTTACCTAAGTAATACTTAAGTAAATAATCAATTTCTTATACTTATACTTAAGATGCTTTATAAATACGGCCCCTGGACAGATTTTATTCAGCGTAAAATAATTGTTTGTTTCGCTCGGGTAGGCAAACATAACACTGTGCACTTCCGTGCAATTGTCGGTGTTTACAAAGTTTTTGAAATGTTTTTCATTTTGTGCGTCAATAGATTGATTGATATAGCCTATATATAGCACAAGGTCGAATTATTAAAATTCAGTATTATCTATTTCAAGTTTAAAATCTCATTTTTCTTCTTCTTATAGCTAGTTCTCTAGGATTGTATCAGAGGGAAGACGGCACTAAATTTACAAATTTAAGTCTCTTTTTTTATCGCAATATCTTTCTACAAGCAAGCGCATCAAGCCTGAATCTTATAGGTGCTCCTGAAAATCATTTTTGGACAGAATTTCTGCAATAATTATAATATTGACATTAAGTGCTTAACTTTACTCATTCATAACATCACTCATATATCAGGTCAGTAATTGTTTTGCTATATTGTAATGATAGTCAAATCAGGACGGGTAGGAAATCAAACTTTACAAATGTGACAAACCTTCATATGTTTAAAATTGATTCCATATTACTTAAATTATTGATTCTAGCCAACGCTATTACAAAAAACCTAAAGCTGAGGACTATTACTAGTAGTCATGCCTAAATGTTGTAGAAATGCTAGGTTCGAGCCAGCGTCCTCCCGGTTAGGAGACTTTTGTCCTATCTTTACATTACTGCATCTTTAATTATGTTAAATATATTTAATTTATCAAAAGATAAATTTGCACTGACGTCATAAAAGTTAAGTTGTGGTGTAAAGATCTTCAGCTGTACCTGCATAAATTTTGCTCCCTGCGGTGCTGCATCATATCCTTGGTTCCCAGGAACGAACTCCTGGCTTGTCGACTGATCATAGCACGATATAGGTCCGTTCCGGTTAAATACACTACAAGTACGCAAGAAAGTGTACTACAAAGAAAGTACTTTGTTTGGCTTTATCGATTCTATAATTAATGGAAAGATTTAAAATCTTCTTGTCAGAAAACACATGCCCTATTTCAAAATGATTTGACAAATATTTTCCTTGCATAACGGTTCAAGCAAGTAGTATAACTTCAAGTGAGCAATCTAGGGCCTTTATGATCCTCTTGCTTCCATGTTTAGTAAAATTGACATCAATCCTACTGACTCCATATGATACTTTCACATTGGTCTTACTATAAGCTACATATAGACAAAGTTTTCATTTCTATATCTCAAACCAAATTCATGTTATTGAGGAAAAACAATGGACATGTCGACTGCATTAAAACTCAATCTGTTACATGTAGTTAAATTTGTAACCATGACAATTTTTCAACTTACAAAGCTAAATAAATATAAAACAAATAACATTTCTTTGTGTGTCTTTATTTTGGAAAATTTGCAAAATAAGTATTTTAGATAATTTTTACCTTACCTTGCAGCTGTTTATTTTCATTTATTTAATTTCTTATTCAAATATTAAGTTAGTGTATTAAACGTCAAAAATATAAGCTATGAAATATAAGGTAAAGTTCTCATTAAAGTAAAAAAGCACATGTCACATTTTCTAAACATACCCTCTCATAAACCAAATATTTACACACTTAGACGCATGCATATGTAAATCATTCTTTCTTAGTAATACCGACTTTATACCGGTATTTGGCAATGAAATCAAGACTATATAGGCACATTCACAATCTAATGATGCATTTAAAAACAACATTGGATTAGCGACCCGAAACAACCATTATCATACATAGACCTTTAAGCAGAATCTACCTGGATGGGCCTTCGGTGTATTATATTTACGGAATTAGTTGACTTGAACATACCTTAAACTTTCAAAAGTTTTTATGTTAAAAGGTAATTCAAAACCAATCCAAACTCTGTTCTGTAATTGCGTTGTATTTTATGCAATGGTGCGATAGATCTATGCCAGTTGTATGTTTACGATATTTATATTTTGTTATATAAAATAACTGTCGCATAACATTCAGGAAGTTTGAAAGGATAACAAGGTGATTCAATATGTTAGGTAAATATTTTTCGTTTTTTTTTATGTTAACATTGAAAACAAGATTCTTTTTAAAATACTAAACATAATTTAATTTATATCTATATCACGGTAGGTTTGAGCTTTTTTATTGATGTTGTTAATATTGCATTTGTTTGATAGGATAAAATGTTGCTGATAAAATTTAAAATCTGATTAGAAGGAAGTGTTGCCAGAAATATAAATGACAGATCTTTTCACACTAAGGAAATGCGGAATTAAGGTGAAGAAATGTACCAGAATCTAGCTGCCTCCTTAACCAGTTTATATGGAACGCCACAGCCGTCTTATGTCGGAACATTTCATGCGCGATGTTCACTTGTCAAACAGTGTCACGGTTATTATGTTAAAAAGCTATTTTATTATGTCAAAGAGTGGGGTCATCTTGTCGAAACAGTATCTAATTATGTTAACCTGCAATGTTATCTGGTCAAAGTGTTGTGTTAACTTGTCGAAACAAGTGTCTTATTATATTAACTAGCAATGTCATCTGGTCAAAGTGTAGTGTTAACTTGTCGAAACAGTTTCTGTGTAAAAAAAATCTATGTTATCATGCCTAAATGTAATGTTAACTAGCCCAAACAGCGTCTTATTATGTTAACGAGCCGTGTTACTATGTCCAAGTATGATATTGTCTGCAGAGTGTGTTATCATGTTGAAAAGCTGTTATCTTGTTAAAGTATCGCGTGATTTTGTCTACAGAGCGTATTATGTTAAAATACATGTTATCTTGTTAAAGTACCGTATGATGTTGTCTACCGAGTGTACTATTATGTTAAAATTCTATGTTATCTTGTCAAAATGTTGTCAAGGTGACATGACATAATAACATAGATTTTTTAACACAATAAGACACAATTTTGACAAGTTAACACCACACTCTATCAATGAAATGTCCTGACAGCTGCGGCGTTCTGTAAGTTTAACAATGTACTAAATATAATTTAATGTGGAAAAAAATTCATACTTAACTGGCTGAACTATATAATATTTTCAGCGCGTCCCAGAACGACACACAAAACTTTTAAAATTTCATTTAGGCGCTCTGGCGCGTGGCAGGACAACACAACAAAATGTGCTACATAAACCGCACGCACGCCATCGCTATATAACAATTCAACATGTATTCTAGAACAAGAGCGACATTATGTTCCGAAATTCAGTTTGAGCGCTTAAAACTTGATTGATAAAGGGCTCAAATAAGAAATGATAAGAATGTTCGGCCAATGCAGTCATAGATACAATTTATCTAGCTGCCTAAGCACAGGCAGATTAATATAAGTGTTATGATCAACAACGTACCGTTTACATATTCTGATGTCGGCCAGGTATATTTCTCCTTCTTTGCTTCGCTGCAGTGTAAAACAAACACTTTTGGACATGGATTGTGAATTTCACAACAAAATTACAGCATTGACAGCTCTGTATTTCTGAAGATTAACAATGTTCCAGTCTATATAGCATCATCAACAATGAACTTTTTTGCTACACATCAAAGTATTCAGTCAATGTTCAAATTTACAGTACAACACCTGTCATGGCCACCAGTCTGGAGTAGTTTTTAATCACTCCGCACAGAAATGTAGTCCTGAAAAACACAGACAAAACAACTAAATGACATAAAATGTACACAGGGTCAAAATTACATTTGGAATTTAACAAGTCAAAGTAGGGATGGCTTCAAAGCTGGAACTTCAAAATTTCAAAGAACTACTTCCTAGGATACAACGAAGTACTTCAATACCGGGGTGACACCTTCTTTACCGTCTCTACTACAAGAAATAATAACTGTCTGATACATATGAAAAGTTTCTTTATAAACATCTTTTTTTATTTAGCTTTAGACAATAGATCTCCACCGGACACTGATGAACCGCCCACCGACACGAACCCATATCATGCTTTAGACAATAAATCTCCATCGGACACTGATGAACCGCCCACCGACACGAACCCATACCATGCCGGCTATGATCAGCAGGGAGCCATGTTTATACAGGTACAGCTGAAGTTGATATATTTTGTCTCTTAAAACTTTAACTTAAACCTGATGACGACAGTGTAATTTAATATAATTATATAATATAATTAGAGATCCAGTAATATAAGGATAGGACACAAGCCTCCTAACCTGGAGGGCGCGGGTTCGAAACTGGTGTTTCCTCAGCCTCTTATTTAGGCACGACTACTAGCAACAACCTTTCGCTTTAGGTTTTCGTAATAACGTTGGCTAGAATCGATTATTTATATAAAAATGATTTAGTTTTAAACTTCACAAAATATGAAAATATGAAGGTTTATCACATTTGTAAAGTTTGATCACCAATACAATATAGCTAAACAATTTTTTATATATATATATATTTTAGTTGGATTTAACGTCGCACCGACACATGATAGGTCATATGAGTGATGTTTTGAATGAGTAAAGTAAAGCACCTGTTATCAATACTAAGTATTGCAGAAATTTTGTCCAAAAATGATTTTCAGGAACACGTATAAGATATTGGCTTGTAGAAAGATGTTGCAATAAAAAAGAAACTTAAATTTGTAAATGTATTGCCGTTTTCCCTCGGATACAATCCTAGAGACTCTGTCTCTGTGCAGGTCCTTGCTAAAGCTATAGAAGAAAACAATGAGTTTTTAATTTGAAATAGATAATGAATTTTATCATTTCGACCTTGTGCTAGGCCATATCAACAAATATATTGTCGTACAAAATGAAAAACAGTTCAATGACTTTGTAAACACTGACAATGGGTATATGCTATGTTAGAACAGAATCAAATAGTTTAGTATACTACATTTACTGCACATTTGTATTCGGCTACCCGAGCGAAACAATTTTTGTGCTATCTGAATAAAATCTGTATTGATCTATTCTTGTGTTGTATTTTAACGGCTCTAAAATGGTAAGACTGTATACAGCTGAGATTCAGCAAAACCAGTATTAAAACAACTGTATTCAGGCAAAATAAAAAAAAATATTTCTTCAGTGGAAAATTGACTTTAAAGGTGTTTTTGTTAAAACTGCATGTTAAAGTGTTAAAGGCCAGTTTCGTATTGTGGCCCGGGTACGCTTTCTAAATTCGCTTACTTGAGGCACCCTATAAAAATGATATTGACAGTTTTATCATTATTTACCTATAGTTTGATTCTGTATAAATAATAAGATCTAGATCTACATATTATTTATAGGCGAAAGTTAATTTGAATATTCCGCAAAAAATTCACAGAAGAAAAGTCATAAAAAGTTCAATTTTGAGAATTGTTAGAGAAGAATTTGGCGAGTGCATTACTAATACATGCATAAAACTTCACCGCATGGATTATTCGGCCGTTTTAAATTTTGAGGCGAAAATGTCCCAAATTACACTCCTAGTAAGACCTGTCCCGTATTTTCTGCAAATGATTGACGAAACGCATATGTGTATCTTTAAAATAAACAATGGTGGTGAGAAAATAGTCTCTGTGCAAAATTGAGCTTAACCTAGACGGATATGGATAGCCGCTTCACTTGTCGGTTCCTCAGTTTAGGGTTTAAACCGATCGTCAGTAAGGAGATAGGAAATTCGATTTAAGCATTCATTCATTCTACAGAAGAATTGGTCACTATGGGAAATCTATATCACAAATAACCAATTGAATAAAAAGGCCTGTCCGAATATCATACGTCAGGATGATCGAAAGAAAGATGAACAAGGGAGCTAACATAACATTGAAGCAGAGATTATTTCCCTATAGGGAAACTATTTTACAGTTCTTTATTTTGCCAGATATTCTAAAGGTCTCCCGGAGTGATAGTAGGAACTTTTTGATTTTCTAAATGTTTTGACTAAAATTTTCATAGAAATATATCTCGGTAAATGGCTCACTAAAACAATCCATATATCAATCAAGGTTTATTAAACTTTTACGCGTGCATGTTGACTTTCAATAACAAAGAAAGAATGAAGTTTCAATCAGATTCAACGACAAAGACAGTCAGTGTAGTTCAACTGGTTGAATGTTAAAAGAAAAATCCCGTTGAAAAGTGTTGTTTTTGACAATAAGTTCAAAGTTTATCAAAAAAAAATATAAACAGTAAATTATCAAAAAACACATTTTTATTAAATGCCATTAAGTGCAATCAAAATGAATGCTCGCAAATCGAAAATTAGATGTCAAATAAGGCTATCTTGTTACGAAAATGTAAGCGTTAAACATGGAGCAAAAAGACACACATATATAAAGATATGCTGGAACAAAATTGTACTAAAATAAACTAGATCATTGTAAGGCAAATGTCAGTAATACAAATTGTAACTCAGATATTGATAATTGCATTGACCAATTCAATAGTACACTCGACGGTGTAGCCTCGCCTTTGTTTAAACGCAATGTTACCAATTCCAATGATAAGTTTTATTCTGTATAAAGATAACAAATGGTATACTACTGAATGTGATGATAAGAAAAAAATGTTTTATAATGCCTTGAACTTGTTTAGACAAGATAAATCAGAAGCAGGTATAGTAAATTTAGTAGCCAAACGCTCTGAGTATAAATGGTGCTTACGTAAGGCTAGATATGACTATGATCAAAAGAAGACTGATAAATTGATTGAATCTCGAGTGCAGAATGCTAAATTATACTGGAAAATGTTAAAAGAGAGTGCAGGAGTTATGAAGTCAAATATACCTGTATTGACAGCAGTTGAATTGGAACAATATTTTAAGTCGGTGAATAATCCAGACGACATATTTTTTACACCTGACGATGATATTTTTCATTTTATAGAACGTTATGAAACAATGAATTTTGTATAATGTTTGATGACTTGAATATGCCTTTTAATATAGACGAACTCCTTTAATATGTCAATCGATTGAACTCCAATAAAAGTGTAGGTCCTGATTTGTACCTAAATGAGTTTTTCATTCACGGTAAAAATACTCTTTTGCCATATATAGTGTTGCTATTCAATAAAAATTTTGAAAATGGATACTTTCCAGACAGTTGGCCGGAAGGGTTTGTTATTCCCTTACATAAAAAAAGAACGATAAATGATGTGAACAACTATGGGGGAATCGCATTGCTAAGTTCACTTGGAAAACTATTTACTAGAGTTTTACATAATCGTTTGTGTACATGGGCTGAACAATATGGAGTTTACATTGAAGCACAGGCTGGTTTTAGGTCAAAGATGGGTACAGCAGATAATGTTTTTGTTTTACATTGGCTCATTAATCATGTTATTAATAGTGGAAAGCAATTATTTTGTGCCTTCATTGTTTTTAGTAAGGCATTTGATTATGTTAAAGAGACTGTCTTTGGTCAAAATTAGTCAAGTAAGGTATAAGAGGAAATATTTTGAACATAATGAGAGCAATGTATTCCAGTGTTAAATCAAGAGTTAAGCATATGAACCAGTTAAGTGATAGTTCCGAATGCCAACTAAGTGTAAGACAAAGGGACTGTTTGTCTGCTTTTCAGACAACAGACTTCATTTGATGCCATCGGTCCTTCCGGATTATCTTAGTTTTGTTATCTATTACAGCAACCAACACCGGGACCATATATGCACTCCTACGCTGTCGTAACGGACCAGCCCCTGCCAACTCTTCATTTTGGTCGCGCTAGGAAAAGAGACCTTACCGTACCAGCCATTCTCGTTTGCTTGTTTTGTTGCTGGTGTACAGGGATTCCCGCCATCTTTTATGCGTCGAAAGTAAGTGTCTTGAGTTTAAATGTCATGAGGGCCACTCATATGTGTCTGGGCACCTTCTTGTCCAGGCCGTAAGTTTGAAACTATTCAAAGGATTGTGTAAAATATTCATACAATGACAGAGAACAGAGAACATTGTAGAGAGTTAATTGCTTCACTGGACCATCACAGCGATAACTGAACAGAAAAAATCTTTAAAAAGGTTTTTGAAATAGGCTGCTTAATTAATGTCCACCAAACTTGGTTAGAAGCAGGTCAATAGGTAAAAGTCCTCCTCATGTGAGCTACTTGGACCCATTTTGGTTTCTTGTTGTACTTAGTTTTTCAAAGTGGTGAAGGAAACATATAAGAATAAAAGACATTAAGGGGTAGAACCATAACTCTTCTTTGTCCCAAATTTTCTTTTAGCTCCCGTCATTTTTACATCCCGTTATTTATCATACATGTCATAAATATTACTTTAGAAATAGTCAAGTGGCTGTGTTTATATTCTAAACATTAAAAGAGGACATTGAAAGGAAATGTTTTGTCTAGAAGTCATAACTGTTCATTGTCCCATTTCAAAAGATATGTTCCTTTATAACATTATATGCTTGTCCTGAACATAACGGAAAAACTATTCAAGAAATTAAATTAAACCTCACACAATGAGGATATTGAGAGAACATGCAATGTGAAGGGCTTTAACTGTTTTGTTTGTCATTACAGAATCATTACCGTTGTAATTGTTTGTCCTACATGGTTCTCTTTCATAATAAACTTACATTTCATTTACGAACCATACATTTGACACAAAGTCTTCAAATGTTATAGGCTGTTAATTAACAAATATGCTTTGAGAGTCTGTTTGAAATGGTGGGTCTCATCGAATAATGATGTTCTAGTGTTTGAGTGTCAATATTTGAAGGTATTTTTCTTTTGTATCGTATAATGCACTAGATGGATTTATAGGTATTTATGACGAACAAATCTAAACTATACGAGGGGTTCGTTTTATCATTTGATACCTTGATATAAAGAAACAGGGAGAAATCATTGTTATGTAAAACGCTGCTGTAATAGCTGTTACGGACGTGACGAAATGTCATATCGCGAAATTATGTAATAAAACATTCGATTAAAATCGTTATAACTTGAAAGATAAAGGGTAAGAGTAGATGAAAATCTAAATTAGTTTAGTCTGTGATGAAAGTACGGAAAATAAAATTCCTGTAATACTGATCAGAAGAATTGTTGTCGAATATGCACGTCTTTCAAACCACAGTAACAAATATGATCTTGATAAAATTGAACATCTTCACAGAGAAAATTTTTGCTAAGCAGCATTTCAACATGTCTGTTCTATTCTATTACAGGCACAAAATGAGTACGATGTTGGACATTGGGTAGAAGCGGAGGCGTACCAGCGGGAAGCTGTACGCTGGATTATCAGCAGCTTTGTTATTCAGTTCGTTATCTGGTTAAGCATTTCGATTCTGTACTTAGCACTGTTGTCTCAGTAATGTTTTCCAGACAACATTTGATGTAAATTGTGACAACAAAAATACCTTTAAATCAATTAAGTATATAATAAATGACTATCGCTTAACCTATCACTACTCCTGAATAAAAAGTGACCCTGCTGTATCACACAGCAGGAAATTCGAGTTGAATTCGTAAGTCAACAACAATATTAGCATAGAATGGAAGGACTTCGGACACTATTATATGCTTTTAGCCTTCATTTTGAATGCAAAATTCTCATTAAGCATTTAAGTTTCGAGTCAATGATAAACCAATGTGTTGGTTAACTTATTACAACAGAAACTGGTTTGTATCTGTTCCTATCATGATGGTTTTCTTATTTTATGTAGACCAGGGTATATTTTCTTGAAAAAAATAAAATGTTTAATTTCCGTAAAAATATAATGTCATCACTTTACGGAAGTTTTAAATATATGAATTCCAGTCGAAAAAAAAGTGACAAAATCTGTTTCTTTTAAGGAAAAGATAACATTTTAAGATTAAAACCCTATAAATAAATAAAAAAGAAAACGATATTTTTGCAAACAACCTGTACTTGATATATCTATACACTGTTCGTAATGTAAAGTTATTGATGTATGAATAGGTATACATGTATAAGTGACCGGTCAGTTTTATTACAGTGGTTCAGGTACATGTAGTTATTAAAGTACATGCAAATGTCTGTATAGCTCTGTTCAGTCCATGGACTATGCCGAGAGAAAGCAAAAATACTACAAAATGTCTTTCCTTCTCGCACAAAGGTGTTAATTAGGTTCTTACTGAGGGCATATGATTGCTAGCAATTAGCTTGATTATAAAGTCAGCACCACTGCAACTATACTAATTAATCTTACCTTATGTTATCACGGGGGCCGCCGTGGCTGAGTGGTTAAGGTCGCTGACCTCAAATCACTTGCCCCTCATCGATGTGGGTTCGAGCCTCACTCGGGGTGTTGAATTCTTCATGTGAGGAAGCCATCCAGCTGGCTTACGGAAGGTCGGTGGTTCTACCCAGGTGCCCGCTCGTGATGAAATAATGCACGGAGGGGCACCTGGGGTCTTCCTCCACCATCAAAGCTGGAAAGTCGCCGTATGACCTAAAATGTGTAATAGGTCAGGAATGTAACTTAAGACACACGGAGTTTTAAGGACCTTTCTTAAAGCTGTGTAGTACATTATTTAAAATGCACACTCTGTATTGAGTTTGTAAATATCCGTCCTAAAGTACATCATAAAGTATATCATTTTAAAACCTTTAACTGGAGAATAATTAGAATATATTGTATTTCTCTTCACCAAACTTACACAGCTGTTTTCAGGATGTAGCAAACCAAAATATCATGTTAAAAGATCTGTTTACTTAAGTATTTTGTGTAAATCATATGTAAAGACATATAAACAACATTTACCCTGCTTTCTTTAACTGATATCATTACATTCTTTCATCAAATATATAGACCTTTTTACAAAAGCTTGGTTGCTAAGCGGATGTTTTGATTTTAACGTGCATGCGCTCTTTGCGTGTGGCAAAAGAACCCTCAACGATAAGAAAACCTACATAAAAATATCATACCATTACGAATTATTTTGCCACTATAAAGATGATTTCAGTCAAGTAATTTATTATACAGTATATTTTGGTTAAATACATGTATATTTTTTAATTAAATCTTACCTGAAAAGCATGCTTTATTCTTATTTTCGTCAGAAAAGAACAAGCATTTCCAGTCCATTTCCACACATCATACAGATATAAAAGTTTTTTACTTGCATTTAAAAATGTCATACTTTTTTTTAAGTATATCTATTTTTTCCCACGACTTCATATAGTGGTTGGATATACTTTATTCCGACTTGAATGACATCTTCATACTTGGGGGTCGCGGCTCCATGTCACTGAAGTTGCTGTTCATGTGAGATACTTTAATGCATCCGATCAACAATGCCATAATATAAGAACGCACTCGGATTAACATATCATGTAGCGGAGCTGGGTTGTTGTTGTTGTTTTTTTTTTTTTTTTTTTTTTTTTTTGTTTATTTGAATCAAAAATAAACATTTCTAGCATTTTAAAATCTATACTTTGGAACTTTAATGGACATTTCCTTTTAAAACGATGAAAGCGTAGTTACAAAAAAATATAATTTGTAAGATATGAATCAAATCAAGGACTATAAAAACATACTGATACAAATCTCTTTTTTTCTATTTCTTATATTTACATGCTGGACCATTTTCATATCGAAAACGTATCGTGCGCAGGAGTCATAATCCGTAATTTAGTAGAATAATTATGAATAAACTTGAATTCCACAAAGAGTAGAACAGAAAAAAATCGATGTAAGACTAAGCGCTAAACACCCCTCCCCGCTACACGCCCCCTCTCTATTAAATCTGGCCGCATCATTAAACATCCGAACCACTTGATATTTTCAAATAAAAAAAAACTTTCAAATTCGAAGAATTAATAGAAATAAAAAATAACAATTTTAAGATGATTTGAATTATTTTTTTTTTAATACGGAATGAATTGATAACCATTTGAGTATAACTAGATACATAATCACAGGCTGAACTTTTTTAATTGACAATTTTATTTTCAACTTCGACATGTAATCATATTTCAAGTATCATGTAAGCTAATTGCGACTGGTGGTAAGTTAAGAACAAAAACTTTATTATAACTATATTGACAATATTTTTTTTTTCTTTTTTCTTAACCTAAATTTGTCCAGATCAAAATTGCTGTAAAAAATAGTGTATTAATTAGTTTAAGTATATCAGCTGTGGGTTTATAAAGATCAATATATATATATTCCTTTGTCTTGCGGTGGATATTTACTATAAAACAAACTCATTATTGATCGAATAGATTGAAATACAATATAATTCTAACGTAATTTATATTGTGCAGTCATGTCTTTTTGCCCTACGTAGAGTGCGCATACGCGAAAATTGTTTCCCGTTGCTAAGCAAATAACTCTGTGTAAAAAGGTCTATATATGAATGACGAAATAACTTAACAATTATTTAAGCGCTTTAAATTTGAATTCACTATTGTATTCTGTTAGTGCGTGTGTGTATCAGCATGGAGGTAATATAGAGATGGAGTGCGGACGAAAGCACTTCAAAGGTACACTGTGTGGCACCGCGGCTTTGTTATCCTCTGGTAAGTACATGTCAATCTTTAGCAATTAGGTGTTAATCACATCATGTTGCTTCATACGGAATTTATCGAGTGAGACCCGATAAACAGCCGGAATAGTCCGATACTGGGTTCGGGATGTTCCGATATTTTCCGTTTAGTACCTACCTGACACTTCAAATACACATTCTGACGTCGTTCTGTAAATGCTGTCCCCTTTGCAATTAATCTTGACGAAATACACGCATTTTACATGTCATCCACGTTTGATTTACATTGAAAAAGACTTATTTTATTTTGTTTTATTATATTATATTATGTTACTTATTACGAAAATTAAGGTTTTGAAGGGATTTTCTTTTCCAATGAATTAATTAAAAAAAAACAGGGACGTAGAGTGATTCTGACAATTACTTGCCATATTGTCCATGTGAACAGCCAAACGATCGGGAAATGTTTAATATTGCGAACATGTAAAATGCGAATTTGAATTGTGGCACTATTCATGTGCCAATCTGACAGCTGAAACTATACCGGAGGGTCCCTGGATATGTCCAGAATGTAAAGACAAAAGGTATGAATACGAAATTTCACTTTATTATAAATGAGGTTAAAAAAGCATGTGCATCTTTACAGGCACAGACCTCCAGATCGTGCCACAAAAAAAGAGAGAAAAATGTTCCAGTTTAACAGTGAGATTTCACACCAGCTTCAAATCTGCGAAATAAATTAATCAAATAAATAAATAGATAGATAGATAAATATACAAAGAAGGGGTTTGGTAACTGAATAACTACTTAAATAAATAAAATTTAATATAGTTATATGAACGACTTCTATAAACTTGTAATAAAGACTAATTACGTAAAATTTGCAGTCTAAAAACATTGTCATTATTTAAAATGCTCACAATTGCTCACGTTTTTAATACCAAGTAAATGAAAATTTGATACATTGACTTCAGTTTAACATGTTTAAATTTTTTAGGAATTTTTAGGAAATTTAGAAGAATTTAGTTTAAAATGACTACATAGAAAACTGTAAGTACTTACTTTACTGAGTCACAGCTGTCTAAAGGGTTATAATATCATGAAAACGCATGCTTTAAGTAGTGGTAAATTTTTTCTACCGATGAATCCCCTGCAGTGCGCATTGTTTGCATTAATTAGTTTCAAACTATGACACGTGCGCATATGTCACCCACAACTTCCGTTTTGTTGAAATTTTGATGCATCTGCTGATTTATGATAAAACCGCGGTGCCGCACAGTGTGTTCAAAGGATTATGTTAATTACATGTGAAATAGTGATAATTAGGTGTCTGCGGTGATATCTCTCGTAGGATTCTGAAAGGAGCTCAGCAAGGAACTACATGTGGTATAATAAATAATTAGCACCAGTTACCTCGTCCGCACTCCATCTCTATATTACCTCCATGGTATCAGTGAAATAATGTTTTCAGTTAACAAAAAGGGGAGCGGTGGTCTAGTAGATAAATTGTTGGTCGCTCAATGCAGGAGTCGTGGGTTCGAGCCCCACTGGGGTCACGACCATGATTTCTCATATGACACTAGTACTTGTTTTTGCAGGAAGCGGACTCGAGAATGGTTCCAGTAAGCTTCAAGCTTTCATCACGATCGAGCTAAAACAAATTAGTATAAACTAAATGATGTTGAATATTTATGAAAGGTGACATATAGGTCCGGGTGTTTAAAATTTGTTATATTTTATATGTATATATCAACGCCATACACATGTTTTACTTTCAGCAATTGAAATGGAATTCTTATCAGAAATTCTTATCATTTTTCATTTTAAAAAATGTGTCTCCATATATCAACTATACATGTATTTCATGCTTAAGAATAAGTCTTTTCTTTATCTATGCATTAACCAATTGTTTTATAGTAAATCATTTCTATTGTAGATAAAACTTTATTTCAATTTATTACTCATTGTTAATAATATTTTTATTATCATACTAAAATGGAAAATAAAACTGTTTTTAAAAAGAAAAATGTTTATCTACTTTTACTTAAAACAAATAATTTTCTATTGCAAACTCATATAAAAGAAATGTGTTCTCTTTATCATAAGCAATCTACAGATCATTATCTAATCATGCTTACTATCATGCTGATTTTTCTCTGCCACAGAGCGAGATGCATGTAATTATAATCATCTATTAATAATGCATGCCCTTGAGGTTACCTGGCTCAAAAAGAGCGATATTTCGGGCAAATTCCGAGCAGTGTGTTATGTGATGACAGGTATTTGTGTGCTGTATAACATCAATACTAAGAAAAGGCAGTCATCTTATCAAGGCCGTAGGATATTCTTGCTTGGGATAAGTACCAGTGGCACAGATAATACTTGAGCCGCGCCATCAGAAAACCAACATAGTGCAATTGCGACCAGCATGGATCCAGACCAGCCTGCGCATCTGCGCAGTCTAGTCACGGATCCATGCTGTTCGCTAACGGTTTATCTAATTCCAATAGACTTTGAAAGCGAACAGCATGGAGCCTGACCAGCTGGTCTGGATCCATGCTGGTCGCAAAGCCACTATGTTGGTTTTCTCATGGCACGGCTCATGTGGCTTAAACATGTAGTAAAAATGTATCCGAAATGACAGTTCTTTGTGGGGCTTGCCTAAGGAAGCTGTATCGGAAAAAGTTAAATCGGGATAAATCTGACAACAGCCCATCTAAAGATAATGTTCTCTAATCAAGGCTGAAGTTGTGAGCAAAACACATTCGAAATATGTCATTTGTAGGGCTAAAGTAAAGGCAGGTCGCTGCATAAAAAATCCACCTGAAACTCGGCTGGACCTTTTAGTTCGTTTTCGCGTCTAGCCGTATTTGTATATGCCATCTGCATGGAAAGCGACTTGACAAATCACTTTCGTGGCATCACACTGAATGTGAAACCGTCACTGACATGACCTGCCAAGAAGCTGCTGTTCATGACCTATGCATCACAGGCATATCAATGTCAAGCGTTATTTCTGTTAGATAGACTATAGTCAGGATCAGATAAAATGCTGTGCACATATTGCCTCTTTTTTATGGTGTTTAGGCCTAGTCCGCCGCAAAGAACAATCTTCAATTCAGTTTTCACAGAAGGAAGAACATGAAGTAATGAATGCGTGTTACAGTTAGTTTGTGTCTAAAAGAAATAAATATAAACGCACAGAAGAAGATGAAAAAATAAAAGAAATGAAAAATATATAAAAAATACAAAAAAAAAAATAATAAAAACAAAATGGAAAACAAATAACATCCTCATCGCTAGTGTCGTGAGCGTCGCAAAGAAGGACATGCAGAAGATTACCTGGTGTGATGCTAGTATTTTACAGCACACATTTGCCAGTCTACTGCAACAAACAACCAGGATAAGCAGGAAGGTCTAATACGGCAGAACTTTTGTTTTCAACAAAAAATTCAACAAATGCTTTCCCAGATTTTCACTGAAAGGACGAGTTAAACTGTAAGGCGTAAGTGTTTGAGTATTAGCAAAATAACCTACGGCATACGCTTCGATTGGACGACAGCATAAGATAAGATAAATGCCGGTTTCCAGTCCCCGTATCAGTTGTTCCAGGGATAAGCCATCGAAAATTTAACGCAACGAATAATAATGAATTCACAGTATTTGCTTCTCTCACTACTATACATGTATAACATGCCTACGTGTACCTTTCAAACATTTGTATAGTATTGGAGTTACAAACAGATGTAAAAATATGTGACAATCAAATTATTAAAAATGAATATAAAAAATATTGGTTACTTTACATTTGGGGACACCCTGCCGTTATATTTTTTGTTTAAAAGTACTGTTCCCCATCAACACAATAGTCACAGAAAATGTGTATAATTAATATCTACATATGCTGGCCAAATATGGTTTTGATGCAACAACAGGGTACGTAATTCTATTTAGAGCAAAAATTACCGTTTTATGAAACAAATATTGAAAATTTGACTTTGAGAAATAATCTCAAATATGTATTTTGATGGTATAGGTAATTAGATACTTATTTCTTAGTGGTTTATTTTTCACTCTTGGAATAGGCAAATTCATATAGAAAGTGTCCGAAGTCTTTTATGGATGTATTTTGTGTAGTTTATAAAGTACACATCTGGCCGAATATCGTTTTGTTCTTTCTCATATAATATTATTTTCAAATCTGAGTAATATGAGCAAAACCTGTATGTAAGCTCAGTCAGAACAGACAATATGTATAAGGTTGAGACCACCATGTACGAAAATTCATAGTACACACATATGCAACAAATTAAAGGTTCAATTTTGATCCGTATAATAGAACAACGCTTTTTTGTGTTTTTCAGAATAATGTGAATTAAATCAAAATTTTTTATAGTTAAGGTCAATTTTAAGATTTGAAAGAAAGTAACCTAAAAAATGTAGGACAAGTTTAACACAGTGTTTTTCCCCTAAAAGTAGTTAATATTGTGGTGTCCAGGCATTTGTTCATTCTTGTTGTAATTTTTATCTCGTCAGACACTGGGTACAAAAGTTCTGTGTACGAACATCGAAGGCTAATTGCTTCATAAATAGGTTCATATAAATTCTATTATTACGTTAAATCGATGGTATTTGTCCGTAAAGATATTTACAACTCATTATTAGTTGCTGCCATACCCTTATTTCCATGTAAACATGCTTAAAGAAAAACTGTTTTTCTGTAATAGTCTCAATTTCGTTTGTATAGTACCAGTAACACATCTGCATGAAAAATACCAAGTTTCAGCTTGATTAAATCAGTTTTCCAGGTTTTATGGCATTTTCAGTAACGCGTGTCCCAGCGCCAATTTTCCTTCAAAACTGATGTCGCGACATAATTTTTAACCAGTTCTTGTAGCCAGAGCTGGTTTTTGCCCTATTTCATAAATTTTCACCATAATTTGCAAGCAAATTACACATTAACACTTCGAAATATACCAAATGTCCCCTCTGAAAGGTATAGATGGGCATAATTTAGAGAGCAAATTTGCATTTTTTTTAAAAAAAAATACCCCCAAGACAGTGAAAATGTGATTTTTTGGGTTTTTACCAATTTTTGCAGCAAAATTTCAATGAAATGCTCATTTTTTTACCAAAATCTGACCAAACTAGTTCATTTATATCAATATCTGGACAAATCTCATTTTTTGCCCACATTTTCTTATAGGTCACAATAGCCTAAATAGTTTCCCCTATATATTCTATATAAAACTGACCTTTTTCAAAGAGCTACCAAACATAGCTAGACCCATTTAAGAGAACAAATCCTTACCTCATTTTAAAGAGTTATGATAAAACTGATATAAAATGAAGAGAAAAGTAGGGGTCATGTATCTTCTAAGAAAGATTTCTCTGGTCACATTTACTTACTGTAAACTGACATCAAAATCACACTGCTGTGACCTGGAAGTACTACTCATACTAAAATGGAGCTTGACTTCACCAAATACAACCTGCTCTCCCATTTCTCCTACCAAAATGTCAACAGTACATCCACAATGAAATTTAAACAAAAACTAGCCTCAATTTAGATCTCTGTTGCCATGCCAAGTGAAAAATTACTGTTCAAATACCTGGCAGCCATTACGCGACTAGACCAGATGGCTCCCACGCTGGTTCCTTTTGTTTAGTTAGGCCTATAAGCCGACTGAATTCAGCTAGCCGGCGACTGTCGGCCATTTTGAATTTGTGACGTCATATTTGTGTTGGTAAAAATACCGGGCGTTCCGTATCGCTGTAGTCACAACCCGATAAGCAACAACACTTTTGTGTTGAATGAAAAGCTCTGATATTAAAAGGTTGAATATGGATCGTAATCAGGTGAAATACTTTTGTATTTGCCTGTTCTCTCGTTCTAGAGCGGATAAGTTGATTGTTTACTTTGTTTATCACTGTTTATCTGGTACACTACCAGATGTGGCACATGCCAGTTCTGGTCACCGTCGTCTGTTATATCCATAAGCTTAAGATTAAGTCAGCTCTAGGTCTGTTATGTTTATTTTTCAATGCAAGACAAGTATGAACAGACATCTTGTATTTTATCGTTTATTGTAACAACTGTAGCCCTAATAGTCTATTAATTAATAAAATAGCCTATTTAAGTCCAGACGGTTTCGAGTCTTTCTGATGAACTCCCTCACTTGGGCCGCGTGACGAACCAAAGTTTAAATGTGGTGCAGCGGGCAACCCTGAGGAACTCGGCAGGGGTCCGGGCGTCACAATATGTAGTGTGTCCACCTCTTCGACGTATGACTGTAAATAAACGAAATAGCAATGACATGACGTCATTTGGATTCCTGTTCCATTCAAACAGAAGCGCATTTTCAAGACCTTGCAGATTGTTCAAAACTTTATTTTTTCTGACTTTCCTCCCCCAAAAATGCTCTATGGGATAACAAACTGGGGAATACGCGGGTCATGAAAAAATGAACGTACATGTCTTGTCCAGCAAGAAATCCCCATGTATGGGCATCTACATGGGGTCTAGCGACATCGTGCACAAGAATTCATTCCATTGATCTGTTGAAGAAATGGAACTGCCAAAGGACGCAAAACCTTATTTTCATAACGCTTAGCATTCAGTTTTTCCATGATTTTCCTCGTATGATTCCACCAAGACCATGATAGAGATAATCTACTCCCATCAACAAAACGGTTTCGTTCAATGAACAGTTATTAGTAAACCTCCCCCACCCCAATCCAACACACACCTTTCTTCCCTTTCTACACAAAACACGAATCCTACCGTCTGTAAACTTAAAGGGCTTGATACGGTTTTCTGCACAAAATGGCCTTGTGGACTCCATGGAATTGGTATTGCACGGCTATATTTGCACGGACCTGATCGAATAATAATGTCAATGAATCAAACAAACTTAAATATATAGGACATTTTTATATACGTCTTTCATATATTTATTATTCATTACGTTGATAATGGAACTATTTTTATTCAGCAAAATTATTTTTATCGTCTTTCTCGTTAACTTTATGGTGTGATGTTATTTCTGATTATGTGAAATAGAATATTGATTTCGTGCAGTTTCAGTACTGAATATATGGAACTCATGCATTAAAGGAATATTATGCTTGCCCGCATAATTTAAGTACAATTGGAATGAAACTACGTAAATTACATGTATACTCGTATATGCCTTTCAGTAACGTTTGACGTAACGTCAAATTAGCACGTAAGTGTAGCGTTTTCGCACAGAGGTTGAAAATAGACGCGTAGAAGGGACAATTTTCATGATTTATTAACATGTATTTATTTTTAATTTTGTAATTTAAAAGGGTGATACTATTAGTCATTAATGTTTTAGCAATTGGCACGAAATGCCATTTTGAATGTTAACCGTACCAAGCCCTTTAAGTGAATGTCATTGCTAAAAACGCTTGCCCATTGCGCACATGTCCGGCATAAATAACGCCTCCCCCAACGCAGATGTAACATACGATTACTTCTTAAACTTCCAACATCCGGCCGCCTGGGTCTAATCGGAATTCTGCTTGTCGGTCTGTCTGAACTTTCATCAATATATAGAGCAATGGAAATGTTAAAATGACCTCAAGGGAGTGCAACTGCATGGTGTTAGTGTACTTACCCTGTGCTGAAAAAAATGACAAACATTGGTCGGCTGGTTACAAAGGTCATCTACACTTTTTCACTGGGTATATTTAAGATAGTGTCCATGTACAATGGTACCCCGTTCATCCCTTCCATGTCACCTAGATTCGAACGATACACACATATTTTTTGTCCCTTACTAAATCAGCTAGCAGACGAACTGTGTTGTGCAACATCACTGACGTTCACCTCTGGGTCATGAGTTTGCAAGTAACTGTCAGAAGCAATGGCTTATCACTGTGACTATCTGGAATACAGTTAACTGTTTGAAACGCAATTCTTCCAAAACAAAACAGACATTTATGCACGAGGGCACTATAGTTTGTTATACATTTATATAAAAATCATTGTTCATTTCTTTTGTTTGTCATTAGTCAGGAAAAGAAATAGAAACCGATTTGCTTTACGGGAGCAGATTTTTCAAATGTAAGTAAATTACTGTTCTCCTTGATGATCAGGAATGCTAAGTACAGCTCGCAACGAGCGGAGATAAGTTATGAAAATAGCCTTTTGAACTACAGTATAATATTTGAAAGATGCCTAACTTGTAGTTTCATGCTTATGTACGATCTACATTGTCTTTATTTTTGTATTTTACACGTTTACATCTCATCACTTGGTATCTTTAAAAATCAAAAGAAAAAAATCGCACAGTCATGTCGGTTCACTTTTGATTTATACTGTGAAAGTTTTAGCTATCATTACTTTGATTGCCGATTTATTTTTGACAACACAATTGTGTTTATATTTTTGAGAATTGCTTAAAATATAAAATAGCACATTCTATACCACGGTAAAAGTTATTTTCTTTCTATACAAATACAAAATGAATGTAAGGACGAAAAGTACTTGGCTGCTGGAGAAACAGAGAAATAAATCGCTGATCAATCGTTTGATTAATTTACGGCTTGACGGAATTATATAAACAGGCAATATGAGACTTGGTGTCCTCAACATGGAAGTGAGGAATGTGGTGAAAATGAGAAAATGACGATATTTGACGAAGAAACGCCGCAAACAAATAATTCAATTTGGAAGCAAAGGCTGGTCGCTTTTGTTTTATGCAACTTAGTATAGGAAACAAGTTGTATTATCATTATAAGTTGTATAAGATGGTGTATAAGATGTTGTAATACAGTAGTAGTAGTAGTAGTAGTAGTAGTAGTAACAGCAGCAGCAGCAGCAGCAGCAGCAGCACCAGCAGTAGTAGCAGTAGTAGTAGTAGTAGTTTAAGTATAAAACATTATTCCCGATTTCATTTACTGGTTATTTATCACAAGTTTCCATCATCATTATTACCGCCAATATTGATATTTCAGCCATAAATTGAGGACAAGTTGAAAGTTAGCTTAAACATACTAAGGACGACAGCCCCAAGATATCAGTTAAAACGATATTCTGAACTGTTCGGCTGGTTTTTATTTACATCTATTAATTAGCCCAATTAAAATCGCTTTTGGATACTAAATGTTTGTGCCTTGTTCGTACGATGCCATGCTTTGATCATTATTAAAATAACTTGACACAAACAATCAGAATAATGTGGCATTTTTCTTAAATTTGAGACTAAAGGCCCCAGCTTAGGGCCAGTGTCACATATGGCAATTCATTCACCACAGCAGGACAGTTTGTCATGTGACAGACTCTGAGATACCTAGGATATTCAGTTCTTTCCCAGTTAGTGTCGTATGTACTCATTCTTTGCAGTATTAATATTTAGAGGTCTGTCATAGTCCGTTGAGATAAACAGCGGATACAAAAGGTCGTTTAAGAAACAAGGCATTACTAGCAGCACAAGTACGCAGCTGCAAATATTGCATTTGTCACGGTGACATTGAAAGCTGTTAAATTCAAAGTGCATGAATGAAACACGCGTATGAAAAATATATTGTAACAATCCATGGTGCAGGATCTACATTAGTGTCTGCTTCAGAGATGTCCCCAGCTGACTTCCTAATAGTAAGTACTTCGTATCTAATAAGAAATATCAAACAGGAAATCCTTGGACAAATATTTGGGCCTTTTTCACTTTATTTCAGGACCAAAGGCGATATTCCTGGAAGTTTTCCGATGTCAGGCAATACAATCACTATTTACAAATTGAGTTGATAATATCTTTAGTTTGATAAGGACATAAAATACATTTGATATGGTTACATTGTAGAAAGTACAAAATCTCTCTTGTTACTTATTATGATATCAGGTAAAACTCAAAAAAACAGGGTATTCTTATAATCATTACAGATGATAGATATTAACAGTAAAATGATCAATAATCATCAATAGAAATGATTGGAATACCCAGAATACAAATAAAATCTATAGAAAGATCCTTTGGAAGCATAGAATGCAACCAAGCAAAGTAATAGCAGACTCGGTTTAATTGAATCTGTTCATGAGAGGTAATGGAAAGTGCAGCACCTCTCACGCCTCCTATCACCGACTTAAGCGGAATTATGTTACACAGATTCATGATCCCAAAGGACCAGAAAATATAACAACACTAAATCAAAGTACGTGTGTGTGTGGGGGGGGGGGGGGGGGGGGGGGGGTATTTTAAGGCTGCCAAACGGCACTTAAAGATTGCTGTTTTGATAGTTCATAAAATCTATAAAAAGACCCCTTGGAAGCAAAGAATGCTACCAAGCAAGTAATAGCAGACTCTTTATCAAAATTGCTTTAACAAATCAAACATATATATTCTAGTCAAATTACATGTGTTTTCATTCTTCCAAAAAGGGTCCTATAGTAAAAGGTAATGGTTAGTAAAAGGTGGGTAGTTGAATTAAAACCATATAAGTTGAAAGGAGTAACATTATGCAAATAATCACGACATTGATTTGCAAACATCGTTCATGAGCTCAAAACCTACTATTAAACATGTTTGCATTTACCGTTACCAATGTTGCTAAAGAAAAGTTTTTGCGCCACATCTTTGACACAATTCTTTCATGATACATAAAGCAAAAGGTCAAGACTAAACACAAGCATATGTCCTTTTGTTTCAGAATTTCGCCTATTTGTTACACGGACAAATGTTTGTCACCTAATCGCTATAGCATACCACTGTACGTACTCATGGATCTCGTTCCCTTCACCACCTCCACACCATTTATTTTAATACAGTATCTCTCTAAAATTTGTTTATATTCAGATGTCGGACCTGAAATTTCGTGCGATTACATATTATCTATGCATGATGATGTTATGGAAAATCATGTGATCCAATTAGGCGTAAAAATTGTTGTTTCCGGTATCCCAACCTACTTAAAATTTTTGGCACGACCCTTAATGTTTTTATGGCCTTGGAGAATTTTTTCTTCAACATTTTAACAAAATGTTGAAAAACTGCACTTTTTATGCTTTAAACATGGTCAGAGATGTTAGAAATCAACTTTCTAATGCTCTAAAGGCATAACTCCCTTATTTGTATTCATTTTTCAACACGGAAATAATTTCCGAGAAGTCCCACTTAATAAAAAGATCTACCTACCCTATTTTTTGAGCATGTTGCCGGAAACAAACAATTTTTTTACGCCTTACAGTAGGCTAAATGTCGGAGAATGCCGAAAAAGCGTATAATAGCACATAGGCGAACATGAATGACAGGTCCACTTCCGTACCTTACAATACCATGGAATATCACAGAATATTTCTGAACCTTTAAAATTCAATTTAATATAGTAGAGATCAAGATATATATAATAGTAAACAGCACATAGCAGCAGACTGCGAAGCGTACTACAATCACTAAACTAACTGTTCTAAACTTCGACATTAGACCTGTGCATATTGACATCATAATTCGACTTCATTTTTATGACGTCAATCACGTCATAGTGTATGAGCGTTTTTTAGTTTACAGTATATTTGAAAATGTTGTAATAATATCAAAGAAAGGCAAGAAAAATTATCTAACATGATTGCTTGAGTAAGGCATGTGTTTTTCTAACCCTCGAGACATCGTGGATCAAAAACCTCCCTAAAAACAAAGACAAACACTTACTTCCCTAGTGCCCGTTTTTTTCACAGGCCCCATCTAACGCATCCTTATGGTATAGCATTTATATAGTAAGAAAAAAGAAAAGGTAGGACACTTCCGAAACACCAAATCTGATTTGAAGCTAATATAGAACGTACGGTTCAAACGATACACTTAATTAATTGATATTATTGTAATAATCCTACGGCATAAGTTTAACCTTTATCGCTACATTATTTTTAAAGAAATCAGCGATTTTCCACGAACTTCAGATTTCTACACCTTCCCTGCTTGTATACATCCGGTTTGCAACGGAGTGAATTTGTAGTCCTTATTGCGGTGGTCAAAAATAAACCTTCGGTATCGAAGGTATAAAATTTCGTGAAAATAAATCGAAAAATTTATATTCTGTACCGGCTTGGCCCGATATAATAATGTTGTGGTCACGCTTAGCAGCGCTTCTTAGTTGTTCTAACTGAATTGACATTTTTGTTTATTATTGTTTGTCGCTATTTTTTCATTCAGTTCTATTGAAGTAATGATGATGAAGGTATATAGCCGAGGTATATCGATTTTCCCGGTATCTGTCAAACTATACCTATTAACCAATGAAATCGCAGAGGATATTCGCACCGTAGATCCGGTAACAGCGGAGCAAAGCAAATGTTGGACTCGATTCAAAGTGTAAAACATTGATTTTATAGCTATAATAGGACTTATTTGAACACTTTTTGTGGTATATTTGTTAAAATTAATATTTCCAACTAACGTTTGAATTTTATTCTATTGAAATCGATCATATATTAATGAACAAGAGAATATGGGTATTCGGAAGTGTCCTACCTTTTCTTTTTTCTTACTATATAATGCTATACCAAAAGGATACCGTTAGATGGGGCCTATGGTTTTTTTCATTCCACGCTGTCCCTCAGCTTTGAGACTATAAGGATCTTACATGCCTGCCTGTATAAGACAAGGTTATTCCCTACCCGAAGGACAGTGTTGAATAAAAACCCGAACCTTAGGGAGGGTTAGGTAAACAGCTGTCATTCACAGGCATACATGTAAGATCATTTTCTTTCCCATAACGTTCAAAGTAGGGGAGA
The DNA here is from genome assembly GCF_021730395.1 of Mercenaria mercenaria. NCBI lineage: Eukaryota > Metazoa > Mollusca > Bivalvia > Venerida > Veneridae > Mercenaria > Mercenaria mercenaria. Next base: position 42,167,336 of record NC_069377.1, on the reverse strand, counting down.
CCGGGGATAGTTGTTACATGGGGTAGGTTGTTACACTGCAAATATTGAAGTGATGACGCATCATATAAAGTCACAGATTATGTGTGTTTGTTAGTTTTAAAAGTCGCCATCTTTTACGTATGCGTTGTTTAACTTGGTGACAGTTATTTGAAAAATAGAACAAAGAGCTAGATTTTGGGCCACGTAAGTAAATTTTCGAGTTTTTCATATATTTTCGGTTCACGTGCACACTTGAAATATATATAAAACTTTAAAAATGTTGTTGGACTAAGCAAGGAATTGTGCTAAAAATCGTAAAATCTCAAGAGGTTACATGCTTTCTCCGAGTTGTCTACCTTAGATATTGTCACGTGTTGTGGGGTCGGGGCATGTTGTTACAATTAGTGCGGGGCACGTTGATACATACTACCAGTTGACCCCAAAGAGAAGATTCACAAGAGAACCTTTATTTGAGACTGGAACAACCGTATTAGACCTTCCTGTTTGAGACAAGGGAAACCAGAACACTACTTTTGTTATAGTAAATGCCCGATTGAACCAGGAAGCTGCATATGGGGATGGACATTGTTGGCTCTATGCTGTAGTTACATTGAATAGCAGAGATGACAACTACCCCATGCGCATACTACTGAAAATGAAGTGAAATGACCATGCAAGTTACTATATAGATTTTTTCAAATGGCCAAAATGTAACTGACGATATTAAGCGCTACCTTATATTGTCAACTTTGTGTAGCTGCATTGGCACCTCTGCCATTTTAAATCATCAGAGCTCCTCCGGCGATACAAACATTATTGCAATTTGTCCATGAAGATGTCGTATTCAGTGGAGAAATAAATATCTTGTCCTGACTGGTGTGAATAGAAATGAAATAAAATCTAATAGTGCACTAAGAGCAGCGAACAACTACAACAGGCCTGCGTTTTCTCCAGATAAGAAATGCCAATTTAGAATGACTGCTGGATGGCGAAAGAATGTAAAAGAGCTCTTCTGACAGATACGCCCAAAAAGAGTGCTAACATAGTAAAATAAGAATTCACCATGAAACTGTGGAAAATTTGCTAAAAATGAGCAAAACAAGTGCTCAGAACTAAAGAACAGAAAGCAACAAAACAAAAGAAAATGTAAACAGATGTAAACATCGTCCTATTTGTCATCATTGTGGATATGATGGAGAAATGGAAGAGATGTTTTGATTTAACCATATTGTATTGCCTATATACATGCAAACAGATACAAAAAAATACAAGAAGCAGTTTCAGTAAATAGTAGGGGCCTATAGCATTGTTCAGGCTTGCATTAATGCTGAAAAAATAGAGTATGGACCTGTACGGTTTGAAATTCGCAAGGTTTTGTTTAACTTCCAAGGCTCTACTACAACTCGGTGAAATGATTCATTTGTGAAATGAAAATGCTGTGTTATACATATTATAAACAGATTGGAAAGCATTGTATGTTTACTGTTGTGTTGTAAAAATGTAAATTCTTTGTAAAATTGTAAAATTGCTTATTGTAACAATTTGCCCCAGACGCTGTAACAATTTACCCCAACGGTGGGGTAAGTTGTTACATTTCACCAACATGGTACAACTATCTTTATCGGATAGTAATATTCTTCGTTTTAGAATTAATAGTACAAATTTGAAAATTGCAATGAATGAGCTTTACAAAGATAGTAAGCTGGACAAAATCGGTTAAATAATTCATCCGATACAATATAAAATATAAAAAATGTAACAACTATCCCCGGTCTCCCCTAGATTACGATAACAAATAGATTTGGGTATTTCCTGGCAGTATGTATATAATTGTGATGTCATAATATTTAGTGCTAGTACTAATTTTAGATAAGTTTTAGGAAAAACAGAAATATCTCTTCCTGACACGTGATCGGACAAATGTATTCTTTCCTCACCAGGTAGGCTTTTTCACATCCTGTATGTATTCCTTCAGATTTATTTTCCTGGAGAGAGAGCTATATTCGGAGCACGTTTTCGTATCTGGTTAGGTCGTTGTGGCCCTTGATTTAGTCTAAATACATATTTGATCATGCTATGACAGGCATTCATCTTCTGAACTATTTTAAAGGTCATCAAATTTGAAACAAATGAAAATTAAGCGTAAGTGACGAATTTATTTTTGTATCGGACTAGTAACTGCAGATTAATAGCCTTCGGCGGAATAAAGTAACTGCCCAAAAGTCCCTTAACTGTACAGAAGTATTGACTGGCAAATGTTGGTTAAGTTACGACCCTTACATTAGATTTTAGACATCATATGTGAACTATTGTGACTAAACTTGGTCATTAAAAGCTATACAGTCAACAGATTTAACATAAATTTCATGTAATCTCAAATAAGAATAAATACTAATCCCCAATGCATAGGCGTAGGAGCAGGGGGGGCCAGCGGGGGCCAGCGGGGGCCAGGCCCCCCCAAAGCTAGGAGAGGGTGGGGCCAAACTATAGTTTGCCCCCCGCCCCAATATTTTTGAAAAGAGATATAATCTGCAGTCTAATATAACATTTACTTACTTAGTTAGCATCATATAATTCTTTTCAACCTGATTTCTGATTTGCATTTGGACTTCACTTGTATTCCGACTTGTCTCTTTCTGTAGTGTGAGTACTGAAATCTGTACGCGCCATGCCAAGGATTGTTTGATTATACTTTATAAAATATTATATCATTCAGCGCAATCACTACAGTTCCGGTTTGAGCGTCTGCAAAATCTATGTAACTATTAAGCCTGTTTACGCATGTAAACGTTATGTATTTTTTTTGTTTTTCATTTTCCATTCTAGGGAAATGATATTTCCACAACTTTATATCACAATTAGACAAATGCAGCGCTAATTGATTGTATGTCCAGGGCTTCAACAGAACAATGTAAAAAAACAGCACACTTAATTAGAACAATACATAATATGACTGATTAAGACAGTTCAGTGCCTAGTCGTATGTGTATCATCAGAATAACTCAATGATTGCTAAAACATAGAGGCTTGAGAGGGCCTATGGCCCATTTGGCCCCTGTACAAGGCTTTGTCATGAATAATGCACCGGGGATACCTTGCCGCTCCCCTCCCCCCTTCGCTGCCGGTCGAAAAGGTTTGCCCCCCCCCCCCCCCAAAGTTAAACTCGCTCCTACGCCCATGCAATGATAACAAGATTCCCGCCGAAACGCGAGGACGATTCTATTTCATGATAACCGATGAAATACCAATGCGTAATCATAATGCTTACACATTACCTTCTAAGTAAATATTAGTATTTCTTTCATCTTAAATATATTATTATTATATGGAAACATAGCTCAGTCGGTTAAACTGCAGATAACAATTGAATATTATAAGTAAATCATTTTCTGGGTTCGAACCTTCAAGAGTGTTTTTTCATTTTTTTGTCTTTTTCTTTTTTTTTTCTTTTCGTTTTCATTTTTATTCCCGTATTTTTGTTTCTTTGTTTGATAGTTTGTATTTGTATGTATGCCTTAATATAAAACAATAGTATTATTATCATTTGCATGGCTTAAATGCATGCATTTAGTCAATATCATCTATGATATAATGGTAAACTTTTCTGATCTGCCATATCGGCTTAAGATACTTCTCAGCTGTGTTGTCACAAAGTTCATGACGGAATCTAAATCTTTAAGAGAAAAAAGATTAATGTCGATGCTGAGTTTCGAACCCACACGGCAAAAGATCTATCTAACACGGACTGTATGATTTACCACTGAGCTAATTTGCAACAGGTACAAAATCTAGACATAATTAGATTGTAACATGTTAGAAAAATGTTGAATTCCCTATGTTCCATTTTAATCTATTTATAGTCATGTTTGTAAATATCAAGTTATCGTTGGGGCATAGTATCTGTATAGTGGACGCAACTTGACCCCGATGGTTGACCTTTGTATTATAACACATGATAAGGCACAACCTATTATTGAAAAGGAGTGTACGTAAAACACGAGCTGCACGAGAAAAAGGAAACAAAAATTTGCGTAAATATAAATTAGTGTATCGGAAAGTTTTAACTGATAAAATGTAAGTAAATATACTTTGATACTGCACTGTATACAAACTAATTCCATATAAATATACACGGCTACCCTAAGCACCCTTGATTTCTACAATGAAATAATCGATATGAATATTCAGCCTAAGGTCAACCATCGCGGTCAAGTTACGACTACTATACCTTATACTTATAGACATATTGACTATACTGAACAAAACAGCTAACCCGCCAAAAGTTCTTTTGCCAGTAATTTAAAAATCACTGAATATACAATTTTGAAATTTAGTCTACGCTTAGAACAATATGCTATTGATAAGTTTTCACAATTTCAAAAAAAAAAATCAAATTATTATCATTTAAATCCGCTAATATTACGACTTCAATCCATCTTTGAAAAGTCAAAAAAATACACTAAAACATCTAGAATTTATACACTGGCGAAAAACGTTATGAGGGAAGAAAATGACAACCAAACCAAATAATGACATTGTCATGCCTGCCCTATTGTAAAAGAGCATTTAATATGTGTGTGACATTTAAACATTTCCTAGTAAAAAAAAAACAAATTCTGCACTTCCTTATCAATAAAGATTCTAAAAACGCATCTCTCATGTGTATTTTGTGACTTTTCAAATTCGGGCTTTGGTAGTACATGAATGGAATTTTATCTCTGCGTAATTTAATACTACAGTCAAACCTGTCTACAAAGACCACCCTTGGGAGAGTCAAAATGTAGTCTTTATTGGGAGTTGGTCTTTCTTCACAGGTTAAATACACTGTAAATGTAAAAATGGGAAACAAAACATGTGGTCTTTAGAGCCAAGAGGTCTCTGTTTAGAGGTGGTCTTTAACACAGGTTTGACTATATTGAATTTGTTCCCTTAATTTAAGACATGTACTTTCAAAATAGCAAATAGTGGGTTAGCTCTTTAATTCAGTATAGTTTTGTATGTATGGAAGTTTTTACCTTCTCTGTAGATGCGAAAAATTGTATTCGAGACAATGTCGTTACATATTGAGCATGACCTCGAGGTTTACACAATCAAATGCCGGTAGCCGAGCATTTTAGTTCGACATTTATTTATAATTAAGAAAGATTTAAGTTCGATTGCCTAGCTCGGCGTTCCAGCTCTGTATTATTTTCTCAGAGCCTACTTCACACACATTACTGAACGTAGAGTGCGGATCCGCACTTTTCTGTATTTCAAGTTGCTCTCAATATCTTAAATGAATTAGCAACAACGTGGTCTATGTTGTATAATGTCACCGGGGAGCTATATGTGGAACAGAGCAACGTGTATTTCGTTATATACGAAGGGAGCCATATAGGGTATAAGGCATGTCTTACACAGGCAAGCATTAGAGATCCGTATAACCATCGATTTGGCGCATTCATTAGTAAATGTAGTAATATAGAAAGATGTATTCATAAAAAGGTGAAAACATAGAAGAAAGATATAAAAGTATCTACAAAGGTGTATACATTCTCTTTACTCTACAGTCGACACTGAACTGGTGAAGAATAAAATATTGAACAATCTAGTGTAACTGTATACGCTATTGGACAGTTGTTAAACATGTATTATTTTATTTAATTAATCGATTCGGGTGTGCGAATGTATCTATTATGGAACTCTATCAGTCTATGACAAAATGAAAATATTGAAAAATATCGATAGGTGTATACAAAGCAATGAGGACAGTAAACTACTGCAACTGAATTCGAATATATTGGCACTTCAGAAACAAAAGAATTTCTGAACGGAGTGTATTCTGTTAAATGCTGTTGAATGATTATTTTATAGGGAATAAATGCATGCTTAAAAAAGTAGATGGAATATAGGCAGCCCACTATGGCATATAGGTATTTGGTTTGTTAAAGGAAAACATTTGCAAATAGTAAGTGTGCAATGGTCGTTTATTGTTATGCAAATTTCTGTGATAGATATATTATTGTATGTATTGTATATCAAAAAAAGATAATGGGCATACAATTATGTAATATAAATTTTGAAAAAATAAGCATTGTGACATGAAACATGCATATTTATTTGTGAAAATGCCATTATCAAGACAACGGAATTACTCCACAACGCACGGGCATTCCGAGGACGAACAGCCTTTCGCATACTGTGAAATTCGTGAGTACCGTTTCAATATTTATTGCTTATCATCTTCTCTATTACTTAGTATCCATTAACACAAAATGACAAACACAATCTGTATTCATCAACCTGTATCGAAACCTTTATTTTTTCTGGCATACTGGAATCTGTAATAAGTAGACGCCGGTACGTAGTAGTAATTGCTTTGGCTACGATGCATGCTAGCTAATTTGACTGGAAAACTATATTGTACCTGTGATAATAAAAAAGCAGAATGAAACTCTTCATTTGAGCCGCACCATGAGAAAACCAACGTAGCGTATTTGCGACCAGCATGGATCCAGACCAACCAGCAATTGTAATAGGCTTTGAAAGCGAAAAGCATGGATCCTGACCAGACTGCGCGGATGCGCAGGCTGGTCTGGCTCCATGCTGGTCGCAAATGCACTATGTTGGTTTTCTCATGGTGCGGCTCATTTATACTTTACAATGGTAGAACTTGCAACAATTAGAGGCATGTGGAATGACTGGAGTCGGACTAGCAGTGTGAAAATTTGAATATGCGTTTTGTTTTTCTTCGAATTACATTTGTGTATTTCCATAAAAGTATATTATGAAACAGTATATACTGTATTTATACATGTGTAAATACTGGATATTAAACGTTGTCTTATGTTAGTGGCATTATTATATCAATAAAAATAATTATTGTTATGAGTTACAAATAACGAAACCAGAGATTTATTTAACATGTTGTATAGTGACACTTCAAAACAAAACTTCTCTTTGACAGTCCCTGAGTAGAACAGCATTTATTAAATAATACAACTTATATCATGGCTGTTATAGTAACAATTTGATAAAAATATAAATATTTAATTCATGGTATTTTGAGTTCCTGTTCAAGCTTTATTAAAAACGAAAGTGGGAGTTTGATATTGTTCAATCGAAAAATGTCATAATTGTTTACAAATGCTCAAGCTGAAATCGTTTTCGATAAATAATAGAATAAGTAAATTTAAAACATTATTTTATATTTTACATGTAATTCATTGATTCCATTGTGTACACTTAAGTTTTCAAAACTGTAACTTTCGTTCTCGCACAAATACACTCAGCCAAGCCGAGTCTGTTGTTGATTTGCTTGGTTACGTCATGGGCTTCCAGGGCATCTCCTTATAGATTTATTGTAAGTGCCGTGCGACGGAAGTAGATAGTAGAAAGTCTCATTTTACTTGGATACAATGTTGTTACTTTTCGGGTTGTTTGTGATAACAGAAATGTACAACAGTATTCACCTTAAGTCGGTACTAGGGATGTTGCACACTTGATTACCTCTCATAAACAGACTCAATCAAAATCATATCTGCTATCATTTTCCTTGGATGCTCTCTATGCTTGTAAAATACCTGCTTCTATATGACTGCAGTAGCGAAACAATCTATTGGTTTTTCCTTTGATACTAAACATAGTACATGTAACTTGTTTTTCATTCGGGAAGCAAAATCATTATTTTCACGTGTTTCTTTCAAATGGCTTAGTGCATAAAAATATCTACTTTACCATTAAATTAAATACTCATTTGTGAACCTGATAGATTTTTCTGAATTTCTACTGTTCAGCCTTTCAATTTATAAATTCCAAAGTATCCCGAGTTGGAAACTTATCTTCCCAATCGAGAAACTTAATACTAGTAATATACTTACATCAAATTGCATGATGTAAAATTATGGTGATCAAGTGACGTCCATATACCGTCTTCTTTTATAAGTAATAAAACTCATCTCGTTACTTCGTCAGAAGTTATTTTCGTGCAAGTGATCGATTCCATAAATATAAGTCCCTAACTTGATCATTTTATCAACTTGGAAGCCATCATTTTCTCGTCCAAAATATTTTCCCATATAGCTTACGAACATTAGCCAACTTATTACTTTCTGTCTTCTATTATCCTAATCCCATGTGGCTCGGTTCTCTTTCTCTTTATTTTCTCTGAGATGACAGCCCGACCTGACACGCTTAATTTTTCATCTGCCACAACAAGCGTACATGGAGGAATACTGTGCAAGTGGTTTTGACGGTGCACACGCGTCTCGTCATTGTAAGCAACTCTTCATTTCAGCCGCGCCATGAGAAAACCAACATAGTGCATTTGCGACTAGCATGGATCCGGGTCTATGCTGTTCGCTAACGGTTTCTCTAATTGCACTAGACTTTGAAAGCGAACAGCGCAGGCTGGTCTGGATCCATGCTGGTAAAGGTATGTTTATCGCTAGCACATACTGACTACGTTGTATTGCTTAGTATTACTTAGCGTTAACTTGGGTATTATTTAGCGATCTTTTAATTTTGCGATCACATGTATTTGATATTCGTAAACATTTCAAATATTTAAAGTATATACAACAGAACAAACAAATCCCATTTGTCATTGGCATGATAGGTCTAAGTCTAATTAAGTATACGCTTTCTGTTACTAGCACGGACTTCCATCGTACGTTAATTTGCAGTTTCTTAATTCATTTTCTTACATTATGTTTATTTGTAGACATTACATCTCATTCTAGGGGCCCTCATGGCTGAGTGGTTAAGGTCGCTGACTTGAAATCACTTGCCCCTTACCAATGTGCGTTCAAGCCTCACTCTTCATGTGAAGAAGCCATTCAACAGCTGGCTCACGGAAGGTCTGCGGTTCTACCAATGTGCCCACCCTTGATGAAATAATGCACGGGGGAGAGGGGGGTTGGGGGGGCACCTGGGGTCTTCCTCCACCATCAAAGCTGGAATGGCTTCCTATGACCTATAATTGTGTCTGCGCGACGATAAACCCAACAAATACACCTCATTCTATTACCGCTGTAATTAAATGCCATGTTATCATTGATACTGACCAAAGCGTATCTTAAGTATTTTATGTTTCTTTAAAGTTCGTTATTCCGTCAGGTTTATTAAGACACCATACAAAGACATTCACATTTAGTTATTGTATTGTTTAAACGGATGTTTTCTGGGCAATATTTTTCTCGAATAATTTGAGACAGACAATTTGTAGACAACAAACATTGCTGTTTCTCAAACTAACATATGATATAAAACAAAATAAAGTTTTACTAGTAATACATATCATCGGGGAAAAACGCTTAGTTTAGAAAACAAGTGTTCTACCGTCGCTTGACTGATAGAGCTGTTGATAATATTTTTTTGTAAACTTAATACTACTGTGTTTATTCAAAGCTACATATCTAAACACTGCAGTACTACAAACATTTAGATATTTTATTGTGTTATTTTAGATTATGTTTTTCGTTTTTATTTGCTGAAGTAGGCAAAGATATATGTTTACTTTCTGATAGGAAAGAGCAAAATACTAAAACGGCTACAAAGATTCTTTATATTTTTCGTTTAACTTTAATCTATTGAAATATAGGCAGTGGAGTTGTTACCAAACTGAATCTGTCATAAAGGTTGTAATGCAAGATAAATTTTCAAATCATCGTCTACAAAATGATAAAACAGTCACACCATTAGATATATGGCAGTCCGTATTGTAAATGCTTCGACAACTGTGTTACTAATGTGTTACATTATGAATTTATGCAAAATACAGAATATGAGGGGGTGGGGGGAGGGGGGAGGGGAGTTCTTGGATAGTTGGGGAAGGTAGAGCAAGGATAAATATTAAACAGGGAAAACCACGTTCCTTAAACGTAGTATTTTTACAACGTTGCAGACACGCACGTTCTTGTCGACTGCATTTTAACATATCACCCTGGCATCAACAAACTTCACTCAATTAATGATTGTTGTTAATAATGTTTTCCGAACTCAGTCTAGCTGTTTAGCCAAGAAGGTTTTTAAAGTGCCAACTTAACAGATACAGAAAAAATAGGCCCGCTCATGGTTGTGATGAGACAACTTTAAGAATGATAGAAAGTCATACAAGAAACATTCTCTCAAATTACGTTATTTGAAAGTACTTGTTTGATTTTAGAATTATTACACAATGTGCTTGTGTCCCTTTTCCATACTTGATAATGGCATGTTGATATGTTAAAATGCGTGGTCGCTATGATCGTGACTTATTTTCCCTGCATGTATTATCAAAACTATATTTCGCAAATGATTCTTCTTGAGACTTTTTCACTTTGTTCAAACTATGTGATCTGCGAAAAGACAAAGCTGCCTTATCTGTCTGAACTGTGAAACTCAGTTGATCGCTCTAGAACCATCGTGACCCATATGTTTTAAGCAAAATTTATCTCGAGAGCTCGACATCTTATTTCAGACGCACTACACCTTATCTCGAGATCATGGTCTTTGATTTCGAGCGCGATTTAAATCTTAAAGATAAGTCCGTGTCCTCAACATATCCCCTTATCATTGAGGAAATTTTTTAAGCCAAATGATATTTATTATAAGCATGCGTTCTTTTTACCAGGGTTATAAAACATTTTGGCTGGTTTATCATAATGGTTAAGTTTTGATGAAAAATGATATAAGTGGAGAAATTTGTTCGTAATTTTATCCACTTTTCCACAATGAAATACAGATGCAAACAGAAAATAAGTCGTGTGCGTACAGTATCTACCTGCTAGCAGAATTCACACATGTCAGGCAGATGTCTTCGATAAAGCTCGTTACAGCACGGTCAGACATAATATGCAACATACTTGTTTGTTACAGATAAAAATAGCTAGTTCTGTAGAAAAAGAACCTGGAATTATCAACATCCCATTACAGTTAAAAAAATGAACATGGAATCAAAATGGAACGATATTGTGACATAAATTGTTAAAAGAAACTTATATTAACATTTTTTATGGTTGCCGATAATTTTGATAACGTTGCACATATTCTACTATGATTAACAAAACGCGGTATAAGACCTGAACAGACATATTAGTGTATTTAATCAAGGTCATTAACAACTGAATTCACTGATATATATTAGAATGTCCGATTCAGAATTGTTTTGATAAATAATCTTACACATTTACACAGTGCAGGTAGATTTAAGACCGAAGTAGTTACTTTAAAAACATTTTCAGACACATTTTCAAAAGTTGGTTATCCCGTGTACTATCAAACATGCTAAGTTTATATCAAAACCATCATTTTTACAATTGATACATAAGTTACCTAACATATAAAAGCCTGCGACACTTTTTCTTTTATGTTCTTGGTTCATTTTTATATGATGCATAACATAAATACAGCTTATGATAAAATAATCATCGATTTGGTGTTGTATTTAGTAAATGCTCGAATACTAATAAAAATGATATACAATAAGATGAAAAGACTAGAGGAAAGATATGAAAGTCAGCCTTTTAAATATTCTTTTCAAAGGCTTTAACATGTTGTGTTAAGAAACTAACTTGATGCGGGAAGTAACATATTGAACAATGAACTGTAACTACAATTGTAAGAGATAGGGCAGCTGGACATCTATTATTTCGTTTTATTTCTAAGATCCAAGAATGTATCTAAATATAGCAATTATGGAACTCTGTCAGTCTATAACAAAGTTAATAATGGTATACAAAGCAATGAGGAAAGTGGAAATATTTAGTTAATTTCGATTAAGATATACAAAGCTGTTAGGACACCAAAGTGGAAATATTGAGCTATTATGGATGAATTTATACAATACAATACAATACAATACAATACAATACAATACAATACAATACAATACTTCTTTATTTCGTCAAGGTTACATAACAGTAACTACAGACAATATAAAAAATATAACAGATTGAACACATGTGGGTAACAAAAATATTGTGACAAAAAGTAAATTACACTGTATTACTATAACATGAATTTTATTATAATTGTAAACATCAAGGAAACAAATATTTATTTTTCTACCCTAAGATGTTTGTTTGGGTTTGGGGACAGCGATACTCATTATCGATTTTCGCTGTATTCTTAGTTGAGAGAAATGAGGAAAGCAAAGCGGATATACTTAATAACGATAGATGCATACAAAGCATTGAGTACTGCAAAGTGGAAATACTGAGTTAATATCGATAGATGCATACAAAACATTGAGTACTGCAAAGTGGAAATACTGAGTTAATATCGATAGATGCATACAAAACATTGAGTACTGCAAAGTGGAAATACTGAGTTAATATCGATAGATGCATACAAAGCATTGAGTACTGCAAATTGGAAATACTGAGTTAATATCGATGAAAATACTGAGTTAATATCGATAGATACAAAACATCGAGTACTGCAAAGTGGAAATACTGAGTTAATATCGATAGATGCATACAAAACATCGAGTACTGCAAAGTGGAAATACTGAGTAAATGTCGATAGATGCATACAAAACATCGAGTACTGCAAAGTGGAAATACTGAATTAATATCGATAATTGCATACAAAACATTGAGTACTACAAATTGATAATACTGAGTTGATACCGATAGATGTATACAAAGCATAGAGTACTCCAAGTGGAAAACTGAGTTAATATCGATAGATGTATACAAAGCCTTGAAGACAGCAGAATGAACACTGAGGATTGCAGACTTATGCAGCTAAATTAGAATATACTAGTCCATTAAAAGCAAAATAAAAAAAGGGAAAATTAAATGTAATTTTATTTCAAATTGCCTGCTCTTAAGGTACGGTTTCACACACAAAGATGAACCTGTGCATATATATAGGAAGCCAAGAATTGAGAGTTGAGCAAATTTCTGTGTTTTAAGCAAGTTGTAAGTATTATATTTCGAGGTGTCCTATCAATGAGCATATAATTATGTGACATAAGTTATGAAACGATATGCATTATTATACAAAACATGAATTTTTGTGTGTGTGAAAATGCCATTATCAAGACAACGACATTATTCTACAACACACGGGCATGCTGAGAACCACAAGCCTTTCACTTACTGTGAAGTTTGTGATTACCACTTTTTATATCTATTGTAATATTTTGCTCCATCTCCTTCTCGTGCTTAAGAAAAAGCAACAATGGAAATAATTTTTAATATCCATTAACACATAATAACATCATTACCTATATCCATTAACGTTTATTTTTTCATACATACCGTACACTCTGGTATACGTTGTTCGCCGTAATTGCTTTATCAGAAATACTACGTACCAGGCAGACGATTTGATGGGAAATATTTTTGCTTAAAGAAGCCGAATGATTGTTTTACTATGTTGTGATAGCTTCCAATGGTAGAAATTTCAAGATTCAATGTAAATATGCTTAGCAATATGAATACAATGACAGTCTTTCTTTTCTTTTTAAACACAAGGTGGCCAACCGGCCTGCGAAACATTAGCTCAATAATAATCGTTACAGCATGGTCAGACATAGAATGTGGCATACGGCTGATGTGTGTTCTCTATCGTGACTCCTTCCAAGATATCTAAAATATCAAGAAGAGTTATATTGTCTTTTCCTTCTTTATTACGAATCCAAAAGTGATAATAATAAGATAACACCAGTAATGTCTACATAAGAGTGATTTTACAAAGGAAAAGACACACTTTTAAACTCAAACGTACTGCTCCAGGCTCAACGACAAAAAAAGGTGCTTAAAGGGTTTCCTCTCAATAAAGGTAAGATATGGCCAAAGCTTGCGGTCAGTTTTGAGAATCTTGAATTACCATGAAAAAACTCACTGATAAAATAGGTGGTCGTTATTAGAAACGTTTTGTAGATTTTATCTTAATTCATTGAAAGCCTAATCTCTAAACTAATTGCGCTAAACTGTGGATAATGATTGGTACATTGGTTAAATTAGAAACCTTGACACATAATTTATCAGACTGTCACATTTACACGTGTTTCCGTTTAATTTGATCCAACTAAGTCATCATTTTAAAGTTCCAGACACTTAAGTGGGTAACCTCAAGTGTTATCAAATGTGTAAATATAATTTTTATAATATTTGCATACCATATCGACGTCTATAGTTTATATATTAACGAGGAATGAAACACTAGAAGAAAGATACGAAAGTCAGTGTTTTATTTTTATCATGGTTTTCTGTATAAATCGAAGTCAATAATTTTCTGTAGCCCAAGCTGGATTGATGCGGGAAGTAACATATTGAACTAACTAATGTAAGGGACTATTAATAAAACATATATTACTACATTTAATTAAACGATGATGGTGTACAAAAGTACCAATTATGGAACTCATAACAGTTTTGACAAAGTAAAATTATTGAATCTAAACGTAAATTGGAATATTTTGGCACTTTAGAGACAAAATAATTTCTGAATGGAGTTTTATATTAAAGAAATATGTGCATAGCTTGAAAAGTAGTAAAACTATTTGCAGAACAGAATGCATGCACTGTGGGTATGTGGTTTCGAAAATGTAACTTCTGCATATAGGAGTCACTTAGTTTTGTTTTATGCAAATTTCTGTGATAAAGATATGTATTAAGTTTCGATAGGCCATTTTAATAAATGAGCATATAGCTGTTTGGTGTAAGTGTTGACATGATGAGCATTATATTCTTAAAGTCATGCATGTATGTTTGTGAAAATGCCATTATCAAGACAATGAAATTATTCCACAACACACGGGCATGATCAACCTTTTTCTTACTGCGAAGTTTGTGAGTACAACATTCGATATTTTATTTCAAAATATCATCTCTAATCTATCATTTTTACCTTTCATAAAATGAGAACAGGTAGAATTGTTCATTACCCGTTAACACATGATGGTATTATAACCTGTACCAAACACTTTTTCTGACCTAACCGAAACTCCTGTGTGTATTTTCGACGCTGTTCGCCATAGTGTGATCATTCTCTGCCCAGACACACATGACTATCAACTCAGGACTACATTGACATTTTGTATAGTGACACTGAACCTGACAGCCCCTAATTTGTATAGCGTAAATAGTTCTATTTATTTCATGGCTGTAACCTTACAAGATTATAAATAACTATTTGTTCCGTGGTATACTAAAAACATCGGAAAGACTGAAAAGAAAAAAAGAGGATATAATACTGTTAACGTTGACAAAAAAAGACAGGTAATTGTTTCAAACAGTACCGTATTGAAGTTTTCATTAATATACTAGTTATAAGTAAGTTAAAATCTGATACTCGTATAGTTTAAGTTGGATATTTACGTTATTCATAAATCCCATTGTACATTGGATACAAACTGGCAAACTCGTGTATTTTACTTTTGGGGCGAAGTGAATAAATTGTTTCCTTGACATTTGTTCTTTCTATTAACTATGAAAACTATATAATATTTATAAAAATGCTAAACAAATACTAAATACTCGAGGAGAATCTAATCTTATGTTATAGTTTTAAAAGTCGAAAATCGTTGTAAGCTAATTTCTTTTCCTCGCCTTCAACGTGTAATAACCGAGATTCATGTATTTATGGGAAACATGCAACATGTTACACGTTAAGCATAATTCTCATCTAAATTAGCAACATCTTGTGAGTTACTGGAGCGAAAAAACAAATTGCGATTTAATCAAATTTTCATTTTAAAAGATACCTAATTAATATGACAAACTAATGTTTTAGACTGGAGATGAATACAAAAGTGTAAATCGTATTGACTGTCACTGAGTTAAAGCAATCGGCACCTCTTGGTGATTATTGAAACACGTTACGAACGTAGACGGAAAGGGCCGAGCAGGATTGCTTTTTTAAGCTGTACTGCTATTTTTGCCCTTAATTGGTTGAGACTACACATATTTTAGAAAATAAAAGGACTACAGTTTCAACATGCTGAAATCATTTTTTTTCGCATATATTTTGAATGGAGTAGAGCAAAACGGTTTTATTGATGTATGATTTTCCGACAGCTTGCACATGTTTATACAATACTTAAGCCCTCTACAGACGGTAAGTTTTTGTTGTACAACACCAATTAAATTCAAGATGTACAGCCAAATATTACCGTGTGTACGATGCTATTCCTTGATTTCGTAAATCTTAAGTCTTGACTTACAGATTAGGACATGTTCTATTTCGTAAGTTTTGCCTTACGTACCACCCACGTTGACAAGCAACAAATTGGTAAATAATTAGTTGATAAGAGGCAAGTGAATGAAATTCCAGAAACAATTGCCCAAAAAATAAACACAAATCTTAATATAAAATGGCTTCTAATGCATAATAGAAAAAGGATGACACTGAAAAGTTAAATGATTTGAGCCGCGCCATGAGAAAACCAACATAGTGCGTTTCCGAGTCTGGTCCATGCTGTTCCCTTACGGTTTCTCTAATTGTAATAGAGTTTGAAAGCAAACATCATTGATCATGACCAGACTGCACGGATGCACAGGCTGGTCTGCATCCATGCTGGTCGCAAAGCCACTATGTTGGTTTTCTCATGGCGTGACTCATTTGTGTCATACGTAATCAAATTTATGGAACATAAAAAGGCGAATATTATTTTTATTATTAATAGTTACATTTTTTTCAGTACCTGATGCACTATGTTTACTAGGTAAATCTCTGTGATTTTTATGAGAATGGAATACTGTCTGTATGTGAAAAATGTACAATTTCAAAATTGTACATCTTTCAGATAATTAGTGTTGTACAACAAAAACCTACCGTCTGTAGAGGGCTTTAGGATAGCTGGCATATATTTTATACAATTTCGCAGTTATATGTATGTATTTGACAACACAGAAAATGACGTCAGACGATTTTCAGCTTTTCCTGGAAGTAAAGAAATGAAACGAAAACAGGCTAAACTTGGAAACGACAGTCGCATCTACATTAAGGGCTCCCTCGGGGAGTCAAGCTGTCTAAAAGTATGTGCGTGGAATTTTGCTAATGGGGCTTTTTTTTCACTTTCTTACGATTTGATTGAAAATATGTAGGGTTGAGCAAGACATTTCAGCTTTTTATCTATGAAATAATATTTTGCTCGCGGATTAAACACAAAGGGAGTCTGTAACGGGGCAAGGGTATATCGAATTTTTTGGAACTTCGCCAAATCGTTCAAAAGGCATCTTTTGATGTTGTTTAAACTTGTCAGTATATGCCTCAGTTGTTAGGTAAATCCGTATTTGAAAGCTATTTCGGCCATATTTTCAAAATAAATATAGATTCTTTGGAAGCAGACGCTAGTACATTTTTTACGTTACAGGTGTTGAAAAAATATGGCTTCAATTACATACACCTTATCACATTTTAAGATTACTTTCATTCTTGTCGCATTTATCTCTGTGTTGAAAGAAGAATAAGTGTAAAGTTATGTTCTAAACGTGAGAACATAAATTGAATCTAAATGCCAAAATAAATGCCAAAATGCCAATCTTTTTTTTTTTCGAATTAATTCAAAGCTATGCAGAATTCAGTGGAATAAAATATAATTATCATGTTACATAAGAATTGCAATTGTAGCAACCACATTCAATAGCTGAACAGTTGTTCTTTATATTTGTATTGTTGAATAAGTATATACATGTAAAATATTCTAGACGTACAAACTGAAAAAAATCACAGAAAAAAAATAGGATTCTAGAAAGAGTAATTAAATAAGTAAATATATACCAAATTAGCAATTTAGACGAAGTAAAGATGATTTTTGGATGATTTTTTGCAAATATGAGTATTCTGACTGATAACGTGACATGGCTCGAACATTGTCGAATGTTACCACAGGCGATATAGTCTGTGAGAAATCGCGTGTTGTAGTTGTTTCTGGAATGTGACCAAAATATGTTATGTGCATAGGTATTGTTTGAGCGCTCTCAAGAACTATATTGCCATGTATCTAATGTTTTTCTTTTAATCTAAAGTCAAATTCATTGCATAACGAAACTAATTATGTTTGAATGTTTCGTCAAGGTAACGCTGTGTTATTCTGACGTTTCTAATCTATAGATGTTATATCATTTATTTAACGAATAAAATAGAACGTTACTTTCACCAATCGAATTCGACGTTGAGAAATAGAGGAAGTTTTTATTTAACATTTATTGCGTTGTTTAACAAACACAGATATGTGTTTACAATACGATAGGAAAGTGAAAAATACCAAAACTTGTCCAATCTTACTTTACAACTTTAGACAATATTCTATCATTTTAACTAAGTTGAAACTAAGCCGTTTAAAGAGATTTAAGCAAAATTGCGCTCTCGAACGACGGTAGCATTAAGTGATTGTCCAATTTTTAATCAACAGGGATGTGCATTTTTTCTATGTGTAGTCTCGGTGCACTAATCAAAATGTAAAATAAGGCTTTTGTGTTTCTAAATCGTTTACTGGAAATAAAGCACATACCAAAGTTGCTCTGTTATTTGTCGCTGCTACAAATTTATGTTTATTTGAGCCAGAATTATCAGTGTCTAGTCTCCAATCAAAGCGCAATATTCTCTAAGTTTCATCGTTCTATCACATGACGCGATATACCGGCGAGGCTAGATGACCAATGGTTTAAGTCCTTTTTCAGATTTTACCTTAACTTATCGAATATTGGTTCGAAATGTATCCACAGACTGTTAATCGAAAGTTCTGCAATATTAACTCTCTAAAAAGCTGTTGTAAGTCGTTCATGAGGTATTTCTAAAAACGAATTATAGGTAAATGTGCGTTCTTTTAGCCATAATAATTCAAATCTTTAAAAGAAAATTGTGTTTGAAAATGTAAGTCAAACTTCAATATCATAGGTAAAAATTAAATGAAATTGCAGAAATTCTCTCGTGATTTCATCCGTTATGTTCATACTCGTTGTTGTTAATGAATAACATCATTATGTTAACAGAGAGTATAGTGTTTGTATATAATACTATAACACATGTCAGTAATGTAGCAGTTGGTACATTCCAGTACTATTGGCCATTGTCAAAATCTTAAAATAATGTTAAGTCTCAAAACTGAAGGCCATGTTCTCCTTCAAAATAATATTCAATGAGTATTTTGTGCTGTTATGCTATAGAATTGTCATGTTTTAAATTTCTGACAAACATTCGGCTGACTTGAGTAGAATGTGTGTCCAGAACTTGTCAGCTGACTTGAGTAGAATGTGTGTCCAGACCTTGGTCAAATTTGGAGCTATAAATGTCGACCGCTAGCTGTACGAGCAAATGCCAAAACAAGAGACCTAATTCAGCAAAGATTATTGAAAAAAGTAGTCAGTTGACAGTAGTTTTGTTATGTTGAATTGGTAAAGGAGAGGTTTGTGTGCGAGGTAATATCTATTGCTGGACCACTGCCTTGTCTGCCAGTTATTGCCGAGCCAAGTATGATAGTGTTCTTATAAGTTAGTTCAAGTTTTTGCGGACAGAGGTTCCACTATTTTTTCATATGTATGGACTACAGACTCATATCATAAATGTCAGATATTGTTTATGGATTTTAAGAAAACTGTACTATACTGTACTATACTTAAAATATACTAAATACTATACTATGTTCTGAAACGAAAAATCAAGCACGATACGGAATTATTTAGATTATAAATCCTACTAAACTATTGATGAAAAAACTCACCGATAAAATCGATGGTCCTTGTTATAAACGATTTGTATATTTTATATTTGAAACGCTTAAAACACACACACAAAAAAAAATAGCCCGCCCGCTTAGTTCAGTAGGTAAGAGCGTTGGTCTACGGATCTCGAGGTCGCGAGTTCGATCCTCGGGCGGGACGTATGTTCTCCGTGACTATTTGATAAACGACATTGTGTCTGAAATCATTAGTCCTCCACCTCTGATTCATGTGGGGAAGTTGGCAGTTACTTGCGGAGAACAGGTTTGTACTGGTACAGAATCCAGGAATACTGGTTAGGTTAACTGCCCGCCGTTACATAACTGAAATACTGTTGAAAAACGGCGTTAAACCCAAAACAAACAAACAAACAAATAAAACACAGAATATTCTATCTTTTTTTAATTCATTGAAAACCTAATCTCTAAACAGAATGCGCTAAACTGATAACGATCGGTACTTTGCTTAAATAAGAAACTCGGATACATGATTTATAAGATTGTCAAATTCGACGTGTGTCAGTATAATGTAATTCAACTAAGTCAATATTTGTCACTTACATGCTTTTAAGTGTTCAACCTTATATATTATCAAATGTGTAAATATAATTTTATAATAGAAACATCATTTACATAATGTATCAAAGTCTATGGTCTATATAAGAGAAAAAACACAAGGAAGTCAGTGTTTTAAATGTTATCTTCAACTGCTCTGAGACATGGTTTTCTATATAAATCGAAGTCCATATTTTTTATTCCTCAAATTGATTTGTTGCAGGAAGTGACATATTGAACTACTTTTGTTAAAACATGTATTACAAGATTTAATTAATCGATTATGGTGTACAAGAACATTATTTATGGAACTCATCACTTTATGACAAGGCAACATTTTTAATGTATACGTAAATTGGAATATATTGATGCTAATTTCTGAATGGAGAATTATATTAAAGGAATAAAAGTATAGCTTTAAAAGTAGTAGAAATATTAAAAGAACAGGAATACATACATGCATTGTGGGTATCTAGTTTCGAAAATGGAACCTTTTTATTTGCAAACAGGAATGGAACATTGGTTGCTTCGTTCAGTGTTACGCAAAATGCAATGTTTCGTAGTGTCTTAACCCTGTGTGAAAATGTAAGATACGGTGTCGTAAGTGAAAGCTATTTTGATATCATGTGTAAAACAAACATATTTTTTTTTCTTTATTGCTTTTCTAAATTTAACTATTTCGTAGCATCTTACCTCTGTGTTTCCTATATACCTCAAGAAGTGTGCTTTGGTACATGAATAAACTAGGAGTACAATGCACCAGACTGGCATTTATGAAACGAGAACCGTATAAATGAAACGTACTCTCTGCATATTGAGTAAAGAAGAAATTTCATGGCGTTCAGTTTGTGATAAAAATAACGTTTTATATTTCAAGGCTGCATAGGTCCAATTAATAATTGAGCGTATAATTATGCGATATAAGCTTTGAAATGATGATCATTGTTAAACCTTTGCTTATCTATCGGTGAAAATGACAATATCAAGACAACGAACTTAATCCACGACACGGGGGCATTTCGACGATGACCTAATTTTTGCTTATGTTGAAGTTTGTGAGTACAATTTTCGATATTTATTGTAGCATCCCATTTCTATAATATCACCTGCTTGAAAAGAGAGCAGTTAAAATATTTTACGATCCATTAACAAGTAATAGCATCATCATAAAGTGACCTCAAATCCTGAAGGTATTTCTTACACTGTCCGCCACTATTGCAATATGATTATTATACCGATAAAATGTTTCTGCACAGACTCTTATGTGACTGAGAAATCGGCTGTTGTAGTTGTTTCAGGAATGTGACCAAAACATTATGTTATGTTTGCACAGGTAGCACTCCACATATCCATAGCTTGATTCACCCTTGTATTGAACTTTCTTGCAGTTCGTTTATGAAATATTTTGAAAACACTATAGTGTGACAACCATTACTGACTATTTTGTGTGCCAAAATGAACTAAGCATTGTATCAGTATAAATGGGATTACAGCAGGGTAAAAACGTCAGGGTATCTATATAAAAAAGGGTTATGTGAATATCCATATCAACAATTATGAAGTGTGTCTCTGGCCAAATGGACTTGGAATGATTGTTGCCAATAATGTTTTTGACCATTTATCCCAAAATATCGGTGACCTGTCATAATCAAAATCAAAGTTAGATCGATGTTTATCATCGCAACATTTCTGCAATCTCCGCGTAAACGAATGATCTAAAACAAAATAAAAAGTAAGAAGTGCCTAAAAGATTATTAATAAGTGGTTAGCAACAACACTACCTGTCTGTCCTGCTGCTACGGACGCATGACGACTTCTGGTAGTTGTCACGTGTTACAGTTACTTATTCAGACAAAGAATCGAGCTGTTAATATCCATTAACAAAAAGCAACACACAAAATGACTAATAAAAATGCCCAAAATATCTTTCAGTATATTACTTTGCCGGTATAATTAGCTACACATGTACATGTATGATAGATAGTTGTCTATGTTTTAGTAAAAGTTTAAAAGATAATTTCGCGTATTTAATTAAGGTTTAGCAGTATATCACAAAACAACATATTTTTTTAGTAAATGAACAGCATTTTGACGCACAACTTATCTGTCCAATACATGTTTTACTGTTCTGTCCCGCACAGCTGGATACTTAAAATATTCTAAATGAGTTGTCCTCATTTGAATAAGAATACCATTTGTAAAGAAATAAATGTAAACAATTTTCAAAAACGATGTTTTACCTAGTTATGTAAAGTTTAAACACCCGCATGATGTTGCAAATGCATCAAAACGAAGACATGTAACAGTTTTTTAAAAATGGTGAGTTTTTAAAGGCGCTGAACTGTCCAGAAGTGTGGCCCCTTCATGCAGTCCCTTTCCGGAATTCAATACATACATGAGTAAATTGACAATGGTTTTGTAGAATCATATAAATGTTTTATATGCTGTTAAATGTTCATGTAAAACAATGCTTTCTTTCTATGATTTGATGACGTTCGAACTTTTTTCTCCGAAACATGGACCTATATCTTAAGATCACTGAAACCTTCACCTCTAATGATAGCGGTTAGCATCCAGGTTATAAAATATCGGATACCGGATTCATAATTGTTTCAATATAGTCTGGCACAATTATATAGTGCAAGTTATACTGATGTTACTACATTTGTTATCCCATTTTAATCATTGAAAGCTTTAATATGTTTTTCTCCCAACCTATACTGGACAGATGCGGGAAGTAAAATATTGAATGACATAGAGCGTGATTGAAAGGAAAGCTTAATTAATTGTTTCATTTATTATTAATTGATTGATTGTGTAAATTATTGAACTTAACAAGTCTACAACAAAGCGAACGATCTGGGTTTATATCGATAGATGTAAACAAAGTATCGAGAATAACAACATGGATAAAAGAATTTCTGAATGGAGTATTGCCAATGATGTTTATGATGTATAACTTACAGTGCGCTTACCGACATATTATGGTTTTCCTTATAAAGTTATCTTATCGTCAAATGAGTATTGCCAATGATGTTTATGATGTATAACTTACAGTGCGCTTATCGACATATTATGGTTTTCCTTATAAAGTTATCTTATCGTCAAATGAGTACTGCCAATGATGTTTATGATGTATAACTTATAGTGCGCTTACCGACATATTATGGTTTTCCTTCTTATCCACAAATAGATATGACCATAATAATATGCACGAATTACTACGTGTTCTCCGTGACTATTTGATAAACGACATTGTGTCTGAAATCATTAGTCCTCCACCTCTGATTCATGTGGGGAAGTTGGCAGTTACTTGCGGAGAACAGGTTTGTACTGGTACAGAATCCAGGAACACTGGTTAGGTTAACTGCCCGCCGTTACATAACTGAAATACTGTTGAAAAACGGCGTTAAACCCAAAACAAACAAACAAACGAATTACTACAGTCACGTTTTTGACTGCGAAATGGTAAATCTTACTCTGTATAATTAATGGATTTCTGTTGAAGTATCACTGAAAGCAATACAGTAAATAAAATAATAAAAAGTCAATAACATATTTTGTCATGTAATTTATATTTTCTTTTTCAGAAGCAAATATACTTTTAAATGATACCAAAATTATATGAGCTTACCAGGCATCAACATTTGATATATTTTAATGGCACGGTCTTGTAGAACTTGCTTATTTGGGGACCGGTACCTTACACATTTTATGCTTGAAGTTGAATAGCACTTACGCATGTTTGTCTCGTGTTATGACCTCTGCAGTATCCACCACGATATGCTAGTGTCCTCGACCAACCGGGCTTGGTCACTGATAAATTCCTCGGCATTCTGAACATGTTATAACATAAATAAAAAAAAAAACATACCTAGTCTGCTCATAATGCATTTCCTCGTGTCTTAGTTCTGATTGCATGTTTATCTTGAAATGACAATTACACGAAACACAGTTAATTAAATCATCTATCATATCACCATAATAAAAGACTATATGGAGGGGGTACAGGCACATGGTAAGAGCTCTTGCAAGCGAACCACGAGTTTGAATCTCGTCATTTTCAAACGCTAGTTTTTTTCAAGAGAAAAGAAAAAAGAGCCGTAACTATAATTTGAGATTGCTGCACTTCCATACATGTTTATCGCTAGTTTCGTGTATTTCTACTTTGCATTTACTTGGTATTATTTGGCGACAGGTATGTGTGATTTTAAGTGATTTTAGGCGAATACGTTAATTTCGTGCAGACTGAAAATGTTTCAACGTCGCAAAATTAACCACTTTATAGTAGTAAAGTCTTTACGAGTTTGCAATTTACTCTTATGATGTATATACCGAATATAAAATATTCACTTAAGACTGTATACAGTTACACACCCTATAAACGACTGTATACCTCGCTTCCTCTTGCGAGTGATCAAAACAATAAAATGACACGGAAAAGGTAAGAATCGTCATTAAATTCATTATTTGACTTTACACTGTATGTGTATTTAAGTTAAACGATAAGTCTAACATAAATATGTGAATATGATGATATAATAAATGCAACTGACAGGTAATGTTTAAAAAATGTTGACTGATCACACTCATTGCATGAAAATTCTCTCGACCAAGTCACGAAATTGATGAATATCACGCCAGATTGATTTGTAATCCAATTATTCATCATGTTTTCTGTAATAAGTATGCTTACTCCATAAATGCATGTAAATAAAATGTTTTGTTTCTGTTGCGTTTTTGAATGAAATTAATTTTTCTCTAGTCGGTGAAAAAACATTTACTGTATGCCGGCTTGCCAATTTTGATATTTGATCAGAATTCGTATTTGCGAGTGATACTGTATTCCATCTTGCGATTATAAAAGGCAATTTATGTCCTTAAAATGCGTAAATGAAATAAAAAGTATGTATACAAAATTGTTTCCTCTGATCAGTCGTCATGTTTATAATGTCATTAAATGTCGAACCCAACACCCCCACCCCCATGCGATACTTATACTAATCCATTGGGGGTGGTTGGATTCGAGTGTCTGTGACTCGCTATCCTACTTAATTGAATAATTAATTGAATGCTTCAGCATCGTTTACATGCAAGTGTTCAGAGTTGGCTTTACACACATATACTATCATGAAATACGAATTAGAAACTGAATGTATACACAAGGTCCCTACCATGTCTTGCAAAAAATTAATCGTCGATTCCCTATGGAAATCACACGAAGTAATGTTACCTTACGATTTCAAAATATCAGTGAGATAAGACAGGAGAGGACTATAGGCTGACCCCCGTCTGTCTGTCCGTCTGCAGGAAAATGATCCTCTGATTTAAAAACAGCAAACAAAACTATTTCACCCGCAAGTATCCTGCGGATGAACGTATAAATAGAAAAGGATAACGAATATATTATCGGAAAAGTCGATTAAGTCCTTATTAGTAATTCAGAGTTAACTTCATGGTGAATCAGTCAACAAGATTCAAAAGCAGCACAAAATAGCTGAATGGCCTAATGGTTTAACCCCGTTTCTCAATAATAAAATAAACATGTTATCGTTACAAATACAGCCGTCATGTTTACTGACTGTCAAGATTTACCGCTATTTCTCATGTTAGAAATAGTTTGCATTTGATATTGATAACGCACACACGCCAGGAATATGTCCTTGCGGATTTGGTCGTTTTCATTGCTTTTTACAGTTTACAATTTATTAATCAAGTCAATGCTCATAAGGGCCTCTGACAACAATTGTAACAATAACAAGTCATAGTAACAAAATCAGACTGACATGTAAAACCTCGTTGCAGAAGTAACTGATGATGTGGAGGACGAAAACTAACTATTTATCTAAAAGCAGACATAATTTTCTTACAGGAAACAGCCAGTTTTAACAAAGTATTCTTATTGTAATTGTTCATAAGGTCAGAAAATTTGAGAGTATCTATATATTAAATATATAGATGAATATTATATTGATAGAAAAAATATATTACATTTGTTATCAACATTGAAATATATCTTTGTAATAAAAAGGAAATTCATCTCCTAAATATGTTACTGTTACACAAATGACAAGTACTTTGTTTTCCTGCATTTTTTTCAAATATACCTTTTTCAATTGGCAACATGATTCATGCATCTGAATTTACAAAGTGAAATGCTAAGGTCAAAAGGTAAAAGTTTGAAATATTTTACAAATACAAAGTCGTGTTTATACATTCTATAATTTAAACATTTGCTTGGGTTATTAACTGAATAGTTCCAGTTTTGTATAAACTGATTTTTAATTCAAGTGTTAACAACATTTTTGAAGGAGTTACAAGAGCGAATCTTCTGATCTAACGACTAATTAGATATACCAAGAGAATCAAGAATTTCTTTAAAATAACATAACCAGTTAAATTTCTTGTTTCGTCTGTGAGACAGTGAGAGAAGTTCTGTACAAAATATTACAAATTTTATTTTCCTTGGAGTTTATTAACTTACTCCAAAAAGTTAACACTCTACATTTAATACGACTCGAAAGTGGTAAAATACTAAGATCACCATACAACATGTTATTAGGGGTACTCTGCTTCAAATTTAAAATAAGTTTTATATATTTCAACTGAAATATATCAACAATATCTAAATTTTCAACCCCTCCCCCATACCTCTGAGTCGTACAAGACAATAGGAGTAACCATGGTATCGAAAAGGTGCAACTGCAAATAAATAGTTAAAAACAACTTCCTGAATTTACTAATAACTGCAAACATAGCTTTGCGTGCTTGATCATCTAAATGAGCCTCAGTTCTACCGAACTTGCCATTGAATGAAAATTGAATACCTAGGTATGAGAAGTAGTCAACAATTTCTAAAATATTACCACCCTCAAATTGAAATACTTAAGCATTACGTATACCTCTCTTATTTTTCCAAAATATGACAACTTTAGCCCCAATGAGGTGCAATACTCTGACATAGCATTAAGAGCTGACTGGAGGTCATTAGGGGTCTCTGCTTATGTGACTGTGTCATCAGCATATAATAGCAAATATAACTTGAAGAAGAAAACTTCAAAATCGTTATCACTTAATATATGACTAGCATTATCAGAAAATAACTGAAGACCATGAAATTTACTAGACAAAAAGCTATTAATCATTCCAGAATAAAGAAAATAGAATAGGAAAGAGATTTTCACCTTGTCTAACTCCTGTATCACAAAAAAAAATCAGACAGTGTATTGTTTGATTTTACACAAGACTTCGCTTTATCATACATGTTGAGAATAATTTTAAAACATTTACCATCAATATTTTAACTTAGAATCTTTCGCCACAGAGCAATACGATTGACTGAGTTGAGGGAAATTTGGTTAATCCACAAAAGCACAGTACAGTTTTTTATTATTGACAAAATACATATCTATTAACAATTTTAAAGAAAATATATGATCAACAGGGCTATAATGTTTTCTAAACCCAGCCTGTTCTTTACACAATATGATATTGACCTCAAAAGTGTTTAACCTAGTGTTTTATAAAGATGTGAACAACTTTCCAAAACAGCTTAATATAGTTATGACCCTGTAATTGTCAGGGTTATTAATGCTACCCTTATTCTTGTACAAAGGTAAATAACACCATTACTCCAGATATCGGGGAAAATACCCGACAACGACAGACGACGGACACAGGATAGTCACAAAAGCTCTTCTAGAGCACTTCTTGCTCAGGTGAGGTAATAGACCCTCATTTTTTTCCTCTAATGGCACTTCTGCTTGTAAAATGGGGACTTATTTCATTCGCAGAATGTATTTTCAGTAAAATAAGACAAGGTTCATGTTAAAGTTCATGTGTTTATGGCAAATACAAAGACAAAACTAAAATAAAGCTGATTACTGTGTGACGCTGTCAAGAAAGCGATCCACAAAGGATTAGTAGATTTAATCTCACGCCATTTCACCCCATTTACTGTTCATATTCTCAGTTCTGATTATATATTAGTTGGTTTGAAATTCTAGAAAATATAGTCTTGTATGAGACACATTGTCGCATTACGGTCTCATGATGGTGAACATTTGTGTCAAGTTATTTCAAAATCCCTTAATGCATAAAGACGTTATGGCACTGATACGAAACACAGACCATGTTTCACCTTTAAGTGTAACTTTAAAAAGAAAAAGGAAAGTAATAAGATGGACATTAACTACATATGGCCGATGTTTGTATGAAAACTTTGAGAGAGGTAGGTGCAATAGCATTGAAGAAATTGCACGACTAAATATATGAGGACACATATACAAACAGATCGAACAGACAGACCGCATGGTGACTGCTTTATACCACCCTCCTTCAAACATCGTTTGCGGGTTCTAAACATGAAGAAATACTACAGGAGCATAGGAAACACCGATATTTTTTAAAGAAGTCACTCACAAACAGGCATACAGTCTTTATACCAAGCTCACAAGCACTTGTACAGAAATTAAGTAAGCATGCATACAGTCAGGAAATAGCATTGAATTTTCTTTCCTTTACGGTTATAAACAAATTCGAGTATTTATCAATGGTTTTATTTCATTTTACCAAACTAGTTTTGTTTCTTTATCCATGAAATAGTGGAATTCACATATAGGTCATTCTTCAAGCAAGAAAATAAGTACTTTTGACGCTGACAATGTATAATTTCTCGACAAAATCAGTGATCAATCGAGTTTTTTGCTATAATTCTACCTGTCATCAGACTAGCACATTATATACAGAAACAAGTCATGTTCAGGTTCTAATAAAATGTAAATATATATACCTTTAAAGCAAATCAGTCACTTTAAAATGCTGTTTTTCAACGTTTAGATGTCAGTTTATTGTTTTGATCACTCGCAAGAGGAAGAGGGGAAATACAGTCGTTTATAGGGTGTGAGTTATATCTTAATCAAATTATGTATGCGATAACGGTCACTAGCACGGCTCCCACGGGGTTTTCATCGTAAATAAATTTGTACACCTCTTAATTCTTATTTCGTATTCCAATATTGCCTTAACAGAATGCTTTGCTATCGTTGAGATTGATTGAAGGATGTTATAAATATTATATATTTCTTTACGCTTCATTATTCCTTGTTTCGACTCTTAACAAACAAGGATACTTACTTCTAGTCATTTAAGACGAAGTAAAAATTGTATCCTAAACATACTTTACTCGTCTTTAGAAAAAGTTTTATACAGGCAAGTAAAATATGTATGTCAAATATGAAGAATGCCGAAAGATCGAAAGTTCAGACCAAAAGGTCGAAAGCTCTGGCTACTGCATTTAAGCGTTTACAAGAAGACGGAAGTGACGTTACGCCTATAGCATGCGTTTGGTTACAAAGTCTCGGCGCGCTATTCTTTAGTGTTTATGCCATAGGGTCGGTACGTCCTTAGTTTGTTTTTTCTACGGGTTTGCCGTGCAGCTTTCAAATCCCATCAATGCGAAGTCGTCCTTATTGTGGCCGTTTATGTTTTAAGTTAACGGCCACTGAATCGTCATATTTCGTTCTAATCATGGATACGTTTACCAAGTGTCTTTGGTAAAAAGCTTCACCGGTTTCTCCAACAGATATATATGAATGGCAAATTTTGCAATACACCGCATACACTAAGTTTGACTCTTAGGGCAAGGTGGACGTCCATGAATTAATCGGCTTCTATGATGTATGGGCACACAACACAACGGTTTGCAACACACGGGCCACATGAAAGTTTTCCTTAAAAATTGTCTGTTGTGTTTCTTGTGTATAAGAACGTCTTGCAGATTACAGTCCCTCTTAAAGGCTATGACGGGTGCCTCTGGATATACTTGTTTCATCTTATGAGAGGTGTCTAGCATGAGTAAATGTTTCCGTAAAATTCTACCTATATTTGGTAATGCTCGGGAAAATATCAGAACAATCGGAACCTGCTTTTCCACTTTGTTTACTTTACTCTAAAGCAGCAAGTCATCGCTTTCTTTCATGTCTACCTTTCTAAGTTCAGTTTCCACAAATTTCATTTCGGCTGTGTGTAATTTATACTCTGATTCATCGGAGCAAATTCATTACCTAATATGAATTATCACTTTTGAAATCGAAAAACGACTTCAGTTGATTCCCATTAGTGAAATACGGTAAAACACGTTTGCTTATTTCTTATCTGTTATCTTAGGCTTTTATTCCCGTTTCAAACTGCTGATAGGTTGAATTTGCAACAAGGAAGTGCAAATACTTAACAAATTTAAAGTACTAAATTTCTGTTAGGTGGAAACAAGCCAAATCAGAACAGAACGTAAATATACTTATTCGACTTGTACGACAAATCACTGCACAGGTCTACATAAAATATGGTCATGAACTGGAAAATATATAACCCTTTCAAATGGGAATTTCTCACCAAACTCGCGTTGGTAAGTGCTATGTATATCGAAAGTATAATGATCTTCCATTGTCTATGGATATTTAATATTCTATAGTTTGCTGAAAATATGTGCTTAGAGTTAGAAGTGAGCAGAAATTACATGAGGTTTTTATCTTTTAACCCGGTCATACTGGACAAGTCCAGACAAAGTAACCACAGGGTGAATATGCCTTTAGAAAGTTTTTTTTTTTAAATAGATACCATTCAGAGAGTCGAAAGACATAGGCTTTGCTCGTTGAAAAGAAAAGAAAAATAGTTCTGCAGGCAAAATGAATTACAAACCAGATGACTGTCTAACTGTATTTGATTATAATTAAACAAAATTTCGCCTCTTTCAGTCCACAAGAAAAACGAAGTATCGAAGTAAGGCTTCGCGATTACGTTTTTGTTAACTAATTAAGAAAACTTCAAATTGTATACCAAGAAACACTAAAATAGTGAAACGGTATATTAAGTCGTTTTGTTTGTATCTTTTCTGCAATAAGCTATTCAAAACCACATGTTATCCAGCAAAAATATTTAAATTCCCACACACACACACACACACACACACACAATTAAATTATATAGAAAAAATAAATAACATTACATGGGTTACTTAATGTTTGCGAACCGGTTTCGTTTGTTTACTCATCAGGGCAAAAAATATTATAAAGTAACTAATGTAATGTTATTCATTTTTTCTTTATAATTTACTTGCTCTGGCACAGACTTTTACATTTTTATAATAATTATATATAAACCTATACAGGTCCTCATAATTTTTCGCATACCCCTATTGCGGTAAAACCAGGTCTCGAAGCCTACTTATTATCATGTGATATAAATTATGAGCTCCTGATGCTATTTTCTAACACATATTCAAATGAAATTATATATTTTCACAAGCAATAAATGACTAAACATTGTTGAAAATATTTCAGTCTTCTCAAGTTATTACGAAATTTTAATAAGTTAACAGTATTTTGTACTCTAAGTAATGGATATTTAAAATTGCCAACCAAAAGGTTTATTGGTTACTTTACAAATAACAGAAAATACCATTTATCTAAACACCAAAAACCTTAAATCTTAAAATAGGAACATCTTAATTTTGCAGATACAAAAAAAAACCCCTGTAAACAATACTTTGATTCGGACTTCTTTGAAAAACAAAAGCCCTTTTGAGCATCTAAGTAATAAGATATCAATCTCACTCCGCTTATTTCTCGATTTCAAAAGCATTCAGGATACCTTAGACTACAAAAAGGAGAAACATTTACACATTTAATTAAGTTAATATGTTAATCTATCTATTAGATATTCACATGAAAATTACATGTTGATAATTTAATTAAAATACCTTCCATTTTCAAGGATTTACTAGACTTATAGAACAAGTTAATGACCAAATATGGGTTAAATATAATTAGGAAACAATTGAAATTCACGAATATGTTGTTTCGGATTAAGATAACCAAAAAGTAGGTATTACTGGCTATAAAACTGGATAGAACCTTCACTTGTTTGCTCCTTAAGTGTTTTAGTGAAAACATAAATTGGTATATCTTCTTTTCAAGATGTGACGTTATTACAGACATATTCAATAACAGAACATCCAAATTGATGGGATTTCTACATTAGGCACTGTCTCACAGTTTGTTAAGACAAGTCTTAAACTCTGTCTTAAAATTATCACCATTTAGGACATGCATAAGATCGCTTTGTGGAACAGTATAAAGTATTAAAGAATTCAGTATTGTCCAATGATACAAGTTAGGACTGAACTTAAAAAATCAAATAGTTTGAGTAATTCGCAATTAAAAAGCTACAAACATGCAGTTTGTTGAAAAAAATGCAACTGATCTGAGTCAAAAAGTTCAAATTATCAAATAAAATTAATTTGATATAATATTTGCCTGATTTATCGTTGCCTGCTTGAAATAACTACAGTCATTTCATTAATTTAAGTTTCATTAAATTTAAGTTCATTTAATTAAGTTAATCTTCATTTAAATGATAAAAAAAATGTCAATAGGTCCTGATGAGCTGTGACTGAGTAACTTCTAAAGCTGAGTTACATGATAATACGTTCTATTTTACCACAAAAATATGAAAAATTGACCCGAAATTATTTTTGTTAACACGCTTTATTACTAGAATTCGGTTTCTTGGGATAACAAAACAGGACAAGTTACATAACTCTAGCCTTTATTTTGTCAAAATATACCTTTTTAACCTAGAAATTTTGGTTAAAGATTTGTTTGTAAGCAGGGCTTTCAAAACCTACTATTGCAAATGCTTTCAACCTTCACACATGTCTTCGAATTCACAAGATGATCTCATTTGGCAAGTTACATAATTGTTAATTCGTTAAAAGTATGCCCCTTATTGTGACAATTTTTCATGTATGATTCTGAAGAATAACTTTACCAAATGTTTTCAAACCCTAAACATCTCTTTGGCATCATGGGATGACCTCACGTGGAAATTTTATAATTCTGGCTTACATTTTTGAAAATTTATGCCCATTTTCAACTTAGAAACTTTTGCTAGGCCAAATGCTTAAAATATCACACATGTATTTTACATTATTAGATCTTAAATAATGTTGTTGTTTTTTTTCTTAGAAATATTGATTAAAATGATGTATGTAAGCAGGTTTCGCAGAAGTCACTTAGCCATATGCTTCGACATCATGGGTAAACCTCATGTGGCAAGTAAAATTACTTTAGCTATTATTTTGTCAAAATAATGCTCCTTCTTACCCCGACACGTTGGTGCAGGTTTTGCATGTAAGCACGTTTCTCAAACACTACTAACCAAAGGCTTTCAAACTTCACACATGTTTTCCGCTCTTGAGTTTATCTCATAGGCAAGTTACATAAATATTACTTTTGATTTGTTAAAATTATGCCCCTTTTCAACACAGACGTTTTGAAATTTTTCATCTGAAAATTTTATCTCTGGCGTCATAAGATGACCTCACATACCAAGTGTCACACCTCTGGCTTACCTTTTTGGGAAAAGTATAAGCCTAAGCTTTTGTATGTAAGTTATAATAAGGTCGAATGCGCTGTCAGTAGACAACATTTACAGCTGCCTTCAGAAGGTAAAGCGTGTGCATATGATATGTATCTGTTAACAAAATCAGAAATAATCATTACAACACGGTCAGAAATTATATGCAACATGCTTCCCTTCACATCAAATATCATCTAGGCGCTTAACGTAAATGAACTATCAAACACGTTACGAAATGATTTTGACACTAAAAGTATGTAGTAGTTACTTTTTTTGATATATTGTATGAATAAAACTCGGTTTAGAAAGGTTGAAAGACAGTTGAGTATAGTTAATTTTGGTCGTTGAAAACTTAATCTCTTAACTGAATGCGTTAAACTGATAATAATCGAAACCTTGCTTAAATCAAAATGTAGAACATTGGATTGATTGTCCTATTTAGAATTGTTTCAATATAATCCACTACATTTATTCAGTGCAGGTAGATTTAGACCGAAGTGTTTTACAAAAGTCAGCCTTTCTCAGATGCAGACCCAAAAGTGGATAACCCCCTACATTATCAAATATGATGATATTTTTATATGATACATACAGACGAATAACTGACATGATATATCAAAGTAAATAGTTTTGTCCATGTATCGCTCATGTTTTTCACGTATTATTTTATTCATTTTCATACAGAACAGTCATTGATTTAGTGATCTTATTAGTAAATGGATTTAATGCTAATTAAGTTGAAGAATGTTTTTAACAAATGAAATGTGTAGAGATTGACGAATTATATGAAAGTCAGCCCTTTTAAACATTAACTTCAAAGGTTTAACATGCTTTTTCTGCATACAGGAAAGTCCTATCCCGTATTTCTTTACCCGAAGCTTGCCTAGTGTCGGAAGTAAATTATTGAACACTGTAGTGTAATTGTATACGCTATAACAGGACAATTGTTAAAATATGTATTATTTTTATTTCATTTATCGATTCTGGTGTACAAAGTTTCAGTTATGGAACTCTATCAGTCTATTACAACGTGAAAATATTGAGATGTGTACCAGTCTGTGTGAATAGCAAAATCCTGCATTTAAACTGGATTATATTGGCACATCGGAAACATAAGAATTTCAGAATGGAATACCCTGTTACGGAATAAAAAGCATAACTTTAAAAGTAGTGGAAAAGTTGAAAGAATAAAAGAAAAAGGATGCACTCTAGGCAATTTGCTTTTAAAAAATAAACAAAAGATAAACTTTTGCAAATAGGAGATGAGCATTTGGTCATTTATATTAGTATCAAGCAAATTTCTTTACTACAGCTGAGTTTGAAACGATGCAGTATGTCTCGATACGTCCAATTATTGAATGGACAGACAGTTTTGTGATATTAAATTTGAAATTACGTGCATTGATTCTTTAAAAACATGTATGCTTATTTGTAAAAAAAATGCCACTATCAAGACATCAAAATTATTCCACTACTCACGGGCATCCCGAGGACGACTAGCCATTTGCTTACTGTGAAGTTTGTGAGTACAAACTTTTAACACTTGTTGCAATATAACTTCCATCTGTATCATTTTACATACATAAAAAAAGAGAACTTTTATGATCCATTGACACATTCTTGCATCAGTCTGTACCCATCAACCTACGTCGAAACCTGTTTTTTACACTTACCGAACAGCTAGATGATTGTATGTTCTAGTAGTATATTTGTGCAAAAATGGTATGTTACTGGTTTAAATCAATACGGTAAATTAGGAAACATTTGGCACACACATAATTATTAAAGCATAATGTAGGGATAATACACGTTTTTTTGTTTTGTGTATTAAAGTCTGCAGAAGCCCGCGGGATTGTTTGTGACCGAGACCGAAGGTCGAGGTCACAAACATATCCCAAGGACCTCTGCAGGCTTTAATACACAAAACAAACGTGTATTGTCGCTATTCTTGCATAAAAAAACTTTACACGACGACTGAATGCATTGTTTTCATATGTGATGACTTGACGATTCCGGTACATTTTTTATTTACCATTCTTGTTGTTCTTGGAAACGGTAAACATGTTTTAAATATCCATAACCTGGGCACACATAACAACAACACAACTAAAAGCATGATTTGAAGGTTTTTGAGCATCTTATTTTTATTTTTAGTTATTACAAACGTTACATTACACATAATTTTGCATATAACTAAAAATTTTGATAAACAGGAACACAATTCATTTAAGAATAACAACTTTACATTCGAATTATTTTGAGTACGAACAACATGCCGTGAATTCCCAGTCCAATATTACCACTTTAGATTTTCGCAGTAGCGAACTGTGGCAAGTCTATATCTGCATGTAGTTTTCGTGTGGCTATCGGTGTGTAACATTACCGTATTCGCATTGACCGTTTATTATAGGCTATAGCATTTATTTTTATCCATCGGTATTCAAGAAATGAGAAGAGTTAAAGACCCACCAATACCTAGTGGTCTACTTTTTCTTCCCACATGAACTCTGTGCAAAAAAAAATCTGGTAATATTGGTATCATACAACTATTCTACAAGATGACAGGCGGACAAGCTAAGCCCTGTTTTCATAACTTCATCTGCAAACTTACTCAGTCATTCTCTTCTTAGTATAGTTTTATAAAAAATAGAATAATAACTATCTTACACTGTATATAGAAACAAAGTGTGGTCTAAATACATGGAAATACCGTGCATGCTACTACATTAATTGAATAATATACTTAGTAATGCATTGCCTTAGCCTTATATCTGTTACTGTCAAACTGTAATTAGATACTTGTTATTTCTCATTTCTCCATACAAAAAATGTATAATTACAATCATGGAACAATCTGACTGAAGTACTTGATCTTGTAAACGAAGATCCACGAATGACCCATTCTCATTCATCTTCTGTATATTTTTGATTTCCAGAAATGCTATTTTCATTTTCGCAAATCTATTTTTTATTTTAACCAATCAGACGACTGGTTCGAATGTCAAAGATTAAGAAAAATGTGCAGGCAGTCAGCGACTCGAACCCGGGACCAGTCGCTTACAGAGCAAGTGCTCTACCGACAGAGCTAACGCTTTACCAACAAAGCTAACCGGCTATCTGACACTTTACGTCATAAAAATATAAATATCAAAAACCCAGTCTAAATATAGATTTTTTATTCTTACAAAATGTTGTAAGTAAGCCTTCTGATTGGCTAGCGGAATGGTCGTCAGAACGAGGCTGTCTTTAAGGTAACTTGAAAATAGCCTCTACTGACCTTGACATTTTATAGGGAAAATGACAAATATATATAACTCTCAAAGTTAGAATTGAAGCTCAAACAAGATCTGGCACTATCAGTTACAAACGCCCCCGAGGTTTGCCCAAGAATGCTACAGTTCGATGCGCAAAATATGCCAGAATAGTTTAGGTATGACTCAATTTCTCCGAAGGTAACCTTGACCTTAGAGCTAGGGTCTGGGTCTTGAGCATGACACAATAACTCATCATAGGGAAAAAAGTGACAAGTAATGTTTGATGTCGGCAGAGTTATTGACTGGACAAGAAACATAAATGTTAACTTTTGAATTTAAGTTTGACTTTGACTTTGAAGCTAGAGATCATGGACTTGCGTCTGACACGTCATTTCAATACAGGGAACGTTTATGCTATGTAATTTTAAAATGTCTTCATCGATGGAATAGTTATGGAACGGACAAGAAACACACCATGTAAACCGTTAACCTCTAAATGTGACATTGACCGTGGAGCTAGTGGTCTGGTTGTTATGCATGACACGTTTTTCTCGCTATCGGGGAATATTTCTGCTAATTAATTTTGAAATTTCTTGATTAATGACAGAGTTACGAACCGGATATGAAACAGAACCTTTTAACCTTTCACATGACTTCTAAGTGTAAATTTGATCTTGGAGCTAGGGGTCTGGGTCTTGCGCGTAACACATTGTCTCCTTATGGTTAACATTTATGCCAAGCTGTTTCAAAATCCCCTCAGCGATTACAGAGTTATCTATTAAGATATGACTTCTAAATATACTCAGCGCCACTGAAAAGTTACCACCCTAATGGCCCTTATATTTAAAAACTCGCACTAGACTGTGTTTAAAGCATAACACGACTACATTTTTGACGCAGCTGAAACGTCACTGGTGTAAAGTTTTGTCAAATCCGATTAACTCAATTTGAGGCACGGGCTGCACGTGCAAAATGACTTTTTCCAGCAATGTCGACATGTACGAATTTTCTATCGCAAATCATTCATCGCACTTGAAAGTTAGTCGACAGACTAAAAGGAATACGTTAAAAAACCCAGAATATCCTTGCTAAGAATGCCACGTTTAAGGCACGATAAACGCCATCAGGCCATTGGCACGGTTGACGCCGAACTTTCATGTCGCGAAATTGCACGTCGTATATCCTGTTCTCACCTGACAGTCATGAAATGGGTTAGGAGACATGATCAGACAGGGTCTATGAGTAATAGACCGCGCACAGGCCATGAAAAAGTGACGTCTTTATTGTATAAAATAGTAAAGAGGTATATAATATGTGGTAACTCTTCAGTGACGCTGAGTATATGACCTTGACCTTGGAGTAAGGGATCTGATTCTTGCGCGTGAGACATTGTCTGATTATGGTTACCATTTATGCCAAGATATTTCAAAATCCCTTCATGGATGGCATTTGAGCACTAAGTCTGACCTTGACCTTGGAGCTAGGGTTCTCATTTTGATAAACATTTATGCTTAGTACCTTTAAAACCTCTTGATGAATGGCAAAGTTACGATCCGGACACGAAACAGACCCTATTTATGTTTGACTTCTAAGTGTGACCTTGGCCTTGCAGATAGGGGTTTGAGTGTTTCACATGAAACGTCGTCTCATTAAGTTAATATTTATGCCAAACTATTTCAAAATTCCTTCATGGGTGACATAATGAATTTTACAAAGTTACGGTCGGACGGACGGACATTGCGATTTTAATATGGCCACCTTCGGGGGCATTAAAATCAAAGAACATACTGTAGTGTAAATAAAAAGTTTTTTTGCTGAAACATCTTTAAGGAATGTAAGAATGTTATTATTAAATAAAAACCTAAAATTATTATATTACTTTTGTAAAGTTCTTGAAATAGATATATACTTAATCCCTTAATAACGACATAATATATCAGGCCCTAACAAAATCTGAAAATAGATCCCTCGGAAGCAACGAGGACAAAACTCGATTTGATTGAGACCGCATTAGCTCTAGTTGGTTTAATTTGTACGCTAGTAAGCAGTGAACATGTATTTAGATAATTTACAACCATGCTTTGCACGGAATGTCACGGATCGGAGGGTAGACTGGCTATATTCATCACTACAACCCGGCAAACTGTATGAAATCTAAAGTGGTAGGATATTCATGGCATGAACAGAGTACGGATGAGTACGAAGCTAATGACTAGGTTTCGAGGTTTATTATATGAATTATGCGGACAATCAGGTAAAAACAAACCGACTGATACTAACAAAAATCATTAATATAATACCTAAAAACGGGCAACAGCACAAGTTACACGCGATACTTATTTATTCACAGTTATTTACAATAACTGAACAGACGCTTTGTAAAGGGAGTAAACTCTAAGAGAAGCTAGAGCGTACACTGATGGGGGCAGTGCGTTTGGGGTTGGAAACTGATACAGCTAAACATACTATGGATTACATTGTATCTATAATGCTACAAGAAGAGGTTATTATGGAAGAAAAAAGATGCAGATGCCAAATATTAGTCTGCGCAGAAATACATACATACGTCCCTGGCAAAGCATTTCAAAAATAAAAATCATGTATTAACAGCACATGAATTGCTTTGTTTGCACACGATTTTTCTCCCGTTTATACATGGGCGGATCCAGTGAAAAAAGTAGTTTTTATGCAAGAATGAATCAAAATATACCTATTTTCTCTCAAAGCTTCATGCAATAATAGAAAATTAAGGTCACTGCAAGTCATACTAGACAACTAGACAGAGTAAAATTTTAATGTGCATAAGGATATATGCAAGCAGTCACACATTCTGTTATACATGTGTAAATACAAGGAATAAAAGGTTGCATTATTAATTATGCAGCATTAGCACTATATATCAACAAATAATTCTTGCCCAGCCTGTTGTAGTGATCAGTTACTAAAGATGGAACCAGGGCTTCGTTTTACACATTGTGTAGCGGCAATGAACGAATCAACTGAAATCTGTGTCCTTCCTCAGTTGTATAGCATAAATAATTCGATTGATTTTAAGATTATGGCAGCAACAAGGTTATAATAATATAAATATGTATGTTAATGGTGTATTAAGTTACTGTTTATGTCGTGGTAAAAAGGAGGATTAGGATACAGTTGACATAATTGTTTCAAAATGGTCATGCTTAGGTCGTCATCAAAATAAGCTTAAATAATGCATTCATTTCACTATACATGTATTTTATTAACAAATTAGGATATAGATCTACATTTAATTCATAAATTCCTTTGTGTATGAACATGCTCACTACAAGGAGGGAAATGCTCGTTGAACAGATGTGTCTATAGGCACACACGAAAACTATTGAAAAAAAATATTTCAGTTAAGACGAAAGTTAAACAAATCTTATTATTATGTTGCAAATGTCTCCATAAATGGCCCATGGAGAGACACAAGAGATGATAACATGGTAATACAATGTATAGCCTAATACATAGAGTAATATATTTAAGCATAGTGGATATACAGTGAGGTATAGTATAATACAATAGCTTACATATTAAACATTAATGTTATGAAGCCGAGTAATAACGAATATTAAGGAAAACGCCAAGGATGAATATAAATTCATGCAATATGTTACACGTTAAGCGTTATAGTTTATAAACAGCATGTTGAGTTACTGACGTGAAAAACTAATTGCAATTTTATCTAAAATTCATCATTGAAAAATACTTAATTAATATGAGGGAAATAAGCTTTTATGTTCGTAATGAATATAAAACTGCAAGTCTAATTGCATAGCCACATTTAAGCAATCAATACGCCTCCACAATTCTTAATAACACTTTAACAGAGCTCGACAAAGATGGTCGAAGGAGCTTGAATGCTCGAATACTTGAGCATCTTTATAAGAAGGTTCTAACCAAATATGGCAAGATAATTTTTTTGAAAGTAGTAAATCATGTCTGGCGGAGAGATTGCCCATTGCTCTACTTTTTTATACGGGCTTTCATCCTTCAGAACGCCCAGTATCTGTGATATACGTGCCACTTCGAATAACATGACATGTTTTCCAGTCTCTAATTTTGAAAGACAAGTCAGATCTAATAATATATCGTATTTGGGATTATAAACCTAACGCTCCGTAATGTTATATACTACCGGTATTCAAAATATAACCGCGAATATGCGTTAAAGACCTTCTGACTGACATGTGTGTTAAATGTAAACATTTCTTTCTAAATTTTATATGCAGAACAAGAATAAATCCAAGAAATAAAAATACAATATTGTCAGATTACCTTACTAAAGCATGTCTAATACATTTGAATGGCATAACTATATCAACTATATGAACTACATGGTCATATATTTTAGACACTCCCCACATCTTACGCATGATGAGATGACCTTACATTGCAAGTTTCATATCAGGCTTACATTTTGGCAAAATTATGCACCTTATTCAAATTTGTTCCACGTATTTGTGTTGTCGGCATAAATATGCACATTTAAAATTATTCTGGTTTTGAAAGCGCAAGAGACCAGAGACATATTCGTTCTATATAAATTTTCATACTGGTTGGCATATTTAGTGTGTAGCTTACAACACCGATTCTCAATAACTCTCTAAAGATACTGGTAGGTATATTTACAGTGTGTAGCTTAGCTCTCGTTAGATTTATTGCATGGTTCGTCTTTGTCGCTGTTTCTGTGATATCAATCTATAATTAAAATGTCTGATTAAAATATTATTTAATTGTTCACTTCACTGTCGTTTGTAAAACTGCTATTTGCTTTAAATACTGCACAATGAAGACGTTTATATGGGTCGTTAGTTAATGAATCTAATAATTAATTTAGCAGAACAGAACAGAACTTTTAATTACTAATTTCTTTCATCACATGGTAAATTTGAACAAAAAAAAGTTAAATCGTTTAAAATCTAATCTTATTAATTCTGAACTTCAAACATTGACGTAAAACAATTTTATACTGATCGTAGATTCGTTTTCTAAAATCTTGTATGATGTCTTTATATTTTTTTATACATGTTAATATATCTTCTGCAATATGTATGAAGGTGCATACCTCCATAAATGCTCCACTACGCTTTTCCCCATCGCAGAAATACAATATGAATACAATATAAATATGACATATCAATACCCCCTCAACCTCCCCCACCCCCACAATCCGCTTAGCTCAATAGGGAGAATGCACCCCCACCCCCAATCCGCTTAGCTCAACAGGGAGAATGCAGATCTACGGATCGCAGTGTCATCAGTTCGGTCCCCGGGCGAGACACGGGTTCGTAACGATTTGATGAAATTATTCGCCCTCAACCTGATTCGTGTGGAGAAGTTGGCATTAACTTACAGAAGACAGGTTAGTACAGATTCAGAATACAGGAACAGTGGTTAGGTTAACTGCCTGCTGTTGTGTACGAAATAGGGATTTCTACACACATTCATTTAAAACAATAATTACTGACCAAAATTCAGTGGATCCATATTTTTCACTTAGTTTACCACTAGATATGGAGGTAATATATGAATTCCAAGAAAACAATTATCTTGATCTGGAAGCGACATGTATCCTTTTGTCTATATTTTGGCCTGTAACAGCAATTTAGAAATATTTTATATTTAAACAGTTTTAGGAAAATTAAGACACTTTGATAAAAAAAATTACAAAACAATTTTTCGAAGAAACAATTTAAAACTAGGCGATTGGTCACTGCTTTTTAATATCATTAAATTGATAAGTTCTTAAATGTTTTACTAAGGAGTACAATTTTCATAATTTAGAAAAAAAAGAAACAATTGTTTATTATTTTATTCTGTGAGAATCATTGAAACAATCTCACTTAAATTGTTTTTGTAAACCATTTTATTGTTTTAGATCATGAGACGCGGTTTACAAAATTTGTTTGATTGTTAATAAATACTATCTAAACGGCCAATTCTAAAAATATATTTAACATCATGCGTGTACTTTCTTAAGTAAAGTAATAATTGCAGAGCAATACAAGATGATTTTAACTGTGCTATGATACATAGACAGGACCCTGGATTTTCCCTCCGCTAATTAAACTGAAATATTTGGTAGAGACGGATTTCATGATTTTCCTCTGCTACTTAAGCTGAAAAGTTTGCCATATGGAATATCAAAGATAAAGCAAGTTTGAACAAAGGACTATTGTGACAACTCTTGAGGACTGTTAAAATTGTTGGAGAGTAAACCATTCAATTGTTTGCGTATATTCTACTATATATGATATAGCACACATGCAGTTGATGCATTATATGAATTTATATTTCAATATAATTATAAGCAACTGCCATCATATATCTTAGAAGTACGTCATCAAATATTTTAAAAGCGTTTGTACATGGTGCAAATATCAACTATTGTGTAGAGGCTGTTGCATAATTTAAAGGAAAGCGGGTAGTCTGACGGCTTCGAAGCTAGACGTGCCATTTTCTTGTGATATATTTCTCTTTAAACACGAGTCGGGGTAACAGTGTCATGAATATTGCATATGCTGAGAGAATGAGAAAACATTTTCATTTGTATACTGCCTGTGTGATTAGATAGTTTTAATCCCTAGACTTGGATGCAATTAAAGACAAAATAGCGCACGAAATTTTTACTTAAAAGTGTTGCAATACTGACAATGGTTCAACGGATCATTACTAAAATGTATATTTTCATATTTTGACATTTTATTCAATAGGTTCAATTTTGATCATTACAGAAAAAATAATGTACATAGTAAGTGATACGTTTATACTTTCATAAACCCTAAATTGATTCTTGGTTCTGATTCAGAACACTTGATATTACTTTGATCAGGGATGGAATAATTTGTGTTATGCTCACATAGTAGTGATATATTCATTTGTTTGAATATATACTTCTTATTCAAATGTATATCGTGCCATTAAAAACTGTACAATATCAGCGAAAATAATTTCTTCTAGGTTGTTGAGCTTGTTGACGTTGTTTGTAATACGTAATGTTTCTGCTGCAAATGATACATAAATATAACCCTGTCTCTAATTTGAATCCTCTTAAATGTTTTCCTTCATTGTTTACAAACATTAACAAAGTCATACTTTATTATATCACTTTCCCTTTTTAATTGGGGTTGTTTCATTTTTTGTATTGTTTTTGTATTTCTGATATATGCGCAAAGTTATAGAAGAGAACTTGACTCATGAGGTTGGTTTGAAAAGATCTTAATTTATTCCAACAATTTTAATATATGAAACAATTGTCGGTTGCATGGTGATACCTACACTAGTTTTGAATTAATTAAAAACGATATACAGTCTTAT
Organism: Mercenaria mercenaria; assembly: GCF_021730395.1. NCBI lineage: Eukaryota > Metazoa > Mollusca > Bivalvia > Venerida > Veneridae > Mercenaria > Mercenaria mercenaria. The sequence continues at coordinate 42,123,152 of NC_069377.1, read as the reverse complement.
ATCACTATTACATGAGGAAGCTGTAGTAGCGTAAAAAAATCATAAGTATTAAGCATTAACAGGGTTAAATCTGGAAGCGCATGTTATTTTTTTGTACTCTGGGAATACTATTCGAAAAAAAGGCAAATATTTCCAAGCCGCAGAATTAGCTTTTTATATAGTAGTACAATATTCAAGGGTTTGAAATAAAGTTTATAATGCATATATTCGAAATGATAACACCGGAAATTAAATTATTTTCATATTCCTCCGTTGGTACGTGTACACTATGAGCCTCATTAAATATTCATTAACGATTGCTAGCACAACCCCAGAGGATTTTAACGTAAGTTTGCATTCGTCTTAATTTATTACATAATGCATATTATGTATATTATGTTCTTACATTTTTTGTAATACCGCTGTATTCAAATGCCATGTGGATGTTAACTGAAGATTCGTTATTCCCTGAGGCCAAGATCAGACCAGATTTGGTTGTTTATAAACAAAAACATTTACAACATGCAATGACTCCAAGTAATAATGCATTTAGAAATAAAAATAAAAAAAAAAATCATCGTTTTCAAGCAGATAGAAATATATAAAAAGAATTCCATGCAATATGTTATAATCATTTCCCCTTCACCTTTTTTTTGAAATCAATAGAGTTACACGTTTACGTCACAAAAGCGGCAAAACTGAAGCTATTTTTTGTTTAGTAATCTTGACATGTTAATCCCGCCCCTTTCACTAGCTTTTTTTTTCAATAAATTATGTATTCACCTTGTCGCTTGAAAAACTGAATGCGTCATTTTTTCTTTATCTTGACATCACCTTACCTCGCATTAAAAATTGATTGATCTGCCCAATACTGTCACACGCACACACAAAGCACGCTCTGACTCCATCTTTGAAATGTCAACGAAATAAGACGCGAGGGCCCATAGTAATCATATAGTATCGCCGTCCTTTTAAACGTTGCAACTTTATCGATTGGAAAAGTCATGAAAAGGTACAATAAGACTAATATAATGGATACGTTGTTTAAAAATTCAATTACGTCCAAATGGGAACAACGTTTTTTTTTGTTTGTTTTGACAATTATTATCGACAAGGGACAAATGAAAAGATACAGCCATTTGCGTCTATAGTAATTTCCGGCCACGCAAGGTATATAAGATATTATCATTGAACCTTCAAGCAACACAACACTTGTAACTGTCATAGCCATTAAAAACATTAATTTGTTATTCAAACTTCTGCAGAATGCATCATAAAATCTTCCGTGATTAATGCCCGTCGTTTAAACAATATTTAATTATTTACAGACAAGCAGTTGATAAGCCTTGTTTTCGTTCCTGGGAAGAAGCAGTTCCAGACTTATTTCTAGAAAATGCCGACTTTTTTCAAGAAAGAAATATGGTCTGTTCCGGGAATCGAACTTTTGATCAATTATAGGTTACAGTGATTAAAACAAAATGAGCGACTCCAACAACTCGACCACGAGTCAGTCGCGTTTTATATTGTAAAAGCTTAACACGAGTATATTATTTAAAAGAAAAGTCTGCAGCAAAAGGCATTGAAATTTAGGCAGGACAATACCTATAATGTATTAGAGGGTTCCGTCTTTAAAAAAAATGTAGTGTGCATGCTCTATGTAATATTTTGTGGCAAGATTCATTTAAAATTTAAAATTTAAATTTAATTAGTATCTTTTATATTTCGGTTAAACACCCGTTTTAACAGTATTTAAATAAACTTTTTATCTTGTAAAATTCTCGGTCATGTGGCCAACGTAAACAAGTACATTCAATGTATTTTACCGACTTGTTGCGTAAGTATCGGAAAAAAGTTTAATGAAAAGGCGGAGTTACCTGTATAGACGAGATCCAAAAATAGCTTCAGAATTGCCGCTTTTGTGATTTAAGGTAAAATTCTATCAATTTAAAAAAAAAGGCGATGGGACAATTTGACCCGCAAACAATAGTACGCATAATGTTCATTTACTTCAGCAACATTTTGAGTTAATGAAGGGGAAAGTGCAATTTAATATAATGACCTAATTAATACCCCGGTCACAAGAACGCCACGAGCTCCGTACGAGCATGTTTTCAGTCGAATTTTGGCAACTCGCACGGCGTCCGTGCGTTATTTAATTTCCACCAAGTACTGTCGAGTCACGAGCACCGTACGAGGTACGGCCGGGCTCCTTGCGAGCTCCGCACGACTTGTCTGCGAAGCCGTACGGATATCTTATGATTGCATCCTCTAAAGATAGTACGGGGGCCCGTAGGTACTGTAACAAGACGCTACGATTGTACAGAGATCGTAAGGATTCTAAAATTGGTGGACTCGTACGATCTTTTAAAACCGTACGTGCATCATACGGTTTTGTGACCGAGGCATTATATAACAGACTTGTGTTTATAGAGGGGAGATTATTAAAAATGTGCAAATCAAATTTACTACATTTCTAAACAATTTCTACCCTTTGCCCATTTTTGATAAGGCGTTATCAAGGTAGAAGCTGTGGTTGCCGTTTTAGCTGTGTTCAGCTTTGTTATCCTTGACTGAATGCTTTCAAGACTCTTTGTATATCTGTTGTAAGAAAATAAACGGAATGTCATTTAAGCATGGTTAAATACTTTTACCGCAAATAATGTGTTCGGCAAGGAGAGAATTTAGTGTCCTGTCGATTGCATTTGTAATTTGCAACACTAAGACTTGTGTTTCTTAACGGTGTCTCTTAGTATGCCGTCTTCACCATTCCCTCCCTCACATTCTATTCCCATTGTTTTACTTCTAGTTTCTTGTGTTTCTTGATATTGCCTCTTAGTATTCCGTTCTCAACTCTGTCCTCTCCTCCATTTCTTCCTTAATATTTTGACATATTTTTATTTTCACTTTATTGTGTTTCTCAGTATTATTATGTGCCCATTTCTTTCGACGGGCTTCGTTGTTTGTTGACATTTTTTTGTGTTTTTCTGAGATGACAGCTAGATCTAGGTCGTATTCATCAACAACTTAGACTCAATATCTGTAAATAGTCAAGTTGCCATTCCTTTGCCTATGCTGCTGAAATTTTAGCTGCAAAATGAAAATTCCTTCAAAAATTTCATTGCGGTCTATGCATCCTTGACAGTGCCAGAGCAAATTTAAAATGTAACATTTTGAAGTCTACGTTCAAGACTTTTAACGTAATGAATACGGACAAAGAACCATCTATTACACCAACAAAGATATATGGAGGGAGTATTGATACATTTAGAGACGGGGCTTGAGGGCGTGGACGGTAGCTTGCACTTCCACTACCGTCATGAACAGGCTCAGTCAAACCGAGCCTGCAACATTTTCGTTTATGTTGTGCTGGTCGTGTTTGGAGACCTGTGGTTTTCTACTTTTTTATTTTATCCTCGAGTCGTGACTTTGAATTTTGTCATTTCCAAAATAAATTTACGGCACATCTTATCCTCGAGTTGTGAGTTTACATCCGGACATTACCTAAATATCTTAACGGACCAATTTTATCCTCATGTTTTGAGTTTAAGTCTCTTCATAACCAGAATGTCTTCATGTATCTGAAGGAGATTCGAGCTGTGCGTTTAACTCACATCGTTACCAAAATATCTGTATTCAATCACTTAGAAGTGTATGAAACAACAATTGGTTGTAATAATTTTAAGAATGTAATAAGATAACTTGCTTCACAATAGTCGGTTGCTATGCAATCATATTTATCGCTAGTGTATGGTGACTTAATTTTGCATATCACTAGTAAATGATGACTTAATTTGCTGTGCAGTCGTGTATATTGTTATGTATGGAGACTTTAATTGCACTTCAGAAATGTATATCTCTAGTGTATAAAATAAAAAAGTGAAAAACCACAGGTCATCCGACACGAAAGGTAGTGGGGATGCAACCTACAGTCCACGCCCTCCACCCCCGGGTTGAGCAGAACTTATCATTTACACATGTTATAGGTACCAGGATATAATTTAGAGACATCCGCAGATGTATTCATATGGAAGTAGTCATGTATATCGCTAGTGGTAAATTCGTAGTATTATGTCGTACATAATTACATCGGCACAGGTCTAAGAACGTTATAAATACTTTGTTTCTTTAAGCTTCATTGTTCCCGTAGGCTAAATTATCCCCGTTCTGGTTCTTAACAAACAAAATCATTTACCCCAATTTGTTAGCAAATGAAATGAAGACATTTTGGCAATGTTTTCCTAAACATTTCTTTGTTCCAAATACATACTCAACATTATTTTTCGTAAATACCTTCGCGAGGCTTGCACCACGATACAAAAATGAAGATGGTGTACCTATAAGCATATATATTAAAAGATAATAGGTAAGGGTAGATTTCTCGGAAGCACAGAGCACCAAAGACACAGCCTCAGGGCCACGCATTTGCAAAGTAGGCCCACAACAAAAGAAGCTGTAATGGAAATATATTACAAACGGCTTGCTTCAAACATCTAACAAGTACATATTAATTTATGTCAAATATAGATAGAGTGGGGAGGAAGTTGTAAATGGTGGGGTGGGTGGGGATTTGAAGGGGAAAGAAGAACAAGGATGAATATACAAAGGAAATGCTACGTTTCTTAATAACAGTAGGACACAAAATAACATTTATGACAAATGGTAAAAATACTGTTAATATTTCCCGTAATGGGAAACAGGTTGTTTATTTCTCAATGAATCAAATAAACAACTTTTAAAATTGAAATCTACTACTTATAGGAAACACTTATCGGAGGCCGGTAAGGCTGCACCAGGCTGCATGTTTACTTTGAAATAGGGAAGTGCAAAATACTAAAGCAGGTCCGAATCTACTTTGCTTTTCCTATTTTTTCTCTCTTTTGGCGGAAAAAAACCAGATCACAAAATTAAACTAGGAAAACATTTTAGCGTGAGACAATTTATCAAACCAAGTCAACTTATAAAAATGATAGAAACAGGCACAAAACAAGAACAATACGGATGTCCAATGCTTGGATTCTCGAACAGTTCAAAGTGTAAAAGTTTTGGCTGCTTTGTTTCTAAAATGTTCCTTGCAACAAAACGTACATCAAATGCGATAATTCGATTGACGCTTCTGTAAATCAGCACTTATTTTATACCATACGTGTTCAACGGTGTCTGGCCTTCGACTACTTCGTTTTACGTATACAGACCTACTCAAGTTTCACGGTTCCGTCCTAGATGAAATATGCCGACGGTGTAAGACTGTACATACTCTTCGAAACTTTTGTGAATTTCTAAGTTTTGAAAGAGCAATTTCTGAAGCAAAATTACATAACTATAGTATTACGTTTTTAACCACAAAAAAAAAAAATAGAAAAAAAAACGATTAAATGAAAATCATTTGTCGACCCTAAGTCTGGTAGTCAAGTATATTGTCAAGGGAATGTACTCGCATGTAAAAGTTAAATGAGTGGAGAGAAATCCGTAGGGGACTTTATCCACCACCTTCAAATTCCTGGATAGCTCGACTATATGAAAATTTTCAAACAATAGAGCTTTTGTTTCCACCCTTTCGTCAACCTCGGTGCAAGTGTTGGCGTCTATGTAGGCGTCCACGTCCGCGTCACAAGTTTTAATTATAAGCAGATTTCTTCACACATGTATTCGGCATCATGAGACACAAACAGGACAAGCTACATCTACTCTAGCTTGAAGTTTTTCTAAACCGATCGTCTTAAATATTTTGGTTACATTTTTTGTATGTACGCAGGTTTCTCAAACACTATAATGCTAAATACGTTCGTGCTTCACACATGTCTTTTGCATCATGAGATACCCTGATGTGGAATGTCAAAATTATGCCCCTTTTTAAGGTAGAAATTTTGACATTTTTGCATTTTAGCATATTTTTCAGGAATTTCTAGACCAATTTTTTCAGATCCTACACACTTTCATGGCATCACGGGATGACAAATTTCAATACTCTGGCTTACATTTTGGCAAAAGTACGCCTTTTTTCAATTTAAAAATTTGCTAGGCCAAATTTTCTTAAAACAACAACGACAAATATCAAACAGGGAATGCCACGTATCAAAAACGCAGCCTCCCAAAACGAAACCTACAGCACGCAGACGTGCACATCACAAACACACACACACACATACACATACACGCGCACACACACAAAGTCAACACAGGAGGACAAAACAAACAAACAGGAACACTGGGGCACCGCCTTGGAACGGTCAGTGGCAAAAACACCACTGGGGAGCTTAAACCGGTTTATGGTGCGCACCCAACCTCACTCTTACCCCCACCATGTTCCAAAGACACGGGACAGTGTAAATAAAAGTAATCCCCTCCAGGTGAATCTCTAACACACGTAATGGAAACAAAAAGGAATGGCATGTAAAACACAAAAATGCTCGTGTATAAATATATAAAAGGTAAACCTTTAGAACCAAAAACGTATGTACTCAATGACTTTTCAGAAGACAGAACAACAAGAGAAACACCCTTAAGGGCCCGACGAAACAGGCCAGAAGACAGTTATCAAAACAGTTCAGTCCTGGTAGGATTTAAAAACTGCTTTTCATAGAGTCCTCCCCCTCTTCCGTCAGACACAATCAAAGAGGGAAGCGTAGTGTCCAACTCTAAACGGGTTGAACACTAAACATGCGGTATGTCTCAAAACAGTTGGGTCCTAACCTCTTTTAATAAAACGTTTTATAATTTTACCAAATACATTTGGAAATTTACCATGACCCAAAATCTTACGAAGTTTGTAAACCACATCCCCATAAAAAACGGGTTTAGAAATACCTTCTCGCAGAAGTGTCTTTAAATTACATTGTACTATTGAATTTTAAAACTAAATCAGAATTACGATAGTAAAATTTAGCAAAATATTTACGCAATTTGTAATAACGGTAGCCTTGCTGAAGAAGTTTACTTGTAATATATTGATTACGTTCATTGAAATGCTTGACATGACTACACGCTCTGGCAAACCGAATTAACTGAGAAATATAAACCCCATAAGATGTAGCCTGAGGTACATCCCCATCCAAATGGGGAATATATATATATATATATAAATATAAGAAGTCCTAAAATTTTGTATATTTTAACTTAAGAATATTGGTAAAGGTTTTGTACTTAAGAAGATTTTTCAAAAGCTTCTAGGCCAAATGCAGGAGTTTACAGGAGTTGAATTACATAACTCTTACTGTTATTTTGTCAACATTGTGCCCCTTTTAATTTCGACATTTTTATTTAAGCAGGTATTTTTAGAAAAAAGTTACTGAGCCAAATGTTTTCAAACTTTACACATGTCCTCTGCGTCATGAGTTTACGTCACATGGTAAGTATCACAATTCTGGCTTACATGTTGATAAAAGTATGCCATTTTTTCAAATTTTGCTAAACCTTATGCGTGTCAGTTAATTTTATAAGGGTCGAACGCGCTTTCATTAGACAGCTGTCGCGGATACCAACAGAAGGTAGGGCGTGTATGATATCTATCTGCTAAGAATGTTTTTCTTTCTTCAGAAATAATCGTTACAGCACGGTCAGACATAATATGCAACACGTTTTCTTTCATATAAAATTATTCAGTCCTATAGGCAGTGAATCTAAAATTATCATCTAGCCGTTTAACAGTCAGAGCAAGCTACGGAATGATATTGACACAAACATATATATATATATATATATTTTTTTTTTTTTTTTTTTTTTTTTTTTTTCGGTCTAAAAATGTTGGACAATAATTTTGTGCTTTGAAAACTTAATCTCTCAGATGAATGTGCTAAACTGATAATGATCGGTACCATGGTTATTTTTAAATTAGAACCTTGAATTGATTGTCTTCCATATAATCTAATGCATGTGCACGGTGCAGGTAGATTAAAAACATTCAAAGTATTATCAAATACGATAATGTTTCTGTGATATTTAAAGATGAATAATTTAGATAATGCATAAAAGTAAAGGAATTTTTTATGTATAATTCAACATTTTTCATGTATAATTTTGTTCATTTTCATACAGAATAGTCATCGATTTGGTGTTATTATAATGAGTATATGCATTTGATACTAATCAAGGTAAAGGATGTTTTTAACAAATGAAAAATGAAGAGATAGTCTGATTCTTTTATATCTTAAAAGACTTGACGCGCTTTTTCTATATAAAGGAAAGTCCTATCAATATCTTTACCTGAAATTGGCCCGGTGTTGGAAGTAAAATATTGGACGATGCAGTGTAACTGTATACGCTTAAGCGGGACAATTGTTAAAATATGTATTATTTTTATTTCATCTATCGATTCCGGAGTACAAATTTTCAGTTATGGAACTCTACCAGTCTATGACAACGTGGAAATATTGAGAGGTGTATGCACTTTGATTAAAAAAAAAACAGCAACTGAATTGGAATGTAATGCCACTTCGGAAACAAAAAAGAATTTCTGAATGGAATATTCTGATAAGGCATAAAAGCGTAACTGGAAAAGTAGTGGAAAAATCGACTGAACAAAAAACGGATGCATTCTAACGATCTGGTTTTGAAAAAAATAAACCTTTTTTTTAAATAGGACGTTAGCATTAGGAAGTTTATTACTTCGGTAATACATATATGTTTAATACAATGCATTATGCCCCGGTACGTCCAAGTAGTGAATGGACAGACATGCTTGTGACATTGATTTTGAAATTACGAGCATCGATTCTTTAAAAACATGAATATGGACTTGTGAAAAAATGCCACTGTCAAGACAACGAAATTATTCCACAACGCACGGGCATCCCGAGAACGACCAGCCTTTTGCTTACTGTGAAATTTGTGAGTACAACTTTTAATATTTATTGCAATATTATTTCCCTTTTGTTTTTTTTTTTTACATACAGTTAGATAACTTTTTATGATCCATTGATATATAATAGTATAAGAAAATCTACCCTTCAATCTAATTCGAAACCTTCCTTTTTCTCATTTACTGAAAACTGCATAGGTTTTCACTGGTTGTTTTTATCAAAGCTGTAGTGCATGCCAGATGATTGAGTATCTGTGCAAAAAGTGATACGTTACCGTTTTAGGTTACTTCCCTCGACGTAAACATTCCTAGGTCAGGAACGAAACGATGTAAACATATTTAAGCGTAAGGGATGAAAATGTATTTATTTTTCCTCCCATTTTTATGTTTTAGAGAGAATTAAAGGCACTGTACGTTTGACTAGTAATACGTATAATAGTAGATACAGAGTGAACAGTTTATTGTGTGCCTTTATATTCGCTTTATTTCTACATAAGAATATACCAAAGAAGTCACACATTTTGCTATAGGGGGGCCTACATGTGTAAATATTCCAAGAATAAATACCTAATCAATTATGCAGTGCTATATCAATAAATAATTCCTGTCCAGCCTCTTAAAACGATCAGTTACTAAAGATGGATCCAGAGCTTCATTTCGGCAAAGAACAAATAAACTGCTATTTAAGTATTAGGTTGTATAGCATAAATAATTCAATTATTACGATTATGGCAGTATCAACAACCTTATAAGAATGTAAATATTTATGTTCATGGTGTATTATGTTACTGTTAATGTCGTGGTAAAAAGGAGTATCTGGATACAATTGACATGATTGTTTCAAAATGGTCATGCCAAGGACGTTTTCATTATACATTCACCGCACTCTACCTAATTTACAAATTAGTATATTAGATCTATGTGTTATTCATAAATTCTTTTTGTGTATGAACATGCTCACTATCGATTTATTGTTTGAATAGAGTTTATTTTGCCATAATACAGGTAAACTTCTGGACAAATCCAGTGCAGTACTCAAGACAAAATTTAATTAAATCTTATTTATGTTCGCGTTAAAATCGTTTTGAAATACTTTTTCACAGCTATGCTACTTTATGATAAGTTTGATAAGTTTATTTTCAATATACCCTGATGCCAAAACGGCAAAAAGAGACAAACAAATCATGAAAACATGATAAGAGAGTGTAAGGCATAAGACCTAAGGCGAGAGAGTATACAATAAGGTATACAATAGATTGAATGTTTAACATTTATGTTATATAGATACTGGGGCTACGATGAAGCTTCGATGTCAAGAATGTATATAAATTCTTGGACTTAATCATAATATAAATTACATCCTCGAAAAATATCTAATTAATATGACAGAAATTTAAAGTTTGTACTGAATAAAAACTTCCGATTGCATGGCAATATCTAAGCAATCGATACCACTCCGCGATTTTTAATAACACATTAACCGCGGTTTGATTGAGACTCTAGGAGCTACGATTGTCTTGAAGATGAATAGGTGTTGAATGCTAGCATAATTGAGCATATGTTATAGGAAAGATCTTTCTAAACATGGTAAGATAATTTTGTTGCCGGTAACAAGTCATGTCTGGAAGAGAAATTTTTAACAAAGGATATCTTCCTAAAGGAATTCAGTATCAATGAAAAAGACTGAACAAGAATAAATCCAAGAAATATAAATCAGTGGCGCTGTGATCATTTCAAAGCAAACATAGAAAACTGTTTTAGACTTTTCAGAGCAATTTATTCATTGGTAAGGCAAAGATTCAGTCGGTCAGTATGTATTTCTAGGAAGAACCTTCGTTCTTCGTAAATATGCTGTTAGCGCAAACATGCACATTTAAAAATATTGTCGCTTTGAACGCGCATTTTAGCTGAGACATTTTTATTCTACATAATATTCATCCTGTATATCTGATACAAAGACTAATTCAATAAGCGAAAACGCCGATTTTCATTAACAATAGGTATCCTGTTTATATGTGCAGTTTACATGTTACGAATTTAGCAAATATGCGGATTCTCTTGAGATTTCTTGCATGTATTGTCAATGTTATAGTGGTATTAATCTATGACTGATGTGTTTGAGTTATAATACTTATACGTAATAATGGTAGATTGTTTTAATACACTGCTATTTACTTTAAATACCGAAGTTCCAATGGAGACGTTTATAGTTCCAATAGGTCATAAATCTAATAATTCATTTTGCATAATATAGTAGAACAGTAGAGAAATAATTTCTTTGATCCTTCAGTCTTTTAAAATTTGATGTTATGAGTTAAAACCTTGGCGTCAAACAATAATATACTGATCGTCAACTTGTTTTTTAAATCCTTGTGTGGTGTCTTTATAATATTTTATACATGTCAAGACATCTTTTGAAGATGCATTACTCCAAATGTGCTACACTACATTTTCGCAAACAGTTTGCAAAACATTTGATTATCACAAATAATAAATTTATCAATATGTAAGCTGGTATTGCATAATTATAGTATGAATACGACATATCATTACCCTGGTTAAATGTCTCCTTACACGCTTAGCTCAATAGGGAGAATGCACATCTACGCATCGCGGTGTCATGGGTTCTATCCCTGGGCGAGACATTTGTTCATAACGATTTGTTGAAATTAGTCTTCCTCAACTTCTGATTCATGTGGATAAGTTGGCATTTACTTGCCGAGAACAGGTCAGTCAGTACAGGTACACTGGTTAGTTAACATCTTGCCCAGCAGGGATTTCTGTACCCACTCATTTACATATCTTAAAAATAATTGCTGACCAAAACTCACCAAATTCATATTTTTCACTTTAGTTTACAGTTATTAATGAATTGTAGTATACTACTTAATTTTCAAGAAAAAATGACCTTAACCTTCAGCCAGCTGGCGGCAAGTGATTCTGCCTTTGCGACCAGTGCAGACCAAGATCGTCCGTGCAAGCTGATCATGGTCTGCACTGGTCGCTATTCAGTCAGTAAATTTTCAGTGGACACCCCTTCGAATAATAAATGGTACTGCCTAAATTGAATGATGAACCAATCGATTTTAGAAGTTTTGCAGGGTAAAGGTTAATCTTGAAGCGACAGCTTTCCTGTTTATAGCTGTATTCTTATATATTGGCCTGTAATAGAAATTTAGAAATGTAATTATAGTTAAATAGTTGTAGGAAAATCAAAACATTTGCTTAGAAATTAATCAAACCATTTTCGCGATAATCATTGAAACAATCTAACTTAAAGTTAATGTTTTTATTGTGTTATATCATCAGACGTGGTTTATAAAACCTGTTTATTTGTAGATATATACGATGTACAGTCTAAAAAATATTTAAAATCATGTGTGTATTTTCTTTAAGTTGCAGAGGAACACAAAATGATTTGAACTGTGCTGTATAGAGGGGCATCTTTGGGTTTTTGTCTGCTGTTTCAGTTGAAAAGTTTGCCATATGGAATATCAAATACAAAGTAACTTTGAACATGTGACTATTGTGACCATGCTCGGGATACTAATAAAATTATCACCATTATATTTGATTAGATAAAATTTACACGCATACAGTCGGTGCATTTTATGAAACTATATTTCAATACAATCATTAGCTATTTGCATCAAATATTTTAGACGTACGTCCACAAATATTTAAAAGCGTTTGTACATCCTGCCAATATCATCCATGTCATAGAGACTGTTGCATAATTTAAATGAAAGTGGGTCGTTTTACGGCTTAAAAGCTAGACGTGCCTTTTTGTTGTGATATATTTTTTCTTAAACATGAGACTGGGGAACAGAGTCATGAATATTGTATATGCTGAGAGAATGACAACACATTTTCACTTGTATATTGGCTGTGAATATCGTAAAAATGATCAGACAATTTTGACCTGTAGACTAGCATATGAAATGAAATTGAAGACAACTTAGTGGACGAATTTTGTAATTAAAAATGTTACAATCCTGGCAATGGTTTTAAACAGATCTATACTAAAATGTACAGTTTTCATAGTTTGACTTTTTATTCGATAGGTCCAACTAATCGTTACAGAATAAATTGTACATAGTAAGTGATACTTTTATACTCTTTGCCCAAACTTGATACTTGGGTTTGGTCCAGTAAACTAAATAGAATGAAAGAAGTTTTATTATACTCACATAGTAGTATTAAATTGTTTGTTAAGTTCGATTTGCGTGTTCAAATGTACATCGTGCTTTCCAACTTATATTTGTTTTGACTGCAAAGGACATACTGCTGTTGATTGTAACTAAGTCATTATGAAACCTACACAGTATCAGCGAAAATCTTTTTGCCTGGGTTGTTGTTGTTGTTGTTGTCTTAAATAAGTTACGTTTACATAGATATAACCCTGCCTCTAAATAGATAGATACCTCCATGAATTCCTGTTTAATATTTTCCTTCAATGTTTACAAACATTACAAAGACATACTCCATTATATCTCTTTCCCTCTTTAATTATTTACATTCAAACGGGTTTGTTTCATTTATTTTATTTTGACATATGCGTTTGGTTAGGGAAAGAGCATCATAGTCGTGACAAAATTTTCTTATTCTCAGTTGGTACGTTGAGTATATTAGACTAATTAAACATACAATAACGGTCTCTAGCACGGCCCTAGGGGATTATCCTCGTATGCATAAGTTTGCAGTCTTCTTAATTTATTACACTGATCTTACATCTTATTCTAATACATCGGTAATCAGATCTAATGTTATCATTGACATTGATCCAAGGATATTATACATATTTTATGTTCATTGATAATTCTTTATTCTCATAGACTATATCAGACATTATTTTGCTGTTAACAAACAAGAACATTTACTTTTACTCATTATACATGGCCCGATCAAGGGCGTGCAATCAAGATGAAAGGGGTGAAGTTCGTACTACAGATGACATTTTCCCGATGTCTACAGAAAATATATCGTGTACACATATTTGTCTGAAAAGAATATACACATCAATAAGGTCTCTTCAGGAGTATTCGTTACAGCCTGCTTAGACATGATCTTTGGCATACTTGTTAATAAATTGATCTTCAGCTAGATCTTTCTGCAAATATTCTGAAATAAACGCTCTGAAGCAAAAAGAAAAAAAAACAAAAAAAAAAAAACAAACATCAAGCCTTTTAATAGGAAATAACTATATACAATTACCTATTTTTATCAAAATAATTGCCGATGATTAAATTGACTATTTAAGGAGATTATAGATACTTCAGTAATTGCATTTTTGTTTTTCATGGTCTCCCCGCACTTCAATGTTGTTATATTTTCTGGTCCTTTTTGGATCATTGAGTCCATTAAATAGATCTGTGATAGAGTTCCGCTTAAGCCGGTGCTGGTGGGTGTGGGAAGTGTAGCACATTTCACTACCCTCAATCAAACCGAATCTGCTATTATTCTGCTTGGTTTCAGTTTATGCTTCCATGGGATCTTTTTACAGATTGATTAAAAGCTAAAAAATACATTTAGTAAACACTGAAACGAAGTGCACTATTTATTATGCTGTAGATGATAGAATAGGTGATTGCGCATACACGAACATGTTTAAACACTGCAAGTTTATTCCTCTATATGTGTTTAACAAAAGCTTTTAAAATTTACATATATATGCTTAAACATATTTTTCTTCCACCAAAATCTGACTCGATGCTCGAAGCAAAATATTTATTGACACAGTGTAACTCATTAGGATAGTTGTTAACATATATATTGCTTTACTTAAATTGATCTATTCGGATTTACCAAAGTATCAATTAGAGACAAAAGGAAAATATTGAGTATATATTAATACATGCCTACAAAACATTGAGGATACCAAACTACTGCAAATACGTAAATTGGAGTATATGGTAAATGAACTTAAATAATATCTGAATGGAATATTTTCTAAGACATTTATCAAAAATAAATAATACACACTTTGCAGTGGAAATAGAGACAGACTAATATATTTTCAAGGTATGCAGTTTTGAAAAAATAAACTTTTGCAAATAGGAAGTCAATCTGACTAAAGTACTTGATCTTCTAAACGAAGATCTGAGGGTGACCTATTCACATTCATCTTTCTGTATATATGGATTTCTGATATTGCTATTTTTATATTCGCAAATTTATTTTTATTTGAACCAATTAAACAACTCGTTTCAACAGGTATTTGGCTGAACCATCAAATAACATCGAATGTCACAGAGTAAGAAAAATGTGCAGTCAGTCGAACCCGGGACTTCCACTTTCACTTTCAAAATGTTGAAAGCAAGAATCTGATTGGCTAGCGGAAGGGTCGTAAGAACGAGTCGATAAATAGCACGTCTTCAGATCCAAAGCGTAGTGTTTATTGGAGATGTGCTTTAGTCAGATTGATAGGAAGTGAGCGTTATACAAATTTGATATAAAGCATTAAATCTTGATATTTTGGCAATAGAAATGGGTAATGCAGTTCTGTGATATAGGTGTTCAGTGATAAGCATTGCTTATGTATTTTTATGAAAGCTATTATCAAGACAACATAATTATTCCATAATGCACGGGCATTCCGAGGCATACAAATCTTTTATTAATATGTACTGTGAAGTTTGTGCGTACAACGTTCAATATCTATCACTTCTGTTAATAATTTTCAATTTTCAATACAAAATAATGAAAAGCTCTAAAACAGGATAGTCGGGTATCTCTTTGAAATCAGTTATCTCAAATATGCTGCATCATAATCAGACCTCTTAAACATGCAATAACTCTTCATGTTAATGAAAATTGTGGCAAATAAGCGCTAAGCAGATAAGAAATATATGAAGAAGTTCATTCAACATGTTACAACGTTTAGCATTATAGCACATCTACTTCAGCAACATCTTGTGTTGATGAAATGAGAAAAGTGGTTGCAATTTTATATAATTTTCATATTGAAAAACACCTAATTTGTATAAAAGACATGTGTTTAAAGAGAGGTGGTGAATACATATGTGAAAATCATATTGACCACATTTCTCAAGGCAATCCAGCTTCGCTTAGTACTGAAATTAGAACATTAAAACATTTAAATGGGTATCCGGGATGAAGCTGTGAAAATTGTTCGATTTTATCAGGGTCATGTAAACATTTGACTTTAACCTCCTAGACTGAATATTTTTTCAGAGTGTTTTTTTAGTAAATTATTGATTATTCAAGTAAATTAACAAATAGACGGAATGTCATTTAAGCATGGTTAAATAGTTTTGCTGCAAATAATGTGTTCTGTCGGGAGAATTTAG
The DNA here is from genome assembly GCF_021730395.1 of Mercenaria mercenaria. Classification (NCBI taxonomy): domain Eukaryota; kingdom Metazoa; phylum Mollusca; class Bivalvia; order Venerida; family Veneridae; genus Mercenaria; species Mercenaria mercenaria. The sequence continues at coordinate 42,107,069 of NC_069377.1, read as the reverse complement.
TGTCCTGTCGTGTAAGCAAGAGTAACATATAAAATGTAATTTCTCCTCGTATATTAATTCAAGACGTACATAGAACCTGTTATTTAGAATGAGATGACTGTTGTTATTTCCTCAAACAGTCATTTCTTTGCCCTGAGTATGTATTGATAAGAGCAACTAGGGGTATACAAGTTTTAAATCCATTTCATTCGGTTTATTTGAGAAATTGTTGTTGTTTTTCAATGTTTATATAAAAAAAATGAACGAGCAAATACATAAATTGCGCTAAAGATTTAATATTAATTTTGAAAATTATCCTACGAATCATTCAAGTTTTGTGTCAATGTTTCTCCTAAACCAAATATGTTAAGGTAAGTAAATGTCATAGCTGTAACTTAATTCATGATGACAAAATTTGAAATTGAATGGACTATGTGAAGACTTGTGCTCTGAACTTTTGCTTAACTGTTCCCGTAGGCCTTATCGTCCTCATTTTGGTTCTTAACTAAAAAAGCATTTACCACTAACCGTTATGAGACAAAATAAAGACATTTAGGCAATGTTTCCCTTAACATTTCTTTCTAAATCATATTGTTCTGAATTTATTTTTCACAAAAACTTTCGCGGGGTTTGCACAAAGATACAATAATCAGGATGTTTTGCCTATAAGCAATCACATAAAAAACATAATAACATTTATAACAAATAGTAAAATGAGTGTTAATATTTTCCGTCAAGGGAAACACGTTGTTTATATTTCAATAAATCAAATAAAAATCTACTTTTAAAATCGAAGTCTACCACTAATAGGAAACACTTATCGAAACTCGGTAGCGTTACAACAGGTTACTTATATTCAATCGCGTTTAAGAATGTTTTTCCATTCCGTATCTAATTGTTGAAACACGTGTATATACAATGTACATGTATGATTTTTTTTATAGTGAAGTGCAAAATACTAAAACGGATCCGAAGCTACTTTGTTACATTCCTGGTGGAAGATAGCTAAATCACTTGGGAGTTTAAACCAAAATGAAGCTGAAAAAAAGATGTTAGTGTTAGTTAATTTTGCACACCAAGTCTACCAATAAAATGGTAAAAGCAGCTACAAAACATGAACAATACGAATGGACAATCGGGTTAGATTCTCGAACAGTCCGAATTGTAATTGTTTCGGCTTCGTTCACTGCATGCAAAATATCAAATGGGATAACTTGATTGACGCTACTGCAAATCACCGCTTATTTCGTACCTGACTTATTCTGTAGTGTCAGGACTTCGATTAAGTTCCATTTTAGATGTACAGACCTACTAATGTTTCTCTTCTCTGTCCTAGGTTGAAATATGTCAACGGTGGTAGACAATATGTGCTCTTCTGAATCCGCTAAGAGCAGTGTTTTATGCCTTCTAAGAGTTGATGCATATCTGATTTGGCATTTTGCTGTTTCCACATTACAGATCAGTGTGTTTGTGTATAGGGTTGATGTCTCAGAGTCGTTGATCACTGGTAGCGTATTTTAGCGCTATAAAGACGTTAACACTTTCTCGTTTCAGTTGAAACAACATTTATTGAGAGAACCGGCAGACGAGTTTATATTTTGATAGCCTAAAATTAAGACATACATGTTTGTAATTTTCATTTTAGAAGACACTTTATCAGGTTGTATTTTAATATTTGCTTAGTTTAGATACTGGAAAACCGCTCTCTGGTAATTTTTAGCTCATCTGATTTTTTGAAAAAAAATGATGAGTTATTGTCATCACTTGAGCGGTTGTCGGCGTCGGCGTCGGTGTCGGCGTCGGCGTCGGCGTTGGCGTTGCCTGGTTAAGTTTTATGTTTAGGTCAGCTTTTCTCCTAAACAATCAAAGCTATTGCTTTGAAACTTGGAAGACTTGTTCACCATCATAAGCTGACCCTGTATAGCAAGAAACATAACTCCATCTTGCTTTTTGCAAGATTTATGGCCCCTTTTGTACTTAGAAAATATCAGATTTCTTGGTTAAGTTTTATGTTTAGGTCATTTTTTCTCCTAAACTATCAAAGCTATTGCTTTGAAACTTGGAATACTTGTTCACCATCATTAGCAGACCCTGTACATCAAGAAACATAACTCCATCTTGCTTTTTGCAAGAATTATTGCCCCTTTTGGACTTAGAAAATCAGTTTTCTTGGTTAAGTTTTATGTTTAGGTCAGCTTTTATCCTAAACTATCAAAGCTATTGCTTTAAAACTTGCAACACTTGTTCACCATCATAAGCTGACCCTGTACAGCAAGAAACATAACTCCATCCTGCTTTTTGCAAGATTAATGGCCCCTTTTGGACTTAGAAAATATCAGATTTCTTGGTTAAGTTTTATGTTTAGGTCAACTTTTTCTCTTAAACTATCAAAGCTATTGCTTTGAAACTTGCAACACTTGTTCACCATCATAAGCTGACCCTGTACAGCAAGCAACATAACTCCATCCTGTTTTTTGCAATAATTATTGCCCCTTTTGGACTTAGAAAATCATTTTCTTGGTTGAGTATTATGTTTAAGGCAACTTTTTTCATAAACTATCAAAGCTATTGCTATAAAACTTGCAACAGTTTTTCACAATCATAAGTGGACACTGTACATCAAGAAACATAACTCTATCCTGCTTTTTGCAAGAATGATGGCCCTTTTTAGACTTAGAAAATCATGGGTAGGACAATATTTCTATTATACAAAAAAAATCAGATGAGCGTCAGCACCCGCAAGGCGGTGCTCTTGTTCTTAGTTATCGTAGCCCGACAACAGCTATACAGCTATATTGATAACTAGATTAGAAAATGCATATGAAAACTGACATTTTTGATAATTTTTTGTACAAATTCCTTAAAAATTAAAAAAAAATAAAATAAAATTGGCTACTATGACGCATGATTAAACTATAGTCCCGTAATTTTATAAAGTGTTTACATCACTGTAATGGCTGTTGTTTATAATCATTAATTAAGAAATATTTAACAGCAAAACCGTGCGCAGCCCGATTGTTTATTTCGTACGACGCATAACCGCCGGGTTGTATAAATAGTGTTCAAACTTGGTTTCGCTATAACTGTACTAGATATAGATTAATACAGCTGGTGCGCCATTTAGCTATACATCTATGTACATGGTAGCTAAATTTCGAGTTATAAAGTATATACTGGATAAATTTGTATGCGTACGTTACAGTGAATATATATATATTTAAGTCATGTTTCTAAAAAGCTTTCCAAAATCCGTAGATTCTATTTTAAATCTGCGAAAATTTTAAATTGTGTTGCATTTTGTTAGGAATAACGACAGGAGAAAAATACTTGAAATAGTTTTAGGTAACTTATTTTACATATATTCAGAGTGAAAAGATTGCTCTACAACTTCTTTATGCCAAAAATAGTTTTGCAAACCAATTGCAAATTATTGAATATTACTTTAAATTGTATACACTAATCGTTGCTTTAAATTGCGTCAGTCATTTCAACTTTTCGTGTTCGTCTTAAATATTAAAGTGTAATGCGTTATAACATTATTATAATTATTATTATTATAATTACACCAGATTTATATAGTGTCCTTTTCATGATAAACACGTTCAAAGGCGCTTTACATATAACAAACGCAGCCACACAGGGCGCGAAATTCATCCTCTACTAGTACAGACACAGAGCTATCTGACCAAAGGGAAAGAGAGAGATAAAGTCCCCAGAACAGATAGAGAGAAATCCTTTTTAGATACCGGCTTGTCCAGCTGACTTAGCCTAGCTCTTTGCGAATAGACAGTCTGGTTCTTTAACGTGCCCAGTGTATAGCACCGATACACGCGAAGCCGTCTTTCCTGGGAAGAACCAGTACAGGCCTCTTAGGTGGGAGACATTCAAGAGCATCTCAGAAATTTCCAGTGCCTGGACCGGGATAACATAGTCGATCCTATATAACATGTATAATTTTTACTTTCTTAAAAAACTTATTCGACTGTTGATCACGGCCAATAAAAGAGAACTGCGTTACAGTATTTGCATTTATGAAAAGCCATTGTTAATTTGCGATTGCGCACTTTTTGATTATATACATCGTTTGTTACCATTTTGATTTTTTTTTTGAAAAGCAAGTGTTGATCAGCGGCATGTACTATTTTATACAAGTTGAATGAAAGAGGGAAACTCGTTTGTAACGGTTTGTAACTTTTTCCAATACTTGTACATTATTTGCACCTAATGAGCTACTCATGCAATTAAAAAATATAACATGTTCAAATCGCATTTATCTATCAAAAGATGTAGTTCATACGTGTCACGTAGGTTGCACAACACTAAATATATTTGTCCTTTGCTCTTTATTAAATATAAAAAAATCAGAGCTGTCTTTTAAAAAAAGGAACTGATTGTCTTGTGTTCATCAATGACCGTCAAGAATAAAGTACGGTACATAATCTTTTGATCATATTTTTGTTTGACATGCGTGCACCACGGAATTTCTTTTTAAAAAATGACAGCTTAAGTGTGAGAATGACTTCATGCGTTTTCATCATTGAAAAATCATTCTTTTTTATAGAAAATGCTACTACAATGTCTTATCTAGATCCATAATGAAATGAAAACAAAAACTGACCTAAATAAACGGTGAAAATACAAGTAACCTGGAAAAAATGAGGATTATTTTCTGTCCGACACCATCTGCTGTTAATAAGCAATTTACTATCATGCTTCCTGAAAGGTATCTTCAGTCAGTTAATTCAGCTCGGTCAGACATAATCTGCAGCTTACTTATCCTTCACATCAAACAAGGTATGTGTTTTAGCTACTTCTCCATACAACGTATCTGGAATTAACGTAAAGCTGCTCATAAGCAATTTAATGCCTAAAGGGATATTGTATATGCCGATATGCCAATAAATCTGAAACTGAAACTAATAAAATCAAGCACGCAACGAAACGAACATAAAACACTGGTAAAGTGTTTGTTGATCAAAAAAGCTAACGATAAAATTGGCTGACTACTTACGAAGTTTTAAATATTTCAGTAATGAAATTGTATTTAACGGTTTTAAAAAGTTTAAATAGCAATTCCGATACTGATCATTGAAAAACATATGCGGTATGATCCGTACATTATTTATAATTCTATAGAATTTATGACATATTAGGTTTACCCGAGTCAGCATTGTTTCAATATAGTCTTAGACATATACAATACAAGCTAATACCTTTGTATTTAACAAAGTCAACCTTTTGTATATTATATGACATTTTACAAAGGCCTTAACATGTTTTTCTTCCACCCTGACCTGGTAAGGTGCTCAAAGTAAAACACTGAATGAATCAGTGTAACTGTATACACTCGTAAACGTTATGTATTGTTTTATTTATTTGATCGATTCGTGTGTACGGAAGTATAAGGTATGGACCTATTCCAGTCTACGACAAAGTGAAAATATTCAGTATATATATCGATAGATGTTTACAAAATATTGCGGATCAGCTAAGTTGATTATACAACAAAACTTCTGGATGGAGTTTTGTTTAAAAGTGTTAATGTTAAAAATTATTTCAAAGGATTAAGTGTATATCTTGAAAAGCAATGGAAATATCGACAGGACTGATATTATCAAGGAATGTGGTCACGAAAAGATAAACTTTTGAAAAAAGGAAGTGAGCATTTGTCTTCTTGTGTGATGCATGTTTCTGTGATAAATATACGTATTAAAACTCCATCATGTCCAACATTTGAGATTAGTGAGAGATATGGACATACAATTCTGTGATAAGCATTGTTAGTTAAAACGCATCTTTATTTGTGAAAATGCCATTATCAAGACAACGAAATTATTCTACAACACACGGACATCCTGAGGACAACCATTTCACTCATTGCGACGTTTGTGAGTATTACTTTTAACATTCAAATGAAGTATTCTTCCATTTTTTTATCATCTGTTCGTGCACCTCAAAGTTTTCACAAAATGATATCAGTTTAGAATTCATAAAGCTCGACATTTATTTTTTCTGATACTCTAGAAGGTCTGTGAAATGCCATAATCAAGACAACGAAATTATTCCACAACGCACGAGCATTCCAGGAGACCATCCTTTTGAAATATATATTCTAATATATCTACTTTTTTCTTATCATCATTTTGTGCTGAAGAAAAAAACAAAAGAGAACATTTAGCATATTTGCGTTATCCATTAACACATAACGGTATCATAACCTGTATCCATCAACCGGTATCGAAATTCTTATTTTTTCTGACATAGCGAAAACTCTGTGCGTATATTCTCGTTACAGTGTAATTACACGATGGAGCCCTGTGCAATGCTTGGCTTACTGTGGTACTTGCACGTATACTTTAGCAGAAAGCATCTATAACGTTACAGCGACAACATCTTGCCGTTGAAATAAGTGACACTTAAAATTATTTCACGTAGGAATATGAAAAAACATCATAACTGTATTGTGTTAGACATGTGTAAATACCGGAGATTTAAGGCTGCCTTATTAATAATTCAGTGGAATTATCATGTCAGTAAATAAGTTTCTATCCATCGTCTTATTACTACCAATTACAGAAGATGGACTTATAATGATGTAAATATTGAGTTCATGGTGTATTAAGTTACTGTTAGAGCCGTGGTAAATGTTTGGTGTTTGGATACAGTTCAAATAAGAAAAATGACATAACTTGAGCCGTTTTAAATCAGTTTGTAATACATTCACTGCACTATAAATCATATAGAGATTAGGATATACTTACTTATGCTTAAACTTGTACAATTTCGCTATTAAGAATGACTTACGTACGCTGTTTGGCCTTGACATTGTTTTTTCTCTAAACTTGCCAAAAATATTGATGGCTAGTTTTGCATATCGAAAGCGAAAGTAGGGGTTTACTGTACGCGACAGCGCAGCATAGTACCACTAAGTGCCATTTCACTAGGAACTATCAAAACCCCCATTTCCTTTCCATTTTTTCGTTAATTTATGACAGAACTTTCATAAAAGTGGGTGTTAGAAAAAAAAGTTATATAAAGATACGTTAATAAGACCTGATGTTGTCGTTTTCTATATGAAGTAACGAAGGATCTGAATTAGTGACCTTTAACCTATATTATAATGCAATCGGTCGAATAATACTTTACCGGAGTTTGAAGGAACGGACGAGAATTTGCGGTTGCCCTTACAGCCTTTGTACATCTCTTACAAGAAATGAAAATAGACAACGATTTACATACGGTTAAATGCTTTTGCTGCATATAATGTATTTGACATAGTGATAATTGTTAAGCAAATGCTCATGTAAGACTTCATGCACCTACATAGAAATTCTTTTCAGTACCCATGGTAATAGAAATACCTTGGATATGATGGCTGTTTTGTTTCTTTTCTCAGACAGTTATACTTTTTGTCATATCATTTCTGACCAAATTAGCAATGTTAGTTAGGAGATTATGAATACACGTTTTCATTCGTTCCGATCGCATTCATCTGTTATGAAGGAAATAAATGATATAAATATATGTGGTAAATAATAAACATTTTGCTCAAAGGTAAGCAAAGATGTGGAGAATTTAATGGAAGGATTTTAAAATATATTGTGTTGTGTTGTGTCGTGTTGTGTTGTGTTGTGTTGTGTTGTGTTGCATCGCATCGCATCGCATCGCATCGCATCGCATCGCATCGTATCGTATTGTCAATTTAAGCAAATTCGCTAAGCAGAACATTTTGTCTTCGTAGAGCTATGTATGTTGCAGAAAAAATGCAAAATCATGTTAAAGAGAATTTCACATGAAAGCGCCATGTTGCAGACAAATATTCATCCCGGACAAGTGCTATATGTCTATACATTTTATACAGAGACTAATGCAATAAGTCAAAACACTGTCTTTCATTTACTGTCAACTGGCAGGTAATACGGATATGTTCAGCACATCTAGAATCCACCACGACTTGTATGAAAATATCCATGATGTCATTTCACGTCTCTGTGTAAAAAGTATATTTTTCAATCATACATAATTTATGTATTAGGTACTTTTTTCTAACCGTTATTCAATAAGATCTAATACAATACGCTCATAACCAGAACATTTTATGATTATAATTCTAACTATCGACCTCAGATATTTTAGTAAAAAGTTATACGCCATCAAATATTTAAGTGCCTTTGAGTGAAGCAAGTCTGTAGACATGTGTCATCTATTGATTAGAAGTTGTTTTATGATTTGAAGACGTTTTAAAAGCTAGACATGTATTTTACCCTTTGAGAAATGTCTTTTAAACAAGAAGGAGAACAGTGTCATAAATTATACACTGATGAAGTGACAAAATATTCTTTGTTGTGTATTCTCTTGATTGTCTTGGACGCATAAAGAACACATATCAATATGTAAAACAGTAACTTGAGAACCACTTGACCAAGAACATTCAAACTAACTTGATAGCATGGATGGGCTTATAAAGTAGATGGCCTCTATTGTTTTTAGGAGCAGTAAGTCAAAGGTCAAGGTCACAGGGGACTGAGCCTTGAAAACCGTTACCGCTCAATTACTTGAGAACCAATTGACCCAGTATCTTCAAACATAATTGCATGATTGGGTTTATGAAGTAGTAATCTTTTTGGGATTAGTATGTCAATGTCATAATGATCACGGACTGAAAATGGGACAACCCAGTGTTATACAAACAGTTCTTGTTTCTGTTTCTGTCCTATGCCAATTCATTTATACTGCATTTGTCACATGTTTTTTTTTATTTATATTATATAATGTATTTGTTTTATACGGGTTTATGGCAGAAAAATACATAGGTGATTGTTTGTAAAAAAAACACACACCATTATTCGCAGTATTACAGCGAAAACTAGTTCACTAGAGTTATATATTCTCTGATGCCGTTGACGTTGTAATAATATGACCAGGAATAAGATGTAAATTATGCTCACATAATACAGTTGAATCAGACTATCACTTTGAAATTAAATAAAGTTTGAATTGTTCATTTGTGAATTATTACAACAATATGTATACTTTGTCATTTTATGTTTGTCATAATTATTACTAAAAATCATAGGCTAATTGTAAGTAGACCTTCACATTTTTTTCGCTGATTCAAAATTTAGAGTAAAATAAATTGTAATTTAACATATCAAATTACCTATACACCATGACGGCTCTACGTCTGAAACAAATACCAATGTTGGATGAACCGCGGCATTACATGTAATCTGCATCCCGGGGCATAAATATCAATGTTTGTTAATTAAACACACTGCAAACTAAAAGTTATGATATGGATTCTAGATTAAACATTTTACCTGTTTATTTGCAGTTGTAATCAAACTGCATTGGTCCAACATTAATATGGGAAAACAAATGATCCTTTTTTATTTGTTCTATCCGTCAGAAAATGATGATCTCCTGTAGAAGTTACGGAAAACATGGACACATCCGATTTTTGTAAATATACGGTTTGTGTAATGACGAGGTCTTATTGATTTGCATTGTACTTATGGTTAATATTTACGCGACGATTAATGTAGCGAAAATTAAAGCCCTGCGAACAGTTCGGCATTTATAGTATTAGAGGCATGAATAAACCTAAGTTCAAAAGACACGGTGTCATAAAGTGTGCCAAAGACTAAAAGACATGGTGTTATAAGGTATGCCAAAGACTAGAAGAAGACCACTGTTCTCAGACTAAGGATCACTCTCTCACATGCTTTTAAATGTGATCAACCACTCACTGCAAATTCAGCAAGTAATTTTGTCAACATTTAGAGATCTAGAGAATATAACCTAGTCCATAAATTGATCATTTTGCCAGCCTTTAAACCCTTATCAATCCTAAATTTGTTTCCACATGGTTTACGAACATTAGCAAAGTGCTCCTTTATTACATTATTTCCCTCTTCAATTATTCACATTATTCACATTCCCACCGGGCTTGGTTCTTTTTTTAATTCTGAGATAGTAGATCATTCAGTCGCAACTTGATTAAATCATCTATTACACCAAGAAGCATATATGGAGAAAGTAAATACATGTAGTTTGGGGCAGAGCGTCGGACTCCTTAGCTGCGAGTCGTGAGTTCCAGGATATTTTTCAAGCTGTTAAAATCTATAGTTACATGTCGTTCTGAAAATTTTACTGATTCGCAATTTTCTCAAATTGCCATGCAGACATGTTTATTGCTAGCATATGGTGAATTTGTAGTAGCGTATTCAACTATTTGGTATTAACTTGGTATTGTATAAATTGCATCAAAGGAATCAGATATAATATAAATAGGCTAGGCCTAACGCGCAGACTTCTAATTTTAGTGAGAAGTGGAGAAGGGTAATAATGTATTTTTTTCGTTTGGTATATCTTCTTAGTTGACCTATTGAAATGTCATTTGATATACCCATGCTCGGGTATCTGACCATTGTGACCGATTTCAGAATAGCATCATGAAAGGAATAATTCGTTTTCATGGAATGCTTCACCCTTGTGACGCGGATAACTTGACATTTGCCATTCTTTAAATCGGCACTACATTTGCAGTGTTTCATTGTTGAGGTATGACGCCCTTATCCTGATAAAAAAATCTCTAAGGCTGGTGAATATGCTTGTATTAGTTTTAAGATCATGGAGATGTGTGCTAGGGGACGTGAAGGTGTTGCACTTGTCATTACTTCTAATAAACAGACTCAGTTAAGCAGAATCCACTATTACTTTGTATGTATTGTTTGCGTTGAATGCTTATAAATAAACATTTTTTAAACATTGATACAATTTCGCCTGATTGCGACTGAAGTTGTCACATTTGCGAAAATGGTTACATTATGCATTATGATGACGTTTGTCAGAGTTAAAGATGCCATGGATTTTCAGTGCAGTGATATCTTACTGCTAAACGCGGGCTAGAATCGTGTTTTCGGCATATTTGACTTGGATTCAGTGTCATGATGTAACCTGTTTTGTGACTTAAATGGTGGGAGTGATTTTTTATCTTGCTACACAGTACATACGTAGGGAAAATAATAATATTCAGTTATTGGTTTGGTACTGACAGTTTGATTTACATTAAGGAAGTTTTCTATATATATTTGCAAATTCACAAGTCTTCGTGTATATAAGGGTAATACAGACGTTACAATGCCATTTTTACCAGACCATCAGATTAAATGTGTGTGTGCTTTAATTTGCTCATACAATGTTTTCAGTATTTATCGAAAATAACCAGCCAGACAAACTAAAAACGTGAATAATTTAATTAGTAGACGCGCTTATTAGGTACCAGAGTTATTTATTGTGTCTAGATCATAGTTAAATCGTGTTTTAGATATCTAAACCTATCCAGATTTCAGCGTTCTGTAACAGAATTACCTTTTTCAGCGGCGCTGTACTTGCTCATCTAGAATTTATTGAAGTTTTTATTTTCCCTATTCTGGCATATATAACGAAATAGTACTGTCGTCTTGCGTGGAAATCTACGTTTTTCGTGTATATATATTAGTAGGCTATTGGCATGTTTCAGTGTAATGTGCTTCCGTAGAAACAGTAATAATTGCTAAGTCATCATTTTTGTCATTGGATGAACATGGTCTGGCTCGTTCTTTATACTTAGACTATATCATTGTCATTAATATAAATCTGATAAATCTGGGAACAAACGAACGGATTTGGACACAAATTTCGCCAGTTTCACTAGTTTTGAAATTCGCGACTGAAATTCAACTGTTGTATATGAGGCTATGTACAATTTATTGAAATTCGGCAACAGCTCAAAGGCTCAACAAACAGCCTGATAAATTTATAAGAGCACAAGGTAATTGTCTAGTTTGTATTAGATTAAAAAGAATTTATATAAAAATCATCAGTTGTAGATATATATTTTATTGAAATTCTTATTTATTTAAAAGGTAAATCGTCACTGCATTTCAACTAAATAAAGAAGATTCGGGGCTTTTTAATGAATTAATATCCCCGCTTATATCGCATACGTTTAAATCATCAAGGCTTCTATTGGCTAATTTTAAGCAATTTATAGTATTTTGATATTTATAATTAGAATGCATTGAAGTACTATCTAATGGATAAGACTGAACTGTTCAGCGCTATTTTCAGATAAAGAATTCAAAGGCAAAGTCATGCGACGGAAACATATTCCCAGACACCAAACCTGACTCTCTAACATTTCTAGTGACCGCTATTAGATCTACCCGTTGAACAGAAGAAAGATCTGCAGTTCCTGTCACGTAGCTAAAGTAAAGGAGACAGAGGTCGGAGAGCTCAGTGACAACCAGACAAAAATTACAGTGAGAGGTAACATAATATCCTAAAACACTGTGTCATACAAAATATGTTTTACCATATTGTTGATGGACATTGATTTGTAATATTTATTGTATATTTCAGTTGGTTTTAAAAGATTTAAAAAAAATGCGTCTGCGAAACATTTAAGGGAAAACGTACACCCTTATAGCTTTACAACACTCCCTTGTTTTCTTGTTGCATTGTTCAACTTCATTTATGTTTCCTAAAACTCCTTATTTTTCATGCAAACCCTTTTAGTTTAACTTTAATCAATCAGTATTTATAACTTGTTCAAGCTGTATAAAAAATCTTAGCACTGGCTGCCAATCCTTTAAACTTTCTCTGGATCATGTTACTAAAACGTGCACCAATTCTTCTCAATTTAGCCAGTTGTGCGTCGTTCTTTCGTCAGTTTTGTTATATAACGTGTGTTTGGCACACAATTTAACATCCTAATTTCTCTGACAAATTCCTCCCAATGGAACAATGAAAATGTGTTTCATTTTGTCGCTCTTACTTTACATTTTTAGATAGAGTGAAAACTCCACTGTTTGAGCGTTTGTTAAGCAATATACCTGCACACATAATTTCCGACATAACTTTAATAAAAATGCAAGCTTTAAGGGGAATATTGCACAGCTATTGTTTACCATTACTTCTCCGACCTACTTAGGTAAAAAATTTGAGTAACAAATCTTACTATGAAATTGATTCCGGATGTACCACTTCATGAGCTAATAAACGGTCGTTTCTTCTTTCAGGGAAAGCATTTTAACAGCAAGTCTACCGCAAAACAGCTACCAGTCTTGAATATTCGGTTTTATATTTCTTTCATTTGAAGACTTTTTATGAAAGAAATTAGCATGATTAAATAGTTGTTCCAGTTGTTATTTCTTGACACTCTTGGATGTATAAAAGTTAAAACATCTGTTATCGTTATTTGAAACAGGTAGCAAATGGGATAGTATGGTAGCCTCTCGCCCCTAACTCGCGAGTTCGAGCGCTGGTGCCCGAAGGAGCTAACTCGACTGTAGCATAATAACCATAAGAATTTGTTTGCAATCGATAGGACGAGGAAACACATTCTATTTTCGTCAAATGAAAAGACTTTCTTCGGATCCGCAAACCAAAATAAATATTGTATTTGAGCAGATCTTTATGCGATGAAAAGCATGGCTCGTTTTCCTTGTTGCGACGATCAAAATTCACCAAGTAATCAGAAAATTATCAGCAAAAACGCTATCAGAATCAAGCGAAATTTCCGAGAGTACGGAGAAAACGTACGCATCTTCAAGGTAGGCCGAACGAAATGAAATCTCACGAGACTGAAAATACGTATATGCGAGAACGCCATTACCATGACGCTACTACGCAACGACGTCAAAACGTCAAAAATCCTTCATAGCTATCAACTGCATTCTTCACATTGTCTTTAAATATTTGCCAGAAATGGAAGCTGAGATTGGCACTAAAACAAGGAACAGCGTTTGGAAGTGCCTTTCTAGAAATATCAACAGAAGTAAGATCGGCGCATTTGCAAGAGCCTTGACCAGGGCATTTGGAAGCATCAGAATCTGTAAGAGAGGTGTGGAGGAAAGTTTTGAAGTAAGAGTTCCATCTTCTGAGCCGTCTGACTTTGTCTATCCAGACGACAGATACCTCAGCAATGATGAAATTCTGCAACAACTTGAAGTGTTAGAGAAAAGATTCAATAAACAGGCTGATATATTTGCCAGAGCACAAGGTACTTTGTCACTTTTTTTAATTTAGCAATTTGTTTAGATGTAATGCTCGTTTAACTTGAAATCTGGTGGCATTACTTATTTTAAATCATCGGTAATTTGTGAACTATTTTGACTAAGTAAATACATGTGCTAAACAAAGTATATCACTGACTGATATTCCATATTTAAGAAAAGCCCAATGTAGGACTACTTGTTTTTGTATTTGAAATATGGTCGCATATAGCTTAGTCAGCGATATTTTCTTGAATCGTAACGTATGAACCTACCTTCAGTATAAAGGGCTTAAATTGCAATGAAACAATTTGCAGGTAAAGAAGTTCACTTCAGAAAGGCAAAGCCATACCATGGAAACATATCTCCTGACCTCAAACGCGACCCTCTGTCATTTCTTGTGGCCACTATCAGACCACCGCGTTATACTGAGGAAAGATTCGCAGCTCTTGAGGATCTGGTGCGGAAAGTGAAGCAAAGGAGACAGGGGTTGGATAGTTCAGTGACAAACCAGGCAAAATATGCAGTCACAGGTAACAAAATATTCTTCAGTATATTTAATCTGTTTAAAACGGTCATGCTGTAATTATTATACATAGAAACATGTAGAATAAAGAACCTTTGTCAGGACTCTTTTGATGGTACTTTAACATTAATATTGAATACTCATTCTCCCAAACAGTTCTTTTTTATTGGAAAGAAAATCACTACAAGTGAGATCTTGGTGGAAAAATTTCCAGCGTGCCTTTTGTTTTTATTGTTTAGTACATTTTACACACAAATAATAAAATAACTCGCACTCATTTGATTAATGAAAATGTGTTCCTTTCTGTAGTACTTTTCTTTCAACATCTTATGACTCGGTAAAACACCCAGGCACGTGTCCAGGTGGGGGGCAAGGGGGCCCGCCCCTCACGTGTCAAGGTGGGGGGGGGGCAAGGGGGCCTGCCCCCCCCCCCCCACACACACACAGCTGGCTGGCTAGTTACGATTTTTATTACTACGGGCCCCTCAATTAACAAATTTATACACCAGCGCAATTGGTTTGATTTGACAGCAATACATAGGCTCAAGAGCCATAAAACCGTATCCGGGTAGTGGAAATTAGCCCCAGGCATATGTTACAGGTAAAAGTTTATCTGTACATGCTTCGTTGATCGCTTGCTTTTAAATGCGGTACTTTATTGGGTAGTGGGTAGTTTTTCATTATATTTGCTTAGAACGCAAGAAATGCAGAAAAAGTTCAAAAAATATTTTTGTGTTTTTATTTATTTTATTATTAATACTTATTTGTGAACTTAGTAAATCATTTTTCTACAAATCATGTCATTTTGTAGATCTATCTACAATTTTTAGCAGTTTTTGATAACTTTTTTTTAGTGAAATTACACATATTATTTTTTATGATAAATAACGTTGATTTTCAAACCACTAGCTTCTTTATTACTGGTAGCTGGTTATACATTGGATTGGTAGATATCAGAGCCAATACACTGAGACCTGGGTATCATACAGAATCAAAGCCTTGAGATGTCTGGTGGTTGCGGGTTTTGCTAGATTTATTTTCATTTTAAATGCCGATCTATAAATATACATGTATAAGAAACAAATACTTATGTGCCTCATATCTAAGATAAACTCTGCCTGACCTTACATGAACAGCTGGAAGTCAGTGGTGTAACCATGGGCTGGAATACCTAATCATTGACAGATCTTATATAATCTAAATGGCCAGTGTGAATGGATAGAGGATGAATAAGAACTGCTTGATCATTGATAATTCATCCGCATTGTTCATGAATGGGACTACTTTGTGTAGCACATGAACATCCTTTGGATGTGATTTGGAATCAAATAAAGATGCTACATTATTGTCAGAAATACACTTAACTTTGGTAGCGGGATAAACCCGCAACCCAAAATGAAGTCCGTACACTTTGACTGTACAATCATACATACATTGAAAAGGCTTGATGAAATGATTAAAAAATATATACTTTTCCTTAAATATATAATACATTCATGCATCCTTAAAGGTGTATCAGGTAGCAGGAAAATGCATCTTTTCATGTACCATATTAAAAAAAATCGACATCGGGAGGGATACTCCTCCCGTACCCACCCCAGGTTGCCCCCCCCCCCCCCCCCCCAGCAAAAAAAAAACCTGCACACGGGCCTGCACATCAGAATAAAACATTCATTTTCCAGTTGTTACTTACTAGGACAGACGTAGCGGTCCAGTGGTAACACTCTCTGACTACGAAACTAAATGTCGTGAGTTCGATCCCTCGCACCTCCGACTAAAACTTACTAACATTTGGATAAGTGTTTCATGTATAGGTGTTTTACCCCTGGTACGAAGCTTAGAACTGGAGAGAAAGCATCTTCTGTATCTTGTCCTATCCCCCAGATGGAGGAGTCGGTCATTTGGGTTACTACTGTCGACTGTATATCCGTTCCGTCCATGTTCCGTCACGCTCTTTGTTTTAATGATGTGCAAAATGGTGTCGTTCAAGTTTGATGTTTTATCAGAACATACCTCTGAATGACTGTGCAATGCGCAATAACCCTTCCTGTCTTCTTACACAAGACTGTTCGAGTTAAAGAACATGCAATATTTCATTAATTCATTTTTTTTTTTAATTTCAGGAAGGACATCGTGAGTTCCAGAAATTGTAGAAAAACATCAGCAGTTTTGACTATATTATGGAAATTCAAAATAAATGTTAAAAAATTCTAATATATCAAAATGAGTTTTACTTTTTATTCATAACCGTTCCTAACTGAATAAAAGTCATAGCAGTACCATCACGTTATGTGGATGTAAAGATGCATCAAGTGGTGTTTGCCAAACTTGCGGTAAGTAGCAAGTTCGAGGACATTTATCCCATGAATTACACATCTTTACTACAGATTTAAATGCCATTTGGAAGCTTAGACTGAATCCACGTCGTCGAGTCTTCAAATGCGAGATAATGAAAGTGCAACGCCCCTCGCCTCACAACACACCCACTCAACACTCACACACATACAGACACGCACATGCACCTAGTGCCGGTGTAATGAAGTATTTCGACCCCCATAGAATAATGACCCTCCGGTCATTATTCTATAGAAAAAGTGACCACCCGGTCATAGTATTATGACCTCCAGATCATAGTACTATGACTCCCCCACGTGAAGTAAACTGAACCTCACGAAGAATATTGACTCCCATAAAAAAAACGACCCCCGGTCATTTGGTCAAATTTAGTGATAACTCATGTATCTAAGGCCTAATTGCTGCATTTTATGCCCCCACTCGGTGGGGGGGGGCATATAGATTTGCCCTTGTCCGTCCGTCCTTCCGTTTGACCATTAGCCCCAGATACCATCACTTGACACAGAAATCAGAGCATTCCGCAACGGGAAAAGGGATTCTATTTCTAGACGCTGTATCTTGGTGTATACATTTTTTTAGGAAAATAACAATTCACAGTACGTTCACAAAACACACCAGTGTCAATAATTCCTGCAAACTTCGGTATGAAGTAATTCTTTAGAAGAAAACTGCACAAGAAACTGCTAGCATAGAACTTAGTATTAATAGAAGTTGCAATACTTAGCAGTGGCAGTAAAGTACGGCAGCGGCAACAATAGAAAGTAGTAGAAGTCGTAGTAGTAGTAGTAGTAGTGGCAGTGGTAGTGGCAGTTGCAGTAGCAGAAGCAGCAGCAGCAGCAGCAGCAGAGGAATAAATGACAGCAACAACAGCAGCAGGAGAAGAAGAGATAGATGTACAAGACGTATTAGTGGAAGCAGGTATAGTAGTAGCAGTTGTAGTAGCAGTAGTAGCAGTAGTAGTAGTAGTAGTAGTAGTAGAAGAAGTACATGTAGTAATAGCAATAAAAGTAGCGGCACCAGTAGTAGTAGTAGTACAATCAAAATGTTAACTATTGGCAATGGAGGGTATTAGAGTTGTAGATCTAGTAAAATTGTCCGTTAGATTTGGTGGGGATCACTTTTTAATAGATATTATCGTCGAAAGTCTTTTTAGGAGCCGGTGTTTTACACGGAAAGAGTAACTTTTTTAATAGAATAATGTCCGGGAATCCATATTGTATGAGAGTTCGAATGTAGTAATTTCGGCAGTGAGTATTTTACATGGAAGGAGTCACTTTTTCTATAGAATTATAACCGGGGTCGTTATTCTATGAGATTCGAAGGGAGTCATTTTTATGGAGTCAGTATTTTACTTGGAGGAGTCAGTTTTTCTATAGAATAATGACCGGGGGTCGTTATTCTATAAGAGTTTTCAAAGGGAGTCAGTTTTTTATAAGGAGAGTCAATATTTTACAGGAAAGGAGTCACATTTTCTATAGAATAATGACCTAGGGTCGTTATTCTATGGAGGTCGAAATACTTCATTACACCGGCTTAAGTGGAGCTGTATCATGAAATAATACCATCATAACTGTAATTTCTAGTTAATGAAAAATTACTGATAAAGGCCGTGAAGAAGAATGGGTAAAATAAAAAAAAAATATGTTTAGGACATGCATTTTTTTTTAGATTAAATTATCTTATAGATAAAATGGCAGCAAAAAATTAGTGATGACGCAAAGGAATAAATTTAAGTCCTTGACAAAATAAAGATTTAGTATGTAGGCTTTGCCCATATATCAAAGAATTTCCTCGTTCCCCTTTAATTCATGCATACAATTTTATAACTTTTCCGACAATGTGCGAATTGATACAAATTTGTTGCTTTGCTTAAGCGTCATTAATTTTGAAGTTCCCAAATGATGTGATAAATTTATACTTGTGGGAAGTTTAAATAACATCTGAATAGGCGGGGCCCTAATTATCTACTTAAGAAATAATATAGCTCATTTAGTGATTTGTCTCTGAATAAATCATTGTTTGGAGTTAAGATGCGAAGGAATTATATCACGAGGGCGCAGCCCGAGTGATATAATAATACGCATCTGGACGACAAACAATGATTTTATTCAAGAGCAAATCACTAAATGAGATATATTATTTCGATTCTAACACGTTACCAAGGACTTTTAAGTACATCCTTGACGGCATTCATTAAATATTTGCCCGTTTTCAATCGGTTTCTTTTCCAGCGCGCCACTGTGACGTAATAATTGTGACGTCAGAACAGTGAATTGTTGAGTAATAATTCACTGTTTTCAGCCTTCTTTGTTTAAGAAATAATAATTATATCTCATCCAGTGATTTGTCGTTGAATAAATCATTGTTTGGAGTTCAGATGCGAAGGAATTATATCACGAGGGCGCAGCCCGAGTGATATAATAATACGCATCTGGACGACAAACAATGATTTTATTCAAGAGCAAATCACTAAATGAGATATATTATTTCGATTTACCGTAGTTTTAAGTACATCTTGACGGCATCATTATATTGCCCTTCAATAGGTTTTTTCAGCGCCTGTGACGTAATAATTGTACGTAACATCGATGTTAAATATTCACTGTTTCCCTCTGTTAGAAATAATATTCTCATCCAGTGATTTGTCGTTTAATCTTGTTGGGTTCAGATGCGAGATTACCGGCCCGCTATGCCGTTTGACGCCATGATGTAATAATTGTGACGTCAGAACAGTGATTTGTTGTATAATAATTCTCTGTTTTCTGCCTTCTTTGTTTAATTAGAAAATGAATCGGATCGTGTTAGAATTTATAGGAAAATGAATCGAATCGTGTTAGAATCGTTCGTAATACTATGTTTTATTGATGACTTAAATACACACAAAGGACCCTAATATATATATATAGATAAGATGTCGTGCGCACGAGATAAGGGCTAGGCAACATTGTCCGAATTTCATCATTTTTCACTGCTGGTCATGGTTCAGACAGTTGTCTCTAATTAACTTATTTTGTATCCTTGACTATATCTTATTATTATTATTATACAAGATTTATATAGTGCCCTTTTCATGATTAACACGTTCAAAGGCACTTTACATAGCGCAAACGCAGCCACACATGGCGCGAAATTCGTCCTCTACTAGTACAGACACAGTGCGATCTGACCAGAGGGACAGAGTGAGTTAAAGCCCCCAGAATAGATAGAGAGAAATCCCTTTTAGATACAGGCCTGTCTGGCTCTTTGCGAATAGATAGTCTGGTTCTTTAACGTGCCCGGTGTATAGCACCTATACACGCGAAGCCGTCTTTCCTAGGAAGAACCAGTACAGGCCTCTTAGTTAGGTGGGAGATACTCAAGAGCGTCTAAGAAATTTCCAGTGCCTGGACCGGGATTCGAACCCCGGACCTCTGGATAGACAGTCAAACGTGTTATCTTAACATACTTTCGGATTAAAAACAAAACAAAACAAAACAAAAAAAAAAAACAAAGAGGAGAAATAGCATACTTTATATAGCAAACAAATATTAAAACTTCCCTCTTTCATGCAATTATTCTTGATGAAAATAGAAACGGTTGAATACTGTGATCAGGTTTTTTGGAATAGGCTAACATTCCATCGCTAACTTCATCCGTCGTTTAAGGATAGTGTGCTTGATATACGGATCGAACATGATAGTTTTCCTATTTCGGTGGAACTTTGGAAACTTGTGTATCCCAGCCAACAAACATCTGGTCGTAATGTTCATGACAATTCATTTAGAGATACTGGCGGGGTTCGAATCCTATTTCTGGGAATAAAATTTCCTCCATATAGATACTTTATGAGATATATAGCGTTAACCGCTATGTGTACACACAAATTAGATCAAAACTATTTAAGTGTCTTATGAATGTGCTCGTTTTAAAGTTTTATAAATTACGCGTATACATATGAACCCAACCCGATTGACGTCTTGAGCAATTCCATATTGCTGTTAGCATCATTAAAATGCCATACCTTAACCTCTTCTTCCATTCCTGTTTTTATCGACACGCCTTTGCTTTAAAATACATGCTGCTACCAACATTTATTATTCCGTGTAAATATTAAATTATACTGAAGGATAAATAATTTTGGGAACACCCTGTAGTCATCACTAGCGACGCAGTCAAGCAGAACGTTGTGTCACGTGACAGTAGCCAATTTTGTTTACAAATGGGATGGGACGGGAATTAATTAAGAAATTTTATCGCCAAGTTTGTTAATATGATAAAGTTTTCGGAATCTGAAAATATGACTTCACAAAGGAGACAAGGATGGCGAAGAAGCCAGACAATGGAAGATAAACGTGAGTCTTACATTTTTATTGCTTCTGATCAAATATTTGCTGAACAAGTTGCAACTTTTTGGCATTTCGTACATGAATATACTCGACCCATCACGAACAGGTTATTTGTTATTACATTTCTTCTTTCTTTTTCCAATTTAGTAGTTTATTTAGGACATGAAAGATTACTTCAGATTACTATTTTCCAGACCACTTAATTTCAACAAATTTCTGGTTGGTTCTACTTTATGCTAGTATACATCTTCTTTATGATAAATTTATACATAGTTGGACTAGATAATGCCACTTGAATAATATTTTCCGGTCCGGTAAATACAAGCGGTAAATCCCGGGGGTGGACTTTACTGCCCAACCTTGATCAGATATTAGAGAAACTGAAAATGCTGGTCTAACATTAGTCAAACTTCTTGCCTGTGGTAAGTAGATGGTCTCTGTTGTTTTGTGGTCAATAGGTCAAAGGTCATGGTCACAGGGACTTAGAGATTGGAAAGAGTTTCTGCTCCATTCCTTAAGAACATTATGGTCTGCAATTATCAAACTTCATAGGATAATAAGATAGATGCCCCCTATTGTTTTAGGAGTTGACAGGTCAAAGGTCAGGATCACTTTGATCTTGACACTGAAACAGTTTTCTCTCAGTAATTAAAGAATGGGTTTAGGGCCTTATGTTGTACAGAACGTTCTCCCAAATAGAGTTGCCTGTGTCGTCAAAATGAGCCATGTTTTTTTTTTAAGTTTTGGGATTGGTGGCAGGGCCCGTAAGGAGAGGAAAATTGCACAGTAACCACTAAAATAGGGGGAAATTGCATCATGATAAAAGCAATGTTTTTCATAAATATGTTACAAAAATGAAAAAAATGATTTAAAAGCACATTGTCTCATGTTTTATCATGTACATCTAGAAAGGGTTTTGTAGGTTGGGATATGTAAAAAAAAAGAAAGAAAAAAATTTTTTTTGGAGGATTTTTTTTTCAGAAATACTAGGGAAAAACAATAACTTTTTTGGACAGGGGAATGGGGCCGAAATTCGGCCCCAAAAATGGCCAAAAAAATCACTGGTAGATGACCCTTATCTTTTTGGTGGTTGGTAGGTCAATGGACCTGAAGATCGAGAACATTTTCTGCACAATAACTAAAAAAGACTTCGGCCTACAGTTATCAGACTTCATAGGGTGACAGCCAGTGGTCAATATATTTTTGGGGTTTGGTCAAAGGTTAAGGTTTCTGTGTTTTCTAGACTGAACATGGTTTCTGCTTAATAATCAAAGAATACTTGCGCTGACTATCTTCCTAGGATGGTTGCCAGTAGTCAGTTACTCAGTAGATGCTCACTGTAAGTTGTGAGGTTATTTAGCCAAAGTTACACCATGTAAAATTACATACCTATTTTCCTCAGGCAGGCAGGCAGTCATTAGGGGCATATGTTTACAAGCACAACTTGTTTTCAACACTTATCTCTCAGAGAGACTGTAGACAGTTATCGTAATCCTCTGTCCATTGGTGGATTTCGTCCAAAATTATTGGGTCTACCGGTACTTTCATGTGTTGATCAAAAAAAGCTTAAATGCTATTCAAGTAGAGTACTTGTAGGATTTCATTGACGTCTAAGGTGTCAAGTTATTTACGCAATATAGTCCTACATATTCGGTTGCTTCTGTACAACAAAACTAAGATTTTTTATGTTATCAGTAGCAAGCAATAGTCCATTTATGATTAAATATATCAGCTGCATCTTGAAAGAGAGCAATTTAAATTTGATTCTGACTGTAATTAGTATTATCATTGCAGGTCGCAAATTTGCCATAATTTTTGTCCCAGTTGAGACATATCTTCTTAATTTAAACTGTTCTTTGTCTTTTTTAACAGACTCTTCCAAATTAATGTAAAATAAACGTTAAAAACTTAATTTGAAAATTTAGCTGGGGTTTCTACCTTGAACTGTCAAATTTTCTATGGTTTAACAAATTTTGCCCAATATTTTGAAAATATGTTACTTTTTGCTATACCATACACTTAAACATTACAATAGTCCAATAGACTAAACTGACTTTGATGTAACTTTCTCTTAATCTGTTCAGTGATCAGTTAGTACTTTGATCTCACCCTTCAGACAACCATTCATATTAGAGTAATATAGTTAATTAGTTTTATACATGATGCCAGAAAAATCATAAAAATATATCAAAACAGATTGGTATGATATGTATTGTTTTGATTTTCCAACATAGGCTGAAGTTCCCTTAGTATTTTAATGATTATAATTTTAGGTTAGCAAACAGCATTGCTTATCTGGCCTGAAGTGTTTTGTTATATAATACTGTAGTATATCCCATAATAATATGTTAAAACAAGAAGAAGATATTCTATGTTGGGTGAAAGACTACAGAAACTGAGAGAGAAAATGAATACTTTAGGCATAAAAAATGTTTGTTTCCGGTATCCCGACCTAGCCTAATTTTTGGTCCGACCCAAAATATTTGTATGGCCTTGAATAATATTTTTTAACTTTTTAACAAAAAGTTGCAAAACTGCACTTTTTATGCTTTAAACATGGTCAGTGATGTTAGAAATCAACTTATTGATGCTGTAAAGGCATAACCCCCTTATTTGTATTCATTTTTTGACACAAAAATAATTTCCAAAAAGTCCCACATAATAAAAAAATATTCCCCCCCTCCCCAAAAAAAAATTATCGACCAACCTACTAATTTTTTATCATTGATGTTACCGCAAACAAACAATTTTTTTATGCCTTATAAACAATCTGAACAAGAAATAGATAATTGTGACATATAAGTAATAACAATCAATGGTGGTGATTTTTAGGGTAAGTTAAGGTTATAGAACATGTGATCAATACTGATTTGGCAGATAAGACTGAGAAGTTTCTTGTCTGCAAAAAAATACTTCCTATATTTACCTATGATGTAGTCAAAATATGAAAATGATTTTTTGATACTGACTGCTGAGTCATAGGAGAAGTGGAGAGCTATTTACACTGTGGGTCTCAGGAATGTTTATTGCAAAAGTTTGGAATAATATTCTGTTCTGTGCAAAGAAATATGGATGTTATGTTATTGTAGTTTGTAGACTTAAAATGGCAAGATAAACAATATTTTAACAAACCTGAAGGGACCTGCTTGTATTATTTGATTGTGCAGGTTGCCTTCCTTTCCACTCAATGACTTTAGAATGCTTTGATTAAAGATCATCAAACATGTGTATTGCACAATGTCATGCCATGGGTGCATTGCACATTGGCAGTTTATTCCCATTATTGATTATGAGGTCAGTGGGTCAGAAGTCAAGGTTACAGTTAGTACAAGAACTGTCTTCACTCAATATCTTGAAAATACCTTGACTTATGATCCTAAAACTTGGCAGCACATTGTTCATGGGGAGTGGATGACTTATAATTTTGAAATCTGTGGGTCAAAGGTCATGGTCTCATGGCTGTCAGTACAAAAAGGTTTTCTGTACAAGTTTTGAGAACCCATTGACCTAAAATCCTCTTACTCGTCAGGCCCATGTCCATGGGCAGTGGATGACCCCATTTGATTTTGAGGTCAGTAGGTCAAGGTCACTGACTCTTAGAAAAGAAACTGTTTCTGCTCATGATCTTAAAAACCCATTGACCTACAATACAATAACTTTGCAGGAATGATGTACAGTAGATGACCTGTTGGTTTTCAGGTCAGTTGGTGGTCAATAGTCAAGGCTTAATATCTTAAGAATGCCTTTACCTACTATCACCAGACTTAGCAGGCAAATTGTACATGACAGCAAATGACCCCTAATATCTTTGAAGTCACTGGGTCAAAGAACCCCACATTGCTTTGGGCATATTATGCTCTGCACAGGATAGCTGTTTTTCAAAATTTGCATTTTATGAGTAAATTTTTAGCTTGGCTTTTCGAAGAAAAAGAAGAGCTATATTGCACTTGCCCAGCACTGGTGTTGGTTAAAGTTTTTGATAAAGTCAAATATCTCTGTTACTATCAAAGCTATTGACTTGAAACTTGAAATAGTTATTTACTATCAAAGTCTACATCAGAAGAAACAGTCCCCATAACTCTGATCTGAATTTTTACATAGTTATGCCCCTTTTTAACTTAGAATTTTTTAGTTAAAGTCTTTGATAAATTCAAACTATCAAAGCTTTTGACTTGAAACTTAAAATAGTTATTTGCTATCAAAGTCTACACCAGGAGAAACAATCCCCATAACTCTGATTTGAATTTTGACAGAGTTATGCCCCTTTTTAACTTAGAATTTTTTGGTTAAAGATTTTGATAAAGTCAAATATCTCTGTTACTATCAAAGTTTTTGACTTGAAACTTAAATTTGTTTTTACTATCAAAGTCTCCCTGATGAGAAATTCATGAACAGTTCATGAATAATCCTTGAACTATTCCAGAACTTTGTTCATGAACAGTTCACGAATAGTTCATGAAAGTTTGTGAACTACAAATGGGACTTTTTACGGCATCAAAAATTCATGAACTGGGCGTGGTTCATCAAGTTCATGAACTGGACTGGTTCATCAAATTCATGAACTGGATGTGTTCATCAAAGTTCCTGAATTGATAGGTTCATGAATTTGATGAACCAGAAATTCGCGAACTTGATGAACAGTTCATGAATAATTCTTGAACTATTCGTGAACTATTCGTGAACTATTCATGAACAGTTCATCAACTACAAATGGGACTTTTTGCGGCATCAACTATTCATCAAGTTGATGAACCATAGTTCATGAACCAGGGGTTCATGAACTGAAAGTAACAAGATAAATGGAAAGTTGATGAACCCAGCTGAATTAGAAACAGTGATTTTTACAATAGTGATGTTACTATAGCAACTGCCTGATAAAGCCTGTCTGAGAAAAGCAGGCTTTCTCAGGTCAGTGACTTGAGAACACTTTGCACTGTTTAAACCTGTGATTAAATCCCAAGGACATCCGATTGTGTCCATTTTGCATTTAAAAATTATTACGCCCTCATACGACACTGAAAAGGGTCTTTAAATTCCAAAATATAAAAAAGCGGAAAAAACAACAAAATCCTAAGTGAAATTTTATCCAAAATTCAGTTGCTAGACGGTCTAATTTACTTTAATCTCAAGATTTACATTCAGACTAGATACTAGCTTTGTTTCAGGGTCGTGAAAACATGTGACATTTTAAAAGGATTTTATATTTTTAAAATGAACAATTTATGACAACACCATAATTACTTATTTGATATTCAGTATACTCATGTTCCTTTTAAACAATTCCTTACTGTAGTATGATAAATATTTCCTTCTCATTTGCTGCACAAACTCCTAAAAAATTGCTGTATCACATGTGCAAAAAATTTCCCAGCATGCAGCAAAATAATGGAAACTGATCATGTGACATAAATTTAATGTTCATGAACACTCATGAACAGTTCATGAACTTATTCATTTATTGTAAAAGGAATGCCTAAGTTTTATGTTTAATGAGTGAACAGTTCAGAAACTCCTTATTGGGTTCAAGAACTGGTACTGAACTAGAAAAAGGTTTTGAATTTTTAGTACTTTTATTGAATCTTAGATGACTTTTTCTTAAGAACACATCAAGAATGTTTTAAGAATTTAATATTCTTAAACTGCTCATAAAATTTTCATCATTTTTTTTCAAGAATTTTTCTTGAATTCTATAGGTATATTGACATTCATGAAAAAATTTTGATTCATTCTTAAACAAGTTCATGAATATTTCAAGGATTTCTGGTATGAAATGAAAGACATCAATAAATTCACTAACCTAGTATCAGTGTACACCATTATTCTTTTCCAGTGACATTTTCTAAATTGCCAAATAATGATGAAACTTCTGTTTGCTATCCCCAATGTTTAATCAAAATTTTGTACAAATTGCAGACAACATAAAATACAAAATACATGTAGTAATGTATGTTATCAGTAACTCTGGTATTAGCCTTCAGCTGTAAATACTAGAAGCTTTTACAAGTAAATGGATCCTGTTTTATGAATTTTATGAATTTCAGACTTGATTGATCAATTTATTAATTTGAAGTTCATGAACAGTGTATGAACTTCAGGTTCATGAACCATCAACATAATTGAAACAAAATCAAATACTGCACTGGAGTTCTGAATGAAGTCACTTGTTTGATTACTGAACTTATAATTCGTGAACTTAAAATCATGTACCAAAGGTGAAATTTTTGAAGAACCAGTTCTTGAATAATTCTTGAACTTTAGGTTCACAGACAGTTGGTGAACTTTTTCAGGAATAGTTTCATGAACAATTCATGAACTTTTGGTTTGTGAACAGTTCACAAACTTTTTGAGGAACATTCATCGCATTGTTCATGAATGGTTCAGAAATGTTCATGAACAGTTCATGAATGCTCATCAGTTCATGAACTACAGCTCAACAGGGCTGAGTACACCAGGAGAAACAATCCAAATAACTCTTGATTATATATTTGATTGAGTTAAGCCCCTTTTATTGGTAAAACTCTAATCAGAGTCAAGCACTGACAAAAGTAGAGTGTGCTGTCTTACAGACAGCTCTTGTTTAATAACTAGTATAGTGAAAAAGGGTAGAAGTATTTGGATTTCTCTGACATGAAAAGTATAGAAATTCAGTAGTTTTCACTAATTCAGGCATCCAAGTTTGTAGGAGACCTGGTTCATCCATCTGATTGTCCATTGTGAGACTGGTCTTTAAATGCAGTTTTATAACCAGAAAGAGTCTGATGGTGTGACTTTTATTTTCAAACAATATAGCTCTAATAAAACAATTGAGGAAAAGTCACTGTTATTGGAAAACTTCTTAAAAAACAACTGAAGAATGCATCATTAATTACATAGTCATATCTTAGTGTTAATCTGCATTGTTTAAGCCTTAAAGAGCTTAATGTCTTATTCATAATAGAAATTTAGTAGACAAAAGTGCAAGTATTTGTATTTATGAATTGAATATACAAATGTATATATATACAGTTTGAATCAATAAAAACAGACTTTTTAACACATGGATATATACACTATAGGCTAATTATTAGATTGACACTGGATGAAAATATTATTGTTAAAACAATTTTACAATGAAAATGAGCTATTAGTTATCAGAGAGATTAGTAACTGGGACAGATCTGCCAAGATAGGTCAGTGCCATTTTAGGTTGATCATGTATAATATTTCACTATTATAAAATACGATTGATCCAAAAAAAGATTTTGTCACATTAGGCTTAAGTATGACCTGTATTTAAATATATAAGTAAAGACATTCTTTTGAGATAGGGTTTTTTTCTATTGAAGTATTAAAGTAAATAATAAACAGTGGAATTGTCTTTTAATGGAATATTTTGAATTATACATAATCAAAGAAGTGATTAAGTTATCAATAGATTTTCAATACCTGTGACATCTTTTGGACAGATTTAAATAGAATTTATTAGTTTTGAATTTAAAAAATAGTATAGAGACTGCTTTGTCCTTCTGTGCTATTTTGAAACTTTTAACTAGAATTATAACAATATACAAGTGATGAAAATGAATAAAACTGAAAATGGCAACAAACCTAAGAAAAGAAATCCAAGAGTTTCATTTAACTTAGAGAATAAGGAAATGGAAAAAGAGGGAGAATATTCAGATGAGAATAACATAATGACATCAGATGATAATATAGTGACTTCAGATGATAATAATGCAGTAAATTCTGATGATGAAAGAAATGAAGAGGACACTAATTGTCAAGCACTGAAACTGTCTGTAGTACATGTACAGGATCAGATAAGTGATAAAGGGATTAAGAAAGAAATAGGAGGAGTTGTGTATGAATGTAAGACAACTGAGCTTCATAAACGTCATCCTTATTGTTATAGTAAGTATGTAGGTAGGGAGAACTCAACCCAATACCCTGCTAAATTTCTATATTGAACTTGTCCATTTTTCAAATTGGACAGTACCATTAACTAAGTTAAAAGGGGTACTTACCAAAAAGATACTGACTGAATGGCGAACAGTGGAGATCATGATCAGACTGCACTGATGTGCAAGCTGATCATGATCTACACTGGTGGCAAAGGCAGAATCAAGCGTGTCCAGCATTATAAGGGTTAAAGTTGAGCACGTATCACCATATTATCATCATTTTCATCATTGTAATAACACATATCTGTAGGGAAAAGCAGCAGGCCCTGTTTTATAGTGTCAATAAATTATGCACTTTTTGTTATTACTCTGATACAATTGTACTGAAACACAGTTTGAGGATGGGGTATATTATAATAGGAGTCTAGCCAATGGTCCATCAAACAGCCACTCATTCAACTGCAAAATATTTATTACATGAACTACTTCCACACTTCAAATCATCACCAGTAAGCGTAAAGGTGGACGACTTTTTATAAGCCCGTCTCTGAAAGAGCGCGTATTATGTGAACACCCATGGCGGGCGGGTGGGAGGTCGGCGTCCAAATACATGTCCGTTCTCTAAGTCAAACAGTTTTCAT
Source organism: Mercenaria mercenaria (assembly GCF_021730395.1). Lineage (NCBI taxonomy): Eukaryota > Metazoa > Mollusca > Bivalvia > Venerida > Veneridae > Mercenaria > Mercenaria mercenaria. The sequence continues at coordinate 42,077,324 of NC_069377.1, read as the reverse complement.
CCAATCTTCACCAAACTTTCTAACAATGTTTGTGGGCATAATATCTTGGCCAGGTTCGATAACCACCTAAAACATCACAGGCACTCCTGGATTTATGGCCCTTTAATTACTAGAAAACTGCAAATTTAGCCTTTTCCACTCTCTAAGTCGAACAGTTTTCATCTTATCTTCACCAAACTTGCTGACAATGTTTGTGGGCGTAATCTCTCAGCCAAGTTCGATAATAACACAATCGCCCAAGGCATTCTTGGATAATGGCCCTTGAATTATTCGAAAAACTGTGAATTTAGCCTTGTCCGTCCTCAAAGTCAGTTTTCATCCGATCTTCACCAAACTTGGTGACAATGTTTTTGGGCATAATATCTCAGCCAGTTTCCATAACCACCCAAATCACGCCAGGAACTCTTGGATTATGGCCCTTGAATTAACATAACTGAATATTTAGACACGCGTATTAAATTTGTGACAGTCTGGCACTCTTGTTACAGGTTGCTGAGTTAAAGGCCCTCTGATTTTACACATTTTCCTGTGAAATAATTTATCAGTAACTGTTTTCTTAGTGGTTGTATTTTTTTGGTCATGTTCTTAAATGTTATTGTATCCGGATTTCACTACAAACCTCTTAGTATTTAATGGTAGTCAATCACAGTTAAATATTAATGTAAATGAGATCAGTTTCAACAAAATGAAGCAAAAGGCAAGTTTAAGAACAGTGTGTAGCTTCCAGATTCATTTATTTTCAATATGTCCTAGTTGGAGAACCAAGACAGGTACATTTTAAAGGGAGGTTATAATAATTTTACAAACTTGCATTTCTAATGAATTTTGCCTAAATATATATATTTGTCAATGTAAATCATTCAGTAGTTCTTATATTCATATTCATTCCATATTTGGTTGGGCAACCAGCATATAGGAAAGTCAAATTTTAAAAATACCTCCATTGAAGCTCTAATAATGTATTAACCCTTACCCTGCTAAATTTCTAAAATGGACTGGTGACTGGTTCATCATTCAATTTGGGCAGAACCATTTACTATTCAGAGGGGTGTTCACAGAAAATTTAATGGCTGAATAGTGAACAGTGCAGACCATGATCAGCAGGCTGATCTTGGTCTGCATTGGTTGCAAAGGCAGAAATAATCACTTGCCGCCAGCAGGCTAAAGGTTAAGCAGACACAAATAAGTGTAAAATGATCATTTGGTAAACTTTCTAAGTTCACCACTTGATCAAACTCTGATTAACCCCCTTTTAAGTTCAGTATTACTTCATTTTGAATATTAACTGTTGTAATTTTATTATTCTTGCCCTTCTGGGCTGATTTTTCTTTACACTTAAAATTGTCCATAACTGATTTTCATATAGAAACCACACTATTAATCATATGATATTTAGGCATAATGGGTCAGGTAACATCTTAAGGTTGTCCGGTATTATGATCAAATGTCCTGAGTATTATATCCTATGACCTGATGTGACACATTGATTAATATACTGTGTTGAATTGTATAAAAGGTTTCATTGAATTCGGCCCAATGCTGTCACAGTCATTACACCATGCAAATATTTACTCTTTAATGACCAGTCCAATGGAAGTAAATCTCTTTGACAGTGTACTGTTTGTGTGATTTTAATTGTGCTGACTATTATATAGGATTACTGACATAGGATTGCTTTGTGTATTGATAGATTTTTTTTTTATTCACTTGGAAAATCCATTTTAGTTATAGAGTATGAAAATGTGTTAGGGACATCTTCATTAACAAAAGGAATATGTCACAGATTTGATTTGTCAGCAGATTTTTGTAATAATTACTTTTTTGCATGACTAATATGGATATTAAGCAATAAAATACTATTTGTGTATAAAGTGCTTATCAAACATGGAGTTACCTGAAAATCTAACCAAAACTACTTACCGAGAATGGATGACACAACTTACTTGTAAGTTTACATTCTGTTCTTGAAAAAAGTTTGAAAGAAAAAGCAAGTATGTTAGCACATATAATCAGTAGGAGTCTTTTAACCCTTAGCCTGCTGGCGGCGATTGGTTTTGCCTTTGCGACCAGTGCAGACCAAGATCAGCCTGCTCATCCGTGCAGTCTGATCATGGTCTGCACTGTTCGCCATTCAGTCAGTATCTTTTTGGTAAGCACCCCTTTTAACAGTTAATGGTACTGTTCAAATTGAAAGATGGACAAGTTCTTTATAGAAATTTAGCAGGGTAAGGGTTAATTCTGTTTCTGGTGTCTCTATAGAGGAGAATTATGGTTTGCCAATCAGTCAATTAGTCTGTGAGTCAGTCCAACAGTCAGTCACACAAAGTGGGATGCTGTGATAACTTTAGAAGTACAAGATATTTTTTCTGAAACTTTGTTCAGTGAAACACGACCCATTGGAACATCAATAACTTTAACACATTGGCCCACATGCTTATTTTGAATGATCCTTGGCTGTTTTCTTTGTATTTTCTGTTCAGATCACTCGAAATCCAGGATTTAACTCAAAGGTTTTGTGTTTTTGTTTTTGTTGGTTTTAACATCGCACAGACACAATAATAGGTCATATTGGCGATTTTCCAGCTTTGATGGTGGAGGAAGACTCCAGGTGCCCCTCCGTGCATAATTTAATCATGAGCAGGTACATCACACCCTATTACCTGATGTCCACCACGCCGAGGGATGCGGCTGCCACAGAGGTCAGAAATCAATAACGATGAGTAGTGGTGTTAGTCTTTTGAGCTGTATTTTTTCATTTCGACTTTCCATGAAAATATTCTGGTGCAAGCATACATGTAAATGCCTTATCATATTATATAATTAATCCTGGTCGCCAACTTTGCGAAATAAAGAAGTATTCAGCTGAATATGATTCCATGACCTCCCAAGACTTAAAAGCGAAACAAACAGCCAAAATATATGTTTTACACAAAATCCCCCTCTGCCGTAAACGGTATCCTATATTTTGACTCCTCGGTGGGATGGGCATCATTTAAAAATGCCCTCTGCGGTAAAGTTTATCATACGTGACTATACCCGGGTCCCTTTGGAGGGTCATAACGTCGGTGTAGACGTACGGACAGACTTGAAACTTGCCAGGATTATCCCCAGATGATTGATCGTTTGACGTGTGAGGTAAACCCGATCAAAGTATTTTGTAAACACTTCGAATTGGGCCGTTGAATATGATTTTCGCATCAATTTTAATAAACGTCCAATTTAAACAGCTGAATACTTCTTTATTTCGCAAACTTGGCGACCAGGATTAATCATATAATATGTTTAGGCATTTACACATATGCCTGCACCAGAATATTTTCATGGAAAGTCGAAATGAAAAAATACAGCTCAAAAGACTAACACCACTATTCACCGCTATTGATTTCCTACCTCTGTGGCAGTCGCATCCCTCGGCGTGGTGGACATCAGGTAATAGAGTGTGTACATGTATCTGGGTAGTTCCGACGTAAGCCGGCTGTATCATGCTTCCTCACATGAAAAATTCAACATCCCGAGTGAGACTCAAATCCACATCAATGTGGGGCAAGTGCTTCAAAGTCAGCAACATCTAAAGTCATATCTCTGCATCTGAAGTCCTGTTTTATCTACCTGTGCATCATCTGCTTTAATTTAATGTGATGAAAATGTAATTTAAAGTACCAGTGCAGAATCCATAATGGTAAATATTAGGTGGGTTTACAGTTTGTCCTGATTTTGTATCGTCAGATTGTGATCTCACATATGTTAACTACAGTTGCTGCCCTTGAATTACTTGTAAATGAATGAGTTGGCTTATTACAAAACTGTATAAAATGTTCAGAATATATTTCAACTGACTTGTGAGAAATCATTTCACCAGCAATAGTTTAAATATCCAAACTTAGTAAGTTAAAAATATCAACATCTATGACTTATTCATCTTGAAATCTTACATCTTTTATGTCTTAATCTGTGGACATGGATAATATTAATGTTTGATACCCCAGTAAAGGTAGATCATGTTAACGCTTACCCTGCTTAATTTCTATAATGAAGTTGTCAATTTTTCAGTTTGGACAATACCATTTATAACTGTTAAAAGGGGTGTTTACCAAACAGATGCTGGCTGAATGGCGAACAGTGCTTATCATTATCAGACAGCACGGATGTGTAGGCTGATATTGATCTACATTGATCCCAAAGGCAGAATCAATCATGGTTTAATAAAAACCTGTTAAAATAGAAATCACTTTGTTGATAAGTGTTTTATACCAGTTAAAGGTAAGTAGATCATCATGTTGATAATGCGAGATCATCATGTTGATTATTACTGTTTCAATTCCTAGTCAAAAAGCATCATGTTGTTGAAGAATTTAGATTTTAATGTTGATTACATGTACCAGTGCATGTACCAGTATCTTGAATATCTATTAATGGTTAGATATCTATTTAAAGGTAGCTTATCATCTGAAGTATACATTAATAAAAGGTAGCTTATCATGTTCACAGTTGGTTACCAGTTTTGATACCCATTAAAGGTATCTCGTCATGCTAATTGCAATGTAGTTTGACTCCCATTCATGCTGATTGCCATGTAGTTTGATACCCATTAAAGGTATCTCATGATGCCGATTGCCATGTAGTTTGACACCCATTAAAGGCATCTCATGACATCATGCTGATTGCCATGTAGTTTGACACCCATTGAAGGGATCTCATTGTGCCGATTGCCATGTAGTTTGACACCCATTAAAGGCATCTCATCATGCCGATTGCCATGTAGTTTGACACCCATTGAAGGGATCTCATTGTGCCGATTGCCATGTAGTTTGACACCCATTAAAGGGATCTCATCGTGCTGATTGCCATGTAGTTTGCCACCCATTAAAGGGATCTCATCGTGCCGATTGCCATGTAGTTCAACACCCATTAAAGGGATCTCATCAGGCTGATTGCCATTTAGTTTAACACCCGTTAAAGCTTATCTCATCATGCCGATTACCATGTAGATTGACACACATTAAAGGCATCTCATCATACCGGTTACCATGTAGTTTGACACCCATTAAAATTTAAAGGCATCTCATCATGCCGATTGCCATGTAGTTTGACACCCATTAAAGGTATCTCATCACATGTAGTTTTACACCCATTAAAGGCATCTCATCATGCTGATTACCATGTAGTTTGATACCCATTAAAGGTATCATCTTACCAGTTAATAATGATACCCTTTAGAAGTTGCTTCTAGTCTTACATTTTGTATTCATATCAGAAAAGTTTCTGTAATATTTCACTAGAATACGTAATTGAATTCCCCTTTTTTTTTTAAAAAAATACTGCTTCATGAAAAATTATGTATCTTGGACATCAGTTTTTGTACGTGTGTAAGAATTTACAAGAGTATGTTTACATTTAAAGGCTTTAATAATCCAGTCAAGTTTGTAAGTTTAAAGATAAACATGTATTGTAGGTTTTGGATAATGATAATAATTGTACTTTGTATTAGTAACCTGATTATGGAAATACAGGTTGGCTAGTTGAGTGTCTATTTAATTGCAAAAAAAATGTTTGAATTCACATTCTTCAAAAAGTATTGAATGAATTCAAGGTGTATATCGGGACTGATTGAACAATCTGTTATTGATTTTACATAAACGTGTTTTAACGCACAAATTTTATGTTTTCACATTTAAGTAAAGTTAGTTAGCTTTGTATATGTTTGATAAGATAAAGTTTTACAATGTGTGTAAAACTTTGAATGACTAAGTCATCTTGTGATTAAAGTTTCATGAAAAAGGATTAATCTGCTGTTAACAATTTGGATTTTATAAAATGGACAAAATACATAGCATTAAGCGTTCACATTCAAGTTAGTATCCAAAGTGTTTTTTTTTTTTCCAATATACAACATTGTTGAAACTGTTATTAAGATTGTGTTCTGATTCCATTGAAACTGTGCTCAGATTCCATTGAAACTGTGCAGATTCAGATTCCATTCAAACTGTGTTCAGGTTTCATTCAGACTGTGCTCAGATTCTGTTCAAAGTGTGTCAAGGTTCCATTCAAACTGTGTCCCATGTTCCTATGCTCAGAATCCATTCAGACTCGTCAAGTTTCCATTCAAGCTGTGCTCAGATCTTGTTGAGACAGCTCAGTTAGGTTGTGCTCATGTTCTTTTCAAACTTCTCAGATTGCGCTCAGATTTAGTTTTAACTGTGTTGAAATTGAGTTCAGATTATGCTCAGATTCGCTCCTGTAAACAAATTTCCTTCATAATAGTACAGTATATACAGTAATTGTGCATAAGAGACTAAATAACTGTTATTTATCTTATTAACTTCAGATTTTTATTTTCTTAAAAATATATACAGTGACAGTTAGTTGCATTATTTTGTTTGTTATAATTCAACAACAAAAATTATGTTATTTTATAAAAATGAACTGTAAACATTAATTCATCATTTTGCCTGTAAAATGGTTTCATATTAATCATAATATCAAATCTATGGATATACCCAATGCATGTTGAGACATTATGATCAAAAGCACTGATATCATAGATATTCCTCATTGATATGTTGCAGGATTTCTGCTAGTCTGGCTGCCGACTAGATAATCTTTTTTTTTTAGAAAAAAAATAATTCTTTTATATATTTTGACTTCATCAGTCTTGGCTCTGATTATCTAAACCAGATTTGCACAGACCGTATGTTTTGAGAATAAAAGGGATATAATGATACAAAATTTGTATTGCCTCAGGAGTTATCTCCTGTGAACAAAACATAAGGTCTGAACACAGACTAGATTTCAGTTCATTTTCTCGAACATGGCTTATCTTGGAAGCAAAGACAGAATAAATATACACATGTAAATCGATGAATACCAATTATTGTTTTGTGTTGATAAAAGATTTGAATCTTTTGTTCTTCTGTTTTCAGTGGATGCATTGCTGCATGAACTCAGTCGTGGTGCATTGCTTCACAAGATAAAGGGCGGAGGAATTCTGTACACTCGAGAGTTCTTCCTCGATAGTAAATCACTCAGGCTCTTCTATACTGGATCACAGAGAAGATTTAGGAAGAAAAGTACCTCCTGTAAGTGAATTTGTATGCTTGAGAAAAAATTTAATTCAGAATCAATTGTTGAGTCAAAGCTTTCCTGATCAACTCAATATTGCTCAACTCTTACTGGTAATATGAGACTCACACTTTTTAGCTTGACTTTTTCGGGGTTGGTTAACCCTTAGCCTGCTGCAGCCTTTGCAAACAGCTTGGAACCAGATCAGACGCCGATTAAATCGGCGTCTGATCAGGTTCCAAGCTGTTTGCTACTCTGACAATATTTCTTCCAATTTTGGAGCAAATTGAATGAACTTAACAATTTTAGCAGACGACATTTCCAGCAGACGACAATTTACCTAGCATGCTAAAGGTTAAGCTGATTTGCACTTGCATATTTATTGGCATCCATGTCCCGATTTGGTAAAGTTTTATATATATAAAGTTGGTATTTCAGTAACCACTCGGATTGAAACTTCACACACTTCTTCACTTTCATGAATTGACTTGCATTGCACAGGTTCCATAACTCTGTTTTATTAGCTGATATGAGCTTGAAGTTCTCATGGTGAACTATTGTGACCACGCTGTGTCAGTCGTCTGTTGTGCTTCCGTCTGTCTGGCGTCAACAATTTCTTTAAACAGCATCTCCAAAACCACAGAATGGATTTTTATGAAACTTGGCCTAGATGTTCCTTGGGTGGGTCTCTATATCAAAATCATTCAAAGTTTTGCTAGGTTGCACATATGGGCCGCCAGAGCTAAAAACAGCATCTCTTAGAACTGCTGGTCCGATTTTGAAATAATTTCACACAATTGGTCCTTATGTAACCTTCTAACAACTTTGGTCAAAATTCGGATTTGTCAAAAAACATTACCGCAAGGGGGCTTGGTCAATTTTCCATATATGTATGTAGTGGAAACTTTAAAAATCTTTGTGTGTGAAACTGCTAGTCCTATTTAAAATAACTTTACTCAGATGGTCCCTTGTGTGACCCTCTACAAAGACTGTTTGAATTATTCTGATTCATCTAAAGATATGACTGCCAGAGAACTTGGTCACTGTCTCTTTTTTATATAGTGAATTCTTTGAAAACCTTCTTGTGTGAAACTGCTGGCCAGATTTAAAATAATTTCACACAAATGGTCCTTGTGTAACCTTCTACCAAAACTGTTCAAATTATTTTGATTAGTAAAAAAAACATGACTACCCAGCATGCCCATTCACGCACTGCAGTACGTGAATCACGTACAAAATATCAAATGCACGCATAAAAATCACTTGTTGGGGGTACATGCACGCAGAGATTCGGAACTCTAGTTCAGCTGCAATATCGCTGTTTATTTCATCGCGCACTTGCCAATTGTTTGGTATGGTCTAAAACGCAGATCCGGTCCAAGAACGTTATAATTTCGTTTCCATCACCGAATTCTCGGCGTAATTGTCAGCTGTATAGAGGGGTTTGGTAAATGTTTTAGTCGGACGTCATACGGGTCGTGTGCAAAAAAAGAATGGATACGAAACGCAAAAAGGCATTTTAGCTTTAATAAACTCAGCAAAAGGTTAACAGTATTTTATTTTCGATATTTAACTGCAATTTTGATACACATTGCATATCTGTAATAGTTTGGCCATTTATTATTGATGGACGAATTTTACCAGTCTTCAGTTGACTGTATGTTATTTCGGACGAATCGTGTTCCGTTCACGAAATTGGGAATACATGAATCTTGCTGAAAAATTATTTATATTTAGTATAATATAGGGAGGGGTGTTTTGATTCAGAATTTCCTATCTTAACTTTGGAAAAACATTTTACTTTTTCTAAAATTATCTCATCTGTTATACCCCACCCACGAGAGTTCTGTATGAAGAAAACAACAACAAAAAACAAACAAAAAAAACATGTAATATACAAATTTCAGTAGTTAAATAGAAAATTTTCAGATCTGCCATGTAGTGTACCCCCAAATTTTGAAGTGTACCCCTATTTTGCAAAAGCAGGGTGTACATGTACCCTCAACTTTAAAAATGAGTGGGCATGCTGCTACCTACATGTATGCAATACTACAATTACCGCACAGTATTATGGCGTTTTTATTTTTAGCAACATGTCAATAAACAATCAGTACTTAGCAATCTCTTTTAAAACAGAACATATTGGAAGTAAAATCAATAGATGGTTTGATGGCGCAGTAGGTTGAGTGGATAGACATGTAATCATTTTGTAGTGATAGTTTTGATGGTTCGAACCTAGCAACTGCCATTTTTTTTTTTTTTTTTTTTTGCATTCAATTTATATACATGTACTTTGTGTAAGTTTGTTTTTCTCTGGTTTCTAATTTATTCATGAAAGCCTAAAAAATGTTAGATCATATTTAAGATGAAGAGTATTTAAACATGATTACGTGTTAACAGTGACATATATAAGTAAGTGAACAAGTAAGTACTAGATTAACTAACTTGTATTGTTTTTGTTGAATCGTATTGAAAAAAGTATTAGATACAGTTTTCAAAATTCTTTTTTACGGGTCCGGAAATCGAACGCCCAACGAAAAAGTACAAGACGGGGACCAATACCGCTTGGCCAACGCGGAATTACTGCTTGCAACGTAATCGTTACATGTATTAACTTAAATTTATGCTTTTGTTTTGTTTGTTTACATTTCAAAGCGCCTTATTACTGTGCGATACCTATAGATCATATATTATTGTCTATGAACCTGTACCATTATGTTATACAAACACACATGAAGCCTTTTACACAGGTGAGCACTTAAGAGTCAATGCCCCTTTTGTTTTAAATTTTTACAAAATTATGCCCCATTTTCATCTTTGGAATTTTTGGTTAAGTTTTTAGCTCATCTGATTTTTTGAAAAAAAATGTTGAGTTATTGTCATATCACTAGAGTGGCTTTGGCATTGCCTGGTGAAGTTTTATGTTTAGGTCAGCTTTTCTCCTAAACTATCAAAGCTATTGCTTTAAAACTTGCAACACTTGTTCACCATCAATAGCAGACTCTGTACAGCAAGAAACATAACTCCATTTTGATTTTGCAAGAATTATGGCCCCATTTGGACTTAGAAAATATCAGATTTCTTGGTGAAGTTTTGCGTTAAGGTCAACTTTTCTCCTTAATGGTCAAAGCTATTGCTTTAAAATTTGGAGCAGTTATTCGCCATTAAAAGCTGACCCTGCACAGCAAGTAGGCCTGCCTTAACTCTACATTGCTTTTTGCAAGAATTATGTCCCCTTTTGCACTTAGAAAATCTATTATACTGAGACAAAAAATCAGATTAGGGTCTGCACTCGCAATGCAGTGCTCTTATTGTATGTTACAAGCTGTTATCTCGAGAACGCTTGGGCCTAGGATCATGAAAGCTGATAGGGAGGTTGATCATGACCAGCAGATGACCCCTATTGATTTTGAGATTAGTAAGTCAAAGGTAAAGGTCACAGTGTCCCAGAACAGTAGAACTTTTTTTGCCAAATAACTAGAGAATGCTTTGGTCTAAGATCACATTAATTTTGCTATTGAGGTCATTTATCACTGGTAAACAGTTAAACCGTTTCCGGATGATAACTTGAAAAATAAAACATATTTCAGGTAATAACTCAAGAATGCTTTGGCCCAAGATCTTCAAGCTTGACTTGAAATTTGAGCATGACCAGTATTGATTTTGAGGTCAGTAGGTCAAAGGTCTAGGTGAAATTGACCCAGAACAGTAGAACTTTTTTGCCATATAACTAGAGAATGCTTTGGTCTAAGATCACATTTGATACGGTCATTTATGACTGGTAATTTTAAATGACCCATAATTATTGATTTTAGGTCAGTACGTCAAACGTCCAGTGCACAGTGACCAAATAATTTCTGTTCCTTATGCAGTTACTGAATGCATCAAGGGGGCATTTCATGTTCTGCAAGCTCTTTTTACATAGTAATGCCTCCTTCCAACTTTTATATTCATTGATTTAATTTTCTTTAGTGACAAGGCTTCGAATAGTTGAGCATTGCTGGCCACCAACAGCTCTTTTTTTACTGTTGACTTTGTATTTTGTGAACACCTTTGATGAAAACAGTAATGTTTAGATGGTTCAGAATCTGTGGTTAAACAAATCATTTATAATGAAGACGAAATGTATAACTGTTGTCTTAGTTACTCTGCATGTCAACATACGGGTATTCCCCTGTGGAAAAGGTTCGTGAACTTCATGAATTTATTCATGAACAAATTCATGAAATAGTTCATGAATAAATATTCATGAGAGTCAAAATTTATGTTTCATGAATTAAAAATAATACATGAACAAGTTCATGAATATTGAAATTCATGGAACATAAATTTTGATTCCCATGAATATTTATTCATGAATTTTAATTCATGAAGAAGTTCATGAATATCGAAATTCATGAAACATAAATTTTGATTCTCATGAATTTTAATTCATGAACATGAATATTGAAATTCATGAAACATAAATTTTGATTTTCATGAATTTTTATTCATGAACTATTTCAGGGTCTTGAAAACTTGTGACATTTCAAAAGGATTTTATAGTTTTTAAAATGAACGATTTATGACAACACCATAATTACTTACTTGATATTCAGTATACTCATGTTCCTTTTAAACCATTCCTAACTGTAGTATGATAAATATTTTCTTCTTATTTCTGCACAAACTTCTCAAAAATTGCTGAATCACATGTGCAAAGAATTTCCCAGCATGCAACAAAATAATGGAAACTGATCATGTGACATTATGAATTTAATGTTCATGAACATTCACAAACAGTTCATGAACTTATTCATTATTGTAAAAGGTAATAAACCTAATTTTTATGTTTTATGAATGAAAACAGTTCAGAAACTCACAATTGGGTTCAAGATCTGGTACTGAATTAGAAAAAGGTTTTGAATTTTAGTACTTTCAATGAACCTGTGTTCATGAACAATTTTGGTTCTTAGTCTAATACCAACAGTAACTGTTCAGGAACTGGTAAAATTCTGTAAGTTATTGAACTTGTGCAGTTTTTGAACCAATGGTCAAGAACATCATTGTTCTAGAACCACAGTCTAAGAACTGTTATGCTGGTTCAGGAACAGTTCTTCAAGTTCTTCAGAAGTTCTTGAATGTTCAAGAACTTAATACTAGTTCTAGAAAATCTTTTACAGGGGAAAATCATAACCCTGTAGTTCCTGAATCACAATTTGAATCATTATCTGAATTTCATTTTCAAGTTCATGAATTTCTTAAATTATTTAATGGATTTTCTGAAATGTTCATGAAGTACATTTACAAGTTCATGAAATGAAAGTAATTTTTCTTGAACTTGAGAGTTAATGAATTTAAGTAAGTGAACTTTTCCTTGTAGTTCATGAACTTTTTTCTTACAAATTCATGAATAAATTCATGAAGTTCATAAACCTATTTCACAGGGGTAATGTTAATGGTCCTGGTACAATCCTATGTAATAAAGCTAAACAGCTTGCAAGTGCTATTTGTTTCGCTGAAAACTGGCTGTGACATGTCTCAAGGATTGCCCACAGAATCTGTTGTAAATACTTCTTTATAAATTTTTGTTGCCCACCCCCACCCCCCCTCCCCCACCCCCCACTCCATATAGGAATATTATTCAGCATGTGAAGTTTTGCACCTGGGGTTTGTTTGAGAATTTAACATCTCCTTCCCCACTCCTACTCTCCATCACCACCCATCCCCCCTACCCACCCCCTAAAAAAATAAGAAAAGTAAAAGAAATAATAATGAATAAAAATATTTTTTACCCTTTCACTTTCTTTTATCTTGTGTTTCTTGGTGATATTTTGTGGTATGCATACAACCAGCCTAGCCTCCCCTTATGTCTCACACCCCCAGTCGGAGGTACTATAAAAGTTAACTAATAGTTTTGCATTGTCAGCAAGTAACATATAATCGTATGGTGACAGGAGGTGTGGGCACCAGTGTCCTGAGGACATCTAGTCTTTTTCTTCAAGTAAACAACTTTTACACTTGAGGAAATATTAATCATATAGTTATATCTTTTGTTGTCATCTTGGATACATTCAATTCAAACCTAGACTGATTACCTTTCTACCCTAGCAAACCTGGTATTTCTACAATATTTTTTCTCTAAACTGAAATGATAAATGTACGTTCCAAAATTACATCCATTATCACAAAAGGGTAGTTCTTTTTTACATAATTTGTTACTTTTTGTATGCAGGGCCTTTGTCGTCGATAGAAGAGGTTAGAGAAGGTGAGAAGGATTATGCCAAGCGCCTGGATCACCATGATGTAAGTTGAAAACCTACAGAAATATTTCTGCAACTGACCTCCCTTTCTGTGTCTGTATTCACAAGAAGTCAGGCATTTTCTCTTGAGTATTTGAATCATTGAGGGAAAGGGACCCTGAGAGATGATTAAATTTCTGCTGACACTAGCAAAGTTTTATTATCATGTTAAAAAAAGTCTTAATGAGTATCAAATTTTGGTTCTTTATGAAGTAAATAAAGAAATAAATACAGCTTAATAATATAAAGGAATGAAACTTCTTTGAATGCAGTGTTATTCTGAAAGATACTCATAAATTACTGTGGTAAAGTGTCATTTTAATATGCGGTTTCACATTATTGTACCAGTAAATAGAGGAAAATTGATATGCAGCATTTTTAGCATGCCACTAAAAATAAATGCACAACAGGAAAACATTTTTGAAAAATTGCCAGATTAAAAATTTAAAATAATTCGTATTCTGTTTTATGGAAATTTTGAATAAAGATGAAAATTGGTGTTAAATTGTAGTACCATAATGTTTTGGTTTTTTTCTGCATTGAAGAAAACTTCAGATATCTCATCTGACATGTGCACATGGCCACATGCATCATAAAAATTTGAAAACAAAGAAATAGCAGAAAGCTTGCCAAATCTTGAGTTAAATCCGCACAGAGCTTGAAGTTTTTTACTGAAATTTTCCACCCACTACACCAACCACTCCTTTCCCCAAAAAATGGGAGGGAAGTTCCCCAATATGATAGGATACGATTTTGATGTAATCAAGTTTAAAAGGTTTGCTGAGACCTGGGAAAATGTTAAACTATGACTAAAGCAATATCATTTTAACTTGTTTTTGTCCATTTCTGTTATAGGTCTTCACTTAATTTTAAAGTATTATTAATTGCTTTGAACTACAGTTCTCCTGGGACAATTAGCATACTGGTTGGAATCATTTTTATTAATTTTCCACCCCCTACACCAACCACCCCTGTCCCCCAGAAATGGAAGGGAAGACCCCCTATATGACAGGATACGAATTTGATGTGTGCAAGTTTTAAAGGTTTCCTGAGACCTAGAAAAAATGATAAACTACAACTTACAGCAATATCATTTTTAACTTGTTTTCATCCAATTCAATTATAGGTCTTCACTTAATTTAAAAGTATTATTGCTTTGAACTACAGCATTGTAGTTATTGGATGCCAATTACAATCACTGAGATTACTCCGGGACAATTAGCATACTGGTTGAAATCATTTTTATTAATTTGTTGAATTATTCATGTTCAAACAACCATTGTATTTCATATGCTCGAGCTATAATATTACAAGTAATTTGAGCTCTTACACAAGGTTCTTCACATCTTCATAAAATACATTCATTCAAAAATAAATTCTTTTGAACTATTATTTCGTATTTATGCTCCTGTTATTATGTCTCTCACCACACAGTGGTGTGGGAGACATATTGATTTACTCCAGTCTGTGTGTCTGTCTGTCTGTCACAAAGCTTGTCCACACTCTTTAGTCGAAAATTTCTCATCAGATCTTCACCAAACTTCAACAAAATGTGTCTGCCAATAAGTGCTTGGCCAAGTTCGATAACTAGCCAAATCGGCCGAAGCACTTCGGAATTATGGCCCTTGAATTACCAAAATCACTCAGATTTCTTGCGTAGTTTTACCTCCAAACCGACCCCTATACTACTAGTAGTATAGGGGTCTTTTTGGTGTCAAGAAAGCGCATGCACATGTGGATTCAGTAAACAGTATATAAAGACTGACTTACTATTTAGATGATTAGGCAGTTGTGGGAGACATGCACTTTTCTCAAAAGCATCTCTAGTTGCTGTATGTTTAAGGTGAAAAAAGAAGGTTTCATAGCCTACATCTCTCAACTGTCTAAATCTGCCAAGCATAGAACCCAACTGAACTAAATAATGGCAAACTGTCTAAATCTGCCAAGCATAGAGCCCAACTGAACTAAATAATGGCAAACTGTCTAAATCTGCCAAGCATAGAACCCAACTGAACTAAATAATGGCAAACTGTCTAAATCTGCATAGAACCCAACTGAACTATTGAACTAAATAATGGCAGACTCAGTTTGATTGAGTCTGTTTGTAAGTAGAAATGTGCAACACCCCTCTTGCTGAATTTTATTATTCAGCAACTTGAATGAACTGCATGATCCCAAAGGAACAGAAATGAGTCCAAGTGCATGGGCAACTTTTTACATCTCCTGCACAACACTAAAGATAGTTATTGTGAAGGTTAATCTATCCTTTGGAAGCATAAAATGCAACCAAGCAAAAGAATATCAATAAAACCTGTACAAAGAGGCCTCCTTTTGAAGTATAGAACACAACCTAGCAAAAATAATAGCAGACTTAATGGTTTGAATGAGTCTGTGTATCAGAGGTAATGAAATGTGCAGTACCTCACACACCCTCTACAACCGGTTTAAGCAGAACTCTATTATCCATTATATTAAGCATTGAATGGACTCAATGATCCAAAAGGACCAGATCTTAAAAAACCTTGAGTCGAGACTTATTGTGAGAGTTTAATTGCTCAGTAAGGAAGTGAATACAGACACTCGCTCTTCAGGTCTTAGGTTAAATATTATACAGTTACAGATGACCAGTATCAGTTAAATCATTGTTTAAAACGATCAAACTGATTAAAAGAGACTGCTGTTGTTGTTTTTGTTACAATAAAATGAGGTAAATCTACTATTTCCTGTCAGTTTTGCACTAATTCTGTGCAGTCCAGTTCTGAAAATAAAAGTTGAATGGGTAATTTCACTGACTTTACTTGAAAAAAATTTGAAACTTACAAAATATTTATAACTTGCATTTTAATTTTGACATTTTCATTTTATAATTAATTGAAAATTTGCAGGTGGATTAAGTACCTAGTAATGCTATTGAAGGTGTGGAATAAAATATTTAAGAAAAGCATATCCTTGTTGATAATTACAGTAATTGTCTGCTTGGATCAGTTTTCATGAATTACCAACCTTTATACCAAGTATTTGGGATTCTTTCTGGTATGTTTGTCTTCGTATGAGTTTATTTAAGTTATAACAGTCCACTTACAGGTCACCAACTAGTACTATTAATGTAACAGGGGCCTCCGTGGCCAAGTGGTTAAGGTCGCTGACTTCAAATCACTTGTCCCTCACTGATGTTGGTTCGATCCTCACTCGGAGCGTTGAATTCTTCATGTGAGGAAACCATCCTTCTGGCTTACAGAAGGTCGGTGGTTCTACCCAGATGCCTGCCTGTGATGAATTTATGCACAGAGGGGCACCTGGTGTTTTTCTCCACCATCAAAGCTGGAAAGTAACCATATGACCTATAAATGTGTCTGTGCCACGTTAAACCCAGCTAAAACAGAACAAAAAAGCATATTAGTTCTCTTTTTTACGGGGTTGAGGTAGTTACATAATACAGTCAATATGTTTGTTTGATTTCCTCTTATGTGCTGTCAAGTAGCTACACCTTCTTTCTAGCTCTGATACAGATTCAGAAGCGTCTGTGCAAATTTAATGGTCCCATGTTTGATCTTTCACTCAGTCATACTTAGTTTTAGTCATCTTGATTTGTTTGTGAAGAGATTTGGAAGGAGTTTTTATGGCCACAGTTACAATACAAAATGCAGTCAACAAACGTGCTAAACAAAGATAGCATTTAGTGTTTATTATCCTCTTTTATTATAATATATGGTCAGTATTCAGTAGCAATCTGACTAAAGTACATATCCTATTACGCTACGCCTAGGATCTGACAACGAGCTATTGATAGCCTCGTTCTGACGACCCTTCCACTAGCCAATCAAAAGCTAACTTACAACATTCTGCAAGCTTTAAAAAGCCTTGGTTTTTGATATCAATAATTTATATGTCAAAAGATGTCAGATAGCCGGTTAGCTCAGTCTGCAGGACATTTGCTCTGTAAGCGAGAGGTCCCGCGTTCGAGCCCTGGATTGAGTGCAAATTTTTCTTACTCTTTGACATTTGAACAAGTTGTCTGATTGGTTCAAATAAAAATAGCAATACTGGAAATCCAAAATATACAGAAGACAAATGTGAATAGGTCGTTCTCAGATCTTCGTGTAGAAGATCAAGTACTTTAGTCAGATTGTATTCAGTAGTTATGAGAATGTTTTGGCTTGTGGTTACCATTTAATTTTGCATTATTTGCATGAATGACCTTATGTTACCACTACACTCCTAAATATGTTAATATATAGGATATACCTTGCTTGATTAGCCCTAGGCATGTCTACATCTCAAATATTAGGCGCATTTAGAGCACAGCAGGTTAAAATTCATGTAAGGTTTTGTATTATAATACAGTCTGATACATGTGTATAATGTCTCATGTAGTTTTGAAAGATGTCAATAGATAAAATCAGCCGCATGTATTAGCATTCTTTTTCTGTATGATAATTAAGCCATTAGCTAATTATTCCCAGTAATATATAGGTGTTGTTTGAAAACTCACATACCATCACAACATCGAGGTCATGTTTGAAACTGTGTTTATTTCACATCAAAGCATGTAATATGCGCACCAACAAAATTATAAGTCATATGGCAACTTTATCGCTTCTCAATGGGGAGGAGGACCCCTGGTGTCCCTCCAAACATTACTGTAAGCACGGATGGGCACGTGGGTAGAACATTGAGCTGATTGTCTTCATCACATGAAAGAATTCTACATAAAAAACAAGGTCTCAGACCTGCAGCCATTGAAAGTTTCATGTTGCTGTAAAAACCAAATTTCAGGAAAGTGTGAAGTAGTTAGGCATAAAAAAAAAATTGTTTGTTTCCGGTATCCCGACCTACCTTAAATATTTGGCCCGACCCTAAATGTTTTTATGGCCTTGGAGAACATTTTTTTCAACTTTTTGACAAAAAGTTGCAAAACTGCACTTTTTATGCTTTAAACATGGTCAGTGATGTTATAAATCAACTTACTGATGCTCTAGAGGCATAACCCCCCATTTGTATTCATTTTTTGACACAAAAATAATTTCCGAAAAGTCTCGCTTAATAAAAAAAAAATCCAAAAAAAAAAGTTTTTCCGACCTACCTACCCTGATTTTTTTTTAGCATGTTACCGGAAACAAAGAATTATTTTTTTTAGGCCTTAGTATTCTGTTATCTAGTTAATGTAAAGAGAGGTAACTTGACACTTTCTTTAGTTATAACAGCAATATTTTGTTAATAGTTGTTGAATTCTTAAAACAAAATGCGGATTTTTGTATTTTATTTTAGGTTTGTTCTTTAATGCAGGTAAAAACAGTCACTAAATGATGTGTATGATTTCTGCTTTAAAAATGAAATCTGTAAAAATGGTCTTTAATTTAACACATAATTACCTTTACCTGGAATAGAAAAAAGACTATTATACACATATTCAAATGAACAACTCTGATTGATATTGAATTATCTGCATTTTCTTTGAAAATAGAAATTGGCTAAAATTTTGAGGGGCAGTATTTTATTTTTTGACATTATCAGGTACTTGAAAATTTCACATGTTTGTCCTTAGCAAATATTTTAGATGTGGGGTCTGTTACCATAACACACAGTATGGCATTTTGTAAACATTTTTGACCTAGTAGATATATATTTTCTTCAAAGGATTCATATCTGTTAGACCCTTACTTTAGATAAAATTTTCAGTTTCTTGCTTGAATATTTTTAATGTAATTGCAATATGAAACAGCTGTAATGAAATTACATTGAATAATGATGTATTTTTTATTTATTTTAAAAAGACTTTGAATGAGGAGGAACTTCGTTTTTCGTGCACATAATTCTAACTTGTGAGGTCATTAAAAGTTACTATTTTGATCTATCAAATATAAGGTTTCTCCTGAAGTGCAGTTTTGTTTAGGATCCATATATAAACTATAATCATTTAAAAGGTTTTCAAGTAAAATCTATTTGAAGTTTTGAAATATTTTTAATAAGGCTAATTTTATGGCCAAAAATGTTTTTCCCAGTTGTAAACATCTTGCAGATCGAGTCACACTTTGTTAGAAATTTTACAAAAAAGTTTTCTGTGTAAATGTTGCTTTTTTATGCTGCTAACTAAATTTATAACAATCTGTTCACAGATAGTCATTATTGAATTTTTTTAGCTCACCTGAGCAATGCTCAGGTGAGTTTTTCTGATCGCTCGATGTCCGGCGTCTGTCGTCCGTCGTCTGTCGTCTGTCGTCTGTCGTCCGTCGTCTGTCAACATTTAGCTTGTGTATGCGATAGAGGCTATATTTTTCAATTAATCTTCATGAATATTGGTCAGAATGATAACCTTGATGAAATCTAGGCCGAGTTCGAAAATGGGTCATCTCGGGTCAAAAACTAGGTCACTAGGTCAAATCAAAGAAAAACCTTGTGTATGCGATAGAGGCTGTATTTTTCATTTAATCTTCATGAATGTTGGTCAGAATGATAACCTTGATGAAATCTAGGCCGAGTTCGAAAATGGGTCATCTCGGGTCAAAAACTAGGTCACTAGGTCAAATCAAAGAAAAACCTTGTGTATGCGATAGAGGCTGTATTTTTCATTTAATCTTCATGAATATTGGTCAGAATGATAACTTTGATGAAATCTAGGCCGAGTTCGAAAATGGGTCATCTCGGGTCAAAAACTAGGTCACTAGGTCAAATCAAAGAAAAACCTTGTGTATGCGATAGAGGCGGTATTTTTCAATTAATCTTCATGAATATTGGTCAGAATGATAACCTTGATGAAATCTAGGCCGAGTTCGAAAATGGGTCATCTCGGGTCAAAAACTAGGTCACTAGGTCAAATCAAAGAAAAACCTTGTGTATGCGATAGAGGCTGTATTTTTCAATTGATCTTCATTAATTTTGGTCAGAATGATTGCCTTGATGAAATCTAGGCCGAGTTCGAAAATGGGTCATCTCGGGTCAAAAACTAGGTCACTAGGTCAAATCAAAGAAAAACCTTGTGTATGCGATAGAGGTGGTATTTTTCAATTGATCTTCATGAATTTTGGTCAGAGTGATTACCTTGATGAAATCTAGGCCGAATTCGAAAATGGGTCATCTGGGTTCAAAAACTAGGTCACTAGGTCATATCACGTAAAATCCTTGTGTATGCGATAGAGGCTGTATTTTTCAATTGAACTTCATGAATTTTGGTCAGAATGGTACCCTTGATGAAATTTAGACCAAGTTCGAAAATGGGTCATCTGGGGTCAAAAACTAGGTCACTAGGTCAAATCAAAGAAAAACCTTGTGTATGCAATAGAGGCGGTATTTTTCAACTGATCTTCATGAAATTTAGCCAGAATGATTACCTTGATAAAATCTAGGCCGAGTTCGAAAATGGGTCATCTGGGGTAAAAAACTAGGTCACTAGGTCAAATCGAAGAAAAACATTGTGTATGCAATAGAGGATGTATTTTTCAATTGATCTTCATGAAATTTGGTCAGAGTGATTGCGTTGATGAAATCTAGGTCGATTTTGAATATGGGTTATCTGAGGTCAAAAACTAGGTCACTAGGTCAAATTAAAGAAAAATCTTGTGTATGCGATAGAGACTGTTTTTTTTTCAATTGATTTGTATGAAATTCGGTCAGGTTGATTGCCTTAATGAAATCTAGGTCGAATTTGAATATGGGTTATCTGAGGTCAAAAACTAGGTCACTTGGTCAAATCACAGAAAAAACTTCTGTATGTGATAGAGGCTGTATTTTTCAGTTGATCTTCATGAATTTTGGTCAGAATGATTGCCTTGATAAAATCTAGGTCGAGTTTGAACATGGGTCATCTAGGGTCAAAAACTAGGTCATATCTAAGAAAATGCTTGTTTTATCGCAAGAGACCAATTTTTTGGTCCAATCTTAATGAAAATTGGTCAGAATATTTGTTTCCATGAAATCACTAGGTCAAACATGTTTTACACTGTTACGGAGTGTTTCTTAGGTGAGCGACCTAGGGCCATCTTGGCCCTCTTGTTTATAGAAATGGCATCTCAAATGGCTGAAATTTACAGTGGAAAATGAATTCTTACCTAATCAAGATACTTTGAAAATTTAAAAAGATCCAGTTATCACCCTAAGAGTTCTTTAGAAAGATGTGTAATATCAGTGGTATTGTCTTATATTCACCATTACCCTGCTAAATTTCTTTAATGAACTTGTCCATCTTTCAATTTGGACAGTACCATTAACTGTTAAAAGGGGTGCTGACCAAAAAGATACTGACTGAATGGCGGACAGTGCAGATCTTGATCAGACTGCACAGATGTGCAGGCTGATCATGATCTAAACTGGTTGTAAAGGCAGAATCAATCGTGTCCAACATGATAAGAGTTAAAAGAAAAATTATGGGGAAAACCTTTTTATAGAAAAGGTGCATAAACAGTAGTTCAGTGAACACTTTTTTTCATGCGATAAACATTGTTCCATGCTTATGTTTGAGACAGTATGTTACTCAGTAGACTACAGCAAATGTAGGATGTAAAGACCAACCACATCTCCCAGAAGTTAGATTGTAATCTGTTGAACTTCATAATGTTTCAATTTATTTGATAGCATGATTATAAGACACACCCTGGTGAATAATAATGTTACATTACTAAAGGCTGGTATTAAAATGATTTAATGTGCAATTTCAGTGCAGTTTGAAAGTGACGATATGGACCATGCCATGGGAAAACCAACATAGTGGCTTTGCGACCAGCATGGATCCAGACCAGCCTGCGCATCCGCGCAGTCTGGTCAGGATCCATGCTGTTCGCTTTTAAAGCCTATTGGAATTGGAGGAACTGTTAGCGAACAGTATGGATCCTGACCAGACTGCGCAGGCTGGTCTGGATCCATGCTGGTCGCAAAGCCACTATGTTGGTTTTCCCATGGTGCGGCTCAAATTATTATGGACTTGTCATTTCTGAGAGTATATGTTGCCTCTGACATTTTAAACAGGTTAATTTTAGAAAAAACTTTCTCTGACAAATCGGGATGGCTAAATGATCGCCTATAAAATTGGGCTAGCAATAATCTTACCTATCAGTTATTTTATTTAAAGGCTTTTGAGTACCTGCTGTTAGCTTTAAATCATTAACTTAGGTCATGCTTCTTTGCTCAGCTACAAGTATTTTAAATAAAATATTAATTTATACAGTATTAAGTAGGTGTAGGTGGAACCTTACAAACCTTTGTAATTTCTAAATCTATATGTTTTATCATTTTCTATGAAATAGGTTTTATAGCCATTATCTGACATGGGGGTAATAAGGACATCTACATATTCAAATGTATTGAAGCATTCAGCGAAAGTTAACATAAAAAGATATACATACACTACATGCACAATGTTTAAGCATGATGAATGACAACTGCAGTACACAGTGATGTACAGGGTGTTCCCAAATGGATTTTACCAATTCTTAATATGTATTCTAGTAGTATATAACTAGTAGTATAAATAGTTTCAGATACTGTCTCTTAAAATTATTTCCATGCCTAATCACTCATTATTTTCATTGAACTGAAGATATGATTAATTTAAAGTTGGTAATACAGAAAAGTATTTTTTGTTGGCACTTATCTTCAAATAATTATATGCACTTTGAGAATAAAGTGCAGTATGTGCAGGGGTTAGGGGAAGGGGCCCAGGCCTCTGATTTGGGGAACAAATAGCTTGGTTTTTGGGCAAAGGGGAATAAAAGACCTTATGTAAAGTCAGTTTTTGGGGAACACTGCATGATTTAAAAGAAATTTGCTGAGGGGAAGGGGCCTATAAACAGCCACTATTTAGAAGGAAAAAAAAAACCACTGAGTATGTGATCATGTTAAACATTGTTACATGTTGATTTACAGAGAGGGAAGGCATTTTGTGTGGTGTTTGGGTCCAACCATAACGTCCTGTATCTGCTTGCTCCAAACTACGACATCAGGGACAAATGGATCAAAGGGCTTAGATATGCTTTACAGCTCAATCAGTTCCTTAAACAGAAAGAAAGTGATAAATTGTAAGTTTGTAAATACAGAAGTATTTTACTTCAGTGTTTTTGTATTTGACTGCTGTTTTTTGAGTGCAACCATTATGAACATTTTGGGACGTTTTCTCAATCTGATGCATGTATTTTATATTTTATGCATGATCCACAAACGTATCAACATGAATGGAAATACTGTTATCTGTTCTTAAATTTCTGTAAAGCTACTAAACCCTTAATACTAAATAAAAATAAGTTCATTGTCCCCTGTTTTATTTTTATTCATTTTTTATCACTTCCTGAGTATGAGAGGAATAGACCATTTTGCTATTATTTCAGCTGGATCTGTGAAGCATTTGACCGTGCTGATAAAAATTCTGACAACAGACTCGATTTTGAGGAGGTTATGACATTGTTAAAGGGCCTCAATGCCGACATGGACAGAGGTTATGTCCGGGAAATGTTCAATGTAAGTCTGTTTCATGTTTTTGTACATGCAAATCAAGTGGATGAAAATGTATATTGACCGTTTTCTTCATACATTTGGATTTATATAATATTTATGCCCCCTCCCCCTTCAAAGAAGGAGGGGTATATTGTTTTGCAGATGTCGGTCAGTCTGTATGTAGAACAATCTGTTTCCAAATGATAAATCAAGAATGCTTGGGCCTAGGATCATGAAAGTTGATAGGGAGGTTGGTCATCATCAGCAGATTGCCCCTATTGATTTTGAGATCAGTATGTCAAAGGTCAAGATCACAGTGACCTGGAACAGTTAAAGGTTTCTGGATGATAATTCAAGACCGCTTGGGCCTAGGATCATGAAAGTTGATAGGGAGGTTGATCATGACCAGCAGATGACCCCTATTAATTTTGAGGTTAGTAGGTCAAAGATCAAGGTCACAGTGACCCCGAACAGTAAAACGGTTTCAGGGTGATAACTCAAGAATGCTTGGGCATAGGATCGGGAAAGTTGATAGGGAGGTTTTTCATCACCAGCAGATGACCCTTATTGATTTTGAGATCAATAGGTCAAAGGTCAAGGTCACAGTGACCAGGAACAGTAAAACAGTTTCCGGACAGTATTTCAAGAATGCTTGGGCCTAGGGTCAGGAAAATTGATAGGGAGGTTGGTCATGACGAGCAGATGACCGCTATAGATTTTGAGGTCATTAGGTCAAAGTTCAAGGTCACATTTGCCAGGAACAGTAAAACGGTTTCCGGACAATAACTCAAGAACGCTTGGGCCAAGGATCATGAAAGTTGATAGAGAGGTTAATCATGACCAGCAGATGACCCCTATTGATTTTGAGGTCAGTAGGTCAAAGGTCAAGGGTACAGTGACCAGGAACAGTTCAACCGTTTCCAGATGATTACTTGAGAACGCTTGGGCATAGGATCACAAAACTTGATAGGGAGATTGGTCATGACCAGTAGATGACCCCTTTAGATTTTGAGGTCAGTAAGCCAAAGAGCAGGGTCACATTGACCCAGAACAGTTAAACCCTTTCCGGACAATAACTTGAGAACACTTGGAGAAGTGAAGAATTAACACAGCTTATTTCTTAGAACAGTGGTATCATGATTGTTGGGCTAATCATATTTATATGCAGTCCATGTGATTAGCCATACATTGACATATCTAATTTTGCATTTTTCATCAGGCTGCAGACTGTAGACGAGTGAAAGGGGAAAAACCCACCTTAGATCGTGAAGAATTTGTGCAGTTTTATACTGTACTTACAGAAAGACCAGAAGTTGAGGAATTATATGCAAAGTAAGTTGTTTTGTTGTAATCGCCTTTGCTTGGTGTACATGATATCAGACTAGTTAGGTACTAGTAGGCTTTTCCTACTACCATACAGTTAGCATACACAAGCTTGGTAGCCATGAAAATATTTATTTGGGTGAAATTTGCTCAGGCATTGGTTTATGTTACACAAATAGAATACAATCAAATGTCAGCATTGAAAAGTTTAATATAGATGTTTAGTGGGAACTTTAAAAATGTTTCTGTCAGAAACTGCTAGCCCAGTTCCAAAATAATTTCACAAAACAAAATGTACTATAGGTGATCCTTTAAGAAGAAAGTTTTGTCAAAAAATATGACAACTGCAGCTAAACAATATAAAACTCTTTACCTCTTCTGAACACTGTTGATTTTGAAATAATGTCACTGAAATGTTTCATGTGTGGTCATCTTCTAAGATTGTTCAGATAATTCACATTTGTCAAAAACTGTGTAAGGGGATATGGTCTAGGGATCAATATAATTGCACCTTTACTAATCCTACCAGGTGTTCTGTATTACAAAAGTGCTTCTATTGTGACATTTTGATACAAGCAAAACTGTATTATCTGCACTATAAAATACTAACTGGTATTTCATTTTATTATCGGCTTGTTAAAAGTTAATTTTTTACCATAAATAAGTTGACAAAATCATAGGAAGCAGGTTTTGAGTGGTAAATCAAACACATGAATAAACCGTTTTCATTTTCCACTCATTTGTGTAATTGCAAGGGAAGTAAACTAATAGATGTCTCTTCTTATAAGTACTAGCCCAAGGCAAGAGTTTTCATTTTTTGCGGATCACAACTTCTAATCAAAAATTAAAACTTCTGTTACTGATATTAACAAAACTGTCATAAATTTCACATTTGTGAAATCATTTTTGGTTATTTCAAGGACTTAGAAATCAATTTCAAGACTTTATTTAATGTATTTCTTCATTGAAAATTTTAGGGTCTATCTCTATATGGTCATTTAAAGTGAAAACTTAAAAAACTTTCATGTGAAGAACTGCCAGCATGATTTTGAAATGATTTCTCACACATGTTCCTCTATCAAGATTTTTAAAAATGATTTCAGTTCATCTAAAAAACCTGGCTGCTAGAGAGGGTGTGTTTTTTCCCTATTTTTATAAAAAAATCTTGTCAGAAACAGCTTAGCAAGTTCTGAAATGATTTCACAGATATTTTCCTAGAGTGACCCTCTCTCAAAATTGTTCAAAAAAAAAGTCCCCAATGGTTGAAGCTAGTTGTCTCTGGAAATCTGCAGACCAACTTTGAAAGCAGTTTGGCAACATTTTTTTTTCTATGACTCTTATTTTAAAATTGTTACCTGATTGAGCTGTAAAACTCAGGCGAGTTGCCTGTGACCATTATTGCTCTCTTGTTTAATATCAGCATTGTTGCTTACTGCTATAACATCCCAGATAAAACCTGTCAACAGAGCTACAAATATATTATTGATTGGCACTGGTACAAAAACTGATATTTGGATCATATCCCATAGGAAAATATTGCTAATGTGTTTCCATTCTGTATAACAATGAAATAAGTGTAAGTATACATTAGACAGTACTAGCTAGATTGTTCTGTCATATCTGGTCTTGTCTCTGTAATGGATTGTTATATTAACAAATTGAAAGTTTATTACCTAGAACATAATATGGTGTGACAAAGGACCCCACATAAAGATTTTTGAGCCAGTTTTGCTACTGTGTTCAGCAGTGTTAAAGATTGAATGTGAAAAAAACATTATCAGAACCCCTTAATTCCTACATGGTGGTTTGTGAAAAATAAAATCATGCAAAGACAAAACACTGCAACAGTCTCCTATATTTACATGAAACTTGATGGTGGATAAGATTATTGTTTCCAGAAGAATAGATATTGAAGTTTTTGCAATCTTGCACTTTTAGTCAGCAGGGAGAGCCCAGATCTATGGACAGTTCAGTCCCCAAGTTAGTGAGGCGTAGGTTCTCCATGACAATTGATTAAAGACATTGTGTCTCAAATCATTCGTCCTCCACCTCTGATTCATGCGGAAAGTTGGCAGTTACTTGCAGAGAACAGGTTTGTGCTGGTACAGAATCCAGGAATACTGGTTAATTGCCAGCTGTTACATAACTGAAACACTGTTGAAAAACAATGCTAATCCCAAAACAAACAAACACAGTCATGTGCTATTAGTAAAATGTTACAGTGATTAACTCAGTTACCATTGATTAAAATTAAGAAGCTGTAATTAGTACATAATTGATAATATTTAACAGGCCTTTTTTTCATCAATTTGGGAATGCCACCGACACTGGTGGAATTGGGAAAATGCTCTCAGAAATTGTCTTAATTGGGACAATTTGCAAATTACCAAAATCTACATAAATGTGTTTTTGTGTGAAATATTAATGAATTGCATTTCAGTAATTGTTCAACTGTATTATAATTTACCTAAACATACATACAAATTGGCAAAACTATCTTAAAACAGCAAAAACCCTAAAAGGTATAATCATTTGGGAATTTTAAATTCAACTTTGGGAAAAAAACATACTTTTTAGCTCGACTAAACGAAGTATAAGGAGAGCTATCCTACTTGCCCCGGCGTCGGCGTCTTTCCGCGTCCCCACCTTGGTTAAAGTTTTGGTGCACTTTCTCTTTTTTCAACTTATCTCTGTAATTACTTGATGGATTTGATTCAAACTTGAAATACTTATTCCTCATCATTATCCACATCAGCTGACATAAGGGCCATAATATTTCATGAATTATCCCCCCTTTTCACTTAGATTTTCAGGTTAAAGTTTTGATGCACTTTCACTCTATCTCTGTTATTACTGAATGAATTTGATTCAAACTTAAAATAGTTGTTCAGCATCATCACCCACATCATATGACACAAGATGCATAACTCTGGGACCATTTTATCATGAATTATTCCCCCTTTTTACTAAGAATTTCAGGTTAAAGTTTTGGTGCACTTTCACTCTACCTCTGTTATTACCGAATGGATCTGATTCAAACTTAAACAATTGTTAAACATCATTACCCTTATCATATGACAGAAGGTGCATAACTCTGGGACCAATTTTTCATGAATTATTTCCCCTTTTTACTTAGAATTTTAGGTTAAAGTTTTGATGCACTTTCACTCTGTCTCTGTTATTACTGAATGGATTTGATTCAAACTTAAAATAGTTGTTCAACATCATCACCCACACCATATGATGCAAGGTGCATAACTCTGGCAACAATTTTTCATTAATTATTCCCCCTTTTTACTTAGAATTTTAGGTTAAAGTTTTGATGCACTTTCACTCTGTCTCTGTTATTACTGAATGGATTTGATTCAAACTTAAAATAGTTGTTCAACATCATCACCCACACTATATGAGACAAGCTGCATAACTCTTGCACCAATATTTAATGAATTATGCCCCTTTTTGCTTAGGATATACTTATATAGTGTTTTGATACATTTTATCTTTACCTCTCTTATTACTTTTAGTTGATATTTTTGACATAGACTCAGGCTATTGTGCAATATCTTCATCCACAATTGGAGTCATTAAACACTCCAGTGACAGCTCTAGTTTCCTCAGATGTGCCCAGTTTCACTATCTAGCATCGAAATAGTCGAGCGCACTGTCTCCTGTGACAGCTCTTGTTTGCATTGGGATTACCTCCTTTTACAGGAGTTAGATTTATAGGGAAAAAAAGCCCTGTATTAAATATGTAACAAAAAGGTAAATATATATGTATTTTTAGCAATTCATATAGGAGTTAGTCACTTCAAAGAAAATTGAAATGTTTTAAAGGATGGTGTTTCCACACCTCCCATCCTTCTCCCATCCCCAATCCCTTCCCGGTCTCAGAACTTTATAATGAAAAAGGTAACTTTGATTAGAATGATCTTTAAACAGAATTACTTTAGATATTGGTAAAATCACTCACCCAGCGTTTCATGGGTAGTAAAGTATATCTTGAGATAATGTCATTAAGTAGGAGGAACGGCCTGGGAGTGTGAAATATTTGGAATATTGATCAGTGAGAAATCTCTTCATTCATAATTTATACTGGCTTGGTCTCTATTATATCTCTTGATCTATGTTTACTTAATATTGTTTGTTGTCATATAATCCACTTGTACACAGATTACAGAGAAATTTCATGGAGGGAATTTGTTCGATTCAGTTTCATTTTATTTCATAATACAAATTTGAAAATTGTGTTTTATTATAAAGATGTAATTTTAAGACTGCAGTTGAACCTCTGTCCTTGGCACCTTTGAAAAGCAAATATCAACATACAAAGGCTGATTTTTTTTTATACAAGTAAGCCAGTGTTTTAGGAAATTAATCTTTCCATATTGACCAAAAAGATTTTTTTTCTTCCAGAAGTGTTGTCCCACACAGGTTTCATTGTACCTTTATTTAGAAATCCTTGCATAATTTTTTAAGTCATATGTTTGATGGATGGATTATGGAAGCTGGCTGGGGCAATTCATGAGGTTTCAATCCATTTCCCTTATATATTTTCAATATTTGGATTATCGGAAACCTTCGATAACTCAAGCATTATGTGCATCCCTTTGAGACCTCAATTAGGTGTTTTACTGTATATGGAAACCATGCTTTGGAAAACAAAATGCTGGTCTTTAATCACAAGTAGTTATTACAGACAGAGAAACACTGATGGAGAATAGTGTCATAACTAAACACAATGGGCTCGTGACAATATAGTTCTAAGGCAGAAGAAACATTCAGAGATGGGAATTCTTGATTATCTCCCGCCGATGAAATCAGGAGGGGGATATTGAAATGGCGTTGTCAGTCCGTCCGTCCGCAGCCATTTCTCAGTAACTACCTGGTAGAATTTCATGAAACTTGAAATAAACATGAACCAACATACTGCAATGATGCCCGTCAAGTTTTTTTTTGGATTGGTCAATTTCCCTTAGAGTTATTGCCCTTAATTTAATGAAAAAATGTCAGTCCGCAGCCATTTCTGAGTAACTAGCAGGTAGAATTTCATCAAACTTGAAATAGACATGAACCAAGATAATGTGATGATGCCTTTCAAGTTTTTTTTGCGATTGGTCAATTTCCCGTAGAGTTATTGCCCTTGATTTAATGAAAAGTCCACGTCTGCAGCCATTTCTCAGTAACAAGTTCGTAGAATTTCATGAAACTTGAAATAAATATGAACCAACATACTTCATACTTTGATGATGCCCATCATTTTCTTTTTTTATTATAGGCCCGAAGGAACGTATTATGTTATGGGCCCGGTGTCCGTCTGTCTGTCCGTCCGTCCGTTAGCAATTTCGTGTCCGCTCTGTAACTCTTGAACCCCTTGAAAAATTTCAAAGAAACTTGACACAAATGTTCACCACACCGAGACGACGTGCAGAGCGCATGTTCTGGATGTCTCATTTCAAGGTCAAGGTCACACTTAGGGATCAATGGTCATATTAGTGTGTTTTGTGTCCACTCTTTAACTCTTGAACTGCTTTAAGGATTTCAAAGAAACCTGGCACAGATGTTCACCACACTGAGACGACGTGCAGAGCGCTTGTTTTGGATGACTAGCTTCAAGGTCAAGGTCACACGTAGGAGTGAAAGGTCATATATGACTGCTGTGTCCGCTCTGTAACTCTTGAACTGCTTGAAGGATTTCATAGAAACTTGGCACAAATGTTCACCACACTGAGGCGACGTGCAGAGCGCATGTTTTGGATGACTCGCTTCAAGGTCAAGGTCACACATAGGGGTCAAAGGTCATATATGACTTTGCTTTGTGTATATTGCTATGCATTGCAGTACTCTTGTTTTTATTTGGCAGATCCCTTTTTGTTCTCTTACAATAATTTTTTTTGAATTACTTCCCTTTTGTGTTACTATAAATAGCTTATTTTGAAACTTTTTTATTATTGGCAGTAGGGAAAAACTGAGACCACTTTTCTGTGGTACAACATGGATGGTACATCCAATTTTTAGATGTATTTTGACATAACTTTACCAGGTAAGAATTTTTTTGTGGACTTTGAAATTTTTTTTTTTTTTTTTGGAATCTCTTCTTTTTCTTATTCCTGTCCTTTGGGCTTCAACAGTCAAGTTCTTTAAATTTTGCTCCCATTCTCTGATGTAACCCTTCGGTCATATATTGCCCCGCTTGGCGGCGCTCTTGTTTGTCAATTTTCCATACAGTTATTGCCCTTTAATTGTTTAAAAATCCACAGATTTGTACATAACAAACCAACCAATTGGAACAATTTCATTAAACTTCTTTCATTCTTTTCCATGAACATTTTTTATAAACATGTGAAGTTGTGTACCCACTGGTCGCCACCTTGCCTCGGTCACACCCCCTCCCCCTCCCAACCCCCACCCCCCCATTTTTTTTTTTTTTTTAAATTTTTATTTTTAATTTTTAATTTTCCATCAGTATAATCAACATGTAAAGTTTTGTACCCCCCCCCCCCCCCCCCTCAAAAAAAACATTTATTTTCTGTTAATTTGATTTTGACTAATGAAATTATTTGCTTCTTTGTAATATTCTTAACTTTTTGCTGGATATATTTTTTTGCCGTTCCTCACCACAGACCCTTTCGGCGGGGGATACCAATTCATCGAATTTGCTTGTTTTGATAGTTAGGGGGACTGTGTAGTCATAGGGACTAACAGACATTTGTTTTTAATGTATTTTAGATATGCCAAGGATGTTGGTTACATGACAGCATCAGACTTACAGATGTTCCTTACACATGATCAGAAGGTATTATACTGTTTATACATCATAGTTCTATATTCTTCTTAGCCCAGTTTCTTGTAGCCCCTTCAATTCATGAAAAATCAACTAGGCATCAAGGACCATTGATTTAAAAAGGTGCAATCACTAAAGTCAGATTTACAGCAAATTATTGTCTGCCTGCAGTAATCCTGTCAAATTAATGAAACTCATCAAGTTACCTATTTAAATCAGAATCTTTTATAAAACACAATAAACATGATTTAATCTGTCAACAGTATTTGTAATCATTGCAAAACCAGCCGTGTATACACATCTTTACTGTTTGGTCTGTTAGCACACAGCCTTGGTACTAACTGAAATTGTAAACATAAGGGCCTGTCCACTTAGTTCAGTAGGGAGAGCGTTAATCTACGTATCGCAGGGTCACGAGTTTGATCCCCGGGTGGGGCGTATGTTCTCCGTGACGATTTGATTAAAGACATTGTGTCTGAAATCATTCGTCCTCCACCTCTGATAATTCATGTGGGGAAGTTGGCAGTTACTTGTGGAGAACAGGTTTGTACTGGTACAGAATCCAGGAACACTGGTTAGGTTAACTGCCCACCGTTACATGACTGAAATACTGTTGAAAAACAGTGTTAAACCCAAAACAAACAAAAGTAAACATACGGCTTTGGATAGTGTTGGAAAAAAATTCATGTCAAGCAAAGAAGTATGACATAAGTAAATGACATGATTAGTTTCATTTAAATGATGTATTGATACAGGATTACTGAATTTAGTTGATAATTAGCTGTAAGTCTAGTAAATGTCTGTGCAAGTGAAGTGAACCCAGTGTTCGGAAGCCCAAGCCTCCAGTTTCTGGCCTTGTCTCTGATTTATATAATATTTGATCATATTTCACTACTTTCTTCATTTCGGTTCATTTTTGATGAAAATGGGTGTGATATATGTCTTGTTATATTTTAGTTATCCCAGGTCCAAATGTTTATCTGACCCACAAAAGTCAACAAGTCAAAACACTAACTTCTGTTGCAGCAGCTGTCAACCAACTTTTCAGTTCATATGCTGTTTAAAGTGGTCAGAGATATTCATAAATATGGCTTGCTTGCAAACAAAGCAATTTTCATAGAGAGATTATTGCTTTGATAACTGGTTAACTAGTGATAGAAAATTGGTTTTAAGAGCTGCATTTTACATTTTGATATAATACTTCTTTAATTGTGTGAAAATATATTGTAATAAAGGTTTTGTGGCTTTTGTGAACAATAGAAAGGACTTTCTAAGAGGAACAATGCAAAGTGCAAAGGCAGATCCAGAAGATCCTTAGGTGGGAAAGGGGGAAGCGAAGAAAAATGCTGTCTAAAATATATCATACATACATTTCAAAATGAAGGTCTTAGTCATGTTTGTTTTACTTCAGGAGACTGGAGTGACTATAGAAAGATGTAAAGAGATCATTGTTGTGTATGAACCTCAGCCAGAAATGAAGAAAGGTGAAAAAATGAGTCTCATTGGTAAGTTATAGAGCTCTGCACATCTCATGCCTTATGAATAAAATTGAATGAATTTATTTACCAGCCTATGCCCATATTCAGCAATGTTTGAAGTCTAAAACTTAAACTTTACGATGCTAAATTTACTTTTTGCTCTGTTATATTTAAGTAATAAAACTTTACACGAGTGTGCATTATGTAGCTCAAGCAGCTCAGTAAAATTTCAAAATATTGATGCCAGCATACAAAGGGTTACTTCTCTAGGCTTGATAATGGTGCTTAGAAAAAAAAACTATGAAACTTAATTTTAGACATATCATCATAATACAGGTGAATATGCCTGATTATTATTATCCAGTATTCTCACTGATGATAAATGGTTGCGAGTTACCAATGTTTATGGATTTCTAAATTATTTTAGAATTATTCATTGCTACGACACTAAATGTGCAGTTTACGAATCACGATCATAAATTGTTGCAGTTATGATTGCTACAGATCACTAATTGTTGTTTACTGATTGCTACAGAGTCACAAATTGTTGCAGTTTTACTGAATTGCTGTAAGTTACTTAGTTTGAGTTTTACTGAATTGCTACAGATCACTAAATTGTGCAGTTTCTGAATTGCTACAGAGTCACTAAATTGTTGCAGTTTTACTGAATTGCTGTAGAGTTACTAGTTGTTGCAGTTTTATGAATTGCTACAGAGTCACTAAATTGTTGCAGTTTTACTGAATTGCTACAGAGTCACTAAATTGTTGCAGTTTTACTGAATTGCTGTAGAGTTACTTAGTTGTTGCAGTTTTACTGAATTGCTACAGAGTCACTAAATTGTTGCAGTTTTACTGAATTGCTACAGAGTCACTAAATTGTTGCAGTTTTACTGAATTGCTGTAGAGTTACTTAGTTGTTGCAGTTTTACTGAATTGCTACAGAGTCACTAAATTGTTGCAGTTTTACTGAATTGCTACAGAGTCACTAAATTGTTGCAGTTTTACTGAATTGCTACAGAGTCACTAAATTGTTGCAGTTTTACTGAATTGCTACAGAGTCACTAAATTGTTGCAGTTTTACTGAATTGCTGTAGAGTTACTTAGTTGTTGGTGAGTTACCGATGTTATAAATAGTGAGATCTAATAGAAGTTAGATTTCAAAATTTGTATTCATAAATGTTAAATGTAACAATAAGATTGTCCTTTAAAGTAATTGAGTATCCATATTCATGTACATATGAAACATACAGAACAGGGCTGGTGTTTATTCAACAAAATAGACTTTAATACAGTGATTCATTGCCATATCAGAAGGCAAATGCATGCATATAAAACTGCAGTAGAGAATGCAAATAAAGGATAAAATTATATGCAAAAACATATCTGCATACATCTGTTTGAATTTAAAACAAAATTGATATATCGTTAGCTGTCTGAATAAATATTTACACAGTGATATTGGTTACAGAAAGTTAAGTTCATCGTTCTTATCTTTGCATAAAAACAAAATAAATGTACGTTTGTTTAACATTATGGCATTACAACAATTTAAGAGGTCTGTAAATTTTGTCATGATGGGAATAATGATAAATTATGTACCTGGTTTTGATAAGCAAAATTAGAGTTTGCAATATATAAGGGGCCTCCGTGGCTGAGTGGTTAAGGTCACTGACTTCAGATCACTTGCCCCTCATTGATGTGGGTTCGAGCCTCACTCGGGGCTTTGAATTCTTCATGTGAGGAAGCCATCCATCTGGCTTACAGAAGGCTGGTGGTTCTACCCAGATGCCTGCTCATGATGAAATAATGCACGAAAGGTCACCTGGGGTCTTCCTCCACCATCAAACCTGGATAGTCGCCATATGACCTATAATTGTATCGGTGCAACATTAAACCCAACAAAATAAATAAATTGCAATATATAAGGCATGTTGAGCTATGTATATTTTGTTCATATTGCAGTACTAACTTAATACTAAGACTTTTAATACCACAGGCAATTACTAAAATATATAATAAAAGTCTGAAAAGTCTGACATGTCATTAAAGAAATAGAATAGCAAATCCTGCCCAATGTTTTGACCTCAAAACTTTGAAAATTTTAGGCCTGTAAGAAGGTAAAATTAGATTAATTTTTTTTCAGGTTTCCGTTGTTTCTTGGTATCTCAGCAGCAACATTTATTCAACAGAAGTCATCGGCGTGTCTATCAAGATATGACCCAACCAATGACAAACTACTTTGTTAACTCATCTCATAATACGTAAGTTTGCAAGTATATTTTGCTAACTTGAGCACAGAGTGCTTATGGCGAGCTTTTAGTATTGTTGGACGTCTGTTATCAGTGTGTCGTCCACACTTTAAAGAACATCTAGACTACCAAGCCAGTTTCAACCAAACAAAACAAAGAGTGTTCACTGGGTTTTCCCAGTTCATATTTCTTATAATCTGGGTCATCCATGCTGAATTCTAGCTGTCATGGCAACTAAAAGGAAAAGCTATAAAATCTTCTCAGTAGTCACTGGCCTGATTTTAAAATTATTTCACAGAAATGTCCCTTGTGTCACCCTCAACCAAATTGGTGCAAATCATCCTTCTGGCAGCCTGTGAGGTGGGGCTGGTTTTTGTACCCCCCGACAACAAAGTTGTAAGGGTGGGTATACTGGTTTCAGGTTGTCTGTCTGTCTGTCCGTCTGTCCGTAAACGCAATCTTGTGCGCACCATATCTCCTTATCCCCTTGACAGAATTTAATGAAACTTCACACAAGTGATCAGTACCAACAGTAGTTGTGCATGGTGCTTGTTAGGTTCTTTTAGATAAAAAATTTGCAGAGTTATGGGACTTTGTTTTTTTGTTACTATACTATATACATAGACACAATCTTGTGCGCACCATATCTCCTCATGCCCTTGACACAATTTAATGAAACTTCACACAAGTGATCAGTACCAACAGTAGTTGTGCATGGGGCATGTTAGGTTCTTTTAGAAAAAAAATTTGCAGAGTTATGGGACTTTGTTTTTTTGTTACTATACTATATACATAGACACAATCTTGTGCGCACCATATCTCCTCATCCCCTTGACACAATTTAATGAAACTTCACACAAGTGATCAGTAACAACAGTAGTTGTGCATGGGGCATGTAAGGTTCTTTCAAAAAAAAATTTGCAGAGTTATGGGACTTTGTTTTTTTGTTACTATACTATATACATAGACACAGTCTTGTGCGCACCATCTCTCCTCATCCCCTTGACACAATTTAATGAAACTTCACACAAGTGATCAGTAACAACAGTAGTTGTGCATGGGGCATGTTAGGTTCTTTCAGCGACAAAAATTGCTGAGTTATGGGACTTTGTTTCTTGTTAACATACTATGTACATACAGTCTGCATATGCAATCTTGTGCATGCCTAATCTACCAAACCCTTACACACAATTTAATGAAACTTCACACAAGTGATCAGTACCAACCCTAGTTGTGCATGGTGCATGTTACATTCTTTTAGATAAATATTCTGCATAGTTATAGGACTTTGTTGTGCCCCCCCATGAGTGGTGGGGGCATATAGATTTGGTCTTGTCCGTGCATCCGTGCGTCCGTCCATCCGAAGTTCGTGACGCGCCTAGCTCGAAAAGTATTTGATATAAATTGATGAAACCTTGCATGAGTCTTTATCATGATATGAACTTGCGCACCTCCTATTTTTCGTCTGGCTCCACCCCCGATTTTCAGAGTTATGGCCCCTGAAATAGTCAAAATGCACATTTTGACCTTGTGACACGCCTAGCTCAAAAAGTATTTGATATAGATTCATGAAACCTTGCATGAGTCTTAATCATGATATGAACTTGCGCACCTTCTATTTTTCATCTGGCTCCGCCATCTATTTTCAGAGTTATGGCCCCTGAAATAGTCAAAAATGCACATTTTCACCTTGTGACATGCCTAGCTCAAAAAGTATTTGATATAGATTCATGAAACCTTGCATGAGTCTTAATCATGATATGAACTTGCGCACCTCCTATTTTTCATCTGGCTCCACCCCCTATTTTCAGAGTTATGGCCCCTGAAATAGTAAAAAATACACATTTTCACCTTGTGACACGCGTGGCTCAAAAAGTATTTAATATAGATTCATGAAACCTTGCATGAGTCTTAATCATGATATGAACTTGCGCACCTCCTATATTTCATTCGGGTCTGTCCCCAATTTTCAGAGTTATGGCCCCTGAAGTAGTCAAAAATGCACATTTTCACCTTGTGACATGCCTAGCTCAAAAAGTATTTGATATAGATTCATGAAACCTTGCATGAGTCTCAATCATGATATGAACTTGCACACCTCCTATTTTTCATTCGGGTCCGCCCCCTATTTTTAGAGTTATGGCCCCTGAAATAGTCAAAAATGTACATTTTCACCTTGTGACACACCTAGCTCAAAAAGTATTTAATATAAATGGTTGAAAACTCGCATAAGTCTTTATCATGATATTAACTTGCACACCTCTAATTTTTTGGCTGGCTCCACCCCTTATTTTTAAAGTTATGGTCCCTGAAATAGTAAAAAAAATGCACTTTTTCACCTAATTATATACCTAGCTCAAAAAGCATTTGATGTAAATTCAGGAAACCTTGCTGGAGTCTTTATCGTGATGTGACCTTGCACACTTAGCATTCTTCTTGAGAATCTTAGCTCTTATTACAGAGTTATGGCCCTTGAAATAGCCATAATAGTGGATTTTTTGTTTGTGATGCTCATAGCTCAAAAAGTATAGCGCCTAGAATAATGAATCCTTTTCATAAAATGTTTGTTGAGGCTATACCCCATTAAGACTGCAGTCATTTGAATTATTGCCACTTATTTGTGACAAATGTACCAGTGGGGGGCACACCCTGTGTCCTACAGACACATTCTAGTTTTTTCTTACTATACTGTATACATACAGTCTATATACATACAGTCCACATAATTATGCAATCTTGTGTGCGTCAGATTGCAATGTACTGTGTCAGTGCATGTGGGGGGTACATTCATCACCTTTAGTGATAGCTCTAGTTTCTGTGTGGCTTTTTGGAAATTTTTAAAAAATATTCCACGAAACTGCTGATCTAATAATGTATAGATTATTTCACAGCAATGTTCCTCAAAAAAATTCCATCAAATTTTCCCTATATGGCTATAATGATAAACTTTGAATTTTTCAAAACCTTCTCTTCTGAAACAACCTGCCTGCATAGCTCAATAGGGAGAGGTGCAGGTCTATGGATCATGGGGGTTGTGATTTTGATCCTTGTGTGAAGTATATAATCTGAAGGATGATTTGATGAAATACATGTTATTGTCTTGAGTAATTTCATCCTCCACCTTTGATGCATGTGGAGATGTTGGCTGTTACTTGCTGAGAACTGGTCATTACTGGTACAGAATTTAGAAAGACTTGCTAGGTTAACTACCCTCCATAACTGAAATACTGTTGAAAAATTTTGCTAAACCCAAACAAAAGAATCTCCTCTGAAAATACTGGCCCAGTTTTAGGATGTTTTCACAGCAGTGTTCCTTAAGTGACCCTCTGCCAACTTGCATCGTTAAAACATTATGATTAACAAGGGGTGGGTCTAGTTTTCTTTATATGAAAATTTTAATAATATTCTCCTGTGAAAATGCTTGTATTATTCAATACAATTTGACAGCAGTGCTGTTTGGTTGAACCTCTACCCTATTTCTTCAAGCCATGTTGGTTTGTTAACAAATGTGGTTTCCTGGGGGCAAGGCTAGTTTTCTCGAAATGGCTAAATGGAAAGTTAAAAAGATTTCCCCCTGAAACAGCTGGCCTGAATTCAAAATAATTTTATGCAAATGTTCCTTAGGGGACCCTCTGCCCAATTCCCTCAAAATCCTGCCAACATCTGAAAACAACTGAAAAATAGCTGATTTAAGTGAGCAATCTTGGTCCTCTTTTCTTTGTTACTATGAAATTATTTAGATTTTGTGGGCATAAGATTTCATGGTTTTGGACATGAATTATGGGTTTCAATTTACAAAGATAAATGTAAATTGAAAATTTGCTTAATTCCCAGAATTCAATTTGGTAAATTGATGCAAGCATGAAATCCATAAAAGAATTAGTTCCAACAAATGTTAATGATTTCTAGGCTTTAACCTGAAATTGCCAGAAATTTGTTTCAATCTTAACAAATTTTTATTAACTTATTTTATTTTTAGGGTATGATAAATATTGGAAAATATATTATAAAGGCTCCAGTATAAAAGAGTGTTTAGCATGAAAATATGTTTTAA
The DNA here is from genome assembly GCF_021730395.1 of Mercenaria mercenaria. NCBI lineage: Eukaryota > Metazoa > Mollusca > Bivalvia > Venerida > Veneridae > Mercenaria > Mercenaria mercenaria. The sequence goes on along the minus strand of NC_069377.1, from coordinate 42,037,680 downwards.
TCTTTATATTGTATTTTCATATAGATACCTAGCAGAAGATCAACTAAAGGGACCAAGTAGAGTTGAATGTTACATATCAGCACTGAAGAAAGGATGTAGATGCATAGAGTGTAGGGTTTTTTTTAATACCTTTTTATTTAGATTTTGCTTTAGCAATATATATTGTATATAACAAATGTAACAACAATTACCAGAGTGAAAATTTAACATCTGCAAAGAAAAAAAAAAGAATAGTAAAATAATTTGTTTGGTAATTGGTAAAAAATCCAACATAAGAATATAAGTAGAAAACAAAAGTTTAAAAGTTTACAAAATGAGTCATATGATTGTCTTTGAAATTGTTTGTTAGATAGAAAGTCTTACTGATTCACTAAAAAGGTTTTAATTGATGTAAGCAGAACTGTTTTTGACCCCCCATTCAAGGGAGGAGACTCGTTGACATGCCCAGATTATCAGGCTGTCGGTCTTTCTCATGATGAGTGGCAGATTTTTCTACACCACTCGTCTTTTTCCCTACATCTCAGTCTTGACTGTGTATTATATTCTCATTGACAGTGGATTGTTGGGATGGAAGTGATGGGGAACCAGTCATATACCATGGTTACACATTAACATCAAAAATCTTGTTCCAAGATGTCATCAGAGCAGTGAAAGACTACGCATTTGTCACCTCACCGTATGTTTTCTAGTTTTTCTTTGAAAAATGATATGGTAAAATATAATACTGTTCTGTGCCCTATAGAAGAGGGTGATGAATCTTGATCTTTGACTGAAAATTTCAAGATGTACATATATATATATATGAGTACAAGTAGTTGCTATTGATGTTATATTAATGTAGTTGTTGAAAGGCCCTAGAACTTGTCTCTAATTATTTATATGTCTTATCCCATCATAAATAAGAAGTACTGCATTTATTTTATATGTTACTTTTTTGTGTGGCTAAGTCATGCAATTCTCTACTATGAATTCAATTTTTTTGGGGAAATGACATCAAATCCACATATGGTTATATTAGGTTTTCTTTAACTTCACAGTCATTTAATTTTATGGTTATAAACGTTTGTAGCGGCATGAATTTGTGGATTTTACATATTAAAATTTGTTGGGGTTTTTTTTATGTGAAAGAAGCAATTTTTAAATCTACAAAAACAACTTCCAAACAAGAATGTTTTCACAGTATAATGAAAGTATAATAACTTGGCTTGAAATTCCTTACTGCTGTTTGTTTATCAATAATAATAAAACCACAATAAACATACTGTGAAAGCATTAAATTTCATTGGGATGAAATGGTGTGGTTTTGGCCAAACAGATATTTCACAAGGGTATAACTGTGTAGATTTTGAAGAAAAAATAACTAGAAAAATTTCTTACTTGTTTGAATTTATTTTCAAAGGTTGACTAAACCACAAAATCCTGAAAAATGAGTCCCCTTGTTAACCAATAATTTCCCAATAACTGTATGGATTCAACATTTCTGTATTGCAGGTATCCTGTTACATTGTCCATTGAAAATCATTGCTCCATAGAACAGCAAAACAAAATGGCAGAATATATGATAGAAATATTTGGAGGTATTTTCATAGTAATCTCATATTCTTTTGATGAATATTATATTTATATGTGATGGTTTTGTTAAAATTTGTTTTGTATGATAAGATGGGGATTAAAAGTAACAAAATCAATTTGTAGACATGTTACATTATTAAATCATTACAGTTGTGTCCTAATGATTTTAGCTCACTTCATGCTCAGGATGAGCTATTGTGATCACTCACTGTTGGTTGTCTGTCTGTCTGTCCACACCTCTTTAGATGAGATCTGCTCTGAAACAGCAGGTCAGAATTGCAATAAAATTGGTCAGTAGCGTCCTGGCATGATCCTAAAAATAGAAAAACTTTAAATGACTTCATCTCTTGAACTGCTTTTTCTCATGAACCGCTTGATGGATCTTCATCGCTTGATGGATCTTCATCAAACTTGGTCTATAGCATCATTATTATGTCCGCTCCCAAATTTGTTCAAATGGAGCAAAATGACCCTTTCAAGACTTTCTGCAGTAGTTTGGTTGACCATTTCCAAACAGCATTTTATTTCCAGACTTTTACATTATTTTATTTTCAGACTTTCTACAGTATTTCATTTCCAAACTTTCTACAGTATTTCATTTCCAGACTTTCTACAGTATTTTATTTCCAGATTTTTTACAGTATTTAAACTGATTATTTCCAGACATGTTACATTACTACACAAGCTTGCCTGAAGTCGCACCTTCTCCTCATGAACTGAAAAACAAAATTCTTGTTAAGGTAATATATATAATATATAATTATAATGATAAAATATAGACTTTTGGTATATATGTATACAAAATAATAATGATCTTGAGGTAATTAACCTTTAGCATGCTAGATAAATTGTGGTTTGCTGGAAATGTCGTCTGCTAAAATTGTAAAGTTCATTCAATTTGCTCCAAAATTGGAAGAAATATTGTCAGAGTAGCAAACAGCTTGGAACCTGATCAGACGCCGATTTAATCGGCGTCTGATCTGGTTCCAAGCTGTTTACAAAGGCTGTTAAATTCGCCTGCAGCAGGCTAAGGGTTAAGGAAAATAACACATAGCATGTCTTGAATGTATGTGACTTCTTGAATTCATGCCACATAATTGTGATTGATTGTTTGGGGTATTACATAGATGTTAATCTAGATACAGATAATTTGTAAATGTTTAAAAGGGAGTTGTCATTAATTAGCAGTTACTGTGGGATTTCATTATCTGTGTTATTTTTAATTATTAGCTCGACTATTCAAAGAATAGGGGAGCTATCCTACTCGCGCCGGCGTGAATGTTAGCGTCACACAAATGTTAAAGTTTGCGTACCACCCCAAATATTTTCAAAGTCCATTGAGATATTGCTTTCATATTTTGTATACTTGTTTACCATCATGAGCCCAGTGTGTAAAAAGGAGGAGGCAACTCTATCAAGCATTTTGACTGAATTATGGCCCCCTTTCAACTTAGAATATGCTTATTGTAATGTTAAAGTTTGCGTACCACCCCAAATATTTTCAAAGTCCATTGAGATATTGCTTTCATATTTTGCATACTTGTTTACCATCATGACCTCAGTGTGTAAAAAGGAGGAGGCAACTCTTATCAAGCATTTTGACAGAATTATGGCCCCTTTTCGACTTAGAATATGCTTATTGTAATGTTAAAGTTTTACTCATAGCTTATATTATACTATCAAGCACAGAGAATAGTCGAGCACGCTGTCAACTGACAGCTGTTGTTATGAAAAATTTATTAATTTGGTATCTTCTGTCACCTACCACTGATAGGATACATATATTTTCTTTACCCCACCCACTAATTACATGCCTATAATTTTACCACACCCACAAGGGTAAGAAGCTGAAAACAACGGTTGAACAGCCTGATGGTGATGAAGAAGTTACAGACGAGGATGAATCAGCAGATGCCAATGAAAATGTTCAACAGAATAAACAGAAGAAATCTAATAAATTGAAACTTAGTCAAAAACTTTCACAAATTGTAGGAATGACCAGTGTTCACTTTACCAACACACAGGAGATACCTTCAGGTACATATACAGTTGAAACTCACTTATCTCAAAATCCCATCCGGAAAACGCATTCACAAAATATCATTTTATGTCAGATTTTGGTTATCTCCAACTAAAACACTCGATCCCTTAGAATTCATGATGCTGAGTTTCAACTGAATTTGTGATTACTGTGCATTAAGCATCATTTTTAATGTTTCCAATAATTTAATTACATGTAAACTTGCTTTTACATCAACCTTGAGAATTTTTTTTCAAAATAAAAACATTAGGCTTAAAAGCTTATGAATATATGACGTTGCATTCTGGTGCATTGCTCTGTCATATGCAGTCATGCAAACTGTAACAATTGTGTGACAGGAACATGCTCAGTACAGTGTGATTGATGTAAAAGTGCACAGTCATCATTCTCAAGTTCTTCATGTTCTTAATCACAACTCATTGCAACATAAGTTTTAGAATTTTCTCTACTGTTTGCTAAAAATGAATGGGTTAAAGAGAGAAATAAGATAAAAAAAATACTAAAATGTGTATTTTAGGGAAAGGGAAATTCACAGTTGTATCCCTGGTTGAAAAGAAGATAAGTCGATTATTAGATGGTGAAATTGATGCAGTGAGTCGCTACACGAGATCAGTGTTGATACGTACGTATCCTGATGGAACAAGAACAAACTCCAGTAACTATAACCCTGTACCTATGTGGTGTGGAGGCTGCCAAGTAGGTATGTATTAACAAGGACTTACATTTCAGTCTTTGAAATGAATAAGGTTTTTACTGCCATCTACATGGAAGGTCAGTGGTCTACCCAGGTGCCCAACCTTGATGAAATAATGCCCAGAGGGTCACTTGGGGTTTTCATATACAATTAAAGTTGGAATGTCGCCATATGGCCTTAATTATGTTGGTGTGATGTTAAACTTGCAACAACAAAAAAACTGTCGTCAGACTGCATCCTGGGAGAAACCTTGAATTTTGTTTTCACCTTTGACCAGTAGGTTGAAGATACCTTGTCTGAAATGAAATATATTTCACTGATTACTGTTATTTTGCAGGGAAGTAAATTTGTGGATTTCAAATTCTTTATATAAAATGAATGGAAATTTTACTTGTTCATTTGGATTTAATTCTTTGAATTGACAAAAGCAAGAAATAAACAATAATAAGTCCCTCCGAAGTTTTAGTGATTTTACAGTATTTTAAGTGAGGGTGTCTTTTGTTTTGTCTCTAATTATATTAAGTTTCTGGTTCTTTGTATTTCAGTGGCCTTGAACTTCCAGACTGGAGGTGAGGAGATGCAGCTGTTACATGGCAGGTTTCTGGACAACGGTAACAGTGGATATGTGCTGAAACCCCAATGCTTGCAATCAGGTAAAAATATCTTTCTATCTGTGAAACATATTTATACATATTAAACTACCATGCTAACTATTTTATAGTGTCTTTAAACGTAAATCAAATTTGAGCTGATAATTTTACATATAAAAGATCAGATAAACAGAATGATATTTACTTCCAGAAACAACCAACTTTGTGTACAATTCTTGTTGTGGAAATTAGTATGCACTGCATATTTGTTTCTTATTAACATAATTATACATGTAGGTAAAATATATACATCTTCTTAGTTTTTTTAGCTCACCTGTCACAAAGTGACAAGGTGAGCTTTTGTGATCGCACAGTGTCTGTCGTCCGTCCGTCAGTGCGTGCGTGTGTCAGTCCGTAAACTTTTGCTTGTGACCTCTCTAGAGGCCATATATTTCAAAAGATCTTCATGAAAATTGGTCAGAACGTTCATCTTGATGATATCTAGGTCAAGTTCGAAACTGGGTCACGTGCCATCAAAAACTAGGTCAGTAGGTCAAATAATAGAAAAACCTTGTGACCTCTCTAAAGGCCATATTTTTCATTGGATCTGTATGAAAGTTGGTCTGAATGTTCATCTTGATGATATCTAGGTCAAGTTCGAAAATGGGTAACGTGCCATCAAAAACTAGGTCAGTAGGTCAAATAATAGAAAAACCTTGTGACCTCCCTAGAGGCCATATTTTTCAAGGGATCTGTATGAACGTTGGTCTGAATGTTCATCTTGATGATATCTAGGTCAAGTTCGAAAGTGGGTCACGTGCCTTCAAAAACTAGGTCAGTAGGTCAAATAATAGAAAAACCTTGTGACCTCTCTAAAGGCCATATTTTTCATGGGAACTGTATGAAAGTTGGTCTGAATGTTCATCTTGATGATATCTAGGTCAAGATAGAAACAGGGTCATGTGCGGTCAAAAACTAGGTCAGTAGGTCTAAAAATAGAAAAACCTTGTGACCTCTCTAGAGGCCATACTTGTGAATGGATCTCCATAAAAATTGGTCAGAATGTTCATCTTGATGATATCTAGATCAAGTTCGAAAGTGGGTCACGTGCGGTCAAAAAGTAGGTCAGTAGGTCAAATAATGAAAAAACATTGTGACCTCTCTAGAGGCCATATTTTTCATGGGATCTGTATGAAAGTTGGTCTGAATGTTTATCTTGATGATATATAGGTCAGGTTTGAAACTGGGTCAACTGCGATCAAAAACTAGGTCAGTAGGTCTTGAAATAGAAAAACACTGTGACCTCTGTAGAGGCCATACCCTTGAATGAATCTTCATGAAAATTGGTCAGAATGTTCACCTTGATGATATCTAGGTCAGGTTCGAAACTGGGTCACGTGCCCTAAAAACTAGGTCAGTAGGTCAAATAATAAAAAAAACCTTGTGACCTCTCTAGAGGCCATACTTTTCATGGGATCTGTATGAAAGTTGGTCTGAATGTTCATCTTGATGATATCTAGGTCAGGTTTGAAACTGGGTCAACAGCGGTCAAAAACTAGGTCAGTAGGTCTAAAATTAGAAAAATCTTTTGACCTCTCTGGAGGCCATATTTTTCAATGGATCTTCATGAAAATTGATCTGAATGTTCACTTTGACGATATGTAGGTCAGTTTCGAAACTGGGTCACGTGTGGTCAAAAACTTGGCCAGTAGGTATAAAAATAGAAAAACCTTGTGAACTCTCTAGAAGCCATATTTTTCATGAGATGTTCATGAAAATTAGTGAGAATGTTCACCTTGATATCTAGGTAAAGTTCAAAACAGGGTCACCTACCTTTGAAAACTAGGTCAATAGGTTAAATAATAGAAAAACCTTGTGACCTCTCTAGAGACCATAATTTTCAATGGATCTTCATGAAAATTGGTCAGAATTTTTATCTTGATAATATCTAGGTCAAGTTCAAAACTGGGTCACATGAGCTCAAAAACTAGGTCACTATGTCAAATAATAGAAAAAACGACGTCATACTCAAAACTGCGTCATGTGGGAAGAGGTGAGCGATTCAGGACCATTGGTCCTCTTGTTTGTTTATCATATAGTGTTTTCATCAGTTTTACCTTTATATGCTGTAAATCAATGGAAATATTTGTCAGTGCTTAAGCAGAAGTGATCAGAATCGAATCTTGAATTAAAGAAGAATTTACACAGACGCACGCATACACGTATTTTAATGTGCCCACCTTTTGGGGCATAAAAACAAATGTAAATGTTAGTAAAAATGGAAACTATTGATTGTTAGCAGTGTAGTCTAACCTGCTATCTACTGTCACTGTAAGTAACCTGTACATCATTAAGCTGTATATAAAGTCAGTATCGAAGATTGAATGTCTGCAAGGTTAATACATTTTAAACATTAAAACACAAGAATAATAACAATATTTGTCATTTCAGATGAAGGGTTCAAGACTGTTATGGGAACAAAACCTTGTGCACCTAAACGGTTGATCATAAAGGTACAGTAATTACAAATTATTTCTGACAGGACTGTTAGCAGTGCGTCTAGATATATTTAGACTGGAAATTTATTATTGGGATCAGTTATTAATAGAGCATGATGAAATCTGTAAAACGTGTTCTTCTATTGACAGGACCGCTTCAAACTAGAACACATGAAAACTGATAAAAAAAAAATTGCAGTCACTGTAATTTTGTCACTTTATTAGAAAAATACATCTGTAAACCAGAACCCTGTATACTGGAAACCCAGAGTTAACTTTTATTTATCAATCCATCTTCGTCATGATTTACATATTCACTCAGATTGGTAGAATATGTTAGTTGTTTTTTTTCTTGAAGTAAGTAAACAAGATCATGGTTTGAAATGTATCAGGTTTCCAGGTAGTTCTGCGGTATAACTTTTATGCTTTATAGCACACATTCTACTGACAAAATTCCTCTAAATGGAAAAGTCCTCCAGTCTGGAGATGGCTTAGTTTATAGTTGTTTGATTGTATCAGATTGTAGTTTGTAATTTTGGCCTTTTCAGGTGTTGAGTTCTGTAAACAAAAAGCCATCCAGTTATATTATTGAAGGACAGGGGGGCTACACTCATGTTTTCACATATATTGTACCTCAAGAGATGTTTGTGTGGGAGGGTGTTCTACTTAAACATTAAATCTAAAAGGTCACTGTCCATAACTTTCAGCATAATGTTTAACCCATTAAGAACTGCTTGTTTGTAGGGTCCAATAGCTAATGAAACATGATGTTTAACTCTAAGCTGTAGTTACTTAGAAGTCAAGAATTACATTGATTTTTTGCTTATCACAGGTTATAAGTGGGTTCCAGTTACCAAAACCTAAAGATTCAAAGAAAGGGGAGGTAATTGATCCATTCCTGAAAGTGGAGATTCATGGTGTACAGAGAGATGCTCAGGGAAAGAAAACTACGGTTGTAAAAAATAATGGTATGTTGTATACATCAAACCTACAAATGTTTTAATTATAGTGGAAGTTTGTATCAACATGTTTTTTGAGAAACAGACCATACCTGTTATTTAACATACCGAGACTGATGGAACATCATTATGTCGCAGCTTGCAGTGCAATCAGTTATGATTATTATATGACCCAGTTTGTTTTCCGGCAGAAAGAGTGACACTGAATCAATTTTACTCTGTATGAAGTAATTCACTAAGCTCTCATGAAATTATTTCACAGTCATATAACCTCGTGTGTAGATAAAGCATGGTTCTTCTATACATTATTTCCATTCTAGAATGTGTTTATGTAAAAAGTGAAAGAAATAGGAAACCACTATTTCTTGGCACATGTATAGCACCATAGGTCATAAAGACAGTATTTTACTAGTAATAAAACAGCAAAGGGGTAACACATACTGTGAAATAATCTAGGAGTGTATAGATATTTAGTGATATATTCTGTGTTTCTATTAATCAGTTCAGAATATGTGAATTAAGTGTAACACTGTTCTGTTGTATCTGTTACCAGGTTTTGAAAAAAAAACCTGTTTACTAGATTGGTAATTATCATTTAGCATGAGAGCAGGGTCAACTTTTGGTTTCCGCTTATGAACTGAGTTAGTAGTAACCAGTTGCAATTAAACTTGCTATAAAGGTAGCTTGCATAGAGACAAAGTTTTGGATTGCAAATGAGGTGACTAAGGTCAAGGTCATTGTTACTAAAAATAAAAATAAAAAAATCCAGTTTTCACTCAATATCTTAAATTTTGGTACATCTATTGTCAGCAAACTTGGTGTATAGGTAACTTTTATCAAGAACAGAGGTTGGGAATATATTTGGGGGTGGGGGTCACAGGGATCAAGGTCACTGTTACTAAAAATAGAAAAATTGTTTCCGCTCAGTAGCTGAGGTCGTGGTTCAAATCCTGGTCTGGGCCTTACATTTTTTTTTAACAGAAACCATCTAGATGTCATTGGATCAAGGTTAAAAATATGACTTAAGTCAGGATATGACATATGGCAATGACACATCTATGATTGTTGTATGATGGTATTTCTTGTTTTGATTCTGGAATTTCCTTTATAAAGGATAGTAGATCAAATATGCTAGCACTCATTCTCAGCACCTGCGTGATGCCAGGTAATGTCACATGTGATGTCAGTATTGCCATGTTTTAAAAGAAACTAAACATTGTTTTTCATATTAGAATATGGGATGTACATCATAGTAAATTGACTTCCTATAATTGTGCTCTGAAATGTGCACAGCACAAAGCAAATGATAAAACACAAGTGCTGTTTCATCCTTGAACATTAGCATTAGATGTTAGATAGTTATCATTATATCACTAGGGCTTTGCCCTTGTGATACAATTTCTACTCATTTGAACTTCAAACGATGTTTTTATACAATGAAATCACTGTTTTTGATATTAACAGTTTTTTTACAATTAGTGTGTTTTAGTCTAAAGTGTGTTGTTGCTATTTCATGTTAATATTAAGCAGTTTTGGATGAGTGATCAATGAGCCAATCACCTGGGTTGATGCACTTCATTATCTGTGATCTTGTTATATTGGTTGAAGATTACAAGTTAGTTACATGAAAAGCATAATAAACATTTTAATTGTTTTCAAGGTTTCAAGCCCATATGGAACGAAGATCTGATATTTGATGTGGAGGTCCCAGAGCTTGCATTGGTTAGATTTGTTGTTTATGACAGCGACAGATACGTGGATGATTTCATTGGATACTACGTCGTCCCTTTCAACAGTATTGTAGAAGGTACTGTCACTTACATTATTGGTCTATGAATGCTCTTCTTAGTGAACCAGTGGTAAGATTGTGGGGATCCAAATGAAGTTCCCCTCTTGTAATGACATTATTAATGCAAGATACCCTGGTATGACTGCTTTACACTTGGCTTGTGAAAGAATCGGAGATATTTCTTTAATTGGATTATTATCTGTATCATGCACTGTTTTCCACTGACCTAGCATTCTTCTCGAGTAGTCATCTATGTTATTTATGTAACTGGTTCCAACTATAAATTAACTTAGATACATTTGGAATGTTTCTGTCAATAGAAATGTTATGTTCCCACTTCCATTGAGCAAACTTTTGTCCTCTGGATTCTTGAGTACTAGCAATAAAGACAGGTGATGTTATTTAAAATAAGTGAATATTTGAAATGTTTAGGTAAACAGATTTAATGCTAGCTTATATATGTCCTTATAAAGGTAAAAGTATTTCAAAATGTGGGTGAATGTGCCAGATAGAAAACTGAAAATTTTATTGTTGTTACTGCCATTATACAACTATGACTTTTGTTAAATGTAATATCGAAGTGTTCAGAAAATGAACTATAGCTGCTTCAGCTGTTGAGAGACATATATAGTTCTGTTCAAAGTTTACAACTAAACCTTTCTGTTGTAACTAAACCTTTCTGTTGTTTGCAAACTAAAAGGATTCGACATAAATTTTGTTTGTTGTTTATTGCAGGTTACAGACATTTCCCATTGTTTGACAAGAGTGGAGATCAGTATGAGCAGGCATTGGTGTTTGTTCATGTTCAGGTTGTAGATATGCCACCCCAGCAGGCTCATTGATGTTCCGGGAGGCCCGCACCCATGTCCCCACTAGGCAAGAAAATACTTGCCAACCTTGAGATTACCCCAGTTTTAAAGAAATCAGACATGGGTAAATAAAGCTGACTTGTGAGATTACCCCTTACAGCAATTAACAGCACTGATTATCATTATACGAAGGAAAACAAGAGTATGATCTCTAGAACCAGACATAGGCATTGCCAGACATTAAAATATGAATATTTAACAGCAAAAATGTTGTGCTTGATTTACATATTTTGTTGCAAGGTTTTTCAATCTTTAATTTCTGAATAATTCTACAAATTGAAAATTTAATCATTTATTATACAGCTTCATAATCTTATGCAAAAAAAATAAGTTTTTGTGATATTCCTAGAAATGTTGATTTTTTTTTTTTTCAAATTAAAACTTTGTCAGTTTTTATACTAATTTTTAGCCATCTAGTGATAAAACAATGTTATTATTATGTTTATTTTTCATGATATGAATTTATTGCAGGCAAGTGTTTGTGTAAATAATAATTAATCAAATATAGTAAATATAAGGTAAATACTTTTTAAATCAATATATGAGCCGTGCCATGAGAAAACCAACATAGTGGGTTTGCGACCAGCATGGATCCAGACCAGCCTGCGCATCTGCGCAGTCTGGTCAGGCTCCATGCTGTTCGCTTTTATAGCCTATTGGAATTGGAGAAACTGTTAGCGAACAGCATGGATCCTGACCAGACTGCGCGGATGCGCAGGCTGGTCTGGATCCATGCTGGTCGCAAACCCACTATGTTGGTTTTCCCGTGGCACGGCTCATATGAAGAGAAAATTGGCACAATTTTAATTGGAAATAATCTCTGACAAGAACATTAAGCTATACCTTTGTTGGAGCTAGAAGAAATGGATGAAAAAGCACTTGTCATGGAATTTGTAAATAAACACAAGTTGTTTTATTAGTTACTATCACAGTTTGAATGAAACTTGTAAGATAAAAAATTATGGAAGAAGATAAAAATAGCAAATGCTTTAATTTGCCTAGCGTAGAATTTATGCAAAGCTCCAGGTGTGGAATGAGCTGAATTGCCAGTTTTCATTGTAATTTAGTTGCTATGGCTACATAACATCATTTAAACATTTTTGTTTAAAGTAACTGTTTGTGAAAAATATCTCAGAATGCAGTCAGACCTGTCTATAAAACCATCCTTAGGAAATGGAGAAAGTGGTGTTTGTTAAACAGCCAGGTAAAATTGTACTGTTTGTTGGTAAATGGGTTGAGAAAATTGAGGCATTTCAAGACACTATATATAGTTGTGGTCTTTATTTAGAGGTGGTCTTTATACAGGTTTGACTGTAATAGTGGTATAAAGATTTTTTCCCTTGCAAACAGACTTCCAATTACTAGTTTTTAAAAGAAAATAAAACCATAGGGAGGTCTTGATTTTCTATTTATTTATTTTAATATAAGATATATTTTATAATCAGGAATGACAATATTTGATATAATGATGTAATCAAGGACAAGTCAACTGTAAATTTAATGTCTGAAACATCAACATGTGCTCTTTACACCACTGCTTCTTTAGGCTCATAATATATATGAACCGCACCATGAGAAAACCAACATAATGGCTTTGCGACGAGCATGGATCCAGACCAGCCTGCGCATCCGCACAGTCTGGTCAGGATCCTTGCTGTTCGCTTTCAAAGTCTATTGCAAGTAGAGAAACTGTTAGCGAACAGCAAGGATCCTGACCAGATGCTGGTCGCAAACCCACTATGTTGGTTTTGTCATGACACGGCTCATATCTGGATTAGCTGAATAGAAAGCAACAATAGAACTTCTTTAGAATTTAGCAGCATTTACATAATTACCTTGTGATTCCACATGACTGCAGATTCAATAGTTCACTTTGCAGTTTTATTTGTAGTTTCAAAAGTCAGTGGCCTTGTTTGCATTATGAAGATTTTGTGATATATAACATATTATGTATAAAGACATGATATGATATTAATTAGTATTCCTTCTCAATAGAATTGGAAGAATATCCTTTGGAAGCATAGAAATCAGATCACACTGTTTGCAAATATGAGCAAATCAAAACCATTATGAATATTTCACAATACATGGTATAAAATTCTCACATTCTCTTAAGTATGTAGACTTGTCTGTGTTTCAGATGTAAGAATTTTGGGGAAAACATTTGGACTGGAAGACGCATTGACTGTAGTTATAATAGAGAAGTAGTGTAAAGTGTAACATGCATGTACAGACTTGAGTTAACAGAAAAAAATCTAAAAATAGAATGTAAATAAGAACTATATATTCAATATATTAAGGGTGAGGGCCTCCTTTAGATAATTTTGTAATACAATAGACAATACATGCATGTGTTAAGTTATTCAGCATGGTCATTATTTAGTTGATTGTTTCTTATACTCCTTTTGTACTTACATGTTGTGAACTTGTGCTTGTTTAACAAATGTCTTCACGGTTGTTATATTTCCAAACAATATTTGGGCGTTGTGTCATGGCAAATTTTTAATGTGGTCAGATTTGTTATTTCCGGCCAGAGGGGCCTCTGTGGCCGAGTGGTTAAGGTCGCTGACTTCAAATCACTTGCCCCTCATCGATGTGGGTTCGAGCCTCACTCGGGGCGTTGAATTCTTCATGTGAGGAAGCCATCCAGCTGGCTTACAGAAGGTCGTTGGTTCTACCCAGGTGCCCGCTCGTGATGAAATAATGCACGGAGGGGCACCTGGGGTCTTCCTCCACCATCAAAGCTGGAAAGTCGCCATATGACCTATAATTGTATCGGTGTTATGTTAAACCAACAAAAACAAAAAAAGTAAATATTTCAGGCCATTGTGGCCATGTCTTTGCTTCACCTTAAAGTCACCTAGATACATGTCTAGATGGTTTTACTGTAATGTTTGATTCTCACTTTGTAATAGTATATCTGTTTCCATGAGATTGTAAAGGCATTAAGATTAGCAGGGTAAAAGCTGTAGGACAAAGCACATGCATGTATTTTCTTTCTTGTCTTTATTTTTTATATTAGTTTATTGTACATATAGTAATTAAAGGTGTTTTTTTCTGTAATTTTCAGTTTGTTTTTCCAGAAACTGTTGTTTATTTTGTTATATATGTTTTCGTATGATTATACAATGACAGATATATTTGTTATTTTAAATTCAATAATGTGGCACTGTTGAATTTTGTTTATTCTTAAAAGCAAATAATTTTTCTTTTCATAATGAAATAAATGGTTGTGTTTTATTGATTTTTTTTATCAAAATGGAGTCTATGTAATACTGTATTATTTTATATATATTGCAATCTTGGTAAAAATTGCTTGAACATGGTTGTGTACTGTTGTTATTAAAAATTAAAACTGAAAAGTATAGATTTGGTTTTTGGTAAAAATTGGTGAAGTGTTAAGGCATAATGTTGGATGGGGAAAAAGTGGTGCAAGTAGGAGCCAGTCCCTCAAACCTGCCAACTATGTTATTAATACCAAAGCACATGTTCACACTCTCAGTTTATTGAAATAATCTAATATTATCAAGTATATGGATTGGTAGGTACATCAGTTAGATTGTTATCATTGAAGCTTTCATATTAAAACAGGGAAATGATATTTCGTTCAATAAGGTTGCAGTTATATATGAAATTCTGCAGTAATTAAAGTTCTTGCTATGCAATTTAGTAGTAGAGTAATAACTATTTAAGGATTATATTGTATGTTTTGATTGTTTGATTTATTTGAAACTGTGTTTATACAGACTTTTATTTTGACCAAGTTTATGTTGTGTTCTGTTTAGGAATTTGTTCAAGTATTTGTACATTTGTGCCATTGGGTTGTGAAAATCAGGTCTCCACGTCCTGTAATGAAAATACATCATTTTTTCGCTTTATGCTGCATCAACTTGTATTCATTTTCCCCTCATTCTTTATCTCATTTAACTCATGTTTAGAACATAATTAGAAAACATTTGTGGTCTTAATCGATGATTTACACCCAATAAATTATTCCTACTACTTTTTAAAGTCAGTCAATTTTTTCTTTTTACAGACATTTAATTATACTTAACAGAATTTTGGACCTTACTTCTTATGAGAAAATATATTTAAACCGTTTTAAACTGTCTTGAGATAAAATGGTTTTGATTTTACTGTGATTTAAAAAAAAAAAGAGTCTGATATTACTAGGGATCATTGACAAGTAGTTGTGAAAAAAATATTAATCGGCCTAAACAAGGTAATAAAGTGTTTATTGCTAGCATATTGTGTACTGTATCAGCTTTTAGAAAAATTTTACTTTAAAACATAAGGGTTGTTTTTCATATTTACAGATATCAGTTTATTTAATACCTGTCATTTTACTACTTAATACATTTAGTTAATAAAATTTGATTTTTTAGATTTATATACATACAGTGATACTTTATAATGCCTAAGTAATAATTTATAATGATAATATATATACAATTTCAGATCATTAAAGTTCATATTAAATGTTATTGTGATGAGTTTATTTTTTCAAATTTGAAAATTTTACTTCAAAACATAAGGTATGTTTTTCAGATTTACAGAGATCAGTTTATTTAATACCAGTTATTTTACTACTTACATTTAGTTAATAAAACATTATATACATACAGTGATATTTTATAATGCCTAAGTAATAATTTATAGTGATAGTATATATGTACAGTGCAACCTCTGTAGAGCAACACCCTTTGGGAGATACAAGTATTGACTGCTATTTAGAGGTTGTTGTTCTGGAGAGGTAAATTTGATAGTATATTTCAGCTTAGGGAAATTTTGATGATGTTGTTATAGAGAGGTTTTTGCTTAAGAGAGGGCCATTCTGGAGAGGTTGTACTGTAATTTCAGATCATTAAGCAAAATTCATATTAAATGTAATTGTGATTAGTTTATTTTTCCAAATTTGTCTCATTTGCTCATAATTGTAAATATTCAATTTCTTTGAACATTGATAATATTGTTTTTCTACCATGTACTGGACATTACAGTCGTGTAAGATACTTGGGTTAATTTTTTTCTTTATAAAGAAGAAAGCAAAATATAATATCCACAATTTATTCAAACATTTCCTTGCAAAAAACCTTAAAGGTGAATTATTCAAGTAAAATTTCCTGACATTTTCAAAATTTGAATTTTGTAAAATATTGGGATCTTTAATTATGAATCTCTGTAGGTGTAATCCGGTATTATAGCCCTGCTGTATATTAGTAATATAAATGTTAAACTGCTGTTCAACTGTTGATACAGTTTTTTTTTTATTCAAAATCATGTTTCATTATCTAGTAGAATAATCATGTTTTAGTTTAGCAATCACAAATTTATTACCTATATACAACATATAATAATTATAGTTATTGCTTCATACACTTTACATTTGTTAAAATTAAATGCAAAAACAATAAAAGACGTATTTTTATATGAACAAATTTGTAGCCTGTTATTTCAATTTCAAGCTGTGTGTAACTATTTTTAGCTCACCTGAGCTTTCTGTCTTCCATCAGCAATTATATTATTGATACAGCGGGAGCCGTCTTTTCATGAGCAATCAACAGGAACTTAGTGGAATATAATGTGAACCCGAGCTCTTCCTACATGGCACTCGCTAATTACATGGTACTAACTAATTAATGCTACATGGCTCTCCCTAGATAGTGCTACATGGTACACAATATTTAACTATAGATGGTACTCACTAAATAGACCGGTATGATAATAAAATAGTTGTATATGGTACTCACTAAATGTTGCAACATGATCCTCACTTGGTAGAGCTGCGCAATTTTCAAAATGGTGCTATATGGTACTCGTATAGTATTACATGGACCTTCTTGGCACTCGTTAAATAGTGCTTCATAATGTTAAATAGTATTACATGTTACTCTCTTAATAATGTTAAATGGTACTCATAAGGATGAAGAAAGTGAAGGTTGGTGATCTTTGCAAAATAAATAGCCAAGTCAAAATATTTTATTGGAAGTGTCCAACTGTCCGGTAACCGGACGGCTAGCACATCCTCGAGGGATTTTCTGGCCGTCCAGTAATCGATTTCTTAACAAGTGATATGATTTTACCTGTTATTTACAACTCATTGATTGGCAGATGGATCTTCTTCAAGCATGATCTTCAGTGTAATTGTAAGGCCCCCTCCAAAAGTTAACGAAACGAGGGCACCTTTTAGGGGCTATTAGAGCTAGATGAAACAACTTCTTCTTACAAGTTCCTTGATGGATCTTCATTTAAGGTAGTTCTGCACGTTTGGTAAACCGGAAGTGATGGCGTAACGTCATTTATCCGGAAAACGTAGAATAAAGCCTGGATTCTGCGTACGGAAATGAAAATCAGTTAATTAATCAATGGCAACCCGTGAGTAAATTTATTAAAATGACACTATTACTATCTTTCTAAAGTTCAAGTATGATATTAAAACATCTGATATGTAAAATAATTCAAAATAATGTCTTAAAATTGGCTTGAAATAGGCAGTTCACTTTAATCATGGCCAAATATCTCAAAAATAAGCACACGGACCTATACATTTTATTTCACCATATTATATGCCATACGTTTATTTACGACTGTGAGAAGTTTCATTAAAATCTACATTGTAGAAAAAATTCTGTTCGCGAAAATGTTATGAAAGTTGCGATTTTCCCTTAGACTCCCATTATGAAAAATTGCGTGAGGTCCAAATTTTTCAAATCAGTCTAGCAAAAAATCAAGCACACGACCCTATCTTTTTTATTTGCTGAATTTTCTTAGTATAGTCCGAAGTTGTAAAAAATCAGAGTTTAATCAAATTCTACATTGTAGAAAAATTTTCGATCCGATTGTGCAGAACAACCTTAACTTGGCCAATGCCATCATTGTAAGGTCCCAAATATTTTCAAAGGGAAGCACAAAGGAAGGACCACTAGAACTAAATGTCCAAATGCCTTTAGACAACTTCCTCTAATGAATATATAGCAAAATGTATGCAAACTAAAATCAATATATTTCCAAATTGAAGAAACTGCCTTAGCCTTAAAAAACTCGGAAAAAGTTATAAAAAATTCTGAGTTTCTGACATTAGTCAGTGTAAGACATACATGAATTCATATAAAAACAACAAATGCAATGATGGATATAGACCTAATATCTGGAAAAAGTGCATCCAACGGTGGCAAAATTTGCATTCCTCGATATATTGTTAAATTAATGTAATAGATGGACAGTACTAGATGCATTAAGGTGCTTTTAAATCAATAATTTTAACAAACTGCCAAACATGAAGAAACTGCCTTAGCCTTTGAAAAACCCTCGGAAACAAGTCCTCAAAAATTCTTTAAAATATATGAATATAAACATGACAATTGAAAACTAATGTCCAGAAAACTGTGCGTCAAATATAGTAGCAAAATGTGCAGTCTACCGATAGAAAACGACCGAAAATCGCGATCTGAAAAAAACCTAAACATCATCACTTAATATAAAACATAAAAATATCATGAAGACTGATAGAAAACAAGTCGAAAAATGCATGTCAAAAGCCTGCAAATTTTGCATCCCGTCCCAGTAGAAAAATGATATTGCGATCTGAAAAGAACTCGTTTCATATCTGATTAAGAAAAAGCTCAAGAGGCAAGGCCGCAAATCCATTTCAGTTTCTTCTGGACTCTATTGAGAATTCAATCTTAAAATGTTAAATGTAAATATATAAGCTATAATTTAATGACTTATCTTTGGTAGCCTAGTGGTAGAGCATCCACTTCGAGTGCGGAAGGTCGTGGGTATGATCCCCAGCCGCGTCATACCAAAGACGTAAAAAATGGTACTAGCAGCTTCCTCGCTTGGCGCTCAGCATTAAGGGGATATTGCTAGGACTGGTCAGCCCAGTGTCAGTATAATGTGACTGGGTGGGGTGTCATGCCACGTGTCTACGGCGTGATATTCCAGTGAGGCAGCACTATAAAGTTGGGCATTGTGCTCACTGCTACTGAAAAAGACATTAAACCCGAACACACACACATAATCTTTAAAACATGCAGCAACTGCCTAAGCCTTAAAAAAAAACTCGGAAACAAGACATTAGGAATTAGTGAAATAGATTGATTGAAACTACCATCCAGAAAACAGCGTATCTTATAATAGCAAAATTTGCAGTATACCGATATAAAACGACTGAAAATCGTGAAAATAATAGAACCATCATCATTTAATATAAAACAGAAATATCACAGACACGAAGACCGATATAGAAAACCATGAGTCGAAAAATGCGCATCCAAAAGCTGCAAATTTTTCACCCCGTCCCAGTAGGATTGAAAACATCAATATTTCGATTTGAAAAGATAACTTGTTTCATGTCTGATTAAGAAAAAGCTCAAGAGGCAAGGGGCGCAAATCCTTTTCAGTTTCTTTAGTATTCTTTTTGGAATTCAATCTTAAAATGTTAAATGTAAATATATAAGCTATAAATACTATAGAAACTGCCTTAGCCTTAAAAAACAACAACTCGGAAGCAAGTCATCAGAAATTCTAAGATGAGTGAAATACATGAATATAAACATGACAATTGAAAACTATCATCCAGAAAACAGCGCTTCCAATAGTAGCAAAATTTGCAGTCTACCGATAGAAAAAGACTGAAAATCGTGATTTGAAAAATAATAGAAACACCATCAGTCAATATAAAACAGAGAAATACCACAAACACGAAGACCAATAGAAAACCACGAGTCGAAAAATGCGTATTCAAAGCCTGCAAATTTGGCATCCCGTCCCAGTAGAAATACACCGATATTGCGATCTGAAAAGATAACTTGTTTCATGTCTGATTAAGAAAAAACTCAAGAGGCAAGGGGCACAAATCCTTTTCAGTTTCTTCTGGATTCTTTTGAGAATTCAATCTTGAAATGTTAAATGTGAATATATGAGCTAATATACAGGCTAATTTTTAAACCATGAAGAAACTGCCTTAGCCTTTAAAAAAACAACTCAGAAGCAAGTCATCCGAAATTCTTTCATTAGTGAAAATGAATATAAACATTACAGTCTAAAAGTACCGTTCAGAAAACAGCACGTCCAATAGTAGCAAAATGTGCAGTCTACCGATAGAAAAGGCTGAAAATCGCGATCTGAAAAATAATAGAAACATCATCAGTTCATATAAAACATAGAAATATCACAAACACGAAGAACGGTAGAAAACCACTAGTCGAAAAATGCACCTCCAAAAACTGCAAATTTTGCGTGCGTGCGTGCGTGTGTATGTGTGTACGTTTGCGTGCTGTACGTGGGTTTCAATTTGGTAAGGTTACGTTTTTAGAAAATGACATTCTCTGTTTGATATTTGTTGCGATCTGAAAAATAATAGAAACATCATCAGTTAATATAAAACATAGAAATATCATAAACACGAAGAACGATAGAAAACCACTAGTCGAAAAATGCGCGTCCAAAAGCTGCAAATTTTGCTTGCGTGCGTGTGTATGTGTGTACGTCTGCGTGCTTTGGGATTCAATTTGGTGAGGCTATGTTTTTGGAACATGGTATTCTCTGTTTAATATTTGTCCTTGTTTTTAGCAGTTTGGAGTCTTCCCGTTTTACTCCTACAAAGTACATCATTGAACAAATTGCTCAGACATCCTAAGGGCTGCTGCCGCACCCACTTCATCTGGTTGTGTAGAAGATCTATATGTTCTGCTTTTTATAAGTAACCCTGTGACACTTCTGTTGAGATGTTAAAGTTTTAGCTGCGTTCGAAAATACGTTATTTCCTTTGATAAAAAACATAACTGAAATATTCAACATTTATAACTGAAAATTTCAGGACGTAAGCAAGAAATTATTTTTCTTAATTTCATCCCACGTCTACATATTTTATTTTTAGTCTAACGTCGCACCGACACAACTTACGTCATATGGCGACTTTCCAGCTTTGATGGTGGAGAAATACCCTAGGTACCCCTCCGTGTATTATAACATCATGGGCGGGTACCTGTATAAAACCACCCATCTTCCGAAAGCCAGCTGGATGGCTTCCTAACATGAAGAATTCAACGCCCTGAGTGAGGCTCGAACTCGTATGGGCAAGTGATTCATTTATCTACCTTAACCACTCGACCGGGGAGAAATTTCCACCGCCTCCCCCCCCCCCCCCCCCCCCCCCATCCCCACGCGTCTAAATACTATTGTCACTGATTGCATATTCAAGATAAAACCTCTAGCTCAGTATTCTGAAGTGGGCCAGGTGGACGATACGTTGAAATCTCCCTATAATTTTGGACTTCTGTCTTGGAGCAACCCGTGTAAACGCGGAGCTCCACAGAGCTCTTGCATACCATGCAGTGTCTGAAATTGAAAAGAAATTAAATCCCACTCTATGTCAGACACTTTTGTTGCTTCACAGTTTACAGAAATGTTTACATTAAAAATCGCTCTAAAACACAAAACTGTAAAACGAACTGTGATATATCAAATGGAGAAACAGCAGATGTCACAAGTAAGTGTCTCAAAATTGGAGCGCCATTCCTGTGGATTAAGGTAAGAGATAACGTTTTAAGGTAGCAGGGTACACTTAGATTCAAAAATTTTGGGCACGGCCAGGCTTAAATGTAGTGAGTCGCAATATTCCACTTCCGTAATGAGCAGAATCAGGGTGCGTGTTTTGTGCTTTTAATTAATGGCAAGATCAGGACTCCCATACAAGAATACAGAAAGTTAACAAAACGAAAGTTTTACACCATCCATTAAAAATAGCATGCCAAAATCATCAATTTTGCACTTTTTGAACGGCCTGCAATGATCCCGCTGCAGGAACAATGCCAAATTTTATTGCATTTCTCAATTTAATAGTCCCTACTGAACTACAGGATATAAACGGAATGGGGCCTATCCAGCTTCTTTTTTTCACATAATAGCGAAAATTTTCCCGAGTATCAATCAATAAGCACGGAATCCTTCCGTGATTTGAATTTCCCGCACAAAGGTGACTCATCGATTCGTACATAGCTAGCAGCAGTTAGTTTTGCAACTGACATCAGAATTTTACAAGAATCGGCTATTTAAATTTTCTAAAGAATTAACAATCATTATCTCAATTGACAGACATCCAAAATCACGAAAATTATTACAAATATTGACGGGGCCAAAATTCGAAGTGTACCCTGCTACCTGAAGTCCTTAGCGTAGTGGGCGATATTCGGCCTCGCTACATGTAATAATTTATTGACATCGCTGTCGACCTCTAGGACTTTGCCCACATACGGTTCGACCTCATATTTAACCAAAACAAATGATCCAACAACAGGAACTTTCATCTGTCACTTTACATTTTCATTGTCAGCTCTACTTTCATGGATTTTATTTTGAAATCTTAATGTTTGGATTTTCTGCTTTATACTTTTGATATATATTCTCTAGGTAATCATTGAGGATATGCACTTGTCTTTTTTCACATTCATGAGCTTTGCAATCTTTTTCCCAGCCATCTGAATACTGACATGATGCTCCCTTTCAAGGAACTGAGTGATTTCTGTTTTCATCAGGTTTCTCTCTTCTTCAAGTCGTTTTCGCCAAATAGGTCTCACTATTTTAGTGTTGGAACTTTTCAGCCCTTTTCTACCAAGACCTATTTGCTTTCTGATTGTGTCTAACACTTACACTTTTTTACTATTCTTCCACGGACTACTCTCATTATTACTCTTTTCTTTGACTGAGATGTTGCTTTTTGTGCTGCCTCTCTCACTTCAACAATGATTGCATTTGACATCTCCAGTTTCTTTATTACTTTTATATAATGATTCTTTACTCCCAGAAGATTCAGATCATGTTGTGATCTAGGCATCATTTGCACACTTGTTGTATCATCTTACAATTCAGGAGATGGTCTGATGACTGAATTCATGGGATTTCTGTTTCAATTATTCCATCTTGTGACTCTCTTTCGCAGTTTTTTTTTTTCTTTTCTCTATTTAGCTCTTTTACCTTATTCTCAAGTGTTTTAATCTTATAACTTGCCTGTCGCAAACATATAGATCTTCTCTTTCGATTCTTTTCGTCACTATTGAAAGTAAATTTCTTTGTCAATTTCTTTCAAGTTATTTGTTTGCCTTGAATTCACCTGAGTGTTTTCTTCATTTACGATGTTATCTGTTGAACTTGAAGCTGTTGGATTTTGTTCTGTAGTGGTCACTGAATTGGTTTGTGATTTGTTCAACTTTGATTTGGTCTTCAGTCTGTCTCTATATCTCTGACTTTACACTTTGTTTCTCAAACGAATTTATGCTTGTTAATGGACTGTCGGTTTCCTTTAGCTCGTAAGCGCTCCTTTTCCAGGTATGATGGATCATTTTTCTTTTTTTTCTCTCTCTATTCTTTCTGATATTGAGCTCATCTTTTCGCCATTATAGACCTGAAAAATGAAAAAGTACAGATTTTAGCATACATTATTAATGAAAATAGGTAACAATTACCTGTGCAAAGGACCTTTTCACATTTGATGAATAGTCCGGACATAGATATGCATTTGGTCGTACACAGAAAAAAAAATCATCAGATACGTTAACCGCCAAGTGCTAGCATCAGTTGTATACATCAGTGTATACAATATAACCACTCTACATGTGCATGGGAATATACACTGAACAAGTTAAAAATTAATGTATGTTTATTATAAAAACGAAAATTACTGCATTCAGATACGTTAACTGCTTTATGAGTATCTTCGCATAACAAACGCACTGATTTTTATAAACAATAGTTATAATGTATCAGACGCTGTAAATACTTCAAATATGTGAAAGTCAAACAAAACTATTCAACTTACCTTTAAAGAACTGCCGCAACCCCGAGATTTGAATTTTAGTGTAAATATTTCATTTTGCAGACGCCCTTTTAGCATTCCTTGATCTTCCGGTAAAATGTGACGTCATATAAAACTGTACAAAAATCGCACGAAGATAAAAGGGAAGGTGGATCGGTTAAAACAAGGGGGGTATTCGATCTACTCTTTACCTCCGAAACAAAATGGCGGCCAAAACTGAAAATGTGAGTTTTTCTTACTTTTTATCTTTTTTAAGGATTTCTAGACCATTACACATGGCTATCAACCTGCTCCACTGTTTTCTCTATCTATCGGTACCTTTAACTTTGGAAACAGTGCTGTAATTTGTCTGGAATGCTGGTCATGGGATTTGAATCGATGGAAAATCCTCCGTTAAACACGGGATAAGGAATAGTGCGATTAGCAAAAATGGTCTTTTTTCCTAATTATTCAAACAGCTGTGAGCTATTTTTTTTATTAGAAGTAAAATATCAATATATATTTCCTTCATGGTTAGTCTGGAGCCGATTAAAAGTCGTAATTTTAAATTACACAGTTTTTTGTCTGATGGTAAGGAACAGTGTACGAAAATAAGAGGATAAGGTGCAGTTCACTTCTTCAAGCGACTTTTTCCTTCGCTCTTTTCAGAGACAATCAAGTAAAATTCTGTTAAAATAATATTTTGGTGATCATTTATAACTATCTCTTGCTCAATGTAGTAAGATTTAAAAGGTATCCGCCTGTCTATCAGACACGTGATGTACTGAAAGCCAAAAGTTTAGCAAGTATTTAATAAAGTATCCCTTGCCAACATTTAACTATCTGTAAATTTCTTTTTGGTATAGGAGTGTTTACACTATGTGCTTTTACATTTGTGTTTTGGCAAGTGGTGCTTATGCTTCTAATGTTTTTGGAGTTCCCACTATGTGTTAAAGCATACATGTTAATTTCAGGGGTGAAAGCAGTATCATAAAATACGTTTATCAACACATCTAGTTCCATAAGCTTTATAAATAAACGAATCTAAATCTTACTATTATGATTTGAAAACACTACTGCTGACATCTATTTATGAACCTTATTTTCCAGAAGCCTTTCTCCTAATGGTATATAATAATTCAAACATTTTAAAAGCTATTTTGGGAAGTAATTCACCCAAAATTACAAATTAGGCGCATATAGGTCGTAAAAAATCTGGAAAAAAATGAGGTATACAAGTGAGGTGTTTTCATTTCCAAAATAAAAGATACCTAGATTAAACACAAAAAAAAACAACCATGAAAATTTTCTCTGAAGAAAGTTATGATACATTAAAAAACATCTCCACTTTTTCCTTGAGGTTTTCAAAATACATACGTGACTACACCAGTGTTTAAAAACAAACTGTTTCGGGAACAGTTGCGCGGTTGACTGTGTCGGTATGTTTAGTAGAATAGCTGAAAATATACCAGCATTTTAGCTACATACTGATTATACAAACTGCATTATTTTTCCGGCTTCGTATATCAAACTAACAAGATGAATTGAAATCAAATTTTATTTAAACATTCAGAGTGAACTAAACCAGTTTTTCCTTTTTTCTATGTAATTTAAACGTAATACAAACAATAGTTTTGTCTGAAGGAAAAGTCCTGGAATATTTACAGTCATTCTAACAACTTTGAGAACATTCTATCATATTTTCATCATACATAACACAAAATCGATGAGTATGCTCAAGGTAACGTATGTACCAGTTAAGTAAATTATGCATATACAATGTATTTACCGATACCACTTTTCGTTAATTCAATAAAATCTTTTATATGCCCTTTGAATATGTTTCGATCACATTAAATTTTGTATTACTGTTTATGGGCAATAGTGTATTCTCATTTGAATTCAAACATCTATGATACTGCCCGGAAATTTATGTACGTCCTAAATTTCTAGTATATTGGTCCAAAACTATAATAAAGGAAATGTTTTAAGATGTTTAATCACTATCAAGGCAGTTATGCATATCATGTGAATTGCAGAAAAGAAGAATAAACAATATCGCGATAACAAATAGCTTTTTTTCAAAGCAAATACATACGTTACTGCACAATTACACTGGCATGTAACCTCCTGCTGTACAAAAGTAAGAATCTGCGTTATGTAATTGTCAAAATTCTACGAAACGATATAAAATCCATCCTGTACGACTGAACTGAAGCATAAGTATTGATGTAAATGAATTACAGATCAACTGGAATTTGAATTACATTGTCAAATCAACTTTGGAGATAAATAATGGCACCCGTTTTGAACATAATGCGAAAATACTTTCCTATCTAGTCATATCCTGTATATTCCGAGCATGATATTCAAATTATTGTATTACTACATTACGAATGCCACAAAAAAAGAAATTATTTTGAAATTATACATACGTTACTATTGGATACGTTTGTATCACTCGTAAACACTGTATCTTTACTTTTATATACATTAATATACATGATATGATTTCATTTGAAAATAATAAACATATTCTATATTTAAAAATTATTAGATATGAAAATTTATTACGGTGTGATATTATTCTCTTATCATATCTATAGCATACAATTCTCAAAACTGAATTTGTTTACAATGTGTACGTGATAAAAGGTTATCAAAATTAAAAGTTGGCGACCTAAAAAGCTTGTAAACATGAAACCTTGCGTCACTGTTGACGTATGCTGACGTAGGAGTTAGTTTTAAATATTTCAGTAACGTATGTATCGATCACGTATGTATTATTTCCTTCTTTGATGCTCATAAAAAATATTCATAGATAGATATTTGTTGCCTAAAGGGTAATCAGCTATCAGATATGACAATGATCTTCGTCTTTAAGAGCATTAAAAAATGAATTAAATTGTGATATTTCTACAATACGGTAACGGATGTATCAATCTGTTATATACGCTTTTAGGCAAGGTTTCCACGCTGATATGGTATAAATGTAACCCGAATTAACAGCATGAATGAGCAAGAATAATAGTTATATAATTTACAAACAGACATGTGTGAATGTTTATTCTACCCAGAAACGGCAAACACATTATCATATTCTTTGGCATCATTTTAAATGATGACTGATACCAAAGGAGTCCGGAAAAATTTGTATCTATGTTTGATTATAAAATAACTTCCTATGTTACTTCATAAAAATATGTGATTTCGTTGACTACTGATGAATTTTAACTACAAGAACGTTCATTAAACATAAAAATGAGCTGGCGACAGTAACGTATGTATTGTTTACGGTAGTTTGAAGCTTCATAAATTACTAACAGACAAAGGTAACAGTCAAAGATTCGGTATAAAAATCAAACAAGCTTAGTGCTATATGACATGGAGACGAATTACCTCTCTATTGATTTGTGAATAAGATAGTAAACAGTAACATACACATGCGCGTCACTAGTGATTTTGGGTGAATAATTCCGTTTGCATTTTTAAATGAAGACTGAATCCGAGTCCCCATAATTATAGCCATGTTTATGAAAATGTTTACATTTTTCACTTTTTTCATGCAGGCTGATAACGAGACATCCTACTTGGAAGTCTTTCAAATAAGATTGGATTACCGTACTAGTATGTTTTAGCATACAGAATAGAGCATTGTCCTGTTCCGAATGCCTGGTTTATACATTTCAAAAGCACGACAACCAAATACTTATGCGGAAATATCATTCATTTTACACATGGAAATGCACAGCAACTGAAAATTGCTACTAGTATTATACTACACGAATTACAGTAAGATGGTCAGAGTTTCACTTTAGATATGCAAATGAGATTGTGAAATAAAAAGCAACGGTTCTTGCCCGTCATGAATAATCATAAAAGTCTACCAAGAGACCTAACCGATTTGTAATTTCCAGAAGAATCGTTCTTGTTTATATTTCGTGAAAAGCTTCTGAAGTGGAAATCAAACTTTGTAGTATATCTTCTGAAGAAGAAATTGGTTGCTTTGTATATTTAACCAATGGAAAAATCGGTTACATTTGCTCCCTACCTATTTAGCATTTGAATGGCCAAATATAAGTTCCTATAAAATGTTTGATTGGCCAAATATCTAGGCCAAAAGTGATATAAGACACCACGAAGAACAGAGAACAACAGTTTTGCTTAATCGAAAATCACTGAAAAAGTCAAGTGTGCTTACCTACTGACATATCTTGTCTGGTAATATGTTCATTCGGGGATTATGTTACTGTTCTACTCCTCAATCCGACCCCTTCAGTTATTACATGGTAGAGAAATGTCAACTGGTTATCTCAGAAACGATGAAAGAAAACTGTAAAATCCGTTTGAAAAAAATTGCACTGCACCTTATCCTCTGATTTCGCACACTGTTCCTTACCATCGGACAAAAATTGTGTTTTTTTTTTGAAAATACGAACTGTGATCTGCACAAAACGAACAGTATTAGATGAGTATGTGGATATATTCCTCTCAGTCAGAAAAATAGCTTACAACCTGCGGTATATTAGGAAAAAAGACCATTTTTGCTAATCGCACTATTCCTTATCCCGTGTTTAACGGAGGATTTTCCATCGATTCGAATCTCATGACCAGCATTCCAGACAAATTACAGCACTGTTTCCAAAGTGAAAGGTACCGGTTGATAGAGAAAACAGTGGAGCAGGTTGATACACATGTGTTATTGTCTAGATATCCTTGAAAAAGAAAAAAGTAAGAAAAACTCACATTTTCAGTTTTGGCTGCCATTTTGTTTCGGTGGTAAGGAGTAGATCGAATACCCCCCTTGGTGTAAAATGACATGTGTTTTCTTGTTAACGTATCTTATTAAAACGTATCTGATGTGAAAATTTAACATTTTGCTGTATCTTTTACAAGATTGATTGGTTTTTAATAATCTTGAACAGGCAGGTGAATGCATTTAAATATACTTTAAAACTGACGATATCAGGGCTTAATTATGGACAAATTCTCGCCGCAAATAACATGAACAGGTTAACGTATCTGATGCATTTTGAACGTCCGACTGATATTTTGTTGATTTAACATTAACCTATGTTTCAAAACATAAGTCAAATCCAATTTTTGTAATCAAATTTTGTTATTTCATGCTATCAGTGTTATAATCAATCATTTTATAATAACCTGCCTTTATATTATGTAATTTATTTTGCCTTATGAAAAGTGTTAACGTGTCTAATGCATAGACTGGAGACAAGTGAATTCATGCAAGTGCAAATGTGCTGGTGAGGTATTTGTGATTGAGATTGGGAAATTTGCAATTACCAAAAAAGTCGATGTTTATATATTATTTGTCACATCTGTAGCTATTTACAAAAAGGTACTATCGATGGAGACAAGCCAAAATCGGCAAAATTGCTTAAATAATATGCATATTTTTACAAAACTACAATGAGCTTGCTCATTTTTCTAACTTGCCCAATGCGAGTAACTTGCAATTGAACAATTTAACATCAAAAACTATTACATTGTTAGAAAAAAGAGAGAACATGGCTGGAGACACCATATTTGAAAAGTTGGAACTTTAACTGAATTTGAACGTACAGTTCCTTTCTGGTGGATGGATTTTTTCTGATTTTTGTGGGCAGCGAAGTATGCCCACAGATTTACCATACCACAAATTGAAACCGAAAAGCATGCGTTAAAGCATGTACGTATGAAGTAGATCCATGTCCTCCATAAATTTTACGTAATTCAGGTCAGTCTAACTTTGAGAAACGCTTCTGACATTCAATTTTATAAAAAAAAACAAAAAAAAAAATTCTTTAGTACATATTTATCGTAATCTATATTTCATAAAAAAAGAAAGTGTATGTCAGCTCAAGGTCAAGGTCACAACTCAAGGTCAAAGGTTTGAGCCTTCCATTTTGTGTCCGCTCTATATCTCCTAAACCCCTTGAAGGAATTTTATAAAACTTAGGTCAAATGATCACCTCATCAAGGCGACGTGCAGAATCTATGAGTCAGCCATGCCGGCTCAAGGTCAAGGTCACAACTTGGGGTGAAAGGCTTGAGCCTTCCATTTTGTGTCCGCTCTTTATCTCCTAAACCCCTCGAAGGAATTTTATAAAACTTGGGTCAAATGATCACCTCATCAATGCAATATGCAGAACTTATGAGTCAGCCATGCTGGCTCAAGGTCAAGGTCACAACTGAAGGTCAAAGGTTTGAGCCTTCCATTTTGTGTCTGCTCTGTATCTCCTAATTCCCTTGAAGGATTCATATGAAACTTGGGTCAAATGATCACCTCATCAAGGCAATGTGCAGAACTCATGAATCAGCCATGCTGGCTCTAGGTCAAGGTCAAAACTCAAGGTCAAAGGTTTTAGCCTTTCATTTCGTGTCCGCTCTATATCTCCTAAACCCCTTGAAGAAATTTTATAAAACTTTGGTCAATTGATCACCTCATCAAAACGATGTGCAGAACGTATGAGTCAGCCATGCCGGCTCAAGGTCAAGGTCACAACTTAGGGTGAAAGGTTTGAGCCTTCCATTTTGTATCCACTCTGTATCTTCTAAACCCCTTGAAGGATTTTCATCAAACTTGGGTCAAATGATCACCGCATCAAGAACTCATGAGTCAGCCATGTCAACTCAAGGTCAAAGGTTTGAGCTCTGTATCTCCTAAACCCCTTGAACGATTTTCATGAAACTTGGGTTAAATGATCACCTCATCAAGACGTTGTGCAGAATTCATGAGTCAGCCATGTCAGTTCAAGGTCAAAGTCACAGCTAAAGGTCAAAGGTTTACCCTTTCACTATCCATAGCATTGGCGGGGGATTTAGCTGTCTTTCAGGCTGCCTTGTTTTTATAGAGAAAGATACGATCCTTTCATAATATTTACGTAAGTAATTTTTATTTGCACGACTTAGGAAAATAATTGTGGCCGTAACAGAGGGGCCGAAAAATTCGCGCCCGTTTCCCGTTTTTGCATTTATTGCATACACAAATGACCTCCTATAAAACATCCAGTCTAAAGTGCGTCTATTTGCCAATGACTTTGCAATATACATGTTAAATATCTCTGTCAGTCAATCAAATACCTTCCAAACAGTAGAATAGTGGGAGTTGGACTTGGATATGGAATTCAGTCACTCCAAGTACCAAGTTATCCACGTCACAAGAAGGAAACATCCTATTTCTTCACAATACTACATGCATAATACACTACTAGAATCTGTAACCTCAGCAAAATATCTTGGCGTGAATTATCTCAAACGATCTCAAATAGGTCAACAAAAGGACAAATGAATCTGTAGGTTTCCTTCGCAGGAATACAAAGTTCAACTCAACACCCTTTATGTTTGAACCTCGTCGGACCACAGATGCAATATATAGCTTCGAAGTCTGGTCTTAATACACACAAACCCAAACAGCGTGTTAGGCTTTGTCCGTTTTTGGCTGCATTTCCAGTGTCAGTGACAAGCTATACAGCCTAAAATGGCGCAGGTTAGATCTCCGGTACATTGACTCCCGACTATCTCTTATGTAAAAAATCTTAAATCATCTGGCTGCAATCACCATGGAAGATTATATCCCCATAATAAGATAAACACGCCATTATCATCCGCTGTCTTACCGATTTATCTCTGAAACCACTGATTACTTTCAATACTCCTTTTTCCCAAGGACCATTGTCCTATGGAATAATCTTCTGCCTGGCATTCTCTTCTTCCTAACCTTTGAGCATTTTGATGCCGCTGTTAGCAAAATTGAACATACTTCACCACAAACCTTGCTCTTTACCTCTGTTTTTATCTTTTAAACCACCAACACATTTTCCTTTCCCTTTTATTTGGTCCGATTTTCTTCCATTTTCTACAAACAATATTTGTAGTTTGACGCGCACGAAAGTGTCTACATCCTTGTAAATGTTAAGACAGTAATGGAAGACGCACATATATATAATACGGAGAATTTGTTAGTTTCATTCGAGTAACAAGTAGGGAGTACTGGTATCATGAAATGGGTACATTGTATGCATGTGTTCTTAATAAATGGAAATCAAAACCACGAAATGATTGAACCGCTGTTAAAAAACAACAACATTATTTGTCATTGTACGGTGCGGTACGGTGCGACACGGAAGATTTATTAACGTGGCACGCTCTTCCCGTCATGCAAAGAAAAGATGTCAGCGCCCATGGACACGTTTGCTAACAAAATCTAATTTCACTGATTTCTGCTTAAAGAGTAATCAAACGTTGAAGATGGAGAATGCAAATTGGCGGAAAGTTGTCCAAAAACAAATATACGACATCATTTCACACAGATATGGACTGCTAGTAGTGATTGTAGGGGCTGTTCTGATCGTAGTCTCGGCATTTCATTTTGGAGAGGTAAATCAGCCGGCGTCCTAGATAATTTCGATTGCTTATGATAGAGATTTATTCTTTATTTGTTTAGTGCGCTTAGAATTTTGGCATGCCAGAATTTGCAGATGAGAAAATCATCACTGCAAAAATTACCGTTCAGTTCGGGATTGATCAGGTCGGATATCCGGGCACTTCAGCGTATCGCGTTGCGTAGCAACAAGCGGAGGTGACAGCAAACGCTAAATTGTAATTGAAAAGCGTTTAATGTTTCCTAAGTGCTGGTTATTTTTCTTTATTTAAAGTAAAATTTTGGGCAATCAGCATTCCCATTCACGCAAAAATCAGCGTAATTCACGCATGAAAAGTCACTTGCACGCAAGTTTTAAAATTCCACGGGTACAATGCACGCGTAAAAAATCTGACAGAAAATACATTGTTCGTCGATAAAGATCCGAAATTCAAGTAACCAGACATTATTTTTGATCCGTACCACAGGCCCCATCTAACGCATCCTTATGGTATAGCATTTATATAGTAAGAAGTGTCCTACCTTTTCTTTTCTTACTATATAATGCTATACCATAAGGATACCGTTAGATGGGGCCTATGATCCGTACACGCAAATTACCGCAATACACACTGTTGACAATTTGCTACATGTCAAGACCAGTTGAATTTACATGCCGATGGCATAATTTAAGCTCCGCCTACTCAGGTACTTGGTGAGATTTTCGCGAGAACTGTGACAGCGAATCAAATAATTTGTAAAACTAGACGTGATAGTATTCAGCCAATCAACGACATCTTTGACACTTTGCGATAATTGTCAACATTGTGTGAGTGCAAAAACAACGATTTGGACGTTGTTTTCAACAAGTTGATGAATAATTAAGGGGTCAGCTGGCATCCACTACACAATTATTTGGTCTCCATTGTAAAAGAAAGACTCGTAAGCTGCTTGTTTATTAATATTTACAAAATGACCGGTTGCGGACTGACTTTCATCGGGCTTTCATTTTTATTCGAGTCCGATACTGTTCATGCTAAATAAATATTACCCGCCAAGTTTTTATTTTATAACATTTTTTGGTTGCTATAATGTTGCAGCAAGATATAGCAGCCAAAAAATGATATAAAAACTCGGCGGGTTATACTTATCAGCGTCTGCTTGAATTTTTGAAAACGGTTTTTTTTTTCTCAGGATTATGGAATAAAGAAAAACTCTTTGCATGGAAAATGATGTATCTAAGAATGGTCACATCAATAGTTTTTATCCATATTGAAACAAGAAAATTATAGCCATCTTTTCAAATTGCTTCACAAGCTTGCTTGGTTGGTGTGTGTGTGGGTGGGGGGGGGGGGGGGGGGGGGCAGGTAAACTGAGTTAAAAATCATGTTCATAAATTTCTATTTTTCAACTAGAAGTCTCTCCACTTTTCTATAAGGAGAAGTGACTTTTAGCTGTATCCCTGTGGTGCATGTGTAAAACAAACCACTGTCATTAATACAGGGTGAATAAAAGTGTCACTTCCCATATACTTCTTTATAATTTTGTTTCAGTTGGAACATTTTTTTCAATTTGCATGGTTTGTACCCAACTTTTTTATCATGTACCCACATTTTCTAAAGTATGTGGGTACATGTACCCACTTTTCAAAAAGTCAGTGGGAATGCTGGCAATATTAAGAAGTCAGTGAATTTATAATGTAGCATGATGTTCGAGAAATCACTCCCGAGAAAGAAATCTTTCTTTTTTAGGTTTCAGACGTGATATTCATCATTAATCCGTGTAAGCTACAAGATCTCATATTTGTGACGGACTGAATGAAAATTATATTTTAAAAAATCGGAGGTCTTTACAAATAAATAAAACAGAAAATCTAGCTCATCTAATTAGGTTTCTCCATTCGTTTCACTTTTCTCGTTCTATTTTGTAGCCTACCATTAAAACAGTTCTGAAAGCCAAATAGCTTATACTGTGGTGTCAAAAGTGATTCAGTAACGCCAAATTTAATTAAATCAACACCTCTTACCTAAATTCTGATTGGTATGAGATTTAATAAAAGGTGTCATAATTTAAAGCATAATAGTACATAATGCGTAAATACTGGATAAGGGATTTTTTTCTCCCTCGAAGCGTATCAGGATTAAAATAGAAGATCTTTAACTGCATTTATAACACAAAGGTTTTTTAGATATAAACAATTGTTTTAAATGTAATATGACAGCTAGAGCTACTGTGTTACACGTGGAGATAAAATGATAATTATAATACAATGTAATAACTGCATGCTAGTTTCTTTTCTACGAAAAGCCAGGATGTATCAATAAACTGATGACTTCCTTAAATACGAAAATACTGAAAAATGCTGATCTCTGTTTTGTATTAAATTGTCAATTATTTAAAACTGTGAATGATAATTTGCACGCTTTGTCTAAAATAATTTTAGCCATACCTTGTTGTTTTCAAAATCCATACTTTTTTGTTAATTGTTAGACTGTCACAATTGACTGCTTCCACATATAATAAAATTAAAGCATTCATTCAAGTCATAAGTTATAGATCACTATGGAAACCAATCAGTATGTGGTATATTAATGATAATCAGTTTTGACCAGTTCTTAATGACTATCACTAATGAATAGATTGATTTCCTGTTTGTTTCATCCCTCTCATGTACCCCTTCGGGGCCTTATGGTAATTTCCTGTTTTATCCGTTTGATGTATGCCTTCAGGGTTTATGATATTTGGAAGATGTACATTATTGTTATTTGAGTGTTAACTGACTAAGGGATTAATAGAGCTCCTACATAGAAAAAAAACCTTAATCAATACACATATAGTTCATTTGAAATTTTAAAATCAATTCACCAAACTAATTTTTGGCTGGAAGGACATTTCTTCAAAAAAAAAAGAATAAATAAATAAAATAAATAAATATAAAATAAAAAAATGACTGCAATAAGATTACATATATAATAAGTTTTTAACTTTATTTAAATGACTTTCATACTTAATTATAGCATTTTACATAAACTAAATGAAATATATCGCACAAAGTATATTTCAGGAAATGGCAACAATATAAAATATTTTATTTCAGAGCATTAAAACATTTAGAAAATCAGCTTATTTTAAAAAGACATAAAAAATCAGAAAATTGATTTACTTATTTATTTTATCTGTTCTTTCTTGAGAAAACAAACAAACAAAAACTTTTTCAAGACGCTTGAAAGATTCTCTGAAAGATGAAATAAACAACTGCTACGATTTTAAGCAAAGAAGTTGAATAAAAAAAAATGGGGATCCGGACAAAATCCCCTGCGGACAAAACCCCCTTCGCTCGTTTTTGCATAGGCGGACAAAACCCCCTACATGTTTTTTACAAGGAGGACAAAACCCCCTTCAATGAATTTTACAAGGACAAAACCCCCTTCACATTTTTTTTACAAGGAGGACAAAACCCCCTTTGCTTTTTATACATCATAATACACTTTAAGATTTATCATCAAGTAAATTGTTAAATAATAACTCTCAGATAGTTTGATTAATTAAATATTATTATATAATTTGCCCTTTTCATTCTAGGATGAAGGGGTTTTTGTCCTCCCTGTAAAAACCGCGAAGGGGGTTTTGTCCTCCTTGAAAAAAGTGCGAAGGGGGTTTTGTCCTCCTTGTAAAAAACATGAAGGGTGTTTTGTCCGCCTATGCAAAAATGAGCAAAGGGGGTTTTGTCCGCAGGGGATTTTGTCCTACTCTCAAAAAAATGTTATGTTCTCAGATATTTAGTTTATTTTAATATGTAATATAATGCAAACAGAGAAAATGTTGAATAAGCTAATCATAACTGATCCGTAGCGCCAAAGAGCTGACAATACATTATCTGTCACTTTTTCCAGACCGTTTTAAAATGCCACAAAATCAATTATCACAAAATATACCTACTTTTTTTTTTGAAAAATATATAGATTGTACCATTGGGTAAGCATATAATAAAAAAGATGACTCTTGATTTGTTTTATTTGAAAATAAAAACATTACAACCCACACCGCTAGTTAATTCGCTACGAATTGCGAGGTCCTGCTTTCACCTCCAAGGTAATTTGCATAATCGACTGCTCCGGATGTGACGTCATGCCGACCTGATCAATACCGTATACTTATTTTTCTGATGCTGTTGAACGCTGTCAGGTGTGACGTTGTAAAAAAGCATTTCCAGAGTAAACAAATTACGCTAACTGGAGAAGAACTAATATGAACTTAGGTGCTACCTAGAAGGCAGAGCTCCCTTGAAAAAGTCACCAGTGCCCCTTGAAAATTAAAGGAGTGCTGCTGGAATGACCTGGAATTATGGATCCGTTTTACTTTTAGGAAGTTTATGTTCTTTAAGATCTAATATGAAATTAGGTGCTACCTAAAAGGCAGAGCTCCCTTGAAAAATCACCAGTGCCCCTTAAAAATTAAAGGAGTGGTGTTGGAATTGTCTGGAATTATAGATTCGTTTAGGAAGTTTATGTTCTATTAGATCTATTAAAATTATAAGTATTAATGATAATTCATGATTTCTGAATGCATGTTTTAGACTGCATCAAATTTAATTCTTGGCATGTGAAATAGTCGAAAGATATTCTGTATATAATTAAAAGAAAGTTCGATATAGATTAACATCTGCACCAAGATAAAGAAAAAATACGTATTTGAATAATTTCTGTTATTTTTATTAAAACGTACTGCATCAACAATTTTTCATAAATTATTATCATACTGGAAACCAGTCACAAATGATAACTCTTTCAAATTGAAAAGCTTGAACCTTGAAAATTTCAAACCTAACAGAATCTCATTAGGCCAATAGCCAAAGGAATTCTGTCTCTTTGCGTGTGAATGTTTGGCAATAAGGACTTAATGTAACTAGTTAATGTTCCAATTCCAAAGTTAATAGAAATTAGAATTTACGAGATCCTGGAAGTGACTATTGTAATTCTTTTAAATGTCATTATTGTCAAATTTTGGTTCTTTCTAAAAG
This sequence comes from Mercenaria mercenaria, assembly GCF_021730395.1. NCBI lineage: Eukaryota > Metazoa > Mollusca > Bivalvia > Venerida > Veneridae > Mercenaria > Mercenaria mercenaria. The sequence continues at coordinate 42,000,493 of NC_069377.1, read as the reverse complement.
GAAGAATGATTGTGTCCAACTTTCAGTCAAAAATACTGCTATTATAGACGGTATGGGAAAATTGCAATCATTTACATGACTGTACAAAGCTTGTTTTAAACCCAAAAGACTAGCAATTTTTAAAAGTTAATGATCAGAATTTTACCTAGAGAAAAACAGTGTTTGCTGAAATTCTCGAAAACCCCTGTTTATTTACTGAACTTCTAAGTTAACATTTTGGTTAATCTTTTAGCACTATAGAATAGGGATGGTAGTAAGAACCTTTTTGTTGTTTATCGCCAGTAGTTTTAGTTTTTTTTATAAACTCTGGTCAGTGATTTTAAAGCTAACGGATGAAATATATGCGAACAGGGAGAAGAGCATTATTTGCTTTTCACAGTTCAATGCCTGTATATTTTGATCCTAATACTTTTTTTATTTAAAAAGTTATTTAAGTCATACAATATTTTCAAAACTCATAATAATACAAAAAAAACTGAAAAAAAAATGGAATTGAAAAAAAAAATCTGGTCCAGGTGAGGTTCGAACTCACGACCTCTGGTTTTCAACGCGAACTCGCTAACCACTACACCACTGGAGTTATGACATCACCTGGGCAAACATAAGTATATATAATAAAGTTCGGTAATGGCAGCGTGACGAAAGTCGTTTCAAAATGAAAATATTGTATTCTATTTCTTTTTTCTTCGTAGAAAATGTATTTAGCACTAATTTTTTATTGTCAAACGCACATTTACATTTTTATTCAATATTCAAAGAAGTAAGCGAGGCGCTTTTGTCAACCGTAAACAGTAAGGGTCTACTGACGTCTTTACTGATTAATTACTATGTGCATAGTGCACATGAAAAAATCCGAACAACACCGATTCCAAAAAGTACCACGAATTTTCAACTCGATACTACGATAGAATATACAGTTAGATCTCTCTTCGTTTTCTTGTCCATACGTCTAACCGTAATGCGAAGCTGCCGACGTAGCTCTGCTATTAAAATTTTCATGAATTAATGATAATTCCTGATTTCTGAATGAATGTCTTAGAATGCATTAAGATTAAATCTAAAGAAAGTTGCAGTTCTTTTTAGAAAGAAGAATGTGTCCAACTTTAAGGCAAAATACTGCTATGATAGACCTCTGGTATGGGAGAATGAAAATCATTTACATATACAAAGCTTGTTTAAAAACCAAAAGACTAGCTTTGTACATGTAAATGATGAGAATTTTACCCAGAGAAAATCACTTTTTTGCCGAAATTCTCGAAAACTTCTGTTTTATTTACTGAACTGCAAAGTTAACATTTTTATGGTTAATCTTTTAGCACAACTGATATAGAATAGGAATGGTAGTTACTAGTAGGAGCCTTTTTGATGTTTATTGATAATTCATAGTCAATAGTTTTTTTCCTAGTAATAAACTCTGGTCAGTGATTTTTAAGCTTGTGGATGAAATATATGTTAACAGGGAGAAGAGCATTTTGTGCTTTTCACAGTTCAAAGCCTGTAAATTTTGATCCAAAAACCTTTTTTTAAAAAAAAGTTTTATCTACTGACTACTGTAGGCTACAGACAGTACTACATTGGAACCTGACATCACTAACAAAACACTTGTTAAATATCACATGAATGACTTTATTTTTTTTTACAATATGTATACTTTCAAAACCCATAATAAATAAAATATAAAAAAACTGAAATAAAAAAAGAAATTAAAAAAAAAAAAAAAGACGCGTCTGGTGAGGATCGAACTCCCGACCTTTGGACTTCAACGCGACCTCGCTAACCACTGCACCAGTGTGGAAGTATGACGTCATCAACACAAATATAAGTATATACAATAAATTTCAGTTGCGGCAGCGTGACGAAAACCGTTTCACATTGAAAATATTGTATTTTACCTTTCTTTCTTCGTAGAAGATGTATTTAGCACTAAATTCTTATTATACGGCGCTCATTTACATTTTTATTCAACGTTCAAAGCCGTAAGTGAAACGCTTTTGTCAAATGTAAACAGCAAGCGTATATTGACGTCTTACTGATTAATTACTATGAGCATTGCCGGTAGCTCTGCTATTACTGAGGCCATTTACCATGTAGTTAGTTTGTTTTTTATCGATACAGGAACATTCGATCCGATGTATCGATCGGACCCTGAATATATACCGGTATTCTATTGTGATTTTTGAGTGTATATCAAAATTCCCTTGATCAAAATCCCCACCTCTGAAAAATGACTGGGTGTTACAAAATCCCCTTCACACATTTGCAGAGGGTATCATAATCCCCTCTGTGATTAACATTATAGATATATAGATATCAGTGCTCCAAATTATATTATGTTTGCTAAAGGCATTGTATTTACGTGCTTTATGCAATAGACTTTTAAGTTGTAAATACTGGGTTGTACTTGAACTTGATGAAATAAGTAAAAATCACAGAGGGGATTATGATACCCCCTGCAAAAGTATGAAGGGGATTTTGTAACACCCTGTCATTTTTCAGTGTAGGGGATTTTGATCAAGGGGATTTTGATTGTCTCCCATAATTTTTCACAGCTATGAAATGCAAATCAGCATATTAAAGTGAAGCGTCACTGGTAATAAACAAATATATACTATTTGTTCAACAAACTGGAGTAGCATGTGCTATGTAATTGGAAAGTAATTGAAATGTTATTGTCAATTACACCCTAAAACTGCTCTGTAATTAATTAAATTACAATTACAAGTAATTGATAAATGACACAATTACAAATTACATTCAATTACATAGGAATGTAATTTAATTGCAATTAATTACAGTCACATTTTTAATTACCCCTGGTCTGTTATCGCTTGACACTTTACGATGAATTTATGCCTTTATTTCCTGTTGACAGCCGCTGATTGTAATTGTTTAATCGACCAATTAACGTACATTCAAATTAGCATTTGATTGCTGATGTTACAATTTCTTTAATCCATTTAACAATCAAAAGTTGCACATTAGCGACTGAATGTGCATCAAAACAACAGTAGCAATTCCTTTAATCCGTAAGATAATTGTGTTTCATGTACACACACCATAAACAAGTTTCGTCACCTTTTTTTTAAAATTACACGCTTATCGATAAACACTGCAGACCACTTACACATCCAGGTTTTTTTTTTATTCTATAGCAGCAGCCGAATATCGGCCTCGTCCCCCAGCCGAGGATTTCCCCCACAGCCAAGGATTTCCCCTACTGGAGTCCGAAATTCCCCTACGTCCGAAATTCCCCCCTCCGAAATAGTAAACAAAGCAAGGGAGATTACAGGATTTTTTCTAGCTAATTTGGGGAACATAGCCTATACCCCAAAAATTGGGAATTTTGGCGCATAAATGTTCCAAATTGGGAAATATTTAGTCCCATAGGATATAGTAAGGATGTGTTTAAGCACCCTCTCATACACTTGTTTCACATTGTACAACCTCTTTTACATTACTTCCATTACAAAATTGGCCATAATTTGGTCAATGTCTGCCCGATTTTGATGAAAGTTCTTTCAGAATGTAGATTGGGAATTTTTACACTCATTTTGGGAAAAATACATACTTTTTGGCATTGGGAATATAGCCGAATAACGGCTATAAAAACGGCCGAAAAAAAACCCTGGATTACTCTGTTAGTTCATATTGACGCTTTACGATACTGTTTTACAACATCATCGGTTTCCGATACCAAGCGTAAAAAATACTAAAATATCAGAGTCATTTTCGGAGGTAAATGGGGATTGTTAAAAAAAACTTCTTTTTTTCATCGGCAAAAGACGTAAGTATATGTCACACTGTGTATAGTTGCTAAAACTTTTAGCTTAAAAGTTGCAGGAATATGTAATAAAAACATAGTTTAAAGTGTTTATTATGCATAATTGTAAATTCCCCCCCCCCCCCCACCCAGTGAAAAAAATCCCCCAAAATTGCTCGTCGTGCGCTATTTTCTTCCCCCAATGACAGGCTGGGGCCCTTCCCCCAGTTGTAAAAAAACCCTGACATCAGAATTTTTTGGATAGCCGAGTGGGGGAGTTAACGTTTCAGGCACAAGTTGACATGATGTGGTGTATTCGCTTTGTTGTTGGTGTTGGAAATTTTGTGGGCAAAGTTGATTTTGAAGTGAAGTTCGGGGCATAGAAACTTCGTAGTGACTTCTTCGCTCAAGTCGCGCATTCGCGCGACACCTGAGATAATATTAGTGGTCTTTTGACAATATTTTGTATGACAGTTCAGACCGTGCAGGGAATCAAGTTTTCATCCACAGTCCGGGCAATTCATTAATTGAAATCGGCCGTATTTGAAATAAATTTTGAAGTGATTTTAAATAAAATCAAGAAATAAGTTTAAACATAATTATGATTGATGCATAAGATCATGTTGAAGGAGGTTTAAGCCTGCACTTGTTAAAAGTTTATCGGCTTTTTACACGAATTGAAAATTTTAAAAATGGCGGCGGCTTACAAAGCGCGACACATGCTTAAGTTGGGCCAGAACAAATTAAATATTTAATTAAAAGCAGAAATTATAAGTGGTATGGTGAAAAAAATGAAGTTTAAAACAGGTGTTTTATCAAGAATTTTAAATTTGTACTTTCGTTTTCCATATTTGTCACTCGTTTTCGGGACCGCCATTTTCGGACATTTTTATCATTTCTTACAAGAGTTTTTCTAGTACAATCTAAATAAAAAGCCAATAAAAGTCTTTATTTAAGAAAAATATTATCATTGTTGCAAAAGTAGCTCTTATTTTGAAGAATTTGCCGAGAATAAAGTCATGCAAAGGCACCAAACCCCACCCGTTTCAGTCAGTGTGCAAAATAAGACAACTAAAGTATGAATTGCTTAAGAAAATCTGTAATGACTAATGTACTTGTTATAGATAAAGTATGTGGGAGTTTCATTAATAACACTGTAACTTGACCCCTGAAAAGCTGATCTTGACTCTTGAAAATCTGATTTTGATTTGAATTGATTTGAAAATTTAGGCTGAAGAGTCAATGACTTGAGTTTCAGAACCTACTGAATGCCCTGAGTAAATTTAGACTTGTTATACCCCCACAAAACAAAGTTTGGGGTGGGGGGGGGTATATAGGAGTGAGCTTAGCGGTTGGTCGGTAGGTTGGTCCCTTGGTTTTGTATGGTTTCCGGATGATAACTCATGAAAGGCTTGACCGATTTAAATAATTTTTGGTACACAGGTGTAACATCAGAAAATACAGGTCATGTTTGAATTTGGGGTCAGTAGGTCAAAGGTCAAGGTCACAGTGACCCTGAACAGTTGAACGGTTTCTGGATGATAACCTGAGAACGCTTGGGCCTAGGATCATAAATTTTGGTACACAGGTGTAACATCATGAAATGCAGGTCAAGTTCTACTTTGAGATCTGTAGGTCAAAGGTCAAGGTCACAGTAACTTGGAACAGTTAAACGGTTTCCGGATGATAACTTGAGGACGATTGGGCCTAGCATCATAAATTTTGGTACACAGATGTAACATCATGAAATACAGGTCAAGTTTTACTTTGTGGTCAGTAGGTCAAAGGTCAAGGTCATAGTGACTCAGAACAGTTAAATGGTTTCCGGATGATAACTTGAGAACGCTTGGGCCTAGGATCATAAATTTTGGTACACAGGTGTAACATCATGAAATACAGGTAAAGTTCGACTTTGAGGTCAAAGGTCAAGGTCACAGTAACTTGGAACAGTTAAACGGTTTCCGGATGATAACTTGAGAATGCTTGGGCCTAGGATCATGAAAATTGATAGGGAGGTTGGTTATAACTAGCAGATGACCCCTAATGATTTTGAGGTCAGTAGGTCACAGGTCAAGGTCACAGGCACCCGGAACATTTAAACAGTTTTCGGACAATAACTTGAGAATGCTTGGGACTAGGATCAGGAAACTCAATCTTGAGGTTGGTCATGTCAAGCAGATGACCCGTATTGATTTTGAGTTCCAAAGGTCAAAGGTCATTTAAACCTTTTACGGACAATAACTTGAGAACGCTTGGGCAGAGGATCATGAAACTTCATAGGGAGGTTGATCATGACTAGCAGATGACCTCTATTGATTTTGTGGTCAGTAGGTCAAAGGTCAAGCAAGTTCGGCTTTGACATTGGCTTAGTTCTGTGACAAGGCCATATTGTGGGGGTATAATTCGTCACTCTTGTGACAACTCTAGTTAAACTTGCTTTGTTTTGTAAAAATATTTTAGCTTGTTATAATTAGACTCATTCTCCACTGACAAAACTGTAAACTTGGTACATTTTCAACCTGTGCATTCTGTACGGCTACTTATGTGGGTTTATTCATTCTGTATTTAGTCTTGTACATTCCTTAAATGATACATGTGCTGTTTCATTTGGTCTCATTTTCACGTGATCTTTTCACATGGCTTATTGCTGGTTTTCAATTTTATGTTTTTCTTATTCCTATCACATGCTTGTAATAAGCCTTGATATTGAATAAACTTGAAACTTGAAAGATCCCTTCATGGATTATTGTGTTACAGACCGCATAGAAAAAAAGCCCTGTTGACACATTGTTTGATTATGGGGATCCTTTGACCTAAGTAATATTTTAATCCCTTAATGGATGGCAGAGTTTTGGTCAGGACACAAAACAGATCCTGTTGACCTTTGAAGTATATGACCGTCACCTTTGGGCTAGGTGCACGGGTTTTGCACATGACACATTTTCTCATTGTGGGGAACATTTGTGCCAAGTAATCCCTTGATGAATTACTGAGGTATGAACACGGACGAAATGACAGAGACAGACAGGAAAATGCAATCTTATAGTCCCCAAAACTGATTTTTAACAAGTAGGTGACTAACAACCTTAAAACATTAGAAAAGTGGGAGCTGGACTAGGATAAGGAATAAGAGTCCTCCAAGCTTTGTAATTCTTAGAATGAAAATGAATGGTCAAGTGCCACATTTCTGCGCAATTAGAAATCACTTTTCATGTACATTAGAAGTTACAGTGACAATTTAACTAGATTTAGCTTATTTTCAGGGCATTTAATACTAGGATGTCAGAATTTGTCAGCAGTGAAAATCATGCCATAGACCATTATTCATTGTACATAAGACTTTATGATTAATTCATTGTTCATAAGACTCTATAATTAATTCATTGTTCACAAGACTATGTGATTAATTCATTGTTCACAATACTGTATTATTAATCCATTGTTCGCAAGACTCTATGATTAATTCATTGTTCATAAGACTCTATGATTAATACATTGTTCACAAGACTCTGTGATTAATTCATTGTTCACAATACTCTATTATTAATTCATTGTTCACAAGACTCTATGATTAATTCATTGTTCACAATACTCCATGATTAATTCATTGTTCATAAGACTCTGTGATTAATTCATTGTTCACAAGACTCTATGATTAATTCATTGTTCACAAGACTCCATGATTAATTAACTGTTCATAAGACTCTATGATTAATTCATTGTTCACAAGACTCCATGATTAATTCATTGTTCACAAGACTCCATGATTAATTAATTGTTCACAAGACTCCATGATTAATTCGTTGTTCATAAGACTCCATGATTAATTCATTGTTCACAAGACTCTATGATTAATTCATTGTTCACAAGACTCTATGATTAATTCATTGTTCGTAAGACTCTATGATTAATTCATTGTACACAATACTCTATGATTAGTTCATTGTTCACAAGACTCTATGATTAATTCATTGTTCACAGGACTCTGTGATTAATTCAGTGTTCACAATACTCTATGATTAATTCATTGTTCACAAGACTGTATGATTAACTCTATGATTAATTCATTCTTCACAAGACTCTATGATAAATTCATTGTTTGTAAGACTCTATGATAACCAGCACAGTCTTGGTATGGTTTGCATTTTGAGGCTTGGAACCATGAAGAATCACATTCTGTATTTAGTCCTTCGCAGATATTTCTGTTGGAGTTTATCATATTGTATTAGTTGCGCATTAAAATGATTATCATATTTTACACAGAGTGTTATGGAATGGAGTACTGAGAAGTATGCGGCAGTGTTCAATTCATTCAGTGACAACCTGTCTGGTAGATCATTCAGGGGAAGGTACTTTTCAACATATTTTAACAAGATGTTTTTAGGTAGAATTTTTACAGTAAAAATGTGAAAGCGAGAGATCTAAAAGAAAAAAAAACAATAGTTAAGGTCTTCTTATTGACCCTTTGGAACTTGGAATAACATAATAAAATAAATTAACCATATATATGCAGGCTGATCTTGGTCTGCACTGGTTGCAAAGGCAGAATCACTTGCCGCCAGCAGGCTAAAGGTTAAAATCAATATGAAACTTACAAAAAGCGACTAAAAGAGTATATTGTGTTTGTTAAATGAAATGTGTTCATTGTTTCAGACTATGTCTGCCAGTACCAATAGATGTAGTTTACACATGGGTAAATGGCACAGATCCAGACCTGATACGGAACCTACAGCGTGTCAAGTTAGATATGCAGGATCAGTTAAACACATCAAGGTGAGCTCCATAAAATTTTGTGTTCTCTACCTTGTTTGATTCAGTAATCAGTTATTGGTGATTTATCTCTAATAAATAGATAACTGCACTATTTAGAAGCCCAAATTATTGGTTTGTATAGTTTTTTTGTTTCATTGTAATTTGGATTCTGAAAGTTATTTATTTAATTATTAGCACATTTTAACTAACAGCATTTCATTTGTTTTGTTTTTCAATACATTATTTCTTGTTTTCGTGTGAACTTTGGGTCTCTGTTTTTGTATATGTTTACTATTTTAGCTCTCCTAGCCCTATTAACAATTTTTATGCCCCCGAAGGGAGGTATATTAGTTTTCAACTGTCCGTCCGTTTGTTCGTTAGTTCGTTCGTCGCAACGTTAACTTTTTGCATGAAGGCACTTTACTCGCGAACCACTGCACCCAGGACCTTCAAACTTCACGTGCTGATAGTACTTATTGAATACACTACTCCTACTGACATTTGGGTCACCAGGTCAAAGGTCAAGGTCACAGGGGCCAACGTTAACTTTTTGCATGAAGGCACTTTATTCGCGAACCACTGCACCCAGGACCTTCAAACTTCACGTGCTGATAGTACTAATTGAGTACACCAACTCTACTGACTTTGGGATCACCAGGTCAAAGGTCAAGGTCACAGGGGCCAACATTAACCTTTTGCATGAAGGCACTTTACATGCGAACCACTTCACCCAGGACCTTCAAACTTCACATGCTGATAGTACTTATTGAGTACACCACCCCTACTGACTTCTGGGTCACCAGGTCAAAGGTCAAGGTGCTGTGGGGGCATTTGTCACCATTAGTGACAGCTCTTGTTTAATGTGATAATATACAGTCCTGACATTGACAAGCTGTATAAGTTACATATTAAGCTCATTTTGGCCATAGGTGTGAATTCTTTGGGAGGAATATGTTCTTCATGATAACTGACTGAAGACTATGCATATTAGTCTTCCATCTTTGATTCCTGGGGAGGTTGCCAGTTACCACCTGTATCCAGCAACACCGATTTGTTTTAAGTATCTAAAATGCTGTTAAAAATGGAGTTAAGAACTGGATAATGCTTTGTCCCTGGATTGTCAAATTTGGGATGATTTCTTGTGGTCACTAGATAATCCTTATTACATTTGGGGGTCAGAAGGTCAAATGTCACTGACCATGAGGCTGGAAATGATTTCCTATCAATAACTGAAGAATACTTGGGTGTACAGTAGTCAAATTTTATGTGATGATTGTGTGGTCTCTAGATGACACTTACGTTTTTCGGAACAGTAGGTCAGAGTTCTGCCGAGGATTTCAGCATGATGGGCCTATGGCCCATCTACCTTGAAAACATGGGGCCATTCTGAAACTTTTTGGGCCATTCAAAAAGAATCAAATTTTACATTTAAAAAAACTTTACCGTTCTTATAAAAAAACTTTACCGTTCTTATGCTTTAAGAAGTGCAAAGTTTTTTAAATGTTAAATTATCCACAAAATATACGTCATTAATTCTCTTTTCCTTATAACTTAACCATGTATGCTCAACCAGTAAGTTCTTCTGAAAGCTCTGTTTGTCAGACGTTTTACTCTTACTTTTTCGCTTTACCTAAATTACTTGACTGGGTGGGGGTCGGATCACTCTATGATTCTGAGGTTGTTGTTTAATGTTCAGCGATATCTATAGTTGAATCGTCGTTTTTGTTCAATGTATTATTTTTATTAGTCAAAGGATATAACGTTAAAGGCCAGGGTCACAGCATAATTTAGACAGAAAATCAGGCAGTCAGTTACTTCTGACAGTTTTTCTTGCTGCAGTAGAGTAATAATTTGCTTGTGCTCCTGGTAGACATTTTGATGGCATGAAACTTTAGAGACTTCTGAAAATGCTGTAATTTTATAGCACACCTGAGCACAAAGTGCTCATTGCGAGCTTTTAGGATTATTTGATGTCATACACAGTTTATTTATAAATGAACATTTCCTTCTTAACCACTAAGCCAATCTCAACAAAACTTCACACGAATGTTCCTTGGATGATCCCCTTTCAGATTCTTTCAAACCTAGGTCATCTTTGCAAAAATTCTGGTTGCCATGGCAACCAAAAAGCAAAAACTTTAAAAATCTTGTTCTCAGAAACCACTGACCTGATTTTGAAATACTTCCTCAGAAATAATCCTTGGATGACTGTCTACCAGTTTCCCTCAAATTATTCTGTTTTGATTAAAAACATGGCCAATAGGGGGCAGGGCTAGTTTTTCCTTAAGGCCATACCAAATTGATTAATAGTTCTTCGGAAAATTTTCAAAAAAAATTGGAGCGGGCGAGCGAAATTTTTATTTTATTTTTTTTTTCTCAATTTTGATTTTTTCAGAGGCGGGTAGATTTTACATGGAGCGAGCGGGCTTTTTTAAAAAAATTTTCCCAGTTTGGACCCTTGAGGAGGCGGTTATGATTATACATGAAGTTAACATTTCTTTAGAAATAACACAGAAATCAAACATTTACAGTGTGGGTAACACAGTATATAGCTTTTTTATTTTGTTTTAAAGACTACATGAATGATTTTGCAAATAAATTCTTGCCAAACCTCACTGAATCACTTTGTATTTTTTTTAGTTATAATTTCTAAGGGATGAGTGTCTTATTTTTAATTTAGATTTTTCTACATTAATCTGAAGGCCTGCCTATTTAACGGCACAGCATGAGGAATATTTAAGACAAAACAGGCACATGTGTGGAATAATATTTCTTCTGAAACACAGTTAGATGGCTTCGGCACATGAACAACTTTGTGCCCCTAGTGGAACTCCAACCCATAGAGGTGAAGGGAAGTAATAAACCACTTGACCAGTGAGACCAAACAGAGTTGGTCATACAGATGCTTCGACATTGCTAGAATCCCTTTGGAATAATTTCTTAACAGATCAAGCTAGCTTATGTTTTTGTGGTGGAGATTCATTTCAGGCAAAAATGATAACAAGACTGACAAAGAATGATCCCAATATGGCCACCCTTAAAGTGTTATATGGCCAGCCTTAAAGTGTTGTTTGTTTTGCTTTGACTGAACTAGAAATTTAGAGTTGGGGAGGTCTGTTTTTTTTTCAGGGTTTTTTTCCTTCTGTCAATTCACAGCCAAGTAATAGACAAACAGGCAAAATTGGGGTTACAAAAGGACAGATTTTATATCTACACTACTTATTTGAAAAGCTAAACAATTTTTAAATTCACTAAATGCGTTTCAATAGAATATCTGACTGCTGTACTAAAGAAGTTATTTTCAAAAAGATTTGGGCCTAGACAATGTGATAGGTCGGTCAGGATCTGTGAACAAACATTTTTTTAAGATAGTAGTCGGCCTCAGCTTTGGGCTCTAGATATAACATACTGAACTAAACAACTGATAACAAATGGTTTGAAAACTATATCTGAACAATATTTCCAAATCCCGTGCACGTCTTACAAGTCGGGCTTCGTTCCTTTCACTGTATTGAACAAAAGTAGAACGTGCCTACTTCATTACCTACCGACACATCGAAGGCCATGTGTGGCACTAGCACAAACACTCCAGATTTAAAACAAATGATGAACAACACCATAATTCCTGACTTTTTGAGTTTTGGTCATCAGTAACATGTATTACTGACGCATGAAATCCGATCAATATCTCTTTGACGCATTAAAACAGCGATAAAACCTGCTTTGCTGTTATTATTCCGGACCGCGTAATCGGGGAAAAAAAGTTCTTTTTTCGGAGATTTTTATGCACGTGCGGGCGGGTGATTTTTATTTTTTTCTCGGGAATGAAATTATTGATGCGGTAGTTCAGACGAACGACATATCAATTTGGTATGGCCTAATAGCTGTATGGAAAACTTTGAAAGTCTTCTTCACTGATACTGCTGGCCCCGATTTCAAAATAATTTCACAGTAATTATCCATTAGTGACCCTTTACCAAATTTCTTCAAAAGTTCTGTTTTTGTTGTTAAAAAACATGGCCATCAGTGGGTGGGGATACTTTTCCCTATATGACTGTATTTGAAAATAATTTGAAAGCAGCATTCCGTAGGTAACCCTCTCCTTAATTCCTTGCTGCCAAGGGGTTGGGATTCTTTCAAAAATAGCTGACCCAATTCAAAATAATTTGACAGCAGTTTCCTTTGGATGACCCTCGATCAACTTCCTTTAAGTCATATTGATTTGTTAAAAATGTGTTCGCCTCGGGGTGGGGCTTGTTTTCTCTGTATGGCTGTTTGGAAACTTTAAAAATCTTTTTGGAATCTGCTGACCCAAATTCAAAATTATTTCACACAAATGTTCCTTTTGTGAACCTCTACCTGTCCACATGTTACATCTTTTACTTCTAGTCTATGTCTGTCTTGATATGTCTCATAATTACCTGTCCCATTTTGTTTAATGGAAACCTATAAAATCTTCTTTTTAGAAAACACTGGCCCAATTTCAAAATAATTTCAAAAACATTTCGTTGCATGACCATCTACAAAAACCGTTCAAGCAAGCTTTGAATCTCAGGTTAGTGATCTAAGGTCATGTTTAATAAAAAGTTCTACTCACTTGAATTGATTTTCAGCATAACTTTCATGCTGTATTTACTTATAATGAATTAGATTGCATAGAAACAGCAAAGGGTAAGTTGTGCATTTTTCAGTTCATGTTATGCTAGAATGTTAAAGATGGCTAATGTTTGTTAAAGTTGATTTCCCTGTACATGTATAATATGTTCAAGCAGAAATTGGAGAAGGAGTGTATCTAGGTGCTTGATCTGGGCCCCTGGGAGATGTGTATATCTCATAGATACTTTTACAGGGCATGAGGAGGTGGATAATTTTTTAAGTGCTAGATATTTTTGTGAGGGCACTTTGCAAAGGTGGTTATTTGCTATACATTATATATTTGTTCAGGGCATTTGGAGAAGGTGTATATCTGCTAGATACTTTTCCAGGGCAGAAGGTGTATATATTCTAGATACTTTTCCAGGGCAGAGGGTGTATATATTCTAGATACTTTTCCAGGGCAGAGGGTGTATATATACTAGATACATTTTCAGGACTTTGAATGTTTTATTTATGTTTTGTCTATATAAACTAAAATTTCAGTAGTCCCCTACTAGTTGAAAACCAGTTTTGGGGACTATATATTCTTTTCTGCCTGTCCACACTTCCGTGTCAGTTCCATACTTATGCCATCCATTATGCGATTTTCATATTACTTGTCACAATGTAAACCAATAATGAGATGACATGTCATGCGTAACACCCAGGCCCCACACTTCAAGGTCAAGGTCACACTTGAAGGTCTAAGGTCAATAAGGTTTTTATTCTGTACAGTCTGTATTTCAGCTATCCATTAAAAGATTTTATTTTATCTTGGCATAAATCGAGGACTCGGTGCAAAACTAGTCTATCTGTTTCTGTTTCTGTATACACTCAGTGCAAAACTAGTCTATCTGCTTCTGTTTCTATATACACTTAGCCTAGTTTCGCTCTGAGCCCTCGAAATGCTACCGTAATGAAAATATTTGTCATACACATGCCCCAGTCCCCAGGCATCAAGGTCAGGCCGGCCTTAGAAGATTTAAAATCATTTTTTTCCCAGTCTTTAACTATTTCATCCATGCACGGATATTTAAATAAGTTGTCATGAACATTCAACATAACAAGCTGATGAGTAATTTAAAGAAGAATTGATGTATTTACATCAGAATTACTTGTCTTTAATATGATAAAGTATTTCATTACATTTTGACTCTTATTTTCCCTACAATTCATAAAACGTATGTTATTGTGAGATTTCTTTTCTTATTAACAGCAATTAACAACTGTGAATTTTCAGATATGCACTTTTAAATCCAAACATTTTGCATAATTAAATGCTGTATATGTAGCACAGTATTCTATATAGATGATCAGTTACTGAAGTTGGATGCGGTCTTTAGAAGTGTTTTCCCGTCTCACCAATATAATTTTGGGCAATTTCCAGCTTTGATGGTAGTGTATAAAAAGACCACATGTGCCCCTCTAAGCATTATTTCTGGCACAGACAGGCACCTGTGGTCTTTTTCTACCATCAAAGCTGGAAATTTGCCGTATGACTTAAAGTTCTGTTGAAATGACATAAAACCAAACCAAAATCAAAGTACCGATAGTACAGTACTGATGGAAGGTGATTTATGTTAGTACGTTGTTGAAAAGAATCCATTCCAAAATGGCACAAGTGCTAGCAGCGCTTTGATAGTTAGAAACCCAATACATGTACATATAGGATTTGATTCGGCTAACCATATCATCAATATGATATTGTGCTTTATGCAAACCCCCTGTAAAGTAAAAAGATGTGAAGTAAAGGCATGCAGTTGATAGTTATTCGTAGTAAATTACTACGCCATTGGTATATATTCAAAGTATGTTGACCTGTTTTTACTGGGTATGAGTACCTGTAAATTTGTGATTAAGTCCACTGCTGCCTCAAAGGTGGTTGATAGAGGAGGCCAAATTTTCTGGTCTGTAACGATCATGATGTCAGAGGAAGTAAATTATTCCGCATTGAACTACATTTTACAGCAGATTGATATGAAAAAGTTGTGAGACAGTCTATTCCTTATTAAATTCTGCATGGTTGCATAGAGAAGATGAATTTGATAATCACCTTCCAAAAATTGAAATTTTTTGAAGTGTTTATGTCATGAAGTTGGAGAATATTGTATCTAATCAATGGTCAAAAACAATTTAAAGAAAAAAAGCAAGTGATAATGTTACTAAAGCAGTATCTGTTATTTGTCTGTGAAAACTTTGTAAATCATATCTTGTGATAGCTGAAACGAAAGCATAGGTGAATAATAAGAAATACCAGTTTACCAAATGTTATTTGAATAGAAGAAAAATAGAGATCTTCCATTGAGGGAAATTTCAAATAAAAATGGTCCCGTCTTGACGAGAGTATTACATTCTGTAATAATTAAGTAAAAGATTGTGGTTCTATTTCCATCTTAATATTTTTAAGTAGATTATTGTAAAAGCATTACTGGTATTCCTAAAATGGCTGTTGGTGTCGGTTTTCTTTTAGCAGCTAGAGCTTTTTATAGGTGGGCATATATAGCTGGCCGAGTGGTCAAGGTCACTAACTGAATCATTTCAATGATTTAGCTTTACAATGGTGTAGGAAATGTATGCATATGCCAAATACGATATGTAAACATTTATGTGCATTATTCTGGTACATGTGTAAAGTTGCATGATACACTTGTACAGTTTGGGAATGATTTTTAGCTCGACTATACGAAGAATGGAGAGCTGTCCTACTTGGCCCGGTGTTGGCGTCTTTCCGTGTCCCCACCATGGTTGAAGTTTTGATGCACTTTCTCTTAATTTCTGCATTTACTTGATGGATTTGTTTCAAACTTAAAATAGTTACCGGTATTTCTCATCATCACCCAAATCATACGGCACAAGGGCTATAACTCTCACACCAGTATTTCATGAATTATCCCCCTTTTACTTAGAATTTCAGGTGAAAGTTTTGGTGCACTTTCACTCTATCTCAGTTATTACTGCATGGATTTGATTCAAACTTAAAGTAGTTGTTCACCCACATCATATGACACAAGGTCCATAACTCTAGCAGCAGTTTTTCATGAATTATGCCCCTCTTTTACTTAGAATTTAAGGTTAATTTTGATGCATTTTCATTATACATGTATCTCTGTTATAACAGAGGGGATTTGATTAAAACTTAAAAAAGTTGTTTCACATCATCGTTCACATCATACAACACAAGGGCCATAACTCTTGCACCAATATTTCATGAATAATCCCCCTTTTAACTTAGAATTTTGGGTTAAAGTTTTGGTGCATTTTCACTCTATCTCAGTTATTACTGCATGGATTTGATTCAAACTTAAAGTAGTTGTTCACCCACATCATATGACACAAGGTCAATAACTCTAGCAGCAGTTTTTCATGAATTATGCCCCTCTTTTACTTAGAATTTAAGGTTAATTTTGATGCATTTTCATTATACATGTATCTCTGTTATAACAGAGGGGATTTGATTAAAACTTAAAAAAGTTGTTTCACATCATCGTTCACATCATACAACACAAGGGCCATAACTCTTGCACCAATATTTCATGAATTATCCCCCTTTTAACTTAGAATTTTGGGTTAAAGTTTTGGTGCAGTTTCACTCTATCTCAGTTAAAATGGATTTGATTCAAACTTAAAGTAGTTGTTCCACCTTATCACCTACATCATATGACTCAAGGTCCATAACTCTGGCACAATTTTTCAGGAATTATGCCCCCCCCCCCACTTTTACTTACAATTTAAGGTTAAGTTTGATGCATTTTCACTATATCTCTGTTATTACAGAGAGGATTTGATTAAAACTTAAAATAGCTGTTCAACATCATCACTCACATCATATGACACAAGGACCATAACTCTAGCCCAGTATTTCATTAATTATCCCCCCTTTAATTTCAGGTTAAAGTTTTGGTGTACTTTCACTCTATCTCAGTTATTACTAAGTAGATTTGATTCAAACTTAAAGTAGTTGTTCAGCATCATCACCCACATCATATGACACAAGGTTCATCACTCATGCACCAATATTTTATGAATTATGCCCCCTTTTTGCTTAGAATTATACTTATTTAATGTTTTGATACACTTTATCTTTTGACACAGACTCAAGCTATTGTCCAATATCTTCATCCACATTGGACTCATTAAACACTCCAGTTACAGCTCCAGCTTCCTCAGATGTGCCCAGTTTCACTATCCAGCATTGAATATTCGAGCGTGCTGTCTCCTGTGACAGCTCTTGTCTGTTAAAGTTGTACTCTGCTAAATTTCTAAAATGGACTGGTCCATCATTCAATTTGGGCAATACCATTTATTATTTGAAGGGTTCACCGAAAATTTACTGACTGAATAGGACATGCAGACTGATGTTGGTCTGTTCTGGTCGCAAAGGCAGAATCACTTGCCGCCAGCAGGCTAAAGGTTAAAGCAGAAACTTGTTTTTAACATTGGCAGGATTTGACCTAGATTATACCATAGTTTCAGCAGTATTGAAATATTGAGTTTATATAACTGAAAAACAATATTGCAACAATTGTGAAATGATTGAATCTGGGGTCATATTTATCATTATTACATACATGTTTCTATTCCCCATTAAGTTACACTGGTACCGGAAATGTCAATATTTTTCCATACACTGATGCCTGAATTTCATACCGGGTGCATGACGTAATTCAGTGTTTGTTCTTGCACTTTTTTTTCTGTTTAGTTCAGTATTGTGATCCTATTCAGGCTGTTGAACAAATTGTATTTATACGGGTAGATGTGTATATAATAAAAAGGTTATTATCTTTGCATCGGGAAATATGCACTCGTTCTTCAGCGGAAGAATATTGCGCTCCTTAAGTCGCGCAATATTTCCGCTGAGAACTCATGCATATTTCCCGATACAAAGCTAATAACCTATAAGTATAAGACAGTCATATATTCAGTTTGTAAAAAATTTGTTTGTAAGTTATTCATACTGCAGTAATTTTGCTAGGTCATCAGTGGAGAGAGAATGTTCATTCCTGTAAAGTTTCATTATAAACTTCGGTTTTTTAAAACGTAATTTCCATGATGCTTTATTTTTTGGTAAAAAAGATTATTAACCTTCACCCTGCTAAATTTCTAAAATGGACTGGTCCTTCTTACAATTTGGGCAGTACCACTTATCAAAGGGGTGTTCACTGAAAATTTAATGACTGAATAACAAACTCACTTGCTGCCACCAGGCTAAAGGTAAATATTCTGAGCCATAAAGGGAGGCTTTTGAAGAACAATGGATTCCGTAATACTTTCAACTGTGCATGCAAATAAAATATTTATCAACACTTAATGTGACAAATATCTTGGGCAACAGTAACTAGAAATAGGAATTTTATGGAATTTATATATTTTATGTTCATAAGAAAAGATGTGGCATCCACATTATGAACTAATCAGCCATGATGTTTTACATTGATGAATATGGAAACCAGTATGTAATAGTCTTTTTTAAAACCTAACAGAAAAAGAAAACAGAATTTGAAATGAAGCATTTTGACAGTTCTTTTACAAAACTAATTTCATAAATATGTATTAGCAGAAAAATAATTGTAGAATAATGCATAAAACTAAAAGTGACTCTATATTTTTTTTCAGGGAGGCTCAGTGTGTCTTCAGCAACTGTATCCCTAGCAGCAGTATTGCCCTTGACCCTTTGTTGCCAGACAATATGACCTTGACCTTGCTGGCATCAAATTACCCAGAATTCAGTTCTGCCAAGAAAATGTTTACTGTGACATCACCTGTGGACTACAAGAATTATACAATTGTAGGATTCTCTGACATGGAACAAGGTATGCTGGCAGATTTATAATATACTGTAAAATTATTTAATTGAAATTTTGTGGTTTTGGTCAAAACGGCAATTTTGTGGGGATATGAATTGGTGGATTTCAACATTTGAATATAATATGAATTGAAATTTTACTTGCTCGTTGGGATTAAATTTCGTGGATTGGCTCAACCACGAAATCCACGAAAATTATTCCCCCATGAATATTAATGATTTCACAGTAAATAAAACTATAGTAAAACAAAAGATCCCTCAAGGTCGTAAAGGGATAATCAATTGATCCAGGAATTGAAGAGAGGTCTAACATGGAAAATGTATGGAAAGCAGCTGGGGACCACATGAATTGCTTTAGTGAGACTTCGGGCTTGAGAACTCTCACTATAGTTTATATTTTTATTGACCAAAACTTTTTTTGATATGATTGAAATTTGAGAAACAATTATTTTGAAAGGTATTTCAAGAGTAGTTAAAAATTTAAAGTAAGGTTAGTCAAGATTTGACTAAGTACAGACTTACTTCATGAAAAAATGGAAAATTTCTATGTGTTTTAATTCTGATATTGTATATCATTGGACAGACTGGTGCAGAAGTGAGGCTATACACTTTTTAATGTGGATTGAAAACCACTGCTCTGGAGTTACCTTGTAGGGTGTAGATTGTGCATTTTATCCCTAAACCATACCACCTCCAGTATTAATACTCTAAAGTGTGTAAAACAGTATATCTAAATTGACTATAGAATCTTCCAATTCTTGATTACAGTTTCACTGGTGGTGAACAAGACGTATGTAATTGAAGGGAGAAATACGACAGTAGTACGTTGCTACATTGTAAGTATTGACAATAGCACAAACCACATTTTATTCAACAAAATTGATTTAGAATTTTTAGCTCACCTGAGCAGGAAATGCTCAAAGGTGAGCTTTTGTGATCGCCCTGTGTCCGTCGTCGGCGTCGGCGTCAACAATTTGACTGTTAACACTCTAGAGGTCACAAATTTGAGCCAATCTTAATGAAACTTGGTCAGAATGTTACCCTCAATTAAATCTTGGATGAGTTCGATATTGGGTCATCTTGGGTCAAAAACTAGGTCACCAGGTGAAATCAAAGGAAAAGCTTGTTAACACTCTAGAGGTCACAGTTTTGGTCCAATCTTAATGAAACTTGGTCAGAATGTTACTGTCAATAAAATCTTGGACGAGTTCGATATTGGGTCATCTGGGGTTAAAAACTAGGTCACCAGGTCAAATCAAAGGAAAAGCTTGTTAACACTCTAGAGGATAATTTTTGGCCCAATCTTCATGAAACTTGGTCAGAATGTAACCCTCAATAAAATCTTGGACTAGTTCGATATTGGGTCATCTGGGGTCAAAAATTAGGTCACCAGGTCAAATCGAAGAAAAAGCTTGTTAACACTCTAGAGGTCACAATTTGGGCCCAATCTTAATGGAACTTGGTCAGAATGTTACCCTAAATAAAGTCTTGGACAAGTTTGATATTGGGTCATCTGGGGTCAAAAACTAGGTCACCAGGTCAAATCAAAGGAAAAGCTTGTTAACGCTCTAGAGACCACATTTATGACTGTCTGTTCATGAAACTTGGACAGAATGTTAATCTTGATAATCTCAAGGTCCAGTTTGAAACTGGGTCATGTGGGATCAAAAACTAGGTCACCAGGTCAGATCAAAGGAAAAGCTAGTTTACACTGTAGAGGCCACATTTATGACCATATCTTAATGAAACTTGGTCAGAATATTAGTCTTGAGGCTGTATAGGTCAAGTTTGAATCTGGGTCAGGTGGGGTCAAAAACTAGGTCACTAGGTCAGATCAAAGGAAAAGCTTGTTAACACTCTAGAGGCCACATTTATGACTGTATCTTCATGAAACTTGGTCAGAATGTTAATCTTGATAATCTTTAGGTTAAGTTCGAACCTGGGTCATGTCAGTTCAAAAACTAGGTCTCCGAGTCAAATCAAAGGTAAAGCTTGTTAACACTGTAGAGGCCACATTTATGAATTTATCTTTATGAAACTTGGTCAAAATGGTAATCTTGATATTCTCAAGGTCCAGGTTGAATCTGGGTTATGTAGGATCAGAAACTAGGTCACCAGATCAAATCAAAGGAAAAGCTAGTTTACACTGTAGAGGCCACATTTATGACCATATCTTAATGAAACTAGGTCAGAATGTTAATCTTGATGATCTATAGGTCAAATTCAGATCTGGGTCAAGTGGGGTCAAAAACTAGGTCACTAGGTCAGATCAAAGGAAAAGCTTGTTAACACTCTAGAGGCCACATTTATGACTGTATCTTCATGAAACTTGGTCAGAATGGTAATCTTAATGATTTCAAGGTCCAGTTTGAATCTGGGTCATGTCAGGTCAAAAAATAGGTCACTAGGTCAAATTTAAAGAAAAGCTAGTTTACACATTAGAGGCCACATTTATACCAAACTTGGTCAGAATGTTAATCCTGATGGTCTTTAGGTCAATAGGTCAGGTGAGCGATACAGGGCCTTCATGGCCCTCTTGATTTAGAAATATATCCTTTGTATCAAGGATCTGTAATGCAATGTTTGCATGCTAATTGTAAGTGTTGAGTTATTGCCTGTTAGTTTTATAGTATGTATTATTTTTCATTTAATATATTGAAATAGATTAAATGATTTTTACTATATGTGAAACTTTTTATTTGAAGACTCAGAAACAAATGAAATTTACTGCTGTCTTGATGGAGAGATTTTATTTGATATTGTAGACGCCAGATGCTACAGTTCAGAATGGAGTATTGCTCACAGATCAGATTTTCATGTCAGGGTTTCCGCATACCTTAAATGCAGAAGAACTTAAATTAAAACTGCCAGAGAAATATCAGGGCAAAATTGACAAGGTATGTATTTTATAATGTAACAGAAAATAAGTTTTCTCATAATGATGGTTATTTCACATCTTGAACAGACCATAATTATGAAGTTTTAAATCCTTTGTGGGTGTCCACATTATAAAAATTTAGCATATTAGCAGATTTCTCTAAATCTACTAGGCCAGATGCTTTCAATCTTCACACAAGAGTTCATAGTGAGATTTCCTCACCGGGCAAGTTTATGTTACCTTAGCTTTAATTGTGATAAAATTATGCCCCATTTTAACATAAAATTTTTATGGAAGATTTGAATGTAAGCATGTTTCTCATAAATTACAAGGCAAAATGCTTTCAAACTTCATGCATATCTTTGGTCTCATTGGCAGACCTCACAGGGAAGTTTATGTAACTGTAGCTTCTATTGTTTAAAACTACAGTAAAACACCGCTCGCTCGAGGTCGCAAGGGGATGAGCAAAATGCTCGAGTTATCCATGGTTTCGAGCGACCCAAACATTGACCATCATACAAAGAAAACTAAAGTGTCATCGGGACCATTTGCAGAGTAAACGGTGGTGCTTAATAATAACAAACTTGTGACATTTGCAAAAACAAACATATTAATACAAACGTTATCTATTGATAGATGTCTCAATATGTAATTTGTAAATGATACATGTGAAGAAACAACTAAGACTTTTTTATTCATCAACAAGTGCATATCATAATTATCGTCTCAATTTTATGAAAAGGCTATATTATTTCCTTCATTTGCAAGCAAACAACTGCTGATTAAAATACTAAAATCTTATAACTATCTTCTCGATCCCGCAGAAAAGATGCTTTAAGTAATCAGTAATTGATCGATATTTAATCAATAAAACTTCTCTTTAAGCTTTTATTAATAATTAATCTCATCATAAGATCCAATATACCGACAAACAAACATTAAGATAGTCTGGGAATGGACTACGCAATTCTCACGGTGTGTGAAAATGTTTAATTAACCGATACAATCTGACCACCAAAGGTGTGAAACATTTTGACACCTCTGCTCGAGTTAGCCAGAAGCAACAAAGAGTAAATTAATACACAGGGACCAGGTGTCATGCTCGAGCGATCGAGTTATCGATGTTCGACCCAGCCATGGTAATATCACATAGAAAATAGAAGGAAATTGGCCGGGACCACATGAATTGCTCGAGCGAGCCCGGGTGCTCGAGTCATCGATGCTCGAGCGAGCGGTGTTTCACTGTATGCCCCGTATTAACTTAGAAATTTGGGTTAAAGTTTTGCATTTAAGCAGGTTTCTCAAAAACCACTGGGTGAATCACACATCTTTTGCATTTAGAGATGACATCACAGGTAAAGTTACATAACTGTAATGTTTATTCCTTAACATAAAAATTTTGTGGAAAGTTTGCATTAAGTGTGTTTCTCGGAAACAACTTGGCCAAGTGTTTTCAAACTACACACTGTTGTCATCATGAGATTAGGTGGAGAGAGATAGGAGGTGGGGTGGGGGCTACATATCAATGAGGACAGTTCTTGTTAGTACTGCTGTCATTTTTGTGGGCAGCGAAGCGTGACCACAGATTTACCATACCACAAATTTAAGGTCTAAACGCTTATCCGAAACCAAAGAACAAGTAGTTTTAGTCCTCCATAAATTTTACGTAACTCAAGACTGTTTAACTTTCAGAAAGCTTCTGAGATTCAACTTTATCAAAAAATATACTGCTTAAGTACAAATTTGCCATAATCTATATTTTATAACAAAAACAACACGTATGAAAATGAGCATGCTTGCTTTGATCACATGACCAAAACAATTCTTCATCATGTGACCAAAATAAACTATAAATAACCTACAAAAATAGTTTAGTACTATATAGTACTTCAGCACCATCCGCGTACATCTATAATCGGTATTAAAACCAAGTTGCGTCCTTTGTAAACGTTTTAAATTAAAACTCAGTTTCTGCTAGAAAAGTTAATTGAAATTTTATTATAAATAACAACACCAAAGAGCTTGTTATGGTCACATGATCAGAAAACATTTAACTAGCATGGCGTGCGTTCTACTTTCGGATAAAATTGCACCCATGTATCCATTGAACTTTGTTGCATAGAAATTGATTTATGGAACGATATATTGCATGAAATCAACAGAAAAGGTGTAATCCTATTTATTTTTTCATAGAGAAAGATACGATCCCTTCATAATATTTACGTAAATAATTTTATTTGCACGACTTAGGAAAATAGCCGTAGCAGATGGGGCGAAAAATTCGTACCTGTTTCCTGAAAATACGAACGTATATATGCACATCAATTTGATTTAATATTACATTCCAGCTGGTTTTTGTGAATGACTTACCGTTAAAGGGTATGATTTAATTCGAAAGAAACATTATTTTTAACAAATTCGCCTTTTAATTGCCGGTAGATTTGCTGTGTTTTCGTCCCCAAATATTCACGTTCTGGCATACAATTTCTTCTAGGATAATTATACAATAGCAGGATTAGGAAGACTGCAGTGAAATCATTTGAGATCATTCAAACTAAGTTAGAAAAAATTCAATTTTCAATATTTGAATTTGAAAATAAAATTTGTAAAAAGATCCTTTGGAAGCATAGAATGAAACCAAGAAGAATAATAATAGCAGACTCAGTTTGATTGAGTCTGTTCATGAGAGGTAATGAAATGTGCAACACCTCTTATGCCCCCTAGCACCGGCTTAAGCAGAACTCTGTTACACATAATGTTGAATGGACTCCATGATCCCAAAGGACCAGAAAATATAACAACACTAAAACATGCATATTGTGATGATTATGAGGCATATTATATTAATATACAGCTGAAAAATGATTGAATGCGATCTCATTTGAAAAAAAAAATAAGTAAAAAAATCACCTGTCAATGTCACACCCATTTCTGATCAATTACTTGAGGACCACTTGACCCAGAATGTTGAAACTTCATAGGATGATTGGACATGTAGAGTAGATGACCCCTATTGATTTTTGAATCACTTGATCAAAAGTTAAGGTCACAGGAACCAGAACTTTGAAAACAGTTTCTAACCAATAACTTTAGAATCATTTGACCCAGAACCTTCAGTCACGATGATAGGAATTACAAAGTCGATGACCCTTAATGTTCTGGGGTCACTTGACTTAAGGGAAAGGTCACAGAGGCATTAAGATGGAAAACTCTTTCTGGATCAATAACTTTAGAATCACTTGACCCGGAATGTTGAAACTTCATAGGATGATTGGACATGCAGAGTAGATGACCCCTGTTGATTTTGGACTCATCGATCAAAGATCAAGGTCACAGGGGCCTAAACATGGAAAACGGTTTACTTGAGGACCATTTGACCCGAAATTTTGTAACTTCATAGGGTGATTGGACAGGCCAAGTAGATGATCTCTATTACAGCTAAACATTAGTGTCTCTTTGTCTTTCGCTCCTATCCTCTATTGACTTCTTGCCTATTACGACTATGCATTGGGGGACTAGGGAGACATGGGCATCTTCTAATTTGAAATTTAATTGCCCTCATTCGAAGGAGGAGGAGTATATTGTAAATATTAATGTTTGATGATGGATGTTTGTCGGTCTGTAGACAAATCAGTTTCCGGGTGATAACTGGAGAACGCTTGGGCCTAGGATCATGAGATCGGGAGATTTGTCATGACCAGCAAATGACCCCTATTGATTTTGAGTTCAGTAGGTCAAAGGTCAATATCACATTGACAATAGAACTTTTTTGCCAGAAAACTAGATTATGCTTTGGTCTAAGATCACATTTGATACGGAGCTCATTTAAGACTGGTAAATGACCCATGATTATTGATTTAAGGTCAATACGTTAAATGTCCAGTAGACAGTGACCAAATAATTTCTGTTCCTTGTCAGTTAATTCATGCAAGTGTTATACAAGCTCTTGTTATAACTAGAATCTCCAAGCATCATATAATTATCAATTAGTCCATAACCTTTGCTCACATTTACTGTTATTTCCCTTGTTCCAGTAAAAGCAGGGTGTTTCCCATTGATTTGTTAAAAAATGCTTATAATTCAAAAAAGATTTTGAGCAAAATTAACCAAACCTCACAAAATTTTCAAAAAGCACATGAGCTTTGCTCATATATTATTTTATTCCCTTTGACAGAGTAAAAGCAGAGTTTTACCCCTTGATTTGGTAAAAGAAAGGTTGAAAATGCTTATTAATCAAAACTAGTTTAACTAGAATCACCAAACTTAAGCTAAATGTTCATGCCCATTACCAGAAGCTGTCAACCACTTCCCACATCAGTCCTCTCAGTGCTTTGATTTCTTAATATAGGCATATTTGGTTAATGTTAATTGTGGCTGATTGCATATATTTTGAAAAAAAGGTTTATCTCAGAAAATAAAAAAACATCAATGTAAAATTGACTCCTATGCTAAAGCTCAACTATAACATTAGTATTACACCTTGACAATGGGTTTAGGTAGGAATACTTGATTTGTTATAGAGAAATGTTGATTAATTATGTAGATAAATCGGTAACATATCATTTCAATTTCAGATTGAAGTTAACTCTGAGAAGGGTATTGCAGTCCTTTATGTCCCTGTAAAAGAAGACTTTGATACTATTTTAGCTGTAAGTGTAATAATTGTGAAATATTTGTCATTGCGTTTTAACTTATTTTACCAACAGGTAGTTTTACCTTGTTATACCTCAAGAGGCATGCATTTTGGTCTGTTGGTGGGTCTTTCATGTCTGCTCCATATCTTCATAACTGCTGTGAAGATTTTCATAAAAATTTATATCAGTTACTAACCTCATCAAGACTATGGGGAGAGCTCATAATCCGTTCCACTAGGACCAGGGTCAAGGAACACTTGGAGGTCAAAAGTCAAATAGCTCAACATTGAGTATGCTCCATATCTACTTAACTGCTTTGAACATTTTCATAAAAGTAGCATCAGTTATTTACATATACAGCACACATTCCAGATGACTAAGTCAAAGGTCCAGGTCAGGTAGGTCAAAGGTGAAATGGACTTTCCTCCTGTTTGTTCCATATCTTCTAACCCGCTTGTATGAATTTCATAAAGCTAGTATCATTTTTGTACCTTGGCAAGACAATGTGCAGAGCTTATAGCCTAGTTCAACAAATCCAAGGTCAGTGTCACACTTTGAGGTCAAAGATCAATAAGCTTAGATTTGAGGCTACTCCATATCTTCTTTACCACTGAAATGAATTTCATAAACAATTATGAACCTCATCTAGACAAATAATGGATTGCATAATCAAGGTTACTAGGTACATTGTTAAGGTAACTTTCAGAGGTCAAAGATCATATATCTCAAATTTGTTTTTGCTCTAGATCTTAACCACTGGAAGGATTTTCATAAATTAGCATCATTTGTGTACCTCATCAAGACAACATGCATAACCTAGGTCATTAGGTTCAAGGTCAAAGTCACACTTGAATGCCAAAAGTCATGATAAGGAATATAACACACAGATTGCACATTATGAACAAAACTTGAGACTAGAGTGAAATTATTATTTATTGGGGATCATTTTTGTTGATTTCAGGGTTTACTTCAGTCCACGTATTTATATTTTGGTAAATATATCTTACAAGAAATGACTGGTAATGAAAAGTGATTTTATTATGAAAAAAAGAAAATAACCAAAAAAAATGCCATAAAAGTGAATAAAGCAAGAGAAAATGTGTATATAAACATTTATAAATACAGTGAAAAATATTGTATTAGTTGAAAATGAAGACATCATCATATACTTTATGACATCAGGATACACGTCTGTACAATAAATCAATCACATTCCACTTTTATCTTTGAAATCCACAAACTTTTCCCCTAGCAAATCTCATTTAAGCTGAAAGCAGAAAATTTAATGCCTTTGAAATTAAATGATTTCACTAAAACTAGTTTGCTAAATCCTACATGGAAGTTTGTCATAGATACAAGTAATAATATAGGTTTGAATTTGCTTTTTTCAGGGTGCAAATTTTACAATAGATGGAAAGGAACCAACTCTTAGGGCAGCCAATATGGTTTGGGACTTAAGAGATGTAAGTACTCAAATGAGCCGTGCCATGGGAAAACCAACATAGTGGGTGTGCGACCAGCATGGATCCAGACCAGCCTGCGCATCTGCGCAGTCTGGTCTGGATCCATGCTGTTCGCTAACAGTTTCTCCAATTCCAATAGGCTTTAAAAGCGAACAGCATGGAGCCTGACCAGACTGCGCGGATGCGCAGGCTGGTCTGGATCCATGCTGGTCGCACACCCACTATGTTGGTTTTCCCATGGCACGGCTCAAATATAGTTGTTTTTTCCCCACAGAGTTTGAGTCCCTGTGGTGCTAATCCAAACCCAGGATAAGCTCTTGAATACACAAACTGTAAGACTTTTCTTTTTAAAAAAAGCTGTTCTCCAGGGTAAAAGGAGTCTCCTGACTTGAAATCCAGGACAGTCAAGTAGTTTAATAAGCTTCTGCAACATCGTTCAAATTTTGTTACAGTTAATTGTTAAACCTTCATCATGCAGTTTCCCAGTTTGAGTCATTTGCTGTAATTTATTGAAATTCTACAAATTTAATTTAATTGCTAGAGTGAGTGCAGATGCTCGGGCTGTTGATTTTAGTCATTGTTTTTGATTACCTCCCTTTATAACCTTAAATATAGTGCTTTTCCTGCTAAGTAAATATGCATATTCTCTATTTGGACAGCTAAACAGCTAAAATGAAAGTAATAAAAAGCACTATGAAACTTGAAAAGAAGTCTGCTACTTATGGTTTGTCTATTGGTACTGACTATGGTCAAATGATGGTATAGCTTGAATGCTGATTAATATATGTTGATTCATTAAATGATTTGTGGTAAAGGTCTAGCCTGGGAATCCAGTCTGACAATTTATAACTTTTTTTCTACCTGCAAATTGACAGCCTGAGAAAACCTGTTTTCCGACCGAAGCAACAACTGTATTACACCCAAAATATGCGGGTTTATGATAAAGAACAGTAACTTCTGAAAGCAATAATCCATGACTAAAAACAGAAACGGAATTCTCAGGAAAAAGACAGACCGGAATCATGTACTTATGAAGGTTTCCGAACATTTCCGGGCCATAGACAAATACCAGTTTGTACCTCCCATAGCTTTTCCAATAAATCTACAAAAATGCCGAATTTTTGACAGCATTGCCTCGTTTTCATTTCAAACAAGCACAAAAATCATCACATGTTAATTAGGCTATTTACAGAAAATCGATAATCAATAGTGACATGAAAACTCATTCAGATATCCCAAGGCGTTGATAATATATCAGAAACTCAATGAATGCCATTTAACACTAATTAGCGCAAATTAAGTGGGATCTTTAATGCATAGATATTAGGTACAATTTCTTCTGACAAAGCATGGATATTATCAGTGGCTTCCCAGGCTAGCTAAAGTCCTTAAAATGTATTTAATGATATTTGACCTTGTCTAAAACTAATCATACATTTATTGGTTTGTTTGTAGCTGTCGAGAGATGAAGATATATCCGCTAGTCGGTTTGAGGACAATGAGGAACTGAGATATTCTCTACGATCCCTTGAGAGGTTTGCCCCTTGGATTAGACATATCTACATTATCACTAATGGTCAACTGCCTTACTGGCTCAACCTGGAAAACCCAAGGATTTCCATAATAACACATGATGTAAGTGTAATTGTCTGGGATTAAAGCACTTTTGAGAGCCCGCCCGCTTAGCTCAATAAGGAGAGCGTTGGTCTACGAATCACGGAGACATGAGTTCGATCCTCGGATGGGGCGTATGTTTTACGATTTGATAGAAGACATTGTGTCTGAAATCATTCGTCCTCCACCTCTGATTCATGTGGGAAAGTTGGCAGTTACTTGCAGAGAGAACAGGTTTGTACCGGTACAGAATCCAGGAACACTGGTTAGGTTAACTGCCCGCCCTTACATGACTGAAATACTGTTGAAAAACGGCGTTAAACCCAAAGCAAACAAATAAAGCACTTTTGTGTCAGTTTATCTTTAATAGCTTAGAATTATCCATACTTCAGGATATTTTGGCAAAGAACAATTTTTGATGATTTCATCAGAAACTGTATGGTTTTACGTTTGATTGTATAATGTTGGCTATTTAATGTATAGTTCATAAAACTACTGTATTTTTTCCAGTTTTTGGTGTTTTCAAATCTAATGCTTGAGCAGAGATTGCAAGTTAGGTCAATTATAAACCATGAGTAAATTATGGTAGCTAATTACGTCTCCCCATGTATGGGGGAGATATATTGCTCTGCCTGTCCGTCCATCTGTCCGTTTGTCACAGAAGTTAGTCCAGACTACTATATAACTACACCAAACTTTTTACAAAGATTCAGTGCTAAGGTTTGTTTTACATATCTTCAGTTTTTTCTGGTTGATTGATTTTTGGAAGAGTTACTGGCCCTTTAAGGTCATTTTTAGCCTGACTGATATTATTCAAATATGAGAGCTGCCACAAAAAAAAAAAAAAAGAAAAAAGAAAAAATGTACTTTTACATCTAGATACTAAATTTATATCTCATATTGTTTCTTAGATTCCCTACACTGAATTATATCTTACATCTCCTATGTTGTTTTGGTATCCCCCACCCAACCACTTATCTTGTGTTATGCCTAGATATTACATATTCATTTAACCTGAAATTTTAATAAAGCAATATTGGGAGGCCTTCACTTTTCACAAAAGTACATATAGAATTTCAAATTTAGATTTAGGGAATGTTTGTTTTTCTGTCATAATTTAATTCTTTAAAATTCATTTCATTCTCTAGGTGTTTTAAGAACTGGTAAGCATGGAGTGTAGGAGGCAAATCAACTTGAGTTTGTTCTTTATAAGCTATTTTGTGTTTTTACTTTTAGGAAATCTTTTTGAACCATAGTCATCTGCCATCATTTGGTTCACCAGCAATAGAGAGTAATGTACACCGTATACCAGGATTGTCTGATAAATTTATCTACATGAATGATGATGTGATGTTTGGTAAGGAGGTGTGGCCTGATGATTTCTTTACACACAGTTCAGGACAGAAGGTAAGGAGGTGTGGCCTGATGATTTCTTCACACACAGTTCAGGACAGAAGGTAAGGAGGTGTGGCTTGATTTCTTTACACACAGTTCAGAACAGGAGATAAGGAGGTGTGACCTGATTTCTTCTCACACAGTTAGGACAGATGGTAAGGAGGTGTGGCTTGACAAATTCTTCACACACAGTTCAGGACTGAAGGTAAAGAGGTGTGGCTTGATGAATTCCTCACACACAGTTCAGGACAGAAGGTAAGGAGATGTGGCTTGACACATTCTTCACACACAGTTCAGGACAGAAGGTAAGGAGATGTGGCTTGACAAATTCTTCACACACAGTTCAGGACAGAAGGTAAGGAGGTGTGGCTTGACAAATTCTTCACACACAGTTCAGGACAGAAGGTAAGGAGGTGTAGCTTGACAAATTCTTCACACACAGTTAAGGACTGAAGGTAAAGAGGTGTGGCTTGATGAATTCCTCACACACAGTTCAGGACAGAAGGTAAGGAGACGTGGCTTGACAAATTCTTCACACACAGTTCAGGACAGAAGGTTAGGAGGTTTGGCTTGACAAAGTCTTTACACACAGTTCAGGACTGAAGGTAAGGAAGAAAATGAGAAAAGTAATATCAGTCAAGGCAGTCACAATATTGGCTAATAAAAGGTTGTCTTTCTTAATAAGTGTATGTGGTACTTGTTTGATTATAAGGAACAGTATATGTTAAAAAATAAAATGTGTGAAAGTTATAAAAAAAATAGAAGCAAAATATCTTATTTCGGACTGGTACATGTATGGTGCTATCATGATGTTTCATCTGTACTGCTATTGAAAAAGAACCTGATACTGTGGAATTATTTAAATTCATGGACATGAAATTTTGTGGCTTTGGTATGTAATCAAGTTTTACCTTATGATTGGAATTTCATACATGTTTATAAAGGATTTCAGAGTATCTTAGTTTAGACTCTAAAGAGAATACTGTTATGCTGCATATATCCTGTTAGAAAATTACTAGCAGCACTTTAGAATTTTATATTATAGAGAAATGAGCCATGCCATGAGAAAATCAACATAGTGGCTTTGCGACCAGCATGGATCCAGACCAGCCTGCGCATCCGCGCAGTCTGGTCAGGATCCATGCTGTTCGCTTTCAAAGCCTATTGGAATTAGAGATACTGATAGCGAACAGCACGGATGCGCAGGCTGGTCTGGATCCATGCTGGTCGCAAAGCCACTATGTTGGTTTTCTCATGGCACGGCTCAAATGCATTAGACTAAAGAAGGTTCTGTGTGTTTCTTTCTTCATCGTTTGAGCAGCTGTAAAGTCCTTTGTTGTGAGTCCCTTATCCTTCTCAACAGAAAAGGGAAAAGACTAATAAGAACAATACAGGTTAAAATTTAGTGCATGTATGAATTCTTACAGGACCTTTTATTTCAACATAAGTTAAACATTAACAGTAAACAGAAATATAATGCACATACAGGTATCTATATTGAATTGACTTCTAAATTTAACATTCATATGCTGTAATTGAAAACAATTTGATAGATTTATTCTGTATACAGGTGTACCTGACATGGCCAGTACCCAACTGTAACGAAGGTTGTCCATCAAGCTGGATAAAGGACGGATACTGTGACAAGGCGTGTAACGTGTCCGAATGTGAATGGGATGCTGGGGACTGTGATGGTATATAATAAATGTTTCATTCACCTATTTTCTGATAGCATAGTTTATGAATTTGTTACATATTAATGAAAGAACCATATACAGTCGAAACTTGGTATCTCGAATTTCAAGGGACCATGCTTTTTATTTCGAGATAACCGAAATTCGAGTTATGAGGAGGGACTTGTAAGAACGAAATGATGAAAAAATGTTGTAGCCGTGTATACAACTTGGCATGTGCAAACAAGTATGACATCATCTCACTTTGATATTCGCCGCACCTTTGATATGTCGGCATCATGGCTTTCTGGTTAGGCAATAAACATGTACATGTGTTAAAAACCAAACACATTTACAATGACATGTGTGAAATTTTATCGCATACTTTTCCACTTCGACATACTGAGTTTACAAAACACTTGAATTTTATTGACGGGACTGAAAATCCATTTCGACACATCAGGAGTCTTGTTAAGTCAAATTTTGACGTAACCGGAGTTGAATTACATATTAAGAAGAAAATTTGACGGGACTTGGAAATTTCTTCGACTTAAGCGGAATTTCGAGGTGAGGGAGTTTGAGATACCGAGTTTCGACTGTAAATTATTTTAATATACAGTTCTAAAGGAACATTTTGACTATAAACATTTGTCCAGTTATTTTTATTTATCATATATATTTTGAAAGGACGATTTCTTTGCATCTGGGCAATAAAGGTTTTTTTACATATTCTGTTACTGAAAACTTTTTGTGTGTGCTCTGAGAATAAATATGAATTTAGAATATTAATCTGTACTTGTGCATAGTGTCAAATTTCAAGTTTCGTTTTTCCCATAAGGTCTAATGTGGCATAAACTACATTATAGACAAATGTTCGAATGATGTTAACATAAAACAAATATATTTTTAATATCAGACATGAAAGTATATCTTTTTAATGATTTTCAGGTTCAAACCGTAATTTACACAACCAGGTTGGCTGGGCTGGAAGCTGGGGGTCTGACTCTTCAGGTAAGAATATGCATATGAATCATTGTAATAATACATAATTATATATTTTTGTTTCATTCTTAGGTGCATGATTTGTCATACAGTGTATATACTTTAGTCTTGGTAATGATGAAAGCATTGAATCTACTGTGGAATCGAGTGAAATTTTGTGGTTTTGATAAAACAATATGTATTTGTGAATTTTAACCATTGGAGATAAAATGAATTGAAATTTTGGTTAGTCGTATTGATTTAATTTTGTGGGATATCAATGATTTCAAAGTATTTAAGTATTGCCTTTTCCAGTTACTCATTTGAAAGCTTTGTTCTGGTGAATAATCATTCCTCTGTACTTTCGGATTTTTGGCATTATAGAATTTAGGACTACATTACCCAAAAGAGGATTTTAGTCCTTGTAATATGCCCAAATTTTCGATGGCAAAAAGATTTTTTTGCATCTAAGGAGTTTGAAAACTAAGTCTACATTATAACAGAGTCACTTGCTCTGTATTACTGTTTAACAAACTTTGGTAGGTTTAAATATTTTGTCTGTAGGATTGATAATTTGCCCTTTTTGTCAGCTTAGAAAGTTAGGTGAAAAGTTTGCATTCAACTAAGTATCAAGCTGTTTCTCAGGATCAACTACATGAAACTTCACACAGTGCTTCCCAGTCATCAAACCTACTGAAACAACCAAGTTAGACAACTCTTGATTAAATTTAATACATATTATGGCCCTTTTTGTCGGCTTAGAAAACGCAGTTGAAGTTTTGCATGAAACTACCGGGTAACTATCAAGCAGCTACATGTAATGGATTGGAGCTTCACACAGTGCTTTCCAGTCATCACACCTACTGAAAAAAGTTAGATAAACCTTGGTTGAGTTTAATAAAAAAAAATGGCCCTTTTTCAACTCAGAAAATGTGGTTTAAGTTTTGCATGCAGTTGTCAAGCTGTATCTTGGTTACAGCTATATTGTAGGACAGATATCTTTCAGTTGGATTTATTGGAAAATAATGCACTTTTTGGACCTAGCAAGTTCCGTTAAAGTTCTGCGCAGAACTATCGAGCTGTCTCTTCCTTCTTGTCGAAAATACTTACATATCCAAATCAGAGAATTCTTAGTTCAAAAGTTAGAGAACTCTTGGTTGAAATTAATTCAGATTATCACCTTTATTTGACTAAGAAAATGTGTTTGAAGTTTTGCATACATGTTATTATTATTGCCATAATAAAACTTTGATTTGAAATATATTGTAAAAATATAATTCAGTTGTGTAAGTTACCAAGTTATGGCTCTTGTTCAGATTAGAAATAACCGATTGATCAAGCATGTTTTTTTCTCCTAAACTTTACGGATTTCCATTATATATAGGTGCATGTTATGCATAGGTGTTAATAGGTAAATTGTATTTATAAGACTGTGACTACACTCTAACTGAACATTAAACCTGTTGTATGTTGCAGCATACTGCCACAGTGGTTGTGCCAATAACTGGATCGCTGACAGATACTGTGATACGGTAGGTTAATTGTTCACAATGCCTCTTTATCCTTAGACCATATGCATGACCTGGCATGATGGACATAATTAATGCATTTGACCTATAACACACTACAGAATTATTGCCTTCTACCTTTGTTCCATTGTCAGTTACAAATAAGCCGCACCATGAGAAAACAAACATAGTGCGTTTGCGACCAGCATGGATCCAGACCAGCCGCACATCTGTGCAGTCTGGTCAGGATCAATGCTGTTCGCTGTCAAAGCCTATTGCAATTAGAGAAACCATTAGTGAACAGCATGGATCCTGACCAGACTGCGCGGATGCGCAGGCTGGTCTGTATCCATGCTGGTCGCAAATGCATTATGTTGGTTTTCTCACGGTGTGGCTCAAATGACTTTTTAGGACAGTAGGCTATTGGAAATAAAATCTTTACTAGGTTTTTGAAAGCAAAGAACACAACCAAGCAAAACAGTAGCAGACTTGGTGTGCTGGAGTCTGTATATGAGAGGTGATAAAATGTGCAACACTCATCAAAGGGTAAAGCTTATTCACAGCCATTGTGTGGCAGATATATACTCTGGAAATGTAGCAGGCATACGGATGTACATCATAGTATTGAAACATAGTATTGATTATAACATATTAAAGTCATTATGAAATAAAACACAGCTCAGTTCTTCTATGTCATATTATAGTTTTACTTTGTGACTAACATAGAAGTAGCTTTTTTACACATTTTAACAATAGCGTTTTTAAATAAATAAAACTATAATTAATAACACTGAAGTATGCTCAGTATTGACAGTTTGCAAATTGGATCGTTAGTTAAGCTTAAGTTTCTTAGTGTTGGCTTATTATAAAAACAGTAAATAAGAACATGAGAAAACGTCAGTGGAAATGTAGTGAAATCTTGTGGCGAAGCAGTTTCTGACTTTGAATCGCCTTCCCTCGCTCAGGTATGTTCCAGCCATTCTTCTGCTGTCATATGAAAAGGTTATGTAGCTGACTTTTGGAAGATCAGTATTTCTACCAAGGTACACCCGGCACACACATACAGGTGGCCTCTTCTCCCTAAAATTATATCACTGTGACGTAAACCAAAAATGTTCTATTTCAGGCATGTAATGTACTGGAGTGTGGTTTTGATGCAGGTGATTGTGGCACTGATAAATACAGTCATATACATGGAATGATGCTTCTGCCTAACCAGACACTCTACTCTCTGCCTCCAGGTATACTACACATTTACCAAATATCTGTCAAATACAACACATCTTGAACTCTCGTAAGAACATAAAAGGAAATTTGCTAAATATGATAACTAAATGAGATGTTGTTTATTGATGAAATGCTTTTATTGCACTTGAGTTAAGTGCTATTGGAGTAGTGCAGTTTTACTGGGGAAATGCCAGTTATGGTTCTTTTGTTTATTATTTCTTTATATTAATAAGGTATTTGCACTCAATATTGTATTATGACCGATTTTTCTTTGAAGTATACCTATTACTAGTGTAGTGTAGTCCAATTAATAAAAGTCGGTCTTTCATTACAGGACAATATACTGGATTCTTCAACCTGTCGTATATACTGTCAGACAAAAACACCTCATTGCATAATGCGTATTACGATGATAACAAGGTTATCAGAACAGTAGCAGTGGCGAAGAAATTCAGAGTTCTAACAGTAGTGCTACATGCCAACATGAACAAAACCAGCTTCAACTTTACTGTTGAGTATGGGAAGGTGAATCAGACTAAACAGGTACATCAACTCTTAAATAAGTACTGGTAGTGCTATTGTAAAAAAACATTCTGTTCTTACATACAAACACTTATCCGGCCATCCAGCTGGTTAACAGCATTGGCCTGTGTGTGAAATGATACCTGGTAGCACACCTTGGGTCTTCCTCACCCATCAAAAGCTAGAAACTCACCATATGACCTACAGGTTTGTCTTTGTGATGTTAAACCCAACAAAAACAACAAAAATATTTGTAAGTTCCTTTGTTTGATAACACTTACTTTGTTTTCTATTGGCTACTGAAAACTTAGCAAATGTTACATTTTCAGTAGGCACATTTAATATATCATTATGAATCTTAAGTTCTAACACTTTTAAGATTTTCTTTTATAAACAAAGAAGGATTTTACCATATTGTCTTGTCGATTAAAACACGTTTCCGAAAATGACCTACTTTTAGCGCCAAGGGAAGTAATGCATCCATTTACGCCTAAAAAAGGATTCCAGATTAGTATCCCTTCCTGGTGTAATTCAAACATGTTAGAATGGAAATAGATTTTAGTTTTGCATGTTTTGTTGGCAAATAAAACACGTTTTTTAGTTCAGATGCGTCGTAATTAATCACTCAGGCATTCGACCTTAGTGATTAGATTACTACGCATCTGAACTCAAAACCGTGTTTTATTTGCCAACAAATCACACAAAACTAAAATCTATTTCCCAGTCTTAAACACTATTGATCTATTTATCTCCTTGGTATTAAAAGCAAAAAATAATTTACTTGCATATAAGATACAAGATGGAGCAGAAAACTTTATATTATTTATAAGTTCTTTTCCCAACATATTTGTTAGTAGTATAAGCAGTAGTTGTATTTTCACTAGTTTTTTTCCAACAGTGGTACACCCAGCTGTTGCTAGATGTGACTGCCTTCAAAAATACAAAGGACTTCCTGATGCAAATATTGAAGGAAGTTGTCTAATGTAAAATCTGAAGTATTTGTGGGGGATTAATTTTTACTATTATGGATAGCTGTGCATATTTGTGAAAATAAATACTTGTGAAAATGCGATGATATTTATAAAATTTAATCATGCTTTATGTTTCACAATTTTTTTATCATGAATATTCTACTACTTACTGGTTCAATTAAACAAAAACAAAAACACTTTTAATCTAGTGAAAATACTCAGTTTTACATTTTCAAATTGTGAAAAAACTCAGTTTTGCATTCAGTTTAATCAATTTTTTGAGAAAATATTGCTGAACTTTCAGTTGAATTTCACACTAGAAGTGGACACTTTACCAAGGAAAGTGGAACCTTTGAACATCACAAAGTCTGAGTCTGGGAAGAATGTTTCTAAGGAAACCAATGCAACTAAAACAGTGACAGAGGAAGTGGTCAGATTTGTTGATCTACCTGATAATGAGTTGTAAGTTTCTAGGAATTTAAATGTAAATATTTAGCAATTCACCAGTACCTACAAAGAGAAAGCTTTAGACAGTGAGCCAGGGGTAGGATGAAAAGCCTCAATATCACAAATGTTTTCAGATGTCTGATTTTAGAGGAAAGTTAGTTACTTCCAAAAAACAATTAAATCTGGATAGAAAAAGACGTGTAAATTATGTGTATTACTCATGATCCTAAATCAATCAGGAGCAACATGACCCTCATTGCGTATGTTTAAGCTGGCTTTACGTAAGGTCGATGGTTCTGCCATGGTGTTCACCTCACTGTGTGGGTTCAGGTTGGCTTTACGTAAGGTTGATGGTTCTGCCACGGTGCCCACCTGTGTTGAAATAATGCAAGGAGGTGCATCTGGGGTCTTCCTCCAACATTAAACCTAGCAAGTTGCCATATGACCTATAATTGTTTCGATGTAATATCAAACACAATATAAACAAAAAACAACCAGGAGCCTTCTCATGGTATTTATGTTTTTAATTTACAAAGTTCAGTTGTCATGGTAATGCTAAATTGCAAATAAACGCTTTTATGTATTTCAGGAAACCTTATATCCTTCATCCATCACCAACACCAGATTCATCTTTATTAGTGAAGGATATGCCAAGTAATATGTCAGATGTGCCATTTCCAAAACATCTGAAGAAACAGTTTATAGAGCTCGAACAAGAACTGAAAAATGGTTTGTTCTGTTGTAAATTCTTTTAAAACAGATCAATGTTTGATGTGTATATTTTGAAAGAGTAATATGTTTTACATTACATAATGGTAGTGGGCATCATGTAGAAACTATGCCAGGCAAATGGAATTTCTGGTCATATGATCAATTAAATTCTATTCTTCTGTTCGGTTCTGTTCTGTTCTCTGTTCTGTTCTGTTCTGTTCTGTTTTGTTCTGTTCTGTTCTATTCTATCCTATTCCTATTCTGTTCTGTTCAATTCTATTAATATTCCTTTTCTTTTTTATGCCCCCTTCGAAGAAGGAGGGGTATATTGTTTTGCATTTGTTGGTCGGTCGGTCTGTCTGTTGGTCGTAATGTAGACCAATCCGTTTCCGGATGATAACTCAAGAATGCTTGGGCCTAGGATCATGAAAATTGATAGGGAGGTTGGTCATCACCAGCAGATGACCCCTATTAATTTTGAGATCAGTAGAAGGTCAAGGTCACAGTGACCAGGAACTGTAAAATGGTTTCTGGGCAATAAGAAGGCTTAAGCCTAGGATCAGGAAAATTGATAGGAGATTGATCATGACCAGCAGGTGACCCCTATTGATTTTGAGGACATTAGGTCAAAGTTCAAGGTCACATTGGCCAGAAACAGTTAAACAGTTTCTGGACGATAACTTCAGAATGCTTGGGCCAAGGGTCATGAAAGATGATAGAGAGGTTCATCATGACCAGCAGATGACCCCTATTGATTTTGAGGTCAGTAGGTCAAAGGTCAAGGTTACAGTGACCCGGAACATTTAAACCGTTTCCAGACAATTAGTTGAGAACGCTTAGGCCTAGGATCATGAAACTTTATAGGGAGGTTGGTCATGACCAGTAGATGACCCCTATAGGTTTTGAGTTCAGTAGGCCAAAGGTCAAGGTCACATTGACCCGGAACAGTTAAACTCTTTCCGGACAATACCTTGAGAACGCTTGGGCCAAGGATCACGAAACTTAACAGGAAGGTTGATCATGACCAGCAGATGACCCCTGTTGATTTTGAGGTCAATAGGTACATGTATATGGTCAAGGTCACATTGAACCAGAACAGTAGAACTTTTGTTTACAGTGAACATATAATTTCTGTTCCTTGTGCAATTACTGAATGCATCAAGGGGGGCATTTTGTGTTCTAAGAGCTCTTGTTCTGTTCTATTTCTATTCCATTCCATATTCTGCTTTGCATTTTGTACAAAGCTAGCTGAAATTTAGTAGGAATCTAAAAAACAGCATTTGATTTACTGCTTGAAATGGAACTTAATACTAGAAGAAATGTTAGGAAACAATATGAACTAAAGCTACAACTTCATTCAAATATTTTATTTCAGAGGAGCTATCAGAGACTGGCTACAGTATCAGGTTGAGGTCACTGTGGCTGGCCTATCAAAACTACCTCAAATATAACCATACAGAGAACGAATCTCACAAACCTATTGTACATGCCAAGCCTATAGGGGGCATACTAGTTGAAAAGAGTCGCCTGAAATTGGCGAGAACTGGAAATGTAGAAGGTTACAAAAAGTCGCAAGAGAGGCAGGCAGATGGTCATAAAAAGTTGCCAGGGGAGCTAACTGTTGAACATCATCAAGTTCAAGAAGATATTATAAAACCTGTTAGAGATTTCAAGGTCAAAGATCAGGTTTCAAAAGACCAAGATAAGGCAAATGTTGATGTACATAATGTGGACGGAGCTGTTTTGGAGGAACAAAAAGTTAGGAGTAAGAATCAGGAAGAGGGTGTGAACCTTGGTCCTAGAAGGAGGCTTTTGAATTTTAATGAGGAATATATTAATGCGCTGGATGCTAACAGTGAAGTTGTGGATAATACAAGTTTTATATCTGCAGTGGATATACAACCCGATTCTGTGAAATTATTTCCATGGGAGAAGGGAAGTTTGGCAGAATTACAGAAGGTTTGTAACATTTATTTTCAGAAAATTTAGAAGCACCTCCTATTTTTCGTCTGGCTCCACCCCTTATTTCCAGAGTTATGTCCCCTGAAATAGTCAAAAACACACATTTTCACCTTGTGACGCGCCTAGCTCAAGAAGTATTTGATATAGATTGATGAATGGTATTGTCTGAAAATTAAAAGAGAAATTGAAGAAAAAACCTTGTTACAGAAAATGTTGATCAAACAGTTATGTGTATATTTCATTTACAGAAGAAAGAATCACAGGAGACATTCCAGCCAGCAGCTTACCAGAGGAGACGGTTACTGGATACATTTGGTGACTCGCTACGCCATGTAAACTCCCTGTATAACAAAGCGTTTGGTTACACAGCAAGAAAGGTTCCAGGACATATGCCTCATATGATTGATAAAAACATCATGTATGAGTTACAAGCTAGGTATGCTGATTTACTCAGTGTCCTGTAAAATTAGTAAAAATCACAGAGGAACTAATTTTTTTTTTTTGGTAGTTTCTATTTAGCCCCAAGGAACAACTGAAATTCCTATTTATCTTATCTTTACATTTTGAAATCCACAAATTTAAGCAACCACCTACACCCCATGAAATAGTTTTAACAAAAACTAACATTTTTTGCGAACGAAATTAAATCATTTTGCAGCATACAATAAGTTATCACTTTG
Source organism: Mercenaria mercenaria (assembly GCF_021730395.1). Taxonomy (NCBI): domain Eukaryota; kingdom Metazoa; phylum Mollusca; class Bivalvia; order Venerida; family Veneridae; genus Mercenaria; species Mercenaria mercenaria. The sequence continues at coordinate 41,958,877 of NC_069377.1, read as the reverse complement.
ATTTATGATTAAATATTTCTTCTGGTTCTAAAAGATTATGTTTTCCCTAGTCAAAACAACATTAAATTTTATAAAATTTATTAGTAATCCTTTAAGGACCTCTATGCTTTATGAATGACAACACTAAGTCCTTATCAGTAATTGCTATTCTACTCTCTGAGTTCAGGACCTGCTTGGATCAGCTGGAGCATGTTTCTGAGGTGGGTAAAGCCTGCCAGAAATAATGCTTGTAGTAACATACAACACATAATGAATATTTACTCCAGGAAAATCTGAGAAAAATTTTTTTTATAAAAAAATGCAGTGCTGAACAAATGACAACATTTGCTTAATATTCATCAGGTTTCCTGCAGAATGGGAAGCGACATCTTCCCACCAGATTAGACATTCTAAAGACATGCAGTTTGCCTTCTCATACTTCTACTACTTGATGGGAGTTAAACAGAACATCACTGCAGCAGACGTCTTTGATGAGATGGATACAGATAAATCCAAGTATGCTATATATTTCTTTGAAATTCTCATTTGAGCTGCACCATGAGAAAACCAACATAGTGCGTTTGCGACCAGCATGGATCGAGACTGTGCATCCGCGCAGTCTGGTCAGGATCCATGCTGTTCGCTTTCAAAGCCTATTGCAATTAGAGAAACCATTAGCAAACAGCCTGGATCTTGACCAGACTGTGCGGATGCGCAGTCTGGATCCATGCTGGTCACAAACGCACTATGTTGGTTTTCTCATGGTGTGGCTCAGTTTTGTTTTCCATAATTTTATTGTTCTGCCTCTCACCTGTTATGTACGTTTCATGTTGAGAAAGCTCTTGTCAGCAGGTTTTTAGTTTGAATTCTCATGTAAGCATTATAGTACCACTATTAGTTCTTATTTTCATATCATGTATAGAAAAATAAGGAATGTTCTTTTACTTGAAATGGTCTAGTCGGAATTACATTTTTAGCTCGCATGTAACAAAGTGACAAGATGAGCTTTTGTGATCGCGTAGCATCCGTCGTCTGTGCGTCCATAAACTTTTGCTTGTGACCACTCTAGAGGTCACATTTTTTGAAAGTTATGAAAGTTGGTCAGAATGTTCATCTTGATGATATCTAGGTCAAGTTCGAAACTGGGTCACATGCAGTCCAAAATTAGGTCAGTAGGTCTAAAAATAGAAAACCTCGTGACCTCTCTAGAGGCCGTACTTTTCAATGGGTCTTCATGAAAGTTAGTCAGAATGTTCACCTTGATGATATCTAGGTCAGGTTTGAAACTGGGTCGCGTGCAGTCAAAAACTAGGTCAGTAGGTCAAATAATAAAGTCTTGTGACCTCTCTAGAGGCCATATTTTTCATGGGATCTGTATGAAAATTGGTCTGAATGTTCATCTTGATGGTATCTAGGTCAAATTCGAAACTGGGTCAACTGCGGTCAAAAACTAGGTCAGTAGGTCTAAAAATAGAAAAAACTTTTGACCTCTCTAAGAGGCCATATTTTTCAATGGATCTTCATGAAAATTGGTCTGAATGTTCACCTTGATGATATCTAGGTAAAATTTGCAACGGTCACTTGCGGTCAAAAACTAGGTCAGTACGTTTAAAAAAAGAAAAACCTTGTGACCTCTCTAGAGGCCATATTTTTCTTGAGATCTTCATGAAAGTTGGTGAGAATGTTCACCTTGATAATATCTAGGTCAGGTTCAAAACTGGGTCACGTGCCTTCAAAAACTAGGTCAGTAGGTCAAATAATAGAAAAACCTTGTGACCTCTCTAGAGGCCATATTTTTCAATGGATCTTCATGAAAATTGGTCAGAATTTTTATCTTGATGATATCTAGGTCAAGTTCAAAACTGGGTCACATGAGCTCAAAAACTAGGTCACTTTGTCAAGTAATAGAATAAAAACGACGTCATACTCAGTTCAAAACTGGGTCATGTGGGGACAGGTGAGCGATTCAGGACCATCATGGTCCTCTTGTTTACATATTGTTTTCTTTGCGTTTGAAGCAGTCTTTGATAGATGTACCTTTTATTCACTTTTGTAAACTTTATTAACAGTTTCCTTCTTCATATTCACATACACTTGATTTCTTAGAATTCACAGTGTTTCACATGGCTCACTGGTTGAAAACCTAGCTTAAAATGTAAAATTCTTCATGCGAGAAAGCCATCCAGCTGACTTACAGATGTATAGTGGTTCTACCCTGGTTCTACTCTAGTTCCTGTCAATGCCTGAAACAGTGCCCAGAGGAGGCACCTTAGGTCTTCTTCACCGTCAAAAGGTGGAGAAGTTGCTGTATGACCTAATTATGTTGGTGTGACTAAACCTTGCAAAACAAAAAAAAATAGTATTTACCAGGTGTATCTTTCTGGGTCAGGATTCTGTTATCATGGATACAGCATTTATCTCAAATTTATAGCATATGAAAATATGATATTTTCATTTTAAACTCTAGTTTTAAAATACTTCCCTTAAAGTCTAAATGAATAAAAGCTAATGTTGTAATTAACTGAACATGCAGTTTCTGATCTCTTATTGTTCTATATAAATATGAAGTGATTATAATATTTTCAGAATACTGTCGGATCGTGAGATACGTACCTTAGCCACTAGATTGTACGAGTTGCCTCTGGATCTAGCTGTAAGTAATTCTCTTGTCATTCAATGCTAAACAAATGTATGTAGTATATGTATAGGTTTTTCACATCGTGGGGCCTCTGGCCGAATGGTTTAGGTCGCTGACTTCAAACCAGTGTTGTGTCGCGCCTAGCTCCAAAAGTATTTGACGTAGAGTCACAAAACTTTACAGGAATATTGGTCAGCATGTGTAGTTCTGCACCTGGGGTTTCGCGTCTGGATTCATTCAGTCATGTAGGAGTTATGGCCCCTGACTTAGTTAAAAATTGGTCATTTTAATGTTTTGTCACACGTAGCTCCAAAAGTATTTGCCCTAGAGTCACCAAAGTTAACAGGAATGTTAGTCAGCATGTGCAGTTGTGCACCTGGGGTTTCACATCCGGATTCATTCAGTATTGTAGGAGTTATGGCCTCGACCTAGGAAAAAAATGTCATTTTAATGTTTTGTTGCGCGTAGCTCCGAAAATATTTTACCTACAGTCATTACGAAGATATAGCAACATATTGTTTTCCCAAAGTTGATCTGTGTCCTTTGTCATGAAGTGGGGGCATCTGTGTCCCATGGACACATTTCTAGTTTTTTTTCTTTAAGTGGTAAAAGATTTGTGAAATTTAAAAACATAATGTTTAATAAATTTGTGTAAGATGTAAATATGTCTCTTAAAAGTAATTGATTATTTTAATATTTTTTCAAGGACAAATTTTGCAAATTGATCAAAATTTCTAACTGAGCAAAATTATTTCTGGGTTGATGGTATTTACATGGAGTTCTGAATGTATGGTACATTATAATGGATGTTTTTACATTTCAGACATTGTCAAAGTTAGAGTTTACTTTTGTAAACTGTTCCAAAAAATTACCGATATCAGAGCAAAAACAGCCAGATGCCACAGCATTGGAAACTTACTATGAAAAGGAAATGGTAAATGTTTGAAGATACTGAATGATATGAGCCGCGCCATGAGAAAACCAACATAGTGCGTTTGCGACCAGCATGGATCCAGACCAGCCTGCGCATCCACACAGTCTGGTCAGGATCCATGCTGTTCGCTTTCAAAGCCTATTGCAATTAGAGAATCCATTATCGAACAGCATGGATCCTGACCAGACTGCGCGGATGCGCAGGCTGGTCTGGATCCATGCTGGTCACAAACGCACTATGTTGATTTCTCATGGTGCTGCTCATATTGTTAAATGTCCAATGATCTTTAGGTCAAGGAAGTCGGGGTCACTGCACAACTATATTTCTAGATGCTTCCAAAAGGACATCTTGGGTTAACATACGTTGGACAAATAGTCCTGTACTGTATGATATAATACAAAAACAAGTACAAAACTAATTTTAGTTAAATGCATCTTTATCCTACAGTTTAAGAGGATTCAGAATTGCTAGATTCTTGAAAGTGTAAAACTGATTATTTCATTATTTATGATCAAGTCTTAGCTTTCACTTGAATTTTTAAGGGTATGGTTATATAAAATTATTCACAATGATTAACTGTTCATGAATTGAAAGAAAAGTAAACTTAGATTTATTATTTTTGTAGCCTCAGGTGACAAGAAACATGTTTATCAACTGTAAAGAGGTGGCTGATATTGTAAAGAGTAATTTTCCACCAAAAAATAAATACAAGTAAGTGTAGATCACTCTGCACAGTGACATTTAAAATGCTTTCATAATTTTCAGTATATCTGTAACGTAAGGAAATGAAATATCACATTTTAAAGACTCTTTATTTTACTGTTGGTAATGGTTCAGTTTAAACAAGGTTTGGCTAACTGGTGAGTTCTGTGGCAGAGTATTTGCATTGAGTGCAGGAGGTCTAGGTTGAATTACTGGCTTTGTGATACCAGAGACACAAAATATGAGACTGGTAACTTCCATACTTTGCACGTTATATTTAAAGGGTCGTTCCAGGAAGTAAAATAAGACTATGTAAAAATCAGATAGTTGATACCTTGTTGTTGACACAAGAGCTTTGTAGTCCATGTTACCTGTTGGTTATATATCATGTTTAAAGACAGCTTACATTTATCTAAGATGTTTTGTTACAGGCATGTTGAAGTAGACGACTCGGAGATTGCTTTCAAGATGATTAAATCAAATGTATCTACAGTGGTAGGCCAGCTAGATGACATCAGAAAGAAACCAAAGTGAGTTGCATATAATTGTATGTTGCTGCTTTATGTAAAAACAGTTAAATGCACATGACTTACTGGCATTTGTAACTTAACTAGGGTTTGTTCAGACCGCAGGTAGAGCACAAGACTGTTAGTAGAGTTCACAAGTTTGATAACTAGAAAAGGCCAATTCTCTCCACGATGATTTGACAGAAAACATTTTTTTCTCCCCTTTTTAATTATGTGGGAAAACTCTCAATTATTTGGTGAGAACAGTTTGTAGGGAATCCAGGAACACTAGTTAGTTTAGCTGAGTGCTGTTGCATTAAATAGAAATGCTGCTTCTTGCCTGAACAGGATGGTTGTTTTATTTTCCATACCCGTAATTTATAAAAAAATAATTTCTCTAAAATTAATAATTCATCTTGCATGAAAAATTCATGTTTTTTAAAGACTTTCTTTTTGAAAATTATGTAGATACTTAAATCCTCAAATCTTTAAGGCATATTTACAGATATTAGTGTTTGTTAACATGGAAACAAGTTTCCTCATCCAAGGAAAGATTATCAAATCTTCAAATAAATCTTGTATATTTGCAGGAAATTTATCTGTTTGAATGATAACATAGACCACTCACTGGAACAGTCTCGCACAGTGAAAGCAATTCTAGCTGACTTCTATGAGTCCCTTTTCCCACTGCAGTCCCAGTTCGAACTACCCCGAGACTACAGAAATAGATTTACCCATATTGATGAGCTGAGAGAATGGTTTGTTTGTTTATTATTTCACGTTTTGTATCAATTACATTCAGTCATTCAGTATAAGAGACAGATTTGTTGAGGTTTGTGCAGAACCACACTTCAAATGTAGCGGTCTGTCATGTGGGGAAGCTGTGCAGCTGACTTATGGTTGGTTTGAGGTTCTATCCAGGTGCCCCGAGTTTGTGCTGAAACATTGTCTGCAGAGGCACATGGGATACTTGTCTATAACTGGAAAGTCACTATATGACTTAAAATATGTTGTTAGGATTTAAAACCTTGGAAAACAATCAATGCAAGTGATAAATAATGTCTCTTTGAAGGAAGCTATGTTCATTGTATAGCTGTAGCATCAGAAAGCAAAGTTAAACTGGAGAACAATTTTGCTTTTAAGGGGATATAAATACAGAATCTTCAAACATAACTTTTCATACATGTAATTCCAAAGAACATCACTGATTTACTGTATGTTTCTTCAGAAAAAAACCTAAAGCCACTTACAGTTACTGTTGCTGTTAATAATGCCCAACAAATGTCCCTGAAATAAGAAATCAATAAAAAATACTTAATGTGTCATTATTTGTATTAGTTTTGAAATATGAATAGTAACTTTTTATATTGTTGTAGGAGAAGGTACAGAGATTGGTTGAAGTTTTGGACCCACATTGCTCTAGTGCTACTTGTGGTGTTTACTATTGCTTCATATTTTGGTGATAAGGTCAGTTGAGATCAAGTGTTTTTTCTTTTCATTGCTTCTTTTAAGTTTAAAAAGGTTTTGGATTATTATTTGATGCCCGTTAAAGTGGGGTGTTTTATGGGAACATCTGGGGTGACAGGTGACTAGTTGGCCTCCACAAAAGTTGTCTGCTTTATTACTTGAGCAGTTCTTATCCACTGTTCACTATACTTTTATAACAAAGATTATTGGCATATTATGTTTGCCAAGTTTGGTAACCATCTAGAATGTCCCAGTGGCTCTGGAGTTATGGACCTTGAATTATTTAAAATTGCAAACAGGCAGTTTCTGCTAAATGACATATTAAGTAGTACTTGTTAGATGTTTATCAAACTTTCTCGCAATATATATGGGTATATTATCTTAGATAAGTTTGATAACCAGCAGGAGAGTCTGTCCAGTACGTAGAGTATTTAAGTGTTAAAAGTAATTTGCTGTGACAGGCTTCTGTGACATTTTGGCTCTCTTCTTTACTGATACATTTTCAGTTGAGTGATATAAACCTAAAGGTATGAAAAAAATTAAATATGAAGACTGACAGATGATTTGTTGATTGTTTTTTAAATGTAATAAGATCAGCTTCTGGTAAATCATAATTATTTCTCATGACTATTTATCCTGTTGTTGTAGATTGAAGCAGCTCAGAAAAAATTATCAAGACGAAGATCTCCAAATAATTCAGGGTCAAATGATGAGAGAGAGGGTCAAGGTCATACTGGTATGGAGACCGTATGACGGTTCCTGCTCTGGTTGTTCACACCAGATGTTGTCATGACGATACTTGCCATAATACTCTTCATTATCGTCGTCATGGTTCTGTATGAAATGAACAAATTCTAGTTTGCTCAAACTCTGTGTACTGTGCAATACATATTTCCCTTTTAAATCAACAACTGATGTGAAACACACATACTAAGATATTGTACCATGTAAAAAGCTAATCTCTTCTAGATGTTGTCACTTTGAATAATGTAATGCTGTACCTTTAATCCAAAATAGATTTAGCTGTTATTTCAAAGTGAGCAGGTTTTTGCTATTTTAAATTTTAAGTATTGTATTTTTTTGGTATTTAGTTTGTAAAATGTGAAAATATTTTTGTCTCAGTTTTATAAGTAACAGACAGACAGAAATTTCTGTTGGTAAGTTAAATGTATTTTGATCAACAGATGAAGTGTTTGAAGAGATTTTTTTTCTAAGCTTAATGTTGTACACTAAATGTTAGAGTTTGTTCATATCATTTCTGGTGTGATTTTCCAGAGCGTTTTCTGTGATAATCTTTATTTATATCATTCGGCATTTTGTATATATAATTGGTATATGTTTATAATTGTGCTAAACATATTTTGTAGTTTTGAAGTATGATATACATGTACAAAACTGGTTTTGTGTGTAGTAAGAGTTATTAAAGTAATTGTAAGAGTTGGGTATTTTGTGATTGCTTAGTTTAACCTTTACCCTGCTAAATTTCTAAAATGAACTAGTCCATCATTCAATATGGGGAGTACGACTTATTATTCAGAGGTATATTCTCTGAAAATTTACTGACTGAATAGCAAACAGTGCAGACCATGATCAGTCTGCACGGTTGTGCAGGCTGATCTTGGTTTGCTCTGGTTGCAGTGGCAAAATCACTTGCTGCCAGCAGGCTAAAGGTTAAATCACTTGCTGCCAGCAGGCTAAAGGTTAAAAACGTAGTAAATCTGATAAACTGAGCCGTGCCATGGGAAAACCAACATAGTGGCTTTGCGACCAGCATGGATCCAGACCAACCTGCGCATCCGCGCAGTCTGGTCAGGGTCCATGCTGTTCGCTAACAGTTTCTCTAATAGCAATAGGCTTTGAAAGCGAACAGCATGGAGCCTGACCAGACTGCACAGATGCGCAGGCTGGTCTGGATCCATGCTGGTTGCAAAGCCACTATGTTGGTTTTCCCATGACTCGGCTCAATTCTTGATTGGGGGCATAATTTATGATCTTTCAAGTAAAACTTAGCTTAATTTTCTGTAACATTTTATGTGTACATAGATATAGTTAGCAAAATCTGGGTTTAATTAGATAACTTATTTAAAGTGTAATTCATACAAATGGTACAATATTAATTGCTTGTCTATGCCATATAGAGGTTAAACACTGATAATATCTTATAAAGACATGGTATAACCTCATCCAAAAGCATTTATTCTATGTAGTTTAATGGTAACGGACCCTTAATGTCAATCTGCAATATCTTCGTGATTACTTATTTTTGTATGTTATTTTGGCATTATTCTGATATCTTGTAGCTTATTCTTGCAAATGGCTTGAAAACCAGTATTACAAACAATGCAGAATTTGCATATGTAAAAGAACGGAATTGCCAATTGTAATGTATCCATAACATAAAGTCTAAGGGGACTAGCTGAAATCAGTCCTGATCATAAAACTTTTTTAAGACAATAACATTGTAAATAATTCATTGACAGTCATTTCAAAATATTCTGATTAATGACATTCTGTATACATGTATTATGAAAAGGTTCAAAGAAGAATTGATAAAATGACATGAGATTGTTATTATATCTTTAATGTTGATTTTTTTTTATGTTTTGTATGTGTGTTTTGGGGCTATATGTGGGAAGGGAAATTTCTTTTAATGTTATTGATGAAACTTCCACACATTATACATTCCAGGTCTGTCTTTCAAGCAGTCTGATGTTCCATGTTTTTAGCTTGATTATTTGTATAATAGGTAAAGCTATTGCACTCTCCCATTCGTCATAGACAGCATTCTGATTTTGGCTTAGTATTGTATGTAAGCTAGTATCTCAGTAATGAAAATAGATGTAAACACACGTTTCCCAGTGACAAGCTAAGCAAAGGTCCCATAACTCTGTTTTTTGAGTCGGCTAAACGATGAAATCGTTTTGACGAGTCCTTGCTATCCAGCGATTCTCTAAGTCTAAATGGACCAAATAACACAGTGAAGGGATGTAGTTCCATTAGATTTCTCAAACTTCAAACAGTTCACTGCATGAATGAAGTTAAGATGTGTCAATTCCCTTTGCTATGACCAATATACGATGTAATCTGTCATATTTATGACTTGTAATTGTGCAATTCTCGAATGTAACTCATTAAGCATAAATGTGCATTTTAAGAATTGCGCAGGCTTACAAAGCTTGGGTAACATCCAGCGAAAGACAAAAAATAGTTCCAGCAGGTCTCCAGATAAGATGCGTATTAGCGTAAATTACATATAGAAATAATGCAAATACGCATGTCTAATAATTTCTAAGCGTATAAAAACGTATATAAAATTACAGAAACGCACACAATGCTTTTTCAAAAACAAAATCTGAATCGTCTGGATGCGTTAGGTAACATAGCCGATCAGCCTTAATTCTCCCACATTGAACGTAAACATGCATCGTATGATTTCTATAAACTTTGCGTGCGTCGAATTTTGCAGTCAGTAAACGGATAAATTATCGGAAGAAGAAGCTCTTACTGGTTTGTTTAGTTACTACTGATAATAAAAATGATTTTAATTCTTGTTTTTCGAGAAATAAACAAATCGGCGAAACATTAAATTGTATTTTCTTGTAGTTTTTTAAATCGAAAGTAGATCGTCTATGTTTGGCGAAACGAAACAACTTTTTTATGAAAAGATTTAAGTAAGAGGTAATTTAACCGTAAACTTCAATGTCAGATACTGCCAATTGCTGCTAAATGTCTTCGTATCATCACAATTTGTAAAATATATTGTTCAAACTGGAGAAAAGTGTAATCATATCCGGATATAATATTTTGGGTAAATATCGAGCTGTGTTATGAAATTTTAAGAAAAAAACTAAAAACAAACTGAAACTGGTAGACTATACTGTCAGTACATCAATCATTAGCCGACTCAGGCCATTCAGGCCTTTGATCTGTATCTCAGTGTTTCATCCCCTTTCTCAACAGCATTATTTTTGGTGTAATCTGTTATCTCATTAAACATCATGACAGGGAAGTGTTATGACTCAGAATTGTTGCCTCTTGTGTACTTTTTATGCCTGTTTTCATCATTTTAATATGTTTAAGTGACAAGGCATTTGAATAGTCAAACGTTGTTGTTCTCTAACAGCTCTTGTTATATATTGGGTAAATTTTCAATTTTACTGTACATGTATACATTTCTATTAGATAGACCTTGAATGTGAACTATGCATATGAAATCCTTTCCTGTAGCAGCTTTTACATGTAGTATTAACAAAATATTTTCTTTATCCTCTTTAAATTCCTTTATATCTTTGAGTGCATCTATTATGTTAACTTTGATTGAACAGTTTTCTGCTTTGCAGATTTTCTTATTGGACCTTTATGATGGACACTGAAGTATAAATGTTATCTGTTCTTCAGACAAAAAATGGGGTGGGGGATAAGTTTCCAAGCTTTTATGGTTGGTAACATTTGAGAATGTAATTGTAGGACTACATTGCCAAAGCAGTAGACTTTTGTGCACCTAGATTGAAGTTGTATGCCTACAACAATATATGTACAAACATGTTTGTTTTGCTATTGGTTGTTGTAGCCAGAATTCTGTGACCAGGCCCCATGTTCACAAAACATTTTTGGTCTCAGCTGAGACTGAAATTGTTTTGTGAACATGGGACCAGCATAAAATAAGTAAAAACTGTAATTTTTGCTAAAATATCACTTTTGAATTTAATACAAGCCACCTTCTAGCAGTTTAGCAATCAAGGAACTTAATGTTATTCTTCAGAATTTGTGTCTCATTGCTAGTTATTTATTCCAATATTGTGCTGTATAACATCCCAGCAGTTGGGCAATGTTACATAAAACCGTTGAAAAATTGTCCAGTGTATAGTATCATGTCCATGCACTCCAGTTACCAGTACATGTTATTTTAGCTCGACTTTTCGAAGAAAAAGTAGAGCTATTGCACTTGCCCCGGTGTCTGCGTCGGCATCGCCGTTGGTTAAAGTTTTTGATCAAGTCAAATATCTCTGTTACTATCAAAGCTATTGACTTGAAACATAAAATACTTATTTACTACCAAAGTCTACACCAGGAGAAACAATCCCCATACTCTGATTTGAATTTTGATGGAGTTATGCCCCATTTTTGACTTAGAATTTTTGGTTAAAGTTTTTGATAAAGTCAGATATCTCTGGTACTATCAAAAGTTATTTACTATCAAAGTCTATGCCAGGAGAAACAAACCCCTTAACTCTGATTTGAATTTGACAGAGTTATGCCCCTTTTTAACTTAGAATTTTTGGTTAAAGTTTTTGATAAAGTCAGATATCTCTGTTATTATCAAAGCTATTGACTTGAAACTTAAAATAGTTATTTACTGTCAAAATCTACACCAGGAGAAACAAACCCCATAACTCTGATTTGAATTTTGACAGAATTATGTCCCTGTTTAACTTAAATTTTTTGGTTAAAGTTATATAAAGTTTTTATTGGCAAAGCTCTAATTCAAAGTCAAGCACCGAGAAAAGTCGAGCACGCTGTCTTCCGGACACCTCTTGTTTTTACTTACAAGCACTTAATGTAAAACGTTCTTAGGCTGAAAATTGAAGGTCCATTTTGTTATTTCTGTATAGAAGTGATATTGGATATGAAGAATAGTTTTAGTACATTATGTACTTGCAGTTTTATCAGGTGTATATTTATCTTGTATTTGCATTAAAGAACACTGGTCCATAGTGTTGTGATTGTTATCTATGTACCTTCACTCTAACAACTTAACAAGGAATAATTTTTATTGATTGTCATGCTAAGTGGACCATTTGATTAATTTTTTTTAACTTGTTAAGTTTTCTGCATTTGAAATTTTTGTCTAAACTTACAACTCAGAATTCTTTATAAACCACATCAAAATTTCACAAGACAATAGTAAGATAAACTTACTAAGAAGTTATTACTTATTGGCCAGGATTTATATATAATTATATTTACATGTTCTTGGATGTATTACAGGAAATCAAATATTTAAAATTGTTCCATGTTGTCACTCCAGCAGATCTCTGATATTACGTAAAATATTCTTATTTATATATTGGAAAAAAAGTTTCGTACTTCTTTGATAATTTCCAAATGTAAGTTGATGGAATATAATCCACAGCATGAATAGTTTGTTGTTATGGGTAAATAAAACATTGTGTTACTAAAGTACATTAAAATATTTCATCGTTTAAAATTGCATGGGGATGAGCAAATTGCTCAAAATTACTCAATTATCCAGCATTTTGAGTTATCCAAATGAAGAAAATGTAACGAATATTGCTGTGTACAACAAAAATTGCTCCAGCCAGTCAAGGCGCTTGAACCATCGATGCTCAAATGAGTTGAGTTTCCCTGTTTGGGTTGTCTGTGAATGTGGCAATTTGTGCTATATTTATGCTGTATAAACTGAATGAGGAAATTTTAGTTTATCTAGTATTTATTTTTATGTATTTTATTTTATACTACTTTTGATGATTGTGAATTTAACTCTGTGGGAGAATAAAAACATGACAAAATAATAAAAAGATGTAAAAACTTAATCTTCTTTGTTTTTATTCTTGTACTGTGATATCATTATTATTGATATTTTCTTAGCCTTTGTGGTTTGCAGGGTTTGCATAGACCTTGAAAAGTCTTTGAATTTGATGCTAGTGTCCTTGAAAAGTCCTTGAAAATTTCTAAAACCCCAAAACATGTAAAAGTTCCTGAAATTTGAAAAATACTGCTTGAATTTTACTTTGAATACTTTGAAAAAAGGTTTGTCAACAACTCTAAATATAAGATTTGATAACGTTTTTCTTTGTTCACAGACCAGGTTAAACTTTTGAATTTATATGCATTGTACCCAAAATTAAAAAGTCAAAATGTACCCACAAAGAAATTTGATAGTATTTTTCTTTACAAACACATAGGCACTAAATGTTGAATGAAATAAAATATTATCAGCTGTGAAATATTTGCTGTTTTCTAGAAGATCACAGTATTTCACACAAGTCTTGATTTTTTTTCAAGTCGTGAAAATTCCTACATGTGGGATTTTATGTCTGTATGCCATTCAACAAAGGGGGTAGTTGTGTTTGAAGAGAAATTGTAAATAATTGGATTGGTCTGTATCAAATTACTGATTTTTGGTGTCTGAAATGTTGTCTTATTAAAAGAATTACATTTTAAGTGTCGTCTCTTAATTTTGGGATATATGAAATTAATAGCAGTGCCTAATCTGTAGGTCAGAGGTTCGAATTGAAATGCAGCTTTGGATTGGTAAAAAATGTAGGGAAACCCATAAGAGTCAATGAGACGTAAGCTGATCGGATAAAAATGTAATGTTCAGATCATCTGGTCCGGGTTGTCCCATGATCCATGTCCCAGCACCATGTTACAATCATAAAAGTTGTGTCAAAATCAAGCAATACCATGTTTTCTTTGAAATTTGGAATATTTTACAAGTGTCTTGCTGAATGCATGACTTTTTAATTCTCTCTTTAGAATGGTAGGTGTCAGTGAGCATTTTGCCTCTAAATGCCATTCAACAAAGGGGTCCTGTTTGTCTGAAAGGTAAAGGTAAATTTTATTTACCATAATGAAAATGAACTCTGTAGAATTTTTTGAGCAACCCTATTTTAAGAACAATTGAAACCAATTATACCTCACCCACAGCAATTTGCTGGTACCCATTTACGTCGACGGGGGCAATAGTGATAAAGTGCCTTGCCCAAGGACATACTGCAATGGGAGTAGCCAGGAATCAAACGCGGGGCCTTCACCTCCAAAGGAAAGCGTCTTAGCCTTCTCGTCCAACGTTTCAACATATTGTAAGAAAATAGATTGGATAAGCCTTCTTCTAATTCTATACTTGTACTGCCAAGGGCTTTCGCATTGCAGGCAAGTGACGACATCACAATGGTTTTAAAGCTATGTACAAGTTAAAAACAGATAAAACACATGTAGTGTCTAGGCAGTGTATTTCTGCAGAAGATGACTGAAGTCATCTGTGGATGTGGCCTGCACGAGATTTGGTGGGAGGGCATTCCACTCACGGGTGGTAAGGGGCAGAAAGCGGTTCATGTACTGCTCATAGTTTGCACATAGTTCAATGTAGGCTATTTGCCTATATAAAATTGCTATTTTTATGTGTCTGAAATGCTGTCTTACTGGAAAAATCACATTTTAATGATCATTTCTCAATTTTGTGGTATGTGACAAGGTCATTTCTTATAATGGAAGTATATGGAAAAAAAATAGCAGTGCCTGACCTCTATCTCGACGACAACAACAACAATAAAATGGCGTCGAAGAGGAAACCGGATTCGCAAGTACCGTCGGAGGAGAGCGATCAGCTTCTTATTCGACCACTGTAAGTTATTTTGTTAACACAGTGACAAAAGGAATACATGAAAGCATATGTGAATTACGTTTTCAATTGAAATAAGTTCATTATAGGAATGTTATGGTCATTTGCAATATGTTTTCGCGATAGAATCTGTCGCTTCATGTTGCGACTTTCTTGTTTATTATTGATATTATGGTTAAAGCGTTCTTAAGTTATAGTTGCTATCATTTAAACCTTAAATTTAAAATAAAATAGAAAGAACTGGTGCTTTCACAATCGCAGTCTCTTGGATTATTCTCGATATCGACATTCCGTCATTAGGATAAATCCCGTTTTCCGGTAATATGAATTAAGGCACCGCCTAGCATAGGGATTTATCTGTTATATATCCACTTACGAATAAATATTCAACACTCAAAAGAAAGTGAAACTTTGCTCTAACAGCAAGTTTACATTTAGTGTCATCATACTTCTTACAGCGAATATCATACTTTGCAAAATTTACAGGAAGCCGTGACCATGACGTTATTCACCGCATTC
The DNA here is from genome assembly GCF_021730395.1 of Mercenaria mercenaria. NCBI lineage: Eukaryota > Metazoa > Mollusca > Bivalvia > Venerida > Veneridae > Mercenaria > Mercenaria mercenaria. The sequence goes on along the minus strand of NC_069377.1, from coordinate 41,943,767 downwards.
TCGCACTTGCTTTAGATTTTTTTGTTTGTTTGCACTCCACGCTGAAACTTAATGGCCTTTTCACTTATTTACAGTTTTAAAAGTGTTAGTCAATTGCATGTACAGTTTTCATTACGAAAAAGAAGTAAAAGAATCATGTTGGCGCGGTTTACAAATTTCTGAGACTGATTCGGGGTGCTCGGATGTTCATGTAGACAGCCAGTCTGTGACGTGTACATAAACCGGAACCGGAAAACATCGAAAAAATTGCCTCAGTATATGCAAACAACAAAGACGAATAACTATATACGGACATTACCGTCTCGGGGATTTTCATCCCCTATTAACCACCAATAAACGCCCGTTTATGGTGAGGGGGGTATTGGCCATTACGATACATGGCGGTAGTGTTTAGATTATCTTTTTTTCAAGTTTTAAACAAAGAAAATGAATAAAAAAGTATTGCAGATTATCATTAAACATTGTTGTAATTAAGATGTAGCAAAAATATCCTCAAAGTTCATTTTATTTTTGAAGTTTTATCTTTTATTCTACACTGCCGCTTCCGTGGCTCGATACCGAAGTTGTGAAATTATTCACATTTTTCAAGGTAAGCAGATTATTTTTGCAAAAAAATTGTTGCCGAGGTCGTAGAATAGTATTTCCATTGTGTGAAAGAAAGAACTTTCCTAAATCCTTATCTTCTGGCAATAATAATCGCTAATATTGTACACGGTCGTTATATCGGTTAATGTCGATATGGTCAATGGATCCGTTTTAGGAAATTAGCCTGTTTGCACCTATAATTTTTTGCGGTACTAACGGAATAAATGAATAAAGGAAAGGAAAACAGTATAATGTTGCTATTATTTCCTATTAATTTCGTAAACTTTTTCTTTTCCACTATTATTTCAAGCAGAAAATCATTTTTCCAGTCCTTGATTACTTTTAAACCCGTCATATTTCCGGTGCATGTAACTTTCAATTTCGCTTTTTAATTTCGCGGTAAGGCATCCGACTTGATAAAGCCCTTTCTGTGAAAGTGTAAAATGTATAGGACCCCTAAATTTTCAAAATAAATTTCATGAGTAAGACATTAAAAATTATTGCAATGTAACATTAATGCAGTGGAAGGGTAATTCCGTCAAATATATGGACAACACACTAATCTTTACCGATTTTACTTAGTCAAATGATCAACGAGGTCATTTTAAAATAATTGACCTACGTTTACAAAAATAGGGTGTGAAACATAATCAGCTTTCAAAGTAGGTCAAATTTGTTTAATGTAGAGAGCGCTGCACATTGTTGTTCTCGCAAAAATCAAATAACGCGAGACCAGATGTAATGCGAAAATAGCAGGAAGTGGTATAATGTTTTATCAACAAAATTATTTGCAGTAGTGACAATCAAAAAATCCTGAATGTGATATTAGTTTATTTACAAATGTTAAACTGCATTTTGAACAGACACAATCTAACCGTATCTGCTATTATTGTTCTTGGTTGCATTCTATGCTCCCAAAGGATCTTTTTACAGATTTTATTAAATCTCGATGGGTGCAAATATATTCAAAACAAAAGAAACTATTGTATATTATACAATGCGTGGACGCGTTGGTCGAGAGGGCTAAGACACTCTCTTTAGGAGGTGAAGGCCCCGGGTTCAATTACTGGCTACTCCCATTGCGGTGTGTCCTTGGGCAAGGCACTTTGTCACTGTTCATACTGTTGTAGAGGCCACATATGAATTAGATCCATATAAACATAACGTTTCTGACGGCCCTTTTCTTCTGTGTTCTCCCAAATTCTTTTATCAGCGGCAACTTCCGTATACATTATGCATTATTTACACACGTTTTACTCCTATGAATTCATAGTCATCATAATGTCACAGCATCACTGATAGCAACTGGCCTTAAATTTTATGGAAAGACCCACCCAATGTTTGTTTAAACGCGATTTAAATGCATTTACTGATTGCCTCAGTCGACCCAGCTGTAAATGGGTACCAGCAAATTGCTGGGGGTAAGGTATAATTGGTTTTAACTGTTCTTAAAATAGGGTCAGAGCTTATGTTCATCAATTCACAAAGCGATGGTAAATAAAATTTACCTTTACCTATACTACAGCATGACAGCGACAAGATTTTTGTTTAGAATTTCTGTTAACCATGTTAATCAAAGTTGTTGGAAATGTACTGTATTGACAGTTTACATATATTATGTATATAGAAACCAGCCACTTATTATAAAAGCTTCAAGGTTTAAAAGCTTGTCATTCATGAGAAATATTCAGACTTGAAATAATCTCTTGGAACTGGGGAACCATGCATGGTGGCCATGGTTTTAGTTTTATTTTGTGTTGTTTGGCTCATTGTTTCCAAACATTGAAAAATAGTTTCCTCACAATAACTTCAGTTAGGAAAGACATAAGAAGACCAAATCTGGTAAATAGGTAGCTTTTAGAGAGACCAGTGTTTTTGGTTACATTTTGGGTCACAGTGATTTTTACTGAGTATAGAAAAATGGTTTTCAACTTCATAATATTTAAGGTATGAATCAGAAATTGTGACCAGACTTGGTATGTAGGCAGTTAATATGGAGATCAATATTCAGTTGCATTTTAGTTACTTCAGTTAGAATGAGACATAAAACTTTACACTTGGTACTTACAATGGCATGCAGAGAACAAGGTTTAGTTGCATTTTTGTGTGAAGAAGGTCAATGTTACATGTGTACCTGGTTCTTAAAATATAAAATGCTTTTTACTCAACAACTTTGTTAGAAATGAGGTACTTGAACGAAACGTATGTAAGCTGTTTCAGCTATATAACTTTAGTAAAGAATGACACACATGGACCAAACTGACATATATTTTGAAAATATATTATAAGTGCTTTTTTTGGTGGAAAATGCTTTTTACAGGTGAAACCTTTATCCCGTTAGGTGGAGGATACCCATTCACAAAATTAGCTTGTTTTTTTCTTTCAGAGGTGCTGGACAAGAAGTAGGCAGATCATGTCACATGCTGGAATTTAAGGGGAAGAAAATCATGGTACGTCTGTTCTGTTTCAACAAAAATTATTTTTTATGTGGTTGGAAGTAGCAATAAATTAGAAAACACGCTAGATTTCAGTAGGACAACATGAACATTTTTTATACACTCTCATGAGGTATGTTTATGGTTTTTACAAAATAGAAAATGATTTCAGATGACCTTGAGCTTTTATGGTAAGTAAAAGAAATGAAAGTTCATGATATGCAGAAACTATTTTGTTGCTTTTTTTTCCCACAAGCGTAAATTTGCATTTTTATTGGTCAACATCCATTCACTTGTAGGGGTCAGACACACTGTCTAAAAGCATGCACACAGACATTTTTTTCTTTACTGAGGTGTCTATTATTAGCCCTTTCTTACAATTTAAAGATATTAGGGGTTGAGCACGACATGTCTTTTTTTTATCTATGAAAAATATTTACATTGGAAAAGACACAAAGCCTACAAGGGTCTGTATATGAACAATGGTATATGAAGATTTTCAAACCTCGTAAAATTGTTCTTAAGGCAATTTTTGATTAGGTATGTCTAAAAGTGTCTGCATTCGCCTCAGGTCTCTGATGTCCTTAGTTGAGAGCTTTTGACATAGACATTTCAGCTGTATTTCCAGAATGACATTTTGTGTAATAAATGTTGATTCTACAAAAGCATAAAAAAGCTATAACCCGCTGTTACGTTTTTATGCTACTGGCATAGAAATGATATCCAGTCAGCTGACAGTTGCTTCCATTAATACCTATAGATGCATATTTTATGTATACTGCTCATGTGGCACACATACATTCAGTTTTAGTAGATGTAAGAACCAATTACTATAGGTAGGTAAAGGTAAGCTTTATACATTACATATGATCAACAGACAACAGTGACAATGGTATCCAGTAACATATACTTGAGTGGGCTAGTTTTACTTTCTGATACTACCTTTTTGATACCGAGCACTAAACAAGGGAATTACCAGACCATTTTTCATGTATGATATGACAAGGCCAGGGAGCAAACTCTGGACCTTCTGCACTCAGTGTGAACACTATACCTTGGAGCATTTGAGGCAGTATGTTCTATCCATGCCATGCTGACATATTTCATCAGTTTCAGGAAACAGAGCTGACCAATGGGAAAAATGCTTCTATAAAGAAAATAAAAAACGCACATGAATTGAATGTTTTTCTCATTTTCAGCTTGATTGTGGGATTCATCCAGGATTGAATGGTTTTGCATCGCTGCCATTTCTGGACCTTGTTGATATTGAAGAGATAGATCTTATACTTGTCAGTCAGTGAGTAAATAATACTAAATATATATAAAAACCCTACTGCACGAAACGAAATAAATATCATGTTACTTATTTGCATTTTATTCCTGTCACCTGTGAGTATATGTATTTAAAAGACTACAAAACTAAAATTATTTTAGTTCTTGACTTCTCTAAGGATCTGATAATCTGTTTATGAATATTTATGACTCTTGTGGAAAGATAATATTGCTTGGAGGTTATGAGACAAGTCTTGGAATACTAACTTTCTAGGTAGAGAAATCCATCTATATGATGGAAATTTGAGATGGATCAGATTTGTAACAAAGGAAAATCATTGGCCATGCTGAACATAGTAAAGTTGTAAAATTATGAAAAGTGTAACATAAGATATAACTTGTTTTATTGTGTTAGTGTACCAAGCGATTAATGTTATTTGTTGATTTAGAAGATGATGGCCAACATGTCTGAATTTCTAGTTATATTCTAGAATCATGTAAAGTTCCAATTTTTGTAGCTTTCATTTGGATCATTGTGGAGGTCTGCCATATTTCCTGGAAAAGACAGGGTTCAAAGGTCGTTGTTTCATGACTCATGCTTCAAAGGCTATATACAGGTGGTTGCTATCAGATTATGTCAAAGTCAGGTATGTCAAATACTAAAAGGATATAACATTCAATTTTAAAATGTTCTATTTGATACAGACTTAGGTATATTGCTTTTTGATGTATTGTATGAATAAACTTTATTGACAGTCAGCTGTTGACAGTGTGTAAGCAGATTTCAAAGCTGTTATTGGGTCATATTCCTATTTGAAAAAAAAGTATTTTCTAAATTTGTGACAAAATTCCCCAAAGTAATCCATAAAAATATTTGGTTGAAAAATCAGTCTATAAAATCTACAAGAAAACAGGTAAAAAGAACCTGATGACTACAATTCATTGTAAAGAAAAAGGTTCTGTCAGATGTTTTTTTTTAAATATTGAACTCATCTTGATCAAAATGCTGCTAAAATTGCCAAAGTTAAGGCTATACTAGGTCCCTGGTGTAATTGTTAATACAAAATAAATAGAAATCAGCAGAAATTTATACCAGATTTTAATACATGTATAAATATTATATTAATCTTAGTTTAACCATTGTTATTTCTTTGCAGAAAAAATGATGTTTGATTTACACCTTGAGGAATGTTGAGACTTTTTGAACTTAGGAAGCAATTATTGCCAATGATGACTTGTCTTAAAAAGTTAGAATTGTTTTGATGAAAATTTTATGTCGTTTTTCTTATGTGTTTAATGATCATATGCTTTTTCAGTAACATAGGGACAGATGACATGCTTTATACAGACAAAGATATAGAAAACAGTATGGATAAGATTGAAACAATCAACTTCCATCAGGTAAGCACTCCCATTGTTATGTATGGAAATTTTGCTAATATTTTAGGGCAATATGGCTTCGAAGTATTGTACTTATCATGACAGTTGACTGTTTTCATCTAGTTATGTATTTTGTGTGCTATTTCACCAATGTTCTGCTGTTACAAGCACAGACTTTTCATACCGGCTGAGACATGTTGAAACCACTTGCAGAGAATATGTAATTAACTGCAAATTTCTCATTGACATCATACGTCCTTTTGCTAATGCTGCCATGCTCAGTTTTAACTTACGGTGAGATATGGTATGTAAGTGGTATAAAATTGAAAGATTTATTGAAGTAATATTCACATTAATTCAGTCTTGAGATATGTTTTAATTTTCAGGAAGTGGAAGTTGGGGGTGTGAAGTTCTGGTGCTATACCGCTGGTCATGTGTTAGGTGCTGCCATGTTTATGATTGAAATTGCAGGTGTAAAGGTGAGTTTTACACCTGTAGCCTTTGTTGCAATAGTAATGTCACCTTAAACATTTCATGCTTTTTCCAGTAGATTCTGGATAGGTGACAATATCTAATTTCCATATTTTCTGTTCTTTTATGCAATATTTGTAAATTATTAATATATTCCTTGAATTTTACAAGTTTACAGTGATGCTTTTTCATAAAAAGACTTGCGAGTAAACAATGCATTTTTTTTAAAACCTTTATTGCAACGAGTACTGCCTTCAGTGCCTTGCAGTGTATTTTAATATGTCTAATACTATTTCAGTATTTAAAAGGAAGCTTGCTTCAGATATCTTCAAATATTTATTTTGATTGGTTTACCTGTGTACATATGTATAGTTAACCACAAGGGAAAATATAAGTCTTTCGATCAAAGTGTAAGTGAGAACAGTATTCTCAGTAGGGATTGTCTGTAGAACAGTATTACCAGTTTACTGTGTCTGAGGTAGCCCATTGGGATTTTGTTCAAAGTTAATTAGACTTTAGAGCTGTGAGGCTTTTGTCAAAGAACTTGCTTGAAAAATTGAAGTTCATGTGTTAATATGTTAATTGACTACATTAATGTTTGAGCTTCCATTGTAAATATTTTTAACACACTCGTTATAAATATTTATTGTAGGTATTATATACTGGGGATTTCTCATGCCAGGAGGACAGGCATTTATGTTCAGCAGAAATACCCAGCGTACATCCAGATGTTGTTATAACAGTAAGTGTGATAATCTTTCCACAAATGCTGTAAATGATGTTCTCATGTTTACCTGTGTACCAGTACATTCTTAATAAACCATAAAAAGAAAAAGTGAAACACACGACTAAACACCGAATGTAAATAACAGTAATTTTATTTAATCCAACTAGTTTCAGGCTATATTAGCCCTTCATCAGGGATACATATTTTTAATAAATGTTAGCCAAAAGCTTATTGTAAAGTTGTTATGATTTGCTGTGTCAGCCGTCTGTGGTCAAGCATGTACTGTAAAAGCATTAATAATTGTGGAGGACTGGTTTCTGTGGTTGTTTAATCCCTATGAACAGGTAAAGTCCAATTCTTTTGATATTTAATAATTGAAATCCACAATTTCATATCTCCATGAAATAGCTCTAGAGCAAAACCACAAACAAAATTTCATGGCCATGAAATTTAATAATTCGATGTACTAGTACTTTAAGTTTTATTGAACTTCTTTGAAACTGCAGCAGTGTTTGTCATCAGATTTGCTGCGACTTAAAGCTTGTTCAAAATATATCAAACAAATGTGTGTTTCAGGAATCTACATATGGTACGCACATACATGAAGACCGAGAGGATAGGGAGTCCAGATTTACCGGTCTCGTACATGATATTGTCACTCGTGGAGGTCGATGTCTCATTCCAGTGTTTGCTTTGGGAAGAGCTCAGGAACTCTTGCTTATTCTTGGTAACACTTATGTCATGTTTTCTGACTTGATGGGAAATTTTTGGAGACAATTTGTTTGCAGTCTAATAGCATCCAAATAGTATTTCCAAGCTTGGGATTCAAATTCTGCTCTGTTTGCGGACATTTTTTTATTGTTGTCATCTAGGACTTGATTATGCCCACCGGGAGATTGAATTTGGTTAGTCTACCCCATTTTAAGTCACAGTGACACAGATTTTTGATGAACAATACTTTAAGTTTAAATTAGGGAATATTGTCATGTTTTCAGTTGATTAGATAGCTGATGTCTGCAAGTAGAGCATTGGGAATGGTGTCCTATCCCAATATACCCTGGCTGTTCTGCCTGTTTTTCTAACTTTTTGGTGGGCCTTATCTTTACTTAGGGGGGCTTGATATATTGTTTCGTTTCATGTTAAATAATATAAAATGTTGATCTATAACTAGAATGATGGATACTAAGAGATTTAATTGACAATATCTTAAAATCATATTAGTTTGATAATCCTGGGCCTGTTTTGGACTAGTGTTTGTATAAAGTGTCACTCATAAGCGTTTTCTAAACATGTTGTGTTATTATATTTCTTTCAGGGTATTACTATTATCATTTTAATGATATATCTTAAATTCAACTTCATGACAGAACTACCTTGTTTTTGATACTCATATGCTCAAGGAATTGCAGAATAATTAAAATGAATTATATTTATTTAAAATGATGTTATGACACACACCTAAGTTTTAACCTTGTCCTAAATGTGCTTTGTGAAACAAGCTCCTGACCTATACAGTTTTAAAGCAATTCCTGCTGTTATGTTGAAATGTAGATAGTACAATTTGACTTACAGATAGTTACATTTTGTTCAAGAATAAAGCTTGAAATGCGGAAAGATTTCACCGAAGATTTAGTTGTTTAATGTGTTTTTTTATGGTATTTCAGTGTAGTTTGGGTCAAGGTCAGGAGGCTGGCTCAAATTCATCTATACAAGCTAATGTTAAAATTTTTCGTCTGAATGCTTTTACGATTATAGATATGTTATGAGATTGCTACATCTTAAAATTTCAGATGAATATTGGACCAATCATCCCGAGTTACATGACGTTCCAATTTACTATGCGTCTTCATTGGCAAAGAAATGTATGAGTGTATATCAGACATATGTAAATGCCATGAATGATAAAATAAAGAAACAGATCTCTATAAGCAACCCATTTGTGTTCAAACATATATCCAATCTCAAGGTAAACTTACTTTGTTTTGTCCTGACATTTAGTTTTTCATTTTTTGCTTGATTGTACAAAGTATATGGAGTGCTATCTTACTCACCATTGTGTTGGCATATACATCCAGATTTGTTTGAAGTTTTAATGCATTTTCACTTTATCCCTGTTATTACTAAATGGTTGTGCTTCTATCTTACAACAGCTGTTTCCTATCTTCCCTCAAATCACATGACACATTGGCCATGACTCTAGCCCCAATATTTAATTAATTATGCCCAGTTTGTACTTTCAAATTCAGGTTAATGTTTTATGCACTTTCACTCTTCCACTGTTTATCTAGGTTATAATCCACATCATATGACACAAATTCCATAACTCTGGCACCAATATAATTCTGATGTATCTTTACTCTATCTCTGTTATATCTGAATGGATTTGACTTAAATGATTACCCATATCATACGACACAATGCCCATTTTTACTATCAAGCATTTGAAAAAGCTGAACATGTTGTCTCCTCTGACAGTTCTTGTGAGGAATATGCCTTTAAGTTTTTCCCAGTTACTTTGTAAAATACTGTCATGTTATGGTAAGTGAAAATAAAAACAAAGTTATTCAGTGAGTTTAAGTCAGTGTTTATGTATACAAAAGTAGAAATTCAATCTGCAGGGTAATTGCCAATATAAATTGGATATGATTTTTACCTCCAAACTGCTGTATGTTTACCTGAGTGAACAAATGGTAAAATCTCTGCAGACCAAGGTGGAATCAGAATTATATAGTAGAAGTAGAGCATGCAGATTTTTTGTTCTTTCTGTCATCGTGAAAAAGTAATGCATTTAAAGTGTATTGGAGAATTATGATTTGTCAGTTAGTCAGCATTTATGTACTTTTTGAAGAAATACAAAAACACACACACTAAATACTTTAAGGTACATCATTTGGAACAACTATATAAAAGATTTAAAGCTCAGAAATGACCTATAAAACTGGAACTATGCAGAAATCTTGTTTAATACTGTTGAAAAAAGTTTTGCATTACTACAATTGTTTAATTTTCATGCTGTTTAGTTTATACTAATTAATTTTAGCTTGATTGTTATGAAACTTTGAAGCTTAAGTTATTTGAATTACTTTGCTGACCACTACCTTGAAAACTCAAAGAAAGGTATGGTCATGATAGTAATGGACCTCAAACACTTGACCTTCGGGTTGAGCGGCAGACAGTTTTAAGTACTAGACAGCTGTTTTTCCGTTTGACCCATATTGTTTAATGTAAGTAAGTGAAATACTAAAGACCTTCTTAATTGACAAATATCTGTTTTAGAGCATGGAACATTTTGAGGATATTGGACCTTCAGTAGTACTGGCATCTCCTGGTATGATGCAGAGTGGATTATCGAGGGAGCTGTTTGAAAACTGGTGTACAGACAAACGTAATGGTGTCATAATTGCTGGCTATTGTGTGGAGGGAACATTAGCAAAGGTAATGGTGTCATTATTGCTGGTTATTTGTGGAGGGAACATTATCGAAAGTAGTGGTGTCATAATTGCTGGTTAGTATGTAGAGAGAACATTATCAAAAGTAGTGGTGTCATAATTGCTGGTTAGTGTGTAGAGAAAATATTACCGAAAGTAATGGTGTCATAATTGCTGGTTAGTGTGTAGAGAGAACATTATCGAAAGTAATGGTGTCATAATTGCAGGTTAATGTGTAGAGAGAACATTATCGAAAGTAATGGTGTCATAATTGCTGGTTAGTGTGTAGTGAGAACATTATCGAAAGTAATGGTGTCATAATTGCTGGTTAGTGCGTAGAGAGAACATTATCAAAAGTAATGATGTCATAATTGCTGGTTGTTGTGTAGAGAGAACATTAGTGGGGGTGATTTATGTACTGTTGCAAATGACTATGTATTATGTAGGGAGAATGATCATTTGTGTCACCAGAATTTTGTAATTGATACACACCACTTAATATAAGGCAGTCTTACCCCTCTAATAGAAAATAAAGATACCACATATTAAAATGATTTACCATGATGGTTGTTGTACCAAGCTTTTATTACACACGTGTAGTGTGCAGATTGGAGGCAGCACCAGTGAATGACTAAATCTTATTAATATCTGAAACTGGTCTCTAGTCTTGTTGATGTGTATATATTCTTTGGCTTTATAAACACGTTGTTACATACATAAGCTGTCTAATGCTTTTTGTCTTCCTTTACAAATTTTTAAACTTTAATAAACATCATGAGATTTACAAAGCTTGATAAGTCTGTCTGGTATTCATTTTAATTCACAGTCAGACAAGAGTTAAAAATGAAGTTACCTTTCAATAGTAGACACTACTGTCTGAATCTGAGGAGATATTGGCATTTGTTTTGGATTCAAAGAAATTTGTCGAACCTGCAAAGTACCCACCGAAGCAGTTAACAGTCCAGCCCCAGCCTTGGTCTGTTTACTAAGCAACTAACAATATAAATGTTGCTAAGCAGCTAGCAACTGTACCCCTTATTTATTTTTTTCTGTTTTTGATTCTCATGAGTTGTGTCTCTGCTGTGTATCATCCATTGGTTGTGCAGAGTATTATGTAAAATGTAGATATTGTAAGAACCAGCAGAGATAATAGCCATTTCTTTTTTCTAGACGATATTGTCAGAACCCGAGGAGATTATGACTATGGGAGGGCAGAAGTTACCTCTGAAATGTTCCGTGGACTACATCTCATTCTCAGCTCACACAGACTACAAACAGACCAGTGGATTCCTGAGGACACTGAAGCCTCCACATGTGGTAAAATACCTTAAGCAGACTAAAACCTGTTGATTACTTTTCTGCTCATTTCTTCTCAACACCTCAGTCGTGGCTTAGTGGTGGTGTATATGCCTGGCAGGAAGACTGTGTTTGGTCACTGACACGGTCATAAAAAGACTCCAGAAAACTGATCATTGTAGCTTCCTTGATAGGTGTTCAGTATAAAGAGGATAGTTCTAGGACTGGTCAGATCATGGTCAGTGTAAGGAGACTGGATGGTGTATCATGCAATAAACATGTCATAATAGTGATATTTGAGTGAAGCAATACTATAAACTAGGGCTGACTGCTTAAAGTAAACACTTATTATTTGACTGAAAACTTGTCATAAAGAGGCTTAAGCCAGATGCAAATACTGGCCAGAAATCCAGGAAAGCAAGAGCTTTTAGAGTTAACTGGAATATATTTGTTTCCTCCTTGGTATCACGATAAGCCTAGCTTTGAAATGAAAGGAACAGAAAAGTAATGCTACTAGTCAGCATGTTAGAAAGTTTTCTTGATTTACGATCTTGTAATGACCCAAGATAATGATAGGCATTCAGGAAAATATATAGTAAGACCAACAACTCGAATATTCTGTAAAATTATTTCACAGATGTGGAATTTTGTGTTTTTTTGCCATAACAGCCTTTTTAAGGAGATATGAATTTGTGGATTAAGTTAGGATTTTATTTTGTTGTTTAACCCAACCATGAAAGTTAGCCTACCCAAAATTTTACTCATTTTACAGCATGTGTTGAAGATAAATGTTGGGGCACCAATTGAAATTCTCTGTCATACCGAAGGCAGCTGATCAGTAGCAACATAGATGGGCTAACAACTTTAGACTGACTGGAACTGTTAATGATGTCTCCCCCCTAGGTGGGGGAGACATATTGTTTTTGCCTTTGCCTCCTCTCCGTCCACATTAAGCTTGTCCGGCTTTCACAGGTCAAACAGCTGGCCGAATTACGACGAAACTTCACAGGAGTGATCAGTACCAAGCCCCAAGCCTAGTTGTGCATGTCGCTGGCAGTTTCCACTTCACTGCACAAAATGGCCGCAAGAGCTAAAAATAGAAAAATCTTATCCGGCTTTCACAGGTCAAACTGCTGGACATATTTTGATGAAACTTCACAGTACCAAGCCTAGTTGTGCATATAGCCGAAACATTCCGCTTTGCTACACAAAATGGCCGCCAGAGCTAAAGGTAGAAAAATCTTGTCAGAATACACAGGGGGAGACATATGTTTTTGTGACAAAAACACCTTCTAGTTAACATATCATGATACCATATAAAATAAACTGTATTACTTTCACTGTACCAGTTTAATACCTAAAATGAGTCTAAGGTCTCCAGTAATGATGCATTTTTGTTTGTTGCTTGTGCAGGTATTAGTTCATGGAGAGCAGAATGAGATGGCTAGATTGAAAGCAGCGTTGTTACGAGAGTATGAGGATGATACAGAGTACCAGATGCAGGTTCATAATCCCAGAAATACTGTCGCAGTGGAGCTACATTTTAGAGGAGAGAAAATGGCTAAGGTGGGTGTTATATTGATGGTTTTCCAGTGGCCATTGCTGGTCTGATTTGGGTACCAAAGTTTGTAAAGATTAAATTGCAGTATTTCACTGCTTTACAAATTTTATGGGGGATCTCCCTGGCTGAGAAGTTAAAGTCATTGTCTTTGAATCACTTGCCTTCACCTCCGTTTTGCTTTAGCCCTGCTTGGATAAAGAAACCATCCTGCTGGTTGAGGGAAGGTTGGATTGTTTGAGCCAGATGCCACCCTGTCCCTAAAATAATGCACAAATGGGTACCTGAAGTTACCCTTCATCATTTAAAGTTGGCAAGTTGTAATACAGTTCTTACAAAGGTTTTGTACATTTATTATCTACCTTTCATGGGAAACTTGGTAGAGTGTGAGATTTAGGATCTTTGTATTGACTAAACTTAACTAAGTGGTTTATACATTTCAGGTTGTAGGTAGACTTGCAGCACAGAAACCACAAGATGGAGAACAAATTTCTGGAATACTTGTAAAGAGAAACTTTAATTACCATATAATGGACCCAGCAGACCTCTCAAGTATGTATTCAGATTATAAAAAGAATAGCTAGAAACACTGTAAATTGTCACAGAGGTGTAAAATTGATGACTTTGCCAGCAACATTATGAAATTTTAAAGTCAACAGCTAAAACTGTTAATGAAATGTTTTCATACGCATGCCATTTAAAGAGATCTGTAATGTACAGGTGTGCATGTTTTTATACTTTGGTAATATCTGTATAGTTTGATTGCTTATATGCATGTATATACTTTTGTTCTGTTGATTTTTTGTTTGTAAGGCCGTGGTAATTTCAGGTCCCAAATGCCTGTCCGGCTACCTCCTCTGAATACATATTATTATTTAATGCTTTGAAAGGACTCCAGTGTATGAATAAAAGTCATGTATGTGGGTTCTTTATTATATGCTTTTTTCACCACTTATTTTTTATCAGTCAAATATACATTTTATATCCAAATTTGTATGTTCAAATTTTCCAACTTACTTTAAAAGGTAAAGGTTTCTTGTGTATCATAGGTAGAATCCACTCCTTGAGTGGATGAAACAACTTATTTTCATATGAGCCTGTTTACCTCTCAAACATCCAGTTTAGGCAAATACTGCTGGAAATAGTACATGTACCAGTTTAAGTAAGCACCTAACAATTTGTGATCTTTGTCCAGACCAGAAATAGAACTTGGATCTATAGCTCTGTAGTCCAGCCTGTAACTAATAACTTTCTTCAGTAGGGTAAACGTGCATTGAAATATTTGTTAATGTTTCAGATTACACAGATCTGGCAATGAGCACAGTTACGCAAAGGCTGAGTATAAAATACACTGGCACTCTGGCATTGTTACAGTATTACCTGAACCAACTAGCGGGAGATGTGGAGAAATTTGAGTCTCAGAAAGATAAAACTGTGTTACGTGTGTTTAAGACAATAAATGTGATTCTTGAGCATAAACTGGTCATTATAGAGTGGTTGTCTAATCCTGTGACTGATATGTACGCAGACGCCGTTGTTACTGTTGTTCTACGGGCTGAAACAGATCCGTTACGTCACAAAGGTATGTCCTTACCAAGTTCTAAACTTTTGATAAATGTTTTAGTTTCAGTTCCATTATGAACTAGTGCAAGTCAAAGCACTGCCAATATTCTGTGAGGGGTGTCTGTGGCCAAGTGATTTAAGGTTACACACTTACCCCTCAGCTCTGTAGGTTTAAACCCCCACTTGGTATGTTGAATTCTTACATGTGAGGTAGTCATCCAGCTGGTTTACAAAAGGTTGATATCCAGTTCTGTCTGAAGTTATGTCTCGTGGGCCATGTGTGGTCTTCTCCACCTTTAAAGCTGCCAAGTTTCCATATAACATTAGTATATTTAGTCTGTTCAACTTAAATCCCAACAAATATGTTTATAACTTAAATCCGAAAAATATAATTTTCAATAGATGAAGTTCTGAAGTAAAGCAAATGCCTGCATTTTCACAACTAAAACACGGTTTGAAATAATGGTATTTAAAAACTGTTGAAACACTTTTAACAAAATTTTCATGGTATAATTTTGTATTGTTAAACAGATATACTGCAAGGTAAACAGTGATTTAAGGTTGCAGCTTATATCAGTTCCACAGAAGTACAAATGTTACATGAAGTTTATTACCAAAATTTTTCCTTATTGCTCTCATTATAGTCATTTTATGCTTATATTTATGAATAATGTAATTTTGATTTCAGTTGTACCCCAGGCTATCAAAGTAGATAAAAGTCACATCCAGGAATGCTTATTAGAGATGCTTACGGACATGTTTGGGAAAGAATGTATTGGCAAATTGATACGTGGCAATAATATATCTGTGACAGTAGACGACAAAGTAGCACTGGTTAATGTGGAAACTATGGTAATTTTATGTCATACATTGTAAGCTAGCCTGTTTAAGACTGATTTCACTGTAGGCTTGGGATTCAGCAGGGTTTACATTCTGTGCTTCCATACTATTTTTTTATATATTTTTTTCAACTATCACAACAGCTGTCTTTATGTCCCCCTTGTTCTTATTGTTATAATTTCTTGTTCTTTGAGATGATGGTTTGTTTGTTTTGGGTTTAACGCCTTTTTCAACAGTATTTCAGTCGTGTAACGGCGGGCAGTTAACCTAACCAGTGTTACTGGATTCTATACCAGTACAAACCTGTTCTCTGCAAGAAACTGCCAACTTCCCCACATGTGGAGGACTAATTATTTCAGACACAATGTCTTTTACCAGTTCAGTTCTGCTTAAGTCAGTGCTAGGTAGGATTGCACAATTCTGAACAGACTAAATAACACCAAGCCTGATTTGTTGTCTTAGTTGCATTTTATACTTTCAAAGGATGTTTTTATAGATTTATTTACAACATTCTTCAAATGTTTCTGAATATTTACTTGATGATTATTGGTAGTGCTGTCAAACCTTTTGCTTTCACCGATAGTTTCACCTTTTGTGTATCTTAACTTCCATTATGTCAATATAGTTATACCATTTGGTTTCAGGAAGTGAAGTGCGAAGACAGTGATTTGCAGTCAGTGATTCAAACAGCAGTAACAAAATTACACCAGGCCATCGCTCCAGTGAAACCCATGTCTAGTTTGGTCCCTTCCACATCATCACAGATAACTGCAGTCGGATTAAAAAGTGATAAATGAACACTCGTGCAGAAAGATCATATTGTATTCACCCTTCATAACATTATGTAGTGCTTAAAGTAACTTGGTGAAAGAGTGGACAAATTCTAACTGGTTGCCTGTAAAAAATACGACCACTTAGTGCTACTGACATTTGATAAATAATGAGTCATTGCAGTTTGATGTACAGTGTTGTGTTACAGTGTTGGTGCAGAAAAACATATTTCAATCTTTTAAATGGATTAAAAATGACGTTTCGGCAAAATACAGGGATGTACATTATAACCGAATTCATGGATGTTTAAAATATGTACATTCTTTTGAGTGTGTAGACTATCATACCAATTCTTGGCATTTTCTAGGGACCTTTGTTGCCAAGTGGTTAAATGCTGACTGAGTCACTCGTTTTTGTTGGTTCATGACTTTGTTTCAGGTGTCAAATTCTTCATGTGAGGAAGCCATCCTGCTGGCTTATGAAAGGGCAGTGGTTCTACCTAGGTACTCATCCATGCCTAAAAATAATGGCTGGAGGGGCACAACAGGTCTTCCTACACCATAAAAAGCTGGAATAGTCGCAGTTTGACTAAATTGTTTGCGACTCTAAAACCTACAGAAATCTGCAAATCCCAATTTTTCAGCAATACTGGTAGTTGGTATACGCTCTTGACCTTTGATTGAGGCCTCAGTGGCCAGATACAGACTTATTGCTTGTCCCTCAGCTCTGTTGCTTTGATCCCTACTCAGTCTGGTTTTCATATGGGGAAGCTATTTAGGTGGCTTGACGAAGGCCAGTGGTTCTACCCAGGTGTCTGTCAGTGTCAGAAAATGGGTACCTGGGGGGTCTTCCTCTGCCAGTCAAGCTGGACATTACGGTATAACAGGAACTGTTAACCAGAGTATTAAATAATCTTTACTGGAGGTCATTTTAAACTGGCCTGTAATCGTGTTGCAATTTTCAGTGAGATGTGCTTATAATCTGCCAGTTAAGGAAGTTCTGAGAAAAGTCATTGTCTGTATCACAGATAAAATCTTACCAATGACTATCAAAAGATTTTCTGAATCATAAACCCGATCTATGGTGTGATACACCAGCACTTTCAAGTCAGACAACTGTGGTCTACAGTTGCTTGAAACAGTCTTGAGTTACAGTTGTGCAAACTTTAAATAAAAAAATATGTCAAAAAAAAAACAATATCATTTTTGTTTATATCCACTTGTAAATACCAGGGTTTGTGTCAGTATCCCCATCAGTTGGTTCGTCCATCAGTGGATAGAAAATTTGCTTTCCAAGTCAGTAACTAGATAATGCTCTGACCACAGTGACCTCAAGACTAACAAGAGCTATTCGACAGCCTTGTAAATTGAATGAATATAAAGTGGAACTAGAAATTGTGTCCATAGGACACGGATGCCCCCACATACTGTGCCATACTCAACATCGAAAATACTATCAAAGGGCCATAACTGCAGTAAAAACAGTCACAGAACTGGAGGATGCTTTTATAGAAAAGTGCATGTCTCCCCCCAATGCATAGTCATATAGGCAAGAAGTCAGTAGGGGACAGGAGCGAAAATCAAAGGGACACTGGGTCAAATGGTTCTCAAGTTACTGATCGAAAACCATATTTTATGTTCTGGTCCCTGTGACCTTGACTTTTGATAAAGTGACCCCAAAAGCAATAGGGGTCATCTACTCTACATGTTTAATCACCCTATGAAGTTTCAACATTCTGGGTAAAGTGGTTTTGAAGTTACTGATCAGAAACGGTTTTCCATGTTCAGGCCCCTGTGACCTTGACCTTTGATCTAGTAACCACAAAAATAATAGGGGTCATCCTCACTGTTAGCCCTATCACCCTATAAAGTTTGAAGGCTGTAGGTCAAATGGTTCTCCAGTTATTGATTGAAAATGAAGTGTGACAGATGACACCTGTGACCTTGACCTTTGATGGAGTGACCCCAAAAACAATAGGGGTCATCTACTCTGTTAGTCCTATCACCCTATGAAGTTTGAAAGATTCTCAAGTTATTGACAGGAAATGGATTTCCATGTTCTGTCTGCTGTGACCTTGACCTTTAATAGAGTGACCCCAAAATCATTATGGGTCATCTGCTCTGCCTGTCCAATCATCCTATGAAATTTCAACATTCTGGGTCAAGTGCTTCTCAAGTTATTTACCGGAAATGGTTTTCCATATTCTGGCCCCTGTGGCCTTGACCTTTGATGGAGTAACCCCAAACATAATAGGGGTAATTTACTCCATAAGCCCTGCCACCCTATGAAGTGTGATGGAAGGAAGGACGGACAGGGCAAAAACAAGGTCTCCCCCAGTGGGGAATTGCGGATGGGGGGAACATAATAAATACCTTCCTTTATGGTCATCTACACATGTTCATCTCAAGGGTTCAACGCAATAAGGGCCTATCTACATATAATAATCATATGTAGATAGGCTCTTATTGGGTTGAACCCTCGAATTCTGTGAAAGTTTGAATATAATCAGGCTAATAGTGTGGGAGGAGTTGGACACAAAATTTTTCTCTGTATTCCATATAGCAAAAACTATCGAACAGCCATAACTGCAGTCACAGAAAAAAAAATCGTTCTTTTATTGTCATCTACACATCAAGCATGTCCATTTGTGAAAGTTAAATCAAGCAAATAGTGTGGGAGGTGTTGGACAAACAATATTTCGGGACTTTAGCGTGTGAAGTTTCAATCCATTCCCACGATTGAGTACCGAGATACTAGTTTACATACAAAAACTTAACCAAAACTTCCTAAGTTGTAAAAGGGGCATACTTGGTAAAAATACAAAATAGAGATATTCGGTGTAAGTTGGTTTATCACAGTGAATAAACCTGTGAAGTTTCAATCCATTCCAACAAATGAGATACCAGTTTACACACAAAAACTTAACCAATTCTAGACGCCAACATGGACACATGGCTGAGTCTAATATCTCTACCTATTCTTCGAACAGTCGAGCTAAAAATAGTTTTCAATCAACAAGGCAAGACTGCCAAACTTCATAGCATGATTGCCTATTTTAAATAGATCAAGGTCACAGTGACTTGAGACTAAAAATGGTTTCTTATCAATAGGTAGAATGCTTGTTCTATGACCATCAAATTTCTTTGCTTGATACACTACCCTGTTGTTCTTGGGACCAGGACTTCAAAGGTCGAGAAAAAAGGTGGTTTAGGATGTAAAGTTTCAGCTTATACCATCCAATTTCAAAGCACGGTTATAAACTCAAGGAAAAATACAAAACTAGACAATTTTAAACTTCATTTATTAACTAAAAAGAACAATAGTGCAAAATGTAATATAATTAAGTGACATCTAATGATCTAACACTATGCATTTATAAATCTACTAGCAAATCAACTGACTTATAATACTGTGTAATCATCATTTGTGTGGGACTTATTCTTGTAGAAGCCATTATTAATAAAATTTAATCTTAACGAACAGGTTTCCAATTCATTTCGTCATCCACAAATTTATGATGTCTGGAAACATATTTTGACCCAAACTATGAAAATTATGCTCTCACAACTAAATAACTGCACAGTATTTTACAATGTTGTAGAATTATCTCTTAATGTTTTCACATTCATAATATCCATACATACATGTACTTAGAAATTGTGCAAAAATTCAACTTCCCCCATAATTTCTGTAATAAGTAACACCAAAACAATCATTTCAAAAACATTACATGATATCAACATTAAAAACGTAACACAGTATGCTTTCAGCATGCTACCCAAATAACAGTTTCCCTGTCTTGTCAAAAAGCAACAAACAATTAAAGGACATTTAAATCAACAACAGTTAAGTAAGTCCCTTGTAAAAACATGCCGACATTAAATCAATTAGCTCACCTGAGAAATAAAAATATATCAGTACATAATCAGAACCATTTTACACATGCATTTAATTTTGTTAAAGACTACAGCTATTCAGGAAGAGTGTCTAAGTGACAGAAAATGAGCACTCTAAACCAAACACGTGTTCATTGTGGAGGAAGTAGAGGCAGAGGTAAAAGAAAGCATTACAGCATGGGTGAAAGTTTTCCGGTTTATACCGGATTTCCAGTTTTTCAGAGTCTCCACGGGTCATTTTTCCAAATCGTGTAAATCAGGTGAGATAGCGTGGGGGGAAGGGGTAGCTCTCTTTGAAAGACAGATATCGACTGGTGTTGTCTATTATTTGCGAGTATTTTCTAAAAACAGATCATCCTAAAATAGACCTAATCTTGCGTTTTTCCGTCGTGCTTATTCGTATTCATCCGGAAGAAAACGAATACGATCTCGTGAGCACGTCGGCAATCGGAATTTCAAACAGGCGCACACTGTCAAAGAGTTGTTGTTCTTCTATTGGGAAATAACTTGCAAGGGAAACAACTCATTTTTACGACATTCTTCACAACCGCTTTACGGTATTGACCTACATTATTATTCCTTACCAAATGGATCAAAATTAATGCCAAAATGAAATATTTAGAACCAGCAGCCGATACAAGAAAGTTAGATGAGGGCGTCAAAAATAAATGGAGGTGGGAATGGCTAGATGAGAGTGACGAGTTTGGAAACCGCTTCGGGGACTGGGTAGAAAATCTGACATACCCGGAGTTTGTTTTTGTGTCCCATGTGGGAAAACCATAAGCTATAAAACATCCGTGAAAAAGGCAATCAAGCAATATTTCAAGGATAAAACTCACAAAACAAATGTTGCAGACCGTGAGAACCAGTCACGTAAAGAATGACTGTAATGAAATATATCCTTCCAGTAAAAAGATACCTTATTTAACATGTAGGGTCACCACCCGAAGTGTTTGATATTTCCATATTTGTTTCTCAGTAAAAAATATATAACATGGTAGTGGGATAAGGCCCCCACCTGGTCTATTTAATATTAACACAGTTTGTAAAGGTCAGTATATTGAATAATATGCATGAAATATGTCTGCTTTATTTGATTTATTTGTCTGACAGGTTTTGCCCGGTTCATCAAAGGCAACTGAAGCTAAAGTGGAGTCTACGCAAGACAGAATTGCAAAGCAGAGAGCCCTTACTGCAGCATTTGTAAGTGAGCATTGCCTACCATTTTCTTTGGCTGAGGACCTTCTATGCTTCGCCAAAAGATTAAGTCACAGACGACAAAAAAGCCCTCGACAAGACTACCATTTCCCAAACAAGTGCCACATATCTGAACACTCACGGACTCGCAAAGAGCTTCAAAGATGAATTAAAAGTGAAGTTGTCAAACCAGATGCTATTTTTGAATATAGATGAGGCAACCAACAATAATAACGATAAGGTATTGAATATTATTATTCAGTACTATGATGATGTACAAGGAAAAATTGTCATAGAACATTTGGGATCAAGGAAGCAAAATGTTGCCACTGCTAAAGAAATCTTGTTACCAATTGAAGATGTGCTTCAAGAGTATGATATTGAGTGGTCACAAATTGTAAGTGTGTTATGGACAATTGTAGCACCATGAGAGGTATCAGGAAAGGGGTTGAAATCCATGCTTGCTTGACATAAGTGGTGACACTGTGCATATGGTAAACAATGTAGCCAAGACATTGCTCAAAAACGTTGACCAAACAATCCAGAATGTCTGTTCTGACATTTATTATGATATTGAAGAGTCTCCAAAGGTGAGAGATTTTTCGGTAAATACAGTCCCTTTCGATGATCTGGCCAGTTCAAGTAAGGAACCAAGATCTTATAGTGATACAAGTTGTGTGCAAGTTTGGTTAAAACAAGCAAATTCGATGAATTGGTATCCCCCGCCGAAACGGTTTGTGGTGAGGAATGGCAAAAAAATATATCCGGCAAAAAGTTAAGGATGTTACTAAGAAGCAAATAATTTCATTAGTCAAAACAAAGAAGTATAAAATACACAGAATGGCAACTGGCTGTAATCTCGCGTGAGCTCGTGTCAGAGCGTGATTCGGCGTTATCTTACTAAAAACAAACATCGGCGGGCATGGAGTTACAATTTGTACCTTTAAAACTACATTTAAAATACATGTTAGCTTCTAAAACAAAATTAGTTTAATGTGAAATGGTCTTAAGACACGAAGTACACGTTTTTTTTTTTGCCATCGAAAGAAGCGTGGTCATACGGTGATAATTATTTTACCGATGAATAATTGTTTTCGCATACAAAATGGCGCGTGGAGAAAGCGCCACTTCCGGTAAACGAGATCTCGTTTTTTTGTCACGGGAGGTTGGCGAGATTTGCTCTATATGCCTTTCAAGTTGCCAATCTATTTATTTTTATAGCTCTTTGGTCAAAATCAATTTAACAGAAAACAAATGTTTAATTAAAGAGTACATAATAAATGTATGATACTTTGATCCTGACTAAAGAATTTATTTTGAATGGTATATGTTTACTGTAATAAGGTTAGCTTTTAAAATTAAATGCAGTTAATTGAAATGTGAGCTTGAAGTTTAGGTGGATGGAAAATATTGTCTTTGAGTGGTTTGGCACCAAGCGTTGCTGTTAAACATGTACATTTAAAAGAACAGATGTCCTTAAGAGAACACAATCAAGTAAGATATCTTGAACATGGCTGGGGGTAAGATTGGTGCAGTTACAACTTTACGTGGCCCTTACAGAAAAAAATTGTCTGTGGTGAATGGTTGATGAATGATCGGTTAATAGAAAGTGAATGAAGTTGGGACCATTAACTTTTCACATGCAAATGAGGTCTGCGGTGAATGAGCTGCGAACAGTCTGTGGTGAATGAGCTGCGAACATTCTGCGGTGAATAATCTGCGAACTGTCTGCGGTGAATGAGCTGCGAACAGTCTGCGGTGAATGAACTGCAAAGTCTGCGGTGAATGAACTGTGAACAGTCTGCGGTGAATGAGCTGCGAGCTGCATGTCTGCAGAAAGCTAGCTTTCATCTTTTAGGGCAGAATGTCAGCGGTTTTTCAGGTGTGACCTTGACCTTGAACCTAAGGACCTGGTTCTTTTGCATGAGACTCCATCTCATAATGGTGAACATTCATGCCAAAATACATCAAAATCCCACCATGCATGAAGAAGAAATGCTCCAGACAAACTTCAATTTGACCTTTGACCTCCAACTGTGACCTTGAGATAGGAACATGTGGTTTGCACATGACATACCTTCTCATTGAGGTAAAAATTCATGCAAAATATAAATAGTTGGTCCATGCATGTCAAAGTTATGGTCTGGACAAAATCGGACAGCCCACCCACAGAAGCACATACACCAAACTGTCAAAAGCGGCGAATATATCGAGCTCAACGCAGTGGACTCAACAATAAGCTAGTGAATTAGCTGGAAACCTCTATACATTTACATGCACAAAAAATTAAAGTCGTGGAAACTGATGACAAAAATAAGTCTACATCTGTTTAGAATTTTATGAATAAAATAAATTGAAAACATATCACATTTTACTTTTGACATGACTTGTGTATATCATAGACAATTAAAAAGCACTTGCTGTAGCTGATCCATGCTATTCACATAAATCTGCTGTGCTTTGCATAGTCCAGAATTTCAAACTCTACAAATCATTTTGCCGCCAAAACAAGTGCAGCTGTTTTATTCACAAATCATGAAATTCAGCTTTCTCCGGTGACCAGAAAGTGAATTAATGATACAATATTTAAAATACCAAGTCCTGTGGTGAATAAGAAGTAAACACTGGAGTCTGCGTGAATAGAATGTCAAAATGAAGTTTGATCGCCAATCATTCATCGGATGAGGTGAATGAACAGCGAACTGCTGTGGTGAATAGCTCCATTCACTTTCCATTAACTTTTCATTCACTGTAGAAGGCTTGTAATGTAAGGGGTTGAAGGTTTGAACATTTTTTAAAAAAAAAAAGGAATGGAAATATATATATATATATATGTTACAGACTACTAAATTTTCCTTAGGTTAGAGACTACTAAAATTCTCTAACATAACAGACTGCTAAATTTTTCTAAGATTACAGACTACTAAAATTCTCTATGGTTACACACTGCTAAATTCTTCTTAGGTTACAGACTGCTAAATTTTCTTTAGGTTACAGACTACTAAAATTCTCTAAGGTAACAGACTGCTAAAATTTCCTTAGGTTACAGACTACTAAAATTTACTTTGGTTACAGACTACTAAATCTTTCTAAGGTTACAGACTGCTAAATTTTCTTTAGGTTACAGACTACTAAAATTCTCTAAGGGTTTAACAGACTGCTAAATTTTAGTTCACTTTATGGTTACAGACTAACTAAACAGACTACTAAATCTTAGGTTACAGACTCTAAATTCTTAGTTCAGACTACTAAAATTACTTTGGTTACAGACTACTAAATCTTTCTAAGGTTACAGACTGCTAAAAATTCCTTAGGTTACAGACTACTAAAAGTCTCTAAGGTTACAGACTGCTAAAAATTCCTTAGGTTACAGACTACTAAAATTTCTCTATTTTCCTTAGGTTACAGACTGCTAAATTTCCTTAGGTTACAGACTACTAAAATTTACTTTGGTTACAGACTGCTAAATTTTCCTTAGGTTACAGACTACTAAAATTCTCTAAGGTATCAGACTGCTAAAATTTCCTTAGGTTACAGACTACTAAAATTCTCTAAGGTTACACACTGCTAAATTTTCCTTAGGTTACAGACTGCTAAATTTTCCTTAGGTTACAGACTACTAAAATTCTCTAAGGTTACAGACTGCTAAAAATTCCTTAGGTTACAGACTACTAAAATTTACTTTGGTTACACACTGTTAAATTTTCCTTAGGTTACAGACTGCTAAATTTCCTTAGGTTACAGACTACTAAAATTTACTTTGGTTACAGACTGCTAAATTTTCCTTAGGTTACAGACTACTAAAATTTCTTAGGTTACAGACTGACTAAAATTCTCTAAGGTTACAGAATACTAAAATTTTCTAAGGTTACACACTGCTAAATTTTCCTTAGGTTACAGACTTCTAAATTTTCTTTAGGTTACAGGCTATTAAAATTTTCTAAGGTTACAGACTGCTAAATTTCTTAGGTTACAGACTACTAAAAGTTACTACTATTTTCTAGGTTACAGACTCTAATCTAGTACAGATACTAAAATTCTAAGGTTACAACTGCTAAATTTTCTCTAGGTTACAGACTACTAAAATCTCTAAGGTTACAGACTGCTAAATTTCCTTAGGTCACAGACTACTAAAATTTACTTTGGTTACACACTGCTAAATTTTCCTTAGGTTACAGACTGCTAAATTTCCTTAGGTTACAGACTACTAAAATTCTCTTTGGTTACAGACTACTAAATTTTTCTAAGGTTACAGAATACTAGATTTTTCTAAGGTTACAGACTGCTAAAATTTCCTTAGGTTACAGACTACTTAAATTTTCTAAGGTTACAGACTGCTAAAATTTCCTTAGGTTACAGACTACTAAATTTTCTAAGGTTACAGACTGTAAATTTCCTTAGGTTACAACTACTAAACTAAGTATGAATCTAAATTTCTAGGTTACAGACTACTAAATTTTAAGGTCGCTACACAGGTTACAGACTGCTAAAAATTTCCTTAGGTTACAGACTACTAAAATTTTCTAAGGTTACAGACTACTAAATTTTTCTTAGGTTACAGACTACTAAATTTTTTCTAAGGTTACAGACTACTAGATTTTTCTAAGGTTACAGACTGCTAAAATTTCCTTAGGTTAGAGACTACTAAAATTTTCTAAGGTTACAAACTGCTAAATTTTTCTAAGGTTACAGACTGCTAAATTTTCCTTAGGTTACAGACTACTAAAATTTTCTAAGGTTACAAACTGCTCAATTTTTCTCTAAGGTTACAGACTACTAAAATTTCCTTAGGTTACAGACTACTAATTTTTTTCTAAGGTTACAGACTGCTAAATTTTCCTTAGGTTACAGACTACTAAAATTTTCTAAGGTTACAAACTGCTAAATTTTTCTCTAAGGTTACAGACTACTAAAATTTCCTTAGGTTACAGACTACTAAAATTGTCTTAAGGTTACACACTGCTAAATTTTCCTTAGGTTAAACACTGCTTAATTTTCCTTAGGTTACAGACTACTAAAATTTTCTAAAGTTACAGACTACTAAATTTTTCTTAGGTTACAGACTACTAAATTTTCCTTAGGTTACAGACTGCTATATTTTCCTTAGGTTACAGACACTAAATTTTCCATAGTTTCAGTTTGTCAATTCAGTTTTTTTTTCTTGGGTAGGTTCCATATCTACTGAATGTGATTTTATTTTTTAAATTGGTAAGAAATAAGAAATAACAAGGGGAAGAATGTCAAGCCCGCCAGCTATCAAGTGTGGCCTTGGCCTTAGATCTGGTTCTTGCGCATGACACTGTCTCATTATAGTGAACATGCATGTCAAGTTACATCAAAATCCCACCATGCATGAAGAAGACTTCAATTTGATCTCCAACTGTGACTTTGACCTTTGAGATAGGATCATGGGGTTTGCGCATCACAGGCCTTCTTGAGGTAAACATTCATGCCAAATATAAACAAGATTGGTCCATGGTCCAGACAAAATCAGATGGATGCACACACACACCGAACCGCCAAAATTGATGTGGCAACTAAGTCAAGCTTACCACAAGAAGGCTCAACAAAAATGCAATGAAATATTGTTACAGTTGACATCGTACTTGCGATCATCTCTATAAGCAATTTGTTTTAATAAATGACCAGAAAAGCCCTGCCGAACGTTTTCAGTACATACATTCATTCCATTAAACGGTATTTTTATTAAACGAATAGTGACCACATCTACGGAGTCCAGACAAGTAAAATATTCTACAAAAGTATCTATTAAGCAACCGGTTGCCAAATTCCCGCAGGCATTTCTTCACCTGCGTAATTAGCGAGTACGTTTTGCATCTGACTGAATGCAATTTACCTTTGAAACGTTCAAACTGACGAACATTCACGGTTTGTGTGTTCAAGATCCTAAAACAGATTTTGAAATCATGCCATCAACATTAGCTAAACGCAAAGTACTGAACCTAGACAAAAGAATTAATGTCATTGAACTTTCTAAAACTAAGAGTGCCAGGCAAATCGCCGAGGAATTAGAGGCTGGAAAAACCCCAATACAAAACATTTTAAAGAGAACAAGAGCTGTCTCCATAGGATGACACATGCCCCCGATGGCACTTTGAATGAATAGTTATGGCTGATGTTAGAGTTTAGGACCTTTGACCTACGGACCTGGGTCTTGCGCGCGACACGTCGTCTTACTGTGGTACACATTCATGCCCAATAATTTTAAAATCCATGCATGAATGACAAAGATATGGACCGGACACGCCCATCAATGCACTATCATGAAATATGACCTTTAACGTCTAAGTGTGACCTTGACCTTTGAGCTACGGGGACCTGGGTCTGGCGTGTGACACGTCGTCTTACTGTGGTACACATTCGTGCCAAGTTATTTGAAAATCCATCCATGGATGACAAAGATATGGACCGGACACGAATGCACTATCATGAAAAATGACCTTTAACATCTAAGTGTGACCTTGACCTTTGAGCTACGGACCTGGGTCTTGCGCACGACATGTTGTCTTACTGTGGTACACATTAATGCCAAGTTATTTGAAAATCCATCCATGGATGACAAGGATATGGACCGGACACGAATGCACTATCATGAAAAATGACCTTTAACATCTAAGTGTGACCTTGACCTTTGAGCTACGGACCTGGGTCTTGCGCGTGACATGTCGTCTTACTGTGGTACACATTCATGCCAAGTTATTTGAAAATCCATCCATCGATAACAAAGATATGGACCGGACACAAAAATTGAGGACAGACTGACAGACTGACAGACCGACAGACGGTTCAAAAACTATATGCCTCCCTTCGGGGGACCGGACACGAATGCACTATCATGAAAAATGACCTTTAACGTCTAAGTGTGACCTTGACCTTTGAGCTACAGACCTGGGTCTTGCGCGCGACATGTCATCTTACTGTGGTACACATTAATGCCAAGTTATTTGAAAATCCATCCATGGATGACAAGGATATGGACCGGACACGAATGCACTATCATGAAAAATGACCTTTAACGTCTAAGTGTGACCTTGACCTTTGAGCTACGGACCTGGGTCTTGCGCGTGACACGTCGTCTTACTGTGGTACACATTCATGCCAAGTTATTTGAAAATCCATCCATCGATGACAAAGATATGGACCGGACAAGAAAATTGCGGACAGACCGACAGACTGACAGACCGACAGATGGTTCAAAAACTATATGCCTCCCTTCGGGGGCATAAAAACAGTTAATTTCAGCCTATGAAAATATTGCTTCCGGTGACAGAAAAAAAAACTCCAATGTCATAAAAACATTTAGGGTCGGACCAAACATTTAGGGTAGGTCGGGATACCAGAAACAATTTCTTTTTAGGCCTAACGACAAATGTACATGGACTCGGATATCTAACTTTGAAATATAAATACATGTACCTTAATTTCATGAGCTGCAGTTCCATTTGATTTATACAACAGCAGCGGCCCATAATTGGTTAATAAAATATAAACTATTCTAGTAACAGAGCACTGCTTAGAAAAGAAAAAAGTACAAAACAGAATATCTGAGCATCCTTAACGTTTACCCTTCTAAAATGGACTGGTCCATCATTCAGTTTAGGCAGTACCACTTATTATTCAAAGGGGTGTGCACTCAAAATCTACTGACTGAATAGCAAACAGTGCAGACAATGATCAGCCTGCAAGGATGTGCACATTGTTACTGGTCTGCACTAGTCGCAAAGGCAGAATCACTTACCATCAGCAAGCTAAAGGTTAAAGTGTCTTCCAGATACTACGAGTAGTATTTTCTGCAAGGTGCCACAGGAACATGTATTTCATAGATGACAGGTTTAACCATGCTACTTAACACATATTCTCAACTGATGTTAAGCAGTCTTATTAATCACATGCAGAAAAACATGGCGAAAACTGGTAGAACAAACAGAGAAACTTCAACAGAAATAGAATTTTATTAATGTTTAAAAAAACTGCAAAATTATACAAAGAAAAGCAAAAAGTAGACAAAATGCATTTTGTCATTCAAATACAAATAGCTTAAGGGGACGCATACTTTGAAATTAGAAAAAAGTGGGTGGGGTCCCTTACAGAAGAAAAAGGCCTGCTGCGTACTCTTGCTGTGTACATACAGCGTATATGATGCGTACATGATGTGTACTGAAATCAATAGTACGCAGGATATACACCGCACATACACCGATAGTACGTTTGTAGTACACTTTTGACATGCAAATGAGCTCTGCCGCGTACTACTTGCTGCGTACATGCTGTGGACTACATAGTACACGGGATGTACGCTGGAGGAATTTAGTATGCGAGGAATAGTACGCAGCATGTACGCGGCACATACACTTTTCACATGCAAATGAGCCTGCGGTGTACTACCCCTGCGGCGTACATGCTGTGTACTCCTGCGGCGTACATGCTGTGTACTCCTGGCCCGAGTCCTGCGGCGTACATGCTGTGTACTCCTGCTGCATACATGCTGTGTACTCTTGTGGCGAAACTGCTGTGATAATGTAAATTCCTTACCCCACCAACTTTCGTATGCAAATGCTGATCATTTGGACAGAAAAAAACAGAAAAAAGATAAGTGACATGCATCAATAAGTATTTACCCTTACCAATATAATGTAGATTGATGTTATCAAATAAATTAGTATGCTTTTCTCCATCCACTTTTCAATGAAATAAATCAATTTTTGTAGCATGTAATTTGGTAAACATTTGAAGAAAATGGCGTAACTGCATCAAGGGGAAACAACTTTAATGCAACTAAATATAAGTGTTATGATTTATTATAGACGATGTGTGCGTAGTATGTATTTATTTTGATTAAAATCCATCTGAGAACAATCTAAGACTGGAATTATATAAGCATTTATACACTTTTACGTCTGTAAAAAGTAGCGCACCAAAAAATTTTGGATTGGTTTTTTCCAATGGGGCAAGCGCAATTAGCCAAAAACGTTCTGAAAATATACGAGCGGCAAATCCGATGAACAACTTTTTAATTTGGTGAGGCCTTAATGAGTTAACATAATGAGCATTAAAGCCTTTATAAAACATGATAGAGTGGTGTTTTGCTTAAGAGTATTCAAATAACAGTGAGAGCTATTAATTCTTCTCATTCAGGCGCTGTTGAGGCATTATCTTGGTAATTATTTCATGTATTACAAAATGTAATGCAACGAAGTTCAAATAAGGCTTTTCAATTATCCAAGTTAGAAAGCTCCAGGATTAATTCAAAATGAAAAAGAATATATTTTTACACTGCATGCAAGGTGCAGCTCAGAAATCAATAAGATGTAAGCTTCACAAATGAACATTGCAAATAGTTTGGCGAATTTTTATTGTTCAGAATACCGGTAATCTGAGCTATTCTATGCTATTAAGATAAAAGTTACTCGGAAATCAAGTTCTTGCTTCCAAAAAAAAAAAAATGTACAAATCTTTCCTGCATGAAGTCCCTCCCGCGTATATGAAGTTTACTTCAGACTTTAACTTATAAAAAAAAAACTAAGTATAAATGCCAAAAGAAATTGTACAAGTCTTTCCCGCGTATATGAAGTGTACTGCACAAATTTCAAAGTATCTGCTGTGTACATGCAGTGTACTATTTTCTCGTACAAGTCCCTCCTGCGTACATGCAGTGTACTCCTTAAATTTTCAGAGTCTGTGCGGCGTACTTGAAGTGTACTAGTGACCTCCTGCGTACATGCTGTGTACTTGTCGAAATAGTACACGGCATGTACGCGGCATGCGGTGTATGTAAAATGTACTCCTCTAGCGTACTACTGTGTTCGCGGCATATACACAGCAAATACACAGCATGTACGCCACAGAGGCTTGCTTCTGTAAGGGGTATGATAAAATTTACCTGCAAAAAAAGTACAAGGTTTTGGTACATGAAATGGATACTGTTTCAACTGTTATAAGTACACAAAGGATTGCTCACTAAAATAAAAATGAGAAAAACTGAAACAAGAGTTATTGTTGAATTACATAAGACTTTTTGTGTACATTCAAAGTCAACAATTAATACTTTTTTGTGCGAAAATAATAGTGCTTCACCAGGCTGGTAACATTGCCCGATCGGGCTTAAGACATAAAAACTAATGTTTCTGGAAAAATAATGAAGATATTTCTTTCAAACTTGGTCCATTATTTAAGCATAACATATAACACATACTAAGGTAGAAATAACTTTGTTGCCTTCAGTTTTGTCAGAATTACTTCCCTTTTTCAGATTTTTATGACGCATAAATTTTGAAGTCCAAAAAAAATATGTTTTAATGCAATATTTAAAACAGAAAATGGTTCAATGGGTTTCTATTGCTCAAAACTTGTGCGCCAATACCTTTATTCTATGTATTTAAGGTTAATACTTTGTTTCTAGTGCAGATGTATGAACATTTTTTTTTACAACTTACATTTTTCTATAATGTTGTTAGTGAAAGCACAGTACAATGTATACATTCATGTACTAGCACAATAATTAAGAGCATTAGAAAGCCATTGAACCCTTTTTTGTTTTAAACTTAGCGTTAGAACATATATTTTTTTTTACTTCAAATATTATGCGTCATAAAAATCTGAAAAGGGGAAATAATTCTACCAAAACTGAAGGCAACCAAGTTATTTTTATTTTAATTTGTATCATATGAAATGCTAAATAAATGGACCAAGTTTGAAAGAAATATCTTTACTATTTTTCAAGAAATATTAGTTTTTATGTCGAAAGCCCGATCGGGCAATGTTACCAGCCTGTTCACCTTGTCCAAACATTTACCAATCTCCTACAGATTCTAATTTAAAGAAAAAAAGTGAAATAAGTACACTGTCTTGCTTTTCATTTTGTATATGTAAGCTAAAACACATTATTTAGTTTGTTTACAAAGTAGTTCATAAGAAAAGATATGGTGGTCAAGGAATGCCACATTCCAAAACTAAAAGAGTATATTCCCCTTAATACATTAAACATTTATCGTTACAGAAGTCGAGTGGCTTACAATAAGGGCCTAGAAATGTTGCCATTATTAATTTTCAACTTGGTATTCATGAACTACAATGCACTTAAATATCAAAACACATTCAACAAACTTTTGAAAATGTATTGTCTTAAAAATCAATAAAATAAGGTATGAAATTTGGTTGAGAGGTCCAATCAACGTGTATATGTGCAAAAGTAACATTCTAATCTTGTTCACAAAACTTACTAATACACAGCAGGAATGTCAATGATCAAAACTGGACGAATATACAGTTTTCCTCACTTTAATGTCATTTATAATTTGTCCTTGAATTCTCCACCATACTTTTCATAACTCTGTTTGCACAAGTTACACGAGAATGCTGTCATTCACGTAAAAAAACGGGGTCAGATAAGTTGTAAATGCAATATCATCTAAACGTAATGAATGGATTATGCAGTTCAAGATAAACTTTATCTCATAACGTAATGAACAAGTATAATGTTGTAACAACAACTATACTTACACTGATGTAAGTAGCAGTCGATTTATAAGTGACTTTATTGATTCATTTTGTGTTTTGTTATTGTTGTCAAAAAGTATAACGGAAGTGCCTCACAACTGAAGTGGAAACCAGTTTGATGCGCAAAGTAGTCCACTGTAAGTAATATTTTTTGATAAATGTCCACAGAAATTAATAATTTTCTAATATTAAAGACGAATATCTGAATAGGATTAATTATTTGATAAGAAATTATAATCATCGACATGTTTTTTTAAAAATCATACACGTGCTGACACCTAAGTTGTCTCCCGTTGTTTATTACAGTTACCTTTCGTCCGGCGTAGTGAAACTTTTTTCAGTGAATCGCCGAGAAGTCGTGGGAAAATTAAAAACCATGTAAATAAACTAAAATTAACCACCTTTTCAAGATGAATTTCAAGTGATCGACATTATGCATTTAACCCGCCTGACCTGTGTAGCATCTTAGATATCTGTTCTAAGGTATTCATTGTGTAGAATGTCATGTTATGCCCTTGCAATGCTAATCCCATTCTGATTTTTTTGTTTACATTTTTTATCAATGAGAAATATGGCGTCCATCCAGAGCTGAAAATGTCGCCTATGGCTAAAATTCTGAAAAACTATATTGATTCAAGCATTCCATCCAACTGTAGCATACAACACTTAGTAAATAAGCGGAAATGGTCGTTGCCAAATAACATTTCACATTTTGGCTCTCTTTAATTATATAGACACTGCAGTGTTTTGTACACAAAAACTATTATGATATTGTGTTACTCAGAAATTTTTTAAATATCTTCCTTGTCCTTTACTTTTTTCAGAAGACGAAGAAAAGCTGACTAAATTCGCAACACGTGCTAATTCAACGATCTTAAAAAAGAAGGATTTTCAGAGTGATGACGTCATTGTTGAAGAATTAATCAAATTTGAAAGTGGACATGCAGTTACTGTTCCTAAAAAAAGATTGTCAAAAAAAACCAAAAAAACTCATAGAAATAAGTATTTCTTCAGAGCCCTTAAAAAGCCTAACGTACAACGATACATTTCAACATTTATTGACTACTACGAAAGCATTGAAACCAGAAACTCAGAGGTGAGTGGCTAGACTAAAATAATACTAAAGATTTAATTTGTTGTTACATGAAAAAATAAAAAATAATATTTGCAAAAATGTTAATTTAATAAGTTTTCATTCTCCCATGGACTCCCATTATGAACTAATTTGCACTAGGTCCAATTTTTTTCAAATCAGTCTGGCAAAAAATCAAGCACATGACCCTATCTTTTTTATTTGCTGAATTTTCCAGAAATATTCTGAAGTTTTGAAAAATCAGAGTTTAAACAAATTCTACATTGTCGAAAAAAATTCGATCCAAACATGCAAAACTACTTAAACATCATTTGACTTAGTTGCTGATGCTATTTATTTTATTAAATTAAAGTATGCATGTCGGTTTATTATACTGGGAATTAAACATGGATTCATTTCTTGTATTGTCAAATAAAAGATTCAAAAGAGGTTCAGTGAAAATACAGAGCTTTAAAAATTCATATATAATGTATAGTTAAACAATGACTTTTTAGCTCAACTATAAGTAGTGTGAAGAGCTGTCCTACTCGACTCGGCATCGACATCTTTCTGTGTCCGCACAATTTGGTTTAAGTATTGATGCACTTTCTCTTTATTTTGTAATTAGGCGATAATTGTTTGATTATTCGTTTTACAAACCCTCCTACAACAAAATAAATTGGGGAATTTCATTTTTCTGTCAGGGAATTTCTGTCAATTGATTTTTTTATTTCCTCCTCTGTCATTATTATTTACTCTATACTCCTTTCCTACAGTAAGATAAAGTTGGGATTTGAAATTTTATTTTTAATTTTATTCCCTCCTCCTATGACACTTGGGCAATTCCACGGTTTGTAAAGTGAACAATAAAAAAAATAATGGCCTTACTTGATTTCAACCTTAAAATAGAGGATCCTCATTATCATCCATATCATATAACTCAAGAGCCATAACTCTTGCACTAATATTTCAGGAATTATCCCTTGCTTTAGAATTTCAAGTTAAAATTTTGATGTACTTTCACTCTATCTGATTTATTACTATAGATGGATTTGATTCAAACTTAGAATAGTTGTTCCACATCATCACCCACATCATACAATACAAGGTCTATAACTCTGGCAGCTTTTTGTCATGAATTATGTCCCCTTTAACTGAAAATTTGTGGTTAGTTTTGATGCGCATTTTCAATATATCTCTGATATAACATTGAGGATTTGATTCAAACTTAAATGTTCAGCGTCATCATCACTCACATGTTAAAACACGAGAGCCATAACTCTTGCATCAATATATCATGAATTATCCCCCTTTCCATTTAGAATTTTAGGTCAAAGTTTGAGTGCACTTGCACTCTATCTCAGTTATTATCAAATAGATTTGTATCAAACTTAAAATAGTTGTTCCACCTTATCACCTTCATCATATGACACAAGGTCCATAACTCTGGCACCAATTTTTGCTTGATTTATGCCCCCTTTTTACATAGCATTTCAGGATAATTTTATGCATTTCAACTATATCTCAGATACATGTATCACAGAGAAAATTTGATTCAGACTTGGAACAGCTGGTCAACTTCATCACTGACATCATATGAAACAAGGACCATAACTCTAACACCATTATTTCATGAATTATCTCCCTTTTTTCTTCAGTGTGTGATCAATTAACTAGGACACTGGTTGACACACAACAGTTCCAAGACATATGCACTAAGTACTGTTTCATGTTGCAGTTCTTATTAAAGTCAATCCTTGACCATTTGACCTTTGTAAAGGTAAGTTTACGCAATCAATTAGTAAGAAAAGGTGTACTGAACTTGTTTTCTAATAGATGAAATAACTTTGCAGGATTCGCAGTCATGGTCATACATGGAACTGTTAGGCAATGAAAACATACCATCGACACCATGGCCTCAGTCTTCAGCACAACAGTGTACAGAAGATCTTCAAGGACCATCCATGCCCGCTATGGTGGCACCACAGCCTACAGTAGAAATAAAGAAGTCAATATTTCCTATGCAGATGGTGCCACAACCAAACCAAACACTGCAGTGTTCAGGTTCTGCACAGATGGTGCCAGACCTGCAAGGTCCATTAAGTCAGGGGTCAAATATGCCAATGATAACACAGCAACAGTGGTGTGCATCAAACTTGCAAGGGCGAACCGTGCCTATACAGATGGCTTCTGAGCTGCAAAACTCTAATGCAGTAGATTCCGGCATGCCAGAGACACAACCATCAGCAACACGCCCACCAGGAAGTAAGCCAGGAGAGCTTAGGCGATCTCCTCGGAAAAACCAGAAACCAGTCATGTTGGCAGATGAAATACCAGATGACAATGGGGTATGTACCTTTCCTAGCATTTTTTTAGTAAATTATATTTGTTTTATGCTTCAATAATAAAAAATTATTATGGTCACAACGTAAAATAAAAACCTTATTTTTTATAATTCTAATTAGATTACTTGTTACAGGTAATTTTGTAATAAATTGAAAAAACAAACAAACATTTTCTTTCCAACAGAAAGTTGCTCTGTTGAAACAGTATCCCAACGTCAAGGTGGATGCCAAACAGTTGCGGGCAGCAAAGAAAGCTGCAGTCAACATTGGAGGTGATAAAGCCTCATACAAGTTGTCCTCAAAAATTGTGAAACAACTCTTCACCACCCAAGAGCTGGCAAACTCCCGAGGGCTGGGACTACGTGGAAAAAAAGATACTAGTAATGTGCGGTTACCACTGGATGAATGCTGAGTAAATGTTCTGAAAGGTTTAACAGCTTTTCAAATTTAATTTGATACATATTAACTTGTTTTTCAGGAACTTAACATGTGGTTATTAATATGTTGATTTTTTTTAATTACCGTAAACACACACAAAATATGAGTGACAGGATTATAGCAGGCCATACCTACTATAGTGGACGCAACTTGACCCCGATGGTTGACCTTTGCATTATAATACATAATAAGGCACAGCCTATTATTGAAAAGGAGTGTACGTAAAAAACGAGCTGCACGAGAAAAAGGAAATATCAATTTTTGTAAATATAAATTAGTGTACTTGAAAGTTTTAATTGATCAAATGTAAGTATATATACTTTGATACTGCACTGTATACAGACTCATTCCATATAAATATACACGGCTACCCTAAGCACCCTTGATTTCTATAATGAAATAACCGATATGAATAATCAGTCTAAGGTCAACCATCGCGGTCAAGTTGCGACTACTATACCCACAGAATAAGATAATTATCAAATAATGTATACAATGCAGTTTCTGTTCAAGTCACTGTATTTATAATTAACTTTATTGGACAGTGTATTGTAAAGTATACCTGATTTGTATTGAATATAACATGACTGTATATAAAGTTTACCTGTATTATATAAATTTATGGACTATGCTATTTCGACAATGCAAAATTCCTATGTAAAACTGAGATTGTCGTAACAACGCGAGAAATGCACGGGGATCAAAAAGAAACTAATAATTATAAAAAAATGTATCTCCGAATAAATTATAAAGTATCAATGACACTCAAAAACATGTCCCAACAGTGCACTAGAAGAAAATGCATAAAAATTTTCGGGGTAAGTATTTGGTACCGTAAGTCTCTCATATATATACAATATATATATTCTTCAATCAAGGATATGTCAGTGTAAATGAGCTGAGCGTTAGTTTTCTAAGAAAACGCCGTTAAACTATGTTACACGAATCACACGTGCACCGCTCTTTTACAAAAATATGTCCGCCATGTTTTCTTCAGTGAACGAAATAAAAGGAGTATTTTACCTTAGATTTCCTTATTGCAGAGTACGATTGACTTTCTAATCTAAATAAAACATCACTTTTTTATAACATCCCACTGTCCGATCTTTCTGATCACTTAACGATTACTCACAATTACAAAATAAAACCAACGTGTCATCAAAACTATCACTTTACACGGCTTCATGGACATCACGGCCCACTAACATTAAATTTGTAATCATGCGCCAACCAAACAAATGATGAAAGATCGGTACTTTTTCAAAGATATGTTTTATTTCCTGTAATTTTCTGATATTCTAACCTTTAAACAACCGAATTGTCTGCACAGAAATAACGAAACATTTATACAATATCGCTTTTAGTTTAAATTTTGGATCTATCTTTTTCCAGCCCAACAACAGACATGTATATGTCACAAACCCGGCCTGTCCTCGAAATCAGTGTCAAAGGTTACTAGAACATAAATACAATAAATGAACAACCGCTTACTATGTTCTTGTAAGTCCTGTAAGATGAAACGGCTCGTGTTTATACATTCATATATATTCCATATCGGGAACATTGACAATCACAAGTCGATCCTTACCGCGAACATGAAAACAGTTACTTTTATGCATTTGTTTACATTACAAAAGTAACTATTCACATATACGTTCAAGAACGTAAATTTCGTGCTTTCCGACCCACATGGTGTGTAAACTTTTGTATTTAAAAGTATGGTGTATTCGGCAAACCATTTGTAATTTCCGACGTGGTAAATGTCATTGAGAGTATCAGTTATGTTTACGAAAAGATTTTAATTGAATATTTATGTTTTATACTTGCAAAAGAAAAACTTGATGGTCATGGTCGCTGGCTTCGAATTCCTCGCCCATCACCGACGTGGGATCAAAAACCCACTTGAGGTGTGAAACTTTTTACGTAAGGAAGACATCCAACTGAGGTTACCCTTACAGAAGCAAGCCTCTGTGGCGTACATGCTGTGTATTTGCTGTGTATATGCCGCGAACACAGTAGTACGCTAGAGGAGTACATTTTACATACACCGCATGCCGCGTACATGCCGTGTACTATTTCGACAAGTACACAGCATGTACGCAGGAGGTCACTAGTACACTTCAAGTACGCCGCACAGACTCTGAAAATTTAAGGAGTACACTGCATGTACGCAGGAGGGACTTGTACGAGAAAATAGTACACTGCATGTACACAGCAGATACTTTGAAATTTGTGCAGTACACTTCATATACGCGGGAAAGACTTGTACAATTTCTTTTGGCATTTATACTTAGTTTTTTTTTTATAAGTTAAAGTCTGAAGTAAACTTCATATACGCGGGAGGGACTTCATGCAGGAAAGATTTGTACATTTTTTTTTTTTTTGGAAGCAAGAACTTGATTTCCGAGTAACTTTTATCTTAATAGCATAGAATAGCTCAGATTACCGGTATTCTGAACAATAAAAATTCGCCAAACTATTTGCAATGTTCATTTGTGAAGCTTACATCTTATTGATTTCTGAGCTGCACCTTGCATGCAGTGTAAAAATATATTCTTTTTCATTTTGAATTAATCCTGGAGCTTTCTAACTTGGATAATTGAAAAGCCTTATTTGAACTTCGTTGCATTACATTTTGTAATACATGAAATAATTACCAAGATAATGCCTCAACAGCGCCTGAATGAGAAGAATTAATAGCTCTCACTGTTATTTGAATACTCTTAAGCAAAACACCACTCTATCATGTTTTATAAAGGCTTTAATGCTCATTATGTTAACTCATTAAGGCCTCACCAAATTAAAAAGTTGTTCATCGGATTTGCCGCTCGTATATTTTCAGAACGTTTTGGCTAATTGCGCTTGCCCCATTGGAAAAAATCAATCCAAAATTTTTTGGTGCGCTACTTTTTACAGACGTAAAAGTGTATAAATGCTTATATAATTCCAGTCTTAGATTGTTCTCAGATGGATTTTAATCAAAATAAATACATACTACGCACACATCGTCTATAATAAATCATAACACTTATATTTAGTTGCAATAAAGTTGTTTCCCCTTGATGCAGTTACGCCATTTTCTTCAAATGTTTACCAAATTACATGCTACAAAAATTGATTTATTTCATTGAAAAGTGGATGGAGAAAAGCATACTAATTTATTTGATAACATCAATCTACATTATATTGGTAAGGGTAAATACTTATTGATGCATGTCACTTATCTTTTTTCTGTTTTTTTCTGTCCAAATGATCAGCATTTGCATACGAAAGTTGGTGGGGTAAGGAATTTACATTATCACAGCAGTTTCGCCACAAGAGTACACAGCATGTATGCAGCAGGAGTACACAGCATGTACGCCGCAGGACTCGGGCCAGGAGTACACAGCATGTACGCCGCAGGAGTACACAGCATGTACGCCGCAGGAGTACACAGCATGTACGCCGCAGGGGTAGTACACCGCAGGCTCATTTGCATGTGAAAAGTGTATGTGCCGCGTACATGCTGCGTACTATTCCTCGCATACTAAATTCCTCCAGCGTACATCCCGTGTACTATGTAGTCCACAGCATGTACGCAGCAAGTAGTACGCGGCAGAGCTCATTTGCATGTCAAAAGTGTACTACAAACGTACTATCGGTGTATGTGCGGTGTATATCCTGCGTACTATTGATTTCAGTACACATCATGTACGCATCATATACGCTGTATGTACACAGCAAGAGTACGCAGCAGGCCTTTTTCTTCTGTAAGGGTAGTGCCTCGATCTAGGTACCAGTCTGAGCCTCAAAAAATATCTGGAGGGACCCCTGGAGCCTTTCCCCACCAACAAAACCTGGGAAAAGTTCATTGTGTCGTTTCGGTGTTACTCTCAATCAAACAAAATAAACATTGTTCCCGTTTTTGTTTGTTTGTTTTATATAAATGAATATGCAGAAAGGGTTGGTTTGTTTCAGTGTAACGTCAAAATATAATATTACAATTATATATCAACAGTGAACGCCACATGCATTATTTTTCACGAGGGGTTAATGCTTTAATCTTACAGGTAAAACAAACATATTCCTATTGTATAAAGGGTAAAGGTAAATATATATGTATATGTGTGTGTACTTGTGGAATTAAATGTTAAGTGTAAAAGATTCAAAGATTCAAACTTTATTTCTTGTAACGTATACATGAAGTATCTTGTTACAAACAGATGTAGTAACAAATTCAACGTGACACATTCAAATAACACGCACGCGTACGCACGCACGCGCACACACAGTATATATTCACAATGCAAATCATCCATGCTAAATAATACGTACGATATGTTTGCTTTCTCACTGTCTAACATGTTCGAAATGATTTATTCGATTTTTATCATAGAGTTCTAGTTTATTTTTCACCTTAAATTAAAGCAAACATCAAATAAAATTAAAGCAATATCATTGTAAACAAACTCTGAAGTTTAGTAGGTTGTAGCATTCTCTAGGTCAATGGTATTTTTATTACCTTCTGTAGTCAGTCATTATCTATTGTAAAAAACTCTTTTTAACCAAAGTGGAAAAATTCAGGTACTTGAAAATGCAGCTTTCTAAAGTTAGAATTTTCGATGTCATTTGTCAGACATACCTTGTAAATAAATAATATTATTACAAAATTAATACTGCTATTTCTTTTGTTGCACTTCGCGGACTTATGATAAAGTTATTTATGTGCATCTGTTCACAACGAAGCACTGACCCTGAGACTATGTATGGGAAAATATAAGAGTGAACTAAGTGTTGACTGAGAAAGGGCAATATTTATTTTGCCGAACAATACCTTAACAAATATATATTTTTCACATATCTGGGCGAAAAATACCGCTTAACAAATATATATTTTCCATATCTGGGCGAAAAATACCGCCTTTGCAAAACAATACTTTAAAAAATATATATTTTTTCACATGTCTGGGCGGAAAATACCGCCGAAAAATTCCTTAACAAATTTATATTTTCACATATCTGGGCGAAACATACCGTCCTTAACAAATAGATATGTTCTCATATCTGAATGGAGTTACAGTCCAATACCATAACAAATATATATATTCACATATTAGGGCGGATATAACCGCCGAAAGCATATCAAGAAATGTAGATGAATTTGCATATTAAGAGAAATCTTTCAAAATTAGAAAATTGTCACTTGAAAGAGGAGGTGGAATGGGATGTGGTGATAAGATAAAAATAAAAATTAGCCAAAATAAAATTAAAGAAAGAAGCGTGCTATTCACTCTTGAATGCTGACGAAGAAGGAAGATGCCGTTTCACGATTGGTTCCAACGGTATAAAAGGAATTCATTGATTGGCTTTTACCGTAGTATATAAATTAACATATTTCAGAATAGGACCGATTTGCTCCAAATGTACAACAATGACATAAATAATTTTATCTACCTATATATATATTTATCTGAGCAGTACATTTCCTGTAAATGACCACTACGTAAGCGCTCAGGCCCCTCTCGCACACCATACCTATAGTTCGGACTTCTTTAATGTGTAAAGGCATGTGCACAAAAATGACAAATTTTGCCAACACCTGGTAAATTGTAATGTGTGTTTTAGAAAAGTAATAAACGGAAATAGAAAAATAGCTCTCAGCTCATTTACACGGATAGTTTAGCTTTATTATGTATGTTATAGTTTTTCGCAGTTATGCACGATGACATAGAATACTTACCCCGAAAATTGTGACACGAACATACTGATAACTTTTCCCACTTTTCTTTTTAAATTAAAGTAAGAGCTCAGCACTTCATGGTTTTGATGTATTGTCACATTGGAATAACGTTTGTTTTACAGTAACTTCGAAATTCATCAGAAATACTATCATGTACCCCACCCACCTAATTCATAATTTCAAAATAACATAGGCCTTATAAGGTTCAATTTTGTGTTTCAGCTTATGTCTCATGTTGGTGCAAAATTAATGGGAAAGGCTGATTCCAGAGACAAGGACATTAATGATGCAATCACAGAACAGATCAGCTATGCAAGAAAGAAGCTAAGAATTGTTACCTGAACACTTTGATTATTTCAGCTGTGGACAGTTTTTTTTGGACTGTTTAGCCTTTTACCCATAGTCAAGTTTTATAAAGACATTTCTTACCTGAAGATACAATTTGAAAGCAATAATAATAATTAGTTTCAATTTAAATTCTAGGTCTCTTTATATTACACTATATTGGAAAAACTGGACACTGTTTTATAACTTTTGCCTTTTTTGCTGTTTGACATATTAACCACCTGAAAAATAATTTTGCATTCAGTCACTAAGTTTGGTTTTAATGAAGTATAGTTATGTACATGTATATACATTGTCATGTCACATTCTCACAAGATGTAATTGATCAAATTTTGTTAGTTGTGCATTGTGGATAGTAACACTGGTATCATACTGTGTCTGAATAATTAGTGTGTGTGATTTACAATTATGCCAGCTGTTCAACATGGACTTTAAAGAATTTAACTGGACAGATTTGATTTTATTTATCATGTATAGTGATTGGACTGTGTGATTTTGAGCAGCTACATTAGGCATGACTTTTTCTCATTTTTTTTTCTGTGTATAAATTTGACTCAATGCCACCACAGTGTTCTGAAAATGATATGTGGTGATCTAATAATAAATTTTCTCTATACTCTTTTTTTTTGTCTGTCAGTATTTCTTATAAAATTCAAGAAAATGAAATATCCAGGCAAAATAGAATTTATCAAAAAGAAAGGTAGTGGTGCTTTTAATTGAACTATGAATCTGTATGAGCAATGTGACCAAGCACAAAACTATATCTTTGGAAATGGTTTAAGGTTATCATCTGTCTGTTAAAACTAGTTCTACAACAGCGGATGGAATATTGTTCTTAAACATGTGTCCAAAGTCATTGCCATATGAAGAAGGATCCAGGTATATTATTTTTCTCATGCAATTTTTTTCCGGGCTAAAAGAACCAAAGATGGATTTTTTTCCTGCTAAGGGATTTCTTAGCAGGAATTTTTTCTTGCAAAGACCTTTCCTTAGGCAGAATTTTTTCCTGCTAAAATTTATTTCCCTATGACCTTGGGTATAATGGGCCCAGTCCCTAAACATAATTTGTTTGTATGCTGGACAATGTTTATGTAAAGTTACAGAAAGATATAAGCAATAGTAACAAAGATATGACAGAAAAACAAAGGTTGCTGAAAAACTTTAACCTTAAAAATAACCTAAGTATAACAGCTTGGTGACCTTGACCTTGGGTATAATGGGCTCAGCCCCTGTACATATGTTGTTTGTATACTGGACAATGTTTATGTGAAGTAACAATAAGATATAAGCAATAGTAACAAAGATATGTAAGAAAAACAAAGGTTGCCGAAAAAATTTAACCTTAAAAATAACCTA
Organism: Mercenaria mercenaria; assembly: GCF_021730395.1. Classification (NCBI taxonomy): domain Eukaryota; kingdom Metazoa; phylum Mollusca; class Bivalvia; order Venerida; family Veneridae; genus Mercenaria; species Mercenaria mercenaria. Next base: position 41,899,556 of record NC_069377.1, on the reverse strand, counting down.
AGTATAACACCTTGTGACCTTGACTGGGTATAATGGGCTCAGCCCTACACAACTTTGTTTGTATACTGGACAATGTTTATGTGAAGTTACAGTAAGATATAAGCAATAGTAACAAAGATATGACAGAAAAACAAAGGTTGCGAAAAACTTTAACTTAAAATAACCTAAGTATAACAGCCTGGTGACTTGACTGGTAAATGGCTCAGCCCCTACACATACATTGTTTGTATACTGGACAATTGTGACAGTGTATGTGAAGTTACAGTAAGATATAAGCAATAGTAACAAAAATATATGACAGAAAAACAAAGGTTGCCGAAAAACTTTAACCAAGAAGGGTCACGCTGACACCGGGGCAAGTAGTATAGCCTCTCTATTCTCCGAATAGTGGAACTAAAAATGGACCATGATTTAGCAAAAATCAGCGAGTTCATGTCAGAAACTATAGAGAATTTCGGACAAACATAAATTCGGATAAACGAATTTTATGAGATAAATTGCAATTCTAACTACCCTAAGGATTTTGCAAGTTTATAAAATTGATTGACTTCCTTTTGTGATATTGCAATGTTGCATTAATTAACACGAGAAGAATTCCCAACTTAAATACATGTAGTTTTAATCTAAATATGGACAATCCAGAGCAAGAGATTCCCTTTTTTCTGCTGCCAATACTGATTATATATATTGTATAAGCATTTTTCCAGTAATCCGTTGATATTTTTTCACTGCGTCTTATACACGAGTGTTACTATACTTGTACATACAGTATACACAAGAAGCTGTCTCCATAGGATGACACATGCCCCGATGTGCACTTTGAATGATAGTTTATGCGATGTTAGGTTTAGGACTTTGACTACGGAGACTGGGTCTTGCACGCGACCGTCGTCTTACTGTGTCACACATTCATGCGTAGTTATTTTAAAATCCATTGCATGAATGACAAGATATGGACCGGATACGCCATCAATGCACTATCATGAAAAATGACCTTTAACGTCAAATGTACCTTGACCTTGAGCTACGGACATCGGGTCTTGCGCACGACACATCTCTTACTGTGGTACACATTCATGCCAAGTTATTTGAAATCCATCCATGGATGACAAAGATATGGACCGGACAGCCCATCAATGCACTATCCTTTAACGTCTAAGTGCGACCTCTGACCATTTGAGCTACGGACCTGGGTCTTGCGCATGACACGTCGTCTTACTGTGGTACACATTCATGCCAAGTTATTTGAAAATCCATCCTCGATGACAAAGAATATGGACCGGACACACCCATCAATGCACTATCTTTAAAGTTAAGTGTGACCTGACCTTTGAGCTATGGACCTGGGTCTTGCGCGCGACACGTCGTCTTACTGTGGTACATTCATGCTAAGTTATTTGAAAATCCATCCATCGATGACAAAGATATGGACCGGACACGCCCATCAATGCACTATCCTTTAATGTCTAAGTCTGACCTTGACCTTTGAGCTACGGACCTGGGTCTTGCGCGCGACACGTCTTACTGTGGTACATATTCATGCCAAGTTATTTGAAAATCCATCCATCGATGACAAAGATATGGACGGGACACGAAAATTGCGGACAGACTGACAGACCGACAAACCGACAGACGGTTCAAAAACTATATGCCTCCCTTCGGGAGCATAAAAAGAAAGACAAAAAACAAGAACAAACAAAAATATGGATATCACCAAATGCATCTTCAAGATACCAGATCCAGTCTCACCAACACCAAGCCTGATGTTGAGAACTCCAAGCGACACAACCCTATGTATGGATGAATTTGGACAATACAGTGAGAAAAATGAACTTATAATCAGTGTTGGAAGTATTTACGAAACATTTAACAATAACAGCAAGAACAACACAAGCTATTTATTTGGCGGAGTTCCAAAACTTTTATAAAAATAGAAACAAACATACTATATTTAGTAACAAACTTCACTTTTCACTCTAACAATTTTGGTACCTCAGGTAAGATTTTTTGATAGATTTTAATCCTGATGAAGGTGTGTGAACACTGAAACCGGCAAGATCAATATTAAATTTAGACCATCATATTCCATTGTTGTAGGTGTTGTTCTCCTTCTCCTACCTTTATTATATCAAGTGTTTTATGAGAGATTTATGGACAAAAAAAAATGTTTAACCATTAACCTGTCAGATATAGAAATTTGCTTTCTTTTCATAACCCATTTCCTATTTTGAGCTACCTGAAGGCTATGTTTTGATTGTTTAACTTGACCACAAAACCATGAAGAACTAGCATAATTGCATCATTATTTCTAGATTTTGCACTTACTGGTGTATATTTTTATTATGAGTATGCTTTCAGCATGCTATCCAAATAACAGTTTCTCTATCTTGTCAAAAAACAACAAAGGACATTTAAATCGATGACAGTTACGTCCCTTGTAAAAACATTATATCAATAAGCTCACCTGAGAAATAAAAATATATCAGTAAATGATCAGAATCATTTTACACTTGCATTTAATTTAAGGCAAGATTTTTGATAAATTTTAATCCTGATGAAGGTGTGTGAACACCAGGGATGAGAAACTTCCGCAGAATTCTGCAATTTTGTGTCCTGTCTAATCAATACGCCCGTCTCTTTACATCGATGTACAACAGCCAATAGATTTTGCGCATCATTTCGTCTTTTGGAAATGAAAAAAAAAATATACATGAAACGTCAAAACAATACTTGAAAATTATGATTCCATGTAACATCCATGATGTCTTATCGAATTCTGACTATAGCGGATGATGCAGGTGTAAAGAATAAATTCGTTTGGACTTGGATTGAAAGAGAAATTGACGTTGAATACCACAGAAATGTAAATAATAACAACAAATTGGACAAAATAACGTGGAAATTTAAATTATCCGAATTCATCTGGAAAGTCGACTGTCCTGGGAAGGCATTATGTACATTATGTGACTGTTTGATTGCATACGGTGGAAGGGGTGTTGCTCAAATTGCTGAACATTGCAAATAAAAAAAAACGTGGATAAGGTGAAGTCCAAGGCTACCAACTACTCACTGGACTACCTTCTGACAAATGGATCTGGAGAGTTCAAGTCAACAAGCCATACATCTGCATCTCATAATGTGCAGGGTGACTTGGGCTTCAAGCTTATGATTAATATGATGGATCGTGTATCCAACTCGGAGGTAAGGATAATGTAATTGGCAATAATTAAATGAAACCTGTCTTATCCATCAGAATTGGGTCAGCATTCTATTAGGATAAATAAAATGCTATTCCCCACCCTTTTCCAATTTCTGTCTTAATCCCCACTTTCAAATGGTCTAAGAAAACGCCGAAGCAGCTAAAAGGCATGGAACTTGGTGAGGATAAAGGACAGTTTCTGGATCTAAAGGACATGTTTGTGGTACATGTCTTGCTGTGAAAAGCTTAGTAAAGACATTGGTCCAAAAGACAGTGTAGTGAAGAACTTTCAAAAACAAGCTGCCACTGCTTATGTGACATGTGGTCAGTACATGCAGAAGAAATTGTTGCTAGACAATGCTGTGCTGACAGCCCTCACATCAGTGAACCCAGAACTCCATGGCCATTCTGTGGCTGCCAGGTAGATGAAAGTTCTGGTCAGCTACTTCAGTCACATGTTAACAGAAGAGGAGCAAGATGTGGTGAATGGAGAGATCAGAGGATTTCATGTTGATGATAGTCTGCCGAATTATGAAAGTGAGATTGATATTGTGCAGTGGTGGGAGAAGGTGGGTGAAAACAAAAAGAATGCTGTGTTAGGGAAAGTTGAAGGAAGATTCCACCTGTGGCCCATGGAAAACAGTCAGTGCAGCCATCACAACTTTCCCTAACACACTATGAAGGACATTATTCACCCAGGAAGCAGTAACATGAATGTGAGCACATACAGCACAATGCAAACAGTCAAGTATGAACTGAAATCTCAGAAGTCTGCCATTGAGTTGTTTAAGCGCGAAGATTCCAGGTTTGACCCAATCAATAAAAAAGTTTGTAGAAGTGCAAGGGGTGCTGCATCAGTATATAAGAGACTGCAGAATGCTAACGTTCAAGAAAGTGAAGCCATGAAATTAAAAATGAAACTTTCACAAGAGAAAATGCACAGTAAGAAATCAGCAAAGGAGCAGAAACTTGCAGAGGTGGAGAAAGCTAGAGCTGAACATTTGAAGAGAGAGCTGAAAAAGGCAAAGAAACGGGCATTGGAACAACTGGCTGAAGTTAGGAGAAAAAAGCAGAAATTGTAACACTGCCCTGGTCTCATTAAATGTAGCTATAACCAGTCATTTTCAAAATGTGCTTTTCCTTAAAAAGAAGATTTCTAAATCCACTAGTCAGTATTATATAATGTATGCCAGTTTTAATCTTGTTGGTCATTTTCAAAATATGTTGTTTTTTTTCTTTCAAAGAAGATTTACTGGCTATAAGCCCTTTACCTCATGTAAGCGCCTCTCGACGCCTTTCACTGTTCCCCCATACAAGCGCCTCTCGACGCCTTATCCTATTACAGCATACAAGCGCTTCTCGACGCCTTTGCAATATTTCCATGGAAGCGCATCTCGACGCCTCCATTTTTCAATAGCGAAAAACACATATTTCTAAACTTTCTGGAATTCCCCAAGCTGTTGTTTCATAAACAAGTGCATCTTGGGAAACGAACCCGGATGAAAAAGCATATGGTTTCTATTCAAAGTTACGCTATAAATAACCTCCAATCGAAGGTGGTATATCCCATATCACGCAGTATGGAAGTGACGTATATCGGAAATCCGCGTGCCTTATGGGTAATTAGCGTGCCTTATGGGTAGTATATTCAAATATATTGGTGACGTATGACTGAAACATCCAATCGTAAATGATAATTTGTAAAATTTCCATAAATCACCGCTAAGTTCTAGTTCAAAAGTCAAACCAAATGGATGCGTTCTTGAAAGCAGTGACGAAGATTCAATTTATGGCGACGAATTTCATGGGTCTGACCAACTGATATCGTGCAACCGCGACGATCGATGAGATCGAATCAGACATTGAAGTGAGCGATGTGAGTAGTGTTGAGTCGCCATCGTCGAGAGATGTGTCAGATGACGAGCCTGACACTTCAATGTCAAGAATGGACCAACAATTTCACAAATTTCCGGGTAAGCACGGGTCGGTAAAATAATTATGTTGTAGTTTAGAGTGATTTTTTTTTCAGACTTCAATCGCGCTCTGCAGCAATTAATCCTTATTTGCTTGCACAGATATATCTGAACGAAAATACAATAGATGGCATGTAACTTCCCATGTCAGGTCACAGTACAAAAAAAAAAAAAGCCTGAAAAATGTGTAGCTAAAGTTACGCAGGCATTTTCTGTGACCGAGTGCCAGAGTGTGGGACGGTGAAATTGTTCTCCCACAGAGTGTCTGTTATAAATATTGAAAATAAAGCAAGATATATCTATTTTGTTTAGAACCGAAATAAATATACAGTTTTTCAAAAAAACGTACATGTTTATCATTTTTTTCTTTACAGACTGCTGATTTCCGGACAGACAGTCCAAGACTGCCTGATAACTTTGATGTTCAGACCGCCTCTGCTTTGGACTTCTTCTATCTGCTGTTCCACCAGCAATGTTCGCAGATATGGCAAGGACACAAACAATACGCACGTTGGAGCAAGCAGACAACCAGATGACAAGTGGGTGGAAACGAATGAAAATGAAATGAAGGCTTTCATCGGAATCATGTTCTAATGGGTATAAACGCTTTGCCAGAACGGACATGTATTGGTCATCGAATCCTTTGGTTGGAAATCAGCAATACAAACATTAAGACTTGTAACGCTTCAGAACTGTCCCAATATTCACGTATGACCGAGCTACAGAACCTCTCGTGGAAGCCAGAATTATGACCGCCTGTATAAAGTGAAACCTGTGATTCAAACGTGTCAGAAACATTCCTAATGTCATACGATCTTTCACAGCAAGCAGCAGTGATGAAGCATGATCAAGTTTACTGGGACGAACTATCATTCAGACAATATATGCGGCTAAGCCAATAAAACATGGAATAAAGATAGGATGTTGTGTGACTCAAATAGTGCATATTTGTCAAATTTGAGGTGTATTAGGACGAAACACATACAATGGTGAAATGGACTAGGCTACAATGTTGTAACGAAACTTCAGACCATCTTAGGCTTACACATAGACATATTTTTTTCGATAACTTTTTACAAGTGTGCCGTTGATGAAAACAGTTACTTGATAATGGATTTATGCTTGTGGAACAGTTAGAACGAATCGTGTAGCTTCCCGGCAGAACTGAAAAATGCGAACAACGTCAAGAACAGGGTGAATTCAAAGTGCTTCAAAAAGGGAACTCTCCATTGACAGCTTCTGTCTGGAAGGACAAAAAACATGTACACCACCTTTCGACACTGAGTCAGCCCGACGAAACACGTGTTCCCGCGTGCAGGAGCTGATGTGCTTTAGCTGAGACAACCCCACAGTGTTTGGCATACAACAGGTTTATGGGCGGGTTGTCTTCACGACAATACGCATGATATATGATGTCGGCAGGAACTCCAAAAAATGTGAAGAATTTATTTTGTTTCTTTTGAACTGTTCCATTGTGAACAGCTTCATAATGTTCAATGGTATCCAGAGCATAAACAAGAGGAAACGTTTCAACCATTGGATTTTCGCTTGGAACTTGTGCGAGATCTAATCGGAGGTTACTTCAGAGGAAACGAAGTAAAATTGTACTCGATTATCCAGGCCTATGTTGATGCCCAGAACATTCATGGACATGTAATGGACGATTGCCTGGTCAAAGAGACGTTGCAGTATCACATGAAGCAGCTGAATGCAAGGCGTGAGGACAGTTTATGGATGTACAGTTTGTAATGTCCATTATGCAAGGAAGGGTGCCAACGGTACATAACAAGTAAAACTGTGTGAATATCTGTGATAATGAGTGTGTTAATTTTTTGGGTAGAAAATAACATGACTGTGAATTTCTAAGTGCAGAATCTGTCATCTTGGATTATGACAGTGGATAATAATTTATACTGGATATATAGTGTGTAATAGTGTAAAATATTTATTAGCAGAAGAACATGTTAGGTATTGAAAGCTTGTGTCTTTGAGATTATCACGGAAAACTATGTACTTTTGCAGATATAGAATGTTCAAAGTTTCGTGCTTGGATTATGACAGTGGTAATAATTTAATACTGGATAAATATTAGTGTGTAAATATGTGTAATAGTGTATAATATTATTTGGCAGAAGAACATGTTAGGTATTGAATGCCATTTTATTTTTTTGTGGATTAGAATAATGCGATTTTAGGTAAAAAGGTAACGATGTCCAATTTTCTGACCAATTCAAGTTAGTACACTAGAACTTTTTCGGTTTTCGATGCTTGATATCCTTGACAAATTTTTTTACAAATATTTATTTTCAATAATTGCAGCAAACAATTACTATTCTTTACCCTTAGTAAATGGATAGTTCAACAGGTCAGAGTAACTTGAGCAGAATGTTATAGTGTTTATATACAACCATATATGTGTTATTATGCTCAGTTTTGACAGATTTCTGCATTGTTTTGAATATAATTCTTAGATAAATAATGTATATAAATGTTGAAAATATTTACATTATTTGCCATGAATTATATAATAATAACACAGAAAATAAAATTATTAGAATTTTTATGTTGTTTCACTTCAAACTTGCCATTTTGGGCATTTGTGTTTATTGTACAGTAAAAAAAAAATACCTTCAGAAGAATTTTTTACCTAAAAGTCTTGTTGACACCAGACCTAGGAAAAGAAATACTGTATTTAAGCTCAAAGAACATCACTGTAAAATTGGCCATTTTTCAATACCGTTATATGGAGATAGTGTCATGTATTGACTGTCTTATCATGGTTACTGATAAGCCTTTACCGTATGCTGTATTGATAAGGAGTGTCCACTAGGTAAATTCCATATGAGGTAAAGGGCTAAATCCACTAGTCAGTATTACATATATGCCAGTTTCAATCTTGTTGTCACTTGCCAGTATTATTATTATGCTACAATAAAATAAAGTGCATTTATTAGCAAAACTCAATATTTCTTTATTTTTGTGTTCACTAAAACATGTCATGTGTTCAGGGATAGACCTATGCATGTTTAGAAATAAGGTATTTTTCATAATTCATACAAAGTATGAAATTTCTACACCTTACACTAATTTAGAGTAACATGAACTTCTTATGAAAGTGTCCATCCCTGACACATGAAGAATAGAGAACAGAAAAAAATGCCCCATTTACACAAACTCAGCTTAGCCTGAGGGTTTCACAGGTATCTGTTTTCTTGCATTTCAAACCTATACTTGCTCTGAATTAGGCTTATTATCACAGAATAGTTTCATTGCACATACTGGATTCGAGTAATAGTGCAAACATAGAAAGTGCTGAAACTATTTGAATATCCTATATATAGTCACCAGTCAGCAGTGCAAACACCTGATAATATAAAAGACTTGTACATGTAAAACTACATATACATGGATCAAAACTGACAAGCTGAAACTAACGAATTTGAACTAAAAGCACTGAGTCCAGTCACTGGACTCCAGTGAAATGAGATAAGAAATTTGTTTTAATTCTAAAGTCTGGGCAACATAACGAAGTTTTCATGCAATCTGAGGCTCTTAAAGGCGTATGCTAGAATTCCCTGTATATGAGATGGGCGAAAATTTTCCCAATAACAGAATTTCTTTAAACTTTGGATATTGAAGGACAATCATCTAAGAAACAAAAAAAGGCAATAAAAATCATAGGTCACCGGATTTGAAAGAGTTATCTGCCCTTGAAAACGTCATTTTTGGGGGAAATGCCGTTTCCAAGGGCAGATAACTCTTTTTCGATACCGGTGACCTATGATTTTTATTGCATTTTTTTGTTTCTTAGATGATTGTCCTTCAATATCCAAAGTTTAAAGAAATTCTGTTATTGGGAAAATTTTCGCACCAAATTCTAGCATACGTCCTTAAATTATGCTTAAAATCCATGAGCTTCAGGGGGCTTTGCCCCCTGTCACCCCTTGACCCCCAGTGATATTTTCAGTGGTTTCATCTCTCAGCCATTCTCATCCCTGGAACACTGAAAACTCATCCCTGGAACACTGAAAACGGTAGATTATCATTAAATTTAGACCATCATATTCCATTGTTTTAGGTGTTGTTCCCCTCCTACCTTTATTATATTGTTTTAAATTTGAAAGTCTTATTAGAGATTTATGGACAAAAAAAAAAGTTTAACCATTAACCTGTGGGATATAGAAATTTGCTTTTATATAATTTCCATAATTCATTTCCTATTTTGAGCTACCTGAAGGCTATGTTTTGACTGTTTAGCTTGACCACAAAACCATGAAGAACAAGCATAGGTGAAAAGTCGTTGCACTACATCATCATTTCTAGATTTTGCACTCACTGGTGTATATTTTTATACTAGTCTACTTCAGTTCTTTGCATGTACTTTTTTTTCACACAAAATTTAAAATGACATGCTGTTACTAAAACTAACAACAAGAGCACCGCCAAGTGGGGCAATATATGCCCAAAGGGTTACATCAGAGGATGGGAGCAGAATTTGACTGTAGAAGCCCAAAGGACGGGAGGGCCCTCCGTTGCCGAGTGGTTAAGGTTGCTGACTTCAAATCACTTGCCCCTCATCGATGTGGGTTCGAGCCTCACTCAGGGCATTCAATTCTTCATGTGAGGAAGCCATCCAGCTGGCTTACAGAAGGTCGGTGGTTCTACCCAGGTGCCCACTTGTGATGAAATAATGCACGGAGGGGCTGTTAAGTTGCCATATGACCTATCATAAGTTGGTGCGATGTTAAATCCAACAAAAAAAATGAGGACAGGAACAACAAAGGAAGAAATTAAACGAGCTGTCGGTAAGACAGCGGGCTCCACTATTCGGGGTTTGATAGTAAAATGAATATATGTCTGAATAAGAGACCTCTACTTTAAAAGGAAGATACACCAAGGGGCATAATTCCATCAAATACATAAACTTGAGTTATAAGGATTATTACAACACATGCAAATGATGATGATAAAGATATATTTTGAGTTTCAAGTCATTATCTTATATAGTACCAAAGTTATGTCTAGAAAACAAAGTTTGTAAGAAATTTAAGTATAAAAGGGGCATAATTCAGTCAAAAATACAAACCAGAGTTATGGGGATTGTTACCATACATGCAGATGATGATGATAAAGATACATTTTAAGTTTCAAGTCTTTATCTTATATTGCATTAAAGTAGTATCCATAAAGCAAGATTGCAAAGAAGTTTAAGTACAAAAGGGGCATAATTCTGTCAAAAACACAATTAGACTTATGGGGTATGTAGCCACACATGCAGATGATTATAAACAAAAATTAATTTCAAGTAATTATCTTTTAAAGTATCAAAGATGTGTCTATAAACAAAGCTTTCGAAAAAAATTTAACATGAAAATAATTCAAAGTATAACTCCTTGGTGACCTTGACCTTGGGTATAATGGGCCCAGCACCTACACATACTTTGTATGTATGCTGGACAATGTTTATATGAACTTACAGTATGATATAAGCAAAAGTAACAAAGATATGACAGAAAAACAAAGGTTGCCGAAAAACTTTAACCTTAAAAATAACCTAAGTATAAGACCTTGGTGACCTTGACCTTGGGTATAATGGGCCCAGTCCCTAAACATACTTTGTTTGTATGCTGGACAATGTTTATGTAAAGTACAGTAAGATATAAGCAATACTGACAAAGATATGCCAGAAAAACAAAGGTTGTCGAAAAACTTTAACCTTAAAAATAACCTAAGTATAACAGCTTGGTGACCTTGACCTTGGGTATAATGGGCTCAGCCCCTACACATACATTGTTTGTATACTGGACAATGTTTCTGTGAAATAACAGTAAGATAGAAGCAATAGTAACAAAAATATGGCAGAAAAACAAAGGTTGCTGAAAAACTTTAACCAAGAAGGGTCACGCCGACACCGCAGCGAGTAGTATAGCCCCCCTATTCTCCAAATAGTGGAGCTAAAAAAGATTTAAAGTCCATAAAAACATCATAACCAGGTACAGGTATGTCAAAATACATCTAAAAATATATATATATTGAGGTACAATCCATGTTGTACCACAGAAAAAAGGTCTTGGTTTTTACCAACGGCCAATAATAAAAAGGTTTCAAAATAAGCTATCTATAGTAAAGTAAAAGGGAAGTCATTCAAATTTTTTTTATTGTAAGTGAATAAAAAAGGGGTCTGCCAAATAAAAACAAGAACACTGCAATGCAGAGAAACATACATTAAGCAGTCATATATGACCTTTGACCCCTATTTGTGACCTTGACCTTGAAGCGAGTCTTCCGAAACATGCGTTCTGCATGTCGTCTCAGTGTGTTGAACATTTGTGCCAAGTTTCCTTGAAATCCTTCAAGCAGATCATGAAGACTTACAGAGCAGACACGAAACAAACTTATATGACCTTTGACCCCTAAGTGTGACCTTGACCTTGAAACGAGAAATCAAAAACATGTGCTCTGCATGTCGTCTTGGTGTGGTGAACATTTGTGCAAAGTTTCTCTGAAATCCTTCATGGGGTTCAAGAGTTTTAGGGCAGACACGAAATTGCTAACGGACGGACGGACAGATGGATGGACAGACAGTCTATCTTTAGCACCATCATGGTAATTACGTTTTTCTTGCGTTGCCTACAGGTAAAGAAGAGCAATGAGATACTTTCATTAAGGTTGCAACTATGACATGTGATGAAAGTGAATGTTTCCTTTCTGTTTTTTATATGCCCGAAGGGACATATTATGCGCCTGTCAAAGTTGACACCTTTCCAGAACACAAGCTAATCTTGCGCGAGGAGGAGCCACAGACTGGTTATAAAAGATCTATCAAAAATGCCCAGGAGAGCCCACAAAATCATGAAGGTAATGTTTTGTTAGGCCGAACATAAAGTCTCATTTGGGACATAGAGGAAACAAGTCCTGAATTTTTTTTTATTAAGCTAGCCTCTGTATTATTTTTGTATTAAGTAACAACGAATGTAAGATTCTTTTCATGAAAAATTCTTTTTATCACATGATTCTTTTTTTTTTGGAAAACACAACATTAAATAATGACATATAAATGTTTTAATCAACCACAAGATTTGTTGCATTATGTTGCCAATGACGCTGCATAATTATGTTAAATTCCAAGTGTGTAATATAAGAAATTACCACATGGTTGTATTACCTTGGAAACAAGCTACATCATGTGATAAAAATTAGTCTGCACACAGATGGGGCTTTTTATCTATTTTTGCTTAGGCCAAAGAAAAAGTGATTCTGGTCTACTGACCTACACAGTGTACCCCCGATAGATAATTGTTTGTGTTTCTGCAGCGAACAGTGTAAACCCTGATCTGTTGGCATAGTTTTGTGTTGCCTGTTCTGGATTTACACTGGTCGCAAAGGCCAATAACGTTTTGTGCTTTTATCTGAAATGTTTCTAGCCCAAGGCAATTTTCTGTAACCAAGTTATCGGGCCATTGTTTAAGTACCATTATTGTCATGCAGTGATATTTACAAGATCTACTGTGTATTGCTATTTATAATGCTTTTTCATTGCTGTATTTCCTGTTGAACTTTTCCTGAGACAGTCTATGGTAATGTTTGTACCAGCTGTGTGTACGGTTCCTAAGAAAAGTACTTAAACTCCAAAGGCCTTGGAAAATCCTTCAATTTCAAAATATTATTTTAAAATCCAAGAAAAGTGTTGGAAACTGATGTGCCAGTGGCAAAACACACGAAAACTACCAAATTCTGGTCCCTATGACCTTAACCTATGACCCCATACCAATAAACCTATGTAGTTTCAAGGTCATTGGTCAAATGGATTTCAAGTTACTGAGCGGACACCATTTTGAACTTTCAGGTCCCTGTGAACTTGACCTTCGACCCAGTGACCAAAAAACAAGAAAGGTCATCTACACATTAAGACCAATACACCTATGAAGTTTCAAGATCCTAGGTGAAATGGTTCTCCAGTTATTGAGCAGAAACCATTTTCAATGTTCAGGTCCCTGTGACCTTTAATTTTGACCCAGTGATCCCAAAATCAGTAGGGGTCATCTACACATCAATGAAGTTTTATTGCAACATCCTAAGTGAAATGGTTCCCCAGTTATTGAGCAGAAACCATTTTCAAGACCAACTGGGGTACTAGGGGATCATTCTGACCAAGTTTCATTGAAATCCACCCAGTAGTTTCTGACTAGCAGCAATAACAAGAATTGCTAATGGACGGACGCACAGACCATGGACGAAATGTGATTTGACTAGCCCACTAATGTACAGATGGTGGACTGAAAATGGATTTAATTTTGTTGCGCTTAACAAAGCAGAAGAAGAAAATTGTCAGTCTGTACAGTTATTGCCATTTACTGGCATTTATTTATTTATTAATCTGTTAAAGATTAGCCGATATATATTTTCTATTTTTAGGGGTACAACAACATTTTTTTAAAGGAAGTTTAACATAAAATATGTATATGATTATCAGCATGCTTTTATTTTTATTATTTGAGAAACATATGAATGCAGAAACTACAAATCGTACGTTTGCATCAAGTCTTTGCATAATATTATATTTTCAACCTCTGGTGAAAATTCCCTGGAACGTTCCTTGAAGGCTGAAAAACAGGCAACAAAGAGCCAGTCAACAACGATGGCAACAAAGAAAGTATAAAAAAAACAAAAACGTTCCAACATTATGATGGTCCAAATGGGACAATGACCAACTTCAACTTGACTGGAGCAGTTGGTGACAGGACACAGTTGTTCAGGGTATAAAATAATTCATAAAACATGGTTTATGTTTTTCAGTTGTTGCCTTAACAAAGCTTGCTACAAAAAAAAAATTACACAAGACTGTAAATGTCCGAAACGTGGGATCAACTATTCTGCAAGTAGTGTAGAAAAAGCAGTTAATGGTACTTTCAAAGTTACAGGGAAACCAGTATGTCACGTATACTTTACTCAAGAAGCTGAGCAAATCAAGAATGACTTACAAATTGTGCCAGATACTACCAATGATTGTTTGATCACAGAAGTTGTAAAACATCTGCCAATAACAGCTAGAATAAGTTCAAATGACAACAAAGTTACCAAGATAAAATGTTGCAGCGTCAAGAAAAGTTATAGCGTCGGGTGAGCAAGGCAAGAGGCTGAAAGTTGCAGGACTGAGCACAAGAAGCAGGGACAGTGTTAGACCATGCCAGTCTAGGATCAATTCCAACCAGGGAGAGGTTGGACGGGGCTGGTCTTGTCCTCAGTGTCCTGTGTCCAAGTGTGAAGAAGGCCTGTCCATGAAGCACACCTTCAAGTGCCGCCTGCCACTCTTGTTTCACCCAAACCTAAAGGGGAAAGATATTTTGGCCAGAAAAAGGACCGCCCTGGTTTTTCTGCAGAAGGTCCTGGTGAGAGCACACAAAACACTTTCTGAACTGACCAGACTCTAGGAGACCAAAACCTGTCTCCAGAGCTCATTGAGAGTATATCTGAGTTCTGTACAGAGGCTGGTATACCAGTCCGGCAAAGTGGTGCATGAAACCTAGGGGGAATTCAGAGGCGATGCTCCTGCACTGGAGCAAGCTTTTTGCCCTGGTCTCGCTATTGAAGAAGGCAGAGTGGGAAGACTTCCAGGAACTGTTTCAACCCTGGTCGGAGAAATTGGCCCAGTTACCCATTCCCATCAAGAGTTTTAGACACACACTGTCAATTGGACCGCACTATGTCCAAGTTGAGGACTGAGGAACCATCCTTGGAGGCCATTAACCAGGAGATCCGGAGAGTTGTGTTCCTCTCCTGTGATCTAGAAACATATCCTACAGAGGGTGAGGTGGATTCGTGGATTGGGCAAGGTGCCATCCTGGCCATTGGCTGGCACCCCGGATGTAAGCCACTGAAGAGGATTGGCAACGATTCGCCACTCTGATGTGGGGATCTTGGGGAGATTGGGTTAGATAGGACAGAACATCCCATCACCTGGTTCGCTCAGATGCTCGATCTGGAGAGGGCCCTGTTGGCGTTAGGACCAAAACATGTCTTAGTGCTCCACAGCCACAGCTCAAAGGACACACAGTATTCTGATGAGAGCTGGTTCACTATTCTGCAGATGCTTAGGAACCACCCCAAAGTAGGTAGAGACTGTTTTCTGCACTGTCATAGTTTCACTAGGACACAAGCTTTGATATGAAAGTGGCTCGAGGAGTTCCCAAACACATACTTCGGATATACAACCTAGTCAGAAGGCTCTTGGAAAAGTATGACGCCAAGAGACTGAAGAGCATCTGCGGCATGGAGCCCAGAAGGCTGCTGCTGGAGATGGATGCCCCATACTTTGGCATCGGAAGTGCTTGGCGCACGGCCCCTGCACACTTGGGGTATGCTGCAATGGAAGTTGCTAGGATCCTTAAACAGCCTTGGAAGGATCTCCTCCGTAGTACTCCCAAAATGCAGAGCGGTTGTACATCCAGGGCCAGCCCCCTGAGATGTAAATGTCCATGGAACACAGATACCCCAGATTAAAATGACAATTTTTTCCTAGGTCAGGGGCCATAACTCCTACAATACTGAATGAATCCGGACACGAGACCCAGGTGCACAACAGCACATGCTGACCAACATTCCTGTAAACTTTGGTGACTCTAGGTCAAATACTTTTGGAGCTACGCACGACATAACATTTAAAATGACCAAATTTTAACTAAGTCAGGGGCCATAACTCCTACAATACTGAATGAATTCGAACGTGAAACCCCAGGTGCACAACTACACAATGTCATGCTGACCAACATTCCCGTAAAGTTTTGTGACTCTACATCGAACACTTTTGGAGCCTAAGGCACGACACAACACTAAAATGACCAATTTTTACAAAGTCAGGGGCCATAACTCCTACATGACTGAATGAATCCGGATGCAAAACCCCAGGTGCACAACTACACATGCTGACCAACATTCCTGTAAAGTTTTGTGACTCTACGACAAATACTTCTGATAACATAACACATCCCTGCGGTCGTATAAAAAAGAATCGAGATCTTATGGTGATACAAGCTGTGTGCAAGTTTGGTTAAAATCAAATCATAAATGAAGCTGCTATTGTACAGAAAAGGTCAAAATAGCCAATTTTGGCCCTTTCAGGGGCCATAACTCTGGAACCCATTACGGGATCTGGCCGTTTCAAGAATGGAACCAAGATCTTTTAGTGACACAAGTTTTGTGCAAGTTTGATTAAATTCAAATCATAAATGAAGCTGCTATTGTGCAGACAAGGTCAAAATAGCTAATTTTGACCCCTTCAGGGGCCATAACTCTGGAACCCATAATGGAATCTTGCCAGTTCCAGAAAAGAATCAAGACCTTATGGTGATACAAGTTGTGTGCAAGTATGGTAAAAATCAAATCATAAATAAAGCTGCTATTGTGCAGACAAGGTCAAAATAGCTAATTTTGGGCTTTTCAGGGGCCATTACTCTGGAACCCATAAAGGAACCTGGCCAGTTCCAGAAAGGAACCAAGATCTTATGGTGATACAAGTTGTGTGCAAGTTTGGTAAAAATAAAATCATAAATAAAGCTGCTATTGTGCAGACAAGCTAAAAATAGCTAATTTTGGCATTTTAAGGGGCCATAACCCATCATGGGATCTGGCCAATTCAACAAAGGAACCGAGATCTTATGGTGATACAAGTTGTATGCAAGTTTGGTTGAAATCAAATCATAAATGAAACCACTATCGTGCAGACAAGAAATTGTTGACGGACGGACGCACGCACAGACTGACGACGGACGAAGGGTGATCACAAAAGCTCACCTTGTCACTATGTGACAGGTGAGCTAAAAACTGTTCACGAACTGGAAAAAGGACAGTTAAAACTGGGGAAACACCTCGCCCACCCATTGATCCACAAAAGTTTGAAGAATTAAGAAGAGGTGAAGAAATATTGTCAGTATGACAACCCTTACAGAAGCAAGCCTCTGTGGCGTACAGGCTGCGTATATGCCGCGAACACAGTAGTACGCCAGAGGAGTACATTTTACATACACCGCATGCCGCGTACATGCCGCGTACTATTTCGACGAGTACACAGCATGTACGCAGGAGGTCACTAGTACACTTCAAGTACGCAGCACAGACTCTGAAAATTTAAGGAGTACACTGCATGTACGCAGGAGGGACTTGTACAAGAAAATAGTACACTGCATGTACACCGCAGATACTTTGAAATTTGTGCAGTACACTTCATATACGCAGGAAAAACTTGTACAATTTCTTTTGGCATTTATACTTAGTTTTTTTTTTATAAGTTAAAGTCTGAAGTTAACTTCATATATGCGGGAGGGACTTGTTCATTTTCTTTTGGTGTTTATACTTTGAATTTTTTTAGGTAAAAGTCTGAAGTACACTTCATGCAGGAAGGATTTGTACATTTTTTTTTTTTTTTGGAAGCAAGAACTTGATTTCCGAGTAACTTTTATCTTAATAGCATAGAATAGTTCAGATTACCCGTATTCTGAACGTTGAAAATTTGACAAACTATTTGCAATGTTCATTTGTGAAGCTTACATCTTAGTGATTTCTGAGCTGCACCTTGCATGCAGTGTAAAAATTTATTCTTTTTCATTTTGAATTAATCCTGGAGCTTTCTAACTTTGATAATTGAAAAGCCTTATTTGAACTTCGTTGCATTACATTTTGTAATACATGAAATAATTACCAAGATAATGCCTCAACAGCGCCGGAAAGAGAAGAATTAATAGCTCTCACTGTTATTTGAATACTCTTAAGCAAAACACCATTCTATCATGTTTTATAAAGGCCTTAATGCTCATTATGTTAACTCATTAAGGCCTCACCAAATAAAAAAGTTGTTCATCGGATTTGCCGCACGGATATTTTCAGAACGTTTTTGGCTAATTGCGCTCGCCCCATTGGAAAAATCAATACAAAATTTTTTGGTGCCCTACTTTTTACGGATGTAAAAGTGTATAAATGCTTATATAATTCCAGTCCTAGATTGTTCTCAGATGGATTTTAATCAAAATAAATACATACTACGCACACATCATCTATAATAAATCATAACACTTATATAATTTAGTTGCATTAAAGTTGTTTCCCCTTGATGCAGTTACGCCATTTTCTTCATATGTTTACCAAATTACATGCTACAAAAATTGATTTATTTCATTGAAAAGTGGATGAAGAAAAGCATACTAATTTATTTGATAACATCAATCTACATTATTTTGGTAAGGGTAAATACTTATTGATGAATGTCACTTATCTTTTTTCTTTTTTTTTATGTCCAAATGATCAGCATTTGCATACGAAAGTTGGTGGGGTAAGGAATTTACATTATCACAGCAGTTTCGCCACAAGAGTACACAGCATGTATGCAGCAGGGGTACACAGCATGTACGCCGCAGGACTAGGGCCAGGAGTACACAGCATGTACACCGCAGGAGTACACAGCATGTACGCCGCAGGAGTACACAGCATGTACACCGCAAGGTAGTACACTGCAGGCTCATTTGCATGTGAAAAGTGTATGTGCCGCGTACATGCTGCGTACTATTTCCCGCATACTAAATTCCTCCAGCGTACATCCTGTGTACTATGTAGTCCACAGCATGTACGCAGCAAGTAGTACGCAGCAGAGCTCATTTGCATGTCAAAAGTGTACTACAAACATACTATCAGTGTATGTGCAGTGTATATCCTGCGTACTATTTAAAGCCCTTGATTTCAGTACACATCATGTACGCATCATATATGCTGTATGTACACAGCAAGAGTACGCAGCAGGCCTTTTTCTTCTGTAAGGGAAGGAACAATTTGTAAAAAAATTTGAAAACTTCCAGAAAATTTTGAGGAAAAAATGTGTTTAAAAATGTCAAGATAAAGAATAACATTTTCATCGGTTTAATATACATTTAAGAGAATGAAAAGCAGTAGTTTACCTAGTTCAGGGGCATTTATCACCACTAGTGACAGCTCTTGTATGGTTATTTTTTTTATATATATGTTTTTTTTTTATTTAATGTCGCACTGACACATGATGGGTCATATGGCGACTTACTAGCTTTAATGGTGAAGAAGACCCCAGGTGCCCCAACGTGCATTATTTCATCACAACCAGGTACGTGGGTAGAACCAACGACATTCCGTAAGCCAGCTGGATGGCTTCCTCACATGAAGAATTCAACACCCCTAGTAAGGCTCGAATCCACATCGATGAGGGGCCTCCGTGGCTGAGTGGTTAAGGTTGCTGACTTCAAATCACTAGCCCCTCATCAATGTGGGTTCAAGTCTCATGGTCATGGGACAAAGGTTTACCATGGTTGACCATGGCTGTGGTAATTGGCACCACAGTTGTATAACTTGGTATCAGACCATGGACAAAAACCATGGTCAACCATTGTCACATGATCATGAACAACCATGGTTTTCATGAAAAAGTACTGTCTGAATGAAGCTGAATTTTGGCTGAAAATTTGTCTGAATAATAGCTGAATATTAATGGCTGAATCATATCTGACACAAAATTCAGAACAATTTCAGCCTTGTTATGTATTCTGAATCATGTCTGATAAAACTATTCAGATAGACTTCAAACTTTTTACAGACTTGTGTTGCGCCTGATTACTGTGGAGGCCACCTGAGGAAAACAGTCAAGCTGAGCTGTTCACTGCACAGGAAGAGACTTTCTTCGTGAATGCCCAACTTTTGATGGGTGTTTTTTATCCAGAAGGTGGTGTTCATATCTTGGAAAAAAATAACATCAGGCAGACCTGTGGATTTGAATGTTACAAAACAGGGTCTTGACATAATCAACATTGAGAAAGCATGAAAACTTGACAATTAAACTCATTTGCCATGTTATCGGGAAAAAAAAAACAAGCTTCTGAGTGCTTTCTGTCATCTAGTGGCTTAGTCCTGTAACTGTATCAAAGTTAAAACAAAACATGGACTGAAGTTAGTGAAGGAAATTTTTATTTACGTATTGAATCATCCAGACACAAATGATAACAGAAAAGAATTCAGGTCGGACTACAATACTGACAGTATTTTAGAAAATGCAAAATGTTGAAAAAATATTATGTGAAAATTATCTTCACCACAGAAACTGTAGATTTGAACTCACACCTTCTTCCCTTTTGATTGTGGACATGTTGCAGAGGTTGTTTGGCATTGTCAGAATGGACATAAAATTCAATGGGAATCTTCAAGTAAACTTTCAGAAAATTATACAATAAATTATCGTGTAATGATGTCTTACCTATGCTCTGGAATTACACAAATAGGTTATGAACATTTTAGCCAGTACACTTACAAAACATTTCTGAAATCAGGCATTAAATACATTGTAAGCCATTGTTTCTGTTATTGTCAAAATATAAATGAACTGCGCCATGAGAAAACCAACATAGTGGGTTTGCGACCAGCATGGATCCAGACCAACCTGCGCATCTGCGCAGACTGGTCAGGATCCATGCTGTTGGCTAACAATTTCTCTAATTGCAGTAGGCTTTGAAAGCAAACAGCATTGATCCTGACCAGACTGCGCGGATGCGCAGGCTGGTCTGGATCCATGCTGGTCGCAAACCCACTATGTTGGTTTTCTCA
Source organism: Mercenaria mercenaria (assembly GCF_021730395.1). Lineage (NCBI taxonomy): Eukaryota > Metazoa > Mollusca > Bivalvia > Venerida > Veneridae > Mercenaria > Mercenaria mercenaria. The sequence continues at coordinate 41,878,778 of NC_069377.1, read as the reverse complement.
TGGCATGGCTCAAATTCAGTATTCTCTTTATGATGAAATGCAATATTCCAAAGACAAAGGTGAAAATGGAATTTCAATTATGACAGATGCTGTCACCACTGTAGGAAAAATAGTTATCACACAGATCATGTGACACTTGGGCAACATTTTCATTAAGTTATTTTTAATTTTCAGCATATTAATAAGAACCAGGAACCTTCTACTTAGAAACATAAACAAGAGGACCATGATGGTCCTGAATTGCTCACCTCTTCCCACATGACCCAGTTTTGAGTATGACGTCGTTTTTTCTATTATTTGACATAGTGACCTAGTTTTGAACTTGACCTAGGTATTATCAAGATAAAAATTCTGACCAATTTTCATGAAGATCCATTGAAAAATATGGTCTCTAGAGAGGTAACAAGGTTTTTCTATTATTTGACCTACTGACCTGTTTTGAACTTTACCTAGATATCATCAAGGTGAACATTCTCACTAATTTTCATGAAGATCTCATGAAAAATATGGCCTCTAGAGAGGTCACAAGGTTTTTCTATTTTTATACCTACTGGCCTAGTTTTTGACCGCACGTGACCCGGTTTCGAAACTGACCTAGATATCATCAAGGTGAACATTCAGATCAATTTTCATGAAGATCCATTGAAAAATATGGCCTCTAGAGAGGTCATTAGATTTTAATAATTTAAGACCTACTGACCTAGTTTTTTATCGCAGTTGACCCAGTTTCAAACTTGACCTAGATATCATCAAGATGAACATTCAGACCAACTTTCATACAGATCCCATGAAAAGTATGGCCTCTAGAGAGGTCACAAGGTTTTTTTTATTATTTGACCTACTGACCTAGTTTTTTAAGGCACGTGACCCAGTTTCAAACTTGACCTAGATATCATCAAGGTGAACATTCTGACCAATTTTCATGAAGATCCATTCACAAGTATGGCCTCTAGAGAGGTCACAAGGTTTTTCTATTTTTAGACCTACTGACCTAGTTTTTGACCGCAGTTGACCCAGTTTCGAATGTTACCTAGATATCATCAAGATGAACATTCAGACCAATTTTCATACAGATCCCATGAAAAATATGGCCTTTAGAGAGGTCACAAGGTTTTTCTATTATTTGACCTACTGCCCTAGTTTTTGAAGGCACTTGACCCACTTTCGAATCTGAACTAGATATCATCAAGATGAATATTCAGACCAACTTTCATACAGATCCCATGAAAAATATGGCCTCCAGAGAGGTCACAAGGTTTTTCTATTATTTGACCTACTGACCTAGTTTTTGATGGCACGTGACCCACTTTCGAACTTGACCTAGATATCATCAAGGTGAACATTCTGACCAATTTTCATGAAGATCTCATGAAATATATGGCCTCTAGAGAGGTCACAAGGTTTTTCTATTTTTAGACCTACTGACCTAGTTTTTGACCGCACGTTACCCAGTTTCGAACCTGACCTAGATATCATCAAGATGAACATTCAGACCAACTTTCATACAGATCCCATGAAAAATATGGCCTTTAGAGAGGTCACAAGGTTTTTCTACTATTTGACCTACTGACCTAGTTTTTGATGGCACGTGACCCAGTTTCGAACTTGACCTAGATATCATCAAGGTGAAGGTTCTGACCAATTTTCATGAAGATCTTGTGAAATATATGGCCTCTAGAGAGGTCACAAGGTTTTTCTATTTTTAGACCTACTGACCTAGTTTTTGAAGGCACGTGACCCAGTTTCGAACTTGACCTAGATATCATCAAGGTGAACATTCTGACCAGTTTTCATGAAGATCTTGTGAAATATAAGGCCTCTAGAGAGGTCACAAGGTTTTTCTATTTTTAGACCTACTGACCTAGTTTTTGATGGTACGTGACCCAGTTTTGAACTTGACCTAGATATCATCAAGATGAACATTCTGACCAACTTTATAAAGATCCCATGAAAAATGTGACCTCTAGAGTGGTCACAAGCAAAAGTTTACGGACGCACGGACGACGGACGACGGACACCGCGCGATCACAAAAGCTCACCTTGTCACTTTGTGACAGGTGAGCTAAAAACTCGGCCATGAACAAATGTATTATGATTTTGAAAGACAAGGTGTAAAGGTGAACATCCACTCTCATTATTGTAATCTTTCTGTCAATAATTTTGCGAGAACTAAGGATGATGTAAGAAATGCAACGCCAACGACAACCATCATGAATCCAGCAGCACCAACACCAACAACATCATATGGGCCAACGACAACCATCATGAATCCAGCAACATCAGCACCAACACCATCATTTAGACCAACAACCACCACCTAGAATCCAACAGCACCAACACCATCATACCAACCGACCACCACCAGAAATCCAGCAGCACTAGCACCATTGTATAAACCAAAAACCACCACCCAGAATCCAGCAGCAGCACCGATATATGGACCGACACCAATACACATCACTCCGTCTTAGCAAAAACCCTTCTGATGAGTGGGAGTATGCCAATTCTTCCACCCAGAAGAAGAGAGTGGGTCTCTGTACCTGAAGAAAGTATTCCAGTTACATCTAATCTCTGTTGGCCACCGAATGGCTGGACCTCCTTTACACATGACCAGAAAGCTTTGGCGGTTGAATCTGCAGCAATGTCACTGGATCACCAAAACGTCATCAACTTCAAACATCTAGACCGAACAACACTACTTTTCAAATATAATTATTTAGTCTTACCCGGAACCAAAATGCACCACACTGGACCAACAACAAAACTGTTAGAATACAATTATGAGGTCATCAAAAACAGCGCTGTAGAAAAAGATAACAGCTCCACAGAAAATCAGATAGCAATAATCCGGTCATTCTCACCAACTCCACCTTCCACTCTTCTTCAAAGTATTAAACACATTCCTCTGAGATTAACCATCGAGGGGTGGCCACAATCATCATCATGAAAATCCTGAAAGCCAGTACTGACCACATCATAACACATCTGAGGAACCTACACCCTTGAATACATAATATCAATTAATATAATTACACATACGTTAGTAACATTTATCAACGTAATGAACTGTAAGTTATTTTGTTATTTTCCGCACAAGGACTACGGATTATTTTAGAGTACTGCGCAACTGATGAACTTGTTCACACATTTAGGACTCTGGACTGTTTAAGGTATTATGTGAAGTGATCATGAACTATTTAAGAACTATGAACTGTGGATTTCATCTCCTGCATAACCCCCTAATGAGCCCCACACGAGAGATGACGCAGCTACTGCAGCCGAGATTTTAAGGACGAGGCTTATCAGCTGTATGAGTAGGCAACAAAATATTTCTTAAAAATTTTAATAAATAAAAATCTAATTAAAACGGACACATCCAGTGCTAAGTTTGTGGGTTTAAATAATTATGAGGTTTCTTTACCGGTTGCAATAATTTTACAGGTGCAAGCTTCTAATTCATTAACAGGAACCACCAGAGTAGGTTCGCAGAACTTGGATGCTCAGAATGGACGCCATTAAATGGCGTGTTTTGTTCAGTTCCGATGATTGCGGGAACAAAAAGCAATTTGGAAAGACAAAAATAATACCGTTTATGGAGTAAAGTGTCAATGACACGAACGGATGAAATCCAATTATTCTCCATTATGGTTGCAAAACGCACAGTTGCAGTAAACGCTGCACAAGCCTGAAAGGCATGGGAAAATATAGCCAAACGATCGGGAAACGAAAGCCATAACACGGTAAAATTTATCATGAAAATTACTTTAAATTACTTAGTTTCGAAGTATATTACATATTAAACTGTGTCTGAATGACCTTCTATATAGACTGTATCTACTAAACTGCAAAAATGCAAAATTACTGAGACCAAAGAGCTATTTTATACTTCTTTGCTGAGACTACCTATAAATACGTGCCTACAAGCTTTATAATGCCGCATTGACATACCTAAGAGGGTCGTTCAAAAATGATTAATTATGAAAAATTAAGTATACAATTGTTAAAATAAAATGTTTAAAATAAAAAAGCAAACGGCCGTAAAGCAGAAAGTGCATTACCTTATAAATTAAGTTATATTCACACAATATTACTCTTATAATTTTAGGTCTGAAAATGGCAGAACCTAATGACCCTAATGGGTCCCCAATTTCGTACAAGACAGTAGAAAAGAGAGGTGATGAAATCTTGCAAGAACTCAGCGAAAATATGCAAAAATTTGCATCTACTGCAAAATCTGTGGCGGAGATGAACAACACCAAAGAAAATCTTCAAGGAGAAGAGAAAGATCTGAAAAGGAAACGAACAGATGCAGACAATGATCAAGGGCCGGTCAAAAAGTCGGCAACAACGCAGTCTACATCTCCAATACCAATAGCACACACAGATGATGAAAGTGAGTCAGAAACAGATGATCTGGATAACTTTCTGACTAAACAACCCCAAGATAAGGAAGAAGAAGATGATTCCATGCATGGACTTTGAAGTGATCATGAACTTTTGAAATATTATCTAAAAAGTGTAAAGTGACCATGAACTATTCAAGTACTATGGACTTTCTTTTCAGTACAATAGTGAATTTATCACAAACTGTTTTAAGTATTACAGACTGTGAAGTGATCATGAACTGGAATATTATACAAAATGTGCGATATTCATGGACTAGTTCTTTGTAAGTATTAAAAACAAGAGTGCCAGAATGTCACAATATATGCCTGTCACAGCAAATTTCTTTACTCTAGCACCTGTATTTGCAAATGGAATTTTAATTTTGTGGTTGTTTAGTAATCATTGTAAGTCATTTGTTTTTCAATGTCCACAAAAAAACTCCTTACCAGGTAGAGATACCTTAAAATACACCTAAAATTTGAAAGTAACATCCATGTTGTACCACAGAAAAGTGGTCTTGTTTTTTCCCTACGGTCAATTATAAAAAAGTTACAATATAAGTTATTTATAGTAACAACTAAGGGAAGATAATCTTAAAAAAAAAAAAAAAAAATCCCCAAAAAAAATTGTAAGTCCACACAAAAATCTTTACCAGGTAGAGATTGGTCAAAATACATCTCATAACTGGATGTAGCATGCATGTTGTACTACAGAAAAGTGGTCTCGATTTTTCCCTACGACTAGTAATGAAAAAGTTACAATATAAGCTATTTATAGTAACAACAAAGGGAAGTAATTCTAAAGAAGGGAACTGCGCATGACACTTTGTCTCATGATGGTGTATAATTGTGCCAAGTTACATCAAAATCCCTCCATGCATGAAGAAGAAATGCTTCGGACAAAGTAATTCTTGTATCTGACCTTTGGCCTCTAAGTGTGACCTTGACCTTTGACCTGGTTCTTGCGCATGACACTCCGCCTCATAGTGGTGAACATTTGTGCAAAGTTATATCAAAATCCCTCTATGCATGAAGAAGAAATGCTCCGGACAAGGTTTTTATTCTTGTATCCTTTGACCTCTAAGTGTGACCTTGACCTTAGACCTAGGGACCTGGTTCTTGCGCATGACACTTTGCCTCGTGGTGGTGAACATTTGTGCCAAGTTATATCAAAATCCCTCCATGCATGAAGAAGATATGCTCCGGACAAAGTTTTCTTTTTTGTATCCTTTGACCTCTAAGTGTGACCTTGACCTTAGACCTAGGGACCTGGTTCTTGCGCATGACACTCCGTCTCATGATGATAAACAATTGTGCCAACTTTCATCAAAATCCCTCCATGCATGAAGAAGATATGCTCCGGACAAAGTCATTCTTGAATTTGACCTTTGACCTCTAAGTGTGACCTTGACCTTAGACCTAGGGACCTGGTTTTTGCGCATGACACTCCGTCTCATGATGGTGAACACCTGTGCCAAGTTTCATCAAAATCCCTTCATGCATGTAGAAGATATGCTCCGGACAAAGTCTGTGGACGCCGCCCGCCCGCCCGCCATCCCGCCCGCCCGCCAGGGGCGTTCCCATAATATATCCCGTTTTTCAAACGGGCGTATAAAAAGTGTGAAGTGCCCATGAACTATTTAGGTACTATGGACTGTGAAATGATCATAAACATTCAAAATATACGTGAAGCATTCATGGACTCTTTTAAGTGCAATGAACAATGAAGTGATCATTAACTTTTACGTATTGCAAACAGCGAAGTTATCACAAACTTTCAAAGTATTGCATATGAAATGTTCATGAACTATTTGTGCATTATGAACTATGAAGTGCTGATGAACTATTTAAATATGATGTATCTTTGAATGAGGAGTGTTAAGTAAAAGCATTATGAACAGTGAAGTTTTAAGTATAATGCTATGAACTGTGAAGTGTTAGAAGGTATTTCTGTATGAACTGTGTGCATGAACTGACTTAAAAGACTTAAAGATGCACCATTATTAACTGTGAAGTGTAGTAGAAAATGTACTTAGTTATCAACTTTAGTAAATCTTACTGGAAAGCAAGTATGTAATTAACAAACTTCAGGAATATTCTGGAACGATCCGTGTAATTATTTGTTTGCTTTGAACCCGCAATGCTGAAAAATGCTGGATCGTTATATTTTTGTCTCTATTTCAGTTTATCGAAGACAACTGTATTAGTTTCCCTTTTTGAATCAATTCTTTGTATCTGCCCTTACCTTTTAATCCGTTTATAGCAGCACAGTTTACGTTAATTCCATATTATTTAATGTTTACTGTGACTTGACCTGATTACACTGACAGCGCGCTTTTTGTGTTAAGGATTTTGATTGGTCCCCAGCATTCAAGCGTCCCTTCCAGCATTCACACAAGTGATCAGTAACAACAGTAGTTGTGCATGGGGCATGTTAGGTTCTTTTAGAAAAAACAAGAGCTGTCTCCGTAGGATGACACATGCCCCCAATGGCACTTTGAATGAATAGTTATGGCCGATGTTAGAGTTTAGGACCTTTGACCTAAGGAGCTGGGTCTTGCGCGCGACACATCGTCTTCCTGTCTCACACATTCATGCATAGTTATTTTAAAATCCATGCAAGAATGACAAAGATATGGACCGGACATGCCCATCAATGCACTATCATGAAAAATGATCTTTAACGTCTAAGTGTGACCTTGACCTTTGAGCTACGGACCTGGGTCTTGCGTGTGACACGTCGTCTTACTGTGGTACACATTCATGCCAAGTTATTTGAAAATCCATCCATCGATGACAAAGATATGGACCGGACACGCCCATCAATGCACTATCCTTTAACATCTAAGTGTGACCTTGACCTTTGAGCTACGAACCTGGGTCTTGCGCATGACACGTTGTCTTACTGTGCTACAAATTCATGCCAAGTTATTTGAAAATCCATCCATCGATGACAAAGATATGGACCGGACACGCCCATCAATGCACTATCCTTTAACGTCTAAGTGTGACCTTGACCTTTGAGCTACGGACCTGGGTCTTGCTCACTGCACGTCGTCTTACTGTGGTACACATTCATGCCAAGTTATTTGAAAATCCATCCATAGATGACAAAGATATGGACTGGACACGAAAATTGCGGACAGACCGACAGACAGACAGACGGTTCAAAAACTATATGCCTCCCTTCAGGGGCATAAAAATTGCAGAGTTACGGGATTTCGTATTTTGTTACTATGCTATATACATAGACACAATCTTGTGTGCACCATCTCTCCTCATCCCCTTGACACAATTTAATGAAACTTCACGCAAGTGATCAGTAACAACATAGTTGTGCATGGGGTATGTTAGGTTCTTTCAACAACAAAAATTGCAGAGTTATGAGACTTTGTTTCTTGTTAACATACAGTCTGCATAATTATGCAATCTTGTGCATGCCTAATCTTCCGAACCCCTGCACACAGTTTAATGAAACTTCACACAAGAGATCAGTACCAACCCTAGTTGTGCATGGTGCATGTTACGTTCTTTTAGATAAATATTCTGCATAGTTATGGGACTTTGTTTTTTGTTACTATACTGTATACATACAGTCTATATACATACAGTCCACATAATTATGCAGTCTTGTGTACGTCAAATTGCAATGTACTGTGTCAGTGCATGCAGGCGGGTACATTCATCACCTTTCGTGATAGTTCTAGTTTATTTAAGGAGGATGAGCCTAGGAGAGTGGATGTCAAAGGAGAAAAAGTATGTTTGAAGAACGTGTATGTTGAAGATGCCAGTGGGAAGGCAAAAGTAACATTATAGAGAGAGATGGCTGACTCAGACGTCAGGCCTGGGGATCATGTCAACATCACAGATGTTGTAGTGAACTTATTCAACAACACTACTTCATTGTCCACAATACAACAGACCAAAATTGAGGTATCATGTCTTTTTGTACTTTGTAATGAATGCCTTAAATCTGCAGAATATATGCTGGACTTTTATCTTGAATTAATTAATTAATATTAGAAAAGAACGAAACAATATAATTTGATTTGATTCAGTAAGAGATACTTCTAAATGTTGTTTGTTTGTTCAACAGTATTTCAGTCATGTAACGGCGGGGAGTTAACCTAACCAGTGTTCCTGGATTCTGTACCAGTATAAACCTGTTCTCTGCAAGTAACTGCCAACTACACCACATGAATCAGAGGTGGAGGACTAATGATTACAGACACAATGTTGTTTATCAAATAGTCACAGAGAACATACGCCCCACCCAAGGATAAAACTCGCGACCCACGATCGACGCTCTACCTACTGAGCTAAGCGGACGGGTTTCTTGTATGTAGAAAATAACTTCAATAAGTTAATTTTTTAATCAGTACTACCTTTGTCAGGGTTTGATAAAATTGTTTTGGTCAGACTAATGTGAAAACAATCCCTAAAATTCATTAAATGCAAATTTTCGCATTACCAAGGTTTATACTATATAGTAAGAGGGGAGCGTTGGTGTAGTTGATAAGGTGTCATCTGTCAATCCAGGGGTCACTGGTTCGAGCCCTACTGTGGTTGAGACCATGCATGATTAAATATTGTAAATCTGGGCAAGTAAGTTTTAACTGCAGAGAAGTCTCATTTGTCTGTAGACAGGTGAAATGTATCGAGATTTCCACATCCCTGGGTGTTATAACGGTATGTGAGTACTAGAATCACTTTTAACACATGTATTACTCTACTGACAATAAGCTTCTTGTATGTTATGGTTCAACATTCCTGATCTAATTCGAGATTAAATCATTTGTTCTATAACAGTTTTGGGCTGTTTTGATACAGCCCATAATGTCAGGATATTTAATGAAAAACTTGATGGCTGAACTTGAAAACAAATAGGCTGTCAATAATTGTCTTATTGTAGAAGAGTATGTGGTCCAATTTGGTTCCTTTCATGGGAGGAGGTTCAGGTGGCTCCTTGAGAACACACCAGGATATGTGGGCTGGTTGGTGGTTCAAGTGAGCAAAGACGAAGTTAAAGAAGACATGTCAAACGTGGAAAAGAACAAACTTGCTCTAAAGGTATGTTTTTTCTTTCATTCTTAAGATGATTTCATCCCATATGCTTTTTAACACTCACAGATGTGGTTTTTATATTTACAAATTGTCGTGTGACGATCTGTAAACAATATTCAGTTATATTTGATACTTTTATAGCTTGAAAAGTTTTAATCTGTAAATCTGATAATCTAATACCTGTATCTTAACAGATTCTACCTTTTTACCATAACATATGAATTACTCCATGGCCAAATGGTTGTAAACCACATTTCAAAAATATAACTTCATTTTGTGTGCAGATTTATAATTTCTAAAATAACATGCTCTAAACATAAAAAACAAGAGGGCCATGACGGCCCTATACATCGCTCACCATCATCACTCACAATCATCAAGCCAAACTTTCTAAGTTTCATAAATATTGGGTCACAAATGTGGCCTCTAGAGTGTTAACAAGCTTTCCCACGATCTGACCTACTGACCTAGTTTTTGACCCAACATGACCCAGATTCAAACATGACCTAGAGATCACCAATACTAACACACTGATCAAGTTTCATAAAGATTGGGTTAAAAATGTGGTCTCTAGAGTGATCACAAGCTATTGCTTCGATCTGATGTACTGACCTTGTTTCTGACCCCACATGACCCAGTTTCAAATTTGACCCAGAGATCATCAAAACAAACGTTCTGACAAAGTTTCATAAAGATTAGGTCATAAATGTGATCTCAAGAGTGTTCACAAGCTTTTCCTTTGATCTGACCTACTGACCTAGTTTTTGACCCCACATGACCCAGTTTCAAACTTGACCTAGAGTTTATCAAGACTAACGTTCTGACCATGTTTCATAAAGATTGGGTCAAAAATGTAGTCTCTAGAGTGTTCACAAGCTTTTCCTTTGATCTGACCCATGACCTAGTTTTTGACCCAACATGACCCTGTTTCAATCTGGACTTAGAAATCATCAAGACAAACATTCTGATCAAGTTCCATAAAGACTGGGTCAAAAATGTGGTCTCTAGAGTGTTCACAAGGCAAATGTTGATGGAAGACGCACATCGACGGGCAATGACCGGTCACAATAGCTCACCTTGAGCACTTTGTGCTCTGGTGAGCTAAAAACACAACATATTACAAACGTTATCTGTGATGTAATTAGTAATAACCTCGACTTGCTCTAGCAATCTAGTTATCAATGCTCGACCCAGCCACGGTATATTTCACATAGAAAATAAAAGGAAACAAGGAGCTGCATTCAATAAATGCTTGATGCCCCCGGTGGCATCCTTGTCGATACAAAGCAACCCAAGTCCAAAACGAGGTCAAGGTCAAACTGAGGTCAGGTGATGTCTGAAGATGAAGAATGGTCACAGCTTACATCTGTAATAGTATCAAGTCATTCTTGTAAGTGGTTTTGATGCTAGACGAAACCGTCTCATTTGGTTAACCAAGAGATGGCCCCTATAAAGCAACCTAAGTCCAAAATGAGGTCAAGGTCAAACTGAGGTCAGGTGATGTTTGAAGATGAAGAATGGTCACAGGTTACATCTGTATTAGTATCAATTCATTCTTGTAAGCGGTATTGATGCTAGACGAAACGGTCCCATTTGGTTAACCAAGAGATGGCCCATATAAAGCAACCCAAGCCCAAATGAGGTCAAGGTCAAGGTCAAACTGAGGTCAAGTGATGTCTGAAGATAAGGAATGGTCACAGGTTACATCATTATATTAGTATCAAGTCATTCTAGTAAGGGGTATTGATGCTAGACGAAACGGTCCCATTTGGTTTACCTTGTACGGACGGACAGGACAATCACTATATGCCTCCCGCATCAGTAGATGCCGGGGGCATAAAAAGCTGGAAACAAACTATTTGCCAAAGCATGTCCACCCTAAGTCAGACAGTGTTTATCCACCATGCATATTTTGCAACAGTCTTGCAGTCATACAAAGGCAACACAATTTTGTGAAACCCATCAGTTGTTTTGTTTTTTGTTTCCTGGGGTACATGATGATGTTTGAGGAGGGCAAGGAGATTGTAGAGAAAATCTAAATCTGAGCCAGTCACTCAGTCACCTGCCCTAGTTAAATCTCTTATAAAGGGTCCTTTGCCTCCACCAGATGTGTTGAAAAAGCGAATTCAGAGGTTATCTTCTCCACCAAAGCTTACACCAAGTAAGCATCTGTTTCCAATTAGGCTATCTTTATTATTTTTCATTGCAGAATTTGCAAAATATACGAACAGCTGCAAGTGGATATATAATGGTGTTTTTGTTTTTTTACTGACCAATCCTTCTGGCATTCAAAGTTAATACACCAGAATCCAGTTTGTAGTCCAGTGCAGCTGACTGGATGTAAAGGAGTCAAAATTGTCAGAAATGAGAGAGAGTGAGAATTAATAGTTCTAACACAATTATTCTTCATAATGTTCAGTCACATGTATCTTGTGAAAGTGTTGCAAAATAATGTATTTATTAAAATTCGTTAGGATTGCATTCAGTACAAGTGTAATGGAGCTTTACTTTAGCCAGTGCTAGGGGTGCGAGAGATGTTTTCACATTTCATTACCTCTCATGAAGAGGCTCAATAGTACCGGGTCCATTGTTATGTTGTTTTTTTTGGTTTTATTCTGTGTTTCCAAGGGATCTTTTTACAGACTTTATTGGAATGACAAGAAATTAATTGCAGTGGTTAGTTCACAGCTCATTTGATGACATAAAATGATGTTTTTGGTATTCAAATCTTTCCTTAAATTTTTATTCCTAGATATTCCAACCGGACAGGACAGTGAAACCGTAAAGCATGGATTAAACTGTTAAAAACATCGCATATATTACTTTGAAGATACCCCAACAACAGAGGATATGGAATTGGTTGCATGCCTTGAGGAACATGTGTCTGCTCAGAGAGGTTTGTGTTTAAAACATAGCTTGAGAACACGAAAGAGAAATTCAGGCCTTGATGTTAAAACGCTATAACTAAACTCAGTTCTTTCTCAAGGTTTCTCTCAGTTTGATGAAATTTTACTGGCCATGGTAAAATATACTAAAAACCCCACAAAGGTCAATGAAAACACATTTGTTTCAGGCAAAACGTTAATATTACCTCATAATCGGGCAGTGTTTCATGAATACAGTTGTGTAGACTGCCTTGAAGCCATCTATGGACAGATTAAGAAACTATTTTATTGTTCTTGTTTATCTTATTTTTATTTTGAAATAAGTTGCAATTATGGGCATGATTAAAAGGTTACGTATTACTGGTAGTATCTATTTACAGTCTATATGACATCAGTTTTACTTTGTATAATTATATCCTATGCACAGTAAAATTGCACGAGCCTAAATGGCATGGAAAAATTGATACATATGATAACTTACAAACAACGAAAGAAAACGAAAGTCTGAAATTCAAATACTAAATATTCGAAATAAACACCTGGATCTTAAATGAAATTTTCATAGTGAGAGTCAAGGATACTTTATGGGTATCAATAAGACTTCAAAATGAAACTAAAGTAATACACTGTTCACAAAGAGAGTCAAATAGAATCCTTAGGACATGTAAACAATGGCGGCGCTTACGAGTTTTAATTATGCTAATGGAAACATTCCAATACGGGGCTGGAAATAATCGATATATACATGTTTTATTTATGCGTTATACTACACGCTAACTCTACTTATTGTTGCGAATTCATTTACAAACAAAATATAACCCAGCAAAAAAAAAAACTTATTACATGTCGCTGGGAATAAAAATAATCATTTACAACGCATAGTACAAGAGCAGCCTCTACACCAAAGGCTCAAAAAGGAGGGGTTCCTTTACAAACCATAATGGACAATGCAGGCTGGTCAAATGCTAGCACTTTCTCCCAGTTCTATTGTAAAGATGTTGAAATAACAAACTCTGTCAAATTTCAAACAGCTGTCTTAACAGAATGAAATGTTATATGGGTGCACTGGTAAACAAGAGCACCGCCTTGCGGGTGCTGACGCTCATCTGATTTTTTTTGTATAATAGAAACATTGTCCTACCTCTTGATTTTCTAAGTCTAAAAAGGGCCATCATTTTGCAAAAAGCAGGATAGAGTTATGTTTCTTGATGTACAGTGTCCAGTTATGATGGTGAAAAACTATTGCAAGTTTTAAAGCAATAGCTTTGATAGTTTATGAGAAAAGTTGACTTAAACATAATACTCAACCAAGAAAATGATTTTCTAAGTCCAAAAGGGGTAATAATTATTGCAAAAAGCAGGATGGAGTTATGTTGCTTGCTGTACACGGTCAGCTTATGATGGTGAACAAGTGCTGCAAGTTTCAAAGCAATAGCTTTGATAGTTTAAGAGAAAAAGTTGACCTAAACATAAAACTTAACCAAGAAATCTGATATTTTTTAAGTCCAAAAGGGGCCATAAATCTTGCAAAAAGCAGGATGGAGTTATGTTTCTTGCTGTACAGGGTCAGCTTATGATGGTGAACAAGAATTCCAAGTTTCAAAGCAATAGCTTTGATAGTTTAGGAGAAAAGCTGACCTAAACATAAAACTTAACCAAGAAAACTGATTTTCTAAGTCCAAAAGGGGCAATAATTCTTGCAAAAAGCAAGATGGAGTTATGTTTCTTGATGTACAGGGTCTGCTCATGATGGTGAACAAGAATTCCAAGTTTCAAAGCAATAGCTTTGATAGTTTAGGAGAAAAGTTGACCTAAACATAAAACTTAACCAAGAAATCTGATATTTTTTAAGTACAAAAGGGGCCATAAATCTTGCAAAAAGCAAGATGGAGTTATGTTTCTTGCTATACAGGGTCAGCTTATGATGGTGAACAAGTATTCCAAGTTTCAAAGCAATAGCTTTGATAGTTTAGGAGAAAAGCTGACCTAAACATAAAACTTAACCAGGCAACGCCAACGCCGACGCTGACACCGACGCCGACGCCGACAACCGCTCAAGTGATGACAATAACTCATCATTTTTTTTCAAAAAATCAGATGAGCTAAAAACTGTCTATATCAGATGTTAATTATGTTGACATATGTACTGACTTTTTTCTTCTTCTTTTATTTTCGTTAATATTAAGTATTTATTGAGTAAAGTGTGAAAAATATTAAATATGTATATCCATTATAAGGGTTTGTTCTTGTATTTACGAAAGGAGCAGCTTAAAACCCTCATAAGAAGATACATAAAAAAGAAGGAAACTGGCATGTCCAAGGCAGCCAAAACCTTGTGTACAGCCATGTTCACCACAAAGACGCTCAACGAAAGAAAGCTGAATGACCTGCATAGTTAGTAGTATATTTTTCAGCACCAGATTTCGAAGCATGCATCATATCATAATAATTATTATGTTACATTTTAAATAATGTCAAATCTTTTTAGTTTGTCTGTTACATAAACAACAGCTGAATTATTGTCATCTCCAACATCGCCTATAACTTTCTTATCCCTCAACTGTAATTGACAAATCGTATAACAGACAAGCTTAGTGGCTCTGTGAACTGCTCTTTTCAATAATTGTGTTACATCAAGTGGAGGCTCAGTTTTACAGTGTATAGAGCGCCAGATAGGGAGGTTGCAGGTGGGGTGAGATTCTCTCGAGGTCACCTTGCACGCAGGGAATGTACTGGTTGGTAACCCAGGAAGCAGAATCAAGCATGATTAACCTCAGTTGTAGGAACAGGTTTCACAATCAATGTAAAATAAATGAGTATTTAAGAAAAAGGATGTAAATGATCATCTTTAATTTATAATTTCATCTATATTAAATATTCTAAAATATTGTTGTTAGATCATATTATTTTAGCGTCTTAATATCAGAGTTTGGGTTATATACAAAAATATTATATTTTCATTTCAGCTATTATTCTGGAAGACTTCCCATCTTCATCCAAAACTACAATAAACAGAAAATTGGCAGAAATACTGAAGCCATCTAGAAAATCTTCATTATAATTCAGACCCTTGTCAAATGAGTCATAAACAATTAAATAAACCCAACATGGGTGAAAATTTTCAGTACTGTTACTGTATTCAGTATTATGAAGGATATTCCTTTGTATAAATGTTTTGTAAAAACAACATTTTCATTGTTAAAACCTATGATATAAGTATTTTCTAACTTTTACCCTTGTAAACTGTACATTGTATTGAAAATACCTGTTTTAAATGCATCACGTAATACACTAAACAACTTAAGATTTGAAATGTACTTGTTTATGTATATAAAATTTAAATGTTTATTTTCTATTTTAATGTGTCAGTATATACAATATTTTTTAATTTACTAGTAATGTTGAATACAATAAATTACTTGCAGTTTCATAAAAAATTTCAACTGAAAATATTAATTTTAATATAAATAACTAACAGTTTTAATATTTCACCATTTATTATAATTGTGTAAGTCTTTCAATTCAATGTATTCAAGATAGGCATTATTTTTCGGAGATTAGCACATCCTCCAAAATGTGGACAGAATGTCCGTATTATTGCGGACAAAATGTCCACATTAAATGCGGAAATACTTTCCGAATTTCATGCAGAAATACTTTCCGACTTTCATGCGGAAATTTGTTTGTTTGTTTGTTTTGGGTTTAACGCCGTTTTTCAACAGTATTTCAGTCATGTAACGGCGGGCAGTTAACCTAACCAGTGTTCCTGGATTCTGTACAAGTACAAACCTGTTCTCCGCAAGTAACTGCCAACTTCACCACATGAATCAGAGGTGGAGGACTAATGATATCAGACACAATGTCGTTTATCAAATAGTCACGGAGAACATACTTCCCACCCGAGGATCGAACTCGCAACCCCGAGATCCGTAGACCAACGCTCTTACCTATTGAGCTAAGCGGGCGGGTTTTCATGCGGAAATGGTCGAATACTCCGAATTCTGCAAATTGTCCAAAATCAAATATTTCCGCATGCGGAAAACCATGCGGAATTGAGAGTGCGAATACTCCACATATTTGCGGACTTTTTTTTCCGCATTATTTGCAGAAATCTGGGCTAAGGGAACAGAGAAACACATTTTTTCATAACTTATCCTATCCGGATGGCTAGCAACTACTTTAAACTGTTTTAAACTTCAGCAAATATATAACAGTACTGAAATAATTATTTCAAAGCATAAAATTGTTAATAAACAATTTTAAAACAAAACTGGGTTGGAATGAACATTTTAGTTTCATGTAAAACATTGAAACAGTATTTTGACATCCCGTATTTTATCGATATTTTATTCTATTTCAGTTATGGCATTCACAATTCCCCAGTGACAAGTCAAAAAACATGTCCGTAAAGAGGTTGGAACAGAGGATTATGGAGGAATTCCTTTGACGGACAAAGCATCACTGGTCATACAAGGAATGATTGGTAAAGGGAGTTAAGGCAAAGTCAATTTGTGTACGAAAGAAGGCAAGCCGATTATAATGAAGGAGCTTTTAGATGATGATGATGATGATCACAGACGTCTGTTTAGGAAGGAAGCAACCCTCCTGCATTCACTGAGTCATGTGAACATAGTTGGGTTTGATAGCATTGTGACAACCCATGTAGATAATCGTCTGGCATTCTTGATGGAATATGTGTCCTTTGATTTAAGTCCCTTTGGAACAGTGTAATGTTTCATCCTTAAAGGAACTGCTTCAATCTTTAGACTCAGCTGACTTTGTTCGGTTTGAACACCTTCCAGAGGTAATTGCGAAGGATATTTGCAATGGTCTCTCTTATCTACATGGTAAAGATGTTGTTCATAGAGACTTGAACCTGAAAACATACTTGTTTCAAACACACATTATATGACAGAATGTAAAGAAAATTTGATGAAATACTGGTTAACAAAACGAGAACAGACAATGTCAACAGATGTTCACCTGTTTATATGGCACCAGAAATTCACAAGCACGATGGAAATAGAAAGACTTTAGAACAAATAAAGAGTATGGATGTTTGGTCAATGGCAATCAGACATTCTTTATGCTTTGCAGTCGCAAATTATTCTTTATAGTATGCCTCTCGATTCAAATCATTTTACTTATTGAGAATTTCATAACGTTATGCAGCAAGAAAAAAAGTAAAATGGAACTTTATGTTGTGTGCGTCTTTCTAACGACACAACACGTCTTGCGTCATGTTCGTTTACGCGCGCCTGTTTCCCACACTGAGATTAAAAATCATGGCAAAATGCATTTCTCAATTACTGAAATAGCACCAACCCTACTGTAGGGACCCGCTTTAGTGAAGGTTTTGTTGGGTTATTAATATACTTGTAATTTAAACTCCTTTTGGGTGCTTTCAACTCTGCAAGTGGGAGAAGGCTGTTTGCGCATTAATGTCAGAATTGTTCTTGCTTCTAATCGAATGAATACTTGATTGTTTGTACTTGTTGATATTTTATATCCCACCTCCATGCTCCTTATTTGTTTGTTACATGTTCTCCTTTTTCTTCTAGTTTCAGATACATTTTATGAGTACAAGTTCAGTCAACCCACTTCTTTGCCTCCAGTAGTTACAGCTTCATATGTTCACATGTTGGTTTATGGACAGTGTTTGATTTACAGAACTGCTGTGATTATAATGGTCTTAAGAATCCATTATACCAAATAGTTTTAGAACATTATCTTTACATTTAATATTTGGTCAGTGATAAGTCATGTTATTCCTTTTACAAGTTGCTCAGAACTGAGTCACAAGCAAAACTGACAGGTTACATCTTCTTGCCCAGGTTATTCATCCTTTGGCCATGTAATGATCATTTTGTTGTCCAGTTACAAATTGTATGACAATCTGACTAAATAGAAATCATGACATATTCAATATTTAATATAAACACCCACTAATGTGGTCATGCTGCGCATTTCATATTTACTCATTTATTTATTTATTTATATATTTGGGTTTTACAGCGCACCAACACAGTTACTCATCTAATTGACCGTTTTCCTTAAATACTAATTTGGAGATAGAACTTCATATGCAGTATCACTTCTGGGGAGTATCAATCTTGCACTCAGACCAGTTGTTGATACATATGCCCATTATTTGCATATGTTGTAAAGTTGGTTTAGGACAAGGACAATTAACATTGTATTTATGTTACAGAACAGAGATATTGTTAATTATCTGAGACTATGTTAAAGAATTATAAAGAAAGACATTGACACTTATATATTACCGTAGAACTTAGTAGAATATTAAATAGTAGTTTACTGAAGTGAACAGTTGTTGTTGTTGCTGTAGTTAAGCTAGTGAGAACCCTGTTACACCAAACTGTTAAGTGCATTATGTGAAATATATGAACGTTTCAAGAAGTTACTTTTTACGTCTGTCTGTTTTATATACCCGAGCTCAGCTGGAGTCTGATCCCAGGTTTGGAAGTTAGGTCAGCCTCCATCAGTATATCTTAACTTTATGAAATAAGAATTTTGTTTGTTTCAAGTGTACTGTATTAGGCCTATTATTTTCCATAAAGCCTTTTGTCTCCCATATACATCCTGGAAGGCTCACACAGAGATGACGTAGCTCATTATCGATGCAAATTCAGAACAAGGCTCAACATTGGGCGGATGACATTATTAAACTGAGGGAGTTTTAAAATTAAACGCATTTATCATTGTTATTGGTTTCCTATTAGTGTTTTATTTTGAATTAGAATTAAAACTCTGTTGGATACAATCAGGAACTCTGGTAAAACATATTTCAGATATTTCCTTTTTTATTTACGTCACAGATCAACAATTGATTCTTGCAATTATTGATTACCTTGTTTTACTTTGTTTCCTGTCATGTAGATTTTGTCTGAATGACAAAATTACAGTCAGAATGACTTATCATCAGCCTGAATGTTTGTTAACATCTGAATTGATTTTAACACGACAAACTTTCTTAATTTTCGAAGAGCTAAAGGAATTATAAATTCAGGAGATTTCACCCACATGGTGAGGTGGTTATTTTTATCTCAAACTATCATCAATTCCTCGGGATGGAATTGAGGATTAAATACTAATTACTGGTTTTTGCAATGATATAAGTCATTGTATTTCAATCAATCAAAAAGTTTATCTACATATTTTTTTCCCTTTTTGGGACAATGGCCATGGGCCCGGGAACTGGGTCAACAAATTTGGCAGTGATCTAGGGCTGAAGCGCAGGTGGAAATGCGCATGCACAATGCAGCACATCCGATAATAACAAACTGGATAATATCCTTAAACAAGAGGGCCATGAAGGTAAAGATCATCAAGATCAACATTCTAACCAAGTTTCATTAAGATATGGTCATAAATGTAGCCTCTAAAGTGTTAACTAGCTTTTCCTCAGATTTGACCTGGTGACCTAGTTTTTGCCCCAACATGACCCAGATTCAAACTTGACCTAAAGATCATCAAGGTTAACATTCTGATTAAGTTTCATGAAGATAGTCATAAATGTGGCCTCCAGTGTTAAAAAGCTTTTCCTTTGATTTCACGTAGTGACCTAGTTTTTGACCCACTGACCCAGATTCAACTCGACCTATGGATCATCAAGATTAACATTCTGATCAAGTTTCATTAAGATATGGTCAAAAATATGGCTACTACAGTGTTAACAAGCTTTTCCTTTGATCTGACCTAGTGACCTAGTTTTTGACCCCAGATGACCAATTATCATTCTCGTCCAACATTTTGAGGGTAACATTCTGACCAAGTTTCATTAACATTGGGCCAAAATTGTGACCTCTAGAGTGTAAACAAGCTTTTCCTTTGATTTAACCTGGTGACCTAGTTTTTGACCCACCTGACCCAGATTCGAACTCGACCTATGGATCATCAAGATTAACATTCTAACCAAGTTTCATTAAGAGATGGTCATAAATGTGGCCTCTAGAGTGTTAACTAGCTTTTCCTTTGATTTGACCTAATGACCTAGTTTTTTACCCCAGATGACCCAATATCAAACTTGTCCAAGATTTTATTGAGGGTAACATTCTGACCAAGTTTCATTAAGATTGGGCCAAAATTGTGACCTCTAGAGTGTTAACAAGCTTTTCCTTTGATTTGAGCTGGTGACCTAGTTTTTGACCCAGATGACCCAACATCAAACTCGTCCAAGATTTTATTGAGGGTAACATTCTGACCAAGTTTCATTAAGATTGGGCAAAATTGTGACCTCTAGAGTGTTAACAGTCAAATTGTTGACGACTGATGTACAGACTGACTGACGGAGAACGACAGACACAGGGCATCACAAAAGCTCACCTTTGAGCACTTTGTGCTCAGGTGAGCTAAATAGCAGTGAAAATTCTTTCAAACGGTGTGAACAACAAAACACCCAATTTCAACAAATGAAGAAAATTGTTCTACAACAGCAGAAAGAAATATCCAAAAGGAAATCTATTGATGATGAAAGCCAGAACCATAACAAGAGCTGTCACTAATGGTGACAAATGCTCCCGCAGCGCCTTGACCTTTGATCTGGTGACCTTGACCTCTGACCTGGTGACCCCAAAGTCAATAGGGGTCGTGTACTCAATAAGTACTATTAGCATGTGAGGTTTGAAGGTCCAGGGTGCAGTGGTTCGCAAGTTAAGTGCCTTCATGCAAAAAGTTAACACTGTGACCAACGATCGAACGAACAGTTGAAAACTAATAATTGCCTCCCTTTGGGGGCATAAAAACAAAGCAGTCTAAATGACAGCTATATCCCCCCCACCTCATTGTTAAGGATAGTGAAAGGGTATATGGTATTGGGTGGAACCATTAAACTACCCTGTGACCTTGACCTTAAGCTGGCAGGGGTGAATTTTGAATTCTGCACATTGTCTTGGTAAGGTAAATATTACAGCCAAGTCATATTAAAATCCTTCAAGGGGTTTTGGAGATACAGAGCAGACACAAAATTGAAGGCTTAAACCTTTGCCTTTGACTTCTGACCTTGACCTTAAGCTGACATGGCTAACTCTGAGTTCTTCACATCATCTTGATAAAGTATAATTTGACTCAATTTCATGATAATCCTTCAATGGGTTTACGAGGTATAGAGCGGACACAAAATAGAAGGCTCAAACCTTTGAGTTGTGACCTTGACCTTGAGCTGACATGGCTGACTCGTGGGTTCTGCACATCGTTTTAATGAGGTGATCATTAGACCAAAGTTTGATGATTATACTCCAAGGGGTTATGGAGAAACAGAGCAGACACGAAATGGAAGGTTCAAACCTTTGACCTTAGAGTTGTGACCTTGACCTTGAGCCAAACATGGTTGACTCATGGGTTCTGCATATCATGTTAATGAGATGATCATTTGACCTAAGTGTCATTAAAATCCTTCAAGGTGTTTATGAGATAAAGAGCAGGCACAAAATGTTATGGACAGACAGATGGAAGGACAGAAGGACGGATGGATGGAGACCATTCCTATAACCCCCTAACACTCTTGGGGAGGGGGATTAATAAACAATCAAGGATAACACACCATTCCAGTGACAGTGATTCGATGGAAGTCCAAACCAATGATGATCCTTTTAATCACACTGACGACCTTCTAACCAATGATTACACAAGCTCTTCTAAAACAATACAGATGAAGATTGTGACATTCTAGCCCCACTATTCAAGAGAAAACTAACTCTAAAAGTAAAGGAAAAGGCAAAAAATTGAAATCTGTTGTTTCACTGCCAGGCCGAGGTAAAACTAAAAGCAAGATAACTGGCCCAAAAGGCAAAGCCTCAAAGCAAAAATAAAACAAGAGGACCATGATGGTCCTGAATCGCTCACCTGTCCTCACATGACCCAGTTCTGAACTGAGTATGACGTCGTTTTTTCTATTATTTGACATAGTGACCTAGTTTTAGAGCTCATATGACCCAGTTTTGAATTTGACCTTGACATCATCGAGATAAAAATTCTGACCAATTTTCATGAAGATCATTTGAAAAATATGGCCTCTAGAGAGGTCACAAGGTTTTTCTACTATTAACCTAATGACCTAGTTTTTGAAGGCACATGACCCAGTTTCAAACTTGACCTAGATATCATCAAGGTGAACATTCTCACCAATTTTCATCAAGATCTCATGATAAGTATGGCCTCTGGAGAGATCACAAGGTTTTTCTATTATTTGACATAATGACCTAGTTTCTGACTGCATGTGACCCAGTTTTGAATTTGACCTAGATATCATCAAGGTAAAAAATTTTCACCAATTTTCATGAAGATCTCCTGAACAGTATGGCCTCTAGAGAGGTCACAAGGTTTTTCTATTTTTAGACCTACTGACCTAGTTTTTAAACGAGCGTGACCCACTTTTGAACTTGACCTAGATATCATCAAGGTGAACATTCAGACCAACTTTCATGAAGATCCATTGAAAAATATGGCCTCTAAAGAGGTCACAAGGTTTTTTTATTGTTAGACCTACTGACCTAGTTTTTGTCCGCATGTGACCCATTTTCGAACTTGACCTAGATATCATCAAGGTGAACATTCTGACCAATTTTTATGAAGATCCATTGAAAAATATGGCCTCTAGGGAGGTCACAAGGATTTTCTATTTTTAGATCTACTGACCTAGTTTTGGATCGCATGTGACCCAGTTTCAAATCTGACCTAGATATCATCAAGGTGAACATTCTGACCAATTTTCATGAAGATCCATTGAAAAATATGGCCTCTAGGGAGGTCAAAAGGTTTTATTATTTTTAGACCTAATGACCAAGTTTTTGATCGCACATGACCCACTTTCAAACTTGACCTAGATATCATCAAGGTGAACATTCTGACCAATTTTCATGAAGATCCATTGAAAAATATGGCCTCTAGGGAGGTTACAAGGATTTTCTATTTTTAGACCTAATGACCTAGTTTTTGACTGCACGCGACCCAGTGTCAAACTTGTCCTAGATATCATCAAGCTGAATATTCTGACCAACTTTCATGAAGATCCATTGAAAAATATGGCCTTTAGGGAGGTCACAAGGATTTTCTATTATTAGAACTACTGGCCTAGTTTTGGACTGCACTTGACCCAGTCTCGAACTTGACCTAGATATCATCAAGATGAACATTCTGACCAACTTTCATAAAGATCCCATGAAAAATGTGACCTCTAGTGTGGTCACAAGCAAAAGTTTATGGACACAAGCACGGACGAACGGACAACGGATGCTTCTGTCAAGGTAATGAGCGATGTGTACTATGGAGTGGTAAGTGATGCTGTTGGGAATAATACAGAGACATTAGCTAGCAGATTAGAAAATGCTGTCCAGGAAGCTATGTCAATCAGCAGAGCTTTTCTATTTACAGCTAGAGGCATGATGGTTTCAGTTTTTCAATTTAATGAACGTTTCTATTTTTTTGATTCACATGCCAGAGACTGTGCGGGCAATCCAGATGGGAATGGGGCAGCTATTATTCTGGAATTTAAATCGTTGGTTGAAGTTATATCACATTTTGAACATCTGTTTTCTGGTGCAATTTACAATTTGTCTCCAGTTTTTGTGAATATTGTAAGTAGTGAAAGAGAGGGCGAAAACCATAGCTTTTCAAGAGATGATTTTAATCCATTTTGTGTAGCAAATGAGTCAAATGTATTAGGAAAAGACTGCTTATATGGATTACAATTTGATAGGGAACCATTTTTAGCTACTAAATTGATGGATCAAACAAATTGTGAACTGATTTTTGAAAACGTTAGGACGTCAGATACTGATCATGCAGGTACAGAACATAATGATGTGTTTGCAGCAGGAGTTTTTGAGTGGCAGTACTATGGGTAAGAAGAAAATAGATTTTGACCATATCTACTGTACATTACAATTGCCAAAAAGAGTAAAAAAGTCACAAAGTTCATTTGAGAATATTAACACTGAGCATAACCACTGTTCTGTGCCAGAGTCTACTGATGGTTCTCAAAATTAAATACTTCAAGTACAAACTGATAGTTCATTTGAGAATATTAAAATGGAGCATAACTACTGTTCTCTGCCAGAGTCTACTGATTGTTCTCAAAATTTACTTCAAGTACAAACTTCATTTGAGAATATTAAAATGGAGCATAACTACTGTTTAGTACCAGAGTCAATAAATGGTAGTAGTACATGTACAAACAAAAGAGACAAAATGTCTTACATTGATGTATTTGAGGATAATAGCACAAAGTCCATGGAAAATGAATGTTGTGTTCCTGAGCAGGCATTGAGTTTATTCATGGAAAAACTGTTATCACAAACTATAGCAACTAACAACCAACTTCGTAATGAAATACATGTATGTGATGCAGATAATAGATCAGCTAATTCAAGTGGACATGAAGTAGCTGCAGGTTATGAACTGCACTTAAATCAGAATTATATAAGAAATATATCATTGGTTCCATATTTATGTTGTTCAGTATGTCAAAGCTTTTTATTCCCAGATCCAAAATCAGCGGAGCAGTAAAACCATTGATCACTAAATGTTGCAAAAGGTGATATCTAATGCCAATTTTGCTAAGACAAACATGAAAGGGCTTCATGGCATACAGAAGTAGATATGAAACAACTTATACGTGGAAAAATCCATTAGCATTTGAATGAACTGACACTTGTTGAAAAAAGGATGATATCATTGGTGAACACTTTCTTCACACTTACTGTTTTACCAGCTTATCCAGTTGGGCAGGTAGCACAAAAAGGTTTAGCTGTTCACCTCATACAAAATTGTTACTGTGTTCAAACACTTCCCTCATTTACAGCTAAAGCAGGAAATTGGCATTGTCATTCCTCTCTCATTTCTGATAGGTTAATTCATAGAGTTGGATAAGGTGAGGGAAGCTTGCAGTGGCTCAGACATTCAACAAGTTTATAAGAATATCTCTATCAATGACACTTTCAGAAGTACATGTAATACTAGTGGGTGTGAGGCAAAAATATTGATTTCCTTGAGCTGGGTGCAATACCTGTTGATGTATGTGTGTTACATGAACTATTAAATAAGCATTCCCATACTGAGCATACTGATAATGTGAACATAAGTAGTGACAATGTTAAAGATTTTGAAATATCATCTTTAGAGGAAAAGGCTTTCCCTTGGCTGTTTCCAACTGGGCATGGTGGCTTTGGATCCGACAGGTTAAAGAAATTAACATTAAGCCAGTATTATAAAATTCGTATGAATGCTGCAGATGGAAGGTGGCGGAAGAATGTTACATATCTTATGCATGCAGTTAATACCCTTGAGAGACCATGTAGAAATCATTAATTGAGTTTATTGCCGTGTTCATAAAGGCCATGAAATAATGTTCCACTGTTTAGGCAGAAGATGTTCAAGATTTCTGGCAGCTAATGTTATCCAGAATAATTCTTTTAGTGCAATGAAGCGATTTCGGGAAACAGCAGCATACTGGAAAAGCACATTATTAAATCTTTTGGCTATGATACGCAATATTGGACCACCAACTATTTTTATGACCTTATCAGCAAATGATTATCATTGGGCTGAACTTGCAATGTGTCTTCAAAAGGTGGATTGGCAAGAAATTGATTTAAAAAAGTTGCCAAAAAATGTCAGAGATGATGAATCCTTGATATAGAAATTTCTATGTTAATTTTTGTTTAGGTTGACTATTCTTCAACAGTTAAATTTCTTAGATATTGTCGAAAGCACTGACATTCCCTGAGGGAGTTTTGTTCGATTTTTATGTTTTTAGAAAATCAGACCAGACTGTAACCAAAGACAGGAGGACATTATGGCTAGTGATTACTCAACACTTCAAGAAACAAGAGGGCCATAATGGCCCTATATCGCTCACCTGTTATCATTGCACTTAAGGACAAGAAGGTCAAAAAATCATAACCAAGATCGAATCAAAAAGAAATCAGAGAAAATATAGTTGAAATTACTTTAAAGGTACAATATGTCAAAATATACACCTAAAAATTGGAGGTACCATTCATGTTGTACGACAGAAAAGTGGTCTCGGTTTTTGCAACGCAAATGCAGAGCAATATATACACACAAAACAAAGTCTTACGACTATGAACACCCTAAGAGTGACCTTGAGCCTTGAAGTGAGCCATCCGAACATGCACCTGCACATCGTTATCAATGAGGTAAACATAGTGTCAGGGTTTCTCTCTCTGAAATCCTTCAAGGGGGTTCAATCATTTTACAGAGAGCAGCAGGGGAAATTGCTAACCAACAGACAACAGAATGAGGACACCGAGGCGATTAACAAAATACGGTCCCATATGCGTATACGAAGGAGCTGTCACAGGAGAGCAGCGCGCGTCGACTATTTCGCCAGCTGGATAGTGTAAACTTGCCACATCTGAGGAAACTCGAGCTGTCACTGGAGTGTTAATGAATCCAAAATGTGGATGAAGATATTGCACAATAGCATGAGTCCTATGTCAAAAATATCACTTAAATAAGAAAGAGGTAAAGATAAAATGTATCAAAACACTATATAAGATATACCTAAGTAAAAGGGGAATAATTAATGAAAAAATTGGTTGCCAGAGTTATGCACTCACCATGCATCCCATATGGGTGGGTGATGATGTTGAACAACTATTTTAAGTTTGAATCAAATCCATTCAAGTAAATAATAGAGACAGAGTGAAAGTGCATCAAAACTTTAACCAAAAATTCTAATAAAAAGGGGAAATAATTCATGAAAAATTGGTCCCAGAGTTATGCACCTGTGTCATAAGAAAGGTTAAAGATGCTGCACAAAAGTTTAAGTTTGAATCAGATCCAATCAGAGTAATAACAAGATAGAGATGAAAGTGCATATAACTTTAAACCAGAAAATTCTAAGTAAAAAGGGGGATAATTCATGAAAAAATGAGCCAGAGTATGCACCTTGTTCAAATGATTGTGGGTGATGAATGTTTGAACAACTATTTAAGTTTGAATCAAATCCAATCAGTAATAATAAGAGATAGAGTGAAAGTGCAATCAAAACTTTAACCTGAAAATCTAAGGAAAAGGGGGGATCATATCATTGAAAAATTTGGTCCCCAGAGTTATGCACATTTGACAAGATAAGAGGGTAATTGGATGCTGAACAATTGGTTTAATTTGAATCAAACCAATCATTATAACAAGGTAGAGTGAAAGTGCACCAAAACTTTAACCTGAAATTCTAAGTAAAACGGGGGAATAAAACATGAAAAAATGGTGCCAGAGTTATGCACCTTGGTCATATATGTTGGTGATGATGCTGAACAACTATTTTTAAGTTTGAATCAATCCATTCAGTAATAATAGAAAGATAAGTCATCAAAACTTTACCTTGAAAATCTAAGTGAAAAGTGGGGGATACTTCAGGAAAAATTAGAAGCCAATTAGACCCTTAATGTCCAGATGATGTGGAAAGATATGGAGGAATAAAGTATATTCAAGTTTGAATCAAAATCACATCAAGAAATTACAGAGCTATATTGGATAAAAGAGAAAGTGCACCAAACCTTAACCAAGGTTGGGACGCGGAAGACGCCGAAGCCGATCGCCGCGGCGAGAAGGAATAGCTCTCCCTTAACTTCTTATGGTCGATCTAAAAAGGAAACCGAGATCTCTTATGTTGATACAAGTTGTGTAACAGTTTGAATAAATCAAAATCAAAAACGAAGGCTGCTATGTGCAGACAAGGACAAAATTAGCTAATTCTGGCCCTATCAGGGCGATAACTCTAGAACCCATAAAGGAATCTGGCAGTATCAAGAAACGAACAAGAACTTGTGATGATACAATTTGTGTCAAAGATTGGTTAAAATCAAATCATAAATAAAGCTGCTATTGTGCAGACAAGGTCAAAATAGCTAATTCTGGCCCTTTCAGGGGCCATCACTCTGGAACCCATAACAGAATCTAGCAAGTTCAAGAAAGGAACCAAGATCGTTGTGGTGATACAAGTTGTATGCAAGTTTTGCTAAAAATCAATCAAAATGAAGCTGCATTTGCAAAAAAGGTCAAAATACCTAATTTTTTGGCCTCTTTCCAGGTGACATAACTCTGGAACCCATTATGGGATCTGCCAGTTCCAAAAGGAAACCCAAGATCTTATTGTGATACAAGTGTATGTCCAAGTTTGGTAAAAAATCAAATCATAAACAAAGCTGCTATTGTGCAGACAAGGTCAAAATGAGCTATTTGGCCCTATTCAGGGGCCATAACTCGGTACCCATAATGTATCTGGCCAGTCAAGAAAGGAACCAAGATCTATGTGACAACAAGTTTTTGAAAGTTTGGTTAAAATAAAATTCATAAATGAAACCACTATCATGCAGACAAGAAATTGTGGACGGACGACAGACGAAGGGTGATCACAAAAGCTCATCCTGTCACTATGTGACAGGTGAGCTAAAAAAGGTAACCATTGCCTGCTATTGTTTTTTAGCTCGACTATTCGAAGCATAGGGGAGCTATCCTACTCGCCCCGACATCGGCGTGAGCGTCACACAGAATGATGTTAAAGTTTGCGTACCACCCCAAATATTTTCAAAGTCTATTGAGATATTGCTTTCATAATTTGCATACTTGTTTACCATCATGAACCCAGTCTGTAAAAAGGAGAGAGGCAACTCTATCAGTCTTTTGACTGAATTATGGCCCTCCTTTTCAACTTAGAATATACTTATGTAATTTAAAGTTTGTGTAACCACCCTAAACTATTTTCAAAGTCTATTGAGAATATTGCTTTGCTTCAATCACTTTTTGCGCACCACGCTTACCATCATGAAATCCCAGTCTGTAAAACGGAGGAGCAACTCTACAAGCATTTGACAGAATTATGGCCCCTTTTCAACTTAGAATTATGCTTATTGTAATGGTAAAGTTTTATACTCATAGCATTATATAATAACTATCATGCACTGAGACAAGTCGAGCGATGCTGTCCAGTTACAGCTTATTGTTTTTTTTAGCTAGACTATTCCTCAAGAACAGGTACAAAGGTAGACTTTTAGATAGATCCATCAATGGGGCGTGGGTGTATTATTCCTGTTTGGTTAAGTTTTGTAGCAAGGTCTGGTATCTTTGACAGTAAACACTGTGGGAATGAATAAATAAACTTCAGGGTACTTGTACTTGTCCACTGTGAGATCTTAAATCATTGTACAGGTTCCCTCCCAGGATCCATTACTCTGGCAGGTGTGTCCAATTCTTCACCAAACTTGCTGACAATGTTCGAGCATATTTTATCTGGACCGAGTAAAATAACCATCACCACCAAAGAGCCTTGCACTCTTAATTCGCTCCTTTCAATTAGGCCATAAGTTGATGACTGGTGTATTTTGAGAGTCTGCACTCTTGTCAAATTGCATTCCATTTAATTGACAAGACTGTTGAATAGACCACCTCTTGAATTTTATAACTTAAACTGGCATCTTGGAAATAAAGCAATAACACTATTTTTGCTACATACTTGCAATTTTCGCTAATATGTACTGTAACAATTCTAATCTGAACCTGAATCTGATTCTTATTTTTGTTTTTTCCAGCAACATTTATGATAACCAGATTGCAACAACCCTAAGTTGAGTGCTGCAATTCAAGTTTTACTTTCCGAAGCATTCACAACGAAAGAGCTGACAGCGTGATGGGGGCTCGAAACATGAAAAGGGAAACAAAGCCAGCCCTGGATCATAAAAAAAAAAGTTTGATAGAAGGTAATTAAATATTTCTGATTACATATTTAGAGACCTATGAAATTGAAAATGATTGTTGAAAGAAATTTTTATTTGCCAAAAGAGTATAAAATCCATTCAGAACAGGAATTCAAAACCAAAAGAAACATAGAGCTATTCACTAAGCTAAAGGTGATGCATGTACCCCCCGCATGCACTGACACAGTACATTGCAATTTGACGCACACAAGATGCATAATTATGTGGACTGTAAGTATATAGACTGTATGTCTACAGTATCGTAAGCAAAAAACAAAGTCCCATAACTATGCAGAATATTTAACTAAAGAATGAAACATGCACCATGCACAAATAGGGTTGGTACTGATTACTTGTGTGAAGTTTCATTAAATTGTGTGCAAGGGTTTGGTAGTTTAGGCACGCACAAGGATTGCATATGCAGACTGTATGTACATAGTATGTTAACAAGAAAACAAAGTCCCCTAACTCTGCATTTTTGTCGCTGAAAGAACCTAACATGCCCCATGCCCAACTACTGTTGTTTACTGATCATGGTGAAGTTTCATTAAATTGGTCAAGGATCAGGAAGAGATGAGCGCACAAGAACTGTGTCTATGATATATTATAGTAACAAAAAAAAAGTCCCATAACTCTGGCAAAATTTTTTTTTCTTGAAAGAACCTAACATGCCCCATGCACAACTACAGTTGTTACTGATCACTTGTTGAAGTTCATTAATTTGTGTCCAAGGGATGAGGAGAGATGGTGCGCACAAGATTGTGTCTATGTATATAGTATAGTAACAAAAAAACAAAGTCCCATAACCTCTGCAAAAAGCTTTTCTAAAAGAATCCTAACATCCCATGCACAACAACTGTTTTTACTGATCACTTGTGTGCAGTTCATTAAACTGTGTCAAGGGGATAGAGAGAGATGGTGCGCAAAAATGCATCTATGGACAGACGGACAGACAGAGCAGAAACCAGTATACCCCCCCTTACAACTTTGTTGTCGGGGGTACAAAAAACTTTAAGATATTTCTTGTCCAAAGCACAGTCACAGGGCTTCATACAGGGCCTTCAAGGTCCTCATGTTTCGAGATCATATTTACCTTTATCAAATTTGTGAATGATTTAGTATATGATGATTTTGTTACAGTATAAGGAATCTACCATAATATTGGGGTAACAGAATATGTAGGCAAGCCTGTAGGCCTTTTAAAGACTCAGACTGCTATTCGAGTTGTCCGGTGTTACCAGTTCTATGGTTTGGCTGCACAATTTTATTCATGCACCTTCCTGACATAAAATAAATTAAAAACACAATAGATATTTCTAACTGATTTTTTCATGCACAGAGTAATGAACTTTTAACAGTTTTGCCGCTAAAATAGAACCTATTACATTACAATATATTCAGACCCATTATGAATTTGGAGATTTGCGTAACAATGATGTTGAATATGTGTCGAGTGGGTGTGTGGAGATTTTTTCCAGCTGCTCTCACTGCGAAAAGTACGCCTCCAAACTGATGACTGTGAGAACCTCATGAGAGACCCAGGCTCAAGTTGACATGAGTCAAAAAGGCACTGTATAAAAAGCTATGAATATTACTACAGTGGAAAAAGACCTTGTGTTTGAAATATGATACATATGGAATTCTTGAAAACAAAACAAAAAAAAACCATATTAACATTGTTTTTTTTATTGTCAATATTTTAGTTATATATCGATACTACTGTATTTCGCATTTTTTTTATTTTTTAAAAAAAATACTTGAATAATTGTTTTAAATTAATTTGTGGTTTTGATTGAAATAGTTGTCAGTTTTTGGTCATATACCTATGAGTAATGAAAACACGCAATAATTATGTTCTCACCATTGTAATCCCCATGTATATTCATGAATCTCATTTCAGTCATGCCGAAACTACAAGATGTGTCCATTCCAATAAGGGTCGTTCCTGCATCGGATGTACATGAACCTTTACTTTTCTAGCTTCCTGAGATATCCTGGTCCGCAGACTACTTTCAAGGAAAATCCCAGGATATCCTGGCCAAAGTAATCATTCCCTACCCTCCCGGCTTCCCAGAATATCCTGCACCTGATGCTCTTTCCGACTTTGTGTAAATCTCAAGATATCTGGCCCCAAGGTCTCTTCTGCCATCTTGGCTTCCCAGGATATCCTGGATTTCCTGGACCTCGGAAGTGCTTTTTTCCACATCCTGGCTTTTCCGTCTTATCATAATCCTGTTTTCCAAATACCGCGTGAAAAATCCCTGAGGATATCCCAGGGACAATGGTCAGGATATTTCCTGAGATAACCTGAGATATCCCAGGATATCCTGGCCTATTTTCGCATGGGTTGGAATTTACAACTGAGTAAAAATCTTTGTAGAATATTTCTGTATCAATTTTTCTTCAAAGAAAATGTATGTTATAGATGGATTTTATTGACTGTAAAATAAATAGAATATTAAGTTACTGTCTTATGTTTACCCACCTTGTCTCCAACAGTTTTATCCCCCACCCCCTTCCCCTCGGCAAGCATATTCGGGGTGTATAAACCTTTTAGAGACAAGGTTGATAATCTTCATTTAAGAAAGACAGTAACCTGATAATCTTGTATATTTGTAGAAAAAAAAAGTTCTGCACTGTTAGTGATATAGAGAAATATCTATCTGATATTTTCCCGAATTTCACCAGTTAGTATGAAATAATTAACAAGTAATCAGGCTTTCGAGTGGTTTATCATCTAATTTACCACGGTTCAGAGTTCAGATGGGTAGGAATTGAACCATGAGAGCGTTAGCCCTGAGTGGTTAAATACTGAAGCATTTGAACGATGAACCATCCTGTACGAAAATTTGGAGCGGATTCCGTACGGGAATGAAGCGTAATTGGAGCGAAATCCTTGATTTCCGTACGTAAAATGGACGGAATGTTTAATTCCGCCTTGGATGGAGCTTTGTCATACATTATTCCGTACGAAATTTGAATCAATTTACGTGCGGAATTTTAGCTGAGACGGAAGTTTTGTACTTATGCATTTTCTTCGGACGGAATTTTATACTTAGAAAATTTTAAGAAGCGGAATTTTTATACTTTATCATTTTTGAGGCAGATTTTCAGACTTTGTAAAATTTTACAATTTTTTTAGTGAACTTCATAGTAATTCAATGTAATAAAATGAAAAAGTATTTGCCCAGTAAAATATTCTTTATTTTTAAAATATGAATAAAATACTTATTTACACTTCATTGTAACAATATATCAAAAATAGTAATTAAAATAATATTAAAATCACTCAGACTGGTATTTAAATATTACCAACTGGTCCCTTTTCATAACTGTTTACATAATGATTACCAGCAGACTTCTGGAAATTTGTAAAAACGTGTCCAAAAATTCTGTCACTGAATGAAAATTTGCCAGTTTGAAAATAAAGTTTTCACGTGGAATTTAAAGAACAGAATTGCTATAATACCTGCATACTGTTTACACATAAAGTCTAAAGGTTAATAAGCTGTAATGACTACTAGTAAGTCAGATGTCTGTAATGAATTGTTGAAAAAAGTGACTACTACAGTGACAAAAAGTGTCTGGCAGTCACACCAGTATTTGATTAAAGAAAGTTGGACCAGATGCAACTTAAATCTGAACTCGGGTGGACAGGCAAGTTTCCAGAAGTCTGTATTCATCAAAACAAGCTGAAATTGTTCAAAGTTTAAGTCAAAATAAACAAATGTAATTTTTAAAAGTGATACATAATTATACATAATATGTTACATGGTATTTTTTAATAAAAGGTTCATCAGTGTAATGTTTGAAAAGAACTTTTGGGGAGAAAAAATGGAAAAAGGCTTTAAAATTTGGAGAAAATACATACAGAAAAAAAGCCTAATAGCCTAAGAGTAAATTGATCATATTCAAAGATAAAAAATAAATATTTTCCAAAATCCTTTTAAAATTTTAACATTTTTTTTTAAATTATCATGTAAAAATTGCATATCAATTTTTAACATTTCTCATAAAAATATTAAAAAAAAAAAACAAGGACATTTCAGTCAATATCTCCTAATGTTAAAACATGATTAAATGAACACTTGACTCATAGTAATATTGCATAATCACGGGCAACATTTTTATTTATACTGTCAGTGGTTTAATGCTGCTTGAATTATTTGCTGTCCTCTGTCACCTGAAATTAGTCTATCTGATTAGTCTGATTCCAAATATTTGGAATTCTGCATACATATGACACATTTGGAATGTCTTGTATCACTACATGAATACAACTTTCAACAATACTTTCAAGAGGTATTGCCTTAAGTTTATCAGTATTTTCAACTTTTAGGATGTTGGTGTCCTTCGCATAATTCATACACTGTAATTGATTTACAATTGCTAGACAAGAAAACACATTATCTATGTCCAGTAATACGAAATATATCACTTTCGCAAACATTTCAACATTTTCCTCATTCTTGTAGCAAATTGTTGAGTTATCACGTTTTACCATTCTAGAATAACTTGTGCCATAAATATAAAACCCATGGTATTCTAATCGACTAAAATATTTGAACCGATTTAATGCTGGGTCAAATCCTAAGCATTGACAGACAACTCTGTGTTCTGTGTCTGTTAATGTTCTCATCTTAATGGCACCTAAAACATAAATATCTTTAGCGAGTTTTGTGCCCCTTTTCAAAATATTTGGGTTTTCTATTGAATTATATAAGTCTTCAATATAAGACCCTTTTGTTATAGTTGTTTGCTTTAATTCTGGTAGCTTCTGGAGAAAGGACACCCCTGTAATAATTTGATTGTCAATATTCTGTGTGCCACGTATCATTTTTAACAGAACACCGTTTTTGTCCTCGAAAGAAAAGCAACTATGTGTGTACAATGGTCCCAAGTATCGTACACTATCAGCTAAATGTAAAAGTTGATGAAGATTAAGTGTCATGTAACATTTATCATAAAGAACTGCAAAGATTTTAACAAACTGGAATAGCATCATTTCTGCTTTCATAACTTCTTCTTCTGTTGAGCCTGACTTCAGAAGTATAAACATGGCATTAACTAGCAGAAGATAGTGGACCAATCTGTCTTCATCTAGGATCCCATTTAGGATGGGTGCTCCATAATACAACATAAAAGAACGATATTCAGATGCTTTCCAGTACTTCAGGTCGCGACTTATAGAACGTGGCAAACGGGAAACACTTGAAGTTGGTTTTATTTGCAGAATACGTTCATCAACAGTAGATACACGACTGTAGTAGTTGAACACTTTTCCTTTGTGTACAGCACTGAACCATAAAGTTAAAAGCAATTTTTGTGTTCCAAGTAAAACACCATGCATGTAGTCAATAGCAATTCCATGTACAATTTCAAATTTAGGAAAAAATGTTAACCATGATGGCCCTTTAATGCCATTTGTTGTAAAATCTTTAACACCAGAGTCCTGCAAATTAAGAGCTATTTCTGAGTCATTTATGACAGATTCTTTTGTGCGAAGAGGTTCTTTGGGTTGACTGTCGATGTAGGGGAAGACATGTGTGTGGCCTTTACCAACCTTTGCCGTTTCACCTTTCTGCACACATTTCCAACAGGAATAAGAACCGTTATACTGAACACAATTGCACAAGAGGCTGCGTGCTGGTAAATCAGCAGTTCCACACAGTAAAAATGCCTTTAGAGTAAAGCCGGTTTCTCTATCTGGTGAAATGATTTCAATGCCTTCCTCCAGTTCTTTGAATGTGTCCAAAAAAGGATGAAGATAAGACCCCATAGCTGGCTTTTTGTTGCCAAACCACAACCCAGCAAGAATCATGTTTCATTCTTCATCGTAATTGGTAAGGAAGTTCAATATTACCAATTAAAATAAGTCCATACAGACATATTACTACTTTTAAAAACAGACGCACCATCTGTATTAAATGTAAAAGAAATGTTGTCAGGATTGCTAAGTGGACCACCATAGTCAAAGTAGGTCTTGTATAATTTGCCACTGTATATATCCGTGTAGTTGTTGTGGTCTGACGAAAATCTGCACTGAAGGTTAGAATAAAAATCTTTTTGCAAAAGAAGTCTTTTCAGTTGGTTTTTCACAGGCATTTCCAGGAAGTACTCCAATTTTTGTGGCAGTGATTTTCTACATGATGTGTATGGACAAATTTTCTGTTTGTTGTCTTTTATATATCCCAGGCAGTAGCCACAATAAAAATGTTTAACAAGAGGATTCTTTAGATTACGAAAATACATCTTAAAGGCATGAACACTAGTACATAGTTTGTGTCCTTGTGGAAGGATTAGCGCTAATATACTTAAAAGTTGTTGAATACCATCACCGCTCAAACTGTGCTTGGTGACAAATAACGCAACAATAAGCATTAAAGCTCCTACAGTTACACTTGCTCCTTGATACAATGGTTCTAACTCATCGTCCTCCACAATATCAATGATTTCTTCAAGTTCATTTCCCAAATCTATTTCAACGTCAGAGTCATCAAAAATATTCTCAACAGGGTCATCATGCAAAAAGTTGTGTATGTCAAACAAAGCTTCATCCTGATCACTCTGATCTAAACTTTCTGTTAACATCTCCGATTCTGACTCTTCTTTGTTAGTCTCGATATCTTGCTCGCCATTGTCTGTTTCTGTTTCTGGTTGCTTACCGACTGTTGCATTGATGATTGTCTAAAAATATTCAAATATTAGCCATCTTAAAATATGATGAAAAATGTATTTGTATTGTATAAATCTGATATCGCTTCTTTCCGTGGTATAAAGAGATCAGTATAAATGAGCGACTGAAGCCGGTCTGTTTATGATCAAAGATTTTTTTAATTATCAGTTACTTATTATTTCAGGTTTTCTTTTTATAATAAATCATTAGATGCTTGTAATTGTCACTTACATATACACTAATTGTTGAGTTTATAATGGTCTCTATGTAAACATTAATGGTAACAATAACAGGCTATTCTCGATATCGACATTATGGATAAAATCCCTTTTCCCGGTATTAACCACTAATAAACGTCCCGTTCCCCGTTTTCACGGTGAGTGGGTAACGCCATTACGCTACATGCAGTAGTGTTAGATATCCTTTTTTAAAGTTTTTTTAACAAAAGAAATGAAATAAAAAAAGTATTGCAGATTATCATTAAACATTGTTTGTAATTAAAGATATAGCAAAAATATCCTCAAAGTTTACTTTATTTTTGAAATTTTATCTATATTCTACATGCCGCTTCCGTGGCTCGATACCAAAGTGTGAAATTATTTTTGCAATTTTATGATAAACAATGATATTTTCAAAATAAAAATGTTGCTAGAAGTCGTAGAATAGATTTCCATTGTGAGAAAGTAAGATACTTTCATAAATTCTATAACCTGGCAAAAAAATAATCGCTATATTGTACACGTCTTATATCGGTTAATCCTCGCCAACCCCCTGACCCTATGTACGTATGAATACCGGAAAATGGGATTTATCAATAATGTCGATATGGTCAATATATCATTAAAGATCTAATGTTTCTGTTATAGTGAGCTCAAAGGGCCTGCTCGAGAATTGAGCTTTGCAGTAACGCAAGCATACTTTTTATTATATACTTTCACGCTTTGAGATGTATTTTAAAAGTTTCCTCAAAAGTTGTAAAAAAAGCGCACCCTAGCGGACAGGTCCAGACAGTTAATACTCATTTCCGCAGTGAATACAGAACTTCATTTGCTTGCTGAATATAATATTTATCACTCAAAAATAATGCAAAGTTCTAAGAAACAAAAGATTTTCAGTTGTTTGAAAAGAATATTATTTGAATGTTTCAGAAGATCAATCATTGTCCAGAAAATGGAAAATAAAAATCATTAATGAGCAATTATTAGCCACAGGAACATGGAAAATACTGATGTCTAACTTTCTTTCATAGGGTAGGCCCTGGACCTAGGCATGAGTCGAACCCCTGTGAATGGGTCTGGTCCGAGTTTGAGCCCCAATAAGCTTCTTAATCTAACAGAACTGCCACCCCCAAAACACCAGTACTGGTCTTCAAATGAATGGCATCGAAAGTGAGTTGATAAGCTACAGGCCTTTTCAACAATCGAAGTAAAAAATACGGTAAAATTTCATCGTAAATAAATGAACGAACCTGTAACTAAAGAATTTACAATGAATTTCTTGGTAAATACTGAATGACATGTAACCATACTTCGGTATTCATTAATTATTTACCTGTACTGTCAATTTATCGGAAGGAATTCGTGTAACTTTATGTCTGGATTAAGATATTTAGATAAATCTAGATCTGTCACTCGAAAATTGCATCTTGTCCGCCATATTTGTTGCAGTATTTCCGGTAAGTTGTTAATCTCGTATCGAGGTCAGAAATAGAAGTTTATGATGAAAGACATGAATTTAAGTCTTTTTTTACATCTTTTGTCTACTTTATAATTATGGTAATGTTCTGCAACTTCGAACCAGCGAAGTATTGTTTTACAGAGTTTGTCCTTTTTTTCTACTTGTTTACTTTGTTATGAAGTTATGAATATTTATTAGGCCGGAAATTGCCGAGCACTCCAAGTGTGTACGAGCGTACTTCGGGGCGTGAAACTCTCCAACGGAATGGCCCGAGTTCAGTAAGCCGGAGACCTCATTTGCATACCACATGGTATTTGCAGTTTTGCATTGTGTTTAAATTACAAGAGGTTTTTTTTGGTCACTCTCGCTTCTGTCTCTCTTACAGATTGCTGCTGGGGGATTAAAAAAAAAAAGAAATAAAAAAAAAAGAGAGAGAGAAAGAGATAAAAGTAATTGAATTTGAATTTCGACCCTGGCATTTTCTCTTTCTGTAAATTGGGATTTTAGTGTACTATGCAAGTGACATTTAGCATCTAATTATCAAATAAAGTTATGCAGTATGTTCTAAAACAATCATGACAAGTTTCCTCAAAAATTATCCTGACCTGATCAAGACTTGTTGTTTTTTTTTTATTGACCGGATGGCGAGTCCACAGTAGAAGCTGGAGCAATACAATCGAACAATTTCGGCTATCTCCGTAATTTTCCGGTACTGCCTACTTAAGTAGAATTCCGGAGATAGTCAACACTTTACGATACCCCGTATCATCACCTATGCACGTACTAAGTGTACACTTGCGGAAAATAAATAAAGACGAAACTGACCTCTTCTTCAACAAAATCTGAGCTCGAACTTGCAGCTAGGTGCTCCTACCCTTGCAGATCGTTTATTAGATCTGGATCTACTGGGGGTTGCAATGTTAATTTTATCTGTCTCCGCTAAATGACGGTAAATTTAAGCAGTCACCAATTTCTGCAATAACATCACAACTTGTTCCTCGAGAGTTTCTAATGTATTTGGTCCGTACGATTTTAATTGCCTTTTTCCCCCGTAAGGTCCTCTAGCTCTACGATTTGAACCACTTGCCATTTTTTTCTGGTCTGCACTGTTAATTTGTCAAAGAGTTTGTAATCTATAATATTCTGAAAATGCAAACATCTGCTACATACAATAAAACACATGTGGGTCAGTCACTTGAATAAGCCCATGCGCAAACAGATTACTGCTGATAAGCCTATTAGACATGGGGTCCAGTGTGGGTTATTGTTGATCAATTAGAAATATCTGCAATACGCTTGTTATTGGATAAACCCCCTGTAGGCCCACATCCAGCGATTTCGAAAATCACGTGATGTATCTTACTTGATGGACATTGTATGAGCCATGACTAATATATAGATGCTGACCTAGCTACAGCATTGGCGCCAACCGTTAAATCAAGACATTTCTAATTACTAAGATAATTCTTTGAAATTGTGAATTAAATTGATTCATCTGCAGATATTAATCATGTTCGCGTGTGTTTATTTCGAAAAAGATGCATCATTAACTGTTGCAAATGAGCAGGAAGTGTCAAAAGTTCTCACGGAATTTAAAAACGGTCATTGTGTTGAAATGAAATGGCGGACAGGCAAAACAGTGGAAACGTTTAAATGGCGTCATCATAAATACTGGAGGCAAGTAGTTTTACCTTAAACTTGACACGGCTATGAACTAAAAACTTTTACAGTATAATAATAATGGGATGATCTATGTGATCGTCGAGATGTAGAGCGCTAAGCTCAGGTAGGTCCGTGGTTCGACCACCCCACGGAGATTCAAGCATGACGCACATTATGTCCATAATGCATGTTTTACTGTCGGGATGGTTAATACATGTTCCCGTGAACAGGGATTTGCCAATCAAACCTGATTGTTCGGCCGCCAATAAAAAGAAACTATAAATGACATCTATAAAATAGATCGTTTTATATAATATAATAAATTATAAAATTCCAAATCAGAAAGTTCACAATCTCTAATTTCAACACTGCCAGGGTTTCACTTGAAAAAAACGAGAAGTTTTTTGTTTTATAATTTACAACGACCCATTCCTAAAATAACTTAGCTTCAGTGGCGAGTTCAAATCTCTGTGAAATATTGCGGATGATACTCTATATGGTCACGATCATAATGTAGTTTCTATACAGGAACATGGTCAGTTACGTTATCTATAACTAAGCAACAGAACATAATGTGACTGTAAGAGAGCTTTACCGCGATTCAAAATGAAATGAGATTTTTGAATGCACACGCCCCAAAGAATGCTGCAAAATACAAAATTTTGTCATTACGGTGTACAATTTTAAAGTCGAGTAAATGAATATTTAACGCAAGATTTGGCTACATTCCTCAATATTATCGACCAAGTTGAAATATTATGGTTCACGACCTTAAACAAACTGTGGAAATGTTTACATTTACTTTCCTGGAACTGGGAGAATCTTGGTTTAATTATTTCAAGAAGTTAGTGTAAAAATTGTTATATAAGCGGCATAAAAGTACAAGTTTTGGTAATGATATAAGCGATGCAAATGAGTGCGGAAATGGATTTGGATACTGTACGTATCGTCGGATATATCACATGTATTTTCAAAACGTAAAAATCCTTATATATTTTTAAGTACCAAAACCGTTTATGAAATGTATCTCATAATCTTTTACCCAAAACAAACGCAGATCTTGGCATCTAGGTGTTAACAGACTGATGTGATTTACTGATCCGGAAATTTTAATAATATTGAAAGTTTATCACACAGGGGTACATCACATAAAGGTTTTAGGGTGGTTTTGGGTATAGTAACCCCTATTAATAAATAGGGGTTACTATACCCAGACCACCCCAAAAACTTTATGTGATGTACCCCTGTGAGTTGATGAAATTTGAATGAATAAAAATTGTGTAAAAAAAAAACAAGGAAGAATATCCAACAGGGAAAGCCACATCTATTAAAATGAACTAAATATAAAGTGATATGAGTTAATATTGTCAGGTCTTATATTTTAGGACTAAACCCATTTCTTCCTCCAAATTTTGGCAGTTACAAGTAGAGGTTTTGTTATTTACAGTAATGACCCAAAGAGCTTATTAATTAAAATTATAACAGTTACAAGGTTTTAGTGTCAAAAGTTGTCCGGTATTGTTACTCCAGGATGCCTAGCCTGCGTTCTTAAGTCGTCCGGTTACCAGACCACTAGCAAATCCTAAGGGGATATTCTAGCCATATTTCCTAATGTCAATATTAGTAAATGATTTTATGTAGTTTCAATGTTATTATCTTAAGATAATCAATACTTACCTGCAAATAAATTTCTGTGTGAATACAAAAAAATTTACTAATTTAAAAGATTAACAATAAGTTATTGCATTATTCAGCCGATAAAACAATAATATCGAAATCATCATGGAGTGATTGGCGTGAACGTCACTCATTAAAATCTGTCACCATCAATTTTTACACAGTATCATGGATGTTCTGCGATCAATCTCAATCTTTTTAAAATCAATCTAACAACATTAGAAAATCAGCTGATTTCTATCAAACAACGACACATCTCATTCGTTTTACTCGACTGAAAAATCAGTAAGTAATGAATCTTAAGTAATTTAAAACATTATAAACTATTCAAATTATTATGCATTAAGATAAAGTTATTAAGATTAGATAAATTTATTTTAAGTCGGCAAAGGCAAGCTCAGGAAACAATACAACATAGGCCGACAGGCACTTTTTAACCGACTATAATTATGCATTCAATAAGAAATTAATTACCGGACAGCTAGAAAATCCCCTGAGGATTTGCTTAAGTGTCCATTAACCTGACAGCTAGAAAGCAGGCTAGGGTCCGGTTACTGGACATCTAGACACTTCCAAATATAAATAGATCAGCAACTCGGAAA
Source organism: Mercenaria mercenaria (assembly GCF_021730395.1). Classification (NCBI taxonomy): domain Eukaryota; kingdom Metazoa; phylum Mollusca; class Bivalvia; order Venerida; family Veneridae; genus Mercenaria; species Mercenaria mercenaria. The sequence goes on along the minus strand of NC_069377.1, from coordinate 41,836,415 downwards.
GCAATAGAGCAAATCTCACCAACATCACATGGCAACTGAATGAGATCTTGTGGTAGTAAGCGTCTGTTCATTTGATCACGATATAGACCGAGAATCGCTAAACATTTTGAAATATTTACTAAATTCTATCATATTGTTTGTTTATAACGATAATTGTGCTTTTTTTAATGTTATTAGTATTTTCTATTGTAGAATAAATGAATTTTATAATAATGTTCGGAAGTCTGAGAAAGCAATACTGTTGTCATTGAAAAAAAATGGACTTGATTCGGTTTATAATACGTGCCAGCCATACCGCCAGTTTTATACTTCAATAATTTTTTAAACATCTGTTGATTTGATCATGATTGATCAAGTCCGGCAAACACTTTGAAATAAGATAATTGCTACCACAAGCCGACATGAGATTATTTCCAGTATGAGAATTTCTTTCTGTGGTATTTTATTTATAAGTAAAAAATCTTTGTATTTAGTGTATCCGTGGACCTGACAGAAAACAGACGCAAGACAACCCCATACAGGGCTAGAGGTCCGGCAGTCAATACGAATACTAAAGATTAATGTATTTACAAAGAGGAGACTATATTTTATTCAATTAAAATCTTTTAATAGTCAGGAGATGAATGTTATTATTTTAATGGAAAAGAATATGGTGAATGAACATATTTTAAATAAGTGACCCTTTGAGCAATACCACAGTTCTTTCATAATTTCTGTGAATATTTTATACAGCCAAGTTTTATAAATGGAATGCCTTATTTTTATATTTTAGATCAAGAATCGATGAACAGATTTGCCAGACAGGCATACAGCTCCGTACTTAAAGACCATATTGCTCCTGGAACCCCTGCTCCAGAAGAGCTGCTTAACTTCAGACTGAACACAAAGAAGAGCAATGGCACTAAAAGGCAGCATGTGCCTACCAAGCGTCTGGAAGAGAGCAAGCAGCAGGAGGAGACTCTCTCTCCAAAGAAAAGAAAGAAGGAGGCTAGGCAACAGGTGGATAAACAGCAGAAAACTGTCTCCCCAAAGAAAAAGGAAGCAAAGAAAAGTACACCAAAAGAGAAAAATCCAACCCAAGCAAGTGTCTGCCAGGATTCTATGTTGGAAATGTGCAAGAACATGACCGGCTTGTTCCAGCAGTTTAAAGGTCAGACTCAATCAGCACTCACTGTGACCCCTTTAAAAGACAAGACTCAATTAGCAGATCAGATTCAATCAGCAGAGATTCCAAAAGCCAAGACTCCATCAGCAGATCAGATTCAATCAGAAGAGATTCCAAAAACCAAGACTCAATCAGCAGATCAGATTCAATCAGAAGAGATTCCAAAAACCAAGACTCAATCAGCAGATCAGATTCAGTCAGAAGAGATTCCAAAAACCAAGACTCAATCGGCAGATCAGATTCAGTCAGAAGAGATTCCAAAAACCAAGACTCAGTTAGCAGATCAGATTCAATCAGAAGTGAAACCTAAAGACAAGACTCAATCTGAAGAGAATCAGAAAGTTCAGACTCGTCCATCAGAGAACTGCACTGGAACCATAACAACACCATTGACGGACACCTGGGGTGCTTGTCATCGAGCACTAAGCTTTGTTGATGAGGTGTCAACTGAACAAATGCCTGGTATTATTAATAAATAATAATGGTTATCCAATAGACCAATTTGATATTTCAGTAATTCCTGAATCTAAACGAGATATTAAACAAATATCAGCAAAATTTTCAAATGTTGTCATACAAGACACATTAAAATACATTTTGTATAGTTGACAGTATGTATTTAGTATTTATAAGTATTTACAAATGTGGCTTAATGGCTTTGAATTTGTGGCTGTTTATTTTGTTAATGACCTGACTTAATTAAAAATAACTATTATATTGCAGTTGCTTCTGCCAATGTACTTTCAACAATCAGAGGGCTGCTGAACCCAGAGTTCCTAGATTTCATGAGAAGGCTGAGTGACCATATGGAATCAAGCACATGCCCCCATACATGCATGAAGGTATACACAAACTTAATTTAGATTCTTATCTTTAAGGCCAATTTGTATACTGTCTAACAGCCAATTTAACTTCTGTCACCAAAGAAGCTTCAATTTCTCATTTTCCTTTAGAAACAAAGGACTGTTGTCACAATATGTTTAGACCTAGTACAGGTCCTGTAGTTTATAATATATATTTTAAATTTCTTTCAAGGTCATGATGGAAAAAAATGTTAGTGCTAACCCTGATCAAATGAACCACACAGTACAACAAGGGTTTTTGGCTCAGCTTGCAGATTTGAACAGTATTGAAGTTAGTAAATTTTCTAATATTGCAGTTCATGTTTTCCCAGTCAGACCCAGCTACAGTTGCCATGATGTTTGACCTATAATTTTGTGCTGCACATTGGTTTTGATTTTCAATGGGAACAAAATATTATAAAATACAAATGGTTTAGCCTTAGGTAATAAAGTGTTTTCTTTTTTTCTGGTAACCTGACCATCCTTAAATTTTTAAGCATAAAAAAATAGGAGTGCCCTACAATAAACAAAGTTTCAGTGTCACTGTTAGTGGGCCAAAATTTTCATACATTTAATGCTATTGTTTATGAAGTGCACTTCCTATATAATCCTTGTATACTGGGGGGTTGGTCCCCTGCTTATCAACTGATAATTGATGTACATATAGAATGAAACGTTGGCCTTGATGGGACTGGGTCATCAGTGTTTGAACCCAACAATGGATCATCGCAACAAACCCCAGGTTTAAGCCAGGTAAGCTTAAATGTCAACTGAAAATGGGGGTTTGTTTTGACATAAAATTTCTCATGAAAGCCTTAAAACTTATGTCTGTAGTTGTTTTTAGAATGAGCACCAAACATGAATTTAATACATTCAATAAATACTGTTTTTATACGCCCAAAGGGGCGTATTATGTTTTGACGCCGATGTCCGTCCGTCTGTCTGTTAGTCAGTCCATTAGCAATTTGTGTCTGCTCTGTAACTCTTGAACCCCTTCAAGGATTTCAAAGGTCAAGGTCACACTTAGGGGTCAGAGGTCATTATGCCTTTGCTTCGTGTGTATATTGCTCTGCATTGCGGTGCTCTTATTTTTATTTGGCAGGTCCCTTTTTTTTTCACTTATAATATTTTTTTATGAATTGCTTCTCTTTTATATTACTTTAAATAACTTATTTTGTTACTTTTTCATTATTGGCCATAGGGACAAACTGAGACCACTTTTTTGTGTTACAACATGGATGTTACCTCCAATTTTTAGGTATATTTTGACATATCTGTACTTGGTAAGGATTTTTTTGTGGAGTTAGAATTTTTTCTGTCAACTTGGATTTTTTTATAATCTTCTCTTTGTTCTTCCTGTCCTTTGGGCTTAAACAGTCAAGGTCTTTAAATTTGCTCCCATCCTCCTCTATACCCTTCGGCCTTCGAGCGTATATTGCCCTGCTTGGTGGATCTCTTGTTAATATTTTCAATCAGTATTAGTCTCCCAGTCAACCATATACTATATACTTAAGTGCATGACATATATGTATGTTTTACAGAATTTTTTCCATGTTTCAGTCAGTTGTAGCAAATTCACTGGGCACATCTCCAATACCCTTTAATGGCCAGGCAGCACACACTTCCTCTAAAGAAGAAACTGTGGTAAATAGTTGTTATTTTTAAGCTTTGTATTACATTTTAACTACATAGTCTTTGTTTAACTTATTGATTTTTTTAAATTTTAATTGTTTTTACAGATTTAGATAATTAAACCTTATCATTTTAAAAAAAGATGTAATATCTGTAAGTGATGGGAGATAGGTTAGTCCCCAACATCATAATCCAACTCCACAGAGAACCCAGCACAACATTGCCCATTCATCATCAAACCTTTAAAGCAAACAAGACAGAACACCAGTAGACCAGGTAAAGCACATTATTTTCTATTTATCCATTTGTTACATCATATTCTTCAAATATTTCAGCATTCACCACGCCGCACATCACCAAGGAAGAAAACATCAGTTAAATCCAATGTCTGTTCATCCCCAGTAAATCCTGTAAGTCTTCCAGCATCGCCCTTGCCAGGAAACAGTCAAACTACTGATATGGTAATAATTTTTCATTCACATTAACCTGACATTAAAAAGCATGCTTCCCAACTTTTTAACGCTGTAAGGGAAATTTAATGTTTATTGAGACATTGACCTTTTATATAAACAAAGAAGGAATTTCCATGTTTAGATAAGGAAAATTCAAACCAAATTATTCAACAATTTCCAGAAAGATCCCTCATATTGATATAAATGCAAGTCTCAATGTGTGTGATTCTCTTTTAATGATTGTGCCTTTTCATGGTTCACACTTAAAGGAGGGGAGGGGCCTCCGTGGCCAAGTGGTTAAGGTCGCTGACTTCAAATCACTTGCCCCTCATTGATGTGGGTTCGAGCCTCACTCAGGGCGTAGAATTCTTAATGTGAGGAAGCCATCCAGCTGGCTTACGGAAGGTCGGTGGTTCTACCCAGGTGCCTGCTCGTGATGAAATAATGCACGGAGGGGCACCTGGGGTCTTCCTCCACCATTAAAGCTGGAAAGTCGCCATATCACCTATCATGTGTTGGTGCGACGTTAAATCCAAAAAAAAAAACAACAACAAAAAACAAAACAAACAAAAAAAAAACACTTAAAGGAATATATAGAGGATATTACATGAGTGTCTTTTCATATTGCATTTATTAAACTAGTTGAATAAAACGATAAAAATGCAAGGCTCTGCCGAGCATTTTATCAATTTGATTAAACAAGTTTAAGAAATTCAGTACTCTTTTTATCATTATGTTAGCCTTTCCTGTGGAAACATCAAAAAATCTACTTCCTTTTACTATAAACAAATCAATTTGACCAACATCTCCTATACTACAAACAACATCGACGTCAAAGCTTTATTACACTAGTGTATTATCATTTTTATTTAATGGCTTTATTACACTCCCGCGACGTCAAACATGTGATAATACGTAATAACATACTGTATTATTGATTCCAAAATTTTGATTATTATTATACTTAAGTGTTATTTTGAAGAATTTAGGAACATCAGATAATTTTGATTTAAAAAGAAATTCAGTTGACTGGCATTATTAGATATTCTTCTGATATTTCAGCTCTCACCAAGTCGTACCTCACCGAGGAAAAAGACAGCCTGTACACCTAATGTCAGATCCTCCCCCATGAATCCTGTAAGGTCATCACCCTTGGCAGAAAGCAGTCAGAGTTCTGATATGGTAATAATTTTTCCTTCGCATGAACATGCAAACAAATAAATGTAAAAACAATTTAACAGTAGATCATCCATTGACCATTTATGTGAGCAGACACACACACAAATCAGTAACTGTTGTTGAAATTGATGTAAAACAATATTCTGAGTGATCATTGACCATTTTTAAAAAGACTTACGTTTTGTTTTGTATGATAGTAGTGACTGTTAATCCATTTCCAGACAAATTATACATTTACAATATGCACAACATTTGTGCAAAATAACTGAAGTCACAGAAACAATATACACTAACATAATATTCAATACCGGTATTATTTATAGGTGAAGCTGGTAACAAACAAAGAGCTGTCAATATCAGTAGATAGACAAGGCTTAAGAAGGGCATGCCAAGAGGCAACAATAAAAAAAGACAACGCTGGATACATTTTAATGTATAAAATGTTGGACCTTGTATTTAGCCTGGAAGAACTGGCCGAATCCAGAGGGCTTGGAATTGGAAAACCAAGGCCAGGCGAGGAACATAAGCCCGTGCTGGATGCTGGCAAAATTGCAGTCTTGAAGGGTAGGGTTTTCAATAATACTGACTTTATTACTGTATAAGTATGACATCTATCTAATACCCAGTGCTTACAATTGAAAATTAGAATACTGAATTATTTAAAATTAAAAGTCAGAAAGATAACAATCACTTGTGGACTCAGTGACTTGCATATAAAAATTGTGACTGCTACCACTGGTATATATGGTTATTCATTGTATAATTACATCTAAACTGGCACCAGAAAATCTTCCAAATACAACAAAGTCATCATATTTTTTGAACTCGATTTACAATAGTCATGCATGGATGGCTTTCGGAGAAATATGGCTTGAGTAACGTGATTTAACAGTTGTGAGCTAAAAATTATCTTGTGGCCAGTCACATATATTGTCAATTAAACAAATAGCCACTCTATTTATTTTCAGAATATGTACACTTCTGGACCAAGAAAAACCTGGCAACAACATTCTCAGAGAAGAGGCTTAATAAAGCTATAACTGAAAGATCACATTATGCCAGAAACCAAGTAAAGAGACAGTTGGATAAGTCAAAAATCTAAAACATCAGAAAAAACTCTGGACATTGTGTTTGGACATTAATAAAGCATACTTGTAGTAATAATGGATCCTGATCAGACTGCATGGATGTGCTCTCACATTTTGTTTTGAATTTAATCACATAGCAACTTGGATTTATTTTATGTAGAAATTTAATACTAATCTTTAATCATATTTCTTTTCTTAAAAATGCAGTGTAGAAGCTTGAATAAATTTTTTAAGTCTTTCATATACTGTTTTGAAGTCCTGATTGATTTTCAGAGGCTGTATACACCGAGGTTCTGGACAGAAATTTAATACCTGACGGAAATTTAATCTGTGCGTAATTCTTCCGTGCGTAATTATTACGCCCAGTCATTTTGCCTGGATTCCGCCTGAAAATTTTCCGTACGTAAATTTTTCCGTACGTAATTTTTTGTCAAAAGAAAATTCCGCCCGAAGCTCATTTGCATATTACGCACCAATTACGTATCATTTTTGCTCCGTCTACGTACGGAAACCCTATTTTATACAAGGCAATATATTGGGACGTAATTTTATCATTTTCCGTACGGAATTATTGTTGAAAGCCCGCTCCAATTCCGTGCGGAATATTTCGTACAGGAACTATTTTGCCTCCAACATGGAGAGTATTAAACTTTGCCTTACCTGCACACCTAGTCTGGATACCAACTAGATAATCTTTTTAAAATTTTTTAATCATTCTTCTTATATATTGTGACCATCTTTCTTGGCTCTGATCATCTACCAGTGTTTTGAGAAGAAAAGGGACATAATTATACAAAATTTGAAAAGCCTCAGAAGTTATTTCCTCTGAATAAAACACAGGGTCTGAACACAGACTACAACAAACCTAGCAGAAAGGTGGTCAATCAGCATTTTAGAAACAGTTTATATTATCATTTTAGAGATTTATTTATTGAAAACAAAAAGCCAGATTCCTATATGTAATCTCTTTATTTGCCATTTTATTAAATACCTCATTTTAATATTAAGGTGAAAAGAGTGCAATACATGTTATGATTTCATCATCATCATCATCATAGTCATCATCATCACCATCCTTCTCAGTTTGTATGAAATGATCAATCAATCAATTACCCAGTCAATCAAGACAAATCAATGAATGAATCACCTTTAAGATTATAATATCCTCATCACTATCTTCCTCAGCCTCTATCAATGATGATAAATTAATCAACTCATCACACTGTCCATGCATTTCAAACAAAACATCAGACATGTGCTTACAGTCCCTTAAAACTTGCACCATCTTAATCAACAGCACAAGCAAAAATCCTCCAAAAAAAAAAAGTTTTTATTTGCATTCACCACACTGAAACTTTGTGTTGCATACCTTTGTTTATTATTTAATAAACAGGCATGAATGAAACACAATATAATGTATAACAAATATTTTGATGTCACATTTAAGTGTATTTTTTATCTTGTATTTGGCTGCTCTATTAAATATTATATTCCTGTGGATCCAAACTTTACATAAATTAACATGAAGATTTTATCAAAATGAAACAATTTAACTTTGCATATGCATATATCATACCATAGCCTGAATACATGAACCAGATTGATGTGAATAAATGTACACCCTTAAGCAATTTCTTTTTTATGTTGACATGACAGCTTTAACATGGTAAGGCAACCTTTACCCTTGTAATGTTACCTATGTGAAATTATGTATCCTCAACTGTCATACTTTGAACCAGTTCACATCAAAAGGTATGGTATGAATAAAAAGCAAAACTTCTCATGGACCCATTAACAGTGGAAGTAACTTCAGAAGTTTGTTTCTATTCGGACCCATTTATTGCCCTTTATTCCTGGTTCAGCCTGTGTTATTTTTGTGGGCTAAATTTTACTTAGGCAAAAAAAAAAAAAAGGTCCGTTTCCAGTCTCCTGTCAAAAAACAAGAGGACCAAAACTGCCCTAGGTCGCTCACCTGAGAAACACAACATAACAGTGTAATCATGTTTGACCTCGTGATTTCATAGAAACAAATATTCTGACCAATTTTCATCAAGATAGGACCAAAAAGGTGGTATCTTAAGTGTAAACAAGACTTGTCTTTTCTTCCATTTGACCTAGTGACCTAGTTTTTGAGCCAAGATGACCTACATTCGAACTTGACCTAGATTTGATCAAGGCAATCATTCTGACCAAATTTCATGAACCTCAATTGAAAAATACAGCCTCTATCACATACAAAACATTTTTCTTTGATTTGTCCTAGCGACCTAGTTTTTGACCCCAGATGACAAATATTCGAACTTTAGCTTAATTTCATCAAGGCTATCATTCTGACCAAATTTTATGAACCTCAATTGAAAAATACAGTCTCTATCGCATACACAAGGTTTTTCTTTGATATGACCTAGTGACCTAGTTTTTGACCCCAGATGACCCATTTTCAAACTTGGCCTAGATTTCATCAAGGTAATCATTCTGACAAAATTTCATGAAGATCAGTTGAAAAATACAGCCTCTATCACATACACAAGGTTTTTCTTTGATTTGACCTAGTTTTTGATCCCAGATGAACCATTTTCAAACTCGGCCCAGATTTCATCAAGGTTATCATTCTGACAAAATTTCATGAAGATCAGTTGAAAAATACAGCCTCTATTGCATACACAAGGTTTTTCTTTGATTTGACCTAGTGACCTAGTTTGTGACTCCAGATAAACCATTTTCAAACCTGGCCTAGATTTTATCAAGGCAATCATTCTGACCAAATTTCATAAAGATCAGTTGAAAAATACAGCCTCTATCGCATACACAAGCTAAATGTTGACAGACGACAGACAGCATTGCTCAGGTGAGCTAAAAAAGAGGCCTTGAAATTCTCCAATGTAGAGCTGCCAGGTAAATCATCATACTGGTGAAATATGTCATCAACTAATATGTGTTCTGGAACAATTGTAAGTTTTTGGCCGTTTTATAATGCAAAATAGCTTTAAATCGAAGCCACAAAACTGATGAAGCTGGCATCACGGGCGCTGCCATCTTTGATATAACTGCCAACCAATCAGAATCGTGTATTTCAGCAAAACAACGTGAAAGGTGTAAAATGAAATGGAAATATTTTTTAAAAATTGAAAGGCGGAAAATTATCCCCAATAAAAAGTTTAGGGTAGGAGGTAAAAAAAAGATTGTGCACCCCTACCCCCCTGCAATCCCAAGCAAGGAAGTTACTTGTACCATTTTAATGTCTTTGGTAGGACAAGACCAGGATGCAAACCCACAACTTCCCGCACTAACAGCGTGCACTCTACCTTTAGGCTACTGAGGCAGTATCCAAGTTATTTGTGGTCAACTTTGGTACATAACTAATATAAGCTGCCAGCTTGTTTTTCAATCTATGTATTTGAACTGTGTAAATTTATTGTACATGTTATGTGTGTCTTGTTTCATCATTTAAACTAACTTTGGAACAACAAGAACTGTTCGTAAGACAGCACGCTTGACTTTTCGCAATGCTTGAATCTGAATTAGAGCTTTCCCAGTAAAAACTTTATAAAACTTTAACCAAAAAAGTCAAAATTCAAATCAGAGTTATGGGGATTGTTTCTCCTGGTGTAGACTAGCTGATTGTAAATAACTATTTTAAGTTTCAAGTCAAAAGCTTTGATAACAGAGATATTTGACTTTATCAATTTTGTTTTTTGTTTTTGTTTTTTTTTACTGTTTTTTTATTTAACTTTAACCAAAAAGTTCTAAGTTAAAAAGGGGCATAACTCTGCCAAAATTCAAATCAGAGTTACGGGGATTGTTTCTCCTGGTGCAGACTTTGATAATAAAGAACAATTTTAAGTTTCAAGTCGATAGCTTTGATAGTAACACAGATATTTGACTTTATCAAAAACTTTAACCAACGGCGGAGCTGACGCCAGAAAGAGTGCAATAGCTCTACTTTTTCTTAGAAAAATCGAGCTGAAAATGGTAGTATTCATTGCTTTTGTGATTTTCATACTGGGTATTGGCACAGGTAAGATATTTTACATTTTTTTTTCAAGATATCAAAATTCAGCACAAATTGTACTTCAAACATGTACATTCATTTACATGTAGCAATTAATCTGATAATGATTTTTGATAATTTTCAGCATACAAATCATGACTTGTAATTTAAATGCCTCTCATACTACAATAAATGCTCCTTTTTAGGAATAATTGTCTCTCACAGAGACTAAGCTAGCTAGCTGGAAATTACAGAGATCATCAAATCATGTGGGTAATGATGTCTCTCTCTACAGCTATTGATCTGATTAGAGCCTATGGCCATGAAGAGATCAATTAATTTCAGTCTATTGCCCTCTGTCAGGCATTACTTATCCTCCAATCACCAAACTTCTCTCAGGTCATGCTGCTAGTTTCTTAAAGATTAACAGTCACTATATAATGTATATATAACAAGAGGGCCAAGATGGCCCTAGGTCGCTCACCTAAGAAACACTCCATAACAGTGTAAAACATGTTTGACCTAGTGATTTCATGGAAACAAATATTCTGACCAATTTTCATTAAGATTGGACCAAAAAATTGGTCTCTTGCGATAAAACAAGCATTTTCTTAGATATGACCTAGTTTTTGACCCTAGACGACCCATGTTCAAACTCGACCTAGATTTTATCAAGGCAATCATTCTGACCAAAATTCATGAAGATCAACTGAAAAATACAGCCTCTATCACATACAGAAGTTTTTTCTTTGATTTGACCAAGTGACCTAGTTTTTGACCTCAGATGACCCATATTCAAATTCGACCTAGATTTCATTAAGGCAATCAACCTGACCAAATTTCATAAATATCAACTGCAAAAAACAGTCTCTATTGCATACACAAGATTTTTCTTTAATTTGACCTAGTGACCTAGTTTTTGACCTCAGATAACCCATATTCAAAACCGACCTAGTTTTCATCAAGGCAATCACTCTGACCAAATTTCATGAAGATCAATTGAAAAATACATCCTCTATTGCATACACAATGTTTTTCTTCGATTTGACCTAGTGACCTAGTTTTTGACCCCAGATGACCCATTTTCGAAATCAGCCTAGATTTTATCAAGGTAATCATTCTGGCTAAATTTCATGAAGATCAGTTGAAAAATACAGCCTCTATTGCATACACAAGGTTTTTCTTTGATTTGACCTAGTGACCTAGTTTTTGACCCGAGATGACCCATTTTGGAACTTGGTCTAAATTTCATCAAGGCAATCATTCTGACCAAAATTCATGAAGATCAATTGAAAAATACAGCCTCTATCGCATACACAAGGTTTTTACGTGATATGACCTAGTGACCTAGTTTTTGACCCCAGATGACCCATTTTCGAACTCGGCCTAGATTTCATCAAGGTAATCATTCTGACTAAAATTCATGAAGATCAATTGAAAAATACATCCTCTATCGCATACACAAGGTTTTTCTTTGATTTGACCTAGTGACCTAGTTTTTAACCCGAGATGCGGTTTTTGTAGGTTTTTACCCTGACTCTGGTTTAAATTGTAATCGGTGAAACTGCTTTTTTTTTCATTTACATTCTTCCATAAAATTTTAAAGTTCGTTTACTTTATATGTCCAGTTACATACTAAAATGCTATGTTTCTGTTGTAAGAAAAGTACATTTAATACAATTTTTTCGACACTTACTAAACTATGACGGGGACAATGAACGGGTTCATCAAAACCTAAAACGTAAAAGAGGTAATGTGACAAAAAGAAAAAGGAAGTTAAATCAGATGAGACTTGATTTGCTTATAAAACTGCCCAACTTCCAAAATCAAACTAAAATGCATTTCCAGTGACGACCGCTTTTGAATCATTAATGTCTCAACTGACAGATGATGAATCTGTTGTGTATGCAATAAATATTACGTAAAATATTTTTTAAAATATGTTTTTCTAATAAAATCAGTCTGTTATTTTGTGTAAAAGAAATATAATTTAGTAAAAAAAAATGGAAATCCTAAAATTTAGTCTTACAATAGTGCCCCTAGAGACAACCTTTCACGGAGACGTCAAAAATAATAACATGTCAACATACAGAATAGTCTCTGTCGGGGCCAAGATAAAACAAGATATATAGTTAAAATGACTTGATAGGTCACCAGGTCATTAATATCAAATGTTTAAAAACAGAACTGTGAACACCTTTTGATGAATAAAAGCATATTCGGTAATTTGCATTTTTCATTTATTGTTTAATTTATATTTCGCCGAAAAGTTGTGTTCTGTGTATCATTACATATTATCAAAGGTGGTTTAGTTTGTACGTCAATTGTAAAAAACAAGTTCTACGTCTTGTATCAGAAAACTCATTAAACTCCTAAACCTCATTCCAAATTGCATTTTTCGCCACGGGGGGTAATGAGGGGCTAGGTGTCAGAAAAATACTTGCCCGAATACTACATAGCAGAAGTATCAATTACTCTCAGGAAATGTATTCGCAAAAAATGGCACACAAAAAAAAATCATTTGATTTTAAACTTGTGTACCTATCATAACCTACATTAGCACATTATAGAGCATAGTCGTCATGGGTGATGGGGTTACGTTCAAGCGAGAAAAATCGCACTTTATTATTAATGTAAAGAAAATACACTAGACAAGGGGCGGAGGTTTGGTTACAAAGCATATTACAACAACCTTAAAATATAACAAAGAATTTTAAATAATGTATAAACAAAGGAATGTTTATGAAAATATTTGCATTATTGCAAGTTAACTGAAGTATTCGCAGATTATTTTGAAGTGTTTTATACAAAGAAAAAACCACTTCCTGAAGCAACTGCACTAGTCCTAAATGCTGAACGTAGTATTGAGCATGTATTGCATTTACCATGCAATCTTACCATTATCAAATCTTCTGCTATAATCCAGTTTCGTCTTACAAAATGAAAATAAATGTTTTCTGCATGAGATGAAAGTAACAAGGAATCAAGTGATATATATTTCCCTTCAACTGGATTTTAGTTTTTTTAGGTTATATGATTATGCTTCATATACGCCATGTTTAAGTTGGAGAGGTCTTTACCACAGAATTTCCAGCTTTGGGAATACAAAGATTGTCCTTTATGTCATATACTTTGACTGTTCGTGGTTATATCATAGAAGTTTTAAAAAATTTGTTTACACGCAGTCATTGTTCCGTTTTTTACATACTTCGTTAAAAATTTTGAGCACGAAACCTAAAAAGGGCTGTTTAAACCAAGCTGTGTGAGTAGTAAAATTAGTGTACACATGAAATATTATATTAAGTAAATATTAACATCTGCAAATATGGCGTCTCCCGTAGAAAACACCCCCTTCTTCTCCTTGACAATTTAGTGTAAATATTTGAAGTTATGGGGGAGGAAGTTTGGTTACAAAGCATTTTAATAATCTTAAAATAATCAAAATGTGATGACAAAATAATGAAAACACATGTATATTATAAAATATGTTGCATTGTTGCAAAAATTAATGGAAGTATTCCTAGATTGATTATTTTGAAATGTTTTAGACTAAAAAAACACATATTCCCAGTAGCAACTGCACTAAAATCCTCAATGCTGAAGTAGTATTGAAGCATGAATTGTATTTACTATGAAATCCTAAAAAATTTTATCAAATATTCTACATTTCAATTAAAAATCTAAACGACTTTAGTGCAATAAATTGTTACTGAAGATAGCTTGGCACAGAACAATAATAATACTATAAAAGAACAACTCAAGACAGTGGTATGATTACCTTATTTTTAATAATAACAAAGTATTATGGCAATTAATATCTAATTTCGTTTAGATTAAAGTTTGGCAGAAATTGGTCACTGCTTCACATAAATGTCAATATACAAATACATATGATATAAAGTATATAGTTAAAAATGCAGATGTCGAGGCCCTGGGAACACAGTCCTAATACAGTATGTTGAAACAAACAGAATTCTTCTTACAAAAAGTTAAGATATACTGGTGGAGGCTGACCTAACCGCCGCACCTGGGATCAGAATTCAACGGTGATCAGGAACATAAGAAAACAGACATACGTAAAAAGTAACAAATTTCAACGTTCATATATTTTACCATTTCACAGTTCAGGAAATCAAGCACTGTCCATTAATAAACATGTGAAAACTCTCAATATTTCTCCATATACTGTCAATATTGCATGTGAAGCTGCAACGTCTGAAGGCAAGAAAGTGGGTAGGCCGAACTTGAACACATAAGATGTATCTGAAACTATAAAGCAAAAGGAAAACACGGAGAGCATCTAACAAGCAAAATAAAGGGTTTGAGAGTGGGATATTAAACATCAGCAAGTATAAACAATCGAGGATTCCTTCGATTAGAAATAAAGAACAACTCTTGACATTTATTTGGAAACGACCTTCTTCCGCATGCAGAACTAAAAGGAACCAAAATTAGTTTAAATTACAACAAGTATATTACTATACCAACAAGACATTAGCTAAAGACATTCCACAACAGGTTCGGAGCTCCTTCAGTAACTGATTTTGAATGGTTAACATTAAAAACACATTACTGAAGACAGCTTGGCAAAGACCAATAATAATACTATAAAAGAACAACTCAAGACAGTGGTATGATTACATTATTTTTACTATTAACAAATTACTATGGCAATGTATATCTAATTTCGTTCAGATTAAAGTTTGGCAGAAATTGGTCACGTCGAGGCCCTGGAAACAGAGGCCTAATACAATATACTTGAATCAAACAAAATTATTATTACACAAAGTTAAGATATGCTGGTGGAGGCTGACCTAACCGCTACATGTCGAGAATTTGTAACAACGTGGAAAATTCTTGACAACCGTCACCCGTCTCCACAAAGGATCGGGGTTCCTCCAGTAACCGGTTTTGAATGGTTAACATTAAAAACAGATTTCATCTAAAAACAAAAAAAAAATAATGTGCACACCCTTTCAAAATTATTTGTTTAGTCAAGAAACAAATTAGTGAATCTATGTTAAAATAATCCATATATTAGGTGACCTCTCTAAGCAATGAGATTATTAAAGCAAAGAGAATTAATTATCCTTAAATTTGCATTTTACTGGGGTGAACTATATTGATTTGCATCATGCATGCAGTAAATAGTCGAAATTAATGTTCAATAAAGATTTTAATCTCCCCGCTTGTGGCAGTGTTGTTACATTTATTGGTTCTTTGGGATCATGAAGTCCATCCAATACATCAGATAAGGGATATGAGAGGTGTTACACATTAAATATCTCTCACGAACAGGTTTACCACAGCGTAAGAGTATCAACATTAATTTCGAAAGGTTTTCTATGCAGGGCAATTACTCTGTTATTTTAATACAGAAATGTCAATACAAGTCCGTATCCTCTGATTACAATTCGTGACGACTGATTACTTTTTCGAAATTGACAACTGGTTGGCTTAAATCTGAATATACTTTTACACTGTACGACTTTGATTTTATATATGCCATCTACATTTATTTAAAATGTTTTTGTCCTTAAACGAAAATGCTATGTATACTTTATGCGCAGAAATAGTTGTGGGATTCTAATTTCACTCTATTCGCAGACATTGGGTGGCATTTCATTATTCCACATTTATTTGTACCATGACTGAGTTTAGTTTTATGTCTGTATGTAAGCGTCAATCCACTCATCTGTTTTATGATACAACATAATGGTAAAGTACATGTACATAAGACTATTATAATAAATTAGTAATACGTGAATTTGCGTACAACGTACAATTCCATACAAATTATCTTGATGTAATAAAACCTTTATATCATGCGTTAAGTTTGTTGTCTGTGGTAGATATTTTGAAAGATTTACCCCAGATACATGTGGAGTGCTACAATGCAAAGAATGTGAAACAACTTCGAACACATAGGCAGTCACCCTGTACTGTTTACCTTGTAAATTGGTAATACAGCACTTACTATATATCGTAATATATGTTTGCAATTTAGAGAAATATTTATTATAAATAGTTATCGTATATGCCAAAATAATTTAAATTTCTAGCTAACAATATGTTTTGAACTTTTATCAGTTAGTGATCATTTCCATTTGCAGTGACAGCCTCCTCCCTCTGTTTCAGCTCATAAGTGAATAATGCGTTTTCCAAGAAACCTAAGTGTACAAAAGTACGTCACAAATAAGCATAATATGTTCGCATTTTCGATAGAAGTTTCCTGTTCAAAGGAAGTACTATTCCGCGTCTTGGAAAGAGAAAATATAATTTCCTTACAATCTTGTAGCTAATTCATGTCATCTTAAGGACATTGCGGCACCTTAATAACAATCCACTCTCGCCCACAGACCGAATGGTTTCCCCTTCACTATGAGGAAAAGTCAAAGCAATGTTCAAATGTCTTGAGAGTGTTTAAAATGCTATTGATATGTCACTAGGTTAATTTGAAGGCACATCAAAAACCCACGACTTAAATGTATATGATGATATAAAGACAGGTCAAAAGGACTGTATGTCTTCTCAATTATTGAAAAGTTTGTTTGATACGTTTGTAGATTTACTGCATTAATATATTTTCCCATTTATTTGTATATAATTTACAATTGAATATATTTGTCTTTCGACTGTCATTAGTAGTTGGTTGCCGATATCTATTTCTAAATTTATTGCCATGGATGCCCTATTTTTTTTATTTTTTCATACCAGTCCACATCTATCACATACCCATCGATTTCTTTATTGCAATAATGTTAAACATTTATCTGCATTAGGGAACGTAATAAAGAACATGAATTTTAATAATATGAGAAAATTCTCACGTGTGTAGGAGATGCTGGAGGAAAGAACACTGTAATTATTATACACTTTATACCATATAGATATACTTCCAACTTCATTTGTCACAATCTAAATGGAATGTATGACCCGAGTTTATACTTCAGTAATGCCAGTGATAAACATTTTTATACGATTCTTAACAACTCCATTACGTATTAATTGCAATATTACTTGCTTAGGAACAAAAGAAATGTAATTAAATTAACCTTCAAAACAAACTTTTTCGTCGCGATCATTATGGAACAGACAGCAATAAGATGACGAAAATGACAATAGGTCCTTGTTTCTGGACACAAATTATTCTTGTGAGTTCACATTTACTTTGTTAAAATCATGTCATATACAGTGGTAACATTCTTGTCTAGTAATTCGAAAATATTTTGCAGTCAAAACAATTTAAAAAATGTAAAATTCCTCTTGCATTTATTGACAATATGAGGATTAATTTTTGCGTTTTCCGGGTTTTATACAAATTAAAAATGTGCACTTGATTTTGCAAATGTTATACATATATTACATTCAGGACAAGGAAGCAGAAGTCATTCCTATAATAAATTATTTACACACAGGGACCGGCATTCGATAATATTAGCCTCAAATTAGTAAATGCATGTAAGATTTCCGAAAAGAAAAAAAAAAAAACTTTAAGGTGGAATTGTTATTTGGGGCCCGATTACGAATGTAGACTTTTTTGTCCAAAAACAAATAATTTTTTAAGCAAAGGAGATTCAAAAATTCCAAATTTTTTAAGTAACTGCAAGAAAACAAGACAAAAAAAAAGAAAAAACAATGAAAAGGGCGCTTTGGAAAAAAAATGGCAACCCACCCATAAAAAAAAAATAATCCGTTTGGTTACATTGTTTTTTATTTCCCCTTTCCAACGGAGCTTAAATGGTTTTCTAATCCACCCCTAAGGCAGGAGACGGGTTTTTTTTTTCGCAACCGCAAGCCTTTCCGCCGGAACGTCTTTCCTTCTTTGATAATTTGAAAACAAACTTTTTTGACAGTTGTGACTTCAAAACGAAATACCCCCTGCGAAAAAAAGGTTAATAACGGGGGTGTACGGGATCCCGTATATTACCCATACCGGGAAGAAATACGGGAAGACTAAAAATCGGACGTGTACGGGGCTTGTATATTTAATAGTCATCATACTAATAAAATTACGGATTTTCGTATACTATGAACATACGGAATTCTTAGTATACGATACCCCCGTATATTATGAAATTCGGGAAATTCTACAAACGGGTTATTCTGAATCGTCTTACAACACCGTTATATTCCCGTATTGTTGGTGTACGGGAATACATAAATTCCGTATATTACGAAAATACCGGGACGTATATTTCCCGTATATGTTATATACAAAACCCGTATATTTCACGTATATTCTGGATATACGGGACTATGTATAGTCTGTAGATTTTCGAAAAATACAGGGATTAAAATTTCCCGTATATTCTTCGTATACTACAACTCCGTATATTTCCCGTATATGCCGGAAATACGGGAATTTAAATTAATTTGCATATTTCGGAAAATCGGCACGTATATGTCCCGTCTATGCTTGGTGTTTCAACTCCGTATATTTCCGTCTATGCAGAAAATACGGGATTAAATAATTTGTTTATTTTTAAAATACGGGACTTTATTTCAGTATATTCTTTGTATACAACTCCGTATAGTTACGTATATTATGGATATACGGGCGGTATGTATAGTTTTGTATATTTTGAAATACAGGGATTAAATTTCCCGTATATGCTTGGGTATACAATCCGTATATTTACCGTTTATGCCGGAAATTACGGGGTTTTAAATAACTTATATATTTCAAAAATACGGGATGCAATCAATATGTGTAGTGAAAATGATATCTCCGGCCATTTCAAAGGTCAAACGTTTTGGATGTTTTCGACTTGTACGTGTATGTAGAATTGAATGCCAATATTGAAAGAAAGGAAATGTTTTAATACTAATATGACCATGACTGAAAAAAGCCCCTTGCCGGCCCCAAACAGGAATTAAATTTAAATCAAACATGAATGAATCCATCATTTCATCTAGCGCGTTCCCGATTTATTTTTAACATTTAATCTAAATAGCCGATTGAGGAACAGAAGGGATTAATCAAATCATCCCTATTTATTTGTATCTAGTGATCAATACATCCGTTGTCATCGCATTGTAAAAATCTAATGCAAGCATAAATTAACTGTTTTTTATGCCACATTTTCCAACGCCTTGTGCCATACAATGCAAAATATTTATAGAAAAAAAGAGGAACTAATCCATTTATATTTTTGTACTTGGAAAAGTATATAAGACATGTATTGATACTTTACTTATGAAATCAATTCTAATATTTTTACAGACTAAAAATAAACGATATAATTGTGGTCTGCGTCCAAAGATTTATCTGATGTAATGCTGCTAGTGACCATGATGATGATGATGATGATGATGATGATGATGGAAAAATGAAGATGATGATGAGGTACAGATAGAGAAAGATGATTATGATGTTGATGATGATGGTATTGATGACGATGATGGTGCTGATGATGATGATGGTATTGAAGATTATGGTGTTGTTGATGATGATGGTGTTGATGATGATTGTGGTCTTGATGAAGAAGAGGAGAAGGATTGATGACGATGATGGTGCTGATGATGATGATGGTATTGAAGATGATTATGGTGTTGTTGATGATGATGGTGTTGATGATGATTGTGGTCTTGATGAAGAAGAGGAGGAGAAGGAAGAGGAGGATACCAATTCTGCACATGAAGTCAGCAGTGGAAACGACAATAATGAAAAAGACAATAATATTGTAAAATAGATACACTGAGAAATGTTTTAGCTTGAGAAATATGTGAACTTAAAGAATAGTTATGAATCAAAAGCTGACCTCATAATGCTATAATTATGGTTTATTTATTTTATGCTAACTAATGAAATACTGTATTCTATCAGTTAAATATATTCATATTTCATCACTCACACTGTGAAAATATGAAATCTATATTTTCACACTGTGAGAGATATAGCTCCGCCCCCTCATTACATTGCGTATGAATTTTAAATTATTTGCTTAAAACAGGATGAAAATTGTAGCCGCACTTTGTTCTTTATAGTATATTTCTCGATTCAAATTATTTTACTTAAAGAGAATTTCATACCATTATGCAGCAGAAAATAAAACAAAATGGAACTTTATGTTGCATGCGTCTTTATAACGTCACAGCACGTCTGACGTCATGTCTGTTTACGTGCGTCTGTTTCCCGCGCTGAGATTAAAATAGTTGCGAAATGCACATCTCAATGTAATTGGGCATAAAATAAAAAGAAAATTTGTTTGTTTTTCGTGAATATAGAATATATCTCACCTCGAAGTGAGAAAATTTTCACATTTTCACTCGCGCTACACGCTCGTGAAAATATTTGAAATTTTCTCACTTCTCAGTGAGATATATTCCATATTCACTCAAAACAAACAAATATCCCCTATCTATTAATGACAATGCAGTTTCAAACTGACCATAGCACAATGAATTATGACATAAGCACTTGTTGATTAATCAGCTTTATCAGATAAAATATTTCATAACATGATAAAATGAATGCATTCATAGTAATCATTGCTTTTTTAACAAATTTTCGGGTTAATCAGTGGACTGTCAACATGTTAAAACAAATAGTGATCAACCAGATAATATTGTTTCACAAATCCAGATTTTTAAAGGAGATAATGTTAAAGACTCATTGTTCAGGCCATGGTGTGACAAGTTTTGTATGGCTGAAAACACCTTAACATGTGAACAGCAATATTATTATATTTGTGAACTCTATTTTTTCATAGCAGAAATTTTATTTTCATGTGCTTTTATTGTGTTTATCACAATGTTTGACATCATAGGAGTGAAATAAAGCCATTACATAAATTTTTTGACGTCGTTTTATTTACATTAAAGAGACGTTGAGCAAATTTTAACTTTGTCTATAAAAGGTAAAGAAAGAAGAAATTTTGACTTTTCAACAGGAAAAGCTTACATGTGATAAAAAGAATATTATATTTGTATCTTTCCACACTCCTTGAATAAAACTGATAAAATGCTATTCAACTTGTTTAATATTTAAAATTAAATTCTACTCATGTAATATCCTATTTAAGGACTTTTTTATATTTAATAGGTTGATCCTTTGTTGAAGCTGCATCCATTTTTCTAGACACAATTAGGAGACAATTTTCTTTTGAGATTTCAACTTAATCGAAAAACGAGAGAAATTTTGATAATTATCAATTAAAACCTCAGTACATAAATAGATATTAAAGGCTTTTGTCAATTACGAAATTCATCAATCAATGAGTATCTTCACAAATTTGGATAAATCTATACTGACAGACTTAAATTCAGTCAATTAATGCAGTTCCCTGTAGATTTATATGCTTTTATCTAAAAACAGTGTTCCATAAAAATCTGAATATATAACAATTCTTAGTGTATTTTTCTATTCTATGTAGGGAATTAGTTCAGTCATGCGTGGGTAGCCGGGTCAAACCAATAACCTTCTGCAAGCAAGTATAGCGGCTTTCTCACATGAAAAATTCTGAGCAAAACTTGAACCCGAACTGGTAAAGGGTAACAACACAGTCAACAACCATTTCAATTCAACCAATGAGTGTCAAAATTTTCCTCTCTGTTTTTATTGGTGGTTACAGGGTAGGGGGTAGGGGGTCATTTAATTTGCCAATATACAGCCTTATTAGGCTTATACTGTAAAATTTTATTGAAGCATGTTTAAACAGCCGTCTTTAATCTGATAACCTAACATAAACAGTCAACTAATCCTATTTGTAAAAATACACAACTGGTCTTTATAATTCTTCATAAGTCGCTAAATTATTTGACTTAATCATAAAATCCCCCCAAAAATTATGTAAAAGAAACATTGATTATAAATAATATTTAAAAAATAATAATAATCATAAAAATGTAATAGTTTAATAATATAATAATAAACAGAGAATAAGAGTATTATAAATGTATATTTTCATCCCTTGTGTAAAATTAATAGAATTAAGACCTCAAGAGCTCCGACAGCTTAATCTTCCCTGAAAAATCAACTAATGCATTTATAGTTTAATTGAATTTTGGGAGTTGTTACAAAATTAAGTGGGTGCACTGGTCCAAAAAAAAAAAGAATAGAAGAAAGTTATGGTCTGAAAGTCATCGATCATTAAGTTTTAAACAACAGATCATATTTCAATAACTTGGTTTTATCTTTAAAAATAGGGCCAGCCTTTTGTCAATCAATATCAACATTATAATATTATGAATATAAATATATATCAAAATTATTTACAGCTTTACTTTCAATTTTCTTTTTAATGACCATGTGATGTCAAGGATAATAATTTTATATCATTTTCTCTTTGATCATTTCTATAATTTATGGAGAGATAGTCCACATTTGTAATACACTGATTTAAAAATGATTTAGAAAATAATGAATAGGATACTTATACTTTATGTCACTGCACTTTGTGAATTTAATTTTATACTTTGATTTAAAGCTTTTAACTCTGATCTATCATTAAAAGATAGAGCTGAATAGGGGTCAAGGGGATTGGGGAGAAAAGGGGTAAAAGGAAGGGTACAAGCGGGTTATATGGGATACTAAGAAACAATAGTGATAACAAAAAAAATTTTTTTTATCGCCCTGGACCGACCTTTGTGATCCCTAAACCAAAAGCTGTCTATATACCTCCATATCAGGTCTAATATTGGCAGTGTTTAAGAAGGTACAGTGAAACTGAGGAACATAACAGTCAAATGTTTGATATAAATTGGGGCAGATCTATGTAAATAGATACAGCTAACTAGTGAGAATTGTTCCAAAGAACTTTAACCTGAAAGTAACAGCACTGTCACACAAAGCAAGTACAACAGGCTAGCCCTCCTTATTCTCGGAATAACCAAGACAACAAAACAAGAATCAGTGACTGGCGGTACAAGTATTGCAAAAACATCATAAAAATTCACTCTCAAATTAGAAACTAACATTGTGTTAAATTAGAAATTTAATGTAAAACTACCAAAGGAAGACACTCTAACATTATTCAGTGCCTTTGTGAACCATGTAATATGCTTGATATCTTCTCGCTTAATTTCCAGTCACTGCATCCGTCCCTGATTACTTTAGCAGAATTTTGCACTATAGGACATGTCATTCTATGCTGGTGTTTTAACATGGAGAAATGGAAAAATGGAAGAAAAAAAATGAAATTCCTGCCAAACAATTATCGTAAGAATATCAATGACACAAACTCTGCTGGCTTAGAATAATTTGTAATGTTAGCACAGGTAAATTACCAAAGCAATTACCCCCAAGGCTTGCAATACATTTAATCAGTTTCACAGAATTTTTTTCCCCATAACAGATTATTTTCATAATCTAATCAGAATTTTTCTTTATCTTTATCTAATTGTTGTTTCAGCATGATGGATTTCTCTCAGATTCAGAAACTGTAGTAATATCAAATACCCTTATAATTTATATACATTAACTTTTTACTTCTAAATTATTTGATCAAAAATGCATGCTTTGATTCGACCTGTATTAATTTCAGATATTGACTATTAAAATCAGATTCTGTGAATTTTTATAATGGAAGAAACTGTCTTAAGTTTTAGAAATAGTGTGAACAAGGTAACTACATTTTGTAGTTCAAATACACGATTTAAAATGCAACTGAAGCAGTCAGTGACACACTCTTCACACAATTTCAATGGTCTTAAAATGTTTGATATACATGTAATAAGTTTCAGCAACTTTTTGACATGGTTCTATTATATGTATCTTTTTTTACTACATTTGTATTGCCATAAACTCGCCATAACTTTATTTCACTCTGAAAAGATATAGTGAATTTTGCCAAAAAATAAACTGTTCAATTATGTCTTGAAAGACAATGATTAAGAAGTAATCTGACTGGGCATACTTGCTGGCAGGTAAATTATGCTGTTAATTTAAATACAAAGTGCTACAAGATTACAGGAGATTCCACTGAACTGAATGGAATGGGTTTTTTTTATCTTTTCTATCCTGAGACATCCATTTATTGATCTAAATCATAATTCCCAAGATCATTTGGTCTTTTCTGTTTTTACCTATACAGTTTCATGAAACAAATTACTAAAATGTTAAAAGTTTGAGCAAATTTCAGTTTTTGGTTTATGGGGGAATTTAATTTGGAAGAATATTAAGCTATAGGTTATAATTACTGGAAAGTTGTATGCAATGAAATACTGTATTGATCAGGGACAAGATTAATTTCTTGAAAGTTTCTGGACTTTTCAATGCTGATTTTTTGCTAAAATAACATATTTAAAAGTACAACTTAATTTTAACACAGATTTTTCATCAGCATTTCATATATTACCATGATATAATATCTGAAAGGTTTCTTAAGAGGTAGTGGAGGGGAGGGCTACATAAAGATACTGATGTGCTGTTTTACATTCAAGAAAACTATTGATACTTAACTTAAACATGTTTTCATATTTTATAATCAAAATTTCGATTAAGCCTGTACATAGTGAAAGCCTAAGTAAAAAAAGAACTAGCCTTGAAAAATTTTATCTACAATTTCTTTCCATCATTAATATAATATTAATATCTATACATATATGATAATGAACTTGGTAATTTCTCCTCAAACCCACAACTGTAGTTCTGTAGAAACTAGGCACCATCGATGGAAAAAAGTGTCTCAGTAAAAAAAAGGGAAATGTATCAAAATCGAACATGTAATAACTCACCTATTGTTTTCCCTAGTCCAATTAAAGTACGTGACAGGTATACTACTAGCCTTGCCCATACCCGGGGTGACCATGGAGGCCCCCAGACACATAAGCATCAGCTTGTAAACATAATCCAACCATGTACACCTGGACATCGCAAAAATACTCATCCACTATTACACTATATAAACTGAAACTAAAAATGCACGGAAATTTTGTTCTTCTATCAATTTTATATCCAGAACACAATTAACTCTCCGTGGAAGTTATATTATCATGTAATCATGCTTTAATTCCTCATGTTTCTGTCGTTATTTCCACCGATTCTCATTCTTTTTTTAATTATTTTAGAACTTCTGCTCTTTGCCGCGACATTTTGACAACTGACTGCTTGATTGGTAAATATAGGCAGACATGTACATTGGTCACGTGAATATTGTTACCTGTATAATAATTCAAGGGAGACAAATCTTACAAACTTTATACAGGCATTATTTAGGTTCTTGAGTTTTCTCCAGTATTTATCAATCTTTTAAGTATTGATACAGTTAAATGGGAACTTTGTTTTTTATTTCTTTTCATACAGTTTAATCTGTCATCCCTTCCTTCTTCCTTTTCAGATTTTTCTGTCTTCCCACTTTAATCTTTCCCCCATAAAACAGAAGATTATGGTAGAAGTAATGAAACCACTATAACTCTTGTTTTTACATAATTCTTCCTTTCTTCCTTTACTCTTATTCCTCCTTTCATGTACATTAACTCTGTCAGTGTTAAATAACTATACCTTATATGGGTATGTTAAGACAAGAATGGAATCTAGGGTCAGCCTAGGCATAAGCTGAACTAGGACAGAGCCCTGGTAGGGGGTCAAGGAGGATAAATCTGGACCCTTAATCCCTTAAAAAAATGATTTTAGGAAATCAGAATACGAATTTTAAGCTGGTACAAGTCTACCAAAAACAACACCAAAAACTTAATGAATTCTTAAGATTTTAAGATGCATATAAATCTTTTTAATTAATAAAAAAAAAATATGTATCTCTGGAAATTAATGTGGATTCACCAGTCCTGTGAACTTGCATAAAATTATACTTGTATCTTCTGGACCAGGCAATAAGTCGGCACTTCCTGTTTTGGAAACATTTCATAATAATCCTTCATGTTAATTTTATAAAAAAACTTTAAATGCTCAGCTTCCAGAGATACATTTTTGAATAAATGAGAAAGACTGGCAGAATATTTGTCATAATTTACCGGCAGTCTTTACATCGTTTCCAGAATAAGTAAGGAGGGGAAGTTATGTATGCCGCACTGAGTTTCAATACAAACATACTCTGCAATCCAATTACCGATAATGTAGCTTTTCAACTGCCGGCGATCCATAACAAATTAAGCTGAAACCGACTGAATGACGACCGTGTTCCACGGCTGTATAGGACATGGACTTTCTTTTATCATTTAAGTGATGAAAATGATTTGTACCCGTATCGATTAAGTGTCATATTTTCAATGTTTTTAACGTCAATCAGTTGAAATTAATCATATTAATATATTCATCAGTAGCATTAAGTGGTCGTCATTTTTTGCATAATGAATGTCATATTGAAAATGTAAATAGCACCAAAACGCATGGTAATTGTCAGTGATTTTATGTACTCGATCTATATGTTCCATTGTCTACTTTATTGCATTATTATGTTCCTTTTGATTCAGTCTCTAAGCCTGTAAGATTTGTAATTCATGATAGGTAGGTCAATGTTTGAATTTTCACATTTCATTTTATTTGTAACCAGTTTACATATTTTTTATGAGCATATTTTAATATTTTTTAAAGTTGATGAGTTTGTTAACTTTCATATATAGTATATGCATAAAAGTACTAGCATCTCACAACCATAGTGCAGTGATTTTCAATAGGTAGCGGGTACAAATCTTTATAGTGAAAACTGACAGAAGACAATACAACAAAGATCACTAATTCTCCACCTCTTATTCATGTAAGGAAATTGTCATTTACTTAAGGATAAGAGGAAAATACTGGTAAGGGATCTTTGGTCAGGTTAACTGACACTGTATATCTCTGAAATACTGATGAAACAAAAGCTGTATGTAAAACACAGTGCCCCCATGTTGATCTGTTGGAGGCCTGTGCTCTTGACCTTCTAGGTACAGACCCCTCCCCCACCCCACAAAAAACAACGAAAAAAACAAGAGGGCCTTCAGGGCCCTGTATTGCTCACCTGAAGGAAGTAGGTCAGTTCGTCACATTCATGGTCACTGAAGTCAGTTTTAAGATCAGTGTGCAAAACTGTACATGTCATCCAAATTTCAAGACTGTATCTTAAAAAACAAAAAAGTAAGTCAGTAGGTCACATTCAACATGACCCAAAATCAAACTGACCTAAAGATCACCAAGGTTAACATTCTGACCAATTTTCATGAAGATACAGTCATACATGTGACCTCTAGAGTGTTAAAAAGCTTTTCCTTTGATTTTACCTGGTGACCTACTTTTTGACCCACCTGACCCAGATTTGAACTTGACCTAAAGATCATCAAGATTAACATTCTGACCAAGTTTCATTAAGGTATGGTCCTAAATGTGGCCACTAGAGTGTTAACAAGCTTTTCCTTTGATTTGACCAGGTGACCTAGTTTCTGATTCCACTTGACCTAGATTTTATCTTGACCTAAAGATCATCAAGATAAACATTCTGACCATGTTTCATAGAGATATTGTTATAAATGTGGCCTCTAGAGTGTTAACAAGCTTTACATTTGATTTGACCTGGTGACCTAGTTTTTGAACCCACCTGATCCAGATTTAAACTTGACATAAAGATCATCAAGATTAACATTCTGACCAAGTTTCATGAAGATACAATCATAAATGTGGCCTCAAAAGTGTTAACAAGCTTTACATTTGATTTTACCTGGTGACCTAGTTTTTGAACCCACCTGATCCAGATTTAAACTTGACATAAAAATCATCAAGATTAACATTCTGACCAAGTTTCATGAAGATACAATCATAAATGTGGCCTCAAGAGGGTTAAGTAGTTTTTCCTTTGATTTGACCTGGTGACCTAGTTTCTGACTCCACTTGACCTAGATTTGAAGCTGACCTAAAGATCATCAAGATTAACATTCTGACCAAGTTTCATAGAGATATTATCATAAATGTGGCCTCTAGAGTTTTAATAAGCTTTACATTTGATTTGACCTAGTGACCTAGTTTTTGACCCCTCCTGACCCAGATTTAAACTTGACCTAAAGATCATCAAGAATAACATTCTGACCAAGCTTCATTATGGTATGTTCATAAATGTGGCCTCTAGAGTGTTAACAAGCCTTACCTTTGATTTAACCTGGTGACCTAGTTTCTGATTCCAGTTGATCTAGATTTTAACTTGACCTAAAGATCATCAAGATTAACATTCTGACCAAGTCTCATGAAGATACAGTCATAAATGTGGCCTCTAGAGTGTTAACAAGCTTTTCCTTTTAACTTGACCTGGTGACCTAGCTTTTGAACCCACCTAACCCAGAATCAAACTTGACCTAAAGATCATCAAGATTAACATTCTGACAAAGTTTCATGAAGATACAGTCATAAATGTGGCCTCTAGAGTGTTAACAACTTTTCCTTTGATTTGACCTGGTGACCTAGTTTTTGACCTCAGATAACCCAATATCAAACTCGTCCAAGAATTTATTGAGAGTAACATTCTGACCAAGTTTCATTAAGATTGGGTCAAAATTGTGACCTCTAGAGTGTTAACAGTCAAATTGTTGACGACGGACGAATGACAGACGGACGACGGACACAGGGCGATTACAAAAGTTCACTTTTGAGCACTTTGTGCTCAGGTGAGCTAAAAAAAAATAGGGGTCAGATCCTGACCACAAGGTCAAAAGTGCTCAAGATATTGACTTGAAAGAGTTTCAGTTTCAAGGTCACTGTGACCTTGACCTATTGACCCTAGAAACATTAGGGGTCATCTTTTGACCTCTGGCAATAATTCTATAAAGTTAAAAAAAAGCAGGACACACAAGCATTCTTTAGTTATTAAGCAGAACCTGTTTTTAGTCTTGAGGTCAACATGACCTTGATCTTTTACCACAGACAATCATCTTGTGAAGTTTGAAGGTAGTATATGAAAGGTTTCTTTATATATTAAGTGGAAACCTGTTTCTGTCTCAAGGTCACTGTGTCCTGGACCTTTGACCTACTGACTCTCGAATTAATAGGGGTCATCATCTACTGACCACAGATAAACATCCTGTGGAGTTTGACAATTGTATGCCATATAATTCTTTAGTTTTTGAGGAGACATAATTTTCAATTTCAAGGTCACTCTGACCTTGACCTTTGGGACACTGACCCCTAAAACTTTTGGGGTCATTTGCTGACTATATGCAATTATCCTATGATGTTTGACTAAGCATTCTATAGTTATTGATTGAAAACCTTATGGTGTTCCAAGAGAGACAGACAGACACATAAAACCCACTCTTTTTCAAAGTGTGCATAATTATATTTTCTGGATAAAACAAAAATACTGTTGTGGTCCTCACAAGCTTTCATACTTTTGCCTGAAATTGCTGTAACACCACAAAATGTAGAAAAGTTGTGCAGCTGTAGACACAGGCAAAAAATGCATGTAATTACATTAGTTGTCTTTCAAAAGGGTCCATTTTTAAATTCTATGTACTCCCACACTGATGAAGTCAATAAGTGAGAAATACAGACATATTCTCTGTCTCTCTATGTATTGTGATATATACTGCATAAAAAGTGCTTCAAACAAAACAATTTATTTTCAAAATGATGCATTATTTAATTATCAACAAAACTAGAGCCAGAGGTTTGTTTACCAACTTTTATTAATTTGAGTAATTGTAATGAACAATGATGACAACTGCTACAAGGAGTATAAATTTGGCAAGGAATTAGAATAATTATATTTTGTAAAGCTCAGAGACTTAAAGTGTCTTTAATGATATACAACTTTATGATCAGACTGAAAGGTAAAGTGCTTGAATTTCATAGTATTTAAAAATAGAACTTTTTTTTTTTTAAGTTACTCAGTAATTCAAGTGTCAGAAAAAAATCTATAGATTTATACTCTATGTTTTAATTTTCTCTAATGGCCAAAAATGTACCACTGGCACCAATCTAAAAACATGGTCAACCATCAAAAACTGTGGTGACCATGGTCAACCACGGTCATCATTTCACCTGGGCACTGGCACCAATCTAATAATAGATCAACCAGCACCAAACTGGCACCAATCTAATAATAGATCAACCGGAACCAGGAGTATCCAATCTAGCCAATCAAAAGCCAAGAACTAGCTTCAAACTGGCTCTGGCACCGGCACCAGTACTAACCAGCACCAGAGAGTATATATAAGCAATATGCAGGAATATGCACATATACAAACCAAACTTGCCCTATCTCTACGGTCAAGTCCCCTGAAGAGTTCTCAACTGCTGAACAAAACCTGTCAGGAAAGGTGTCATTTCGAGAACAGAGCACATCCTCCACGGCTCACACCCAGCCAAATCACACTAGTGTGAGAAAAAAGTCATGAAAAAGACTCTTGGTGTAGCTATGGGGACTGGGTGGGGCAGGTACAAATTATGGGACAAATTAACTAGTTGATGTACTTGCATGATATACTGTCTTTCACTTAATAAATCAAGAAAATTCTAAATACACCCGTTTCTTTGTTGAATTACATTTTTTTTCAAAATTCATGGAAGGAATGTTAAAAAAAACATATGTCTTGTAGCTTTTTGGAAAATCATTTCTTTATGGTAGATAGCATCTTAATTAAGTTTGCTATTATATTGCACAAAACACATTTTACCAGTTGAAAAGGAGATCCTTAGCTTACATCAATAGATGGGTGTTTATATACTTTTTTTTCAAGAGACTCAAATAAAAGCAATGAGTCTTTCATAGGAAGCTTTGTAAATAAGTCTTTTCATGTGGTTGTGCAGTTTGTTAAATAACGCACTTGATGTTATGACCTTATTTGAAACGTTTGTCAATATGTGATCGCAGTAATATAATCCCTTCTTTAGCAACTTGAAAAACTAATTTTATGCCAGTTTAAATATTATGAATATTAAACAGATGTGATAAATGAAACATTTATTTCATAGACAAAGGTAAAGGTAAAGTACTTTAAATATTTAAATAGTTTTATATTCACATATTCCTGATCTGACCAAAAAAAAAATCAGCTGGCATTCTTCATATGTAATCATTCTAACATAAAACTGCTGTTATTGTCATTTTTTTTAGAGTTGTTTTAAGGTAGTTCTACACATTTGATAAAGTGCACGTTATGGTGTAACATCATTTTTACATATCCGGAAAATGTAGAATAAAGCTTGACTCGGAACACAGAAATGAAAATCGTTTTTAAGAATAAATGGCAATCTGTGAGTAAATTTATTAACATTCCAATTTTACTATCTTTCTACAGATAAAATATGATATTCAAATGTTTGGTATGTTAAAAGTAAGAAATAATGTCTTAAAATCAGCGTTGAATGTGAGGATCACTTTAATCATTGGCAAATATCTCAAAAACAAGCATACTGGCCTATACATTTTTTTCACCACATTATAGACCAAATCTTTACTTACAACTGTGAAATGTTTTATTAAAATTAAGCTTGTCAAAATATTTCTATTAATGAAAATGTCGTCAAAATCTGTGATTTTTCAGTAGATACCTGTCATGAAAACTCAGGCAAGGCCCAATTTTTTCAAACTAGTCTAGCAAAAAAAATCAAACACATGAACCTATCTTTTTTATTTGCCAAATTTTCTAGGTATATTCTGAAGTTTAAAAAAATCAGAGTTTAATGACATTATACATTGTAGAAAAAAAATTGATCGGAACATGCACTACTACCTTAAAATGAGATTAAATGTGTGTTAACATCGAAATTACATGCTGTTAACACACTCTTTATATATGTGTAATCTATAGCAAATTGCACACATATTTTGGCCTATAATACATAATTACAACAAGTTTGAGATGAAATAAACACTTATCCACAAAACACTTATTTGATTAGCATTTGATCGCATTCTGTTAGAGTCATTGTGCTATCAATGTCACATAAAGTACATTGTGATGCTACAATAGTACAGTGGCATGATGGTGATGAGATGACAGTACTATATCATGATGTTTATAACATGACAATAAGATAACATAATGGTTATGACTTGACAATAAGATAACATGATGGTTATGTTATAACAATGAAATAACATGGTGGTTATGTCATGACAATAAGATAACATGATGGTTATGTTATAACAATAAGATAACATGGTGGTTATGTCATGACAATAAGATAACATGATGGTTATGATGTGACAATAAGATAACATGATGGTTACGGCATGGCAATAAGATAACATAATGGTTATGACATGGCAATAAGATAACATGATGGTTATGACATGGCAATAAGATAACATGATGGTCATAACATGGCAATTTAATACACGAGTGTGATGGAGTGCAGATTTGCTGACAAAGAAACAATACCAGGATGGCACGGATGGTAATTTAATGATGCTAAGACAGCACAATTGAAGACAGGGTATTACTTCCTGTCTACATCATTCTTTTGCTCGATAAAAATCCTACAATTACTTAGACCCGGCTGTACATATTCCAGAGCGACTGTGGTTAAACTGTGGACAAATGCAAAACTTCCATGGAAAGTAGGTACTTTCCATGGAATAGTATGGAAAAGTCACCTGTTATATAACATGTCAAGAGTGATTGCAAATATTTTCCACAGGACATCTCTGGAAATTACTCTGGACATCTTTCAAAATGTTCATGGAATGTTCACGGACACTGCGGAAATGTAGTACTTAGAAAAAATTCTGGTGGAAAATAACTCTGTCATTTTCTAAGGGATTTTAAACACATCAGAAAACAATTAGCATCAGACTGGGAATACCATGTGATCAAGTTCAGCCAATTAGATCAACTGATCTTACAGAGGAATTTTCAAAATGTATAACTGGAAGTCTGATGTTAACAAGTTGTGTAGAAATTAGTGAAACTTTATTATGTGAGGTAATTCAGTTCAAAGTTAATACTGAGGATTCTAGAAATTGCAGAAGTAAGTTTGTTACATAATTGACCAATGAAACAATACTTACATTTGTAATTATGCTAATTAACACATGCATGTATCTTTGTATATCAGTCATTGCATAGAATAAAGCAATGAATGCTAAAGGAACCAAAGGCTTCACAAAGATTTTATAAATAATACGCATATTGAAAACAGATGACTTTAGGTACTTTCTTTGAATGATTTCATCATTATTTAAGTGTAACTAATCTTTGTTCACAAGTATGTATATGCTTAAAAGATATTCTAAGCAGTCACTTTTAACTGGCAAAGATTAATTTTCCTTGTTCATATAATTTATATCATATAGTGTTTGATCACATACAATAAAATCATATTGCTTGTACTGAAGTGTTATTGCTCACTATACATGTACTACAAAAAAGTCTAATAAATCACATTTATTGCTATTGAATAATATTGGACGTCTGCTGAATAAATCCGGAAAATTGTTCATGGACGTCCGTGGAATCACTCCGGAAAATTGTCCATGGAAAGTACTCTGGAAATCCCTGGACATTTTTCCACAGTTTTCCACAGTATTCCATATCCAGCTCCGGAAAGTTTGTCTGAATACTCTGGAGTCCGGACTTCCATGGAAATTCACAGACCATGTGACCCCCAGGGTGGGGCCATACTTGATCCTAGTGACATAATTTGAACAATCTTGGTAGTGGCCCACTGGATGATGCCTCATACCAAATATGAAAGCCATAGGCCATGTGGTTTTGGACAAGAAGATTTTCAAAGTTTTTCCCTATATAAGTCTATATACATCATGTGACCCCCAAGGACGGGGCCATATTTGATCCTAGGGAGATAATTTGAACAATCTTGGTAGAGGACCATTAGTTGATGCTACAAACTAGATATCAAAGCCCTAGGACCAGTGGTTTTGAGACCAAAATTTTTAATGAAACTGTTTCATTTTTGGTTGCCATGGGAACCAGCGTTCTGTACGGAATTCAATTCTTTGAACAATTTTTAAAGAAGTTCACACAAGAAACATCCCTGTGAAGTTTCATAAAAATTGGCCTGGTGGTTTATAGGAGGAGATGTTGTTGAAGGAAAATGTTGACGGACAACACACGATGGACAATGGACAATCACTAACCACAATAGCTCACCCTTGAGCAAGTGAGCTAAATACAACCCAAAACAATTTCAGTAATTTATAAGGAATTGAAATGAAGTAATTCAGCCAGACGCCCACCACTTTTTTTTCTGATAAATATTTGATTTTTGTTACCTATGCCCATAAAAGGTAGAGTAGGTAGTATATCAAAACAGATCAGACAAGGCCATGATGAAACATTTTCTATTGGATGTTTTTTATCTGGCAACCAGACACTTTATTATGAATTTTAATTGAAATTTCACAAAAGATAAAATCTACAGCACTAAACTTTTTTGTAATAAAATACAGTTAACTTCCTATTTAATCTTTAGGGAAGACTAAATGATCATAAATTATTCTTCTCTCTTTGAAGGAAAAAAAAATCCACTTTTGAATTGTCAGACAAGTTTTTGTAGATTAAGAGTAACATTTTGTGATAGTTTACATTAAATATATTCTATTAAGTATCTCAATGAGTGATAGCCCTCATAAATCTTTCATAATCACTAAAAAGACTAATCTTTCAAATTAGATAAGGTAAAAGAAATTTCAGAAATGTAAAAAGAACCATAATAAATTTCACAATCTTTGGAAAAAGTTGTATTTGTAGCCTGATTCTGTCAAGTTAGCTGCAGGAACCTTATAATAAATATTTAATATGTAACAGAAGTCGATAAGCTAATTGAATCAACCTCAGAATTATTATTTGATTAACTTCATTCCCAACAGAATTTTCTGAGATTTCTGTTTAATTTTTGATAACCTTATCAGACTCATTTATCAGTATTTTAAATTGAAAAATTTTAAAGATTTTTCTTGCAAATGAAGTTTTAAGCTTCATTATAAAAAACAACAACAGCTATTACAAGAGACTTCATACAGGATGGGGTGGGGGGAGTAAAAAGAGGACATAGCATATGAAAAATTAAGAAAATTCAGTTTTCTGTCTATAATCTTAAGTAATATAAAGCAGGAAAGTATTAAAAACCTATGGCCTTTCAATTTAATGTGTAAAATGGTGTGTCTGTGTGGGCATGTGGGGTGTGGGGAGCGGGTTGTGGAGGGTTTACACTTGTGCAGTCCTGGTGCCAGAATTATGGAAATTGTCATATATGTGAGTAGTGATGAGAAACAATAACTTCATTTTTTTTATCAAATTTAAATGATATCCATCAAATAATAACAGTTATGATATTTTTTTGGTTGGGTTTATTATTTAACAACAATTATAGATCATAGAGCATAAGGTCACTTTCCAGCTATTGGTGGTAGAGAAAAACTCCAGATGCCCCTCGAGGCATTACTGTAAGCATGTTTGGGCACCTGGGCAGAACCACCAACCTTCCATAAGCCTTCTCCATGAAAGAATTCAACACCTCAAAAAAGGTTACACAGTGAGGGGTAAGTTATTCAGTCAGTGACCTTTACCTCTTAGCCTTTAGGATAAAACTGTGCAGAAACAGTAACTTTTATGTTAAAAAGGGAGCATAATTCATGTGATATTGGTTTCAAAGTTATGGACCTTGTAATACAATGAGGGTAGTAAATTCTGTAGTATTAAATAAAAGCATATAAAATTACTTGTAATTGTAAGTAAAAAGGGGGCAATATTCATGAAATAATGGTGCTAGAGTTATTAACCTAAGCTACTGTTTGAAGCAAATATATTTGAGCCGTGCCATGAGAAAACCAACATAGTGGGTTTGCGACCAGCATGGATCCAGACCAGCCTGCGCATCTGCGCAGTCTGGTCAGGATCCATGCTGGTCGCTTTTAAAGCCTATTGAAATTGGAGAAACTGTTAGCGAACAGCATGGATCCTGACCAGACTGCGCAGATGCGCAGGCTGGTCTGGATCCATGCTGGTCGCAAAGCCACTATGTTGGTTTTCTCATGGTGTGGCTCATTTAGTAATTACAGAGATAGAGTAGAAATAATCAGACATCTAGATATATAGGCAGACACTGGTGTGAGAAGAAGATAATTTTTTCATATACTTTGTATAGTCAATATGTAAAGGTTGCTGATTTAAAGCTGCTGTCAAAGTTATCTCACATGCCACTTTTAAAAATGCAGTGAGAAAAAAAAATGTTTTTGACAACTCAATGTACCATAAAAATGCAAGCAAGATACTAAATTAGATGCATCATATTCATAATTCATACTTCTTTTAAATGGGCAGAGGCATAGCGCTTCCTAAAGTTATGTGATTGCACAATTCAATTTTGCTGTAATTTTCACATACTATTAACGATAGACTTTTTCAACCCTTCAAAATTCATAAAGAATTCAATGTGTAATTTAAAATATATTGCCAAAAAACTGAGTGTTGCACTTGAAGATTTGTTAAGTGTATATCGTCTTTCAAAACAGAGAAAAAGATGCAAAACCTAAAGAAATCATTCTTTTTTAGTAGCGCTTTCTTGAGGGGGTTGTAGATAGGAGAGAGGGAGGGGTGGGGATGGGGAATACTTAATAGGGAATTTAAATATTCTTATATTTTATTCTATCAAAAGGATATTCACGTATATTTGAATTCAAGTGCTGAGAATCAGCAGAACTTTTTGTATTAACTAATCAGTATAAAAAATGCCTGAGTATTGAGTTTACATGAAGGTGTGGAAGTTGCAGTCAAAATAAGCTGAAACAGGCAATAATGTAATATTATATTCCTGTTATTTTGAATAGAATGTCCAATTTCTGTCACTCAGTTCTGCCAACTGTAGCAGTCTTAAGAAATACATCTATGCTTTTCATATACATGTAGTGTATTTTTGAAGATGATTTCTGGTTATTCTAATGCATATTCTTTCAGCATGTAATATTTGCACTCTGAATTTATCAGGTATTTTCTTCTCCAACCGCTTAATAAACAACATAAAAGCTTGTTGTAAATCCTTTCAGGTGACAGGATACATTCTCTTCTTTTCTTGAATAATGGAGGAGATATATTGTTTAAAAATTATGAATTAGTGTAACATGATTGTTCCTGTCCATATATTGTAAATTTTATGTTACCAAATTCTTCAGAAATGTTTTTTTTTTTCTATAAAAAGTTGAAATTATTTTATTTATGTACAGTTTCTACACAAGTGTGCAAGAATTTGAAATGTCAACAAATGACATAAATTTGTTTGTGTTTTTCCTTCATCAATGGAATGCTCTGTTTGAAAAGTTTGATACATGATATGAATTAGTTGTTTTCCAGACCTACAGCAGTATCAACCTTTTAAAGTGGTATTGTCTTCTTTATGCCAAAATTTTTCAAAAATTTCTCGATAATTGGAATTTCTAAGAGATTCAATGTTTCTTAGACATTACTATATGTTCTATAATATTTGTGTGGGACTAATTTTCATGGTCAAACATCTAAATTAAATCACTTTACAAAATCACAATTCCCATTCATTTTATCTTTAAAAAGTAAAGCATCCATGAATTTATAACTAAAACATTTATGAATTAACATCCACATGAAAAATTATTGTTCCAACCAAAACCAAGAAATTTCATGCCTACAAAATGAGCTATTTTCACATTAGTCATTAAAAAATAGTAGACTGTAAAAATTGAAGATTAGGTACTGGTAAACTACTGTGTTAATCACAATGTAAAAATTGATTGTAAATTTGAAGAACTTCATCTGTAGTAGACATCTACCACATGAAATACCAATCTAAATAAGACAGAGAAACACTTCAGCATCAATGACTTGAGCATCAGGACTGATTCAAGCAATCCATGTAGTCCCCAGCCATTGTCCTTATACAGTCGAACTATGTTTTGCTCAAAATCGGATAATTTGAACACCGTTCTTTGCGAAAACTCATCATCAGGTCCCGGCAAATTCCCATTATAAAGTATATTGATGGCTCAAACTACTGATTACTCAAACAAATTTTGCCGGTCCTATCTAGTTTGAGCGAATGAAGTTTGGCTGTATTTTCTGTCAAAAATCTGGATACTTGCTAAATATCCCCTTGCATCTTTGAGCTATTGCTGTTTTACAGTATACCGGTATATTATAAATATTGATATTTTATTTTGTTATGTAATTCATGTTGCTATATATACCCATTTTAAAAATGCTTAACATTGTGATGTGCCATACACCTGGGGCATGTCTGTTTAACATAATATTTTTATTTTATTTTACGTTATTAATGTTGCTATATAAACCCATTTTAAAAATGCTTAACATTGCAATGTGCCATACACCTGTGGCATGCCCCTTTAATTTGTGTATATCAAATAATTAAAAATATACAGATACTGTTGAGTGTTATAATTATCTTTATTTCATATAATGTCATTAACAATATTCTTTAGATATCACAGACTTGAAAAATTTGACCGAACTATTTCTGTAAATAAACTCAAGCATTCATAGAAAAAAAATGAAAATAAAAAAACCCCTAAACTTAACAGATATTCTTAAACAAAAGTTAAAATACACAAGACATGTAAAATCAATTAAACAAGAGGCAGTACTTTTAAAAGGCTGTCAGAATGAATCTTCATTATAACAACATACAAAGTTTCTCTTGTACTCAAACATAAAACACAAACAATTTCAAAAATAATTCTCCTGTAGATTTTATAGACTTAAAATTTGAATATAAACCTAAACAGTCTTGAAAATGTAAAGTGTTTCTGTTTTTAAGGATGAAACAATCTTTCAGCATTTAATGTATCGCAATAATGTTTTACCGTACATATAAAAATGGACAGAGACATTTTGAACAACAACAATTAATGTGTTACAATTTACCACTGTTAACAAAACTTTTATCAGGCAAAAAGCTCAGTTTAAACTTCTCACACATTTTAACAGCTGGTAAAAAAATCTTGTTCATTCCTTGAAAAGTGTCATCTGGTTTTATAAACTGAAGTAATTGATATAGGGCTTTTCACAAGTGAACGAAAATTAAAATTTTGCAACTTTCATTTAACATACTCATGAGGAATTATGTTATAACTGGATAAAAAACTTTCTCCACAGTCTGAATATCATAAAAAGTTCAATTTTATGTCCATGATTATGAGGTGTGTACAAATGAATGAAGAAAAATGTTGTGAGATATGCCGGCGGTTTATGGTTTCCATTCGATGACTCTCACCGCGATCTCTGCAGCACGTGCAACAGCTGGAATCTCATCTTTGCAGCGGTTCTTGATCTGAAAATAGTAATGCATGTTTATTTACTATGACAGATAAAATAATACATGTATACTTATATAAATAATACCTATAGTTATGAATAACTATGGTACACCTATTTAAATTCATTCATATCAATGTTTTTTTGTGTTTACATGTAAAACATAAAAAGCTATTAAAGTTTACCTGCACCATCTTGCAGACATAAACAAAGCTGAATTTGACGTATGGTCAAAGGTTTAATATTCTTTCATGCATATGCTAGTTTTCTTTTGTCTTAGGAGTTTTTTTGTTTTTTTTTTGATAATTTATTGTGAAAATCTTTATTTCAGAAAACATAAATTCTGTTCCCTCTGAAATTTGTAAATGTTTTCATAAAAATGTTTGTTATTAAAAGTACAAAGAGACTTTTTATAGTTTAAAGTAAGATTCAACTTTTTTCCATTTAAAATGGAGAAAAGTTGAATCTAATCAGACTTTAGATATATTAACTAATAAGAAAAAAATCCAGGTTTAAGAAATTCTTTTATTTAAATATAACAGGTCATTGTCCTGACAATCTTGCCTCATCTAACCTAACATATTTCTTCTAAAAGGGAAATAAGTTATAAATGGTGCAGTATTTTACAAATTGTGAAAACTGGTATCATATTAGATATGTACAATGACCAGAAGCAGCCCTAATACTCTTAAGGTAGTTCTGCACGTTTGGATCAAAATTATTTCTACAATGTAGAATTTGATTAAACACTGAGTTTTCAAAACTTCAGAATATACCTAGAAAATTAAGGAAATAAAAAAGATAGGGTCGTGTGCTTGATTTTTTGCTAGACTGATTTGAAAAATAGGGTCCTCACGCAATATTTCATAATGGGAGTCTATCGGAAAATCATAACTTTCATAACATTTTCGCGAATAAAAATTTTTCTACACTGTAGATTTTGATGAAACTTCTCACAGTTGTAAATAAAGACATGGCCTATAATTTGATGAAATAAAATATATAGGTCCGTGTTCTAATTTTTGAGATATTTGACCATGATTAAAGTAAACCGGACATTTCACGCTAATTTTAAGACGTTATTTTGAATTATTTAACGAGTGATATGTTTTAATATCATATTTTGACTTTACAATATAGCAACAGTGCCATTGTAATAAATTTACTCACATGTTGCAATTAATTCATAAAATGATTTTCTGTTCCGTACGCCGAATCCAGTCTTTATTCTACGTTTTCCTGAAAAATGGCGTTACGCCATCACTTCCGGTTTATCAAACGTGCAGAACTACCTTAAATCTATTTTCTATTTAATAATGATTTCAGAAATTTCTCATTCAATTTTGCCTCCTAACATCTTTAAACAATCAGGGAAACCTAGTTTTGGATAATTAAACAGGTGAGCTAATTCCTTGTTGGTGACAAAATATTGACTGATCCCATAAATTAACTGGCTATGGAAATTAAAGAAACTGTGAAAGTTAATTGAAAACTAATGATGTTGACATTTACAATAATATTTTGTATTGACAGTTTCAGTATAACTCATATATTTTAATTAATTCAAACTGATAAATGAAAATCTATGACATTTCCTTGTGACTGAAAGCATTTGTGTATGTCATGCTGACTACAAATAAATCTTATCTTCACTTAAGACATTTTTACAATCCAGTTTAAAGGTCTGTCTTACATGTTGAGAACATGTCAATAAGGATGACAGAAACTCAAAAATGTTTCCATTGACTGAAAAGTTTCATGACCTATGGGAAAAAAAACATACAGTACAGCAAGTGAGGTAGACTGGCATCAGTCGTTAGAGTCATTAAATGTAAAAGACTTTGTAAGTCTACAAGTGAAGCGTAACACTGTGAACACATGATTGTGGCACTTTCCTACAACAACCTAGCACGGCCACAGTTGCACTGTCAGTTTTAACTATGCATGCTATGAGTATCACCTCTGTATGCTACAAGGCCCATTCTCTCTTCTGAGATGTCCACACAATATGTTACCAGTGGGTAACACATTTGAATATATTATCTAAAAGTCCTTTCTTGTCAACCCATTCTAGTGGGTAACACACTGTGTACATTTACTATTTTACCTAAGCCTTACTTTGTCAATGTTCCTGTGGGTAACATGCTATTGTATAATGCCTTACCTTGTCAATCTGTTCTAGTAGTATATCTTTCCAGCAGGTAACACTCTTTTGTATATTTTCTAACTTATGTCTTTTCTAGTGGGTATCACACTTGTGTATATTATCTAACCTATGTCTTACCTTGTCAGTGTTCTAGTACAATTTCTAACCTTGTCAACATGCAGGTAACACACTTATACAGCAGGTAACACACTTATACAGATTATCTAACCTATGTCTTACCTTGTCAACATGCTCCAGAAGGTAACACACTTACACAGATTATCTAACCTATGTCTTACCTTGTCAACATGCTCCAGAAGGTAACACACTTATACAGATTATCTAACCTATATCTTACCTTGTCAACATGCTCCAGAAGGTAACACACTTATACAGATTATCTAACCTATGTCTTACCTTGTCAACATGCTCCAGAAGGTAACACACTTATACAGATTATCTAACCTATGTCTTACCTTGTCAACAGGCTCCAGCAGGTAACACACTTATACAGATTATCTAACCTATGTCTTACCTTGTCAACATGCTCCAGCAGGTAACACACTTATACAGATTATCTAACCTATGTCTTACCTTGTCAACAGGCTCCAGCAGGTAACACACTTATACAGATTATCTAACCTATGTCTTACCTTGTCAACAGGCTCCAGCAGGTAACACACTTATACAGATTATCTAACCTATGTCTTACCTTGTCAACAGGCTCCAGCAGGTAACACACTTATACAGATTATCTAACCTATGTCTTACCTTGTCAACAGGCTCCAGCAGGTAACACACTTATACAGATTATCTAACCTATGTCTTACCTTGTCAACAGGCTCCAGAAGGTAACACACTTATACAGATTATCTAACCTATGTCTTACCTTGTCAACAGGCTCCAGCAGGTAACACACTTATACAGATTATCTAACCTATGTCTTACCTTGTCAACATGCTCCAGCAGGTAACACACTTATACAGATTATCTAACCTATGTCTTACCTTGTCAACATGCTCCAGAAGGTAACACACTTATACAGTTTATCTAACCAAAAACTTACCTTGCAACTGCTACGAAGGGTAACCACTTATACAGATTACAAACCATTTTTACCTTTCAACATGCTCCAAAAGGGTAACACACTTAAAAATTTACTAACCATGTCTTACCTTGTAAACAGGCTCCCAGGTAACACTTTTAACAGATTATCTAACCTATATCTTACCTTGTCAACATGCTCCAGCAATGTTCTTCTGCCTTCTGGAGCCTCTGACAAGCATGTCAAAGCCTGAAAATAAAAATTATTGAATGAAAATAATCCTTCTTAAAACAACAAACAAAAATGGGAAACTTCTAAAAAAAACAAATTAACTTAAATGTCACTATAAAGTGCACCAAAATTTTTACAACCACTAAGTATTCATCAAGTACCAACAGAAACAAGCCACAAATACTTTTGAGCCATCAAACTTCAATCCGGGTTTCCTGCAAAAACTTTCTAAAGTGGTTTTAAAAAATAAATTGAAATTGTGAACATTATATATTTAGAAAAGGACTGTTATTGATATGTCGCACAAATAAAAAGTAAATGCTAGTCCCAACAGTCATTTTCAGTACATGCGTATTTTTATTTTCCAAGTGGAATAAGAATTTACAAAAAAAAAAAGGGGGTAAACACCCAAAAATAATTTCTGAACACACTGAAGGGAGATAACATATCATTTTGTGTTTCAATTGAAAATAAAGGGAAAAATATAACGCTACAGAAAGGCTAAAGGAAAAAAACCCCCTTTTTACAGAAGCAAGCCTCTGTGGCGTACATCCCTTTTTTTTCTGTGATAGCCGCAAACACAGTATACCCCAAGGAGTACTTTTCATACACCGCACCCCACGACAGCGCATTTTTTCGAGGGTAACAGCATGTAGAGGGGGTCCTAACACTTAAATACGCAGCACAGACTCAAAATTTAAGGATACCTGCATTCCAGGGGGACTTGTACAAAAAAAATATACACTGCATGTACACCGCAAACTTTGAAATTTATAAAATTATATTTATTGCATTAAAGTCTTTCCCCCCCTTTCATTACGCCATTTTCTTCCAGATTTTACCAAATTACTGCACAAAAATTGATTTATTTCATTGAAAATGGAGAAGAAAATCAACAATTTTTTTTTGATAAAAACAATTTCATTATTTTGGAAAGGGGTAAATACTATTGATGCATGTCCTTATCTTTTTTTTTTTTTTTTTTTCTGCCCAAAATGACAGCCATTTGCATAAGAAATTTTGGTGGGAAAGGGAAATTTTAAACATTTCACGCAGTTTCGCCACAAGAGTACACACATGTATGCAGCGGGATACACAGCTGTCGGGGGCAGGACTCGGGCCAGGAGTACACGAATGTCGCCGAGGGTACACGCATTACCCCAGGGGTAGTACCCGAGGCTCTTTGCATGTGAAAAGTTAGGGCCGCTACATTGCGTCTATTTCCCCGCATACTAAATTCCCCACTACATCCGTGTACTTTTAGCCCACAGCATGTCGCAGCAAGTAAACGCGGCAGAGCTCACTTGCATGTCAAAAGTGTACACAAACGACATCGGTGAGTGCGGTGTATACCTGCGTACTATTTAAAGGCCCTTGATGTCAGTACACATCATGAACCCCCATATACGCGTATTACAACACAAGATACGCACAGGCTTTTTCTTCTGTAAGGACCATAAAGAAAACAACATTCAGTTAGTCGAATGGCAGGTTAAAATGTGGCAGGAAAAGTATCGCTGATGCAGGTCTTAAGACAACAACTTTCAGTCACATTTTGAAAATCAAAAAGGTTCCTTGATACGGCTCATTACATCACAGCTCAATGGCACATTTCATCAAAACTACAGAAATATTACACAGACAGTTCTTAGTTTTCAACAGGAATGTGTAGAAAAATTGATTTGATTACACGAA
The DNA here is from genome assembly GCF_021730395.1 of Mercenaria mercenaria. Taxonomy (NCBI): domain Eukaryota; kingdom Metazoa; phylum Mollusca; class Bivalvia; order Venerida; family Veneridae; genus Mercenaria; species Mercenaria mercenaria. The sequence goes on along the minus strand of NC_069377.1, from coordinate 41,791,819 downwards.
ACACTGAATCACTGGTAATTGTGAATGGTTTTAATTAATTTTGTTTGATGGGACAGCAACATTATGACACTTGGCCACTTTACTGGTAGTGGTGTTGCTTTAGAAACAATAAATTATTAACAAATTAACAACCATGTTCTAAAATTTGAAATTTATGTCCTTATTATATTTAACCCTTAGCCTGCTAAATTTCTAAAATGGACTGGTCCATCATTCAATGGGCAATACCATTATTATTCAAAGGGGGTGGTTCACTGAAAAAATTTACTGACTGAAATGCAACAGTGCAGACCATGATCAGACTGCACGGATGTGCAGGCTGATCTTGGTCTGCACTGGTCGCAAAGGCAGATACAATTGCCGCCAGCAGGCTAAAGGTTAAGAATGTCAGGAAAATGGAACTAGAATAAAGATTATAGAGCACTTTTCTGGGTACTATTTTGATATTCCTTGTAGTTTTTATCCCACTCACAAAATGAAGGTGTTCAAAGTAAATTAAATACTCAATGTCATTTGAGTGAAAAGAAGTTCACAGACAACTGATGTGGATAAATGTCTTGCAACTGCTTTAAAATACTACACATTCTAGCAATGTTTGTTTGCATAGATACCAACTCAGTTGCATATTACAGACAGCTTCTAAGAATTCCTATCAATAAAATTAATGTTCATATTCAAAATAAATAGGAAAATCTATGACATATATGTTTTGCAGCCAAACTACACTCTTGACATGAACGTACTCATAAATGTATACTTTATGACACACCAAATGACTATCTATATCTTTAGCTTTATTCATGGGCAATAAAACTTCGATATAAAATTGAAATTTGACATTTCGTTTGTAGCTGTGTCTAGGTTATAAAAGTTGAATAATAATAAAACTTTATATTAAGTAAGTAAGTAGAGAAGGATGTTATGCTACGGTTATTTCATGCATGAACTTTACCTGATATAGGCAAAACTTTATTAATAAAGTGATAAAAATTTGTTGTCAGTGATGTAGAAAGTTTATAAAAAGAAGCTGGATGCAGTTTTAAGATTATGTTAGATTTGAGAACTAGACTAAAATAGATTTCATATTTATTTATCAAATAATTAAGGCCTTCCAGTGGTTTGTCCCCTGATTTATCACTGTTCAGATGTGCAGGAATTGAACCAGGATGGGTGTTATTAAACAATAAATCACAAGAAGACCTTGATTGTTTTCATTCTTACATGCTCATTGAAATATTTTGATAAAAATTATGCTGGTCTTCATTTATGCGGGTAGTAGTGAACCGGTCGTCATGCGACAATTTGACGTCATAATGCTCTCTTACTGGTCGTCGTGTCAACTATAGTTTGTTGCAGAATATACAGATCTTGACCTTCTTCTTTGTTTGACTGGCAATCAATTCCAGCTATGTTAGAATGCTATTTTATATTATGTTACAGTCATCATTATGGACACTGGTCTGAACAATAGGAAACAACTACCAGGTAATAAAACCATACATGGCCGAACTTAGATGGATCATTTAAGAATGTACTTCACTTTTAACACTGTGCATGTAACACTAATGGTTAAATGATGTAAAAAGAATGCACAAATAGTTCTCCCACTTAATTCATACTGAAAGGCTAAATTTTGGGCTAAAAGCATTTATCTGTATTAGTAAATTCTCAGTTAAAAGAAAGATAATTGACATAGAACAGTGTAGAAATATACAATAAGAAGTACACACAATAGATTAAAGTTCTATAAAGTATTACCTTTAGTGCATTTGCTCGAACTTCACTGGTAGCATCATCAACAAGGGAGACAAGTGGTGGTATTGCTTTCGCTTCTAATGCTGTGTACTTTCCCTTTGTTGTAATTGTGATTCTACAATATACAAAAAATTATTTCTTTTCCTGCAGGATAGTGGGTTAGGCAAGCATGTACCTCATAAAAGCTTAAAATGAAAAAACTTAGATCAAAGCATTACAAAAAGCCCCAAACCTCTGTACAAAGTCGACTCCACAAAAAAAAGAACCTTAACAAAATTATCAACGAGACAATAGGTTCCAGAAGAGTGTAAGCAGACATTCCCTTTGATTTTTTTCACAATAATGCAGTAAAACACAGCTTGTTCAAGTGCACCAGGGCTGACTGGAGCAATACATGTGATCCCTTGCTGTTTTTCCTATATTTTCTATGTTATTGCTTTAAACCTTAGATAACTAGAGGTTTTTGCTCATCCCCTTGCCACTTTGAGAGATCTGTGTTTACCAATAACTTACATCATGAGAGCACCTGCTGCATTAGCTTTAACATCAGGTGACTGGTCTTCCAGTAGTCCAACCAGTGCCGGCACTGCATTCACTTCTACAGCTTTGTTCTTGCCATCTAATGGTGCACTAAGAATTAGAGGAAAGGACTTCAATGGTAGATGTGGAATAAAAAGAAATGTGTACAACAGAAACCAATCTTTTTGACATAGAAACAATGACACACATACATGATGATTTTAACGAGTTTGTCTTGTGTCCAATACTCATTTCTTGCATAAAACTTTGATGTGATAACTATGAAGCACATGTACAAGGGAGTCAGAACTTGTTTAAAATATTACCGTACATCTTACTTTTTAAAGTGTATGCTGGTGGCATGTCCAATCCAATCTAGTGAATCCTTGTTGAAAAATAACAAATACAATACTAACAAAGAAGATGTCATATCACAGAACAGTCATGTCACATAAACCAAACCTGGTGGCCAAAACCTTGAAGAAACAAATGATATGATTTTACAATATGATTAGTTAGCACTCGAATCCTGACCTACATGATTCAACAAAAAACTGCAAAATGAATTATTTACCTGAGGTCCATGATATCTCGTGCAGCTCTTGCTCTGATGACAGGATCTTTGTGTGAGAGAAGTGAGGTAAATACTTGCATTGCATCAGCTTTCAGGGCCTTCTCTGTGTCCACACGCATACAAAAATGTAATGTATCCAATATAAGTGTCTGAAAATACAAATAAAGTTAATATCGTTAACACAAAACAATGACTGGAATGGAATGAGCAAAGGCAGTGCATTTCCAGTGTACAGACTGGTCTGGTTTGTACAACATTATTTCACCCATGTTTCATTAAATGCTAATGTTATTTTTCCTCTTATGCCACCAGTATTTTTTCCAATAACAAGAAACTAAAGCTGTTTATCTGTCAGAAAAAAGATCTGCTTTTCCAGAGGCTTTGACAGAATCCTACAAAATTATCAAATTATATAAAAATTCTTTTCTCAGAGACAACAGGATATTAATCTTCATTAGTTAAAACTTAATTATTTGACAATGATTGTAGAACAAAGTTCTACCAATTTATGTTAAGTGGCCTCCATGGCCAAGTGGTTAAGATTGCTGACTTCGAATCACTTGACATTCTGAAACCTTGTTCGGTGTGTCCAATTCTTGCATGTGTGGAAGCCATCCAGCTGGCTCACAGAAGTTCAGTGTTTCTACCCAGGAGCTCACCCATGCCTGAAATAATGCCTGTGGGACACCTTGGATCTTCCTCCACTATCAAAAGCTGGAAAGTCGCCATATGATCTACAATTGTGTCATTGTGATGATAATCCCAATAAACTCAACTTATGTTTACCATGCCAAATGGGGTGCTTCCACACTTCTAACAACAAGGGACTGGACTGACTCGTCCAGTACTTAGACTTCACCCCTCAGGCCAATAACGTAAGCTTATAGTATGTTACTGCAGAAAAAATCTTTCTTTTAAGCGATAAAATATACCCTTTAATTTCATCCACTTCACTTTTCAATTTCAATGACTAAAGTTCTATCAGATCTGCTGTCACAATACCTCAGCACCTGAAGAAATCAAAAAATGACATTTATAAATTTTAAATTTTTTCAATTCTGCTAAATTCCAAATTTTCAGTGTGGCAAAAACTATTACAGACAAATAAAGTAAAATGTTGTCAGTAAACACTCTGTTACGTATATTCCACTGCAATTTCAAACCACGAAATGACCAGACATGTAGAAAAGACTTTTGTCTTAATATGAACTCAATGTGGAGGTGTATGCCTAAAAACTTGTATTTATATCAAGTCCAAATATAAAGAAAATTTGAATTTTTTTGTACAAAACGACTTTTAAATACAGGTTATATTTTTTTATCATTTAAAGGACACATTTTCAAACTTCACTTCAAAGTTTCAGACAGAATACTAAGAAAAATCACTAGACTTAAAATATAACTGATCTGTGCATTAATTTTACAAAATACTCTAAATTACAAACTTATACTGCAAAATTTCTTAACTTCTTTGTCATAAAATTTCCTGGTTTCAGTAAAATACCCACTAGTATTCTACAAGGAATTCAATTATTTAAAATAGAACATAATGGAAAATTAAAAAAACATTGAAGAAATAAAAAAATACGTTCAGGGAATATTTAAATCTCATTATAACATGGTTTGAATTGTTTGTAAGTTTTAAAAAGAAAAGGAGATCAAATGGTTGTATATTTTATGAGAAATGATGGCTTTGATGAGGAACAGATGAAAAAAATTATGATGTCAATTTTGATGTCAAACTGTCACATGACGAATCTTCATTATATCTTGGTGGGAAAATAGTTCAGTACAATTTTTATGAGCATGTTAAAATGAATATTCAAGGCTGATGGTCTGATACATTGCCATGCAACATTCAGATGCTTGGATATATAACCACTCAGACTTTTCTCCCCCATGGGTTTAAAATTTCCCGGGCACCTGAACTCTGACCTGTGGTAAATCGGATGATAAACCACACAAAGGCATTTATTATTTAATAAATATACTTACCTAATGGTGTTTCTGAGATCATTTCTATTGCTTTATGAGCATTTTTTCCTTTTCAATGTCAACTTTATCATCAAACAGTTTAGACACTGGTGGAAGATATTTTGTTCAAGAAATGCATCTCGTCCAATAGCAGACCTGAAATGCATTGATCAGTTACATTTATTTGAAAGTGTAGTTTAAAATCAAATAAAGTAACAAATAAAGCAAATTCAGCTTTTGTGCCACTGGACCTTATTTAAAAAACCGTGGCAATATGAATGATCCTGGCCCCTTAAGTCTGAACCCACAACCTGCTGGTTGAGTTACGACACCTTATTCTCTAGACATATAAGAGCTTGAAGCGTGAGTTACATCCATGAATATTAGCATTGGTTCAAGTTTGCCTGGGATGCATGCTGTCGAAGAACTTTATTCATAACATCTTTTTGAATTGTGTCTCCAATTCACACTTACTTCTACAAGTTTTTATCAGTTAAAAACCTACTTTTTATTATTCAAATACAATTAACACTTGAAACTTTTCTGAATTTTTTTTTTTGATCTAGCAGGAGCAGAAATCATTATTAGTTGCTTAAATAGTGTTACTTTAACATACAGCATTAAAATGGGGGCTGCCTACCGTAACAAGAGCACAACTTGTGGTTGCTAGTGCTTTACAAAAGGGAGTAAAATAAGAAAAAGAGTTATTGTTTCTTGGCTCTCATGTCTTACACATCTACCTATAGTTCTTATAGCATTCCAAAAAAGTGTGCCTAAATGAATAAAAAAACCAAGAAATACCAATTTTTTTATGTTGAAATAGATCTAAAGCTTATAATATTAAGGAGAGAGTTATGGCTCTTGACTCTTCCATCTTATGATATACAAGGTGTACAAATTCCAAAAACGCCTAACTAATAAAAAACCCCAAGAAAAAAACTAAAAGGGCCAGAGTTGAATTTGAAAGTGTTTCAGACTGAAATGCAGTAAATGTTTTCTTAAAACCTTTAGTCTGCGGGCAATTTGCAACCAAGTTTGCCTGCACATCCGTGCAGGCTAACATGTCTCACTTCCGCATTCAGCAGTAAATTTTCAGTGAACACCCCTTCAAATATAAAAGGGACTGCCTAAACTGAATGATGGACCATCCATTTTAGGAATTTAGCAGGCTAAAGGGTTTAAAAAAGATAGGGTGTCTAAGTAAGGGGAACACTGTCTACTTGTACTTACATCCTATAACAAAAAAAGCACTCTGTAGATTTTTTGTCTGACTGTTGTATCAGCATCTGATAGCAATTTCTTCAAACTCTCTGCTATACCTATAAAACATATTTAGAAACCAAATTTAATTTCCTAATCCTACTTAGCTCTTAAAGAGACATGTACTCTCATATTTTTACGTTTTTTTTTTTAAAATTTTTTCTGTCTGAAATGTAGGAAGTGCCTTCAAGTAATAAAGTAGATAAAAACCAGAAATAAGTATTCAGAGAGTTCTGGGCAGTATGATTTTTGTAGTCTTTTAAAATTTTGTTACTGTAGAACAACTCTTGATGTTAAGTCCACAAAAGAAATATAATTAAAGTAAAAGAAATTTTGCTGTTCTTACATTTAAATATATAAACTATTTTAGATACATTGCTATTTGTGTGACAGCCTGACAGGGGGAGAAAAAGTGTTAAGTCAGTCCCACACTGCACCCCTTGCTTACAAGACGTGTACCTACCGACTGAGCTAACCAGCTGCACACTGTACCCCTTGCTTACATGACGTGTGCTCTACCCACTGGCTGGGCCAGCTGCACACTGTACCCCTTGCTTACAGGACGTGTCTCTATCGACTGAGCTAGCCCGCTGCACACTGTACCCCTTGCTTACAGGACGTTGCTCTACCGACTGAGCTAGCCAGCTGCACACTGTAACCCCTTGCTTACAGGACGTGTGCTCTACCCACTGAGCTAGTCAGCTGCACACTGTACCCCTTGCTTACAGGACGTGTGCTCTACCGACTGAGCTAACAAACTGCACACTGTACCTTGCTTACAGGACAGTGCTCTACCGACGAGCTACCAGCTGCACACTGTACCCCTTGCTTACAGGAGGGGTGCTCTACCGACTGAGCTAACCAGCTGCACACTGTACCCCTTGCTTACGTCCTCTACCGACGAGCTTGCCACTGCACACTGTACCCCTTGCTTACGTCTCTACCGACTGAGCAGCCAGCTGCACACTGTACCCCTTGCTTACAGGACTGTGCTCTACCGACGAGCTAGCCAGCCTGCAACTGTAACCCCTGCTTACAGGACGTGTGCTCTACCGACTGAGCTACCAGCTGCACACTGTACCCCTTGCTTACAGGGCGTGTGCCTACCGACCCGAGCCAACCAGCTGCACACTGTACCCCTTGCTTACAGGACGTGTGCTCTACCGACCGAGCCAACCAGCTGCACACTGTACCCCTTGCTTACAGGACGTGTGCTCTACCGACCGAGCCAACCAGCTGCACACTGTACCCCTTGCTTACAGGACGTGTGCTCTACCGACCGAGCCAACCAGCTGCACACTGTACCCCTTGCTTACAGTACGCAGGGGTGGCTCTGGATATTTCTAAGCTGTCGCCAACACTTTCGCCATTTGGCAAAAGTTGGAGCCAAAGAGGAGCCACAGGAGCCAACATTGGTGCCAGTGCCAAGAGATTTTACCTGAATTATAAACTACAAGAACGAAAACAAATACTAAAATTCAACTTCATTTATTTCAGTTCAATTTCAAAACTACAAAAGTAACAAAACAAATAGAATAAAAAGCAAAGTTTAAAGAACATTTTAGTAAAACGAGTGTCTTACAAATTTTTTTAATCATTTCTAAATAAAGTACAAACTGCGCTATAAAAAAAAGTCCCCTTTAAATTTTCATCCGAAATTTTCGCGTCCGAAACTCGTAAATTGATCAGGTGTACGATCGAACGCCGTGGAAGTTTTCGTGCATGTTTCGATTCTTTTGCTTTAAAAATAACCGATTCTTGCATCAACTTGTTCAGATTTATAGTTTGACTCGATTTATTTATTAATTTTTCGAAAACAAAAACAAAACCAAATTTCTCGATATTTTTACAAATTACATGTATTTATACGGCTGTTAGACGTCCGCGGAATTGGTTCCCGGCCAATTCATTTATAGAAATTGGCCGTGATTGAAATAAATTTGGAGGCAATTTTATAATAAAATAAAGAAATAACGTAAGACTGATACATTAAGATCATGCTGAAGAAGGTTTTAGTCTGCACTCGATAAAATTATCGGCTTTTCACGCCGATTGAAAATTTTGAAAATGGCGGCGGCTTGCAATATTGATAAATAACGCTACGATTGGTTGAAGTTTGACAGGCAAGTAGGCGGAGTTAACCAGGGATTTATCGATAATTGACATCGGTTTTACAACATTAATAGATTACAAACAGATTACAACTCGGCGATTCGGATACGCCCGCAGGCGATAATTAACTTCACAGCGACTAGGTAGGATGATCCTTGGTGTCATTAAAAAAATGTCTCGGCCCGATCTTTGCTTTGTTGTCGCCAGAAACTTTCGCCAACTGATCCAAATTAGCGCCAGAATTTGTAAATCGGCGCATTTGGCGCCATTGGCGACCGACAGCGCGACCCCTGCGTGTGCTCTACCGACTGAGCTAGCCAGCTGCCTACACATATTCTTCCCTTTTTAGTAATGAAGTCCTATGATTCCTATATTGTGACATTTCTTTTAAGAAATATTGTATGTTTATATAGAGGCAACTCTGAAAGCATCATCAAAGATCACACAAACACAACAGTTTCTGATATGTGAAGATTTGTAATAACAAAAAAAAAGTTGTGTTCTGTTACAAAACAGAAGTTGAACAAATAAAATGAGACTACATAATATATCTTAAAGCCTTCTGCCTGGACCCTGTATAGCCCCTTATGATTTACAGGTTTGCAGTTTATCATACAAACATAACTCTTATACAGAAAAAAATATAGTCAAATAAAACAATAGGCAAATATAAAAATTTAATGATATTTGGATATGATTATACTTTGCAGTCCATTTTTCTTAGAGGTCCAGTCCAAAATAAATATATCATAAAACTTGATCTGTAAGAACTGTAATGAACTACTATGCACGGAAGTATACATTAAGTGAAATAACTCTTTTAGCTAGAGAAAATATAAACTTGTTCAAGAAACTTCTTACCAACTTTCAATGCTTCTGCAATATGTTCTGGGTCATGTAAGTGATCACAAAGGGACATAACAGCCCTCTGACGTGTCATCAGATTTTCATCATTCAGTTCTCTATTCTGAAAGGAGGCAACATTACAAATTGGAAATTAATTTGATTTTAAGCCTTATAAAGCTTAACAGCTAACATGTATATATATATATAACATTTTGATCAGAAGCCTATGCAGCCTGACATCAATTGTATTTTAATCTGTAGTTCCTTGCAGATCAGAGCCCACTCTTTCACTACATGTTTTCACCTTCTATACCATGTTACTTTGATGATAAACAAGGGTTTTTGTTATTTTTCTATCTATGATTGATTATATGTCAAAAGTAAATCTATACATATACAGTAAACCTCACTTATAAGGAACTCGGATATAAGGAACACTCGGTTATAAGGAACAGTTTTCAATTCTCCGATCTAATTCCTTCTTTATTCAATGTAAAAATCCTCGGTTATAGGGAACTCGGTTATAAGGAACACTCGGTTATAAGGAACACTTTTTCTAGTCCCAAAGTACGAAATTCAATGGAAAACCCCTCGGTTATAGCGAACAGACATAAAGAATAAAAATTATTGAAAACTGGAAATAAACAAGAGAATCGCTGATGACGTCAGAGTAACGTCGGCACTTTCATGCGCTTTTATGCATATGAATAAACACATATTATTTCATTTCTCTGATCTTTAATTTGTTATTTCACGGATATGATAAAAAGAAAATAAATAATATCATCATTTACTTATAGTTACTCGAGATTATGTTTGAGAGCTACATGTATTAGGTATTTCATGTTAACAATACCCTTACAGAAGCAAGCCTCTGTGGCGTACATGCTGTGTATTTGCTGTGTATATGCCGCGAACACAGTAGTACGCTAGAGGAGTACATTTTACATACACCGCATGCCGCGTACATGCCGTGTACTATTTCGACAAGTACACAGCATGTACGCAGGAGGTCACTAGTACACTTCAAGTACGCCGCACAGACTCTGAAAATTTAAGGAGTACACTGCATGTACGCAGGAGGGACTTGTACGAGAAAATAGTACACTGCATGTACACAGCAGATACTTTGAAATTTGTGCAGTACACTTCATATACGCGGGAAAGACTTGTACAATTTCTTTTGGCATTTATACTTAGTTTTTTTTTTATAAGTTAAAGTCTGAAGTAAACTTCATATACGCGGGAGGGACTTCATGCAGGAAAGATTTGTACATTTTTTTTTTTTTGGAAGCAAGAACTTGATTTCCGAGTAACTTTTATCTTAATAGCATAGAATAGCTCAGATTACCGGTATTCTGAACAATAAAAATTCGCCAAACTATTTGCAATGTTCATTTGTGAAGCTTACATCTTATTGATTTCTGAGCTGCACCTTGCATGCAGTGTAAAAATATATTCTTTTTCATTTTGAATTAATCCTGGAGCTTTCTAACTTGGATAATTGAAAAGCCTTATTTGAACTTCGTTGCATTACATTTTGTAATACATGAAATAATTACCAAGATAATGCCTCAACAGCGCCTGAATGAGAAGAATTAATAGCTCTCACTGTTATTTGAATACTCTTAAGCAAAACACCACTCTATCATGTTTTATAAAGGCTTTAATGCTCATTATGTTAACTCATTAAGGCCTCACCAAATTAAAAAGTTGTTCATCGGATTTGCCGCTCGTATATTTTCAGAACGTTTTTGGCTAATTGCGCTTGCCCCATTGGAAAAAATCAATCCAAAATTTTTTGGTGCGCTACTTTTTACAGACGTAAAAGTGTATAAATGCTTATATAATTCCAGTCTTAGATTGTTCTCAGATGGATTTTAATCAAAATAAATACATACTACGCACACATCGTCTATAATAAATCATAACACTTATATTTAGTTGCATTAAAGTTGTTTCCCCTTGATGCAGTTACGCCATTTTCTTCAAATGTTTACCAAATTACATGCTACAAAAATTGATTTATTTCATTGAAAAGTGGATGGAGAAAAGCATACTAATTTATTTGATAACATCAATCTACATTATATTGGTAAGGGTAAATACTTATTGATGCATGTCACTTATCTTTTTTCTGTTTTTTTCTGTCCAAATGATCAGCATTTGCATACGAAAGTTGGTGGGGTAAGGAATTTACATTATCACAGCAGTTTCGCCACAAGAGTACACAGCATGTATGCAGCAGGAGTACACAGCATGTACGCCGCAGGACTCGGGCCAGGAGTACACAGCATGTACGCCGCAGGAGTACACAGCATGTACGCCGCAGGAGTACACAGCATGTACGCCGCAGGGGTAGTACACCGCAGGCTCATTTGCATGTGAAAAGTGTATGTGCCGCGTACATGCTGCGTACTATTCCTCGCATACTAAATTCCTCCAGCGTACATCCCGTGTACTATGTAGTCCACAGCATGTACGCAGCAAGTAGTACGCGGCAGAGCTCATTTGCATGTCAAAAGTGTACTACAAACGTACTATCGGTGTATGTGCGGTGTATATCCTGCGTACTATTGATTTCAGTACACATCATGTACGCATCATATACGCTGTATGTACACAGCAAGAGTACGCAGCAGGCCTTTTTCTTCTGTAAGGGATAGTGAACGAAAATCAGTCGCGGACAGGCTCATGTCATACTATCCTAAATAAATGTGTTAATTACGCGTGATTAACAATGGCAAACAGTCCAGTTTACCAAATTTTTAATTGTAAAAATTATAGCAGGTGCTAAAATGGACACTAGCAAAACTATAGGTATAATTTACACTTTAGTCCGTATGTATGGCGCCGTTGTCTAGTCGTAATGCACTGTATGTCATAAACATCCTACTTTTAAATTTTAATTGGTAGTCTAATTTAACATTTTTGTATTAATTATTTGAACATTTATTTTATATTAGTAACGATGCCTATTCACATAACATGCTGTCGAGCAAGGTAAGGGCTGCAACATATCTTATAATCATAGTGTAGTGCTCTCTAAAAAGAAGATAGAAATAGCCGACAAAAATAAACACAAATCACGTCATTCTTACCGACGTACATTTTGGCTTAGTTTAGGTTTAAACGCCGTGTTTCAACATTATTTCAGTCATATACACGCATTCAGTTTACCTTACCATCTCTCTAGGAAAGGACCGGTACTAGACTCACAACTTTCTCACATTAAGATTCATGGTCGACCCAGAGCCCTTTTCAAACGTCAGTCAAATCGTTATACAAACCTCGGTTACAAGGAATTAGTTTGCTATACGGATATAAGGAACCTCGGTTATAAGGAACAATTTTTAGAGGTCCCAAGCTGTTCCTTATAAGCGAGGTTTACTGTATACCATTGACTTGTGGTTTTTCTTTACTTTAAGCACCATTTTGTTAATGTTTAATGCTTTTTATTTCCAGTATCTTTGCAGTGAAAAGCAAGACAATTTATCAAATGGACATTTTTTATTTTATCTCATTAAAATCCTATAATGCAGGTTTCCAGTTAATCAAAAAAAAAAAAAAAAAAAAAAAAAAAGGAAAAAAACTTTATTACAAAGGAGCATTTAAGAAAGGCAATGGAAAAACTGATCAACATGAGGAAGACAAAACAAGAGTTACTGATACCATGCTCATTGAAAATACTGGAAAGGATCCTCTTATGAAAATAGTATTGATACAGCCATGCCATTCATTCACAGAAAGAACTTGAAAATAATAATTCTACCAGTGCAAATCTTCCATTTCAAATTAAATTGCAACAATAATCTTTTAAATAAACATTAAAAAGGCAGGAGCCTAGGGATGGTTGCCACTGTAAGAATGAAGACTGAGTATTGATTGAAATTGTGAACAGGTAAAGAGCACTTGCTCTAGAAATGAAAGGATCATTTCCGCAAAAAAAAAAAAGGAAACTGACCCCACATGATTGGGGTTTCCCACTGGATCTAGGCAGTCCCTATTCTAATATAGCCCGCCTGCTTAGCTCAATAGGCAGAGAGCAGATCTACAGATTGCGGGTCATGAGTTTGATCCTCGGGCGAGGCATATATGTTCTCCATGACGATTTGATAAAAGAAATTTTGTCTGAAATCATTTGTCTCCCACCTCTGATTCATGTGGGTAGTTGGCAGCTACTCGCGGAGAACAGGTTTGTACTGGTACAGAATCCAGGAACACTGGTTAGATTAACTGCCTGCGGTTACATAACTGAAATACTGTTGAAAAATGGTGTTAAACCCGAAACAAACAAATATTCTTATACTGTTGGCAATACAATAGGTTTTTCTGTCTTTAGTTAATGTACAACTGTATAGGACAAAGTATACAATATACCATTCAACATGCGAATATATTTCTACCTAAGCACTGTTTATAGTTTTTCAACCCATACTCCTCTTCTCTCAACACTGCTATTTTGCTGTAAATAATTTTCAGGATGACACTGGATAAATCTTCCCCTAACAAAATCCTACAAGACTGATTTCCTATTAAATGAAATGGTCATGTTCTCTTTAAAATAAATTTTGAATGAAAATTGCAGTCTGCCAATATCAGTGAACATCATGCGACATCGTGATGATGAACTGATATCATGAAGTTGCTTTAAAATTATGAGGGTGAAATGAGAGTTTTTTGTTCATTTGTTAAACCATTGAAAAGACATGAAATAAAAGGAAACTGTTATTCGTCACCGCAACGCAAGAAATGGATAACTGCATTGACTTAAAGGACTTATCCACTTTTTGCACTAAGGTGACGTATTGTTTTACACACAATATCAAAATAATCTTTTATTCCTGAATTTGCATCATTAATTTGGTGTCACTGAGTGAAAGATATTATTAATCAGTAATGCTTGAACAGTTAAAAATAATGTTTATGTTTAAATTCATTTAATTCAGATACATTTTTGAAAGTCTTAAATCTATTTAAATACAATGCTTAGTATTAGACCAAGCCAACGACAATAAAGTCACAAGTACTGAAAATATCAAAAAGAACCATTTATTTATCCCTTTTCAAAAGAAACAATCAAAATAAGATTAAGGTTTAGGAGTATATCACCAAAACACAGAAATATTTTATAAACGAATAACATCGTTACCAATATTTTACTTAACCATTACATGTTCTGCCATACTGTCCCGTACTGAAAATATTCTGAAAAAGTTGTCCCCCTTTGAAAATGAATGCCATTTGTAAAGAAATAAAAATAAACAATTGCTGAAAACTGTGTTCCACTTAATTATGTGAAATTTCAACACTCGCATGCGATTGCAAATGAATCAAAACTAACATGTGTAACAGTTCTTTGAAAATGGTGACTTTTTGAAGGCGTTTGACTGTCCGAAAGTGGGTCCCATTTAGGCAGTCTTTTTTTCGGAATTCAATGTTTATATTAGTATACTGACACTTGTTTTGTTGTTTTTGTAATGATAGCGTGTATATTACTTATATTACTCTACAAAACAAGTGTCAGTATACTGATATAAGCATTGAATTCCGAAAAAAGAACTGTTTAAACAGGCCCCACTTCCAGACAGTCAAGCGCTTTTAAAATCTCACCATTTTCAAGGAACTGTTTTGATGCATTTGTAATAGCATGCGAGTGTTGAAATTTCACATAACTAGGCGGAACACAGTTTTCAGCGATTGTTTATTTTTATTTCTTTACAAATGGCATTCATTTTCAAAGGGGGACAACTTTTTCAGAATATTTTCAGTACGGGACAGTACGGCAGAACATGTAATGGTCATGTAAAATATTGGTAACGATGTTGTTCGTTTATAAAATATTTCTGTGTTTTGGTGATATACTCCTAAACCTTAATAATAAGTTTCAAGTTTTAAGATGGCAACTATGTGACTACGCCAAAAGACAGATAACATCTGTCGGGCAGAATGCACTTTAGCAGTCCCCAGAAGTTTACAATGCGCCAACATTTGTGCCAAGTAAGGTTAATCATAGAACAGGCTGTAGAAGCGACCATACAGTATCAACGCTCTTTGCATGCAGCAGGATAAGGTGTGAATAATACTGACATCCTTTATAGTTACATTGTAAATAAGTAAGAAGATGAAATTTAGGGAATACCCGGTATGCTTAGCTGATTCTGGGTATTGCATACGGTGCTCTAGGGTGTAGCAGATTTTAGGGTATAGAGGATAGGCTGATTTTTTTGCACTTAGATACAGATTATTGTATAAATTTCCATCTCATTCTTTTACTGACTTGCAGACAGGAAAACTGACATACATTTCAAATGTTAACAGCACATTTAACAACTTGCAACATGTCCAGAACACAACAGCTCGTGTTATCACTAAGACACCCTGTCTCAATAATATAACACCGGTTCTGCAGGAGCTCTGTTGGTTGCCAGTGAAATACAGGGTACAGTACAAGGTTCTGACCCACACCTTCAATGCTCTGCACAATCAGTCCCCTGCCTATATTAAGGGATATGATAGAAGTGTATAAACCGGTCAGAAACTGAAGATCACAAGACAAGCTGTCACTGGTTAAGCCAAACACTAAAACCGTGATGTATGGCAATCCCAGCTTTTCGTTCACTGCTCTCAAGCTTTGGAACTCCCTTCCCAGCTCACTAGCTGGCTGCTTTCAAAAACCTGCTAAAAACCCCCTTTTTGTACAACATTTCGTTAACTGACTAATACATTTTGATCTTTTCATTACACAGCTTAAACAGTATTTTATCCTAGGGTCACTTAAATACTTTTAAATATGTATCTGACATGCATTTTTTGTTTTTGTTGAATGTGTAATTGACTAATTGTGTGTATTGGTTGCAATTCATTCTGTAAAGCACTTTTGAACGTATACATGTGCATGAAATGACTGCTATATAAATGTGGTATATAATATATATAATAAATGTTTGCTTGTCGTGTTATTTTTCACAGGTCATCATACGAAAATCTAAGCTATCCGTTAGATACAAGAAACAAATTTTATTTAAAATCGGTGTTACATATAATTATAGACAACATTTAATAGCTATGTTTAGCTATTGACCGACATAAGTAACAAAAGTATATTTCATAACATAATAAAAGTGTACCTATTAAAAACAGATTAACAACATTAGCACATCACAGTCAATGAGTTATACATTTATAATTTATACATACAAATTTGGTTAAACCTGAAATACATCTGTTAATCTTGGCCTATGCCTAAAAACTAGTTAAAGCATTTTATAGAGGTTAAAACACTGACTTGAAAAAGAACACAATTAAATGCATTTTTAGAAAATGGTTTAAGACATCTACCACATCAAATCAGATTTGTTATGGACTGATTAACAGCTGCATTTCAGAAGTCAATAAAGAACTACTTAAAAGCAAACAAATCATACTAAAAGGTACTTGTTACAAACTATAAAACAAATCAATGAGCAACTAAAACATGCATCTACTGAGTAATATGATTGTTCGAAGAAGTGAAAATGGCTGCACTGACTGCATACCCAGGGGTCGTCAATAGAAATAGCTATAAAACCAATAATAATTGTTCAATATATTTCAATATCAAATATAAAACAGTAACTGTTATTATTATTAATATAATTATTATTATTATACCTGATTTATATAGCGCCCTTTTCATGATAAACACGTTCAAAGGCGCTTTACATATAGCAACTGCAGCTACATGGCGCGAAATTCTTCCTCTACTAATACAGACACAGAGCCATCTGACCAGAGGGACAGAGTGAGATAAAGCCCCCAGAACAGATTTGAGAGAAATCCTTTTTAGATACAGGCTTGTCTGGCTAACTTAGCCTAGTTCTTTGCGAATAGACAGTCTGGTACTTTAACGTGCCCGGTGTATAGCACAAATACATGTGAAGCTGTCTTTCCAGAGAGAATCAGTACAAGCCTCTTAGTTAGGTGGGAGACACTCAAGAGCATCTCGGAAATTTCAAGTGCTTGGACTGGGATTAAAATTTCCCATCCAAATGGTTTATGACACAAAAGACAATCACACAGAATGGTAGTCTTACTCATTTGGCTTATCGGGATGACTTATTTTATGATCTGATATTTTATAGTTGTTATCCTTCTATTAAAGCCTTACCCGTAACTGCATTTTACTGTTGGGAAAACAAAGATTTTTAAAAATGAAAAAAGTCATAAAATACTGTCAAAACTTACTTACTCTAATAAATTAAACATTAAAATTCATGTAGAAACTTTAAATGGGATGAATTTAACTCACAATTTTTAATAAAAGTCTTAAATCTTCGCAAATATGGTGTGAACAGGTACGAGGAGATATCTACCATGACACTGGTTTCAATACACAGCAGACCGCCGTTCACACTAAATTACAGAAACAAAACACAAAATATACATTCAAAAAATGTCAGAGAGGCAATTTTATGCTTTAATGTCAACACCCTTACAGAAGCAAGCCTCTGTGGCGTACATGCTGCGTACTTGCTGTGTATATGCCGCAAACACAGTAATACGCCAGAGGAGTACATTTTACATACACCGCATGCCGCGTACATGCCGCGTACTATTTCGAAGAGTACACAGCATGTACGCAGGAGGTCACTAGTACACTTCAAGTACGCAGCACAGACTCTGAAAATTTTAGGAGTACACTGCATGTACGCAGGAGGGACTTGTACAAGAAGATAGTACACTGCATGTACACCGCAGATACTTTGAAATTTGTGCAGTACACTTCATATACACGGGAAAGACTTGTACAATTTCTTTTGGCATTTATACTTAGTTTTTTTTATAAGTTAAAGTCTGAAGTAAACTTCATATACGCGGGAGGGACTTGTTCATTTTCTTTTGGTGTTTATACTTTGAATTTTTTTAGGTAAAAGTCTGAAGTACACTTCATGTAGGAAGGATTTGTACATTTTTTTTTTTTGGAAGCAAGAACTTGATTTCCGAGTAACTTTTATCTTAATAGCATAGAATAGTTCAGATTATTCTGAACAATGAAAATTTGCCAAACTATTGTATGGTGTAAGGTTATGCATTGTTGTTTATTACATATTTTCTAACAGCATTTTCAAAAGCATGCATTATTTGATTACAGTGTACTGTAGGACAATGCTATTACTTTTTTCACGAGTTCGCTATATATTTCTTCGCTCTTTGCTCTCTCCTGATTTTCTCAAAAACCTAAAAAAAATATTTAAATTATTTTTTCGCTCGCCGCCTCAATTTTTTCAGAAAAAAATCTGATGAACAACTTATCAATTTGGTGTGGCCTAATGTTAACATTTGTACATATAATCACACATTCTATTGTTTCTATAAAAACAAACAAACAACAAGAAATGTCACAGTAGATGACAAATGCCCTCGAATAAGTTATTGAGTGGAACAGGAATTTTTGTCAAATTCTGAATTTTGTTTGATTTAGAAAAGGCTGCACATGCACAGTAAAACCTGTACACAGCAGTTTCGCGACAAGAGTACACAGCATGTACGCCGCAGGAGTACACAGCATGTACGCTGCAGGAGTACACAGCATGTACGCCGCAGGAGTACACAGCATGTACGCCGCAGGGGTAGTACACCGCAGGCTCATTTGCATGTGAAAAGTGTATGTGCCACGTACATGCTGCGTACTATTTCTCTGCCTACTAGATTCCTCCAGCGTACATCCTGTGTACTATGTAGTCCACAGCATGTACGCAGCAAGTAGTACACGGCAGAGCTCATTTGCATGTCAAAAGTGTACTACAAACGTACTATCTGTGTATGTGCGGTGTATATCCTGCATACTATTTAAAGCCCTTGATTTCAGTACACATCATGTACGCGTCAAATACGCTGTATGTACACAGCAAGAGTACGCGGCAGGCCATTTTCTTCTGTAAGGGCATAAATGTGATCATTACAAATACATTGTACATGTACCTGAAAATGTTCCCAATAAATTTCATTGGGGATTTCCTAGTAGAAATATGTAGAATAAGTTTGGACTTGACGGGACAGCCAAAAGTTTGTCAAAATAATGGGACGTTTCGGAACAGCATGATAACTTTTGACTGTCGCTGTCTCCATCACATCCAAACTTATTCCGCATATTTCTGTTAGGAAATTCCCAATGAAATCCGTTGGCAACGTTTTCTGGTACATGTACAATGTATTTGTAATGATCACATCTCTGACAATGAATTTATGTTGACATTAAAGCATAAAATTACCCCGCTGACAATATTTGAATGTATATTTTGTGTTTTGTTTTTGCAATCTAGTGACATCGGCAGTCTGCTGTTTATTGAAACCGGTGTCAGGGTAGATATCTCCTCGCACCTGTCACATCATATTTCCTAAGATTTAAGTCTCTTATTAAAAATTATGAATAAATTAAACCCATTTCAAGTTTCTACATGAATATTAATGTTTAATTTAATAAAGCAAGTATGTTTGACCAGTACATTATGACTTTTTTGGATTTTTTAATGTCTTCATTTTCCTAACAGTAAAATTCAGATAAGGGTAAGGCTTAGAGGGATGACAACTATAAAATATCAGATCATAAAATAAATCATCCAGATAAGCCAAATGAGTAAGGCTAGTCAAAAGTTATCATGCTTACAGTCCCAAAAGGTTTCAATACACAAAAGCGAATTTCTGTGATAAGTCATTATAAAATTTGTCTTATGCAATGCATGCTTCAATGATTTATTGTAAATTCTAACATGGCTCGATTTCATTTCAAGTTAAACAAAGAAGGAAATCAAGCTCTGTATATTCTGCGATAAACAATGGTTGACATGCGGACTGGTAAGAGAGCATTATGACATCAAATTGCTGCATGACGTCTGATACTTTACTCCTCGGGTAAATGAAATCCAGCATAATATTTATTAAAATATGCCAATGAGCATGTTAGAACGAAAACAATCAATGCCTTTTTGTGATTTGTCGTCTAATATACCACCCGAGTGCTGAAGCATCTGAAAGATGTACCATGGTAAATTAGACAATAAACCACTCGAAGGTCTTGATTATTTGTTAAATATTGCTGAATTTATTAAAAATGTGACTGCAAAGATCTTGTTTTCTGTTATTGTCTTTCATCTTATAAACCCTTGGGATGTGATTATGACCATTTTGCTGTAGCGGTTCTCATATCGGGTGGCCTCGGTAGCTCAATTGGTAGAGCGTTGGCACGGTAAGCCAAAGGTCCAAGGTCTGAATCCCGGTCCAGGCTGCACATTTTTCCTGAGACTGTTACATTTGGGGGCTCGTCCGGGATGCTCACCCTTTGAGCCCATGCGGGGCGAAGCAGTTTGGCTGAGGTGTGCATCTGAATTCGGTTAACAGTCTGCAGCAGACATTGGCCAGGAGTGCCAATGTCTCGCAATAAGAGGGAAGGTGTTTAGCGGTTCTCGTATCGGGTGGCCTCGGTAGCTCAATTGGTAGAGCGTTGGCACGGTAGGCCAAATGTTCGAGGTTCGAGTCCTGGTCGAGGCTGCACATTTTTCCTGAGACTGTTACATTGCATCTGATTTTGACATAATGTTATGTAAGTTATAGATAATTCTAGCTGTATATAGCTAGATTTAGCTATATAGCTAATTTGTGACTTTTCTGGGACCTGATTATCATGATTATTATTCTGATAAGATAAAAATAAAACAAAAACATGAAAAATACATACAAGTCTTGGTAAAGCCCTATCACCATATGCAAGAGGTGTCTTTGTTGGATCAATGTGTGGAGGGTATTTCGCGGAAATCACCGTGAGTGCCATATTTCACACCAATTGTTTTTAAGTTTATAACAGTTTGTTTGGTACAGATTGAAAACTACAGGCACACCGCTTCCTGTTTACCCAACATTTCCATAGCGATATTACGCGCACCTGATACAGAGCTAACTTTACAGTAAATTCGATTTTTTAAATCATCTTAAAATGAAATTCCTTACTGATATAATTTCGACACTTTTTAGACACACTCACTCAACTAAATTTCTAAAGAATGAAACAATATATCCTGCGAAAAACTCGAGCTGTTAGATTCGAATGAATCGCAAGGAAAATAGAACGATACAGACGAATTTTGTTTACCATAACACAGCTATGAATACTGCTAATTAGAAACAGTCCTTCTAAGGTTCAACCAGTAAAAGTAATAGACTGCTTCCTTATCTTCATGTCTATACTATTTTTTCAAAATATCATACTCTTTTAACGCAAATTTTAATGATGAAATTTACGGCCGTTTCGGCCCCAATGTTGTTCGACCCATAGGCACTGGTCTAGTGTAAATTGTTTCAAAAATCTATTTTTCACTCATATGCATTGTTTATATGTTAGTCAAATGAAAAACAAAATCGATGACCAAAGATCTGGTCACAGAACAATATACATTGACAAAGTATTCACAAGAGTAAAACTAAATTGTCCACATTGCTGCATTGATCAGGTCGGATATCCGGGCACTTCAGCGTATCGCGTTGCGTAGCAACAAGCGGAGGTGACAGCAAACGCTAAATTGTAATTGAAAAGCGTTTCATGTTTCACTAGTGCTGGTTGTTTTTCTTTGCTTAAAGTAAAATTTTGGGCAATATTAATAAGTCAGTGAATTTAAAATGTAGCATGATGTTCCAGAAATCACTCCCGAGAAAGAAACCTTTCTTTTTTAGGTTTCAGACGTGATATTCATCATTGATCCGTGTAAGTTGCAAGGTCTCATATTTGTGACGGACTGGATGAAAATTATAATTTAAAAAATCGGAGGTCTTTTTAAAGTAAATAAAACAGAAAATATATTTCATCTAATTAGGTTTCTCCATTCGTTTCACTTTTCTCGTTCTATTTAGTAGCCTGCCATTAAAATAGTTCTGAAAGCCAGTTAGCTTATACCGTGGTGTCAAAAGTGATTCAGTCACTCCAAATTTAATCAAATCAACACCTCTTACCTAAATTCTCATTCGTATGAAATTTAATGATAGGTGTCATAATTTAAAGCTTAATAGCACATTATGCGTAAATACTGGAGAAGGGATTTTTTTCTCCCTCGAAGGGTATCAGGATCACAATAGCATTTATAACACAAAGCGGTTTTTTATATGTTACAATTGTTTTAAATGTAATATGACATCTAGAGCTACTGTGTTACACGCGGAGATAAAAAAGATATATATAATAACTGCATGCTAGTTTCTTTTTTACGAAAAGCCAGGACGTATCAATAAATTGATGACTTCCAATTACGAAAATACTAAAAAAATACTGATCTCTGTTTTGTCAATTATTTAAAACTGAGAACGATAATTTGCACGCTTTGTCTAGAATAATGTTCGTCATATCTTGTAGTTTTCAATATCCATTTTTTTTTGTTAATTGTTAGACTGTCACAATTGACTGCTTCCACATACCACAAAATTAAAGCATTCATTCCAGTCATAAATCACTATGGAAACCAATCAGTATGTGGTATATTGATGAAAATCAGTTTTGACCAGTTCCTAATGACTATCACTTTTTAATAGATTGATTTCCTGTTTGTTTTATCCCTCTGATGTACCCCTTTGGGGCCTTATGGTAATTTCCTGTCTTATCCGTTTGATGTATGCCTTCAGGGTCTTATGATATTTGGAAGATGCACATTATTGTTATTTGCGTGTCAATTGACAAAGGGATTAATAGAGCTACTACATTAAAAAACTTTAACCAATACACAAGCCCGAACATTTAGTTCATTTGAAACTTTAAAATTAATTCACCAAACTATTTTTTGGCTGGAAGGACATTTCTTAAAAAAAAAATGTCTGCAATAAGATTACATATAGAATAAAGTATAAGTTTTCAACTTTATTTAAATGACTTTCATACTTAATGTACTTCGACATTATAGCATTTTACATTAACTAAATAAAATATATCGCACAAAGTACATTTCAGAAAATGGCAACAATATAATTATTTCAGAGCATTAAAACATTTAGAAAATCAGCTTATTTAAAAAAGACATAAAAATATCAGAAAATTAATTTACTATTTATTTGATCTGTTCTTTCTTAAAAAGAAAAAAAAAATTCAAGACACTTGAAAGAGATGAAAGAAACAACTGCTACGATTTCAAGCAAAGAAGTTGAATAAAAAAATGTTTTGTTCTCAGATATTTAGTTTAGATTAATATATATATATAGCAAACTGAGAAAATGTTGAATAAGCTTGGGAATTTGTTTTAATTAAGTTTAGTTTATTTTTTTTTTTTCAAGTTTATTTACAAATAAGCAGGAGTCCCACTTTATGTGGGCAGCATCAGCATATACATTTCTATAATACATACATTCAGTAATATATCACATGACAAAAAGGAAAACGGCTACAAATTGTTCATATATAGGGCTATATACAATGATTGATTTCTTATATATATACACAATAATATACTTTACAGTAAAATATCTTCTTTGCTCTATGATATCTGATTCGTAGCGCCGAAGAGCAGACAATACATAATCTGTCACTTTTTCCAGACCGTTTTAAAATGCAACAAAATCAATTATCACAAAAACCCTACTTTTTTTGAAAAATATATAGATTGTACCATAGCGTAAGGACTGCAGATGATAAAAAAGATGACTCTTAATTTGTTTTATTTGAGAATTAAAACATCACAACCCACACCGCTAGTTAATTCGCTACGAATTGCGAGGTCCTGCTTTCACCTCCAAGGTAATTTGCATAATCGATTGCTCCGGATGTGACGTCACGCCGACCTGATCAATAGAAGAAATCGCATGGACCTAATACAAGTTTTCAAAATCATAGAAAATATTGATGACATTCCTATGGATGGTATGTTTGAATTTGCAGACAATCAAACCCAAGGTCATAACAAAAAGTTGATAAAACCCAGAATTCTAAAGCATTAACCCCTTGTGAAAATATAATGCATGTGGCGTTCACTGTTGATATATAATTGTAATATTATATTTTGAGGTTACACTGAAACAAGCAAACTCTTTTTGCATATTCATTTATATAAAAATATAAACAAACAAAAACGGGAACAATGTTTATTTTGTTTGATCGGGAGTAACACCGAAATAACACAATGAACTTTTCCTAGGTTTTGTTGGTGGGGAAAGGCTCCAGGTGCTCCTCCAGACATTTTTTGGGGCTCAGTATAGTACCTAGATCGAGACACTAACCTCAGTTGGATGTCTTCCTCACGTGAAAAGTTTTACACCTCAAGTGAGTTTTTGATCCCACGTCCCATTACTTAAAAGATGTTGTAATGGCATGCAATATGTTTTGTGAAAAATGTCTCTAGGTGGGGGACGTTGGTAACTCTTACAAATTCTTTTTAAGTGAAACGAAATCCCTAAAAGGAATTTTGGATCATTTCTAAATTTTAAAAATATCTTGTCCACACCTTGCACTACTTCTGTGTATGCTGAAAATGGCAACATGTATTTTCTTTTAAATAAATGCAGTGGTTAGATTTGAAAACAGATTTTGATATAAGTTTAGTTCAAATCGGTAAGATAATTGTCTGTTTCATTAATCAAAACTTTGAACTTACTTTTGCCATTTATGAATATCTAAACAAGAGCTCGTAGAACATGAAACCACCTTGATGCATTCAGTAAGGAACATAAATTATTTGTTCACTGTGCTCTGGACGTTTGTCAAATGTGATTTTAGACCAAAGCATTCTCTAGTTATCTGGCAAAAAAGTTCTACTGTTCTGGGTCAATGTGACCTTGACCTTCGACCTACTGACCTCAAAATTAATAGGGGTCATCTGCTGGTTATGATCTACTTCTCTTTTAAGTTTCGTGATCCTAGGCCCAAGCGTTCTGAAGTTATCGTCTGTAAATGGTTTAACTGTTCCAGGTCACTGTGACCTTGACCTTTGGCATAATGACCTCAAATCAATAGGAGTTATTTGCTGGTCACTATCAACCTCCCTATTAAGTTTCATGATCCTAGGCCCAAGTGTTCTGAAGTTATCGTACAAAAACGGTTTCACTGTTCCGGGTCACTGTGACCTTGACCCACATACCTCAAAATCAATAGGTTCATTTGCTTGTCATGATTAACCTCCCTATTAAGTTTTGTGATCCTAGGCCCAAGCATTTTCAAGTTATTGTCAGGAAACTGTTTAACTGTTCCGGACCACTGTGACCTTGACTTTCGGCCTACTGACCTCAAAATCAATAGTGGTCATTTGCTGGTCATAACCAACCTCCCTATCAACTTTTAGGATTCATGATCCTAGGCCCAAGCCTTTTTGAGTTATCATCCGGAAGCGAATTGGTCTATGGACCGTCCGACATAATGACCGACCAACATTTGCAAAACAATATACCACTCATTGTACCCCTCGCAATATACCCCTCCCTCTGACAATCGGTCAGTCGGTTGGTCTCATCTGTTTCAGAACTAGATTCATTTTCACTGATGGTTTCAGAGCCATTGTTATTTTTGGATATTTCGTGTCTACAGTTGTTCTTTTGAATTCAGTTGTTTCTGACATACTACAATGAAAGAGTTTCTTTTATGACAGTAGTTGCATTTTTCGCCAAGGGCTGGACATTTTCTCGCATGTGGATGTTCCTCCGCAGTTTCTACACTTCCGTTTTTCTTTCTAACACGCAGGATTTTCTAGTTTTCGTCGCTGGGAATGATGTCTCTTAATTTTGTTTACAGGAAGACTTTCAAGTTTGTCCATTGTGTGTGCTTGCTTTTCCACCATTTCGATACTCCTTGCTAAAATTAATATACATGTATAACTTTCAATTCCTTTTCTTCTTCTAAGCACTTTATTCTAATATTTTTGATACGCATCCTTGTATTTATATGGCTTTTGATTTCACTATCCTTGTCACTGAATTCACAATGTTCCGCCTTCAGTCGTAATTTAGTAACATATATATCTATTATTTTGCCTTTATTTTGTTTTAGATTTCTGAACCCAAATCGTTCAAATTCTTTATTCTTGTTCGGCATGAAATAGTCATGAAGCACAGATGTTGTTTCTGAATAATTGTCGTCAGTATTTCCAAGGTCAGTTCTCTAGTTTCGCGACATATTTGTCCCATCTAACACATGCAGACTGTTCATCATCATCATCATCATCATAAAAATTTTAATGATTGCATATTTTACAGTGGCCCCTGAGATTATGATCAATGGGTAGAAGTTGCCGAGAGAGAAGAAAGTTAACTGGTGTGTCTGAAGAAAAAGAGCAAAAAAAGATACGGGATAAGATTTTGAAAGGTAAAGTCACTCTGCTATCAGTATGGGAAACTTCCCTTTAAGGAAATCAAGTGTAGGTATTGCCCTACTACTGGAATGGGAAAGTTGTTTTTTTAGCATAAGGTATCATTAAATAAAATACATAATTTTAAACCCAGAAAGAGTTGTCTTAGAAGTTTCTACCTGTGATAGCCACCTTGTTATGTGTATAAACTTTGTCCTGTTTATTTAGAATGTGTGTTTTTTTTCAGCTGTTTTGTTTTCATGCTACATATAATTGAGACAGTGCATCTTGACTAATTTTTAAGGACTCATCTTCAGTGCATCCTGACTAATTTTTTGATGTTATATGTTCAAGGACAAGGTCACAGAGCTTATAAGTCCTGATTACGTCTTTGAGTATTTCAGCATTTATGACTTTCATACTAAACACAAGTGTTACTGTGTCCTACATTTCACGGTCAAATACTGAAGGTCATGTGAGGGACCTAGGGTCATCATTGCCCTTTTGCTTTCATTTACCTTCTATGAATATGTCAATCTGACTAAAGTTCTTGATCTTCTAAACGAAGATCTGAGAATGACCCATTCACATTCGTCTTCTGTATATTTTGGATTTCCAATATTACTTTTTTTTATTTTCGCAAATCTGTTTTTATTTGAACCAATCAGACGACTTGTTTCAACAAGCATTTGGCTGAACCATCAAAATAGCTTCAAATGTCAAAGAGTAAGAAAAATGTGCAGTCAGTCCGGGGCTCGAACCCGGGACCCCTCGCTTACATGGCAAGTGCCCTACCGACTGAGCTAACTGGCTATCTGGCTCCTTACGTGACCAAGTCCGTACCATGACATATGATTTCTCTCAAAACACAAGGGCGTAGTCGCAATGTGGTTGTCGTAAAAATTGTTAATATGAAAAACCCAGACTAAATATAGATCTTACAAAATGTTGTAAGTAAGCCTTCTGATTGGCTAGCGGAAGGGTCATCAGAACGAGGCTATCAATAGCTCGTCTTCAGATCCTAAGCGTAGCGTAGTAGGAGATGTACTTTAGTCAGATTGTGAATATGTTTAGAGATATATATATGTTCACAGCTGTGTGCTACATTGGATCAAATATAAGTGTACATGTCATGCATACCCATTGGTCCATCTGTTTGTGTGTCAGTCTGTCATGTCTGCTTCATATCTTCTAACTTTATTGTCTAAAACAGCTTTAAAATTTCATTTTCATAAAACTTGCATCAGTTGTTTACTTCATCAAGATTACATGCAGAGGACTTCCTTTACAGAAGAAAATGGCCTGCCGCGTACTCTTGCTGTGTACATACAGCGTATTTGACGCGTACATGATGTGTACTGAAATCAAGGGCTTTAAATAGTACGCAGGATATACACCGCACATACACAGATAGTACGTTTGTAGTACACTTTTGACATGCAAATGAGCTCTGCCGCGTACTACTTGCTGCGTACATGCTGTGGACTACATAGTACACAGGATGTACGCTGGAGGAATCTAGTAGGCAGAGAAATAGTACGCAGCATGTACGCGGCACATACACTTTTCACATGCAAATGAGCCTGCGGTGTACTACCCCTGCGGTGTACATGCTGTGTACTCCTGCGGCGTACATGCTGTGTACTCCTGCGGCGTACATGCTGTGTACTCTTGTCGCGAAACTGCTGTGTACAGGTTTTACTGTGCATGTGCAGCCTTTTCTAAATCAAACAAAATTCAGAATTTGACAAAAATTCCTGTTCCACTCAATAACTTATTCGAGGGCATTTGTCATCTACTGTGACATTTCTTGTTGTTTGTTTGTTTTTATAGAAACAATAGAAAGTGTGATTATATGAACAAATGTTAACATTAGGCCACACCAAATTGATAAGTTGTTCATCAGATTTTTTTCTGAAAAAATTGAGGCGGCGAGCGAAAAAATAATTTAAATATTTTTTTAGGTTTTTGAGAAAATCAGGAGAGAGCAAAGAGCGAAGAAATATATAGCGAACTCGTGAAAAAAGTAATAGCATTGTCCTACAGTACACTGTAATCAAATAATGCATGCTTTTGAAAATGCTGTTAGAAAATATGTAATAAACAACAATGCATAACCTTACACCATACAATAGTTTGGCAAATTTTCATTGTTCAGAATAATCTGAACTATTCTATGCTATTAAGATAAAAGTTACTCGGAAATCAAGTTCTTGCTTCCAAAAAAAAAAAAAAATGTACAAATCCTTCCTACATGAAGTGTACTTCAGACTTTTACCTAAAAAAATTTAAAGTATAAACACCAAAAGAAAATGAACAAGTCCCTCCCGCGTATATGAAGTTTACTTCAGACTTTAACTTATAAAAAAAACTAAGTATAAATGCCAAAAGAAATTGTACAAGTCTTTCCCGTGTATATGAAGTGTACTGCACAAATTTCAAAGTATCTGCGGTGTACATGCAGTGTACTATCTTCTTGTACAAGTCCCTCCTGCGTACATGCAGTGTACTCCTTAAATTTTCAGAGTCTGTGCTGCGTACTTGAAGTGTACTAGTGACCTCCTGCGTACATGCTGTGTACTCTTCGAAATAGTACGCGGCATGTACGCGGCATGCGGTGTATGTAAAATGTACTCCTCTGGCGTATTACTGTGTTCGCGGCATATACACAGCAAGTACGCAGCATGTACGCCACAGAGGCTTGCTTCTGTAAGGGTTGACACAGAGTGACAGGAAGTATACCCCCACTTCCCTTGAAAATCTTCCTAACAAATCTCAACCCCACCCCCCTCACCCAGTAAATTTATCTCTCCTTTACAATGCATTTGTCGGTATGTCTGTCTTTGACCCCTAGTGTGACCTTGACCTTTTAGAGTCATGACCTGGGTCTTGCAAGAGACATGCTATCTCATTGAAAATGCTTCTTGCTTCTCATTAACAAATGGGACAAGATTTCATGGATGCACAAATATGTTATTACATCAGTGCTCGTACACATGCACCCACACACGTCAAACAGCCATTCTGACAACTGTGTCAAATTCAGTGCAATTGGGCTCAACAATAGGTAGTGGGACAATATGTTCAGGGAGCCGGATGTGATTATTTTCTAGAAAATCTGCACCTAGGAGGGGATTTTCAGGATGGGGGGAGGGGAATTTATTGTAACATTGGGTCATTAAGTTCAAGGTCAATGTCACATTAGGAAGGGCCGAGTGAACAACCTAGGTCATAGTCCAATGAGAAGCTTTTGTTAAAACTAGCACCAGTTATTTACCTCGTCAAGACAACATGCAAAGTGCACAACTCCATCACTAGGACTAAGGTCAAGGTCACACTTGGAGGTGGGATGTTAAACAGCTTTCGTCTAAACTGCTCCAAAGATTTTCATACAACTAGCATCGATTGTTTACCTCATCAAGATGATGCGCAAAACTCATTACCCAGGTCATTATGTTCAAGGTCAAGGTCACACTTAGAGGTCAAAGATGAAAAAGTTTAAATATTTGTCAGCTCCCTATCTTTAAAGTTTAAAGGTCAAAGTCACTCTTCAAGTCAAAGGTCATGATCCTAACATTTACCTTCTCTGTATCAAAGCAGCCTCTTAGTGTATTAATTGTCTATAGTGATAGCTGTAGTCTCTATGAGAATATTTTGTTTATTGCCATGTTTCCAGTATTCCAAGCTCGGTTGTCATCTCCAGGTCAAGGTGGGGCATTATTTGTTGCTGAACCAAGAAAAACTGATAAACAGAGGCATACAAAGAAGAGCAGGAGTAAACACTGTGGTAAATTATAATACATGTACATTTCTTTAATTTAAAACTGCATTTTTGTTGATTACATGTGATTTTTTTCTCTTAGGAATTAAACTATGAATTGAAGTTTTTATGTAGAAACAGGTTGGTTAATCAGAAAGCACATCAGGTTAAAATTTGAGGCAATGGAAAACAGAATGAAAATAAAAGAATTACATTACTTACAGGTGTTTGGAATTTCAATCAAAAGAGTTTCATTTATTAAATTTTCAATGCAATTTGTACAGAATGTTACAATTTAATGCCTTGTTTAATCTTTTCAGTGTTGCCGCATTCTCATTTTCATAGAAATATAAGCTAGGTAGTTTCTCTGTGATCCCTATAAGAAGTTAGGTAGAAGTTTTTGGTTTCAGTGGTATTAGAGAATACAAGTACAGATGATTCTTCTTGTGGGAGTATGAGTGGGAGGGGAAGAAAAAGGACAAAGTCAGAGTCTTTATCTAGGAGGAAATCCAGAAAGTCAACTAAAAATAAAAAAGAGGTATTACAGTTATGAAGGAACTGAAGTATTATAATCTGTGCTTTGCCTGAACTAAATACAAGTAATTGATATCTTTTCTTATGAAATAATAGGCAGGCAATGAATTTCAACACATTTATATTGAAAAGAATTGATCCATTTGCTAAAGATACTGCATAATTTTCTGTTCACCCCTTACAAGAAAATATTTATCCTGATGATATTTAATGTGTATGCCTATGTGATCTATGTCAAAACTTGATCTTACCATTATGAGTAATGTTACTCAGGTGAGCAATATAGGGCCATCATGGCCCTCTTGTTTAAGATACAGCTTTGAAATTTGGATGACATGTATAGTTTTGCATGCAAGTCTTTAAACAGACTTTCAGTGACCATCAGTGTGACCTACTGACCTACTTTCTTGTTTTCTAAGCTACAGCAAAAGGATTTGGACCACCTGTAATATTTTTTAACAGGTATCAAAAGTAATCTTGCATAATCTTTACCTTGACCCACTCTTCTAATTTTCTTGTTTTTAAAGCTTAGCTAAGAAATTTGTTCTTGCAAGCAACTATGCTCAGGTGAGCAATATAGGGCCATCATGGCCCGCTTGTATTTTGTGGATTGATGTAAAAAGGAAATCCATGAATTAAGTTCCCCCTGAATATTAATGATGTCACAGTAGTCCTTTTAGATCTGATATAAGTGCAGCTTATTTCACAACATATTATATTATATTCAGGGCCTTAAGTAATTAAACAGGCTTCTGGAAGTTGAAAACTAGGTTATTAGATTTGCAATAATGTTTGATGGATGGGCAGATGGATGGATGGGTGACTCAAGATTTTCATTTCCTTTCAGTTACTCTAGTTTTTGGTAGAGATACTGAAATGGTTCTTGGCCTACAGGTAGTTTATAGTAAAACCAAGGTTTGTATTGCATATGGGGTCAGTGGGGTCAAGTTCAAGGTCAACATAACTGAATTAATCTGGTACTTCTAAAATTCCTCTATGGGGCATTGGTCAAAGGCATTGGTCTGATTTATCTTTTCTGAATTTAGAAATTTTGGAGGGCAGATGGGTAGTAGTTCTAATCCCATACTGAGTTTTCTGTTTTTCTTTTTAGCTCACCTGAGCACAAAGTGCTCAAGGGTGAGCTTTTGTGGTCAGTGATTGTCCGGCATCCGTCAACATCCCCCAGCCTAAACCACCAGTCCAACTTTGATGAAACTTCACAGGAATGTTCCTTGCATGATCCTCAGTAAAAATTAGTCAAAGAAATGAATTCTGTACAGAACTCTGGTTGCCATGGCAACCGAAAGGAAAAACTTTAAAAGTCTTCTTGTCCAAAACCACAATAGCTAGGGCTCTATCAAGTTTGTTCAAATTATCCCCCTAGGGTCAGATATGCCCCCCTCCCAGGGGTGGGGGGGGGGGTCACATGGTTTGCATAGATTTATATAGGGAAAAATTTGAAAATCTTCTTGTCCAAAACCACAGGGCCTAGGGCTTTGATATTTGGTATGTAGCATCATCTAGTGGTCCTCTACAAAGATTGTTCAGATTTTTCCCTAGGGTCAAATATGGCCCCGCCCCGGGGGTCACATGGTTTATATAGACTTATATAGGAAAACAAATTTGAAAATCTTCTTGTCTGAATGTTCAAGGTCTAGTCCTTTGATAGTTGGTATGTATCATTGCCAAGTTGATCTCTAAAAAGATTGTTCGAATTATGCCCCAGGGGTGTAATGAGGCCCCGCCCTGGGGGTCACTTGTTATATGTATAATTCATAAGTTATTTAGGGAAAAAATATTAAAAATTATGAGATCATATTTCCTAGACTGTTTAATTATAATTACCTGATGATCCCAAGTGATTTAGAGGTTGCTTGACCTTGACCTACTTTCTTATTTTTAGCTCACCTGAAAATGCTCAAAGGTGAGCTTTAGTGATCGCCCTGTGTCCGTCGTCCGTCAGCGTCCGTCGTCCGTCCGTCATCAATCGTCCGTTGTCAACAATTTGACTGTTAACACCCTAGAGGTCACAATTTTGGCCCAAACTTAATGCAACTTAGAATGTTACCCTCAATAAAATCTTGGACAAGTTTGATACTGGGTCATCTGGGGTCAAAACCTAGGTCACCAGGTCAGATCGAAGGAAAAGCTTGTTAAGCTCTAGAGGTCACAATTTTAGCCAAATCTGAATGAAACTTGGTCAGAATGTTACCCTTAATAAAATCTTGGACGAGTTTGATATTGGGTCATCCAGGGTCAAAAACTAGGTCACCAGGTCAAATCGATGGAAAAGCTTGTTAACATTCTAGAGGTCATATTTTTGGCCCAATCTTAATGAAACTTGGTCAGAATGTTACTTTCAATAAAATCTTGGACGAGTTTGATATTGGGTCATCTTGGGTCAAAAACCAGGTCACCAGGTCAAATCAAAGGAAAAGCTTGTTAACACTCTAGAGGTCACAATTTGGGCCCAATCTTAATGAAACTTGGTCAGAATGTTACACTCAATGAAGTCTTGGACGATTTTGACATTGGGTCATCCAGGGTCAGAAACTAGGTCACCAGGTCAAATCAAAGGAAAAGCTTGTTAACACTGCAGAAGCCAGATTTTTGACTGTATCTTCATGAAACTTGGTCAGAATGTTAATCTTGATGATCTCAAGGTCCAGTTTGAATCTAGGTCATGTAGGATCAAAAACTAGGTCATCAGGTCAAATCAAAGGAAAAGCTAGTTTACACTGTAGAGGCCACATTTACGACCATATCATAATGAAACTTGGTCAGAATGTTAATCTTGATGATCTATAAGTCAGATTCAAATCTGGGTCAGGTGGGTTCAAAAAGTAGGTCACTAGGTCAAATCAAAGGAAAAGCTTGTTAACACTTTAGAGGTCACATTTATGCCTGTATCCTCACGAAACTTAGTCAGAATGTTAATCTTGGTGATCTTTAGGTCAAATTTGAATCTGGGTCATGTCTGGTCAAAAACTAGGTCACTGGGTCAAATCGAAGGAAAAGCTAGTTAATACTTTAGAGGCCACATTTATGACCATATCTTAATGAAACTTGGTCAGGATGTTAATCTTGATGATCTTTAGGTCAATAGATCAGGTGAGCGATACAGGGCCTTCATGGCCCTCTTGTTTAAGATACAGCCTTGAAATTTGGATGACATGTTCAGTTTTGCACACTGATCATGAAACTGACTTTAGGTGACCATGAATGTGTCTTACTAACCTACTTTCTTGTGTGTTTTTTTAAGATACAGCCTTGAAATTTGGGTGACATGTACAGTTTTGCACACTGATCTTAAAAGTGACTTTCAGTGACCATGACTTTGACCTACTGACCTACTGACCTACTTTCTTAATATTTTAGCATCAGTTTGACATTTGAAACATGTAGCTCATATAACTCAGGTGAGCGATCCAGGGTCATCATGACCCTCTTGTTTGGTTATTGATGACATAGGGTCAAGGTCATGGTTACTTAAATTAATTTTATCTTACTTTGTAGGTAGAAAAAGATACAGCTGTTTCAAAGCATCTGAGAGTTGCACATGGAATAACTGGTGTAAGTAACAGCCTTTGTTTAACCCTTAGCCTGCTGCAGGCGAATTTAACAGCCTTTGCAAACAGCTTGGAACCAGATCAGACGCCGATTAAATCGGCGTCTGATCAGGTTCCAAGCTGTTTGCTACTCTGACAATATTTCTTCCAATTTTGGAGCAAATTGAATGAACTTAACAATTTTAGCAGACGACATGACGACAATTTACCTAGCATGCTAAAGGTTAATTTTAGAATCTACAGATTTAGTTTCATTATTATTGAGTTTGGTAAAGACATTGTTTAACTTTTGTCAAAACATTTAATGATAGTGATGCATAGTATTCACCACATACCATTTGTTGGTTGATTGTGGAATTTACCATAACATGATAGGTATTTTCGGATATCACCTAGAGATGGTACCTACCCAAGAAGATCTATGGGGAACGACTCTGAATTGACCAGTAAACTAACATAAAAACAGTGGTCAAAAATCAAAGAAAAACTAAATAGGTCCTTTTCCCATCAACTTACCAGGCAGACAAAATATGATCTGCACTTGTTCAAAACTCTTTGTATTCGATATACAACATGCACACTTCTCTCATGGTTTACCCTGACAGTATTTATACCCCCAGCTAGTATCTAGGGGCTATACTGGATTCCGTTCTGTCCGTCAGTCCATCTGTACATCTGTAGAGAGAATTTGTTCGGGCTATTTTTTGCCTGATTTCCATCAAACCTTGTAATCATTATTAGTACCAAGCCTAGTTGTGCATGTGTGAAGCAGGTTCCATTCTGATTTTTTATCCCCCCACCAAAGGTGAAGGGGATATTAGAAATGCTCTCCGTCCGTGCGTCCGTCTGTCCGTCCGTCCGTGCGTCCGCAACGATATTTGTCCGGAGCATAACTCCAAAAGTACTTGAGGGATTTTCTTCAAACTTCATACACTGATAGAACACATTGGGAGGAAGTGCAGTGTGCAAGAACAATAACTCTACCTTGCCTATTTTTTGAGTTATTCCCCTTTATCTTATTTTCTTAAAAAAATTTGTCCGGAGATAACTCCAAAAGTACTGGAGGGATTTTCTTCAAACTTCATTACACTGATAGAACACATTGGGAGGAAGTGCAGTGTGCAAGAACAATAACTCTACCTTGCCTATTTTTTGAGTTTATTCCCTTTATCATATTTTCTTAAAAACATTTTGTCCGGAGCATAACCCAAAAGTACTGGAGGGATTTTCTTCAAACTTCATACACTGATAGAAACATTGGGAGGAAAGTGCAGTGTGCAAGAACAATAACTCTACCTTGCCTATTTTTTGAGTTATTCCCCTTTATCATATTTTCTTAAAGAACTTTGTCCGGAGCATATCTTCTTCATGCATGGAGGGATTTTGATATATCTTGGCACAAATGTTTACCACCACGATGCGGAGTGTCTTACGCAAGAACTAGGTCCCTAGGTCTAAGGTCAAGGTCACACTTAGAGGTCAAAGGATACAAGAATAAAAACCTTGTCGGAGCATTTCTTCTTCATGCATTGAGGGATTTTGATATAACTTGGCACAAATGTTTACCACCACGAGACGGAGTGTCATGCGCAAGATCCAGGTCACTAGGCCTAAGGTCAAGGTCACACTTAGAGGCCAAAGGTCAGATACAAGAATGACTTTGTCCGAAGCATTTCTTCTTCATGCATGGAGGGATTTTGATGTAACTTTGCACAATTATACACCATCATGAGACGAAGTGTCATGCGCAGTTCCCTTCTTTAGAATTACTTCCCTTTGTTGTTACTTTAAATAGCTTTTATTGTAACTTTTTCATTACTAGTCGTAGGGAAAAATCGAGACCACTTTTCTGTAGTACAACAAACATGCTAAATCCAATTTTGAGGTGTATTTTGACCAGTCTTTCCTGATAAAGATTTTTGTGTGGACTTGCAATTTTTTTTTTTTTTTTTTTTTTTTTTTTTTTTATAAAGATTAACTTCCCTTAGTTGTTACTATAAATAACTTATATTGTAACATTTTTATAATTGACCTAGGGAAAAAACAAGACCACTTTTCTGTGGTACAGCATAGATGTTACTCTCCAGTTTTAGGTGTATTTTATTAATTTTATTATTATAAGGTATCTCTACCTAGTAAGGAGTTTTTTGTGGACTTTAAAAAACAAAAGACTTACAATGATTACTAAACAACCACAAAATTAACATTCCATTTGCAAATACAGCTGCTAGAGTAAAGAAATTTGCTTTGACGGGCATATATTGTGACATTCTGGCACTCTTGTTTCCTGTTAGCTTTCCATTCCTTCTTTTTACAGTAGCCATATAGAAAAACATCATAGTTATACTCTTCATGAAAATTAATAGAATTTAGCAGTAAACCACCTCACTACTGACTTTATTCTTTCTTCCACATCTTAAAACCCCTGATGCGGGACCACATCCTTCAATTATGATATGCCCGGTGGGGGGATTAGCCATGTCTGACATGGCTCTTGTTCACTTAGTTATGGCCCTTTATAATTTTTTCTTTATATGTATATGAAAAAAAATTGTCCGCACTATTTCTCATATCAGCAATAATTTGCCAGATTTCCATCAAACTTTGTAATCATTATCAGTACCAAGCCTAGTTGTGCATGTACGAAGCGGGATGATTTTTCACTTAGTTAAGGCCCTTTATTAATATTGTTCTACCTTTATCTTGCAATACAATACCTTATATCTTTTCAAAAATCATCATTGTAAACCAGTCAAATATGTAGCCATTTTGTCTGAAGATACTTGTAAATTTTTTTTTTAATTGTTTCTAAAATCTTACATTGAAAGTTGCACGGAGGGGCACCTGGGGTCTTCCCACCATTAAAGCTGGAAAGTCACCATATGACCTAAAATTGTGTCGGTGCGACGTTAAGCCAACGAAATAAATAATAAATACATTGAAAGTTAAATAACTCTTATAAATCATGCAGTTCTATCATATTTTTCAGTATAATGCAAGTACTTTGCTGCAAAAAGTGTAACACAAAGGGTCACTGTCATCAAATGTAATTTTATTAGTCCCCTACTGGTTGAAAACCAGTTTCGGGGACTATAGGAATGCACTTTTCCGTCATTCTGTCCGTCCGTCCGTCTGTCCGTCCGAGCTCACATGTGCATACTTAGGTGGCTATAGGAACAATAGATAACTGTACTTTTTTATACGCCTGTTTGAAAAACGGGACGTATTATGGGAACGCCCCAGGCCTTGTCCGGAGCATATCTTCTACATGCATGGAGGGATTTTGATGAAACTTGGCACAGTTGTTCACCATCATGAGACGGAGTGTCATGCGCAAGAACCAGGTCCCTAGGTCTAAGGTCAAGGTCACAGAGGTCAAAGGTCAAATTCAAGTAGGACTTTGTCCGGATCATATCTTCTTCATGCATAGAGGGATTTTAATGAAAGTTGGCACAATTGTTTATCATCATGAGACGGAGTTGTCATGCGCAAGAACCAGGTCCCTAGGTCTAGGTCAAGGTCACACTTAGAGGTCAAAGGATACAAGAATGAAAACTTTGTCCGGAGCATATCTTCTTCATGCATAGAGGGATTTTGATGAAAGTTGGCACAATTGTTTATCATCATGAGACGGAGTGTCATGCGCAAGAACCAGGTCCCTAGGTCTAAGGTCAAGGTCACACTTAGAGGTCAAAGGATACAAGAATGAAAACTTTGTCCGGAGCATTTCTTCTTCATGCATGGAGGAATTTTGATATAACTTGGCACAAATGTTCACCACCACAAGACGGAGTGTCATGCGCAAGAACCAGGTCCCTAGGTCTAAGGTCAAGGTCACACTTAGAGGCCAAAGGTCAGATACAAGAATGACTGTCCGGAGCATTTCTTCTTCATGCATAGAGGGATTTTGATGTAACTTGGCACAATTATACACCATCATGAGACGAAGTGTCATGCGCAGTTCCCTTCTTTAGAATTACTTCCCTTTGTTGTTACTATAAATAGCTTATATTGTAACTTTTTCATTACTAGATGTAGGGAAAAATCGAGACCACTTTTCTGTAGTACAACATGCATGTTACATCCAATTTTGAGGTGTATTTTGGCCAATCTCTACCTGGTAAAGAGTTTCTTGTGGACTTATATTATATAAATTTTTTTTTTTTTTTTTTAGAGATTAATTTCCCTTTGTTGTTACTATAAATAACTTACATGATAATATTTTTATAATCAGCCAAAAAAATTCAATATGAAAACAACTGTGGGTTTTTATATATGCACATTTTAATCCAAGTGTGTTGTTATAACATATTGTATATGTAGTACAATATTGTTTATACATCATTGACAGATATCAGTTCATTATGTTATACTGCAGTAGAGAAAATTAGGTGCCTTCCAGTAGGGGACTTTGTATTGCATGGCAATACTTCATTCACTTGTAATTTTATGCTAGTCGATCCGTTCCTGCAATTTCCATGTGATTATTTGTAAGCAGTACGTCATTCTTTGGATGTAACTATAGCTTAACACAATCATTGCTTTTCATAAAAAAAAAAAAAATGAAAAATGCTGAAATTGCATACAGAAAATATGTAATCTGCAGATTTTCATTACAGGTCCACCACCTTAAACAGATCATAAATGTTTTATTCATTGTTGTAAATGATGTAAATGGGTGAATAAAGAAATTCACATCACAGGGTTTCTAAAATCTGCAAATTTATTGGTAGCCCTTATTTTGTCTGGTAGCCCAAACATTTTGGTTTATTTTGGTAATGACAGTTTTGGTTTATTTGCTAAGTGTTTGTATACTACAGTTGGACGGAATGCTTAAATTAATATAGGGTTTCATAAATTTATCCATACACATATATGTTGTTATAGATAACTCTTGGTGGACCCATTTTTAGCTCACCTATCACAAAGTGACAAGGTGAGCTTTTGTGATCGTGAGGCGTCCGTCGTCCGTCCGTGCGTCCGTAAACTTTTGCTTGTGACCACTCTAGAGGTCACATTTTTTGTGGGATCTTTATGAAAGTTGGTCAGAATGTTCATCTTGATGATATCTAGGTCAAGTTCGAAACTGGGTCACGTGCCTTCATTGTGATCTCTCTAGAGGCCATATATTTCACAAGATCTTAATGAAAATTGGTCAAAATGTTCATCTTGATGATATCTAGGTAAAGTTCGAAACTGGGCCTTCAAAACTCCGACCGTGCGTCCGTCTGTCCGTCCGTCCGTCCATCCGTGCGTCCGCAACGATATTTGTCCGGAGCATAACTCCAAAAGTACTTGAGGGATTTTCTTCAAACTTCATACACTGATAGAACACATTGGGAGGAAGTGCAGTGTGCAAGAACAATAACTCTACCTTGCCTATTTTTTGAGTTATTCCCCTTTATCTTATTTTCTTAAAAAAATTTGTCCGGAGCATAACTCCAAAAGTACTGGAGGGATTTTCTTCAAACTTCATACACTGATAGAACACATTGGGAGGAAGTGCAGTGTGCAAGAACAATAACTCTACCTTGCCTATTTTTTGAGTTATTCCCCTTTATCATATTTTCTTAAAACATTTTGTCCGGAGCATAACCCCAAAAGTACTGGAGGGATTTTCTTCAAACTTCATACACTGATAGAACACTTTGGGGAGGAAGTGCAGTGTGCAAGAACAATAACTCTACCTTGCCTATTTTTTGAGTTATTCCCCTTTATCATATTTTCTTAAAGAACTTTGTCCGAGCATATCTTCTTCATGCATGGAGGGATTTTGATATATCTTGGCACAAATGTTTACCACCACGATGCGGAGTGTCTTACGCAAGAACTAGGTCCCTAGGTCTAAGGTCAAGGTCACACTTAGAGGTCAAAGGATACAAGAATAAAAACCTTGTCCGGAGCATTTCTTCTTCATGCATTGAGGGATTTTGATATAACTTGGCACAAATGTTTACCACCACGAGACGGAGTGTCATGCGCAAGATCCAGGTCACTAGGCCTAAGGTCAAGGTCACACTTAGAGGCCAAAGGTCAGATACAAGAATGACTTTGTCCGAAGCATTCTTCTTCATGCATGGAGGGATTTTGATGTAACTTTGCACAATTATACACCATCATGAGACGAAGTGTCATGCGCAGTTCCTTTCTTTAGAATTACTTCCCTTTGTTGTTACTTTAAATAGCTTTTATTGTAACTTTTCATTACTAGTCGTAGGGAAAAATCGAGACCACTTTTCTGTAGTACAACAAACATGCTAAATCCAATTTGAGGTGTATTTTGACCAGTCTCTTCCTGATAAAGATTTTTGTGTGGACTTGCAATTTTTTTTTTTTTTTTTTTTTTTTTTTTTTTTTTTTTATAAAGATTAACTTCCCTTAGTTGTTACTATAAATAACTTATATTGTAACATTTTTATAATTGACCCTAGGGAAAAAACAAGACCACTTTTCTGTGGTACAGCATAGATGTTACTCTCCAGTTTTAGGTGTATTTTATTAATTTTATTATATATAAGGTATCTCTACCTAGTAAGGAGTTTTTTTGTGGACTTTAAAAAACAAAAGACTTACAATGATTACTAAACAACCACAAAATTAACATTCCATTTGCAAATACAGCTGCTAGAGTAAAGAAATTTGCTTTGACGGGCATATATTGTGACATTCTGGCACTCTTGTTTCCTGTTAGCTTTCCATTCCTTCTTTTTACAGTAGCCATATAGAAAAACATCATAGTTATACTCTTCATGAAAATTAATAGAATTTAGCAGTAAACCACCTCACTACTGACTTATTCTTTCTTCCACATCTTAAAACCCCTGATGCGGACCACATCCTTCAATTATGATATGCCCGGTGGGGGGATTAGCCATGTCTGACATGGCTCTTGTTCACTTAGTTATGGCCCTTTATTAATTTTTTCTTTATATGTATATGAAAAAAAATTGTCCGCACTATTTCTCATATCAGCAATAATTTGCCAGATTTCCATCAAACTTTGTAATCATTATCAGTACCAAGCCTAGTTGTGCATGTACGAAGCGGGATGATTTTTCACTTAGTTAAGGCCCTTTATTAATATTGTTCTACCTTTATCTTGCAATACAATACCTTATATCTTTTCAAAAATCATCATTGTAAACCAGTCAAATATGTAGCCATTTTGTCTGAAGATACTTGTAAATTTTTTTTTAATTGTTTCTAAAAATCTTACATTGAAAGTTGCACGGAGGGGCACCTGGGGTCTTCCTCCACCATTAAAGCTGGAAAGTCACCATATGACCTAAAATTGTGTCGGTGCGACGTTAAGCCCAACAAAATAAATAAATAAATACATTGAAAGTTAAATAACTCTTATAAATCATGCAGTTCTATCATATTTTTCAGTATAATGCAAGTACTTTGCTGCAAAAAGTGTAACACAAAGGGTCACTGTCATCAAATGTAATTTTATTAGTCCCCTACTGGTTGAAAACCAGTTTCGGGGACTATAGGAATGCACTTTTCCGTCATTCTGTCCGTCCGTCCGTCTGTCCGTCCGAGCTCACATGTGCATACTTAGGTGGCTATAGGAACAATAGATAACTGTACTTTTTTATACGCCTGTTTGAAAAACGGGACGTATTATGGGAACGCCCCTGGCCTTGTCCGGAGCATATCTTCTACATGCATGGAGGGATTTTGATGAAACTTGGCACAGTTGTTCACCATCATGAGACGGAGTGTCATGCGCAAGAACCAGGTCCCTAGGTCTAAGGTCAAGGTCACAGAGGTCAAATTCAAGTAGGACTTTGTCCGGATCATATCTTCTTCATGCATAGAGGGATTTTAATGAAAGTTGGCACAATTGTTTATCATCATGAGACGGAGTGTCATGCGCAAGAACCAGGTCCCTAGGTCTAAGGTCAAGGTCACACTTAGAGGTCAAAGGATACAAGAATGAAAACTTTGTCCGGAGCATATCTTCTTCATGCATAGAGGGATTTTGATGAAAGTTGGCACAATTGTTTATCATCATGAGACGGAGTGTCATGCGCAAGAACCAGGTCCCTAGGTCTAAGGTCAAGGTCACACTTAGAGGTCAAAGGATACAAGAATGAAAACTTTGTCCGGAGCATTTCTTCTTCATGCATGGAGGAATTTTGATATAACTTGGCACAAATGTTCACCACCACAAGACGGAGTGTCATGCGCAAGAACCAGGTCCCTAGGTCTAAGGTCAAGGTCACACTTAGAGGCCAAAGGTCAGATACAAGAATGACTGTCCGGAGCATTTCTTCTTCATGCATAGAGGGATTTTGATGTAACTTGGCACAATTATACACCATCATGAGACGAAGTGTCATGCGCAGTTCCCTTCTTTAGAATTACTTCCCTTTGTTGTTACTATAAATAGCTTATATTGTAACTTTTTCATTACTAGATGTAGGGAAAAATCGAGACCCTTTTCTGTAGTACAACATGCATGTTACATCCAATTTTGAGGTGTATTTTGGCCAATCTCTACCTGGTAAAGAGTTTCTTGTGGACTTATATTATATAAATTTTTTTTTTTTTTTTTAGAGATTAATTTCCCTTTGTTGTTACTATAAATAACTTACATGATAATATTTTTATAATCAGCCAAAAAAATTCAATATGAAAACAACTGTGGGTTTTTATATATGCACATTTTAATCCAAGTGTGTTGTTATAACATATTGTATATGTAGTACAATATTGTTTATACATCATTGACAGATATCAGTTCATTATGTTATACTGCAGTAAGAAAATTAGGTGCCTTCCAGTAGGGGACTTTGTATTGCATGGCAATACTTCATTCACTTGTAATTTTATGCTAGTCGATCCGTTCCTGCAATTTCCATGTGATTATTTGTAAGCAGTACGTCATTCTTTGGATGTAACTATAGCTTAACACAATCATTGCTTTTCATAAAAAAAAAAAATGAAAAATGCTGAAATTGCATACAGAAAATATGTAATCTGCAGATTTTCATTACAGGTCCACCACCTTAAACAGATCATAAATGTTTTATTCATTGTTGTAAATGATGTAAATGGGTGAATAAAGAACTTCACATCACAGGGTTTCTAAAATCTGCAAATTTATTGGTAGCCCTTATTTTGTCTGGTAGCCCAAACATTTTGGTTTATTTTGGTAATGACAGTTTTGGTTTATTTGCTAAGTGCTTGTATACTACAGTTGGACGGAATGCTTAAATTAATATAGGGTTTCATAAATTTATCCATACACATATATGTTGTTATAGATAACTCTTGGTGGACCCATTTTTAGCTCACCTATCACAAAGTGACAAGGTGAGCTTTTGTGATCGTGAGGCGTCCGTCGTCCGTCCGTGCGTCCGTAAACTTTTGCTTGTGACCACTCTAGAGGTCACATTTTTTGTGGGATCTTTATGAAAGTTGGTCAGAATGTTCATCTTGATGATATCTAGGTCAAGTTCGAAACTGGGTCACGTGCCTTCAAAAACTAGGTCAGTAGGTCTAAAAATAGAAAAACCTTGTGATCTCTCTAGAGGCCATATATTTCACAAGATCTTAATGAAAATTGGTCAAAATGTTCATCTTGATGATATCTAGGTAAAGTTCGAAACTGGGCCTTCAAAAACTAGGTCAGTAGGTCAAATAATAGAAAAACCTTGTGACCTCTCTAAAGGCCATATTTTTCATGGGATTTGTATGAAAGTTGGTCTGAATGTTCATCTTGATGATATCAAGGTCAAGTTCGAAACTGGGTCATGTGCCATCAAAAACTAGGTCAGTAGGTCAAATAATAGAAACACCTTGGGACCTCTCTAAAGGCCATATTTTTCATGGGATCTGTATGAAAGTTGGTCTGATTGTTCATCTTGATGATATCTAGGTCAAGTTCGAAACAGGGTCATGTGCGGTCAAAAACTAGGTCAGTAGGTCTAAAAATAGAAAAACCTTGTGACCTCTCTAGATGCCATACTTGTGAATGGATCTCCATAAAAATTAGTAAGAATGTTCATCTTGATGATATCTAGGTCAAGTTCGAAAGTGGGTCACGTACCCTCAAAAAGTAGGTCAGAAGTTCAAACAATGAAAAAACGTTGTGACCTCTCTGGAGGCCATATTTTTCATGGGATCTGTATGAAAGTTGGTCTGAATGTTTATCTTGATGATATATAGGTCAAGTTTGAAACTGGGTCAACTGCGATCAAAAACTAGGTCAGTAGGTCTTGAAATAGAAAAACCTTGTGACCTCTCTAGAGGCCATACCCTTGAATGGATCTTCATGAAAATTGGTCAGCATGTTCACCTTGATGATATCTAGGTCAAGTTTGAAACTGGACTAGGTCACTATGTCATATAATAGAAAAAAACAACATCATACTCAAAACTGGGTCATGTGGGAAGAGGTGAGCGATTCAAGACCATCATGGTCCTCTTGTTTAATTATCTCCCTTTTTGTAAGAAAGCTTGTCTGGAGCCTAAGTCCAAAACTATGAAAGGGATTGACTTGATGCTTTACATATTGATAGAGCTCTCGTTATGGGGAAAAAGTTTGTCAGGAGCATAATTTGAAAACTATAAGAAGGAATTACTTGATACTTCACACAAATATAGAGGTTATTGAAAGGATGTGCAATAACCAGGACCTATAACATCTAGCCTTCCACATTTTGTCGAGCCCGCTTGCGGAAGCGAAGACATAGTGGTCCAAATGGCTGTTCGGTGTATGTGCGTGCATCTGTCCAGATTTGTTTGTCCGGACCATAACTTTGACCTGCATGAAGCAATCTTGTTTATATTTG
This sequence comes from Mercenaria mercenaria, assembly GCF_021730395.1. Classification (NCBI taxonomy): domain Eukaryota; kingdom Metazoa; phylum Mollusca; class Bivalvia; order Venerida; family Veneridae; genus Mercenaria; species Mercenaria mercenaria. The sequence goes on along the minus strand of NC_069377.1, from coordinate 41,746,829 downwards.
GCATGAATGTTAACCTCAGTGAGACAGAGTGTCATGCGCAGACCCCAGGTTCCTGTCTCAAAGGTCAAGGTCACACTTACAGGTCAAAGGTCAAATTCAAAAATGACTTTGTCTGGAGCATTTCTTCTTCATGCATGGAGGGATTTTTATGTAACTTGGCACAGTTGTTCACCATCATGAGACGGAGTGTCATGCGCAAGAACCAGGTCCCATGACTTTGTCTGGAGCATTTCTTTTTGATGCATAGATGGATTTTGATGTAACTTGGCACAATTGTTCATCATCATGAGACAGAGTGTCATGCGCAAGATCCTAGAATTACTTCCTTTTGTTGTTACTATAAATAGCTTATTTTCGTAACTTTTTTATTACTGGTCGTAGGGAAAAATCAAGACCACTTTTCTGTAGTACAACATGCATGTTACATCCAATTTTCAGGTGTATTTTGACCTATCTCTACTGTTGTTTTTTTTTAAGATTTACGTCCCTTTGTTGTTACTTTTAATAACTTTTATTGTAACTTTTTCAATCTCATTTTTATTTGGCATAAATGTTTGCCTCAATGAGACAAGGAGTGTCATGTGCAACTCCCAGTCCTTTTGACAGCTGGTGGGCTGGACATGTTGCCCGTGGGCATCTAGTTTGAATTATCTGCCTTTATGTAAAAAGCTCTTCCTGAGCCTAAGTCCAAAACTATTGAAGGGATTGACTTGATACTGTAGATATAGATAGAGGTCATTAGAGGATGCGCTGTTTCAAAGAACCATAACTCAAGCTGATCCCATTTCTGAATTATCTTCTCTTATGTTCCAGAGCATAACTTGAAATTATATGAGATATTAACTTTATACTTTACAGATTGATAGAAATCAGTGAGTGGAGTGCATTTTCAAAGAATAATAACTCTAGCTCACCTTGTTTTTGAATTGTCTCCCTTTATGTATTAAAACTTTTCCTGTGTATTACTTGAAAAGTATATAAATGATTAGATTGACTCAATACTTAACACATTTATAGAGGTCATTGAGAGGAATTGCAGTAAGTAAGAATCATAACTCTAGCTGGCCTTATTTTTAATTACCTCCCTTTGTGTTAAAACTTTGTCCAGACCATATGAGATACTTTATCTAAACTTTAAATTCTTATAGAACACATTGAGGTGGAGTGCAATAACTAAGAACAATAGCTTATAATGTCCCCCTTTTGCTTCGGGGAGCATCCATCGGTGTTACCTCATCATATGACACAAGGTCCATAACCTGGTGCAGATATTTCATAAATAATGTCCCCTTTATGCTTAGAATTTTAGTTTAATTTTAATGTTCTTCATCATATCTCTGTTGTTACTTAATGTATTTGATTCAAACTTAAAATGGTTGTTCCACATCATCACCCACATCCTATGACAGAAGGTCCATAATGATGGCACCAATATGTATTGAGATATGGCCCCTTTTTACTTAGTATTTCAGGTTCAATTTGTGATGGCACTTCCGCTCTGTCTCAGTTATTACTACTTAGATTCGATTCAAGTTCTTCCACAGCTCCAGCTTCCTCAGATGTGCCCAAGTCTACTATCCAGCATTGAAATATTCGAACGCACTGTCTCCTGTGACAGCTCATGTTAACAAGTTATATATTTTATTATTTTTTAGCAGCAGCAAGCAGGTATGAAGAATGATGTAAGAAGTAAACCAAAGATGTACTCTCACTCCAGGATAACAGTAAGTATGAAGGATAGTTTTCATTTGGAGAAGTGTAATCCATAGAGGTCACGTTCAGAATGTTTGGTATTCGTGTACCTTGTTATATGGTAATGACTCTCTTACACTGCGCATACATACAAGCTGTCTTAATATACCAGGTCTTTTTTTCTGGAATCTTTTTGTGTATTTTTTCCCCCAGCTTTCAGCTATTGGTTTAATTTTTTTAACTTGATCATATTTGTAGCCTTCTTTTAAACATTGTAGTTTTGTCAGTGACCTTACCATTTTCTTTAGATATTTTCCTTCACTTTTCTCATAGCTTTCCTCATCAGTTTTTGAATGTATTACATTCTTTTTGAGTATTGATGGTAAATCAGGATTTGTAAGAAAGTTTAACACTTCTAGAACACAAGGTCCTATTCCAGCAGATACTTCTTTAGAACAGGCATAGTGGTGATAGATCACTGCTGTCTTTATCTTGTATGATGACAGCTTAAACTTATATTCATGATAATGACCCATGTTCTTTCTGTTCACAATACTGTCAGTGCTTACATGTCCATTGATAAGATATTTTAATATCCTGTATACTTTAAAATGTTCTGGTGACAATACATTTTTAATGAAATGAACCTCAGTCTCAGTTACAGAAATTTTGTAGTTTACACTTAAGTAGCTTCCAGTTGAAATAATCTCAGTATAAAATGGTTCCAGCTCGCAAATGTTACCTGCAAATTCTAGATGATTGTTTACCATTTTTAATGCCCCCACGAGGTCTACATGAATGAAAAATTCTTCACCTGTTTCTCTTCTGTAATTAAATAAAAGTCTTATTGCAGGGCCCCATTCCTCTAAACATTTAACAAAATGTATTTTTCCATAAGTTGGTGACTGGTGGCAGTATGAGAGGATTTCTTTATTTCTGGTATTTAAGATATGCATGATTTCTTTGTTTATATCTGTCTCATATGCAAACATTAACTGGCCTGACCAGTGCAGTGCGTGGTTTCTTCTGAATATGCAGACTGGAAAAATGAAGTCAAACTCATCTGGAAAACCATTTTTTGTTCCGTCATAAAAACTTCCAACTTTCAGCGGTGTCTCGCCCTCTACAAGTTGCAAGTCATCGTTTTCATTCTCCTGATTCTCCTGGATCGTGTCCTTTAATTTATATTTCAATACTATATCAACTATATTTTGCACAAGATCTTCAATTCCAGTTTGAATAAAGCTGACCGCACTTGGTTTAATTGTAAATTCACATTCTTGTTTATATACATCAGACAAATACTTTTCAAGATAATTTTGTCCTTTGTCCAAATCCTTATTGTCAGACTTAAGGTGTTCTTGATTTGGTCTTGATTTACTCATTGCCATTGTTTCATTTTTACAAATACCTCTTTGTTCATGCACATACTTGTAAGAGAATCAACACTCTTCCAAGGATTCACAGGTTTCTTTGATGACAAAATATTGAGAATGTTTTTCAGTTATAATTCTTAATATCTAGTCATGCATTAAACAGTTAAACATACTTGAAACATGATATTCTCCTCTTAATAGGTTATTCATCTGTTAATCCTTTCTCATTCTGTTTTTAATATGACTTTGTTGAAGCTTAAAACATTATCCTTTCCTCATTTTACACTCAGTTTGCATGTTATAAACTTCTGACCACCAAGCATATTCTGACCACCTCTGCCTCACAAAATCATGGCATATACTAAAACCTGGAGTGGAGTAGCATGCTGGAGTTTAGGTGCGTTGTTACTTGGGGTGAAAATTTTAGAATGTTGGTCAGAAAGACAGCCAATAATTTACCACTAGGATGAAACAGAATCAACTTGGATTAATATTTTTGTAGTAAAGCAAAAATACTGTATGGGTAAATAAAAGCAAAACTACATTGTATATATCAATGATTAAAGATACATAAAGATAGTATGGCAAAACATGCAGCTCCAAATGCCAAATATTAACTGAGCTAAACATATGTGATACACTTTTTGAAAAATAAGAGATCTGAAATACTGTATTTATGGCAGATTTCTTATAAGACCTTGACCCTAAAATCAGTAGTTTCTTTTAAGACCCGTTTATAATACTGGTAATATTTTTTCCAGCAGGAAGTTTGGTGAAATTTACATAAAATTATTTTCATCTCGTGCTAAACTTTATCTGAAAATACAATAAAGGCATGACTATCTCAGTACTTAAATCTGGTATTGGTCAGATTGTCACCTGTAGGTTAATTTTTTTCTCAACTGGAATTTCACTAAAACCATAAAAAATATTGCCTATCTCACACAAAATTTTACAGGAAAATTCCAGTATTGGCATGCCAAACACAATAGTTAACTCTGCATTAAGAATTTATTCATATAGAAAAATTAAATAATCTTTGTTTTTTAAATATCTGTTTCATATTTTATTGACTTACCACAGCTGTGTACAGATATAATATAATACTAACTATACTAACTAGTGGTAGTTCACTATCAAGCTATTGGGGTGATTTTCAAGTCTTTTTTTTTTTTTTTTTTTTTTTTTTTTTTTTTTTTTTTTTTTTTTGTTTTTAGCTCACTTGCTTGAGTTATTGTGATCGCTCGGTGTGTGGCGTCTGTCGTCCGTCATCTGTCAACATTTAGCTGGTGTATGCGATAGAGGCGGTATTTTTCAACTGATCTTCATGAAATTTGGTCAGAATGAGAACCTTGATGAAATCTAGGCCAAGTTTGAAAATCGGTTGTCTGGGGTCAAAAACTAGGTCACTAGGTCAAATCAAAGAAAAAGCTTGCGTATTTGATAGAGGCTTCACTTGATCTTCATAAATTTTAAGTCAGAATGATTACCTTGATAAAATCTAGGCCATGTTTGAAAATGGGTCATCTAGGGTCAAAAATTAGGTCACTAAGTCAAATCAAAGAAAAACCTTGTGTATGCGATAGAGGCTGTATTTTTCAACTGATCTTCATGAAATTTTGTCAGAATAATTGCCTTGATATAATCTAAATAAAGTTCGAATATGGGTCATTTGGGGTAAAAAACTACGTCACTAGGTCAAATCAAAGAAAAACCTTGTGTATGCGATAGAGGCTGTATTTTTCACTTGATCTTCATAAATTTTAAGTCAGAATGATTACCTTGATAAAATCTAGGCCATGTTTGAAAATGGGTCATCTAGGGTCAAAAATTAGGTCACTAGGTCAAATCAAAGAAAAGCCTTGTGTATACGATAGAGGCTGTATTTTTCAACTGATCTTCATGAAATTTTGTCAGAATAATTGCCTTGATGAAATCTAAATAAAGTTCGAATATGGGTCATTTGGGGTAAAAAACTACGTCACTAGGTCAAATCAAAGAAAAACCTTGTGTATGCGATAGAGGCTGTATTTTTCACTTGATCTTCATAAATTTTAAGTCAGAATGATTACCTTGATAAAATCTAGGCCATGTTTGAAAATGGGTCATCTAGGGTCAAAAATTAGGTCACTAGGCCAAATCAAAGAAAAACCTTGTGTATGCGATAGAGGCTGTATTTTTCAACTGATCTTCATGAAATTTTGTCAGAATAATTGCCTTGATGAAATCTAAAAAAAGTTTGAATATGGGTCATCTGGGGTCAAAAACTAGGTCACTAGGTCTAATCAAAGAAAAACCTTGTGTATGCGATAAAGGCTGTATTTTTTAACTGATCTTCAAGAAATTTTGTCAGAATGTTTACCTTGATAAAATCTAGGCCATGTTTTAAAATGGGTCATCTAGGGTCAAAAAGTAGGTCATAGGTCAAATCAAAGAAAAACCTTGTGTGTGCGATAGAGGATGTATTTTTCAATTGATCTTCATGAAATTTGGTCAGAATGATTGCCTTGATGAAATCTAGGTCATTTCCAAATATGGGTCATCTGGGATCAAAAACTAGGTCACTAGGTCATATCAAGTAAAATACTTGTTTAGAGACCACATTTTTGGTCCAATCCTAATGAAAATTGGCCAGAATATTTGTTTTCATGAAATAACTAAGTCAAACATGTTTACACTGTTATGGTGTGTTTCTCAGGTGAGCGACCTAGGGCCATCTTGGCCCTCTTGTTTAATTTAGATATATTCGACAATTCCGTTATTCCATTCCCGGCCTGTTTCACTTTAATTGAACTGTTCCAGTGCATCAAGTAAATTCTACAACTTTCTGCTCATTTACAAGAAATTTTTAACACAAGTTTTTTGTTTTTCTTGTACTAAATGTAAGTTTAAATGTTTAAGTAATGTTACTATTAATTACTATTACTTATTACTATTCTTAATGCATTAATAAACAGACAAGGGTTTCTGCATTTTGAAAATTTCAAGCATTTGTAACAAATGTAACAAAATAACATTTTTTTATATGATTATATGGTCCAAGGTTTAAATGTAAAAGTCATTAGACTTCATTTCAAACTCCACCAATTCACTCCAGATTTTAGTATATACCCAAAAGAAAGTAATATCATTAGGTCACCCTAAATACATGTATTATGTTTGTCTGCTAGTCAGCACTTGTTGGTAGGCAACTATTTTTTTCCAGAATAAGTGAATCATTATCAGCCTTCTGGCTTTCTTCATTAAATGTTTTATGGCAGTGGATGTCCACCAGCTTCACAGTTTACATATCATTATTGACTTTGGCCATGTAATGGAAGAATTTGACTAAAAATAAATATCCAGACTTGAAATTCAACTGGAAGATAGGAGACAAAAAGAATTTTTATGTGTCAGAAATATTTCTTACTGGCGGAAGTTGGCTTGGTCATGCAGAAATGGCAAGCAAACAATTTTTTTATTTAGGCCTGATATATTAAAGTTAGATAAATACCCAGCATTTGAGTTTAATTGAAGCAAAATTTTCAATTGAAAATCCACAATACTGTTTTATTGCATTGCTGAAAGAATGTTGAGTATAATTTCAATAGATATTTTTAGGAAACTTTACAATCAGTATTGATTTCTTAACTGATCTAGTCACATCAAATTGATCTTCTGCTCTGCTGATTTTTGTTTCAGAATATATGTATTTTTTATATTCGAGTTTTTGAAGCCAGCAAAAAATAAATGTAAAAATGTTACATTATATATAAATAACCTGAAAAACAACTGGACTAGGTAACAATAAGAATGTATCTTGCACATATCAAAGTCAAAATGTATTTTCTTTTTAATTAAAGGCACAGTGATTGTTTAGGTCACGAGAAGTTCATATTTTCCCCTTCAAAATCTGCTTAAATATTTACATGGACATGCTGTTTCTGCAGTCTGATATCTTAAACTATTAGAATCCAAGATCAAATTTATTAATAAATCTGTAAAAAGATCCCCTAAAAGCACTGAACCCACTTAAACAAGCAAATTCGATGAATTGGTATCCCCCGCCGAAAGGGTTTGTGGTGAGGAATGGCAAAAAGATATATCCGGCAAAAAGTTAAGGATGTTAATAAGAAGCAAATAATTTCATTAGTCAAAATCAATTTAACAGAAAACAAATGTTTAATTAAAGAGTACATAATAAATGTATGATACTTTGATCCTGACTAAAGAATTTATTTTGAATGGGATATGCTTACTGTAATAAGCTTAGCTTTTAAAATTAAATGCAGTTACCTTATTTTCCCGAATTAAGGCCCCCCCCCCCCCTCTAATTAACGCCCCCCACCCATTTTGGAGGGGAAAAAAGTCAACAAGAACGGGAAAAAATCACCTACCTCATTTTTATATGTCCACATAATAAGTAATTTACAGTACTAAAGTCCAATGTATTAAAAATTAAACACACTTTTAAACAGTCCATGTACCGTAAGTCCAAAACATTTGTACTAAGTACGGTACGTAACAGAAAATTAAACGGTAAATACATTTTTGATTTGTTTTTACACCACTCGCTCACACGCTTCCTGCCGACTTTAAACAAACTTGCAGCAATGTGTTTACGATATACCCTTTTCTTCGGCAGTTTTAAGAACTTTTAATTTAAAAGCAGACACAGCAGTGTGTCAAACCATTGACATTGTGTATTGCGCTATTAGCTACCCGCATGTACTAAGGAAAATGTTATCGGAGTACACAGCTGTTTGGGTCATGATGTAATGTGTAGTGTCGCGAGCCTGTCAAAAAGCCAGACATGGAATACACGAGGTACCGTATTTAAATGCATAAAAGACACACTGCATTAAATTGGATGCCAAATAATTACGTTTTGGGGGGATTAAACAACACAGAAACACTTTACAGCTAGTTTGAACGATGTTTTTAAGTTTTGTAAAAATTTTCATTTTTTATTTTTTTACCTCAAATAAACGCCCCCTCTTTGAAAAATGTAATGCCCCCGGGGGCGTTAATACAGGAAAATACGGTAATTGAAATGTGAGCTTGAAGTTTAACTGGAACGAAATATTGTCTTTGAGTGGTTTGGCACCAGGTGTTGCTGTTTAACATGTACATTTGAACTTAGAAGAACAGATGTCCTTAAGAGAACACAGGTAAGATATCTTGAACATGGCTGAGGGCAAGGTTTGTGCAGTCACAACTTAACATGTTGAAGGTTTGAACATTTAAAAAAAAAAAAAAAAAAGGAATGGAAATATAATATTATATATGTATATATTTATTTTTTAGGGGGGTGGGGGTGCAGGGGAATGGGAGAGGAAACAAAATTTCACACGTTGATTATAAATATTGATTGAAAATTAAAAATGAAAAAAAAAAAAAAAAAAAAAAAGGGTAAAAGGGTGAAAAGTTTGGGGGTGGGGGCAGAGGATGTATGATCAGTGGTGGGCATGACTGGGTGGAGAAGTTAGGTTGGGGAATGGTACAACTTGGAAGGTTTGAAAAAAATCTAAAATAAGAAATGAAAAAAAAAATATTTTTTTTTATTTTTGGTGGTGGGGGGTAGGGGGGTTGGAAGGGGGAGGGGTGTGACCAAGGCAAGTGGGTGACCAGGTGTGGGTGCGCAACTTCACATGTTTATAATAAATGTTCACAGAAAAGAATGAAAGAAATTTAATGAAATTCTGCCAAATGGTAAGTTTGTTATGTACAAATATGTGGATTTTTAGACAATTAAAGGGCAATAACTGTGAAGTTACAAAAGAAATCTGTACAAAATTGTCTGTGCACAACCACATTATAGTGCTCTAAATTTTGTTAAAGTTTCATAGTTCTAGGTCAAATATATCAAAAGTTATGATGCAGAAATGGCCATATCTATAGATCTATAGTACCCTATATAGTTAACACTAGAAACTTCTAAGGGCCATAACTCTGGTGTTACTTGGGCAATCTGTCTGAAACTTGATGGGCCCCATAACCTCATAGTGTTGAACATGTATATGAAGTTTGTTTGAAAAAAAAAATCTAAAATAAGGAATGATTTTTTTTTGGGGGGGGGGGGGGGGGGGGGGGGGGGGGGGGGGGGGGGGAGGTGTGTGATCAAGGTAAGGGGGTGACCAGGTGTGGGTACACAACTTCACATGTTTATAATAAATGTTCACAGAAAAGAATGAAAGAAATTTAATGAAATTCTGCCAAATGGTAAGTTTGTTATGTACAAATATGTGGATTTTTAGACAATTAAAGGGCAATAACTCTGAAGTTACAAAAGAAATCCGTACAAAATTGTCTGTGCACAACCACATTATGGTGATCTAAATTCTGTTTAAGTTTCATAGTTCTAGGTCAAATATATCAAAAGTTATGATGCAGAAATTGCCATATTTATAGTACCCTATATAGTTAACACTAGAAACTTCTAAGGGCCATAACTCTGGTGTTATATGGGCAATCTGATTGAAACTTGACGGGCCGCAAGAACTCATAGTGGTGAACATGTATATGAAGTTTTAAATAAATACTCCCAACCATTTCCTAGATATGGCTCCGGACGGACAGAAGGACGGAAAGACGGACGGACAACGCCAAAACTATATCCCTCTGACTTTCGTCGGGGGATAATAAAGTAGACTGGGTTTGAATGAGCCTGTTCAAGAGAGGTATGTAACATGCATCACCAACCAATTCCCTTAGCAAAGACCAGAAAATATAATGGCACTAAATCTAAGTATGGGGAGATGTTTTACTGCTGAAAATATAATGACACTAAATCTATGTATGGGAAGATGTTTTACTGCTGAAAATATAATAACACTAAATCTAAATATGGGAAGATGTTTTTCTGCTGAAAATATAATAACACTAAATCTAAGTATGGGGAGATGTTTTACAGCTGAAAAAAAATAATAACACTAAATCTGAGTTTGGGAAGATGTTTTACTGCTGAAAATATAATAACACTAAATCTAAGTATGGGGAGATGTTTTACTGCTGAAAATATAATAACACTAAATCTAAGTATGGGGAGATGTTTTACTGCTGAAAATAATTATAATAACACTAAAGCTATGTATGAGGAGATGTTTTCCTGCTGATGTGATAGTTTATAAAATGACATTTGGAATTATAGATACAAAGAATATTACTGATTTACAATGAAAGGCATGTCTGTTATACCTTATATACAGTAGATGAGTTACACAAAGATAACTAGTAAAGCACTTTAACATTGACAAAACTGTATTTCCTGATACTTCAACAGTTGTTTTTGACAAATATCACTGAACTTTAATCAAGTTTATATTCTTATTAATAAGCAGTTTTTAGCAGTGTTGAAGGTGAACTATTGTGATGGCTTTGTACCATGAACAATTGTGAATAATTTTATTGTGAACACTCTGTAGATCACTAAATCTTTCTCTTAAAAACCAAAAAGACATTGGAGTCTTGGTTATCTTTGGTCAGAAACTATCTTACTAGGTAATATAATTTTTTTTAAAAGTGTTGAGACTCTAAAGGCCATGTTTTCTTCCTGATCTTCAAAAAAAATATGTCAAAATTTTTGTCTATGAAAGCTACCACAAGTTTGAAACTTGGTTATTTATCCCCCCGCCAAAGGCGAAGGGGATATTAGAAATGCTCTCCGTCCGTCCGTCCGCAACGATCTTTGTCCGGAGCATAACTCCAAAAGTATTGGAGGGATTTTCTTCAAACTTCCTAAACTGATAGAACACATTGGGAGGCAGTGCAGTGTGCAAGAACAATAACTCTACCTTGCCTATTTTTTGAGTTATTCCCCTTTATCATATTTTCTTAAAAAAATTTGTCCGGAGCATATCTTCTTCATGCATGGAGGGATTTTGATATATCTTGGCACAAATGTTTACCACCACGAGGCGGAGTTTTGGGGGGGGATATTAGAAATGCTCTCCGTCTGTGCGTCCGCATCGATCTTTGTCCGGAGCATAACTCCAAAAGTACTGGAGGGATTTTCTTCAAACTTCATACACTGATAGAACACATTAGGAGGAAGTGCAGTATGCAAGAACAATAACTCTACCTTGCCTATTTTTTGAGTTATTCCCCTTTATCATATTTTCTTAAAAAAATTTGTCAGGAGTATAACTCCAAAAGTACTGGAGGGATTTTCTTCTAACTTCATACACTGATAGAACACATTGGGAAAAAGGGCAGTTTGCAAGAACAATAACTCTACCTTGCCTGTTTTTTGAGTTATTCCCCTTTATCATATTTTCTTTAAAAAATTTGTCTGGAGCATACCTTCTTCATGCATGGAGGGATTTTGATATATCTTGGCACAAATGTTTACCACCACGAGGCGGAGTGTCTTGCGCAAGAACCAGGTCCCTAGGTCTAAGATCAAGGTCATACTTAGAGGTCAAAGGATACAAGAATAAAAACCTTGTCCGGAGCATTTCTTCTTCATGCATAGAGGGATTTTGATATAACTTGACACAAATGTTCACCACCACGAGACGGAGTGTCGTGCGCAAGATCCAAGTCACTAGGCCTAAGGTCAAGGTCACACTTAGAGGCCAAAGGTCAGATACAAGAATGACTTTGTCCGAAGCATTTCTTCTTCATGCATGGAGGGATTTTGATGTAACTTGGCACAATTATACACCATCATGAGACGAAGTATCATGCGCAGTTCCCTTCTTTAGAATTACTTCCCTTTGTTGTTACTTTAAATAGCTTTTATTGTAACTTTTTCATTACTAGTCGTAGGGAAAGATCAAGACCACTTTTCTGTAGTACAACAAGCATGCTAAATCCAATTTTGAGGTGTATTTTGACCGTCTCTACCTGATAAAGATTTTTGTGTGGACTTGCAATTTTTTTTTTTATGCCCCCGAAGGGAGGCATATAGTTTTTGAACCGTCTGTCGGTCTGTCAGTCGGTCTGTCAGTCTGTCCGCAATTTTCGTGTCCGGTCCATATCTTTGTCATCGATGGATGGATTTTCAAATAACTTGGCATGAATGTGTACCACAGTAAGACGACGTATCGCGTGCAAGACCCAGGTCCGTAGCTCAAAGGTCAAGGTCAAACTTAGACGTTAAAGGTCATTTTTCATGATAGTGCATTCGTGTCCGGTCCATATCTTTGTCTTCCATGGATGGATTTTCAAATAACTTGGCATGAATGTGTACCACAGTAAGATGACGTGTCGCGCGCAAGACCCAGGTCCGTAGCTCAAAGGTCAAGGTCACACTTAGACATTAAAGGTCATTTTTCATGATAGTGCATTCGTGTCCGATCCATATCTTTGTCATCCATGGATGGATTTTCAGATAACTTGGCATGAATGTGTACCACAGTAAGACGACGTGTCATGCGCAAGACCCAGGTCCGTAGCTCAAAGGTCAAGATCACACTTAGATGTTAAAGGTCATATTTCATGGTAGTGCATTGATGGGCGTGTCCGGTCCATATCTTTGTCATTAATGCATGGATTTTAAAATTATTGGGCATGAATGTGTACCACAGTAAGACGACGTGTCGCACGCAAGACCCAGGTCCGTAGGTCAAAGGTCCTAAACTCTAACATCGGCCATAACTATTCATTCAAAGTGCCATCGGGGGCATGTGTCATCCTATGGAGACAGCTCTTGTTTTTTTTTTTTTAAAGATTAACTTCCCTTAGTTGTTACTATAAATAACTTATATTGTAACATTTTTATAATTGACCCTAGGGAAAAAACAAGACCACTTTTCTGTGGTACAACATAGATGTTACTCTCCAGTTTTAGGTGTATTTTATTATATATAAGGTATCTCTACCTGGTAAGGAGTTTTTTTGTGGACTTTAAAAACAAAAGACTTACAATGATTACTAAACAACCACAAAATTAACATTCCATTTACAATACAGCTGCTAGAGTAAAGAAATTTGCTTTGACGGGCATATTTTTGTGACATTCTGGCACTCTTGTTCCCTGTTAGCTTTCCATTCCTTCTTTTTACAGTAGCCATATAGAAAAACATCATAGCTATACTGTTCATGAAAATTAATAAAATTTAGCAGTAAACCACCTCACTACTGACTTATTCTTTCTTCCACATCTTAAAACCCCTGATGCGGACCACATCCTTCAGTTATAATATGCCCGGCGGGGGGATTAGCCACGTGTAACATGGCTCTTGTTTAAGGTTAGGCGTAGAAAAAAAATTGTTTGTTTCCGGTATTCCAACCTACCCTAAATTTTTGGCCCGACCCTAATGTTTTATGGCCTTGGAGAACATTTTTTTCAACTTTTTAACAAAAAGTTGCAAAACTGCACTTTTTATGCTTAAACATGGCCAGTGATGTTAGAAGTCAACTTACTGATGCTCTAAAGGCATAACTCCCTTATTTGTATTCATTATTTGACTCAAAAATAATTTCCGAAAAGTCTCCCTTGATAAAAAAAAAATCCCCCCCCACTCCCCACCCCCCCAAAAAATTTTTTCAAACCTACCGTCAATCTACAAATATAAGACACACATTTTTTTTACAGAGATTCTGGTCTCGAGGACTGGTGCGTCCTATATAATATGGGGATAGAAAAAGAGCACATATTTCCCCTGACTCAAAAATTAAGAAAATCGATCTTTGTTTACACCGCATACCTTTATATTGAAGAGAATTCAAGGGGAGTAAATACCAATGACTCGGGCATAGCAAATAGCCGGTATCGGGACCCGGCATCTTAAATTACTTCTGCATAAAATGTAAAATTTAGAGCTCACGTAAAATCTTAAGATAAATAAATGCTGTTTTTCATTAAAATATATTTTACAACGCATTTCTGTAACTTAAACAATTAAATTTTTAACAAACCTGTGTAAAACTTTCTCAGTGTATGTTTTCACACATTTTGCATAAAAAGCTTGAAACTCCATATTAGGTAGCCTGGAAATCAATTATCTAGTCTTCAAACATAATTTTGATAGTTGTCTATAATCCTCTTGTTCATCGAGAAATTCACGCCCGAAGCATTACTTATTTTACACCTACTGTCACAATCGGCAAACAATTAACCATTTAATCATACCCGGAGGCAAAATTTTGTAATGAGATTTTAGACTGATCCAGTAACATGATCATAGTTGCTGATCCGTAATGTTCAAAACAATTTGCAAACCATGCAGTCTTAAAATTACGTCATTTTACCGCCATGTGCCAAAGTGTACTTTCGTTTTCGCTGGCGTCAATATTCGTGGAGTGATCAGAGGATGCGTCAGTTCAGTGCTTACACAAGAGTTTATGCTTTTCAGTTTAAATACTTGCACAACATGCAAAAACATCAACAGCGATTTAGCAGAAACCGGCAAGTTCGTAGAAACAATAGTGAATTTCGGACAAACATAAATTCGGATAAGTGATAAGTGGGTATAAGCATTTTTCCAGAATTCTGCTCATATTTTTTCACTGCGTCCTATACACGAGTGCGACCTATATTCGGCCGATTATGGTACCTATACCCTAATTTTTTTTAGCATGTTACCTGAAACAAAGAATTTTTTTAGGCCTTAAAAACAGTTTACTGGGCCAGATAAAAGACAAACCTTTTAAACAATCTAGAAGCTACCAGGTACATTTTCTACTTGATCATCATAAAACTTTGTCAGAATATTTGTCTTTATGAAATCTAAGTCAGCTTTTAAACCAGGTTATAAGAGGTTGAAAACTAGGTCACTACGACAAAGTATAGAATAATCTTGTTAATCCTGTAGAGGCCACATTTTCTACCTGTCAGAGTTTATAAAACTTTGTCAGTGTTTATCTTCATAAAATCTAGGTCAAATTTGAAACTGGTTAAAACTAGGTTACTAGGTCAAATCATAGAAATAACATTTTAGCTCACCTGTCACATAGTGACAAGGTGAGCTTTTGTGATCACCCTTCGTCCGCCATCTGCATCCGTCCGTCAACAATTTCTTGTCTGCACGATAGTGGTTTCATTTATGATTTTATTTAAACCAAACTTGCACACAACTTGTATCACCTCTGTTCCTTTCTTGAACTGGCCAGATCCCATTATGGGTTCCAGAGTTATGGTCCCTGAAAGGGCCAAAATTAGCTATTTTGACCTTGTCGATCTGCACAATAGCAGCTGTATTTATGATTTGATTTTTACCAAACTTGCACACAACTAGTATCACCATAACGATGGGTTAGTGCAACATGGTCGTAACTTGATTTTTTTACCAAATACACTTTTTTACATAATTTGCCTTATTTAACATAAATACATCACTTGTTAATATATCTAAATCACATTCCTAAAATTAAAGTGAAAAAAGTAAAATTGTCAAAAGGTTGTATCTCAGGAAGACACTTTCAGTCAGTGCAACATGGTCGTAACTCAACATATGTCTTTGTTGCACAGAGTTAGTATGCCATTTCACTTTGAAATTTCTGTGCAACATGGTTGTAACTCACATTAAAGTGAACAATATTAAAATTTTTTTAAAATTTTTAAATAAGGATGTTTTTTTGCTTTTAAAAATTTTAGAAAAGGGTATAATACTAAAAAAACTAATATTTTTACATAGGGGTTGTTAAGAATTTTTTGGGCCCCATATTTAGGATTTTTCCGGGAACCCTTTAAATTCGTTAGAAAATTACTGTTTTTAACTATTTCTCAGCAAAATTTCTTCCAAACTAAAGTTTTTTTTTAGCACCCAGAAGCCCTTTTTCCATAATGCCCTGATTTTAAATTTTTAAAGGGGAAAAAATGCCCCTTTTTTATACTTGAATTACAACTTTTTGGAAAAAAAAATTTTTTTCCCCTAAATATAGACCCAAAACTGCCCCAAGGCCACCATTTCATGCCTGGGTTATAAATTTCAAAAAATTTCCGGGAGGGGAGAGGGCCCCTGAGCCCATAACAGGGGGGAAGCCCTCCAACCCCACAGTGTGGTGGGGCAGACATATTATTTCCAGGGCTGTCCGTCTGTCAAAAATCTTGTCGGCCACTTTTTAATTTTGGGAACATTTCTAAATCCAATCTTCACCAAACTTGAAAAAAAGGGAATTGCCAATAAGTCCTTGGCCGGGTTTAAATAACTACCAAAATTTGGCCCAGGAAATTTTAAAAATTTAAAGGCCCTTGAAACATTGTTTTTTTTTAATCAAAGCACGAAAGCCCGTTTGGGGTTGGGATCAAACAGGGATAAAATTTTAACAACATTTTCTCCACTGAAATTAGCTAGGGGCCTTTTTTGTTAAACTAGCAAAAATTTGAAAATTTTACCAGCTAAAGTTAAACAATAATTTTTTAAATTTACTTTTTTTTATTTTTTTGGGCCAAAACTTACTAACGGTTTAACCCTCTTTAAGTACCCCAGTACAAAAAAAAAATATTTTCTATTAGCTTAAAAATCTAGTGGTTTTTTTCCCCTTTAAACCAGCTATAGTCAGTGCCTTCCAAGTTAATTTAAATGCAAGCTACAAGGCATGGGGTTTTTTGAACAATTAAATACATTTTTTTTCCATTTAAAAAACATAAAATGAAAAACCATGGGGCCCTTTCATAAAGAAAAATGTGTACCTGCAAAAAAAACAAATTAAAGCCCTGAGAAAATTTGTTTTGGTAAAATTAAAAATTTTACTAAACACTAAAATTAGCTGGGGACTTTCCCAAAGCCCCTACCCATTTTAAAATTTTACTAGCTTTTAGTTTTAAACTTGTCAAAATTTTTAACCCTGTCAAAGCACTGAAAGCGTTTGGGGTTGTTTTTGAAAATCAAAGCACGAAAGTCTGTTTTGGTTTTTACAATATCAAGGGAGAAAGGTTTAAAGGGCTCGAAAAATTTTCTCGTGCTACTTAGGCTACTTATTCAGATGATTAGGCAGTTGGGGAACATTTGTTTTTCTCAAGAGCACCCCTATTTTCATACCAAAATTTAAAAAAAAATTCCGGGGAAGACCCTCCCCCCCTGACCTCCCTCCCCAAAATCAGAAGGGGGTTTCCCGGGGGCAGTACTTCAAAATTTAGACCCAAAAAATCCACAAAAGGGCAACCCATTTCAAAATTTTAAATTTTCGAAATTTTCCTGAGGAAAACCCTCCCACTCACTTGATTTCCCATTTCAGGGGGAGGTCTACCCTTTGTACCCCCCAAAAATTTAAAACCAAAAAAATGCACCAGAAACCATTTTTTTTATACCTATATTTACGGGTATAAGATAATATTTTTTAAAAATTTTTCCCAAAGGGGAAACCCTCAAACCCTTTCTCTATTTTAAAACCCTTTTTTTTCCTCCCTTTACATTTAAACCAAATTTTGCACCAAAAAAAAAAGGCCCCCTTTTCATCCCTTTTTTTAAAAAAAAACCCGGGGGGGAGACCCCCATCATGAAACCTCAAAGTTCTGCCCAAAAAAATGGCCCCAAAGGGGCCCTTTTCCATTTTATACCTAAATTTCAAAAATGCCCCGGAGGGAGACTTCCCTGATCCACCTAACGGGAAGGGGGGGATGCTCTCAATACCTGACAATTGAACAAAAAATGCACCAGAGGCCCCTTTTTCCCTAGAAATTATATATATTTAAAAATTTTTCCCCGGGAACAGACCAACGGGGTATTCGATTTCACATCAGGTGTGGGGCATCATTTTTTTTTTGGTTTGGGGTTTTAACGTCGCACCAAAAACCTTTTAAGGGCATATGGCGACTTTCCAGCTTTGATGGGGTGGAGGAAGACCCCACATTGGGCCCCTCCTTGCATTTTTCATCACGGCGGGCACCTGGGGGAAAAACCACTGACCTTCCAAAGGGCCAAACTTGATGGGTTTCCCACATAAAGAAATTTTAACCCCCCATGGGGGCTCGAACCCCCTTTGATGAGGGGGGTAAATTTGGGGAATCAGCGACCTTTAAAAACCCCCGGGCCCCGGGGGGGGGGGCCCCCCCCCCCTTTATTTTTGATGTTAGTTTCCCTGTGACACTGGGGGTTTGTGGGTTTATCATGTTTTTTTAATTTTGAAAATTTTTTAGTTTTTCACCAAGCTAAAAAGCAAATTTAAAACCATTGGGTAAATTTTTTTGGCATAGATTTTTTTTGTAATAAAAAAAAACTTTCCCGACTTTTATTGAGAAGCATGCACAATTTTCTTTTTGCAGAATAGGAAAGGGGCTCCAGGGGGAAGCATTATTTTTTGCCCGCAGAACCCGTGCAATTGCTTGAGAAAACAATTCCCTAGAAATATTTAAATACCCTTGACCTGAAAAGGGCCCCCAAAGGGCCCTTTTTCTATAAAATATGCAAAAATCTTGTTTCTTTAAAGGGACCATGGGCTACAAATGTAAAATATTTTAGTACCTTGACCATTTTAAACCTTATTGCTATTTACGGGAAAATCCGAAAAAACTTTTGTCCAAAGGCTCTCACCTTTACTTTGGAAAAAATGCAAATATCGGACCCGTCAAGCTCTTATTGTCTTTTTTTTGTAAAATTTCTGAAATAATTTTTTTCCACAAAAGGGTCTCATGCCAACCCGGGAAAATATGCAAATACTTTTGGGCCAGTCAAGCTCTTATTTTCTTACTGTAAAATACTGAAAAAAAAATTTTTACCTCGGAGGCTCTCCGTGGGCCCATACTCCCGTAAAAAACAAATACCTTTGGGCCAGTTTTAGCTCTTTTTTTCTATTTACGTAAAATACTGAAATAACTTTGAAAATTAAAAGCTTCCCCGGGGCCTGGGACTCTTTTTAAAAAGCAAAAACCTTGGGCCCAAAGGAGAAAATTTTTTTTCCCATTTACTGTAAAATACTGAAATAACTTTGAAAAAATAAAGGGCTCTCAGTGCCTATATTTAGTAAAATATGCAAAATTTTTCTTTGGGCCAGTCCCAAACTCTTACCATTTTTTTCTGTAAAATAAATTTTAAATAATTTTAAAAAGTGTTTTTGGGAGTGGGGACATTTTTTTTTCTACATTTTTATAGGATTTTTTGCATTTTTTTTCGACTAAAAAAAGTTTAAAAGAAAATACAGAAAAAGATAAATGGATAGGGTTAAAAATATTGAATAAAAAAGTCTTTTGAATAAACATCTCTGTTGAATTAACTCCCCAAAAATTTATTTGGTTTTGGGTTTTAGTTACGACCCTTTTTTGCACCCAAGTTTTTTTTCCCAAAATTTTCCCCACATTTTAGCGCAAAATTTGGCGAACTGGAAAACTTTCAATAAAATTTCCCCAGTGAAAATTTTTTTGACAAATTTTTTTTACAGTATTTTATTTTTACTGTTATTTGATTTAAAAAAATTAAAATTTATTGTTTTTTCATTACATCATTTAAAAACAAAAAGGTTTTTTTTCTCTTGTAAAGTTTTCAAAAAGTGAGTTCGTCCTGTTGCACAACCCATCGATTAAAAGCTTTGGGTTCCCCTTTTTTGAACGGCCAGATTCCATTTGGATTTCCCGAGTTATGGCCCCTGAAAGGGCCAGAATTAGCTATCTTGACCTTGGGCTGCACCAAAAAAAACTTCAGTTATGAATTTTTTTTTTAAACCAAAATTGCACACCCCTTGTATCCTTTTAAGGGCTTGGTTCCTTTCTTGAAGTGGCCAAAATTCCCTTTTGGGGTTTCCAGAGTTATGGGGGCCCCCGAAAGGGGCAGAATTAGCCAGAAAACCCAAAGAAGAACCCGATTTGAAATGCCCAAAGAAGATACTGATTTGAAAAGGCTTTTGGGGGCCCCAGTGGGCTCGGACAAAACCCGGGTAAAAACTTTTTAAAGGGAAATTTTTGGAAAAAATCACCCCTTTTTTTCCCCTTTTTTTTATGGGAAACCCAATTTTACTCAGCAGCATCTAATGTGATTGGTTTTTTAAAAATTTTTTTAAGTCTTCCAGGGGAAGGAATGGGCTTTTTGGTTTCAAAAAAGCCGCGTTTGGGGCCAAGGACCCTCAAAATTTGGGATTAAATTGGCCCGACAAGGGCCCCAAAAGGGGTGGTTTTCAAGAAAATGTTTCTCCCTGATGATTTTTTAATGTTTTATGGGCCCATGTGCTCTTGTCCCCCACTTTATCATTTATTTTGGGGCATTGGGAAACAGGGAGCGATACAGGGCCCTTTAAAGGGCCCCTTGTTTAAATTCTAGAGGCCCCATTTTTTTTCCTATCATCTGAGACATGGGCAGAATATTTAGCAACCTATGAATTTTATTTGTAACTGGGCCCTGGTAGGCTGGGAAAATAGAGCAATTAAAAAATCTAGGCCCCCACATTTTTTTTACCTAAGCTTAGCAAATTAGTCCCGAATAATGTTGTTTTTTTTATGCCCCCGAAGGGGGGCTTTTTAGTTTTTAAATGTCCCCCTTTGTTCCGGGGTTCCCTTTTGTCACAAAAGTTAACTTTTTGCATGAAGGCACTTTACTTGCAAACCCTACACCCAGGGCCTTTAACTTCCCCCTGCTTTAAATACTCATTGAGTACACGACCCCCAAATGACTTTTTGGGGCACCAGGTCAAAGGGCAAGGGGACGGGGCCCGTTTAAATTTTTTTCATGAAGGCACTTTACCGTGAACCCCGCACCCAGGACCTTCAAAATTCCCCTTTTTATAGTACTCAAAACCAGTACACGACCCCTACTGACTTTTTGGGGTCACCAGGGCAAAGGTCAAGGTCACGGGGCACTTTTTCCCCGTGAAAACCCTGCACCCCGGACCCTAAAATTCCAACCCGGCTGATAGTACCATTTATACACGACCCCCACGAAATTTTGGGGGCCCAAAGGGCAAGGCCCCAGGGGGCCAAAATTAACTTTTGAAAGAAGCACTTTTAAATCGCAACCACGCCCCCCAGGGCCTTTAACTTCACATGCGGGTGTACCCTCGAGTATACTGACCCTTTTTTTCCCCCGGTCAAAATCCCGGTCAAAAGGGGCACTTTTACTCATGAAAAACCCCTGGGACCCCGACCTTCAGACTTCACATGCAGAAAGTACTCATTGAGTACACATCCCTAAATGACTTTTGGGGTCTCCAGGGCCAAAAGGGCCCAAAGGGCACAGGGGCCAAATTAACTTATTCCCTGAAGGCACTTTAAACCCCCGAAACCCCTGCACCCAGGGCCTTCAAACTTTTACATGCATAGGAAAGCATCGAAACAGAAACCCCCACTGACTTTTAGGGTCCCCCAAGTCAAAGGGGGGCAAAGGGGCACAGGGGGCCCAAAGTTAACTTTTTTCTTTAAAGGGACTTTACTCGCGAAACCCAAAGCACCCAAAGGGCCTTCAAAAATTCCGTGCGGGTAGTACCATCGAGTACACGACCCCCCAAAAGACCTTTTGGGGCCCAAAAGGGCAAGGTCACAGGGGCCAGTGTTAAATTTTTTTCATAAGGGACTTTAAATCGCCAACCACCCGCACCCAGGACCTTCAAACCAAAAGTGATAGTACCATTGGTTTCATGACCCCTTTGACTTTGGGTCACCAGGTTTAAAGGTCAAAGGGCACAGGAGCCCTGTTAACTTTTTTTCAAGAAGGCCCCTTTTCTTGCAAAACCCCGCAAACCCCGGACCTTCAAACTTTCCCCATCTGTATCAGGGCTTTGGAAATTTTCCGGTTTTTTCCCTTTTTTGGCCGATTTTTGACTTTTCAACCGTTTCATTAAGTGAAAAAATGAAAAAAAAACTGTCCCGAAAAAAGAAGAAAAGTATAAATTTCGGTCCCGAAACTCAAACTGCCCTTACAGAAGAAAAAGGGCCCGCGCGCTCTTTCGGGGGTCAACAACGAAAAATGATCTTTCAGGGGTTTAATGAAATCAAGGGGTTTAAAAAAGTAAGCAGGATTTTACCCCGCACATTTCACTGATAGTACGGTTTTTTAGTACACTTTTGACATGCAAATGGACTCCCCGGGCCCCGGACTACTTGCTGCGGACAAAGCGGGGAACCACTTTGTACACGGGATGTTCGTTGGGGGAATTTGGGATCGGGGAAAAAAATAAAAGCAGCATGTAAAGCGGCAAAATAACCCCTTTTCCATTTCAAATGGGGCCGCGGTGTTTCTACCCCGGGGGCGTACATGCTGTTTTTTCTCCTGCGGCATTCCCTGCTGTGTAAATCCCGGCCCGAGTCCGTGGGGGACAACCCGTGTATTCCGCTGCATACATCTGTGTACTCTTGTGGGGAAACGGGTGGATAAAGTAAATTCCTTACCCCAAACCCCTTTCGTATTTCCCAAAAGCTGACTTTGGGGAAAAGGAAAAAAAAAAGAAAAAAATAAGTGACATGCAAACAATAAGTATTTACCCTTACCAAAATAATGGGAATTGATGTTAAACAAATAAATTAGTAACTTTTCTTCAAACCACTTTTTTAAAGAAAAAATCAATTTTGTAGCACGTAAATTTGGGAAACATTTTTAAGAAAATGGGGTAACTTTTATCAAGGGGAAACAACTTTAAAGCAACTAAAAAAAGTGGGTTATGATTTATTATAGCGGGGTGGGGGTATGTATTTTTTTGATTAAAAACCCTCTGAGAACAATCTAGGACGGAAAAAATATAAGCATTTATACACTTTTAAATTTTATAAAAAGTAGCGCACCTTTTTTTTTGGGTTTATTTTTTTTCCCAAAGGGGCGAGCGCATTAGCCCAAAAAAGGTTTTGAAAAAAATTCAAGGGGGCAAATCGATTAACAACTTTTAATTTGGGGGAGGCCTTATAGTTTAAAATAATGAGGCCCTTAAAGCCTTTTAAAAAAACATGATAGAATGGTGTTTTGCTTAAGAGTATTCAAATAACAGTGAAGCTATTAATTCTTTTCATTCCCGGGGGCTGTTGAGGCATTTCTTGGTAAATTTTTTCATGAAAATTTCAAAATGTAATGCCGAAGTTCAAAAAAAGGTTTTCCCAAATTTTTCCAAATTAGAAAGCTCCAGGGTTTAAATTTAAAATGAAAAAAGAATATTTTTTTTCACTGCCCTCAAGGTGCCGCTCAAAATCACTAAGATGTAAGCTTCACCCAAAAGAACATTGCAAATAGTTTGGCAAATTTTTATTGGGTTTAGAAAACCGTTAAACGGGAAATATTTTATGCTATTAAAAATAAAAGTTACTCAAATAAGGTTTTTGGGGCCAAAAAAAAAAAAAAAAAAAGTACAAAAACCTTCTTTTCAAAGAAATGTAAATTCAACTTTTAAACCCAAAAAAATTTAAAGGAATAAACCCAAAAGAAAATGAACAAGTCCCCCCCGTAAAGAATTTATTTTAGACTTTAACTTTAAAAAAAAAAAAATAAGTATTAAAAGCCAAAAAAAAAATGTACAAGTCTTTTTTCCCCCGGGAAATTTAAGTTTACTGCCCTTTTTTTTAAAGTATCTGCCGGGGGTACATGCAGGGGACTATTTTCTTGTAAGTTCCCCCTTTCCCGCGTACATGCAGTGTAAACCCCCTTTAAAATTTTTAAGTCCCGTCTGCGTAATTGAAGTGGGCTAGTGGCCTCCTGCGTACATGCGGGGTTCTGGTCGAAAAAGTACGCGGCATGCGGGGATGTAAAATGACCCTTGGCGTACTACTGTGTTCCGGCATAAAAAACAGCAAATACGCACATGTACCCAAAGAGGGAGCTTTTTTAAGGGTATGGGCCGCAGCATAAACTGTTGGGGGCAAAACCCCAAAAATCAATAACTGTCCCAAAAGGGTTAATTGTCACCTTGAAAAATAGGGCCCTAATTTGCACGTGCCAATCATGGGCCCCCCACATCCTTTTTTTGTTGCAGACACCGACTGTGATTTATTAAACATTTTTTACGGTTTTCCAAGTTTTCTGACTGATCCAAATGCTTTTGACGGGGATCCACTTTTTATTTAGAATCCGACAGATTGTTATATTATTCAAAAGGCTATGTTTGCACGGGGAAAAAACAAAGGGGGCACGCATTTTAAGAACATCCCAACGGGAAACCGATATAAAAAAATTTTACTTGATTTTTTTTAAAAAACAGATTCATTTTTTGGGGGCTCCAGTTGAAACAATACAGAAATCGTTTTGCAACCCCACTGTACCCAAAAAAAAAAAAAAGAGAAAAAAAAATGGACTGAGAAAACAAATGAAAAGAAAACCAGAGTGGCCGTTTTTTTCAAGTCGCTTTTTAAAAACTTTCAAAAGAAAATTTTTTTACATCAGAAAAAGAACTTTAAAAATGTATTGCTTTTTAAGTCAACGCCAGCGTAATGAAAAACTTTGGGGGCCCAAACCCCCTAACCCTTTTGGACTATACAGCGGAAATTCGACTCATGTTTACAAACTCCACATTCGTCGCGGCAGTATTTTTAAAATACAATTGTTTTTCAAGAATATGTGTCGAGTAAATCACTTTGACGCATTGTATTTTATAAAATTCTGTCAAAGAATGAGGAAATATCAACAAGTACTGCCGTGTATATGGTACCGAAATCACATGCGTTGACTTTTAGACTAGTCAAGTACACGGTGTCAATGCCTTGGCAATTTTATCCTTGCAAGTATTTTCTCGGAAAAACATTGAATTTTAAACAAGGTAACGATCACATATAACACTGAATAATGTCTTCATTGTATGGTAACTCGCGGTGACCGGTAAAGTAATAGCAAGAGCATTGAAACTCGAGGGTAAACGATTTGTACGAGGGGGCATAGCCCCCGAGTATAAATCGTTTACCCTCGAGTTTTAATGTTCTTTCTGTTTTTAGCTCACCTGTCACATAGTGACAAGGTGAGCTTTTGTGATCGCGTGGCGTCAGTCGTCCATCCGTGCGTCCGTCTGTCCGTAAACTTTTGCTTATGACCACTCTAAAGGTCACATTTTTCATGAGATCTGTATGAAAGTTGGTCAGAATGTTTATCTTGATGATATCTAGGTCAAGTTCGAAACTGGGTCATGTGCGATCGAAAACTAGGTCAGTAGGTCTAAAAGTAGAAAAACCTTGTGACCTCTCTAGAGGCCATACTTTTCAATGGATCTTCATGAAAATTGGTCGGAATGTTTACCTTGATGACATCTAGGTCAAGTTCGAAACTGGGTCATGTGCCGTCAAAAACTAGGTCAGTAGGTCAAATAATAGAAAAACCTTGTGATCTCTCTAGAGGCCATATTTTTCACAGGATCTGTATGAAAGTTGGTTTGAATGTCCATCTTAATGATATCTAAATTAAATTCGAAACTGGGTCACGTGCGGTCAAAAACTAGGTCAGTAGTTCTAAAAATAGAAAAACCTTGTGACCTCTCTAGAGGCCATACTTTTCAATGGATCTTCATGAAAATTGGTCAGAATGTTCACCTTGATGATGTCTAGATCAAGTTTGAAACTGGGTCACGTTCCTTCAAAAACTAGGTCAGTAGGTCAAATAATAGAAAAACCTTGTGACCTCTCTAGAGGCCATATTTTTCATGGGATCTGTATGAAAGTTGATCTGAATGTTCATCTTGATAATATCTAGGTCAAGTTCAAAAATGGGTCAACTGCGGTCAAAAACTAGGTCAGTAGGTCTAAAAGTAGAAAAACCTTGTGACCTCTCTAGAGGCCATACTTTTCAATGGATTTTCATGAAAATTTGTCAGAATGTTCACCTTGATGATATCTAGGTCAAGTTTGAAACTGGGTCACGTGCCATCAAAAACTAGGTCAGTAGGTCAAATAATAAAAAAAACTTTGTGACCTCTCTAGAGGCCATATTTTTCATGGGATATGTATGAAAGTTGGTGTGAATGTTTATCTTGATGATATCTAGGTCAAGTTCGAAACTGAGTCAACTGCGGTCAAAAACTAGGTCAGTAGATCTAAAAATAGAAAAACCTTTTGACCACTGTAGAGGCCATATTTTTCAATGGATCTTCATGAAACTTTGTCTGAATGTTCACCTTGATGATATCTAGATAAAGTTTGAAACTCGGTCACGTGTGGTCAGAACTAGGTCAGTAGGTATAAAAATAGAAAAACCTTGTGACCTCTCTAGAGGCCATACTCTTCATGAAATCTTCATGAAAATTGTTGAGAATGTTCACCTTGATAATATCAAGGTCAAATAATAGAAAAACCTTGTGACCTCTCTGGAAGCCATATTTTTCAATGGATCTTCATGAAAATTGGGTCATGTGGAGACAGGTAAGCGATTCAGGACCATCATGGTCCTCTTATGTATCATAGCCATCCATATATGGTGGTTGTAGGCGTTCCACATTGCCATATACAGCAGTTCAGTGAGTACTTAAAATCCTTGCTTTACAAATGTGTAAAGCCCAGGTAAAATAAACCAATGCTAGAGCAAAAAATCAATAAAGTACACTTCGTTGTCTACTGTTCCAGACATGCTGGCATACTTCCCTATCCAACAGTGCGGTAACTAGCGTGCGGGTATTAAATACCTGCACACTTTTAGTTACCGCACGTACCTGTACTCAGTGTATACAAATTACCTGCACCAAATTTGTTAAGAAAAAACACCGAGCTATGATAAAGTAATAGAAAGAGCATTGAAACTCGAGGGTAAACGATTTGTACGAGGGGGCATAGCCCCCGAGTATAAATTGTTTACCCGAAAGTTTTAATGTTCTTTCTGTTTTGTATCATAGCCATCCATATATGGTAGTTGTAGGTGTTCCACATTGCCATATACAGCAGTTCAGTGGGTAAAGCCCAGGTAAAATAAACCAATGCGAGAGCAGAAAGTCAATAAGTAATAGAAAGAGCATTGAAACTCGAGGGTAAACGATTTGTACAAGGGGGCGTAGCCCCCGAGTATAAATCGTTTACCCGAGAGTTTTAATGTTCTTTCTGTTTTGTATCATAGCCATCCATATATGGTAGTTGTAGGCGGTCCACATTGCCATATACAGCAGTTCAGTGAGTACTTAAAATCCTTGCTTTACAAATGTGTAAAGCCCAGGTAAAATAAACCAATGCTAGAGCAGAAAATCAATAAAATACACTTGTATCATAGCTCGGTGTTTTTTCTTAACAAATTTGGTGCAGGTAAATCGTATACACTGAGCGCAGGGTGCGGTAACTAAAAGTGTGCAGGTATTAAATACCCGCACGCTAGTTACCGCACTGTTAGATAGGAAAGTATGCCAGCGTGTATGGGCGTGTCTCTAACAGCAGACAGCGAAGTGCATTTTATTGATTTTCTGCGCTGGCATTGGTTTATTTTACCTGAGCTTTACACATTTGTAAAGCAAGGATTTTAAGTACTCACTGAACTGCTGTATATGGCAATGTGGAACGCCTACTGAACTACCATATATGGATGGCTATGATACAATACAGAAAGAACATTAAAACTCTCGGGTAAACGATTTATACTCGGGGGCTACGCCCCCTCGTACAAACCATTTACCCTTGAGTTTCAATGCTCTTGCTATTACTTGTTTTCTACTGTTCCAGACAGCTGGCATACTTTCCTATCTAACAGTGCGGTAACTAGCGTGCGGGTATTAAATACCTGCACACTTTTAGTTACCGCACCCTGTACTTGGAGTATACGAATTACCTGCACCAAATTTGTTAAGAAAAAACACCGAGCTATGATACAAAATACACTTTGCGGTCTACTAATCCAGACACGCTGGCATACTTTCCTATCCAACAGTGCGGTAACTAGCGTGCGGGTATTAAATACCTGCACACTTTTAGTTACCGCACCATGTACTCGGTGTATGCGATTTACCTGAACCAAATTTGTTAAGAAAAAACGCCGAGCTATGATACAATCATTTTTAGTGCATGACATGCTTATTTCTTCATCTATCACGTTTTACAAATATGGTATATATTGGTAATGCGGTGGGTGGGGTAGCGCTGTTGTCATGATTTTCGTTTCGGACCGATTGAGTTCTCAAAATTTCCGGAGCCCTGCTGGTAGTACTTATTGAGTACACAACCCCTACTGACTTTGGGGTCACCAGGTCAAAGGTCAAGGTCACAGGGGCCAATGTTAACTTTTTGCATGAAGGCACTTTACTCACGAACCACTGCACCCAGGACCTTCAAACTTCACATGCTGGTAGTACTTATTGAGTACACAACCCCTACTGACTTTGGGGTCACCAGGTCAAAGGTCAAGGTCACAGGGGCCAATGTTAACTTTCTGCATGAAGGCACTTTACTCGCGAACCACTGCACCCAGGACCTTCAAACTTCACATGCTGGTAGTACTTATTGAGTACACAACCCCTACTGACTTTGGGGTCACCAGGTCAAAGGTCAAGGTCAAAGGGGGCAATGTTAACTTTTTGCGTAAAGGCTCTTTACTGGCGAACCACTGCACCCAGGACCTTCAAACTTCACTTGCTGATAGTACTTATTGAGTACATGGCCCCTATAGACTTTGGGGTCACCAGGTCAAAGGTCAAGGTCACAGGGGCCAACGTTAACTTTGAGCATGAAGGCACTTTACTCGCGAACCACTGCACCCAGGACCTTCAAACTTCACATGCTGGTAGTACTTATTGAGAACACGACCCCTACTGACTTTGGGGTCACCAGGTAAAAGGTCAAGGTCACAGGGGCCAATGTTAACTTCTTGCATGAAGGCTCTTTACTCGCAAACCACTGCACCCAGGACCTTCAAACTTCACATGCTGATAGTACTTATTGAGTACACGACCCCTACTGACTTTGCGGTCACCAGGTCAAAGGTCAGGGTCACAGGGGCCAATGTTAACTTTTTGTATGAAGGCTCTTTACTCGCAAACCACTGCACCCAGGACCTTCAAACTTCACTTGCTGGTAGTACTTATTGAGTACATGACCCCTACTGACTTTGGGGTCACCAGATCAAAGGTCAAGGTCACACTGGCCAATGTTAACTTTTTGCATGAAGGCACTTCTGTCTGTCTGTCCGTCTGTCTGTCCGTAGACACAATCTTGTGCGCTTCATCTCTCCTCATCCCCTTGACACAATTTAATGAAACTTCACACAAGTGATCAGTAACAACAGTAGTTATGCATCGGGCATGTTAGGTTCTTTCAGAATAAAAAATTGCAGAGTTACGGGACTTTGTTTTTTGTTATTATACTATATACATAGACACAATCTTGTGCGCTCCATCTCTCCTCATCCCCTTGACACAATTTAATGAAACTTCACACAAGTGATCAGTAACAACAGTAGTTGTGCATCGGGCATGTTAGGTTCTTTCAGAAAAAAAATTGCAGAGTTACGGGACTGTTTTTTGTTACTATACTATATACATAGACACAATCTTGTGTGCACCATCTCTTCTTATCCCCTTGACACAATTTAATGAAACTTCACACAAGTGATCAGTAACAACAGTA
Organism: Mercenaria mercenaria; assembly: GCF_021730395.1. NCBI lineage: Eukaryota > Metazoa > Mollusca > Bivalvia > Venerida > Veneridae > Mercenaria > Mercenaria mercenaria. Next base: position 41,717,483 of record NC_069377.1, on the reverse strand, counting down.
GTTGTGCATAGGGCATGTTAGGTTCTTTCAACAACAAAAATTGCAGAGTTATGGGACTTTGTTTCTTGTTAAAATACATGTACATACAGTCTGCATATGCAATCTTGTGCGCACCTAATCTTCCGAACCCTTGCACATAATTTAATGAAACTACACAAGTGATCAGTACCAACCCTAGTTGTGCATGGTGCATGTTACGTTCCTTTAGATAAATATTCTGCATAGTTATGGGACTTTGTTTTTTGTTACTATACTGTATACATACAGTCTGTATACATACAGTCCACATAATAATGCAATCTTGTGTGTGTCAAATTGCAATGTACTGTGTCAGTGCATGAGGGGGGTACATTCATCACCTTTAGTGATAGCTCTAGTTTTTTGTTGTTGTTTTTTTTCAGCAAAAAGTTGGGTTGATCAGTACAGGGACTAAAGGCGCAGCAGTCAGTAGAGGTAACATATATATGTGTTACCTTCAAGGATACCTCATACAAAATATTTACTGATATTCTACATAAAATGTCAAAATATTTTGAAATGATCTCTTGAATTTCGATTGGTAAATGTTTTTTTGTATTAATTTTCTTACTAGATACCTAACAACTTTTATAACTCCACGCTTGAGATTTTGTTGTTTTCACTGTTCTATATTGACCACGGTGGCGATACCCTGGGTATGCAGGGGTGCAAAATGGCGGCGGAATCTCTCGATTCAGGTAACATTTTTCATTATTACTGTCTTAATACTTAACCAATTTTAACGAAATAAAGACGAGTGCCCGCTCATAAGAATACTACACCCTCGGCTATAAAGCTTGGGCTCCTGAGTTTCGTAGCTTTTGTGAAAAGTACAACGGCACATTCTGACGGGAAAAAATGCAACTGCTGTGTAGGGGGGCATTTTTATGAAAATGACTAAACCAACTATCCCTGTGTGTTTCGAAAAACGGCTTGTAGGGCGGAACCGGGCTTGACATGTCAAACATGACCCCCACTTTTCTTTTGATTTTTAGTTAGCACTGACAATATTCTTCAAGAAAATGTGTTACAAACATTTAAAATGGGTCCTGATGTGTGCTACGGTCATTGGAAATAGGCCAATTTTATATAGGATAAAGAACAACAACTATTTAGTGTGTTAAAACCTTTACCGTTATTTGACTTTTCGTCTTTACTTTTAGAAGTCGGAACATAGTCATTTTGATGTCCATCTGATATTTGACATCTACTGTTTAAACGCTAAAAGCAGTTAGTTTGCTGTAATATTTTTTATTACTTCACACATTTGACTCATATTCACAAATACCAATTCTTGTGACAAGATGTTCACTTTGATGTATTTAAGTATGACAGTGTCCTTCATTTTACTTTGATCTTTGCGTTAAAAAATCAGAAATAATTAAATTCCCCATAGCCTTCGTCAACTTGGCTGTAATGTAAACTGAACAATCCATGCGACAAAAAAGCGGCGTATGTTAACATTCATAAAAACTCTTTTAAAGAAATTGGAAAAAAAATATTAAAGGTGGCATTAGAAGTTGTATTGTACTGAAATATAGTCATGACAGTTGAAACTTGAAACATTTTATGGTTCTAAGTGGTAAAGCAGTTATCATTAATTAGCATTAATTTGATAAATAGGAAAATTGCCAAGTGTCTTACCGTGAAAAAGTTATCATGAAGGTTATCATTAATGGTAACACGTCTATATATCAATGTAAAGGTAATATGTCAAAGAGTAAAGTATGTGAGTTTCAAAGACATCAATTAAGAAATTAAATATTTCTATGATATGTTTACGTTTTGTGTGTGTGAGAGAGAGGCCAACAAAGATATTGCCCCCAAATTAACGGATATGGGGATAAAAAACACAGGGAATATTATCAAAATACAAGTACGAATCTGAGCGGACGGAGTTGACAATATGTTCCAGAGATATGTACCCAAATGTGTCCGTAGAAGGCATTCATATGTTTACTTCACATCCACCTTCAAAATGAAAAATTCTTGAAAAGATTTTTTCCACTGGGATAATTTCTATCCATATTATATATGTACTTCATATATCAAATGATCATATCACTCCGTGCCTCTAGCAGCCTAGCAGCCAGTTAAGTCACCCTCACATGTCAAAAGCACCCCCACATAACATAACGACCCCCCCCCCCCTCCCCACATAGCATTTCCTTTCATTCGCCCGGAAATGCCGAAAACTGGCGATTTCACTTGCTGAAGTTCTACAACACCTTTGGAACATGTCAAGCCCGGTTCCGCCCTACAAGCCGTTTTTCGAAACACACGTGGATAGTTGGTTTAGTCATTTTTATAAAAATGCCCCCCTACATAGCAGTTGCATTTTTTTCCGTCAGAATGCGCCGTTGCACTTTTCACAAAAATTACGAAAATCAGAAGCCCAAGCTTTATAGCCGAGGGTGTAGTATTCTTATGAGCGGGCACTCGTCTTTATTTCGTTAAAATTGGTTAAGTATTAAGACAGTAATAATGAAAAATATTACCCGAATCGAGAGATTCTGCCGCCATTTTGCACCCCTGCATACCCAGGGTATCGCCACCGTGTTGACACATTTCAATGAAAATTTGACACACTATTAATTAATCATTTTTTCAGATACACAGTTTTAGCTAGACTATTCATAGAATAAGGAAGGCTATTGTACTTGTCCTGGCATCATCATCACTGTTGCATTCAGGTTAAAGTTCTATGTCAAGCTACATATGGGTTGGTCTTGGTAATGGGTAGACATCTGATTATACTTATGGTCAAGGTCACTGGGCTTCAATATATAAATAGTGCTGGTTTAAGGTATTGGACCCGTAATAGAGTACCTCCTTTTTGAAGAGTATTCAATTCCTACCATAAACATACTTTGACTGCAATTTTCAAGGGGGCGTAGGTTCAAGCCCCACTGGGACCAATTTTTTTTTTTTTCTCAACATTTTCCCTTTTTATACGCCCGTTTGAAAAACGGGACGTATTATGGGAACGCCCCTGGCGGGCGGGTGGGCGGGCGGGCGGCGTCCACAGACCTTGTCCGGAGCATATCTTCTACATGCATGAAGGGATTTTGATGAAACTTGGCACAGTTGTTCACCATCATGAGACGGAGTGTCATGCGCAAGAACCAGGTCCCTAGGTCTAAGGTCAAGGTCACACTTGGAGGTCAAAGGTCAAACTCAAGAATGACTTTGTCCGGAGCATATCTTCTTCATGCATAGAGGGATTTTGATGAAAGTTGGCACAATTGTTCATCATCATGAGAAGGAGTGTCATGCGCAAGAACCAGGTCCCTAGGTCTAAGGTCAAGGTCACACTTAGAGGTCAAAGGATACAAGAATGAAAACTTTGTCCGGAGCATTTCTTCTTCATGCATAGAGGGATTTGATATAACTTGGCACAAATGTTCACCACCATGAGGCGGAGTGTCATGCGCAAGAACCAGTCTCTAGGTCTAAGGTCAAGGTCACACTTAGAGGTCAAAGGATACAAGAATGAAAACCTTGTCCGGAGCATTTCTTCTTCATGCATAGAGGGATTTTGATATAACTTGGCACAAATGTTCACCACCACAAGACGTAGTGTCATGCGCAAGAACCAGGTCCTAGGTCTAAGGTCAAGGTCACACTTAGAGGCCAAAGGTCAGATACAAGAATGACTTTGTCCGAAGCATTTCTTCTTCATGCATGGAGGGATTTTGATGTAACTTGACACAATTATACACCATCATGAGACGAAGTGTCATGCGCAGTTCCCTTCTTTAGAATTACTTCCCTTTGTTGTTACTATAAATAGCTTATATTGTAACTTTTTCATTACTAGTCGTAGGGAAAAATCGAGACCACTTTTCTGTAGTACAACAGCATGCTACATCCAATTTTGAGGTGTATTTTGACCAGTCTCTACCTGGTAAAGATTTTGTGTGGACTTACAATTTTTTTTTTGATTTTTTTTTTTTTTTTTTTTTTTTTTTTTTTTAAGATTAACTTCCCTTAGTTGTTACTATAAATAACTTATATTGTAACTCTTTTATAATTGACCGTAGGGAAAAACCAAGACCACTTTTCTGTGGTACAACATAGATGTTACTTTCCAATTTTAGGTGTATTTTAAGGTATCTCTACCTGGTAAGGAGTTTTTTTTGTGGACTTAGAAAAACAAAACACTTAGTTATTACTAAACAACCACAAAATTAAAATTCCATTTGCAAATACAGGTGCTAGAGTAAAGAAATTTGCTGTGACGGGCGTATATTGTGACATTCTTGCACTCTTGTTTCTAATAGGTTTTTACTTCTTTAAAGACTTATTAATCCCCCGCCACAAGTGGTGGGGAGATATAGGAATGGTCTCCGTCCGTCCTTCCATTCATCCGTCCGTCTGTCCGTAACACTTTTGTGTCCGCTCCATATCTCCTAAACCCCTTGAAAGATTTTCATGAAACTTGGGTCAAATGATCACCTCATCAAGACGATGTGCAGAATCCATGATTCAGCCATGCTGGCTCAAGGTCAAGGTCACAGCTGAAGGTCAAAGGTTTGAGCCTTCCATTTTGTGTCCGCTCTAGATCTCCTAAACCCCTTGAAGGAATTTTATAAAACTTGGGTCAAATGATCACCTCATCATGATGATGTGCAGAACCCATGAGTCAGCCATGCCGGCTCAAGGTCAAGGTCACAACTGAAGGTCAAAGTTTGAGCCTTCCATTTTGTGTCCGCTCTAGATCTCCTAAACCCCTTGAAGGATTTTCATTAGACTTGGGTCAAATGATCACCTCATCAAGACAATGTGCAGAACCCATGAGTCGGCCATGCCGGCTCAAGGTCAAGGTCACAACTGAGGGTCAAAGGTTTGAGCCTTCCATTTTGTGTCCGCTCTATATCTCCTAAACCCCTTGATGGATTTTCATTAAACTTTGGTCAAATGATCACCTCATCAAGACGATGTGCAGAACCTATGAGTCAGCCATGCCGGCTCAAGGTCAAGGTCACAACTGAGGGTCAAAGGTTTTAGCCTTCCATTTTGTGTCCGCTCTATATCTCCTAAACCCCTTGAAGGATTTTCATCAAACCTATGAGTCAGCCATGCCGGCTCAAGGTCAAGGTCACAACTGAGGGTCAAAGGTTTGAGCCTTCCATTTTGTGTCCGCTCTATATCTCCTAAACCCCTTGAAGGATTTTCATCAAACTTGGGTCAAATGAACACCTCATCAAGGCAGAACTCATGAGCCAGTCATGCCGGCTCAAGGTCAAGGTCACAACTCAAGGTCGAAGGTTTTAGCCTTCCATTTTGTTTCCGCCCTATATCGCCTAAACCCCTTGAAGGATTTTCATCAAACTTGGGTCAAATGATCACCTCATCAAGACGATATGCAGAACCCATGAGTCAGCCATGCCGGCTTAAGGTCGAGGTCACAACTGAGGGTCAAAGGTTTGAGCCTTCCATTTTGTGTCCGCTCTATATCTCCTAAACCCCTTTAAGGATTTTCATCAAACTTGGGTCAAATGATCCCCTCATCAAGGCAATGTGCAGAACTCATGAGCCAGTCATGCCGGCTCAAGGTCAAGGTCACAACTCAAGGTCAAAGGTTTTAGCCTTCCATTTTGTGTCTGCCCTATATCTCCTAAACCCCTTGAATGATTTTCATCAAACTTGGGTCAAATGATCACCTCATCAAGACGATGTGCAGAACCCATGAGTCAGCCATGCCGGCTCAAGGTCAAGGTCACAACTGAGGGTCAAAGGTTTGAGCCTTCCATTTTGTGTCCGCTCTATATCTCCTAAACCCCTTGAAGGATTTTCATCAAACTTGGGTCAAATGATCACCTCATCAAGGCGATGTGCAGAACTCATGAGCCAGTCATACCGGCTCAAGGTCAAGGTCACAACTCAAGGTCAAAGGTTTTAGCCTTCCATTTCGTGTCCGCTCTATATCTCCTAAACCCCTTCAAGGAATTTTATAAAACTTTGGTCAAATGATCACCTTATCAAATTGATGTGCAGAACTTATGAGTCAGCCATGCTGGCTCAAGGTCAAGGTCACAGCTTAGGGTCAAAGGTTTGAGCCTTCCATTTTGTTTCCACCCTGTATCTCCTAGACCACTCGAAGGATTTTCATCAAACTTGGGTCAAATGATCACCTCATCAAGAGCTCATGAGTCAGCCATGTCAACTCAAGGTCAAGGTCACAACTCAAGGTCAAAGGTTTTAGCTCTGTATCTCCTAAACCCCTTGAAGGATTTTCATAAAACTTCGGTCAAAAGATCACCTCATCAAGACGTTGTGCAGAATTCATGAGTCAGCCATATCAGTTCAAGGTCAAGGTCACAGCTAAAGGTCAAAGGTTTACCCTTTCACTATCCATAACAGTGGTGGGGGATTTAGCTGTCTTTCAGACTGCCTTGTTATGGATGTATTGTACAAAAGTGGAAAATTTTCATTTTATAAGCGATTTCTTGCTGTTCAAAGTGAATTTACCTCTGAATAAGGAGGGGTAGAGTTAGATATCTTTAAAAATACTGAGTTACGTGCAGTAAATGTTCTCTATTTTGCCTTCGTTCTTTAGATTACATATTGTGGAAGAAATGTAGGTAGGTTTTACTTCTGCTGCAAGGTTATTTTTGAATGAAGTGAGCAAAATTCAAAACACACCCACAGGATTCAACCTTAATTTTTCATTGTTAAGAGTTAGAATTCTGTCTCATTAAATCTGTTTACTTGAGGCACCCTAGAAAAAGTGATATTTACAGTTTTATTTTGTGTTTTATAATTGTTTAACAATAGTTTGATGTTTCTTTTATCAAAATTAATGCTGTAATGAATTCTCTGCAAACGTTTTAGATAGTGGCCATCAGATTGAAATTTGTCTCAACTTGAGCTTGAGGAAATACCATGTATTATACAAAATTACAAAAAACGGCATGGTAAAAGTTGTTTAAAATTTGCAACACTGCAAAACATGGTCATCTTTAACAGGGGTGGTATAGTACGTCATCAACAGGTGCGCGCAACACTTCCCGATGCAGCTTTTTTATGTCAAAACACCTCGATTCGGTGAGTAAACATGCGATTATTTCATTGGTAACGAATAGATTTGGAAATGACATATAGTCTAAAGTACCCGCATGTGTCTCTAGTTTATCACTGACGTTTGCATTTTGCAAGGAAGTCTTACGTTTAAGAGAACATTCGAGCACAATGCTCTTCATGGAAACACTTCCCCATTCACCACACCATATTATATCTCATAAAAACAGTTTTCATGCATTTCTAATGACTAAATGCCTTGACGGGTGTTCTTTTATGACAAACAGAGGTCAGTGATACCTTAATTAATTATTGGAATCTATAGTTTCAAAGAAATCAGTAATATAAAATATCGCCTTCCCGGTTCAACAGGTAAAACGATGCACTTCCCGGCTCACCGCCCGTGTGGCATCGTGTTTGACTTAATTATATGTAGCCTTTCAATTTATTTTGACGCATGGTACTTCGGTTGCCATACCAGTAAAACTAGTATTTAGCAATGAACGTTTATGTCAGTAAAACAGTGCTTAATTTACTCTCAAGGGCTATATTATGACAGATTTACTCTTTCTTTTTCAGATCACAACAGAAACACCTGAGATATTCTGTTTATCAGAATTAAATTATGAAGCTAAACACTTGGGGTTCAGCAGTATGATATCCGTAGACAGATGAACATAAACTGTACATTTCTCGGGAATAAAATGACACGTCAAAACATCAGAATTGTAGAAAGAACAATACCCGCTTGTTGTGGATGTTTGTGAAAAAGTCAGAAATGAAGACCACAAAACTAGTCGTTGTTTGAGGTTCACTCACTGGCAATATGTGCAGACACCGTTTAAAACAGCTCATTGTTACGTGTGACCACTACCGTACAATATTTAGCCATAAACAGCTTTTGTAGACGGAATTTAATGTGATTTTGCGTGACTTCAAACAATTGTGATCTTTTTATTGAAACATGTTTTGTTTTGTCTGTCTGTGTTGAAGTCACAGAGTCTTGTCAGTGCCTCTCATTTCTTCTTAATAACATTTGGCAGATTTTGGTGAAAGGCAACATCAGTATTAAACTTTGTATGAAATGTAGTCGACACTAATGCTCATAACGGGTAAATCACAACAATGTAAATATTCTTGTTATCTCTATGTTTCTGTCAATAAATGTTTACAGATTTTACTACATTGCCACTTTATCAATTTTTGTGCGTTTTAATGAAATTTCTGGTGTCAAGAATTATTACATTCTGATTTTTGTTGATTTTGAAGTTTAGGCAGTGCATCTCCACTTCATGTCTTTCTGTCGTGTCTGAATATTTCCAGTTGTTGAGAATATGTGACATAGAGATGCACACTACTTCTTGATCGAAGAAAATTAAAGCATACAATTTGGAAAGAATTTGTCAGATATGCGATCTTAATGAAACTTGAGGTGAATTTCATTTTGTTTAAATGTTGAGTTATAAAGAATTACGTCCAAAGTTAATGAAACGTTATCCTTGTACCTGTATAAGTGTGTATAAAATTTAAAATTGCTACAATCAAGTAATAAATCTACTTTTGTTGATTTGTGTAAATATATAACATTAGCTGATAAAAAGAAAGATGTTGCTATGTCTTGAAAGTGCATGTGCGTATGTTTATGTCACAACGGCTTCCACTGTGTAAGGGTTTAAATAAAAATCAGTAAAATTTCTTATTTTAAATAATATTTTATACAACAACATTTTCAACAACTAAACAGTTTAAGAAAAGCAAAATAATTTACATTGCAAGTAAAACTGTTCTACCACTGTTCAAGCTCACTAAGAGTTTTAACATGTAATCGGGTGCACTAAGATTTGCAAGCAAAATCTGAACATTAGTCAAATGTTAAATCCTGAACCGCTTTCTAGTGTAGATTCAATCGATGTCACATTCTACTATGTTGTGATTATAATTCGGTTGCAGTCACTCTTGGTCTTTCCCTGCGCACATCTAAAACTCCTTAATAAAAACATTTCGTTGGCGCGATACAGTAATTTCTCATTTTTCCCGAGCAACTGTGATGATCACGTGGCCCTGAAACGTTAAACAAAATTAAGTAGTATCATATCATTAAAAACTAAACTGCACTGGTGCGACTTTATACCTTTAAAATATATTAAAAGGTTGCTCCTTTAAAAAACGGCACATGATAATAATTTAACTATATGATTTTGCTTTACTTAGCATATTATCAATGCATATTCTTATTTGTCTCATCAAGTCTTGCCTTGAACTCAAGTTCAGAATCAAAGCCATCATACTCGACTATTTTCGACGACACGCCATATATAGTTACCATGAAAAAAATAATTAGAGTAACAAGTTAACTAATTGTTTCCAAAATACTTTCTATTTATATTATCATGTGTCGAAGTGCTATCTAACTATACCCCTTATTAAAGTTTAACTACTGTAACATTATTGAAATTAAATCAGTTATTTATATCCATACCTTCAAACAGCAACCGACATAGTCGTGACAAAGTTTGGTACGGAGACCTAGTTGAGCGTTGAAATCCTTGTCTGGGGTAATTCCGTTAGAGGATGTTCTCCACTTCTAAAATATTATGTCGTACAGCTTTTGGAAAATATAATACGTCAATTATGTCTTGCATGCCGATCACTCAGCAATCCTTTTTAACATATATTGACAATTCCATTGATGCAGACTAGAAGATATGTTCCTTTTTTCATCTTTCGTGTACCTAAAATAACAAATATAAGGACATGATAGAACATAATTATATCATACATATGCACGTTTATAGTATACAACATATGTTCAAGATATGTCTCGTTCTTTCAATATAATCTTCAAATGCTCAAATAAAGTTTACGGACCATCTAGTGCAAGCACTCTAACAATTAGTTATTCGAATTAACAGAACTTATAGGCAAGCGTGATCACATTTGCATGAGCACCAGCCCGATGTTAGTCATGCTGGAAATTGGTGAGCCGGGAAGGACATCAATTCAGCTGGTGAACCGGGAAGGCGAAATTTTAGTTTACTGATTTTTCGGAAAGTTTAGATTCCAATGACTAATCAAGGTATCACTGACATCTGTTTACCATAAAAGAACACCCGTTAATGCTTGGATTTATCAGAAATGCATGTAAACTCTTGTTATGCGACATTATATGGTGTGGTGAATAGGGAAGTGTTTCCATGAAGTGCATTGTGCACGAATGTTCTCTTAAACGGAAGGCTTTCTTGAAAAATGCAAACGTAAATAATAAACTAGACGCATGTGCGGGTACTTTCGACTTTATGTCATTTCCGAATCTATTAGTTATCAATATAATAATCGCAAGTTTACTCACCGAATCGAGATGTTTTGACACAAAAAAGCCGCATCGGGAAGTGTTGCGCGCACCTGTTGATGACGTACTATACCACCCCTGTTAAGATAATACCAAGCAAATGCTATTTTTTAAACATAACTATTAGGGGTCCAATACCTTAAGTTTTATGGCAAGCCTCTGGTTTTCTCTATTCCTTCTTAACAACATCCCTGAATTATAATCAAACTTCACATGAAAGGTAGGCAGAGGCAGAATCTTCTTATTAAGGTCAATTACCAACCTCACTAGGTCAAGTCCCATAACTCTGACATGTAATTTGGCCAAATTATGCCTCTTTTTGGACTTAGAAAATCCTGGTTAAAGTTTTACATGCAAGTTAAAAGTTTTGTGTGCAAGTACATATAGCTATTACTTAAAGGCATATAGCTTTGAAACTTTTTTGCTCTTGTCCGTCCGTCCTTCCGTCCGTCCTTCCGAAAATGTTGTGTCGCGCGTAGCTCTGAAAGTATTTGACGTAGAGTCACAAAACTTTACAGGAATGTTGGTCAGCATGTGTAGTTGTGCACCTGGGGTTTCGCATCCGGATCCATTCAGTCATGTAGAAGTTATGGCCCCTGACTTTGTAAAAATTGGTCATTTTAATGTTGTGTCGTGCCTAGCTCCAAAAGTATATGACCTAGAGTCACAAAACTTTACAGGCGTGTTGGTCAGCATGTGCAGTTGTGCACCTGGGGTTTCGCGTCCGGATTCATCCAGACATGTAGGAGTTATGGCCCCTGACTTAGTAAAAAATTGGTCATTTTAATGTTGTGTCGCACATAGCTCCAAAAGTATTTGACCTAGAATCACCAAAGTTTACAGGAATGTTGGTCAGCATGAGTAGTTGTGCACCTGGGGTTTCGCGTCCGGATTCATTCAGTCATGTAGAAGTTATGGCCCCTGACTTTGTAAAAATTGGTCATTTTAATGTTGTGTCGTGCCTAGCTCCAAAAGTATATGACCTAGAGTCACAAAACTTTACAGGCATGTTGGTCAGCATGTGTAGTTGTGCACCTGGGGTTTCGCGTCCAGATTCATCCAGTCATGTAGGAGTTATGGCCCCTGACTTCGTAAAAAATTGGTCATTTTAATGTTGTGTCGTGCATAGCCCCAAAAGTATTTGACCTAGAATCACCAAAGTTTACAGGAATGTTGGTCAGCATGTGTAGTTGTGCACCTAGGGTTTCGCATCCGGATTCATTCAGTATTGTAAGAGTTCTGGCCCCTGACTAATGTCATGTAGTGGGGGCATCTGTGTCCCATGGACACATTTCTAGTTTTTTTTCTAGGTCAATTACCAACCTCACTGGGTCAAGTCCCATAACTCTGACATGAATTTTGGCCAAATTGTGCCCCCTTTCTGGACTTAGAAAATCCTGGTTAAACTTTTGCATGCAAGCTGCTATCTCAAAAACTAATGCAAATATTGAATTGAAACTTCACATTTATCTTTGGGGTTATAAAACTAGGTGATAGCATAACTCTGACATGCATTTTGGTCAAATTATGCCTTCACACATTTCTTCGTGTTTATAAAACTTGGTTATAGCATCAAGACCCAATACTCTGACATGTATTATGTAAAATTATGTCCCCTTTTGAACTTAAAACTTCTGGTTAAAGTTTTGCATGCAAATTACTATCTCCATCACCCCCACCCATCTCACCCCATTAAGAAATAATTGACCCTGCCTCTTCCTTCTCTGACTGACATCCCCAACCTAAAGAAATATGAAAGTTAACTTAGTCTTGCGTTTTCAGCTAGTAACATATGACTATATGGTGACAGAAAGCTAGACCGCCAGTGTCCAATGATGCATCTAGTTATTGTTATGTTTTTTTTTCAAGGTAAAATGATCATTTAACAAAGTATCTAGTTTTCAATGAAATATGTTAACATTTGCCAGAGATAAAAACAGAAAATCAAGTGTGGAGTTAGAATATTTGTTAAGTATAAATTGCATATTGCCCTTTTAGCTTTCAAAAGAGATTATACATATATAGTACTGATTTGTAGTTTTTTGGTTACCTCATTTAATACACATATCTGAGAATTAATTGTTTACATGGTTTTGTAGAAAAAGTCTTGAACAATTTGAAATGCTTTATAGTAGAATACTATCATGTTAATACAAAGACAAGACTAGTATTAGTTTAGATACATCAGTTATTATGCACTTGTTTGGACATCTTATTCAATTTTCTTATACCTAACTCATTTCAGTGTTGCAGTACATATATGTATATATAATTATATATAGAGAGAGGGTAAAAAAGGGCACTGCTTCTAAGTTTTTAAACAACTTGTAGTTTTTACATGTGAACATTAATGGTCCAGGTGAAGAGGCTGTTCATAAAAAGTCTTCTACTTGTTGCTAAGTAACACACCCATTTCCTTTCATTCTTTAGTAGTCAGAAAATGTTTATAACTTTGTCCCAATAGTGTATTTAAAGTTCATAGTAAGATATGTATTAAACAGGTATAGCAGTACCAGAACATATATCAAAGCAGACAGAGGAAGAGATAAGGAAGATGAGTGAGGAAGCTGAAGCTGATGTACATATGACTGGAGATATTGATGCTGCTGAAAAGTATACCTTCCAGTTTTTTGAATAGGAGTTTTCAGTAATTTTGTTTTTATATACAGATGAAACTTAATGATGTAATCGCCTGCTGTACTGAGTTAGAATGGCAATCAGATCATTCAGACAAGCTCAACTTTACATATGTAACTTTTTAGGTCATAAAATGTGTTAGTAAAATTGCTCTTGCTTATATTCAAGAAAGTACTGGTCTCCATGTCTACTTTTTAGCTCGCCTGTCACATAGTGACAGGGTGAGCTTTTGTGATCCCCCTTAGTCCTTCATCCGTCCGTTCACAATTTTCTTGTGAAAACGATAGAGACCACATTTTGTATTTGATTTTAATCAAACTTGCACTCAACTTGAATGGGCATAAAATCTCGATTCCTTTCGAAAACTGGCCAGATCCCATCATGGTTTCCAGAGTTATGGCCCCTTCAAGGGCCAAAATTTGCTATTTTTGGCTTGTGAACACGATAGAGACAACATTGTGCAACCAACTTTAATCAAACTTGCACACAACTTGTATTGGCATAATATCTCGGTTCCTTTTGAAAACTGGCAAAAATCCCATCATGAGTTCCAGAGTTATGGCCCCTTAAAGGGCCAAAATTTGCCATTTTTTGCTTGTGAACATGATACAGACCACATTTTGCAATCAGCTTTAATAAAACTTGCTCACAACTTGTATTGGCATAATATCTTGGTTCCTTTCGAAAACTGGCCAGATCCCATCATGGGTTCCAGAGTTATGGCCCCTTAAAGGGCCAAAATTTGCTACTTTTGGCTTGTGAACACGATAGATACAACATTTTGCAATCAACTTTAATCAAACTTGCACACAACTTGTATTGGCATAATATCTTGGTTCATTTCGAAAACTGGCCAGATCCCATCATGGGTTTCAGAGTTATGGCCCCTAAAGGGCCAAAATTTGCTATTTTTTGCTTGTGAACACGATGTGATCTATGTCAAAACTTGATCTTATCATTTAGAGCAATGGTACTCAGGTGAGCGATATAGGGCCATCAAAGCCCACTTGTGACTTTTTGACAGTATAATTCATTCCAATTTTCAGTGAAATCATTGTCAAATAATCAAAAACAGATACAAACAGAAAAAGGGTGTTGAAATATGTATAATCAAACCGAAGTAATTTCCACCTTACTTTTAAGGTTAAGTTGAAATTCAGAGGTATAACAGAAATATACATTATGACAGGTTGGTGTTGAGTAGAGTTGGTATGAGTAGTGCTGCAAAGAAGCCACAGACACCAGCTTCAGTAGAAATGAGACCCCAGATCTCTGCAAGGTATGTGTAGCCATAGTAATATCCTAAATATAAAACTCTGAAGGGAGAGCACAGATGTAAGTCCCACTGTCAAGTGGCTTGAGTTTCACAGGTTGTCCATTCATGGCTCCCTGTTTCATGTGATTTTTTGTTAAATAAATTTCATGGGAATTAATATGCACTTGTAGTCTGGTAGATTGCCTTGTTTTTCTTTTTTCTTTTCAAATGGAATATGTGCAGATCTTATTTATAAGTTTCAATTTTAAAATGTTGGTGAATATTGTCCTGTTGTGTTATAAAATATTTCATACAGATTTGTTTTATTTCAGTAACAGTTCAGAGTGTATGAGAGGCAGACAGAGTCCATATGGTGTTGATAATGGAAACTTTCCTGAGGTAGATAAAAATATATATAAAATACCAATATGATGACCTTAATTGTGCTAATATTTTTTTCATTAAAAGTGCTTAGATTTCTTTTGAAGTTGACAGCTTTTTCCTGATATTGCAAAAGGTAGAAAAACAAAATTGATCGCAGTTATGGAGCAGCATTGATAAATCTCTGTGAAATGATTGGTTGGGAGATTGATGTTTTTGGGGTATGGTAGTGAAGGCTGCTGAGTGAGTCGGGCATCACTGACCACTTTTTATTACCAGTGGTCAGATTCTGTCATATGATAATGCCACCACACTTGGGGGCATCTGGTCTTCCTCTAACATTATAACTTAAAAGCTTCTGTATGAGGCCTTTAACCCTTACCCTGCTAAATTTCTATAATGAACTGGTCCATCATTAAATTTGAGCAGTACCATTTATTATTCAAATGGGTGTTTGCTTAAGATTTACCTACTGAATAGCGAACAGTGCAGACCATGATTAGCCTGCACAGAGGTGCAGGCTGATCTTGATCTGCACTGGGCGCAAAGGCAAAATCACTTGCCACCAGCAGGCTAAAGGTTAAACACTTGGCAGTTCATCTTAATTATGAATAAGAAAATGAAAATAACTGAATGGAAAGTTATAGGTACTACTGTTTAAAAGAAAGAAAAAAGAAATAATTTATTATACAGAAGATATTGCAGATGCTTCTCTTTAGGTTCTTAAAATGTATGGTAACATTTTGTTCATAAAAACATCATACAATATTGTTTTATACAAAAATATGTTGAAGTAATTAAACGTACTGTTTATGCAAAGAAATATTAAATGTACAGTTTACGGAAATTAAGTTATACCGTTACGTAAAATTATTGAAAGTGCTGTTTATGAAAAAAAATACTAAAAGTGCAAATAATGAGAAGTAAAAAAAAAACACCGAAAGTATAATTTATGAAAAAAAGATAAACATGCAGTTTATGAAAAAAAATAATGAAAGTGAAATGTATGAAGAAATACTGAAAGAGTAATTTATGAGAAAAATAATAAAAGTGCATTTTATGAAAAAATTGCTGAAAGTGTAATTTATGGAAAAAATATTAAAAGTGTAATTTATGGAAAAAATGCTGAAAGAGCATTTTATGAAAAAATATTAAAAGTGCAATTTATGGAAAAAATGCTGAAGGTACATTTTATGAAAAAAATACTGAAAGTGTAATATATGGGGAAAAATACTGAAAGTGTAATTTATAAAAAAAAATGATACTGAAAGTGTAATTTATGGGGAAAAAATACTGAAAGTGCAGTTTATGAAAAAAGAAAAGTGAATTCATGTAAAAAAATATATGGAAAAACTACCGAAAGTGCAATTAATGAAAAAACTACTACTATGGGGAAAAAAATGAAAGTGCTTTTCATGAAAAAAAAACAAAGTATAATTTACGGAAAAAAATACTAGAAGTGGAATTAAAGAAAATACAGACAAAGCAGTTCATGAAAGAAATGCTGAAAATACAGTTTATGAAAAAAATACTGAATGTGCAATCTTGAAAAAATATGTAATGTTCATGGGAAAAATACTGAGCATTATAATTAGTACTCATACTATATAATTCTCATACAAGTATAGAAATGACAACCTCTAAAGTGAACACTATTATACCAGATATATTTGTTATGGCTGATTTGCTTTCAGATGTTGCCTGTGAAAGAAACAGTGAACACTATTATACCAGATATATTTGTTATGGCTGATTTGCTTTCAGATGTTGCCTGTGAAAGAAACAGTGAACACTATTATACCAGATATATTTGTTATGGCTGATTTGCTTTCAGATGTTGCCTGTGAAAGAAACAGTGAACACTATTATACCAGATATATTTGTTATGGCTGATTTGCTTTCAGATGTTGCCTGTGAAAGAAACAGTGAACACTATTATACCAGATATATTTGTTGTGGCTGATTGTTATGGCTGATTTGCTTTCAGATGTTGCCTGTGAAAGAAACAGTGAACACTATTATACCAGATATATTTGTTATGGCTGATTTGCTTTCAGATGTTGCCTGTGAAAGAAACAGTGAACACTATTATACCAGATATATTTGTTATGGCTGATTTGCTTTCAGATGTTGCCTGTGAAAGAAACAGTGAACACTATTATACCAGATATATTTGTTATGGCTGATTTGCTTTCAGATGTTGCCTGTGAAAGAAACAGTGAACACTATTATACCAGATATATTTACTTCAGTTGTTTTGCTTTCAGATGTTGCCTGTGAAAGAAACAGTGAACACTATTATACCAGATATATTTGCTTCAGTTGTTTTTGCTTTCAGATGTTGCCTATGAAAGAAACAGTGAAAGAGTTTGTTTTCTTTTATGGCTGTAGAAATTTGGAAAAATATACCTTACTCAATAAGAAATGCTAGCTCAGTAAATTCATTTAAATATTTACTTAGAAACTTTATTTTAATCAATACAGTGTAGAGTTATGTTATGTGACTGTTAACATGTGTTTTTCTTCTTTACAAGTCTGCTCTATGGAATGACTGTGACATTTTCATTTGTATGAGTAAATGGTTTTGTGTTTGTTAGAGGGCCTCATTGAAAATAAGAATTGTATGTTATGTATGAAACTTAATGAGTCTTACCCTCTTTAAATAAAGAATTTATTATTATATTATTATTATTATAATATTATACTAGATATATTTTCAACAGTTGTTTTGTTTTCAGGTGTTGCCTGTGAACAAAACAGTGGCTAGTTTGATGTCGTCCCTCAAATATCAAACAAAGACACTCTACCCAGGAAGAGGTAATAGTTAACTATTGTATAAAACTATTAAATGCAGATATGTAACTACCCTAGATTTAGAGTGGTAAATTTTATTATTTTATTACTCAAAATAAAAACCAATTATCTCATACAACACTCTTTATTCATCAAGAATATGCATTGATACTTACAATGATAGTTAAACAAATGCATGATACATTTTGTAATAATTTAATTAAATTCAGTAAAAGTATATTGACAATATTGGGAGTTGATCGGCCGCTCATGACTCAACAAGGGTCTCACCGTGTAGAGTCGTTAAAAGCACAGCAAAATCCGTTGACCGAGAGGAGAACAGACGCACCAACCCAAGGCTTGCAAAAACAACGCATCTGCGCAATCCATCGAACTTCGAATTGTGAATCCAACCCAGCCCGGGTGTCACCAGGATGCGGTCAAATGCACAACCTGAGCCAATGTAAAGCGAGGCAATATAACACAATGGACCACAAGGCAAAGCAATGCAAGACACTTTGTACTTTGTAACAGGTATCACTCAAACAACGCAAAGTAACGCAAGACACTTTGTACTTTGTAACAGGTGTCACTCAAAGGCAAAGCAACACAAGACACTTTGTACTTTATAACAGGTATCACTCAAATGCAAGCACACAACAATTTCAATTGAACGTCGAGCTACCATTCCACCCATTTCGGGTTTCACCGAGAATGAGCGAAACCGCAACACGAGTCAATGAAAGGCAAGGCAAGGCAAGGCAAAGTGACACCACTGAGAGCAACGCAACACACGCAACACTAGGAATTGCCAAGTACTAGGGCAAAACCTTTTACTATCCAGTTAACACAAACTGGTAAACATATGATACCCCAAAGTATGCAACTTGAATGCAAACATACAGACACCGATCCGCTCACCTCACAGCCGACAGAATTTTACCGCCACAATAAATTTATAATTTATCCGCCAAAATTCTATGGCCTTTCAAACTCTTCTTTAAAAAATCGCATCTTTTATGTAATCACCAAAAAACTGTAGTCCTACTTTCTTATACTGTATTCCATCTGACCGAAACAAAATGTGGCATAGCATCAATATCGAGCCTAATTATAATGAATTTGCCACCTGAATAAGCTAACTTGCGGTAGGCCATATATTACTAAATCTAATCTTACCACTTCAAAAGCTGTGAGTTTGATATAACTTGCATCAACAATTAGACAGTACAAGCTCCCCTTTTAAAGATTTGGCTGAAACGGCAGAAAAAAGAAAAAACTGACGTTTTACTCCAGATTAACGAGTAGAAGTCCTGAACTTACGATTATTTCTCTATTAATTGAGATAATTAATGCACATACAGAAGACATTTTGTCTGCGCCTATAGAAAAATTTATGTGACCCGATTTCTACTCCTTAATTCTGAAATAACGGGGTTTGATAGATACATATTTCATTGTTTTGAATTTTTATATACGCATATTTGTTCTCAACTACGGACAAGTCTGAAACTTGAACAATTCGTATGTTAATCGTTTGCTCACATAAACAAACCAAAGTATGATACAATAAACAAAGTCTAACATATTTTCAACTCGTATTCCTCGTATATCGTGCATGGGAAGCAGTCGCATTTGACCTTTATTAAAAACTTTGTCGATAGAGCCCGCTTGTCTCGGTAGCACAATTATTTCGACAGCCGTCTAACAGCTTATTTATGCTGAAACCCGTATGCAAATGAAAAACCCGTGCAGTTTGTGAAATTAATTTAAAGCCCTGTTCCCGTCCTACATTTTAACCTTGAATTGTAACTGAAAAAGCATGAAAATCCCGACTATGAACAGTGACACCTATCAATATAGTCTATTTTATATATAATTCTATATGAAATACCATTGGTTTTGCGTGCAACAGTGTGGTATGTGCCTATTATAATCATGGTTGCATACACACAAAAGAATTAATTGAATAGCAGCGGGGTAGGATTTTAAGCCTGTAATATAAGTTAAATTCGTCTTTCACAAAACAACATACACTATAAGACAATAATGTGATGGGTTGACATCGGTCATTGTTAAGGTAAACGGTACGTGATTTTTTTTATTTATTTTTTTATACGCCCGTTTGAAAAACGGGACGTATTATGGGAACGCCCCTGGCGGGCGGGCGGGCGGGCGGCGTCCACAGACCTTGTCCGGAGCATATCTTCTACATGCATGAAGGGATTTTGATGAAACTTGGCACAGTTGTTCACCATCATGAGACGGAGTGTCATGCGCAAGAACCAGGTCCCTAGGTCTAAGGTCAAGGTCACACTTAGAGGTCAAAGGTCAAATTCAAGAATGACTTTGTCCGGACCATATCTTCTTCATGCATAGAGGGATTTTGATGAAAGTTGGCACAATTGTTCATCATCATGAGAAGGAGTGTCATGCGCAAGAACCAGATCCCTAGGTCTAAGGTCAAGGTCACACTTAGAGGTCAAAGGATACAAGAATGAAAACTTTGTCCGGAGCATTTCTTCTTCATGCATAGAGGGATTTTGATATAACTTGGCACAAATGTTCACCACCATGAGGCGGAGTGTCATGTGCAAGAACCAGGTCTCTAGGTCTAAGGTCAAGGTCACACTTAGAGGTCAAAGGATACAAGAATGAAAACCTTGTCCGGAGCATTTCTTCTTCATGCATAGAGCGATTTTGATATAACTTGGCACAAATGTTCACCACCACGAGACGTAGTGTCATGCGCAAGAACCAGGTCCCTAGGTCTAAGGTCAAGGTCACACTTAGAGGCCAAAGGTCAGATACAAGAATGACTTTGTCCGGAGCATTTCTTCTTCATGCATGGAGGAATTTTGATGTAACTTGACACAATTATACACCATCATGAGACGAAGTGTCATGCGCAGTTCCCTTCTTTCGAATTACTTCCCTTTGTTGTTACTATAAGTAGCTTATATTGTAACTTTTTCATTACTAGTCGTAGGGAAAAATCGAGACCACTTTTCTTTAGTACAACATGCATGCTACATCCAATTTTGAGGTGTATTTTGACCAGTCTCTACCTGGTAAAGATTTTTGTGAGGACTTACAATTTTTTTTTTTGATTTTTTTTTTTTTAAGATTAACTTCCCTTAGTTGTTACTATAAATAACTTATATTGTAACTTTTTTATAATTGACCGTAGGGAAAAACCAAGACCACTTTTCTGTGGTACAACATAGATGTTACTTTCCAATTTTAGGTGTATTTTAAGGTATCTCTACCTGGTAAGGAGTTTTTTTGTGGACTTAGAAAAACAAAACACTTAGTTATTACTAAACAACCACAAAATTAAAATTCCATTTGCAAATACAGGTGCTAGAGTAAAGAAATTTGCTGTGACGGGCGTATATTGTGACATTCTTGCACTCTTGTTTTTAATGATTTAATAGCTGTATTGTATGTAACCGAGGTATAAGTGCTACTTTTATTTAAGATTGTAACAATGTTCGAACTCTATGGATCTACATCAGGAGCTGCTTATCTGAATCTGAATAACTTAAACCAAAACAATGTATCAAAAATGTCATCGTGACGACCTGGTACTTATCAGCGTTAATAGGAAAGCAATAAAAATCTGATAACTACATGATAGTTCGTACAAGATACTTATAACTGCCCTATTGAGACAAGTGAGCTTTTAGATTTATTACTTATTATTCAGTAGTTGTTTAATAAGTTTGATCCCCAAACCACAACCGCCGCTAAGATTGGAAACAATTCCGTCAATGTTATGTTTGCTGTAAATCCAAGTCTGTACCATAAATCAAGTCATCAGTGACGGTGAAAATAAATACCAAAATCGGAATATTCACCCGGGTACTATCAAGAGACAAAATTATAAATCTTAGTTTGTAACAGAAAAAACTGAAATCCAACTGATTTATTTTTGTAAAAATCATAACATTGTTAAATATCCTAATTCTTGTATGATTATATAGTTTTGTCAGACCAAAAACGGCGAGTAAAGATTGACCGGTAAAAATTGTCATCATGACGAACCAGTACAATCTTAGAAATGTAACAATTTATTAGTGTTCAATTTTGATTTATGCAGATTCTAAAATCTAGCAAACTATTCAAATGTTATGTACCTGGTTAAGTTACAAATGAAAGCGACTTTAATTGATATGTCAACGTCCTCGTGTATTAGATCTACAAATAAGTTTTAATTTGTGTTCACCTGTGAATTTAATGTTTTGACATACTTCTATGCTACATAACGTAAACTATTTATAAATGGTTAAATTGAACCTGCTGCGCATGAATGACGTAAACTGAGATCCGAAGTGACCTAATTATTGAACCCATTTATATTAACCGTTAATAAAATCGTTCATTGTATGATAAATGGTGAGTTCCTCTATATTCACCTGAAATATTTTTGTGAAATGAAACATTTTACTGAAATCTTGAAATTTAGCAGTGGGGCCGGCTACTCGGTCAGTTTCAATATTATTTTCAATTTGCGTATTGATTATTCTGAATTCAGTGAAACGTATTTAATTATTACTCTTAAAGTGAACATAGCAATTCAATGAAATTAGAAGACAGTTTGTGTAAGAGATAAGATGTTCCAATTGTTATGTTTCCTAAACTGACGGAATCTGAGAAGTGATCCTTTATGAAAGGAAGCTCGAACAAAAAGACGAACACTTTTGATTACTTAAAGACTTTAAATTATGCGCGTTGAAATTTGTACACTTTACAACGTAAGAAAATTTGCGAATAAACCACGTACGATTACAGAAATTACAGTCATAATACATATGCATAAAAACTGATGTTAACTGGTTTAACCTGCATGTAATGGCCCATAAATTATTATGGAGCTGAAGTGCTTTGACGTAAAAGAAATTGATCGTCATAACTCGTGAATGAGTAAGTTCTTCTAACGCAATGCGCGATCTCTGAAGTTATACATATAATGCAATATCTCATCAATTTTGTAAGAATACCTGGTATACTGAAACGTAAGTGATTAATTCATTAGTAGATTTCTCAAAAAACTTAATATTTTTCTGTACATTCAATGCGCTAGTAACTATTCAGATTAACTACCAAACCCTTGCAAACTGTGCATTTCGATTGTAATACCTAATTTATCTACTCGCCTTAACATTCAATTAAAGCTCACACTGAATCGCTAAGTAAACATCTGTCGAGCGTAAAGTTTGTAAAGAAATGTCAAATACAGTTCAATTACTAGGTCATTCATACCACAAGTTTTCAAAACAAATATTTCTCTACATGCAAAATAACCTTTCTAATATTTGTTTATACATGTATTTTGTTTTAGCTTGAACTCATGTTTTTCTTATAAATATTAAAATATGAAAATCGTAGCTAGGATACAAAAACTAAATCTAATTTTTACAAACATGATGTTTACAAAAACGAACTGCTCCAGTTCTACCTTATAACCTTAAATTGACACTGAAAAAGCATGGAAATCATGACTATGAACAGAGACGCCTGTCAAAATAGCGACTATTAAATGAAATTATACATTTGTGTATACAAAACACCTTTGATTTTGCGAGCTAAGTGTAGTACATGTTGCCTAATGTCATCAAAAGTTATATACACATTAAAATTTGAATAACTGTGGAGCCGAGTTTACTGATATTGTATGCCAAAATAGAGTCAAAAGGATAGCCTGTAGACACGTGCGTAGCTATATATTTGCGTCGCCACACCCCATTCGTGAGTATTATGAAAAAACCTAAGGATCTATGTTTGAACAACAAACAATCTACTTAAATCTGTGATATTATTTTTCGACATACCGGCAGAAGATTGGTAACACCGTCAACAACATTCTCTTCTAAAGCATCTTCACCTAGCATCCCTCTTAACATTGTCCTGAGGAGCATACTGCAGAATATTTCTGTTGCAAGGATTCCTCCGAAATATCAATTCCCGCCTTTGACCATGAGGCATTGCAATGATAAATCAAAACATGTAAATAGTTTTGACGTTACCGACGGTGTAGCTAGCAAAATATGAGAGAACTGCACGAGATTATTGGTATTTATATTATATCGACTGGGTACCAGTATCAGTAGGAACCAGTTCAGATCAGCCAAGTGTAACAATAACAATGACACGTTTATCTACGAAAACAGACGACAATTTAATAAACTAGCAGACGGTAATTAACGAGCAACAATTTGAGAAAAAATAAATTAAATTATTTTAATTCTAAAATAATTTCCATTATTGCTTATGTTACTAAATATAGTAACAAATTTGCACTAAATTTAAACGTATATGAGCAGTGTGAGGCCGATTAGTTTTCGTGTGAGCTGGTGTGCCTGATATCAGTATGTGGGACACTTCCGGCAATATCAGGCACACTTCAGCTGTGCAAAACATACAGAATTTACAAAAGAAGGCATTGTAAATTATCATAATTTTGCTACCTTCCTCTTCTAGCCTGGTTGAACAATGCTGACACAAGAAACTACAGCCATAGAATGCATAAATTTATAACAGATGTTTAAAAGGAAATGCCGTCAGCGTCATCAGACAAAATTGACATTCCCGCGCATTACATGAGCATTCAATGATGCTGTGTTGTGCAACATGAAATTATTTTAATTCCGTTTTCACTTAACAGTAGAGTGGAACATATGCAATAAAAAGGTTATAAAACAGCCCTTACAGAAGAAAAAGGCCTTCTGCGTACTCTTGCTGTGTACATACAGCGTATATGATGCGTACATGATGAGTACTGAAATCCAGGGCTTTAAATAGTACGCAGGATATACACCGCACATACACCGATAGTACGTTTGTAGTACACTTTTAACATGCAAATGAGCTCTGCCGCATCAACTTGCTGCGTACATGCTGTGGACTACACAGCTGAGCCTGCGGTGTACTACCCCTGTGGCGTACATGCTGTGTACTCCTGCGGCGTACATGCTGTGTACTCCTGGCCTGAGTCCTGCAACGTACATACTGTGTACTCCTGGCCCGAGTCCTGTGGTGTACATGCTGTGTACTCCTGCTGCATACATGCTGTGTACTCTTGTGGCGAAACTGCTGTGATAATGTAAATTCCTTACCCCACCAACTTTCGTATGCAAATGCTGATCATTGGACAGAAAAAAACAGAAAAAAGATAAGTGACATGCATCAATAAGTATTTACCCTTACCAAAATAATGTATATTGATGTTATCAAATAAATTAGTATGCTTTTCTTCATCCACTTTTCAATGAAATAAATAAATTTTTGTAGCATGTAATTTGGTAAACATTTGAAGAAAATGGCGTAACTGCATCAAGGGGAAACAACTTTAATGCAACTAAATATAAGTGTTATGATTTATTATAGACGATGTGTGCGTAGTATGTATTTATTTTGATTAAAATCCATCTGAGAACAATCAAGGACTGGAATTATATAAGCATTTATACACTTTTATGTCCGTAAAAGGTAGTGCGCCAAAAAATTTTGGATTGATTTTTACCAATGGGGCGAGCGCAATTAGCCAAAAACGTTCTGAAAATATACGAGCAGCAAATCAGATGAACAACTTTTTAATTTGGTGAGGCCTTAATGAGTTAACATAATGAGCATTAAAGCCTTTGTAAAACATGATAGAATGGTGTTTTGCTTAAGAGTATTCAAATAACAGTGAGAGCTATTAATTCTTCTCATTCGGGCGCTGTTGAGGCATTATCTTGGTAATTATTTCATGTATTGCAAAATGTAATGCAATGAAGTTCTCCTGCATACATGCTGTGTACTTGTCGAAATAGTATGCGGCATGTACGCGGCATGCGGTGTATGTAAAATGTACTCCTCTGGCGTACTACTGTGTTCGCGGTATATACACAGTAAATACGCAGCATGTACACCACAGAGGCATGCTTCTGTAAGGGAGGGCTGGTGTGCCTTAAGGCGATATTGGCCAAAACCTCTCCTAGTATGCCAATATCGCCTTAAGGCACACCAGCCCTGTATAATAACCTCTATAAGAATGTTAACACCACTGAAAATTTGCTTGATGATACAAATCAAAATAATTTGCTTAACATAATACGCTGTTTGGTAAACTGTGACAAGCAGTTTATAGTAGTGATATAGTAGTCAACAGAATAGTTTAAAATGCATGTGTCCACTATATTATTTGGATATTCTAGCATAAAATTGCTGCTTTGTTTTCAGGTCTGAGTGAATGTTAATAGAGAATTTCTCGTGCTTACACCTTGTTAATACATAATACCTTTTAACATATGCATAGTCCATGACCAAGCATAAATTTATTACAGCCCAGTGATTGATAATTCAAAAAGAATTGACATCAACTGATCAAACATTGCTTATGTTCTGGCGCATTTCATGAAATTTAATGATGTTGGTAGACAGTATATTCATTTTGTTTAGCCTTTTACATGTTTTAAGCTCACCTGTCACAAAGTGACAAGGTGAGCTTTTGTGATCGTGCGGTGTCCGTCGTCCGTCCGTCCGTCCGTGCGTCCGTCCGTCCGTAAACTTTTGCTTGTGACCACTCTAGAGGTCACATTTTTCATTGGATCTTTATGAAAGTTGGTCAGAATGTTCATCTTGATGATTTCTAGGTCAAGTTCGAAACTGGGTCACGTGCCTTCAAAAACTAGGTCAGTAGGTCTAAAAATAGAAAAACCTTGTGACCTCTCTAGAGGCCATATATTTCACAAGATCTTCATGAAAATTGGTCAGAATGTTCACCTTGATGATATCTAGGTCAAGTTCGAAACTGGGTCACGTGCCATCAAAAAACTAGGTCAGTAGGTCTAAAAATAGAAAAACCTTGTGACCTCTCTAGAGGCCATATATTTCACAAGATCTTCATGAAAATTGGTCAGAACGTTCAACTTGATGATTTCTAGGTCAAGTTCGAAACTGGGTCACGTGCCGTCAAAAACTAGGTCAGTAGGTCAAATAATAGAAAAACCTTGTGACCTCTCTAAAGGCCATATTTTTCATGGGATCTGTATGAAAGTTGGTCTGAATGTTCATCTTGATGATATCTAGGTCAAGTTCGAAACTGGGTCACGTGCCATCAAAAACTAGGTCAGTAGGTCTAAAAATAGAAAAACCTTGTGACCTCTCTAGAGGCCATATATTTCACAAGATCTTCATGAAAATTGGTCAGAACGTTCAACTTGATGATTTCTAGGTCAAGTTCGAAACTGGGTCACGTGCCATCAAAAACTAGGTCAGTAGGTCAAATAATAGAAAAACCTTGTGACCTCTCTAAAGGCCATATTTTTCATGGGATTTGTATGAAAGTTGGTCTGAATGTTCATCTTGATGATATCTAGGTCAAGTTTGAAACTGGGTCACGTGCCTTTAAAAACTAGGTCAGTAGGTCTAAAAATAGAAAAACCTTGTGACCTCTCTAGAGGCCATATATTTCATGAGATCTTCATGAAAATTGGTCAGAATGTTCATCTTGATGATATCTAGGTCAAGTTCGAAAGTGGGTCACGTGCCTTCAAAAACTAGGTCAGTAGGTCAAATAATAGAAAAACCTTGTGACCTCTCTAGAGGCCATATTTTTCATGGGATCTGTATGAAAGTTGGTCTGAATGTTCATCTTGATGATATCTAGGTCAAGTTCGAAAGTGGATCACGTGCCATCAAAAACTAGGTCAGTAGGTCAAATAATAGAAAAACCTTGTGACCTCTCTAAAGGCCATATTTTTCATGGGATCTGTATGAAAATTGGGCCGAATGTTCATCTTGATGATATCTAGGTCAAGCTCGAAACAGGGTCATGTGCGGACAAAAACTAGGTCAGCAGGTCTAAAAATAGAAAAACCTTGTGACCTCTCTAGAGGCCATACTTGTGAATGGATCTCCATTAAAATTGGTCAGAATGTTCACCTTGATGATATCTAGTTAAAGTTTGAAACTGGGTCACGTGCCTTAAAAAACTAGGTCAGTAGGTCAAATAATAAAAAAACCTTGTGACGTCTCTAGAGGCCATACTTTTCATGGGATCTGTATGAAAGTTGGTCTGAATGTTCATCTTGATGATATCTAGGTCAACTGGGTCAACTGCGGTCAAAAACTAGGTCAGTAGGTCTAAAATTATTAAAATCTTTTGACCTCTCTAGAGGCCATATTTTTCAATGGATCTTCATGAAAATTGATCTGAATTTTCACCTTGATGATATCTAGGTCATTTTCGAAACTGGGTCACGTGCGGTCAAAAACTAGGCCAGTAGGTATAAAAATAGAAAAACCTTGGTGACCTCTCTAGAGGCCATTATTTTTCATGAGATCTTCATAAAATTAGTGAGAATGTTCCCCTTGATGATATCTAAGTAAAATTCAAAAACAGGGTCATGTACCTTCGAAAACTAGGTCAAATAGATCAAATAATTGGAAAGACATTGTGGACCTCTCTAGAGACATGTTTTCAATGGAATCTTATGCAAATTGGTCTGATTTTTGATCTTGATAATATTAGGTCAAGTTCAAAAACTGGGTCACATGAGCTCCATAACTAGGTCACTATGTCAATTAATGTCGTCATACTCAAAAACTGGGTATGTGGGAAGAGTGTGAACGATCAGGAACATCCATGTCCTCTTGTTATATTATCTATGATCAGACTCAACATTTTCAGTGGATTCTGCAGATGTTACAACAGAAAAAATATGCGTTATTACTACATTAAGATTTTTGCAAGATATATCCCTAAATTATTAACACAATATTTCAGTGTGACTAAACAGTCTAAGATGCTTTTGAAATCAAAACAAAATCAGTATTCCTTCTGGGTATTTACTTACGTGTAGTACTGATTTACACCTGTATTGTTCTTTCTCAATGTCACATGTACAATTTAACTTTGGAAATGAAAAAAATAAGAAAATTGATTTCAGCTGTAAATGATAAACTTTAAACTATGAAGTTGTTCTCCCTTTGTCATCTGTGAGAGGCAAAGTGGTGCACAATTAGAGTGTTGGACTCTGTTCCAGAGGTTAAGGGTTTAATATGCAGTAGAGCTGTATTTAACAATCCTTCTACAAAGGCATTAGTATTTGTTTTTAAGCCAGGGGTTTCGTGCCTGATGAGAGACAGGATTTGACAGTGGTTTCCACAGTCCTTTACAAGGCATTGCGTATTGTACTTGTTTTAAAGTCAGGGATTCTATGCCTGCTGAGAGCAGATTTGACCATGGTCTTCCATAAAAGGCCTAAGTACTTTGTTAGAAGCCAAGGGTTCTATGCTGTGACAAATGGTCTCCAACTCCGTACCAAAAAATACAAGTACTTCTAGAACAAGGGCTTCTATGCCTGATGAGAGCAGAATTTGAGAAGTGGCCTTCACAATCCCTTACAAAGGCATTAGTACTTGTAAGAAGCCAAGGGATCTATGACTAGTGGGGGAAGAATTTGAAAATGGTCTCCACAGTCCCTTTACAAAGGCATTAATTACTTGTTAGAGACAGGGGTTTATACATGGTTGAGCGTGGGAATTTGACAATGGTTTACACAATCCCCCACCAAAACACAAGTACTTATTAGAAGCCAGGGGTTCTATACTTGGTGAGAGTGGAATTTGACAATGGTTTCCACAATCCCCCACCAAAACACAAGTACTTGTTAGAAGCCCAGCATTTCTATGCTTATTTTTCTGAGAGCAGCATTTGGACAATGTCTCAAAATCCTTACAAAACACCAAAGTCATTGTTAGAAGCCAGCATTCTATGCCTATTGAGAGCAGCATTTGGCCAATGGTCTCCAATATCCCTTATCAGAACAACAAGTACTTTTAGAAGACAGGGTTATATACTTGGTGAGAGTGGAATTTTGACAATGGTTTTCTACAATCCCCCCCCACACAAGTACTTGTTAGGAAGCCAGCATTCTTTGGCCTCACTGAGAGCAGCATTTGACAATGTCTCCAAATCCCTTAACAAAAACACAGTACTTATTAGATGACAGGGGTTCTATGCCTGATGAGAGCTGCATTTGACAATGGTACTCCTCAGTCCCTTTACAAAGGCCAATTATACTTGCTAAAACAGAGATTCTGTGGCCTGATGAGATTGGGAATTGGACAATGGAGGATCTACAGTACCTTTCTGAGGCATATAGTCATGGTTATGTTGCTTGCCGAGAGTAGAATTCGACCAATGGTTCT
The DNA here is from genome assembly GCF_021730395.1 of Mercenaria mercenaria. Classification (NCBI taxonomy): domain Eukaryota; kingdom Metazoa; phylum Mollusca; class Bivalvia; order Venerida; family Veneridae; genus Mercenaria; species Mercenaria mercenaria. The sequence continues at coordinate 41,687,826 of NC_069377.1, read as the reverse complement.
CCTCCTTTACCCAAAACACCAGTACTTGTTAGAAGCCAGGGGCTCTATGCCGCTGAGAGGGGAATTTGACAATGGTCTCCACAAAACCTACCAAGGCATTATAAGTTTTTTAACGTGAATAAGAGGTTTACTAATGCTTAAAGGGACTGGCCTCCAGTTCGTTCACAACAAGAAAAAACCAACTTTTTTTTAGCACGACTATTCGAATCTACTCACCCTGGCATCGGCGTCGGCGTCGGCATCACACCCTTGGTTTAAGTTTTTTTGCATGCAGTACCATACAGCCATCAGTTAAAGGCTCTTGCTTTGAAAACTTATTTTTTCTTTATCTAGGTCAATTACCATCTCACTGGGTCAAGTCCCATAACTCTGACATGTATTTGAGCAAATAATGCCCTTTTGGGACTTAGAAAATTTGCTTTTACGTTTAACATGATGTTACTATCTCCAAAACTAAATGCAGATATTGGAATTGAAACTTCACATGGTGTCTTCAGGGTTATAATACTAGTTGATCGCAGAAGTCATAACTCTGACTTCATTTTGGGCCAATTTATGCCGCCTTCTGGACTTTGAATTTCTGGTTTTGTTAAAGTTTTGCGTGCAATGTACAAACAGCTATTTCTAAAAGGCATATAGATTTGAAACTTTATTTTTTCTTTTTTCTAGATCAAAGTACCAACCTCCTGGGTCAGTCCCCTAACTTGACATGTATTTTGAGCAAAATTATTCCCTTTTTGGACTTAGGATAAATTCCTGGTTTTAAATTTTTTTATGCAAGGTAATTAGCTATTTACTAAAGGCATTTAAATTTGAAACTTATTTTTTCTTTTTCTAGATCAATTACCAAACCTCACTGGGTCAAGTCCCTTATCTGACCATGTATTTTGGGCAAATTATGCCCCATTTGGGACTTTAGAACATTCTGAAGATATCATTAAAGTTTTACATGCAAGTTTCTATCTCCAAAACTAATGCAGATATTGAATTGAAAACTCTCACAATGTGCCTTCGGGTTTTATAAAACTAGTTGATTAGGAGCAAGTCCCATTAACTTGATATGCATTTTGGTCAAACTGTGTCCCCTTTTGAACTTAAAACTCTTTTGGATTATTTAACTTTTTGTGGTAATATTTCCTGCTCTGGGACAATATTTTCGAATAGTTGAGCTTGGCTGTCTTACGGACAGCTTTGTTTAGAAATGCTAGAATTAAATGCTATATTTCTTAGAAGGCTTTAAAACTTAATTACTGACGGATCCTGTATGTTATGGAACACATGGAATTTGATGTTTTTATTACTTTTTACGATTTTCGGATGAAAATTGACAAAGAATTTGTACGTTTTACTCAGTAGAACTGTCTCCATTATTAATATCTATATTTTGAAGTCTTAATTCACTAATTCTGCTATAGTGCTATTTTTTACGACGATGGAAAAATGTCCGGGGTTCGATTCCCAACGCGGTCATCTCCTTTTTTTTCTTGATTTCAAAATTTTTTAAATATTTAAAAAACAAAACTCATTTTCTATAAGTTCATAATTATGACCAAACTTCAATTTGAAAGAAAGATTATTTTTAGCCAAATCTGGAGGGTCAGTGCCTTTTAACTCTCACTGTACAATCTTTTCTGTTGCTTTGAATTGTCATTCCAATAAAAAACAGCCAAAGATTAATGGCATTCTCGTTTAGTTTCAGACTATTTGAGGGAAGACACATGTGAATTGCTGGATGCTTGTCATGCAAAAAGTAAATCTTTCTCTTTAATTTTTGTGCTCTTTGTAGAGAAATGTGATAAATTTAGGCACTCAAGGATTAAAGTGAAGTTGGACCAGCTAAAAGTTCTGGCTTAAAATGATATGTTTTGGTGCTAGCAGACTATTTTGCTTTACACTTAAGAGTACTTAGTCACATTTAAGTGGTCTGAAACAGTGGCTACATTTTCTGTTGCAAATAAAGTTCAAACTAGGGAAAAGAAATATGAACGAATATGAATTAGTTTAAAGACAGCCTTGGCATTGTTTTTCAGTTTTCCACTTGAATTATTATTGCATAAGACCTCTTGCCAGAGTTATATTTTAGTGCAATGTCTAAACTCAGTATGATTTTACTTTTTTTAATTGTAAAATTTTCTACTTAAAAATGTGCATTGAGAAAAATCACCGTTTACTCATAAATAAAATGATAATACTAAAATTTTAAGAAAACTCACAGGAGGGCTATTTTTTACCCTTAGCAAACTGCTAAATATTAATTTAGGCTGGTGGCAATGGGCCATTCACACCTGCTAGGTGAGGACCCGAAGACCCACCTCTACTTCACAACTTCCATTTTCTAATTCAGTAAGAACTGAAACCCCTGTACATTTATGGTATGGTGTCTTAATATATATTTCAGTGCCCCAAGATCTGCAACTCCTACAAGACTGCCTGTGTTCAGCACAATCACTAGATCAGGGTCTGTGCGGAGACCCCTGGTGGAATCTTTCACAAGTGAAGATTCGGACCATCATTCCTCCTGTGGTAATAGTTATAGTTAGAACATGAATGAATGATACTTCATATATTTGTTTGCTTCAAAACACATTTCTATTTTTCTTCAGAACTCATCCATTCTAGCTAAACCTTTACTATGATAATGTATTTAAAATGTTACCATAAATTTGATATTGACTTATTAGCCCCTTACTGTTTGAAAACCAGTTTCTGGGACTATAAGAATGTGCTTTTCTGTCTGTCCGTCCATTAGCAATTTCGTGTCCGCTCTGTAACTCTTGAACCCCTTGAAGGATTTCAAAGAAACTTGACACAAATGTTCACCACATCGAGACAACATGCAGAGCGCATGTTTCGGTTGGTTCACTTCAAGGTCAAGGTCTCATTTAGGGTCAAAGGTCATATGAGTTTGTTTTGTGTCTGCTCTGCAACTCCTGAACTGCTTAAGGATTTTAAAGAAACTTGACACAAAGTTCACAACATCCAGACGACGTGCAGAGTGCATGTTTTGGAAGGCTTGGTCCAAGGTCAGGGTAACACTTAGGGGTCAAAGGTCATACCTTCGGGCTTATATTGCTCCGCATTGCAGTGCTTTTGTTACTAAAATAAATTTGACACAGACAAACTATTTTCCAATATCTTCATCCACATTGGAGTTATTAAACAGTCCAGTAACAGCTCAAGTTTCCTCAGATGTACATAATTCCACTATCCAGCATCAATATAGTAGAGTGAGCTGTCTCTTGAGACAGCTGTTGTTATTATTTCATTTTATCTTTAAAATGATAGTGGACCAGACTGTGCGGATGCGCAGGCTGGTCTGGATCCATGCTGGTCGCAAAGCCACTATGTTGGTTTTCTCATGGCACGGCTCATATTTTCTTTTCTTCTTTATTCAGATAACAGAAGGAATGTAGTTGAAGTAGTGGATAGAGGCATAAAAGGTGAACACAAACTAAACTTGCACAATGAGCATGCATATTCATTTAATGACCACATCTCTTTAGTGCCAAAGATAAACTTTACAGACATTAACCCATTTCAAGCTTTAAATGGGGAAAGTGGAATACCAGAAAATAGGAATTTACCTTCCGGGGGTCTTAGTAGCATCAAAAGAACTAGAGATCGGCCATACAGAAAGATTGACCATAACAATGTGCAGAAAGAAAATGAAAAACCTGAAGAAATTGAAAGTTTACACCATTTGTATAACAATTCCAGACTACTGGAACATAGAAGAAAAAAAGTTCAGAATGAGATTAGAACATATATTGATGCGCAGAAACGTGATCGTAACCATGACATACATAATGGTGATCTAGGGATTAAAGATAAGTTTAGTGATTTAAATCACTTCTTTGCTAGAAGGAAATTGGAAGAGGAGGAATATTTCTTCTTCACTGGAAATGGACAACATGTTTCCAAAATGCCCAAATCTCCTCTGCTAAAAGCTCAGGAAAAGCTGATAATGCCAGTATCTCCTGTGCTGAGTTGGGAGGCTACAAGTCTGTTACAGGCCAATGAAGAGAGTAGTTGTAACAGGGAGATATTTGAACCAATGGACATAGATACAAAAGGAGCAGAAGCAGTGAATCTGCTGCAGCAGAATGATCTAATAAAGGACAGATCTGTGCAACAGACATATGTTCATCCTGATGGACAGGAAACAGATTATGACACAACTTTAGGTTAGTCGATTTTTATGTAAGATGTAACTTTTTTTTCTTGTTATATAACATGAGAAATATAAGCAAAAATTGCATTTTTCTCCACACTTGTAAAAGTTCTTTGATAAAATCTTTGATGACTTGACTGGATAATGGGAAAAAATCATGCCAGACTGGATGTTAGCAAGTTTGTTTTCAGCTGGAATTACAACATTCAGTATTCAGGAAGTTGATAGTTATTGAAACTTTTATAATTAAAAAAAAACGAAGGAAAAAATTATGTCCAGGGTGTACTCAGCTCCTACAGATTTCATCCAATTCAAATGAAAGGTTGTATACATCAACAACATGAAGCAGACATGCATATATTATCAGAACTTTCATGTCTGATTATAACTTTTAAGTTATGCCCCTTATTTGGACTTTTTATGGACTTAACCATATTATTGTTACATCTCTACTTAGTTTAATAAACTCCTACAGTTTCCATCCAGTTCAAATGAAACTTGGTCACCGTGAAGTAAATATGTAATAATTGTCAAGATTTTCATGTATGATTAACACTGAGTTATGCCCCTTTTTGAGCCATACCACAATTACATCTGTATCTTGTGTACCCAATTCCTATAGCTTCCATTCCATTCTAATGAAACTTGGTGCACGTCATCAACATGAAGTGGACATGTATATATCATTAGGAGTTTTATTTGCTATCAATATTTTTGAGTTATGCTGGCGCTCATCCACTAGGCTTCCATGGCAGTTTTTAAATGTATGTGATCAAAGGAAATTTCTCAGTAAAGTTTATTTGTTTGACATTTTACTAGACTGGTTTAACAGACAGAGTAGAAGCAACAGTCAGTGTTCACATTGTTCTCAAGGTTCTGCAGACACTATCTCCCATGTTCAGGTAATATTTCCTCTTTACACGACTACATTTACCAACACCAATTAATAGATCAATAATCTCCGGAAACTGGAGATGAGAAATCAGAGAGATTGGTGGTGTAGTAGTTCATTAAATCATGTGTTTGAGACCCAGCGGTATCAAAGTTGCTTCGTAGTTGATACCAGTACTGTTTCCAGGAAGCAGATTTAGGTGTGATTCAGATATATTAAAATTTCCTGTTTCAAGTTGATATAAATATTTATAAACTAAACTTAGTAAATATATATCCATACACTATTTTGTGGGTGTTCATATTGTTCATAATATACACCTTTTTTAGAAGTTAAGTTTTTAGCTCGACTATTCGAAGAATAGTCTAGCTATTCTACTCACCCTGGCGTCGGCGTCGACGTCGACGTCGGCGTCACACCTTGGTTAAGTTTTTGCATGCAAGTACATACAGCCATCAATTAAAGGCATATAGCTTTGAAACTTATTTTTTCTTTTTCTAGGTCAATTAACAACCTCTCTGGGTCAAGTCCCATAACTCTGACATGTATTTTGAGCAAATTATGCCCCCTTTTGGACTTAGAAAATTTTGGTTAAAGTTTTACATGCAAGTTACTATCTCCAAAACTAATGCAGATATTGATTTGAAACTTCACTTGTGTCTTCGGGGTTATAAAACTAGTTGATAGCAGCAAGTCCCATAACTCTGACTTTCATTTTGGCCAAATTATGCCCCCTTTTGGACTTAGAAAATTCTGGTTAAAGTTTTGCATGCAAGTACATACAGCTATTTCTAAAAGGCATATAGATTTGAAACTTATTTTTTTTTTTTTCTAGATCAATTACCTAACTCACTGGCCCAAAAACCCAAAACCCCCCTGACATGCCCTTTTGAGCAAATTTTCCCCTTTTTTTAAAATTTGGGAAAATTTTGGTTAAATTTTTACATGAAATTTTTGTGACGGGAAAAGGGCCCAAAACCCGGCGACAGTAACCACAAACAAATAAACCACCCTTTACAATATTTTAAAAATTTTTTTTACAAAAGATGATTTTTAAAACAATGAATAGATATGAAAAAAAAAAAAAAAAATGATTAAAGAAAAAAAAAAAAAAAGAAATTTTTCAGTATTCTTTTAGATACAAAAGTTTTTAAAATTTTCCCATTCTAATCTGACCTTTACACAGTTTTTTTAAATTAAATTTGGTAATTTTAAAGGGTAGCACAAAAAAAAACAAATCTCAAAATCCATTTTTTTAAAAAACCGGAATACGTTGTTTCCGTGTTGGCTCCCTATGGGGGTAGGTGATTGCACCCCCTGAGTTTGTTTCCCAGGGGAAAACCAAAAATCACGTCTTTGGGGGTTTTTCCCCCGGCACAACCATGGGACGAAAGCTCGCGCGGGGAATATCCTCCGGAGTAAGCCCAATTTAACCTCGGAAATTGGGTATTTCCGGGTTTGAAAAATCACCAGGAAAAAATCGTCTGGGGGAAAGAAAGCTAAAATATATAACATTGGAAAGCACCATGGGAAAAAAACAAAAAAGTCGGGCAAAAAACTGCCCCTTTTGGGGTACACCATCCTCCGAAAGGCTCCCAAAAAATAAACTTTCTACTTATCAAAATAAAAGGGCAAACTAATTTAAAAAACGTAAACGGGATTAAAAATTAACTTCAACTTTTTACTTCCCATTATTCCAAAGATTACTTACAAAAAACCCCCAAAATTTAAAAAGTATGAAATGTTTAAAAAAAAGTATATAAAATTAAACTTAAAAGGGGTACGGATAGAAAAACGCAGCAATTATTTACAACTACAAATTAAAAAAATTCTTTTAAAAACAAACTTAAATGAGGGGTTGGGCATCCATAAAATACTTGCCAAAAACCTAAAAACGGCCACAAATTAGAGTGCTAAAACGGGCCCACCAAAAAAAATTTAAAAATAAATAAAAAACATGGCCTAAAATTTGCCAAAAAAATTTTTATACATAAAAATCCCTTTCAGTAAGGGCCCTTTCCATAATTAACAAAATTTTAAACATTTTTTTTTGAAAAAAATACTTTAAAAATTTCCATTTTTAAAAATTTTCCCAAGTAAAAATTTTTAACATCTTATTTTAAACGAAACATTTTAGATTCCCTTTCGAAAAAATTTACAAAATTCTGAAAAATTTAATAAATCATCCGACAAAACCGAAACAAACAAAAATCATGTCCCAAAAAAAGTAAATGTTAAAAAGAATTCTGTAGAATGAACAAAAATTTACCAAATAAAAATCGTAATGCAAAAATCAAAACAAAACTAAAAAATAAATTTCTTACCCCCTCGATCAAAAGCAAAATTTTCCCTAGAAAGAAAATAATTCAGCCCATAATTCTCTAAAAAGTCGTAAGGTGGGTCCCAAAAGCTATCTGTCCAGTCTATTTAAAGGATAAGCCCCCAAAAAACCCTAAAATTTTAAATGGTTTCACGGCTAACCCGGGGACTCTTACTATTTCTTTTCAAACGGATTCACGATAAAAACCCGGGGGAATCTAATTTTTTTTGGGCGCAAATTTAAAATGAAAATTTGAGGCCCTTTAAATTTTGGTTTTTGGGTATAAAAACATAGATTCCTGAAGTTTAAAAAATATCAATTTTCTTTTTAAACTGAACAGAATTCAAAAATTTTTTAAAGGGAAAATTAAATTTTATGAAATCCGAAAAACATGAGAGGTATTTCATGCGTAAAATCTGACTTTTTACCTCAAAAACCTAAAAAAATTTACAAAAAATGGCAATCCCCTCATTTACAATACAGAAAAAAAAGGCCCGATGCCCTTTTGTGACAAAACCCCCCCCCCTTAAAAAGAAAATTTATATTTTTTAAATGAAAAAAAAATGAAAAATTTTAAAATAGAAAAAAAAACAAAAAAAAAAAAAAACGCCCCTGTCACTACCCTGGTCCCCAAAATAAATATAGCCACCGGCCCTACATTTCTACTAAAATAATCTGCACCAACTTTTTTCTCTACCAGGAATTGTTTCTGATACGTTTCCTTAAAATGGCGGGAAAAGCCAAGGGCCCCTCCCCATCACCGGGGAATTCTAAGTTTCGCTTTATTAAAATAATTGAGGGGGGCTGTGATCGGTCTCTAATACAAAGTTTTTAAACCGAACAAAAAAACCGGTAAAAATTTTAGTTTATTTCCCCCAAAATACTATCGCAAAAACATCCTTTTCTATCACTGAGTACTTTTGCCCCCTAGGTAGCAATTTTCCTCCCTTTACATACCAACAGGAAATTTTTTCTCTCCTCACTTTTCCTTTAAGCAATACAAAACCTAAACCTAAATCAAAGCATTTTACCTCAATAAAAAAGTCTGATCAAAATCGGGGAAAAACCTTCAAAATGGGCGGACCCATTAAGCTAGCCTAAAAAGTCTAAAAAGCCTTTTTTTTTTTGGACTTTTCAAAACCCCCACTCTACAAGTTTTGGGCTCCCTTTTTCGTCAAATCTGTGAGGGGAACTGCAAGGGTTTTCAAAATTTGGGATAAACTTTCTGAAAAATCCAACTACCCCTAAAATTTAACGAATTCCCTTCTTGGTTTTTTGGGTTTTTTCTTATCCGTTGCCTGTACCTTTTTTGGGAACGGGTTTTCAAGGGTCGAACATCCCCTACATGTGCCCAAAACCATTCAAACTTTTTAAAAAAACCTTTAAAAAACCCACTTGTGGGTTTTTGCTTTTAAAATTTGGGCCTCTTTTAGTCTGGTTAAAAACTCAGAAAGGGCTCTAAAATTTTTTCTGGCCATGTATTTAAAACACCAGGATTAAATCTTTTAAGCTACCCTAGTGCCCTAGGTCCTTCAAAACCCTTTCCCCCGCTCAGTCTACAAAACGTTGCGGGTGCGTTAACAACCAAAGGGGCATCTTAGGGAACGGGAAAAAACCCTTTGGGGGTTTTTAAAAAGCAGTCAGGGGTTTCCCTTTTTCAGAAAAAGGGCCCCCGCCCGAAACCCTTTTTGCTCAAGTCTAGTTTAAAAAAATTCTATACTTAGTTTAAGTTTTTTGAAAACATTTCCTCCATTTTTGGCATGGGTTCACCCTCGAAAAACCGTCATTTTTTTTTACCTGACGAAAATCTATCAAACCCCCTTTACTGTTATCTTTTTTCCTTTTTGGGACATGGGGGAGGAAAATGGAGCACTGGAGGGTTCGATTACCCTCCCCAACTCCAACATTTTATCTATTTTCCTCTTTCACAAACGGGCTGCGAATAAAAAGGGAATGGGAAAACCCCTTTACTCTTATCGGATCTGTTTTGACAAAAAAAATTTCATTTTAAACTAAAGTTATTATTTCCGGGAATATCTTTTCATTTAACATCTGAAAATTTTCTAACAAGTAAAACTATTTCCCTTGTTTACATTCTACTGGTAACATCCTGGATTTATCTTCCATTTTTTGTACTTTCTGAAACCCTGCTTTATAGGACACAAAACTAAAAACCTTTTTCTACTCTATTCAAAAACTCATCACTACTTTCTTCGGATCTAACCCTGCCCAAAATCTCTCTGATCCTCCTCTACAATAGCTGCCCCAAACCTTTAAACCTAAAATACCCTTATCTGGTATAGACTTACAAACACCCTTTTCCTTTCACAGTACTGTTTCAGCGTTTGCATGAAACTTTTTCAATTTTTCCGGGCCAACATCAACCCTTTAATCTACCCTATTTACTCCCCTCACTACTACGTAAGGCCCCTTTCCAATGTAAACCAACTTTTTTGGTTTTTGTAGGCACAAACAAGTCCCCCTTACTACCCCCCAAAAACCTCCTATCTCAAAGCCTTCCTATTGTAATTTTTCTTGTATCTAGCACTACTTTTTGCTAACGGGTTGCTGATCAAATCTTACACTATTTTCCCAAAACTTTTTTTTTTGAAAATCCATAACTACTGGAATTTGGTTTTTAAAAACCCCCCATCTTTCCCCTCCGCTTCCCACCCAAAACCTCTCTTAGCACATTTTCCCGGGCCCCAACGGATTGTTCTAAACCAAAAAGAAACTCCAAAAGGGAAAATCCCAAACTTTTTTGGGCGGAACTTCACGGTAAGCAAACAACATAGCATTCAAATACCAAACCCACCCCAACTCTAGGCTCTCAAAACACATACGCTTAAAACCCTTTTGCTTCAAATTTAACCTTTAAAACTTCTCTACAAAAACCGTTACACAGGGGGTGTTTACGGTGTTTTTGTTTAACTCCCTTTAAATTTGACAAAAACCTACTTATTTATTTTGCCAAATTTTCCTCTAACCCTAAATGCGACCCCCAAAATTTGGGTAAGAAATTTCCTCTGGCACTCCTAATCTACTGTACATATCTACAAATCCCCTCTCTACTTCCCATTTTCAACCTGGGAATGCTAAAAAGCTTTTTGGAATCTAGTACATAACTCCATAGTCAAAATGTACCTTTTTTCCTATCACCCATAGGTTCAAACGGCCCAACGTATCGAGGAAAACTCCCCTTAAACGGAGTATCAATCAAAGGTTTTTTTTCCCCCTAACGGAAAATTTTACTTACTCTACCCTTCCTTAGAAATTTTGCAAATACTAAAAATGACGACGTACCTCCAAACCTCGGCCTTACTCCTGGCCAGAAAAATTTCCCGCCAAATTTAACCCCCCTATCACAAATTTTCCCTTTTAACCAAAATGGCCTACAGAAAAACGAGTAAAGTCCCAATTTTTCATAAACAGTTTCTTTTTTAAGCCATTTTAGGTACAACAAACTGTCCTATTTTTCCCTAAATTCGGGGCGGTATACTCTTATATAACAACCCCTTATTCCTTATCTAAAACCTAACTAAACCCCCTTTTACCTCTCCCACTGCTTAATCGTATTTCCTCAGCCCTTTCTACCCAAAACTCCGGGGCTATCTTTCGTTGTTTTATCAAAGAATTCCTCTAAAAACTCTAAAATCTGAGGGGAATTTTTCAAGTTTTAAATTTGCTTCAAAAACTTTGGCTTGCCCCCTTTTTTTTCCCTCCTGCGACGCTAAGCAAACAAAACTGAGGTTCTACAGCCCCCTCTACTTTAAAAATTAAAAACATAAATTGGGTAGGAATTAACTAAAACTAACCCTCAACTGTACCCTTAAAATCCGGACAATCAAAAACTTTTTTCTAGTTTACATCTGCCTATTTTTCACTTCCCATCAAATTGTCCCTTACCCTAGGGGTTTTTCTCAAAAAAACTGTTTGTTTCTACAATTTTCCGTTTCACTATTCACACTGAAAACCAACCTGTATCCCCATAGCGTTTAACCCCAAAACCTTTACAAGTCCCCGGGTTTTTGTAGGCATGTACTTACACTAACAAACCTAACTCCTCTACTCCTAAACCCTTATTCTAATTTTTTTCCACTCTCTGACCTCTTGACTTACCCCATCTCTATCCAATTTCTTCCCCTCTACCTCTCCTCCTAGAGGGGGGTCCCACACCCCCTCTACCTCTATTTCTATTTTCCCTTACTATTTCTATTCCCCCCTTTACTATTTTCCCTTTGTTCCTGCTCACTTCTAACTCTGCTCTCCCTTTTGGGCATTTTAATCCCCGCCGTACTTTCCACCCCTACATTTAAAAATTAGTATGCCCTTTCGACCACCAAAATAAAACTTCATTTACACCAAAGGGTTTAAAACCCCCTACCTCTATTAGCAACATTGCTCCCAAACCTCTTTTAAACTATCCCTACATTGGGATACTAGGATAGTGTCCTCTGAGGTATTTTTTCCCAAAATGGTTTTAGCTCCGGTCCTTATTTTTTTCGATTCACGACATACGGGGAAACCTTTTCCTCGATCTTTGCAAACAAATCTGCATCTTCGGGCTACAATCCCAGTTTTAAACAAACCCTCTTACAAATTTAAAAATTCTGGAAATATTCTGTTTTACATACACCCCAAAAAATTTGGGGCCCCTAATTAAAAAAATCAAAATAATCCTTCAAACGTTTTCCTCCCCCTTATTTCCATTCTAAGCCAACCTCTAAAATCTATTATTCGGGCTGAAAAAATAAACAAAGGTCTTTTTTATCACGGGGCCTCTCTTTTTCTAAATTTTTTTCTTAAACCCAAAGGGGTCAGGATTCGAACTGACTTTAGCAAAGCGGTTTTCCCAAGTTTATCAAAATCCTTCCTACCCTTCCAACAAGCCTAAAAAAAAACCCTCCCCTTCCCGTCCCCTTTTTAAAAGGGAAACCGGAAAATTTAAGTGCCATATCCCTTTACCCCCAACCCCTGCCCCAAAAACAGCGTACTTTTTCGTACACATTAAAGAAGGGCATCCAGGAATAAATTTTCCCTCATCAAAGGGAGCTTTTTTTCCCCTTTTAAACCTTTTTTTCTTACTCATCTTTTCAAAGTCGTCTTAAACCTTAAATGCCTTTTTTCTAATTTTCCTACTTTTTTTGCTTCCCCCCCTTTTTCCCTTTTTTTTAAAAATTCCAAGCTAACATTAACTTTTTTCCTTTTCCCCCCTTTTAAAAATTTTTTTTCCCAAAAAAAATTAAAAAAACTTCCGTTCTAACTCAAATTTTTCCCTTTCCCTCTCAAAACTACTAGTCTTTTTCAAAATTCAAATTTTTCCCTTTCCCGAAAACCTAACTTTTTTAACTCTAATTTTTCCCCTATCTTGCTTCAAAAACCTTTCCTTTCCTTCTTTTTTTCTCTCCTGCTTCAAACCTTTATCCTTTTTTTTGCTTCTACTTTTTTCCCCTCTTTTTGCTTTTTTAAACCTATTTTTTTCTCTTTCTCTCTCTGCTTCTACTTTTAAATCTTTTTCTCCCTTCTAACCTATCTTTCTCGGGCCTTTTTAATCTACTATTTTCCTTTCCTCACTTTTCCCCAACCTGTCTTCCTTAAAAAAGGGTTACGTAACTCCTCTCCCTTAAATAACCTCCCTCCTGCCTCCTTCTTAACTCTACTCCACTATCAGATTCACAACACTTCCACTATATAACACAAACAGACAAAAAGCTACTAAAAAACAACCTGAGACACTAAATAAACAACGTAAAGGGAAAATAAACTAACCCCACTATTTAACTAAGGCCAACATTTACCACTGAACCCCAAAAAAAAATACTAACTCTACGTATAAAACACACAAAACGTCCTAACTAAAATATACCAAAGGGTTCCGCAACAAAAACTATGTGTCAATCAAGGTTGCATGGGCAAAAAAATAAAACAAGTACATTTAAACCGTAGGCTGCAAAAATCCCTAGCCTTATCAAATATCAATCAACTGTAACTAGGGGTTAAACATTTTAAAGGGGAAACAAAAAAAAAAAAATATAAATAAAATTTTTTAAAAATCCTAAGAAAAAATAAAGGGTTATAACCCCAACTGGAAAAAGCACTAAAACATAAATGGGTTAAAATATACCCAAGAAAACAACTTGCAAAAACCACAAAAATTTTAAAAAAATCTGTTCGGAAATGAAATCCCGTACACTAAAAACAAAATAGGATCATTTGGGAGAAGTGGCGCGCAAAATTTAAAGATGAGTGGGATAATCTCCTTTTTCAAGGGCGGCCCAATTCAGCCAAATTATGGTGGCTTAATCATAGAGTGACAAAAAATAAACCCCAAAAAAAAAAAAAGGAACAAACCAAAACCCCCCAGAATCCAAGTGTCGAAAAACAACTGTTACAGTCTGTGCCCCAAAAAAGCGGTTAGCTGAACCCTACGGACGCCCCTTGGGGTTTGTTTTGGGGAAAGGGCCGTCACCTGAAAAATAAAATAAAAACTATTAAAATTGTACAAATAGAAAAAAACAAGGGGAAACCCTTTAAAAATTAAAAGGCCCCCGTTAAAGGGGTTTTAAATAATTTTCGAAAAAGTTTACTGTGCCCTGGTCCCCAACCCCCACTTCTGACACCTTTGTGACAGGAATGGCCGTCCCCGGCGACGGGAAACCAAATCAAAAACAAATCAACCCCCTTTTAAACAATTTTTCAAATTTATTTACAAAAGTTTATTTTTAACAATGAATAAAAAAGAAAAAAAAAAAAAAAAAAACTGATTAAAGAAAAAAAAAAAAGAAATTTCCCAGTATCTCTAGATAAAAAAGTTCTTAAATCCATTCTAATCTACGTGCACATTTTTTTAAATTCAATTGTGAATTTTAAAAGTAGCAAAACCAAAACATATTTTCAAAATCCAGCCCTTTTAAAAAAAAAACCGTAAAATACGTTGTTCCTTTGTTGGCTCCCTATGGTGGTAAGTGATTGAAACCCCTGACTGATTTCAGAGGATAAAAAAAATTTTAAATGGGTTTTTGGGGTTTACCACAACCAGGGACGAAAGCTCTGCGCTGGGAATATCACACCCAGGCGATTGAAGACAAGTGAACCTGGGGGAAAAGTATTTCCGGGGTTTTTACATCACCGGGAAAAAATCGTCGGGCGGAAAAAGCAAAAATATATAACATTTTGGAAACCCCCCCCATACAAAACAAAAAAAGTCAGGCAAAAAAAACTGCCCCTTTTTGGGGTAAAAACCATACCCCCCGGGGCTCCCATAAATAATACGTGCACTTAACAAAATATATTTGTTTACTAAGTTAAAACGTCACAAAATTAAAATAGGGGTCCTTATTTACTTCCCAACATTACAAAGATTACTTACTTAAAAGACAAAATTTAAAGGGATAAATGATATAAAAGTATTTAATGAAACTTTATAGAAGGGATATGATAAACTCTTTTTATTTTTTTTAAAACAACTACAAATTAAAAAAATTCAATGTAAAAAAACGTTATATGAGAGTTGGAAAATCCTATAAAAACTATCCCAATACACTAAAAACGGACTTAATTTAGTTTGGCTATAGACTGGCCAAAATTTACAAATTACAATAAAAATATTTAAAAACCCTGGCACTAGACTTGCCATAAAAATTTTAACTAAAAATACAAGGGCCGTTGGCGCCCAAATAATTAACAAAAAATTTTTTACATAAGGGTTTTTTAAAAAAAGTACTTTTTAAAAATTTTATGTTAAAATTTTTAGTACAAAAATTTTTCATCTTTATAAACGAAACCCTTTTTAATTTCCTTTTTTTCGAAAAAATTTACCAAAATCTGAAAAATTTTTTTAAATCATCCTTACATAACCCAAACTAGCTAAAATCAGTGCCCCCAAAAAATAAATGTTAAAAGAATTTTGTTTGAAAGAACAAAAAATTTTCCCAAAAAAAAAACGTAAATGCAAAAATCATACAAAAATCAAAAAAAATTAATTTCTTAAACCCCGATCGAGCTAAAAATTTTTAGCAAGAAAATAATTTTAGAAAATAGATTCTCATAAAATCGTAAGGGGGTGTGCCAAGGCTATCTAGTCCGTCCCCATTTTTAAAGGGAAAAGTCCCCCAAATACTAAATTTTATGGGAAACAAAGGGTAAAAACCGTGACTCTTCATTTCTAAATTTTACACGGATTCAACGATAAAGCCGGGGGAAACTAAAAACTTTGGGGGCGAATTTAAATTGACAATTTTTGGGGCCCCTTTTTTTGTGGTTTTGGGGGGTAAAAAAATAAAACTGAATTTATAAAAAATCAACTTTTTTAATTTTTTGAACAAATTTAATGAAATTTTTTCATGGAAATTTTAAGTTTTTGAAAAAGACCGAAAAACATGAAGGGGATTTCCAAAGCGTGAAATCTGACATTTTACCTCAATAAACCCCCAAAAAATTTTCAAAAAATGATTCAAACCCGCATTTACAATACAATAAAATAAGGGGGCCCCTATGTCAATTTTTGCCCAAAAATTTCTCTCCAAAAATTTAAAAAAGATTTGATTTTTTAAACTTCAAAATTGGGCTTCGGGGTTATAAACTAGTTGGAAAAGCGCAAGGGCCCTAACCCAAAACCTTTATTTTTTGGGCCAAATTTTGCCCCCTTTTTGGACTTAGAAAATCGGTAAAAATTTTTCGTGCAAGTACATCCGCTTTTTTCTAAAAGGCAATTATTTTTAAACTTATTTTTTTTTTTTCTAGATCAATTACCAACCCACGGGGGCAAAACCCATAACCTGACGTTTTTTTAGCAAATTTTAAAGCCCCCCTTTTTGACGAAAAAATTTTTGGTTAAAATTTTACAAAGCAAGTTTTTTCTCCCAAAAATAATGCAATATTGTTTGAAACTTCCCCCTGTCCCTTCCCGGGGTTAAAAAAAAAACCCAGTTGATAGCATCAAATCCCATAAAATCGACCCTTCATTTTGGCCAAATTTTTGTCCCCTTTTTGGACTTTGCAAAAATTTTGGGAAAGTTTTGCGTCAAATACATACGCTTTTTCTAAAAAGGGATATGATTTTTAAACTTGTTTTTTGGGCAAATTAGCCCCCTTTTAGAACCCTTAGAAAAATTTTTTGGGTTTAAAATTTTTTAAAATGCAAATTTCTATCCCCCTAAACTAATGCCGATATTGAAATTTAAAAATTTCCCTGTGCCTTATAAAACTAGTTATAGCAACAAGTCCCATAAATTTTATGGGATTTTGGGGCAAAATTTTTCCCCCTTTTTAACTTAAAAACTCTTTTGATATTTAAAAACCTTTTTGGGGAAAAATTTTTCCCGCTTCCCGGGGGCAATATTTTGAATAGTCGAGCTTTTTCTGTCTTAGGGACAGCTCTTGTTTTTTCCTTCCTTTGATGTTGGTAAGGGCGTTTGGGTTTCTCAATTTTTTTTCATTTGAAATTCCTTTTTCCTGATTTTTTATCTGCAGGAACCAACCCAAAACAGCCCAACTATAAAGCCCCAGTTTCCATGGAACTCCCCAAAACCCAAACACATGGCCAAAATGGAGATTTATCAGGCCCCAAAAAAATCCAGAGTTAAGGTAAAAGGGTTTATTTTTTGACGTATCTGTGGAGGACCCTCTTTTATTTTTTTTGTCTGTTTTTCCGTGAAAAATACTTTCCCCGACTACTCTTCTTAAACTGGGGTAGGAAATTTAACTAAAATTATAATGCGGGAAGGTTTTGGGAAACCCAAGGGTAATTTTTTACTGTTTTTAGCATTTCCCAATTTTAACAAGTTTGAATATTGGGGTGTCCGGAAATTATTATGGTTTCTAAAAGTGACCAACTACTACTACTAGTAGTAAAATTGACCCTTTTTTTTTTTTCACAAAAAAAAAAAAAAAAAAAAAAAATTTTTTTTTTTTTTTTTTTTTTTTTTTTTTTTTTTTTTTTCCCGAAATTTTTCTTTTTTTGGTTTGTTTTTTTTTTTAAAAAAACCTTTAAAAAACCCCCCAAAAACCCCCCCTAAAACTTTAAGAAAAAAAAAAAAAAAAAAAAAAAAAAAAAAAAAAAAAAAAAAAAAAAAAAAAAATTTCTTGAAAAGGGGAAGGAAAACCCTTAAAAAAATTCATAGAAAGATTGTCTGGGCAGTTGATGACCCATAAATTTTTTTGAGTGCAAAGTCATGGTCACTGAAATTGGGGGCTAAAATTGTTGTTTTTTTCTCCAATTTCTAAATAAACCCTTTTTCCCTATAAACCCATCAAAATTTTTTTAGGGGTCGTGGGAAAAAAAGGGCCCTGGTCACAGTGGTTTCCCGTAAAACAGCAAGGGCCCAAAATTTTGAAAAATTTGGGATGTTGGGAAATTTTTTTTAGGGGTCCTAACTGCTTAAATTTGTTCTAACCATGCCCCCAACCGGGGTTCACTTTTTTTTCTCACCCTGTCACAAAGTGACAAGGGGAGCTTTTGTGACCCCCGGGGTGTGCCGTCGTGCTTTGTCCGGGAAATTTCAAAAAAAAACTTCTTCTTGAAAAACCCCTAGGCAGAATTTCAACCAAACTTCACAGGAATGATCCATAGGAAACCCCCCTTTTAAAAATTTTTCAAAGAAATGAATTTTCCCTGCAAAACTCTGGTTGCCATTGGGAACCCAAAGGAAAAAAATTAAAAAAAAACTTTTTGTCCAAAATTTACAGGGCCTAGGCTTGATAACTGGTGTGTAGCATAAACTATGGGCCTCTAACCCAAAAAAAATTTTTCAAATAAAACCCCCAGGGTCAAATTGGCCCCGCCCCCGGGGGGCACATGGTTTATATAACTTTTATAGGGAAAACTTTTTAAAAACTTTTTTGTACAAAACCACATGGGCCCAGGGCTTTGATATTTGGTATTGCATCATCTATTTGGGCCCTACCAAGATTGTTTTAAAAAAACGCCCAAAGGGGCAAATATCCCCAAACCCCGGGGGGGGCACATGGTTTAAATAGGGAAAACTTTTAAAATCTTCATGGGCCAAAAACCCGGGTTTACATGGGCCCAGGGGTTTGATATTTTATTACAACATCAGTGGTCCCCCTACCAAAATTTTTTTCAAAATTTTCCCCCTGGGGCAAATAAGGCCGCCCCCGGGGTCCCAAGTTTTTCATGGACTTATAAAAAAATTTTTTTTAAAAAAACTTTTTGTCCCGAAACCACAACACTTAGACCTTTGTATTTGGTTTGTAGCTTGGCTTATGTCCTCAACCAAAAATTTTTCAAATTAAAACCCCCCTTGGGGGAAAAAAGGGCCCGCCCGGGGGGCCCCCCCCTTTTTTAAAAAAAGACTTATTGGGAAAAAACTTTAAAAACCTTTTTGTCTGAAACCATAAAGACCTAGGGTTTTTATATTTGGTATGAACATTTTTCTTTGTAGTTTTCCCCTACCAAAATTTTTCAAAATTTTGCCCCTGGGTTAAAGGGGGGCCCCCCCCCGGGGGCATTTAGTTATTAAAGTAGTTATATAGGAAAAATACTTAAAAAAACACTGACCCCAATTTTTCCCAAAACTGTTTTAAAAAATAAATTTCCCGATGACCCCAATTTAATGATGTCACTTGACTGTGACCCCCTTTACCCACTGCCCCACTTTCCTTTTTTTTTAAAATAAAAACCTTGAAATTTTTATGACATAAAACATTTTTTCACCCAAAACGGAAAAAATGAAATTTTATTGACCATGAATGTGACCTACTGACTCTTTAAAATTTTTTATCTGTTTTGACATTTGAAACATATGCTCAAATTTTCTCAGGTGGGGATCCAGGGCTCATGCCCCCCTTGTTATTTTTTAATTAATGTAGGGAAAAAATTTTTTAAAATTTTCAGTTCTTTAAACCCCCAAAGGGTCAAAAATTTGAAATTTGGGGTTACCCTTTTGGTTTAAACAAACCCTGCTCCTAGGTTTCAAAGTTGCCTCTTGTTTTTTTCATAAAACCTAAAAAAAAAACTTCAAAAAATTTTTCCAAAAACCCGAAAGGGGCCCACACTTAGTTTTTGGCATTAGCATTTTTCATTATAGTTTCCTTACTTAGGGATTTATATACCCATTGAGTCAGGTTACGATAAAGGCCATAATGGCCCGTTTGTTTTGAATTTTTTTAATCCCAAAAAATACCCTTTTTCCTTTTTAGATTGAAGCAATGGAAAATTCTTACTAGTTGATCAATATATAGGGCCGGACTCAAACATGGACTGTCCCGGGGGACCTTTCCTCCACACTGAGTGAAAACCCCACCAGACTCAGCCGGTCACCCGTATGGCAAACAAAACCCATCATATCCTACCAGAAAGATTTTGTTACCAACAACACTAAAACTCCTGGTTGCCCCCAAATTTTTACCCAAAAAAAAATGTATGAAAATCTACTCAAAAAAAGAATTTTAAAGTTAAGATGCAAGCAAAACGTCAGTCCCAAAATTTTAAAATTAATGACATGTGTTGATATGTAAATTTGTTTAGTTGTTGGGGCCCCAGTTTTTTTAAGAAAAATTAATTTTAAACCCGATAATATTTTGGGAAATTCAACAAATTTTTTTCTTATCAAAAATTGAAAAAAACAAACATTTTCTAAATGATAAGTGTTTTTAATTTTTAATTTATTTTATTTCTAATGGAAAAAGAGCATTTAAAATTTAAAAGGTGCAACCCTTTTCTTAAAAATTGTAAGAAAAAAAAAAAATTTTTTTAACAGAGGAAATTTTAATTTTTTTAAACATATTCTTATGTGCAGTAAATTCCCCCGTACCCTTACAAAAAGCCTCTGCTAAAATTGGGAATTTAAATTTAAACCTGTGGCTCACGAGGGAAAAACGCAAGTTTAAAAAGGGGGGCATTTTACTTTTTCGGTACGCTCAATATGAAAGGCTTTAAAAAAGAAAAAAAATTGGAACCCAGTTTGTTTCCCACACCTCAGAATGTTTTAAACATGGGCCCTGTACCCCTACCGTAAGGAAAATTTCTACCTCCCCTATTATTGGGGGAACTTAAAGATTAACCCCCTTTTAGCCAAACATTTCTTTTTTGTCAGCACGTGTTTCTTGTTGAAAGGATTTTGATATTTTATAGTAAAGACTTCTTGCTTAAGTTTTTGGCACTTTTTCCCTTTCATAAACCCAAAAAAAAAAAAAGCCAAAAAAACCCAATTTTTATCAATTTTTTTAATGATGGTGAAAGTTAGCTGTTCCGGTCCCTTTCCAAATAAATCTGGGTTTTTCAAATTTGCAACCATTTTCAAAAATAATAAAGGAATTTCATACAATTTTTTTTTCAAGCCTCATTGGCAAAAAAGAAATTTTTTACTGAAGCCCTTGCAAATGTTAAAATTAAATTTTTCTAACTGTAAAAAGTCACTAAATTGTGGTTTTAAAGTAAAGTGGGGAAAATCTTTTTTTTTTCCATATAAAATACTTAAAGCTTTATTTTTAAAATGGTTTTGGAAAGAGACTGTAAATTTAAAACCCGAACCCAAGACAAAAAAGACCCAAAACACTTTAAAAGGGTTTCTCTAAGACAAAAGTTTACAAAAAAAATGTTTTTGTTGGGGGGGGAGTAAAAAAGAGGGGGTTTTTCTTACAGAAAAATTGCTAAAAAGGTTAAACTTTTAGGGTCCTGTTTTTGCAAAAATGCATTGTTGCATAAAAAACTAACCCAAAAAATGTTAAAAGTCGTAAGAGAAATACTTAAAAAATATATCCCAAGTCTCGAGCAATTTTTAAAATTTTGGGGACTGTTAATTTTAATAAAATAAAAAAGTGATAAATTTTAAATATTTGATTTTCTCAAAGCATATTTTTTACCATGGGATGAAATTTAAAGTTTTTAGCCCCCTGAAACCTGGGCCCGGTAGTTTTTCTGTCCCCTCGATGTCCGTCGTCCCCTCCCCTCTGGGGCTTTCCCGTCCCCAAAATTTTTTGCTTTTTGTATTTCGATGAGGCTGTATTTTTTTAATTTATCTTAAGAAATTGGTCAAATATAACCTTGAGAAATCTAGGCCAGTTCGAAATGGGGATCTGGGGTCAAAACTAGGTCCACAAAGGGCAAAACAAAAAAAAACCCCTTTTGTTTTGGGATAGAGGCTGGGGGTTTTTTAATTGATCTTCCAAAGAAAAATTGGGTCAAAATGATTGCCTTTTATGAAATCTAGGCCGAGTTCCCAAAATGGGTCAACCTGGTTTAAAAAAAAAGGTCCACAAATCAAATCAAAGAAAAACCCCTTTTGTAGCGAAAAGAGGGTGTATTTTTAATTTAAACTTCAAAAATATTTAAATCAAAAAATTTTCCTTTTTGAAAACTAGATAAGTTTTTAAAATGGTCACTCGGGGCAAAAAAAGGGCCCTAGTCAAATCAAAGAAAAACCTTTTGTATGCGATAGAGGGGGGTATTTTTCAATTGATCTTCATGAAATTGGGCCCAAAAGATTTTCCCCTTTAAAAAAAAACTAGGCCAAGCCCGAAAATGGGTTTATCTCGGGTCAAAAAATAGGTCACAGGTTTAAAAACAATGAAAAAAACCTTTTTAATGCATAGAGGCTGTATTTTTAATTGTCTTTTATGAACATTGGGGCCGAATGTTGCCTTTATGAAAACCCAGGGCCCAGTTTTGAAAAAGGTCATCTTTGGGGCAAAAAAATAGGTCCTAGGGGCAATCAAAAAAAAACCTTGGATTTCGATAGGGCCCGTATTTTTTAATTTATCTTCATGAATATTTGGGCAAAAAAGATTTCCTTGATGAAATCTAGGCCAATTTTTAAAATGGGGGCAAACTTTTGGGGCAAAAAATAGGTCACTAGGGCAAATCAAAAAAAACCCCTTTTGGGGTGCGATAGAGGGTGTATTTTTTTTCAATTATCTTCTGTATTTGTGAGAAAGGGAAACCTTATGAAAACTAGGCCCCAGTTCGAAAAATGGGGGGCCTCGGGTCAAAACTAAGGGCCTAGGGCAAATCAAAGAAAAAAAACCCCCTGTATGCGATAAAAGGGAAAAAAATTTTAAAATGATTTCGGAAATTTTTTCTGGTGGGGGCCTTGATGAAATCTAAAGGGCCATCCAATATGGGTATTTTTGGGTCAAAAAATAGGGCACTAGGGCAAACAAAGAAAAACCCCTTTGTAGTTTATGAGGCTTTAAAATTTTTAAATTTGGCTTTTATAAAAAGGGCCAAAAGATTGCCTTTATAAAAAAAAAGGGCAATTTTTAATATGGGGGTCCGGGGTCAAAGAGAAGGGCCCCTAGGGCAAATCAAAAAGGAAAAACTTTTTGAGGCAAAAATTTTCCAACTGAACCTTTCCCGAAAAATTTAAACCCCGAATGTTTTCTTTATGAAAAATAGGTTTCCCCCAAATTTTTGGGAAAATGGGTCAAACAAAAATCAAAAAGTAGGTCCACTAGGTCAAATCAAAAAAACTTTTTGTATGCGAAAAGAGGCCCGTATTTTTTTTAAAATTTATCTTTTGAAATTTGGTCAGAATGATAGCCCTTTATGAAAACTATCCAAATTCGAATATGCCTCAACGGGGGGCAAAAAAAAGGTCCTAAACAAATCAAAGAAAATATTTTTTTACTCAATATTTTTTTCTCCAGTTTTTAATAAAATTTGGGCAGAAATATTTTTCCATGGGAAAACACAAGGTCCCAAAAAATTTTAAAAACTGTTTAAAAAGTTGTTTTTTTGGTGTGTTTCTTTTGGGTTAGGACCTAGGGGGCCCTCTTGGCCCCCTTTTTGTAGTTTTCGACAAATTTATATGGTGTTACCTGGCAAAAAGACTCGTAAAAACTTACAGTAATTGGGTGAATTTTGTTTTTGAAATGTTTTTTTGCCCCCCCCCCCCCCCCCCCCCCCCCCCCCCCCCATGTGGTGGGGGGTATAATTTGGGGCTTGTCCGTTTGGGCCCCTCCTTCCGAAGTTTGTGACGCAAACCCGCTCGAAAGTATTTGAACAAATTGGGGAAACCTTGCCTGAATTTTTATCATGATAAAAACTTTTCGCACCTCCTATTTTTCGCTGGGGTCCGCCCCTTATTTCAGAGTTAGGCCCCTGAATGTCCCAAAAATGCACTTTTTACCCGTTGGCCCCCCACTCAAAAAAAAATTCGATATAAATTTTATGAAACCTTGCTGAGTCTTAATCATGATATGAACTTGGGGCCCCTCCTATTTTTTTATCTGGCTCCCCCCCCAAATTTTAAAGTTATGGGCCCCCGAAATGTAAAAATTTCACATTTTCCCCCTTGTGCATGCCTACTCAAAAAATATTTGATACGATACATGAAAACCTTTTCATGAGTCTTTATTATGATTGGGCCCTTGGGGCACCTCCCCATTTTTTTTTTAACTGGCTTTTCCCGCATTTTCAAGTTATGGCCCCTTAAAAGTAAAAAAAGCGGGATTTTTTCCCCCTTGTTACAAGCCTAGCTCAAAAAAATGTTTTATGTAATTCATGAAAACCTTTCCCCGGGCTTAAACATGATATGAAAATTGTGCATTCCCCCCTATTTTTCATTTTGGGGCGGCTCCCTTTTTTTAGAGTTTTTGGCCCCCGAAATGTCAAACTTTCACATTTTCCCCCTTGGGACTCCAAACCAAAAATATTTGATAAATTCCCTGAAAAACTTGCATTAAATCTTAAAACATGATTGAAATTTTTGCCCCCCTCCTAAATTTTTTAATTTTGGGGCCCCCCCCATTTTTTTGAGTTTTGGCCCCTGAAATAGTCAAAAAAAACACATTTTTTCTTTTGATGCAAACCCAGCCCAAAAATATTTAATAAAATGGTTGAAAACTTGCCCTAAGCTTTAACATTATTAAACTTGCACACCTCATTTTTTTTTGGGTGGCCCACCCCCCTATTTTTTTAAAAGTTAAAAGGCCCCTGAAAAAATAAAAAAAGGGACTTTTTTTTTACCTAATTATTTTGGGGCCCAAACTAAAAGTAATCAGATGTAAATTTTAGGAACCTTGCCCGGGGGCTTTATTTTGGTGTGAACTTGCACACTTTGGGTTCCTCCCTTTGGAAAGTTTTGCTCTTATTACAAGGGGTTATGGGGCCCGTGAAAAACCCAAAAAAGTGGGGTTTTTTGTTTGGTGAGGGTCATAACTCAAAAAGTAAAGGGCCTTTAAAAAATTTAAACCTTTTTTAAAAAATATTTTTGAGGTATACCCCATTAAGCTGCAAAAATTTTAATTATTGGCCCCCATTTATGACAAAAGTACCATGGGGGCCAACACCCTGTGGGCCTACAGCACTTCTAGTTTTCCCCCTAAACTTTCCCTGTAAAACAACTTAACATTTTTTAAAAGTTTACCCTTTCCGTCTATGTTTTAGTTTTGAAATTTTTTCAAAATAACGAAAATTTGTATATCCTAAAAGAAAAACACCTTTGAAAAATTTTTGATGTTCCAATTTTGGTTTTCAATGTTAAGGAGTTCTGCATGTTTGATAACCGGAAGTGATGGCGTAAAAATCATTTTTTCTGGAAAAAATAGAATAAAGCCTGGATTCGGGGTTGGAAATGAAAATCAAATTTTTTTGAATTCATTGGGGAAAACCCCTAGAAAATTTATTTCAAAAGGCAATAAATTTTTATTTCTAAAATCAAAAAATATTTGAAAACCCCCTGACCGTTAAAAAAAAAAAAAATTTAAAGTCTAAAATTAAAGTGAAATGTCCCGTTCACTTTAAAAACCCCCGGGCAAAAAATCTCCCAAAAAAAACAAAACGGACCTATAAATTTTATTTCACCATATTAAAGGGCCCCGTTTTAAAGTTTCAAAATGGGGAGAAGTTTCAAACAAAATCACATTTTAGAAAAAATTTTTTTTATTCACAAAAAGTTTAAAATTTGATTTTCCCATTGACCTTTCCCCTTTTGAAATATTTCGCGAGGGCCCATTTTTTTTAGATCAGTCTGCAAAAAATCAAGCACCCCAGCTCTATCTTTTTTTTTTGCTGAAATTTTTAGGTTATTATGAAGTTTTGAAAATCAGATTTTAAAATCAAATTCTACATTGTAGAAAAAATTTCGATCCAAACGTGCAGAACTACCTTAAATTGAATGAAAAATCCATGAAAAAAAAACAATGTTTAACTAATTTGTAAAGTACAAAGGTGTATAATTCTCAAGTTGGAATTATTTTGTTGCACTTTGGTGTATACATAAACAGTATATTTTGAGAAATATGTATTACAGCAAGTTTTCATTAAAGCTGAGAATGCATGTATGTAGTAACATTGAAATCTCTTCTTTTTGACTCATATATTTTGCAGGTATAATTATGCTGCTATTGTTATTCTGCTTAATCCATTATTTGATATTTCAAGCTGACTCCTACTTTGAATGTAAAACTTAAATTGCATTTTTGATCCCTACTTAAAATTTAAAATGTTTAACTTAAATTTCATGGTTGACTCCTATGTGAAATTTAAAAATGTTTAGCTTAAATTTCATAACTCGCCCTTACTTAAAATTTAAAATGTTAAGGTTACCAGTAAATTTCATGCCTGATCCATGTTTAAAAATCAGATGTTTAGCTTAAATTTGATGGTTTTCAGAAAAGAAGGATTTCAAACCTTTATAATTTCATAGATTGCAACAGTAAAAAAAACGAAACAAAAAAACAGAAATGTAGATCTATTGTTCTTTATAAAAAAAAAAACTAACTTTTTAATCTTTTGCATATTTTCATTTTTAATGGTGAGACATGGTATTGACTGTCTGTAATAGTTTGTTACCATCTGTATAACATTATGTCAGAATATTTTTATACTCAAATTTATCTCTACTTAACATTTCAGTAGTTGTGAAAAACATAAAAAAGAACATTTCTTTTATGACCTTATTTTTATACAAAACTATGGTCTTGTTTTGACTTTGTTTTTATCATATATTCTTTGAAAACAGTTCTGAAATATTTTGTTACAGTATTGTGTTCTCTAACATTTACGCAGAACATTGCTGGCTGATGTCAGTCGAGTGTCTCATTCCTGTGTGTAAAGTTTCGACCAATACATATTTTAATTATCTGTCTCCAAATTTTACATATTTGCTTTTAATATCACTATGTTGCATTGATTCAAAGTAAGATTTTCTAAAGTTTCATTAAGATCTGACAGCAAATGGAAGCATTTCAAGAAAAATACAGAACCAAAAATGCTAGGGAAAATAGAAGTTGCTTTTTATGATGAATTTTACACTAGTACAAAAATAAGAATAATTTCTGAAGTCCCTGTTGCCACCATTCCTTCCATTTATAAAGATGTGTACTATCAATAGTATTTTTCTATTTGTGTCAAACAGTAGTACAATATGTTTAAAGATGTGTTGTCTCTATACTGTATTGTTATTTGTTTATTTGTTGAAAAATTGATGTGTAATAAAACTGTGATAAGTTTTCTCACTATATTACGTTTTTTTTATTTTATTTTCAGAGATATTTGATATAATTTACAAGCATTTTAGCATGTTTTTCTCTAGATTACTGAAATATAACGGCAGATTCACAAGGACATTCTTTTGGGTAAAATCTTTACATGCCGAAAAGCTCGACATAATTTCTTGTGACATAATGCCCAAAAAAATGTTTACATGTCACCTGCAGCTGTAACCTTAAATTATTTCTCCCTGTTTTTTTTTTCTTTAAATTATAGTTTTTGTTTCACTTGGCCTAGGATGAGATAGAAGTATTTATAAATATTTTTCACAACTCCAGACATTAAGCCCCATGTGGTTCTGGGACGATCTGTGTATGAAAAGAATTGGAACCACTATCTTACCCTTGCATGATCGTAAGAGGCGACTAATAGGGTCTTAACACTTGGTTTTGCTCAACTCTGTGATTCCAGCGGGTATACAAATTTTGATTCCATACCTCATGTTTTTATTTCGATGCAAATGAGATGTGAAATAAAAATTTGTAGTCCTGTTCGGTGCCATATAACCTATACTGTGTTGGTGCACCGTAAAACCCCAATCAAATCAAAACCAGATATTAATGTAGTCCACATGGTATTAATTAATGAAGTACTAATGTAAAAGTAATATACACAATGTACAAGACACCAGACATAAATGATGTGCATTGGAAATAATCACCGAGAAAAGAACTTTAAATCAAAATCTCACCAAGGTGATATCGAAGTCATGAAACTGCCTTTACTGAGGATTTAGGCACTGACTGAAAACCCAAAATCACATTTATTTCCCAATTGTATTGAGCACCTTTTAACAAAAAATGCTTTTTAAAAATTGTATCCCAAAAGATGGCCCAAGTGAGATAAATTGGTATGTAATTTTCTGTTGAGAATGCTCCGACCTTCCCAAAAACCAAATATAGGGGTTGTCTTCTAACCACAGCATCCTATGAAGGTTGACTGCTGTAAGTCATTGCAATCCAGTTATTGACTAGAAATAAAGGATAGTTTATGACCACTGTGACCTTGACATTTGACCTATCCCTTAAAACAATAATTTGAAAGATGAAAAAAAATCAGAAAAGTTTTGAAAATATGGCTGTGTGGGGTTGAACCCACAACCTCAAAGCATAAAATTACCTGTCCAAAAACATAATCACTTGGGCACAGAGACTGAAAAACTACAGAGGTCAAAACTATTTACTATTTAAGGTAATTGAAGATCTGGAATTCTATTACAGACAGACTACATTAACTTTTGTCCACTCTGTATTTTCTAAAAACAGTAAGGAAAATTTTCGTTCATTCTCATCCACATCCAAGGTCAATAGGTCCAAGGTCAAGGTCACGTTTGGAGGGAAAAGAGCTTACCATTATCTTCTAAATTTGCTTCTTTTATTTACATCATAAAGACCAAGCACAAAAACTAGGTCAAGGTCAGACAGGTCAAATTCCATGTTACATTCAATCTCTGTTTACCACATGAAGACACATTGAGAGCACATGATCCAAAATACAAAGTCCAAGGACACACTCAAATAGTAAATTGGTCATTTAAACCACTAGAATGCATTTCATAAAATTAGCATCTATTGGGGAACCTCATCAAATGACAGAGTGCACAACACAGGTCATATGTTCGAGATACAAACATCGAGAGGACAAAAATCAAATATAGTAAAAAATCAACCTTGTAAAGGCACATGCATGTCAGTCCAAGGTCACACAAAGATGACACAACACAACCCAGGTCACTAGGTCAAACTAGAGGTCAAAGGTCATGATCACAACATTTCACTTTTTTTGTTGATGGTCTATCTTTAAAATAGCTCTTGTTTAATAGGGCATGTATCTTCGAACCTACCTCCAAAGATCTTGCAGGCATACAAGATCTTAAGTTTATACGAGTGTGTTTAAAACCTTTCCAGTAGTGATGGTAATTTACATATTTTTCAATAAAAATAAAAGCTAGAATACTCAACCTTTTTTGACTGTAATAAAACAGAGTATAAACTTTTTGACATGTTTATAAACATGGTATCTAAACTCTAGAAGTTTTTAGTAAAAGTGCTATATCAACATCAGAACACAGCTAGGACATTCCATAAACACAGTGGACAACTGACACCCAATGATTCCTAAAAGCTCAACTCGAGCAAAAAACACAGACAGTTGCATTTGTTAGTCAGTGAATCTTCTCGAGGAAGTTAAAATAAGACAAGACTTACTATAATGTTGATAGATTTTATTAGGTTTAACTTGGTAATAGCTGTACCAGTAACACATAAATTAAGAAATACCAATGAGAGATGATGGTTTGGCAACAATAATCACATCAGTAATACATCTCGACATGCTCTATATACTAGAATGCCAAATCACGAAGCCGCACTTAGCAAATGTGTACAAACACTTCTTCTTGTGTTTGTAAAATCCCCTTTCCTCATTTATGAATAAACATATGAAATGGTACACTAAAACATTCTTTGACGAAATTCTTTCTACGACCTGCTATTTTCTATTCATATGTAAGCAGTCTTCAGTAATAGCTAAAGACCAGCTTTTTTTCCTTCTAAAATAAATTGCCCCTCACTTTACCACAAAAAAAAGTGTGATTATATTTCAAATATACCTTACTGTTTAGAAAACAACAGAAAACATGAAATAAAACTGCTAAAAAATTTGTCACAAAATGATTTCAACAACCAAAAGTTGAAAATCAGAAGCATCACAGCATTTCACAGTGAAACTAGACCATTACATGAAAACCAAATACATTCCTAATCTCTCAAGAGTCCCTAAAAGACAATGAATAGTAATTTGGGACACCTCAATGCTTTCCTGTCAAATTAGGATATACTTATCATTGGAAATATTGTAAAGTAGATATATCAAGAATTGTTTTAAGAAGAGACAAGCATATGTATGGCCAACTTGTGATACTTACAGGGCTGTCTATCTATAATAATAATAATAATGCTTCAAGAGCATTTTTTTTTCACATGTCAGGCAAGTTAGTGAATGTAACAGAAGTAAATCCTTTGCAGAAATTTCTGACTTTACAGCATTCATCAACAAGCTGCATAAAAAATCCCAAAATAGTGTTTATTTGTTCCAGTCTAAGTATCAAGACATCTATGATGCCTACTAGTATGACATACTTTTCTATATGAAAATCACTACAAATTGGCAGTTCGTACTTGACAACTATTTGGTTTTCATGTAAGGAATGAAGCATGGCTCAATTTCACAACATATATGGCATAAAGTTTAATAAATGAGAGGAAAAGATCAAAGTTTTCACTTTTGTGGTTCAAAATTCTTTCCACTAAAAAGGTCCTCAAAATGTTGAAATTTTACAAATGGGTATAAAAAAATTTAAAATACATGTCAAAATGATATAAATATATATATTAATTCAATGAAAAAACTTCAGTTTTATTTATAAAATGCATTGTTTTTCAAATGAATCTACACATCTCAATGCCTTAAATCTAAGCTCTTTGGTGGAAACCAAAACTAGGCTAAGGAGTTTCAAACTGGGGACCATCCAGGGTTGTTAACTGCAAAATATAAATGTCTTTGTGGCAACATACTATCTGCTGTGAAATCTTTCAAAAACAATTTTTGTTTACAAGCATGGTTATCACATAACAAAAAGGCACATTAACTGGAGCTTACAAGCCTTTGGTAAGTCCCAATAGAGTTTCTGCAACAATCCCTTACCAACATAAACAGGACTGCAAGAAAATTGTTGTTTTTTTTTTCATATGAATTCAACCGTTATTTTTTTTTTTTAGATCTGAATATATTCGACAGCGAGTTCAATTCCTAGTCTGTGAAAGAACAATAGTTGTAATACTGTTAAACAGAATTTTCTCTGAAAAGGATTTCAAATATAGACATACTGAGCTTTAATATATAGTACCAAATTTACACATCATTTCTACAGTGTCCATAGTATAATAATAATAATAATAATAATAATACTCTTTATTTCAAAAGTGAAAGAAGTTAAGTAATTTAAAAAGCTTTTCACTGTCGTATCTGTACAATTTTATCAGGAAACTGTATATAAAATGGCAAAT
Organism: Mercenaria mercenaria; assembly: GCF_021730395.1. NCBI lineage: Eukaryota > Metazoa > Mollusca > Bivalvia > Venerida > Veneridae > Mercenaria > Mercenaria mercenaria. The sequence continues at coordinate 41,656,923 of NC_069377.1, read as the reverse complement.
AATTGTTCACTTCAGTTTCTTTGAAAGATTTCCCCTGGAGGGAGAAGCAAAAAGAGCTGATGAAAGGCAGACGTAGAAAGTAGAGATAGAACACCAGTAGCACAATAGAGGTCACAATGAGGACAGCAACATGTGATGGGGGAGCCAATGCTTCATAGTAATGCCTTCAATATTTACTGTAGACCTGAAATATACAATCATACATTAAACATTTTAATTATAATGACAAGAACTTGCAGCTAGTTTTTTTCGAAACCACTTCTTAGCATCTGTCATGACATCATGGCATGAAACCTAGTTAACGAGCAACACAATTTCTGATGAACATCTTCCAAATATTTTTTTGTTTTGGGTTTAACGCCGTTTTTCAACAGTATTTCAGTCATGTAACGGCGGGCAGTAAACCTAACCAGTGTTCCTGAATTCTGTACCAGTACAAACCTGTTCTCCTCAAGTAACTGCCAACTTCCCCACATGAACCAGAGGTGCAGGACTAATGATTTCAGACACAACGTCTTATCAAATAGTCATGGAGAACATACACCCCATCCATGGATCGAACTCTTGACCCCGCGATCCATAGACCAACACTCTTACCTACTGAGCTAAGGGGGCGGGCCCAATAGATTTTATCACATCTAGTAACTTTCCAGCTTTTAATATTGGAATAAGACCCTAGATGCTGTTCCTAGCGTATTTCAGGCACAGACTGGCACCTGGGTAGAACCATCTTCAGAAACCTGGCTTGACAACTTCCCTAAATATCTAAGAAAATGCTGACCAACAGTAAATAATTACTGAAATAAACATAATCAATTAAAAAGTTAAATTTATAGTAAGCCCTCTAAAATGCAATAAATCAAAAAGATGAATTTAATCCCTCTATTTGCATCATGTAAAGCAATGGTTCACAAGAAATTTACCTTCAGCAAGTTTGTGTGGATCAGCTGTCTGTAGTGGAGGTCTGATGTGTGTCTGAAAGCCTGGAGGAGGATTGTGTGTCTGTGGGGGCCAAACTGTATCTGAAATATTCACTCACAAATACAACAACTAACTTAAAATCACTACATTAACTTATTTCACTGATTTCACATTGCAAAACTCATATCCTAGAAACAAAAAGAAATCTATTTAAAACAGAAACCTGATTTCATATTAACATAGAGTTTCAAGGTAACAGGAGCATGAGTTGATATATATACATGGTTCATACAGAATATCAGAGACAAAATTCAGGTACTTTTCAAGGACTATTTACAATTTTTCAAGGACTATTTTTTTTCAAAACCGTGACCTAATCTGAACAACTTTTAACAAGTTTTTATTGTGTTCATCATGTAATGCAAAAATAAAACAACCATCACTTGTCACACCTTTGAAAATGACGTAATTGGACTGTTAGATTGATGTGATTCACTATTTTGCTGATGTTTAATGCTTTTCTTGTGACTTTTTAGCGCACTCCCACTGTTCATACGTTAAGAATTTTGTCATACGACGTCATATACCCTTCGTTCAGTCTGCTTTATAGCGCTTCAGCCACTGTTTATATTCGTCCTTTGTCTCCCACTTACTTGAGCTAACATGTTTATTTTTCTTACTCATTTTAAATTCACTGGAAACACTCGCAAACAGCAAAAAATTGCGAGTTATTATTCACCGGAATATTTAAACGGAAATATACAAACGGTGATAAAGTAGAAATAGCACTCTGTGTAAATATCGATAAAATGCGGCCGTAGACCACTACCATAGCATACAGGGAAATCAATGAGTGACCCAATCCAGCAATTTCAAGAATTCATTTTCATTTTGTCCGATTTATTTCAAGCCTAATTCATTTTGCAAAGCAAAGTTACGGACAGAATGTTTTCAAGGAGTGAAAGGTCAAATTCAAGCAGATTTTTTTCTTCAAAATTCAAGTACTTTTCCATTTTTTTTATGGTTTTTGTCATTTTCATGGACTACCAATGAATTCAAGGACTTTTCAAGGCCTGTGCGAACCCTGTATATTCAATGCCAACAAAAACTCAAGACTTTAAATTGTATTTGTGCAAAACTTTCATTTTATAAAGTGTGAACATTCGACTATGTTTGTTTTGTTAAAGTTACTGGCATATTTCTGGTCATACAACAGATTTGTTGCTTTTGGTTAGTAAAGAAAGCCAACATAATCCATCTTGTGCTGCATTTTAAGTATGTACACTTAAACAGAAATACCATCCACCTATGTTGAACCACTGGCTTTTCTGCAAGCCAGCTAGACAGCTTTCTCCCTGGAAAGAATCTGACCTTGAGCCCCACAGTGAACTTAATTACTAGGTCACCATATTTTTTACTACAGTTAAATAATGAAAATTTGGGACTGTGAAATGCTGTGGTTTTGGGAAAATCAGCTATATTGCAATATAAATTCTTGGGATTTAAAGTTATGAACATAAACTGAATAGGAAATTTATTCACTTGGGATTTATTTTGCTGGGTTTAACATCACACCCAAACAATTATACCTAAATCAAATGGCAACTTTCAACATTTTGATGGGGGAGGAAGACCTTTAGTGACCCCTCCCTCCCCACAAATATTATTTCAAGCAATAGCTGGCACCTCGGCATAACAACAAACCTTTCATAAGCCTGAATGAAGATTTTCTCATATCAAAGATTTTTATATCCCTAGCAGGGTTTAAAACAACAACAGTGAGAGGAAAGCGACTCCATGCCAGCAACCAGAACCATACAGCCCCTTTATTGGGATAAATTTTGAGCTGTCAAGAGACAGCACCCTGTGGAAATTAGAACTACCATTACAGCAATTTATGTCCAGATGTGGATGGATTATACTGAACCTATTGTAATAATATGAAAAGGGACATAATCAGTTTTCTGCAAAAATAATGCATCTTTGTCATATGATGTGGGTGAAGATATTGAACAACTATTTTAAGTTTGAATCGTCCATACAGTAATAATAACTGAGAAAGCGCAAGTACATCATACCTTTAGCCTAAAATCCTATGTAATAAGGAGAATAATTCTTAAAATATTGCCATTATTGGTGTAATAGTTGTGGTTCTTGTATCATTTGATTAGGTTATGATGAGTAACTATTTCAAATGTGAAACAAATTCATCCAGTTAAGGTAATTCTGCATGTCTGGATCAAACTTTTTTCTAAAATGTAGAATTTGATTAAACTAAGATTTTTCAAAACTTCAGACTGATTTTAAAAATTTGGACATCACACATTTTTCCATAATGGGAGTCTATAGGAAAAATATAACTTTCAAAACATTCTCGCGAATAGAAATTTTTTTACAATGTAGATTTTGATGAAACTTCTCATAACTGTAAATAAACATATGGTCTATAATGTGGTGAAATAAAATATATAGGTCTGTGTGCTTATTTTTGAAATATTTGACCATGATTAAAGTGAACTGAAAATTTCACGCTATTTCTAGACATTATTTTGAATTATTTAACATGTCATATATTTTTATATCATATCCTGACTTTAGAAATGTAGGAACAGTGCCATTTTAATAAATTTACTCACAGGTTGTCATAAATTCATAAAATGATTTTCATTTCCGTATGCCAAATCCAGGCTTTATTCTAAGTTTTCCGGATAAATGACATTACGCCATCACTTCCGGTTTATTAAACATGCAGAACTACCTTAAAGCAAGAGAAACTGCATCAAAACCAGGATGTGTACACCAATGCCACTGAAAACAGGACAGCTCTAAATTTATTTTGTGTAGTTGAACTAATAGTAGCACCTACTAAATATTAATGATTTCATGGTATGAATCCGTCAAAAGCTCTCTGTAAACAAGGCTACTTACTTCTTACTGGAAACTGGTGTACAAATGGCAATCTGTGGTTGGCTGTATCAAGGTCTGTTAATTGATTTATAGATTTGAGCCAATGTGGATCTTGTAAACTATTACCTGAAAATACATATAGCACAAATAGTAAGACATACCGGTTTTCTTAATAAGTACTGAAGATTTGGTGTTTTTAGTATTTTTTCGATCACTTTCACTCTTTGACTGAAATACTGTGCAGCCTTATTTGCATTGTGTAACTGGTCAAATAACAACATAACAGCTATTAATCATGTTTGCTGTTAATTATGACAGTAAAAGATAAACCAAATGTATATTACACATATAACTTATATTACATGATAAGCTTAGAACTTTTCATAAACTTATATATTTCACATAAGAACTGAAATTATTTTCTAACTTGGTAGTGAAAAGTGAAGAAAATACCACGAAAATCAAAGCAATTGTAATCAAATCCGTGATAAAATCTGTAAAAGATCCTTTGGAAGTATAGAATGCAACCAAGCAAAATAATAGTAGACTCGGTTTGACTGAGTCTGTTCATGTAAACATTCCTTTATAATTAGAGGAACAAACAGTATAAATCAGTTTGCTTAAAAATGTCTCCCTAAACAGCTAAAACAAAATTAAATAACATAAAAAAAAAAAATTCAACAAAAATAGGCTTAAAATATGATTTATTATGAAATACATGCTGTTCGTAACCTCTCCACAACAGTTTATAAAATTCCTACTTTATAAGTTTGTTTGTTTGCTACTTCAAGTACTCTTCCAAATTTTACATAACTACGCCAGAAGACTCGGAATGAAGCATTTTTTCCCAGCTGTTTTCAATATTAAGACAGAAACAAGAGGGCCATGATGGCCCTATATCGCTCACCTGTTATCATTGCACTTGAGGACAAGAAGGTCCTCAGAAAAAATATCTAAGTCCAAAGGACAGGAACAACTAGAACTGTCACAGGAGTGACTCATACCCCCACCATACGGTCTTGTCACAGAAGAATGGCAACCATAAGAAATCTTAAAAATACTTTGGAGTACTTCATCCTGGGCTTCCACATATAAGTAATACTAGTATAATACTAGTATAGTAATACTAGTAAATATATTAAATCTCTAATATTAGAGATACACTAAAAGTGAATACAAAAAAGTGTCTTACCGGCCCATGTTACCACAGAAAAATGTTTTTACTTTTTTCATAGGACTTATAATAAAAAAGTTAGAAAAATACCTAAAATATTGAAAATCTAAAAATAGGATTTCTAAAAATAGACTAATTCCTGGAATTTAAGGGGAAGAAACTCAGTACAAAAGTTAAAAAAAAGGTTACTTCCCTTTGGCTCTAAGCCAATCAGAATGAGATATAGTGAAAATACATCAAAATTAACCTTAAATTCTAGGTAAAAGGGGACACAATTCAAGAAAAATTAGTGTCAGAGTTATGCACCTTGTGTCACATGATGTGGGTGATGAGGTGGAACATCTATTTTAAGTCTGAATCAAATCCATTCAGTAGTAACTGAGATATAGTGAAAATACATCAAAATTAACTTTAAATTCTAAGTAAAAAGGGGCATAATTCATGAAAAATTGGTGTCAGAGTTATGCACCTTGTGTCACATGATGTGGGTGATGAGGTGGAACATCCATTTTAAGTTTGAATCAAATCCATTTTGTAATAATTGAGATATAGTGAAAATACATCAAAATCAACCTTAAATTTGAAGTAAACGGGGACATAATTCATAAAAAATTTATGTCAGAGTTATGCACCTTGTGTCACATGATGTGGGCACATGATATGGGTGATAAGGTGGAACATCTATTTTAAGTTTGAATCAAATCCATTCAGTAGTAACTGAGATATAGTGAAAATACATCAAAATCAGCCTTAAATTCTAAGTAAAAAGGGGCATAATTCATAAAAAAAATGGTGTCAGAGTTATGCACCTTGTGTCACATGATGTAGGTGATGAGGGGGAACATCTATTTTAAGTTTGAATCAAATCCATTTAGTAATAACTGAGATATAGTGAAAATACAACAAAATTAACCTTAAATTCTAAGTAAAAGGGGACATAATTCATGAAAACTTGGTGTCAAGAGTTATGCACCTTGTGTCACATGATGTGGGTGATAAGGTGCAACATGTATTTTAAGTTTGAATCAAATCCATTTGGTAATAACTGAGATAATAGATTTCGGGACGCGACGGGACGCGACGGACGCGACAAAACTGACTCTAATATACCCCCCTCAAACATGTTTGGTGGGGGTATAACAAAGGAAAGAAATTTAACCAAAAAGAAAAACAGAATTCTTACAAGGTACAGATATTTAAACCATAAAAGTGAAAAAAGTGGATATGTACAGATATGTCAAAATACACCTAAAAATTGGAGGTACCATCCATGTTGTACCACAGAAAAGTGGTCTCGGTTTTTCCCTACGGCCAATTATAAAAAAGTTACTAAAAATAGGCTATTTATAGTAACGTAAAAGGGAAGTAATTCAAAAGCAAATTATTGTAAGTTAACAAAAGAAGGATCTGCCAAATAAATCTGTTAACATAAATGAAATTTCAGATCAGTATCTTCATTAGTTACAGAGATATACCTATTTTAATTTCAAAAATAAAGGGAGGTAATTTGACATAAAATCAGTCCACAGTTATCTACCCTGGTTGGCTCGGTCCAACTAATGACAATAATGAAATTTCAGATAAGTCCTGAAAGTACTTACTGATATAAATCCATTTTGACTACAATCTGGGCAGGTAATCAGATATAAAACTAGAACTGTCACAGGAGTGACTCATACCCCCACCATACGGTCTTGTCACAGAAGAATGGCAACCATAAGGAATCTTAAAAATACTTTGGAGTACTTCATCCTGGGCTTCCACATATAAGTAATACTAGTAAATATATTAAATCTCTAATATTAGAGATACACTAAAAGTGAATACAAAAAAGTGTCTTACCGACCCATGTTACCACGGAAAAATGTTTTTACTTTTTACATAGGACTTATAATAAACAAGAGGGCCATGATGGCCCTATATCGCTCACCTGTTATCATTGCACTTAAGGACAAGTCTTCAAGATCAAAAGATCAAAATAGAAATCAATCAAAAGAATTATGAGAAAATATAGTTGAAATTTTCTTTAAGTAACTTTAAAAACAAGATCTGAAAACTTTTTGTAGAGGTCCACTAGGCAATGCTACATGTCAAATATCTAAGCTCTTCTGGTTTATTTTTAGAAAATTTTGAAGATTTTTCTATTTACAATCAAGTAACCCCATGGGGCAGGGTCAATTTGACCCCAGGGGTCATGATTTGAATAAACTTTGTAAAAGTCTAATAGGCAATGCTACATGTCAGATATCTAAGATCTAGGCCTTCTGGTTTATTTTTAGAATTTTTTTTAAAGATTTTCCTATGTAAAATCAAGTGACCCCTAGGGCGGAGTCAATTTTGACCCCGGGGGACAAGGTTTGAACAAATTTTGTAGAGGTCCACTAGGCAATGCTACATGTCAAATATCTAGTCTCTAGGCCTTCTAGTTTATTTTTAGAAAAATTTTGAAGATTTTCCTATGTAAAATCAAGTGACCCCTGGGGCGGGGTCAATTTTGACCCAGGGGGTCATGATATGAACTAATTTTGTAGAGGTCCACTAGGTAATGCTATATGTGAAATATCTAAGCTCTAGGCCTTCTGGTTTATTTTAAGAAAACTTTTGAAGATTTTCCTATGTAAAGTCAAGTGACCCCTAGGGCGGGGTCAATTTTGACCCCCGGGTCATAATTTGAACAACTTTAGTAGAGGTCCACTAGGCAATGCTACATGTCAAATATCTAAGCTCTAGGCTTCTGGTTTTTGAGAAGAAGATTTTTTAAATATTTTCCTATGTAAAATCAAGTGACCCCTGGGGCGGGGTCAATTTTGACCCCGGGGGCCATGATTTGAACAAATTTTGTAGAGGTCCACTAGGCAATGCTACATGTGAAATATCTAAGCTCTAGGCCTTCTGGTCTATTTTTAGAAATTTTTTGAAGATTTTCCTTTGTAAAATCAAGTGACCCCTGGGGCGGGGTCAATTTTGGCCCCGGGGTCATGATTTGAACAATTTTAGTAGAGGTCCACTAGGCAATGCTACACGTCAAATATCTAAGCTCTAAGGCTTCTGGTTTTTGAGAAGAAGATTTTTTAAGATTTTCTTATGTAAAATCAAGTGACCCCTGGGGCGGGGTCAATTTTGACCCCGGGGTCATGATTTGAACAAACTTGGTAGAGGTCCACTAGGCAATGCTTCACACCAAATATCTAAGCTCTAGGGCTTCAGGTTTTTGAGAAGAAGATTTTTAAAGTTTTTCCTTTCGGTTGCCATGGCAACCAGTGTTCTGCATGGAATTCAATTCTTTGAACAATTTTGAAAGGGGGCCATCCAAGGAACATCCCTGTGAAGTTTCATCAAAATTGGCCTGTTGGTTTAGGAGGAGATGTTGTTTAAAGGAAAGTGTGGACGGACGCCGGACGGACGCCGGACGGTGAGCGATCACAATACCTCATCCTGAGCACTTTGTGCTCAGGTGAACTAAAAAGTTAGAAAAACACCTAAAATATTTAAAATCTAAAAATAGGATTTCTAAAAATAGACTAATTCCTGGAATTTAAGGGGAAGAAACTCAGTACAAAGGTTAAAAAAAGGTTACTTCCCTTTGGCTCTAAGCCAATCAGAATGAGATATAGTGAAAATACATCAAAATTAACCTTAAATTCTCGGTAAAAGGGGACACAATTCAAGAAAAATAGTGTCAGAGTTATGCACCTTGTGTCACATGATGTGGGTGATGAGGTGGAACATCTATTTTAAGTCTGAATCAAATCCATTCAGTAGTAATTGAGATATAGTGAAAATACATCAAAATTAACCTTAAATTCTAAGTAAAAAGGGGCATAATTCATGAAAAATTGGTGTCAGAGTTATGCATCTTGTGTCACATGATGTGGGTGATGAGGTGGAACATCTATTTTAAGTTTGAATCAAATCCATTTTGTAATAATTGAGATATAGTGAAAATACATCAAAATCAACTTTAAATTTAAAGTAAAAGGGGACATAATTCATAAAAAATTTATGTCAGAGTTAAGCACCTTATGTCACATCATCTGGGTGATGAGGCGGAACAACTATTTTAAGTTTGAATCAAATCCATTTAGTAATAACTGAGATATAGTGAAAATACAACAAAATTAACCTTAAATTCTAAGTAAAAGAGGACATAATTCATAAAAACTTGGTGCCAGAGTTATGCACCTTGTGTCACATGATGTGGGCACATGATCGGGGTGATGAGGTGGAACATCTATTTTAAGTTTGAATCAAATCCATTCAGTAGTAACTGAGATAAAGTGAAAATACATCAAAATCAGCCTTAAATTCTAAGTAAAAAGGGGCATAATTCATAAAAAAAAAATGGTGTCAGAGTTATGCACCTTATGTCACATGATGTGGGTGATGAGGTGGAACATCTATTTTAAGTTTGAATCAAATCCATTTAGTAATAACTGAGATATAGTGAAAATACAACAAAATTAACCTTAAATTCTAAGTAAAAGGGGACATAATTCATGAAAACTTGGTGTCAAGAGTTATGCACCTTGTGTCACATGATGTGGGTGATAAGGTGCAACATGTATTTTAAGTTTGAATCAAATCCATTTGGTAATGACTGAGATAATAGATTTCGGGACGCGACGGGACGGGACGGGACGCGACAAAACTGACTCCTATATACCCCCCTCAAACATGTTTGGTGGGGGTATAATAACTCTGGAAACTACGAATGGATCTGATTTGTCATGGAATCCAAGATTTATTGTTGTTGAACATATTTTGGAAGTTTGTATCAAATAAAACCATAAATGAAGTCTCTTTATGGCTGCAAAAGCCAAAATAGCCAATTCTGGACATTTAAGGGGCCATAACTCTGGAACCCATCATGGAATCTGTCCAGTTTAAGAAAGGAACCAAGATCTTGTGGTGATACAAGTTGTGTGCAACTTTGGTTAAAATCAAATCATAAATGAAGTTACTATTGTGCAGACAAGGTCAAAATAGCTAATTTTGGCCCTTTCAGGGGCCATAACTCTGGAACCCATTAGGGGATCTGGCCGGTTCAACAAAAGGAATTGAGATCTTATGGCAACACAAGTTTTGTGCAAGTCTGATTAAATTCAAATCATAAATGAAGCTGCTATTGTGCAGACAAGGGCAAAATAGCTAATTCTGGTCCTTTCAGGGGCCATAACTCTGGAACCCATAATGGAATCTGGCCAGTTCAAGAAAGGAACCAAGATCTTATGGTGATACAAGTTGTGTGCCAGTTTGGTAAAAATCAAACCATAAATAAAGCTGCTATTGTGCAGACAAGGTCAAAATAGCTGATTTTGGCCCTTTCAGAGGCCGTAACTCTGGAACCCATAATGGGATCTGGCCAGTTCAAGAAAGGAACCGAGATCTTATGGTGATACAAGTTGTAATTTTGGTTAAAATAAAATCATAAATGAAACCACTATTGTGCAGACAAGAAATTGTTGACGGACAGACGGACGAAGGGTGATCACAAAAGCTCACCTTGTCACTATGTGACAGGTGAGCTAAAAAAACAATGAAGATGTCAATCATTGTTTACAAATATTCTACTGTTTTAAGATCGTATTTCAAATTTACATCATCAATTCTACAGGTATTTGAACATTGTGACCAAAAACATAAATACAAAGTTTTGTAACTTTAATACAAAGTTTTGTAACTTTAATACAAAGTTTTATAAGAATGTGTCAAAGAAGAACACTTCAAATCAGATCTAAGCCAAGTACACTACATAGAAACTACAATTTAAATTCTGCTGAACACAACAATAAATACAAACCTTTACAACAGCGTGCAGTTAATATTACCACAATAAAATTTCTCAGACATGTTTTGTCCAAATGCATCTCTGATAAGATGTATTGACACCAGTCAAAACTCCTCAGAATTCCAACAAAAAGCATTGCAGAGCAGATCATGTCAAAACACGACAGGAAAAAAGTATCACCAAAACCATTTTCTGTGTGATTGGCTGGTGATGGTTTCAGACACAATACAAGAGGGAGAATCTAAACAAATGCAATTTATTTGTAAATGATTCTCCAAACAAGAAAACTACCCCTACATACTTCTTCACAATAAATTTGATACCATGTTTGTTCCTGCTGCTGTTGTAGAGAGGTAAGAATATGAAATGATTTCATGGACAAATGAGTGATAAACAAAACATGAAATAAAACTAAAAAGCTGCAACTCCTCTACCTCCTAATAAACAAGCTTCTAGTTCCCCTCATTCAGAATATGGAATCCCGAGTATTTCCGAACCAATGAAAAGCACTTTAACATGAACATGAATAAGATTAATGTGATTCAATGAAAGTAACTGTGTATGATAGAACTCTCTGACTTGATGATGATGATGATGATGATGATGGTAGTAGTCGTGAAAAAGAACATGAACAATGTTAGAAAACATCCTTGTATGTGATGATGATGATAATGGTGATGATGGATATTAAGTGACAGGGATAAGGTTAGACTGAGGTGTATAATGGTATATGGCAGTGTCTGATGGTACATACCATCTGAGAGATTGCTTGAAGTGAGAATAGCAGGGTCGTACGACATCCAAGAGGACGGATCTGTGCTTGCTGTCGTGCCTGACCAGTCTGAAACACACACCAGCCAATCACACACTGTGTTACATCAACAAACCAATACCAGCGTTTACACAGAACCAATCACAGTGCTTGTAACATCAGATATATTCTGTGAACCTATCACTAGCAGCTCTTTTATATTAACTTGATTACATTGTAAAAAATTCACTTTTCCAAAAGACAACTTTAGACATCAACAATCATAATAATTTTTAACTGCTTTTATATGCTTTCCAAATGATATTCTATTTTAATAAAAAATGTTAAGAAAGAAAAACTGTTCTGTTCAGAATGTTTTTCAGAGACTTTTTTCTACTGTCAGAATTTCAATATTCTTTTTTATCCAAAATTATTTTTTATATTATATTTCTCAACCCTTTATGATTATTATTCTTTAATTTTCATTCCGTACTTTCTTTCCATCTTTTAGTGATTTAAAATCTTTTTCAAAAATTCAATGATGCAGAAACCTTACTTTAGGTGATTTAAAATCTACATTACAACACTTATATGATGCAGAAATGTTGAAGACTCTTTGAAAATACCTTAGTTTCTACAGTAACAGTTTGCAAACTGCTACGGCAGTTTAAAACTACTACTGTAGGCTTACTTATTTTAGCAGTGTACTAATAACAGCGCTTTTAGCGCTATCGCACGTGCGCTAATTCATGTCTGCGCATTAATTTGTCCAAGAATTTTCATGTACATTTTCGTTTGATGATGTTTTCTTCGAACTTTTGCAAATGAATACTCTTGAGAGTTTGCACTAGTTATACTGCTTGCTAATATTTTAAGGTTCATGTGATATTCCTGTTTATTGTTCATATTATTATTTTAAATATATGATCATGCAAAATAAAATATTTAAGCTTGTAGTTTGTGTTTTTTCTCATTTGATCAAGTTGTTATCGATTTCCGTATCACCTTCGGGCATGTCCGTTGTTGCAGTCGCTCGTTTACGGAAAGGTGTGAACGTTTGTATTAAGACAAAATGCATGTAGGACAAAGGGGATTCAGTGATTAAAATGTGTGACAATCTCGTTTTATTTCAGCAGTTATAACTAGTATACAAAATATAAAACACGCAGATTATTATAATTAAATACAATAAGACAATACAGTTACGTAGGCAATATTATACTTTATATACTGTACGTAAACATAAAGCTACATCACAGTTGAAAGCACCATCGAAAAAATACAAGTCAGGGCTCTAGCTAGGTCCCAATTTTTGGGAGAAGTCACTTCTCCCTCAAGCTGATTTAGGGAGAAGTGGGGAGACTTTAGGGAGAAGTGGGAACTTTAAGACTTTTTCTACCGCAATGATGTTGAGTGATTCGAAAGGTGGCTGTAATTTTCTTGATAAAAAACATTGATGTGACCATTCATTTTCTTAGTTAGATCATTTCCAATACAGTGGTTATCGTTTTGTTACAAAATTCTGAAAAAAGTCGTTTTCAAAATTCAAGCCGATGCTATAAATGTAACCCGCCGAATTTTGGTTATATCTTGTACATGTATGAAGTGTTTATTATTAACAGCAGCAAAGAAGTAGAAGTGTATTTATTTTTTATAGCTCTTTGCACCGAGTCATTCACCGAGAAATGTCAGTATCTCACTCGAAATATAAAACTGAAAGTAAAATGTGTACAGTAATCTAGAAATACATATTCAAATAAATTCATCGATGGAAGTCAATTTAACGTAGTTAATACATTACATGTCGTTCTTTTATCATAGATAACAAATAATTGTGTACCATATTCAAATTAATCGCATGGTTAATCAGCAGTTTCTTAAATAAAACATTGGGTTTTTTTTAGCACTCGAACCTGTTGACAATTAACGGGAAGTGTCAAAGACGTAAGCGCGGCGCTGATTGGCTTAACACAATAGACTCTGGTGTATCGGATAATTTGATTCGCTTTCACACTTCTCGGGATAATCTCGCAAGTACCTGAGGTAGGCGGAGCTTAAATTATGCTGCCGGCGTGTGTTTGTGTATTCGACACTCATTATGACACGGTGCAAATTGTCAACAGTCTGGGTAGCAGTAATTAGCGAATGCGGAAATCAAAGAAAATCGGGCGACTTGCATTTCGCTTTGAGGTTAGATCTAAGCGAAGTTTGAAGTTCTAGAGCGCCTATTTCGCTCAAGTCGCCCAGTCGCGAGAGCCCTGCAAGTATCATCACGGCACACTATCTCAAAGTCATACTTCGTTAATCCAAATCAAATCTCATCGTCATCCCTTTCATACTTCTTATGAAAATGTATTTGATCATTGTTAAAATCATATTTCAAACATTATATACTTGACCGTCAGATGTATAAGTAATTACACTTCAGTTGGGAGAAGACCTCTATAAGCTAGGCTTTCAGTCGTATCCATTTTCAAATTGATTGTATCATTGTTAATGTTAATACCTCTGTTGTAATCATACCAATTTGTTTGAAATAAAATATGTTTAAACTAAAGTCATACTTGGTACATGTTTTAAAGATTTTAGCTAACGGATTTTTTCGATTGCTTCCATTAGACCTGTAAGGCTACACCCTGTCATGACTGACACTTTTTTCACATTTCTGTGTGCATCGACCAGCCAGGCAGCATCGATAGGTTTAAGTCTACTCAATTTTAAGTTTACGTCAAGATTTTCAATCTTGATTCCTTCTGCGGGGGCATGTTCAATTTCATCACTGTACCAGCACTGGAAACTTTGTTTGATATTTCGCTTGAACTCATCATTCCCAGATAGATCGAGTGGCTGCAACTCGCTGGTACCACCAGCAGGCACAAAACGGACCAATTATCGCATTTTCGAGAGATTTACGGTATAACACTTAAGTAAATAATTTCAATTAAATCGTACTTTCTTTAGCCCGCTGACAGTGAAGAAAGTTTATTTCATAATCAGTATGACGTATAATTACAGCAGAAACATTACATAAAAATTTCCGACGGTTAAGTTTATTTCCGAAAATCTTTGTGAATCTCTGTAAATCTCCGAGAACCTCATCTCGGACAGCGCTAAAATCAGAAATTTTCAGTCTCGCGAGAGCGCTAATTCACGTCCACGCATTAATTAGATATTTCACCAAAAATTGCGTTTGCGCTAAATTTTTGCTGCGCTAATAAATGTATGCCTACAGTATGCTACTGTACCTATGTCTACAAACTACTACTAGTACATTATAGCACAGTATTTCTTTGCCTGGTTCCCTGCACTAATTCTATGCTACATTATGCACAAGATTTCCTTGCTGGAATGACCTTCAGTTTACCAACTACCACGTTTTACAAAATAATTCATACTTGTATTTTTCTGCGAAGGATTATGTTGTGTATTTGTTCGTATGTCATTTTGTGGTGCACCAAAACTGATGTTTATATTTGGTAACAATGCCCTTAATCCATCTTGCCAATCTTTTACATTGAAAACATCATTCTGAAAAAGACAATTGAAACATTTCCTAAGTATTTTCAACGGATGTAAAATGCATCAACAGTTTTCTGGAAATTCAGTCAGTAACTGTAACATTTGCCAGAAGTATACTAGTTTTAAGTTTTATATTCATATTTTTCCATGGAATCATTATTTGTGGATGACAATTGATGTGGAGTTTGTGGTCATTCAAACTTACAAAATTAAATTCAAACAAACATATAAAATTCCTCAGGATTAATGGTGCTCTTTTTAAAAAAATTCTGAGAACCATAAATTTTTGTAATGCAATGTTGTGGGTTTGGCCCCCCTAAAAACAGGACAATACAAGAGCTGTCAGTGGACAGCGCGCGCGACTATTCTCAGTGCTTGATAGTATAATATATGCTACGAGTAAAACTTAAACATTACAATAAGCATATTCTAAGTCGAAAAGGGGCCAAAATTCAGTCAAAATGCTTGATAGAGTTGCCTCCTCCTTTTTACAGACTGGGGTCATGATGGTAAACAAGTATGCAAAATATGAAAGCAATATCTCAATGGACTTTGAAAATATTTGGGGTGGTACGCAAACTTTAACATTTATTCTAAGTCGAAAGGGGCCATAAGTCAGTCAAAATGCTTGATAGAGTTGCCTCCTCCTTTTTACAGACTGGGGTCATGATGGTAAACAAGTATGCAATATATGAAAGCAATATCTCAATGGACTTTGAAAATATTTGGGGTGGTACGCAAACTTTAACATTTATTCTAAGTCGAAAAGGGGCCATAATTCAGTCAAAATGCTTGATAGAGTTGCCTCCTGCTTTTCACAGACTGCAGTCATGATGGTAGACAAGAATGCAAAATATGAAAGCAATATCTCAATGGACTTTGAAAATATTTGGGGTGGTACGCAAATTTTAACGTTTGTGTGATGCTAACGCTCAATGCCAACGCCGGGGCGATTAGGATAGCTCCCCTATTCTTTGAATAGTCGAGCTAAAAATTAAATTTTCGATAGACAAACATAACTATCTCTGCACAATGAACGAAGTTATCTTTTCCCATTTCATACAGTAAACAGCCAAAGTCATATCGGTTTAGTTTATTGCTAGTGCCATAAGCTTATTTCCCAGAATTTATCAACAAATATAGTTTTGGGTCTAATATCATGTCATGAGACATTTAATTATGATTTGACAATCATGTGATTAATCAGCACCATACACACACACCAAGTCTTCTAAATCAGAGGCATAAAAATGACTTTATAGTAAACAAAACTCGTCCATAAGACAGGGCCCTTGACTATTCAACAAGTTTTATGTTAAACAAGGACCATAACTTGGCAAGATAATTTTCTAAGTCAAATAAGGACCACAATTTGTACTAGATGCAACCAAGAGTTATCTAACTTGTGTGTGTACGTACATTTGATGAGAAGGATATATCTTTTGTGAAGTTTCAACCATTACTGAGAAAAAGCTCAACAATTGTTTCCATGGAAAGTTGAAACAAACTTTTTTTAACCGGAAACGGCAATAATTTACATTAAATTCAACCATGAGTTATCCAACTTGGTTATTTTAGTAGGTCTGACTGTGTGATGTTTTTATCCAATACATACAGTTGTTACTAAGACCAAGTTTTGATGGTTAGTTGCACATAAAACTTTTACCAATTTTCTATGTTGAAAAAGTGCCATAATATGTAACAATTTTAACAAGAGTTATCTTACTTAGTTATTTCAGTAAGTCAGATGACTGGGGAGCATTGAGTAA
This sequence comes from Mercenaria mercenaria, assembly GCF_021730395.1. Lineage (NCBI taxonomy): Eukaryota > Metazoa > Mollusca > Bivalvia > Venerida > Veneridae > Mercenaria > Mercenaria mercenaria. Next base: position 41,640,094 of record NC_069377.1, on the reverse strand, counting down.
AGTTTAGATACAGCGTGATAGTTAAAATGCCACTTTGCAACTATGTGTTGCCCTGCTAAAAGGTTCTACTAATATCATAACGTGAAGTTTACCTGTGAACGAGACTGCTGTTGTTGGTGGATATCTTTGTTAGCACCACCTAGCATTGAGAAATCATGAAACATATCTGGATACGTAGAATTCTGTAAAGGTTGATTCATTAAACCCATCATACGACTAGTCAGTACATCTGAAAGATTAAAACATTTGTCAAGTATACAAATAATACCCCTGAATTTACTTTTAACCCAGGATCAAAATTACGTTGATCTATACAAAAAAAGCCCAATTCAAAACATCAATGGATCCAAAGCACACAACATTCAAATCAAAAGTAAGCAGAAAATCAGTTTCAAAGCAAGTGCAGTTTAACTGCTTCGAGGCCCAAAACTAACAAGAGCTGTTTGTTGGCAGCGCCCTGGACCATTCAAAGAACTGATGGAAGTATGGAGTCAAAATATTACTAGATTTTCAGACAGAAGAAGAAAAATAGATAAGACAAACAATGTACATGCATTTGTGGATTTAGACAAGTCTTGCACTATATGGCAAAGTGCGACCAAGATAGTAAGAAAGTGTTCAGTTTCAAAGCCATATATCAACAGTTTAGACAAAATATTGAATGGTATGCGAAACTTAACTAATTTCTATGTCAAAAAAGGGCCATAACTGAGCTAAAGTCCTTGTCATAGTTATGTAGTCTTGCTAAATTGTAGACTATAATGGTAAACCAGTGGTCAAAGTTTCAAAGCCATATGACAAACAGGTTAGGCAAAATATGGACTGGAATGAAAAATTTAACTGATTTCCAAGTCAAAAAACGGCCATAATTCAGTCAAAATAGTTGACAGTGTTATGTACTCTTGCCTACAGGTAAAGACTGTTATAATAAGCAAGTGTTCAAAGTTTCAAAGCCACATGTCAAATAGTTTTTGCAAAACACTTTGTAAGAAATCTGAATCAATTTCAAAGTCCAAAAAGGTCCATAATTCAGCCAAAATACTTGACAGAGTTATGTACTCTTGCTTACAGGTAGCTACTGCTATGATAAACAAGTGCTCCAAGTTTGAAGTAAATATCTTTGATGGTATACAAGTTATTACCATTTCATAAAAACTTTAACCAGCGCTTGGGTGAGTAGAATAGCTCTCTTTATTCTTCCATGAGTAGAGCTAAAAATATGTTCCACTGCGTTTCAATGACACTAGTTACATATTCAATGACTTACTGTTAGTGTTAAAGTTAATTAAATTTAGCGGGCACAGAAGGCCAAAATCACAATGTTTGTCATCTGTGGTTGGGATTAATGAATATTACCAGACTGATAAAATTTTGTAAACACAATATTTAAGGAAGAGCCTGGTATTGTATACCTGTCAATTATGTAATCCAGGGCCTTTAAATAAAAGGTTCAAAGTTATAATACTGGCCTCAAATATCACAGCTTTTTTAACCCTTAAACCTTGCATACACGACTGGGTTATCTATTATAATGGAGAGAGAAAAATCACATTTTTCATGTCCACTTTTTTCCTTGAACATTATTTGATTTTAAATATTCTTAAAATGAATGGTACACTGACAAATTTGTATACTTCAATTCATCCAATTAAATATAATTTAATACATCACAGTACCATAACACTACAGGTCAGTAATCTGATTATAAGCAGAGCAACAAACACAAATACAATAACAACACCCTTTATCAAAGGAACCTTCATGCTGTAGGTTGAATAACTTTCGTGTAAGGTTTCTGAGAGATAACTGTCTTACTAATCTTATGTAATAGCCAGCTATCATACTTTTAGGGACTGAAATGAATCACAATATTAAGAAAAACAGAAAAGATATAACTGTATGACTCGTTATACAGTAATATATACTTACCAATCTTATTTCATCAGATATTTCAATGTTTCTACTATTATAACTTAAATTTATAACATACACAGTGAATAACTACACCTTCCCACAAATATGTAATTAACCCCCTCTGGACATTGCTCACCTGCAGTCGGCCTATATTCAGTAACATGTCCTACAGTACAGGATCTGTCTTTTTTCATCAAAGGTCTTTTTTTTAAAAATAAAACTTTTCACAAAATACAGTAAAACACTGCTGGCTTGAGCACCAGAGCTCTCTTGAGCTATTCATGTGGAGCCTGGCTGTTCCTTATACTTTCTATGTATTGCCTCGGAATCCTGAATAACTAGCATTTTGCTCAGCTCACCAGCAATCAGTGCTTACTTTAGTCTACATACAGTCAGTAATATTAACCAGTAAATCTGTAACATATTTTTACAGTTTATCTGAAATCCTAGACCTACTGTAGATGTATGCAGCCAGCTGTATGTTTTGTTTTTTTCACAGAAACCAATTGAGCTTCTAATAAATTAAGAAATAAAAAAAAACATATTCAAGAAGTATAACTGTAGTCAGGGTCTGTAAAAAGAATTAGAGCTGCTTTTGGGAAAAGCGCATATCCCCCTACAACTGCCTAATCATCTAGATTGGCTTTTCTTCTTCATTATGTATCCGAGTCAACCATGCACCAAGACCTGTATCACTGGCATTAGTATTTTTAGTAATTCAAGGGCCATAATTCCGAAGTGCCTCGGCCAATTTGGCTAGTTACCGAACTTAATGGCAAACACATTTTGTTCAAGTCTGGTGAAGATCGGACGAGAAATGTTCGACTTAGAGCGCGGACAAGATTTGTGACAGACAGACACACACACAGACAGGAGTAAATCAATACGTCTCCCACCACAGTTGTGTGGGGAGACATAATTATGCAATACAGTGGTATAGATTTTGTTGTGGAAGCATGAAATTCCTAGACAATAATACTAGTGTAGTAAACCCTTCTGTTATATAAGCTCAACGTTAACAAGCCTAAATTGATGTCTGTGAAAGCAACAAGCTTACAGCATGGTATATCCATTCAAATTTTTAAATTCAGAACTTCTATTGCCACAGATCTGTGATAAATCACACACAATTTGTCATTTTAGATTGTCACTTAAGAGTAAAAACTGGATTCAATAAATAAATAAATATAACAATGCACCAATGTAACATGATTTACCTGTATTTGTGACCGACGTGTGATTTGTACGCGACTGGGGAATCTGTGTACCGCCTAATTGGGACTGTGGTGCAATATGACTAAGTGAAAACCCTGAAAAAAGTGGGCACCCACCCTTTAAATTAAATAGGTCTACACTAGAACAACATAATGTGACTGTATACTAAAACCAAAGTCTAAGATGTACAATGTATATGACTAAACAACACAACATTCAAGTATTATCTATCAATAACTTGCATTTAGGGTAATTGTTTATAAGGAATTTTGCATTTCTTAAAAAAAAAAAAAATTATGAAATCTTTTCAGAGAAACTACTCCAGATTATATTAAAGCTAAGGTAGAAGGATAGTGCATTTCTAGGACAGAATTGTTTCTCAAGCAAAGTTGTCAAAATGAAATCCTCAAAACTCGCCACCAGTTGCAATATAAAATATACGGAAATTATTGCTAGATAACATCAAATTGACATGGTCCGTCTTATGCTTGTGAGAATTTTGTGTATTTTTTACATGTACATGTATGGTTACATAATAAAACTCTAGAAATGACTGTCAGAATATTTTTTTTATATTTAATTCATATTTAGAAATAAAAGAAAGTACTTTCTTTCTTAAACAAAACAAAAATCTGAAGGCGAGCTCATTCATAATATTCTGGGAAAATAATACTGTAAATAAATTACAAAAGCAATAAAAGCTATTATGTTGGAATATATTCTTTTTTTTAGAACTGACTTTGCTGGAGAAAGGAGAAATTCTATGGCAACAAAATATATCCACAGACATCTCAATAACTTACCTGGGGGGAGATTTTGTCCTATGTTGTTATGCATCTGTCTAGAGTGAGGCTGGAAAGAACTATGTGACGAAAATCCTAACGTACTGTGTTGTTGCTGTTGTTTTTGGCCGTTTTCTTTTTCTAACAGATCTGCTAAACCTCTAGAGGATTCTTCAAGTGGATCGAAACCTGCCAATGATAGAAATGTCTTTTTTTAAATTTAAATAAAGCATTCTTTTGATTTTTTTTTTTTGTATTGATATAATTAATATCTTTAAATCAGTGAACATCCTGTTTTTGATCTGCAGTAGTATGAAGGGTATGTGTGCAACATTTTTTATTCCAACCCTTTCATAATTTTATTCCATAAACTGAAATATTGACAGGATAATTATGTACATATCTAGAAGTTGGTGTAGTTATATTTTGTTGAGTTTAACGTCGCACCGACGCAATTAATAGGTTATATGGCATCTTTCCAGCTTTGATGGTGGATGAAGACCCCAGGTGCCCCTCCATGCATTATTTCATCACAAGCAGTACCTGGGTAGAACCACCGACCTTCTGTAAGCCAGCTGGATAACTTCCTCACATGAAGAATTCAACGCCTCGGGTGAGGCTTGAACCCACATCTACGAATGGCAAGTAATTTGAAACCAGCAACCTTAACCACTCGGCCACGGAGGCCCCGGTGTAGTTAGAAGGTTCAACTGCAGTTTTCATCAGTATTTCGGTTATTTGATGTTTCTCTGAATAAAACGCAAGTACTAGATTAAGCACCAATACTGACATATTGTTCCTGAAATATGTCCCAGTACATACTTGTTACTTGCATGTTTCACCAGATGAATTCAAGGTGATGGCAAAATTACTTCAGAGATCTTTTATCAAACTGGCAAGAAAAATCATCTGCCTCAGCCAGAGATTTCATTTGCCACCTCTGCAACAGTAGTATTGCACTCTAACAACATAGTCACTCAGGGTATGTCTTTGAAAAAAGACTGCTTGTAAAAATTAGCAGCAATTCACTAATTAGTGTTAAAACTGTTAAGTACCTAAATCATCATCTTGCCAATCTTTGCTTTTATTTGTGTTTGTGGTCTGACCAAAACCAAATGCGGCTTGCCAATCTGTAGTTGTGTTTACCGGTATTGTGTCAGGAATCTCTGTTGTTTGTATCTCTGGTGCTTCTGAAATTCAGATTTTTCATGTTTCTTCAATGTATTTTTACCACTTATTGATTCAATTTATTCAATGAATATATTCTAGAATATATTTTGCAAAACCCTTCCAGACCTAATAGTGCCAAAAACTTTAATCAGGTAAGGCCTAGCACTTACTTCAAATCTCCAGGCTAGGTAATTGACACCAACATTTTTTTAATTTTCTACATACACCTGAGCAAAATCATTCAACACATTTTAAATAAACTTTCAATACATTCAACACCAACAGATACTCATTATATTTTCTTATACAACAGTGAAGTAAAAGAATAAACTAGATAAAATTTTGTATCAAATTTTCTACCTGGTTGCATGGGAGGTTTTGGATTTCTTGCCCCGTGAAATCCATTTATACTACTAAATAATGAAAGATTGTCTGTATTATCAAGACCCAGTGCTTTTCTGTTTATGATACTGTGAGAAGTTGGTTGTTGTTGTCTTGGTGGAGAAGTTGTGTTCACTGGAGGAGCTGTAACTTCTGTTGTGTATATGTTCTGTGGCCTGAAGCAACAAATATATCTTAGAGAAAATGCATAAATCATAAAAAATAAATTTTTGTAAGTTTTATTCTTGGCCACTTTAATCACTGAAACAAATCCAGTATATTAACTTACATCAATGCATAATTTGTAAGAAGTTAATGAGAAAAAGGTCAATATACATATTAATATATAAGCATTTAACACCCTTTTTTCCCCTTTAAACAGAAGTTTGACACAACATAGTTCTAAATAAGAACCTAATTCAAAATCCTATCAAAAGTTTTGAAAATATTGTGTTTTGATATGACAGCGAGGTTTAATCCCTCATCTATGTAAAAGTAAATAGTCCGTCTTCTCCCTGTATGTTCTGGCCTCTAAATACATACCTATGTTGTTGCTGTTGTTGTGTCTCTGTATTTTCTGTAGTTCTGTGTTTACCCGGAGCTTTGTTGTGTTCTGGTTTTGTTTTCTCTGGACTTCTTTCTGTATTTGGAAGCTGTGTTTTATTTGCGTTACCACCACTTTGTTGTAGTGACGGCCACGCTTCATTGTTGGCTGTATGTGGAGGAATCTGAAACAAAATGTACCACAACCTTTAACATTTTCTTCCTCTCTTTGCATTATGATCCCTTTCTATTCCAAATTAACCAACAGGACGAAATCTGGCAACACACCTTTTATTGGGAGATCTCTATCAAAATGAACTTTTACCTCACAAACAAAAATTAAAAGTCTCCAATCATAGCACTATCATTTAAAAAAAAAAAGATAATTCCATTGTTTACACGACATGCAGACATTGTAGCAGAGTATTTGCACATGCACCCCCTCACCCCACCAACCAAGCCATTGCAAGGTATGGATGTAGTTCTTCCTGCAATCCAAGTGACATAGTTATCAACTAACACATAGTTTTTATTACCTGTTGTGTGTTGTGGTTGTGTATATTTTGGCGTGGTTGTGTAGACTGTGCTGGAGGACTGTGTTGCACACTCTGTGGGGGACTCTGTGATGGCTGTATCACTTGTGTAGGTGAACTTGCTTTTTTCCTGTAAATTATACTACTACTTTATTGGCATTTAAAAGAAAGAATTTAAGATTGGACAATAAATAAAGGTTTTGCAGACTTCTTTCTACACTGACCATAAGGAATCAGCTGTTTTCTAGATAAAAATCAGACAAGCCAGAGGCTTATCAGGGTTGCTAGTAAATATCACTCATATAAATGTAAATTCGTACCGGACTGGTCAAACTGGAAGTCAACGTTATATGTAACAAGGAATGAAAACCTAAAATAAAATTTTGTGCCAGATAGTGACAGACTAATAGATGTTGAACAAAGTGAAAGTTGATAAATTTCAATGAAATAATAAAGCTGTCAGTTACAGCTGCTAAGCAATACTGAAAATACTTTTATCGGCAAAAATTATGTAATCAAATTACATGTTAAAAACTGGGGTGGATTAGTCTAAGAGTTTATCTGCTTTGCTGAGTTTAATGTCACATGGAACACTGTGTTTCAATAATATTTCTGTATTATATGAAAGTAAATTCACCTAGATTCCTTACCAGTATCAACTTGTTCTTTACAAGTAACTGACAACTTCCTCACATGAATCAGTTGCGGATGATAATTGACCTAAGACCTATCGTCTTCCACAAATCATTATTGATAATAATATAATCTTGCTGTAAGTTTTATACAGGGGTATTTAATCTCTATCTATGGACAATAATTTTACAATTTCTAGCATGCAGATTACCTAGAAGTTGATGAAGTTCTGTTACTGGCATTATTCTGTGCTGTATTTTGGCTGTTTATATACTGTTCTAAAAGCTTTTGTTCATACTCTTGATGTTTACTGCAAAGAAATTATAAACGTTACAAAACCATTTACAATATGCTGAAATCAAATTATTTACAATGTTTTGTACTGCATTTGACAATCTTTCAGTTCATTATCTTTGTTCCTTCTTTTCTCTCAGAATATGATTAATGCAGGAATAATTTTCCATCTGTGAAGTCCACCAGGCAGACATGGAAGATAAATAGCTTTAAACATGTCCATGGCAGGGCTTCGGAAATTTGCCGGTTTGTCGGTTTTGGACCGATTTTTTACTTTTCAGACCGATTCATAAAGTGAAAAAACAAACAAAATCGGTCCCGTAAAAATGGAGAAAAGTATAAATTTCTGTCTGATATCTCAATACACCATCTACTGCCAAGCAGGAAATTGTTGGTCGCACCCTCAGATAATCAATAAACGTGTCAAACAGTCTGACTGTCACTTTGATAATCGGTCCGTAATTAGCACATGACGCAATCAGTACTAGTGCGGCACATCCTTTAATGTTTGCAGACAGCCGACTGCAATGTATTAAACATTTTTGACTGGTTTCCAAATATGTCTGACTGGATCCAAATCACTTCGACTGGGATCCACTTCTTTTATTTAAAATCCGACAGATGGTTTATTTCAAAAGGCTATGTTTCATCATGGTAAAAAACAAATGGTCACTGCATTTAATCAAAGAGCTATAATTGTACATTATAGGTCTTTGATTTAATGAGACATCACACGGAAAACCAATCAAAATATGTTTTATAATTACTTGATTTGAAAAAATTACAAGATTCATTTGTTGGGGCTCCAGTTGAAACAAGTGCAGAAAATCGTCTTTGCAACCCGACGGTGCAAAAAAGAAAAAGAAAAAAAAAAATGGACTGGCAAACACGAATGATAAAGAAAACCGGAGTGGTGCTGTTTATCAAATCGGTCTTTTAAAAAACGTTTCAAAATGAAATTTTGTTTACATCAGAAGAGAACATATAACTTTTAAAATGTAGCTGCTTACTGAAGTACAACAAAAGTGAAATGAAATATCCGTGGCCAACACGCGTGACCTTTTGGTACTATACATGTGGGAAATTCGATCTCAGCATTCATATAACATACACATTCGGTCCGCGGCAGAGTATTTTTAAAATACCGAGACTGTTTAGCAGAGAATATGTGTCATGTAATTGTATTTTATAGAATTCCGTCAAAGAATGAGGAAACATCACAAAGTATCTGCCGTGTATACGGTACCAGTCACGTGCGTTGGCTTTTAGACTAGTTACGCACACGGTGTCAATGCCTCGGTAATTTTATCCTTACAAGTATTTTCTCCGAAAAAAATCGAAATTTAAACAAAGTAACAATCACACATAACACTGAATAACTGTCTTCATTGTATGGAAACACGCGGTGACCGGTAACTCAGTTTTAATGTATGACATGATTATATCTTTACTCTATCACGTTTAACAAAATATGTAATATTGGGAATGCAGTGGGTGGGGTAGCGCCGATGTCAGGATTTTCATTTCGGACCGATTGAGTTATCAAAATTTCCGGAGCCCTGGTCCATGGTGACAGTTTTTTTCAGAAACTAAACCTATCAACATACTTGATTTCACAAACAGTGAAACATGTCTCACGCAATATCCAGACTTCTTCTAGCATCTGAAGTCATTGGAAGACTAAGACACACTTGAGCAATGCAAGCTGTCCCCAGATCGTTTCTTGATATGTTCTATATTTAGACTGCTTAAAAACTCGAGCATTTTGCTCATTCCCTTGCCACTGCAAGCAAAGAGTGTTTTACTGTGTTATCTCAAAAGCATTGCATATATTTTAAAGTGAAAGGTAACACTGTACAAATCTCAAAATACAGACAGGGATCTATACAAGATGCCATAAGGGACTACTGTCCAACTACGGAGACAAAGTTACAAACCCCACTTGCATTTCTTCTTTAGTAAAACTAGCCGCCTCCTCCCCTAGTTCATGTAAATACATACAGTCCTGCAAACAAAAGGTAACAAAGGGTCACTTAACAATATAACCATTTACTAAGCTTGTTTATTTATATTTGTTTATGTTTAATGATACCATTTAGGAATAAGGCAATCCCCTGGTTCAGGTAGAAGAGGGCAGTATTTCATGTACCAGTGGCCACCTTGGTATAACCATCAACCTTCCACAAGCCTGCTGAATGACTTCCTCAAATGAAAGAGTTGTACACCCTTTCAAGGTTTCAAACCGATAGTAAAGAGGGTCAAGTGATGCAGTCAAGCAACTTTAACTACTAGACCGTGACTGCCCATTCTTCTACCTTCTATTTGCATTCTATAACATGTCTGCATGAAAGGTCATAATATCAATTAAATCAAACTGCTAATAAGCACATAATTGATTCAATTTTAATTGGAACTATGAAAGAGAAGGAAATGGACATGAAAATAAAACTAAAATCTTACTGTTTTAGGACACTGTGTGCCTCTTAGAAAATGGCTACAGTATTTAGTTGTTCCAAGCGAGGCTTTCAAAGTTCGACCATCTATATGTACATTGTTCACAGCTATTATGGCTTTAAGAGCATCTTCAGTTTTATTATAAGTTACATAAGCACTAGCACTGGGACCCTGAAAATATATCAAACATAAAACTAAGAAATGATGTTTCATATGTATAAATCCTATCATATGGAAGCTGCTTCTTCATCCAAATTGTAAATGTTCTTTACTTCCTACAGGTACATTATAGAAAAGTTGAACCACATGAATTGATAATGGCAGTTATTTTTTCTTTTAAATTAAATGCTACCTAATGTTTAAAAACATGAAATCAAAGAATATGAAACTCGTAACAATATAATGGGATTCCCTTTCTAGAGTCACATGATGTGATCAATGTTTACCTGTGCACCAGCATATGATGTACTCTGGTTTATCACAACTTTATGAATTTTTCCAAATTTTCCAAAATATTCATGTTTCTTTAGCACTTCTGGATCAGCCAATCTTGTGGACAGACCAACAACAAACACTAAATTTCTTTGGACTACCCTGTAATATATATAAATGAGTACTTGTTTTGCTTAATCATATTTTGTGCTCCTCAGCAAAAGGACATCTGCTAATTTTGTATACGTAAAATATCCAGGATGAAGAATATGTATCAACAACAGCAACCAGTAACTTCCTTTTACCTTCTAACTCATCAGTCCCTTATAGGCAAAAAAATTTCCTAAAAAGTTGAAACACTAACATTTAGTTTTATGATTTCAAATACTTTGTATCAGTTGGCCTGACTACCCCTTTCAATGCCCTATATATCATTGCTTGCACGGTAATATTTACCTGACATTGGCGAGATGTTTTCTATTTTCTGCAGCTTTCTGTTTTCTCTGCAGATCTTTCTGACGTCTTTCTTTCTTTATCCTCTGTAACCTGCAATATTGGAACAGAAAGATTTAGCTTCAGTAGATAATTGCAAGAAGTACACAGGAAGACATTAATCATTGGAAGATCATTGAAAAGTCATCTAGTACACTACAACTAAAAACATTTGCTACTGGTGAGGACATCAAAACACAGTATCATTTTAAATGTTGTAGACTGATTAAATAACAATTCCATTAGAAGCCTAGACATCTGAGATGAACAAGTTGGTGAATACTGATCAATATGAGACAAAGTTACATGAAAACATGACACATACTCATCTTCTGTGAGAGGATTGAATTTAGCTGGATCCTCTGGATATGCCTGTAATAAGACAAAAATTGTAACAATATATAAACACATGGCATGTTACTTTAAAAGCAAATGAAAATTTTATAACACCAGGATACTTAAAGAAGTCAGAGGGCAGATCAGGGCATTGTTTTCGTTTTTGGTTAATGGGTTGTATGTTTTTGCAAATTTTTACCACTTAGCATAAACATTTATTTCACCAAAATAGCTTCACTGTTAACAACTAAACATGAAGTGAAGACCTCCTAGTAGATATGCAAGTATTCATTAAGAGGTTTCACTTAAAAAATGACAATTGTCCATAATTTGTGTTTCATCTATTAAAGTTATATTAAACTTCACAGATACAGTGCAATAACTCCTGCCATACCTTTCTGCAAGCTGGACAAAGACCGTTTTCATCAGTTCTTATCCTATGCCAACAGAATCTGCAAATCTGAAATAAAAACATTACAATATCAAAATATTCTATTCTCCAACAGCAATATATGAATGCATTAGAGTATAAAAATTTACACATAACAGTGAAATTGCAGTTAATAAAAGGGCTAATTAATCAGGCAAAAAGTAACAATTTTTACTATTTAATAAAAACATTCTAACCCTAGATGCTGGTAAGAAAGATAAAATAACTGACTTACATACATATATATGTAGTTACATTACCAATATAGCAAGAGTTTACACCTTCAAAGTGATTAATCAAAATTGAGCTGTGCCATGGGAAAACCAACATAGTGGCTTCACTTTCAAAGCCTATTGCAATTAGAGAAACTGTTAGCGAACAGCATGGATCCTGACCAGACTGCGCAGTCTGGTCAGGATCCTTGCTGGTCGCAAACCCACTATGTTGGTTTTCTCATGGCACGGGTCAAATTATGGTCAAGTAAAAGATTTGTTCAAAACTCTAACATCTCATTATTTACACTTACTTGTGTTCACATAACTCTCAATACAAGTTAGATTTTCACTGACTGTTTTAAAAATTTGATGGGTTATTTCAACATTTATAAGTATAGACTTGATAAATACTTTGCCTAAGGAATGATATAAAATAGAATATTTATTGTAATATATTTGTGAAAGATTTGTATTAACAATTATCCATTTAGGGGCCTTTGCCTATCTTCGTTGTGCAACTATGATCAGTTGGAATACATGCAGAAGCTAGACACAGTTTTAAAACTCGATTTTAGTTCAGATTGTTGAAACATGCTCATATCTACAAACTAGAAATCATACTTAATAAAAAGAAATTCTCATCTATTAAAAAAATTTCATAAGGATCTATCACTATGTAATGGGTCTTTTCATTCCGTAAATCTCTAACAGAATATACAACAAGAGGACCATGATGGTCCTGAATCGCTCACCTATCCCCACATGACCCAGTGTTGAACTGAGTATGACGTCGTTATTTCTATTACTTGACACAGTGACCTAGTTTTTGAGCACATTTGACCTAGATATCATCAAGATAAAAAATTCTGACCAATTTTCATGAAGATCAATTGAAAAATATGACCTCTAGAGAGGTCACAAGGTTTTTCTATCATTTGACCTAATGACCTAGTTTCTGAAGGCACGTGACCCACTTTTGAACTTGACCTAGATATCATCAAGGTGAACATTCTCACCAATTTTCATGAAGATCTCATGAAAAATAAGGCCTCTAGAGAGGTCACAAGGTTTTTCTATTTTTCGACCTACTGACCTAGTTTTTGACCGCACATGACCCAGTTATGAACTTGACCTAGGTATCATCAAGATTAACATTCTCACCAATTTTCATGAAGATCCATTGAGAAATATGGCCCCTAGAGACGTCACAAGGTTTTTCTATTTTTAGACCTACTGACCTAGTTTTTGACCGCACGTGACCCAGTTTTGAACTTGACCTAGATATCATCAAGGTGAACATTCTGACCAATTTTCATGAAGATCTCTTGAAAAATATGGCCTCTAGACAGGTCACAAGGTTTTTCTATTTTTAGATCTACTGACCTAGTTATTGACCGCACTTAAACCAGTTTCGAACTTGACCTAGATATCATCAAGATTAACATTCTCACCAATTTTCATGAAGATCCATTGAGAAATATGGCCCCTAGAGACGTCACAAGGTTTTTCTATTTTTAGACCTACTGACCTAGTTTTTGACCGCACGTGACCCAGTTTCAAACTTGACCTTGATATCATCAAGGTGCACATTCTGACCAATTTTCATGAAGATCTCTTGAGAAATATGGCCTCTAGAGAGGTCACAAGGTTTTTCTATTTTTAGACCTACTGACCTAGTTTTTGACCCCACCTGACCCAGTTTCGAACTTGACCTAGATATCATCAAGGTGAACATTCTGATCAATTTTCATGAAAATCCATTGAGAAAGATGGCCTCTAGAGAGGTCACAAGGTTTTTCTATTTTTAGACCTACTGACCTAGTTTTTGACCCCACGTGACCCAGTTTCGAACTTGACCTAGATATCAACAAGGTGAACATTCTGACCAATTTTCATGAAGATCTCATGAAAAATATGGCCTCTAGAGGTCACAAGGTTTTTCTATTTTTAGACCTACTGACCTAGTTTTTGACTGCACGTGACCCAGTTTCGAACTTGACCTAGATATCACCAAGATTAACATTCTGACCAACTTTCATAAAGATCCCATGAAAAATGTGACCTCTAGAGTGGTCACAAGCAAAAGTTTACGGACGCACGGACGGACGACGGACGCCACGCGATCACAAAAGCTCACCTTGTCACTTTGTGACAGGTGAGCTAAAAAGTAAAATCTTAACTTAAATGCGACTGGCCACCTTTCAAGCAACCTTTAGGCAGATCGAAGACAAAACAATTCATTTATTTATTTTATTTGGGTTTTACGGCGCACCAACACAGTATAGGTTATATGGCGCCAAACAGGATTACAAATTTTGGTTCCACATCTCATTTACATCGAAATTAAACATGAGGTATGGAATCAAAATTTGCATACCTGCTGGAATCACAGAGTTACTGCAAAACCAAGTGTTAAGACCCTATTAGTCGCCTCTTACGATCATGCAAGGGTAAGGCAGTGGTTCCAATTCTTTTCATACACAGATCATCCCACAAACACATGGGGCGACAAAACAATTCAAAAAGATAGGAGGAAAGCCACTGAAAACTTACCTGATATCCACATGTGCATGGGAAGAAATTAATATCATCAATTTCCAATGGTTCCATACATAGGGGACACTGAAATAATAAACATTAATCAACTTTATTTCCTGATGAATATCTTCTAACACAGGCAAAGTAAGACTAAATGTTAATTCAACTTGCTTATTTAAAAACATACAGACAAGTGTAAGATATACTGCCATAAATGAAGTATTTTTATAATACTGAACATTTCAAAATATTTTTTCTCTTTTCATATAAGGTAAAACAGAATAACAAGAGACAAGTAGAGCAGAATCTGCCTGCCTTATTAATGATGTGAGTAACAATTTCAACTAGTAAGAGTTTACGCAACATGTACAAGGGTTACTTGTTAAAGGAGTATTGATTTGCAATGTCGAATAGTTTTTAGTTTGTACATTGTAGAATGGTCATGTGAAAATACAAGAGGACCATGATGGTCCTGAATCGCTCACTTGTCTCCACATGACCCAATTTTCATGAAGATCCATTGAAAAATATGGCTTCTAGAGAGGTCACAAGGTTTTTCTATTATCTGACCTAATGACCTAGTTTTTGAAGGCACATGACCCAGTTCTGATCTTGACCTAGATATTATCAAGGTGAACATTCTCACCAATTTTCATGAAGATCTCATGAAGAGTATGGCCTCTAGAGAGGTCACAAGGTTTTTCTATTTTTATACCTACTGACCTAAAATGTGACCCAGTTTCAAATTTTATCTAGATATCATCAAGGTGAACATTCAGACAAATTTTCATGAAGATCCATTGAAAAATATGGCCTCTAGAGTGGTCAAAAGGTTTTTCTATATTTAGACCTACTGACCTAGTTTTTGACCACAGTTGACCCAGTTTTGAACTTGACCTAGATATCATCAAAATGAATATTCAGACCAACTTCCATACAGATCCCATGAAAAATATGGCCTCTAGAGAGGTCACAAGGTTTTTTTATTATTTGACCTACTGACCTAGTTTTTGATGGCATGTGACCCAGTTTCGAACTTGACCTAGATGTCATCAAGGTGAACATTCTGACCAATTTTCATAAAGATCCATTGAAAAGTATGGTCTCTAGAGAGGTCACAAGATTTTTCTATTTTTAGACCTACTGACCTAGTTTTTGACTGCAGTTGACCCAGTTTCAAATCTGACCTAGATATCATCAAGATGAACATTCAGACTAACTTTCATACAGATCCCATGAAAAATATGGCCTCTAGAGAGGTCACAAGGTTTTTTCAGTATTTGACCTACTGACCTACTTTTTGAAAACACGTGACCCACTTTCGAACTTCACCTAGATATAATCAAGGTGAACACTCTGACCAACTTTTATAAAGATCTATTCATAAGTATGGCCTCTAGAGAGGTCAAAAGGTTTTTCTATTTTTAGACCTACTGACCTAGTTTTTGATCGCACGTGACCCAGTTTCGAACTTGACATAGATATCATCAAGATAAACATTCAGACTAACTTTCATACAGATCCCATGAAAAATATGGCTTTTAGATAGGTCACAAGGTTTTTCTATTATTTGACCTACTGACCTAGTTTTTGATGGCACGTGACCCAGTTTTGAACTTGACCTAGATATCATCAAGGTGAACATTCTGACCAATTTTCATGAAGATCTTGTGAAATATATGGCCTCTAGAGAGGTCACAAGGTTCTTCTATTTTTAGACCTACTGACCTAGTTTTTGATTGCACGTGACCCAGTTTCGAACTTGACCTAGATATCATCAAGTTGAACATTCTGACCAACTTTCATAAAGATCCCATGAAAAATGTGACCTCTAGAGTGGTCACAAGCAAAAGTTTACGCACGCACGGACGACAGACGCTGCGCGATCACAAAAGCTCACCTTGTCACTTTGTGACAGGTGAGCTAATAAAAGACACAGTTATTGATCTGCATGCACATCTCTTGTGTAATTTAACCTTATTCTTTTTTATTGATTTTTATAGGTGCACAGAAGCAGCAGACTAAAGCAGTTCTATTTACACGAGCCAGAGAATATACATTAACATTAAATAAATTGCTTTATAAAAATAACTTTCCTAAACAACCTTTTGCATGCAACATGTACTCATTTAACCATCCTGAATAGATCCAAAGAAGTTCTTGTACATAAAAAGGTTTTTGCCATAAATAATTATGTATAGGTCACATGGCTGCTTTCCAGCTTTTGACAGTGGAAGACACAGTGTCCCTGAAGGCACTATTTCAGGCTCAAGCTGATACCTGGGTAGAACCATCCACAATATGAAACCAGCTTTGATGCTTCCACACATGAAAATTCTACATGTCAAGGCAGTTTCCAACCAACAGTGGTCACAGGCTGTGACTATAATTGCTCAACCATAGAACTATCAGTTCTACACATGAAAAAAAAGGTCTTACCCATAAATACCAATGGTTACAATTAAATGATTATGTACAGGTTTCAAATTACCTCAATCTGTTCATCATTTCCTGACATGACTGTTTTTCTCTCTAGCGTAGAATCTCACGTCTGAAAAACAATATACTTCAAATGACTCATCTAATCTTGTAAATTTTGAGTAAATATAAATTAGGACTGTGCGATAATTAAACAATCAGCTGCTAAAACATACAACTTACCTAAAATATGGAGACTGCAAGAGTTTCGTGAGCTTAGCTCAAGTCCAAAGCAAAATAATTTATTGTTTACTTATTATAACTACCACTTGTTTAAACAAGAGGGTCATGATGACCCTGAATTGCTCACCTGAGTAATATGAGCCACATGTTTAAAATGCCAAACTGATGCTAAAATATAAGAAAGCAGGTCAGTAGGCCATATTCAATTATTCATAGTCACTGAAAGTCAGTTTTAAAATCGGTGTGCAAAACTGTACATGTCATCCAAATTTCAAGGCTGTATCTTAAAAAAATAAGAAAGTAGGTCAGTAGGTCAATGTCACAGTCAGGTGACCCCTAATCACTTGGGGTCATCAGGTAATTATAATCAAATAGTCTAGGAAATATGATCTGATGATTTTTAAGTATTTATTCCTATATAACTCATATAACAAGTGACCCCCAGGGCGGGGCCTCTTTTCACCCCAGTGGAATAATTCGAACAATCTTATTAGACATCCACTAGGCAATGCTACATACCAAATATCAATGGCCTAGGCCTTGAACTTTCACACAAGAAGATATTTTTTCCCAATATAAGTCTATGTTAAATTTGGGACCCCCAAGGTATGGGCTCTTTTCACCCCAGTGGCATAATTTGAACAATTCTGGTAGAGGACCAAAAGGTAATGCTACATACCAAATATCAAAGGCCTAGGTATTGTGGTTTTAGACAAGATTTTTTGTTTAAAGTTTTTTTCCTATATGTCTATGTAAAACTTGGGACCCCCAGGGTGGGGCCTCTTTTCACCCTAGGGGAATAATTTGAACAATCTTGTTAAACATCCACAAGGCAAATGCAACATACCAAATATCAAAAGCATAGGCCTTGCAGTTTCAGACAAGAAGATTTTTAAGTTTTTCCTATATATGTCTATGTAAAATTTGAGACCCCCCAGGGCAGGGCCTCTTTTCACTCCAGGGTTAAAATTTGAATAATTTTGGTAGAGGACCACAAGGCAATGCTACATACCAAATATCAAAGGCATAGGTCTTGTGGTTTCAGACAAGAAGATTTTTAAAGTTTTTTTCCTATATAAGTCTATGCAAAACTTGGGACCCCCGGGTCAGGGCCTCTTTTCACCCAAGGGGCATAATTTGAACAATCTCCTTAGAGGACAATTAGATGATGTCATAAGCCAAATATCAAGGATCTACGCCTTGCGGTTTTGGACAAGAAGATTTTTAATTTTTTTCCTAGGAGTTCTACATGTAATTCAATTTTAGGGGTGTAACGATACATCGAACTATCGATGCATTGCGATACTAAGTGTCCCGATAGCATGCATCGATAGAAAGGTCACGATCCAATAACAATCGCCGATAGTTTCTTCAACAATCAATAGTTTCGAAATTTTAGTAAATACAGAAATAATTCATAATTTATAAACCAAGAAACAGAGCCAGCTTTCATTTGCGCCTCAGAAAATGTTTACGTCTCCATTACAATAATTACCCTCACTGAATTTAACTACCATAAAGGACTGAGAAGTCTGGGAGATAATTAATAAATTTAGTTTCTTAGAAACTGTGATTAAACATATTTAAATAACTGTTAATCTTAGATGAGAAAATGTACTATTGAGAAAGAAGGCTACTTGTATTATACAGCAAACTGTTCGGTAGGGCCCTTCATTTAGTGCTGGTACACCTTAATCCGATCCGTTAATTTTCGTCTTTTTTGATGCTTTGGGTTATTAAACATGTTGACATTCGCAACAAAATGGCCGATTCGTTTGAGTATACCTTGCATAGGTTTATTGTTTAACTTATTGTTCCAAAGCCAAGGAATGCAAGAAGTATTTAATGTTAGAATTATTTCTGTCCATTTCATTTATACAAACATCTCAATGTGTGTTAACAGCAATTATAAACAGTGCCGTCTCTTACACTGTGTAACAATGCCAGTTGGTAGCTTTACTGTATAAAATATGATGGCCAATAACTATTGCAATAGTATCGCAATAGTAACCTGCAATAGAATAGTATCGCAATAGTTTTAAGCAATATCAATAGTATTGCAATAGTCAAAATTGGCCTCAATAGTCGCCCCTATTCAATTTGTTTGAATAATTTTGAAAGGGGACCACCCAAGGATCATTCCTGTGAAGTTTGAAGTAATTCTGTCCAGTGGTTTTCAAGATTTTTTAGAAAATGTTGACTGATGGACGACGGACATTGAGCAGTCATAAAAGCTCACCACGAGCCTTTGGCTCAGGTGAGCTAAAAACACATATAAAATAGGCCACTCTTTAAACATAGTAAAAAAGATTTATTTGAAAATCATTTTCTATCACTAACAGTAATGCATGAGTTTCAAAATGATTCATATAATAAAAGTCTCATAACCTCCGTCATTTGTGCATTCAGTCACTAGGCTGAGTCACCATCACATTACAGCATCATTTTTGTTATGGAATTTGAAAACATGTATAATTTCATTGTTTACAATTTGAATCGGGTGAAGAGTCGACTTGGGTAATGTATAAAATCAGTTTTTCAGGACCAAACCGTGAAATTACAGCGGTGACTTTTCCCAAAGTCTAACAATCATAAATTTGCCAAAAAAATTGAGCTGATCCATTTTCAAAGTATTCAGACTAGAGTGAACAAATTACCTTAACTGTGAATACATACAGGGAATTTCATGTAAACCCCATGTTTAGAGTCCTACAAAACAGGAATCTGGTACATAAAAGTACCAGGGCTGTATTTTAGCCTATTACATAATTCTGAACGAGTGCTCTTATCGTTGATGAAATAATCACAATCTGAATCTTTCATTAAATTGGGAAATTTCACCAGTTTTTTTTTTTTTAATAAATGCCAAGATCTGTCCGGATGGGACTGCAATAAGTATAAAGTGCCGTTTACGTTACATGGCGCATATCTGTCAATGTTACCCCCCTTCTGCTTGCTATTTTTTTATGAGGTCGAATTTTTTTTAAAAAGTGGGAAAAAACACTATTCTGAGAGGGGATTGTGGCCGACATTCAGCCCCAAATTTTGCAAAAACGAAAGCCCTGAAATGAGAATATGTCTTAACTGATGCCACCAAAAAGATTAAGAAATAAAGTTACTGGGTGGTAGCCAGAACTACTTGTCAAGTAGCGACTACCCCAACACATCTACATGTATGCTTTAAGTGAGCCTGCTATTTATCATCACTTACATATAAATAAGCATAACAAAGATTTCCTGTTAATGAAATGTCATATATCTAAATCATTATCATCTATAATTAGATCATTTCTCATCAAAAGAAAAATGGGTGTGTGCCCTTGTTCACAACTGCAACAAAAATTATCTCCTTTGAATTTAATGTTGAGGATACAGAACTCCTGTAATAACTTTAGAATAAAGATGGTCGCTGACCTAATAATTCAGTGCTATTTAAAACCAGAATATGAAATATTATGTCAAAATTTTCGCCGTCCTTCACAAGCTGTTTAGACTGAAAATCGGGTTTAGACATGGTAAACTCCCAATGTATTTTCCAGCTTGGAGTTATCATATAAGTAGTTTCTGTAAAACCGAACGTTAGCTAACATCTTATGGATGTATATAAGGCAAAAATATATTTCTTAATAACGACAGATAGCTTACAATGCAGAAATTTTCTGAAGTATTATAACGACGACAGAATCGTAGATTTGTGCGCAACAAATTCACGCATCGAATGCCCGGATGTCACACTCACGAGATTGAGGACAGATACTACTAAATTACAACCATGAATTACTTGATCAATGACCACTAAGTATAGCGCATCAAGTCACTGTCATTAGAAATAAAGCGAATATATGTCAATGAGGCAGTTTCAAGGTTTCCGGTAACCGGATATCTAGACATTCACCTCGATAACTCAGTGGTATAGTAACGGAAAACATTGTCTGAATGTCAATTTATATCTGATAACACGAAATATTTTCTTGTTACCAATTTAGTAAGTAGCGGTGTCCAGACATTCCCCCCCCCCTCCCCCACCCCGCCCGCCAAGACGTTTCCCCCCAAGACTTTTCCAAATGGGGGGGGGGGGAATTGTCTTAGCTTTATAAGACTTTTAACCCCCATTTCTAAAAAAAAGGTATTATAATATGCCATATAACATATAAGCTAAAATATGCAGTAAAATATGTAGAAAATGTGTTTAATTAAAAAAAAGTTGTGTTGAAATAAAAAAAAAATGTGTTGAAATAAAAAAAAATGTGTTGAAATAAAAAACTGTGTTGAAATAAAAAATATGAAGAAAAAAAATGTGTTGAAATGAAAAAAAAAATGTTTATAACATTTAATGGTTACACTTGTAAAGCAGAAGACCTGTAATGTAAACAACAAAAGATCAAAGGAAAATATTGATAAACATCAATTAATTATAATTTCCATTGATGTTGAAAAAGTTGAAAAAATAAATCAAAAAGGCTTTATTTGTGACAAATTATCAGGGTTAATTAATTAGTCTGACCAGCTAACAATTTACTCATTATCAAGCCTATGATAGTTGTGAATTACCATAATGGATATGTTTGCGCTCATTAAATAATACGGTTTTTGAAGTGTTTTTTTTTTTATGTACCTGTGAGTGTGAGAAGCAACAGTTTGCAATGATGCTAAAGGTAAGATTAATTATGCATATTTATTTCTTTTACATTTCTTTATGTATGCCTCCTGTTCAATTCAATTCAATTCAATTCAGTTTATTACTCTCATTTCATGATACACATGATAATATGAGGCAAAATACAATATTGACATATAATATCAGTGAGGCTAAATATTATACATTTAACATGGTTATACAAAGGGAGATGTTCCTTTCAACAGAATATATATAACCAAAAACATTTCATTTGTAGTAATGACAATAATGCCTGACAAAAAGTATACATATATCACCACTAGCATAAATCACTGTATTCAAGACATCACTCAAATGTTTTAATAATTTCCTTAATAAACATACATAGCTTTCTATATTCAACATGATTGTGTAAATTGGTTGTCATTAATTTTTCAAATGATATGATATTAGGGTTCCTTATGTATTGTGGTTTAATAAATTTTTTTCTTGCAATATTTAATGCTGAACATTCTAAGAGATAATGAAACTCATCGCCAATATTTTGATTACATAATGTACATTTCCTTAATTCTAAAGGGATTCTATTCCAACAACCGGTTTCTATAGGCAGTCTGTGATTTCTCGTTCTGAATTTAACAATATACTTAACATATTTTGTTTGTGTATTGATCAAATATTCTTCAAAACCAAATTTTGTTTTAAATATCCTATAATTTTTACAACTACTTGAATTTTCAATATTTGAATACCATTCATTTAGAAATAAATCACGTAATTTTTGCTTTATAGTCATATATAACCATTTACCATTTGGGAATGTTTGTGTTTCCCATACATTTATCATTCCACTGCTTATCAATATATCTTTAACATTTCTAATCCATAAATAATGTCTTACGTTATTTACATTTGTTTCCTGGAAATGACTTAAAAGTATGGCATACATATCCCCTGTTAACTTACTTTCATTTGAGCTAACAAGTTTTGACCAGAATGACACAATCCTCGATTTGATGTCAATTGATATTGGTGTAACACCTGTTTCACCGTAAACAATATTATTTGCCGTACAATTTTTCACATTCAAAATATACTTTAAAAATTTCAACTGTACCCTTTCAATTACATCTAAGTTTCCATATCCCCATACCTCACAACCATATAAAAGTATAGGTTTTACAGTTTTTGAAAACAGTTCAATCTGCATGTCAAGCGGTAGACATAACGCTTTAGATTTTTTAATCAGACAGCCCAGCTAGCAAGCATACATGGGACCCATGTGGGACCCATATGGGTTCCCATATGGGACCTATATGGGCTACCCATATGGGACCCAGATGGGTTTTGCAAACCATTTTGGCATGGGTCCCATATGGGATATACTATATGGGACCAATGTGGGCCCCTTATGAGTCCCAGATCTTATAACCCATGTGGGACCTTTCTGGGTCCCATGTCGTATATATAGTATGGGCCATTTAGGGGCGTTCTGGAATTGTATGGGTCTTATTGACTGATTGATATTGTCAACTGTCCGAAACATTGTAGCTGCCCATGTAGTTGTTTCAGAATCATTGTGGACCTTTTTATCTTGATCTATTGCATTTCCAACTCACTTCATCAGATTCTTTGTAAAGGCATGCTGTAAAGTAGAAAAAAGCATTTGTCCATTAAAAGTAAGGCTAAATGCAAAAAAGTAAGTCGTAATTTATAGCTTTAATATCACCTGAAATATATTAAATTCGAGTTTTTTCATAATTATCATTCATCATTTTCCCGTAAATTAAATAGAAATGCAAAAACAGTTTTGATAAATAAGGTACTGATTAAACATTTAATGGAAGCATTTAAACTATTATCAACATTGTCCTCTCTAAGTTTATAGTATGAGATATTTTTAAGGAAATAGAATGCAGATTAAAAAAAAAGCTAATGATGTTAAAATAGATATCTTATAAGTACGTCAAGTTATTGACGAATAATTATATAATTATTATGTTATAATAATGTTTAAAGTATTGTACTCACTTTTTCTGCATCGGTCCCTTCTGTACATAATGAATAAGCTTGTTCTGTATTGCAGCTTAAACCTCCATCCAATTAACTGAATAGTGTGTAAACCATTGGCGTGACTAATAGATAACATGTGTAGAGAGAGATGGACCCTTAGTTACCATGGTTACAAACATGTATTATAAATGTTCCCAATGTCCAGTATAGCTTTCCTGAATATTTTGAAATGAATGAATGTTATTATTAAAAAGTGATTACACAATTTCGAAATAGTTTAGACAACAGTCGAATTTTAATAACAATTAGGAATAATTTCGGAAGTGCAAAAAATCATTTACTAGTATTAGTCCATTTTCATGATTTTGTAACCCTAGTAATTCTATTTTGAAAATACAATAAAATGCTATACCCGTCCTTTCTATTGTGAAGTAAGAAAATTATCAAACCTTCGATCCAACATTCCGGTATGTCTAATAGCATATTTTTTTTTTTTCTAACAGTTTATATTGTAAATGTTATTGCAGCTAAGAAGAACGAAACCTTGCATTTTCTTATAGACAGAGACGGCTTTAAAACGTCTTTTAAAAGTCGTCTTTATTTCGTAGGTAAAACAACGGAAAAGAACGTCTTTTTTCTGTTCACAGATGACATGACCATAAAACAACCAAATAAAGACGTCTTCAAGACGTCTTTTGTTTGCTGGGATGGGACCCATATGGGACCCTTCTGGGAAACAAATTTTTTGAGACCAAAGAAATGTACATGTATTAGAATTCAAAGAAAACATAGAAAAAAAGGATTGTTATACTAGTGACAACACTTATGGTCTTAAAGTCAAGACGTTGCTGTATCACTTCAATGGGTCCCATATGGCTCTGATGTGTGCAAATCTTACAATATGGGACCCAGATGGGACCATTCTGGGAAACGTGTTTCTTTTTGAGAGAAAAGAAAACGTAGAGACATTCAGAGAAACCATAAAAAACTATTTTCTATGCTAGATACATCACTTTTAAACTTAAAATGAATGCATTGGTATATCCATCGCTGAGTTATTGTATATGGGTCCCATATGGGTCCAATGTGGGCAAATACTTACAATATGGGACCCAGATGGGACCCTTCTTGGAAACATGTTTCTTCTGATACTTCAAAAAATATACAAATTTTCGAAGAAAACTTAAAATATGAACTTATATACTGGTGACACCACATATAAACTTAAAATGAATACATTTGTAATTTACATCACTGGGACATTATATATGGGTCCCATATGGGACCAATATGGGCCAATACTTACAATAAGGGTCCCATGTGGGACCCATATGGTACATTTGCCCAGATATAGCCCATATGGGCCCCATATAGGCTTGCGTGCTGGGAGTACATTGCTTTCGTTGCCTGCTTGGCTATCTCTTTTTTAGCATTGTAAAATGAACCACTTCGGCTAAATAAAATACCTAAATACTTGAATTCTGAAACAGTTTCAATACTTTCACCTTTATACTTAAAATCATATGCTCTTTGTCTACCTCTTGAAAAAACAAGAACTTTTGTCTTTGACGTATTCAAAGTTAATTTGTTATCATCACAATATGATTCATAAACATTCAGTGCTGATTGCAAATCAGCTGCTGAGTCAGATATTATAACCGTATCATCAGCGTATAAAATAACAAACAGTTTAATATAATTGTTAATATCATTTTCTATACCATATTTATGACATTTTACACCATTTACTAAATTACTGTTTTTAATGTAATCATGCAAATCATTTAGATACAAGGAGAAAAGCAAGGGCGATAAATTTTCCCCTTGTCTGACTCCGATATTACAAGGGAAATAATCAGAGTTAAAGCCATTTGAAAAAATACACGATTTTGCTTTGTCATACATATTTTTAATAACTCGTAAAAAAATTCCATTTATATTATCAACAATAAGTTTAGCCCAAAGTCCATTTCTCCATATGGTATCAAAAGCACTTTTTAAATCAACAAAAGCGCAAAATACATTCTTTTTACTGTGTTTTAACAATTCAACTAAAGTACTAAGAACAAACATGTTATCAACTGTGGAGTAACCCTTTCTAAATCCAGCTTGAAATTTGTTTATGATATCATTATCAGATGTAAATTTTTCCAGTCTTGAATTTAATATCGCTGTGAAAACTTTTCCTAAACAGCTTAGTAAGGATATTGGTCTGTAATTTGCAAGGTCTGTGATTTCTCCTTTGTTTTTATAAATTGGAACAATTTTCCCTACAGTCCAAGAATTAGGCACAACTCCAGTTTTAAAAATGATATTGAAAAGTTTAACCAGTACATGTTTAAGTTTCGGAACAGTGGCCTTAATGTATTCATTACAGATATTGTCAACATCGCTTGATTTGTTATTCTTTAAGTTTTTTACTGTTTTCTCTAATTCCTCCATAGAAATGGATTGATTTAGATCCTGATTAATGTTATCATTAGTGACATCTATATCAACATTATTTTCATCAACATTTGCATAATTACACTGCCTGAAGTATTCATACAAGTCATTTAATTTCGCACCTGATCTATTTGTTTTTCTTCCATTCACTATCTTCCAATACTGTTTAGGTTTTGAAAATTTCATTTTTTTTAGGTTTTCAGCATTTGTCCTCTTATAACTAGCAAATGCATTTTTTAACGATGACTTGTATGATCTACTTTTACATTGCAGGTTTCTTTTGTTTTCATCATTTTTACGCAATTTGTACAAGTATTTGGCCCGATGGAAGTTCTTTCGTGCCACTTTACATTCCTTATTAAACCATTTTTTATCCTTATCATATTGTATGTCATTTACATGTAGCTTATGTTTACACTGACCAAATGTTTTACTAGCACTACCTATAAATAAATTCGAGAGATGTTCTACAACATCATCGATTTGCTTTTCAGTAACACTATTACAGTTTTCAATGCGGCAAAGATTTGTGTATATATTTTGTACAATAGAGTCATCAATGTTATCACAAAATAAGCTTGACTTAAGAGGGTCCCAGTTTTTTACCTTACTTACATATAATTCCGCACTACTTTGTTCTTCTACTTTAAAGTTTAGTGAAAGCTCTAAAGGATTGTGCACATCTGACAACAAATGACAAAAATCAGCTACCTTTAACTCACAAACATGTGAAAATAAACTAGACGTGCATAGAAAATAGTCAACTGTACTGACCCCTTTACACGTAGTTTTCCCCTCTATGTCCCCATGTGTTCTACCATTAAGTAAGTACAGATTGTTATACTGCAAAAAGTCTATAAACCTGTAGCCATAATTGTTACATGAATTGTCACAATTTTTTCGTTCAAGTCTAACACTGCCTTTATCGAATTTATCTAATTCCATTTGAAAATTATAATACACTTCATCTAGGTCGATTTCGTGAAAAATGTCAAAATCAGCATTTATATAATCTTGTAAATTTTTTGTTCTAGCATTCCAATCCCCAAATAAACATACTGAAGAAAATTTATCAGAAAATGAGTTAAATTCATTTTGAATTTCAGTGAATGGATCATCGATGGAAAATTCGGAATTTTCTGGTGGCAAATAAACTACACCATACAAAATATCATTATGATTTATCAATGTCTTTGAAATAGCAAACCATAATACCAGTTTACTTTCACTTTCAATCACAGTGATGTATTTGTCAATATTTTGTTTGACAGCTAAAGCTAAACCACCGGACTTTCTTTTAGAGATGACTTTTCTGTGCTTGACTTTTCTGTGCTTGTAATAAATGTTAAAATTTGGTAAATTGACCGTATCTAAAGAGTCCATTTTGGTTTCTTGAAAACCGACAATATCATACCTCTCAATAAATGAATTAAATTCAGGGGCAATTTGTTTGGATTTGAGGCCACATACATTTAAAGAAAGCAATTTCAGATTATAATCCGGTGTCTTATTTATACAGCGTTTGACACATTGATCAGAACTCTGACTATTCGCTAATAATACACTGTCATATAACGGTAACTCTCCCCGCCTGTCCTAGTAACCGTCATTATTAATACACGAAACCGTTGAATCAAAATGAGGTTCGTCCTCATTCTCATTAGACAAAGTTTTACTCATCGTTTCATCCCGAGGTCTCTTGAAATTGTCGTCCTCCAGTGGAGATCCAGCTTTCTGTTTATTATTGCGCACTGAAGATGGTGGCTGCTCCCCTGCGTTCAGGGCATCATATCTATTGGGCGTCCTGAAGTCGATATGTGGTGACTGACTTCTAGATGCTGGTATACGTGCATTAAAATGTTTTCTTGAACGGCTGGCGTTCGAATTTTCAGGCCGGAAATTTATGTCCATTTGACGATCGGGTGCGAGAGGCGGTTTTGCATTAATTGGTTTTTCGAAAATTTCTTTGTCTAAATTATATACCCAGCCATTTACAGTCAATTTATCTTTTACTAACGAGCATTTGTTTGATTTAACCTGTTTATATTTTCTCAAAATCGGGAACAGTTTGCGGCGATTTTCTTCTATTTCTTGTGGGTATTGTTCATTTATATAATATGTTCCCTTTTTGATGTTCAATCTAACACCCGCATCTCTAATTATTTCTTTTTGTTTAGGAAATGTAAATTTTGCAATAATTGGCCTTGGTTTTGTAGATTTTCTGTCGGGGCCTCCTAATCGGTGCACCCGGTCAAATTGTATGTCGCTCACTGTTATGTCATTCCTTGTATTTACAGTTGAGTCGTTTTCCACATGGGTTTCTAAAAAATCACGCAATACCTGTTCACAGTCCTCCTTTTCGACCCCGTTATTTTCATTTATACCAACGAAAATTAAATTGTCACGCATGCTTCTACACTGTAAATCGAGAACTTGCTGCTTAACTTGTGTATTCTCCTGTTGAAGTTTATTTACCGTATCATGTAGACATTTGTTTTCATATTTGATGTCGCATATAGTGGATGAACAATTTACTTTGTGATTATTAAAGTCATCAGCAATATTGCTCACAGACTGGCAAAAAGACTCCATCTCGTTCAGTTTTGAATGAATTACAGTGTTTTCACATTTTAAGGTTGTAACATCGGATCTTACTTGTCCAATTTCTTTCTGGATTAAGCCCAGCTTCGATACACTCTCTTCTATTGATTGAAGGCGATTATCTAACTTATTTATGAGAAAAGGGTGGCACTTGTACTTTAATCTTAGTTAATTATCTGTTACTCAGTATCTAATTAACATCATTAAATTTTTAATTTTCATCAATTAAATTGTAAGTTATCCAACAAATTCCCTATATATATATTTCAAGTAAAGAATAATTATACATTTTCTTAGCTTAATACCAAATACAGTCATTTCTGCTAAGTGTCTTTGAAATTATTTGAAAGAAATTGTGTTATTACTGGAATTATTTGATAGTGACTATTAGTTAATATTGGATTTATTTCGTAAATTGACTATTTTGAGTTATAAATATGCAATATCCTTGTATAGACTGCGGGAAAGAGGTCCGTCCTCGTCAGCATGCTGTTGCATGCGAATCATGTGAAAGATGGCAGCACAGGACTTGTAAAACTGGTAAGTAAAGCTTTTAAAATTATTGACAATATTGTTGTTATTATTATATACTCGTGTAAATGAATTAAAATTAAATAAGGCATTTGTTTGTATTGCTCAAATTGTACTTTGTTTTTTTTTTAACATTATCATAGTAATGCCCTGGCAGTTAATGAGTATTTCATGAATACTTTTTATAAGTATTTAGTTTGTACTAAATTGTAGTATTACCAGAAATAAGAGTTGAATATAGAATCTATCCTCGAAACAATATTCACTAATTTATCATTTATTTATGTATAACTTTTTTATTATTATTGTAATATCTTTGGAACATATGAAAGAAGCCAGCAATTTTCTATGGTTTGATATAGAAAATACAATGCGTATACTCTAAGCTCATAATGATGGATTAGAAGTGGTAATTTGATTTTTAAACATAAAGTTTAGTAAATGTTACTGTTCATACATCATATATTAATACTGCGCATTCCAGCAAGACCAGAGCCAATGGATACCACTGAAAACACTTCCCAGTCCATGCTGGGGGAGATAACCTTTCACATACAGACTTCCTTAATCTCTGACCATGAAAACGCTGATGACAGTGTTACTCCTACAGAAAGTGATGAGACCGCCAATGCTTCAAACACAAACCCACTCAATCAGCCTTTCAACATATCCAACAGGCAGATAACAGACCCGGCAGAAACCCATGAAACGTAATTATAATTATTTCTCTCTTTTTCTTTACAGCTTGAAATCACCAGTAGCAGTGTCCTACTGGTTTGATACATATCTGAGTTTGATAATGCCAATATTGTCGCTGACAGTAGTAGTGCGTACAAGGTTGGCTAAAAAGCGGGAAATACTAAAAAAATACAAAAAAAAAACAGAACATGGGCAATACTGGGACTTCCCAGAAAATACTGCCTTTTACTGGGAAATACTCAGTGTTATTTAGTATCTTGCAATAAAAAGGTTTCGTAAGCATAATCAATCATTTTTTTATTTTTGTTCGTTGAATCTTTTACATTTTAAACAATTTATACACTGACAAAAGTTATAAAGTAAAAAAAAGGTATTGCACTATACAAAGCTAGTTAATTAAACTAAATCTTAATTTTTTCCTGTTTTATCCTTTTTAAATGACTACCTCATAACATAACAACATGCTGTATTTGTAGATCAATGGCAGATGAACCACTCTCAACTACTGTCTTGGAAGAAGAACCAGTCTGTTATGATTTATATGAACAGGGCAGCAAACGTGGAAAACCGTTGTTAGCTGGCAGTGATGGCTTCAGGTACTATGTAAAGGTATGCTCTTTCTGCCTATTCCATATATTCATAATACGCATTTTATATATTTAAGAAAAACGAGCATTAATAATACACATTGTAAATATTCAAGAAAAGCGAATATCAAAAATATGTACTATGTAGAGGAAGCTACTAGTACCAATTTTTATGTCTTTGGTATTATGCAACCAGGGATCGAACCCATGACATCCCGCACCTGAAGCGAGCACTCTGCCAGTAGGCTACTGAGGCAGTATTGCGGAACTCGCTAGGATTGATCCTTAAAAGTAATTTTAAACAATTGTCTTTAAGTGCATTATATACTGCTATGGAAGTATTTTCATAAAAATTCGCATATGAAATTTAGTAAGTGGCACTAAATGTTCATCTGCCAGGCTGTTTGTTTATTTACTAGTATTTGGTGCTGTCCTCATGTTTGCAAAAATGAAATTGCTTTACAGAAAACCCTGAAGAGCTCCGTGTTGTGGACCTGTAGTGCAAGGAGTGCTAAGGTGAAATGTTACGCAACAGTGGTCCAGAAAGGAGGCGAGTATACCAGAGGTTCAAACTCCCACCAGCATGCTCCAGAACCGTCACTTTCCCAGAAGGTAAAGCTGAACCTCCAGGCCAAAAACGAAGCGCAACGTCATGTCTACCAGTCAGTACCAGAAATTGTCAGCAAGGCCCTGAAAGAGCACTTACCACCGAACCAACCAGGGATGCCAGTACCAGAAAGCGTTGATCGTTCTGCCAACCGGTACAGATCGAAGTTCAGGCCTGCAGAGCCCAAGGACCTTGAGTTTGTGGTTGACAACGATTACCTGCAGTGTCAAGACTTCCTTGTCGCAGACATCCGAAACGGTAGTGCCCGCCACATGATATTTGCTACAGAGGAACAGCTCACTCTTCTTAGCAACACCCGGAGATGGTTCATGGATGGAACATTTAAGGTAATTTGGTCAAGAACTGTACTTGACATTATTCATTGTATATTATATTTAAATTCACCTATAAAGATGCTTCTGCTGCCAAAGAATTTGGTGAGGAATAAATAACAAGCAAACACGTACACAAACATGTAACAAATGAATGAATATATGATGTTGATGATTGTGAAACACTATTCAGATAGGTTATATTTGCTGTAACATTGTTTCTATATTGTTTTATTAGGTTGTCGGAGAGCCCTTCTCATCTGGTCAGCTTGAATCCATCCATGGATTTGTAACAAAGGACGGCATAGAGAAACAAGTGCCAATGGCCTTCATCCTTATGTCCAGAAAGAGAACGGAAGATTATGTGAAGGTAATTTTGCTTTGAAACCATGGATATGATTTTAGAAATTCTATTTTATTAAGAAATAATTTATAGCAAAACGATGCTTTAACACTATTTATACACAATAGGCGGTTATACGCCAGGCGTAATGATTTCACGAGGGCGCATCAAGGACCAGAAATGGTAATATGCCTTGCGGAAGACTTTTAAATATGCTATTAAATAAAATATTTGATCAAGTTTGAAAGCGCTATTTCTAAATGTATACATGGCGCTCAATTAATCAAGACAATGTTCAATGTGACATTTCCTTTTAAATATGCTATTAAATAAAATATTTGATCAAGTTTGAAAGCGCTATTTCTAAATGTATACATGGCGCTAAATACCACGTCAACGTGACATCAACATTATATCGTTGTGATGTTTAAAGTATTGTTATTCATATTAGAAGGTTTTATTAGCCACACATCAACTTATTACTTGTTATTTGCTAGTAACATCCTGTAAAAAAATCATTATTGCAGTGGTGTATTTACAATAATAATTAATTTCAGGTGTTGACTGCGATACATGATGCATTGGAGCATGTGGTAGTTGAGAACTTTGTAATGGACTTCGAACAAGCTGCGTGGTTAGCCGTCAGACAGGTTTTTCCAGGTGCTTCCATCAAGGGGTGCGTCTTTCATTTTACACAGGCCATCTGGAGGAAAGTCATTGGCCTAGGAATGAAGCCAGCATACCTACAGAGAGACTCAGTCCATCAGTATATCAGACAGATAATGGCCTTACCATTCCTGCCATCAGCCCACACAGAGCAAGCGTTTGAGGAGTTAGAGGGACGTGCCAACTCAGATCAACTTGTGGCCTTGGTAACATACGTAGAGAAGCAATGGATGAACCATGCTATCTTAGACATTCAGTCCTGGTCTGTCTTTGGTCTCACAGTCAGAACCAACAATGACTGCGAAGGTAAATCTGAACTTAATACTTTTCAAAAAACATTATTATTTCTTTTCACAGAAAAATTCTTAGAGATGCCATGTTGTGTCAAGATAAAGACAGACACATTTAAAAATACAACTTGTACAATAAATACAAAGCAGGCAATAAAGAAATTTATGAGCTGAAAAATCCACAACCTTATAAATCTTTATAAATGAGCCGTGCCATGGGAAAACCAACATAGTGGGTGTGCGACCAGCATGGATCCAGACCAGCCTGCGCATCCGCGCAGTCTGGTCAGGCTCCATGCTGTTCGCTTTTAAAGCCTATTGGAATTGGAGAAACTGTTAGCGAATAGCATGGATCCTGACCAGACTGCGCGGATGCGCAGGCTGGTCTGGATCCATGCTGGTCGCACACCCACTATGTTGGTTTTCCCATGGCACGGCTCAAATATCATTTACTTCAAGAAGTTGGAGATATATTAGCCAGAACTTGATTTATATGATACAAGATGTTGAAACTATTAAGCAGTAAGAAATTCCAAATGAATATTTTTACTGTAACAGAATTTGATTATTTCATTTCTATTACAGGTTGGCACAACAAACTAAACCTGAAGGCTGGGAACCAGGCCCTGACGTTATATCGTTTGATACCAGTACTTCGTAGTGAGGCGGAGAGGGTGCCTTATGAACTACGCCTGCTCAGAGATGGTGTTTCCACTCGTAGAGTTCGTCAGCGCTATGCAAACATTGAAACCAAGATTAGGGAGTTGTGGGACATGTACAAGGCAGACCAGATAAGCACAAGTAAGCTCTTGCAGGACTGTGCCAAGGTGTATGGCCCACAGTGTGAAGTCAGTGGAGAGGAGGAGGAGACAGTCTTAGTGACAAGATTGTGAACTGTATAAAAGTGTTGAAGAAGTGGGGTTGTAAAACTAAGTGTAAAAGTGATAGCATGTAAAAAGTTCTGTGTTTTTTGTCTGTGTTCTGTCTTTGTGAAATTGTATTTATTATGTATTGTCTATGTTTGTTTTATGTGTATTTATGTTAAATATGTTATATAATTTATAAAGATAATAGAATTATACCTTAAAGTGAAATGTCAAGTGCACCCTGTAAAAAATTTATTGAAAGATTGTGAACTGTAAAAAATGTTAAAGAAGTGGCATTGTAAAACTAAGTGATACCATGCAAAACTGTGTTTTTAGTATATGTTCTGTCTTTGTGAAATTGCATTTACCATGTAAATGTCTATGCTTGTTTTATGTGTGTGCATATATATATTTAAAATGTTATAGTGATTTAGTAAAAAGTATCAAGTGCTGAGACTCTGTATGAATATTAAACCAATGTGTTTTAAATTTTTATGTTCAGTTTTGTGAAATTGAATTATTTTTTTTGTGAAACTGAATTAGATTTTTTTAAGTATGTGTATGTATTCTTAATAAGACAGTTCTATGTGAATAATGATGTTATAATTAGTTATTGTAATAAAATTATAAAACAAGATGTTTATTTGTTGGATTATTTGCTGACTGTCACTCACTTTGTATGACTTACAAGGGTCACTTCAACTGTCTGCCATACTTTGACATAAATGCTCAAAACTTTATAAATTTAATGAAAAAAATGTTCTCCTCCCAAAAGTTTATGGCTATTAATATCATAAAGATTAAGAACAGAACAGAAAGAACAATTTATTTTCGACTTGAACCAAATGGTTCCTGGTCCATACATACAATTAATATACACAGTCAAAGTCTATAAGTAAACTATTTACATATACCTATATAATATCATCACAAAATAAAGGACATTGCTCAAAATTAAGTATGTGTGTGTCTATCCTTAGGTGATAATTTTAGGTGTTGATTAAATCACACATTTTTTTTCAATACTGTAAGTGCTAATTAAAGGAATTTATATCTTTATCTCACATTTAATACCAATATTTAAAAAAAAAAACTTATTTTTTTTATTATTATATTCTTATTCTACAATTTTTGAAAAATGCATAAACTCAAGTTGTATCTCAAAATAAATGATGGAAATTATGGACAAGTTTGACAAAAGCAATATTTTTCTTCAAATATCAATATTATATCTGGAAATACATGCTGCAGTTGATTAAAAATTGTTTCCATTCAATCCTAATTGAAAATTTGGTTGATATCCTTAAAGACACTGATTCTGGTATGCCTGGTATGTGGCCTATGGAGATCATAAGGTCTGCGTATTGGCGATAAGGGCCAATACACAAGTCAGGACCATTGGTAGCCTTGCTTCTGTTTTTCATAATAAGCTACTGTATAGCTACTGTGCAGTAAATAAATTGTAGGTGATATTTCTCACCTTTATAGCAAATCAGTTCTCACCTTTATAACGAGTTTAGAAAGCTTGATTGAATTAGGGCTAAATAAACAAAGTAATAAGATACAACAGTGTTTTATCATATTTTTAATAAAGTAAGTTTTTTAACAATTACATCTCATTATTGCTGTTTTTTATTATCAAAAATATAAAAAATGCATTCAGACACATAGCTTTTAGAAGTAATAAATTTTTGTGTATTTTGAACAATGATATAATTTATCTTTATTGCTGGATTTTATTATACATAAAAGAAAGTTAACATTATTTAGACAACACAAGAGGAATTAAGCATTTTTAATATATAACATCCTTCTGTCTATATACCTTCTTTATCTATTAAAAATGCAACTGAACGCTTCTTTAATTTGTAATAAAATCCAGCAATTATCTTTTTTTTTTTTCGTTTTTATTTTGTTACTTTTGTTAAAAAGATCATAATCATTGAATAAACAAACTTGTAATTTCTCTTATTAAGTTTTGAATAATTATTTTATGGTGAGAAATGCTTTGCTATAAGAGTTATAATTTAATTGGCCAGGACATTACTCAACATGACTGAGCAATCAAAATTAGTATCTTATCAATTAAAATAATTTTGTGTACATGCTGAAAAAAAACTAAAAAAACAACAGCATTTCAATTAATAAAATGCAAAACACAGGAAATAACCAATTTACCTGTAGGCAATAAAATTTATGATTCTCTGACAATAATTAGGCTACATGTCAAGTCTACAGGGGTTTTATGGACCCTTATCAGACTGGACCAGACAGGATCTTGTATATTGGGGATTAAAAAGTCTGGTATTTGGGGGGGGTCACTTATATAGGAGATTTTCTTTGCCTTTAAGAAACAAATTATGGGGGGAAACGTCTTAGGGGGGAACTGTCTTGGGGGGGGGGGGGGGGAATGGTCCGGTATTCGGAAGTAGCAGCGTGAAATTTTAAAAACTAACCAGTAAATCAGATAATTAAGTTTATAGCTATCTATTTTATAAGAACATGGTGCTATTTCAACTATTTATTATAAGTATTAATTAATAGTTACTTTTTTATTTATGCTTTGTGGGTATATATAATATTATTAAAATATGTCTTACAATTTTACAGCAGCTATTTAATAGATTACATTATGTTTAATTAACCGATTGCTCTTAATTTTAATGGTAGATGACAGATGCGGGTTTGGTACTGTGTATGACCCTTTCATGCCCTTTTTCTCCATTCTACACCTTTCTTTCGGCGGGACTAGTGTAAGTACTGTTACTCAGGGGACTAGGTTTTGTCATGCACTTGTCACAATAACCCGACTGTCAACTACTAATTTTTATCTGTTTTACTCCTATCTTTTTATGCATGTATCATATGTATGTTTATTCCCGGGGGAGAAAACATGTCAGTAATATATATTTCCTGTAACAGTGCTACTTAACTTACTTTACCACTTTTATGCTTGCTTTAACTGTGTGTTTTTCCCTTACAGCTGCTTTTAGTTTGTTATTACTTTATCATTGTTTGATGTTTAATTGTTATATGAAATACCGACGTAAATAAAGATTCTTGTATCTTGTATCTTGGTGTTAATTAACTCGTAAACTTGTTATATTAGTTCATTATCATGGTACGTTTTCTCGAAGTCACTTACTTATCTTGGATAAGTAGATAAGTGGTGGCAGTTTTGGGATGGAAGTTCACAATTCATGTTACGCTTATTTATCTTGCTTGGAAATGTTTCACGAAAATATAATCAGATAACCAGATAAATATCATACATATTAAGTGGTTATCTAGATAATTAGTACAAAATCTAAAGTAAGTTAGATAACGTGTGACAGTGATATGCCACCAAAATAATTAGTTGAACAGAAAATTAAGTGAACAACTATTTAAGATTTCGCGTTAATTCGACTCGTTATGTATCTGGATCTTATGTTAGCATATTACTGCCATACGTTATTTAACTTACTTTGAAGCGCAGACTATCCTGGCCATGTTATACCTAAAACGGCATATACGTGACTGGACAGATTTTCTGTTTTTGCAACAGGGTAATTACAACCCCGAGGTTCATTCACTGGGTATACCAAGTTTACTCTTTTGTTAGATAGTTAAAGATTCAGTTAAGTTTAAATTTGAAAGGCAAGCCGAATTATTGTTTTCTATTTTTATTTTTAAACTCAATCAATGTTTACACAACTTAAGTTAAAACACCAAACCGTTAAATTTTTGGCAAATGGCCAAAAAAAGCTGGGGTCCTCATGAGAACTCCCCTAAGGGCCATGTGAAAGAAGAGCCGCCTGAAAAACGGTTTGCTGATAAATGTAATAGAATTCTGCCTAAGCCAGTACTAGTGGGCATGAGGGATGTTGTATATTTCATATTATCTCTCATGAATACACCCAGTCAAACCGAGTCAGCTTTTATGTTGCTTGCTTGCATCTATGTTTCCAAAGGATGCTTTCACCGATTTTGTTTATAGAATCTTGGGCAAGCTCGAAAGTAGGTATTAAAGGTGTGGTAAAATTAGGTCACAAGGTAAAATCACAGAAAGTACTCTAGAGGCCACATTATTTTGACATCAACATAAAGCCTGGTCAGAATTTTTGCCTTCTTGTCAGTCTTTATTACAGAAACCCTCATCTAATAACCTGTAGGTGACAAAACACCCCCTCGTTATTGGTCAGCCAGATAAATGTCAAATTTAAAACAGAACTAGGTAAAATAATAGAACAATCTATTTGACATTCAAGAGATCTTCACGAAACCTTCTATGAATAATTGTCTTTATTAAATCTAGGTAAAGTTTGAAACAGGGTCATCTGGGATTAAACCTATTTCACTAGTTCATACAAGAAACGTCTATAATCTAGAGGTCACCCTTTTACTCGAATTACATGAAAACTGGCCAGAATGTTTATCAAATCGAAAGTAGATTATGTAGGGTCAAAATAAGATCACAAGTTCAAGTCATAGAACATTCTGAGCCCGCCCGCTTAGCTCAGTAGGGAGAGCGCAGATCTACGGTTTAATCCCCGGGCAAGCCGTATGTTCTCCGTGACGATTTGATAAAAGACATTGTGTCTGATATCATTCATCCTCCACCTCCACTGATTCACGTGGGGAAGTTGACTTGCGGTGAAAGGTTTGTACTGGTACGAAATCCAGGAACACTGGTTAGGTTAGCTGCCTGCCCTTACATAACTGAAATACTGTTGAAAAACTGCGGCGTTAAACACAAAGCAAAAAAAATGATCAAATTCGGAACTAGGTCATCTGGGGTCAAAAACTAGGTCAGGTGAGCGATACACTTTCTCTCCTTCTTCGAGGTAACTTATCTCGAATTACTTTTGTGTATATGTGGTATTGAGGACCAAGAGTGCTCACTTAAAGTAAAATATGTACAGGTTAACTACTGTATTCAATGATGCCTACTTCGTGGCATTCTGCAACATTGTCTCTAAGGATAGTAGACAGCAGAAAGAGTGTTCCAGAGTCTGCTGGTACATGGAAAGAAGTATTGTAGGTGACAATTTACATTAAACACAGCGTGCTGTTGTAAGCTGTGAGTGTGAATCAGCAAGGGCGACTATAAGCTGATGCATATCATCATTTTGAGCTTGACCGGCTGTGTATACGGGGTTATAGGTCGTCAAAACCTAATGCTTTTAGCATTGATATGACGGTGCTTGTTTGCAAGTACAAGTGACATATCTGGCTCTTCAACTTTGGACTTGTGGCCAGTGCAAGTGAGCTTGAGGGTGTTGTGCACTTATCATCACCTCTTATGAACAGACTCGGTCTACTATTAGTTTGCTTAGTTACATTCTATGCTTCCAAAGGATCTTATACATTTTACAGTTGTGGACAACTGCATGTGTTTCGGTGAATGAATGCTAGGTTGCCAAATTATCTTCAGATGGTGTCAGCATGTTCGTTTCATGAAAGGTTGGGAGTAGCTATAGTATAATAACGCTGATAGTTGGCATCTTCGACCGCCGATAGCCTGAAGCAGCATAACTTGTAAGAAGACTGAAGTGGTTTTCGTTTGTTGTCATATTAACTTGAATTTCTCAGGGGTTATTGACGTCTGCCAAGTGAATTGCCATGTTTTCATGTTAGTGAAAGCATATTGAAAAGCTTTGCTGGATTGTATGCGTCTGTACAGGAGAAAACCATCTGCAAGCAGTCTGTCACCGGAGGTACTATTCAGACTTCTAGTTGATTTAAGTCGGGTCCTTTTCTTCAGACGCACATCATTCTCAAATCAGGGACAAACTTGACGGGAATGTTCTTTAAGAAGCAAGAAATTGAACGCCTCCATGCCCTCAAGTTTAGTTTAAGCGACCTTGACAGTGACCCTACAAAAAGTATAGGTCAGGTTTAGAACAGGATCGTCTTGATTCAAAACTAGATCAATGACAAATCATAGAAAAAACTTGTTACTACTGTAAGGCCACGCACTCCACTTGATCCATACGAAGCCACGTCAGGATGGTTGTCTCAATGAAATGTTGATGAAGTTCGGAGCTAGGGCATCTGGACAAGGTCAGATGAGCGATAAAAGGTCTTCATTGCCCTTTTTAGTTTCAGCGGCCTAGATCACGACCCTATCAGCCCCAGTCTATCTTAAGCTAGGTATTCACATCAGCTTGCTATATACACTAGGTTTGTCAGAATATGTCATTCTAAACCTTAGTTTATATTGGCCAGGAAATGTTTTCTTTTCGTTAGCAATAGTTACCCAAAATACAGTCCAATGCTAGGTACTGATATAAGTTTGCTGTCTGTATTGCATGTGTAATAAGTATATACGTTTTGTCTGGTGTGCTATGAACATAACACAATCAACAGGCAGAATTACACATGTATGCACTTACATTTAGTTTGGTTACCAGTGGTGTGACATGAATTTACACAATCAACAAGCAATGTTACATGCACTTACCTTAAGACTGCTGTGATATAAGCTTTATGTTATATGTTTTATCTATAGTTCAGTATGATATAAGCTTTACACAATCAACCAACAATGTTAGATGTTTTATCTATAGTACAGTGTGATATAAGCTTAACATAATCAACAGATAATGTATAGGCTTTTACCTTTAGTTTGATACGAGCTTTACATTATCAATAGGCAATGTTATGTGCACTTAATCTTTTAGCCCGGTGTTATATGAGCTTTACATAATCAACAGGCTATGTTAAATGCCCTTCCTTTAGTCTTTTGTGATATGAACTTTGCACAATCAACAAGCAATGTTATATGTTTTTGCTTCGAGTCTGGTGTGATATGAGCTTCACACAATTAATCAGCGACATTTTATGCTTTTACCTTTATCCTGGTGTGATATGAGCTTTACACAATCAACAGGAATGTTAAATGTGGTGTGATATGAGCTTTAAACAATCAACGGGCAATGTAATATGCCCTTATTTTAGTCTGATGTGATATGAACTTTACAGAAGAGTTAATTTGGTTCAGTCTCATGTAGTGACCTTTCCCTTTGACACTATGAGAGTCATCTATAGACTAGATATAACGGTTTAAAGAGTGCGATGGTCATAGGCTCCAGAATTCTACAACTATATATCCTAAACTATCAAGATCACAGTAGTTTTAGCATTTGAAGTCCAAAACAACAGACTAACCATAGTCACCAAAATTTGCTATCTATGCACTTTTCAGCTATTGATCATTACCTTCACCTTAACTTTGACCTACTGACCGAAACTAGTATGGGTGATCATTTGACAAGTTTTGCCATCCAATGCATTCTCTAGTTACTGGTCAAAACCCATTTTCAGCTTCAACATCACTGTGGCATTGACCTTTGACCCCCATCCCCTCCCCCAGACTCCCAAAGCTACAAGGGTAGCATTGACACCAATGCTATGATTGCTCTAGGTAGAAGCAGTCTTCAACCACTGATCAGAAACTGTTTTAACTCTCAAAGTTACTGTGAGCTTAAACAATGATAAACTGACCCATAGAACAAGAAGTGCAATGTCTAACCACAAAAAATATCCTAAAAAGTAAAACAGTCCGAGGCCAATGCATTCTCTATATATTGTATGGAAAAAGTTTCCAGTCTAGTGCTCACTGTTACTTTGACCTTTGACATACTGACAAAAGTATTAGGGGTATTCTACTGACCAAATACAATCATTCTATGAAGACTGACCACTGTAGGCCCACGAGTTCTCCAGCTATTGACTGGAAACTTTTGTATCAGGGTGACTTTGACTGTGACTTACTGACCACAAATAATTTGGTGTCATCTTCTGACTACAGGCAATCATCCTATGAAATTTGACTACAGCTGTCCAAAATGGTCCCTAGTTAACATTGGAATCCATATTGTCTACAGACCTATCAACTCTTCTTCAGACAGACAATGAGCAAAACAATATACCCCCTCAACATAATAAACAGCCCTTACAGAAGCAAGCCTCTGTGGCGCACATGCTGCGTATTTGCTGTGTATATGCCGCGAACACAGTAGTACACCAGAGGAGTACATTTTACATACACCGCATGCCGCGTACATGCCGCGTACTATTTCGATGAGTACACAGCATGTACGCAGGAGGTCACTAGTACACTTCAAGTACGCAGCAGAGACTCTGAAAATTTAAGGAGTACACTGCATGTACGCAGGAGGGACTTGTACAAGAAAATAGTACACTGCATGTACACCGCAGATACTTTGAAATTTGTGCAGTACACTTCATATACGCGGGAAAGACTTGTACAATTTCTTTTGGCATTTATACTTAGTTTTTTTTTATAAGTTAAAGTCTGAAGTAAACTTTATATACGCGGGAGGGACTTGTTCATTTTCTTTTGGTGTATACTTTGAATTTTTTAGGTAAAAGTCTGAAGTACACTTCATGCAGGAAGGATTTGTACATTTTTTTTTTTTTTTTTTTGGAAGCAAGAACTTGATTTCCGAGTAACTTTTATCTTAATAGCATAGAATAGTTCAGATTACCGGTATTCTGAACAATGAAAATTTGCCAAACTATTTGCAATGTTCACTTGTGAAGCTTACATCTTAGTGATTTCTGAGCTGCACCTTGCATGCAGTGTAAAAATATATTCTTTTTCATTTTGAATTAATCCTGGAGCTTTCTAACTTGGATAATTGAAAAGCCTTATTTGAACTTCGTTGCATTACATTTTGTAATACTGTTGCATTACATTTTGTAATACATGGAATAATTACCAAGATAATGCCTTAACAGTGCCCGAATGAGAAGAATTAATAGCTCTCACTGTTATTTGAATACTCTTAAGCAAAACACCATTCTATCATGTTTTATAAAGGCTTTAATGCTCATTATGTTAACTCATTAAGGCCTCACCAAATTAAAAAGTTGTTCATCGGATTTGCCGCTCGTATATTTTCAGAACGTTTTTGGGTAATTGCGTCGCCCCATTGGAAAAAATCCAAAATTTTTTGGTGCGCTACTTTTTACAGACATAAAAGTGTATAAATGCTTATATAATTCCAGTCCTAGATTGTTCTCAGATGGATTTTAATCAAAATAAATACATACTACGCACACATCATCTATAATAAATCATAACACTTACATTTAGATGCATTAAAGTTGTTTCCCCTTGATGCAGTTACGCCATTTTCTTCAAATGTTTACCAAATTACATGCTACAAAAATTGATTTATTTCATTGAAAACTGGATGAAGAAAAGCATACTAATTTATTTGATAACATCAATCTACATTATTTTGGTAAGGGTAAATACTTATTGATGCATGTCACTTATCTTTTTTCTGTTTTTTTCTGTCCAAATGATCAGCATTTGCATACGAAAGTTGGTGGGGTAAGGAATTTACATTATCACAGCAGTTTCGCCACAAGAGTACACAGCATGTATGCAGCAGGAGTACACAGCATGTATGCCGCAGGACTTGGGCCAGGAGTACACAGCATGTACGCTGCAGGAGTACACAGCATGTACGCCGCAGGGGTAGTACACCGCAGGCTCATTTGCATGTGAAAAGTGTATGTGCCGCGTACATGCTGCGTACTATTTCCCGC
Organism: Mercenaria mercenaria; assembly: GCF_021730395.1. Lineage (NCBI taxonomy): Eukaryota > Metazoa > Mollusca > Bivalvia > Venerida > Veneridae > Mercenaria > Mercenaria mercenaria. Next base: position 41,596,906 of record NC_069377.1, on the reverse strand, counting down.
ATACTAATTTCCTCCAGCGTACATCCTGTGTACTATGTAGTCCACAGCATGTACGCAGCAAGTAGTACGCGGCAGAGCTCATTTGCATGTCAAAAGTGTACTACAAACGTACTATCGGTGTATGTGCGGTGTATATCCTGCATACTATTTAAAGCCCTTGATTTCAGTACACATCATGTACGCATCATATACGCTGTATGTACACAGCAAGAGTACGCAGCAGGCCTTTTTCTTCTGTAAGGGAGTGTACTTGTAATCAAACATCATAAAGAATTTCTATCACATTCTAAATGAAGTTAAATCAAAAACAAACATATTATATATTTTTCAACTTTAATAGGTTTTATATTAAAATATGTCATTTTATATTTAATATCATTACATTAATTAATAAAACTATCAAAACCCTGAATTTAGAAGATAACAATTAATTCAACAAGGTAATAATATATGTATATCAGGTACATGAGCAAACAAGAGCACCGCCTTGCGGGTGCTGACGCTCATCTGATTTTTTTTGTGTAATAGAAATATTGTCCTACCCATGATTTTCTAAGTCTAAAAAGGGCCATCATTCTTGCAAAAAGCAGGATAGAGTTATGTTTCTTGATGTTCAGTGTCCACTTATGATGGTGAAAAACTGTTGCAAGTTTTAAAGCAATAGCTTTGATAGTTTATGAGAAAAGTTGACTTAAACATAATATTCAACCAAGAAAATGATTTTCTAAGTCCAAAACGGGCAATAATTATTGCAAAAAACAGGATGGAGTTATGCTGCTTGCTGTACAGGGTCAGCTTATGATGGTGAACAAGTGTTGCAAGTTTTAAAGCAATAGCTTTGATAGTTTAAGAGAAAAAGTTGACCTAAACATAAAACTTAACCAAGAAATCTGATATTTTCTAAGTCCAAAAGGGGCCATAAATCTTGCAAAAAGCAGGATGGAGTTATGTTTCTTGCTGTACAGGGTCAACTTATGATGGTGAACAAGTGTTGCAAGTTTTAAAGCAATAGCTTTGATAGTTTAGGATAAAAGCTGACCTAAACATAAAATTTAACCAAGAAAACTGATCTTCTAAGTCCAAAAGGGGCAATAAATCTTGCAAAAAGCAAGATGGAGTTATGTTTCTTGATGTACAGGGTCTGCTTATGATGGTGAACAAGTATTCCAAGTTTCAAAGCAATAGCTTTGATAGTTTAGGAGAAAAGTTGACCTAAACATAAAACTTAACCAAGAAATCTGATATTTTCTAAGTACAAAAGGGGCCATAAATCTTGCAAAATGCAAGATGGAGTTATGTTTCTTGCTATACAGGGTCAGCTTATGATGGTGAACAAGTATTCCAAGTTTCAAAGCAATAGCTTTGATAGTTTAGGAGAAAAGCTGACCTCAACATAAAACTTAACCAGGCAAAGCCGACGCCGACGCCGACAACCGCTCAAGTGATGACAATAACTCATTTTTTTTTCAAAAAATCAGATGAGCTAAAAAATGAAATATGCATTAATATATTTTACTTGAAATGTTGGTAAAAACATCCACAACCATTATAACAGGTATTTCCCCTTTGTTTATGATGGAACATAATTTTGGCAACAAGATCATACCAATTCAGGACTAAAATGTACAGTACAAATATGAATATATAACAGGAATTTAAAGGGATCTGCCTCCAAATTAAAAATTTTCAAAACAGATGAAAAGTTCTGTGGAGTAATATCTATATTATCAAAGATAGTTCTGCAAGTTCAGGTAACATTTGCACTACAAAATAAAATTCAATTAAACTCATGAGTTTTCTAAACTTCAGAATACTAGTATTAAGCAAATAAAAAAAAAAGAGAGGGTCGTGCGCTTCACTTTGGTGGATCGACTTAAAAATGTGGACCTCATGCAAGTTTTCATTATTATAGTCTATGAGTAAATCAAAATGTTTACGAAAGTTTTATGAAAAGAAATTTCTCTATAATGTAAATTTTAATGAAAATATAACAAGTGTAAATCAATGTATCGCTTCTATATGGTCAAATAAAAGTTTAGTACTTTCATGTGTCAACAGTTTTGTTACATATTTATCTTTAGAAAGAAAGTAGTGCTGCCATATTTATAAAGTACACACAGGATGGCATTTATATATATAGGAGGATTTTCCTGTCTTATGCCACGTCCTGGCTTTATTCTACATTATCCAGATAACTGATTACACTACTACTGGTTACATCATGACATACTGTTCTTGAAAAGTGCAAAAGTACCCAAGTTGATATTTCGTAAGTATTATATAATGTACAACTAAGTTTCAGATTTATAACATTAAATTAATATTGCATGATTGACACCACAAAAATTCTCTATATTTATAGAACACACATGCTTTTACAAATACACACTGCATGGAACTGACTAAATCACGTTGGTTATACTTTTTATTCACAATTTAAAGTGCTTCTCTAAGTATCATAAACATCAGAATAAATCTTAAGGTGTGGAATTTTAAAGCATTTGTAATTACTTTCTTGGAAAATGATCACTTATAGCCGAACCAGACATGCATGTGGCTTCAATACAATGTAACTCATATGGCCTAAACCAACGTTTAACTAAGAAATACAAATTCTTTCGTAAAAAGGGCCATACTTTTAACAGAAAGAAAGAGAAAGCTATAGTTCTTGGCCTAACTGATCAACAATTATAATGAATAAAAGTTCTATAGGTTCTACAGTCTTTCAAGAAATGCAGACATTAACAAAAATTTCTACAAATTTAAAAAGAGTACCAAAGAGGACTTCTGACAAAATGTAAAGGACAGTTATATGGATGATTTTGCTTTTTCCTTTCTAATTTTCCCATTTTATCATATCAAATCTTGCTAAGCTTGCCACTATATAATTGTATGTGAAGTTGCCAAACCTTATAACTAATTCTCCAATCAAAAATCTCATTAAACTTTAATCAGTTCGCTTTATTCATGGTATAAGTGATCCACTTTAAGTGAATTACAATAGCATAGGGAAGTCGCATGTGACATTTTAATGCAATCGTCAGTGCCTCTAAATTGGGATAACGGGCCATTTTAGTAGCCCAGAGGTGACTAGGGAGCCATTTATAAGCAAGGGGCCATGGCCCTTTGTTTTTTTGCCAGAAATGAGTCACAGGGCCTCAGGGGAGGTAAAAATTGTGTTTTCAAGAAATGGCCCATTACACAATGTGTCCAAAACTAGGGGGCCATTTTGGTTGATCAGCAGATTATTGGGGGCCATTCTTGACCCTTGTTGGCCCCTTAAAAATGGCTCTTTGGCTGTTGGCCTACTAACGGAAAGTAGTGGACCGTCCTGGATAATCTTAACAAGGCATACATCAGTCTGGTTAGCAAAATTGTAAAAGTTAAACACCCAACATCAAAGTAAGAAAAAATATTCTTCTAACTAACACTTACCCGGCTTTTCTAAAATGACTGGTCCATCATTCAATTTGGGCAGTACCACTTATTATTCAAGGGGGTGTTCACTGAAAATTTACTGACTGAATAGCGAACAGTGCAGACCATGATCAGACTGCATGGATGTGCAGGCTGATCTTGGTCCACACTGGTCGCAAAGGCAGAATCACTTGCCACCAGCAGGCTAAAGGTTAAACAGGTCAATGTTGTTTCTGCAGCATCTAAAATGATTCAATTTTTTCCTCTACTTTTCCAGCTGTATAAACCTTGAAGGAGATGCTGAACACATAAAATAACAGATGAAATGATGGACTTATGCGCAGATAGAAAATAAATACCATTCTATTACAAAAATTAAACAAATCAAATTTATCAAAATCATTGCAAAAAGCATCACAGTTTCTGACTCGCATGGGTATATCAAGAACACACAATAACAAAAAATGAAGTGGTCCCACAATATGACAAAATACATTTCCTGTATACCAAACTAATTTTACCAGTATTTCAATCTTTCAAAATTTCAATCTCTGATTATCTACCACACTGAGTATGTAATAAACTGGTTTTACAGGCAAAGACTTTTTAATATCAGATCTATGATTCACCTTTTCACATTAATTTTCTTTTTAAACATATCTGTAATACAATACCGTGGTATGAAATATTTCATTGACAAACCTTATACAAGTTAAAAACAATTATGAAAAACAGCTTAAAACAACACTCAAAGTTTAAAGCAACAAAAACAAGAGGTTGTTAAGGTTCATATAGGATTTCATTCTTTATTTTGAGATGGTAGAACCCTGAAAATATTACACAATTCAACCATGTACATTCCAAATGTTTTTATACAACCTAAATCTAAAGTATAAAACATGTAGACTGGCACTAACCATTTTCAAAGAATTAAACCCATGAATTAGAGATCAGTTGATATAGGTTGCTGAATTCTGTACCAATAATGACTTGTTCCCATTAAAGTTGTACCAAATATCATTTCAGTGACTTTATCAATGCCCAACTGTATAAATGCAACATGAAAATAAAACAAGAGGGTCATGATGACCCTGGATCGCTCACCTGAGTAATATGAGCTACATGTTTCAAATGTCAAACTGATGCTAAAATATTAAGGAAGTAGGTCAGTAGGTCAAATTTATGGTCACTGAAAGTCAGTTTTAAGATCAGTATGCAAAACTGTACATGTCATTCAAATTTCAAGACTGTATCTTAAAAAACAAGAAAGTAGGTCAGTAGGTCATATTCATGGTCACTGAAAGTCAGTTTTGAGATCAGTGTGCTAAACTGTACATGTCATCCAAATTTCAAGGCTGTATCTTAAAAACAAAAAAGTAGGTCAGTAGGTCACATTCCACATGACCCAGATTCAAACTTTATCTAAAGATCATCAAGGTTCATTCTGACCAAGTTTCATAAAGATACAGTCGTAAATGTGGCCTCTAGAGTGTTAACAAGCTTTCCTTTGATTTGACCTGATGACCTACTTTTTGACCCACCTGACCCAGATTTAAACTTGGCCTAAAGATCATCAAGATTAACATTCTGACCAAGAGTCATAGAGATATTGTCATAAATGTGGCCTCTAGAGTGTTAACAAGCTTTTCCTTTGATTTGACCTGGTGACCTAGATTTTGACCCCAGATGACCCAATACTGAACTCGTCCTAGATTTTATTGAAGGTAACATTCTGACCAAGTTTTATTAAGATTGGGCCAAAATTCTGACCTCTAGAGTGTTAACAGTCAAATTGTTGATGACGGACGACAGACACAGGGCGATCACAAAAGCTCACCTCGAGCACCTCTTGCTCAGGTGAGCTAAAAAGCGAATCTTACATATGGTCATACCATTATATTCATTTTCAGTATACTGTATGCCCTAATTCTACAAAATCAAAAACATTATGGAACCCGTCACAGACACTGATTGATATAAAATTACCCATCCTAAATTTAATGATAAAAAGCTACTGTATGCAAGCATTAAGATGGAAGTTTCAATGCAAGAAATTCATCTCTCCTGGCAAAATATTCATCCAGTTTTTGCTGAGCATATCTGAAAAAGAGAAGCAAGAAATATGTTACGTTTTTAAAAAGATTACAACTGTCATGTTCTATACACAGACAGAATTATTCATGTTGCTTTTGTTTTGCAATGAAATTTATACATAGCCTGGATACTCATCCTGGTTGTTAAGAATATGCAACCTGTTGTATCATTGGACATAGTGCTGAGTTACATTTATGCCTTTTTTTAGATTCATGACTTGCGCTATTTGTTGATACCAACATAAAGAAAACAATTGCAAATATAACAACTGTAAATAACAAGAGGACCATGATGGTCCTGAATCGCTCACCTCTTCCCACATGACCCAGTTTTGAGTATGATGTCGTTTTATCTATTATTTGACATAGTGACCTAGTTTTTGAGCTCATGTGACCCAGTTTTGAACTTGACCTAGATATTATCAAGATGAACATTCTGACCAATTTTCATGAAGATCCATTGAAAAATATGGTCTCTAGAGAGGTCACAAGGTTTTTCTATTTTTAGACCTACTGACCTAGTTTTTGATCGTAGTTGACCCAGTTTCAAACCTGACCTATATATCATCAAGATAAACATTCAGACCAACTTTCATACAGATCCCATGAAAAATAAGGCCTTTATAGAGGTCACAAGGTTTTTCTATTATTTGACCTACTGACCTTGTTTTTGATGGCACGTGACCCACTTTTGAACTTGACCTAGATATCATCAAGATGAACATTCTGACCAACTTTCATACAGATCCCATGAAAAATATGGCCTCCAGAGAGGTCACAAGGTTTTTCTATTATTTGACCTACTGACCTAGTTTTTGAAAGCAAGTGACCCACTTTCAAATTTGACCTAGATATCATCAAGGTGAACATTCTGACCAACTTTCATACAGATCCCGTGAAAAATATGGCCTTTAGAGAGGTCACAAGGTTTTTCTATTATTTGACCTACTGACCTAGTTTTTGATGGCACGTGACCCACTTTTGAACTTGACCTATATATCATCAAGCTGAACATTCAGATCAACTTTCATACAGATCCCATGAAAAATATGGCCTCCAGAGAGGTCACAAGGTTTTTCTATTATTTGACCTACTGACCTAGTTTTTGAAAGCACGTGACCCAATTTCGAACTTGACCTAGATATCATCAAGGTGAACATTCTGACCAATTTTCATAAAGATCTCATGAAATATATGGCTTCTAGAGAGGTCACAAGGTTTTTCTATTTTTAGACCTACTGACCTAGTTTTTGACCGCACGTGACCCAGTTTCAAACTTGACCTAGATATCATCAAGATGAACATTCTGACCAACTTTCATACAGATCCCATGAAAAATATGGCCTTTAGAGAGGTCACAAGGTTTTTCCATTATTTGACCTACTGACCTAGTTTTTGAAAACACGTGACCCAGTTTCGAACTTGACCTAAATATCATTAAGGTGAACGTTCTGACCAATTTTCATGAAGATCTTGTGAAATATATGGCCTCTAGAGAGGTCACAAGGTTTTTCTATTTTTAGACCTACTGACCTAGTTTTTAATGGCATGTGACCCAGTTTCAAACTTGACCTAGATATCATCAAGGTGAACATTCTGACTAATTTTCATGAAGATCTTGTGAAATATATGGCCTCTAGAGAGGTCACAAGGTTTTTCTATTTTTAGACCTACTGACCTAGTTTTTGAAGGCACGTGACCCAGTTTCGAACTTGATCTAGATATCATCAAGATGAACATTCTGACCAACTTTCATAAAGATCCCACAAAAAATGTGACCTCTAGAGTGGTCACAAGCAAAAGTTTACGGACGGACGCACGGACGGACGACGGACGCTGCGTGATCACAAAATCTCACCTTGTCACTATGTGACAGGTGAGCTAAAAATAGGGAAAGTAAAATGAAGTGGTTTTCATGTGTGTTTGTATTATCTGCATTGCTTGTTTAAAAACAAGGAGCTGCGTGGCATCCTTGTTGATACAAAGCAACCTATGTCCAAAACAAGGTCAAGGTCAAACTGAGGTCAGGTGATGTTTGAAGATGAGGAATGGTCACAGGTTACATCTGTATTAGTATCAATTCATTCTTGTAAGCGGTATTGATGCTAGACGAAACGGTCCCATTTGGTTAACCAAGAGATGGCCCATATAAAGCAACCTAAGTCCAAAATGAGGTCAAGGTCAAGGTCAAACTGAGGTCAGGTGATGTTTGAAGATGAGGAATGGTCACAGGTTACATCTGTATTAGTATCAATTCATTCTTGTAAGCGGTATTAATGCTAGATGAAAAGGTCCCATTTGGTTAACCAAGAGATGGCCCATATAAAGCAATCCAAGTCCAAAATGAGGTCAAGGTCAAACTGAGGTCAGGTGATGTCTGAAGATGAGGAATGGTCACAGGTTACATCTGCATTAGTATCAAGTCATTCTAGTAAGGGGTATTGATGCTAGACGAAACGGTCCTGTTTGGTTAACCAAGAGATGGCCCATATAAAGCAATCCAAGTCCAAAATGAGGTCAAGGTCAAACTGAGGTCAGGTGATGTCTGAAGATGAGGAATGGTCACAGGTTACATCTGCATTAGTATCAAGTCATTCTAGTAAGGGGTATTGATGCTAGACGAAAAGGTCCCATTTGGTTAACCAAGAGATGGCCCATATAAAGCAATCCAAGTCCAAAATGAGGTCAAGGTCAAACTGAGGTCAGGTGATGTCTGAAGATGAGGAATGGTCACAGGTTACATCTGCATTAGTATCAAGTCATTCTAGTAAGGGGTATTGATGCTAGACGAAACGGTCCTGTTTGGTTAACCTCGTACGGACGAATGAACGAACGAACGGACGGACAGGACAATCACTATATGCCTATACCTTTAGTCTGGTGTGATATTAATTTTACACAATCAACAGGTAGAATTACACATGTATGCACTTACATTTAGTTTGGTCACAGAAGTGTGACATGAACTTTGCACAATCAACAAGCAATGTTACAGGCTTTTACTTTTAGTCTGGTTTGAAATGAGCTTTACATGATCAACAGACAATGTTATATGCTTTTACCTTTAGTCTGGTGTGATATGATCTTTATATAATCAACAGGCAATGTTACATGATGCTTTTACCCTTATTCTGATGTGATATGAGCTTTACATAATCAACAGACAATGTTATATGCTTTTACCTTTAGTCTGGTGTGATATGATCTTTATATAATCAACAGGCAATGTTACATGATGCTTTTACCCTTATTCTGATGTGATATGAGCTTTACATAATCAAGAGACAATGTTCTATGCTTTCACCTTTAGTCTGGTGTTGATCTTTACATAATCAACAGGCAATGTTCTATGCCCTTCTTTTAGTCTGGTGTGATATGAACTCTACAAATCCAACAAGCAGTGTATTGTGCCTTCCCTTTTGCTGTAACAATGTCAACTGCCTTACCATTACACTTGTCTGATATGGTTTTTACAGCCAACAACCAATTCTAGATACACTTACCATTAGTCTAATGCGATATGAACTTTACATAATCGGCAACAAAACATTTATTAGAACAGTTTGCAATGCCTTTAGTGACAAACAAATTAATTTCCAAACTCAGCATCTATGTATATGGAACAAAATGTAATATAATATCACGATCTTGATTACACATGGGGATGTAAGGATAAAGTCACACAAGCAAAGAAATTTGAGCCTGATTTACAAATACTGCTAAAAATGAACGGCAAATCTTGATCAATAACATTTTGTATGTCATGAATTTTTTTTTGTATTACTTGAACCATGTTAGAACACTGGGCTTACTTATATTTGAACTTGTCCTATATTACATGACAACATTCTGCCTTTAACATTGCACTGTGGAATTCTCTATATCTCAACTCAGGGCTTTTCATCCTTATATAACAGAGGCTGATATTCAGCCACTTCCCAATTGAAAATAAGGTCATTTTTTCCCAACTGTGGCAGAGGAACTTCCAAAAATGTAAAAAAAAAAAATAATTCTTATTTGTTTTTATTTTGGCAATTACATTTCATAAATAGGAAGCAATGAGCTCATTTATGGTTAGGAAACCACCAAATTGTGTCCTCTTTTACATACTACTTTTGCAGAAGGAAAAAAAAAGACCCTGTTTCAATAAAATGCTCTTTTCCCAAAATGAGCTATTATCGCGTATGAATTTCCCAATTTGAAAGGCAAGGGCCTTTTCCCAATTTCCTGATGAAAAGCCCTGCAACTGTATATTACTGCACTTTTTGACATTAGAAAACAACTTTATCTTTTAACTTGTCTACATCAAACATTCCCTATACTGAACTGTGCTCTGACTACTTTTAAAACATTCTTTCAACTGTGCTCTGACATTATGTTTATATATTCTCTATATTTGATCTGTGCTCTGACATTATGTTCAAACATTCTCTTTATTTGAACTGTGCTGTGACATTCTATATTTGAACTGTGCTTTGAAAATACCATCAAATATTCTCCATATCTGAACTCCGGACATGTTATTTCTGAAACCCTGTGAACTGTGCTCTGACGTTACACTACAACATTCTCTCCACTGTGCACTGACATAACAACAGTCTCTATATCTGCACTGTGCTCTGACTTTTCAACAAAACATACTTCACATATGAATCATGCTCTGACAATGAGGTGAAGTATTATATTACAACATTTACTATATTTGAGCTTTTCTTCCTTATACAAACAAAAAATGTACTTACTCCAGAAATCCAAAATCTATTGCTGAATGTTTAGCCTGGACTAGACCCCATAATCCCCAAAACATGTGTGCAACCTGCAAAATATTCATATAATTTTACTCAATAAGTATTTCAAGTGTATGCATTTTAATGTGTAGATATAAATCAAGGAATGTGTTAGCCAAGCACATAACACTGAAGTGGCATATCTGATACAGGAAAAAACTAGAACTGTCACAGGAGTGACTCATACCCCCACCATACGGTCTTGTCACAGAAGAATGGCAACCATAAGGAATCTTAAAAATACTTTGGAGTACTTCATCCTGGGCTTCCACATAGAAGTAATACTAGTATAATACTAGTATAGTAATACTAGTAAATATATTAAATCTCTAATATTAGAGATACACTAAAAGTGAATACAAAAAAATGTCTTACCGACCCATGTTACCACGGGAAAATGTTTTTACTTTTTACATAGGACTTATAATAAAAAAGTTAGAAAAATACCTAAAATATTGAAAATCTAAAAATAGGATTTCTAAAAATAGACTAATTCCTGGAATTTAATACATCAAAATTAACCTTAAATTCTAAGTAAAAAGGGGCATAATTCATGAAAAATTGGTGTCAGAGTTATGCACCTTGTGTCACATGATGTGGGTGATGAGGTGGAACATCTATTTTAAGTTTGAATCAAATCCATTTTGTAATAATTGAGATATAGTGAAAACACATCAAAATCAACCTTAAATTTAAAGTAAAAGGGGACATAATTCATAAAAAATTTATGTCAGAGTTACGCACCTTATGTCACATCATCTGGGTGATGAGGTGAAACAACTATTTTAAGTTTGAATCAAATCCATTTAGTAATAACTGAGATACAGTGAAAATACAACAAAATTAACTTTAAATTCTAAGTAAAAGGGGACATAATTCATGAAAACTTGGTGTCAGAGTTATGCACCTTGTGTTACATGATGTGGGCACATGATGTGGGTGATGAGGTGGAACATCTATTTTAAGTTTGAATCAAATCCATTCAGTAGTAACTGAGATAAAGTGAAAATACATCAAAATCAACCTTAAATTCTAAGTAAAAAGGGGCATAATTCATAAAAAAATGGTGTCAGAGTTATGCACCTTATGTCACATAATGTGGGTGATGAGGTGGAACATCTATTTTAAGTTCGAATCAAATCCATTTAGTAACTAGAAAATGCTTTTGTAAAAAAGCGCATGTCTCCCCCAATGCAAAGTCCTATAGGCAAGAAGTCAATAGCGGTCAGGAGCGAAAGTCAAAGAGACACTGATGGTTGGCTGCAATAGGGATCATCTACTTGGCATGTCCAGTCAACCCGCTAAATTTCAACACTCGTGGCCTAGTGGTTCTCAAGTCACTGTTCAGGCTCCTGTGACCTTGACCTTTGATCAAGTGACCTCAAAATAAAAAGGGGTCATCTACTCTGCATGTCCAATCATCCTATTAAGTTTCAACATTGTAGGTCAAGTGGTTCTCAAGTTATTTCAAAAAAATGATTTTACATGAACAGGCCACTGTGACCTTGACCTTTGATAGACTGACCCCAAAATCAATAGGGGTCATCTACTCTGCATGTTCAATCATCCTATGAAGTTTCAACATTCTGGGTCAAGTGGTTCTCAAGTTATTGATCGGAACTAGTTATCAATGTTCAGGCCCCTGTGACCTTGACTTTTAATGGAGTGACCCCAAAAACAATAAGGGTCATTTACTCTGCATGAACAATCATCATATGAAGTTTCAACATTCTGGGTCGAGAGGTTCTCAAGTTATTGATCGGAAATGGTTTTCCATGTTCAGGCCCCTGTGGGCTTGACCTTTAACAGAGTGACCCTAAAATCGTTAGGGTTCATCTACTCTGCATGACCAATCATCCTATGAAGTTTCATCATTCTGGGTCAAGTGGTTCTCAAGTAACTGACCGGAAATGGTTTTCAATGTTCGGGCCCCTGTGACCTTGACCTTTCACAGAGTGACTCCAAAATCGTTAGGGGTCATATACTCTTTATGACCAATCATCCTATTAAGTTTCAACATTCTGGGTCAAGTGGTTCTCAAGTTACTGATCGGAAATGGTTTTCCATGTTCAGGCCCCTGTGACCTTGACCTTTGATGGAGTGACCCCAAAATCAATAGGGGTCATCTACTCTTCATGACCAATCATCCTATGAAGTTTCAACAGTCTGGGTCAAGTGGTTCTCTGGTTATTGATCGGAAATGGTTTTCAATGTTCAGGCCCCTGTGACCTTGACCTTTGACGGAGTGACCCCAAAATCAATAGGGGTCATCTACTCTTCATGATCAATCATCCTATGAAGTTTCAACGTTCTGGGTCAAGTGGATCTCTAGTTATTGATCGGAAATGGTTTTTAATGTTCAGGCCCCTGTGACCTTGACCTTTGAAGGAGTGACCCCAAAATCAATAGGGGTCATCTACTCTTCATGGCCAATCATCCTATATGAAGTTTCAACATTCTGGGTCAAGTGGTTCTCTAGTTATTGATCGGAAATGGTTTTTAATGTTCAGGCCCCTGTGTCCTTGAACTTTGACGGAGTGACCCCAAAATCAATAGGGGTCATCTACTCTTCATGGCCAATCATCCTATGAAGTTTCAACATTCTGGGTCAAGTGGTTCTCTAGTTATTGATCGGAAATGGTTTTTAATGTTCAGGCCCCTGTGACCTTGACCTTTGACGGAGTGACCCCAAAATCAATAGGGGTCATCTACTCTTCATGGCCAATCATCCTAATAAGTTTCAACATTCTGGGTCAACTGGTTCTCTAGTTATTGATCGGAAATGGTTTTTAATGTTCAGGCCCCTGTGACCTTGACCTTTGACGGAGTGACCCCAAAAACAATAGGGATCGTCTACTCCAGCAGCCCTACAACCCTATGAAGCTTGAAGGTTCTAGGTCAAATGGTTCTCCAGTTATTGCTTGGAAATGAAGTGTGACGTACGGACGGACGGACGGACAGGGCAAAAACAATATGTCTCCTGGGGAGACATAATAACTGAGATATAGTGAAAATACAACAAAATTAACCTTAAATTCTAAGTAAAAGGGGACATAATTCATGAAAACTTGGTGTCAAGAGTTACGCACCTTGTGTCACATGATGTGGGTGATAAGGTGGAGCATGTATTTTAAGTTTGAATCAAATCCATTTGGTAATAACTGAGATCATAGATTTCGGGACGCGACGGGACGAGACGCGACGGGACGGGACGCGACAAAACTTACTCCTATATACCCCCCTCAAACATGTTTGGTGGGGGTATAATTAAAACTGAGTTTGGTTGTATTTTTAAATATTATGCAATGTCTCTCTCCAATTTGGCTACCAATATTTTTGTCTGGTAGACCAATAAATTTGGTTTGTTGGCAATATATCATTAAAATGGTACATGACAATGATATGTACATGTATGCTTCACACTGATCACTTACGAGGTATGACGACAGTCAGCTCAATTAACAATCCCCTAACCTTTCTTTCCTGTAAAGCTACCTAAATACAAAGTTCCATTGCAATATCTCATTCTTTATTACAGCTACTGAGCGGAAAGTGTTCTCCTTTTTTAGTAACAGTGGCCCAAAATACAATCCAAAGCTAGTTCTTCATAATACGCTTGCTCTGACCTGGACCCTATGGCATATAAATGTTGTTGTTTTTTTTGCTACAAAAAAGTATTAGGTGCTCAGTGGGTTTGAACCATGACCCCTCCGTTCCACAGCTCAAAGGTAGCTTAGGCCCAATGCTCTAGACCACTGTGCCACTGTGGAAATTTCTAGGTTTGCACATTAAATCATTTATACTGACTTTGAATTTGACCACATATGCAATCCTAGCCTTGGTTTTTCTATATGCTACATGCAAAGTCTAATTTCAGTCCATCAATTGAAACTTAAGTTATTGAGCAAAAACTAGTTTGTTTTTTTGCTGATTTTTGTAACAGTGACTTTGATTCCACCGACTCAAAATTCATTCCAATCCTTTGGACTTACTATCAGCTACATATAAGCCAAGTTTCATGTCAATATCTCAACCAGAAACAAAGTTATTGTACAGACACCAAATTCTGATGATGATTCCAGCATTTTTTTTTTTATTTTATTTTATTTTTAGGAACTGTGACCTTGACCCAATGACATTAAAATGACTTTTAAATAAAAAAAGAAAAAAAGTAAGGTGATCAGTGGGATTTGAACCGTGACCCATCTGTTCCACAGCACAAAATGTGACTTTGGCCCAATGCTCCAGACCTCTGTGCCACGGTGGAATTTTCTAAGTATGCAAATTAAATCAGTTATCCTGACCTTGAACCTGACCTCATATATAATCAGATCCTTGTTTTTTTTATATACATCTATGTTCTTACATGCCAAGTTTGAAGCTGCCCATCCGCCAAATGACATTGCCAATTTAATAACCATGCAGGTTTTTAACTTTGAAAAACCTGGTTATAAATGTTTTAAATCCCTTTATGAAATGAAGTGATAAAAACTGGACTCTTAAAAACTGCAGATCCCATAGTGTGATCCACCTATGCTAATAATTCATCCAGTATCCTTGGTTCAGAGGAGCTAAAGATTGACCAAATCAGATCTTCTTTTCCTTTACACACATCTTTATTTCATGTCTGACCATCTTTAAAATAAGGAGTTTTGTTACAGTAATATCTATGTACTCACTCATGACTGACTGTATACTATAAAAACATCAAATAGCAATAACTTTGGTCAAGATAGTCAGTACCTTGAAGTTATGATAATGAAAGCATGTATCAACTTCATTCAGTTGTGATTTGTAGTTACCGAGTGACTTGCCTGAGTGACTTACCAACAACAAACATAATCCAAAAGAAGCATATGCCATTGAAATGAAACTTGTGCGCTTTTATCTTGGTATTATTATGGGCAAGGCATTAGTGAAATTTCATTTAGCTGTGATAAGAAATAATGCATATGGCTTGCCAAAAATTGTTAACAAGGTGTCTACATCTGTTGCTGATGACAGTGGTATAACCATGGCTTCACTGATTTTGTCGCAGCAAGCTAATGTAAGAGAAACGAGGGTTACACTTATGCCTGAACATGGACTTATTGGTCACTGTATGGTTTTTGCCAAAATGTGGGGTCCTTATCAGATAGATTTAACCTCAAAGATTCAAAACCATTACCAGTGCAAATTTGTTTGCCTTAACATAACAGATCTCAACATCCCTTTCCGAGACTGTGTCTGGATTTTCCTTTCTATGTTTGGCACACTGTTGTAGATAGTACCGTAACCATTCCATTTGGTATTCTTTATCTGGATATCGTGCAAAATCTAAATCATCTACACCTGAAAAAATGGCATAAAAAGATATATTGTGAAGTAATTTATATTCACTGGAAATAACTGCATTAATCCTTAAAATTAAATCAGCAAATAAACTTTCTTTCTTTTACCTGTATCCTGATTGTTTCGTTGGCTTTAACGCCACAACAACATATTTATTATAGGTCATAAAGCCACATTCCAGCTTTGACTGTGGAGGAAGACCCCAGGTGCCCTTCCTACATTATTTTATCATTGGCATGCACCTGAGTAGAACTACAGACCTTTTGTAAGCCACTAGATGGCTTGTTCACATGAATTCATCGCCAAGTGAAGTAATGACCTTAAACTCTTGGCCAAAGAAGCACCTTATATCCTGACTGGAAAGCCATTTCAGACGTATGAAATTCTATGCAAACAGAATTGAATAATCTCTAATAAGTTTCAAATGAAATTATCTTTACTATATTTCTTTCAAAATGAAATAAGGCAATTGGAACTACTTTGACAGAAAAGGAGAATAGCCTGACTGGCACTAGATATGAACAAGAGCACTGCCTGAGGGTGCTATCGCTGGTCTGCAAGTGCTGTGCAATATGTATGAAAAGAGTTATAGTTCTTGGCCTTCTTATTCAAAGCTAAGTATTCAAGAAAAGTGAACTTAAACAAATATCAACCAAAAAATACTGATTTTCAAAGTACAAAAGGGCCATAATTCTGGCAAAATGCAGGTTAGAGATATGCTTCTTGGTCCACTTACTCGTCTAATGATGATAAACATGTCTGATAAGTAAGTGTGCAATGTTTCAAAGCTGTAGCTCTTATAATTTTTGGGAAGAAGTGGACCTAAACAAAAATTTTAACCAAGAAAATCAAATTTTCTAAGAACAAAAAGGGCCATAATTCTGATAAAATGCAAATCAGAGTTATAGTTTTTGGCCTACATAGTTACCTAATAATGATAAGCAAGTGTGCAAAGGTTCAAAGTTGTAACTCTCACAGTTTTTGAGAAAAGGTGGAACTAAACAAAAAATTTAACCGATGCCGAAGCCGTTGCTGACAATCAAATGACGACAATACCTAGCACACATTTTTTCAAAAATCAGATGTGCTAAAAATCTTTTGGAGCCAAGGGCTGCTTGCTTTAGATTTCAAATTGTATCACATTAGATAGATGTACAAATATGTTTGACAGCTAAAACTGATACAGATACTGAATGACTAGTCTGCATAATGAAATGGATAATATTAAATAATGTCATTTTTATTTGTTCTGTATCTTTGTGTTTGTTTTATGGGGCCGATACTTAAATTATCCTGTATAACTGAAGTAAGGTTGAAATGTTGTAATAAACTCACAAGTAAACAACAACTTCCCCACATGAGTCAGTGGTGGCAGATGAATGATTTTATTGTCTTTAGTTATTCATAACATAGAAGATACACCACATCAAACATTCCATTTCACCTGACTGGATGTTATGTGCTCTGTCTTATAATTTAACTAACCACACAGACTTCATTTGTCAACACTGATACTGAACACTTCTGCACATTTAACATCTGAATGAAATGTTTAACAACAGAATTGAACTTAGTTTAACCATTAACATGCTAAATTTCTATAATGAACTTGTCCACCATTCAATTTGGACCAGTACCATTAACTGTTAAAAGGGGTGGATACCAAAAAGATACTGACTGAATGGCAACAGTGCCGATCATGATCAGACTGCATGGATGTGCAGGCTGATCATGATCTACACTGGCCGCAAAGGCCAATCTGACTAAAGTACATCTCCTATTACGCTACGCATAGGATCTGAAAACGACCTATTCATTGCCTCGTTCTGACGGTCCTTTCACTAGCCAATCAGAGCCTAGCTTACAACATCTTGCAAATCTACCTGTAGCATTGACTTTTGATATTTAAAATTCTTATGTCGTAATGTATCAGATAGCCGCTTAGCTCAGTCGGTAGGCCACTTGCTTTGTAAGCCAGGGGTCCCGGGTTCGAGTCCTAGAATAACTGCATATTTTTCTTACTCTTTGACAATCGAACAAGTCGTCTGATTGGATAACATAAAAATAGCAATAATGGAAATCCAAAATATACAGAAGACGTATGTGAATGGGTCGTTCTCAGATCTTCGTTTAGAAGATCAAGTACTTCAGTCAGATTGCCGCAAAGGCAGAATCAATCATGTCCAGCATGATAAGGGTTAAGAAACTATTTTTTTTATTCCTGTTACCTACCTGCATATTCACAGAAATGATTTCCTAGTTCAAAATGTTCGTAGTTGTACATGGCATACTCGTGGTCAATGAAATATACACAACCTGAAAATTTAAAAGGAAGAAAAATGCATGGTTTTTATAAAATCTCACACAACTTTTAAATTCTACAAATCTTAAAATTTTGCCTTACTCATTAGACTCTTTTCCAGTATATAATATGTATACAACAGAAGCTCTGTCACATATCTCATCGCTACATATCTCCTGCAAGCACTAGGGTTGGGTATCACAACATACATTAATACGACTGTAAAACCAAGAAATTTTGGTCACTACAGTTGGATATATATATCAATGCTTTTCAGATCTAAGTTTACTAAACTATGTCTCACTTAAACAGGAACATTATCTACATTAAATTAAATTGATGTTTTTCAGCTCCAGCAAAAAAAGATCTCCACACTCAGTGTCAACAAAGTATGAAAGAAACTACATAAACAGAAGACTATGTTTCATCAGAATCGCTGATGAATAAACTATTTAAAGTTATAAGCTGAGACATCAAGTGTTTCCAGTGGAGCGGTAAGCAAATAAACTAAAATACAGTCAAAGCAATTGTCTTTGCAGGGGGCAAATAAATCAGTCTTTATAAAAGTCAAAGAAAAAGAATACAATAATCTGTCACTGGTTGTAGATGCAGATCAGAATATACAGTTCAAGTCTAACAGTTTTGACAGTAATGAGGCTCTTCCAAGTTACTGCCAATATAGTTACCCAAGAGCTAGATATTCCCATCTGCATCTACAACCAGTGGCAAATTATTTTCTTGCATACCATGTTTTACAAATAAAGAATAAATAAAGCAAAACAGTCTTTTCTTTTCAGCACTCTTTCTTACAACAGCATATTGATATGAAGTGCCGGAAGCTAACATCCATAAACAGAATGATGTCATGCTGCTTCAATGACACACAAAAATAAAGTCCTGGTTGTAGCGTAACTATAATATGTTTTTTCTGTAAAATAACTTATTTTGAATCCAAAAATATACTACAAGGAACAAACAGCAACCAACACATGAATCGTTAGTTGTCATAAACAGCATGTGAGTCATCTGGCATGGGCGAACCAAATGGGTTTTGCTTGTATGAGTAAAATTAGTGGAAACCACTGTCCGGTTTGCGAGCAGTTGAAAGTTTTTCTAATGACAAGTTTCTTTTTCAAGATGACTGGAATGTAACTGCATAAACTGAGCAATCAGAAGCTACAATCAAGTAAAAATGATGTATTTGTAATTGAACGATATGTGTACTGTGAAGTCATGATCATCTGTCGTGGACTTATCTTTATGGATTTTGTGACTGTATGAATCTGTGAAATCCATTGAATAAATACAGTTGGAACTATTTTTTATCTCAACACTGAAATTGATGAGATTATGTTGCCATGAACTACATGTAGACATTTGGTCCAAACAATGGAATTATATGCCAATGAAACCAAAAGGTTTTACAGTATCAGCATTTCAATTACACTGGAACAAGCTGTCACCATGGCTACAATTTTCATTCAATTAAGAGATTTTTGTGCTATTCATAATGATTCATTCAAACATGAATGTATATGTGGAAACATGTGTTCCCTTTATGTTGGACTGGTTTTGATCATTATTTCTGGTTAAAACATTCTTACTACATTTCCTTTGTATATGTATTTTTCATCTTTTTTTTTTTGAATTCCATCTTACTTATATTCTGACTGAATGTGACTATACTATTTGTGTTTTACAGTCAAGTTGAAACAAGTCAGGTCATTATAGAGCTTCCTGTTTTATATGGGGGTAGAACCATTAACATTTGATCCGCACCATGGGAAAACCAACATAGTGGGTTTGCGACCAGCATGGATCAAGACCAGCCTGCGCATCCGCGCAGTCTGGTCAGGATCCATGCTGTTCGCTTTTAAAGCCTGTTGGAACTGGAAAACTGTTAGCGAACAGCATGGATCCTGACCAGACTGCGCGGATGCGCAGACTGGTCTGGATCCATGCTGGTCGCAAACCCACTATGTTGGTTTTCCCATGGCACGGCTCATTTAATATGCCCTGGGATTTATACCAACCTTTTTCAAAACATATCCAAAGACTTGCAATCCGAAACTGTTACTGTCTGACAGAGACTTTTGGTAGTTCACAGTACAATCAAAAATAAACTGGACAATATCTAATTAGTCACTTCTTTTAGCTTATACATTTAGATGAAGAATGTGAAATAGAAAGAAATTAGGTAAAATAACAAAGCTGACTCAGTTGTTGATTTATATATAAATCATCATTGAGAACATTTACTCTGTCATTAGTTGATGTTTCATAAAATCCCTGTTGATTGTTGCACTGTAGTTATTGTAAGGACAAACCTTTGAAAAATGGAGATTTATCCATACTCATTTATCTATCCCTGTCTGGCCATTGTAAAACAGTAAATAGTCTTCAGATTTTAGGCATTGTCCAAACAGCTGAATGCAATATCATATTATAAAAGTCTCGACCTTTTAGGTCCTTATGCATATTTAGTAAAATTCCAAAGAAAAGGTGCACTACTTCACATACTAAATAACGTTCCCACAAAGTTTCAGTACTATCTCAAATAATTTTGGAGATATGAGCATCACAAATTTTGTCTGATTAACAGATGTCCAGACTTAAGCAAATCTAGGTCTGCCCCTAAAAGTGAGTGATGAGCACCAGGGTAGAAATAACAACCTTCCATGGGACACCTGGATAGCATCCTCACATGACAGAAATTTATCCTTCAAGATGGGTTTGAACCGACAGTGGTGAGGGCAAATAAGTCAAAGTCATAGATGCCCTTAATGCCCTAAATACTCATACCAAGCACAAACATAAACTCACCTTTTTCTTCATTATAGATAATGTTTTTGAGCAACAGGTCATTATGGCAGAACACAACAGGTGAATTCAGCGCCTCAAGATGTACACGAAGTTCATCTAATTCTTTCCGTAACACATCTTTTGGCTTTATCTTTGCAAGATACCTGGAGAAAACATATCACATAATTATGTGATAAACTCATAAAGCATAATAATGATGCACAAAGATTAAATATACAATGTACTAACCATAAGTGACCATGAGAGACATTCCAGGAACTCACACTGAGGAATGATATGAAAAAAAACTACAAATGATTTAAGAATGGAGAAAATATGACTTAAGCATGACCTGAGATCCTATGACAGAGGCTTTACCCAAGAAACTATGAATATGGCATAAGATTAAGGTACAATCTGGTATCCCATGACTGAGGCATAACCTGAGAAATGGCACACAATCAGTATTCAAATTGTTTTCTCATAGCTCGATTTCCTGCCCTTAGAAAATTGTGAAATTTTGCTTATAAAGATATGCCTGTCACAGGTGGATTCATACCTTAGGGCTCAAACACAACTTGAAAATAATGGGGAATTACCAAATTGTTCTGAAATACAGATAATAAACATGTCACTAGACCATGAATATTTTATAACATTGATGTACCTGTACTGGAATCTTGTATATCTAGCATGTTCATTTAGAGATCAGATGTGTGAATAAAAAACATCCAAAGGTGTCAATCTGAGTTGAACAATTATCAGCCCACAGAATGACTGCTACATAGAGAAAAAATGCTTTACAATACTTCAACTTGTCTCAAGCAAAATGTCCACAAGACCTAAACTTTGATGTTACATTGTAACCAAATTCTTTTCGATATTTCTGTAGATAAGCTCTGGATCCTTAAAATAAAAAAAGTGTAATACATACTGTTTATTCCTTTCTGGGTCATTAAAACCTTCAGGGGATAATTCCAAAAATTTGTAAATTTTCTCCCAGAGTCCTGTTTTCACCTCCCTACCCTCAGGTCTAACTGCATGAACTTCTATCATTTCTTCGGCTATTAACCTGTTGAATCAGAAGAACATTTTACCTCGAGAGAGACAAGAGGTATGCAAATGAAATTGTGGCATTTAAATTATTTGTTTAAAATATCAGAGAATATTTAAAATCAAACATTTTCTTAGATTTCCAAGTCTTGCATTGATATTTTTAAATGCTATTTTTCTTAACACCTTTTAAGTTAAAATTCTATCAAATTTGACAGTAATACTTCAGATAAAAGATTCAGTTTAAAACATTTAAAAAAAAATTCTACCATTTTTTTAATTTGTCATATCTCTAAATCTGTTTATATTTCAAGGATCATTATGGCATGTCAGAAAAGCATACATGTACAAGCTAAATGCTAGTGGAATTTGAGAATACATGTAGCTAGTGGGCTTGGAATGTACAAGCTAATTTCAGCTAGTCAATAATATACCAAGCAAATGTCTTCAAAGCTTGAATAGTTTGTTCTGCAGGTATACATTTTTCTGCATGAAAGGAATGTTATCATTTATGTTTATAAATGATATTTCATTGTTCAACAAAACTCTGATATAATGCATGATTGCAGCCTGCATCAAGTAAACATGGAAGGATCTGACTTTAGCTTGTATTAAAGTGGATAAAAATGGCACTAGCTATTTTAAGCTAATAGATTTTTTTTTTGTGACTGGCTACTTACAGAGATTAATCAGTAGGTTTTGGCCAGTAAAATAATAATAAAGTAATTAAATATTATTGTTTAACATTAGCCGGTATCTTTTCATTTTAGCTAGTGAACAAGAAGGGCACTAGCTACTTTTAGCTAGTAGAAAATGTTGCTAAATTTGACCCCTGTGTGCATAACCAATTTGAAACTGGTATTCAAATATTACAGACAAGAACTGAAGAGAATATGAATTCAATTTAATTAGAAATTGTTTAATTTTCTTAAATTTTCACTTCAGCACACGGATTATTAAATAATTGATATACATTGTTGTAATTTCAAAATTCACAAGAAAAAAATATATCTGAGAAAACCACTCAGATATATTTAAAAAATATATAGCTTTACAACCTCCTTGCTGCCATTCTTTTTTTACAGGAAACTGAATGTTTTGAAGGTAGACAGGTACCAAAGGTACATTTCTGTGAAATCATATCAAAAACGAACGAGTAGTTTCTGAGAAGATTTAAAGTTTTTCCTTTCGTTTGCCATGCCAATCAGAATTGTGCATGGATGACCTAGATCTGAATTAACATTTCTGTGGAGTTTGGTTAAAATTGGCACAGTGGTTTAGAAGGAGATGTTCTTTAAAGAAATCGTGTAAGATGATGGATGGAAAACAGACATACAAGTATACTAAAAGCACAACATCAGCAGTACTAATAATTAACCAATATGACATACTTTCTAATTCTTTCATCTCTGACTGTATTCTCATCAAGGGTGACACCCTGTGCAAAACCATAGGCCAAACCATTGTTAAAGGCAGCATATAGGGGTTGACTTTTACCTGCTGCACTCAGAATCTACATGGAAAATAAAATTGTGTTTTTTCCTATATAAACGACTACAAAAGATTCGTAACACTAACAGAGGTTACTGACTGATGTAAACAGATTCATAATGCTAACACTGGCTACTTACCAATGTAAACAGATTGATATCACTAACAGAGGCTACTGACTGATGTAAACAGATTCGTAACACTAACACTGGCTACTGACTGATGTAAACAGATTCGTAACACTAACACTGGCTACTGACTGATGTAAACAGATTCGTAACACTATCAGAGGCTACTGACTGATGTAAACAGATTCGTAACACTAACACTGGCTACTGACTGATGTAAACAGATTCGTAACACTAACACTGGCTACTAACTGATGTAAACAGATTCGTAACACTATCAGAGGCTACTGACTAATGTCAACAGATTCATAACACTAACACTGGCTACTGACTGATGTAAACAGATTCGTAACACTAACACTGGCTACTGACTGATGTAAACCGGTTGCATAACACTATCAGAGGCTACTGACTGATGTCAACAGATTTGTAACACTAACATTAGCTATTGACTGATGTAAACAGACTGTAACACTAACATTAGCTACTGACTGATGTAAACAGATTCATAACAATAACGCTGTCTAATGACTGATGTAAACAGATTCGTAACACTAACATTAGCTACTGACTGATGTAAACAGATTCATAACACTAACACTGGCTACTTACAGACAGATGTAAACAGATTCGTAACACTATCAGAGGCTACTGAATGATGTAAACAGATTTGTAACATTTACGAGGGGTGTTCAATAAATACCCGGAAAAGTGCTCTCATTTCTTTATTTCTAGTCTCATTTTGCTAAAATTGAAAATATGACGGATATGAAGATACTGAATGCAAATACTTAAATTACAGATTTCAGAACATGCACAATATTTATTTGTCGTCTCCTAGGCAACGCCATCACCTCAAAAGCGGCCCAACGTCATTAAGATGCTGTCATATCACACTCAATTAATCAATACTACTGTGATTACCATTGATTCAATGTTTATTACCATTAAATGCATTTTACACCTTCCTAAGAATAAATAAATACTGTTCATATGATGTTCCTGTCGTATTGAAGAAATTGGACACTGAACTGATGCCCTATCAAGGAGCTCTTTAATTTATTAAATGTGACTGAACGTTATTTTTCATGTCTGTAACACAAGTCGTCAGCAATATTCTCCTGACTACTTCAAAACGTCACGTCTCACTAAAAAAAATTGTTTTCTTCAGCGCATTGTCCCTTAAAAAACAAAGAAAAATATCAAACAGGAAATGCCACGCACCAAAAACGTAGCCTCCTCAAAACGAAACCCCCAACCTTTTTCAGCATAGCATTTGTCTCTTTTCCTTGATTTTCGATTCAAAACACAAAATGTTATTTCACATCTCTGTTCAACACTGATTTTCAAGCGACGACCAACTCAATATGCCTGCCAAATATTTAAATGATGTAACATTTATAATTTGACGTTATTGGCGTAACGCTTACTTTTCTTATCAATATTCACCCAATTTAAGAAAAGGTAGCTTGAAAAATAGGCAAGTGGCAAGTAATGTTTTAGCGCATGTAAAATAGAAAAAGAGACAAAATTGGGTCGGATGACGTCACATGTCGTTGCCATGGGGACTCGCATTTACTTATTATTTATCCAAAGACAATCTAATTTTGACATATTAACTCAGTATTCCCTAGTCTACATTTTGTAGCATTTTCATTTATTTTTGAGGATACATGAAGAATTGAGAGCACTTTTCCGGGTATTTATTGAACGCCCCTCGTACAGAGGCTACTGACTGAGGTAAACACATTCATAACACTAACATTGGCTACTGACTAATGTAAACAGATTCATAACACTAACACTGGCTACTTACAGACAGATGTAAACAGATTCGTAACACTATCAGAGGTTACTGCCTGATGTAAACAGATTCATAACACTAACATTAGCTACTGACTGATGTAAACAGATTCATGACACTAACACTGGCTACTGACTGATGTAAACAGATATTCATAACACTAATGCTGGCTACTGACTGATGTAAACAGATTCATAACACTAACATTGGCTACTGACTGATGTAAACAGATTCATAACACTAACGCTGGCTACTGACTGATGTAAACAGATTCACAACACTAACTACTGACTGATGTAAACAGATTCACAACACTAACACTTGCCACTGACTGATGTAAACAGATTCACAACACTAACACTTGCCACTGACTGATGTAAACAGATTCACAACACTAACATTAGCGACTGACTGATGTAAACAGATTCACAACACTAACATTAGCTACTGACTGATGTAAACAGATTCATAACACTAACATTGGCTACTGACTGATGTAAACAGATTCATAACACTAACATTGGCTACTGACTGATGTAAACAGATTCATAACACTAACATTGGCTACTGACTGATGTAAACAGATTCATAACACTAACATTGGCTACTGACTGATGTAAACAGATTCATAACACTAACATTAGCTACTGACTGATGTAAACAGATTCATAACACTATCAGATGCTACTGACTGATGTAAACAGATTCATAACACTAACATTAGCTACTGACTGATGTAAACAGATTCATAACACTATCAGAGGCTACTGACTGATGTAAACAGATTCATAACACTAACATTAGCTACTGACTGATGTAAACAGATTCATAACACTAACATTGGCTACTGACTGATGTAAACAGATTCATAACACTAACGCTGGCTACTGACTGATGTAAACAGATTCACAACACTAACTACTGACTGATGTAAACAGATTCACAACACTAACACTTGCCACTGACTGATGTAAACAGATTCACAACACTAACACTTGCCACTGACTGATGTAAACAGATTCATAACACTAACATTAGCTACTGACTGATGTAAACAGATTCATAACACTATCAGAGGCTACTGACTGATGTAAACTGATTCATAACGCTAACTACTGACTGATGTAAACAGATTCACAACACTAACACTTGCCACTGACTGATGTAAACAGATTCACAACACTAACACTGGCTACTGAAAGACCCATAACACAAAAAACAGTCTACTGGCTATAGACAAAAGAATCATAACACTTTTATGGACTACTTACTGTAGGTAAAAGATTTATAACTCTTACACCGTCTACTGGATGTAAACAAAATTCTGAAAGTACTTAACAAACTAGATGTCAGCTTAAGCAAAAAGTATGCTGAAGATAATAGATAATTAAATATAAATCATTTGATGCTAGTACTCTTTAATCTATTTGTATACAAACATCATATAATATTATAATCCAAGGATATCCAAATATAAATAAGAAGATAGAATTTGAAAAAGTGCCGCACAGCAAAATATATAGTTGCTCACCTAATTTTGACTTTTTGACCTTGAATATACATACAACACACTGCATCATGATTACAGCAGTGCCCCTACCCTGCTAAATTTCTACAGTGAACATTTCCATCTTTCAATTTGGACAGTACCATTAACTGTTAAAAGGGGTGCTTACCAAAAAGATAACGACCGAATGGCAAACAGTGTAGATCATGATCAGACTGCATGGATGTGCAGGCAGATCATGATCTGCACTGGTCGCAAAGGCAGAATGAATCGTGCCCAGCATGATAAGGGTTTGACTGGTAGTTCTAGCAGTCAAGCAGAACCAAATGAAAACTTTTTAAAAAGGCTCATGCAAGGAAGCTCCTAACATACCACGAGGATCATGAGAACTTGTTCTAAGGACTTTCTTCACTTCGCTCTGGTAACCCAGCAAAATGCCCAAGCAGAACCCATTGAACAAACTTAAGAAAGGCCCATACAAAGAGCCAAAGACTAAGTTTGGTGATGATCTATCAAGCGGCTCATAAGGAGACATTGTTTAAAAGATTTTCTATCTGTAGGTGAGCCTTAAAAGGGGCCAAGCAAAACCATCTGAACAAATTTAGAGGAGACAATCCAAGGATGCTGTAAACTTAGTTTGCTTGAAATCCATCAAATTGTTGATGATATAAGAAGCTGTTCTGGTGGCTCCTAAAATGGCAAGCACAACCTATTGAACAAAAGTGAGAAGGGACCATCCAAGGATGCTACAGTTGAAGATCAATCAAGTAGTTCATAAAAAGCAAATATTTGAAGCTTTTTCTACCGTTAACTATGGGGGCCCCTAAATGGGTTCAAGTACACCAATTTGAACAAAACTCAGAGAAAGGACCTTACAAGAACGCTAAAGACCGAGTTCGGTGATGTAGGAATTCATAAAGTAATTAAAAGAATGTTTCTATTTTTAGAAAGGTGCCAAGCTGCATGATTTCAATAAATCTGAGATAGGTCCATATAAGGTTTCTACAGACCAAGTTTGGTGAAGATCCATGAAGCAGGTAATGGGAAGAAATCATTAACAGGCTTTTCTATTTTTATTTCTGTTTGCCTTCTGTTTTCTATTTTTACCTCTAGCAGCTCCTAAAAGAGGCTTAACTGAACAGTCAACCATTTGAACAAAATTCAGAAAAAAACTTACATGGATGCTACAGACCAAGTTTGGTGATGATTCACCATGATGTTCGAGAGGAGTTTAAATAATTTTTTCTATTTTTAGCTCTGGCAGTCCTTAAAATGGGTCAGCCGTCAAGTGGAACAATTTGAACTGAACTGAAAAAAAACCCCCTTACAAGAAGTTGTTTTACGTTTTTCTATTTTTAGTTCCTGTAGCTCCTAAATGGATTTGAAAAAAAAAAAATTGAGAGGGGACCCTGCTAAGATACTACAGACCAAGTTTGGTATAATTCTGGCAAGTAGTTTCAAAGAAGATAATGAAGCTGAAATGTTTAGACAGACACCAGACAATCTGCCTATACTAATAGCTCACCCTGAAACTTCAGTTCAGGTGAGGTAAAAATGTGTCATCACTTATCTTAAAAGCTACAACGTTAATAAACGAGATAAGGTTTCAAACGCTATAATGAAAAATTCATAGACAATAAATAATTGTAGTTTCTCATAGCATTTAAGATTTTGCCACAGCTTACCTGTATATTTTGTTTTTCAAGATCTCTGTCTATCATAAGTTCTGTACCACTACCATAAATCCTCATAAGAACAACATCATCTTTAAAATGTCCGTCCTGATAGTAACCATACAACTGGTTAGATATACCTCCAGTGAAAACCTGTAACAGAAGAAAACTTACATTAACCCTTACCCTGCTAAATATCTAAAATGGACCGGTCCATCATTCAATTTGGGCCATACCACTTATTATTCAAAGGGGTGTTCACTGAAAAATTACTGACTGAATAGCGAACAGTGCAGACCATGATCAGACTGCATGGATGTGCAGGCTGATCTTGGTCTGCACTGGTCGCAAAGGCAGAATCACTTGCAGCCAGCAGGCTAAGGGTTAATCAATACAATTCAACTACTTCAAATGTGATGGAAGGTTGAAGCCTTTGTATTATTTTATGTTTTCCAGTGAATTATAGAGTTTTTCAGTGAAATAAAAGGGATAATCCACAGTTTTGAAACAGTAGATTTTCATTTTTATTTTTCACTGTTTTTGCCGAACTAGTTCCTGACGTCATTTGTGTTATGCTTTCTGCTGACCTTTCCCGTGATTTTCAACATTTTATATAAATAACGCAAGAAAAGTAGAGTTTTACATATACAATAAAAAGAAAATTTGTTTGTGTCAGTGGAATATCAATTTTATTTCACTTGTGAACACCAAAAAAGTCATTTTCACTCATGGCTATGCCACTCCTGAAAATATCAGTTTTTGAAGCTTATTTGTGAAATTTTCTACGGCCACACTCCCTGGTTTTTGTCATGTGACTCTTACTTAGCCAGGTATTGATCTAGTTCGGGCACTGATCCAATTAGCCACTTTCCAGGGAGCTCGGAAAAGGCTAGACATACTTACTGTCACTGAGTGGCTGCTTCTTAAATTTCTGACATTTGCAGCCAGTCACAAATTGATATAAAACAAACTAACAAACTGTATGCATCGGTTTAGTTCGACTAGGAGAAGGCATGACAGACGACCTTGCAACTGGCATAAATAGAATTATGCAGGATGTAAATTTTTTAAAGCCGAGGAGCAATGTCAATTTTCCAGGATATTGAATTTTACGAATCTGGTTAGTGCCACATTGATGATTGAAATTTGAATATCGTGTGTTGCCCTCAAACAATCATCGTGACGCGACGCATGACATTGCAATGACACACGACATTTTAACATTTGAATGTCTCATTGTTATGCTAGGTTTTGGCAAAAAATATTGCAGTAAAAATTGAGTGCCATTGTTCATTGTCGAGTGTAATGTTGTGTGAAACCTAACGCGACAATGAAACATTCAAATGTTAAAATGTTGTGTGTCGTTGTTCATTGTTGTTCGTCGCGTTGCCCGACATTCAATGTGGCACTAACTGGATTCCGTAGAATTTATATCCAACACTGACCTTAGATTTCAATGATTTTGCCTCTTCATTATCAAACCATATTGGTCTCACAGATTTTAATACACTTAAAACTTCTTCACAGCAGTTATTTTCTTGTATTTTCACAGGATTGATGGTAATATCTAGTTTTATCGGCGTTTTTGCCATTGCTGTCATTTGACACTTTCTGCCCTCAGCGTAAATTAACGGGAAACACTACTTTCTATATTTTTGTCGGCCATAGTCCAGGCTTTGCACCACTAAAATTATGACTCTAATATACTGACTAGAGGTTAGGGTTAGGTCGACTATGGCCACAGTGGTTCGTTTGCCCTATGGAAAATAGCCTTACCCTAAATTAACATGGACACCGTTTTGCACCGTGTAAAAGGTAATAGACCACCAAATCAAACGACTGGTTGCATTAGGTATGAAGGTATTAAATGCATCCGCTACTATTTTCTATATAAAATTAACAACTTATAACATATTTTTATCAAGATTTCTAGCCTTTCACTTCCTGCGAGACTACCCTTGTCTTGAAGGTCTGTCTTTAGGCAATCGAAATATACCCAAAAAATATGGGGTTGACCATAATGCAGTGAAACCATGGTCACGTGACTGAGACACGTGATGAAAACGTTAATATTGCGTAGGTAGACATCAGGAAATACCTACTTTCACTTTCATTTTACAAGGCAGCTTCCAATCAACTTTTGAAGCATATAACGTAGCTTAAAATCATCTGCGGACATTCCTTTTTACAATCAAGCATAAATAAAGCTTATATCTGGCATGAAAATGGCCTTTACTAGGCGGGAAAATTGCACTATATATTGATATGGACTACATTCGAGTGGACCACGGAGGCATATCCGGCTAATTGCCCCCTTCATGCCTATAAGAAATACCAAAGTTTTCAAAATCGTTCTGTTGCAGTCAATTATTGTACGTTAGTCAATTGTCAACAATTTTGCCAACTTTCAGTTTGAAAGAATGGCTACTGTTGGAATTATGCCCCATTCAGACAGACAGTCCACACATGCAAAAAACGTGTCAATGGGCATAGATAATGCCAATTTTTCATTAAATATAGTATCATACGGCCTTACTTATCTTATTTCTATTATTCGTTTGCAAGAAACAGCTGGAAGTACACGAAAAATAATCGATTTCTGTCATTCTTACCTATAATGGTGTCGCTGATGCAAAGCTGAGATGTGGGGAAGCACCTTAAAAATCAGAATTTTGCCTACTTTCCGAAAAAATCTCAGATTTGCCCAAATATGCAAATAATATGCCATGTTAGTCTTGAAATGGTGCTTATTGCTCAATTCTGATCAGAAAGTACCAGTTTTACATCGGTTAAAGCAATTTTCACGAAGTGCGAATTTTTCATTTTAGGTATGAAGGTATTAAATGCATCCGCTACTATTTTCTATATAAAATTAACAACTTATAACATATTTTTATCAAGATTTCTAGCCTTTCACTTCCTGCGAGACTACCCTTGTCTTGAAGGTCTGTCTTTAGGCAATCAAAATATACCCAAAAAATATGGGGTTGACCATAATGCAGTGAAACCATGGTCACGTGACTGAGACACGTGATGAAAACGTTAATATTGCGTAGGTAGACATCAGGAAATACCTACTTTCACTTTCATTTTACAAGGCAGCTTCCAATCAACTTTTGAAGCATATAACGTAGCTTAAAATCATCTGCGGACATTCCTTTTTACAATCAAGCATAAATAAAGCTTATATCTGGCATGAAAATGGCCTTTACTAGGCGGGAAAATTGCACTATATATTGATATGGACTACATTCGAGTGGACCACGGAGGCATATCCGGCTAATTGCCCCCTTCATGCCTATAAAGGCAGGAGGACACAAAATCATATTATGGCTAAACACCACTAAATCCAGCTGTTCTTTATTTCATATAAAATCCACTCACTTCATAACGGTGTTTCGACATTTTCTAGCATTTCAGATTTTCAGAGACTTAGATCTATATCCCCATAAAGAACTAGATCGCTACTTTAGAAAAACAAAAAGAAAAGGGGGTGTTAACTTTTATATAAGAAAACTACAGTTCGTTAAATACAACCCGCTGAATTTACTACTTTTCGCTTCTTTCAATTTCTCTTTTCGTGACATTAAATTCTTACGCTGCCATTTTTATCTAGCATGCGATAGGAACATGCCGATTTCATTAGAATGCAAAGTGATACATACTGAAACGCGGTAGGGTAAAAGTAAGCACGTTGCTGCCGAGAAAATGCACTAGGAAAGGAAAAAAGATTAGTACTATTTATATTTGGACTACTTGTGATAGACCTGCGGAGGCTTACATTCTATTTGGTAGTGATCAGCCTTATTAGTTGCCGGTAGAAACCGGCGACTATATTTGATACGCTTTAGGATTCTGCAGCTGGTAGGGGAAGTTATTAAAACTTGACAATGAAAAAATGATATTGTAACTAAAAGAAAAACAAGGCAGTTAATGAAAGGCTTTTATAAAGGAATTAGGAGCTGAAAATTTCATAAGATTTTTATTATTTCAAAAGATAGCTTTTTAGGAAAATATGAAAAATGTATAAAGAACTTATCCCTATACTCCGTATCAATAGCCCTATTATGTGATCTGAAACAGATAAACATTCTCACTACGCCTTTACAATAGGTCTACAACCATGTCAGATTAATACTTAAACTAGGGCTGGGACGATTTCAAAGTTTTGAAACTGGTTAATCATTTAATTGTTTGAAATCGAATCGAACCAGTTAATCGGCTGCCATATTGAAAATGCTGATTCTTTCCTGACAACCGTATCAGGGTACTTCCAGCGGCTGACTTAATTAGAAACTTACCGACTTTATCGTTTGCACGCAGTATGACAATAAGTAAGTCATATTTTGGTGTATTTTATTTTAAATATAACACGACAAGCAAATCCGAGACTATTGATTATGTTCAGTTGATGTGTTTTAGCGGAAATATACTGTGGATCTATGTGCTGGTCAAAGAAATGTATAAAGATAAAGTACGACTTGTGATATTTATTGTTTGAGAGCGATTATCGGTTTTGCAAAATTGAAACCGGTATCACCTAGTAATCGAACCAGATCCGATTAACCGAGTAATCGTCCCAGTCCTAACTTAAACCACAGTTAATCTATTTCTTCTCACTCGCTAATAAATAAACAATTAGACCCTCAACTTACACAGAATAGTCTTTACAACATGCTACAGATAATTTCAGGAATGGCCTCTAGTAGTTCTTTAGATTGGAGTAAACATTAATATTGCGGATTACATAAAAGAAAGAGGAAATAAAACAGGGTCTTTGTATTGAAAGTTATGTACACGATGCGTTTGTTTGTAAAACAGACAATAAATTTCTTCTAAAAGCAAAATGATGTCGAAGTCAGAGGAAAAAATGAATTACCACATACATTGTCTAAAAGAATCAAACGTTCTTGACGGACAATACAGCTGTAAAAAAATGTGTACTTTCATTTAAACTTTTGTGCGTTATTTATTCTATCTATCTATCTATCTATCTATCTATTTATCTATTTATACTGCAGCGCTCCTCTCTGCGAGTATTATGTGCAACTGCGCGCCTGTACAAGAAGTTAAAATTAGATTGGATAGGAGGATAAAAGTAATACACGGTGTGTATTGCAGTATAAATACAGTTGATAGTGTTAAAAACAAGAGGATTTACAGATAAAAGCAGTTTAAAAACAGGTCTATCATGTTAAGCATTGTGTACAAGTTTGGTCACACCCTGTTTAAACTGATTCAGGGTGGGAGCTTGCACAAGTTGTACTGGAGTGGCACAGCAACCAAACCATTCACTATCTTGTAGAACATAAGGAGGCGTGAATCAGATCTCCTATCTTCAAGGGTACGCCATCTCAGCTGACATAGCATGTTTGTGACACTGCTGTAAGGGGAGTAGTCATGATTTACCCATCGCGCTGCCCTCCGCTGAATCATTTCGATCTGGCGGATGTTTTGTTGGGTGTAAGGGTTCCAAACACAGCTAGCATATTCTAGCTGTGGCCTGACTACTTCTCGAACTTTTGGGTTCTTGCATGGGATGTTTCGTTTAATGAAGTTTAGTGTTCGGGTAGCTTTGGACGTGACTAAATTGATGTGTTTATTCCAATTTAGATCTGAGGATATAGTGATCCCAAGGTACTGTTTCCAAGACTTGGCCATGGAGTGTATACTTTGATTTAAAAGGGATTTTTGACCTTGTTATGTTCATAACAGTGCATTTTGAGGGATTGAACTCCATGTCCCACTTACCTTCCCATATCTGTAACCTATTTAAGTCTTGCTGGAGGATGTTTTCTTGGGCAGAACTATTTACAGTTAAGTAGACAGCAGTGTCATCGGCGAAAAACCGAACCTGTGAAATTAGATTTTCAGGCAGGTCATTAATGTAGAGTAAGAATAGAAGGGGGCCTAGGACGGAGCCCTTTGGGACTCCGGACGTTACTGGAACTTCTTCTGATGTTTCACCATTCACAAGGACAGACTGGCGCCTGTCAATCAAAAAAGACTTGACCCATTGCAACGTGGTGCACTGAACGCCATGTTGATGAAGTTTATACAGAAGTTTCAGATGGTTAACCTTGTCAAATGCTTTAGAGAAGTCCAGAAGGATCAGGTCCGTCTGGTGGCCTTGAATTAAGTTTCGGGATAGATCTTCTACAAGTTCGAGTAACTGCGTTTCGCATGACCTTTTCTCTCTGAACCCATGCTGTAGGTCATAGAGGACATTGTTAACCTGGAAGTGCTTAGTAATATTTGAGGCTATGATGTGTTCCAGTAACTTACAAAGGATGCAAGTTAGGGATATAGGCCGGTAATTTGCAGGATTGCTTTTGTCACCCTTCTTAAATAAAGGAGTGACATTGGCCTTGGTCCAGTCAGCTGGGATAGTACCCGTGTCAAGGGACCTTTGAAAGAGCTTAGTGACTAGTGGTGAGATTTGTTCACTAAGATTTTTAAGAAGGATCGGCTTTAGACTAACGGGACCACATGCTTTATCTATTTTTAGGGACGAAAGGAGTTTCTGAACACCATTTATGCCTATAGTGACCTTTGGCATTTTGGGATAATTCAAGATAATACTAGTTAATCTTTGCAATGTGTACATGTGGTATGTATATAAACACACTGGCTGGGAAACTCTTTTTACCTGTTTCGGATCACGTGATAAACTTTGTCGATATGGAGTACTAGTATATGTTTATCATTAAATTTCGTGATTTTTTTTACCTTATTGTAAATTCAGCTCTCCGGCGATTTGATGCCCTGCATCAAAATCTTACTTGTCTTTCCTTGTGACAACTTCAGGTCCGGTTAGTGCCACATTGATGATTGAATGTCCAGTGCTCTCCCCAATGTGAGATTCTGTTCTGCTCGACTTGATCCACTTACTTGAAAATGTTGGTGTTACATTGTGGGACCAGTTGTCACAGCCAGATCAAACTAAAATAATCATTGACAGCTCTCTGTCAGGATTTAAAAAATCAGGGACTCAAGGCTACATAAGTTAGAAAAAGTAGAATTCCAATGCAAAAGCCTCCTGTTTAACCTACATAGCGAGCGTTATAGGTATTTGACTGTATTCAAGACAAGAAATATCTTTAAAAAAAGATAGTCGGCGTGATGTAACTGAAGCACAAGTTATATATGGGCAGAAACCTGTATTTTAAATTTTTTTGGCAATGTTGAAAGGGGCCTCTGTGAAGTTTTGTACAAATGAGGACAGTAGTTCTGAAGAAGACTGTGTTTAGAAATTGTGGAGGGACACAAGACGGACACCAAACAATCACAAAAGCTCACTTTGAGCCTTTGGTGCTTAAAAGATGGTGACAGTAAGCAAACAAAATTGAAATACGTTCTATACTTTATTTCTGGAATTGTTGGAAGCAACATGAACCCTTACCCTGCTTCAGCTTATTTTCAAATTTGTCTATCATTCAGAATATGTACAGTACTGTTATCACTGGAAAGATTATTTAAAATTTAGAGTCTAAAATTTAACAGTATCGGACATGTTGTTGCAGGTTAGTAATGATTTGCACTGGTTAGAAATTGTTGCTGTAATGCAGGGTAAGAGTTAATGACTGTATAAAACAAATAACCTTTTCGTAAAAACAAAACTTAAGGAAAGGAAACTTAACAAAACAGAAATAACTTAACAAGAATAATTAACAAAACAGAAATATGTCCGGATGAGCAGATGAATATTTGGTTACGCACACCTGTTCAAATGGTACGCATACAACCCGATGGTGCTGTACTTATAGAGGTTATAGATGACGAACGCGTTGTCATTTCACTCAGTGTCACACATGACTCAGAGTGAAGCATTTTCAGTCTTTCCTCCAATCTGCGCCACTCTTACTAAATCTCTCATTATGGCTGAAAATACCGAGAATACCTTACAAAGCAATCCGATTGGTACATTATTCAGGCGGTATATATAGGTCATACGAGGTCATAAAATCGTGCTTAATACGGCACGCCGAAAAACAGAAAATAATAATAAGCACAAAACGGCAGCAGCCAAGAAAACTAATGTTAAGTTTCCATTTCACAAAAAGGAGCAGTGTAAAAACGCTCAAAACAAACTTTGACACAGACCGAGAAGACTCTGGAATACGAATACATGTACATTGCAATCTTTAATATGAAATGAGGTTAGTACATTGCGGTTCGTGGCGATATAGGCTGCCGTGAGAAAAATATTGAGGAATATAGAGACATATACCACATTGCAGATTTAACTGAGTTATCGAAGTTTCCCATGTATCTCTTTCCGGGCGTGTGGCTGGAAAAAGTTATGACGTGATATAAAGATAATCGCAGTTACAAAAAAATGCATAGCCGTGAGAAATCGATACTGTCATTCCAACTCATGTTTTGTGAAAAAAAATCAAATTGGTATTACAAAGTCATTAGAAATCTGATCGACTATAACTTTTATATTTGTAAACTGCAGATTTTAAGCTTTCAAATTATTAATAGATAATTGTCAAATTTAAAGTAATCAGGAAAAAAAAAAAAAAAAAAAAAAAAAAAAAAAAACAGGGATGGCCGTATTTTCCCACATATGGAATATGAAGGCGACAACGGGAAAAAATCAGCAATTTTCAAATCGGTATTAACAAGTCATCTGCAGTCAGATTCTACAAATCTTTACATATTTGTAATCTGCGTAAGCTTTCAAACTACATATATATCGTAGCAAAATAGAAAGTAATCAGGAAAAAAGTAGGGATGGTCGTATTCTATCACTTTCATAAACTGCATAACTTCAGCTTTACAGTGATGTATATATTATCGTTACATGTAAAGAAATGAAGAAATAAATAATTAATAGAAAATAAGAAAGACAGAAAATGCATGACTGCTGAATAATTACAGGTGACAACGTCCTCCAAAACGATGTTTTAGTGGTAATATTGATATATTTAGTGAATATAATAATGATTACAGCAGATAAAAGCCTTTTTTTTTATTAAAAAAAAAAGGTGAAATCTATTATGCTTACCCTAATTTTCACTTAATGGCTAAATAACGATATCAAGTCAACAAATTTCTGTTTCATAGTTCAGCATGTTCGATTAAGAATAAAAATAGTTTAATAATCTATCACTTCTACCATCAAGTAACATATTCATGTATCTTTATATTTCTTGTGTCAGTTCAGGCTAATGTGATGACACTGTAATCAGAATGTGATATCCATCGAAAAAAATCAGTTAATTATTGCAGTCGAGAGAATGCATAAAGAGCTTGGAAACGTAAAATATATTTAGATAATTTCGATTTTTCAATCATATTATATGAAAGCAATTAATGTAAAGAATAAATACTTCACCCTAAACATGAATATACTTTAAGACACTTCAAGAAGAAACCGCAAACAATATTTCCTCCGTATGTTATTGTTCCAGCAGACTTTATGGCCAATAATGTCATCATCGATTGACGCATACACTATATTTATTTTTGTGTGTGTAAATTTATAGTACTACAACCTTAATCGTTAGTCCTTCAACTAAAAAGGATTTGGTTACTAATCACATCACTGAAGTTTATACTTTCGAATTTCGAATTAATGTTCAGCAAGGTTCGATTTTTCGATATGTTTGTTAGTTTGTTTTATTGGGTTTAACGTCTGCATGCTGTGGGTTTCGTTTTGGGGAGGCTGCGTTTTTGGTACGGGACATTCCCTGTTTGATATTTGTCTTTGCTTTTTAACGTCGCACCGACACTGTTATAGGTCATATGGCAACTTTTCCTCTTTGATGGTTAAGGGAGACCCCACCTGCCCCTACGTGCATTATTTTATCACAGGCGAGCACCTGGGTAGAACCACAGGCTTTCCGCAAGCCAGCTTGATGGCTTCCTCACGTAAAGAATTTAGTGTCCCAGGTGCGGCTTGAACCCACATCAGTGAGTAGCAAGTGATTTGAAGTCAGTGACCTTAACCACTTGGCTACGGAGGCCCCCTTTTTTCATATGTATTGGATTCCTAAATTGCATCAGATTATAAAAGTTCATTTTATTGCTTTCAGGGTTAATTTTGTTTGTCTACATATCATGTTCAAGGTCCATGTTTTTTCCATGGCACACATGTATATAGTGGACAAATTTTTGTTAAAGTTTGTCACCCAAGGCTGTATTTAATACAATTAAAATAGTAGTAGATAATCTGAGGTCATTTCTTAACAACTGCACAATTTTTATAGTGTTGCTTCGAATGTTTATTTACCCAACCCACTTTTTCCCAGTTTGAGAGTGTACCACTCTCCCAATATTAATCAGAGTGTAGTGATATACTGTCATTTTAATGTTTATTTAGTTTACAATACCTACTGAAAATAACACCTGAATATTACAACTAATAAAAAATGTTTTAGCTTTTTGGTAAAGTTCGTCCATTGAAAATCCGTAAATTTGATCAGGCCACTTTGTGGCTCTGTGATGAAAAAAGTATTCAATACAATTTAAAATGCAACATGTTGTATGAATGTCCACTGCATAGTGATTTTATCATGAAAGTTTCAGGTAAAAAGTTTGAACCATTTTTAAAAAGATAACGGAAAGTTTGTTCCTGGCTGGTCACATGTCAGATTACCTCACCAACTTTAAATGTGAATATCTATAAAAGTAAGTCAAAACTGGTAACAGTAACACTTGTTAATGAAACTTAATACATGTATGTATATTGTCATAAAATATAAATAAAATAAAAAAACATTTTGCGCAGACACCTAACTGTGACCCCCACCCCACCCCTTTCT
Source organism: Mercenaria mercenaria (assembly GCF_021730395.1). NCBI lineage: Eukaryota > Metazoa > Mollusca > Bivalvia > Venerida > Veneridae > Mercenaria > Mercenaria mercenaria. The sequence goes on along the minus strand of NC_069377.1, from coordinate 41,557,746 downwards.
TTCATTCTTGATATTGATTTAAAGCAGATTTTGGTAATTTGTATTCGCTTATTGTCGATTATATTTCTTGTAACTTTCGGAAATAATCGTATTTCAAATTCAACTCGGTAAGACTATTCAAATATAATACATAACAAGAGGATATAGTGACATTTAAAAATGTATTGTAAATAATGTGGGTGGGGTACAAATAAAACTGGTACAATGGATTAAATACATTTTTTCTTAAAAGTGTAAATATAAATATTCAAAACGCCAAATAAGCTTGTTTCGTGGCATGCTGTCTGATATTATAAGCCTTTCTATTGATTGGTGAGGTCTATCAGACTTCTCCATAGTGTTGGCTTTCAAACTAGGAGGATTCAGACTAATCTACTAATTTTACGGAGTTAGATTCCACTATCTAGCGCATATTACGATGAGCCAGTCTAAAATGGGCCAATGCGCTTGCGCACAAGTAAGTTTTGAAATCCTCTAAGACGAAAATAATTGTTCGTTTAAAATAAAGAAATATAGTATAATACTATTGTTACAAATGTTGGAAACGGTTCAGTTATTAACAAAATAAATACATGTATATAGATATATATTTACTATTCTTTGTTCGCAGTATTCAAAGATATGCATATGAATTAATCACATTAAAATGTATTTCGTTCAATTAAAAATGATTTTATTGTTTAACTAGCGGGTTCGTTTGCCCCGTTCGGAAGATCTGCGAGAATGAGAAGAGTTTTCCGATCGAGCTTCGATAGTCGGAGATGTTAATCACGTGATCAAAACAAGGTGGCATTTCGAGATATAAACTTTACAAACTGAGTACTAAACTAGAACACATTTTTTTTTCAAATAGCACATTAACAATAGGATAATATAGATTAATCGTGTTATGTCGGAAAATAGCTTGGCTGATGTTTACATGTTTGTTATAACCGACGCTAAATAAAGATTATCTTATCTTAATAAAAAATCTCTGAAAAAAAAATACATTAGAAATAAAGAATGATATATTTTTTTCACTTCCGGCAAACGTCCGTTCGATTGGAATTTTCTTCTAAGCTTTTCTAAAGCTTCTCGGAAGCTATTCTCTTGGGCGCAAATGAACGCGGCAGTTGACAAATAAGCCTGTCAGGCGAGGTTCTCGCAAAAATTGTAACATGCTCATTTGGTAGCTTTCACCAGGGCCATGTTCAGTGTACAATTATTGCAGTGGTAGCTTTTGAACATTTTTAAATGAAATTCAGTAACTAGGAAATGCTTGGGCCTACAGTCATATTGGCGGAAATTGATCATAACCTGAAGATGACTTATTGATTTTGAGGTCATTAGGTCATGGTGACAGTGACTATGACCCCTGATAGGTCACAGTGACCTGCAACAGGGAAACCAGAGACATAGATAACAATTGTTATATTGTTATCTATGTCCCACAGACAAAGATAACAATTGTTATCTATGTCTCTGATATAACTTAAAAAGGAGCAACACTGGACCTCTCCTAGGTTTCTTTTTTAAAAGAAGCCTACTTGTTACTTCACACGTTACATAGCAGTATAATTTTCATAATCGGTCGCCATATTGATTACGTCATTTCCGGATCCAGTCGCGATCGCCTGAAGAGATACATATATATTGTTTTTGTCTTTGACCAAGGAATAATTTGATATATGTGGCTATATTTCTCAATTATTTTCGAGCGGGATTACAAACAACAGTGCAACCTTATCTTAATTTTGAACTGGACTCTATTTAATTGCGGTATGGTCGCCGCCATATTTTAAAGTCGGCGTAATTTCATAAAGCATTTCTTTCTATGAAAATATTATTTCTTTAGAAAAAATTGCTTGAAAAAAAATGAAAATAAGTTCCAGATATATTGACGCACGGAGTATACAAATGCTTTTTTGGCTTGGCCAACTTGATCGGACGTGAGGTAAAATAGGTGGGACATCTTCAGTATTTTCCATACTATCGTTCAATTATCTACATAAAGATGAACCATGTTTCGATTCATCTGAGTTTGTACCTACTTTTCTGTTTAAGAAGAATATCTAAGGGTTCGTCTGACGAACTTCCATAAAGACAAATGGCGCCTGAAGTAACGAAGAGACGTAACAAAGACTATCCGAACTTATAGCGCCAATACATTAGTACATCCCATAAAATGGCCCTGTATCCATCTACTATATTGCTTCTCTTACCATGTCAACAATGGTATGGTCATGGTACAAGAGATGATCATATTCATTAATTGGCTGTATACAAATGTATTGTTCCTTCGATTATGATTGATTTGTTACAATGTTACATATATCAACCTGTAGGATTGAGTAGGAAGCTGACAGCTTTTTTAGAAACTCTCTCCTTATCCCGTTTTAATTTTGGTATCTGCATGCGTCTAAGACATAGGGTCTATCCCATTTAGCTTTTGATACCTGAATGCGTCTATCAGATAGGGGCCATCCCATTCAGCTTTTGATACCCGAATGCGTCTAGGGCATAGGGGATATCCCATTTAACTTTTGATACCTAAATACGTCTAGGACATAGGGCTATCCAATTTAGCTTTTGATATCTGAATGCGTCTAGAACAGAAGGGCTGTCCCATTTAGCTTTTGATACCTCAATTCGTCTAGGATAGAGAAGTTATCCTGTTTTAATTTTGGTATCTGCATGCGTCTAGGACATAGGGGCTATCCCATTTAGCTTTTGATACCGGAATGCGTCTAGGATAGAGAAGTTATCCCGTTTTAATTTTGGTATCTGCATGCGTCTAGGACAAAGGGGCTATATCCCATTTAGCTTTTGATGCCTCAATTCGTCTAGGATAGAGAAGTTATCCCGTTTTAATTTTGGTATCTGCATGCGTCTAGGACAAAGGGGCTATCCCATTTAGCTTTTGATACCTCAATTCGTCTAGGATAGAGAAGTTATCCCGTTTTAATTTTGGTATCTGCATGCGTCTAGGACATAGGGGCTATCCCATTTAGCTTTTGCATGACATCTGAATGCGTCTAGGACATAGGGGCTATCCCATGTAGCTTTTGATACCTGGATGTGTCTAGGACATAGGGGCTATCCCATTTAGTTTTTGATACCTGGATGCGTCTAGGACATAGGTGGTTATCCCATTTAGCTTTAGATACATGAATATGTGTAGGACATAGAGGCTATCCTATTTAGCTTTTGATACCTGAATGCGTCTAGGATAGAAGGGCTATCCCATTTTAATTTTAGAATCTGCATGCGTCCAGGATATAATTAAGGGCTATCTAGTGGCATGTGCCATTTCGTCGCAAGAACAGTTTTTGTCCTTTCCCATACGAAGAGTCTAGCGTCTGTGTTCATGTCTCCACAGCATTACAGTGACAAAAATCTGTCTATCTGTCTTTTGGTTCCATTATACTGTCACTAAAACACGCGGAGTCAGTAAAAGATGAGTTTTGCAAAAGTATTGACAGTGAGTGAGACGCCACAGTGAGAAGATTAGACTGAAAACAGTTAAGTTTGTTATATGGACATATATATCATTGCGTTATTTAATATTTTTGAAATGTCAATATCATTTTTAATAACAATCTACACAATTTCAAAAATGATTAAAAAAATGAAGGGTTAACTATACTTAGTTCCACAGTTAAATAGATCCCTAAGAGTTTAATGAAAAATTTAAAAGTATTTTAGACAGAAAATTGGAATTTTCTTTGAGGATACTTTAATATTCATATTGTAAACATATCGCAAAAATTTCATTGACATTCTTGAGAAATGAAGTAATAGTTAGCTGTAGAAGTACGTATATTTTACTTTGTAAATGTGTATTTTTTATTGGCGATGAAGTATATAAGATCTATATGACAGAAGTATTTTACAATTGTATGAACAAAGATACAGAGACGAAAACAGATGAGTCCGACGAAACATGTATATTATTTGACCTGAATTGTGCGATGGAGACGTACTTTGGGATGAATATGATGCGATGCAACATTATTAACAAGACCTCCTTAATCAATGTCAAGTTTTATTTGATACAGCTTTTATTGCCTCTTTAGAATAAATCTCACATCGTTCAAAACAATGTAACGAGGTTCTTCATGAATTCTCTAGAGGAACAAGAATTGTCTCATGAAACAGTGAACCATTTAAGGATTAGATAAAGTTATAGAAAAATAAAAACCAGAAACATGGAGAAAACATTGTCGACTGATCTTTTTTTCGATGAAAATCCTACGTAACAGTACCGTGAATTTATGGATTATAAATTAATTGTGTTTCTCTTGTTGCTATGCCTTCTGCATAATTATAAGGTGCATGACTGTTTATATGTTTCTTTATGCATACTAACATTTGCTGTGTTTTCTATATCATGCCAGCTACCACTGTGTATGTATGTATGTATGTATGTATGTATGTATGTGTGTGTGTTCGGGTTTAACGCCTTTTTCAACTTTTTTTCAGTCATACAAACTTGCAGCAGTGAGCACAATAAGTGCACCATAAGCCTTTATTTTATACCTATATTTCTAAAATGTCCTGACATTGCACCTTACACAGGTTTGTATAGGGAGGGGAGGAGGAATATACCCTCTCCCTTACCTTCCTACCCCTATCTTCCAAAGGTTGAGCAGCATTGGAGTTTCAACTAGTAATGTCTGCACTGAGGTCGTTATGTGCCGCGGTCTCTTCCTGTGTCAAGATTAATGCTATCCGGGTACTAACAATTAAACCCAAACTGAATTTCATACTTGTATTTATTATTTCTATATTAACCTGGGGAGACTCCTCTTTTGGTAATGGGTAGCCCCGTCCTGTATCTACACTCACTCGGCGCTACACGCCATGACGAGTGCGTGTTCGTTTGAACATATGATCCCTTAAAAAATCTTGAACCGGCCCTGGGTGTCTGTAGTCTTGCAGTATGATAAAATACCAAATTTACATTCATACTATTAATGTTCAACTGAAACGGCTTTAAAATTAATGCAATATATCTTTGGCGTCCTGTTCGTGTTAACATTGAAACGACCAGGAACTTGTTTGAAATATTTTTAAAGAGTATAGCTGCAAAGAATATTCTGAACGTCGGCGATTTGTACCTCCGACTTCAAACTGTCTCAAACGGTTGATTTAATACGAGTTGCAAACTGGATTGTCAGCAGTGTAACGACTTCTTCAGAAACGACAAAACCGAAAAGTGAATTGTTAAGATGAAAACTGAACTCATGCTAATTCTAAAACTGTAATTAGAGTCCATTCGGTAAGAAAAGATATACCTGTCAATGGAAAAGTAGTTTTTATCAAGAACACATCCATATCCTCTTCAATTTATTATCCCCTCGAGCCTTTACATCTTTATGTCTGCTTTAACAAGAGAATATCGGAAGCTGTTGATGAAATATTACAAAATTAATTCAGCAACATCTGCAAACACGTCTATAACTGGCTTTAACATTTGGAAATAAATGATGTTCAGCTTCACAAATACTCAAAGAACCCTATTGTTTCTCTACTCAGTGAACAATGACTTTAATTGCCATTTTTTATGATATTGTGAATTTAATATACTTTTATGGCTACACCCACTCCATCTTATAAGCACTGTAACTATAATAAGTTAAAGTGAGAATTCTTTGTCAAGATGTTCTTAAGGAACTTTATAACAGTAACGTAGTCAAGTGTCACTAGGCCAACAATGTTGAAATTGTTGTGTCTTGTCGCTATAAAATAGATAAAATGTATTAATAGAAATGGGATATTTCATGTACTAGTATATATATTTAACATACATTAAATCAAAATTTCAAAATGTAAACTGCCTGAAGATATATGTATTGAAAGCGCTTGCAGTGAAGAATTAAAATAATTGTAAAACACAGAAGTCTGCTGCTGTTTATTCCTTACAAATTGAACTTTTATAACACAAGTCAAGACATAGCAAAATTATTCGTCATGAAATCTGTGACATTTAAGGAAAAGGCATTAGGAGTACTTTGCTATTTACATAACCTGTACAATGATAATCACTTATTTAAGGCTTAATAACTTTGTATTGTAAAAAATAAGTTATATAGTAAACAAACGTATCAATTGTTGAAATTATAACCTACTGGTGGTGGCAAATAAAATATATATTGTTCTGAAAACCTTCACACTTTGCTCTAAATTTCTTAGTGTTACCGGCATTCCAAATCGTGGTATATTGTTTACTAAAAACCATAGTTTGGGCCCGTGCGATAGGATAAAAGATTAATGGCGACATAAACCAATCTGCTCCATAATGTCTGAAGTTAATTCTAAGCAATGTCGCCAAGTTCATTCTAAGCAATGTCGCTAGTCTGAATAATTCTGCGACTGGGCCGAGTTACGACGTCATCAAAATGGCGGCCACCCAGCCAGCATTCTATATCGGCCCGATATCAAACCGACGTCGTTGTCTATAACGGCCGATATCGGCTTCAATATCGGCTGCAAACAGGAATGATGTCGGCCCGACGTCGGCAGATGATATCGGGCCAACATCATAATGACATCGGTCTGACATTGGCAAACGATATTTGGCCAACATCAAAATGATATCCGCCCGATATTGGCAGATCATATCGTTGCCGCGAAATAGTGTGACACGCAGTGCTTCCTCAAAGTTTTCTACAATTACACTTTATGAATTCTCAGAGTGATTTACTTGAGAACAGATGTGTATGATGATATAACATTTTTCACAACTATATACTACATGTTTTATACAGTTACGTAAGTTTTCTGTATATTCTTAACACTATTAAAATTGTTCAATTACAATTTTAAACATATTTATATTTTCATTTTTTTTTGTAAATATAAATATTTCTACGGCGGCATTCTTCATAAAATAAAAATGCATCTTAATTATTACCTCCCTTTATTACAATAAAATTTTGATAAATACCGTCCACAAATTTTGTTTGGAACCTAGTTTGATTAATTCTGGCATACATCTTATTTGCTTAGTAAGTTAGCACACATAAACAATTAAGATATACACATAAGATTACTTTTTCACGTTTATCAATAACATTTTGAAAAATACAGCTATATTAGAGAATCCAATATCAGCCCGATGTTAATCCGACTTAAAAAATAAATACACTGATTGATGTAGATCTACCGATTTCAGTATTTTGCGGCAGTTCAACGGTCCGATTTTGGCGATATATGATCATATTGTGTCGATTCGCCGTAAAACCTAACTCACTCACTCACAACGGCCCGACGTCGGCCCTACATCGGCACATTTTGCCGACATTCCGACATTATACCTATATCGGGCCGATATAGTCATGCTGGCTGGGCATATTTAAAATTGATTCTGTCATCGTCTTCAAATGATTGATCAAAATTGTCTGTTTTTGAAGCTAAAAGTGAGACTTTTATAGTTTAAATCGTACATATGTACATACTTATCTCGCATTATGTTATTATGAATAAAAGAACGTCATTTATACAATATTAAAGATATACTATGCCCAAATTTCTTATCTGAATATATGAACAATTATTGTAATTATGTATTAACTGTGTACTAGAAATATTAAAAATGTCCTTATCAAACATGCTGCATCATCTTTAGATTTATATGAAATATAGAAACCCGTTGATATCTAATAATAATAAACATATATTATTGAAAACAATATCTATTAAACAAATTAAAACACCATCACCTCGCCGGGACTTTAACACACGACCCTTTAAAAATGTATAGTAATAGTATACTGTAATCTAATTCTACATGTGGACTATTTCACGAATTTTTCTGAGTGTGTGAATTCTTTTATCTCGTGCGAACTCTTGTTTTCTATTTATTTCAAATGAACACAATTATAGAATAAATTAAATTGGTGTGTCCGTAAAATATACATACTATCCAGTGAAAACGGACATGATGTCTATGGAGCATTTACAAACGTTTCAGAAACATTTCAGCACTGCTGTATGAAACACATCAATAAATTTGTTTCTGACAATTTATCAAAATAATTAACCTCTTTCTAAATGTCTTCTCTGTATTCTTGTTTTAATACCTGCACGATGTATCAAAATGTCTGGTCACAACGACAGTAATCCTCAGCAGCACAACTTTGCATGTCATGTACGGTGGCTGAATGTTTCTAGCGCTCATACAATAATCTTTTCTACTATCCGAGAATACATTTAACATGATGATCCTGATGCCTCTGACATAGACTAACGTTACATTTTGGAAAGAGTTGCGGTAAGTAACACAATGTGTCGCGTTAAAATCAGATACGAAACGATTGTTGTTGCTAGCAGTACAGTCAAATGTGACTGAAAATAAACAAACCCTAGAAGCTACGCTGATCCTTTTAGGGAAACGCCTGTTTGTTTTCTGTCAAGAAAGGCAATTGAAAATATTAGTTGTTCAAAGAGGCTACTGCTCTGTTGAAATTTATTAATGCAAATAATAATAATAATGCAAAACATGTCACTAAGCGGTTACTTAACGGAGAACCTATTAGTAACCGCTGTAGTATTTCATTTTGTTTCAGAATGTACTATGTATTCTGACTTAGGAAAACACTATATACCGACTTACTATGGGAGACGTCCAAATATGTTAATGGTCATTAGAACTATTTGATACAGATATTTTTTTTTTAGAAAAACTTTTGAAAATATGCAAATAAGGCTTTTGAAATTAGATCTGAAAGTCTTTACAGTGAATGATGTAATAAAATCTGAAAGAAGATTCTTTGGAAGCATAGAGTGCAACCAAGCAAAATAATAGCAGACTCGGTTCATGAGAAGTAGTGAAATGTGCAACACACCTCACGCCCCCAAGCACCAGCTTAACGGAACTCTATTACCCATGAACATTGAGTGGACTCCATGATCCCAAAGGACTATTCATCTGTATTAACTATGAGTTTTTAAGTATTATTATTCATGTTCATGGGTTTGATATTACATTTGTTCATACATTTATATAATATCCATGAGTTGGTCTTGTATTTCGATTTCGGCAAGACCAAAGCATATGGGTATTATAAATTGGCTGTATAAATATAAAACTGTAGTTATTGCATATAGTAGTCGCAACTTGACCGCGAAGGTTGACCTTAGGCTGATTATTCATATCGATTATTTCATTGTAGAAATCAAGGGTTCTTAGGGTAGCCGTGTATATTTATATGGAATTAGTTTGTATACAGTGCAGTATCAAAGTATATTTACTTACATTTTATCAGTTAAAACTTTCCGATACACTAATTTATATTTACGCAAATTTTTGTGTCCTTTTTCTCGTGCAGCTCGTGTTTTACGTACACTCCTTTTCAATAATAGGTTGTGCCTTATCATGTGTTATAATACAAAGGTCAACCATCGGGGTCAAGTTGCGTCCACTATACATTATTTAACTGTTTGACAATATGTGTTATTTTGCTGAGTCTTATCTTGTCTATCGAAGAGAATTGTATAGAATAAATATAATCATTAGTAATACTACCCGATAAATTATATATTATTTGATATCTAATTCCACTGACAAAAATCATTTTAGCAGTCATTGTCTGCAGCTATTGTCAGCCATTGTCATTGTCAAAGTTCTATTTATATATAACTGAAAGTGCATCATAATTCGTATTGATATATAAGTAATTATAAGTAATATTTACCCGGTATTTCGAAATGTAAACTATTTGTATGAAATTTCATCATCACAAGTCAATGTCAATAGCAAGTGTCATTGTCAGAGATTGTTTATTATATTGCTTTGTCATGGATATTAATGGCATAATATGATATAATATAGAGTAGTTTTTATTTGTCAAATTTTATGTGAAGAATTGTGTTATATATACCGCCATATTATGTATCACTATGTCCTCTTGGGTCTAAGACCTTCTGGAATTGATATGAATAAACTTGTAAACTACATTGTTTGACAAATACAAAATAGCCACACGAATTTCAGAAAAAAAGTTATAGTTTTTAGACGGAAAGATCAACGTAAAAGAACTTTCCTCTACAGCTAAATTCTTTCGGGAAAATTTATAATCAGCCCTGCTACTTACAGGATCAGTAACAGTTCCTGCTGATAATCAACATAATTTTGGGAAGTCCGTTTTTTATATTGGTTGATTCTGGTTTTTTTATCGGACAGCGAGAGTGACAATTTGAACAAGTCATAGACAGTCGCGTTCAAAACTCCTCACAGAATCTCAATTCGCCCCCTTGGATCAAAAATGTACCAAGTGCTGATAATCAAAGAAGGTCATGGTACCCTTTTGCTCCAAGGGGGCATTATGTGCTCGATCCTTATATCAACACAAACGTCCATAAACCTACTGCAGCTAATCGTGGTCTTTACAAGTTGCAGTCGGTGTATTATATATTCAACATTAAGACGTACAATAAATATTTCTTACACGGGTTATATATTTTGGCCCATCAGAATCAGATAGCTAATAATAAAATACAGCAACCGTTCTCTAATTATGGGCTCTGTATTCCAAGTAACTTTGTGAATGGTCGCCATACGTTCGTTGCCATCGACAAATGTGATTTCAAGGAAGACACGAGATATGTGATAGCAAGAATTATGTCACAGAAATGTTATGAAAATTCTCCAAAAATGTTATAAAATCTTGTTTGCCAGTTGTTGACCATTGATTATATTATCCTAGAACTTTGAAGAGTTAAATCAGAAGCCAGACAATGGATATGTTTCGTCTCCCAGCCGTGATACACATCACGAAAAGTTTCTTTCTCGCAAATTACTTGCCATAGAGTGGGCTAAATTGCCGACATTTACTAAAATGATTGCAACAATGGAAACTATGGACTAAGGAAAGAGTATCGTTCAAAGATTCCAGCATTGTTCAATAAAGTATTTAGGTCCTATGGAAACTATACAACAGACACGGAACATTATAAGAAAGGTAGGGGTTTCTTTGCATGGATGTTAATCATTACATTTAATTAAGCAATCATTATGCAGTTCAACGTGACACGCATGATGTGCCAGCAAACTGGTACAGAATAATGTTCATGTGTAGCAGAGAATGAGCTTTGTTCAATTACAGGCTACATGAATATCGACATTGACATTGGCATGTATAGATCACTTTGAGGTAGCACATATGAAAAACTATAACACTTTTGGAATATGACGATATTTGTATACACTTGTACTTATAGCATATGCGAAACAAATATCTTCAACAAGAAACTTATCTGTTGAAATAAAGTGGGAGGGGTTAGATATATTTTGACTATTTCACATCATTTGATAGTTTATATACTTCAATGTTGTTATTACATTGCCAATTAATGTTCCAGGATGGAAAATAAAAAATGATAGTATGTAATTTTGCTGTGTAACATAAGTAAATTTTAAGATACGCAAAGTTATATTTTCAAACCTGACGTCATAGATCGGTCCAGTTTTGTGACTTTCAGACATTGTCTAACAGTTTGGTATATGTCACTATTAATCTTTATTTTCCGATCGCACGTGGTTTCTGTTCTGCATACACTAGTACTAGTGCACTTCTCTGAGCCTAGGGTTCACTGGTTCCTGGCTTATAATACTGGTGCAGAATGAGGAGGGCAAAGGTAGTTTTACTACTGGATATTTATCCTTGTTTTTCCCCTTAAATGCCAAAGTCAAGACTGTGATTGGTCCATTACTTTATAACGTGACAGCTACCCTACCCTATCCTACATTTTTTCCAGAAAATTAAAGGTCTCAACGAGATTGTAATGTTTGTTTACATACTCAGTTGAAAAATATAGTACGTGCAAGACGTCACAAGACATACGTCCATTTGTTCTCGAGAACTTTACGTCTGAAAAACGTAAGTTGTGGCGCGACCTGGAAGTTTTTGCGATTTAAACAACTGTCATTAACTGTAGATTTTGTCGTTTTAGAGATCCATCTAAATAACTTCCAAGTTATTCACCACTGGATCAGAAAGACAGAAATAACAAAACTGTAAATATATCATGTCAAATAAGGTTTGAGACATTTCCAAAGATGTATGCACCTACTTCACACACAGTCATGGTGGAAACATACCAAAATAGAAACTGCAATGTCACAATTAATTCTTTAAGTTGCTGCTCAAAATGTCAGACGCTTTTTAGTTACTTTTATTAAAATGAATTTTGTTTACAAACAATAAAGAAATAGGTTTTTGTGGAAAACGTATTTTCAGAGAATATGAAAGCTTTGTGTACGTGTGTACGATAGTGTCTCATTACGTTAAGAGAATTAGAGTTAGAATTAGAAAAAAACAACAACAAAAAAAAAAAAAAAAAAAAAAAAAAAAAAAAAACAAAAAAAAACTGCTATAATGTACATGTCTCAAAGTTATGAGTATTTCCACACGAACATTATTCTAATATTAGTGTCCGGCAAAATAGTGCGGAAATGTTCCTTTAATAGCACATTGCAGAAACAAAAATAACTAAAAACTAAATAATTTTATTACATTTTGGAGTCATGGTTCTTCCTAAACTGAATAAGTATGACTGATGAACAACCCTCCTTCATCGTCTTTGATCTCAGTTTTTATAGCCTGTTATACTGTTCACTTGTTTTTGTAGAACATTTTACTTTTCGTTTTAATCACCAATGTATCTCGCATCTTATTGTGCTATAGCACCAGCAGTCATCATAATGCCAGAAGGGAAAAATTAACAAATGATGAATGAGGTAGCAAAATAAAGTTTTTTTTTATAGAAAGTAGAAAAATCCAGCAGAAAGTTTATGTATATGCATGCCTTCACGTATAGACTAATAATATCTGTCATGTGTTTACGAATCGGATAGAAATATCCGTCCCGAAGGCACCTGCGCATTGGGCGGTAATGAGACTTGCCGAATAAAGAATAAATGTTCTTGCACAACGGACTGCCGTTTCCGGTGATTTTACCCATGCCGACAAAACCCATCTGGCACCCCCCATTCCAGATGACTCTCGTGCTGTTAATGACAACTAGTGGTTCATGCACTGATAATGTATTGTTTATGTAAAAATACGAAAAAGCAGGTACCTTGATAGTTTCTCTCTGTTCCTTATAGCATATTTCTCGATTAAAAATACGTTAGTTCACCATAAGAACATAACGTTACGCTACAAACGATAAAACTTAAGTGGAACTTTGTTATTGTGCGTAACGCAAAACATCATGACGTCTCTTCTGCTTACGGACGTTGATTTCCCGCGCTCTACTATAAGAAAGAGTGCTACAAAGAAAATATTTCTACCTGTTATTTGTAAAATACGGTATGCAAGAAAAATAATCTGCCAGAATAAAATGCTAACATGTAGACGATATGCAAGAAAAAATATCAGTCATGTGCTTACAAACCTCATTACCGCCCAATGCGCAGGTGCCCTCGGGACGGATATTTCTATCCGATTCGTAAACACATGACAGATACTATTATCCCTTCATATAAAAAGAAAATGTTTTGTAACAGTTTGTCCTACATCCGTTATCAAAATACCATAATTTTCACGTTGTAACGACTTGATTGCAGTAGTGCCAATAGTCTTGTGACGTCAACGCATGCCCAAATTAAATACTATTTCATCTGAAGGATAAAATATTGCATTGATTGATCTTTTTGAACAATATGACAATTTAATTTTTTCTTCTTTCGTAGAATAGAAGGATCACTTTTTATTTGTTTTTCATTTGGTAAAAATGATAATCATCGAATAACTTTAATAATTTCAAGGGAAACTTCATGTTCATGCAACTGACACATACCACAATGTAAATATTCTAAATGGTAAACGTTTTTAAGTTATAAAAATACCAAAGAATAAGCAAATGTAGGTATGTGCACATGACGAGACATAATAACAAAATGTATGCTTGTTATTGTACAGATATAAAGACTTTATAGAGACTAAATTTAGAGAGATACTGGGTTAGTATGTGTAAACCTAAAATGCTTTGGTGAACTACTACCATTATGTGTATATAATACATTGTGAAACTCGCTTCCGTTATAAATTATGACTGTCTAAAAAAAATTGTTATCATTTTCCGTGTTTTGGTGGATAGACTGTGTGAAAAGAAATCTTTTCTTTGTAGAATTTTGGATAACATTACGAGGGTTGTCCCAGAAATTCGTAGACTTTTATTATTATTTCAAAAATTAGCGACGCATAAAATAATTATTTTAACTGATGTTATTTCATTGTATACTCTACATGACTGTAGAGTTTAAAATTAAATATCTTTCATATTATATGACTATTTTTTTTTTAAATAATGGACAGTCATCAGTGCTAATCGGCGCACGCTCAATTTTCTCACTACAAAAAGAAGTGGTTTCCTTTTAAATTCGTGTAACTTACCCGATATACATCTCACAGGATTAAAATTTACATCGTCGTTAACGGCAATGTGTGGCGCGTAATTATCTTTCATTTTAAGTCTTTGACGTCACTAACATTAAAACAATGACGTAATTTTGAAAGTAATGATTGCACACCAACATAAAACATTAATACTTTCTGCGACGCAAACTTATCTGACGTCGCCATTTCTGAAATGGCATGCGACCATTATTTTAAAATATCTGGTAATCAGCACCTTTCGATTGAATTGAGAAGTCAAAGGAACAATGATTTGTTTGTATGTATCCCTTAATTATTATACATTTTAGGGTTTTTTTCTGGAATAAAATATCCCAAAAAGGTTTGAGATTTATTTTATACAAGTACTATTTCCTGTTTCATGTGTAAATAATCCTTCTGTAAGATGGAAGTATTTATCATATTCTACATATATATAAAATCAAATAAAGCAGATGCAGTGGTCCTGTGAGTTATAATTGTCCGTAAGTACAGACCTGGCACTCTTTTTTTATTTATTTATAAAACAATATTTTCTGGCGTTCTCATATTTTATGCGATATTTGTGTCCTGAAAATATCTACATTAGTTAAAATAATGGATACAGTTAACCAATGGCACAGTTAACATAATTATTTAAAAATCTCTTTTTGAGTCTTTTGGCTGAATTTTGTTCTTTAATAAGCATGATAAGTGCATCAGTTATCGATATTATACTCTATGATTATAATTATTTTCAAGACACCTCTTTCCATTCACATTCATTAGATGTAGATAATTATAGATATTGAAAATTCCGCAGAGGACTTTGTCCTACACTCAATATACAGATATTAGAAAGAAGAACCTTGGTAATACACAATGGCCCACTATTCAGAAAAATAATAATAATTCAATGTCTTCGAAAAATGCTAAGCTGCTTCTTAAGATAGCTAAGTTTATTAAAGAAGCCTCACAATATAGAGTCAATACACTTAAAAATGATACCACATAATATACACTACCGCTAAGATCTAAGGAATTAATGGAAAAAAATTAAGAAAAATAATTGTCATGTTTTTTTTATGGAAGAGGTAATTAAGTATTAAGATTTATCACACCGCTAATATGTAAGGAATTAATTGCATAAATTGTTTTTACTCAAAAATTGATATTTCAAACAAAATAAGAAGTGAAGTTTAACTTACGTCATATCTTTTATAATACTCATAATGGATACTCCTAACCAACCACTAAATTTCAAATTTCCAAAACGCACTTTTGGAATAAAAAATCCTGAACAGTGCTCATTCAATGTTCAGTGCTTGGCTTCACTATGATGAGGTACGTATTCTCTGATTTCACATGTTTTCATCATGAAAAACCATCGATGGCAACAGTTTGCAGATTTTTAAAAATATGTAAGTCCAGTTGAATTTAGTAGTGCAATCAACACTGTTTAATTACTTCTTTATTTCATACCATAATAAAAAATGAAATGACGGGAAAAAAAACTTACTTTTTAATTGACGACTGGAAACAGAACATTGTATTTATATTCATGTTATTCTGTGATAATAACAACTTTTCATAAAACTTTGACCCAAAACCATGATCATCAGATAGGAATCTGCTAACTACGAATTTGAGTGCTCATACTAACGCCAAATACAAGGAAAGTAATTTCAAATGACTCTTTTTAAGGAATTGAAACAATTGTCCCGTCCAATAGGAAAAATATTAATTCTAATACGAAAAAGATATGGAGATTTTTGGACTGTAGCTTTCGGGTGTTGCTTTATAATTAAGAAACTCTGAGTGCATTTTAAATCGCACAGTACAAAATACTACAATACTGGTTTCTATTGTTTCATCGAGTGATAGAAAGAAAAGCTTTTAATTGGTTAAAACTTTATAGACGTGAAATAAAATGGGGTTATTATAATGGTAGCTGGATCTGGGATGTTGTATTCTACTCTAGTAGATTTCTAGACTCTTTCACGCGTTTATACTATCTATTAACGACTGTTACAACCGAAGAACTATGACGTGCCAGGTATAAAATTAGTGAAAGATAGCAATCGCTGATTGGCTGAGTGTATATATCGATGTAAACATCACGCGGAGCTTCCTTTTATTTTAGATCCTTTTTAGCTCGACTTTTCGAAGAAAAAGTTAAGCTATTGCACTCGCCCCGGCGTCGGCGTTGGCGTGGCCGTTGGTTAAAGTTTTTGATAAAGTCAAATATCTCTGTTACTATCAAAGCTATTGACTTGTAACTTAAAATAGTTATTTACTATCAAAGTCTACACCAGGAGAAACAATCCCCATAACTCTGATTTGAATTTTGACAGAATAATGCCCCTTTTTAACTTAGAATTTTTGGTTAAAGTTTTTGATAAAGTCAAATTTCTCTGTTACTATCAAAGCTTTTGACTTGAAACTTAAAATAGTTATTTACTATCAAAGTCTACACCAGGAGAAACAATCCCCATAACTCTGATTTGAATTTTGACAGAATTGTGCCCCTTTTTAACTTAGAATTTTTGGTTAAAATTTTTGATAAAGTCAATTTTCTCTGTTACTATTAAAGCTTTTGAGTTGAAACTCAAAATAGATATTTACTATCAAAGTCTACACCAGGAGACACAATTCCCATTACTCTTTTTTGAATTTTGACAGAATTATGCCACTTTTTAACTTAGAATTTTTGGTTAAAGTTTTTGATAAAGTCAAAAATCTCTGTTACTCTCAAAGCTTTTGACTTGAAACTTATTTACCATCAAAGTCTACACCAGGAGAAACAATCCCCGTAACTCTGATTTGAATTTTGACAGAATTATGCCCCTTTTTAACTTCGATTTTTTGTTAAATTTTTTTATAAAGTCAAATATCTTTGTTACTATTAAAGCTTTTGACTTGAAACTCAAAGTAGTTATTTACTATCAAAGTCTACACCAGGAGACACAATTCCCATAACTCTGGTTTAAATTTTGACAGAGTTATGTCCCTTTTTAACTTGGATTTTTTTTTAACTGGCAAAGCTCTTAATTCAGAATCAAGCACTGAGAAAAGTCGAGCGCGCTGTCTTACGGACAGCTCTTGTTTTGTCGGCTGTTACAGTAGATCTATATACCTTATTTATTTCATTATGCGATGGAATTTACAAAAACATAAGAGTTTTCTGTAAAACCAAATATGCATTGTTTTGCATTAATAAAGAAACAAACAGACAGTACAGTTTCATATTTAGAAACATTTTGAAAACTAATTGATGGAGATACATTAGTAATTTTACCCTCTAGATATGGAAAGTCTTTAATTTATGAAGTTTTGCAGATTTCAATTTAATAGTTATACTTAATTACAATGCTATTACAAGTTAAAGCATAGCAAAAGTTCCTTCTAGGGCACATCTATATAAATACATAATGATCATCTTGTAAAATTAGGTATTTACGCTAGTTATTATTTAACATAAATTGTTAAATCCAACAACAAATTAAATCTGTTATCGCTTTCAGTTGAGTAAATACGGCAAAAAGACATTGACCCGTCAATCCATTACGATTCGATGCGTGAATTTGTTGCGCATGATTAGAGGGTCGCAATGGGGTTTGTTTTCAGATATTAACCATGCATTTGAAGGTAACGATAATATTTAGTTGTTTACATGTAAATTAGATAATATATATGTCTATCTGTTTATACATATGTTATGTTCTTCAAAAATGGAGGAAATAAAAGAATCAATCAACCATCCTCGGGTTTAGTAATATGTAATCCACGGATGGGTTCAGTCAGAGAGTCGCCTCAATTAGGAAAGAATAGTTTTAACGTCAGAGGTTATTTCTAAGGTCACGGAGATTGACTGGCCAGCTTGTAATGACAACAGCTTTCGATATCAATAGCTCAGTCAAGTGTGAATGTTCCTTCTCAAGAGAAGGAACAATCAATACTCGATACCTGCGTAGATCTAGATAGAGAATGATTTATAGTAAGTTAGCAGATCTATACTTATTTTACACCTATGAACAATAGACGACTGGAATTATTTGCGCTTATCAGTTGTGTATTGTTTAAACATTCATAGTTGTAGGTTCAACATGTTATGTTTGATTGACTGATACGCAAGTTAAATTCTTTGCCTTTGGGGATTAAAACAATTTTCTATGAGCATTCAATATCAATGTTTCATTTAGGCTAAATTTCTCTTAGGGAAAGCCAGACCATTTTTAGATTAGCATTCGCGCGGTGGATCATGGTATTGATACAGAAATCTGTATGCTTGTAATTGGCTTGCTACTGACTCTGTATTGCTAGACAGATCAGTGGAACAGACTAGTGGATTTCGAGGTGCGCAAAATCTACCAGAGCCGAATACAACATTTCCAGATCTAGCTACTGTTATAAAGACCCTTCTATTACATACCTCCACCTTTTTGTTTGTTGTTAAAATAGAACTTAGAGGGTTGTGTGTGTATGTGTATGCGTGCGTGTGTGTGTGTTCTATTTATAGAGCTGTATAAGGTCATGAATATTTATTAATGAAAGTAGTCTGGCAACATGCACAATACAGGATTTACAGAACAATACGAATTTGTTTTCTGCTTGTTCTTATTTATTGTGAAATACAAGCCATAACTTGATATAATTTGGATAAAGATACGTAACAGCGTGATTTACCTTCATTTTATATATGGATGTAAAATATTCTTGTCTCCATGCTAGAACTGAGATGATTTAACCGTCACATTCATCTCCACAGCATCTCGCACAAAATTTCAGTGACTTCTTTATTGGAAACCATCAGAAACAATATAACATCGCAAATTCACTCTTTATCTGATTTAGATGACATAGAAACTGAATACACAGGTGTCAATTATGTTGAGTTTACTCAAACCTCAGAAGACGAAGTGAAATCAATTATTAAACAAGAGGGCCAAGATTGCCCTAGGTCGCTCACCTGAGAAACACACCATAACAGTGTAAACATGTTTGACCTAGTGATTTCATAGAAACAAATATTTTGACCAATTTTCATTAAGATTGGACCAAAAATGTAGTCTCTTATGTGTAAACAAGTATTTTCTACCATTTGACCTAGTGACCTAGATTTTGAGCAAAGATGACCTACATTCAAACTTGACCTAGATTTGATCAAGGGAATCATTCTGACCAAATCTCATGAACCTCAATTGAAAAACACAGCCTCTATCACATACAAAACATTTTCTTTGATTTGTCCTAGCGACCTAGTTTTTTACCCCAGATGACTAATATTCCAATTTGACCTTAATTTCATCATGGCTATCATTCTGACCAAATTTCATGAAAATCAATTGAAAAATACAGTCTCTATCGCATACACAAGGTTTTTCTTTGATTTGACCGAGTGACCTGCTAGTACTTTTTGACCACAAATGACCCATATTCTAACTTGACCTAGAATTCATCAAGGCAATCATTCTGACTAAATTTTATGAATATCCAGTGTAAAGTGCAGCCCCTATTGCGTACACAAGGGTGTTCTTTAATTTGACTGGGTGACCTAGTTTTGGTGTTCTTTAATTTGACTGGGTGACCTAGTTTTTGAATCTAGATGACCCATATTAAAACTTGACCTAGATTTTATCAAGACAAACATTCTAATCAAATTTCATGAAGATCCAGTATAAAATACAGCCCCTATTGCATACGCAAGGTTTTTCTTTGATTTGACCTAGTGACCTAGTTTTTAACCCCAGATTACCCATATTAGAACTTGACCTAGATTTTATCAAGACAATCATTCTGACTAAAATTCATAAAGATCTTTTGAAAAATAACAGCCTCTATTGCATATACAATGTTTTTTCTTTGATTTGACCTAGTGACCTAGTTTTTGAACCCAGATGACCCATTTTCAAATTTGGCCTAGATTTCATCAAGGTAATTATTCTGACAAAATTTTATGAAGATCAGTAGAAAAATACAGCCTCTATCGCATAACAAGGTTTTTCTTTGATTTGACCTAGTTTTTTACTCCAGATAACCCGTATTTGAACTCGACCTAGATTTTATCAAGGCAATCATTCTGACCTAAACTCATGAAGATCAGTTGAAAAATACAGCCTCTATCGCATACACAAGCTAAATGTTGACAGACGACAGACAACAGACAGACGACGGACGCCGGACATCGAGCGATCACAAAAACTCACCTGAGCATTGCTCAGGTGAGCTAAAAATCAGCGAACAAATCTTGTGAACTAGATCCTATCCCACCGTGGTTATTAAAAAAATGTCTTTGCGAACTAACACCAGTGATAACAAAAATTATAAATGCATCTCTAGATGCTGCGTATGTGCCCAAAGCATTCAAGCATTCACGTATAAGACCTCTTCTAAAAAAGCCAAGCCTAGATTCTAACGTCCTAAAAAGCTATAGACCTGTGTCAAACCTGTCGTTTCTGTCTAAAATCTTAGAAAAAGTGGTAGATGTTCGAATCGAAAATCATCTGAGGAACAATGAACTGCATGAAGTCAATCAAACTGCTTATAAGAAATTCCACTCACACATGAAAAAAAGCTACCAGTATGTTAAAGTTTTAAATGTTGGCTTTCAACAAGATAACGATCGTGCTGTCACATGGTCCTTGTTGCCCTGTTGAGAAAACCAGTTAGTGAGGTATATGCATGTATAATGTAGTAGGAAATACATCAGTTTTGTACAGAAGTCTGAAGGTGGCATGCCAAAATATGTTTACATAAAATGTGAATGACTATTCAAAATGGCGTCTAAAGCATTACCATTGGTCAATTAGTTAAGTGTACATGCTCACAGGATAGTATGCCATACACACATCTTAGAAACATACCTTCAAACATGACATCTCAAAGATTTTGTACATTTGTGAAAAAATATTCAAAACACATAAATCATGTGAGATCACAAGTTATAGGTTCTTAAAAAATACTTACAACTCAAAAGGAAAAATCAATTATACATAGTTATGTGTGAATGAACTTTTCATGTTTGTGTAACTTCTTTATGATGACAAATATATAAACAATGGTTAACATAAACAAACAGTACATGAATCTGCAATTTGATGGAAAATTTAGAATTGAAACAAGGAGCTGCGTTCAATAAACGCTTGATGCCCCCGGTGGCATCCTTGCCGATACAAAGTAACCTAAGTCCAAAACGAGGTCAAGTTCAAGGTCAAGGTCAAAGGTGATGTCTGAAGATGAGAAATGGTCACAGGTTATATCTGCATTAGTATCAAGTCATTTTAGTAAGGGGTATTGATGTTAGATGAAACGGTCCCATTTGGTTAACCAAGAGATGGCCCATACAAAGCAACCTAAGTTCAAAACGAGGTCAAGGTCAAACTGAGATCAGGTGATGTCTGAAGATGAGGAATGGTCACAGGCTACATCTGCATTAGTATCAAGTCATTCTAGTAAGGGGTATTGATGCTAGATGAAACGGTCCCATTTGGTTAACCTCGTATGGACGGACGAACCAATGAACGGACAAACAGACGGACAGGACAATCACTATATGCCTCCCGCATCAGTAGATGCCGGGGGCATAAAAATTGTCAATCACGTTTCACATAGTTCATACAGACTTGATAGCAAGAAAAGATTGAAGCATGTCTGAATCAATATCTAGACTGTTTCCTGAAAAAAATGGGGAGGTTTTCAGTGTATTAGCCTATACTAAACATAAATACAGAGAAAATATCATGTTTGTAATAAATATAGGGACAATATCATCTGCTTATTATAAACATAGGGACAGTATCATCTGTTTATCATAAACATAGGGAAAATATCATCTGTTTATCATAAACATCGGGAAAATATCATCCATTTAAATGTTCCCATATACCCGGTTCCTATAACCACACATCTGATTGCAAAATGAACAACTACAAGTTATTGCACAGTAAATATCAACAAACAACGTTTTCTTCAACAAACAAAATGTGAGCAAAGTGCATGTATAAGACTTGTGTTCTATGATTTGTCAGAAAATTATGTTGTTAAGCATGAGAACAGTTCAAACAACCTCTAAACTGGAGACCAGTCTTTGAATGCAACCACGCGATTGGTCTATTTCAAAACTATACTTAGAAATAACCAATCAAATTCCAAGTTTTCAGACTGATCTCCAAACACAGTTCTATAACCTTTAACCCTGATTTAAGAGTATTAGGCATAATGATTTCACATATTCCTATGTAAATGACTGGATGATGCTAGTGATCATTTACAAATTCTAGGCAGGTTTAGATTTCATATTCATGTAGAAGCAGTGTAACTAAAAATACAAACATCATGCCACTACTTATTTTAGACATATCTGTAGTTAATCAGTCAAAATTCAAAATCTGAAGAAAACAAGGAGCTGCGTTCAATAAACGCTTGATGCCCCCGGTGGCATCCTTGTCGATACAAAGCAACCTAAGTCCAAAACGAGGTCAAGGTCAGACTGAGGTCAGGTGATGTCTGAAGATGAGGAATGGTCACAGGTTACATCTGTATTAGTATCATTTCATTCTTGTAAGCGGTATTGATGCTAGACGAAATGGTCCCATTTGGTTAACCAAGAGATGGCCCATATAAAGCAACCTAAGTCCAAAATGAGGTCAAGGTCAAGGTCAAACTGAGGTCAGGTGATGTCTGAAGATGAGGAATGGTCACAGGTTATATCTGTATTAGTATCAATTCATTCTTGTAAGCGGTATTGATGCTAGACGAAACGGTCCCATTTGGTTAACCAAGAGATGGCCCTTATTAAGCAACCTAAGTCCAAAATGAGGTCAAGGTCAAACTGACGTCAGGTGATGTCTGAAGACGAGGAATGGTCACAGTTTACATCTGCATTAGTATCAAGTTATTCTAGTAAGGGGTATTGATGCTAGACTAAACAGTCCAATTTGGTTAACCTCATACGGACGGACAGGACAATCACTATATGCCTCCCGCATCAGTAGATGCCGGGGGCATAAAAATTATTAAAGGCTCAATTTTTTTGAGCTGACAAAAATGATCCTGGGTTAAACATTTGGAACAAGGAGCTGCGTTCAATAAATGCTTGATGCCCCCCGGTGGCATCCTTGTCGACAGATTTTGCAACCCAAGTCCAAAACGAGGTCAAGGTCAAACTGAGGTCAGGTGATGTTTGAAGATGAGGAATGGTCACAGTTTACATCTGTATTAGTATCAATTCTTTCTTGTAAGGGGTATTGATGCTACCCGAAATGGTCCCATTTGGTTAACCAAGAGATGGCCCATATAAAGCAACCAAAGTCCAAAATGAGATCAGGGTCAAAGTCAAACTGAGGTCAGATGATGTTATATCTGCATTAGTATCAAGTCATTCTAGTAAGGGGTATTGATGCTAGACGAACGGTCCCATTTTGTTAACCTCGTATGGACAAACGAACGAACGGACAGGACAACCACTATATGCCTCCCACATCAGTAGATGCCATGGGCATAAAAATGGAGACAACTCTGTTAAGACTTGACTGAAGGCTTAGGTGACTAGGTACTATAAACTATGCAATTGTTTACTACCTTAACAAACTAAAAGTTCATTTATAAAATCTATTAGTAATCACAAGCAATCAAATTATTAGCTACGAATAATTCATTTAATGAACTTACTTAGGTATCAAAAAATTTCCATTTGAATCAGTTAATCTATTGAAACTCTACAATTACTAAACTGATGTCAACCCAAAAAGAGGTGAAAAATCAGCTATAAATAAAATTTGTCACAATTACCCTTACTGACCCAAAAATGAGTAAACTTGGGAGTGTACACTGTACTCTTGCAGACCCAAAAATGTACACTGTACCCTTGCAGACCAAGAAAATGAGTGAACTTGGGAGTGTACACTGCACCCTGGAACACCTTAAATGAGTGAACTTGGGGAGTGTACACTGTTCCCTTGTATAACTGTGGTATTACAGAAGCATGCCTCCAGTGTACAGGAGATATAATATCGAATTTTTTAAAACAAGCAGTAACATCTGTAAAATATCGAATTTTTAACATCACTATTATTTAAGGCAGTTTTGTTCCATTTTACCTCATGTTTGTGTGTTTGTGAGACCATCACACTTTTAACAAGAGGACCATGATGGTCCTGAATCGCTCACCTGTTCCCACATGACCCAGTTTTGAACTGAGTATGATGTCGTTTTTTCTATCATTTGACATAGTGACCTAGTTTTTGAGCTCATGTGACCCAGTTTTGAACTTGACCTAGATATCATCAAGATAAAAATTCTGACCAATTTTCATGAAGATCCATTGAAAAATATGGCCTCTAGAGAGGTCACAAGGTTTTTCTATTATTTGACCTAATGACCTAATTTTTGAAGGCGCGTGACCCAGTTTTGAACTTGACCTAGATATTATCAAGGTGAACATTCTCACAAATTTTCATGAAGATCTCATGAAAAATATGACCTTTAGAGAGGTCACAAGGATTTTCTATTTTTATACCTATTGACCCAGTTTTTGACGGCACGTGACCCAGTTTCGAACTTGACTAGATATCATCAAGGTGAACATTCTGACTAATTTTCATGAAGATCCATTCAAAAGTATGGCCTCTAGAGAGGTCACAAGGTTTTTCTATTTTTAGACCTACTGACCTAGTTTTTGACCGCAGTTGACCCAGTTTAAAACTTGACCTAGATATCATCAAGATGAACATTCAGACCAACTTTCATACAGATCCCATGAAAAATATGGCCTCTAGAGAGGTCACAAGGATTTTTTATTATTTGACCTACTGACCTAGATATCAAGATGAACATTCTGACCAACTTTCATAAAGATCCAATGACAAATGTGACCTCTAGAGTGGTCACAAGCAAAAGTTTACAGGCGCACGGATGACGGAGGCTGCGCGATGACAAAAGCTCATCTTGTCACTTTGTGACAGGTGAGCTAAAAACAGTTTAAAGACCATACAACGATTCTCACCACTATAGATACCGTCTAAAACTTTTACAAACAAATGCACCTTAACTAAAATGTAGCACAATTTATGACTAAAGAAAGTTATGAATCAATGTTGAACACAATGTAATATCACTAGTTGCAGAAGAAAATTGTCTGCTAAATGTTATGCAAAACAGTTTTTTCATTTTCATGATAAATGTAATTCCTATGTTTTAATCTTATTTCTAACTATATAATATAAAACTAAACATAATTCATTGCATCTAACCAGGAGATGGACACAATACCTGAACAATTCAGAACTAAGCTATCAATAAGTTGAGGAAGAAATATGTCAAAACAAGAGCACCGCCTTGCGGGTGCTGACGCTCATCTGATTTTTTTTGTATAATAGAAATATTGTCCTACCCATGATTTTCTAAGTCTAAAAAGGGCCATCACTCTTGCTAAAAGCAGAATAGAGTTATGTTTCTTGATGTACAGTGTCCACTTATGATGGTGAAAAACTGTTGCAAGTTTTAAAGCAATAGCTTTGATAGTTTATGAGAAAAGTTGACTTAAACATAATATTCGACCAAGAAAATGATTTTTCTAAGTCCAAAAGGGGCAATAATTATTGCAAAAAGCAGGATGGAGTTATGTTGCTTGCTGTACAGGGTCAGCTTATGATGGTGAACAAGAGTTGCAAGTTTTAAAGCAATAGCTTTGATAGTTTAAGAGAAAAAGTTGACCTAAACATAAAACTTAACCAAGAAATCTGATATTTTCTAAGTCCAAAAGGGGCCATAAATCTTGCAAAAAGCAGGATGGAGTTATGTTTCTTGCTGTACAGGGTCAGCTTATGATGGTGAACAAGTGTTGCAAGTTTTAAAGGAATAGCTTTGATAGTTTAGGATAAAAGCTGACCTAAACATAAAACTTAACCAAGAAAAATGATTTTCTAAGTCCAAAAGGGGCAATAATTCTTGCAAAAAGCAAGATGGAGTTATGTTTCTTGATGTACAGGGTCTGCTTATGATGGTGAACAAGTATTCCAAGTTTCAAAGCAAAAGCTTTGATAGTTTAGGAGAAAAGTTGACCTAAACATAAAACTTAACCAAGAAATCTGATATTTTCTAAGTACAAAAGGGGCCATAAATCTTGCAAAAAGCAAGATGGAGTTATGTTTCTTGCTATACAGGGTCAGCTTATGATGGTGAACAAGTATTCCAAGTTTCAAAGCAATAGCTTTGATAGTTTAGGAGAAAAGCTGACCTAAACATAAAACTTAACCAAGCAACGCCGACGCCGACAACCGCTCAAGTGATGACAATAACTCATCATTTTTTTTTCAAAAAATCAGATGAGCTTAAAACAAGAGGGCCATCATGGCCTTAATTCAGTCTCCTGACCTTGTCTATTTGACCTTGAATGTATGTTTGGTGCACCGAACCATGAATAGTAATATCCAAGTTTAGCAAACAAAAACATGAAAAAAGGTCAAGTGCCCCCATTTGAAAAAATTTGAGGCAGGACTTTAATACGATTCTGCATACAAAGTTTGATATAAATCCATCAATTGGTTCGTGATAAGAAGTCGTTTAATAGTATTTCTATTTTATTTTTAGGTCTTGCAGCCCCTAGAAGTGGCTAAGTGCCCCCATTTGGATAAATTTGAGAGAAGACATTACAATGATGTTACAGACCAAGTCTGATAAAGATCCATCAAGTGATTCATGAGAATAAGTTGTTAAGTATTTTTATTTAAGTGTCCCCATTTGAAAGAAATTGAGGAGGGACCTTACAACAATGAAGATCTGAGAAAAAGTTGTTTAGAGGTTTGTCTATTTTTTAGCTCTAGCACCCCCTAAAAGAGGCTACGTGCCCACATTTGTAAAAACTTGAGAGGGGACCTTTCAAGGATGTTACAGACCAAATTTGGTGTAATTCTGACAATTAGTTTCAGAACAGCATTGTTGACAACTGATGCATGACAAGGGACCATCCACCTGTACTTATAGCTCACCCTGAAAGAAGTACTATGTCACTCATAAAGGGTCCGAAGTTGTAAAACTGAGACTGAATACCAATCTCTAAGCAAAGAGCTATAAAAATAAATAGATCGGCAACTTGAAAGGCATACAGAGCAAATCTTGCCAACATCACGTGGGAACTGAATGAGATCTTGTTTTACCTGTGCATGAAACAGACAGCAGAAGGATAAAATTTTGTGTGGTGGAAAACTTTCTATCAGATTGTTTATTTATAGTGATAATGGTGTTGTTTTTTTTAAAATGTTATTAGTATTTTCTACATGGGGAAGGAATGAATTTATGATTGGAAGTCTGAGAAATCAACAGTTGTTGTTTGAATATTGGACCTGATTTGGTTTATTACGCGAGTGTAATACTTTAGTAAGTGTCTGTTGATCTGATCATGATTGATCAAGTTGGCAAACGCTTCAATAAGATAACGTGGTGACACGCCCTTACGCGAGTTTATCTTCTGTTGCCTATCTATTTTATACTTCTTTGCTCTAAGCAATCTCTACCAATGCAGTTTTCACACTTTTCCCATTGGTCAATTTCAAGATTGAGCTCAGAATCGACCAATCAAATGCTAGAGATTTTAGACTGGTCCCAAAACTTAAGATTTATTACCTAGCACCCAGAGTTTGTTTCTTATCAAAGAACATAAATGTTTTTTTGACAACATATATCTGAACAGTTTCTGTAGAGCATCATACATCAGAATTATAATTTCAATAATAATACCATTACAAACTATATACCGGAGTATAAGTTAGACAGCAATATCTTTTGTTTCGGTCAAATTCCAGTATAAAAACACCTTACAAAGCATTATTCCGAGCATCTGTTCTATTTAGATCATATTATTATATATACTGCTAATACCAACAACTTTGGATAAGAACAAACATATTTTAAATTTTTTAGGGGTTCGCCTTTTTATGACCCAGACTTTTTCAAGTACATGTAAGCCCACACTCAGCTTCATTTTCTTTATTGACTTGATTGGGTGTTAAATTGTTTAAGCTCCTATGAGGGTGTCATTATAGGGCTTTTATTTTATTCAGATCACTTATATAGTGATAGGAGCGTCTTTGTCCCCATCATTCTATACAGCCGGGTCTTAATGCTTCTCTGGCTTTTGGTAAATTTTTGCGTAGTAAAAATGTTATGGCCCCCCCTTTCATGAGTTTTTTAAACCCATTGATTTACAATTAGAACCCTTTGTCAAAACGGATTTTTAAAGGTCGTGCATCCTTAAGAATTTCTTTCATCGCTTTTACTACAGACTTCGCAGTTTTATCTTTTAAAGGTTTAACCCGTAACTTCCTGGAAAACACTCAATAGTGAATGTAGAAAGCGCACGCCATCTTTTTCTTTAGACAAATTCTCCATGCTTAGCAATCTATATCCCACATTTCATTTTATGACTCACACGAACTTGAGCCCTCTTGATTTGATGAGGAACTTGTTTCCGAAGGGAGTAAGAGTCCCGCTTCTCCAACCAGTCTTTGATTAAACTGAAGACTGAATTCACCAGGATAATCATTCTTCAGTGCATAAAACAATTTAGCAGTACCACTGTAAGATGCTGGATTTTTCGCGTTATAATAGTTTTTTCTTCAATAGGTCCTCTTTTTCAGATGTTTTCATGCTGACTGTTTTACAATTGAATGAATCAAGACTACACATACTATCATATTTAAGGGCATACCCGAAGAAAAAGTATGGCTCCATAGCTTGTACTACCCAAAGGGAAATAACCCAAGCAAAAGGGATACAACCCATTGTTAAATTTATGAAAATATCCTATGCAGTGACTCCCATTACAAGACACTCAGTGCCCGCTTTAGACACCGTTCAGGGGCTCAAGTATCACCCGAGTTTGAGCCCCATAAAAGGGTTTGAAATTCAATTTGAATAAACCCTCCCCACCCAGGTTAATATTCTATAAGCAAAGGGAAACAACCCCTTGATCAAAGTATGAAAATATTCTATGTAGTAATCTCCCATTACAACAATTTGCTAACGTTCTACATTTAACCCCCATTGTGGATTTCGGCTCCTGGTGTGGATTTAGCTCCCACCACTTCTGTAGTACTGACAACACAATGTAAATAAAATCATTCCCGCTAAAAAAGGCTCTAACATTAGTGATAAAAATACCAGATCATATTAATAAACATAAATTATGGTAAATTTTAAGGTATAATTACACCAATGTACTCAACAACTTGTCTGAAGTCAGAGCACCAAAGCCCACTTTTAGGATGTAAGAAGCGCAAACAAAATTCCACTCCCTCTGTCCGTTTTTTGTAGGTTTAGGAGAAAAGCATCGAGGAGTTTTACACTTTATTAGTCATCGCATCTCAAAATGGAAAGCGAGCGATTAACTGTAGGGAAGGGGGGTTGGGGGTCAATCACCAAACATGCAGTTGTTCACGATTTTCGCTCGTTTCCTTTTTGATAAACTTTTTAAAATATTTTACAAATATCTTATTAAAATAAGGACTATGTTTAATTTTCCGTATTTTATAAACTACATCTCCATAGTATTCCGGGTGTGTAAGACCAAGTTTTAAAAGTGTTTTAAGGTCAGTATTATATTTCTTTAACAGTTCAGACGATCTGTAGTAAAATTTACTGAAAGCTTTCCGTAGCTTATGATAACGGTAATTATTTAGTGATATGAAGATTTCTATCATTAAAATCCTCTTAACTTTGATCAAGCCAACCCCAACAATGTAGGATGAAAAGGGACTTTGATTTACGGGTAAATGCGAATCCTATAAAGCTGGGGATTGGTTTATATTCTGGATATGCTTCCATAAAGGAAATGTAAGAAGCTGTCCCACCGGGAAAAGGTCCATGAATCATAGTAAAAAAAATGACCTGTATCTCTATAGGATTGAACTCAGGATTTTCTATGTAACAAATCATGACAAGTTGGCAAGGCTTATTACCAAACGGCTCAGAAAATACAAGGATAACTTCCAATTGTTTAAAAGATAGATTACCATTAGTTTAATCGGGGGAAAACAAGATGTTCCATTTTGCTATACCGGGGAATTCATGATACAATGCGACGAGTGTGAGGAATGGTATCATGGGTCCAGTATTAATGTCTTTTCGCAGGATGCTATGGATATTGATAAATATATTTGCCCTTTATGTAAATCTTAGGCAATCGGATAGACGCCCAGTAATTGTATTTCAGGTATGGCCACTGGAATTGATGAGACAATCAGGTTTTTCGATTTGTTTTGTTTGTTTGTTTTGGGTTTAACGCCGTTTTTCAACAGTATCTCAGTCATGTAACGGCGGGCAGTTTACCTAACCGGTAATAATAATAATAATAATAATAATAACTTTATTTTCTGAAGGTGACATACTAAGTGTACAAATACAGATATTTTACAACTTGTTTCCAGTATGGCTTTCAACTGATATACATTCACACATACACACAATCATACAGTCAATTTATAATTTAACATTTATACAAAAATACACATATCAGAATTACTTAAATTTTCTCGACAAACAAGTCTCAAATTAAAGAAGTCTTAAATAAATGTAATGTAACAATAACTATGTTTTAAAAGAATTATCATGCGTCACAAAGATTATACATGACAATAATATGACAATGATTATACATGGTGTTCCTGTATTCTGTACCAGTACAAACCAGTTCTCCGCAAGTAACTGCTAATTTCCCCACATGAATCAGAGGTGGAGGACTAATGATTTCAAACACAATGTCGAGCTGTTAACTGGAATCTACATTCCGCGCGGAAAGCCGCCCTAATGTACTTTATTACCAAGTATTTTCGGTATGATTTTGGCAAGAAAGTACGCTAAGAAGATTGTCAATATATGCTGTGAAAATGTGTGGTTCCCGTAGGAAGATATATAGTCAAAAATCAGAATGTCTAGTAAGATGCTCAAACCTAAGTGTTCAAATTTCCATACATGTACAAGATGCTATATAAGAGTATTGACACTGATTGAAGAAAAGTTTGATTTAATCAGTTAGTAACATAATGAAAAGATCTTTCATTTCATTATATTATGTTTCCTGGTTCTGTGAAATAAAGGTACTATTGGATATGATACAGATATGGTTAGGGGACACTTCTATGACGCTCGAATCAATGCCTTTGCCTCAGGGAAAACTGTATGAAAAATTTATCTTGGGCTTACGCTAAACATTGATTTGTAGCAACAATCACACATACGCTTTAAGAATATTTTCATCGAAATTCTTACTTGAAAAAGGAACACTAAACTGCCGAAGTGGTGTATGGTTTTGTTTTTAAATGTTTGTGTAAGGTGTAAAATAGCTTTAAATACTGGTGAAGTTATAAAAAACGCTGGAAAAAAAACTTCAGTCCTTAGTGCGGCGCGAACTGCGAAATTTCCCTTTTTTAAGTCTAATTAATCAGCTCTTGCATATTTAAAATGTACATAATTTTTTGCATTAAGTATTTCATCTTACATCTTTATGTCTAAGATATTAGGCATTAGGTATTTCATCTTATGTCAAAGGTATTAGGAATTAGGTATTTCATTTATGTCAAAGGTATTAGGAGACATTAATAAAACTCTTGTTGTGGCTATCGTACTTTAAAAATAAATAAAGTATACAGTTTGTATAATATAGTTTTCAGTTACAGACATAAGTTAGTTCAGAAAAACACTAACTGCGCAGTTTAAAAAAAGACGACGCACAAGATCTGTTGTCAGAGCCCTATAAGTACAAACTGCGCATTTGTCCCTTTGCACAACCTTTAGCATTTATCTTTGTAACTGTCCTTAAGTCTCCGTTAATGGCAGAGTGAAGGAGTCGGGTTTGCACCGAAAAACCCTGGCAAATATCATTTCCTATTTTGTTTCGTAAAGGGGGACAAAACGGGCTTTAACAATTGAAATATTTTCTACACTTGATTCTGGCAGGAGGGCAGTTTGTCCCGAGAATTGTGTTGTCCAAAATCCTCCTCCTGTAAAACAAGGGGTCAGTTTCTTTTACAACTGGTTTCTGGTGGGTTGTTTACCCAGGAAAGGTGTATAAACTGAATGCCTTAGCATGAGTGAAAGCGACGTAAAACCCAACATTAACTGGCCATGGCAGGAAACTAGCGCAATTTGAATGGAAACGTCGGTAAAGAATGGAAACTAATACATTTTTTTAGTATTAAGAATATTACATCACTATTGACCTAGGTCAAAATGAACCAGACCTGCTAAAATCATTTTTGTTTTGTTTTGAGTGTCTATTTATAGACAGTAATGAAATATATAATGCAGCAAGACAATAAACCGAAAAAAAAAGAGAAAAAAAACAGACAGAAAATAAGAAATGAGTTTTATTTAGTCTGTTTATATGGGCAGTAATGAAATATATAATGCTTCAAGACAACAAACTGAAATAAATCACTAGGAAATAAGAAATGGATTTTATCGAGTCTGTTTATGGGCAGTAATGAAATACATAATGCTGCATATGCCCTTTTGCACCAGTTTAAGTCATCCTCTATTTTTAGGAACAGCAAAACCGATTTGTTCCTTTTACAAAAAGTATATTTTAACTAAGTCATGGCCATGGTCTGGCTTTGTAAACTCAAACCACAGTACCAGATTACAACGTAACGTGTTAAATAACAATCCTAGGTCTGATGACTCTAGGTTAAATACTTTTTGAGATATACATGACATAAATTCGGACAGACGTACGGACAAGAACAATTTTAGGTCTCCCAAAAAACAACAAGAAACAAAAGCTCTCTGTTGACAGCACACTCGACTTTTCGAAGAATTGATGGAAGTATGGGTTCAAAATATTAACAGAGATTTTCTGACAAAAGAAAAAAAAATAAATAAGACAAACAATCTACCTGTATTTGTGGATCTGGATATATCTTGTACTATATGGCAATGTGTGACCATGATGGTAAGCAAGTGTTTAAAGTTTCGAAGTTATACATCAAGTATATTAGACAAAATATGTAATTATATGCGAAACGTAACTAATTTCTATGCCAAAAGAAAACGCCATGACTGAGCTAAAGACCAAAGACCTTGTCCTAGTTATGTAGGCTTGCCTATATATGCATACTATGATGGTAAACAAGTGGTCATCAGAAAAAGTTGTTTAAAGGTACATGTTTGTATTTCTATTTCTGTTTCGAAAGGCTTCAGAAAGGGATTAAATGCCCCGTGTTTACACTACAGACAAAGTTTGATGAAAATTCTGCAAAAGACTTCATGAAAAAAAAATTTAAATGTATTTCTGTGTTTAGCTCTAGAGGACCCTACAAGGGGACCATTGCGCGTTTTGAAACAAATTTGGAAATGACCTTATAATGGTGGTACAGACCAGGTTTGATCAAGACCCATCATGCTGTTCATAGCAGAAGTCGTTTAAAGCTTTTTTTCTAGTTTTAGCTCTAGTGGTCACCAAAAGGGGTAAAGTGCCACAAGCAGTAATCGTTAAGGTCCGCCAATATTGTTTCCCTATTGAGAACTAGGCAAATCTAACTTTTGATAAGTAACACACAACATATAACACTTAAGAGGTAATGCGTAACATGTATACAAGAGGTAACTGATAACACGTAACACATAATGTGCCATACATAAGAGAATAAGCATAAAAACTAAGACAAAATGTCCCTAATAGGCTTCCGTACAATACTGACTAGAAACATATTATTTTAATACTTTTCATGGTGGATCACCTAAGGACCATTCCAGCGGATTTTCTTTAAACTTACCCAGTGATCTTTTTAAGTGATTGTTGCCGGACGACGGAAAACGGATACATATAGTGGCTGATTTCCGCCAGAGTCGTCCTGTCGTTCTGGCGCCCCCGCCATAACGAAAGAACGACGTTTTCCTCTATTGGCGTTGTCTCGTTCTGTCGTTCTTGCGCCCCCGCCATAACGAAAGAACGACATTTTCCTCTTTTGGCGTTGTTTCGTTCCCTCGTTCTGGCGCCCCCGCCATAACGATATAACGAAGAATGCAACGCGACAGAACGAAAGAACGACACTTATAAATGGCGCCCTAAAAACCGTCGTCTTGGCGTTCTGTCGTTCTGGCGCCCCCGCCACAACGACGGAACGAAACAACACCAAATGTGAAAATATCGTTCTGGCGTTCTGGCGCGTTCCGGTAGAGTATGCGCAGTATTGTCATGTTTCGGCAGAGTAACTCGGGGTTATTCCCTTTTAGTGGAGACCGCCATTTGGGTTGCTCCTAATCCCCATATCTTACCCGTTCTGTACATTCATATTCGGCAACTTTCGATTTTCACAGAGTGTGGCGGAAACAGACGACGAAAAATTTTTATTTTTAGACATATTTAAGAGGCTGTTGTTGTGGTCTTAGCCGATTTCATCATGTTTATGAGATGTATATAATTTAATGTCATTTTGATAATTGTATCTTTTAAAGGTTCATTATGTTTGCTGCTAATTGATGATCCAGTTTTTCGTCATATTTAAACATATTTACTTTTGTTTAGCGTAAAATATGGTTAAGATGTTCCAACGTTTTTATCAGTATGTTTATTTTTCCAAATTTGAATGACGTGAGTATCATAGTATAGCTGAATATATCCATTAAGTCGCTGTTATTTTCAACTTAAGCTTGAAACAAAACCAGGTGATATGAATGAAATGAAGTGTGAAATATGAAAGATAGGTGCCGTTTCCAAACTTTTATGGATTCCGTGAAAAAGTGTATCTATCTATTTATGAAACAGTAGAAATGGGCTTAAGCAAAGTACAAAAACTATGACAACACTGCGCATGCTCTACCGGAACGCGCCATGACGTCAGAACGATATTTTCACATTTGGCGTTGTTTCGTTCCGTCGTTGTGGCGGGGGCGCCAGAATGACAAAACGCCAAGACGACGTTTTTTAGGGCGCCGTTTATAAGTGTCGTTCTTTCGTTCTGTCGTGTTGCATTCTTCGTTATATCGTTTTGACGGGGGCGCCAGAACGAGGGAACGAAACAACGCCAAAAGAGGAAAACGTCGTTCTTTCGTTATGGCGGGGGCGCCAGAACGACAGAACGAAACAACGCCAAAAGAGAAAAACGTCGTTCTTTCGTTATGGCGGGGGCGCCAGAACGACAGAACAACACTGGCAGAAATCAGCCACCATAGATACAGTAAAAGCGTAACTTGAGCTTCCTTCTGGTAAACTAAAAATACTACTATATGACTTTAACCAAGAAACATGAAATGTGTTGTGTTTCATCATACAATCGTATACATACACTCAGTTCCAAAAGAAAGTGTGCACTTAGTTTTCGTTATTTTTTCTCGGTTATTTTCATGAAAACTTATAATGTTTGGTACCAAAATTTAAATCAGTTCGTAAACAAATTGGTGTGCATTTTAGATTTTGAGCTATACCTGAGAGTTAGTGTATGAAGAAATGAAACAAAGACGTCGGGGAATTTTTGAAATATTTAAACTTAAAAAGTGCACACTTTCTTTTGGAACTGAGTATATGCATGTATTGAGTGATCACCCATGAAGCCTAAAACAGGTTTATTAGGGTTACTCCCTCCGCCAAAAATGGTCCACAGGTGCGTAAAGATTTCATTGCGTGCTTATGAGTGCTCATACGGCTTTAAGCGTTACTTTGTCAATGAAAGCTATAAATATTGTGCTTTTAAAAGAAAGACCAAAATCACTAAAGTTTGGACATATTCTAAATGCTGAAATGCTAGTCTCAAGAAACAGTTTTTGTCGGGGTAAGAGAAGTAGGTTCGGTCAGTTAACCTTAAAGAAAGTCTTTTCACAACTACAGACAGTTTGGAAGACTAATTTAAAATATTGTCTTCAAAGAAACATTTTAGCCTTCCAAACTTTCTCTTAAAATCCAATAGCCATTTTTTGCAAATAGTCTTGCAAATTTGACAACACTTCCTTAATTCCTACAGGTATACCTTACTTTTAAGGCATTTAAGGCCGTGAGGCTGTTTCTCAGTATACATATTTGGTTAATTAAAGGGTCCCTATTAAATTTGTATATAAAATTTTGATCCACCAGTTATAATCAAAGAGACCCACTTCTCGGTTCCTAAGACATTAGGCTAGTTTCATAGGAGCTAGCCCCCTAGACCATTGGGGAAGTGGTAAAACATAATTGGATGCCAAAAAAGACCCACTTTTCCACTTCGTGGCCCGACAATCGACTTCGGACCAAACCGAATTAAATTAGACCCTACAATTAACCAAGTTCAATATATATATGGACGCATTTGAGCCGCACCATGAGAAAACAAACGTAGTGCATCCGCGCAGTCTGGTCGAGATCCATGCTGTTCGCAAATGCACTATGTTGGTTTTCTCATGGTGCGGCTCATTTATGTTTAATGTTTTCTCGAAATGACAATGTTTAACTCAAGAAACAGCTGCAGTGCTGCCTCAGCGTCCAATGGCATCTGTGTATCTGGCTCCAAAAGATGTGCTAATTCTGTGAATTCCTCAAAGTGTCTTTTTGCCGTGAATACATGTTTTCGCAAACTTTTACGTCACTCAGGTATATTGCAGTGCCGCAGTCGTTGGCTTCAAACAGGTCTGGTATAAAGTACATCGCGTCAGGTCACGTTTTCTACCAATAACTGAAGCTTATATTGTGAACGTTCCCTTGCTGTGCTATCCTGTCTAAGCAAAATATTAAGTTCTCACATAATTGTATTGCGTCCATTCATGTAACGTCCCTGTATCGTGTAAATCTTTGAAAAAGTTCACCCACCAATGGATTCCGTGTTGTTGTAATATACTCCAGATGTCACTTTTCAATGCGCTGATTAGATGTGTGTTTTCAGTGCCAGCATTCGA
The DNA here is from genome assembly GCF_021730395.1 of Mercenaria mercenaria. Classification (NCBI taxonomy): domain Eukaryota; kingdom Metazoa; phylum Mollusca; class Bivalvia; order Venerida; family Veneridae; genus Mercenaria; species Mercenaria mercenaria. The sequence goes on along the minus strand of NC_069377.1, from coordinate 41,520,532 downwards.
GAGACCATTTCAATGCATCTAAATAGTATCTTGTAATTAAATGTAGGTCATTATTTGAGTCCGAAACCTCTAACTATATTACATTTCTATAAAACCCATCCACCGCGTCATGAATACAAAATCCATACGGCTTTAATTTGTTGGGGTCATGTATGTGTCATATCAAATTCGATACACGCGCCGGCGACGACGATGTGCTTTTTGCAGTTCAATATCAACTGGATCCAGCGCTTTCATCATCGCCATGACGTCGTCCCGTTTCACGTAAATTTTTTAATCAAGCATTCCTCGACGCCACATTGTACGATAAACTATGTACTTCCACTGCTTAGGTAGCAGTTGGTAGTTTCCAGCCACAGATTCGAATTGGCCAGGGTCAAAATCTGTCATTAGAGATAAAACCTTGAAGTGAAGGCTGTTTTGATGTTTGAAATATTTGTTGATGTGAGTTTGTGATTAACAAGTTTAAGAATGGTATGTTGCAGAAATTCTGGCAGATGCGAATGTAAGCTTGATGGCATCATTTTCATATAACTGCTTGAAATGCATATATACCACTATCAGCATTGAGCGTCTCGTGAACTGTCAAATGTCATATAGGCCTCACACAGTTGAAAATAGTGAAAAAAGTAAATCGGTTGACAGGTATTTTTGTCCAGCTTTGCAAGTAATACTTGAAAACTGAGTACAGAATGCATGGCCATTTGGCTCTATCATTTCTCCTTACATTTTAAGGCCAGTTGGAGATATGGCTAATTTGGGCTGAAATGTCATGTATTTTCGCGGGCTGAAATTGTCTTTCAGGTGGCTTGTGGATTTAAAAATCTATGCTTTGTATGAAGTTTATATGTATTTTATTTCTTCTTCAAGTAAGATGTAAAACCGGTTTTTTTTATTTTCAGGTCTGCATCTCGTAAGATATCGGAAGCCGTCTGACTTGGCCACATCGCTCGGAAGTCCGAAGTACTAGAAAAAACCGCCATCTGCTACCTTAAGACATTTGTCAATTTTTGTAAGTACTATTTCATGCTTTCTTTTGTGTTGTTCAAGCTCTCCAGTATGTGTTATTTAAAAATCCGAGCTGAATGGATTCATAACATAGACAGATGTTGTTTGATATGGTAGAAGTTAAGGGGAGGTAACTCTGATTTTACCGGGTAAGTAAATCTTATTTTTGTTTGTAGTGTAGGGTTTTCTTAAAATTTCTAGTGGGAAACACATTTCTTTTGTAGTTTATATCAAATTTAAAGGAATAAGGACTATTTAAAGGAAATTTAGGTGCAACTTTTTGGCATTTTGTAAATACATGGCTGTTTCACAAGGCTCATAACTGGATTTTGTGGTGATATTTCTTTCGAAGATATTTCTCGAGTGGCAGGTATGATTATAGTTCTTACAAATTTCTATTGTGGCTTTATCGGTGTCAGGACATGACGACAGAAGAAAAGTGTAGAGAGTGGATACAGTGGATACATCTTGGGTGCATTTAAGGTCCTGGAGTGAGGTAACATTTGCAAATATTTGTTTTTAATTAAGAGAAGATATGGTTTCTCGGAGATGTACTTGGAGATTGCTCGAATTTGTTAAAATAGGCAAGTTTGGCAACAACAACAACAACAACAACAACAACAAAAGTGCATTGTAAACTATTTATTTAAAGCTATTTTATACTTACTGTATGTAAGGTAATATGAAACAGTACTTGTAAACAGGGGCGGCTTTTCCTGAGCTTGCGGACTTTAAGTACGGTTAGTCTTGGGTAAGTAAGCTGTGCTGCTTTTAATTCTGTTCCTCAAGTATGCAGGGCTGTGCACAATGCTAATACAGTACATTTATGGCCATCATGTAATAGTAGGCAAGTCTTTTTTTAATGTCAGAAAGATAGATGCAGTAAGAAATATGTGTGTAAAATGGGGCCAAATCCACAATATGTACACATTGTTTGGACATGTGCAATTTGCAAGAAGAACAAAGCATTGTTTAAATAATGGTAAAATTTTATTTGTCATAGATCATTTTCTTAGAATCAGGTGCCAGACAGCCCATGGAGATGCATGTCTGGTCCTTAAGGTAGCAGTTGGTAGTTTCCTGCCACAGATTCGAATTGGCCAGGTCAAAATCTGTCATTAGAGATAAAACCTTGAAGTGAAGGCTGTTTTGATGTTTGAAATATTTGTTGATGTGAGTTTGTGATTAACAAGTTTAAGAATGGTATGTTGCAGAAATTCTGGCAGATGCGAATGTAAGCTTGATGGCATCATTTTCATATAACTGCTTGAAATGCATATATACCACTATCAGCATTGAGCGTTCCGTGAACTGTCAAATGTCATATAGGCCTCACACAGTTGAAAATAGTGAAAAAAGTAATCGGTTGACAGGTATTTTTGTCCAGCTTTGCAAGTAATACTTGAAACTGTGTACAGAATGCAAGGGGCCATTTGGCTCTATCATTTCTCCTTACATTTTAAGGCCAGTTGGAGATATGGCTAATTTGGGCTGAAATGTCATGTATTTTCGCGGGCTGAAATTGTCTTTCAGGTGGCTTGTGGATTTAAAAATCTATGCTTTGTATGAAGTTTACTATGTATTTTATTTCTTCTTCAAGTAAGATGTAAACCGGTTTCTTTTTATTTTCAGGTCTGCATCTCGTAAGATATCGGAAGCCGTCTGACTTGGCCACATCGCTCGGAAGTCCGAAGTACTAGAAAAAACCGCCATCTGCTACCTTAAACATTTGTCAATTTTTGTAAGTACTATTTCATGCTTTCTTTTGTGTTGTTCAAGCTCTCCAGTATGTGTTATTTAAAAATCCGAGCTGAATGGATTCATAACATAGACAGATGTTGTTTGATATGGTAGAAGTTAAAGGGGGAGGTAACTCTGATTTTACCGGTAAGTAAATCTTATTTTTGTTTGTAGTGTAGGGTTTTCTTAAAATTTCTAGTGGGAAACACATTTCTTTTGTAGTTTATATCAAATTGAAAGGAATAAGGACTATTTAAAGGAAATTTAGGTGCAACTTTTTGGCATTTTGTAAATACATGGCTGTTTCACAAGGCTCGGAACTGGATTTTGTGGTGATATTTCTTTCGAAGATATTTCTCGAGTGGCAGGTATGATTATAGTTCTTACAAATTTCTATTGTGGCTTTATCGGTGTCAGGACATGACGACAGAAGAAAAGTGTAGAGAGTGGATACAGTGGATACATCTTGGGTGCATTTAAGGTCCTGGAGTGAGGTAACATTTGCAAATATTTTTTTTTAAATTAAGAGAAGATATGGTTTCTCGGAGATGTACTTGGAGATTGCTCGAATTTGTTAAAATAGGCAAGTTTGGCAACAACAACAACAACAACATACAACAACAAAAGTGCATTGTAAACTATTTATTTAAAGCTATTTTTTTACTTACTGTATGTAAGGTAATATGAAACAGTACTTGTAAACAGGGGCGGCTTTTCCTGAGCTTGCGGACTTTAAGTACGGTTAGTCTTGGGTAAGTAAGCTGTGCTGCTTTTAATTCTGTTCCTCAAGTATGCAGGGCTGTGCACAATGCTAATACAGTACATTTATGGCCATCATGTAATAGTAGGCAAGTCTTTTTTTAATGTCAGAAAGATAGATGCAGTAAGAAATATGTGTGTAAAATGGGGCCAAATCCACAATATTGTACACATTGTTTGGACATGTGCAATTTGCAAGAAGAACAAAGCATTGTTTAAATAATGGTAAGATTTTATTTGTCATAGATCATTTTCTTAGAATCAGGTGCCAGACAGTCCATGGAGATGCATGTCTTGGTCCTTAAGGTAGCATTTGGGTAGTTTCCTGCCACAGATTCGAATTGGCCAGGTCAAAATCTGTCATTAGAGATAAAACCTTGAAGTGAAGGCTGTTTTGATGTTTGAAATATTTGTTGATGTGAGTTTGTGATTAACAAGTTTAAGAATGGTATGTTGCAGAAATTTCTGGCAGATGCGAATGTAAGCTTGATGGCATCATTTTCATATAACTGCTTGAATGCATATATACCACTATCAGCATTGAGCGTCTCGTGAACTGTCAAATGTCATATAGGCCTCACACAGTTGAAAATAGTGAAAAAAGTAATCGGTTGACAGGTATTTTTGTCCAGCTTTGCAAGTAATACTTGAAACTGTGTACAGAATGCAAGTGGCCATTTGGCTCTATCATTTCTCCTTACATTTTAAGGCCAGTTGGAGATATGGCTAATTTGGGCTGAAATGTCATTTTATTTTCGCGGGCTGAAATTGTCTTTCAGGTGGCTTGTGGATTTAAAAATCTATGCTTTGTATGAAGTTTACTATGTATTTTATTTCTTCTTCAAGTAAGATGTAAACCGGTTTCTTTTTATTTTCAGGTCTGCATCTCGTAAGATATCGGAAGCCGTCTGACTTGGCCACATCGCTCGGAAGTCCGAAGTACTAGAAAAAACCGCCATCTGCTACCTTAAGACATTTGTCAATTTTTGTAAGTACTATTTCATGCTTTCTTTTGTGTTGTTCAAGCTCTCCAGTATGTGTTATTTAAAAATCCGAGCTGAATGGATTCATAACATAGACAGATGTTGTTTGATATGGTAGAAGTTAAGGGGAGGTAACTCTGATTTTACCGGGTAAGTAAATCTTATTTTTGTTTGTAGTGTAGGGTTTTCTTAAAATTTCTAGTGGGAAACACATTTCTTTTGTAGTTTATATCAAATTGAAAGGAATAAGGACTATTTAAAGGAAATTTAGGTGCAACTTTTTGGCATTTTGTAAATACATGGCTGTTTCACAAGGCTCGGAACTGGATTTTGTGGTGATATTTCTTTCGAAGATATTTCTCGAGTGGCAGGTATGATTATAGTTCTTACAAATTTCTATTGTGGCTTTATCGGTGTCAGGACATGACGACAGAAGAAAAGTGTAGAGAGTGGATACAGTGGATACATCTTGGGTGCATTTAAGGTCCTGGAGTGAGGTAACATTTGCAAATATTTGTTTTTAATTAAGAGAAGATATGGTTTCTCGGAGATGTACTTGGAGATTGCTCGAATTTGTTAAAATAGGCAAGTTTGGGCAACAACAACAACAACAACAACAACAACAAAAGTGCATTGTAAACTATTTTTTAAAGCTATTTTTTTACTTACTGTATGTAAGGTAATATGAAACAGTACTTGTAAACAGGGGCGGCTTTTCCTGAGCTTGCGGACTTTAAGTACGGTTAGTCTTGGGTAAGTAAGCTGTGCTGCTTTTAATTCTGTTCCTCAAGTATGCAGGGCTGTGCACAATGCTAATACAGTACATTTATGGCCATCATGTAATAGTAGGCAAGTCTTTTTTTAATGTCAGAAAGATAGATGCAGTAAGAAATATGTGTGTAAAATGGGGCCAAATCCACAATATTGTACACATTGTTTGGACATGTGCAATTTGCAAGAAGAACAAAGCATTGTTTAAATAATGGTAAGATTTTATTTGTCATAGATCATTTTCTTAGAATCAGGTGCCAGACAGTCCATGGAGATGCATGTCTTGGTCCTTAAGGTAGCAGTTGGTAGTTTCCTGCCACAGATTCGAATTGGCCAGGTCAAAATCTGTCATTAGAGATAAAACCTTGAAGTGAAGGCTGTTTTGATGTTTGAAATATTTGTTGATGTGAGTTTGTGATTAACAAGTTTAAGATGGTATGTTGCAGAAATTCTGGCAGATGCGAATGTAAGCTTGATGGCATCATTTCATATAACTGCTTGAAATGCATATATACCACTATCAGCATTGAGCGTCTCGTGAACTGTCAAATGTCATATAGGCCTCACACAGTTGAAAATAGTGAAAAAAGTAATCGGTTGACAGGTATTTTTGTCCAGCTTTGCAAGTAATACTTGAAACTGTGTACAGAATGCAAGTGGCCATTTGGCTCTATCATTTCTCCTTACATTTTAAGGCCAGTTGGAGATATGGCTAATTTGGGCTGAAATGTCATGTATTTTCGCGGGCTGAATTGTCTTTCAGGTGGCTTGTGGATTTAAAATCTATGCTTTGTATGAAGTTTACTATGTATTTTATTTCTTCTTCAAGTAAGATGTAAACCGGTTTTTTTATTTTCAGGTCTGCATCTCGTAAGATATCGGAAGCCGTCTGACTTGGCCACATCGCTCGGAAGTCCGAAGTACTAGAAAAAACCGCCATCTGCTACCTTAAGACATTTGTCAATTTTTGTAAGTACTATTTCATGCTTTCTTTTGTGTTGTTCAGCTCTCCAGTATGTGTTTTTTAAAAAATCCGAGCTGAATGGATTCATAACATAGACAGATGTTGTTTGATATGGTAGAAGTTAAGGGGAGGTAACTCTGATTTTACCGGGTAAGTAAATCTTATTTTTGTTTGTAGTGTAGGGTTTTCTTAAAATTTCTAGTGGGAAACACATTTCTTTTGTAGTTTATATCAAATTGAAAGGAATAAGGACTATTTAAAGGAAATTTAGGTGCAACTTTTGGCATTTTGTAAATACATGGCTGTTTCACAAGGCTCGGAACTGGATTTTGTGGTGATATTTCTTTCGAAGATATTTCTCGAGTGGAGGTATGATTATAGTTCTTACAAATTTCTATTGTGGCTTTATCGGTGTCAGGACATGACGACAAAAGAAAAAGTGTAGAGAGTGGATACAGTGGATACATCTTGGGTGCATTTAAGGTCCTGGAGTGAGGTAACATTTGCAATATTTGTTTTTAATTAAGAGAAGATATGGTTTCTCGGAGATGTACTTGGAGATTGCTCGAATTTGTTAAAATAGGCAAGTTTGGCAACAACAACAACAACAACAACAACAACAAAAGTGCATTGTAAACTATTTATTTAAAGCTATTTTATACTTACTGTATGTAAGGTAATATGAAACAGTACTTGTAAACAGGGGCGGCTTTTCCTGAGCTTGCGGACTTGAAGTACAGTTAGTCTTGGGTAAGTAAGCTGTGCTGCTTTTAATTCTGTTCCTCAAGTATGCAGGGCTGTGCACAATGCTAATACAGTAATTTATGGCCATCATGTAAATAGTAGGCAAGTCTTTTTTTAATGTCAGAAAGATAGATGCAGTAAGAAATATGTGTGTAAAATGGGGCCAAATCCACAATATTGTAGACATTGTTTGGACATGTGCAATTTGCAAGAAGAACAAAGCATTGTTTAAATATTGGTAAGATTTTATTTGTCATAGATCATTTTCTTAGAATCAGGTGCCAGACAGTCCATGGAGATGCATGTCTTGGTCCTTAAGACATTTGTCAATTTTTGTAAGTACTATTTCATGCTTTCTTTTGTGTTGTTCAAGCTCTCCAGTATGTGTTATTTAAAAATCCGAGCTGAATGGATTCATAACATAGACAGATGTTGTTTGATATGGTAGAAGTTAAGGGGAGGTAACTCTGATTTTACCGGGTAAGTAAATCTTATTTTTGTTTGTAGTGTAGGGTTTTCTTAAAATTTCTAGTGGGAAACACATTTCTTTTGTAGTTTATATCAAATTGAAAGGAATAAGGACTATTTAAAGGAAATTTAGGTGCAACTTTTTGGCATTTTGTAAATACATGGCTGTTTCACAAGGCTCGGAACTGGATTTTGTGGTGATATTTCTTTCGAAGATATTTCTCGAGTGGCAGGTATGATTATAGTTCTTAAAAATTTTCTATTGTGGCTTTATCGGTGTCAGGACATGACGACAGAAGAAAAGTGTAGAGAGTGGTTTACAGTGGATACATCTTGGGTGCATTTAAGGTCCTGGAGTGAGGTAACATTTGCAAATATTTGTTTTTAATTAAGAGAAGATATGGTTTCTCGGAGATGTACTTGGAGATTGCTCGAATTTGTTAAAATAGGCAAGTTTGGCAACAACAACAACAACAACAACAACAACAAAAGTGCATTGTAAACTATTTATTTAAAGCTATTTTATACTTACTGTATGTAAGGTAATATGAAACAGTACTTGTAAACAGGGGCGGCTTTTCCTGAGCTTGCGGACTTTAAGTACGGTTAGTCTTGGGTAAGTAAGCTGTGCTGCTTTTAATTCTGTTCCTCAAGTATGCAGGGCTGTGCACAATGCTAATACAGTACATTTATGGCCATCATGTAATAGTAGGCAAGTCTTTTTTTAATGTCAGAAAGATAGATGCAGTAAGAAATATGTGTGTAAAATGGGGCCAAATCCACAATATTGTACACATTGTTTGGACATGTGCAATTTGCAAGAAGAACAAAGCATTGTTTAAATAATGGTAAGATTTTATTTGTCATAGATCATTTTCTTAGAATCAGGTGCCAGACAGTCCATGGAGATGCATGTCTTGGTCCTTAAGGTAGCAGTTGGTAGTTTCCTGCCACAGATTCGAATTGGCCAGGTCAAAATCTGTCATTAGAGATAAAACCTTGAAGTGAAGGCTGTTTTGATGTTTGAAATATTTGTTGATGTGAGTTTGTGATTAACAAGTTTAAGAATGGTATGTTGCAGAAATTCTGGCAGATGCGAATGTAAGCTTGATGGCATCATTTTCATATAACTGCTTGAAATGCATATATACCACTATCAGCATTGAGCGTCTCGTGAACTGTCAAATGTCATATAGGCCTCACACAGTTGAAAATAGTGAAAAAGTAATCGGTTGACAGGTATTTTTGTCCAGCTTTGCAAGTAATACTTGAAACTGTGTACAGAATGCAAGTGGCCATTTGGCTCTATCATTTCTCCTTACATTTTAAGGCCAGTTGGAGATATGGCTAATTTGGGCTGAAATGTCATGTATTTTCGCGGGCTGAAATTGTCTTTCAGGTGGCTTGTGGATTTAAAAATCTATGCTTTGTATGAAGTTTACTATGTATTTTATTTCTTCTTCAAGTAAGATGTAAACCGGTTTCTTTTTATTTTCAGGTCTGCATCTCGTAAGATATCGGAAGCCGTCTGACTTGGCCACATCGCTCGGAAGTCCGAAGTACTAGAAAAAACCGCCATCTGCTACCTTAAGACATTTGTCAATTTTTGTAAGTACTATTTCATGCTTTCTTTTGTGTTGTTCAAGCTCTCCAGTATGTGTTATTTAAAAATCCGAGCTGAATGGATTCATAACATAGACAGATGTTGTTTGATAGGGTTTAGAAGTTAAGGGGAGGTAACTCTGATTTTTAAACGGGTAAGTAAATCTTATTTTTGTTTGTAGTGTAGGGTTTTCTTAAAATTTCTAGTGGGAAACACATTTCTTTTGTAGTTTATATCAAATTGAAAGGAATAAGGACTATTTAAAGGAAATTTAGGTGCAACTTTTTGGCATTTTGTAAATACATGGCTGTTTCACAAGGCTCGGAACTGGATTTTGTGGTGATATTTCTTTCGAAGATATTTCTCGAGTGGCAGGTATGATTATAGTTCTTACAAATTTCTATTGTGGCTTTATCGGTGTCAGGACATGACGACAGAAGAAAAGTGTAGAGAGTGGATACAGTGGATACATCTTGGGTGCATTTAAGGTCCTGGAGTGAGGTAACATTTGCAAATATTTGTTTTTAATTAAGAGAAGATATGGTTTCTCGGAGATGTACTTGGAGATTGCTCGAATTTGTTAAAATAGGCAAGTTTGGCAACAACAACAACAACAACAACAACAACAAAAGTGCATTGTAAAATATTTATTTAAAGCTATTTTATACTTACTGTATGTAAGGTAATATGAAACAGTACTTGTAAACAGGGGCGGCTTTTCCTGAGCTTGCGGACTTTAAGTACGGTTAGTCTTGGGTAAGTAAGCTGTGCTGCTTTTAATTCTGTTCCTCAAGTATGCAGGGCTGTGCACAATGCTAATACAGTACATTTATGGCCATCATGTAATAGTAGGTAAGTCTTTTTTTAATGTCAGAAAGATAGATGCAGTAAGAAATATGTGTGTAAAATGGGGCCAAATCCACAATATTGTACACATTGTTTGGACATGTGCAATTTGCAAGAAGAACAAAGCATTGTTTAAATATTGGTAAGATTTTATTTGTCATAGATCATTTTCTTAGAATCAGGTGCCAGACAGTCCATGGAGATGCATGTCTTGGTCCTTAAGACATTTGTCAATTTTTGTAAGTACTATTTCATGCTTTCTTTTGTGTTGTTCAAGTCTCCCAGTATGGTTTATTTAAAATCCGAGCTGAATGGATTCATAACATAGACAGATGTTGTTTGATATGGTAGAAGTTAAGGGGAGGTAACTCTGATTTTACCGGGTAAGTAAATCTTATTTTTGTTTGTAGTGTAGGGTTTTCTTAAAATTTCTAGCGGGAAACACATTTCTTTTGTAGTTTATATCAAATTTAAAGGAATAAGGACTATTTAAAGGAAATATAGGTGCAACTTTTTGGCATTTTGTAAATACATGGCTGTTTCACAAGGCTCGGAACTGGATTTTGTGGTGATATTTCTTTCGAAGATATTTTCTCGAGTGGCAGGTATGATTATAGTTCTTAACAATTTCTATTGTGGCTTTATCGGTGTCAGGACATGACGACAGAAGAAAAGTGTAGAGAGTGGATACAGTGGATACATCTTGGGTGCATTTAAGGTCCTGAGTGAGGTAACATTTGCAAATATTTGTTTTTAATTAAGAGAAGATATGGTTTCTCGGAGATGTACTTGGAGATTGCTCGAATTTGTTAAAATAGGCAAGTTTGGCAACAACAACAACAACAACAACAACAAAAGTGCATTGTAAAATATTTATTTAAAGCTATTTTATACTTACTGTATGTAAGGTAATATGAAACAGTACTTGTAAAACAGGGGCGGCTTTTCCTGAGCTTGCGGACTTTAAGTACGGTTAGTCTTGGGTAAGTAAGCTGTGCTGCTTTTAATTCTGTTCCTCAAGTATGCAGGGCTGTGCACAATGCTATACAGTACATTTATGGCATCATGTAATAGTAGGCAAGTCTTTTTTTAATGTCAGAAAGATAGTGCAGTAAGAAATATGTGTGTAAAATTTGGGGCCAAATCCACAATATTGTACACATTGTTTGGACATGTGCAGTTTGCAAGAAGAACAAAGCATTGTTTAATAATGGTAAGATTTTATTTGTCATAGATCATTTTCTAGAATCAGGTGCCAGACAGTCCATGGAGATGCAATGTCTTGGTCCTTAAGGTAGCAGTTGGTAGTTTCCAGCCACAGATTCGAATTGGCCAGGGTGAAAATCTGTCATTAGAGATAAAACCTTGAAGTGAAGGCTGTTTTGATGTTTGAAATATTTGTTGATGTGAGTTTGTGATTAACAAGTTTAAGAATGGTATGTTGCAGAAATTCTGGCAGATGCGAATGTAAGCTTGATGGCTTCATTTTCATATAACTGCTTGAAATGCATATATACCACTATCAGCATTGAGCGTCTCGTGAACTGTCAAATGTCATATAGGCCTCACACAGTTGAAAATAGTGAAAAAAGTAAATCGGTTGACAGGTATTTTTGTCCAGCTCTGCAAGTAATACTTGAAACTGAGTACAGAATGCAAGTGGCCATTTGGCTCTATCATTTCTCCTTACATTTTAAGGCCAGTTGGAGATATGGCTAATTTGGGCTGAAATGTCATGTATTTTCGCGGGCTGAAATTGTCTTTCAGGTGGCTTGTGGATTTAAAAATCTATGCTTTGTATGAAGTTTACTATGTATTTTATTTCTTCTTCAAGTAAGATGTAAACCGGTATCTTTTTATTTTCAGGTCTGCATCTCGTAAGATATCGGAAGCCGTCTGACTTGGCCACATCGCTCGGAAGTCCGAAGTACTAGAAAAAACCGCCATCTGCTACCTTAGTATTTCTTTGTTTATAACATCAATCGTCACCTCCAAAGGAGTATATATTCTATTCCGCCGTTTCAAATTAAAGCGTTAGAATATCCTCTGTTACAATCCCATGTCGGATCAATAATAATGCAACAATTTCGTAGATCTTAAAGCCTTTCTTAAAGTACTCGAAAATGAGCGGAGTCTTGTCTGTTATAGCTGGTGGCTGACGGTATTTGGACACGATTAACTTCTAAACAATCTCGAACAGTATTACAAAGCAGATACAGAACACCATCCAAGTTTTCATATTTTTCAGTCGGGTTACTGTGCTTGAATAAAATGTTTATCCATGATAATAACTGGTACATGAGTTTTATGCATACAGTTTTGTAACATATATTACATATATTTTACAAGGCAATGTATTTAACCCGCACGGGGCGCTCTGTACTAAGTATCTGTAATTAATGCCATTGGATTGGGAATTTGCGACAGTTGCTTGTGAATGTAGATTCTAAATTTTCCGGCCCCCATTTTAAAATCCACTATGGTTGTTAAAACGGAAACTGTCCTAAAAATCCTGTTTAAATATTGCAGCTCAAACTATACTCAAAACTTGCCACATATATGCGATAAAATGTTTTGCGTATATTATAACAACTGCCATTTTAGAATTCAACATGGCTGCTATAAGTGCACGTGTAAATGTTCTTATCTTGACTGTAAAAGAAATGTTATTCATCTTACAACGCACGGTTTTAATTTGCAGAACTGTATCTATCAACATCAATCTTTACCTTGCTAAATTTCTAAAATGGACTGGTCCATCATTAAGTTTGGGCAATACCATTTAATATTCAAAGGAGTTTTAATTGAAAATTTACAAACTGAATAGCGAACAGTGCAGACCATGATCAGCCTTGGTCTGCACTGGTCGCAAAGGCAGAATCACTTGTCGCCAGCAGGCTAAAGGTTAAACCATTAAATCCAGGAATATGAAGTCCTAATGTTCATGAATTTCTGTTCAGAAAAAAATAGAAAACAAGAACAGATCAAAACAGAATAGAACATAGCTTTTTATTTCACGCGGTGCAACTAAATTTATTTATTTATTTTGTTAGGTTTAACGTCGCACCGACACATTTTAGCGGCTTTCCAGCTTTGATGGTGGAGGAAGACCCCAGGTGCCCCTCCGTGCATTATTTCATCACGAGCGGGCACCTAGGTAGAACCACCGACCTGGATGGCTTCCTCACGTCGATGAGGGGCCAGCGACCTTAATTGAAAAAACAATTCGTTATTTGGTGATAAGAGAGCCAATAAAAATCAGATTCTTCTGGAGAGAAAAAAAAATCGTTTGCAGTTTCGGTGAACAGTAAAATTGGTGATACAAGTGGTGGAGGTGATGGGATAGGCCTGCATTTATCTGTTTATTTAACTGAAAGATACCACACAAATTCCACACCTGTACAGAGTAGAGGGAAACTATATCAGGCAGCAATATCATGTCTTTTATGGTTAAGAAAGCCAAGCTTGAACTAACAAACAAAAATATTTAAGGTAGCATGATTCCCGAGTTTGTATGGTACTTATCTCGATTTTTGGTTTACACAGGTAAATAATGTATTTCAGGACTGAACTGTATAATAGACCTTTTCGGCGTAAATGTATATATACATGATTGTACATATATTATGTACTTTGGTCAAAAGTGGCAGGGACAGGGGGTCTCAAGACAACAAAGAATAACGAATCATTAGTTAATATTAATACGAAGTATGGTAGTCATGGCACGCTGAGTATGACCACCCTAGGACGAACTGACCTTACTAATCACCATTTGGAATACTGATTAATTTTTCTATAAAATATTCCGCTGCATTTGAAAAAAGGGCGTAAGCTCAAGGGGGAAACAACTTTTAATGCAACAAAATTTAAAAGTGTTATGATTTTTATGACGTGTGTGCGTTATGTATTTTTTTTGTTTAAAAATCCATCTGAGAACAATCTAAGACTGGAATTATATAAGCATTTATACACTTTTACGTCTGTAAAAAGTAGCGCACCAAAAATTTTGGATTGATTTTTTCCAATGGGGCAAGCGCAATAGCCAAAAACGTTCTGAAATATACGAGCGGCAAATCCGATGAACAACTTTTTAATTGGTGAGGCCTTAATGAGTTAACATAATGAGCATTAAAGCCTTTATAAAACATGATAGAGTGGTGTTTGCTTAAGAGTATTCAAATAACAGTGAGAGCTATTAATTCTTCTCATTCAGGCGCTGTTGAGCATTTCTTGGTAATTATTTCATGTATTACAAAATGTAATGCAACGAAGTTCAAATAAGCTTTTCAATTATCCAAGTTAGAAAGCTCCAGGATTAATTCAAAATGAAAAAGATATATATTTTACACTGCATGCAAGGTGCAGCTCAGTAATCAATAAGATGTAAGCTTCACAAATGAACATTGCAAATAGTTTGGCGAATTTTTATTGTTCAGAATACCGCGTAATCTGAGCTATTCTATGCTATTAGATAAAAGTTACTCGGAAATCAAGTTCTTGCTTCCAAAAAAAAAAAAATGTACAAATCTTTCCTGCATGAAGTCCCTCCCGCGTATTGAAGTTACTTCAGACTTTAACTTATAAAAAAAAACTAAGTATAATGCCAAAAGAAATTGTACAAGTCTTTCCCGCGTATATGAAGTGTACTGCACAAATTTCAAAGTATCTGCTGTGTACATGCAGTGTACTATTTTCTCGTACAAGTCCCTCCTGCGTACATGCAGTGTACTCCTTAAATTTTCAGAGTCTGTGCGGCGTACTTGAAGTGTACTAGTGACCTCCTGCGTACATGCTGTGTACTTGTCGAAATAGTACACGGCATGTACGCGGCATGCGGTGTATGTAAAATGTACTCCTCTAGCGTACTACTGTGTTCGCGGCATATACACAGCAAATACACAGCATGTACGCCACAGAGGCTTGCTTCTGTAAGGGTGGGGAAAATTTGTCGGAAAGGGTCAAAACCATCAATGAAATGAAAAGGTGTTTTACTGAATGCTGAATCATTTGATCTTAATTCTGTTATGCTAAGTGGCAGGAATTATATGCCCACGCAAACCCTCCCATACAATGGGACTTTTCCATGCAAATAGCATTACACTAAAGTCTGAGGGCTTATCAGGCCGTGGTCACGTGTTCATCTCATATAATTCCTGCTACTTAGCATAACAGAATTAAGATCAAACTTCAACAGGTAAGTCTCTTTTAATCTTTCAATTATCTTTGAACACCCCTGAACTTACTGGACTCAATTGCCACATTCAAAGTTTATTAGTATGTATATAGTAGATAGAAATATGTCCTTTATAACTTAGTAAGGTATGGCCTAGTGGATGTTCTGGCTACTTGTCACGCAGGCGATGCGAGTTCAAAACTATTGCTAGGCGAGGTATACTTACGTATTTTTTGTAGCGAAAAATATAACAGAGTTTGAAAGACTAGTTATATTTTATGAATCATTTATTAGGAATTATACCAGATGTTAATGCAACATATGCTTGTCTCACTGTCAGTCAATTGTGTTTTGGAATAGATATTGTTTTCCTCGTTATTCTTCTAAAGCTTGTTACAACTGAAAACGTGTTAAAAGCCTTTGGAGCCATTTAATGTGGAGTGAAATATTGAACGTTTTCTACACAATTTCTTCTGTACGCATAATTCATGAAGCACTATAAAATCAGGACAAGTGCATTTGAATAAGACAGTACCGTGCGGGAAAAAAGTTCTGCCGACATGATTCGAACTCTGTACCTTTTGGTTACTGGGATAGTGCTGTTATCCTACAGGCTACGTATTCATGCTGGCTATGGGTAAAAACTAGATGCCCACGGGCAACATGTCGAGCCCGTCAGCTGTCGAAAGGACTGGGAGTTGACACGACACTCATTGAGGCAAACATTTATGCCAAATAAAATAAAGATTGCAAAGGTTACAATATATAAGTTATTTGGAGTAACAACAAAGGGAAGTAAATCTTAAACAAGAGGACCATGATGGTCCTGAATCGCTCACCTATCCCCACATGACCTAGTGTTGAACTGAGTATGACGTCGTTATTTCTATTATTTGACATAGTGACCTAGTTTTTGAGCACATGTGACCTAGATATCATCAAGATAAAAAATTCTGACCAATTTTCATGAAGATCCATTGAAAAATATTACCTCTAGAGAGGTCACAAGGTTTTTCTATTATTTGACCTAATGACCTAGTTTTTGAAGGCACGTGACGCACTTTTGAACTTGACCTAGATATCATCAAGTGAACATTCTCACCAATTTCCATGAAGATCTCATGAAAAATATGGCATCTAGAGAGGTCACAAAGTTTTTCTATTTTTCGACCTACTACCTAGTTTTTGATTGCACACGACCCAGTTATGAACTTGACCTAGATATCATCAAGCTGAACACTCTCACCAATTTTCATGAAGATCCATTGAGAAATATGGCCTCTAGAGACATCACAAGGTTTTTCTATTTTTAGACCTTCTGACCTAGTTTTTGACCGCATGTGACCCAGTTTCGAACTTGACCTAGATATCATCAAGATGAACATTCTGATCAATTTTCATGAAGATCTCTTGAAAAATATGGCCTCTAGAGAGGTCACAAGGTTTTTCTATTTTTAGATCTACCGACCTAGTTATTGACCGCACGTGACCCAGTTTTGAACTTGACTTAGATATCATCAAGGTGAACATTCTGACTAATTTTCATAAAGATCACATGAAAAATATGGCCTCTAGAGAGGTCACAAAGTTTTTCTATTTTCAGACCTACTGACCTAGTTTTTGACCCCACGTGACCCAGTTTCAAATTTGACCTAGATATCATCAAGGTGAACATTTTGACCAATTTTCATGAAGATCCATTGAGAAATATGGCCTCTAGAATGGTCACAAGGTTTTTCTATTTTTAGACCTACTGACCTAGTTTTTGACCCCACATGATCCAGTTTCAAACTTGACCTAGATATCATCAAGGTGAACATTCTGACCAATTTTCATGAAGATCCATTGAGAAATATGGCCTCTAGAGAGGTCACAAGGTTTTTCTATTTTTAGACCTACTGACCTAGTTTTTGACCCCACGTGACCCAGTTTCGAACCTGACCTAGATATCATCAAGGTGAACATTCTGACCAATTTTCATAAAGATCACAAGAAAAATATGGCCTCTAGAGAGGTCACAAGGTTTTTCTATTTTTAGACCTACTGACCTAGTTTTTGACCGCACGTGACCCAGTTTCGAACTTGACCTAGATATCATCAAGATGAACATTCTGACCAACTTTCATAAAGATCCCATGAAAAATGTGACCTCTAGAGTGGTCACAAGCAAAAGTTTACGCACAGACGGACGGACGCACGCACGGACGGACGACGGACGCCACGCGATCACAAAAGTTCACCTTGTCACTTTGTGACAGGTGAGCTAAAAAATATTAAAAAATCTTAGTCCACACAAAAATCCCTTCCAGTAGAGATAGGTTAAAATACACCTCAAAATTGGATGTAACATGCATGTTGTACTACAGAAAAGTGGTCTTGATTTTTCCCTGTGACAAGTAATAAAAAAATTTACAATGTAAGCTTTTTATAGTAACAACAAAGGGAAGTAATTCTAGGTTCTTGCGAATGACACTCTGTCTCATGATGGTGAACAACTGTGCCAAGTTACATCAAAACCCCTCTATGCATAAAAAAGAAATGCTCCGGACAAAGTCATTCTTTTATCTGACCTTTGACCTTAAGTGTGACCTTGACCTTAGACCTAAGGACCAGGTTCTTGCGCATGACACTCCGTCTCATGGTGGTGAATATTGTGCCAAGTTACATCAAAATCCCTCCATGCATGAAGAAGAAATGCTCCGGACAAAGTTGTCATTCTTGTATCCTTTGACCTCTAAGTGTGACCTTGTCTTCAGACCTAGGGACCTGTTTCTTGCGCATGACACTCTCCTCTCATGATGGTGAACAACTGCGCCAAGTTACATCAAAATCCCTCTATGCATGAAGAAATGCTCCGGACAAAGTCATTATTGAATTTGACCTTTGACCTCTAAGTGTGACCTTGACCTTTGAGATAGGAACCTGGGGTTTGTGCACATGACACTCCGTCTCACTGAGGTTAACATCCATGCCAAATATAAACAAGATTGCTCCATGCATGTCAAAGTTATGGTCCGGACAAACAAATCCGGACTGACGGACATACGTACAGACGCAAGCACATACACCAAACAGCCATTTGGACAATTATGTCTTTGCCTCCGCAAGCGGGTGCGACAAAAAACATAATCATAATGTATTACAACATCAGGTAAACATTGGAAATTAAACACAATATGACATCACTGTCAGGTATCCCTGGTCTGATAGTAGAGTGTTTTGTGATATACATTTGTAAAGATTACACTCCCTAACTATTCATTGATCATTCTTCGACAATAGATTGGGCAAATATTAGAGGTGCTGGGTATTACCGGTATACCGGTAACCGTGGTACCATCTTCCCATGGTACGATACCGCGGTACGATTGGGGAATACCGGTATTTTATCAACATTATCCCTACTTCTGTTTATTTTTAATTTACAGTGTCTGTGTAGCCTTCTGTAACAGCAATTGACACCTTGCATGATTTTCCGATTTATATCTCTGGAATTCCCATGCTACTATTATAAGATTCCAAAAATAACCACCCAATGGTGCAATTGAACATGACTTGTATGATCAACCACGTGATCCCCAATCAAAACCTTCGAAAACCTCCAGATTATTCCATATAGATGGATGACGTCATGGGCGCACTTGTTTTTACTTTGAGTCTGGTAAATTCGGCGAGTCCCGACTTCTTGTTTAAATGATGATAGTTTAAAATATCCCAGTGCTTCCCTAGAGACAGTATGGCGTCTTCTGATGAATACACGCTGGTAAAAAATATTAAGGGTCATTAATCTAACTAGTCCTTAGTCAAGTTAATTTTCAAGTGTATTTTTTTCTTTAATTCTAGTTAAGTAACTAGTCTTCATTGTTGCTCATAAGAAATTAAGTATTTCTGAGAGTTTTTCAATATTTTTATGACCACTACCATAGCCGTAAGTCTTACGATAAATATGGTGGTATACTGTGGTATATACCGCGGTAATTAGGAAAAAAATGTGGTATACTGCGGTATTTTTTTCAAGGCGGTTCCCAGCCCTAGCAAATATTATATATATATTGTACTAATACAGAAAATCTTGATTTCAGGATATGACCTAAAATCAATGGATCAGTGCAGAATCTTTTTATTTCTATTTTTGTTTAATATGAAGTACTGTGTAAGTATAGCACTGCTGACACAATCATGTAAACAGTATTCATCCAGATAACCATGGTCATCCTCCGTACCTAAGTCATCTAGGTAAATGATGACAACTGGTGATCAGTTGTGCCTTGACTTGCCACCGGTGTCACAACAGTCATATAGCAATCAGTGTTATAGTCAATGTTTTACTCTCATAAATATATGCTTGCAAGTCTACATCTGAATTTTACTATTTTTATGAAAATATAACAGTAGCATTAAATAGTCTGCATTAATTTTTCAATTGATTGCTCAAAGCTTTGAACAAAGAAAGACTGTTTTTTTCCCAATAAACATTTAATACTTAGTAGACTCCAGTCCTGAGCAAGTCAACATCTTTTTTTAAATACTTATTTCTTTTTATTTTTTAGAAAAATGTATCCAAGATTCCGGCATCATCCGGCTAGTATGGAATTGATCATGTGGGATAGTGAGGAGGCCAAAAGGGCGAAGGCAGAAGGGCAGAGTTCGTGTCCTGCTATTTCTGCAGAACGGGTACAGATCGAAGCAATTGAAAGAGTAAAAGCCCGTAATGGTGACACTCAAGATCAGAAAGATATTCTTGTTATGTAGAAAATAATTTCAATACGTCAATTTTTTTAATCAGTACTACCTTTGTCAGGTGTTGATAAAATTTTTTTGGTCAGACTAGTATGTGCAGGCTGACCTGGGCCCTGAGTGTGAAAAAACTCCCTAAAATTCGTTAAATGCAAATTTTCGCATGACCAAGGTTGATACTATATAGTAAGAGGGGAGCGCTGGTGTAGTTGATAAGGTGTCGTCCGTCAATCCAGGGGTCATTGGTTCGAGCCCTACTGTGGTTGCGACCATGCATGTTTAAATGTGGAAAATCTGGGCAAGTAAGTTTTAACTGCGGAGAAGTCTCATTTGTCTGTGGACAAGTAAAAAATATTGGGATTTCCGCATCCCTGGGTGTTATAACAGAATGTGAGCACTAGAATCACTTTTAACACATGTATTACTCTACTGACAATAAGCTCCTTGCATGTTATGGTTCAACAGTCCTGATTTAATTCGAGATTAAATCATTTGTTCGATAACGGTTTTGGGCTGTCTTGAAACAGCCCATAATGTCAGGATATTTAATGAAAAACTTGGTAGCTGAACTTGAAAACAAATAGGCTGTTAATGATTGTCTTATTGTAGAAGAGTATGTGGTCCAATTTGGTTCCTTTCATGGGAGGAGGTTCAGGTGGCTCCTTGAGGACACACCAGGATATGTGGGCTGGTTGGTGGTTCAAGTGAGCAAAGAAGAAGATAAAGAAGACATTTTTTGAGTATTCTCTTTAGCAGTGGTCTAGGATATAGTGCATTAAAGTCTGCACGCAGCGCAATAAGCTCTTTTGTGAAAATTTGCAGTAGTGAGTTGGGTTTTACGGCGAATTGACACAAAATGGTCATATATCGCCGAAAAATTTGCAGTAACATGAACATAAGTGATAATACATTGATTTGTCGATTTATGAAAGAATGTTTTAACAAACGTCCAACGTTACCACGTTATCACGCTACATGGGATGTGAACATAGTACTGAACTATCTTCATAAATTGAAAACATTAACTCTTTTAAAATTGTCACAAAAATTATGCATGCTATTATTAGTAACAGGACAAAGAGGACAGACAAACCGTGCTATAGATATTCAAGATATAGTAATAGATAAAGAAAAAACGTCCATCACCATAATTCCTAGCAAAGTACTGAAACAAACAAAACCAGGGAAACACCTCAAACCAATGAAGTTAGATAAATACACAGGAAAAAGAAATATATGTGTTGTAAGGACACTGTTGGACTATTTAGACAGAACAGAACAGAACATTTAAGACAAGATTCAAAACTTCTTGTATCTACCACAAAACCACACAAAGCTGCAACAGCAGCAATGATCAGTCGCTGGGTAAAAACAGTACTCAGAGAGGCAGGAGTTGATGTATCATTTACAACGCATAGTACAAGAGCAGCCTCTACACCAAAGGCTCAAAAAGGAGGGGTTCCTTTACAATCCATAATGGACAATGCAGGTTGGTCAAATGCTAGCACTTTCTCCAAGTTCTATTGTAAGATGTTGAAATAACAAACTCTGTCAATTTTCAAACAGCTGTCTTAACAGAATGAAATGTTATAATAGGTGTACTGGTAAAAAACTCTATATCAGATGTTATTATGTTGTACATGGGTTAACCGACTTTAAATAAATGTATTGTATTGTACTATTGCATAGACAAATGTAACTGAATTACCTCCTCCACTCACAAATTTGTAGAAAACTCTAAACTCTCCTGGGGAGCTCATTAAGGAGTTATACAGGAGATGAAATTAGAGAATTAAGAGCTCAACAGGCCCACCCAAACCCACCCTTTTGTCATAACAAATGATTTCTCCAAATTAGTGTGCTCTGAAAAACCTGATTTCCTGGTTGCCGTAAGCTGCGTCATCTCTTGTGTTGAGCTCTTAAGGAGTTTGCAGTCGATGAAATTATAATCAACCATCGCTTTCCCCTCTATGAAGGTAAGTCTCAGTTAATTTTCTAATTATACTAATAGGATGCCGATGCCTTAAGACCCAAGTACATTAAGCAATGATAAGGTGGGTGTCTCTCTTAAACTTTAAAGCACAAGTATTAAAATGGCTTTTTTTTCCTGTATTTAGGTTGGGACAACCCTTCTGATGAGAGATATAACAAGAAAGAAAGAAGGTGAGCTGTTGTCTATTGTCGCCACAAGTGTGACAAAAATAATGATTTCTGCACCCATTCAGGTGCCTGTTGAACATGAAGCAGAATGTGCAAGACTGATAAATCCACCACCAGCTGAGAAGGTTACGATCTCAACCGCTCTTTCTTCACCTATCAAGAAGAAAGTGTCTATTGGTGGAAAGCTTGTGCAGGTATGGCATATTTGGGTTCTATATTACATGCCTTTCTGCATGTTTATTAACTGTATCAGAAAGATTTTCACAGAAAATTTGGTCATATGATCACCTTGCAAGACATGTTGAACTTGCTAGTCAGCCAAGTTGACTCAAGGTGAAGGTCAAAGTTCAAATAAAAAGGTTTGAGCCTGTCATTTTGATTTCACTGTAACTCCTTGATATCAATTTAAATTTTGAAAATTTGAAGAATGGATACTTGGGCATTTCCTTCCTTATATAATATAAATTGTCTATGAATCGACCTAATACTATATAATTCTGACCAAATGAAAATTCTGAATTTGTATTCACCATTTGTTATATGCTGGCTATAAAGACAGCAGAAATATTACCTTGCAGTACCTGCAACCTGTCGTTCATATAGGTCATTGGTGCTATGTTTGCATGGCATATTTTGCGCATACTGATACGTTTAACATACTACACTGTAGGAAAATGAGCCCCAACATGTGTTGGTTAGGGGAGAGGAAGTAACCATTAAAAGAGTAACAGTGAAAGACCACACAGGAAGGGCAAAAGTAACATTGTGGAGATCTGCCACTGAAACTGAAGCCAGGCCAGGAGATCATATCAGCATTACAGATGTTGTCTTAAATGTTTATCAAAATACCAGTTCATTGCAGAGCACTGCTAAGTCCAAAGTTGATGTATGTGCATTTTGTATTTATCTGCATTATTAATTAGTCCCCTTCTGATTTCAACCTAGATAGGTTTGTTTCCAATTTTAAACATCTTTAAATATTGAACCTATGGGAGATATTTCTAAAGCTCAGCTTTGTTTTTGTTCCAACTCGATTCCGATATATGCCTTGCGTTGATTTGTTTCATCGAATAAGATTATAAAAGCTTTGCCCATAATTGATCTATTATAAAATTATATTTACTAATCTAAAGATAACAAAATAAATTTAGAAGTATGTGTGTTCCAGAGGCAAACAGTTTAATTCAGTTTCTCTGTGCAAAGCTACTTAAACTCTCACTGATAGCTATCTGTTGTTTCATACCGAAATCTACTCTTGCTGAAGGGGCGTTTTTCGGAAATTGGTGGTAAAGCTCAAAATTCAAAACTTTTGGCCTCAGGGTAAGGCTACAGGTCAAGGACCCTTCCTAAAGAAAATTAAAAACATTTTGAAACAGGTTTTTGTTTTTACAGGGAAGAATTTTATTTTATTTATTTATTTATTTTTCAGAATTTTATAATAACAGCTAATAAAAAGATAGGGTCCTTTGTTAATTTTTTTGTTTGGCTATTTCATGACACACATGCAGTCTTTAATAACTGGGGTCAAAATAAAAATCATAATTGGAGTAGTACTTTAATGAATCTATTTTTCTTTATAATGTGGAGTTTTATGAAATTTTACAGTTTTAAATAAAACACATGGCCTTTACTTCAGTGAATTGGAATGTATAGGTCTGTTTGCTTATTTTAGAGATATTTTCCCATGACTGAAGTGGATTGGACAGTATATGCTTAAGACATTTTTTTGAATTGTTCAATGTCTCATATCTTTGAATTTACATCTTATTTTGACTATGCTACAAAGTACATCAACAATAACCTCTATGAGTCTGATAGACTGGGGGTTGGCACTCTGACTTCGGCTCCTTGGCATGATGTTTCTGTAAATAATAGAAAACAACGGAACTACTCTTAAAATCTAGAAGTAAATTAAAAAGGCAAAAAAGAGAACTAGTAAAATTGTTGCTGTGAATTTTTTCTTTGGTAACCTGAATATGAGACATGTTATGAAGATGGACAGATTTGACAAGATTTCGCAGTACTTACATGCAAACGACTCCATTAAGAATGAACACAAGGGCAACCAGGCCACTGTTTGAACAAGCTTCATCATATACCCCATATTTTGGATGAAATTCTTAGACGCTGAACTGTGAACTACAATCCCCACCAGAATGTGAAATGTAGAAATACTGTGGACAATTAAGTTTCAGGCAATATTTACTTGCTAAGCCAACAAAGTATGGAATCAAAGTTTGGATAAGGGCTGACCAAACAAATGGATACTGTAACCAATTTCAAGTATACACCTGTAAAGAGAAGGATAATCCAGAGATAGGACTTGGTGCTAGGGTAGTATGTGACATGACACAAGACATCTGAGGGGAAAACCATATTGTGAACACAGACAACTTTTTCACCAGTCTAGATCTTCTGGAAAGACTTCTCCAGAATGGAACTTACGCACGAGGGACAGTTCGCAGTAACAGAAAGGGATATCCAACATCAGTGCTAAAACCTAAGGAGGTAAAACAGCAGGGGCAATTCAGAACTGCCCAGAAACGGGAACTTATAGTTTGTGTGTGGAAGTATAAGAAGCTGATCTTCAATTTTTCAATGGCTGATAATCCTGCTACGTTGAACACAAAAGTAACACATAAGCCACGCAATGGCCAAATGCAAGAAGTTCCTGCCCTTACCATCATTCCACGGTACAATATGAACATACGCACTGACAAAAGTGACGTGACTAAGAAAACCCAAGCTTCTACAAACTTGCAGTCGGTGGTGATTGATCCAAATAAAAAAGGTAAAGGTCTTGAAAACGGAAAGGCTGCTGTTAAAAGAAGTGTAAAACCTTCAGGCACTAAAAAATCGAAACCCTTAGGTTCCAATTCAAGGTCGGGTACCTTGGACCCACCTGGGGAGTCTCAGAGTCAAAGTAATAGTAATTTGTTTGACATTTCCAAATTGTCTCAAAAGATACAGCTGGACTTTGGTCAGGGCTACAGCGTTCGACACTAACTTTTTTGCCAGGTATCCCGAAGGAATACCTGCTGGGAAATTTAGGAATCCCTGCTGAAAATTAGGAGTCCCTGATAACAAAATGTGGTAAGAACATGAAAAAAGTAAAATCTAACAAACACAACTGTTTACAGTACTACATGTATTTTATTTCCACTTTATTTCCATTTTACATCAATGACAACAATAGCTTTATGACTTTTGCTGTAAAAGAATAATGTCATTTCTGTCCAAGTCCTCTTCCCCCTCATCTTCACTACCATCGCACTCCTCAGTCATTTGTTGTAGTTTGTCTAAATGTATGCCGCCTAGTTCATTCCCCCTTATAACCCCCTTATTTGTAATCATTTTTTTTGACATAAAAAAAAATTCCGAGAAGTCTCTCTTAAATAAAAAAAAAATTCAAAAAAAAAAAAATGTTCCGACCTACCTACCCTAATTTTTTGAGCATGTTACCAGATACAAAGATTTTTTAGGCCTTATTAATGCAACTCCCAGACTTTATCTAAAACTAGTACATTGGTCATAACAGATTTTCTTAAACATTTCATATTTTAGTTGTTTTATTTTGCACATTGCCGAAAAGTGGGTGGGGTTTAGTGTTTGCATGCTTTTATTATCAGCAAATTCTTCTAAATAAGAGCTGCTTTGGCAACAGTGATCATATTTTTCATAAATGCAGACGTTTTATTGGCTTTTTATTTTAGTTTGTACTAGAAAAATCTTGTAAGAAATGATAAAAATGTTTGAAAATGTCGGTCTAGAAAACGAGTGACAAATACGAAAAACAAAAGTAACAGTTAAAGTTCTTGAAAAGATAACTGTTTTAACTTTATTTTCTCATCATACCACGTATAATTTCTGCTTATTTAATTTGTTTTGCCCAAACAAAGCCTCGGCAATGATAATAAATTTGTTATAGACCGTAACGGCCGACCGGCTCATGTACCCTTACAGAAGCAAGCCTCTGTGGCGTACATGCTGTGTATTTGCTGTGTATATGCCGCGAACACAGTAGTACGCTAGAGGAGTACATTTTACATACACCGCATGCCGCGTACATGCCGTGTACTATTTCGACAAGTACACAGCATGTACGCAGGAGGTCACTAGTACACTTCAAGTACGCCGCACAGACTCTGAAAATTTAAGGAGTACACTGCATGTACGCAGGAGGGACTTGTACGAGAAAATAGTACACTGCATGTACACAGCAGATACTTTGAAATTTGTGCAGTACACTTCATATACGCGGGAAAGACTTGTACAATTTCTTTTGGCATTTATACTTAGTTTTTTTTTTATAAGTTAAAGTCTGAAGTAAACTTCATATACGCGGGAGGGACTTCATGCAGGAAAGATTTGTACATTTTTTTTTTTTTGGAAGCAAGAACTTGATTTCCGAGTAACTTTTATCTTAATAGCATAGAATAGCTCAGATTACCGGTATTCTGAACAATAAAAATTCGCCAAACTATTTGCAATGTTCATTTGTGAAGCTTACATCTTATTGATTTCTGAGCTGCACCTTGCATGCAGTGTAAAAATATATTCTTTTTCATTTTGAATTAATCCTGGAGCTTTCTAACTTGGATAATTGAAAAGCCTTATTTGAACTTCGTTGCATTACATTTTGTAATACATGAAATAATTACCAAGATAATGCCTCAACAGCGCCTGAATGAGAAGAATTAATAGCTCTCACTGTTATTTGAATACTCTTAAGCAAAACACCACTCTATCATGTTTTATAAAGGCTTTAATGCTCATTATGTTAACTCATTAAGGCCTCACCAAATTAAAAAGTTGTTCATCGGATTTGCCGCTCGTATATTTTCAGAACGTTTTTGGCTAATTGCGCTTGCCCCATTGGAAAAAATCAATCCAAAATTTTTTGGTGCGCTACTTTTTACAGACGTAAAAGTGTATAAATGCTTATATAATTCCAGTCTTAGATTGTTCTCAGATGGATTTTAATCAAAATAAATACATACTACGCACACATCGTCTATAATAAATCATAACACTTATATTTAGTTGCATTAAAGTTGTTTCCCCTTGATGCAGTTACGCCATTTTCTTCAAATGTTTACCAAATGACATGCTACAATTTTGATTTATTTCATTGGTATGTGGATGGAGAAAAAGCAATTACTAATTTATTTGATAACATCTATTCGACATTAATATTGGTAAGGGTAAATACTTATTGATGTAATTAATGTCACTATCTGTTTCTGTTTTTTTTGTCCAAATGATCAAGCATTTGCATTTACGAAGTTGTGGGGTAAGGAATTTACATTTTTCACTGCTGTTTCGCCACAAGAGTACACTTGCATGTATGCAGCAGGTGTACACAGCATGTACGCCGCAGGAGCTCGGGGCCAGGTGTACACAGCGTGTACGCCGAGGAGTTACACAGCATGTACGCGCAGGGGTAGTACACCGCGGTCATTTTGCATGTGAAAGGTATGTGAAGGAGTAAATGCTGCGTACTATGCCTCGCATACTATGTTCCTCCAGAGTACATCCCGTGTACTATGTAGGCAACTAGAATGTACGCAGCAGTAGTTCGCTGGCAGAGCTCATTTGCATGTCAAAAGTGTACTACAAATCGTCTATCGGTGTTTGTGCGGTGTCATTTTCCTGCTGTACTATTGTTTTCAGTTCACATCATGTTCGCTTCATATTACGCTGGTATGTACACTGCAAGAGTACGCTGCAGGGCCTTTTTCGTCTGTAAGGGTAATGTTATCGTGACAACTTAATAGTGTGTTACAAACACGATATTCTAAGGCTACATTGTTTATCATTTTAACTTGTAATTAATTGCTCGATAATACACCTTTGATATTGACAAGGAAGTTTGTAATAATTCAAACGCCGAGATAAGCTCGTGTCATTTGGCGCGTGGCGTGAATTGACAATCTGTCCGGGAGATAAATTAACATACGACGCTCCGCCTACTGCATATTTCGGCTTGTGCGGCTCACGGGATTTTGATTGACAGGGAGCAGAAATATCGAACTTGGATACTTCTATGTAATTTTCGCGGAGTCAAGCCCAACACAAGTGCCGTAATGTATGGGGTATATTTTTTTAGAATCATTATTTTATCTGAAAATCTAGAGTCCCGACGGATACAACGTAATTGGTTTAACTTTAGGAATCCCTTGCGGATTTTTGGTGTCCTCGGGATCCCGGGACACCGTTAGTGTCGAACGCTGGGCTAGGAATTGTGATCAAAATGACAATTTTTATTATGAGATGGATGAAAATGATGCAAGTTTATACAGAAAATGTTTTTACAGGGAAGAATTTTATTTATTTATTTTTCAGAAATTTCATAATCTGCTATATTAAAGATAGGGTCCATTTGTTAATTTTTTTTGTTGGCTATTTCAAGAATGGAACAAACATTGCTGTCTTTAATAATTGGGGTCAAAATAAAATAATAACTGAAGTTGTACTTTATTATTGAATCTATTTTTTTTACATTGTGGAATTTCATGAATTTTTACAGTTTTAAATAAAACACATGGCCTTTACTTCAGTGAATTGAAATGTATAGGTTTGTTTGCTTATTTTAGAGATGTTTCCCCCATTACTGAAGTGGACTGGACAGTCTATGCTTAAGACATTTTGAACTGTGCAATGTCTTATATGTTTGAATTTACATCTTATTTTGACTATGCTACAATGCTCATAGTAATAATTTTCTAACATGATGCTATTAATTCACAGACTAGTTTTCATTTTTGCACACCAAATCCAGGCTTTATACTATGTTTTCCAGATAAATGATGTTACATCTCTACTTAAAGTTTTTCCTTTGTGTTATATGAAATTCATGTTTCATTATGTGAACCTTAGGATGGCTGTGGATTTTTTACACAATTTTTCAGGTTAAATCTTCAGCTTGGTGGTGTGTAGTACTAGGTATTACAATGCTGCTTGGTGACTGCTTTTATTGACTGAGGAGTCTCTTACACCACACGGAAGGGTGTTAGCTATATGTTGATAGTAGTGGTAATTTACATGGTAATATTACCAATAAAACTCTGAAGGGTTTTCATAATTACGTTGGTGCATATACTTAGTGGTTTTCATTGAAGGTACCAGTTGTTAATTGCTTTGGCCATCTTTTATTATATGAGTCTGCTGTTCTGACTCTCACTTGTCATGCCTGATAAACGTGCTCCACACATGAATGCATATCAGAAACAGTGGTAAGTGAATCTATTTATATTTATTTCTGTTTTGAGTATTTACTGATTAAATTTTCTTCTGGTTTATGTGTTTTTAGACTCACTGGTACAATGGTTCAACCCACAACATGGAAAAGGTGATACACTTTGAAAGACACCAATTTAATTTGTCTAGTCAAAAAGATTAGAGATGCCAATGTTCCAAAGCAGCATGCTAGGGTGATGTCCTCACAGCCTCTAGAAACCGGTGAGTGCGGAGGTAATACCTATACTTCTGATCATTTTCTATATGGGATTTAATCATGATAGGATTATTTCGATATTAATTAGGCGGTTGTTTATTGAGTTTTTTGTTTTATTATCATTAAATTTTGTTTTGTTAACATTATCCTCTATACTATACTATACTATCTACTATATTAATAATAATTTATTGAGGAAAGCACTATAGATTTAATATTTCTTTTATGATAATTATGTCGATAATATGAATGCAGTGGTTTGTGAGCTGTGTACACCAAAAGTAATCTAACCACTTTACAATGGAGGAGTTAAGATCGTCTTTGTCATAACGCAAGATATTTTTTGAACTTTGTGATTAAAGATGTTCCTTTCAACTTGGAAACAACTTAAGGTTGTTAATGATTTTGACGTGGGGCATTCATGGTATCCTTTGATGTGAAATCTGGATATGATCATACTGGCTTGACTCAGATAATGGTCTTGTTTTTTCCTACGGTCAGTTATAAAAAACGTTACTATTTAAGTTAGTTATAGTAAAAAATCGGAAGTTAATGTTTAAAAAAAAATCCAAAAAAAAAAGTTGTAAGTCCACACAAAAATCTTTACCAGGTAGAGATTGGTCAAAATACACCTCAAAATGGAATGTAGCTGGCAGGTTGTTGTTCCTTCTCAAGAGATGGAACACTTATGGTGATCTTGTCAAATTGTCTGAACATGTAATGGTTTACAAGGGGTTCATCCATTAGGAAATCCAAATCCCATTGAACCGCTGCAGCTTGGAATCATCTTATTCATTAAAATAGCTCTAGAAGTTATGTGTATACGCACTCTTAGTTATCTTGATTTCAATTTTAAGTGATAATACGTATACATAATTTTAGAACATCAAGAAACAATGATAAAGTTTAAACCATGTAACTTATCAATTGAATCAGATCATAGTAAAGAATAGAGATTAATTAAATGAATATTCATCATCTAAAAATAGACTCCCGCCAAAAAATTTACATGATGAATTTTCTGCTAGTCATGTGATTTTTTTAGCTTCTAATATTGCAATAATCCAGTTGCATAGGTTTAATTTCAGATTTGCAAGTAAAGCACTTTTGCGTACTTTATTAACTTTCCAGATTTTTTTTGCGTATCGTAAATGCATGTATGAAATTTACTTTGTGTAAAGTGTGCAGGTACTCGCGCGTATAGTCACGTGATAAAAACATCCGGAATTGAAATACAGACTGCAGGGACTTTGCTGGAGTAGAAAAATAGCAAATACCATTGCAATATTGCGTTCTAAGGTTCTGTGGTAAGTATGCATACACGTTCTGTTAAGGGGAATATTCATCAAGGTCATGTTTACAGCATCGGCCAGGGAATGCAGTGTACTATCATTGCAGTGGCAGCGATTGTTTGTGGTTTGTATTCAAATGATTTTGGTTTTCAGACACCTCGAACATGGGTATCTTCAGAAGTTCATAGAATAATTGTTGAAGGGAGCCGATTGTACGATTTACATATAGGCAATAATGTACCTCGGCTCATTAGTCACAATGAAGTGCCTGGAGCATTTGAAATTTTTCAAAATGTTGCTTCTGTCAATGTAATGAGCGATGTGTACTATGGAGTGGTAAGTGATGCTGTTGGGAATAATACTGAGACATGAGCTACCAGATAGAAAATGCTGTTAGAAGCTATGTCAATCCAGTTGAGTTTTCTATTTACAGCCTAGAGCTGAGTTGGTTTCAGTGTTTCTATTTATATGACGTTCTATTTTTTTGATTCAATGCCAGAGACTGTGCGGGCAAACCAGTTGGGAGTGGGGCAGATATTATTCTGGTATTTTAAATCGTTGGTTGAAGTTATACATTTGAACATTTGTTTTTCTGGTGCTATTTACAATTGTTGTTCCTGCACTATGATCGTACTCCCACCAATATATTACGAAGCAGTGAGCCTGCAACATCCCCTGAAAGAGGGTCTCGGAAGAAACGACACTCATCCCCGAATCCCTTCAGTATGAGAGATAGGAATTGTAATACCACTTTCGCGTGTAGATTATGGACGCTCATAATGTATTTTGGAAAGGAACTGCGTTTATGGGTTACTATCTTGATTGGAACCATTTTTAGCTACTTAATTGTTGGTTCAAACAAATGGTGAACTGATTTTGTGAAAACGTTTTGGTCGTCATGATACGTTTCTCTGAAGGGTATGATCTTAATGTTGTGTTTGCAAGCTAGGCAGGTTTGAGTGGCACTGTTCTTGGGGTAGAATGAAAATAGTTTTGGTCCATAATATGTACATTACCATTGGCCGAAAAAGAGTAAAAAGTCACAATGTTCATGTGAGAATATTAACACTGAGCATAACCACTGTCTGTGCCAGAGTCTACTGATGGTTCACAAATTTACTTCATAGTTTAAATTCATTTGAGATATTAAAATGGAGCATAAACTTCTGTTTAGTACCAGAGTTTCCTATAAACTGGTTAGTAGTACATGTTCTATACAAAAGAGACAAAATGTCTTTCATTGATGTTTATTGGAGGATAAATAGCACAAAGTCCATGGAAATGAATGTTGTGGTTCCTGAGCAGGCATGAGTTTATTCATGGAAAAACTGTTATCACAAACTGTAGCAACTAACAACCCCATTCGTAATGATAAATACTGTAATGTGATGCAGATAATAGATCAGCATAATTCAAGTGGTCTTGATGTAGTGCTGGTTATGAACTGCACTTTAGTCTGAATTATATAAGTAAATAGATCATTGTTTTGTTCCATATTTTATGTTGTTGTATGTCAGCTTTTTTCCAGATCAATGACTGCGGTGCATGTAAAACATTGTTTCACTTAATCTGATAATAAAAGGTGATATCTTTTGCCAATTTTGCTTATAGACTAACATTGGAAGGGTTCTTGTCATACAGAAGTTGTTTTGGAAACTAATTTTTACCTGTGGAGAAATTCCATTAGAATTGGATGCTATGGTCAACTTGTGAAAAAGGTTGATTTTCACTGATGTGAAAACTTTCTTCACACAATTTTCTGTTTTACCAGCTTATCCAGTGGGCAGGTAGCACAAAAAGGTTTAGCTGTTCACTTCAATACAGATATTGTTAATGTTGTTCAAACACTCCCTCATTTACAGCAAAAGCAGGATTATGTGGCATTTCGTTCCTCTGCTCATTCTGAGAGGGTATTTCCATTTAGAGTTGATAAGGTGAGGGATGCTTTGCAGTGGCTTCAGACATTCAACGAGTTTTATAAGAATATCTCTATCAATGACACTTTCAGAAGTACATGTAATACTAGTGGGTGTGAGGCAAAAATATTGATTTCCTTGAGCTGGGTGCAATACCTGTTGTTGATGTGTGTTGGTGGATACTTTTTAATAAGCATTCCATGCTGAGCTTACTGTAAGATTGTGAACATAAAGTAGTGACCAGGTTAAGATTTGAAAGAACATCTTTAGAGGATAAGGCGTTACCTTCCTTACAGAGAAAAAGGCTGCTGCGTACTCTTGCTGGGTACTAAAGCGTATATGATGCGTACAAGTTGTGTACTGAAATCAATAGTACGCAGGATATTACACGCACATTACACCGATAGTACGTTTGTAGTACCACTTTTGACATGCAAAGGAGCTCTTGCCGCGTACTACTTGCTGCGTACATGCTGTGGACTACATAGTACTCGGGATGGTTCGTGGAGGAATTTGTATGCGAGGTATGTAAGCAAGATGTCCGCGACACATACACTTTTCACATGCATTTGAGCACCTGCGGTGTAACCTACCCATGCGGGTACATGCTGTGTACTCCTGCGGCGCTACTTGCTGTGTACTCCGGGCACGAGTCCTGCGGCGTACATGCTGTGTAATCCTGCTGCTTTCTGCTGTGTACTCTTGTGGCGTAACTGCTGTGATAATGTAAAATTCCTTACCCCACACTTTTAGTTAGCCTAATGATGATCTTGTGGACAGAAAAAAAACAGGAAAATTAGATAGGTGACATGCAATCAAATATGTATTTACCATTTACTATATATAATGTAGATTGATGTTATAAATAAATTAGTATGCTTTTTCTCCATCCTTTTCAATGAAATTAAATCAATTTTTTTGTAGCATGTTAATTTGGTAATCATTTGAAAGAATAATGGCGTAACTGCATCAAGGGGAAACAATCTTTTAATGCAACTATAATATATGTGTTTATGATTTATTATAGACGATGTGTGCGATTGTTTGTATTTTTTTGATTAAATTCCATATGAGAACAATCTAGACTGGATTATATATGTCATTTATTACACTTTTACGTCTGTAAAAAGTAGGCACAAAAATTTTGGATTTGGAATTTTTTTTTCCAATGGGGCATGCGCAAT
Organism: Mercenaria mercenaria; assembly: GCF_021730395.1. Lineage (NCBI taxonomy): Eukaryota > Metazoa > Mollusca > Bivalvia > Venerida > Veneridae > Mercenaria > Mercenaria mercenaria. The sequence continues at coordinate 41,486,728 of NC_069377.1, read as the reverse complement.
TAGCCAAAAACGCGTCTGTAAAAATTACGAGCGGCAAATCGATGAATTGATACATAACTTTTTATTTGGTGAGGCATTATTAGTTATCATAATGGCATTAATGACTTTATAAAAAACATGATAGAGTGGATGTTTTGTTAGTGTATCAAATACAACAGTGTGATGCTATTATTTCTCATTAAGGCGCTGTTGAGGCATTATCTTGGTATTGTTGTCTTGTATCTAACAAAATGTAATGCAACGATGTTCAAATAAGGCTTTTCAAATATCAAAGTTAGAATGATCCAGGATCTAATTCAAAATGTAAAAAAAGAATTTATCTTTTAATGCATGCAAGGTGCGCTCAGATATCAATAAGATGTAAGTTCACAAATGAAAATTGCAAATAGTTTGGCGATTTTTTATTGTTTAGAATACCGGTAATTGAGCTATGCTATGCTATTAAGTTATAAGTACTCCGGAAATCTATTCTTGCTTCCAAAAAAAAAAAAATGTACTAATATTCCTGATGAAGTCCATACCGCGTATATGAAGTTTACTTCAGACTTTAACTTATAAAAAAAAAATATAAGTATAAATGCAAAAGAAATTGTACAAGTCTTTCCGCGTATTTGAATAGTGTTACTGCACAAAATTTCAAAGTATTGCTGTGTAATGCAGTGTACTATTTTCTCGTCAGTACTCCTGCGTACATGCATGTACTCCTTAAATTTTCAGAGTCTGTGCGGCGTACTTGAAGTGTACTAGTGTCCTCCTGCGTACGTGCTGTGTACTTGGGTAATAGTAACAGCATGTACGTCGCATGCGGTGTATGTAATGTTACTCTCTAGCGTGTCTACGGTATTGTTCGCGGGTTATAAACAGCAAATACACAGGCATGTACGCCAGTGGCTTTGCTTCTGCTATGGGTTGGCTGTTTCCAAATGTGGCATATGGTGGCTTTGGATCCGATAGGTTAAAGAAATTAACATTAAGCCAGTATTATAAAATTCGTATGAATGCTGCAGATGGAAGGTGGCGGAAGAATGTTACATATCTTATGCATGCAGTTAATACCCTTGAGAAGAACATGTTGAAATCATTAATTGGAGTTTATTTGCGTGTTCATAAAGGCAATGACATGAATAGTCCACTGTTTAGGGCAGAAGATGTTCAAGATTCTGGCAGCAATGTTTTCCAGAATAATTCTTTTATGTTCATGAAGCAGATTCGTGGAACTGCAGCTTACTGGAAAAGCACATTATTAAATCTTTTGGCTATGATACGCAATATTGGACCACCAACTATTTTTATGACCTTATCAGCAAATGATTTATCATTGGGATGATCTTGCAATGTGTCTTCAAAGGTGGATGGCTAGAAATTGATTTTAAAAAAGTTGCAAAAAATGTCAGAGTTGATGAATCTCCATGATATAGATAATTCCTATGTTTATTTTTGTTTAGGTCGGACTATTCTTAAGAGTTATAATTCTTTGTTATTGTCGAAAGCCACTGTCATATCATGAGGGAGTTTTGTTTGATTTTTGTTTCTTTAGAAAATCAGACCAGACTGTATACCAAAGGACAGGAGGACATTTATGGCTAGTGTGTGTTACGCAACACTTCAAGAAAACAAGAGGGCATAATGGGCCTATAGTCGATCACCGACTGTTATCATTGCACTTAAGGTCAAGAAGGGGTAAATAAAATCATAACCAAGGTTCATATCAAAAGGAATCATGGAAAATATAGTTGAAATTTTCTTAAGGTAAGATATGTCAATACACCTAAAAATTGGTGGTTCCTTTTTGTTGTACCACAGAAAAGTGGCTCTCGGTTTTTCCATCGGCCAATAATAAAAAAGGTATAAATAAGCTATTTATAGTAATACAAAAAAAGGAAGTAATTAAAAAAATTTTGTAAGTGAACAAAAGAAGGATCTGCCAAATAAAATCAAGAGCACGCATTGCATCGCAAATGCAGAGCAATATATACAACACAAAAGAAAGTCTTACGACAATTTGACCCCTAAGTGTGACTTGACAGTGAAGGAGCCATCCGAAGCATGCAATCTGCACATCATTTCAATGAGGTAAACATTTGTGGCGGGTTTCTCTTGAAATCCTTCAGGGGTTCAGAGTTACAGTGCAGAAGGGAAATTGGTCTACCAACTGAAGACAGATGGACACCGAGGCATTAAATATTAGTCCCTTAGGGCGTTATAACAAGAGCTGTCACAGGAGACAGCCGCGCTCGACTAATTTCGCTGTGATAGTGAAACTTGGCACATCTGAGGAAACTAGAGTGTTCACTGAAGTGTTTAATGACTCCAATTTGTGGTGAAGATATTGCCACAATTTGCCTGAGGTCTATGTCAAAAATATCACTTAAAGTAGAAGAGAGGTAAAGTTAAATGCTATTCACACACTATATAAGTATTTCATAAGTAAAAAAGGGGGGAATATTAATGAAACTTGGTGCAGAGTTTTGCAACCTTGCATCATATGGTGTGGGTGTGATGATGTTGAACACATTTTTTAAGTTTGAATCAAATCATTTCAGTAATAATAGAGGACAGAGTGAAAGTGCATCAATCTTTAACCTAAAATTCTAAGTAAAAAGGGGTATAATAATTCATGAAAATTTGTCCCAGAGTTATGCACCTTGGTAGTCTTATGATAAGGGTAATGATGTGAAACAATTGTTTAAGTTTGAATCAGAATCCATTCAGTAATAACTGAGAATAGTGTGAAAGTGCATAAAACTTTTACCAGAATGCTTCTAAGTAAAAGGGGAATAATTCAGAAAAATTGTGCCAGAGTTATGCTCTTGTATCATATGATGTGGGTGATGATGCTGAACAAACTATTTTAAGTTTTGAATCAAATCCATTCATTTATAACTGAGGTAGAGTGAAAGTGCACCAAACTTTAACTGAAAATTCTAGTATGAAGGGGGGAATAATTCAGTCGAAAAATGGTGCCGGAGTTCTGCACCTAGTGTCATATGATAATGTGGGTGTGATGTTGTACAACTATTTTAAGTTTGAATCAATACTTCAGTAATAAAGTGATAGAGTGAAGTGCATCAATACGTTACCTGAAAAAATACTAAGTGAAAAGGGGGATATTCATGAACATGGAGCAAGAGTTATGACCTTATGTAGATGATGGTGGTTGATGATGAGGAAATAAGTATTTCAGCTTGAATCAAATCCATCAAGTATTAACAGAGATAATTGAAAAAGAGATGCTGCACTAAACTTTTAATCAAGGTTGGGGACGCGGTAAAAAAGACGACGATGCCGACGCGCCGTGTTAGGTTAGCTTACTTTACTTCGTTTAGTCAAGCTAAAAAGGTATCAAGATTTATGTTGATACAAGTTGTGTGTACAAGTTTGATTAAATTCAAATCAAAATGAAGCTGCTATTGTGCAGACAAGGTCAAAATAGCTAATTTTGGCCATTCAGGGCTAATTGGACACCCATTTTATGGATTGGCCAGTTTCAAGAAAGGTAAACCAGATTCTTATGGTGTTACAAGTTTTGTGCATATTGATTAGATTCAAATCATAATGAAAGCTGCCATTGTGAGACAAGGTCAAATTAGCTAATTTCTGGCAACTAGCGGGGCCATAACTCTAGAACCCATAAAGGAATCTGGCCAGTTCAGGAAGGAACAAGATCTTGTGATTGATACAATTTGTGTGCAGTTTAGATAAATCAAATCAGAAATAAAGCGGCTATTGTTGCAGGACAAGGTCAAAATAGCTAATTCTGCCTTTAGGGGCATCATCTGGAACCCATACAGAATCTAGAGTTCGAAGAAAGGAACAAGGATCTTGTTGGTGATACAAGTTGTAGGCAAGTTTGGCTAAAAAATCAATGCACTAACTGAAGCTGATATTTGTGCAGTGTAGGTCAATATACCTAAATTTTGGCAATTTCAGGGGAAATCTTGGAAAACCATTATGGGATCTGGCCAGTTCCGTAAAGGTAACCAAGATCTTATGGTGATACATGTTTTGTATGTGCAAGTTTGGTAAAAATCAAATCTTAAATAAAGCTGCTTTTGCGCAGACAAGGTCAAAATAGCTAATTTTGGGCCCTTTCAAGGGGCCATATACTCTGGAAAACCATATAATGGGTAATCTGCGCCCCCAGTTCAAGTAATGGATCCATGATCTTATGGGTGATAACAAGTTGTGTGTAAGTTGGTTATAATAAAAATCATAAATGAAACCACTATCATTGAGGTCAAGAAATTGTGAAGGAGATCGGACGTAGGGTGATCACAAAGCTCATCCTGTCACTATGTGACGGTGAGATAAAAAATGGTAACCATTGCCTGCTTTTGTTTTTTAGATCGACTATTCGAAGCATTGGGTGCTATACTACGCGCCCCGTCACTTCGGCATGTGAGCGTCAATACGGAATGTTGTTAATGTTTTGTGTAAACCTAATTATTTCAAAGGTTATTGAGATATTGCTTTCATATTTTGCTTACTTGTTTTCCATCATGAACCCAGTCTGTAAAAAGGGAGGAGGCAACTCTATCAAGCATTTTGGACTGAATTATGGCCCTTTTCGACTTAGAAATGCGTTTGTTAATGTGAGTTTGTGTACCACCCTAAATATTTTCGAAAAGTCTTTGAGGATATTGCTTCATTATTTTGCATACTTGTTACAATTCATGAATCCCAGTCTGTAAAAAGGGAGGAAGCAACTCTATCAAGCATTTGAACGAATTATGGCCCTTTTAACTTTGATTATGCTTTTTGTAATGGTAAATGTTGTATATCATAGCTTATATTATACTTTCAAGCACTGTGAATTGTCGAGCATGTGTCCATTGACAGCTATTGGTTTTTTTTAGCTAGGCTATTCGAAGAACTGGTACAAATGGTAGACTTTTGATTGATCATCATGGGATGGGTGTTGATTACTGGTTTCGGTTAAGTTTATGTATGCAAGTGTGGTATCTTTGACAGTTATCACTTGTGGGAATGAATTGATTGTATCTTAGGTACTTGTACTTGTCACTGTGATGATTTCATGCATTGTTCAGGTTACACAGGTTACTTTAATCTGGCAGGTGGTGTCCCGATATTCACCAACTTGCTGACAATATGTAAGTGGGCTTATTTTATCGATGGGCCAATGTAAAACATGTGATTGAAGTATTGCCATGCAATTACAATGGTCCAACTACTGGATTGGCACCTAATTTTCTGACTGAGTATAACATGAAATGATATTTTTTTTTTGTTTCGTTGTTTGTTGGATTTTTAACGTCGCACCGACACATTGATAGGTCATATGGCGACTTTCAGCTTTAATGGTGGAGGAAGGACCCCAGGTGCCCTCCGTGCACTATTTCTTCACTAGCGGGGCACTGGGTGGATCCACCGACCTTCGTAAGCCAGCTGGATGGCTTCCTAACATGAAGAATTCCACACCCCGAGTGTGAGGCTCGAACCCACATCGGTGACAGGGGCAAGTGATTTGAGTCCAGCGACCTTAAAACACTCGGCCACTGGAGGCCCCAAAAACTGATATCCTGTCATGATTGTATTAACAATATGTACTAATATACCATAGTTTATAAACAACACACTTGGATTAAAATGTGCATATATAAAAAACACAGTTGTTTTTATTGAATTTCTTTGGGATTATAAAATGTTATTATGTAGTTATTTATAGTATCAACAACGGGAAATTAATCTTTATAAAAAAAAAAAAAAAAAAAAAAAAAAAAAAAAAAAAAAACAAAAAAAAAAAAAAAAAAAATCTATATAATTTAGTCCACAAGAAACTCTTAACAGGTAGAGATAGGTTCAAAATACACTAAAAATTGGATTTGTTAACATGCATTGCTGTACCACAGAAAAGTGGTCTTGATTTTTCTCTACCTCCAGTAATGAAAAAGTTACGTAAAACTCTATATTTAGAATAACAAAAAGGGACGATAAGATTCTAAAAAACAAGGGTGCCTCATGGTGGTGACATTTGGTTCCAAGTTACTTCAAAATCGTCCATGCATGAAGAAGAAATGTTCCGTACATTTGTCATTCTTGATTTGACCTTTGACCTCTAAATATGTCCTTGTACTATAGAACTAGGGTCTCCACCCCGGTCCTTGCGCGGAATGTTGTCTCATCCAAGGGGAATATTTGTGCCAATGATATCTTAATACTGCTTGCATGCATAGTTTTAGACGAGTCAGGAAAAAATTCTCTTGACCTTTGATCTAAAGTGTGACCTTGACCTTTAGCATAGGGTAACTGGGTGCTTGCGGCACGACATGTCGTTCTATCATGGGGTAAACTTTTGGACAAGTAAATATTAAATCCCTTCACAGAGGACACAGTTATGGACGGGACAGGAAAAAAAATCTGTTGACCATTGACCTCAATAGTGACCTTGACCTTTGAGCTAGGGGTTGGGATATGAGCATGTCATGTCGTCTCACTTTGAGGAAAACTTGTGCTAAGTGATATTAAAATCCCTTAATGACGTTCAGAGTATGGGGACTGGACACGAAAACAAGACCCTGTTCATGATTGTTAACATTTGAACTGCTAAGTGTGTCCTATATCTTTGAGCTAGGGTCTGAAAGTTGTGCTGACACATCGTTTATTATGAGGTACATTGTGCTAGTAATATTAAAATCCTCTTAGAGATGGAGAGTTATGACTCCGGACGGAAAAAAGCCTTGTTGTCCTTTGTCCTCAATTGTGACCTTGACCTTTAAGCTAGAGGGTCCAGGTTCTGGTTTTGCGGCGTGACACGTCGCCTCCTCAGGGGGATCTTTGTGCAAGTAATATTAAAAATCTCTTCATGGATGGGATGAGTTATGGACAGGACAGGGAAGAAAGTCCTGTTGACCTTTGACCTAAATTGTGACCGTGACTTTGAGCTTGGGATCGGGATTGGTGCATGACACATCTTCTCATCATGGGGAAATTAATTGTGCAAGTAAGACGAAAAATCCTTCAAGGATGGGTGAGTTGTGGACCGGAAGGAAAATGTTCCCTGGTTGATCTTTGACCTCCAATTGTGACCTTGACCTTTGAGCTAGGGGTCCGGGTTTTGCGCATGACACGTCGTCTCATCATGGGGAACATTTGTGCCAAGTAATATTAAAATCCCTTCATGGATGACAGAGTTATGGACCGGACACGAAATTGCGGACAGACGGACGGAATTACGGAAAAGTGCATTCCTATAGTCCCCGAAACTGGTTTTCAACCAGTAGGGGACTAATAACCACCAAAGAGCCTTGGGCACTCTTGATTATGCTCCTTCACTTAGGCCATAAGTTGGATGACTGGTGTATTTTGAGAAGTCTGGCACTCTTGTTAAATTGCATTCATTTAATTGACAAGACTGTTGAATAGTCCACCTCTTGATTTTTATAAACTGTAAACTGCATCTTGGTAAATAAAGCAATAACATATTTTTGCTATACTTGCAAGTTTGTAATATGTAATGTATCAATTCTATCTGAACACTGTATTCTGATTATTTTTGTACTTTTTCCAGCAACATTATATTAACCTGATTGCAACAACACCTAATTTGAGTGCTGCAATTCAAGTTTTACTTTCCGAAGCATTCACAACGAAAGAGCTGACAGCGTGATGGGGGCTCGAAACATGAAAAGGGAAACAAAGCCAGCCCTGGATCATAAAAAAAGAAGTTTGATAGAAGGTAATTTAAGATTTCTGATTACATATTTTAGAGACCTATGATATTGAAAATGATTGTTAAAAGAAATTTTTATTTGCCCAAAGAGTTAAAATCCATTCAGAACAGGAATTCAACCAAAAGGAAACTAGAGCTATCACTAAAGGTGATGAATGTACCCCCCGCATGCACCGACACAGTACATTGCAATTTGATGCACACAAGATTGCATAATTATGTGGACTGTATGTATATAGACTGTATGTATACAGTATAGTAACAAAAAACAAAGTCCCATAACTATGCAGAATATTTATCTAAAAGAATGTAACATGCACCATGCACAACTAGGGTTGGTACTGATCACTTGTGTGAAGTTTCATTAAATTGTGTGCAAGGGTTTGGTAGATTAGGCACGCACAAGATTGCATATGCAGACTGTATGTACATAGTATGTTAACAAGAAACAAAGTCCCATAACTCTGCAATTTTTGTCGCTGAAAGAACCTAACATGCCCCATGCACAACTACTGTTGTTACAGATCACTTGTGTGAAGTTTCATTAAATTGTGTCAAGGGGATGAGGAGAGATGGTGCGCACAAGATTGTGGCTATGTATATAGTATAGTAACAAAAAAACAAAGTCCCATAACTCTGCAAATTTTTTTTCTAAAAGAACCTAACATGCCCCATGCACAACTACTGTTGGTACTGATCACTTGTGTGAAGTTTCATTAAATTGTGTCAAGGGGATGAGGAGAGATGGTGCGCACAAAATTGCGTCTACGGACAGACGGCCAGACAGACAGACAACCTGAAACCAGTATACCCCCCCTTACAACTTTGTTGTCGGGGGGTACAATTAAAACTATATCTTTTTGAACAAAATAGTACAGGCCAAGTGTTGGAAGTCAAACAATTTGGTAGAAAAGTGTATTATTAGTTTTGGTTCTAAAAAGAATCTGTAGCTGTTATGTGTTGGTTAAGGTCGCTGACTTCAAATCAGTTGCTAGTCACCGATGTGGGTTCGAGCCTTACTCAGGGCGTTGAATTCTTCATGTGAGGAAGCCATGCAGCTGGCTTACAGAAGGTCGGTGGTTCTACCCAGGTGCCCGCTCATGATGAAATAATGCATGGAGGGGCACCTGGGGTCTTCCTCCACATTAAAGTTGAAAAGTCGCCATATGACCTATCATGTGTCAGTGCAACGTTAAATCCAAAAAAAAAGTTGCTGTTATGTGTAGAATTCTATATGAAATATACATGGATTCCGATGTGGGCTTTTGTTGCAATACAAAGATATCTTCTTTGCACAGCCAGAAGACAAATTAGATGGCAGTGAAAGGGCCTCTTTGACAAGTGGCGTAAGTGATGGAGAAAGGGTTGTAAAAGTAATTTGCTATGACCCTACAAAGTTCAACAAGTTTCAGGTGAGAACATAGTATTTCATTTGATGAAAAAAGCTTTAAAGGCTAGTGATTAAGTTTGCTTTGAGATTTAAATGGTAGGTGTAATATATATCGTCATTGTAATATATATGTATTAATTTATTGAGATGGCTTATTGACACACAAACAGAACAAGACCCGAAGGATGGTTTATATATTTAATATGTGTGTTGCATCCAAAGTATAAACTCACACTCCCTCTATAGAAATATGTATATATCTTACATACAGAAACAATAATGGAATATGATATCATAGGCGGAGCTTAATCTATCTTGTAGACTTGCTTACTACATCCTCCTTTACCTTTAGATTAGAACTCATCAATAATCAGAAAACATAAATTTGTTTAAAATAATCAAAGTTCAAATATATACTCAAAACATGAAAATTCTGTTCTAATGAAATAAGCTAGTTAGCAAGTCTATTATCATAAATTTCTCCTCTTTTTTTCAGCAAAGTTCATTAACCCTTGTTATCAACATAATCAGTTTATAGAGCATCTGCTTTAGCTAAGTACTTTTACAATGTCACTGTAAATTGAAATATCCTGGGAAAGTCCTCGGAATGTCCCGTCGTTATCTAACAGTTTCGTGTTTTATCTCAAAACCCTAAAATGTGTACAATCAACTGTTATTTTTATCAAAATTATAAATTAAGTTTTGAGTTCTACCGCCAAGAACTAATTATAATGTAATTGTGAAACAGACAAGTAATAATTCCCAAGAGTAACATAATATTTTCACACACTGATCATTTGTCAAAGAATAATAAATCCAGCAAGCGAATATAAAATGACTACACTGCTATGGTAGCAAATAGGGCATCATTATGGCCCACACAACACTTAGGTGACTAATCCTGTGCACTGAAACATGTGAAATTATGTCACTGATTAATCCAATTATTCATTGACAAAACGTCTAGGCGGTCGTCGTTTTCTTTGCGACCTTTGACGTGGTGCAAATACAGTATCTGCAGGTTTCGTCTGCGCCGGCTCATGACCACCTTGAACTACCCTGAACTTTGACACGTCTCGTGTAATTTCCTTTCCTCTGTGCTTGATTGTTAGCATTGAACCTTTCCTAGCAATGACAATGCCAGGTGTAGGGTCAAACATTGTCTCAAATTGTTACGTTGTTCTCGTTTTAGTAACACACGGTCTCCAATTTTCAATGCACTTGGCTGTGCTCTTCTGTTTTTGTTCCGCATAAAGTTTGTTTTTCGATTTTGACAGACTGTCCCTGTCACGAACATCTGTGTCTTGCTTTTCAAATGTCATTGATGGCAATTTCGTTTTTACTTTCCGATTGTACATTAATTCACTAGGAGCTTTTTGTGTTGAAGATTGTGGCGAATTGCGAAAATTCATTAGATATCTATTCAACGCTCTCTTATAATCTTGACCTGATGCTATGCGGTTTTAATTGATTTTTGCATGGTGCCATGAATCGCTCGACTATTGCATTTCCTTGTGGGTGCAATGGAGTAATTCGTTTATGTTTAAATCCCGACTTATCAGCATATTCTCTGAAAGTACGACTCTGAAATGGAGGTCCACTGTCCGTTCTCAATACGTCTGGATATCCAAATATCGAAAATATTGATTCCAAACGCGGTATGACAGTTTCTGCGGATGTTGACCTGACTCTCTCAACTATTGGAAAACGACTATAATCGCATATTACCACTAATAACAGGTACCCGTCCGGGAATGGTCCGCAGAAGTCACAACTGACTTCAGAAAACACATCTCGTGGCAGAGGTGTTGGTTTTATCGGATCTTGAGTACATCCTGGTGATGCAGCTTGGCACACAATGCATGATTTGCATGCTTCTTCAACCATTTTATCCATATGCGGGAACCAACAATATTCCCGAAGTAATCCTTTGCACTTTGATTGGCCTTGATGACCCTCGTGCGAAAGTAACACTGTTTGTTTTTGCAAAGTTTCTGGTATACAAGCTGTGTACCCCGTAACAACACATATCCTTCATCGGTATATGCAACTGCAAGTTCTTGATTCTTGTTTAAATTTTCGTATAACGAAAACTTTCATCGGATTGGCATTTCTGATTTTTCCAGTCATTTGTTTCTATTGCATTCTTGACACAACTTAATACACCAGTCTGATTTAGTAGCTTTTGCTACGTCTGATAGCTTCAATACATCTGGCAAAGTGTTATCAGTGATAAAACTGATATATTGTTCGGCTACTGTGTTGGTCGCGTGTCTCGCGTGCGGATGTCTGGAAAGATAATCTGAGATCATTAGACTACCTGGTCTATAAATCATCTGGAAATATACGTTAACAACTTCAAACGCCAACGTTCTAATCTTGGTGACTGTATATTCTTTACGTTGTTGAAAATTGATTGAAGTGCAGCGTGATCCGTTATCAATTTGAATTGCTTGCCGAATAAGTACAAATGAAAATGTTGAATCATGATAACAGCACTTAAAGCTTCTCTCTCTGTTTGCGAATAGCGCGCTTGTACTGAATTGTAAGCTTTGCTTCCATACGACACTATTTTTCCTTTCTGAATAAGTATTCCTGAACAGCCTACTGGGCTGCCGTCTACCCAGAGTTCAGTTTCTTTCCTCGGGTCAAAATACGTCATGACTTTGTCACTAGTCAATGCCTCTTTTAGTGAAGTGAACGATTTTTCCTGATCGTCATTCCATTCGAATTTTACTTCCTGATGAGTAAGTCGTCGTAATGGTTCCGTTAAAAACTGAATAGCCATCTATGAACTTAGACAAATAGTTTGTGAGACCAAGAAATGAACGGATTTCGGATACAGATTTTGGTCTGTCCATGTTTTTTACTGCATCTACCTTGTCAGGATCAGGTGAAATTCCCGATTCCGAAAACACGTATCCGTAGAATTTGATTTTTGATTGTCCGAACGAACATTTTTTCTTGTTCAATGTCAGGTTCCGTTCTTGAAGACGCTGAAGTAATGCTCGCAGATTGATATCATGTTCTTCCCCGCGTTTTGCCGTAGCATACGATATCGTCAGCAATGTTTAAACACGCCTGTCAGACCTTGAAGTGCTTGACGAAGCTCATTTTGGAACAGAATCGGTGCTGCTGACACTCCAAAATTTAAACGTTTATATCGAAAAAGTCCAACATGTGTCTGAAACGTTGTCATTGCACGTGATGACTCATCCAGTTCAATTTGATGGAATGCTTTGTACAGATCGAGACGTTGAAAACACTTTTGCGCCGTTCAACGTTAAGATTATATCATCCACCGTCGGACTAACATTTTTTTTCTGTTTTAATTGCGGTGTTGGCTTTCCTCATATCTATGCACAGCCTTACTTCTCTCGGTGAATTTGGTTTTGGAGCAGCTACCAGGTTCGATACCCATGGTGTTGGTACACCTTCCACCTTTTCAATAACATCCATATCCTCCAAACTTTTAAGTTCCTGCTCAACTTCTCACGAACATGAAATGGCACTCTCCTAGGAGGCTGAGCTACTGGCACAACACTTTCATCAATGTGAAACTTAACTTTTCTGTCTTTCAGACATCCTAACCCAGTGAAACTTGCGAGTATTCTTCGGGAAGTCCTTCATATTCGTCTTTGGTTTTTAACAATTGTATCTGCGGTAAAATCCAAGCTCTACTGACAGCTCATAACTAATTTAATGATTCTTTATTACCCGTAACGATATGGAAATCTCTGGTCACGAATTTTGAGTCCGACTCAACAAGCAAAGAACATTTACCTTGGAATGGCAGTGGAGACTTCTGTCCAAATGCGAACGCTTTCGTGGTCGCTTTCTTGATTTCCGGTGATTTTTTCATTTTCTTAAGGACAATTTCACTGACAATATTGATCGATGACCGCTATCAACCAAAACATTCACATCTACACCATTTAATTTTATTCTTTTCTTTGGCACTTTCTTTCTATCTAAACATGAATCCAAATAGCACATCACATTCATCTGAATTGCAATCCGTCGCGTATTCATCTGTTAAAATTTCTAAATCGGCTGTTCATCCTCGATCAATGTCACCCGCTTCTTACGTTTTCTACAAACAGATATATAATGGTTCTTCTTGTGGCAATAATTACATTCTGCTCCAAGCGCGGGGCAACGTGATATATGTGGGTATTTTCCTCCACAGTTACGACATTTCTTGCTAGTTTGTTGAGGACTGATTCGCCTTCCCGACGACAAGCCTGCTTGCGGTAAACCTTGATATGAACTAGAACGTTGTTGCGAACGTTGTGGTACGAATCCCTTTGATTTCCGACTAAAATGTGGATTGCTTTTTACACGCACTACCTGCTGACTACTAGTGTCCTTTGACATACTTGTTGCTTGAGTCTTCGAAATTTCCATTGTTCTCATCATTGTAAGTAAGTCATTAAGTGATTTTTCTGAATCTTGCAAACATCGCATTCTCATTTTTTGCGAAATAACACCCTGTATGATTTGGCTTTTTATTTCTGACTCAGTGTCCGAAAATTCACAGTTTTTAGCTTTTTGTCGTAATCTAGTCACATATTGGTCATCGTTTCACCGTGCAACTGTTTAATATTCCTGAATTCGAAAATTTCAAACTGAGTGTTTTTTCTAGGTTTGAAGTAGTTTGTAAGTCCAGCTTTTGTTTCATCGTAATTTTCACTCTCTCCATGTAGATTTAACGTATCATAAATGTCATATACATCATCTCCAGCATATATAGTGCAGTAACAGTGCCTTTTTCCTTTTCCTTGTATTTATACCTAGCCCAACAAATAAATTCTCCAGTTTATCTACATATTTGTCCCACCGAACACCTAGGGAATTTTCGTCAGCGTAAACATCAAATTTGGGAAACGCAGGTAAATTTTCCATTGTCACAAAATCACTTAATCCTCAGTTTTAAAATAATCCCATCCTCGTCGCCATTGTAATATATATCGTCATTGTAATATATATGTATTAATTTATTGAGATGGCTTATTGACACACAAACAGAACAAGACCCGAAGGATGGTTTATATATTTAATATGTGTGTTGCATCCAAAGTATAAACTCACACTCCCTCTATAGAAATATGTATATATCTTACATACAGAAACAATAATGGAATATGATATCATAGGCGGAGCTTAATCTATCTTGTAGACTTGCTTACTACAGTAGGTTTTAAGCTACTAACCCACACATTGCGGTGTCGAACATTACGGTTTATATCTTGTATGAAAAAAAAAAATCAAGTTTTTTAATTCCTGTAATTCTGGGAACTATAGGCTAGTCAACAATTATGTTTAAATGTATGAAACAGTTGCGGTATTTTGCCTTGCGGTGATACATTATTGTAAAAATTACAAGTCGCAGTGTGTAGGGCAATTGCTTTAATGTTGGTAACATATTTCATGAAGATACTTGACATCCCTTACAGAAGCAAGCCTCTGTGGCGTACATGCTGTGTATTTGCTGTGTATATGCCGCGAACACAGTAGTACGCTAGAGGAGTACATTTTACATACACCGCATGCCGCGTACATGCCGTGTACTATTTCGACAAGTACACAGCATGTACGCAGGAGGTCACTAGTACACTTCAAGTACGCCGCACAGACTCTGAAAATTTAAGGAGTACACTGCATGTACGCAGGAGGGACTTGTACGAGAAAATAGTACACTGCAAAGTACACAGCAGATACTTGAAATTTGTGCAGTACACTTCATATACGCGGGGAAAGACTTGTACAATTTCTTTTGGCATTTATACTTAGTTTTTTTTTTATAAGTTAAAGTCTGAAGTAAACTTCATATACGCAGGAGGGACTTCATGCAGGAAAGATTTGTACATTTTTTTTTTTTTGGAAGCAAGAACTTGATTTCCGAGTAACTTTTATCTTAATAGCATAGAATAGCTCAGATTACCGGTATTCTGAACAATAAAAATTCGCCAAACTATTTGCAATGTTCATTTGTGAAGCTTACATCTTATTGATTTCTGAGCTGCACCTTGCATGCAGTGTAAAAATATATTCTTTTTCATTTTGAATTAATCCTGGAGCTTTCTAACTTGGATAATTGAAAAGCCTTATTTGAACTTCGTTGCATTACATTTTGTAATACATGAAATAATTACCAAGATAATGCCTCAACAGCGCCTGAATGAGAAGAATTAATAGCTCTCACTGTTATTTGAATACTCTTAAGCAAAACACCACTCTATCATGTTTATATAAGGCTTTAATGCTCATTATGTTAACTCATTAAGGCCTCACCAAATTAAAAAGTTGTTCATCGGATTTGCCGCTCGTATATTTTCAGAACGTTTTTGGCTAATTGCGCTTGCCCCATTGGAAAAAATCAATCCAAAATTTTTTGGTGCGCTACTTTTTACAGACGTAAAAGTGTATAAATGCTTATATAATTCCAGTCTTAGATTGTTCTCAGATGGATTTTAATCAAAATAAATACATACTACGCACACATCGTCTATAATAAATCATAACACTTATATTTAGTTGCATTAAAGTTGTTTCCCCTTGATGCAGTTACGCCATTTTCTTCAAATGTTTACCAAATTACATGCTACAAAAATTGATTTATTTCATTGAAAAGTGGATGGAGAAAAGCATACTAATTTATTTGATAACATCAATCTACATTATATTGGTAAGGGTAAATACTTATTGATGCATGTCACTTATCTTTTTTCTGTTTTTTTTCTGTCCAAATGATCAGCATTTGCATACGAAAGTTGGTGGGGTAAGGAATTTACATTATCACAGCAGTTTCGCCACAAGAGTACACAGCATGTATGCAGCAGGAGTACACAGCATGTACGCCGCAGGACTCGGGCCAGGAGTACACAGCATGTACGCCGCAGGAGTACACAGCATGTACGCCGCAGGAGTACACAGCATGTACGCCGCAGGGGTAGTACACCGCAGGCTCATTTGCATGTGAAAAGTGTATGTGCCGCGTACATGCTGCGTACTATTCCTCGCATACTAAATTCCTCCAGCGTACATCCCGTGTACTATGTAGTCCACAGCATGTACGCAGCAAGTAGTACGCGGCAGAGCTCATTTGCATGTCAAAAGTGTACTACAAACGTACTATCGGTGTATGTGCGGTGTATATCCTGCGTACTATTGATTTCAGTACACATCATGTACGCATCATATACGCTGTATGTACACAGCAAGAGTACGCAGCAGGCCTTTTTCTTCTGTAAGGGATATACGTGTTATTTTGTGTTGCATTGTTAATACCAGAGTGAAACTAAACTATGTAAAAGGTACTTACTGTTAAAAGCGCTAAATTTGAAATTTTAATATTACAGGACAGCATCAGAGGCATATTCTTGATAATTAGTAGCAGCCTTACTTGTCTTAACATTTCCTTGACTTAAATTATCCCTGTCAAATTATGGGATTATATGTCCTATCTAACGGCAAAACTAAAGGCTGTTAAAGTGTTTTACTGATATTGAGGATCTGATTTTAAAAAAAGAAACTAATAAACTTGGGAGCCTAGCTTTCATTCGTAGATATGTTGTTGTTTTTTTTTAGGTAGGAAACTCCCTTGTCATGAGAGAAGTGATCAGAAAAAATGAGGACGGCCAATATTTAGTTGTAACAAGCGTTTCCAAGGTATTGATTGCATTGCCAATGTAAGTGCCAGAGCAGCACACAGCTGAAGGGGACCGCCTGGTCAACCCGCCGCCGGCTGAAAAAGTGGCAATTTCTGAAGCACTTAACTCACCTTTGAACAAGAGCTGTCTCCGTAGGATGACACATGCCCCCGATGGCACTTTGAATGAATATATAGTTATGGCCGATGTTAGAGTTTAGGACCTTTGACCTACGGAACTGGGTCTTGCACGCGACACGTCGTCTTACTGTGTCACACATTCATGCGTAATTATTTTAAAATCCATGCATGAATGACAAAGATATGGACCGGACACACCCATCAATGCACTATCATGAAAAATGACCTTTAACGTCTAAGTGTGACCTTGACCTTTGAGCTACGGACCTGGGTCTTGCGTGCGACACATCGTCTTACTGTGGTACACATTCATGCCAAGTTATTTGAAAATCCATCCATGGATGACAAAGATATGGACCAGACACGCCCATCAATGCACTATCTTTTAACGTCTAAGTGTGACCTTGACCTTTGAGCTACGGACCTGGGTCTTGCGCGCGACACGTCGTCTTACTGTGTCACACATTCATGCGTAATTATTTTAAAATCCATGCATGAATGACAAAGATATGGACCAGACACACCCATCAATGCACTATCATGAAAAATGACCTTTAACGTCTAAGTGTGACCTTGACCTTTGAGCTACGGACCTGGGTCTTGCGTGCGACACATCGTCTTACTGTGGTACACATTCATGCCAAGTTATTTGAAAATCCATCCATGGATGACAAAGATATGGACCAGACACGCCCATCAATGAACTATCTTTTAACGTCTAAGTGTGACCTTGACCTTTGAGCTACGGACCTGGGTCTTGCGCGCGACACGTCGTCTTACTGTGGTACGCATTCATGCCAAGTTATTTGAAAATCCATCCATCGATGACAAAGATATGGACCAGACACGCCCATCAATGCACTATCCTTTAATGTCTAAGTGTGACCTTGACCTTTGAGCTACGGACCTGGGTCTTGCGCGCGACATGTCATCTTACTGTGTCACACATTCAAGCCAAGTTATTTGAAAATCCATCCATCGATGACAAAGATATGGACCGGACACGCCCATCAATGCACTATCCTTTAATGTCTCAGTGTGACCTTGACCTTTGAGGTACAGACCTGGGTCTTGCGCGCGACACGTCGTCTTACTGTGGTACACATTCATGCCAAGTTATTTGAAAATCCATCCATCGATGACAAAGATATGGACCGGACACGAAAATTGTGGACAGACTGACAGACGGTTCAAAAACTATATGCCTCCCTTCGGGGGCATAAAAAGAACATGAGTATTAAAGGGAAAATCGTTCCGGTAAATATACATTTTGCTTGTTCTGTTAAAGCATTACTGTTGATAATATGACTTGTATATTTACATAAATACATGCTTGCAATTTTAACAAGAGCTGTCTCCATAGGATGACACATGCCCCCAATGGCACTTTGAATGAATAGTTATGGCTGATGTTAGAGTTTAGGACCTTTGACCTACGGACCTGGGTCTTGCGCAGAACACGTCGTCTTACTGTGCCACACATTCATGCGTAGTTATTTTAAAATCCATGCATGAATGACAAAGATATGGACCGGACACGCCCATCAATGCACTATCATGAAATATGACCTTTAACGTCTAAGTGTGACCTTGATCTTTGAGCTACAGACCTGGGTCTTGTGTGCGACATGTCGTCTTACTGTGGTACACATTCATGCCCAATGATTTTAAAATCCATGCACGAATGACAAAGATATGGACCGGACACGCCCAACTATCATGAAAAATGACCTTTAACTCCAAGTGTGACCTTGACCTTTGAGCTACGGACCTGGGTCTTCCGCACGACACGTCGTCTTACTGTGGTACACATTCATGCCGAGTTATTTGAAAATCCATCCATGGATGACAAAGATATGGACCGGACACGCCCAACTATCATGAAAAATGACCTTTAATGTCTAAGTGTGACCTTGACCTTTGAGCTACGGACCTGGGTCTTGTGCGCGACACGTCGTCTTACTGTGGTACACATTCATGCCAAGTTATTTGAAAATCCATCCATCGATGACAAAGATATGGACCGGACACGAAAATTGCGGACAGACTGACAGACCGACAGAATGACAGACTGTTCAAAAACTATATGCCTCCCTTCGGGAGCATAAAAAGAAGGTGTTTAGATACCGCTTTGTGTGCCAAAATTTGTTAATGTAAAAATTAAACACATGCATATGCAAAAGATATTCCATTTTGTGTACATATTTGGTAGATCAGTGTATGAGCATATTTCTGCACAATACACCATAAATATGCAGACTAACTCGAACATTGTCCACTTTTTTTGTTGATAATGATGATAGAAAATGCTAAAATCATTGTAGTTTTTTCAAATGTTGCTGGCTCTTCGCATTTTTTTTGTAATTTGTAGTAATTTGTAGCGGAATTACTGTTGGTGTTTAAAAATCTTGACAGTATTTTCACATTTGATGTTAATGAATTTTTGCCCTTGACAGTTTTAGAGTCTAAACTGCACTGCATTGACTGTACAAAATAAATTTTAGGAGGAGGAGCCAAGGACTGTTACGTGCAGAGGAGAGAAGGTGCCGATTAAGGTAGTCACAGTGGAGGATGGCTCTGGGAAAGCGAAGGTCTCCCTTTGGAGGGATAATTCAACTACTGAGGCGAGGCCAGGTGACAATGTCACCATAACAGATGTTGTTCTAAATATATACAATAATACAACCACTTTGAATACAACAGCAAAGTCTGAAGTTGTGGTATGTGTTTTGTTGTCAGTAACTCAAATAATGTTTCTTTATATTTTACAATTTAGCTTTAATAGAAAGCTATTTTATAACATAATTTGTCATAATACCATTAACAATAACACTTTTCAGTCATTTCAACTCAAATCAAAAGTATAAATTTTTCTATGTAGAGAAATGGTATTTAACAAAATATATTAGTTTCCTTCACAAAAACTTATTTATGCTCTTTTTTTCTTGTAGGCCTTCAGTATATTTCCATTTATATATTTACAGCCCTGTGAAGCCCCTACAGAGAAAAGATTATGTCATGTGGAAGCTATTGGATGTGAAGGTGGTGAAGCTGAACTTTTTCTGTGGGATGGGAGTTCTGTCAAGGTGCCTGCTGAACTACTACAGCAGGCATTGAGTCAGGATGGAGAAAGTGTCGATATTGAGATGGCAACCGTCAAAGGGCCAATCAAGCTGTCCGTTACATCAAAGGGGAGAGAAGTTACATCCATTACTAAGGAATGACTGTGTGTTTAGTGCATAGCTTTTAGCTCCTCCCACTATTTAGAGAATAGGGTGTTATTCTAGTCACCTCGGAGTCTGCATCAGCATGAGCTCTCTTGTTTGAGGTTTTCCTGCAATCTTTGTTGTTTTTTTTTTGTTGTTGGTTTTTTGTTAGTATTGCTTATGTCTAGAATTATGTAAATTTTTCAGAAGCTTTGTTTATAGACATATCTTTGTTACTTTAAAAGATGATGACTTGTTACATACATATTTCTATGTATTCATCATCTGCATGTGTGATTACAATCCCGATAACTGTTATTTTATTTTTGACAGAACTATGCCTCTTTCATACTTAAAAGTTTAGGCAGACTTTGCGTTCTGGACATAATTATATTGCAATATCTTTATTATCATCATTTGCATGCATGGTAAGAATCCCCACACCACTTTGTATTTTTGACCAAATTATCCCCCTTTAAAAACTTCAATTATTTGACAGACTTGTTTTCTGGACATAACATTGGTACTAGTGAATTGAAACTCAAAATATTTTTTACCAACATCATTATAACTCCTCCTATACTTTTTCTTTAACCCTCTCAGTAGTAGAGTCTTTTTATATCTTTCTTTTATAGTAGAGGTCTCTAATTGAGACATAAATTCATTTTTTCTGTCAAATTGCGGAGTAGTGGAGCGAACTGTCTTACAGACAGCTCTTGTTCACTCTCAGGATTGCCCATTATTATGGGTAGGAAGGGTTAAAACTTCATAACATTACGTTACAGTTATATACAGTATTGTTTTAATTATGAGGTTTGTTTTATTGACAGTTTCTGCACTTTTCCATATAACTGTATTTTTTTTTTGCTGAAAATTAATGCTTATTTAGAGTGTAGTGAAAAAGAGCCATTTTTTTCTCTGCTCAAGTACTTCACATTTTACTTTCAAATTTTTAAAATTGCCAACATTTTTATACACCTGAAGGCTGTATTATGTTTTGACGGTGGTGTCTGTCTGTAGCAATTTAGTGTCCGCTCTGTAACTCTTTAACCCCTTGAAAAATTTCAAAGAAACTTTACACATGTGTTCACCATGTGGAGGCAATGTGCAGATGCAAGAGAAGATAGAGCATTTACAAGCTGTAGGAAGACGAACTGGCCTGGAAGTGAACAGAAATAAGACAAAAAGCCTGCGGATCAATGCGGCCCAGGATACAGCTATCCTCATAGAAGGGGAACCTATAGAAGATGTACCCCAGTTCACATACCTCGGCAGTGAAGTCAGTAAGACAGGAGGCACAGAAGAAGATACAAGGTCCAGAATAGGAAAAGCTAGGTACGCTTTCATCACCTTAAAGCCAATCTGGGACAACAGGGTCATACACCTCCGGACAAAGATCAGACTGTTTAACACCAATGTTAAAACAGTTCTGTTATATGGCTCAGAGACCTGGAGACGCACAAAAGCACTAGACAAGAAACTCCAGGTCTTCATTAATACAAGCCTGAGAAGAATCCTCCGCATCAGATGGCCGGAACGATTCTCAAACCAGGAGTTGTGGCAAAGAACCAACCAAAGGCCAATTGCGGAAGAAATCCAGATGAAGAAATGGAGATGGATTGGCCACACCATTAGAAGAGGCCAATCATGCACAGCCCGTCATTCTCTGGACTGGAACCCGCAAGGAAGTTGCAGAAGAGGTCGTCCCGTGCAGACATGGCGGAGGACCCTAGACTCCGAGCTACGAAAAATCCAGATGTCTTGGGGAGAAGCTAAACAGGTTGCCATGGACCGTACCAGATGGAGAGCTGTTGTGAAGGCCCTATGTCCCTCCAGAGATGAAGATGACTTAGTAACTAAAGGATTTATTCCATAGAAAACATTAGAAAACTAAACAATTCTAAGGATATCCAACCAAAAATTCACAAGGGTGGCCACCTTCTAATTACAGACTTGCCAGAGGTTTATAAAAGTTACAAAGTGAACACCATATCAACATGTGCAGGATCAGTGTACGCAAATGGGGTTGTAGAAGCTCCTTTTATGGGTGTTGCTGAATCTATTGATAAAACTGAAACATATAGTTTCTTAACAATTAAATCCACAACAGTGGCTATTATGAAAACTGATGGACTTTTTTATGTATTTGATCCACACTCTAGAAGCAATGATGGCATGCTCGACCCAAATGGGACATCAGTACTCACACAGTTCATAGTAATTGTCAAGAACTGCTCGAGTTTGTAGAAAATCTGTGTTACAGTCTAGGTGGAAGCAATGGCCAAATAGTACCCTTTGAAATTACTCACATTAACATTGCCAATTCAAACACTGATTCCGACTCAGAAACTGATTTTGAAGAGTTTAGTGATCTAAGCGAAGGAGAATTCTCCTGCTTAATGTTCATTACAGAAGAAGGCTTAAGAGAAAAGATCAGAAAAATTGAAGAAAAGACATTTACAATCACAGACTCTGATTGAGAGTCAGTCATTTCTGCTAACATTAGTCATTATAGTACATGTAGTGATAGTGAAATATTTAATCAAGATTCATATACTTTGAGTAATAGTGATTTTGAAGACAATATTCCACTTGCAAGGCTTGTAGGTGTTTGTAAACCTGAGATTACAGAACCAGGTTCAGACAATTTCTCAGACATGGAAAGCTCTGGAAGTGAGTACCAGTTCACAGAATTTGAATGAAAAGTCCTTGATGAGAGTCTGTTTGAATCCGATTCTGATGTCTCAGTGAAAGATTTTGTAGCTAGCAATAACTCAAAACATGGTACAGGTAAATTGAGATTTAAAGGCAGAAAAAAGGAATACAAAAAGGTTAGAAGTAATAAGAAAAAAAGTATGGGATAAATTTAAGTTTTGGGGCCAATGAAGTTGTTGGACAGGTCACTGCTGATAACAGAGTTGGTGGACATGGCCCAGCATGTGAACTAGGAGCTGCATTCAATAAACGCTTGATGCCCCTGGTGATGTTTGAAGATGAGGAATGGTCACAGGTTACATCTGTATTAGTATCAGTTCATTCTTATAAGTGGTATTAATGCTAGACGAAACGGTCCCATTTTGTTAACCAAGAGATGGCCCATACAAAGCAACCTAAGTCCAAAATGAGGTCAAAGTCAAGGTCAAACTGAGGTCAGGTGATGTCTGAAGATGAGGAATGGTCACAGGTTTCATCTGCATTAGTATCAAGTCATTCTAGTAAGGGGTATGATGCTAGACGAAACGGTCCCATTTCGTTAACCTCACAGACTGAGGAACAAACGGACGGATAGGTCAATCACTATATGCCTCCCGCATCAGTAGTTGTCGGGGGCATAAAAAGGGAATGGCCTGTTAGGTGGACAGGGTGATGGCCCAGTAAATGAAAACAATGATACCCCAGAACCCAGTAGGTGGAAAGGGTGATAGCCCGGTAGGTAGTAAGGGGAATGCCCAAATATATGGACATGGGATTGGGTCAGGAGAGGTACATGGGGAAGCCCCAATAGGTGGACAAAGGGATGGCCAAATAGGTGGACATTGTGATGAGCTAGTAGGACAGGGAGACGGCCCAGTAGGTTACAGGCTGATGGCCCAGTAGGTGGGAATGGCCTGGCAGGGGACCAAAGGGATGACCCAGGAGAGGGACAGGGGGAAGCCCCAATAAGTGGACAAATGGATGACCAAATAGGACAGTGTGATGGCCGAGTAGAAGGCCAGGGAGATGGCCCAGTAGGTTTACAGGCTGATGGCCCAATAGGTGGGAATGGCCTGGCAGGGGACCAAAGGGATGACCCAGGAGAGGGACAGTGGGAAGCCCCAATAGGTGGACAAATGGATGACCAGATAGGTGGACACTGTGATGGCCCAGGGGGATGGTCCAGTAGGTTTACAGGGTGATGGCCCAATAGATGGGAATGGCCTGGCAGGGGGCCAAAGGGATGACCCAGGAGAGGGACAGGGGGAAGCCCAAACAGGTGGACTAATGGATGACCAAATAGGTGGACAGTGTGATGGTCCAGTAGGAGGACAGGGAGATGGCCCTGTAGGTTTACAGGTTGATGGCCCAGTAGGTGGGAATGGCCTGGCAAGGGACCAAAGGGATGACCCAAGAGAGGGACATGGGGAAGCCCCTATAGGTGGACAAATGGATGACCAAATAGGTGGACGGGGGATGCCCTAACCAAAGAAAACAGGGGGCGGAAAAGAGTTTGTAATGAACAAGAATGGGCCAGAAATGTTGCAAAAAGGTGTAAAACTCTGGAAAAAGAGTTCATAAATCATCTTTGCAAGACTAGGCCAGCCAGGCAAATGAAAATTGGGTGTGGTATGAATTGCCGATACAAATGTCATTTGAATATTTCAAAGGATGAAAGAGAGGCCATTTTTCATAGCTTTTGGAGTTTGGGGGATATAACAAGCCAACGGCAGTTTCTGTTAAAGTATGCAGGACCAAAGCAAAAGGCAAGTAAAAAGACTTAACAGCCATTCTAGCTGCTCCAGAAGAACCAGAGCATTTCAGTGGTTTTTACCATGTAATGGCACAATCAAGGTATGTAAAACCTTTTTTTTTACACACACTTCCAATCTCTGATCAGATGGTTCATACAGCCTTAGAAAATATTCTGCACTGCCTGGAGTTTGCCAACAAGAAAAGAGAGGGACACGTACAACACGGCCAAACAGAACACCTGCCCATAAGGTAAATTTTGTCAAAAAACATATAGAATCATTCCCAAAAGTTGAGAGTCACTATTGTCGGAAAGACACAAAAAAGATGTACCCGTCACCCGAACTCAGTGTTCCAAAAATGTATCGATTATACTTGGAACAATGTACAAAGCATGAAGAGGAACCTGTAAAACAGTCAGAGTACAGGTCAGTATTTACCAGTCAATACAACTTTGCATTCCATAGACCTAAAAAAGATCAATGTGATCTTTGCAGTAGTTACAGAAACTTGTCCAACAGTGAAAAGGAACATCAGTTAGATACATATGAAACACATCGAAAAAATGCACATTTGGATTTAAATGACTTTTAACTGTCAACTGTTTGGCAAACAAGTGACTAGAGAAGACCAAGAACTGATGACAAGTATTTGGCAGGAGGAGCCCCTATTTCAACGGTTCGCTCAACACGATGTTTATGTAGACAGTTTTTGTATGCGTTATTTATTCCCCAATTGAGTCTTTCACTTTACATCTGACCTAAAGATATGATCAGAGTCAACAGCCTTTGATTTTTGTTTGTTTTTGTTTGTTTTGGGTTTAACGCCGTTTTTCAACAGTATTTCAGTCATGTAACGGCGGGCAGTTAACCTAACCAGTGTTCCTGGGTTCTGTACCAGTACAAACCTGTTCTCCGCAAGTAACTGCCAACTTCCCCACATGAATTATCAGAGGTGGAGGACTAATGATTTCAGACACAATGTCGTTTATCAAATAGTCACGGAGAACATACGCCCCGCCCGAGGAGCCTTTGATTTTAGATTTATGATTTGCTGTATTATATTCAGTATAAATTTGTTGATATTTTTACTGACCAGAACAGTAATTAACTGGCCATGTATGTTTTTCAGGTGATAGGCATGAGGATATGAGTGAAGATGAAAGTTCCACAGTCAATGAGATTCTTCTTCCTGTTCAAGCTACCGAGGCAAGGTCAAATAGAAACTCGCCCAATGCTTTTAGTGAAGACAACAGCAGAAGTGGTGATACTGACCTTTGCCTTACCCAGGAGAGCAGTCGTCATAATGGTTAGTGGCACCATTTTCATGTAACCATCTTCATGAATACAAAATTATGTATGCATTATTTATTGCTCAAGTTAGTCTGTCACTTTAAATCTGACTTAAAGATACGATCACAGTCAGTAGTTTTTGATTTTAGATTTATGATTTGCTATATTATATTCAGTATAAAACTGTGGATATTTTTACTGGCCAGAACAGTAATTACCTGGCTATATTTTTTTTTAGGTGATAGGCATGAGGATAAGGGTGTAGATGAAAGTCCCAAGATCAATGAGAATCTTGTCCCCCTTCAAGCTGCTGAGCCAGAGTCAAATGGAAACTCACCCAAGGTTTTTAATGAAGACAACAGTAGGAGTGGTGATACGGTTCTATGTCTTACACAGGAGAGCAGTCGACATAATGGTTAGTTGCACCATTTTCATGCAGCTTGCTTAATAAGTACAAATATAATTATGCATGCATGCATTATTTATTGCCCAAATGAGTCTGTCACTTTACATCTGACTTAAAGATACGTTCAGAGTCAGCAGCCTTTGATATTAGATTTATGATTTGCTATATTATATTCAGTATAAAATCGTGGATATTTTCACTGACCAGAACAGTAATTATCTGGCCATATATGTTTTTCAGGTGGGAGGGTAAGAGTGAAGATGAAAGTCAGACAGTCAATGAGATTCTTGTTCCCGTTCAAACTACAGAGCCAGAGTCAAATGGAAACTCGCCCAAGGCTTTTAGTGAAGACAACAGTAGGAGTGGTGATATAGACCTTTGCCTTACCCAGGAGAGCAGTCGTCATAATGGTTAGTGCCACCATTTTCATGTAACCATCTTCATGAATACAGAATTATGTATGCATTAATGAATATTTTTTGCTCAAATTAGTCTGTCACTTTACATCTGACCTTTTCTACATCTGATCTTTTTGTCTGAAAGTTCATGGCCTAGGCCTTTGATATTTGGTATGTATCATTGCCTAGTAGATCTCTAACAGGATTGTTCAAATTGTGCCCCTGGGGTTATATAGAGGCCCCGCCCTGTTGGTCACTTGTTATATGAGTTATATAGAAAAAAATACTTCAAAAATTATAAGATCATATTTCCTAGACTGTTTAATTATTTTTACCTGATGTACCAAAGTAATTACATTTCACCTTACTGTGACTTTGACCTACTGACCTACTTTCTTGTTTTTTTGAGATACAGCCTTAACATTTGGATGACATGTACAGTTTTGCAAACCGATCTTATAACTGACTTTCAGTTACCATGAATGTGGCCTACAGACCTACTTTCTATTTATGTCTCTTGCCACACAGTGGTGTGGGAGACAGATTGATTTACTCTGTCTGTCTGTCAGTCACAAAGCTTGTCCGCACTTAAAGTATAACATTTCTCATCAGATTTTCACCAAACTTAAACAAAAAGTGTTTGATCATAAGATCTCGGCCAAGTCCGATGACTAGCCAAATTGGTCCAGGCATTTCGGAGTTATGGCCCTTGAATTACCCAAAAAATCAGCCTTTTAACTTGTCCGCAGTCTTAAGTCAAATATTCCTCATCCGGTCTTCACCAATCTTGAACAAAATGTGTTTGACCATAATAAACATTGGGACCCCCAGAGTGGGGCCTCTTTTCACCCCAGGGGCACAATTTGAACAATCTTATAGAGGACCATTAGATGATGTTACATGCCAAATATCAAGGCTCTATGCCTTGTAGTTTTTGACAAGAAGATTTTTAAAGTTTTTCCTTTTGGTTGCCATGGCAACCAGAGTTCTGCATGGAATTCAATTCTTTGAAAAATTTTGAAAGGGGACCACCCAAGGATCATTCCTGTGAAGTTTGATGTAATTCTGTCCAGTGGTTTTCAAGAAGATTTTTTTAGAAAATGTTGACGGACGGACGACGCACGACAGACATTGAGCGGTCACAAAAGCTCACCATGAGCCTTTGGCTCAGGTGAGCTAAAAACAATTATTGTAAGTGAACAAAAGAAGGATCTGCCAAATAAAAACAAGAGCACTGCAATGCAACACAAATGAAGAGCAATACACACACAAAACAAAGTCATATGACCTTTGACCCCTAAGTGGGACCTTGACCTTGAAGTGAGCCATCCGAAACATGCGCACTGCACGTCATTTCAATGAGGTGAACATTTGTGTCAGGTTTCTTTGAAATCCTTCAAGGGGTTCAAGAGTTACAGAGCGGAAAAGAAATTGCTAACCAACAGACAGAAAGGAACTAAGATCTTGTGGTGATACAAGTTGTGTGCAAGTTTGGTTAAAATTAGTAGTTAAAATCAAATCATAAATGAAGCTGCTATTGTGCAGAAAAGGTCAAAATAGCTAATTTTGGCCCTTTCAGGGGCCATAACTCTGGAACCCATTATGGGATCTGGCCGGTTCAAAAAAGGAACCAAGATCTTATGGTGACACAAGTTTTGTGCATGTTAGATTAAATTAAAATCATAAATGAAGCTGCTATTGTGAAGACAAGGTCAAAATAGCTAATTCTGGCCCTATCAGGGGCCATAACTCTGGAACCCTTAATGGAATCTGGCCAGTTCTACAAAGGAACCAAGATCTTATGGTGATACAAGTTGTGTGCAAGTCTGGTAAAAATCAAATCATAAATAAAGCTGCTATTGTGCAGACATGGTCAAAATAGCTATTTTATGCCCTTTCAGTGGCCATAACTCTGGAATCCATAATGGGATCTGGCCAGTTCAAGAAAGAAACCAAGATGTTATGGTGTTACAAGTTGTGTGCAAGTTTGGTTAAAATAAAATCATAAATGAAACCACTATCGTGCAGACAAGAAATTGTTGACGGACTACGGACAAAGGATGATTACAAAAGCTCACCCTGTCACTACGTGACAGGTGAGCTAAAAATCATAACAACTATTTTACGTAATAATTTCAAAATGAGTTTAATTGAAAATTACGTATATTATTGGAGTGTGTTGATGCGTGCATAGATGGAAGTAAGCTTTTTCATGGTCAACATGGTGACAAATAAAAAATAAAAAAATTACTTTGACATGTTGGAAAGGTGGAAACTCACAAAATCTTCATTTTTTTTAGTATTAAAATTTCCTGATTATATAAAACTTAGCAAAATCATTTCGACTCGTTTTTCCGTTACTTTGACAAAAATTCCACTTGTTTGTCAAAACCTTCAAAATGTGCGAATGTCATTTTCTTTTTTCTACACGGCATTTGACTCTTTGATCAAACAAAAAGAATTTAGCATCATATGAAATCATGTTACCCTTAGGTGTGAGTTTCATGATTTTGAGCTAAAAATATGTGAGAGAAAATAACTTTTAACGGTACACAAACTACAGACGTACTCGGTCATGTGTGAGACGTCACAAGTGAAAGGTCTCGCTAATGAGCAAGAAAATAATTTCAAATTCATAACAGACATAACGTCAGCTTAACATGATATCCCGATTATATGTGACTTCCTAAAACATGCCATTCCTCCATAATTGATAACAAGATTCTATAAGACATGTGTGACGGCACAAGACTATTTTAGACTGTAAGATACATGTGACAACAGAGAAATACATTTTTTCATTACTTATCCGACCCAGATGGCTAGCAACTACTTTAATCTGTTTTAAACTTCAGCAGTATATAACAGTACTGAAATAATTATTTTAAAGCATAAAATTGTTAATGAAACGATTTTAAAACAAAATTGGGTATGGAATGAACGTTTTAGTTTCATGTAAAACATTGAAACAGTATTTTGACATCCCGTATTTTATTGATATTTTATTCTATTTCGGTTATGGCATTCACAATTCATGCAATTCCCCAGTTACAAGTCAAAAAACATGTCAATAAAGAGGTTGGAACAGAGGATTATGGAGGAATTCCTTTGACGGACAAAGCATCATTGGTCATGCAAGGAACGATTGGTAGAGGGAGTTACTGCAAAGTCAATTTGTGTAAGAAAGAAGGCAAGCCGATTATAATGAAGGAGCTTTTAGATGATGATGATGATCACAGACGTCTGTTAAGGAAGGAAGCAACCCTCCTGCATTCGCTGAGTCATGTGAACATAGTTGGATTTGATAGCATCGTGACAACCCATGTAGATAGTCGTCTGGCATTCTTGATGGAATATAATTATGTCCTTTGATTTAAGTCCCTTTGGAACAGAGTCTAAAGTTTCATCCTTAACTCTTTCACTGCCAATGTCGCCAAAAAGCGACAAGCACCTCATTGCCAATGTCGCCGTTTGGCGACTATTGCGATGATGACTACATATGCTATTCGTTAGCGTATTGTACTACATTAACAACATTGTAAGGGAGGTAACTTTATATAATATTAACGCTTTACAGTAATTCAACGGGTAAGTGGAAAAAATCTAAAGAAAAAGAAGTTTTAGCCATTTATTTTCAAATAATTCTTTCGCTAATTGGAATTTAATTGGCATGGCTGCTAGAAGAAGGCAAGCCGATTATAATGAAGGAGCTTTTAGATGATGATGATGATCACAGACGTCTGTTAAGGAAGGAAGCAACCCTCCTGCATTTGCTGAGTCATGTGAACATAGTTGGATTTGATAGTATCGTGACAACCCATGTAGACTATAAAATGCTTTTGTAAAAAAGCGCATGTCTCCCCCAATGCAAAGTCCTATAGGCAAGAAGTCAATAGGGGTCAGGAGCGAAAGTCAAAGAGACACTGATGGTTGGCTGCAATAGGGATCATCTACTTGGCATGTCCAGTCATCCCGCTAAATTTCAACACTCTTGGCCTAGTGGTTCTCAAGTCACTGTTCAGGCTCCTGTGACCTTGACCTTTGATCAAGTGACCTAAAATAAAAGGGGTCATCTACTCTGCATGTCCAATCATCCTATTAAGTTTCAACATTGTAGGTCAAGTGGTTCTCAAGTTATTTCCAAAAAATGATTTTACATGAACAGGTCACTGTGACCTTGACCTTTAATGGAGTGACCCCAAAATCGATAGGGGTCATCTACTCTGCATGTTCAATCACCCTATGAAGTTTCAACATTCTGGGTCAAGTGGTTCTTAAGTTATTCATCGGAACTGGTTATCAATGTTCAGACCCCTGTGACCTTGACCTTTTTACAGAGTGACCCCAAAAACAATAGGGGTCATCTACTCTGCATGAACAATCATCCTATGAAGTTTCAACATTCTGGGTCGAGAGGTTCTCAAGTTATTGATTGGAAATGGTTTTCCATGTTCAGGCCCCTGTGGCCTTGATCTTTAACAGAGTGACCCTAAAATCGTTAGGGGTCATCTACTCTGCATGACCAATCATCCTATGAAGTTTCATCATTCTGGGTCAAGTGGTTCTCAAGTTACTGACCGGAAATGGTTTTCAATGTTCGGGCCCCTGTGACCTTGACCTTTCACAGAGTGAACCCAAAATCGTTAGGGGTCATCTACTCTGCATGACCAATCATCCTATTAAGTTTCAACATTCTGGGTCCAGTGGTTCTCAAGTTACTGACTGGAAATGGTTTTCAATGTTCAGGCCCCTGTGACCTTGACCTTTAATGGAGTGACCCCAAAATCGATAGGGGTCATCCACTTTGCATGTACAATCATCCTATGAAGTTTCAACATTCTGGGTCAAGTGGTTCCCTAGTTATTGATCTGAAATGGTTTTCAATGTTCAGGCCCCTGTGACCTTGACCTTTGACGGAGTGACCCCAAAATCAATAGGGGTCATCTACTCTTCATGACCAATCATCCTATGAAGTTTCAACATTCTGGGTCAAGTGGTTCTCTAGTTATTGATCGGAAATGGTTTTCAATGTTTAGGCCCCTGTGACCTTGACCTTTGACGGAGTGACCCCAAAATCAATAGGGGTCATCTACTCTTCATGAACAATCATCCTATGAAGTTTCAACATTCTGGGTCAAGTGGTTCTCTAGTTATTGATCGGAAATGGTTTTCAATGTTCAGGCCCCTGTGACCTTGACCTTTGACAGAGTGACCCCAAAATCAATAGGGGTCATCTACTCTTCATGACCAATCATCCTATGAAGTTTCAACATTCTGGGTCAAGTGGTTCTCTAGTTATTGATTGGAAATGGTTTTCAATGTTCAGGCCCCTGTGACCTTGACCTTTGACGGAGTGACCCCAAAAACAATAGGGGTCGTCTACTCCAGCAGCCCTACAACCCTATGAAGTTTGAAGGTTCTAGGTCAAATGGTTCTCCAGTTATTGCTCGGAAATGAAGTGTGACGTACGTACGGACGGACCGACCGACAGACAGGGCAAAAACAATATGTCTCCTGGGGGAGACATAATAATCGTCTGGCATTCTTGATGGAATATGTGTCCTTTGATTTAAGTCCCTTTGGAATAGAGTCTAAAGTTTCATCCTTAACTCTTCCACTGACAACGTCGCCAAAAAGCGACGAGCACCTCACTGCCAATGTCTCCGTTTGGCGACTATTGCGATGATGACTGCATATGCTATTCGTTAGCATATTATACTACATTAACGACACTGTAAGGGAGGTAACTTTATATAAAATTAACGCTTTACGGTAATTCAACGCGGAAGTGGAAAAAATCTAAAGAAACAAGAGCTGTCTCCATAGGATGACACATGCCCCCGATGGCACTTTGAATGAATAGTTATGGCCGACGTTGGAGTTTAGGACCTTTGACCTAAGGACCTGGGTCTTGTGCGCAACACGTCGTCTTACTGTGGTACACATTCATGCCAAGTTATTTGAAAATCCATCCATGGATGACAAAGATATGGACAGGACACGAATGCACTATCATGAAAAATGACCTTTAATGTCTAAGTGTGACCTTGACCTCTGAGCTACGGACCTGGGTCTTGCGTGTGACATGTCGTCTTACTGTGGTACACATTCATGCCAAGTTATTTGAAAATCCATCCATCGATGACAAAGATATGGACCGGACACGAAAATTGTGGACAGACCGACAGACTGTTCAAAAACTATCATATTATGTCTCCCTTCGGGGGCATAAAAAGAAGTTTTAGCCATTTATTTTCAAGTAACTGTTTCTCTAATTGGAATTTAATTGGCATGGCTGCCAGAATGAATGCAGATGAAGCCTTAGCGGTGATTATGAACGATTCAGACTCTGGTTCAGAGCTAGAAATGTCAGACAACGTAATTTTGTAAATAAACAGGCGTGTTTTTATGGTTTATTTTTTATAGAAATTAGATTTCATGAATTTATAATGAATTAACTTATCAGTATTTTTACTGTCAGCCAAGTGCAACATATTGTTTTCTTCCATCACTGGATATTTTAATTTATCAAACAGTTCTTATCACAGCATATAGATATTCCTTGCAGGTAAAAAGTTTATTCTAGCTCATGTTAGTAAATACCTTCCTCTTGCTTTTTTTTCAGGATGAGACATTTACACCACATGATGACATTGAATCTTGATCCTCTGAAAGTAATGAGGAAGAAACAAATCCACAGTCGACACATGGTAGTCAGCAAGTACGAGGCCGAGGCAGTAACCGACGAGGAAGGGCTGTATCAAGGAGTCGTGGGAGAGGTGTTTCTAGGGATAGAGGAGTATATTGTTGTCGAACACGTCAGCAAAATCCTCCACCAGAATTTGATTGGAGACCGGTTGATATAATTGACGATTTTGCCAATATGGACTGGCTGGGCACTCTTCGTCAAAAAGGGGTGCAAATAGACACATCTGATTACCAGCCTGTTGATTTTTTCAAATATTACTTTCCAGATGAGTTGTTTGAGACAATGGCTACCAACACAAATCTATATGCAAATCAGTATCTTAATAGACAGAATATTCTTCCACGGTATTCAAGGTTTCACAAATGGACAGACACTAATGCTGCCGAACTTCAGGCATATGTTGCCCTCCAAATTTCGATGGACTTGAGCAATAAACCTGAAATTTCGGATTATTGGGGTAGACACTAGCTTACTAAAACTCGGTTCTCGGATGTTATGTCAAGGAACAGGTATCAGTTGCTAAGTACCTTCCTTCATTTCAGTGACAATGATGCACGAGTTCCACCTGGTGAAGAAGGTTACAATCCGCTATTCAAAGTTAGACCTATTATTAACCTTGTGGACCCAATATACAGGTCTGCCTATGCTCCAGATACACAATTAGCAATAGATGAATCAATGATCAAATTTAAAGGAAAAATTTTTTTCCGGCAATACTTACCAGCTAAACCTACAAAGTGGGAATTCAAGACTTTTGTACTTGCTGAAAGCAACACTGGTTATGGTTTAAAATTTATGGTATACACTGGCAAAAACACTTTTCATGTTGACAATTCTTCACCACTTTCTATTACAGAACAAGTGTGTCTTGAAATGGTAAAGGGTTATGAAAATCAAGGCTATGAATTATACATGGACAATTTTTACTCTTCTCCACAACTGTATGTAGCCTTGAAAAATTTTGGAAACAGTGAAGCATAACAGGAAATGCATGCCACATGATCTTCAACCTCATGCTTTAGATCTGAGAAAGGGTGACAGTCCTGTATTTATGAGGTGTGAACAGCTTTTAACCTGGATACGAAAAGAGTCCATTTTCTAAGTTCATTCCACAGCGATAATACTTTTGACAAGTTGGTCCGAGATCGAAAGGAAACTAGTGGTCATAGGCCAGTTGAAAGGCCAGTGATATGTGAGGCATATAATCAGCATATGAATGGTGTTGATGTGCTTGATCAGAAACTAGGTACATATGCATACCCGCATAAGAGCGGTAAATGGTACATAACCATTTATCATCGAATCAGAGAAGTAGCTCTTGTCAACGCATACATCATTTACTGTAAAACCCTTCCTGATGGCGCCAAATGTTTGGACCCTTCTGGTTTCAGAAAGCAAGTGATTAATGGCCTGCTTGAAGGTTGGTAGATGTGTGCAAGTAAAAAGGGTAGACCATCTATCACTGAGCTACCTGACCGTCTTACAGGAAGACACTTTCCTGCGCGCTTTGATGATCATAAACACTGTCCAGATTGTGTGGTATGCAGTGACCGCAGTATCAAACAAGAGCTGTCCATAAGACAGCCAAACTCGACTATTCGAAATATTGTCACAGAAGCTGGAAATTATTACCCAAAATGTTAAATATCAAAAGAGTTTTAAGTTCAAAAGGGGACATATCAGAGTTATGGGACTTGATGCTATCAACTAGTTTTATAACCCCGAAGAAACATGTTAAGTTTCAATTCAATATCTGCATTAGTTTTGGGGATAGTAACTTGCATGTAAAACTTTAACCAGAATTTTCTAAGTCCAAAAGGGGGCATAATTTGCTCAAAATACATGTTAAGAGTTATGGAACTTGACCCAGTGAGGTAGGTAATTGATCTAGAAAAAGAATAAATAAGTTCCAAATCTATATGCCTTTTAGTAATAGCTGTATGTACTTGCACGCAAAACTTTAACCAGAATTTTCTAAGTCCAAAAGGGGGCATAATTTGGCCAAAATACATGCCAGAGTTATGGGACTTGACCCAGTGAGGTAGGTAATTGATCTAGAAAAAGAAAAAATAAGTTTCAAATCTATATGCCTTTTAGTAATAGCTGTATGTACTTGCACGCAAAACTTTAACCAGAATTTTCTAAGTCCAAAAGGGGCATAATTTGGCCAAAATACATGCCAGAGTTATGGGACTTGACCCAGTGAGGTAGGTAATTGATCTAGAAAAAGAAAAAATAAGTTTCAAATCTATATGCCTTTTAGTAATAGCTGTATGTACTTGCACGCAAAACTTTAACCAGAATTTCTAAGTCCAAAAGGGGGCATAATTTGGCCAAAATGAAGGTCAGAGTTATGGGACTTGGTGCTATCAACTAGTTTTATAACCCCGAAGACACATGTGAAGTTTCAATTCAATATCTGCATTAGTTTTGGAGATAGTAACTTGCATGTAAAACTTTAACCAGAATTTTCTAAGTCCAAAAGGGGGCATAATTTGCTCAAAATACATGTTAGAGTTATGGAACTTGACCCAGTGAGGTTGGTAATTGACCTAGAAAAAGAATAAATAAGTTTCAAAGCTATATGCCTTTAAATGATAGCTGTATGTACTTGCATGCAAAAACTTAACCAAGGTGTGACGCCGACGCCGACGCCGACGCCGACGCCAGGGTGAGTAGAATAGCTAGACTATTCTTCGAATAGTCGAGCTAAAAACCTGTACAAACAAGGTACTATTGTCAGTCCTGTGCAAAGGCTACGTGTCCTGACCCTTGTTTTAGACTTTATTATACAATGAAAGATTTTCATACTCTTACTGCAGGAAATTAAAGTGAAAAATACATGTACTTTGTGGTCAAGAACATTTTAGTGTATATAAGGTCAAGGTCATTTCAGTGTATAACAGACAGTGGAACCTTTAATGAATTTTTATTGACATATGCAATGTTTTTACAATGTTCATAACAATCCATTGAATATTTACATAATAAAGTACAACTGGTTTAGTAATTAAATTTTATTTTCGAAAATGACATTACTAGTGCTAGTATACATATAATTATGACCTACAAATATGATAAAATCACATATTTCTGAATAAAACAGATGGAATCAGTTTCAGTTCTGTTAAAAAAGTATTCTAGTATTTGATTTAGTAGAAAATTATTACAATTTGATGCTTATTAGACACATATTGTTGAAAAAATCTGAAAATCATGCAGTTCAAGGTCAAGGTCAAGGTCATTTGGACTTGTGGTGACCAGAAAAGGTGTTTGTCAAGTAGGTTATTAAACTTGTGTATACAACACATCTACCAAGTTTTGTGCATTAAGTAAACTTTTTATAGGCAAATGAGTAAAACACCTAACATTTCCAAGAAATACCAAAATAAATTTGGCACTGGCAGGAAAGTTTACCTAGAAAATTGGTGGTGAAAGAGTCAAGGGGGTCTTTAAGGAGGACGAGCCTATGAGAGTTGATGTTAGGGAAGAGGAAGTGTGTTTGAAAAATGTATATGTAGAAGACACCAGAAGGAAAGGAAAAGGTGACCTTGTGGAGAGAGTTGGCAGATGTACAGATTTACACCTGAGAGAGTCTAAATTTGCTAATTTTTACCTTGTGAACACAATAGAAGTGACATTTTAATTTTCGATTTTAACCACATTTACACATAAATTAGGTCATAATAAGATCTTGGTTCCTTTCAAAAACCGGCTATATTCCATCATGGATTTTGAGTTACTTCCCCTGAAATGGGCAAAATTTTCTATTTTGGCCCTTTCAGCTATATAGAGGTTTCATTTATGCTTTGAATTGATAGAAACTTGCAAAAAATGTTTATCTTGATGATCTCTAGGCCAAGTAAGAAACTAGGTCATGTGGGGTTAAAAACTAGGTCACCAGGTCAAATCAAAGGTAAAGCTTGTTAACATCCTACAGGCCACATTGTCAGAATGTTTATCTTGATGATTTTTGTGCCAAGTTCAAAACAGAAAATCTAAGTCACTTGATCAAATAAAATGAAAAGCTTGTAAACACTCTTGATGTCACATTTATGACTCTATCTTCTTGAAACTTGGTTAGAATGTTTATCTTGATGATTTATAGGCCAACTTGGAAACTGGGTCATGTGGGGGTCAAAAACTAGGTCACCCGCTAAAATCAAAGAAAAAGCTTGTTAACATGGCCATATTTATGACCCTTTCTTCATGAAACTTGGTAAGAATGTTTATCTTAATGATTCTTAGTCCAAGTTTGAAACTGGGTCATGTGGGGTCAAAAAACTAGTCAAATTTGTGGAGTTGTACCTATAAATCTGCAAACTAAAAACAGTGGATCATCCTTCACTTTACTGTACTTCCATTCCTATAATTATTAACTAAGCTAGATTGTTAAATTTTGCAACTTTAATTTTTATACATGTATAATTACATATATTTATATAGTGTCAATTACCGCAATGAACAAGCAATTCCATATTATATATATTACATAGTTACTCAATTTACTAAAAAGTATAAATATACAAACAACTGTTTCAGCTATGTGACATACAGGAGCTGAAAGATGAAGTTAGGTGCCTTAAAAGAAAATTTCAACAGTTGGCAGACCAGGCCCCAAAAGAATAAACTCCAGCCAAAAAAGACAGTCCAGCACATAGCACTTTTGTGCTAAGACCTGAACCAAACAGTCCTGTGATCTCTACCCCTCCTGTGACCTCAAGCCCTCCTTTGACCTCAACCCTTCCTCTGACCTCAACCAAGTTTAACCAGGAAGTATATAATGGCTTGACCACATCAGAACTGATAGATGCCATCAGCCATGCTGACAAACTTCACGAAACTGTAAAGATTCTAATGCTTAAACTGTTCTCTGAGGGTTATATTGTGTCACACAGTGTCTCCAGCAAAGCTGCCAACACTAAATCAGTGGCAAAGCCTCCCTTTGATGGGTGACTACATGGTGTTATGGTGAACACTTTGAAAACTTAATTTGATACAACTACTAATAGAGAAAGTAAAATCTCTTTAAATAATCCTTGAGAAGAATGTATTGCCGGAGTACAGTTTTCAATTTAAATGTACTTTACCTGAATTAAATGATGGTTTAAACATCCCAGTCGAAATTGACGGTTTATTAGCCATTAATATTGAGCCATTATTCAGACAAATTTTCAGCCAAAATTCAGCTTCATTCAGACAGTACTTTTTCATGAAAACCATGGTAGTTCATGGTCACTGAACAATGGTTTACCATGGTTGACCATGGTTGTGGTAATTAGCACCAGTCATGTAACATGGTATCAGATCATGGACAAAAACCACGGTCAACCATTGTCACATGATCATGAACAACCATGGTTTTCATGAAAAAGTACTGTCTGAATTTTATCTGAATTTTGGCTGAAATTTATTTATTTATTTTTTTTTGAGGCCCCAAATGGGTAACCCAGTTTATTTTCCCCGTCATAGGTATAACTAGGGTCGGAGAACCATCCCTAATTAACCTTACACACAACATATTACAACATATTATAATATTGTACTTATTTAATCAATATTTTCAAATTACAATACTATTACATATGTATATCAAGTATGATATAAAAAGTCATAAACGGGTACCCAAGGAACATTCTTTTTAACAAAACCATATCAAAAAGGTGAAAAAGAAAGTGGTTATACATGTATGATATATAATGATGCTGAGCGAGCTTGCACAGACTGAGGATTAGCATTACGAAGTATAATTCTATTTCGACAACGATATTTTTATTCAGGATGAAATGAGATGTAGCCTGCGCATGTGCAGTCAGTAGCTTGCAAATGGCGGATGGTTTTACATGCCGTTCTTGCAGTCGCTAGTTTTTGAGTTTTTTACTGCTAGTTGGCGCACATTGCGGTTTCCTAGGTGGCCATTAAGTGCCCATAGGAAAGATAAATTCAGAGATTTTGTGCTTTCCATGTTTTGGAACACAGTTAAAGTGAAAATTGGACAAATTTACAGTGTTTGTACAGGAGTAGTTCTATTGTCAAGTGGAAAACCCTGAAAAGGCGAAATCGGTTGCAAATGACGGAAAAGAGAAAGTGAAAGGGACTTCCAATAAAAACAGTGCAAAAGGAAAAGGGCCCGCTGATTCGGGCACTAGTGCTCCTACTCAGTCCTTGGAACAAAAATTACTTTCTCAAATTGGAGTAATTTTAAAAAATAAAAAAAACGCCGAATTGGCAATGGATAAAATGGAAAAGTCTATGGACACTTTTTCAGTAAGAATGAGATATGGAAGAAAACATGGAACAGGTGTATTCCTATGTTGATTCTGCTTTTCAATATGGAGCAGATGAAGGGGATGACGTGAGTGAACAAGGTGATGAGGGGGAAGTGCGGGCTGATAATATGCTTACCCCCCCACCCCAGCAAAGAAAAGTCGGTTTGATTCAATGGCTGAACGTTTCAAGGGTCGTGAAATTTGTGACCCCCCAGTTGATCCATCATTGGCATAAAATATCAATAATTTATTTCGAAATGGGATGAGTGAGGAATGTTACGCACAAATGACAAAAGAGGATAATATTCCAAGACCAGAAAATTGTGAAGCGTTGATTAACGTTAAAGTGAACAAACCAATTTGGGATGTGTGTTCGACACAAACCAAGTTTATTGATAAACAAGAGCTGTCGGATGACAGCGCGCTCGACTATTCGAAGAATTGATTGAAGAATGGGGTCAAAATATTTCCATAGATTTTCAGACTAAACAAAAAAATGGATTAAACAAAAAATGTTCCTGTATTTGTGGATTTCGATTAGTCTTGCACTAAATGGCAATGTGTGACCATGATGGCAAATATGTTAAGTTATATGTTAGGCAAAACATGGACTTATATGAAAAATTTAACTAATTTCCAAGTCCAAAAGGGGCCATAATTCAGTCAAAATAGTTGACAGAGTTATGTACTCTTGCCTACAGATGGAAATCATGTTGATAAACTAGTGTTAAAAGTTTCAAAGCCACAGTTCAAATAGTTTTGACAAAACGCTGACTTGTAAGAAAAACTGAACAAATTTGAAAGTCCAAAAAGGGCCATAATTCAGTCAAAATAGTTGTCAGAGTTATGTACTCTTGCCTAGAGATGGAAATCATAATGATAAACAAGTGTTTAAAGTTTAAAAGACATATGTCAAATAGTCTTGACAAAACATGGACATATACAAAACAGAACCAGTTTCCAAGTTCAAAAAGGGCCATAATTCAGCCAAAAAAGAGGAGAGAGTTACGTACTCTTGCCTATTGATAGAGACTATTATACTGAACAAGATATAAAAGTTTCAAAGCCATAATTATTATGTCAAACACTTTACACAAAATATAAACTGGTACGAAAAACTTAACCAAGATTTCTAAGTCAAAAGGGGCCATAATTCAGTCAAAATGCTTGATGGAGTTATGTACTCTTGCCTACAACTGGATATTGTGATGGTAAACAAGTGTTGAAAGTTTCAAAGCTTTATCTCAAAAGACTTTGTCAAAATGTGGACTGGTACGAAAAACTTAACCAAGATTTCTAAGTCAAAAAGGGGCCATAATTCAGTCAAAATGCTTGATGGAGTTATGTACTCTTGCCTACAACTGGACATGGTGATGGTAAACAAGTGTTGAAAGTTTCAAAGCTTTATCTCAAAAGACTTTGTCAAAATATGAACTGGTACGAAAAACTTAACCAAGATTTCTAAGTCAAAAGGGGCCATAATTCAGTCAAAATGCTTGACAGAGTTATGTACTCTTGCCTATAACTGGACATGGTGATGGTAAACAAGTGTTGAAAGTTTCAAAGCTTTATCTCAAAAGACTTTGTCAAAATATGAACTGGTACGAAAAACTTAACCAAGATTTCTAAGTCAAAAGGGGCCATAATTCAGTCAAAATGCTTGACAGAGTTATGTACTCTTGCCTATAACTGGACATGGTGATGGTAAACAAGTGTTGAAAGTTTCAAAGCTTTATTTCAAAAGACTTTGTCAAAATGTGGACTGGTACGAAAAACTTAACCAGGGTGTGACGCCGACGCCGACGCCGACGCCGTGGTGAGTAGGATAGCTCTACTTATTCTTCGAATAGTCGAGCTAAAAACTACAAAATTCTGAAATGTCGTTGATAAAAGGATCTATTTTTGATCACTAAACGCCCAAAGTCGTTAATGACGAACAACTGAGTGTTCCTTATCGTGGTCGTTTAAACATAGGCATCAGGGGCAAATTAAATATACTAGAATTTCAATATACATGTTCATACTTGTTACCTAATATCAATTGGATTTATCTGATCAATAATAAAAAAAAAATCACTAAAGACAGTTTAAAATGATACATACGTTACTGACGCCATGTGCAAGTTTTACACAAAAATTAACATTAGAATTAATGACGGATTTTTTAGTAAATGCAAAAAATGCATATTCCCTTATTACTAATAACTGCTTCATAATGTGTATGTTTGCGTTATTACGATTCCTAAACAATAAAACAGATATGACGCCGATGAAGGGATACTTACGTTATGCATCTATTCTACTATGAATATATAAGCTTGACATATAAAAATAGCGTTTTTATGTGCTTTTTAAGGTTATTTCTAGTCTCATTACAACTACAGGCTATAACATTTGATACAAGATATACTTAGTAGTGATATATTTTTCACTTAAATTTTCCTTATGTAAAGATTCCACTTTCCATGATACAAACGTTATCTTTATTCTAAGACATTAAAAATCATAGAAATTCATGTTGAACTAAGTGTATTTTTTCATGCCAAAACAGTGCATACATTTTCAATAAATCTATTACGAAGCAGAGGTCCTTCTTAATTCAAGTAGCATAAGAAATGGCAAAATGATACGTGATCGATACAAACGTGACCAGCCTAATTTAAAATAACATAACAGGAAAGTGTCACTCAGTTTTAATTGATAATGTCATCACTTTGTATCGTCTACGTCATAAGATGAAGATTTCACATATGTAAAGTCGAATATTTGTCCTTGAAGACCTGTTGTCTTTTTCTGAAAATGTTCAACGGGCTCCCCTGATAACGTACGGTATAAATAGTAAGTAAATTTGATATATCTTAAAGTAAAACCTGTTTGTGATTACATGACAATCATATTTTTTTGTTTGAATTTAATTTGTGCTGTTATACATACTGAGTACACATTAAACACTGTACAAACTATTGATACATACGTTACGTATGGTAACCCATGTACATACATGATATTTTATTGACTCCATTTTGTACAACATGAAGCTTCTTTTACTTTTTTGAAGTTAAGGTTCCAAGATAAAACACCCTGGCATTTAAATTTGCTGAAAAGTTTTGTTTTTAACACTATTTTTGTTCAAAACATGTCATCCAAATTCTATTTTTAAAATATGATAAAATATGCGTTGATATTTATTTCTTATTATAAGGTTTCGTTTACAAAATTGGTAGTAAGTCATTGAATTTTTATTATAGAGATACATGTTTGACATTTTATTAAAAACATAATGAATGGAAACAGCATACCCGTGGCACAATATAGCACAGTGATCGGTAACGTATGTATCAATACATTAGTTATTGGTGTATGTGTGCGTATATGAGTAATAATAACTTGTATATCAGTAATAATTACTCATTGTTGACTTATGGTGGGTTGCACATCAGGTAAACATTATTGTAACATCGAGGGCTGAAGTTCAAAAGTATCGTGAACGCTAGAAGGCTAAATGCAGTGCGCTCCTTGAAAAGGAGAGTATCAGACAGTGAAAATATTACCTCCCTGCTAAATCCTTGGGCAAACAAAGAAGGGAGGAGAGAAAATAAGAAAAAAAACCCAAAAAAAAACAGATAAACAGACTATCCAGACTCTGAAAAAAACCCAGTACTTTTTCACAAGGAATGTATAATGTCATAAGACATTACTGTAGGCTTACTTATTTTAGCGGTGTACTAATAACAGCGCTTTTAGCGCTATCGCACGTGCGCTAATTCATGTCCGCGCATTAATTTGTCCAAGAATTTTCATGTACATTTTCATTTGATGATGTTTTCTTCGAACTTTTGCAAATAAATACTCGTGAGAGTTTGCACTAGTTATACTGCTTGCTAATATTTTAAGGTTTGAATGATATTCCTGTTCATTGTTCATATTATTATTTTAAAGATATGATCATGCAAAATAAATTATTTAAACTTGTAGTTTGTGTTTTTTTCTCATTATCATATGATCAAGTTGTTATCAATTTCCGTATCACCTTCGGGCATGTCTGTTATTGCAGTCGCTCATTTACGGAAAGGTGTGAAGGTTTGTATTAAGACACAATGCATGTAGGACAAAGGGGATCCAATGATTAAAATGTGTGACAATCTCATTTTATTTCAGCAATTACAACTAGTATACAGAATATAAAACACGCAGATTATTATAATTAAATACAAGAATACAATACAGTTACGTAGGCAATATTATACATTATATACTGTACGTAAACATAAAGCAACATCACAGTTGAAAGAATCATTGAAAAAATACAAGTATCATCATGACAAACTATCTTAAAGTCATACTTGGTACATGTTTTTAAGTTTATAGCTAACAGACTTTTCGATTGCATTCATTAGACCTGTAAGGCGCCACCCTGTCATGACTGATTCTTTTTTCACATTTCTGTGTGCATCGACCAGCCAGGCAGCATGGATAGGTATAACACTTAAGTGAATAGTTTCAAATAAATCATAATTTCTTTAGCCCGCTAACAGTGAAAAAAAGTTGATTTCATAATCAGGATGACGTATAATTACAGCAGAAACACATTACATAAAAACATCCTGACGGTTAAGTTTATTTCCGAAAATCTTCGTGAATCTCCGTAAATCTCCGAGAGCCTTATCTCTGAAAGCGCTAAAATTA
The DNA here is from genome assembly GCF_021730395.1 of Mercenaria mercenaria. Taxonomy (NCBI): domain Eukaryota; kingdom Metazoa; phylum Mollusca; class Bivalvia; order Venerida; family Veneridae; genus Mercenaria; species Mercenaria mercenaria. The sequence continues at coordinate 41,442,444 of NC_069377.1, read as the reverse complement.
GAAATTAGTGGTCTCGCGAATGCGCTAATTCACGTCCACACATTAATTAGATATTTCACCAAAAATTGCGTTTGCACTAAATTTTTGCCGCGCTAATAAATGTACGCCTACAGTATACACTCCTTGTGAAAATGTACCAGGTTTCTTTCGGAGTCTGGAGATTCTGTTTCTTAGTTTGATGAATAGACTTTGGTTGTTCCAGCACGTGCCTTTAACCGTAATGATAGTGTCTGTAGTACTGACTTCGAATGTACGCCACCTAACATTACTTTTTTTTCGTTTTCTATTAAAATTGATACCTCAAAACGAATCTCTGCCGTAAAAATAAAAAAATAAATCAGCTACCTTTAATTACTGTTAAGGTAAAAATCTTTCAGTAAAAGGGCATAAACTTTTGTTCCAAGCATGATACATCTTTAAATAATTTTTCAAGAATGTAAATAGATTTTGAAAAAGTCTTTACAGTAAATACAGCCTTAACAGAACTGTTCATTCTGAAAGAAGTTTTATATGTAGAACTGTCGGATTGTGGTGATGCTTGGTGCATGAATGCAGTGGTACTCAACTTCAATAAAATCATCTGTTCTGCATTTTTTGGAAACGTTTCGGACACGGTGACTTTTGGTTACATTTAATTTTGAATATTTGAATAAGCATTGTTTGGCGTGCATATCATTATAAACAGCTTGATGTTGTGTGATTCATGGATACAGCAACAAAAGCACTTGCTATAAGGGCTGCCACCTTACAAATATACAAGAGGACGAGCTTATCAAAGCCGGCTTTGAAAATACAAATCATTAATTTCACAGTCATAAGAAATAATTAATAAATATTTGTGCTTTTGATTTACAATGGTTGGCTTTAATATGATGGCAATATTGAACACGATATTTGGTGCCCGCAAATGAATTGATTTGTTATACTTAAGTTGGGATACGTACGTTACCATCAGCATATTTCTGATCAGATGGTAAACCAAGATTTTATTGTCATATTGTGCATAAGATTATGCTGATTATATGTCAACGGTTTCATTACAAAAGTATAACCACAACAGAAACATTTGTTGTAAAGAAGTATTCTGGTAAATTGTATGTTTTATGATTTGACAAGTTTAATACGAGTTATTTTCATAAACGTTTCCAAGAAAAGCTTTATTAAATGAACTTAAATTCGTGTTATCAGACACATAATGTTAGTAAATAACAATCATATTTGCCAAATAATACATCTAACTTGAATGTATTTTTCTCTCATACCCATGTCATTCAATCTAATGATACTTACGTAGCTTAACTTTCAAGCAGGACGCATTAAACATTCAATGTGCTCTAACAAGTGTGTATGTTTATGGTATCGTAAGAATATATCTATGATTTTATGAGCTAATTATGTTTACAATTTACCTTTTGTTAATGTTTTTAAATATGTTTTGTAACAGTTAAATGTTCGTTCAATAAAATTTACTAGCGAACTTGCGAGGTAATTTTCTTTTATAATTCTATGCCAATGTTAACTTATAATGTAAGAGGTAATCATGATTATCAAAAGTCATATACATAGTTATAGCTTCAAACACGAATAATTTCTTCTCTGTATGTATCCATAAAATCTTGAATTAGTGCACCTAAATGTTGCATAACGTATGTATCTTAAAAGCAAATATACGAACAAGAGCGGTATATTTCAACAAGGCGTAACGCCTAAACAAGTGAAGTGATGTTGCTGATTTTTCACTATCTTTTGTAGAAAACATAGTATTTTTAGTAGGTTTAACTTTTAATGGGTTTTTAAGACAAAAATATTTCAATATTTTTGTAAGGCAATTGCTTGTTATTAATGACTTTGGGCGTAAAGTTGTTAACAAGTTGGCAGAATTTGAAAGTGACGTCAAAGAAAAATTCAGTGGAATGTCGCAAGTGGTGGATCAATGCAATGATGCACTTTTTTGTTTGGACATGCCAACAAACAAATAAACATGACTAGACGTGAAGTTATTAAACCAGAATTAAAATCTGAATATATACATTTATTTAACCCCAGTGTGCCTTTCACGTCAGAACTGTTTGGGAATGATTTGTCAAAAACGACAAAGGACACAGAAAATATGTCAAAGATTGGATAGAAGTTAAACCAATCATCAAGTTCAAAGGCGTTTGGACCAAGGAGGCTACCATTCTGGCCACCGCCGCCAAATTGGCGTGGTAGGGCACGGCTGCAGCAGTCTTCACACAAGTCACAGGGTTATGGTGCTTCATTTGGTTCTTCAAGTAAAGCTCGTTCTGATCCAAAAAACTTTCAACGCCGTGGGGGTCAGAGGTTGGGAGCATACCGTCAATAGAAACGGTATGTAAAAACTTTGCATTTTGCCCTGATATTTTTAAAGCAGGTCGGTTGAAATATTTTCAAAATGAATGGGAAAATTTAACAAGTGATAAAACTGTTCTGGATATTGTGACACATTGTCATTTTAAATTTGTTGATAATAAAATGCTTGTTCAAAATAGTTTAAGTCAGTATCAGTTTAATACAAGAGATACACAGTTGATAAATAAGGAAATAAGGAAATTATTAGATGAAGAAGTCATTAGTAAAGTAGACTATCGTTCAGACCAGTTTTTATCCCCTATTTTTCTTAGACCTAAACAAGACACATCAGAGTTTAGGCTGATACTAGATTTGAAGAAATTGAATGAATATATACCTTATTGTCATTTTAAGATGGAAAATTTTGAAAACGCATTACATCTGATAACAAAAGACATGTATATGTGCAGTGTCGATACTAGGAAAGCATATTATAGTATTCCTTTGGCTGAAGAACAGAAACATTTGTTTAGATTTCAATGGCAAGGAGAAATACCGTATAACCCCGTTTAGCCGCCCCCGGGGGCGATGCATTTTACGAAAAATTTGATCCAAACAATGTCAGTAACTCGTATAAACGCCCCCCCTATTCATCCCAATTCATGCACAGACATAACCCAATACGTCATCGTACTGGGAAAGTGTGTAAAGTCGCAGGCTGAGTGACGTAATCCGAGTTAAATTCGATCAATACTGTAGCATGTATAGCCCAGGTGTTTTAAACTTAAATCATCATGGAAGCAAGTACATCGCGAGTTCACAAGTCATATACGCCGGGCTTTAAATTAAAAGTTATTCAATATTCTGAAGAGAAGGGAAAACACCAGGCCAGTAAAGTATTCCACGTAGATAGGAAACGAGTTAGGGAATGGTGTCAGAATAAAACTAAAATATCAGAACTTTGCAAATCTGCAAAACGGGCACCAGGCGCTGGGCGAAAACCAAAGTACCAAGACATCGAAGACTCGCTCATGAATTGGTTTCATGACAGGCGTTCTGCGGGAGTTAGAGTGACTGGGAAGGCCCTAAGGTTCGAGGCTCTACGGCTCCATCAGCTCGGAGGCAGTCAGACTTTTAAAGCATCAAATGGCTGGTTTGCTCGATTCAAAAAGCGGCATAGTATTTCTTTCCGTCGATCCACTCATGTATCTCAACATGCCCGAGAAATAACTGATGACAAGATCGACAAGTTCTTACGTTTTGTGATACGTATGCGTCTTCACCGTGGTTACGAAGATTGCGAAATTGGGAATATGGACGAAACTCCAGTATGGCTCAAAATGCCGGGGAAGAGTACATTTGCGAGCAAGGGTGATAGTGAAGTCACTGTGTCATCTAACGGGCACGAAAAACAAAAACTCACAGTTACATTAGGCGCTTATGCTGATGGTACCAAAATGTCACCATTAGTTCACCTTCCAGGGGTACGTCCTCTTCCGAAACAAGACATACCTAGTGGGGTATTAGTGTACATGTGCGGATCTGGGCAGAAGTCATGGGCTGATGAAAACAGCACAAAATTCTGGCTAAGTTAACTCTGGGGAAGAAACAACCGCCGACGTCGTATGTTAGTATGGGACGCATTCCGCGGACATCTGACAGCATCAGTGAAAGAATTGGTCAGAACCACATACAACACTGATATGTGCGTGATCCCAGGGGGTTGCACATCAAAGCTTCAGCCCGCTGATGTGTCGTGGAACCGGCCTTTTAAGGACAAACTTGCTGAACTGTATGACGAATGGCTGTTTAACGGTCCCAAAGATTTGACCGCAAAGGGAAACAGACGTGCGCTCTCGAAAGCCACAATATTATGTTGGATAAAAGAGTCATGGAATAGTATTTCGCCCGACGTTATTAGGCGTTCTTTCAAGAAATGCGGAATAAACAGTAACCTTGACGGATTGGAGGATCATTTGTTTGATCATGACTCCGACCGGGAGGACCCAGATTAGGAATATGAGGGATTTTCACGTGACGAGATAGAGGTCAGTGATATGGTGAATGAGGCCGTATCCAGGGACATTGAAAATGCCGTTTTATCAGAATCGGATGAAAGTGACGTTGATTCCGACCACAGCACGGACCACAGTACGGACGAAGACAGTGAAGGCCATTAACTTTATTTGGATTTACATGCACGTGGCATATTCAGCATATTCTACTTACTGTTACACACAGTAGATTTATTTGTCATGCCTGTTGATCGTGGTGTTTAAAAGTTTCTGTTAATAAAGTGTGTGTTCTTTTTTGGAAATTTATTTGTATTGTTATGGAATCGTTATTATCTGGATTGTGTTGGATCTAGGACCAATTTTTGAAGGTAAGATTTTTTTATTTTCCCCCAAAAAACGTGCGGGGGCGTTAATTAAAGGGGGGGCGTTTAAACGGGGTTATACGGTAATGGAATTTTCCTGCATGGCGAATGGAGTCCGGCCAGGGCCGCTCTATTTTACAAAGCTTATGAAGCCTGTATATGCAAAACTTAGGAATGAAGGGCATATTAGTACTGGGTTTATTGATGACAGTTTGCTTGGTGGTGTAACAAAGCAGAGATGTCACGAAAATGTGAGGGCTACGTCACAGTTAATGACATCGTTAGGATTTATCCTTAATTTGGATCAGAGTATTTTTGAACCTACTCAGAGAATCGTGTATTTAGGAAATTACATTGATTCACGACAAATGATAGTCTTTTTACCAGATGAAAAGAAAGAAAAAATAAAATCTGAATGTAACTAGAGCTATCACTAAAGATGATGAATGTACCCCCCGCATGCACTGACACAGTACATTGCAATTTGACGCACACAAGATTGCATAATTATGTGGACTGTATGTAAATAGACTGTATGTATACAGTAAAGTAACAAAAAACAAAGTCCCATAACTATGCAGAATATTTATCTAAAAGAATGTAACATGCACCATGCACAACTAGGGTTGGTACTGATCACTTGTGTGAAGTTTCATTAAATTGTGTGCAAGGGTTTGGTAGATTAGGCACACACAAGACTGCATATGCACACTGTATGTACATAGTATGTTAACAAGAAACAAAGTCCCAAACAAAGTCTGCAATTTTTGTCGCTGAAAGAACCTAACATGCCCCATGTGCAACTACTGTTGTTACTGATCACTTGTGTGAAGTTTCATTAAATTGTGTCAAGGGGATGAGGAGAGATGGTGCGCACAAGATTGTGTCTATGTATATAGTATAGTAACAAAAAAACAAAGTCCCATAACTCTGCAAATTTCTTATCTGAAAGAACCTAACATGCCCCATGCGCAACTACTGTTGTTACTGATCACTTGTGTGAAGTTTCATTAAACTCTGTCAAGGGGATGAGGAGGGATGGTGCGCACAAGATTGTGTCTATGTATATAGTATAGTAACAAAAAAACAAAGTCCCATAACTCTGCAATTTTTTTTCTAAAAAAGCCTTACATTCCCCATGCACAACTGCTGTTGGTACTGATCACTTGTGTGAAGTTTCACTAAACTGTGTGAAGGGGATGAGGAGAGATGGTGCGCACAAGATTGTGTCTATGTATATAGTATAGTAACAAAAAAACAAAGTCCCATAACTCTGCAAATTTCTTTTCTGAAAGAACCTAACATGCCCCATGTACAACTACTGTTGTTACTGATCACTTGTGTGAAGTTTCATTAAATTGTGTCAAGTAGAGATAGTACCTAAGTTTTTCAAATCATAGGTATGAAGTGAAAAAGCTTTGAAATGAAGACAAATGTACATATATTTCTCAAAAATAGATATATTAACATTAGTTTAACCAGAAGCGTAGAGTTATGAGCATTTAATATTTTCATGTAAAAGAAAATTTTGTGATCAAGGAAATGTAACTCTTCTTGGACCTGGAGAGCAGAAACATCAAAGGGACATGATATAGCGAATATTTTCTACTTGGGTGTATTTGATTTAACATTCAGCTGTGATTTGGATTTCTAAATAATGATCCATGATACTGTGTGCTAAAAATATAGAACAACTGGAACAGTCCTATAACAGCAAAAGATGCTGTAGCAGAATGAAAATTGTTAAACTCTAACTGGGACTCTACCACTTCTCTATAACAGCAGTAGCTATAGCTAGGCAGTTTAAATGCACCGATTACATTACGTGAACTGGAACAGTTCTGTGACAATAACACATAATCGGCCGACTCCGGATTATCGGCGTATTCGCTTGCTTACCTAACGGCAATTTTCGTGTAAAGACAAAAATATAATCTAATACTGCAAACGTTTTAATCGGTCAAAACTGCCCAAATTTCTCTGACGTGTTTTTTTAGAGTATGAAGTTACTAACTGGTAGTACCAGTGAAATATAACTTACACTGAGTCTTATATATTTGCCTTTTTTAGCAGCTGGCGAACGGCAAAGACAATGGGCTTTGTCCTAATATAAGCAATTATTTTACCAGTTTCGACAGGGTATCAATTGATAGGAAATTACAGTTACAAATTAAATACCTTTCTGCAACACATGGAGTCATTAGCATTCACTGTCAAGCAGTATTATGACTAAGATCGACGATCATTCATTCATTCAGTCAAATAATTTATAGAGTCGGTTGTTTACATTTTCAATCGTAACCGGTGCTCTTGTAAAAACCACTTTTTTTTAAAAATTGAAGAATGCGAAGAGCTATGGTACGGTCTCTATGTCAAGGGGATGAGGACAGATGGTGCGCACAAGATTGTGTCTATGTATATAGTATAGTAACAAAAAAACAAAGTCCCATAGCTCTGCAATTTTTTTTTCTAAAAAAAACTTACATGCCCCATGCACAACTACTGTTGGTACTGATCACTTGTGTGAAGTTTCATTAAACTGTGTCAAGGGGATGAGGAGAGATGGTGCGCACAAGATTGTGTCTGTGTATATAGTAAAGTAACAAAAAAACAAAGTCCCATAACTCTGCAAATTTTTTTTCTAAAAGAACCTAACATGCCCCATGCACAACTACTGTTGGTACTGATCACTTGTGTGAAGTTTCATTAAATTCTGTCAAGGGGATGAGGAGAGATGGTGCGCACAAGATTGCATCTACGGACAGACGGACAGACAGACAGACAGACAACCTGAAACCAGTATACACCCCCTTACAACTTTGTTGTCAGGGGGTACAAAAAGTTGTATAAAAAGAATGCTGCTCAAATTAGAGTAGTGGCAAAAGTAATTTGGTTGTTGGTGGCCAGTTTTTCTGCAGTTGAAGTTGGGAAACTGCACTACAGAGAACTTGAAAAAAGTAAGACTATAGCTTTAAGGTGTAATGCAGGAAATTTTGACACAACTATGAAAATTACTTTGAAAATGAGATCAGAACTGCTTTGGTGGATTGATAACATACACAGTCAGGTGAGAAAAATAGGCAGGGAAAATCCTGAAGTTGTCAGGATGGGGTGCTATACTAGGTGAAACTAAGATAGGCGGTCGTTGGACGAAATCAGAGTTAGAATACCACATTAATGCATTAGAAATGTTGGCTGTATTTTTAGCTTTACAGTCATTTTTGGGCGAAATACAGGGTAAATATGTGAAAGTACTCTCAGACTCTACAACCACGGTGAGTTATATTAATAATTTTGGTGGGGTAAAGTCACATGAGTGCAATGAGATAGCTAAAAAGATTTGGCAATAAATTATCGTGTAAAGATGTCTTACCTATGCTCTGGAATTCACAAATAGGTTATGAACGTTTTAGCCAGTACACTTACAAAACATTTCCTAAATCAGGCATCAAATACATTGTAAACCATTATTTCTGTTACTGCCAAAATATCAATTCAATATGCTCTTTATGATGAAATACAACATTCCAAAGACAAAGGTGAAAATGGAATTTCAATTATGACAGAATGATGCTGTCACCACTCATAGGAAAAATAGTTATCACACAGATCATGTGACACTTTGGCAACATTCTCATAATATTATTAATTTTCAGCATATTAACTCTTTCGCTGCCAAAAGCGCCAATCTGCAATCTGTAGCCTGAATGCCATAAGCGCCATCCCCAGCAGTGTACCCCGATTTTTACAACATTCCTAAGGGAGGTAATCATGTTTAAACTACTTGAGCGACCACTTTACGTTACTTCCATGTTGAAAACAAAGAAATATTGAAAAATTTGTACTTTTTTATGATTTCAAGGATAATTTTGTTCTTGATTGGCTTTCAATTGACAAAGCAATTATAATGGCATCTAGAATACCACTAGATGAAGTGGTATCCCAGATAATGGGAACGATTCTGACTCTGGAAGCTAAAATTATTTCAAGAACTGAAAAAATTGCGCAGTATAGGGGCTTGTGATACGGTCAAACCCAACAAAAGTACATGCCATATGATTTACAGCCAGCAGTGTTGCCACTTAGTAAAGGTGATGAACCTGTATTCATGTGGTGTGAAGATCAAGTAACCTGTGCGATGATGGACACCAAACCGGTACATTTCTTCAGCACCATACATAGACAATACTTATGAAAAGACACTTAGGGACAGAAATGCTGATGGGGGTCAAAGAGGTGTTATTAAGCCTGTTATGTCTGAATCATACAACAGTCATATGAATGGTGTAGATATTTTAGACCAGAAATTAGGCTCATATAATTATCCGCATAGAAGTGCTAAGTGGTGTATGTCTTTTTTCATTGCATCCGGGAGATAGCCCTGGGGAATGGTTATACTATATACCATAAGAGTGTTCCTGAAGGTGAAACCCCCAAGACTGCAGTAGCATCTAGGGAAGCAGTGACTGACAGATTACTGGAAGGCTGGGACCTATGTGCAAGTAAGAGGAAGGCCAGCCTTGTCTGAAAAACCAGATCATCTGACTGCACGGCACAGTACGAAAACAAAAAACATCAACCTAAATGTGTTGTTTGTAGTGAGCCTAGAAAAAGGGTTCAAACAAGGTTTTAAACTGTGAGTCAGCAATGTGCCCAACTGATTGTTTCATGTTATTTCATACACAGAAAGATTATAGGGCAGCTTTCCGAAACAAGACTAATGGTGAATAATTATGGAAAGCATGAAAACTGACAGATGATATGACTGAAAACCATTCTTACATGGTTATCTATTAATACGAAATGACTAGCATAGAAGTTTTGTGAGTTTAACTAAGATTATATGGATCTAATTATGTACTGACATTTAAAATAGGTCAGTTAAAAACTTTAACAATTAACATCTTTGTAAAAGTGAAATTTATTCTTCTTTTCTGTATTTTGTCAACTTCAGCTGCTTATTACTGGAAGCATAAAAGATTGACTTCTGTCATTATTTGTGTTTTTATGTTTACAGAATCACATCTAAATACTCAAAATGTCTATATCAAGTGTGCAGCATCAGTTGAAAGTTTTATAATAGCTTTTGTTCTATGAGAGCACCAACTGCTTCACTGAAATTGAGAAAAATGGGTACAGTCTGGAAATTCAAGGTCATGAGTTCTGTCTACAGTCACATGAAGTTTAAATGTTTGTTTGTTTGTTTTGGGTTTAACGCCGTTTTTCAACAATCTTTCAGTCATATAATGGCGGGCAGTTAACCTAACCAGTGTTCCTGGATTCTGTACCACTACAAACCTGTTCTCTGTAAGTTACTGCCAACTTCCCCACATGAATTATCAGAGGTGGAGGACGAATGATTTCAAACACAATGTCTTTAATCAAATCATCACGGAAAACATCACCTGGCCTGGGGACCCCACAATCTGTAGACCAACGCTCTCCATATTGAGCTAAGTGGGTAACACAGTAGTGTATATAGACTTTGTCCTCAAAGTTTCATAGCAACATAATAACCAATACTAGTATAACAATGTATAAGATCTTGATGAAGCCAAGTACCAAATTTTGAATAATTTCTGTAAATTTTGTTTATTTTTTAATCTAACCTCTTCTTATTTGGCACATAAAAGTATGGTTATTTCTATCTTTATAAGCTTTTTAAGTTTTGAAACATTTATTTTTTTATGTGACATGACAATATTTTACACAAAAAATGTAAAAAATGGAAGGTCAAGTCAAGGTCAAGGTCATTTGTTCAATTTACAGTCACTTGAAGGTCAAATGTTACACAATAGTCTATATACACTATGTTCCCAAAGTTTTACAACAAACTACCCACAAATACTAATTCAAGACAGTTTCAAAGATAATACTACTCAATTTTAAATAATTTCTGTAAATTTCTTATTTTTTCGAATCGAACAACTTCTTATTTGGAGCATAAAAGTTTGGTTATTTCTATCTTTTATATGCTTTGTCTGTAAAAAAAAACAGAATCTAAATGTTCAAAAAGTGTAAATTAGATGTCCAGGGTTAGTTTTGAAACATTTATTTTTATGTGACACGACAATATTTTGCTCAAAAAATATAACAAGAGGCCCAAGATGGCCCTAGGTCCCTCACCTGAGATTCAAATGCTAAGTGTGTAAACATGTTTGACCTAGTAATTTCATGGAAACAAATATTCTGGCCAATTTTCATTAGGATTGGACCAAACAAGAGCTGTCTCCATAGGATGACACATGCCCCCGATGGCACTTTGAATGAATAGTTATGGCCGATGTTAGAGTTCAGGACCTTTGACCTACGGAGCTGGGACTTGCGCGCGACAAGTCGTCTTACTGTGTCACACATTCATGCGTAGTTATTTTAAAATCCATTCATGAATGACAAAGATATGGACCGGACACGCCCATCAATGCACTATCATGAAAAATGACCTTTAACGTCTAAGTGTGCCCTTGACCTTTGAGCTACGGACCTGGGTCTTGCGCGCGACACGTCGTCTTACTGTGGTACACATTTATGCCAAGTTATTTGAAAATCCATCCATCGATGACAAAGATATGGACCGGACACGCCCATCAATGCACTATCCTTTAAAGTCTAAGTGTGACCTTGACCTTTGAGCTACGGACCTGGGTCTTGCGCGCGACACGTCGTCTTACTGTGGTACACATTCATGCCAAGTTATTTGAAAATCCATCCATCGATGACAAAGATATGGACCGGACACGCCCATCAACGCACTATCCTTTAATGTCTTAGTGTGACCTTGACCTTTGAGCTACGGACCTGGGTCTTGCGCATGACACGTCGTCTTACTGTGGTACACATTCATGCCAAGTTATTTGAAAATCCATCCATCGATGACAAAGATATGGACCGGACACGAAAATTGCGGACAGACTGACAGACTGACAGACCGACAGACGGTTCAAAAACTATATGCCTCCCTTCGGGGGCATAAAAATGTGATCTCTTGAGTTTAAACATTGATATGACCTTGTGATCTAGTTTTTGACCCCAGATGATCCACATTCAAACTCGACGTAGATTTCATCAAGGCAATCATTCTGACCAAATTTCATGAGGATTAATTGAAAAATATAGCATCTATCACATACAAAAGGTTTTTCTTTGATTTGACCTATTGACCTACATTTTAACCCCAGATGACCAATATTTTAGATCGACCTAGATTTCATCAAGGCAATCATTCTGACTAAATTTTAAGAAGATCAATTGAAAAATACAGTTTCTATTGCATACACAATGTTTTTCTTTGATTTGACCTACTTTTTGACCCCAAATGACCCATATTCACAACTGGCCTAGATTTCATCAAGGTAATTATTTTGACAAAATTCCATAATGATCAATGGAAAAATACAGCCTCTACCACATACACAAGGTTTTCCTTTGATTTTACCTGGTGACCTACTTTTTGAACCCAGATGACTCATATTCAAACTCTCCTAGATTTCATCAAGGAAATCATTCTGACCAAATTTCATGAAAATCGATTGAAAATTTCAACCTCTTTCGCATACACAAGGTTTTTCTTTGATTTGAACTTGTGACCTAGTTTTTGAGCCCAGATGACCCATATTCAAACTGTACCTACATTTCATCAAAACAATCATTCTGACCAAATTTCATGAAGATCAATTGAAAAATACAGCCTCTATCTCATAAACAAGGTTTTTCATTGATTTGAACTAGTGACCTACTTTTTGACCCCAGAAGACCCATATTCAAACTCAACCTAGATTCCATCATGGCAATTATTCTGACCATACTTTATGAAGATCAATTGAAAAATACAGCTTCTATTGCATACACATTGTTTTTCTTTGATTTGACCTAGAGACCTAGTTTTTGACCCCAGATGACCCATATTCAAACTCAACCTATATTTCATCAAGGCAACTATTCTGACAAATTTTCATGAAGATCAGTTGAAAAGTACAACTTCTATCACATACACAATGTTTTTCTTTGATTTGACCCTTTGATGATCTATTTTCGAACTTGGCCTAGATTCCATCAAGGTTATCATTCTGACAAAATTTCATGAAGATCAGTTGAAAAATACAGCCTCTATCGCACATAGGTCTTCCAAAGGGGTATCACATTCCAAGTTATTTTCTATTTGTCATGAGTATAATTCTATTATTTCAGACGTATCGGGGTCGCTTGATAATTCCTCCGACCAAATATCACTAATATTCACATCTCAATCTGGATCCCAACGTAGAATTTCGTAATTATTGTCGTGACAAAATTGTCCGAATTCTCTATCGCTATCCGCCATTTTGGTACATGTACAATTCTATTTTCTGAAAATGAGTTTGGGATTTCCAAAATTTGCTGTATAAATAGTAACGTTTTGAAAGCGAGACTCGGGCATGATCGTAAAATGAACTTTTCCCAACCGATTTAAACTTTTAAACCAATAAGTTTTCATCGTTTTCAATCGGAAAAAGACGAATATTAAACAGTGCATTATCCGGGCGGTTTCAGGTGAATCGTTTGTAGACAGCACGGGCGGATTGAGGCGTTTCGTTGGATAAGCGATAAGGGCGGATTGGGGCGATATGATTGGAAAAGGGTTAAGGTGATCACAGTTGAGGATGCCTCTGGGAAAGTGAAGGTCTCTCTGTGGAGAGATACTTCAAATACTGAGGCGAGGCCTTGGGACAATGTCACTATAACAGATGTTGTTCTAAATATGTACAACAATACTACAATCTTGAACACTACATCAAAGAGCAATATCATAAACAAATATTTTTAGGCAACTGTTTACAGTTTTGACTTGCTATTTTCATTAAAATATGTCCTAATTTTTTTGTTCTAAATACTCTGAATCAACAAGACAAATATCATGTAAAAAACGACATCTTTCTCTCTGGGTAAATAAAATCTGGAAATTAGATCCCTCGGAAGCATCAAGAACAAGGCAAACAGTGAAAATCGCAGACTCGGTTTGATTGAGTCTGTTCATGGGCAGTAATGGAAAATGCAACACTGCCCATGCCCCCTAGCACCGGCTTAAGCGGTATTCAATCTTCAAATCTAAATGAGTTGAAATCAATGATCCCGAAGAACCAGAAAATATAACAACACTGAGGTGAAGTCGGGGCGACTTTTTACGACAAGTCTAGATTTAGCCATTTTCACAGGGCGAAAAGTAACATTAATGTAGATATTTTCCATTTAAAAACAGATGCAGGCAATAATTTCATGGCAGAACTTTTGTTTTCGACAAAAAATTCAACAAATGCTTTCCCAGATTTTCACTGAAAGGACGAGTTGATATGTAAGGCGTAAGTGTTTGAGTAATAGCAGAATAACCTACGGCATACGCTTCGACTGGACGACAGCATAAGATAAGATAAATGCCAGTTTCCAGTCCCCGTATCAGTTGTTCCAGATTGCATGTACTGACATGCCGCTATTTGACTGAGGCCCGTTAGGGATAGCCGAATCTGGAGCTATATGTATACATCTACCTTGCTGTATGAAATTCAGCCCCGTATTTGTAATGGGCTAGATAGCATGATCTCCGAGTATTTTCATTCACAGCCTCTTGTGGGGCACTAAATGCCAAAGGGTGAGAAAAATGTTCAGCCAGACCGTAACTGAAACCTCGGGCCACGGTCCATACCATTCATATGCTCTACAGACCGAGCTGCCCCACCGCCCACACATTTTCTCCCCGTTTTTAGTATTCATGTCCTATACCATGGCATATAATTTATAAGAACAGCTATGATCAAACACTTCTAAAACTCCAGATCACAAATTTCATTGAACAGTTGATGTTTCAAGTTCAGAAGTTAAGTTTTTGAATTTGATCCTACAGGGAAAAGTTACGCACCAAAAACGCAACAAGCAAATTTTGAAAGAGTTGCCAGTGAGTTGGAGCTCACACAGTTACAAGAAGCACTTAGCTCTAGAGAAAACAACAGGTATGTTTAACAGTGTTTGCCGAAAACACTCGGTCTTATTAATTGGCTAAAAAATGATTACTTCTTTTATATTGTTATGTTTTCACTTCATTTACAAACAGTCTTATTCATTTTGTGAGCTATTTCATGCAAATGTTTACATCCTGTGAAATACAAATAACAGAAGTAATGCCAGCATCAGTGCATCTGGTTTGATTGTTGTTTTAATTCACTTATATAGTCTCCATTACAAAGCCCATACATGTTACACATCCAGCAGTATGTTAACCAACCTGTATAAGTTGTGATTTAATGTTAATAAATATAGACACTAACATTGGTTCTTTTTCTTAAATATCTTAACAGAGAGCACACCGAGAATCACAGCACCAGCACAGAGTTGCCTGTCTAAGGCAATCCCTGGACTTGATTAACAACACGGAACCACCTGTGAAAGGTAATTCATGTAAAAGTGTTTAAGTTCCTAAAATAAACTAGAATGTGTCTGTAGGACACAGGGTGTGGCCCCCACTGGTACATTTGTCACAAATAAGGGAAAATAATTCAAATGTTTGCAGTCTTAATGGGGTATAGCCTCAACAAACATTTTATGAAAAGGATTCATTATTCTAGGCCATATACTTTTTGAGCTATGAGCATCACAAACAAAAAATCCACTATTTTGGCTATTTCAAGGGCCATAACTTTGTAATAAATGCTAACATTCTCAGGAAGAATGCCAAGTGTGCAAGGACACATCAAGATAAAAGACCCAAGCAAGGTTTCATAAATTTACATCAAATACTTTTTGAGCTAGACACATAACTAGGTGAAAATGTGCATTTTTTTTACTATTTCAGAGGCTATAACTTTCAAAATAGGGGGTGGAGCCAGCCAAAAAATAAGAGGTGTGCAAGTTAATATCATGATAAAGACTTATGCAAGTTTTCAATCATTTATATTAAATACTTTTTGAACTAGGTGCATCACAAGGTGAAAATGTGCATTTTTGACTATTTCAGGGGCCATAACTCTGAAAATAGGGTGCGGACCAAAGTGAAAAATAGGAGGTGCGCAAGTTCATATCATGATAAGACTCATGCAAGGTTTCATGAATCTATATCAAACACTTTTTGAGATAGGCGTGTCACAAGGTGAAAATGTACATTTTTGACTATTTCAGGGGCCATAACTCTGAAAATAGGGGGCGGAGCCAAATGAAAAATAAGAGGTGCTCAAGTTCATGTCATGATAAAGGATCATGCAAGGTTTCATCAATTTATATCAAATACTTTTTGAGCTAGGCGCGTCACAAGCCGAAAATGTGCATTTTTGACTATTTCAGGGGCCGTAACTCAGAAAATAGGGGGCGGAGCCAGACGAAAAATAGGAAGTGCGCAAGTTCATATCATGATTAAGACTCATGCAAGGTTTCATGAATCTATATCAAACACTTTTGAGCTAGGCATGTCACAAGGTGAAAATGTGCATTTTTGACTATTTCAGGGGCCATAACTCAGAAAATAGGGGGCGAAGCCAGACGAAAAATAGGAGGTGCGCAAGTTCATATCATGATAAAGACTCACGCAAGGTTTAATAAATTTATATCAAATACTTTTTGAGCTAGGCGCGTCACGAACTTCGGACGGACGGACGGAAGGACGACGGACGCAGAGTGATTTGAATAGCCCACCATCTGATGATGGTGGGCTAAAAACTGACAGGACCGACCACTGGGACTGCTGAATGGGCAACAAATGTTGGAAATGAGCATGGGCAGGTGCTTATGTCAGTCATGACTTCTGGTGAAGGTCGTTTTGATCTCCATAGGATGGCACAGGTATAACGTAATGTGAATATATGCCGATTTTTTTACAAAGAAGCAGTTATTAAAAAGTGAATTGTTTTCTTAATACACTTACTATTTTTTATTCATTATCTTGTATGAAAATTCATATAATATGTATTCAAAATAGATCTAATTATTCATATCACAAAGTAAGTGTGTGATATCCATGAATGAATTTTGGATATCACAATATAGCGAATAAATAAATAGCACACAAATTTGACATGATAAGTGACATCATCTACATACGTCAGCCATTGTTTACCACAGAATATAGTGCTTGATTTTCTTCTTTGTTTACATGGCAATAAATAAGGGCCATGTTATGATGTATTACAGGGTCTGATGAAGTGGTTCAAGGATGCCAGGCAACCCCTACCCGAGGTGATTTATGTTGACAGAGATTGTTGTGGGCGATGTAACATAATGAACCTCTTTGATGAGTGGGAAAGTGATGTTCAGGTCCGGTTGGATGTACGGCACTTCATGAGACGGCTGTCAGCAGGTTGCAGTACAGATTCACACCCGCTGTAAAGTCTATTCATGCAGAAGTTAAGCCAGTGTATCTTTGCTTGGGATAAAGAATATCTCAACGCCTTGAAAGCTGCCAAGCGATCAGAGTTGTTGGCCAAGCACATCCGCAACCCATCAGAGGATGTAGTTATGAGGTCCATAACAAAAAGCGAGTTAGCTCTCCACTGCTGCAGAACCACAAGAAGTGTGGATGAGACGACATGGCTAATAGACGACCTCATTGAGGCATTTGATGGGGACAAGGGCAGAGATACATTGGGAGTGCCATTACTCAACAGCCAACGCATGAAGAATGAGTGGGGAATGCAACTTGTTCACATTGCCTGCCTGCAAGACCCTCCAGGTGTACAGCTGTATATACAAACTGGCACTATGAAGAAGGGTGGCAGAGTGCTTCCAAGCTTTCGTTGCTGCAGGGGTTCAACTTCCCTGGAGAGCTTCCATCTCCACTTGAATAGGCTCACCCCAGGTAAGCTAGATTCTTTTTCAGTTTTATGTTTTCTATAAACTTCTTATTTCAGTAATTCTTCAGTCAGGTGTGTCTTAAGAAGCAACGCAAGCCAGCCAGCCAGCCAAGAAATGCATAAAAAGTGACCAGTTCTAACAGATATCTGTTTATTGCATGACACTGTGTTCTTTGTATAACAAGAGAGTCATGATGACCCTGGATCGCTCACCAGAGTAATATGAGCTACATGTTTCAAATGTCAAATTGATGATTTTTAGAAAAGTTTTGGAAGATTTTCCGATGTACAATTAAGTAACCCCTGGGGCGGGGCCAATTTTACCCCGGGGGTCATGATCTGAACAAAGTTTGTAGAAGTCTACTAGGAAATGTAACATATCAAATATCTAAGATCTAGGCCTTCTGTTTTATTTTTAGCAAATTTATGAAGTTTCCCTATGTACAATCAAGTAACCCCTGGCGCTGGGTCAATTTGACCCTGAGGGGGTCAAGATTTGAACAACTTTTGTAGAGATCCACTAGGCAATGCTACACGTCAAATATCTAAGCTCTAGGCCTTCTGGTTTATTTTTAGAAAATTTTGAAGATTTTTTTTATGTACAATCAAGTAACCTCATGATTTGAACAAATTTTGTAGAAGTCTACTAGGCAATGCTACATGTCAAATATCTAAGATCTAGGCCTTCTGGTTTATTTTTAGAAAAATTTTGAAGATTTTCCTATGTAAAATCAAGTGACCCCTGGGTTCCAGGTCAATTTTGACCGTGGGGGTCATGATTTGAAAAATTTTGTAGAGGTCCACTAGGCAATGCTACATGTGAAATATCTAAGCTCTAGGCCTTCTGGTTTATTTTTAGAAAAATTTTAAAGATTTTCCTATGTAAAATCAAGTGACCCCTGGGGCCAGGTCAATTTTGACCGCGGGGGTCATGATTTGAACAAATATTGTAGAGGCCCACTAGGTAATGCTACACATGAAATATCTAAGCTCTAGGCCTTCTGGTTTATTTTTAGAAATTTTTTGAAGATTTTCCTATGTAAAATCAAGTGACCCCTGGGGCAGGGTCAATTTTGACCCCGGGGGGTCATGATTTGAACACATTTTGTAGAGGTCCATTAGGCAATGCTACATGTGACATATCTAAGCTCTAGGCCTTCTGGCTTATTTTTAGAAAATTTTTGAAGATTTTCCTATGTAAAATCAAGTGACCCATGGGGCGGGGTCAATTTTGAACCCAGGGTCATGATTTGAACAACTTTAGTAGAGGTCCACTAGGCAATGCTACATGTCAGATATCTAAGCTCTAGGCTTCCGTTTTTTGAGAAGAAGCTTTTTTAAGATTTTCCTATGTAAAATCAAGTGACCCCTGGGGCGGGGTCAATTTTGACCCCGGGGTCAAGATTTGAACAAACTTGGTAGAGGTCCACTAGGCAATGCTTCACACCAAATATCTAAGCTCTAGGGCTTCTTATTTTTGAGAAGAAGATCTTTAAAGTTTTTCCTTTCTGTTGCCATGGCAACCAGAGTTCTGCATGGAATTCAATTCTTTGAACAATTTTTGTAGAGCTTCACCCAAGGAACATTCCTGTGAAGTTTGGATGAAATTGACCGAGTGGTTTATGAGGAAATGTTGTTTAAAGTAAAAGTTTACGGACAATGGACGCGGGACGGTAACTGATCAGAATAGCTCACGCTGAGCCTTTGGCTCTGGTGAGCTAAAAAGAGCAAAAATATTAGCTGCTTAAGGCAAATGGCAGGTTAATTGAGACTTCCCCTTACATTGGTTCAACTTTATGTTATTATAGATGTGAGCATCAAAGCTGTATTCTTAAAAAAGTGTTGCGAAGTACTAATTACAAATATAGCAATATGATCTCTTTTTTTCAGGGACACTAGCCAATGACACTGTTTTCAGGCATACTTGGTCGGTGGCCTATCAAGATGGAACCAGGACAGAGCCACCGCAGCTACGGGTACCAAGGAGCCACAATCATATAGTGGTCTTCTGCGGTTTACAGCCAACCAGTTGACTGAAAATGTTTTCAAGAAAAAGATTAGTTCGTACACACCCCCAAGAAAGTATACTGGTAAATATTAGTTCATATCTTTGTTTCAGTTGTGTAAAAGTTTCTCAAGTATTTTGCTTGTCCAGGGTTTCATTTAATTTTATTTAAATTTGACATCCAATTAACAATCATTCTGTACAGAATGATCAGCTATCAATATATGATCTTTCTGCCTGTTTTGCATTTTATCCAAGTATACACCTGTTTGTTTAGTGCTTTGAAATTATTTTGACATTCATATTCTAATTAGGTGAGCTGATAGGTAACGAGTACTTGTATAACCAGACAGGCTGCCCTCTTCAGGAGTATGGTGCTGCCATTCAACAGATGGAGGAAGCTGGACTGGAGGTGCCTGATGAGGATGAGGGTTTTGTAGAGGCAGAGGCAGAAGATTAGACTGTGTCCAGTCTCCTTGTTGATGCAGAAAAATCATCTGATGGTTACACTTATTCACCCTTACAAAATGCCAAAGACGGAACCACTTGCAGCCAATATAGTTAAAATTTTAATCTTGCTTTTCAGCAGGGTAGTATTAGATATATTTGTATCTTTCATTTCACAAATTCATCTGACATGACACAGGATTTTTATTTTATACAATATGAGATTATCTGTGTTATTCTTAAGTCTTTCTTATTTAGTGATAAACATGTTTTATATGTTCTTATATTTCAGACCATGTGCACTCTGATACTCCTGTAGGACCTGTTACCAGGAAGGAACAGTTACAGCAAAAGGCCCCTGTTGTAGAGCAGCCTTCAAAGGCCAAATATGGTAAAGAATATTTACTTTGTTATAGTGTGTGTGTGTGTGAGTTGTTGTTTTTTTTTTCAAGTATATAGTTTTTAATTGCCGGTCTTTGTTGTTTTTCTTGGCTTTTCAAATCCTTGTAATATTTCATAACACAGTAATATTTATAAGTTAGTACTTTCTTTTTCTTGTATTTCAGTCCGTGTGCAGTCTGAGCCTGAAAAGTCGTCTCCTGCCACAACCAAGGAACAGTCGCAGTGTGTAGCTCCTGTTATAGAGCAGCCTTCACTGGCAAAACAAGGTAAAGAATTTTAACTTTGTTATAGGATAGTTTATTCAAGTATATATTTCTTTGTTTGATCATTGCTATATTTCATAACACAGTAATATTTATGAATTAGCACTTTTTATTTTCTTGTACTTCAGTTTGTGTGCAGTCTGAGCCTGAAAAGTCGTCTCCTGCCACAACAAAGGAACAGTCGCAGCGTGTAGCTCCTGTTATAGAGCAGCCTTCACCAGCAAAACAAGGTAAAGAATATTACATAATCCTAAGCGTTTTGCTCTGAAAAAGTAATGCTATGTGTATGTCTTGTTCATTTTCTGCTTGTGCAGCGTTTTCATACTGAATTGTTTTTTGCAGGTGAGCAGTTTGAGCCTGTACAACAGTTGTCTCCTGCCACTACATGTGCCACACCGATATTGAGGTACGCAACTGATAACGAGTATAAAGAAATGCACACCCAAGTAGGATATGATGTGAGTAACCATATTGTTCTGTATTGGAAATAATTAACTTACACATGACTTACTTAATATCTATTGTATTTAGAAACTGATACATGTATGTCAAAACATGGCATTTTTTGCAACGCACACATAAAAGTGCATTTACAATTTGTCATGCTGAAATAAAGATTTGGTATCTTTTTATTTACCAGGAATCAGTTGGTCCCGACAACATAGCCGAATACGCCCGAGTCCAGTCTCTAGCAGCATATCTGTTCGAGTTGCGCTTAGGAGATTTGTTTTTGACAAACTCTCAAGCTGAAAACTTGGTCAGGTTATGGTATGCCCTGAACGACTATGACAAAAGACCAATTACGTTTAGTCAGGTCTACACTAAGCAGTCCCGGGGGAGATTCAGGGCAAAAAGACATGCGGCACCTGGTGTTGAAAGCACAGAAGGTATGTAATGTCATACGTTTTGCAAGACCTTTTTATACTAAGTGTTCCTTGTTTTAAATTTGACATAAAATACGGTATCTTGAATCTGGCTTAAAACTGATCTCTATGTCTTATTTCTATTGCTGCCTATGTTTTACTTTAACCTTTTTCATAGATATATTTTGTACTTATGGGCTGAATATTTTATGAAATTACTAATATTAAAAGCTTAGTATTGTCTGAATAACTGTATTTGCAGAAGTATGCGGGGCCCGGACTCTGTTCCTGCAGCAAGACCAGACTACAACCGTTATGTGGAAGCACTTGTTCACAGGTTGTCTGTTGCTTTTCCTGGGTCACGATGCAGGGAGGGACAGGTCTGGTCACAGTGGTCTCTGATTCTTGAGTCTTACTCAAAAATTAGAACCACTGTTTTCAACAGTGCACCTGTCATGCAGGGAACAAGTATCCAGCTGCCACAGATCAGCCAGAAGACATTGAAGGCCTGGTATGTTTAAGCAATTAAAAACATTTGAGCATGATTTCTGACAATAATTAATGGGGCGGCTTAGTTATGATGCATTGGAATATGTAGAAAGGAGCCCTTATAAATAAGCACTTTCATTAGAATAGATTATGTATTTATATATTATTGTTAATTCTGTGACTTCAGATATTTAGATAGAGAAAAATTATTATAAACATACACCACATAATTCATTGTATAAATATTTTGATCAAAGGTTTGTTAACATTAAATATTTCTCTTTATTGTATTTTTCGATATTTCAGGCACAATGACACAGCAAGGGAAGTCAGTTGCCAAGTGCTGTACCAGGGAATCCGTCTGCCAGAAGTGAATCTCACAGCCCCAGATCCACAGAAGTGCCCAGCTAACTTATCCCTTGGCAGTAGTGAGCCTTTTCAGTTTTACTTGCTGGCAGACACCACTGGTACAGCACTGCAACAATTCAGAAGTAGACGACTAGCTCCTCTTCTACCATCAACATCGCCTACATTGTATGTTGCAACAGCTGTAACAACAACTGCAACATCAACTGCAACAACAACTATGACAACAACAGTTTCGACACCGGCCTGTGATGTCCCATATACAACAATGCGATACAGGAAAAGAAAAGCAGAAGCCGAGTCAATGGGACATCACAGGAGATCATACACAAAGACAAGGACAAACAAAACTTGCAAAATATGTTGACAAATAATTGAAAAAGAGTCTCATATAAATTATTTCGGAAATTTATTTTGTAAGAATACTGAAGAAAGAACGTACGAGGAATGGAAAGAGACAGTTTTCGGAGAGAAATTATGGGAAGAAGAAATAGACATGATGAAATATATTTGGATTTTGGACTTTCCAGGGATGACTCCACAAAAATTGAAGGAATGGTTGGGCCTGAAAAGGAGGTTTTCAGTGCATTGGAACGTGAGTTTAACTTGCTTAGTTTAAAATATTTTATGGTTTGTGTTCTATTTTGGAAATATTAATAATCTTAATATTTTATAGTGGAAGGGGTATTAATGTTACTACTGTGTTGTTAAACCTAAAAGTTTCAATTATAAATAGGATTTGATTGCAATAATTAAAACAAGAGGTACACCTGAAACAAACAGGAAACAGGTTCAGACATTTTCTTAATTTGTGTATTGCAAACTTTATCAGTAACTAAACTTTGCCTGACATTTGCAATTTAATTCATTATAAATAACCCTTAAAAGTGCCAAATTTTAATGGCTTTGGCTCTTATATTTGCAGTGTTTGCCAGCAGCGAATTAGGACTCTCGTCAGCGGAGTTTAACAAAGTGATAAATACTAAAGCTGGAACAGCAAAGCCAACAATGCAACTGAACTTCCCGGACATGGCCCTTCCAGCAAAAAAAAAGCCCAAGACAAAAAAAGAACTGTTAAGAAGTTCCTATGCTATAAAATTACACACCTAAAACCTGAATGTACTGTTTCTTATTAAATGGGTAATTTGGCATTGTAAAGTTCAACTAAAAGAACTTATTAATCATTGTCTCATATTATTATCTGCAAACATATGCAATCAAAATTCTAATTACATTTTGGTAAATGGTACTTGATAGTGCTTATGAATTTTTCTGTATCTCATGTTGGCTATATACTGTGTGTAGTCACACATTTGTGTCTATTATGTATAACTGTATAAGATTATGTGCAACATTGAAAATAATGCTATCATACCATGTCATCATGCATATTCTCTTTTTTGACAGCTGCTTTATCATTTTTTTTTTACATAAAAATCAAAAGACTATTGACCTTTAGTTTTAAATTGTCATAAATTTATGTTTTTTAAACAAGAGGGTCATGATGACCCTGGATCGCTCACCTGAGTAATATGAGCTACATGTTTCAAATGTCACTTGATTTTACATAGGAAATAGTCCCCCCCTGTTGATACTTCTGCATGTCTAATCGAACAGGCTTGAGTTGGGTAAAGTTGGGCGTATTTAGCTGAAATTACCCATCTCCACTTATATGAAAAAATCTGTATTGTTTCACTACGTGACCTTAGATTCTAATATCTAACTTTTGCAATGAGATGTTTGCAATATCAAAATGATTATATTTTTCACTGGGCTCATGGTGGAGTTAAAATTTTGGCATCTTATTACCTTTGTTGATGGCCAAAGGTGGTATTTTTTGCCTCCCTTTGCAACTATGGCATTGTTGTAAAGTTTTTATTTTGATAAACAATTGAGCTCGGGCCTGGATAAAAGATGTCTTTTAACAGAATTTAAATACAGCGAAACAATCTCAAGTTTCCACCTACATTAGATTATAAGGGAAAACATGTAAACGACTGCATTTTGGTGCATTTTGTTGTAAAAATTATAGCTTGTACATGCACTTTTAGTTGCTTCGGCTAAGCGATGTGGCGGGGTTTTTGGCGAGGGGGTAAAATGACGGTGGGCATTTAGATAAGTGTTACTTGTGAAACAGAATTTTATCAGTTCTACACCCAATTTTAGTTATTTATGTTATTTGTTTATTAACGCTAGAATGGTGTAATACACTTATATTTATATGCTGTCCTGGTTTTCTCTGCTGTTTTGTTTTATGCGGAAGGCTATGCTGTATTACTGAGATAAAAAAAAAATACAGCACCGCGGATTGCCCAACAGAACATATACTAAAATGTTGTGGGTGTACGGAGTTATAGCCTTTGAATCTGTTCTTTTTTTTTCATCATTTTGTGTTCAATACACTTCTATATTTTGTTCAAAAGGTAAAGATAAAAAATCTAGTCTTGTTCAATAGCAGTTGTTCATTGACAAACAAATCCTTTCATTGCCAGGTTTGATAAAATGAAAAAGATAAAGCTATACAATGTATTTCAATTTCTTCAATACTTCTGTTTGCACTCTATGTCCTGACATCATGTGTTCTTGACAGTCTAACAGAAACAGGCAAACTTTGTAACACTTTATGAAAGTTTGGAAAGAAAGTCAAAATATTCCAATATGTGAAAGTTTAAAGGAACAGGATTTCCTTGAACTGACATTGAAAAAATCTAGGCTATGTTTTCTAATGTGTACAATACTTATCAATTAAAAAAGTCAGGAATGTTTTTTGTTACAAATAAGCATCATTTTAATAAGGAGTCGTCATTAGTTAACACACAAACACCTGTAAAAAATATTTTTATAGATCTACCTTTTTTCCATTTAACTATTGCTAAAATTCAGTAACTGTTTTCTTAAAAATATACATGATATATGATGATATTATTATTCATATTGTTTGTTATGTTTGTTGATCAAAATAACATTGTCTGTTTCAATTTTAGGTTATTTAATATACACCTGTATTTCAAACTATCAATATCATAATATAAGAAATACATTAAACACTATGAAAACTGTGATTCGTCATATCAATGAACCTACCAAATTGGCGTATACAGTTAGGTTCGAGTAAATTAGGATACGAAACGCCCGTGGAAAAAGAACAAGATTTCTGGTGGTTCTGCCTTCGAATATCACCATCAGAAACCATTTGCACCCTAAGATAGATGAAATACATTAAACTGGTAACATAAATGTACATCTGCCGGATGATTACCAAGAAAATGAGGTCAAAATATAACGGGCACCTGTGGCAAGTTATCATCGCGGAATGGTGTATTACCTCCCATAGCAAAAATTACTCGGTCTGAAAAATGATGAAATACGTATATGTACGCGCAATTATAACAGTATTTAGCGCACTCTTTACGTTAAACGATAATTTTCCTGCAGATAAATACCAGTTTGATCAGCGTATATGGCGTTTCTTTTTTTAAATAAAAATCTGGGAATGAATTTTTTCTTCAGTCCTTTTTCAAGGATTTCCCGAACACTATATGTTAAACATGTCATATAAATAATGTTCTGATCTTTAGACTAAAGAATCGGGCACATGTTCAGTTTGGGAAATGCTGTACTTTTCCAGAATAAGCACGTTTCTATTGGCCCTATAGTGAGGTCGGATTTCAGGAAAAAGTAAAAAAAATATCTCTCCTGATTTGCGGTGGCGTGGTGGTTGCTATTGAAATTACTGCATGCCCGCAAGATTCTGATGCCATAACTTTTGATAACATCTCCATGGATTCAAACCTTCCCTAGATGACACGTATATTCAGGATGCTCTCTCCAATTCTCAGTACATATCCATATCGACGCACTCTTTGCGAAATCTGCTATATCGGCGGTTTCTTTGCATCGGCACCGGCTATTTTTTTGCTATAAACAGTGCCCAGGTTGGTATGGGAGGTGAAAAGTCTAGCTGCCATCCATGATATAGGTATGCTGCTCAAAAATAAGTAGATAACAGAACATAAGATTGTCTTTTCTATGTTTTATAGTGTTTACTTTTTAATTATCAGCGATTTTGCTCGCAACTCGATGAAATTTGTTGATGGTGTACTGACATGGAACACTAGCACGACTTTTTCCACAGTCTTTAACCAGTTTTTGCTTTGATATCATACATATCAAGCACACTATTTGTATTCATTTATCAATATTCTTCCAAATAATAAAGATAAATAGGCCGAAATGTAGATGGAATTTTTCAAAACCACTTACTTTCGGTTTTGTCGTGGCACCGGCGGTCTCTCTGCATACCAGTTTTTTGGGTTTTTTTTTTTATATTTTTTTATTTTTTTTATTATTTTTTTTTGATGCACAGGCAGGCTCTCTGCATTACACACAGAGAGGCTCTAGGCTAATGACTATCTGGAAATATTATAGCTTAATTAATTTGGTGTGTTTATATGACTTTTTATAACTGCCAACCTGTTTATAGCAAAGAATCGCTGGTGCCGACGCAAGAAACCGCCGATAAAGCATATTTCGCGAAGAGTCCGCCGATATGGATATGCACCGTGCAATTGTGTATTAAATTTTAGTAACTATTTGAAATTCAATTCATTTTTATGCAACTTCTGTGGACAAGGCATTTTGATTAACGATTTACAGCTGATTTCGAGATCAAAATATATAATTATACATAATATCCCTTACAGAAGCAAGCCTCTGTGGCGTACATGCTGTGTATTTGCTGTGTATATGCCGCGAACACAGTAGTACGCTAGAGGAGTACATTTTACATACACCGCATGCCGCGTACATGCCGTGTACTATTTCGACAAGTACACAGCATGTACGCAGGAGGTCACTAGTACACTTCAAGTACGCCGCACAGACTCTGAAAATTTAAGGAGTACACTGCATGTACGCAGGAGGGACTTGTACGAGAAAATAGTACACTGCATGTACACAGCAGATACTTTGAAATTTGTGCAGTACACTTCATATACGCGGGAAAGACTTGTACAATTTCTTTTGGCATTTATACTTAGTTTTTTTTTTATAAGTTAAAGTCTGAAGTAAACTTCATATACGCGGGAGGGACTTCATGCAGGAAAGATTTGTACATTTTTTTTTTTTTGGAAGCAAGAACTTGATTTCCGAGTAACTTTTATCTTAATAGCATAGAATAGCTCAGATTACCGGTATTCTGAACAATAAAAATTCGCCAAACTATTTGCAATGTTCATTTGTGAAGCTTACATCTTATTGATTTCTGAGCTGCACCTTGCATGCAGTGTAAAAATATATTCTTTTTCATTTTGAATTAATCCTGGAGCTTTCTAACTTGGATAATTGAAAAGCCTTATTGAACTTCGTTGCATTACATTTTGTAATACATGAAATAATTACCAAGATAATGCCTCAACAGCGCCTGAATGAGAAGAATTAATAGCTCTCACTGTTATTTGAATACTCTTAAGCAAAACACCACTCTATCATGTTTTATAAAGGCTTTAATGCTCATTATGTTAACTCATTAAGGCCTCACCAAATTAAAAAGTTGTTCATCGGATTTGCCGCTCGTATATTTTCAGAACGTTTTTGGCTAATTGCGCTTGCCCCATTGGAAAAAATCAATCCAAAATTTTTTGGTGCGCTACTTTTTACAGACGTAAAAGTGTATAAATGCTTATATAATTCCAGTCTTAGATTGTTCTCAGATGGATTTTAATCAAAATAAATACATACTACGCACACATCGTCTATAATAAATCATAACACTTATATTTAGTTGCATTAAAGTTGTTTCCCCTTGATGCAGTTACGCCATTTTCTTCAAATGTTTACCAAATTACATGCTACAAAAATTGATTTATTTCATTGAAAAGTGGATGGAGAAAAGCATACTAATTTATTTGATAACATCAATCTACATTATATTGGTAAGGGTAAATACTTATTGATGCATGTCACTTATCTTTTTTCTGTTTTTTTCTGTCCAAATGATCAGCATTTGCATACGAAAGTTGGTGGGTAAGGAATTTACATTATCACAGCAGTTTCGCCACAAGAGTACACAGCATGTATGCAGCAGGAGTACACAGCATGTACGCCGCAGGACTCGGGCCAGGAGTACACAGCATGTACGCCGCAGGAGTACACAGCATGTACGCCGCAGGGGTAGTACACCGCAGGCTCATTTGCATGTGAAAAGTGTATGTGCCGCGTACATGCTGCGTACTATTCCTCGCATACTAAATTCCTCCAGCGTACATCCCGTGTACTATGTAGTCCACAGCATGTACGCAGCAAGTAGTACGCGGCAGAGCTCATTTGCATGTCAAAAGTGTACTACAAACGTACTATCGGTGTATGTGCGGTGTATATCCTGCGTACTATTGATTTCAGTACACATCATGTACGCATCATATACGCTGTATGTACACAGCAAGAGTACGCAGCAGGCCTTTTTCTTCTGTAAGGGATACAATCACGAATAAGGAGGACCAAGTACATAAATATGCCTTTAAGCTTTAAAATGTTCTTAATAGTTGGTGTAAAACAGAAGTAATCTGTTCATAGCTGATTTTACGAATTCGAAGTAAAACACTGTTTTTTATTTTATTTTTTATTTTTATTATCTTTTATATAGTATTAATTTTTATAAATAACATATCTCTTGAAAATATTTTCTTAGACATGCGAGAAGTATTTCATTTCAGCACAGTATTTTCTGAAATAATATTTTAGAAATAACACCTGCACAGAAAAGATATTTTAACAGATTGCGAATCGGGATCTATAGGATGTTGCCGCATATTTATAGATTCGCCTACTGATAAACGGTACTAATCGCCGCAAACTGATAAAGTTTCTCCATAATACACATCCACAACAGTGTCGAGGCATGGCAATGAAAAAATCAATAATCTATCGGCTTATCAGTGGCGTTGAAATTCCTTAGTAGTTGCTATTTTCACGCAGAGTCATGAACACATTTTTTTTGAGCATATTGAAACTAGTTATTGGATTTCAGAATAGGTCACATGATCAAAACAAGTGTCGGTTTCAGAATCGATCACGTGATCAAATCAAGCGTCTTTATTATTCTTACGCTTAAGAAGATCTATTATAATTTATATTTATAATGCAGTTTAGTTTTCTTCACATACTGTTGTTAATATAAAATGTGTAGATCTATTTAATCATATCTGGATCAAAAATATAATTGCAAAATGCAATATGAAAGTTATGTTTGGTTTACTTTGGAACTTGTTTTCTGTG
This sequence comes from Mercenaria mercenaria, assembly GCF_021730395.1. Taxonomy (NCBI): domain Eukaryota; kingdom Metazoa; phylum Mollusca; class Bivalvia; order Venerida; family Veneridae; genus Mercenaria; species Mercenaria mercenaria. The sequence goes on along the minus strand of NC_069377.1, from coordinate 41,412,841 downwards.
TGCATGCTGTTGTCAGGTTGGTCATAAGCTCGACAAGAAAATTGAAAGACGGTTTGTTAAATCTGAACAAAGTTTTTCCTACACTGGTGAATGGAAGAAACAGTGTTATTAATAGCTTTGGTAAATATCGGTTTGTTAAAGAAGTAGTGTTTATGACACCTGTGAACTTTGCTGCTGCTGTAAATAGCTAATGGGTATTTGTGTCCAGCTTTCACCTGTTGAGATTGGCATGTAAAGGGTATGAATTTTTAGGTATTGCTTGGAGAAATTGCGAATGGTCTATATTTTACCGAAAGTTATAAAACTGCTATCTTTTTTTTTTCACACAGACTGTTGGCGAAATTCACCCATGAAGATGTCTGAATGTCGAGATTACATGTTTGAAGAATGGTTGTGCCACCTTGGTTTGGATGTGATAACATTTTGGTTAGATTGTGCAGATAGTTCTTATTGAGTGCTGGTGTATTGATAAAGTAGATGTGGTGAGTATACAACACTTTGGTTTGAGTAAAATGATGTTTGTTGTAAAAACAAAAAACAGTTCCTAAGTAACTAAATGAACGTCCAGATTCGAAATATTGAGGTTGGCATTTATAGGGTCCGCATTTGCGGTGTTATTTGGAGAAAATGAGAGCTATTGTTGTAATTTTTGCAAATGGTAAATACTTCGGTGAAAGCTATGAATTTTGTATTTTCTCTTTCCACACTGAATGATGGTGGAGCCCACTCAAGATGAGGTGTATGCATTGAGATAACATTTTTGGAGATTGGTTGTAGCGCCTGTGGGTGGAAGTGTCAATGTTTTTGAGCTGTTAGTGCAGATAGTGCTTATTGCGTGCTGGTGTTATTGATAACTTGGAACATGTGAGTATACAAATGTTTTGTGTGCAAATTGATTAATGTTGTTTTATTAATGCAGAGATACAGGCTTTGGTATTGCTTTGAAAATTTGAAGGCAATATTTCGTTCTGGTTATTGGTGTTCTATTTCAGATAAAGATTTCACGCGCATGTTTGCTGTGATAATTCCACCTACATTGCTCAGGTTTAATACCTCTGGTTTTGCATATTTTTATAAAATTTGCAAACTTTGTTGGTTTTTCGTGCAGGGCTTTGAGTAGTCAAGCGTTTTCTGTTCCTGAACAACTTTTTAGTTTGGTATATTTTTAAAGTTATTCACTTGAATATATCTTTTTAGTTTAATATATTTTTATGGTTATTCCCTTTAATGTATTTTTTATGGTCGCTGATTACATTTTTTGTGGGCCCGTATAAATTTGCTCTTGCTTGTGTGTCTGTCGGTCCCTCTGTTTGTCCGTCCGCCCGAAGAGTTAGTGGTTCACCTGCCTCACAAATTGTTAAATGTGAATTTATGGGTACCTTTCAAAAGTCTTTATCTTGATGTGAACTTTAGCTCTTATTGTTTTTTCATTTGGTTTTTCTCCTTATTCCAAGTGTTAAGGCCTCTGAAGTTGTCGAAAAATGCACACTTTCTACTTGTGAGATCCTTAGCTCAAAAAAGCATATTTGTTATATACTGCTGTAACATAGCATGTGTACTTATCATGATATTGACCTGCGCATCTCTTATTTAGGTCTGGCTTCAAACCCTTTTTGCTTTGAGATTTTACCCTAGCAAATATTTGAGTAGTTGCCTCTTATTTGTGAAGAATGCACCAGTTAGGGGGGGGGGGGGGCAATCTTGTCCTACAAACACATTCTGGTTAAGATATTTTTTAATGTCAATGGTTACATCTTTAGCTTGGGTTTTTGCAGAGCATGTAGAGCTTTTGCACTGGCCTGGTGTCGGCATCGGTGTACATGGTGGTTAAAGTTTTTTTTCAAGTCGAATATTTCTATTACTATCAAGTCTTTTGACCTGGAACTTAAAATACTTCTTTGCTGTCAAAATCTACACCGGAAGAAACAACCACCATAACTCTGACTTGAATTTTGGCAGAATTATGCCCCTTTATATGTTAGTCTTTGTTGTGAATGATTTGCTAAAGTCAAATAACTCTGTGACTACTAAAGCTTTTGACTTGAAACTTACAATACTTATTTGCTATTGAAGGCTACACTAGGAGAAACAATCCACATTACTTTGATTTGAATTTTGACAGAGTTATGCCCCTTTTGAACTTAGATCTTTTTTTTTACTGGCTAAGCTCTTATTCAGAGTCAATCCATGAGAAAACTTGGGAGCGCTGTTTTATTGTCAGCTCTTGTTTGAGTATGTGTTAAACATGGGTCTAGTATTCAGTGCCAATGTATGTATTGTGTGCGGTGGCTTTAACCATTGCGGGTGTTTTCAGTGGAGTGCTTTATTTTCAGTCATTCAGCTTTGAGTTACTCATGTTAATGTGCCAGGGTAGTTTTGGCATTTCTTTTCGCGTTGTTCTGTTTTATGGAATACATAAATAAGTGGAGCTGTATCAGTATTTTACATGCACTGCCGGTAATTGTTTTACATTTACTTGTCAAAATCCTTGTTATAAATACCAAAGTTGGTATAACCTAATCTGACTGTGCATCATATGTCAATATGTGGTGTTATTGTTAAACTACAGGTATACAACTATAGACACTGTCACATCCAGGAAGGATAAGGAGGATGTAGATGTTAAAGTCACTGTTAAGTCAAGAACTAGAGTGTCAGCCTGGGGGAAGAAGAATGGGACAAAGGTGAGTGGTGTCTTTGAGGACACCACTGGCAAGATAGACTTTGTTGGATGGGATGGTGTAACGAAATATATGGATGCTAATTTATTTGAGGGGAAGACAGTGGTTATACGTAAGGTTAGAATCAAGGCTTGCCAGACTAGCTACACCAGGACAAGAAAAGATGTCCAGCTGTTATTCACCAATCAAACAACAGTTGAACCTACAGAGGAAGGCGTGCTGAAGTGTCCTGTTGTGATAACCCCATTATGTGATTTGGCTGGTCTAGATTAGGACAGATTGGTCAATGTTGCTGGCCTCATTGTTGATGCTGGCGAGATAACGAAATTTAATGGTGCTGAGAGACTGACAATAACAATAAGGGATGTTGATACAAGTGTGTCATGTACATTTTGGAGGGCATCTGCTATCAGTTTTGATGGTCAGCCTGGTGACATTATTGTTGTTGAAGGTGCATGTGTGAAGAAATATCCCAATTTTTTTGTGTTAAATTGTACTGGTGCAGAATACACTCTTAATGGTGATGCTCCAGCAATGGATAACCTTAGAGCTATACCAATTGACAGTCCTGTGCATACAGTTCTGTCGCCAAGGAAATCAATTGCTAAGCAAGTAGATACTGTTAGGGGTCTGAGCACTCATGAAGCGAAACAAAGTGTGATAGCTGTTGCCACATCGGTTGTTCATCAGGTATATGATCTGTGCCCTTTGCAGGGTTGTGGGAAATCAATGAACAATAGGGAAGGGACTTACTTTTGCGATAAATGCAAAAAAAAATACATTACATCCGGAACAGGTGTTCGCTTAAATGTAACTATTACAGACAGAGGGGTGTCGCAAGATGTAGTGATGTTTAATGCTGCTGCGTGTAAATTCCTTGACGTTTCACCTAATGAACTGGAAAACAAAACCTGTGATGAAATTTTCTCCTCACTAGAGAAAATAAAATTCAATTTTACTCTAACTCAAAGTAGAAAACATGGGGAGTTCATTTGTGTAGATGTAAATAAAGTTGGGAGTTCTGATGCAAACAGATACGAGTCTGTGGCTAGTACTTCTTCTTTTGGTCAAGGTAGTTGTGTTGGTCGATCTGTGTCTGATAGAATCCACGGTAGTCCAACACCAGCTAGTAGTGGAGGAATTATGGGTAGCATGGATTGTAGCCACACAGTTTCTTATTCAACTGATGTTTCAAAAAGTACTATTGTGAAGGAGTCTGATGCGCAACAGTTATCAAACTTGGGCCCTCCTAGTGCCATCTCAGTCGAAAGTTCCTACAACATTTGTAAATGTCCCCTTGTTGCCTGTTCATTCATAGGAAAACCAACAGTGAGACATGTTTTGCCTGTTGGCAGCCACTAGCATTTTCCAGAGCATACATATCCTGTGTGTAGCGAAATTAGACTGCCAACACATGTGGACCAGTCTAGTGTTAAATTGGGAGAAGCCAGTGCCCGTGTTATAAGAGATATGCTTAACTCTTCTGCACACCCTTCATCGAGTGTTATTAACTGTAGGAACGATCAGAACATGGGGTGTGGATATCCGTTAGATTTGTCAAAAAGACCTGTGTTCGATATTGGAGCTCACTGCTCTTCCCCTCTGCAAGGCCAGACCTCTACTGGTGAATTACCCAAAAGTCCTCTTGATCTGTCCCAGCGATGTACAGGCAGTGTGGGCAATGTATTCAGCGATGTACTGGAAAATCCTGTAAAAAGGCTACGTTATGAGTAGCTTCTTGTTGAATGTAATGTGATTTTCAAAAAAAACATTCCGCTATATTGTCTTTGGGCCATTGTGGTGTGAAGTAACTTAGTGAATTGGGGGTGTGTCTCATTATCAGTTACTGTTTCAATATTAAAAAATGTGTAGTTTTCAGTTTTACTTGGATGAAAGGATACCTTTGTAAATACTAAGATGTGATAGTTTCTTTGGTTTTATTACTTGTTAAACATGTCATTGCTCTGTTTTTGGTGATTAACGTAGTGTAAAGATATAAAATCAACATCTCAGGTTTTTGATTATGGCATTGTTTTTTATGCTGCTTTTGTACTGAATTCATGTGTTATAGCATTGAGGATATTTTGTTTCCATCTATAAATGCCATGTGCAGCAACCCTTTGGAAGACCAGTTGTGGGTAACAACCTTTGGTCCATTTCTAGGTTTTGGAGTAATAATATTGTAATTATTATAAACTGATGGTTACTTCACTTCTAAACTTGATATATATTATTAGCATTATTTTTCCCCTGAAAAGCTTCAGCATATAAGAAGAGACAGACGTGAAGGCTATGTACAGTTATTTCTAATAGCACATTATCTGGGCTTCTCCCATAACTCTTAATATAACCCATACACAACAGTAGTTTGTCTATGAGCTGCTACATATACGGTCATTGGTCCTGTGTTTTGCCAAGTATTAGTATGTTTATATGTTGCGCATAGTTGTTTTATATGTTAGTTTTCTTTTAATGAGAAATGTTCTGCGACCCAAAATTGTTATGTGTTGCTATTTTGTAAATTTATCTGTCTGCTCTCTCCCAAGCAGTAACATATGCGCAGTAACATATGCATGTTTTGTCCCATTTATGCCAAAGATATGGCCCAAACAAGAAAAATATAGACAGATGAACAGACGCGCATTTACTGAACAGAAGCTTTGGCAACTATGCCTGTCTGTCTGTCCATCTGCCACTGAACTTTGTTGTGCTTATAAAATCAAAACCCTTTTACCTATGAACATCTAGCTTTATATGTGGGTACCTCAAAACAATCTGTGCAAGCCCCCAATAGATTGCGGTTAAAAACATGCTAAGTCAATGACACATGCACAGGGGCAAACATGAAATTTAAAATTGCTTATAAAATATGGTTGCTCTCGCCTGCTCGCATATAATTTCATATGTAGGTGCTTACTAGCAACTTCTACAAGATCCCAACATTTCTTCAGGTAAAAAAAATCAAAGATCAAAGTCACACATAAGGATAGGCATGAAATTTTAAGATTGATTACGGATACAGCTCTTTTACCTATAATCATGAAATTCCATATGTAGGCATTTCATGTCAGCCTCTCCGAGGTCACAAAGGTTTTGAGTTGAAAAATCATAGGTCAAGGTAACATGCACAGGGTAAACATAAAATTTAACATTAATTATGAAATATTACTACTTTCTTAAACTGTCATGGAATTTCTTATGTAGATACCTCCTTATGACTTCTTCAAGACCCAGTCATTTTTCCATGTCGCAAGGTCAGAGGTAAAGGTCAACCTTAAATGCAAAACTGGAACTTTGACACAATACCTTTCCACCTACAATGATGAAATTCCATATATGGGTTCCTAATTGCAAACATCATATTGAACACTGTTATAACATATGAATGCTTTAGTCATGGAATTTCTCATATGAGTTCCTCCTAGTAACTTTTTTCAAGGTCCGGCCATTTTTTACCAGGTAACAAAGTCAAAGATCAAGTTCACTTGAAAGGCCAAATGTATATACTTAACATTGTAATAAATCAAAATATTTTGAACTACGGTTCTAGGGTTTGATATGTAAATACTTTATAACAGTCGCTTAAAGGCCACATGATTTTCAGGCTGAAAAATCAACGGTTAGGGTCGCACATAGAGTACAAACATGAGAATTAACATTGCTTATAGAATATGAGAATTTTTCACCTGAAATAATGGAATGTTAACTATGGGTTTCACCTGGCAACCTTTCCAAGGTCCTGTAATTTTCAAGTTACAGGGTCAAAGCCCATGGACACCAAGGAAAGGCAATCATGGAGCATAAATATTGCTTGTAAAATTAGAACACTTCCACTTTGCGCCTTGGAATTGCATGTGCAAGTACCTTATGGCGATTGAGAACATTGTGTGTTTTTGATCACGTTCCATTATCCCCCCGCTGATGGGTCTGGAAAGGAGTTATTGACATGACATTGTCCGTTATTGTGTCTGTTCATGCGGCCAAACATCTATTTTCCAGCCATTTCCTGGAAACTAATTGGTAGACTTTCATGGAGCTTGAAACAAACATGAACCAACTATTGCATTACTACTCGTCAAATTTTTATTTGGGTCTGTACCTCATTAAAAGAGTTGTCCCTGATAAATAGTACACAGATGCACATTTTTTGAGCCATTCTTCAGTAACTTGCATGTGGGTATTTAATAAAGTTACACATATACATAAGCCAACAACATACTGCAGTGATACTTTTCAAGTTTGCAAATAAGTGTTTATCTTTTACCTAAATAATTACTCACCCAAAAACAGCCAAAAAAGTGCACATACTTAGACATTCCTAAGTTACTTATAGGTAGAATTTCATAAACCCTGAATTCAAAAATAAATCTGTAAATTGTGGTGATGTCCCTCGCGCTTTCCCCCTGAACCACCAATTATTTCAATAGTTCTGGCCCCTGAAATAGTGACAAAAAAGTGCAAATTTCTTGCAAGGTAAGATATAGAACTTTGTACAACTTAAAACAAACATAAAACAACACAGTGTGATGTTGTCTGTCAAATTTGTGTTTTAGTCTGCCTCTAGTTTCCAGAGTTATGGGCCCTGACATAGTCTAACAAGAGCACCGCCTTGCGGGTGCTGACGCTCATCTGATTTTTTTTGTATAATAGAAATATTGTCCTACACATGATTTTCTAAGTCTAAAAAGGGCCATCACTCTTGCAAAAAGCAGGATAGAGTTATGTTTCTTGATGTACAGTGTCCACTTATGATGGTGAAAAACTGTTGCAAGTTTTAAAGCAATAGCTTTGATAGTTTATGAGAAAAGTTGACTTAAACATAATATTCAACCAAGAAAATGATTTTTCTAAGTCCAAAAGGGGCAATAATTATTGCAAAAAGCAGGATGGAGTTATGTGTCTTGCTGTACAGGGTCAGCTTATGATGGTGAACAAGAGTTGCAAGTTTTAAAGCAATAGCTTTGATAGTTTAAGAGAAAAAGTTGACCTAAACATAAAACTTAACCAAGAAATCTGATATTTTCTAAGTCCAAAAGGGGCCATAAATCTTGCAAAAAGCAGGATGGAGTTATGTTTCTTGCTGTACAGGGTCAGCTTATGATGGTGAACAAGTGTTGCAACTTTTAAAGGAATAGCTTTGATAGTTTAGGATAAAAGCTGACCTAAACATAAAACTTAACCAAGAAAACTGATTTTCTAAGTCCAAAAGGGGCAATAATTCTTGCAAAAAGCAAGATGGAGTTATGTTTCTTGATGTACAGGGTCTGCTTATGATGGTGAACAAGTATTCCAAGTTTCAAAACAAAAGCTTTGATAGTTTAGGAGAAAAGTTGACCTAAACATAAAACTTAACCAAGAAATCTGATATTTTCTAAGTACAAAAGGGGCCATAAATCTTGCAAAAAGCAAGATGGAGTTATGTTTCTTGCTATACAGGGTCAGCTTATGATGGTGAACAAGTATTCCAAGTTTCAAAGCAATAGCTTTGATAGTTTAGGAGAAAAGCTGACCTAAACATAAAACTTAACCAGGCAACGCCGACGCCGACGCCGACACCGACGCCGACAACCGCTCAAGTGATGACAATAACTCATCATTTTTTTTCAAAAAATCAGATGAGCTAAAAAGGACATTTTAATTCTTCTGCCAGATCTAACCTATAAAGAATTATATATGATTATCATACTTTGCATATCTCTGAATCATGGTTTAACTTGCACACCTCCTTGTTTTTAGCTTGATTATTCAACCAATAATTACAGCTATTGCACTCATCCCTGCATCATCTTCAACATTTGAGTTAGCGTCGGCATCTGCATGGGAGTCCCCATCAGGTTAAGTTTTTAAATGTTAGCTGGTATACCAGCAACCACTTCTGGGAAATGATTGTAACTCCACAAACTTGTTCGCTGTGATAAACTGACCTACACTGCACAGGTGCCATAACTCTGATTTGCATATTTACAAAATTATACCCCTTTTTTGGCTTAGAAATTTCAAGTTAAGTCTTATATGTAAGCTGGTTTCTCAACAACCACTTGTGGGAATAGATTGAAACTTCTCACACTTGTTCACTGTGATAGACTGGCGTATATAGGACAGGTTCCATAACTCCGATTTGCATATTTACAAAATTATGTCCCTTTTTTCACCTTAGAAAATTGAGGTTAGGTTCTTGTATGTAAGCTGGTATCTCAACAACCACTTTTGAGGGTGGATCGAAACTTTACACTTGTTCACAGTGACAAACTGACCTACAATACACAAGTTCCATAACTCTGGTTTTAATATTTACAGAATTATGCTCCTTTTTGGCCTTAAAAATTTCAGGTTAGATTTCTGTTTGTAAGCTGGTATCTCAACGACCACTTATGGGGATATAATGAAATTGCACACACTTGTTCATTGTGATAAACTGACTTACATTGCACAAGGTTCCATAACTCTGATTGTATATTTTTCAAAATTATGCCCCTTTCCCAACATAGAAATTTATTCCATTGACAAGGCTTTTGAACATTTCAGTCTTGCTCTCCTCCGACAGCTCTTGTTTGTATGCCTCTTACTCTTCTTTTTAGAGTTGTTGCCCAAAAAATAGGCAAACAATGTAATTTTCTTTCTGGTACTCATAACAAGGAAAGTGTATGGATGGCAATGAGTTATCCATTCCCTTTTCATTGAGGAAATTTATTTATTACCTTTGCTTCTTTGTTCTGTTTTCAATAATGATTTTCTTATTGTATCTTTTCAGGAGCATGATGGGGTCACTTCGTTGTCAATTCTTCGCAACAGCATTGCTGCAGCTTGCAACAGTTATCCCATTTGGAATGGTCTCTATCATTGGAATTGCAAATCAAACTCAAGCAGAGCAGTTATATGGAACATACAGGGATTTGCCTGCACTATCAACAAGGCGTTTTGCAGAGCATGAAATTGATTTTAGTTCTTTACAACATTATCCTCACGATGCCCCAAAAGGCTTTGTTACCTTACACACTTCTGGGAATGGAAACTGCCTATTCAATGCTGCAAGCATCCTTTTATGTGGTGATGAAAGCTTGGCTATAGAATTGAGATTACGTACAGCTTTTTCCCTAATAGAAATATACCAGGACATACTTAAAGGTCATTTCAGGAATGAAATGCTAGATCATGTCACAAAATATATACAATTCTCTGGGAGTACAAACACATTTGCTTCTGGAGCATACACTGTGAACCATGTGGAAAAATTCTTAGAACATGAAATAAAACAAACCCTGCAAAATTACTCTTGGTGTGGAATGACTCAGTTGCATGCATTGGCCACCGCTATTAAAATGCCATTATTATCAATATACCCTGTTCACAACATACAAATAAGACATTTATGTCATAAACTCATCATGCCATGGAAATTTCCCTGCAATACTCCTACCATAATTCCAATAATGTGGACAGGGTATATAAACCAAGCAAACTGGTTTGTTGTTAATCATTTTGTGCCTGGGATCTCCACTGCTAGAATCTCCAAAGCCATTGCCTGGGGTACAGCTGCAGAACCTACGGGAAAGATAAAGAAAGAGAACACACAGAGCACTGTAAAACGGCAAAAAACTATTTCATTACCAGCTTCAGACCAACCACAAAAACAATATCTTGGTAGTGTGGAAACTGAATTTGCCTGCATAAATCTACCATCTGAACATTGCACAGACTGTCAAGTGCTCATAACTGGTGTAACATATAAAGAACAAAATAAATGTTTATGTAGCACATGCTTCAAATACAATAAAAAAGAACAACTGAGTCCATTGCATACTTCAACAAGAGCACCGCCTTGCGGGTGCTGACGCTCATCTGATTTTTTTTGTATAATAGAAATATTGTCCTACCCATGATTTTCTAAGTCTAAAAAGGGCCATCACTCTTGCAAAAAGCAGGATAGAGTTATGTTTCTTGATGTACAGTGTCCACTTATGATGGTGAAAAACTGGTGCAAGTTTTAAAGCAATAGCTTTGATAGTTTATGAGAAAAGTTGACTTAAACATAATATTCAACCAAGAAAATGATTTTTCTAAGTCCAAAAGGGGCAATAATTATTGCAACAAGAGCTGTCTCTGTAGGATGACACATGCTCCCGATGGCACTTTGAATGAATAGTTATGGCCGATGTTAGAGTTTAGGACCTTTGACCTACGGAGCTGGGTCTTGCGCACGACACAGCGTCTTACTGTGTCACACATTCATGCATAGTTATTTTAAAATCCATGCATGAATGACAAAGATATGGACCGGATATGCCCATCAATGCACTATCATGTAAAATGATCTTTAACGTCTAAGTGTGACCTTGACCTTTGAGCTACGGACCTGGGTCTTGCGCACTGCATGTCGTCTTACTGTGGTACACATTCATGCCAAGTTATTTGAAAATCCATCCATCGATGACAAAGATATGGTCCGGACACGCCCATCAATGCACTATCCTTTAACGTCTAAGTGTGACCTTGACCTTTGAGCTACGGACCTGGGTCTTGCGCACTGCACGTCGTCTTACTGTGGTACACATTCATGCCAAGTTATTTGAAAATCCATCCATCGATGACAAAGATATGGACCGGACACACCGATCAATGCACTATCCTTTAACGTCTAAGTGTGACCTTGACCTTTGAGCTACGGACCTGGGTCTTGCGCACTGCATGTCGTCTTACTGTGGAACACATTCATGCCAAGTTATTTGAAAATCCATCCATCGATGACAAAGATATGGACCGGACACGCCCATCAATGCACTATCCTTTAACGTCTAAGTGTGACCTTGACCTTTGAGCTACGGACCTGGGTCTTGCGCACTGCACGTCGTCTTACTGTGGTACACATTCATGCCAAGTTATTTGAAAATCCATCCATCGATGACAAAGATATGGACCAGACACGAAAATTGCGGACAGACCAACAGACCGACAGACGGTTCAAAAACTATATGCCTCCCTTCGGGGGCATAAAAAGCAGGATGGAGTTATGTTGCTTGCTGTACAGGGTCAGCTTATGATGGTGAACAAGAGTTGCAAGTTTTAAAGCAATAGCTTTGATAGTTTAAGAGAAAAAGTTGACCTAAACATAAAACTTAACCAAGAAATCTGATATTTTCTAAGTCCAAAAGGGGCCATAAATCTTGCAAAAAGCAGGATGGAGTTATGTTTCTTGCTGTACAGGGTCAGCTTATGATGGTGAACAAGTGTTGCAACTTTTAAAGGAATAGCTTTGATAGTTTAGGATAAAAGCTGACCTAAACATAAAACTTAACCAAGAAATCTGATATTTTCTAAGTCCAAAAGGGGCCAAAAATCTTGCAAAAAGCAAGATGGAGTTATGTTCCTGATGAACAGGGTCTGCTTACGATGGTGAACAAGTATTCCAAGTTTCAAAGCAAAAGCTTTGATGGTTTAGGAGAAAAGTTGACCTAAACATAAAACTTAACCAGGCAACGCCGACAACCGCTCAAGTGATGACAATAACTCAACATTTTTTTTCTCAAAAAATCAGATGAGCTAAAAATGTATCCAGGAGATATTCCAAATGTTATATCTATATTGAATGCTACTGAAATGCAACTAGTTGCTAGAGTGCACCCATACATGACATTGCTAAAATTACCAGTGGGTGGTCAATTTGCCCAAAAAGGGCAATCCATAAATTTCCCAGTTCCAGTCCAGCGCCTATCAGAACAGCTTCCAAATGACCTGGAGCAGATATTACTATTTGATGCCAAACAGAAACACTCTAGAATAATTAATAGAACCAGAGTACTATCAGCTTTGGAATGGTTAAAAGGTAATAATGTACATTATCAAAACATAAGTGAGACTGTCGTTGATAACAGTAGTGAATGTATGGATTCATCCCCAGGTGTAGAATCAGACTGTAGAATTGAATTTCAGCAAGTGTCCCTTATACCTGATGACTATATAATACCTACTAACACACCAGTTTATAAGCTGCCCTTTAGGCCTGGTAGGCCTATAAATGTATTCACAGACCATAGAGTAGAGGCTCTAGCATTTCCGAATTTGTTTCCATATGGTGAGAAGACATATCGTGGGCTGAGCGCGAAACTATTGTAACTGTATATGAATAAAGAACAAGATACAATAGTTTCGCGCTCAGCCCTCGATATATGTCTCTAACTGATCACATATCCCACCAACAGTATTTCACATGCAGACTGTTAAATAAGGATAAGCGATGGTCAGTGTGTATGAATTACTTATTCTGGTGTTTACACATATATGAACAAAACAAACTGCAGCAAAGCATATCAACAGCTATCAGAATTAAAGCACAAGGAGCAAAGCTAACAGCAAGAGATGTATTGAATAGAACACAAGCAAAATATTGCTGAGGATTACAAATTCATGAAAAACATTAAAGGTACTGCAGCATATTGGAAAGACCAACTTTATAACTTGCTTGCAAAAATGAGACTGCTGGGTGCACCAACATTTTTCATATCTCTAAGCAGCAATGACTCACATTGGATAGAACTTTACAAATTCATTGACCCTTCATTGACTACCGATGACATTGAAAAACTAACACCTAAACAGAAGAATGCTATGCTGTGTGGCAACCCAGTCTACAGTGCCTTATATTTTTCCAGAAGATGGGAAAAATACCTCAAAACATATATACTAGGCAAGCAACAACCTTTAGGCAAAATAACGGACCATTTTGCTAGAGTTGAGTTTCAAAATCATGGTAGCCCCCATATCCATGCTTTTCTGTGGGTATCTGATGCTCCTGATATGGAAACTGCTGCTGGCAGGGAATCAGCCACACAATTCATAGATAAATATATATCAGCTAACATTCCAACCAATGATGATGAACTAAAAAACTTGGTTGAAACTTTACAACATCACAGACATACCCATACTTGCACAAAGGGTAAGAACACAACAAACTGCAGATTTGACTTTCCAAGGTATCCATCAGAAAAAACCACTGTCGAAATTTCTAACATTTCTACTACAACTGGACGTTTTTACAGCTTAAGAAGAGACGCCAACAGTACTTGGATAAACCCATACAATAAAAGCATACTGAAAACATGGAAAGCTAACATGGATATTTAGACTGTAGGATGTAAGCGTGCAGCTGCTGTATATGTATGCACTTACATATGCAAAAATGAGCCAATATCTTTAAGGGAACAGTTGTCTCAAACAATTCAGAAATTACCAGAAACAGCTACGGTACGTCAAAAGCTGTCAAAGATTGGCAATATCCTTTTAACACATAGAATCATTAGCGCGCAAGAAGCTACATTTAGGCTTTTAAATATACATATGGTGTACTCCTCTAGGACAACAGTATACATAAATTCTAGTCCTCCACACAAAAGACACAGACAACTGAAAACAACAAAGTAACTAAGTGAAATGCCGGCAGACAGCACAGATATATTCACTGACAGTATACATGACATCTATAAAAGACAGCCCAAAGAACTTGAGAACATATGCTTAGCTAGATTTGCTACAAACTATGCCAAAATCTATAATTATGAGAAGAACAGAAAAACACAGGAAAAGGACTACCAAGATATAAACTGTCAGGGACCCCAAATCAATACATACATCAAAGAGAAAAACCAACAGCTTTCCGTTCATATATACCTACGCTTTCAGCTAACCCAAACAAGTATTATTACTCCCTTCTGTGCTTATTTACACCATGGTATACAGAAGCTGATATACAAGGTGCCTACCAAACTCCAGCTGAAGCTTTCAGCCACAAATACTCTCAGGTGGACAAAGAATTTATCGAACATTATAACTACTCTCAAGAGTTTGAAAAAGCTGTCCAACAAGTGAGGATGCTAAATGAAGATGTGTATGGGGACATACAAAGTCAAATAACACCTAACTTTTTTACGCTGCTACATGGTGACTGTGAAGCAAATCCTCAACCTATAGATAGTGTTTTTACATTTGCTGACCAAGACCCACCTTCGGAGAAACAACAAACCTCACAGCAAAATACTTACACATCTGGAGACTTCAAATCGCTATCCCAGTATACAATGACTGATGATGAGTTTAATTCTGCCAGAGTTTCACTTAGCAAGCAACAAAATGCCATCTTGGGGTACATTGACAACGCTTATGACAGAGAAGCCCAAATGCATATATTCATTACAGGTGGTGCAGGAACAGGAAAATCCTACTTGCTGAAGCTCACAAGAGAACATCTCCTACGTAAGAATAAAAATGATTACCCAAACGTTCTTGTCTCGGCTCCTACTGGCGCTGCAGCCTATAATGTAAATGGGTGGACACTACATACCTTGCTACATTTAGATGTGAATCATGACAAGTATACACCTTACATGAAATTATCTGACAAGAAACTCTCACAACAACGCCCCATATTCAGACACGTCAAGGAATTGATTATAGATGTAATCAGTATGGTAAGCATACAGATGTTAATTCATATACACCTCCGACTTACACAGATCATGGACACTCAACACCTACCCAACATGTACTTTGGTGGCTTATCTATTATAGCTTATGGAGACTTATACCAACTCAAACCTGTATTTGGCTCTCCTGTATTTGCAGCACATACAGACCTACCAACTACACACATTTGGAAAGATCTGTTCCATATGGTCTCATTACAGGAAAATTACAGACAGGCAGGAGACACAATGTATGCTTCACTCCTAAACAGGATACAAACTGGGCATCATACTAATCAAGACATAGCTATATTGAAAACTAGGCTTACAAGTACAACACAAGGAAATATTCAACACATTTTCCCCACCACTGCTAAGTGTTCAGAACACAATAAAGAGTGTACAAAAAAACTCCTAGAAGACAAACAAAACATTGTTGTTTCAAATGCCTCTGATGAGCCCCCATCAACAGACATACCTACAAAAGACACTGATTGTGCTGGACTCCACAAACAACTACAGCTGTGTATAGGGTCAAGAGTTATGCTTTTGCGCAATATCCAGACAAGTAAAGGCCTTGTGAATGGAGCGCAAGGAAATATTGTGGGGTTCATATTCCAAAAAGGGAACAGCCAATCGCACACAGGCGAATTACCATATGCAGCTCGGATATTATTTGATGACCATAAAGTTGGAGCATTCTTTGAAGATGGGCAACACACACCTATAAACATATGCCCCATAACAGCTGCGTTTAGAATTAAAAACACAAAAGAAACAATCCACAGGACTCAACTTCCTTTAGCTGTCTCCTTTGGTGTTACTGTCTACAAGGTCCAAGGGCAAACCCTCAGTGAAGCAGCAATAGATATAAGAAGTAGCATTTTCCAAGGGGGCATGGCCTATGTTGCTTTAAGTAGAGTGTCTACATTAGAAGGACTCCTAATTAAAGAACTAGATGCAAAGAAATTATATCCACCTAGTAATGTACATGCTGAATTAAACAGAATGAAACGTTTAGATATATAGATAAACATGTTGGTAAAACTAGCAAATAACTACAATCAAACTAAATTATTCCATGTTACACAGTACTTATACTTTATGTATCATACTTACTGTAATATTCATCTTTATGTCATTATATGTATTTGCAAACAAAACTAGTAGACAATTAAACATATAAATTGTTGGATAAACAATGTAAAGTACTTGCAAGCAAACATGTATTTCATATTACTGCTTAAAGTTTGTATGGTTACATAAATAATAGCTGGCTAAGCATGTTTCATTTCCTCCTTGTGTATAAACTGAAACCTATACTGTTAAATGGGAATTACTTGTTAAAAAACTTACAATTGAATATTTACTACTGACAAGTTTTAACGTGCCAAATGTACATCTACAAATATTTTCACAACTGTTGATTATCAAAATGTATGCTTACTATGTATGGTGTTACTTACTCATATTCTTTTGAAGTGGCTGACTGTTGATGTCTATGTACTTTTAAAATGGTACATGTGTTCTTATGTCTTAAAGAATATATACATTTATATATTTGGTAACACATTATACTATAACTAAACCATTCATGTACATTTCTGTAAGTATATCGATGTCTATTAGAACTTAATTGTTGTTATCTTCTGCTATTCAGCACCAACAACCTATAGCAATAAACATTCATGTTCATTAATGCCAGTGCTGTTGTGCTAAATATACTGTAAAAAAAAACATATCTTCTCTTTTTGGTACCCCTAAATTCAGGACTAAATATTTGCTCTTGTCCAGGTGTATAATTATGAGGCAATCATCAATATATAAAATATGGGTTATAACTTTCTTGTTACAGTTGTTCAATGGAGAAGGCTACCCAACACCTTTTCATGGGGAGTTAGAAAATAGTCCATTAAGGAACATAAATCATACTAACAGTTTTCTTGATGTATGAGGTTTAGAGAAATTTCAGTAGTCCAGCTGATTAATACTTTGATGTAAGTTTTTAGTTTTATGGCAGTTGATACACAATTATATACATGATATTTATATGAAAGAAGCCTATTGGATTCTTAATTTCCGAAAGGATAACTTTGGTTGATTTTATGTAGTGATCAGTTTTCAACACACAAACCCTAGCTAGAAAGCTGGCAGGGTCAGTTTCTGTAAGTTGGTTTTTATGTACTTATGACAACAAAGACCAGGGCTAGAGAGCTGGCAGGGTCATTTTCAGTGTTAATCTTTATGAAATGGTCTGTTCTCAATACAAACCTTAGATAAAAAGCCGGCAGGTTCATTTTCAGTTTTGATTTTTGTGTTGTGATCTATTTTCAGTACAAGCCTTACCTAGAAAGCTGGCCATGTCATTTTCAGTGTGCTGGCTTTTATGTACCGATATTAACAAGAAACCTCAGCTAGAAATCTGGCAGGGGGGGGGGGTCGATAACACTCGAGCGGATTTGCGCGGATTTGCTATCTCGTCAGTTCAGTGATGACCTTGAATGGTCTTTAGATGCAATTGTTTTCCGAAAAATAGAGGGAATTTTTGGAAGGACTGACATTGACTTATTTGCTTCAAGGCTGAATGCCAAGAAACATAAATATGTATCTTATTTACCAGATGCGGCAGCAATGGCAGTTGACGCATTTTCCATTCCATGGAAAACAAAATTTTTATACATATTTCCTCCTTTCAGCCTCATTCCACGCATTTTACAAAAGATACACTTGGATCAGGCAGAAGCAATTCTGGTGGCACCCATTTGGCCTACGCAAAACTGGTGGCCAAAACTCCTGCAAATGCTTATATGCGACTGGCTGGGACTCCAAAGGACACGGAACATCCTTCGATTAGAACACAACCCATCGGCACGCCATCCATTATACAAACTTCGGCATGGTGCTTTTCGTATATCCGACAAGCACGTTGCTCCCAAGGGTTCTCAAATGATTCGGTTGAGGTAATTATGGCATCATGGCGCAATTCAACACAGAAAACTTATTCCACATATTTGCGGAAGTGGTTCAGATTTTGTGAAAATCACTCAATTGATTCGTTCAAACCATCTACAGCAAATTTCATTACATTTCTAACAAGTTTGAATAAAGAAACAAAGTGTTATTCAACTATAGGTACTGCCAGATCGGCTGTACAAACAAAGACTTCAGTGCTTCCAAACTAGTGAATAGATTCATGAAAGGAATTTATGAACTTAGGCCTCAGCTACCTAAATACAATAACATTTGGGATGTAAATATTGTGTTAAATTACTTTAGAAACTCAGTTGCCTTCACAACTGCCAATATCTACATTAGTGAGGAAACTGTGTATTGTTCTTACTTTTGATGGCACAAAGGTGTCAAACTTTACATTTAATATGTTTAAAAGATGGGTTTTTTTTGTCTGGGTTCATGGTAATTGCTACAAATCATGTTTTAAAACAAACGCGACCGGGTCATCACTTACCACCTATAGAGCTAAAAGAATATTCTCCTGACAGGAAATTGTGTATTGTAACCACTTTTAAGGAATACATTGAAAAATCTCGCCTACTCAGGGGCAACACTCAGCAGCTGCTTATTAGTACACAAAAACCATACAAACAGGTATCCCAGGATACTATTTGTCGCTGGATAAAACAAACTTTGTGCAAGGCAGGGGTCGGACCTAATTTCAAAGCACACAGTGTTAGAGCTGCGTCTGTGAGTGCTGCCAAACAACAGGGAGTAAAATTAGACACTATTGTCCGAACTGCTGGGTGGGCAAACTCCCAGGTTTTCCAAAGATTTTATGATAAACCTAGGGAATGTTCTTTTCAAGAAGCCTTATTGGATAATCAGGACAAATAATTTACCATCAGTGATAATTTTGTGTTGTAAATAATATGAAGGAGTAAATTTGAATGAATATCGTTATATAAAATTGTTTCATTTATTATTATTAAAACCAATTCATTTTTTCCAGCATGAAGGATCTACTCTGAAATCTCTGTATGAGCCCTTCCAGGATGTATACGGGAGACAAAATTGTAAGATTAAATGAGACTTACCGACATAGGAGGGAAGTTGATGTTTGATCCAGATTTTGTCGACCGTATACTCCTGGAGGGCTCACACACCCGCCCTCCCATACCCGTACATCTTGGACTTTGATCCTTCATGCATTTATACCAACTTACATGTACCGGTCGTTACATGTAAGTTGGTGCTCTCTGAAGACTGAATTCGCATCGATAATGAGTTAGTCATCTCTGTGTGAGCCCTCCAGGAGTATACGGTCGACAAAATCTGGATCAAACATCAACTTCCTTCCTATGTCGGCAAGTCTCGTTTAATCTTACAATTTATGTTATGTTGTTAACAATCATATTAGGTGAACCATATAAATTGTCCTACAACACAACCAGCTTAAATTCTGTATATTATCTTTTTTTTAAGGATCCTGCTGAAAGTTCAGACCTGTCATCTTGTGCAGAAGAAATGACTGGTGGCTTTACAATGGTATGCATCTAATTACATATTTTATCTCTATAGTCATAAAGAATTTTATACTATGTAAACATTCATCCAGTAGAACAATATATAATCATCATCATTAGCTGCATATTTTTGACTGCAACTTGACCAAAGAAGAAAGTCAAGCTATGAATATTAAGCGATAAAACATGTTGACATGTGAACTGGTAGAAGAGCAAATTGACCATGACATCTAGTCCATGACTGCTAGGATGATTGAAGCCCAGCATGAAAACAATTCCCATAACTCTGTTTGTTTTTTGACAGAGTTATGCCCCTTTTTAACTTAGAATTTTTTCATTTAAAGTTTTATAAAGTTTTTTACAGGCAAAACTCTAGCTCTAAATTCAAGCACTGAGAAAAGTCGAGCACGCTGTCATCAGACAGCTCTTGTTTCATCACATTTTTGCCATATGTTTATTTACATCTGTGAGAATGTTCATAGAAACTGACATTGTAGAAAAAAAAAATTATTCGTTAAAATATTTTGAAAGTTATGATTTTTCCCATAAACATTATGAAAATTTGCACGAGGTCTAAATGTTTCAAATCAGTCAAGCAAATTTAATAATCAAGCACACAACCCTATCGTTTTTATTTGCTGAATTTTCTTAGTAGTGTATTCTGAAGTTTTGAAAATTCAAAGTTTAATCAAATTCTGCATTTTAGAAAGAATTTTGATCCGAACATGCAAAACTACCTGAAGCTGACTGTGTACTCCTGTTATAAAGAATTCACTTTAATTTGAATTAAACATAACTTTTCAGAAGCAGCTACTCTCTAAAGTCACTGGAATCACCAGCTACAGCAAAATGGCTATAATGCTATTTAGACTCCTCTTTCAAGAAGAGGAGTACCTGGGAAAATCTCTAACGGGGGCAGCCTCCAAGTTTGGCGAAAAGAAGCCGGCCATGGACCAGGAGAAGTTACACGGAATTTTTAGTAGGTTATATTTGATTAAAAGCTTTTTGTTTAAAATTTCTTGCAGTAAATATTTAAGATTTTGGAACTGATGTATAAATTCTGTTATTAGAACAGAACTATATCGTGTAAGACAGCTGTATACAGTGCTAACTTTGATTCCATTAGATTAAATTGTTCAATTTCATCCAACACATAACTCCCTAATGGGGCCTCACAGAGATGACGCAGCCAGCAGCAGGAACTCATCAGAACGAGGCTTCAGCTAGGGCCTATCAGTCGTATAGAAAAATTTTGAACAAAAATTGTGTTAATTTAAATTTCATTGGAATCACAACATTCAAAATCGGACAGGAATATATATATTTATTTTTTGGATATCCACGGACACTTAAGGTAAGACTAATTTTCCGATTTTCACAGGATTTATGCATTTGCATCGTCTTGCAAATTATTATTCTTGTTTGGTTTCGTCATGAAGTTCCTCTCGAATTGCAAAATACTGCGACATCATGCTATCATTGTTGCAGTAGATCGGCGAGCTATCTCGCGCAGTTATGGATCAAATTGCTATCAATTAAAGTAGAATTATCAACCTTATTGGAGCATTTGCTATCAAATGTTCGTTGCCAAACTGTCGAGCCACGTGACCGAGCATCAAGTCTGCTTCGATGTTCCGGGACGGAATTTGGCCGTTACGTAATGAGACTAATCGAGGTCAAGGCAGCATAAGAAACTTTCTGTAATTATAAAATAATACAGTTAACGGGTTTGGCAACGTTTCGCGGAGATTTGCCATCAAACTCCGGAGACAGTTTCCACGATAAATCTAAAAATAGATTTTCGTGTGGAAAGGGAAATTATTGTACCGATGGCCGAATCATGACGCTACCGTCGTCGGCTCAAAAACGTATGAGAAAATTTATTTATTTGCTTTTAAGACGTACGATTGTTTGAGATGATCTTATTGAGAAAGTTGGTAAACACGTGGATATTAATTTTCAGACGTCACGTGATGGAGTTGGCCGATGGCCAGGGCGGAGGCGAGAGTTCCAGTGCGCATGCGCCTAATAAAGTGGACAAAGTTGTTGAGGCCCTCGAAAGGCAATTAAGTACTTTTTCGCAAGCCAGTAGCAGCATAAAAACGTTGGCGGAGGCCGTAGCAGGCATACGTAAGGATGTAGATAGCCTGAAAAGAAAAAATGAGGAAGAAAACGATGACGAACCGGCCACAAAACGGGGAAAATCTTCCGGCAATAAATCGGCCGTGAAAAAGACGAAATCTACCGGTGACGAATCGGCCGCAAAAGGGGCGAAATCTACCGGAAATGAATCGGCCGTGGTTGGCGAATCGGCCGCAAAAGGGACTAAATCTACTAGAAATGAATCGGCGGCGGTTGAGGAAAAATCTACAGGAGATGAATCGACATCGAAACAATCAAAATCTACCGCCGATGTTCATTTAATTTCGGCGTCTGGCGAGTCTGCCGACGACGATGAGACCGATACGGACGATGAGTTGCAGAAATTTATGGCCGACTCGGGAGCACCTGGCACTTCAGATATGTTAGTCGAACTTGCCGAATTTTTTAAGGAACAAGAACAGACCGGGGACGCCGTAGGGGAGCACATAGCTTCAATAACAAACAAAGCTTTACGGGGACTCAAAGACAAACGGGATGAGGAGAAACTCCAACAACTGAAAGAAAAATACAAACGCCCTAGAAATGTGGACAATCTACAGGTGCCTAAAATCAACGAAGTTTTCTGGCGTGATTTGGATAGAGATAGCAGAATAAAGGACTTTACACTCCAACAGTCTCTGTCAAATTATGCCTTGGCTTTGGTTCCCGTCATGAAGGCACTTGAGATTCTAAAATCAGATAGAAATGCTGCTGCAACTGAATGCATCATGGACGCTTTCAAAATTCTCTGTTTAAATGTTAAAATTACAAATGCTACCAGAGCAGACAGGGTAAGACAGGAGGTACTCCCAAATACAGGGCAGCATGTGACAATGCCCCATCTGCAACACTTCTCTTCGGAGACGACGTGTCGGACATCATCAAAAAACTTGAAGGACCAAAGACTCAAACCACCACTTCACGCCAAAAGCCTTTTTTATTCCGAAAGGGGAGCAGGCCCTACCAACATCAGCGCCAATCAACACATCGTTTTGTCAATCAGAAACCTGCTCCCCCTCATCTTCAACGACAACAACATCAACATCAACAGAGGAGGAAGAAGATGCAAGGGCAAGCCAAAAGACGTCCATACCAACACACGAGGATGTGATTACAGTAGGTACCTTCGGGTTCAAATTAATTAATACACCGGAAAACTTTGTGGCGGGAAAAACAGAACTTTACAAAGCAAATTGGCATAGGCTGACACGCGATAACTGGATTTTACAAACAATTAAAGGCTATAATGTAGAACTAGACAGTGAGCCTAGACAGAGACACATTCCAAGACCACTGATTTTCTCATTCGAAGAGCAGCCAAAAATTAACACAGAACTGGAACGATTTTTACGATGCAAGATAATTGAAAAAGTCTTTGACACTGACCCGGGAGAGTTCATTTCAAACATATTTATACGACCAAAAAAGGACAATGGAGTACGGGTCATCTTGAATCTAAAACATTTCAATGAGTATCACATGCAACATACACATTTCAAAATGGAAACCCTTCAGTCAGCTATTAATGCCATAAGACCTGCATGTTATTTTGGTTCGGTTGACCTCTCAGAAGCATTCTACTCAATTCCTATCGAACAAGCAGATAGAAAATATTTTAGATTTTTTCATGGGGACCAGAAATACCAATTCACTGCTTTGGTTATGGGCTTAACGACATCACCTCGGGTTTTCACTAAAATATTAAAACCTGTATTTGCTTCTTTGCGGGAATCTGGTCATATCAGCTCATCTTATATTGATGACAGCTGCCTGCAAGGTGCAACATATGATACTTGTCTGCAAAACATAACAGACACCGTTTTGCTTATGGACTCATTGGGGCTTACAGTCCACCCTATCAAATCTGTGCTAAGACCTTGTCAGCAAATAGTGTTTCTGGGGTTTCTATTATGTTCAATCACTATGACAATTAGGCTTACTCCTGAGAAATGTCAGGAGGTAATAGAGTTATGCAAAAGTCTGCTCTCTCAGAGAAGAATCACTATTCGAAAATTCTCCAAGTTAATAGGGAAACTGGTAGCTACCGAACCAGGAGTACAGTATGCCCCGTTGTATTACAAACCCCTTGAAAAGGTGAAAGAAATCCAGTTAGGAAAACACAAAGGGAATTATGACAGCTTCTTTACTATTCCACATTCTCTTCATAGCTCTTTAGAATGGTGGATTTCCAACCTCCCCCTCTGCTATAAGAAAGTGTCACAAGGTCCACCCAAACTTGTCCTTTATTCTGATGCTTCGAAACTTGGATGGGGGGCGTATAACAAAAATGACAATGTCCGTACTGGCGGAGAGTGGTCTATTGTGGAGCAGTCCTTACACATAAACATTTTAGAGCTGAAAGCTTTTCAATTTACAGTCCTGACCTTCTGTAAAGATATTTCAGACAAACATGTCAGAGTATTTACAGACAATACCACTACTTGCTCCTACGTGAACTGCCTAGGGGGGAAAAAGCATGAATTGAATGCTTTAGCTAGAGACATTTGGTTTTGGTGCATAGCACGAAATATTCACATTTCTGCGGCACACGTGCCAGGCGAACAAAATTCTGAGGCAGATGAACAATCGCGAACAGTTAATGATGACCTGGAATGGGCGCTGAAACCTGAAATTTTTCAATCAATTGAAATTAGGTTTCCGGGCATTTCGATAGATTTGTTTGCTTCTAGGTTAAATCACAAAACACCGCAATATGTTTCACGAAAGCCTGACCCAAACGCACTAGCCATTGATGCTTTTGCATTAACCTGGACAGATCACTTGTACTATATTTTTCCTCCTTTCAGTCTCATCCCACGAATTCTGCAAAAAATAGAGGAGGACGAGGCGGAAGCAGTTCTTGTGGCGCCAATATGGCCAACGCAATGTTGGTGGCCCAATCTGTTGCGCATCATCATGGATCAACCTATTCGGCTCCCAAATCCACAGAGGATTCTGTTCCTTCCACACATGCCAGACAGAATACATTCTCTCAAAAAACTCAAATTAGGAGTTTTTCATGTATCAGGACGATCTTCGCAGAAGGGGTGTCCCAAAAATGGCGCGCAAACTCATACTCCAATCCTGGAGGGACAGTACCAAAAGGCAGTATGACACATATCTCAAAAAATGGATTAAATTTTGTGGATCTAACATAAACCCACTGCAACCCCATGTTAACCATATTTTAGAGTTTTTATCAGGTTTATATGCTGATGGGCTGCAGTACAGGTCACTTGGTCTAGCCAGATCAGCAATTAGTAGTTTCCTCAAGATTTGTAGCAACATAGATATCAATAGCTTTGAGGAGATCACAAGGTTCATGAAGGGAGTCTTTGTAAACCGTCCAGCCTTGCCAAAATATACCGCTACATGGGATGTCAGCAATGTTTTACAATATCTAAAGTCAATGGATGTTTCAACTCTACTGCATTTAACATGTAAATTATGTATGCTTTTTCTTTTATTGTCGGCACAGAGATGCCAAACTCTACATTTAATTGAAGTAAATGATATCAAGATATCACATGATAAGATTACCATCCTGCCAAATCATCTGCTTAAACAGTCTAAACCGGGCACACACCTCGCTCCAATGCAATTCAAGGCATATACGCAGGACACTAACTTATGTATTGTCAGTACATTGGGTGAATATCTACAAAGAACTGAAACTCTAAGGTCTGATAAAAAACTGTTGATTGCAACAATAAAGCCCTTTGGACCTGTGTCCAAAAGCACGGTTTCTCGTTGGGTGAAACAGGTAATGCTTAAAGCTGGAATAGACAATTCGTTCGGGCCTCATAGCACCCGATCAGCATCAACATCTTGTGCAAAGTTGCGAGGCGTACCACTGCAGACTATTATCAATACGGCAGGTTGGTCTAATGCAAAGGTGTTTGGACGGTATTATAACAAGCCAATTGAGCAGACAGAGTTTTCTGTCCAAGATGCAATTCTAGGACAATAGACTTATTTCCTACAGGTGTACTACATGTAGTTATATATCAGAGAGACATTAGTTCTGTGCATTAACATACCATCAGGTTTGATTATAAATGATTACAAATTCATTGTGTAGTTATTATTTGATTCGGAATTTATTATTATGAAGAACCATCTCTAAAGTCTCTGTGAGGCCCCATTAGGGAGTTATGTGTTGGATGAAATTGAAAAATTAAACGAGACTTACCTAGTAAGGTGAAGTTTAGTTGTAATTTCATCCAACACAAACTCCCTAAGGGGTCACACACCCTCCCAACCCATCCCACATCTATGATTCTTCATAAAACATACCAAAGGTGAAGATGTGTCGTTTTCACGTTAACATCTTCACTGCTACTCTAAAGACTGATGAGTTCCTGCTGCTGGCTGCGTCATCTCTGTGTGACCCCTTAGGGAGTTTGTGTTGGATGAAATTACAACTAAACTTCACCTTACTAGGTAAGTCTCGTTTAATTTTTCAATTTTGCAATAAGAGTCGCACCAAGCAGTGCAAAACATAGTGCAGACACATTCAAACACAATGAATTTTCCAAACTTTTTACCAAAATTAGCTTGAACTTGTGATGGTTTTTTTTCCAGTTTTATTTGAGAAATGATGCATTTTTGATTTAGGGTCGCAGTTATAGATGGGAAAAAGCCATTCAGAGTTATTACTGAAAGCCATTTAAACAGCATCATTTCATATTTAAAAGATCGTGTTTACAAAATTCTGTAAATGTTGGGGCTTTACTTTACTTAGTCAAAAATATGCATTGTGGGGGCACCAATATGACATGCATCTAGTTTAGTTATTAATTTGATTTAAATTGATTGTCATTATATATGTAAAATCTTTTTCAGAAATTGTTGGTGAGAAGTTCCCACATGTGACTCCTGTGATGATAAGAGAGAAGCTGAGGGACATCCTGAAGCCATCAAGGGCGAATAAAACTCCAAAAACATGTTGAATTTGTGTCAATAATTATGAAAATTGTTGAGTTATTAATTTTTTTTTATTTTAAATTGAACAGTAGTTGCTTTTATTTTGATTTTTAACTACTGAAGCTGAGTAAATAATAATCATGCTGTACTCTTCCTGCGCAATATTTTTCAGAACCATATCACTAAAAGTCTTAGTCAACAGTTAAGTTTAAGAACAGTCAGCTGTGAGTTCAAGACAACAGTAAGCTTTTGAAATACACCACAATCCCGGCATTATTTTTCAGTTTCAAGATTCACCCAATAATAATAATATTATTATGATCCTTCTTTTTCTTATGCATTTTTGCATAATATCATGTAATGTTATATAAGGATCATTAGTCTTAAAACTGCTCCTTTTCATTTTTTTTTCAATAACATACACATATTTGGTATCAAAATTCTTGTCTTAAAATGAAGATTTTGAATATAATGTTTTTAAATGGACATCTTTAATTTATTTTCAATATTCAGGGATTCTGTAATAATTCTAATATTTTTCTATAGCAGGAATTTCTCAAAATTCTAAATCAACCCAAGCTGACTTAAGTAAATGCCTTATGGCTTGTTTTTAGCACTTATTGTTCAACATCCTTTGCAAGTCTTAAAAATCTGTTTTAACATCAGCTTAAGTTGATAACTTATCATGTAAAAATGTATGTGTAAAAGGAAATCAATTTGACACCTTGAGTTAAGCTCTTCCAGCTTGTTTGGTAATAACTTATATAATGCAAAGGGTCCAGTGTCCAGACATCATTCATATTTTGGACATTGGAATTACATGAAATAAATCAGTGTTAAACCAACAAGCCTGCTTTTTTACAGGTATGTGATTTTACTTATTTTCTTTATTAAAGTTTTGGAAACTTAGCATAATGCCTTTATATCTTGTATGTGTAATATCTAAAGTTCTTAAATAATAAATAATTTTGACCGTTACTGTATTTGCTAAGTTGCATACAATTAAAGTTAATTTTATTGTATGTAATTTTGAGAATTGCTTGTAAAATATTAATTAAGAATTTGTTCAAATAAGACTGTCATAGCTCCTGCTCGTTTCTAGTTATTTCTAAATTTGTGATT
Source organism: Mercenaria mercenaria (assembly GCF_021730395.1). NCBI lineage: Eukaryota > Metazoa > Mollusca > Bivalvia > Venerida > Veneridae > Mercenaria > Mercenaria mercenaria. Next base: position 41,385,037 of record NC_069377.1, on the reverse strand, counting down.
TATAAGATTTTAAGTGAGCACATATTTTTTCAATGCTTCATAGTTAGAAATTAAATACTTTCATTTTTAAATACTTAATAGCTCAGGTTCCTAATGCAGATTTTAGTTAGTTTTGTTTTGAATAAATACTGTTGTCCGGCTAATTCCAGTTAAATGTAACAACTGCTTAAAGGCAACTATTTTCTAGTAGAATAATTTTTAGGTTGTACTTTTATATTTATTATGTACCTCTCATGCCAAGCGAAATTCCCCAATATTGTTTAATTTGATATGTACAACTATAATAATTGTTAAACAGAATCATTACTTAGTATATACTTGTTATAACATCATTCATATTTTGGACATTGGAATTACATGTAATAAATAAGTGTTAAACCAACAAGCCTGCTTTTTTACAGATTTCTCTAAGTAATCTAAACACCCCCACTCGGTCTCGAGATATAGGAGACGCCCAGTTCCAAACGCCGTCTGTTCGAAGGTGCGCGACAAACGCTCTATAAAAATATTACCTAGTGGAGGTAGATATGATTTAGCTCTAGACGTTGCATGGACATTGTCCATGGATGGCATGGACATTGACCACGGATGGCATCGACTCTTACCCCAGGTAGCATGGACGCTGTCCATGGATAGCATGGACATTGTCCATGGATATCCTGGACATTATCCATGGATAGCATGGACATTGTCCATGCATACCCTGGACAATGTCCATGGTCAATAATCCAGGGAATGCATGGACTTTGAACCAGGGTCAAACAGTTTCGTTCGTGGATAATCGTTCCAATACTCGATCCATGGACATTCTACAGCCAGGATGAGCTTTAAAAATGTACTTGTCCGCAGTCAAAACTTACTTGCCAAGATTTTCAACATTTAAGCATGCATGAAACTACAGTATTTCTTTCTTTTGGACAATGATCTACAGGTAGTAAAAAGCAAACATAATAACGTATAACTGCCTAATGTTCAAGAAATAAGCTTCCAACACTTGCTGGTGTTCATCCGCAAGGTAGTCGAACATTAAACAAAAATACCTAGAAGGCCGCCTATCACGCCATGCGAAACTTTCTCAATCGTACTGGTGAACTCTTTCTGCTTTGTTCAATTTGTCGGCGAATGAAGTTGAAACCAAATTTGTCCAAAACTTTGTGATAACTGATAAACATTTCCGGTTTCTGTACGCCATGTTACTGTGTACAAAATCATGTGAGACTGAGACCAGGAACAAATCAGTATGCAGAAAAAGAGATACTAAACTGCAGGACTCAAGAGGCCCTAAATAATTGATTTATTCATCTCATACGTCTAATTGTTTATAAAATCTATAACCTTGAAGCAATGTTTGGCATTTCATAGTTATTCTTTCCTTTTCTCATTTCAAACCAGAAAATCTGTGCTTGTCCACGGACGAATGGAATGCAAACATTAACTTGTCCACCGTCAAAAATTCCCAAGTTAGACATAGGAATTCAACACCCTTGAGTGTTGTTCACATTTTGGTTTAAACGAAAATTTATGTATTGCTCCACTTTCATGTATAACAAGAAAGGAAAAGAGAAGGACCAAAAGATCTTGCTGCAAGGTATTCAGTTACCAAAGCCTCAAATGACTGGAACTGGAGCTCCTGAACCAAAGATAAAACTTGTAATGTTGCCAGCAGTAAACACAGAAAAGTTTGAGTTCACTTTCCCCCCGATACTGCAGGAATGGCCAAACTGAAGGTACGACTGCAAAAGTTGCCAGTGCTGACACCTTCACAACCTACTTTACCGCCAATTCTGCCGAAGACAATTGTCAACCCTGAGTTTCCTCCATTTATGGCAATTCAGTTACAGCAAGCAGCATTACAGCCAGCAGCTACTGTCCAGAAGTGAAAAGCGGAAAATCAATCGGAGGTGGTTCGGCGGAAATATACAAGGACAGCAACTTCGATCAAGTGCCCTATGTGCAGCCTGGAATGGTTGGAGCCCATACACAAGCAGTACATGGGATATAGGTACTGCGCACGAACAGAAACAGTCCCCTTCAACCAATGGCGCGAAAATTTAAAAGCAAGTGGAGCAGCCGGAAAAAGAAATCTTGATCTTTTTATAACCAATCTAATGGAAGCAGGTGTTGTATATACCGTAGATACCCGTGTATAATGCGCACCCGTGTATAATGCGCACCCCCGATCTTAGTCCAAAATCCTGGAGAAAAAAAAAAAAATAAAAAAATTTTTGGTCAATTTTGAGGTGGATGGAAAACGAAAGTAGAGTTTACATCGACACCGGTAATAAATTTTATCTCCACGGCGGAGAGCAGCATCGGTCTCACGGTACTATCGATTTCTGTTTTCTCGAAAATAAAACCAGTAAATTATTGTTATATTTGTTGTTTTACCTTTTTTAATTCACTATTTTGAATAAATAAATAGCAGCTGATTCATTATTTCGGAATGGTATCTTTCAAAATGACATGAGCTTCTCAATTTAAACTGATAACAAAAGGTGTGATAGTCTTTTTGTCACGATCATAAAGCCAGTAATTACCGGCAATCAACGTGTCACCTCGTGTCAATTATGTTGTTCACAGTTTGATCTCGGTTAAAGATAATTCTCGATCTTTAATTAGTAACATAATTTTTGTGATTTATAAACATTTCTTTCGTCAAAATACTTTTAAATTTATATGAAATTAATTTTGTTTGAAAGAAAAATAAACAATTCGATCTTTTACGGAACGTAACGGCTATCTTAGATTTTAGCGGAGACAGTAAGCGCGGGGAGTAGTTTCCCTTTACCAAAATGGCGAACATCGGTAACAAACTTGTTTTGAAGATTGAAAATTGTCTATACCTGTGTATTATGCGCACCCACGATTCGAGGGTGGTCCCGGGGGTCAAAAAACTGCACATTATACATGGGTATCTACGGTAGATAAAAAAATTGAAATGTAATAGGACTGTTCAAGCAAATTATAAGAAAATAAATATTAATTAAGACTTCTGAGAAAGGAAAGTTTAAGCCAATTCTTTATAGGAAAATTTAAATTAATACAGACTTGTGAAAAAGAAATGTCCAATCCAATTGTGGTAGATAAATTCAAATGAATTCGGACTTGTCAGGAAGGAATGTCCAAGCCGATTCTTTGTAGGAAAAGTAGAGTATTCAGACTTGTGAGGAAGGAATGTCTAAGCCGATTCTTAACAGGAAAATTTAAGTGTATTCAGACTTGTGAGGAAGGAATGTCCAAGCCGATTCTTTATAGGAAAATTTAAGTGTATTCGGACTTGTGAGGAAGGAATGTCCAAGCCGATTGTTAAAAATTTATAAAGAATTGAGAAAATTAGAAGAATATAATGGTATAAATAGTCAGACTTGTGAACACTTTTGTGGAAGCCTTTTGTGAAGAATTTGAGAAAAAATAGCAAAGTTAATTCAGACTTGTGAAAAGCAATGTGGAAGACAATTGTTTAATAACTTAAGTTCACAGAATACAGTAAGCTAGAAAAAAGCTCTAGTTGTCTTCATCTTTTAGTGAAAAGATTACAAATTCATAGTCACACAAGCTCATGCAAAAAGCTTAACAATCAATGTAGATTCAATTTTCCAAGACATCCTTGAGAAAAAACTAAAGTGATAACCAATGCAAATTTTACAAACAGTTTCTTTAAAGGATAATTTTATGAATCACAACGTTCACAGGCCGATATATTTGTAAATGCTTATAATCCATTTTTGTTGAGAAGGCGGCAAGCAAATATGGACATACAAATGGTCAGTGGTATTCATGGCTTAGCGTACTATGTTTGCAGTTGCATTGCAAAAGCAGAACCTGAAGATTTGAAACAACATCTGTCGAGTGTGTTACACAACATTGAAACAGAAGTTCATCCAATTTCATTGCATAAACAGTTGCACTTGATAGGGAACTGTGTTCTTAAGTCACGACGTCTAAGTGCGCAAGAAGCTGCAGCTAGGGTTGGTCATTTGCAGTTTGTTTGGTCATCACGTGTTGTTAATTTCCTTAATACGAGACCAGAACAAGAATGCTTCAAAGTTCTGCTTCCAAACTACAGAGACAAAATTTACCAGAAAATAGCACAGATATTTTTTGTTTAAATGTTATTGATTATTATATTGATCACCCTATGAACTGGAGGATATGTCACCTTTCAAATTTGCATTCTCATATAAATAGTGATCGTCTAAATCTGTGAATGTGTCAACAAGATGCCAGAAAAGGATTCAACTTAAAACAATGAAGAAGAATTACCAGTTACGAAGGAAGATGTGTATAATATGCTTATGCTACATTTACCATTTAGAGAAGAGAAAATGTTAATCCATCCCTACAGTAGTTCTAAAGATGCATTCATCCAGAAATATTGCCAGTCTGATATAAAAGATATTCAGTTTGATTCCTATTTAAATGACATGGAACAAGTAATTGGGATGATGCATGCAACTATGGCTGATATTGGTAATATTGTTGCCCCAAACACAGATGAAAGTAATTTGGAAGATTTCCCTGATCATTTATCTGCTGAGCATGCATCTATGTCTATAGAAAACCTTGGTATAGATAATTATGACAATTCATTGTTCTTTCAACAAGGTCATTCTAACAGTTCCGAGGATGTGTCATTTCATAGACTTCAAGTAGCATTTCTGTCAGAGACGCAGCTTCATGAAAACATGGACACTTCAACAGATGACCAGAGGTTAGTTTTCCAGTTGATATGCAGACATTTTGAATCTGGATGTTCAGTACCATTGAGGCTGTTCATTACAGGGGGTGCAGGAACTGGGAAGTCATATCTTATCAAAACTGCTGTGGAATGGCTAAGAATTTCCACACCTACATTTCCAGGATCTGACCCCGTTATGGTCTGTGGACCCACTGGAATGAGTGCCAAAAATATTCAAGGCAGGACACTGCATTGCATAAGTTACCAGTTCAGCAAGGTTTTGAGCCTTCATACAGAAAGCTATCTGACAAAAGTCTATAAAATCTCAGGAATTATTACAGACAGGTTCATACAATCATAATAGATGAAATTTTAATGGTTTCAAGCAACACACTTACTTTCATTCACAGACGTTTGTGCGAGATAAAAGAGTCGTCAGACTATTTTGGCCGAGTGAATGTAATTTTGATTGGTGACTTCTTTCAGTTCAAGTCTGTAAGAGGATATTTTCCTTTCACTAACACAATACTTCGGGATTTATTTGACACATATCTTTTGCAAACCAACATGCGACAGAGAACTGAAAATTTATACATCAATTTGTTAAACAACATGAGACAAGGCATTCTGACAACAAAAAATATAACTCTTCTTAGCTCTTGTATCACTGACAATAATGATGAGGAATTTGATGGTGTTTTAAAGGAAATTCCTATAGTTTTTTATGCGCATTTTTCTGCGCAGCCGACACTTTCTATGGAAAACTGAACTGAAGTCAACATTTGTTGAAACATGTTACAGACAATCTTAAATATGAGGAATCTTGAATTAAATAACATTTTTGATAAGTTTTATCAGTAATCAAATGTTGATACTGGTTTATGTTGTATTGACAAGTATCATGCCTGACAGGTATCTTGCTACTTTTGTGGTTGTGTTTTCACATCAAATTTTAGAACAAAGACAGTGTTGTTCATATAATGTAAGATAATTGACTTAGTTCTGATAAGACAGTATCACCTTTCAGATTATTTAGTATTCAATTATAGAAAGAATTAAGAATTTTTAAAACTTTTTTTTAACTTTTAGCAGACATCCATGTAATCAATTTGGCCAGGTTCGCGCCATTTCCGTCCGAACAGGTGTTGTATTCTAACGGTCTTGACATAAAATTTAGCCTGGTGACCCATACATATTGAGCCATTTTTATGCTCACAATACAATTCTCTATACACAAGAAAAACAGGAAAAAATTCTATGAAACAGTTTTTTCAAAATTAAAAAAATATTCTTTACTATGGGTATTTTTCATTGAAAAAAGTTCACAAAAGTAAATATGAAACAATACTTTTTTTTCATTTGTACCCATTATTGTAAGGATAGAGTATTACAAATATGACTATGATATCAAATAAGTATAGAAAAATCGCTGGCAGTTTCAGCAACAGTGGGTGTGTTCAAAACAATTTTTCACAAAAACAAGCCTGGTGACCTATTGTTTTTATTTGTTCAATGCTTTCAGCACAAATTTTCCTATCATATATGTGAATTTAAAAAAATTCTATGAAAGGAAAAAAACTATAGGAATTCTCTTCAAGGGTTTACCCAACAACTGCAGAAGTAAACGAATATAACAAACTATTACAAGATAAACTGACTGCTTCTAGCAGTTTATGTACTGAATCTACACATCATTTCTCGTCAGATGATATTGGCTAAGAAGTAGGGTAATTTAGAGTGGAGCCTTCTTCAGGAGCAATCTTCAGGAGCCTTCTTCAGGAGCAATCTTCAGGAGCAATTTTAGTGCACGTGCCGAACACATGTGAAAGAAATTATCATGGAGCAATCATCATGCACGTGACAATTATCGTGCTCACGTGTCAAGTAATTAGGGGCAATCATCGTGAAGCAAATTGGGACATCCGTATAGACCACAATGCACTCGTTGACCCTCTCTATATTCTATATGAATCCACCAGCTCGGTTTGAGGCGTGAATCTATGTATTATTTATATTACTTTGATTCCAAGCTAGTGCAGCAGCGAAGCGAAATGCTTTTCTTTCCATTTATGTCATTGAGCGATAGATAGGGATGAATCGAATTATTTTTGGATAGCGCTAAACCTTTTATGTCACGTTGATTATTCGCTTACATTTCCTTTCTGTCTGATAACATGGATGGTGAAGTAATGTTTCATCACGTCATACCTGTTCTGTGACATTGAATCAGAAATATGTCAATGTAGTATACACCCACATAACCTTGCAAAATTCTTTTCAGCACAAAGAGTCAAGGGGTTACTAGATTGATTACTTGTGTAAGAGTACTTCAAATATGACTAGAATAAGCAACTTACCAAACATGTACTCAAAGACGCCACCTTCAGGGTTTCAAATACGCACGTTTTTATGAGTCAAATCCTGAGGAGAGAGCTATTGTAAATGTATCATGATACGTGGGGGAAAAAACGTCACGTTTATCTATTCATGAGGGTACATGACCCGACCTGATTACAGTATTTTGTAAATGGGAACGAGTCTAAATGCAGTTAATAATGAGGGGTGTTAAATTATAGACGTATTTGCAACACAAACAAATACTGTATAGACCTATTCGTTAAGTTCTTGTTAATCTTCTAACTGAAAGATTTAATCAAGTCCAATTGCTATGTTATAAGGTTTATTATATACAATAAGAACTGAAAAATCGTTAAACACATAAAATTCATAAAACATACTTATAACATATCCAGCGATAACAAATGTTTAACCCTTATTCGGTTGAGTACCTCATAGTACTATTTTTTCCAAATATGGGAGTAACTAGAGTATTTTATCATGTTAAAATCAGGAAAGGGTTAATTAGGTACACCATATCATTCATTCTAAACGACTTGTGACCCACTGAATCTTGCTTTGCTAATGACAAAATATACTCATTGCTCACCCTACGCAAGTTTTTGAATATGGCGTGATTTTTAGTAATTCCAAAAACAATGTCACACGATCTCTGAAGGTGACCTCTAAAAAAGCATGTGGGACTACAGTTCCTATATAAACCCTGACATTTAGAACATGTTTATACACGTTCTTAAGACTTCTTCTATTAGTCTTTGAGAAGTACGTATAATAACAAAATATGGATAACAAAGTAATGAACACCATGTTAAGAGTTATTTGGCAATTCTTCCACATGGGGTCAAACAACATACTCTGCTTTCACAGAGTTTGTAATTAATGAAAATAAACAATTAAAATGTGAATTGGAACATTAAAAGAAAAATGCGGTGGACAGACAGCAGGAGCTGTTAGATGAAGTGGCAAGACTTCGTGAGATCAACATACAGTTGAGCACAAACAACGTTACAAACAATCCTTCTAGACGCTCCACTTCAACTGTCAGCGCTCCAACTCACCAGGAATACACGCCTAAGTCCGTTCTGAGGGTGAACAACGTCACGAAAAAACCTGTTAGAAGCAACGCTTCAACCACCGCCAACGCTCCGACTCACCTGGAATACACACTGATGTCTACAAACAAGCCTGCTAAAAGCAACGCTTCAACCACCGTCAGCGCCCCAACTCACCAGGAATACACACCGATGCTTATTATGAGCGCGATCAACGCTACGAACAAGCCTGCTAGAAGCAACGCTTCAACCGCCTTCAGCGATCAGACTCGCCAGGAATACACACCAACTTCTATTCTGAGCACGAACTTTACAAACAAGACTTCTAGAAGCATCGCTTCAACCGCTGTCAGCACTACGACTCGCCAGGAATACACACCGATGTCTGTTACGTGCGCTAACGTTACAGACAAGACCGCTAACAGCAGACAGACAGGACAAGAGTACATACCAACTTCTATTCTGAGCACGAACTTTACAAACAAGACTTCTAGAAGCGTCGCTTCAGCCGCTGTCAGCGCTCCAACTCACCAGGAATACACACCTATGTCTGTTACGTGCGCTAACGTTACAGACAAGACCGCTAGCAGCACTCAGACTAAGCAAGAATACACAACATCTATTCTGAACGCTATAAGCACCAGTTCAACCACCGTCAGTCCTCCCATCGAGCAGGGATACGCACCGATGCCTATTCTGAGTGCAAACATTCAAAGCACTCCCATTGATCAAGAATACACTCCCACGTCTATTCTATACCAATGCCTATAAACCGATTTAAAAGACCTAAACTGGTAAACAGAAACAGTACCACCACGACTGCCACCCAACTACCTGTGTTTGCCACATCTGATGGTAGTGCTCAACACAAAAGGAGTAAGAGGAATTACAGGCAGAAAGTCAGTGTACCGTCAACAGAAAGCGTTAATCTCTACCGCAAAGCATCAACGGTACAAACACCAACTCTATACGATCCATTTGTGGTTCAAATCTCATCAGAGGATGAACGAATTTGAGGTAGGTTTTGTTAATCAACTTTCTATGTTCACTCTGTGTTAGCCTTACCATGACAACTAGTTTCGTCTACCTTTTTATCAATATCACCTGTCAGCTTGACACAAAGAAAATATGGCACTATGTAATATCATTCATTTGGTTAAGATTCATTTGGTTAAGATTCATTTGGTTAAGATTCAAATCCACAACCTGGTTATCTAGCTACGTTTTACAGTACTCCGTCCATATACAACTTGCTATTTGAAGCTAATTCTCAGTTACTTGTAGTAAATCATTTTTAGTATAAGTCTTGGATAAACATTAGACAAAGTCTATGCATAGATACATAACGTTTTTTATTCGTATTTTTGTTTTTCATAGAAAAAGTCAGGACAAAGTCCGTCATAAGCTATTATCAAAAACAAAAAGTGCAAATTAAGATTATGTACTTGAATACTAATGACTAATCAAAGCTAAATCAGTTTTCTACATGGCGTCTTCAAATATATACATATCACAACATCTTCATATCACAGATACTATGCAAAAATTACGTATCTAAAGATGAATGCTACATGAAAATTTGCAATGTTGGAAGGCATTTATAATTGAACAAATGTAGCCAGACTCACTAACTGAGCAGGGATGGAAAGGATAATGTCATTTAAGCGAAATAATATCAAAAATGAGAGGAGTATTAATTGTTTAATATCTGGAACTACTGATTATATTGATATGAATAAGTAAAACAAAAACATCATTTAAAACAAAAACATCATTTAAAACAAGAGCTGTCTCCATAGGATGACATATACTCCCGATGGCACTTTGAATGAATAGTTATGGCCTATCAATGCCTACCAATGCACTATCCTTTAAAGTTTAAATGTGACCTTGACCTTTGAGCTATGGACCTGGGTCTTGCGCGTGACACATCGTCTTACTGTGGTACACATTTGTGCCAAGTTATTTGAAAATCCATCCATCGATGACAAAGATATGGACTAGACACGAAATTTGGAGCACACACACACACGCACGTACGGACACACGGACGGACGGACAGTGCGATTTTAATATGCCTACCTTCGAGGACATAATAACATTTACAACCGAATTAAGCTTAAACTTGTGAACTAGGGAATGAAATACACGAGCGTGATCACCCCTACTTTGAATTTGCATGTGGGTTGTGTTTGAGAAGAGAACAACTTTGACGTTAGAAGTTTCCACCTTCCAATCCTTCTCCATATGGGTCTGTCGACTTTGTAAAATTCAGACTACTATAACCTTTTACCGGACACGGAAACCGGCATTTAGTTTCAACATTTATTGTAAACCAGTCTGCTCAATCGATTCCGATTGCCAGTCTGTCGTTTTTTCAGCGGAGGAATATATGTGTACAATGTAAACAAAACTTTCCTATTAAATCATAATCAATAAATTATGACATTATTTTTCGGCTGATTTGGGGATAATCTCGTTGAAAATCTCTTTTCTTACATAGAAATCAATATATTACTGGACATTTCATTCAAAACTATTTTAAAATAAAACAATGAACAATCGCACTCTATTTCATGACCAAATCACTGCTTTAAAAGTAAAACCCAGGAAAAATGAAAATGGCGTGGTGGAGACATTAGCAATTGTTACACTTTTGTTATTATTATTAGTTGATTGTCTCATTGTTATAGAAGACTTAGAGTGTAAATCTACAACAACTATGATGAAATGCGAGTGGCAAGTTCCAGGCACATACAACGCAACAAATCTGCACAAGAACATTGAAAGAATATTGTTCGATAGGTTTCAGAGCAGCATTTTGCTGTTAAATAACTTTCCAAGTGTGACTTATTTTGAGATGAAATATTCGCCAAACGATGGTTGGGAAATATGTCGGCACATTCAAGGAGCACAACATACTGTCACTGTTACTATGGTTCAGCCAAAACATCAAACAGTGCAATGTGTAAGTACCCCACCCACTCGATCAAAATAATGTGCATCATGAACACCTACCCCAAAACATTCGCTGACTGTGGAATTTTATAATAGGTGCGTCAACGCATAATGTTATGTGAACTATGTGTGATAGTTTTTTACACCAACTGATTCAATGTATATATCTAATGCAATTTCACTCTTGTATTTCCCCTATACCCATTAACCATTAAAATAAAAATAACGGCAAAACCTGCTCGGTTTGCTCATTCGACAAAGTCAAGGGTTGTGCACTGAGGATAGTCGGTTTAAGCTCTGACACACAGACTCCTTCAACTGGAATTGCGGGAAGAGCTGTCTTACCGTACTGGTTAAAAAATTCAGGAGATGAGTTAGCTAGCCTGCTGTTGCATTATGACTAAAATTATTTTGAAAGGAATGCTAAAGACCAAGCAAATATTACTTTTTACAACTTACATAGTGAATAAATGCAGGGTTTTTATTAAGGGACTGATCACTTATCCATGATCAATCGAAATTGGTAAGAGCAAGTAAAAAATCAGTTGATCATTTTTTTTTTTATTTCATTTGCTTTCAGAGCAGTGCCCGAACCATCAAGCCAACTACATAAAAGGCTACCACCGAAGCTTCTAGCACCACTAAAAAGGCTACCACCAAGGCTACTAGCACCACCAAGACTACTAGCTACTAGCACCACTCAAAAGGCTACTAGCACCACTAAAAAGGCTACCACCAAGGCTACTAGCACCACTAAAAAGGCTACTAGCACCACTAAAAAGGCTACCACCAAGGCTACTAGCACCACTGAAAAGGCTACTAGCACCACTGAAAAGGCTACCACCAAGACTACTAGCACCACTGAAAAGGCTACCACCAAGGCTACTAACACCACTGGAATCCCGAATCACACCTTATACATTACCAGTATATATTCTAAGAAGCATACCCTTCAAACCAGTAAAAAAACATTATCAGTAGCACATCTTGTTACCATATATTGCTTAATTGTTACTATATTGCTGATGGTTTTAATGACAGGGTTTTACTACAGTTTGAGTGATGACACTCCTTCCAATCCTGTTATGCAAAGCACCTTGCTGGAACATAGCACAAGATCTTTGTCTGACTCCGCAATTAATAGATATAATAATGAAAGTATCAGTGTTATTTGTGAAGAAGGAGATAAACCAAGATACATGACACGTCTACTAACTAGAAGAATGAATCAGAATCTGTAAAACAGTGTAAGCAGTGGTAGTGTTCATGCGGAAGAATCAAACTCGGAAGAATCAAACTCGTATTTCATTATGATACCTCTGAAGCAAGAGGACAGTGTTTTACTGTTCAGTTGTTCTTTTGTGTTTCTATCTTTTTTTTTTGTTTTGTTCATTATACTTATAGTAACTTTGAATAGGCAGGGATGACTTACTACCTCACTGGGTTAGAATTAAATTCTAACGAATTGTCGTTTCCATATGTTAAATAATTCGGAGGTGGGGGGGGGGGTGGGGTGTCAATCACATATTTCAAAGCTTCCATTATGATACCTCTAAAGCAAGAGGATAGTGTTTAATTGTTGTTCTGCTGTTCATTATAGTAACTTTGAATAGACAGGATTGACTTACTACCTTGGGTTAGAATTGAATTCTAACAAAGTTTTCCATATGCTAAATAATTTGGGGGGTGGGGGCATTTGATTTTTTAAATACATTCGCGCCCAAACATTGGCTTCGTTGTCTTTGTTGACGTCGTTAGGAGATAAACCATTTAATCCTCTATGTGGACTCGTGTTTATGCTTGAAACGATATGTTGAAGATCGTCGATAAAACGATAGGTTCTCTTGTGTCTCATCATTCAATGCAGCCGTTCTTTCAAAGTCCGTTGACTTCTTCCCACAAAATTACTCTTGGGAGGGTTGTTTGTGGTAAAAAAGTAGATGTCATTGTCTTTCATATACTTTTTAAACCACTGGTTGGAAAACTCACTCCCTTTATCTGCCGGATTTTTTTAATTTTTGTAGGTGAAATGTCACTAAGAATGTCTTTCATAGCGCTTAAAATGACCTTTGCCGTCTTGTTTTTCAGTGGTCTCACCAAAAGTTTCCGTGATAGTATATCAATAGCGCATAGAAGAAATCGCACACCATCATTCTCATCGGCTAGGTTTGATACGGACAAAAGATCGATGTCTAGTTGTTCTCCAATTGCAGTAACTCATACATTTGCCATTTTAAATTTGTGACGCCTCGGCTTCTGCAAAGCATAGGCATCCTGATCATTAAGCCACTGTTTTACGTACCTGATCGTGAAAGTTCAAGGATACTTCTTTCCTAGAACACTAAAAAGCTTTTGAGCACCCGCATAAGCGGCGGGGTTTTTTGCATCAAAATAATATCATCGTAAAAGTTCATCTTTCTTTTCAACATCCATGTTTCACTCGCAATGTTTAAACATTAACTGCTTTGTTGAAGATGTAATTGAAATTTCACCTCTAGTTCTCCAATGACGAATAGTTTCATACACATTAATGTTGTCAACAATATGCTCAGTCCAACAGTTTACATTTATAGCGTCGAGGTTAAAGTTATATTCATCCTCTTTAAGAACTTCAGTTATGAAAGATCTGAACTTTTCAAATGTTTCCACACGATTTAACCAATGCCTTATCTTCTGATTGCTGCTCAAGACAAAATAGAAATCTTCAGGTAAAACAGAGAACAATGTGAGCTTGTATAACTCGAAGTCCAGTATATGTTTTAAAGGAATCCATTTTGTTTGTTTGTTTTGGGTTTAACGCCGTTTTTCAACAGTATTTCAGTTATGTAACGGCGGGCAGTTAACCTAACCAGTGTTCCTGGATTCTGTACCAGTACAAACCTGTTCTCCGCAAGTAACTGCCAACTTCCCCACATGAATCAGAGGTGGAGGACTAATGATTTCAGACACAATGTCGTTGATCAAATAGTCACGGAGAACACACGCCCAGCCCGAGGATCGAACTCGCGACCCCGCGATCCGTAGACCGACGCTCTACCTACTGAGCTAAGCGGGCGGGTTTTAAAGAAATCCAAGGCTTCCTCACAAAATCGTCGTAAATTCTCCTACATAAATGAGGAGGTAAAACGTTACTTTTCCTCGACTCCATCAAAAGAAGCGCTTAGTGAGTTGAACCAAGTATTTATCTATCGCGCAATGACATAAATGGAAAGAAAAGCGTTTCGCTTTGCTGCTGCACTAGCTTGGAATCAAAGTAATATAAATAATACATAGATTCACGCCTGATCGAGTCTGAAATTTCCCTCTCAAACCGAGCTGGTGGATTCATATAGAATATAGAGAGGGTCAACGAGTGCATTGTGGTCTATACGGATGTCCCAATTTGCTTCACGATGATTGCCCCTAATTATCTGACACGTGAGCACGATAATTGTCACGTGCATGATGATTGCTCCATGATGATTCTTTAACACGTGTTCGACATGTGCACAAAGATTGCTCCTGAAGATTGCTCCTGAAGAAGGCTCCTGAAGATTGCTCCTGAAGAAGGCTCAACTCTAAATTACCCTACTCAAAGATCAAAATATTTCGCAATTTATCCCATCAGATGATAGAGATGCTGGCGGTCTTCCTTTAAGACTTCGTCTTTCTAAAGGGACAAGAGTTATGCTTATTTATGAGAAATATAGCAACTGACCAAGGTTTAGTAAATGGTGCATTAGGTTTTGTTGAAAGAATAGAGTATGATGGAAGTGATATTTCAAGCATATATATTTCCTTTGATGATCCTAGCATCGGGAGAATGTTCTTTAATAAAGAGGTTAATGCTGTTGAGATAAAAAGAATTAGTCAAGAATTCTACTATCGAGGACGTTCTGTGTATCGAACACAATTTCCTTTAATTCCTGCATGGGCCTGCACTATTCATAAGGTGCAAGGCATTACATGTGAAAGAATTGTTAACAGTTGTCTGTTTGGTAAAGACTGTCTATGCCAAGGGACAGGCGTATGTTGCCTTATCAAGGGTGAAAAGCTTACAAGCACTTGGTATAAGAGCATTGGATATCACCAAAGTGAAGGACGATGAAGATGTTGTGAAATTTTACAAATCACTTTCTATGGAACGAAAGCATAAGCACTAATTCTGTTTCGAGTTCTTCTCAATCAAGGAGTACAATTTGAACAGTCATGTTAGAGGACCAGTAGGCAGATATCGAAGGCCTAGTCCTTGTACTTTCAGAAAGAAGGCTTTCAAAGCTTTTCCTGTATGTTATAGGCATGTATATGTAAAACATGTGACTCAATTCCCAAACAGGGTCACTTCAACCCAGGGACATAATCCAAAATGATATTGATCAAAATCTAAAGAGATCATGTTAAGGTTATTTAAAGAAATTGGAGGAATTAAATTGATTACAGACTTGAAATAAACGACATTACAGACTTGACATAAACAACAAACATTGACAAATGACAGTGTAGCTTTATAATACCATGAGCAGTCAGGTGCTAAAAGTAAAAAGAAAACCTTTTTGTAACTTATATAATGTAACTTATATAATTATATCGAACTGAAAAAGTTAACAAGTTTTTTAAAGACATGCACTCGATAAAGGTAGAGCTATAGTATAAACTGCTGATTTTAAAATATTTATGAACTGATTTGTAATGAAAGTCTCCATTTTTAAACAAGAGGACCATGATGATCCTGAATCGCTCACCTGTCCCCACATGACCAAGTTTTGAACTGAGTATGACATCGTTTTTTTCTATTATTTGACACAGTGACCTAGTTTTTTCGCTCATGTGGCCCAGTTTTGAACCTGACCTAGATATCATCAAGATAAAAATTCTGACCAATTTTCATGAAGATCCATTGAAAAATATGGCAGAGGTCACAAGGTTTTTTATTGTTTGACCTACGGACCTAGTTATTGATGGCACATGACCCAGTTTCAAACTTGACCTAGATATCATCAAGGTGAACATTCTGACCAATATTCATGAAAATCCATTCAAAAGTACGGCCTCTCGAGAGGTCACAAGGTTTTTCTATTTTTAGACCTACAGTTTTTGACGGCAGTTGACCCAGTTTCGAACTTGACCTAGATATCATCAAGATGAACATTCAGACCAACTTTCATACAGATCCCATGAAAAATATGGCCTCTAGAGAGGTCACAAGGTTTTTTTATTATTTGACCTACTAACCTAGTTATAGATGGCACGTGACCCAGTTTAGAACTTGACCTAGCTATCATTAAGGTGAACATTCTGACCAACTTTTATGAAGATCCATTCAAAAGTATGGCCTCTAGAGAGGTCATAAGGATTTTCTATTTTTAGACCTACTGACCTAGTTTCTGATCGCAGTTGACCCAGTTTCGAACCTGACCTAGATATCATCAAGATGAACATTCAGACCAACTTTCATACAGATCCCATGAAAAATATGGCCTCTAGAGAGGTCACAAGGTTTTTAATTATTTGACCTACTGACCTAGTTATTGAAGGCACGTGACCCAGTTTCGAATTAGATCTAGATATAATCAAGGTGAACATTATGACCAATTTTCATGAAGATCCATTCACAAGTATGGCCTCTACAGAGGTCACAAGGTTTTTCTGTTTTTAGACCTAATGACCGCAGTTGACCCAGTTTCAAACTTGACCTAGTTATCATCAACATGAACATTCAGACCAACGTTCATACAGATCTTATGAAAAATATGGCCTTTAGAGAGGTCACAAGGTTTTTTATTGTTTGACCTACTGACCTAGTTTTTAAAGACACGTGACCCAGTTTCAAACTTAACCTAGATATCATCAAGGTGAACATTCTGACTAACTTTCATGAAGATCCATTGAAAAGTATGGCCTCTAGAGAGGTCACAAGGCTTTCTATTTTTAGACCTACTGACCTAGTTTTGGACTGCACATGACCCAGTTTCAAACTTGACCTAGATATCATCAAGATGGACATTCTGACCAACTTTCATAAAGATCCCATGAAAAATGTGACCTCTAGAGTGGTCACAAGCAAAATTTTACACACGGACGCACTGACGACGGACGCTGCATGATCACAAAAGCTCACCTTGTCACTTTGTGACATGTGAGCTAAAAACAGGTGTATTTTACAAAAGTCGTAAGATTGGTGTGCACAAATCTCATAATGCTAACATGACATCAGGCAAGAACAAAATGTCTAATATTTGCTCTTGACATCTTGTCATGTTTACGTAACAGGATGTTAAAGCGACATTGTATGCTCACCTTGATGATGAATATGTTTGCCTCAGCCAGTGATTTTTGTTTTTTTTTTCCCTTTTGGGAAAAAAAAGTCCGGTAACAGATAAATTGGCAAAAATAGCAAGGCTTTTACTCAGATTGGGAATTCTTATAGTTAATTAATAACATAATTTAGAATACTTCTTCCTTTAATTCCATGTAAATATCATCAAACAAACTGTTTGAATGGTTAAATCATGGTGAAATGTCAATGTAACTAAGTTTTCCTTCCGCAATCATCAAAGTGCAAACTTAATTTGGTCATTTGGGGAATTTTTGGGATGATAATTGGGAAAAAAGATAGCATTTTTCAATTGGGAAAAGGTCCTTTTAGAAGTACTTTATAAAGAAGGAAAAAAATCGCTAGCACTAAAAATAAGCCACGAAACTCAGTAGATATTCGGTAGAGGGGCGCTATGTCATTGGTTAGTACTACCGAGATATCTACCGAAAATTGGCCAATCAGAAAATAACGTTCTTCCAAAATTGCCTACCGAAATTAAGAGTAAAGAAACAGGTACCGCCATATTGGATTAGATTTCTGATGTTGTGACCCAGATTGTAAATATCATCTGTTTAGATCGATTTTAACGTGATACAAGTTATAACATAAATAGGATATTGTAGGTAAGTTTATGACTAATTAAACTAGAGCTATCACTAAAGGTGATGAATGTACCCCCCGCATGCATTGACACAGTACATTGCAATTTGACGTACACAAGATTGCATAATTATGTGGACTGTATGTATATAGACTGTATGTATACAGTATAGTAACAAGAAACAAAGTCCCATAACTATGCAGAATTTTTATCTAAAAGAATGTAACATGCACCATGCACAACTAGGGTTGGTACTAATCACTTGTGTGAAGTTTCATTAAATTGTGTGTAAGGGTTTGGTAGATTAGGCACGCACAAGATTGCATATGCAGACTGTATGTACATAGTATGTTAACAAGAAACAAAGTCCCATAACTCTGCAATTTTTGTCGCTGAAAGAACTGTACATGCCCCATGCACAACTACTGTTGTTACTGATCACTTGTGTGAAGTTTCATTAAATTGTGTCAAGGGGATGAGGAGAGATGGTGGGCACAAGATTGTGTCTATGTATATAGTATAGTAACAAAAAAAACAAAGTCCCATAACTCTGCAATTTTTTTTTCTGAAAGAACCTAACATGCCCCATGCACAACTACTGTTGTTACTGATCACTTGTTTGAAGTTTCATTAAATTGTGTCAAGGGGATGAGGAGAGATGGTGCGCACAAGATTGTGTCTATGTATATAGTATAGTAACAAAAAAACAAAGTCCCATAACTCTGCAATTTTTTTTCTAAAAGAACCTAACATGCCCCATGCACAACTACTGTTGGTACTGATCACTTGTGTGAAGTTTCATTAAATTCTGTCAAGGGGATAAGGAGAGATGGTGCGCACAAGATTGCGTCTACGGACAGACGGACAGACAGACAGACAATCTGAAACCAGTATTCCCCCACTTACAACTTTGTTTTTGGGGATACAATAACACCGACTTTATGTGTGTGTGTTACGTTTTTTCTATGGATAATTGCTTCAGAAGTAATTTCAAGATTGTAAGTAGGTCATGTTTATTTACATTTATGATCTTTTTTTATTTCTCTGGGAACCAACGATATACACAACTGATTCTGCAATTATGACTGAGGATAAGTAGTATTGGTATTCCTGAAAGTGATAATTATGGAAATCAACGTCTGAATTACGCTGTTTACTAAGAGGATATATCACTTTTTGTGTGACATTTCGTCACGAATGTGTAAAGTAAAAATGGTCTTTGTTTAAACTAGTGGCCATTAATTTTGAGACATGAGGGGTAGTCGTTGTACAGATCGATTTAGACACATATAAAGTCTCTTACATATATAGGGCTATTATTTGATTATATGTCTAGCACCTATAGTAGTTAGTTATTTACACACAAGTACAATATAAACAGCGAGTGATATAAATGTTATTGAAAAGTCTGCCTTTTCCTTTAAGACAACACCTGTATGACAGTCTGCAGTTTAATATCTCAACCAGAAAACTTGGTGAGAGGCACTGAAAGGTATCTAAGAAATATTGAGGGCAGTAACCGGGTTCAAACCTTGTACCTCTATTTGCTAGGCCAACAATATCACTATATACATGCTGTCCAAAACTGATGTGTCGCTGTAGTAATGCGAACTGCAAACAACATGAATAAAATGTCACTTATTCAAACTTCAGTGTCATGGAGCCAGTTTTTAGGAGGTCGGTATCCGGGAAGCTCTCTCTGGCAGACACTTATGAAGCCATTGCCATTAGAAGTGAGCATAGAGAGAGAGAGATTACTCCAAGGCATTGCCTGCTGGATTGGTCAGGAAACGACCAGAGGCTGCTGTCAGACACCTGAATGGAGATTTGAACAACAAAATACATTTGCTTGGACAGTTCACCATACAGTTTGGGAAGTTCAGGTATAGCATTTATTACGAATAATCTGAGTTAAAACAGGCAATAATCTAGATATTTGCTGGACAATTTCGGTTGTAATAGTAAATATCTTTCATACTTTCATAAACTATCATAAGACAAAACAAGAGCACCGCCTTGCGGGTGCTGACGCTCATCTGATTTTTTTTGTATAATAGAAATATTGTCCTACCCATGATTTTCTAAGTCTAAAAAGGGCCATCATTCTTGCAAAAAGCAGGATATAGTTATGTTTCTTGATGTGCAGTGTCCACTTATGATGGTGAAAAACTGTTGCAAGTTTTAAAGCATTGCCCCCGGCACTCTTGGATTATGATCTTTTAATTTAGGCCAAATTTTAGCCGACGAAAATTAGCAAAAACCATACAAAAACACTGAAAATAGTACCTTTTTGTGCCAAACAAATAGTTGCTTTAAGATAAAATGTCCTTGCATTTTACAATATGAAGTATTTTCTTTATTTTTCAGAAATAATGCGGGAGAAGTATGGGGCAGAGGAAGCTCTTGTGAGGTTTCGTTTGAGAGACTTAATGAAGCCGTCACGGAATAATGATACTGTCTAAAACAGAAAAAAAGGTGTATATAAAAAAACAGAAAAAAGTGTTTAAAAGCAGAAAGACAGTATAAAAACAGAAACAGAAAACTGTGTATAAAAACAGAAAGAGAAAATTTACTCTGTATATATGTTTATTGTTTAAATAATAAATTTAATGTTTCAGATATTTTTGTTTGAGTCATCTTTCAGTGATGCTCATCGAATATTGATTGTTGACAAACCAGTGTCAAAGGTACATTAAAATGATGAAAATGTCAAGTTCTGGAGAAAGGTTACATCTAATAATTTTTTTTTTTTGAAGTGATGTACATACATCAGAATGTATAAATTCTTACTTTTAAACTGTAAATGACATCTGAAAATGTCCGCGGAAAATTGTCCGCATATTTCCGGATACAATTGTCCGCATAGATCAATTATTTCCGCATACCTTTGTCCACATATTTTTGTATTTTCCGCATACAAATGTCCGCATATATCTGTTGTCTCCGCATACAAATTTCCACAGATTTCCATTACAAATGTCCACATACCTCAACATTCCTTTTACAAAAATTTTCTTAGAATTGGCGGAAAAGATGCGGAAATTGTGTTCCAATACTCCGCATAAAGTTTTCCACATAGTTTCCGCATGAATATGCGGAATATCTGTGGCCGGGAATAGCTTTGATAGTTTATGAGAAAAGTTGACTTAAACATAATATTCAACCAAGAAAATGATTTTTCTAAGTCTAAAAGGGGCAATAATTATTGTAAAATGCAGGATGGAGTTATGTTGCTTGCTGTTCCGGGTCAGCTTATGATGGTGAACAAGAGTTGCAAGTTTTAAAGCAATAGCTTTGATGGTTTAAGAGAAAAAGTTGACCTAAACATAAAACTTAACCAAGAAATCTGATATTTTCTAAGTCCAAAAGGGGCCATAAATCTTGCAAAAAGCAGGATGGAGTTATGTTTCTTGCTGTACAGGGTCAACTTATGATGGTGAACAAGTGTTGCAAGTTTTAAAGCAATAGCTTTGATAGTTTAGGATAAAAGCTGACCTAAACATAAAATTTAACCAAGAAAACTGATTTTCTAAGTCCAAAAGGGGCAATAATTCTTGCAAAAAGCAAGATGGAGTTATGTTTCTTGATGTACAGGGTCTGCTTATGATGGTGAACAAGTATTCCAAGTTTCAAAGCAATAGCTTTGATAGTTTAGGAGAAAAGTTGACCTAAACATAAAACTTAACCAAGAAATCCGATATTTTCTAAGTACAAAAGGGGCCATAAATCTTGCAAAAAGCAAGATGGAGTTATGTTTCTTGCTACACACAGGGTCAGCTTATGATGGTGAACAAGTATTCAAAGTTTCAAAGCAATAGCTTTGATAGTTTAGGAGAAAAGCTGACCTAAACATAAAACTTAACCAGGCAACGCCGACGCAGACGCCTGCTCAAGTGATGACAATAACTCATCATTTTTTTTCAAAAAATCAGATGAGGTAAAAATGCATTTTTAGCTAATACTGCTACTAAGAAAATTCATAGGACTGTGAAAGAATTTCGAATGTAAAGTAATAAAATAATAAGTTATAGTATATTTAATTTCAATAAAAGTTATCTTTCATGATAAATGTATACTGATCAGGACACACTTAAGCAGGCTTTTGTCATTCTCATCCATCAGATGTCCGTCAAAATCCCGAGACGAACCTCTGATTTATTTCTGTCGTTTATTTGGTGAGCATGCGCACTCGTAATTACTACCGAGAGAAGTTTCAGCCAATCAATGTTCGTCACTATTTGGCACGCAGAATTGAAATTTCAAACAATATGTAAGCAAGGTAGTTGCTAACGATGGATAAAGGCGATATTCCATGATTTCGATAAATAAAGATTTATTTCTGTTATTCGATGTTAAGAAATTTACCTGAAGAAATAATGATATGCCTCGTAAGTCGGCATCGATATGAATGGACGCGGTCACGCTTTTCACGGACGATTTTGATTGGTTCGCTACATTTTGTCGCGAAACGACGCTGATTGGCTGAAACGTTTTACCTGTAATGTAACCAAACCACAAATATCGGCGAAATGTGCCAGAGGTTCATCCGGGGAACCACGGTAGACCTCTGGTATGCGAGAATGGCTTTTGTAGAAATGTAAAATTTCTTAAAATTTCAGAAATGAAACATTCAAATGGATTGTATCTAATTCTCTGGGCTTAGTGCAGCTTTTATGGTGGTTTCCTCACAGAATGATCCAGCATCCGCTGATGCACGATGGGTAAATAAGATGGCACTCAAGAATTACCTGAGTTTATTCCCAGAGGGACTAGAGGCTATCAACATCAAGAAGTTAGAGAAGCAGGGTTGTCAGGCGCCTGCTAAACCCTCGTCTCAACTGGTTGGAGGTATTCTTTGAAAAAATTAATCCTTATCCTGACACATTTCCTTAATTTGTCCATCTTTCAGTTTGTACATTATCATTTACTGTGAAAACGGGTTCTTACCAAAAAGATACTGATACTGACTAAATGGCAAACAGTGCACTTCATGATCAGACTGCATGGATGCTGACTGATCATGATCTACACTGGTCACAAAGGCAGAATGAGTCTTGTTAAGCATGCTTAGGGTTAATAATTTCTTATTATATATTACTAATTAGATTCTTTTAAAGAAACAAAGCCGCAAAATTGTACACAATGCATATTATAATGTTTTATATTACAATGTTACTATTTAAGTTCCCTTAGTTTTGAAACAGGGTGAATTAATCAAGACAGTTGTGCTGTGTGACTTTTCGTTTTATACATGTTTTTAAGTAAAATGTTTCTATTTATCTTTTAAATCAGAATGAGCTATTTTTCGATGCATATAATTACGATGCTTTATATCATGTCGATGTGACGTCAAGATGATATTGTTGTAATGATTTAAGCATTGCTAATCATATATGAACAGAAATTAATGCACATTGATGTTAATTTCAGCTGCCACTGATCTGATGTCTGACACAGATGACAACGAGTTGTCTGCGATGGCAGAGAAGATAGAATTTGACCTTCAAGGTACTATAAGTTTATTTAAGAAGTGATTTTTTTTTCATGAGAAGTTCATGAGAAATAAAAGCAGAATAGGACTGGCAAATCCATGAATCATGCTAGTGATGCATGATTCTGTTTCCTATTCTGTCGGTCATTTTGCATGAAATCTGAAAAAAAATCAGTTCTAAAATTTATATTTTCTTTCCATATGTAAACAGGTTGTAATTAAAAAGCACACATTTGTTGCATTAAGCATTAAAATCAGCTTCCTGGCAGACGGAAGAACTGCAACATCATCTAAGGAACATTCTCCCCGACTATATGAAGATGTTTTCGAAACAGCTGCTTTGTCTGTTCATACAAAATGAACGTCTGTTCATACAAAATGAACGTCAGTATTTTCAATGGAAAAAGGGGAAAGGTACCTTTACAGAAGAAAAAGGCCTGCTGCTCTGCCGCGTACTACTTGCTGCGTACATGCTGTGGACTACATAGTACACAGGATGTACGCTGGAGGAATTTAGTATGCAGGGAAATAGTACGCAGCACATACACTTTTCACATGCAAATGAGCCTGCGGTGTACTGCCCCTGCGGCTTACATGCTGTGTACTCCTGCGGCGTACATGCTGTGTACTCCTGGCCCGAGTCCTGCGGCGTACATGCTGTGTACTCCTGCTGCATACATGCTGTGTACTCTTGTGGCGAAACTGCTGTGATAATGTAAATTCCTTACCCCACCAACTTTTGTATGCAAATGCTGATCATTTGGACAGAAAAAAACAGAAAAAAGATAAGTGACATCCATCAATAAGTATTTACCCTTACCAAAATAATGTAGATTGATGTTATCAAATAAATTAGTATGCTTTTCTTCATCCACTTTTCAATGAAATAAATCAATTTTTGTAGCATGTAATTTGGTAAACATTTGAAGAAAATGGCGTAACTGCATCAAGGGGAAACAACTTTAATGCAACTAAATATAAGTGTTATGATGTACTATAGACGATGTGTGCGTAGTATGTATTTATTTTGATTAAAATCCATCTGAGAAAAATCTAGGACTGGAATTATATAAGCATTTATACACTTTTACGTCTGTAAAAAGTAGCGCACCAAAAAATTTTGGATTGATTTTTTCCAATGGGGCGAGCGCAATTAGCCAAAAACGTTCTGAAAATATACAAGCGGCAAATCCCATGAACAACTTTTTAATTTGGTGAGGCCTCAATGAGTTAACATAATGAGCATTAAAGCCTTTATAAAACATGATAGAATGGTGTTTTGCTTAAGAGTATTCAAATAACAGTGAGAGCTATTAATTTTTCTCATTCGGGCGCTGTTGAGGCATTATCTTGGTAATTATTTCGTGTATTACAAAATGTAATGCAACAAAGTTCAAATAAGGCTTTTCAATTATCCAAGTTAGAAAGCTCCAGGATTAATTCAAAATGAAAAAGAATATACTTTTACACTGCATGCAAGGTGCAGCTCAGAAATCACTAAGATGTAAGCTTCACAAATAAACATTGCAAATAGTTTGGCAAATTTTCATTGTTCAGAATACTGGTAATCTGAACTATTCTATGCTATTAAGATAAAAGTTACTCGGAAATCAAGTTCTTGCTTCCAAAAAAAAAAAAAAATTGTACGAATCCTTCCTGTATGAAGTGTACTTCAGACTTTTACCTAAAAAAAATCAAAGTATAAACACCAAAAGAAAATGAACAAGTCCCTCCCGCGTATATGAAGTTTACTTCAGACTTTAACTTATAAAAAAAAACTAAGTATAAATGCCAAAAGAAATTGTACAAGTCTTTCCCGCGTATATGAAGTGAACTGCACAAATTTCAAAGTATCTGCGGTGTACATGCAGTGTACTATTTTCTTGTACAAGTCCCTCCTGCGTACATGCAGTGTACTCCTTAAATTTTCAGAGTCTGTGCTGCGTACTTGAAGTGTGCTAGTGACCTCCTGTGTACATGCTGTGTACTCGTCGAAATAGTACGCGGCATGTACGCGGCATGCGGTGTATGTAAAATGTACTCCTCTGGCGTACTACTGTATTCGCGGCATATACACAGCAAATACGCAGCATGTACGCCACAGAGGCTTGCTTCTGTAAGGGTAATGTGCGAATGTAAATATCAAATGGCCTGACCACAGTGTTTCCATATCTTAAGAAATGTTGAGATACAAAAGCAGTTTTACATGTAATTTTCAGATTGAATTATATGGCAAAAGATTTGATGGTATAAACGTTCAGTACTTTGCACATGTAATTATGAGAAAAAATAATTAATGAGGAATGAATTAATGAACGCTTGCTAACTGATCAGAGTCTGTCTCGTTTGAGAGCAGGCCGCCTGCTTAGCTCAGTAGATAGAGCATTGGTCTACAGATGCGGGGTTGTGAGTTCGATCCACGGGCAGGGTGTATGTTCTTCATGACTATTAAACATCATTGTGTCTGTAATCATTAGTCCTCCACCTCTGATTCATATGGGGAAGTTGGCAGTTACTTGCAGAACAGGTTTGTACAGGTACAGAATCCAGGAACACTGGTTATGTTAACTGTCCACTGTTGCATGACTGAAATACTGTTGAAAAACGGCATTTAACCCAAAACAAACAAACATTCTGCAAGATAATTATAATGAAAGGAGCCTTTGTATCAAATGAATTTTGTTTCCAGTGAAAATTGGAGAGTGGGTAAGACCACTGACTTACTCACTAAAAGTAAGCCTTTTTCTGATTGAGGGTCATAGGTATGAGCCATCGCTTACAAGCTGACTGTGTGTGAGAATGTTAGCAGTTTCTAACAGAGGGTAGATGTCTAGTACTGGTTCTTCCCAGGGACGATAGTTAGGTAACTGCCGGTTTGTATATAAATGACATACTGATTGAGTGGAGATGTGTTGATACTTACAACAATTTTTAGAATGTGTTGAATATATGTTTAAATGAAATGTTTTTCTTTTGTTTCACAAGCTGTAGATGCTGAGGCCTAAATAATACATATTTTTGTTTCCTCCTGCATAGTTCATTTTTGAATGGATCCCAGTGAGATGTTAATTTCTGTTTGGGTTAAAAATGTATATATAAGTAATAAGTAAAAATTCAGGTTTTTTTAATAAGTCATTACCAGTCAAATTAATATCCTTATTTAAAATTAAACAGGGCCACTCCTTTAATAGCAATTTTTTAATGCAAGAGGGAACAAAGGGTATTTTAAGTTTGGCCTAGGTAAGTATGGTATTAATTTGTAGTGGTGGTGTCAACTTATGTGCTAGTGGCTTGTAACTTTACCGAAAGTAAGAAAGATCTGGTAATCCTTGTCATTAGTACTGTACACAGGCCAGGAGGAATAGGGAAAATATTCTAAGTCAAGAGCCAATGAAAATCAGTTATTCTGACTTCGAGTCTATTGGAGTGTCACAGGACTTGTTATTTTAGACTAGAGTGACTTTGAGTGGAATTTCTTGAACACAGTTGAAGAATTTTTTACTGTCTGTTTTTAGACTCAGGACTGGAAGTCATATTCCTCATTGCCTGGACTATACTTTTATAACCAACAAAATTCATAATTTTCCACTGTAAAAGTGTTCACTTTTTGGGTTGCAGTGTGGTTTTTAGGCTGGCAATATTCGCCAGACTATTATAACCATATCTCAGGTCTTCACAAAGTTCAAGAGGTGCTGAGACTGACAACACAAAATTTCTATCAAGCGCATTTCAAAAAGTTCGCCACGATTGCCAGTTTTACTAAAAAGATGTATAAAGAATGTTAGATTTACATGTATCAATAAATGTTTTTGCACAAATGTAATATAATGATTTTTTTTTCTTACGAAAAATACTTGAAAGGAAAAGAAATATGACTATAAAGGCGTTGATAATTCCATATTCAAACTTACTACGCGTTTCTTATGTTTTATTCATTAAGCAGGTAGAATCTAAAGAAAACATGGGTGAAGTACACTCAATACAATTTGTATAACCATGCTATTCCAGATCATCAACAATTAAAAGAACATAGGAAACTGAAATATCATTCTTTTTATGATGAAAGAGAACATCTTAAATGAGAAAGAATAACTAGTTGCAAATATCGAATCAACCTTGAGGGTAGTACTCCCTACACAGAAAATGGAATCGGTTGGCCATTTCCGTGATTTTTTTTTCCCCAAAGAAATTTTATTTTTCATTTTCAATTTTCAAAAAAGGACTGATTTGGTGTTGAATTTCAAATCTATTTATGGTTTAAAAAAAAATAATAAAAAATACGTAAAATACATCAGGAAATCAAAATAAGGAATGTAAATTGTACGGATTTCAGGATTTCATGTAAAATCTGACAACTGATTTAACAAGAGCTCGTCGAACACGAAATGCCCCCCTTGATGCATTCAGTAATTGCACAAGGAACAGAAATTATATGCTCACTGTAAACACAAATTCCATTTCGGAACACAAAACTATGCAAGTGGTTCAAATTTGAAGTCTGTAGCTTGAGAAATGTGAAAGTAGGTCACTAGGTCAAAATCAAGGTCAAATTTTATTTTGGAACAAAAAACTATGCATGTGGTCCAAATTTGAAGCCTGTACCATCAAAAATGTGAAAGTAGGTCACTAAGTCAATAACAAGGTCAAAGTTTTTTTCAGTACACAAACCTATGCATGTGATCCAAATTTGAAGGCTGTAGGTACAGAAATGTGGAAGTAGGTCACCTGGTCAAGATCCAAGTCAACTCATGTCAAGGTTCATCTTGCCACTCAAAACTATACATGTGGTCCAAATTTGAATGATGTAAGTTATGGACATGAAGATTCTAAGTTTTTCCCTGTATAAGTCTATATGAACCATATGACCTCTGGGGCGGGGCCATATTTGACCCAAGAGGGATAACTTGAACAAACTTGGTAGAGAACCACTAAATGATGCTACATTACAAATTACCAAAGCCATAGTCTTTGTGGTTTGGACAAGAAGATTTTCAAAGTTTTTCCCTATATAAGTATATGTAAACCATGTGACCCCCACGGCGGAGCCATATTTGACCCTTGGGGAATAATTTGAATAATCTTAGTAGAGGACCACTAGATGATGTCATATACAAAATATCAAAGCCCTAGGCCCTATGGTTTTTCCTATATAAGTCTATATAAACCATGTTACCCTAGGGTAGGGGCCATATTTGACCCCAGGGAAATAATCTGAACAATCTTGGTAGAGGACCACTAGATTGTGCTACATACCAAATATCAAAGCCCTAGGCCCTATGGTTTTGGACAAGAAGATCAGAAACCATTTAACTGTTCCTGGCCAATGTAACCTTGACCTTTGACCTAATGACCTCAAAATCAATAGGGGTCATCTGCTGGTCATGGCCAACCTAACTATCAATTTTCCTGACACTAGGCCCAAGCGTTCTGAGTTATTGCCTGGAAACCATTTTACTGTTCCTGGTCACTGTGACCTTGACCTTTGACATACTGACCTCAAAATCAATAGGTGTCATCTGCTGGTCATTACCAAC
The DNA here is from genome assembly GCF_021730395.1 of Mercenaria mercenaria. NCBI lineage: Eukaryota > Metazoa > Mollusca > Bivalvia > Venerida > Veneridae > Mercenaria > Mercenaria mercenaria. The sequence continues at coordinate 41,356,070 of NC_069377.1, read as the reverse complement.
CTCCCTATCAACTTTCGTGATCCTAGGCCTAAGCGTTCTTGAGTTATCATCCGGAAACCGTTTTACTGTTCAGGGTCACTGTGACCTTGACCTTTAACATACTGACCTCAAAATCAATAGGGGTCATCTGCTGGTGATGACAAACCTCCCTATCAACTTTCATGATCCTAGGCCCAAGTGTTCTTGAGTTATCATCTGGAAACCGTTTTACTGTTCAGGGTCACTGTGACCTTGAGCTTTAACATACTGACCTTAAAATCAATAGGGGTCATCTGCTGGTCATTACCAACCTCCCTATAAACTTTCGTGACCCTAGGCCTAAGATTTCTTGAGTTATCATCCGGAAACCGTTTTACTGTTCCTGGTCACTGTGACCTTGACCTTTAACATACTGACCTCAAAATCAATAGGGGTCATCTGCTGGTCATTACCAACCTCCCTATCAACTTTCGTGACCCTAGGCCTAAGCGTTCTTGAGTTATCATCCGGAAACCGTTTTACTGTTCAGGGTCACTGTGACCTTGACCTTTAACTCAAAATCAATAGGGGTCATCTGCTGGTCATAACCAACCTCCCTATCGACTTTCATGATCCTAGGCCCAAGCATTCTTGAGTTATCATCCGGAAACCGTTTCACTGTTCAGGGTTACTGTGACCTTGACCTTTAACATACTGACCTCAAAATCAATAGGGGTCATCTGCTGGTCATAACCAATCTCCCTATCAACTTTCATGATCCTAGGCCCAAGCGTTCTTGAGTTATCATCCGGCAACCGTTTTACTATTCAGGGTCACTGTGACATTGACCTTTGACATACAGACCTCAAAATCAATAGGGGTCATCTGCTGGTAATGACCAACCTCCCTATCAACTTTCATGATCCTAGGCCCAAGCGTTCTTGAGTTATCATCCGGAAACGGATTGGTCTACATTCTGACCGACCGACCAACCGACCGACAGACCGACCGACCGACATCTGCAAAACAATATACCCCTCCTTTTTCAAAGGGGGGCATGATAAGAATTCTGGGATTTCCCTTCAGAATCTTGTGAAAATATTCTTATATTATTATAAAATCATGCATCCTATATATTGAATAAGAAGATTATATCTTTTTCGCAAAACTCTCCCATAAAATGTTATTTTCGTAATCCTTCCAGTTTGCCGAAAAAAGGCACGCTATCTTTCGCGGGCTTTTGTCACAACAACAACATTGAGCGAGTCGACTAGTGTATTTGTCAGAGTTTTAGAGCAAAATCATAAGTAATTTTATCAATTTATATTAGCTGTGTACATTATATATTCAGTATGTAGAAATGTATTGGGCTGAGGTTGTTTTTTTTTCTGTTGAGTGCTTTGAAAATCGAATATTATTGCACCGAAGGAAAAGTTCTCCACCAGCCTAGGTCTGCGGCCCTGTGTAAGTGTTAGTTGTTTTTGTAAACTCTGGTAAGAGCGAATATTTTACAGTTACAAATCATTTCAGCATTTCCTGTGAAAATCTACTGCATAACTGCTCAGTCTTTACTGTGTTCCTTTGACTTTGTTTGTTTTGTCCTGTGTTCGGAGTGGTGTATTAGTAAGTTAACCAAATTACGACTATTAATTGTCGTGTTGTTTCCGTCACATATCTAGTCCGATACATGACCTCACACGTGTTTCAGTTTCTTTTTTACAGACACGTGATGAATTTGGCAGAAAGCCAGGGCGGAAGTACGAGTAGCTGTGCATCACATATGAGCGAAACACGAGGCTACAATGGGGAAAATTCTGAACGGGATATGAAACAACAGTTGGCAGAGTTCGGAAAGGCAACAAAGGGCCTAAAAACATTGGCGGAAGCAGTGCAGGTCATGAGGAAGGACATATCTGAGTTGAAAAAAACGGAACTGTGATTCGACGGAAGATAGTTCTAACAAGAGACAGAAAATTACTTCTGATGATCAACGATCCGGTACTTCCGGGTCAAGAGATCAGCTGTCTGACACTTCAGGTTTAGTTGATGATCATGATTTGTCTGAAGCCTAAAATAATGATTCAGATATTGATGATTTCATGAATGAAAAAGATGGAACAGACAACGACTCCCTGTTTGAAGAATTAGAGGAGTACTTCTCAGAACAAACAACAATGAGGGAAGAAACTAGTGAAAGACTAGCCAAAGTATCGGATAGAGCTCTAAGGGGAAAAGATAAAAACAATGGGGAAAAGTTGAAAGCTCTCAAAGAAAAACACAGAAGACCAAAAAACATCAACAACCTTCAGATCCCAACTGCTGAAGATGTTGTTTGGCGACAACTACAACCAAATACCAAAAACATAGACTATATTCTACAGAAGGCAACTGGAAATTACGCCCTAGCCCTTAATCCAGTCATCCGAGCCTTAGATTTGATCAAAAACAATGGCATAAAAGGACGAGAGTGAAGCCAACATCGCGGATGCCTTCAAAATCCTATATCTTTCAATTAAAGCAACAAACACGGCCAGACAGGAAAGGATAAGAAAGGACATTAAATCACAATACAAGCCTATCTGTGACATAGAACAGTCTCCTACTAAACTGTTTGGTGACAATATTCAAGAAAACCTAAAGAAACTGGACAGTTCCAAAGTGAACCAACTCGTGAATCCTACTGGACATGGGGAAACATTTCTTACCGAAGAAGGGGGGCGCCAGAGCAACATCTTACCATCCAATGAACCAAAGGTTTGCCCCCTAGGGAAATCAACCTCAAAGTAGGAGGGACAATATCAAGAAACGACCAGGATAAATACACAGAAAATAACTGTAGGTACATCAAGATTAAAACCAGACATTCAATTAATGAACACTCCTGACAACTTTATATCTGGGAAAACAAAATCTTATATAAACAATTGGTAGAACATCACTAATGATAAATGGGTATTAGATACTGTTCAGGGTTACAGAGGTGAAGTCGAAACTGAGCCAAAACAGAAAATTATACCAAATCCTTTAAAAATTTCTAATGAAGAAAGGAGAAAAATTAACATAGAAATTGAAAGATTTTTGCAGTGAAAGATTATTGAACCGGTTGATGTTGAAGACAGAGATGAATATATTTCAAACATTTTTATTCGACCGAAAAAAGATGGTAGAGTGCGGGTTATACTCAATCTCAAAACATTCAATGAAAAAGATAATTATGTCCAATATTCATTTTAAGATAGAAACTCTTCATTCTGCAATTAACAATATGCGACAAAATTGCTATTTTGGCTCAGTTGACATTTCAGACGCTTTTTATTCTATTCCTATTGATGAACAAGATAGAAAGTATTTCAGGTTCTTTCATGATGGAAATAAATATCAATTCACAGCCCTTATAATGGGTCAAGCAACTTCTCCCCGAGTCTTCACAAAAATTTTATAACCAGTTTTCGCAAACCTGCGAGCAAGAGGTCATGTAAGTACCATACATAGATAATTCATGTCTGCAAGGCAATTCATATTCTTCTTGCTTAGACAATATACATGATACCATCCATCTTACGGACTCACTTGGCCTTACAGTGCAACCTCAAAAGTCTGTATTGGTTCCTTGCCAGAAAATTGTCTTCTTAGGTTTTATCTTATGTTCCATTACAATGACTGTCAGAATGACTCCAGAAAAAATTAAAGAAATCATAGAATGTTGTGAAACCATGATCAAAAAGAAAAGGGTCACGATAAGAGAGTTTGCACAGCTCATTGGCAAATTAGTAGCTTCTCAACCAGGGGTAGAATATGCACCCCTTTTCTATAAACCTTTGGAAAGGGTTAAAGACAAGATGTTGACTATACATAAGGGCAACTTCAATAGCTTTATGACAATTCCACAGTCTGTATACCCTACCATAACTTGGTGGATAGAAAACCTTCAATCGGCCTTGAAATGTGTGTCTCATGGAGCCCCTAATATGATACTTTATTCTGATGAGTCGAGCACTGGGTGGGGAGCATACAATAAAACTGAAGAAAAAAGGATCGGGGGGATGTGGTCACTAGCAGAACAAGCCCTTCACATTAATCTGCTGGAATTGAAGGCTTGCCATTTGAATTTATTGATGTTCTGTAAGAATGCCAGAAACCAACATATAAAAATTTACATGGACAACACAACAAGTTGTGCATATATCTCTAAGTTAGGGGGCAAAAAATCAAATGCTCTAGCTAGGGAAATTTGGTTTTGGTGCATCGAGAGGAAACTTCATCTCACGGCTGCACATATAGCAGGTCACAAAAATGTTGAAGCTGATAAAGAATCTAGGATCATTAATGATGACTTAGAACGGTCTTTATGTTGGCAAGTTTTTGAAATAATTACACAACTTCACCCAGGGTTATCAGTAGACCTGTTTGCATCAAGACTAAATTTTAAATTGCAGAAGTATGTTTCACGCAGACCTGAACCTAACACATATGCAATTGATGCATTTTCCTTGACATGGTCACATGACTTCTATTACTTGTTTCCTCCTTTCAGTCTTCTGCCACGAATCCTGCAAAAGATAGCAGAAGATCAGACGGAAGCAGTGTTAGTTGCACCAATACGGCCAACTCAGACCTGGTGGCCCAGCCTCCTTCAAGTGATAGTAGGCGAATGTTACAACCTGCCAAGTCCTCAAAAGTGCCTGTTCTTGCCGAACAAGCCAGACCGGAAACATCCATTGAGAAAGATGAAATTCAGACTTTTTCGAGTATCAGGACGGCGCTCAAAGATAAAGGTGTCCCTAAACAAGCTAGAGATATCATTCTTAAGTCATGGCGAACAGGCACTAAACAGCAATACAATACCTACATTTCTAAGTGGTTCAGATTCTGCTATGATAAAATTGACCCCTTTAAACCTTCCATAAATCAGGTCCTTTTGTTCTTGTCAACACTTTTTGAAGATGGACTAAAATACCGGTCTTTAGGGGTGGCATGGTCAGCGTTAATCTGTGGTAACATCGAAATAAGTAAGTATGAAGAACTTACACGGTTCATGAAGGGAGCCTTTCATGGAAGGCCACCTCAACCTAAGTATGCAGTCACATGGGATGTTCAATCAGTTCTGAACTATTTAGACTCATTAAGGGACACTACACTGCTTCAATTGTCTTGTAAATTTAGTATGCTGTTTCTGCTTCTGACGGCACAGAGGTGCCAGACACTGCATCTTATTAAAATACAGGACATTGATTTGTCCAATGACCAGATACATATACAACAGAGACATATCTTGAAACAGTCTAGACCTGGTTTTCAACCAGATCCAATTCATTTAAAAACTTATAGCAACAAGAGCTGTCTGATGACAGCGCGCTCGACTATTCGAAGAATTGACTGCAGAATGGGGTCAAAATATTTCCACGGATATTCAGACAAAAGAAATAAATAGATTAGACAAACGTTCCTGTATTACTTTGATTTCCATAAGTCTTGCACTAAATGGCAATATATGAGCCAATTTGAGAGTCCAAAAAGGGCCATAATTCAGTCAAAATAGTTATGTACTCTTGCCTACAGATGGAAATCATAATGATAAACGAGTGTTCAAAGTTTTATGCCATATGTCAAATAGTTTTGACAAAACATGGCTTTGTATGAAAACAGAACCAATTTCAAAGTCCAAAAAGGGCCATAATTCAGCCAAAATAGATGACAGAGTTATGTTCTCTTTCCTACAGATAGAGACTATTATACTAAACAAGTGATAAAAGTTTCAAAGCCATATGTCAAAAATATGAACTGGTACGAAAAACTTAACCAAGATTTCTAAGTCAAAAGGGGCCATAATTCAGCCAAAATCCTTGATGGAGTTATGTACTCTTGCCTATAACTGGACATGGTGATGGTAAACAGGTGTTGAAAGTTTCAAAGCTTTATCTCAAAAGACTTTGTCAAAATATGAACTGGTACGAAATATTAACCCAGATTTCTAAGTCAAAAAGGGCCATAATTCAGCGAAAATCCTTGATGGAGTTATGTGCTCTTGCCTATAACTGGACATGGTGATGGTAAACAAGTGTTGAAAGTTTCAAAGCTTTATCTCAAAAGACTTTGTCAAAATATGAACTGGTACGAAAAACATAACCATGATTTCTAAGTCAAAAGGGGCCATAATTCAGCCAAAATCCTTGATGGAGTTATGTGCTCTTGCCTATAACTGGCCATGATGATGGTAAACAAGTGTTGAAAGTTTCAAAGCTTTATCTCAAAAGACTTTGTCAAAATAGGTGTGACGCCGACACGACGCCATGCTGAGTAGGATAGCTCTACTTATTCTTCGAATAGTCGAGCTAAAAACAGAAACTTATGCATAGTTCATACGCTCAGAGAATATTTAAAACGAACTGCAGAATTAAGACAAGGATCAAAATTACTTATAAGTACAGTCAAACCTCACACAGCGGTCTCAAAAAGCACAATAGGTAGATGGGTCAAAATCATTATGCGAAAGGCTGGCATTGAAGATAGTTTTGGAGCTCATAGTACTAGGTCTGACGCTACATCTAAGGCGAAATTGCAAGGAGTTCCCTTGCAGAACATTATTAAAACTGCAGGTTGGTCTAAAGCAAACACTTTTGCAAGATTTTATGATAGACCAATATCCAAACAACTCACTCTGCAAGATGCAGTTTTAGAGAGTTAATTGAAGGTTTCTACAAAAGACAATAACAGATATTTTAAAGTGTATCTCAATGACATGTTAAATGTAACATGTGTATTTTGCAGTTATAAATGTAATGTACAATAGTTATATATGTCTATATTGATATGCTTTCATAAAATACAAATTTGATATAAACACTTTTAGTCTTATTTGATGACTTCTATTTCATTATGAAGGAACATCTCTGAAATCTCTGTGGGACCCATTAAGGAGTTATGCAGGAGATGAAATTAGAAAATTAAACGAGACTTACCTAGTAGGGTGAAGTTTAGTTGAAATTTCATCGACTGCAAACTCCTTAAGGGCTCACACACCCTCCCTACCCTTCCCATGCTACATATTCCTTCATAAATAGGTCATGATACTGTACTCCTAACTTAGGAGTGTAGTACCATACCCTTTCCTCTAAAGACTGATAAGCCTTGTTGGAAACTGCGTGATCTCTCTGTGTGAGCCCTTAAGGAGTTCGCAGTCGATGAAATTTCAACTAAACTTCACCTTACTAGGTAAGTCTCGTTTAATTTTCCAATTTTCTTCTATGTAACATAATCCTTCTACCTTAAAATACAATATTTAATATATGCAGGTGTCTCCAGTCAAATATTGTCAAGAGGGCAGTTTAGCGGTCAGGTGTCTGGGCCTAAAGGACGAGTCTGGGCTGGCGAAGGTAGCCCTTTTCAGTGACCTTGCTGAAAAGACTTACAGAGAGTGCAAAGTTATTGAGCTGTCTGGTGTGTACAAGAAGGAGCACCAGTCGAAAAAACAGCTGGCCATGACTCATGGAACAAAACATCAGGTTAGTGTAATGAAGTACATTAACTGTCATCATAAACTTATATGTAGTTTCAACTAAGCATTTTTGAATAGACAAAAGGAAAAATAAACAAAAAAGCATATGACTAAGCTGTTCTTCAAAGAGAATAGCATGCATGTTTTTTTGGTTTTTGTAAATCTTTCTTATAAGATCATTTCTCTGGTTAAGTTGGTATATTTTTATGCCTTTAATAAATAGGCCAGTATCTTGACTCATGTTTTACCTCGTAAAACATTGGAATACAAGTAACATTAAACAACACAAAATACAACTATGTTAGTTAGAGTTGTTTAGGTTTAAAAAAAACAACTTAAAATTCATTTGTGAAATTGTGACAATCAAATGCACAGACCTGTGAAAATTAAATTGTGCATCTGTAAATGTATGTTTCCGACTAAATCTTTTTGGAACCTTGCGTATAGTGTTTTGCTTATAGATCACCTTTGTAGCTCTCTTTTCATTAATTCATCACTGTTTCACTTCATTTCCAGTTCTTACCTGATGACACTGTGAAAGTCGACATAACTGAAGGGGACTCTGAGCACTTCAAAAGTGATAAAGATTTTTGTCTGGAGGACAATGAAATTCTGTCAAATTTTGAGCTGGATGCCATATATGAAGTGACTGGGTACGACTGTTGTACCAAACAAGGTAACTTCACAGACCAGACAATGTTTGTTTTGGATATCAAATATTTTAATTCCTGCTACACTAGTCATTATATAAGACAACTACATTGACCTCCTCGTGTGGTTCAATATATACATATTGAATGTAGCTAATGTTCATGGTACTTGTTTAAAATATGATTTCTGTATCATATATTTATGATCTTGTAACATGTTTTTAGCTCACCTGTCACATAGTGACAGGGTGAGCTTTTGTGATCGCCCTTCGTCCGTCGTCCGTCCACAATTTCTTGTCTGCACAATAGTGGTTTCAATTATGATTTTATTTTAACCAAACTTGCACACAACTTGTATCACCATAAGATCTTGGTTCCTTTCTTGAATTGGCAAGATCCCATGTGTTCCAGAGTTATAGCCCCTGAAAGGGCCAAACTTAGCTATTTTGACTTTGTCTGCTCAATAGCAGCTTCATTTATGATTTGATTTTAACCAAACTTGCACACAACTTGTATCACCATAAGATCCATCTGTCTGTCTGTTGGTTAGCAATTTCCCTGCCGCTCTGTAACTCTTGAACCCCTTGAAGGATTTCAAAGAAACCTGACACAAATGTTCACCTCATCCAAACGATGTGCGGAGCGCATGTTTTGGATGGCTCACTTCAAGGTCAAGGTCACATTTAGGGGTCAAAGGTCATATGGCTTTGTTTTGTGTGTATATTGCTCTGCATTTGCATTCCATTGCAGTGCTCTTGTTTTTATTTGGCAGATCCTTCTTTTGTTCACTTACAATAATTTTTTTTAATTACTTCCCTTTTAATGTTACTATAAATAGCTTATTAGTAACTATTTTTATTACTGGCCGTAGGGAAAAACCGAGACCACTTTCCTGTGGTACAACATGGATGGTACCTCCAATTTATAAGTGTATTTTGACGTATCTATACCTTTAAGAAAATTTCAACTATATTTTCTCATTCTTTTGATTGATCTTGATTATGATTTTTTGACCTTCTTGTCCTTAAATGCAATGATGACAGGTGAGCGATATAGGGCCATTATGGCCTTCTTGTTTATAGTACTATAAACAGTGTAAGGTTGCTAGATTTACAGAATACAAAAGATTTTGCTTTTTATAAGAACTGGATTATGTACTGAAAACTGTTAGAATTTCTCTCTCAACTGTGTAAAATGCTAAACAAATTTAAATAAATTTAGTTTACAGAATTTTTGGAATGCAAATAAAGAATAAATTGCTTAAGTGTTCATTTATGGTGAATTTTGCCATAAGAAAAAGTTTGTGGCTGGCATATGCCCTCTCTGCCAGGGGGATCAGAAAGGGCGGACATACCTCGCAAAAGTTTCGATTATCGGTGATAAAAGTCAAAGGGAGATCACCCTGTTCCAACGTGACTTGGAGAAGCTATTCGGTACTTTTAAGGACATAGCTGATGAAGATCAACTGATTCTTCAAATGACTGACTTGTTGCCAGTTAGGTTCATGGGAAAACTGACCGGCAACAGTTTGTATAATATTCAGAAAACCTAATAATGTAGGTTGTCTATTTTAACTCACCCGACTGCCATCATGTCTAAAAAGGGATATGTTTTTTTATTACGGGGTTTTTTTTTAGCTGCTGATACATATTGTTTTTCATGATGAAATCCTGTTGTTCAGTAACCTTAGGCATTTGTGACATATCTATAACTACACAGTTTGTTAAAATTTGAAGAGTTTTGAATATTTAAAGACTTGCTCCAGTCCTATACTTTTAATCTTATTGCCACTGAGAAAACATGAAAATCCTGTCTATGAGCCATATGACACCTGTCAAAATAGAGTCTATTTTAAATGATATTCTTTATAAAATACTATTGGTTTTGCATGCTAGTATCGCATGTTGCTGTTAACTGTAACTTATTTTAATCATGGTTTCCATACATGCAGTAGAATTTGAATAGGTGCCGAGCAAATATTTATTTTTGACGTTTTTGTAAATGTACATTACTTGCAGAAATTTACTTAAATAACATGTTTAATTATGAATGTCAAATTTTGTGATATATGTAACTCAAGAGCTGACTTTGACATTTGTAATCCCATTTAGCCTTTTTTACATGTCCGACTTAAAGTTTGGCTGGATTTATTGACATGAAATCTGTGTTGTTGTTTTTTACGAGCAGAAGATAAAAGATAACGACATCATATTTTTAAAATGATGTTACAATTTGTTAAAGCTTCACCTAGCAAAACAGGTACTAAATTATGACTGAATTATAATATAGTGCTTCAGTGTTTTGAATAAATCTCTTTTTTTAGTAACAAAAGAATACTGTATTTTTATAATACCTCAAGTTTTGAGAGACACTCTGTACTTTTGTAAAATTCATCATTTATATATTTGTAGTCTGAAGGCAACAAGCTAATTGTTCATTGGACATTTTTCTCATAAAAAAAGAGACAGCAGATATTTGAAATAAGACATATACATTCAGCTTGTTAAATTTTTTTTGTACACAATTTTGTTAATAGTTTCTTGATAGTTTTCTTGGTTTATTTTTTCCTTTCAGCTCACTTAACACTTAGCTACTTGTTGGCAACTTTAATGTGCAAAAAATATTGAGTATTGTATACTTTCTTTTCAACTTCTGTTAGAGCCCCATTTTTACTTGCAACAGTTTAGACACAGATTAGATTATTTCACATGCATAAGTAGTATTTATAACTTTGTTTTCATTTAATAAACAAAATAACATGTTCTGATCACTTTTGTTTGTTTGCATCATGATATTTGGTTCCTAGTCATAAGCTGATAGTATTTTTATAGTGTACATATTTATGTTTTTATATCTGACGAGGTTTACTTGTTCATTTTTTTTCCTAGTCATATATCGATCTCCCTCTTGTTTGGCTTTGGCACTCAAAGTCTTAAGCATTTTTAGCCTTGTTTAGTATAATATAGTTGCAGTGCAATCACTTTGTTATCACGACAATTTTTCTAAATGTTTGTTCTTACAATTTCTTGCTCAAGTGCTTTAACTTGAATAAAAACAAGAGCACCGCCTTGCGGGTGCTGACGCTCATCTGATTTTTTTTGTATAATAGAAATATTGTCCTACCCATGATTTTCTAAGTCTAAAAAGGGCCATCAGTCTTGCAAAAAGCAGGACAGAGTTATGTTTCTTGATGTACAGTGTCCACTTATGATGGTGAAAAACTGTTGCAAGTTTTAAAGCAATAGCTTTGATAATTTATGAGAAAAGTTGACTTAAACATAATATTCAACCAAGAAAATGATTTTTCTAAGTCCAAAAGGGGCAATAATTATTGCAAAAAGCAGGATCGAGTTATGTTGCTTGCTGTACAGGGTCAGCTTATGATGGTGAACAAGAGTTGCAAGTTTTAAAGCAATAGCTTTGATAGTTTAAGAGAAAAAGTTGACCTAAACATAAAACTTAACCAAGAAATCTGATATTTTCTAAGTCCAAAAGGGGCCATAAATCTTGCAAAAAGCAGGATGGAGTTATGTTTCTTGCTGTACAGGGTCAGCTTATGATGGTGAACAAGTATTCCAAGTTTCAAAGCAATAGCTTTGATAGTTTAGGATAAAAGCTGACCTAAACATAAAACTTAACCAAGGAAACTGATTTTCTAAGTCCAAAAGGGGCAATAATTCTTGCAAAAAGCAAGATGGAGTTATGTTTCTTGATGTACAGGGTCTGCTTATGATGGTGAACAAGTATTCCAAGTTTCAAAGCAAAAGCTTTGATAGTTTAGGAGAAAAGCTGACCTAAACATAAAACTTAACCAGGCAACGCCGATGCAGACGCCGACGCCGACGCCGACAACCGCTCAAGTGATGACAATAACTCATCATTTTTTTTTCAAAAAATCAGATGAGCTAAAAAACTTACATATTTCACAATATTTCATTGAGAAAGTGGCTGGCAGATTTAAACGTTATTATGTTAGCCCATATACACATCTTTTTACTGTTTCCATTGCCAAAGAAATTGAAATTTGTGTCCAAGAAAAGAATGATTTAACATGCATAATTTCTATATATCCCATATACAAAAGCAAATGTCATGAATGTTTTTCATTTACTTTTGGAACATCACAGAATATTTTGTATACTCTTACTTTATGATGATTGCACTGAGCCGTATTTATGTCAAACATTTCTAAATGGTCAATCTCTGTTTGACCTAATGCTCAAAAGCATTCATGTTAGTCATAAACCATCATACTAGATTGCCATGCAATGTGTGTACACATCTCAGTTGTTTCACTTGTTCTTTTATATTATTGTTATTTAAAATTTCCTACACACTGACTCTTGCCATATTACTTAAACCAGTCAGGCGCATTTTGTCACTACTTTAAAGGTCAAGATCACTTTAATGACATTAAATTTTGTTCTCTCTTTTTCCCCCCAGAAGCGTGCTGAAGTTATTAATTTTCAAATCAGATGTTTCAGGCAGATCTTTGATGAACTTCACATCCAGAAGCGTGCTGAAGTTATTAATTTTCAAATCAGATGTTTCAGACAGATCTTTGATGAACTTCACATCCAGAAGCGTGCTGAAGTTTTAATTTTCAAATCAGATGTTTCAGACAGATCTTTGATGAACTTCACATCCAGAAGCGTGCTGAAGTTATTAATTTTCAAATCAGATGTTTCAGACAGATCTTTGATGAACTTCACATCCAGAAGCGTGCTGAAGTTATTAATTTTCAAATCAGATGTTTCAGACAGATCTTTGATGAACTTCACATCCAGAAGCGTGCTGAAGTTATTAATTTTCAAATCAGATGTTTCAGACAGATCTTTGATGAACTTCACATCCAGAAGCGTGCTGAAGTTATTAATTTTCAAATCAGATGTTTCAGACAGATCTTTGATGAACTTCACATCCAGAAGCGTGCTGAAGTTATTAATTTTCAAATCAGATGTTTCAGACAGATCTTTGATGAACTTCACATCCAGAAGCGTGCTGAAGTTATTAATTTTCAAATCAGATGTTTCAGACAGATCTTTGATGAACTTCACATCCAGAAGCGTGCTGAAGTTATTAATTTTCAAATCAGATGTTTCAGACAGATCTTTGATGAACTTCACATCCAGAAGCGTGCTGAAGTTATTAATTTTCAAATCAGATGTTTCAGACAGATCTTTGATGAACTTCACATCCAGAAGCGTGCTGAAGTTATTAATTTTCAAATCAGATGTTTCAGACAGATCTTTGATGAACTTCACATCCAGAAGCGTGCTGAAGTTATTAATTTTCAAATCAGATGTTTCAGACAGATCTTTGATGAACTTCACATCCAGAAGCGTGCTGAAGTTACTAATTTTCAAATCTGATGTTTCAGACAGATCTTTGATGAACTTCACATCCAGAAGCGTGCTGAAGTTACTAATTTTCAAATCAGATGTTTCAGACAGATCTTTGATGAACTTCACATCCAGAACCGTGCTGAAGTTACTAATTTTCAAATCAGATGTTTCAGACAGATCTTTGATGAACTTCACATCCAGAAGCGTGCTGAAGTTATTAATTTTCAAATCAGATGTTTCAGACAGATCTTTGATGAACTTCACATCCAGAAGCGTGCTGAAGTTATTAATTTTCAAATCAGATGTTTCAGACAGATCTTTGATGAACTTCACATCAAGAAGCGTGCTGAAGTTATTAATTTTCAAATCAGATGTTTCAGGCAGATCTTTGATGAACTTCACATCCAGAAGCGTGCTGAAGTTACTAATTTTCAAATCAGATGTTTCAGGCAGATCTTTGATGAACTTCACATCCAGAAGCGTGCTGAAGTTATTAATTTTCAAATCAGATGTTTCAGGCAGATCTTTGATGAACTTCACATCCAGAAGCGTGCTGAAGTTATTAATTTTCAAATCAGTGTTTCAGGCAGATATCTTTGATGAACTTCACATCCAGAAGCGTGCTGAAGTTATTAATTTTCAAATCAGATGTTCCAGGCAGATCTTTGATGAACTTCACATCCAGAAGCGTGCTGAAGTTATTAATTTTCAAATCAGATGTTCCAGGCAGATCTTTGATGAACTTCACATCCAGAAGCGTGCTGAAGTTATTAATTTTCAAATCAGATGTTCCAGGCAGATCTTTGATGAACTTCACATCCAGAAGCGTGCTGAAGTTATTAATTTTCAAATCAGATGTTTCAGGCAGATCTTTGATGAACTTCACATCCAGAAGCGTGCTGAAGTTATTAATTTTCAAATCAGATGTTCCAGGCAGATCTTTGATGAACTTCACATCCAGAAGCGTGCTGAAGTTATTAATTTTCAAATCAGATGTTCCAGACAGATCTTTGATGAACTTCACATCCAGAAGCGTGCTGAAGTTATTAATTTTCAAATCAGATGTTTCAGACAGATCTTTGATGAACTTCACATCCAGAAGCGTGCTGAAGTTATTAATTTTCAAATCAGATGTTTCAGACAGATCTTTGATGAACTTCACATCCAGAAGCGTGCTGAAGTTATTAATTTTCAAATCAGATGTTTCAGACAGATCTTTGATGTACTTCACATCCAGAAGCGTGCTGAAGTTATTAATTTTCAAATCAGATGTTTCAGACAGATCTTTGATGTACTTCACATCCAGAAGCGTGCTGAAGTTATTAATTTTCAAATCAGATGTTTCAGACAGATCTTTGATGTACTTCACATCCAGAAGCGTGCTGAAGTTATTAATTTTCAAATCAGATGTTTCAGACAGATCTTTGATGAACTTCACATCCAGAAGCGTGCTGAAGTTATTAATTTTCAAATCAGATGTTCCAGACAGATCTTTGATGAACTTCACACTAATAACACTTTGAATCTGAATATGAACAAATATGTAAGTGCATTCAATTTCTGACCTTAGTATGACCTACTTACCTGCCACAATGGCAGAAAGTGCTCAAGGTGAGCGTTTGTGATCCCCCTGTTTCAGAAGTCATGCGTCCATCTTCAGTCTGTTGCAACAATTTGACTGTTAACACTCTAGAGGTCACAACTTTGGCCCAATCTTATTTAAACTTAGTCAGAATGTTATCTTCAATGAAGTCTTCAACGAGTTCAACATTGGGTCATCTGGGGTCAAAAGCTAAGTCACTGGGTCAGATCAAAGGAAAACCAAGTTAACACTCTACAATCCACATTTATGACCATATCTTAATGAAACTTGGTCAGAATGTTAATCTTGAAGATCTTTAGGTCAAGTTTTAATCTGGGTCTTGTGGGGTCAAAAACTATGTCATCGGGTCTAATCAAAACAAAAGCTACTTAACACTCTAGAGGCCACACTCATGGCCATATCTTAATGAAACTTGGTTAGTATATTCATCTTGATGATCTTTAGGTCAGTTTTAAATCTGGGTCAGATAAGGTAAAAAAAACTAGGTCACCAGGTCAAATCAAATATAAAGTTTGTTAACACTCTTGAGGTCACATTTATGACCATATCTTAAAAGTTGGTCAGTGTTAATCTTGAAGATCTTTAGGTCAATAGTTCAAGTGAGCATTACAGGGCCTTCAAGGTCCTCTTGTTATAGTTTTTAACCTTTTGTCTCATTTACTTTGTTAATAGGTACAGTCATGCAATTTAAGAATGTGACAGCAAAAAATAAGCTACAGTCATCAGTGACTTTTAAATACATTTCCTTGCATTTCTATTTGCTCAATTTCATACAACTGATTGTATTATATCTTGTTACTTGTTACTTTTTTACTTGTATAAATATAATTTTTATTATACATGTAGTTTGTTTTGTTTCTGTCCATTGCTGTAAAACTTTGAGAAAATATTTTCATTTTAAACATTTTTTACACCCAGGCAATTGGTTTAAATAGTTGCTAAATTTCTACTTGTATTAGATTTGATTATTTATGCCCCCCACCGCCTTCCAAAATGTTACAGAAAAACTTGCGCCTAGAAGCTGACAGCAAGATTGATCATGGTCAGCAGGTGACCCCTATTGATTTTGAGGTCTGTCGCACTGAACCAGTTAAAGCATTAGGATCATGAAAGTTGATAGGGAGTTTGGTCATAACAAAAAGATTACCCCTACTGGTTTGAGGTTAGTAGGTCGAGGTCACACTGACTTTGAGCAAAAAAAACAATTTATAGTCAGTAACTTGACAAAAGTCAAGGTCATAGGGACCTGAACATGGAAAGCCATTTCCAGTCAGTAACTTCAGACCCACTAGGCTGATTGGTCATGCAGAGTAGATGAGCCCTATTTTGGGTTCACTTTATTTAAGGTCAAGGTCCCACTCATGCAAAAACATATAGTTGTTTCTTGAAAATGCTTGGGGTTAGCGTCAAAAAGCTATATGATTGCAGTTAATGTATTTCAGATACAACACTTGGCGGCGTCTTTGATGCTTGCATCAATGAATTGCCTTGTCAAGTGTTGAAACAGGTGCACAAGAAGCTGTCTATCTTGTACTGCAGATGCCATTCAGAAGATGTACCAGACAGGCTGTATATGTTGAGGACACCCATGTCTTATGGACAGAGGTCTAGTTGTTCTGAATTTTGTCTTTATTTTAAACAAGAGTGCAAGAATGTCACAATATACGCCCGTCACAGCAAATTTCTTTACTCTAGCACCTGTATTTGCAAATGGAATTTTAATTTTGTGGTTGTTTAGTAATAACTAAGTGTTTTGTTTTCGAAGTCCACAAAAAACTCCTTACCAGGTAGAGATACCTTAAAATACACCTAAAATTGGAAAGTAACATCTATGTTGTACCACAGAAAAGTGGTCTTGGTTTTTCCCTACGGTCAATTATAAAAAAGTTACAATATAAGTTATTTATAGTAACAACTAAGGGAAGTTAATCTTAAAAAAAAAAAAAAAAAAAAAAAAAAAAAAAAAAAAAAAAAAAAAAAATTGTAAGTCCTCACAAAAATCTTTACCAGGTAGAGACTGGTCAAAATACACCTCAAAATTGGATGTAGCATGCATGTTGTACTACAGAAAAGTGGTCTCGATTTGTCCCTACGACTAGTAATGAAAAAGTTACAATATAAGCTATTTATAGTAACAACAAAGGGAAGTAATTCTAAAGAAGGGAACTGCGCATGACACTTCGTCTCATGATGGTGTATAATTGTATCAAGTTACATCAAAATCCCTCCATGCATGAAGAAGAAATGCTTCGGACAAAGTCATTCTTGTATCTGACCTTTGGCCTCTAAGTGTGACCTTGACCTTAGACCTAGGGACCTGGTTCTTGCGCATGACACTACGTTTCGTGGTGGTATACATTTGTGCCAAGTTATATCAAAATCCCTCTATGCATGAAGAAGAAATGCTCCAGACAAGGTTTTCATTCTTGTATCCTTTGACCTCTAAGTGTGACCTTGACCTTAGACCTAGAGACCTGGTTCTTGCGCATGACACTCCGCCTCATGGTGGTGAACATTTGTGCCAAGTTATATCAAAATCCCTCTATGCATGAAGAAGAAATGCTCCGGACAAAGTTTTCATTCTTGTATCCTTTGACCTCTAAGTGTGACCTTGACCTTAGACCTAGGGACCTGGTTCTTGCGCACGACACTCCTTCTCATGATGATGAACAATTGTGCTAACTTTCATCAAAATCCCTCTATGCATGAAGAAGATATGCTCCGGACAGTCATTCTTGAATTTGACCTTTGACCTCTAAGTGTGACCTTGACCTTAGACCTAGGGACCTGGTTCTTGCGCATGACACTCCGTCTCATGATGGTGAACAACTGTGCCAAGTTTCATCAAAATCCCTTCATGCATGTAGAAGATATGCTCCGGACAAGGTCTGTGGACGCCGCCCATCCGCCCACCCGCCAGCCCGCCCGCCCGCCCGCCCGCCAGGGGCGTTCCCATAATACGTCCCGTTTTTCAAACGGGCGTATAATAATTCTTGTTGCACAGAAATTTTCTTGTAATAGGAGATTAATTGTTATTCCTTCTGGAATACATACAGGTCCCATTTTCAAGTGGAACAAGAGTGCCAGAATGTCACAATATACGCCCGTCACAGCAAATTCATTTACACTAGCACCTGTATTTGCAAATGGAATTTTAATTTTGTGGTTGTTTAGTAATTATTGTAATTCTTTTGTTTTTCTAAATCCACATAAAACCTCCTTACCAGGTAGAGATAACTTAAACTACACCTAAAATTTAGAAGTAACATCTATGTTTTACCACAGAAAAGTGGTCTTGGTTTTTCCCTATGGTCAGTTATAATAAAGTTACAATATAAGTTATTTATAGTAACAACTAAGGGAAGTTAATCTTAAAAGAAAAAAAAATTCTCAAAAAAACATTGTAAGTCCACACAAAAATCTTTACCAGGTAGTGATAGGTCAAAATACACTTCAAAATTGGATGTAACATGCATATTGTACTACAGAATAGTCACCAGGTCTCGATTTTTTCCTACGACTAGTAATGAAAAAGTTACAATAAAAGCTATTTATAGTAACAACAAAGGGAAATAATTCTAAAGAAGGGACCTGCACATGACACCTCGTCTCATGATGGTGTACAATTGTGCCAAGTTACATCAAAATCTCTCCATGCATGAAGAAGAAATGCCTTTTCATTCTTGTATCCTTTGACCTCTAAGTGTGACCTTGACCTTAGACCTAGGGACCTGGTTCTTGCACATGACACTCCGTCTCATGATGGTGAACAATTGTGCAAAGTTTCATCAAAATCCCTCCATGCATGAAGAAGATATGCTCCGGACAAAGTCATTCTTGAATTTGACCTTTGACCTCTAAGTGTGACCTTGACCTTACACCTAGGGACCTGGTTCTTGTGCATGACACTCCGTCTCATGATGGTGAACAACTGTGCCAAGTTTCATCAATATCCCTCCATGCATGAAGAAGATATGCTCCGGACTGTCTGTGGATGCTACCCGCACATCCGCCTGCCCGCCAGGGCCGTTCCCATAATACGTCCAGTTTTTCAAATGTGCGTATAGAAAGGAAGTTCAGTGACTTTTGGTTACATTTGAACTTGCATCTCCTGTGCATATGTATTGTAAATGCAAAAATGAAATTAAGCAACAATTCTTTGATTTAATTTTCAGATGTCGACAAAAACACTATACAGTTGTTCTGGGTTAGCACCTTACAGTAAGGCGTTCAAGGTTAAAATCGTTGCTTCAGAAGATAAACCATTGCAGTATAGAGGAAAAGACGAGAGTGCCCGTTCATCACTGACCCTGTGTGTCAGTGATGGAGAGTCGGTTATGAGATTAGTGTGTTATGATCTGGCCAAGTTCCAAAAGTCAAGGTAAGTTTCTTATATATTCTATGTCAGGTTGAGTGATAGAGCTTTTTTACCTTATTTGTTCTCCATACAACCTGAACTGTGATTACTTATTGGAAGAATTGTTTAACATAATCAACTGAAAATCTTTTATTAATTTGGTCATAATTAGTGAAGAACAAATTAAGGTTTGAAACTGATTTCTAGACCATAGATGTTCTGCAGGTCATGTTTTACTTCATGGCTGACCAAAACTTAATTATATCTGTTGAGTAGAAATAAATGAGTATCAATTACTTTGCTTGTGCATGGTTAAAAGAATCTTGCTAAACAAACTATATGTATATACATCAATTTATTAAATAATACATTTCGAAATTGCAGTTTTTGACAAAAAGATGAAAATTTAAAATTGAAATATACAGGCTTTAAGATCTGAAGGAAATAAATGATCTTTTTTTTATATTAAGGTTGGTGCGACACTTCTGTTGAGGGAAGTGATAAAAAGACAAGAGGAAGGGCGACAGGTCCTCATCCTGACTAGCTCAACCAGAGTGTTGATGTCAATGCCAATGAATGTCCCTGAAGGGCATGCAGAAGAAGGCAGGCTGATAATAAGGCCACCACCAGCAGAAAAAGTGGAGATATCATCAGCACTGAGATCTCCACTGAAGAAGCGCCCGACAATTTCAGGAAAAATAGTGCAGGTAAGCCGAGTACTAATAAAAAAGTTTTGAATATAGTTAAACGTAGTTAATACTGTAAAAGACCTCTATGGAATGTGCAGGCTGTTTCTGATGGATGGCGCCTCCGTGGCCATCTGGTTAAGGTCATTGACTCGGGTACCTTGCCCATTGCCAATGTAGTTTCAACCTTGTTGGTGCTTGGGAAAGTTTACCAGCTGGCTTATGGAAGGCTGGTGGTTCTACTTGGATACCCTCTCGTGATTGACATAAGCTGGAAAATCATCAAATGACCGAAAATTCTGTCAGTGTATATTTAAAACCATCAAAAATGAAACAAATGTCTTGGATGGAATTCTATTTGATACTTTGGTTAATGTGTTCTGTTTAACTTAACTGTGAGCAGATATTTACAGAGACTATTGGTCCCTTTATTTCATTACTAATTTACATAGTCTTCAGTGATTCTGTTATAATTTTCCAAAATTAACTTCAGCAGTAATTCAGTATACCAACAAAAAGTATTCATGCAATGATGTAACAAAAAGACATTTTTAAAACTTCCGGATAAACAATATACAGCATATTTTCCCCTCCTCCCAATTTTAAATATCCTAAGGTGCTGGATTCCAAAATAAATAGAGGACACTTTACTTAGAATATGCAATATTACCGTATTTTCCCGTATTAACGCCCCCGAGGGCGTTACATTTTCGAAAGAGGGTGCGTTTATTTGAGGTAAAAAAAATAAAAAATGAAATTTTTTACAAAACTTAAAAACATCGTTCAAACTAGCTGTAAAGTGTTTCTGAATTGTTTAATCCCCCCAAACCGTAATTATTTGGCATCCAATTTAATGCAGTGTACCTCGTGTATTCCATGTCTGGCTTTTTGACACGCTCACGACACTACACATTACATCATGACCCAAACAGCTGTGTACTCCGATAACATTTTCCTTAGTACATGCGGGTAGCTAATAGCGCAATACACAATGTCAATGGTTTGACATGCTGCTGTGCCTGCTTTTGAATTAAAAGTTCTGCCGAAGAAAAGGGTATATCATAAACACATTGCTGCAAGTTTGTTTAAAGTCGGCAGGAAGCGTGTGCGCGAGTGGTGTAAAAACAAACCAAAAATGTATTTACCGTTTAATTTTCTGTTTGATGATTGGATATGTACCGTACTTAGTACAAATGTTTTGGACTTACGGTACATGGACTGTTTAAAAGTGTGTTTAATTTTTAATACATTGGACTTTAGTACTGTAAATTACTTATTATATGGACTTATAAAAATGAGGTAGGTGATTTTTTTTCTAGTTCTTGTTGACTTTTTTCCCCTCCAAAATGGGTGGGGGGGGGCGTTAATTAGAGGGGGGGCCTTAATTCGGGAAAATACGGTATTTTAAGTTATCAATAAACTTATATTTATTTATTTAAAGAGGATGAGCCTAGCAGAGTTGATGTCAGAGGAGAAGAAGTATGTTTGAAGAACGTGTATGTTGAAGATGCCAGCGAGAAGGCGGAAGTAACATTGTATATGTTGTACACTTTCAAAACATTAACAAAACATTGATTGATTTTATAATCAAATTTGGTTTAATTTTTTTCCAGGATGCAAAAGCAGAAATGGCCCAATTCATAACTGTTCCACTGAATATGTACCTCAGAGATATGAAGAAGAATGGGAGGTATGCAGACTGCATAGTTCTACAGGCCTTATCGGAAATGCTTTGAAAGAACAATACAAGTTATTCATGCTGACAGCGAGGATGTGGTTCTGAACTCGAATGTTTCAACGGCTTCACAACTAGTTCTTGGCTACAGATACAACATTATGTTAGTCTACAACCAAGGTATTAAAATATGAATATATTTTACTACATGTGTTTAGGAAAAGGTCTACGTGATCAATTAAATTACCAGTGCAAACACCTTAATTTTTTGTTCAATTTATTGAGCAATAATTCTTAAAATATCAATATACATTTTTGGCATAATAAAGTAATTAATAGTATCACATAGCTAACAAGAGGACCATGATGGTCCTGAATCGCTCACCTCTTCCCACATGACCCAGTTTTGAGTATGACGTCGTTTTATCTATTATTTGACATAGTGACCTAGTTTTTGAGCTCATGAGACCCAGTTTTGAACTTGACCTAGATATTATCAAGATAAAAATTCTGACTAAATTTCATGAAGATCCATTGAAAAATATGGTCTCTAGAGAGGTCACAAGGTTTTTCTGTTATTTGACTTATTGACCTAGTTTTCGAAGGTACGTGACCCTGTTTTGAATTTTATCTAGATATCATCAAGGTGAACATTCTCACTAATTTTCATGAAGATCTTGTGAAAAATATGGCCTCTAGAGAGGTCACAAGGTTTTCCTATTTTTATACCTACTGGCCTAGTTTTTGACCACTTGTGACCCAGTTTCGAAACTGATCTAGATATCATCAAGGTGAACATTCAGATCAATTTTCATGAAGATCCTTGAAAAATATGGCCTCTAGAGAGGTCAAAAGATTTTAATAATTTTAGACCGCAGTTGACCCAGTTTCAAACTTGACCTAGATATCATCAAGATGAACACTCAGACCAACTTTCATACAGATCCCATGAAAAGTATGGCCTCTAGAGAGGTCACAAGGTTTTTCTATTATTTGACCTACTGACCTAGTTTTTGAAGGCACGTGACCCACTTTCGCATTTGACCTAGATATCATCAAGGTGAACATTCTGACCAGTTTTCATGAAGATCTCATGAAATATATGGCCCCTAGAGATTTCTATTTTTAGACCTACTGACCTAGTTTTTGATGGCACGTGACCCAGTTTCGAACTTTACCTAGATATCATCAAGATGAACATTCAGACCAACTTTTAACAGATCCCATGAAAAATACGGCCTTTAGAGAGGTCACAAGGTTTTTCTATTATTTGACCTACTGACCTAGTTTTTAAAGGCACGTGACCCAGTTGCAAACTTGACCTAGATATCATCAAGATGAACGTTCTGACCAATTTTCATGAAGATCTTGTGAAATATATGGCCTCTAGAGAGGTCACAAGGTTTTTCTATTTTTAGACCTACTGACCTAGTTTTTGAAGGCACGTGACCCAGTTTCGAACTTGACCTAGATATCATCAAGGTGAACATTCTGACCAATTTTCATGAAGATCTTGTGAAATATATGGCCTCTAGAGAGGTCACAAGGTTTTTCTATTTTTAGACCTACTGACCTAGTTTTTGAAAGCACATGACCCAGTTTCTAAATTGACCTAGATATCATCAAGATGAACATTCTGACCAACTTTCATAAAGATCCCATGAAAATTGTGACCTCTAGAGTGGTCACAAGCAAAAGTTTACGGACCCACGCACGCACAGACGACGGACACCGCGCGGTCACAAAAGCTCACCTTGTCACTTTGTGACAAGTGAGCTAAAATTGTCGGGTGCTATGTGGAGACTGTAAAATGTAGCCCAGAGCTTAATCTAAGTGGTGGAACTTATACGTTCTGGTTGTTCCAGAAAACCAGTGTCTGCTAGTTTCTGTATTTTGCTTTCAATGTTGAACGATCAACATAGACTTAGAATTTATCTGAGTGAGACAGTACATATTGTTACTGGGTAAAAACATCCCAGGCTTCGGCAATATATGCTGGCCATGCTGTTTGTGTTAAGAAGAGTTATTGTTTCATCTTTGAATAAAATTGAACATGTTCAATACTCTTTTTATGCTTTCTTTTTATCCTTATATTACCAAATATTTTGATATTGGGATGTTACTCGTGCACAGAATATTTGTATATTTCATCCTTTACATCCCATCTAACTCAAAATTCAGAAAGGTACTGATACACATTTCTATTTCATTTCTATAGTTTTGTGTAATTTTCAACAAATTTTTTTTATTTTTTCATTTAGATTTTCTGTCAGTAATAGGCATATTTTTTAAGTCCAATGCAAAGTTTTCTATAAAACAGTATTTGTTTGATAAAATCTGAAGTTTTGCCCGCTAGAAACAACTAAGTTATTTACATTTGCAAGAACTTTGTTTTTTTACAAAATGTCAAGCTTATTTTGCTTTAGGCCATATATTCTGACAAAATTTCATAAAGATGAGGTAAAAAATGTGGCCTTTAGAGTGTTAACAAGAATTTCCTATTAATTG
Organism: Mercenaria mercenaria; assembly: GCF_021730395.1. NCBI lineage: Eukaryota > Metazoa > Mollusca > Bivalvia > Venerida > Veneridae > Mercenaria > Mercenaria mercenaria. Next base: position 41,331,793 of record NC_069377.1, on the reverse strand, counting down.
GCCTAGTGACCTAACTTTTGAGTACAGAAAACTCAGTCATGAGATTGTCCGAGATTTCATTGAGCTAGGAGGCGCTCTACACTCTGCGAGTTTTAATTATCATTCTACCAAACGGATCCATTTATTCTGATCACATTAAGATGGACCAACTGATTTTATGAGTTCAGTGACAGATAGTCACTGACAGAGGTGCGAGGTATTACCGGTATACCGGTAACCGTGGTACCATCTTCCCGTGGTACAATACCGCGGTATCATCTGGGAATACCAGTATTTTATCAACATTATCCCTGCTTCTGTTCATGTTTAATTTACACTGTCTGCATGATTTTCCGATTTTATATCTCTGGAATTCCTATTCTACTATTATTAGTTTCCAAAAATAACCACCCAATGGAACATGCATGATCGACCGCGTAACCCCCAATCAAAACCTTCGAAAACCTCCGGACTATTCCATATAGATGGATGATCTCATGGGCGCACTTGATTGTACATTAAGTCTGGTAAATTCGGTGAGTCCCGACTTCTTGTTTAACCCTTTACCACACAGAACAGAAGCCAAAGTAACCTCTTTTACATAACACTGATAAGTGATAATCAATAATCAATAATCGGTATATGGCTGATAAGCGTGACTGTCTTATCTGAACAGAGGTGTTGACATTATTTTGTGATTACCATTCTCATCCATCAGAGGTTCGTCAAAATCCCGAGACGAACCTCTGATTTATTTCCATCGTTTACTTGGTGAGCATGCGCACTCGTAATTACTATCGGGAGTGGTTTCAGCCAATCATTGTTCGCCATTATTTGGAACTCCGAATTGAAACTTCAAAAAATATGTAAACAAGATACTTGCTTACGATGGATAAAGGCTGTATTCCATGATTGTGATAAATAAAGATTTATTCCTGTAATTCGACGTTAAGAGATTTACATCAAGAAATAATAATATTCGTCGTAAATGGACATCGTATTCCCTCGATAATATTGAAAGGACGCGGTCATGCTTTTCACGGACGATTTTGATTGGTTCGCTACGATTTGTCGCGAAACGACGCTGATTGGCTGAAACGTTTTACCTGTAATGTAACTAAACCATAAATATCGGCGAAATGTGCCAGAGGTTCATCCGGGGAACCACGGTAGACCTCTGGTATGCGAGAATGGTGATTACACACACTTATGTTAAAAATGTTATTATTTTAATATTTTCTGTAAGTTTGACATTATTTTTGTCAATATAAAGTTTATAGCAATTTAAATTCTCTTTCCGATGATAAAAAATTGATTGTAGTTTCTCTTTGAGTTTTGAAGATATAAAGTGTTAAAGTAAGGGAAATATATTTTTAGGCATAAAATTCTGTTTTGGATTACTTTCACTTTGAAATACATATACAATTTCATTTTGATGTTTGAAAGTTTGATTTATAGTTAATAGACTCATCTTCCGGATCGAAACTGGTAACCCTTACAGAAGCAAGCCTCTGTGGCGTACATGCTGTGTATTTGCTGTGTATATGCCGCGAACACAGTAGTACGCTAGAGGAGTACATTTTACATACACCGCATGCCGCGTACATGCCGTGTACTATTTCGACAAGTACACAGCATGTACGCAGGAGGTCACTAGTACACTTCAAGTACGCCGCACAGACTCTGAAAATTTAAGGAGTACACTGCATGTACGCAGGAGGGACTTGTACGAGAAAATAGTACACTGCATGTACACAGCAGATACTTTGAAATTTGTGCAGTACACTTCATATACGCGGGAAAGACTTGTACAATTTCTTTTGGCATTTATACTTAGTTTTTTTTTTATAAGTTAAAGTCTGAAGTAAACTTCATATACGCGGGAGGGACTTCATGCAGGAAAGATTTGTACATTTTTTTTTTTTTGGAAGCAAGAACTTGATTTCCGAGTAACTTTTATCTTAATAGCATAGAATAGCTCAGATTACCGGTATTCTGAACAATAAAAATTCGCCAAACTATTTGCAATGTTCATTTGTGAAGCTTACATCTTATTGATTTCTGAGCTGCACCTTGCATGCAGTGTAAAAATATATTCTTTTTCATTTTGAATTAATCCTGGAGCTTTCTAACTTGGATAATTGAAAAGCCTTATTTGAACTTCGTTGCATTACATTTTGTAATACATGAAATAATTACCAAGATAATGCCTCAACAGCGCCTGAATGAGAAGAATTAATAGCTCTCACTGTTATTTGAATACTCTTAAGCAAAACACCACTCTATCATGTTTTATAAAGGCTTTAATGCTCATTATGTTAACTCATTAAGGCCTCACCAAATTAAAAAGTTGTTCATCGGATTTGCCGCTCGTATATTTTCAGAACGTTTTTGGCTAATTGCGCTTGCCCCATTGGAAAAAATCAATCCAAAATTTTTGGTGCGCTACTTTTTACAGACGTAAAAGTGTATAAATGCTTATATAATTCCAGTCTTAGATTGTTCTCAGATGGATTTTAATCAAAATAAATACATACTACGCACACATCGTCTATAATAAATCATAACACTTATATTTAGTTGCAATAAAGTTGTTTCCCCTTGATGCAGTTACGCCATTTTCTTCAAATGTTTACCAAATTACATGCTACAAAAATTGATTTATTTCATTGAAAAGTGGATGGAGAAAAGCATACTAATTTATTTGATAACATCAATCTACATTATATTGGTAAGGGTAAATACTTATTGATGCATGTCACTTATCTTTTTTCTGTTTTTTTCTGTCCAAATGATCAGCATTTGCATACGAAAGTTGGTGGGGTAAGGAATTTACATTATCACAGCAGTTTCGCCACAAGAGTACACAGCATGTATGCAGCAGGAGTACACAGCATGTACGCCGCAGGACTCGGGCCAGGAGTACACAGCATGTACGCCGCAGGAGTACACAGCATGTACGCCGCAGGAGTACACAGCATGTACGCCGCAGGGGTAGTACACCGCAGGCTCATTTGCATGTGAAAAGTGTATGTGCCGCGTACATGCTGCGTACTATTCCTCGCATACTAAATTCCTCCAGCGTACATCCCGTGTACTATGTAGTCCACAGCATGTACGCAGCAAGTAGTACGCGGCAGAGCTCATTTGCATGTCAAAAGTGTACTACAAACGTACTATCGGTGTATGTGCGGTGTATATCCTGCGTACTATTGATTTCAGTACACATCATGTACGCATCATATACGCTGTATGTACACAGCAAGAGTACGCAGCAGGCCTTTTTCTTCTGTAAGGGAAGTATTTATATAAAACAAGAGGACCATGATGGTCCTGAATCGCTCACCTATCCCCACATGACCCAGTGTTGAACTGAGTATGACGTCATTATTTCTATTATTTGACATAGTGACCTAGTTTTTGAGCACATGTGACCTAGATATCATCAAGATAAAAAATTCTGACCAATTTTCATGAAGATCCATTGAAAAATATGGCCTCTAGAGAGGTCACAAGGTTTTTCTATTATTTGACCTAATGGCCTAGTTTTTAGCCCACCATCATCAGATGGTGGGCTATTCAAATTACTCTGCGTCCATGGTCCGACGTCCGTCCTTCCGTTAACAATTTCTCGTTATCGCATCTCCTCAGAAACTACTAGGGGGATTTTGACCAAACTTTGTCAGAATGATGTATTGGTACCCTAGTTGTGTCCCCCTGAAAATCAGACTGGTTCAACAATTCTTTAGTGAGTTATGGCCCTTTGTTTATTTCTATAATTTACATAGATTTATATAAGGAAAAACTTGAAAATCTTCTTGTCCAAAATCACAGAGCCTAGAACTTTGATATTTTGTATGCGACATTATCTAGTGGTCTTCTACTAAGATTGTTCAAATTATTCCCCTAGGGTCAAATATGGCCCCGCCCCGGGGGTCACATTGTTTACTTAGACTTATATAGGGAAAAACTTTGAAAATCTTCTTGTCAAAACCACAAAGCCTAGGGCATTGGCATTTGTAATGTAGCATCATCTAGTGGTTCTCTACAAATTTTGTTCAAATCATCCCCTAGGGTCCATTATGGCCCCGCCCTGGGGGTCACATGGTTCATACAGACTTATATATAGGGAAAAGCTTTTAAAATCTTCTTGTCAATAACCTACAACATTCAAGTTTGGACCACCTGTATGGTTTTGAGTGGCAAGATGAACCTTGACATGAGTTGACCTTGATTTTGACCTACTGACCTACTTTCACATTTCTGTAGCTACAGCCTTCAAATTTGGACCACATGCATAGTTTTGTGCACTGAAAAAAACTTTGACCTTAATATTGACCTAGTGACCTACTTTCACATTTTTGAAGGTACAGGCCTCAAATTTGGGCCACATGCATAGTTCCAAAATAAAATTTGACCTTGATTTTGACCTAGTTACCTACTTTCATATTTCTCGAGCTACAGCCATCAAATTTGGACCTCTTGCATAGTTTTGTGTACCGAAATGAACTTTGACCTTAAGATTGACCTACTTTCACATTTCTGTAGGTACAGGCTTCAAATTTAGACGTACATGCATAGGATTGTGTACCGAAGCAAACTTTGACCTTGACATTGACCTAGTGACCTACTTTCAAATTTTTGAATATACAGGCTTTAAATTTGGACCACATGTATAGATTTGTATTCTGAAGTGTAATTTGACCTTGATTTTGACCTAGTGACCTACTTTCACATTTCTAAAGCTACAGCCTTAAAATTTGGACCACTTGCATAGTTTTGTGTACCAAAATAAACTTTAACCTTAAGATTGACCTAGTGACCTACTTTCAGATTTATCAAACTACAGCCTTCAAACTTGATGCACATCATCATGCATAGTTTTGTGTACAAAGAACTTTGTCCTTGAAATTGATATAGTGACCTACTTTCACATTTCTCAAGCTACAGGTTTCGAATTTTGACCACATGCACAGTGTTTTGTACGGAAATGAAATTTGACCTTGAGCTAGTCAGTAAGTCTTAAAATTTGGAATTCTCAAAAATGGCACATTGGTGGGCGCCAAGATCACTCTGTGATCTCTTGTTGAAGGCACGTGACCCACTTTTAAACTTGACCTAGATATCATCAAGGTGAACATTCTCACCAATTTTCATGAAGATCTCGTGAAAAATATGGCCTCTAGAGAGGTCACAAGGTTTTTCTATTTTTCGACCTACTGACCTAGTTTTTGACCGCACATGACCCAGCTACAAATCTGACCTAGATATCATCAAGCTGAACATTCTCACCAATTTTCATGAAGATCCGTTGAGAAATATGGCCTCTAGAGAGGTCACAAGGTTTTTTCTATTTTTAGACCTACTGACCTAGTTTTTAACCCCACCTGACCCAGTTTCGAACTTGACTTAGATATCATCAAGATGAACATTCTGACCAATAATCATGAAGATCTCATGAAAAATATGGCCTCTAGAGAGGTCACAAGGTTTTTCTATTTTTAGATCTACTGACCTAGTTTTTAACCCCACATGACCCAGTTTCGAACTTGACCTAGATATCTTCAAGGTAAACACTCTGACCAATTTTCATGAAGATCCATTGAAAAATGTCGCCTCTAGAGAGGTCACAAGGTTTTCCTATTTTTAGACCTACTGACCTAGTTTTTGACCGCACGTGACCCAGTTTCGAACTTGACCTAGATATCATCAAGGTGAACATTCTGACCAATTTTCATGAAGATCCATTGAGAAATATGGCCTCTAGAGAGGTCACAAGGTTTTTCTATTTTTAGATCTTCTGACCTAGTTTTTGACCCCACATGACCCAGTTTCGAACTTGACCTAGATATCATTAAGGTGAACATTCTGACCAATTTTCATGAAGATCCATTGAGAAATATGGCCTCTAGAGAGGTCACAAGGTTTTTCAATTTTTAGATCTACTGACCTTGTTTTTAACCCCACGTGACCCAGTTTCGAACTTGACCTAGATATCATCAAGGTGAACAATCTGACCAATTTTCATGAAGATCCATTGAGAAATATGGCCTCTAGAGAGGTCACAAGGTTTTTCTATTTTTAGACCTACTGACCTAGTTTTTGACCCTACGTGACCCAGTTTCGAACTTGACCTAGATATCATCAAGGTAAACATTCTGACCAATATTCATGAAGATCTCATGAAAAATATGGCCTCTAGAGAGGTCACAAGGTTTTTCTATTTTTAGACCTACTGACCTAGTTTTTGACCCTACATGACCCAGTTTCGAACTTGACCTAGATACCATCAAGGTAAACATTCTGACCAATATTCATGAAGATCTCATGAAAAATATGCCCTCTAGAGAGGTCACAAGGTTTTTCTATTTTTAGACCTACTGACCTAGTTTTTGAACCCACGTGACCCAGTTTCGAACTTGACCTAGATATCATCAAGGTGAACATTCTGACCAATTTTCATGAAGATCTTATGAAATATATGGCCTCTAGAGAGGTCACAAGGTTTTTCTATTTTTAGATCTACTGACCTAGTTTTTGATGGCACGTGACCCAGTTTCGAACTTGACCTAGATATCATCAAGATGAACATTCTGACCAACTTTCATAAAGATCCCATGAAAAATGTGACCTCTAGAGTGGTCACAAGCAAAAGTGCACAGACGCACGGACGACGGACACCGCGCGATCACAAAAGCTCACCTTGTCACTTTGTGACAGGTGAGCTAAAAACAACCATCAAACTGAATAACACTACAAAAATAACGGATCGTAAAATTTCTGAAAGTGCAAAAAGATCGCTCAGATCTAGACTCGTAACCGACTACAGTATTCTTGTGCTAAAAATTAAAATATTTTTAGATAATATTACGTAATATTTTGATGATCAAACGTCGGTACATCACGGGTGACTTCCGTTGCAATTAACTCTTGGGGTGTCATAAAATATTTGGAAGCCGCGGTCCTTCTGTTTTGATTAACACTTCCCGTTATGTAAGGCCATAAATTCCAAGCCATCGTATACACAAATTGTTGTTTAGGGGAAATCTGCATGTATCACGCGTGACCTTAATGACCTAACACATTTAAAAATACTTAGATGTTAAATGGTTGTTATTTCTAGAACGAGGAAAGTCCCACGAACCGGCCAGTTGCAAGTAGTTTTCTCAGTAATTTTCCATGACGTAGCGTCGTCCACATGTAGGAAAAAACACCAGTCTTTTTTTGCAAAGTACTCGATAAATTTAAATAGTAACCACATGATCTTGTACGTAAATAATGATGACGAAATCCCATATTTTGAGTTAGTAAACATCCGGACTTTGTTTCTTTAGGAAAAGAACGAAAATAAAGCGATTGATTATGAGACACGGGATAATACGATTCTGTTCAAATGGCCCTTAATCGGTATTATACGTTTCTATCGGGTAATCGATATACACGGGTCAATACGTTTCTGTTTGGTAATCGATAGATACAGTGATAAACGTATCGATGTGGGAAAGGGTTAAATGATGATAGTTTAAAATTTCCAGGTATGTATTTGCATTTATTCAAAAAGAAATATATAGTATGGAAAAGGTAGAGTCGAAATTTATTACTTTTTGTTTGATTTGATGAAGCCTTCTTACTATTTGTAAACGTTACTGGTTGATCAAACGGGTGCACCGATCGAAATTTCAAACAAGCGCGACCTAAACACATGACCCAGTGCTTCCCTAGAAACAAACAATATGGCACCTTCGGATGAATATATGCTAATAAACAAGAGCTGTCAGTGGATAGCGCGCTCAACTATTCTCAGTGCTTGATAGTATAATATAAGCTATGAGTAAAACTATAACATTACAGTAAGCATATTCTAAGTTGAAAAGGGGCCATAATCCAGTCAAAATGCTTGATAGAGTTGCCTCCTCCTTTTTACAGACTGGGGTCATGATGGTAAACAAGTATGTAAAATATCAAAGCAATATCTCAATGGACTTTGAAAATATTTGGGGTGGTACGCAAACTTTAACATTTATTCTAAGTCGAAAAGGGGCCATAATTCAGTCAAAATGCTTGATAGAGTTGCCTTCTCCTTTTTACAGACTGGGGTCATGATGGTAAACAAGTATGCACAAGGTTCGCACAGGCCTTGAAAGGTCCTTGAATTTGGTTGCAACCTTGAAAAGTACTTGAATTTAGTGTTGCCTTGAAAAAATGCAAAAAGGGTACTTGAATTTGACTGAAAGTCCTTAAATTTAGGCAAACAGCCTTGAAAATCCATTAACATTTTCTGTCTGTTGTCAAAATCGTATGTTATCGGTGTAAAAATGAAAAAACTTTTTTTCGGCAAATTTGAAATACGTCTGTGTAGGAGTACGAAAAGTCGCCGGTACAAGAGCGTGTATCCGGTACGGTACGGGTTTTATACTAAATGTTTGTGTATGACCTCACTAGAAATTGTGAAAATGGCAGCGTCCATGGTTTTGTAGAAATAGGGAAAATCGGGAAGAAGTGTTCATTCCAGCACAAGTGGGTAGGAAAGTATCTGTGGGTTAAATCCACGAATAACCCACACAAAGCCTGGTGCACTCTATGCATGAAAGATATTGACTTGACGCACATGGGTGTAAGTGCAATAACGTCGCATGCTAAGAGTGCAAAGCATAGGAAAAACGAAGAAGTGAGATCATCGTTGGCATCGTGTGGGGTGGCATTCATTCGACAGGAAGGAACTTTCAATGTAAAGAGCGAAACTATTGCTGGCAGTAGTCGGGATATCAACAATAATTCAACTCTACCTCCCCCATCCACTCTTGAAACTGATGGAACTGCCATCTGGTATGATGGTAAGTGATGGATCTTTTAGTTGTGGTGTCACATCAATACATTATATACAAAGTCTATAGATTTATCTGTATGTAAGGATTACTTAGGGGTTGACATGGCCTGCCATTTTAATAGTGGTAACAGTTAAATACTCTAAAATCTAAATCTAAAATGTCTGTATTTGGGGATTGGTTAAGGACTGACATAAACTGACATTAATTTTTTTATCAGTGGTGACAATAATTCATTTAGTGTGTGTAACTGTATGTGGAGGCCATTGTTGTTAAGAAATGAACTGTGTTTTCTAGCCAGTGCTGAGTTTTCTAGTCAATAATGAAACTATTAAAGTTAGAAACTAATACATAGTTATCGTGTTCATGAAATACATTGTCATAATTGTATAATTTGAACTGGGTACGGATTAAAAAAAAATCCTTGAAAATACAAACTTAACCTTGTAAAGTCCTTGAAAAGTCCTTGAATTTTGGTAAGAGAATTTTGTACGAACCATGATGCAAAATATGAAAGCAATATCTCAATGGACTTTGAAAATATTTGGGGTGGTACACAAATTTTAACATTTATTCTAAGTCGAAAAGGGGCCATAATTCAGTCAAAATGCTTGATAGAGTTGCCTTCTCCTTTTTACAGACTGTGGTCATGATGGTAAACAAGTATGCAAAATATCAAAGCAATATCTCAATGGACTTTGAAAATATTTGGGGTGGTGTGCAAACTTTAACATTTATTCTAAGTTGAAAAGGGGCCATAATTCAGTCAAAATGCTTGATAGAGTTGCCTCCTCCTGTTTACAGACTGGGGTCATGATGGTAAACAAGTATGCAAAATATCAAAGCAATATCTCAATGGACTTTGAAAATATTTGGGGTGGTACGCAAACTTTAACATTTGTGCACCGCTCACGCCGATGCCGGGGCGAGTAGGATAGCTCCCCCATTCTTTGAATAGTCGAGCTAAAAATACAACGGGTAAATCGTGTAAATGGGAACACTCTGCATTAAAAAACAAGAGGACCATTATGGTCCTGAATCGCTCACCTCTACCCACATGACCCAGTTTTGTGTATGACGTCGTTTTTTCTATTATTTGACATAGTGACCTAGTTTCTGACCTCATGTGACCCAGTTTTGAACTTGACCTAGATATTATCAAGATAAAAAATCTGACCAATTTTCATGAAGATCCATTGAAAAATATGGTCTCTAGAGAGGTCACAAGGTTTTTCTATTATTTGACCTACTGACCTAGTTTTTGACGGCATGTGACCCACTTTCGAACTTGACCTAGATATCATCAAGATGAACATTCAGACCATTTTTCATACAGATCCTATGAAAATTATTGCCTCTAGAGAGGTCACAAGGTTTTCCTATTATTTGACCTACTGACCTAGTTTTTGACCGCATGTGACCCATTTTCGAACTTGACCTAGATATCATCAAGGTGAACATTCTGACCAATTTTCATGAAGATCTCCTGAAATATATGGCCTCTAGAGAGGTCACAAGGTTTTTCTATTTTTAGACCTACTGACCTAGTTTTTGAGGGCACTTACCCAGTTTCGAACCTGACCTAGATATCATCAAGATGAACATTCAGAATAACTTTCATAAAGATCCCATGAAAAATATGGCCTTTAGAGAGGTCACAAGGTTTTTCTATTATTTGACCTACTGACCTAGTTTTTGACGGCATGTGACCCAGTTTCTAATCTGACCTAGATATCATCAAGGTGAACGTTCTGACCAATTTTCATGAAGATCTTGTGAAATATATGGCCTCTAGAGAGGTCACAAGGTTTTTCTATTTTTAGACCTACTGACCTAGTTTTTGACCGCACATGACCCAGTTTCGAACTTGACCTAGATATCATCAAGATGAACATTCAGAATAACTTTCATACAGATCCCATGAAAAATATGGCCTTTAGAGAGGTCACAAGGTTTTTCTATTATTTGACCTACTGACCTAGTTTTTTAAGGCACGTGACCCAGTTTCGAACTTGACCTAGATATCATCAAGGTGAACATTCTGACCAATTTTCATGAAGATCTTGTGAAATATATGGCCTCTAGAGAGGTCACAAGGTTTTTCTATTTTTAGACCTACTGACCTGGTTTTTGAAGGCACGTGACCCAGTTTCGAACTTGACCTAGATATCATCAAGATGAACATTCTGACCAACTTTCATGAAGATCTTGTGAAATATATGGCCTCTAGAGAGGTCACAAGGTTTTTCTATTTTTAGACCTACTGACCTAGTTTTTGAGGGCACGTGACCCAGTTTCGAACTTGACCCAGATATCATCAAGATGAACATTCTGACCAACTTTCATAAAGATCCCATGAAAAATGTGACCTCTAGAGTGGTCACAAGCAAAAGTTTACGGACGGACGCACGCACGCACGCACGCACGCACGCACGGACGGACGACGGACGACGGACACCGCGCGATCACAAAAGCTCACCTTGTCACTTTGTGACAGGTGAGCTAAAAACGAAAGAGGGATGGAATAATTGATGAAAATGTTGCTGTCTGTCGTCATTGTGACTGTGTTATTAAGCGTGCAGGGGGTGGCACGTCAAATATGACTGCTCACATACGTCAACATCACCCAAACTTGAATCGTTCTGAAAGCAGCAAATCGTTTACTAGTGTTGCAAAAGTGACTGTGAATACATGTAAGACAGATGAATTAAAACTCAGCGTTCCAGCCGCATCAGCTTCCAACAAGCAGACTACCATCGCGTCCTTGTTTGGGAATAAGACTAAATATAAATCAGACTCACAAAAAGCAAGAATGATAACTAGTAATGTTGCTCGCTTCATAGTAAAGGATCTAAGGCCATATCGCATTGTGGAGACAAATGAATTTAAGGACCTTGTAAGTGAACTGGATCCAAGATACACATTGCCTTCGAGAAAGCAGTTTGCTGAAGTGATCATACCTACGCTCTACAATGACGTCAAAGCTGATACCATCAAGCAGCTAGAAGCTACATCCCACGTAAGATAACTACTAACTATATATAGATACGATATGATAAATGAATATATAATACAAACTAGAAGATGCTTTTGCAAAAAAGCGCATGTCTCCCCCAATGCAAAGTGGTATAGGCAAGAAGTCAATAGGAGTCAGGAGCGAAAGTCAAAGAGACACTGATGGTTGGCTGCAATAGGGATCATCTACTTGGCATGTCCAGTGATCCTGCTAAGTTTCAACACTCCTAGTGGTTCTCAAGTCACTGTTAAGGCTCCTGTGACCTTGACCTTTGATCAAGTGACCCCAAAATAAATAGGGGTCATCTACTCTGCATGTCCAATCATCCTATTAAGTTTCAACATTCTAGGTCAAGTGGTTCTCAAGTTATTTTCCAGAAATGATTTCACATGACCAGGTCCCTGTGACCTTGACCTTTAATAGACTGACCCAAAAATCAATAGCGGTCATCTACTCTGCATGTTCAATTATCCTATGAAGTTTCAAGATTCTGGATCAAGAGGTTCTCAAGTCATTGATCGGAAATGGTTATCAATGTTCAGGCCCCTGTGACCTTGACCTTTAACGGAGTGACCCCAAAATCGATAGGGGTCATGTACTCTGCATGAGCAATCATCCTATGAAGTTTCAACATTCTGGGTTGAGTGGTTCTCAAGTTACTGACCGGAAATTGTTTTCCATGTTCAGGCTCCTGTGACCTTGACCTTTAATAGAGTGACCCCAAAATTAATTTGGGTCATTTACTCTGTATGTCCAATCATCCTATGAAGTTTTAACATTCTGGGTCAAGAGGTTCTCAAGTTATTGATCAGAAGCGGTTTTCCATGTTCAGGCCCCTGTGACCGTGACCTTTAACAGAGTGACCCCAAAAACAATAGGGGTCATCTACTCTACATGACCAATCATCCTATGAAGTTTCAACATTCTGGGTCAAGTGGTACTCAAGTTATTGATTGGAAATGGTTTTCAATGTTCAGACCCCTGTGACCTTGACCTTTGACGGAGTGACCCCAAAAACAATAGGGGTCATCTACTCTTCATGACCAATCATCCTATTAAGTTTCAACATTCTGGGTCAAGTGGTTCTCTAGTTATTGATCGGAAATGGTTTTCCGTGTTCAGGCCCCTGTGACCTTGACCTTTGACGGAGTGACCCCAAAATCAATAGGGGTCATCTACTCTTCATGACCAATCATCCTATTAAGTTTCAACATTCTGGGTCAAGTGGTTCTCTAGTTATTGATCGGAAATCATTTTCAATGTTCAGGCCCCTGTGACCTTGACCTTTGACGGAGTGACCCCAAAATCAATAGGGGTCATCTACTCTTCATGACCAATCATCCTATTAAGTTTCAACATTCTGGGTCAAGTGGTTCTCTAGTTATTGATCGGAAATGGTTTTCAATGTTCAGGCCCCTGTGACCTTGACCTTTGACGGAGTGACCCCAAAATCAATAGGGGTCATCTACTCTTCATGACCAATCATCGTGTGAAGTTTCAACATTCTGGGTCAAGTGGTTCTCTAGTTATTGATCGGAAATGGTTTTCAATGTTCAGGCCCCTGTGACCTTGACCTTTGACAGAGTGACCCCGAAAACAATAGGGGTCGTCTACTCCAGCAGCCCTACAACCCTATAAAGTTTGAAGGTTCTAGGTCAAATGGTTCTCCAGTTATTGCTCGGAAATGAAGTGTGACGTACGGACGGACGGACGGAAGGACGGACGGACAGACGGACAGGGCAAAAACAATATGTCTCCTGGGGGAGACATAATAAATAAAGGTGGTCCTGAAATAATAAATTTAAGTTAAAGATCATCTCAGCTGATCCCTTTTTATTTTGTTACACTATCTATGCATATTTGTAGCTTGAGTAGGATACTCGCCAGTAGCCACTGTACCAGTGTTAATTTTAATGGCTGTATCATGATTTGTTTCAGGTTGCTATTACAACCGAAGGCTGGACTTCAAGGGCAACTGAGTCATATGTCACTATTACTGTAACATTTATCAAAGTTGACTGGAAGCTAGTAAATTTCGTTCTTCAAGTAATAAAACGTAATATAAACTGAGATGCATAATTGTCTTCAAAAATAAATTCAAATGGATCTTTTAAGGGATGTATATAAAACATAACAAAGTACTTAAATAAATAATTAATTTAAAGAGTAATGTGAAAAAAAAATAAGTTCTAAAATATCGTGTATCACAGACATAAATGCAAAAGGTAACAAAATATGATCTTTCTTTTTAATATTTTGTTTAGCTTGAAAAATGTATATATGTAAATTAAAATGAGTTATGGGCAAATAACTTGCAATAAAAAATATCACAGAAATGCTATATATTATTAGGGACAAAACAAATCATATGAAATAAAAATATCACAGGAATGATGTAAGCATGTTAGCTGTTGTGTAATTCACAACAAGAGGGCCATGATGGCCCTATATCGCTCACCTGTTATCATTGCACTTGAGGACAAGAAGGTCCTCAGAAAAAATATCTAAGTCCAAAGGACAGTAACAACAAAGGGAAGAAATTTAACCGAAAAAAAAAGTTCTTACAAGGTACAGATATGTCAAAATACACCTAAAAATTGGAGGTACCATCCATATTGCACCACAGAAAAGTGATCTCGGTTTTTCCCTACGGCCAATAATAAAAAAGTTACTAAAAATAAGCTATTTATAGTAACGTAAAAGGGAAGTAATAAAAAAAAAATTTATTGTAAGTGAACAAAAGAAGGATCTGCCAAATAAATCTGTTGACATAAATGAAATTTCCGATCAGTATCTTCATTAGTTACGGAGATATACCCATTTTAATTTGAAATAAAGGGAGGTAATTTGACTTAAAACAGTCCATAGTTATCTACCCTGATTGGCTCAGTCCAACTAATGACAATAATGAAATTTCAAATAAGTCCTATAAGTACTAACTGATATAAATCCATTTTGATTACAATCAGGGGAGGTAATCTTATATAAAATAACTCTGGAACCTAGGATTGGATCTGATTTGTCATGGAATTCAAGATTTATTGTTGTTGAAGATATTTTGCAAGTTTGTATCAAATCAAACCATAAATGAAGTCTCTATATGGCTGCAAAAACCAAAATAGCCAATTTTGGACCTTTAAGGGGCCATTACTCTGGAACCCATGATTGAATCTGGCCAGTTCAAGAAAGGAACCGAGATCTTGTGGTGATACAAGTTGTGTGCAAGTTTGGTTAAAATCAAATCATAAATGAAGCTGCTATTGTGCAGACAAGGTCAAAATAGCCAATTTTGGCCCTTTCAGGGGCCATAACTCTGGAACCCATTATGGGATCTGGCCGGTTTGAAAAAAGAACCAAGACCTAATGGTGACACAAGTTTTGTGTAACTTTGATTAAATTTAAATCATAAATGAAGCTGCTATTGTGCAGACAAGGTCAAAATAGCTAATTCTGGCCCTTTCAGGGGCCATCACTCTGGAACCCAAAATGGAATCTCGCCAGTTCAAGAAAGGAACCAAGATCTTATAGTGATACAAGTTCTGTGCAAGTTTGGTTAAAATAAAATCATAAATGAAGCTGCTATTGTGCAGACAAGGTCATAATAGCTAATTCTGGCCCTTTCAGGGACCATAACTCTGGAACCCATAATGGAATTTCGCCAGTTCAAGAAAGGGACCAAGATCTTATAGTGATACAAGTTGTGTGCAAGTCTGGTTAAAATAAAATCATAAATGAAGCTGCTATTGTGCAGACAAGGTCAAAATAGCTAATTCTGGCCCTTTCAGGGGCCATAACTCTGGAACCCATATTGGAATCTGGCCAGTTCAAGAAAGGAACCAAGATCTTATGGTGACACAAGTTGTGTGCCAGTTTGGTAAAAATCAAGTTATAAATAAAGTTGCTATTGTGCAGACAAGGTCAAAATAGCTAATTCTGGCCCTTTCAGGGGGCATAACTCTGGAACCCATAATGTGATCTGGCCAGTTCAAGAAAGGAACCGAGATCTTATGGTGATACAAGTTGTGTGCAAGTTTGGTTAAAATAAAATCATAAATGAAACCACTATCGTGCAGACACGAAATTGTTGACGCATGCACGGATGGACGGACGCACAGACTGACGACGGACGAAGGGTGATCACAAAAGCTCACCTTGTCACTTTGTGACAGGTGAGCTAAAAAGGTGATGAAACTGACAAAACACATCTGTTTTTGTTTTTCCTTTCAGCTGAAAACATAGCAGAATTGAATACGCTGTCAAAGAATGGAAGTTACCTACAGGGCTAGGAGGGACTGCACCACCTGTTATATCCGACAATGCTGCAAACATGATAAAGGCTGGAAAAGTACTTGGGTGTACAATACACATAGGATGCCTTGCCCACACTCTCAATCTCGCTGTACAAAAAGCGTTGAAGATCAAAAGTGTCTCACAGCTGCTTGCTCGTGTACATAGCATTGTCAAGCTTCTTTCATCGAAGCTGTGTTGCAACGGCCGTCTTAAAGTCTAAGGCTCAGCTGTTAGGTCTGCCCAACCAAAGCTGAAGACTGATGTCTGCACGAGATGGAACTCAGCCTTTGAAATGCTGAACCGATTCTTGGAACTCCAAGCTGCTGTAGTCGCTACTTTGACGTCAAAAGAAATGATGCATATGAAGGACAAAACATTACATAGCATAAGTGACCAGAACCTTACACTAGCATAGGAGGTATCTGTCATGCTGAAACCTGTGAAAGAAATAACCACCATGTTGTGTACTGAATCACTGCCAACTGTTTCAGTTATTATGCCGCTTTATTTCAAGCTA
The DNA here is from genome assembly GCF_021730395.1 of Mercenaria mercenaria. NCBI lineage: Eukaryota > Metazoa > Mollusca > Bivalvia > Venerida > Veneridae > Mercenaria > Mercenaria mercenaria. The sequence goes on along the minus strand of NC_069377.1, from coordinate 41,315,166 downwards.
ACCAATAAGATTCTACAGCCATATGAGGATGACTTACCTGCAATCGCTGAAATGAAACAAATCATGAGGGCTGATCTAACTCAGAGATACTTGGATTAAACAGAACTACTGAACATGACATCAGCCATAGATCCAAGGTTCAAACAGCTGCCTTATTTGTCTGATGACGACAGGTTCGCTGTGTATAATCACTTGAAGAAGAGGCTATCAGAGTATCTGCAGTGTTTCCAGCTGTAGTTAAAGTCAAGACTGAGAAGTCTGAACCAGTTACAATGACCACAGCTTCTGTGAGTCAACCTCCTCTACCAAGCCTACCAACAGACATGCTGGAAGATCAGTTAAATGAGATTGTTTGTGATACTGCGCCTGCAATCAAACAAGAATCACAAATAGTAGCCACTCCGAAGTCCGTGCTAAATGATATTCTTGGGGAAGTATTCATCACACGTGTAGAAGCACCAAAATCTTCCCAGGAATTAGCACAGATGGAAGTAATCCAGTACAAGTCTGAACCTCCTGTGAGCCTTAATGATAATCCACTACAGTGGTGGAAACAAAGGGAATTGAGATATCCCTTTTTGTCTAAACTAGCAAAATGCTTGCTGTGCATTCTAGCAACAAGTGTACCCTCAGAGAGGGTCTTCTCCACAGCAGGGAACATTCTAACAGCACAAAGGGCCAGCTTGAAGCCAAGCATGTTGACAAGTTAATATTCCTAAAAAAAACAAGAGCTGTCTCCATAGGATGACATATGCCCCCGATGGCACTTTGAATGAGTAGTTATGGCCGATGTTAGAGTTTAGGACCTTTGACCTACGGAGCTGGGTCTTGCGCGCGACACGTCGTCTTACTGTGCCACACATTCATGCGTAGTTATTTTAAAATCCATGTATGAATGACAAAGATATGGACCGGACAAGCCTATCAATGCACTATCATGAAAAATGACCTTTAACCTCTAAGTGTGACCTTGACCTTTGAGCTACAGACCTGGGTCTTGCGCGCAACACGTCGTCTTACTGTGGTACACATTCAGGCCAAGTTATTTGAAAATCCATCCATGGTTGACAAAGATATGGACCAGACACGCCTATCAATGCACTATCCTTTAATGTCTAAGTGTGACCTTGACCTTTGAGCTACGGACCTGGGTCTTGCGCGCGACACGTCGTCTTACTGTGGTACACATTCATGCCAAGTTATTTGAAAATCCATCCATCGATGACAAAGATATGGACCGGACACGCCCATCAATGCACTATCCTTTAATGTCTAAGTGTGACCTTGACCTTTGAGCTACGGACCTGGGTCTTGCGCGCAACACGTCGTCTTACTGTGGTACACATTCATTCCAAGTTATTTGAAAATCCATCCATCGATGACAAAGATATGGACCGGACACGCCCATCAATGCACTATCCTTTAATGTCTAAGTGTGACCTTGACCTTTGAGCTACGGACCTGGGTCTTGCGCGCGACACGTCGTCTTACTGTGGTACACATTCATGCCAAGTTATTTGAAAATCCATCCATCGATGACAAAGATATGGACCGGACACGAAAATTGCGGACAGACTGACAGACCGACAGACCGACAGACCGACAGACGGTTCAAAAACTATATGCCTCCCTTCGGGGGCATAAAAATTGGAAATAATTTAGAACATCTATGTGAAGTACATGAACTGAACTTGTGTAAGAATTAGAAAGAAGTCAGTGTTTCTACTTTCCAGATTTTATTTGATATTATTTCTGTTCTTATCTAGTCATTAGTCTAACCAGTCATCAAGTTATTATTCTAGTCTATTATTTTTTTTAAATCTAGTCAAGTAACTAGTCTTTGTTATTGCTCTTAATAAACTAAGTCTTTAAGAGAGTTTTTCAATTTTTTTATGACCACTACCATAGCTGTGAGTCTTACAATTAAAATGATGGTATACTGTGGTATACACCGTGGTATTAAGGCAAAAACCATGGTATACTGCGGTATCATTTTCAAGGCGGTACCCAGCACCGCGGTATCATTTTCAAGGCGGTACCCAGCCCTAGTCACTGACCCCTTGACATTACAGATCCAGAAGGTCTTTAGAAATGTTGTATTTATGCAGGAGGCAGGCAATCTTGAAGATCTACAAACAAAGGTATGAGACATCCTGCCTACAGACAGACAGTCACTGACTCCTTGACCTTACAATCCAGGTCTTCAGAAATGTTGTATTTGTGCAGAAGGCAGGCAACTTTGAGGACACAAACAAAGGTGTGTAACGATTATGCTTATTTTCAGAAACAATTAATACTAACTAGTCGACCTGATACTATTTATCAAATAATCATATTAGATTACTTTGAGAGTATCAAAGCAGTTTTAAGGCCTTAAACAATGATATTTTAAGTCTGGCCTAATTCATGTTAACTGTACTTTTCTACCTATATTAGTATCTTTATAGTGAAAAGAGCATGCATTTCTTGCTCTTATCCTTTTTTCATTTTGTTTGAATTAGTAAATACAACAAAAGCTGTTGGAGGACAGCAACGCTCGACTATTCAACAGCCTTGTCAATTGAATGAATATAAAAGTCGAAAAAGGGGCAAAGTTTTGTAAAATTGTGAAACAGGGTTACGGAACCTGTACAATGCACATCAGCTCATGACAATGGAAAAGTGTGTGAAGTTTCAATCCTTTCCCATTAGTGTGTACCTAGATACCAGCTTACATATAAAAACTTAACCAAAAACAACTAAGTCAAAAAAGGGGCATATTAGTTATTTTATAAAAATGCAAATTAGTATTAAAATCCCTTCATGAATGAAATTGCCGATGGACGGACAGATGCACGGAAAAGTGCATTCCTATAGTCCCCGATACTGGTAATAGAGTAATTGTGTACTCTGAACAGGTTTTCCTTTTAGTGGCCAAACAAAATTGATTTCAATTTAATAATTTTATAATAATGAACCTGGATCAATTTAAATCAGGAATTATGACCATTTTTTGTCCGTCTGTCCGTCCAGTGAAATCTTGATCAAGTTTATACATTGGTCAGTCCTGCAACATTTGGTGCAAAGTGACCAGTATTATTTTGTAATAACTTTGTGTAGTGCATGCTAAAATGGCTAGTAAATGGTAGCTTTCATGGTGGAGGACACCAACTCCAGATGAAAAGTTGAGTAAACCTAAAACCTCTGAAGCAGAAAGGCCAATGTGGCCTAACTGTCCTGCTGACTGCCCTGTTGCTGGTTGAAACGAAGAAGTATACAACACCTTGCCTTCTTTTCAACGTCATTGGGACAATAAATATTGTAGATTACGATATACAAGAGTCCTAACAGCAGTAAATCTTCTGCATGCAGAGATAATATTGTAAGACATCAATCAAAATTGCACAATATGAAGTCTTATGTTGTAGGAACACTCACAAACAAAACCAGGTTCATAGACCCAAAGGGAGACTTGCCATATACGTTCAACCACAGGGAGAGAATGGCACAGAAAAGGATGGAGTTGTCCAAATCTGAGGTAGGAGATTTGCTGGTGCATGGAGGCCAAGTTTATCAAGATCAGAAGGTGGTGGAGGCTGAAAATGGACATTACCAAACAAAGTTCAAGAAGTCAAAACAACACTGAATACTGAACACTGAAAAAAAATATTATGAAAAGTGACTGTACAAGATTTAATATGATTTGAAAATTCTACTAGAGAGATTGTTTATATGAAAAAAATTATTTATGGAGTGAATTTAATAAGCTTGTTTTGAATTTGAGGGGTTTTCCGCCGACAACCTCCCCCCACCCACTGACAAAAACAACAACTTGACTAAGAAAACCCCAGCTTCTACAAAATTGAAGTCTGTAGTGATTGATCCAAATAAACAAGAGGGCAACGAAGGCCCTGTATCGCTCACCTGACCTACTGACCAACAGATCATCAAGATTAACATTCTGACCAAGATTCATTAAGATATGGTCATAAATATGTCCTCTGGAGTGTTAACTAGCTCTTCTTTTGATTTGACCTGGTGACCTAGTATTTTACCCCACATGACCCACACTTAAACTTGACCTCAAGATCATCAAGATTAACATTCTGACTAAGTTTCACAAAGATACAGTCATAAATTTGGCCTCTTGACTGTTAACAAGCTTTTCCTTTGATCTGACCTAGTGACTTAGTTTTTCACCCCACCTGACCCAGATTTGAAACTGATCTATAGATCATCAAGATTAACATTCTGACCAAGTTTCATTAAGATATGGTCATAAATGTGGCCTCTGGAGTGTTAACTAGCTTTTCCTTTGATTTGACCTGGTGACCTAGTTTTTGACCCTACATGACCCAGATTCAAATTGGACCTTAAGATCGTCAAGATTAACATTCTGACGAAGTTTCATGAAGATATAGTCATAAATGTGGCCTCTACAGTGCTAACAAGCTTTTCCTCTGATTTGACCTGGTGACTTAGTTTTGACCCCAGATGACCTAATATACAACTCGTCCAAGATTTTATTGAAGGTAACATTCTGACCAAGTTTCATGAAGATTGGGCAAAAATTGTGACCTCTAGAGTGTTAACAAGCTTTTTCTTTGATTTGACATGGTGACCTAGTTTTTGACCCCAGATGACCCAATAGCGAACTCGTCCAAGATTTTATTAAAGGTAACATTCTGAACAACTTTCATTAAGATTGGGCCAAAATTGTGACCTCTAGAGTGTTAACAAGCTTTTCCTTTGATCCGACCTGGTGACCTAGTTTCTAAACCCAGATGACCTTATATCAAACTCGTTCCAAGATTTTATTGAGAGTAACATTCTGACCAAGTTTCATTAAGATTGGGCAGAACTGTGACCTCTAGAGTGCTAACAGTCAAACTGTTGACGATGACGACGGATGGACGGACCACGACGGACACAGAGTGATCACAAAAGCTCACCTTTGAGCACTTTGTGAGCTAAAAAGTTAAGGGTCCTGTAAAGGGAAATATAATTTTCTGCGGTTAAACGCAGTGAATTGGAAGAAAATTATTTCCCCTCTTATCATTCCTAGCGGACCACGGTGAGGCGTTAATTTCGCGCTCTGATGAGCATGTATATTCTTACATAGTGTGATCAGTTCACTCAGCGCTTGGACAGTCGATCGTCAATGTCGGACGATTTTTTTTATATATATATATATATTATATGATTTCATTATATGTACGAGTTCCGTCTTGTCAGAATTTTATTACAATTGAAATATCTTATAATAGTAATAGAACATGCTATAATAATATATATATGTATTGATGTATGAAAATATTTTGATACGAGATTATAAATTGATTATAATGTATCTGTGAAAAATGTTAACGTTGACAACCAAGTTGCTTATAACACATTAAACAATTACAATTGATTTAATTATTCTTAGTTATAATTTTAAGGTTGTATTACAATATTTTACATTAAATATTGTGGTCACTTTGTGTCTGTGTGGGTATGATTTGAAGGGAAGGCTGCTGTTAAAACAAGTGTAAAACCTTCGGGCACTAAAAAATCAAAACCCTTAGGTTCAAATTCAAGGTTGGGTACCTTGGACCCACCTGGTGAGTCTCAGAGTCAAAGTAATAGTAATTTGTTTGAAATTTCCAAGTTGTCTCAAGAAGATATAGTGGGACTTCGGTCAGCGCTAGGAATTGTTGATCAAAATGACAATTTTCATTATGAGATGGATGAAAATGATGGCTCGTATTTTGATTCTTATGATCAGAATTTTCCAAGTGGTACCTTTGGGTGACATTAGATTCTAATGATATTTCTTTGGATGAAAATGAAAATCTATCTGATAGAAGGTTTAAGATTCTAAAGTCAGCATCCAGATTTGATACAAATTCTGCGTTTGGGGATACTAACAGCACTGCTAGCAGTGATTGTGACGATTACACATGGGACTTACCGAAAATGAAAACTCCAGAACGTGGGCAGCCAATAAGTGATTCTCTAGCTAATCTAATTAAACAACATCTCCTCCTAAACCACCATGCAAATTTTGATGAAACAAAATTAATATTGTTCACATGTCTCCTGTTTCTATTTTGTAGCTTTAGGAAAGAAATTTGTTCAAGCAAGCCACTATAATGTCAGGTGTGCGGTATAGGGCCATTATGGCCCTCTTGTTTCTCTGCGACTATCATATTTTAGGTCCTGTATTATTTTGTTACATTCTATGAATTTGGATAATATGATAAAAGCACAACAGGCAGTTGTCTTTTCCTTTTTTAAAGTACTGAAAGCTTCTAGAATAGGTCAGTCTTTTGTTTTGATGAATCTTTATGTGCTATGCACACCGTTTTGCATTATATTGACGTTACATCTAAACACAGATTAAGTAGTGTTCTAGTATCCTACAAAACTTTTAAAGCTGTATCAAGTAGCATGTTGGCTAAAAGAAGAACTTGGCTTGTCTGGTATTGACTCTAGGATATTCAAAGCTCATTCAAATAGAGGAGCATCTACATCTGCCGCTTTTAGCAAAGGATGCTCATTAAAAAACATCTTAGATACAGCTGACTGGAAGACTGATAAGAATTTCAGAACATTTTATTTTAGGCATGCATTGAGTAAAAATAGTATTTCTTTTACAGATGTAGTGTTTAAATAATATCACATAACAAATATTCTATTTGGAGAATACGACATTGTTTTGCAGTGGCACAGAGGGCAAGTTTCTATAATGTAGACAGTTCTTGAAATTACTTATTTGTGTCAGTTGACTATTGTGTACTGTTTTGTATTATTGATTTCTGAGGGTATTAATAATGATAAATTGGTTGTTTGATTTTGTCTGTTTTGTTGCTTTCGAAGATGCTATATATACATGCAAAAGCCACAGGCTTTATGAAAATAATGTCCCCTCATCCAAGCTTAGTGCAGCATGAAGGGCATTATTGGAATAAAGGCGGAGGACAATGGACGACAGATATTGAGTGGTCACAAAAGCTCACCGTGAGCCTTTGACTCAGGTGAGCTAAAAAACATGTGTCTGTAGGACACAGGGTGTGCCCCCCACTGGTACATTTGTCACAAATAAGGGGCAATAACTCAAATGTTTACAGTCTTAGTGGGGTATAGCCTCAACAAACATTTTATGAAAAGGATTCATTATTCTAGGCCCTATACTTTTTGAGCTATGTCATTCACAAACAAAAAATCCACTATTTTGGCTATTTCAAGGGCCATAACTCTGTAATAAGAGCTAAGATTCTCAAGAAGAATGCCAAATGTGAAAGGCCACATCACATTAAAGCCTCCAGCGAGGTTTCCTGAATTTACATCTAATACTTTTTGAGCTAGGCACATAATTAGGTGAAAAAGTGCATATTTTTACTATTTCAGGGGCCATAACTTTAAAAATAGGGGGTGGAGCCAGCCAAAATATTAGAGGTGTGCAAGTTTATATCATGATAAAGACTTATGCAAGTTTTCAGGCATTTATATTAAATACTTTTTGAGCTAGGTGCGTCACAAGGTGAAAATGTACATTTTTGACTATTTCAGGGGCCATAACTCTAAAAATAGGGGGGGGGGGGGGCGGACCCAAACGAAAAATAGGAGGTGTGCAAGTTCATATCATGATTAAGACTCTTGCAAGGTTTCATGAATCTATATCAAATACTTTTTAAGCTAGGCGTGTCACAAGGTAAAAATGTGCATTTTTGACTATTTCAGGGGCCACAACTCTGAAAATTGGGGGCAGAGCCAGATGAAAAACAGGAGGTGCACAAGTTCATATCATGATAAAGACTCATGCAAGGTTTCATCAATTTATATCAAATACTTTTCGACCTAGGCGCGTCACGAACTTCGGACGGACGGACGGACGGACAAGACCAAATCTATATGCCCCCACCACTCATGGGGGGGCACAACAAAAACTTCCAAACAGGCAAGACTACGTCAAGGACACAGAAAGCAATGGAAATGATTCTGAATTGGGTTCAGATTATAATCACTTCAGTGATATTAACAGCATCATTGAATCACACACCCAGGCAATACTTCCAGGTAATGGCAAAAAAACACTTACACCCATCAATACCCCTATCCTTTTTCAAGTTAAATCCTCAAGTAAGAAGAAACTTGTTGATTTTGGCCTTCTACCAAACAACTCCTTTGTCCAAAAATCAAATTCACACTTCAGCCAGACAAATGTTCAAACCTACATGTAATCCTTCAGACTAAGTTGTGGAAAATAACAAATATTGACAACTTAACTCTTGATAGGGATCCAACAGAAATCACGTGGCTAAGTGTAAGTAGAATCTGAATGAGGGAATCGAAAGTCTGAGAATTTTCAGAGCCATATATATAAGTTTTTAAATCTAAGCTATTTGTGGTTTTTACACAGGAATTATTTCGCTACTTCTTATTAACATCAAGACACATCCATTTAATACCAATTAATTGATGGTAATATTGGGTAAGATATCGTCTTTGTATTTATTATTTTTTCAGGAACTGATCGACCATTGTTGCTTGCTTGAGTAATTAATTCGAAGTGTTGTCCGCATGACAGCACAGAATGAATTTCTGTTCGATTAAATCCGCCTGAACAGCATTTACTGAACCTGAATTAGTTTTCAGTACGTTTCAAATGGCTTTGAGCTGAAGAAGTCGAGGAACTTCTTTGTTTTTGACGGCGTTCTTTGATCTTAGAGAATCAGTTCGGTCAGACAACTCTTATAACTTATTGCTGATGTGACCGTATACGGTTTCGTTCTAGATCGTTTATGCACATATACTTTTAAGCAGGAATTTTGTAAACTACCAGGCCACTTACACATGTTTTAATTTGGTTTTATAGGTCACAAAGTGTGATGTCTGTTAATACGGGGAGGACAACAGAACAGCCAAGTGGCTCTAGAGGATAGGATGCGTCCAGACATGTGCACTCCCCACATTCAGACGTAAATAAACTGGACAAGTTTAGTAAAAAGAGTGAAACGATTTGTGCGTTTGAGGGAGACTCTTTGAAGATAAAGGAGTTATCCTCAGCAGTTAGTCAACTGCAAGAACAAATGGGCAAGCAGAAACGTTCAGCATCGTCTTATTGGGCCGAGGGACTGCTGACAAAACAAGGGAAGATGACGGAATGTCCGAGAAAGACGACGACTCGGATAAAGACGGCCTTCTCTGGGAATCTGCTGGTACAATTTCAAAATCAGGGTAGCAGTCTGACAATGATTTTATTGATAGTTTTCATAACTATTTTACCAAGGTTAATCAGGTTGGTGCATCACTACAGGAGAAAGTGGCACAAAAAATTAGCAAGGCACTATGCCCAGCAAAAATTGATAGTGCTGAAACAGAACCAAAAGACTTACAGAAATGCAAACAATAGGTCCGCGAACTATGGCAAGAACTACTTGCAGTCCAAGAGAGAATTAAATTCTATGGAAACAAACAAAGAATGATCACAAAAACCATCATTTTATATATCATGGTAAACAATACAAGCATGAAAGCTCCTTAACAAATATCAACATAAATATGTAAAAATACATGCAGAACAAAGCTATGGCACTATGACCAGTGTAGAGGATATATGTACCATATCTAATTCTGTTTTTGGACTGCCACTTTGCTTAACTTAAAATGCAAGACAGATAACAGTTAAAATCATCCCTAAATCCAGAGCATATCCCCAACACTGGTAAAAACGATAAAAAAACACTTGTAAACTTCAATACTGTGAAATAATTTGATTTCATGGGCATAAAAAAAGCATTTTGAAGGAAAAAAAATTGTAGATTTCAAATAAACGTTCTTTTTTGGTTGGAATTTTACTTACATTAATGTATCCACCAAATCCCATATGAATAATCATAATTTAACGATATTGTACTACAGTGAAACATCAATAGCTTGCACACTGATGGCTCCAGCACACTGACTTAAGCACTTTATGTGATTCATTGCCGTATTCCATATATATTCTATGTTTTGATCCATCAAATACCTGAATAAAGAGCTCTTTGCTCGATATTTATCTGACTATCCTTTATAAAAGATTTTAAAGTAGCAAATATAAAGATTTTGTTTTCATCTTTAATATCTAATATCTATATTATAATATACCAACTACTGATTATTGCTGTGCATTCAGATTTCATAAACAGTTATCTCCCTTTAGGACTAAATGAATGCAAATCATTACTCTGATCTTTATGTATAGCTTTTTTGTAATATTTCTAAATAACTAAACCTAGAAATAAAAATGCCTTCCTCCAGTTCTTTGAATGTGTTCAAAAAAGGATGAAGATAAGACCCCATAGCTGGCTTTTTGTTGCCAAACCACAACCCAGCAAGAATTATGTTTTCTTTCTTCATTCGTAGGTTGTAGGGAAGTTCATTTATTATCATAAATAAGGGCCATACAGACATATTACTATTACATTTCCAGACAAATTATACATTCACAATATGCACAATTTTTTTGTTAGAAATTTGTAACTTTTCTGGTGCTGAGTTCGAGAATACAACACAACATATTAAAATTTTGTATCACAGTTCCTATACTGATATATGAACTTTCTCACAACATTTGTGCAAAATAAAGTCACAGAAACAATATACACTAGCATAATATTCAATACCGGTATTATTTGTAGGTGAGGCTGGTAACAAAGAGCTGTCAATACCAGTAGATAGACAAGGCCTAAGAAGGGCATGCCAAGAGGAAACGATAAAAAAAAGACAACGCTGGATACATTTTAATGTACAAACTGTTGGACCTTGTCTTTAGCCTGGAAGAACTGGCCGAGTCCAGAGGGCTTGGAATTGGTAAACCAAGGCCAGGAGAAGAACATAAGCCCGTGCTGGATGCTGGCAAAATTGCCGTGTTGAAGGGTAGGATTTTCATAGGACTGGGACGGTTTCAAAATTTTGAAACCGGTTAATCGTCTGTATGAAATCGAATCAGACCGGTTAATCAGCCGCCATATTGAAAATGCTGTTTTCTTTCCTGACTGTCATCAATGTACTTCGTCAGGAACTTACAGACTTTATCGTTTGCAATGTGTTAATTAATAAGTCATATTTTGGTGTATTTTATTCCAAATATATCACGACAGGCAAATCAGAGAATATTGATGATGTTGATGTTTTTTTAGCGGAAATATACTGCGAGACTACATGCTGGTCAATGAAGTGTGTATACATGCATTAATATAAATTTTATTGGGATAGTTATCATAGTAGGATGTTTTTTGTTTGAGAGCGATTAGCGGTTTTGCAAAATTGAAATCGGTTTCACCTAGTAATCGAATCGGATCCGATTAATCGAGTAATCGACCCAGCCCTAATTTTCAATAATACTGACTTTATTACTGTATAAGTATGACATCTGTCTAGTACCCAGTGCTTACAATTGAAAATTAAAATACTGAATGATTTGAAATCTAAAGTCAGAAAGATAACAATCACTTGCGGACTCAGTGACTTGCATATAAAAATTGTGACTGCTACCACTGGTATATATGGTTATTCATTGTATAATTACAAGAAAACTGGCACCGGAAAACTTCCAAATACTACAAAGTCATCATATCTTTTGAACAACTGGTCGTAACTCCATTAACAATAGTCATGCATGGATGGTTTTTGGAGAAACATGGCTTGAGTAACGTGATTTAATAGTGGTGAGCTAAAAATATTTGTGGACAGTCACATATATTGTCCATTAAACAAACAGCCACTCTATTTATTTTCAGAATATGTACACTTCTGGACCAAGAAAAACCTGGCAACAACATTTTCAGAGAAGAGGCTTAATAAAGCTATAACTGAAAGATCCCATTATGCCAGAAACCAAGTAAAGAGACAGTTAGATAAGGCAAAAAGTGTATTCTAAAACATCAGAAAACAAGAGCCATGTTAGACATGGCCAATCCCCCCGCCAGGCATATTATAATTGAAGTCTAAAGTTCCTGGCAAGTTAGTGTCTGAAAGTATTAATTTTGGGGAAAGCTTTGAAGAACCATTTAGTTGTGGTCCGCATCAGGGGTTTTAAAGATGTGGAAGAAAGAATAAGTCAGTGGTGAGATGGTTAACTGCTAAATTTTATTAATTTTCATGAACAGTATAGCTAAGATGTTTTTCTATATGGCTACTGTAAAAAGAAGGAATGGAAAGCTAACAGGGAACACGAGTGCCAGAATGTCACAATATATGCCCGTCACAGCAAATTTCTTTACTCTAGCAGCTGTATTTGCAAATGGAATTTTAATTTTGTGGTTGTTTAGTAATCACTGTAAGGCTTTTGTTTTTCTAAGTCCCCAAAAAACTCCTTACCAGGTAGAGATATCTTAAAATACACGTAAAATTGGAAAGTAACATCCATGTTGTACCACAGAAAAGTGGTCTTGTTTTTTCCCTACGGTCAATTATAAAAATGTTACAATATAAGTTATTTATAGTAACAACTAAGGGAAGTTAATCTTAAAAAAAAAAAAAAAAAAAAAAAAAAAAAAATTGCAAGTCCACAAAAAAATCTTTACCAGGTAGAGATTGGTCAAAATACACCTCAAAATTGGATGTAGCATGCATGTTGTACTACAGAAAAGTGGTCTCGATTTTTCCGTACGACTAGTAATGAAAAAGTTACAATAAAAGCTATTTAAAGTAACAACAAAGGGAGGTAATTCTAAAGAAGGGAACTGCGCATGACACTTCGTCTCATGATGGTGTATAATTGTGCCAAGTTACATCAAAATCCCTCCATGCATGAAGAAGAAATGCTTCGGACAATGTCATTCTTGTATCTGACCTTTGGCCTCTAAGTGTGACCTTGACCTTAGACCTAGGAACCTGGATCTTGCGCATGACATTCTGTCTCGTGGTGGTGAACATTTGTGCCAAGTTATATCAAAATCCCTCTATGCATGAAGAAGAAATGCTCAGGACAATTTTTTTTAAGAAAATATGATAAAGGGGAATAACTCAAAAAATTGGCAAATTAGAGTTATTGTTCTTGCATACTGCACTTCCTCCCAATGTGTTCTATCAGTGTATGAAGTTTGAAGAAAATCCCTCCAGTACTTTTGGAGTTATGCTCCGGACAAATTTTTTTAAGAAAATAAGATAAAGGGGAATAACTCAAAAAATAGGCAAGGTAGAGTTATTGTTCTTGCACACTGCACTTCCTCCTAATGTGCTCTATCAGTGTATGAAGTCTGAAGAAAATCCCTCCAGTACTTTTGGAGTTATGCTCCAGACAAAATTTTTTAAGAAAATAAGATAAAGGGGAATAACTCAAAAAATGGGCAAGGTACAGTTATTGTTCTTGCACACTGCACTTCCTCCCAATGTGTTCTATCAGTGTATGAAGTTTGAAGAAAATCCCTCCAGTACTTTTGGAGTTATGCTCCAGACAAAGATCGTTGCGGACGGACGCACGCACGCACGCACGCATGCACGCACAGAGAGCATTTCTAATATCCCCTTCGCCTTTGGCGGGGGGATAAAAAAGAACTAATGTGATCATTACTCTGGACATAATGTTTGAATTTGGACATAATTAATAAAGCATACAGTAATAATGGAACCTGATCAGACTGCATGGATGTGCTCTCACATTTTGTTTTATACAAATACAAATACATGGCATTTATATAGAGCAAAATTTATAAAATATTCTATTGCACCTTACAATTACATTACACACATTTAAAATATATACAGATTCTAGAACTTAGATTTAGAGATTTGGACATGTATAAATACTATTTCACACCACTTCTGATATTTTGTATTTTAACTAGACTACACTCATTGTTCATGAAACTGCCTAAACTAGAGCTATCACTAAAGGTGATGAATGTACCCCTCGCATGCACTGACACAGTACATTGCAATTTGACGCACACAAGATTGCATAATTATGTGGACTGTATGTATATAGACTGTATGTATACAGTATAGTAACAAAAAACAAAGTCCCATAACTATGCAGAATATTTATCTAAAAGAATGTAACATGCACCATGCACAACTAGGGTTGGTACTGATCACTTGTGTGAAGTTTCATTAAATTGTGTGTAAGGGTTTGGTAGATTAGGCACGCACAAGATTGCATAATTATGCAGACTGTATGTACATAGTATGTTAACAAGAAACAAAGTCCCATAACTCTGCAATTTTTGTTGCTGAAAGAACCTAACATGCCCCAAGCACAACTACTGTTGTTACTGATCACTTGAGTGAAGTTTCATTAAATTGTGTCAAGGGGATGAGGAGAGATGGTGCGCACAAGATTGTGTCTATGTATATAGTATAGTAACAAAAAAACAAAGTCCCATAACTCTGCAAATTTTTTTTCTGAAAGAACCTAACATGCCCCATGCACAACTACTGTTGTAACTGATCACTTGTGTGAAGTTTCATTAAACTCTGTCAAGGGGATGAGGAGAGGTGGTGCGCACAAGATTGTGTCTATGTATATAGTATAGTAACAAAAAAACAAAGTCCCATAACTCTGCAAATTTTTTTTCTAAAAGAACCTAACATGCCCCATGCACAACTACTGTTGGTACTGATCACTTGTGTGAAGTTTCATTAAATCGTGTCATGGGGATGAGGAGAGATGGTGCGCACAAGATTGTGTCTATGTATATAGTATAGTAACAAAAAAACAAAGTCCCATAACTCTGCAAATTTTTTTTCTAAAAGAACCTAACATGCCCCATGCACAACTACTGTTGGTACTGATCACTTGTGTGAAGTTTCATTAAATTCTGTCAAGGGGATAAGGAGAGATGGTGCGCACAAGATTGCGTCTACGGACAGACGGCCAGACGGACAGACAGACTGAAACCAGTATACCCCCCCCCCTTACAACTTTGTTGTCGGGGGGGGTACAATAAATGTGTTTTCAGTTTTGATCTAAAGCTGGCTTCAGACTGAATGTTTTTCAGATAGCTAGGCAGATCGTTCCACCATTTGGGACCAACAACTGCCATAGATCTGTCTGCTAAATTTGTTCACTGTCAGAGAAGAGGCTTCGAGGTTTTGAATTTAATTACATAGCAATTTGAATTTATTTTATGTAGAAATTTATTACTAGTCTTTAATCATAGTTCTTTTCTTAAAAATGCAGTGTAGAAGTTTAATAAATTTTTTAAGTCTTTTATAAACTGTTTTGAAGTCTTGATTGATTTTCAGAGGCTGTATACACCGAGGTTCTGGGCAGAAATTTAATATCGGGCGGAAATTTAAGCTGTGCTTAATTGTTCCGTGCATAATTATTACCATATTCAAATTACGCCCAGTCATTTTGCCTGGATTCCGCCCGAAAATTTTCCGTACATAATTCTGTCAAAAGAAAATTCAGTCCAAAGCTCATTTGCATATTTCGCACCAATCACGTATCATTTTTGCTCCATTAACGTATGGAAACCCTATTTTAAACAACGCAATATATTGGGAAGCAATTTTATAATTTTCCGTACGGAATTATTGTTGAAAGCCCGCTCCAATTGCGTGCGGAATATTTTGTACAGGCATACTTCCAGGTAATGGCAAAGAACCACTTGCACCCATCAATACCCCTATCCTTTCTCAAGTTAAACCCTCAATCAAGAAGAAACTTTGGAAAAATAAATATGTTGATTTTGGCCTTCTACCAAACAACTCCTTTGTCCAAGAATCAAATTCACAATTCAGCCAGACAAATGTTCAAACCTACATGTAATCCTTCAGACTAAGTCGTGGAAAATAACAAATACTGATACCTGGACAACTGTATTTCTACGTTTGTAGCAGTATATACGAAAAATTTTATGAAAACATGTTTATGACTTACCAAGTTATACTAATTTTAGTAAGAGTATTCAATAATGTTTTATCTCCAACTTAACTCTTGACAGGGATCCAACAGAAATCACGTGGCTGTGTGTCAGTAGAATCTGAATGAGTGGAATCGAAAGTCTGAGAATTTTCAGAGTCATATATATAAGTTTTTAAATCTAAGCTATTTGTGGTTTTTACATGGGAATCATTTCTCTACGTCTTATTAACATCAAGACACATCCATTTAATACCAATTAATTGGTGGTAATT
Source organism: Mercenaria mercenaria (assembly GCF_021730395.1). NCBI lineage: Eukaryota > Metazoa > Mollusca > Bivalvia > Venerida > Veneridae > Mercenaria > Mercenaria mercenaria. Next base: position 41,299,074 of record NC_069377.1, on the reverse strand, counting down.
TTGGGTAAGATTAAGAAGATATCGTCTTTGTATTTATTATTTTTTCAGGAATCGATCGACCATTGTTGCTTGCTTGAGTAATTAATTCGAAGTGTTGTCTGAATGACAGCACAGAATGAATTTTTGTTCGACTAAATTCGCCTGAACAGCATTTACTGAACCTGAATTAGTTTTCAGTACGTTTCAAACGGCTTTGAGCGGAAGAAGTCGAGGAACTTCTTTGTTTTTAATGGCGTTCTTTGATCTGAGAGAATCAGTTCGGTCAGACAACTCTTATAACTTATGGCTGATGTGACCGTATACGGTTATTCGTTCTAGATCATTTATGCACATATACTTTTAAGAAGCAATTTTGTAAACTACCGGGGCACTTACGCATGTTTTAATTTGGTTTTATAGGTCACAAAGTGTGATGTCTGTTAATACGGTGAGGACAACAGAACAGCCGAGTGGCTCTAGAGGACAGAATGCGTCCAGACATGTGCACTCCCCACATTCGGATGTAAATAAACTGGACAAGTTCAGTAAAAAGAGTGAAACGATTTTGGAGACGTTCACGGCTTCAATTTGTGCATTTGAGGGAGAATCTTTGAAGATAAAGGAGTTATAATCAGCAGTTAATCAACTGCAAGAACAAATGGGCAGGCAGAAACGTTCAGCATCGTCTTATGGGGCCGAGGAACTGCTGACAAAACAAGGGAAGATGTCAGAACGTCCGAGAAAGACAACGACTCGGATATAGACAACCTTCTCTGGGAATCTGCTGGTACAATTTCAAAATCAGGGTAGCAGTCTGACAATGATTTGATGGATAATTTTCATAACTATTTTACCAAGGAGAATCAGGTTAGTGCATCACTACAGGAGAAAGTGGCACAAAAAATTAGCAAGGCACTATGCCCAGCAAAAATTGATAGTGCTGATACAGAACCAAAAGACTTACAGAAATGCAAACAATAGATCCGCGAACTACGGGAAGACTTGCAGTCCAAGAGAGAATTAAATTCTATGGAAACAAGCAAAGAATGATCACAAAAACCATCGTTTTATATATCATGGTAAACAATACAAGCATGAAAACTCCTTAACAAATATCAACATAAATATGTAAAAATACATGCAGAACAAAGCTATGGCACTAAGTCCAGTGTAGAGGATATATGTACAATATCTAATTCTGTTTTTGGACTGCCACTTTGCTAGACTTAAAATGCAAGACAGATAATGGTTAAAATCATCCCAAAACCCAGAGCATATCCCCTACACTGGTAAAAAAGATAAATAACACTTGTAAACTTCAATACTGTGAAATAATTTGATTTCATGGGCATAAAAAAGCATTTTGAAGGGAACAAAATTGAGGATTTCAAATAAACATTATTTTTTGGTTGGAATTTTACTTACATTAATGTATCCATCAAATCCCATATGAATAATCATAATTTCACAATATTGTACTATGTACAGTGAAACATCGATAACTTGCTAACTGACGGCTCCAGCACACTTTATGTGATTCACTGCCGTATTCCATATATATTCTATGTTTTGATCCATCAAATACCTGAATAACTTGAGCTCTTTGCTCGATATTTATCTGACCACCCTTTATGAAAGATTTTAAAGTAGCAAATATAAAGATTTTGTTTTCATCTTTAATATCTAATATCTATATTATAATATACCAACTACTTATTATTGCTGTGCATTCAGATTTCATGAACAGTTATCTCCCTTTAGGACTAAATGAATGCAAATCATTACTCTGATCTTTAGGTATAGCTTTTTTGTAATATTTCTAAATAGCTAAACCTAGAAATAAAAACTTTTTTTTTTAATTTTCAAAAATATAGAACCGAATTAAATTAAACTTCAACAAAACAAACAGAAATACAGTCAAACCTGTGATAAAGACCACCTCTGAACAGAGACCACCTGGCTCTAAAGACCACATGTTTTGTTTCCCGTTTTAAGATTTACAGTATATTTTAACCTGTGAATAAAGACCACCTCCCAATAAAGACCACATTTTGGCTCTCCCAAGTGTGGTCGTTATATACAAGTTTGACTGTATGTGTTTAAAAGTTGATCCAGAACTAAAATTTTAACAGCTATTTTGATGATTTGTGTTCCTGTTTTTTCAGTTTAAGAAACAAACCCTATTTGAGGGTGCTATGAAATAGAGTCTGTGGTATACTTTAAATTTCTGTGCAGCTAAAATAAAACAATATTATTTGTGCATTCAGAATTGAATAAGCATACATTCTGATGTACTTTTCATAACAATGCATCAGAGAAGACATAATGACTTTACTTCTGGATCAACACTCATATCATTATGCTAAAATAAATTCGTACAAATTAGTAAAACAATGAATGCAATTTATATTACTGACTTATTCTCAAATCCATATATTTCTACAAAATTTAATAAATGTCCAATTTATTTATATGAAATTTCTGAATGGAGCCTTAAATTAATGAAACCAAGTCAGACAAAAGCAGGATAATTTTGCCAAGTAAATGCTGAGCATTACAGAACATACTGATTATAAAATCATTCAACAAGATTCTTTGCAAAAGACAAAACTACCTAAACTATCAACTTCCATTTAACATGTGGGTGGTTTTCAAAATAATGAAGCTTTTTCTTCTCTCTCACCTTACTTTAATTCAGTTTAGTTTTAGAATGTGTTTTGGAGCAAATTATATCCAAATCAATGTAGTCAATAAATGTGTGCAATTTTATCTTGATGGCTCAAGCAGTTTTGAAGTTATATTAAATTATATAGCTAATTTTGTCCCCTGTGCACCCAAAAAAGTGTGACATTTTACATGAAGTATGGTTTTCAACTGTGGCTTACTTTTTAAAACCATGTTTTATTGTTACAGCTTTGGCCTTTTTATGTAACTTAAACTCTGCACATTTAAATAAAATACTTCTTTTCATTTACCTACATCTTATTGTTACCAATATTTCACATCTTGTGAAGGAACCCCCTTCACAAAAAATAGTGAAAAAAATACTAAATTTAAATGTTGAACATTACAATTTCATAACCTTATTACTTTTCTGAAGTCTTAATGTTTTAATAAGATCTTTATCCTTTCAGCTGTGAAGACACATTATGATTTTTTTCTTTAATAAATCAACTTTCTCAGAAACTTGATGGGTGTCTATACACCTAAAAATGTCCCCTGTGCACCTTTTCAGTTGTTAAGTGTCAGATTTCTTTTATTCTTTAATTAAAATGGGATTTTACTTTATTTTCCTTGAAAGGGAGTTACAACAGATACAAAAGCAGTGTTCAACTTCACATATTACTGACTGTTAAACATTCACAGAGCCAAAAGTGATGTCCCCTGTGCACCCTCTTTTGACATATATCAACTGTCATAGCATTACTGTAATTTGCAGTGGCAGTTCTATATTCTTAGCAGTGTGAATGCAAAGTTTAGGCATTTCTTGATAATTTAGCATTATATAAGAAACCCTGGACAATTTAAAATTCACTGTTTGCATTTTTTTCTGAAGTTGCCAATTTTCAAGTTTAAAAGTGGAAACATCAATTTTATTGCTTCTTAGGCTCTTAAGTTTACCTAAATATGTAATGTTCACTAGTAAATATTATGTAGTTAAAAGAATTTTACTTACCATGAACATATTCCATGAATAAATTTTTTGATACAATTTGTCCCCTGTGCACCCTTTTTAGTAAAATTATGAAGTATGTATGAATTTAACTATTCCATTTTATCATGCATGGCATTTTGTCATTTTTCTACTATGAATAAGCATTGCATGTAAATTAAATGATTTCAATGTGTTAGTTATGTATAAAGTCACTTATTTTTCATTTAAAGCATTACATTCTGTTGAATTTTCATGTTTTTGTAGTGAAAATTTTTAATTTTGTAGTTATTTTGTGGAATAAACTAATTTTTTAATAGTATTTGTCTAAAGTTGATTACCATTAGTCTTTTTATGAATAGAAAACTAATAATGGATGAATATTACACTGATCTTCAGTATGTGTCCCCTGTGCATCTGTAAAATAACTCAATTTTGAGTTGACAATTCTAGAAATTAGAATTACTGGACATTCTTGAAATTTGGCATGTGGTTTATAAACATGCAAAGTGTGAGAAAAAAATAGGTTTTATAATTATATGTTAGTTATTTTGCATTCAGCAACAACTTTTATAGGTAAAGTTTTATTTTCATGTCAGATTTGTGCAGAAAGGGTGATTTTTAAATCCAATGTCCACAAACATATGATTAAATAAGTTTCAAACCATACACATACACCCATTACTTATCATTTATGTTGAAAAAATTACTGTTATACATATTTCCTTGTCATAAAACCATGCAACATTTATCACCCATCTTACTGGAAATTCACTGAACTTTCAAATTAAAGGCTGAAATATTTTCTGATTGGCATTTCTCAACACTTTCCTAAAGTTATTTCCTTCAAATTTGAAGTATTTGCTATCATAAAAAATAGGTGACAACCATAAGAAATCAGTTTGAATTTTCAACCCCTATGTCACACTTTTGCTTCATTATTTTGAAAACCACCCACGTATGGATTATCTTAATATGGCACTAAAATAGCTATACGGCTTGACAGATGATTATGATCTCATATACCTATACGTCTTTAAAGAAAATGTAGTGATGATGAAAAATTGGAATACCACCAGTCTGTGTAACACACTGGTTTTTTTCAAGATTTTCATTTCACAATTTAATGGTCAGAAGTCTTACTTGCTCAAATATGAATTTGCTTTAAGTTAGTACGAAGATTACCCTCTCTTCTGTATCACTGTTTCAAATATTAGAAATGTCGTAAACTTTTTATGTTAGTTTTATTTTGGTTTAACTTATTTCTTCACAAGTATTTCAGCTACATAACAGCTATGTAATGTTCCCCAAAATCTGTACCAGTACTACCAATGCAGGCCAGCAGCAGTCAACATTCCCACATGAAGCATGTGACTGAAGGCCAATTCTGTTTTGTCAAACTGTTACAGTGAAAATATACCTCGCCTGGGGATCAAACTTGCGACCTCTTGCTTCATGGTCTTGTGCTCTACCAACTGAGCTAGTTGGGTGGGTCACAACTGCACGCAATTACCTTACAGTGATACCATCACACAGTATAAACAGATATCATTCCCTATATATAATCAGACAGGTAGTAAATATCTCATTTAAGAAACAAAAGGATGATTGATTAGTAAAACATGCAAGAAAATTCCTACTGTATAAATATATCAGCTCAGCTGTTCTCTGAATTATCTAGCTGCTGTATCCCTGTTGCAAGAGTACCACTCACCACAGGAAAGTCATTAACATAATCACCAACTTCATCTGTTTCTAGATTTGTTTCTTCAATAACACTCTCTGCTTCTTTTACATCTTGGTTTATATCCATACTTTCCTCTATTGTACTTGTATGTGTATCAGTTACAGCATTGGCATACTGATGTCCATCTGCAACAACTTTACCACTGTCTTTATCAATCAATTCATTATTGCACATCCCTGTTCCTGTTTCATTTAATGTTTCATCTAAATCATTCCCAGTGGAATCTACACTAGTCAGTGATTCATTAACAGATACTAATGCAGTATCTTCACTTTCATATTCTGGATCTACAGCTTCTTGTTTAACAAAATCAGACACATCAACATCTCCACCAAGCATATAATGGAACTGATCATTCATTGAGTTTATAATACTATTTACCATATTAGCGTCTCCACTATCCGTATGAATAATTTCAGTGCTCCCATCAACAACTTGTCCGCTGTTACCATATATGGATTCATCTGTATTTCTGGAAATAAAAATCTTGCCACTAAAGTCATCCATACTCTGAGCATCTTTTACCATCTCAATAGGTAGCTGGGATTTTTGCAGCTTCTTTTTCCAACGCCAAAGTCGAGTGCGTTCAGTTTCCTTAATACGTCTCAATTCATGTTCTTTCTTACTTAGTTGTGCTACAGGAACATATCTGTAAAGACATGAACAACCTAGTACCATGCTTCAAAGTTTTTACAAACTATTGCTTAAAATGTTGAAAATTGTTATTAACTTTTTCAAAACCTTAAATGAGACTCCAGGGCTTCTTACCCTTTTTGCAAAAATTGTGTACTGAAGTAAATCTTTAAACTGAAAATGTCACTAAGTTCCAACTCTATTTATGCTGCTTTCTCCTTGATTCGAGCCTCTTAAATCTTTTGGGGTTGTGCATATTTTTGTAAACCTGTTCACTTAAATAATTTTTGTTTTTTGTTTAAAAAATATTTGCATTTAACAATGGGCAATAAGAATTACAATTTTATCATCTTTTATATGTATTTTTTTGCACGAGACTGAAGGAGGTCAAACTCCACACCATTTTAAAACTTTCTCATCGATTCGAGCCCTTTGTTTGGAAGGTCATTAAGTGTTAATGTTTGCATATTCTATTTCCATAAAGCAAATTTCTATCAAGATTGACTTCTTGTTCACTCGTTACAACAGTCGAAATATGCTCAGGACGCTTTTAATTTGTAATTTGGGCTCACAATATTACCCACTATGTAATTTCCTTTTGAAATCAGCAATTTTGTATGCAAAAATATTAAAACAGGTATTTACTCATTTTTTCAGTGGTTTCATGACTAATATTTTCCAAGGAATTTTAAAATGTAAATGACACAAGTTTCTGATAGAAAAACATGCTCTATGAACATGAATTTTACTAAAACACAAGGGCTCGAATCGATGAGAAAGCTCGAATCGACGAGAAACAGGCATATATATTTTGTTGGGTTTAATGTCGCAGCAACATAATTATAGGTCATATGGCGACTTTCCAGCTTTGATGGCGGAGGAAGACCCCAGGTGCCCCTCTGTGCATTATTTCATCATGAGCCGGAACCTGAGTAGAAACACCGACCTTCCGTAAGCCAGCTGGATGGCTTCCTTACACAAAGAATTCAATGCCCTGAGTGAGGCTTGAACCCACATTGGTGAGAGGCAAGTCATTTGAAGTCAGCTTTTTGGGCCTTTTTGCATATTTTTAATAAGTCAAGGGCCATAAGTACAGTCTTGCCGAGTACAATCCCAAGCAAAGCCTAGTGTGCATAGGCCCTGTAAGCAAACATTACTAAATAAAGGGTTCTAACTCCAATATGGCTAAATAAAATCCCAAACAAATCGCAAGGAAAACAATTTCAGATACTGAGTAACATTCCTATAAAGTTTCATGACCCAAAGTAAAATCTTCTTGTGATACTTGAAAAACAAACTTTTAGGCCGCATGATTTTTACTCAAACAAGGGCCCCCATTCTGGGATAGCTGAGTAAAATCTCAAACAAGGTGCCCACGTCGAGCCTGCCAGCTGTCAAAAGGACTTGGAGTGCAAAAGACATCTAAGTCCACACAAAAATCCTTGCCAGTAGAGATAGGTCATAATACACATGATGTAACATGCATGTTGTACTACAGAAAAGTGGTTTTGATTTTTCCATATGACCAGTAATAAAAAAATTACAATATAAGCTATATAACAACAAAGGAAAGTAATTCTAGGTTCTTCTGCATGACATTCATGTCTCATGATGGTGAACAATTAAGTGCCAAGTTACATCAAAATCCCTCTATGCATGAAAAAGAAATGCTCCGGACAAAGTCATTCTTGTATCTGACCTTTGACCTCTAAATGTGACCTTGACCTTAGACCTAGGGACCTGATTTTTGCGCAAGACACTTCGTCTCATAATGGTGAACATTCATGCCAAGTTACATCAAAATCCCACCATGCATTAAGAAGAAATGCTCTGGACAAACTCATTCTTCAAACTGACATTTGACCTCCAACTGTGACCTTGACCTTTGAGATAGGAACATGGGGTTTATGCAGTACACTCCTTCTCATTGAGGTTAACATTCATGCCAAACATAAACAAGATTGCTCCATGCTTGTCAAAGTTATGGTCCGGACAAAATCGCACGCAAGCATATGCACCGAACCGCCAAAAGTGGCGACTATGTTGAGCTCACCGCAAGCGGGCACGACAACAAACCATAGGAGCACAACATCGCCTTGGCCATACATATCTTTTGGAGTAAGTCAAGGGCCATAACTCTAGTCTTATAAAGCACAACTGTTCATGCTGGATAATATTCTAATACAGTTTCATCACTCTAGGTTAAATATTACTTTTTGAGATATGTGCAACAACTTTTAAACCTTTGTGTGGGCAGAACTGTAAAATGCCACAAATTTGGAAAATAACTGAATCATATGTCACTTGTTACCTAAATAAACTTATTATTATTATTACTACTACCATAACACTCCACTGATACACACAACTAGGCTTGGCAGTGGAAACTCTTTGTGGAATTCCAAACAGTGATATAGGAGAAGTAGCACAGATATTCAAGAATTTGACAAATCCAGGGTCATTACTCTGCTGAAAATTAGTAAGGTCAAGTGAAACTAAGTTTAATGGTATACAGCAAGTAGTGCAAACAATGTTAAATATGACAAATCATAGGCTATAACTCTGCTAAAAATCAATGAACCAGAACATACAATTGATATGAATAACTAGGCTTGGCACTGATATCTCCTGTAAGGTTTTGTGGAAATCTACTCAATGGTGTAAGAGAAACTGCCAAAATACCATAAAATTTTATTAATTTAGGGCCGTGACTGCCCCGACAATCACAGAACTAGAACATGCCGAAGATATGCGTAATAAAACTTGGCACTAATCATTCCTGTATGGTTTCGTGGAAATCCGCCCTATTATATAAAAGCAGTAGCCAAAACATCAAGATATGCACAACTAGGCTTGGCAATGATCCATCTTATGAGGTTGGGTGTAAATCAGCATAGCAGTGTCAGAAAAGCTGAATGGACAACTTTGTGACATGCAGATGCACAGATGGACAGCACTAAATTAATATGTCTCCAGCACTTCATGTGGGAGATATACTAATATAACTAATCATCTATTATAGCCAAGATCTCAAGGCCTTGCCTTTCCAATATCTTTCATCCTTAATGATGTGAAGATGAAAACTTGCTCGAGATACAGAATGATTGTAAGTAACAAGAGCTGTCCGTAAGACAGCCAGCTCCACTATTCGGCGATTTGACAGTAAAATGAATACATGTCTCAATAAGAGACCACTACTTTTAAAGGAAGACACACCAAGGGGCATAATTCTGTCAAGAACACAAATTAGAGTTATTGGGATTGTTACCACACATGCACATAATGATGGTAAAGATATATTGAGTTTCAAGTCATTATCTTATATAGTACCAAAGTTATGTCCAGAAAACGAAGTTTGTCAAAAGATTTAAGTATGAAAGAGGCATAATTCTGTCAAAAATACAATAACAGTTCTGGGGATTGTAACCACACATGCAGATGATGATTATAAAGAAACATTTTTAATTTCAAGTCATTATCTTTTAAAGTACCAAAGATATGTCTATAAACAAAGCTTTCGAAAAAAATTAACATGAAAATAATTCCAAGTATAACTACTTTGTGACCTTGACCTTGGGTATAATGGGCCCAGCCCCTGCACATACTTTGTTTGTATGCTGGACAATGTTTATTGAAGTTACAGTAACATATATGCAATAGTAACAAAGATATGACAGAAAAACAAAGGTTGCCAAAAAACTTTAACCAAGAAAGGTCAATCCGACACAGACGCCGGGGCGAGTAGCCCTATTCTCCGAATAGTGGAGCTAAAAACTGACTTTCTGAAAGTCAATGGTTCTACCCTTGTGCCAAGTCTGTTTTACTTCACCATTAAAACTGGAAAGTTGCCATGATATGACCTGAATTCTGCCAGATTTATCTGTCCTGTCATTGTACCAACAATACTTATAGAATTACAACAAGAGGGCCATGATGGCCCTATATTGCAAACCTGCTATCATTGCACTTGAGGACAAGAAGGTCCTCAGAAAAAATATCTAAGTCCAAAGGACAGGAACAACAACGGAAAGAAATTTAACCAAAAAGAAAAAAAAATTCTTACAAGGTACAGATATGTCAAAATACACCTAAAAATTGGAGGTACCGTCCATGTTGTACCACAGAAAAGTGGTCTCGGTTTTTCCCTACAGCCAATAATAAAAAAGTTACTAAAAATAAGCTATTTATAGTAATGTAAAAGGGAAGTAATTAAAAAGAAAATTATTGTAAGTGAACAAAAGAAGGACATAAATGAAATTTCAGATCAGTATCTTCATTAGTTACAGAAATATACCCATTTTAATTTGAAATAAAGGGAGGTAATTTGACATAAAATCAATCCATAGTTATCTACCCTGATTGGCTCAGTCCATCTAATGACAATAATGAAATTTCAAATAAGTCCTGTAAGTACTTACTGATATAAATCCATTTTGATTACAATCAGGAGAGGTAATCAGATATAGAATAATTCTGGAACCTACGATTGGATCTGATTTGTCATGGAATCCAAGATTTATTGATGTTGAAGATATTTTGGAAGTTTGTATCAAATAAAACCATAAATGAAGTCTCTATATGGCTGCAAAAGCCAAAATAGCCAATTTTGGACATTTAAGGGGCCATAACTCTGGAACCCATGAAGGAATCTGGCCAGTTCAAGAAAGGAACCAAGATCTTGTGGTGATACAAGTTGTGTGCAAGTTTGGTTAAAATCAAATCAGAAATGAAGCTGCTATTGTGCAGACAAGGTCAAATTAGCTAATTTTGGCCCTTTCAGGGGCCATAACTCTGGAACCCATTAAGGGATCTGGCCGGTTCAAAGATGGAACTGAGATCTTATGGCAACACAAGTTTTGTGCAAGTTTGATTAAATTCAAATCATAAATGAAGCTGCTATTGTGCAGACAAGGTCAAAATAGCTAATTCTGGCCCTTTCAGGGGCCGTAACTCTGGAACCCATAATGGAATCTAGCCAGTTCAAGAAAGGAGCCAAGATCTTATAGCGATACAAGTTGTGTGCAAGTTTGGTTAAAATCAAACCATAAATGAAGCTGCTATTGTGCAGACAAGGTCAAAATAGCTAATTCTGGCCCTTTCAGGGGCCATAACTCTGGAACCCATAATGGAATCTGGCCAGTTCAAGAAAGGAACCAAGATCTTATGGTGATACAAGTTGTGTGCCAGTTTGGTAAAAATCAAATCATAAATAAAAATCTGCTATTGTGCAGACAAGGTCAAACTAGAAAATGCTTTTGTAAAAAAGCGCATGTCTCCCCCAATGCAAAGTCCTATAGGCAAGAAGTCAATAGGGGTCAGGAGCGAAAGTCGAAGAGACACTGATGGTTGGCTGCAATAGGGATCATCTACTTGGCATGTCCAGTCATCCCGCTAAATTTCAACACTCTTGGCCTAGTGGTTCTCAAGTCACTGTTCAGGCTCCTGTGACCTTGGCTTGACCTTTGATCAAGTGACCTCAAAATAAATAGAGGTCATCTACTCTGCATGTCCAATCATCCTATTAAGTTCAACATTATAGGTCAAGTGGTTCTCAAGTTATTTCAAAAAAATGATTTTACATGAACAGGCCACTGTGACCTTGACCTTTAATAGACTGACCCCAAAATCAATAGGGGTCATCTACTCTGCATGTTCAATCATCCTATGAAGTTTCAACATTCTGGGTCAAGTGGTTCTCAAGTTATTGATTGGAAATGGTTTTCCATGTTCAGGCTCCTGTGGCCTTGACCTTTAACAGAGTGACCCTAAAATCATTAGGGATCATCTACTCTGCATGATCAATCATCCTATGAAGTTTCAACATTCTGGGTCAAGTGGTTCTCAAGTTACTGACCGGAAATGGTTTTCAATGTTCAGGCCCCTGTGACCTTGATCTTTCACAGAGTGACCCCAAAATCGTTAGGGGTCATCTACTCTGCATGACCAATCATCCTATTAAGTTTCAACATTCTGGGTCAAGAGGTTCTCAAGTTACTGACCGGAAATGGTTTTCAATGTTCAGGCCCCTGTGACCTTGACCTTGAATGGAGTGACCCCAAAATCGATAGGGGTCATCTACTTTGCATGCACAATCATCCTATGAAGTTTCAACATTCTAGGTCAAGTGGTTCTCTAGTTATTGATCGGAAATGGTTTTCCATGTTCAGGCCTCTGTGACCTTGACCTTTGATGGAGTGACCCCAAAATCAATAGGGGTCATCTACTCTTCATGACCAATCATCCTATGAAGTTTCAACATTCTGGGTCAAGTGGTTCTCTAGTTATTGATCGGAAATGGTTTTCAATGTTCAGGCCCCTGTGAACTTGACCTTTGACGGAGTGACCCCAAAATCAATAGGTTATAATGCAGTAATTCGGTCCAAAATGTGCTTCCGTGGTGTAGTCGAAAGAAGTCCCTTATAAATAGATCCTAATTTTTCCATTTTTCGCGCATTTGCGCGTAAATCGGGGGCCAAATGGGCATTATTTCACTCGTGGAATGAATTTTACATAAAATAGGATATGTTTCATGCTAATGTTCGCATGTTTTCGAGTTGTTTACTTGAAAACGAAAGTAGAGTGTTTATTCTGCGGACCGCTTTCTGAAATGCGGCAATATGAGGGTACCTGACTTCAGTTGACTTGCATTTCACTGCATACTATTCAACACCCCTTTTTCTTTTCGTTTTCTTGAAGCAAATGTATGGATATCTTGTGGAAAATAGGTCTACGACGGAGTGAAAATCTAGAAACTGTAACAAAATTGGTCTGAAGTAGCTGAATTTTATATGAAACAAAGAACAAATTCTTTTATTGGTATATAGCCTATAAGAGCTGAAATAAGACTTTTCTCGAAACACATCACAGTTAGTCTTCATAGTCATAAATCGATTGTATATGTTATAAAATGATGTTTTCAATGCAAAATAATTATTAAATTTGAAAAAAATTGAATTTTGACCATATTTTGAATAGATGCGCCTATTTCGGCAGCAATTTCTGCAATAGAAAGGCCAATATTTTGTCTGCAGAATGTGTGAAAATGCACAAAATGCGTCCATTTGAGTCATATTCATGACGGAATGAATGATATTTCAGAATCAAAGTGAAAAATAATGCATGCAGGTGAAACTTTTACCAAAATTTACAATGAAGCGACCACAGAGCCTAAATTTAGCCCAGAAAATCGGTAGGGGATGGCCTCACTTAAATGTCTATATTTCTCTAAAATCTCGAATTTTCACAATGAAACTTGTTAACATGTTCGGTATTTCATCTTTCTTGAAAATAGAGATGAAAATGTTATGAAATTTGATAAAAAGATATCTCTTATAGGTTATAATGCAGTAATTCGGTCCAAAATGTGCTTCCGTGGTGTAGTCGAAAGAAGTCCCTTATAAATAGATCCTAATTTTTCCATTTTTCGCGCATTTGCGCGTAAATCGGGGGCCAAATGGGCATTATTTCACTCGTGGAATGAATTTTACATAAAATAGGATACGTTTCATGCTAATATTCGCATGTTTTCGAGTTGTTTACTTGAAAACGAAAGTAGAGTGTTTATTCTGCGGACCGCTTTCTGAAATGCGGCAATATGAGGGTACCTGACTTCAGTTGACTTGCATTTCACTGCATACTATTCAACACCCCTTTTTCTTTTCGTTTTCTTGAAGCAAATGTATGGATATCTTGTGGAAAATAGGTCTACGACGGAGTGAAAATCTAGAAACTGTAACAAAATTGGTCTGAAGTAGCTGAATTTTATATGAAACAAAGAACAAATTCTTTTATTGGTATATAGCCAATAGGGGTCATCTACTCTTCATGACCAATCATCCTATGAAGTTTCAACATTCTAGGTCAAGTGGTTCTCTAGTTATTGATCGGAAATGGTTTTCAATGTTCAGGCCCCTGTGACCTTGATCTTTGACGTAGTGACCCTAAATCAATAGGGGTCATCTACTCTTCATGGCCAATCAGGGGTCATCTACTCTTCATGGCCAATCATCCTATGAAGTTTCAACATTCTGGGTCAAGTGGTTCTCTAGTTATTGATCGGAAATGGTTTTCAATGTTCAGGCCCCTGTGACCTTGACCTTTGACGGAGTGACCCCAAAAACAATAGGGGTCGTCTACTCCAGCAGCCCTACAACCCTATAAAGTTTGAAGGTTCTAGGTCATATGGTTCTCTAGTTATTGCTCGGAAATGAAGTGTGACGTACGGACGGACGGACGAAAGGACGGACGGACGGACAGGGCAAAAACAATATGTCTCCGGGGGGAGACATAAATAGCTGATTTTTGCCCTTTCAGAGGCCATAACTCTAGAACCCATAACAGGATCTGGCCAGTTCAATAAAGGAACCAAGATCTTATAATGATACAAGTTGTGTGCCAGTTTGGTAAAAATAAAATCATGAATGAAGCTGCTATTGTGCAGACAAGGTCAAATTAGCTGATTTTGGCCCTTTCAGGGGCCATAACTCTGGAACCCATAATGGAATCTAGCCAGTTCAAGAAAGGAACCAAGATCTTATAGTGATACAAGTTGTGTGCAAGTTTGGTTAAAATAAAATCATAAATGAAGCTGCTACTGTGCAAACAAGGTCAAAATAGCTAATTCTGGCCCTTTCAGGGGTCAAAACTCTGGAACCCATAATGGAATCTGGCCAGTTCAAGAAAGGAACCAAGATCTTATGGTGATACAAGTTGTGTGCCAGTTTGGTAAAAATCAAATCATAAATAAAGCTGCTATTGTGCAGACAAGGTCAAAATAGCTGATTTTGGCCCTTTCAGGGGCCATAACTCTGGAACCCATAATGGGATCTGGCCAGTTCAAGAAAGGAACCGAGATCTTATAGTGATACAAGTTGTGTGCCAGTTTGGTTAAAATAAAATCATAAATGAAACTACTATCGTGCAGACAAGAAACTGTTGACGGACGGACGCACGCACGGACTGACGACGGACGAAGGGTGATCACAAAAGCTCACCTTGTCACTATGTGACAGGTGAGCTAACAAAAACAACCATTAAACAACAAGTAATCATCCGGAAACAGTTTAACTGTTCCGGGTCACTGTAACCTTGACCTTTGATCTACTGACTTTAAAATCATTAGGGGTCATCTCCTGGTCATGACCAAACTCCCTATCATATTTCCTGATCCTAGGCCCAAGCGTTCTCGAGTTATCGTCCAGAAACTGTTTTACTGTTCCTGGTCACTGTGACCTTGACCTTCGACCTACTGATCTCAATATCAATAGCGGTCATCTGCTGGTGATGACCAACCACCCTATCAACTTTCACGATTCTAGGACCAAGCACAGGCTGTCAACCAGGTCTTCTCCAAAATATAGGAAGAATATAGGAATATTTTCACAACAAATATAGGAGTTTTTGGACAGTTTTGAGGCAAAATATAGGAGTTTTCAATCAACTCTTACCTGTACACTTACTGTCTTACTGTTTCTACATTAATCAATGTCTACAATGTCTACCATTCCCTTCAACAGCATCACAATCCAGACAAGACAGAAGACTGCTACAAAGCCCACAACATATTCTTCTGTTCCTTTCATCGCTCTCAAGCTGTTTTCGTGCAGACTTGGAT
Source organism: Mercenaria mercenaria (assembly GCF_021730395.1). Classification (NCBI taxonomy): domain Eukaryota; kingdom Metazoa; phylum Mollusca; class Bivalvia; order Venerida; family Veneridae; genus Mercenaria; species Mercenaria mercenaria. Next base: position 41,283,450 of record NC_069377.1, on the reverse strand, counting down.
TTCATTGATTTTGGAAGTTGGACAGTGAAATAATCCACACTTACCCTCTAGTTTGTTCATACTCTGGTCATGGCTGGCAACAATGTCAACCATCTGCTTGGTACATGTCTTAGGCACAGGCTCTCATCCATGTCATACTCAAGTTGAAGGTCTTTAAAATCTTCTCTTCTGACTGGCTGCTGCTTGAAGAACTGATACATGTCAAAAGTTAACTCTTCTGCATCACTTCCAAAACAGCCGAGACCTTTTCTAAAAGCATTGTGCCCTGTATGGAGGTTGCAGGGTTCAAAGACAAGCAAACCCAGGTTGCCATCTGCTTTCAAACTTTCATTGACTTTTCTGTGAATGGATTTGTTGACATTCGGGCCATCAGATGAGAGACTTATCAAATTCTTCATGGGTAGGTCTACTCAAAATCATTCCCTAATTTAAGGAAAGCTTCACTTACAATGTCAGCTGTTGCATGGCCAAAGTGAAAAGCTTTCAAAAACCTCACAGACACTTCTCCTTCAATATTGCTCCAAAATCTTATCAGTATGTCCATTTGTCTACATTGCTGTGCTGTAGTAGTTTCATCAAACATAAGAACATACCCTAAATTTCCATCTATAACTTCCTTCACAATTGCTTCTGTCAAAAATGGTCTTATGGCTTCTGAAACTATGTATGATGCTTTTGTCCTTGACAAAGAAAACCGATCAGCAATATCACACTTGAACATCTTCTGAAACACTTTGTCAAGGCCATCACATGATCTGAATGAAAAATCAGCAGCTGCTACTTTAAAACACCACAACAGCTCAGATTCTGTGACTTGATGTTTCAAAGGGTGACTTGTGAATACATGTTGTATTTGCCTCTGCTCAATATCGCTTGAACCTACAGTAGCTGGTTTATTAGATGCTCCAGAGGCTGTAGCAGTCACTGTTTTACCGTCACCCTTGGTCAACACTTTTTGGGCAGTGACGAAGTGTTCTCAGTCTCTGAGAAAATCTTCCTGTTGACAATTTAGTAAATGAAGACTTTGAATTTTGGTAAAACTGCATGAACTGTATATTTAAAACAGACACGGTACTTCTGCACCAGTTTGTCATCTTTACTATACTTTTTTGATGTCAGAGATCTCAGAGATTTGCCTCGTATTTCATCATTGGGGAGTATCTGAAAGAAAACGTCTGAACAAGACTTTGATTTACCTGAAAGACCCATGTCCTGTTTCACTAAATGCAAAGTGACCATACAGATGATGAAGAAGAGCAAAACTACATTATCTTAAGGATGGTGATGCTGTGGCAGACATGGGAATTTTCTTACCTATAAAATAAAGAATCCAAAAGCAGTATCAAACCAAGATTTACTCTCTTATTCATCGGCAAGAACTTTACTAAAAAATATAGTAATATTTTTCAGAATATAGGAAAATATAGGAAATATAGGAGGTTTTTCAGAATATAGGATTTTGATCCAAAATATAGGAAAATATAGGAATATAGGAATCAGTTGACATTCTGCAAGCACTCTTGAGTTATCATCCGGAAACAGTTCAAATGTTCCGGGTCACTGTGACCTTGATCTTTGACCTACTGATCTCAAAATCAATAGGGGTCATCTGATGGTCATAACCAATCTCCCTATCAACTTTGATGATCCTAGGCCCAAGCATTCTTGAGTTATCATCCGGAAACCATTTAACTATTCCGGGTCACTGCAGGGGTGTAAAATTCCACTCGCCCACTCGCACTGGCGAGTTAAAGTCTGGATAGGACGAGTGGACCTTGCTGTATACTTGAAAAACGTCAACAAACTTTGGGATGGTTCAGTTGCTACTTTGATTGACTGGAATTTACACGCGAATCGTAAAGATATTAAAACATGCCGGTAATTTTCCATTCCGAGAGCACTAGCAACCTATCATAATATCTAATTTACATTTTTTGTTTATCTACATGTACACAAAAAATGCGCGTAGTGCATTCAATTTTTAACATTATCGCTTCAATTTTTCAACACCGCTTAATTACTTATTTACTTATGTAAGCAAATTTGCATAAAAACAGACGAATTTTAATATAATCATTTGTTAAATTTCAAACAGCGCGATCTTAATTACTTATTTCTTTCTAAGAGAAAATAAGTGATACAAACTATGGGCATAAAATTCAGACTTTTGACCAGAAAGAACAAACAAGAGGGCCATGATGGCCCTATATCACTCACCTGTTATCAATGCACTTGAGGCCAAGAGGGTCCTCAGAAAAAATATCTAAGTCCAAAGGACAGGAACAACAAAGGGAAAAAATTTAACCAAAAAGAAAAAAAAATTCTTACAAGGTATAGATATGTCAAAATATACCTAAAAATTGGAGGTACCATCCATGTTGTACCACAGAAAAGTGGTCTCAGTTTTTCCCTACGGCCAATAATGAAAAAGTTACTAAAAATAAGCTATTTATAGTAACGTAAATGTGAAGTAATTAAAAAACAAAAAATATTATAAGTGAACAAAAGAAGGATCTGCCAAATAAATCTGTTGACATAAATGAAATTTCAGATCAGTATCTTCATTAGTTACGGAGATATACCCATTTTAATTTGAAAGAAAGGGAGGTAATTTGACATAAAATCAGTACATAGTTATCTACCCTGATTGTCTCAGTCCAACTTATAACAATAATGAAATTTCAAATAAGTCCTGTAAGTATTTACTGATATAAATCCATATTTATTACAATAAGGGGAGGTTATCAGATATAAAATAACTCTGGAACCTACGATTGGATCTGATTTGTCATGGAATCCAAAATTTATTGTTGTTGAAGATATTTTGGAAGTTTGTATCAAATAAAACCATAAATGAAGTCTCTATATGGCTGCAAAAGCCAAAATAGCCAATTTTGGACCTTTAAGGGGCCATAACTCTGAAACCCATGATGGAATCTGGCCAGTTCAAGAAAGGAACCAAAATCTTGTGGTGATACAAGTTGTGTGCAAGTTTGGTTAAAATCAAATCATAAATGAAGCTGCTATTGTCCAGACAAGGTCAAAATAGCCAATTTTGGCCCTTTCAGGGGCCATAACTCTGGAACCCATTATGGGATCTGGCCGGTTCAAGAAAGGAACCGAGATCTTATGGTGACACAAGTTTTGTGCAAGTTTGGTTAAAATCAAATCATAAAAGAAGCTGCTATTGTGCAGACAAGGTCAAAATCGCTAATTTTAACCCCTTCAGGGGCCATAACTCTGGAACCCATAACGGAATCTGGCCAGTTCCAGAAAGGAACCAAGATCTTATGGTGATACAAGTTGTGTGCAAGTTTGGTAAAAGGTTAGAGACCACCAATTGTTTTCCCATAGACTTACATTGTAACATTATGGCGTGTACGGCCTTCCATACATCGAAACATGTATATCTAATTACAAGTTTTTCAAGAACTATCTTAGTTCTACCAAAATATCGGACGAAAAACATATGAATAGTGATACTTTATTTAAGTAATTTTCGTGTGAATGAGATGACCCCCTGTTTACATCATTGACATGGCAGGAGAAATTCGTTTGATAAGGGGCCATAACTCTGGAACCCATAATGGGATCTGGCCAGTTCAAGAAAGGAGCCGAGATCTTATGGTGATACAAGTTGTGTGCAAGTTTGGTTAAAATAAAGTCATAAATGAAACCACTATCGTGCAGACAAGAAATTATTGACGCACGGACGCATGCACACACGGACGACGGACGAAGGATGATCACAAAAGCTCACCTTGTCACTATGTGACAGGTGACCTAAAAACAGAATAAAAAAAATCTTAAATAATGAAAAAGCAGCAGTAATTTAAATACATTGAGTAAAACGATTTTTTTGGTAAAAAGGTTTCTGTCAGTGCGGCGGAATAGGTTCAGGACCTCGTGGATGTTAATAGTAATGTGGTTTTAAAATAAAACAAAATGATGTTGTTGCGGTTTTTAATAAGTTTTAAATGAATCTTTGTACATGTGTTTTTTGATAAAATATTCTTCTCAAACGGTAATGTAAATTCCTTGAAGGCAAATAGGTCACAGGGGTAGGATTTCCACTATTATCGTTTCAGACATTGACTTGTCAGTTTATACGCGATATTGCACATTCGCTTTTAATAACAAATTAAGGAAGAAACTTTTTTATTGATTTCTGCTTCTCATCAATTTAAAGAATCGAGGTGGTATGATCAGACAGTGATGTGTCACACTGCGCGAAAACTGTAATATGACGTAATGCCATGACAATCTCGTGCAACAATACCGCTTTGATCTCCACTTCAGATGTCATGATACCGACACACTTCTTTTAGCTCTTTGAGAGGATGTTAACTGATGATGAAAACAAGGCCAATTACTTAGTTTATCAACAGAATAATTACCGATGATCATCAACATTTTTTTTTCGCTTTCATGACGGGTAGGTGGATGATGATTATTGTGTCCATATTTTTAGGACTTACTAATTATTTTTCGGGAAAAAAGTCTTGAGAAAATGAAAATAACTGGTATTTAATACTTTCCTGACACTTTGGGAAACTACGGTAGGGGTTAGACTGTGCTTATTATTACTATCGATGCAGTTATTATGGAGAGCAACTTGATGGTGGAGATGACAAAATTAGTGAAAGAAAAAGAAAAATGTCTGGTGTGAAAAGGAAATTTAAGAGTAACAAAAATGAATAATCAAAAAGGAAACGTAGTGTACGAGCTATGTGTTATATTTGAAATTTGCTTGTTCTACATAATACTCCTTCCATAAAACATGACAGTATTAAAAATGTCAATTATTAGGGCGAGTGACTGTTCACTAAGGGCGAGTAGATTTTACTAGCTACTAGTCCTGCAGGGCAAGTGGTGTGAAAAAGAATTTTACACCCCTGCACTGTGACCTTGACTTTTGACATACTGACCTCAAAATCAATAGGAGTCATCTGCTGGTGATGACCAACCTCCCTATCAACTTTCATGACCCTAGGCCCAAGCATTCTTGAGTTATCATCCAGAAACGGATTGGTCTACTTACAGACCGACCAACAGACTGACCAACATCTGCAAAACAATAAACCCCTCCTTCTTCGAAGGGGGGCATAACTAGATAATGTTTACCTTACAATTTCAAGCAATCACACACCAGACACCCCTGACACTCAAAACTTTCCTGCATTCACAGAAGAGTGTTAATAAGAGCCGGACTTTAATATTTAAATCCACATGTGGAAATGTAGGAAACAAGAGGGCCATAATGGCCCTATATCGCTCACCTGTCATCATTACACTTAAGGACAAGAAGGTCAAAAAACCTATAAATTGGAGGTACCATCCATGTTGTACCACAGGAAAGTGGTCTCGGTTTTTCCCTACGGCCAATAATAAAAAAAGTTACTAAATAAGCTATTTATAGTAACATAAAAGAGAAGTAATTAAAAAAAAATTATTGTAAGTGAACAAAAGAAGGATCTGCCAAATAAAAACAAGAGCACTGCAATGCAACGCAAATGCAGAGCAATAAACACACAAAACAAAGTCATATGACCTTTGACCCCTAAGTGTGACCTTGACCTTGAAGTGACCATCAGAAACATGTACTCTGAACATCGTTTCGATGAGGTGAACATTTGTGTCAGGTTTCTTTGAAATCCTTCAAGGGGTTCAAGAGTTACAGAGCGGAAGGGAAATTGCTAACCAACAGACAGACAGACAAATGGACACCTAGGCGAAAACATAATACGTCTCTTAGGGCCTATAAAAAGGAATCGGGATCTTATGGTGATACAAGTTGTGTGCAAGTTTGGTTAAAATCAAATCATAAATGAAGCTGCTATTGTGCAGACAAAGTAAAAATAGCCAATTTTGGCCCTTTCCAGGGCCAGAACTCTGAAACCCATTATGGGATCTGGCCAGTTCAAGAAAGGAGCCAAGATCGTATGGTGACACAAGTTTCTGTGCAAGTTTGATTAAATTCAAATCATAAATGAAGCTGCTATTGTGCAGACAAGGTCAAAATAGCTAATTCTGGCCCTATCAGGGGCCATAACTCTGGAACCCATAATGGAATCTGGCCAGTTCAAGAAAAGGAATCAAGATCTTGTGGTGATACAAGTTGTTTGCAAGTTTGGTTGGTTAAAATCAAATCATAAATGAAGCTGTTATTGTGCAGACAAAGTAAAAATAGCTAATTTTGGCCCTTTCAGGGGCCATAACTCTGAAACCCATTATGGGATCTGGCCGGTTCATGTAAGGAACCGAGATCTTACGGTGACACAAGTTTTGTGTAAGTTTGATTAAATTCAAATCATAAATGAAGCTGCTATTGTACAGACAAGGTCAAAATAGCTAATTTTGGCCGTTTAAGGGGCCATAACTCTGGAACTCAAAATGGGATCTGGCCAGTTCAAGAAAGGAACCAAGATCTTATGGTGATACAAGTTGTGTGCAACTTTGGTAAAAATCAAGTCATAAATAAAGCTGCTATTATGCAGAAAGGTCAAAAAAGCTAATTTTGGCCCTTTCAGGGGCCATAACTCTGGAACCCATAATGGGATCTGGCCAGTTCAAGAAAGGAACCAAGATCTTATGATGATACAAGTTGTGTGCAAGTTTGGTTAAAACTAGAATGTGTCTGTAGAACACAGGGTGTGCCCCCCACCCCCACTGGTACATTTGTCACAAATAAGGGGAAATCATTCAAATGACTGCTGTCTTAATGGGGTATAGCCTCAAAAAAAAATTAATTATGAAATGGGTTCATTATTCTATACCATATACTTTTTAAGCTATGAGCATCACAAACAAAAAATCCACTATTTTGGCTATTTCAAGGGCCTTAACTCTGTAATAAAGGCTAAAATTCTCAAGAAAAATGCCAAGTGTGCAAGGTCAGATAATGATAAAGACTCAAGCAAGGTTTCATGAATTTACATTAAATACTTTTTGAGTGAGGCACATAATTAGGTGAAAATGTGTATTTTTTGACTATTTTAGGGACCATAACTCTGGATATAGGGGACTGACCCAGATGAAAAATAGGAGGTGCGCAAGTTCATATCATGATAAAGATTCATGCAAGGTTTCATCAATTTATATCAAATACTTTTTGAGTTTGGCGTGTCACAAGTTGAAAATGTGCATTTTTGACTATTTCAGGGGCCATAACTCTAGAAATAGGGTGCGGACCAAAATGAAAAATAGGAGGTGCGCAAGTTCATATCATGATAAGACTCATGCAAGGTTTCATGAATCTATATCAAATACTTTTTGAGCTAGGCGTGTCACAAGGTGAAAATGTGCATTTTCAGCTATTTCAGGGGCCATAACTGTAAAAATAGGGGGCGGAGCCAGATGAAAAATGGGAGGTGCACAAGTTCATATCATGATTAAGACTCATACAAGGTTTCATGAATCTATATCAAATACTTTTTGAGCTAGGCGTGTCACAAAGTGAAAATGTGCATTTTTGACTATTTCAGGGGCCATAACTCTAAAATTAGGGGGCGGAGCCAGACGAAAAATAGAAGGTGCACAAGTTCATATCATGATAAAGACTCAAGCAAGGTTTCATTAATTTATATCAAATACTTTTGAGCTAGGCGTGTCACGAACTTCGGACGGACGGACGGACGGAAGTTCTCACGAAACGGTATTTATGTGACACCCCCATTGTTCTCTCTATTGTTCTATCAGTCACATAAAAAGAAAAAAGGTCACATAAACAGAACGGAATGAATGACATCAAAGAGAAAGTACCGTTATGAAGTCACTTAACCATCATTTCGCGGGCACGCATGCACGCACAGACGGACGGACGGACAAGAGCAAATCTATATGCCCCCACCACTCATGGGGGGGCACAATAAAATCATAAATGAAACCCATATCGTGCAGACAAGAAATTGTGGACGGATGACGGACAGACGAAGGGCGATCACAAAAGCTCACCCTGTCACTATGTGACAGGTGAGCTAACAAAAGCTGTCTGATGACAGCGCGCTCGACTATTCGAAGAATTGATTGAAGAATGGGGTCAAAATATTTCTACGGATATTCAGACAAAAGAAATAAATAGATTAGACAAACAAGGTTCCTGTATTACTTTGATTTCGATAAGTCTTGCACTAAATGGCAATATATGAGCCAATTTCAAAGTCCAAAAAGGGCCATAATTCAGTCAAAATAGTTATGTACTCTTGCCTACAGATGTAAATCATAATGATAAGCAAGTGTTCAAAGTTTAAAAGCCATATGTCAAATAGTTTTGACAAAACATGGTCTTGTACGAAAACAGAACCAATTTCAAAGTCCAAAAAGGGCCATTATTCAGCCAAAATAGATGACAGAGTTAATATGTTCTCTTTCCTACAGATAGAGACTATTATACTAAACAAGTGATAAAAGTTTCAAAGCCATATGTCAAACACTTTACAAAAAATATGAACTGGTACGAAAAACTTAACCAAGATTTCGAAGTCAAAAGGGGCCATAATTCAGCCAAAATCCTTGATGGAGTTATGTATTCTTGCCTGTAACTGGACATGGTGATGGGTGATGGTAAACAGGTGTTGAAAGTTTCAAAGCTTTATCTCAAAAGACTTTGTCAAAATATGAACTGGTACGAAATATTAACCCAGAACTCTAAGTCAAAAAGGGCCATAATTCAGCCAAAATCCTTGATGGAGTTATGTGCTCTTGCCTATAACTGGACATAGTGATGGTAAACAAGTGTTGAAAGTTTCAAAGCTTTATCTCAAAAGACTTTGTCAAAATTTGGACTGGTACGAAAAACTTAACCAAGGTGTGACGCCGAAACCAACGCCGTGGTGAGTAGGATAGCTCTACTTATTCTTCGAATAGTCGAGCTAAAAACAGTATGAAAGAGGGTATGAAGTAGCACTGTCATAGCCTCTATTGTGTACTTTAAGAAAAGCATGCTATTAATAACAAACCTCCTTCGAACTCTTTCAGCCTCTTTTTTCAGCCAGACTGGGTCGTTCTTTTTACGCTCTCTGTAGCGCTTCTGTCTCTCAGTATTTCTCTGTTTTATTATTGTCTCCTGAACTTCAAACTGTGAAAATTAAGATATGAATTTCTTCTGATTAAAAAAAAAAATTATTGACAAAACATACTCATTATACTTTGCTTAGAAAAGATGTTGTAAACAAACACAAGCAAAACATGAAAACAAGACAGTCCTAGATTGTTCACCTTAAGGAGTTTCATAGCTTGCTTGAATAGTTTTGGAAGTGGGTCACACAGCAACATTACAGTGAAATTCTTCTGAAAAAAGGCCAGTGTTTTCTGACAAGTTCCCACTCAATTAATATGGGCAGGTAAAGTTGGTGTGGAAAGGACGGAGGGTTTGATGACACAGGATACTAAAACACATTATAAATACTAAATATAAAAAAAAAATCTTTTTTTACTTGCTGAAGGGGGAGGCAGGGTTCGACACTAACGGTGTCCCGGGGGCCCGAGGATCCCAAATTTTGAGGAGGAACACAACTTCTAAAAGCTGGGATTCCGGCTGGATACCTATTTTTTTGTCAATGACATCCAAAAAGTAAAAGATAAATACCTGTTTGAAAAATATTTTAATTAATAATCAATCGCTTTATTTTCGTTCATTTCCTAAAGAAACAAATTCCGGATGTTTAGTAACTCAAAATATGGGATTTCGTCATCATTATTTACGTACAAGATCATGTGGTTACTATTTAAATATATCGGGTACTTTTCAAAGAAAGACACCGGGGTCTTTTCCTACATGTGCACGACGCTACGTCATGGAAAATTACTGAGAAAACTGCTTGCAACTGGCCGGTTCGCGGGACTTTTCCTCGTTCTAAAAATAACAACCATTTAACATCTAAGTATTTTTAAATGTGTTAGGTCATGAAGGTCACGCGTGATACACGCAGATTTCCCCTGAACAACAATTTGTGTTTACGATGGCTTGGAATTTACACAAAGAAGTATAGTATAAAATATATTTATTTTTATAGCTCTTTGCCTTACATAACGGGAAGTGTTAATCAAAACAGAAGGGCCGCGGCTTCCAAATATTTTATGACACCCCAAGAGTTAATTGCAGCGGAAGTCACCAGTGATGTACCGACGTTTGATCATCAAAATATTACTTAATATTATCTAAAAATATTTTAATTTTTAGCACAAGAATACTGTAGTCGGTTACGAGTCTCGATCTCAGCGATCTTTTTGCACTTTCAGAAATTTTACGATCCGTTATTTTTGTAGTGTTATTCAGTTTGATGGTTGTTTTTTTTTATATAAATACGTTACCGATTCCGATTCGGAAGATAAGTCTATTAACTATAAATCAAACTTTCAAACATCAAAATGAAATTGTATATGAATTTCAATGTGAAAGTAATCCAAAACAGAATTTTATGCCTAAAAATATAATTCCCTTACTTTAACACTTTATATCTTCAAACCTCAAGAGAAACTACAATAAATTTTGTATCATCGGAAATATAAATGCCAGGTAATATTAAGATTTTATATTTTAAAATATATGAAGAGAAGTCAAGAATTTCAAGAATTTTTTTTTTATATTATAATTTTTAGTGGTTGTCACAACAGACTTGACAATGATTATATCTATAAGATACAAGTGTCTCCAAAGTCGAGACCTTGTCTTGACATTGGCAAACATGTAAATTGATATCAGTTTGGATACATTCTTCTGTAGGTGTTAAGGTGTCAGCCACTCAATACAGAGGTTGCGGGTTCGAATCCCACTGGGGTCACGACCGTAACTTCTCATAAGACACCTGTTGTGATTGCTTTTATATATCATATTATGAGGGATCCCAAAGCCTGAGGAGGACCCCCAGATTTAAAAAGTAGAGATTCCTTTGGGAACCTTGTTCAAATAAGTTAGTGTCTAACCCTGGGGAGGTGGGGTGGAGAGGAGGGTAATGTGGGCAGTAGGGGATGGTGACATGATACTAAAGAAGTATCAAGAAACAGAAGTCACTAAAAGTAAATAAAACAAAATTTGCTGGGGTGATGAGAGGTTATTGAGGTGGAAGCTTTATGGGTCTCTGAATGTCCAATCATCCTATGAAGTTTCAACATTCTGGGGCAAGTGGTTGTCAAATTACTGATCGGAAACGGTTTTCCATGTTCTTGCCCCTGTGATCATGACCTTTGAAGGCGCAAAAACAATTGGGAGAGTGGGATGGGGGGGGAAATATTATTATGGACAACTGACATCCAACAATTCTTAAAACTCACCATGATCACTTCATGCTCTAGTGAGCTTAAAATCATGTCAAAATTTATAACTGGTTACCAGACAAGAACTGCTTCATCTTTTTCCCAAATTTTAATGCTAGAGTAAGACATTACTTCAGTGTACCATCTTTAAAGACTAAACAACCAACCTCTTCTTTCTTCAGAATTCTGCAATCCTATGGCCACTATTAAGCCCTACACGACAGTACTCACCTTACTATCACTTGCACCAAGCTCATCTGTCTCAATGTCTATGTTGAAGCTAGATCCACCTCGATCAAGTCCTCTTTTCTTCGAAACCTTTAACCTTCTACCCCTCCCTTTACCACGACCAGCATGAGACGTAGCATTCTGGGTACTAGCCCTAATCCTCAGCCGTTCTTTTTCCCGAAATGCCTCCAACTCATCTGAACTCATTCTTGCGAACTTTCTTGCTCTATAAGCCCTTTGTATTTCTGCTCTTGTCAAAGTAGATCTCCTTCCTGGTTTCCTTCCACGTTTACTTGGTGTTACATCACTTCTACTTTTAGATTCTACTTCAACAGATTCTTTTTGTGATAAATCCTTCAACTTATTTCTTTCTGTAGGTTGTTCACTATCTGCTATAATCGCACTTGTCAACAGTTCTGACTTTAATTTAGCTTTTCTCTTTCTTGGCGATTCTTCCAAAGCATCATTTAGTGCGGTAAAATTCATCACATAGTCTTCCATTTGATCAACATCACTTTTTGATTCAGTTTTTAAATTACATGCTCTAAGTAAAGATGAAACAGGGGCTTTACCTCCTCTACCCCTACCTCTCCCTCTTCCCCGCCCCCTCCCCCTTGCCGGTAATATTCCACCCCGTCCCTTCGACAACAATATTTCATCTTGACCCTTTGAAGTTAAATTAGCTCCTTGATCCTTTTTTGATGATGCAACAGTTCTTTCCTCACTAGTTTTTACACCAGCCTTTATCAATGACTCCTTACAAAGCAACTTTCTACCCCTTCCCCGTCCCCTTGAGGGTTTAAGTCCTGCTTTTAATCCATGAGTTTTGGTCTGTGCATTCTTTTCTGATTCCAGTATTTTTTTTTTACTAATTACAATATTTCCATTTGAATTTTCAGTCTTGTCTCTACATTCCGAGTGGAATTTTTCACAGAATTCAATAATTTTGCATATTTTAAACATATCTGCCAATTTCCGCACAGTTTCTACAGTACTTTGTGTCAGTTTTAATTCACCACCATAAATATACTGCAGCACAGCCTCTAATGCTTGAATATCGGTTTCAACTGGAAGCTGTATAACCAGTCTATTGTCAGATGCAATGGTTTCACCCATGTTCACAAATGCAGGGCTAGCTATTGCTAAAACAACCTTATGGAACTGAAAAAGAGAAAAATAGCAGATCATTTCACATACAACAAGAGCTGTTCGTAAGACAGCCAAGCTCGACTATTCGAAATATTGTCACAGAAGCAGGAAATTATTACCCAAAATGTTAAATATCAAGAGTTTTAAGTTCCGAAACGGGACATAATTTGACCAAATTGCATAGTAGAGTTATGGGACTTGATGCTATCAACTAGTTTTATAACCCCGAAGAAACATGTTAAGTTTCAATTCCATATCTGCATTATTTTTGGAGATAGTAACTTGAAAAAGAAAAAATAAGTTTCAAATCTATATGCCTTTTAGTAATAGCTGTATGTACTTGCACGCAAAACTTTAACCCAAATTTTGTAAGTCCAAAAGGGGGCATAATTTGGCTAAAATGAAGGTCAGAGTTATGGGACTTGATTCTATCAACTAGTTCTATAACCCCGAAGACACATGTGAAGTTTCAATTTAATATCTGCATTAGTTTTGGAGATAGTAACTTGCATGTAAAACTTTAACCAGGATTTTCTAAGTCCAAAAGGGGGCATAATTTGGCTAAAATAAATGTCAGAGTTATAGGACTTGACCAGTGAGGTAGGTAATTGATCTAGAAAAAGAAAAAATAAGTTTCAAATCTATATGCCTTTTAGTAACAGCTGTATGTACTTGCACGCAAAACTTTAACCAAAATTTTCTAAGTCCAAAAGGGGGCATAATTTGGCTAAAATGAAGGTCAGAGTTATGGGACTTGGTGCTATCAACTAGTTTTATAACCCCGAAGACACATGTGAAGTTTCAATTCAATATCTGCATTAGTTTTGGAGATAGTAACTTGCATGTAAAACCTTAACCAGAATTTTCTAAGTCCAAAAGGGGGCATAATTTGCTCAAAATACATGTTAGAGTTATGGAACTTGACCCAGTGAGGTTCGTAATTGACCTAGAAAAAGAATAAATAAGTTTCAAAGCTATATGCCTTTAAATGATAGCTGTATGTACTTGCATGCAAAAACTTAACCAAGGTGTGACGCCGACGCCAGGGTGAGTAAAATAGCTAGACTATTCTTCGAATAGTCGAGCTAAAAACTTGTAACTTATATTCCTAATATGATAATATAAGAATGCCCAACAATTATCTATTAGAGATGGCAATTTCTGACATTAATGAAAGGCCTTCACAAGTTCATCAATGATTCTCTAATCATATCTATAAACTATACCACTGAAAGAAATTACTTTGACTAAAATACTGTAAATATTGAATTTCGTATTATTCTGTATTCTGTGATTTATTGCTATTAAAAGCAGTTAATACCTCTAAATTATACATTTTTTGTACACAATGAAATATTTAGTTATGTCTTTGTAATACAAGCTTCTTTTTTTTGGGAGGGCAGCCATCAACAACAAGAGTAGCAGACTGTCACAAAATAAGCTCGTCATCGAACCTGGCCTAATTCAAGGGCCATAATCTAAGAGTGCCTGGGGCGATTTTGCTGGTTATCAAACTTGATCGAGATATTATGCCCACAAACATTGTCAGCAAGTTCGGATGAAAACTGTTGGACTTAGAGAGCTGACAAAGCTAAATTCGCAGATTTTGAGTAATTCAAGGGCCATATTCTAAGAGTGCCTGGGGCAATTTGGCTGGTTATCAAACTTGGCCTGGATATTATGCCCACAAACATTGTCAGCAAGTTTGATGAAGATCGGATGAAAACTGTTCGACTTAGAGAGCGGACAAGGCTAAATTTGCAGATTTTGAGTAAATCAACGGCCATAACCCAAGAGTGCCTGGGGCGATTTTGCTTGTTATCGAACTTGGCCGAGATATTATGCCCATAAACATTGTCACTAACTTTAGTGAAGATCGGATGAAAACTGTTCGACTTAAGAGAGCGGACATGCTTTTGGACACTGACTGCATGCCCACCTGCCAGCCACGGGTGTTCATATAATATGCCCCACTCTTTCAGAGACGGGCGTATAAAAATTAATGTACAACACATATGCCAAACATGATAGTCCCTTACAGGACTTGTGTATATTAAGGTATTTAATATTTTGTAACCTTGAGAAGATGCAGGGACTAATGAACATTGTCACTATGAGAAAGCAAAGCAAGTTTCAACTGAAGATCATAAGAAATAAATCAAGATGTTTGACTTCATAAAAAACTTGAACCAATGTGGAAACCAACAGAACTTCTGGTGTCAAAATAATTTTCCTTACAGAATTTCCTCAGTTTATTGCTGTTTATTTATTATTATATTTATACTGATATTTTGATTCACAAGATATGGGTCACCAATAAGAATTTGAATATTTTAAGGTCTTAAATGATGCAATATCACATATCTAACAAGAGGGCCATGATGGCCCTATATCCCTCACCTGAGTACCATTGCTTTAACCAAAAACAAAAAGAAAAAATTCTTACAAGGTACAGATATGTCAAAATAAACCTAAAAATTGGAGGTACCATCCATTTTGTACCACAGAAAAGTAGTCTGTTTTTCCCTACGGCCAATAATAAAAAAAGTTTCTTAATAAGCTATTTATAGTAACATAAAAGGGAAGCAATAAAAAATAATATTGTAAGCGAACAAATAAAGGATCTGCCAAATAAAACTGCCAAATAAAAACAAGAGCACTGCAATGCAACGCAAATGCAGAACAATATTCACATAAAACAAAATCATATGACCTTTGATCCTTAAGTGTGACCTTGACATTGAATTTAGCCATCCGAAACATGCGCTCTGCACATCCTTTCAATGAGTGAACATTTGTGTCAGGTTTCTCTGAAATCCATCAAGGGGTTCAAGAGATACAGAGCAGAAGGGAAATTGCTAACCAACGCACAGACAGACAGACGGACACCGAGGTGATAACATAATACGTCCCTGCAGGCGTATAAACAAGAGCTGTCTCCGTAGGATGACACATGCCCCCAATGGCACTTTGAATGAATAGTTATGGCCGATGTTAGAGTTTAGGACCTTTGACCTACGGAGCTGGGTCTTGCGCGCGACACATCGTCTTACTGTGTCACACATTCATGCATTGTTATTTTAAAATCCATGCATGAATGACAAAGATATGGACTGGACACGCCCATCAATGCACTATCATGAAAAATGATCTTTAACGTCTAAGTGTGACCTTGACCTTTGAGCTACGGACCTGGGTCTTGCGTGTGACACGTCGTCTTACTGTGGTACACATTCATGCCAGGTTATTTGAAAATCCATCCATCGATGACAAAGATATGGACCGAACACACCCATCAATGCACTTTCCATTAACATCTAAGTGTGACCTTGACCTTTGAGCTACGAACCTGGGTCCTGCACATGACTTGTCGTCTTACTGTGGTACACATTTATGCCAAGTTATTTGAAAATCCATCCATCGATGACAAAGATATGGACCGGACACGCCCATCAATGCACTATCCTTTAACGTCTAAGTGTGACCTTGACCTTTGAGCTACGGACCTGGGTCTTGCGCACTGCACGTCGTCTTACTGTGGTACACATTCATGCCAAGTTATTTGAAAATCCATCCATCGATGATGGACCGGACACGAAAATTGCGGACAGACCGACAGACGGTTCAAAAACTATATGCCTCCCTTCGGGGGCATAAAAAGAATCCAGATCTTATGGTGATACAAGTTGTGTGCAAGTTTGGTTAAAATCAAATCATAAATGAAGCTGTTATTGTGCAGACAAGGTCAAAACAGCCAATTTTGGCCCTTTCAGGGGCCATAACTCTGGAACCCATTATGGGATCTGGCCGGTTCAAGAATGGCACCAAGATCTTTTGGTGACATAACTTTTGTGCAAGTCTGATTAAATTCAAATCATAAATGAAGCTGCTATTGTGCAGACAAGGTCAAAATAGCTAATTCCGGCCCTATCAGGGGCCATAACTCTTGAACCTATTATGGGATTTGGCCGGTTCAAGAAAGGAACCAAGATCTTATGGTAACACAAGTTTTGTGCAAGTTTGGTTAAAATCAAATCATAAATGAAGCTGCTATTGTGCAGACAAGGTCAAAATAGCAAATTTTGACCCCTTCAGGGGCCATAACTCTGGAACCCATAATGGAATCTGGCTAGTTCCAGAAAGGAACTAAGATCTGATGGTGATACAAGTTGTGTGCAAGTTTGGTAAAAATCAAATCATAAATAAAGCTGCTATTGTGCAGACAAGCTCAAAATAGCTAATTTTGGCCCTTTCAGGGGCCATAACTCTGGAACCCAATGTGGGATCTGGCCAGTTCAAGAAAGGAACCGAGATCTTATGGTGATACAAGTTGTGTGCAAGTTTGGGTAAAATAAAATCATGAATGAAACCATCTATCGTGCAAACAAAAAATTGTTGACGGACAGACGCACGCACGGACGGACTGATGACGGACGAAGGGTGATCACAAAAGCTCACCTTGTCACTATGTGACAGGTGAGCTAAAAACAGAAATTACTATAAATCTAAAATCACAAAAATGTGTTACAACCCAAAAATGCCACAATATGCAAAATATTCGTGGTACTGTACATCCATACAGAATTTGGTTAAATTCCACCGGTAGTCCAGACTTATTGACAGACAGACAAATGAACAAGACAAAATCAATATATCTCACTACATGTGGGGGGAGAGTATTTACTTATAGTGATACATGTTCACCTGTACGCTTCCACAGGAGACAAAGCCTGACATAAACATACACTGTATCTTTACTAACCTATCTCATTTTTGTTTCATTTATAATGTTTAAATAGCTTATCAAAATAATAATATTCATTTATAAGAGCGAGTTGGGTTTTACGGCGAATTGACACAAAATGGAGGCCCCCATAGCCAAGTGGGTAAGACCACTGACTTAGAATCAATCGCAACAGTGTTGGTTAAGTGTAGAATTCTTGTGAGGAAGCCATTCAACTGGCCTATGGAAAGTTGGTGCCCACCCATGACTACAACAGTGTTCAGAGGGACACTTGGGATCATCATCATCATGCAAAGATGGAGGTCACCAAATGATCTAAATCGTGTCGATGTGATTCTGAATCCCAACAAAACAACTCGACACTATTAGTTCAACTGAATAGTGCTATAAAGCTGAAAACTTAAAGAGTGTGCAAATGGGAGATATGGAGTCTTTAAATTGGTTTATGAAGAGTTGTGTGACATTATTCGGACCTCCCCAAAGTAAAATATATCTGAAAAAAGTATAGTTTATTTTGTCTAAAATATCATTTTTACCTTGAACACCCTACTTCCAACTTCAATAGAAGCATCACATAATTTACCATTTCTCCACAACTCACACACACTTTGAACAAAGTTCAGTTGAAAATCGGGGCTTGTAAAAACATTCTCCATCATTCCTGTAAATAAGCAACATTAAACAAGAGGGCCAAGATGGCCCTAGGTCGCTCACCTGAAAAACAACCATAACAATGTAAACATGATTGACCTAGTGATTTCATGGAAACAAATATTCTGGCTAATTTTCATTTGGATTGGACCAAAAATGTGGTCTCTTGAGTTTAAACAAGTGTTTTCTTTGATATGACCTAGTAACCTAGTTTATCACCTCAGATGACCCATATTCAAACCTAAATTTCACCAAGGCAATCATTCTGACCAAATTTCATGATGATCAATTGAAAAATACAGCCTCTATCGCATACACAAGGTTTTTCTTTGATTTGACCTAGTGACCTACTTTTTGACCCAGATGACCCATATTCAAACTCGACCTCGATTTCATTAAGGCAATCATACTGACCTAATTTCATGAAGATCAATTTAAAAATACAGCCTCTATCACACAAGGTTTTTCTTTGATTTGACCTAGTGACCTACTTTTTAACCCCAGATCACCCATATTCAAATTCGACCTAGGTTTTATCAAGGCAATCATTCTAACCAAATTTCATGAAGATCAATTTAAAAATACAGCCTCTATTCGCATACACAAGGTTTTTCTTTGATTTGACCTAGTGACCTACTTTTTGACCTCAGATGACCCATATTCGAACTCGACCTAGAATTCATCAAGGCACTTACTCTGACCAAATTTCATTAAGATCAATTGAAATATATAGCCTCTATCGCATACACAAGCTAAATGTTGACAGATGACAGACGGACGTCGGACATCCAGCGATCAAAATAACTCACTTGAGCATTGAGCATTGCTCAGGTGAGCTAAAAAACAGTAAAATAAATACATGTAACTGTGCTTACTATATTCCAAGATGCTTAGAGAAATTGTATAATTGAATGCATTAGTTGCATTTATACATACTAAAAAGGTCTTAACACTAATTAATTAAGTTTTAATACTAACTAAGTTGTCACAGGAGTGACGAATTATACCCCCACAATATGGCCTCGTCACAGAACTAAGCCAATGTCAAAGCCGAACTTGCATGACCTTTGACCTACTGACCTCAAAATCAATTGGGGTCATCTGCTGGTCATGATCAACCTCCCTATGAAGTTTCATGATCCTCGGCCCAAGCATTCTCAACTTAGTTCGAAAACTGTTTAAATGTTCCAAGTCACGATGACCTTGACCTAAGACCTACTGACCTCAAAATCATTAGGGGTCATCTGCTGGTAATGACCAACCTCCCTATCAATTTTCATGATCCTAGGCCTAAGCGTTCTCAAGTTATCATCCGGAAACCGTTTAACTGCTTCATGTCATTGTCACCTTGACCTTTGACCTACTAACTTCAAAGTCGAACCTCACCTATATTTTATCATGTTACACCTGTGTACAAAAATTTATGCTCCTAGACCAAAGCGTTCTCAAATTATCATCCGGAAACTGTTCCGGGTCACTGTGACCTTGACCTTTGACCTACTGACCTCAAAGTCGAACTTGACCTGTATTTCATGATATTACACCAGTGTACCAAAATTTATGATCCTAGGCCCAAGCCTTCTCAAGTTATCATCCGGAAAACCGTTTAACAGTTCAGGGTCACTGTGACCTTGACCTACTGACCTCAAAGTTGAATTTGATCTGTATTTTCTGATGTTACACTAAATCTTGTGTACCAAAAATTATTTAAATCGGTCAAGCCTTTGATGAGTTATTGTCTGGAAACCATGAAAACCAACAGACCGACCAACAGAGATAGACAGACAAACAAGCTCACTGCTATACATACGTCCCCAAACTTTGTTTTGTGGGGGTATAATTAATACTACCTAGATCTGAAGTAATGATTAACATGTGTTCTATTAAAGAAGATGATATTCAAGAGAAAATAAGTTGTTGTTATATCTTTCACATGTGCCCAGAAAATTTAAATAGCCTAATTACAATAAAAGATTAAACTTATCGTGAAACAATTTTTTATATGTTTCTTATTGTAAAGAAATAATATTTACAAACAAAGCAATTTTTGCAATTATGTCCAATTTTACATTCTCATCACATTTGAAAATAGTTGGTGTCTTGTCTACCTTGAACATTTCACAACAGGGATTTTGTCCAATCTGAAAGAGCAGCATTAGGAATTTTGTTTGCTGAAAATGACATTAAAACAAAGCAGGAAGATAGCAGCCAATTTCATCTCATGACTTACTTATATATTACAAAAGATTTCACTAATCTTTTAGAGATTACAGGCCAATAATTAAAAGTTAGAAAAGAAATTTTATCCCCACTTAAATACACTGTACTTTCACTCTGCAGTGCATAGTTTCCAACTTGCCAATTATTATCCAGTATTTCAAGTACCAGGGATTCTTTTCTTTCATATATACTGACTCCGGTAAACACAGTCTATCCCAAGCTGAGAAAGTATGCTTTTTTCTCCAAATGGATAGCAAACATTCCCTATATTTAGTTGACAAAAAATAAATGAAAGTGTACGAGGGCTTTTCAAAAATTACATAGACTTTGTCCTTAGGTATGTATTTGTATTTGTATATATTTCTGCTATTAATTTTGATATACAATACAGTAATAATAAGTTGTTTGGTGATCATACTGAGAACGCATGCCAAGCATCTGATACAGGGTGTGCACTGTCAGTAGTTGGTCAATATCCGGAGTGTCATAGCTTGATGTAAGCTTGAAATCTTTGTTTTTACCCTTGGGCTATCTCCATGTTCTAATTTGTTGAAAAATGAATATTTATACTTCTTTGAGTCTTGCTCACCAAATATTTGCATTCTACAAACTGACAAAGTGTCATACCCAAACCCTTGAGTATAACACATGCTACTCCACCCTCAGCTATTAGTCATACAGCGTCTGTTTCTTTTTTCCCCAAAACGTGTAATTTTTTATGCATTTCCCCCCATTTTACCGATCTGGTACGATGCACCATCCCCAAAATCTGGAAAAACAAGAGCTGTCTCCATAGGATGACACATGCCCCCGATGGCACTTTGAACGCATAGTTATGGCCGATGTTAGATTTTAGGACCTGGGTCTTGCGCGCGACATGTCGTCTTACTGTGGTACACATTCATGCCCAATAATTTTAAAATCCATGCATGAATTACAAAGATATGGACCGGACACGCCCATCAATGCACTATCATGAAATATGACCTTTAACGTCTAAGTGTGACCTTGACCTTTGAGCTACGGACCTGGGTCTTGCGTGCGACACGTCATCTTACTGTGGTACACATTCATGTCAAGTTATTTGAAAATCCATCCATGGATGACAAAGATATGGACCGGACACGAATGCACTATCATGAAAAATGACCTTTAACGTCTAAGTGTGACCTTGACCTTTGAGCTACGGACCTGGGTCTTGCGTGCGACACGTCGTCTTACTGTGGTACACATTCATGCCAAGTTATTTGAAAATCCATCCTTGGATGACAAAGATATGGACCGACACGAATGCACATCATGAACAAGAGTGCCAGATTGTCACAATATACGCCCGTCACAGCAAATTTCTTTACTCTAGCACCTGTATTTGCAAATGGAATTTTAATTTTGTGGTTGTTTAGTAATCATTGTAAGTCATTTGTTTTTTCTAAGTCCACAAAAAAACTCCTTACCAGGTAGAGATACCTTAAAATACACCCAAAATTTGAAAGTAACATCTATGTTGTACCACAGAAAAGTGGTCTTGTTTTTTCCCTACGGTCAATTATAAAAAAGTTACAATATAAGTTATTTATAGTAACAACTAAGGGAAGATAATCTTACAAAAAAAAAAAAAAAAAAAAAAAAATCCATAAAAAAATTGTAAGTCCACACAAAAATCTTTACCAGGTAGAGATTGGTCAAAATACACCTCAAAATTGGATGTAGCATGCATGTTGTACTACAGAAAAGTGGTCTCGATTTTTCCCTACGACTAGTAATGAAAAAGTTACAATATAAGCTATTTATAGTAACAACAAAGGGAAGTAATTCTAAAGAAAGGAACTGCGCATGACACTTCATCTCATGATGGTGTATAATTGTGCCAAGTTACATCAAAATCCTTCCATGCATGAAGAAGAAATGCTTCAGACAAAGTCATTCTTGTATCTGACCTTTGGCCTCTAAGTGTGACCTTGACCTTTGACCTAGGGACCTGGTTCTTGCGCATGACACTCCGCCTCGTGGTGGTGAACATTTGTGCAAAGTTATATCAAAATCCCTCTATGCATGAAGAAGAAATGCTCCGGACAAGGTTTTCATTCTTGTATCCTTTTACCTTTAAGTGTGACCTTGACCTTTGACCTAGGGACCTGGTTCTTGCGCATGACACTCCGCCTCGTGGTGGTGAACATTTGTGCAAAGTTATATCAAAATCCCTCTATGCATGAAAAAGAAATGCTCCAGACAAGGTTTTCATTCTTGTATCCTTTGACCTCTAAGTGTGACCTTGACCTTAGACCTAGGGACCTGGTTCTTGCGCATGACACTCCGCCTCGTGGTGGTGAACATTTGTGCCAAGTTATATCAAAATCCCTGCATGCATGAAGAAGATATGCTCCAGACAGTCATTCTTGAATTTGACCTTTGACCTCTAAGTGTGACCTTGACCTTAGACCTAGGGACCTGGTTTTTGCGCACGACACTCCGTCTCATGATGGTGAACAACTGTGCCAAGTTTCATCAAAATCCCTTCATGCATGTAGAAGATATGCTCCGGACAAAGTCTGTGGACGCCGCCCGCCCGCCCGCCCGTCCGCCATCCGGCCCGCCCGCCCGCCCGCCAGGGGCGTTCCCATAATACGTCCCGTTTTTCAAACGGGCGTATAAAAAAGACCTTTAACGTCTAAGTGTGACCTTGACCTTTGAGCTACGGACCTGGGTCTTTCGGGCGACACATCGTCTTACTGTGGTACACATTCATGCCAAGTTATTTGAAAATCCATCCATCGATGACAAAGATATGGACCGGACACGAAAATTGCGGACAGACCGACAGACGGTTCAAAAACTATATGCCTCCCTTCAGGGGCATAAAAATCCCCCGAATACCTTCTATGCAACATAATATGAATTAAGGCACCACCTAGCATGGGGATTTATCTTTTATATATCCACTTACAAAGAAATATTCAACAATCAAAAGAAAGTGAAACTTCGCCCTAACAGTTTACATTTAGTGTCATCATACTTCTTACAGCGAATATCATACTTTGTAAAATTTAAGGGAAGCTGTGACGAAGTCGTCATTCACCCCGGTTCTCGCACTGGCTTTAGGATTTTTTTGTTTTTTTTGCACTCCAAGCAGAAACTTGACGGCCTTGACACTTCCTTACTGTTATAAAAGTGTTTTTCAGTTGCATGTACAGTTTTCATTATGAAAAAGAAGTAAAAGAATCATGTTGGCGCAGTTTATGAACTTCTGTGACTGATTTGGATGTTCATGCAGACAACCAGTCTGCAACATGTACGTAAACCGTAACCGGAAAACATCGAAAAAATTGTCTCAGTATATGCAAACAACAAAGACGAATAACTATATACGGACATTACCGTCTCAGGAATTTTCAGCTAAGTTTTAAAAGCCCTTGTGAGCACCTTATATTTTTTTTGTGGAAAATCCTCAAGGGTTGCACGTTATATTTCAGGTGGTGCAAAATCTTTCTTATTGAATAAAATATTGTCCGAAATGCGATTACCCGAATCCAGTTTCTAAATTTTTGCTACCCAAAATATTTTCCTAAATAAACCTTAATATGATATGTACCTGCATGCTGTGTCGTGAGTATTTCTTTATTTGCAAAGGAAAGTGTTCACTTAATGCCTCATACTCACGCTAATTTGATAAAATACACGATTTTTTGTGTTCGCGGGATGATCTACAATAATAGCCGTATCCTACCGTTCCATTACCATACAGTTACATTGTGGAATACGGTTAAGGGACACTAAAACCGAAGATAAGGTAAGATAAGAAAAAGATAAGATAAGTTTTATTTTAAGTCCGTAAGACATATGACAATGACATAAGCTAATGGAACATATTCTGGTCTCCAACATTATGTTCTTCTTTGATAAGTTTAATACCTTTAGTCCTTATCAACATGGTCTCATGTCAAAGCACAGAACAAAACCCAGGTAATAAGTTTCTCCCAAGACGGCCACGACAATTTAGAACTAGATCAACAAATAGACCATAGTCATGGATTTAAGCAAAGCTTTCGATAAGGTAGATCATCATAAACTAGTCAATAAGTTACAAAGATTAGGTGTCAACCCACAGGTCACTTTTTGGGCCAAGTCCTTCCGTCAGTGTCGCACGCAGCAGGTTGTAGCTGAAGGTCACATTCAGACAAACTTCTCGTCCTCTCTGGTGTCCCTCAATGCCCGGTCCTTGGACCTTGCCTTTTTCTTTCCTACATAAATGATCTGCCTGACAGTGTTAAGAGCGAAGTAGGCTGTTCGCTGATGATACGAAAGTCTATATCACAGACAACTGCAACAGTGATGCCCAAGCTCTACAGGAAGACTTGTTAAGCCTTGAAACCTGGGAGTCTGATTGGTCCATGGAATTCAATCCAGACAAGTGTGAAGTCCTCAAAATCAGTCGCAAAAGAAATCATGTAATCTACCTAGGGGTAGCCATCAGCAAAGACCTATCATGGGCCAATAATATCAACAACATAACATCCAAAGATAAAAAACCCTAAGATTCTTTAAATGAAATGTCAAACCCCAAATAAAAGAGTACCATACTACCATATGGCATCCGTGGCAAAGATATCTAACCCTCAAAATAGAGCAAGTCTAAAGATCAGCAGCAAGATATGTCTGGTTAAAATTCAAAAGAGGCTTAAGAAATTATGCCATACAAAATGGTCTGCACACTTTGAATCTTCAAGATATATAGAACTCCTTTAAGAATAAGTTGTTTTTATTTTATTTTATTTTTTTTTTTTCAAGTTTCAAGTCATATACCAAGTAAAATTGTTTCTTGTTAACAACATCTTCCATGGGTGAAATTTGAAATTAAAAAGTCAAAATGTAAAACGTGACAGATTATATAGTAAAGGTAAAAATCTCACTCTATTCTCTACACTTAAAAAGAATACATCTTTTATTCAAAAGAAAATTCAAAATGCTTACTGGGATAACATAAATAATGTTGTTTCTAGTTCTGAAGAACATAAACATGGTACAACCAAACGTTTCTTAGGTTTTATTCGGAACAAAGTATATGCAATGATTCTTGTGGCATTGCTCCATTTAGAAAAAAATGGTGTTTTAAAATCTAGCTCCAAGGATAAGTCTGAAATCTTAAAGACAATTTTCTTCTGTTTTCACAAATGATCCAGACCATAACAGAGCAACTTTAGAATACCGTTCTAGTACGTGGGATCCTTACTATCAAAAGGATATAGACAAACTAGAAAATATTCAAAGAGAATGAAAGATTTGTAACAAACAATTATAGCAAGATCCTGGGCACAGTCTCAAATATAATGAATGACTTAAATTAGAACTCATTGCAAATTAGAAGACAATAGAGTATACTAACTAAATAGTTCAACACGACATTTATGTTGTGTGAGTGTACTGTTTAATTTTCAGCTTGATCATTTCGGCTTGGGTGGTTCCAATACTCCCGCTTTAATAGCTTTATGTATTGTTTAATCACCCCTTGGATATGGTTCCTGCTTTTTAATTTTGTCTTTTGGCAATTTCTGTGATATGCAGGCTCCATAGCCTCAGATCCCCTCTCTAAATTCCAGCTCATTGTTTTCTCATTTAAGACAAAGCCATTATTTTAACTGGGAACCATACGCCGCTTTTCATGGAATGCACTCTGTGCATCATTGAATGTTCCATGTGTACCGCCGTATGAATGGATCTGCGGATGTATCTAAATTGTATTCTGGTACATATAACCTGTGTAAATGTTAAGTTCTGCTCAATCCGGTGCTAGAGGCCGTGGACGGTAGCTTGGGTTTCCAAACCCGAGCCTGCAATATTTTTGTTTATGTCATGTAGGACGACCTGTGTTTTTCCAATTTTTCTATTTCATTATCACAGCAGCGTTGTTAAAATCTGTGCTGTTTGGCCGCCGTAAAAAGTCGCCACGTACCTTCAGTCACAGCTGTTGTATTTCGATCTCTCGAGATCGTTCAGCGCGACATTTATGTTGTGTTAGTGTACTGTTCAAGTTTTCAGCTTGACCATTCCGGCTTGGGTCGATCCAATACTCCCGCTTTAAAAGCTTTGGGCATTGTTTAATCACCCCTTGGATATGGTGCCTGCTCATTTTCGTTTACATTAGACAGTCCAGACCCTACAATCTTCTGGCATTCCAGATACCATCTACTACAGCTGATTATTACAAAAATGTCATTTAGAACAGTTGTTCAGTGGAACACATTACCATCTCAGATAGTCAGTTTTGAATCAGTCCCAGGATTTAAATCAGCACTGGCTACATTGATGTTCACACCATAATTCCAGTTTGAATCTTTGGGTTTTTATCCAGTTTTTAACTCTATTAACATCTTCCTTTCTGTACAACAGGTTATGTGTGTATATACTTTGCAGTTAGGGGATTTAATGTTTAAGGTGTTACCTAAAGGTTTTTGCACATTTTTTCACAACTGTTTGGAAACACTAGGTGGATTGAGTAGCCTAGGAAACCTGACAGTCTTTACTTTTCCTACCCCTCCCCTCACACATGGCCATTATGTATTTCCGTTGCTGCATATGATGTAAATGATTATGATGGTGGTGGTGGTGGCGGTGTTGGAGGTCTCAGATATTATGACGCATTACTTAAATAACGATTTCCATTACCAGCATAAAGCTTGCGATCTAAACATAGCTGTGAAATTCAGTTTACCAGTTCCACAAAAGAGCTAGGTCTTTGACAACATTGAAAGTGGTAAACAAATGGTTGCTATTTTTATGGATTTTAGTAAAGCATTTCACAAGGTTAATCATAATAACTGAATATATGAGCTTGAACAAATGAGAGTCCACCCTGTGGTATCACCACTGTGCAAAATTTAAATTATTCTTAAAGGATATCACTTGAAGAGGGCTGATGCTTCACAGATACCATGCCTATCCTATATGAGGTTCATCAAGACTCTGTTTCAACCCTTGTATCTTTTCTCTTCCGGATCCCATAATAACAAAGCATAGGACTGTTTGCAAATGATCCATTTGTATTTTTCACAGTCAAATCTTCATCAGACTCCCAAAACTTACAAATGGATTGTGCATGCTTTTGAACAGCAGAAATGGTCATGTCCATGGAATTCAAACCTGAAAAGTCTAAGATATTGCAGATAATTAGAACAAATAACAAAGAAGCCGTATATTTACCAAAACATTTTTAAAGGCACTGACCTAAAAGGCACCAGTGCCGTTAAATACATTGGGGTGACAATCTCTAAAGGTTTAAACTGGAGCCCATATCAACAATATCATATCTAAGGCAAAAACTCCAACTGCTTCAAATATAATCTAGTCAATTTCATCACCATTACCTCATCCACATATTGAAATCCACATTCGCGCACCCAGTATAACTCAAACTCCTTGCGAAGTGGGAAACCACAGGTCGTCCAACACGACATGAATGAAAATGTTGCAGGCTTAGTTTGATTGAGCATGTTCATGTGCGGTAGTGGAAAAGTAAGCTATCGTCTACGCCCTCTAGCCCCGATTTGAGCAGAACTCAACATTTACACATGATATGAGTACCAAACTGTAATTTAGAGACACCCGCAGATGTATTCATACGGCGGTGCACATGAACCTTCAATGATACACAGAGTGCAATTCCATGAAAAGTAGCTATGATTCCCAGTTAAAATAATGTATTTGACCTAAACGAGAAAACAATGAGCAGAACTAAGATCTGAGGTTATAGAACGTGCATCTCAGAAACTGCCAAAAGAAAAAATTAGAAAGCAGGCACCATATCCAAGAAGTGATTAAACAATACCCAAAGCTATTAAAGCGAGAGTATTTGAACCACCAAAGCCGAAATGTACAAGCTGAAAAATTAAACAGTACATTAACACAACATGAATGTCGTGCTGAACGATCTGAAGAGATCGAAATATAACAGCTCTGACTGAAAAGTTGCATCAGAATTGCCAATGATAAAAAGTGGTTTTTGGAAAGATGATGCTTTCTGCAAAAGAAATTTTGGTAACATACAGAGGTTACAATAAATAGGATTAGTCATTTTTCTTTGCAAGCGGAAGTAACAGAAATAAAAGTTTTATGATTATATGTACTTTTTTGTAAGGATAAGAATTGTAAAGAGATTTATCGCTTCAATAGCTCAATGATAGATTGTCCACTTTGACTGGGGAAATCAGGGTTCAATCCCTGGACGTGTCATACCAAAGACTTGAAAAATGGAACTTGTAGCTCCGTTGCTTGGCACTCAGTATTTAAATGGTTGTACCAGGAGGTCAAGTAAGCCCAGGTAAGTATCTGTTACTGGATACCTAGTTATCGAACAAGAGCTTTGTATCTCATGTTGTATATTGGTTATAAGCGACGTTCAATAAAGCTTAGCTCCACCTTTACCTTAAAACCTTCTTTGCAGTAGAAGAGCTACCAGCATAACTTTAGATATTATAGGGTGTCGACATGCCTTTTTGCAAAAGGAATGAAGAAGATATTAAGAGGTTCTAGGATCGGACAAACTTCTTTGCAAAAGAGAGATTCTAGAATAGGCTTTGTAAAGGAAGAACCAGTAATATAAAGATTTTGAAATATGTAAGAAGACGCTTTGGAAAATGTAATAGCAGACTCAGTTTGATTGAGTCTGTTTATGAAAGGTTATGAAATGTGCAACACCTTCCCGCCTCCAAGCACTGGCTTACGTAGAATTCTATTATACTAGTATCGTAATTGAATAAACTCCATTAACCAAAGGACCACAAAATATAACGACTGGGTTTATGTATGGAGATACTTTTTACTGCCGCTACACTGTACTTTAAAATCTTTAAGACAAACCTTTGAAAGTACAAAATAATATCATACTTAATTTGATCGTGTCTGTTTATGGTAGGTATTGGACTCTGCAATGCCTTTCATGCCTCTATAACACGATCCTTTGCCAAACAATGGTCAGTAACATAAAAAGGTTCTGTATAAAGATAACAAGAACAAAAGTCCAACAGGAAAAGCCATGTTCAAAGAATGTAGAACTATAGATAGCTTTTAGGTAAGGGCATGCTTCTTTGTGACAGAAATAATCTTTAGTCGAAATAATAGGTCGTTTTGAGACAGCATGATAATATTTGACTGTCGCTATCCCTTCAGAGGGCAATCCCTTAGAGAGAAGACAATTATGAAATATAAAATCATAAAATAAGTCATCGCGATAAGCCAGATGAGTAAGGCTAGTTTTATGGCAGGTCATATTTCTTTGCTACAATGCACCAGTTTTTGTTTGTTTTGGGTTTAACGCCGTTTTTCAACAGTATTTCAGTCATGTAACGGCGGGCAGTTAACCTAACCAGTGTTCCTGGATTCTGTACCAGTACAAACCTGTTCTCCGCAAGTAACTGCCAACTTCCCCACATGAATCAGAGGTGGAGGACTAATGATTTCAGACACAACGTCGTTTATCAAATAGTCATGGAGAACATACGCCCCGCCCTAGGATCGAACTCACGACCCCGCGATCCATAGACCAACGCTGTACCTACTGAGCTAAGCGGGCGGGCTTCAATGCACCAGTATACAAAAGGGTTCTCGGAAAGGCAACGCTGCTGCTTTGCAAACGAAGTACTAATAACCTCAAGAGGTTCTTGTAGGCTAGAAATTGTCAGTAGTGACTGAAATAATTGTCTCGTAGATGCATTGCAACATGCTGAGGCTCGATGCTGGTAAAACAGAAATAATGTTGTTCACATCAAAGCATAACTCCAAACAAATGACAGACGTCACGCTCAAGGTCGGTGACTGATGAAATCAACAAAATGTTTTAGGAATTTTGGTGCAGTATAAGATGCCAATATGGAAATGCAACAGCAAATCAACTCTGTGTGCCGGGCTAGATATGTACAGTGTGCAGAATAGGTCACAACAGACGGTTTCTTATCAGTGATCCCACAAAGTCCATTGTCAATTGCATGGTTGCCTCGTAATTAGACAACTGTAAGGCAAGATCAAAAGACAAGTTGTCCCTGTTTGTGCCGAAGACTAACAGACTGATGTATGACAGTCAGAGGCTTTCCCAAACTTTGGAATTCCACGTCAATATTAGAGAAGTTGACACGATGGCTTCTTTCAAATCCTGCTAAAACCCACTTCTTTGTACGACATTTTGCAAACTGAAAGATACTATTTTTCATATGAAAGCTTAGAGCAGTATTTTATCCTAAAGTCAGTTATGTTTTTAGTATGTGTATATGTTTGTCTTGTTTGGTTATATCTATGTTTTTTTTTATATTCCTGTTGTTGTTGTTTTTTTCAATGTAAAAATAACGAAAAGGCAGTTTCTTTTTGTTGCTTTTCAGTATTTTCTTGAATGTATTATGTAAAGCACTTTTGAAAAGGTGTACATGAGCATAAAAAGAGTTCCATGTAAATGTGGTATAATAATAACAGAAATAATTATAATAATAGCAGTAGTAATATAAAAAGGTTCTAGTAGTAACATAAGGAGATTCTAGAATACAAAGAATACATGAGATATGATGAGCTTCTTTGAACAAAAGAAAATGTAGATATACCACTAACATAAAGAGGTTGAACAGCTAATGGTTCTTTGCAACAGAATATCGAAAATATACAGAGGTTCCATGATATGTTATGCTTCTTGGAATGGGAAGTGTTAGTAACAAAAAGATGTTCGAGGATATACCATATTTCTTTGAATAAGTACCAGTAATATAAGGTGGTCCTGGGATAAGCAATGGCTCCTCGTAAAAGAAGTGCGTGTGAAAAAAAGGCTCTAGGATAGAATATACTCCAATGCAAAAGTGCCATCTACAAAAAGGGTCTAGGATATATCAATTATATATATAAAAAAATCTAGGATACGCCATACTATTTTGCAGTAAAATAATTAGGTTCTAGGATAAAAATGAATTTATCTTAAGAAATAAGTGCCAGTAACATAAAGAGTTTCTTGGATAGGCCATTCTTCTTTCCAACAGAAGTGGTAGTCTTGAATCTTTGTAAAAGAAGTGGCAGTAACAGAAAGATGTTCCAGAAGATGTGCTTCTTTGGAAACATAAAGAGACGTTATAACTGCAAAATAAGTGCTTATAATATAAAGATATTTTAAGATAGATCAGACTTCTTTCCAAAAGAAATACCAGTAATGTAAAGAGGTTCTTTGATAGATCATATATCATTTAATAGAATTGCTAGTAATATGAAGGTGTTCCTTTTGTATGGTGGCTTGTTATAAAGGGGTTCCATGCTTGTTTGCAAAAAGAAGCTTCAATATCCAAATCTCAGACAGGAATATCTATCTAACAAAAGAACTTAGGTGCTGTAACATTAACAGGTGATGCAGAGATTAAGAATGGGGAAGCTACTTTGCAAAAACAGTCCTTGCAGTAGAAAGAGGTCTTATGATAAGCCACTTTTAAGTGCAAAGGAAAAGCCAGTAATATAAAGAGGTTTTATAGCAGAACTTTCTTTATTTGCAAAGGCATTTGTTGTAAAATGAATATGTGCTAGGATATATGCGATAATTCTTTGCAAAAGAAATGTTAGTAACAGAAAAAGGTTCTAGGACAGGCTATGATTCTGTCAAAATAAATGCCAGTCATAGAAAGAGGACGACAGCAACATTGACTACCATAAAAAATGTTAAAGCAATGAGAAACAAGTACAAAAGGGACAAAACTTTTGAGTCATAGAAGTTTCCCCTCTTAATTGATGCTAAATGAGATAACTGAAAAAGTCTGAAGTGGGCATACCTTTGTCAAGAAGGAAGAGTTATGGAACCTGTCCATTTCATGAAATAATACCACATGAAACAAGTGTGTAAAGTTCAATCCCTTCCTACCATTGGTTACAGAAATACCAGGCTACATAAAATTGCTAGAAGATAAAAAAGGGCATAGCTAAAATGCAAAATAGGGTTTCAGGAACCTGCATGATGCATGTCACAATATTATAAATGATTCCTAAGATTCCAGCTTACATAAATAAACTTTAACAAACATTGCTTAGTCAAAAAGGAACATAAACTGGGTAAAAGCGAAATAGATAAGACTGTGCAGTGCATATCACGTTTTCACAATGAACGAGTGTGAGAAGTTTTAATTGATTCCATCTGGTAGTTACTGAGATAATAAAATTGGGACGCCGATATTGAGGACGATGCTGATATGGACGCCAATGCCAAACGGATGGGTGAGTTGCTACAGCTCTTTCATGTTTTTTTTAATAACCTACCTAAAACATTTCTACAATCAGTCATGTCTATGCAAAGAATGCCAGTATCTTAAAGGGGTTCTACCTTTTGCAAAAGAAGAGGTTTTGGGAAAGGTATTTGTCTTTCCAAAAAACATTCAGCTAATATGAAGAGGTTCTATGATAGGACATGCTGCTTTGCAGAAACAGTGCCAATAACAGAATGAGGTTCTAATATGATACAGGTTTCTTTGTAGAAACACTGACACTTACAGAACGAGAATCTAAGTTGTAGAAACATTGACAGTAACAGAAAGCGGTTCAAAGAGACAATTTTTTTCTACAAGTTGTCTAGAAAATGCTTAAAATATTTCTTTTATAGCATTTTAAAATTGTTTTTGTGTTCTAAATCTGTATTGCCTTAAAACAAGACTCAAGTGCAAGTAATAAATTTCTGCTGAGTGAAAGAATCATGCTTAAAGATCGATCTTCAGTTGCTCATGGTCTTTGCCGCCACTTATTTCAGAGCAAATCTGCTTGTGCCACTAGGTTCTTCCAGAACATAGCTTCATCAGAAATAAAGCTTTACCAAATCTGATTGCACAATTTCCTTTACTGTCTGCAGGAACATGTCCATGGTTGATTTGTGCATTTAAATTGATGCACCTTTACTGTTACTTTGCCTAAAATAATTTATATGAGGAATGTTTGACAAAAAGTTCCAAGAGAGACTCCTTACCTGACAGACATCTGTCTTTGTACATGGATACATCCACTTTGAAGATCATAGAAGCCATATGCTTAATCGCCATAGGTGTTGCAACTGTTGGTTTTGAAATGTTTCCTAAATGTCATCAACAACACTTATATTGCCTTTTTACCAAATGACAAATATTTGTTAACTGGCTTCAAGAAATGTTATATCATGGCCGCTCATTTACCACTTGCATCATACTTCTTTATAAAAGATTAGTCTTCAAAAGCCAAAGCATTATGCTGTCTAGTTTGTAACCTATTTTAATGTGTACAAAAATTGAAGAAAATAGTGCCATGCACACATATTATAAATTCTTGTGCATGCTCTCAGAGATTTAAATTTTTTAGTGTACTGATTTAAGTGGAAAACGTCTTGTAAAATTCTAAAACTGATCTAGTTAAATTTTTATGCAGTGTATAATAATGGTAGTGTTGCTGAAGGAGATTTTATAACTTTCATTGAAGTTTTCAAATAACAGTACATGGGTCGCACATGGAAAGTGTACACAAGGTTTTTCTATGGTTTGACATAGTGGCCTAGTTAAAGACAGTCTCAGATAACCTAGTTTTAAGCTTTAGAGACAAACATAATTATGAAAATCAAGTATAAAATATGGCATCTAAAGAGATATTCAGCTTTTTCTATGATTTGGCCTAGTGACCTAGTTTAAGACCTCAGGTATCCAAGTTTTAAATTTGGTCAAAATTTTACAGAGACAAATATTCTGACAACTTTGTATGAAGATCAAATGGAAAATATGGCCTCCAAGTTTTGATAAGGTTTTTCTATAATCTGACCCAGTGACCTATATTTTGACCTCATGTAATCCAATTTTGATCTTACCCTCTTTTTTCATGGAGACAAATATTCTGAAAAATATATAAGATAATCAAATAGAAAATGTGGCCTGTAGAATGTTAACAAGGTGTTTCTATGATTTGACCTAGTGACCTAATTTAAGAACTCAGATTACCCAATTTCAAAGCTGACATACATTTCATAGAAGTATTTAATAGAGTTTTATGAAAATTAGAAAGAAAATGTGGCCTATTAACTAACCTAGTGACTTTCAAGTTTTGACCCCAAGATGACCCAGTGATTAACTCTCGTGAGATTTTACTGAGAGTAATATTCTGACCAAGTTTCATTAAGACTGGGCCAATATTAATACTTCTACAGTGTAAACAGTCAGATTTTGGCAACAGACACACATAATGCACAATGACGGACATAAGGTCACTAAGGGTGACTGCAATAGCTCACCTTGAGAATTTCACATAAAATGATTTGCCAGGTAAATCTTTATCAGAATTGTTAGTTGTTTTTTTTTATCTAACTGGAGCTTTTGGGATAGAAAGTACCAACCATTTTAGCAAACAAGAGCTGTCTGTTGACATCGCACTCGACTATTCGAAGAATTGATGGAAATATGGGGTCAAAATATTACCAGAGATTTTCAGACAAAAAAAAAAAATAGATAAGACGAACAATCTACCTGTATTTGTGGATCTGGATAAGTCTTGCGCTATATGGTAATGTGTGAGCATGATGGTAAGCAAGTGGTCAAAGTTTCAAAGCCATATATCAAACAGTTTAGACAAAATATGGAATGGTATGCAAAACGTAACTAATTTTTATGTCAAAAAAGGGCCATAACTGAGCTAAAGACCTCGTCCTAGTTATGTAGTCTTGCCTACATATGTATACTATGGTGGTAAACAAGTGGTCAAAGTTTCAAAGCCATATGACGAACAGGTTAAGCAAAATATAGACTGGTATGAAAAATTTAACTGATTTCCAAGTCCAAAAAGAGCCTTAATTCAGCTAAAATAGTTGATAAAGTTATGTACTCTTGCCTACAGATGGAAATCATGATGATAAACAAGTGTTCAAAGTTTCAAAGCCACATGTCAAATAGTTTTGACAAAACACAGACTTGTACGAAAATTGTACCAATTTCCCAAGTCCAAAAAAGGACATAATTCAGTCAAAATAGTTGACAGAGTTATGTACTCTTGCCTGCAGATAGAGACTGTTTCAATAAACAAGTGATAAAAGTTTCAAAGCCATATGTCAAAGGCTTTACACAAAATATGAACTGATATGAAAAACTTAACCAAGGTTTGTAAGTTAAAAGGGGCCATAATTCAACCAAATTCTTGATGGAGTTATTTACTCTTGCCTAAAACTGGACATAGTGATGGTAAACAAGTGTTAAAAGTTTCAAAGCTTTATCTCAAAATGTGGACTGGAATGAAAAACTTAACCAAGGTTTGATGCCGACGCCATGGTTGAGTAGGATAGCTCTACTTATTCTCCAAATAGTCAAGCTAAAAAGGCAACATTGCTACTAAGAATATCATGCAAGTAGCATTATAAACAGCAATTACATCATTCTGCTTGCCTCAATCTGGAGGGAGGCTTAACACTTTCCCTGCTAAATTTCTACAATGAACTTGTCCATCTTTCAATTTGGACAGTGCCATTAACTGTTTAAAGGGGTGCTTACCAAAAAGATACTGAATGGTGAACAGTGCAGACCATGATCAGACTGCCCAGATGTGCAGGCTGATCTTGGTCTGCACTGGTCGCAAAGGCAGAAACACTTGCCGCCAGCAGGCTAAGGGTTAAACATAAAAATTTTGGGATAGGACATGCTTCTATGTATATTTAAACACACAAAAAATTACTAAGAAATTGTATATCTGAAAAAAATGATTTCTTGTACAAAAGGAAGTGTTAGGAATGTAACCTTTTTTGTTTTGTAGGTTACTTGAAGTGTTGAAAAGCCAAAGGCTGAAATACTTTTAAAATAGAAGAATAAAATTCCTGTATTAATTACCTTCATTAAGATTTGAAATATAGACCTTAGAAGCCTTCTTTTTCAGTCTAACATAATTTTATCAACCATTAAACAGATATAACAAAAAAAGAACTGTTGAACTTAAATGCACCTATGTCTGTTAGATTGATCAATTTATCAAAAAAATCATTTTGAAATGCATTTTGCATTTTGGCGTCTTATCTTTTTGTCATTACTTGAATAGTTTCTTATCAGGTTTTGAAAAAAGTATCTCCGCCTTAATAAATCATTAATTTATCAAGCCATCTTTCACTTGAAATATTTATCTATTTGTCATGGTATTTTGATTTTTCATTGGTCGCATACACAAGAAATGTTTTTTGATCATATCTTACCAATTACCACCATAAATGGACTCTTATCAGAGTGAAAAATATCGCTCTGTCAGTTTTCTATTGAATCTATGTTTATAAATGAAGAGACGCATTTAAAAAAGTATGTACAAATGAAAGAGACTTTGCACGTTAGATGGGACCACACGATTAGCAAAAATTTATGAAACTTCTCGCAATACACAAGATTTTAAAAAAATATCTGTTCATTGAATGATATATAGATGTTTTACGTATAAATCATACTGACACATGAATCCATTTAAAAACAGGTTTGTCATTGGTATAAATAATAATTGCAAAAATTATATATTTTTTAAAATGCCTGTTAGAATGTAAGCACACACAAATTTCATGGCTTTCCATCTTTTGAATCAAAACACTTAGGAAGATGGCTCTGATGCAAAGACCTGTATTCATTATAAAAACATTACACCATGTTTTCACTAGCAAAATGAGGACAGAACCAGATAAAAGACCTCGAGCACCAGAATCTGTAACTAAAATGGGTAAATCCGCAGTAAGATGTGTAGCCACGTTTGGTCTATTATAAAAACAGAATTCTTACTCTTTTGTCGAGTCAGAAGTCACATAGACCCCATTCAGTTCATATGGTGACTTTCTAGTTTTCAATTCAATTTGTTAAAAGTTCTGGTCTATTATAAAAACAGAATTCTTACTCTTTTGTCGAGTCAGAAGTCACATAGACCCCATTCAGTTCATATGGTGACTTTCTAGTTTTCAATTCAGTTTGTTAAAAGTTCAGAATCTGGTAACTTAGCATGCAAATCTGAACATCATCTAATTGACGTTTGCATGAAAGAAAGTTCTATAAGTAAGAAAATGCTTTTCAGAATTTCATGGTATACTTTACAAAAATTGGCAGTCTTGCTATGACAGGGTTACTGTGCTGGAATTTTACTATACTAAGTGGTCTTTGAAAACGTTTTTCTGGTTAAGAAATTTCCTGGTTTTGGCCATGCTGACTGTTTTAGGGGAGACTTGAATTTCATTTGTGTTTAGGATTTATGCAACCACACTACTCAATCATTGTGTTAACCCTTACCCTACTAAATTTCTATAATGAACTCGTATACATCTTTCAATTTGGACAGTATCATTAACTGTTAAAAGGGGTGCTTACCAAAAAGATACTGACTGAATGGCGAAGAGTGCAGATCATGATCAGACTGCATGGATGTACAGGCTGATCATGATCTACACTGGTTGCAAAGGCAGAACCAATTGCTATTGTACCTTGTGATTAAGAGCCTGGAAATGAAAAAGAAATCCAGAAATTAAGTCGGGTCCCTTTTGACCTTGACCTTTGTGCCACTGACTAAAATCAGTAGGGATCTTCCTCTTGTGGTACTCACTCATCGTGTGAAATGTGAAAACAGTAGATGTTATACGTTATGACTTAGAATCTAGAATCCATTTTCAGACTCTGAGTCACTGTGACCTTGACCTATGACCCAAAAAATAATAGGGATCCTCCTCAAGTGGTGCTAGTCATCCTGTAAAGTTTCAAACTTATAGCTGTTATACTTTGTGACTAAGTCCGGAAACACTGACAGAGGGTTAGACAGACATGGTTGTATAACAAAAAAGAAAAGCGCTTTTTAGTTTCATGAGATTTTTAATGAAAATCTTCAATATACATAATGAAGTACAAAACAATTGCACAATTAAAAATTTCATTAGATCATTATTACAAAATCAACAGTACATGTATATTAAAGAAAACAAGCATCAAATACATTAAGTCAACAGATCAGAAGTTTTATGATGAAAGAAACAGTAGCAGATTGATATATATGCACAATTATTATGATCTATTCAAGTACCATTCATTTTCAAACTACATGTAATATTCTATAAGACTTCGTTTTTCTAAGAGTTGTCAAACAATAAGAAAAATCAAAATTGTTGTTTTACGTGTACTCTAAATATTCTTCATCAATTTAATGCTCACTTATTTAGTGTTAGAAGGGGGGTCTGTCATCCTGTCAAAGTTTATTAAAAGCTGTATTGTGTAAAACCAGCAATTTGGACAAATGAATGCTTTTGAAATAATTTACAAATAGAACATTATGCAGGAGTTTTCATAAATATTTGATTCTGTTTTTTTTGTTAGGTTGAATATATATTTTATATGAAACTAAGCATAAATAAATATGTTACAATTATTCACTCCAACTGTAATTTGGTAGCTTCTATGTGTTAAAGCTGCTATTGGTATGACAACTCTTGGTAAAAACATTCTTCCGAAAAAACATCACTTATAAAATATGATTTCCATTATAAATCAAGTAAATCAATCTAATCTGATTAACTGATTATATAAACTTTTCTGAGAAATCTGGTATCATTATAATACTACAATAAAAGGAAGTAGCAGAGACATTATGCAAATTGGAACAAAATTTGATTGAGCCTATGTCGATGGAATTTGGTATGCAGATTAGTAAAGCTTTAAAACTACACAAGTTACACATCCCAATACACACAAAACAGCCCAAACTTTCAAGTCGTTAATACTGAACTCCCATAAACTGCAATTTTCTAGAACTTTTATGGTTGCCTTGTTGCCTTAAGAAATAAGCGTTCAGAGAAAACGTTTTAACTGTTATTTCATCAAGCAAAGATAAGAATGTTTCTGTAATTTTGAAAAGGTTAATTTCATTACAATTCATTAACTTAAAGTAAATGGTTGGAACTACATTCTGACAAAAGACAATTATGAACTGTTTGCTTTTTTTTTAAGTGTGCAGTAAGCAATTTTCTGAACTACATTCTGACAAGTGACAATTATTAACTGTTTGCCATTTTTTTGTAAGTGCACAGTAAGCCAAATTTCTGGAATCTATCAGAAACCAATCAAAAATTGCCTCTTCACTTGGATTACAACATATTCCCCAACATAAAGTAAACAGAAAGTTCAGTTTTTGAGTTAACAGTTAAACATTATGCAAGTAAAAACACATGTAACATTTTATCATTTATATCTGTCCAACTTTTTTTTACCATTTTTATAGAAAATTACTCTTTCTGATATACACACAACACTCTCATTTTTATCATATTTACAATTTCTGTACATATTTACAGGATATATATATATCTCTCTCTCTTTTTCTCCAAAAATGTACAGCTATTTAATACAATATTTGTAAGTTATCAAGGAAACATGACCTCAGAAAAACTTCATAAATTTATTGCCAGAACTGAAACTCACCCCATCAAAAATATTCTAAAAATTCTTGCATTGCGGACACTTTTTGTCTCTGACATCAAAATTATGTAATATGAAATATGAGTTGAAAAATAGTTGAAAAAACGTGAATTTTCTTGATGTTTTAACAATTTCTTACTATGTTACAATAGTTCTCGACAACAAATTTATAATGTTTTAGAGATTTTCTTAACATAAAACAGTGCTGAGCAACAGAGCAATGCATGCCGACACATGTAACTTTCCCAAAACTTCACGATTCTACATTCTGTATCAACTGCTTTTATTGTATCAGTTTCTGTTCAATTTACAAAAATTTTCATTCAGATTTTACTCACTCAGGAAGTCTATAACCTTACAGAGTTACAGTTGTATCACCGAAATACTGTATATGAAATTATATACAAACGAAATTCATCAAAGCACTCTCATATTACAGATTAATTTTGTTAATTGGCTGCTTATTTGACAATTTGAACTAATTTTGGTCATAATTACGGAGACTGTGCAGCTTCAGTGGTTTGTAAACACCATGTGCTCTTTCGGGGATTATTTTACGTACAGACTAGAACCACCAACATTCCGCAAGCCATCTGCAGTAATCAGTATCTGTATTTCTACTCTTGGCAGAAAAATATTTGGACTTTTTCTTAAAAAGAGAGTTTTATCAATTTCATTGCCATTTAGGTCAAAACGCCTGAAGGATGCCAAGTTGTACTGCAGTCTAACAATGTCAAATTCATGATTGCAGTAATTACATTTCATTCTCCAACTCAAAAGAGCCGACTGTATATCGAGGTATTCAATAACTTAAAATCATAAAGAGATAATTAAAAATTGCTTTTAGTAGATATTTCTATATCAAAATGTATACAATGTAAGAGAAAATATTGCAAAAATGTATATAAATTACTATAAATGTTATGCCATTACAGGTATCTGAAAAATGAAAATGACATGCTCTTCAAAAAGTATAGTTACATTCTGTTCTTCTTAATTCTTAATCATCCAATAAACTTTAAACTGCAAAGAACAAAAATTACATGTAGCAAAAGTATATTGTGTAGGCCGCTCAACCAAGAGGTCATGGGTTCGAATCCCATTGGGGTCACGACCACGACTTCTCATATGACACCAGTACTTGTTTTTTCCAGGAAGAAGACTTGAGAGTGGTTACAATAAGCTTGAAGCTTTCATCACAATTGAGCTAAAACAAATTAGTATAAACTAAAAGTATATTGTAAAACGTCTTCAAATACCCAAGATTTTATTGGATTGAAAGGCCTTCCAATATCAGTTATACAACTTTGTTCGTCTTTTCTCTACCAAGAGCATAACAGTGAATTTTTATTCTCTGCAAAATGAATTTTCTGTTTAATTTCCAAGTGACTTAGAAGAGCAGTAAAAAATCATTTAGCTTTCCATATTGACGTATTAGTTATGACTGATATATTTTTCATGCTTTTTTTTTAATTTAAATGAAAACTGGTTGTATTGCATCAATTGCAACTGTCAACAATATCTGACTAATGAAAGCAACTATAGATTCAGCAATTTCTGTGATATTTTATTTTGCAATTAAACAGGGCGAATGTTTCTGCCTTCTGCTTTCAGTGCAGGCTGATCATGGTCTTCACTGTTCGCTATCCAGTTAATAAATTTTCAGTGAACACCCCTTCAAATAATAAATGGTACTGCCCAAACTGAATGATGGACCAGTCCATTATAGAAATTTAGCAGGGTAAAGCTTAAGAATGTGCTTCAAAGCATATTCAATTGTGTTCACACTGTTTTAGGAATATGAGCAAATATAAAACAATCACAAATATTACTGGATCTGCAGTTCATGAAGACTTTCTCTGAAACATTTCAACACTGATGTTAGTATGACCACTGACTATTCTATTTATTTCAGATTTGTTACTCAATTTGTTGCTATGACGATATTAACATATTAAATAAATGATTAGAGTGAAGGTAACTCCACTGTCTATACATGTATATACAAAAAATCAAAAATAATTGTAACATAAAAATAGAACTAACCCAGCTGTAAATTCATAAAAGCATTATTTATTTTATTGTAACCAATCAGGCATCAGTATCACTCTGGTTTCACCAATAACAACTGCCAAAAAGAATGTTATTATGTTTTTTTTTCAAACTACCAACGAATAACAATCTTTCATTTAAGGTTAGTATGAAAATTTTGAACAAGCATATTGAATACTCTCTAAAAATTCTTGAATTTTTTTATCATAGGCTTAACAGAAACTTTAATGAGATTATAGTTTTTAACAATAACAACTTAGTATATATTTACAGCAGGGTGGGTAGTGTTGCAGGGACTGGTTAATAAAGATACAAAAACACAAGAGAAGATCACCTTTTTTTCAGTATAATATCTCCCTCAATATATATGGACACTGCCATCCCTGAGCAACAAACCAACTTCAAGAAAATTCCACTTAAGTTGTGTCTTTTGCGCAATGGTGTCAGATGAGGGAACCAGCATCAAAAAATATTTCTAAATTACTTAAATTAAAAGTTATCTCCAATGATTGACAACTTAAGTCATTACAGTGATTAATGAGTATATAATGACTGTAGATGTATAAAAAATATAATTTCAAATAAATGAGCCATGCCATAAGAAAACCAACATAGTGGATTGGCGACCAGCATGGATCCAGACCAGCCTGCGCATCCGCCCAGTCTGGTCAGGATCCATGTTGTTCGCTAACAGTTTCTCCAATTCCAGTAGGCTTTAAAAGCGAACAGCATGGATCCAGACCAGACTGTGCGGATCCATGCTGGTTGCCAATCCACTATATTGGTTTTCTCATGGCGCGGCTCAAATTTCTGTTGCTTATATTAAAGATCATGATAAAAATGTGAAATAAATAAAACTGTGCACACTACTTATAAATCATATGATTTCATCATTAAAAATATTGCGAAAAAAATCAACATCAAAGAGAAAAAGATGCTACAAAAACACCCCCCAAAAAGATAGAAATGTTACACTACATTATAATATTTAAATTGAAGAATTTTCTTACCCAGTTGAAAAAAAACTACAGCACCACAAGGCTTTATAGAAAAATAACTTGCACTGCAATACACAAATATTTCAAGCATCATACAGCAGGGATAAGGCTCTACAAAAAGACTTTAAAACTGAACTTTTATATAACATAATTCCTGTTTGGAGT
The DNA here is from genome assembly GCF_021730395.1 of Mercenaria mercenaria. Taxonomy (NCBI): domain Eukaryota; kingdom Metazoa; phylum Mollusca; class Bivalvia; order Venerida; family Veneridae; genus Mercenaria; species Mercenaria mercenaria. Next base: position 41,240,587 of record NC_069377.1, on the reverse strand, counting down.
TGTTTTTTTTCTCATATAAGATATATCATATTTGAAATCAGTTTTAATAAGTTTTAACAAAAAATATTTTTTTATGTAAAATCTTAGTACAGGAGAAATAACTATTGTTCTAATGAATAAATATTTTTCTTCTTTGAAGAAACAGCCAAAAACCTAATATATTACTTCTTGTACAAAATTTGTGCAAATATTTGGGACTTACCGGTATGGTTGAGAAGATACAATACAGTCAAACCCATAGTTAAAGACCACCCTTGAATTAAGACCACAACTTTTTTTACATACACTGAAAGGTTACCATTCCCTCTAACTGTTCAACTTTACCTAGTATTACAGACCAACTGTAAACAAGGACTTTTTCATTTTCAAGTGTGGTCTCAATATATAGATTTTACGGTATCCCAAACTTATTAAAAAAGGGGAGATAAATCTGCAAGCAGTGGACTAGCCCTATCAACACAAATATCTGTGAAATTTGGAATGTTCTACCTGTATTTAATACTGAAATCTATGATCATTTTATGACCAATGACTTAAATGAAAATTTCAAGCTAAAAGTGGCAAACTTTAAGTCAAATTGTCTTCCATGAAGGATAAGTTCTGATCTAGTTATGACTTTCGAAATAACAAATACCTCAACTGAAATAAATCATCAAAATAGAGAACCTTATGAATGTAAGACTTTCAAACTGATACGAAATTAATTGAGACAAATAAAAATAATGACTATCATAAATATTAGAACACAAAAGTTCAACCATAACCAACATGAAACAATCGGGACTTTGAACATCAAATGAAAATTCCTTAACACTGATTAAAGTTTACATTACAGAAAAAAACATTGTCTTAAGGAAGGAGAACATGCTATATGTTCTGTTATAACAAAAACAAACCTTTAAATATACGTTAACTTACAGACATGTTTTCTCCCGACAGACAAGTATATGGCTTACTTACAATGACGCAAGACTGACTTTTCAGTTGTAATTTTGAAGTGGTGGAAAAATTCATTCTTAATTTGCACATTTATAATGAGTGGATATAGTTCAAAATTAAATTTAAAAAAAACGTTTAAAAGAAATCTCAGTTTTAGTCAAAACATCTTGCCAGATATAACTACTAATGAAATGTCTCCAATCTGAAAAGGAATTGAAAAGTCATGTCCTGCTAGTTTCGTTTTTATGGCATTTTTACTTGTTTTCAAAATCACAGACAATAAATTTTAATGAAAAATGCAGATCTATTCAATGACCTCAACTGTGCAATCGGTCCAAATAATTTTCACGGAACCTTCCTTCCAGTTCCGCTTGAAATGTGAAATAAAATCTGATGCTGGAAGCACAGTCCAAAATGAGGCAAGATCTTGAATGCATCCACTTAAACCAGTCCATTTCTCATCGAGGAAGTACTTGTCCATCTGCTGGTTCCCACCAGTAGGTTTCCAGCTAATTTTTCCAATGAGGTCAATTTGTCCTCTTGCACCTCCAACCCATAAACATGGCTATGTACAGGCAAGAGCACTGCTATTCTTAAACATATCACAATTTTTTAGGTTTTTGTCACAGACTGTGTCCATAACTTCTTCTTAGGTTAGCACATTTGGTATGTTGCTGCTGAAACTGTGATCCAGTCTGCATAGACTGGTTAATATTTCAGCCATAAAAAGCAGTTCTGAACCGCAAGTGAAGCAGATGAATGTAAACCAGTCAATTTCTGGCATCTTTTGAAAAGATTAATTCAGAAAGCACAGCTTTTTAATGATATTATTTATAGCCATTTGCATAAAATCACCATCAATGGAATGACTTCATACACATTCATCTATTCCAAGTTTTTTTGGCATCCATCCATTCAAAGATGAGCAGAACGAACAAACGGATGAGTTTGCAGTGAAATCAATAACAGATCATTCAAACAGATGAAAATAGCTATGTGTAATGTAGCTACTGCTACCGCTGAATCAACGGCACATTTAGGTACAGTATATGTAATAATGAAAGACAAACACTGAGCACGAGTGTCAATGACACTCGTAAAGTCTGTGCACTTGAAATATCTATAACTCCGGTATTTCCTCCGGGAGTGTCCGGTACACTGATGACAGGTATATCTGTCAAATCGGGAATGTCTGAAACAAAATAAAAGGGGATTTTGAAGTACAACAAAATGAATCAGACAAATCCTGCTATTACCTTTAATACCAGACACAGTGATTGAATAAGCTAAAATGTTCAGGGAAATAAAAGAAACCTCCATCCCTAAAGAAACAAATGCAGACAATTAATCTCAACCATTAATCCCTATTGGGCTTTTAGAAACAAAAAGCTTTTTGAGAAGTTCAATATTGCAGACAATTTAGAAAGTAATTACATTTTAATCAATTACAGTTCTACAAGAGTGATTGAGGAAAGAATAAACTTGTCACACAAGACTTTTCTGTATTATTTCTTAGTATTTAAATAAGTTCCACAGTTTTCAATATATCTACCTGTAGTTCGAGGTGTTTGTGTCGTCTGTTTTGTCGTTGTACTCTGTGTTGTTGTTTTTGTTGTGCTTCGTGTAGTATATTTCGTCGTCCTTGTGGTTGGAGAAGGCGTGCTTTTTCTTGTTGTCGAAGCTGGTGTATTTGTTGGCTCTGATAGACAAAAGTAAACTTAGCATTCCACTAAAAACACACTAAATTTATCAGCATATGACATTCGTTTAATCCCTCCAATCCAATCCCCACCCTGCCCCTTCCTCATAAAGGTGAATCTTGCCTGATATTATCATACCACTGGTACTTCTTAGCTAATTTTGTGTAAATACAGTCAATGATTCAATAATGTTTTGAAAGAAATTCCATTTTAATCCCTCATTCTCAATGAAAGCTAAGGAAGAAACTGTATTTAATATTTGTTCTCTGTGATGATCTGCCAGGAGAAAAATATGTTTGATCCCACAAAATTTAACACTGATTCATATGGGAAATGTGTGCGTTAGAGAATAAGCCAAGACTGATACAGAATCTAAGAACACTGATTATGTAAGCTGACATTAGGGACTAAAATACTTCTTTGAAGTGGCCTTAAACAAATAATAACTGATGTAAGTATCATGGACATATTTTTTTTCTAGTAAAAGACAAATACATCCGTCTACTTACTTTGAGTACTGTGAGTTATCTGTCCAGTTATTGTGACTTTCAGTCTAAGATTGTGGTCCTTGCAAGCACCATGTTCTTCATTTAATAAACCATTCTGTGTTCCAGTTGAGAAAGCTGCAAGAAAAAAGTGATAATTCAGATTTTCTAAGTACAAAAAGGGCCATAATTCTTGCAAAATGCAGGTTAGAGTTATGGTTCTTGGTCTACTTACTCATCTAATATTGATAAACAAGTGTGCAAAGTCGAGTGACATGCTATTTGATTAAATTACATTTTTTATTCTCTTCTGTGTATTAAATTCAAGTGGATCTTTACAGTTCAAAAAGATCAATGAAAAGTCCACAGAGTTTATCAACAAAACATAATGAATATAGAATTATTTGTTCAAGACAATTCCAACAAATTTATCCAAAAACTGCTACACTTACTTGCTAAGTAATAAGTTGATCCAATCTTAAAATCTTTGCCACCAGGAACTCCACTGAACGTTCTGATCTCCTGGGTAAAATTTACTTTCTCATGTGGATTTACACAGTCCACCATCATTTGTGAGTCATTATGCGTCAGAAAGCATCTTCTATATCCTTCCTCCGCAACCTGAAAAATAACCAAATTATACTTTATACAATGAAATGCAGCTTTTTTTAACAAATACTGATTTGTCTGAAGAATAGGGCTGACCTGACTGAGAAATACTGTAATGTTTTCAAGTACAGTCAAGCCTCTGTATTAAGACAATTCTTATGGCAAACAATGAGGACCTCAATTCACAGGTAGTCTTTAGTATGTTTATTCGTATAATCTCAGTTCACTCTTCAACTTTCGCTATTATCATTTTATTGTTCCCCCTGACAACAAAGTTTTAAGGGGGGGTATACTGGTTTCAGGTTGTCTGTCTGTCTGTCTGTCTGTCCGTCTGTCTGTCTGTCCGTAGACACAATCTTGTGCGCTCCATCTCTCCTTATCCCCTTGACACAATTTAATGAAACTTCACACAAGTGATCAGTACCAACAGTAGTTGTGCATGGGGCATGTTAGGTTCTTTTAGAAAAAAATTTGCAGAGTTATGGGACTTTGTTTTTTTGTTACTACACTATATACATAGACACAATCTTGTGCGCACCATCTCTCCTCATCCCCTTGACACAATTTAATGAAACTTCACACAAGTGATCAGTAACAACAGTAGTTGTGCATGGGGCATGTTAGGTTCTTTTAGAAAAAAAAATTGCAGAGTTATGGGACTTTGTTTTTTTGTTACTATACTATATACATAGACACAATCTTGTGCGCACCATCTCTCCTGATCCCCTTGACACAATTTAATGAAACTTCACACAAGTGATCAGTAACAACAGTAGTTGTGCATGGGGCATGTTAGGTTCTTTCAGAAAAAAAATTTGTAGAGTTATGGGACTTTGTTTTTTTGTTTCTGTACTATATACATAGACACAATCTTGTGCGCATCATCTTCCTCATCCCTTGACACAATTTAATGAAACTTCACACAAGTGATCATATCAACAGTAGTTTGTGCATGGGGCATGTTAGGTTCTTTCAGCGACAAAAATTGCAGATTATGGACTTTGTTTCTTGTTAACATACTATGTACATACAGTCTGCATATGCAATCTTGTGCATGCCTAATCTACCAAACCCTTACACACAATTTAATGAAACTTCACACAAGTGATTAGTACCAACCCTAGTTGTGCATGGTGCATGTACATTCTTTTAGATAAATATTCTGCATAGTTTGGACTTTGTTTTTTGTTACTTTATGTATACATACAGTCTATATACATACAGTCCACATAATTATGCAATCTTGTGTGCGTCAAATTGCAATGTACTGTGTCAGTGCATGCGGGGGGTACATTCATCACCTTTAGTGATAGCTCTAGTTTTATACTGAATTAATGCAGCCTGTTAATGATGAAACGCTTTAGTCTTATTAAAACAATACATTTATATGTTATAATACAGTATATCCCCCCTAAACAAGAGCTGTCTCCATAGGATGACACATGCCCCCGATGGCACTTTGAATGAATAGTTATGGCCGATGTTAGAGTTTAGGACCTTTGACCTACGGACCTGGGTCTTGTGCGCGACACGTTGTCTTACTTTGGTACACATTCATGCCCAATAATTTTAAAATCCATGCATGAATGACAAAGATATGGACCGGACACGCCCATCAATGCACTATCACGAAATATGACCTTTAACGTCTAAGTGTGACCTTGACACGGACCTGGGTCTTGCGTGTGACATGTCATCTTACTGTGGTACACATTCATGCCAAGTTATTTGAAAATCCATCCATGGATGACAAAGATATGGACCGGACACGAATGCACTATCATGAAAAATGACCTTTAACGTCTCAGTGTGACCTTGACCTTTGAGCTACGGACCTGGGTCTTGCGCGCGACACGTTGTCTTACTGTGGTACACATTCATGCCAAGTTATTTGAAAATCCATCCATGGATGACAAAGATATGGACCGGACACGAAAATTGCAGACAGACCGACAGACTGACAGACGGTTCAAAAACTATATGCCTCCCTTCGGGGGCATAAAAAAGTTCGATACCAGCCCCTGTGGTGAAGTGAAGCAGAAAAGGCTCATATCAAACCATGGTGAGAACACTTACCCAGTAGACTCTGTAGTATTCAGAAGGTGTGGTATTACACGGACATAGTACCATGAGATTTGTAAGTATTGGAAGCGTCAAATGAGCACCACCTTCTGTTTGGAACCTGAAATGAAACAAAGTGGATTTAAAGGGAGTGAACTATTTTTAACTTTCATAAAATACTGAGAAATTGCTTCCCTTAGATAGGTCTTAGAGAAAATCACTGTCTTGCTTTTGGGATAGCTTGATGAAAATTAATTGCTAATGTCATGCTAGGGGTTGATTTAAAACAATTCAGTTGCAACTGCTAATAAATAGGTAACTAATTACAGAAAATTCAAATCAATGCTATATTATAAAACAAAATGAAATAAGCAAAATAACCATATAGCAGCTGTACATAATATTCTCCTACTCACTACCTGTACAATTATCTTTCAACACATTTTATTTAATTCTTTTTTTTTTTAACTGAATAGTTTGAATCAACATTGTTTGAACTATAAAGGGTAAAATTTCATATGTTAATTAATAGTTTGTTTGTACACATCCTTTGAGGACTTCATATATTTACCAAAATGAACAAGTTCCATTAAATAATGAATACAAGCATACTGAGTATGACAGATGCAAGAATATGAGTTTCTTCAAATTCAGTGACATTTCACAGATTTAAGTTAACATTCTTCTTTGGAAAACAGTGACTGTTTCACACTTCCCTAATTTGCCCATTATGCAATCAAGTTTAGCTGCATCCGATATTTTTTTTTGTAATTTTCCGATCAAGCCCTCCTTTAAGGGCAAGCACAAAATAATTGTATCTAATGTTTGTGCTATTTTAAGATAGAGCATTCCTGCTTTTTAAAGCGGTCCTGTCAGATTTGTCTGAATTGCCAGCGATTTATTCTGAGCTAATCTTGAGCAGTGTCACCCAGAGGCTTTACTGAGATAAATGAAAGCTTCTCTGAAACTCTGAAAATCATGAGTGACTCAAAAATAATATGACATTTTCATTTTCATGTAAAAAACTAGGGAAACACAAAAACATACAGAAATATAGAATATTCTTCACAATAAGAAGGGTCAACTAATCAATTGACACCGATTTGTAAGAAACATTCCCAAGCGTTGTATGTAATGGCAGATTTTCAATGACGAAATGGTAGCAGAAAAATTACTTCAGACCGACTGTCAGCATGTCAGGAAAACGTCAATTTTTTTCATCTAGATGAAGTTAACTATATCCAACTTGATGAAGGCAATATAAAGATGAAACATAAAATATTAACCCTATTGACAACAGTAATTCTGAATTTTATGGAACTAAATAAGGCTAAGACTTAAACTGACATCAAACTAGATGAAAATGCTCGATTAAATATTTTTTGCAATAAAGTTAATTAAAATAGGATTTGTAGTGATGAGAATAATCTGATCCAGAGAAACTATCAAGAATACACATTCAATCATGGATTTAAATTTTATGTTGTTAAGAACTAGAAATATTCTCCATCAAATTAGACCATGCATTTTTATTGAGAAGTTTGTCAATTGTACAAACTATATTTATTTTCCATCACTTTGAAGTTAATCTTTGCACCAATACAACAATATTCTCCGAAAATTTTGGCAACTAAATGCAATTACCAATGCAAATGTAATAACACTCATATAAAACATGTTTCATCTTTGACAGACTGCTAGCAGTCTGAAAATGATTTATGTATCTAGACTATTTTTATCATTCTCTATAGAATGTGTTTATTTCTTCCCAAATAATGAAAAATAACCAACTTTATTTATATGGGAAGGAAAAAAGAAGACAATATTAACAAATTCAAAATTTAAAGAAAATGTAGTGTGCAAGAGACGTCAAAAGGCAAGAATATGTTCCAGCATTGCATGAACAATATTATCAGAACTTATTTAATTTCATCAAAATTGTTTAATGACTATCTTGATACAAGAGATAATAGAGGATATGAAATTGAAGCAAAACTAAAATCTGGAATTTAAGTGTAAATAAAACTTATCAGATATACAGACAGCATCAGGAGAATTCTGGCAAACATCAGTAAAAATTACTTCTACAAAATACAATCTTCTATAAAATTTCATTATATCTGCCATTATTTCAGAATTCATCAAAATCTGACAATTGATCACATTCAGTTCCTGATGTTTTGTCAATATCCCATCAGGTCATGTGACCTTCCCATCAATCACTCATGACCTTGACCTTACAAGTTTGTGCTTTTTTGATAATATTTACCGTGCAAACATTACAGCATGCTTAATATATATTTAAGTTATTTTTCACAGAACAATTCTCAAAAATCACACCAGGAAGATGTAACTGAATAGAACTTTTTTATTATCATCACATATTATATAAGGTTACTGCAAAAATTAAATTTGGTAATCTTCAGTAGTTTTATATAGATGACAATTTTTACTTGTAATCTGCATTAAATCAGAAGTTCCAGTTTTAAAAGAGGCCTCCTGGTGATGGCCAAGTGGTTAAGCTAACTTCAAATCACTTGCCCTTCACCTCCATGGATTTGAAACCCACAGAATTCATCCAGCTTTTTTTATTTTTATTGAACATCGGAACTTCTACCCAGGCAGCACCTGTTCCTGTCTGAAATACTGCCCGTAGTGGCACCTAGGATCTTCTGCCATCCTATGACCTTTGATTGCAGCAGTGACTTAAAACCCAACAAAACAAGTTCTGTTTTGAATTCTCAACCTAAGGTATATCAACAGTTACCCTGTAATGGGACTAATCTTTCATGGGTGCAAAATAAACCCTACCATTAAATGGAGAGAAAGAAAAAAAACCTTCAATAAATTACGTTCAACTAGAACAACTTTAAGAAACCAAATCCCTTAGGAATAACAACACACAGACTTCTCGAACAATCAATGCAAATAAGGGAGAATATGCGACTGTTCATTCTCCATAATGTAATTAGCACCAAATTAAAGGACCGAGTAAGGTAATTAATTCAACGAGTTAGAGAAATATCTCCAACTCATTTAAATTTGTATGATGCAGACCCAAATGTCTTGTAGCAAAATTGGATCTTTGGAGTTAAATCTCCATGAATATTGCTGCCGCTTGAACAAGTTCTTTTAGCGGATGCCGCTGGAGAATGAAGATTAACAAAATATTAAGTCTGAATTAACGATTTTCAATGACTAATGTTTTATCACACATGAATGATGACGGCAATTACTGACAGATACTTGTGTTTTCGTTGCGATTGCCACATCGTGTATTTTGCTGTCCAAGATAGTTAATCGCACATCTGAAATGAGGCTAAAAAAAAACCCATTATGAGAGATAAGGACGTGGAAACGAAGTCTATATATGGATAATATGCTGCTAATGGGGAAACATCAGGGTTATAAAAAAATTCTCTAAGGCTCCATCCTGGCATATGTTATTACTTCTGCATAATTTGTTAAAAAAAATTGTTGACTAAGGTAATTTTGAGGCTTCAAACAGGCAGTGAATGCTATAATAATCCTTACGCTAAATTGTGATAAAACTGGCAGGTTTTAAAGATAATGCAATGGTGTTTTTAGGGAGAAATTAAAGTCTGTAAATTATTCAGTGACCTTTCACCACAAAAAATCAACTTTGCTTTAATGAAAAACCAACAAAATTAACAACAGCTCATTATCAGTCGAAAGATCTGATTTGTCAAATGTATTTAATCTGCATGCAGTCACAAGGGAGGAAGGACAGTTGTGCTACAGTCACCATAGCGACACCTGGGTGTTAATCACTACCTGCCCAGATCTCACCTCTCAGTTACCTGCCTTCTTTGACGCAGATACTGGACTTGGTCAAATCATCATCGCCAAAATTACAGGGTTGGCAGCAGTTGCCATTGGGGGCGAGAAAGTTTCTATTATTTTTCACACATTTGGACAAAGCCCTGCATTAAGCTTGTAGGGTCACCAGCAAAAGTTTCCGGTGGTAACATAAAAGCCTGATTTAAATGATAATTACGTTTCTATCAGTTATCGAACAAAACTTTACGATAATGTAGGCCTACCTTAAAAACTGAAAACACTGCTCATTTGTGATCATAACTAACGCAAGTAGAGGAATAAATGTTGCTAAAAGAAACTGAAATTATTAATATAATGTACTTTTCATCAGAAAGTGATTGATTTGATCAATAGATCAGATAATATCCTTCAAAAACAACATGTTATTTCAGTTTGGTTTGGTAGTAACAGGTAATTATACACTCAGCTCTCTTGGGAACATCTGCAGGCTTAAATAGAAGTTGTTTTTTTTTACTTTTTATATATAACTTAAACTGCAGGTCAAGCACTATACTTAAGCCAGAAACACTTTCAAACCCTGAACAAATCCTTTAATTATAAATGAAATAAGAAAGAATTCCCGAGATTCCTTGTCGTGTCTTTCATCGTGGTTCTCATAAGCCTCCATAATGAATTTCTGGTCTGGCGGGATGTGCTTGATTAGTCTGTATCACCTAAATGTTTAGATATAGAACACCCATAAACCTTCTTTCTAAAATGCTTGTTTGCTCAATATTCAAATTTGTAGACATCATATTCTAAAGCTGAAGTTCTTGTTATATTGTCCAGCAAAGCGAGTGCCAATGAAACTGACTTGGGCCCTGATTGAGCATACAAAATCTACCAAAAAGCTGGATTTAGTATGTTATGCTAGATCTTCTCAGTTTTAGTATGAATGCTGAAAAAAGATGATGTTAAAGAATCACAAATAATGACATCTTAAAGACCCACTACAACGTACTGACCTACTTTTTGCTGTAAATTATTCTAATAAAATACAGGTATAATACCACCATAATAGAGATAGTTAACTCCTTTTAGCTTTTTCAGTCAGTTGCTTTGATATATATTTTAAAGTGTAACATACAGATAAACATTCATCTTACAGGGTAGAAATAAGAAACAGTTGTGTGCATCCAGTATTGCACATACCGCAGCATTAATTCAATAAAGCTTTTTGGCATTAAACATATGGTCTTATATGGTCCTATAAGTCATTGTCAATTTGTAACTGTAAAAAAAGGGATAGATACTTGTATTTCTCAATTTTTCTGTGCAAATCATGTGTAACTACTATCATGGAAACACAAAAAAACACATTCCATGGTGGGATTTTAAAATAATCAAAGCACAGAGATGAAATATATAAAGCTTTCAACATGATCAAACCCCTAACCCCTTACCATGGGAAATTTTCCAAAATGCCGCCTTTTTGCATCACATTACCTTATACCATACACTACAGACAGATATCTGTCTGTATTAGGTAACCAAATAAGACAATTTGAGCTAAGTTCATTCTCTTAGGCACAGACAAATTTAATATTGCATAATCATTTGTCATATATCATTTAAATCAAAGGAGGAAAACTCATCTTTTCGGAATTGCTATATCAACCTATCAATTATGATTTATAATGTTTGATGTGGCTTCATACTGATACAAATATCCAAGAAATAAACAAGAATCAGATCTTATGTTTAAGGATCTGACAACAATCTTTATAATGGTTAACATCTTCAATACGCATTTAGGGTTAAACCCCCACCCCAACACACACGTTGACTTTTTTCCAATATTTAAACAGACAAATTTCAAAATGTGAAAATATCTGTTTTTTCTTTTCAACTTGTAAATATCCAGGAAAATGCCAAAGTTTACAATAAAGTCATCCTCTTATATAATTATGTTGTTCACCATTCAATGATTTTTTGCACAATTTTCAAAGCAAAAACAAGGGAGGTGACTTATGTTCAAAGACAACTGTTTCTTAGAACTTCCTATTTTTGTATTGTCATCCCAAAGAAAATTCAAGATCAATTCAATTAATGCAAATTTCCTCTAAGAATATTGTCAAATTTCTTACTGTAACATTTTTATACAAATGTCTCATTTTTATTACCGAAATCAATTTAAACTCCTGTTATCTGTGTAGATTGCGTCCTTTTAATTTCATGTTTCTAGTGATTCAATTTTACAACAACGTTTTTACCCCCATTGTATAGCCCTAGACCTTTAAATTGGATTCCATTTGTAAATGCGTAACACTGTACAATTTAGACAGTTATTTACGGGCAAAGAAACACATTTTAGAAACCATTACATGGAAACAACAGTGTTAATATATCAAAAGGAGAAAAGATTTATTTTTTTCTGATGAAAGCGATTTTTTCTCACATTTGCAGGAGAAATAAGCGAAAAATTCCCATTCTGAATTTAAACAGAAATTTGTTATCTATATGTAACTGGTAAGTTGCTGCATGCAGTCATGCCAAAAAAAACATTGCCATATCATTCCCTAAAGCTCTAATAACAGTAACAAAAGCTTCCAATTAAAACCTTTTTACAATTTCAACACTTTTACAAAATGCATTGCTTCATTATGGTTCTCAACTGCATGGTCATGAATATCACCAGGTTCCAAGCATCTTTTCAATTTAAAACTAGAGCTGCTTTTGACAAAAGCACATGTCTCCCACAACTGCCTAATCATCTGAATAGTAAGTCTGTCTTTATATACTGTTTACTCACAGAAAATATACCTTTGATAGTTTTGGAGTAAGCGGCCCATGGGTAGCAGCCTATCTGTAATTCAAGGGCCATAATTCCGAAGTGCCTGGGCCAATTTGGCTAGTTATCCAACTTGGCCGAGGACTTATTGGCAAACACATTTTGTTCAAGTTTGGTGAAGATCGGATGAGAAATGTTCGACTTAGAGTGCTGACAAGATTTGTAACAGATTGACTGACGGACACACACACACAGACAGGAGTAAATCAATATGTCTCCCACCAGAGTGGTGTTGGTGTGGGAGACATAATACCTTACATTTAAGTTTCCTTGGCCTAATGTATCTAAAAAAAACAACAACTACCATAGCAACAAAGCAAAAGACAGACCAAAAATCAATCTGAATAATTAGTTTTTACCATGACAACAACAAAAAAAAGATTTTAACAACCTTTAATAATCAGCGTATAACACAAATAATTGAGAGATGGCAATTTTAATGACAATTTAGAAAAACCAACGCAGCTATCTCAAAATTTTGATGCAGGTTCAAAGAAGCAAATAATTGTTGTTTCACACTTCCGAGCATTAGTGATGACAAGATATAAGTAGGGCGTTTGATGTTCTCCACTTCAAAATAAGCATATCAATTAGTCTGAAAACACGTGTAACTGCACGTTTCGTATATCTGAGAGTTGTTTTGAATGTTACGTACATAACTGTTTTTCTTAAATATAAAAGTTCTATTGTCAAACTAACATGTTATGATGTAACTCTTTCCTCTTTATCAAGAAAAACTTTTTTTCAAAACAGAAAAATGTAGACAAATACAGTGTACAACAATGAACTGCATTAAAAACATTAAAGCAAAACTTCATTCAAAATTACAGCCTTTATAAAATTAGTCTAGGATGCTTTTTGAGTGTATCCTACTGACAAGGTAAAAGTGGCTGTTGTAATGGTATTGCTTTTTTCATTTATTTATATATGTTTGTTTGTTTTGGGTTTAACGCCGTTTTTCAACAGTATTTCAGTCATGTAATGGCAGGCAGTTAACCTAACCAGTGTTCCTGGATTCTGTACCACAGTACAAACCTGTTCTCCGCAAGTAACTGCCAACTTCCCCACATGAATCAGAGGTGGAGGACTAATGATTTCAGACACAATGTCGTTTACCAAATAGTCACGGAGAACATACGCCCCGCCCGAGGATCGAACTCACGACCCTGCGATCCATAGACCAACGCTCTTACCTACTGAGCTAAGCGGGCGGGCTTATTTATATATGTAGTCTGTCTGATGACCGGTCATACATGGTCACCACTCTCCTCCACGCAGTTGTTTGCTGGCAGCAGGCTGCTTCTGGTTTACCAAAACTTACATTCTACATGAGACTGTTTACACACAAATGAATTAATGAATTATGACAACAAAAGATTTGATGGACAAATATATACCAGCAAAAGGAAAGACCCTTATAAAGTCACATGGACCAGCATATCCCATGATTCCACATGGGAGATCTTCTTCATTAGAGACACAAAAGGTTCTGTCTGATAACCAATGAAAATGCTTGATTGATCATGAAACAATAGTAAAGTAAATACGCCTAATGAATATCAATGGTATTTGAAACATGGTTGATGATTAATGAGAATGCAAAAACATCTTTGGGAATTTTACTCTGAAATAGGAGACCTGGAAAACACAACAAACAGGAAACTGTTTACTACTATCTGACGTCTTTGATAAATGAAAAAAAAAACAACAGAAAATGGTCAGAGTTTTATTACTTTTTTGGCAATGATTAATTACATCATAGAAATGGAGTAATGGTTTTTGAGTGGTCATTCCTGCAAAAATATTCAAGTCCGAATTTTCTGTTGTTTTTTTTTTTTTTTTTTTTTAATTTATCTTAATATGTGTATGCTTTTTGCACAAGCTTTGATGGCTGAATCTGAAACAGTCAGATCATACTTCTGGTAACACAAGAGAATTATAGTATTTCATTCTGAAATATGGGCATGCCATACAAATGTGGTTACGTGACAATGACTTTCACAATAAAACAATAACCACAAGTTTTCCTCAGTCTCAGTCTGCTACTGCTGTCTCATTTAAAGTAATCAATATACAGCAATGTGTTGAAACAAAAAAAAATAATGAATTTTTCAAAATTCATTAATTCAAGAACTGTTACTGACACATAACAGTCATCTAACTCCACATGGCAGCGACAACCAGTAATCAGTCTGGAGCCGAAACACTATGGAATCAGCCACATGACACTAAAATCACCAACAAGATACTTATCCAGGGAAAAGAGTAACTTTAATAGCCAATAAACATGCAATATTCACATAAACATGCAAGCTTTCCTACATACACATAAAAATGTCTTTGGCATAACGATAAAATTAAAGAGAAATTCTGGATGCATTTTCTCCCCCAATTTGCACACAAACCTTCAATTTTTATGAAGATTATCTATCTGCATTATTAGATCACCTTAATTACTGGTTTCATGTTTAAAAGAATCTGGATACAGATAATCTAGCTGGCTTTCCTGGGATCCCACTGGAATCTAGCAATCACGACAACTGACAGATCCCAGACTAGATCTATTTCTTTTCATCTCCTATCGAAATCATTGGTTAATTTCTTCCATGTTTGAAGTGTACAAAAATTTTCATGTTTCAATTTGATTTAAGAACATGTTCCTATGTCAAAATAATGATGTTTGGTAAAGTAATATCATCTAAATTATCTCCCAAGATCCCCACTCAGATTTAAAGTTTGAAAAATAAAACAAAACCAAAAAACATCCACAAAAGCCATTATGATTATCATACTTTATATGACCCACGTTTTATTGATCTCCGCTAATTGCAAATGAAATTTTCCTTATCTTTATTCAACTTCCTCTTGCATGACTTCACAAGTGGTTTGATAAAGCATCAAAGCTCTACAAAGCTTTATTCATTTTTTTTTTCAGAAAAAATAACATCACAGTATTTTTGAATAATGAGTAAATAATAAACATTTTTTTTCTGGAATACAGATTGGTTACTGTTTTAAAGTCATTTAGAATCTTTCACACATCTCATTCAGTAAAATGAAAAATGATGTATACAGGACAACACCAGGGTAAGAAATGTTTGTTTTGGTTTAACGCTGTTTTTCAACAGTATTTCAGTTATGTAATGGCATTCAGTTAACCGGCATGCAGTTTACCTAACCAGTGTTCCTGGATTCTGTACCAGTACAAACCTGTTCTCCGCAAGTAACTGCCAACTTCCCCAAATGAATCAAAGATGGAGGACAAATGATTTCAGACACAATGTCTTTTTATCAAATCTTCACGGAGAACATATGGCCTGCCTGGGGATCGAACTCACGACCCCACGATTTGTAGATCTGCGCTCTCCCTATTGAGCTATGCGGGTAAGGAATGAATCCCGTTTTTTCTCATATCTAAAACAGCAAATATCAAGCCTATATTGTCTAACCAATACAGAATGGTAAATAAAGACATACATCATCATGCATCAAAAGATTCAGTGACAGAAGTGATATTCTTCTTCTTCTTATCGTTTGCGACTACACTGTCAGACCAGTAGCCAAACAGACTATGACTACACAGAAGTGATATGACTAAGACTCTTTGTTTGGACAATGTCTGCAGCAGACTGCAAGGGAAATTGTTCCAACTGAATGCAGCCTGGTCTTGTCCCCTGCTTAGTAAATATCTTGAAATCTTACAGCTTCAATGTATATGACTGGTGTAGTAATTTATAACAAGAGGGCCATGAAGGCCCTGTATTGCTCACCTGACCTTTTGACCTATAGATCATCAAGATTAACATTCTGACCAAGTTTCATTAAGATATGGTCATAAATGTGGTCTCTAAAGTGTAAACTAGCTTTTCCTTTGATTTGACCTGGTGACCTAGTTTTTGACCCACATGACACAGATTCAAACTTGACCTAAAGATCATCAAGATTAACATTCTGACTAAGTTTCATGAAGATACAGTCATAAATGTGACCTCTAGAATGTTAATAAGCTTTTCCTTTAATTTGACCTAGTGACTTAGTTTTTGACCCAACATGACCCAGATTTGAACTTGACCTATAAATCATCAAGATCAACATTCTGACCAAATTTCATTAAGATAAGGTCATAAATGTGGCATCTACAGTGTTAACTAGCTTTTCCTTTGATTTGACCTGGTGACCTAGTTTTTGATCCTACATGATCCAGATTCAAACTGGACACTGAGAGCATCAAGACTAACATTCTGACCAAGATTCATGAAGATAAAGTCATAAATGGGGCCTCTACAGTGTTAACAAGCTTTTCCTTTGATCTGACCTGGTGACCTAGTTTTTGACCCCAGATGACCCAATATCGAACTCCTCCAAGATTTTATTGAGGGTAACATTCTGACCAAGTTTCATTAAGACTGGGCCAAAATTGTGAACTCTAGAGTGTTAACAAGCTTTTCCTTTGATTTGACCTGGTGACCTAGTTTTTGACCCCAGATGACCCATTATCGAACTCATCCAAGATTTTATTAAGGGTAACATTCTGACCAAGTTTCATTTAGACTGGGCCAAAATTGTGACCTTTAGAATGCTAACAAGCTTTTCCTTTGATTTGACCTGGTGACCTAGTTTTTGACCACAGATGACCCAATATCGAACTCGTCCAAGATTTTATTGAGGGTAACATTTTGACCAAGTTTCATTAAGATTGGGCCAAATTTGTGACCTCTAGAGTGTTAACAAGCTTTTCCTTTGATTTGACCTGGTGACCTAGTTTTTGACCCCAGATGACCTGATATTAAACTCGTGCAAGATTTTATTGAGAGAAATATTCTGACCAAGTTTCATTAAGATCGGGCCAAAATTGTGACCTCTTGATTGTTAACAAGCTTTTCCTTTGATTTGATCTAGTGACCTAGTTTTTGACCCCAGATGACCTAATACCAAATTCATCCAAGATTTTATTGAGGGTAACATTCTCACAAAGTTTCATTAAGATTGGGCCAAAATTGTGACCTCTAGAGTGTTAACAGTCAAATTGTTGACGACGATGGATGGACAGACGATGACGGACACATGGCGATCACAAAAACTCACCTTTGAGCACTTCGTGGTCAGGTGAGCTAAAAACTGAATGTTTCATTGTGACACATCCATGACTTGTTGATGTTCCTTAAACTTACAAACACATAATCTAGGCATCCTATAAGTTTAGACTAAGGAAATATTTTTTCTGTATATGAATGTGAGAAATGAGGATACTATAATACTTTGTAAGCGGATACTGAATCGTGAATGTTCAACATAATCATCAATTTCTCTATTTATTAAAGATATTCTTTCCCCAGGAATCATCACATGAAAAAAAAATTAATTTCGCCTTTGACCAGCATGAATAGCCTATTACTAGAAAATACCAGACGATTAAAGATACGCATATTCTCCCATGTCCAAAGCTATTTTCATCGGAATAAACGGTAATCGCTCCCAAGAATATGTAACCCCTGCAACTTTCATTTCGTTCCTCTATTATCGTGTCGTACAACATTCGTTATTGATCGGCGGCAGACAGATGATTGCTTCTCGAGGCACTCTACGTATTTCTGCTATCGGAGAGAGCTTGATCAAATTTGTATAGTGAGACGATATGTGTTTTAGTTAATACATTTTACTAGAATTCACCACAAGTTGCCAGGAGAGTAAATAGATTTCAGCCACCATAGAGGAATTGGTATCCATGTGCCTTTAAAATCTTATTAAAATTTTCCAGCAGATATTTTATGTCTCCGGTTAACATTGCAAAATTTGATCAAAACAATAAAACGAAAATAAAATTCATAAAATGAGTTTTAGCTTTACAGGAAAGAATGAATTATTCAATAGAAATTTAGACAATAAAATAACGAAGCAAACACAGTCAATTAACTTTCTATCTAATCTTTTTGTCTCAATTTTCTGTCCGAATAGTACATTTTTTTCATATCATTAATTATATTAACCGTAACAATAATAAATAATTAGAAAAATTTACTGTTTTAAAAATTTTTGTTGTTAATGCTAGTCAACTTTATTTTCATAAAAGTGTTTGTTGCTAAGTTTTGTTTTAAAGATACACAGATAACAATTTTTTTTTAAAAACAACTTCAGACATTTTAGACTATTATTTGTATTATTTGTTGAAACAATGATAAGCTAACAGTTTTGCTTTCAACTTGTTTTTAGCTGTTTTGATTTTAAGTTGTTTTCGCTTGATTAAATTTCCACCAGAATTGAAATAAACTGGTCCTTGGAGCTATGTGGTCAAATATAAACAAATATGGACACTGTTTGGACATAAAACTAAAGCTCTGCAAATAATCAGTGCTAATCATGCTATAGCTATGATTTATAAAGGGTTCCTATTAAAAGCTCTTTGACAACTGAACAAATTTGCAAGTTCTATTGTCTTGATTGATGAAACAATTTTCTCTCTGTCAATTACTATGATTAGCAGGGAGAATTCCTTGTTTGGTAGACTGGGCACTAATAGTTCTGCTTCATGAACAAGTTCAGATTTGGAGAAACTGGACGCAGTCTATCTCTGACAGGAAGTTGACTCATGGGATTGCAAACATTTTTGATGCTCTGACAGGAAACACCGAGAAACCACTAGGTGTAAGGTATCATAATCAATTTTTCCATATTTGGGGAAACTGTAACAATATGTCAAATTTCCTGGGGGACTGGGGAATAAAGAAGCATGCAGCATCATTAATGTCTACAAAGTAAATCAAGCAGAGATATTACAAACTGGGCAGCTATGATATTTGACATTTATGTCAAGAAGAAACAATAAAAGCAACAATTAAAGCCAGGCAATTGCATGCAACCAAAAGTGCCACATGCCTATAAAAGGATGTTCACAAACCCTAAAGTATTTTCATTGTCATATTTATTTCCAAGGGTCATTTACATTCATGGAAGATTTCCTACTGTTAGTCGATTTGTCTAGAAAATTAATGTAATAAAAAAAAAGGCTAAAATATTTTTTTATTAATATCTCCTTGAAAGTTGCTTAACAAAAACAGAATCAAAAGCTTCTTTGTCTGATTTTACTGACAGTTATGGAACTTTTTAAGATTTAATCTATCAGAAGTCAAACACATAATTTATTTTAATAATTTACCAAATATGATAAAAAAAAATCCTCTGCAATATGACTACTTCATGAAAGAAATATTTTGAAGAAGTGATAAATTTCCCAAAACAAATTTGTAATTTTGATGTGCATGAAAGATCCAAACAAAAGTGTAAACAATAAACAAACCATCAAGAAAGATACTTTGACCAGCAAAATATGATAGGCAAAGAGAACTGGCTGACTGACAGAATGCATTAATCTCCTGTTCACTACCTTTGAAAATAAAGACAGGAATCCTATGTTCTTTCTAGCTTCAATTAACATGATCTCAATAACTGACAATATATGAATAAGTGCCTTGTCTTGTGATCTGCTAAACAGAGTGTGATATGTTTCTCTCTAGAAACTCACTGTCAGAGAGAGTTTTTGTTTGTACCCAAAACAGGCATCTTTTCTCTCTCTCAAAACTCTGAAATTGTGGATTTCTGAAGTAATTACGTACCCTTTCCAAATGTTAATTTATAGTAGAATTTGAACAATTTCACCTTAATGCCCGTTACACATAATTTGGCAAGTCTTTCAAGAGGAAGTAAAAACTGATAAGTGTTATATGTCAATGAGTAAGAACCTCTTATAGACTAATCAAACTCTATAGAAGAGAAATATTCCATGATTTTACATTTTAAAGTACACTTTTTTCCCAACCGAACTCAAAACTAAAAAAAAAGCTTTTCTCTTAAAATACTTTAGTTATGCCTTCAACAAAACTTAGTATTACTCAAGCTGAGTTTTTGGATTAGAAACCAGTCTTGGATTGTACTCTGCAACAACAAGAAATCAACAACTACCCCTCTGAGTAATACACAACTACCCCACATGATAAAATGTGGGACATTTGTAACTTACAAGCACCTCACAAGGTAATATGAGGATGAATAACTAATACAACTAAAATTGTACAATGAGGGGGAAGAGTTACTTACAATTCTAACACGATCCGATTCATTTTCTTATTAAACAAAGAAGGCAGAAAACAGTGAATTATAATACAACAAATCACTGTTCTGATGTCACAGTTATTATGTCATGGCGTCAAACGGCATAGCGGCGCGCTAGAAAAGAAACCGATTGAAAACGGGCAAATATTTAATGAATGTCATCAAGGATATACTTAAAAATCCTTGTTAACGTGTTAGAATCGAAATAATATATCTCATCCAGTGATTTGCTCTTGAATAAATCACTGTCGTTCAGATGCGTATTATTATATCACTCGGGCTGCGCCCTCGTGATATAATTCCGTCGCATCTGAACTCCAAACAATGATTTATTCAATGACAAATCACTGGATGAGATATATTATTTCTTAAGTAACAACATGATAGAATGAGGAACAAGTAACTTAAAACAAATTCTGGACAGAAAATGATTGTTAATTTCAGTATGGAGGTTTTTTTATCCTATTTCTGACAGAATAATTTGATGTTCTGAGACAAACTTCAATATTTATTGATAATACCGATATTAATATACCATTTTGCGCTCTGAGATGAAAATATGTGTTATAGTCAGTCGTATGCATGATTAATAATGCACATACGTCTGCAAGAGTGTTGCAAGGCAGACTGTCTCCTGAGATAATAAAAATGTTCCAGCATACAGATGTTTATGACCAGCGGGCCAACGTATGTAAATTCCTGCATTCAAAAGCCACCTAGTAACTTGTTCTGCTGGCAGCAAAAATAATTGCCAGTACTTCTGTTTACCTTTCCAAAAAGAAAAACTGGTATTTACAATAAGATTATTTATGACTCAAACCTACTAACTTCAATATTTTAAATACAAACAAATATTTGAGGAAAAAAACACAATTTCAAGCTTGCAATTACAGCTTAGAATGCTTTCAAAGTAAAGTGAGAATAGTTGTAAACATGCAAGTAAGCAATTTGATTAGCAAATCTTAATACTTTAAATATCAGAATGACCAACGATAATGATATAATTTTGTAGAACCCTATCCTCAGAACAATACCAGAATGATAGCTGTCTGGGGCAAAATTTACATTAATATTGGAAGAACGGTTACTCTAAACTCATTTGTAACCACTTAAAGACTGAATAAAAATTATCAGCACACTGTTTCTGTTGACGGCAGCAATATATTCCTTGATCCATATAACATCTATTTTCATGCCTTAGACATTTAACATGTCTTCGTTAAATGGCTCGGTATAGCTACAAGCACAACCCTTTTATTATCACCGTGTAGTAAAAGAAGTATCACCCTGTAATTACTTTCAGGGCCCAATAACATCCAAATAATGAGAAATTAGCACGTTTTAAGACCACTTCTGTCTCAGAAAGACAGTATACAGACCTATCATAATATTGATCAACATTATATTGTCTATCCAATCTTGTTTCATGTGCTATTTCTATTTAATAGGGCTTAAACGAAAATGATTTCTGTCATTGACATCCTTTGAATAAATATCACATAAAAACGTAATTAACAATGGCATAAGCTTTGTAGACATGATATCACACAATGTAAGGTCTGTGCAGAGAGCTAACATATGCTTCACAACAGCATGCTCGGAAATATTTGATTATATTCAACACTGAGACAGAAAATCAGTGGAAACTGGTACCGAATGTATGCGAAACCCATGCAGAATGTAACCTGGTATTAATACCTGTAAAACCCATGTAGAACCTGAACTGGTATGAACTGCTTGTTAAACCCATGCAGTCTCTGAACGTGCGTTTTGTTTAACAAATCTTATGATTTGTCGTGTGCACAAGTTGCTTTAACATTGTGGTCTCAGACTTACGATATGATATCTCATCTATTACAAGTGCAGTATTGAATTAATCTAAAAAATATCAAAATAACTTACCTATTTATCACCAGGAAAGACACAGCATATGAAAGTAGAAAAAAAGAAAAACCTGGTGAATAAAATGAATTTTTGTGTCAACAGTTCATCAATAAGCGCCACAATGTACAAAAGTTTTTTGATGAAGGCAAATAGTGAGACATTATCATTAGATACTGAAACATTGAAACAACATTGTGATTTAACTAATCACAATCCATCATCATGAGTAGCTTACAACTGTTTAAAAATTGTACGACAACTTTCTTTTTTCCCTTTTCATCAACACATCAGTTGTTATACATCAACAAGGGCACGAAAATCTACAGTACAGAACTATTTTTGCAGTCTTTTGTTCATATTAGATTTTGTATATATACCTGGCAGGTACTATAATGCTGACGATACACGTAACTTTTGGGACAGAAACAACCAACATTTGTCACATATACAGCCATGGCCAAAGAAAAGGAGTTGTAAGAACCTGCGATCACTACCCTTGTTTAAATTAAAGAGATTAGAAACTTCTCCTATAAATAACCAAGGAGGTTTGTCTGAAAACTACACAACAGATTTTCTGCCATGTACAGATGAAAAGTTGGGACTGACACATGCACACCCTTCGACAAAACGACAAGAACAGTTCCATCACACTGGGTCACAGAGACTGACAACATACCACTGGTTACAATGTATTTGAGTGACAAAGCAATGTGCCATTTAAAGATGCAATAATGGTTCCAAAACCCTGACATACACATTACAAACTGTAAGTTCATAGGTCACAAGCTGCGAAATCTAATGATAACTGACACTAAGTTGATCGCGCACTATCAGCAGGAATGGGCAACTATTTTGACAAGACATTGCACAAATCCATACTCTGTTTATTACTTCTTTTGTTGTATAAGTCTCGTATTGTCAACAAAGTCGCACATGCTTACGAATACACAGTACAAAAGAATCTAATCTGTTCCCTTAATTGCCATTTGCATTAACAATTTTCGCAACTGTTACGACTGCCCATTTCTGTTTGCTCAATTTACGTTTTATGATCATAAATCATTGATTTCTATTCAATTTCTGTTTACTCTAAACTGAATCATTAGAAGAAAATTTCTCCTAAAAGATCTAGGGTATGATCATTTCTATAAAATTTATGAATACTTCATCAGAATTTTGTGTTTGTTTTTTGTCCGCAAGGAATGCAGGTATGATGGCGTGAGATCTGCAATAGATTCAACGGATATGAATATTTCATGAGATATGCGTACGTTTTTTGCAACATAAATTAGATTACCTCCTGCGCGAGTTTATTTTGCATCATTACTGAAATTAAGAAATAAAATGGATCAAATCCTACTATGTTTTCCCATTTAAAAACCATCCACATATTATATACCAGACAATGTTCTTAAGTGGTTCCAATCATATTTTTGGCAGTTTTAAAAAACATTTTACACATGGTGTAAAACACTTCATTCAATTACTTATCATGGTGTATTCAGTCTTCCTTTAACCGGAAAATCTATAATTCTAGGCAATCTTTTAGATGTTTGTACCCAATGGCCAACCTAAAGCTTTGTATGCATGAAATTCAGACATTTAACCTTAAGCCTGCTGGTGGTTAAGTGATGTTGGCTTTGCGACCAGTGCAGACCAAGATCAGCCTGTGCATCCGTGCAGGCTGATCATGGTCTGCACTGTTTGCTGTTCAGTCAGTTAATTTTCAGTGAACACCCCTTTGAATAATAAGTGGTACTGTCCAAATTGAATGATGGACCAGTCCATTTTAGAAATTTAGCAATTTTTAGGTAAGGATTAAACAGACAATTAAGACAGTAAGGAACTGAAAAATTACATTTTTAGTCCTTAATAAAATGTCAAGAAACAACATCATGCCACAAAATATTTGTAGATATTGGTATCAAAGTCATGACTAATGGATGTTTTGTTCCATAAAATATACATCTTTGGCAACCTTTTGATTACTGTAACAACTTAATACAAATAGACTTTGGTACAATACCCACTCTGGACTTTTAAGAGTGCTTGTTAAATGGTCTGTGAATTAGTTGTATCCCATTTTCCTTGCAAGCTCACTCATAATAAATTGTTTAAGCAATTAAGTATTCATGTATGCATAACATATCAATTTATAATATTATAGTATTGTTAACATGTCTCTGAGCATTGGCCTGAAAATAATTTCTATAACATTTTACGAACTTTAATATATTATGCAGTACATACCAAAAACTGCACAAGGTTTCGTGCTTAATCTAGATGTCTGCAAACATAAGGCTTTTAAATATACAATTATTTTTATCAAATCATCTGATATTGCAAATAAAAGAGAAATTCTTCGACAAAATGCTTGATATTTATTTGAAAATCCAGTTTACATATCTGTGTTCAATGTTATATTTTCATGTTACAAAATACAGTCAAACTTCGTTCGCTTGAATTTGACGGGACCAGTATAATTTGTTCGAGTTAGTGGTAGTCTGAGCCATCGAACAATATACATTATAGAGGGATCTTGCCAGGAACTGATGGTGAGTTCGAGCGAAGGGTCGTATTCAAATTATCCCAGTTTGAGTGAACAAAGTTTGACTGTACTGTGCTTCAACATTCATCTATATGAACAATATCGTTGCAACTTTGGTACCATGGCACGACACAAGGAAGATTTTTAATATATCATCAATCTATTTAATGTCATTTACCACAAAAAATGTCACTGGAATTTATCATCAATTTCAAGTACTTCTTCAATTCTCTCATAAGAATGTCAAAATTTTCGAACTTACACAAGTAAAGCATTAAAGTACTAAAAATAACACAGTATATATTAAGTACAAGGATCTGTTAAGGAATTTCAAGACCTTACAAAATATACAAAATATGAAATTTAATTTGAATAAATTTAAACACTTGAGGCATAAAGCTGGATTGGCTGACCAAGCCTATGTACTTGATGTCCATTTACAGCTATTTAGAAATTTAAACAAAATTTCAAATTCTTATTTAAATAATGTGTAAAGACCATTTTAGACAATGTGTGAAAGTGTTTTGGACCTTGTCCTATTGACAGTAGATTGCATATCAAGTAAATGTACTTTAAAGAATCAGGTGCCTTCCCTATGTGTTTTTTATTAAAGAAGGCCTATAACTCAAAGTTCTGACATAGCAACTAGAGTTCTGGCCAATTTTCAGTGCAAATAGGCTTAGTACTTTATGAATCTTTCTATGCGATCGCATTTATGGGGGTGGGCCACTAAAAATGTCTGTGTCACTAATACTATTCTCCACCCATATTGCTTTTAAAGTAACTTTCACCCTTCCCATGCACAGTGACAGTGTAATAGCAAAGACATTTAAATTCTTACAATGAAACAAGCCTTTTTATAGTGACAGTGAAGCTCAAAATTTTCAAAATAAAAATTTAGAATACATCCCCTGTTCAAAAGTATCTTAACAAATTCTTCTTTTTACTCAGATAAATATAAAACAGCTATAAATTATCCATCATACCACTATAAAGTATTTATTGCTCTTTAATGAAGGTTGCCCTTTGAAATATTGAGAAATTCAGTCTCAAATTTATGAATGTTATATTATGAAAGAGATAAAATCAGCATGTATGAAAAAACACTCCCATCAAAGACATAAAAAGCTTGAAACTGGTTTTTATAATTCATACCAAGCTCATGTAAAAGTTGTAGAAACTTAAAAAGTTTTTTCCTGAAACGTTAATATCAGGGGTTTCATTATAAGGCCAGGGGTGTCCCAGGATTTCCCCTACTATAGTCAGTCTGCAGCACCGGCTAGCAAGTAAAGTTCTAAATTGATGGACCCCTAGACACCACCCTCTACCTTGAAACTTTCACCTTCTACTTCAATAATTAATGAAACCTCTGGCTGTATATATATATTTGACATATAGAAAACTTTTTCAATTCAACTGTAATTTATTCCAGTGTACTGAATGACAAACCTTTTAAGGTACTTCCGCCATCTTGAATTTAGAGTGACCTTCATTTGAGGTGTGAAAATATAGTGAACAAAAGCTTTCAAATGCAGCTGTTCCAGAGTATAAAAACAGCTCAGTTTGCAAGACTTGAACTAAAAGAAGGTGTATAAAAAGTAAAACTAAAATTTGGAAATAAACAAAGAAGATATTTTACCTGCATTTTTCCAAATTTTTGGTTAGCTTTATAAATCCTTTCAAAATACTTTTTTAAAAATTCATGAATGGCAAAAGTTAGTTCAAAGTTTCAATTAGTGCATAGGAGAATTGTCTTACTGAATAGAACTAAACTTAGTACAAAATCTGTTTTCAAATCTGACCACCTCATGTATTAAAACGAAAATAAATCTGTACATATTGCTATTTTCAGCATACATAAAAGTAGTGCAATGTGCGTGCAATGATTTTTTTACGTATGGTGTACCAGACTGCCTAAAATTGTAAGACAAGTCTCAGACTTAATGTTAACAAGATTTAGCAACGATCCAAAATTCTTTTCAAGGATTGTGCAAGTATCATAAAGGTTTAATTTATTATAGCGGAATTTATGTACTTACGCGCTGCTTATCTCACGGAAAATGTGGTGGAAATAGAATTTTCGGCACCCCCTCTGTAACTACCGAAATTACTTAACGTAACTTTCTCACACATACCTGTTTGTATATCTATAAATTATAAAAAAACAATCAAAATATTTGCTTTATCATGATATATGCAAATATTTTAGACAATCTTGAAACATTTGGCCACAGTATTTCCGCATACTGGTCCGGGACAAGTTCGATGTGTATATTGATTCCTTATTAGATGTTTCATGCGTCGTAAACTAACCAATTTTGATCTATCGGCTTTTTATACAATATGAGAATTTATGCAGCATGTTTTTAAAAACATAGTGAGAATAAATCGCAGAAAAAAATGTACAGCCAAATATGTTAGGAGGTAATACAATTTGTATACAATTGTAGATAACTACGAAACATTTTACAAAATGCAATCAGTTGAACTTCTCACGCAAAAACCTGATGATTAAAATCAGCAGTATCTCAAAAGTAACCTTTCTGTTTCTTGGTTCTTCGTTAAACAACGATATTTTTTCACACTTTCATAGATTTAAACTGATAATAAATGTGTATTGAAATTCAGGCATAGAAATGGACACTGACTTTACATTAGTGATTACTGCGGTGTTGACAGCGGAAGCAGCGGTCCAGTACTAACACTGTCTACGAAACCAAGGATAACGAGCTCTTTATCATTCTGAAAATTACGAACATTGGGATCAGTTTCAGTATACTAGTATTATACTTGCTATTTGCCGAGTGCACACTTGTTTTCTATCGTCGTTAATATAAAGCAGACTAGTAAATATCCATACAAATGCATAATCTCATAAACACTTCTTTAATGTATGTTCTCTGAAATTAACAAATAACTGGCTCAACTGAGACACCATACTTTAAAGTAAATTCAGTTTATTCACCACGAGGTTCAAAATGCACGGGAGTCTCGTGATAGTCATGCCTTTAATTTCACATGGTTAAAGTGTAAACAAATAGTTAAATTTGCGTCGTTTTATTTATCACGGAAAAGATCGGACGGTTTTTGATATTGGAATAATTTTAGAACATCTATGCATTTAAAGTTGAACGTTGATTGTTTTCTACAGGATGTAAAACTGAAACAAGTAAGCACTTTTACTTTTTCAGCAATGTTCCTCAGGTGAACTTTGACACTGTTTACAAACTTTAAAAAGAGAAACCAGTTTTGTGTCATCCTGAAATGCGTTGTTCGGCTGAAACTTATAGTTCCCGGAAAAGTTCTGAAATGGTTTATTTTGGGGATTTTTGTTTTATTTATGTATTCAACACAATGTGCAATATTTCCAGTTTTTGAAAATGATTGAAATTGAACTTAATTTTAGAAAAAGTTCCGATCTTTCAATAATATTTTGCCAGCGGATGCTTACACATTTTAAGTGAAACGCCTTTCTTGTCCAAAGGTGGTGTGTAAAGCGAAAAACTATCATTACACATTGCGTTTATTCTTTAAATGTAAAGGATCGGTAACAGATCAAGGAGATCGGGCAGTGCTAAACTATACTAACTGGATATCTCTAACAATGAATAAGGAGGCATATATATTTCAGTAAGGAAATCTGAGGTAAAAGAACAATCATATATTTAATTCCTTGAAATAAACATGGCGGCGAAATATTTTAGAAAAACTGTGCACGTGTTTTGCGCATTAGAATGTTTAACGACATTTTCTTGAAAAAGTAACGCTCGTGTGCACTATTTTGGCATTTCTTTGATTTGAAAGTAAATATTTTATAGCAATTTAGGTTGCATACGATACCGAAATTTTGCACCAAAAATGTTCACTCATTTTCTTCCAAAGCACTGTGGAGATAGGGTTCAACGTAGCTTTCATGCTCGCAAGTTTACCTACAGATATATCTTTTCAACTTTTATCATATATTTTTTGTGTTATTGCATTTCGAAAGCTGTTTCGAGGATTCTGATTTTTCACATGAATTTCTAATTTCAATTTGCGGAAGAACCTTAAACTGCATTGACCTTCGACACCTAATTTGCTCTTTATGCATCTACAATATGGACGGTTTATTCAATGGAATATTGTATTAAATCGTGGACACTTAATATTTCCAGATGAATACCTCAGTATACAAGCCAACATGGATTCTTTCCGCTATAGGATATGGAATAATAATGGCTGCGTGAGATACATGGCTATTTCATTACGTAGATATTCGGAACTTTTCTGCTCCGATCATATCATTTCTATCTATTGATTACCAAATATCAGAACGCATGCTGAGGTTCTTAATTAGAAAGTGCAAAATTGGAATATGTATTTTCCAAAGAAAAGAGTTGATTGCGATATTAACAAGTCGTTGCGCAAGACTTGATTTAAATAAATAAATTCAATAAAGTTGTTTTAATGAATTTCAATAGATCTTTGTTATTCTGTGCAGATGGTTTCGCAACTTGTGTGGTATTATAACATCTATTTATAGAAGAGCCAATTGATAGATTAATATAATGCATAAAACCAGTGTCATGCACAAAGCCTCACGTGGCACGTGAATTTGCGTGCAACTTGTGAACAAATTAATACAGTCCAACCTGCTGTAACCAGTGCCAGTATGATCCATGACCTGGGGCTTTTAAAAGGCACAAGACTGAATCATTATTTTTGCAGAATATTCTGTAATTTAAATTTCAATTTATTTCAATTATCTTCCTTGTGACCACAGACTAAAAGCGATTATACCATAAAGGCTTACCCTTTCAATTAACGTAAAACAAACCAGACATGAATAACCTCAGCAAATAACATGCACACAGTTAGTCTAATTACCTAAATAATTAAGATTATCAGTCCTCTGGGATATTTTATTATCTCCCTTTAATGAGTATTTGATACAGTTGATGCAATGCTAACTAGGCAGATCCAAGTTGGGATTACATCAACTGGCATGATAAGAGGCATAAAGATAAACATCTCAATTGCGATTGATGGCCCATACATCACAGCTCTAATTTTTTCTCCAAAATTGCAGCAGACATTTCCTCATCTGTTTTTACTTTTTTTCCCCCAAAGTTTATTTTCTGCAATAGCTGGGAGAAGGTTATACTTCTGTTATCATTTCTGGTATTCTGAAATCTATCTGCTGAGAATTCTGAAACATGGAGTGCAATAGGGGAAAAAAGGCATATACTGTTTGTGTCTGTGTTCAGACTCTATGTTTTGTTCACAGAGATAACTTCTGAGGCTATTCAAATTTTGTATAATTTTGTCCCTTTTCTTCTCAAAACACTGGATAATCAGAGCCAAGAAAGAATGGTCAGAATATTATAATGATTAAAAAAAATTAAAAAGATTAATACTGTTGCAAAGGCTTTGTCCAGTAAACTGTTGTCATGCATAGGAACTGTTGACATGATGTCTGTGGAAATAAAGTGATAACCTAAGCAGTAAATCCCAAAATAATCCAGAGGTTGTAACGATCTAAGTGAAATATTTTACACTGTTAATGCATCTGAAAACATTTTTCACTAGTCATCTATCTGGGCAAAAAGAATCACATTTGTGGTAATGCTGTCATTAGTTAATAAATTGGGCATAAAAAATATTTTAACACATCAATGTCTCTTCTTTGGCAGATGTCAGACAAACCATAATTTTCTGCAAAAAAACTACATGCCCGCCAGACATTAACTTAATTTTCAAAGCCGTTCAAATGCTTCTGGTGTTTTCCAATTTCCCTAGATATTGTAAATTCAATGGGAAATTAACTTCTGTATTCAGGAAAGTTAGCAAGTAGCGAGCCCTGGAGACATTTGCATGGCTTCCTGGCTGTCACCTCTCCGTGGAATATATAGCACGCGTGATAACTGTTCTATACTTTGTTTTATTAATCTTTCTCTACCTAAAGCAAGTACCGTGAACGAATGCAAAGTTAATTACGAAAAAATGTATAAGGTAAAATAGCTACACTCTTATTTATGTTCATGGTTTTAACACCATATCCTTAGTTTGAAAAGAAAATTCCATTGGGGAAAACATAAAAGCATTAACAGGAAATCATTGGCATTAGAAAGAAGAAATGAGCCGTGCTGTGAGATAACCAACGTAGTGGGTTTGCGACCAGCATGGATCCAGATCAGCCTGCGCATCGGCGCAGTCTGGTCAGGATCCATGCTGTTCGCTAACAGTTTCTCTAATTGCAATAGACTTTGAAAGCGAACAGCATGGATCCTGACCAGACTGCGCGGATGAGCAGGCTGGTCTGGATCCATGCTAGTCGCAAACCCACTATGTTGGTTTTCTCATGGTGCGGCTCATTAATGAAATTGGCATGTACAAATATTACTTTAGAGATGACTTAAGTTGCTGTTTTAAGTGAGATAAATCCAACACTTAATGCCAGGGCAGAAATTGGGTGCAAACTATACATTACCGCGACCAATACACCCCAAAATACGGTAATAAGATTTATCAAAGGGAAGTAATAAATTTTGTACAGTAACTGGTACTTTTTTTTTTAAAAGGCAGTATAACCCTTTAAAGGACTATTATTCCTTCATCATTTGGTAAAACAGCAAAAACCAGCAATATTTCCTTGCTGACATCCAATTATATCAGATATCTCCTGTTTAAACATGCCTCTTATGTTTTTTCCATTTAGTCTGTCTGGGTTTTCCATTAGTAAATTGCAAGAACACCTGTATTTTGCATATTTTCATGCAATTTCCTATCAATGCAATAACATCTCATTTCAGTCTATATATCTTGATGAAATTTGCTTCAAAGCCAGAAATAATGTGATGATAATTCATTAAACACTAAAATGCATTTACAAAAACCACCATTCACTCAGACACCATTTCTAAGATTCTATGACTGAATTTTGTAATTACAAAAGTCTACTTGAAGTTTAACTTTAGGACACTGTGTATAGAAAACATGCAATTTATATATCAAAATCTTAATTTACGATCTCTGTCTCTATTAAAATTGTTTTAACAGGAACAGAAATACTGTAAATAAACATTAAATGAGTCATTTTAATGAAAGCCTTAAATTATGTGATTGTTATTTATTATAAGAAGTCTTATTAAAACAAGATTCTTCAATTTAAATCATTTCAAAGGAGTCTCGTGTCCTGATGGATTATGACAAAGCCCTGCATAACCTGCGCTGACACCACAAATCATTTATGACAAGATACAACCAACTTGAAGTCCCACAGACAAGATATTGTACACAGAAAAAAATGAGCGCACTTTATAACATTGTCGCATTTTGTAACACTGTCACAACCACTATAAAGATGTTTCACTTTTACAATGAGTTATCTATTACAACCCTCATTTTACCTGAGATTTACAAATTATGTTAAAATATGACATAGTACCTTGACACATGGTGCAGTTTTAAGCATTTGATACCTCTCATTTTGTAAATTATACCTTATAAATACACTGAAATGAGAAACTTTAACAAGCGGATGCAGCAGTTTTTAAAAAAAAAATTCAAACTAAAAGTTGAAAAACCCTAAAAAACCCTTCCTACACCAGGAAGTATTTCAATGTAAAAGACCATGTTAAAGTTGTTGTAAACAATGGAAACTGACCATTATTATGCACAATGAAATTTGATCATTATGAACAACAAACTGTAACCTAACGTAAAATAAGTAGGAAAAGAACCATAGCTCCATAAAAAATTTCAGACTATAACTCTGAAGAACCTGAGAGCTGTCCATAAGATAGCACGCTTGACTATTCAACTGCTTCCACTGCAGTCAAACAAGGGCCATAACTTGGTTTGACTTTAAATACATAACTAAGTATTTTAATTACATATTATCACAAATAAAATTTGATTTTAGCACTGAATGTAAATAAAACTTCAACCAAATTTTTATGTCAAATAAGTGCCATAATTTGAATTCATTCTATCCAAGAGTTATCATACTTGGTTATTTCAGTTGGATTGATGACTAAGGAAGCCTTGTGTGAAGCTTCGATCCAATACATGCTATGATTGCTTTGTAACACACGGCTTTTGCCCAAAAGCTGATGCCGAAACTGACACCGACGCCCTTCTAAGAGACGGAATAGCTCTCACAATTTATCCAATTCATAATAAAATGTGTTATTTAAAAAGCACTGGCATAATTATAGTAGTAATCTTTTGCATTACGCAAATCCATGAAAAACTGATATGAAGAAAACTCAAACTACATGTATATGTCTTCCATTTTTTTAATATTACAGGAAACAGAGAAAGTCTTCTGTATGTCAGATGACTAAAGAGTTACAATGATTTAAAGTTAATTCTTAAAATATATCAAGTTTCATTGTTAACTTAATTCTTGCAAACATAAATCTCTTCAGTTTTGCTGGAGGGAAATGAAATGCTAAATGCAGCTGAAGCTATACCTTTTATCAATATTGCAGACATGCAGATGCAGATTTACCAGAGAAATTTGTTGAAAATTAAAGTTGTCATTTAAAGTCCTTCTGAGATGGAGGTGTATTCTTCCACAGCATGGATCAAGATTGAAAATGCAAATTGGAAGTAACAATACCCGCAAGCAGTCACTTCTCGGTATAAAATAATTCAGAACAGTGCAAAAACCCTCTTTCAAAGCTTCTTGAAATGTTCTAATTTCATTGAAATACAATTACAGCAAGTGAAACAAGTGGCGGCTGAATTGAAAAGTCTACTCGATTTTATTTTTGTTTAATGAATAAAAAAAAAAACAGTCCCAAGAAAATCATTTGACAATCTTACAACACCATTATACAGATGGAGCTTCTTCTATTAAACTCATAATCTAAAATGTGTATTTCACCTGGAAAGCTTGCATGCCTTAACTGAAATGCACCCTGGGATATAACACTGCTTCAATAAAAAAGCACCAGGCTATTTTTATGAAGGCAACTGTTATGGACATCAAAATTGTACCTTACAAACATTTCTGTAGAGTTTGAACCAAAAGTACAGAACAATAATAAATCTTAACTAAGATAATTTAAAAATTTATCATGCCTATGTGTGCTTGGTTGGTTTAAAGTTACATCAAGACAGCGATTGCAAGTTTTTGCCACTACCATGGACCTTTTCATATAAATCCCGACGGGGAACTTGAACCTACAGTGGTGGATGGCGTTTCAGTGGCCTTAGCTACTCAGCCACAGAAACTCCCTCTACTTGTAATATATGTAAAGATTTCTGTAGAATCCATTGTAATATAAGTAGAAATATGTATTGATTTTGTAAAAGAAATTTACTTACCTACAAAGGTTAACAAGGAACAGCATATGAAAATAGAAAAGAAACAATCATGAGAGTATGCCTTGGAAATATACATTATGCATAACTTCCCACAAAGTAAATATCTCGACTCTAAGATCATTTTAGCTGCAGGGTTTTAGCTTCTGTAGATTATTAAAACCTATCACACAAATAAATATTATTCTTCAATTATAAGCAGTCTGTATTTCATGTCAAGCACAAAAACAGCATAGGATGTGATCAAACAAGTCTTCAAAGCAAAGGGACATAACTCAGTATACAACATGTTTGAAGATATAAATCGCAACCCACGTCATTGCAAAAAAAATTAAACAACAAAACCTTGAAAATGTTTTGAAAGCTGTAATGGTAGTTTATGGAGTTGTGAAAAGCATTTGATCACATTCAGTTCTTACTTTCACAAATAGCTTAGCATCAATTCAAAGAATTTTTTCTGCCTTGAAGGTCTACTGGGCTTGGAATTAGCAGCTAATTAAATGCTAATGCTGCTATAAACAAGTTGACAACATCTCATAAATAAGAATAGGCTTTTTATGCTGCCCAGACATGTCTTGCACATTTTTGCATGCATATCAGCATATCTAGCAGAAACTCAGAACATCCAGGAGGAAAATTCATCAAGTGGATGAATGGGAAATTCATTTATCTAGGAAAATGAGTACAAAATAGGTTTGTAATTTGGTATTTTGCACTAAATGATCACAGAGGCAGTAAATCATTTAACAGATATTTTTGACAAGATACAAACAATCAGTATGGTAAAATCAACACAAATCTGAGTGTGGTACACATACAAAACACAAAACAACAACTTCCTGTCTCTGAGAAATGCAAACTTGTTTTCTAGCGCCTTTTATTCTTTGTTTTCACTTGTGTATCTCATAACCTAATCAAAATTCTTTACTTAGCACATCATCTGATTTGATGTTTGCACCTTTATCAGTTGAAAACGTACTATTTGTACTCAAAATTTTCAAAAAAGGCCATGAACATGACCTAGACATTTAAATTACCGCCAACAATGCTCATCCTATTATCGGTCTACCACCTTTGTGGACCCCACATGACAAGACAAATTCTTATTCAATCGATTTGGAGACCTGTTAAACTCAGGTTATGTCCAAATATAATTGTTAAACAGCATTAGCGATAAATCTAATGCTCATGATGGAAAAAGAAAACTGAACATTATCAGAACGATAAATTATTTTCTATAAATTTCAGAGCTTCCAACTCCGGACAGCATAAAGATAACTCCATGACAGAGTTGAGATTTTGTTTACATAGCATTGTTGTCAAGTCCTTGAATGCCATTTAGGGTTGTGGTCAACTATTAATTGTTTCGATACAAAGAAAAGAAAGAAAGGCGAAGGCGTGAAAGTGGTTTTAAGGAGAACTCAAGACATCTGTTGAAAATAGCTTTAGAATGTTGATGGGGTTTTGATATTGTGATAATAATGTTAACTTGCACTCCAATGGTACAAAATTCTTCTTGATGTTTACTAAGTCTTTTGGGCTATATTTTGAACATTTGATAATTTCTTATGTCTTAAACTGCTATTGGACTAAGAGCACATTTTCTTTTTCTTGGTGAAATGTACTGATAAATTACATAAGTAAAAAAATTAAGACCTGTGTAAATGCATACTTATCGTAAACAATTCTTCTGACAAGAATAATCTTGTCTTTAAAGTCAATGCAAATTTAGTCTTAAAGTCGTAGCAACAACTAAATCGATATCAGGCAGGGCATTACACTAAGACTTTAAAGAAAAACAAGTATTTTAAATTTCCTATCATTTTGGAAGGTATTTAGCGCCTATAAAGCCGTCTGACAGATAAATCGAAACTTTAATCCACATTCACACAAAATGTACTGGGCCTGGTGACCGAATCTGATAAAAAGTGGATTTGCTTAAGACCCTTTCTGACAATTAAGTCACATTCCTTCAAACACCTTTTCTGTTTATCACCTTATCAAAACATTTCCATAAAAATAGAGAAGAACCCTGAGTAGAATTCGAATTACAATACTGACAACTGTGATTTTAGATAACATGTGAGGTACTGTCACAATTTCCTTAATTTAAAGTATGGTATTAGAGACTGAAGAAAATTTGAAAAATGGGAATCAGCAGAGTACTGAACTATATTCATTATATTTCATGATTGTTATAATTTTACATAGAACTGACTTGGTTTTACATGTGAATGTCTCGCACTGACCAAGTAACAGAGGTTTACATTTTGTGTTGATATCAAATTTATTCTATAAAACAATACAAAATTCACATTTATGAAACTGAGCATTATAACAGTTCTTACAATTTACTAAAATTAAAAAGCCTTCAAAAAATAAAAGCTTCTGACAGGCCTTTAGCAAATCAGACCTTTCTTTACCTTCTCTTAAAAAAATATTATCACCTCTGTTTTCCAATTTCTTTTGCAATCTTTTCTTCTAGGCAAAACAAGGATATTAATGATAATAAATCTAAATGTCAAACAGGTTTCCAGGCAAGACAGTACTGTCTTCAGGTTTTTATATTAAAAACAAGCAGAGAAAACCTTTGTGTTCCATATAAGGTTTCAGAGTGTTAAACTAATAACGTTCGCATTTTTTCATCCGTCAAGATGGGTACAGGTGTGACAAGGTTTGTTTCGAGTTCATTCCATTGTCTGTCACATATTATGCCATACGTACAAACACGATTCCTTTTGTTCTCCTAAATGGTCTTCAACATTTTACCCCGAGGTTCATCAATTTCGTAAAATAATGTATTGTCCACTAAATTAATCGATAAATAAGTCATGAGACATGCACCTGAGGCTACATCTTTTAACAAAACCATATCATTTTACTACATGATTTAGATGAAATTTACAGTAAATCGAGTAATTGGATCCCAAAAGACTTTGATCAACATAAAGTCATTAGTTCTCAGTCTCGGGTCACTGGACCATGGTATCAAGCTCCATGACCAGACTAAACCCCACATGACCTTTGACACAATCACTATCTATCTCCGTAATGACACTGTCACCTTATTATTTCAAGCAAATTACAGTTTTAGTTCCCTTTAAATTTATCAGGCTGTTAGTTGTCGGAGTGCAAAGGTTCAAAACTACATCCAAACTTAGTTTTTTAAATTAAAACTAAATGTGTTCTACAACAATTTATGGTAGATCAATCTTAATTTTTTCTGTTAACGTCAGAAAATCATTAACCATTGTCGATGGATAATTTGATATTCTCTTTGATAAAAGGTAAAATATATACACTGCTTATGCCTAAAATGATTGTATCGATTTTCATTATTTTCATCTGAATATGTTTTTTTCTTGTTCAAATTTTATGGCGATGGCTACAAAAACCTTTTTTCTTAAAGAAAATACACCGAAATTACTTTCTTTTCAATGGCGGAAATTTTTTAACAGAATTTAGTCACTGGAATGCACACTTTCATCAAGTTTGAAGTAACCTTGGGGTTGGGGTTGACACCAGTTAAGAATAAAGGTTCATCGGTAAGACTCAATCATAATTAGCGTCAAGTGATTAAGTACGGGAGGGGGATACCCCCTCCTGCTGGCGGTGTCACTGGGGTCTCCCCCTGGAAAATTTTCAAATATAGGTATGAAACGGTGGCCACTGATGAATTTTAGGTCTAAATTTTGAGTGCAACTTCGATGAGTAAAGGTCACTTTTCGGCCGCCTTATGCGGGGTGGGGGGGGGGCATAAGCCCCAGATCCAGCCCTGGATCCGGGCTTGTGAATCTGAGATAAATTCAGTGGCCCAAACACCAGTTGCTCATGCAGCCAGGCTCACTGCAGAATTGATGTAGTCTCCCTGTTGTTTTCCTTACATTTTCTGTATTTAACTGGATGGCTCCTAACCCTGTATAACTGGAGCATTTGTTTATCACAAAATGATGACAAGCAGTTGGTGTTTTACTGCATAGCAACTTTGAAATTAAATTAATGCAAATGGACTGTGCTAATTGTCAAATTTCCTCAAAGTCAGGCAGAAAACATTCTCAATACTGTCAACTGCACCATGTGATTTTTAGAATATTCCTGTATGCATGAACTCTCCTTGCATAATAATGCTACAAAATTTCTATTAAAGATTTGAAGCAAGGGAAAAGCTAACTTACTGTGAAATGATGTGATGTCATTAGCAACATCAAAAGATGCTCTCTGTGCAACATAATTGTTGTTGATAGGTTTCTGCCATCCCTTGAGCAGTTTTAATGTTCAAAGGGAGAATGCACATACTTGAAAAATAAAATTTCCATCATTAAATGCATCCGTTACTTATACTACTTAAATTTCTGCAATGAAATCGCGTCTAATGCATCCGGTATAGAATAAGGACATCGTATTTTTTTCACGACATGATTAATATTAATTTAGTCTCTGAAATTTTGATCGCATCTTTACAGAAAAAGACTTGTAGTTAAGATGACAGGAGAAAAACTGAGACACCATGCACACTGAAGAAAAGCCTGTGTAATGTAAGTCTACCACATTTTGACATTATTCCACCCGCGATTTAAAAACCTCCTTACAAATTACCCGCATTATTGCTACTGATCACGCAAAGTTAAGTACTTGACTGACTGCATGGGATAATTATACAAATGAGACATAAATTAATGACTTTTTTGTCAATTGCTTCTTTTTTACTCTTGACACCAATTTTATTGACAATTTTACCCATGTAACAATTATTCCAGAGAGAATCCACCCATATTTAAATTTGTCGAGGGTTTTATTATGCAATAATTTGGATTGGCAGTGGTAAAAAGAATTAGTTCCATATTTTATGACCGTAAAATGAGAAGAAAGAAGAAACTTAATTTTAACGTAAACTTTCTGAAGTATCATTATGAATCTATATTATATGTGGAGAAATGTATAGTCCAACAAATTTGACGTGATCCTAGGAAATATTGAGATAATTTTTTCATATGGGCAATATCCCAACTCACGTCAAACACTCGCAAGACCAAAATATAGTGGAAGCAATTTCCGATGAAATTTTCATCGCTGCCGACGCTTTACATGCTATAGGTTTAAATGCCGATTATGTCATGAATTGGCCATAAATTCAAATAAAACTTACATGTATCGAAAGGGGATTCAGTTCCTCGTTGTAAAACTTATCAAATAATATCCAAAATTCAATTTTTTTAGTAATTTAAACCTATGTAATAAATTATGTACTGTACATGCTTAACGTTTACCGTGTCTACACGCCAATATGCGCAAGCGATAAAACCAATACAGTAACTTTACATGACAGTGTACTGTGATTAATCCTCCATTATTTTGGTCCTTCAAAGTTTTGATGTTTAGATTCCCCCGTCAAAAATACAAAACAATCTGAACGTCGAATTATTTTGACTAGAGAAGTGTATAAAGATGACGATATTCAAATATAAAATTTCATTAGTAACTCATAACTTATAATTATTGCTGCTTGATGACAAAATATGACACATTAATGAAAAAATATATGAAAAACTTCATTGCAATCATTAAATAGCTTTGGCATAAAAATGTTGTTTCGGTCAAATCAGCTTCAGTTTAAACGGGGAACTCTATCAGATTTAAATGAACTTTTGCGGACAATGGCACAGCAAAGCAAACAAATTAGTTCTCTATAACTCATAATGATCTAAACTGACCTATAATTATGGTTACCAATGGAAATAAGACAGAATTATGATTAATTAGCAAGTTAATAGTTGATACAGTCACCCAGACTGACAATATTTTATTTATTATCTTAAGATGTCCATCAACTCATAAAACAAACTGTGTGGACTATTAATGCTGGACAAACCTACAATGACAATGTTGATCAGATTGACAACTTGCTGGTTTATCAAAGTAATATATCCACTGTGCCTTAGGTAGATATGACAGCAGCCGAGACAATTAGCCATTTAATAATGTCATTTATCGGAATATAAGTGTCAAATATGGTAAACAGTTGTTTTTATATCTATACAGTATAATATAAGTATTATACCATTACACCTGACACGTCAGAATTCCACATCTTTTCCATACAAAATTCACAATCAACTTCATTTAAAACTGATAATTATTCATTTATGTTTGAATTTCAGAAGACAACATAAAAATAGTTCCGCTATTTATGTATTACCCTGATGAAGCCTTTCGGTGAAACGTCAATATATATATATAGAAATTGTAGTTTTTCGTGTTTGGTGCCAAGTATTTTTCTACTACTAAAGACAACGTAAGAATACAAGTAAACCCCACCCATATATTCTAAATAACTGACAGCAGTGAAACTGGCTTATATACGAAAGCTTTAGCAAAACTTGCTAAGTTGAAAAAGGGGCATAATTTTGTGAACTGTGAATTGAAAATATGGAATCTGACTCAGAATGGTCATTTCATGATGCTGAACACAAATTGCTATAATGGAAACGGAAAGCGATAAAACATTTTCAAATGGAAACGAAACATCCATTAATTCAATGAAGCGGCTTAACTTTCCAGTGTCTTTAAAGATCAAACAAACCCGTTAATGGCAACAAATCTCACTGCAATTACTTAATTAGACCAATCCATTATGATTTGCATGAATATAGGTGCATAACATATTGTAAACACAGCCCTCAATAACAAAAAAATATGTGTTGAAAACATGTTGCCTTAGACGTTATTTTCAGTGATTGAACGTTTCCATATACGAACGACTCTTTGTCATGAAATCAAAATAGATGGCGTACATCAAGGGCGAAAAGATTTATGTTAAGATAATGGTATAAAATGTTACTTCTACACTGTTGTGCTTTTATGAATATTGAATACACACCGCTAGAATATAAAAGAAACAGAATGGATAAACTCCGCTAGAATATAACAGTACTTGTTCAGTATTTTCACATAGATTTAATGTTAAATGAAATTGTTAATAGCGTATTTAATAATGTAAGCTGTATGTCTTAATATATTATATGCAATGCTTGACCAAACGTCAGTTTTTCACATGTACTGTTCTGTCCGGTTCTGTCATTTGTACACTATACATAATTTATTATACACTGGTTAAAAAAATTCACCTGCACGCTTCAGTAACTTGCAGTAACCATAATATCTTTTCAACACATCAGAATGGATGAGTGACATTTTAAATTTCAATATGATGGTTGTAAAATACATCCATTAAAAAAGTAGAGGTACGACATCAAAGAGCGAATATTACAGACTGGTACCTGAATTACATCACCACCAATAAAAAGAAAAAACTATTATGTCAATTTTTCACTAAAGTATGCAAACTGTTTGTAAAGGAGACAGACAGGAAAGTGCAGAGAATAAGGATTGTAATGTGTGGGTCATTTTTACTAAATTATTCTCGAATAAACAAACTTAATTTGTCTTTTCTTTGGAACTAATTTTCACAAAACACTAAGGCAATCTGAAGCAGCTGCCATGAGAAGTGTTCTATTGTATTCAATTGATTAACTTGGTGTTTTACAACCCCCTCCAGGCAGTAAAACATGTATTCTTACAACTCCGATACCTCTCTAATACAGCATCAACACATCCAACAGACAAAAACATAATGCTCCTAATATATCAGAGAGACACAAACAATATTCCACAAAAACTGCCATCTTTACTATAAGTGCTGTTTTCTGCTGTGTCAGTCAAGTCCATTGTTGCCATATCAACTGTTGCCATAATTGTTGCTATACCTGTTGCCATAATTGTTGCTAAAATATATGTTGCCTGACATAATGAAATGCTGTTCAATGGATTACTGGAATAAACGTCTGGGTGATCTACTACAAGCACTTCTAAATACAAAGCTAAGTTGTCTGCAAAGTACTACAAAAAACCAGTCTCAAAATTCTAGCATCTGATTGGTCAGCAACAATCTCAATTACAAAACTGACCAATGGCAAGGTAGCATTCTAAGACTGGTCCCTGATTTCAGTTTAAAAATCTTCAAGCCTTTACGGATAAAACATGTGCCCTGGTAGCTGTTAAATTGACTATTATGACCCCAAACTGAAAATGTAATATATCTAATTAATTAAAGGACATCCATTTTTATAGCAATTACACATGAAAGAAAAATTAAACACATAAATGATTAATGAAAAATTTCTATTTTTATGATAGTGTCATATCAAATTGTATTCATTATTAATTCATTAATTGATAGCAACTTTAATCAACTGAAAAATGTTCCCTATCATTATTATAATCACACTACCTGGAAGGGCACGGTCAAGCCTCATAAAATAATTGCGGAACAAAACTGACCATGTTTCACCTGGTCAGTCACTGACTATCATTAACCATCATCTAGAGATTGTGATGGGACTGGAACAACCAGTATTATTCTCAGATATTATCTTTATTGGGAGAATTCTTTTGTAGCAAATCACCTGGCACTCCAACAATACAAATAGGAATGCCATGTCCATGTCTACTGCATCGACTGTGCCAACGAAATGCCAGTCCTTGCAAGCCTCTGTATTACAGCCAATGGAAATGTGCTTGTTAACTAGGCAATGACGACACTTAGAAGGCTTTTTCATGAAAGTTATAATACTGAGTGTTAACAATGATTTTTGATTTCTTAATATCCTGCCTAAAATAAATTAAAACACTTGAAATCTTAATTGGGCTGTGATTCAACTAGTGATGCCAAGGAGCCATCTATTTCCTCATCCACAAGAACAATCATCATAGCGATTTCTAGGACAATTCAAACATTGAATCATTTAAGGTTACAAGTGAAGAAACTGACCTACAAAAATTTAGGACAAAATTGCCTATTTGCCAAGGAACCTAAGTGACCTGATTTTTCTGATGTATTGTTCTGCATGTAAATCTATAATCGGTCAGAGATGGTCAAGTGACAATACGATCACAGCGGTCATCAATACGACGACTGGTCAGCAGAAAGACCATTTATATTGATTCTACTATTAAGCGAATAAACGACTCTTGATGTATTCCATATTTGTACGGATTCTCCCGAGAAAATTACCATTTACAAAGATAAATGGATACATGATGGCCCTCTAATGAAAACATTGTCATTGAACAATGCAACATATCAACAGGGGTAGAATGGGATATGGTTCCTTGATACATCATATACATGTAGTATGTCTTTGATTTAACATCCGTATATTTACATCAGCAATAGCTCTTCGAACAACCAAAGTATTCAAGACCAACTACATTTTTCTAGACGTTAAACCGCATTCACAACAGTTCTTTTGCACTAACCATTGCCAAGAATAAGGAAAGCAATATTCTTTAATAAGTATTCTTTAAAAATCCTGCAGTCAACAAACAATGCAATGCAAACTAAAAGAGAAACATAATTATTCATTTTACAAGAAAATTACGATTTTGTGTCCATAAACATCCTAGCTAATCAGTGATTTCAATCAAAGGCATAAATAACGTCATTTACTGAATATGTTCAAATTAATTTCTATGTTTGCGGAAATCGCTAAATTAGTAATGGCATAAATTCAAGAGAGGCAACAATAACCTGCC
The DNA here is from genome assembly GCF_021730395.1 of Mercenaria mercenaria. Classification (NCBI taxonomy): domain Eukaryota; kingdom Metazoa; phylum Mollusca; class Bivalvia; order Venerida; family Veneridae; genus Mercenaria; species Mercenaria mercenaria. The sequence continues at coordinate 41,196,721 of NC_069377.1, read as the reverse complement.
TACACAAAGTAAACTCTGATTCCGAGCCAACGAAACTAATTTCTGGAAAATCTTTGTCATCTAACGAGCCCGATCAAGCATTGACTGAGCACAATAATGAGTTGCCTACAAAAATGGGATTGCTGTACTATTATTAAGATGATACTTGTACATATAACCCAGGAAACACTAACAATACACTGTCAAATTAGGAAAAACCACTGCCACAGATAAATGGCACATACCGTTATATTCGTAGATAGGGATATCACAAGCGGAACTTCAATTTGATGCTGAGAGATATCGTAAGCCAAACGTAAATAGTAGCTAGAGATGCAATGTGCTGGATACTGTTGAATGCAGATAGAGATACTGCAAGCAAAACTGGAATTTGCTATGTACCATAAATTGTAGAAAGATATCACAAGCAAAACTGCAATTTGATACAGATAGAGATACTGTTAGTGAACCTGCAACTTGCCATGTACCAAAGATTGAAGAAAGATATCACAAGCGAAACTGCAAGTTGCCATGTACCAAAGATTGTAGAAAGATATCACAAGCGATACTGCAATTTGCCATGTACCAAAGATTGTAGAAAGATATCACAAGCGACACTGCAAGTTGCCATGTACCAAAAATTGTAGAAAGATATCACAAGCGACACTGCAAGATGCCATATACCAAAGAAAGATTGTAGAAAGATATCACAAGCGACACTGCAATTTGCCATGTACCAAAGATTGTAGAAAGATATCACAAGCGACACTGCAAGTTGCCATGTACCAAAAATTGTAGAAAGATATCACAAGCGACACTGCAAGATGCCATATACCAAAGAAAGATTGTAGAAAGATATCACAAGTGACACTGCAAGTTGCCATGTACCAAAGACTGAAGAAAGATATCACAAGTGACACTGCAAGTTGCCATGTACCAAAGATTGTAGAAAGATATCACAAGCGAAACCGCAATTTGCCATGTACCAATTAAAGACAGAAGAGCGAAGCTGCAATGCCTTACAAACCATTGGTAGTAGACAGAGACATCACAAGCGAAACTGCATTTTGATGCTGAGAGACAGTGACTTAAGTCAAGCAAATGTCAGCCATAACATAATAGCTTCAGTTTTCATATGCAAAACAAACTTTTCTTAAACAATTTCTCTTACATTTTGAACTTAGAATCAATTCATAGAACATTAAAGCATCATTTGGCCAAATAGTTTACAAAAACCAAGACATTTCTCAATAACAACAGGCGTGTGGGACAATGCCAAATCTCTATATAAGTTTCAAAATTTCTCAAAGAAAAGAGTCCAATCTTACTTAATAGCAGCCCTTAAAACCTTCAATTTGAAATGTTATATCCAAAACGCAATCTAAATTTGATGCAAAACAACTGATTTCATTCAAACAGAGATGCAATTTTCATGATTGGTTTCTATAGTTACCCATTGCCGGTGGCAACACAAATAATTGACACATAATAAGCAGACCCTATTACAATTAGTAACCTTGCTTTTAAGTACACCAGACATCCTCTTGGCAACCAAAAAACACATCAAATTACATAGTAGCATCACAAATTCAATGAAATAAGAAGATAGTTACTTCCTAGCGCTGTTTGAGCAGACATTTTGTTAGATTAAAAGTATACGGTCTGAAGCAGCATGAATTCACTATATGCAGCAGTTGTTTTTGTTGTGTTTCAATTTTCATGATAATGTAATAATATTTCTGTTCAGAGGCAGTCGCTTTATAATGTGGAACTGCCAAATATCAAAGCGCTAAAAGTATAACTGGCACCAGAATAGGCAAGGCACCAATGAAGTCCAAAATATCAATACCTTTCAGAGTTGTACGTCTTAGTTAATGTTCATACGAAATTTACAGAATCCACCAGCAAACATTTGTGAAAGAATACAAAATCACCTTTGCTTTTGATTTATTTTGCTAAATTTAACACAGTTACCCATGAGTTTCTATTCTTTAGTCATGTGCATTATAATCATTAAATTGAAACATAAAGCAAGATTCTTATCATCATGCAACTTGCTTTTAACCAGGAAAAACTTGTGCAATCTCTTTCCATTCAAACTTTCAATTTTTTCTGGCTTTCAGTAAACTCTTATTGTCAAGGACACTAAATTTTCTGCAAGTTTAGGCTTAAATCGGCTTATGTCGTCAAAGAACAACTTACAACCAAATTAAGAAGTTTGCATGATTAAATAGCAAACAGTTGGTCGCATATCACTTCAATGAAAGGCGACCTGCAGCGAGCCGGATTATTTTTATGCACATACGATGGAGTGTCAGTCTTCGGGGATTATCGTTTACAAAGTTCATCGCACATTTGCATATAGGCAGTTAGCGAAATTTCACATTTGAATAAAATAAATTCAGAAACGACACTTTGCATGATTGATTCAATTTTGAAAAGAGAGAAACCAGAATAATTTTTCCGAATCATAGATTTTCAAGTTGACTTCATAAGGCCTGGTGCACAGTAAAGTGCCCAATTCAGCAAAAAATCATGTACATAGCCCGATCTTTCAAACAATGCATGATAGAACTATGAAATAAAGTTTATAAGTAAGGTATGATACAGATGTAGATGTGGAGGTGAACATTTATCATGAAAATTTAGAAATAAAGTAGTGCGACAAGTTTAAGTAGGCAAAAATTAGCCATTTTTGCATGTAACGGGTTAGCATCTAAAATTTCATCATTTTTGTAAGCTGTCTCACAGAAATTCTGTTCTTTTTTACATTTTCACTATTAAATTTTGTGAAAGAAAAATATCTTTGCTTTCATTTGATATATAACATCATGTTCTTCTTTAATTCTTGTTCTGAGAATCATGGTTTGAACCAAAGTTGTATGGATGTAACGCCCTAGAAATCTGAAAATGCTATACTTAAAAAAGTGAAGAAAAAAGTAGTATCTTTTGGTGCTAGAACATGTGAGATGGCCTTGAAAAGTTTGAAAAATATGTAAGTTGAAATAGTCAAAGTATCATTTCGGTACATCAAGTCTATAAATAAATATAGCCGAATATCTCATCAAAAGTTAGTTTGTGACAAAAAATCCGTAATGTCCGTCCCCCTGCCATAAACTTCATTAATTGTTATAAAACTAGAAATTTGCAGCACATATTTATTACATATGATGACATGAGTAACATTTTCAAAAATTGTTGAAATCCATCAAGCAGTTTTTTAGATATTGACAAAAGTGTAAAAGTTATCTGTAATGTCCGTCCCCGTAATGTCCGTCCCCACTTATCATTGATTTTGAATGTTGTATATATATTATTATTTTCTATCAAATTCAATTTGTTTTATTTCTGATTTACCAATAAGAACAGAAATTTTAAAAAAATGCATTTAAAATCAGTAAAATACATTATTTTGTGACATTTTTTCTTAAAAACACAGTGTGTGTAAAAGAAATGTCAAAATTTGTTGAAATTTTCAGCAAAATGAATCAGTTTCATACATGAATTTTACTTTCATATAAAGAACTCATGCAAAAACATGAAAAAATACTAATGAGTATATATATAAAGTAAAACTTTGCAAAACATTATCTACAAGCACATTTAAAGTGTTGGGGGACGGACATTACATTTTTGTACTAAAACTACATGCTGAAAAAAGTAAGTAGAGTTTTAGTCTTCTGTCTTCTTGAAATTTATAGTGTTGTAATTTATAGGTTTTAACATCATATCCAGAAAACTATGCCCCTCTTTTGTCCCTTAGTAATTACAAAAACTTTTTGAAATGCTACCATAAACACTTGATCCCCCTCCCCTAGTGCCCTGCTGTATATTTCTTATCTTTTATATTTTCTCTTATGTTTTCATCTACACAATAAAAGGTCATAAGATGCATCATAGTCATTCCTTAATTAAAACAACATAATTAATTAGTGACCTATTGAGATGGCAACAACATGCCATAAAACACAGGTGGCCAAAGAAGATCACAAAATTACACTTTCTCAACAGGGTGCCAATATACAAGGGACCATAAAACCCTAAACTGGATCTTAATTGATCATTATGGAATCTTTACCTAAAACAACACTCTTTGATATAAGTGTTATAATCCAGTGTATTGTATAAAATTAAAACCCCTAGGATATATTTTGCCTTTTTTGCCAAAGACTTCCCCCTTTAAAAAAAAAGCATATATTAAATTAAACCGTGAAAAATAAAATACTGGTACAAGTATACAAAAAAAAAAAAAATTGTTGAAGTGTTATATTTTTTCAATCATAGACAGAACATTATTATGTTATCATTATTTCATTTTGTACCATTAACACAGCACTAATAGAAAGCTAAACTGATACAGTAATGTTATGGTCATCTACATTTAATATGCTTGTATTCTACTGGAAGGTTGTTAGATATGGATTAGTTTTATGGGAATGCTTGTACTGCATGTATGTTTTTTTCTTTGAAACAGAACAGTACTTGCATATTATGATAATATGCAGTGAAAATTGATTATAAAGCAGATTTTGACAAATACTGCTTAATACTATTAGAATTTTTTTGGCAAATTAGTAAAAATGAAATACTTCAATCTCGCTCACTTTTTAACTGCTATTTAAATGAATGTCTGAAATGAATTTCCTTTATCATTTAGTAAAACCATTTACTATATTTATAGACATATTACCTATTGAAATGACACAAATGTTCCCTTAGTTAAGAAATTTGAATTTCAGAGTAATTTATGTTCCAAAGTAGTTATAAAAGCTGAACCAGTCATTTTATGTAATGTCCGTCCCCCGTTTCCGGCACTATTTATTTATGATATTTTCTGCTTAAATGTAATATAAATGAGAGTATTTATGTTTCTACTTTGTTGTTTGTATTAATTAATTGCTTTAAAGGTGTTTTCCTGCTGTAAATGTTCAATTTTCCAAATTTTATATTAAAGTGAATTTTACGATTAACAGAAAATAATCGTAATTTCAAAGAAATTAGCTATTATTTTTTAAAAATGGAAAAGCAAAGGGTTAAGGCTTATATTTTCTTGATCTGTGACCTCAAACTATTAGAAAATACACATAAAAGAACTGGTTTTGTATAAAACATTTACAGTAGGAATCTAATTTAAATGAAGGTGTAATGTCCGTCCCCAACCCGACATGGCAACTTAAATCCACTTTTTTGAAAAAAAATCCCAAAAAGTTATCTATTTGGGTACTGATCCTTGTGCACAACATGTTGAAGTGTAGAAAAAAGGTATTTTTCAAGGCAAAGTAAAAACTTTATTTTTTGACTTAGATGCTAACCCAATTGGGCACTTTACTGTGCACCAGGCCATAAAAGTGGTTCTAATATGTGAAAAAAAAACCTGAAAACTGCTACTTTGACAGAGGGAATTATGCAAAAATTATCATTAACCAAATGAGCCGTGCCATGGGAAAACCAACATAGTGGGTTTGCGACCAGCATGGATCCAGGCCAGCCTGCGCATCCGCGCAGTCTGGTCAGGATCCTTGCTGTTCGCTAACAGTTTCTCTAATTACAATAGGCTTTGAAAGCGAACAGCATGGATCCTGACCAGACTGCGCGGATGCGCAGGCTGGTCTGGATCCATGCTGGTCGCAAAACCACTATGTTGGTTTTCTCATGGCGCGGCTCAAATGATTAATAGCATTCCAAATGATTAATTGATTATTAACAAAATTCATAAAAAATTAACAATATTTCGATCTGCAATTCATTGTTAATTCATGTTTTCTTAATTAATCTTGATATAAATATGTAACGTAATTCCATCTTAGTCATTGTTGTCTCATTATATGGCGACCTTTGTAAAGATGTACCGACCCTTGTAAACAGCACCGCCACATTAAAATGACATGAAACCAAATTCCTGCAAAGCTTGTCATAGTTATATATTCAAAATGCGTTATACAATATGATTTATATAAACAAATTCTGGCGTAAGTTCATTCATGGCTTGTATTCCTACTAGTCATACATGACACTTAACTTGTCAAGCTCTTGTTCCATTGTGCCAATTATCAGGCAAATCAGGCAAACGACTGTCATTCAATTATATTTTTCCGCCAATCCTTTTTGGTAAATATTCTGATGTAAATGCTGAAATTCAAATATCTTATGATATAATGTTGTTAAAAAATTTTAAGTAACTGCTGTGTGATGATTTTGAATGGATAGGATCATTCAACTAACGCTGTGTAAACTTTATATTGAATTTCTAGTCAGACATAATTATGTATGTGCCATGATCATCTTTTCTGTGATTTTAACAGACAAAAAAGATCTATCAAATGAAAAAACTTTATCATCAAGCGGTATAAACTTACATGACTAACAGTTTATTCAGTTGTAAGTGCAAGATTTCAGACAGGCTTCAAAATCTGTTGATCTCCACTTAGTATCTTAGAGAAGACTTACTGTAACTATAGATTTGAAGTTTCATGACGAAATACATTTACAACATTATCAATGGACGTAATCAATCACTGATCCGATTTGATCAAACAATAAAACGTAAACTTTAGTGCTACCAAGCACACTATCTAATGTTACCTTTCTTTTGAAACTGTAACTAAAATAATATTAGGTAGGCATCTTTAAATTTTACGCAAGATAAAATCAGATACCAATCTTTGAACGATTTCTTTACCTTGCACAAAAAAGGTAGAAAAAAACATTGTATTGATTTGACTGCTTTTTTCAGTTTTAACTTTACATTGTTATGACCTGATTTCACTAATTGAACAATGCTTAAGCGATATTATCTACAATTTGAATCGTACATTTTTTACGTAAAAATATGATAGTCATCTTAGGTTTTAAGCAGGTTGTACTAATGAACCAAAAAAAAACCTACTTAGAGTTTGACGATAATTAAATGCCTAAAAACCATCAAATTTGTCAAAGAATGATATTTTTACTGATTAACGCAAGCTTTTTCTCTGTGTTCATACACCTTAGCGAGCTAAACGCAAAACCGCATATCTCATATTTCACCTGAGGTACGATTAAAACAAAAGACTGTGCCGAACACTGACCAAGCATTACTATATAAAACAAACTAAGCTGTATTCAAACAATGATGAAAAATGTTTGTAAACTATTTTGGCAAAAACACGCAAACTGAATTACTTTAAAGTTTTTACACCAATTTCTGTCATATAAAGTACATGAAGAGCACTGTTATGAGTATTTTTTTCTGTTTCCCTTCATTGCCACCTGATCTGCCTCCCTACACATTCCCAAGTTGGAAACTGTTACAGTCTGGCACAGTGTTCTTTTTTTGATTCATTTGATAATCTTAAAATCTAAAATCTATTTTATGGTGCAAAAATGTGGAGAGGAATAACAGCTTTATTATTCAGTATTTTGGTCATTAATTACTGGCTATTAACCTGCAGGAAATTCAATTAAAACCCTCTTCCGGCTACAAAAAAATCTGTAATTCCATTTCAAAAAAGCTTAATGAATTAAGCAAAAATATCAATACAGTGCCAAATTTTTGTCATTGTTAAACATATTTCAAAAGAAAACTCTTTACATAATTATTTATATGCATTTTTAGTAATTACAGCATTATAACACCTAAAACAATACACACAGTCGAACAGCCGGAAAACCGACAGGCGCTTTCATGCAAATATTTTTCTAGTGTCATTCTTTTGAATAGACGGAGATGTAACATAATGATGTCACACAGCAAAGACACGAGTGGATTACAGCTTTCAAGCTAATCTGTACTAAGACTAAAACTTTTGTTTATAGAAAGGATTATCAAAAGAATTAAGCTCCACAGTGACAAAGACTTTCAACAGATAAAGTTTAAAGGACAGATTAAAATGTTTACACTTCAAAGGACCAGTTGGTGGATTTTCTAAATGCTAAAGTCCAGTTATGACCCTCCCTATTCTATATCTTTAATAAGACAAAACAGAGGTGTTTAAAAACTTTCTATCATGCAGAATTACATTGTACCAAAACCTAAAAGCCCATATTGAAATTAATCCGATTTTGTACAAGCTTATACCCAAGGTCTGAAAATTTAGATAAATACATTTACTGCTTAAGCAAGAAACCATTAATTCTCTATTCAATTTCAGATCTTCAAAACGAACACATGGCTTACACATTCCAAAACAAAAATCATCTCCCTTGACTAAACTTGTTGAAAATCAACTTGACCTTTTTCACTTTTCATGTGCATCTGAAACAAAACTGTTTCTTTTACGATACAGATTACATCACTGTTAATAAAATTTGTATTATAAAAGTAATAACTCTGCATTAAAGGGCAGTAACTCTACCGCTACATCTGTTAAATGCAAATAAAGCAGCAACTGACTAAGACAATTTACATTTTATAGCCTGTATTTAACCAGATTTGTCCCGCTGTGCAAGACCATATTCTTACACTGAATAAAGACACGATTGACCTAGACAGTAATTAAACAGCGGGAGAAGTTGTAAACTGAAACAGCTTTAAGTACTTTCCATTTAATACAAAGAAATATAACCAACACCTTTCCAGCTGAATTACATCCCATATTTGTAGTTACATGTTTAATTTAGTCTGGTCGTCTTCACAGAGTTCTTTAATTTGAAGTATGTTAAATGTCCTTGTTTAGACTGGACACTAATGGAGTCTATTAAATTCAAAGACAGACTCCCATTTTATGACATAATTAACAGGCTGTTGCCAAATTCCAAAGAAAATTGAACACTAAACATTTACTGTAGACCTCGACTAGAGGGTACAGACTAAATTGCTGCAATGCTAACTGTTTCAAAAAAAAGAATGAGAAGTTATTCTCATATTTTTGCAAAATAGTTGAAGAAATAGCAATATCAGATACAGCAATCACTGGGATTTATTGTAACAGCAAGAATATTATGCAAGACTGTAATTTAAACTGAATACTTGGAAAATAATAAACCTGGTGGCAAACTTATTTTCACTTTTACTGATTTTAATAATGTGCCGATAATTCATGACTTACGATGATCCATTATTTCTTGAAATGAAATACAAATTGAGCCATCTAGAAAATGGCAAGGTTTTTTTATCTAATAAATGTAAGCTGATTAACAAATGAAAAAAGTAATTTATTTTGACGTGTCGTGCATGCGTGACTGGAGTCAAAATAACACTTCATCATACAGAAGTCACAATTAGCTTTGTTCAGTGACAAACTAATAATGATCAAATATTTCCACAATTTTTACATGTTATGTTTTTTTACTGTCATAATTACTTAAAGATTATTCAAAAGTTCAAAAACTACCTCTATATTTCATAGCATTTTGAGGTCACAATGTGTGATGTTGATGGTTCAAGCCGATAATTGAAGTTTTTTTTTTAAATAAAAATTATCATAAACAGTGTTTTCCAGGGTTTAATATATGTAAGTTGGCAATCTTTCTAAGTTAGTGATTTTCTTCCTGACATATCCTAAAATTTTATACAAAATTAAGTGTATATTAAAAATTGTTTCCATCCGAAGAGAAACTTCTCATCTTGGGTCCATTTAATAACGTTATAACAACTCTGCCGCCTCAAAATCAATAACGGATGATTGTGGTCAATTTTGTAAAAAGTCATTCGGATATCCCATACCAGCCGTGTAAAGAATACCAGAGTTTCAGCCTATTACATCCAAACAATTTTTCCCAGCCCATAACTTAATACCAGGTGACACTGAATTAATACTGAACAGTTCTTATTCATTCTAGCCTCTGTAGTCGATAACCTTTCCTAGTATGGTGAAAGCACGTCCATTCACCGCTTGTTGGATTAACTCCTACATAATAAGTACATTTGGAGCGGACTCCAAAATCCAATTAAAATTTCTATACATCAAATGCGCGATACTTAATCAGAAGATTGCAGTAAATCTGCGACGGCTGCCTCGTCTAGGACTTTTATCAATTCTATCAAAGTTTGTTCCTGTGATAGACGTGTCTATGCATACAAATGTTTTTCTTATTTGTTTGTCATTTCTTAATAGATGCTGAACATATATGGAGATTGGAGATAATTTCAGACTTATACTTTACATAGATCCCTATTACCCGAATCAATTTCATGTACCGTAATACAGGAAACTATTCATACCAGACAAAAACGGAAGCAATTTCGTATTTATAACATGTACAGTATATAACAAAATCTTTCTCACTATAGCGATGAAAAATATTTTCAGAAATCATACAGGGCCTTTCCTAGGTTGTTGATAGATAGCCGTCCAAAAATAATCATCACTTGATAAAAATCATGTCGTCACCTCCTAACAATTCACAACATAACAGTTATTTTCAGCTACTACATTATCAGCTTCATATCGCACATTTATCTCCCATTATCAGAAATTATCTCCCAGTTATTTAAATGTCAACATCGCACAATTGGATGATAATCCTTGCAAAATCATATGACGATGATGTTTTTATCACCTAAAAATAAATAGTAATTGCGATTACACCATGTGGGTTGATCGCCAATTCCTGGAAAATTGTTGATAGCCAAATACTTTTTATCAACCTCCAAATTCTGCATATTTTAATTGATGAGTCAGCAAAAACTGAAAGCATAGCAGCGTCACAGATATAGCATGGGCCTCTTACAAATTCATCACTTAATTGAAACCGGTAACAATGTAACTGCACTTAATACAGCCTTAATCATTGATTCTGATCTAAAATGAAACAGTAACCAAAAAGTAATTGAAAATTGTAAGGCATACTTCTAAAGTTTCTCTACGTCCCTAAAAATTTGTTTTCATTGTCGATATCATGGCTTCTCACTTCAGACACAAGGCTATGAGAATTTTACTGAGCCACTAGATTTTTGATCATGATCGAAGAAGTAATTGCTCCGCTTCTCTCATTTCAAGAAATCAGCTTAAAAATGGAATTCATGAATGTGTGATCACACATTCCCTTCCATCAGAGAGAGCATAATAATTTCTGAACATTTTAGAAGTCTGCGAGTTTCGAGTCCACAAAGTTACATGCATTCCACTGTTTGTATCAGGTATAAATAATAGTATAATAAATATTTAAAGATCAATTGTTTCATAAAACTGACGTGTTAGACCTGAAATTCTTTTCAGTCAATGTCCAGACCTCTGCTAGCCGTTATGGTGACCATTATTATGATTTAATCGCCATTTCATTGTTAACCCGACATCCCACACTTACGTTGTACAAACACTCGACAAATTCCCATTTTTCCAGCGCTTTTATTGAAAAAGGAAAGATTAAGAATATATTGCCAATTTTCCACTCTTTGGTTTGTTTGGCCATCTATTTATCTCTGCAATTTGACTATTTTTCCGAAAGTCTGAAATGACCCTGTTAAAATTTGAACAAGGGGTTAATGCAAATAAATCATATTTGCTCAATAAAACTAAAAAATGATCGATATTTGCTATCTTTTTTTAATGTGCATGTATTGTAATGACTGACTGCTGCCCTTGAATAGGTACATACCAGTAAATCAAAATACGGAAAAAAAAAACCCACAGTGATTGTTATTTTTTATAATTACTGAGGTTTTAAATGCAGTTCTTATTATTAAGTTATGATCAATATTCTATATCCTGTTATTGTACTCTATTGTAAATTTTTGCATGAACCCTCTAAAGTATATAAATATTAAAAAGCATCAATAATATCATAATGTTTCAACCTTAAAACAATTAGAATATAGCTAAGCTTACTTTTCATACAAATTTAATTGTTTTAACCAAGTTCTGAAGTATCTAAAATATCTGTACCTGAGTGAGCAGTACATAAGTAATTTGTAATTATAAACTAAGGTGTTTTTTAAATTCTAAATGTGACCATATGTCAAGACTTGAAAAGTCTTGCATGAATACAGCACAAAAATTTGTTGTTGTTGTTTTAAATCTGCCCATTAGATAACCCTTAATTAGCAAGATCTGTATCATTATTTCTGATGAGGAAAATCACCCTGGTTCCAAGAACTGTAAGATCACCAGTATCATACAAAAACCATTGTCTATGAAAAACATGCCAGTAATCAATTTAATGTCAAATTTCTGTGGTATTCCTAGAAATTTTATTGTCAAAAATGACATTAATTGGCAAACTTGTTCATTGTTTGACTGATGATCCCTACAACTTTTAAGACTCCATACAGATACTCTTCAGAAATGAGCTTTTCAGACTCCATCCAAATACTCTTCAATATTTGATTAGTTTTTCCTGCAGACTGAGCTGAGAGAAATGACTTTTAAATTATTTAAAGCCAGAAAATATAACTGGAGTGGAACAAATTGATACAGAATGGTAGCTTTTAATAATATAAACAAATATGGTTTAGCAGATTAAGTACAAGGTGTTTCAATATATAAACTAGAGGTGCTTTTGAGAAAAGTGCATGTCTCCCACAACTGCCTAATCATCTGAATAGTAAGTCTGTCTTTATATACTGTTTATGTGTTGGAGTAAGGGGCCAATTGGTATTCACATGTTGGGAGTAACCGGTCTATCCCTAATTATGTTCAACGGCCATAATTCCGACGTGCCTGGGTCAATTTGGCTAGTTATCGAACTTGGCCGAGGACTTAATTTGGCAAACACATTTTATTCAAGTTTGGTGAAGATCGGATGAGAAATGTTCGACTTAAGAGTGTGGACAAGATTTGTGACAGACAGACAGACAGGAGTAAATCAATATGTCTCCAACACCACTGTGTGGTGGGAGACATAATTGATCATCTTCAAATAAATCAAACATGGAATTATGAGTTAAACTGAAAATGTATAAAGGGAGTTAGGGTACATGTACAAGACTAAACTATGTGTATGTGAAAAATAAATACATAAAAATGCATAAATAAATATCTTTCCCTAAGAAATTTGTTATGCATCTGTTTTATTTTGAAAAAAAACAAAAAAGACAAAAGAAAAATGTGTAAAATGTGTCTATGTTTATGTTGGCTCTTGAATTTGTAATTTCAAACCCTGGAAATGCTTGCAATAGTGCTGAGAATGTAAATATTAATGAAGAACTCAGACAGGCTGGTGCTCACCATGCACATCCAATTAATGAAATCCTCAAGTTTGTTTGAGTATTTATTAAGAGTCAGTAATTCTCCCCCAGTACTCTATAACGAAAACAAACATCAGCACCACTATCACATACTATCAGAGATTTCTCAGATACCCATATTTACAAATAGCAGATTAAGATAAATTTGTGTTGGGAAAGAAAGAATTTATCTTGCACGAATATCAACATGTGCTGCAATATAAGATATTCTTCAAACAATTGCAATTAGGGAGAAGTTTTATCATCTAATTATGACATGTCAGTTTCTGATCCCAAAGATCTCGGCTGATACAGAACTGCAGCTCAGATTAAGCTTACTGTATATTATGCAAAAAAGGGGAGCAGTAGTCTAGGTGCTGGTTGCTCCACCTGGCGGCTATGGGTTCCAGCCCCACTGGGGTCATAACCACACCTACTTATATGACATCAGTCACTCAGGTGTTTCCAGGTAGAGGACTCGAGAGAGTGGTTCATTATAATCACAGTCAAGCTAAAACAGAATAAACTGGTATAAAAACACTGATAAGTTACTGAAGCACACTCCTTCCAAGAATCTGATTCCTTTCCATCATTTTATATGTTGTCTTCAAAAGACAGCGCTTTGTTTAATACAGCATTTATTATTGTGGGAATTTTAAAAGGTATAATTTTTGTATTTTGTTGTAGTATAAACTGCATGCCAAACACTCAAAGAAATAAAGTTAAGACATTTTTTCCCCTTTTAGTTTACAGTTAGCATATATTGAAATTCTCTGACAATTCACTAACATTTTCTCTTGTTTCAGTTGTTACAAATGTTTAGTTGCTATAGATCTGACACTGAAAAGTTATATGTTACAGACAAGTTTTCTTTATGACATTCGATTGTTTTAGTTGTTACTGACCAAACATTCATTTTGTACAATAATGAAGGCAGAACCTTTAGGTTCATGGTAGATTTCAACCTGAACGTAATTGGGTTTATTTGAAGTATTTTATTCTGAGTTCACATGCTGGGTGCCTAAATAAGGAGCCTTAGCCACTTACAAAAGTTCTCCGTATCACCTATGGCGTGACTTTCTAAAGTCGGCAGTAAAATGTAAGGCGACAGATAAATTACAAACATTCAAATTGAAAAATCTCTGCTAAAATGTTGAACTCTAGAAATTGAATTTGTCCATTAAATAATATCTTTACATAAACACTTGAAAACTTGCCTATTTGTATTCCGAGATGTTTCAATGGATAATATTGAGTTGGGCAATGTATAGCTTTTGCTATTTTTACGAGAGTCATTTATTGAAATCTTGAGAGAGAGAGAAAAAATTAAAATAGCGTCTTGCCTGATTTCTGTCAGTTTTTAATGGAAGTTTTATTAGGTCAGGGTTTCAATGGCAAAATCCCAAAATTATAGAAAGTCAACGCTATCAAAGGAAGGAAAGTAAATAATACGAGTGAATAAGCTTCGAGCAAAATACCTTCATTACTTTTAAAATCATTTCAAATTTTGCATTGTTGTGTCGTTAAACATACCAAGATATAAATCTTGTGCACCTCGTTGACAAAACTTGTCAATTTTAAAAACGCTTTTTATCACCAATGATCTACGATTGCTTTATTTCAAATTGTCCTTCACAAGTCAAAATTTTCACTTCTTAACAAATATATCAGATGATAATTTTATAAAGGAATTATGAAGTTAACATTGTTGTATGCACACTTAATTAAGTAAGAAATGAAGTAACGATAAAAGAACATAATTCATGCAAACAAGACAACGAAGGGGGAAAAAAAGAAAGAAGGTTTGAACAATGTTTCTCATAAAACTACAAATAATGGTTCCTCTGAAAGGTCGCAGTCATTTATGAGGCATATTATAAATTCTAAATTACCATTTTTGAATTTAAATTGTAGTTATGTAGGGCTGAATAGTTTGGTACAATATTTCACTGGGGATGTGACGGATTTATGAAATGCTAAACTTTCTCCCTTTAATATACCAGTGATAGATGCATAAAGTAAGTTTGCAATAATTTTGCTGACAAAGAATGTTATGTAAATGTATGCTGAACCAACTTCAGTACTGTTTCTCCGGGGCTTCTTAGTAACCACACAAATTGTGAATACATTGTAACTGTTTCTTGCTGCTTCTACCAGATATATTCAACAGCAGAAATTGTGAATATATGGGAAGCCTTATAAATGTGATTAAGTTGTCCCATGAAAAAGATACCCTTAATTTCAATAGCAAAAAAGTTAGCAACCGAAATTGAGAATGACAGAATATTTTACTTTTGATTTGATCAAAAATCATTTTCATGTGAAATAATACCTGTCTGTGGCATGCAAAAATTAATTTCATTTTCGTAATGAGATTAAAAAAGTACTATCTAAAATTGCACTCGATTGATTTGCACTATAGTACATCTGTACAAATATGAATTCCAGAGTAATGCTTTAAAGTAAACATGCACCTTGGTAAATAAATATTTGTTGAGTGGAATGACATAAGATTTAATCTAGTAAACTAACACTCAGTTCAAACAATCAACTTACTAATGTATTCATTTTATTATATTTTGAACACTCTGCGCTCTCAAATTTATGACCTCTTCTATCTAATTAAGTAAATAAAGTTATCTATAGATTTTGTGCATACTTTGAATATTTAACAAATGAGTTAAAATAAAGTGGTACATCTTTTTCCTTGTTCATGTTACAGCAAAATATCAACACACTATTTTCGCATTTTTTTTTGTTTATAAACGTTTATTTTTCAGATTGATTGATTCCACATTCTGACACCAATATTTTATTTCCAGATACCATTAAAATTACATTAATTACATTGCAAAATTACTGCAATAATTAATGACGGGTGATTTATTTCAAATAACGTTCTTAACGAGAAACTAACGGTTGGTTTTAATCATGCATTCACATTAAACTTTTTTCAATAATTTCCTGTAATTTGACTGTTACCAGGTTACATGTATGCATGAACTTCAGAATACATGTCTGCTGATAGATTTTAAAACAACACATTCATTTACTAGCTGTTTGAAGAATTCGATGTTGTTGTTCCTTTAATTCAATGGCTTAAATTATCTTTCGATAAAGTAAAAGTATTGTTTTGATGGCAACAATCTGTTTGAAATAACAGGTGTTCTCTGGTATGAAAAACAAATGACATAAAACAGTAAATGAACAATACTTACAGCTGATTTGACCTATTCCATGCAATCACAGTTTTTTCTGTATCAACAACACTTATCATTGTCCCCATACAAAGGGGTAATATCCAAATATATTGAAAAGCTACCGGCATGATCCGAGACAATTTAGGCTTTAAAACACCTAAATTCATACTTAAAACCACTCTGTTTAATCAGGCGCATTGTAAACGTTTTCTCTCTACAATTCACATTTTGATCTTTTTTAAAAAATTTTTTTATCCAATAAAGCCAACAAAAAAAATAAACAAAACGTAACAAAAATCAAAACTTCCACTAAATATGTGAATCTCACACACTGTCGTTCAAATGAATGGCTCACTCCGATACATAGAGATTCGAATGAATGAACAGTGATCCACTATACATAGCACACACATCAACAAGACCATGTGACTGCTATACAGAGGAACCCTAAGGGGAATTAACACTTAACCTATTGTGTGATCGAATAGTGATGAATTACGGTTACAAAAGTGGCTAGCCGGTACAATAGACTAATCATAATTACACATAGATTTAGACAGTTAAATGCTTTAATGCTTAAGACTTTTACAGTTATTTATTTGTTAGATATTTATCAGTTTTCTAGATATAAGACACAGATAATATTATTTATTCGAAAAATTCCTCACCTGATTATCACCCATTATTTAGAAATGATCAAACATTAGTTAATTGTGATTAAATGCATTTTTTTCATTTTTTACCACAAAATAAGAGAAAATAATTAATAAGAGATGAAGAAATTTGTTTGTGAAAAGGAACTGATTTGTCTAAAACTTTACTTTAGATTTCACAGTAAAACATGACTCAATATTTTTTATTTTGTGTCTAGACATTTTGTAAAACATTGAGGCAAAGTAAAATTAAAAAAAAAAAATATCTATAATACCGTGTTCACACTAGCAGATCTGTTTTATTTTTATCAGGCACTAATTGGCTATAGTTGGTATTTGACATTTAAAACCCATCAAAATATAATCTAGTTTGCATCCACACTAGGCAAAGAAATGTAGTTTAAATATATACATGCAATGTTGGAAGTTAACAAATATTTTGCAATAAGCAAAAAAAGGTAACAAAAAAGGAGGCTAACAGAAACAAGAAGGAGTCATCAATGTTTAAACTTCTGTGTTCATCTAAGAATTTCTGTTCATTCCATCTATAGTCCATTTTGAGCATCAGCATGACACCATATCGAAATTTAATGTTTGTATTTCATCAACACTCCAATTACTTTTGCCAGCCATAGCATCAATTTTTTGATACAAAAGAGAAACACATGGTATTCTTCCGCCAAAAGGTAAGATCTGTGGATTTGGGATTGTAAAACCAGTTATAACTCACATTTGCGTTCACACTTGTAAAATAATGTAGTATTACTTTTTAATATGGTATTAAAACCACCTCCCGAGGTTGTTTTAATGCTACATTACTGAAACCACTTGACCTTTAAATAATTCACGGTTTAAACCACATATAGTGTGGACGCAAACGAGTTTAAAAAATAAACCCAAGTTAATATAGGATTATAAACGTAGTCTGAACACGGTATAAGTATGTTCCTAAATTGTTCAACATTTTCTAATTTAAATATCTAATGATATACTAACAAAGATATTTATTTCTTCTTTATTTTCCATTATATTTTAGATTAATGTTATTTGATGTATTTAAATTATTATACATTATACAAAACTATTATATTTTACAATTAAGGAAGGTAATTATTTTAATTGGTAAATTAGCAACAACTTCCTGCCACTTAAGAGACTTAAACAAAAGATTAGCTAGACATAAGTGCACCAGCCTAATCTCAAACTAATGCATCTGAATGAGTTTTGCTGCCATTAAAATGACATTATAACCAGGAAAGAGAGGGAGAGGACAGCTACTGGTAGGAGGCATGTCATAGAAGCTAGTGGAATATACTCCAACTTTTAACTTCAAGTTCCACAGCAAAGAATCCTGAAAGTCTTCCTATTCTTTAGACAGCTATGGTTCTATTTAAAAATCTGTTGGAACTTTTTCTGTGGAGAAATTTATTATCAAAGTCGAACTGGGTTATTCTTCAAACTAAATGAAATCAACTTTTTATTACCCCCCACCCCGCTCCTCCAAAAAAAAAAAAAAAAATATAAAAAAAAATAATAATTTAAAAATCTGATATGAAGACAAAAGGGGAAAAATGAATCTGACCTTAGTATTGCAGTAAAGTTAATACATTGTTCAGGTATATATGATAGAAAATGACAACAATTAAGGAATTTCAGGTATGTTAAAATGTGAGGAGTCTGTCTTATCAGACAGAACTGATACCGAAGGTGAAAATAGGCCAACTTTGCCAATATATTTCCCATTTGCTATTATAAATTTGGTGGAAAGCCCTGATTAAACATGCAGGCCCTGATAACCGGTGATTAATTATTGCATAATTAGTCAGAAAAGATACAACACAGAGATTATAGGAGGACATTTACTCATAAATCTTCCAAACAAGTACAAGACACTGTTGAAAACACTTGCTATCTTGTCACACTGTGAAAACCTCAGGGATCTGTACAGAGATTAGGTACTGAATAATCTACTGATTTACTTGACAGGTCCCTGTAGTACAGTCAAACCTGTACTCACAGACCACCCTCCAAATAAAGACCACAGTTATATAAGTTATAATAAAAGGTCACTGTTTTTTCTTCCTTTAGACATATAAATAGTACAATTTTACTTGTTACCAGCTGCACATCTAAACAAGGACCATTCTTTTTTAAGGCTTAGGAGTATATCACCAAAACACATAAATATTTTATAAACGAATAACATCGTTACCAATATTTTACCTGACCATTACATGTTCTGCCGTACTGTCCCGTACTGAAAATATTCTGAAAAAGTTGTCCCCCTTTGAAAATGAATGCCATTTGTAAAGAAATGAAAATAAACAATCGCTGAAAACTGTGTTCCACCTAGTTATGTGAAATTTCAACACTCGCATGCTATTACAAATGCATCAAAACAAACATGTGTAACAGTTCCTTGAAAATGGTGAGTTTTTAAAAGCGCTTGACTGTCTGGAAGTGGAGCCTGTTTAAACAATTCTTTTTTCGGAATTCAATGCTTATATCAGTATACTGCCACTCGTTTTGTAGAGTAATATAAGTAATATATACACTATCATTACAAAAACAACACAACAAGTGTCAGTATACTAAAATAAACATTGAATTCCGGAAAAAAAGACTTCCTAAATGGGACCCACTTCCGGGCAGTCAAACGCCTTCAAAAACTCACCATTTTCAAAGAACTGTTACACATGTTAGTTTTGATTCATTTGCAATCGCATGCGAGTGTTGAAATTTTACATAATTAAGTGGAACACAGTTTTCAGCAATTGTTTATTTTTATTTCTTTACAAATGGCATTCATTTTCAAAGGGGGACAACTTTTCCAGAATATTTTCCGTACGGGACAGTACGGCAGAACATGTAATGGTTAAGTAAAATATTGGTAACGATGTTATTCGTTTATAAAATATTTCTGTGTTTTGGTGATATACTCCTAAACCTTAAATTAAAATAACAAGAACATACGTTATAACTGAACACAACAATGTTATAAAAATATGTACATCCTTTCAGTATGTGCAGACTGATTTATCAAATCAAGACTGTATACAGTATAAAAGAGAATTTCACATTTAGACAAACATGTGAAAAAGGGGAGATAAATCAATAATTATGTGTGATTAAATTATGGTTCTTGTACTTGAGCTTACTCTCACTGTCGTCTATCAATATTTCAAGTATCAAATAATTCAATATGTAGTTTCAAAGTTATTCTCAAGTGCCATAACTCTCAGGTTACTGGTCTAAACTCACTGGTAATTAAATATGTCTTAGATATTACACTATGATCTATATTCCGTAAAAGTTTTACTAAACTGAATTGAAACTAGAGCTGCTTTTGAGACCTGAACTGCCTTATCAGACTATGAGTGCTTTGATTATCAAAACCAAGTTTCAAGGGCCATAATTCAGAAGTGCCTGGGCCGATCTGGCTAGTTATCAAACTTGGCCGAGGACTTATTGGCAAACACATTTTGTTCAAGTTTGGTGAAGATCAGATGAGAAATGTTCGACTTAGAATGCGGACAAGCTTTGTGACAGACAGACACACACACACACACAGACAGGAGTAAATCAATATGTCTCCCACACCACTGTGTGGTTGGAGACATAATTACTCAAGTTTTGTGTTGTCACTGCATTTGACTAAGTCAAGGGCCAAAACTCTGGTTTTCTGTCTTTATATACATACACCACTGTTCAAAGAAAAGATACTCTATAGTTATCAAGCGGACACTGTCAGTTTTTTATAACTTTTACGTTCTCAAGGGCCACAACTCTAAAAATACCTTTTCAATGTGGCTGATGTTTTGACCTGATATAGATATCATAGGCATACACCTTCTGTATCAGTTTTGTTTAGTTCCAAGAACAGTTTTTTAAGTGGACACAGCCGCAATTAGCAAAAACATATGACACATGCTTTTAAAAAAAAAAAAGAAAGACTTATAAAACTGATTAGTTCCTGTCACATTCCAATACATGCAACACAAGATGATGAAACAGCAGCAAGGTTAAACGTAGATGATTCAACAGCCACAGCCAAACTAAATTCCCATAATACAGAGAACAGAAAATAAACAAAAAACATGCAAATTTCTGCACTTGCTGAAACCCCAGCAGTAAAAATCACAGCATTAATCATGTTGAATTCCTAAGATAAAAACCTTGATAAAATATGAAAATGAAGCTGGTGGCCAGGCAGGTGGGTTATATCATGTTAATTATAATCTCTGCTAATGAAAGTCAGCACATAAAAATGGTTACCCAATATCAGCGATTATTGCTGTTTTATTGGCATAATCAACTGGAATTTCAACATAATCTACCGATATGTCACAGACATGAAGGAGGACTGATGGTTGACAAACAGCAGACGGACATGTAACATGATTAGGTCCCCCATAACTTGACTCTACTGCATTATCTGACTTCATGTAACTGTTTTCACTAAAGGTATGTCTGGGCAAAGTCACAAGTGATCACCATTACAGCATTCTCAATGCCAAACTGTTGTTGTATTACATCATTTTTTGCAGATTTTGCAAGTAACTAAAACAAAAACCATCAAACTGTAAAAAGACAAAAAAACTGTCTATGTTTTTACTATAGCTATTCCATCTTTATTTCCCTCCTCCTACTTAGACATTCTGGAGAATCAGAGTCAAAAACCAAGACAACCATGCTGCCGTGGCAGCAATCACACTGCTAACGTTGCAGAAGATGCACTTTAGAGAAGGAAAAGAAAGCTTATAGAACATTGCTCTTAATCCTACGGCTTTGTAAATAAAGACAAAATGCTAAGACTACGACTTTTAACATTATCGGCAAATTCTTGCTTTGTATTAATGTCTCTTCGATAGGATATGCTCACAGATTGTCTCTAACATAAGTATATTATCTAAGAGCAATATGGTCTCTACTGTGAGCCTAATATTCATGAACAAAAAATACATGAGCCGTGCCATGAGAAAACCAACATAGTGGGTTTGCGACCAGCATGGATCCAGACCAGCCTGCGCATCCGCGCAGTCTGGTCAGGATCCATGCTGTTCACTAACAGTTTCTCTAATTGCAATAGGATCTGAAAGCGAACAGGATGGATCCTGACCAGACTGCGCAGATGCGCAGGCTGGTCTGGATCCATGCTGGTCGCAAACCCACTATGTTGGTTTCTCATGGTGCGGCTCAAATAACATTGTCTCTGTCATAAGGGTATCATCCAAGACCAATAAATACATATCTGAGGTACAATCAAACTGCATTTTATTGCCATGCAAACTTCCATCAGGACTTTTGAAACATGAGAAGACCCTCATTACAGATTTAATATAAACCACTAGTGATGGTCTCACCTGTAATTATGGATGATGATAACACCTGCTGACAGTAACCTGAGAACAAAAGGAATAAGACTGATGACTCCTGGAACCAGATACACAAGTCAATTCTTCGGTTCATATTGAGAACTTCAAGAAGTTACAAATAAAAAAAAAAATACATGTATTTAGACTGACAGTAAAATGATGCAAAATACAATCTTTGATGATGTACCAAGGGTTGACTTCAAATCACATGTCCACTTGAGCAAATCGTGTTGTCCTATGACCTGTTCCTTGTCTTTTTTCATGTTTTGGATTACTTGAAACTCTGGACATATCATATAAGCATTTTACTAATAACCCTAACTGCGACCAGTCAGAGTTTTGCTGTATATTATAATATGTCATACAAGAAACATCCATTTTACTGAATGTTGCCCATTGAAAACAAGCATTGTGACATTGTACAACCTTAAGGAATGTTTGCACTTCTCGCAGGACAAAAATCAAGAGAAACTTCCAGAACTGCAAGTCAACTGCACATTATAAGTTATGTGTATCTGTTTTGCGACCTCTGAGGGTAAATAATTCATGGGACACTGTCCGCTGCTTAATATTCGTAGGCCAAACATATAACTTTAAATCAATGTTCAAAAAACATTTTTATGACTTTAAGGTTTTACAAACTGGAGTTTATTAAAGGTGAATAATGTGAGAACTGGTGTTTAAATATATCGTGACCTGGACGTTGGCTATTCTTTGTGATGGAAATATAAACGCGTACAGCCATAAAAACACAAAACACAATAGAGGACTATCAGTAAATCTTTCATCAAAAATTTTAACAACTGCTAATGATTTATTTATTTGTGGACTTTCATACACAACAAAAAGACCGTTTCACTTAAACTGCAAAACAATTAAAATTTTATGAGGTTCAACTTCCTTTTAAAACCAAACTTGCGCCTTTTTGTGATAAGAGAATGAAGAGAATCTTTCAGTCTTTCTTTTTTATACAAAATCTTTTACAAAAGGTGCACTGAAAGTTAAGTATACTATCACAAAAAAACAACAGAATTAAAAATTGGTTTAATATTATTATTAACTTTTATTGAAAAAGAGAAATAAATATGCCTTTATGTAAAACTGACCTAAGGAAGTATATACACATAGTTACAATACTTAAATGCTTCACTATAAACAATCAAACTCATAAAGGGAGGTAAATTAAAAAAAAATGGATTCACTAATACCATTCTACTAAGTTGATCAAATATTCAAACTGAGATAACTTAGTTTATGATTACTGAAAACAGAAATTTAAATATCATGAGAATTCAATATATTTTATGTTCAAAACAAAAATGTGGCAGTCACGTTTCAAATAAAGAGAAATCAAGAAAGTTTTCATTACAAGTCCCTCAGTACCTATATATTATATATCTAAGACATAATGACAGATGAACAGTACTGTTTTTCAGGAAATTACTGAGTAAACGAAAGTGCAATTCCATTTCATCTGATATTCAAACCATTCTTTTAACACATGTTTGATGTACAAATGACTTTTCATTTCACAATTAAATGTAATGGGAGTCAAAATTCGAAATACCATCCTTGCGAAATCAAGTTTCATGATAATTATTTTTCCATCAAATGTACTAATGATCACAAAAGTTTAACATCATTAGACAAAAAACTGACAATGAAAAACATAATAATGGCAAGAAATACTAGAAATTTCCATGCATTTTCTCAAGTTACCAATATTTGAATAAAGGAAGTCTATAAATACAGAGATAGTTTGATAAGATTCCGTGACACTTGCAAATAGATATCCCGATAATTATGATGTATGACAAATCCGATCATAAGCCATCAAGATTTATAAATCTAAGGTCACGCCAAACGACCCAATTCCCTCTCTGTTTCAATTAAAGGTAAAGCCAGAATTTGATGAAGTATCTTTTCTGGGGAAAATTTTCCAGTAACACCTTTATCCTTGCCCTCCGAGGTTTTGGTGTTTCACGAAGATGAAGAAAATGTGGAATATGTCAAACTCCATAAAAGAAAATTCCTAGATTAAGGAAAATCCTGGCATTACACATTAACACGAAAAGCAACATTAGACTGAGTCATTTCTCTGTTGTATCTTTTCGTATAATTGTCGTGATTTTTCTCCCTGATCGTGCAAAGATGGACCTAAGAATCTGTAGGCGTTTTCTATTATTCCTTTAAGCAAAAGCACTTAAAAAGCAAAATGGTGTAATTTTTGTTTCTGTTTCAGAATGCATTACTTTGTGCATCTGGGATTTGAATTGGCAAGCTTGCAGACAGATTTGATACAAAGTGAAAATACTGCACACTGCAAAGACTTAAATGACCGAAAACAGTAGCAATGACTTCTTATTAATGAAGATTGAAAGCCCAATAGCACTTTTAATATTTTGTTTCAACTGACTAAGGGTACTTTCAGCATAATATTCAAATAGTAACAAAGTCATTTCTTTCAAAGTTTTTTTTTTATCATTTTAAGAACTATGAAATATGACAGGGAGGTAAACTTTAAAATACAGTAAAATATTTAAATGTGCAGATTATTATCAAATAATCCTCACATGGAGAATTCAACGCCAGAGTGAGGCTGAGAATAACCCACATTGGTGAGGGGCAAGTGATTCGAAGTCAGCGACTTTAACCACGGAGGCCCCCAGGCTTAGAATTCTACACACCAAGTAGGTTTTGAACCTGTAAGTGTGCACGCATGCAGTGATTTGGAATCAATGACAATACCTAGCTAGGATCCCACTGCCCAATTCTGTTTAGCAAATAGGTATCAGAAATAACCTGCCCATTAAGAAAAACCAATTTCT
This sequence comes from Mercenaria mercenaria, assembly GCF_021730395.1. Lineage (NCBI taxonomy): Eukaryota > Metazoa > Mollusca > Bivalvia > Venerida > Veneridae > Mercenaria > Mercenaria mercenaria. The sequence continues at coordinate 41,171,602 of NC_069377.1, read as the reverse complement.
TGCATACCAGATGGGGATTTCCTGTATTTTTACCGGTGCTGGAAAAATCCATGACTCTCGTGCTTTAAATGACGTATTACGAACTACATATATGTAGAAGATTTGTGTAGTTATTTATATTCTATTTCAAAAAACGGAATAAAAATCCAATACCTTGACAGTTCCTCATTGTTCCTGATAGTGTATTTCTCGATTCAAAACACGTTATTTTATCAAAAATTCATAATGTTACGCTGAAACTGATAAAACAAAACCGGAACTAAACATTGTTATTTGTCTTTGAAACGTCATGACGTCTTTCCTGTTTACGGACGTTGATTTCCCGCGCTAAATTGTTTAAATACGCTGCTATAAGAAATAGTTCTTAAAAGAAAGCCGTTCCACTGATTTTATTTTTATTATTATATCTTGATATCGGTATGCAAGAAAAAGATTCTGTCGCTGGTTATAGGTGCAGATGGGAATTTCCGGTTCTCGGGTAACTGTTTAGGCGGTAACTCGGTAGGAACCTCGTTACCGCCTAAACAGTTACCCTCGAGGCCGGAAATTCCCATCTGCACCTATAACCAGTGAAAGAATCTTATATTATTCCCTGTGCAACCCGCATTTTAGGCCGAGGAGATTTGCTTTGTTCTAAGATAATTTTTTGAATGTTTTTCTGGAACCAGTCATAAAATACCGCTATATGGTCTGCTGCATGATGATTAATAACAAAAATATTGGACATTAAACAGGAAAAAAGGTATAATAAACTAATGTTCTATTATCATAAGTTAAGTATAGAATGGACAAAATCAATACCAGCTATAATCACCTTGTTGGCTGTTTAATAACCTTTATCTTTAATAACTTTATTCTGCTGGAATTAATATGGAATTATTAATGCTTTCATCTACAAAAGGATTGTGTCTGACTGTTTTAAGACTGTAAATAATTCGTATTAATACACCTCCGAGAAGCTTAAATTACAGCATTTTCTACACTGAGCCCAAGTAATGAGGGATTAGAGTACAATCCCCAACATGACTTAACATTTGATGTTTTCTGCAGTGTTATTATGCAAAGATTATCATTATGCAACTGGTTACTATGCTCAGGAGACTTAAAAGACAGAAGAACTTATTCAGCAAGTTGTTCACATGTTTTACTACTGCCAAACCCTTTTATATCAAACTCATGCTGAAAATAAATTAGAATATCTGCAGTTGTGCTGCAGACAACTTTTATTGCCACTCTATTGCCAATGGTATAATCATCTACAATGATAAAAGACAGGAAAAAAATATTAGAATATCTTTTTCTAAATGTTCTTGAAGTATTTAGACATTTTAAGTCTTTAAAACCGGCTTTGACTATAAATTGATAGATAAAATTGTATATTACAGAAAAAAGGTAGTCTTGTCATCCTGTTTGATGGACAAAATACAAAGTAATATTACATAAGAAAGGACAGGGCTAAGTAGTTAATGACTTGTCATCTAGTGGCAAATCTTTGTCATCTTGATCTAAGAATTTCATCTGTCTGCCTGGGGTTATAACTAGCATCTAAAGTGTTCAAATGTTCATTGTTTTATCAAAAATGTTATCTCATCAGGCAATCTGGCCCTTAGGGACTGCTACTGATACCTATTATTAATATTTAACTGTAAAACTTATTAAATATTTGATAATAAAGATTTTTATCTAAAAATAATACATCAAACATTGGTAATTCTAGAAAATGAAGATCTATGTGATAATTTTCATAAAAACTCAAAAAAGACGTAACAGTAAATTTTGTCCTTCTGAAAAAGAGTAAGATCCTGAAGCAAATTTGTGCAGCTATATTAGGAAAAAGATAAATTTCAATCTGCATCCTTGTTTAAGAATAATACTTAAGGATACCACTATTTTTAGACCTGATAAATCTTCAACTTCAGTAAGAAACTGGTCGGAACTTAAAAGCAAGTTGAATACTTATGTACTTTTATCAAATATAGAAATGATTCATTAGATAAAAAGGTATAAAATTTAAATAAAAAATGACCAAGGAAGGAGTTTCCAAACAACAAAAAAACCTCAAGATTATTTAAAACTGTCCATTCAAGGCTTAACAATTGTGTTTTAGATATGATAAAAAGGTATTGTTTGTTCCTGATTCATAATTACAAAAGTCCTGGGTATAAATCATCTTCAACTTTATCAAGGACAATAGATTTATCATACTTTTGTCACAGTGTAACTAAATCTGAATATTTGTGGTCAAAATGGTAAAACATAGTGCAAAACATCTGATAAATCAGTTAATTATTCCGTTATTGCCAAATTAGATAAGAAGTTGTTAGTAACATAGATGACTTAACTGACTCTCCATACCAAAAAAGCTCTAAGGGCAGTACTAATGTCAATGAAAGCTAGAGTTGTGGAACTTAAATATTCTTTTACCTTTTTTGTCACTGACTTACTGGTTAACAATATAATACAATAATTACAATACTAGTATTGTATTGTACAAAAAGGTTAACATGATGACTGCTGAAAAGGGTGCAAACTTTAAAAACTCTATAAATCTATGTAATGACTGTCTTGTCATATATGCAGAGAAAGTTGTGACTGTCTTTGACTCCAGACAAAGCAAAAGAGAAAACGTTTGTTAATTGAAATTCTCAATACTTCTGTCCTTTCTCTGGTTTATACAGAAAATCTTTGCCACAAAAATCATGTATTTTTTGCTAATTAAAAAATAAGCAAGTGGCATGAAGCTACCTTAAAAGTCTACAATACAGACATAAAACAATCAAACCAAACTCATTATCTTAAAAGCATTTCAACATGTCACAGGCTGAATTACACAGCAAAATGGGAGTGAAAATGGACCATGTAGGCTCCTACATCATAATTCATCATAATACATAATTATGTCAGGATAGAATTTAACCATGTGACTGAAAGTGAACATCTGTTTTAAAAGGTCATTATAGTACATTTTTTTCCCTATTACATAATCACGTTTTTTCAAAACCTAAAGAAGTCAGCAGGAAGGCAAACAGTTCATTCTGAAACTGCGGAATTGGACATGATTTGGGAATGTGTTGTTGTTGTAATAGGAAATAATTATTCTATGCGCAGGCATTTATTACAGAAAAAAAAAAAAGTTAAACATAATTAAACACATAGATTTCAAGGGCCAAGGTCAAGGTTATTCAATTCATTTGCTCTCTCTGCTCTATATTACCTTTTTTCTTCATGATATTCTTTCTCACAGAAAAGTTTTGTTGTAACTTTGTGATAAAAGTTGTTTGTCTATTCCAGCAATAGAACAGTATGATACGGGGCTTATGCCGACAAATTCTGAAATACGTGGGTTTCAGCTAAGCCCCAAAATGTGATCTGTCCAGTTTTCACTTGCTCTTAATCTAAACCCATGCAGAAATAGTAATTTTATTGGCTTATAGTCAAACTCCTCAGTAGCTATCTACTAGGTCTATGGTCAGACAATCTAAGAAAGGTCTAAGTGTCTTGTTACCACAGACTCTTTATGTTCAAACAGGTTATTGGGATTAATTAATTCAACAACAGGTGACATATATATCACAATTACTGACATTTATATCCAAGATGGACATGTTGATACTGGCATGCCCTTTGGCCACTGTCTAGTTTTGTGATCTATCTTTACAGCAAATCAAAGTACTCAAAAATAGTATCAAAGTACTCAAAACACTGTTTTTAATAATCAAAGTACTCAAAACACTATTTTAATAAAGTATTACTACAAATTGGGCAGCACTTTCCATGTACCAGAAAACATTCATTAGAAAAATCACAAGTATGTTGTTATGAATGTATGAGTAATTTCAAAACTGATGTACTACTGTTTGCAAAATTTCAGATGTAAATCAAATATCGTAACATTTGCATTAGTCGAGTCTAGTACCAAATCAGCTAGTGTACTTTAAATAATGGGGTATATTTGGTTAAAAGCAACTTAAAGAATTATCAAGCACTTGTTGCGTTTCCAAGAAATTCATGTATCCAAGTACAAAAGAACATTAATTTTTTTTATCAACAATAACTTTTAACTTATCACAACATCAAGCTAAGACAATGATCAAAATATCAAAGTATTCCAAAAAAACAAGCACCTCTAGGACATAAAATTTTTAATTAAATTATTCAAATATCAAAGCACTGGAAGTACCCTTAATGATCTTGATATTAACTTACTTTCTAAGCACTTGAAAGTATCTTTTATGCTCTTCGATATTATGTTACCTACTTTCTATGTACCTCCAATTCAATGACATACCAGTAACTAAATTCACCATGCTGTAGTTAACCTTTTTAAAAGTTTCATCTAAAACAAATTTATTGGCTATTTCCCTATGAAAACTGAACATCATGATCATGTCTACTGTAATCAACCACGGATAAACCATGGTTACCATATCAAACCACTGCCAAACCATGGTCAAACATGGTATGTTTTTTTTGTCTGCAGTACTAGCAGAAGGAATTTTTATTTTAACCAACCAGATGCACTACCAGTCTTCTTTGAATAAAAAATCATCAGAGCAGCTTTTATGTAACACAGTGGAGGAAAAAAGATTTTATATGAGTGGTCTCCCCTGCAAAAAGTGAGCCTGGTCTATCATTATCATTTAACCATTGTTTTATGAACTAAGGTTGACAATACTCAACCATGATTTTAACATATATTACAATAGGCACCATCGCCAAACTATTCTATGCTATGTTCCATGGCTTGAGACTGAATAACCAAACTATGGTTCGCAGCCCATGCTCATTTTTCACAGAGACCAGTCAACATTAACACAATAAAAGCGTCACAAATGAAACTGAAGCATCATGTAACTATGAAATAGTATTTTACAGGCGTTCAGTGTAAGATTTCTGACTGATGTTGTCTTCAAAAATGCGAAAAAGTACTTTAAAGGCAAAAAAGTTATAAATTACATAGTTTTCAAATAAAATTTACGTAATTGTCTAACACGTCTTGTTTCAATTATTTTTCACATAAAAAGTGAAGTTCACCTACCTGTTAAAATGTCAACAGGAAACCAAATCAGCATATGAAATAGAAGAAGGATTTAAAACATGAGTTTTTTGTAAATAAAATATAACATTCAAAAATCTATTTACATATGAAATGGAGAATAAACTGTTACAAATGAACACGAAATAAATTTTGCGAAACTGAGATTTCACATTTTTTACATCAGTGTTCTGATACATAATTTAATCAGTTTGCTCTGGCATTGAAAATTAAGTAAAACAGAAGAAAAATCTTTTCAACTAGATCATGGTTTAATGATTATGAATTTTTGTTAATTTAAGCTAATACTGTTATTGATATTCAAAAAGTCACCCCACTCAATTTGCTCTGCCAAGGAAGTATGCTTCATTCATGAATATTACAGTGATTTTTAGGTTGAAACCACGTAGTGGTTGAAACCTATTTCAACCGTATTCTGGAGACTGCAAGAATCCAATAATGACAGTTTCCACTGAAGCAGATTAATCCGCTGTTCTATTTCCGCACTACTTTTTATTTATTATTTACGAGTATACAGACTGCTAGACTCTCTACATAATTTCTATATAAAAGTTCCTGGTCAGGTTTAACAATCATTTCAATGCACAAGATAAAAGAAATTATATCAAATTATACATCTTTGAAAATCTCAGACCGCAAGCTTTCTAATGGTGTATAACTTTAGAAAATCGAAGGAAAAACTTACACACTGGCAGTTTAAAAACAACATTTTCTATAGATTTTTGGCATAAAGTAACGTTTATATCTTTCAATTCTGTTAACTGTTAACCCTTTACCACACAGAACAGAAGCCGGAGTAACCTCTTTTACATAACACTGATAAGTGATAATCAATAATCAATAATCGGTATATGGCTGATAAAGGTGACTGTCTTATCTGAACAGAGGTGTTGGCATTATTTTGTGATTACACACACCTATGTTAAAAATGTCATTATTTTAATATTTTCTGTAAGTTTGACATTATTTTTGTCAATATAAAGTTTATAGCAATTTAAATTCTCTTTCCGATGATACAAAATTTATTGTAGTTTCTCTTTGAGTTTCGAAGATATAAAGTGTTAAAGTACGGGAATATATTTTTTTAGGCATAAAATTCTGTTTTCGATTACTTTCACATTGAAATTCATATACAATTTCATTTTGATGTTTGAAAGTTTGATTTATAGTTAATAGACTTATCTTCCGAATCGGAATCGGTAAGTATTTATATAAAAAAAAACAACCCTCAAACTGAATAACACTACAAAAATAACGGATCGTAAAATTTCTGAAAGTGCAAAAAGATCGCTGAGATCGAGACTCGTAACCGACTACAATATTCTTGTGCTAAAAATTAAAATGTTTTTAAGATAATATTACGTAATATTTTGATGATCAAACGTCGGTACATCACGGGTGACTTCCGCTGCAATTAACTCTTGGGGTGTCATAAAATATTTGAAAGCCGCGGTCCTTCTGTTTTGATTAACACTTCCCGTTATGTAAGGCCATAAATTCCAAGCCATCATATACACAAATTGTTGTTTAGGGGAAATCTGCATGTATCACGCGTGACCTTCATGACCTAACACATTTAAAAATACTTTGATGTTAAATGGTTGTTATTTTTAGAACGAGGAAAGCCCGCGAACCGGCCAGTTGCAAGCAGTTTTCTCAGTAATTTTCCATGACGTAGCGTCGTGCACATGTAGGAAAAAACCCCGGTGTCTTTCTTTGCAAAGTACTCGATAAATTTAAATAGTAACCACATGATCTTGTACGTAAATAATGATGACGAAATCCCATATTTTGAGTTAGTAAACATCCGGAATTTGTTTCTTTAGGAAAAGAACGAAAATAAAGCGATTGATTATGAGACACGGGATAAAACGATTCTGTTCAAATGGCCGTTAATCGGTATAATACGTTTCTATCGGGGAACCGATAGACTCGGGTCAATACGTTTCTGTTCGGTAATCGATAGATACGGTGATAATCGTATCGATGTGGTAAAGGGTTAAATGTTAATTTGAATAAAAATGACATTTGTGAATATTTGTGTTTTTAATGTAACAGACACTGTATTTCTCATTGGTATCATTATAGTAAATTTTAATTAAGCCGATGAAGGGTTGCCTTACCCAGCTCTTCAGTGTGGCACTTGATGGTTTTAGTCAGAGCAGAATTTCTAGTATATAATGTAACATGGATGCAAATGGTTTGAATGCTATACTGTTTCATGGAAGTGACTTGAACTGTTTCAGCTGAGTGGTTTGTGTGGGTTCCAACCTTTCTATGCTGTCAGCGCTTTGATTAGTGACAGTAGCAACACTCAATTATTTATTAACTTTCACCTTCTGGGGTTTTAAAGTTGTTGGCTGCACAAAAGTAAATTAAGAATTACAAGCGGGCCACAATTTCCACTAGTTGCTCACCTGATCTGAGACCAGGTTTCATAAATATTAGGTAGAAAATATTCATAAAGAACATTCTTTAACCTTTCAAATCTGAAAATTTGAAGTAATTATCTTCACTATTTTTAAGAGTTAAAATGATTTTAAGTAAGGCACTGAAGGCATTTTGCGACATGATGTTAAGAACATCATGAAAGCAATATAACCTTGCCATGCAACTAAATATCATACTTTTTTCAGTTATAGTTTAAAATGATTTAACTGAAACATAACTTAAGTGTATATTTTTGCTTTCATCACTGGCCTTTTATCTACACACCTATATATATTTTCATGATGCCCGGGCCCTTTGGAATTTCTGTTGTCAAGACAACACAATTAGTAACATTGAATATTAGTAAAATATAGTAGAATTTGATTTGCAAGAGATAACTGTATTACAATATACTTGCTTCTTGTTTCTGCCTGAACATAAGAAAAACAATGATTTTCCAGTATTTTAAACTACTTAATTATAATATATGCAATAATAATACCAGGTTTTCTCATGGAACGGCCCATATATTAAAATTTGCAACATTGCTTTTGCTACTTATTGTTATTGAAGTTGGTATTCATTAATTTACCATAGATGGCAATGGCCATAAGTAAGAAGAGTGATGTCATAGGGTCTAAAAATGCTCATCATAGCTTTAGAAATAGGATTTTTAATTATCTGTAATCAGCATTTTTAGACAGATCTTACTTTTTTCTCTTCCATTTACAGTCATACTTCGTTCTCTCAAATTCGATGGGACCGGCAAAATTTGTTCGAGTTATCAGTAGTTTGTGTCATGGAACAATAAACATTATACAGAGACTTTGCCTGGCCATGACGATGAGTTTGATTTAGGGGTGGTGCTCGAATTATCTGAGTTCGAGCGATACAAAGTTTGACTGTATGTTTCAGAAAGCTCTATAGCGATCATGACGTTGTTTCGATTCTGTTAAATCTTACTGGAACCAGATAAATGTCTTAATAACAATAGGGCTACAATATCAATATGCAAATGATAACATTTTTGCCAGCTGGCTAGTACAAACTGTAGAACTATAATTTCTACAAGAAAATAATAGTCCACAGTACAGAGTATTGGAGCCCCAAGACATTTTAATCACACCAAATAGACCACAAAAACGCAGCTATTTTAATGATTCTTGGGAGCTGTAAAAAGGTCATAAAATTCAATTCAGTAGCAATACATGTTTTTTTTTTATTTCCATTCTTAATTAAAGTTTGGTCATGGCTTGGGCACTTAAAAAAACTCCCGTACAAACAGCTATTTAACTTATAAATTTATTCCTCAGAAAAACAATCGAGACCATTTTCTGATACTTTACAGACAAATTTTCTTTCTCACAGTCAATTAAAGAAGCAATAGCAGACAAAGAGCTCAGTTTAGTATGCAAATCAGGGTAACTAATATATCCTTTGGGAAATACCAGAATTTATAATCAATTATAATCATATCTGGATTGTATACATATAAAAAATAAATTGATTCTCTCTCTGCTGTTTGTTTGTTTTCCCTCCATTCACTGCTGATCTAGAGTCCAAACTCAATCATCTGTTAAACAATGAAAGCAAAACTGACATGGAGTTAAATTACATCTAAAAATGAGAAGAAGAATTTTTTCATTAAACTCAGTTGCACACATACAAAATGTTTCCTTTTTTTCAGTTTGTGAATATTTATGACTACTTATTAAAGTATCATCTTTGTTTAGCATCAAGTTAGAGCACTCTGCAAAGGAGGTGTTTCGCACTTAAACCCCTTGATATCAGAAATTTGTCACAATATGACCAACTGATAACCACTGTCCACAAGGTTTTAGATGTAAATTGCAAAACTCTTCCAGATATTTTCTTTCCTTATCTATTTCTTCTAATAGACTGTGTATGTGCCATTATTCTTCATTCATTACTTATCTCAGGCTACAGGTGATTCCATCTCCACTTTAGTACCGGCTGAACACCACTAAATCTGGCTCTTCTTTATTTCATATAAATAAAATACAATTTAACTTATTGCAACACTTTCTAGAATATCAGATTTTCAGAGCTCAATTTATGCAGTACTTGTGCAAAACAAGTTAGTTCTTGAAAGGATAACTCAGGAAGACTAGATAAATTGAATTAACAGAAAAACTGTAAAAAAAGGGGCATTTAACATTTATAAAGCCACAAAAAGATTGAATTCTTGAAAAACAGTAACTGTTGTCGAAAAAAGAACTGTAAAACTACATTAACCCATACCCTGCTAAATTTCTAAAATCGACTGGTCTATCATTCAATTTGTGCAGTACCACTTCTTATTCAGAGGGGTGTTGACGGAAAATTTACTGACTGAAAAGCAGAATCACTTGCCACCAGAAGGCTCAGGGTTAAACTAATTACATGGTGTTGTTTTCTTTTCCACATGTTATCTTAACTTAAAAAAAAAATATACTGCACCGGTTTTATTTTACAACAATTTCTCCCTGGCAGTTCAAACTGTGACAGCTTTTATGGAAAATGATTCATTGAAAAGACATGAGCAGTAATTTAAAATCACTGTAAAAATGAAACTTTACCCTTCCAACATAATCAAATTTCCATCAAATCATCAAATTCAATAAAAAGAAAATATTTGCCTATCTTTTCATATGATCAAATTTCTAGCAACTTTTACATCCAGCTATTTCTCCGATTTCAAACCCCAGGGCACCAGTGACAACTTACGATAAAGAATCTTTTGTGAACTTTGTAACTTAGCTTACTGCTTTTAGAAAAAATAAATTGTCTATTGTACCATTGGATTAAGTAATACCAAGCGTAATTTATTACCTGATTTTCACTAAAGAAAACACAACTTTAAAGTTTTAGACAGTTTATATTTTTTAATCTATTATTAACTTGAATGGGCAGATCTGACAGCAGGAAATTATACTATATAAGACTTTAAGTTTAATGACCCTAAGTATTTTATTTTGTTGGGTTTAACGTCACACCGACACCAGAGTAAGTAATAGCTATTGTTGTCATTATATAAGTTTGAAAATGACGACAAGATGTACTTTTGCAGACACAAAGGAAGCAACAGTGAACAGATTAAAAACCAAAGTTACCCCTGGAAGAAGTAATTATTTTTACACAGTGACCATAGAGCTTAATTTGAGAAGTAAAAACTGATTTTAGCAACAAAGAAAAGATGCCTTGTCACCAAACACGCATTTTTAAATTAGAGAAAAAGTTAAGATAATTATGTTCAGCACCATGTTTCTAGAATTCCGAGAACTTCTCATTCAGGTATAGTTACAATGTATGTGCATAATCTTTGATATCATTAGTTTAAGATGCAATAACAGTTATTAATTTAATTTTTCAGACTGATTATCAGTAAAATAATCAAACAATGTTGTATTTTCAACATGAATACAAATGATCTCCCCTTAGGCAGCTCTTCACTTGGAGATAAGTATATAAATTAATGAAATGACAGGTGGTTGATGTTTACTTCACAAGTGGACTCTATTTTTGTTGTCAGTTTCATTTTTGTACCAAGATCATTATGTAAGTTAAATATGTTAAACCTTTAGCAATAAATATATTCCTAAATCATGCTGCTTCTAGGTAAAGGTATAAGCTAAGTTGACATTATAACATACCGGTACATGTAATTATTTGCCGCATAATTTCTGGTCTAAACATAATATTCTTATTGCAATAGGCTTTGAAAGCGACCAGCATGGATCCTGACCAGACTGCGCGGATGCGCAGGCTGGTCTGGATCCATGCTGGTCGCAAAGCCACTATGTTAGTTTTCTCATGGCGTGGCTCATATTTACTTAATTCATTTATTTTGCAAAGTATGTAATTTCCAATTTACTTTCATTTATGTTTTTCATCTTTTTTTTTCATTTGGTTATTACACACAATTACACAAATTATGACATACTCTGGTGGGAGGTGGGGGAGGGGCCTGGCTAACTGACATACAACTATTTCTTGCAGCTCTGCAATATCATTCCTGTCTACTATCTTCCTGGAAAATCTTCTTGCAGCACTCTTTGACCCCCTCATTCCAATCTAACCATGATTAAATTCATTATACATTTTCTGCCATCTAAATATCAGAGGCCACTCCCACCAGACCCCAAGAGGGGTCATTTCTACTGAAGCATATGATTTGTTCTCCATTCATTAATAATTATAATGAAAATAATTTTCAGGGCATTTTCTACAGATGATAATTAGTGTGAAATTGGATTTCTATTTAATATAAATATACAATCCTATGATTATTGCAGTTACGTTTTTTTCTGATGATTATTTTTCCAAATTGTGCGAACTGAATAGTAATCAACCTGTTTTTAACATAACTGGATCCTGAAAACTCAGTTAATTGTCTAATTTCATGTAATGTACTGCTTGAATGAGCCTGGGAACTTGCAGAAGCCATGTTTGCTGTAACAGTGTTTCATGATGCTTGAGGTAACATATACCATGTCTAAATCTTCTCTGAAAAAAAAACTACATTACAATCAAACTTTGTTCACTTAAACTCCATACGTCCACGGAAATCCGAGTCCGAGGAACAAGGTTTGACAGTATGTATCTTTGAGTCCGAGGAACAAGGTTTGACAGTATGTATCTTTGAATCCGAGGAACAAGGTTTGACAGTATGTATCTTTGAGTCCGAGGAACAAGGTTTGACAGTATGTGTCTTTGAGTCCGAGGAACAAGGTTTGACAGTATGCATCTTTGAGTCCGAGGAACAAGGTTTGACAGTATGTATCTTTGAGTCCGAGGAACAAGGTTTGACAGTATGTATCTTTGAGACTGCAGAAAAATATCTTACAGACAAAAAAGTTAATCACAAATTTCCTGCAAGAAGAAAATGTCATAGGCAAACAAATTGGACATGGCTATATACCATAAGCATACAATCTGTTGTAAGCGATTCTGACAATTCTTCCCTATAGGACAATTATATGTGCAATATCTTAAGACCAAAAGTCACAGACAGTTGACTTGTGATAGATTTTCTTCTGAAAAAAAGCATGCGGCATCATACATAAAACATACACAATTGCTATTACTCCAGGGTGACCTTATATGCCACAAAAACTTCTTTTACAGTGACACTTGTTCTCGTAAGGCATAAAAAATTTAATTACGTCCCAAACAGGAGATTCCCCACGAGATGCTGAATTTCTGCTCAGATTCCTCCGTGATCAAATTATTCTGAAGCACCGTTGGATCTTTTATGCTTTATTTACTTCAATATCTATGCCCTTTATCTCGGCCAGTCTGATTTAAGACAGCCGAATGAAGTCAGTCAAACAGTTCTAAGACATTTCCATGAAGAAAACAACAAATTCAGTGCAAGGAAACAAATCTTAAAGCCCTTGATTGAGCTTCATTAAAGGCATGATTGTGCCAAAAATAGCATGAAAAATATTTGAAATTGGATGATTGAGCTTCGGCTCAAGTAAGATAATTGATGGAGCTTGAGCAGTATGCTCGAGGAGTGACATAACTGAGTCTGAGAATAATTATTGCTCTTAAATGAAGCTGTTTACAATATATCCATGATGAATCATGGACACAAATAATCTCGAAAAAAAAAGAATTCCTTCCAAGACAAGTGTCTCGCAGACTATACGGACTGAAGAGTTTTGGAACCTCTATCGGCAGACCTGTCATATTTGATAGAAATATAATACTAACAATATGTTATACTGGGTAAACTTATAAGTCATGGTGAAAAGCTATGAAATCACTTGAGACAAAGTTCAAGTCAGACTGGATACAGTCTATATTAGATGTTAAGAAAAAATATATTGACCACAGATAGATGTATTAGATTGTATAAGCGATTCCACATTTGGGAAGCCAAAGCCAGACAGGTACAATATAAAACATGAAATAATGTCAAAATTAGATTATCAAGATAAAAGTGTAATACCGTAGATACCCGTGTATAATGCGCACCCGTGTATAATGCGCACCCCCGATCTTAGTCCAAAATCCTGGGAAAAAAAAAAAAAAAATTTTGGTCAATTTTGAGGTGGATGGAAAACGAAAGTAGAGTTTACATCGACACCGGTAATAAATTTTATCTCCACGGCGGAGAGCAGCATCGGTCTCACGGTACTATCGATTTTTGTTTTCTCGAAAATAAAACCAGTAAATTATTGTTATATTTGTTGTTTTACCTTTTTTAATTCACTATTTTGAATAAATAAATAGCAGCTGATTCAATATTTCGGAATGGTACCTTTCAAAATGACATGAGCTTCTCAATTTAAACTGATAACAAAAGGTGTGATAGTCTTTTTGTCACGATCATAAAGCCAGTAATTACCGGCAATCAACGTGTCACCTCGTGTCAATTATGTTGTTCACAGTTTGATCTCGGTTAAAGATAATTCTCGATCTTTAATTAGTAACATAATTTTTGTGATTTATAAACATTTCTTTCGTCAAAATACTTTTAAATTTATATGAAATTAATTTCGTTTGAAAGAAAAATAAACAATTCGATCTTTTACGGAACGTAACGGCGATCTTAGATTTTAGCAGAGACAGTAAGCGCGGGGAGTAGTTTCCCTTTACCAAAATGGCGAACATCGGTAACAAACTTGTTTTGAAGTTGGAAAATTGTCTATACCTGTGTATTATGCGCACCCACGATTCGGGGGTGGTCCCGGGGGTCAAAAAACTGCGCATTATACATGGGTATCTACGGTAATGGTACCAAAATGCCACCAAGAAACAATACAGTTTTGCAAAAACTGTGCTTGGAGACCTGATCAGTCCCATAACACTGAACTGTACTCAGCTTAGAATCAAGCATCCCTGTCTATATGTACAATAATACAAATATATTCTTTATTTGTGCTTTTTGTCACGTTGACGTTGGCGTCCAAACAGATGTGAAGTCATTTGTATTGTACGTTTTCATTTCTGACGAAGACATAAAAGTCGAAACTAGTAAGAATGTGTTGTCCTGGTAATTCTAAATCCTTTTGATGCATTCTGTTATTTAAACTCATGCTTATAACCTAATGTACCCAGAACTTTTGAGTCTGACATAGTTTAATAAACCCGAAACTGACTGAATGAGGCATTAATGAAGATATGCAAACAATAACACTGCATGTATCTTGGCTGAAAGCGCTCTTGTAACATTCTTTTCCAGCGTATAAAATGAGAATCTCTCAGACTTCTCTACAGAGACTACTTCAGTAAATGACTTTAAAATAAGCATGCTAAGGGTATAAGTAGATTTTTTATTACTTTCTCTCAGAACTGAAATTCTTCATTATTCTGTAAATTAAGTATTTGTTGTTTGTTCCACCAGACCTACCACTCATCCATTTGTGGAGACAGGTGAGGTGCAGTACTTTCTAGACAAAAACCTTCAGTCTATTCTATTCCATGTCTGATTTCAGCAAATATTGTAAAAAATTTGATAATTATTGCAAAAAGGGGTCTCAGCTAACATGTTACAATATTTGAAAATCATGACAACCTACTATAGTCAAATTCACCTTGAACTCTGGCAGGCATGGAAGACAAAATGCCAAGTAAGCTGCTCATTTTTTAAGATATTTTGCAAAACTATGCAAGAACCTTTTAACTAAAACTGCATGATTTATTTGAAATCTCTGGCAGATTTTGCACATTGCCTCCTAATCATACAAAATAAATAAAAATAATGGTTCTCTCCATAAGACTAATGTCTGCAGACTGTAAAATTTCTGAATAATCCAGATACAAGATGCAATGGTCACAAAAAGGCACCAGACTGCATGGTGTGAAACAGCTTCGACAATTATGCAAAATGGGGTATTCCATATTCATGTAAACTACTGGGAATATTCTTCTGAGATATGATTGCGTTCTAAATTAACTTTATACCTATATGTATTTATTTTAGCTCAATTGTAACAGAAAGGATGTCAAGCTTATTGAGTTAACCTACCAGACTGGTTCCTGGGAAACACTTGTATAAACTTCCAGACTGGTTCCTGGGAAATACTTGTATTGCACTTGTTCTTCGGAAAAGCAACGCAATAAAATGCAAGGTTGCAAAAAAGTAAGACAGTTTTGCATTAAACTATTGCATGGTAAGTACTGTAGGTTACATAATATATGAGATGGTGGTCTAGTGGTAACATGCTTGCTGTCAATGTCACACCAAAGGGCCGGGGTTCAAATCCCGGTCCAGGCACTGGAAATTTCTGAGATGTTCTAGAGTGTCTCCCACCTAACTAAGAGGCCTGTACTGGTATCAGTGCTATACACCAGGCACGTTAAAGAGCTTAGGCTAAGTTAGCCAGACAGGCCTGTATCTAAAAAGGATTTCTCTCTCTCTACTCTGGCGGCTTTATCTTATTCTGTCCCTCTGGTCAGATGAATCTGTGTCTGTACTATCAGAGGATGAATTTCCCGTCCTAAATGGCTGCGTTTGCGCTATGTAAAGCGCCTTTGAACATGTTTATCAGGAAAAGGGCACCTGTAAATCTGGTATAATAATAATAATGATAATAATAATAACAATATGTTGCTAGTTTTTGCAAAACAAAGTAGCTCACTAATCCAAAACACACATTACATTCAAAGAAAAATCAGTTGTAAATTTTCAAGAGCAAATTCTTATTCTGACACAACCAAATTTGTTTTCCTCTGAAACAAAGGTGAAAGTGTGACATTACTATACAACAAAATCACTGTCTGTACATAACTGATTATTACATCATAGCGTCAAACTCACAGAAGGGCGCTGAAAACTCATTTGAAACTAGAATTGTGTCCATAGGATATGGATGCCCCCAAATACTGTGTTAATCCTTTAATATAGCAAAAACTATCAAAGGGCCATAACTGCAGTAAAAATATTCACAGAAAAAATCCCTTCCTTTATGCATGGACATCTGCACATCAAGCTTGTTCATTTGTAAAAGTTTGAAGCAAATCAGGCTAATAGTGTGAGAGGAGTTCAACTTCAACAGGACACACAAGATTTTTCTCTATATTCCATATAGCAAAAACAATAAAAGAGCCATAACTGCAGTAAAAATATTCACAGAAAAAAACCTTCCTTTATGGTCATCTGTACATCAAGTTTGTTCATCTGTGAAAGTTTGAAGCAAATCAGGCTAATAGTGTAGGAGTAGTTGGACATACAAGATTTCAGGACATATGGAAGGACGGACTGCAGCAACCATATATGCCCCCAACATAAATGTTTGGGGGCATAACAAACAGGAAAATATTTTGCCGATGTTGTCAGGGTGTATAGATAGACTAGTAATCTTTTATATTTTGTTTAAGTAAAATATTGTATTTCAAACTGAATAAATCAGTTTGTTGTTCAGATTGTGCATGAGTTTATATCATATTGGCACAGCCCTCATGATTATTCCTTTACATCATTCTGAACTTCAAACAATGATTTCATTCCATGACAAAATCACTGGGATATATTATTTAAGACAAATAACATGAATAAAACTGTTTGCTGTCTTTCAAATCTTGAAATAAATATGACACAAAAATTACTCACTCTACAGTAGCTGCAGAGAAAAATATAAAATCTTGAAACAGGACAGTGTAAAATAAATGTACCATAAATTACACAATTATTACTCATTATCCAGATACACATTTCACTTATCAGCCTCGTTAGTTGTGTTAGATATACAAAGGTCTGGTGACATGAATGCCAAGCACTGCAATTGCAAGAATAATTGAACATGAAGTGAAAGAACCTGTTGCCTTCAGTTCTAACAGTTACCCTGGTAAACAAAACGAAACACATACCTTCAAAAAAGTCAGACAAAATAGGTTTCTCTGACACAAATATAAATGAGAAAATTGTAAATCTATACACCACTGTAAATGAATATCAAAAAATTGTGTGGTTTTGGCTAAAACAACATGAATTTGTGGTTTGTGGAATAAATTTTTTAATAGGAAGCCACGAGTCCACAAAATAGGAAGTTCTGTCACTGATTATGAAGTAGAAGGTAAAGGGGGGTCTGGGAGTCGACCCATAATAGAACTTTATTTGCTGCAGGAAAAGTAGGCGGGGCTTCAGACAGCTACAGCAGGGGGAAAATCGCATCACCAACCTTCTACCAGGCCCTTACGGAAACCCCGGCAGGTGAGCAATAATACAGCTCAGGTAGGGGAATAATTACAACTTACATATACTGTGACACATGGTTGCAATAATGGCAAATTACAGCAGGGGTGACTGCATGTGTTACATTTCCATGAATAACTTTCAAGGAATAATTA
This sequence comes from Mercenaria mercenaria, assembly GCF_021730395.1. Lineage (NCBI taxonomy): Eukaryota > Metazoa > Mollusca > Bivalvia > Venerida > Veneridae > Mercenaria > Mercenaria mercenaria. The sequence continues at coordinate 41,153,817 of NC_069377.1, read as the reverse complement.
ACACCAATAATGGTAACAATACCCGCACTCAAACAAAACATTTCATAACCATGCATATTAAGCAAACAATCTCTACCATATCAAATCACCTGGTGCCCTTAATTAATGCATCAAAGACATAAGTTACCCTAATCAAAGTTCTAATGAATAATAGGACCTGCATAAGTCACCAGTAATTAAGTGCTTCAAAGAAACAGTTAATAGAAGCATTTACTTTGGATTAATTAGCCATAAGGAAGTGGTTACAAGTCCTAAATGAATGCTTTCTGATCTTCTAATTAGTGTAAATGTTTCAATCAGGCTTTATGTTACAGCAATTAAACACCAAATTAATGCTGCAACAGTAAACATAATCATGCACTGATGTTTAAATGGTAGTTGTTGATGTACAGAAAGCTACTGACCACATTCCTTGTGTCATTAATTAATTAATTAAGGTGGTGTTAGATCAAAGGTAATCTATTTTAAACTGATTACAGTCAAACCTGTGCTTACAACCACCACTGGGAAATGAAAAAGGTGGTTTTTGTTGACAGATGGTATCTCAACACAGGTAAATTTACATTATTTTATGATTAACCTGTACCCTTCTAAATTTCTAAATTGGGCTGTTCCATCATTCAATATGGGCAGTGCCACTTTTTATTCAAAGGGGTGTTCACTGAAAATTTACAGACTGAACAGTGAACAGTGTATGATCATGATCAGCCTGCTTGGACACGCAAGCTGATCACGGCTTGCATTGGATTTGCACTTGCCGCTAGCAGGTTAAAGGTTACAATAAGAGGCAAAAATAGATTTTATTGTACTCATGGTTTTCATTTGTAGGTGGTCATAAACACACATATTTGACTGTAGTTCATGCTGTATGGCAACAATGATTAAAATATAATTAGTTCAGGATTTTTACAACATTCATGTCATAGAATTATGTCTCCCACACCACTGTGGTGGGAGACATATTAATTTACTCCTGTCTGTGTGTGTGTGTCCGTCAGTCTGTCACAAATTTTGTCCTGAACAAAAAGTGTTTGCCAATAAGTCCTTGGCCAAGTTCGAAAACAAGCCAAATCGTCAAAGGCACTTCAGAATTATGAACCAGAAATACTGATGCCAGTGATACAGGTCTTGGTGCATGGTTGACTCGGATACATAATGGAGAAGAAATGCCAATCTAGATGATTAGGCAGTTGTGGGAGACATGCTCTTTTCTCAAAGCATTCTGAAACAGTGAATTTTATATTGATTTATTCCCACAAATCAACATTTAGATAAAACAACATGTCAAAAATGAATCAGATTTAACTTTTTTAAAATGTCATCTCTTCTTTGCACCAGTCTTTATTCCTTTGAGAGTCTTATAATCTTCATTGTTTTCCATCAGATTATCTCAGTTCTCAAAGGCATCTCCATCAGCCTTATTGGTCCAATTTGTAGAGAATCCAAAATTGTAATCAAGTCTGTTGGCATACAATATTTTCATTTACACTTGAAAGTATATAAATAATGAAAAGTCTTAATTAAATATATATCTTTCAGGGAGATCTTGCAAGATCGACAGTACTTAAAGACTAAGGGAAAGTAACTGGGTGCCTGTCTAAATTGCAAGTAAACAGCTGGTTTCAAAATTAGATTATTTAAAAATGCACTGTTATTATTCATTTCCTATAGATGAATCTTCGCCAACAATAATTTATAATAATTACGTTATAATAATTATGTATCTATAAGTGCAATATGCAAAAGTGCATACTTTGTACTGTAGCATTAATATCGTACAGAAATCCCGTAAACTGCGTTATAACACTGCTCCTGATTTAAAGCGCATAATATATATTACATAAGGGTCTTCAATACATTGTACTTTTTACTCATATCTAAATATAAAAGGTGCATAAAATGACATCATTATATTATTTCCTTTCAATGCTCGTTATTATAATTTATTGTAAAAAGAATTACTATGCACGACAAAATGTCACTGCACATGTGCTTCAATATTGGAATAATAAAATTCATAGCCATTGCATCCGCTTAGAATACTTATAAAACAGCAGTGTTCATTCCAGGATTCTTTTAAGTGGGGTCAAAGGGCCCCATGATGGCAAAAAATTGGGGACATTTGAAAAAAATAGGGGCCATGAAAGAAAAACTGATTTACATGAAAGGAAAGGCTGTATTTTTAACACTTTTCTTACATGGGGTTCAAGGTATTATTTTCGCGGTTCGTAAAACATAATTACAAAGAGAAAAGTGGACACTTCACAGGTCGCTCAACACGACAAAAACGAAACAAGTCATAATATTTTGACCGTTACCGAAACTTAACCACGGAAAGTCCGACAGCCATGAATGCGGATTTACTACGGAATTAATGTTTGTCGCCTGATTTTGGCTAAGCGGTTAGGCTATTGAGTGGTCTAGCGGTCTCGAACATGTCATCTTTCTTTGGAAATTTGTTCTCCATCGTCTGCTTTTTTTTAACGGTTAGAGAAAAACGTAAAATTGGATTTCTTTTTTCTCCGAATCGCGACTGTTTTTTTTTGTCCGCCATTGCATAGCAACATTGAAAGCTGTATGTTGTTAGGCGACCGGAGACTGGCTACTATTTTAACATCGACCAATGAAAATGCGCGTTACGTCATCGGAAGAGTCGTATTCGATTCACAACTTCTGGAAGTCGGCTCATTGTAAACGGACTGTTTTCTGAAAAAGTGTGCGCCCGACGGGCGCTATAGGGCAAACTTTTATGCGCCAATACAGTAAAATACGCGCCTATGGCCCCATGGCGCGGCCTGGAATGAACACTGAAACAGAATTTTAAATATTCTCTTAAGCGCCGCCTATTACTGTTCTATTACTGCACAGCTTTATGCGGTTAGATATAACAGTGCACAGTTACAAAACTTAAAGAGAATGTTTCCCTTCTGGTATATGAACTGGTTATGTTTGAATGGCAGCTGTTTGATTTCTAATATTGCTGAGAGCTACTCTGTACCATACTCTCCTGATCAACCTTAACTTTGAAGGAAAACATAACATCATAGAAAAAACAACATAACCCTATGAAAGTCAATATCATTCTAACATTATACTTTGTAATATGTACCAGCTACAATATTGAACTGTTTTCTTTTTATCCCTATAATACACTTGACAACGGCCTAAAGGGGCAGAGTAAGTGTCTCCTCTTTTTTTCTGAGCAGTAAAAAATATAAAGTGTAAAGGTTATAAAGAATCACAGAATAATATTAAGGTCACTATTTTGACACCTTACCCTCCAAAATTTCTATACTGAACTTGTCCATCTTTCAATTTGGGCAATACCATTAACTGTTAACTGTTTACCAAAAAGATACTGACTGAATGGCGAACAGTGCAGATCATGATCAGACTGCATGTATCACTAGCTCCTAGACAATATTTCAGGGTGGGTGGGTAGGGTGTTGGGGAGTGGGGGTTAAACTGTGAATGTAGTCAGTCTAATAATCCTATTGCAATCAGTTCTCTGAGAAGATCTCTAGACAAGACTGGCATGTGTCACTCAACAGTTATATAAAATAAAAGAAAAACTAGAGCTGCATCTAGATTGGCATTAATTTCTTCTCCATTATGTATCTGAGTCAACCATGCACCTGTATCACTGGCATCAGTATTTTCAGTAATTCAAGGGCCATAATTCTGAAATGCCTGGGCCAATTTGGCTAGTTATCGAACTTGGCCGAGGACTTATTGGCAAACACATTTTGTTCAAATTTGGTGAAGATTGGATGAGAAATGTTCGACTTAGAGCGCAGACAAGACTTGTGACAGACAGACAGACAGACGGACACGAGTAAATCAATATCTCTCCAACCACAGTGGTGTGGGAGACATAATTATTGTGACAACTTCATTAGCTTCTCTGCAACGTTATAATTTCTGAATATTGAGTCAGCAAACAAAAAGAATTAACAGACATATAATACAGTATGATAACATTTTTATTGCATCCCTTTTTGTTAAACAAGTGTATAAAAGTCAAAATTTTTCTAAAATTAATATTGAGTATTTTTGTATCAAAATAACTTTATGGAGATTCACATTTTGGGCAAGTTCCAAAATCAGCTATTTCCCAACTAACACAAAGAAGACAAAAAGTATTGTATGTATATACAGTTTCCTCACAAACGGCATCAATTTACCAATAAATCTTCCGCCAATGAGATGTTGGTATGTATACCCTGCATGTTGTTTACAAGCCATAAAACGGGTAGAATTTGACAACTCTGGAATCAAAAACCGTCACAAAAAATGATCCTCAATACCCAGTAAAATATTCTTTTTATCTCGTAAATTTATCTTCGTTATCCCCTTTGGCGAATGATTTGAAAGGTACAAGGTAATTCAATCTATTTCTTAAACTAGAAAATTCACACTTTGAATAACAAATCTGTAATTCTAATTTCCATCGGTATTCAGTAATTACTACCTACCTGAAAGAAATTAAGTATCTACTTCACAGCTATACATAACAGATTTTCTTTTTCAAAATGGCAATAAATGCAGGGTAAAAATTGTCCACGATTTCGACAATTTATTTATTCATTTCAGATCATCTTATGTAAGAACTATAATGAAAACCTTCAGAAAGGCAAAAAATTCTATAGAGATGATATATAATTTAAATGAAATGCTTTACAATCATTAAAATCAAGAGAATCTATTGTAATATATGGTACTGTGTTAGTTTTCTTTAAAATAAAAATAAAAACCAATTTACTTTAAATGGAAAGGCAATGTTGTTTTGATATTATAATTTCATCTGCTGGGATTTCTTTAATCATTTAAAGAAGTGAAAGAATTTTCAAAATCGACTTAAAAATGAGATAGTTATGAGCATTTAAATATTTGATCAAAATGGCAGCCATTTTGTTTCCATGGCAACAGAAAACAAAATGGTGGATTTATCAAATTTCTAGACACATATTTGCATACTATTTACTTATATCTGTAAAATAATTGCTCTATTTTTTCCAGCTATAATGAAAGGATTTACCATGTTTTAAATCTTACACTAGAAACATAAAAAATTAATCTATTTTAAAGGTTATTTGCTAAATAAAGAATTCAGCTGTCATAAACACACAAGATGGCCGCCTCCGCATGATCAGCAGTTTTCTTAAATTTCAAACTGCTGCTCAAATAGTGGTCCGATTTTAAAAATTCTTTCAGTGTTATGAAAGGCTTGAGAATGGCTTTCATATGAAATTAACTTATTGTCAGGCTTTCCTCATCCTTTAATGCACAATTTAAGACAGACTTGCAAAAAGCTGTGATTAAACTTAAGATGCTTTCAAAAAAATTCAACCCTATAGTCTCTCAAAGTTTGTTTTTTGTCTCCTGAGTAAACTTAGGGCAAACACTTCCCAAATAAAATAAATATTAAGGTGATCAGACTAAATGCAGTGGAACCGATGGATGCTCCCTAATGGTGTTTCATTATATGTGCAAGTGCTTCCTTTAACTATGGTTTATATTGATTTCAAATTTCAGTGAACTAATATGATCATCTCGTTGGTAAAGCTGAAGTTTTGTTGAAACCTTGATGGCAGTCTGGGCAGGAATATTTATATAGACTTTCTGTCAAAAAATCAAAGGGCAGTAACTCAGTGAACAATCATTCTATCATAAAAACCAAAATATATGCACAATAAGGAATCATACCAATCATTTCTATAAAAGTTTCATTTGAATCCCATCAATAGTATAGGAGTATTAGATTGCACAAAGTTTGTTTGGAAATTACCATGAAAAGGCATTGCAATAACTCAATAAAAATTGAACCAGGATGTGCATCTCTAAAATTTGGTATGGACGTTTCCTATGAAGACAGTGGTTTTTGAGAAACAGCCCAATGAGAATAAACAATTCTTATTACATGTGTACATTTAAACATTTAAAACACAAGGCAATGAGCTTTTTCAGCTTCACTAAAATTAAAATTCCCCTTTTCCATCAATATGACAAAAATTCTCCTTCCCATTGGCTCTGACCCCTATGCCTTTAAGTGTAGTGGGGGCCCTGCAACTTGCTATAACTCTGTAACTTTCATCAACATTCCTGCATCCAGATCAAATTTTTCAACTTCTGACCAGATCACTGTCAACCTTTTCTTGCTTGACTCACATACTGGCTGTAACAGCTGCTAGGCCATCAGCTTTGTGGTAATTTGTCTTCACTGGGTTACATTACCTAATTCAATTCTTAAATGAAAGCTGTTATTCTTTTAGGCTCTCATTATCTTTGTAATTAATCAAAATCAACTTCCCCCAGTATTCCTTTACCAGTAAGATTTCAAGCAATACAATATTGGTGAAAATAATGTCCATCACTGCTGAGGAAATGTGACAACTGTCATTCTAAGATTGTCCATATAACAGACTACTCCTCAGGTGTCTATATCTATTATTAATTCATAACCTGTTCTGCTTCTAATCCATTATCAAAATTATTTCTATCAACCTCACCAATGAAAAAATACACACACAGTCACACACAAAAAATAAACAATAAAAAAAACTCCATTTTTCCCAGAGCTGGCATGACCTCAAATAACTGATGATGATTTTAGAATAGCTCAATATTTTTTTTCTTTGGGAAAAAAACATGATATGTTTGTCATATATTACATGAAATATGTTGTCTTCATGTTTTTGCCGACTTTGCGGAGAACAGGTAAGTGAGGGAACAATTATTTCAAGGAAAACATATTTTGCAAAATATCTAAGTAGTACTAAGATGCAGTTTTCAATGAATATCAATTAAATCTGCAAGATTACATTCTAATTTCAAAATCAAAATTTAAATTTTCTAATTTTTTAGCCATTTATTCCAAAACTATTTCTTATTCACAATTATTACTTTCCTAATTTCCACAGTTTCTTCATTTTACCAGCAAATACCTTATACCATTCATGCCGAGTGTAATTATTTATATTTTGTAACCCATCTACCTGCCTGAAAGTCTGTGAAAAACATATTTCATATATCATTTATTTGTTTTAACACTTTCAGGACATGCTGGTTATTTTTTCTGTGCAGCTGGCATCACAACTGTAAAGCATCACTCTAGTGAAGACTAGAACCAATCTGCCATTTTTTGCTCTATATCTGTGGTCTTAGGGAATGGGTGCAGGAAGGGCTTAGCAGTGTTGGTGCAGGGCTTTTCATCAGGAAATTGGGAAGAGGCCCTTGCCTTTCAAATTGGGAAATTTGTATGCAATAACTGCTCATTTTGGGAAAAGAGCATTTTATTGAAACAGGGCCTTTTTCCTTCTGCAAAAGTGGTATGTAAAAGAGACATAATTTGGTGGTTTCCTAACCATATTTTTTTTTTTTTTTTTTTTTACCTTTCGGGAAGTTCCTCTGCCACAGTTGGGAAAAAATGACCTTATTTTCAATTAGGAAGTGGCCAAATATCGGCCTCTGTTATATAAGGATGAAAAACCCGGTGGTGCCAACAGTTACTGTGGGTGTAGGCTGGGCAGGGCCAACTTTGATCTCAGTGAATGGGTGTAGGAAGGGATGATGATCATCATGGGCAATGTTGGTGAAAACTGTGGTTCAAGGAAACTGGGTGTTAAAAAGGATTAATTGGTGTTGGTGCCATGGCTCGTCTGTTGACCGCCAGAAGGTGCTATCAGCATATGAAATAAGAAGGCTGATAACACCTTCTGGTGGTGGTCAACAGATGAAGTGTGTTTCAGGGTTACATATATAATGGGCATTGTTATTGCTGGCAATGGTTCATGAGTGGGAGGCTTGAGTGGTGTTGGTCCTGATTATCACACTCCTTATCCAGATTTGCAAGTTTGAATCCTCAGTACACTCAAAGGTTTGCAGACAACAAAATTGATCACTGGGGGAATAGATATTGATGGCAATTAGAAGACAAAATTATCACTGGAATTACAGACAGACAAGTTCAGAACATAAATGGAACATTTGATCCCATAATAGATACCTATATTGTCATCCCCTTTTATATACATATTTATGTAGTCATGGAGTCTCCTCTGTGAAAAGTGAACATGGTAAATCATGGTTATCTAACGATGTACATGTTGTACAAGTTAATAAAGAATATGTTCTGTTCTGTTCTGTTATAACATGCGTATACCATATCCAACCATTGCAAAACCAGGGTGTGACCATGCTAAAGCATAGTTTGGTTATTCCATCTCCATCTAACCATGGTCAGACTTGACCTGACAGTTTTGGACCAACCATAGTATCACTGAGTGCAAACTTCTGAGTCTTTAATATCCCATGGAATCAAACTAAAAGGAGACATTTACTTCCTCCAGCTGAAGTTGTTTAAGGCCTTATCAACATTTTCTACTTGTCTTCAAGACAATAAATAACATATTTTTCAAAGAATAAATGGCTTCCCTACCATTTTGTGATGTAGTTATTAGACACTAGCAGTTTCTAAGCTTCAAAACTTTCTCTGAATTTTTGTTTCTAGGAAAAGATGTAACAGAACATCACAAACTATGCAGTTTCCAATCTAATGTAAGAAGATTCCTGACTGGAGTTATGGGCAATATTGTTTACTATGGTTTGTGGGTATAACATCCTTTTGATTAAGTAAGCATTTATAATTAAAAAAAAATATGGCAACTCCATGCAAACTAAGACTAACATATTTCAGGAAGTGAAAAGATAATTTTAAAATCATGAAAACAACAGAATTGGCAATTCAATACAGGAATGAGTAATTTACTTGAATGAAAAAGAGTTCATTAAAGTAGTTCTGATAAAGTTTTACTGTGTATACTTATGAAAGTCAGTGTCAAAACAATGTATAGTTTAAGGTTTTGGAAGAGGAAAGATCATTATAACTTCCAGTTGCTTTGTTATTTAGTCAAAATACAGTTCACACTGCATTTAAAGGGAATGGAATGTTGTTCTTATATTAATTCCATCAGCTAGGATTTCTTAAATCATTTAAAGAAGTGAAAGTATTTTCAAAATCAGCTTAAAAATAAGAAAGTTATGAGCATTTGAATATAAAATCAAAATGGAGGCCATTTTGTTTCCATGGCAACGAAAAACAAAATGGTGGATTCATTAAATTTCTAGATACATATCTTGTGTCTGTAAAATAATTCTCTACTTTTTCCAGCTGTATACCAAGATATTATACCAATACAAGTTGTGTGCAAGTTTAATTAAAATCAATTGCAAAATGTGGTCTCTATCATGTTCACAAGCCAAAAATAGCAAATTTTGGCCCTTTAAGGGGCCATAACTCTGGAACCCATGATGGGATCTGGCCAGTTTTCGAAAGGAACCGAGATATTATGCCAATACAAGTTGTGTGCAAGTTTTATTAAAATTGATTGCAAAATGTGGTCTCTATCGTGTTCACAAGAAATTGTGGACGGACAGATGACGGACGAAGGGCAATCACAAAAGCTCACCCTGTCACTACGTGACAGGTGAGCTAAAAATTAATTGTTTCAAACATGGAGAACAGTAGTAATTACCTCTTAAATATCATTAATACTAATTTTGGTTGAATGGAAGGAAATTGGCAAAACACTAAACATCCACAAGTTATTGCAACAATAAACTATGAAGGTAACCATTATAGCAACCAAGTGTATTGTGGGAATAAAAAAAAGAGTTATCTTCCTGATTGTCGGCAGAAAACATAAATGACAAGAAAGTTTATAATAAATCTAGGAAGCAGATGGTTGCCTCTCAAAAGTCACTGGAATAGTCTGGGAATGTTTTTCTTTCAGGAAAAAAATGGAATTATTGTGTTGTAAATTTCGAGACAGTCATACAAACACACACATGATCTGTCACTCAAATTACTCAGAATTCTTTATAAGGGAAAGTCAAGTCAGTATTTTATTTCTGACCAGCAATGAGCTGGAACTTCTGTGGGAATATGTATATCGATTATGCAGGGTTCAAATTTGTGCTTGCATTCTCAGAAAACAAAAGTTGATTTTGAAAAGTACAACTGATTTTTGCCCAAGCTCGCAAAATTTTGCGAGTAGAAGTGACGATGTTTTTCATTGATTGCTTTGCTGTAATACGTGTTTTACACAGTTTACACAGTAAGTATCAATTGATGACATTTACACAATGTGCATACTGGTTTGCGATATTATATCCACAATCCAATTTCTTGTGATTCTGAAAAAAAATAACTTATTATTATATTATAACAAAACTGTGAGTAAATATATGATATTTTGTGAGTTGAAGTACAAAAAAAAGTTAAATTCTAACCCTATTACGTTACTAGGCATAAACATTTCATGTACCTATTAAGCATGGAAAATCTAAAGGAACATATACACATGAGGAACATACAGGCATGAAACTTCTCATGGAACACACTGGCATTAAACATCTCAAGGAACATTATAAACACGAGATTTCAAAAGGAATATAGTGACAGGCATGAAACTTCCCATGGAACACATTGGCATGAAACATCTCAAGGGCATATTGGCATGAAACATCTCAAGGAACATACAGGCATGAAATTTCTCATGGAACACATTGGCATGAAACATCTCAAGGGCATATTGGCATGAAACATCTCAAGGAACATACAGGCATGAAACTTCTCATGGAACATATTGGCATGAAACATCTCAAGGAACATACAGGCATGAAACTTCTCATGGAAAATATTGGTATGAAACATCTCATAGAGGAACATGCAGGCATGAAACTTCCCATGGAACACATTGGCATGAAACTTCTCATGGAACATATTGGCATTAAACATCTCAAGGAACATGCAGGCATGAAACTTCTCATGGAACATGTTGCCATGAAACATCTCAAGGAACATGCAGGCATGAAACTTCTCATAGAACATATTGGCATGAAACATCTCAAGGAACATGCAGGCATGAAACATCTCAAGGGCATATTGCCATGAAACATCTCAAGGAACATACAGGCATGAAACTTCTCATGGAACATATTACCATGAAACATCTCAAGGAACATAAAGGCATGAAACTTCTCATGGAACATATTGGCATGAAACATCTCAAGGACATATTACCATGAAACATGTCATGAAACATCTCAAGGAACATACAGGCATGAAACATCTCAAGGACATATTGCCATGAAACATCTAAAGGAACATACTTGCATGAAACATCTCAAGGAACATACAGGCATGACACTTCTCATGAAAGATCTCGAGAAATGTAAAAAAAATACGAAAATTCTAAAAAAACATAGTTACAGACAAGAAACTAACTTCTCAAGAAATACAGATCTTAGGCTTGAAACATAGGCCCGAAACTTTTCAAGGAACATAAAGATATGAAACTGCTCAAGAAATATAGAGGTATAAAGGATGGAGTCTGGACTGATTTCGTACATTCATTCAGCTTCAAACTCATGACCTTGGGACTATCACTCAAAAATAAAATGCACATTTGCTTAAATGTAACAATATTGCAGGTACTCAAGATTAAGTGTTGGTAAATTAGTGCTCAATATTCATAATCTTTAAAATGAAAGCAACCAAAGTCTAGCCATCCAGTATGTGCATCACGGTCTTGAGCAAGCATATTTGGCAATTGCCAAAGTAAGTGAGTGCATCACTAAATGTGAGATGTCGGTGTGACAAAAAAAAACAAAAAAAAACTCCATTTATTATGTTTCAAAGCCATTTAAAAACATGAAACTACAATATTACACATGCATTAACAGACGTCATGTGACCATTACATGAAATGACATGGAAATAGCATTAGTTTTTCTAAAACAGCTGGAGAGAACAAGAATAAAAACAACTGAGTTTCAAAATAGTATGATATAAAATAAGGGAAAAGGTTTATATTCTGACAGTTATTATGTAAATTGTGACATCCTTAAAATTCAAAGAAATTAAAATTTGATACTTCATCCATCTTAATTTATGTTTAGGTAAATATCACACATGACAGCTGGGGTGTAAAAGCAGCATAAAATATAAAACTTAATTCAAAATGCTGTGGCAGCCATTTTCAAGTCATAAATTCTTGCAATTTTATTACATTGAGGTAGTTTTGAACACATTCTATTGATATTTTACTGTTCAGATTCGTAATTTCCTAAATGCTGTAATTTAACACTATTGCTACCTTTTATTGCAAAAGAATGTGCTTTTTTGTACAATAAAATGTCAAACATTTTGCATAAGTGTTTGAAATTCAATTTATGCGCCATTCAGAACTACCTCATGGTAATATAATTCAATTGTATCATTTTATCAAGTGCTCTACCTGTGTGAAATAATCAGTTTCATCAAAGATGAGGTTTTCCTCACATATTGTTATATAACACTTAAGTGATTTACATTACTTCAAAATTTTAATATCGGAAAACCTCACTGCTTTATCTATCATACAAATGTTTGTGAAAAAAACATGTCCCCATCTGAACAAATCTGGGAGACGACCTTATACTGTGAAATCATTAATATTCGTGGGGGACTTATTTTCGTGGATTTCGAGGTTGAGTCAATCAATGAAATTTAATCCCAACAAACAAGTAAATTTCCCATTCATTTTATGTTCAAAAGTTGAAATCCACGAATTTATATCCCCACGAAATTTCATGCAAACGAAATTAAATGATTTTACATTAAATGATGTTACAGACCACTGTGATGAAGATCCATCTACCGGTGTATGAAAAGAAGTCTTTTAAAGATATTCCAAAAAATCTAAGCATCTTTGGGCACGTCTTTGCGTCCAAAAGTTCTATGGTTACTTTTAGTCTTGTGTAAATAATTTTGAATTTTTTATTATCTTGTACATTTGCATGTAGAATGTTAAAGATCCTTTAAGTTACATCACCTATAAACAAGCCAGACTGTCACAAAATACGTCCGTCATCTAACTTGGCCTAATTCAAGGGCCATAATCCAAGAATGCTTGAGGCGATTCGGGTGGTTATTGAACTTGACTGATATATTATGCCCGCAAACATTGTCAACAAGTTTGGTGTGAAGATCCGATGAAAACTGCGGACAAGGCTAAATTCACAGTTTTCCAAGTAATTCAAGGGCCATAATCCAAGAGTGCCTGGGGCGATTTGGGTGGTTATCGAACTTGGCCGAGACATCATGCCCACAAACATTGTCAGCAAGTTTGGTGAAGACTGGATGAAAACTGTTCGACTCAGAGAGCGAACATGCTTTGGACGCTGACCGCCCGCTGCCACGGGTGTTCACATAATACGCCCTGCTCTTTCAGAGACAGGCATATAAAAATAAGTTAGAGTGTTGTAAATTCTGCAATGCTGACTTCTTGCAATCTTTACAATACGAAAAAATCTAAAACATTTGTTGCATCTTTTTTCTTTTTCGGCCATCAGACAGCGGGTTCCTTCAAATGGGGTGACAAGTTAAGCTGATGGCAGTTGTAACAATCAACAAGCCGGTGTTGTTTTGTTAATTTACATGGTTCAAAACTGTTCCAAATTATTGGCTGACTAATGTTACACATATGAAAGGAAATCCAGACAATCAAAATATGCCTAATTTTGTACAAGGGTTAACAAACTAAAGCGTTAAGATATTTCCCTTTCTGCCCTTACACAAACAAAATTTGATCACTCTACAAAAACACAGCCAAAGCCCAGGAGCATTTTTCCTGATTTAAAAAATAAATTTCCCATCAATAAAGTGATTATCATGACAGAGTGCAGGCTTCAAAATCTTCAGATCTTTCTTGTTATGTAAATCACATAATCATTACCAATTATTTATGTATGTTTAAAGGGTACCTGAACAAATAATCTGTTTCAGAAAGATAGGTTTCTAAAATTTATTTGACTTTGATGTAATTTGAGAAGAACCTTTATTGACTTGCTAAGCTGGGGAATCTGGGGGAGAAAGAGAGAAGGAATTGAAAAATTATATGATTTAAATAAATAAATAATGATGTGCCCTATGTGTGGTCTCCTAAAAGATCAATTTCAAACAATTTTCCTTCTAGTTATTAATGATGAATGTTGAGTGTGTCAGAGTTTTAAAATTTAATACAACAACAGTAATATCTTGCTAATATAATCATCTCTCCACAGAGTGGGTTGAATCACCAGATACTTTTCTACTGCATCTCCAGATATGGTGCTAATGGAATTTCAGAGATCATGTGCTATTGAATCTCCAGATATGGTGCTGTTGGAATTCCAGAGATTATGTGCTATTGAATCTCCAGATATGGCGCTGTTGGAATTCCAGATATCATGTGCTATTGAATCTCCAGATATGGTGCTGTTGGAATTCCAGATATCATGTGCTATTGAATCTCCAGATATGGTGCTGTTGGAATTCCAGATATCATGTGCTATTGATTCTCCAGAATCTCCAGATACTGTGCTATTGAACTCCAGATATGGCATTATTGAGACTCTAGATGAATCTCCAGATATCGGAGCTATAATTGTTCTCTATGACTACTTTAATAAACACTTCCCCTTCAGGGATGCTAGTTCATGGATGTGACTTGGTGCAAGCCACTGCCTGATATAATTCTTGAGCAGCAACTTTGGTCTCCTAAACCACTGCATAATTATCATCTAAATTACAATCCGAACTGTGCCTGTGTGGTGACCCAGTTTGACAACCTTTTAGCAAACTACACACAACAGGTAATTACCCCTCAGTTATGATGACACTTACCAATACCTGTGCTGCCAGTAGTACCTTTCTTCACAACTAAGGTTACAATATACACTCGAAACCCGTTATAACGCTACTCGATATACCGCGGTATTCGTTATAACGCGGTAGGCCCTTGGCTCCGGAATTTTCTTGGGTAAAAAAAAAAAAAAAAAAAAATTTTTTTTTTTTTTACCCCAGAAAATTCCGAGTCCGCGGATGTTATTTAATTTGATTATAACCAGCGTTAAAACTACATGTACCTGTACATTGTACTTTAACAACTGTGTCAAAAATCAATAATTGTTTGCTGGCTTACTTGTTTGGGTATCGCCTTTGTTAAAGTTTGATACATGAAGACATGTGACAATTAGGCAATCAGTACCGTGTCAAAATTAGATTGTTTGCATAACAAGCGTGTAAAATTGGTCAGTCAACTATCAAACCGTTTAAGTTTGCACCAATTAAGCGGATGACATGAACACTTGAGTGAATAAAAAATCGAACAACAGACCCAGTTTTGTAATAAAATGCAGCCGTTTTTCATAATCATCATTCTCAGTTCATCGGAATTTGCGAAGATTCGACGCACTGAAAGCCTTTTTGAGAATGTTCTCCCTTTTTAATATCGTATATTAACGATGGCGATTTAACAATTTTCTATCTTATTTATCGATTTTCTTCGTGTATTCAAAATTAAATTTTTTAAGACTGTCCACGGTTTTTTCTCTTTTAGTTACATAAACCCCAAGTGCAATTGCATTTGCGTATGTAATTCTCATGACCGCGCACTCCTCACACAGCGTTATAAATGTTTACTTCCGGGATAAACAATTCTAACTTTCTTTTAGAATCACGACAAAATGAGAAGATGACACAGCGTTATAATTCTTTTAATGTATTTTTCAGTAGCATTTAAGATAAATAAATGTCCCGTTTATACGATTCTTATTTCTTATTAACATAAAACAGTGTCCAAAATACATTACCGGTGGGTGGGGTATAATGCATTTACCGCTGATACGATCAACCCGCGTTATAAATTTAACACCGCTAGATCCGCGGGTCTCGAACCTTGGACCCCGATGACAGCGTTATAACGGGGTCCCAGTGTACTAAGGTAGCAGTTGGTAGTTTCCAGCCACAGATTCGAATTGGCCAGGGTCAAAATCTGTCATTAGAGATAAAACCTTGAAGTGAAGGCTGTTTTGATGTTTGAAATATTTGTTGATGTGAGTTTGTGATTAACAAGTTTAAGAATGGTATGTTGCAGAAACTCTGGCAGATGCGAATGTAAGCTTGATGGCAATATTTTCATATAACTGCTTGAAATGCGTATATACCACTAGGCCTTTTATTTTTGATCTTTCGGTTTACGGAACCGCCGCTCAAAAAAACGTGTTTTCAGAAAAAAAATAAAATTGAAAAAACGTGATTTTTTTATTTCCTCCGCTATGACATGAAAGCTTGCAGAAGAAAAAATGCATCGCGTATTCCAAAAAGAAAAAAAAAAGTCTCGTTCTTCGAATATCCGTCACGGCGAACGAGTCAAATCAACATTAGGAATTCCTATAATTCTATTTTTAAACTTCATATCTTATGCATGACCTAAACGTCCATTTAAAATTTCCGATATATACTGCGCCCAATCAACATGCTTGTTACGCAATTTACGAAACGTTTAAAAATGGCTGCGCCCAGGCTGTATTATTTCCAAAGTTTTGAAGTAATTTTAATGAAAATGCAAGAACATTCAAAGTTGCGACGTAGTGCTTTCCTGAAAAAATGGCCAATTGTCGGTGATATGCAGTCTGTATTTAGTATACAACTACGTTTATGGTAACTGCCGTTCCAATAGCGCAATGCTTATTACGGTGATTATATGCACCGCTTATTACGCGAACTTGAAAGCATTTTTTCCAGAAAAATATCATTTAAATACACAATGATGACAGTACTTTTGTTTGGTGATATAAACTGGTACAGGGGACATTAAAACTGCGTAAGCAAACGTTTAGCCTGTACAGCTTTTTGGCGTCCAGTAACCTATTTTGTTTATAAGTTATGAATTACGTATTTTTAATGAAATTATTGTACGTTATATATTAACATCAGATTAATGTTGATTATAGATGTAATTACTATCTTTTCCAATGTAGCTGTGCAGTAGATGTGGCAAGACAAATATTGACTAACAGAATTTTCAAAGATCATTGCAAAGATGAACTGTTAATTATTGTGTTACATTAGGCCTATTCATAAAATAAATTAACAAATACCAAGAAAACCATATGAGGAAAGGCAAGGCTTCCAGTTAACAGACATAGGCTAGGTGTCTGTTTACCAGATGGCTAGACACTTCCTATTCCTAACACTTAAAATGATAATTGCTTATTAGGCACAGTGCAGTGTATGCTGTACCCCTAAGTTTCAGACTGGGTCCATAAACAGCCAAGATGCTTGAAAGCTGCTGAGTGTAAAATCATATATCCATGGTGACAGTGTTGTTCAAATGTGGGGAATATTAGATTCTTCCATCTGTTGTTTTAACAGAAGGTATTAATTTCAGTCAGTGTTTAACATATGACTTCTATGTCTCCAATCATTTAGTTTGTGAGAATATAAGCAGTTTTTATGTATAGTACAGTCCTTTCAAGAAAAATGTTACAGCTACCTGCCCAGCTGTATATTAATGTAATTTCACAGAAATACCAAGACAAAATATTTTCTCAAGCTGCTATGACAAGCCCCAAGGCTCATTTTTAATCAAATATAACCAAGGTCACAGGTATATTTGCAGGAAAAAGCATCAGAAGTGGGAAAGAAGATTATAACATGCAGCCTGTGTGATGTTATTTAGAATTTACCCATATTCCTTTCAAAGGTCCGTTTCCTACGGAAAAAAAAATTCTGATTCTGTTTTTTAATTTTATTTTTTTTCCCTCCTCCTACGACCATGTGTCATCCTGGCGGTTCGTAAACCAAAAAATAAAAAAATAATGGCCCTATCAGCATTCAGCATGCGTATATACCACTATCAGCATTCAGCTTCTCGTGAACTGTCAAATGTCATATTGGCCTCACACAGTTGAAAATAGTGAAAAAAAGTAATCGGTTGACAGGTATTTTTGTCCAGCTCTGCAAGTAATACTTGAAACTGAGTACAGAATGCAAGTGGCCATTTGGCTCTATCATTTCCCCTAACATTTTAAGGCCAGTTGGAGATATGGCTAATTTGGGCTGAAATGTCCTGTATTTTCGTGGGCTGAAATTATCTTTCAGGTGGCTTGTGGATTTAAAAATCTATGCTTTGTATGAAGTTTACTATGTATCTTATTTCTTCTTCAAGTAAGATGTAAACCGGTATCTTTTTATTTTTCAGGTCTGCATCTCGAAAGATATCAGAAGCCGTCTGACTGGGCCACATCGCTAGGAAGTCCGAAATACTAGAAAAAAACGGCATCTGCTACCTAAGATAAAGTTTAACTGAAACATATTTTTTCTCCACATTATTTTAAACCTGTAGAAGAACAGTGAAAGTAGAGAATTCACATGGAAACCTACCCCAACATATCACCCAATATTCTTTAATTAACATCACAAATTTGCCATAAGAACCTCAGTGATGGACAGGTTATCCCATACTGACTGATATGAAATAAGTGTATGTATGGCAAGGTTCAGCTTTTTGGTCTTTTCTTATCATATGGCATGGATTTATTGTCAATTTGTCAGAATAAATGAGGATTTTATCTGCAGAAGTGTAAACTTTATTGACAGAAGGCATCTCTCTTGCCGACCAAGAACTGCTGTCTGGCAAATGCTTATTCTGGCATATAAACTATTTACTTGGGCGTAATTAGAATATATGTTTACACTTGACCATTTATCTCGGCCAAATGAGCATGTGGAATTGAAAGAAAAATGCTTTTTCTTGTACTCTACAGCTACAGGTGTTTTTTTCCATCCTCCAGCCAATACAGGTTCTGTTAAAATAAGCTTACCTGGTGTATAGAAAGTTTTCTCTGTTAACCTTAAACTCTTTAGTATAGTTTAATATAATTACTGAAAACATGATTTTATGGAAATGTCCATCCATTAAACAGTAATACCAAAGTTAATATTTTATGAATATGATATAAAGTACGCTGCTAAATCAACATGTTAGTCAACTAAAATTCTTATATAATTTGCTATATCATATAATATGAGTGATTAAATCATCAACAGAATGTGGTACAAAAGGGAGATCAATCAGAAACTATTCAGGATAAAGTTATGGTTCTTTAGCTCTTCCCTTCCTCTCACTGCCTGCTTACATCATGTTGACTGTGTAACTGCAATTTGGATATCACAAAATAGCATTAAATAAAATAGTAAAACAAGTATATAAACAGTAAAAGGTCACAATAAATGGCTTCATGTAACCACAGGAGCCTGAAATTCTATCTATAATGCTCCAAAATGGCTAAATATAAAAATGACCCCTCCTATATATATAATTTTTATATATATAGGAGGGGTCATTTTTATATTTAGCCATTTTGGATATAGGAGGGGTCATTTTTATATTTAGCCATTTTGGAGCATTATAGATAGAATTTCAGGCTTTATATATATAGGAGGGGTCATTTTTATATTTAGCCATTTTGGAGCATTATAGATAGAATTTCAGGCTCCTGTGATGTAACTGATACTCCCCTAGACATGAAAAATCAGTATAAGGTTAATTAGAGATTAATTTCAATAACTTCTCTCTGAAATTTATTTTCTAAAACTCTTCAGACAGCAAAGTTAAACAAACTTTGTAATATTAAACCAAGCCAGCACTATAAATGTTAAAAGAGCCAATAAAACTGCAGTAAATACAGGGTTACAGGAAGCTCATGAAACCTCAATAAAAACAATATTCCTAACCACAGACCTATCTGTTCTTGTGCCAACCATATCAAAGATAAAATATTAGGAATCAACTTTCACTGTAAAAGATCCATAAAGATTAGCAGACTAACTCTTTAAATTCTTTAGATACACATTTAAGAACCCAAAGGATCATAAAAAGACCCAACCACACATAAAAAGCAACATAAAACAAAGTCATGGTAGCAATATGATTGACCCATAATGCACTTGGATGAGATGTGAAGGGTAATTTAGCCATAAACAAAATGTTCTGAAGAATTTTATGAGAGATAATTCATGAATGGAAGATGGACAATTAAAGTTGTAATAAAATCAGAAACATGTGCCAAGACCATTTAGGACATGGCATAAATACATTAGGAACCACAACTAATATCAATCAATAATAATTCCTTAAATGTAATTAAGGGTCATCGGGCTATCCAATCCTTAATTAAGCCATTTTCATGCATTTCTTTAAATGAATTATTTGTTATTTTATTAACAAATCAAAAGTAAACATTCTGATCATGGTGTTAAGTATCTTTAAAATAGTCTGGGATAGGTTTGGGGCAAATTTATCCAACATACTCCTTCAGTCTGTATTAGACCCATATTTCATTCCAACAAATGGAAATTCATAATCATCTTCAGTTCTTTCCAATATGTATTGTCCAATCTATACCATCAGTAAAATACTCATTCATCATTTTTTGTCTAGAAACCATTCAATTGTATACTTTTCCCTGTTATTTCGCAGCAGCAATTTCAGATGCATCAAACATGAATATTCATACTTTCTAGTTCAATCAGGAAATTCATATCAGTAAATCACCCAAATGCAGACAAAATGAGGCACAATGGTGTCAAATTACCCCTAAGAACCACCAACAAGTGGAACCATGTGTAGACAAAACCTGCCAAACAGGCAAACAAGTGCCATGATTTACAGCTGGATATACCTCGCCTATCATTCCCGATGACAGAATTATCATAACCCATCAAAACGCCATTACAATCAATATTTGTAACACTGATGTTGATTCTGTTATAGTGGAATCACCCAGAGAACCGTCAAAACTTTGGTTTCATTAATCTAAAACTGCTTTGTAAGTTTCTGAATAATCTGATAAGTAAAAAGCGTTTTCTTGGTTTGGATTTAATGGTAAAGATAAACAGGTTCTCGGAATCTTCTGACTGACATTCTCTCAGCAGGCAGTTGATTTTTATGGCGGCAAGACTTTGAATCCATCCATTAGCAATGAGATTTTAATGATAATCACTAATTACCTCCCCTTGCTATTGATTAAAGCTCAGAGAGCTTGGCTTAGGATAATGACAACATGATATATTATAGTGATTATGTAACACTTGTCCTGCAGTTTTCTTTCATTAACAAACTTTGGGTTCTTAATGGTGTAAATTATATCAGAATCTCTCAAAAAAATAATGCCAAAGTTTGCTTTCAGATTAGTTTTTAAGCAACCACTTTATCTTTTCTACTGAATGAGATTTATTGAAACTGGATCCAGTTGGGAGAAGTGCTGCAAAACAAGTCTCCAAAAAACAATTTTCTCCATACAGAACCAGAACGGCTGCTTCACAAACACAGCTGTAACTTGATTACTACTAATTATATCAATCTTAACACAAAACGTCTTTGTTTCTAAAAAATATTTGCATTTTTACATTTGTCCTTACGTGATTTTATGAGACAAAAATCTTATTTCAGTAAAAGTCATTAGCATTTTTGAAAATAAAGGAAAGCTCATTAACAAGTCGATAATTTAATTTTTTTCTCAAGCAATCAATTACATCATCAGCGCAGCATACATGAAAGCCAGTCATGTATCATTCTGAGCCATCTCCTGCATTTAATATGTTCATTTGCACAAATTAATTTTATTTTGATGACTTAGGATTGCAACTACAGCTCTAAGGGTATTGCAGTACTTTGAAGTGCTAGATGGCAGTGCTGGACAGCAGGAGGGCAGTGCTGGATGGCAGTAGGGCAGTGCTGGATGGCAAGTGGGCAGTGCTGGATAGCAGGTGGGCAGAAGGCAGTGCTGGATGGCAGTAGGGTAGTGTTGGATGGTAGTAGGGCAAAGAGCAAGTATTTTATTCATATTTTCAGTGAACCATCTAATTTTCAACTGTCATTTTTTTCATTTTTTACCAAATATTTGTGGGAATAATGATAACTATTTTCAGAAAATCAAATAAAATGAGCATGATGTTGTCTATTTGCAAAAAAATAATCTAGAAAAAATTACATGCAAATGTCAAACAAAAAAATATTCTCAGGGGTAAGTAAAATTATATCAACGTGTAAGAATGTTAAAGCAATATTAAACAAGTGAGGACAAAAGACTGAATGTGATTAGCAGTGCTACTCCTCAAAATTGTCATTTACAAGAGCATGCTGTGCTGTGGTCACAACTAACTTGACCAGTGGTCAATCTCAGACCTAAGATCAAATGTCATGTAAGGTTATCATTGGGAGCAGCAGGGGAACATTGTTCTCAAGATTTAACCATTGGTCAAACAAGTGCAGCATGCCATATGATGCTATCCTGAAACATGTTAAAATGTCATGTCCATGAATCAAGCACATCACTCAAACAATTTGCTCCTTACAAAACCATCCTTATCGCCAAAGCCAGACACAGTAGAAGTTAAATGTTAATTTAAAGCAATTCATCTTTGGGCTAATTCTTGAACAATTACAAGACCTGTTAAACCATTTACAAACCATTTACATACTCTTTTAACTCTTCTCTTGTTTTATCCAAAAATAACTGGAAGGCGAAGAAACATGAACTTGGAACTCTTTGAGCTAACACCAGAAATACCAGTTTCTGTGATAATTATAAACTGCTACTAAAATAATTTAACACACCAATAACTCAAATGGAAGCTCAAAAAGATTTGCAATAATGCTTCTAAAATCGAGAAATATCTTTGTGGAATTATCCAACCACCATTTTCTTGCGACATTTTGTGTCCATAGGGACAACTGTCTAGCTCTTTTAAATGACTTGATTGATCCCCCCCCCCAAAATGTTTGTCCCCAAATTACACTCAAGGGTAAAGTAAAAGGTCATAATAAATATGTGTGTATAGGATAAGTGGTGGTGATGACACTCTTTTGAATGATAAAGAAGAATTAGACTAATGGATTTTCAAATTTTCCTTCATGGGAAATTTTCTGATGACTGTGTGAAGCTGATTACCTCATAAATATTACACATACAATATCTGTGTTGGATGCTGAAAACTATATTACGCTGGATGGTTGGGTCTCTTTAGAAGACGGATTTTGAACCTGCGACCACCATCTTTACAGGTTTGACATCCACCAAGGTTGCTGGATTCTGATACTATAAAATGAAGAAGCCCATAAATTAATGAGTCAACTGTTAGGTCTATGATATTACCATACTATATACAGTTTCTCAAAGAGAAAAAAAAAAAAGTGCTATGTTAAATAACATCACTTTTTCTGGAATAAATTTGAACATTCTTTATAACTGATATGAACAAACCGTTTTGTGCCTTTGGTCTAACACAACATTATGAATTACCTTCAGGTATTTCACAATTTTAATTTCTACGAAACATAGCACATGTGACTGCAGTGAATCTTTTTTTGCCAGTAAAATGCTACCCACTCATTCAGGTTTTATTGTTTAATAAAGTAGAAAATACAACTCATTACAGGTAATGAAATTTTCCTCTGTTTTATGGTTTAACACTGACATAAACATTTTTTGTCTGTTGCACAAATTATGCATTCAGTAACATTTTAGAATTGAAAGGAAAGAAACAAACAAGAGACATGGAAATTCTTGAAAACCATGTTTCTGTTACAAAATTTTCTTAATTATAACAAAAAACAAATCTGCCAAACAGTTATCAAACTTTGTGCATCAAGACATATTTGGTACCATGGCATAGACCAAAACACTTTAGACCACTCAGACAAGGTGGAACTTTAAAATATAGGTAGGAAAGTATACAATGATGTTGATATATCAATCCAAACTAAAGTTTTGAACAGAAACTGATTTTTCTATTTTTAGTTATATATTAACTTTGACCTCACCGACTCTGACCCCATTTGGTCTTACTATAAACTACCTGTAGGTAAAGTTTCATTCAAATATCTCAGTTCAAACCAAAGCTGAGCCTTAAATTGGTTTTTAAGTGATGCAGCCTATATTGTTGCCAGTCCATATAACCAGGTTTTAAAATTTGAAAAACCTTATTAAAATGTTACAATTGCACCATCTTACAAATTAATTACAAGAAAATTAATGTAATATTGAAGAACGAAGACCTTATTTGCTAGTGTTTGGTTTGAAGTGACACTGCCGGCACAGCTAAGTTTATAAGGTGACTTTCCTGGAAGACAACAGATGCTCCAATCAGGCAATAGCAGACATCAGGTTAGAACCACACACATTTCAAAACATCAGTGGATGATGATGGCTTCCTCACAGGACAACACATGCAAACCTCTGAACTCCACAGACATGAGGGGCAAGTAATTTGAAGTCAGCAACCTTAACCACTTCTGGTACTGGTGGCCCAAAATTTCATTCAAGGCTTTAATAAATCAACATCTGTGATCATAGGCAACTGATCTGCATTTGAAAACTTCCTCAACTAACCATAAATAAAATAGGCAACTTCTGTATTATTCTGTTTAAATTCTTTGACTAAATGGACTACTTTAAAACGTGGAACTCTGTTTTATTAATAAAACCGCCCAGAAATACCTGAAACTGAACTTCATGGTAGCTATGAATTATACTAGTCTAGGAACATTTTGCAAAAATAATCTTTTTGATTTATACATATCCATCAACTAGTTATTAGAATGTGGTAAATGAAGTTTTATGCATAATTAACAGGATGCATCCACCCACAGCACATTAACAGAGTAATGGAATGTTTTAATGATGCCACAGAATTTACTGATATATTATTCCTTCAGTGTGAGAACAAAATTCTTCTCTTTTTTTTTGGAGAGGGGGGAGGGGAATTATAATCTACCAGTATTCCTATGTTTCAAACAAGTTCTGTAGATTAGATAATTTTACAATACTACTGTTTTTTCCATTACATCACATCTATATATCAGAACTACAGCATATTTATACATCAAACTATAAGTATATAAATATGCAAACCACAGTATATCTAAATATGCAAACTACAGTAAATCAATATATCAGAACTACAGTATATTTATACATCAAACTATAAGTATATAAATATCCAAACCACAGTATATCTAAATATGCAAACTACAGTAAATCAATATATCAGAACTACAGTATATTTATACATCAAACTATAAGTATATTAATATCCAAACCACAGTATATCTAAATATGCAAACTACAGTAAATCAATATATCAGAACTACAGTATATTTATACATCAAACTATAAGTATATAAATATCCAAACCACAGTATATCTAAATATGCAAACTACAGTAAATCAATATATCAGAACTACAGTATATTTATACATCAAACTATAAGTATATAAATATCCAAACCACAGTATATCTAAATATGCAAACTACAGTAAATCAATATATCAGAACTACAGCATATTTATACATCAAACTATAAGTATATAAATATCCAAACCACAGTATATCTAAATATCCAAACTACAGTAAACCAATATATCAGAACTACAGTATATCCATATATCCAAACTACAGTGTATCAATATATCCAAACTACAGTGTATCTATACCCCAAACTACAGTAAATCTATATATCCAACTATGGTATATCTATATATCCAAACTAAAGTATATCTGTATATCCAAACTACAGAATATCTGTATATCCAAACAACAGTATATCTGTATATCCAAACTACAGTATATCTGTATATCCAAACTACAGAATATCTATATATCCAAAATACATTATTTTACATCTATATATCCTAACTACAGTACAACTACAGAATATCTATACATGTATATCCAAACTACAGTATATCTATATATCCAAACTACAGTATATCTATATATCCTAACTACAGTATATCTATATATCCTAACTACATTATACATTGTATCTATATATTCAATTACAGTATATCTATATATCCAATTACATTATATCTATATATCCCAACTGCAGTATATTCTATATATCCAACTACATTATATCTATATATCCAACTACATTATATCTATATATCCAATTACAGTATATCTATGTATCCAATTACAGTATATCTATATATCCAATTACATTATATCTATATATCCTAACTGCAGTATATCTATATATCCAACTACATTATATCTATATATCCAACTACATTATATCTATATATCCAATTACAGTATATCTATGTATCCAACTACATTATATCTATATGTCCAATTACATTATATCTACCGTGTATATATCCTAACTGCAGTATATTCTATATATCCAACTACATTATATCTATATATCCAATTACATTATATCTATATATCCTAACTGCAGTATATTCTATGTATCCAACTACATTATATCTATATATCCAACTACATTATATCTATATATCCAACTACATTATATCTATATATCCAAACTACAGTATATCTATATATCCAACTACATTATATCTATATATCCAACTACAGTATATCTATATATCCAACTACATTATATCTATATATCCACACTACAGTATATCTTTATCAAAACTAGATTACAATATATCTATACATATCAGATATACAGTTTATCTATATACATGTATTAGAAATAAAGTATATCCATACATCAGAACTACAGTATATAGTGGCTGTCCAATTACTAGTGTTACTAAGTGTGCTGTTAGACTACCCTTACGAAAATGAAATATGGAAACAAGCTGGCATTAAGCTGCAAGGTAACTGTCAATAATCTGGTAACAGTCTGTCAAAAAAAAAAGGTAACTGGAAATAATCTGACTCCTACAGGGGAACAAACTTCCAAGAAAAAAGTCTATCTGAAAATAACATGGACACTATTTCCATATTATTTCCAGTTTCTGGGAATAACCTGCAAACTATATGACAATAAACTGGCTCATAACAATCAGCATGTAAACACACTGACAATATTGTCAGCTTGTTTCCAGCGTCTGGAAGAAATCTGGCAGGAAAATGGCAAGGAACTGGAAATAAAAAACATAATTTCTATAATCAAATTGATATGGCAACACACTGGAATTGTAAACAAGAGCTGTTGGAGGACAGCAATGCCTCAACAGCCTTTTCAATTGAATGAAGACAAAAGTCGGAAAAAGGGGAATAATCTTGTAAAACTGCAAAACAGGATTATGGAACCTGCACAGTGCATATCAGCTTATGGTAGTGGACAAGTGTGTGAAGTTTCAATCCATTTCCATTAGTGAGTACCAGCTTACATACAAAAAACTTAAGCAAAAAATGCTATGTGGAAAAAGGGGCATAATTTTGAAAAAAAAAAGTTATGGGACCTGCTTAGTGCATGTCAGATCATGACAGTGAACAAGCGTGTAATTAGTTTCAATCCATTCCCATAAGTGAGTACTGAGATACCAGCTTACATACAAAACTTTAACCTTCTAAGTCGAAAAAAGGCCATAATTTTCTAAAAAAAAAAACATACGGGCATGTCCAATAACTCGACGTTTCTTTGAATAGTCGAGATAAAAATTACATAAGTGACAATATTGTATGAATTTTCTGTCTGTCTGACAGTACAGTGGATATAAATTTACTCTGAGAGCAGATTCTGGCAATGCACTGGCTACACACTGACAATACACTGGCAATATACCCATCTTAGCAATTTTCACAGCAAAACAAATATTACAAGACACATTATCAAAATGGCCGAGTATTGCATTTTTACCTCCAAAATTATTTTCAGTTTTCAATAGTTTTCCAGCATTGATGGGCACATTGTAAAGGTACTTTTTCATCATTTTACAGTTATTGTTTTCATTGTAACACAGATTCTGTTCGCAACAAGTATTTGTGCTAAACAGATACAGAAAATTTAAAAGTCATGTATTTTCGCTACCCTGTAAAATTAAACTTGCAAATTTACCATAATCTCCTTTGGTTTCAATATTATATTATTGATAATTGAAATATTGCAAATCTTAATTGGTATTAAAATTGAGTCACAAGCAAATGAAGGTTTTAAGTCACATTAAAATTCATATTAAACATTAATAAAGATAAATAGAGAAAAATATATACTGACACTAAACTGGAAACAAACTTCCCATACACTGACAATGCTATGACAATACAATGGTAATAAAGACATTTTCCTAGGGGAAATAAATAAGATTAGTAATACTGAGTAAGCAAGCGATATATTGGGATACTAGTCCATCTTTAGCTCAGTAGGTAGAGCGTCGATCTACGTATCATGGGGTCGCGAGTTCGATCTTCGGACGAGGCCTATGTTCTCCCTGACTATTCGATAAACGACATTGTGTTAGAAATCATTAGTCCTCCACCTCTGATTCATGTGGGGAAGTTGGCAGTTACTTGCGGGGAACAGGTTTGTACTGGTACAGAATCCAGGAACACTGGTTAGGTTAACTGCCCCTGTTACATTACTGAAATACTGTTGAAAAACGACGTTAAACCAAAAACAAAGAAACAAAACTAATCCATCTGCCACACTAATGTATAAGTGCTCATAACTTTGTACTGCATGAAGGAATTTAGTACAAACTTTAAATAATGATTCCAGTTTGCTAAAGTGTTTCTCTTGTCCATGTAAGAGAGCCTGGCATGTTGTGACTGACTTTACACTGACAATACAATGACAACACACTGGCAATTGGCCAGTGTGTTGTCAGAAAAATATTTCCAGTTGACTAGCTGCGCACTGACAATACAGGACAACAAACTGGAAAGTCCAAAAAGCCGCTTGTTGTCAGTTGTGTATCCAGTGTGTTGCCAGATTGACATTGCATACCAGTTTGTTGCCAGTTTGTTGTCAGTGTTTTATTTCCAGATACCTCTATATAATTTAGCTCCTTCAAATAATTTTATATGAAAAATCAATGAAATTTTGTTAAAAGATCATTACAAACATCACTGACAACAAACTGTATATAAACTGACAGCAGACTGGAAGTTAAATTGTACAGCTGGTTTTCAGATCTGGAAATTAGCTGACAAGTACATGGACACATGATGGTTATTCAGTGGCAACACACTGGGTCAGTTTATTGTCAGCTCTGGAAATAGGCTGGCAAGTAACTGGATTTAAGAGTATTATTCACTGGAAACACACTGGACATAAACTGACCATACACTGACAATAGGGAAGGTTTTTCGTAAGGGTATTAACCTGATCTGACATTATGCATGTGCCTTAATTATGCATGTGCCTAGTGACCAAGATTTAACACATTCATAGTTTCCACCAGGCATTTATTACAGTCAACTCTCAGAATATTTAAGGTTGACAGAAAATGCATGTGCACATTACAGGAACTTTTATTGACAGGTATAAAAGCTTCTATACACATGAACATCATCCAACAAAGTGTTGGTCATTTTCATTAAGTTAAACTAGCCATTTAAGGCAACTTCATTATATACTGTCAATTTTCGTTAATTTCACCTCTTCTAAAACCCTAATGAGCTGGAGTAATGTGATCTGGAAAGAAAGGTTAAAGTTAAAGGTCAAGTCTCCAATAAATTTTGTAGCAATTCCCTTTAACTGGATAGATTTATTGCATTTGTTTGATAACATGGTTTAAAATTGTCCTTCTTGATTACACTTGGTCAGTTTTATATTGTTCATGTGGTTAACTGGGTAATAAAGACTCAAAGTTTGGTTAAATACATAAAATTCTGTGTCTTTTTATTTCTACACCCACCTCCCCAATGGGTGTAGAGGATATAGCTACTGAAATGACTGCCACCGCCCTAGACATTGAATGTGGTATACCAGGTGTGGACACTGAAATCTGTCCAAAATCCAGCAGAGGGGTTTCCCCTCTATGCTACTACTGAAGCAAAGTCATTACATCTAAAGTCAAAGATAATCTCCTCATCTTCTGTCCTCACCTGTGAGGATGTTGGCAGACCCTAGCAGAGAGAGGAAGTTGAAGAATCCATGTCTCACACAAATGGTCATCATTGAAAAAAATAGAATAAAATCAACTAAATTAGCAACTACATGACTCGTGACTTTTTTAGTATTACCCAAATATAGACCTGTAGTACTATATAGTTTATTATAGTAAAACAATTCAACATTTTGCATGCATTGTATGCAATTAGAACTGACTTAAACATGAAAAATTCATTAAAACAAAAATAAAGATTATGAAATCCATATTTTTTCTCTGAAAGAAGCCAATTAAATGAAACAGGAGTCACACTTTTTGGATTAGCGTAATGGGATTTTTACATTGGCTCCTTTTGTCTGAAGTGCATTTCAAAACGCAAAAAACCAATGCCATTTCCTCAGAATTCATTTGTTTGATTTACTTTAGCTTAAAAGAGACATTGATGTCCCCATTA
The DNA here is from genome assembly GCF_021730395.1 of Mercenaria mercenaria. Lineage (NCBI taxonomy): Eukaryota > Metazoa > Mollusca > Bivalvia > Venerida > Veneridae > Mercenaria > Mercenaria mercenaria. Next base: position 41,123,669 of record NC_069377.1, on the reverse strand, counting down.
CCCTTTACTGAACTTTTTTAAAATCCGTATTTTCAAGTGTCATCTCATTCGGAGTCATGCTGTGTTTTTATTATGGAATTACTGTCGTGTGACACGTGTTTTACGAGCCCAGCACATTCCACCGTGACCCGGCTTTTGTTCCACGCACATCTTCATCTTGTGTTTCGACAAAGACCTGATTAATGATGGTTTTTTATGTCTTGGCATCAAGTCACGCAAAACCGTGCAGAACTTTATTCCGCATAATGACGGTTTTCATGGTTTTGTGACCACTGTCATCCTGACGAATTACTACCAGCAGTATTTCCCGTATATGGAAGTGAGAAAAGCAGATTTTTACAGAAATGCTAAGACTACTGGGATATAAAATGTGATTGATAATATTGCAGTACCATTCATCACAGAGAAATTCAAAATGTGTCCAGAATAACACAATTCCATAACAACAGAGTAATGATACAGAAGGTGTAAACCAACAACAAGAAATACGAAATGCTGCAGCCAATCATACAAAAACCATACAGAACACTGTCTATTACAGTAAAGAGTGACTATAGCTGTCCCATGCAGATAGTTATAGTTATGAATTTAATACTCTTTTAGGGAAAATTGATGAATTTGTTCAATAACTTGTGCAAGAACTCTGTTGCAAATATCAGAAACTAATTCATAAATCCTTGAACAAATTCATGATCTGCCCATTATACCAGCATCCTTTTATTCTTATAATGTACAAAGATGTGAAATTATTGTCTAGGAAGCTTCTTGACATTTAAAGTCATGCATAAAAGCTTTAAATTTTACAAAACAATGCTTTAATAGTCTGGCATATCCCTTTTCTCTTAGTCTGGTATATCATAAATCATTAGTTCATAAAGAAGCAAATTTTAATTTATAATCTTATATCTAACCTAGGAGAACTTAAATGACTCAGTTTATCAATATTTCAGTCTGTTTCCTCAACTTTCAAACTGTCTGAAAAATTTACAAGATAAAATCTTTATTTGAGAAATCAGATATATCATCAAGAGTACACTTTAAAACAGCAGTTCTATAGAAAAACATTTTCATTTTCACAAACTTAAGAGAATGACATTGTAAAAAGAAATTGTCAAAATAAAGTGTCACATAATGAACAATTAACAATAAAGCGTAAGCAATTTCTCCGATTTCAAATTTATGAGTCGGTATCGACAAAATCTTCATTTTTGATAAAAATCTTTTTTTTTTTGAAAAATGGAATGCTTCAACACCTAACTAAAACCACAAAGGAGACATGCAATGTTCTTTCGTGATAAAAGTAACAGTTTAAAAATGTGAGTCTTTTTTTGCTGTATAAATTTGATTGGAATCAATCTGAATTATAAATTTTCTACGCTTGCCGTCAGAATATAATCTTTTTTACTTTTAACTGGAATATGTGTGAAATATTAAACTGTTATATTGCTAGACCAGATTGGTCCAGAGGCATGCTGTCAACTCATTCAAATTTCAAGATCAACATAATCAATTTATTAAAGATATCCTTGAAAGTTATGAAAAAATTCCTACTATATATGATATGACTTACAAATCAAACCTGTATTTGACAAACATCATAAAGAACAAAGAACAGTCGGTAAATCACATGACCTACCCAAAGGGACGTCTAAATTTTTCTTTATTTCTCCAATAACAACCTGGTTATTAATTGAAATTGGCATTTTTCATGTTTTGGCAAAGAAAACTATATCCCCCAAATGATTTGCAAAAATCAATTGCGGTTTATCCTTATAAATGCTGACCAGTGGCCAGAAAATTGAAACCGCTTCCAGATAAAGGTTGCTCACTGAAATGAAGAAAGAATATCAAATTATGTAAATGGATGCTTTATTACTCATGATTTTCCTATTAAACCCTGCCAGGAAAATATGATTAGAAGCTTAACATGATCATCCAAGTATAAAAGTAGTAAATTAATAAATATCCAAGACTCCATACATACAGCTGCAGTTATGATCTGACAGTTGCAATGTTCAATAAAACAGATATCTGCAGCAATAAAATAGTTAATTGTCTGTCCCTGATATAATCAAATCAAATCATGCAAACACTATAATTACGATATTCATAACGGTCAGCGAAGATAAAACAGAACTTGGACAATGACTATAATAACAGATGGTTATTTGCATTTTTTTTCTCTTTCGGGTCATGTCTGTTTTGTTCTTGTATGATTTTCGCATGTACGTTTTCGGTAGATTTTTTAGACCCAAAGTTTTGTATAATATTCCAAACTGGATGTAACTTTCTCTGGGACCTTTCCAGGGCCTGACAAATCCACTTGTCTGTTGTAAATATGAGTAGAAACTTGCTCCAGTTTACTGGAAACTGCTGTAGTACTTTTCCTGCACGTGCGATACTTAACCAAAAATATAAGTCAAAATAAAACAGTTATGTAGAAGTTGTATAGCTAGAAGATCCAAAACAGAAGTTATTTGCAACTCTTAAATCCATCCCGCTCCGTTACAGTACTGCATTATGATCGCATTAGCTAGACGCTTGATAGTTTATAACAAGATTATGGCACGTACTGTTTACAAATGTTTTTTTGTTAAAAGACATTGTCTGTAAAAAATCCAGTCTTTACTTAGTGAATTGCACGATGGGTACACAATTTGCAGCAGGACCAGTAAACATTCTAGGCAGCTCATCCTATAATAAGAGTTGTTTTCAAAGAATTTTTCGAGCCCTGTCCTTCAGTTATACAAAGCTGAAAAATTGCATCATAATAAAAAAAAGTTGTGTTTTTTCACAAAATACTGAGTTATGGTTTGTTCCATTGCTTGATCTTTTTTTCCTTTAAACTAAATACCTCAATTTTCTAAGATCCCTCTTTGTGACATTCTTCTTTCTGTGATTTCAATTTTCAATTACCAAATACAAATTTGCTGTTACTTTCCACAGCAGACAAATGGTAAAGATATTGTAAAACAGATAGGTTTCTAAAATGAAGGCGAATTGTTTCCATTAGGGTTTTCTTATCAAACAGGCAAGAACTCTTTACGCATGATTAATGATGCTCTAATATCACTTTAGAACTGCAAGTTTAATGTGTTTTTTCTTTTTCTCCTGAATGTTTTCCATGCAATTTTATAATGGCTACATGTTCTGCATTTCCAATGATGGATCTTGCGTTTTATTCAAGCTTGGCACAAAAAACATTGAATCGTCCCCGAAGGAGTAGAACAATCAGTGTCACAAAAACATTTTGATAAATCATAAACAAACATTGCTGCCAACTGTAGACTGTACAAGAAGTTCCAACAAACACTGTCCTGTTTTAACTTAGTTTAAACTTATTCATGTTAGTAGCTTTTAACGGACATACAGGTAGAATAGAAAACCTTATTATCATAGAAATAATATTTCATATGTATAATTTATATGCATAGTTAAACCAGGTAAATTATTTCTAACTCTATATGCCCACCCGCTTTGCTCAGTAGGGAGAGCGCACGTTTATGGATCGTAAGGTCGTGAGTTCGATTCCTGAGCAAGGCGTATGTTCTCCATGATGATTTAATAAAAGACATTGTGTCTGAAATCATTCATCCTCCACCTCGATTCATGTGGGGAAGTTGGCAGTTACTTGCGGAGAACAGGTTTGTACTGGTACAGAATCCAGGAACACTGGTAACGTTAATTGCCAGCTGTTATGTAACTGAAAAACTGTTGAAAAACGGCATAAAACCAAAAACAAACAAACAAATCTAACTCTGATGATGAGCTTGCTAAAATAACCTTAGCATATGTCGGGTTAGGAAAATCCCTGAAAACTGCTATAAAACACCCAGGTAAAAAATATTCTAGAACTAGAATTAAGTTCTTGAACATTCAAGAACTTCTTGAACCAGCCAAACAGTTTAATTAAGGACTGTGGTTCCAGAACAATGATGGTTCTTGAACATTGGTTCAAAAACTGCCAAAATTCACTAACTTTAGTTCTGGAACTTTACCAGTTCCTGAACAGTTACTGTTGGTCTAGAACCAAAATTGTTCATGAACACAGGTTCATTAAAAATACTAAAATTCAAAAACTTTTTCTAGTTCAGTACCAGTACTTGAACCCAATTGTGAGTTTCAGAACTGTTCAAAATTAAGTAACCTGTCTCATTTTATAAATCTTTAAATTCAATAACACTTGATTAAGACAAACTTTTTAAAAATAAATTTATATTTTCTTGAATTCCCCTTCAAGAAGTTTTCTTGAACTCTGATTTAAGGACTAAGTACATGTACCACATCATTCTAAAACATTTATGCTTGAAAGTATTCACTGAGAAGGAAATGATCAACTTTACTCATACTGGTAAAAGAACAGCAAATTTGAGGTGGTTCATGAACAAATCATCTTTAACAAACTTAATTCATGAACAGTTCATGAACAATCATGAACAATGAAATATTCATTCATTATACATAAACCTTTTACAATAATGAATAAGTTCATGAACATGAACATTAAATTCATAATGTGACATGATCAGTTTCCATTATTTCGTTGCATGCTGGGAATTTTTTTTACACAATCATGTGATTCAGCAATTTTTGAGAATACTTCTCATACTACAGTAAGGAATGATTTAAAAGGAAAACAAGTACACTGAATATCAAGTAAGTAATTATGGTGTTGTCATTTATCGTTCATTTTAAAAAATATAAAATCCTTTTAAAGTTTTCATGACCCTGAAGCAAGGCTAGTATCTGAATTTCGATCTTGAAATTAAAGTAAAATATACATTGTTTAACTTAATGTTTTGTATTTTATGCAGCTATTGTTTACTTTTTATTATGCTCCCAATCCCGTTCTGAGTTTACTGTGTCATTGTCACAGTGACTGAGACTAAAACAAGAGGGCCAAGATGGCCCTAGGTCGCTCACCTAAGAAACACACCATAACAGTGTAAAACATGTTTGACCTAGTGATTTCATGGAAACAAATATTCTGACCAATTTTCATTAAGATTGGACCAAAAAATTGGTCTCTTGCGATTAAAACAAGATTTTCTTAGATATGACCCAGTTTTTGACCCTAGATGACCCATGTTCAAACTCGACCTAGATTTTATCAAGGCAATCATTCTGACCAAAATTCATGAAGATCAATTGAAAAATCAGCCTCTTCACATACAAAGTTTTTTCTTTGATTTGACCAAGTGACCTGTTTTTGACCCCAGATGACCCATATTCAAGTTCGACTAGATTTTATCAAGGCAATCTCCCGACCAAATTTATAAAAATCAATTGAAAAAAAACAGTCTCTATCGCCCTACACAAGAATTTTCTTTAATTTGACCTAGGGACCCAGTTTTTGGACCCCAGATAACCCATATTCAAAATCGGGCCTAGATTTCATCAAGGCAATCACTTGACCAAAATTTTATGAAGAAACAATTGAAAATTAATCCTCTATTGCATACACAATGTTTTTCTTCGATTTGACCCAGTGACCCAGTTTTTAACCCAGATGACCCCTTTTCGAACTCGGCCTAGATTTTATCAAAGGGTTTTCTTCTGGCTAAATTTCATGAAGATCCAAATTTAAAAATACAGCCCCTATGCATACACAAGGTTTTTCCTTGATTTGATTAGTGACCTAGTTTTTGACCCAGATGACCCATTTTCGAATCGGCCTAGATTTCATCAAGATAATCATTCTGACCAAAATTCATGAAGATCAATTGAAAAATCAGCCTCTATCGCATACACAAGGTTTTTCTTTGATTTGAACTAGTGGACCTAGTTTTTGACCGAGATGACCCATTTTCGAACTCGGCTAGATTTCATCAAGGCAATCATTCTGACCAATATTCATGAAAATCAATTGAAAAATCAGCCTCTATCGCATACACAAGGTTTTTCTTTGATTTGACTAGTGACCTAGTTTTTGACCCGAGATGACCCATTTTCGACTTGGCCCAGATTTCATCAAGGTTATCATCATGAAGATTAATTGAAAAAATAAAGCCTCTATCGCATCACAAGGTTTTTCTTTGATTTGACCTAGTGACCTAGTTTTTGACCCGAGATGACCCATTTTCGAACTCAGCCTAGATTTCATCAAGGCAATCATTCTGACCAATATTCATGAAGATCAATTGAAAAATACAGCCTCTATCGCATACACAAGGTTTTTCTTTGATTTGACCTAGTGACCTAGTTTTTGACCAGAGATGACCCATTTTCGAACTCGGCCTAGATTTCATCAAGGTTATCATTCTGACCAATATTCATGAAGATTAATTGAAAAATACAGCCTCTATCGCATACACAAGGTTTTTCTTTGATTTGACCTAGTGACCTAGTTTTTGACCCGAGATGACCCATTTTCGAACTCGGTCTAGATTTCATCAAGGCAATCATTCTGACCAATATTCATGAAGATCAATTGAAAAATACAGCCTCTATCGCATACACAAGGTTTTTCTTTGATTTGACCTAGTGACCTAGTTTTTGATCCGAGATGATCCATTTTCAAACTCGGCCTAGATTTCATCAAGGTTATCATTGTGACCAATATTCATGAAGATCAATTGAAAAATACAGCCTCTATCGCATACACAAGGTTTTTCTTTGATTTGACCTAGTGACCTAGTTTTTGACCCGAGATGACCCATTTTCGAACTCGGCCTAGATTTTATCAAGGTTATCATTCTGACCAATATTCATGAAGATTAATTGAAAAATACAGCCTCTATCGCATACACAAGCTAAATGTTGACAGACGACAGACGCCAGACGACAGACGCCGGACATCGAGCGATCAGAAAAACTCACCTGAAACAGTCTCTGGCCACTAAATGAACGACACTTTGACCTACAGTTGTCAGATTTCATAGGATATGCCACTGGCTTTGATGGTCAGTCTGCTAAATAATTGTAGGTTAAAACAAGGAGCTGCGTTCAATAAACGCTTGATGCCCCCCGGTGGCATCCTTGTCGATACAAAGCAACCCAAGTCCAAAACGAGGTCAAGGTCAAACTGAGGTCAGGTGATGTTTGAAGATGAGGAATGGTCACAGGTTACATCTGTATTAGTATCAATTCATTCTTGTAAGCGGTATTAATGCTAAATGAAACGGCCCCATTTGGTTAACCAAGAGATGGCCCATATAAAGCAACCTAAGTCCAAAATGAGGTCAAGGTCAAGGTCAAACTGAGTTCGGGTGATGTTTGAAGATGAGGAATGGTCATAGGTTACATCTGTATTAGTATCAATTCATTCTTGTAAACAGTATTGATGCTAGACGAAACGGTCCCATTTGGTTAACCAAGAGATGGCCCGTATAAAACAACCTAAGTCCAAAATGAGGTCAAGGTCAAGGTCAAACTGAGGTCAGGTGATGTCTGAAGATGAGGAATGGTCACAGGTTACATCTGCATTAGTATCAAGTCATTCTAGTAAGGGGTATTGATGCTAGACGAAACGGTCCCATTTGGTTAACCTCGTACGTGCGGATGAACAGACGAACGGACGGACTGATGGACAGGTCGATCACTATATGCCTCCCGCATCAGTAGATGCCGGGGGCATAAAAAAATGTGTTTTGTGAATTAGTTCTTGAATTCGTTCTTGAATAATCAAAGGGAGGGACTCATTATACTGAACTTCTGTTCAATCTGTGCCGATACTCCCAGACATGGGATTCTTTGTTACATAATGCAAACTTAACTTGCCTAGTTATTATGGTCAAGTCCTGGGAAGAAGTTCACAACTGCTGAACGAAACTGGTCAGGAATGATGTCTGACCAACAAGAGAGCATGTCCTCTTATAATGGCTCACACACAGCCAGATCATACTACATTTCATATTTAAGCTAAAACTAAGGGAGCTTCGTTGAATTTTGCATACAGCTTTGTTAAGCAAGTATTTAAGTGTCTGAATAGGCTCAGAGGAGCTTCATGCTGGTTGATTCAATATCCCATAATTCATCAGTCAACATGGTTTCTGTCTATTTGATTACCCATAATTCATCAATCAACATGGCTGATGACTATACAACTTAGAACTATAGTTTGTTATTGCTATGCTATCTAAATCAATTATATAATTTTCTATTTTCCCTATATTGCCATTCAGGGAAATCCCCTTCTACATTTATCAGATTTTCCAGTAGCAAAAATGTTTGAATGAAAATATCAAGAATCTGTCCTTGAAAACATCAAAATCAATCAAGCAAGCTCATAATATCATGAAAATTTCATTTATTGTTATGGTAACTAAAGAGAGCAATTCATTTCAATTCAGATATAGATTTTAACTGCACACTTTGTATATTAAATTCATCTGAAATTCTAAAGATTAGAAAACTATAATGAAATAAGACAAAGCCTCAAAGCGAGCTCAAAGAAATCAGATTTAAATTAAAAAACACGCATACATTTTGACAGGGTGACCCTTGCATGTGACCCCTAACTATCGGCCAATCCAAAGGCAACTTTTAGCATGTCTACTTTCATTTTCTTTACTTCTGGAAATAGCTGAAGGTTGATTGATGTCATGCATTTTCTGTGTTGTCAAAAACATACATATGCCTGGCACGATTGCATGAAAATGTGCCTGGTGTCCTAAGGATATTAGAAAAATCATTTATTTTCTAAAAATTACTGTTTTTTCGACATTTTTCAACATGTCTGTCTGAAAACAGACATTTGAGACAAAAATTAAGCTATACAAAATGCATTTTAGGAAATCTGTATAACCTTTCCGCACCTGTAACGTAATTGAATTATAAGATAAAGTAGTAGCGTCTGATGGCCCTTTCACGCTTCCGTAGAATCAACATTTATTACATGAAATTCATATTGAAAATATTTCTGAAATGTCTAGGTCTGCAGCTCTCAAATATGGAAATATCTTACATCCGAGGCATATACTGACACTTTCAGACAACATCAAAAAGGATCTTTTGAGCGATTTGATGAAGTTCCAAAAATCTCTATGTACCCTTGCTGCGTAACAGACCCCTGTGGGATTTGTGTTTATCCCGAGCTCAAATATGTTTTCGTAGATGAAAAGCTGACATGTCGTGCTAAAGCCCAGGTAATTTCAAATCGCCAGAAACTGCTGAAAATTGACTCCCCATTAGCAAAAATGTCCATGCGCATACATTTTGACGGGCTGACCCCTGATGACTATCGGCCAATCCAAAGGCGACTTTCATTTTCAAGTTTAGCAATGTCTACTTTCATTTTCTTTACTTCCGGAAATAGCTGAAGGTCGACTGATGTCATTTTCTGTGTTGTCAAAAACATACATATGCCTGGCGAGATTGCATAACAAGAGGACCATGATGGTCCTGAATCGCTCACCTCTTCCTACATGATCCAGTTTTGAGTATGACGTCGTTTTTTCTATTATTTGACATAGTGACCTAGTTTTTGAGCTCATGTGACCCAGTTTTGAACTTGACCTAGATCTTGACCTAGATATCATCAAGGTGAACATTCTGACCAATTTTCATGAAGATCCATTCAAGGGTATGGCCTTTAGAGAGGTCACAAGGTTTTTCTATTTCAAGACCTACTGACCTAGTTTTTGATCGCAGTTGACCCAGTTTCAAACTTGACCTAGATATCATCAAGATAAACATTCAGACCAACTTTCATACAGATCCCATGAAAAATATGGCCTCTAGAGAGGTCACAACGTTTTTTCATTATTTGACCTACTGACCTACTTTTTGACGGCACGTGACCCACTTTCGAACCTGACCTAGATATCATCAAGATGAACATTCTGACCAATTTTTATGGAGATCCATTCACAAGTATGGCCTCTAGGGAGGTCACAAGGTTTTTCTATTTTTAGACCTACTGACCTAGTTTTTGACCGCACATGACCCTGTTTCGAACTTGACGTAGCTATCATCAAGATGAACATTCAGACCAACTTTCATGAAGATCCATTGAAAAATATGGCCATTAGAGAGGTCACAAGGTTTTTCTATTATTTGACCTACTGACCTAGTTTTTGAAGGCACGTGACCCACTTTCGAACTTGACCTAGATATCATCAAGATGAACATTCAGACCAACTTTCATACAGATCCCATGGAAAATATGGCCTCTAGAGAGGTCACAAGGTTTTTCTATTTTTAGACCTACTGACCTAGATTTTGACCGCACGTGACCCAGTTTCGGACTTGACCTAGATATCATCAAGATGAACATTCAGACCAACTTTCATACAGATCCCATGAAAAATATGGCCTTTAGAGAGGTCACAAGGTTTTTCTATTATTTGACCTACTGACCTAGTTTTTGATGGCACGTGACCCAGTTTCGAACTTGACCTAGATATCATCAAGATGAACGTTCTGACCAATTTTCATGAAGATCTTGTGAAATATATGGCCTCTAGAGAGGTCACAAGGTTTTTACATTTTTAGACCTACTGACCTAGTTATTGGATGCACGTGACCCAGTTTCAAACTTGACCTAGAAATCATCAAGGTGAACATTCTGACCAATTTTCATGAAGATCCATTGAAAATTATGGCCTCTAGAGAGGTCACAAGGTTTTTCTATTTTTAGACCTACTGACCTAGTTTTTGATGGCACGTGACCCAGTTTCGAACTTGACCTAGATATCATCAAGATGAACATTCTGACTAATTTTCATAAAGATCCCATGAAAAATGTGACCTCTAGAGTGGTCACAAGCAAAAGTTTACGCACGCATGGACGGACACACGCACACACGGACGACGGACGCTGCGCGATCACAAAAGCTCACCTTGTCACTTCGTGACAGGTGAGCTAAAAATGTGCCTGGTGTCCTAAGGATATCACAGAGACACTCCGTATATTTTATGCTTTCGTCAACATTACAGAAAAAGCTTGAATGAACTTCCCACCTAAACGACCTACAGAAAGATCTATTTTTAGTAATGGGCACATGCTATAAAAAGAGGAATCCACTGTGTGTGCATTGTTTTAGAAAACAAAATGCCTACTGTCATTTCTGTGGTACTATTGGATCTTGGACATTCCAAGTAATGCTTTGGAAACAAATGGATTTAAAATAGACAATCTGAGATACCTTAAGAGCTTAAAATCTAAAAAAAATGAAACGAAAAAAAAAAGAGAAGAAATTCAGATGCTCTTTAATAAACTATGACTAAAGTTGGTATTGTATAAATTATACAATATCAACTTTAGTCATAGTACCCTATTTTGTTGTAATATCAACTTTAGATAAATAGTTAGAATTATGATGTTTGATGTTATACAGACAAATTGTATGTATTTTATGCATCTGCAAACGTAACCCCTTTTAAAATTCTGGTCATTTTACTTTTAAATATTAAATATTCTCAAGTACTAAGATTTTTCATTGAAAGCTTGTAGTGATTTTTTTACTATGTCTAAACAGTCTAAAATTCCACTCAAACAGGCAAATCTGTCAATCAACGTTTTTTGCTGTCACTTTCACCTTTCTAAAAAGTACAACTAACGACCTTCCAGCTAAACAGATAATTGTACAAAGTAACGCTAATGGAATGGTTCCAATTTAAGATTGTACTGTTTGACTTGCCGATTTGCCAACCCATTACTAAATTTTAAACGTAATTACTGAAATTTACAGTCGGTAAAATGCCTATCATGTGTATATTTTCATGGCCGTATTGTGTATAGATAGCAATTAAACTCTAATGGTAAACGCTTCCATAAAAGAACGTAGCAATTAAAGTTTTAATCACCTACCTTTCTAACATTGTCAAAAATTGCAGATTTCATACAATTTTCGCAAGAACAAGAGCTTGAATAACAAAATTTCTCAACAAAAAAATGATTCCCTCTTACGCTATGTGTGGTAAAATTCTTAAAGAAATTTATACCAAATGGTACATCCATGAACACTCGATGAACAAAGAAATACAAGATTTCATCAAATACATTTTGACCCAAATCTATAGTTTTCTTTAAATCCTCATTTTAACCTTAAGCCGGCTGGCGGCAATTGGTTGTGCCTTTGCGACCAGTGCAGACCAAAATCAGCCTGCACAGATGTGCAGGCTGATCATAGTCTGCACGGATGTGCAGGCTGACCTTGGTCTGCACTGGTCGCTATTCAGGAAGTAAATTTTCAGTGAACACCCCTTTGAATGATAAGTGGTATAGCCAAAATGGAATGATGGACCAGTCCATTTTAGATATTTAACAGGGTAAAGGTTAATACATTCATATTGCTTGCTGACACAGAAGCAAAACAGTCTTTTAAGATAAGTACATAGTTGCAACAAAAAAATACATATTTGGCAGTCCCAAATTGTAGTTCTGCAGTCAGAAAATGTCAGTGTCACACAGATGCTTGACAGTGTAGAAGACAGCCAGCAGGCCCACACAGATCAGAAACAAGTAAGCAGACAGACTAAACCTGTCAGGCCATGTCATTTAGGAAATTAGTTTATGGGAATATTTTTGGAAGTAATTACAAAATTCCCTGAAGAGGTTCAAATAGACTTGATTAAAAATTCATGTGTCTTCACACTTGAGCGAAACAAAAAGACTGTTCTTTCATGGTTATATGCTACTATAGACCAACAGTATATCAAGAACCTAAGCTAAATTAAAGAAAAACAAACTGACGGCATTGTCTATCACCCAACAGGGAAGATGCAACGTATTTTATGATATGCACTGGTAAAATAGTACCTAAAAAAATGAGCAGCCACTGCACGCTTTAAAAGCGGCAAAAACAAATTTTGTTCCACTTCAAGCAGACAGACAAATGCAAAAGTTATAAAACACAGACAAAACAGCATGCTATTTTTTTAACAATGTTTGTTTTTTGTTGTAGTTTTGTTTTGCAATATTCATTGACTGAAAAAAAAAGGCTCATTGATGGCAAGCATTCCATGACTTCCCGCTCCTATCTGTCCTAAGATTGACAGTTGAACAGTTAAATGACTAGAAACACGCCAGTCTCCACAACACTAAAGATTGAAAATTTAACAGGATGCATAAAAAATGAATGAAAATTCTGCAAGGTTGACAAAAAAACAACTTTTCTGAGCAAATTTATAATTCCTTGCTTTAAAATTGTGAATTAAAGGTAATTAGCAGGCGATATTTGAACATGTCTTTGTCTCCGTGGAATTTGTACTGTGTCAGGCTACATGCAATGCATGTTTCCATTTTCTATATGCCTTAATATGGGATAATTTAACATGCATTGTGTTCAAAGTATGGGTAAAAACAATTAAACAAATTCTAATGTGGCATAACATATATTTGACACAGAGAAATTACAAAGGTTACTAATGAACACAAGCCTAAAAGGAAACCCATCCTCCAGCAGCTCTATGTGCCAGCCAAAATGTTTGTTTGATTTTGTGTAATGTCTCGTTCCAAGTGTCCTGAATTACAATGGAGACTTTGCAAACAAAGTTTATGCTAACCATTTCAGCAAACCAGTTTTACCCTAAAATGTGTTACAGGGTTGCTTTAATATCTGCAAAATAACTAAAAGTGGGGGTATTCATTTTAAGAAAGAGTTGTTGCCCTTCAGTCAGTCCTTATTAGTCCATTATTATATTATAATTATTATCATTATATATCATATTATTATTAGCCCTACACTTTTATGTTATTCACATTTGACCTTTAGTAACACCATTTTAGTGGAAAGCATCAGTTTACACCTGGTAAACATGACAAGTTAGCTTATATCTAAGACCCTTTCTGAATTGCTGAGAAAATCAAGGGAGACAACCACAATATGAAAATGGTGTATGTTAATAAAGGGAAGCAACTTAAATTGTATAACTTTGGCAAAAAGAACGTAAATTGATATTAAAGGAGGAAAATTAATTTTATTCATAACAATGTAATGTTTCTATAATGTGTCATACTAAAATTTTTCACAACTTTCCACAGAATGATTATGCAATACTTAAATAATGGATATAAGTCAAAAGTCACAATTTTCATCAAGTTATTCTGCTAAATCTGTGCACTTCAGCATGAACTCCAACTGATAAAAACATAGACCCCTCCTGCAAAAATGTAACTTAAAACCTCCAAACAATAATAAAAATGTAATTAATCATTATTTAGTTGAGTAAACTGTGTAAAATTTTGGCACTAGTGACACACCTGTATTCAAAACTTTGCAAAGTAAGAAAAATATTTGTGAAAAGAAGCGCTAACTTTTTCATAAAAGCTCACAGTAAGTATCATTTTTTGGTGAAAATTGTTATCTAATCCCTGCATTCCTTCCACTACAAGCAAATTGAACAAGCAAACAGATTAAAAGGCCTAAATAAGCTATGACAAAACGTTAGTACAAAAAGTAATCATGTTGTCATTTTTCTTCTTATCACTGACAAGGGTAAGCGTTTAGCGACACTTAATTCTATGTTTTTTAAAAACGTTCATTTGTGACCACGGATACAGGGCAACGAGACAGGAATGATGTCTGCCGAAACACCTAAAAATGCAAACACTTTGCAAAAACAACAAACACACAGTGCATTATCTTTCAGTTTTTACTGTTTTAAAATGATTCAGAGATCCAGTTTTATGCACTAGCTTCCCTTAAAATTCACTTCAACTGAGAAATGAATCTTTCCATCCTATTATTTAGTTTGAACCAGAGCAGTGCGTGTGAAACACAGTAGTGCTTTATTCATTTCCATCATGTAAATCAGAATGGGAAGTAACTCTTAATATTACGATTCATTATAATGACTTGCATTAACTCCCTTACATTATATTTCAATATGGCTTCAGCAGTTATTCCCCTTCCTAATAACAAGACAGGCAGACGTGTAGATGTAAAGATACATATCAAATTTCTGTTTATGTGCTAGTTGAAAGACTATTTTAAGCAAAATCGCTGAAAAACTATGTTATGATGAAACTTAAAAGACATGTACTACATTAACTCCAATAAAAGAGATAGAAAAAAATTAATTTCAACACTATTTTCTCCAAAAAAGCTGCTTTTTATAAGATCCATAAATTTACCCATAAACTAAAACTGTCACATTATTCAAGTAAATAATATAGATAAGATCAGCTCATAAATGCAACATTTTCACGTAATTTACAAGTTCTCCATTTACACAATAATAGTGACAAAATCATTTACCAAAAAGAAACTTCCTTTGAACAGCAGTTATCGTATTTCAAAGATCCTGAACTTAACACAGACTTCTTAAAATCTGTTTTGGATGAAATTTTGTATGCGTGTAATGATACACATCTTGCGTATCCAAAGACAACCATGAAACATCCTGTCATATTTTTTTTTTCCGACTTGTTGGGGTATGATACAATCTCGTCAAACTCTCATATTCTCTCCTAAAGACAGATACAATGTAACTGTTTGCTATTTTATTTCACATGGATGTCCTTCATTGTATTCCTTGATGAAAAGATAAATGTTACAATGTCTGAGATTTGTTTACTAAAGGAAATTTTTACCCCACCCATTATTGAAATAGTTTTTATTTCTATTTTGACCTGTGTGGCATTTTCTTCCCTAAACTTGCATTATCCTACGCCCATGAAAATATCTCAATATCCCCATGATAGCAACAGGTTGGTGGTTCAATCCTAATGTCATCATAACAAAGATATTATACAATCATACTGGAAGCTCCCAGCTGCTTGCCACTCAGAGTTTAAAGGGATACAAGACAAGTATTATGGTGATACTATAAATGTCTCAAAAGAACATCTTAATTGTTAACCATATTTAACATAAAGTTTATCTTTCAGTCCTTTTCAGTTATTTTAGCATTAGTATACAAATCCCTAAATGTTCCTACATCTATTTTCTGGGCCTCATTTCATCACTATCATTTCTAGATGTGAGTTCATAGGACACTGGTGCCCCCACTTACTCTCACTGTACAGTCAAATGTTACTTCTTAACAATGACTCTCAAATTACCTTGGTTTGCGGGTGTGAGTTGGATGGGGGTCGCTGGGGGTGTGAGTGGGATGGGGGTCACTGGGGGTGTGAGTGGGATGGGGGTCACTGGGGGTGTGAGTGGGATGGGGGTAGTTACTACAGAACATCATTAACAGACACAAGATAAAAGAATAAAAGAAACTGATACAGTTAAAGAAATACACAATTTACAATATATATTTTTGCAAGGATTAGTGGACACTACCTGATCAACTACACAGGCTGAGCTGTCAATATTCTTAGATGCCCATGGCTTCAAACAAAGACTTTAGACGATAACACACCAACTCTGCTACTACACAACAACAACAAATTCTTTGTTGTACAGGTTCTACTTAACAAAACAGTACCTTTATCAAACTGTAAAGAATAATTACTTTGTATTGGCCTTAAAGACAATTCCACACCAAGTTCATATTTAATTATGCAAGCTGCTTCATATTTCAATATTTAATTAGTACAATTGTGTAAATTGATGTTAAGTTAGTCATAAACCATGACACCTTCCACAATAACATTCTTTCCATGGTCTTACATTTTTAATTAAAACATAGACATACCTATTAAATTAGATAACCGCTTTTTAAAAATGTATTGTTAAAGATTTGTACATAACTTTAACATTAATAGCTTTTCATCTGTCATAGTTTTAATTTCCTCCAAATTACAAAGTGTATGATGCAAATACAAGTTCTCCAAAAACAAAATGCTACACAGACTCTAGTAATTTGAAAAAAAATAACAACATCAAAGAATGTTGTTTATGTTGTCACTCCTCTCTCAGCTTTGTCTACATAACTACCGTTTCAAACAAACATTTAAAAACAATGCTGACTAGTCTTTTATTAATGTTAACCAGATTCTCAACATGAGCTGTATGTAGACTATGACGATTAACAAGTGGTCAAAGTGACAAACACTTTAGGCAAAATATGGACTGGTATGAAGAATTTAACTGATTTCAAAGTTCAACAAGAGCTGTCTCCATAGGATGACACATGCCCCCGATGGCACTTTGAATGAATAGTTATGGCCGATGTTAGAGTTTAGGACCTTTGACCTACGGACCTGGGTCTTGCGCGCGACACGTCGTCTTACTGTGGTACACATTCATGCCCAATAATTTTAAAATCCATGCATGAATGACAAAGATATGGACCGGACACGCCCATCAATGCACTATCATGAAATATGACCTTTAACGTCTAAGTGTGACCTTGACCTTTGAGCTACGGACCTGGGTCTTGCGCGTGACACGTCGTCTTAATGTGGTACACATTCGTGCCAAGTTATTTGAAAATCCATCCATGGATGACAAAGATATGGACCGGACACGAATGCACTATCATAAAAAATGACCTTTAACGTCTAAGTGTGACCTTGACCTTTGAGCTACGGACCTGGGTCTTGCGCAAGACAAGTCGTCTTACTATGGTACACATTCATGCCAAGTTATTTGAAAATCCATCCATGGATGACAAAGATATGGACCGGACACGAATGCATTATAATGAAAAAAGACCTTTAACGTCTAAGTGTGACCTTGACCTTTGAGCTACGGACCTGGGTCTTGCGCGCGACATGTCGTCTTACTGTGGTACACATTCATGCCAAGTTATTTGAAAATCCATCCATAGATGACAAAGATATGGACCGGACACGAAAATTGCGGACAGACCGACAGACTGACAGACCAACAGACTGACAGACGGTTCAAAAACTATATGCCTCCCTTCGGGGGCATAAAAAGGGCCGTATTCAGCCAAAACAGTTGACAAAGTTACCTTCTCTTGCCTACAGATGGAGATCATGATGATAAACAAGTGCTAAATTTCTAAAATGGACTGCTCCATCATTCAGTTTGGGCAGGACCACTTGTTAGTATTTGTTGCCCTGGATCTTCCTCCACCATCTTAAGTTGGAAAGTCATCATGATTGACCTGTAATTGTGCTAGCAGTGTGATTCTGGCTTTGCGACTCGTGCAGACCAAGATCAGCCTGCACATCTGTGCAGGCTGCATGATCATGGTCTGCACTGTTCGCTATTATATATATAAATTTTCAGTGAACACTCCTTTGCCCTTGTGAAATAGGTTCCAATAGACTGTTGTGTTGTCTTTGAATCTGCTTGTTAATATAATATACGCTACATTTCCAGCTGATTTAAAAATTTGGGCTGATATATTCATTCTTTCTTTAACGCTTTGCAAACTCTTCTTACCATCAATCTTCTCTTTCAAGCAATTGTTGCCAAAGACCTGAGTTTTATATAATCTTCTATGTGAGAATTTTTTTTTATAAAAATACCAAAACAGAAACTCATGTATAATTTTTTTAAACTGTAGGAATGTGATCAGCAATAAATTGTTTTTTTGGCAAATTTTTACTGCAGACAACAAGAAGAATCGCAGGTGATGTTCAAATAAACTTCAACCAAACTGAATAGATAACAAAATTTGGCAATAAAAATGCGTCCCACAGATGAATAATTGATAAAATTGGATTATTCTCCAAGATATGACATGCAGTTTAGATAACTCCTTTTATTCATCTCGTAGTATTTCACAAGGAGCGAAAAAATTTCAGAAATTTATATGAAACTATTAAACAAGTTTTCTTTGTAATGCAATCAAAATGCATCTCCCCCAAATATTTTCTCATGAAAAAATAATCACAGCACATGATAAACATTAAACGAAAATGCATTTTCGAATAATAAATGAGCAAAAGAAGTAGATAAAACATGAAATTAGGGATAATTGAATTAAAGAAGTAATTTCAAATGCCTCTATGTATTTTCCACAGAATGAAATTTCAATTTTATCGAATCAATATTACATTTAGATAAATTCCCCTAAGCATGCAAGATACAGCTTGATATAGAATTAATTCCAATTTCAAATTAAGTTTTTCCTTAAAATAAGATCTTTAAACTAATTTAAAAATTAAGAAGACTGAAAGATTTGGAAAAGATTTCTGAAATAAAGCCACAAGGATTATTATACTGATTAAGCTGGGGCAAAATAAAGAAGTGAGTATGTTTCCCCTGTATCAAAATTTCTTCATTCATCACTTAAAACATTAGTAAATGTAACTATTAAGAATACAAATCAAAGACTTGGGTGTTGTGTAGTATAAATGTATAATTAAAAACATAAGTAGAGGGAGAGGGGGAGTGTGGAAATAGCCAATTAAAAAAAAAAAAAAAAAAAAAAAAAAAAAGAGTAAAAAAGAAGTGGCTATTATGGCAAATTTACACAAGGTGCTTTTTTTCAGATCTGTCTCAGCTTACATAATTATACTAATTTAAAAGCATATTTTGTAAACTAACTTTAACTCATGTAAAAATCACTCCCAATCTCTCTAAATTTACAAACTCAAACAGTCAGTATAACATCTGAGCCATGCCATGAGAAAACCAACATAATGGGTTTGCGACCAGCATGGATCCAGACCAGCCTGCGCATCCACGCAGTCTGGTCAGGATCCATGCTGTTCACTTTTAAAGCCTATTGGAATTGGAGAAACTGTTAGCGAACAGCATGGATCCTGACCAGACTGCGCAGATGCGCAGGCTGGTCTGGATCCATGCTGGTCGCAAAGCCACTATGCTGGTTTTCCCATGACATGGCTCATCTATTTTTTTCCATCATTCTTTACATTTTAGAACTGATCAGAATATAGTTAAGTCACAAAAACATCAAAAAGTACTATGTCTAAAAACATCTCTTTCTACTCAATCTGACTAAAATACATCTCCTATAACGCTACGCATAGGATCTGAGAACGACCTATTCATAGCCTCGTTCTGACGACCCTTTCGCTAGCCAATCAGAGCCTTACTTACAACATCTTGCAAATCTACATGTAGCCTTGACTTTTGATATTTACAATTCTTATGTCGTAAGTATCAGATAGCTGGCTAGCTCAGTCGATAGGCTACTTGCTTCGTAAGCGAGGGGTCCTGGGTTCGAGCCCTGGAATGACTGCCCATTTTTCTTACTCTTTGACATTCGAACAAGTCGTCTGATTGGATAAAATAAAAATAGCAATCTGGAAATCCAAAATATACAGAAGACGAATGTGAATGGGTCGTTCTCAGATCTTCGTTTAGAAGATCAAGTACTTCAGTCAGATTGCTTTCTACTTATCATTCCAAGGGGACCAAGATAAATCTGTTTTGAATATTATAATTGTCTGGAAATGAAGGAATGGGGTATAGAGATTAAACAGTCATTTAATATCCCACTAATAGCCTATCATGGTTTAATCCAAACAAATTAGCTAAACAAGCAAAGATAAAAGGTTGTCCTTTAATTACCACTATCTAAATTAGCTCCCATCAGAAGAAAAAACATACAAATATGGACCTAATGTCTACCGCTATGCCTATGAGGTAAAATGTGTACATATTCTGTTCTGCTTTAATAACACAATAACGCAATAACATTTATGAATTTTACTGATGCTATTCATGTTAATTCCCAGCAGTGCTCTTGCAAAATGAATTTGAGGATTTCATGAAGAAGAGCAAAATTTATTGAATTAATATTCAACTTGCAAAACACTTTGTAACTGCAACTTTTATTATGCAATATATATATTATAGAAAGCCTATGTATTCTTGTAATCTTTAACAGATTCCTGGAAAGTTCATAACGTAACAAATATGGAACTATAAATTGACAAGCAATTTCCTTTGATCTCATCTACCTAATTATGGAAACTGTCGACTGCTGCCAATCAGATGTCAATAAATCAGATCTTTTACAGCAGACACACAACTCAGATGTCAATAAATCATATATGTTACAGCAGACGCAAAACTCAATATTGTCTCACAATCAGTCAACCATGTCACCTCTCATGCCAACCTTTTCACCTTACATCATCTATCAACATCCTGTTTCAGAATAGTTCTCTGACCTTTCTGGACCATGCCATGCCAAAAGACTGGTTCCAAACTTTACTGTCCGGTCTATAAGATGTTCAATAACACTCAGTACTAATATAAAATCAGATTATACAAACGTAACGTTACAAGAGCTGTCCATACGACAGTGCGCTTAAGTTTTTAAAACTTTTAAACTGAACAAGGGCTATAACTTTGCAAAACTTACATAGCTTATTATATAATATTATGAACATAAAATTCTATTATGGCTAAATCATGACAACAACTTGAATCAATTTCTCTAACTCAAATAAGGGCTGTAATTTGAACAAGTTCAGATAGACAAATGTCTGTGCACCCCAACTGGACAGCCTGACAGAGTAACACATTTTGTATTTGTTTAGTTGTCATTTTGGCTTCTTCAGGCAGACAAGCGCATGTATGTTCGGAATAACTGACAGAAGATAGTTGCTAAAGGGGAGGTAATTGTTATAAGAATGTTTAACCGAAGACGCCTTTAACAAAAACTCAACAAATACAGAAAGTGTCATGCTGTTATGCTGGTGATAAGGACAGTAGAGTATTATATTATGCAAAGACTTTCACTACCTGACATGTCACCTAAGATGACCCTATAATATGTGAAGAGGCTTCTGATGGACTTGCCTGATGCTCTTCACAAGTAGATTGCCCCACTCTGTGCAGTGGTCAAGAACACTTGAAAAACCTCTTGACAATTTAGATAACAATTTCAAACTTACCTGTAAATGACCATTCAAACAGCACAGGAACACAGCATTATGAAAATAGAAAACAAACACATTTTGTATTTGGTTTTCAATGAACTGGTTTAATTAGTTTACAACTCATTAAAATTGATTTAAAAAAACAACACATTTCTCTTGGAAATGGTCTAAAAGTGCTATAAAATGCTTCACTCTATAGCTTTAGGTAGTGGAAGAATTAAAAGAAGATAGAGAAGGAGAAGGAGTTGATGATGATGATGATGAGATGATGAAAAGAGTAAGAAAAATAATAAGAAGAAGCAGATGATGATCAAGGGAACAAGATGATGCTGAATGATGAGGAAGAAAACAACTTTGACAAATCAAAT
The DNA here is from genome assembly GCF_021730395.1 of Mercenaria mercenaria. Taxonomy (NCBI): domain Eukaryota; kingdom Metazoa; phylum Mollusca; class Bivalvia; order Venerida; family Veneridae; genus Mercenaria; species Mercenaria mercenaria. The sequence goes on along the minus strand of NC_069377.1, from coordinate 41,101,691 downwards.
GCTGACTGTTGTAGTAATACGATGATGATGGTGATGATGATGATAAAGACTGTTGTAATTATGATGATGAATTTAAGAAGAAGAAGAAGAAGAAGATGATGATGATGATAAAGTTGATGATGATAAAGAGGATACATTTGTATATGACTGCTATATAAATGAATAATTCTTAAAGAGAATACTGGGCATACTGAAAGAAAGTTAAGAAAAATATTACTGATAATTATCTGAGTCTGCTATAAGCTAAGTTTGAAAATCAATAATATTTCCTGGAATTGGAAAATTATAGTCATATAAAATAACAGATGAGAAGTATCTATATACACTAATTAGAAGGCACTTTTGAGGACAAGAAAGATGATACTATCAGCTTCAGGATCAGGAAGAAAAATACTCATATTTCTCTATAATAAACATCTTCAACAAAGTTTTTATATCAATTTTGTTATTTTACCCACATTTTTATAACATTAGGAAATGATTTTTAAAAAGTCTAGGAAAACTACTCAAGTTGAAAGAAGATTTAAAAGACAAAGCAGTTTGTCAATCAACTTTTCCAAAATATTTCTAAATAGAGCAAAGATGTTTTAAATCAGTACAATAATATAAATTAGCATGATGTACATGTACCATATAAACCACCAAAATGTTTATAGTTGAGTAAAGAAACTGAGGAAGGTTTGATGGTAACATGACAAAATTTGACTTTGATATGAATATTTAACGAAAGACATTGAAAACTGCACTAACCTTGCTCAACTATTTGTATATATAGGAGTTGGCATGTTCAGTGGAGGTGGGATAGAACATACGGTCTACTTTTTCTAAATATAATGTTGAACACTACTAAATCAGGCTATTCTTTATTTCATATACAACCACATAGCTGTCAAGGCTCCACAAAGACGAGTGTGATAGGGGTTCGAAGGGAAGGTTGTCCCTTGTGGGGGTCTGGAGGGCGATGATCCCTAAAAGCCGGAAATGCCCTCACATGGAAAATTTAGATTTTTAACACAAAATAGATCTGGTTTTAAATAGTCTCCCTCCATGTTTACTTTTTGTGACGTTTATTCATGCAGTAGAAATAACACGTTGCACCGGTGAATGTAAAAGCTGTATTATACGGTATGAAAACACCGTGTCAACGTCGCCTCGCATGTTTGATTCAATAATTTTCTACGAAAAAAACAATTGATTGCTTTATTTCTTTAAAATGCGTGTGACCTTGAATAGTAGGCGTGTGAGCGTGATCTAGGGCCGAAATGCGTGTGACGCGTGTGTCTTGACAGGTATGCAACCAAATAACTTGATAATCTAACTGAAAATCAACTTTTCAGAGACTTGCGTTCCCTGCAGAAAAAGAAAAACTTGGATGTTTAGCTTTTATATAAGGAAGTTAGGCTTCATTACCTACAACCTTCTACATTAACTCCTTTTCAGTTCTTGCAGTATCACTTTTTGGCACTTGAAATTCTGATGCCAAAATTTGATGAGATGGGAGCATGCAGATTTTCACAGAATACTACTTTACATATACATGTACATATTACAATGCAGTTAAGAATAAATTGAAACATGAACCAAACTAAATGATGACCATGGTCAACATGGTTTTTGATGGTTGATCAACCATCAAATACCATGGTGAAAACATGGTCAGGAGCACAGTCGGCCATGGTCGACCATGGTGAGATAAGATTGGCCATGGTCGACCATGGTCAGAAAAGATTATCACCAGATTGACCATGGTCTACAGTGGTAAACTGTTTTCAACCACAGTTGACCATGAACTTCATGGTCATGTTTGTAATTTTCACACTTATCAAGTTTTACAATGCACCAAAGGCGCCTGACTGCACTTTGGCTCCAAAAGTTTTCCTAGTTATAGAATAGTTTCCTGCATTTATAGACAGATTCAAAGGTACACTTTCATAGTCTGACTATTTTGTGACAAATAAATGACTGACTTGCAAAAATAGATATAGACTGCAATTGTCATGTATTTTCACGACCCCTTCAAATTCATATTTATACAGTTTTTGATAGTCAATAATCACCACAGTCGACCATGATCATGGACCTTGGTCAACCATGGTTAACTGTGGTCCACAACTGTGGTCGACCATGGTTTTTGACCATGGTCTGATACCATGTTTAATGACTGTGGTGCCAGTTACCACAGCCATGGTCAACCATGGTAAACCATTGTCTCATGACCATGAACTACCATGGTAATCCATGAATTACCATGGTAATAAACCATAAATTTCGACTGGGGATGCTTTTGACAAAGGGCATGAAGAAAAGGAATACGACTCTTTTATATAATTTGCACTACTTACCGGTATACCTTACATTTAATTTGGAACTGTGACTATGTTACACCAAGATATCTCTTTCTATCATCTTTATTTAAAAGACTTACTTTGAGACTAATTTTGATTGCTTTTTGTGACATTTTTCCAATAATCTTTTATCCATTAAAACTTGTCAACAGTTTTCTGACATTTTTCCTATCTTTCTGATAGTGGACATTGTCTCTGTTCACCATCTGTGGCACAGACTTGAATGTATTTCATGTTTCTTGAAGTAGGCTATTGTCTGGCAGCATATGCTGCCCCTACAGTCAATCTACATTGGCACGTTTATACATTTTTCTTATTAACAAAACCTGTGAACCTTATAATTTAGTTTATCCTTGCCGCAAGAAATAGATATGCTGCCAGCCTATTGACGGACATTATGAGACGCGAAATATGCCTGAATGACTTATGCTCTGATACCCAAAATAATCAACAAAACTGGGAGGGGGTCTTAATTCCTCTTTATACCATCTTTAACTCCACTTTAATACCCCATAAAAGGTACCACATGACCCATAATACTAACAAGTCCCCCGCTACGATACTAATTTTGTCGCTGATCATTTGGCGAGACCCGAACAATACAACATGCTGCTAAATTTATATAGGATGCAGGTTTATTTATCGTTGTCGGCAATTCTAATTTGTCTTTTGTAAACAGTCTAATTCAAAAGTGTCATGTATGAAAAGTAATATATGTAAACAGGTGTCAATTTCAATTTTATAGCAATGTATTGTCCAGGCTGTACAAGAACATCATTAAAGCTAATTGGTAGTCAGTTTAATATTGAAAGTGTAAAGCAGCTTTTCCATCTGCCAGTTATGCTCCAGCAAGAAAATTCTCCGTAAGCCTGGGAAATATGGAAAATCTTTGAAATATTTTCAAAATAACTGGTATATAAATGTTTTATTTTTTAAATAAAATATATGACACTAATATCATTCAAGTACTAATATCTAGACAGGTTCATCTATTCAAAGACTTCAGTATATTTGTGTCAGCAACTTAACCTTTGATCAGATGAATATTACCTATTAATTTTATCATTTGTAAATTCACGCTAAACAACATAATTCCGGCAAATCCATGTGAAGTAATTTTGCTGATCAACATACATTTATTTATTCCAAAACATTAAAATTCAACAAAAAACATTTACAATATATTGTAACAATATATTTATTTTCAGCTGTGACATATTTACTTACCATATTGTCAATATATATAGTGCATTCCCCTGTCTTTAATATTTAATGAAAGCAAAGATTTAATAAAGCTTTCCCACATTTTGCAATAATGTTCACATTAAATTCATTGAAATTTTCATTATTTCAGTATGAACAACCAAAATATCGTACATATGAGCCGCGCCATGAGAAAACCAACAGTGGGTTTGCGACCAGCATGGATCCAGACCAGCCTGCGCATCTGCGCAGTTTGGTCAGGATCCATGCTGTTCGCTAACAGTTTCTCTAATTGCAACAGACTTTGAACGCGAACAGCATGGATCCTGACCAGACTGCGCGGATGCGCAGGCTGGTCTGGATCCATGTTGGTTGCAAACCCACTATGTTGGTTTTCTCATGGCACGGCTCATATATTTTTGCAAGTGTGCATGAGCAACATTCACAACAAATTTCAGGAGTCATACTGTAGATACCCGTGTATAATGCGCACCCCCCTCCGATTTGCGCTCAAAATTTTTGGTCAATTTTGAGGTAGATTGAAACCGAAAGTAGGATTTATATCGACACCGGTAATAAATTACCTCCACGAGCGGAAAGCGGAATCTGTCTTGCTGTACTATCGATTTTTTGTATTTCTTGAAAATAAAACCAAGAAGACATCGTTATTTTTAAACTTTAAATATCTTTTATGAATTTATAGAAAGCAACTGCATTCAATATCTTGGAATGGCATCTTTCAAAATGACATCAACTTCTCAATTCAAACTGATATCAAAAGGTGTGATCATTCTTTGTAACGATCTGTAAAACTTCATAGATCAAATGGCAATTAATTATCGGTAATTAGTGTGACACCTCGTGTCAGTTTTGTTGTTCACAGTTTGATCTCGGTTAAAGGTAATAGTTGATCTTAGAAATGACCTCTGACGTTAAAATTATTCTTTCCTAATTGAGGCAACTCTGGTTGAACGCGCTTCGCAGATTACGTAAAGGAGAAAAGCCGAAAACTGTCCATTATGTGAAAGAATGGACGAATCGAGGCGCATCGCGCCGAGATTGTCCATTCTTTCACATAATGGATAGTTTGAGGCTTTTCTCTGACTTAAAACACGGTCCTCACGAAAAAATCAAGATTGTCGTGATATTATATAATGTCTCTAATATTGTCCTCTTTGAGGCGAAGACAAATCATAGATTTGTGTCTCTGTGCTAAATAAAAATACCAAGTCAAATAGAATTTAAATTAGGCTGCATATAAATATTTATTGCAATTAAAAGCTTTTTAAACACTAATAATACTCTGTGCTGATGCTTAGGAAAGTTTCGAACATATCTCGTTTTGTCATATTTATGAATGATTTGAAGTACTTTTACAAAAAGCAAAATTAAACTTGGCCTTATGATGTATGTATTAATAGTTGCCCATGTTTTGTTCGTGCTAAGTTTGCAGTTTTATATATTAAATAAGTGATTCAATAAATGACGGGTCCAGGTGAAGACATTCTAAAATGTATGTATATGTATTTTATATCGTTATTAGAAAACAATCGTTTATATCTCGTAATTACGAGATATTCTTTCAATTTTATTAGAAGAAAATATTTTGTTGTTACAATAAATAGCATCGTTATTGCAAGGCAATTGTATTCAAGTTCAATTAAGATCATTACGGCCAAATTTTCTGGTAGTACCGAAATGTGCAGTAAAACTTTAGGGAAATTGACGTTGTTTTTTTTTCTTTATAGTACAAAAGTGAAATTGCACATTTCTGGGTAGGACTGCAACAAATGTCAGTTATGGCACAAATTTAACCAATTTTACACGAACACTGAATGATAAAAGAAAGGTCTGAAGCATTTGAAAAAGAAAGGAAAATTATGTTCGATTATTCAAAGAACAGGTGGAGCTATTGGACTCCAGTTTGTTTGATTCTGCCCACTGTTTTCTCGTTTAGGGCACAGCCATTATTTTATCTGGGGACTATTCGCCACTTTTCATGGATTTGCACTCTGTGCCTCATTGAAGGTTCCATGTGCACCGTCGTATGAATACATCTGCGGATGTCTCTAAATTAATTCCACTACCGTCCATAAACAGGCTCAATCAAACCGAGCCTGCAACATTTTCGGTTATGTCGTGTTATATATTAGGCGACCTGTGGTTTTCCACTGTTTTTATTTCATCCATGCGTCGATGTCCGCGTCGGCGTCCCGATTTGGTTAAGTTTTTGTATATAAGCTGGTATCTCAGTAGCCACTTGTGGTAATAGATTGAAACTTCACTCACTTGTTCACTTTGATAAATTGACTTACACTGCACAGGTTTCATAACTCTATTTTGCATAATTTTTTATTAAGGTTTTGTATGTAAGCTGGTATTTCAGTACCTACTAATGGAAATGGATTGAAACGTCACACACTTGTGATGATCTGACATGCAGTGCCCATGTTCCATAACTCTACTTTGCATTTTTACAAAAGTATGCCATTTTTTCGACTAAACAATTGTCGGTTAATTTTTTGTATGCAAGCTGGTATCTCAGTACCCACTAATGTGAATGGATTGAAACTTGCACATTCGTCCATTGTCATGAGCTGATATGCATTGTACAGGTTCAATAACCCTTTTTGCAATTTTACAAAATTATACCTCCTTTTCGACTTAAATATTCATTCAATTGACAAGGCTGTTGAATAGTCGAGCGTTGCTGTACTCCGACAGCTCTTGTTTTTACATTACGTTGCCTATTTTCATCTACTTTTTGACTGAAAATGCCATACTAGGTGTGTATCTGCGATACTTTTCTATTGCGATTTAGGATTACACAAAGAGGACTTTATTACTTTCTAACGGTTGAAGATTTAAACTAACATTCTGTAATTACTTTTGGCACATTGTTTGATTTTCATTTGACTGATAATTTGTGGGGCGATTTGGCTTAAATTCATACGTTCCTCTTCAGGTTTTTTATTGCAGTTACAAGTTCTGTAAAACGTTGCAGTTTAAATTTCGAAACTTTCGAATTTCTTAGGTTAATGTACTCACACCTCTCAACGCACAGGGTTGTTTCTATACCTGTCCATTATTAACCTGTACCTGTCCATTCTTAAAGTATCCATTATTTTAAGAATGGACAGTTACAGGTTGATAATGGGCAGGTATAGTAAAATAATCGTGTGTATAGAACGGTGTCGGTACAATAACCTATATAATAGACAAAACTAACAAAGGATTACATCACAACCGTGTTTTAAATATTACTAAACCTGAGGATAGAAAAGTGGCGTTGTTGAAACATGTCAAACATCTTATTTGTCACAAAGGTTAACATACGTCGTTACCTTCGAATGAATGGTCAATATGTGAAAACAAACCCCATTGCGACCCTCTCATTGTGTGCAACAGTTAGCAATACGTAGCATTAATATGTAGTATAAACACATGGAAGAGTCGAGAGATTTAGGGCAGATACTACTAAATAATTATAGCCACGAATTACTTGATCAATGACCACTAAGTTTGTTGTGTGCGAGGACGTAGACTGTCAAATGTTAAACAGAGAAAAATAAAGTGAATATATGTCAATAAGGCAGAATGTGTCCAATCCTGGGTTTCTACACACTGATGACCAATATTTAAAACAGACATTGCAACCAAAATTTGACAAGATCATCATTATATATTTATATAGATGTGCCTTTTGCCATGCTTTAACTTGTTATACTTCGTATCTGGGGGTATAATAAAAGTATAATAAAGGTATAAATTTGTTACACTACTAAAATACTAAAGTTTTTAACAAAAAGCCATTCTTGATATGATAATAAAATTTTGTGATTGCAACCATTCACTCACTGTTGGTTAAGTTAAATATAATGATATTTAAATCAAGTGTTTTACCGATAGATGAGCATGCAACATCTTTAAAGCATAATGCCAAAATGATCCAGTCTTTTTTTATTGTGTGGCTTAAACCCAGGATATTTCGCTTTTCTGCATAGTTTACAGACCAGTCCTGAGTCTTTACTTTTAAAAATAAATACTTCATACAATTTTTGTTGAATGATTTTATTTTTACTTTTTATCTATAATAATCATTAAATATAAGTACACTAATTAAAACCTTGATATTTTTTGCTATAATGGAATACAGAATAATTATGTTGTTTAACTTTTTCAAATTATGAAATTTCAACAAAAAAGTACAACTATGATTATAACATCATGTATTTAACAATCTCGATCTTATTAATTTTTAAAGCCATAAAAATACCCAAAACTGTCTAGCATTTATACGCGAATATTGTTGCATGGCAGGAAAATCATGACAAGAACAAAATAACTTCTTTACCGTGTCATATCTTGGAAGCAAATTTAAATTTAGTTTGATATTTGACATTCTAACATGGCTCGATTTGATTTCCAGTTAAACAAAGAAGGAAATCAAGCTCTGTATATTCTGTGATAAATAACGGTTGACACGCTGACCGGTAAGACAGCATTATGACGTTAATTATGACATGAAATTGCCACATGACGTCCGAATCTGAACTCTGAACTCTGAACCATGGTAAACTAGATAATAAACCACTCGAAGGCCTTGATTATTTGTTAAATATATATCAGTGACAATTCAATATTTCAACCTCTGTATCCTTCATAATAAATGTTATTTTTGCTTTCTGAATAAAAACAAAACATGATTTCGTGACTTTTAAAAAATCATAAATGGGTAGAGACGCTAAACTGAATGAAATGATATTTTTGAATTATTTGAATTTGCTGAAAAAGTTTATTATTTTCTTCACAACATTTTTAATTAAATGTCTGAGAAATTTCATTTAAATGTACTTTTAGTATTATAATAAGAAAGATATTGCAAAAATTATTGAAGGCAAACTACAAATTTTGATAAGTGTATTGTTTCAACTTCAATATTAAATCTGACATATTTTTTCATTTCTTTGGTCCCTTTATAATACCATAGTGTGAACCTTCTTTTTAGACCAATTAGAGCGAGTTATTTTTAAAAAAAAAATGTGGCTTCTTATTCTTGAAGACCAATGTGACTGTAGCAATAATTTTCGAAGAACGGCTCTTACTGTAACACGCTGAAGAGCGTCGACTGATTGGGCATTGTGTACAAATGAATATTACTATTTCAAAGGAAGCTGACACATTTTTGTTACCTCAAGGTGTCAGTCAAAGGTATAGGCAAAGAATATGATACGATTTGTAAACGTCAATTAAATGAACAGGACTAACTCTGCAATTCTGGTAGGTCAAACGTAGATTTTACACTATGTCGGATAAGAGTCCATGAAGAGAACTCTTCGCGAAAAAGAAACCTTGGTTGGTAACTATGCTACACTCCGTTTCCCTACATATTGGTTTTTTTCTTTTATAAAATTATTCCGTCTGAGCAACTTTACTTAGTTGGTAAATCTCCTCCAGTGAAAATTCATTATTCTGCTTTATTATTTTCGAAAGCTATTAAAAACCAATTAAAATGGCTTTAATTTGTATTTATTTTCTTCCTCTATATAATCATTATATATACCCATGATTGCTCATAAAACTAAAACACAATGAAACGTTCAGTTTCTGAAACATTATTCTGGTGATATCACTGATATTATTAAGGTACCACAAAGACACATACTACAAACTATGGGCGGAAATTACAAACTATCGGCGCAATATCGTGCCATTTGTGGAAATGAAATAGATGTGTAAGAGTTATTACTTTTACAGTTCCCCAGAAGAGAATCTTGGTGACAATTATTTGCAGACCTTTGAATCCACCTATATTTCTGTTATTACCATGATGAACCTTCTAATAACCTTATTCTCTACCTGTGTTGATATCCATGTGAAATTATGGACCTATAATCTGTCCACATTCACTGCCAATGGTCCATATCTACTTGTATAATTTTATTACTGCCAGTGGACTTTAACCCTTACCATGCTAAATTTCTACAATAAACTTGTCCATCTTTCAATTTTGACAGTACCATTAACTGTTAAAAGGGGTGCTTACCAAAAAGAAACTGAATAGGGAACAGTGCAGACCATGATCAGACTGCACAAATGTGACTTGCAGCCAGCAGGCTTAGAGGGTTAATCTATCTGTATAATTTCATGACTGCCAGTGGACTTTAATCTATCTGTATCTGTACTTGAAGTGTCTTGTTGCTTGGACGCCTAAATTAGCCTATCGATTTTGGGCATCAACTAAAGTTTCATTTCACCAGAAGCATATTATGCATATTTTGATACTATTTTTGTTGTATTATATGTAATTTATAAGGTAACAATATCTAACATTAATCATCATGGTTAAAATCCTGCACAAATGAAAAAATTTCTGAAAATTAACACATATCATTTATAAATGAATTTTGACATTGTGTTTTCTTTTTTTCAGAAGTCCAGAAGTTATATTCCATTGAAGTTTGGCATTTCCTACACAAGACCTGTTAAGAGTTTATATTTTAATGAAATGATTTATTGTCTAAATAATTAATTGATTTATGTTCTGCAAGTCATCATCGAGCATAATTACATTTACCGTAAACATTCGAATATATTACGCACTTTTTTACCATTTTCCTCATTTTCACAAAAGGGTGCATAATATACATCAAAGTAGAGCTTCATAATATTATATTTTTTCCCAGTTTGAAAGCAATGATGTCACCCAGTCGAGATAATGTTCATGAGCTCATGTACTTTCAAGAAAAGTTCATGAACATTCATGAAGTGTTCATGAATTGCTCATGATCTGTTCATAAAGTGTGTTCATGAATAATTATTCATGAAAAGTTCATGAACAAATTTGAGGTGGTTCATGAAAAAACATCCTTAGCAAACTTAATTCATGAACAGTTCATGAACTTTCATGAACATTAAAATATTCATTCATTATACATAATACTTAGGTTTATTCAACCTTTTACAATAATAAATAAGTTCATGGACTTTGACCTCCAATTGTGACCTTGACCTATGAGATAGGAACCTGCGGTTTGCGCATGACACTCCGTCTCACTGAGGTTAACGTTCATGCCAAATATAAACGAGATTGCTCCACGCATGTCAAAGATATGGTGCGGACAAACAATTCCGGACGTACGGATGGATCAACGCACGCACATACACCGAACAGCGATTTGGACAACTATGTCTTCGCTTCCGCAAGCGGGCTCTACAAAAAGTAAATGCATGTCCTAAACATACCACCATATCAAATAAATTGCAATTAAAACAGATTGTTTGTTATTTTATTTTTAATTCCAGCCAATCATAACTGATTGATAAAGTTAGCCGTATATTGTTAAACACCCATGCAACTTGACTGTGATTTTCTCCTTTGATGTGCCAGTAACTATGAAATGTTTGTTTGCACGTCTGAAGCGTGCTGAGAAGGTGATGTTCTCAGAGTATCTCGAGATGTCCGTAATCGTTTAAGCAGCAAGTGCAATTTTTAAGCGAAGTCATTGTTATGCGAGCCATAAATGGTTAATTGTAAACAAATTCTCAGGCAGATTTGGTGCATATTATATTCCAATGTATGTGTTTTTCCCAGGATTTTGATACAAGATCTGGGATACTAGAGTAACTGGAGTGTTTACCGTATGTGTAAGAATTAACTATTAAAGTTTTACTTCCAAAACTGTTTAAACACAAGTTTAAATTTTGTAAATCCATATGGTTTGAGACTGCTAGATGATGGAGGCTAGGTGTCTATTTACAAGAGGACTAGACTCTATTTCTATTACTTTCAATGAACATATCTCATATTTTTTCCATACAACAGACATGCAACACTTGAAGACAAATTAATATAAAACTATATTATAAAGGAAGTGTTTTTCCTGAAACTGTTTGAAGAACTCCTCTTTGCTTTACCAATAATTTTATCCTGCCCTGATCTTATAACTAAAAGGTTTCCACCCATAATTTATCCAACATTAAAGATGAACATGAAGAGTTCTTTTGATAATTCAATTTTTTTTAAGACAAAAAAATGGCCACAAGACAAAACAAAAAACACAATGTTTGTTATAAAAGCAAAAACAACATATTTACCACTTGATTCAATCATTCAAATACACTTTAATTTCCCTTACGAAAAACCTTCCCTATTGTCAGTGTATGGTCAGTTTATGTCCAGTGTGTTTCCAGTGAATAATACTCTTAAATCCAGTTACTTGCCAGCCTATTTCCAGAGCTGACAATAAACTGACCCAGTGTGTTGCCACTGAATAACCATCATGTGTCCATGTACTTGTCAGCTAATTTCCAGATCTGAAAACCAGCTGTACAATTTAACTTCCAGTCTGCTGTCAGTTTATATACAGTTTGTTGTCAGTGATGTTTGTAATGATCTTTTAACAAAATTTCATTGATTTTTCATATAAAATTATTTGAAGGAGCTAAATTATATAGAGGTATCTGGAAATAAAACACTGACAACAAACTGGCAACAAACTGGTATGCAATGTCAATCTGGCAACACACTGGATACACAACTGACAACAAGCGGCTTTTTGGACTTTCCAGTTTGTTGTCCTTGTATTGTCAGTGCGCAGCTAGTCAACTGGAAATATTTTTCTGACAACACACTGGCCAATTGCCAGTGTGTTGTCATTGTATTGTCAGTGTAAAGTCAGTCACAACATGCCAGGCTCTCTTACATGGACAAGAGAAACACTTTAGCAAACTGGAATCATTATTTAAAGTTTGTACTAAATTCCTTCATGCAGTACAAAGTTATGAGCACTTATACATTAGTGTGGCAGATGGATTAGTTTTGTTTCTTTGTTTTTGGTTTAACGTCGTTTTTCAACAGTATTTCAGTAATGTAACAGGGGGCAGTTAACCTAACCAGTGTTCCTGGATTCTGTACCAGTACAAACCTGTTCCCCGCAAGTAACTGCCAACTTCCCCACATGAATCAGAGGTGGAGGACTAATGATTTCTAACACAATGTCGTTTATCGAATAGTCAGGGAGAACATAAGCCCCGTCCGAAGATCGAACCCGCGACCCATGATCCGTAGATCGACGCTCTACCTACTGAGCTAAAGATGGACTAGTATCCCAATATATCGCTTGCTTACTCAGTATTACTAATCTTATTTATTTCCCCTAGGAAAATTGTCTTTATTACCATTGTATTGTCATAGCATTGTCAGTGTATGGGAAGTTTGTTTCCAGTTTAGTGTCAGTATATATTTTTCTCTATTTATCTTTATTAATGTTTAATATGAATTTTAATGTGACTTAAAACCTTCATTTGCTTGTGACTCAATTTTAATACCAATTAAGATTTGCAATATTTCAATTATCAATAATATAATATTGAAACCAAAGGAGATTATGGTAAATTTGCAAGTTTAATTTTACAGGGTAGCGAAAATACATGACTTTTAAATTTTCTGTATCTGTTTAGCACAAATACTTGTTGCGAACAGAATCTGTGTTACAATGAAAACAATAACTGTAAAATGATGAAAAAGTACCTTTACAATGTGCCCATCAATGCTGGAAAACTATTGAAAACTGAAAATAATTTTGGAGGTAAAAATGCAATACTCGGCCATTTTGATAATGTGTCTTGTAATATTTGTTTTGCTGTGAAAATTGCTAAGATGGGTATATTGCCAGTGTATTGTCAGTGTGTAGCCAGTGCATTGCCAGAATCTGCTCTCAGAGTAAATTTATATCCACTGTACTGTCAGACAGACAGAAAATTCATACAATATTGTCACTTATGTAATTTTATCTCGACTATTCAAAGAAACGTCGAGTTATTGGACATGCCCGTATGTTTTTTTTTTAGAAAATTATGGCCTTTTTTCGACTTAGAAGGTTAAAGTTTTGTATGTAAGCTGGTATCTCAGTACTCACTTATGGGAATGGATTGAAACTAATTACACGCTTGTTCACTGTCATGATCTGACATGCACTAAGCAGGTCCCATAACTTTTTTTTTTCAAAATTATGCCCTTTTTCCACATAGCATTTTTTGCTTAAGTTTTTTGTATGTAAGCTGGTACTCACTAATGGAAATGGATTGAAACTTCACACACTTGTCCACTACCATAAGCTGATATGCACTGTGCAGGTTCCATAATCCTGTTTTGCAGTTTTACAAGATTATTCCCCTTTTCCGACTTTTGTCTTCATTCAATTGAAAAGGCTGTTGAGGCATTGCTGTCCTCCAACAGCTCTTGTTTACAATTCCAGTGTGTTGCCATATCAATTTGATTATAGAAATTATGTTTTTTATTTCCAGTTCCTTGCCATTTTCCTGCCAGATTTCTTCCAGACGCTGGAAACAAGCTGACAATATTGTCAGTGTGTTTACATGCTGATTGTTATGAGCCAGTTTATTGTCATATAGTTTGCAGGTTATTCCCAGAAACTGGAAATAATATGGAAATAGTGTCCATGTTATTTTCAGATAGACTTTTTTCTTGGAAGTTTGTTCCCCTGTAGGAGTCAGATTATTTCCAGTTACCTTTTTTTTTTGACAGACTGTTACCAGATTATTGACAGTTACCTTGCAGCTTAATGCCAGCTTGTTTCCATATTTCATTTTCGTAAGGGTTCAAGTAAGGGCTCAACAAAAAACTGTTGTAACTCCTTTATTTAAATTTTGATTATGATTTACAACTGAGTTTTCCTTCCAACCTTTAAACTATAAATGCTGGAATTTATTACACTGAAAGCTGAAAAAGAAGCATGCTATACAAATTCATATTTTTTAATATTAAATCAAATCAGATTTTTTAAATCATCATTATACAGAAGTACAGACAATATGTCAGTCCTCAGAAGAGAAAAACAAAAAGCAAACTGCTACAGCAGTACCAATTATACAGATATGACATTGTTATATCCAATTAGTCTGCTAGGAAATGCTCTGCTGCATAAAAACAACAACAGGAAATAAACTAATAATGAGACTGAAATTTCATTCAAATGTCAGCTAGGGAAATGTGTAGGATTTCTTTATAAAGTCCTTAGAGAAAAATAATGAACAAGATGATACAACACTAAAAAATGTGAATCCTGAATTTTTGAATTAAATTGAAAGCATGTAATGTGTTGTGCTAGCTGCTCATATAAGGGAGAGAACACTGTCAGTTGTTCCAATACTGGGTAATTCAAGGGCCATAACTCCACAAAATTTTTGGAGGATCAGACCGACCGACCGACCAAGTTTGATGAACATTGCCAATTTTTGCAAATTTGAGTCATTCCAGGGCAATAACTCCCAGAGATACTAGAAAGATCTAACTGGTTACTGTGAAATCATTAATATTCGTGGGGGACTAATTTTCATCGATTTCGTGGTCGAGTCAATCCACGAAATTTAACCCCAATGAACAAGTAAAATTCACATTAATTTATGTTCAAAAGTGGAAATCCATGAATTAATATCCCCACGAAATTGCCGTTCTGACCAAAACCACGAAATTTCATGCCCGCGAAATTAAATGATTTTACAGTATTGAACTTGGCCAAGATGTCAAGCCCATCAACATTGAGGCCAAGTTTGGTGAACAGTCATGATACTAGCTACTCGAACACTGTCAATCTGCATAAGTTTAAGTAATTTAGGGGCCATAGCTCCAGAGTAACTGGGACAATCCGCATGATTACTGAACTAGTAACTGTTACTTTTGTAAAAATCTTCATTATACTCACAGATTAATACAGAAAGTATCTCTGACATTAGAAAATTACCAAAGAAATGGAATCCCATAAATAAATACTTGTCAAACACAAGCAAATGTTCATTTTATTCATCTTCTATTAAATGCAACAAATAAATTAACTACTTTTATTCCCTTCTCATCAAAATTTACAAACCACACCTATTTTCCTCAAATACTTTAGAATGCAGCAAGGTGCCATTTTATGTCCTGGCTTTTTCTTCATGTTCATGCATTTAAAATGAGAGTAATTGAGCAGACATAAATATTTATTATTTGCATGTCATAAAGTGTATTTTATTCCCATTTGATGACATTTAAGTCCACTTCATTGTGCAGCAAGTATGGGTGTCCTCTTCAGGTCACACAGTCACCTCTTAACAGTTTTTGATTCATGATTTTGCATTTTTAATTAGCTATAGCTGTCCCGGGTAGGTCACTATTGAAGTATTTGAGTACTTCTATATTCGAGTACTTCTATTAGTAATCAGAACAGACCTCAGTGTCTGCAGCACTAAATTACTGTCACGAACTAAAATGTTAAAAACTAAAATGTCACAAAACTGATCATTTTACTTGTTTATACAATGCACTAGCACATTGGTATGTGGTTACTGTCATTTTCATCAGATCTACAGCAACTTTACTTGCTACAGGAAAAGTAGCAAGAACTTTGGTTCGAGTTAGTCTATACATTAAGGCCATTTCACATATACACCAAACTGGAAACAAAACAAAACCAATGCAATTTTTTTTTTTATTTCGGAATTGGCTAGAGCTTTCAAATGTACACTGAATTTTGATCTAAATATCTGAAGGAAAATGTGTAAATTAACCAACTTGTGAAGAAACATTACATTTTTCACCTTTTCAGACTCAAACTTTGATAATCCAGCTTCTGCATGTTTATGTTTCAGTTTCTGTTTACTGTACGGTTCCATTTCAGCATATCTGTGAAATGACTCAATGACTATAATGCATTCTAATTTTTTTTTGTTTGGTTTCAGTACTCATGCGAAATGGCCTTAAATAAAAATTTGATAAACATACTTAGCACAGAGAATGATACAAGATCTATTGAATTAAATGTGTCAAAGAGTTGCATTTACAGCTATATATTCAGCTGGAATTCAATAGGAATGTAGTTTGTGGAAATTATTGTTACCTCCCTTTGCACAACCAGGAAATCAATATTTAAGCTTTAAGTAACATACAGTTTTAAAACTTGCCTTTTGGGTAAAAGACTGATCTCTATTAAATGTAATGGAAGTATAAAACTAGAAATTATATTGCAATAAAAAGAAATACTCAGCTTTTAAATAATTTCATGTTAAAGGGGGTTAATTACAAAATTTTATAAAAATCAATAAAACATTTGCTAGGGATTTAACACTATATATTACAGACCATTTTGTTCCATAAATAAAACTCTACATTGTTTCCACTTACGACCATTTTATCAACTTTTGCTGAATATTAGTTATAGGAATGTGTTGGGAAGTAAAATACAAAATTCAAATGAGTCAGGTTCGAATATCAGGTGCACGACTTGAATTTAATAGTAGACTTAAGTACATCACAGCATGTGTCACAAAACATTCCGTCCCATCTGTGTCATACTGCAATTTTCATTTACAATATCAAATTATTCTTCAGTAATTGACAAACATTTTTGCGTTATATTTTGTTGATTGGTTGAGCTAAAGATATAGCATGTACCATCCAAAACTGACATTTTATTATAGAATTATTCAAAGGATATTTATATATGATATTAATATTCAAAAGGATATTTACTATCAATATATCTATCAAATATGAATGAAATCTCAGGACAAACCTGTCCATTTGTCTGTTTGTCTGTCTGTCTGTTGTTGTTAAAGCAAGAAAAGAAGCAAAAAAAGAAAAACTTTGTCCCATTTTCAATAGACTGATTCAAAAGTAGCTTACCGTAGATACCCATGTATAATGCGCACCCCCGATTTTAGCCCAAAATCCTGGGAAAAAAACATTTTTGGTCAATTTTGAGATGGATGGAAAACTAAAGTAGAGTTTACATCGACACCGGTAATTAATTTTATCTCCACGGCGGAGAGCCGCATCGGTCTCGCGGTACTATCGATTTTTGTTTTCTCGAAAAAAAAACCAGTAAAATATTGTTGTATTTGTTGTATTTGTTGTTTTACCTTTTTTAATTAACTATTTTGAATAAATAAATAGCAGCTGATTCAATATTTCAGAATGGTATCTTTCAAAATGACATGAGCTTCTCAATTCAAACCGATAACAAAAGGTGTGATAGTCTTTTTGTCACGATCAAATAGCCAGTAATTATCGGCAATTAACATGTCACCTCGTGTCAATTATGTTGTTCACAGTTTGATCTCGGTTGACGATAATTCTCGATCTTTAATTAGTATCATAATTTTTGTGATTTATTAACATTTCCTTCATCAAAATAC
Organism: Mercenaria mercenaria; assembly: GCF_021730395.1. Taxonomy (NCBI): domain Eukaryota; kingdom Metazoa; phylum Mollusca; class Bivalvia; order Venerida; family Veneridae; genus Mercenaria; species Mercenaria mercenaria. Next base: position 41,083,947 of record NC_069377.1, on the reverse strand, counting down.
TTTTAAATTTATATGAAATTAATTTTGTTTGAAAGAAAAGTAAACCATTCGATCTTTTACAGAACGTAACAGCAATCTTAGATTTTAGCGGTGACAGTAAGCGCGGGGAGTAGTTTCCCTTTACCAAAATGGCGAACATCGGTAACAAACTTGTTTTGAAGTTGGAAAATTGTCTATATCTGTGTATTATGCGCACCCACGATTCTGGGGTGGTCCCAGGGGTAAAAAAACAGCGCATTATACATGGGTATCTACGGTAAGTGTAAAGAATATATCCCCAAATTCTAATTTAAAAATGAGTTCATGAATTTTACATTTCCTTCGACCTGCCTCCTTTACATGATGTAAAAGAGCAACTTGTTAGCTTTTCAAACAGCTTAGAATAGCAAGCTCTTCCTGTGAGACGAAAGAACATTGTTCTTTTCCTGTTGATAGAACAATTTTTCTTCATTTGTTTCTTTCTGTTTTGTTCATAATTATATAAATGTCACCTAGATTATGGAGGAAACTATCTGCCTTGAAAGATCTGTTTCTATTGGTCTCTTTTCAATAAGCCAATCGCCTTTATGTTTCATTGTTTTTGTCTTGCCGTCCTCATATCTATAAGAAAAGGAGAAGCTAGGAGCCATGTACTTCCTGTTTTTGGAAATGTTCTGAGTTTTAGCTTAGTTGTCATGGTAAGAGGGCTGAACAGAGGGCTGATTAGAATAACATATGGTATAGATCAACTTTATGCATCGAGACATGTCTGCACTTTTAGCTCATAACAATACTGCGGTAAACACCGAGGATAGCGGATAAGTCACGCCTCACTAATTGACGTTGAATTATAATCGGCACTGTTTGGTCATGGATGCTAATTTTTGAAATCTATAGTTCAATGAGACATGTAAATTACATCATAACTGGGAAAATGTCTAGGTCTGTCTATCAATTTTGAATCTTAAGTGTAAAACTTTATGCTGTGTGATAAAATTCACAACAAAATCAATTAAGAGTAAATTTTCTGTTACTTGTACCAAGAGGTACAAGGTAGTACTGGTACCAAGAGGTACAAGGTAGTACTGGTACCAAGAGGTACAAGGTAGTACTGGTGTAATCTGAATCTGCAATCCAGCATACATTACTTTTTATAGTTGATTTCAGACACATTAACTTTTTAAATTCATTTTAATATGTTAAAAAAGTTTGATATCAAATCCATACTTTTATTTTGTCAACTACTGAAACGTAATAATGTATTAAAATATGCAAATGAAATTGTTAGCTTTCACTAAATACAAAATCAACTAAAATAATGTCAAAAGACTTCAAAAAAATATGATGACAATTTAATATTCATTCACATTAAATAATTGCTACTTATATACTAATAATGAACATTATAATTATTATAACTATTCAAAAAAAAAAAAAAGAAATAGTTTCAGCAATTCGATTTAATTGTTTTCATCAAATATATTTATGTAACGAATAAAATAAATATACATCTTAAAAACTCTCTAAATGTACCATTCTGACTCAATTATGGCATGTTATATATAATATTGTGAAATAATTTAATTTCTTGTGATTTTGGCCAAAAACAGCTATTTTGTGGGGATATAAAGTTGTGGGTGTCAAATTTTGAAGACAAGGTAAATAAGAATTTTGATAGTTTAAGTTTGTGGATTAATGCAACCATGAAATCTGTAATGACTACCCCTCAAATATTGATAATTTCACACTATACCTTTTAAAAATATTTTATAGCTTGCACAACACAATTTTTGTCATACAGAGCTCTTAACAAATAAAACAGTCCAGAAAAAGTTTAATCTGTAAAAAGGAAAATTTCATAAATGCAGCTAGCTGTACTCAAAAGACCTTTTATGCAAATTAGGAAATACACAGACAGTTAAATAGGCAATTTTAATTCACATTTAACACCCACTGGGCGACACTTGATACTACTTCCATTAATTTAATGTGCAAGGTGACCATTGGTCATTTAGACCATGGTTGTAACACATTTGATAAACTCAAGAAGACATGTATGAATCTGTAAAGTGTTAAATTTCAAACTAATATCATTTTAAACAGTGTTAATTACAAGCAACCCTTAAAGCCCATATTTCACTTCTCGGTGGCCTGACGTCCCTTAAGACTAAATATGCACTTATTTTGGTCACCCATATAAAGTCATTAGCCTTTCAAGGTACTTTAATTTTCTTTAATTTATTAGCTTTCCAGTCAAGTTATATAAAACGCCTTTTATAACACTGGTTTGTACTTACACACAGTTTCTCAAGAAAGCTAGAATCTGGGTCCCCAGGGAAAAGCTATTGTCTTGTTGCCATACGAGGACATAAGATGATGCCTTTAGCAGTTTAATTAAACTTCCTTTAGTATTAAATAGCAAAAACCAAAAAAATGTTTAATACCAGGATGTTGGATATGCATTTAAACATTAAATCTTCACTGATGAGAATCCGCTTCAATAACAGACACCCATAATTATTAAAATATTTTTTTTGTACGGGTTTAACGCCGCACCGACACAATTATAGGTCATATAGCTCCCACACAATTATAGGTCATATAGCGCCCTTATATAATACCAAAATGAAAGGCCATTAGTACCAGCTGACCATTAAAATGCTATATAGCCTTAGAAATAGTAACAGTTATTTGATATATCATTAACATCCAAAAAAAAGAGAATCATATGTGAAAATGAGCTAAAACATCATTTTAAACACATAAACCCATCATACTTATAATAAAAAAAATCTCAAACACAGTATATAACAGGGGCGTGAAGCATATAGGTAAATACAAAACTCATCTCGTCATTTTAATATGTTTTATTGAGGCAACAAACTTTTGTAAAGAATCTATCAAGATCTTATCAATTTCACTGCGCATGGTAAGCCAATATATAATGTGTATTTTTTGCAGTTGTACAGCCTAAAATGCTCCTAAATTTCTAGCTTCACTCGCTTCAGCATGCATAAACAAGAAAGTATCGGTAAAACCTACGGATGCTCCCTTAAATATGATTTATATTGCATATCAAAAGAACAAAAGTGGAATTCACTGACTGGGCACATTATAGTTTACAAATGTTACATAATCAATGGGAAATAACTCATTGAAATATCATCCCTTCTGAACATGAAGATAATATGCACATCTCCTCTTGAGAAAGAACAAGAGCTGTCACTATTGGTGACAAATGCCCCAGAAGTAGGCCCAAGAATGCCACAGTTGTATTCACAAAAAATCACATATCATTTTGTGACCTTGACCTAAGAGGCCTCGGTCATACCGGTAAGTGTGACACATCTACTCAATATGGTTAACATCTGTGTCAATTTTTTTTCAAATCCCTTGATAAATGGCAGAGTATTGGACCAGACAAGAAACACCTTTGTATTCTAAGTGTGACCTTGACCTTGCAGCTAGGGGTCTGGGTCTTGCACATGACACCTCATCTCATTATAGGGAACATTTATGCCAAGTAATTTCAAAATCCCTTCAACAATGGCAGAGTTATGGACCGGACAAGAAACAGACCATGTTAACCTTTGACCTCTAAGTGTGACCTTGATCTTGGAGCTAGGGGTCTGGGTCTTGCTCATGACATGTCGTCTCATTATGGTGAACATTTATGCCAAGTAATTTCAAAATCCCTTAATGAATGGCAGAGTTATGGACCGGACACAAAACATACCCTGTTAACCTTTGACTTGTGAGTGTGACCTTGACCTTGGATCTAGGGGTCTGGGTCTTGCGCATGACAATTCGTCTCATTATGGTGAACATTTAAACCAAGTTATTACAAAATCACATTATGGATGGAAGAGTTACAGTCCGGACAAGAATTTATTGGACGCACAGATGCATGGATGAACGGACAGTGCAATTTTAATATGCCCACCTTCGGGGGTATAAAAATCCTAATATGAATTTTCAATGAATTCCATCCTGTGGTCGCTGAGGAATACTCCAGACAAGAAATGGTACTATAGTATACTAATGTTGAATAATGAAAGGGCAATAACTCAAGTCAACCAACTGGAACACAAAGACATTATAACAAACAGATCTTTATAACAGTGCCTTGGGCTTCAATGATGTATTAAGCTCTTGTGGACTTTGTTAGGTTGGATAATACCTTGCGCAAGCACCTCCTGGGATCCATGCTTGACATCAGTTACAAGATATCACACTACAATGTTGTTTTCTATTATTCTCAATTATAAATATCAATACCAGAAAAATTCAAATTTAATCTTACTGTCACTAAAAATGGAGCCACCAAGCTTTCCCAAAAAGGGCCATGCTGGCATATCCCGCAGGTGTATCAAACTAATGCATGTGCAACTAGCCCAGATGCAAAGCCTGTGTATGCAGCGTAATAGGCAAATACAACAGAGCACTGCAACCTATTGCCTATCATAAACTTTAACCTAATTCAGAAATATAATAATAATTTTATTTAAAGAAGATAACATATTTGGCTATTGCTGGTTTAACATATGGTCTGCTAACATAATAATGTAAAAAAGACAAAAGCATGGCATGCTTCAATGTGCTTCTATATCTATTGAGCTTCTCATTGACACTGATCAGTCACCCTTAAACTGGTTAACTAATCCATCAATCTCCAAGCAGTCATCAGACACAGATTACATCTTTTACAAATTCAGACTACAGAATGGGTGGAAGATAATATTATGTCTCACCTCATCGTAAAGAATAGTTTAAAACAATAAGTGACAATCCTTTAAAACAATAGGACAACATACTTAATGACATCCAAGAAGTTTGCTTACCGAAATAGCCCACCACAGAAGTCATTTGTATAATTTTATTTCCCTGACTTAAGAGTTTGCCTTTTCTTTTATATTTCAAACCCAGATATTTTTAGTATGAAAAAGAAATGCTGATTGAGATCTTGTTGGAAAATATGATCTTAACAACAAGTATAATTATATAATGACTGTATTTCCGCAGGAATCTTCATTAAACTTACCAATTCCTAGACAAATACATTCAATTCAGTGGCCTTTGACAACCATTACGTTCTATCTAAATGTAACTTTTTATGAAATAATAGGTCATATGAAACTTATGATCTTCCTTAAATTTTTTGCACCACGTTAAATAACAGAAAACACAGACTGCAATTTTAGTACATATAATGCCCATGAGTTCCTTTTTTTAATCCCTTGTCATTTTGTGACATTGCTAGATTGATATATCGTATAAATGAAGGTTGTCGTGTCTGTCAAAATATCAAATAATTGAAAAGACGCAAAAAATATGTTTTTGTATAAAATTTTATGCAATCTGGCCCCAATAAATAGTATGCCGTGACAGTAACTGGGTTTTTAACACTTTTTCTATACACAAGATCATGTATGTTTTGATAATACTAACTTTAAAGAGAGCCGCTGACAAGCATAACGTGTCATATGTAAATTAAGCACGCAATTTTAAGTAACCTGTTTTTCATTGGTTATCTATTTTTATTCGCCCACAGACAGGAATTTTTTGCCAATGAAATCAAACCATCACACTGTGGGAGAACGTGTGATCTAATTTATGTATGGAAAAATACCATTTACACTCATATCATTTATTTATTACAAAGTGGCGATCCAATTACATTTATTTCAGTTTCATTAACTGAGTCAACAAAACAATATCAGTGACTGGTTTTAATTTGTACATGCTGTCTTGTTGATATTGATGTCGTAACTCAAAAGAAGGGCTAGCTAACATTATGTCATATCGTCTGCAAAATTTATGATTAAACTAGAAATGTGTCCATGGAACACAGATGCCCCCACTACATGACAAAGGACACAGATCAACTAACTCATTTCTTTTCTTAATGACTGTAGGTAAAATATTTTTGGAGCTACGTGCGATAAAACATTAAAATGACAATTTTTTCCAAGGTCAGGGGCCATAACTCCTGCAATACTGAACGAATCCGGATGAGAAACCACAGGTGCACAACCTCACATGCTGACCAATATTCCTGTAAACTTTGGTGACTCTAGGTCAAATACTTTTGGAGCTACGCGCGACACAACATTAAAATGACCAATTTTTACTAAGTCAGGGGCCATAACTCCTACACGACTGAATGAATCCAGACGCGAAACCCCAGGTGCACAACTACACATGCTGACCAACATTCCTGTAAAGTTTTGTGACACTACGTCAAATACTTTGGAGCTAGGCGCGACACAACATTCTCGGAAGGACGGACGGATGGACGAACAAGGGCAAATCTATATCCCCCTGCCAAAGTGGGGGCATAAAAATGGAAACATCAGAATTTTTTACTAATTGAGACAATACATGTTATAAAAGTGTTGCTCAGTGACACTGGTAACTTCTAAATATACGAATATCATATGATATACTGAATATCAATCATTTTGTATTGATATGAATATGGTATTAATCATTCCAATCGATATACAGCCCTACTTTCAAGTCAATAAAAGCTCAAACAGTTTTGATCAATTTGACTTACATTATAAATCTATATGGAAATAAAACAATATATTTATTCAAGTTCATTCAAATTTTATATGAAATTTATTTTTTCTGCTTAAGTAATATCTCAGGAGGAGATAATAGAAACCGTCCTCGAGAGCCGGTTTATTTTTTACCAGCCGCCAAATTTTTGACGTTACTTAAGTAAGAGCTTGTGTAAGTGTAAATATGGTAGCCAGTAATTTTAAATATATTATCACTCTTTTGCAGTGAAATATTTGTCAAAGTAGTTTAAAGTTGCAATTTAAAGTATCCACTTTCTTGAATTCCCGCTGGGGTAAGCTTCATACATCAATTAGTGTTAACAGTTTCTTATATTTCACTCACTAGGTGCTCCTTGAGTGTTCTTTTGTTACCGAGGGCTCTTGGGTAATATTACCCATGATGCATAGCAACGTAATGAAATGTTAATGAAGGTAATCACAGGACATCTCACAGTGGAGTGTATCCTTACCAGGTATTTATTTTTTAAGGTATCAAATTGCAGCAAACTAGCTATTTGCCATTTTTCACAATGTCCAAAGAGATAGTGTTACAATTCCATTTATAACAGTCTTCTGTCATTATTACAGTTTTCTGAATTACACAATGTTGCTGAAATGGCAGGAAGTATTATTACAACTAGTTGGCATTTTTTTAAAACTTTAATACAGGCACAATCAAGTACATGGCATAAATTGATAACCACTTTAAGGTCCAGAAGTGAATGGAATTGTGCGAGTACTAGAGATAAAAAGATATATCTACAGTTTGAGAACAAGAGCTCCGCCAAGCTGAAGGGTTACATCAGAGGATGGGAGCAAAATTTAAAGAACTTGACTGTTGGAGCCCAAAGGACAGGAACAACAAAGGGAAGAAATTCAAAAAAAAATTCTAAGACCATAAAAAAATCCTTACCAGATACAGGTATGTCAAAATACACCTAAAAATTGGAGGTACCATCCATGTTGTGACCTTGACCTTGAAGCGTGTCATCCAAAACATGCGCTCTGCACGTCGTTTTGGTGTGGTGAACATTTGTGCCAAGTTTCTTTGAAATCCTTCAAGCAGTTCAGGAGTTACAGAGCGGACACGAAACAAACTGATATGACCTTTGACCCCTAAGTGTGACCTTGAATTGAGACATCCAAAACATGCGCTCTGCATGTCGTCTCGGAGTGGTGAACAATTGTGTCAAGTTTCTTTGAAATCCTTCAAGGGGTTCACGAGTTACAGAGCGGACACGAAATTGCTAACGGACGGACAGACACCGGGGTTATAACATAATACGTCCCTTCGGGCGTATAAAAATCACTGTTACACAGAATCATTTGTCTTTTGAACTTTTACCATCCACTCTCATCAAAAATGAGGCAAAAGTCATTCATTTTTCACATTATGTTATGTTATACAATATGTGCTTGCATAATATCTTAAAGCTTACAATCATTAATCTATATTAGTTAAACCATCTTAAGTAAAAATAATTATGTCATGCATGAAATATTCTGTGCAGTTAAGATAAGACAAGATAACCCTTATGAAAAACCTTCCCTATTGTCAGTGTGTGGTCAGTTTATGTCCAGTGTGTTTCCAGTCAATAATACTCTAAAATCCAGTTACTTGCCAGCCTATTTCCAGAGCTGACAATAAACTGATCCAGTGTGTTGCCACTTAATAACCATCATGTGTCCATGTGCTTGTCAGCTGATTTCCAGACCTGAAAACCAGCTGTAAAATTTAACTTCCAGTCTGCTGTCAGTTTATATACAGTTTGTTGTCAGTGATGTTTGTAATGACGTTTTAACAAAATTTCATTGATTTTTCATATAAAACTTTTTGAAGGAGCTAAATTATATAGAGGTATCTGGAAATAAACACTGACAACAATCTGGCAACAAACTGGTATGCAATGTCAATCTGGCAACACACTGGATACACAACTGACAACAAGCGGCTTTTTGGACTTTCCAGTCTGTTGTCCTTGTATTGTCAGTGCACAGCCAGTCAACTGGAAATATTTTTTCTGACAACACACTGGCATATTGCCAGTGTGTTGTCATTGTATTGTCAGTGTATAGTCAGTCACAACATGCCAGGCTCTCTTACATGGACAAGAGAAAACTTTAGCAAAATATCATTATTTAAAGTTTTAACTAAATTCCTTTATGCAGTACAAAGTTATGAGCACTTATACATTAGTGTTTTTTTGTTTTGGGTTTTAACGCCGTTTTTCAACAGTATTTCAGTCATGTAACAGCGGGGTATACATTAGTGTGGCAGATGGACTAGTTTTGTTTGTTTGTTTTGGGTTTAATGCTGTTTTTCAACAGTATTTCAGTCATGTAACAGGGGGCAGTTAACCTAACCAGTGTTCCTGAATTCTGTACCAGTATAAACCTGTTCTCTGTAAGTAACTGCCAACTTCCCCACATGAATCAGAGGTGGATGACTAATGATTTCAGACACAATGTCATTTATCAAATAGTCACGGAGAACATAAGCCCCGTCCTAAGATCGATCTCGCGACCCCATGATCCGTAGATCGACGCTCTACCTACTGAGCTAAAGATGGACTAGTATCCCAATATATCGCTTACTACTCAGTGTTACTAATTTTTTTTATTTCCCCCTAGGAAAATTGTCTTTATTACCATTGTATTGTCATAGCATTGTCAGTGTATGGGAAGTTTGTTTCCAGTTTAGTGTCAGTATATATTTTTTTCTATTTATCCTTATTAATGTTTAATATGAATTTTAATGCGACTTAAAACCTTCATTTGCTTGTGACTCAATTTTAATACAAATTAAGATTTGCAATATTTCAGTTATCAATAATATAATATTGAAACCAAAGGAAATTTGACAAAGATTATGGTAAATCTGCAAGTTTAATTTTACAGGGTAGCGAAAATACATGACTTTTAAAATTTCTGTATCTGTTTAGCAAAAATACTTGTTGCGGACAGAATCTGTGTTACAATGAAAACAAGTAACTGTAAAATGATGAAAAAGTACCTTTACAATGTGACCATCAGTGCTGGAAAACTATTGAAAACTGAAAATAGTTTTGGAGGGAAAAATGCAACACTCGGCTATTTTGATAAGGTGTCTTGTAATATTTGTTTTGCTGTGAAAATTGCTAAGATGGGTATATTGCCAGTGTATTGCCATTGTGTAGCCAGTGCATTGTCAGAATCTGCTCTGAGTAAATTTATATCCAATGTACTGTCAGACAGACAGAAAATCCATACAATATTGTCACTTATGTAATTTTTATCTCGATTATTCAAAGAATAGAAGTTATTGGACATGTCCCTATGTTTTCTTTTCTTTTTTTTTTTTTTTTACAAAATTATAGATTGAAACTAATTACACACTTGTTCAATGTCATGACCTGACATGTACTAAGCAGGTCCCATAACTATACTTTTTTCCAAAATTAAGCCCCTTTTTCCACATAGCATTTTTTGCTTAAGTTTTTGTATGCAAGCTGGTATCTCAGTACTCATTCAATTCGATTATAGAAATTATGTTTTTTATTTCCAGTTTCTTGCCATTTTCCTGCCAGATTTCTTCCAGACACTGGAAACAAGCTGACAATATTGTCAGTGTGTTTACATGCTGATTGTTATGAGCCAGTTTATTGTCATATAGTTTGCAGATTATTCCCAGAAACTGGAAATAATATGGAAATAGTGTCCATATTATTTTCAGCTAAACTTTTTTTCTTGGAAGTTTGTTCCCATATAGGAGTCAGATTATTTCCAGTTGCCTTTTTTTTTGACAGACTGTTGCCAGATCATTGACAGTTTCCTTGCAGCTTAATGCCAGCTTGTTTCCATATTTCATTTTCGTAAGGGAATATTTATCTAATGTTGATTATATATATAAATTACAATTAACAGAAGCTTGAAGCTTGTATCCCACAAGTTTCTATCAATAATCTAATAAGTAAAAAGAAAATCTGGTAGTCTAACTTTGAACAGGTGTTCTAGTACAAAGTACTTCATCAAATCTTACTTTCATGTAGTTGTTTCAATTTTTACTTCATTGGGTTCATTCAACTTTAGGTTCTGAAAAAGAGTCTGTCAAAGGAGGTGTGAAAAGTGTCCATCATGTGAAGAGAGCTTGCTAGTTTAGAGCAATGACACTGGACAGACATGGGATGTTCACCTTTTAATATAGTTTTGTGATAATATCATCATTTAACAGTTGATTGACAATAAAATGATGGCTAAGCTAAGCTGCTTTGTCTGCAGTTTGGTGCCCTTTAAAAGTTATGTTCATATCTTTTAAAAGACTGATCAGCATTCTCTATATCAACATTATGGATAAAATCCCGTTTTCTGGTATTAACCACTAATAAACGCCCGTTCCCATTTTCACGGTGAGGGGGATATCGGCCATTACGCTACATGGTGGTAGTGTTTAGATTATCCTTTTTTTAAAGTTTTAAACAAAGAAAATGAATAAAAAAAGTATTGCAGATTATCATTAAACATTGTTGTAATTAAGATATAGCAAAAATATCCTCAAGGTTTACTTTATTTTTGAAATTTTATCTTTTATTCTACACTGCCGCTTCCGTGGCTCGATACCGAAGGTGTGAAATTATTTGCATTTTTCAAGATAAACAGATTATTTTTGAAAAAAAAAAGTTGCTGAAGTCGTAGAATAGTATTTCCATTGTGAGAAAGTAAGATCTTTCATAAATTCTTATCTTCTGGCAAAAATAATCGCTAATATTGTACACGGTCTTTATATCGGTTAATCTCGCCAACCCCCCTGACCCTATGTACGGAAATACCGGAAAACGGGATTTATCAATAATATCGATATGGTCAATAAACATGTATATCATTTTACAAATTTTACATGCACCCTTGTATCCATCAATGTCAACTGCTTGTGTTTAGGATGTAAAATTAATATGAAATTCCAATCTGACTACATCTCCAATTACGCTACGCTTAGAATCTGAAGACGTGCTATGGATAGCCTCGTTCTGACTACCCTTCCACTAGCCATTGCGACTACGCCCTCTTGTTTTGAGAGAAATCATATGTCATGGTACAAACTTGGTCACATAAGGTGTCAGACAGCCGGATAGCTCAGTCGGTAGAGCACTCGCTCTAAAGGCATGGGGTCCTGGGTTCGAGCCCTGGACTGATTGTACATTTTTCTCACCCTTTGTCATTTGACGCTATTTTGATGGTTCAGCCAAATGCTTGTTGAAACGTGTCGTACAATTGGTTTAAATAAAAACAGATTTGCGAATATAAAAATAGCAATTTCAGAAATCCAAATATTATACAGAAAGATGAATGTGAATGGGTCATCCTCAGATCTTCATTTAGAAGATCAAGTACTTTTAAGTCAGATTGTATGAAATTCAGGGCTCACAGTCTATCTTATGGGAAACACATATTTTGCCAGAAAACAAATATACTGCTTTGCACAACAAATATCTACAAAAATTAGTCAATAACTATCAAAAGGTTGTCTCGGTAGTCTAGATTTGTACCAAACCAGAAGGTGAAATTTTGTGCTGGAACAGACTTTAATATACATCACAACAAGAGCGCCGCCAAGCGGGGCAATATACGCCCGAAGGCTTACATCATAGAACTTTAAGAACTTGACTGTTGTAGCCCCAAAGGACTGAAACAACAAAAAAAATATTCAAAGTCTACAAAAAAATCCTTATCAGGTACAGCTATGTGTAAATACACCTTAAAATTGGAGGTACCATCCATGTTGTACCACAGAAAAGTGGTCTCGGTTTTTCCCTACGGCCAATAATAAACAAGAGGGTCATGATGACCCTGGATCGCTCACCAGAGTAATATGAGCTACATGTTTCAAATGTCAAACTGATGATTTTTAGAAATTTTTTAGAAGAATTCTGATGTACAATCAAGTAACCCCTGGGGCGGGGCCAAGTTTACCCCGGGGGTCATGAATGGAACAAAGTTTGTAGAAGTCTACTAGGCAATGTAACATATCAAATATCTAAGATCTAGGACTTCTGGTTTATTTTTAGCAAATTTATGAAGATTTCCCTATATACAATCAAGTAACCCCTGGGGCTGGGTAAATTTGACCCTGGGGGGTCCAGATTTGAATTTTTTTTGTAGAAGTCTACTAGGCAATGCTACACGTCAAATATCTAAGATCTAGGCCTTCTGGTTTATTTTTAGAAATTTTTTAAAGATTTTCCTAGGTAAAATCAAGTGACACCTGGGACGGGGTCAATTTTGACCACAGGGGTCATGATTTGAACAGACTTTGTAGAGGTCCAATAGGCAATGCTACATGTCAATTATCTAAGCTGTAGGCCTTCTAGTTTATTTTTAGAAAAATTTGAAGATTTTTCTTTGTACAATCATGTAACCCCATTGGGCGAGGTCAATTTGATCCCGGAGGTCATGATTTGAAAATTTTTTGTAGAAGTCTACTAGGCAATGCTACACGTCAAATATCTAAGATCTAGGCCTTTTGGTTTATTTTTAGAAAATTTATGAAGATTTTCCTAGGTAAAATCAAGTGACCCCTGGGACGGGGTCATGATTTGAACAGATTTTGTAGAGGTCCAATAGGCAATGCTACACGTGAAATATCTAAGCTGTAGGCCTTCTGGTTTATTTTTAGAAAATTTTTCTTTGTACAATCAAGTAACCCCATTGGGCCGGGGTCAATTTTGACCCCGGGGGTCATGATTTGAACAGATTTTGTAGAGGTCCATTAGGCAATGCTACATGTCAAATATCTAAGCTGTAGGCCTTCTGGTTTATTTTTTGAAGATTTTTCTTTGTACAATCAAGTAACCCCATTGGGCGAGGTCAATTTGATCCCAGAGGTCATGATTTGAACAAATTTTGTAGAAGTCTACTAGGCAATGCTACAGGTTAAATATCTAAGATCTAGGCCTTCTGGTTTATTTTTAGAAAATTTTTGAAGATTTTCCTATGTAAAATCAAGTGACCTCTGGGGCGGGGTCAATTTTGACCCTGGGGGTCATGATTTGAACAAATTTTGTAGAGGTCCACTAGGCAATGCTACACGTGAAATATCTAAGCTCTAGGCCTTCTGTTTATTTTTAGAAAATTTTTGAAGATTTTCCTATGTAAAATCAAGTGACCCCTGGGGCGGGGTCAATTTTGACCCCGGGGTCATGATTCGAACAATTTTAGTAGAGGTCCTCTAGGCAATGCTACATGTCAAATATCTAAGCTCTAGGTCTTCTGGTTTTTGAGAAGAAGATTTTTTAAGATTTTCCTATGTAAAATCAAGTGACCCCTAGGGCGGGGTCAATTTTGACCCCGGGGTCATGATTTGAACAAACTTGGTAGAGGTCCACTAGGCAATGCTTCACTCAAATATCTAAGCTCTAGGGCTTCTGGTTTTTTAAAGTTTTTCCTTTCTGTTGCCATGGCAACCAGAGTTCTGCATGGAATTCAATTCTTTGATTAATTTTTAAAGAAGACCATCCAAGGAACATCCCTGTGAAGTTTCATCAAAATTGGCCTGTTGGTTTAGGAGGAGATGTTGTTTAAAGGAAAGTGTGGACGGACGGACGCCGGACGGTGAGCGATCACAATAGCTCACCCTGAACACTTTGTGCTCTGGTGAGCTAAAAAGTTTCAAAATAAGCTATTTATAGTAACATAAAAGGGAAGTAATTCAAAAAAAAAAAATTATTGTAACTACAAAAAAGAGATCTGACAAACAAAAACAAGAGCACTGCAATGCAGAGCAATATACACAAAGCAAAGTCATATGTCCTTTGACCCTTAAGTGTGACCTTGACCTTGAAGCAAGTCATCCGGAACATGTGCTCTGCACATCGTTACAATGTGGTGAACATTTCTGCCAAGTTTCTTTGAAATCCTTCCAGCAGTTCAAGAGTTACAGAGCGGACACGAAACAAACTGATATGACCTTTGACCCCTAAGTGTGACCTTGACCTTGAAGCAAGTCATCCGGAACATGCGCTCTGGTGTGGTGAACATTTGTATAAAGTTTCTTTGTAATCCTTCAAGGGGTTCAAGAGTTACAGAGCGGACACGAAACAAACTGATATGACCTTTGACTCCTAAGTGTGACCTTGACCTTGAAGCGAGACATCCAAAACATTTGTGTAAAGTTTCCTTGAAATCCTTCAAGGGGTTCACGAGTTACAGAGCGGATATGAAATTGCTAACGGACGGACACCAGCGTCATAACATAATACGTCCCGTCGGGCATATAATAATATTATTTTACTTAGCTTATAAGGAAATTTTGACCTGGACTCCATGCTTAAAGCAGCAATTAGGGTTATTCCTGTATAAGTTCAAGTGTACTGGTAGTCACTTAAAGTCACGAAAACCTTTTATGTAATGCAGGTTTTGCCAAAAGTCAACTTGGAATATCTTAAGAATCAATCTTTGTCGACAAATTTAATTATGTACTGATCCTATGCCAGTATAACAGAGATTTCTGTCTATTACATGATTTGTAAGAATCTTGCTTGAAATATTCTACAGCCAAAGAAACTTAATAACAAAGCCTTCAGCACTTGTACAAGTGTTGCTACCCGATACCCCAGTTGGGGATTTGTTTTGTTTTATTTTAATTAAAGCCATTCTCTGTTTACACAAATCTCTATAAAAAAAGCAAATTTCCTTGTAGACTGTTCCAAACTTAACCTGATAGACTGGCTAAAATTATTGAATAACTGTTCAGTGTTTGAAGCTTTAAAGCCCATAGTTCGGGTGAAATTTTTCAACATGTGGTTATTAAGGATTATTTAACACACATCCTTGACATTTGCCCGTTTATAGTGGGCTTCTTTTGCAGCCCACCAGTATGACGTCTGATGCTACAAGGTACAGCGGATTTCTGAGAGGGAAAAGGAAGTAAAACATTAATCACTTTGTTCAGAAAATAAAATGGTAGGCATCATTACTAGGATGATTCTGCATTATTAAAACATTATATTATCATGAAAATGATGTGGCAATGATGTAAACTGATAATACATTGATACATCCAAGTTAGAAAAAGATTTAATTACAGATATATTTCATTATTTTGTCATCGGTATTACCAAATAAATAGACAAGCTCATTTAAAATTCAATTATACAAAATTTGATTTATAACTGTCAAAGGTGTCTACGCAACACATAACTTACGAAAAATACATAAGGACAGTCAGACATATTGACTATATAATAACTCAAAGTACTTGTCTTTAATGCAGGCGCATGACATTAAAAGAAAACTGGTTGTACCACTCAGGTCAGATTCACTCGTTACTGGCGCCAAATGACTCATCTCAAGTAATTCTTAGCCCAGTGTCAAGTATCAATAAAACAATTGATACTAAGGATAAGAAATTGTTTTATAGGCAATAAATTATAGAATAAGCTCTAATAAATAAGAAAAACCAACTTAAACCCACTAAAAATTAATTAAACCCTTATAAAATGCTCCCTGTGAAAACCTTTTGTAAACAATTTGATTGTTCTTGAGATAAGAAAAACAAATAACCACATAGCTTTTGCTACCTAAAATTATATTAAGAGCTTTTAGGTAAAAAGAAAATATGTTTATGTTTCTTAACCAAAAAGACATTCAAGGCATATTTTGTTTGTAATAAAGTTGAGCCAAAACGGTAGAACATGTGACTGGATGTTTCCCAGATCTAGAATTGGAATTAGCCAATGGCAAAGTTTCATCCTGAGTTTAACAAGAGGGCCATGAAGGCCCTGTATCACTCACCTGACCACAAGATCATAAAGATTAAAATTCTGACCGAGTTTCATTAAGATATGGTCATAGATGTGGCTTCTAAAGTGTTAACTAGCTTTTCCTTTGACTTGACTCGGTGACCTACTTTGAGAGTCTGGACCTGAAGTTTGCTGGCAAAACTCTATTTCACTGAGATGAACATTTATGCCAAGCTCATAAAAGACTGCTCCATGCATGTCAAGGTTATTGTCCAGAAAAAATCGGACACATGCAAAGACTAACTCAAATTCACCAAACAGCCATTTCAACAACAATGTTGTGCTAACTGCAAGCAGGCTTAATTGATAAAAATGAGGGACTAAAACAAAAGAAACTCACCAGTGATTATGTCTGGCCTTTCTAAGTTAATATATGAGATCTTTGGCTTCAATATGTTATCAAGGATTGTTTTACAATTGTCTCAAGAAGAAAAATGGCGACATATAATACTCACAAAACATGAATAATTAGTTTGGAGAAAGTCATTTCAGGAGATAATATATAAGTCTCTTGAATTTATACAAGTTTATTATA
This sequence comes from Mercenaria mercenaria, assembly GCF_021730395.1. NCBI lineage: Eukaryota > Metazoa > Mollusca > Bivalvia > Venerida > Veneridae > Mercenaria > Mercenaria mercenaria. The sequence continues at coordinate 41,067,094 of NC_069377.1, read as the reverse complement.
TTTCATGTAGTCTTAATTGCCAGGACACAAAGTCAAACAGCAGTAGCAATTAAATAAACTATTCTGTTACTAGGTTCAAACTTAAATGTTACCAATTAGTAGTTAACATTGGGCCGAGTTATATGTATACAAAACACACCAAAAATTAACAATAATTATTCTTCTCAAATAAGTTTCTATAAAAGTAAAATAGAAATTGAACACACTAACAATGGTGCATGATAAATTAGCTTAGTTCATTAACTGAGATACCGAAAGAACAAAATGAATCTTCATTAAAAAGAGTACTGATGAAAGTTAACTCTGAAGTCTGGTAGACAAGGTAGTCTGGAAAATACAGGATAATAAATATTCTTTTTAATTTCCTGGGTTTTAAGTCACACACCTTATCCTGCTTAATTTCTATAATGAACTTGTCCATCTTTCAATTTGGACAGTACCATTAATTGTTAAAAGCGGTGCATACCAAAAAGATACTGACTGAATGGCAAACAGTGTCGATCATGATCAGACTGCACGGATGTGCAGAATCAATCTGTCCCGCATGATCAGGGTTAAGACCCACAATGAGCTGCAACTGATTCAGTCAGCAAACTTCCCCTGTGAAAAAGGTTCATGAACTTCATGAATTTATTCATGAACAAATTCATAAATTAGTTCATGAATAAATATTCATGAGAATCAAAATTTATGTTTGTTGATGAACTAAAAATAATACATGAACAAGTTCATGAATATTGAAATTCATGAAACATAAATTTTGATTCTCATGAACTTATTCATGAACAAATTCATGAACTAGTCAAGGAAACCTGGTAGGAATGTAACACTATGAAACCTAAGAGATCTGCATGTAATCGAATTCTTTTAACAATTTCGGTAGAGCTTGATACAAGAAAAAATCCTGTAGGTCAAAATTTTGTTCAGTTAGCCAGGCCAGAGACTGTTTTTTTTAGTCTCTGCTGAGTCACTGTGACAATGACATTTTCCACCCTCGACAAATGACATGTTGAGTAAAAAAGTAAACTAGAGTGGGATTGGGAGCATAATAAGAAGTAAACAATTGCTGTATAAAATACAAAACATTAAGTTAAACAATGTATAATTTACTTTAATCTCAAGATTGAAATTCAGCTTTGCTTCAGGGTCGTGAAAACTTGTGACATTTTAAAAGGATTTTATCTTTTTAAAATGAATGATTTATGACAACGCCATAATTACTTATTTGATTTTCAGTATACTCATGTTCCTTTTAAACCATTCCTAACTGTAGTATGATAATTATTTCCTTCTTATTTGCTGCACAAACTTCTCAAAAATTGCTGAATCACATGTGCAAAAAAAACAAAATAATGGAAACTGATCATGGGACATTATGAATTTAATGTTCATGAACATTCGTGAAAAGTTCATGAACTTATTCATTTATTGTAAAAGGTAATAAACCTAACTTTTATGTTTAATGAATGAACAGTTCAGAAACTCACAGTTGGGTTAAAGAACTGGTTACACTGAACTAGAAAAAGGTTTTGAATTTTAGTACTTTTAATGAACCTGTGTTCATGAACAATTTTGGTTCTTAGTCTTAGTCCAGACCAACAGTAACTGTTCAGGAACTGGTAAAGTTCTACAAGTTCTTGAACTTTTGCAGTTTTGAACCAATGTTCAAGAACTATCATTGTTCTAGAATCACAGTCTAAGAACTGTTATGCTGGTTCAAGAACAGTTCTTTAAGTTCTTCAGAAGTTCTTGAATGTTCAAGAACTTAATACTAGTCCTAGAACAATTTTTACAGGGTCATAACCCTGTAGTTCCTGAATCACAATTTCAATCATTATCTGAATTTCATTTTCAAGTTCATGAATTTCTTAAATTATTTAATGGATTTTCTGAAATGTTCATGAACTACGTTTACAAGTTCATGAAATGAAAGTAATATTCTTGAACTTGAGACTTCATGAATTTAAGTTAGTGAACTTTTCCTTGTAATTCATGAACTTTTTTGATAATTCATAAGATAATTCATGAATTCTTACAAATTCATGAATACAATCATGAAGTTCATGAACCTTTTTCACAGGGGTTAACTACATGGCCATGGAAGCCCACCCTACTGGGGATAGTAAATAATACAATGGACTTAAAAACATAGAAATAAGTTCTTAGTTCATAGATCACGAGTCAAACATGATGACTGATAGATGAACAATTTCCTTAACCTCAGGATCTCCATTTAGCTACTCATCCGTGCAGTCTGATCATGGTCTGCACTGTTTGCCATTCAGTCACTATCTTTTTGGTAAGCACCCCTTTTAACAGTTAATGGTACTGTCCAAATTGAAAGATTGACAAGTTCATTATAGAAATTACCTGGGTAAGGGTTAATGATATTGAATATAATATATCACAACACAGAATACTGGATATCTTATTTCAAAGTATGTGTGATTCTAAAGTATCCTAGATATCAATTATATATATATTATACAATGGGTTTATTGTACAAGTTTTACTTATTTAATGATATTATAAAACTGATTTTAAGGCTTTCAGAAATAGTCTTCATTTTGGGTATCAATAAAAGAATTTCATTTGGTAAACTGAACTGGCTAACATATTGGATATTTTAAAGGACTGGAGGTTAACAGATTGGTTTGTTAGGCTAACAGACTGGCGAGGTTAACTGGCAACCTTTGATGTAACTGAAAAGTGTCAAGTATCATATTAATGTATGTTTCCCTTCACCTGAAACTGTCTCTCCCCTTTCTGCAAAGTTACTGCTTAAGGAGTTCAAGAAGACTATCTTAAAAATGGAAGTTTTTAGTAGAACTGTTTTCATAATTTCATGAAATCTTAATTAATTACTAAACCTCTGCCATCAGTAGACCTGTGGTAACAAATATCCCAGAATTTGCACTTCCAGAATATCAAGAATTCTTTCCTAAATGAATGATTTATGGGGGAAATGATGAAAGTAAATTCAGTAATAATAGCATAATCATTGTTATTCCAGAATCCTCTCTGATAGCGTTTTTTAGACAATGTTTTCCTAGACTCTTGCGGCATTCTGCCACAAAATGAGGGAAGAGAAATTTCTAAGACCTTACAGAACTGAATGAAATTAATAACTTACATATTAAGGAATGAAAACTACATATTTAATATAAACAAATCAATCACAAATCTGTCGAACTTGGACTCAGTCAACTTAAATGGTTGTTGAGTCTGGGATACTAAACTCCCAAATGTTGTCAATGACAATGATGGTGATGATGATGGTGATAATGATGATGAAAATGATGATGATGATGATGGTGACAATGATGATGATGGCATCAATGATGATGGCGGTGACAATGATGACAACAATGATGATGGATGAGAACAATGATAGTGATGATCACCATCTTCGTAATTATAATAACAACAACAACAAAAATAATATTACAGGTAATTGTTCCTATAGTAGATATTATTTAGTTATATGCATGTTTTCTATATTTTCTTAAGGAAGTGAAATATTTATGAAATAAGAAAACAATATATTATTGACATTTCTTAATCTTTTCAGCGATTCTTTTGGAAATCGTTTTAAAATAATTTCTCTAGTCTTTGATTGAACCGGCCATTACAGTTACTAACCAATATAAGATCACTTTGATTTAGAGACTGCTTCGATTCCAGACATACTATATATATAGAAATGAACAAATATGAGAATAAACAAGAAGCTGCGTTCAATAAACTCTTGATGCCCCCCCCACCCCGGTGGCATCCTTGTCCATACAAAGCAACCAAAACGAGGTCAAGTTCAAGGTCAAACTGAGGTCAGGTGATGTCTGAAGATGAGGAATGGTCACAGGTTACATCTGCATTAGTATCAAGTCATTCTAGTAAGGGGTATTGATGCTAGACGAAACGGTCCCATTTGGTTAACCTCGTACGGACGGACGGATGGACGAACGGACAGGACAATCACTACATGCCTCCTGCATCAGTAGATGCCAGGGCCATAAAAATAAAATCCATAACAGGGCCAAAACTTCAGAAAACAAGAGGTCCATGATGGCCCTATATTGCTCATCCAACTCAGTTTGGTACATACTTACCAGTACTTGTTAGAGGACCTCTATAATAATTAATTGCCAAATATGTAAGCTCTTGGCCTTGAGGGGTTTTTTTAATACAGGATGATTTTTGATAAGTTTTACTTAACAACTGTCCTAAGTTGACAGCACGCTCGACTATTCTCAGTGCTTGATAGTATAATATAAGCTATGAGTAAAACTTTAACATTACAATAAGCATATTCTAAGTCGAAAAGGGGCCATAATTCAGTCAAAATGCTTGATAGAGTTGTCTGCTTCTGTTTACAGACTGGGGTCATGATGGTAAACAAGTATGCAAAATATCAAAGCAATATCTCAATCAACTTTGAAAATATATTTGGGGTGGTACACAAACTTTAACATTTGTGTGACGCTCACGCTAACACTCACACTAACGCCGACGCTGGGGCGAGTAGGATAGCTCCCCTATTCTTCGAATAGTCCAGCTAAAAATTGTTCCTAAAATATATTAGTTCTTGACTGAAACTGTAACATTTTAAAGAACACTTTGTTCTTGAAAATTTGTCCAATTTAACATTTCTAAAAATGTACTTGAATTGTTCTTGCACACTTTAAGACGAGTTCTAGTACAGTTCTTGAACACTATTCAATGCTAGAACATTTCTAAAAGTGATCTTATCCTTTTCGCATAGGATAAGCATGACAGGTCCAATATTCAATGTAGATTATTATGTAATCTAGGTCAGTTCAGACTACTTGATGCAAATAATCAGATTTTTACTTGTATTTTTGGACCATTGAATATTGGACCTGATGTTTTGGGTACTCCTCGTTTAAATGGGTCAACAGTGTTGTTGTACTTATAAAATAGACTGGCAAGGTCTATAGGCTGGGCTATGGATATGCGATATATATTGTATTTTGTCATTATTTTTGAGCATGGATCCCCTTCAGTTTGGAACCGGCCGTGTTTACAAAAACGTTTCTTAATCTGACCATTGTGTATTGGAAGTGATGTTTGAAAACATGCTACTCCTTCTCTTCAACCACACTACATCAAATACCAATGCAATTAAACTTCTAAGAAATTTCCTACCATCATCATTTTCCTTTACTTGGTAACTGAAAGATGTTTCATCTCAATTAAGCAGCTCATAATTGGATTTTATACTGCTGCAGAATGCAAATAAAACATGTACTATCCCTGGGCTAGTGGTAAGTAGTTTAACAATATGCTTGCTTAAAGCACTGAGAATAGTGTTATTTCAGAATGTTCATGGAGTTTATAAGTTAGTATACTGTAACAATACAAGCCACTGAATGTCTTGATTCATATTATTCTGTAAATGTAAAAGTAACATGACACTTCCTACCTGTGCCAACCCTTACGAAAAACCTTCCCTATTGTCAGTGTATGGTCAGTTTATGTCCAGTGTGTTTCCAGTGAATAATACTCTTAAATCCAGTTACTTGCCAGCCTATTTCCAGAGCTGACAATAAACTGACCCAGTGTGTTGCCACTGAATAACCATCATGTGTCCATGTACTTGTCAGCTAATTTCCAGATCTGAAAACCAGCTGTACAATTTAACTTCCAGTCTGCTGTCAGTTTATATACAGTTTGTTGTCAGTGATGTTTGTAATGATCTTTTAACAAAATTTCATTGATTTTTCATATAAAATTATTTGAAGGAGCTAAATTATATAGAGGTATCTGGAAATAAAACACTGACAACAAACTGGCAACAAACTGGTATGCAATGTCAATCTGGCAACACACTGGATACACAACTGACAACAAGCGGCTTTTTGGACTTTCCAGTTTGTTGTCCTTGTATTGTCAGTGCGCAGCTAGTCAACTGGAAATATTTTTCTGACAACACACTGGCCAATTGCCAGTGTGTTGTCATTGTATTGTCAGTGTAAAGTCAGTCACAACATGCCAGGCTCTCTTACATGGACAAGAGAAACACTTTAGCAAACTGGAATCATTATTTAAAGTTTGTACTAAATTCCTTCATGCAGTACAAAGTTATGAGCACTTATACATTAGTGTGGCAGATGGATTAGTTTTGTTTCTTTGTTTTTGGTTTAACGTCGTTTTTCAACAGTATTTCAGTAATGTAACAGGGGGCAGTTAACCTAACCAGTGTTCCTGGATTCTGTACCAGTACAAACCTGTTCCCCGCAAGTAACTGCCAACTTCCCCACATGAATCAGAGGTGGAGGACTAATGATTTCTAACACAATGTCGTTTATCGAATAGTCAGGGAGAACATAAGCCCCGTCCGAAGATCGAACCCGCGACCCCATGATCCGTAGATCGACGCTCTACCTACTGAGCTAAAGATGGACTAGTATCCCAATATATCGCTTGCTTACTCAGTATTACTAATCTTATTTATTTCCCCTAGGAAAATTGTCTTTATTACCATTGTATTGTCATAGCATTGTCAGTGTATGGGAAGTTTGTTTCCAGTTTAGTGTCAGTATATATTTTTCTCTATTTATCTTTATTAATGTTTAATATGAATTTTAATGTGACTTAAAACCTTCATTTGCTTGTGACTCAATTTTAATACCAATTAAGATTTGCAATATTTCAATTATCAATAATATAATATTGAAACCAAAGGAGATTATGGTAAATTTGCAAGTTTAATTTTACAGGGTAGCGAAAATACATGACTTTTAAATTTTCTGTATCTGTTTAGCACAAATACTTGTTGCGAACAGAATCTGTGTTACAATGAAAACAATAACTGTAAAATGATGAAAAAGTACCTTTACAATGTGCCCATCAATGCTGGAAAACTATTGAAAACTGAAAATAATTTTGGAGGTAAAAATGCAATACTCGGCCATTTTGATAATGTGTCTTGTAATATTTGTTTTGCTGTGAAAATTGCTAAGATGGGTATATTGCCAGTGTATTGTCAGTGTGTAGCCAGTGCATTGCCAGAATCTGCTCTCAGAGTAAATTTATATCCACTGTACTGTCAGACAGACAGAAAATTCATACAATATTGTCACTTATGTAATTTTTATCTCGACTATTCAAAGAAACGTCGAGTTATTGGACATGCCCGTATGTTTTTTTTTTTAGAAAATTATGGCCTTTTTTCGACTTAGAAGGTTAAAGTTTTGTATGTAAGCTGGTATCTCAGTACTCACTTATGGGAATGGATTGAAACTAATTACACGCTTGTTCACTGTCATGATCTGACATGCACTAAGCAGGTCCCATAACTTTTTTTTTTCAAAATTATGCCCCTTTTTCCACATAGCATTTTTTGCTTAAGTTTTTTGTATGTAAGCTGGTACTCACTAATGGAAATGGATTGAAACTTCACACACTTGTCCACTACCATAAGCTGATATGCACTGTGCAGGTTCCATAATCCTGTTTTGCAGTTTTACAAGATTATTCCCCTTTTCCGACTTTTGTCTTCATTCAATTGAAAAGGCTGTTGAGGCATTGCTGTCCTCCAACAGCTCTTGTTTACAATTCCAGTGTGTTGCCATATCAATTTGATTATAGAAATTATGTTTTTTATTTCCAGTTCCTTGCCATTTTCCTGCCAGATTTCTTCCAGACGCTGGAAACAAGCTGACAATATTGTCAGTGTGTTTACATGCTGATTGTTATGAGCCAGTTTATTGTCATATAGTTTGCAGGTTATTCCCAGAAACTGGAAATAATATGGAAATAGTGTCCATGTTATTTTCAGATAGACTTTTTTCTTGGAAGTTTGTTCCCCTGTAGGAGTCAGATTATTTCCAGTTACCTTTTTTTTTTGACAGACTGTTACCAGATTATTGACAGTTACCTTGCAGCTTAATGCCAGCTTGTTTCCATATTTCATTTTCGTAAGGGAAAGCTTGTCTGTAAGTACTTGACATATTGCACAATAAGCTAAAGAAAAGAATTATGGTTCTTGGCCTTCTTACTGGCATCTACTGAAGATGAAGAAATCTATAAAGTTTTTCAAAACATAGCATTTAAGAAAATGGGACCTAAACTAGAACTTTCAGAAAGAAATTCCAATTTTCTAAGGACAAAAAGTGTCATAATTCTGATAAAATGTATGTGAGAGTTAAGGTCCTTGGCCTGTGTACTCATCTAATGATTATAAACAGGTATAAAAAGTTTTTCTAAAGCTATAACTCATACAATATTCAAGAAAAGTGAACCTAAATTAAACTTTCAACTGTTTAAGTATAAAAGGGATGTAATTATAATAAAATACAAGTTAAAGTTATGGTCCTTGTCTTAATAACTTATTCAGCAAGTGTACATACAGTTTCAAAGTTAATTATTAGCTTTTATAGTTTTCAAGAATTTAACCAATGATGTAGACAATCATTTAAGTGACAATCAGACAAGCTAAAACTCATGAACAGGTATAATGGGTCTACATAAAGTATCTCTGCTGTGAATATATGGAAGTTAACTAACATAAATGAGCAATAAAAATAAAATGCAGTATAAAAAATTTAAAGTATTTATATCAATTATGTTGCAGCATAAAAAAATTAAAGTATTATCAATTATGTTGCAGCATAAAAAATTCAAGGTATTATCAATTATGTATAATCTGTTACAAGAGTTCTTTGAGGCAAATGCTGTGCGTAATGTGTTTGATATAATCAGTGAATGTGTATTTAATGAAATGTGTTTTGCAGGTAAATAGCTAAATTGATCTAAATGCATGCTTCTTACCTAAGGAAGTTGAACATGTGTATTTCTTACAATTCATTAAGATATAAACTCATGAACTTTTTAAATAAATATTGTTTAAGTTTACTTCTTTTGGTAGTTATTGGGTATCTAAAAAAAGTTAAGTGTGTCAAAACTACATGTTCAGCTAATTTATAAATGCATCTGCTTAAAGAACCGCAGACAGAGTATTAATACCTTCTAAAACATAATTATATTTTATACTCACTGACTTTTAACTGCAGATTGGATGATATTTTTGCTTCAGTTTGTGTACAGTGCCACAGGGAAATTAAAAATAGTCATTAAAATTGTCCAGCATGCCCTGTCCTTTCTGAGATGATGCTCATGGACCCCCTGAATTTTCTAACTGGACCACAACTAGAGAATAACTCCAAAACTGCTTGATGGATTATTATTGAATCTTAACACAATGACAGAGAACATTAAGTGGAACAGTAGTGTACACAAACAATTACTTTTTAATTACCTCCCTTTATTAAATTTATTTCCTAATATACTTCAAAAACTTAACGAACAAGTGAATGAACTATTATGCCATATTGCAATACAATGTCCCCTACCGAAAGGCACCTAATTTTCTCTACTGCAGTAATTAACATAATGATCTGATATTTGTCAATGATGTACTATACATATAAAATATGTTGTAACACAACATTTGCATTAAAATTTGCATATTACAAATCTACAGTTGTTGATTGCATAATAATAAGTATAAAAAAAAAATTTAATTTCAATCTTGATAACATTTCATTTTGAAATTCACAGGAGAGAAAATTGGAGAAAAAATGTAAGAAATCATTATATTAAAGGGAAGTAATTCTGAAAAAAATACAGCAACAATTTTTTTTTAATTGGTTCCATATTACACATGAGCCTTTATTAAAATACTTTACAGATTGGACAGAAAAAGATCAATGTTGACTTTTGACTTTCAAGTGTGACCTTGACCTTTGAGCTAGGGGTTAGGTTATTGCACATGACACATTTTCTCATTATAGGTAACATTTGTGTCATGCACTATTAAAATCCCTTAATGGATGACAGAGTTATGGACTAGAAAGGAAACAATAAAGATACATGGGAACATTAGTCAATGCACACTTTAAGCTACAAAATGGGTATGCAAAAGTTTTACATACGATTGGGTATTTATAAAGCAAAACAAAATGTAGTTTTCAAATTATAAAATTTTCATGTTCTTGATGTAGAACATATTTTACAGAACACATATTTTACATCATAATTATATTATTCATAAGTCTAGGAAACTTTGACAAATAATAAGACTACAAAGGAGGCGCCAAAAAGTGGTGGTTGAGGGGTGAAATGACCATTTTTGAAATCATCAAGGGATATGAAATGACCAAAATGGGGACGAAATGACTGGGGGACGAGTTGACTAGGGGACGAGTTGTCTGTAAATTGTTTACAGAGTGAACTCTGCCGCAAGGGATATAGCGGTTTATGATGTTTTACAAGACTTTGCAACAACAATATACAGCTCAGTGCACCTGTACACAATATTATCTATTCCATCCGGACACCTGTGGAATTTTTTATCCACCAATCAAAATGTACAGCTTTAATCAGCTGTTAAATGACCTTCACTCAAGATATAAACAGGATGTAAAGATGAAATCAAAACCTGCCTGCAGCCAAAAAAAAATCTATTGACCTTTGACCTCTGACTGTGACCTTGGCCTTTGAGTTAGGGTTAAGGGTGTTGCATAAGACATGTTGTCTCATTATGGGAAACATAAGTGCCAAGTAATATTGAAATCCCTTAATGGATGACAGATCGAGTTATTGACGATACAGGAAGAAAATCCTTTGATCTCCAAGTGTGACCTTGACCTTTAAGCTAGGGATCTGAGTGTTACGCAAGGCATGTCTTCTTATTATGGGGTAAATTTGTGCCAAGAAATATTTAAATCCCTTTATCAAGGATTGTTGAGTTACAGACTGGACAGGGAAAAAAAGCCCTGTTTGACTGACCTCCAAGTGTGACCTTGTCATTTGAGCTGGTCTGGGTTTTGCACATGACATATCACCTCATCAGGGAGAATATTTGTACAAATTAATATTAAAATCTCTTGATGAATGACAAAATTATGGACCGGACAGCAAAAAAAACCTTTTGGCATTATTTTGATCTCCTAGTGTGACCTTGACCTTTGAGTTAGGATTCTGGGTTTTGCGCATGACATGTCATCTGATTATGAGGAACATCTACACCAAGCAATATTGTTATCCCTTGACGGATGACAAAGTTCTGGACAGGACACAAAACAGACCCTGTTCATGCTATGTTAGCATTTGACTGCCAAATGTGACCTTGACCTTTTAGCTAGGAGTCTGAAAGTTGTGCAAGACAAACTGTCTTATTATGGAGTACATTTGGGCAAGTAATATTAAAATCCCTTCATTGATTGTTGAGTTACAGACCGGACAGGAAAAAAGCCCTGATGATTTTTTTACCTCCAAACGTGACCTGGACCTTTGAGCTAGAAGTCTGGGTTTTGCACAAGACAAGTCGTCTCATCATGGGGAACACAGCTGTGCCAAGTAATATTAAAATCCCTTGATGTATGACAGAGTTATGGACCAGACACAAAACTGTGGACGGACGGACGGAATGATGAATGGAAAAGTGCAATCCTATTGTATTTAACTATTAGGGGACAAATAAGTTCATGAATACTTCTTAATATATTTAAGGGGGGTCCAAACATGAAACAAGAGGTCACAAGTTTGTAACTGAACTCAAAGTACGTAAAAATTCCCCAAACAACATCTTGTACCAAGCTTCTCTGACATACAAGGATATTCCGAAATTCATTTCTAAAAATAGGGGAGTGCATAAACCACTTTGATTTGTCACACACCTCAAGCTGCAAATTTATACATAAAGAAATCTCATCAATCAAAAGTACAAAATCAAAAATGCATTTACAACCTGTAACTTGTTCTAATCTACATTAAAAACTATCTCAATTCAAATTTGAAAAGTTTTATTGCATTATGCAAAGTAAGATTTAATTTTATTACCTGACTGCCTGTCTATAACTAGTTGACCTACGCCATTAGCTGTGATATAAGTTTTTACATAATAACTGCAGAAACCGCACTAATCCATGAATTTCGTTTCATGGTTTCAAAGCTAAATCAGCAAAATAAACTTAAATGATCATATAATCTACAAATAAGGTGTTGTGTGGAAGCTATTAAAAGTCTCCCTGTTCTTGGACTTAGTTACATTTTCTGGTCTTTTGAGATCACCAAGCCTGTTAAATATGTATATAATATGAAATAAGGCACTGCCTCAATCAGGAATCGATCCGACTTCAATTCATCCCATAACATTTGAAAAGAACTGTCTAATGATAGCACGGAAAGACACATTTTTTAATTCGTTAGTAAATATCTCATTCGGTATATCGCAATTGTTACCGAAGAGGGATCGATCCCGATTTTCGTCGCTACATGTAGGATCGATTCTCTATCAATTTAAAGGTAGATTTTAGAATAAAAACAACAGTGCCCACATTGTATTGTATTTGAGATAATTTCCACCTCTTGGATAGGCGCACCGTCGGGAGAGGTATATTTATTTATATGAACGATTTGTACTTATGTGCAAGACGTTGCGGTTCGGACAAATTATGTGGACGCTTATTAGGCACAAGGAAAAAGTGTATTCTTCCAAAAAATCCGAAGTCAGACACTGTGCAATTAATTGTGCCGAAAGTACACATTTTTTTAATTTGATAGTATATATTTCATTCGGTATATCGCATATTAACTGCATGTTAGAGGGATCAATCCCGATTTTCGGTAAATCAGATCCATTCAAGCGGGCTTGACAGCGTGTTGCACTTTTAACCACTCCTGAAAAGATTCAATCAAACTGAGACTGCTATTCTTTTGCAAGACATATGCTATATTTATACTTCCACTAAGGGTCCCTGGGATCGAGATCTTCATATAGATTTTTGACAACACAAAATACATACCAAATCATAATGAAAATATTACATGTACAATAGTAAGGCGATTTCAACACTGTTTATTGTTGGGAACCATCATAACCTGTCAGTTATAATTTCTCGCATCCACTGACAGAGGTTGAAACTAAACACAGAAGTGACAATAGTGTCTTTTATTATAAAATGCTAATTAAAATTGATTGACAGGCCCATGATTTATGTATAAACTAAATTAATGTGATATGTTTTTATATCCTTCATTTTCCGATTATGCAAAACTGAAAGGTAATTAGCGAGTTAGAGTGCTTTATCTTTTGTTCAATATGTACGATTTGAACAATTATCTTTAAAGATGCAATTAATGGTTTCATTTGATAAATAGGGATACCTTGAAATCAGGTATATTTGTATGCTCAGTGCAGCAGGTAAAACAACATAAACATTTGTAATACACTTAATACAAAAATCAACAATTTGATTGCCTCAAGAAATGTTAAAAGAAACAGCCAGTTGAAATCTGGCCATGGCTGGCACATGTGAAATTAAAATGATTTTAAATATATTTAGTACAGTGTAACCATCATTTATGACACCTATGAAGACTATCATTTATGACACCTATGAAGACTATGTATCATTTAAGACACCTGTGAAGACTATCATTTATGACTTCCATAAGCACACTGAACACCTCCATACTAAGGCAGAATAATGATTTTGTTCCTGTTAAAACAAAAATTTGTAGAAAATCGACAAACATTTCCTGTGTTCTCCCAATGGTGTTTGCTCTAGATTTCCATATTGGTAGATTTCATAGCCCTCATACATCTTTAATATATACATTTACTTTGTTTATAATCACAGGGGATTTGGTGTAACACATCAAAAGCTTGTCTGAAAATTAAAATTAAAGTCAGTATTTCTAAGTTATCTCATATTTCTCAATGTAAATTTACATTTGAAGTGTGAACTACGATTTATTATTCAGTTTCCCTGCTGTTAATATCCTGGGTGCATCCTTTTCGTAAGTAATATGGAAATCTTTTTCTGCTGGACGACTTAAGATAATGCATTCATAGCCACTTGTCTCGCCAGAATAAAAACATTTAAAACCTTTTTGAATCAGAAATGTTGACAGTTCTTGACCTACTGCAACAGTATTTTTTGCATTACTACGAGGTAATGTTAAAGTCAGACAAGTCTTGCATTTGAATTTTAAATTTTTCAAAGGGCTCACAAAGTTTTGTGCATACTAAGGTGCATCAAATGATATCTGCAACAAATCCATGCATGGTGACAATATAAAACACAGCCTATAAAATGCTCTATTTATTTTCCTTTTCAGGTATAAATTTCAAATCATTTTGTGAAAGAAAAGGCGTCTGTTCAGCATTGAAAAGACGTCTGGCATTTTTGTAATTATTTGTGCTGATATAAACAGTCTATTTCTGAAAATAATAATTATTTTTTACTTAATCATGACAAATTTTCAAATGAGTCTAGTCATGTGCTGCATTCATAGCAGATTTTAACTACTTTCAGTTATGCAATATAAATAATAATTTTACATCAACATAATATAGGTGTAGAAAAAACAATAGGCAGGTTTCTGATGAGAGGACCATCTGTATATTATCATGACCGTCAGAATCTCCCCTCGCCTCACCCCTTACTAACCAGTAACCATATCCCTGCTACCCCCGAAAAGGAAGAAGACATAAATTTAATGTTTAGTGTTGAACTTTTTGTTTTAGTAAAGTGCATGTATAAATCAGATTTTTAAAAATATTTTTTGTGCATTTTTAAGTGCCTTATACTTAATAGACCTTGGTCTTTGTTACCAATAGCGACCAGAGAAAAACTTATTTTGGCCATAGCGAGTTCCATGCCATATTTCTTATAAAACCCTACTGCATATTTAAGTGCACACAGTAAAATGGAAATAATTCTGATTTTCATTTTATCATACCAACAGAATACTCGTTTAAATAATACATATCTAAGATATCTGCATGGTTTTTCTTTTAAAATTTTGGATACTACTTTGTGACCATGACTTATAATAACTGTATGAAATTTTTTTGTTTTTTTTTGCAACAACAAAATGGGTTTTTTTTGTATAAACCGGGTCACAGATCATTTACCAGTAAGCAGCAAAAACATAGATTGCAGACGACAATTACTGCCGCCTATTATATTTGATGTGCATGTTCACATCAGCGTCTGCATTGCTTTAAAATCAAGATGGCATAAATTACATTATACACAGATGTATGTCTATAGAAAATCAAGTCAAATGCCAATCATTATCCTAAATACATAACAATGTACAGGATATTTTGTTTGTTTCAGTGCAAGATATATATCCAAAAATATTTTTCGCTGAATGAACACCAGAAGCAATATTTTCTCATGTGGCATTCCAAAATATTGTACAAGAGACGGAGCGTAAACCTACCCCTGCAAAATGCAGTTCTTGAAATCATGAACACTTGTGTTCATGAATTTTTTGACATGAACTGTCCTTAAAAAGTGTTCATGAACAGTTCATGAACTACTAAAGAATCACACAGAGTTATTGAATTGTCCATGATAAAAGGTTAAAGGAACAATCATGATGTTAATTTCTTGAATCTTTCATGCACTACTCATGACAGGTAGTTCATGAACTAATGAAGAATCATGTTCATGAACGGTTCACTGCTAGTTCGTGAAGATAAAATGGCACAATAAAAACATATACCATGAAGTTCATGAACTATTCATGTTCAACAAAATATCAAGAACTAGTTCATGTACATTAGTTCTTGAAGTCATCTTTCACTTTTCATGCACTGTTCATAAACACGGTATTTAAGAATGTTTCAAGAATTTGTGCCATTTTATCTTCACGAACAATTCATAGTGTTCATGAACTCCATTCATGAATTATGCATGCACTGTTCATGAACAGTAACATTTCATTTCGTAGGGGTTACCCTGCTAATTTGGACAGTGCGTCATTAATTGTTAAAAGGGGTGCTTACCAAATAATACTGACTGTATGCCAAACAGTGCAGATCTTGATCAGACTGCATGGATGTGCAGGCTGATCATGATCTACAATGGTCGCAAAGGCAGAAACAGTCATGTCCAGCATGATAGGTGTTAAACATTCATGGAGGTTTACAGTTATTATGCCTTCAAAATTTCCAAAAATTTATTAATATACATTATAATTTTTTTTTTTTTTGTCAAGTGAAGATGTTATTTGAATGGGGTTAAAAAGAAATCAGATTACCTGCAGTAAATTCAGGAACTTCCTGTGCACCAATAAATTCATGAACTGAAGATCCAGCCATGAATGGTTCATGAACATATTTTAGTAGATTACAAGAACCATTCATGAACAATTTCCTATAAAAAGAGTTCATGAACTTATTCCAGCAATAATTTATGAGCTGTTCATGAATAGTTCATAAACATCTGATTTTGAAGGACAACTAACCAGAGACTACTTCAAAATCAAATGACCAAGAAGTGTTCATGAAAGTTCATGAACACAATTTTTCTTCCTTCAAATTCAATTTTTCTTCTTTCAACTGTGACTGACACTTCTGGTTTTCTATATACAAGCAAAACAAATACATATTCTCAACACACAACTCGCTCAATCATTTTTTTTAAAATTTACTATAAATTAATTACAATAACTCAACTAAGAATGTTCATCTTTTTGCATACCCGGTAAATCTGGAGGTCTGTCCATTTATGTATTGAAACAATTAAATTAGATATATTTCATTTATATCATACTTTGATAAATAAGGCATAAAATTATACATAAAAAATTAGAACTGGCTGTCAGATAAAACTTCCTTCTCAGTCCATCTTAGATTAATTGTAATATACTATCAACCTCTCCCATATCTTGAAAATTTATAGCTACCTAAGATATTTCAATTTTTGGAAATTCAGATTGACAGGAGGTAACTCCCAAAGCTATTTAAATTTTATATAATAATGTCCCTCCTCTTTGATTTGGTAATATTAAACCAGATTAGAATATGCGGGGCCTCCATAGCCGAGTGTTTAAGGTTACGGACTTCAAATCACTCGCCCCTCATTGATGTGGGTCCAAGCCTCACTCGGGGCATTGATAATTCTTCATGTGAGGAAGCCACCCAGCTTGTGGAAGGTTGGTGGTTCTACCCAGGTGCCCACTCATGATAAAATAATGAAATGAGGTGCATCTGGGGTCTTCCTCCACCATTAAAGCTGGAAAGTTGCCATATGATATATAATTGTATCTGTGCAAGTTAAATCAAAGAAAAAAAAGATTTATTTAGTATATGACTTTCTGAATTGCACCACAAAATAACTTACATTAGCCACCAACATCTGATGCTGTAGGAAAGATCTGAGAATAGCAAGTATCAAATCCAAATAATATTGTTGTAGTTTACATTTTTTACCCTTGTACAGCATCTGGTCTCATTTAATGTTCATTTAGCTATCATTTATACAATCTGACAATATGTTGCTTTCAAACCAACTGTGAAACCAGCATAGAAACTATGTGTCAGATTTAATTGTGCACATCTATGTGTATCTCCAAAGAATTCTTGTAGTTTCTGTCTGGAATTCATGTTTAGGATGTATTTTCTAGTCTTTTCAAATTTCTAACAGATAAAAGCTGTTTTTTAATCACAGTTCTTGAACACATTTTCACTAAATAATACAAACAATGTGATATATAATTATATATAAAAGAAAAGCAGAATGTACAAGTAGAAAACTTCTTGGAGTTGCCAATTTGGGCAGTTCCAGTTTGTGTCGATAAATTTCATCTATTGTTATTCTATTCATACCAAGGTCAAGTGCTCACAAGCAGTATCACAAACAAAACACACATGGCCTATTGTGTAAACTAGGTCAATCGTATTTGATAGTTCCGACTGGACAGTCTGTTTTATGTGAACATTAATGATTGACAGTTTTGGATCCACCCATTGTGACCAGAGCCAGCTCTGAACCCCTCGATGTTCCATCAGTAAGCATGTCCCATCACCTTATCATTCTGTGGCCATATAACAAAAAAGGTTGTAAGGTGTTTGAATTAAATCACTCATTCAAAATTAATTGTAAGACAAGATGCACTTTTAATTACCATTATATAGTTTTATACTGGAGATGATTGATTGTTTACAATACAGGATTGACTTTCATGGAATAAATGTGACTAAAATCTAACCAATAAAGAACAATTGAAACATGAAGGCAATTTTAAATTGTCTCTGTGAAATCTCTTAACTGTTGTATTTTCAAATGCCCCTATAAATAAATTTTCTGCATCATGGTTAAATGTCTCTAAAATAAGACTTTCAAATTCATTGCAAAATGAATTTGAACTTTACAAAACTGGTTTCTGGCATGACAATGGCAACACACTGGCTGGAAGCTGGAAACAGACTAGCTATTGGATGGCCTCACTGACAACAAACTGGCAACAACATGGTATGATACTGGCACTACAATTTCCATTTCTGGCAATAAACTGGCGCTAGTGTCTGTATATTGTCAGCTTCTGGTTACAAAATGGCCACACACTGGACATAATTGACAGCATGTTTTTTGAAAAATTGCATCTGACCTAACTATGGTATGGATTTTCTGTCTGTCTGACAGTACATTGGATACAAATTACACAGAGCAGATACTGACAATACACTAGTTCTACACTGGCAATATATCCATCTTAGCAATTTTCACAACAAAAAATATTACAAGACAACTAATAAAAATGGCTGAGTATTGATATTGTTCCCTCCAAAATTATTTTCAGTTTTAAATAGTTTTCCAGCATTGATTGGCACAATGTAAAGGTACTTTTTCATTATTTTACAGTTATTTGTTTTCATTGTAACACAGAATCTGTCCTCAACAACTATTTGTGCTAAACAGAAATAGTTGCTAAACAGAAACAAAAAATTTAAAAGTCATGTATTTTCGCTACCCTGTAGAATTAAACATGCTGGTTTACCATAAGACTGGGTAAAATATTTTGAGGTTCTTTTGATTTCAATATTATATTATTAATAACTGAAATATTGCAAATCTTCAAAGTTTCAGGCTGTACTGCATATTAATATTCATATTAAAATAAATATAAAAGAACCAATATACTGGCACTAAACTGGAAACAAACTTACCATACACTGACAATGCTATGACAATACAATGGTAATAAAAAGAATTTTCCTACAGGAAATAAATAAGATTAACTCAATGAGCGAGTGATACTTTCTTGATAGTGTGTTGCCATATATTGCCAGTTTAGTGCCACAAATTTTCTATCCAGTTGTTTTCTAGCCAGTGTGTTGCCAGATCTGACAGTAGTCTGGTTATACACTGACAATAGTCTGAAAAATACGAAATTACACCTATTGTCAGCTTATTGTACATCTGTTGTCAGATCCTTTTTAGTGGCAGTGTGAAGTCATTTTAATGTCAGTTGTTTTACTGGAAAATGATAACTTTCATCTCTTTCTTTGAATAAAAAGTCACTTCTGATGATGTCTGATTATGATGCATTTTAATCACTGTCCAGTTTGTAGTCAGCTTATTTCCACTGTGTTGCCAGATTATTACCAGTCTGGTTTTAATTATCCAGAACTGGTATTGCAATGGCAATACTGAAAACTTTCGTAAGGGTGCAATGCACTAAATTTTCAAACAAACCTGTTCAAGTATGTAAAATTATGGCAAGAAATTTTAAACTACCTGTGTTACTTTACGTTTACACTAGGTCCTCAGATAATGGACAACTTCCTCACATGTGTAAGGCGGCCGGTAAAAGAATTCTCCGTCCTCCAAACAGCAGCACGGCTGCCCTACCAAAACAGCTTTTAACAGATATTGCAAAAATGTCTATGTACTTTCTATAAAACTAATACCGTGTTCACACTAGCAGATCGGTTTTATTTTTATCATGCACTAATTGGCTATAATTGGTATTTGACATTTAAAACCCATCAAATATAATCTAGTTTGCGTCCACACTAGGCAAAGAAATGTGGTTTAATTATATACATACAATGTTGGAAGTTAACAAATATTTCGCAATAAGCAATAAAGGTTACAAAGAAAGAGGCTAACAGAAACAAGAAGGAGTCATCCATGTTTAAACTTCTGTGTTCATTTAAGAATTTCTGTTCATTCCATCTATAGTCCATTTTGAGCATCAGCATGACTCCATATCGCAATTTGTTTCATCAACACTCCAATTACTTTTGCCAGCCACAGCATCAATTGTTTGATACAAAAGAGAAACACATGGTATTCTTCCGCCAAAAGGTAAGATCTGTGGATTTGGGATTGTAAAACCCGAGTTATAACTTACATTTGCGTTCACATTTGTAAAATAATGTAGTATTACTTTTAATATAGTATTAAAACCACCTCCCGAGGTAGTTTTAATACTATATTACAGAACCCACTTGACCTTTACATTATTCACGTTTTACACCACATATAGTGTGGACGCAAACAAGTTTAAAAAATAAACCCAAGTTAATATAGGATTAAAAAAGTAGTCTGAACATGGTATTATAGTATGACAGCAGGTGTCAAGACATTAAGCAAAAAAAAATCTATGACAGTTTAAAGAATAAATAATTCAATTTGACAAAAAAACGAAAGGAATGAAATTACATGAAGTGCCCTCAAACATTTTATTTATATTATGCCCTGATTCTCCACAAGAGCTAGATAAACAAATGGCACTAGGGGACAAGACTGATGATTTATAAATCCATTATGTAACATGCATTCAAATTATACACCAATTTAACATCTTTAATTTGCGATTATTTGCTGAATGTGACCACTTAACATTATTATTAATGTGAGAAATGGTAATAGTTTGTAGTATCTAGGCAGATCTGAAGGGGTGGCATATTATCACTGTATGTTTTACTCCCAAATAAATGTCTTAAAATCACTTAACAATGTTTACTCACAAGAGGTAATGTCTGGACGTTTTTTCCTAGAGACTGAGGATTTTTCGCTAACAGTTGCCCCCATCGCGCCACTACATAAATGAATTTTTTCCAATTTAAATCGTGAACGTATCAGCCATTTGAGGAACTAATACGTGGGTAGATTTAAAATGGATTACCATTAATGATATTATGTTATAATATTGCTCATCTTTAAGATATCATAATACCCAATAAAGCACCCTTAATAAAACAGAAGCCATAGATGAAGAATTCACAAAATGTAGTATGTTGGATGTCATTTAGTCTCCACCTCAGATTTATGTTTGTAAGTTGTAAATGACTCTCAGTTATAGTACTGGTCGCCTTGGTAACTTCTGCAATATTTTTCATACTACAGGTAGCACATATCCCAGGCGAAATGATGATCATGGTTGACCATGGCAACCACAGTTTTTGATGGTTGACATGGTCAACCATAAAATAGCATGGTGAAAACATGGTCAGGAGCAAGGTCGGCCATGGTTGACCATGATGGGGAGATAAGATTTGCCATGGTCAACCATGGTCAGAAAAGACGATCAACAGTTTGACCATGGTCTACCATGGTCAACTTTTGACCACAATGTTCATGAATAGAACTATTTCATGTAGCACATGCACTCTTTTTGATGTGATAAGGTATAAAATAGAGATTCTATGATTGTCAGAAGTACACTTATAACTTGGGTAGTGGGTAAACCTGCCCCCCAAAATGTGATAATTACCCATTTTTAAAAACTAAAAAAAAACATATCTGAATGTTTTGCTTTTGAAAAATTATTATTTTTTTTTTTTTGGTTGGATTTAACGTCGCACCGACACATAATAGGTCATATGGCGACTTTCCAGCTTTACTGGTGGAGGAAGACCCCAGGTGCCCCTCCGTGCATTATTTCATCACGGGCGGGCACCTGGGTAGAACCACCGACCTTCCGTTAGCCAGCTGGATGGCTTCCTCACATGAAGAATTCAACGCCCCAAGTGAGGCTCGAACCCACATCGATGAGGGGCAAGTGATTTGAAGTCAGCGACCTTAACCACTCGGCCATTTGATAAATTATGCAAGTATCATTTAGAAGAAAAATGAGTGGGAGATACTGAATCATTTCTTATATATGATCAAAATTTAATATCAAACCACGCAAAATATGGCATGATAAAGAACTAATTTTTTTTTCTTGATTTTCCTGCCTTATTAAGAAACTCCTTTATTCATTAATTTACAGACATGCACGTGCATTTTTGTGACTTTTAAAACTGGCTTCAGGTTGCAAAATGAATTAAAAGATTTCATAGCCCTTTTCTATTTCCTTGAAATCTAAACATGTTATTCACAACATATTGTTATAAAACATGGTATATAGTATTTGAAATACGAAAGATATTTCCAAAAATATCCAGTGTGGGTTTCGGAGTGCATTATGCAGCCTACATTATTTTAGATGCTACAAAGTCTTATCTCATTATCTGTAGATATTTTTCAAAATTGATGAGATAAGGTTCAAGAAAGGCAGACACACCTCTTATTATATTTCTAATGGATCATTATCAAAATAACATATAATTCCGTATCTTCACAGCAGACGACAGGAGGTACCCACTTCCTTTTTCAGTTCATCCATCTTCCAAAGAAAAAATTACTCTGCCCATTAGTGATATAAATGTCTGAGAATTGGAGAAAAACACATTGAAGTTTTAAAGATTAATTTTTTATCAGCTATAACTAAACATGTATTAAACTTTATTGAAACTACTAGTTCTGTCATCTATTGTCTTCGATTATCTGAGATTAAATGGAAAACAGTTTGGTTCATAATTTATTATAAAACATTTAATAAAAAAAGAATGGCTCCATAGCAAATGGTCAGTTCCATAATAAATTCTTGTTGGGAACACTTGTTTCTTGAGCCTAAATTTTCAGGCAAAAAGAGAAAAATCACTCAGCTGCATATTCACATTTTAGATTTCATGCTCATCTGATTTTTGAAAAAAAATCTATACAAGCTAGGTTACATATACCGGTACATAAACAGTTGTCACTTGATCGTTGGGGTTTAAGTTAACATTTTTTGTTTAGGTTCGGTCCTTTTCTCAAAAACTATAAAAATAGCTTTGAAAATTTGCACACTTGTTTATCATCATTAGGTGACTTGTAATCTAGGCCAAGAACAATAACTCTGATAAGCATTTTGTCAGAATTATGGCCCTTTTTGTACTTAGAAAATTTGAATTTCTTGGTTAATATTTCTGTTAAGGTCCACTTTACTTTAATACTATAGGAACACTAGCTTTGAAACTTTGCAGACATGTTTATCATTTTTAGGTGAGTATGTAGGCCAAGAGCCATAAGTCTGATACACATTTTGTCTGAATAATGGTCCTTATCAAGTTATGTTTTGTTTAGATCCACTTTTCAAATTGAAGTCTAAAGAGCTTTAGCTTTAAAACTTTGTACACTTGATTATTATCATTAGGTTTGAAAGTAGGTCAAGAACCATAACTCTTTCTTGCATTTTGTCAGAATTGTGGACCTTTTTGTAACTTAGAAAATCAGTATTTCTTGGTTGTTTTTTGTTTAAGGTCACTTTTCTTGAATACTAAATACTATAGCTTTGAAACTTTATACATCTTTTTGTCTTTAATTAAGATGAGTAAGGAGGCCAAGAACCATAACTCTATTCTTGCATATTGTCTAGCACTTGCAGACGAGCGATGGCACCCACAGGCATATGGCCATGTTTTTTGTTCAGATCCTTTTGAACACATTTAGTGGCAAATTTCCTCAACTGGACTGAAGTCAATTAACATCTTTTTGGAGATCAGACTAACAAATCTAAGTTTTGAACATAATTTGAAATGGGCTAACCTTGGAGCCTAGTATTCTGTGACTGACATGCTGTACAATGAGCTCCCTGATACAGCTCTTAAGCTCAAACTTAAACAACCAAAATTATGTGTACCTAAATCCTTTTATGTGGTTTCCAAGACAGTTTTCACCTAAAATGTGTTATGAACGTCATTGTGCCTTAGACATCCAACTGTCCGTTCTTGGCTACAACTGCAAATTTTTCTTTTCTTGTAAATCCATATTAACTTTCTCTATATACATTAAATATTAATCAAATTGGCATAAAATGTTGTTGTTTTTTTCCCCTTTATTTTCTAAAGATTTCTATCTTATGGGACTATATGGTTCGGGAACAGACTCTTCTTTTTCCAGGTATTCAGTCTGGGCATATGGATGATGGCCCTGTTTATAATGTGCGAAATAATGGCTAACCCACTTCGGCCAATCATTCAACAATTGAGTCGCGCCATGAGAAAGCCAACATAGTGGGTTTGCGACCAGCATGGATCCAGACCAGCCTGCGCATCCACGCAGTCTGGTCAGGCTCCATGCTGTTCGCTTTTAAAGCCTATTAGAATTGAGAAACAGTGAACGAACCGCATGGATCCCTGACCAGACTGCGCGAATGCGCAGGCGGTCTGGATCCATGCGGTCGCAAACCCACATGTTGGTTGTCCTCATGGCACGGCTCACTTATTATTTCGAAATGGAAAAATAGAGGTAAACGGCCTTCACAAATTTTACAAACCAATTCTTTTTTGTTTACTTTAATAAGATAAAAAAGGAATAAGGTAAAAAATGTTCTGTACAGACGCTGAGTGCAATAGTTGGCATATACTGAAAAATATGATAAAACTGCATGATTTATACGAGTTATTTAACTTTCAATGTAAGATTTTTAGAAACAATAAAATTTTTTTGACAAGTATCTTCAGACAAAATGGCTACATATTTGACTGGTTTACAATGATGATTTTTAAAAGATAGCAGGTATTGTATTGCAAGATAAAAGTAGAACAATATATTTTTCTATATACAATGTTCATGTATGTAAGTTCTCTTAAAGGAGCATGGCTAACTTTTCAAAATTTAGAAAAGGCTTTTATAGTCAGTTATAATATTACAATCAAAAGCCATTTTAAAGTGATTCCCGATGTTTTTAAATTATTTTTATTTATAATAACTCTCTTTTGGTATATAAGACAATAGAAACCTGCCGAAAGTGATATAGTCACACTACTGAAATTTGATAAAGTGCAATTAGGAATTTGGCTGCATGTACATTACATATCATACACTTAAAAAATACTGGTTTATAATTTTTGATATCTTATATCAATTAATTGCTGTTTTATCATCTTTGAAAATTTTATGTTGATATAGAAGAATGTCCCTTTAAAATAGAACAGGTATATTTTCTGAGTGTTGTTATTTATACTCTTTCGTGACAAATATCAGGGTTCGAATTTAAGCTCGCATTCTCACAAAATGCAAGTACATTTTGAAAAATGCGAGTGACTTTTGCCCAAGCTTGCATAATTTTCGAGTGCAAAATCTCAAGTAGAAATTACGACGGTTTTAATTTCTTTAACTTTCAGTTTCGATCTGCTGTACATCACGCCATTTAATGATGATATTTCACACAGTAACGCCACCGAGTGTGACGTTTTTGACATAGATGTTGGACTATTTGTAGATTTGATTACGCAAACACGGAAACTTCTCCGTAATGGGCGCGCGGCACAATATTGATTGGAAAAACCATTTTTGAACTACACACACTTACCTGTAGATTGTGGAGGACAGAGCCCTTGTTTCTGTCTCCAAAACCGGTTGAACAAAACTGTGACTAAAATTGATAAACTGAGAGTTGAAATTTTTTGTATATCTACCAAATTTGTTGGTTCTGCATTTTAACGATGAAATTAAACAAATTATTATTCTGGAATAATAAAAAATAACAAAAGGAATCCCCAAGAAAACAATGAATGTAAAGTACAATTATTTTTTCTGAAAAGATTTGATGTGTACCGAAATGTACAATCTCATCAAAATTTTTGTTTAATTTTAATCATGATGTAAAACAATTCAATGAATGCATCATCGTCCTTAAAATTAAGTTGCATAAACTGTTGGGGGAAAATATTCAGTAATTTATAAGCCAAGTGAAAAAATTGCGCCCCCTCCCTATGTTTGAACAAAGGCTTAATTACACAAAAACATTGAAGAGTCATAAAATGGTCAAGTGATTTGAAAGCAACAACTATGTGCTACAAAGCTAAATTTTGTTTTTTCAAGTTTGTTTACATAAATTGTTTCCAAGCATTTGGAGGTTTAGTACATTACGCTAAAGAATTGTAAATCTTTTGCGTCATAATGCACAAAGTGCTTTGGCCAGTGACCTACCAAATTTTAATAAACCCGCTAAGTTCGATCTTCAATGTACATGATGGTGCAATTCCCCAAAACACTTCATTGGATACATACAGTTGTTTTTTTTTTCCGCATATTATACTGACTGTCCTTTAAAAAACACAGAATGCTTCCTCAAGGAAAGGGACACTTGACGGCAATTACAGCATCAGCTTTGTAGGAGAAGAACATATTTAAAAGATTTATTCTAATTCTCCACATTATAATGCTGGCTTCAAGAAATACTGTCTGACAAAATATGAACGAAAAAAGTTCCTCAGAAAATGAAACAAGATAAAACAACATTTTTTTGACAATGTCTCTCTGGCTGTTACCGAAGTTGGTTATTTGAACAACACAATCTTATTGTCTTTAAAGTTTTTGATATGCTTAAAAGTATTAAAAAATTTGAAAATAGAAAAAAAGAACCAAAATAAAATAAAGAAAATTGACAGAAATACATGATACATGTAAGTAATAGAAAAAGGGCTGATATTGAAAAAAATTATGTTTATGTTACATTACAAGTTGTATCAAAAAGCCTAGGTCTGACTGTCTAAATTGTTTGAATAATGGTTTGCTGCACAGTGTTCAAATGGCAATTTTTGTCCTGCATTATTAACCTTGGTAGAACTTATTGATGTACTAGTACAAATAGATCTGTAGGTTTATTACCAAATGTTTCCACTAATGCCAACAAGAATTGTTTGTATCACATTAGATATAAAATACAGAAATACCACATTACCCCTATACCTTTGTGATATTGGCAATAAAGTTTAACTTGGAGAACAAAAATATAGGTGCTAACAGCAAACGCAATAGGCTGTGTGCAAATTAGAAATTCTCGACTCTCCTCAAGTTGACAATTGAGGAAATTGGCACTCTGTAGAGAGGAAATCATTGAATCAATGATCAATTATCGCCTTAATTAATCCTCCCACAAAAACATATACAGATTTCAAGGAGGCAGTTATTTATTCTCCACACATCAAACAGACCTGAATTTTTTTTTTCCGTTTGAACCAACAGATTCACACACAGCTAAAATAACTCACTAAAAATTTATCTCCCGTTTCTATCTGATGTAAGCTCTAGGACCATGATGATGATGATGATGATGATGAGGGATGATGGAAAAGAGATGATGAGGAGGTACTGATAGAGAAAGATGATTATGATGTTGATGATGATGGTATTGATGACGATGATGTGCTGATGATGAATTGAAGGTATTGAAGATATATGGTGTTTGTTGATGATGATGGTGTTGATGATGAGTGTGGTCTTGATGAAGAAGAGGAGAAGGATTGAGGACGATGATGGTGCTGAAGGAGATGATGGTAATTGAAGATGATTATGGTGTTTGTTGATGATGATGGTGTTGATGATATTGTGGTCTTGATGAAAAGAGAAAGGAGAGGAGGATACCAATTCTGCACATGAAGTCAGCAGTGGAAACGACAATGATGAAAAAGCCATTAATATTTAAAATAGATACACTGAGAAATGTTTTAGCTGAGTAATATGTGAACTTAAAGAATAGTATGAATCAAACTTAGCTGACCATCATAATGCTATAATTCTGGTTTATTTATTTTATGCTAACTATGAATCCGTTATCTATCAGTTAAATATATTCAATTTCATCACTCACAATACCTGTGAAAATATGAAATCTATATTTTCACACTGTGAAGATATAGCTCCCGCCCCCCAGTAACATTGCGTATAATTTTAAATTATTTTGCTTAAACAGGATGAAAATGAGCCGCACTTTTGTTCTTTATAGTATATTCTCGATTCAAATTATTTTTTCATTAAAGAAGAATTGCATACCATTTATGCTGCAGAAAATAAAACAAAATGGAAAGCTTTATTGCATGCGTCTTTTAGAACGTCACACACGTCTGACGGTCAGGTCTGTTTTACTGCTCTGTTTCCCGCGCTGAGATAAAATATTCGAAAATGCACACTCTCAATGTATTGGCATAAAATAAAAAGAAAATTTTTTGTTTTTCGTGAATATAAGAAAGATCTCACCTCGAAGTGAGAAATTTTCACAATTTCACTCCGCGCTACAAACACGCGCTGAAAATATTTTGAAATTTTCTCACTTCTCAGTGAGATATATTCCATATTCACTCTAAAACAAACAAATATCCCCCTATCTATTAATGACAATGCAGTTTTCAAACTGACCATAGCACAATGAATTATGACATAAGCACTTGATATCAGCTTTTTCAGATAAAATATTTCATAACTTGAGTAAAATGAATGCATTCATAGTATAATCATTGCTTTTTTAAACAAAATTTTCCGGGTTAACAGTGGACTGTCCAACAGGTTAAAACAAAAGTGATCACGAGATAATATTGTTTCACCAATCCCAGATTTTAAAGCGATCAAGTTAAAGACTTCATTGTGCAGGGCCATGGTGGTGACAAGTTTTTTAATGGCTGAAAAAAACCTTAACATTGAACAGTGCAATATATTATATTTGTGAACCCCCTTTCCCACTATTTTTCATAGGCAGAAATGTTGATTTTCAGTGCTTTATATTGTGTTTATCACATGTTTGACATCATAGGATAAAGAAAGCATTACATAAATTTTTTGACGTCGTTTTATTTACATTAAGAGACTTGAGCAAATTTTAACTTTGTCTATAAAGGTAAAAAGAAGAAAATTTGACTTTTTCAACAGGAAAAGCTTACATGTGATAAAAAGAATATTATATTTGTGTCCTTCCACACTCCTTTGAATAAAACTGATAAAATGCTATCAACTTGTTTAATATTTAAAATTAAATTCTACTCATTAATATCCTATTTAAGGAGATTTTTTATATTTTAATAGGTTTCAATCCTTTGGTTGAAGCTGCATCCATTTTTTTTCTAGACACAATTAGAGACAATTTTCGTTTTGAGATTCACTTAATCGAAAAACAAGAGAAATTTTCGATAATTATCAATTAAAAACTTCATACAATCAAATAGATATTAAAAGGCTTTTGGTCAATTACGAAATTCAAATCAATCAATGAGTATCTCACAAGGTGGATAAATCATATTGAAAGACTAAATTCAGTCAATTAATCAGTTCCTGTAGATTTATATGCTATTATCTAAACAGTGTTCCATAAAAATCGAATATAAAAACAATTCTAGTGTATTTTTATAATTCTATGTAGGGAATTAGACAATCATGCGTGGTAGCCGGGTCAACCAATAACCTTCTGCAAGCAAGTAATAGCGGCTTTCTCAACATGAAAAATTCTGAGCAAAACTTGGAACCCGAACTGGTAAAGGGTAACAAAACAGTCATCAACCATTCACCATGGCGTCAAAATTTCCTCTGTGTTTTTATGGTGGTTAAAGGGTGGGGGGGTAGGGGTCAGTTAACTTGCCAATATACAGCCTTATTAGGCTTATTAACTGTAAAAATTTTTATGAAGCAATGTTAAACAGCCGTCTTTAATCTATAACTGGGGGGGGGTCGAATACCATAAACAGTCCACGAATCCTATTTGGAAAAAGACACAACTGGTCTTTATAATTCTTCATAAGTCCGCTAAATTATTGACTTAAGCATAAAATCCCCCAAAAATTATGTATAAGAAACATTTGATTATAAATAATATAAAAAAAAAAAAATGAGAATAATATAAAAAAGTAATAGTTTAATAATAGAATAATAAACTGAGAAATAAGAGCATTATAAATGTAATATCTTCATCCTTGTGTAAAATAATAGAATATAAGACCGCAAGAGCTCCGACAGCCTTAAATCTTCCCTGAAAAAATCAACTAATGATTTAGAGTTAATTGAATTTTTGGGAGTTGTTACAAAATTAAGTGGGTGGCACTGGTAAAAAAGAAAAGAATAGAAAGTTATGGTCTGAAAGTCATCGGAGCAGTAGATTTAAAACACAATATATCATATTTCTTAACTGTGGTTTTTATCTTTAAAATTATGGGCCAAGCCTTTGTCAATTCAATATCAACATTATAATGTTATCATTATAAAAAATATATCAAAATATTTACAGTTTTACTTTTCAATTTTCTTTTTAATGACCATGTGAGGTCAAGGATAATAATTTTATATCATTTTCTCTTGTTCATTCTATAATTTATGGAGAGATAGTGCCACTTGTAATACACTGATTTAAAAATGAGTAGCAATAATGAATAGGATTCTTATACTTTATGTCACTGCACTTTGTGAATTTAATTTTATACTTTGATTTAAAGCTTTTAACTCTGATCTATCATTAAAAGATAGAGCTGAATAGGGGTCACGGGGATAGGGAGAAAAGGGGTAAAAAGGAAGGGTACAAGCGGGTTTATATATGGAACAAAGAACAATAGTGATTAACAAAAAAAATTTTTTTGTATCGCCCTGGACCGACCTTTGTGATCCGCACAACCAAAAACTTCTGTATACCTCCATATCAGGTCTAATATTGCAGTGTTTGAGAAGTACAGTGGAACTGAGAAAACATAACAGTAAATGGTAGATATATATAAGGCAGATGTAAATAATACAGCCAACTAGTGAAGAATTTGTCCAAAAACTTTAACCCTGAAGTAACAGCAACTGTCACACAAAGCAATACACACAGCTAGTAGCCCTACCTTATCTCGGAATAACCAAACAACAAAACAAGAATCAATGAACTGGCTGTACAAGTATTGCAAAAACTCATAAAAATTCACATCTCAAATTAGAAACTAACATTGCTGTTGATAAATTAGAAATTTAAGTTAAACCTACCAAAGAAGACACTCTATCATTCATTCCGTGGCCTTTTGTGAACCATGTAATAGGCTTGATATCTGCCTCGCTTAATTGTCCAGTCACTGCATCCGTCCTGATTACTTAGCAGAATTTTGCATACTATAGGCCATGTCATTCTAGCTGGGTGTTGAACATCGAAATGGAAAATGAAGAAAAAAATGAAATTCCGCCAAACAATTAGCGCTAAGAATATCATGTGACACAAACTCTGCTGGCTTAGAATAATTTGTAATTTAGCACAGGTAAATTACCAAAGGCCCCAATTTTACCCCCAAGGCTGCAATACAGTTAATATCAGTTTCACAGAATTTTTTTCTATTTTCCCCATAACAAACAGATTATTTTCATAATCCTTTTAAATTTCCGAAGTTTTCTTTAGTCTTTATCAATTTGTGTGGTGTCAGTCATATGATTTCTCTCGAGATTCAGAAACGAGTAATATCAAATTCCCTTATAATTTATATACATTAACTTTTTACTTCTAAATTAGCGGATCAAAAATGCATGCCTTAAAAATGATTTCAACCTGTATTAATTTCATATATTATGACTATTTAAAATCAATTCGTGAATTTTTATAATGGCAAGAAACTGTTCTTAAAAGTTTTAGAAATAGTGTGAAGCAAGGTAACTACATTTCGTAGTTCAAATACACCATTAAAATCAACTGAAGCAGTCAGTGAACACACATCTTCACACAATTTCAATGGCCTTAAAATGTTTGATATACATGTAAGAAGTTTCAGCAACTTTTTGACCTGGTTTCTATTATATGTATCTTGTTTTACTACATTTGTATTGCCATACACTCGCCATAACTTTTATTTCACGTCTGAAAAGATATAGGGAATTTTGCCAAAAAAAAACAGTTCATTATGGTCTTGACGGGGAGCGGCGGGCAATGGAAGGTAGGAGGAAGGGATAATGGCGTCACGAGGTGCGCGGGAGGTGGGGACTTGCGTGGGGGTGCGGAGCTGGAGTGTCATCATTGAGAGTGGTTGGGTGCATAGGATCACTGAAGTTAGAGAGGGCTAGGGTCAAGCTGCTGTTGAGACACTACGCAGTTTGGGCGAGAGATACTACGAGAGTACTCACGGAGCAGGAAAGAACATAGAATGGAATGGGTTTTTTTTTAACTTTTCTACCCTGAGACATCCATTTTATTGATCTATCATAAGTCCCCAAGATCAGTTGGTCTTTTCTTTTTACCTAGTACACGACAACGCTCACATGTAAACAACAACACCCAAAATGTTAAATGGTTGTGGAGCTAATTCAGTTTTTGGTGGTAGGGAAATGTAATTGACAACATTTTGGAAGAATCTTAGCTATTAGGTTATAATTACTGGAAATTTAGGCAATGAATTACTGTATGGAACAGGGACAAGATTAATTTTCATGAAGTTCTGGACTTTTCAATGCGGATTTTTTGCTAAAAATAACATCATTAAAAGTACAACTTTAATTTTTTAACACAGAGTTTTATCAGCAATTTCATATATTACCATGATATAATATCTGAAAGGTTCATAAGAGGTAGTGGAGGGGAGGCTACATAAAGATTCGATGTCTGTTTTATCATTCCAAGAAAACTATTGATACTTAACTTAAACATGTTTTCATATTTTATAATCAAAAATTTCGATTAAGCCTGTACATAGTGAAAGCCTAAGTAAAAAAAGACCTGCCTTGAAAAATTCAATCTACAATTTCTTACCATCAATTAATAGAATATTAATATCTATACATAAGATAAGGAACTTGTAATTTCCTCCTCAAACCAGAAAAGGGGATGGGGGGGGTGGGGGAGGGTAGGGTTTGGTTTGGGGGGGGGGGGTTTTTGGTTGTTGGGGGGGGGGGGGTGGGGTTGGGGGGGGGGGGGGGGGGTAGGGGGGGGGGGGGGGGGGGGGGGGGGGGTTGGGGGGGGGGGGGGTGGGGGGGGGGGGGGGTTATTAGATGGAGGTTTTTTATAATAGGTTTGTTGTGTTTTTTTTGTTTGGTGATTTTATTATGGTTGTTAATAAGGAGGGGAAAGTGAATTGGTTGTAGTATGTGTAGTATAATGAATGTAAAGTAATGTAAATTATGATGAATATGAATAGGTTTAATGTTGAATTAATTGTGTCCGACATAGCAAATAATCATCCACGAGTATAAGAGATAAGTAACTAAAATGCACGAATTTTGTATCTATCAATTTTATATCCAAACACAATAACTCTCCGGAAGTGATATAATCATGTAATCAGGCATGAATTCCTCATGTTTCTGTCGTTAATTCCACCGATTCTCATTCTTTTTTTAATTATTTTAGAACTTCTGCTCTTTGCCGCGACATTTTGACACGACCTGCTGATTGGTAAAATAAAGGCAGACATGTACATGGGGTCACGTGAATATTTTACCTGTATAATAATCAAGGGAGACAAATCTTACAAACTTTTATACAGGCATTCAATAGGTTTTCTTGAGTTTTCCTGCAGATTTATAAAATTCTTAGAACTTATTCTTTTAAGTACTTGATACAGTTAAATAGAAAATTTTTTTTTTATTTCTTTTCATACACTTAATCTGTCCCCCTTCCTTCTTCCTTTTCTGATTTTTCGTCTTCCCACTTTAATCCTTTCCCCCATAAAACAGAAGATTATGGTAGAAGTAATGAAACCACTATACTCTTGTTTTTACATAATTCCTTCCTTTCTTCCTTTACTCTTTATTCCTCCTTTCATGGACATTAACTCTGGTCAGTGTTAAATAACTATACCTTATAGGGTAAGTTAAGACAAAAGGGAATCAGGGGCAGCCTAGATATAAGCTGAACTAGGACAGAGCCCTGGTAGGGGTCAAGGAGGATAATTCTAGACCTTTAATCCCTTAAAAAAAATTGATTTTAGAAATCAGAATACGAATTTTAAGCTGGGACAATCTACCAAAAACAACACCAAAAACTTTAATAATTCTTAAGAGGTTAAGATCACATATAAATCTTTTTAATTAATAAAAAAAAAATATGTATCCTCGGGACTTCATGTGGATTCCCGGCCAGTGAACTTGTCCTTAAATTATACTTG
Source organism: Mercenaria mercenaria (assembly GCF_021730395.1). NCBI lineage: Eukaryota > Metazoa > Mollusca > Bivalvia > Venerida > Veneridae > Mercenaria > Mercenaria mercenaria. The sequence continues at coordinate 41,033,133 of NC_069377.1, read as the reverse complement.
TACTCTGGACCACCCACCCCATGCAATAAGTCGTCAAACTTCCCTGTTTTGGGGGGGAAAACAATTTCATATTAATCCTTCAGTTAATTTAACAAACAAAACTTTAAATGCTCACTTCCAGAGATACGATTTTTGAATAACTGGAGGGAAGATCGAGCAGAATATTTGTCATAATTTCCGGCAGTCCTTTACATCGTATCCAGAATAATAAGGAGGGGAAGTTATGTATGCCGCACTGAGTTTCAATACAAACATACTCTGCAATCCAATTACCGATAATGGTAGCTTTCAACGCCGGCGATCCATAACAAATTAAGCAGAAACCGACTGAATGACACCGATGTTCCACGGCTGTATAGGACATGGACGTTCCTTTATCATTTAAGTGATGAAAATGATTTGTACCCATATCGATTAAGTGTCATATTTTCGTCAATGTTTTTATACGTCAATCAGTTGAAATTAATCAATATTAATAATTCATCTGTACATTAAGTGGTCTCATTGTTGCATAATGAAGTCATATTGAAAATGTAAAGCACCAAAACGCATGGTAATTGTCAGTGATTTTATGTACTCGATCTATAGGTTCCATTGTCCTACTTAATTGCATTATTATGTTCCTTTGATTCAGTCTCTAAGCCAGTAAGATTTGTAATTCATGATAGTAGGTCAATGTTTGGAATTTTCACATTCATGTGTATTGTACCAGTTTACATATTCTTGTTTTATGAGCATATTTTAATAATTTTTTTAAAGTTAAGGAGTTTTGTTAACTTTCATATATAGTATATGCTAAAAGCCTAGCATCTCACAAACCATAGTGCAGTGATTTTTCAATAGGTAGCGGGTACAAATCTATTATAGTGAAAACTGACAGAAGACAATACAACAAAGATCCTAATTCTCCACCTCTTATTCATGTAAGGAAATTGTCATTTACTTAAAGGTTAGAGGAAAATACTGCTAAGGAATCTTTGTCAGTTAACTGACACTGTATATCTCTGAAATTACGGATAAACAAAAGCTGTATGTAAACACAGTGCCCCAATGTGATCTGTTGGAGGCCTTGCCTTGACCTTCTAGGTACAGACCCCTCCCCCACCCCACAGAAAACAACGAAAAAAAAAGAGGGCCTTCAGGCCCTGTAGTGCTCACCTGAAGAAGTAGGTCGTTCGTCACATTCAGGTCACTGAAGTCAGTTTTAAGATCATGTGCAAAACTGTACATGTCATCCAAATTCCAGATTCTGTAATCTTAAAAAAACAAAAAAAGTAAGTCATAGGTCACATTCAACATGACCCACAATCAAACTGACCTAAAGATCACCAAGGTTAACATCTGACCCAATTTTCATGAAGAAACAGTCATACATGTTGACCTTAGAGTGGTAAAAACTTTTTCCTTTGCTTTTACCTGTGACTACTTTTTGACCCCACCTGACCCAGATTTGAAACTTGACCTAAAAGATCTTCAATATTAACATTCTGACCAAGTTTCATTAGGTATGGTCCTAAATGGTGGCACTAGAGTGTTAACAAGCTTTTCCTTTGATTTGACCAGGTGACCTAGATTCTGATTCCACTTGACCGAGATTTTATCTTGACCTCAAGGATCATCAGATAAACATTCTGACCATGTTTCATAGAGATATTGTTATAAAATGGGCCTCGAGAGTGTTAACAAGCTTTACATTTGATTTGACCCGTGACCTAGTTTTTGAACCACCTATCCAGATTGAAACTTGACATAAAGACTCATCAAGATTAACATTCTGACCAAGTTCATCGCAGATACAATCATAAATTGTCCTCAAACGTGTCAACAAGCGTTACATTTGAATTTAACCTTGGTGACCTAGTTTTTGAACCCACCTGATCCAGATTTAAACGTGACATAAAAATCATCAAGATTAACATTCTGACCAAAGTTTCATGAAGATCCAATCAATATGTGGGCCTCAAGAGGGTAAGTCAAGTTTTTCCTTTTGATTTAGACCTGGTGACCTAGTTTCTGACTCCACTTTACCTAGATTCGAAGCTGACCTAAAGATCAATCAAGATTAACATTTCTGACCAAGTTTCATAAGATAGTATCATAAATGGCCTCTAAGTTTAATAAGCTTTACAGTTGATATGACCTAGTGACCTAGTTTTTGACCCTCCGACCCAGATTAAACTATGAACCTAAAGAACATCAAGAATACATTCTGCCAAGCTATACATTATGGTATAGTTTCATAAATGTGGCCTCTACGTGATAACAAGCCTTACCTTTGATTTAACCTAGGTGACCAGTTTCTGATTCAGTTGATCTAGATATTAACGTGACCTAAAAGATTCATCAAGATAACATTCTGACCAAGTCTCCATGAAATACAGTCATAAATGTGGCCTCTAGAGTGTTCACAAGCTTTTCCTTTTAACTTGACCTGTGACCTAGATTTTTAACCCACCTACCCCAGAATCTAACTTGACCTAAAATCAACAAGATTAACATTCTGACAAAGTTTCATGAGATACAGTCATAAATGTGGCCTCTAGAGTGTTAACAACAATTTCCTTTGGATTGACCTGGTGACCTAGTTTTTGACCTCAGATAAACCCAATATCAAACTCGTCCAAGAATTTATTGAGAGTAACATTCTGACCAAGTTTCATTAAGAATGGGTCAAAATTGTGACCTCTAGAGTGTTAACAGTCAAATTGTTGACGAGGACGAATGGACAGACGGACGCGACACAGGGCCGATTACAAAAGTATCACTTTTGAGCACTTGTGCTCAGTGAGCTAAAAAAAAATAGGGGTCAGATTTCCTGACCACAAGGTCAAAAGTGGCTCAAGATAGTGACTTGAAATAGTTTCAGTTTCAAGCACGTGACCTTGACCTATTGACCCTAGAACATTAGGGGTCATCTTTTGACCTCTGGCCATAATCTATAAAGTTAAAAAAAAGCAGGACACACAAGCATCTTAGTTATTAAGCAGAACTGTTTTTAGTCTTGATGTCAACATGACCTTGACCTTTTTACCACAGACAATCATCTTGTGAAGTTGAAGGCAGGTATATGAAAAGGGGTTCTTTATATATTAAGTGCATGGAAACCTGTTCCTGTCTCAAGGTCACTTGTCCTGGACCTTGACCTACTGACTCCGAAATTAATAGGGGTCTCATCTACTGACCACAGATAAAACATCCTGTGGAGTTTGACCAATTGAGCCAAAATTCTTACACTTGTTTTTGAGGAGCCATAATTTCAATTTCAAGGCCCACTCTGACTTGACCTTTGGACTACTGACCCCTAAACTTTTGGGGTCATTCTGACTATCTCATTTATCCAATGAATTTGGACTACTGTTGCCCAAGCATTCCTAATTGCATTGATTGAAAACCTTATGGTGTAATACCAAGAGAGACAGACAGACACATAAAACCCACTCTTCTTCAAAAGTGTGCACAAATTATTTTTTCCTGGAAAAAACAAAAATACCGATGTGGTCCCTCACAAGCTTTCATACTTTTGCCTGAAATTGCTGTACACACTACAAAATGTAAAACCAGTTGTGCAGCTGCTGTAGACACACTTATACAGGCAAAAAAATGCATGTAATTACATTAGTTGTCTTTCAAAGGGTCCCATTTTTAAATCTATGTACTCCCACACTGAAGAAGTCAATAAGAGAGAACTACACACATATTCTCTGTCTCTCTATGTATTTTGATATATACTCATCAAAAGTGCTTCAAACAAACAATTTATTTTCCAAAATGATGCATTAATTTTAATTATCAACAAAACTAGAGCCAAGGTTTTTGTTTACCAACTTTTATAAATATGAGTAATTGTAATGAACAATGAATGACAAACTGCTACAAGGAGTATAAATTGGCAAGGAATTAGAATAATTATATTTTGGAAAGCTCCAAGACTTAAGAGCCTTTAAATTATAACAACTTTATAATCATACTGAAAGTAAAGTGAGAAAATTGCAATGCTTGGAATTTCATAGTAATTTAAAAATATAACTTTTTTTTTTTAAGTTACTCACAAGTAATTCAAGTGTCAAAAATAATCATTGATTATACTCTATGTTTTAATTTCCTCTAATGCCAAAAATGTACCACTGTCACCAATCTAAAAAACATGGTCAACCATCAAAACCGTGTGACCATGGTCCAACCATGGTCATCTTTCACTTGGGCACTGGCACCAATCTAATAATAGATCAACCAGCACCAACTGGCCCCAATCAATACATAGATCAACTGGAACCAGGAGTTATCCCATCCTCTAGCCAATCAAAAGCCAAGAACTAGCTTCAAACTGGCTCTGGCCCCTGGGCTCCAGCACTAGCCAGCAACCAGAGAGTATATAAGCAATATGCAGGAACGAAGCTGCACATATACAAACCAAAACTTGCCCCTATCTCTACAGTCAAGTCCCCGGAAAAGTTCCACAACTGCTGCACGATACCTGTCAGGAAAGGTGTCATTTCGAGAACAGAGCACATCCTTCCGCGCTCACACCCACAAATCCACACTAGAGTGAGAAAAAAATTCATGAAAAACCCTCTTGTGTAGCTAAGGGGACTGGGTGGGGCGAGGTACAAATTAAGGGACAAATTAACTAGTGATGTACATTGCCTGATATACTGTCTTTCACTTAATAAATCAAGAAAATTCTAAATACACCCGTTTCCTTTGTTTTTGAATTTACTTTTTTTTCAAAATTCAGTGGAAGGAATGTTAAAACAAACAATTCTTGTAGTCTTCTTTTGGAAAATCATTTCTTTATGGTAGATAGCTCTTAATGTAAGTTTGCTATTATATTGCACAAAACACATTTTTACCAGTTTAAAAGGTAGATCCTTAGCTTACATCAATGGATGGTGGGTTTTATATACTTTTTTTTTCAAGAGACTCAAAAAAAGCAATGAGTCTTTTCATAGGAAGCTTAGAAAATAAGTCTCTTTCCAGGTGTGGTTGTGCAGTTTGTTAAATCACGCACTTGATTTTATGACCTTATTTGATACGTTTGTCAATATTGATCGCAGTAAAATAATCCCTTCTTTAGCAACATTGAAAAACTAATTTATCCAGTTTAAATATTTATAAATATAAACAGATGTGATAAATGAAACAGTTATTTCATAGACAAAGGTAAAGGGTAAGTACTTTAAATATTTAAAATAGTTTTTAATTCACATATTCCCTGATCTGACCAAAAAAAAAACAGCTGGCAATTCTTCATATGTAATCATCTAACATAAAACCTGCTGTTATTGACATTTTTTTAGGGTTGTTTAAGGTTAGTCACACATTTTGATAAAGGCACGTTATGGTGAAACATCATTTTTACATATCCGGAAATGTGAATAAAGCTTGACTTGGAACACAGAACTGCCAATCGTTTTTAAGAATAATGGCAATCTGTGAGTAAATTTATTAACATTTCCAATATTACTATCTTTCTACAGATAAAAGATATTCACCTGTTTGGTATGTTTAAAATAATGAAATAATGTCTTAAAGAACAGCATTGAGAATGTGAGGATCACTTTAATCATTGGCAAATATTCTCAACAACAACATACTGGCCTACACTTTTTTTCACCACATTATATACCCAATCTTTACTTACACCTGTGAAATGTTTTATTAAAATTAAGCATGTCAAAATATTTCTATTAATGAAAATGTCGTCAAAATCTGTGTTTTCAGTAAGACACCTTCATGAAAACTCAGGCCAAGGCCCAATTTTTTCAAACAAGTCTAGCAAAAAAAAATCAAACACATTAACCTAGCTTTTTTTTATATGCCAAATTTTCTAGGTATATATTCTGAAGTTTTTAAAAAAAATCCGAGTTTAATACAGTAAACCATTGTAGAAAAAAATTGATCGAACATGCAACTACTACCTTAAAATGAGATTAAAAATGTGTTAACAATCGAAATTAATGCTGTAACACATTCTTCTATATACATGTAATCTTATAGCAAAATGCACACATATTTTATCCTTTAATACATAATTTCACAAGATTGAGATGAAATAAACACTTATCCACAAAAACACTTTATTGATTAGTATTTTGATAGCATTCTGTTAGAGTCAATGGCTATCATGGTACATAAAGTACATTGTGATGCTAACAAAAGTAAAATGGCAGGATGGGGATGAGATGACAGTACTATATCATGAGTTTAAAAACATGACAATAAGATAACATACAGTGGTATGACTTGACAATAAGATAACCTGATGGTTATGTTTATAAAACAATGAAATAACATGGTGGTTTATGTCATGACAATAAGAAAAACATGATGGTTATGTTTAACAAAAGAAAACATGTGGTTATGTCCTTGACCCTAAGTACCATGATGGTTATGATGTGACAATCAGATAACATGATGGTTACGGCATGGCCATAAGATAACAAAATGGTTAAGACATGGCCAACGATAACATGATGGTAATGACATGGCAATAAGATAACATGGAGGTCATAAACAAGGCAATCTTGATACATGAGTGTGGATGGAAGTCCAGATTTTGCTGACAAAGAAACAAATACCAGGATGGCATGATGGTAATTCAATGATGCTAAGACGCACATTGAAGACAGGGTATACTTCCTGTCTACATCAATCTTTGCTCGCAAAAAATCCAACATTACTTAGACCCGCTGTACAGATTCCCGAGCGACTGTGTTAAACAGTGGGACAAATGCAAAACTTCCATGAAAGTAGTACTTTCCCAGGAATCGTAGGAAAAGCACCTGTTATAAACATGTCAAGAGTGATTGCAATATTTTCCACAGGACATCTCTGGAAATACTCTGGACATCTTTCAAAATGTTCAGGGAATGTTCACGGCACTGCGACATGTAGTATTAGAAACAAATTCTGGTGGAAAATAACTCTGTCCCATTTTCAAGGGTTTACACATCAGAAACAATTAGCATCAGACTGGAATACCATGTGATCAGTCAGCCAATTAGATCAACTGATCATACAGAGAATTTTCAAAATGATAACTGGAAGTCTGATGTTAACAAGTTGTGTAGAAATTAGTTGAAACTTTAATTATTGAGGTAATTCAGTTCAAAGTTCATACTGAGGATTCTGAAATTACAAGAATAAGTATGTTACATAATTGACCAATAAACAATACTTACATTTGTAATTATGCTAAATACCACATGCATGGATCGTTGTATATCACATTGCATAGAATAAAGTCAATGAAGCTAAAGGAACAAAGGCTTCACAAAGATTTTATAAATAATACGCATAATGACAACAGATGGAACTTTAGTACTTTCTTGAATGATTTCATCATTATTTAAGAGTAATAATCTTTGTTCACAAGTATGTATATGCTTAAAAGATATTCAAAGCAGTCACTTTTAACTGGCAAAGATTAATTTTCCTTGTTCAATAATTTATATCAATAGTGTTTGACACATACAATAAAATCATATTGCTTGTACGGAAGTGGTATTGCTCACATACATGTACAACCAAAAAAGTCTAAATAAATCACATTTATTGCATTGAATAAATTGGACTCTGCTGAATCAATCCGGAAAATTTTTCATGGGAACGTCCGTGGAATCACTCCGGAAAATGGTCCCTGGAACAGTACTCTGGAAATCCCTGGACATTTTTCCACATTTTCCACAGTATTCCATATCCAGCTCCGAGGAAAGTTTGATCTGAATACCTGGAGTCCGACTTCCATGGAAAATTCACAGACCATGTGACCCCCAGGGTGGGCCAATACTTGATCCTAGTGACATAATTTGAAACAAACTTGGGTAGTCGGCCCACTGGATGATGCCTCATACCAAATATGAAAGCCATAGGGGGCCATGTGTTTTGACAAGAAGATTTTCAAAGTTGTTCCCTTATATAAGTCTATAATAACATCATGTGCCCCCAAGGAACGGGGCCAATTTGATCCTAGGAGATAATTTTGGAACACAATCTTGGTAAGGACCATTAGTTTGAAGCTTCAAACAGATATCAAAGCCCTAGGACCAGTGGTTTTGAGACCAAAAATTTTAATGAAACTGTTTCCATTTTTGGTTGCCATGGGAACCACGTTCTGTACGGAATCAATTCTTTGAACAATTATTAGCAAGAAGTTCACACAAGAAAACATCCCTGTGAAGTTTCAAACAAATTGCCTGGTGGTTTATAGGAGGAGATGTTGTTGAAGGAAAATGTTGACGGACCCAACACACGATGGCAAAGGACAAGCACTGACCACAATAGCTCCCCTTGAGCAGGTGAAGCTTAAAAAACAACCAAAACATTTCATGTAATTTATAAGGAAATGAAATGAAGTAATTCAGCCAGACGCCCACACCTTTTTTCTGATAAATATTTGATTTTTGTTACCTATGCCCATAAAAGGTAGAGTAGGTAGATATCAAAACAGATCGACAAGGCCATGATAGACCGTTATTCTATTGGATGGTTTTTTAGCTGGCAACCAGACAACTTTATGATTTTAATTGAAATTTCACAAAAGATAAAATCTACAGCCACTAAACATTTTGTACTAAAATTCAGTTCACCTCCTATTTTAAATCTTTGGGAAGACTAAATGATCATAAATTATTCTTCTCTCTTTGAAGGAAAAAAAAATCCACTTTTGAATTGTCAGACAAGTTTTTGTAGATTAAGAGTAACCATTTTGTGATAGATAACATAAAATAATATTCGATTAAGTACTCAAGCGTGATAGCCCTCAAAAATCTTTCATAAATCACTAAAAAGACTAACGTTCCAAATTAAAGATAAGTAAAAAAATTCAGAATGTACAAAGAACCCATAATAAATTTCAAAGGGGAATCTTTGGAAAAAGTTGTATTTTTAGCCTGAATTCTGTCAATTTAGCTGCAGGAACCTTATAATAAATATTTAATATGTAACAGAAGTCATAAGCTAATTGAATCAACCTCCAAATTATTATTTGATTAACTTCATTCCCAACAGAATTTTTCTGGAGATTCTGTTTAATTTTTGATAACCTTTATCAGACCATTTATCAGTATTTTAAATTGAAAAATTTTTAAAAGATTTTTCTGCAAATGAAGTTTAAGCTTCATTATAAAAAAACAACAACGCTATTACAAGAGACTCATACAGGATGGGGTGGGGGAGTAAAAAGAGGACAGAGCATTTGAAAAATTAAAAAATTCCAGTTTTCTGTCTATAATCTTAAGTAATTAAAGCAGTAAAGTATTAAAAACGCTATGGCCTTTCATTACATGTGTAAAATGGTGTGTCTGTGTGGGCATGTGGGGTTTGGGGAGCGGTTGTGGAGGTTTACACTTGTGCAGTCCTGGTGCCAGAATAATGGGAAAAATTCTGTCATATAGTGAGTAGACGATAGAAAAATAACTTCATTTTTTTATCAAGTTTAAATGATATCCACAAATAATAACAGTTATGAATATTTTTTTTGGTTGGGTTTATTATTTAACAACAATTAATAGATCATAGATCATAAGGTCACTTTCCCACTATTGGTGGTAGCGAAAAACCTCTCCAATGCCCCTCCAGGCAATATGTAAGCATGTTTGGGCACCGGCAGAACCACCAGCCTTCCAATAGCCGTCTCCATGAAAGAATTCCACACCCTCACAAAAGGTTACACAGTGAAGGTAAGTTATAGTCAGTGACCTTTTACCTCTTAGCCTTTAGGATAAAACTGTGCAGAAACAGTAACTTCTATGTTTAAAAAGGGAGCATAATTCCAAGTGATTATGGGGTTCAAAGTATGGACCTTGTAATCCAATGAGGGTAATAACTCTGTAGTATTAAATAAAAGCATATAAAATTACTTGTACTTGTAAGTTAACAAAGGCGGCAATATCATGAAATAAAGGTGCTAGAGTTATTAACCTAACTACTGTTTGAAGCAAATATATTGAGCCGTGCCATGAGAAAACCAACATAGTGGGTTTTTTGCGCCAGCCTGGATCCAGACCCAGCCTGCGCATCTGCGCAGTCTGCCAGGATCCATTGCTGGTCGCTTTTATAGCCTGATTGCAATTGGAGAAACTGTTAGCGAACAGCATGGATCCTGAACAGACTGCGCAGATGCGCAGCTGGTCTGGATCCATGCTGGTCGCGAAGCCCTATGTTGGTTACTCTGGTGGTGGCTCATTCAGTAATTACAAGATAGAGTAGAAATATCAAACATCTAGAACAAGGCAGAAACTGGGTGAGAAGAAGGTACTTTTTTTCATATACTTTGTATAGTCAATATGTAATGTTGCTGATTTAAAGACTGCAGTCAAAGTTATCTCACATCCCACTTTTAAAAATGCAGTGAGAAAAAAAAATGTTTATGACAACTCAATGTACCATACAAAATGCAGCAAGAATACTAAATTATATGCATCATATTCCTAATTCATACTTTTTTAAAATCCGGCATGAGCATAGCCTTCTAAAGTTATGTGATTTTGCACAATCAATTTGCTGTAATTTTCCATACTATTAACGATAGACTTTTTCAACCCTTCCAATTTCATAAAGAATTCAATGTGTAATTTAAAATATAATTGCACAAAAAACTGAGTGTTTGAAACCGTGAGATTTGTTAAGTGTATATCGTCTTCAAACAGAGAAAAAGATGCAAAACCTAAAGAAATCATACTTTTTTTAGGTAATCGCTTTATTGAGGGGTGCTGGTAAGGAGAGAGGGGGGTGGGGATGGAGAATACTCAATAGGGAATTTAAATATTCTTATCATTTTATATCTTATCAAAAGGATATGCACTTATATTTGAATTCAAGTGTTGAAATCAGCAAAACCTTTTTGTATTAATTGATCAGTACAAACAAACGCCTGAGTATTGAGGTTTACATGAAGGTGTGAAGTTGCATCAAAATAAGCTGAAAACAGGCAATCATGTAAATTAAATATCCTGTTATTTTTGAATAGAATGTCCTCTTATCTGTCACTCATTTCTTCCAACTGTAGCAGTCTTAAGAAATCCATCTATGGCTTTTCATATACATGTAGTGTATTTTTTGAGAAGATGATTTCTGGTTTATTCTAATGCATATTCTTTATCATCATGTGATATTTTGCCTCTGAAAAAATTTATCAGGTATTTCTGTCTCCAACAGCTTATAAACCACATAAAAGTATGTTGTAAATCCTTTCAGGTGACAGGCTACATTCCTTAATATCTTGAATTATGGAGAGATATATTAAGTTAAAAATTATAATAAGTGTGAACATGATTGTATCCTGTCCAGATATTGTAACATTTTATGTTTACCAAATTTTTCAGAAATGTTTTTTTTTTTTCGATAAAAAGTTTGAAATATTTTATTTATGTGCAGTTTCTACACAAGGGTTGCAAAATTTGAAATGTCAACAAATGACCTAAATTTTGTTTGTGTTTTTCCTTCATCATTGGATGCTCTGTTTTGAAAGTTTGATACATGATATAATGTTGTTTTTTCCAGACCTACAGCAGTATCAACCTTTTAAAGTGGTATTGTCTTCTTTATGCCAAAATTTTCAAAATTTTCTCGATCATTGGAATTTCTAAGAGATTCAATTTTCTTCTTAGACATTACTAATATGTTCATAATATTTGTGTGGACTAATTTTCATGGACAAACATCTAAATTAAATCACTTTACAAAATCACAATTCCCATTCATTTTACTTTAAAAAGTATAGCATCCATGAATTTACAACTAAAACAATTATGAATTAACATCCACGATGAAAAATTATTGTTCCAACCAAAACCAAGAAATTTCATGCCTACAAAATGAGCTATTTTCACATTAGTCATAAAAAATATAGACTGTAAAAAATTGAAGATTAGGTACTGGTAAACTACTGTGTTAATCACATGTAAAAATTGATTGTAAATATGAAGAACTTCATCTGTAGTACCTTCTAGCCACATGAAAGTAAAACTCTAAATATGACAGAGAACCTTCAGCATTCAATGACTTGAGCATCAGGACTGATTCAAGCAATCCATTAGTCCCCAGCCATTGTCCCTTATACAGTCGACGATGTTTGCTCAAAACGGATAATTGAACACCGTTCTTTGCGAAAACTCATCATCAGTCCTGGCAAATTCCCATTATAAAAGTAATTGATGGCTCAAACTACTGATTACTCAAACAAATTTTGCCGTCCGATCTAGTTTGAGCGCACGATAAGTTTTGACGTATTTTCTGTCAAAATCTGGATACTTGCTAAATATCCCCTTGCATCTTTGGAGCTATCGCTGTTTTGACAGTATACCGGATATTTTAAATATTGATATTTTTATTGTATATGGTAATCATGTGCTATATATACCCAATTTTTAAAAATGCCCTTAACATTGGGATGTGCCATACACCTGGGCATGTTCTGTTTAACATAATATTTTTTATTTTATTTACGTTTTTAATGGTTGCCTATATAAACCCATTTTAAAAATGCATAACATTGCAATGTGCCATACACCTGTGGAATCCCTTTATTTGTGTAATATCAATAATTAAAATAAACCGATACTGTTGATGGTATAATTAACTTTATTTCATATAATGTCATTAACAATATTTCTTTAGATTATCACAGACTTGAAAAATTTGACCGAACTATTTCTGTAAAAATAAACTCAAGCATTCAATAGAAAAAAAATGAACATAAAAAAACCCCTAAACTTAACAATAATCTTAAACAAAAGTTACAATACACAAGACATGTAAAATCATTAAACAAGAGGCTGTACTTTTAAAAGGCGTCAGAATGAATCTTCCATTAAACAACATACAAAGTTTTCTCTTGTACCTGAAAACACAAAACATACAAACAATTTCAAAAATAAAAATTCTCCCTGTAGAATTTAAGACTTAAAATTTGAATATAAACCTAAACAGTCTTAAAATGTAAAGTGTTTCTGTTGTTAAGATGAAACCATCTTTCAGCCTTTAATGTAATCGCAATAATGGTATACCGTACATAGAAAAATGGACAAGACATTTTGAACAACAACAATTAATGTGTTACAATTTACACTGTTAACAAAACTTTATCAGCAAAAAGCCTCAGTTTAAACTTCTCACACATTTTTAACAGCTGGTAAAAAAATCTTGTTCATTCCTTGAAAAAAGTGTCATCTGGTTTTATAAACTGAAGTAATTGAAATATAGGGCTTTCACAAGTACGAAAATTAAAATTTGCAACTTTCATTAACATACTCATGAGGATTTATGTTATAACTAATAAAAAACTTCTCCACAGTCTGAATATCAAAAAAGTTCCATTTGATGTCCTGATTATGAGGTGTGGTACAAATAATGAAGAAAAAATGTTGTGCGCATATGCCGCGGTTTTATGGTATTCCATTCGATGACTCTCACCGCGATCTCTGCAGCCACGTGCAACACTGGAATCTCATCTTTGCAGCGTGCTTGATCTGAAAATAGTAAGGCATGTTTTATTAACTAAGACAGATAAAATAATACATTGTATACTATATACATAATACCTATAAGTTATGATAACTCTGGTACACCTTTAAATTCTTCATAATCAATGTTTTTTTGTGTTTACATGTAAAACATAAAAAAGCTATTAAAGTTTACCTGCACCATCTTGCAGACCATAAACAAAGCTGAATTTGACGTATGGTCAAAGGTTTAATATTCTTTCAACGCATATGCTAGTTTTCTTTTGTCTTAGGAGTTTTTTTGGTTTTTTTTGGATAATTTATTGTGAAAAATCTTTATTTCAAGAAACATAAATTCTGTTCCCTCTGAAATTTGTAAATGGTTTCAAAAACAGTTTGTTATTAAAAGTACAAAGGAGACTTTTTTATAGTTTAAAGTAAAAGTCAACCTCTTTTCATTTAAAATGGAGAAAAGTTGAATCTAATCAGACTTTAGATATATTAACTAATGAAGAAAAAAAATCCAGGTTTAAGGAAATTCTTTTATTTAATATGAAAACAGGTCATTGTCCCTGACAATCTTGCCCTCATCTAACCTAACATATTTCTTCTAAAGGGAAATAAATTATAAATGGGTGCAGTATGTTACAAATTTGGTGAAAACTGGTAATCATATTAATGTACAATGCCCAGAAGCAGCCCTAAACTCTTAAGGTAGTTCTGCACGTTACTTGGATCAAAATTTTATTTCCTCAACGTAGAATTTGATTAAACACTGAGTATTTCAAAACTTCAGATATACCTTAGAAAATTTAGGAAATACAAAAGATAGGGTCCGTGTGCTTGATTTGCTTGCTAGACTGTTTGAAAAATAGGGTCCCTCACGCAATATTTCATAATGGGAGTCTATCGAAAATCATAACTTTCATAACATTTTTCGCGAATAAAAAAATTTTCTACACTGTAGATTTGATGAAACTTCCACAGTTAGTAAATAAAGGACAAGGCCGATAATTTGCTGAACTAAAATATAATATCCGTGTTCTAATTTTTGAGATATTTGACCATGATTAAAGTAAACCGGACATTTCACGCAATTTTAAGACGTTATATTGATTATTTAACGAGTGATAGGTTTTAAATATCATATTTTGACTTTACAATAATAAGCAACAGTGCCATTGTAAGAACTTTACTCACAGGTTGCAATTAATTCATAACATGATTTTCTGTTTCCGTCCGCCGAATCCAGTACTTTATTCTCCGTTTCCCTGCAAAATGGCGTTACGCCATCACTTCCGGTTTATCAAACTGCAGAACTACCTAAATCTATTTTCATTTAATAATGATTTCAGAAATTTCCTCACTCACTTTTCCTCCTAACTCCTTTAACAAGCAGGGAAACCTAGTTTTGGATAATTAAACCGGTTGAGCTAAGTCCTTGTTGGTGACAAACTATTGACTGATCCCATAACATTAACTGGCTATGGAAGTAAAGACACTTTGAAAGTTAATTGAAAACTAATATGTGACATTTAACAAATAATATTTGTATTGACAGTTTCAGTATAACTCCAGATATTTAAATTTAATTCAAACTGATAAATGAAAATCGTACTTTTCCTTGTGACTGAAGCATTTGTGTATTCATGCTGGACAACAAAGAAATCTTTATCTTCACTTAAACATTTATTAACAATCCAGTTAAAGGTACTGTCTTACATTTGTAGAACCATTCAATAGGTTGACAGAAACTACAAACAAATTTTTTCCCATTGGACTGGAAAATGTTCATTACCTATGGGAAAAAATAAACATACAGACAGCAAGTGAGGTAGACTGCATCAGTCGTTAGAGTCTTAAATGTACACTCGACTTTGTAAGTCTACAAGTGAAGAGTATACACTGTGAACCTGAAACGGTCACATGATAGTGGCACTTTCCTACAACAAACCTAGCATGGCCCACAGCTGCACCTGTCGTTTTAACTATGCATGCATGAGATCACCTCTGTATGCTACAATGCCCATTCTCTCTTCTGTGGAGATGTATCCACACAATATGTTACCAGTGTAACACATTTGAATATATTATCTAAAAGTCCTTTCTTGCCAACCCATTCTAGTGGAGTAACACACGGTGTAAAACATTTACTATTTTACCTAAGCCTTACTTTGTCAATGTTCCGTGGGTAACATATGCTAATTGTAATATGCCTTACCTTGTCAATGGTTTCTTAGTAGTATATCTTTCCAGCAGGTACACTCTTTGGTAGAAGTTTTTCTAACTTTATGTCTTTCTAGTGGGTATCACACTTGTTGTATATATCCTAACCTATGGCTTACCTTGTCAAGTTTCTAAACAATTGCTAACCTTGTCAACTGCAGGAAACACACTTATACAGCAGGTAACCACTTTATACAGATATCTAACCTTATTCCTTACTTGTCACAATGCTCGCAGAAGGTAACACACTTACACAGATTATCTAAACCTATGTCTGACTTGTCAACATGCTCCAGAAGGTAACACCCTGTATACAGATTATCTAACCTATAGCTTACCTTGACAAACATGCCCAGAAGGTAACACACATATACCAGCAGAGTATCCAAACCTATGTCCTTACCTTGTCAACATGCTCCAAAGGTAACACACTTATACAGAATATCTAACCTATTTTGTCTTACCTTGTCAACAGGCGCCAGCAGGTAACACACTTAACAGATAACTAACCTATTCTTACCTTGTCAACATGCCTCCAGCAGGTTAACACACTGATACAGAATACTCTTTACCTTATGTCTTACCTGTCAACAGGCTCCAGCAGGTAACACACTTATACAGATATCTAACCTAGCTTCCTTGTCAAACAGGCTCCAGCAGGTAACACAATTAATACAGATATCTAACCTATGTCCTTACCTGTCAACAGGCTCCAGCAGGTAACACACTTATACAGATTATCTAACCTATGGTCTTACCTTTCAACAGGCTCCAGCAGTAACACACTTATACAGATTTATCTAACCCTATGTCTTACCTTGTCAACAGGCTCCAGAAGGTAACATCACTTATACAGATTACTTAACCTATGTCTTACCTTGTCAACAGGCTCCAGCAGTAACCACACTTATACAGATTACTTAACCTATGTCTTACCTTGTCCACATGCTCCAGCAGGTAACACACTTATACCAGATTACTAACCTTGTCTTACCTTGTCAACATGCTCCAGAAGGTAACACACTTATACAGATATATCTAACCTATATCTTACCTTGTCAACAGCTACAGAAGGTAACACACTTATACAGATTATCTAACCTATGTCACCTTTCAACATGCCCCAGAAGGGAACACACTTATACAGATATATCAAACCATGTCTTACCTGTCAACAGCCTCCAGCAGGTAACACACTTTAATACAGCGTATCTAACCTATATCTTACCTTGTCAACATGCTCCAGCAATGTTCTTCTGCCTTCTGGAGCCTCTGACAAGCATGTCAAAGCCTGAAAATAACAATTATTGAATGAATAATACTCCTTCTTATAACAACAAACAAAAATAGGAAATCTTTCATATAAAACAAATTAACTTAAATGTCACTATGATGGTGCACCAGAAATTTTACAACCACTAAGTATTCAGTCAAGTACCAACAGAAAACAAGCCATCAAATACTTATTGATGGCCATCAAGTACTTTCATATCTCTGGTTTCCTGCAAAAACTTTCTCAAGTGGTATTAATAAATAAATCTGAAATTGATGAAGCAGTTATATATTGTAGATAAGGACATGTATAGTTGATATGTCGACACAAATAATAAGTAAATGCTAGTCCCAACAGTCACTTCAGTACATGCTGTATGTTTATTTTCCAAGTGGAATAAGAATTTACATAAAAAAATATGGGTCATCATCCAAAAATAAGTTCTGAACACACTGAACGGAGATAAGCTATATCATTTTGTGTTTTCAATTGAAAATCAAGGATAAATATAACTGCTATGCAGTATATGGCTAAATGGATAATACCCCTTACAGAAGCAAGCCTCTGTGGCGTACATGCCGCGGATTTGCTGTGTATAATGCCGCGAACACAGTAGTACGGCCCAGAGGAGTACATTTTGCATACACCGCATGCCACGTACATGCTGCGTACTATTTCGACGAGTACACAGCATGTACGCAGGAGGTCACTAGTACACTTCAAGTACGGCAGCTACAGACTCTGAAAATTTTAGGGGGAGTACAACTGCTGTACGCAGAGGGACCTGTACAAGAAAATAGTACACTGCATGTACACCGCAGATACTTGAAATTTATAACACTTATAAATTAGTTGCATTAAAGTCGTTTCCCCTTGATGCCAGTTACGCCATTTTCTTCAGAGTTACCAAATTACATGCTACAAAAATTGATTTATTTTCATTGAAAAGTGGATGAAGAAAATCAAACTAATTTTAATTTTGACAACATCAATCTACATTATTTTGGTAAGGGTAAATACGTATTGAGTCCCTGTCACTTATCTGTTTTTCTGTTGTTTTTTCTGTCCAAATTGATCAGCCTTATTCATAAGAAAGTTGGTGGGGTAAGGAATTTACATTATCACCGCAGTTATCGCCACAAGAAGTACACAGCATGTATGCAGCAGGAGTACAACAGCATGGTACGCCGCAGACTCGGCCAGGAGTAAACACAAATGTACGCCGCAGGAGTACACAGCATGTACGCCGCAGGGGTAGTACACCGAGGCTCATTTGCATTGAAAAGTGTAAGTGCCGCGTACATGCTGCGTACCTTCCCGCATACTAAATTCCTCCCGCGTACATCCTGTGTACTTAGCCACAGCATTTTACCAGCAAGTATACGCGGCAGATAGCACCACTTGCATGCAAAAGTGTACTACAAACGTACTATCGGTGTATGTGCGTGTATATCCTGCGTACTTTTTTAAAGCCCTTGATGTCAGTAACACATCATGTACGCATCATATACCTGTATGTACACAGCAAGAGTACGCAGCAGGCCTTTTCCTTCTAGTAAGGGGGACCATAAAAGAAAAACACATTCAGTTAGACGAATGGCAGGTAAAATGTGGCAGGAAAAGTATCGCATGATGCAGGTCTTAAACAACAACTTTCAGTCACATTATTGAAAATCAAAAAGGTTAGTCCTTGATACGCTCCAATACATCACAGCTCTAATGGCACAAGTTCATCCAAACTACAGAATATTACACAGACAAGTCTAGTTTTCAAAAGGAATGTGTAAAAAATGGATTGATTACACGAAACACTGAATCACGGTATTGGTGAAATGGTTTTAATTAATTTTGTTTGATGGGACAGCAACATAATGACCACTTGGCCACTTTACTGGTAGTGGTGTTGCTTTAGAAACAATAAATTAGTAACAAATTAACAACCATGTTCCTAAAATTTGAAAATTTTTATGTCCTATTAATATTTAACCCTTAGCCTGCTAAATTTCTAAAATGGACTGGTCCATCCTTCAATTAGGGCAATACCCATTGTATCTTCAAAGGGGTGTTTTCACTGTAAATTTACTGACTGAATAGCGAACAAGTCAGACCATGATCAGACCTGCACGGATTGCAGGCCTGATCTTGGTCTGCACTGGTCCGCACAGGCAGATACAATTGCCGCCAGTCAGGGGTAAAGGTATAAGAATGTCAGGAAAATGAACAGAATAAAGAGTATAGAGCACTTTTCTGGGGACAATTTTGATATTCCCTTGTAGTTTTTAGCCCACTCACAAAATGAAGGGTTCAAAGTAATTAAATACTCCAATGTCATTTGAGTGAAAAGAAGTTCAAAGACAACTGAGTGTAGAATGTCTTGCAACAGCTTTAAAATACTACACATTCTAGCAATGTTTGGTTTGCATAGATACCAACTCAGGTTGCATATTACAGACAGCTTCTAAAGAATACCTATCATAAAATTAATGTTCATATTCAAAATAAATAGGAAAATCTATGACATATATGTTTTGCAGCCAAACTACACTCTTGACATGAACGTACTCATAAATGTATACTTTACGACACACCAAATGACTATCTATATCTTTAGCTTTATTCATGGGCAATAAAACTTCGATATAAAATTGAAATTTGACATTTCGTTTGTAGCTATGTCTAGGTTATAAAAGTTGAGTAATAATAAAACTTTATATTAAGTAAGTAAGTAGAGAAGGATGTTATGCTACGGTTATTTCATGCATGAACTTTACCTGATATAGGCAAAACTTTATTAATAAAGTGATAAAAATTTGTTGTCAGTGATGTAGAAAGTTTATAAAAAGAAGCTGGATGCAGTTTTAAGATTATGTTAGATTTGAGAACTAGACTAAAATAGATTTCATATTTATTTATCAAATAATTAAGGCCTTCCAGTGGTTTGTCCCCTGATTTATCACTGTTCAGATGTGCAGGAATTGAACCAGGATGGGTGTTATTAAACAATAAATCACAAGAAGACCTTGATTGTTTTCATTCTTACATGCTCATTGAAATATTTTGATCAAAAATTAAGCTGGTCTTCATTTATGGCGGGTATTAGTGAACCGGTCCTCATGCGACATGTTGACTCATAATAGACGTCATAATGCCTCCTCTTACTGGTCCTCGTGTCAACCGTTGTTGTTGCAGAATATATAGATCTTGACCTTCTTCTGTTGTTTGACTGGCAATCAATCCAGCTATGATTAGAATGCTATTTTATATTAGGTTCCATCACCATTATGCCACTGGTCTGAACAATAGGAAACACCTACCAGGTAATAAAACCATGCATGGCCGAACTTAATAGATCATTTTAGAATGTACTTCACTTTTTAACACAGTGCAAAAACAACTAATGTTACATGATGTAAAAAGAATGCACAAATAGCTATCCACGTAATTATCATACTGAAAGCTAAATTTTTGGGCTAACAGCATTTAATCTGTATTAGTAAATTCTCAGTTAAAAGAAAGATAATGACATAGTAACAGTGTAGAAATCATACAATAGAATACAACACAATAGATAAAGTTCTATAAAGTATTACCTTTAGTGGGCATTTGGCTCGACCTTCACGGGTAGCATCATCAACAAAGGGAGACAAGTGGTGGTATTGCTTTCGCTTCTAATGCTGTGTACTTTCCCTTTGTTGTAATTGTGATTCTACAATATACAAATATTACTGCTATCTGCAGGATTAGTGCTGTAGCAGGCCATGTACCTCATACATGTCTTACAATGATAAAAACTTAGATTCAAAGCATTACAAAAAGCACCACCTCTGTACAAAGTCGACTCCACAAAAAAAAGAACCTTAACAAAATTATCAACGAGACAATAGGTTCCAGAAGAGTGTAAGCAACAATCCCCTTTGATTTTTTTCACAATAATGCAGTCAAACACAGCTTGTTCAAGTCTCCAGGCCGACTGGAGCAATACATGTGATCCCTTGCTAGTTTTCCTAGTATTTTCCATATGTTATGTGCTTTAAACCTTAGATAGAACTTGAGGTTTTTGCTCATCCCCTTGCACTTGAGAGATCTGTGTTTACCAATAACTTACATCATGAGAGCACCTGCTGCATTAGCTTTAACATCAGGTGACTTGTCTTCAAGTAGACCAACCAGTGCCGGCACTGCATTCACTTCTACAGCTTTGTTCTTGCCATCTAATGGTGCACTAAGAATAGAGAAAAGGACTTCAATGGTAATGTGGAATAAAAGGAAATTGTACATCAGAAACCAATTTTTTTTTTTACATATGAACAATGACACACTACATTATGATTTTTAACGGAGGTTGTCTAGTGTCCAATACTCATTCTTGCAATAAACTTTGATTGAATCTTTGAAGCACATTAAAAGGGAGTCAGAACTTGTTTAAAATATTACCGTACTCTTACTTTTTAAAGTGTAATGCTGGGTGGCAGTCCAATCCAATCAAGTGAATCCTTGTTGAAAAATAACAAATAACAATACTAACAAAGAAGATGTCATATCACAAACCGTACATGTCACATAAACCAAACCTGGTGGCCAAAACCTTGAAGAAACAAATGATATGATTTTACAATATGATTAGTTAGCACTCGAACCCTGACCTACATGATTCAACAAAAAACTGCAAAATGAATTATTTACCTGAGGTCCATGACATCTCGTGCAGCCCGTGCTCTGATGACAGGATCTTTGTGTGGAAGAAGTGAAAGTAAATACTTCATTGCATCCACTCTCAGGCCTTCTCTGTGTCCACACGCATACAAAAAAATGTAAATGTATCTAGTATAAGTGTCTGAAAATAAAAATAAAGTTAAAATCGTTACCACAAAACAATGACTGGAATGGCATGAGCAAAGGCAGTGCCTTCCAGTGTACAGACTGGTCTGGTTTGTACAACAATTATTCACCCATGTTTCATAACTGCTCAATGTTATTTTTCCTCCTTATGCCACAGTATTGTTTCCAATACAAGAAACTAAAACTGTTTATCTTCAGAAAAAAGATCTGCTTTAAATTTCCAGAGGCCTTATGACAGAATCCTACATATTATCAAATATATAAATTCTTTTCTCAGAGACAATAGCATATTAATTTTCATTAGTTAAAATTAATTATTTATGACAATGATTGTAGAACAAAGTTTACTACCAATTGATGGTAAGTGGCCGCCATGGCCAAGTGGTTAAGATTGCTGACTTCGAATCACTTGACATTCTGAAACCTTGTTCGGTGTGTCCAATTCTTGCATGTGTGGAAGCCATCCAGCTGGCTCACAGAAGTTCAGTGTTTCTACCCAGGAGCTCACCCATGCCTGAAATAATGCCTGTGGGACACCTTGGATCTTCCTCCACTATCAAAAGCTGGAAAGTCGCCATATGATCTACAATTGTGTCATTGTGATGATAATCCCAATAAACTCAACTTATGTTTACCATGCCAAATGGCTGCTTCCTACACTTCTAACAACAAGGTGACTGGACTGACTACAGTCCAGTACTTAGACTTCACCCCTTCAGGCCATATAACTGTAAGCTTTATAGTATGTACTGCAGAAAAAATCTTTCTTTTAAGCGATAAAATATACCTTAATTTCATCCACTTCACTTTTCAATTTCATGACTAAAGTTCCTATCAGATCTGCTGTCACAATACCCTCAGCACCTGAAACAATCAAATAATGACATTTCTAAATTTTAATTATTTCAATTCTTAAATTTCCAAATTTTCAGTGTGGCAAAAACTATTACAGATCAAATAAAGTAAAATGTTGTCAGTAAACACTCTGTTACCGGTATATTCTACTGCAATTTCAAAACTAAGAAATGACCAGACATGTAGAAAAGACTTTTGTCTTAACTGTATGAAGTCAATGTGAGAGGTGTATGCCTAACACTTGTAATTTATATCAAGTCCAAATATAAAGAAAATTTGAATTTTCTGTACAAAAACTGACTTTTAAATACAGGTTATATTTTTTTATCATTAATGGACATCATTTTCAAACTTCACTTCAAAGTTTCAGACAGATACTAAGAAATAATCACTAGACTGAAAATATAATTAATATGTGCATTAATTTTACACATACTCTAAATTACAAACATATATTGCAAAATTTCTTAACTTCTTTGTCATAAAAT
This sequence comes from Mercenaria mercenaria, assembly GCF_021730395.1. NCBI lineage: Eukaryota > Metazoa > Mollusca > Bivalvia > Venerida > Veneridae > Mercenaria > Mercenaria mercenaria. Next base: position 41,010,010 of record NC_069377.1, on the reverse strand, counting down.
TTCCTGGTTTCAGTAAAATACCCACTAGTATTCTACAAGGAATTCAATTATTTTAAAATAGAACATAATGGAAACTTAAAACATTGAAGATAATGCAAAAAAATACTGTTCAGGAATATTTAAATCTCATTATAACATGGTTTGAATTGTTTGTAAGTTAAACAGAAAAGGAGATCAAATGTTGTATATTTTATGAGAAATGATGGCTTTGATGGAGGAACAGATGAAAAAACTTATGATGTCAATTATGATGTCAAACTGTCACATGACGAATGCTTCATTATATCTTGGTGGAACATAGTTCAGTACAATATTTATGAGCATGTTAAAATGAATATATTCAAGGCTGATGGTCTGATACATTGCTATGCAACATTCAGATGCTTGGATATATAACCACTCAGACTTGCTCCCTCATGGTTATATTCCTGGGCACATCAACTCTGACCTGTGGTAAATCGGATGATAAACCACACAAAGGCACTGAGTATTCAATAAATATACTTACCTAATGGTGTTTCTGAGATCATTTCTATTGCTTTATGAGCATTTTTCCTTGCAATGTCAACTTTATCATCAAACAGTTTAGACACTGGTGGAATGATATTGTGTTCAAGAAATGCATCTCGTCCAATAGCATGACCTGAAATGCATTGATCAGTTACATTTAGTTTGAAAGTGTAGTTTAAAATCAAATTAAAGTAACAAATAAAGCAATTCAGCCTTTTTGTGCCACTGGACCTTATCTAAATACCAGTGCAATATGAATGATCCTGGCCCTGGAGTCTGAACCCACAACCTGCTGGTTGAGTTTATGACATCTTATTCTCTAGACATATAAGAGCTTGAAGCTGTGAGTTACATCCATGAATATTAGCATTGGTTCAAGTTTGTCCTGCAATGCATGCTGTCAGAAGAACTTTATTCATAACATCTTTTTGAATTGTGTCTCCATTTCACACTTACTTCTACAAGTTTTTATCAAGTTAAAAACCTACTTTTTATTATTCAAATACAATTAACACTTGAAACTTTTCTGAATTTTTTTTTTTGATCTAGCAGGAGCAGAAATCATTATTAGTTGCTTAAATAGTGTTACTTTAACATACAGCATTAAAATAGGGTCTGCCTACCGTAACAAGAGCACAACTTGTGGTTGCTAGTGCTTTACAAAAGGCAGTAAGTAAGAAAAAGAGTTATTGTTCTTGGCCTTCTCATGTTCTTACACATCTACCTATAGTTCTTATAGCATTCAAGAAAAGTGTGCCTAAATGAATAAAACAACCAAGAAATACCAATTTTCTATGTTGAAATAGATCATAAAGCTTATAATATGTAAGGGAGAGAGTTATGGCTCTTGATCTTCTTACTCATCTTATGATAATACAAGGGTGTATAAAGTATCCAAGAAAATCTGACCTAAACTAATAAAAAATCTCCCAAGAAATACAACTTAAAAAGGGCCAGAGTTTGAATTTTGAAAGTGTTTCAGACTTGAAAATGCAGTAAATGTTTTCTTAACCTTTAGTCTGCTGGTGGCGAATTAGCAGACCAAGATTAGCCTGCACATCCGTGCAGGCTAATCATGGTCTGCACTGTCCGCTATTCAGTCAGTAAATTTTCAGTGAACACCCCTTCAAATAATAAATGGTACTGCCTAAACTGAATGATGGACCAGTCCATTTTAGGAATTTAGCAGGCTAAAGGTTAAAACAGATAGGCTGTCTAAGTAAGGTGAACACTGTCTACTTGTACTTACATCCTATAACAAACAAGCACTCTGTAGATTTTTGTCTGACTGTTGTATCAGCATCTGATAGCAATTTCTTCAAACTCTCTGCTATACCTATAAAACATATTTAGAAACCAAATTTAATTTCCTTAAGCTCTTAAAGAGACATGTACTCTCAATATTTACGTTTTTTTTAATATTTTTCTGTCTGAAATGTAGGAAGTGCCTTCAAAGTAAGTAATAGTAGATAAAAACTCAGAAATAAGTAGTTCAGAGAGTTCTGGGCAGTATGATTGTGTAGTCTTTAAATTATGTTACTGTAGAACAACTCTTGATGTTAGTCGCACAAAAGAAATATGATTTAAAGTAAAAGAAATTTTGCTGTTCTTACATTATACTTATAAACTATTTTAGATACATTGCTATTTGTGTGACAGCCTGACAGGGTGAGAAAAAGATGTTAAGTCAGTCCCACACTGCACCCCTTGCTTACAAGACGTGTACTCTACCGACTGAGCTAACCAGCTGCACACTGTACCCCTTGCTTACATGACGTGTGCTCTACCGACTGAGCTGGCCAGCTGCACACTGTACCCCTTGCTTACAGGACGTGTGCTCTATCGACTGAGCTAGCCAGCTGCACACTGTACCCCTTGCTTACAGGACGTGTGCTCTACCGACTGAGCTAGCCAGCTGCACACTGTACCCCTTGCTTACAGGACGTGTGCTCTACCGACTGAGCTAGTCAGCTGCACACTGTACCCCTTGCTTACAGGACGTGTGCTCTACCGACTGAGCTAACAAGCTGCACACTGTACCCCTTGCTTACAGGACGAGTGCTCTACCGACTGAGCTAACCAGCTGCACACTGTACCCCTTGCTTACAGGAGGAGTGCTCTACCGACTGAGCTAACCAGCTGCACACTGTACCCCTTGCTTACGTCCTCTACCGACTGAGCTTGCCAGCTGCACACTGTACCCCTTGCTTACGTCCTCTACCGACTGAGCTAGCCAGCTGCACACTGTACCCCTTGCTTACAGGACGTGTGCTCTACCGACTGAGCTAGCCAGCTGCACACTGTACCCCTTGCTTACAGGACGTGTGCTCTACCGACTGAGCTAGCCAGCTGCACACTGTACCCCTTGCTTACAGGACGTGTGCTCTACCGACTGAGCTAGCCAGCTGCACACTGTACCCCTTGCTTACAGGACGTGTGCTCTACCGACTGAGCTAGCCAGCTGCACACTGTACCCCTTGCTTACAGGACGTGTGCTCTACCGACTGAGCTAACCAGCTGCACACTGTACCCCTTGCTTACAGGATGAGTGCTCTACCGACTGAGCTAACCAGCTGCACACTGTACCCCTTGCTTACAGGACGTGTGCTCTACCGACTGAGCTAGCCAGCTGCCTACACATATTCTTCCCTTTTTAGTAATGAAGTCCTATGATTCCTATATTGTGACATTTCTTTTAAGAAATATTGTATGTTTATATAGAGGCAACTCTGAAAGCATCATCAAAGATCACACAAACAAAACAGTTTCTGACATGTGAAGATTTGCAATAACAAGAAAAAAGTTGTGTTCTGTTACAAAACACAATTAGTTAAACAAATAAAATGAGACTATATAATATATCTTAAAGCCTTCTGCGTGGACCCTGTATAGCCCCTTATGATTTATAGGTTTGTAGTTTATCATACATACATAACTCTTATACAGAAAAAAATATAGTCAAATAAAACAATAGGCAAATATCCAAATTTAATGATACATGTATTTGGATATGATTACTTTGCAGTCCATTTTTCTTAGAGGTCCAGTCCAAAATAAATATATCATAAAACTTGATCTGTTAGAACTGTAATGAACTACTATGCACGGAGGTACATGTATACATTAAGCCAAATAACTCTTTTAGCTAAAGAAAATATGAACTTGTCCAAGAAACTTCTTACCAACTTTCAATGCTTCTGCAATATGTTCTGGGTCATGTAAGTGATCACAAAGGGACATAACAGCCCTCTGACGTGTCATCAGGTTTTCATCATTCAGTTCTCTATTCTGGAAGGAAGCAACAGTACAAATTGAAAATCGATTTTATTTGAAGCCTTATAAGGCTAAACAGCTTACATATATGGTTATATAACATCTTGATCAGAGGCCGCAGCCTGACATCAATTGTATTTTAATCTGTAGTTCCTTACAGATCAGAGCCCACTATTTCACTACATGTTTTCACCTTCTACACCATGTTACTTTGATGATTAAAACAAGGGTTTTTATTATTTTTCTATCTATGATTGATTATATGTCAAAAGTAAATTTATACATATATACGACTGACTTGTGATTTTTCTTTACTAAAGCACCATTTTGTTAATGTTATGCTTTTTATTTCCAGTATCTTTGCAGTGAAAAGCAAGACAATTTATCAAATGGAACAACTTTTTTTATCTCATTAAAATCCTATAATGCAGGTTTTCAGTTAATCAAAAAAAAAAAAAAAAAAAAAAAAAAAAAAAAAAAAAAAAACTTTATTACAAAGGAGCATTTAAGAAAGGCAATGAAAAACTGATTAACATACATGTAAGGAAGACAAAACAACAGTTACTGATACCATGCTCATTGAAAATACTGGAAAGGATCCCCTTGTGAAAATATTCAAAATAGTATTGAAATAGCCATGCCATTCATTCACAAAAAGAACTTGAAAATAATTCTACCAGTGCATATCTTCAATTCCAAATTAAATTGCAACAATAATCTTTTAAATAAACATTAAAAAGGCAGGAGCCTATGGATGGTTGCCACTGTAAGAATGAAGACTGAGTATTGATTGAAATTGAGAACAGGTAAAGAGCACTTGTTCCAGAAATGAAAGAATCATTTCAGCAAAAAAAGGAAACTGACCCCACATGATAGGGGTTTCCCAATGGATCTAGGCAGCCCCTATTCTAATATAGCCCTCCTGCTTAGCTCAATAGGGAGAGAGCAGATTTACAGATTGCGGGGTCATGAGTTTGATCCTCGGGCAAGGCATAATTATGTTCTCCATGACGATTTGATAAAAGACATTTTGTCTGAAATCATTTGTCCCCCACCTCTGATTCATGTGGGAAGTTGGCAGTTACTTGGGGAGAACAGGTTTGTACTGGTACAGAATCCAGGAACACTGGTTAGGTTAACTGCCTGCGGTTACATAACTGAAATACTGTTGAAAAATGGTGTTAAACCCAAAACAAACAAATACTTATACTGTTGGCAATACAATAGGTTTTTCTTTCTTAAGTTAATGTACAACTGTACAGGACAAAGTATAGAATATATCATTCAACATGCGAATATATTTCTACCTAAGCACTGTTTATAGTTTTTCAACCCATACTCCTCTTCTCTCAACACTGCTATTTTGCTGTAAATAATTTTCAGGATGACACTGGATAAATCTTCCCCTAACAAAATCCTACAAGACTGATTTCCTATTAAATGAAATGGTCATGTTTTCTTTAAAAAATAAATTTTTGAATGAAAATTGCAGTCTGCCAATATCAGTGAACATTGCGACATGTGATGATGAACTGATATCATGAAGTTGCTTTAAAATTATGAGGGTGAAATGAGAGTTTTTTGTTCATTTGTTAAACCATTGAAAAGACATGAAATAAAAGGAAACTGTTATTTGTCACCTCAACGCAAGAAGCAGATAACTGCACTGACTTAATTTAAAAGGACCTATCCACTTTTTGCACTAAGGTGACGTATTGTTTTACACATAATATCAAAATAATCTTCTATTCCTGAATTTGCATCATTAATTTGGTGTCAATGGGTGAAAGATATTATCATTCAGTAATGCTTGAACAGTTAAAAAGAATGTTTATGTATAAATTCATTTAATTCAGATACATTTTTGAATGTCTTAAATCTATTTAAATACAATGTTTAGTCCAACGACAATAAAGTCACAAGTACTGAAAATATCCCGAAAGTTTACAATGCGCATGTGCAGCAAGTTGGCATGTGAAGCAAAGCAGAGGTGAAGGGGCAGGCACCCCTATACTTATTTATCTAAAAATAAAGTTACCCCTAATACAGCTGCTCTAATAACTTTAAATTTTTAAGACATTTTTAAACTACTATTGTTATAGAGACTGCTAAAGTTCAAGTGCTCCCAGATGTCAAATAATTACAAATAAATCACGAAAAACCAAAACTCCTTGAATAAAGTAGCCTGGAGTTACCAGAATTGGTGGGGATAAGGATTCATCTTTTGATATATTGAAATTATTTTATTTCGATACATTCTTTACTTGTGCATCCTCAGGAGGTTCAAATTATATAAAACCAGCTTTCATTTTCAAATCAGAGCCTTTCTAATAACATGACCCCCATAAACAATATCACCAGAATCAGTGTACTCATAGTCTATATGGTTAGGTGATATTATAATGTAAATGTATGTTCAAAAATTCAAGTTATCATAAAAGCATTACCAGTACTCTCTGATCATGAAAATGGATTTATTTACTGGTATTTGTAATATTTTTGCCAAGTAAGGTTAATCATAGAACAGGCTATAGAAGCCACCATACAGTCTCGCCCTTTGCATGCAGCAGTATAAGGTGCGAATAATACTGACATCCTTTATAGTTACATTGTAATTAGTAAGAAGATGAAATTTAGGGAATACCCGGTATGCTTAGCTAATTCTGGGTATTGCATACAGTGCTCTAGGGTATAGCAGATTTTAGGGTATAGAGGATAGGTTGATTTTTTTTGCACTTAGATACAGATTATTGTATAAATTTCCATCTCATTCTTTTACTGACTTGCAGACAGGAAAACTGACATACATTTCAAATGTTAACAGCACATTTAACAACTTGCAACATGTCCAGAACACAGCAGCTCGTGTTATCACTAAGACACACCCGTCTCAATAATATAACACCGGTTCTGCAGGTTGCCAGTGAAATACAGGGTACAGTACAAGGTTCTGACCCACACCTTCAAGGCTCTGCACAGTCAGTTCCCTGCCTATATTAAGGAATATGATAGAAGAGTATAAACCGGTTAGAAACCAAAAATCTCAAGACAAGCTGTCACTGGTTAAGCCAAACACTAAAACTGTGATGTATGGCAATCCCAGCTTTTCGTTCACTGCTCTCAAGCTTTGGAACTCCCTTCCCAGTTCACTTGCTGGCTGCTTTCAAAAACCTGCTAAAACCCCCCTTCTTTGTACAACATTTTGTTAACTGACTAATACATTTTGATCTTTTCATTACACAGCTTAAAACAGTATTTTATCCTAGGGTCACTTAAATACTTTTCAATATGTATCTGAAATGCATTTTTTGTTTGAATGTGTAATTGACTAATTGTGTGTATTGTTTGCAATTCATTCTGTAAAGCACTTTTGAACGTATACATGTGCATGAAATGACTGCTATATAAATGTGGTACATGTATAATATATATAATAAATGTTTGCTTGTCGTGTTATTTTTCACAGGTCATCATACGAAAATCTAAGCTATCCGTTAGATACAAGAAACAAATTTTATTTAAAATCGGTGTTACATATATAGACAACATTTAATAGCTAGGTTTAGCTATTGACCAACATAAGTAACCAAAGTATATTTCATAACAAAATAAAAGTGTACCTATTAAATAGATTAACAACATTAGCACATCACAATCAATGAGTAATACATTTATAACTTATACACGCATACAAATTTGGTTAAACCTGAAATACATCTGTTAATCTTGGCCTAGGCCTAAAAACTAGTTAAAGCATTTTATAGAGGTTAAAACACTGACTTGAAAAAGAACACTATTAAATGCATTTTTAGAAAATGGTTTAAGACATCTACCACATCAAATCAGATTTGTTATGGACTAGCTGATTAACAGCTGCATTTCAGAAGTCAATAAAGAACTACTTAAAAGCAAACAAATCATACTAAAAGGTACTTGTTACAAACTATAAAACAAATCAATGAGCAACTAAAACATGCATCTACTGAGTAATATGATTGTTCGAAGAAACTATCTGTGAAGTGAAAATGGCTGCACTGACTGCATACCCAGGGGTCGTCAATAGAAATAGCTATAAAACCAATAATAATTGTTCAATATATTTCAATATCAAATATAAAACAGTAACTGTTATTATTATTAATATTATTATTATTATACCTGATTTATATAGCGCCCTTTTCATGATAAACACGTTCAAAGGCGCTTTACATACAGCAACTGCAGCTACATGGCGCGAAATTCTTCCTCTACTAATACAGACACAGAGCCATCTGACCAGACGGACATAGTGAGATAAAGCCCCCAGAACAGATTTGAGAGAAATCCTTTTTAGATACAGTCTTGTCTGGCTAACTTAGCCTAGTTCTTTGCGAATAGACAGTCTGGTACTTTAACGTGCCCGGTGTATAGCACAAATACATGTGAAGCTGTCTTTCCAGAGAGAATCAGTACAAGCCTCTTAGTTAGGTGGGAGACACTCAAGAGCATCTCGGAAATTTCAAGTGCTTGGACTGGGATTAAAATTTCCCATCCAAATGGTTTATGACACAAAAGACAATCACACAGAATGGTAGTCTTACTCATTTGGCTTATCGGGATGACTTATTTTATGATCTGATATTTTATAGTTGTTATCCTTCTAAGCCTTACCCGTAACTGCATTTTACTGTTGGGAAAACAAAGATTTTTAAAAATGAAAAAAAGTCATAAAATACTGTCAAAACTTACTTACTCTAATAAATTAAACATTAAAATTCATGTAGAAACTTTAAATGGGATGAATTTAACGCATAATTTTTAATAAAAGTCTTAAATCTTCGCAAATATGATGTGAACAGGTACGAGGCGATATCTACATGACACCGGTTTCAATACACAGCAGACCGCCGTTCACACTAAATTGCAGAAACAAAACACAAAATATACATTCAAAAAATGTCAGAGAGGCAATTTTATGCTTTAATGTCAACATAAATGTGATCATTACAAATACATTGTACATGTACCTGAAAATGTTCCCAATAGATTTCATTGGGGATTTCCTAATAGAAATATGTAGAATAAGTTTGGACTTGACGGGACAGTCAAAAGTTTGTCAAAATAATGGGACGTTTCGGAACAGCGTGATAACTTTTGACTGTCGCTGTCTCCATCACATCCAAACTTATTCCGCATATTTCTGTTAGGAAATTCCCAATGAAATCCGTTGGCAACGTTTTCTGGTACATGTACAATGTATTTGTAATGATCACATCTCTGACAATGAATTTATGTTGACATTAAAGCATAAAATACCCCGCTGACAATTTTGGAATGTATATTTTGTGTTTTGTTTTTGCAATCTAGTGACATCGGCAGTCTGCTGTTTATTGAAACCGGTGTCTCCTCGCACCTGTCACATCATATTTCCTAAGATTTAAGTCTCTTATTAAAAATTATGAATAAATTAAACCCATTTCAAGTTTCTACATGAATATTAATGTTTAATTTAATAAAGCAAGTATGTTTGACCAGTACATTATGACTTTTTTTTATTTTTTAATGTCTTCATTTTCTAACAGTAAAATTCAGATAAGGGTAAGGCTTAGAGGGATGACAACTATAAAATATCAGATCATAAAATAAATCATCCAGATAAGCCAAATGAGTAAGGCTAGTCAAAAGTTATCACGCTTACAGTCCCAAAAGGTTTCAATATATAAAAGCGAATTTCTGTGATAAGTCATTACAAAATTTGTCTTATGCAATGCATGCTTCAATGATTTATTGTAAATTCTAACATGGCTCGATTTCATTTCAAGTTAAACAAAGAAGGAAATCAAGCTCTGTATATTCTGCGATAAACAATGGTTGACGTGCGGACTGGTAAGAGAGCATTATGACATCAAATTGCTGCATGACGTCTGATACTTTACTCCTCGGGTAAATGAAATCCAGCATAATATTTATTAAAATATGCCAATGAGCATGTTAGAACGAAAACAATCAATGCCTTTTTGTGATTTACCGTCTAACATACCGCCAGAGTGCTGAAGCATCTGAAAGATGTACCATGGTAAATTAGACAATAAACCACTCGAAGGCCTTGATTATTTGTTAAATATTGCTGAATTTATTAAAAATGTGACTGCAAAAATCTTGGTTTTCTGTTATTGTCTTTCATCTTATAAACCATTGGGATGTGATTATGACCATTTTGCTGTAGCGGTTCTCGTATCGGGTTGACTCGGTAGCTCAATTGGTAGAGCATTGGCATGGTAAGCCAAAGGTCCGAGGTTTGAATCCCGGTCGAGGCTGCACATTTTTCCTGAGACTGTTACATTTGGGGGCTCGTCCGGGATGCTCTCCCTTTGAGCACATGCGGGGCGAAGCAGTTTGGCTGAGGTGTGCATCTGAATTCGGTTAACAGTCTGCAGCAGACATTGGCCAGGAGTGCCAATGTCTCGCAATAAGAGGAAAGGTGTGTAACGGTTCTCGTATCAGGTGGCCTCGGTAGCTCAATTTGTAGAGCGTTGGCACTGTAAGCCAAAGGTCCGAGGTTCGAGTCCTGGTCGAGGTTGCACATTTTTCCTGAGACTGTTATATTGCATTTGATTTTGACATAGTGTTATGTTAGTTATAGATATTTCTAGCTGTATACAGCTATATAGCTAATTTGTGACTTTTCTGGGACCTGATTATTATTCTGATAAGATAAAAATAAAACAAAAACATGAAAAATACATACAAGTCTTGGTAAAGCCCTATCCCCATATGCAAGAGGTGTCTTTGTTGGATCAATGTGTGGAGGGTATTTCGCGGAAATCACCGTGAGTGCCATATTTCACACCAATTGTTTTTAAGTTTATAACAGTTTGTTTGGTACAGATTGAAAACTACAGGCACACCGCTTCCTGTTTACCCAACATTTCCATAGCGATATTACGCGCACCTGATACAGAGCTAACTTTACAGTAAATTCGATTTTTTTTAATCATCTTAAAATGAAATTCTTTACTGGTATAATTTCGACACTTTTTAGACACACTCACTCAACTAAATTTCTAAAGAATGAAACAATATATCCTGCGAAAAACTCGAGCTGTTATATTCGAATGAATCGCAAGGAAAATAGAACGATACAGACGAATTTTGTTTACCATAACACAACTATGAATACTGCTAATTAGAAACAGTCCTTCTAAGGTTCAACCAGTAAAAGTATATAGACTGCTTCCTTATCTTCATGTGTATACTATTTTTTCAAAATATCATACCTCTTTTAACGCAAATTTTAATGATGAAATTTACGGCCGTTTCGGCCCAAATGTTGTTCGACCCATAGGCACTGGTCTAGTGTAAACTGTTTCCAAAAATCTATTTTTCACTCATATGCATTGTTTATATGTTAGTCAAATGAAAAACAAAATCGATGACCAAAGATCTGGTCACAGAACAATATACATTGACAAAGTATTCGATACTGTGACCAGACTTTTAAGTTTTGCTTCATTTGACTATTGTATTAACAATACATTTGTGTAAAAAAAAAGGATTTTTGAGAAAAAAAAATGCACTAAAACAGTGCCCATGGTTTGACTCATAGGCATTTGGCATGTTATTTTGGTAATTAATTATGCTATTAATTAGTCTAAATATGAGACCTTGGGTAGACGGATTTTACATGATTCCGATATTTTACATTGTCTACCTAGAGTGGGATATCGACCAGTCCAAAAAACCAAACTATATTCAACTCTCGAATACAATTATTTGGACTATCTATTAATATAGCAGGGCTTTTTCTGAGGTTTTTGGGGAAAAGGCCCATGGTCAAATTGGGAATTTTTAGCGCGGTGAATTAATTTGTTAAAATTGGGGAAAATGTATCGACAAGTCAAGCAGTTTTTTAACATTTAATTATATAAGTTTAAATCTTTAGTTTCAAGTTTTATTGGTAGACATTTAAATGAAATACAAATTTAAAGTATCCCCTTGTGAAATTTTTAGAATTTATTCTTTTAGGATAATGTTTTCCAAGTTGCTGATACTCGTACAGCAAAAATAAAATACAGCAACTCTTCATTTGCCTGTTTAAAGGTTACAACACACTGTCAGTTGAAGACCTATGGTCAGAATTCAAAGAGGTACTGTCTGAAGGTATGAATCTATTCATTCCAACCAAGAGAATAGGTTCAAGACCCCAACTACCATGGGTTACCCAAAGCATTAAAAGTCAGATTAGAAAACGAAATAAGATGTTCCAAAAGGTCAAAAATAACACTAATCTCAAAGTCAAACAACATTACATAAATTTTAAAAATCTTGTTAGGAAAAATATCAAACAAGCTCATGACAGCTACATAGATTATGTCCTTGAATGTCAAGATGATCAGGATAACCCCCAAACAGGTCAAAACTTTTTTCCCTTGCCAAAAATGCCAAGCAAGATTCCAAAGGCATTTCCCCTCTTCTAAAGAAAGGTCAACTTCATACGGATGACAAAAAGAAGGCCAATATCCTCAGTCATCAATTCCAATCTGTATTCACCCCAATGTCACCTCTCAAATTAGGCCAACTCTGTAAAATGAAAGTGCAGTCTCTACTCTCTATACAAACAGACAAAATATCCCCTAATGCCAAAGGTCACTATCGGCATAAATGATGTTCAGAAACTCCTCTAGTCCCTTAAAATAGACAAAGCATGTGGTCCCGATGGTCTTAAGCTGATCCTTCTTAAAAATCTTAGTGAACAAATCTCGCCACTAGTCACTGTGAGTTAGTGACTCACTAAGCTCTTTCAAAGGTCCCTTGACACGGGCACTATCCCAGCTGACTGGTCCAAGGCCAATGTCACTCCTCTGTTTAAGAAGGGCGACAAAAGCAATCCTGCAAATTACCGGCCTATTTCCCTAACTTGTATTCTTTGTAAGTTACTGGTACACATCATAGCCTCTAATATTACCGAGCATTTCCAGGTTAACAATATCCTCTATGACCTACAGCATGGGTTCAGAGAGAAAAGGTCATGCGAAACTCAGTAACTCAAACTTGTAGAAGATCTATCTCGTAAATTAATTCAAGACCACCAGACTTAATCCTTCTGGACTTCTCTAAAGCATTCGACAAGGTTAACCATCTGAAACTTCGTACAAACTTCATCAACATGGTGTTCAGGGCACCACATTGCAGTGGGTCAAGTCTTTCTTGATTGGCAGGCGCCATCCGTCCTTGTGAATGGTGAAGCATCAGATGAAGTTCCAGTAACGTCCGGAGTCCCACAGGGTCCGTCCTAGGCCCCCTTCTATTCTTACTCTACATAAATGACCTGCCTGAAAATCTGATTTCACAGGTCCATTTATTCGCCGATGATACTGCTGTCTATTTAACTGTTTACAAATAGTCCTGCCCAAGAAAACATTCTCCAGCCAGACTTGAATAGGTTACAGTTATGGGAAAGTAAGTGGGACATGGAGTTTAACCCCTCAAAATGCACAGTTATGAACATAACAAGGTCAAAAAACCCTTTCAAATCAAAGTATACACTCCATGGCCAAGTCTTGGAAACAGTTCCTGATGCAAAGTATCACGGGGTTACTATATCCTCAGATCTTAACTGGAATAAACACATCAATTTAGTCACGTCCAAAGGTACCCGAACACTTAACTTTATTAAGCGTAATATCCCATGCAAAAACCCAAAAGTTCGGGAAGTAGCTTATAAAGCCCTAGTCAGGCCACAGCTGGAATATGCTAGCTGCATCTGGAACCCTTATACCCAACTTAACATCCACCAGATCGAAATGATTCAGCAGGAGAAACAATACTCTTAAGTCTGAATCTAGACAGAGTTATGCCCCTTCTTAACATAGAATATTTTTAATTAAGTTTTATGTAATGACCAATAGCTCTGTTACTTTCAAAGCTTCTGACTATTATGCCCCTTTTACTGGCAAAGCTCTGATTCAGAAAAGTAGAGCATGATGTCTTATGTACAGCTCTTTTTCTAACTTTTAAACTTTCATAACATATTAAATTTGTTAAATCAAAGTCGCAATTAAGGTCTGAAATGGAGATTAACATGCATTAACATTAGTCTACTAAATGATTGGAAAATTTGAAAATTGAAACTGTTCTGAAAACAACTCATAATGTAAATTCCTTACCCCACCAACTTTCGTATGTAAATGCTGATCATTTGGACAGGAAAAACAGAAAACAGACAAGTGACATGCATAAATAAGTATTTACCCTTACCAAAATAATGTAGATTGATGTTATCAAATAAATTAGTATGTTTTTCTTCATCCAGTTTTCAATGAAATAAATCGATTTTTGTAGCATGTAATTTGGCAAACATTTGAAGAAAATGGCGTTACTGCATAAAGGGGAAATAACTTTAATGCAACTAAATATAGGTGTTATGATTTATTATAGACAATGTGTGTGTAGTATGTATTTATTTTGATTAAAATCCATTTGAGAACAATCTGGGACTGGAATTATAAGCATTTGTACACTTTTACGTCTGTAAAAAGTAGCGGACCAAAAAATTTTGGATTGATTTTTTTCAATGGGGCGAGCGCAAGCCAAAAACAAAAAAAAATAATTTTTTTGTGTTTCTGAAAATATACGAGCGGCAAATCCGATGAACAACTTTTTAATTTGGTGTGGCCTAAGTACTCATTTTTTCCAGCCACCATAGTGCTTTGGAATTCCCTTCCAGTACAACTTGTGCAAGCCCCCACCCTGAACCAGTTTAAGCAGGGTGTGACCAAACTTGCACACAATGCTTAACATGATAGACCTGTTTTTAAACTGCTTTTATCTGTAAATCCTTCTTGTTTTTAACACTATCAACTGTATTCATGCTTTCAATACTTTTATTCTCCTGTCCATCCTACTTCTAAATTTCTTGTATAGGCGCGCAGCTGCACATGATACTCGTAAGTGGAGTGATGTAGTATAAAAAGATAGATAGATTGTCATGTTTAAACTTTTGTTTACAGTTTGTCTTCACCACAATTATAACTGAATATCTGTCAACATGTTCAATAAATATTGATGTATTTATGCATTTTAAGAGGTTTGTGCATACAAATCTTACAATTTGTTAGCAAAATCTTGTATTTAATTTTTGCCGAAGTTGCAGGCAGTCATGTTACTAAAAATAGAAATGAGTTGGTTTTTCCAAAATTTTGTTAGCTCACCTGTCACGAAGTGACAAGGTGAGCTATTGTGACCGCTTGATGTCTGTCGTCAGTTGTGCGTCGTCCGTCAACAATTTCTAAAAAAATCTTCTTCTTGAAAACCACTGGGCAGAATTACACAAAACTTCACAGGAATGATCCTTGGGTGGCCCCCTTCAAATTGTTCAAAGAATTGAATTTCATGCAGAACTCTGGTTGCCATGGTAACCGAAAGAAAAACCTTTAAAAATCTTCTTCTCATAAACCAGAAGCCCTAGAGCTTAGATATTTGGTGTGAAACATTGCCTAGTGGACCTCTACCAATTTTGTTCAAATCATGACCCCGGGGTCAAAATTGCCCCTGCCCCAGGGGTCACTTGATTTTACATAGGAAAATCTTAAAAAATCTTCTTCTAAAAAACCAGAAGACCTAGAGCTTAGATATTTGACATGTAGCATTGACTAGTGGACCTCTACTAAATTTGTTCAAATCATAACCCGGGGTTAAAATTGACCCCGCCCCAGGGGTCACTTGATTTTACATAGATTTCAATAGGAAAATCTTCAATTTTTTTAAGAAAATAAACCAGAAGGCCTAGAGCTTAGATATTTGACATGTAGCATTGCCTAGTAGACCTCTACAAAATTTGTTCAAATCATGACCCCCGGGGTCAAAATTGACCCCGCCCCAGGGGTCTCTTGATTTTACATAGGAAAATCTTCAAAGTTTTTCTAAAAATAAACCAGAAGGCCTAGAGCTTAGATATTTAATATGTAGCATTGCCTAATAGACTTCTACAAAATTTGTTTAAATAATGACCACGGGGGTAAAAATTGACCCCCCCCCCCCAGGGGTCACTTGATTTTACATAAGAAAATCTTCAAAAAATTTCTAAAAATAAACTAGAAGGCCTAGATCTTAGATATTTGACATGTAGCATTGCCTAGTAGACTTCTACAAAATTTGTTCAAATTATGACCCCCAGGGTCAAATTGACCCCGCCCCATGGGGTTACTTGATTCTATATAGAAAAATCTTCAAAATTTTCTTAAAATAAACCAGAAGGCCTAGAGCTTAGATATCTGACATGTAGCATTGCCTAGTGAACCTCTACAAAATTTGTTCAAATCTTGACCCCACAGGGTAAAATTGACCCAGCCCCAGGGGAAACTTGATTGTACATAGGGAAATCTTCATAAATTTGCTAAAAATAAACCAGAAGGCCTAGATCTTAGATATTTGATATGTAACATTGCCTTAGTAGTAGACTTCTACAAACTTTGTTCAAATCATGACCCCTGGGGTAAAATTGGTCCGACCCAGGGGTTACTTGATTGTACATCCAAAAAATTTCTAAAAATCATCAGTTTGACATTTGAAACATATAGCTCATATTACTCAGGTGAGCGATCCAGGGTCATGATGACCCTCTTGTCTAAAAATATCTTCTTCTTGAAAACCACCGGGCAGAATTACACCAAACTTCACAGGAATGATCCTTGGGTGGCCCCCTTTCAAAATTGTTCAAAGAATTGAATTCCATGCAGAACTCTGGTTGCCATAGCAACTGAAAGGAAAAACTTTGAAAACCTTCTTGTCCAAAACCACAGGGACTAAGGATTTGATATCTGGTATGTAGCATCATCTAGTGGTCCTCTACCAAGATTATTCAAATTATCCCCCCTAGGGTCTAACACAGCCTTGCCCTTGGGGTCACATGGTTTATACAGACTTATATAGGGAAAATTTTGAAAGTCGTCATGTCCAAAACCACATGGCCTAGGGCTTTGATATTTGGTATGTAGCATCATCTAGTGGTCCTCTACCAAGATTGTTCAAATTATCCTTCTAGGGTCATTTATGGCCCCGCCCAAGGGGTTTCAAGTTTTACATAGACTTATATAGGAAAAAAGTTTAAAAATCTTATTGTCTGAAACCATAAGACCTAGGCCTTTGATATTTTGTATGTAGCATTGCCTTGTGGTCCTCTACCAAGATTATTCAAAGATCTTAAAACTGACTTTCTGCATTGACCCACTGACTTTCTGAATATTTTAGCGTCAGTTTGACATTTGAAACATATACTCATGTTACTCAGGTGAGCGATCCAGGGTCATCATGACCCTCTTGTTTGATTTCCTTGGCAAACAAAACTTACTATGCAAGAATTATCCTTGAATGACAGAAAATAACTGATTTCGGTTGGGAATTTTTTCTTTGGATTGGGAATTTTTTGCCCCAGATTGGGAAAATTGGAGCATATTTGGTATTGGGAATGGGGCAGAATATCGGTGGAAAAAGTCCTGTATAGTGGTGTCCAGTAATATAGCGGGTTCCCTCATATCGCAGTAATCTCTCTTTTGCTGAGCGCCACCGCAGTGACCTACATTCGTAAACCCGAACCACAGGATTTTGTTTACAAACACTTTTTGCAAAATGCCATCGTAAATGATAAGTATTACTTAGTTTTATCGCAGCCATCCAATATCTTAAATTTATACATCTGCTCATCACCCTTTCCCACCTAAAACGCTGTTATTCAAGTTAAACTAAAGGTTAGAGACCACCAATTGTTTTCCCATAGACTTACATTGTAACATTATGGCGTGTACGGCCTTTCATACATCGAAACATGTATATCTAATCATAAGTTTTTCAAGAACTATCTTAGTTCTACCAAAATATCGGACGAAAAACATATGAATAGTGATACTTTATTTAAGTAATTTTCGTGTGAATGAGATGATCCCCTGTTTACATCATTGACATGGCGGGAGAAATTCGTTTGATAAAACTTTTTTTCAATACACATAAAATGTAGCAAATTTTGTCAAAATGTATAATAAAATACTGTAAATGCAGTGAAAAAGTATCAGTTTTGAAAAAATAATCACTTCCTGGGTTTGTTTACATGACTGACCAGTCAGAACGCACAGACGTTACCTTATTCCCAGGTATACAGTTACCTCATTCCCAGTAAGTTCCCTGTACTTTTTTGAATTGGTGGTCTCTGACCTAAACACAGCCCGGACAGTCCAAAAAGTTTGTCTGATGCTTTGCTTTTATGAATGAAATTGTTGAGGTCACATGATGATGCAAGAAGGCATGTCCAATAGCTGTCAAAGTCAAATTCTGCGATACTTGGAACTATGGGATTGTTTAAGTAGGTCAGATATGGCTGACATTTTCCTGTTTTTTTTACACGTTCTCTACCTCAAGCCTTTTTGAGTTATCATCCGAAAGCGAATTGGTCTATGGACCGACCGACATAATGACCGACCAACATTTTTTCAAAACAATATACCACTCCTTGTACCCCTTGCAATATACCCCGCTCTCTGACAGTCGGTTGGTCTCATCTGTTTCAGAACTAGATTCATTTTCACTGATGGTTTCAGAGCTGTTGTTATTTTTGGATATTTCGTGTCTTCAGTTGTTCTTTTGAATTCAGTCGTTTCTGACATACTACAATGAAATAGTTTCTTTTATGACAGCAGTTGCATTTTGCACCAAGGGCTGGACATTTTCTTGCATGTGGATGTTCCTCCGCAGTTTCTACACTTCCGTTTTTCTTTCTAACATGTAGGATTTACTAGTTTTCGTCGCTGGGAACAATGTCTCTTAATTTTGTTTACAGGAAGACTTTCAAGTTTGTCCATTGTGTGTGCTTGCTTTTCCACCATTTCCATACTCCTTGCTAAAATTAATATACATGTATAACTTTCAATTCCTTTTCTTCTTCTAAGCACTTTATTATACGCCCGAAGGGACGTATTATGTTATGACGCTGGTGTCCGTCTGTCCGTTAGCAATTTCGTGTCCGCTCTGTAACTCTTGAACCCCTTGAAGGGTTTCAAGGAAACTTTACACAAATGTTCACCACACCGAGACGATGTGCAGACCGCATGTTTTGGATGTCTCACTTCAAGGTCAAGGTCACACTTAGGAGTCAAAGGTCATATCAGTTTGTTTCGTGTCCGCTCTGTAACTCTTGAACCCCTTGAAGGATTTCAAAGAAACTTGACACAAATGTTCACCACACCAAGACGACGTGCAGAGCGCTTGTTCCGGATGACTTGCTTCAAGGTCAAGGTCACACTTAGGGGTCAAAAGTCATATCAGTTTGTTTCGTGTCTGCTCTGTAACTCTTGAACAGCTGGAAGGATTTCAAAGAAACTTGGCAGAAATGTTCACCACATTGTAATGATGTGC
The DNA here is from genome assembly GCF_021730395.1 of Mercenaria mercenaria. Lineage (NCBI taxonomy): Eukaryota > Metazoa > Mollusca > Bivalvia > Venerida > Veneridae > Mercenaria > Mercenaria mercenaria. The sequence goes on along the minus strand of NC_069377.1, from coordinate 40,990,846 downwards.
AGAGCGCATGTTCCGGATGACTCGCTTCAAGGTCAAGGTCACACTTAAGGGTCAAAGGTCATATATGACTTTGCTTTGTGTATATTGCTCTGCATTGCAGTGGTCTTGTTTTTATTTGGCAGATCTCTTTTTTGTACTTACAATAATTTTTTTTTTTTTAATTACTTCCCTTTTATGTTACTATAAATAGCTTATTTTGAAACTTTTTTATTATTGGCCGAAGGGAAAAACCGAGACCACTTTTCTGTGGTACAACATTTTTAAGGTGTATTTTTACATACCTATACCTGATAAGGATTTTTTTGTAGACTTTGATTTTTTTTTTTGTGGACTTAGATTTGTTTTTTGAAGTTTTCCTTTTGTTGTTCCAGTCCTTTGGGGCTACAAGAGTCAAGTTCTTAAAATTTTGCTCCAATCCTATGATGTAAGCCTTCGGGCGTATATTGCCCCGCATGGCGGCGCTCTTGTTCTAATATTTTTGATACGCATCCTTGTATTATGTGGCTTTTGATTTCACTATCCTTGTCACTGAATTCACAGTGTTCCGCCTTCTGTCGTAATTTAGTAACGTACTTGTCTATTGTTTTGCCTTTATTTTGTTTTAGATTTCTGAACTCATATTGTTCAAATTCTTTATTCTTGTCCGTCATGAAATAGTCATGAAGCGCAGATGTTGTTTCTGAATAATTGTCGTCTGTATTTCCAAGGTCAGTTCTCTAATTTTGCGACATATTTGTTCCATCTAACACATGCAGACTGTTCATCATCATCATCATCATCATCATCATCATAAAAATTATAATGATAGTATATTTTACAGTGGCCCCTGAGATTTTGATCAATGGGTAGAAGTTGCCGAGAGAGAAGAAAGTTAACTGGTGTGTCTGAAGAAAAGGAGCAAAAAAAGATACGGGATAAGATTTTGAAAGGTAAAGTCACTCTGCTATCAGTATGGGAAACTTCCCTTTAAGGAAATCAAGTGTAGGTATTGCTCTACTACTGGAATGGGAAAGTTGTTTTTTAGCATAAGGTATCATTAAATAAAATACATCATTGTAAACCCAGAAAGAGTTGTCTTAGAAGTTTAGCCACCTTGTTATGTGTGATAGCCACCTTGTTATGTGTATAAACTTTGTCCTGTTTATTTAGAATGTGTGTTTTTTTTCAGCTGTTTTGTTTTCATGCTACATATAATTGAGACAGTGCAATTTGACTAATTTTTAAGGACTCATCTTCAGTGCATCCTGACTAATTTTTTGATGTTATATGTTCAAGGACAAGGTCACAGAGCTTATAAGTCCTGATTACGTCTTTGAGTATTTCAGCACTTATGATTTTCATACTAAACACAAGTGTTACTGTCCCTTACAGAAGAAAAAGGCCTGCCACGTACTCTTGCTGTGTACATACAGCGTATTTGACGCGTACATGATGTGTACTGAAATCAAGGGCTTTAAATAGTATGCAGGATATACACCGCACATACACCGATAGTACGTTTGCAGTACACTTTTGACATGCAAATGAGCTCTGCCGCGTACTACTTGTTGCGTACATACTGTGGACTACATAGTACACAGGATGTACGCTGGAGGAATCTAGTACACGGGAAGTACACCGGAGAAATAGTACAAAGCATGTACGCGGCACATACACTTTTCACATGCATATGAGTCTGCGGTGTACTACCCCTGCGGCGTACATGCTGTGTACTCCTGCTGCATACATGCTGTATACTCCTGTGGCGTACATGCTATGTACTCTGTGGCGAAACTGCTGTGAACAGGTTTTACTGTGCATGTGCAGCCTTTTCTAAATCAAACAAAATTCATAGTGCACAAAAATACCATATTTAGTTTAAAATTAACAGTTTTAAATAGTGACCTAAAATGCACCATAATTCGACTTTGGACATTAAGAGTAACAAACTTGTGCACTTAAAGCATATGGCAAAACTGCGATAAATGCTGAGGAGCATGGGTAAGACACAGCTCACTGCTCAATTTTTCATTATAATTGCATATACAGGTGTTACTTTACATTGCATGCAAGGTGCAGCTCAGAAATCACTTAGATGTAAGCTTCACAAATGAACATTGCAAATAGTTTGGCAAATTTTCATTGTTCAGAATAATCTGAACTATTCTATGCTATTAAGATAAAAGTTACTCGGAAATCAAGTTCTTGCTTCCAAAAAAAAAATGTACAAATCCTTCCTGCATGAAGTGTACTTCAGACTTTTACCTAAAAAAATTCTAAATATAAACACCAAAAGAAAACAAGTCCCTCCCGTGTATATGAAGTGTACTTCAGACTTTAACTTATAAAAAAAACTAAGTATAAATGCCAAAAGAAATTGTACAAGTCCTTCCCGCGTATATGAAGTGTACTGCACAAATTTCAAAGTATCTGCGGTGTACATGCAGTGTACTATTTTCTTGTACAAGTCCCTCCTGCGTACATGCAGTGTATTCCTTAAATTTTCCGAGTCTGTGCTGCGTACTTGAAGTGTACTAGTGACCTCCTGCGTACATGCTGTGTACTCTTCGAAATAGTATGCGGCATGTACGCGGCATGCGGTGTATGTAAAATGTACTCCTCTGGCGTACTACTGTGTTCGCGGCATATACGGGGTGTCCTACATTTCACGGTCAAAAACTGAAGGTCGTGTGAGCGACCTAGAGTCATCATTGCCCTTTTGCTTTCATTTACCTTCTATGAATATGTCAATATGACTAAAGATCTGAGGATGACCCATTCACATTCGTCTTCTGTATATTTTGGATTTCCTGTATTGCTTTTTTTATTTTCGCAAATCTATTTTTATTTGAACCAATCAGACGACTTGTTTCAACAAGCGTTTAGCTGAACCATCAAAATAGCGTCGAATGTCAAAGAGTAAGAAAAACGTGCAGTCAGTCCGGGGCTCGAACCCGGGACCCCTCGCTTACAGGGCAAGTGCCCTACCGACTGAGCTAATCGGTTATCTGGCACTTTACGTGACCAAGTCCTTACCATGACATATGATTTCTCTCAAAACACGAGGGCGTAGTCGCAATGTGGTTGTCGTAAGAATTGTTAATATGAAAAACCCAGACTAAATATAGATTTTTTAAGCTTACAAAATGTTGTAAGTAAGCTTTCTGATTGGCTATTGGAAGGGTCATCAGAACGAGGCTATCAATAGCTTGTCTTCAGATCCTAAGCGTAGCATAATAGGAGATGTACTTTAGTCAGATTATCAATATGTTTAAAGATATATGTATGTTCACAGCTGTGTGCTACATTGGATCAAATATAAGTGTACATGTCATGCATGCCCATTGGTCCATCTGTTTGTGTGTCAATCTGTCATGTCTGCTTCATATCTTCTAACTTTGTATCCACTCCATATTGTCTAAAACAGCTTTAAAAATTTCATTTTCATAAAACTAACATCAGTTGTTTACTTCATCAAGATTACATGCAGAGGACTTGACACAGAGTGACAGGCAATATACCCCCACTTCCCTTGAAAATCTTCCCAGCAAATCTCAACCCCACACGCACCCACCCAGTAAATTTATCTCTCCTTTACAATGCATTTGTCGGTATGTCTGTCTTTGACCCCCAGTGTGACCTTGACCTTTTAGAGTCATGACCTGGGTCTTGCAAGAGACATGCTATCTCATTGAAGCAAACGTTTATGTCAAATAAAAAAAAAATGCTTTTTGCTTCTCATTAACAGTTGGGACAAGATCTCATGGATGTACAAATATGTTATTACATCAGTGCTCGCACACATGCACCCACACACGTCAAACAGCCATTCTAACAACTGTGTCAACTTCAGTGCAATTGGTCTCAACAATAGGTAGTGGGACAATATGTTCAGGGAGTTGGATGTGAATATTTTCTAGAAAATCTGCACCTAGGAGATATATTTCCTAGGAGGGGATTTTCAGGGAGGGCGAAGGGGAGGGGGAATTTATTGTAACATTGGGTCATTAAGTTCAAGGTCAATGTCACATTAAGAAGGGCAGAGTGAACAACCTAGGTCATAGTCCAATGGGAAGCTTATGTTAAAACTAGCACCAGTTATTTACCTCGTCAAGACAACATGCAAAGTGCACAACTCCATCACTAGGACCAAGGTCAAGGTCACACTTGGAGGTGGGATGTTAAATTGCTTTCGTCTAAACTGCTCCAAAGATTTTCATAAAACTAGCATTGATTGTCTACCTCTTCAAGATGATGCACAAAACTCATTACCCAGGTCATTATGTTCAAGGTCAAGGCCACACTTAGAGGTCAAAGATGAAAAAGTTTAAATATTTGTCAGCTCAATATCTTTAAAGTTCAAAGGTCAAAGTCACTCTTCAAGTCAGGGGTCATGATCCTAACATTTACCTTCTCTGTATTAAAGCAGCCTCTTAGTGTATTAATTGTCTATAGTGATAGCTGTAGTCTCTATGAGAATTTTTTGTTTATTTCCATGTTTCCAGTATTCCAAGCTCGGTTGTCATCTCCAGGTCAAGGTGGGGCATTATTTGTTGCTGAACCAAGAAAAACTGATAAACAGAGGCATACAAAGAAGAGCAGGAGTAAACACTGTGGTAAATTATAATACATGTACATTTCTTTAATTTAAAACTGCATTTTTGTTGATTACAGGTGATTTTTTTCTCTTAGGAATTAAACTATGAATTGAAGTTTTTATGCAGAAACAGGTTGGTTAATCAGAAAGCACATCAGGTTAAAATTTGAGGCAATGGAAAACAGAATGAAAATAAAAGAATTACATTACTTACAGGTGTTTGGAATTTCAATCAAAAGAGTTTCATTTATTAAATTTTCAATGCAATTTGTACAGAATGTTACAATTTAATGCCTTGTTTAATCTTTTCAGTGTTGCCGCATTCTCATTTTCATAGAAATAAGCTAGGTAGTTTCTCTGTGATCCCTATAAGAAGTTAGGTAGAAGTTTTTGGTTTCAGTGGTATTAGAGAATACAAGTACAGATGATTCTTCTTGTGGGAGTATGAGTGGGAGGGGAAGAAAAAGGACAAAGTCAGAGTCTTTATCTAGGAGGAAATCCAGAAAGTCAACTAAAAATAAAAAAGAGGTATTACAGTTATGAAGGAACTGAAGTATTATAATCTGTTCTTTGCCTGAACTAAATACAAGTAATTGATATCTTTTCTTATGAAATAAGAGGCAGGCAATGAATTTCAACACATTTATATTGAAAAGAATTGATCCATTTGCTAAAGATACTGCATAATTTTCTGTTCACCCGTTACAAGAAAATATTTATCCTGATGATATTTAATGTGTATGCCTATGTGATCTATGTCAAAACTTGATCTTACCATTATGAGTAATGTTACTCAGGTGAGCGATATAGGGCCATCATGGCCCTCTTGTTTAAGATACAGCTTTGAAATTTGGATGACATGTATAGTTTTGCATGCCAGTCTTTAAACAGACTTTCAGTGACCATCAGTGTGACCTACTGACCTACTTTCTTGTTTTCTAAGCTACAGCAAAAGGATTTGGACCACCTGTAATATTTTTTTACAGGTATCAAAAGTAATCTTGCATAATCTTTACCTTGACCCACTCTTCTAATTTTCTTGTTTTTAAAGCTTTAGCTAAGAAATTTGTTCATGCAAGCAACTCTGCTCAGGTGAGCGATATAGGGCCATCATGGCCCTCTTGTATTTTGTGGATTGATGTAAAAAGGAAATCCATGAAAATAAGTTCCCCCTGAATATTAATGATGTCACAGTAGTCCTTTTATATCTGATATAAGTGCAGCTTATTTTACAACATATTATATTATATTCAGGGCCTTAAGTAATTAAACAGGCTTCTGGAAGTTGAAAACTAGGTTATTAGATTTGCAATAATGTTTGATGGACGGGCAGATGGACGGATGGATGGATTGGTGACTCAAGATTTTCATTTCCTTTCAGTTACTCTAGTTTTTGGTAGAGATACTGAAATGGTTCTTGGCCTACAGGTAGTTTATAGTAAAACCAAGGTTTGTATTGCACATGGGATCAGTGGGGTCAAGCTCATAGTCAGCATAACTTAATTAATCTGGTACTTCTAAAATTCCTCTCTGGGGCAGTGGTCAAAGGCATTGGTCTGATTTATCATTTCTGAATTTAGAAATTTTGGAGTGCAGATGGGTAGTAGTTCTAATCCCATACTGGGTTTTCTGTTTTTCTTTTCAGCTCACCTGAGCACAAAGTGCTCAAGGGTGAGCTTTTGTGGTCAGTGATTGTCCGGCATCCGTCAACACCTCCCAGCCTAAACCACTAGTCCAACTTTGATGAAACTTCACAGAAATGTTCCTTGCATGATCCTCAGTAAAAATTAGTCAAAGAAATGAATTCTATACAGAACTCTGGTTGCCATGGCAACCGAAAGGAAAAACTTTAAAAATCTTCTTGTCCAAAACCACAGTAGCTAGGGCTTTGATATTTGGTATGTGGCATCATCTAATGGTCCTCTATCAAGTTTGTTCAAATTATCCCCTTAGGGTAAAATGCACCCACCCCCCAGGTGGGGTGGTGGGGTGGTCACATGGTTTACATAGATTTATATGGGGAAAAACTTTGAAAATCTTCTTGTCCAAAACCACAGGGCCTAGGGCTTTGATATTTGGTATGTAGCATCATCTAGTGGTCCTCTACCAAGATTGTTCAAATTTTTCCCTAGGGTCAAATATGACCCCGTCCCGGGGGTCACATGGTTTATGTAGACTTATATAGGAAAACAAATCTAAATCCGTCAACACCTCCCAGCCTAAACCACTAGTCCAACTTTGATGAAACTTCACAGGAATGTTCCTTGCATGATCCTCAGTAAAAATTAGTCAAAGAAATGAATTCTATACAGAACTCTGGTTGCCATGGCAACTGAAAGGAAAAACTTTAAAAATCTTCTTGTCCAAAACCACAGTAGCTAGGGCTTTGATATTTGGTATGTGGCATCATCTAATGGTCCTCTATCAAGTTTGTTCAAATTATCCCCTTAGGGTAAAATACACCCAACCCCCAGGTGGGGTGGGTGGGGGGTGGTCACATGGTTTACATAGATTTATATGGGGAAAAACTTTGAAAATCTTCTTGTCCAAAACCACAGGGCCTAGGGCTTTGATATTTGGTATGTAGCATCATCTAGTGGTCCTCTATCAAGATTGTTCAAATTTTTCCCTAGGGTCAAATATGGCCCCGTCCCGGGGGTCACATGGTTTATATAGACTTATATAGGAAAACAAATTTGAATCCGTCAACACCTCCCAGCCTAAACCACTAGTCCAACTTTGATGAAACTTCGCAGGAATGTTCCTTGCATGATCCTCAGTAAAAATTAGTCAAAGAAATGAATTCTATACAGAACTCTGGTTGCCATGGCAACTGAAAGGAAAAACTTTAAAAATCTTCTTGTCCAAAACCACAGTAGCTAGGGCTTTGATATTTGGTATGTGGCATCATCTAATGGTCCTCTATCAAGTTTGTTCAAATTATCCCCTTAGGGTAAAATATGCCCACCCCCAGTGGGGGGTGGTCACATTGTTTACATAGATTTATATAGGGAATAACTTTGAAAATCTTCTTGTCCAAAACCACAGGGCCTAGGGCTTTGATATTTGGTATGTAGCATCATCTAGTGGTCCTCTACCAAGATTGTTCAAATTTTTCCCTAGGGTCAAATATGGCCCCGCCCCGAGGGTCACATGGTTTATATAGACTTATATAGGAAAACAAATTTGAAAACCTTCTTGTCTTAATGTTCAAGGTCTAGGCCTTTGATATTTGGTATGTATCATTGCCTGGTTGATCTCTAACAAGATTGTTCGAATTATGCCCCTGGGGTATAATGAGGCCCCGCCCTAGGGGTCACTTGTTATATGTATAATTCATAAGTTATTTAGGAAAAAAATATTAAAAATTATGAGATAATATTTCCTAAACTGTTTGATTATAATTACCTGATGATCACAAGTGATTAGGGGTCGCTTGACCTTGACCTACTTTCTTATTTTTTAAGATACAGCCTTGAAATTTGGATGACATGTACAGTTTTGCACACCGATCATAAAACTGACTTTTAGTGACCATGAATGTGTCCTACTAACCTACTTTCTTGTGTTTTTTAGCTCACCTGAGCACAAAGTGCTCGGGGTGAGCTATTGTGATCGCTCACCGTCCGGCGTCCGTCCGTCTACACTTTCCTTTAAACAACATCTCCTCATAAACCACTAAGCCAATTTCATCCAAACTTCACAGGAATGTTCCTTGGGTGAAGCTCTACAAAAAGTGTTCAAAGAATTGAATTCCATGAAGAACTCTGGTTGCCATGGCAACCGAAAGGAAAAACTTTAAAAATCTTCTTCTCAAAAACCAGAAGCCCTAGAGCTTAGATATTTGGTGTGAAGCATTGCCTAGTGGACCTCTACCAAGTTTGTTCAAATCATGACCCCAGGGTCAAAATTGACCCCGCCCCAGGGGTCACTTGATTTTACATAGGAAAATCTTAAAAAATCTTCTTCTCAAAAACCAGAAGACCTAGAGCTTAGATATTTCACATGTAGCATTGCCTAATGGACCTCTACTAAAATTGTTCAAATCATGACCCCGGGGTCAAAATTGACCCCGCCCCAGGGGTCACTTGATTTTACATAGGAAAATCTTCAAAAAATTTCTGAAAATAAACCAGAAGACCTATATCTTAGATATTTCACATGTAGCATTGCCTAGTAGACTTCTACAAAATTTGTTCAAATCATGACCCCTGGGATCAAATTGACCCCGCCCCATGGGGTTACTTGATTTTACGTAGGAAAATCTTCAAAAATTTTCTAAAAAATAAACCAGAAGGCCTACAGCTTAGATATTTCACATGTAGCATTGCCTAATGGACCTCTACAAAATTTATTCAAATCATGACCCCTGGGGTCAAAATTGACCCCGCCCCAGGGGTCACTTGATTTTACATAGGAAAATCTTCAAAAAATTTCTGAAAATAAACCAGAAGGCCTATAACTTAGATATTTCACATGAAGCATTGCCTAGTAGACTTCTACAAAATTTGTTCAAATCATGACCCCTGGGGTCTAATTGACCCCGCCCCATGGGGTTACTTGATTGTACATAGAAAAATCTTCAAATTTTCTAAAAATAAACCAGAAGGCCTAGAGCTTAGATATTTCACATGTAGCATTGCCTGATGGACCTCTACAAAATTTGTTCGAATCATGACCCCCAGGGTCAAAATTAACCCCGCCCCAGGGGTCACTTGATTTTACATAGGAAAATTTTCAATTTTTTAAAAAAAAAAAAACCAGAAGGCCTAGAGCTTAGATATTTCACATATAGCATTGCCTAGTGGACCTTTGTTCAAATCATGACCCCCGGGGTCAAAATTGACCCAGCCCCAGGTGTCACTTGATTTTACATAGGAAAATCTTCAAAATTTTTCTAAAAATAAACCAGAAGGCCTAGAGCTTAGATATTTCACATATAGCATTACCTAGTGGAATTTTGTTCAAATCATGACCCCCGGGGTCAAAATTGACCCAGCCTCAGGGGTCACTTGATTTTACATAGGAAAATCTTCAAAATATTTCTAAAAATAAACCAGAAGGCCTATATTTTAGATATTTCACATGTAGCATTGCCTAGTAGACTTCTACAAAATTTGTTCAAAATGTGACCCCCGGGGTAAAATTGGCCCCGCCCCAGGGGTTACTTGATTGTACATCGGAAAGTCTTCCAAAAAAATTCTAAAAATCATCAGTTTGACATTTGAAACATGTAGCTCATATTACTCTGGTGAGCGATCCAGGGTCATCATGACCCTCTTGTTTTAAGATACAGCCTTGAAATTTGGGTGACATGTACAGTTTTGCACACCGATCTTAAAAGTGACTTTCAGTGACCATGACTTTGACCTACTGACCTACTTTCTTAATATTTTAGCATCAGTTTGACATTTGATACAAGTAGCTCATATAACCCAGGTGAGTGATCCAGGGTCATCATGACCCTCTTGTTTGGTTATTGATGCCATACGGTCAAGGTCATGGTTACTTAAATTAATTTTGTCTTACTTTATAGGTAGAAAAAGATACAGCTGTTTCAAAGCATCTCAGAGTTGCACATGGAATAACTGGTGTAAGTAACAGCCTTAGTTTAATTTTAGAATCTATAGATTTAGTTTCTATATTATTGAGTTTGGTAAAGACATTGTTTAACTTTTGTCAAAGCATTTAATGATGGTGATGCATAGTGTTCACTACATACCATTTTATCGGTGTTGGTTGATTGTGGAATTTACCATAACATGACAGGTATTTTCTGATATCACCTAGAGATGGTACCTACCCAAGAAGATCTATGGGGAACGACTCTGAATTGACCAATAAACTAACATAAAAACGTGGTCAGAAGTGAAAAAAAAACTAAATAGGTCCTTTTCCTATAAACTTATCCGGCAGACAAAATATGATCTATACTTGTTTAAAACTCTTTGTATTCAATATACAACTGCTAAAAAATAATAGAATATATAACTAGTTAGCAGTGTGAAATTGGTGTTGGGCTTGGAAAATTTCCTAACTGGTAGCCCGAACGGGCCAGTGGATTCAAATCTGAATTTTGTACACTGGGTCCATAACTCTGGTGCAGATATTTCATAAATAATGTCCCCTTTATGCTTAGAATTTCAGTTTAATTTTGATGTTCTTCATCTTATCTCTGTTGTTACATAATGTATTTGATTCAAACTTAAAATGGTTGTTCCACATCATCACCCACATCATATGACACAAGGTCTATAATGCTGGCACAAATATGTTTTGAGTTATGGCCCCTTTTTACTTAGTATTTCAGGTTCAATTTGTGATGGCACTTTAGCTCTGTCTCAGTTATTACTATATAGATTTGATTCAAATTTAAAATAAATAGTTCTTCCACAGCTCCAGCTTCCTCAGATGTGCCCAATTCTACTATCCAGCATTGAAATATTCGAGCGCACTGTCTCCTGTGACAGCTCATGTTAACTAGTTATATATTTTATTATTTTTTAGCAGCAGCAAGCAGGTATGAAGAATGATGTAAGAAGTAAACCAAAGATGTACTCTCATTCCAGGATAACAGTAAGTATGAAGGTCAGACTGTTTGGTATCTGTGTACCTGTTTATATGGTAATAACTCACTTACACTCTGCATACATACAAGCTTTCTTAACATACCAAGTCTTGTTTTCTTGAATCTTTTTGTGTATTTATGTCTCCCCCCACGGGGGTAGACATATTGTTTTTGCCCTGTCCTTCCATCCGTCCATCACACTTCATTTCCGATGATTGATGTGCTAAACTGTACATGCCATCCAAATTTCAAGGCTGTATCTTAAAAAACAAGAAAGTAGGTCTGTAGGTCACACATATGACCCAGATTCGAACTGGACCTAAAGATCATCAAGGATAACATTTTGACCAAGTTTCATAAAGATACAGTCATAAATGTGGCCTCTAGAGTGTTAACAAGCTTTTCTTTTGATTTGACCTGGTGACCTAGTTTCTGACCCACCTGACCCAGATTTGAACTTGACCTAAAGATCATCAAGATTAACATTCTGACCAAGAATCATAGAGATATTGTCATAAATGTGGCCTCTCTAGTGTTAACAAGCTTTTCCTTTGATTTGACCTGGTGACCTAGTTTTTGACTCCAGATGACCCAATATTGAACTCGTCCTAGATTTTACTGAAGGTAACATTCTGACCAAGTTTTATTAAGATTGGGCCAAAATTGTGACCTCTAGAGTGTTAACAGTCAAATTGTTGATGAAGGACGACAGACACAGGGCGATCACAAAAGCTCACCTCGAGCACCTCGTGCTCAGGTGAGCTAAAAAAGCGAATCTTACGTATGGTCATACCATTATATTCATTTTCAGTACACCGTATGCCCTAATTCTACAAAATCAAAAACATTATGGAACCCGTCACAGACTCTGATTGATATAAAATTACCCATCCTAAATTTTAATAATAAAAAGCTACGGTATGCAAGCATTAAGATGGTAGTTTCAATGCAAGAAATTCTTCTTTCCTAGCAAAATATTCATCCAGTTTTTGCTGAGCATATCTGAAAAAGAGAAGCAAGAAATATGTTACATTTTTAAAAAGATTACAACTGTCATATTCTATATACAGTAGAGACAGAATTATTCATGTTGCTTTTGTTTAGCAATGAAAGTAAAATGAAGTGGTTTTCATGTGTGTTTGTATTATCTGTATTGCTTGTTTAAAAACAAGGAGCTGCGTTCAATAAAAGCTTGATGCCCCTGGTGGCATCCTTGTCGATCCAAAGCAACCTATGTCCAAAATGAGGTCAAGGTCAAACTGAGGTCAGGTGATGTTTGAAGATGAGGAATGGTCACAGGTTACATCTGTATTAGTATCAATTCATTCTTGTAAGCGGTATTGATGCTAGACGAAACGGTCCCATTTGGTTAACCAAGGGATGGCCCATATAAAGCAACCTAAGTCCAAAATGAGGTCAAGGTCAAAGTCAAACTGAGGTCAGGTGATGTTTGAAAATGAGGAATGGTCACAGGTTACATCTGTATTAGTATCAATTCATTCTTGTAAGCGGTATTGATGCTAGACGAAACGGTCCCATTTGGTTAACCAAGAGATTGCCCATATAAAGCAACCTAAGTCCAAAATGAGGTCAAGGTCAAGGTCAAACTGAGGTCAGGTGATGTCTGAAGATGAGGAATGGTCACAGGTTACATCTGCATTAGTATCAAGTCATTCTAGTAAGGGGTATTGATGCTAGACGAAACGGTCCCATTTGGTTAACCTCGTATGGATGAAGGAACGGACGGACGGACAGGACAATCACTATATGCCTCCCGCATCAGTAGATGCCGGGGGCATAATTATATACCTTTAGTCTGGTGTGATATTAATTTTACACAATCAACAGGCAGAATTACACATGTATGCACTAACATTTAGTTTGGTCACCAGTAGTGTGACATGAACTTTTCACAATCAACAAGCAATGTTACATACACTTACATTTAGTCTGCTGTAATAGAGTTTTACTAAATCAACCAGCATTGTTATATGCTTTTACCTATAGCCAGGGAAGGTATAAGCTTTACATAATCAACAAAGTTATAGGCTTTTACTTAGTCTGATGTGATATGATCTTTATATAATCAACAGGTAATGTTACATGATGCTTTTACCCTTAGTCTGATGTGATATGAGCTTTACATAATCAACAGGAAATGTTATATGCTTTTACTCTTAGTCTGATGTGATATGAGCTTTACATAATCAACAGACAATGTTCTATGCTTTCACCTTTAGTCTGGTGTTGATCTTTACATAATCAACAGACAATGTTCTATGCTTTCACCTTTAGTCTGGTGTTGATCTTTACATAATCAACAGACAATGTTCTATGCTTTCACCTTTAGTCTGGTGTTGATCTTTACATAATCAACAGACAATGTTCTATGCTTTCACCTTTAGTATGGTGTGATATTATCTTTACATAATCAACAGACAATGTTATATGCTTTCACCTTTAGTCTCGTGTGATATGATCTTTACATAATCAACATGGAATGTTACATGCTTTCACCTTTAGTCTGGTGTTGATCTTTACATAATCAACAGACAATGTTCTATGCTTTCACCTTTAGTCTGGTGTTGATCTTTACATAATCAACAGACAATGTTCTATGCTTTCACCTTTAGTCTGGTGTTGGTCTTTACATAATCAACAGACAATGTTCTATGCTTTCACCTTTAGTCTGGTGTTGGTCTTTACATAATCAAAAGACAATGTTCTATGCTTTCACCTTTAGTCTGGTGTGATATTATCTTTACATAATCAACAGACACTGTTCTATGCTTTCACCTTTAGTCTCATGTGATATGATCTTTACATAATCAATGGGGAATGTTACATGCTTTTACCCTTAGTCTAATGTGATATGAGCTTTACATAATCAACAGACAATGTTCTATGCTTTCACCTTTAGTCTGGTGTTGATCTTTACATAATCAACAGGCAATGTTCTATGCCCTTCTTTTAGTCTGGTGTTATATGAACTCTACAAATCAAACAAGCAGTGTATTGTGCCTTCCCTTTTGCTATAACAATGTCAACTGCCTTACCATTACCCTTGTCTGATATGGTTTTTACAGCCAACAACCAATTCTAGATACACTTACCATTAGTCTAATGCAATAAGAACTTTACATAATCAGCAACAAATCATTTATTAGAACAGTTTGCAATGCCTTTAGTGACAAACAAATTAATTTCCAAACTCAGCATCTATGTATATGGAACAAAATGTAATATAATATCATGATCTTGATTACACATGGGGATGTAAGGATAAAGTTACACAAGCAAAGAAATCTGAGCCTGATTTACAAATACTGCTAAAAATGAACGGCAAATCTTGATCAATAGCATTTTGTATGTCATGATTTTTTTTTAGTATTACTTGAACCATGTTAGAACACTGGGCTTACTTATATTTGAACTTGTCCTATATTACATGACAACTTTCTGCCTTTAACATTGCATTGTGGAATTCTCTATATCTGAACTCAGGGCTTTTCATCCTTATATAACAGAGGCTGATATTCGGCCACTTCCCAATTGAAAATAAGGTCATTTTTTCCCAACTGTGGCAGAGGAACTTCCAAAAATGTAAAAAAAATAAAATCTTATTTTTTTTTATTTTGGCAATTACATTTCATAAATAGAAAGCAATGAGCTCATTTATGATTAGGAAACCACCAAATTGTGTCCTCTGTTACATATATCTTTTGCAGAAGGAAAAAAGACCCTGTTTCAATAAAATGCTCTTTTCCCAAAATGAGCAATTATCACGTATGAATTTCCCAATTTGAAAAGCCAGGGCCTCTTCCCAATTTCCTGATGAAAAGCCCTGGAACTGTATATTACTGCACTTTTTGACATTAGAAAACAACTTTATCTTTTAACTTGTCTACATCAAACATTCCCTATACTAAACTGTGCTACGACTACTTTTAAAGCATTCTTTCAACTGTGCTCTGACATTATATTTATATATTCTCTGTATTTGATCTGTGCTCTGACATTATGTTCAAACATTCTCTTTGTTTGAACTGTGCTTTGACATTACATTCACACATTCTCTTTGTTTGAACTGTGCTTTGACATTACATTCACATATTCTCTTTGTTTGAACTGTGCTTTGACATTACATTCACACATTCTCTTTATTTGAACTGTGCTCTGACATTATGTACAAAAATTCTCTTTATCTGAACTGTGCTCTTGACATAACGTTCAAACATTCTCTTTATTTAAACTGTGCTCTGACATTATGTTCAAACATTCTCTTTGTCTGAACTGTGCTTTGACATTACATTCACACATTCTCTTTGTTTGAACTGTGCTTTGACATTACATTCACACATTCTCTTTGTTTGAACTGTGCTTTGACATTACATTCACACATTCTCTTTGTTTGAACTGTGCTCTGACATTACATTCACACATTCTCTTTGTTTGAACTGTGCTCTGACATTACATTCACACATTCTCTTTGTTTGAACTGTGCTCTGACATTATGTACAAAAAGTCTCTTTATTTGAACTGTGCTCTTGACACAACGTTCAAACATTCTCTTTATTTGAACTGTGCTGTGACATTACATTCAAACATTCTCTATATTGGAACTGTGCTCTGACAATACCATCAAATATTCTCCATATCTGAACTCCGAACATGCAATTTCTGAAACCCTATGAACTGTGCTCTGACATTACACTGCAACATTCTCTCCACTGTGCAAAGACATTACAACAGTCTCTATATTTGCACTGTGCTCTGTCTTTTCAACAAAACATACTTCACATATGAATCATGCTCTGACAATGAGGGGAAATATTATATTACAACATTTTCTATATTTGAGCTTTTCTTCCTTATACAAACAAAAATGTACTTACTCCAGAAATCCAAAATCTATTGCTGAATGTTTAGCCTGGACTAGACCCCATAATCCCCAAAACATGTGTGCAACCTGCAAAATATTCCTATAATTTTACTCAGTAAGTATTTCAAGTGTATGCATTTTAATGTGTAGATATTAATCAAAGAATGTGTTAGCTAAGCACATAACACTGAAGTGGCATATCTGATATAGGTAAAATTTACAACTGAGTTTGGTTGTATTTTTAAATATTATGCAATGTCTCTCTCCAATTTGGCTACCAATATTTTTGGTTTGTTTGGCAATATATCATTAAAATGTATGCTTCACACTGATCACTTATGAGGTTTGGTGATTAACAATCCCCTAACCTTTCTTTCCTGTAAAGCTACCTAAATACAAAGTTCCATTGCAATATCTCATTCTTTATTACAGCTACTGAGCGGAAAGTGTTTTCCTTTTTCAGTAACAGTGGCCCAAAATACAATCCAAAGCTAGTTATTCATAATACGCTTGCTCTGACCTGGACCCTATGGCATATAAATGTTTTGTTTTTTTTGCTACAAAAAAGTATTAGGTGCTCAGTGGGTTTGAACCATGGCCCATCCGTTCCACAGCTCAAAGGTAGCTTAGGCCCAATGCTCTAGACCACTGTGCCACTGTGGAAATTTCTAAATTCGCACATTAAATCATTTATACTGACTTTGAATCTGACCACATATGCAATCCTAGCCTTGTTTTTTCTATATGCTACTTACATGCCAAATCTAATTTCAATCCATCAATTGAAACTTAATTTATTGAGCGGAAACTAGTTTGTTTTTTTGCTGATTTTTGTAACAGTGACTTTGATTCCACTGACCCAAAATTCATTCCAATCCTTTGGACTTACTATCAGCTACTTATAAGCCAAGTTTCATGTCAATATCTCAACCAGAAACAAAGTTATTGAACAGACATCAAATTTTGATGACGATTCCAGCAAAAAAGTCTATTTTTTAGTAACTGTAACATTGACCCAGTGGCATTAAAATGACTTTAAAATCAAAGAAAACGGAAAAGTTAGGCGCTCAGTGGGATTTGAACCACGACCCATCCATTCCAAAGCAGAAAATGTGGCTTTGGCCCAATGCTCTAGACCACTGTGCCAAGGTGGAATTTTTTAAATATGCAAATTAAATCAGTTATCCTGACCTTGAACCTGACCCCACTGACCCCATATGCAATCCAAGCCTTGGATTTTTTTATATAAGTTCTTACATGCTAAGTTTCAATCCATCAATCCAAACTTAAGTTTCTTTACTCTAGCACCTGTATTTGCAAATGGAATTTTAATTTTGTGGTTGTATAGTAATAACTGTAAGTGTTTTGTTTTTCTAAGTCCACAAAAAAACTCCTTACCAGGTAGAGATACCTTAAAATACACCTAAAATTGGAAAGTAGCATCTATGTTGTACCACAGAAAAGTGGTCTTGGTTTTTCCCTACAGTCAATTATAAAAAAGTTACAATATAAGTTATTTATAGTAACAACTAAGGGAAGTTAATCTTAAAAAAAAAAAAAAAAAAAAAAAAATCAAAAAAAAAATTGTAAGTCCTCATAAAAATCTTTACCAGGTAGAGACTGGTCAAAATACACCTCAAAATTGGATGTAGCATGCATGTTGTACTACAGAAAAGTGGTCTTGATTTTTCCCTACAACTAGTAATGAAAAAGTTACAATATAAGCTATTTATAGTAACAACAAAGGGAAGTAATTCTAAAGAAGGGAACTGCGCATGACACTTCGTGTGACCTTGACCTTAGACCTAGGGACCTGGTTCTTGCGCATGACACTACGTCTCGTGGTGGTGAACATTTGTGCCAAGTTATATCAAAATCCCTCTATGCATAAAGAAGAAATGCTCCGGACAAGGTTTTCATTCTTGTATCCTTTGACCTCTAAGTGTGACCTTGACCTTAGACCTAGAGACCTGGTTCTTGCGCACGAAACTCCGCCTCATGGTGGTGAACATTTGTGCCAAGTTATATCAAAATCCCTCTATGCATGAAGAAGAAATGCTCCGGACAAAGTTTTCATTCTTGTATCCTTTGACCTCTAAGTGTGACCTTGACCTTAGACCTAGGGACCTGGTTCTTGCGCATGACACTCCTTCTCATGATGATGAACAATTGTGCCAACTTTCATCAAAATCCCTCTATGCATGAAGAAGATATGCTCCGGACAAAGACATTCTTGAATTTGACCTTTGACCTCTAAGTGTGACCTTGACCTTAGACCTAGGGACCTGGTTCTTGCGCATGACACTCCGTCTCATGATGGTGAACAACTGTGCCAAGTTTCATCAAAATCCCTTCATGCATGTAGAAGATATACTCCGGACAAAGTCTGTGGACGCCGCCCGCCCGCCCGCCCGCCAGGGGCGTTCCCATAATACGTCCCGTTTTTCAAACGGGCGTATAAAAACCTGATTAAAAATGTTTTAAATCCCTTTATAAAATAAAGTGTTATGAACTGGATATGAGATAGACTCTTAAAAACTGCACATCCTATAGTGTGATCTGCCTTTGCTAATAATTCACCCAGTATCCTTGGTTCAGAGGAGCTAAAGATTGACCAAATCAGATCTTCTCTTACTTTACACACAACTTTATTTCATGTCTGAATGTCTTTGAAATAATGTGTAAGGAGTTTTGTTACAGTAAGCCCTATATACTGTATACTACAAAAAACATCAAATGGCAATCACCTTGAAGTTATGATAAGGAAAGCGTGTATCAACTTCCATTCAATTGTGATTTGTAGTTACCGAGTGACTTGCCAACAACAAACATAATCCAAAAGAAGCATTATGCCAATGAAATGAAACTTGTGTGTTTTTATCTTGGTATTATTATGGGCAAGGCATTAGTGAAGTTTCATTTAGTTGTGATAAGATATAATTCATATGACTTGCCAAAAATTGTTTACAAGGTGTCTACATCTGTTGCTGATGACATGGGTATAACAATGGCTTCACTGATTTTGTTGCAGCAAGCTAATGTAAGAGAAACGAGGGTTACAATTATGCCTGAACATGGACTTATCGGTCACTGTATGTTTTTTGCCAAAATGTGGGGTCCTTATCAGATAGATTTAACCTCAAAGATTCAAAACCATTACCAGAGCAAATTTGTTTGCCTTGACATAACAGATCTCA
Organism: Mercenaria mercenaria; assembly: GCF_021730395.1. Taxonomy (NCBI): domain Eukaryota; kingdom Metazoa; phylum Mollusca; class Bivalvia; order Venerida; family Veneridae; genus Mercenaria; species Mercenaria mercenaria. The sequence goes on along the minus strand of NC_069377.1, from coordinate 40,971,623 downwards.
ACATCCCTTTCCGAGACTGTGTCTGGATTTTCCTTTCTATGTTTGGCACACTGTTGTAGATAGTACCGTAACCATTCCATTTGGTATTCTTTATCTGGATATCGTGCAAAATCTAAATCATCTACACCTGAAAAAATGGCATAAAATGATATATTGTGAAGTAATTTATATTTACTGGAAATACATGTAATTGCATTAATCCTTAAAATTAAATCAGCAAAAAAACTTTCTTTCTTTTACCTGTATTCTGATTGTTTCGTTGGCTTTAACGCTGCAACAACATATTTATTATAGGTCATATGGCGACATTTCAGCTTTGACTGTGGAGGAAGTAGAACTAGAGACTTTCCATAAGCCAGATAGATGGCTTGTTTAAATGATGAATTCATCGCCGAGTGAAGTAATGCCCTTAAACTCTTGGCCAAGGAAGCCCCTTGTATCCTGACTAGAAAGCCATTTCAACCGCATGAAATTCTATGCTAACAGAATTGAATAATCTCTAATAAGCTTCAAATGGAACTAGAGTTGCTTTTGAGAAAAGTGCATGTCTCCCACAACTGCCTAATCATCTAAATAGCAAGTCAGTCTTTATATACTGTTTACTCACTACAAATATACCTTTGAAGAGTAAAAAGGCCGATTTTGGGTAATTCAAGGGCCATAATTCTGGAGTGCCTCAGACGATTCGGCTATGAACCTGGCCAAGGAGTTATGGTCAAAAACATTTGGTTCAAGTTTGGTGAAGATCGGATGAGAAATGTTGGACTTAGAGCGCGGACGAGAGTAAAAAGGCCGATTTTCGGTAATTCAATGGCCATAATTCCAAAGTGCCTGGGCTGATTTGGCTAGTTACCGAACTTGGCCGAGGACTTATGGTCAAACACATTTTGTTCAAGTTTGGTGATGATTGGATGAGACATGTTCGACTAAGAGCACGGACAAGAGTAAAAAGGCCTTTTTTCGGTAATTCAAGGGCCATAACTCCGAAGTGCCTGGACCGATTTGGCTCATTATCGAACTTGCCCTACTAGAGCGCATGCACATTCATCGAGCCAAAAGGTCTCCTATACTACTCAGACTGCATGCACATTCCTGGAGCCAAAAGGACTCCTATACTACACGAGTAGTATAGGGGTCCTTTTGGCTCCAGGAATGTGCCTAAAATCTGAGCGTTTTTCGGTAATTCAAGGGCCATAATTCCGAAGTGCCTGGGCCGATTTGGCTAGTTATCGAAGTTGTCCGAGAACTTATTGGCACACACAATTTGTTCAAGTTTGGTGAAGATCGGATGAGAAATGTTTGACTTAGAGTGCGGACAAGCTATGTGACAGACAGACACAGACACACAGACAGGAGTAAATCAATATGTCTCCCACACCTCTGTGTGGTGGGAGACATAATTATCTTTACTATATTTCTTTCAAAATAAAATAAAGGAAATTGGAACTACTTTGACAGAAAAGGAGAATTGCCTGGCTGGCACTAGATAATAACAAGAGCACTGCCTGAGGGTGCTATCGCTGGTATGCAAGTGCTGGGCAATATATATGAAAAGAGTTATAGTTCTTGACCTTCTATTCAAAGCTAAGTATTCAAGAAAAGTGAACTTAAACAAAAATCAACCAAAAAATACCAATTTTCTAAGTACAAAAAGGGCCATAATTCTGGCAAAATGCTTCTTGGTCCACTTACTCAGTGGTGGCAGATGAATGATTTTATTGTCTTTAGTTATTCATAACATAGAAGATACACCACACCAAACATTCCATTTCACCTGACTGGATGTTATGTGCTCTGTCTTATAATCTAACTAACCAGACAGACTCCATTTGTCAACACTGATACTAAACACTGCTGCACAGTCAACATCTGAATGAAATGTTTAACAACAGAATTGAAGTTAGTTTAACCATTAACATGCTAAATTTCTATAATGAACTTGTCCACCATTCAATTTGGACCAGTACTATTAACTGTTAAAAGGGGTGAATACCAAAAAGATACTGACTGAATGGCAAACAGTGCAGATTATGATCAGACTGCACAGATGTGCAGGCTGATCATGATCTACACTGGCCACAAAGGCAGAATCAATCATGTCCAGCATGATAAGGGTTAAGAAACAATTTCTTTATTCCTGTTACCTACCTGCATATTCACAGAAATGATTTCCTAGTTCAAAATGTTCATAGTTGTACATGGCATACTCGTGGTCAATGAAATATACACAACCTGAAAATTTAAAATGAAAAGAAAAATACATAGTTTTTATAAAATCTCACACAACTTCTAAATTCTACAAATCTTAAGATTTTGCCTTACTCATTAGACTCTTTTTCGGTATATATATGTTTACAACAGAAGCTCTGTCACATATCTCATCGCTACATATGGGCAATCTCCTGCAAGCACTAGGGTTGGGTATCACAACTTACATTAATACAACTGTATAACCAAGAAAACATATTAAATTACATTTTTAACATGTTTTTCAGCTCCAGCAGAAAAAGATCTCCACACTCAGTGTCAACAATGTATAAAAGAAACTACATAAACAGAAGACTATGTTTCATCAGAATCACTGATGAATGAATTATTTAACCTTTAGCCTGCTGGCGGCAAGTGATTCTGCCTTTGCAACCAGTGCAGACCATGACTTTTCGCTATTCAGTCAGTAAATTTTCAGTGATAAACAAGTGGTACTGCCCAAATTAAATGATAGAACAGTCCATTTTAGGAATTTAGCAGGCTAAAGATTAAAAGTTATATGCTGAGACATAAAGTGTTTCCAGTGGAGGGATAAGCTAACAAACTAAAATACAGTCAAAGCAATTGTCTTTGCCAGGGCAAATAAACAGCATAGCAATGGGATCAGGCTTTATTAGTATCAAAGAAAAAGAATACAATAATCTGTCACTGGTTGTAGATGCAGATCAGAATATACAGTTCAAGTCTATTACAGTTTTGGCAGTAATGAGGCTCTGCCAAGTACTGCCAATACAGATACCTGAGTGCTGGATATTCCCATCTTCATCTACAACCAGTGGTAAATTATTTTTCTTGCGTACCATGTTTTACAAATTAAAGAATAATTAAAGCAAAACAGTCTTCATTTCAGCACTCTTTCTTACAATAGCATATTGATATAAAGTGCCGGAAGCTAACATCCATAAACGGAATTATGTCATGCTGCTTCAATGATGCACAAAAATAAAAGTCCTGGTTGTAGCGTAACTATAATATGTTTTTTCTGTAAAATAACTTTTGAATCCAAAAATATACTATAAGGAACAAACAGCAACCAACACATGAATCGTTAGTTGTCATAAACAGCATGTGAGTCATCTAGCATGGGCGAGCCAGATGGGTTTTGCTTGTATGAGTAAAATTAGTGGAAACCACTGTCCGGTTTGCAAGAAATTGAAAGTTTTCTAATGACAAGTTTCTTTTTCAAGATGACTGGAATGTAACTGCATAAACTGAGCAATCAGAAGCTACAATCAAGTAAAAATGATGTATTTGTAATTGAACGATATGTGTACTGTGAAGTCATGATCATCTGTCGTGGACTTACCTTTATGGATTTTGTGACTGTATGAATCTGTGAAATCCATTGAATAAATACAGTTGGAACTATTTTTTATCTCAACATTGAAATTGATGAGATTATGTTGCCATGAAATACATGTAGACATTTGGTCAAAACAATGGAATTTTATGCCAATGAAACCAAAAGGTTTTACAGTATCAGCATTTCAATTACACTGGAACAAGCTGTCACCATAGCTACAATTTTCATTCAATTAAGAGATGTTTGTGCTATTCATAATGATTCATTCAAACATGAATGTATAGGTGGAAACATGTGTTCCCTTTATGTTGGACGGGTTTTGATCATTATTTTTGGTTAAAACATACTTACTACATTTCTTTTGTATAGGTACATGTATTTTTCATCTTTTTTTTTTTTTTGAATTCCATCTTACTTATATTCTGACTGAATGTGACAATACTATTTGTGTTTTACAGTCAAGTTGAAACAAGTCCGGTCATTATAGAGCTTCCTGTTTTATATGGGTGGGGGTGGGGGGGGGAGGGTAGAACCATTAACATTTAATATGCCCTGGGATTTATACGAACCTTTTCCAAAACATGTCCAAAGACTTGTAATCTGAAACTGTTACTAGTCTGACAGAGACTTTTGGTAGTTCACAGTACAATCAAAAATATACTGGAAAATATTTAATTAGTCACTTCTTTTAGCTTATACATTTAGATGAAGAATGTGAAATAGAAAGAAATTAGGTAAAATAACAAAGCTGACTCAGTTGCTGATTTATATATAAATCATCATTGAGAACATTTACTCTGTCATTAGTTGATGTTTCATAAAATACCTGTTGATAGTTGCACTGTAGTTATTGTAAGGACAAACCTTTGAAAAATGGAGATTTATCCATACTCATTTATCTACCCCCTGTCTGGCCATTGTAAAACAATAAATAGCCTTCAGATTTTAGGCATTGTCCAAACAGCTGAATGCAGTATCATATTATAAAAGTCTTGACTTTTTAGGTCCTTATGCATATTTAGTAAAATTCCAAAGAAAAGGTGCACTACTTCACATACTGAATAACATTCCCACAAAGTTTCAGTACTATCTCAAATACTTTTGTAGATATGAGCAACACAAATTTTGTCAGATTAACAGACGTCCAGCAAAATCTAGGTCTGCCCCTAAAAGTGAGTGATGAGTACCAGGGAAGAACTAACAACCTTCCATGGGACACCTGGATAGCATCCTCACATGACAGAAATTTATCCTTCAAGACGGGTTTGAACCGACAGTGGTGAGGGCAAATAAGTCAAAGTCATAGATGCCCTTAATGCCCTAAATACGCATACCAAGCACAAACATAAACTCACCTTTTTCTTCATTATAGATAATGTTTTTGAGCAACAGGTCATTATGGCAGAACACAACAGGTGAATTCAGCGCCTCAAGATGTACACGAAGTTCATCTAATTCTTTCCGTAACACATCTTTTGGCTTTATCTTTGCAAGATACCTGGAGAAAACATATCACATATGTGATAAAGCATAATAATGATGCACGAAGATTAAATATACAATGTACTAACCATAAGTGACCATGAGAGACATTCCAGCAACTCACACTGAGGAATGATATGAAAAAAAAACTACGAATAATTTAAGAATGGAGAAAATATGACTTAAGCATGACCTGAGATCCTATGACAGAGGCTTGACCCAAGAAACTTTGAATACGGCATAAGATTAAGGTACAATCTGGTATCCCATGACTGAGGCATAACCTGAGAAATGGCACACAATCAGTATTCAAATTGTTTTCTCATAGCTCGATTTCCTGCCTTTAGAAAATTGTGAAATTTTGCTTATATAGATGTGCCTGTCACAGGTGGATTCATACCTTAGGGCTCAAACACAACTTGAAAATAATGGGGAATTACCAAATTGTTCTGAAATACAGATAATAAACATGTCACTAGACCATGAATATTTTATAACATTGATGTACCTGTACTGGAATCTTGCATATCTAGCGTGTTCATTTAGTGATCAGATGTGTGAATAAAAACATCCAAAGGTGTCAATCTGAGTTGAACAATTATCAGCCCACAGAATGACTGCTACATAGAGAAAAAATGCTTTACAATACTTCAACTTGTCTCAAGCTAAATGTCCACAAGACCTAAACTTTGATGTTACATTGTAACCAAATTCTTTTTGATATTTCTGTAGGTAGGCTCTGGATCCTTAAAATAAAAAAGTGTAATACATACTGTTTATTCCTTTCTGGGTCATTAAATCCTTCAGGGGATAATTCCAAAAATTTGTAAATTTTCTCCCAGAGTCCTGTCTTCACCTCCCTACCCTCAGGTCTAACTGCATGAACTTCTATCATTTCTTCGGCTATTAACCTGGTGAATCAGAAGAACATTTTACCTCAAGAGAGACAAGAGGTACGCAAATGAAATTGTGGCATTTAAATTATTGGTTTAAAATATAAGAGAATATTTAAAATCAAACATTTTCTTAGATTTCCGAGTCTTGCATTGATATTTTTAAATGCTATTTTTCTTAACACCTTCTAAGTTAAAATTCTATCAAATTTGACAGTAATACTTCAGATAAAAGCTTCAGTTTAAAACATTTAAAAAAAAAATTCTACCATTCTTTTAATTTGTCATATATCTAATTCAGTTTATATTTCAGGGATCATTACGGCATGTCATCACCCACGTTTGTAAGATATGGACAGGATATGTGCATAACAAATTTGAAACTGGTATTCAAATATTAGAACCAAGAACTGAAGAGAATATGAATTCAATTTAATTAGAAATTGTTTAATTTTTTTAAATTTTCACTTCAGCACATGAATTATTAAATACTTGATATACATTGTTGTAATTTCAAAATTCACAAGAAAAAAAATATATCTGAGAAAATCACTCAGATATATTTAAAAAATATATAGCTTTACAACCTCCTTGCTGCCATTCTTTTTTATAGGAAACTGAATGTTTTGAAGGAATTTGGTAGACGGTTACCAAAGGAACATTTCTGTGAAATTATATCAAAATCTAACGAGTAGTTTCTGAGAAGATTTAAAGTTTTTCCTTTTGTTTGCCATGCCAATCAGAATTGTGCATGGATGATGTAGATCTGAATTAACATTCCTGTGGAGTTCGGTTAAAATTGGCACAGTGGTTTAGAAGGAGATGTTCTTTAAAGAAATTGTGTAAGATGATGGATGGAAAACAGACATACAAGTATCCTAAAAGCACAACATCAGCAGTACTACCCCAGTAATAATTAACCAATATGACATACTTTCTGATTCTTTCATCTCTGACTGTATTCTCATCAAGAGTGACACCCTGTGCAAAACCATAGACCAAACCATTGTCAAAGGCAGCATAGAGGGGTTGACTTTTACCTGCTGCACTCAGAATCTACAGGGAAAATAAAATTGTGTTTTATCCTACATAAACAATTACAAAAGGTTCATAACACTAACAGAGGCTACTGACTGATGTAAACAGATTCGTAACATTAACACTGGCTACTGACTGATGTAAACAGATTCGTAACACTAACAGAGGCCACTGACTGATGTAAACAGATTTGTAACATTTACAGAGGCCACTGACTGATGTAAACAGATCTGTAAAACACTAACAGAGGCCACTGACTGATGTAAACAGATTCGTAACACTAACACTGGCTACTGACTGATGTAAACAGATTCGTAACACTAACACTGGCTACTGACTGATGTAAACAGATTTGTAAAACACTAACACTGGCTACTGACTGATGTAAACAGATTCGTAACACTAACACTGGCTACTGACTGATGTAAACAGATTCGTAACACTAACACTGGCTACTGACTGATGTAAACAGATTCGTAACACTAACACTGGCTACTGACTGATGTAAACAGATTCATAACATTAACAGAGGCAACTGACTGATGTAAACAGATTCGTAACACTAACACTGGCTACTGACTGATGTACAAAGATTCGTAACACTAACACTGGCTACTGACTGATGTTAACAGATTTGTAACACTAACACTGGCTACTGACTGATGTACACAGATTCATAACACTAACAGAGGCTACTGACTGATGTTAACAGGTTCGTAACACCGGCTACTGACTAATGTAAACAGATTCGTAACACTAACACTGGCTACTGACTGATGTAAACAGATTCGTAACACTAACAGAGGCTACTGACTGATGTAAACAGATTTGTAACACTAACACTGGCTACTGACTGATGTAAACAGATTCGTAACACTTACAGAGGCCACTGACTGATGTAAACAGATTCGTAACACAAACAGATGCTACTGATTGATGTACACAGATTCATAATACTAACACTGGCTATTGACTGATGTTAAGAAATTCGTAACACTGGCTACTGACTAATGTAAACATATTCATAACACTAACACTGGCTACAGACTGATGTAAACAGATTCGTAAGACTAACCTGGCTACTGACTGATGTAAACAGATTTGTAACACTAACACTGGCTACTGACTGATGTCAACAGTTTCATAACACTAACACTGGCTACTGACTGATGTAAATAGATTCATTACACTAACGCAGGCCACTGACTGATGTAAACAGATTCACAATGCTAACACTGGCCACTGACTGATGTAAACAGATTCACAATGCTAACACTGGCCACTGACAGATGTAAACTGATGTAAACAGATTCACAACGCTAACACTGGCCACTGACTGATGCAAACAGATGCACAACGCTAACACTGGCCACTGACTGATGCAAACAGATTCACAACACTAACACTGGCCACTGACTGACGCAAACAGATTCACAACGCTAACACTGGCCACTGACTGACGCAACAGATTCACAACGCTAACACTGGCCACTGACTGACGCAAACAGACTCACAACGCTAACACTGGCCACTGACTGACGTAAACAGATTCACAACGCTAACACTGGCCACTGACTGATGTACAAAGATTCGTAACACTAACACTGGCTACTGACTGATGTTAACAGATTTGTAACACTAACACTGGCTACTGACTGATGTACACAGATTCATAACACTAACAGAGGCTACTGACTGATGTTAACAGGTTCGTAACACCGGCTACTGACTAATGTAAACAGATTCGTAACACTAACACTGGCTACTGACTGATGTAAACAGATTCGTAACACTAACAGAGGCTACTGACTGATGTAAACAGATTTGTAACACTAACACTGGCTACTGACTGATGTAAACAGATTCGTAACACTTACAGAGGCCACTGACTGATGTAAACAGATTCGTAACACAAACAGATGCTACTGATTGATGTACACAGATTCATAATACTAACACTGGCTATTGACTGATGTTAAGAAATTCGTAACACTGGCTACTGACTAATGTAAACATATTCATAACACTAACACTGGCTACAGACTGATGTAAACAGATTCGTAAGACTAACCTGGCTACTGACTGATGTAAACAGATTTGTAACACTAACACTGGCTACTGACTGATGTCAACAGTTTCATAACACTAACACTGGCTACTGACTGATGTAAATAGATTCATTACACTAACGCAGGCCACTGACTGATGTAAACAGATTCACAATGCTAACACTGGCCACTGACTGATGTAAACAGATTCACAATGCTAACACTGGCCACTGACAGATGTAAACTGATGTAAACAGATTCATAACGCTAACACTGGCCACTGACTGATGCAAACAGATGCACAACGCTAACACTGGCCACTGACTGATGCAAACAGATTCACAACACTAACACTGGCCACTGACTGACGCAAACAGATTCACAACGCTAACACTGGCCACTGACTGACGCAACAGATTCACAACGCTAACACTGGCCACTGACTGACGCAAACAGATTCACAACGCTAACACTGGCCACTGACTGACGTAAACAGACTCACAACGTTAACACTGGCCACTGACTGACGTAAACAGATTCACAATGCTAACACTGGCCACTGACTGACGTAAACAGATTCACAACGCTAACACTGGCCACTGACTGACGTAAACAGATTCACAACGCTAACACTGGCCACTGACTGACGTAAACAGATTCACAACGCTAACACTGGCCACTGACTGATGCAAACAGATTCACAACACTAACACTGGCTACTGACTGATGTAAACAGATTCACAACGCTAACACTGGCCACTGACTGACGTAAACAGATTCACAACGCTAACACTGGCCACTGACTGACGTAAACAGATTCACTAACACTGGCCACTGACTGATGTAAACAGATTCACAACGCTAACACTGGCCACTGACTGATGTAAACAGATTCACAACGCTAAACTGGCCACTGACTGATGTAAACAGATTTATAAAGCTAACACTGGCCACTGACTGATGCAAACAGATTCATAATACTAACACTGGCTACTGAAAGACCCGCTAACACACAAAAAAAACCCAGTTTATTGATATAGACAAAAGATCCATAACACTATTATGGACTACCGGTACCTACTGTAGGTAAAAGATTTATAACTCTTTCATCATCTACTGGATGTAAACAAAATACTTAAAGTACTTAACAAACTAGTTTTCAGCTTAAGCAAAAAGTATTCTGAAGATAATGATATATAAATCATTTGATGCTAGTAATCTTTAATCTAATTTTACACAAACATGATACAATATTATAATCCAAGGATATCCAAATATAAGAAAGAAGATAGAAATTGCAAAAGTGCCACACAGTAAAATATATAGTTGCTCATCTGATTTTGACTATTTGACCTTGAATCATACAATACACTGCATCATGAATGAATACAGCAGTGTTTAGTATGATTGGTAGTTCATACAAGAATGATTCTAAATACTCACCTAAGTCAATGCTTAGATATTTTAATCTCTATTAGTCAAATAGAGTCAAATGAAAACTTTTGAAAAAGGCTCATGCAAGAAGCTCCTAACATATCATGAGAACTTGTTCTAAGGATTTTCTTCCCTTCGCTCTGGCAGCCCCTCAAAACGCCCAAGCAGAACCATTTGGACAAACTTAAGAAAGGCCCATACACAGAGCCAAAGACTAAGTTTGGTGATGATCTATCAAGCGGCTCATGAGGAGACATTGTTTAAAAGATTTTCTATCTTTAGGTGAGCCTTAAAAGAGGCCAAGCAAAACCATCTGAACAAATTCAGAGGAGACAATCCAAGGATGCTGTAAACTAAGTTTGCTTGAAATCCATCAAATGGTTGACATTCTCTTTTTAGTTCTGGTGGCCCCTAAAAATGTAAAGCACAACCTATTGAACAAAAGTGAGAAGGGACCATCCAAGGATGCTACAGTTTAAGAAGTTCATAAGAAACAGATACTGTGAAATCATTAATATTCGTGGGGGACTAAATTTCGTGGATTTCGTGGCTGAGTCAATCCACGAACTTTAATCCCAACGAAAAAGTAAAATTCCCATTAATTTTATGTTCAAAAGTTAAAATCCACAAATTCATATCCCCGCAAAATTGCAGTTTTGACCAAAACCACAAAATTTCATTTCTAAGAAATTAAAGGATTATACAGCATTTGAAGCTTTTTCTAATGTTAACTCTGGGGGCCCCTAAATGGGTTAAAGTACACCAATTTGAACAAAACTGAGAGAGAGGACCTTACAAGAATGCTACAGACCAAGTTCGGTGATGTAGAAATTCATAAAGTAATTAAAAGAATGTTTCTATTTTTAGAAAGGTGCCAAGCTGAATGATTTCAACAAATCTGAGATAGGTCCGTATAAGGTTTCTACAGACCAAGTTTGGTGAAGATCCATGAAGCAGGAAATGGGAAGAAATCATTAACAGGTTTTTCTACTTTTATTTCTGTTTGCCTTCTGTTTTCTATTTTTAACCTCTGGCAGCTCCTAAAGGGGCTAAACTGAACAGTCAACCATTTGAACGAATTTCAGAAAAAAACTTACATGGATGCTACAGACCAAGTTTGGTGATGATTCACCATGATGTTCGTGTCAGGAGTTTAAATATTTTTTCTATTTTTAGCTCTGGCAGTCCTTAAAATGGGTCAAGTGGAACCATTTGAATTGAACTGAAAAAAAACCTTATAGACTATGTCTGGTGATGACCATCAATCGGTTCATGAGAAGAAGTTGTTTTACGTTTTTCTATTTTAAGTTAATGTAGCTCCTAAATGGATTTGAAAAAAAAAAACTTGAGAGGGGACCCTGCTAAGATACTACAGACAAGTTTGGTGTAATTCTGGCAAGTAGTTTCAAAGAAGATATTGAAGTTGAAATGTTAAGACAGACACCTGACAATCTGCCTATACCAACAGCTCACCTTGAAACTTCAGTTCAGGTGAGCTAAAAATGTGTCATTGCTTATTTTAAAAGCTCCAACGTTAATAAACGAGATAAGGATTCAGACACTATAATGAAAAATTCATAGACGATAAATAATTGTAGTTTCTCATAGCATTTAAGATGTTGCCACAGCTTACCTGTATATTTTGTTTTTCAAGATCTCTGTCTATCATAAGTTCTGTACCACTACCATAAATCCTCATCAGAACAACATCGTCTTTAAAATGTCCGTCCTGATAGTAACCATACAACTGGTTAGATATACCTCCAGTGAAAACCTGTAACAGAAGAAAACTTGCATTAACCCTTACCCTGCTAAATATCTAAAATGGACCGGTCCATCATTCAATTTGGGCCATACCACTTATTATTCAAAGGGGTGTTCACTGAAAAATTACTGACTGAATAGCGAACAGTGCAGACCATGATCAGACTGCACGGATGTGCAGGCTGATCTTGGTCTGCACTGGTCGCAAAGGCAGAATCACTTGCAGCCAGCAGGCTAAGGGTTAATCTATACAATTCAACTACTTCAAATGTGATGGAAGGTTGAAGCTTTTGTATTATTTTATGTTTTCCAGTGAATTATAGAGTTTTTCAGTGAAATAAAAGTGATAATCCACAGTTTTGAAACAGTGTATTTTCATTTTTATTTTTCACTGTTTTTGCCGAACTAGTTCCTGACGTCATTTGTGTTATGCTTTCTGCTGACCTTTCCCGTGATTTTCAACATTTTATATAAATAACGCAAGAAAAGTAGAGTTTTACATATACAATAAAAAGAAAATTTGTTTGTGTCAGTGGAATATCAATTTTATTTCACTTGTGAACACCAAAAAAGTCATTTTCGCTCATGGCTATGCCACTCCTGAAAATATCAGTTTTTGAAGCTCATTTGTGAAATAAAATTGATATTTCACTGAAACAAACAAATATCCTCTATATATATATACAAATGCACCAACTAGGGATGTGCTTATTAATCTAAGAATCATGATTCTTTAATGACAAGATGTCCATGATGTGATCATTCAGTTTTCATTGTTGATATCAAAGAACAAGAGATTATCAGACCAAGGCTCCGTCACAATTTTGGCTAAAAGTGCCATGGGTGTGTCATATCTCATTAATATCATGGATCAAAAAGGTAGAGCATGTCACACAAGAGTGCGAAGTGACATCGTGACAATGTGATATGACGCATGTCAGCGCAAAGTAACAGTGCGATAAATTACTGTGTTATTTACATACATGTGATAAGACAATTTAACATCAAGATATTTTCTCAGTCACATTGCTATCCATCGTTTTGCTTTGTAAAGCATTGTTTCATACTGTTGTGTCACCACGCCATCTCAGCACGACAGACTTGTGTGTTTGTATGTTTATTTGTTTACAGTCGCCACCGGTAAAATCCATATAGGCGACTGGTACAGTGCAGGTAATTTCATTGTAGTTATGGTACATTGATTTTTGGTACATCATAGTTGTAGTGTATCTGCATAGTTATGTTGTGTCTGCGTAGTTGTGTTGTGTCTGCGTTGTTACCTATATCCTCTTAAATGTGGTGTCTATGTTTAGCTTTTTCTTCATTTATCTGCAGTACAACCTTCTCGTTGTCGCTAGCAGCTGGTAAAAAAAGTAGCCAAAAACGCCCACCATGACGATTTGGAGAAGTCCACAGCAAGTTGTATGTCTGGTTGCCTGGTCTGTGTCCCGCTGACCGCCATAGAAGGCCATCGTCAGACGTCCATGTAGCCTGCAGTCTTCCCTTTAAGTGCCCCTATGGAGTCCCCGGAGTGCTGATATATCCTTCTTCGTCGATGAACCAGCTGAGGTAAAACTGGTAGACAATAAAATCCTCAGAGATGTTGATCCAGGATCGAGTTGGTATATTCCAGCCCATCAAGCCCTCAGGTCGTGGTGCAGTTCCAGCATATGGACGCCCGGCGAGGCAGCCAAACCGGCGTGATAACACATAGATCTGCAGGATGCAGTCCAGTCAATTACTGTCCCCTTTCTACGGCCACACTCCCTGGTTTTTGTCATGTGACTTTAACTAGGCCAGGTATTGATCTGGTTAGGGCACTGATCTAATTAGCCACTTTCCAGGGAGCTCAGAAAAGGCTAGACATGCTTACTGTCACCGAGTGGCTGCTTTCTTAATTTCTGACATTTGCAGCCACTGTCACAAATTGATATTTACAAACTAACAAACTGTATGCGTCTGATTAGTTCGACTAGGAAAAGGCATGACAGGCGACCTTGCAACTGAAATAAATAGAATTCTGCAGGATTTTTTTTTTTTTTTTTTTTTTTTTTTTTTTTTAAAGCTGAGGAGCAATGTCAATTATCCAGGATACTGATAACTGAATTTTACGGAATCTGTTTAGTGCCACATTGATGATTGAAATTTGAATGTCGTGTGTTGCCCTCAAACAATCATCGTGACACGACGCACGACATTGCAACGCGATGCATGACAATGTACAATGACACAACATTTTAACATTTGAATGTCTGAGACTCTGATTGTCATGCTAGGTTTTAGGCAAAAATATTGCAGTAAAAACTGAGTGCTGTTGTTCGTTGTTGAGTGTCATGTTGTGTGAAACCTAGCGCGACAATGAAACATTCAAATGTTAAAATGTTGTGTGTCGTTGTTCTTTGTTGTTCGTCGCGTTGCCCGATATTCAATGTGGCACTAACCGGATTCCGTAGAATTTATATCCAACACTGACCTTAGATTTCAATGATTTTGCCTCTTCATTATCAAACCATGAAGGTCTCACAGATTTTAATACACTTAAAACTTCTTCACAGCAGTTATTTTCTTGTATTTTCATAGGATCGATGGTAATATCCAGTTTTACCGGCATTTTTGCCATTGCTGTCATTTGACACTTTCTGTCCTCAGCGTAAATTTACATAGACACCGTTTTGCACCGTGTAAAAGGTAATAGACCACCAAATCGAACGACTGGCTGCATTGTAGGTCACAATTAGCTAAATAGTTTTCCCTATATATTCTATATAAAACTGACCTTTTATAAAGAGCTACCAAACATTTTTTTTGTTGGATTTAACGTCGCACCGACACATGACAGGTCATATGGCGACTTTCCAGCTTTAATGGTGGAGGAAGACCCCAGGTACCCCTCCGTGCATTATTTCATCACGAGCGGGCACCTGGGTAGAACCACCGACCTTCCGTAAGCCAGCTGGATGGCTTCCTCACATGAAGAATTCAACGCCCCGAGTGAGGCTCGAACCCACATTGATGAGGGGCAAGTGATTTGAAGTCAGCGACCTTAACCACTCGGCCACGGACGTCCCCTACCAAACATAGTGTAATGTTTTTATATTATTTTCATTCCGGGATTTCACTAACGTGAGGTAATAAACAAGAAAGACACAGATGTGAGCTATTCAAGTTTTATCTAAGAACTGCCTTTATGGCGGGAATTATATGTATATATTGCAGAGCTGGTCAGTGATGCATTCATGGAAATATTCTGATAACTTAAGGTCAAGGTTCACAGGTTAAATTTAGAAATTTACATTTCCTTCTTTTTGAAATTAAAGACAATTAATCAAATTTTATATTTTAGTTTAGACCAGCATCTGAATATAGCATAGATATAAAATAATATTAGAAGTATACAAATAAAACACTATATTTAACAGTTCCTGAAAGATCGATGTACTGATAATCAATGAATTAACTGTGTAACTAAACTGTTTTTGTATCTTCATACTTTAAATTGTTCTTATGCACATTCCATCTATTTGCTATCAGTAATCCAATTCTCGTTAGCATACTGTCTGTTCGGTTTTATCTCTCTACCTGATCGTGTTACATAAGGGGTCTGGGAATGTAGCCTAGGTAGGCTGGGAACATTTGAATGGTCAGCATTTTCTGTGGAGGTTCCACAAGGGTTATTTATCTCAGTGGAAAATTTTGAAGTTCCAGCTAAAATATTTGGCGCGAATTCTGTAATATCTGGGAATCTTTCCTTGGTCTTATTCAATACTCGCCTATTACGGCGGTAAATAGCTCCATCTTGAGTTTGTACTGAGTAAGAGTGGTCATCGTGCTTCTCAATAACCTTGGCGGGTTTCCAGATTTTTCCCATTTGAACTCGTACATACTCATTTATTAGAAGTGGAGGTAAGGGCTTTGTTTGTCTGTCATAATAACCTTTTTGTTTCTTTTTGGCCTTTTGTATTTTATCACGAACTTCTTCTGGGTTGATTGTTTTCGGTTCAAGTTGTTTATTTGTTATAGGTAGGATAGATCTTGTTCTCCTTCCCATCAACAACTGACAAGGGGAATACCCACAATCTAATGGAGTATTTCTATATCCTAGTATAGCTATGTAAGGGTCTTTCTTACTTTCCTTAGCTTTTTGGAATAAACGCTTGACAATGGACACAGTTTTTTCTGCTAATCCATTACTAGCAGGATGAAGAGGGCTTGATGTCTGGTGCGAAAATCCCCACTCATTTGCAAAATCGGCAAATAGTGCTAATGACAGCTGCGGACCATTGTCGCTTACCAATTTTTCGCAAATTCCGTAACGAGCAAAATGGACTTTTAACTTCCTAATGATGGTGATACTTTGGGTATTTGGAAGGGTATCAACTTCAAAGAATCTGCTGTAATAATCTGTTGTAACCAAGTAGTCATTTCCATCAAAAGAAAATAAGTCAACAGCAATGTTTTGCCATGGCCTTTGTGGTATTTCATGGGGCGTTAATGGTTCTTTTGTATTAGAACGTCTATATTTGTTACATATTGGGCATGCTAACACAAAGTTAGTAATTTGTTGGGTCATTCCGGGCCAAAACATGACATCTCTTGCTCTTGATATACATTTCTGTGTACCCATGTGACCTTGGTGAACTGATTCAATCATTTCTTGTCTAACTGGCTTTGGGATAATTAATGTTTGCCCTCTAAAGATAAGATCATCTGCGACTGAGAGTTCATCCCTATGATTCAAAAAATTCTATAACACTCTCGGGACACTCAACGTGGGAAACCGGCCAACCTTGAAGAATAACCTGTTTCAACATTTGCATCTGGGGATCTTGGTCAGTGGAAATTTTCAATGACTCAACTCTTCGGTCAGTGATAAACAGACTTTGCAAAACTGTGTGTATATGCAAATCAAGGCCATCTATTTCTAATGTTTCAGATAAGGGCTGCCTTGAAAGCAAATCACTAATCGGAATATCTTTTCCGCTTATGTGGCGAATTTCAATGTCGTACTTTGACAATTGCAACATCATTCGTTGCAAACGGGGTGGGGCTGCAGCCAATGGTTTTTTCATGATTGATGCTAAGGGCTTGCAGTCTGAATGACAAATCACGTGTCTGCCATAAACATACTGGTGGAATCGCTTGCACCCAAATAGAATGGCTAACATTTCTTTTTCGATTTGGGCATAACCAGTCTCAGTTTGGGTCATAGTTTTAGATGCAAATGCCAATGGGCGGCCATCTTGCATAATGGCTGCACCAATACCATATTTGGAAGCGTCGCATTCAAGGGTAACCTGTTTCTTATGGTCAAAATAAGCTAGAACTGGGCTTTCGGTAATTACTTGCTTCATGCGCTCAAACGCCTCCGTTTGGGCTTGATCCCATATAAATTCGACATCTTTTTTAAGCAAGACGCGCATCGGGCTTGTAACCTCTGCTAAATTTGGGGCAAATTTCTGAAGATAATTGACCATACCGAGTACATTTTCAAGTTCTGCTCGATTCTTCGGGATACTTAATTTGGTGACAGCCTCAATTTTTTTCGGATCTGCTTTCAAGCCGGAAGATGTAATGAGGTGGCCAAAAAATGGCACCTCAGTGACACCAATTACACATTTTTCGGGGTTAAACCTAATACCGTTCACACGCGCACGTTCGAGTACGCGACGTAGGTTTTCGCCATGCTCTTGTCTTGAGCGCCCACTTATCAGCAAATCATCAACAATTGTTGTGATGCCTGATAGTCCTTCAAAGATTTCATGAATCTTGCGTTGGGAAATATCCTGGGAACTTTTTATGCCAAAAGGGAGTCTTAAGAATCTATAACGACCAAATATGGAAGAGAAACATGTAAGGTACGAAGATTCGTCCTCAAGTTTTACACTCCAATATGCATGGGTTATGTCAAGTATACTAAAATACTCAGAACCGGCAAGACGCGTAGTAACATCTTCGAGGGTTGGCATAGGGTAATGTGGTCTCATTATTGCCTCATTTAGGGCCTTTGGGTCAAGACAAATCCTAAGTTTTCCAGTTTTAGGTTTCTCAACAACGACAAGAGAGTTGACAAAATCTGTAGGCTCAGTAACCTTCTTGATTATCTCAAGATCCTCCATACGTTTTAATTCTGCTTTAAGTCATGTCCTTAAAGCCTCAGGGACGCGTCTCGGGGGATTAACAACGGGTACAGCATCATGTTTCAAGTGTAATTTGCATGTTCCAGGGAGTAGTCCTACACCCTGGAATAAATCCTTAAATTCCGTTTTAACCTGCTCTGTGGTCATGTCATTGCATTGCCTGTATTTACCACGGAATATGTTAACTGTACGAGTTTAAGGTCAAGTGAGGTCTGTAGACTAATTAGTGGGGGTGCACCACAATCTACAACATAGAACAGTGATTGTGTAGTGATACCGTTGTAAGAGCATTGCATTCTTATCTTACCTACTACAGGTAACTCATTCCCAGTGTAAGATGATAGTTTGCTGTCTGGGGGTAACAACGGGGCACTATAATCAAGGCTTTGGAATTTATCCAAGGGAATGATATTTACTTGAGAACCTGTGTCAAGTTTGAATTTTATAGCGGGGCAGGAGGGGCCAACATGTAGGGTGACAAATGCACGATCAGGATGAGAAGAATTGTTTACCGTGTCAACGTAAAAATCCTGGGTGTCTTCATCATTGTAATCCAAGCTATCACATCCGTTAACACTGTCCTCATATTGAATGTCGTAAACTTTCTTTGATCTACACACAGATGAAAAGTGATTCAATTTTCCACACGCGTAACATTCTACTCCCTGAGCTGGGCACACATTTCCAGTTTTATGCTGTGTATGTCCACATTTGCCACATTTACTCGTGTCCTGGCGATTGTTCGAACCTCTTGCGGGTTTCTGCTGGTAATACTGCGAATGTCTTTGTCGCTGGATTTCAGGCCTTCTCTGACTTCGATTAACGTGATGTATATCTTGGTCTCTTGCCATGGTTTGTAATTGTTGTACTGAGTATTCGTGATTTTGCGCTATTTGAATGGCTTTTGATAGCGAAAGGTCAGCACCCACGTTAATTAATTTTTCTCTTATCTTCGATGAACTTGTCCCGAAAACGATTCGGTCTCTGATCATCTCGTCACTGTTTGTAAAGTTACAGTCTCTTGCGTTCAATCTTAGTTTTGTAACGTAAGCGTCAATAGTGTCATTTCCTTGAACGAGGTTGTTGAATTTGTATCTCGCAAATATGGGGTTTAAAGTAGGCTGAACGTGCGCCTTAAACCTCTCGTAAAGGAAGTCCAACTTTTTTCTGTTCTCTGCTGATATGTCTGTCCAGGTAGCATAGATGTCTCTTCCTTTATCACCAATCCATATAAGCAAATACGACACTTTCTCTTGTTCCGATTTTTCCTTCAACGGACCAGAAAACATTAACTCCACATGTCTTTGAAATTTTTCCCATTGTTCTGGGAGATTACTGGAATCCCAGTTAATTACAGGTGAACTTAATCCTGTTAATTCCATCTTTTAAGTTTCAAAATTTTCTGACACCATGTAATGTTTTTATATTATTTTCATTCCGGGATTTCACTAACGTGAGGTAATAAACAAGAAAGACACAGATGTGAGCTATTCAAGTTTTATCTAAGAACTGCCTTTATGGCGGGAATTATATGTATATATTGCAGAGCTGGTCAGTGATGCATTCATGGAAATATTCTGATAACTTAAGGTCAAGGTTCACAGGTTAAATTTAGAAATAGAAATTTACCAATTGTTACACATAGCTAGACCCATTTCAGAGAAAACTTATCTCTTCATCTTATATCAGTTTTATCATGACTCTTTAAAATGAGGTAAGGATTTGTTCTCTGAAATGGCTACCAAACATAGCTAGACCCATTTCAGAGAACAAATCCTTACCTCATTTTAAAGAGTCATGATAAAACTGATATAAAATGAAGAGATAAGTAGGGGTCATGTATCTTCTAAGAGAGCTTTCTCTGGTCACATTTGCTTACTGTAAACTGACATCAAAATCACACTGCTGTGACCTGGAAGTACTACTCATACTAAAATTGAGCTTCACTTCTCCAAATACAACCTGCTCTCCCATTTTTCCTACCAAAATGTCAAAAATACATCCACAATGAAATTTAAACAGAAACTT
Organism: Mercenaria mercenaria; assembly: GCF_021730395.1. Classification (NCBI taxonomy): domain Eukaryota; kingdom Metazoa; phylum Mollusca; class Bivalvia; order Venerida; family Veneridae; genus Mercenaria; species Mercenaria mercenaria. The sequence goes on along the minus strand of NC_069377.1, from coordinate 40,951,228 downwards.
GCTTCAATTTAGACCTCTGTTGCCATGCCAAGTGAAAATTAGTGTTCAGATACCTGGCAGCCATTGCGCGATGGCTCCCACGCTGGATCCTTTAGTTTAGTTAGGCCTGCAGAAAGGCAGGAGGACACAAAATCATATTATAATCTTTCCTTGTGACAACTTTAAGTCCGGTTAGTGCCACATTGATGACTGAATGTCCAGTGCTCTCCCCAATGCGAGATTCTGTTCTGCTCGACTTGATCCACGAACTTGAAAATGTTGGTGTTACGTTGTGGGACCAGTTGTCACAGCCAGATCCAACTAAAATAATCATTGACACATTTCTGATAGGATTTAAAAAATCAGGGACTCAAGGCTACATAAGTTAGAAAAAGTAGAATTCCAGTGCAAAAGACTCCTGTTTAACCTACATAGCGAGCGATATAGGTATTTGACTGTAATCAAGAAAACAGAAAATAATAATAAGCACAAAACAGCAGCAGCCAAGAAAACTAATGTTAAGTTTCCATTTCACAAAAAGGAGCAGTGTAAAAACGCCCAAAACAAACTTTGACACAGGCCGAGAAGACTCTGGAATACGAATACATTGCAATCTTAAATATGAAATGAGGTTAGTACATTGCGGTTCGTGGCGGTCGTGAGAAAAATATTGAAGAATATAGAGACCTATACCACATTGTAGATTTAAATGAGTTATCGAAGTTTCCCATGTATCTCTTTCCGGGCGTGTGGCTGGAAAAAGTTATGACGTGATATAAAGATAATCGCAGTTGCAAAAATATGCATAGCCGTGAGAAATCGAGGTATTGCATCAGATTACAAAATTTCATTCCATTGCTAATTGAACAAGTTATACCACTACTTATTTATTCAATCACATAACTTCATGTTTAACTGCTATTAAACTCCACGTGAAAAGATTTTGCGATTTTGTATATACAAACTCAACTCTGGAAAAAACTTTTGAAGTCTGTTGCAAATAAGCGAAATCCAAGAAAAATTATAATACATGTAATTAACAAATACGTACAAGATTATCCCCCCTCCACCTCCCCTTGACACAAGCTTAAGCGGAATTCTATTATAATAATATTGAATGAATTCCATAATCCTATATATGACTATTTAATCAGCAGTTTTGTGTGGTTCATATATCGTGTGTTTAGTTATCAATGTGTGTATAAGGCATTCGGCTGCCGGGGGTTAATTCTATATATACTGTTCTATAACCTTGGAACAGGAAGGGATATAGAGTTTTAGACTTTTCGCCGAATTATCTACTTTAAAGGCGTTGTTGCACTATGTTCCTGTATATGTATACGTTTTTAGCTTGTTGTCTATATGCTTTACTCTGTCCATTTTTTTCATCATGTTCTAAACTATACATACACTGCTGTAGTCTTAAAGTTTGAAGAGGCTGCATTCTTGAAACGTTGCATTAACGTGAAAATTGTAGAATAACACAATAACGTATGGGATGTGTGGAAGTTCACCCTCAGTTGCAGAGAAGAAAAAAATGGAAGAAAGAAAATGACACGATCGCTTTGTTACAGTTATGACATTACCGTCTGCTTCTGATGCCCATCTGCAGGTAGTTGCATGTAATTGCAGAAAAGGTAGTAAATAATCTTATGTGTAAAAAGCTGTGTTTTTGCGAGGTTGAGGACGAATTAAGAAAAACACACTCGATGTTGATGTCAAGTTTAAATGAATATAACCATAAACAATTCCGTGTGTAAATACCTGTGTTACTGCGGGCTGAGGCAAACTGAGGATAAGTTTGAATGAATATAGTTTTTATCAGTAATTTTGATTAACTAAGAAGACTTTTATGAACATTGGCACAGAATTAAAAATTTCTGTGAAACTTCTCCTGACCTCATTTTTATGCCCCCGAAGGGAGGCATATAGTTTTTGAACCGTCTGTCCGTCTGTCGGTCTGTCGATCTGTCCGCAATTTTCGTGTCCGGTCCATATCTTTGTCATCGATGGATGGATTTTCAAATAACTTGGCATGAATGTGTACCACAGTAAGACGACGTGTCGCGCGCAAGACCCAGGTCCGTAGCTCAAAGGTCAAGGTCACACTTAGACGTTAAAGGTCATTTTTCATGATAGTGCATTGATGGGCGTGTCCGGTCCATATCTTTGTCATCCATGGATGGATTTTCAAGTAACTACGCATAAATGTGTGGCACAGTAAGACGACGTGTCGCGCGCAAGACCCAGGTCTGTAGCTCAAATGTCAAGGTCACACTTAGACGTTAAAGGTCATATTTCATGATAGTGCATTGATGGGCGTGTCCGGTCCATATCTTTGTCATTCATGCATGGATTTTAAAATTATTGGGCATGAATGTGTACCAGAGTAAGACGACGAGTCGCGCGCACGATCCAGGTCCGTAGTTCAAAAGTCAAGCACTTAGACGTTAAGGGTCATATTTCATGATAGTGCAATGATGGGCATGTCCGGTCTATATCTTTGTCATTCATGCATGGATTTTAAAATAACTACGCATGAATGTGTGGCACAGTAAGACGACGTGTCGCGCGCAAGACCCAGGTCCGTAGGTCAAAGGTCCTAAACTCTAACATCGGCCATAACTATTCATTCAAAGTGCCATCGGGGGCATGTGTCATCCTATGGAGACAGCTCTTGTTTATTATATTTTAATCTGAACAAGTTATAATGGCTAAACAATATATGTAGAGTGCACATGATCTAATAAGTGTGCCGATATTGATATGTACTAAAGTTTTCATCAAAGGCGGGGGTGGGGGTCCCAGTTATGTGTCTGCGCAAAATGTTTTTTGATTTTATTTATACTTTTTGGCAATATACCATCATGTTTTAAGTTTCATTATCAAGTGTTACTGTTACCAGCTTTGACTTACTTTTATAGATATTTACACTTAAAGTGGGTGGGGTAATCTGACATGTGTCCAGCCAGTTTTGTAAATGCACCTCTGGGAACACAATAAGCAGAGAAATTCTCAAGATTTACACATTTATTTGGCGGAATTTTCTATCGACCTTTTACCAACGATAAAGACAAAGAGTTCCGAATACTAGTACACATATTAGAATATAACACAATATCGTTGTCATCTTACTCAGGTTAAGAACCACTAAATGTTAAGGTGTAAAACTATTAATTTACTACACTCTTCCCCCCTTTAAAGTAGAAACATTAAATTACAAGATTCTTTCATGTAATCAAATAAAGCATAATACTGGTTAAAAATTAATACTGTTTCTTCTTGACTAGATATGTCTTTGAAACCACAGTTCAGTAATCAGTTCCACAAGATCAAAACAGTTCACATTAGAAAACAAAGTAAGAACTAACTATTGATTAACACAAAGTATGAAATCTAGTTTTGCGTATTCAAGCTTACTGATTTTGTAAGTATATGTTTTGTAATACAGAACCAGAGTTCTGTTGTGTCCCACGGGTGTTATTTTGACCCTTAAGCACAGTGGTGACACCATATTATGTTTCTATTCCTTGTATAAAAACTATTAAACTTATGATTGAATCTTTTGCATATAAGTTTTATATACATCCAAATTTGTGAATGACAGATATACAGAACCAAGGTTCTGTTGTGCACCACGGGCATTATTATGGCCCTTACACTGTGTATGCACTAGCGTTTTTTCCCACACATAGTCTTTCAATTTCCTTGGTGTTTTGATTGTACGTTTCGGTCTTTCATTCACTGGACTAGAATCAGTACTTTCAGTAGATGGCACAGACGGAGATGGTGGGTTCGAAGGTTCTCCTGGCAGAGATACTGGTCCAGGTGGTAAAGAGGAGACTTCCACAGGAGTTTCAGTCGTAGGAATAGAACATTCGGAAAGTACGGACTTATGATTATCATGAACGTCCGGAGCCACTAAGTCATTTGATGGCACAGAACAAGTCTCACTGAATGGCAACTCTGCATGCCGGGTAACCAAATGATCAATATGACAGTATCGAATTCGGTTGTTACATTTCACCAGATACGAAACTGCTCCAAGTACCTTATGAATAACGCCTGGCCGCCACTCCCATTTTCCCCCTTGAATTGTGCTTTTAACTGCCACTTGATCGCCCTTTTCAAATGTTCGCATTTTAGTTGACTTGTCATGAACAGCTTTCATTTTCATTTGACTGTCCTTCACTTTGCTGTCCTTAGATGGTTTCACTAAACTCAATCTCGTGCGTAACTGACGATTCATGAACAGTTCACATGGAGCGATACCGGTGGTAGTATGTGGTGTAATTCTATATTTCAGCAGGAAATCAGCAAGGAGATGTGTTAAGCTCACTGACTTTACACTTTTCGCATTATCTTTAATTCTGGCTTTCAACGCGTTTTTAACTACTTGCACGGCCCTTTCTGCCTGCCCATTTGACGATGGATGATAGGGCGGAGTAAGAGTGTGTCTAATGCCTGTCGTTTTTACAAAGTCCTTGAATGTAACTGATCTAAACTGTGGGCCATTATCAGAAACCAGTTGTTCAGGTAACCCCGTGTAACTAAAAATAGATCTTAGTTTGTCTATAGTGTTTTCACTGGTGGTACTTTTCATTGGTATAACCTCCAACCACTTGCTGTAGTTATCTATTAGTATCAAAAATGAATGGTTCTTAAAGTCTGCAAAGTCAATATGAATTCGTTCCATAGGGCGTGAAGCGCGAACCCATGGATGCAGCGGTGCTTCTGCAGGAAGTGCTTTCAACGACTGACAGGTTCCACAGGTGGCAGCAAGGTGTTCAAGTTCAGAGTCCAAGTTAGGCCACCAGACATAACCGCGAGCCAGCGATTTCATTCTGTTTACTCCAAGATGTTGATCATGAAGTTCTGAAAGAATAGTATTCCGCAGAGTCTCTGGAATTATAACACGTAGACCCCATAGTAGCACACCACGGTCAACACCAAGTTCAAACCGTTTGCTAAAATATGGTCGTATTTTGGGATCGTCGTTATGTTTTGGCCACCCACTTAATACAAAGTCAATGACCTTACTCAGAATTGGACATTTTCGAGTTGCGTCAGCAATCACTCTTGCCTCAACCGGAAGTTCCTCAATGAAAGATACTAAGTCATCTGTACTTTCAACCTCGCTACTGGTTACAGGTAACCGTGACAACCCATCACAATTGCCATGCGCAGACGATTTCCGATATTTTATGTCATATTGGTAACCCGATAGGAGTATAGCCCATCGCTGCAAACGTGACGCGGCTAAGGTAGGTATCCCCCTGGTAGGACCGAAAATTGTTGTCAACGCGGTATGATCGGTAAGTAGAGAAAACTTGCGCCCATAGAGATATTTGTGAAATTTTTTTACTCCAAAAACGATTCCTAGCGCCTCCTTCTCTACCTGAGAATAGTTCCTTTCGGCTGGAGCAAGTGTCCGAGAAGCATAAGCAATCGGTTTCTCTGTTCCATCTTCCATAACATGGGAGATAACTGCCCCCACTCCGTATGCCGAAGCATCGCAAGCTAAAATCACAGGTTTCTGTTCATCATAGTGAATGAGTACCCCCGACCTGAGAGTTCGTCCTTAGAGCGGTCAAAAGCTTCTTGGCACTCAGCCGACCACTCCCACTTTGCTCCTTTACGTAACAGTTGATGTAACGGATGAAGCATTGTTGACAAATTCGGAATAAATGAACCGTAGTAATTCAGGAGTCCCAGGTAAGATTTCAGGGTTCCAACATCGGTAGGCACTGGCGCTTTCATGACAGCCTCTACCTTGTCGTCAGTAGGATGAATACCTTCTTCATCTACAAGATGTCCCATGAACACTACATTCTTTGCCATAAACACGCATTTGTTGGCATTCAACTTGATGTTGTGTGTAGGAAGGCGTCGCAACACCTCCTCGAGTCGCTGTAGATGCACGTCATCGGATGGAGCTGTAATAAGTATATCGTCTATACGGCACACCACTCCAGAAAGACCCGCCAGTACAGTGTCCATCACTGACTGAAATATCGCAGGTGCTGAACTCACTCCATAGGCTAACCGATTATACTTATACAATCCCAAGTGTGTATTGATTGTAAGTAGATCCTTGGAGTTCTCATCAAGTTCTAGCTGTGCATAGGCCTGCGTAAGATCCAGCTTAGTAAACTTTTTACCCCCAGCAAGGGTCGCGAACATATCGTCAACGTTCGGTAGCGGATACTGATCTTCGCTAATTTCACGATTTACCGACACTTTATAGTCCCCACATAGTCGTAAACTTTTCTTGTCCGCCTTTGGCACGACAACCAGCGGACTTGCCCAAGAACTATTATCGACACGTTCAATTACACCATCTTTTTCAAGAATTTTCAATTCCTCAGTCACCTTGTCTTTTAATGCATAGGGTACCGGTCTGGCTTTATGAAACCATGGTTTGCTATTTTCTTTCAAATGAATAGTTGCTTTGAAACCTAAAATCGGTTTGTCATTTTTCACAAATACTTCTGAGAATTTTTGTTTCATAGTTTCTACCGGATCAGAGCTATCTACTTTGTTAACACTAGCAAAGATTGTTTTCCAGTCAAGTTTTATTTGTTTCAGCCAATCACGACCTAGCAAATTTGGCCTATTTCCTTTGACAACAACAGCGGTCAGTAATTTCCCTTCACTTGATACAGTAATTTCACCTAAAGTGTCTATGCTCTGACCTGAATAACTTTTCAGCTTAATGTTAGTTGGACGAAGTTTATTACCACCTAGTTGTGCGCGGTAAGTATGTTCATTGATTAGAGTTCTTGAACTACCCGTGTCTAGTTCGAATAACACATCTTCATTATCAAGCATAAAATTCACCTTAAACGGATGATTTGATTTGCTTTCTGAATTAGAATAAACAAACAAAGTAAGCTCTTCATCACTTGATTCTTCGACAAAGTTAGTGTTCTTCGCAAACTGCCGGTTCCTACAATTGTTTGCTAAGTGACCAATTTTACCACAATTATAGCATTTACTTTTCTTGTGCATGCAAGAATCTGAACGGTGATTCCCACCACAACGATAACACCCATTTTTCTTCATCGGAGTTTTTACAGGTTTAGGCTCAGACGGTGTTGAAACAGGACGCGACTTAATTTTCACTTTATTAACAGCTGCCGCTGCCATACCACCAAAGGACACAGTGTCTTTCTCAGCCATTTCCATAGCGGTACTTATCTTAATGGCCTGATCAAATGATAACTCCTCCTCGGCTAACAGTTTCTTTTGAATTGTTTCTGACCGTGGACCGCAGACAAACCTATCTCTCAATGCGTCATTTAAAAATGTTCCAAAATCACAATGTGTAGATAATCGTTTCAACTCGACTACATATTCAGATACTGTTTCCCCCTCTTTTTGATTGCGTTTATTAAACTTGAACCTTTCTGAAATTGTGAGCGGCTTGGGGTTATAATGATTTTTCAACAGTTTGACCAAGTCTGCATAAGATTTATCCTTGGGGAGTGCAGGAGCAACCAAGTTCTTGAGGACCCCATACGCTGTCGATCCTATCACGGACAGAAAAACAGGGACCAGTTTCTCATCGGGCACTTCGTTGGCTTCGAAGAACTGTACCAACCGTTCCTCATAGTTTAGAAAGCTTTCTTGGCCATCCTGGAATTCACTTATCTTCCCAAACAAAGGCATGATGATTACAAATGTTTATACTCGTCGCCACTTTTGTAAATGCACCTCTGGGAACACAATAAGCAGAGAAATTCTCAAGATTTACACATTTATTTGGCGGAATTTTCTATCGACCTTTTACCAACGATAAAGACAAAGAGTTCCGAATACTAGTACACATATTAGAATATAACACAATATCGTTGTCATCTTACTCAGGTTAAGAACCACTAAATGTTAAGGTGTAAAACTATTAATTTACTACAGCCAGGAACACAATTTCCATTATCTTTTTAAAAATGGTTTAAACTTTTTACCTGAAACTTTCATGATAAAATAACTATTCAATGGACATTCATACAACATGTTGCATTTTAAATTGTTTTGAATACTTCTTTCATCACAGAGCCACAAAGTGGCCTTATCAAATTTACGGATTTTCAATAGACGCACTTCACCAAAAAACTAAACACCTTTTATTAGTTGGGATATTCAGGTGTTATTTTCAGCAGATATTGTAAACTAAATAAACATTAAAATGACAGTATATCAGTACACTCTGAATAATACTGGAAGAGTGGTTACAAGAGTAATTTATAACATTATCTTGATTTTGAACTGGACTCTATTTTATTGCGGTATGGTCGCCGCCATATTTTAAAGTCGGCGTAATTTCATAAAGCATTTCGTCCTATGAAAAGATTATTTCTTTAGAAAAAATTGCTTGAAAAAAAAAATGAAAATAAGTTCCAGATATATTGACGCACGGAATATACAAATGCTTTTTTGGCTTGGACAACTTGATCGGACGTGAGGTAAAATAGGTAGGACATCTTCAGTATTTTCCATACTATCGTCCAATTATCTACATAAAGATGAGCCATGTTTCGATTCATCTGAGTTAGTACCTACTTTTCTGTTTAAGAAGAGTATCTAAGGGTTCGTCTGACGAACTTCCATAAAGACAAATGGCGCCTGAAGTAACGAAGAGACGTAACAAAGACTATCAGAACTTATAGCGCCAATACATTAGTACATCCCATAAAATGGTCCTGTATCCACCTACTATATTGCTTCTATGACCATGTCAACAATGGTATGGTAACGGTACAATAGGTGATCAGATTCATTAATTGGCTGTATACAAATGTATTGTTCCTTCGATTATGATTGATTATAGTTCCTAAATGCGTCTAGGATAGAGAAGTTATCCTGTTTTAATTTTGGTATCTGCATGCGTCTAGGACAAAGGGGTTATCCCATTTAGCTTTTGATACCTGAATGCGTCTAGGATAGAGAAGTTATCCTGTTTAAATTTTGGTATCTGCATGCATCTAGGACATAGGGGCTATCCCATTTAGCTTTTGATACCTGAATGCGTCTAGGATATAAGGGCTATCTAGTGGCATGTGCCATTTCGTAGCAAGAATAGTTTCTGTCATTTCCCATACGAAGATTGTAGCGTCTGTGTTCATGTCTCTACAGCCTTACAGTGACAAAAAACTATCTATCTGTCTTTTAATTCCGTTTTACTGTCACTAACACGCGCGGAGTCAATAAAAGATAGAGTTTTGCAAAAATATTGACAGTGAGTGAGACGTCACAGTGAGAAAATGAGACTAAAAAAAGTTTGTTATACAGACAGATATCATTTCGTTATTTAATATTTTTGAAATCTCAATATCATTTCTTTGAAGGGTTAACTATACTTAGTTCCACAGTTAATTAGACCCCTAAGAGTTTTATGAAAAGTTAAAAAATATCTTAGACTTAAAATTGGAATTTTCTTTGAGGATACTTTAATATTCATTTTTTTAACATATCGCAAAAATTTTATTGACATTCTTGAGAAATTGAATAACAGTTAGCTGTAGAAGTACGTATATTTTACTTTGTAAATGTGTATTTTTTTATTGGCGATGAAGTATATAAGATCTATATGGTAGAAGTATTTTACAATTGTCTGAACAAAGATACAGAGACGAAAACAGATGAGTCCGACGAAACATGTATATTATTTGACCTGAATTGTGCGATGGAGACGTACCTTGGGATGAATACGATGCGATGCAACATTATTAACAAGACCTCCTTAATCAATGTCAAGTTTTATTTGATACAGCTTTTATTGCCTCTTTAGAATAAATCTCACATCGTTCAAAACAATGTAAAGAGGTTCTTCATGAATTCTCTAGGGGAACAAAAATTGTCACATGAAACAGTGAACCATTTAAGGATTAGATAAAGTTATAGAAGAATAAAAACTAAAAACATGGGGAAACATTATTGTCAACTGATCTCTTTTTCGATGAAAATACTACGTAACAGTACCGAATTTATGGATTGTAAATTAATTGTGTTTCTCTTGTTGCTATGCATGCCTTCTGCATAATTATAAGGTGCATGACTGTTTATATGTTTCTTTATGCATACTAACATTTGTTGTGTTTAATATATCATGCCAGCTGTTACCATTGTGTATGTATCTATCTATGTATGTATCTATGTATGTATGTATGTATGTGTGTGTGTTCGGGTTTAACATCTTTTTCAACTTTTTTCAGTCATACAAACTTGCAGCAGTGAGCACAATGCCCAATTTTATAGTGCTGCCTCACTGGAATATCACGCCGTAGACACGTGACAGGATATCCCACCCAGTCACATTATACTGCCACCAGGCTGACCAGCCTTAGGATTATCCCTTTAATGCTGAGCGCCAAGCGGGGAAGCTACTAGTACCATTTTTACGTCTTCGGTGTGACGCGGCCAGGGATCGAACCCACGACCTCCCGCACTCGAAGCGGACGTTTTACCTCTAGGCTACCGAGGCGCTTCATTGTGTATGTAAGGTAAGGTAGATAATTTGGAACATGTTGGGAATAAGAGTAAGGTTTAACGCACATTCAACCGGTTTAAAACTCCCCAGTGGTGTTTTAGCCACTAACCGATCACAAGCTGTGTCCTACTATGTTCCCCTGTTTGCTTGTTCTGGCATGGGTATCTTGGCCCGGATGTAGGTGGCCCGGGGACCAGTGCCCCTTCCCTTTCCAGTGACCTATATAATTAAAGCTTATACACGAACAGTGCCCCATAAGCCTTTATTTCATACTTATATTTCTAAAATGTCCTGACATTGCACCTTACACAGGTTTGTATAGGGATGGGAGGAGGTACCCTCTCCCTTACCTTCATACCCCTATCCCCCAAAGGTTGAGCAGCATTGGAATTTCAACCAATAATAATGAGGTCGTTTTTTGCCGCTTTTTGCCGCGGTCTCTTCCTGTGTCCAGATTAATGCTATCTGGGTACTAACAATTAGACCCAAACTGAATTTCATACTTGTATTTATTATTTCTATATTAACCTGGGGAGACTCCTCTTTTGGTAATGGGTAGCCCCGTCCTGTATCTACACTCACTCGGCGCTACGGGCCATGACGAGTGCGTGTTCGTCTGAACATATGATCCCTTAAAAAATCTTGAACCGGCCCTGGGTGTCTGTAGTCTTGCAGTATGATAAAATACCAAATTTACATTCATACTATTAATGTTCAACTGAAACGGCTTTAAAATTGATGCGATATATCTTTTGTCGTCCTGTTCGTGTTAACATTGAAACGAACTTGTTTTAAATATTTTTAAAGAGTATAGCTGCAAAGAATATTCTGAACGTCGGCGATTTGTACCTTCGTCTTCAAACTGTCTCAAACGGTTGATTTAATACGAGTTGCGAACTGGATTGTCAGCAGTGTAACGACTTCTTCAGAAACGACAAAGCCGAAAAGTGAATTGTTAAGATGAAAACTGAACTCATGCTAATTCTAAAACTGTAATTAGAGTCCATTCGGTAAGAAAAGATATACCTGTCTATGGAAAAGTAGTTTTTATCAAGAACACATCCATATCCTCTTCAATTTATTATCCCCTCGAGCCTTTACATCTTTATGTCTGCTTTAACAAGAGAATATCGGAAGCAGTTGATGAAATATTACAAAATTAATTCAGCAACATCTGCAAACACGTCTATAACTGGCTTTAACATTTGGAAATAAATGATGTTCAGCTTCAGAAATACTCAAAGAACCCTATTGTTTCTCTACTCAGTGAACAATGACTTTAATTGCCATTTTTTATGATATTGTGAATTTAATATACTTTTATGGCTACACCCACTCCATCTTATAAGCACTGTAACTATGATAAGTTAAAGTGAGAATTCTTTGTTTTTGAATATATAGCAATCAAGATGTTCTTAAGGAATTTTATAACAGTAACGTAGTCAAGTGTCACTAGGCCAACAATGTTGAAGTTGTTGTGTCTTGTCGCTATAAAATAGATAAAATATATTAATAAAAATTGGATATTTCATGTACTAGTATATATATTTAACATACATATATACACATATAACGTGCTGTATATGTACCCATGGATGTAGAAAACGTAGCGCACAATTTAGGTTTGCTGAATGTTGAACGCATGCAATAATTTCAAAATTTTCATCACATGTGACAGATTTTAGAATGTAGCACCTTGAAAAAAATGTGTCTAATATACTTTAAACAAAACAAAGTCTTGTCCATACAATTTTGTACTTAATGAATGTGATGATAACGCAAAGTTTTAACTTTTTCTTTTTTCCTTGAATGTGAAAAGAGTTAAGTGGGAAGATTGTGTTTTGAATATGCTCGATCTAAAATAAAACCTATTGCAATTCGTCAATTCAATGGTCAATTTTAACTCATGTTCGGGCCTCAAATTTTATAACACAAGTCAAGACATAGCAAAATTATTCGTCATGAAATCTGTGACATTTAAGGAAAAGGCATTAGGATTACTTTGTTATTTACATAACCTGTACAAAAGTGGTAATCACTTATTTAAGGCTTAATAACTTTGTATTATAAAAATTAGTTATATAGTAAACAAACGTATCAATTCTTGAAATTATAACCTACTGGTGGTGGCAAATAAAATATATATTGTTCTGAAAACCTTGACACTTTGCTCTAAATTTCTTAGTGTTACCGACATTCCAAATCGTGGTATATTGTTTACTAAGAACCATGATTTGGGCCCCGTGCGATAGGATAAAAGATTAATGGCGACATAAACCAATCTGTTCCATGATGTCTGAAGTTCATTCTAAGCAATGTCGCTAAGTTCATTCTAAGCAATGTCGCTAGTCTGAATTCTGCGACTGGGCCGAGTTACGACGTCATCAAAATGGCGGCCATTTTTAAAATTGAATCTGTCATCATCTTCAAATGATTGATCGGAATTGTCTGTTTTTTGAAGTTAAAAGTGAGATTTTTATGGTTTAAATCGTACATATATACATACTTATCTCGCGTTATGTTATTATGAATAAAAGAACGTCATTTATACAACATTAAAGATATACTATGCCCAAATTTCTTATCTGAATATATGAACAATTATCGTGTATTAACTGTGTACTAGAAATATTAAAAATGTCTTCATCAAACATGCTGCATCGTCTTTAAATTTATATCAAATATAGAAACCCGTTGATATCTAATAATAATAAAAATATATAATTGAAAACAATATCTATTAAACAAATTAAAACACCATCACCTCGCCGGGACCTTAACACACGACCCTTTAAAAATGTATAATAATAGTACATTTGTATACTGTTATATAATTCTACATGTGGACTATTCCTCGAATTTTTCTGAGTGTGTGAATTTTTTTCTCTCGTGGGAACTCTTCTCTGTATTCTTGTTTTAATACCTGTATGATGTATCAAAATGTCTGATCACAACGACAGTAATCCCCAGCAGCACGTTTGCATGATATGTACGGTGGTTAAATGTGTTCTAGCGCTCATACAATAATCTTTTCTACTATCCGAGAACACATTTAACATGATGACCGTGATTCCTCTCACATAGACTAACGTTACATCTTGGAAAGAGCCGCGGTAAGTAACACAATGTGTCGCGCTAAAATCAGATACGAAACGATTGTTGTTGCTAGCAGTACAGTCAAATGTGACTGAAAATAAACAAACCCTAGAAGTTACACTGATCCTTTTAGGGAAAAGCCTGTTTGTTTTCTGTCAAGAAAGCAATCGAAAACATTAGTTGTTCAAAAAGGCTACTGCTCTGTTGGAATTTACTGCAAATAATATCGATATTGTAAAAACTTTCGGCGAAAACATGTCACTAAGCGGTTTCATATTCTTTCATTTATCAGAAAACCTGTTAGTAACCGCTGTAGTATTTCATTTTGTTTCAGAATGTACTATGATAGCATATGGGCACTGAGCATCCAGGAGTCAGGGCAGTCATATAGAGTTGAGAGGACAGAGGCCGAGCATCTATGCGATAGGACTCGTATGTTGTTGATTCAAAGACATTGTCTGACGGGAACTTCAACAAAAATACCAGTCTAGTATAGAGTCTCCAGCCTGTAGGAGTTTGGGCTAATTGAAAATTGTTAGTTTGAAACATTAAGTGATTTGCCTGATCCCTGAAATTGTCTAGCTCATAATAAGAAATCATTTACGAATCATTGGTACACGAATCATTTAGGCAAGGTGGCCAGAGGAAAATTCTATATATGAGATATTTGGTCTCACCAGCTTTACGTTTTAACAAAGGACATTCTATATCGTTTGTCAGCTAGTCTAAGACATAGTCACCTTAGCGATTGGACCCAAACCATTGTTGAAGATACTAAAGGCGTAGGCACTTCCCTGGGTCATATAACCAGTATCCTGACACATTGTCTGCAGCTATTGTCAGCCATTTTCATTGTCAAAGTTCTATTTATATATAACTGTAAGTGCATCTTAATTCGTTTTGATATACAGGTAATCATAAGTAATATTTACCCCATAACTCGAAATGTAAACTATGAGTATTTGTATGAAATTTCATTACCACAAGTCAATGTCAATAGCAAGTGTCATTGTCAGAGATTGTTTATTATATTGCCTTGTCATGGATATTAATGGCATAATATGATATAATATAGAGTAGTTTTTATTTGTCAAATTTTATGTGTAGAGTTGTGTTATATATACAGCCATATTATGTATCACCATGTCCTCTTGGGTCTAAGACCTTCTGAGTTTATATGAATAAACTTGTAAACTACATATGTAGTTTGACAAATACAAAATAGTCACACGAATTTCAGAAATAGTTATAGTTTTTAAACGGAAAGATCAACGTAAAAGAACTTTCCTCTACAGCTAAATTCTTTTGGGAAAATTTATAACCAGCCCTGCTACTTACAGGATCAGTAACAGTTCCTGCTGATAATCAACATCTTTTTAGGAAGTCCGTTTTTTCACATTGGTTGGCTCTGTGTATTTTGTGACAATCTGATCAAGTCATAGACAGTCGCGTTCAAAACTCCTCACAGAATCTTATGTGCTCGACCCTGACATGTACACAAACGTCCATAAACCAACTGCAGCAAATCGTGATCTCGGTGTATTATACATTCAACATTAAGACTTACAGAACTAAAATACTTCTTACACGGGTTATATATTTTGGCCCATCAGAATCAGATAGCTAATAATAACATACAGCAACCGTTCTCTAATTATGGTCTCTGTACTCTAAGTAACTTTGTGAATGGTCGCCATACGTTCGTTGCCATCGACAAATGTGATTTCAAGGAAGACACGACACATGTGAATTCTGTCACAGAACTGTTATGAAAATTCTGCAAGAATGTTATAAAATCTTGTTTGCCAGCAGTTGACCATTGATAATATTATCCTAGAACTTCGAAGAGTTAAATCAGAAGCCAGACAATGGATATGTTTCGTCACCCAGTCGTGATACACATATGAAAAGTTTCCTTCTCGCGAATTACTTGCCATAGAGTGGGCTAAAGTGGCCGACATTTACTAAAATGATGACAACAATGGAAACTATGGACTAAGGAAAGAGTATCGTTCAAAGATTCCAGCATTGTTCAATAAAGTATTTAGGTCCTATGGAAACTAAAAACATATATACCAGAAAAGGAACATTATAAGAAAGGTAGGGGCTTCTTTGCATGGATGTTAATCATTACATTTAATTAAGCAATCATTGTGCAGTTCAACGTGACACGCATGATGGGCCAGCAAATTGGTACAGAATAATGTTCATGTGTAGCAGAGAATGAGCTTTGTTCAATTACAGGCTACATAAATATCGACATTGACATTGGCATTATTATTATTATTATTATTATTATTATACCAGATTTATATAGCGCCCTTTTCAAGATCTATTTCACGTTCAAAGGCGCTTTACATAGTTCAAATGCAGCCACACAGGGCGCATAATTCATCCTCTTCTAGTACAGACACAGAGCGATCTGACCAGAGGGACAGAGTGAGACAAAGCCCCAGTGATAGAGAGATCAGAAATCAAATACAGGCTTGTCCGGCTAACTTAACCTAGCTCGTTGCGAAGAGACAGCCTGGTTCTTTAACGTGCCCAGAGTCACTGATACACGCAAGGATTGCCTGGGTTCCTGACCAGTACACCTCTAGTTGGGTGGGTCGGCATGTATAGATCACTTTGAGGTAGCACATATGAAAAACTATAACACTTTTGGAATATATTTGTATTAACAAGAAACTTATCTGTTGAAAAAAAGTGGGAGGGGTTAGATATATTTTGAATATTTCATATCATTTGATAGTTTATATACTTCAATGTTGTTATTACATTAACAATTAATGTTCCAGGATGGAAAATAAAAAATGATAGTATGTAATTTTGCTGTGTAACGTAAGTAAATTTTAAGATACGCATAGTTATATTTTCAAACTTGGCTGTCATTTTGATGACGTCATAGATCGGTCCAGTTTTGTGACTTTCAGACATTGTCTAACAGTTTGGTATATGTCAGCATTAATCTTTATTTTCCAATCGCACCTGGTTTCTGTTCTGCATACAATAGTACTAGTGCACTTCTCTGAGACTATGGTTCACTGGTTCCTGGCTTATAATACTGGTGCATTTTTCCAGAAATTTAAAGGTCTCGACGAGATTGTAACGTTTGTTTACATACTCAGTTGAAAAATATAGTACGTGCAAGACGTCACAAGACAAACGTCCATTTGTTCTCGAGAACTTTACGCCTGAAAAACGTGCGTTGTGGCGCGACCTTGAAGTTTTTGCTATTTAAACAACCGACATTAACTGAAGATTTTTTCGTTTTATAGATCCATCTAAATAACTTCCAAATTATTCACCACTGGATCAGAAAGACAGAAATAACAAAACTGTAAATATATTATGTCAAATAAGGTTTGAGACATTTCCAAAGATGTATGCACCTACTTCACACACAGTCATGGTGGAAACATACCAAAATAGAAACTGCAATGTCACAATTAATTCTTTAAATTGCTCAAAATGTCAGACGTTTTTAGTTATTTTTATTAAAATGAATTTTGTTTACAAACAATAAAGAAATAGGTTTTTGTGGAAAACGTATTTTCAGTGAATAGGAAAGCTTTGTGTACGTGTGTACGATAGCGTCGCATTACGTTAACAGAATTAGAGTTAGAATTAAAAAAAAACAATTGCTATATTGTACATGTCTCAAAGTTATGAGTATTTCCAGAAGAACATTATTCTAATATAAGTGTCCGGCAGATAGTGTGGGAATGTTCCTTTAATAGCACATTGCAGAAACAAAAGTAACTAAAAACCAAATAATTTTATTACATTTGGGAGTCATGGTTCTTCCTGAATAAGTATGATTGATAAACAATTTAACCATCCTTCATCGTCTTTGATCTCAGTTTTTATAGCCTGTTATACTGTTCACTTGTTTTTGTAGAACATTTTACTCTTCGTTTAAATCACCAATGTATCTCGCATCTTATTGTGCTATAGCACCAGCAGTCAGCATAATGCCAGAAGGGAAAAATTAACAAATGATGAATGAATGAGGTAGCAAAATAAAGTTTTTTATAGAGAGTAGAAAAATCCAGCAGAAAGTTTATGTATATGCATGCCTTCACGTATAGACGAATAATAATATCTGTCATGTGTTAACGAATCGGATAGAAATATCCGTTCCGAGGGCACCTGCGCATTGGGCGGTAATGAGACTTGCCGAATTACCGCCCATGCGCAGGTGGCTGAGGGACGGATATTTCTATTCGATTCGTAAACACATGACTGATATTTTTTCTTGCATATCGGGTTATTCTGGCAGATTATTTTTCTTGAAACCGTATTTTACAAATAGTAGATAGAAATACTTACGTAGCACTCTTTCTTATAGTAGAGAATGAACACATAGCGCGGGAAATTAACGTCCGTAAGCAGAAGTGACGTCATGATGTTTTGCGTTATGCACAATAACAAAGTTCCACTTTAGATTTATCGTTTGTAGCGTAACGTTATATTCTTACTATAAAATAACGTATTTTGAATCGAGAAATATTCTATAAGGAACGGACAGAAACTGTCAAGGTACATGATTTTTTCGTATTTTACATAAACAATATATTATCAGTGCATGAACCACTAGTTGTCATTAACAGCACGAGACTCATCTGGCATGGGAGGTGCCAGATGGGTTTTGCCGGCATGGGTAAAATCATCGGAAACGCCAGTCCGGTGTGCAAGAATAAATGTCCCTTCATATAAAAAGAAAATGTTTTTGTACCAGTTTGTCCTACATCCGTTATCAAAATACCATAATTTATACGTTGTAACGACTTGATTGCAGTAGTGCCAATAGTCTTGTGACGTCAACGCATACCCCAGTTAAATACTATTTCATCTGAAGGATAAAAATATTGCATTGATTGATCTTTTTGAACAATATGACGATTTAATTTTTGCTTCTTTCGTAGAATAGAAGGATCACTTTTTATTTGTTTTTCATTTGGTAAAAATGATAATCATCGAATAACTTTAATAATTTCAAGGGAAACTTCATGTTCATGCAACTGACACATACCACAATGTAAATATTCTAAATGGTAAACGTTTTTAAGTTATAAAAATACCAAAGAATAAGCAAATGTAGGTATGTGTACATGACGAGACATTATAACAAAATGTATGCTTGTTATTGTACACATATAAAGACTATATAGGGACTAAATTTAGAGAGCTACTGGGTTAGTATGTGTAAATCTAAAATGCTTTGGTGAACTACTACCATCATATGTATATAATACATTGTGAAACTCGCTTCCGTTATAAATTATGACTGTCTGAAAAAAATTGTTATTATTTTCCGTGTTTTGGTGGATAGACTGTGTGAAAAGAAATCTTTTCTTTGTAGAATTTTGGATAACAGTAATTATTCACTTGCACCTAATATATGATATTGCAGAATGTCTCTTGGAAATGCTATGAGTGTTCAAGCTGACAGTTTCTCTCTGTTTCTTAGTTTTATAGCGTGTTATACTACTCACTTCTTTTAGTAGATCTTTTTATCATCAATGTGTCTCTCATCTTATTGGACTTTAGCACCCACCTGCAGTAGCGAAAAATTTGCAAATGATCAATGAAGTATTTTAATAGAGAGCAGAAGAATACAGCAGAACGTTTAAGCATAAGCCAGTTCATGTAACTAAAACATCACAGTGAACAAGTGTGTGAAGTTTCAGTCCATTCCCATTTGTTGGTACTGAGATAGCAGCTTACATACAAAAACTTAACTAAAAAAAACCCACAAAAACTTAACCAAAAATTGCTAAGTCGAAAAAGGGGCATAATTTTGTAAAAATAAAAAATAGAATCATGAAACATGCGCAGTGTAAGTCAAATGATCGCAGTGAATACATGTGTGAAGTTTCAATTTATTCCCACAAGTGGTAACTGAGATACCAGGTTACAAACAAAACCGTAACCAAATCGGGTCGCCGACGCCGACTCGGACGCCGGCGCACGGATGAGTCCAATCTTTAAAAAGTCGAGCTAAAAAGAAAATTTGTTTGTTTTTTTTACATGTAAGATCAAAATATCTTTCACTCATGAACACCATATCTTACATTTGCACCCAGGGGGTCCTCCATGGCCGAGTGATTAAGGTCGCCGAATTTCAATCACTTGCTCCTCACCGATGTTGGTTCGAACCTCACTCGGGGCGTTGAATTCTTCATGTGAGGAAGCCATCCAGCTGGCTTACAGATTGTCTATGGTTCTACTCAAGTGCCCGCTCGTGATTGAATAATGCTTGGGGGTGGGGGGGGGGGGGGGGGGGGGGGTCTTCCTCCTCCATCAAAGCTTGAATGTTGCCATATGACCTATAATTGTGTCGATGCGACGTTAAACCCAACAAAAATACATTTGCATTCTTAGCTATGACACTCGTGAAAACACTGCATCTGGTGTTCACTTGTGAAAGATATTTCAATCTTTGTAATAATAAAATGACTTGTATTAGGAAACATCGGCACAATCGATTCTTTCGCAGAAACACACGAAAAGAATCAAAAAGAAGTTGTCGTAAGAGAACGCAATCTGTCAATATGACGACCAAACATATATATATATATATTATATTGTTTCTGGGACAGAGGCGGTAAATTAGTGGTTTGTGGTGTTATAAATAAGCATTTTATGGTAGACACACAGAAACGTGAAAAATAATTTTTTTTTATGGAATGTCATATATGAGACTCTTAGTCATAAATTTTACAACATATATGTACCATTTAGAAGTATAATATCAACAAGACATTTTTAATCAATGTCAGACTTGATCTCAGGCAGCTTTTATAGTATGTTTAGAGTAAATCTCACATCGTTCAAATTGAACGATTTTCTTTCTAAAATGTTTAAGGAAACGAAACGGCTATCACAACGCACTATAATTAATGGATTTGATAAAAAGGACAGAAAGAGGCCACTACTGTAGTGAAAATTTGTTAAGCTGACTTCTTGTTGGTAAAAATGTACGTAACTTTTTATGAATTTATGAGTTATCGTGTTTCTTTTGATACACTATCTTTCGCAGAATGAGTATATGCATATACGATTCATTAGTTCTTCTGTTTATGTGTACATGTACGAGAGTTTTTTTTGTCAGAAAGATTTGGTGTACCAATAGTTTCCTATTATTGCAGGTGAGCTAAATTGAACAATTTTGACCTTAAGTGGATAAATCTACTCTAAAATGTAACATACGCTACTGTCGGCGCTCAGATTTTCCACCTTGGAGAACTAGCAACATCAAAACACAAAAACGATGGAATTTGTGTGTTTTTAATTTGTAAAAACCATGTTTACTGATCATGCACGCATGCCCGATATACTTTTAATTGACTTTACCATGTTACTATACTGAAATATCGGATGTCGACAAACTACAGTTAAACAACGATGCCTCTTTCAGCATTACTGTAAAGGAAGCTAGCGCAGGTTAGCATCTAATCATGGTTTCTGTTTCGACCGAAGATTAAATGTAGATTTGGTACAGTTCATGCGCAGTCTGAATATTTTCGACTTTCATCCAAAAGAAAGAACATAATAGTATGATCTGAGAAATAAAACGTAAGTTTTAAAAGTTCACCTATTCAGTTACATATCTCATATATTATTCTTCCTGGCTAATGAATAAATTTGGCACTGCAAAGCACCTCAGTTATTTTATACAGTATTGAAAAGTTGGTTTTGAAACATACGTTACCAAGATTACATAGAACGTTCAGCAACACTAAATCAATGACCAGTTTCATTATATTGTGCTGACTTCTAAACAGTGGCTTTTGTATGTTTAATGTGTTTGTGTTTTGATAGTTAATGGAAGGCCAGATTGTATTCTTTTCTGAAATTATCAGTATATATTTATTACGTGTTCAAAACTACTCATATAATTTCCGATGTAGATAAACCGTGCACATTTTGTTCATGTAGCACATCATACATAGACAGGTACAACACGGGTTGAGAAACAAGTATCACTTCTGGTAAAACATGTTTCTTCTTACTTAGATTTGTTACTATGATGATTTTAAATATAATTTTACTTGGTTACGGAATTATTGATTTGTGCAATCATATTACATTTTATGAACGAAAAACATAAGAGGAGACTTTCATATTTTGGTTCCGGCATCATTGTTGTCAACTTTGTGTTCTTAATAAAATGTCAATATTCGTCTTGTGAATGAGTACACAAACTTCTTTATTAAAAAGAAAAGATGTATTTCAGCTGTTTTATATAATTTACCTCAATATGAATATGTGTTTAAAGAATTACGTCTAGGAACCTCATTTATCTGATTTCGGTAACGTATGTTTAGCTAACACATTATAACTTCAATGGAAATTTATTTTCACATTTGATGTCTGAGTCACTTTTTAGGAAACAGGATAAGTTCATCTTGTATACATACATGTACCTGCATATGAATTTTGACACAATTGTTTGATAACATCATATGAAAAATACAATTATTTTGATAATTTTGTTATTCCCACTGAGGAATATTGTTTTGATGCTTATAATTCAAAAAGTCTTTCAATTAGAATAACCAAACCATACATAATGATTATTTGGCACATGAACTTCACATTTAAAATTACCCCACTTGACCCAGTAAAAGCAGAGTTTTACGCAATGATTTGGTGAAAAATAGGATTTTTATTTTGTCTGATTCTAAGAAACCTATTGATAGTATTGAAGGATCTTCGTGAAACTTTACACAAATATAGATCACTATAGAGAGGTGGTGCACACAAAGTTTCGCGAGGCTCACTTCATTAACCAGAATATTTGCCCTTAAATTAGTTTTAGAGCTATAAATGCCCATATAACAAAGTTGCATGGTTCTTTTGTAAATAACATGTGTATATTTGAAAAATAAAATATAGTCCCCTCATTCACAAAACAATTTATTCGGCGGGGGATATATATTCACGAATTTGCTTCTTAGAGCAAAACCAGCGGAAATGTAGCTCGGCTGGGTGGGATATTTAAACCTCTAAATTCAGGTTACTGGTAGAAACCTTCAGAATCTGGAATAAACGGTTACAGCAAGCCTTTAGTTGCTTTGGAACAGTTACATATGCAAAACGCTAATATCGGAAAGTCAGTATAGACCCCATCTAGTAAAATTTAATTTGTAACCGATAATAGTTTTAAAGAGAGAGGCTCAATATTTTGGTAAAACAGGGTAACTAAAATGAGTCTATTTTTTGTTTAACATACGGTCGGCATCCGGTCCCAGACTGAAAATATTTATGGCTGAAGTTCATGAACCTTTGCCTAATTTCTTGGTTAATAATCGAAAAGCTAGATGACTTACAGAAACATAAGCACAATAAATGCCTAATTACACTGTGTTTTTACACGTGTTTTGGCAATACACACATAGAAAATGGCATTACATATAATGAAACATCCTGCGTATCTGAAGCGGTAATACTTGTTTCTATTTATTGACCAATCAGAAATATCTTCCATTTATTTTCAGCTAACTAATTGGCTACTTAGTATATTCGTGTATCTTTCGGAAACCGTTGACGAAATTAATTCAGTAACACGCCTATAATCGGCGCAATACAATTGAAGGATTATATTAGACTTCAAAATGTACTTGACAGCCTTTATTTACAAATGAGTTCAATATTGAACATGTTTCAGTGTTACTGCTGCGCCCCCTCAAACTTTGAATGCTGTAATATTCATTTTCGGACAAGCGGTACTTTTTATCGGTTGAATGTGGAAAACATTTGTTGCAAAAATTTTATCTGGTGCCGAATGTAACTACATGGATATTTGTTTGTTTCAGTGTTAGATTTAAATATCTTTCACGAGTGAACACCACATGCAATATTTTCACGAGTGAAAATGTTAGATATGACTTTCATTAGTGAAAGATATTTTTATCTTACATGCAAGACAAACAATTTTTCTTTTATGTCATATTTTGACAAAATTTACCCATTTTATAGTTTAGTAGTGAAAAATATTTTTGAGATTTTTCACTGTGAAAATACCAGGTATATTTCACTCTAATATTTCGACAATTCACTGAAAAAACATGTATTAAATTCAGATATTCAACAGGTAGTAATCTAGAAATGAAAGCTCTCTGTCTAGGAAATATGAGTATTAAAAAAAATAAATTATTATCAGACTTGTAGCTAGCCGTCATCCTTATGTCTGCTTTTCATGAAATATTACAAAATTAATTCAGCAACAAGCCTATAATTAGTTATACATCTATATATTTGGAAAAAAACACACAACCTGATGTTCGGCATCAGAAATACACCAAGAACTTCACAGTGAACAATGACTTTAATTTCGAATTCTTTATCCTATTGAGTTTAACGTAGTTTTAACGCTACACTCACTTCATCTAATGAACAGTGTAATAATAATAAGTCAAAATCAAATTCCATGTTCTTAAACAGTGTCGAAACAATGACAGTGCTTTAATGGAACTTTATATTACAGTAACAAAGTCAGCTGCCAGTAGGACCATAATGTTCAGGTTGTCGTATCTCAGTAGGACCATAATGTTCAGGTTGTCGTATCTCAGTAGGACCATAATGTTCAGGTTGTCGTATCTCAGTAGGACCATAATGTTCAGGTTGTCGTATCTCGTCGTTATAAATCTATGAAAATGGATATGTTATACATGTATATTCTAGCATAAAACTGTTGTTATTGTCACTTTTCGGGTGTGTTTTAACAGGAGAGAAAACGTGTGTTAACAGAGAGATTCTCGCGCTCACGTGCTGTTATAACACCCTTTTATATATGCGTGTTCCGTGACAAAGCGTAAACGTATTACGGCCCCAAAACGGATAATTCAAAAGGAAACGACCTCAACGTGAAAAAATAACGTAGCCTTTACCGCGCATTTCATGGAAATTTAATGACGTTGAGGGACAATATATTCATTTACCTGATTTTTACGCGATTTATGCTAGAAAAGCGTTTGCGCATGTTCTTTTCGTGTTATAACGTCTTCAGAATCCCTCGCGAATCGTTGGTACCCTCGCTCACGTGAAAACCGTGAAGTGGGAAGCTTCAGACTGTGTTTGACATTGCTTTTAGGATAAGCTTGGTTTCAGCCCGTTTAAAGAACCAGAGACTACCTACAAGTAATTGGAAAAGTAGGCATTTAAGTCGTGTTGTTTGTGTTGCTTAAAGGGGGGTGTTCATTTCCCAGGGAAACATATTATTAATTTATAGTCATCAGCAAATTGGATACTCAGTTAGTGGTCAGCCAGATATATTTATCTTGCATATTAATAACCATCACGTGTGTTTTATGGTTTGGCTAGGTGTTATCAGTATTTTTTTCAAGATAAAAAAGAGATTGTGGAAACAATGCTTTTTGCTGCTGTAGTATTATTTTCTTTGCAATGTCATGCAGTCTCGCTATTAATTCTTTGAAGTGTGTAGTTACAGTAAAATTTAATTCGTCAGTCGTATATAACTACTGAAACAAAATGCAAGCACCATGTTGGTTACAGTTCAATTTATTATGGATGCATTTTATAAAAAAAAAATAGCATGATGTAATGAATGATTAATTATATTGATTAATTATGAGATTACTGTATGTATACGCTGGTCAATATCAAATGTTATGTGCATTGTCTGCAAATGTATCTATACGATTTTTTAAGTTATCTTAAATTTCGTACTAGATCATAAGTCGACGTACACTTTTGAGGATGAGACGGGGTAGTTCAACCTTTTAATTGGAATCAAGCCGACTGGTAGACATTTGATTCCGTGTCCGTGTTAATAATGCAATATTATTTGGTATTCCTTTTTATAATATTATGACAGCATATTTTGTACTTTTATAATTAAGTGAGTTCTTATGAATTTTATTCTATTTTAGAATAAATTTGCAATATAAAATCCTCACAGTATAATACATAGAATGAATTCAATACATTGTACACTCACTATGTAATGTGTTGGTATGAAACCTGGCCCGGGATTACAACAAATACTTTCACTCAACACTCGAATTTCAAATATACAAAATGCGCTATTTGTGTCGAAAATTGCAAATGTAGATAAGAAAGAACCTATGGAAATTAAAATTTGTTACCTTTTTTTTTTGGCCTGGTTTACTAGTTATGAGGTATATAGATGTGTTATCATTTAAACTGAGAGCCACATTCCGCACTCAAGCTCTGGTAAATTACAGTTATACTATACAATTACAATATACTGAACTATACTTGAAAATGTAAAAGAACAATGTAAAAATCCCTTGTTCTTTCTCACAAAATAGTGTCACATTTTATTCTTGTAACTGTATTAATTACAGGATTACATGTACTTGATTATTAATGACAACCCTGTCGGTCAATTTTGAATGATATTTTCAAAACAAGGCAATCAAATAAACAATAATGAGAAAAACTATTTCTGATAAAAACCTAACTATTCATCTCTGTAGAAATTGTTCTTGAAATGCATAAAATTAAATGTAAATATCTCGCATATTAGTGAACAGTTTGGTCCTTGGTCACAGGCGTTCTGACTGGGTACATACTGGCTACTTTGACAATTACAAGTTAGTTTATCAATGTACTTTTGTTGTTCATTGCAAATATATAGTATACGTGTATAGTACATATTCCTGACTGATAGATAATCACAGCAGACCAGATGGCCAAGCTGGAAATGGATAGTCATGTTTGCTTCTAATAATCACTGGGTAATAAAACAAATGAAGCGATGGTTCTTAATAACCTGACAATAAGCTACATGCTATGACCACCAATCGCTACCAACATCCCCCTTTAAAATGTGTTTCCACTTTTGTTTACTTAATCAAAGTAAATCATATAAAACCTTTACGACGTGACAGGACACCAGCCCATTTGATGGAACTTTGCACCTGAAATGTTAGCTTTTTCGTTTTTTAATTACTTTGCTGTTTCAAGAACAATCTTTAACTGACGATTTATTGGCGATTAAATCAGTATGAAAGGAAAACAAAGCTGTAAATATATGATTCGAGATTTGCATTGATGTATGCACCTTCTTTACAATGGAAAACTTAAAAAAAAAACAAGGTAAAATATCCAATAGTGAAAGCCTCGTTCCAAAAAAGCAGCTTCCCCAAACTGCAAGATACAGTACGCAGACGTGCGCACGACCAATACAAACGCACGCACGCGCACGCATACACACAATCACTTAAAGCGAAACACACGAAGACAAACGAGCAAATAGTGGCAGACAGTGGGACACGATTTATGCTTTATGTAGCTAAGAATGTCAGACATTGTTTTGTTATTTTCTTAGAAGGGATTTAATTTAATGAAAACAGAAATAAGTATTTTCTGGAAAACATATTTTCTTAACTTTTTATTGATCATGAAAGCTTTCCGTATTATAAATAGCATCGCATTACATTACGAGAATTACCGATGTTACTATATTCCGAAGTTCTGCGTGATTCTCTGACAGGTGACATTTCATTACCTGTCATAAACAGTAGCAATCAAACCGACTTTGCTATTAATTTATGCTTTCAAATGTTATTCTTATAGATTTAATTAATTAGTCGTCGTTTCAAAACTGCAAGGGGGATTTTCATTAGGAAACAATTTTCTCTTCTTTTAAACAAAGCGACCACAGTAGCGATGTAACATCAGACACCAATCTTCGTGATAGTGGCTGATTATAAGCATGATTTTCAGGTAAGGACGGGTGTAATATTGTCCCCGCTTTTTCAGTTATATATTTACAACATGTCTATCACCGAAACACACGAAAACAGTCGAAAACGGATAGTGTCAAAAGAGAACGAAACAAAACTTTTTAGAGTTTTCAAGTGACGACCAGACATGTCTGCGCCAAATTTTCAACGAAGAGGCGGTTTTGTTTAGATGAGAACTTTTGAAAACAAAATCAATGAGTGAAAGATGCAAGTCCTTAATACATCTCTTTTTTTTTTTAATTCATTACAGCATTAGAGTAAGATGAAAGGAATGTTGCTGTTAACGTCATTTGTATATTTGTACACTTACCTGATAATTTTCTTTTTTCGGCGAACGCCGTCTAAATTCGTTTTCGTTACCTATGCCATGTGACTTCAGTTTGCAAATCAAACTACTTGATAACGCATTATAGATAATTTATCAAAATGGAAGATTTATGCAACACTCTGCCTGATTGGACGAGAGTGTCAATTTCTTTCACTCTGTTTATTGTGCTACGCTGAGTGAAATGTAGACAAAGCGTTTATCCTAAACGACGCTGTTCACAGTTTTAAAGCTAACTTTGGCTCAGTATATTTAGCAAGAATATTGATATATCTCAAAATGATAAGTAAGTTTAACAAATATGATAAAAACCTGTTCAAATACCAACATATATCAAATTAAAGAAAGAGCTGAATACGGTATGCGTATCACATGAATAAGGGTGTGATAAGAGTCATTTCTGTAGAGAAGTGCTTTTTAAAAGATGTTCCTTGTTACAATTGTCGTCTGTATATGAAAAGTTTTCTTGCTTTTGTGACTTATTCAGATTGCATATTAAAATGAGTACTTGTTTGCTTTGATATATTTGTTATAAATTATTTAACTGATTTATTATTTATGAATATTTTTCTTTAGTATGGTATGCAAATATTGAACTCAGTTGAAATCTGTTTTATTATATATATGCTATATAATGACTGAATCTCATTACTCTGAAATTCAGTCATTACTCTGAAATGAAGGTACGCTGCATACAGTTTATCTATGTGATACGACTACGGTCAAAATTTGCTAATGCAACAGAAATATTGAAATAATTACAATTGTATGTTTTGCTTGACCTTCACATTTTTATAGGTGTGACGTCATTGTCCAAAGATTCATGAATAGCGAATATGCATTTGTTAAAGCGGGATCAGTTGGCCTATTTTATAAATAAATAAAAAAATCCTTTAATTGATTTTTTCTCATGTATTTTAATCAAACTTGATTTGTAGCATCTTTATTAGGCCCGCAGCCAACTTTGTTCAACTGGGACATTTGACCCCTTTTAGGGGCTGCTAGAGCTAAAACTAGAAATGCCTTTATACAGCGTCTCGTGAACAGCTTGGTGGATCTTTGCCATACTTGGTCTGGAGCATCATTATAAGGTCCTCTTCCAAATTTATTTATATAGGAACTTGGGCCCTATTAGGGACCACTATAGCTAAGAGTAAATATGCCTTTCTTCGCATTAACCACTAAAATGTAATGGATTTTTATCAAACTCGATGTGTAACAATATCGTAAGGTCTCCTGCTATTTTGTTAGAAATGGGGATAGGGACCAATTTAGCTAAAAATATAAACACGTTTAATGACCTCTTCTCATGAACTGCTTCATGAATCTTCATCAAACTACTGCTGTAATTATTCGTCTAAGGATAAACGAAACAAAATTGCAACCCTACGAAACCTTTGCGAAAAATTAAAAGAGAACCATTTAAATTGTATAAGTGCGGTGTTTAGTTTTGCAATTTGAAAAATGTTGGATGAAAGATGAATGTTAGATGAAAAATTCATAAACTTCTTTCCTTATTACATTTCGCCGACCATCATTTTTAAAGATATTTCTTGTTATTATTGTGGTGCACATCCGTATGCCTGTTAAAATTGGAGATTTTTTTCCGGTGCGGAGGCGGTAAAATAATATGAGGCTATTCAAAAATAACGTAGATTTAGTCTTGCTTTTTTTATACTTTCATGAAGCACAATAAGAAATACACCATCATAATTCGCAATCATTTTACTAATTTCAGTGAAAATTTGACGTGATTATGATCATAGCATCAGAGTTATCACCTGAACTCCGTAACATTTGAAAAATCGGGCATAAAATTGTTAGATAGTGGTTTATGTTTGCAACTTTGCACTAAAATTAGGCTATTGCGTGTGTGAGAATGAAGAACGTGAATGAGTAGATTAATTAGTATGAATACGCAAACAATTTCGATATTTTACTCAAAATGACTTGATTTTAAAGAAGTGGCGCTGATTATTAGACTAAACAGTTTTTTCTGACGCATAGCACAAAACATTAGGCAACCTTGATCATCAAACTTTAGTTTCACGCCCCATTCTCTCGTTTTAAAGATAAATAATAACCATTTTGTTGACCGATTCCTTGTTTTATCATACAGATATCAGAAGAACTCTGTAACGTTTTCCAGGAACTTCGTAACAGTTATCAGAAGAAAACATGACAGGTTATCAGAAGAACTCCGTCCTTCGTGTAACACTTCCTCCCCCGTGATTATGAAGAAGGAAATAAACTTTATTACAGATTACTTGATCTCAACAGACGTTGTAAGCCTAGTAAATTTGGAAAAAAATGTGCGAACATTAGTGGTCGGATTTAAATCATGGCAGGTGAAAAAGAGACTGCGCCGGTTATGTGTAGTTTTGGTAATTGAAATGTTCTACTCACTCCGCATATCAACAAAAATATTACCAAAAATAAATGACCGAAATCACAAAGATCGCGAATTACAATCATATATCTCGTATTGTAGCAAAAGTCTATGTCATTTTTTGAACAGCCCTCGAAGTTGGTGGTGTTATATATAGGCAGTTTATGAGAAACGGAAGAAAGGATTTTATGAAATTTTTGACTGTTGGCCATAATTCTGAAATAGAGACGTACCATGGGAGGAGTGTACTGCAGTATAACATTATAAACAAGACCTCTTTAATCAATGTCAAATGTTATTTTATATAGCTTTTATAGTCTGTATAGAACAAATCTCACTTCGTTCAAAATCATGTAAGCGGTAAAATTGAAAAGGCTTTTTCTAAAGTGTCGAAGGAAACAAAATTGGCATCATAAAGCACTGGAACATTTGTGGATTAGATAGAGTAGGAGAAGACAGAAACAAAAACATAATGAAAGTTTGTTCACCTGATGCATTGCTTGAGAAAAGTTGTAAGTAATGCACAGGATATCATATTAATATCCATGCTCTGTCTTCTGCATAATCATAGAGTGTATGCGCATATGATTAACAACTTATTCTGTTGATGTCTGTATTTATAAGAGCTGTTTGTGTTTTTGGGATTATTCCTTTTCATTTTGTCTGTATGTTTAACTTTGTCAATGTATTTTTAGTGTACATATTTGTCATGAATAAATCCAAAGGGTTTTGCGGCCATGAACGTGGCTATTTCTGATTGATCTTTGCCATTGTTTTAATGTTTATTTTAGAAAAGTCTCGAAACAATGTGTTCTCACCGGAGCTTAAACAGCAACATAGTGGAAAGCGACTAGTACCACAGTGTTCAAGTTTAAAAATAAAAGAAAATTTTATATATGAAAAGTATAATGTATGCTTTACTGAAAGTATTGAATTAAACTGTGATACCCGCTCAAATTGAATATACATTTATAGCGCACTGTCTGGGCCGTAATAAATTGTGAATGTAAGTATCCAAAATGTTCACCCCATGTGGCAGAGTTAGATTGCAGCTCTGCGAAAGCATGCGTCTACTTTACTCTAAGCACTACATGTCTATTGGTATATGAAAATGCAAAATTTGAACTAGTTGTCTCTTTCATGGAATGATCTTACGTGAAAACAGATATTGCCTTTAGAATAAGTTTCCTTTTCGTTTAAAGAGCCTCAAGCCAATTAACAGACGAGCTGATAAATACGCAGAAGACTTACTGGGGTTCATACTAATAAACGTCTCGGAATGCAACCTGTGCCGTAGATCAAGTTCTAGTCCAAGTTCGGTTTGGGTTTTGAAGCTGGTCTCAAAACTTAGTTTTATGATATTGAACTAGGTCATTAGCATGAAGAAAACCGGAACACAAATAAGCATTTTTATGTCTATACTGTTTATCAAGAGTCTTTTTGTATAAAAAGTAGCCGGAGGTACCCTTTTTGCACATTGTAAAGATTCATTTGA
Organism: Mercenaria mercenaria; assembly: GCF_021730395.1. Classification (NCBI taxonomy): domain Eukaryota; kingdom Metazoa; phylum Mollusca; class Bivalvia; order Venerida; family Veneridae; genus Mercenaria; species Mercenaria mercenaria. The sequence continues at coordinate 40,919,713 of NC_069377.1, read as the reverse complement.
TATAATTATAGCATGTTTATATTAACCTTTCAATACTGTATATATTCAGTACAGTAAAACTTGTGTAAAGTGATCATTAAAGTGGTCTTTAAACAAAACTTCAAAAGGTATCTTAATGCAACACATTTTGTTCTTTAACAACACATAGCGTATCTGAAAATGGTCTCTTAATGCATGTGGTCTCTTATTAGACGTGGTCTCTCAAGCAAATGTGACTGTAATTACAAGAAGTGTGATCTTACAGGATTTGTTCCAAAATGAGACCATTTTCTCTACAAGTATCCAATATATCGTATGCACAATAACCCGTCTGATTACATGTTAGTGTGTCATACACAAGTGCAACAAATAAAATGGGAAACCTTGTCCATCTGAAGCGGCAATATCAATTTCTATTTACCGACCAAACAAAAAGATCAGTTTGCTTCCAGCTAACTAATTGACTACCTTTCTTTATGTCGGAAACGGTTGGGGAACAATTACAAAATTAATCAGTCACAAGCCTATAATCGGTTTGAGATACAATCGAAAGATTATATTCTACTTCAAAACTGTGAACAATGACTGCAGTTAGAAATATTACAGTTTTACGGCGGCACCCACTCAAACTTTGAATTCCGTTATACTCATTTTTAGACAACTGACACTTTTCACCGGATGCAAAATAAGTGGTAGTAGAATTCAGAATTCAGAATTCAGCACTTTTTTCTACAACAAATTTCGCATGGAAATGCAGAAAAGTAATTGTATTCAAGTGAGGAATTTGTCCATTTAAAACGGAACGTTTGGTCTTTAAAGTGTTCAACCCGATTGAAGGAGAGCTCACTTCATAGAAACCCAGCCTGAAAAAACCCCACTAAGATACACTAGAAATGTATTTTAGATATTCAGTCAGACATAACAAGGCCGTTGTTTAAGATTGACTACTGCTTATATACTTAAGATGCATGCCTTTCACACCACAGGTCTAAATGTAACACTTGATATTGAGTCGCAGTCACAAAAAGATGGTACATGTAGCAAAAAAGCAAAAGATAGATCAAGCACTTGATATACGGTGCCTGATTTAGATTGTGTATTCAGCAAGAGATGCAATACAACACGGATACGAAATACTGTATTAAAGTCTTCTTCTATCTTATTATTACAGCAGTGTTGTTTATGCCGTCAGGCGGACGTAAAAAGTCTCCACGTACATTCATTCAGAACTGTAGTATTTCGATCTCTTCAGATCTTTTAGTACGACAGTTATGTTGTGTTAGTCAGAAGGGGAGACTTCCCATTCGGGAAACAGTCCATGGGGTTTCCCTACTTCACGAACGGTAAACTTTATACTAGATATAGTAACTTGCTTCCCCTTTAGGAAGCAAAAAATCACTGTTTTTTACTTGTTTATTTCCAAAGGTTTGGTGTAATTAAATAATTAAATAAAATACACCACTGCGAACCTGAGATATATTTCTACATTTTTACCTTTCAAAATTGTTTTAAATGGACTAATAAAATTTTGATTCAACTTTTTGGATTCGAAGTTAAGATATATGTTGTTCATTCTTTTCTCTTCTAGGTTTCTTTCCTACCTCTTTTTAGGGACTTTGTTTATATCAGCTCTTACATACTATGAAAACACTTCAGACTTTTCGGTCACAAATTAGCATGCAGTTTAATGTAAATTATATATCTCAGTTTCCCGATTTCAAATTGGAGAAACCTTCAAATTTAGAAGTTCTTAAGTTGAATGAAAATTTCATTAGGACATTTAAAAAAAGATTTGAACTGTAAAAATTAAGAAAAATATCTCCGGCTCAAAATGGTATGATTAGTTTAATGAAACCATGTATTTGTTTATACACCGGGTCATCAAAAAGACTTAGTAGCAAAGAAAAAATAATGATTTTGCTTCTCGAATGGCAAATAAGTTACTAAATTTAGTTTCAATTTTTCTGTTCGGGAAGTAGAGGAAAACCCATGGATCGTTTCCCGAATGGGAAGTTTCCACTTCCGTTAGTGCAATTTCTATTATTTTTTTTTCAGCTTGGTTGGTTACGATGCTCCCGCTTTAACAGCTTTTGTTAAATCACCCTTTGGATATGACGCCTCCTTTTTAATTTTGTCCGTTGGTAGTTTCTGTGAAACACAGGCTTCTCTAAATTACAGTTTGTTTAGTTCCGCCCATTGTTTTCTCTTTTAGGGCTAACCTAGCCTGGCTCCCTGGCTGCATGGTTATATTTTTATATAAATACTGCAAGCAAAATAAGAAAATCTTTAGCCTCTAAAATAGCACATTTTATCTGATGGCTGAACCATACAGCCTGGTGAAAGTTGGCCAAAGTAACCCTTGATGACCCCTGTAAACTGTTAACTACTGAGAACCCTATAAATTGCAAGGCAATTAACTATCCTACCTAATGACAAGTTCTCCTTACCAATTTGATAAGGGTAATTTGAGAAAACATCCAAGATGTTGTTATTTTCTGGAAAAGTATAATATTGAGCCCATTCATGATTCAAAGGTTTAATAGTAAAATTTTAAGTGTGAAAATATTGTATGTGGATAATTAGTTGGAATTAACATAAACTCAGGATCTTTTTTATGAATTTAAGGTTTTATTAATTGTTAATTTGGGAATTCCCACCTAAAGAAAGTGTTATGGTAAAATTAACCCTTACATCAAAAAAATATTCAAATGTGTTCTATGTGCAGAAATGAAAGAAAATGGAAAAGAAAGACAGCGTTTGTTTCATGGTCAAGAAAAAACAGACTTGTGGTACATAATTGAGCGAGTTTGGGTATTAATATTTCGAAAGATGAGTACAGCGAAATTTGCTGTAGAAATTGTGCTAATGACTCGACTACGTATGACTCGCGCGTTGCATATCCTATAGTTTTTTTTAAATGTACATTTATATGGGGCATACATTGGAAAATTGTGTAAATATTTAAATAAACAAATAACTGAAATAGCAAGAGCTGCCCGTAAGACAACCAATGCTATTCAAAGTATTGTCCCAGAAGCAGGAAAATGTTACTCTTAATATCAAAATATATTTTAGAGTTTCAATCCTGTATCTGCATCATTTTTGGAGATAGTAACTTGCATGCAAAACTTTAACCAGAAGTTTTATGTTCAAAAGGGGACATAATTTGACCAAAATGCATGTCAAAGTTATGCAAAGTGATGCAATGAACTAGTTTTATAACCCGGAAGCTGCATTTATTCTGCAGATAGTAACTTGCACGCAAAACTTAAACCAGATTTTTCTAAATCTAAAGGGGGCATAATTTGCCCAAAATACATGTCAGAGTTATGGGACTTGACCCAGTGAGGTTGGTAATTGATCTAGAAAAATAAAAAATAAGTTTTAAACATAATGTTATTATATGCCTTTAAGTAATAGCTAGCAAGTATGTACTTGCATGCAAAACTTCAACCAGGATTTTCAAAGTCCAAAAGGAGGCATAATTTGGCTAAAATGCAGTTCAGAGTTATGGGGCTTGATGCTATCAGCTAATTTTATAACCCCGAAGACACATGTGAAGTTTCAATTCAATATCTGCATTAGTTTTTGTCGAGCCCGCTTGCGGATGCAAAGACATAGTTGTCCAAATGGCTGTTCGGTGTATGTGCATGCGTCCGTCCGTCCGAATTTGTTTGTCCGGACCATAACTTTGCCATGCATGGAGCAATCTTGTTTATATTTGGCATGAATGTTAACCTCAGTGAGACAGAGTGTCACGTGCAAACCCAGGTTCCTATCTCAAAGGTTAAGGTCACACTTACAGGTCAAAGGTCAAATTCAAAAATGACTTTGTCCGGAGCATTTCTTCTTCATGCATGGAGGGATTTTGATGTATCTTGGCACAATTGTTCACCATCATGAGACGGAGTGTCATGCGCAAGAACCAGGTCCCTAGATCTAAGGTCAAGGTCACATTTAGAGGTCAAAGGATACAAGAATGACAACTTTGTCCGGAGCATTTCTTCTTCGTGCATGGAGGGATTTTGATGTAACTTGGCACAAATGTTCATCACCATGAGACGGAGTGCCATGCGCAAGAACCAGGTCCCTGGGTCTAAGGTCAAGGTCACACTTAGAAGTCAAAAGTCAGATACAAGAATGACTTTGTCTGGAGCATTTCTTTTTGATGCATAGAGGGATTTTGATGTAACTTGGCACAATTGTTCATCATCATGAGACGGAGTGTCATGCGAAAGATCCTAGAATTACTTCCCTTTGTTTTTACTATAAATAGCTTATATTTTTTTATGACTGGTTGTAGGGGACCACTTTTCTGTAGTACAACATGCATGTTACATCCAATTTTCAGGTGAATTTTGACCTATCTCTACTGGTGAGGATTTTTGTGTGGACTTAGAATTTTTTTTTTTTTTTTTTTAAGATTTACGTCCCTTAGTTGTTACTTTAAATAACTTATATTGTAACTTTTTGCAATCTCTTTTTTATTTGGCATAAATGTTTGCCTCAATGAGACAGGGAGTGTCATGTGCAACTCCCGGTCAATTTTGACACCTGGCGGGCTCGACATGTTGCCCGTGGGCATCTAGTTGAGATAGTAACTTGCATGTAAAACGTTAACCAGATTTTCTTAGTCCAAAAGGGGGCATAATTTGCCAAAAATACATGTCAGGTTAAGGGACTTGACCCAGTGAGGTTGGTATTTGATCTAGAAAAAGAAAAAAAGGTTTCAAAGCTATATGCCTTTTAGTAATTGCTGTAATGTACTTGCACACAAAACTTTAACCAGGTTTTTCTAAGTCCAAAAGGGGGCATAATTTGGCTAAAATGCAGGTCAGAGTTATGAGACTTGATGCTATCAATTACTATTATAACCCCGAAGACACAGGTAAAGTTTCAATTCAATATTTGCATTAGTTTTGGAGATAGTAACTTGTAAAACTTTAACCAGGATTTTCTAAGTCCTAAAGGGGGCATAATTTGCTTAAAATACATGCCAGAATTATCTTTTTTCCATTATTTATTCAATTTAGCTAAACTTTGTGACAAAATGATATAAATAATTTCATTCAAACTTCTTTGTGAAGTGTGCTTCATCCCTGAACATTGCTTCAAGGGCCCTGTTCTTTGACAGATCAGTGACCCTGGACTAGCAAAAATTATATTGGCTTTGCATTCATGTAACTGTAATATATATTTTACTTCATTTTTTCCTTTGTATATATCCTGTAAATACACTACCTTTACACCTACAATTTTTTAGAACTTTAAGTATAGCTTCACCCATTTCTCTATTAAAGGTGTGTAGTTTATAATGATTTAATTCTTGAAAATAGATCACAAATCCTCTGTTAAATATGCACCCTTTTGTATGAAAGCACATTCCTGTTGCCTGATAAGCCATTACAAGCTGAGGGCAGGCCATAAATCTGTAAATTAGCTTCGGCTCATTAAATAGTGGCTAGCACATGAAACCCTTAGATAACATGTCACAGTGATAGCAGCTGATTATCACTAAAAGAAATTAATGGGAATTTGTCTCACAAATTTGTGAGACACTGTAAGCCAACTTTCACCAGTCCCTATGTTCGGAGCCAGGGGCAATAAAAAAAGTCAATGTAGAAACAACCTGCTGGAGTTACTTCCCTCTTAATGAATAAACATATATATGTAGAACAAACATAGGGACGGGAGCCAGTCTAGGGCTAACCCAACTAGCGATTATATACCGCTTTTCACGGAATTGCACTCGGTGTATCATTGAAGGTTAAATGTGTACCGTCATATGAATACATCTGCGGATGTTCAGTCTAAATTATATTTTGATACTACTAACATGTGTAAATGTTGAGTTCTGCTCAGCACGGAGCTAAATGGCATGGGCGGTACCTTGCATTTCCACTACCGTCCATAAACAGGCTCAGTCAAACCGAGCCTGCAACATTTTCATTTATGTCGTGTTGGGCGACCTGTGGTTTTCCACTTCTTCTATTCTTTTGTAGCGGTAGCTGTCATGAAATCCATCCATTTAGAAATGGGAGCCTGTGATAAACAGCTATAGGTCAAGCCTAGCAAGAGACGAAAATCACAGAAACAATAAATACAATGGAAAAAGTGCAGATATATTTACATATGCAGTTGTGTAATTTGTTGTATGCAATAGAGAGTAAATAAACAATATGAAGAAACACATCAAACTGAAAGAGGCAAGAGCATGTAAAAAGTGTAAAAATTCTCTCGTGCATGCGTGCTTGTTTCCACGCGTATGGTTGATAATAGTAGAGAAACGTAAGAAAATGATAACGGAGGTGGGGGGAGGGGGGGGGGGGGGGGGTGTAGAGGAGATTTTTAAAAAAATGGATAGGGAAGTTTATTGTTTAAGTACCAATTTCAGAATGTACGTGTTTATTGTCATTTTGGTAACGTAAAAATAGTCACGTATGTTACTCTGGGGAAATATGCAACCACTACTAATGTGTTTGGACTTGGGGAATTTTACTGGCTAAAGCAAACTATTTTACATGTATATGTACAGTAAATTACATGACTAAGCGGTCTTTTGCATTTCATGTAATGTTGTTCTTGTCTCTAACGTAATACGTAACAAGGTACCATAAGTTAAAACTTGTAAGTAGCAAAGGAACAATCTTCCACTAAGTGAAGTTTTAATGAACAAACCATTATACACAGAACTTATATCCGACATCTGCCTTAGAAACATTCTTTTAAAGCATCGTCACAGTGGCGGCCAATTTACTCAAACTTTGACATGCAAATTTTCATAAGAATAAAAGATGACTAAATGGTAACAATAAAGTCAATAATTTTGTCATAATTATGTTCTAAACATCTATGTAAACATATGCAAGTAAAAGGATGTGCATTTCACTACCTAGATTATGCCTTTATTCAATATTTATCTCTGGCCAAAATGACAAAATTTTGCAATTTTACGTGCAGTCAAACTCAATATAATTATATTAAATATATGTAAAAAAATAATTAAGCCAATTGTAAAGCAGACCATAAAGAACAAAGTCTTAAAGGAATGATTTTGAAATTTTACCTGGTTACTGAATTATACACAAAAATCCAAACACCATCAATTTATCCAATTTAAATTGTTTTATCTGTTCACACATAATTTACAGTAATGCATGTACAAACAACATTTTAAATTAAATTTACATGGGGTTGTCTTTTTGTGCCTAATTCAATAAGCAGGAAATATTTCGACAAAAATTACGTAAGAGTTTGTAGTATACATATTGTACTTCAAAAAGAACTAGATTTTGTCTTTGTAATATGTGTTATAATGGAGTTTGACTGCAATGTAAGATTTCAATATTTTAGGGTAAATTTTCAGTCTAAACAAGACTCGAACATTTTACAAGTGGCGTATATACTATAAATCATCATATGCTTCTATGTTGATAATAATTTGACCAACTGTTAAGGTTTTAGTGCAATTTTCAAGAGAAAAATACTCTGCCTGAAAATATGAACTGATATTGAATTGTGACTGTGGCGATGCCTTAAATGCATGGTACTGTTTCAAGTCAAAGAAAGCCTGAAATAGCTGATTTGATAGTTTAAAAGATATTGTCTAACATATAAAAACGACTAAAGCAGATTATTCAGTCGTAAGTAAAAAAATTAAAAATCTGCCTCTGCAATACCGATGTTTTAATAGATATACGTACTACAGTGAATTTTTGGATTTCAAGTTGTTGAAATAGCAGATGTGATACATTATATCAATTTGAAAAATATATATGATAAGATAAATAAATAAATAAATAAATAAATAAATAAATAAATGAATGAATGAATGAATGAATGAATGAACTGCTGATGAATTCATTCATTCAGTTGTCTTAAAAATAACTCGACTTAAAAATACATTTGTAGAAAATAGTAGGAAAGTGATACATTTTTTATGTGAATGGAAATGAAAAAAAAAAACCCTTGAAGTAACTATAAAATTGACTCGTTGTCTACTTTTAATTCAGATGCTTTAATATTTTCGGACGTCAAATGGTATAAATTTTATATCTAAACGATTTGTTGTCTTCAAACATCATAGAAATTTAGAATTTCCCTGCAAAATATATTTGTAATTTTTTACAGACATCGTTTTACACAGTATGATAAATAGTATTTCATTGCATTATGAGAAATACTGCATATTTATTTTATGTGTCTTAAATGGGATATACATATTATGAGCATCTGACTTTGACAGTTATATAGAGAGGTTTATTTAATGGTATAATGCAGAAACTAATACTCCATAACCAAGAGGATCCAAATTAGGAGTTTTATTCCATTTGACAGTCATTGTTCTACCTTAAGTAAGTTAATGTGATGGATGGACTGCCATGCCTCATCTTTTTTTTATCTTTTCATTCTAATTCTTAGGTTTCAGCTACTCCAGTCGAACAGTGCCAACAGGGAAAAATTAGCACATGATGAATGAGGTAGCAAAACAAGTTTTCTTTAGAGAGTATAAAAGTCAGTGGAAAAACCCTGGCATGTGTATGTCTCCATGTGGTTCTACAGCGTTCAAGAACAGACATCTTACGTACCATACTTTCGTACATTGAATAATGAAAATGATTAAGTGATCTATGAAAATAACGTACCAAATTGTTCGTTCAAGTCCATAGTTTTCGTTTGATGCCACCGTGGCTCAAAATCAAGATGACTTCCAATATGTCCGTAGAGGAGTGTGAGGCACGTGCATCATTTTCTTGAATAATATCTCTGGTACATCTATGCTCAGAAGTAAGTTTGCTTAATCAGTATTGGAATGTACCTCTACATTAAACGGGGAGCAAAAAATTGTTCTCGAATTATGTGCGGTTTGTTTGGTACTTAAAAACCTTGAAAATGAATTCAATTGTAATATCAACCGTTATTTATAGCAGAATATACAGTGTTTGAACTTCTTCTTTTAACTGGCAGACAAATCGAGACACCAGGTGCCCCTCCGTGCATTATTGCATCACGAGCGGGCACCTGGGTAGAACCACCGACCATCCGTAATCAAGCTGGGTGGCTTTCTCACATGAAGAATTCAACGCCTCGAATGAGACTCGAACCCACATCGATGAGGGGCAAGTGATTTGCAGTCAGCGACCTTAACCACTAGATAACGGAGGTCCTTTTTTCTGTTTTTAACATAAGATTCAAAGCTTTATGGAACTTTAAATGTACATATAATTATGGATAAACCACACAGAAAAGACAAGATTTCTTAACATTGCTTATACATTTTGGGTATTTACCCATACCTCCTACTATTTCTTGTTGCTTGAAGAGATCAGCATGTTTAAAATGTAAACGTGTATATTTCAATTACCCAATGTTTACAGTTTAATGAACTGTTGTTACTGTTATCAAGCCAAACATTCTATACTAAAACAGATAAAACGGGTAAAAAATTACACGTATCACAGACAAATTTTGAAATAAAAAATGCCCAAATCATCCATATTACTAAGTCATGAATCTGGCAACTGCAGTCAGAAACCAGTAACATAGAAAAAATGGTCGTCATGAAGACCGTGACACTTAAGAAAAAATGGCATTACGTGTATTTGCTATTTATACAATCTGTTCAATGGTAGTCACTGATTTGAGGCCAAATAACACTATATGTTAATAAACAGGAAGTTGGCAAGATAATAAAGTGATTTTGCTCGAGTCTGTCTGGCATTTGTTCTATTTTAGATGTAAGCCAGACAGAGAAGGGAGGAACAGAGGATATCTAGAATAGCCTTAGGGTTATGTCACAAATTTTATTTAAAATAATAGTGTATCAGTTATATTTGATAAAAACTGTTGAAACTGTTATAACGAAAATAAATTGCTATTGACACTTTAAAATTGTTCTTGCATTATTTTACACCATTAGTCTGTGTTTATTTTAGTTTAGACCCTTGATATGTTTTCGGCATTATAAAATAAGTCTTGCATTCCCGAGAGGGTGATTTGAAAATTGTTCACCCCAGAAAATATGACTATAGACCTCTGGTAACGCCTCGGTTGCCATTCCTATATCTCTGGGCAAACATTTGTCATATCTCACTCTCGAGAATGCAGTAGTGCTATAACCTTTTATAAATCAGATTCATCAAAAAAAGGATCTGCAAGTAATGTGCTTGGTTTTGCCCTCTATGCTTCCATATGATCGATTCAGTGTAAATATATTAGTCACTTGTGTGCTGTTACAGGGACTTGCAAGCTTTAAGTTCTTTTTTTTTTACAAAATAACGTGATAAGTTCCGAGCAAATCCTTGAGAAGTTCTTTCATTATCAGAAGTCATAGAACAAGATCTAAATATTGGCAAAACTGGATCTATATCTTATGTATAATGTGTTATGCTCACGCCACCCATACAATATAGGTACCACCTACGGTTTAGCATGAGTTTGTGAACTTTAGTCAGTCTAAAAGAAGTAAAATAAACAAGTATAACACTTCAGTACCTAATGCTACAGTATATTAAATTCCCCAATTCAAGCACATTTTTCCAACAGTTTATATAAGTTGTACATATGAACAGGTGAGTAATCAAATAATAAAGTGAAGCAGAAATGCATTATAAATCACTTAAAATTTTTAAATTGCCATTGAAATAAAACACAATATTTACACTTTAGTAAAATATTTAAGGTTTAATATATTTTCGGCGGCTGTATTGGCGACCATCTTAATCTAAGATTTGCAGGAGTAATACTTAACACGTTTTGGTGACTTGTCTACTATAATGGCACCGGAATATTGTGCGTAATACATATTTCCAATTAGATAATATTATATATGTTATATTATATGCTTTATAGTTTGAAGTAATAGAGACACTTCGGTCTTTTGTACCTGTTTTCAAAATCTTAGTAGAAACACGTTTTGTTTATTTTACGTTTAGTTTAAGCGATAATTTTATCCTACAAAGAGCAAATCTTCGTGAAACATGCACTTGATTTAGAGTTTGGAAATCCATGTTTTCTTTTTCAGTCAGCTTCCCCTTTTAAAGGCACTTGAAAAAATATAAATTAATATTTCAAGCGTTTCTTTTTTAATTACATATAAGCGAATAATAATTTTCCTGATATTAAAGCTACTTTCAATTCATCCCTATATAACTAATTTTGAAGAAAACTGCACATATTCACCTGTTTCTATGTGTAATCGTTCTTGTTCGTATCTAAAATAAGTGTTGAAATATCAACTCTTGTCCACTCGTATCCCGCATACTATAACAGGAAGAGTAAGTTTGAGCACATTTCATAATAATAATTGTCGGGTCCGTAACATAAAGAGGTTAACAGACATGTCCATCTGTAACATTTTACAAAGTAAAAAGAAGGCAGTATTAACTGTAAACTGAATTAAGCCCTTTCACACAGAAGAAGTCTAGGCTGTTTAAGACATAACTGGTAATGTCCCTGGGTGCTATATACAACTTGCCGTATGACATTACTCGAGTTCAAATGCAACATAAAGACAGTACCAACACACCAGATTAGCTGTGATGTTGATGCAATTCTTCTTGAGGAGCAAAACATTATTAGTTTTGTTAGCGACCTTCCACAGGAGTATGTGGCATCAGTATGAAAAATGGGGGATATTTATCATACTGACCCCACATACATGTATATACGTTGAGGGTCACTAGCAAAACCTACAATCAATTTGTTTCATCGACCACTTATTTATAGCTTAGATCCACATGACCCACTACTGACCCCCACAGAAATATAGGGGATCACCACGTGACCACTTTTCAACCAGTGCAAATGCTAGAATTTTATGGGAGGTAAAACAAAACAAAGTGTTTAACAATTTTGGATTTTAATATGGAATTATTTTACGAAAATAAATAGACACATTAATCATGCTCGTATGAAAGCAATAGCAATGACATATGCGAAACAAAGAAACGGTTCATAATGCCAGCTAGTGCCATTTGGGATTGTTTACTGCTTAATATCTTTACAGGGAGCGGTTGATGCTTCTCTTACAAATATTGTGGAGGAAAGATTTAACGTCAAAGGCACCTGTGAAAATCTAATATGACAGCAGGTTTTTTCCTCAAGATATCTTCGAAAATAGTTTGAGAGCGCAAACCGAATATAATTTTATGGCCATGTGGGATAATTGCTAAATGATACAGGTCATACGTCTTTCTGTTGCTTCTTCAATGTTGTAAACGAAATTTGACTGAGCTAAATAAATTGGACAAAAAGTATTTGTTGAAGCATGTCGGATGGTAAGTTTACTGCAAAGTCTTTGCCAATCATGCATTTCTAAAGGGGTAAGAAAAAATGCATTTATATCTACAGCTAAGGCCTATATAAATATTGAAGAAACCTTGTAAATTTTTTTATATCCTTCTTTAATTATACTTTTGCGGTCAACTGTCTTTCGACCATGCGACTATGACGATAAAAAATATTCTAACACGGCTCGGTTTGATTTCCAGTTAAGCAAAGAAGGATATCAAGCTCTGTATATTCTGCGATAAAGAACGGTTCACGTGCGGACCGGTAAGAAGGCATTATGAAGTCAATTATGACGTCAAATTGCCGCATTACGTCCAATACATTCCTCCTCGGGTAAATGAAGTCTAGCATAATACTTATTAAAATATGTCAATCAGCATGTCAGAATGAAAACAATCAAGGCCTTCTTGTGATTTATCGTCTAGTTTACCACGATTCATTGTTCAGATGCTTCAGTATTTAACCACTCGGGCTAACGCTCTCGTGGTTTAAACGTTTGCGATATTTTAATTTCAGCTATGGGGTAGGCATCTTGTATTTGTGCAGTTTCCTCGAAATCGCATACAAAAAAATATAGGATGATCTTTTGAAAGCGTTAAGCGTGGCTCAAATTTAAATGAACATTGAAGGATTACTTGATCCAAGAAAGACCAGAATTGAAATAAAAATAAACAGAAAAGGAAGTTTTAAATACCTTTTTTGATTATGTTTTGTTCTGATGTTATGTAGTACGAACAGGATCAAGAGTGATTACATTTTCAAACAGGGACATCCGTGGCCGTGTGGTTAAGGTCGCTGACTTTGAAATACTTGCCATTTAGCACTGTGGGCTTGAAACCTGCTAGGAGTGTTGAATTCTTTAGCGTGAAGAGTAGTCTGGTTGGCTTACAGAAGTTCGGTGGTTTAATAACCTTTAAACCAGTTTAGTACGAAATACATCAATGACATTTTACATTGACTCTTAAAAATCAGAGAAGCACAAATTACGACCTTGGCATTCATTCGAACTTTATCCATATTACAGAGGTACGACAGTAGATAATCATCAAAATTTCTCGAAAAGTTTTTTGCAGACTAATACTACAATAAATCATATCAGTATAACTTACATTTTATCTTACGTATAATAACAATACCAAAATAATCAGTATACTGAACATGTAGGTTATTATTGTCAGTTGTGCAGATCAAAATAAACTTACCTATTTGGTACAGTAAAACAATTTGCTGTAAAGACAGCATCTACATGTTATTAACTTCTTGTATACTTCCAAATAATTGCTTCAACGATGTCCGCTTAGCTCAATTGGGAGAGCGTACTTCTACGGATCGCGGGGTCGTGAGTTTGATCCCCAGGCGAGGCATATGTTTTCCCTGACGATTTGATAAAAACATTGCGTCTGAAATATTTCGTCCTCCACCTATGATTCATGAGGGGAAGTTGTCAGTTACTTGCGGAGAACGGGTTTGTATTGGTAGAGAATCCATGAACACTAGTTATGTAAACTGCCCGCCGTTACATACTAAAAAAACAAAACTGAAATACTTTTGAAAACAAACGGCGCTAAACCCAAAACAAACAAAGAAAACAAATCAGCTTATTGCATTTATGATATTCACGACTAACAGGTTGTATTTAATTACTATTTCAATGTATCAGACCCATAGTTTACAGTAGTAATGACATTCCATATTGATGATATGGATTCTTGTATTCTCTTTGTAAATTCCAAAATTATCATCATCAAATGTGGCACTTCTCAATGGACAAGGGTACATGATGTCTAAGAATATTTAGAAATAACAAAATCTGTAAATTTATCTTTTGGACGCATAGAACGCAACCGAATATTGCTAGACCTAGTCTAAACGAGTCTGTTCTTGAGAGGTTACGAAGTGTGCAACACTTCTCGCCTTAAGCAGAATTATTTTGTAATAACCTTGAACTGACTTCGTGACTGCAAAGGATCAGAAAATAAAACAGCACTAAGCCTAACCTCAGTAATTACCTTTATATTCCGTTAATTGCCCCGTTGATTTTTTTTTCATTTAATCATTTTTTTTATTTCCTTATTCATTCCCAGATAATTCTTTAAATAATGAACTCATGAGAAAGGGGAGAGTGTCATATAATGTTTTAGAATAATCCATTCTACTATTAGTTATCAGATCAAATGACAATTTGCATTCCTGTTAGAATCTTCCTCTAGCGTATACACACGGCCCAAGATTACTAATACGTTTATGAAACTTGTGTTGCGACTAAAGGAATCAATGAGACAGTAAGTAAAACACCAAGAATTTGAAGTTCTGGCCGTATAAGTGACATGTCAAGCTCAAACTAGACTGCTCATTATTCCTTCGTATACTAAGGATTTCGTGTCGCTTTTTTTATTCGTAGTGGTTGTTTGAATCATATAGGTTGATACATACCTTTTGAGTTTTCAAGTTAAACCTCACTTATTATAATAGAACTTTAACAATTAAAAGATAAGACTAGAAACTGCTTTTTGTGAACAGCCGTATTACACCACAGAATCTACTATGACCTAATTATGTGCTATGCTCAGTTTAACTGGAATTCATACCACACTTTCTGCATAGGCTTTGGTCGCCTTTTGACGGTCCACCGCAGTAAAGTTTACGACTGTTACAGATCACCATTAGCGATCCTGACCGGATTATTCTCGCTAGTGCAACAAGGTAATACAATGTCATAGCTTTCATCAAAATACATCTCAATGTATTCAATCTGTTGTATTTATATACATGCATATTTAAGTCTATTGATAATCTAATCATATAACTGAACAACATCTGTGATGCTAGTTCAAATGGTACAAGTCATACTACTTGAATGATTCTTTCCACACAATTTCGAGATGTCAGGCATTTTTGTAAAGCAAAACTGCACTTTGTTTAATTAGGCCACACCTAACTGATTAACTCCTCTACAATTTTGTTCTCAGAAAAAGTTCCAGCGAAGGAGCAATTTGTTAAATTTTAATATTTTTAAAAAGAGCACTGAAAATGAAAATCAACAAAAGGGCCATAATGGCCCTAAGTCGCTCACCTAGTCTTGAATATTTGACCTTGAGTAAACATATGACACACTGAATGTGAAGTGACCACGCCACCTTGCAGCCATGTTTTTGACGAATCGGAATAATTTCAACAATCATGGTAGAAGATCACACAAGGGCCATTTTAAAATTGGGCATGCAGTTTCATCCAAGCAAACTTTCTAAGTTTTTACTATATACATATTGAGAAAAGTGACCACGTCCTCTGGGGGCCATGTTGCTGACGAATAAAATAAATTAACCAATCTTTAAAAAAGGTCATCCAAGGAACATTTCTGGGAAATCATTTTAAAATTAGGCCAGCAGTTTCTGACAAGAAGATTTTTAAAGTTTCCACTACATGCATATCACGCCCCTTGGCGGACATAAATTTTAACAATTTGAACAATCTTCATATAGGATCACCCAAGGAACATTTGTGTAAAATTATTTTAAAATTGGGCCAGCAGTTTCTGACAAGAAGACTTTTAAATTTACAACTACATACATATAGGAAAAGTGACCACGCCCTCTGATGGCGATACTTTTTGATAAATTGATTAATTTGAAAACTCTTGGCAGAGGTTTACACACGGATCATTTGTATGACATTATTTCAAAATCGGACCAGCAGTTTAGGAGGAGATGTAGTTTTCAATTTTTAGTTCTAGCAGCCCCTATGTGCAACAAACCGGAACCGTTTGAACAACTTTGGAAGAAGACCATCCAAGGAATATCCAGGCCAACTGTCATCAACTTCCATTGAAAGGTTTCAGATGAGATGTCGTTCGAAGCAAAGTGTGGAAGGACGGACGGACGTCGGACGGTGAGTGATCGCAATAGCTCAACCTGAGCACTTCTTTGTGCTCTGGTGAGCTAATAAGTTATACTGTGCATGAATAACCATAAAACAAACTAAGTTCAGCACACTAGCTCAAATAGAGGTAATCCTTGACAAGACAACAACATAAAGGATATTTGTTTCTTTCAATGTAAGATCCAACTACATATCCAGTATTTGCATGATTCATATCAAGGAGAGCTTTTTGACGTCTGAACTGCGAGCCGTCAATGATACTCTCCTGGCCATTTGTCTGCCTCCCATACCACTGGTAAAATGTTGTTTTCTTTAGGTTATTGTCCCTACTAAAACCTCGATTCATAACAAAACATTCTATTGCAGACCTCTGTTTAAAAATATTTATCAGACGATGACAGACAAAATGCTACTTTTATAATTTGATATAACCTTTACATTTCACAAATATTTACCCGATTTAAGAACATATAGCTTGAAATAAATAAGTGGCAAGTAATGTTTTAAAGAATACAGTATAGAAAATGAGACAAAAGTTGGCCGGATGACGTCACATGACATTGCCGTGGGGACTTGCAGTTATATTTTGTCCAAAGAAAACGTTATTTTGACATATCAACTAAATTCCTCTTTCTACATCCTACAACAGTTTCATCGATATTTGATCAAATTTGACGAAATAAGAGCCCATTTTCTGAAGTATTTTGGCATTTTTTGTTACGAATTGACTTTATGTCTTGAAAGTAAATGGCTCAAAGTCATAAATAAGATTGCAGGGGCTGTTCTGATTTAGTAGCCACGGAAATATTTTCGTTGTAAATTCTTTCCATGTGAGAAACTAATTTTCAGAAATAGTACAGAATTATTTTTAATAACTTATTTGATAAAAATGTTTGTTTTCTATAGAAAAGCGTTGCATAATAGCTACATCGACCAATTTATCTTCTGTTGTATATGCTACACTGGGGAAAAAAGTAGAACTATCTTGTACAGCCATAAAAGATTTTTAATTAATCATACATGTCCGTGACTTTCAATTATTTGTTTGTCTGGTATAAGGTTTTGTTTGTTTGTTTTGGGTTTAACGCCATTTTTCAACAGTAGTTCAGTTATGTAACGGCGGGCAGTTAACCTAACCAGTGTTCTTGGATTCTGTACCAGTACAAACCTGTTCTCCGCAAGAAACTGCCAACAACCCACATGAATCAGAGGTGCAGGACGAATAATATCAGACACAATGTCTTTTAAC
Organism: Mercenaria mercenaria; assembly: GCF_021730395.1. Taxonomy (NCBI): domain Eukaryota; kingdom Metazoa; phylum Mollusca; class Bivalvia; order Venerida; family Veneridae; genus Mercenaria; species Mercenaria mercenaria. Next base: position 40,902,315 of record NC_069377.1, on the reverse strand, counting down.
AAATCGTCACGGAGAACATACGCCTCGCCCAGGGCTCGAACTCACGACTCCGCGATCCGTAGATTTGCGCTCTCCCTACTGAGCTAAGCGGGCGGGCCTGTCTGGTATAAGATAGGTGTATTTATTTTTAAACACAAGTCTGAAGTTTAGGAAGATATTTTTACTTCATTCGTGTATCTTATCTGCTACATTGAGAATACACGACATTCATAAAAAGGGACAGCGGCATTCCGTGTGGCACGTATATCTGGTAGTATCTTATCCATCATTACATGACTTGTAAGTGTGTGTGTTGGTCGTGTGCACATCCGCGTGCTGGGTTGCGGTTTGGGGAGACTGCGTTTTTGGAACGTATCTTTCTCTGTCGGATATTTACCCTTGTTTTTCATGCATCAATTGCCGGGCTATAGTTTGAACTATATGACAGGTCTATATTCAACACATGTTTACTGGGCTAGTAAGTCAGGGTTTTTTTTAAAAAATAATTGTGCAAAATAATTTCTTGTGTCATAAATGTGAATGGCTATATAATATAACATTTTTCTTCCTTATTACGGAAGAGCAGCATTTTCATAAACGTTTGAATATAGAACATTGCTGAAGAATAGTGCGATATTGATTTGAAAATATTAAAGCTTTGTGGTTTTATTTTGACTGCAATATGTTTTAACACTGACAATTTCAGTATATGAACAGTACTGTATAAATAGGTGTAAGAGCAGGGAGGTTGGGGTGGAAAGCACCATCTTTTGAGTGTATATATATATATCTTCTTATTTATAATACCATACTGATAATTTTACCCTAAAAGCTCAGTAGAATTCAGTATTTTGCTTTTTATATATTCAAAATTATCTACAGTACCACTTCCTACAAGGATCTCGCACTCTAATAAAGATTTCTATTCAAAATACCTTTTTTCAAGGCTTGTTAACATTATATAACTTAAAATTAGTTTAATCGACAAATATAATTTTCAGTGTTGAAATCCTCTTAGAATTCAGGACTAAGCATGCATAAACTGCAAAATTTTACGGGGGAGGATATTGCATCAATTTCTCAAAACAAAATGACCATTTTATTGAGAAGAGCTCTTAAGCAAAGAATGTGACTAACAATATTTATAATTTTTAACTCTTTATAATAAAAATTTCATTCATAACTCAAAAGTTTTCTCCAGGTAAAGGAGTAAAACACTTCTGGACAGAATAGACTTTTTCTTAAAACTCAGCAGAATGCAGGATTAAGTGTTTAATATACCGAAATATTGCAGGATGGGGTTCTCCCTCGAATAGTCTCCCACACTCTCTAACACCCTGGTCTAATTAGGTAACATCTTCAAAATCACAAACAAATCCAATATTATGGTCTTGATCATCAATTTGACGTCAGTTACGAAATGGTTACGTATATTACTTAAAACAGCAACTTCAGTGACAAGAGCCACGTCCCTTAAAAAATTATAGCCATTTCAAGAAAAATTCTCTTTTTTTACGGATAGAATGAAAGAAAATATTTCATTTTCAAATGTATCAGGAACAAGATTAATGTTTGTTTTGTGAGTGGATCTAAACTTGAGAATGCTTGAGGACGGAAAAAAGTAAGAAAAAAGACGTTACTCTGTCTTTAATCAAAGCAATCTGTAAAATAAATTGTGCTATCCTAATTTTTTTTATTGTGGCTATACAATTCGTAATATATTGATTTTATGTAGGTTTGCTTAGTCTTTTTGTCAAGCGCGAAAAGCGCATACGCATTAAAATCAAAACATCCACTTAAACAACAGGGCAAACAACAACGTTGTAAATTCGTCTATAGCCGTTTTACCTGATAAAATGTAAACGATAAATGTAATTTTAATTGGATATACCCGAAAACGATTTTCAAATTCATTTTGATATATATGAACTGTAATAAATACGTTGTTATATAACTGAATGATTAATTGTCCAGGCACTACAGAATGTTGTTTAAAAGTTGCATAGCTACAGAAAGGATAAATAAAGGGAAATTTCTTAGAAAAATTACATCGTACTGGTATTCATGAAGTCTCCATGTGCATGCATACATATATTCTTGTAGCAATGAACAAATTTATTGTATATAAACATTTTTTCTATTTACCGCTAAATTCAATACCAAACAAAAAAAAACATTTTCATTCGAACAGCAAAGACTAATATTCAAAACATTTTTATACGTTTCGTTATGAATTAATCATTTTACTTTATTTCTCTTGTTTTGAGACACTGAATTGACGTCAACAAATGTTTTCATTAATAAGTTATATCTAATGTCTTACCAGCTAGTCTTGGGGACTGTGGAGCCTTTATTTGGCTGTAGTCTATTTTTAAAACAATATTCATAGTTTAAAAGCTTACTTATTGCCATATTTACGTATAAAATAACTATTGGTATATGTATAACGGCCTTCGTGACTTGTCATTCGGTCCTGTGGGTTCGAGATTCAGAATTCTTTGTAAGCTGTGATTCCCTAAAATAGCTAGTTAACAGCCATACATCTGTTTGTAGATTTAATGTTACAGTTGTTCTCGTTCGGCTCTGCGTGTTTAAGATTTAAAATTCTTAGGAAGCGTGAAGTGTCTGCAGTGATTCCATTAAAATCCATGCATCTGTTAAAAATTTAATGTTAAGGTTGTTTCCCTTCGCGTCTGTGGGTTCTTGGCAAGCGTATAAAATGTCTGCGGCGACTGTTGCAAAATAACTAATTAATAGTCACAAAGGATATAAATCAAATGCTACATCCATCAAATCATTTGTAGTTCTTTGTAAGTGTGCATTGTCTGCGGTTAATGTGAAAACAACTAACAGTCATCTATAATTTTCAAGGTAAAGCTATAAATTAACTCAAGACGGACAAATGCAAACAATAACGTATATACAATTTGCGAATTATTCTTGAACGATCTATCAATGTAGTCTTCCAGACATAAATTAATTGTTTTACTGCGGTTTTACTTTTCGCATTTTTGATCTTTTTTCAACATTTTCGGTATATTTTGATAAAATGGGACATAGTAACTAACGATACGAAAGACACATTAAGACATGGATTTAGAATTAAATAGCACAATGCCTATTATGATCTTCTTCTTCTTCAAATTACTACGCTCCAGCCAAAATGCTTTTATTACTTAAAAAAAAACGGGACAAATAAGTTTATACAGTTGAGAGTTAAGTTAGCATCCTAAAAGTGTATGTTCATATTTAACAATATTTTAACAATTGAAACGTTATTTTACAGTACATATGGACATAAAAATTAGTTAGAATATAACAACCTGTCTCGCTGGCATATTTAGCACCAGAAATCCTTGTTTTATTTTATTCATTTTATTTTATTTGAGTCTTACGGTGCACTAACACAGTATAGGTTATATGGCGCCAAACAGGACTACAAATTTTGGTTACACATCTCATTTACATCGAAATGATAAAAAAAATTGTTCAGTTGTATAAATTGTGTTTGCGTAAACATGGGCTAAGCAGAGACAGATGCCGAAGTGTCCCCAAAGCTTGAAAATGGATTTCCCATGTCACGTATTCTGTGATGTAGTTTTGAAGATGTTAGCTACTAAGTACTTTACCATTAAGAATGTTTCGCAGATTTGGTAGATGAATTTCAAATTTTCAGCATTTAAATTTAAGAACGTCCAGATAAATTATGTCGAGGGAACCTTTACTAAAAAAACCACAGATCTGAATCCTGCTTCCATCGTTTAATACACTGCTACTTACAATAAAATTAGGAAGAGTGGCATACAGTAAAATCTATCATTGCTAGGTGACTGCTGTCGATGATATGTCTATATACTATACTGAGTTTAGACATGGGTAACAATAACATTTAAAACGACTGACTTACTTTTGCATGAAGCTAACCTTGTTAATATACTGTAAAACTGGGGCAAGTTGTCATGTTTGACATATCGTATCACACATTTGCTCAGACAATTTAATCATCAATACATTTTGAGTCCATAAACGGGTGTATGGACTTTAAGGCACATTCCACAGTAATGTTGAGAATAACAACAGCAAATGCATAATCTACCGTGAAATAAAAATGTAAAGATAGAATGCTTGGAATAATCTATTACAGTTAGAAAAACACATTTTACACCCAAGTCCTATCGCAAGTTGTGGAATTTAATCTATGCTAATATTTTCATAAGGCGTTCACTGTCTTCATGACTTCAAAACCAATAAAAAATAAAACTTATTCAACAACAACAAACACGGGAAATCTGATTCTGTATGAATCTGACTCAAGTCATCTAAACACCAACATATCTGACGTGCTAAATAAATAAGCTTTTGCAGAAAGCACAACAAAATATGTTACATTCGGTCTATTGCATTTTGGGCCACAACCTTTGATTCATTTATTTTACGAATGCATATGAGGAATCAATCAGGAAAACTTCTTCTCTACGCATTGATTAAAATATCAAAACTTTAACCGGTTAAAGGGAGATTATATTATATATTTATATTTATTTACTTATATTACTTTTATTAAGACGACTGTTGCCATGTTTAATGAAAAACAGAGCTTGTTTGAATATTATAACAAAAATAAAGTAAGTATTAAACCAATAATCCGCACAAATCTACATAATGGTTCATTCTACCAATCAGTGTCATTGGAGATGATTTACTGTCTAATATAATCTTTACAGGGAGCGGCTGTTGCTTCACTTACGAACTGTGAAGGAACAGGTTCAGACGTCAAAGGTTCCTGTGGGGCCATTGATTGATATCTAATATGACAGCAGGTCTTTCCTCAAGATATTACCGAAAACAGTTTGAGAGCGTGAATCGAATTGAATATGACCCTGCGGGATAACTGTTAAATAACGTGAGCATGTCGTTCGTCTTTGCCTTTTCTAGCTTCGTGAAATGTGGCAGACGATATTTTATTAAACTGGTTAACAAATGTTGTGAAAATATGGCAACTCCCATATATATTTAACTGAGACTGCTAAATTGGGCAAAAGCAGTGTGTTCATCTCCCTGTTTTCAAATCTACACGGAACTAAAAATAGAAAACAATATAATAAACGCACTCACTTCCATCTCTGGCGTTGACACTTGTACGCATTCAACTTCGGCCAAACCCATTTACCTTTTCCACACGTAGTTCATGCTATTGTCTATTCGGCTTCGGCCTGATAGAATGCAAATGAAACCGGCATGTCGCGATACGACTAAGATGTGTATGGTTAACTTAGGGAATACAAAACCTCATTTGGAGAACGATTAGCATTACAAGTTATCATGGACTGACATTTCTTGTACATACATTTTCAATGCAAAAAGTAAAAATACAGAATTTTATTCGTAGCGAACATATTACAGCACTTTTGCTAGAATGTCTTCTTTACAGAAGAGAGTAAGTATTAAACGAAGGCGTGTGTGTGTGTGTGTGTGTGTGTGTGTGTGTGTGTGTGTGTGTGCGCTCGGGTTTAACGTCTTTTTCAACAATTTTTCAGTCATATAAACGACGGCGTCTACTTGTAGCAGTGAGCACAATGCCCAATTTTATAGTGCTGCCTCACTGGAATATCACGCCGTAGACACGTGACATGATACCCCACCCAGTCACATTATACTGACACCGGGCTGACCAGTCCTAGCACTACCCTCTTAATGCTGAGGGCCAAGAAAAATGGATTTGCTTCCGCTAACCCGACTTACTCTGTTTTTTTTTCCACCGGGATCCTAAAATAAAACAGTGATATAATCACAAAAGGTTACTTCCAAATGATACCAAGGAAAATTGCAATATCTAACGGTACTTTACAACATACCAGAGTATACATTAGCGTGTAACATATGAATTACATCAAGCATATAGGAGTAAATTATGAATTACAAACCGGTTGAAAACCCTGTAGTTAAAGAGAGTGAAAGTAAATAAGTTACACACTTTGTTTCCGACAGTAACCTGCAACAGTTCTTCTGCAAAGTTTGCATTTTTCATAGAAATAGGCGAAGTTTATTTTGAAGGAAATTTAAGTACTTTGTTAGAAAATACGGAAGATTGCTTCGGCAAGTATGCTGCCTCGTTAAATAAAGACTTTATTATAAAACAGAAAAAAAAAGTAAGCACTGTTTTTTGACAGATGACCTTACAAAACATTGAAATCGAAGGTTGAAATTAGAGCTGATAAAATCGCCAAAGTAAAAATTATCAAAAACAAAGACAAAAGTTTAGGAGTATATTTTTCTTTTAAAATATTCGTGACAATGGTTAAGAAAAATTAATGAGAACCATATGAACCATTATTCTTATATATAGTTTTACTTTTGAAACTTTAAATTTGTTATTCATTTCTATACGTTTAATTTTTCACTACAGATACCTTTAAACTTGAAGTTTAAGAGCCTCCATTTCATGTTAAAACTTGGCCTATTTCCCCCGGCAGAGAGTATAACTTTTTCCAGAACTTGTGTTAACAATTCCCTGCTTTAAACATCAGAAAATCATTCTTTACACCTGGTATATACCAATACTTCCAGTACTAGTAAATTGAAACAATAAAGATCAATTATTGTCTAGATCAGTATGGAAAATAATTTATGATTAATAAAGATTTTATTTTTTTTTTGAAAATTAACAATGATGTGAACAGGTGATTTTTAATGTGAACATTTCCTTCCTAAAACCAAAGAAAAATGCATATATATTTAAAAGAGAATTGGTCCTGTTTTTGGCATGGCTCGATGAAAGAAAATCCTGTTTGTTGGTAGGCCACAACTTTAAAACTTTCGATTGTCCACGTCTCATGCGCGCTTTTGAAAAATGTAATCTTCTGTCAGCATTTGTTGAAACTATTGGTGGCATCATTGATACTTTTCCACTGTTCAGGAATCTGCTTCCTAGTTTTGAAAAACACAGTCAAGAACATCTAGTTACTTGTATTCTTGAGGAGCAGTATACTGCTCATAATGCTGAACATGATGTATGCAGTTTACAGAAGCTTATTGTTCATGTTCAGCCATCTAATGAGGTTTTGTCAGCCCACAGTGCCATCATTTCCTCTATTTTCGCTACACATTCCTTTGAAAAAGAGGCACAGTCCAATTTGGTCACATTATGAACAGAAAATTGTTAGTAAACAGATGGCTTTGAAAATAGCACGAAGTGGCCCGAGGCTGAATCATTTGAAACTTGCTTTGGCTCGAGTTCTTGCAAAAGGTTCTAGGGAAACCTACAGTGACGTCATCTAAGCAGATTATTTCAAATGTACATGGGTATTTAGTTAAATAGTTGTTTTGATAAATTAGTTTTTGAGACTGTGTAGAGGCATTGTACTGGAATGTTACACAGTGGGTCTGGTGCTACAAAAATAATAAAATGTTGAATCTTGCTGTTACCTCTACTTAGAGATATTTCTTTTCCTAAAATAAAACAGTGATATAATCACAAAAGGTTACTTCCAAATGATACCAAGGAAAATTGCAATATCTTACGGTACTTTACAACATACCAGAGTATACATTAGCATGTAACATATTAATTACATCAAGCATATACGTGTAAATTATGAATTACACACCGGTTGAAAATCCTATAGTTAAAGAGAGTGAAAAGTAAATAAGTTACTCACTTTGTTTCAGACAGTAACTTGCAACAGTTCTTCTGCAAATAGTTTTTACTGTTTTTAAAATGTTTACTTACTTTTTTAAACCCGTCGTTAGAAGTAAGTATTTGTGGCCTAACCCTACAGTTATTTTAAGATTAGTTATCTTGTAATAACATATTAAAGGTATATGTAGGTGCAGATAAGTTAAAAAGGAAATTTTGTAAATGTAAGAGATATTAGAGGGTTAAGGAAAATTCGTTCCGGTCATGAACTACAATATAATATTAATGAGTAGAGTAGTAAGTTGCATACTATAATTATACCGATTACCTATGACCCTACTATGCGTTTTTAATCAGGTGAATGCATCGTTTATAGAAAATTGAAATCGTTAATGAATTTAATACCCCTATGGCTGACCATAGGACTTCCATGAGGAAATTTAAATACATATTTTATTCACTTATATGTAACGAAAGGACATCATTATAAGGTCCGAAAGAAAAATTGCACTTATGTAGGTCAGTAGCTCTGCCAGTAGAGAATCAGAACGGTATTACCAGGTTCCAAGTCCAAGTCAGGCTGCACAGATCATATGATGAATGGGTGAGTGGAGTGCAAAATCCCACATTACTCCCCTTCCTTAGGCACACATATGACTAACGCCCTCAGCTTTTCCCAAAATAAAAACTATAAATTTATTTTCTTGTGCCTTTGTATTCCATCACCGTGACCGCAACTCCCCCTCCTCCCTCCACGGCCACATTACATCACTCCGACACACACACACATCAAAATAAAATTTGCTAAAACCTTACGTCCTCCTACTTTTATCTAGAACTTCAGGTGTATATTGCCTCGCTTTGCGAGCTCTTGTTTGTTCATATCATCGACAAGAGGTAATCAACTTTGACATTTGTCAGTAATATTGTTGCTTTGACTGTAAGATGACCGAAACGACCAACTGAGGGTCAGTTACAGACCAAAATTTCTGTATAATACAGACTTTGTCACCTTTTTATGTCATACATATCTAATGTCACCTTTTTATGCCATATATAGGAAAGTGTAAGGAAATGTACATGTACAGAAAAATTGTGTTATGCCTTGAATTGAATTCTTTTATTAAAATGGCTTAATTTTCTATAAATGATTTTGTGTTAAAATTTCTAAATCATTAAAAAGATAGAAACGTATATGAAGTGTATAAGGTATTACAATTGCTACATGTTTTAATAATTACATAGGTGAAGCTTTTAAAACTAGTTTCACACTAATTCATTATTCAATTATCATTCAGTTACAAAGTATTTACCTCTAACGGTGGTACTGACCGTAGAAACCTATAATAAACACAGTGCTAGAGTAGACAACAAGTTAATGGTTTTTACCTACTGAAAAGTGTCTACAGTTGCTACATGTATTAGTTTTATTTCAGTGTTATATTCAATATTGGGGCGTGTTTATATTTAAAACTTGGTCCGTTTGTATCATATCAGAATCGACTTCTCCAAAATAAGCCACATTTCCACTTTAGTCTTATGTGAACATACTAGCAATTTAAAAGACCTTATAACTTCACGTATCATGTTTCTTATGCAATTTACTATGCTGATTTACTATCAAGAAAGTGAACTCCCAATCAAACCGAGTCTGCTATTATGTTGCTTGGTTGCGTTCCATGCTTCCAAAGGATCTTTTCACAGATTTTATTTTCTGTACACCTTATTAACTATGTTAATAAGTAATATTACCAAACATATCTACTATAAACAAGAAATATCAGAAATAACATATTAGCATTCTTTTAGAATGAGGTACAATATCAAACTTCATTGAATACATGCACGACGATAGAATCATATTGAATTAAAAAAAAATCAATCTGTCCTGTGTGTGTTTTTTTTGCACAAATTTAAGACAAAATCCTTCGTTTTCGTATGTTATATTGTCATATTGCTTCTAACATTGCAACAGTGTTTTATGTTAATACAAAATTAATTTTCAGAGCCTAATTCCACTTTGCTCAGTACCTCAAATGTGTCGTTGATTAAAGCAAAGGGACAGTTGCATCAGTAATAAACCAGTGTTTTAGTTAGTTATTTCATTAGTTAATGGTACAGAATGGCTACCTCTCCCTAACTCAAACTGTTTTAAACAATGGTCAATCAATACTTTTTATGGTCTCCTATTTGATGGTAGAAGATTAAAGGCAAGGATTGTATGAAATGTGCAAACTATTTTTTATAAACTAGTTAGTATCATTAGACATCACGATCGAGTTATCAGATGTACCAAAAAAACTACGGACGTCCTCATGGAGGAGTTAACTGCACATTTGACAATATTTTACTACTTCATTTTGTTAAGTGTAGGGTTAGACGAATCATATCCCATGCACAGACGTTCCGTGCATGCTACATTGTGTCTGAAATCATTAGTCCTTCACCTCTGATTCATGTGGGGAAGTTGGTAGTTACTTGCGGAGAACAGGTTTGTACTGGTACAGAATCCAGGAACACTGGTTAGGTTAACTGTCCGCCGTTACATGACTGAAATACTGTTGAAAAACGGCGATAACCCCAAAACAAACAAAAAACTTATACAAAAGTACTTATACAAAAGTTCTGAAGAATCGAATTTTAATTATATAAATTATTTAGCTTACTTATTAACATTGTTTTGAGCATTTTCGGAAGAAATAAAGTTGACCAAGATTTTGTTTTTTTAAAAAGCGATATGAATTTCTTTGTTATATCATGAAGTCTCGTGAAATTTGTTAGACATGAGAGATATATTTATCGCTAGGGGAGATTATCGCTGTGGCGAGTTTCCAGAAATAATAAAAACAATTATCAAAAATGATAAAGTTATTCTAAAAAGAAATTACAAGTATCAAACAGAAATTACATGTAACGCCTCTACGCGGAGAGTAAAAGAGTATTGGCCAACTATATTAGGTGACGCATAGGGTTTAATGATCGCAATCAGTTAAAAAGGTATGCTAAAATATTTCAGTTCTAATAATGTTACATAACTAATAATAATTCCATTAACGATGGCCGACGCTATTGGAGTAAGAACTACTATCCTTCCGTAGGTCATTGCGTCAAGGCTTAACACCGCATTGCTGCTGCTTTTACGTCAGTCGAGAAAAGGTATAAGATATGTTAAAATTTCGCACAAGATTTTCTAAGCCCCCATCACACCAAACTAGTTCTCAAAACGTTCCAGCCCGTCCTAAAATATTGTAAAACGGGCTGCGATCTGGCTAGAACGTTTGAAATTTGGCAGGAAAATATCCATAACGCGATCATAGTTAGTTCTTAAACAGTTCTCGATACGTCCACTGCGTCTTTATCCCGTCTGAAGTACGTTTATAGTAAGTTCATTTCGGAAAAAAATGCCCGTTCACCTCATGTGAACACCGTTTGTAGGCAGTCCAAGTCCGTCTGTAGTCAGATTAAAGAAGTATGTTACTAGTCCTACTTCGTTTTGAGTACGCCGAAATACGTTCTAAGTAGTTGTTAACTCGACCAACTCGTTCACAGACAGTTTAACTCGTTCTGGTTACGTCCTTATCTCTCCCTAGTACGTTCAGAACGTAAATTGCAATCACGTTCTGGCCCGATGGCTATTAAAAGCCATCACGTTTCGCCCAGTTCTCATTCTCGTTTGTCTCTTCAACCTCTCAAGACACAAAAAAAACTACAACAATAGGCAAGTATCAATATGACTCAAAAGAAAAGTGAAGCCAGACAGACAGGGTGTAAAGTGTTAAAGCAGCAAAAGACCAATGCCGATACAGTCTCCTGAGTCAGTCTCTGAACGTGAAAGTCGAGAGGATGAGTGTCGTAATATATTCCCTGCACCTTCTGACGACTCTGTCTCCAAGTCCGAGGATGAAGGAGGACAGAGTCCGAAACCAAAAGGCATAAACTTGGCTAAACCTTGTGAGCAAATCTTGAACCTGTACGACAACGGCATGTATTTATACCCTAACTTGTGTAATTATACTGCAGACGGCATCGACGTTGTAGGAACTGTGAATAAACGTACTAAAGGTACTAAAAACGTGCGGAGCGTACTGAGAACGTATTGTAAACTCTTAGAACTGTTTTGAAACGTATTGCAAACTTAGTATTTTATTTTGATCGTATTCAGACGGAATAACGACGCACTAAGGATGTAATGCGGTCGAGTTAAGTCTTTCTGTGAACGGGTTAAACGAGCTAGAAACGGATCCGGTCGGTGTGCACACGTACTTAAATTGACCCCCGATCGCATTACGTCATACCACGTCTCTAGTACGATCGAAGTACGGCGGTTCAGTTCTTAGTACGTCCATCTCGTTTTAGGTACGTTGTCAGTCCGTCTAACTGCAGGACGGAATGATTGGCAGAAATTTTTGAGTAGGCTCAAAGTTCTGGAGCACCATTCCCGTTCAACCCAGTCCATAAAGTTCTTAGACAGACTGTAGAACGTCGCTACTACGTCTGTTCCGTTACCACACAGTTTGAGCCCGTTCGGTTACATTTTTTAGAACGTACTGAAAACGAGCTTGGTGTGATGGGGGTATAAGGAATATTTAAAGCAAGTTGTAAAATTTTGATATTATTCAAGTAAAGATTCATTTAAATTCTGGCTGATAATTTAGTGAAGATGCTTCTTAAGTTAAGCATACATTTATAGATGCTATGGTTCTATGTACATGTTCAAATTACAGATAATCGTTCCGGTTTTAAAGTTTGTTTTGACACTGAAATATCTGTTTACTTCACTCACTGCAAGTCATTATTTAAATCTTGTGACAGTAGCATCATGCACATAAGTACCTGAAATGCGTAATTTTATGAACACCTTCAAAGAAATGACTTTGTTCTTTAAATATTCGGCAAAAGAAAAGAAATTTTAAAAAGAGCGATGAGCGATAAATCTTCTGACTTACTTGAGGACTGCCTAAAGTTCAGTAGCTAAACGGAACTTGCCAACATTGACAGACATCAGGTGGGTGTCCCGTGTTGATTCACTAGGCACATTATAATTGTATCATGAGCACATCTGCTGGTCAGTCGGTATGTGGTGCAAATCGGAAAAAGTATATGCCTGTTAGCACCGTTTTTACTGTAAAATACTAAAAAATACACCAATTTTAACAAATAAAGTTACAAATGGTTACTTAAAGGCTACTAAATATTATTATTCTAATGTTTTAATGAACAGAATTATATATGTTCAGTTTCAACCATTACGTTTACGAAAGGACACTGAATGTAACAAACATTTCAATGTAGGTCGACCTTGTTAAAAATGCAATATCTCGAACATTTATGCCCATTTTTATGGCAAACGTAAAATCACAAATGGCTGGAGACGTCCCGACGTCTCAATGCAACAGAAATCAAGATATAAACAACAACTGACAAATTGTCTCAGCGTCAGATTTCGTCAACAAATTGTCTAGCCGTTTCTTTCAAGCAATGGAAAACTTTGAATTTATTATTGGAGCCGTTTCAATACAGCATGTTTTAGGTTATCCGTCCGCTGTCTGTTAATTTGCAAGTGAAAGATTGTGATTTGCTAAAAGCCCAGACGGAAGCTAGAAATATATTTGATATTTTGATAACCGAAAGTTTCCTGGAAATCAAAATATTATTTATTGCTGAAATGTTTTCAGAAAAATACACACATTTCCTGGAACGTTTACAATATTATCGTGATAGCTACCTAGCTATCTTGTGGCAGAAATATGCCACCATAGGATACCCCTTGTAAACAATGAACCACAGGAAGGCAAAAACATTATGCAAATGCTGGCAGCTCTGAGACTGTGAAAGTCTGTCAGGCTTCTTCCGGATAAATAACTATTACTCCTTTCTTGCGTATTAACGAAAGGTTTCCAGAGGAGTTACATAATGTTTTAAATAGGTGTTTAAAAGGGAACATATTTGAAGTAAACACAAGATTTTGAAAATTCCATATAACTTTGTTTTCTGAATAAATGCCTGTTCTAAGTAACTTCGATAAAGAACTCATACTCATTCGATTAAAAACTACTATGTCTAATGTTGATGGGTCCGTTAGTTTGACAAACGGGTTATACAAATGCCACTTTAGATATTATCCTACTATGAATACCATATTTCAGCTTATACTGCCACCACCAGTAGGTTCATGTTCATTGTGCAATCAAGAACTGTCATTAGAGAAGGCCGCCTTAATGGCATTACGCTAATGTTTGAAACTAGGTAAAATTTTTAGGCTAACAGCATTGACGTTCTAAAGCTATGGGATTGATCTGGGCGTAGGGAAATTGTTTGAATTTTTATTACAAGATACGATCTCGGGAGTATTTATTCCAAAATACAAAGTCATGCGATCTGACTGGATATTTTTTTTCTAACATTGATTTATTTGGACATAACTTGCAAGCATGTATCAAATATTAATTGTGTATTTTATGAATATATGCATAAAGAAAATGTTGCTTCTTTCAAAATTTCGTTTCACATCAGTCGTGATAAAAAAGCGTTCTTTTAGAAAAGAACATATATACATGTGCTCCGCTTAATTGAAAACTGAAGATTTAAGAACCAAACAAGCATGACCATATGCCTTTAAACTAGTGTTAGAATGACAAAATCGCAAATACTTGTGCTATTTTTTTAAATAAACTAAAACGTACGTAAATCTTTTTGATGTCATCTATTTTTTCCGAAACGTTAAAAGTAATAAATATGTTTGAAATGCAGGTAGATGATCGAAACTGTACCCTTGCAAAAACAAATTATATACTGAACCCGCTAGAAAGTACCTCCTTAATTGTTTTGCCTCTGGCTACGGGCCTGTAGACAGCTACAAAAACAGGAATGGTGATGAGTCGCAAATGTATTTATTTTGTGTTTCGTTTTGGTTTTGCTTTTACGGGGAATAAGAATATTGTGTTAGAAGACAATCCTATATCTAAGACATTTTAGAGCTGTGGCTGTTCAATTTGCTTTCATATGTAACTTCAGAACAGACTCAATCAAACCGAGTCTGCAATTTTCGCTGTTTGCATTGTTCTCGGTGCTTCCGAGGGATCTACTTTTCAGATTATATTTACTTCACAACAGCGGGTGTTAAGTGCTGTGTGGCGGCCGTAAAGTCGCCCCGACTTCATCTCAGTGTTGTTATATTTTCTGGTCCTTCGGGATCATTGATTTCAACTCATTTAGATTTGAAGATTGAATACTGCTTAAGCCGGTGCTAGGGGGCGTGGGCAGTGTTGCATTTTCCATTACTGCTCATGAACAGACTCAATCAAACCGAGTCTGCAATTTTCACTGTTTGCATTGTTCTCGGTGCTTCCGAGGGATCTACTTTTCAGATTATATTTACTTCACAACAGCGGGTGTTAAGTGTTGTGTGGCGACCGTAAAAAGTCGCCCCGACTTCATCTCAGTGTTGTTATATTTTTCTGGTCCTTCGGGATCATTGATTTCAACTCATTTAGATTTGAAGATTGAATACTGCTTAAGCCGGTGCTAGGGGGCGTGGGCAGTGTTGCATTTTCCATTACTGCTCATGAACAGACTCAATCAAACCGATTCTGCAATTTTCACTGTTTGCATTGTTCTCGGTGCTTCCGAGGGATCTACTTTTCAGATTATATTCAGATATTGGCATATGCAGTGCATTCAGTCTAGTCGGTTACTAATACAATTCGCTTTCTTTTGTTCTATATGAAGTTTTGAATAAAACTTCTGATCTATCGAAAAAGCTTTAAACCTGTAAGTCCGGTTACATTTAAATCATATGCATTATATTGTTGTTTTATAAGAATTTGGATTTTATGGTCCTCGGAAGTCTGGTTGTCAAAAATGCTGTAACATTTCTTAAGTGGCTTTGCAGCTGAATTGAAAAACAAAACCATAAAACGTATGTGTGTTCGGGATTAACGTCTTTTTCAACATTTTTTCAGTCATATAAACGACGGTGTCTACTTGTAGCAGTGAGCACAATGCCCAACTTTACAGTGCTGCCTCACTGTAATATCACTCTGAAGACACGTGACAGGATATCCCACACTGATACCGGGCTGACCAGTCCTAGTACTGTCCTCTTAATGCTGAGCGCCAAGCGAGGAAGCTACTAGTACCATTTTTACGTCTTTGGTATGCTTTATCTTCTGCAAAAGCATTGAGTACATGCGTTCATAAAGTTTGCTTTTTATACAATTTACATGAGCATTTTTTACATGCCATGCCTTCTGTTGCCATTGCATGTGTCAGGGATTCGCCTGGCGAGGAGTGTTTTTGTGTCCCGTGACTTTGGAACATAAGTGCGTACCATAAATCGGTTTAAACTCCCTAACTGACCGTTCCAAGGCGGTGCCCCACTGTGTTCCTTGTCCGCGTGTTTGCCTTGCATGTGCTGCACGTGTGTGTATTGGAACGCAGCATTCCCTGTTGGATATTTATCCTTGTTTTTTTTCTAATACTAAAATAGGGAAAACGTAAGGATCTAAGGATGATTGTTACAGGCATGCGGTCGCGTTAATTGCGAGGCTGTGTGAACAATGTATGAAGGCGTCTTTTTTAGTATACGATTAAAAACATTTTGTACGGTTTCAAGTTAAGCAGTATATCAAAAAAACACAGAAAAGTTAGTAAACGAACCAATACATTTTTACCGTTTGGATACTTAAAATATTCTAAAACAGCTGCCGTCCCTTTAAAAAAGAATGCCATTTGTAAAGCAATAAAAGTAACTAATTGTCAAAAACGATGTTTCACCTAGTTATGTAAAGTATCAGCACTGGGACATTGTTGCAAATGCATCAAAACGAAGACATGTAACAGCTTTTTAAAAAGTTTGTAAAGGCGTTGAACTGTCCAGAAATGTGGCTCTTTCATGCAGTTTCTTTCTGGAATTCAGTATATACATGAGTAAATTGACAATGGCTTTGTAGAATAATATAAATGTTAAACATGCTGTTCAATTTTCATGCAAAACAATTCTTTCTTTCTATGATTTTGGTACTGTTCGAAATTTGTTCTCCGAAACACGAACCCAAAAAAACAAAGACAAATATCAAACAGAGAATGCCACGTACCAAAAACGCAGCTTCCCCAAAATGAAACCCACAGCACGCAGACGTGCACACGCACACACACACACACACACACACACACACACACAAAGCCAACACATGAGGACAAAACGAACAATCAACGGAACACAGTGGGGCACCGCCTTGGAACGGTCAGTGGCAAAACACCACTGGGGAGCTTAAACCGGTTTATGGTGTGCACCCAACCTCACTCTTACCCCCCCCCCCCCCCCCCCATGTTCCAAAGACACGGGACAGTTTAAATAAAAGTAATCCCCTCCAGGTGAATCTCAAGAATGCTCGTGTTTAAATATATATAAAAAGCAAACCCAAGTCTTTGTCTTTGTTTTTCAGGCATTTCATTATGAACGTCTTTAGGATTTTCTACTTTATCTATTTTAGTGATCTACCATGAAGAAGTAGATAATAGGCTAGCTTTTTATTATACTAATTTAAGTTTTCACTGTCCCGTGTCTTTGGAACATGATGGGGGTAACAGTGAGGTTGGGTGCGCACCATAAACGGTTTAAGCTTCCCAGTGGTATTTTTGCCACTGACCGTTCCAAGGCGGTGCCCCACTGTGTTCCTTTATTTGTTCGTTTTGTCCTCGTGTGTTTGCTTTGTATGCGAGTGTGTGTGTTGGTGTGTGTATGTCTGTTTGCTGTGGATTTCGTTTTGGGGGGTCCGGACGGACCCTTATTATACCACTTGAACGCGAAAACTTCTAATCTGTTCCGCTGCAAGAAGACAAGCGTAACAAAAATCTTTACATCACTGCAACAGAACAGTTCAACCTGATCGAGTTTATTTTCAATTGAAAGCAAAAACGGTAAACACAGTTAAAACCACATTACGTAGTCGTTCGTGAAAACTATATGACGTAAATAATGGCATCAAAAGTCAGTGCAAAAATACTGAAAACGCAAAAAACGCCAAAGATTACAAACAAGAGGGCCATGAAGGCCCTGTATCGCTCACCTGACCCATTGACCTAAAGATCATCAAGATTAACATTCTGACCAAGTTTCATTAAGATATGGCATAAATTTGGCCTCTAAAGTGTTAACTAGCTTTTCCTTAGATTTGACCCGGTGACCTAGTTTTTGACCCGACATGACCCAGATTCGAACCTGACATAAAGAGTATCAAGATTAACATTCTGACTAAGTTTCATGAAGATACAGTCATATATGTAGCCTCTAGAGTGTTAATAAGCTTTTCCTTTGATTTGACATAGTGACCTAGTTTTTGATCCCACCTGACCCAGATTTGAACTTGACCTATAGATCATCAAGATTAACATTTTGACCAAGTTTCATTAAGATATGATCATAAATGTGGCGTCTACAGTGTAAACTAGCTTTTCCTTTGATTTGACCCGGTGACCTAGTTTTTGAACCAGATTCGAAATGGACCTTGAGCTCATCAAGATTAACATTCTGATCAAGTTTCATGAAGATAGTCATAAATGTGGCCTTTACAGTGATAACAAGTTTTTCCTTTGATTTGACCTGGTGACCTAGTTTTGATCCCAGATGACCCAATATCAAACTCGTCCAAGATTTTATTGAGGATAACACTCTGACCAAGTTTCATTAAGATCGGGCCAAACTGTGACTTCTAGACTGTTAACAAGCTTTTCCTTTGATTTGACGTAGTGACCTAGTTTTTAACTCCATATGACTCAATATCGAACTCGTCCAAGATTTTGTTGTGGGTAACATTCTGACCAAGTTTCATTAAGATTGGTCTAAATATGTGACCTCTAGAGTGTTAACAAGCTTTTCCTTTGATTTGACCTGGTGACCTAGTTTTTGATCGCAGTTGACCCAATTTCAAACTCATCGAAGTTTTAATTGAGGGTAACATACTGACCAAGTTTCATCAAGATTGGGCCAAAATTGTGACCTCTAGAGTGTTAACAAGCTTTTCCATTGATTTGACCTAGTGACCTAGTTTTTGGTCCCAGATGACCCAATATCGAACTAGTCCAAGATTTTATTGAGGGTAACATTCTGTTTCATTAAGACTGGGCCAAAAATGTAACCTCTAGAGTGTTAACAGTCAAATTGTTGACGACGGACGGACGACGACGGACACAGGGCGATCACAAAAGCTCACCTTTGAGCACTTCGTGCTAAGGTGAGCTAAAATGGTAACATGACTCGAACACAAAAATATCATGCGCACTTGCTGCTTATTATAGAAAATAATTCTCACGTTATTGAGAGTTATGCCTGTGTGTGTACGTTTAAGTACACTGCTTCAAAGCAATTACTCTTTAAATTGTCATGTAGCTGTATATTTCATTTAGAATCACTCGTCACGTGCGAATCAGGAGTTTAGGTTGGGAGGTACGGGAACATGACTTCTGAAGATATTTTGCATGTGAACTGGTACAGACTGTTGCGTAATCATTTGACATACATTATAGCTCTACTTTGGACCTGAATTTATTGTATTTAGTAAAGTTATTAAAAGTTTTATTAAGATAGGCTATGATCCAACTGTTTTGAATCGCACCGCATGTATGTTGTTCATTCCTTTTACAGTTGGACGCTATGCTTTCCTCTTTGATTGTATGGAGGACTCTTAATAGTTTAGCTCAGTAGGGAGAGCGTTGGTCTATGGATCGCTTGGTCGCGAGTTCGATTCCCGGTCGGGGCGTATGTTCTCCCTGACGATGATTGATAAAAGACATAGTGTCTGAAATCATTCGTCCTCCATCTCTGATAATTCATGTGGGGAAGTGGCAGTTACTTGCGGAGAACAGGTTTGTACTGGTACAGAATCCAGGAACAGTGGTTAAGTTAACTGCCTACCGTTACATGGCTGAAATACTGTTGAAAAACGGCGTTAAACCTAAAAACAAACAAATCTTAATAGTTATTATCGGTAGTTGGACTGAGCTATTTTGAGTTCTGTCTTCTGGCCAGTTTTGTCGCGCTCTTAAGGATGCTTTTGCAAAGGTATTTAGTACACGTGTTTTAGGTTCTTAAGGATTGCTTTTTATATAAATGTATAAAGAGCATCTTTGTGTTTTACGTAACATGCTGTAGGTTTCGTTTTGGGGAGGCTGCGATTTTGGTACGTGGCATTCCCTGTTTGATATTTCTGTTACCATTGCGTATTGTTAAGGTTTCACCTGGCGGGGGACAACTTTTGTTTATACAGTCCTGTGCTTTTTGAACATGATGGGGGTAAAAGTGGGGTATGTGCTCCATTAACCGGTTTAAGCTTCCTAGTGGTGATTTTGTCACTGACCGTTCCAAGGCGGTGCCCCAATGTGTTCCTTTATATATTTGTTTGTTTTGTCCGCGTGTGTTTGCTTTGTGTGTGTGTGTGTTGGTCGTGTGCGCGTCCGCGTGCTAGGTTAACGTTTAGGGAGTCTGTGTTTTTGGAACGTGGCTTTCGCCTACCTGAAGGATATTTATCCTTGCTTTTTTTGAATTTTTGACACAAAGTCAGCTTTTACTTTTTCAAAAAAAAGTCCAAGTTGCAGTCTTCTAATTTGCCTGTCGCCGTTTCGTTCATTTCAGCAAAAACTTCTATTAATAGGCTATAAGGTTTGCGGGCGAATGGTGGGTGGTGATGGTGGTGCAGGGATCCACGCAGTTTCGTAAAAGAAAAACATGCTAAAATTGCCTATCTCAGGAATTATAACGCACCGTCTGGCAATTTTATAGTACTACTGCAATGGAGTAGCTAGTTACGAAAGGGCGTCCATTTATCTTTCCTGGGAATAATTTTCCTGTCTATGCATTCCATTCCGTTTCATGTCTTAAATTCCATCGGGCGAATTATCTTCAGTTGTAGACGTGAACATAATTAATGAAGACATGGCAACTTTTGCCTGAGAATGGGGGTATGACAATAAAATACAGAAAATTCTTAACACGATCCGATTCATTTTCCTATTAAACAAAGAAGGCTGAAAGTTGTGAGTTATTTTGCAACAATTCACTGTTCTGACGTCACAATTATTACGTCATAGCGTCAAACGGCAAAGCGGAGAGTTGAAAAAGAAACCAACAAAAACAGGCAAATATTTGACGGACGTCGTCAATGATGTAATTAAAATCATTGGTAACGTGTAAGAATCGGAATAATATATCTCATTTAGTGATCTGATCTTGAATAAAATCATTGTTTTTCGTTCAGATGCGTATTATTATATCACTCGGGCTGCGCCCTCGTGATATAATTCCTTCGCATCTGAACTCCAAACACTGATTTTATTCAACGACAAATCACTGGATGAGATATATTATTTCTTAAATAATGTATTAAAATGTTTTGCATCAAAATAATTGTGTTGAGCTGCGTTTAAGTGCATCATAAAATTTTCAGCCAAATCTGCAGTATTCTTAGGCACACTTTGATAAAATAAAAAATAAAAAATAAACTGTCAAACTGCTGTCATAAATCTATGAAATTTCCGGGGGGAAAATTAGCCGTTAGACATGTATGGGTGAAGAAAAAATTACTGTAATACTGTCGCTGAACTCGGGTGTTTCCGTTTATGGACTATCCATTAACTCCGGTGGCTATATGCATACCTTTGTATGTCAGTCAACGTATGATTGGTAGTGACTTGACTTAAACCTAATCAGTTACAGAAATGCCATTTCTTCACCATAATTTTTTTTTATTTTATAGGTTTGTTGGTTGGTTTACATTCACACCGACATAATCCAGATCGTTTGGCGACTTTTCCAGCTTTTTACAGTGGAGGAAGACCCCAGGTGCTGCTCCGGGCTACTATAGATTGTACCCTTTCCACAGTTTTTGCAGGTGTAAATGATTGCTTTTCATAGGCATTCCTTTTACTATCGTTTGATCTAATTTATATTGTCATTCATTTGATATTACATGCTAAGATTTGCTTTGCTGACTGCTGAACAATAGAAGCAGATGTACACCATTTTGAAATCGGTATACAACGGGTAACTTTATAGCATCTAGAAATGTTTCATAAATAGTACAGCATTGAACTGATTTTGAAACGAAAAGTGGGTTTGATATTAAAGATTCTGCTATACAACACTATATTATAAATATGAATCCAGAATGCAGCATAGACCTTCGTGAGTCTTACTTTATTGTGTTACAAAGTTTTACTCCGGACCCGAATTATTGCTATATAGCCGTTCATAACAGGCGCAAGCCCTAAGTGCGACATCTACCGACTCCCTATATTTAACGGCTTATAATTTTTATTTTTCAGAAAGAACGGAGAACCCGGAAATTTATCTCCGATGCTCCAATAGATACATCTGTTAAACCAAATGGTTAAACTTTTCATAGATTGTTCATAAAACAAAGACATCTGCGTAAAACTTCGGGTTTTTTTTTTCAGACTGAAGAAATTGAGAGAGAATTTCTAGAGAATTTCGAAAAATATACTAATAGACGCTGTGCACATTACAAATCGGAATAAGTACATGCTTTACTGTAAAATACTAAAAAATACACCAAATTTAACAAAGTTGCAAATGGTTGCTTAAAGGCTACAGAATATTATGTCTCCCACCACACAGTGGTGTGGGAGACATATTGATTTACTCCTGTCTGTCTGACCATCTTTCTCATCCTCGGCCAAGTTCGATAACTAGCCAATTCGGCCCAGGCACTTCGGAATTATGGCCCTTGAAACTGGGTCTTTGATAATCAAATTCTGATGATGATGATGATGGTTATTATTAGTATTATCATTATTATTATTATTATTATTACTATTATTAAATATAGCAGTTAATTAGATAATTAATAGATAAAAATATAGATCTACATATAGGCCTACATGCAATTTGCAACATACGTGCAATGTATTTTGCAACAGGGACTTAGTTAATGATATACTGTTCCACAGATTTACACGCGACATCTGCCGACAAGGTAGGCCTATTGAAGGTGAAATTATACAGAGAACAGCAACCCAAAAAAGAACAAAGCCACATAGCAGAAAATGAAAGACGTTTATAACATACGAAAAAGAGAAAGACGCATAAATGCAGAACTAGACGAAAATAGGCGAAACATTTTTCAGGCTAAGGCCACACCAAATTGATAAGTTGTTCATCGGATTTTTTTCTGCAAAAAATTGAGGCGGCGAGCGAAAAAATAATTTAAATATTTGTTTTTGTTTTTGAGAAAATCAGGAGCGAGCGAAGAGCGAAGAAATATATTTGTCTTCATTTGGCCCTCGATTGACTAATAAAAACCTTAAAATAGAATGTATAGCCCTTTTAAATTAAAAAGTAAGTCTCCAGGGATTGAGAAAATCTGACCTGCAGACGCACAACAAAGCGAACTCGTGAAAAAAAAGGTAATAACATTGTCATACAGTACACTGTAATCAAATAATGCATGCTTTTGAAAATGCTGTTAGAAAATATGTAATAAACAACAATGCATAACCTTACACCATACATATCACATACATATGTGACTTGAACATTTACTGCTATGAAATGTAGCATTCTTAGCTGACTTTACAAAGTTTTTGATACATCAATTATCTATGTGAGTATTGGAACAGTTATTTACTGTCAAAGTCTACACCAGGAGAAACAATACTCTTAAGTCTGAATCTAGACAGAGTTATGCCCCTTTTTAACATAGAATATTTTTAATTAAGTTTTATATAATGACCAATAGCTCTGTACTTTCAAAGCTTCTGACTATTATGCCCCTTTTACTGGCAAAGCTCTGATTCAGAAAAGTCGAGCATGATGTCTTATGTACAGCTCTTTTTCTAACTTTAAACTTTCATAACATATTAAATTTGTTGAAACAAAGTCTCAATTAAGGTCTGAAATGGAGATTAACGTGCATTAACATTAGTCTACTAAATGATTGGAAAATTTGAAAATCGAAACTGTTCTGAAAACAACTCATAGTGTAAATTCCTTAACCCACCAACTTTCGTATGCAAATGCTGATCATTTGGACAGGAAAAACAGAAAACAGATAAGTGACATGCATCAATAAGTATTTACCCTTACCAAAATAATGTAGATTGATGTTATCAAATAAATTAGTAGTTTTTCTTCATCCAGTTTTCAATGAAATAAATCGATTTTTGTAGCATGTAATTTGGTAAACATTTGGAGAAAATGGCGTAACTGCATAAAGGGGAAATAACTTTAATGCAACTAAATATAAGTGTTATGATTTATTAAAGATGATGTGTGCGTAGTATGTATTTATTTTGATTAAAATCCATTTGAGAACAATCTGGGACTGGAATTATAAGCATTTATACATTTTTACGTCCGTAAAAAGTAGCGCACCAAAAAATTTTGGATTGATTTTTTTCAATGGGGCGAGCGCAAGCCAAAAACCAAAAAAAAAACATTTTTTTTTGTGTTTCTGAAAATATACGAGCGGCAAATCCGATGAACAACTTTTTAATTTGGTGAGGCCTAAAGGATATTGGCAAAGACAAAATAAAAGGGAAGAGTTATATAAGAATAGAAAATCAGAAGCAGATCGGAAAAGGGCGTACAGAAACAGAATTCGGTCAAAATTCAGTGAAAGTTCTTTTGACGATATTTCCCTCGGGTTCAAATTTAGAATGGCTAAAATCAAGAGCGTTAAAAAGGTTTTAAGGATTCACTTCCAGTCACACCACGATCTAGCGCAACTCTTTAAAGCTCTTACTTGAAGTGTAATAAAGCGCATAGGGTTGTAAAAATCGTCCGTATTTTCCCGGATGTACCCTACGTCCTATTTTTGTACCAGTAACGTGCACAACGTTATATAACGATCGTTTTCAGACCCGAAGTGGTAAATATAAGCCATGTCTATTCCTTAACAAACCTATCAAACCGAAGTTTAAGGATTGGCCTCGTATCAACAGAAATAAATGAAAAACTCTACCTAACCATTTACAGCGGGGTTATTTTTCCAGCGTTTTTTTTTTTATTTTGTCCAGCCGGTTATCCAGGGCATATACAGTAACTTTATGATATAAATAGGTTATATGGTTATATCTGTTGACAAAATAGTTCGCACAAAATTATCACTTGTGCACATAGCACAACTTTTCAGGGAACCAAGGAACAACATATTCGTTTTTAAGGAAGATAGAAATTTAATATCACAGATCAACATGCGTTTTAACTGAAAAAATAATCTATATACAGTTTCCTAGTTTTGTAGTTCTTGTAACATCTAATTAAGACAATTTCAATAATGAAAAATCAGTTTGGGTACTTAGTAATAAACAATAGACATAAATATAAGTGAATCATTTTTGTTCAAGTATTAATATATAGATTTTAACCTAGATAAAGTTTTGAAATTGATAAAGGTATTAACTGAAATGTAAAGGGAGAAAATGTTCCACTATAATTACATGACTACATGAAATAATAACTATACATAGTGTCATTTTGTATAGCCTAAAGAATGATCAGGCTTAGAAGAATTTTTTTCACATATTACATAGACTCGCATGAGTATCACAATCTGTGGTTTGTTTCAAATCGTATTTCCTAAGTTTTTTGTCTTGCTTATCCTAACGTGTTTAACCTAACATGGAAGTGACTAACCCAATGTCAAGTTTTCTAGTTGTGTAATTGGCGGTTTGTACCTATTGAAGACCTATTACACTTTCCTGGACTGTTATGTGTTTGTTTGTTCCTTTTGCTGCGATCTATCTACCACTTAGTTTGTGTTCGGCACTGAAATATTAATTTGTTTCTCTTAAAGATCTCATATCAATCCTTAGATAGAGTGTTTTCACAATAGCAAAGGGTGAGTGCTCATAATGTTAAGGCTGCTTTGCATTAGTAGAAATAATTGCTTGGGCAACTGTGTGTAATGTCACATAAATATTTTTTTTATATTTTGTCTTCAGATGAAAAATAACAACTTACGTATTTGCTTGTGTTGATAACATTAATCAAATATCTACTTACTGGTTGATCGTCTGCAAAATATTGACTCAATAAGCTGGATAAAACTGGAAACTCTTGGCCATTTGTACCGTTCCCCGCTGAAACTTGCGCCTTTCAATCAAATAATTGCAGCAATCATGACGAAATCGCCAACAAAACAATATATTCGCCTCCGCCATATTTGAAAACGGCGCAGTGATCTATAAATTGGTGAGTAGGTTGTTGTCGGTCTGATTGGATTTTCATGTCACTCCTCGAGATGAAGTAGTGCGCAATGGCAAGACGACTTATGCGATGACGAAATTTAATAAAGCTCTTCACAGATGGTGGACTGCTGTTATAAATACTTGACTTTTTAGTGCCACTACGGAGTATTAAAACAACAACTTATTAAGCGTTATAAAATCTGTGGAAATATATTTTGTTTTGCGCTTTTTTCCGACATCCGGAAACATTAAAATACATTTATTTAACGTATAATGGGCAAATTTCACAAAGGTATGTACTTGTTTTCTTATATTTGATTTAAAATGTTTTTTTTTAAATTATGTAAATATTTATTTACCTTTAGAAAGTTTTACCTACATTTAAGATTTGATGTTTATCATTTGGTCTTTTGGAGTTGCGGTTCCATTTGAATACCTAGTAATGGAGAGTTTATTTTGTCACATCGTTGCTTCTTCGTCTGGGTTTGTAATAAAAAAAACCGCAAACGACAAGAAGAAGAATAAAATAAATAAGGCCTGTGCAAGTCAGGATAGTACATAGATATATTAAAATGACTGAACAATTTTTTTTTTTTAATATATTTAATCTAAGGAAGACATGTGCTAAAATATCATTATTCTACATATCTTGCAAACCAAAATCAAAAGCATATGATATTGTAACTAGTGCGGAAACAACATTGAACTCCTTTGTTACACGATAGATTTTCGAAATGTACAGCAAATCATTTTATGCTAACTAATGAAATACTGTATTCTGTCAGTTAAATATTTTATATCTCATCACTCACACTGTGAAAATATGAAATCTATATTTTCACACTGTGAGAGATATAGCTCCTCCCCCTGATACATTGTGTATGAATTTTAAATTATTTGTTTAAAACAGGATGAAAATTGTAATCGAACTTTGTTCTTTATTGTATATTTCTCGATTCAAATTATTTTACTTAATGAGAATTTCATAACGTTATGCAGCAAAAAATAAATGTTGTGTGCGTAGTTCTAACGTCACAACACGTCTGACGTCATGTCTGTTTACGCGCATCTGAGATTAAAAATTGTTGCAAAATGCACATCTCAACGTAATTGAGCATAAAGAAAATTTGTTTGTTTTGAGTGAATATGGAATATATCTCACCTCGAAGTGAGAAAATGTATTTGAAATTTTCTCACTTCTCAGTGAGATATATTCCATATTCACTCAAAACAAACAAATATCCTCTCTCTCTATATATATATTCGAGTAGAGAGCATATTTCGACGTTCAAACGTTCAATTTTATGTCTTGAACATACTCATCGCTTCAAGATGTAAAATTGAATTATTGAACGCCGAAACTATATTTTCTGGTCTTCGAATTATGTCAGATGACGCACAATTTAGGATCAGACTGAAAGATAGAAAAAGCATATTACTGCATAATTAAAACAGTTTTAGATAGACAAGCGAGTTTACGAAGAAATCTCTTTTTTGTACGAAGTGTAATAGCTATTTCCCATGCGATCTGCTCAAATTAATTAAATGAACGCAAATCAATTTCAAGTAAGGAGGGGTCCTGTTTTATTAAATTTTTAGATGTGTTAGTCGGGTTTTAAACAATTATGTTAACTGCTGTTCCGGATTTGAATGATTAATGCTTCAGTTACATTGTAGAACTGACTGACGTATTGCTGAGAATTACCACATACTTACAATTACCATACTTTCATAAAGTTGTTGTTATTGTTGTTTTTTTTTTTTTAAATAATTTTGCATGTTTCATTTGTAACAAGATAATTATGAGCTATTTAAAAACTTCAGATACATTTTTATGTTACGATGTTTTTGCTTTATGACAAAGAATTCCAAAATATGGCTTCTTCCCCCGTGAAAATCTAAATGGAAATTTTTCTAACTACCTTTTTTACCTTTTTACTTTATCTATACTTATTTTGATTATTTTCATGAATATTAAAGGTTACGTGGATTGAAATATGTTACGTTACAGTTCTAGGTAATGATAAAAATACTCCGATACAAAAAGTAAAGAAAATCAGCCAGAAATTATTGATATTGTTTTCTCGGCTTTATTGTATTATTTAAAAGCTGATTTCCGGAAGGATTTATGACGTTTTATGTACAGCTGATTGAAATTAAGTTGCATATTAGATGGCATGTAACAAGTCTACAAGAAAATAACAATAACAAGTAATAGCACTTTGACAGCATAAAAACCTGAGATGCTTGTATTTAAGTGCTGTTTGCCAGCCTGGTCAGGTACAATGAATTAGATACATGTTACAATGCAGATTTATACATTTATAATATACCGTCTGCCCCCCCCCCCCCCCCCCCAAAAAAAAAAAGGCGTCCATTGCGGAGTAGCCTGTAACGTAAAGTGATCAAATTCGTTATAACTAAATTTTTCCAGAAGAGGAAAAACGTCAAGAACTCAAAATTATATAAAGTATATTGTATCAAATATGCGTATAAGGGGTGAAAGAAAAAGTACAGTTTTTCTTGCTTCTTAGAAACTTCACCGTATTTATTAAAATGCAATTGTGTAATAATTGTAAGCTATGAAAATATTTTTTTTTTGTACAAGTAATACTAGTAGTTTTCTATGCCATTAATGACAATCTGAAATCTTTGAAAACTTATTGTCAACCGCACCGCTTATTTGATGTTACTCGGTAATTTCTATGTCCTATGCGAATTCACAAAAGCAAATTCTTTTCAATAATATATACTATTTTTCTTTCGGACATAATCATCTAACAACTGCAAGTTTTCGCTCTTGTGCTTGGCCATAGGTTTGGGTTTTTTTTTTCAGGTATATACTTCAGTGTTTTAAAAATCCTGTTCTGCCTTTTTGCGCCTATAAATGTTTCTAAGTGATAATTCTTTGATGCTGTATTATCGTAATTATACCAGTATTATACCAGGTCACAATACCACAGTTGACACCAACTGAAGGATGCCAACCAATATTAAATGAGCCGCGCCATGAGAAAACCAACATAGTGGCTTTGCGACCAGCATGGATCCAGACCAGCCTGCGCATCCGCGCAGTCTGGCCAGGATCCATGTAGTTCGCTAATGGTTTCTCTCATTGCAATAGGCTTTTAAAGAAACAGCATGGATCCTGACCAGACTGCGCGGATGCGCAGGCTTGTCTGGATCCATGCTGGTCGCAAAGCCACTATGTTGTTTTCTCATGGCGCGGCTCAAATGTATTCGCCATATTTGCCATGTAGTGATATATTTCGCCTGTTTATCAATAAAATAAAATGAAACGATAATTAAACTTCTTTTTCTCTCGATGAGGCAACGTCTTGTTTATTTTCCATTAGAAACGTTAGCGAGCCAATATAAATTTGCTTTTGCAAAATATATCAGGTTTGTTTTTGGTCGGAAATAAACCTTTTCCGTCGGAAATGAACCGGCTGGAACATCAAATTTTAGACATTATTAATGTATCACCCACATCAAATGAAAAGATAATTTACAGACTTTCCGAACTGCTTGAACTGTCTAATGAACTCCTTGGTATGGCATTTCATAATGACAAAAAAAAAAATCAAGCACGAAATGAAATTTATCTTACATTTTGTACTTAAACAGGGAGTGGTGCTACACTGGATACGTGTCGGTCATGCGTGAAAAATGTGTTCACGTCAAGACTGTTAACCGTTGCGAATAAGTTCAGATTTCAACAACTAATAAAAATATTAAAGTATTCTCTATCTGTTTTTCAGAGAGACTTTTTGTGTCTAAAATTCCAATATATCTGTTACTGATGGTAATACTAACAGAGATGTATCATACGTTGGCTGAAAAACAGACAGACAAACAAGACACAAATACACACAAAAGGTAAGTCCAAACATTTTGTTTCCTTTTGCCTCCAAGTGTTCTTTTTTCGCTTTGGTTGTCTTGCAATGAAATCATTGGATCTACACGTGATTAATACATGGAGGATAGGTCCGTTGTGGTCGTCCTCAACCATTAAATGAGAAATGTCGTCAGATGACTTGAAATTTGTCAGTGTAATTTAATACCCGCCAAGCAGTGCAAACAACCACATGTTCGTGTATATTACTGACAAATATTTTTACCAACTAGAGCCAATCTCCGCTGTGCCAAAATTGTATTATCGTCAGATATAAAAAAAAGTGTGAGAAATTTTAAAAATAGATATTGAAGAAATGCGTGGAATGGGAGTGGCCAGGCGGCGGGGCTGTGGGAAGAAGGTACGAGTAAAATAGCCCTTCTTATTCAGTGAATAGCTGAGCTAAAATGTCTGTGAATTTCAAGACAATTAATCAATAAATACAAGTTGGCGTTTTGATACAAGCCGTTAACCCTTCTATAAATCATTCTTTTATCTATTGTCTACACTTTGGGAAAGAGCTTTTCTAAAACTTATTACGTAGCTCATTAGTATCATCTTCAATAAATATTACAGTACAAAATAGATATCTTGTTTGTTTTGTACAGTAGGACATATTCATGACATATTAACAAATACACGAATATATCATATACCAACATATTCAACTAGTGCAAACCATAATATATATTCATTCAAACATCAGAGAGGATGAGCTGTTATCTATGCTTAACACACGTTCTAAAACATAGCTTAACAGACGTTCTAAAACATAGCTTAACACACGTTCTAAAACATAGCTTAACACACGTTCTAAAAA
Source organism: Mercenaria mercenaria (assembly GCF_021730395.1). NCBI lineage: Eukaryota > Metazoa > Mollusca > Bivalvia > Venerida > Veneridae > Mercenaria > Mercenaria mercenaria. Next base: position 40,871,781 of record NC_069377.1, on the reverse strand, counting down.
GCATAGCGTGTTGAACAAAATTTGCTTAGTTTAATAAAATTCTTTTTTTATCAGTTACTGATAATTCTGTAAATGTAAACATGCTTTTTTAAATAAAGTAATATGTATATTGTTCTGAAATTAGACTAACATGCGCAAATCAAAATCAAATGGCACTCGTCTTTAATGTCATACTTATCACAATTATACAAAATCGCAGATTTCTTTCGATTCTCTTGGGATTCTCATTGAGAGTCATATCGACCTGTTTGAATTCTGAAAGAAAGAGAAGACACTCTCATTTTGATTAAATAACTTCATAGATTACTGGGGAAAATACTCGAGGATTTTTATTCTCAAAAATATTTTCAACATTATTTTATAATTCTAAAATAGAACTCCTTTTCTTAACAACATGCCAGGCTTGAACAAAGCAGTCAGTTTCTCTTTATTCAAAACATATCTTTACAGAACCCGCCGAAGCACGTTGTTATAAAAGTGTCTTTTAAATCTCAAAACTGAATATCAGGAAAAAAACGCGACGCAATTCGTTCCTCCTCGAAGACAAATCATACAGTTTTTGGAAACGTCGTGATCAACATCACTAACAGATCCAGTAAATTTTAATTGTCTAGACGTCTCCAGCGAATAAACCTGTCACCTTTACAATATAATTGTTTTGTATTTGTCCTTAAGGAAATCAAAGTATATTTGTTTACGGATTATTGTTTTTAATAATCTGTGAAAAAAATTACAGTACATATGACTTAGAAAACGTTTTCAGACGTGAATGATATTTAAAATGGCCACAAGGGAAAGCCAAATTGAATTAATGCTTATGTGTAGGACTGGATAGATTTATTTCCTTAACTCGTTAATGTCAATTTTAAATACCTTTGATCATACTGATCGGAAACGTTGGCAATGATGTTTTTTAGGAGATGAAATTAACGACCAAATTTGTTGGTAGTCTTCTGTTGGACAAAAACTTTGCAAGTTGGTCATACTGTCTGCTAAGAAAGATAAGGTGACTATATACCTGGAGGTGCTCCCTCCTGGCATCATTTGTGGCACAGGTGGACACTTGGCAGAACTGTCCGTTATATGCCAAGCGCTTTGTTTGAATTATGATGTATCTGTGACACACCATAGTGTGTATGTTGAACAAATATGATCTTAACATCAGATCGTACATTCTAGCTAGCAAATATAGTATTTTTCAATGCATGTATAGTGGCTTCTGCAATAAATATTACTACAATGTTTAGAATTTAGATTTCATTTTGGATTGCTGACTGATAACCAGTATGATGCTACAAACATTAAACTTTCGCGTTAAAATTCTAAAATCTTAAACAGGAAGTAAACAGTGAGGCTTCCACCTCTTGAAACAGTGCCAATTTGAAATATGTCGGACAGTTATGAATCAGACAACCGAAGTTCGAATCCTGCAGAAACATGTCCTCCACGAGTCTGCTAATATATTACGTGGTTGCGTTCTATGCTAAGATCTTAAAGTAGATTTCATTTTAATCCATATACAGGTCAATTCCGAGATTGTTTCTGGAATAAATAAATGTGTTATTATTGGAAGTAATATCAGCATGTTTAATTAACGTCACCAAATAAATATTTGAAGTGTGACCATGAACTATTTATAGAAATGGCAGCGTACCAAACACCGTAAATTTTCTTAGAAAAGTATGTCAAGTAACGTACAGCTTTAAAATATCTCTTAATCTTTTTTAACCTTCAGTAATGATTTATCACAGGCCTTAGCTATTATTCTAGGAATTGTGACTTTAGACAATTCTTTATACTATTTGTTTACTTAACGAAGCTTAATCCGTTTACCGGTCATCTATTTTAAGCGATACCTGTTCAGTGCGTCAGTTATATATCATATGACTTGTTTGATAAAAACGTGATACCACAATATTTAACTTCTCTGTGACTGATTCAAATAAATTATCTCGAGAAATAAAAGTGATTTTCCATGTCATTTGCCTCATGTAAAAATGGTAAAATAATTTTGTTGGTATGGACAAAATTCTCTCAAATATAATGTTATAACATATTGTGCTATTGGAGACGTTGGAAATCTGACATTAAATAGAATAATAAATTTATATACAGTGACAGAAATAACGTTTTTCAATTATTTCTAAGCAACCAGGAGCCTAACCTAAGTTACAGTGCATGAAAATTATAAAATGGGATAAACTGAATATACAGTCGAACTTCGTTTGCTCGAACTCGGATAATTCGTACATCACCATTCGCTCGAACTCATCGTCAGGTCCCGCCAAATTCCAATATAATTTATATTGTTAAATGGCTCGAACTACTGTTAACTCAAACAAATTTTGCCTGTTCCGTGGAGTCCAAGATAACGAAGTTAAATTATACTTAAACATATATGTATTGTCCACTATATCATATAACATGGCAAAATTTAGATACACAAACGGACATATAAACGCATGAATGTCTGCCAGATTTACAACTCATTCATGTTTTTCCAGTTCGCTCTGTTAGTAGCTTAGCTCGTTCGGAAAATAAAAACGTATTTTGAAGCACTTTCTTTAACAGTTGGCACCATGTTTCCTTCATGTTATCGCTCTAACTGAACTGAGCATTTTACTTCTTGTTAAGAAGATGGTCATTATTTATGAAAAATAAACACATATGTTTAAGGGCTAAGCGGAAACCATCTTATCTTAGGATTTTGTAATTTTACAAAGTGTCACGTTAGTGTTATCTACAATGGAAATGCGTGCTATTGTGTTACTTATTGCTTGCTGCTTTTACTTTTCTACATTTCTGTTTGTTACATCTGGTCATTAAAAATAGATAAACTTTAACGGGACGACTCTTTGACTGTTTGGTATCCATTTTCATCCGTTTAAGGCAACATTATTTTCTACACCCACATTTTCCCGCTCCTTAGATTTATTAATACGTCATGACATCCAATTTATTCTAACCTCAGTTTTTGTAAAATGAGCACAAAAAATTCCAGTGGGAATGCAATATGAGATCCCATAGCAAATGAAATGATTTTGTGTCACACAACATATTAGTTTGGCGCGCGTATAGACTTAACAAAATTATCTATTCAGTCACGGCTATCGAATATCTTTATCGGTATTCAATTAACTACACTAATTTGTGTCTGTTAAACACCAGAAATTGTCATTGCATTTAACCATCGCGTTATTCGACATCATATTGGACAGAACACAACAGCTTGCGCCACGCCATGGCCATATCACCAAGGTACTAAAGGACTTGTAAGAGACAGGGTACAGTACAAATTCGGTGCCCAACACAATCACTCCCCTGTCTATACAAGAAACATTATACATGTAGTATTGTGTCGGACGGATAGGAACCTAATATCTCGAATCTTGACGTTTGTCAACAGCAGATTTGTGTACATTGCTTTCGGTCAGGCATTATATTTGTTGTTTTTTTTTCCTGTGAAATAAAAAGCCTTAAAATAGCACAGTGGGTTTCCTAAATATAGCCCGTGCAAGACATATCTATATATTTCAATGATGTATACCATTGGTGCAACAGAACAGTTGTTCTTGCACACCATATTGTCATTTCCGGTGAGTTCACCCACGCTGGAAAAACCCATCTGGCACACCCATTCCAGATTACCCTAGTACTTTTACTGGCAGCTAGCAATTCGTGCATTGACGTTTACGTTTAATGCGATTAAAAATCAAATATCTTGATAATTGTTTTCCATTCCTTATAGTATATTTCTCGATTCAAAATAAGTTGTTTACGGAAAAAAAGAACGCTACGCTTAAATCGGAACTTTGTTGTCATTGAAACGTCATGACGTCAGTTCTGCTTACGGATGTTAATTTCCCGCATTTTGTGTAACTACACTCCTATAAGAAAGAGTGCTAAAAAGAAAGTATTTCTTTTTGCTTTATTTATTCTATAATTTGTAAAATACAAGAAAAATAATTTACCACTGGTTGTAATTTCAGATGGCAATATTCGGCTCGAGGGTAACTATTATGGCTGTAAGCGAGACTCTTACCGCCAGAGCCTCGTTATCGCCATAACAGTTACCCTCGAACCGGATATTCCTATCTGCATCTTTAACCAGTGACAGATTATTAAATGTCAGCTTTCTAAATATCTTTACACACGACACTGATTAAGACCATTAGTGAACAGAAAAGTTGTCTCAGCTTTTTTTAGTCAGATGAAAAAAAAATCATTTTATAAAAGCAACAGAAAAGCTATCTCATCTTCATACAGTATTTGTATACATTACAATGATTTCTCCCTAGTTGTCTCAACTTTCTACAGTCTGTGCATACATAGTTACGATTTATCCCTGTCGTGCAACAGAAAGGTTGTCTAAGTTTTTTGCAGTCTTTGTATACACGTAATGATTAATGACATAAGCTCTACTTGAAATCTTAGGCAAAACCTCTTCATCACTTTCGATCAGTGACTCTTCGGTGCAATTCTTTATTATTTGACTCTTAGATTCATATTCAACCATCTGATATACGTGCATAGATTGAGAATCGTTGCTATTGAATTAACAAACTGTTTGTTAGCTTTTCTTTGCATTCTATTTTTAATTTTGTGAGAACAATTATAGAACCCAGATTCTAAACCATTGATTACTTTCATTGTAGAAACCATTAAACTAACTATAATTCAACTTAAAACAGATGTTTCATGCATCGTTTTTTAACAGTTTATTTTGCATTAAAAAAAAGCATGTCTTTAATCTTGCGAACTGTCATGTCTAAAATAAAGTCTGTAATGCCTAAGCAGCGAAGTGAAAAATGACATGTATGCTGGTTTATGTATGTATTTACATTCCAAACTTTCTCGACGCTTTTAGTCTTTGGTTTGTATATGTTTTATCAGTCCTCCTCGAAATGAAAACAAAATATAAGCAGAGTTTTGTTTACTAGTTTGAACAATACAAATTAAGACGGATTCATTCACAGCTGTAACCTGAGACACACCGACGTGGTAATTACATTTGAGCCGTGCCATGGGAAAACCAACATAGTGGGTATGCGACCAGCAAGGATCCAGACCAGCCTGCGCATCCGCGCAGTCTGGTCAGGATCCATGCTGTTCGCTAACAGTTTCTCCAATTCCAATAGGCTTTAAAAGCGAACAGCATGGAGCCTGACCAGACTGCGCGGATGCACAGGCTGGTCTGGATCCATGCTGGTCGCACACCCACTATGTTGGTTTTCCCATGGCACGGCTCATTTTAGTTCTACAAATTCCCAGAAAAGCATGAAAGAGGACTTGTTAATGCTATAAAATCGTTAACAGTTTTATCGTTTGCTTTTGTCGTATTGTTTGAAAGGGTAATAAAAGGCATTTCATGACCAAAGCTAACACCACATTTTTACTTCTTATCTTTAAAATATTATATGATAATTATTATTTTCTCATGTTTACCCTTTTGAACACACTACAATACACACAAAAACTCTTCAACATAAAACGCAACTGTCAAAACTTATTGAAGGATAGCAAAGCGTTATGCAATAATTGCAAAATAGAAAATACTATTCACCATTTGTTTAATGAGCGTGCGCGTGTGTGTTATGTAGCAAGCTACTTACATGGACATATAGGGGGAGTGGGCGGTGGCGGGAGTGGCCAAGTGGTTAAGGTCGCTGACTTCAAATCACTTGCCCCTCACCGATGTAGGTTCCAGCCTCACTTGGGGCGTTGAATTCTTCATGCGAGGAAGCCATCCAGCTGGCTTATGGAAGGTCTCTGGTTCTACCCAGGTGCCCGCCCGTAATGAAATTATGCTGGAAGGGGCACCTGGTGCCTTCCTCAACCATCAAAAGCTTGAAAGTCGCCATATGACCTATAATTGTGTCAGTGCGACGTTAAACCCAACAAAACAACAGAAAAAAATACATTGACATGTGTTTTCCGTACCACTTCCATTTAAATTTTATTGTCAATACTGATTGTGAAGACCGCCACAAATTGAGCGTTAAAAAGGAAAAGAAAATTGACGAAGAGGTGAATGACATGTCACTGAGCACAAGCGAAATATGTTTAAGTCAAGTAACTGTAGAATATGTAAATAAACCTCTTCATCGGGAAGTCTTGAATACTAATGCATACACTTTTGACGACAAGTAATTCTTTAAATGTGCTGCTTTTTCAAAACAATATTCGAACCATTGCTCGATGTATTCCAGTGTTCTGTGTAAACAGTGCAAAAGTGCAACAACCCTTTTGCATTAAATTACAATAGCATAGTCGAATTAAATATGAAGCACAACAGGTAAAATTTACCTGCTTTTTGCATGTGAGTTCCGCATTTAATGAAAGTACTGATTTGAAAGTACATTATTTAGGTCCAAGCACTCGTTCCAAAACTCTACACGTATCTACTTTATTGTTATCGATTTTTATGCAATCTTTTTTACTTTGTTTTAGACGTAGAAGACAGGCAGGTGATTTCATTCTGATGAATTACAAAGCACAAAAAGCCCTTAAAGGGACAACGCAACCTTCAGAATTTTTCAGACGAATGTAAGTATATGTTTTCGGTATAAGATTTCTCGTCATTTAAATCAATGTTTGCCCTTATACTCCGCATAGCTAGGTGAGGTAGGCATAGGAAAAAGAGATCAATATAATTGCACCTTACTAATCCTACCAGGTGTTCTGTATACAAAAGTGCTTCTATTGTGACACTTCGATACAAGCAAAACTGTATTATCTGCACTATAAAATACTTACTGGTATTTCATTTTATTATCGGCTTGTTAAAAGTTAATTTTTACCATAATTAAGTTGACAAAATCATAGGAACCAGTGGTTCAGAGGTAAATCAAACACATAGTAATAAATCCTAAACGATTTTGTTGTGCAAAAATGTATAATAATGTGTATTAAACCGTTTTCGTTTTCTACTCTATTGTGTATTTGCAAGGGAAGTAAACTAATAGATATCTCTGCTTTAAAGTACTAGCCCAAGGCAAGAGTTGACATTCTTTGCGGATCACAACTTTGAATTAAATCTTAAAATTTCTGTTATTGATATTAGCAAAATTATCATACATTGCACATTTGTGAAATCATATTTGTTAATTTCAAGGACTTGGAAATCAATTTCTATACTTTATTTAACGTATTTCTATCAATGAAAATGTTAGGGTCTATCTCTAGGTGAGGAGGGTATAGATCTAGGTATTGTGTGGTATTAAATGTGATACTCTGGCAAGGCGTTTTTTCTGCGACCAGTTGGTAGAACATATTCCGTCTGAAATGATTCGACCTCCAGCTCCGAGAAGCTTGCAGGTACCTCTGGAGATAAGGTTAATACTGGTACAGTATCCAGGAATAAGTTAACTGTCCTCTGTAACATATGATAACTGAAATACTGTTGAAGAACGGCACCAAACCAAAAATAAACAGATATAAGACTTTGATAAAAAGAGTATGAAGTTTATATAAAATATTTTTACAAAATATATCTTAAAATATATTTAATAATGACTGACACCAGGGCGTGTTTATAGGCTTCAATTTCTTTTTTTTTAACGAATGTAAACTCAGTAGAAATAGAAATTTGTAAGATTGTTTTTACAAAAAAAATTAAACTGAAAATAAATATTGTTTAAGCTGCCAGTTTAATTAGATTTTGCAACATTTACTTCGGTGCTTGTGTGGTTTTTTTTAACAAAAGCTCGAACAGATTTATCTGGACTTTGTTATTATGTTTGTAATGATATTAGTTTTCTCCAAGTAGAAAAAAGAAAATTACAAAAACTATTACAAGAAAGATACAGACAGAGCAATTTCAATGATTAAATTTATAAATACGTCAAGTTTGTTCATTTTGTTTAACAAAGTATTATTTCTTTAAATTGCGTGTAGAAAATCCAAAGTGTTTCTGAAAAATCAGAATTATTTCTAGGGAGATATATTTCTATGTTTTAGGAATTGGTTTACAAATATTATATGTATTATATGACACAAACAAACTACTAAAATTGTTTTTACTAAAAAGGTCAAAATGATAATACTGACCGGCGTCAGAGAAAATTATCAAGTCCTGCCCTTAACCCTTGTTCGTCATCCATGTTTACATTGTCACGTAGATGGACCGTAGGGTACCATGATGAAACAAGAAAGGACCATAGCAATCCTACCAGGGTTTTTTTACCATGCATTAAAAAACCTCGCCGCCGATGACAAACGATATATTAGGTAATTACAAAGTAACGGAACTTTACAAAAATGATATTGCTTCTTTTCTTTGATTACTTACTACATGTAAGGGCCAGCGCATATGTCTTAAAACGAAGGGGAGTAGGGTCAGCGTTTTGTGGGCTGTTGAAATACAGTTACATCTAATGATGTGACGGTTACAGTTGTAAATACACTACCTAATTTAAATACTGCCAGTAGATCTGACGGAAACATCAATAGAATGAATAGCCATAAACTAGTGTATACTTCAAAAAAAAAATCAAAGTAGTTTCCTACATATTATTTCATCCAAATTAAGTCGACAATTTGAACTGATGCATTAAATTGGAGTTCTTGGCATGCCTCAAATGTTCTTGAGATTTTCCTATAGACACGGAACTTTCTTTCAGGAAAATGGACAGGTAGTGTATGTAATCCCACACATTACTCTTTTTCTTTTTCATTTGAGCCGTGCCATGGGAAAACCAACATTATGGCTTTGCGACCAGCATGGATCCAGACCAGCCTGCGCATCCGCGCAGTCTGGTCAGGATCCATGCTGTTCGCTAACAGTTTCTCCAATTCCAATAGGCTTTAAAAGCAAACAGCATGGATCCTGACCAGACTGCGCGGATGCGCAGGCTGGTCTGGATCCATGCTTGTCGCAAAGCCACTATGTTGGTTTTCTCATGGCACGGCTCATTTAATGTATCTAATCCGGGTAAGGTAGTGTCCGTAATCTGTGATAGGTTTTCTTCAAAGATGAAGATAATGGATGACTGCTCTTTGGACTATTTAGTACGAATGCCTCATGTCCGGAACGTGTGAAATGTTGAATTATATTTAACAGTTTGCCTTTCTTGCGAGACAGTATTATGATAGAATTTTACTTAGACTCTTAATTCCACGCGTTTATACTACATATTACATATCTGTATTGCTAGACAGATCAGTGGAACAGACTAGGATTTTACTATGAAAAACTACCTAAAATGCCTCCTGGCTCCCAGCTCTTTCCTTCAATTACAAAGAGCAAACCAGCAACCTAAAGCAAATGGCGTTTCGTTTATGAAAAAAGCCATAGTGCTCTATAGGTTACAACACACTAAATAGCTGTTCTTCTTTATTCTATATAAAACTGATACATTTCCAGTGGCCGCAGCACATATCAGGACCCTTTTTAAAATTCTGCAACTTACATTTTCTTGAAGAATATTGTCAGTGCTGAATAAAAATCAAAAGAAAAGTGGGGGTCATGTTTGATGCAAGAAAAATATTTTCAGTCAAACACACAACTGCAAAATCAGCTAAAAAATGAGACCCCACATTGTAGTGGTGGTGTATGATCTAAGTTTCCATGAAAAATTCTGTTATGTTGTTATTTCATTATGAAAATGCTACCTACATGTCAAGCATAGATCTGTTATGTGATTACATCAAAAAAAAAATGCAAAGAAAAATAAGGAAAATAGTTTTACAGAGCAAAAAATCTGAGGACTATTTGAATCCGCCATTATGCGACCACCATTTTTTTCGCGCCATTTTCCTATTTAGTGTCTGTATGCCTATAAGATAAGGCCGCGGCCATCATTAATGAAGGAAATGAGCTCAATAAAACGCCAAGGACCAATCTATCGCAAGTAGAATATTGCATCAATTGCTTCTCCATAATTGCAGAAATGAGCTTAACAGTTAGATGAACTTAGGATAAATAAAGCAGTTGAGCACTTAGAAGCTTGCGTATTTGAAACAAATGCCATTAGGATCTTAACACTGGAAGTATTTCAGGGACTGGATAAACGTTTGTATTCATTTTTAGGCAGAATGATTGCTTCTTTGGTGATAATAATGATTGGTGGCAAAATTTGCATCGGCAAATAATATTGAGGTAGTACTATTCATAGATCCTTTTTCATGAGCTCCGTCCCTGCCCTCTCATAACAAGAGCTCAGCGAGCCACTTTCTAGATTTTTTAAAAGCTATACTTGTTGAAAGTCCTACAGTAAAATTAACCACACAGTCAGTGTCAGCACAGTCTGTGTCAACATTGGTATTGAGAAGATGGGCATAGAGTCAGTCAGTTTCGACAATATATTGGCACCATTATTTCTAATTCGAGAGTGACTTTTTATATGGAAAATCTCAAGCACTTTTACAACCAAACTATGAAAGAGACAACAATTTATGCATTTAAGTAGTAAGATTACTTCGTTACTTTCACGGACTTTGTGAGTCACTGAAAAAAGGAATGTTGAGTAATTTAAAGTACATTCAATCAATTTGTGGGTTTTTCATTACTCAAATAATAAATAGTAAGATCAATTTTAGTACCACTTTCAGCGGGGATACTGCACAAGACAATATCTGTAAACTACACTATTATTTGCTAACAAAACAATAAAAAACTCAAAATTTCCTTTTATCTAAATTGCCTGTAGAGAAATGCTCGGCGGAAAAATTCCCGAAAAACATTCGTCAGGCAAAAAAGGTATCCAAACGTGCGCACATGTTTAAGTAAGATAAGTAGTAATAAGTCATCCAAAAATTAAAAAGATATATATATATTCTTATATCATAGTAACCTTATTCATTGTTTCAACAAGTTAAATCAATGTCTCTAATGTCAGTCGATAACAGACTTTATAAAATCATAAAATGTTTGATATATGATGTTACACAGCCTGTGGCTCAGTTGCTTCTATTCAAACACTACAGTACAAAATAATTTCAGTATACTTCAAATGCAAAATGAATTCACGCTGAGGCAGCAGCGTTAAAACGCAAGCAATGGCGTCACATACAAATCGAGTCTGGTTTATTGCTCAACAAACATTAATAAATAGCGCCGTAAAAGTATGATGCGTAAGGCTTAACGGAGACTAATGAAAATAAAAGTTGATAGATTTACTATATATACATTATGAACTAAATAAACACCGAAGGTATCAATTTAGAACAAACAAATTATACTAAAATAGCTGTTTCTAATGTCTGGTCTCAAGTGAAAATGTTTCGTGCAGTTAGAAATTAGTTCAAAGGCTAACAAAAGATTTTATGCAATGTTGTTTTATTCTTCAAGATGTTCCATTCTGCAACCCAATAGGTAACCCGCAACTTTGGAACGAGTGCGATAGCTATGATGTTTCATTACATAATACTTTAATAAACAATTTGTTGGTGGTGTAATTAATGATCATCCAACAAAAGTTCAGCTGTGGTAATTTCGGATAACAGTATGTTTTATTTTAGGCGAAAATACACATATTAACTAAAAATGGAGGGTTAGCTTTTTTAAGGAAATTTAACTGTGTGGTATTGATCATAATTCAGATTGTGATTTAGATGACAGTTCTCTATTCACGGAAGTAAACTTTGATTTTTAAAGATACGTTGACTGTATTACCCAACGAGTCTTGATAAAAAGTAATTGTTCAGGTATTGACATGTAGAAGGCATAATAAAGTGTCTAAGGTTTTCACACACGAAGTATACTCAAAATTATACCTAGAAGCTTTCGTATGTGAATAATAGACTTCATCCTATTGTTGACTGACACCGCATGTAGGGGTGAGCGATAGTAACGTGCTGTGCCAAATGTGCGGTAGACTGAAATGGCCTCCGTTCCTGTTCAGCTCTGGTTTGTACGCACGGATATAAATCGCTTCCTTCACACTTCTTTCAACCGTGGGGTTCCCGGTCTAGGATTTTTATATTATAATACTTCACTATTGCTTGAACTAGTTCTTATATGTTAAGTAGAACGAACTTTCACCTCTAAATATGCATCTTTTTCATCATTTAATATTGTATTTGTATCATGGATAATCTGCAAAAATAATTAATCACAAAGGTGGATTAATATGGTTTCACGTAATTAGAACAATATTTTCTCATTTTATCAATAGAAATACGCATACTATATTCAAGGCTTCGATCTTTTGAGTCACAGTGTAATCACGTTAGAGTCGGAGATTACTTGAACTATATTAGTTTTAACAGTCCCAAGCTCATGACAATTGTATTAAATTATTCGATAGAGCCAAACATGTCGTGTTTTAGTGTCTTTCTTGGGTAAAATAACGTGTGTTTTTTTACAAGAATTTTGTAAATAATAATACAGCAGAACACGATAGTTTAAGCATATACCGACACTTTTAGACAACATCAGAAAGGACCTTTTGAACGATTTGACGAAGTTGAAAAAAACTCCATATACGCTTGCTCCGTTACGGACCCCTGAAAATTGACTCCCCAGTAGCAAAAAGAAAAATGTCCACGCGCATACATTTAGATGGGGTGAGCCCTGCGCCTGAACCCTGACTGTGGACCTTTCGTTTTCAAGTTTAGCCGTTCATTTATTTCCGGGAAAAGAAGGTCGGCTGAAATTGTTTTCTGTGTTGTCAAAAACATACGTATGCCTGGCGAGATTGTATAAAAATGTGCTGGCCGTCAAGGATATGAGTATACCAGTTGAAGTTCTAAATAACGATTTATGCATACATTGTTTAGCATTTGCAAGTGTATAAAAGTAAACATCATTCAAAAATCTTCAACTTTAGATAATCCTATGTCATAGATGTATTTCACTAGCATCAGCAATGTATAAAGTGCACATGAATTTCTCATGCATGATAAAAAGTGGTGTTCACAGTATTGCACTGGATAATATGTTTTATCATTATTTATTTCAGTCTCTTCCATTTACAATATATATACAAATATACAGCAAAGCATTAAAACACAAGTAAATGGCCATTCAATTTGGAATTACAAGAGAAATATACAACGGTAAAAGTAACAATACATTTAACAATACAACAAAACAGTTGACCAGAACGTTCGAATTAATGATGAATAATTCTAATTAATAACAAAAACGAAATCTACTAGTACATAGCGTCTATGATACTTAATTTCAGTTTTTTTTAACTGTATTTAGTTATAACACTTCAGTTGTATATGTATCTTGATGGTAAACAAATTTTTCTAACTTATTGGATATATATAGCAAGAAACATTTATCCCTGCGACCCTAAAATGGATTGGTCGTCTTTGTAATTTGCAGTTGGAAAAAATATTAAGTGCATTTCCATGCTTTTCTTTTTGCATAACATGATTACTGACGTGTGATGGATACGTGTTTTAAAGTTATTATATATTAGCAAATCTATCAGTACTATGGTATATTACAGAGTGAACATGCATGTGCCAAGGGGTGAGGGTAAATAACATACAAATGGAATCAATACGTACTATAGCTAACTTTGCAATGGAAACTGGTTACATTTTCATCATAATAACGCATTCTGTCAATTCTGTAACCATGTCAATGCTGGTATGATTTGCTAAACCCATTACAATGTGCGAAAATGAATCACATAGTGGCAATAATCGTACATTGTTCAACATATGTTAAGTTAAAAACATTTCCGCGTAATTCTAGAAATAAATAACGAAAGAACTCATTAGTGACAGAGTGCTTTCCTATGCTTGCATTCCGAATACAAATATCTCTATTTAATTCGGGTCAAGGTAATGCAAAATACGTTATCAAACTCAATGTTCAATATATAGGACCAAACATGGGAGGCTGTTGCTGTTTTGCACTTGTCATAATGGTTTCACATATTTATTGTTTCAGAGTATAAGGATCATACATGCCTCTCTGTTTCAGACAGGGTTTTCCATACCCGTGGTACAGCATAGAATAAGAAGTCGAGTGCTAGCAAGGTTTATTGTACATGCTGCCCCGAGGGTTGGAAAAACAGCTGCCATTCACTGGCAGACATGCAAAACGATCTTTCTTGTCCATCACGTTATAGTAGATCACGATAACATATATTTTTTCTTTTATTTCCTGCTTAAGACGTCATAAAATAGCTAAAACGATAGTGACCCCACTTAAGAGCAAGGTATTCCCCAATGGAAACATAGGGATATTTATTACTGGTACGACATAGTGCAATTCAAAACTTTTCCCGCCAGGTAGGCAAGAAATTTCTGTATCTAAGAAATGACCTTGAAATGTTAAATATATACCGTGGGCATCTTTGCCAATTGATAATCATATTAACTTTAACGTAGAAAATCCTAATTAAATGAAGTTTAAATACCCTGTTTGTACAGCTGCATCACAACTATAAATGTCAAGTTGTACATTGATTAAAGATGCCATAACTTGATACTGCGGCTAGTGGTAGTGTTCTTACTAAGGGTCGTTATACTGTTTATACACAAAACATGTTTATTTTGTGTGTTTATTTTGTTGAAATAGTTCACTTTTCAAGTATGACATTAAGGCATAATGTCCTTTTATCGAGTATCACACAAGATACCATGCGATTGCAAAATAGAAATTATATCACTAGGAACCAGCTTTCATTTTTACCCTACTGAAACGACGAGAAAAGTACAGTAGGGGAAACATCCATTTCCGGAAACTATCTATGGGGATTTCAGTACTTCCCGAACAGGAAAGTTGCTACTAAATATAATAAATTGCTGCCCCTTCAGGAAACAAAATCACCATTTCTGGCCTGTTTTATTAAAAAAGCTAGATGCATAAGAATATAATTAGTGTCTATCCCCCCCACCACCACCCACGTTGAAACAAGTCCAAAATGCTATTTTTGCTTCCCGCACGGGAATCAAAATTTTATATTTGATAACAAGTTTCTCGTTCGGGAAATAGGAAAAAACTCACGTTTTTCGCCAAATGGAAATTTTCCCCAACTGAATTTGTAAAATATATAAAACGTAATATTTTGCCAATTTTTAAGTGTTCGTCAAACATCAGTATCAAATCTGGCACTTCTTTCATGATTGCCAAGAGATATGAACTGCCTTAATCGTTCAGTGAAATATGCGTCATCACGCATTCATGCTTGGCCGTCTGACAATAGGCTAACAAAATACATTGTGTCAATACTTCCTACTGGTGCCGAGGTAAATATATGTTTTGGCATCGGTTAGACTTATTTACCCTGTGACTGGACAAATTTGATACGGAACAATTGTATGAAAAGCCAGACATATTATTGCGATTTCTGAAACGAAGAACATTGCACTTTCATACTCAAAGAATTGCAATCATATTCACTTCAGTTGAAGACGGAATGTTGAAATTAAGCTAGCGAGTCTGTGATTTAAGTTACAGATAATTTTGCAATTAGTTGCCTTAAAAGTCTAATAAATTAATTATTTCATATGGGAAAAACAGATTAGCTAGGGAAATGATAAACTAGTTACATCAAACGGTAAACTGTAATATTTTATGCAGATACTATAAGCTGAATCATTTTTCTAAATGAGCCGTGCCATGAGAAAACCAACATAATTGGTTTGCGACCAGCAAGGATCCAGACCAGCCTGCGCATCCGCGCAGTCTGGTCAGGATCCATGCTGTTCGCTTTCAAAGAATATTGTTATTAGAGAAACCATTAGCGAACAGCATGGATCCTGACCAGACTGCGCGGATGCGCAGGCTGGTCTGGATCCATGCTGGTCGCAAAGCCACTATGTTGGTTTTCTAATGGCGCGGCTCAAATGATAATGTCTATAGCGCGCTCAAACATAAACTGGGCTCAAACCTTTTAATTTACTTTTTTATGCCCCCACATAAAAACACACCGTAACATACTGACTCAAAGTCGTATCTTATAGCGTCAAAATGACTTTAAAAACAAGGTGCCCAAATGAATCGAAGTTGCTCAACTTTATATTTTGACATTGCTTTAACAGTTTGGTGAACATCCATTAAACAGTTCATAAATAAGCAATTGAAAGCGGCCCCAAAATGTATAATCATTATAACTAAGGAGAGGTCCAATCAAGGGTAGTTAAAACTAGGTTTGGTTCATCAAGTTCATGTATGAGAAGAGGTTGTTTAAATATGTGTCTGCTCTGGCAGCCCTTACCTGCCTGAAATCAATTGAAATTCTTTGAGAAAAGTATATACAATAGCTTAGCCAAATTCTTTCAAGCGGTTCTCGAGAAGTTGTTATATATTTTTCTGTATTTAGCTATGGCATCCCCTTATGAACGAAAACATCTAAACAAAATAGAGAACGGCACATGCAAAGATGCCATGAAACAAGTTTGGTAAATACCCATCAGTCCAATAAACGCGGCCATTTGAACAAATTTATTGACGATTTCAACATCTGGTTCATGAGAAGAAGGAGTGTAAATATTTCCTTTACTTTTAACTCAGGTGGCCCTAAAAGTAGTAAAGTATAAACATTTGAACAAAAGTAATCTAAGACAATAAGAAGATACTACATACCAAGTTTTGTGAAGATCCTTAAACAGTTCATAAAAAATGTTTAAGACTTTTTTCTGTTTCTAACTCTGGCTGTCCTTAACAGGAGCCAGACAATGCTACTTGAACACATGTGTGTATAAGAAAGCTAAAGACCATGTTTGGTGAAGATCAATCACATCAAGGTAGCCATGACAAGAGTCGTTTAAGGATTTTGTATTTTAGCTATGTTGGTCTCTAAAATGGGGTAAGATAGACATGGGACGTATTAATTTTGCATCACAGGAAAATATGTACGGTTGAAAATTGTACAGGTTAATTGACCGTTTGATGTAACTAGTTTATCTATTACTAGCTATTCTGTTATTCCCATACGAAATAATTTATTTATTAGACTTTTAAGGCAACTAATTGCAAAATTACAACAGAAACATGAAATTATCACTTTTGATGTACACCTGTGGACTTTGGCATTCTCTGCTATACTTTCAACTTTCAATATTAATAACAAACACTTGTTTCTTCCGAAATAATTACCCAGATAACTTTCAGCTTCACTGAAATTTGGAAGGAACGTGGCGAATTGTCGGAAAGCATAACACCAAAATGATACTTAAATATACTTTCTAATTTCAGAGGCAAGAAAAGGGCAGGACCTGTCAGTCTTAACAGAAATCTGTTAATCCGACCCGATGACTACGGTGGTGGCTTGTACATAGATGACGAATACGTCGAAAACTGGTGACAGCGAAATTCTAATGAAATACCATCAAAGAAAAGTGTCTATATATAAAGATGGTGTCAGCTGAAAAACATTTCTGTCGTGTTTTTGAAATTCAAACTAGAATCTATAAAAAAGAGAACCGAACAAATAAAAAAATCAAATGCTGTATTTAGTTTTAAAATACTTATTACGGTGCTTTGTTCGATGATATCATAATAACTACTTTATTTACATGAATTTTAGTTTCCACTTTATCCAAAACATTAAAATATGAAGAGTTAGTAAAGATGTGTCACTTTAGTATTTTTAAAACGATTTCTCAGTTTCTATTTCTTTTTCCAATATAATGGTGAGACCCTGACGGAACGTCTAGTACCCTGCAATAAAACTGTACTGCGTTTATTCAAAACCAAATCTGTTTTGTCTGGCGTATGTTTAAACTTGTCTTGAACTAGTTTTATATGAATTTGTTTATTTGCTTCTGTTTATATATAAACACAAAATGATTTAGAAGGAGTGAAAAGTTCGTCGAAATGATCGATTTTGGAAAGGCTTTTATAAGTATTATACAATTGGTTTTACTTAAATTCACCTGAGCTATTAAGTGTGAACTAGTGTGTTTACTTTTGGTCCGCTGTTTTCCGTCAACAACTTAACTAATAATACGTTATAAATCGTCATATTTTATGTATGTTAAAACATTAAATGTCGAATTCTTGAGCAATCTTATGTAAAACGTAAAGTGGCCGAATCTAGCATTAATTTGCAAACGGACAAAATTGACCAATTCCATCAGAGAAACGCCCTGGAATTGCATATATTGCCTGGGTTTACATTGTTGAAACATAATCAGCCATATTCGTTCAGTAATATATTTGAACTTTATCAGATTGTTTCCTTAATAAAATCTAGGCCAAGTTTGCAACGCTTCAAAAACTATCTTACATTTTCTCTCGTAAGAAGTTTGCAAACGAGAGAAGTTTGCAACCTCTGTTCACTCGGTGAACTATTCTTATATTTCCATCTTATGCTGAAACAAACACATAATTTTTTTCTTTTTTGGGGGACGGTTTGACCTATTACCAGAATTTTGAAAATCATATGAGATAACTCACAAAACGATGTTACTGCGCTACTAAAAATAGTTCCATTTATGAACATCGTATATTAATTATCAATGTTTAAGGCGTCTTCGAAGTTCTGTCACTGTAAGGTAGTCCAGCGGATGGTTCTATCACTGCAATCCACCTGTCCAGCTCCCAATGCTTGTTCTGTCGTGTAGAACTCGAGCTTTGATTTGATGTGCATAAGTATTTTTTCAAATTTATAATATAACTTTGGTAACATTTGAATATATGGGCATTTGATTTCTTACAAATAGATGGATACAATAAAAATTTTGAGTACGAATAGCCAAATTCATAAACGAGATATTTATAAAGCTTAGATGCTGAGCGTTGATATTAACTGTGGAAGCTATTTTCATGTCACGTGTTTAGATAAAATTGTCCTCTTGTAGATTATTTTGAATAAATTTGTGTATTTGACATGGCAATATTAGACGTGTTATTCTCTGCTCCACATCCAGCTGTCAGAGAATAGCATTGCATTGAGGCACACAGTCATTGTCCAAAATGTCCACCAAACACGTCCCAACAGTCGTCTCAATGCTTTGGTTAACAATTCAAAGGTTAAAAGTAATGTTATGAGTAGTTCGCATCTTACATAGCGTCAAGTTGATTTTTTGGCACAAAATTTTTAATTTTAAAAAGAAAAAAAAGTACATTCGATTTTCTCTCAATAATAAACATAATTGGTTCTGATTGAATGAAGTTAACATGAGTAAAGTTTATAAACGTGCGTTATATTTGTATTTTGAGTGTTTTACGCGGTGAATGAAGCTCGATTAGAACTTGAATTTTAACATTATTACAATCAAAATCAATAGAGGTCATCAGCTGGTCATGACCAACCTCCATATCAACTTTCATGATCAAGCGTTTTTGAGTTATCATCCGGAAACGGATTGGTCTACGGACCGACCGACCGACATCTGCAAAACAATATACCCCTCCTTCTTCGTAGATAATAAATCAAAATCCATAGAACCATAAACATATACTCAATGACTTTGCAAATGCAAGAGCACCAATGGAAACACTATTAAGGACACGACGAAGCAGGGCAGGAAATCCATCCCAAGAGTGGGATTTAAGAGCTAGCTACCATGTAGTCCCCTGCCTGTTCCGTCATCGCACAATCAAAGAGAAAGCGTAGTGGCCAACTGTAAAAGGGCTGAAAACTTAACATGCAATGTGCCTCAGAACAATAGAGTCCAAGCCTCTAAGCAATAAAACGTTTCATAATTTTAATAAATAATGGTCGGAAATGGCTATGTCCTTGAATTTTGAGTCTTTAGATTACTTTTGAATTTAATCACCAGTTCCGTTGATAAAATTTGGCAAACGATTTACCAAGTTTATGGTAACGGTAGCCTTGCTGAAGAAGCTTTCTTGTAATAACAATATGACGTTGATTGAATTAAATCTGTAAAAAGGTCCTTTGGAAGCATAGGATATAACCAAGCAAAATAATAACAGATTCGGTTTGACTGAGTCTGTTCATGAGAGGTAATGGAAAGTACAACAGTCCTCTCATGCCCCCTAGCACCGGCTTAAGCGGAATTTTATATTACATAGATATTGAATGGACTCCATGATTCCAAAGGACCAGAAAATATACCCGCAGTGAATTTAAGTACGGGGAAACTTTAACGGCAGACACACGGCACTTGAAGATTGTTCTTGTGATAGTTGATAAAATTTGAAAAAAGTTCCTTTGGTGAAGCATAGAATGCAACCAAGCAAAATAACAGTAGACTCTGTTCATGAGAAGTAATGGAAAGTGCAACACCTCTCACGCCCCGTTGCACAAGCTTAAGCGGAATTCTATTACATAAATATTGAATGGACTCCATAATTCTAAAGGACCAGAAAATATTACAACACTGAATCGAAGTACGGGGAGACTTTTTACGGTTTTCAACATGACTACAAGCTCTTGCAAATCATATAAGCTGTGAAATATAAACCCCATATGATGTGGCACGGGGTATATTTCCATCAAGGTGAGGGCAATTGACAATATCAAAATTAAAGCCATCTCTCATGTCATACTTTTGTACGTATAATACCATTATTAATAGAGAACGAAGCAATGGTATCATCATCGTTAGCTTTATTTAACTGAAGCTCGCTAGGATATATATGAGCAACCATAAGAGCAAAGTACGGATTATCCATGTTTAATATATCGTGCAGATAGCGTGAAGTGCTGTTAAAAGCATTGATGACATCTGTCTGCATATCCGGCGATAAACTTAACATAAAATCTCTTCATAGCAATATAAAAACAAGTCTGCGACAAGCGGCGCGCACTTAGTTCCCGTGGGAATATTTGAAACCAGTATTATCAAACTTGACAAAAATGTTGTCTAATGAAAAGGAGATGGTCTGACAAACAACGTCCACAGATTGTAACGTTTAACAATACTACTAGTAAAAATGCTCTGTCATAATTACAAGCCAAACAATTGTATTTCCCTCCAGCAATTTTTTTTTCGATAAGAGCAATAATATTTCAAATAGAGAAATGAGAAATCGTATGTACTGATATATTCAATTTGGTAGGTTATGAATTTGTCAGTACGTCTCCGCTATTGTTATCTGACCAGAATAGACAGGCCCGGGCCCAGAAATATTTTACTGGGGGACACCAGTCTAGAACGAAGACGTCAGCCCCGAGAATGGGTAGTTATGGGAGGGGGCTCTGTCCATGTTAGGGGGGTCAGGGGGTTTCCCCTGGAAAATTTTGAAATACAGGTATGAAATGGTGGCCTCTGGTGCATTTGCTGGTGTGGTTACTCCCTTCCTTTGAGGGGATCAGGGGCTCTCCCTCTGGAAATTTTCGAAATACAGGCATGAAATGGTGTCCTCTGGTGGTGCATTTTAGGTATAAATTTTTAGGTAATAGTGGGATTACTCCCCGCCTGATGGCGCCCCCTGGAAAATATTGAAGTACAGGTATGAAATGGTAGCCTCTGTTGCGTTTCTGTGTTTAAATTTTGAGAAAATATTTTTCCTTTGCCAAAATAGTAGGGTGCATCTTTGATGAGTATAGGTCACTTCTCAACTGGGGGGGGGGGGGGGGGGGGGGGGGGGGGGAGCACGAGCCCCATCGGCCCGGCCCTAGATCCGGGCCTTGATAGATTCATCCCAGAATTCTCATACACTTTATCACAGTACTTCTTCACATGTTATTTGACAACAATAAGAAACGACGTTAAAAGTTTGGAAATATTAGTAAGAGTACCTGAACTGTAATATGTTTAGCTACAGTATCATGCTTATTGGATGTTTCGGTGTTTATTTTGTATGGAATTCCTGGATATCCTTCTTTATATATAGAAAAGTAAATCTCGGTATGGGGCGGGGGCAGAAGATGTTCGTTAAATTGATACAGCTTGATACGTACGTACGTACAGATCTCCTTTTTACAAAAAGACCTAGCGATGCATATACATGTTATTGCAGAAGGAAGGACGCGAGACAGTTAAAGCAGCATGCCTCCAGATTTGGCTAAAAATAATCTTTCTTTCAAATTGAAGTTTGGTCATGTTATGAACATTAGAATATGAATTTTTGTTTCTAAAATATTTTAAAAGTTCCAAATCAAGAAAAAAATATATGACCGCGCCAGGAATCGAACCCCGGACCTCCGCGGCAATAAAGACATTTTTCCGTCGTCGTAACCGATAGCGCTATAGCTGAAGTAGTGAATAATTACATCGAAATATAGATATTTATAATCGAGACAGTTTACCTGGAGTAAAAGCGTGACAAACGCTTTTCGATTTTCATCGTAAAAAGTAGTAAAAACAGCAAATTCTCATGTGGTTCCGTAACATAAAGTAAGTTTTAAAGCCTTCTTAAGAAATATAGCATTTATTTCAAGATATCTAAAAAAAATATTTTTTTGTTGTCGAACGATCTGGAGGCATGCTGCTTTAACAAATACTTAGCAGTTCAGGCCCGGTGGGCTAACAAATACTTAGCAGTTCAGGCCCGGCGGTCCTATACAAAGATGGGAGCTGAAGTGTCAAACTGTGAAATGGCTGTGAAAATACAATGACCATGAATGTGTTGGAAATGTTGGACTCTGTGTTATTATAGTTTCGAACTTTTGGAATTATGGTCTCCATTTAATGTTTTATTTTTTTGGTAAAATAAGCCTCCCTCTTGAAGGAGGTCCGATTGTTTGTGTTCGGGGGTCGGAGGGGAGAGGGGGAGGGAGAGGGGATATTTACTTACCTCTCATAATGCTGATTCATTTGAATGTGGTATTGCTTCGTTACGATATATCAATTGCGTTTCTTTGTACAAGCACTGATATAAATATAAAACATGCAGGGTATGTCAATTTATCCTGTCACTTGCAGTATTTTCGACCCGATATCAGGGTGTCGTATATCTTTTTTGATATAGGCCTACGGTCAGTTGACACGCGACCAGTGATATAAGGTCAGTTGATCATGAGACCTTATGATCGATATTGTTGTCATAAGAAATTTTGCATTGAAACCATTACCATTGTGTTGGAAATGTCCGAACTAAGAAAATGAGTGGTCAGATAATGAGTTTTTATTCAAAAACGAAGAAGTTATTGCGATTTTTAATTGTAACCACATTACTGTGTCGGTGATTACGTCATTATATAAGTGACGTCATTACAAATATGACGTCATTTAAACGGTTGTCGCACACTTATTTTTGTAAAATAAATTGCCAAATATCGGAAAATGAAGTAATGACAAGATAAATAGAATAATAGGTTAGTGCCTAAGATGGAAAAAGTTTATCTGGCTCGGCTCCGGACGTTATCAGGTTTTCCTTCGTCTCACCCGATACCCTCCTCCACCTCGCCAGATAAACTTTCTCATCTACGGCACTAACCTATTATTCTCTATATATATTTTCTTATATAAAAAGCAATAACAATAAACTGGTTAACCCAGACAAACGGGTTTAAGCATAAGTACTTTTAAAACGTCCTCTGATTATAAAAAGCGAAATAATTTTATTTTAGATGGAGTTATTTTGGTGTCAGTATCTGATCATTCCTTACTGGCGTTATTTACCTAAACAATTTACCTATTTTAGTGAATATGCATTATTTCTAACTAAAAAATGAGCAAAAGACGTTTCCCATCTACATTTTCGACCCTCATATATTTTCAAATCACTTAAAATTAGCACTTCTGGACATTCCCAAATTTTAAATGAGTTGCATGAAAAGTATGAGAAACTATTATTTGTAAAGTGATAAATTGTGATTCGTTAGCAATGAAAGCAAAGGTCATATTTATTACATCAAATTCTAATAGAATTTTATCACTTTTACCGGTAAAAGGTAAGACATGCTACCTGTTATTCGACGGAGGAGGCGTCGAGTATATGGGATACACTTTTATTTTGGACCATGTAAAGATGGTAATGAATAGCTTCGAAACGATAAACAGAACTCAGTGAATAGTGTGTTAAAGCACCCATGATATTGCACAATAAAATTTAGTGAATAAACAAAAAATTGCAAAAAGAAAACATCAAAAATGTATGTAATGCAAATTATTATGTGATATAAAGTAATGTTATATGTCATTCCTCTCCTTATTTGTAGAGCAGAAAATAGTTTTTTTATTTAAACATTCGTCAAAATGTTGATCCGATTTATTGATAAGGGAGGTTACTCTAAGTAAAGTTTTCCGAAAGAGCAATGTTTTCCAAATATCCAATGAAATTGTAGAAAATGACATAACCAGATCACGTTAAACTTTATCAGTGAATAGAAAACACTCATTACATTATGATAATAAAAATAATGGTTTCTGTGAACCACAACTCTGAAATAATTAACTTTCAGCATTAAATTTTCCTCATTTCCAAACAAACTGCATTTATGTGAAACTTCATAAATATGCATCTGCATATAAGAACTTTCCACAGGTGCTGACCTTAGTTGGTGAAATAATTAATTTAATTTTGTAAGTAAAGGGATCACCTACTCGCAATGTCAAGGTCATTGCAGGTAGAGGATTTGTATTGTATGGTAATACTTCTTTATCATGTTTATTCTTTTAACAGTTTATAACATATATTGTGTTGCTAATGTTGATAATTTGTAACCAGTCAGTCTAATACAGTAATGATTAGGTAATTTCTCATATTGCAGTAAATGTACTTCAGACACAACACTTGGCGGCGTCTTTGATGATTGCATCAATGAATTTCCTTGTACCATTCTATAGTCGAACGAAAAACGAGATTTAGAGCTAGCGCATTTTATCTTAGTATGCTACTGTATTGAAGTACAATGATGCTTATATACTCACACTTGCAATTTGATAAGCGCTCTAATTAGTTACAAATTTCTTTCATACATGTAGCGCAAAAAATTAATCAAAGAGATTACAAAACAAGTATAGAAGGCTAACTCACATCTTTCCTCTCAGAAGTGCAAACGATAGTTCTACAAAATGTTCAACTTGCCACATTTTGCCACCCAAATTAGAATTTTAAGTTAATACACAGATGCCACATGAACTTTTCTTGATGAACAAACATTTTAAGGTGTTTAATATCTCAGTATTAGCGCAGTCATCAATACATAAGTCGGGTCGGACTTATTTAATTAAAATATCTGCAACTAGTAATTAAGATAAAATGGGTTATTACAGTAGTAATTTAAAGACACTTCGCGAGAAGGCATTTCAAAAACCGATTTTTATGGGGATGTTGTTTACAAACTTCGCAAGATTTTGGGTCATGGTATTTTTCCAACTGTATTTGGTAAAATTATAAAACGTTTTATTAAAAGAGGTTAAGACCCAACAACTGTTTTTAGACACACCGCATGTTTAGTGTTCAACCCGTTTACAGTTGGACACTACACTTGCCTATGTGATTGTATCTGACGGAAGAGGGGAAGCAGTTCTTAAATCCCACCTGGGCTGAACTGTTTTGATTTCTGTCTTCTGGCCCAGTGGGGTGTTTCTCTTGATACTCTGCCTTCTGCAAAGGCACTGAGTACATACGTTTTTGGTTCTTAAGGTTTGCGTTTTATATAATTATACAGGAGCATTTTTGTGTTTAACATGTCATGCCTTTTGTTTCCATTGCGTGTGTAGAGATTCACCTGGCGGGGATTACTTTTATTTACATATTAACACTGTCCCGTGACTTTGGAACATGGTATGGGTAAGAGTGAGGTTGGGTGCGAACCAGCCCCGGTTTAGCCCCCCCCCCCCCCCCAGTGTTTTTTTTTTCAAGGGCGTAACCGGGGGGGGGGGTGCGACGGGTGCGATCGCACCCCCCTTTTTCGGCAAAGCTTGCAATTTTCATTACACCAAAATACCCTTGAAAGCCCAGTCTGATTTTTTTCGGCTCGCTATGCTCGCCAATTTACATATATTTACTAATATTGACGCTGTAACCTTTGTAAAAAGTCTGTTGATTATCATCTATATCTCAAAAATCAATGGATTGAGCACCCGCAGCTTTTTACCTAACGTTTCAATGTTGAATCTGGCGATTTTACAGGGCATGTTCTAATCTCTGGCCAGGCCCGATGAGCCCAATTTCCGACTGAGCCAGGCCAGGCCAGGCCAGGCCATAGATTTCAATTTCGTGAAAGTGATTTCTATAGCATCTTTAAAATCTGACTTTTGGAATAAGTTTGGATATTTCAGACATTATATAAATACATTTTGAACTCCCACTCTGTAAAATTATACACATGGGAATAAGCCTGTAGCTAACACAACTATTATGTCTAATTTAAAGGTGATGCCTGATTAATTGTTATGACTATTATCAGGGGATCTCCACCTCAATTGACCCTTGACTGGTGGTTTGGTTTTCCCCAAATTGAATAACCTAACTAATTTTATTATTTTGTCTATTATTTAGTATTGTCCGAAATATTTTGTATGCTTCCGTAAAAAACAAAGTTGTGCCCAAACATAAATAAAAATATAAATATTGAAAACCAAATAAAATATAAACATTTCTTTACTGCCAGGTCGTACATGCAGATAAAGCTGTTCTGACAAAACGTTCAGCTACCAATCTCGGGACTGTAAGTTCGAAACACCTGTTTGACCATTTTCATTATCATTTTTTTTAAATTTCCTCTGTAAACTTAGAATGCAGGAAAATTATCACTTATCGTGATTTATTGTTCATTTATTGAAAGAAATACACAAGTATTTGACATTCTTCTACATACAAGTTATTACCATAAAATGTTGTAAGAATAAAAGCAGTATCAATAACATGACATTATATTGATTTAATGAAAACAATCTGAATTGAAATCGAACCCACGGTAACATGTGTGAAAGTCGGAGAACTTATCACTACGCCACTGTGCCATTGGTAAACTTTGCATGTTATTTTGGGGCAGCCTGGAAAACCTGGGATGGGCTCGTGGGATGGGCTCATGGGATGGGATGTGATGGGCTGAAGGTCATGGGATCGTGGGCCCAAGGTCAGAGAAATATGTAGTGAGAAACATGAATTAAAAGTTCAACTGGGCAATTAAGAGGTCAGCTAAGGGTAACAGGGACACAGCCTTTAATTACAATTCCCAGAATGGGCCTCACACTGTACTGGCTGCCAAGAAGGGAAACAAAGTAAGAAAATGCCAACATTTTGTCTTCTAACTTGTTAGAATGGGCATGTTCTAATCTCTGGCCTGGCCTGGCCCGGCCTGGCCTGGCCTGGCCTGGCCCGATGAGCCCAATTTCCGACTGAGCCGGGCCAGGCCAGGCCAGGCCAGGCCATAGATTTCAATTTCGTGAAAGTGATTTCTATATTATCTTTAAAATCTGACTTTTGTAATAAGTTTGGATATTTCAAACATTATATAAATACATTTTGAACTCCCACTCTGTAAAATTATACACCTGGGAATAAGCCTGTAGCTAACATAACTATTATGTCTAATTTAAAGGTGATGCCTGATTAATTGTTATGACTATTATCAGGGGATCTCCACCTCAATTGACCCTTGACTGGTGGTTTGGTTTTCCCCAAATTGAATAACCTAACTAATTTTATTATTTTGTCTATTGAGGATTATTTAGTATTGTCCGAAATTATTGAACTAGCACTCAAGAATATATTTTGTATGCTTCCGTAAAAAAAAATTGTGCCCAAACATAAATAAAAATATAAATATTGAAAACCAAATAAAATATAAACATTTCTTTACTGCCTGGTCATACATGCAGATAAAGTTGTGCTGACAAAACGTTCAGCTACCAATCTCGGGACTGTAAGTTCGAAACACCTGTTTGACCATTTTCATTATCATTTTTTTTTAATTTCCTCTGTAAACTTAGAATGCAGGAAAATTATCACTTATCGTTCATTTATTGAAAGAAATACACAAGTATTTGACATTCTTCTACATAGTAGATTATTACCATAAAATGTTGTAAGAATAAAACCAGTATCAATAAAATGACATTATATTGATTTAATGAAAACAATCTGAATTGAAATCGAACCCACGGTAACATGTGTGAAAGTCGGAGAACTTATCACTACGCCACTATGCCATTGGTAAACTTTGCATGTTATTTTGGTCAATTTAGATATTTTCAGGTTACAAATATGATGTAAAATAAAGAGTGGCACCTGTCAATACTAACGGACAACAACTTTCAATTTCTAAAATAATGCTACCTCCGTTCTAGAACCTGGGATAGTATGGTGCGGGGAAGCGATATATAAATTTTGTAGTTTAGGTTATACACATACTGAATATTTTGTAAGATTGTTTTTATATTGATCTAAGTATGTGGGGAAAAAATCACACAAAGTCTTGTGAAACAGGCTCAAGAGCATCTTTTAGCATGAAATATATCACTTAGAAATAACATAAACACAATGCACCATTATTTTTTTTGTGCAAGAAAAATATCAATAATCTAAAATGCCAACACCCTGACAATGAGTTAGAGGTCCCACAATTAATGAATATTATTTTCATTACTCTTCCATAAATTGAACATCAGCTTAACTAATCCAAACACATTAAAAGTTCAACTGAACAGTTAAAAGGTCAGCTAAGGATAGTAGGGACACAACCTGTAATTACAATTCCCAAAGAGAAGTGTTCTCAGTGCATGTAAATATTCAGTTATATTGCAGCAGGTAAACTTATCAATGAAATTAGCCATTAGTTTTAAAACTAAGTGTTAAAGTTGACTTTAAATAATTTGATTACAGAAAAAATGGGTAGTTATCATTTAGTTACACCATTTTCTTCAGTGCAAATCTTTATTTCAAATAAGATGAATGACGGCTAATTAATGATTCTCCAGAGGACTGGTTGACATGCAGCAAGTAAACAATGCAGGTTAATACTGCCTGCTGTTGTAATTGTATATTTAGATTTTATGCCATTCATTTCTCTATGTATAATAAAATCTGGCCTGGCCTGGCCTGGCCTGGCCCGGCCCAGTCGAAAATAGAGCTCATCGGGCCAGGCCAGGCCAGGCCGGGCCGGGCCAGGCCAGGCCAGAGATTAGAACATGCCGTTAGAATGTACTTCTACGGTTCCAATATAAATGATGAAAAAATTATGGACTGTATTTTTTTATCATAAGTAAAGCAAAAAAGCAATTACTTTGAACAAAATATAATCATTTATTGTCCACTTGGTGTTAATGTAAACTTCTTTTTTGTGATAAGTAGAACTAAAAAGTAATTATATGGAACAAAATATGGTCATTTATTGTCCGCTTTTTGTTAATGTAAACATCAAAATCGATTACCAATAAACTGAAAATTGCCATATGTTTGAGAATCTCCCTTTTCATATGTTATAATATGTCTAATATATTAAATTCATTTCTGTCATCTTTTTATTCTGAAATTTGTCAATTATTGTTTTCTTTTTATTTTCAGTAACTTTTTTTCAGAATTGATTGATCATAAGTTCCATTTCATATTTTCTCTCAAAATTAATTTTCATCAAACAAATTAATGTTGTAGGTTCATTCTCTGACTTGGGTTAGAGGTCAACTATTGAATTCATCATTTTCTCCCTGTGACATATATACATGTAATTCTACCCTTTATCTTCATAATTCTTCATTATACCAAATTGTTTTGTTTTTTGAAATACATTTTTTCCACGATATAAGTCTACTTTTATTTCATAAAGGTAACACTTATAAATACACATGCAGGAAGTATATATTTTTTAATTTTCATAATATTACTTTAAAATTATTACTGTTCTACGTGTTTCTTTTTTTTCATAATATTACTTTAAAATTATTACTGTTTTATTAAGTGTACTACTGACTAGATCAAGTGAAATAACAATAATAATGATAACAATTAATAATAAGAAAATGTAGTTACTGTTATTAGCCTATAGAATAAGACATAAACCCATTTTGTTACTCTCGACCAGATCTTATTGACAGTATGGCATGAATTCCCTGGAGTATCATTTATTTTATAGAGAACTGTTCACCTTAAGAAACCTTCGAGAATCTGAGAAAATTTTAGGGGCAGATAAGTTCAGCCCATGTCCTTGAGCCCATCCCATCCCATCCCACCAGCCCATCCCATGAGCCCATCCCAGGTTTTCAATGATCCCTTATTTTGGTCAATTTAGATATGTTCAGGTTACAAATATGATGTAAAATAAAGAGTGGCACCTGTCAATACTAACGGACAACAACTTTCAATTTCTAAAATAATGCTACCTCCGTTCTAGAACCTGGGATAGTATGGTTCGGGGAAGCGATATATAAATTTTGTAGTTTAGGTTATACACATACTGAATATTTTTGTAAGATTGTTTTTATATTGATCCAAGTATGTGGGAAAAAAATCATACAAAGTCTTGTGAAACAGGCTCAAGAGCATCTTTTAGCATGAAATATATCACTTAGAAATAACATAAACACAATGCACCATTATTTTTTTTGTGCAAGAAAAATATCAATAATCTAAAATGCCAACACCCTGACAATGAGTTAGAGGTCCCACAATTAATGAATATTATTTTCATTACTCTTCCATAAATTGAACATCAGCTTAACTAAACCAAACACATTAAAAGTTCAACTGAACAATTAAAAGGTCAGCTAAGGATAGTAGGGACACAACCTGTAATTACAATTCCCAAAGAGATGTGTTCTCAGTGCATGTAAATATTCAGTTATATTGCAGCAGGTAAACTTATCAATGAAATTAGCCATTAGTTTTAAAACCAAGTGTTAAAGTTGACTTTAAATAATTTGATTACAGAAAAAATGGGTAGTTATCATTTAGTTACACCATTTTCTTCAGTGCAAATCTGTATTTCAAATAAGATGAACGACGGCTAATTAATGATTCTCCAGGGGACTGGTTGACATGCAGCAAGTAAACAATGCAGGTTAATACTGCCTGCTATTGTAATTGTATATTTAGATTTTATGCCATTCATTTCTCTATGTATAATAAAATCTGGCCTGGCCTGGCCCGGCCCAGTCGAAAATAGAGCTCATCGGGCCAGGCCAGGCCAGGCCAGGCCAGGCCGGGCCAGGCCAGGCCAGAGATTAGAACATGCCATTTTACAGAAGGTTGGATGTATCTATCAACTAACCTGATGAGAAATAAATCTAACAGACGTTATTTTGTAATTTTTACATGAACTGCATATGAAATCAAATTTTACAGCTGTGCCTTTTCCTTTCAGTATATTTTTTTAATTGTAGATATATTGTAAGAAAAATACAGTGTCATGCTAGTACAGCTGCTAAAACAGAAAATTTATTTTATCGTGCGTTATTTCTTTTCTTTCTATAGCTGATACCTAATTCACATTAAACCGGGCGGTGCGCGATAATTCCTTGCGGATTTTTGGGCATCGTAGATGGCTATGGGCTACGGCGTATGTGTTCTCATTATATACAAGCATCGTGCCATTTTTGTACTGGTTCTATGTATGGAAATCGTACGAAGCCTGTACTGCTTCCGTGCATGAAGAGGCTGCGCAGAGAAGATACAAGGTAAAAGCCTGGACGGCAGTCTACGTGCTTAGAAATTCTGGGGGTCAGTCTGTCTACCATCTCCCGAAACATGGTAGGCTCGATTATGAGGTAAGCTTAGAAGTCCCCATAGGATTCCGGCATCAACTCCTGCATCAGGGTGTCCAAGTGTCCGAGGGTGGCCCGTCTCAGCAGCAAGGGTTTCACGCATACCGTCCTCTTCCTGTGCCTCTGTCGGGCCTGCTGCTCATCAAGAACGACCAGGCTTGTAATCATCTGCTCTTCTCCTGACCTGCCTCAACTGCAACCGCAGGTATGCCGCTCTGAGTCTTAGGAAAACTATCATTTCTCCGACAAATAATGAAAACATGTCGGAGATGGCCATTTATATATAACCATCTGAAAAATGTGGATGATGTGGCCGCTGTAGGGTTGCCGAACGATGATTGCTTACAATTCGTGCGTTTTCATGGGTACCGCACGGGCAGCAAGCGACAACCTTGCGGCTGTGCGAGGGCCGTGCAAAGGTCCCACGAGTCTACAATCTCCGTACGATTTCGTTTGGGCAACATATCCACGAAAAATCGCGCGTTGGCTGCACGATCAGCGCAAGGCCTCCTAAAGATGCCCGTGCAGGGATTTGCAATGCCATCTGCAACACGTCTACGAGTTACGGGATTTCGAATTTTCTAATTTGTATAACTTTTCACTAAGCAAAATCGTAGAGGCTGCGGAGCCCGTGAACAAAAATTGTTCTGCCGCCTCCTGCACGGAAAGGAGGATACGGGCAGTCTACGGGCTCCGAAGACACATCGCAGGCCAAATGTAAACTAGGCATTACTTGTTAAATATTCTCAGCTGTGTACATATACATGTAATTATTCTTTGTATCTTATTATATGATTTTTAGAAAACCCAGAGGATTACTTTTATGCAAAAATGATTATGTATAGCTTTATACCTTTTCACAATAGTGGAATGAAATATATAAAAATAACAGTTTAAGTTTACATTAATTTCTAATAGATGGTACGATGTAAACTTTGTTTCATAAACAACAATGACATTATTCTATGCACATCACATCTGTCAAATATTTTTTTTAAAATAGTGTGTCTTTCTTGATATTACTTTTGTATTATTATCATTATCTTAACTTACTGATCTGAACTTAAAAGACATTATGTACTATTCACAGAAAAAAAGCGAAAAAAATAAGTCACATATCTACCCATCAATAAGCTTTCAAATACACGCCAAATCGCACGAAATGACTTCTTAATTTAAAAATTTTCTGGGGGAGGCCCCCATACCCCCACCTGCGCGAACTTAAAAGACATTATGTACTATTCACAGAAAAAAAGCGAAAATATGAGTCACATATTTACCCATCAATAAGCTTTCAAATACACGCCAAATCGCACGAAATGACTTCTAAATTTAAACATTTTCTGGGGGCGGCCCCCATACCTCCACCTGCGTGAACTTAAAAAGACATTATGTACTATTCACAGAAAAAAAGCGCAAAATGAGTCACATATCTACCCATCAGTAAATTTTCAAATACACGCCAAATCGCACGAAATGACTTCTTAATTAAAAAATTTTCTGGGCGAGGCCCCCCATACCCCCACCTGCGGGAGGGGGTTACCCCCTCCCACACCTACCCCACATGTCAACTCGCACCCCCCTCCGAAAATTCCTGGTTACGCCTATGTTTTTGCCACTGACCGTTCCAAGGCGGTGTCCCACTGTGTTCCTGTATTTGTTTTGTCCTCGTGTGTTTGCTTTGTATGTGAGTGTGTGTGTTAGAAGTATGCACATCTGCGTGCTGTGGGTTTCGTTTTGGGGAGTTTGTGAAACGTGACATTCTCTGTTTGATATTTATCCTTGTTTTATTACTCAAGTAGCAAATAAGTCACAAAGACCTAATTCAATTAAAAGCGATATTAAAATAATCGTACGTCTCTGCCAGTGATGCTTTTTTTTTCATTAAATGAATCGCATACTACCATTCTATGATTTTGTAGATCGGATTTTTGAGCTGGTGGTTCTATACTAAACAATAAGTGCAGGAGTTCGATCACTGCAACTTCTTCAGTTTTTCAGGTGAGAGTTTTAGGTAATAACTCTATGGTCTAGAATTTAAGCATCTGCGCTGCTCTCCAATACTATTTATTGTTTTCTTTATCGTTCACTACCCGCCAATATCTTGAACTTAAGGAATTTCTTTATTGACCACCCCGCCAATATCTGGAACTGAAATATGCTATTTATAGTGCACTGCTCTCCAATACTTAGATTTTCTGTCTGGAACATTATCATCTTCGTTGTCATTCACTATCCTCAAATATCTCGAACTTGAGACCACCATCCGCTAATATCTGGAACTTAAATATACTATATATAAGATATCCTGACAGAATTTGAGTGAGCACCATCGCCCTATACTGATCTAAAATTTTATATAGTTTCATAAAATTCCGCCTATGGGTTAGTATTTTTGTGGGTATTTATGAATTTTAAAAGATTAAAGGCAATAACTCTGCAGCTGCTGAAGATATCCGGATGAAAGATGTGTATGCACCATCGTTCACAAGTGATCTATATTCGATGCATCAATTTATTACTTTGTTATGTTGGAATTGATGAATGGATTGTAAAACAATTAAAAGAGAATAACTGAAGTTACTGAAATAATCCTGACAATAGTTGCGCCAGCACCTATGCCCTGTAGGGGTATTCATTTGTATCAGACCAAATCAAGGGACATAATTCTACTTTTACTGGGTGAAGGGAAATAATGCTATATGTGAGGTTTGTTGATTCTGGCTACAATAGATTTTGAATGATAAGCATTCTCAATTTCAGACGGACGGCTGGATTGACAATGTAAAAGCTATATATCTCTGCCTTCGGCAGGGGATAACACGTGTAAGAAGTTTCAAAGCTATAACATCAGAGTAATAGTTTTTGGTCAACGTATTCATTTAACGATAATAAACAAAAACTGCAAAGTTAGGAAGCTATCGTTACCATGGTATTTTAGAAAAGTGGACCCAACAAAAAATTGGAACCAATTTAAAGCAAGAAATTTTCTAAGTAAATGAAGGGCCATAATTCTGACAAAATGCATGTCAGAGTTAAAAGTTCCTAGTCTACAAACTAACCTTATGATTATAAAAAAATCTGCAAAGTTTCAAAGCAATTATTCTTCTGTTGAGCAGTAAAGTTGACTTAGGCAAAACTTTTAACCAAGAAATTTAAATTTTCGCAATACAGAAAGAGCCATAGTTCGTACAAAGGCAATGATAAACAAGCTGCAAAGTTTCAAAGCTAAAGCTCCGATATATAGCATTTAAGAAAAAAAGGATCTTAACAAAACTTTTAACCAAGAAATTCAAATTAACTTAGTACAAAAAAGGCCATAATACTAAATAAATGCATATCAGAGTTATAATTCTTGGTCTACAAACTAAACTAATGGCGATAAACAAGTTTGCACTGTTTTAAAGTTGTAACTCTTAACGTAAATAAGTAAATGTGTATTGTTGTTTTTTTACTTGATGATTGATCGGCGATATTGCTTATCACTGGAAATATTTTTGCCCATATTGATTGAGCATGTTTACATTCCCAAAAAAGATGCCTTAAGCTCTCTCCTTTTTCCTTACAAGTGATACAAAGGCCATTAGACATTCCCATTAAATTTAACTTACGTTCAGTAAAAATAGTTCCATGGAGAAACTTCCATTGAAATTGCTTTGCTTAGGAAAGAAGCATATGATTTATAAATAGAAATCCATATATTTTCCCATTGAAAGCTTGTGCCAAATATTTCTTCCCATTTACATTCTACTGCAAGTTTATTTTGCTTAAAATTGTATATTTGTGAAACATCTTTCCGCTTTTCAAGTCAGTGTGGAGCTCCGCAAGATTAATTGGAAGTTTAGACTTCATTTCTAAAACGTTATCTTTTAATTTTACCACTATCGATCGTGGTATACTTTTATTTAATATTGACCATTCGGAGATCCAGTTACTTTTATATTGCAGTTTTTGAACAAGATTTTTTACTTTTGATGAAAGTGTTCTCTTAAGAGCCCCATATATCCCCTGTATTTATAACATTTCTTTTAGTAAATGATTCGAAAAACAGTGGTCTTTCTTTATACTCAATTTCAAAATTCCCAAAAATGGGTTCATGTTTTAGGTATTTTCTCTCTTGAATTGATACAATTTTCTTAAATTCTACCCAATCGGATCAACCGGTTTTGAATAAGAGAAGTTAGACGTTTTCTTATTAAAACTTAAACCTTTCAAAGAGGAACATCTACATAAAAATATGTAGTTTTTTATTATTCCTAATAAAGTCATGCATAAGCTTTGCTAGTATGTTGATATATCTTTCTGGAATACCTCTTGATTCTATTTAATAATAGCTTATTTTAGATACAAGGTAACTTTTCAGTAATAGTTTTTTGCCTTGAAATGTTAAGTTTCATATTATTTTCCATACGCTTAAACATGTTTTATTTTGTTTATTTTTCCATCCATACTACATCATCGTCGGCAGATTCCTACTGTTACTACAAAATATTCTTTGAAATCCGTTTTTTTTTTCTTCTTTATTTTACCTAATAACAACCCTGTTTTTTTTTTTCTTTATTTAATTTTGCTGCTGAAGCTTGTTCATATTGTGATTAATTGTGAAAAATGTACGGTAAAGACTTTCCGTTTTTACAAAACAAAAAATGTGTGTCATCGACAAATTGACCGATTCGCGCTTCTGGAGAAGAATTATTTTGCGACGGTAATTCTATACCCTGACTACTTGTATCTTTCCGTATCGCACATGCCATAGCTTCCGCTTGAATACTGTAAATCAGAGGAGTGACCGGGCAGCCTTGTTTGATGATTGAACGCGATATTTCGAAATAGTCTGACATAAACCCATTTGTTTGAATCGCTGTTTTTGAACCTTTTAACAACATATATATCCACTTCCTAAAGTTTGTTCCAAAATTGAATTTTTCTAAGCATTTATCAACCGATTCCCACTCCACGCGGTCAAATGCTTTTGATTGATCGAGGAAAATGATTAACCCTTCTTCATTTATCTCAACAATTTAGTTTATTACATCCTGAATATAGCGATTTGCTTCGCTTATAACTCACCTTTTTGATCGGAATGAATAAGTGAAGGTAGAATTGGCTTTAATCGCTCAGCTAGGCATTTTGATACAAGTTTGCAATCTACATTTAGTAGCGTGAGAGGTCGCCGTTTTTTTTTTGTTTTTTTTTTTCAAATTTCCCTTTACCCGCTTTTATATACGAGTGATAAAATACCTTTGTACATAGCACTTGATAACGAATAATTTCCTAACATTTCTGTTAAAACTTCTTAAAAAATCCGATTTAATAATATACCAAAATTTTGAATACCACTCGCTCGTAATACCATCTTCTCCCGGCGATTTTGACAGCTTAAATGCCTTTTCAAGTTCATCTACTGTTATGTATCTTTCTAAATTTTCCTTATTTTCAGTATCAAAATTTTGATCAATATTTTTTAGCAAAGTTTCAGCAGCCGCTACGTTAATACATTTCGTTCTTAACAACTTCTTGTAGAATTTACACTGTTCAGATAAAATGGAACCAATACCTTGCTTTAATTCGCCCGTATCTGTTTTGATTTTTGACCAAGGCATTTCTTTGCCTCGCTTCTTTTCTAGCTTTGTACGCAGATCTTTTATTTCCTTCAATGTATTTTGCTTTTGATCTTAATTTATACTGAGCATTTAATTGATCATAATAATAAGCTGAAATTTCATTCATAACTCTTTCCATATTCTTTTTGTTTTCTTGACTATTTTCCATTTTTCCATGGTTTTAAATTTAGTTAATTTCATTTCTGAATCTGCAATATTGTGTTTATTTTGAAAAAAAAAAATGACCGAGATTAATTTAATTTTACGTTTAGCTATATCACACCAATCGGTTAATGAACAGAAATCGTTTTTTTTTTTTCGCCATGTATTCCAAAATCGTTTATTTGTTTTTACAACCTATATAAGTTGACCTACACAAAAACCTTTTTAACCAAACATTTCCAATTTTCTAACTATGAAAAGGCGCATAATTCTGACAAATTGCAAGCGAGAGTTATGGTTCTTGGCCAACATATTCAAGTAATAATGATAGACAAATCTACAAAGTTCTTGTAATATTTAAGAAACAAGAACTGTCGGAGGACAGCAACGCTCGACAATTCAACATCATAGAACCTGTACAGTATTCAGCTCACCAGAGTGAACAAGTGTGTGAAGTTTCTACCCATTCCCATCAGGTACCGAACGACCAGTTTTCATACAAAAACTTAAGCATAACACTGCTAAGTCGAAAAGGGCATAATTTTGTAAGAATGCAAAGTAGAATTATGAAACTTTTGCAATGCAACTCAGATCATCACAGTGAACAAGAGTGTGAAGTTTCATCTATTCCAATCGGTAGGTATTGAGATACCAGCTTACATGCAAACCCATAACCAAGCCGGAACGCAAACACCAGAGCGGACGCTGGCGCATAGTCAAGTCGAATGGCTCTATCTATTTTCCGAGTAGCCGAGTTAAAAAGGACCTTACAAAAATTTTAACTCAGAAATTCAAATGTTCTAAGAATTAAAAGGGCTATAATTCTTATAAATTGCAAGTGAGAGTTATTGGCCTACGTACTCACCTAATGTATTACAGCTCTTATAGTTTTGAGAAGTGCACTTAAACAAAACTCTTAACAAAACAAAAACAACGCCGAGTGACAATACCTCGTATATTATTTCTTAAGAACCAGAAAGCTTAAAAAGGGTTGTTTGTTAAATATATGCCCTCTATTATGGCCGTCAGAATCAAGTTGGTATGTCATTTTGTATGTTGCAAGCCCGTAGCTACACTGAGGCACAGGGAGGCCAGTGCCTCCATGTTTTTGCCAAGATATGAAAA
Organism: Mercenaria mercenaria; assembly: GCF_021730395.1. NCBI lineage: Eukaryota > Metazoa > Mollusca > Bivalvia > Venerida > Veneridae > Mercenaria > Mercenaria mercenaria. The sequence goes on along the minus strand of NC_069377.1, from coordinate 40,833,472 downwards.
AAATTGTAATGAGGCACTGAATATTGAAATAACAAGCTGATGAGCTTATTTCCGTTTTGTCACCCATTTACCCATTTATTACCGTCGCTACATCATATTTATCGTACAAGCCACGAACAAGCTAGTCGTCGGAGAAAGTCGACTGGTAGATCGTGCAGAAACAGATTACATCCTGTCCGACTGATTTTGATGTTGTCACAGTACAATTCGCTTTAGGTGATGACCCGATGTTCGGGGAGGCAGAGAATGGAAATAAATATTCCGGCTTTAAGATTAAAATTCAAAGCTCATTATTTATTAAAGTGCACAGCGCCTCTGCCCTGATCAACATATAATTGTTCTTTTTTTATTTCTCAATTGCAAGACTCAACATAAAACAATTATTCTAAACGTCGCCAGCAAATATGATTATTTTTCTAATATCAAAAATTTAATCGTTTTCTTTTCACGACCAAAAACGAAAATTCCTTCGTCAGGCTAGACGCTAGATAAATTTTGAAAACAAGTGATCAGTAATAAAATGTATTTTCTTACTTTACTTAAGAGTAGTCTAACTAAAGTACGCCATTTTCTTTAAAGTTAGCATGTATAAGATCCGATATGATTTTCATCAGATTTGTTTTGTTTATTTTGAGGGTGTTTTTTAATTCTAGAGGAGTCAAAATTGCAATTAAAACAAATTTAAAGTGGTGTTCCAAACGACCGAAATCTGCAATGCAATAGAAATTGCACTATTGTACGGTGGCACAGAGGTGACATCCGCAACACTTTATTTATATTGTGGCCACAACTTAGTAAATTGTGGCCACAACTTAGTAAATCGTGGCCTCAACTTAGTAAATCGTGGCCACAATTTAGTAACTTGTGGCCACAACTTAGTGACCACGACTTATTAGCCAATCGAAAGGATAAATAGCTGGATAGACGGACGGACGGATGAATAGATTGGATGGTACCTACGTACCTACCTACTAATTTATTTGTCTGTACTTCCGTCCGTCTATCTTTCCTTCCTGTATCACACTTTGCAGTGATGTAGACATTTTTGTGCGTCCATTTCGTATGGTTGCTGATTTCTGCCATTTTGCGTTATCTGCGCAACCCTGTCGAGCGAAAACACGAGATTTAGCGGGTTAAAATGCGGGGACGCAAGCTGAAAACTCTCTATTGAGTGGGGAAGCGGAGCGAAAACACGATAATTACCACAATTTGAGAATTAGTAGCTGGTATGTCAGGGGTGGGGAGCGAAAACACAACAATTAGCGCTGCTTAAACGTAGTATTTCTGAACCGCGCCCCGACATCCAGTTACCAAATTTCACCCCACGATCTTGTTAATCATCATGTTTCCGCTCCTTGCCCCCACTAAATAGCGAGTTATCACCCCGAACACCCACCATTTTAACTTGTAAATTTCACGTGTTTTCGCTGGGCGCGGTCACCAGGCGAAAACTCGTTATTAAACGTTTAAGCAGTGCTAATTATCGTAATTTTGCACCGCGCCCCAGACATACCAGTTACTAAATCGCCCTTGCTGGGTTTCGGCCTGCGTTCTCGACATTTTAACTAGCTAATTTTCGTGTTTTCGCTCGACGGGGCCGCGGGCTGAAAATATAATTTAATTGGGCTAAAACACGAATTGGCAGAATTTAGCATCCTTACAAATTGGACGTGCATAGAAGTGTCTACGTCCCTGCAACGGGTTAAACAGGAATGGAAGATAGATAGACGGACAGAAAGACAAATAAATAGGTAGATAGGTAGGTACCATCCAATCCATCCGTCCGTCAATTCTTCCGTCCATCGGTCTGTCCCTCCGTCGATCCATCCATCTATCTATCTTTTATTCCTGTTTAACATTTGCTGGTACGTAGACACTTTTGTGCGCTCCTATTTTGCACTCCTATACAGCAGCGAAGAAAAAAGCAGTCGTTTCGATTGGCTAATTCTGTCATTCCGCGTTTTAGCCCTATTAAATTATATTTTCGTCTCGCGGCCCCGTCGAGAGAAAACACGAGAATTAACATGTTCAAATGTCGAGAAAGCAGGCCGAAACCCCGCCAGGGAGATTTAGTAACTGGGGTGTCTGGGGCGCGGGGCGAAAACACGATAATTAGCGCTGCTTAAACGTTTAATAGCGAGTATTCGCCTGGTGAGCCCGCCGAGCTAAAACACGTGAAATTTACCACTTATAATGGCAGTGGTTAGGGGCGATAATTCGCTAATTAGCGGGGGTGAGGAGCGAAAACATGATAATTAGCAAGATTGCGGAGTGAGATTTAGTAACTGGAATGTCGGGGCGCGGTTCGAGAACACTACGTTTTAAGCAGCGCTAATTATTCGCTACCCGCCCCCGACAAACCAGTTACTAATTCTCGCCCCGCGACCCCGGTCATTATCGTGTTTTCGCTCCGCGTCCCTGCAAAAATAGAGAGTTTTCAACCTGCTTCTTCGCATTTTAACTTGTTAAATTTCCTGTTTTCGCTCGACGCAAAATGGCAGAATTCAGCAACCATACGAAATCGACGCACAAAATGTCTACGTGAGAGAGGTGAGACAGGAATGGAAGATAGATAGATAGACGGACGGAGTACAAACGAATAAATAAGTAGGTAGGTACGTAGGTACCATCCAATCTATTCATCCGTCCGTCCGTCTATCCATCTATTTATGGTTTCGATTGGCTGATATAAGTCGTGGTCACGAGTTATTACTAGTATATTGTGGCCACAACTTATCAAATTGTGGCCACAATTTACTAACTTGTGGCCACGATTTACTAAATTGTGGCCACGATTTACTAAGTTGAGGCCACGATTTACTAAGTTGTGGCCACAATTTAATAAGTTGTGGCCACAATGCACTAAGTTGTGGCCACAATTTAAATACAGTGTTGCGGATGTCACCTCTGTGCCACCGTACTATTGGGATAATTTGATGATAAATTCAAATATGCTTTACGTATTTAAACAAAAAGTTCCTATCAACACCCCTTTACACCCCTTTATTTTTTTCAGTCTCAATGTCATTGCGACCTGGAAGTTTGGCCCACTGGCTACTATAAACCAATACAGGCCATCTACCGACAGCAGATATCGATGACTGAAATGTCAAATCGTTTTTGTTTTTTTTATATTATTTATAGTCTGCCAATATCTTGAGAAAATGTGACTTCTGATGGCATTTTTTGTTAATGCTCGGATATTAGTATAAAACTGTTCCTTAGGATCGAACATGAAATTTAAAAGGGGCTGTCGCCTTCTAGGGTCCCTCATTACAGTACAATGGGGGTCAAAGGTCAAATAAGTGCATTTACAAATAAACTGTGCTGCTGTGCACTCGTTTTATTTACATATACCATTTAAATTGGTTTAAATATTGTGTCTCAACGCCCTTTAGTATTTTGTAAATAAAACTGATGATAATATATAAAATATATATATAATATATATAATAGATCTATTATAAAGAATAATATGTATCTGGGAAAAGTGGCATACGATGGCAGTGTGTTTTACTTGGCATGTTTGCTAATGTGGATTAAGTAGAGAAATATTTTTGGAACTGTTGTATCCAAGGGTTATTTCTATGTAATTTCAAGGTCACAGACATGTCAAGGTCAAAACTGATCTTTTAAAAATGACTTTTAAGTTATTAAAGGTAGCAAAATGGTACGTTTATTAACAATATACTCAACTACTTTTCTAACTCTACACCTGTTACCCTTTATCGCCAAATTTTGACGGATTATTATTATTATTATTATTATACCAGATTTATATAGCGCCCTTTTCATGATTTGAATGAATGTTTTACACAATGTTAAATGATTATTTTATTATAATATAACATAAAAACGATCATAGCCTGGTGTAAATTCATTTAACTGCAAGGGTAACAATAAGGTAACCCTTAAATTAAAAGTCACATAATTAGTATTTCTAAGTCACAGTAGTACACTTTGATCCTCGTTAAACAATTTGTCCAAAATTTTCATTCAAATCTGTCAAAATTTGGCAGAGATAAAAACAAAAGTCAGGTGTGAAGTTACAAAAATTATATTTATAAAATGACACTGCAAATGCATTTCTTGCATTTCAGGCTGCAATAAAATTTGAATTTAAGCTTTGAACTGACTATAAAAAAGAATATTTACATATGGTACTCCTTCTGACAGAAAATATGATAGGTTTTGAGGAAGAAGACTACAGCGGAAAATAAATTACATATAAATGTATAAAATTCGCACGTAAATAGTTAAAAATTACTTTACTGTCATGTATACAAACAAGTATTTTAGCTCAATCAGTAGAGCGCAGGTCTAAGGATCGCGGGGTCGTGAGTTCGATCCCCGGGAGAGGTAAATGTTCTCCATGACGATTTGACAATAGACATGGTCAGAAGTAATTTCGGCAGTTACTTGCGGGGAAAAGGCTACTACTTGTAGAGACTCCAGAACACTGATTAGGTTAATTGACCGCCGTGAAATGACTAAAATACTGTTGAAAGTAACATATATAATATTATTATATGGAATCCTTCTCCAGCCCCTAAAGAAATGATTTCAAAGCTGGTGATGATTCATTATATGATATATATTTATGTTAATTTGTCCACGCGGTGGTGGTTAAATAGGACCATTTTAGAAGAATAACTGAAATATTGGCCACAACATAGATTTACACAGTACATGTACGGTAATTAACTAAACAGAACAGATATGTAGGATTTCAACCAGTTAATCTATACACTATTCCTTTAATTTGCTGTAATATAGTTCTTTCCTTTTACTATCGGTTAGGGATTTATCGTCATATTTTATGTATTTGCAATTAAGAAGCACATTTCAAGAACTAGATTTTCTATCACCGAAGCTCTTAATGCGATATTTGCATAATTTTATTCTGAAAATTCAGCACGCTATTTCTGTTTCGATCTTTTTTTATCTCCGGCTTTACTTCTACACTCTCACTTCCTGTTCAAAACAAAGTTGAAAACGAATCAGATCGTAACAATATACAAATCTGACACTTGGTTTCAGATAGGATGTCCTTGATAACATTGTGAAAACAAAGCTTGTGTCATGACACTGAAACATTAGTCATTCAGATATTTTACAAATAAAAATGTAAAAATAAAGATATAAAAACATCAGAAGGTTGCTCTAGAAGTTTTATAATAGAAACATTAACCCTTTACTCCATAGATACGCTTTTTACCACCTCTATCCATTCCCTGATAGATACCCTTTTTACCACCTCTATCCATTCCCTGATAGATACTCTTTTTGACGCCTTCAAGTTTAAAAGCAAATTATGAATAAAGTACAACATCAAGGAATCCCAAAAAAGCATTTTTGTAAAGTTTAAACCATGTACAAATGATATCTGTCAAAAAAATATATGGTTTACATTTGATTTTTAATGGTAATTTAAACCTGAAATGAGGTAGTGTATTTTTGGGAAATTGCTGTGAGGAAAGTTTCATCTTGAGCTAAAATTAGCCTGATCAAGGCTAATTATACCCCCAAGTTTATCTTTACAAATTATGAATTTGTGTAGTACTTATTTGTACAAATTGTGAATTTGTGCAAGCTAAAAATAGTACTGTAATTTTTTTTTAGGTTTCTGCATTTCCCAGGTGATTTAGAAAGCGGAACTTTTTTTCTCAATGGATTTATATAAAAAATATACACTTTATGATGGATTAAAAAAGTAACTGTTGCAAATACATATTGGTCTGATTTACCCTGAAGACAAATTAACAGCTAATTACCTGCTGCACTAAGGAATTTTATGACATATGTCTGTATATTACCTATCAGTGTGGGGTATGGTTGATTGGGGTGATCTTTGGATAATTGGCATGTGCTATGGATAATTGTAGGCAACTTTGATGTTAATCCAATTAAGAAATTTTACTGATAAGTGTTTTTATAAGCTGATAAAATTGCTTTTGATCAATTATTCTTATAAAAACATTATGTAACTAATATACCAGGGGAAAAATGCAGAAATAAGTAAGTACCATCAATAGAAAAGTAGCTAAAATTATTATAGAAAAGTAAACTAATGGGTTTAAAGCTTTGTATGTCAAGAAATATTTATCACACTTTTATGTAAAATGTACCATTAGAAAGAAAATTTAATTGTGAAAAAACTTTATGTTGGTTACTAAGTGTTTAAAACAATATTAAATATAGTAATATTGAATTGAATAACACAGGTATAAATTCTGCATTTTTCCCCAATATCCTGTATGGAGATAGTGTACTGATTATCAGTAAAGCTGTATGGATATGAAATAATCTGGAAAGTAGATCCCTCGGAAGCACCGAGAACAAGGCAAACAGTGAAAATTGCAGACTCGGTTTGATTGAGTCTGTTCATGAGCAGTAATGGAAAATGCAACACTGCCCACGCCCCCTAGCACCGGCTTAAGCAGTATTCAATCTTCAAATCTAAATGAGTTGAAATCAATGATCCCGAAGGACCAGAAAATATAACAACACTGAGATGAAGTCGGGGCGACTTTTTACGGCCGCCACACAGTACTTAACACCCGCTGTTGTGAAGTAAATAAAATCTGGAAAGTAGATCCCTCGGAAGCACCGAGAACAAGGCAAACAGTGAAAATTGCAGACCCGGTTTGATTGAGTCTGTTCATGAGCAGTAATGGAAAATGCAACACTGCCCACGCCCCCTAGCACCGGCTTAAGCAGTATTCAATCTTCAAATCTAAATGAGTTGAAATCAATGATCCCGAAGGACCAGAAAATATAACAACACTGAGATGAAGTCGTAAGCCTAATTAGGCTAAATGTATATGGAGTAAAGGGTTAAGGCTCATTCACTGAAATATTGAAGTTATACCTTCCGATATTTTCATGATTGCTGACAGATGATGGTTCAACTAATCAAAATGATGATATACGGTGGTTCAATAGTTACCAAGAGATATACAAAATTGTAATGCGTAAAAATAACTTCCTGCAGGATGAGAAGAGCACGAAGAAGAGATTTGAAATTCAAAACGATGGATTTATAATGAACAAATAATGCCGATTGAATAAGTCAGGCTAAGACATCTGTAGCTTGTGAAGTGTTTTGGGGTTTATTCATTTTTTATATAAGGGTAAGAATATTTATTTATTTGGGTTTTACTGCGCACCAACACAGTATAGGTTATATGGCGCCAAAATAAGGGTAAGAAGTTATTTCTATATAAGGGTAGTTCATTCTAACATTCCAAGTTTGTATTAGAAAGTATCAAAAATGGCAAAAATCTGGTTTATAACAAAAAAAATGCACTTATTGACCTTTGACCTTGTGATGTGACCTTTCTATGACCCTTAGAAGGCGACAGTCCCCCCGAGAAGTTTCCAATATTCATAAAGTTAACAATGAACATGGCTGTCGGGCATTAACAAAAAAATGTCATCAAAGGCAATTTCTAGACCTCTTTTTTGGGATATATAGGCAGACTATTAGTAGAAACGGTTTTCAGTCTAAACGTCAGTGGACTTGACCTTCTGAACCCTTAAATAAAAGGAAACAATCCTATGAAGTCTGGCGACTGTTGGCAAGAGTTCTTAATTTATTGAATGGAAACCGTTTTCGGTTTCAATGTCACTGTGAATACAACCTTTGACCTACTCGCCCCAGTAACTACAGGGGTTATATACAGACAACTGGCTGTCATCCAATTACCCATTAGGCCTAAAATAATTCCGGTAATATGCTAAAAAATAGGGTAGGTAGGTAGGTCGTAATTTTTTTAGGATTTTTTTTTTGAGACTTTTCGGAAATTACTTTTGTGTCAAAAAATGAATACAAATGAGGTTATGCCTCTAGAGCAACAGTAAGTTGATTTCTAACATCATTTAAAGCATAGAATGTGCATGTTTGCAACTTTTTGTTAAAAAGTTGAAAACAATTTTCTCCAAGGCCATAAAAATACTTAGGGTCGAGCCAAAAATTTAGGGTAGGTCGGGATACTGGAAACAAACAATTTTTTTTACGCGTTACAACTGTAAGTTAATTGAGTGGAACCCATTTTGAGCCTCTAGATCATACTGACACTGACCTACAGACTCCTCGAAACACAAGGGGTCATCTACTGACCGCGGGCAATCATCCTATGAAGTTTGACCGAAGCGTTTTTAGCTATTCAGCAGAAGCTTTTTTTTCGGCATCAAGGTCGCTGTGACCTACTGATCTATGAATTGTGATGACGACGGGCCAAAGTGTTTTTATGCTATTTAAAGGAAAGCGTTTTCGGTCTCGATGTCACTGTAACCCTGACCTTTGACCTATTGACTTTCAAAATGGGTCATCTACTGGTCGCCGGCAAATATCCTACGAAATATGACAAATGTAGACCTGTCATTTTTTAGTCATTGAGTAGAAAATATTTTCAATCTCGAGGTCATGCTGAATTTGACCTTACCCTACAAACGAGTCATCTTCGAACTGCAGCAATCATTCTATGAAGTTTGACAACATTAGGCAAAAGTGTTCTTTTTGTAATAAAGTTGTTTTCAGTCTTAAGGACACTGTAGTATTGACCTTAAACTAAACTCCCTTTAATATAATAGGCGTCACTTCCTGTCCTAAGGCAATCATTAAACCAGAGCTGTTTGAAAAACATATATGCCCTCGATACTGACTTCAAATCACTTGCCCCTCATCAATGTGTGATCGAGCCTCACTCGCCAAACCTAACCTAATAAATTGAAGTATGTAGGCCAAACAGATCTCAAGATATTGCTTTAAAATGGATTTGACCCTAACTGACCTTGACCTTTCACCTCATGAGCCGGAAATTATTAGGAGACTAAACATCCAATAAAATATGAAGGCTCAATGTCAAATAGTTATCAAGTTTCGTGATCATAGGCCCAAGCGTTCTCAAATTATCGTCCAGAAACAGTTTAACTGTTCCGAGTTACTGTGACCTTGACATTCGACCTACTGGTCTCAGAATCAATAGGGGTCATCTGCTGGTCATGACCAACCTCCCTATCAACTGTCATGATCCTAGGCCTAAGCGTTCTTGAGATATCATCCAGAAACTGATTGGTCTACGGACCAACATACAGACCAAGAGACCGACATCTGCAAAACAATAAAGAAGGAGGGCATAACAAGTTTGACAGCTGGAGGCCAAAGTGTTCTTTAATTATAGAGCAGAAACCATTTTCGGTCTCAAGGTCACTGTGATCTTTCGGGTTCCATATTAATATGGATCATCTACAGTCAACATGCAATCATCCCATCAAGTTTGACGATTGTGGGGCCAAGTATTCTTTAGTTATTGACTGGAAACCAGATTTCCTACTGACAGACAAACATGCAATGAGCAAAGGGAATTTTTTTCCTAACATTGTTCATGAAGATATCAACTGAAGGAACATTCTTATTTTTCAAACCTTGTTCCTTAACTGGAGGTACAGTTGTGCTAGTGGAGAGCATTGTCCTAATCCAGAGGTTACTGGGTTGAATGTTATTGTTAGCGAATATTTGCTATAGCCTCCACAATCCCTTATAATGGAGTAAATACTGTTCTCCATGAGCAGAAAACAAATGAAGGCCAATATGGACAATAATTGCTCACAAATTTAGGGCCACACAAAGGACACCTTTGTGACATTATCTTAAAACTTATCCAGCTGTTGTTTTTTTTAAAGCTCCTACATCATTATATTCAGTAATTTAAAACTGACCATGCCCTCTAGTGGTCATGTTTTCCATAAATCAAACTAATTTGAAAACTCTTGGTACAGCATCCCTGTAAGCTGGAGTAACAGATCAGTTATTTCATTCAAGAAAAATTCCTGTAAACTTGCGTTGAAATTGGCTTAGATGTTCCTAAATGAAATTTGTGGATACTGGATGATGGGCATTCAAGGATCCTTTGACAATTCAGGATCCTAAAATACCATGAGCTGTTAGGAAGTAAAATAAGTGATGTGTATTGTACGAGAGATCATCAAGTGAACAACTGTTATGAAGTTTTGATCCGTTTCCACAAATGGTACTAAAGATACCAGCTTATGTACAACTAGAATGTGTCTGTAGGACGACACAGGTTGTGCCCCCACTGGTACATTTGTCACAGATAAGGGGCAATAATTCATATGTTTGAAGTCTTAAGGGGGTATAGCCATATAAAGGATTCATTATTCTAGGCCATATACTTTTTGTGCTATGAGCATCACAAACAAAAAATCCACTATTTTGGCTATTTCAAGGGCTGTAACTCTGTAATAAGTGCAATAATCTCAAGAAGAATGCCAAGTGTGCAAGGTCACATCATGATAAAGACTCATGCAAGGTTTCATGAATTTACATCAAATACTTTTTGAGCTAGGAGCATCACAAGGTGAAAATTAGCATTTTTTACTTTTTCAGGGGCCATAACTCTGAAAATAGGGGCGGAGCCTAAAGAAAAGTAGGAGGTGTGCAAGTTTATGTCATGATAAAGACTCATGCAAGGTTTCATTAATTTATATTAAATACCTTTTGAGTTAGGTGCATCACAAGGTGAAAATGTGCATTTTGACTATTTCAGGAAATAGGGGGTGGAGCCACACGAAAAATAGGAGGTAAAGACTCATGCAAGGTTTCATAAATTTATATCAAATACATTCTGAGATAGGCACGTCACAAAATTTTTTCGGGCGCATGGACAAGACTAAATCTATATGCCCCTTCCACTGAGGGGTAAGGGGCACAAAAACTTAACCTAAATAAATGTTAAGCTCCACTGATGAATAGCTCTGCCTATTCTCTGAATAGTCAAGCTAACGATATGAACCAATAAGAACTAACAAAACTGTGTATTCACATTTTATTGACTTTCATACTGACAATGAATAAATAAATCGGGGTAACACTAAAACACTTTTGGTGTACAAGTGTTTTCATGCTTACTCAAAAGTGCTTAGCACCAGAGTGACAAAGCAATGAACACTACAAATTTAAGCACGATCAATTAAACATCACTTCACAGCACTGTTATGATTTTTAAAAATCGTCTTGCCAGCTTTGGAACAATGGATCAATTCATTTCATTTATACAATACAATATAATAATTTTATTTAGCTTTAAGCAATGTTACAATGTTTTTAGCTACAAGCAGTCGAAGAGAACACAAAGAGAACATGAAATTTCCATATTAACATATAACCTGCATATATTCATTGATAACAAATCCAATTATTTCAAAAAGTCCCAGGTAACTGACATCTATAAGAATGAAGTTTAACATAATGTAAACAAGAGGACCATGATGGTCCTGAATCGCTCGCCTGTTCCCACATGACCCAGTTGTGAACTGAGTATGACGTCGTTTTTTCTATTATTTGACATGGTAACCTAGTTTTTGAGCTCATGCGACCCAGTTTTGAACTTGACCTAGATATCATCAAGATAAAAATTCTGACCAATTTTCATGAAGATCCATTGAAAACTATGGCCTCTAGAGAGGTCACAAGGTCTTTCTATTATCTGACCTAATGACCTAGTTTTTGAAGGCACGTGACCCAGTTTTGAACTTGTCCTTGATATCATCAAGGTGAACATTCTCACCAATTTTCATGAAGATCTCATGAAAAATATGGCCTCTAGAAAGGTCACAAGGTTTTTCTATTTTTATACCTACTGACCTAGTTTTTTACCGCATGTGACCCAGTTTCGAACTTTATCTAGATATCATCAAGGTGAACATTCAAACCAATTTTCATGAAGATCCACTGAAAAATGTGGCCTCTAGAGAGGTCGAAAGGTTTTTCTATTTTTAGACCTACTGACCTAGTTTTTGACCGCAGCTGACCCAGTTTCAAACTTGACCTAGATATCATCAAGATGAACATTCAGACCAACTTTCATACAGATCCCATGAAAAATATGGCATCTAGAGAGGTCACAAGGTTTTTTTATTATTTGACCTACTGACCTAGTTTTGATTGTATGTGACACAGTTTCAAACTTGACCTAGATATCATCAAGGTGAACATTCTGACTAACTTTCATGAAGATCCATTGAAAAGTATGGCCTCTAGAGATGTCACAAGGTATTTCTATATTTTGACCTACTGACCTAGTTTTGGACCGCACGTTACCCAGTTTCAAACTTGACCTAGATATCATCAAGATGAACATTCTGACCAACTTTCATAAAGATATCATGAAAAATGTGACCTCTAGAGTGGTCACAAGCAAAAGTTTACGGACGCACGGACGACGGATACTGCGCGATCACAAAAGCTCACCTTGTCACTTTGTGACATGTGAGCTAAAAAACAGGTATCAGAAAATTAATGCAACATTTCTTAAGAAAGCTTTAAAACTTAATTACTGACTGACTATATGTCATTGAAATACATGAGAATTAGTTGCTTTTACTAATTTTTACAAAGAAAATCAAAAATAGTTTGTAACGCCTTAAACATGTAAGCCTCCGTGGCAGTATTGGTAAAGACAGCAGAAAAGATTTTATTGCCACCGTGGTCTGGTTTCGATTCCTGACGCTGGAATCTTTTTTTCTTGATTTGGCAATTTTAAGATTGTTTAGAAATAGAAAATCCTACTCTTTTTTTCACAATATGACCAAAATTCAATTTTAAAGAAAGATCATTTTTAGCCGAAATCTGGAGGTCAGTGCCATTAATATTCTGCTGAAAATTGCCTGCAGGCAAGATATATGCCAATTCATGCAGTGCACATCCGCAGTTACATTCTCTTCTGATGGATAATTTGAAGTCGAGAAATGTTTGTAACATATAAAAGCAAAGCAGTAGGTATTTTTGTGCAAGCCACAATAGAACTTCAAAAGTTCTTAAGCCATAAAATATTTCAAACACTAACAGAAATCTTATTTAAGACTGGTCTAAGAAACTTGTGCAACATCGTACACACTGTTCATACACCTTTTCAAATCCAGACAGGTCACCACCAGCATCCTGAAATGAAAAATGGAGATTACTTCAACACTATATTTATGGAGAACACTATTATGATTCTGCTATGGAGAAACCTATGAAACTGAAACAAGAAGGAACATGAAAAATACTTTTATGTGGAGGGATAAAATAGTGATAAGAAAAAGAATTTACCCTTTGACTCCAATAATGTACACATGAGATGAAATTTATATGCAGGGCAATTTTCCCTGCCAAGTCCAGGGTTTATTAGGAATTGTAATTTCCATGCAAAATTTTAACCTGCATTTCCCAAGTAAAAACAAGAGGGCCATGAAGGCCCTGTAGCCCTCACCTGACCTATTGACCTAAAGATCATCAAGATCAACATTCTGACCAAGTTTCATTAAGATATGGTCATAAATGTAGCCTCTAAAGTGTTAACTAGCTTTTCCTCTAATTTGACCCAGTGACCTAGTTTTTGCCCCCACATGACCCAGATTCAAACTTGACCTAAAGATCATCAAGATTAACATTCTGATTAAGTTTCATGAAGATACAGTCATAAATGTGGCCTCTAGAGTGTTAACAAGCTTTTCCTTTGATTTGACCTAGTGACCTATTTTTAAACCCATCTGACCCAGATTTAAACTTAACCTATAGATCATCAAGATTAACATTCTGACCAAGTTTCATTAAGATATGGTCATAAATGTGGCCACTACAGTGTTAACAAGCTTTTCCTTTGATTTGACCTAGTGGCCTAGTTTTTGACCCCACATGACCCAATATCAATCTCGTCCAAGATTTTATTGAGGGTAACATTCTGACCAAGTTTCATTAAGATTGGGCCAAAATTGTGACCTCTAGAGTGTTAACAAGCTTTTCCTTTGATTTAACCTGGTGACCTAGTTTTTGACCCCACCTGACCCAGATTCGAATTTGACCTATGGATCATCAAGATTAACATTCTGACCAATTTCATTAAGATATGGTCATAAATGTGGCCTCTAGAGTGTTAACTAGCTTTTCCTTTGATTTGACCCAGTGACCTAGTTTTTGACCCTACATGACCCAGATTCAAAACAAACCTTGAGATCACCAAGATTAACATTCTGACCAAGTTTCATGAAGATATATCATAAATGTGACCTCTACAATGTTAACAAGCTTTTCCATTGAATTGACCTGGTGACCTAGTTTTTGACCCCAGATGACCCAATATCAAATTAGTCCAAGATTTTATTTAGGATAACATTCTGACCAAGTTTCATTAAGACTGGGCCAAAATTGTGACCTCTAGAGTGTTAACAAGCTTTTCCTTTGATCTGACCTGGTGTCCTAGTTTTTGATCCCAGATGACCCAATATCAAATTCGTCCAAGATTTTACTGAGGGTAACATTCTGACCAAATTTCATTAAGATTGGGCCAAAATTGTGACCTCTAGAGTGTTAACAAGCTTTTCATTTGATTTGACCTGGTGACCTAGTTTTTGACCCCAGATGACCCAATATCAAAATCGTCCAAGATTTTATTGAGGGTAACATTCTGACCAAGTTTCATTAAGATTGGGCCAAAATTGTGACCTCTAGAGTGTTAACAAGCTTTTCCTTTGATTTGACCTTGTGACCTAGTTTTTGACCCCAGATGACCCAATATCGAACTCGTCCAAAATTTTATAGAGGTTAACATTCTGACTAAGTTTCATTAAGATTGGGCCAAAATTGTTACCTCTGGAGTGTTAACAGTCCAATTGTTGACGACGGACGGATGGACGACGGACACAGGACGATCACAAAAGCTCACTTTTGAGCACTTTGTGCTCAGGTGAGCTAAAAAAGGAAAAACTTTGCAAACTTATGATTCAAAGTTATGGAACATGCATCTTTCACCATGTTTTATCCACCTGCATAACTTATATAGTTTCAATTCAGTATTTGCACTAACTTGACTACTTTGAAATCTCTAAGGGACATAACTCTGAATGCACATTATTGTACACTGTCACCATGAGCAAGTACAGCAAATTTCAATTGATTACCTTAAGCATTGAAGGAGTTACCAGATTTTATAAATTTTCAAACCGGATTTCTAAGGAGTATAAATCTGGTGATTTTGCAAGAAGTGTTGTACAACAGTGTTTACTCTGTCAATATGAGTAAGTACAGCAAGTTTCAAATGCATGTCTTGAGAAATGAAAAAGATATTAGATTTCATAACAAACATTCTAATATGCTTGTTTCTGTTAAAACACGACTGCGCTAAAATGACGTCACATTAACGTGCGATGACATCTATGTTTTTATTGCGACCAAGAAAGAGCGCTACTATATTTTATCTACTGTTTTAGATTAAGGGCATATTAGAATCAAAATAATGTATAGCAAAATCGTGTCTTACCTAAACTAATACACTCAAAAGCAGTTATATGTCGCCAGAATAATCACTCAGGCTACGCCCTCATGAAATTATTCTGTGGACGTATAAACCTCTTTCCATGTATTAATAATGTTAAAACACGGTTTTTCTATACATTATTTGTTTAATTAACTTTTAAATACACACGCTGATGCTGGGCTAGAGAAATAGCTTTCCTTATTCTTTGATTAGCTGAGATAAAAAAAAATTTAATGAAAGAAAGACGAAAGAGAAAGATCGAGCCACTGTAAGCATAATCATAATAAACATACAGTGGTAAAATATTCCAGAAACCATAAACTATTTGGAATTGATTACAGTGCATACAGAGACTGAATTTCACACATATATCATATTTAACAAAATGTTTTCTAATAGAGCAAATGTGACACTTAAACATGAATTATTAATCCAAACAACTCGTGAATCATGATAATGAAACATTTTATCAGGAAATCTCTGAATTAATCCTTTAGAAAGGTTGGGAGTTATTTACTTAAGAGTTGCCATACTTGCTTCATCATGGCTCATTGCTATTCATATATTCAATCATTTTCAAATACAGACTCTCAATGAACTTCTCCCACAATTCATTAAAGATACAAATATGTCTCTCAAATGCCAAGTTTTTGTATAAAATGGCTCAATAACTATTGATTTATACACTGATCCTCCTTTCTTCAGCTGAATTTTTCATAACACTGACTCCAACCTGTCATGAACAGTCTGGAAAGCCTGGATTCAGTCTAGCAATGATCATGCAATAGCTGTTATATTTGTATCATTCAAATTTATTCTGTGGCAATAATTTGTTAAGTTCTCACTTAAAAATATCGCCACTTCATATGGAGAGCCAAATTTACATAAAAAAATTTATATGCAATTACATTGTATTCAATCCTAAGTTGTTTTTGTTTTTTTGAAATCTCTGTGCACTTTAATTAATGCTCGGTCAAAATGAATTAATGCTCTCTTTAAATATATTCTACTCGCCTTAATTGATTTTTCCCCTTTTCAATGAAATAGTGTGCAGGCATGTTCTTTACACCTGTACCAAGAATTAAAGTAATTAAGGTGGGGCTCAAATCTTTTGCAGAGGCTATCTAATTACTTACATCTCTCTGCAATTCAATTAATGTTCAACAGACATCAACTAGAGCTGTCACAGGAGTGACTAATTAATTATACCCCCACAATACGGCCTTGTCACAGAAGTAAGCCAATGTCAAAGTCGAATTGGTCCTATATTTGATGATGTTACACATGTGTACCAAAAATGATTTAAAACTGTCAACCCTGCAAAAAAGTTCTACTGTTTTGGGTCAATGTGACCTCGACCTTTGACCTACTGACCTCAAAATCAATAGGGGTCATCTGCTGGTCATGACCAAACCCCCTATCAATTTTCATGATCCTAGGCCCAAGCGTTCTCAAGTTATCATCCAGAAATCGTTCAACTGTTCCGGGTCCTTGTGACCTTTGACCTACTGACCTCAAAGTCAAACTTGACCTGTATTTTATGATGTTACACATGTGTACCAATATTTGTTATCCTTGGCCCAAGCATTCTCAGGTTATCATCTGGAAACCGTTTAACTGTTCCGGGTCCTTGTGACCTTTGACCTACTGACCTCAAAGTCAAACTTGACCTGTATTTTATGATGTTACACCTGTGTACCAAATTTTATCATCCTTGGCCCAAGCATTCTCAAGTTATCATCCGGAAACTGTTTAACTGTTCAGGGTCAATGTGACCTTGACTTTTGACCTACTGACCTCAAAGTCAAACCTGACCTGTATTTTAAGATGTTACACCTTATACCAAAACTTGTTTAAATCTGCCAAGCCTTTCACGTCTTATTGTCCGGAAACCATGAAAACCAACGGACCAACCGACAAGCTCACTCCTATATACACGCACCCCACCCCCCAAACTTTGTTTGTGGGGGTATAATTAATGCTCTCTTGATACAACCTTATGCATCATGCCATGCTTTAAATTCAAATCAACTGTACTGAGCACTGAAATAATTAAAGACAAGTTCAAGTACTTCACAGAATCAAGAAGTTGAAACTTAACTTAAAGTCAACACTATTAATGACAATATTAATTCAGAAAGCATTTAAATTGAATAGAACTTCTTTGTATTTCATGTGTGCATTAATTAATTTCAGCGAGATTCAATTTTTAAGTGAAAGCTCAGACTGAACTACACCAAGTACTCAGAGTTAAAACTCTGATCTGCTGAATTAAGCTTTCTCTCTTTGTATTTCAATAAGTTAGAATAGTTCAACAAGTTTAAATATTTGAGTTTATGTTAATTTGGAGTTCCAGGAATAATCGTGTGAGAACTGTTATTATTGCATCATTTAAATCTATTCACGGACAATAACTTGTTAACTTCTCCTTAACAATATTATTAATTCACATGTAATGCCAAATTAACATGAATACAATAATTTAAACTATTTAAAACTTTTTTTAAAACCTCTGCGCAATTCAATAATGCTCAACTGAAATTAACTTTAAACCTTTAGTTATACTCTGTTCATAGGTGCTTGGCTTTATTGAAATATTAAAATGAACAGACATATTTTCATTTTTTATAAAGTGTTCAGCAATACAGTATTGGAATTCAGACCATTCATGGATATAAAACAAAAACAGTCTAATGACAGGGTGATTAACTGTCAGAAAATAGTATCACACTCTTCAACAAAATATTACCAGGTTGCTTACATACAAAGGTCTTACCAAAATTTATATTTTATATTTTATCTGCTTTGTGATGTTGTTTTATGATGTCAAAGATTTGTGCTTAGGTTTGAAAGCATTTAGTCAAGTAGTTGCTGAAAAACAACTTTCACCAAGACTTCTGTGTCATACCTGAGCAAAATCTGAACAAGAAGCAGCACATAACTAGTTTGTTTTTCACAAAAAAAAAACTGATGTCTCCCACCATTTACCATGCAGAAACTGTAAAATACCACAACCTGAGGGTCATGACTGCTGGAAAATAACTAAACAATCCAAATGTATAGATAACTTAGCTTGGCAGTGGTAATTTCTGTGAAATTTGGTCGAATTCCAACCAGTGGTATCAGAGAAGTAGCACAGATCAAAACAAGAGCTGTCACTAATGGTGACAAATGCCCCCGCAGCGCCTTGACCTTTGACCTGTGACCTTTGACCTGGTGACCCCAAAGTCAGTAGGGGTCGTGTACTCAATAAGTACATCAGCATGTGAAGTTTGAAGGTCCTGGGTGCAGTGGTTCGCGAGTAAAGTGCCTTCATACAAAAAGTTAAAGTTTGACCTAGTGACCTTGACCTTTGACCTACTGACTGGTCGTGTACTCAATAAGTACTATCAGCATGTGAAGTTTGAAGGTTCTGGGTGCAGTGGTCCGCGAGTAAAGTGCCTTCATGCAAAAAGTTAACGTTTGACCTGGTGACCTTGACCTTTGACCTGGTGACCCCAAAGTCAGTAGGGGTTGTGTACTCAATAAGTACTATCTGCATGTGAAGTTTGAAGGTCCTGGGTGCAGTGGTTTGCGAGTAAAGTGCCCTCATGCAAAAAGTTAACGTTTGACCTGGTGACCTTGACCTTTGACATGGTGACCCCAAAGTCAGCAGGGGTCGTGTACTCAATAAGTACTATCAGCATGTGAAGTTTGAAGGTCCTGGGTGCAGTGGTTCGCGAGTAAAGTGCCTTCATGCAAAAAGTTATTGTTGTGACGAACAAACGAACGAACTAACGAACTAAAAAACTAACAAACGGACGGATGGACAGTTGAAAACTAATATGCCTCCCTTTGGGGGCATAAAAATTTGACAAATCAAGGGTGATGACTCCACTGTAAATGATTTAATCAGATCATGACTATAATATGTACAACTTCTCTTCACACTAATCACTCGTGAGGTTTGGTGAAATTCACCCTAACTGTATACAATAAGTAGTGTAAACACTGCCAAATATGACAAATTAAGGGCCATAGCTCTGCTGAAAATCACTGAACCAGAAAATCCCAATGATATGTATAACTAGGCTTGGCACTGATAACTCCTGTAAGGTTTGGTGAAAATCTACCCAAAGGTGAAAGAGAAGTTGCTAAAATACCATACAATTTGACAAATAAAGGACCACAACTCATCTGAAAATCAGAACATGCCGACAATATGCATAACAAGACTTGGCACTGACCACTCCTGTGAGGTTTGGTGGAAATCCACCCTATTATATAAAGAAATGGCTAAAACATTCAATGAATCAAGGACCATAACTCTGCTGAAAAACACAAAACCCGATATGAGATTTTTAAATGCTTCACTTTATACAAACAGGAAAAAGTTACCACATTCTCTGGCCACAATATATTTTTTCAGGAATCGAAACAATCTGATCCATCTTGGTGGAGGGTCTCAAAAGGACCATTTCTGTGATATTATTTTAAAATCGGGCCAGCAGTTTCATACAAGAAGATTAGATTTTTAAAGTTTCCAATATACACAAAAATGACCACACTCCCTGGCAGCCATGTTTTTGATGAATCGGGATACTTTGAACAATCCTGGTAGGGTTACATATGGACCATTTGTGTTAAATTATTTCAAAATTGTACAGGATGTTTAGTAGGAGATACTGTTTGAAGACTTGTCTATTTTAGCTATGGCAGCCCTTATGTGCAATCAAGCAGAACCATTTGAACAACATTGGAAGAGGACCACCCAAAGAACATCTGTGCCAAGTTTCATCAACTTCCACCAAATGGTTTCAGAGGAGATGGTGTTTAAAGGAAAGTGTGGACTGACTGACAACAACGGATGGACATAGGACATTGAGCGATCACAACAGCTCATCCTGATCACTTTATGCTCAAGTGAGCTAAGAATCAGGAGCCATAACTCCACTGAAAATCACTGAACTGAGACATGCTGAGAAGTGGCCAAAACATCACAAAATTAGATAATTCACGGGCCATAACAGGCTGAAAATCATCAAGCCCAAAAATGCCGTCAATATGCATAATGTTGAAGTCTAATACACATGCATATTATAAGCTGGAACCTTTTTAAAGAACCAGTTTAAACGGAGGCAGATGTGGACCAGAACTAAGAAGATTGACAATAAGTACATCACAGTGTCTCAACATCATAGTGACACGCTGAAAATAAGTAAAACAGAAAACTGGCAAAATTTTGCATTATTCAAAAATAAAATCACTATGGGGATATAAAGGGTGTAAGGAAAGTGTGTTCAAGTCAGAAAAGTAAATCCTCATAGCAAAAACATGACAAGACATGTACAGTTTTCCAGTCATATTAAATGCTGATATGTTAATGTAATGCTACCATAGAAATTAAGTTAATTTTAGATTTTCTTAATGGAGAAAATACAATTTATTCTATACATGTAAAGTTTCAGAAATTATCAACTTTTGAAAATAAACATGCATTTCCTCTTTAACTGATTCCAGAACTATTTATGTCAAAGCTTTGATTATTATTTGCACAATAGAAACTCACCATTACGTAAAACAAAACAAATATCCTAAATATATTGCAACATAAGTATGCTGTAAAGTCTGCAAGTTGCCGACCTCTATAAATCTAATGAAAAATATCATTTTCTAAAACAAATATATGAATAAAGGCAAGTTTTCACCGATTGTCATATATTCATATTAACTCATCCAGTAGTAAAATCCAAAACATGATGATAAGTAGTCTTTCAGTGAATAGTACAGACCTTTCTTAATGTCTTTTATTTCTCAGTAAAATAACATAGCTGTTTACTTGACCCGAACAAACTTTTTACACCTTTTAGTATTTCTTAAATAATCACTGCAACTTACATAGTAAGGATCTCTAATGACGACTTCTTTTTCAGGATCATATTCTCCCAACATTTTCAATTTGGCAGTGCAGTTTGAAGGCTTTCTCTCTTCTAGTTCCCTGAAAAAATAAATGGAAAATACATAAAAGACTGGTACATAGATACTCAATTTAACGCACTTAAGCAGTTAAAAAATATATGGTAACCGTGCCATGAGAAAACCAACATAGTGCGTTTGCGACCAGCATGGATCCAGACCAGCCTGCGCATCCGCGCAGTCTGGTCAGGATCCATGCTGTGTGCTTTCAAAGCCTATTGCAATGAGAGAAACCATTAGCTAACAGCATGGATCCTGACCAGACTGCGCGGATGCGCAGGCTGGCCTGGATCCATGCTGGTCGCAAATGCACTATGTTGGTTTTCTCATGGCCTGGCTCATATGTGACAGGCCCAATAATATAAACAAGAACTGTTTACAAAACATGCTTGCCCAAATCATGACCTGGAAGAGGTAAATGACCGTAAATTTCAGTCTCCAGAATGCAGTGACCTTAGCGTTAGACCTGATAACCTCCTAGACCCTACTTCCCCCTCCCCCACCCCAACTCTCCTACAAAAGAAAATAAGAAGATGAATACATCATCCACTGACCACGGGATATCACCTAATGATGGTTCAGTGCTGTCTAGTGACAGGAACCCCTTTTAAGCTATAAAGCTACTGTTACCTTGACATTTTTGCCCTAATTGATCTAAAAATAATACAGGTCATCTAATGAGCATTGGCAATTACCTTTAAAAACAAAGTTTGATGGCAGTAGGCCCAAGCAACCTGCAGTTATTGACAAAGTGCATAATTCCAGTAATTTTGACTATTTTGAACACAATGCCCAGTAATTGTCAAATTTCACAATTGTGTTTAATTAGAAGTCACTTTAAATGCACATTAATAATTAAAAGAGGCAAATATGCTAGGCATATTTTGAGGGCATAAACATTACATGTCAATGTTTGTCAACAATGAAAAATTTTGTCATGGATAAACAACTGGGACCATCTAATGACCACAGGCAATAGCCTTGGGTTCTCCAGTTGTTGATTGAACTTAAATACCTTTGACCTAGACGTTTGACTGACTGACTTCTTAAACGATTGGGGTAATCAACAGATAACAGCCAATCACCTTGTGGAGTTTGACACTCAAGTTCTCCAAATCAATGTGAGGTTTCATGATCATTGGGGCTAAAAATAGGAAGATACAGTGAAATTGAGAAGATTGCCAAGAATATTGTTTTTACATATGACTAAAGTGTCCCTGGCATCCATATATAACCGGGGTCCATTTTTCTCGGGAATTAGCTACTATTAAACAAGTGGTAGAGTTATAATATTCTTTTATTCCATTCTAAATAATAATGTTATATCACTTTTCAATAATTCCAATTTATCAATTCATAGTACATAATAATTTATTATTCTCAAAGTTTCCAAAGTATTTCTTGCCTAAAATATTAGAATATCAATTTTGACTAATTTTGACTTTCCTGTGCCTAAAACAAAAACCTAAATCTAACTCAAATTCCAAACTGACTTCTTTCAACTTTCCCTCCAAACTCTCCAACAAATTCATTCACGCCCACTTCATACTTTAACCAATCATATCACATATGCATACATTAAAACCTGACCAGTACTTGTCTACTCCAGTGGCTTATTACTTTCTGATACTAATTAACACTTACTAATTAAATTATTACCATATCAAATTCTGTCTGGAATATCTTTTGAAGTAGTAGACCAAATCAAATGCACATATGTTTAGCTATAATTATTTCTACATAAGTAATAAATTGTAGAAAGGTAAGGGCACTCTGATAAAATAATGACTTAATGTTATTTTAATGATTTTCATAATAAAATATATCTAAAATATAGAACTGGTCACACATATATAATAACTGTTTTAGTGTTCAGGCACAAACAGTTTCAGATCAAGGACAGACAAACTAATAAACACACAAATGGACAGAGCACTTGAGCACATGAAGGCATAAAATCCAGAAAAACTAAAAGGTACTTACTCCATATTTGCTTCATCCATACCAAATATTACATCGTACCTTGTGAAGTCATCTTTATTTACCTTAAAAGAATGTAGATGTGAAATGTTAATAGGAAGATTAACTGAGAGAAACATGGCTTAACAAGGTAGTTGTGCAAGCAAGAAAAACTCTTCAATATGGAATCCAATTAAACTATTTTCTTCTGTATCTATATTATACATTTATTTCGTAGTTAATAAACAAAACAATTTGAATGAGGCTAGAAGCTAAACAGTTTAAACTACTGACCAGTAATCTATTCAATAGGTGTTTAACTACATGATATCACAAATAGATATTCATATTTTGTTTTCTGGAGTTTTGGCTTTAGTCAAAAAAAACATGCTGAATATAGATCAAGGTCATACAGCACAAACTACTGACCCCTAATTCACATAAGGAGTCATGAAATTTTGTAATCTGAGAAAATTCAGCACATAAAGAAATATTGTAGTGTGCTTGTGTTTTAGCTAGATAATTTTTAAAAATTCGGATGTTTAAAAGGATATCATAAACACATAAACTGTAAAAAATATTCTCACATATAGAAACAAAAAACTAATTTTAAATCAATTTGACCCTGGGAGGGGGGGGGGGGGGTCAAGATTTGAACAAATTTTGTAGAGGTCCACTAGGCAATGCTACATGTCAAATATATAAGCTCTAGGCCTTCTGGTTTATTTTTAGAAAATTTTGAAGATTTTTCTATGTACAATCAAGTAACCCAATGGGGCAGGGTCAATTTGACCCCAGGGGTCATGATTTGAACAAATTTTATAGAAGTCTACTAGTCAATGCTACATGTCAAATATCTAAGATCTAGGCCTTCTGGTTTATTTTTAGAAATATTTTGAAGATTTTCCTATGTAAAATCAAGTGACCCTTGGGGCAGGGTCAATTTTGACCCCGGGGGTCATGATTTGAACAAATTTTGTAGAGGTCCACTTGGCAATGCTACATGCCAAATACCTAAGCTCTAGGCCTTCTGGTTTATTTTTAGAAAATTTTTGAAGATTTTCCTATTTAAAATCAAGTGACCCCTCAGGCGGGGTCAATTTTAACCCCGGGGGTCATGATTTGTATAAATTTTGTAGAGGTCCACTTGGCAATGCTACATGTCAAATATCTAAGCTCTAGGCCTTCTGGTTTATTTTTAGAAAATTTTAAAGATTTTTCTATGTACAATCAAGTAACCCCATGGAGCAGGGTCAATTTGACCCCGGGGGTCAAGATTTGAATAAATTTTGTAGAAGTCTACTAGGCAATGCTACATGTCAAATATCTAAGATCTAGGCCTTCTGGTTTATTTTTAGAAACTTTTTGAACATTTTCCTATGTAAAATCAAGTGACCCCTGGGGCGGGGTCAATTTTGACCCCGAGGGTCTTGATTTGAAAAAACTTTGTAGAGGTCCACTAGGCAATGCTACATGTCAAATATCTAAGCTCTAGGGCTTCTGGTTTTTGAGAAGAAGATTTTTTAAGATTTTCCTATGTAAAATCAAGTGACCCCTGGGGCGGGGTCAATTTTGAACCCGGGGTCATGATTTGAACAAATTTGCTAGAGGTCCACTAGGCAATGCTTCAAACCAAATATCTAAGCTCTAGGTCTTCTGGTTTTTGAGAAGAAGATTTTTAAAGTTTTTCCTTTCAGTTGCCATGGCAACCAGAGTTCTGCATGGAATTCAATTCTTTGAATAATTTTGAAAGGGGGCCACCCAAGAATCATTCCTGTGAAGTTTGGTGTAATTCTGCCCAGTGGTTTTCAAGAAGAAGATTTTTTTAGAAAATGTTGACGGACACACGACGCACGATGGACATTGAGCAGTCACAATAGCTCACCATGAGCCTGTGGCTCAGGTGAGCTAAAAAGTACATTCCCCAACCCCATATACGGCTTCATTTGAATGGAAGTAGCAACTGATTTGTTATATCTGGGTAAATGTTTGATTATTTTTTTTATAACCTATAGGTTATGGACCAGACAGAGAAAAAAACCTATTGACATTGACCTCAGGGTGCGATCTTGATCTCTGAGCTAGGAGTCTGCATGTTGTGCAAGAAATGTTATATTTTTTGGGAAATATCTGTGAAAAAAAATTTAAAATCCCTTGATGGATGGCAGAGTTATGGACTGCAAAGGTAAAAACCCTATTGAAGCTTGACCTCCAAGTGTGACCTTGACCTTTGAGTTAGAGATCTTGATGTTGCACATGACACATCTTCTCATTATGAGGAACATTTGTGTCAAGTAATTTTAAAGTATGATGGATGAGGAAGTTATGGACTGGACAGGAACCTATATTGACATTTTGACCTTTAAATGCGACCTTGACCTTTGGGCTAGGGGTCTGAGTGCTGCGCATGACATGTCACCAGGCCTGGGGTCAATTACTTTAAAATGTAATTAATTAAATTACAATTACATTGAGAAATATCCAATTGAATTACAATTACCATTACATGAAAATTAGCAATGTATTTAATTAAATTACAATTACATTGCAAATTGTAATTAATTACATTCAATTACAATACCAAATGTGGCGCTTCTTACATGAACACTGTAGCAAAGTTCTTTACTTTATTCTACATATACATGACAATTCACCTGTAAACTTATTTCAATTATTTCAGAATTGAATTTAAGCTCAAAGTAAAATGTGTATTTGCGGGAGTACATCACTTGGTCTTTAATATTATTGCAAAAGGAGATAAAAGTCAGCCCTAATTAATAGTTAATACATTGTCAAGCAGAATTTGGTTAGAGAAGATGCATGTAAAATCAGGTATTTCTCTGAGGTCTGTTTATGTGATCATGGTTGTGCAATATGTTTCAAATTTAACTAGTATAGTACAGTATTTAATCATTTACATTTTAAACATATATTGATAAAGCTTTTATCCTTGACACTACATGTTATCCAAAGGACCACATTGAAAATATGTAAACATTCATGAGCCTTCCTAGAATAACTATGTCACTAAAACTGTAGAATACTCATAATGTCTACAACAATTATATTTTATCTTGTTAGAACTATGGTGTCAAATGCTATGTGGTTTGTATCATTTAATACAACAAATTTTATCACAGATAAAAAACTAGAAATGTGTCCATGGGACACAGATGCCCCCACTACATGACATTAGTCAGGGGCCAGAACTCCTACAATACTGAATGAATCCGGATGCGAAACCCCAGGTGCACAACTACACATGCTGACCAACATTCCTGTAAACTTTGGTGATTCTAGGTCAAATACTTTTGGGGCTATGCGCGACACAACATTAAAATGACCAATTTTTTACTAAGTCAGGGGCCATAACTCCTACATGACTGGATGAATCCGGACGCGAAACCCCAGGTGCACAACTACACATGCTGACCAACATGCCTGTAAAGTTTTGTGACTCTAGGTCATATACTTTTGGAGCTAGGCACGACACAACATTAAAATGACCAATTTTTACAAAGTCAGGGGCCATAACTGCTACATGACTGAATGAATCCGGACGCGAAACCCCAGGTGCACAACTACACATGCTGACCAACATGCCTGTAAAGTTTTGTGACTCTAGGTCATATACTTTTGGAGCTAGGCACGACACAACATTAAAATGACCAATTTTTACAAAGTCAGGGGCCATAACTTCTACATGACTGAATGAATCCGGACGCGAAACCCCAGGTGCACAACTACACATGCTGACCAACATTCCTGTAAAGTTTTGTGACTCTACGTCAAATACTTTCAGAGCTACGCGCGACACAACATTTTCGGAAGGACGGACGGACGGAAGGACGGACGGACAAGAGCAAATCTATATGCCCCCCCCCAAAGTGGGGGCATAAAAATGATAAAACTAAATGCTAAGCATTTCAATTTTTGTTCCGATAAAAATCTAAATAATAATGATGCAAATAACAATTTCAAATCATAATTTGATCATTTTCTCCAAGAACATAGTGACAAACATCATCAAAGATTACCAGTTGGTTCTAATAAAATAATTATATCAGAACAAAGGAGCTATATCCAAGGGATTAACACCTACCATAATATTCTATTGTTATTTTTCACAGCTATGAAATGCAAGTTAGCATGTTAAAGTGAAGTGTCAGTGGTAATAAACATATGTAATATACTATTTGTTCAACAACCTGGATTAGCATGTGCCATGTAATTGGAAATTACACCCTAAAACTGCTCTTTAATTAATTAAATTACAATTACATGTAATTGATAAATGACCCAATTACAAATTACATTCAATTACTGAGGAAATGTAATTTAATTGCAATTAATTACAATTACATTTTTAATTACCCCAGGTCTGCATGTCACCTCATTATGGGATACATTTGTGCCGAGTAATATTATCAAGAATCCCTTCAAGGATGACAAAGTTATGGACCAGACAGGAAAAAGCGCTTCTGATGTTTGACCTCCAAGTTTGACCTTGACCTCTCAGCTAGGGGTCTGGGTATTGCATTAAAATCACTTCAACAATGACAGAGTTATGGACTGGACAGGAAAAAACAAGGGGTGGGTGTAGAAGAGAGGGCATAAAAAAGCTCTAATAAAAATCTGCTTCTGTGTAAATCTTAAAACAACAAATGTTATTTTTCAAACAACAAATGTTATTTTTCAGTAACATTATTCTTTACAAGCAGAGTTTCAGCAAACTGTATATAGCTGATCTAGATTTCTAACTAAAAATGTCAAAGAAAATAATTACAGATAAATAAATCCACATACAGCTCTTGCTTTATGTTTATAATCATCTACACCAAAATTCTTCAATGTCTTCCTTGCTCTCGAGTCAGGAGTTTTTCCAATATGCCATGTTCCAAGTGCTGCACTGTCCACTTCCCACTGAAAACATAAAAAATCTTCAACAATCCCAGAGTCCAGACCAGTAAGTTCTGGCAGAATTCCATGACAGTATCCAGGAGTAGATCAAGGTTTTAAGGAAAGAGGGTGCTTCAGAGTGGCTATTACAATTTCTTAGTGAACATTTTGAACAAAAGAATGTCTAACAGTGCCCCCTAATAATATGCCCCCAAGCCATCCAAGTATCATTTTATAGCTCTTCTACAATACATGGACAACTCCATCGCATTCAAACCTTAATATCTATACTATTCAAAGGCTTGCTGTCAGTAAATTAGATTTTATATCAAAGAATAGGTATATTGTCCAAATTCATGTTAAAAGTATGAGGCTCTTGTTCAATTTGCACCCAACATCTGTATGAAGTTAATCAACCAAGTTTCTGCAATGGTTTTGGAGATTGTTATTTCCAAGCAAAACTTTAACCTGCATTTTCCAAGTCCAAAAAGGGGCATAACTTTGCAAAAATACAATTCAGAGTTGTGGGACATGCACCTTTCATCATGTTTTGTCCACCTCAATAATTTGTATACAGTTTCAACTCAATACCTGCATTTGGAGAGAGCAATTTTAGGGCTTTTCATCAGGAAATTGGGAAGAGGCCCTGGCCTTTCAAATTGGGAAATTCATACGCGGTAATTGCTTATTTTGGGAAAAGAGCATTTTATTGAAACAGGGCCTTTTTTCCTTCTGCAAAAGCGGTATGTAACAGAGGACACAAGTTGGTGGTTTCCTAATCATTAATGAGCTCATTGCTTCCTATTTGTGATTATTTTTTTTTACATTTTGGGAAGTTCCTCTGCCACAGTTGGGAAAAAATGACCTTATTTTCAATTGGGAAGTGGCCGAATATCGGCCTCTGTTATATAAGGATGAAAAGCCCTGAATTTGTATACAAAACTTTAACCATGATCTTCTAAGTCCAGGAAGGGGAATAATTTTGTTAAAATTCAAGTAAGACTTATGGGACCTGATGCTGAAACTTATGTAAGTACCTGAAAGATGAGTGTGTAGCCTTAACATAATATCTGTACTGGTAAAAAACACAGTACTTTATTCTTTGAAAACTTTTATTCAACGTTTCTAAGTTAAAAGAGGGCATAACTCTGAAAATAGTGGTGTGCAGGTAGTGTTAAGCACCTAATGTAAATTGTCACTATAAGCATGTATAGCAAGTTTCATTTGAATATCTGCTGTAAAGAAGAAGATATTGGACTTTATAAAACTTAAACTAAAATTCCTAAGTTAAAAAGGGGCATAATTCTGGAAATAGTGCAGGCTGAGTTACATAACTTGTCACAATAATGA
This sequence comes from Mercenaria mercenaria, assembly GCF_021730395.1. Classification (NCBI taxonomy): domain Eukaryota; kingdom Metazoa; phylum Mollusca; class Bivalvia; order Venerida; family Veneridae; genus Mercenaria; species Mercenaria mercenaria. Next base: position 40,803,989 of record NC_069377.1, on the reverse strand, counting down.
ACACTGTCACAAGGAGCAAGTACAGCACCTTTCATTTGAATACCTTCAGTAATGAAGAAGGCTTTGGACTTCATTAATATCTTTAACAAACGCAGATGCCAACTCCAGGGCAAGAATATTAGCCCTCCTCATTCCTCTAAACTAAGCTAATAAAATGTAATACAAATGCAAGCAAAGTGAGTGCTGGGTCCACTATCTCACTGTATAACCCAGATGACATTGACCTTTCACAAAGGTAATAAAAACAAGAGGGCCATGATGGCCCTGTATCGCTCACCGGAGTACCATTGCTCAAATTGATATGATCAAGTTTTGACATAGAGCACATAGGCATACACATTAAATATCATCAGAATAAACATTTTCTTGTAACAGTCCCTTTTGACCTAGTCAGGGCCAATTTCCATACCAAGTTTGAGGGTCCTAGGTTCAAATGCTGCATTTTTGTACTAACATGACTACTCCTTACCCTGGAAGACTTAAATAACATTTAAAACCAATCTCATTAGATGCTGCCGATATATACTCGTTTACATAAAATAAAGGGAGGTAATTTGTCATAAATTCAGTCAAAAGTTATCTACCCTGATTGTCCAAGTCCATCTGATGGCACAAATGACATTTCAAATCAGTATTTTCATTGGTTACTGAGATACACCCATTTTAATTTGAAACAAAGGGAGGTAATATGACATAAAATCAGTCCATAGCTATCTACCCTGATTGCCTCAGTCCAACTAAAGAAAATAATGGAATTTCAAATGAGTTCTATAAATATTTACCGAGATAAATCCATTTTTATTAAAATCAGGGGAGGTAATCATGCATTGGTATATGCATGTAGAAGATACAGAGTACAAGCCTACATAACAATATATTAGTAAAGTATTCATATCGATAAATGTTCAATCAAGAGTTATCTATCACTATTTCTTACCATGGAAGACATAAATAACGTTTCAAATCAATCTCATTAGAAGCTGCTAAGGTGTATTCATTTAGATAAAAAATAAAGGGAGGTAATTTGTCATAAATTCAGTCAATAGGTATCTTCACTGATTGTCCTAGTCCATCTGTTGACATAAATGAAATTTCAGATCAGTATCTTCATTAGTTACAGAGATATATCCATTTTAATTTGAAATAAAGGGAGGTAATTTGAAATAAAATCAGTCCATAGTTATCTACTCTGATTGTCTCAGTCCAACTAATGACAATAATGTAATTTCAAAGAAGTCCTATACCCGGTAAGTACTTACTGATATAAATCCATTTTGATTACGATCAAGGGAGGTAATCAGATATAAAATAACTCTGGAACCTACGATTAGATCTGACAGATTCGTCATGGAATCCAAGATTTATTGTTGTTGAAGATATTTTGGAAGTTTGTATCAAATCAAACCATAAATGAAGTCTCTATATGGCTGCAAAAGCCAAAATAGCTGGCCAGTTCAAGAAAGGAATCAAGATCTTGTGGTGATACAAGTTGTGTGCAAGTTTGGTTAAAATCAAATCATAAATGAAGCTGCTATTGTGCAGACAAGATCAAAATAGCTAATTTTGGCCCTTTCAGGAGCCATAACTCTGGAACCCATAATGGGATCTGGCCAGTTCAAGAATGAAACCGAGATCTTATGGTGACACAAGTTTTGTGCAAGTTTGATTAAATTCAAATCATAAATGAAGCTGCAATTGTGCAGACAAGGTCAAAATAGCTAATTCTGGCCCTTTCAGGGGCCATTACTCTGGAACCCATAGGGGAATCTGGCCAGTTCAAGAAAGAAACCGAGATCTTATGGTGATACAAGTTGTGTGCAAGTTTGGTTAAAATAAAATCATAAATGAAGCTGCTATTGTGCAGACAAGGTCAAAATAGCTAATTCTGGCCCTTTTCGAGGCCGTAACTCTGGAACCCATAATGGGATCTGGCCAGTTCAAGAAAGGAACCGAGATCTTATGGTGATACAAGTTGTGTGCAAGTTTGGTTAAAATAAAATCATAAATGAAACCTCTATCGTGCAGACAAGAAATTGTTAACGGGCGGACGCACAGATGACGGATGAAGGGTGATCACAAAACCCCACCTTGTCATTATGTGACAGGTGAGCTAAAAATATCAACCTTTTTCTGCATACATTGCAAGGATAACTGATCATTGATTGCTGAAAAATGCAAAATATTCCCCAAAAGTACACCAAAAAAATGCCAATCCCCGTACATTTTGTTTGGAAGATCCCCGTCCCTAGAATTGCCACTATAATGCCACCCTTTTCAATGGTGGAGTATTTAGACAATTTTCCACCAAAATGCCACCTAAAATGCCACCAAAATGGTGAAAAAATGAACAGGACAGACTGGTAAACCCGTTTTCAACTAAATTCCACCTCTTTCCACTTGTGTACACCTTTAGGTGGCAATACGTGGAGTATTTAGACAGATTTACACCATTATGCCACCATTATGGTGGAAAATTTGTTTGCCATTTAATTACACCAATAGCCACCTTCATGGTGGCAGTAAGTGGAGTATTTAGACAAATTACCACTAAAATGCCACCATTATGGTGTAAAATCTATTTTCCACTAAACGCCACTTACTTCCACCAATCGCCACCAAATAGGTGGCAGTAAGCGGACAAAATTTCACCAAACCGCCACTATGGTGGCAGTCCTATTTTCCACTAAATGCCACCAAATAGCTGGCAATAGTAGGAAAATACGTGGCAACTAGTGGAAATCGGCTGCACCTGCTGAAATGGAAAAAAACTCAGTAATAAGCAAAAATCATATCATATTAATATATTTTTTATTTTTATGAAAAATCAAAGACTCTTCACAAGAAATCACAAAAGATCTGAACACGAGGATCAGGATGTTGTCAATGAAGTCTTATTTCTTCATATTCCAGGATGGCTTAAGTAGATGGCAAATGACTCTCCAAATTTCACTCCTTTGGATGTAAGGCCATTTTTCCAGCACACAATCTGTAACAGCAAACCATACATCTATTAATAGATATATTTTTCTAACATTCTGAATAATTTTGCAGAAAAATTGTAAATTTCCTCTAGGAAATATATGAAATCGAAAGACTAAACTAACTCACTGACATAACAAAAAACTCTACATTGTCAAATTTAATCTATGTAAAATACTGTGAAATCATTTAAATTCACTGGCATGAAATTTCACGCAAACGTAAAAAGGACTTTCGTGCGGGCTTTCATTCGCACATTTTCAATTTATAAGTGAAAAAATAAATTGAAAAATAATAACAGCACAGTCTTAAATTCACGCATCCGTTCTAGCGCGAAATACGCGAAAATTCGTCCTACACGAATAAAAACGATTTCACAGTAATATGCAACATCTTTATTATAACTGTGAGAAGTTTAATCAAAACCTACATTGTAGAAAAAATTCTATTCACTCAAACAGTTACATTGTTTTGTGGAAATATATGCATCTTGAATCAATAACAAGAACTTGAGAATTGATGAAAGATGTGGAAGCACCATTGCTCTAAGGTGATTTACACCTTGTGTCAAATTTCATGAATATTTATCAATGGATTACTTGTTATGTAAGAATTTACGGATTTAAAAACAATTAAAGGGCAATAACTCTAGTTACTGAAGTGATCCTGATGGAAATTGCACATGCAATGCTGTCCTGTAGTGATCTACATTTTTGTAAAGTTTCATGAAGTTCCATCAATAGATACAGGAAAAATCCCCATTTTTTACCAAATCAAGGGGAAATACTTTTTTTACTAGGTAAATAAGTAATAGAAAGAGCATTGAAACTAGAGGGTAAACGATTTGTACGAGGGGGCGTAGCCCCCGAGTATAAATCGTTTACCCGAGAGTTTTAATGTTCTTTCTGTTTTGTATCATAGCCATCCATATATGGTAGTTTTAGGCGGTCCACATTGCCATATACAGCAGTTCAGTGAGTACTTAAAACCCTTGCTTTACAAATGTGTAAAGCCCAGGTAAAATAAACCAATGCTAGAGCAGAAAATCAATAAAATACACGTTGCTGCCTACTGTTCCAGACACTATGGCATACTTTCCTATCTAACAGTGCGGTAACTAGCGTGCGGGTATTAAATACCTGCACACTTTTAGTTACCGCACTCTGTACTCAAGAGTATACGAATTACCTGCACCAAATTTGTTAAGAAAAAACACCGAGCTATGATACAATTGAGCATTGTATCATAGCTTGGTGTTTTTTCTTAACAAATTTGGTGCAGGTAATTCGTATACTCTGACTACAGGGTGCGGTAACTAAAAGTGTGCAGGTATTTAATACCCGCACTCTAGTTACCGCACTGTTGGATAGGAAAGTATGCCAGCATGTCTGGAACAGTAGACAGCGACGTGTATTTTATTGATTTTCTGCTCTAGCATTGGTTTATTTTACCTGGGCTTTACACATTTGTAAAGCAAGGATTTTAAGTACTCACTGAACTGCTGTATATGGCAATGTGGAACGCCTACAACTACCATATATGGATGGCTATGATACAAAACAGAAAGAACATTAAAACTCTCGGGTAAACGATTTTTACTCGGGGGCTACGCCCCCTCGTACAAATCGTTTACCCTCGAGTTTCAATGCTCTTTCTATTACGTGTTAAGCAGTGTTAATTAGCTTATAATAATTACATGAGGTTTAGTGATTCTGTAGACAAAACTATAAAAATATTTTTCCAATTACAAGCATTTTCAGTTAATCTGACGGACAGATAAAAAAGAAAGGACAACGCCAAAAATAATATCCCTCCGCCTTTGGCAAAAGGTAATAGTAGCACTTGGGTTTTTCATCACATTTATAATTAATATTTATCATATATATGCCAGGAAATTCTATTAATTAGTGTATTCTTTAAAAATTAAGGGTTATTTAAACATTAGCTTTTATAAAAACAAATAATATTTACCCGATTCAAAATTATCTTGATATGTTTCTTTTATGCCGCAATAAGCTGTATGCTGCCCAGGTATATACAGTCAGGAAGGCGTATCATGTCACAAAGTTGCACTTTTTTCACAGAAGGAACCTGGTATGAACAGTTTAAAGTACATATTGTATCCTAAGTGCTAATCAATAATGTAAATACAAATGTAATTACAAAATGATACAATTTTACAAGCAGTGTTATAAACATGATTGAGCTATATTCCAGAAAATATATCTGGGATTTATCCATCTGCCAAACTTCCTAAGACATAAAAGGAGATTTGTTGATTTTAATTTAAAGCAGTTTGGTAAATGTTGTTTTAAAATTCAAGTATTTGTTAAGAGTAAGTAATTAAGACAATGTTAAAGACAGTAATAATTAAAAAAAAAATAAGCAGTATAATATTGTTACCTCTCACAATGTGTTTCCATTTTCTCCCCGGCTGACTCATCAAATGCCAGATTTCAAAATTTGGTATTACTACACAGATAAATTGATTCCACACATACACTTTCTTGGTCAGCTAAAGAAGGTGTCAAGTCCATAAGTTGAAAAGCTATTGTAAAAACATCCTTTTTATAAACACTTCTTTTTATTTCAATTAATGAAGAGAAAAGGCAAGAACTATTTCTTTGCATCTGACCTGATGTTTGCCTGCATATATAAATCTTAACTGACCCAAATTCCACCTGGGATTGTTTCTATACACTTGTGTGGGAGCTTGTAACTTGATCTATCATTAATCTTATCTTTAACCAACTTTCACTCATGCAGAAATAATACACTGCAGACACATTTAAAAAGATCTTTTCAGATTCAGCTAGTACAGCTAATTTCCACTAGTTGCCACCTATTTTCCACCTTTTTCTGTCTTTCATTGAATATAATGCAAAGATATAATAAGTAATAAATATTCTGTCTCACAAAATAACAAAAATTCAAATTTTCTGTATACCACTCTGAATATTATTTTTGTCCAGCTACAGTCAGCATAGACTTATTCTCATTTTAATGAAACCCTTTGAAGAAGGAGCCTGGGTATACTGTTTTGCAGATGTTGGTCAGTCTGTCGGTCATTTGGTATGTAGACCAATCGGTTTTCCAGATGATAACTCAAGAACGCTTGGGCCTAAGATCATGAAACTTTATATGTAGGTTGGTCATGACCAGCAGTGACTATATTGACTTGGAGGCCAGTAGGTCAAAGGTCGAAATCACAGTGACCTGGAACAGTTAAACAGTTTCCAGATGATAACTCTAGTACTCTTGAGCCTAGGATCATGAAAGTAAATGGGAAGGTTGAACATAGTTAGCAGATAACTCCTAAAGATTTTTAGTTCAGTAGGTCAAAGGTCAAGGTCACAGTGAGCTGGAACAGTTAAGCTGTTTCCAGATGTTAATTTGAGAACTCTTTGACCTAGGATCATGAAACTAAATAGGGAGGTTGATCATGAACGGTAGACGACCCCTACTGATTTTGAGGTCAGTCGATGGTCAAAGGTCTAGGTTACATTGACCCAGAACATTAGAACTTTTTTGCCCAATAACTAGAGAATGCTTTTGTCTAAGATCACATTTGATACAGAAGTCACTTATGACTGGCTAATGACCCATAATTATTGGTTTAAAGGTAGTACATCAAATCTCCAGTGCACAGTGACCAAGTGATTTCTGTTTCTTGTACAGTAACTGAATGTATCAAGGGGGCAGGGAGCATTTTGTGTTTTACGAGCTGTTGTCAATGTAGAGTTTTAGCAAAGTCAGGTTCCGTGTCAATTAGGCCTGAAGTTTGAAGTTTAGCATTATACCTTGATTCCAACCTGAGTCCATGTGAAGATTTTTGTACAGGGTAATCCAGTGTCTTACAGTTCTCTTTTAAATCAAACATCACAAAAATTTCTAAGTTTTTTTTCCACCTATTCGCCACCAAGAAAATTTGCTAAGTCCCTATTTTCCACTAAACGCCACTCAATTTCCACCATAAAAAAAAGCTATGTTCTACTTTCCACCAATTTACACCTTTCTGCCACCATAAAGAAAAACTATGTTCAAATTTACACCTAATGCCACTTAAATGCCACCAAAATAAAGTGGCTTTTGGTGGCAAATTTACCACTTAGGTGGAAAAAAGAGCTGAATTACACCAAACGCCAACTAATGCCACCTATTTACACCAACTGCCACCCTTTTTTCATGGAAATAAGTGGCAAAGAGTGGCATTAGGTGGCAAATCTAGGGACGGGTCTGGAGAGGAGGCACAACAGCCTTTGCAAACACCATGTAAAACTGCTTCCAACACCCCTGATGAATCTTGTATACAAACAACTTTTCTTAGAAAATCAAAACATAAAAAAGGAGTTAACAGTAATATTACTGCAATATATATACCCACTTAAAAACATGACAGTGTTAAAACAAAATGTACCGCTTATTAAGAATTCTGTGACTTTCATATATCACACAGCTAAACCTAAAGTTATGAATAAAGAACTTGCCTGATCTTTTACACCTCTTTCATTCAGCAAGCGAAGGAAGACGGCTTCTGCAATAGGAGACCTGCAGATGTTCCCTAAAAATTGAAACAAGAAACAAATAACAATAAATAACAAGAGCTCGTAGAACACAAAATGCCCCCCTTGATGCATTCAGTAACTGCACAAGGAACAGAAATTATTTGGTCATTGTACAAAAAAGTTCTACTGTTCTGGGTCAATGTGACCTTGACCTTTGACCTATTGACCTCAAAATCAATAGGGGTCATTTGCTGGTCATGATCAACCTCCCTATAAGTTTCGTGATCCTAGGCCTAAGCGTTCTCAAGTTATCGTCCTGAAATGGTTAAACTGTTCCGGGTCAATGTGACCTTGACCTTTGACCTATTGACCTCAAAATCAATAGGGGTCATCTGCTGGTCATGACCAACCTCCTCATCAACTTTTATGATCCTAGGCCTAAGCGATCTTGAGTTATCATCCAGAAACCATTTAACTGTTCCAGGTCACTGTGACCCTGACCTTGACCTTACTGATCTCAAGATCAATAGGGGTCATCTGCTGATCATAATCAACCTCCCTATCAGGTTTCATGATCCTAGGCCCAAGTGTTCTTAAGTAATCGTCCGGAAACGGTTAAACTGTTTCGGGTCACTGTGACCTTGACCTTTGACCTACTAAACTCAAAATCAATAGTGGTCATTTGCTGGTTATGACCAACATCCTTTTCAACTTTCATGATCCTAGGCCCAAGCGTTCTTGAGTTATCATCCGGAAACCGTTTCACTGTTCTGGGTCACTGTGACCTTGACCTTTGACCTATTGACCTCAAAATCAATACCGATAAAAATCAAGACCAGCCTCCCTATCAAGTTTCATGATCCTAGGCCCAAGCGTTCTTGAGTTATCACCGTAAACCGTTTCACTTTTCTGGGTCACTGTGACCTTGACCTTTGATCTATTGACCTCAAATTCAATAGGGGTCATCTGCTGGTCATGACCAAACTCCCTATCAACTTTCATGATCCTAGGCCCAAGCGTTCTTGAGTTATCATCCGGAAACAGATTGGTCTACATACCGACAGACCGACCGACCTACCAACCGACAGACATCTGCAAAACAATATACCCCTCCTTCTTCGAAGGGGGGCATAACAAATCCACTTGAAAAAAAAAACAACTTTACGCTCAAGTACTGGCAGGCAACATTCTTCTGCACAGTGCTCAACCTTTATTATGAAACATGAAACTCTTGACCTTAATCATTGAAATAATCTATTTTTATTAAACTGGTAATTTTTTCTCCAAATAATTAAATTCCTTATATTTACATTCACCCTATTCTTTTCCATTGAAAATTGTGATGTTCATTTCGTATGAACAGCAAAAGGAAAGGCGCGAAAGTTACGTCAACGCTGCTTAGTGATAATGGGCTGCTGCTTTGACGACGTCCGCGTATAGTCAGGGAGAACGTTCCTTAGATGACGTCGCAGTTGTTCCGTCTGGTGAACAGAATGGCCGGGAAGCTGATCTTAATTTGAAATGCAACAAAATGTGTGCAACTTATAATTTAATCTTGTTTACAAATGGAAAGGAAATATAATGTAAATATAAGAAATGAAACTTGTTTTTCAGTGTTCATGCGATATTTTGAACGTAAAAATCTGATCAGTTCTGAAAGAAAGAAATCTCTGCCACGGACTGAAGTTTCACAAGTAATCTTTGCCGTTTTACTTAAAAAATGGTTATAGTTCATTATAGAGAGTGTATTTTCTGTTTGCATAAAATAATCTGTGGTGGTGGTCCATACATCCTTTTTATTTATAAATACATGTAATATACTGTATTCATCTGTTTAGTCCTTTTGTAGCTTTTTGTTTACACATAGATTCATGTTATCTAGTTACCTGGATTGCAGCCAATCATATGATCAGTTATTAGATACTGAGCCAATAGCAGCTCGAGTTCCAAATGATCTTTACCCTTAATGAAATCATACAGTTTGCCCCGAACACTTGGTGCGATCAAGCCGCGAATATCAGGCGAACATGCCACGAACACTTCTGATAAGACAGATTTATACAGTAACAATGATCGCGGGATGTTCGTTTGGTGTTCTCTTTTCACATGCAAATTAGATTTGCCATGAACAAGTTGCCGCTAACTTCCCGCGAACAAGTTGCCGTGAGCTTCCCACAACCAAGTTGCTGCAATCATCCCGCAAACTAGTTGCTGCGATCATTCTGCAAACTAGTTGCTGCGAATACGCCGCAAAATAGCTGAGCACCATGACTACCAAGCAAATCCCAACCAGATATTGCCCACAAAATAGCTTGTACAGAAAAAGGGCAAAAACAAGTAAGTTAATAGGAATCAGGAACACAAATTTATTCAATAAACTCAAGCACTGAGGCTGTAACAAATTCAAATTGTCAATGTCTGAAATTTTTCATTTCATGACACTTTGTATATTTTGAATTCTAATGATAAAATATGTATGAATTTTAACCGTTAATTGCAATTTAAATAATAGTGTCTCAGTGCATGTATTTATTTCATCCCAATGTCTTTTCTTCACATTGCTTATAAGTATTATGTATGACTACCAATCTGTCATTGTCAGTTTTACTTTTACATCTTAATCATCAAACTTAGGAAGCTAAAATTGTCATTTTTAGCTCACCTGTCACGTAGTGACAAGGTGGAGCTTTTGTGATCGCTCTTCGTCCGTCGTCCATCATCCGTACACAGTTTCTTGTGAACATGATAGAGACCACATTTTGCAATTGATTTTAATCAAACTTGCAAACAACTTGTACTGGCATAATGTCTCGCTTCCTTTGAAAAACTGGCCAGATCCCATCATGGGTTCTAGAGTTATGGCCCCTTTTGCAGCCATATAAAGACTTCATTTATGGTTTGATTTGATACAAACTTGCAAAATATCTTTAACAACAATAGATCTTGGATACCATGATTAATCAGTCAGATCCAATCATAGAATCCGGAGTTACGTCCCCTGATAGACCCCTGAAAAAGCCAAAATTCATTAATTTTTACCTACCTTGTGAACAAGATAGAAGTGACATTTTACATTCGATTTTAACCACATTTAAAAACAACTTAAGTCACAATAAGATCTCGGTTCCTTTCGAAAACCGGCTAGATTCTAATATGGGTTCTAGAGTTACTGCCCCTGAAAGGACAAAATTTTCTATTTCGGCCCTTTCAGCCATATAAAGGTTTCATTTATGTTTTGATTTGACACAAACTTGCACAGAATGTTTATCTTGATGATATCTAGGGCAATTTTGAAACTAGGTCATGTGGGGTCATAAACTAGGTAACCAGGTCAAATCAAATCTAGAGGCCACATTTATGACCATATCTCCATGAAACTTGGTCAGAATGTTTATCTTGATGATTCCTATGCCAAGTTCAAAACAGGGTCATAAGGGGTCAAAAACTAGGTTATCCGGTCAAATCTAAGGAAAAGCTTGGTTGTTAACACTATTAAGACCACATTTATGATCCTAACTCCATGAAACTTGGTCAGAATGTTTATCTTGATGATTCTTAAACACAGTTCAAATCTGGGTCATGTGGGGTCAAAAACTAGGTCACCCGCTCAAATCAAAGGAAAAGCTTGTTAACACTCTAGAAGCCATATATATGATCCTATCTTCATGAAACTTGGTTACTAAAGAATGTTTATCTTAATGATTCCTAAGCCAAGTTTGAAACTGGGTCATGTGGTGTCAAAAACTAGGTCACCACTCAAATCAAAGGAAAAGCTTGTTAACACTGTAGAGGCCACACTTATGACCCTATCTTCATGAAACTTGGTCAGAATGTTTATCTTGATGATTCCAAGGCCAAGTTTAACAGGTGAGCGATATAGGGTCATCATGACCCTCTTGTTACATTTCCTTTTAGATAATTATATTCAGTCCTGAAAAAGTTTAAGCATCTATTTCATTTTCAGAATTCCTAATGTTTATTCAGGCATATGAGTATAGATATTAATTTTTTTTTTCTGACTTACCACAAATAAGAATATACTCCTATCATCCTCTAAGAAAATCATCAATCACATTTGAAAAATGTCTGAAATGCATACAGATTTCCCCCTAAACATGTCCAAAATATCTGGTTGTAATTAACTTATCAGACTCATACTGTGACCTTACAGATAATGTTACCAATTAATTGATCTACAATTACCTGCTCTTATCAAAGCTCTTCATGAACATTTTTCCAAAAGAGTACAATTTATCTAAGTTAATTCTTCTCGTGAATATACCGTGATCATTGGTCTTCCTGTGAATATCCTGCAAACTAGTATCAAATCAATTGCAGCATGATCCTCGCGAATACTTCCTGCAAATAGGTATGTTCGCGGCATGTTCCCTGCATGTTCACATGTTTTTGACCATTTCATAAGGGTAGAATGGGTTGTGAAAAGCATAAAATTACAAAGTAAAGTTTTCAGATCCCTCCACCTCCCCTTTTTTCTACTACTTTTAAATTTTATTAGTCTTATATTCAGATTCATTTAATTGCCCACTCAGTCAATTTGGCTGCTTTACAAGTTCTGGTAGTCTGGCTTCCATCCCTGTTTGTTCTTATTTACATATAATATAAATTTTATTCATTAAGAGGGAAGTAACTCCAGCAGCTTGTTTCTACAATGACATTTTTTTTTTTTGCCGCTGGCTCAAACTTTCTAAGGCTGTATGGTTCAGCCATCAGATAAAATGTGCTATTATAGAGACTTAAAATTTTCTTATAAAATGCTTGCAGTATTTATATAAAATAATAACCATGCAGCCAGGGAGCCAGGCTTAAGTTCTGGTATTGGAGGTTTTCTTTGCACCCAGTTTTGTAAACAAGCATTATTACTTATTAATTTTCTCATATTTTTAAATCAACAAATACCCATTTTCAAACATAACGAAAGTTTTTGGTTCTTTTACAAACAAAGCTGTGACAGCAGGTTGGGATCTTGACATCTTGCATTATAGATACCGTTTTTACATTTTGTTTTTCAATGTCTTTGAGAGCATTTTTTTGCTAAATAACATGTTATTTTAGAAAATATCGTATTATTTCTGTTAGGGGGAAGGAGGTGGATAAGGGGGTCCCTGGAAAATTTAGAAATCTGTGGATACCAAATAATACGCGACGATGCTCCAGAGTGAGCCCTGCGTATTACCAGGAAGAAGAAGAAGAATCTTTATCCGAACTTGAGTGATATCCGAAATATACGTAAAGGTAATGAATTAATGACTCTGAAAAAACACATCTTAATAAAACATGGCAGTTTCATAACTGATTTGTATGTCAATGAATGCATAGATCGATCAATCAGATAAGCTGTCATTACCTAAACAAATAAATAACACAGATTTTTTCTTTGAGGATGCCATTCTCGTAAAAAGTACAATCGATTAATATTATGGAACATTGGTTGAGGTCAGAGACCACCAATTGTTACGCTGTATGTCACATTTTTTTTCAATAATTATATATATCTTAATTCTATCAAAATAACGGATAAAAAACTTATGATTAGTGATACTTTATTTCAGTATTGTTCGTGTAAATGATATGACCTCTGTTTACAACGTTGGCAAGGCGGGAGAAAACCTTTCCATGAAGCTTTTTTTTTTCAATACGTTTCAAATTTCATAATCCCATAAAGAACTATGTTGATACGACAGAAAAGGAAAAGGGGTGTAAACTTCATATACGAAAGTAAGCTTCATTAAATACAACCTTCTAAATTTACTCCTCCCGCTAGTCATAACACCTACTAGTCTAAACATTTCCTTCCCCCATTTTGGCAAAGAGCTATAAAAATAAATGTGTAATAAAGTATTTTATACTGCTTTGATTTGGTAAAGTATCCCTTTGTTCGGTCAAAACACCTCCTGTTTAAAAAAAAGGTTAATTAATGAAAATATCTCCTAAATAAAAATATGTGTACATGTATATTGTTTTAAATTAACTTTGTATAATATTGTTAAATTTCAATATTTCTTTACATAACATTGTTTACATTTTTTTAATAAGAATACTGTTAACATAATTTTAGAATGCTACTTTATGTAATATTATAATTTGATGATATTGTGAAATTGTGATGTTTCTGTTATTTTGTTATTAAAATAAAACGAAATGAAAGATTCTAACGTACGTTATGCTTTAAATCTAATTGTTACATTTGCAATAATGGATCAAAGAAAATGACCATTAAAATGTTATTTTTCTTGCATGGTGGACATCCGCTTTTTTTGCCAGTGATGGAAACACTCGTCTTACACCCTTGGTTGTAAGATGACTCACGTGCTGTAATTTCTTAATGAATGCATGCATAAATTCATATGCTACTAAAATAGAATAGTACTTAAAGGCCTAGATCAACTATGATATAAGTGTCCCCCACCCCCACTTCTTTTTCTTTTGCAAAATGTCGTGACTTACTTTTGGTGGACTCTGGGAGGTCATTTATGTAGGCTAGGAAAAGGCAGTGGTCAATGACTGATCCTTGTGGAACCCCAGACAGAACAGGAAGTTAATCTGAAGTGAAGCTAACCACAACTGTTCTTTGGGATCGGTCCTTGAGAAATGACTTGATCCACTAAGTGCTAATAGGTGGTCTCCCAGGGTATCGAGCTTATGAATCAGTTTATGGTGGCCAACCTTGTCAAAGACTTTACTAAAGTCCATTACGATGCTGTCAGTTTGTTGGCCATTCTCAAGATTGTCAAATGGTCAGAGACCACCAATTCAAAAAAGTACAGGGAACTTACTGGGCATGAGGTAAGTGTATACCTGGGAATAAGGTAATGTTTGTCCGTTCTGATTGGTCAGTCATGTAAACAAACCCAAGAAGTGATTATTTTTTTCAAAATGGAATATTTTTACTGCATTTAAAGTATTTCATTACACATTTTGACAAAATTTGCTATATTTTATGTGTATTGAAAAAAAGTTTTATCAAATGAATTTCTCCCGTTATGCCAACGATGTAAACAGGGGGTCATCTCATTCACACGAAAATTACTTAAATAAAGTATCACTATTCATATGTTTTTCGTCCGATATTTTGGTGGAACTAAGACAGTTGTTTGGATATATATGTTTCGATTTATGGAAGGCCGTTCACGCCATAATGTTATAATGGAAGCCTATGGGAAAACAATTGGTGGTCTCTAACCTATATTAAGGCTAAAACGTGACTTTTGTCGAAAGCCATCTGGTGACAAATATGTTGCAGATGATGTAGAAAGACGTTTTCGTACAAAAATAAGCGTGAAATTTGAATTTTTTTTTTAATTTTGGCTTCTTTGTTTGACAGGTGTGCCCATTTTCATATGAGTTTTTGGACCAAAAAGGCTCATTTTTATCTCTGTAATGCCATAGAATGATCCCAATTTATAGACTTTTTTCTGTTTCTTACGGAATTAATCATATTTCAACTTTCAAACAAAATCCTATGCCGATAATTTAAACTTTCGCGAAAAATTACAATAGAATGACAACAAGGTCTGAATCTGAACCAACACCCGACCGCTTAGCTCAGTAGGGAGAGCGTTGGTATATGGATTGCAAAGTCGCGAGTTCGTTCCATGGGCTGGGGCGTATGTTCTCCGTGACGATTTAAAATTGGACATCGTGTCTGAAATCATTCATTCTCCACCTCTGATAATTCATGTGGGGAAGTTGGCAGTTACTTGCGGAGAACAGGTTTATACCGGTACAGGATACAGGAACACTGGTTAGGTTAACTGCCCGCCGTTACATGACTGAAATACTGTTGAAAAAACGGCGTTAAACACAGAACAAACAAACAAAAGTAAATCAACATGGGTGACCTCAGTAAACTGTCTATATCTTTCTTAAAACTGAATATTTCTTGATGAAACTGTGTGAAACAATTGGTATTGGATCGTGCTTAACCACAACATTGTTAAATGGGAAAATATGAAACGAAACATCAATCTATAGGTCAGAGACCATCGATTCAAAAAAGTACAAGGAACTTACTCGGAATGAGGTAAGTGTATACCTGGGAATAATGTAATGTTTGTCCGTTCTGATTGGTCAGTCATGTAAACAAACCCAAGAAATGAATTTTTTTTTCAAAATGGAATATTTTTACTGCATTTACAGTATTTCATTACACATTTTGACAAAATTTGCTATATTTTATGTGTATTGAAAAAAAAGTTTTATCAAATGAATTTCTCCCGTTATGCCAACGATGTAAACAGGGGGTCGTCTCATTCACACGAAAATTACTTAAATAAAGTATCACTATTCATATGTTTTTCGTCCGATTTTTTGGTGGAACTAAGATAGTTCTTGAAAAAAATGTGATTGGATATACATGTTTCGATTTATGGAAGGCCGTACACGCCATAATTTTATAATGGAAGCCCATGGGAAAACAATTGGTGTTCTTTACCAAATACCTCTTGCGTGAAACTTATAAGTTGTTTTTCACAGCTATGCTTTGACCTGAAGCCATGTTGATACTGGCTAAGGAGATCACTACTGTCAAAGTGGGACATGATATTTGAGACAAGAATATGTTCCATTAATTTAGTGGCAATACATGTTAGGGTTATGGGCCTGTAGTTGCTAGCCTTGGATTTAGGACCTTTCTTTCACTGTATGTAAACATGATGTCAAACTATATACTGTAAAACCTGTAAAAACCTTGAAAAAAATTATGTTTCCTTACCTAAATAAGCTAATTTGTATACTTCGGGTTGTCAGACACTTGTGCCCTTTGTGTTTTTTTTTTTCTATTTTCCATAGAGAAGCCTATTTGTTGTCAACTGGACGAGTAGACTTGTATGACAGATAAGACATTCAAACGTCAGTAAGAGTCAGGAGTTCTGATCACCTTGGAGTATGTGTTCACTGTGTTTGTTTTTGTTCTTTATGTTGTTTGCTTCTCTTTTATTTCCATAAGATATTTCTTAGCATGTAACTGTAAATATATCTGTTTTAGCTATAAGTTAGTCAATGTCTCTATGTGCTAATCCACTATTTACATAGTATTAATAGTTACTGTTTTTTATGTTTTATAAATTTGTTTTATTTGTTTATTAAAATATGTCTTAAAATTATTATAGTATTAATAATTACTATTATTTTTATGTTTTCATGAATTTTCTTTATTACTATTATTAAATTGTCTTATGTATACTTTAAACCTTTCATATATACTAGTTCTTTTAATCTAAATCGGTTAATATCTTACTCAACATATATATGTTTCAACATGCTTAAGCACATAATTATGTATTCCTTTTTAGCTGCTTTATCATTGTTAATCTCTGTTTTATATATGTTTTTTTTGAAAATAGCTCATGAGCTAATGTTAACTTGTTATATTGTATCCGACGTAAAATAAAGCTTCTTGTATCTTGTATCTTGTAAACTGGTGCAGCGATTGCTCTTTTCCAGTCTTTTGGGAGTTGACCTGTTTCTAGAGATAGTAGGAATATCTTTGTAATGATTAGGGCTATCAGTGCATGCGCATTAAAATCAAAACATCCGGTAAAACACCAGGGCAGTCAATAGCATTGTACATCCGTCTATAGATAGAGACAGTACAAATGTTGCATAATAACATGCAGTTTCAGTCTTCTTTATCTAATAATGAAATAAATTGGATCGTGCAAGAGTTACTGTATATATCAGTACTACTATTTAAAACCATACAAATTGCATATTGCAGTTTACTTTTTTGACACAACTGTATGTTTGCAAATACATACATGTATACATACATTATTTCAACAGAGTATGTATAGCTATGACTGTGGGAGAGTCTATCTATTGAACAATGCCACAACCAAATTTTCCTTATTATTTCTTAAAATAAAGTACAATTTTAATGCAGTTGACCATAACCATCTCATTCCTACAAGGAAGCTGAACTAGTCGATCCTACAAATTCATACGCAATCATTTTCAAGAACATAGAGTTCCTGGAATGGTCTCCTCACTGTAAATACTATCCATTTTAATTCTAAAGTTTCAATTTTGTTAATACATTCTGCTTCGGATTCACTGTATAATATTTTTTTCACTTCATTCGGGTAGGTCGATATGTCATCTTGTTTCCCGTTGTGTTTCTTGACCCACATTTTTACATCATTATTGATACGAGTCCAACAATGGAGAAGGGGTATGTTCGGAAAAACAGTATTTATTGCCTTTTTAATTCCAGCTTCCCTGTCACATATAAAGGGCGATTTCGTTTTTGCCAGATTCGGTATATGTTTGCTGAGGACACGAAAAAATCGTTCATGAAACTTGGCATCACGTTTGTCGTGTAACATAAAAGCGACTGGAATGATTTTATTACCCTCAAATATAATATGTTGATATGAAAGAACACTCACAAATAGTCCACTCAGTTCGTATGTGGTATCATAAAACATTTTGATAGGATTCTTTTGGTCATAAATTAATAAATGATTAAATTCTTTCAATATTTCGTCATAACCTGATATGCACACAAGCGATGGATAAATATCAATTTGTTTATTAAAATTTTCAAGTTCATAGGACATTGCACACAAGTTGTAAACACTGTCATGAGATAATTTACTGTCCCTACGCGCTTTGTAAAAATGGTTCTTGACTTGTTCAACGTTTTTAGCCGTCTTAATTCCGAAATCGGTTCCATGTTCAGCTTTCGATTTTGATTCCTTTTCCACATCAGTGCATGTTTTTGTAATGTCTTTTGATTTCAGGCGGATGTCTTCGAATACAGACGGGCATGTTCGGCGGAACACCTTTGAAGGATCTTTTGAGTTGCCGTGACTTATCGTTGTATACACTGACTCATCGCCTAAGTAATGCACTATTACATATCTGCTATTATCTACATGTTCATAAATGTGTTTCAAGAATTTTGTTGAGTGTGCATTATCTTTCAAACGAATCTTAAAAATTGTTTTATAGATAAGCGCTGATTTGTTTCTTGGATATTTCTTTCTACCATCATTAAATCAGACATATTTGTCAACGCGGAGATCTTTAGAATTTGCTAAAGCTGACGTATCAAATACATACATTTCACCGCCAACGGGATTTGTTGGAATATATACACATAGTTTATCATTATGAATGCCCTCATTACACTCTTCAAACATTAAAACAACTTCATTGGTGGACAATGCAGTATTTCTATTACAAAACACATTGGCGGACGGACCACCACCTCGCTGATTTTAAAATTGAAGACTATTCTCCCGATTATCATATATCAACTATCAATAATCATGTTTTTATTATCTACTATTGTACACGAAACAGATTTTTGTTTCTATGCCTTTTTGTTGTCTCACCTGTTTAAGCAATATTACGTTATACCTCATGTTGTCATGTATTGTGACCCGAGAGAAATAAAAAAAAATGAAAACGAGCAACCTTTAAAAGATGACAAAATCTAAATTTACCAATAGTTGCATGAATTATGCAGTTCCATTATGTTCTATAAATTTAATAAATATTTGCAAAAGACATTACTTTTTAACAAGGACAGGTAACATCTGCGGCATAACATGGTGCATAATTCAATTATTTAATCACTAATTAAAAAAAAGAAGAACTTATTTTAAATCCGATCGTTTCATTATACGTAGCTATTATTATGAATGCGCATGCGTGGAAATATGGCGGACACTTTTTAAACTGAGAAAAAAAAATGTGAAAATTTACGAGTTCTAATGGGAATATCTCGGAATTTACTTAGCTTAGTGCTTGTGTTTCCATTTGCTGACATTTCGTGAATATTTTTGTGTGAAATGGTCCTGCATTATGTGTTCAAATGCCAAAATCTGAGAAAAATAACAAAAAGCGGACGCTTTCTTCTCCGGACAATGGGGTTGGAAATCAGCCTGAGAAGCGAACATTAGTGACTAATTCAGTGCATAATACGGATTATAATACAATGGCGTCGCCTGGGTATGTACAACCGTTAAACATGTCAAATAATGGCGAACATGAACAATTACCAAACTGCTATGAATACGTTCTATACACCACAAACTCAAATGTACGGTACATCATCTGCTATACCGCAGACACAAAACCAAACCCAGAATCAAATGCAGTCACCCCTACAGACTATACCACAACCATATTCTGATAATTTTCAACAAACAGTACTAGATAGGTTCAATGCTTTGGATTCACGACTTGGTAAGCTTGACTCCATAGAGAAACAGTTAACTTCTATCAATCAAAAATTGACTTCAGTAGATGTGCGTGTAACGTCCCTTGAAAAATTCCAAACTGAAATTAAAAGTAGACTCTGTGATGTTGAAGTCAGTAGAGCCATGGACCAGCAGATATGTGAGGAGATTCAAACTAAACAATCTGGCATTGATAAATCTCTGAAATCTGAACGTGATAGAATTGACCAGCTTAAGCAAGATTATAACATGCTTAAGTCGATAAATGAAGATGTCTTAGACTTGCAATCGCGCTCAATGAGGGATAACCTGTTATTTTTTGGGTTCAAAGAAGCTGCGTCAGTTGATGACAGAAAAGTGGAAAACTGTTCCGAAGTTATATTAAATTTTTGTCGTGATGTTTTGAAAATTGAAAATGCCCCAGATTCAATAAAAATTGAGCGAGCACATAGGGTCGGAAAGTATGACACTGGAAAAAAGAGGCCAATTGTTGTGAAATTTAATCACTATCCAGAAAAATTGCTGGTCAAACAGAAGGCTTTCACCGAACTGAAAGACACGGATTATCGGGTTAGTGATCAATATCCAAAGGCTATTCAGGACAGGCGTAAAGCATTAATACCTACAATGATTAAGGCAAAACAGGATGGAAAAAGAGCCGTGCTTTCATATGATAAGCTTATCATTAACGGTACACAGTATACAGTGGATAATGTGTCACGTGCAGGTTACTAGGTCAGCGCTGAGAAACAGCTGTCTTTTCTACTCTGGAATGTGCAGGGTATCAATACCAAATTAGACGATGGTGACTTTATAAATTTTGTTTCGGACTTTGATATTCTCTTATTCACGGAGACGTGGAACGATAAATTGACAAATGTTCACATTGAGGGATATGAGTCGTTTAATTGTCCACGGCCAAAATTTAATAAAAATGCAAAGCGTCACAGCGGTGGCGTTATCGTATATTATAAACAGTTTCTTAAAAACTACATAAGCCTTGAAAGTATTAGCACAAATGGTTTAGTTTGGTTTAAATTGCTAAAATGTTTTACTAAAACGCATAGTGACTTATATTTTTGTGTATGTTACATTCCACCTGAAGACTCTTCTGTTTACCGAAATGCAAATTCAGATTTATATGAAATAGACTTGTTTGAATGTATGAGTAATGATATAAGGAAATATAGTGACCTTGGTATTGTGTACCTGACTGGTGACCTGAATTCACGCACGAGCACGCACTTAGATTACGTGCCTGACATACATTTAGATAGTTTTGTTGATTTACCGTATACAGACCTGGGGTAGTTAAAAATGTAATTGTAATTAATTGCAATTAAATTACATTTCCTAAGTAATTGAATGTAATTTGTAATTGCGTCATTTATCAATTACATGTAATTGTAATTTAATTAATTACAGGACAGTTTTAGGGTGTAATTGACAATTACATTTCAATTACTTTCCAATTACATGGCACATGCTAATCTAGTTTGTTGGACAAATAGTATATAATATGTTTATTACCAGTGACATTTCACTTTAACATGCTAATTTGCATTTCATTGCTGTGAAAAATAACAATAGAATATTCTGGTAGGTGTTAATCTCTTGGACATAGCTCCTTTGTTCTGATATAATTGTTTTATTAGAACAAACTGGTAATCTTTGATGATGTTTGTCACTATGTTTTAGGAGAAAATGATCAAATTATGATTTGTTATTTGCATCATTATTATTTAGATTTTTATCGAAGCAAAAATTGAAATGTTTAGCATTTAGTTTAATCATTTTTATCTGTGATAAAATTCGTTGTATTAAATGACACAAGCAACATAACATTTGACACCACAGTTCTAACAAGATAAAAATATAATTATTATTGTAGACATTATGAGTATTCTACAGTTTTAGTGACATAGTTATTCTAGGATGGCTCATGAATTTTTTACAAATTATTTTCAATGTGGTCCTTTGGATAACATTTAGTTTCAAGGATAAAAACTTAAAATATATGTTATAAATGTAAATGATTAAATACTGAACTATACTAGTTAAATTTGAAACATATTGCAGAACCATGATCCTATAAACTTCAGAGAAATTCAGACCTCAAAGAAATACCTGACTTTACATGCATCTTCTCTAACAGAATTCTGCTTGACAATGTATTAACTATTAATTAGGGCTGACTTTTAGCTCCTTTTGCAATAATATTAAAGACTGAGTTATGTTCTCCCGCAAACACAGATTTTATTTTGAACTTAAATTCAGTTTTGAGATAACTGAAATCAGTTTACAGGTTAATTATCATGTATATGTAGTACTAATTAAAGGACTTTGCTGCAGTGTTCATGTAAGAAGCACCACCTTTGGTATTGTAATTGAATGTAATTAATTACAGTTTGCAATGTAATTGTAATTTAATTAATTACATTGCTAAATTTCATGTAATGGTAATTGTAATTTAATTGGACATTTCTCAATGTAATTGTAATTTAATTAATTACATTTTAAAGTAATTGACCCCAGGTCTGACCGTATACAACCGATCAGGTGACCAGCCTACCTGTGCGGAAAAATCGTGACAGTCATGTGAATAATTTTGGGTCGAAGTTACTAAATCTCTGTAAAGAAAATAATTTAGTAATATTAAATGGTCGCCTAGAAGAGGGTAATTGTACCTACCATGGAAAAAATAGAAATAGGCTAGTACAAAGCTTGGTTGATTATTTAATCTGCAATGTTGACAGTTATAATTATGTTTATGACATGTGTGTATTAGATTTAACTGAATTTTCAGATCACTGTCCAGTAACATTTTCTATGAGTTGTAGTGAAAAGTGTCTTGATGCCTATTGTTGTAAGCTTGAAAAAATTGTTTGGGACACCTCCGAAACAGAGTCGTTTTTAGATTTTGTTAATAGTAAAAAGACATTATTTGATGACGCAACCCGCAAACTATCGTCTGGAGAGTATGACATTAATCAGTGTATTGACTATATGTCAAAGCTGGTGTATGACTTGTCTTTCCACTCTTTTGGTAAATCCTTCTCAAATAAATCTAAGAAATTAAAACACAAAGTACTATGGTTTGACGAAAGTTGTCGTCGGGCTAAGGCTGAGTTTTGTGATGCTAAACGTCAATTTAATTCAAATAAAACGGATGAAAACAAAATGTACTTTCTAACATGTAGAAGTAATTTCTGTAATGTGAAGAAATGTGCTAAATGGAAATTCTATAATAATGAGAAAGGAAAATTTTGCAATTTAAGTAAAACGTCGCCACGTAAATTTTGGAAGTATATAAATAAATTTAAAAATACAAATAATAGTCAGAATGATGTAAAATTAGATGATTTTGTTAGACATTTTTCAGATATTTCAAATGAAGCTATGAACCAGTGTGATGATACTGATTTTACAAGTTCTCGAAATGTACCATTAAATGTTGAGCTACTTGACAAGCAAATAACTGTGGAAGAAGTCAAAAAAAACTATTTCTTCATTAAATAGGAATAAAAGTTGTGATTATGATCGAAATGTTGCCGACTTTTTCATTGACACTAATGACTTTATATCTCCATATCTATGTGTTATTTTTAATCATATTTTTGATACTGGATTATATCCTGAGGCATGGTCTAAAGGAGTTATAATACCGGTATATAAAAAGGGTTGTAAATCTGAACCTGCAAATTACAGAGGGATTACACTGGTAAATGTTTTTTCGAAGATTTTTTCATTGCTACTTAGAAATCGTATTAACAAATGGTGTGAATCTGAACAAATATTTAATGATGTACAATTCGGTTTTAGAGATAATCGTTCTACAGCTGATGCTATATTCCTTCTACATGCTATTATTCAAAAAGTACTGTCTAAAAAGTCTAAATTATGGTGCATTTTTATAGATTATCAAAGAGCTTTTGATACAGTTAACAGAGATGCATTATGGTATAAATTAATACAGACTGGCATTAGCTGTAAAATGATTAATATTATTAAATGTATGTATCAAAAAGTACAGTCATGTGTTAAGATATCAAGTACGATGTCATTTTCTGACTTCTTTGATGTAACGATCAGATTGAAACAAGGGGAGCCATTATCTCCCTTGCTATTTATTTTGTTTATCAATGATATCACAGAAAACTTAAATTGGAATGATTTTACGGATAAAGATCTTGAGTTTCTTTCTATGTATTTAATATTATTTGCTGATGATATTATATTGTTTACGACTGATCCTAAGAGCTTACAGTCCCAAATCGATTCCATTCATCAATTTTCAATAAAGTGGGGTTTAACAATAAATGTTAATAAAACAAAAATTTGTGTTTTTGAAAACAGAAAAACTCATCATAATGAAGAATTTTACATTAATGATGATAAAATAGAAATAGTTGATGATTTTACATATTTAGGCATTAAATTTTCTTATACTGGTTCTCTTTTAGGTGCAGTTAAGGCACTGAATGATCAGGCTTTAAGAGCCTATCACAATATACTGTTGTTAATTGATAAAGTCTGTTTAGATGTTAAGACAAAATTATTACTGTTTGATAGAATGGTTGTACCTATTTTACTGTACGGAGCAGAAATTTGGGGTGTTTACAATTTCAAGGGTGTCGATAATTTACATTTGAAATTTTGCAAATATTTACTAGGAGTAAAGAAGCAAACGCCAAATAATGCTGTGTATGGTGAATTAGGTCGCATTCCATTATCTACTATTTGTAAAGAGAGATCTGTTAAATATTGGTTGAAATTAATGAAAAATGTAGATTCTCCAATGAATAGTCTGTATCAAAATCTATGTTCAAATGTTATTGGTAAGAACTGGGCTAAACGTATGCATTCTATTATTGACCATCTGGGTCTGACACATGTGCGTCAGTATTTTGATCCGAATATTAACTATCTCCCTGCGTTCAAACTGAGATTACGTGACCAATTTATTCAAGAATGGAATGCATCGATTAATTCAATGTCAAAGCTGAAATATTATTGTCAGTATAAAACAGTCTTTTGTTATGAAGAATACATTGATAAAATTGCCAGTGAAAATTTAAGAAAAATGTTTACTTGTTTCAGATTAAGCTCCCATAAGTTAGAAATCGAGTCTGGTAGATTTAATAATATTGATCGAAACAATAGAATATGCAGAATATGTAATCAAAATGCAGTTGAAACTGAGTACCATTTCTTGTTATGTTGTAGTAAATATACAGATGTTAGAAATAAGTATTTGGGAAATATAGCTTGGCCTACAATTCAGATGTTTAAAAATATTATGCTAACAAGAAATAAGAAACGTCTTGTAAACATCTGTAGATATATAAAAGAATCTATGATGATAAGACATAATACCCTAACAAATTTTGCTGTTTCTTAATTTATTACTGTTTGGTATTTTATAGCATGTGATATTCTCATAAATGTGCTATGTTTATGCAATATATGATATTTTTTGTTTGCCATGTTTATTATATGCTGTTTGTTAAATGGCCAAAGGCAAATTATTGCCGATTTTGCTAATAAAGTTGATTGATTGATTATGTGACTGGAACAGTATTATGATGTATCATGATTGGTGTGATAATCCAATCAACTAAACACGTGCCGACAGCCGCTCAGTCTGATGGACGGTGATTAATCAACACCTAATCAAGGGTGCTAACAAGTTTATAAGATTTGGATTTTTCATATCAGAAAAAATTAATCAGTTTAACAAATATTAAGAACGGTTTCTTTGATATATCAATGTCAATGTGTTTTATGCTTAACTTTTTTTAACTGGTCAATCAGAAAAATATGCGTTGTATCAGTTATTAGATTTTCATCACTTAGTACAAAATAAATTAATATTTTAAATAAGACACTTACAGAAAAATACTGTGCCACTTCATATATGTAGTCCTTGACCATGAACTCTTGTGTTTTAGCTCCCGGATACGCAAACACGGAATAAGTCTCTGGCCACAAGTACTCACTCATATACTTGACCTGGCTATGTCCTATCACGAGAGCCATAATAACGTTTATTCAGCACAAGCACAATAGCACAAACACAACACAATTATTTATGAACAATTTTTTTCACGCAATTAATATCAAGGAAATTAACACTAGCACAATAAATTATATCCAACAAAATATTCGATATCACAATTTATGGCAATAAGCAAAGTTATAGAAGATACATGTATGGAATGAGATACAGGAACAGAATTTACAGATTTATATATAAAATTTTACCTGATTGTAACAAGTTTTTCTTGTTCACAAACAAAGTTTTTCACGACGATACCTTTTGATCTTTATTAACAACTGCTTCCGTTTTAAAGCATGTTGTTTGATATATTGATAGTCAGTATGTTAAAGACAGATAATT
Organism: Mercenaria mercenaria; assembly: GCF_021730395.1. NCBI lineage: Eukaryota > Metazoa > Mollusca > Bivalvia > Venerida > Veneridae > Mercenaria > Mercenaria mercenaria. Next base: position 40,777,899 of record NC_069377.1, on the reverse strand, counting down.
ATACAGAGATAATTGCCGGTATTTCCAAACATCATGTGATAATACTGTATAAGACACAATTAAAAGAGCTTAGATCTATAACAGTTATTGTCATGATACTTTTACAAAACACTGTTATTTAAAATGATGTTCAAACTGCGAGTAAAATTACGTTAATTATATACGGTGATTATTGTATTACCTAGATTCTTCTTAGTCTTCTATCTATTATTTACAATACTTCTCAGTTTGTTTCTCCTATTATAAAGAACTACAGCACTTCAAATTTTCAATAAATGAAAACACTAGAACAGATTTATTTTTTTAACAGAACATAACTTTATTCATAATAATATGACTTAAACATAAGAAGTTCCTTGTCATCGTAGCTATATACAGCATGCAGTAATAACGCTGGCGGAAAAAACATATATCTTTGAACAAGTATATCTTCTGTTGAAATTGATCGATTTCCACAAACTTAACATTTTTAGAAACTTCGTAACATACTCTTTCACGTGCCATCAAAATAAATAAGGTTTATAAAGAATTAGAAGTTTATAAAGTATGGCCGTATTTTTGTTTTTTTGTACTGCGGAATAGAGTCAGTTGTAATATTTATAAAAGTTTGACGTCGCACAACTTAATTAATATTTGCAATACTAACATTCAAATGCCACATATGTAAAGTAAAGAAGGTATTCTTTCAAATGATATTACATTTATTGCGATATATATCTTATTTGGAGAAATAAATAGGACGGCCGTAGTTTTCATTCTAAAAAAATGAAAGCGTATGGCCAGAAAATGAGTTGATATTATATGTATATTCTCCGTACTTTCTCAGCATAAAAACTTATTTTAAGTTTTATATCTAGCAAATACATAACCTAAGCTTTCATTTGATACCAATTTTATTAAATTTGATCAATAAATTAAGAAATAAATGGGTACTGCAGTATGGCCGGATTTTTCAATAAATTCTTTACTGGATAGAAAGGACGGCCGGATTTTACACTTTGCCGATTAAAGCCTTTTACGCGGAAAGAGCCCTTTCAAGTATCTAGTAATACCCATTCCGCATAAAATACGAGAGGCTCATCATGTGACCGTTCAAAATGGCGGATGTCAACAAAAAAAGTTGCAAGGGTGCATCCCGAGAATTCTGGAGAAATATGATTTTCTTAATTCTTTTTCTGGTATCAGCTGCAAATGCAAAAAACAAACCAAACTTTGTCTTCATTTTAACTGATGATCAAGATGTAACAATGGGAGGACAAGTATGTTTCATGGAATTATATACCAGACCATTCCTCTCCCTAGACAATTCTCTCCCATGTAGTAAAATACCCCAGTCTCTACGTGGATCGAACCCCGGACCTTGTGATTTGTAGACGAACACTTTAACCATGTCCCTAAAGGGTTAACCCAACAGCAAGGCAGTTGGCAGTGGCCTGTATACCTACAACCACTACACTCCTCCAGGTCGGAGATCATCACAAATCGGTGTGTTATCTACAAATCTGTAGTTAACACACCAATCAATAGTTTTCAGTAACTACCGATCTGTAGATAATAAAGAATAAAAAATTAAAATACCCTTTTAATTTTGTAAACAAGAAAATCCGGGTGTTGAGGAACGCTTGCAATAAATGGTATCAACTTCCGCTATCGGAACAAAGTTATTTCAAACAGTTCTGAGGAATAGTATCTTCCGTTTTTTGCATTTTTCAAACATCATAATTTCAATTTTACACAAATGCAGCCATTAAAATCAATTGAAACCACTTTATAACGTTTAAATTTGCATTTAAGACACCTACAGCATTTCCATGCCGTTGATCCATTCTTTGCAGTGATCATGAGCGCATTCCCATAATGCATTTTATGTAAGGAGTTATTTTTGGATGCTGTTGCAAGTAAAAGTATGGTGTACAAACAGGAGCATATATTAGTAATACCTTTACAGTATGAAATACATCATTTATTTGATGTACAAGTTTTACATATAATAGTTGCAATGCAGTATTATCCACAGTTTATTTTTAAGTTTTGGGGGAATGGTGGCCGTGCCCGTAAGGAGGTGAAAACCGCGCCGTAACCAAAATAGGGGAAAACTTGCGTCGTGATAAAAGCAATATTTTTCATACTAGATACGTTGCACAAAGAAAGATAATTATTTAAAAGTACATTGCCCCATGTTTTAAATGATACAATTTATCTTATCATGTCGATCTAGAAAGGTGGAAAGGGTTTTGGTGGTTGGGATAATATATGTATTTTTTTCAGTGGAATTTCTTTGAGAAATATGGGAAAGGGGCCAAATTCCTGCCCCAAAACGGCCTAAAAATCACTGTTATCTGTCTATCTTCCAGTGCTGTTGATGGAGGGTGGAGGGTGGGTCGGAGTGCAAAAATGGTTGATCAGTGGAGAAAAATTTAGACGTTCTTGTCAAACATTATGTATAAGAACCAAGTTTCAAAATGTACCAATGCATTAAAATTCCCTTTCAAGCAGGCTATTCCCTTTATATGAACTCATCAGTTCTTATTTTTTTAAAAAAATTTGAGACTGGAAGGCATATAATATTATATATTCCCCCATTCTATGCTCCTACTTAATATTAAGCAAGTATTTATAGAAAGTAATAGTCTAAACCTTTCAATAAAAAATCGTGCAAAGTATTAATAATTTTAATTAGAAAAAAAGTTATTCCAACATTATCTAGGTCCTCACCATTGCTTAAATCATTAATTAATGACTAAAGATATATCTATTGACAATTTATTTTATAAAGATATAGCTGACAATCTTTAGCAAAAGCTTTATGAAACAGTTAAATATGTATATGCAAAACTTTCAATGTCACAAAGGCATTCGCGATTTTTACCCATACCCGTCTTCCGTACTTTAGCGACCCTTTTGACGTGAGCCTGAAGATTTCGGTAAAAGTAGCCAATCACGAGCAGTGTTACATTCTTTACCTTACAAGATGGTGAACATCGGATAGGAAAGGAAATTGCAAAGTGAAAATAACTTAAATAACAACTTTTTGCTTGAGATTTTTACAGGTAAAATTCATTTAGTAGTGAAACGTCAATTTATTTTCTGCTTCTGTATCTTTAATATTCGTTGTTGAAATTAAATTTAGACATATTATCGGAGACTTGCCTCCAATAAAACTTGTTGAAGGATAGACATTTTCCGGATGATGAAAACAAACCTTTAAAATGAAAATTTCTAGATTTATGTATTGTGTATCTACAGATCGGTAGTTACTGATAACTACTGATTGATGTGTTAACTACTGATTTGTAGATAACACACCGATTTGTGATGATCTCCGACCTGTCCTCTCTAACATTGAACACTGTTGAAGGACCAGGCATCAGCTGAACAGCCTATCAGTTTCTAGCCTGAGGCATCAGCTGAACCTCCTATCAGTTTCTAGCCCAAATGCATGAGTCCGTCAAACATCCTCGTCACCATTGTAATAAAATGCCAAAGTCTCTACTGAGGATCGAACCCCAGACCTCGTGATTTGTAGGCGGACACTCTTAACCACGCCGCTAAAGGGTTAACCCAACAGCGAACACTTGCTGCGATCTTGCCGCGAACACTTTTGATACAATTGGTATAACTGTTCGCGGGATGTTCGTTTGGTGTTCACTTTTCACATGCAAATTAGTTTTGCCGCGAACAAGTTGCAGCGAACTTCCCGCGAACAAGTAGCTGTGAACTTCCCGCGAAAAATTGCTGTGATCATCCCGCGAACTAGTTGCTGCGAACATCCCGCAAACTAGTTGCTGCGAACTAGCTGAAAACCATCTCTACAGAAATTGTGTACAAAAAAGCATGTACAGAAAAAGTGCAAAAACAAATAAATTAGTAGAAATCAGGGATATAAATTTATCGAATGAACTTGAACACTGAGGTTGTAACAAATTCAAATTGTCAATGTCTGAACTTTTTCATATCATATTTGGAGCATTTTAAACAAAGTTTTAATGATAAAATATGTTTGAATTTTAACTGTTTAACTGTTTTAACTGTTACTTGTCATTTCAATAACAGTGTCTGAGTGCATGTATTCAATATTAATTCATTTCATCCCAATGTTTTTCTTCACACTGCTTATAAGTTATAATGTATCACTACAAATCTGTCATAGTTTTACATGTTAATTATCAGACTTATGAAGCTTAGAAATTGTCAAAATAAGCTAGTTTTATATTTCTTTTTAGATAATCTGATACAGCTCTGCAAAAGGTTACCACAAAAAAGTATATATTCCTATCAGCCTCTAAGAATCACTTATGAAAACTGTCTGTAATGCACACAGATTCCCTTCTAAACATGTCCAGAATATCTGGTTGTAATTAACTTATCAGACTCATACTGTGACCTTACAGATAATGTTACAAATTAATTGATCTACAATTACCTGCTCTTATAAAAGCTCTTCAGTAACAGTTTACCAAAAGATTATAATCTTCTAAGTTCTTATCACGAACATGCCGCGATCATTGGTCTTCCTGCGAATATCCTGCGAACTAGTATCAAACCAATCGCGGCATGATCAATAACTTGAGAACCACTTGACCCAGAATGTTGAAACTTCATAGGATGATTGAAAATGCAGAGTAGATGACCCCTATTGATTTTTGGGTCAGTCTATTAAAGGTCAAGGTCACAGTGGCCTGTTCATGAAAAATCATTTTTTGGAAATAACTTGAGAACCACTTGACCTACAATGTTGAAACTTAATAGGATGATTGGACATGCAGAGTAGATGACCCCTATTTATTTTGAGGTCACTTGATCAAAGGTCAAGGTCACAGGAGCCTGAACAGTGACTTGAGAACCACTTGGCCAAGAGTGTTGAAATTTAGCGGGATGACTGGACATGCCAAGTAGATGATCCCTATTGCAGCTAACCATCAGTGTCTCTTTGACTTTCGCTTCTGACCCCTATTGACTTCTTGCCTATAGGACTTTGCATTGGGGGAGACATGCGTTACAAAAGCATTTTCTAATTATTCCCCCTTTTTACTTAGAATTTTAGGTTAAAGTTTTGATGCACTTTCACTCTGTCTGTTATTACTGAATGGATTTGATTCAAACTTAAAATAGTTGTTCAACATCATCACCCACACCATATGACACAAGCTGCATAACTCGGGCACCAGTATTTAATGAATTATGCCCCTTTTTGCTTAGGATATACTTATATAGTGTTTTGATACATTTTATCTTTACCTCTCTTATTAGTTCATCTGATTTTTTGAAAAAAAAAATGATGAGTTATTGTCATCACTTGAGCGGGCGTCTGCGTCGGCGTTGCCTGGTTAAGTTTTATGTTTAGGTCAGCTTTTCTCCTAAACTATCAAAGCTATTGCTTTGAAACTTGGAATACTTGTTCACCATCATAAGTTGACCCTGTACAGCAAGAAACATAACTCCATCCTGCTTTTTGCAAGATTTATGGCCCCTTTTGGACTTAGAAAATATCAGATTTCTTGGTTAAGTTTTATGTTTAGGTCAAGTTTTCTCCTAAACTATCAAAGCTATTGCTTTGAAACTTGGAATACTTGTTCACCATCATAAGCAGACCCTGTACATCAAGAAACATAACTCCATCTTGCTTTTTACAAGAATTATTGCCCCTTTTGGACTTAGAAAATCAGTTTTCTTGGTTAAGTTTTATGTTTAAGTTAGCTTTTATCCTAAACTATCAAAGCGATTGCTTTAAAACTTGCAACACTTGTTCACCATCATAAGTTGACCCTGTACAGCAAGATGTATATGTACGCTGGGATGTGGCGGGTGTGTTGCCTTAGAATTAATTGGCAAATAAACATGCTTCACTAATCAATCTTGAAAGAACAGGACATGGTTCGAGTTTGTTAAACAACCGCCACTAATTCCACAGAACTTCACGTCAATTGCCGAATCAACATTAAGTAATCATATCTTTGCAGTTTATCAATATACGCCACAAACTGAGCTCTATGAGAATCTCCCATGAACAGCAAAGACATCTCTAGCACCAAGTAAACTATATTACTGGGTCGAAAATGACCGAGTACGAATAAAGAAAATTAAAACCATACAAATACGATTGTCCAGAGTTGTACACTGCGGCGATGTCTGCAGCATAACATTACATTGTGTTGGACATCAAATTGTAGTAAAACATCAGAACTGTACGTGCTAGAACCTCTTCTATTGACAATTTTGAAGTTCTTGATAATTTGCGCGTAAGCTTTTCGTGCTCCGCAATTGAATAATATTAAAACCCGTATCGTCCCGTACTTGCATAAATATATTTATTTTTCAATAAATCTGTATGTTTAGGTCAAGTTTTTCTCTTAAACTATCAAAGCTATTGCTTTTAAACTTGCAACACTTGTTCACCATCATAAACTGACCCTGTACAGCAACTCCATCCTGCTTTTTGCAATAGTTATTGCCCCTTTTGGACTTAGAAAATCATTTTCTTGGTTGAGTATTATGTTTAAGTAAACTTTTCTCATAAACTATCAAAGCTATTGCTTTAAAACTTGCAACAGTTTTTCACCATCATAAGTGGACACTGTACATCAAGAAACATAACTCTATCCTGCTTTTTGCAAGAATGATGGCCCTTTTTAGATTTAGAAAATCATGGGTAGGACAATATTTCTATTACCCAAAAAAAATCAGATGAGCGTCAGCACCCACAATGCAGTGCTCTTGTTACTTTAAGTTGATATTTTTGACATAGAGTCAGGCAATTGTGCAATATCTTCATCCACAATTGGAGTCATTAAACACTCCAGTGACAGCTCTAGTTTTCTCAGGATGTGCCAGTTTCACTATTCAGCATTGAAATAGTCAAGCGCGCTGTCTCCAGTGACAGCTCTTGTTACTATATCTAAGTTATTACAAAATGGATTTGATTAAAACTTGTAGCAGTTGTTCCACATCATCAACCTTATCACATAACACAAGGTGCATCACTCTTGCACCAATATTTCATGATTTATGCCCCCGTTTTGCTTAGAATTACACTTATTATCCCCCGACGAAAGTCGGAGGGATATAGTTTTGATGTTGTCCGTCCGTCCGTCCATCCGTCCGTCTGTCCGTCCTTCCGTCTTTCCGTCCGTCCATCCGTCCGGAGCCATATCTAGGAAATGGTTGGGAATATTTATTTAAAACTTCATATACATGTTCACAACAATGAGTTCTTGCGGCCCGTCAAGTTTCAGTCAGATTGCCCAAGTAACACCAGAGTTATGGCCCTTAGAAGTTTCTAGTGTTAACTATATAGGGTACTATAAATATGGCAATTTCTGCATCATAACTTTTGATATATTTTACCTAGAACTATGAAACTTAAACAGAATTTCCCTTACAGAAGCAAGCCTCTGTGGCGTACATGCTGTGTATTTGCTGTGTATATGCCGCGAACACAGTAGTACGCTAGAGGAGTACATTTTACATACACCGCATGCCGCGTACATGCCGTGTACTATTTCGACAAGTACACAGCATGTACGCAGGAGGTCACTAGTACACTTCAAGTACGCCGCACAGACTCTGAAAATTTAAGGAGTACACTGCATGTACGCAGGAGGGACTTGTACGAGAAAATAGTACACTGCATGTACACAGCAGATACTTTGAAATTTGTGCAGTACACTTCATATACGCGGGAAAGACTTGTACAATTTCTTTTGGCATTTATACTTAGTTTTTTTTTTATAAGTTAAAGTCTGAAGTAAACTTCATATACGCGGGAGGGACTTCATGCAGGAAAGATTTGTACATTTTTTTTTTTTTGGAAGCAAGAACTTGATTTCCGAGTAACTTTTATCTTAATAGCATAGAATAGCTCAGATTACCGGTATTCTGAACAATAAAAATTCGCCAAACTATTTGCAATGTTCATTTGTGAAGCTTACATCTTATTGATTTCTGAGCTGCACCTTGCATGCAGTGTAAAAATATATTCTTTTTCATTTTGAATTAATCCTGGAGCTTTCTAACTTGGATAATTGAAAAGCCTTATTTGAACTTCGTTGCATTACATTTTGTAATACATGAAATAATTACCAAGATAATGCCTCAACAGCGCCTGAATGAGAAGAATTAATAGCTCTCACTGTTATTTGAATACTCTTAAGCAAAACACCACTCTATCATGTTTTATAAAGGCTTTAATGCTCATTATGTTAACTCATTAAGGCCTCACCAAATTAAAAAGTTGTTCATCGGATTTGCCGCTCGTATATTTTTCAGAACGTTTTTGGCTAATTGCGCTTGCCCCATTGGAAAAAATCAATCCAAAATTTTTTGGTGCGCTACTTTTTACAGACGTAAAAGTGTATAAATGCTTATATAATTCCAGTCTTAGATTGTTCTCAGATGGATTTTAATCAAAATAAATACATACTACGCACACATCGTCTATAATAAATCATAACACTTATATTTAGTTGCATCAAAGTTGTTTCCCCTTGATGCAGTTACGCCATTTTCTTCAAATGTTTACCAAATTACATGCTACAAAAATTGATTTATTTCATTGAAAAGTGGATGGAGAAAAGCATACTAATTTATTTGATAACATCAATCTACATTATATTGGTAAGGGTAAATACTTATTGATGCATGTCACTTATCTTTTTTCTGTTTTTTTCTGTCCAAATGATCAGCATTTGCATACGAAAGTTGGTGGGGTAAGGAATTTACATTATCACAGCAGTTTCGCCACAAGAGTACACAGCATGTATGCAGCAGGAGTACACAGCATGTACGCCGCAGGACTCGGGCCAGGAGTACACAGCATGTACGCCGCAGGAGTACACAGCATGTACGCCGCAGGGGTAGTACACCGCAGGCTCATTTGCATGTGAAAAGTGTATGTGCCGCGTACATGCTGCGTACTATTCCTCGCATACTAAATTCCTCCAGCGTACATCCCGTGTACTATGTAGTCCACAGCATGTACGCAGCAAGTAGTACGCGGCAGAGCTCATTTGCATGTCAAAAGTGTACTACAAACGTACTATCGGTGTATGTGCGGTGTATATCCTGCGTACTATTGATTTCAGTACACATCATGTACGCATCATATACGCTGTATGTACACAGCAAGAGTACGCAGCAGGCCTTTTTCTTCTGTAAGGGTTAGATCACCATAATGTGGTTGTGTACACACAATTTCATTTGGATTGATTTGTAAATTAAGAGTTATTGCCCTTTAATTGTATAAAAGTCCACATATTTGTACATAACAAACTTACCATTTTGTAGAATTTCATTAAATTTCTTTCATTCTTTTCCATGAACATTTATTGTAAACATGTGAAGTTGTATACCCACACGTGGTCGCCCCCTTACCTTGATCACACACCACCATCCCCACCCCTCCCCCGCACCCCCCCCCCCCCCCCCCCCCAAAAAAAAAAAAAAAAATTCATTCCTTATTTTAGATTTTTTTCAAACAAACTTCATATACATGTTCACCACTATGAGGTTATGGGGCCCATCAAGTTTCAGACAGGACAGATTGCCCAAGTAACACCAGGGTTATGGCCCTTAGAAGTTTCTAGTGTTAACTATATAGGGTACTATAGATCTATAGATATGCCAATTTCTGCATCATAACTTTTGATATATTTGACCTAGAACTATGAAACTTTAATAGAATTTAGAGCACTATAATATGGTTGTGCACACAATTTTGTACGGATTTCTTTTTGTAACTTCAGAGTAATTGCCCTTTAATTGTCTAAAACTCCACATATTTGTACATAACAAACTTACCATTTGGCAGAATTTCATTAAATTTCTTTCATTCTTTTCTGTGAACATTTATTATAAACATGTGAAGTTGCGCACCCACACCTGGTCACCCACTTGCCTTGGTCACACCCCCTCCCCCCCCCCCCCACCCCCCCCCCCCAATTTTTTTTTTTTTTTTTCATTTATTTTAGATTTTTTTCAAACCTTCCAAGTTGTACTATTCCCCCACCTCACTTCTCCACCCAGTCATGCCCACCACTGATCATGCATCCTCTGCCCCCCCCCACTCCAACTTCACCCTTTTACCTTTTTTTTTTCTCATTTTTAATTTTCAATCAATATTTATAATCAGCATGTGAAATTTTGTTTCCTCTCCCGTTCCCCTGCACCCCCACCCCCTAAAAAAATGTCCATCCTTTTTTTTATGCCCCCGAAGGGAGGCATATAGTTTTTGAACCGTCTGTCTGTCTGTCGGTCTGTCCGCAATTTTCATGTCCGGTCCATATCTTTGTCATCGATGGATGGATTTTCAAATAACTTGGCATGAATGTGTACCACAGTAAGACGACGTGCAGTGCGCAAGACCCAGGTCCGTAGCTCAAAGGTCAAGGTCACACTTAGACGTTAAAGGATAGTGCATTGATGGGCGTGTCCGGTCCATATCTTTGTCATCGATGGATGGATTTTCAAATAACTTGGCATGAATGTGTACCACAGTAAGACGACGTGCAGTGCGCAAGACCCAGGTCCGTAGCTCAAAGGTCAAGGTCACACTTAGACGTTAAAGGATAGTGCATTGATGAGCGTGTCCGGTCCATATCTTTGTCATCGATGGATGGATTTTCAAATAACTTGGCATAAATGTGTACCACAGCAAGACGATGTGTCATGCGCAAGACCCAGGTTCGTAGCTTATAGGTCAAGGTCACACTTAGGTGTTAAAGGATAGTGCATTGATGGGCGTGTCCGGTCCATGTCTTTGTCATCGATGGATGGATTTTCAAATAACTTGGCATGAATGTGTACCACAGTAAGACGATGTGTCATACGCAAGACCCAGGTCCGTAGCTCAAAGGTCAAGGTCACACTTAGACGTTAAAGATCATTTTTCATGATAGTGCATTGATGGGCATGTCCGGTCCATATCTTTGTCATTCATGCATGGATTTTAAAATAACTATGCATGAATGTGTGACACAGTAAGACGATGTGTCGCGCGCAAGACCCAGCTCCGTAGGTCAAAGGTCCTAAACTCTAACATCGGCCATAACTATTCATTCAAAGTGCCATCGGGGGCATGTGTCATCCTACGGAGACAGCTCTTGTTTTTTTTTAATGTTCAAACCTTCAACATGTTAAGTGGTGACTGCACAAACCTTGCCCTCAGCCATGTTCAAGATATCTTATCTGTGTTCTCTTAAGGACATCTGATCTTTTAAGTTCAAATGTACATGTAAAACAGCAACACCTGGTGCCAAACCACTCAAAGACAATATTTCATTCCAGTTAAACTTCAAGCTCACATTTCAATTAACTGCATTTAATTTTAAAAGCTAAGCTTATTACAGTAAGCATGTCCCATTCAAAATAAATTCTTTAGTCCGGATCAAAGTATCATACATTTATTGTGTCCTCTTTAATTAAACATTTGTTTTCTGTTAAATTGATTTTGACTAATGAAATTATTTGGTTCTTATTAACATCCTTAACTTTTTGCCGGATATATCTTTTTGCCATTCCTCACCACAAACCCTTTCGGCGGGGGATACCAATTCATCGAATTTGCTTGTTTTATATTTTGATACACTTGATCTTTATCCCTCTTATTACTTAATACTTTTGACTCGGATTCAAGCTATTATGCAATATCTTCATCCACATTGGAGTCATTTAACTCTTCAGTGACAGCTCCAGCTTCATCAAATGTGCCAAGTTTCACTATCCAGCATCGAAATAGTTGTGTGTGCTGTCTCCTGTGAAAGCTCTTGTTTCTTTTTCTAGGTCAATAACCAACCTCATTGGGTCAAATCCTATACCTCTGACATGTGTTTTGGGCAAATAATGCCCCCTTATGGACTTATAAAATTCTGGTTAAAGTTTTACATAATTCTGGTTAAAACTCTATTGATACTTTAACATCAGGGATTAATATTCCTGCTTCTGTGACAATGATTCGAATAGTTGAGCACTGGCTGTCTTACAGCCAGCTCCTGTTAATTTAGAAAATTGGTATTGGTTGTTTTTTGTTTAAGTTCATTTGAAACATCATACATATCAGTTAAGACCAAGGACCATAAATTTTTACTAACATATTGTCAAGCATCTGCAGACGAGTGATGGCATCTGCAGATGGTGCTCTTGTTCTTTTACTTAATAAAAGAAAAAATTGCATATCTATAAAAGCCAAGACTAGTTCAGTAACCAGCCCTTTGAGAGCAGTATCTCCAGAATTATGATGTGAGAATTACATGCCTCTGAATGAATTAAATCTGTGATTATTACTGCAAGATTTGTATTTTTTGTGATAGTTTGCCACTCTTGTTACAGATTGACGGCACTGGGCGGAATGTAGCTCAGGAGCTTTTAAAGGCCTAGTAGACAGGACATTCTGGACAATGACTAGGAAAATAAGAGACAAAATGGCATTCCTTTCGTTCATCAAGGACAAAGTGTTGCTGAAGTGCTCCCCAGCTGGCTGAGCTGAGGTCATACTGTCATGGAGTCGTACTGTTTGGTGGATGAGGCATATCTAAGTAACCTAAATCGATCCTTGCTGTTGAACAGAAGTTGCAAGAACTTATCCATGACAACACTAAACAAAGCAATGAAGTCATACCAGTCATTCATAGATGCTGTGCCTGAGGAAAATATATTGTAGAACCAGAAATTTTTGCTATCTTCCCAGTAAGTGTCACAGAAATAAACATGTTTTGACAGGACTTTAGTGGTTCAATATTGAAATGAAAATGACAAAAGAATATTTAAAAAAATGAGGAAATCATTTTATGCTACTACATGTAGAGAATAGAAAACGAAAAGGCCAACTTTTTTAGCTCACCTGTCACATAGTGACAGGGCAAGCTTTTGTGATTGCCCGTCGTCCGTCTATCCGTCCAGTTAGCTCTGTTCAGTTTTATTTCCGAGAGTATACATATAGCTCTGTTCAGTTTTATTTCCAAGAGTAAACATATAGCCCTGTTCAGTTTTATTTCCGAGAGTTTACATATAGCTCTGTTCAGTTTTATTTTTGAGTGTGTAAATATAGCTCTGTTCAATTTTTTTTCCAAAAGTGTAAATAAAGCTCTGTTCAGTTTTATTTCTAAGTGTGTAAATGTAGCTCTGTTCAGTTACATTTCAGAGACTGTAAATATATCTCGTTCATAGTTCTATTTCTGAGAGTGTATACAGTTTTATGATGTGTGAGTGTGTGTTCAGTTGCAAGAAAGAAAATGTTCTGCATTTACTATAGTTCATGTGTGGCCGAGTTGTAATGATCCATGACATTGGAACACTCGAGTACCCTTTCCTTCAGATGGATGCAGAATTCTTTCATGTGAGGAAGACAAAAGTTTGATGGTTCTACCCAGGACTTCTTTATGCACCCATGTAAATTTGAAGTATACATATAGTTCTATTCAGTTTTATTTCCAAGAGTAAACATATAGCTCTGTTCAGTTTTATTTCAGAGAGTATACATATAGCTCTGTTCAGTTTTATTTCCGAGAGTAAACATATAGCTCTGTTCAGTTTTATTTCCAAGAGTATACATATAGCTCTGTTCAGTTTTATTTTTGAATATGTAAATATAGCTCTGTTCAGTTTTATTTTTGAGTGTGTAAATATAGCTCTGTTCAATTTTTTTTCCAAAAGTGTAAATAAAGCTCTGTTCAGTTTTATTTCTAAGTGTGTAAATGTAGCTCTGTTCAGTTACATTTCAGAGAGTGTAAATATATCTCTGTTCATAGTTTTATTTCTGAGAGTGTATACAGTTTTATGATGTGTGAGTGTGTGTTCAGTTGCAAGAAAGAAAATGTTCTGCATTTACTATAGTTCATGTGTGGCCGAGTTGTAATGATCCATGACATTGGAACACTCGAGTACCCTTTCCTTCAGATGGATGCAGAATTCTTTCATGTGAGGAAGACAAAAGTTTGATGGTTCTACCCAGGACTTCTTTATGCACCCATGTAAATTTGAAATGCCACTACTTTGTTGTTTTGCAGGTTGAAACTTCTAACATGTCAAATCAAATGTACTTCATACTTGTTATATATATAACAGAGAGAAAATTATGAAATTATATTTCATAATAATTCATATTTCATATCATATAGAAATATTTCATAATCCTATAAAGTCTGCAAATTAGTTATGTACAGGTCTCCTCACCATGTGTTTGTAAATAAGTATTATTTAAGTACATTGATGTATAATTTTATCAGTTTCAGTTTGATATATCAAAAGGGGTGCAGACGGACACCTAGCTTGTATAGTGATGCCGTCCATCCGTCCAGTTAGCCATACATGTGATACGTCCCGGATTGCCCGGGATTGTCCCGGAAATTACATACTCGTCCTGGTGTCCCGGACAGTCTTGAAATGTCCCGGAAAAATAAAAATACAGGAACAAATAAAAATAATCCCCCAAAAAACTTGTTTTTTTTGTCTATAAGTTGTTGAATTTTACACAATAAACAGTCCCCGGTGTCACATTGTTTATTCCTAATCAGTTTCATGCCCTCAAGCAGGACACGTGTTGATTAAGTCCGCTTTGATCACGCGACGATCTTTTGATGACACTGATTAAGTAACAGTCAGTTATTATGATGACCCTGATTAAGAACTGACAGGATTATGCAATCAATAACTGTTTTATGGTACTTAAATTAGGAACAATAGTCGTAAATCTCTTTGTTTTTAGCAAGTTGGCGGTAAAGCTACATGTAGCCTTTATGGAAGAGATTATTGAAAACGGTCAATTTAACGATAATTATTTTAAAAGGTTGTAATAATTTAAGATCAGGATCGATTGTCACACATACTCTAAATTAAAATATTGAATGCCTTTGCCGACCGACCCATGTAAATTGACCCGACTCCAAATATTTTATATTGGCGATTTTATTTACAAGATATATTTTATTCCTTTAAGGATTCAATTTAATTATTAGATAAATGTTTAAGCTTTAGAATGATACCAAATTAGCTAGAATCTAAATCACGATGACCAGGTTGATTCTTCGTATATAGTAAGTCTCCTAATTCTGTTCACCTCGGGAACGCAATAAATTCACGTGCCGAACTATAGATGTGTATTACCCGTAGATGTATTTACCTCCCTTAGAAAGCTAGACGACATTTGCAGCAAATTAAAACATTGTAAGCGAGTGAACAATGTTTATCTCGCAAAACTACATGTAATATTACGATTTTTTTGCATGAAACAGACGAATACCAATGTCACGGTGTATGTCCCGGACAAAAGGTAAAAATCCCGGAAATTTTAACTCAGAATCCCGGAAACGTTCTGAAAAATTATGGCATGTATGAGTTAGCTCTGTTCAGTTTTATTTCCGAGAGTATACATATAGCTCTGTTCAGTTTTATTTCCAAGAGTAAACACATAGCTCTGTTCAGTTTTATTTTTGAGAATATACATATAGCTCTGTTCAGTTTTATTTCCGAGAGTATACATATAGCTCTGTTCAGTTTTATTTTTGAGTGTGTAAATATAGCTCTGTTCAATTTTTTTTCCAAAAGTGTAAATAAAGCTCTGTTCAGTTTTATTTCTAAGTGTGTAAATGTAGCTCTGTTCAGATACATTTCAGAGACTGTAAATATATCTCGTTCATAGTTCTATTTCTGAGAGTGTATACAGTTTTATGATGTGTGAGTGTGTGTTCAGTTGCAAGAAAGAAAATGTTCTGCATTTACTATAGTTCATGTGTGGCTGAGTTGTAATGATCCATGACATCGGAACACTCGAGTACCCTTTCCTTCAGATGGATGCAGAATTCTTTCATGTGAGGAAGACAAAAGTTTGATGGTTCTACCCAGGACTTCTTTATGCACCCATGTAAATTTGAAATGCCACTACTTTGTTGTTTTGCAGGTTGAAACTTCTAACATGTCAAATCAAATGTACTTCGTACTTGTTATATATATAACAGAGAGAAAATTATGAAATTATATTTCATAATAATTCATATTTCGTATCATATAGAAATATTTCATAATCGTATAAAGTCTGCAAATTAGTTATGTACAGGTCTCCTCACCATGTGTTAGTACCCTTACAGAAGAAAAAGGCCTGCTGCGTACTCTTGCTGTGTACATACAGCGTATATGATGCGTACATGATGTGTACTGAAATCAAGGGCTTTAAATAGTACGCAGGATATACACCGCACATACACCGATAGTACGTTTGTAGTACACTTTTGACATGCAAATGAGCTCTGCCGCGTACTTCTTGCTGCGTACATGCTGTGGACTACATAGTACACAGGATGTATGCTGGAGGAATTTAGTATGCGGGAAATAGTACGCAGCATGTACGCGGCACATACACTTTTCACATGCAAATGAGCCTGCGGTGTACTACCCCTGCGGCATACATGCTGTGTACTCCTGCGGCGTACATGCTGTGCACTCCTGCGGCGTACATTCTGTGTACTCCTGTGGCGTACATGCTCTGTACTCTTGCTGCATACATGCTGTGTACTCTTGTGGCGAAACTGCTGTGATAATGTAAATTCCTTACCCCACCAACTTTCATATGCAAATGCTGATCATTTGAACAGAAAAAAAAAATGAAAAAAGATAAGAGACATGCATCAATAAGTATTTACCCTTACCAAAATAATGTAGATTGATGTTATCAAATAAATTAGTATGCTTTTCTTCATCCACTTTTCAATGAAATAAATCAATTTTTGTAGCATGTAATTTGGTAAACATTTGAAGAAAATGGCGTAACTGCATCAAGGGGAAACAACTTTAATGCAACTAAATATAAGTGTTATGATTTATTATAGATGATGTGTGCGTAGTATGTATTTATTTTGATTAAAATCCATCTGAGAACAATCTAGGACTGGAATTATATAAGCATTTATACACTTTTACGTCCGTAAAAAGTAGCGCACCAAAAAATTTTGGATTGATTTTTTCCAATGGGGCAAGCGCAATTAGCCAAAAATGTTTTGAAAATATACGAGTGGCAAATCCGATGAACAACTTTTTAATTTGGTGAGGCCTTAATGAGTTATCATAATGAGCATTAAAGCCTTTATAAAACATGATAGAATGGTGTTTTGCTTAAGAGTATTCAAATAACAGTGATTAATTCTTCTCATTCGGGCACTGTTGAGGCATTATCTTGGTAATTATTTCATGTATTACAAAATGTAATGCAACGAAGTTCAAATAAGGCTTTTCAATTATCCAAGTTAGAAAGCTCCAGGATTAATTCAAAATGAAAAAGAATATATTTTTACACTGCATGCAAGGTGCAGCTCAGAAATCACTAAGATGTAAGCTTCACAAATGAACATTGCAAATAGTTTGGCAATTTTTCATTGTCCAGAATACCGGTAATCTGAACTATTCTATGCTATTAAGATAAAAGTTACTCCGAAATCAAGTTCTTGCTTCCAAAAAAAAAAAATTCAAAGTATAAACACCAAAAGAAAATGAACAAGTCCCTCCCGCATATATGAAGTTTACTTCAGACTTTAACTTATAAAAAAAAAACTAAGTATAAATGCCAAAAGAAATTGTACAAGTCTTTCCCGCATATATGAAGTGTACTGCACAAATTTCAAAGTATCTGCGGTGTACATGCAGTGTACTATTTTCTTGTACAAGTCCCTCCTGCGTACATGCAGTGTACTCCTTAAATTTTCAGAGTCTGTGCTGTGTACTTGAAGTGTACTAGTGACCTCCTGCGTACATGCTGTGTACTCATCGAAATAGTACGCGGCATGCGGTGTATGTAAAATGTACTCCTGTGTTCGCGGCATATACACAGCAAATACGCAGCATGTACGCCACAGAGGCTTGCTTCTGTAAGGGTAAATAAGTATTAATACATATGTTACTATATACAGTAACAAAAATGTATTCGTTTTAGCAGATTATTTCTTTTACGCACTGATTATCACTTATCGGCCCGGGCCGAAAACTCATAATCATAATCGGCCCGGTGAACACATGCGCGTGAAACCAAAGGTCATAAATAACGTCATCATGGTCTATGCGCTTTCAACATGGCGGGCAAGCGGATGTTGGGGTCGTTAGCAAACCGTTTACAAAACTTGAATGCTGTTATAAGCGTGTTGGAAAAGGACACATGATTTTATTGAATTATTAGAGAGGCAAACCATTTAATGAGCTTGTTAGATACATAAATACGAATTTATATACATTTCACTCCTTACCGTCAAGGAAGGAGGGCCTATTAACGTCAGGAGTTGTAATTCCCTTGTGTAGTACAACCAAACATGTATTAAAGACATTAATACACGACAGAGCCGGGCCGGGAGGTGATAATCGGCCCGGAATTCATAATGTCCCTCGGGCTAAAGCCCTTGGGCCATTATTCATTTTCCGGGCCGATTATCACCTCCCAGCCCGGCTCTGTCGTGTATTAACCTCTAATTATTTAAGTACACTGATGTATAATTGTATCAGTTTCAGTTTGATATATCAAAAGGGATGCAGACAGACCCCTAGCTTGTATAGTGATGCCAAATTAGTAGTCAAAGACTTATCAATGTGGGAACCTGATAGGGGTTAATGAGATGTATATGCATGTGATTGACAAGACTTAGTGTGAGTTTGTATGTTAGGTAAAGTGACCAATGAATGATAATTGTTAATTAATGTAATTAGGGAGTTAGGGCAGGAAGTGAATGTTGATTGCAAGAGAGGAATAAAGGGTGTGTCTTGATTTGAGAGAAAGGGAGCTGAGAGAAACAAATTATTAGTTAATATAAGTTCAGTGGCAGGTTAGGTCAGACTTAGAAGGCACACAGACACTAAAAATGGCTCGAAAAAAAAATGGTAGTCGCATAATGGCGAACACAAA
This sequence comes from Mercenaria mercenaria, assembly GCF_021730395.1. Lineage (NCBI taxonomy): Eukaryota > Metazoa > Mollusca > Bivalvia > Venerida > Veneridae > Mercenaria > Mercenaria mercenaria. The sequence goes on along the minus strand of NC_069377.1, from coordinate 40,759,034 downwards.
TAGTCCTCAGTTTTTTGGCTCTGTAGAGCTATTTTCCTTATTTTCTTTGCAATTCTTTTGCTAAAATCACATGACAGATCTATGCTTGACATGTAGGTAGCATTTTCATAATGAAATAACAACATGACAAAATTTTTCATGAAAACTTAGATCATACACCACCAGTATAATTTGGGGTCTCATTTTTTAGCTGATTTTGCAGTTTGTGTGTTTGACTGAAATTATTTTTCTTGCATCAAACATGACCCCCACTTTTCTTTTGATTTTTAGTTAGCACTGACAATATTCTTCAAGAAAATGTAAGTTACAGAAATTTAAAATGGGTCCTGATGTGTGCTGCGATCATTGGAAATGGGTCAATTTCATATAGAATAAAGAACAACAACTATTTAGTGTGTTATAACCTAGAAAATATATCTTTGGAATTATTAATATTAGCAATGTGGACTTAATATTTTAAGATGATGAATAAAATATATAGAAAACTGAATCAAGTTCGACTTTGAATAATTATAAATAATAATAAATCCATTAATAAAGTAGTATCCTGGTTATATAAATACTTTATGCCGTTGTGATGAAAATATTGCATTGTTCTTGTGTGTTTTGTCTATTATGATTGCAGTAAGTAAACTTTAAACATTATTTGATAGTTTGTCTTATTTATTACTGTATTAATTGCTGTATTTGTATATCATATTAAAGTAACAAAGTCTTCAGATGTGAGCTTCATGCGTACCAGTCCATCTGTGTTACAACTATGAATCCACTCAAACCCCCCAGCTGTCCAACACAGTATCAGTATTATTTTCCCCAAATCAAAACTTGAAAACTAGCCTTAACATTGGTCCTTTGCTACTTTTTATCCCCCGACAAAAGTCGGAGAGATAGTTCTAGCATTCGTCCGCCCATCCAGAGCCATATCTAGGAATTAGTTGTGAATATTTATATAAAACTTCATATACATGTTCACCACTATGAGGTTATGCAGCCCATCAAGTTTCAGACAGATTGCCCAAGAAACACCAGTTACGGCCCATAGAAGTTTCCAGTGTTAACTATAAAGGGTACTATAAATATGGCAATTTCTGTATCATATCTTTTGATATATTTAACCTAGAACTATGAAACTTGAACAGAATTTAGATCACCATAATGTGGTTGTGCACACAGTTTCGTTCGGATTTCTTTAGTGAGTTATTGTGTCTCCCACCACACAGTGGTGTGGGAGACATATTGATTTACTCCAGTCTGTGTGTGTGTCTGTCACAAAGCTTGTCCGCACTCTAAGTCGAACATTTCTCATCCGATTTTCACCAAACTTGAACAAAATGTGTTTGACCATAAGACCTCAGCCAAGTTCGATAACTAGCCAAATCGGTCCAGGCGTCATGGAGTTATGGCCCTTGAATTACCAAAAATCGGTCTTTTTGCTCTTGTCCGCACTCTAATTTGAATATTTCCCATCCAATCTTCACCAAACTTAAATAAAATGTGTTTGACCATGAGACCTCGGCCAAGTTCTATTGAAAAACCTAGTTGAAACCTGTGTTCACAGGCGTGTTTTCACCCGAAAATATTGGTAAGTATTAGAAAAACCTGGTTTTACGTTCGAAAACCCTTGTTTATCTGTAATTGTTAATTCTACTTTTTTTACCGTAAACCTGGGTTAACGTTATTATTGGACAATTGGCGTGCCATAACCGTTTATATATGTTTCTTACGAAGCGATAATTAATATCAGATAAAATATAAATGTAACAAACACAGCATCTATAATTCGATATGCAATCCCCAACCCAACACACACATTATGTGTGAATGTATGAACATTGATCAGATGGGGTGATTTTCTTGTCGGTATGAGGGAAATTTTGGGCTCGAACCCCGCTATAAACCGGACTGTTAATGATTATTGTCTAGTCATGTTGCTTCCTTAATACGATGGTTAGGAAAATTGACGTACCCATAATAATGTATTTTTTTGAAGAGTATTCAATTCCTACCATGAGATTACTAATTTTTCAGCAGGGCGTAGGTTCAAACCCTACTAGGACCAGACTTTGTTTATTATTTTTCTTTTTTCGAGTAAGATAAACTGTTGTTTTTTTAAGACATATTATCATTGATCTGTCGTACAAAAGCGGAAATGTTTTATTTGATTAGCCATTTCTTAGTCATTTCTTGCTGTTTCAAATGAATTTGACTTGAAGGGTGAATGTTTAGACATCTTTGAAAAATACTTAATTACATTTGTAAAAGTTCTTAATTTTGCATTTATTTTTACAAAGTTTTGAATAAATGTATATAGGTAGGTTTTACTTCTGCCCTATGGTTCTTTATGAATGCATAGAACAAGGTCATAATTTTCAAAAGTTGGAGCTTAATTTCTTTCCGATTAAATCCTTTTACTCGAGGCTCCCCAGAAAAATTGTTATCGCCAATTTTATGTGTTTTATAATTGTTACACTATATTTTGAGGTTTCATTTAGAAAAATATTTGGTAAAATGAATTCTCTGTGATCGTTTTGCACAATGGCTATCACTTTGAAATTTGTCTCTGTTTCAGCTGGAGGAAAAAAGACATAACAAATAAAAAACAAACAAACAGCAACGACACGGTAAAAGTCATTTAAAGATGAAAGTGCGAAATATGTTAACTTCAGAACTGTATCAAGTTAGTGCAATTGTTAAACATTACCAATACGGGTCCACAATCTTAATATAACCTGAAAACAGTTTAAACAAAACTCGCTACATCTACACCCCAACCCTTAAAGCAAATGGGTGACAAAGCGCTTTTTACATTATATCTTTCAGTATTCGTCAGAATGTTTAAAACGAATTTAGTATAAAAATAGCCTAAAAACAGGTATAATGTGGTCATTTGTTTCTTATCACGTTGCTGTGGCAATCACGCAGCGATTACGTCCCTTAGTACCTATAGCAAATGATCTGAAAGAATAGTTTCTATAAACTTAAGCCCTAAATATAAGACCTGACATAACTCATATCACTATAAGTTCATTTTAATTGATATTACACATTTACCAAACTGTATGTTTTAGGTATAAATTGCGCGACTGAAATGGGTTAGTATATTTTCCTGTTCATGACCATGGAATACTTAGGGGTAGGGTATAACGTGTACAGAGGTATTTTCTTTCTGGTCTGGTGCCAATGATGCGGCCAGTCAAGTTTCAGTCAGATTGCCCAAGTAACACCAGAGTTATGGTCCTTAGAAGTTTCTAGTGTTAGCTGTGTAGGGTACTAAAAACATGGTAATTTCGACATCATAACTTTTGATATATTTGACGTAGAACTATGAAACAAACAGAATTTAGATCACCATAATGTGGCTGTGCACACACAATTTTGTTCGGATTTCTTTAGTGAGTTAGTGCCCTTTAATTTTATAAAAATCCACATATTTGTACATAGCAAACTTACCTTTTGGTAGAATTTAATTTTATTAAATTTTTATTTTCATTCCTTATTCTTTTTTATGCCCCCGAAGGGAGGCATATTAGTTATCAACTGTCCGTCCGTTAGTTCGTTAGTCACAACGTTAACTTTTTGCATGAAGGCACTTTACTCGCGAACTACTGCACCCAGGACCTTCAAACTTCACATGCTGATAGTACTTATTGAGTATACCACCCCTACTGACTTTGGGTCACCAGGTCAAAGGTCAAGGTCACAGGGGCCAACGTTAACTTTTTGTATGAAGGCACTTTACTCGCGAACCACTGCACCCAGGACCTTCAAACTTTACGTGCTGATAGTACTTATTGCGTACACCACCCCTAATGACTTTGGGGTCAAAGGTCAAGGTCACAGGGGCCAACGTTAACTTTTTGCATGAAGGCACTTTACTCGCGAACCACTGCATCCAGGACCTTCAAACTTCACGTGCTGATAGTACTTATTGAGTACACCACCCCTACTGATTTTGGGGTCACCAGGTCAAAGGTCAAGGTCACAGGGGCCAACGTTAACTTTTTGCATGAAGGCACTTTACTCGTGAACCACTGCACCCAGGACCTTCAAACTTCACGTGCTGATAGTACTTATTGAGTACACCATCCCTACTAACTTTGGGGTCACCAGGTCAAAGGTCAAGGTCACAGGGGCCAACGATAACTTTTTGCATGAAGGCACTTTACTCGCGAACCACTGCACCCAGGACCTTCAAACTTCACATGCTATAGTACTTACTGAGTACATCACTCCTACTGACTTTGGGGTCACCAGGTCAAAGGTCAAGGTCACAGGGGCTAACATTAACTTTTTGCATGAAGGCACTTTACTCGCGAACCACTTCACCCAGGACCTTCAAACTTCACGTGCTGATAGTACTTATTGCGTACACCACCCCTAATGACTTTGGGGTCAAAGGTCAAGGTCACAGGGGCCAACGTTAACTTTTTGCATGAAGGCACTTTACTCGCGAACCACTGCATCCAGGACCTTCAAACTTCATATGCTGATAGTACTTACTGAGTACACCACCCCTACTGACTTTGGGGTCACCAGGTCAAAGGTCAAGGTGCTGCTGGGGGCATTTGTCAACATTAGTGACAGCTCTTGTTCTAACCCATGAATATTTATCACCATGCAAGGTTGTACCACTCCCCCACCTCGCTCCTCCACCGAGTCATGCCCGCCACCGATCATGTTAAACAGAAACACTTGGTGCCAAACCTCTCGAAGACAATATTTTATTCTAGTTAAACTTCAAGCTCACATTTCAAATAACAGCAGTATTTTTTAAAAGCTAAGCTTATTACAGTAAGCATTATATATTCCATATAGAATATTTTAGTCAGGATAAACATATCATACATTTATTATGTACACTTTAAACATATGTTTTCTGTCAATTGATTTTGACTGATGAAATTTTTTCTGGATATATTTTTTTGCCATTCCTCACCACAAACTCTTTTGGCAGGGGATACCAATTCATCAAATTTGCTTGTAAATAATTGTAATATCAAAATATACTTGACTGAAGTATTAAATTCATTTACTCCCAGTATTCCTAATGTTCTCACTTACTTCACTATTCATAAAATAGGGAGGCTATTCTACTCACCCTGGCATTTTCTTGGTTAAAGTTTATCGGCAACCTTTGTTTTCTGTGATATCTGTTGCTTATATCTTACTGTAACTTCATATAAACATTTTCCAGCATACAAACAAAGTATGTGCAGAGGTTTGGCCCATTGTACCCAAGGTCAAGGTCACCAAGGTGTTATATGTAGGTTATTTTTAAGGTTAGTTTTTCGGCAACCTTTGTTCTTGTGTCATATCTTTACTATTGCTTATATCTTACTGTAAGTTCACATAACATTGTCCAGCATACAAATAAAGTATGTGCAGGGCCTGGGCCCATTAAACCGAAGGTCAAGGTCATCAAGATGTTATACTTACAGGCCCGGCTGAAGGGGCCCGGCTGAAGGGGCCCGTGCCCCCCCAGTTGGCCGAGAAGTGACTTGTACTCCTCATAGATGCCCCGCAAAATTTAGACCCAGAAATGCACCAGAGGCCACCATTTCATACCTGTATTTCAAAATTTTCCTGGGGGAGATCCCCTGACCCCCGAATCAAGAGGGGAGTATCATATCTCCCAATACCTCAAAATTTATACCTAAAATGCACCAGAGGCCGCCATTTTATGCATGTATTTAAAAAATTTCCAGGGGGGAGTCAACCTGATCCACACCTGACTCCCTACCTAACATATGGGCAAAGGCGCCCCCTCCAAAACCTTGCGCCTCGGCGTTGATGTCTTCATTCAAGACTGGTGACCCCCTCCCTCCCCCGCAGTCAAAAACTTCTGGATCCAGCCCTGACTTAGGTTATTTTTGTGCCCCCCCCCCCACCCACCCACCCCCACCCCATGAGTGGTGGGGGCATATAGATTTGCTCTTGTCCATGCATCCATCTGTCCTTCCGTCCGTGTGTCCGTCTGAAGTTCGTGACATGCCTAGCTCAAAAAATATTTGATATAAATTAATGAAACCTTGCACGAGTCTTTATCATGATATGAATTTGTGCACCTTCTATTTTTCGTCTGGCTCCGCCCACTAATTTTAGAGTTATGGCCCCTGAAATAGTCAAAAATGCACATTTTCACATTGTGACACACCTAGCTCAGAAAGTATTTGATATAGATTCATGAAACCTTGCATGAGTCTTAATCATGATACGGACTTGCACATGTCCTATTTTTCATCTGGGTCCGCCCCCTATTTCTAGAGTTATGGCCCCTGAAATAGTCAAAAATGCACATTTTCACCTTGTGACACACCTAGCTCAAAAAGTATTTGATACAGATTCATGAAACCTTGCATGAGTCTTAATCGTGATATGAACTTGCGCACCTCCTATTTTTCATCTGGGTCTGCCCCCTATTTCTAGAGTTATGGCCCCTGAAAAGTCAAAAATGCACATTTTCACCTTGTGACACACTTAGCTCAAAAAATATTTGATATAGATTCATAAAACCTTGCATGAGTCTTAATCGTGATATGAACTTGTGCACATCCTATTTTTCATCTGGGTCTGCCCCCTATTTCTAGAGTTATGGCCCCTGAAATAGTCAAAAATGCACATTTTCACTTTGCGACATGCCTAGCTCAAAAAGTATTTGATATAAATCGATGAAATCTTGCATGAATCTTTATCATGATATGAACTTGCGCACCTCCTATTTTTCATCTGGCTTCACCCCCTATTTTAGAGTTATGGCCCCTGAAATAGTAAAAAAATGCATATTTTCACCTAATTATGTGCCTCACTCAAAAAGTATTTAATGTAAATTCATGAAACCTTGCTTGAGTCTTTATCATAGTGTGACCTTGCACACTTGGCATTCTTCTTGAGAATTTTAGCATTTATTACAGAGTTATGGCCCTTTAAATAGCCAAAATAGTGGATTTTTTGTTTGTGATGCTCATAGCTCAAAAAGTATATGGTATAGAATAATGAATCCATTTCATAATTTTTTTGGAGGCTATACCCCATTAAGACTGCAAACATTTGAATGATTTCCCCTTATTTGTGACAAATGTACCAGTGTGTGTGTGGGGGGAGGGGGGGCACACCCTGTGTTCTACAGACACATTCTAGTTTTTTATTTATGTCCCGGTTTATAGTAACCCTGAAAATGTGAATTTCTAAATCTATAAAAACAGGGCTCTGGAAAATACCAGAAAGTGTCCTTCACTTTTGTACTTGCAAACTTTAAAGGCAAAAGAACAAGGTTTTATTCCAATCTAGTATTTCAAAATATTCATTTGATGCGTCTATAACCTAGACTTGCAAATGTGAGAAAATGATATTTATGGAGCAAAAAATGTGTTTATATTGTGCTGTATGTACATCTTGAAAAGTGTACACCTCTAAGTTGTAAGGCACATTAGTTTGTATAAAGGAAGATTGCATCTTTTTAAAAACAAACCACAGGTAGATCTAGTCTGCAACTGGACAATTCTAGCCAACATGTTGACTACCTGCCATGATTTGATCAGTAGATCTATTTCTCCTATTTGAAATTCTTAATGATACGGTCAGCTTTCAAATTAAATGATTCATTTAAATATTCAATAAATGAAAAAGACAAGGTAGTCCTCATGGAACTGGTACATCACATAAAGGGTTTAGGGTGGTCTGAGATGTATCTACCTCTTTCTATAGACTGTCCTTTAAGAAAGTGGTTACTATGTTATGTGCTGTAGCAGCTCGTATATTTTCAGAAACACACAAATTGTTTTTGTTTTTTCTGGTTTTTGGATTGCGATCGCCCCATTGAAAACAAAAGCTGTCGGAGGACAGCAACGCTCGACTATTCAACAGCCTTGTCGATTTAATGAATACGAAAGTCGAAAAAGGGGCATAATTTAGTAAAAAAGCAAAATAGGGTTATGGAACCTGCATAGTGCTTATCAGTTCATGACAGTGGACAAGTGTGTGAAGTTTCAATCCATTCCCATTAGTGGGTACTAAGATACCAGCTTACATATAAGAATTTAACCCTAAACTCCTAAGTTGAAAAAGGGGCATAATTTTGTAAAATGCAAAGTTGAGTTATTGACCCTTTGCACTGCATGTCATATCATGACAGTGAACAAGTGTGTGAAGTTTCAATCCTTTCCGATTAGTGGATACTGAGATACCAGCTTACATACAAAAACTTAACCAAAAATTTCTTTGTTGAAAAAGGGGCATAATTTTGTAAAAAAGCAAAATAAAGTTATGGGACCTGCTTTGTGCATGTCAGATCATGACAGTGAACAAGTGTGTGAAGTTTCAATCCATTCCAATTAGTGAGTACTGCGATACCAGCTTACATACAAAACGTTAATCAAAAAATTCTAAGTCGAAAAAGGGGCATAATTTTGTAAAAAAAAGCAAAATAGAGTTATGGAACCTGTGCAATGTAAGTCGGTGTATCACAGTGAATAAGTGTATGAAGTTTCAATCCATTCCCACAAGCGGTTGCTGAGATACCAGCTTACATACAAAAACTTAACCAAATCGGGACGCGGATGCCGACGCATGGGCGAGTCCAATAGCTCTACTACTCTATGAATAGTCGAGCTAAAAATCAATCCAAAATGTTTTGGTGCTCTACTTTTTACGGACATAAAAGTGTATAAATGCTTATAATTCCAGTCCCAGATTGTTCTCAAATGGATTTTAATCAAAATAAATGCATACATCGTCTATAATAAATCATAACACTTATATTTAATTGCATTAAAGTTATTTCCCCTTTATGCAGTTACGCCATTTTCTTCAAATATTTACCAAATAACTAGTTCTGGCTACCATAACTTTAAATGTCGCTTTTTTTTTTTTAATGATTGACGCTCTTTAAAGGGATGCATAACAGTATAACAATATCGCTGCGCTAAATATTTTTAGCTACAGCTTCATTTATGATTTGATTTTAACCAAACTTGCACAAAACTTGTATCACCACGAGATCTTGCTTTCTTTCTTCAAGTGGCCAGATTCCATCATGGGTTCCAGAGTTATGGCCCATTAAAGGTCCAAAATTGGCTATTTTGGCTTTTGCAGTCATATAGGGCCAACATTTTTTTATTTTCTGGTTTACGGGAGATTTTTCAAAAAAATTGGGTCGGGGGGGGGGGGACAAATAAAAATAAAAATAAAAGTCCCAATTTTGAGCAGTCGACCAAATAAATAAAAATAAAACGTCCAAAAGGATACAATTTTTTTATTTTTTGTAAACCACAGAAAACATGCTTGCAAGCTTAAATTGCATACACACTCACAAATGAACTATTCTGAACTGGTTTATATCTCATCATCTCAGTATATTGTTGTTTTCTTTTTGTGTAGCTTGTATGAATAATGCCATTTTCAAAGTCATCAAGGATACCACTATTTGTGTTTTTGTATGTATCTATTTTGTAGTAAAATAGACATATGGAAACATTTTTCATAATAAAATATACATATACCACAGTTGACATTGTCATATCATAAGAACACTGCATAATGTTTATTATATAAACATGAATAAAAACTGCTATTAAAATGGGGATATACAATGACTACTTTAGGTCTGCATTCTGCATACATGCATATTACTTCGATGGAGATGCAATCTTAAAAGACAGGCACTGTCATACTAGAAATGAAAAGTTACGAATTGATAAATATTATGCACACTGACTTTAAAATTAAAATGCTTTGGTCAAGTTTCAGTGGCTTGAATATTGTTTTATATTTTACCGACTGTCAGTGCCACCTATATTGTACGACAAGCCAAAACAATCTGAATTTTGATTCAGTTAAAATGTGTACAAAATAACAACCACTGGACTGATGTTCAAACAACATTATCTGAGATTTATAAGACTCTTCACTGAGATGGGACTTGGAATTGTTAAGTTATGAGTCCGAAAAAACATTTATTACTGGATATGTCATTATGTGTTCCTCAGTGTCAAAAGCACATGATTGTTGCATATAGTGTCTGAATGTTCATCCCATACTTACTTTCAAAGGGTCTTCTTACAGATTTTATTGATATACTTAAGTGAACATGAGAATATTGCTAGGAGTTTCATGTTTGATAATTATCTTTTGAGTTACAGTAGCTGGCTAGAACTTTAGTCAAACTAATTTTACGCAGTTCTAGGAAATATTGAGAGAATCTTTTTCATATGGCCATTAGTTCCACTCGGATTAGATTGCCCATCACAAATATTAAACAACCGTTAGTCTGACTGTCCAATTATTTTGACTAGTTTGAATCTTTTATCACATTTATCATTGTCAAGCAATTGCAGGTACATGTGTCATTTTACATTGAAATTGCACTTTATATAGAACAGACCTACTGAAAATTGTGGCATTAGTTATTTTTTTTCTTCTCTATCCCTCAAGACTTCAAAGTAAAAAAAAAAGTGTTTAGCAGGTTGACTCACTTTTGCTCTTCCATCTTGCCATTTCTTTGGTTTCTTTCCTTTTTTATCAATTGTGGTATTTTTCTGACAGTCCCACATGAATTTGATCGTTGTCCAATTATAATATACAGACAACAAATCTCGTACATGTGATACGCCAGATTTTTCAACATCTGGACAGCGTTGACAGGTGAAGGTCTTTTTTCGTACATGATTTCTCCTAATGTCGGGCTTTAAATGTTGTATTTTCTACTCAGATCCAATTTGTTTACAATACTTGTTATCTCTGCCAACTTATTCCAAAGATTATTGTCTGTAAACTTGTATATTTTTCCTATTTAATTTCACACAATGTGCATTCATATAGGCCGCCATTTTTCATGCGTCTACTGATCTAGATTAAAAACTCTACCATACAGTTAAACTTTTATTTTTGGCAGCAGCAATTACGGACGGTCGGCGGGTAAAATGAAAATAAAAATACTGAAAATGACTTTTATTTTTTTGTTTTGTCAAAAAGTAGGGTCGGCGCTCCCGTAAACCAGAAAATTAAAAAATGCTGGCCTAGAGACTTCGTTTATGGTTTTGTTTGATACAAACTTCCAAAATATCTTCAGCAACAATAAATCTTGGATTCCATGACAAATCAGTTCCAGAGTTATTTTATATCTGATTACCTCCCCTGATTGTAATCAAAATGGATTTATATCAGTAAGTACTTATAGGACTTATTTGAAATTTCATTATTGTTATTAGTTGGACAGAGACAATCAGGGTAGATAACTATGGACTGGTTTTATGTCAAATTACCTCCCTTTATTTCAAATTAAAATGGGTATAGATTTATAGATAGATTTATTTCAACATAAAATGTACAATTTACATGGCGATTTATAATTAAAACATACAATCAAACAATAAACAAACATGTATGAATTAATATAGCCATGTCAATCAACATTATATGTTAAGGATTACACAAAAAAGAGTTAAAATAAACTCTTATTTCCATTGTGGTCCTTAAGATATAGTATTGTATGACATAGGAAGAATAATTTATCACAGTAAAAAAATAATCACAGAAAAATGCCCGAAGATAAGTTTGTATAAAAATCCTATGCTTAAAAATGATTGACTAGTATAAAAAATGATTGACTAGTAAAAAAACACAATGCAAAAATCTATCTATAATGCAATCTAACTAAAAGTCATATTAAGCTTAAAAAATGTTCCTTAACCTTACGTTTAAATGAATACATGGTTGTGGCATCCCTAACATTTTGTGGCAGACTGTTCCATAAACAACAACCATTATAAGCAAATGTTTTTTTCCCAAAACCTTTGACCACTGGGAGAGCATATCTCTTACTATCTGACATTGAAAAACCTGTACCATCAAGGGAGGCATTTGCCTTTGCTCTGAACCTTGTGGGATAATCATGAACAGTATTGATAGGGGTAAAGTGTTCACTTAAATATGAAGGAGCAATATTAGAATTTATTTTATAGACATGACAGAGAGTTATTAGATTAACTCTACTTGAAACTGGTAACCAGTTAAGACGTGAAAAATGCTCAATTCCAATGTGTGACATGGGATTTAAATTCAACACAAAACGTATAAGTTTATTTTGTGTGACCTGTAACTTGTGTTTTAATTCCTGTGTTAAACTATTAAACCAAGTAGAAGAGGCATAGTCGAAATGACATTGTACAAGTGATGTAACTAAGAGCTTTTTTGTGTGCAAAGTGAGGAATTCACTTTTACGGTAGAGGAATTTTAACCGAGCATTGGATTTCTTAATAACAGACCTAGCCACTGACTCAAATGACAAACTTTGATCAATGGTTGCACCAAGATATTTAACTGAAGATTTGGATTCAATAGTTTGACCATTGCAGTTTATATCAAGATTACCATGTTTTTTTAACCTTTGTACTGACCCAAATAAAATAGATTCTGTCTTACCAAGGTGAAGAGATAGTTTATTACATACAAGCCATTGACTGACAATATTCAGATCCTGACTTAAGAGATTTTCAATATCACACTTGTTTTTGGCAGACACAAGAATTGCTGAGTCATCAGCATAGAGAAGCAGCTTGTTTTTTACAACAGCTGACATGTCATTCACATAAATAAGAAAAAGCAGAGGCCCTAATATAGATCCCTGGGGCACACCACATGTTATATTGGCAGAAGAAGACAAAGTACATGATATTTCAACCAATTGGCGTCTATCAGACAAATACGAAGAAAACCATGTATCTCCATAACTAATGAAGATACTGATCTGAAATTTCATTTATGTCAACAGATTTATTTGGCAGATCCTTCTTTTGTTCACTTACAATATTTATTTTTTAATTACTTCCCTTTTACGTTACTATAAATAGCTTATTTTCAGTAACTTTTTTATTATTGGCCGTAGGGAAAAACCGAGACCACTTTTCTGAGGTACAACATGGATGGTACCTCCAATTTTTAGGTGTATTTTGACATATCTATACCTTGTAAGAATTTTTTTTCTTTTTGGTTAAATTTCTTCCCTTTGTTGTTCCTGTCCTTTGGACTTTGATATTTTACTGAGGACCTTCTTGTCCTGAAGTGAAATGATAACAGGTGAGCGATATAGGGCCATCATGGCCCTCTTGTTTACTTTTACTGACCTGTAAGTTACAAGAGAATACCATTATCAGGTGTGCATCATACTGGCTAATACCATTGGACAGTCAGATATTGAGGCCAGATATGGGTAGCCAAATTCTGGGCTCTGCATAAGACTACAATATAATCAAATCATGGCTTTTATTTAGATGTTGGTTTTTTTTTTTTTTGTTTTTTTTTTAAATCCCTTAAAGTACTGGTATCATTTTACTGAACATAATTGTTCATAATATACATTTGTATCACCTTGCCATTTTACCTCAATTTCAAATTTATAACATTTTGTATGGACTGTAAAAGATATTACCTTTTTGTATGGCATTCTATACATAGAGCGTGACGTCACACATTCCGTCTAACCTCTATACTAGGGACTGATAACTAGCCGATTTTGGATAATTGTACATACACTAAAACATAGTCCTGCGGAGGACGGTAAATGTTCAGAATCTACTTATTTTTTGCATGTTATTACAAGAAATATGCGTAATTGTGATTACTCAAACTTTTTAAACCGTTATCGTTCTCTGACTCGTGTCATAGAATTAATTTTTGACGAAAAGGAAAATCTACTTTCACTTTCCTATACTATATAACTATAGTATTGCAACGCAATTATGGTATATTCAATTTTGATCTGGAGACTTAGATACCATAAGATCAATGTCCTAAACGTCTAAATGATGCACAAATAGAGTGCATGTCATCTAGAAGGAATACTGTGTGGCCTGATATACCAGCTGGCACCCCATGTCAATGTACATGTATATCATAATTCATATTCTGTTCAAAGTGTTAATAACCAAACACTTACTCAAAGTTTACATATTGCAATTCTGATAGTCTAGTCCTTCCCTTGGTGCACCACTGACAGACAAAAGAGAGAATAATTTCTCTGCTATTACTAACTGGAAATGCTAAAAAGTACTTGTTGTTAACGTATGAATCATGGACAATGTAATACTGACAGAATTTCAGTTTTCAACATCACTATCATGAGTGAAAAACAACCACCTTTGTAAATTCCAGTTTTATTTGTACATATATTAAAGTTCATACACATTATTTTGCAGTCTATTTTTTTTATTAATTAACAGGCCTTTTAAACATGGGGAACATATCAAACAAATACACTTAAGGTAAACATATAAAATCCTAAGCACAGACAACTTAAATACAATATAATTATTAATGGAAGTATTTGCTGATCAATAGTAAAAAAGGGCTAAGTCATGAATACTGACTGGCAAGCCATTCAATAAGTGGGATATAACATGACTTTAGACATTAATATTAACTATTATTCTCAAATATTAGACATGTCATAAAACACAAACTATGGACCAGATATTTATGTAAGAAGTCATGCAATATTACTAATGATTATTAATATTATTACTGGTACACACATTAAAACATTTTATCAAATCAGTAAGAGGTAAAAGGGTAATACACTCATAACTTAAATGAAAATATTAACTAAAATGTTAACAATGTGTATATATATACAGTCAATAAAAGATGTTTAAAATGTTTCTAGATTCTGTTCAATGTTTTAATTTGATAGTATTTCACACAAAAATTCTATTTCCCAGGCTAGTTGTAAAATATTTGGTTCATTCTTCTCTCAGAAAGTAGTGTCGCCGGGGTTTGTAGGCGATGTTTTTGTTAAATTGATTTATTTGTTGTTGTTGTTGTTTTGTAACAAATGTTACACCAAAGATTTTGGAGTTTTCTGAAAATATTGAAGAGAGATGTCCAGTTGTTATATTTTTATTTTCTAAATGATGCAGTATGATAAGGGCACTGGAACCTTGTCCCCTTATATACTGCTTGGTTGCCATCAACAGTGTCCATAGCAGCCAAACAACCGGATCATCTCACAGATTATTTTTATTGAAAATTTAAGTTTTTCTTTAATGTAAGATTTACTAACTAGGGATTTTTAGGGATTTTATACACTAATTCTTTTAGATGGTCCTAAATAAGATTTTATAGGTAATCAAAAATACTTAAAAAGTTTAGAAGCAAATATATAACAAATGGTGTTGATTAATACCAGATTATATTTGTTGTTCAGTAAAATCAATTACTGATATATTTTTAACATGTATGTACAGGTAAATAGGTAAATTATAGATATAGTAATCATCATGATCATGATAAATGAAAATTAACAAATACAATTTAAAAGAAATATTTTGTGACAAAAAACCTTGTCACAGTAGGTTTAATTTCCAATATTTGACCAAAGATTCTCTCCATCTTTTTTACATCTTCCAACCAAAACTTTTAGTAAATATTATGTCAACCATACCATTTAAAACACAAAGCAATATGTTTAAATCAAGTCCCATTCTTCTGAAATGGATTTTATTCATAATTTATTCAGATACAAAAATAAGAATGTCACTTAGTTTCAAAAGATTCCATTATTTCTATCACTACACCTTTCTGACAGTTCATGCAGCAGATTAAGAAATATGCAAGGATTTTTTATAGTGACCTTTACAAATATGTAATGTAATATACTGTTACTAGTATCTTGGTCAGTATTCATCTAGTCAATTTTTACTAAATAAAACAAAAATGTCCTAGTTTGTATTACCTATTGACCTGCAGTTATAAAACATGGGACATGCCTGTTTCTCAGTTGAAAAAATGTAAATGTTACATTAGTATATACCTACCATTTCATGTATCTAAACTGTAACATTATATCAAAGTTAATAGGATATTGTATTCAACAACAAAATTTAAAACAATAAATTAAAGCATCAGTCTCATAAGTTTTCCATGGCAAAATGCTTGAAACACTTTCTAAATGTGCTGTGTTATGAAAAATATCATAAGATCAAATGTACATACATGAAGAATTGAAGATTTATGTGTTAAAATTTGGAAGTGTAAATTGACACAATTGGAGGTAATAAGGTGGACAAGTGCCAGGTCAGGATTCGAACCTGAGACCTCCCCATGACATTGTACTTCTATGTCTGGGGTGCTCTAACCAACTGAGCTACCTGTCACTGACTGTCCTCACCGGGAAATAAATTCTGAGATTTTTTACAATTTTGAAGCAAGCTGAGAAATCTTTATTGAATAAGATTTTTACTATTCCGATATCATATAAACTCATACTAATTATCAACTGTTTATTCAAATTTGTATAGAAAAAATATCAATTAACAAAACAAGAATACAATACAAGAAAACAAAGTGTGCATCTGGTAATTAGCCTTTTGTTTTAAGTCTGGACCATTTCTGACTAGACTGTACATTTAGCCTTACTGGACTACATCGAACTGATACTTTGGAAATTAGTCCTGCAAAAAATAAAACAAATGTATGATTGACATTATTTCAATTTATAGTTATACTCAATTTGAAAGTGAGTTCGATCCTCGGGCGGGGCTAATGTTCTTTGCGGCTATTTGATAAACTATATTTGTGTTTGAAAAAATTTGTCCTCCACCTCCGATTCATGTGGAGAAGTTTGCAGTTACTTGTAGAGAACAGGTTTGTACTGGTACAGAAATCAGGAACACTGGTTAGGTTAACTCCCCGACGTAACATGACTGAAATACTGTTGAAAAACGGCTTTAAACCCAAAACAAACAATCAAAAAGCTGTACAGAAATATGCATGTACAATTTTGCAGGTAAACAAGCTAAACGATGCCGTTTTCATGTATGAATCGATTTGCACAACTGCAGATAACTTAAATTCATCATTTCAAATGATACTAAAATGGATACACTAGAATTAATCATACTCTGGAAACAACAATGGTGAATATTCAACTAAAAATGCAAAGCACACTTTCCCTTCCTTGTTTACGACTCCATGTTGAAAATAGTTCTTACCCATAATGCCCCGAGCGAAAGTACACAGGTCAGTGCGACAGTATGAAAGCGCTACCGTAGTGTACACAATGTTTTGTATGGAGTAGGATCATTATATACTTCTGGTACACTGTATTTCGGGCAGTTCAAACCCAACTTTAGTCACAACCATTCAGTCACTAAATACTCCAGTACTAGCTCAGCTGCTCACCTTCTACTTGAATAAACTGAAAATTAGATAGTAAACCTTTAAAAATATATTTCCGATGTCATGTTATAAAACAACTTACTGAATAGCTTTGGTCTTAGTACTGGTTGCAAGTAGTTATGAATACTGTCCAGCAAGCCATTCAGAAAGTGTGTAAGGATTGTCAAAAATTGTTGCAAAGCTATATATCCATGTTACACACAAATCGAGGGCTGAGCGCGAAACTATTGTAACTGTATAAGAATAAAGAACAAGATACAATAGTTTCGCGCTCAGCCCACGAAATGTGAAATCAGGGACTGAAAAATTGTTTCTTTCAGCAGGTACAGTATTTATCAATGTACTGTATCTGAAATTTACACTTCTTTTAACTGCATGATAATGAATCTCTTTGTATAGTCAAATTATATGAATCAAGATTTGATAATTTCACAATTTAGTTGAATTGATTGCTTTGTTCTGTTCAGTTTTATATTTTTATAAATGTAACATGAAATTGTTCTTTTTTCATAAAAAAAAAGTGTTTAAAGGGACTTACCAAAAGACTGATATCAAAATATCATAACTTTTAGGAACCTTTTGCTGTATTAGTTGAGCACTATAAATCAAAAAATGAAAATATTTCAGTTTATATTTTTGTTGTATACGGTGAAATCATTAATATTCCTGGAGGAACTACTTTCATGGATTTCGGGGTTGCATCAGTGCACGAAATTGAATCTCAAGATACAAAGCTCCCATTCTTCTATCTTTAAAAGTGAAAATCGGTGAATTCATATCCCAATGAGACAGCAGTTTTTGGCAAAATTACTAAATTTTATACCCACAAAATTGAATGATGTCACAGTATACTATGATGAAATCCTAAAATTGTTACAATTTCAACATTGCTATATCCAATGACATACTATACATGATTCACTATAATGACTTTAATACCATATCATGATTTTCCGTGCATCTAAAATGATCTTACAGCTTCATTCGTATGTTGAAAATATCAAATGAATCTCCCTGTATCACCCTTTTTTAAAGTCTCCGTCAATATCTGCTGATAAGAAAAGCTGCTATCTGTTGACATTTTTAATCAGTTTAAAGAGTTGGATATTTCATTACAGAAATGTACATGAGCTAGCATTTGCTGCATATCAAAATAGAGATGAAACAAACTATCAAATTGTTTTGCAATATGTTATGCTTGTTGAATTTAAACTTTGTATATTTGCTAATATATATATGTACATGTATGTGTAAAATTTTTGTCCACTAATAAAATATGTCATGCTTTAAAATGTACTATGTTTTACATCTATCACAAGGCAGAATCAATCGTGTTCAGCATGATAAAAGTTAAATAAAGAAGGACTTACAATAGTATTGCATTTGATCTGCAAACAAAAATATCAACTGTGAATCTAGTGCAGTCATTGCACAAATAAAACTTGAAGTTATTTTAGCATCATTACATATTTATAATTGAGCCGTGCCATGAGAAAACCAACAAAGTGGGTGTGCGACCAGCATGGATCCAGACCAGCCTGCGCATCCGTGCAGTCTGGTCAGGATCCATGCTGTTCGCTTTTAAAGCCTACTGCAATTAGAGAAACCGTTAGCGAACAGCATGGATCCTGACCAGACTGCGCGGATGCGCAGGCTGGTCTGGATCCATGCTGGTCGCAAACCCACTATGTTGATTTTCTCATGGCACGGCTCATATTGTGATTAATTATACATTTATTGACTTATTGTATCTGAAAGTGGCACACAATACTGTTTGTACATAAATATTTGTTTTAGGTTTATATACACACTGTGTAGTAGATTATTGTTCAGATTTTCAAATATGAACGAGAGCATAATATGTCTTTTGATAGTATTAGCGATGTTTTTAAGTTTGTAAAAAAAATAGTAGTAAAATCTTATTATTTGGCATGTGTATGGCTTTATTTTACCATTGTTTGATTTTTACACAGCTTTCAACACAGGATAGGCAAGTTTTAGAGAAAATGTTACCAAAAAAAGAATGTTTTCTGTTACTTTTACTCAGTGTTTACTGAGAAGAATAAAATTGGAGACAAATGTATTTTTGTGTTAAGGGGACGCATATTGCTACATTCACAGTTCATACAGCAATGCGGAAGGGGTGCATATTCAAGAAATCGATGGTGGGAAAATAAAAAACATATTCCTAAACTGATATAATACTGATGGACACCTGTAATATTCAGTATTTTGTGGATAAGGATGTGGTACTATGAATGTAATAGGAAAACAAAGGTCTTTGTGAAAGTACATTCAACACAAAATATTAAGCTTTTGTATAAGGAAAAAACAGGTTTTTTACAATAACAGTGTTCCAAATAATGTTGAAGGGATGAGATTTTCTTTCTAACACACCAGGTTTGCTTAAACATGTAAAAATTTAACGCCACGTCTGTTCATCTCGGGATGGACGCCATATTTCTCATTGATAAAAAATGTAAACAAAAAAATCAGAGTGGGATTAGCATTGCAAGGGCATAACATGACATTCTAACACAATGAATACCTTAGAACAGATATCTAAGATGCTACACAGGTCAGGCGGGTTAAATGCATAATGTCGATCACTTGAAATTCATCTTGAAAAGGTGGTTAATTTTAGTTTGTTTACATGGTTTTTAATTTTCCCACGACTTCTCCGCGATTCACTGCAAATGTATTACTGCGCCGGACGAAAGGTAACTCTAATAAACAACGGGAGACAACTTAGGTGTCAGCACGTGTACGATTTTTAAAAAAAACATGTCGATGATTATAATTTCTTATCAAATAATGAATCCTATTCAGATATTCGTCTTTAATATTAGAAAATTATTAATTTCTGTGGACATTTGTCAAATAATATTACTTACAGTGGACTACTTTGCGCATCAAACTGGTTTCCGCTTCAGTTGTGAGGCACTTCCGTTATACTTTTTGACAACAATAACAAAACACAAAATGAATCAATAAAGTCACTTATAAACCGACTGCTACTTAAATCAGTGTAAGTAAAGTTGTTGTTACAACATTATACATGTTCGTTACGTTATGAGATAAAGTTTATCTTCAACTGCATAATCCATTAATTACGTTTAGATGATATTGCATTTACAACTTATTTGACCCCGTTTTTTACGTGAATGACAGCATTCTCGTGCAACTCGTGCAAACAGAATTATGAAAAGTATGGTGGAGAATTCAAGGACAAATAATAAATGACATTAAAGTGAGGATAACTGTATATTCGTCCAGTTTTGATCATTGACATTCCTGCTGTTTATTAGTAACTTTTGTTAACAAGATTAGAATGTTGCTTTTGCACATATACACATTGATTGGACCTCTCAACCAAATTTCATACCTTATTTTAGGGATTTTTAAGACAATACAATTCAAAAGTTTGTTGAATGTGTTTTGATATTTAAGTGCATCGTAGTTCATGAATAACAAGTTAAAAATTAATAATGCCAACATTTCTAGGCCTTTATTGTAAGCCACTAGACTTCTGTAACAATAAATGTTTAATGTATTAAGGGGAATATACTCTTTTAGTTTTGTAATGTGGCATTCCTTGACCACCGTATCTTTTCTTATGCACTACTTTGTAAACAAACTAAATAATGTGTTTTAGCTCACATATGCGAAATGAAAAGCAAGACAGTGAACTTATTTCACATTCTTTCTTTAAATTAGAATCTGTAGGACATTGATAAATGTTTGGACAAAGTGAAGCACTATTATTTTCGCAACAAAAAGTCTTAATTGTTGACTTTGAATGTACACAAGAAGTATTATGTAATTCAACAATAACTTTCTTGCTTCAGTTTTTCTCATTTTTATTTTAGTGAGCAATCCTTTGTGTACTTATAACAGTTGAAACAGTATTCATTTCATTTACCAAAACCTTGTACTTTTTTGCAGGTAAATTTTTTAATACCCCACCCACTTTTTTCTAATTTCAAAGTATGCGTCCCCTTAATTGTTCTGGTATAAAAAACAATAATCAAAGAAACTTAATCGAAGAATTGTTGTTAAGCAAGTAAATATTCAGGTCCAAAAAAGGTGTATAGAGACCTCCTTTAAGGTAAATAGTTTTGCAAAATAATGGGGTGGTGGTGGAAGAGGGGGGTGCTTATCCTTGTCCAAAGTCTTTCCATCTGTCTGGATGTCCAAATTTGTTAAGCATACATCTTAAAAAGTACTTAGTCAAAAATATGCCTTAAGGGTCAAAAAGTTTGTGTATCCCAAAAAGTATTTGCTGTGGAGTTGTGAAACAGTACTGTAAAAGAATGTTGTTGTTAGCATGTGAAATTATGCACCTTGGGATCTATTTGGGATTGACCTCATCACTACCCCTGTGTGTGCCAAATTAAATACATTGTAATTGTTTGTTCCATAATTTTATCCCCCTGATGACTCTCACCCCCCCCCCCCCCCCCCCCCCCCCCCCACCCCAACCCATGGTAATATGAAAGCTTAATCTTGCATTGACAGCTAGTGATGAATGGTGGTACAGTGACAGGAAGTGGGGGTACCAGTGTTCTAAGGACACTCGTGTAATTGTTAGCTCTATTCTACTCATCCTGGCGTCGGCATCGGCATCAGCATCGGCGTCACACATTGGTTAAGTTTTTGCATGCAAGTACATACAGCTATCATTTAAAGGCATATAGCTTTGAAACTTATTTTTTCTTTTTCTAGGTCAATTACCAACCTCATTGGGTCAAGGAATCCAGGAACACTGGTTAGGTTAACTGCCCGCCATTACATAACTGAAATACTGTTGAAAAACGGCGTTAAACCCAAAACAAACAAACAAAAAACACTGGGTCAAGTCCCATAACTCTGACATGTATTTTGAGCAAATAATGCCCCCTTTTGGACTTAGAAAATTCTGGTTAAAGTTTTACATGCAAGTTACTATCTCCAAAACTAATGCAGATATTGAATTGAAACTTCACATGTGTCTTCAGGGTTATAAAACTAGTTGATAGCAGCAAGTGCCATAACTCTGACCTTTATTTTGGCCAAAATATGCAACCTTTTGGACTTAGAAAATCCTGGTTAAAGTTTTGCGTGCAAGTTCATACAGCTATTACTAAAAGGCATATAGATTTGAAACTTATTAGTTCGACTATTCAAATAGTCTAGCTATTCTACTCACCCTGGCGTCGGCACTTCGGTTAAGTTTTTGCATGCAAGTACATAGAGCTATCATTTAAAGGCATATAGCTTTGAAACTTATTTTTTCTTTTTCTAGGTCAGTTACCAACTTCACTGGGTCAAGTTCCATAACTCTGGCATGTATTTTGAGCAAATTATGCCCCCTTTTGGACTTAGAAAATTCTGGTTAAAGTTTAACATGCAAGTTACTATCTCCAAAACTAATGCAGATATTGAATTGAAACTTCACATGTGTCTTTGGGTTTATAAAACTAGTTGATAGCAGCAAGTCCCATAACTCTGGCTTTCATTTTGGCCAAATTATGCCCCCTTTTGGACTTAGAAAATTCTGGTTATAAAGTTTTGCGTGCAAGTACATACAGCTATTACTAAAAGGCTTATAGATTTGAAACTTATTTTTTTCTTTTTCTAGATCAATTACCAACCTCACTGGGTCAAGTCCCATAACTCTGACATGTATTTTGGGCAAATTATGCCCCCTTTTGGACTTAGAAAATTCTGGTTAAAGTTTTACATGCAAATTACTATCTCCAAAACTAATGCAGATATTGAATTGAAACTTCACATGTGTCTTCGGGGTTATGAAACTAGTTGATAGCACCAAGTCCCATAACTCTGACCTTCATTTTGGCCACATTTTGCCCCCTTTTGGACTTAGAAAATCCTGGTTAAAGTTTTGCATGCAAGTACATACAGCTGTTACTAAAAGGCATATAGATTTGAAACTTATTTTTTCTTTTTCTGTATCAATTACCAACCTCACTGGGTCAAGTCCCATAACTCTGACATGTATTTTGAGGAAATTATGCCCCCTTTTGGACTTGGAAAATTCTGGTTAAAGTTTTACATGCAAGTTACTATCTCCAAAACTAATGCAGATATTGAATTGAAACTTCACATGTGTCTTTGGGGTTATAAAACTAGTTGATAGCAGCAAGTCCCATAACTCTGACCTTCATTTTGGTCAAATTATGTCCCCTTTTGAACTTAAAACTCTTTTGATATTTAACCTTTTTGGGTAATATTTTCCTGCTTCTGGGACAATATTTCGAATAGTCAAGCTTGGCTGTCTTACGGACAGCTCTTGTTTTAGGTTTCTACCCATAAATTCAATTAATCATATTGTTGAGAGCAAGATTATAAAGAAGTATGGCAACGAAGAAATAGACCGGGTGCAATTAAGAAAACAAATGGAATATAATGAAGGAATATGTGGGGTATAATGAAATAACCAATGGGATATGATGAAGAGACATGGAATACAATTAGAACAAATTGGATAATGAAACAAGAAGCTGCGTTCAATAAACGCTTGATGCCCCCGGTGGCATCCTTGTTGATACAAAGCAACCTAAGTCCAAAACGAGGTCAAGTTCAAGGTCAAGGTCAAAATGAGGTCAGGTGATGTCTGAAGATGAGGAATGGTCACAGGTTACATCTGCATTAGTATCAAGTCATTCTAGTAAGGGGTATTGATGCTAGACGAAACGGTCCTATTTGGTTAACCTGGTACGGACGAACGAACTGACAGGACAATCACTATATGCCTCCCGCATCAGTAGATGCCAGGGACATAAAAAGCAGACTTTTGACAATAAAGAAGTAATACCGGTAGATGAAGTGTACTGAGGGGACAGATAGGACATGATTGAACAGATAAAATAAAATGAAAGAACAGACAGAAACTGATTCGAGGGATTACACAGACAAATGACAACAAAATATAGCAAAGAATATGATAGAACAGACTGGATACACTGATGGAACAAACAGGTTATAATCAAGGCATAGAATAGGTATATTGAAGGAACAGACTGGATACACTGAAGGAACAAACAGGTTATGGTCAAGGTATAGAGTAGGTATATTGAAGGAACAGACAGGATATACTGATGGAACAAACAAGTTATGGTCAAGGCACAGGGTAGGTATAATGAAGGAGCAGGCTGGATACACTGATGGAACAAACAAGTTATGGTCTAGGCATAGAGTAGGTATAATGAAGGAGCAGGCTGGATACACTGATGGAACAAACAAGTTATGGTCAAGGCATAGAGTAGGTATAATGAAGGAGCAGACTGGATACACTGATGGAACAAACAAGTTATGGTCTAGGCATAGAGTAGGTATAATGAAGGAGCAGGCTGGATACACTGATGGAACAAACACATTATGGTCTAGGCATAGAGTAGGTATAATGAAGGAGCAGGCTGGATACACTGATGGAACAAACAAGTTATGGTCTAGGCATAGAGTAGGTATAATGAAGGAGCAGACTGGATACACTGATGGAACAAACAAGTTATGGTCTAGGCATAGAGTAGGTATAACGAAGGAGCAGACTGGATACACTGATGGAACAAACAAGTTATGGTCTAGGCATAGAGTAGGTATAATGAAGGAGCAGACTGGATACACTGATGGAACAAACAAGTAATGGTCTAGGTATAGAGTAGGTATAATGAAGGAGCAAGCAAGATATATAATGATGAAACTTAATGGATATACTAAAGAACGTGTTGGTTGAAA
Organism: Mercenaria mercenaria; assembly: GCF_021730395.1. Lineage (NCBI taxonomy): Eukaryota > Metazoa > Mollusca > Bivalvia > Venerida > Veneridae > Mercenaria > Mercenaria mercenaria. The sequence continues at coordinate 40,734,128 of NC_069377.1, read as the reverse complement.
TGAAGGAAAGGATGGGTCATGATCAAACAGAGAAGTTTTAACAAAGAAACTGGTTATATAAACTAGATGCCCACGGGCAACATGTCGAGCCCATCAGCTGTCAAAAGGACTGGGAGTTGCACACGACACTCTGTCTCACTGAGGCAAACATTTATGCCAAATAAAAAAATGATTGCAAAAAGTTACAATATAAGTTATTTGTAGTAACAAAAAAGGGAAGTAAATGTTAAAAAAAAAGAAAAAAAGTTTGAAGTCAATGCACAAAAATCCTTACCAGTAGAGACAGGTCAAAATACACCTCAAAATTGGATGTAACATGTATGTTGTACTACAGAAAAGTGGTCTTGATTTTTCCCTACGACCAGTAATAAAAAAAGTTACAATATAAGCTATTTATAGTAACAACAAAGGGAAGTAATTCTAGGTTCTTGCGCATGACACTCCGTCTCATGATGGTGAATAATTGTGCCAAGTTACATCAAAATCCCTCTATGCATGAAGAAGAAATGCTCTGGACAGTCATTCTTGTATCTGACATTTGACCTCTAAATGTGACCTTGACCTTAGACCTAAGGACCTGTTTTTTGCGCATGACACTCCGTCTCATGGTGGTGAACATTTGTGCCAAGTTAAATCAAAGTCCCTCCATGCATGAAGAAGAAATGCTCCGGACAAAGTTGTCATTCTTGTATCCTTTGACCTCTAAGTTTGACCTTGACCTTAGACCTAGGGACCTGATTCTTGCGCATGACACTCCGTCTCATGATGGTGAACAATTGTGCCAAGTTACATCAAAATCCCTCCATGCATGAAGAAGAAATGCTCCGGACAAAGTCATTATTGATTTTGACCTTTGACCTCTAAGTGTGACCTTGACCTTTGAGATAGGAACCTGGGGTTTGCGCATGACACTCTGTCTCACTGAGATTAACATTCATGCCAAATATAAACAAGATTGCTCCATGCATGTCAAAGTTATGGTCCGGACAAACAAATCCGGACGCACGCACGCACGCACGCACATACACCGAACAGCCATTTGGACAACTATGTCTTCGCTTCCGCAAGCGGGCTCGACAATAAGAAAAACTTTATCCTAAAGTTTTTGCCGCATCATGTGCAGATGACAGATGATGATGTGAGGCATGCTGTGTGATATCACGAACACGAGAACTAACATCATGCAAGCAGAAAAAAATGGATCCAATTAACCCAATACAGAAAAGCAAGAGGGCCATAGTGACCATTAGTCGCTCACCTGACCTTGAATACATGTATGACACACTGAATCATGGATGGTAACATCTGTGCTAAGCATACAAAAGCATGAAACAGGTCAAGTACCCTCATCTGAACAAATTTTAAGCCCTTAAAATGATTCTACATACAAAGTTTGATGAAGATCCATCAAGCGGTTCATGAGAAGAAGTTTTGTTTTTTTTAAGCTCATTTTTGAGACCGCTCGATGTCCGTTGTGCATCATGTGTCAATTTCTAAAATAAATCTTCAAAACCACTGGACATATTTACATCAAACTTCACAGGAATGATCCTTGGGTGGCCCCCTTTCAAAATTGCCCCAAAAATTCAATTCCATGCAGAATACGATTGCCATGGCAACCGAAAGGAAAAACTTCAAAAATCTTTTTGTCCAAAACCGCAAAGCTTCAATATTTGGCATGTGACATCATCTAATGATCCTCTATGAAGGATTCAAATTATGCCCCTGGGGTCCCAAGTTTTACATAGACTTATATAGGAAAAAAAATTTAAAAATCTTTTTGTCTGAAACCACAAGACCTAGGCCTTTGATATTTGTTATGTAGCATTGCCTTGTGGTCCTTAACCAAGATTGTCCAAATTATTACACTGGGATGAAAAGAGGCCCCACCCCAGAAGTCCCAAGTTTTACATAGACTTGAAAAATACAGTCTCTATCTCTATCGCATACACAAGGTTTTTCTTTGATTTGACCTAGCGACCTAGTTTTTGACCCCAGATTACCCTTACTCCAATTTGACCTAGATTTCATCAAGGCAACTATTCTGACTAAATCTTATGAATATCCAGTGTAAAATGCAGCCCCTATTGCGTACAAGAGGTTTTTCTTCGATTTGACCTAGCAACCTAGTTTTTGACCCCAGATGAGCCATATTTGAACTTTACCTAGGTTTCATCCAGACAAATATTCTGATCAAATTTTATGAAGATCCGGTGTAAAATGCAGTCCCTATTGCATACACAAGATTTTTCTTTGATTTGACCTAGTGACTTAGTTTTTGACCCCAGATGACCCATATTCGAAACTGACCAAATTTCATGAAGATCAATTGAATAATACAACCTCTATCGCATACACAAGTTAAAAGTTGACAGACAGACGACAGACATCGAGCAATCCCAATAACTCACCTAAAATATCTAAAAGGTTTATTCTATATTTTGCAGTGACACCTCAAAAACGAAGAACCCTTAGAACAAACTTCATGATACAAAATTGTTTAATTGTTTTTTTCTAATTTTACTTGTGTAATGTCCCCAAAGAGAGACCAAGCAGCATCATTACAATGGTACTACAGACCAAGTTTGATGAAGATCCATCAAGCGGTTCATGAGAAGAAGTCGTTTAAAGGTTTTTCTTTTATCAGCTTTGGCCCTACAAGGCCAAGCGTACCTATTTGAACAATTTTGGGAGAATCCCTTATAAAATTGATACAGACCCCAAGTTTGATGAAGATCCATTGAGCAATTGTTAAAAGGTATTTTTATTTTTAGCACTTGTGGCCCCTTAAAGGGGCTGACTGCCCAAATATGAGAAGGGACATTATAATGATGCCACAGACAAAGTTTGATGCAGATCCATCCAGCAGTTCATGAGAAGTTATTTAAAGGTATTCTATTTTCTAACTTTAGCGACCCTTTATTAAACAGGGGCCAGGCATCTCCATTTGAACAAAATTAGGAAAGGCCTTTATAATGATGCTATAGACCAAGTTTGATGTTCCTTGTGGTTCAAGGGAAGAAGCTGTTTTAAGGTATTTCTATTTTAGCTCTAGCAGCCCCTACAAGGGGCCGACTGCCCCATTTGAATAAAACTGAGAGGAGGATGCTACAAATCAAGTTTGATGAAGACCCCTCAAGCGGTTCATGAGATGTCATTTAAATTTATATTTTTAGCCCTAGTGGGCCCTAAAAGGGGCCGACTGCCTCCATTTGAATAAATTAAAGAGGAACTTATAATGACTCATAAAAGGCGCGACAGATTTATTTAATTTTTGGTACACAGATGAAACATCATAAAATACAGGTCAAGTTAGACTTTGGGCCAAAATTAAAAATATGTTTGTTTGCTGTCTCCCTACCTACCCACTTATTATGCTGCGCCCCTTAAGTTTTTATTGGACAATGCTGGTCAAGTTTTTTTTTAAGTTGCGATATGACAAGTGCTGCATATATTTCAAGTAAGCAAACTAATAAGTAAGAAAGTTTAAATTGTATTATTTAATTTCATCCTTTTATACAACATATACAGAAGAAATATTCTGTAAGAAATGATCATATATCTACTGGTAAAAGAATTCACCCCACCAAAAAAAATAAAAAAATTGCCTACCTACCTACCCAACTTCAAAAAGGAGGGTCGGGAGACAGCAAAGACTTTTTTAAATGTGGCCTTGGCTACAAACCACCAATTTTTTGACATAGTTATGGCCCCTTTCCAACTTAAAATTTGCCATACTTCTATGACAAGACCGTATTGTGGGGTATTATTCATCACTCCTGTGACAATTCTAGTTTTAGCTCTTACGACCCCTAGAGGGGGCAAGTGCAGGCTTTCAAGCACTATTTGGCAAAAAATTAGGGCCGTTTTTGCTAAAAATAAGGGCTAAATTAGGACTAAATGCCCACAGGGAAACATGTCAAGCCAGCCCTTTTATACATTGTTTCTTTTCGTGGGGCACCATTCTAGAACAAATGTGTCTCCAACATAAAATTTTGATATACAGGTATGAAATGTTGGACGCTGGTGCCTTTATTTGTTTAAATATGTACTTCTCTCAATTGGGGGGGGGGGGGGGGGGGGGGGGGTCAGGGGGCTCTCTCCTGGAAAATTTTGAAATACAGGTATGAAATAGTGGGTGCTGGTGTATTTTTTGTTCTAAATTTTGAGGCATAGGAGGGTGAAGCCCCCTAATTTAAGGGAGGTAAGGAGGCTGCCACCCCACTGCAAAAATTTAAAATACAGGTATAAAATGCTGGATTGTAGTGCATGTTTTGGTCTAAATTTTGGTGTGTGGTAGAGGGTATCCCTGTAGTGTTAGGAGGGTAAGGGGACTTTCCTCTGGGAATGTTTTGAAATGTAGATATGAAATGGTGGCCTCTGGTGAATTTCTTATATAAATTTTGAGGTACTGAGGAGGTAATCCCCTCATTGGTGGGTGGGTCAGGGCGTCCTCCCCCTGGAAAATTTTGAAATACAGGAATAGAATGGTGGCCTCTGGGGCCTAATTTTGAGAAAATATTTATTCTTTGCCAAAATAGTTGAGCAACTTTGATGAGCCAACTGGGGGCACAGGCCTCCTGGGCCCAGCCATGAATCAAGGCCTGATCACTCAATAAAGTAAATCTATGTTTCATGAAGCTGTAGCCTAGGAACTCATGGAAACTGATAGAAGCAACCTCTGAAAATGAATCTTAAAGAATATAAACTTCAATAAATTAATTGGATCATTATATGCATGACTTTGTGCACAAAAAACAAATTTAAGTTCAGACAGATATTACAAAAAATTAGGGACAATCTAAAAAAATTAGGGCTTTTTTTAGGAATTTGGCCCTTTTTGAGCATTTTTTTTAGGAATTTTAGGGAGACCTAAATTTTTTTTAGGAATTTTAGGGCCACTTGAAAGCCTGCAAGTGCCCCCATTTGAACAAAATTAGAAGAAGACCTAATAATGGTGCTACAGACCAAGTTTGGCGTTAAGTTCCAAGCGGTTACTCTATTTTTAGCTCTGGCAGTCCCTAAAAGCCCTCATTTCTTAATGGAATTATCCGTTTTTGGGTCCTAATAAGTTTACGCTTTGCCATGGAACAAGCATATAAATATATATATATTTTTAAAGGTGTTTTACAAGCATGTGAGCTTAAGAATCTCTGCTAACTTATGTTTTCTTTTCTGTTACAATACACCCAAAAAGTGACAAAAACAGTTTTACGCTAGAATTAGAACCAAGTCACTATCACTTAGAAGCAACAAAATCTGTTTTTATAATTTTATTACAAGAACTCATATTTTTATCGACAATATCACAAAATATGAACTTGTTCAATGATGCAATTATCATACACAGCTGAAATAACTCAACGATGTTATAATACACAGTTGAAATGATATAACAAGGTTTCAACTCGGCACATTTAATCAACAAATGTAAGGACTAGTAATACATGGACTAACAGCTAGATAGCACTGTACTGTACAATATGCACTTTGTGTCAGGCAAGGACCGAGCTTATACCTGTATTACATATTATAATCTCGCCAACTGTCTTGGTAACTTCATAACTACCTCTTGTTCCATCACATTTGTCTACTCTATTGAGTTTATAAATCAACATAAAGATAGAAATAATATTTAAACTACCCACTTCTCTGTAATTTTCAGAGTTCACAAATTTACTCAAAATCAAAAATAGAGAATTCTGAAAAAAGTCAATCTGTGTAATGTCTATGTAAATATACTGCATATTTGGAAATGCATATTACATATACAGCTTTCAACTTATTTCCAATTTTAAATACAAAGAACTGACATCATACCCCTCCAAATGACGAGTTTGTTTGTTAAAACATTCTTTAAAATATACTAGTCCATATTCTACCTCTTATTTCAGTTCACTTTAAACTATCACAGTAAAGTTAGAGGTAGAATGGAGAACAAGAATGTAAGCTGCTCCAATGTTAGATTTTGGATTTCCCCTTAGAAAACAGTTCTTTTCCCCCCAAAAGTATAATTCCCCAGGTATATATCATACCCTTGAAACGTACTGATCCATACAAATCAGGCTACAGTTGAAACCTGCTGTATCCATAAAGAAGTCCGTCTGTACAACAAAAAGAGAAAAAAATTGTGTTTCTCAATATTGCAAATAGTTTTCTAATATACTGACATAGTTATTTGATTTACACAAATTCTATAAACAAGATTCTAGTGTCACAAGTCCCATATAAAACAATAAATAAGACATAGTATAAACAAAGGTTATATAAGAAGGCTGTCACATCAAGAAAGACTTAATAGTGTGGAAAAAATACTAGATTTCAGTCCAATATGTATGTAATTCACCACTACAACAACAGAGATCAAAGAAATTTTTCACTGCAAGTAATTTTTTTCAGAAATCGTTCGTTTAGCTGGTGAGATTCATGGAAAACAACCCTACTGACAATATTTCAGAACCACTATTATCAATTCAAGGCAGAGATGGATCTATTTGTCTTAATTCCAAAACTAACATAATGCTAATCAAAATGCAGAAAGATAACAAGAGCATTGGAGGGACAGATATTTTGTAAGTTTATGCATAATGAGGAATAAAAGTATTCAATTTACATATATACAATCCTGATTTATTATATTATACAACTCGCACTCATTTGATAGAAAAACAATTTGGAACATGATTTCTACTACAACAATATGGGGGACCATACATCCCATCCTTGCAGAATTCATCCATTTAATGTTCATTTATACATGAAATTCCTTGAATATTCTATATGAAAGACAATTCTAATTACTGGACTGTACGTCAAACTCACACTTGTACCAATGCAAATACATTTCTCTCTTTCAAACGGAGATCAGCTCAATTGCAACTCTGACTGATGTACATCAAACAATTATCAATTCAATGAATGATTGACTTTATTCACACTTTTGGCAATGATATTAACAATGAATGATTTTTCTAATCATTTATTCTCGCAGGCAACATTTATTCTAGACACGGCAAGTAAGTCCTTCAACACTTTAATGCTGCCCTGAAAAGCACTCTGGTCGCAATTACTGAAAATGTCTATACACAATTACTCTTCACACTAGTCTTTCATCATTGAGAAGGTGCGCTAGATCTTACACGTCCTGATCCTGATTTTGAGGTAATCAGGCGCTCTACCATTGTTTTAGCATATCTTATTCGACTTGAAAGTTCTTTACTACATCCAAATTTCTCTATCAATGAGTACTTAAATACACGTGATTCACGTTTCTCGTCAATATATGTCACTGCTTGCATCAGTGGGCACAGAATGATCTTAGTATGATCCTGAAAGAAGTTTATCTGAAAACAGGATAATAATCATGTTACAAAATAAACAAAATTTCAAAAATGTAATAAAGATATTCTACTGAGATTTAAACCATTTTTTCCCACCATCTGAGAGAACTTCAGTTAAAAATAACAATGATCAGTAGACAAACACATGGTCTTAATCATTCTATTTAAACTAGTTCTTCAAAAGTACACTGTGCGTGTTCCGGTTCAGCATCTTTCAACAATTTTTGTCATTTAAATGTGTCTACTTGTAACAGTGAAAACAATGCCCAATTTTATAGTGCAGCTTCTGTGGAGTATCACACTATAGTCTAGACAGTGATATGATACCCCATCCAATCACATTATACTGACACAGGGCTGACCAGTCCTAGAACTAGCCTCTTAATTCTGAGCACCAAGCTAGGGAACAACCAGTACCATTCTTCACGTCTATAGTATGACCAAAAGTAAATAAACGTTAACTGATACTACCTGTAATGTTCCATTGCTGAGGTGAAGTACTATTGCACTGCGTGTCCGGAACCATGTTCTCAAGAAAGGCAATCTGACCATGTCATCAGTTTCCCTGGGAGTAATATTTGCACCAGCCTGAAAAATATTAGTACTCTTACTAAATATACTTAAACAACTAGTGCATTTCTTTTGTATTCAGTGTAACATTAGCACATTTCAAATCACAATAGCCATTCGCAACTACTGCAGATTTTATAGGGTTGGAAGACTCTGGATGCCCTTCTGAACAAGATAACAAGAACTAGCAGTACTTTGATAGAACCCTAAACTTTCTTCATGCCAGCTGGAAAACTTTATTAAATGAAGGATTTCTATTTTTCACACTGGGCTTTCAACCTTTAGCAATGAGTAATTTAGTAGGTTTTCATAACCTTTTGGTCACAGAAGCTCCAAAAGAACAAGAGCTGTCCTCGGACAGCATCGCTCGACTATTCTGCAGCCTTGTCAACTGAATGCATATATGTCGAAAAAGAGGCACAATTTTGTAACAAGAGGGCCATGATGGCCCTATATCCAAATTTAAAAGCAATAGCTTTGACCGTTAAGGAGAAAAGTTGACCTAAACGCAAAACTTAACCAAAAATTCTGATATTTTCTAAGTCCAAAAGGGGCCATAATTCTTGCAAAAAGCAGGATGGAGTTACGTTTCTTGCTGTACAGAGTCAGCTATTGATGGTGAACAAGTGTTGCAAGTTTTAAAGCAATAACTTTGATAGTTTAGGAGTCAGTTTTAAGATCGCTGTGCAAAACTGTACATGTCATCCAAATTTCAAGGCTGTATCTTAAAAAACAAGAAAGTAGGTCGGTAGGTCAACGTCAGTCAGGTGACCCCTAATCACTTGGGGTCATCAGGTAATTATAATTAAACAGTCTAGGAAATATGATCTGATAATTTTTGAAGTATTTATTCCTATATAACTCATATAACAAGTGACCCCCAGGGCGGGGCCTCTTTTCACCCCAGGGGAATAATTTGAACAATCTTGTTAGACATCCACTAGGCAATGCTACATACCAAATATCAAAAGCCTAGGCCTTGAACTTTCAGACAAGAAGATTTTTTCCCTATATATGTCTTAGTGTCTATGTTAAATTTTGGACCCTCAGGACAGGGCCTCTTTTCACCCCAGGGTTATAATTTGAACAATTTTGGTAGAGGACCTCAAGGCAATGCTACATACCAAATATCAATGACCTAGGTCTTGTGGTTTTAGACAAGAAGATTTTTAAAGTTTTTTCCTATATAACTCTAAACTTGGGACCCCTGGGGCAGGGCCTCTTTTTACCCTAGGGGCATAATTTGAACAATCTTCATAGAGGACCATTAGATGATGTCACATGCCAAATATCAAGGCTCTACGGCTTGCGGTTTTGGACAAGAAGATTTTTAAAGTTTTTTCTTTCGGTTGCCATGGCAACCAGAGTTCTGCATGGAATTCAATTCTTTGAACAGTTTTGAAAGGGGACCACCCAAGGATCATTCCTGTGAAGTTTGATGTAATTCTGTCCAGTGGTTTTCAAGAAGATTTTTTAGAAAATGTTGACAGACGGACGACCGAAGACACACGACGGACATTGATCATTCACAAAAGCTCACCGCTAAAAAGCTGACCTAAACATAAATCTAAACCAGGCAACGCCTACGCCGATCAAGTGATGACAATCTCATTTTTTCTCTCAAAAAATCAGATGAGCTAAAAATGCAAAATAGAGTAATGGAACCTATGCAATGCAAGTCAGTTTATCACAGTGAATAAGTGAGTGAAGTTTCAATTTATTCCCACAAGTAGTTACTGAGATACCAGCTTAAATACAAAAACAACCAAATCGGGATGCAGACGCTGACACACGAGCGAGTCCAATGATGGAAATGATGATAGACATGCTTTACTCCAATATAGCCCCCACACACTTTGTACTGAATGACACACATGAATACTGTCTCAAGCCTGTTACCTTTAATAAATGTTCACTCATGTAGTTCCTGAAGTACTTCAACAGTGTGACCTTCTTTGTAAGGGATTCTGGAAAGACTTTGAGGGTGTGGAAGTGTTCTGTACTATCTCTTTCTATATACTGAACATTGCTGAAATAAAAAGCAAATTTCTCCATACAACCTCTATCAAATCAATAGTAAGTTTTGATATCTTTTATAGGGCTGGGACGATTTCAAAGTTTTGAAACCAGCTAATCGTTTGTAAGAAATCGAATCGAACCGGTTAATCTGCTGCCATATTGAAAGTGCTGTTTTCTTTCCTGACGACCGTATCAAGGTACTTCCGGCACCTGACTTCATTAGGAACTTATGGACTTTATCGTTTGCATGTTGTGTGATAATAAGTCGTCTCTGGTGTATCGGATAATTTGATTCGCTTTCACACTTCTCGCGAAAATCTCACAAGTACCTGAAGTAGGCGGAGCTTAATTTATGCTATCGGCGTGTGCACTCATTTTGACACCGTGCAAATTGTCAACAGTCCGGATAGCAGTAATTAGCAAGTGCGGATCAAAGAAAATCGGACGACTTGCATTTCGCTTTGAGCGAAGTTTGAAGTTCCAAAGCGACTATTTTGCTCAAGTCTCCCACTCGCGAGAGCCCTGATATAATGTATACATGCAATGATATACATTTTATTGGGATTGTAGGATGTTAATTGGTTTAGAGTGATTAGCGGTTTTGCAAAATTGAAACCGGTTTCACATAGTAATCGAATCGGATCCGATTAATCGTCCCAGTCCTAATATTTTAAGATGCCCGATTTTATGCGCCATTGCGCTAGTCAAATAAAATTTACAGCATATCATGTAAACCATTTACATCTTTAGGAAGTCATAACACAAGAGCTATCACAGGACACAGCGCGCTCGACTATTTCGATGCTGGATAGTGAAATTGGGTATATCTGAGGAAGCTGCAGCTGTCAATGGAGTGTTTAATGACTCAAATGTGGATGAAGATATGGACAATAGCTTAAGTCTCAAAAAATTAAATCAGCATAAAAGGAACATAATCCATGGAAAACTTCTGCGAAAGTAATGCACAATGCGGCTAATAATTCGGAACAGCTATTTTAAGTTTTGATCAAATCTATTTAGTAATACTGGAGATACAGCAAAAGTGCATTGCAACTTGAACCAGAAATTCTATTAGTAAAAAGAGGGCATAACTCGGAATTCGAACATACTGGTGCCGGCATTATCGAACTTGTGTTGTATGATGTGCGTGATGATGTGGAACAACCATTTTAAGTTTGATTAAATCCATTTAGTAACAGCAGAGATATAAAAGGCATCAAAATTAAACTACTTCTCAGTAAAAAGGGGATATAACTCATAAAACATTTGTGCCAGAGTGACTGACCTTGTGCCATATGATGAGATGATCTGGAAAAACTAATTTAAGTTTTAATAAAATTCATTAAGTAATGACAAAGACATAGTGAAAGTGCACCACAATTAACCTGAAATTCTAAGTAAAAAGGGGGCATAATTCATGAAATATTGGTGCAAGAGTTATGACCCTTGTATCATATGATGTGGATGATGATGTAGTACAACTATTCTAAGTTTGTATCAAATCCATTTGGTAATAACTGAGATAAAGTGAAAGTGCATCAAAACTTTAACCTGAAATTTTAAGTACAAAAGGGGGATAACTCATAAAATACAGGTGTCACAGTTATGGCCCTTGTGTCAAATGATGTAGGTGGTGATGATGAACATTTATTTTAAGTTTGAATCAAATCCTTTGTGAAATAACAGAGATATAGTGAAAATGCATCAAAATTAACATAAAATTCTAAGTCAAAAGGGGCATAATTCATGAAAAATTGGTTTAAATCCATTTAGTAATAACTGAGATAAAGTGAAAGTGCACTAAAACTTTAACCTGAAATTCTAAGTAAAAAGGGGGGATAATTCATGAAATATTGGTGTCAGAGTTATGATCCTAGTGCCATATGATGTGGGTGATGATGAGGAACATCTATTTTAAGTTTGAAGCAAATACATCAAGTAATAACAAAGACAAAGAGAAAGTACATCAAAACTTTAACCAAAGTGTGGACGCGGAAGGACGTCGGGTCGAGTAGGATACCTCTCCATACTTCGTATAGTCGAGCTAAAAATCAAACTTAATGTACTAAGGACAAGGTTCACTTACGCTTACATGATTTATTTTCAAATTGGTGATAACTGAAAATGTAACAAACTGTTTGCTACCAGAATGTTTTTTTTTGAAACACAATCATTATTTTATTTAAATCATTTCACTGAATATTGCTGAAGTCAGATTTTAGAGAAAATATTTATTTAACTAGAAGATGCTTTTGTAGAAAAGCGCTTGTCTCCCCCAATACAAAGTCGTAATAGGCAAGAAGTCAATAGGGGACAGGAGCGAAAGTCAAAGAGACACTGATGATTGGCTGCAATATGGATCATCTACTTGGCATGTGCAATCATCCTATGAAGTTTCAACATTCTGGGTCAAGTAGTTTTCAAGTTATTGATCAGAAACCGTTTTCCATGTTCAGGCCCCTGTGACCATGACCTTTTATCGAGTGACCCCAAAATTGATAGGGGTCATCTACTCTGCATGTCCAATCATCCTATGAAGTTTCGACATTCTGGGTCAAGTGGTTCTCAAGTTATTGATCGGAAAGAGTTTTCCATGTTCAGGCCCCTGTGACCTTGACCTTAGCTCAAGTGACCCAAAAAAAGATAAGGGTCATCTACTCTGCAAGTCCTATCACCCCATGAAGTTTGAAGGTTCTGGGTCAAATGGTTCTAAAGTTATTGATCGGAAACTGTTTTCCATGTTCTGGTCCCTGTGACTTTGACCTTTGATCAAGTGACCCCAAAAAAGATAAGGGTCATCTACTCTGCAAGTCCTATCACCCCATGAAGTTTGAAGGTTCTGGGTCAAATGGTTCTAAAGTTATTGATCGGAAACTGTTTTCCATGTTCTGGTCCCTGTGACCTTGACCTTTGATCAAGTGACCCAAAAATTAATAGGGGTCATCTACTCTACATGTCCAATCATCCTATGAAGTTTAAACATTCTGGGTAAAGTGGTTCTCAAGTTATTGATCATAAACGGTTTTCCATGTTCAGGCCGCTGTGACCTTGACCTTTGATCTAGTAACCCTAAAAATATTAACGATCATCTTCTCCATAAGCCCTATCACCCTATGAAGTTTGAAGGCTCTAGGTGAAATGATTCTCCTGTTATTGATCAAAAATGAAGTGTCGGATGGCTCCTGTGACCTTGACCTTTGATGGAGTGACCCCAAAAACAACAGGGTTCATCTACTTGGCATGTCGAATCATCCTATGAAGTTTGAAGGTTCTAGGTGAAATCATTCTCAAGTTACTGACCGGAAATGGATTTGCCATGTTCTGGCCACTGTGACCTTGACCTTTAATAGAGTGACCCCAAAATCAATAGGGGTCATCTACTTGGCATGTCCAATCATCCTATGAATTTTCAACATTCTGGGTCAAGTGGTTCTCGTTATTGATCGGAAATGGTTTTCCATGTTCAGGCCTCTGTGACCTTGACCTTTAACATAGTGATCCCAAAAAGGTGTCATCTACTCTGCACCATGTCCAATCATCCTTTGAAGTTTCAACATTCTGGGTCAAGTAGTTCTTCATTTATTGATAGGAAATGGTTTTCAATGTTCAGGTCTACTCCAAAAGCCCTGCCTCCCTATGAAGTTTGAAGGTTCTAGGTCAAATGGTTCTCCAGTTATTGATCGGAAATGAAGTGTGACGGACAGGGCAAAAACAATGTCTCCCCCAGGAGGGGGGCGACATAATTCCATATAAAGCTTTGAGGATGTTGATCACTCTGCTTCCTACCAAGTTTGCACATAACCCCATCAGTTCAAAACTGCTCAAGTTGGTGTAATGTAATTCTTCAACAATTATTCAGTTATGTTACTTAAACTGTTCGACATAATAGTAAGTTAAATGAAGGGCAAGATGACTCAACATTATCCTTATAGAACTGACTTCAACTTTGCGAAAGAATAAATAATCAGAAATTCATTGCAAAACTTACTTCAGTAAGGACACAGTTGTAAATGAATACTTACAGGATCATTAAGATATACAGTTATTAAATCGTAATAAATGAAATGTCATTAAACATGTTTAACAGTTTTTCTACACAGATATCATGACGTGATGCACACGATGTTGCATGGGTAAACTGGATATAATTTGGTTAAAACCTTTGAAAATACATAATAAAATAAAAAGAAAATTTGTTTGTTTCAGTGTACGATGGATACATATTTCACTTGTGAACACCATAATTTATATTTTCACTCATGGCTGCGCCACTCATGAAAATATTGCATAATAGTGCCCAATCGGTGAAATACATTTCGATCTTACACTGAAACAAACAAAATCTTCTGTATCTATTGAAAAAAAGCATATTGATACACTGGTATATTGATCCAGTCCTTATGTGAATGTTACTATCAAACAATGTTCCAGAGAATGGATATATCGTCTTATGCAACTTACTCTCCATTTGCTAGCAATATCAGCCTTGTAGAATCATTGAACAGTACACCAACACTGTTATCACACAGCTGATAACCTAGACCGTACTTGTCTGAATAGTCAACCCATTTGCTCACCCAATAGATCGGAATAGAAGCTGGATCCTCAGCCTCATCTGGAACAACAAATATAATACAAATTTCTGTTGAACGAAACTGCTGACAGTACTATTTAACAAAGAAAACTGAAAGTAATGGTAATTGGAACTGTATGTGTACAGACAAGCTTGTAAACCTGACAACAATACTGCCATATGCAGAAGGTTACTGGCCTACCAATTACTAACAGCTTTCTTTACATTACCGAGGTCTCTCATAAACACATACTATTTCTATGACGAGATAGTCTTCCTGAAAAGTGAATACTCTTAACTGAAACTGGGCCCCTATTTTTATCTCATTCTTTAAGGTAGTTCTGCACGTTTGATAAACCGGATGTGATGGCGTAACATCATTTATCCGGAAAACGTAGAATAAAGCCTGGATTCGTCGTACGGAAATGAAAATCATTTTATGAATTAATGACAACCTGTGGGTAAATTTATTAAAATGACACTATATTTCTAATGTCAAAATATGATATTAAAACATATGACACATTAAATAATTCAAAATTATGTCTAAAAATTAGCGTGAAATATTCGGTTCACTTTATTTAATCAGTCAGGTATCTCAAAAATAAGCACATGGACCTATACATTTTATTTCATTACATTATAGGCCATACGTTTATTTACAACTGTGAGAAGTTTCATCAAAATCTACATTGTAGAAAAATTTCTATTCGCGAAAATATGAAAGTTATGATTTTCCCCATAGACTCCCATTATGAAAAATTGCGTACGGTCCAAATTTTTCAAATCAGTCTAGCAAAAAATCAAGCACCCGCTCCTATCCTTTTTATTTGCTAAAAAGTTTTGAAAAACTGGTGTTTAATCAAATTCAACATTGTAGAAAAAAATTCGATCCAAACATGCTGAACAACCTTAAAAAAGTTTTCGACTGAAATTTTAAATTGTCTTATCTGAGCAATAAGGAAAATTGCCAAAAATGTCCCATTCCAACATAAAACATGGACCTAAGAAGTCATTCTATACATTTGGTTCTGACATACTTTTTATTTTACATTTAGTTACTATGGAACTGAAAACATCAACATTTTTCTGCAATGACTGAATCTGAATTTTATATATATATCAGGTGTGTGACTTCATTTTGATGGTTTAGTGTTGATTTGTTTGAGTCAGTGTTGTCAATTTTATTCAGGCTACTGAATAAATTCTTAATACTGATATAATATTAATATATGTAGATATGTATGTAATAAAAACATTAGTTTTGCATCAAGAAATATACATTTTTTCTTCAGCGGAATAATAGTGTGCTCCTGAAGTTTTGAAACATTTCCGCTGCAGAACTGGTGCATGTTTTTTGCAACAAAGTTTATAACCTATAATTATCATTCCATTCACTGTAAGTCACTACTTTCACCAGCCAAAAAATATTCTGATTTACCTTCACATATATTGATACGCTCTGATGGTTTGGCAGCCACAACAGCTGATAGTTGAGCTAGTAGGTCACCGAGGTAGAAATCCACAGGCTCGCCCTCACCTATAACATAGAAGCAGTCTCAAGTACCGGTAGACAAAAAAAACAACAACAAAAAACAATTCAATATTTGACAAATCTTATCAGTGATAAAATCATAGTTCTGGTGTTGCTGCAAGTGTCCAAGAACAGTGGCAATCGGGTAACCAGCTTGCCACTACATTTGCAAACAAGTTATTCAGAAAGTCAATTCTCTAAATAATAGAATCTATCTTTTGATGAATTAACAATAATCATGGTTTGATTCCTAAGAATTTTGCAGAACCTTGGACATTGCCTTGTCAATTCTGACCTCATTTATTTTCAACATGCCATTTTTATACACCAGTGAAAACAAAACAATCATAATTCATGCCATATATGTATACAAACTGTTAACAAGGTACTATCATTTAAGTTAATAAAAGTTATTTACCTCTTTTCTGTCCCTCATCTCCCCCACCTCTTTCTGCAAGGAGACCATCTTGTGTCATTGGTCTCTTCTGATCCTTCGCTCTAGACTCAATGGTCTGGGCTGTAGTCTCTGAACAAAATGAGAAGAAGTATTTGTAAACTTGCATCACAGCAAGTGTTGTTATAATCTACCTTCAATAGGAAGTCTTGCATTCTGAATAAAACAAAGTCTAACTTTTAAGTGGCTATATTTCTTGAAACATCTTGAAATCTTAGAACAATTTTATCAACTATTTCAATCTAATTTTATTCCATCATTTACTGCAAAATGTTATATTTATAATAATATAATCCGAAAGTTCCCTTTTGCTTTTGCTGATTTAAAAATCATAAGGCCTAAAAAAAAATTCTTTGTTTCCAGTAACATGCTCAAAAAAATTAGGATAGGTAGGTCGGAATTTTTTTTTTATTTTGGAATTTTTTTTTATTAAGGGAGACTTTTCGGAAATTATTTTTGTGTCAAAAAATGAATACAAATAAGGGGGTTATGCCTTTAGAGCATCAGTAAGTTGATTTCTAACATCACTGGCCATGTTTAAAGCATAAAAAGTGCAGTTTTGCAACTTTTTGTTAATAAGTTGAAAAAAAATTTCTCAAAGACCAAAAATTTAGGGTATGTCGGGATACCGGAAACAAACAATTTTTTTTTTTACGCCTAACAGAGGGATTTCGGTCATATTGCAACTTTATAATTCAAAACATTATATCAGAACTGGGTAGAGAGAACGGAAGGACCAAAATTTGCTCTGTGAAACTGTTGCTATGTCCTTTCAGCTTACTTTTCGCCCAATAACGCATAAATTTACAGTATTGTCAAATAATGAACGGACCTACAATCTGGCCGGCTTAAACAGCTTTAGCTACATGCATTATGTAAACTTACTTTCAGTTCCATTCAGTTCAAGTAGAGGTTTTCTGTGCATGGACTCGGATTTAGCAAGAGTATCAAATCTTGGAGCCATTGTGAGACAACTGGTGGGCAATCTTGAAGGTAGGTATCCTGAAATATGTGAACTTAGTCTTATATTTCATCCAATTTAAACTCTCAGTAAAACATTAGCTGAAGACCTACCAGAGATCACTGAAAGCTTGCTGCAGGTTAAAACTAAAGTGGTTTTAAATTAAAGTGCTTTGAATTTCATTTTATTTCTGAGAGACGCTGATAACAATGCCTAAATACCAACTTTAGCCAGGTTTTTAGTACTCTTCAAAGTGGAGGAGAGATGTCAAACAATGCTGAAACAATGTCAATATCAGTAAAATCAAAAGCATTGTTAGAATAGAACCTAACACAGTGCATATGTAAAATGAATCCCTGACAAATACAAGTGTCACTTCTGGTCACTTTTATTTCTATATAATATTGTTACAATTTTGTATGGTTTATACTCAATTATCCTGTACCCACATTTAATGAAGTATGTGGGTACATATGCCCATTTCTCAAGATTAAAGAAGTTGGTGGGAATGCAAATCCAGTATGGAGCATTTGATGCATATCATGCAATTAAGGATTTAGTCTAAATTCTCTTTTGAAAATGTTAAAAATGTTGTGGTTCATAAAAACAAAATTGTTAGTGCTATACTTAATGTAAAGAAAAGACCAGAGATTGTACTGACAAACTACCTGTCCATCTGTATTTATTCCCCTATTTGCTTAGTAAGCCTTACTTTTGGAAGGTTTGCTAATAAATGGAAACAACTCTAGAACCAGGACTTTATCTACATACGAGTTTGGTTAAAATTCCTTAACAAAGCCACTTTCTTTAAAACCTATAGACAGCAAAGCTCCAAGATATTTACCTGAGGTGAAAAACTCATCCTCCATAATATTATCCATATTTGGTCTTTCTGTTGGGTCAGCCTTGAGCAATTTTTGTATGAGGTTTCGAGCACAGGGACTTACTCTTGATGGTATATGATACTCATTTTTCTTGATTCTTGTGTAAGTATCTTTGAGGTTTGAAGTTTCAAATGGAGGTTTCCCAACCAGTAATGTGAATCTGTAATAAAGAATAAAACAATGAAAGCTAGATATATTTTTTAACTAACTGTTTTCTCCAATATTTGACGATGGTCCGATAACTGATTAACAGAATATAAAGTTTAATTGAACACTGTTTTGATTACCTCCCTTTACAGGTCTAACTGTAGAAGTTCATGTGCTGTATTTTAAATAGTGCTTTTCAAACCATGTAAATATGCAAAACATCTATACTGACAGCTGTAGCATCTGTTTGTATTGTAATATAATATTCAAAGCCTTATGGGACTTTAAACTAAGTATTCACAACCTTTTTTTTGTCAAAGACAAACAACACTCACAAGATACATCCTAGTGACCAAACATCTACTTCAAAGCTGTGTCCTTTTTTCCCTAAAACTTCTGGTGCTATATAGTTGGGAGTTCCACAAAGTGTTCTGAAAGAAACAAAAGAACTTTCATATAAAATGAACCAGATATAAGATATTTTAGCGTCAAAAGCATTTCAAAACTATCTGAAAGTAAAAAAGTATTTCCCAAATTATGATTTAGGGGAGCAGCTACAAAGAATCGGAATTTACCATTAGTTTATACATTCTCCATATGCAAATTCAGCTTTCTCCATTTGTTGTGTAAAAGAATTTTCTGTTACGGCAGGAGAATGCCGAAATTGCAAGAGGAGAATACATAATCACATGGAAATTGCTGTCATTACTAGTCCGCTACCTTACAAGGAAATAAAATGCAAACTGTTAGTATGAAAACAATGAGTGTTGCAACTATACAGAAGACCTGACACCCTACCTTTTTCTTTCTCCATTGTAATCAACCCTTGTAGCCAGACCAAAGTCTCCAACCTTGATATCCATGTCATCATTGATGAAGAGGTTACCCAGTTTGAGATCTCTATGTATTATGTTGTGGCCGTGAAGATACTGGCATGCCTGAACAACTTGCCGCACAAAATATCGTGCCTCAGGCTCCGTCACAGCTTTCCTTCTCTTGTGTAACTCCATCAGTGACTAAAATGATCAAACTGTTCATTTTGAACATCTTATATCTTACTTTTGGTTCAGACTGGAAGCAGTTCCAAACAGATTTGTAAACTTCTTTGAGCTCTACAAAACCAACTAAATTTCAATGAACAATTGCAATATACACAATCCAATATTCCAACATAAACCTATTTGTTTTCTTATTCAACAAAGAAAGCTGAAAATTTTGTGACATAGTTCAAAAATTCAGTTACTAATATTGAATTATTTCAGCAAACCTTAACTTTGCAAGCAAGTAAACATGAATGAACATTTATACCCTTCTCCTGCAGAGCTCCAGTAAAATGTAGACATTATCCGGGTCCTCAAAGAAGCTGTGAAACTTCACCACATGCTTGTATGATATTTCTCTGTGTATGGAAATCTCTTGTGTCATCTGTATTGAAAAATCATAATCCATGTTAAAACTTGCAAAACTTTACCATATACTTCACACATTCAACTAAGTTATTACTTTTTTAAATAAGTTATGAAAAACTTGAAGACAAGTTGAAGATAAGTCGATACATTTTGCTTGTCCACAATATTTTTATGTTTAAAGTAACAGCAACACCTGAAAAAAAAAAAATGTTCCGACAGACTGGTATAATCTTAAAAACATAACTGACCAGATGTTGGAAAAGCACAGTAATTTAGTGGCAAATATGCATTTTATGAAGATGCACTATTTACTATCAGGGGATTCATAAAGGGCAAAAGGATTTCTCACTGCTATATATAGTATTCTTAAGCCTCCATCACATTCCTTGAAGCGAATAAAGTTCTAAATGGGAAGATAAGCTCTACTTCCACATATTTCTTTAATTAATGAAAGTCCTGACTAAACTTTTTCTGATAAACCCAACTGTTTGCATTCTAATAATATCTGACTCTGACAGTGCCCTAGAGTTAGGGTATTTTACCTGCCCTGTCTTTCCAGCGAAAATTTCTTTTTTACCTACCTTGTCTTTCTGGTGCTGCTTGACAAGCAAGGTTTTTGACACAATCTTTCCAGCAAATATTTCTTTTGTATCGAGGTCTTGTAGCTCGTAACATTTTGCAAAACCACCCTGGAAGAAAAAGGTACTTACAAGTGTTAAAGCTGGAATTGCAGGATCTACAGGTGTCAATCACATTTAAGCATAATTTTATGACATTTTTTTCATTTGTAGTATATGGGTCACACATTAAACCGGAATCCACCTAAAAACCGGAATACACTTTGCATAACCGGAATACACCTGTATTTTTTAATTTAAAGGTATTTTTGAAGTGTTTTGATACAATCCAATCATATTTATCATATATAATTAACATACGAAAGGAAAATAAAATACGTTCACGCAAAATGATTTTATACGAGATTGAAATCTGGCGACCGCGCCGGAAATTTCCATAACCGAAATACACCCGTATTTTATTAATAAATGGTATTTTGTAGTTTTTTTTTCAGAAATCATTTGTGTTTAATATAAATAATAAGTTTACAAAAGGAAAATAAAATACTTAACACAAAACAATTTATACGAGATTGAAATTTGGCGACCGCTCGGGAAATTACCATAACCGAAATACACCCGCATTTCTTCAACAAATGGTATTTTTGAAGTGGTTTATGGCTGAATTCAAACATATTTATCATAAATAATTAATTTTCGAAAGGATATTAAAATACTTTTGCGCATTACGTCTTGTACACGATTGAAAATCGGCGTGCGCACTGAAAAATTGCGCATTCGTGAATGAATTTCCATGTCCTAAAATTCTGTAATATACACCCGTATTTCTTAAATCAATCGTATTTTTAGGGTTTATGACAGAATTAAATCATATCTAAAATGAATAATTAATTTACAAAAGCAAATTAAAACGCGCAAAACGTTTTTATACGAGGTTGAAAATTTGCTGAGCGCACGGGAAATTTGTGCACTCTTGGATGAACCACAATCGCCATAATTTTGTTAGCTTTCAACTTAGGTAGGTAAATTTCTTTAAAGTTTCAATTTTTTAGTTCAAATTATTTCAAAATATCTTTTTATGCTAATAACGAACAGGCATGTTATTCGAGTGTCACCTGTCAATCAACAAGTTGAGCATATTGAGTGGACACTGATTGCTATAGTATCAATCAAAATATTCTGTTAGAGAGATTTATTTCATGAACAAAAAGAAATATTTAGTCTGAAATCATACCCCTTTAAAATGAAAGTATTTAAAAACTGGACTATTTCTTTTGATTTCAATGTAGCTTCTAGTTTTGCATAATTTGCATTTGATAGATATTGGGGTATATCAACAATCGCAACCAAACGACAAGCATTTGGACAGTGTATAGCTTCCAAATTCATTTATTTCCAATCTATCCTGGTTGCACAACCATGATAGGTAAACTAACGGGAGGCTAAAATACTAGTAAATATATATTTGCCATTAATGATTAAGTCAAAAACAAATGTAAATCTTTGACAAATATAAACCAATAGTTATGATATTCATATAATTCCTAGGTCTTTGAATGTTACGAGTTTTTTTTCAGAAGTAGAAATTTTAATTTCTTTGTAGACTTTACTTGTCCAAATAATTAGAAGTGAGACAGATTAAACATTCAATATTCTGACATTTCACATTTTTGCTATTATCGTAGATGGCCATTTCGGTGACTGCCCTGTTTCGGTGACATGTTCATCTGTGTGCCGTTCTCTTTTTTAAGAGCTCTATGACGTTACAGGTGAACGCAATCTCTAATGTAAACAAATAGCTGTCAACTCAATGCTGTCATAAAAAAGAAAAAATGCGCTTCAAAGACGTCATTACCACTTTAATTTAATTATCCTATAGTATTTTTGCACATTTTCTTATTACTTTTTATACCTTCCCATAAAAATGCCCTAAAATGAGTCCCAAGTGCAAGAATTTACATTTTACTGGTAACAGCTATTTCTTGTCACCTGTCCTAAACAAGTCCCACCCACTTTTTTAATGTACAGGGTATGCCCAAAAGTTAGTACCCATCTAATATTTTTGCTTGGTATTCTTTATGACCATCACAAGTACTGTTGACTTTTATCAATAATTTGGACTTCTTTTCAGACACAGCCAAGAAAGATTAGTAACATCAGGGGCGTCGGAAGGTGTTTGATATTGGGGCCGCGAGGGGGGGGGGGGGGGTAGGTACGGGAGGGGGCATCCCCCTCCCGTAAGGGGGGTAAGGGGGAGCTCCCCCTGAATTTTTTTTAAAACAGGATCATAAATGGCGAGTTCTGGTGCATTTTAAGGGTACTGAATCGCATCTCAAGTCTCCAGTATTTTCTTACTATTTACATGACTATAAGCAAAATAAAGTTTAATAAACTCTTATCAGAATTAATAATGTATAACGCAATACAAAGAATGCATGTATGTTTTTTTTTTTTTTTTGTATTTAATGTATTGAACAATAATCATTCATGCTTACATTCATTTCTTATTTTGGTTTGAAATACCATTTTTTGAGTAAAAACAATTCATGTAATTAATTCCTTACATCTTAGAGGTGTGATAAATCTTAACACTTACCTCTTTCATTAAATAAAACATGATCATTATTTTTCTGAATTTTATAAGTTAATACTTTAGATCTTTGCAGCTGGGTATAGCTTAAACGTTCCATTGACTAAAGACATGCCAATTAAAAACATGCTGATTTGTTCATGTGTAATTAAGTCCAATCACGGACACGTGTGTATGACTCCAATTAACACCCCCGATCGTGTCACCGTCACCACGGTAACACACTAATCTGGACAGCGTGTATTGTTTAACGCGAAGCAAAATTTAATATACTATACAAAATATTGGGTTCGCGGACCTGCGACTCCAACTTATGAATTTACAAAAAAACGTTTTTGGGAAAATTATTGGGGCCGCGGTCGCGGCCCCTGCGGCCCCACTTCCGACGCCCCTGAACATTGAAAATACATTTCTTTGACAGTTCATAGTTTCACTTTAAGTTGGGTGTTAAATTTTGTTTAGTTACTTAACATTTAGAAACTTTTGCACACAGACTGTATTATGTGTAGATCAAAACTAAAGGTAAAGGTAAGGAATTAGTATAAATTTGTTTTCAATATATTTAACCAGTGTAAAGGGATTAGATGTTAAGGTCACCGAAACCGGTCTATCCAAGATAAAGCTTTTTTCAACATCTGAACAGATACTATAAAAAGTGTAGCATATGTGTGTTTTTCAAACTAATGGGCAAAAGTGTGACACAGCGGATAAAAATTCAAACCTATTTCTTATGGTGGTCACATATTTTATATGATAGTAAAACTTTGGTTAAAGTGTTGAGAAATACCAATCAGAAAATATTTCAGCTTTTAATTTCAAGTTCAGCAAATTTCCAGTAAGATGAGTGATACATAGCTAGACTTAGATTTTAGGGAGAAGTAGGGAGATGAGAGATTTTGATGCTACAATTAGTCAGACAATAATTTGAATAAAGGAACTAAAATACCTGTTACTCTTTTTATAGAAGTTCCTGTCTCGGTTTAAGTCCATTCATTTAATGTATTACAATAACAACAAAATTAAACTAGATGTGTGTCCATTGGACACAGGTGCCCCCCACTCCTGTTATATTACTCAAGGTGAAACTTATTTCAAAGATGTTTGCAAGACAAACTTCTAAGAACTTTGTGTTTTTTGTTTCGAGTGTATATGATTATATCAAAATCCCCTTCACTGAAAAAAGACAGGATGTTACAAAATCCCCTTCATACCTTTGCAGAGGGTATCATAATCCCCTCTGTGAAAATGTTAGGGCTATCATAATCCCCTTCATGAAAGTTATGGGCTATCAAAACCCCTTGTTTGAAATCCCCTCTATTCCAAGAAAATAGTAACTTTCAAGATGACATTTGAAGAATTGTGTGGTTCCTATTTTCATAAAGTGATAATAATCAATGGGCTAACTTTAAGTATTGTATTAAATATAAGCAGTATAACACAACTATTTTATCACTGCCCATTTCAATTATCTCTGTCTATTATGTGTAGAAACCGAGACATTACTCCAAATTAAATTTGAAAGAGGGGATTCTGACACCCCTGCTACTTTCACAGAAGGGATTTTGATACCCCCTTCAAAAATGTGAAGGGGATTTTGTAACACCCTGTCATTTTTTCAGTGGAGGCGATTTTGATCAAGGGGATTCTGATTGTTCCCCATTTTTTTTCACTTAGAGAAGGCCCATAACTTTGGTCTAGCTAAGTAAAATCCCAAAGAGAACACCCGGTGCAAAACTTCATAGGCTATTAAACAATTCTCTGATGCTTTATGATTCTAGATCAAGTATGTTTTGACATACATGCGGCACAAACTTATTTTTGGACAAAGTCAAGGGCCATAAGTCCGGTCTAGGCTCCATTTTTCCTAATGTCGGGGATATCAATTAACACTCAGACCCTATCAGCCATCTGACACACAGACGCATTTAATTTAGGCCTACAGTTTGAATTATTTTTGCAGCACTAGAGGACATGGGTTGTTTATGGGCATTTTTGATAGAGCCTGCACGTTTATGGACATCTGAATTCTAGTATTTTCTACAGGACTCACATTAAACCCATCAAGAAATTAGTACATATATGCCGCCGTCTGTACAAAAAGTACAAACCATGCCGCGGTCTGTGTTTCTAAGTCACGGTCTGTTAACAGCCCATTAAAAGTAGGATTTTTCGTAATCCTGATATTTCCTTTTGTCGCAATGACTGGCCGTTCTAGGCTCTTTAACCTTTAGCATGCTAGATAAATTGTCGTCTGCTGGAAATGTCGTCTGCTAAAATTGTAAAGTTCATTCAATTTGCTCCAAAATTGGAAGAAATATTGTCAGAGTAGCAAACAGCTTGGAACCTGATCAGACGCCGATTTAATCGGCGTCTGATCTGGTTCCAAGCTGTTTGCATAGGCTGTTAAATTCGCCTGCAGCAGGCTAAGGGTTAAAGACACTGATTCTGGTATGCAAGGTATGTTGCCTATGGGAATGATACAGTCTGCATACTGGTGGCAAGGGCCACTTTATGAGACTGGACCATTGATAGACTAGCTTCTGTTTATCATAATAAGCTACTGTATAGCTACTGTGCAGTACACACATTGCATATAGCAAACCTGTACTCACCTTTATTCCAAGTTTAGAATAGAAAGCCTGATTAAATTAGGGCTAAACAAAGTGATAAAATACCACAGTATTTTCTATTTTTTAATAAATCAAGTTTTTAATAATATTTATCAAAAATGCAACTGAATGCTTTAATTTCTAATAAAATCCAGCAATGGGCAATTTTTCTGCTTTTATTGTGTTACCTAGCAAAATATTTCCAGTCCAAATAAAAAATTCCCAAATGAAATGAACTTTTGGTTATTGAAAGAAAATTCTTGCAAAAAAGTTTTATTTGCTAAAGAAATCACACATAGTGACATATTCTTGAGAAAAAAAAACCAACCCGCTACTGTTTTAGTAACATATATATGTTATTATTTTGAATATAATGGATATGGGCTGCTTGATAAACCATCAAATTCATAGAACATTATGTAAACAGTACGACAACACAATTATCCTCTTCTATTCATTTCGCCATTATTGATTTTGGCAAACTTTTGTTTTATCGGCTGAAAATGGAGTAATCTATTAGGGTATCAAGTCAAAACGTCCCCTAGTCAAAACGCCCCCTGGTCAAAACACCCCCCATTTTGGTCAAAACGTCCCCCATTCAGTTAAGAATTTGGTCAAAACGTCCCCCTAATTTTTTTTGTATTAGATCTATTAATTCTTTTTAATTAATTCATATCTTTTAAAGGGTTTGAAACTTATGGATTATGTTTTGATAATACACAAAATTTTATGATTTATTAGCACCTAAATTAATGCAATCAACACCTATCAACTATACATGGTTGTGCATTAATTGTGCTGAGGGCTTAATATTAGTAGGTGTTATAAACCCATTAATCACCAGTAATAAGGTGTGAACATTTATGAAGGGAACACTTTTTCTTCTATACAATCTAAATTTGTGTAGAATGAACAAAAATCCTGATCAGAGTTATAACTTTATTTATAAAACATTAATAAAACATCAGAACAGTCACAACTGCATAGTTATTAAATAAAAATCACATATCGCACTATTCATTCACTGTTCTACACCAAGAAGTCAAATTCACAATATAATAATTCAAAGTGTTCCAGCTACACAATATCAAGAAGTCAAATCCACTCCTAAGCTAGTTAACGTTTTTATCACAATTATTCCTCCTCGTGAACTGTTGTAGTGAGCCTGGGTTTGTAAATGGTGCTCATCTTTTTTAGCAAGGAACTTGCAGACATACCCCCGGGGCCCTGCACGGTAGCTGTAAAAGACATAAGAAACATTTATAGGAGATAGAAATGACAAATTATGCATAAGTAACTGAAAAAATATAGTAAGAGAATGATATTACTGAAAAGAATGTTAATACATTTTTACACAAACTATAAATAATAATACCTTTTTACACAAACTATAAATAATTTTCTGAAAAAAAATCTCTTATCATGCTGTTGCTGGAAGAGAAGAGTCTTATAAAATTCATAAATTTTTTTTATCAAGGCAGTGAAATACTAATAGCATGAACATAATCACCTGTCCAAAGTTGCGAATACTCTGGCCAATGCATGGACCTATACTTTAAGATAATTACTTCAAATTTTAAGATTTTAAAGATAAAAAAATGTTCTTAATGAATATTTTGTTATCTTAATTTTGATTTTTTTGGTCACTAATACAGGTTTCCTCATGGAACGACCCATTATTTCTTCTTAATTCTGGTACTTTAAAATAAATATTTTTTTATTTATTTCTCATTCCATTCAATATACAGTATCTCTTGACTGAATTAACACCTACTGATAACACATTATCTCCTCTGATTGGATTAACTTGACAATGCATTGATTACTTGTATATTTGAATTTGTTTGCTTTCATAATGTGATTATGATCTGTATATTGTTTATTTCTTTCTGACCAGATTTTACAATATTTTATTAAATAAAATAAAAATATTATTAAATGGTAAAAAGTAGTTAATCAGATTTTGGTCAGCTTATGGAATGTAAACATACAAACTGTATAACTCTATGTAATGGGCCTTTTTGTTCCTTAAATAATGTATATATCTAAATAATGTATAATTTTATATGATGTATAGTTCAGCCAGAAAATTACATATTTGCCAAAAAAGTAGTTAGACAATTCGGAATATGATAAGTATTCCGCAAAAGATATTGTTTACTGAAGTCTAGTAATTCAAGAAATCAATAATAATAATAATAATAACATAAATATAACTTACCTGTGTCACAGGTTCTGTGTTGCCAGCTGCCATACGAGTCGCAGGCAATGGCATGTTGACGCGGTCTGACTTCGTTTCTACACTTAATGCAAGGATACTCCATAAATACGTTATCTTATAAAAGCACTGATATTTAAACAAATAACAATCCAACACACTATTCACAGAGACAGACAGTATACATACACTAGGATACTAAGAAAATTAGTGGTTGAATATAATAGTTATAACTTTTTCCACATTATTTAATTATTGTGCAATTAAACTTTAGATACTTAAAAAATAATTGTTTACAAACATCTTGTTTTATGATCCATTATCCCTTTGTCCTCATGCAGTTGTAACAATTTCATTTATAACATAACAACATTATAATTTCATTTAATTTTATTATTAAATAACAGAAACATCACTTTTTCACTATATAAACATCAGATATAATTTCACAACAATGCTATAACATTCTAAAACTAATGGTTTACAACATTCTGATTAAAAACTATGCATGTAAAACAGTATAATGAACATTTAATATTTACCAAATTAACTTAATTAATATGTATTTACATATGTAATTTTTAAGGGGGGTGTTTTGACCTGGTAATTTTTGGAAGGGGGGTGTTTTGACCAGAAAAGGGGGACGTTTTGACCAAAATGGGGGGTGTTTTGACTTGGGGACGTTTTGACTAGGGGACGTTTTGACTAACATCCATCTATTAGAGACGATTAAAATTATATACATTGGTACAGTGTATGCACATAAAATTTTGCTTGCAGGTAAGTATTGATATCTTAAGTAAAAACAGGTAAAATTAAATTAAATCAGTACTTATTCAATAAGAAATTGATTACCGGATGGCTAGAACACAGGCTAGGCATCCGATTACCGGATGTCTAGACACTTGGTCTTCCTTTTTCATTTGACAAAATTATAACAAATTACATTTGTGTGAAAAAAGGGATTTTTTGTTAAGTCATTGATAATAACCTTTTTAAATGGGTAAGGCTATGTGTGACAGTTTTCATGTTTATTTTTTTTCAGAACATATAGCAAATCTATTTGCTACTGTCAGGGGTGTAAAATTCCACTCGCCCGCCCGCATTGGCGAGTTAAAGTCTGAGTAGGACGAGTGGACCTCGCTGTATACTCGACCGATCGGGCGAGTGGTTTTTTACGTCCTTACATTACCAAAATTCAGAAATTACAACTCCAAAACGTCAACAAACTTGAGATGGTTCAGCCGCTACCTGGATTGACTGGAATTTACCCGCGAATCGTAAAGATATCAAAACGTCATGCCGGTAATTTTCCATTCCACAAGCACGTGCGACCTATCGTATTAAATATCTAATTTACGTCGACAGGTACACAAAAACCGTGCGTAGTGCATTCATTTTTTAACATTTTCGCTTCAAGTTTTCAACACCTCTTGAGAAATAATACTATTTGAATTCTATAATGATTTTAATAAGATATCGACAGAAATGTAGGCAAAATTCTATAAAAACGGTCGAATTTTCATATAATCATTTGTAAAAATTCAAACAGCGCGATCTCAGTTACTTATTTCTTTCTAAAAGTAAATAAATGATGAATACTCTGGGCGTAAAATTCAGACTTTTGACCATAAAGAACAAAAAACAGAATAAAAAAATCTTAAATAATGAAAAAGCGGCAGTAATTACAATACATGGAGTAAAACGATTTTTCGTAAACAGATTTCTGTTAGTGCGGCAGAATAGGTTACGTGACCTCGTGAACGTAAATAGAAACGCGATTTTAAAATCAAGCAATGTGATGTCATTGCGGTTTTTAATAAGTTTTAAATGAATCTTTGTACATGTATTTTTTGACAACAATTTAAGTTTTTTTTTGTCAAACAATAATGTAAATTCCTTGATGGCAAACAGGTCACAGAGGTAGGATATCCACTATAGTAACTATCGTTTGAGACATTTACGTTTTATACGGGATATAGCACATTCGCTTTTGATAACAAATTAAAGAAGAAACTTTTTATTGATTTCTATTTCTCAGCAATTTTAAGAACCGATGCGGTACGATCAGACAGTGATGTGTTACATGGCGCGAAAACATGACGTAATGTCATGACAATCCCGAGCAAAAATACCGCTTTGATCTCCACTTCAGATGTCAAGATACTGACTCATCTTTTAGCTCTTTGAGGGGGTGTAAATTGATCATGAAAACAAGGTCAATTACTTAGTTTATTAATTGAATAATTACCGATTAATCTTTTAACGTTTTTTCCCCTCTCTTTCAACACGGGTGGATGGACGATGATTATTGTGTCCAAATTTTTTAGACACTTTTCAAAATAAATATTTTTCGGAAAATAATACTATTGCACATAATACTCCTTTCATAAAAGTGACAGTATTAAAAGTGTCAATTATTAGGGCGAGTGGCTGTTCACTAAGGGCGAGTAGATATTACTGGCTACTAGTCCTGCAGGGCGAGTGGTATGAAAATTTTTTTTACACCCCTGACTGTCCTCCCTGTACAGAAATTCTTTAGTTGATATTTACAATCATTATTTGTCGCCATGTTTGAAAAACGTGTCCGAACACGCCGCAAGAAATATAATTCAAAATATTCTGCATTAACACGGTACAATACACAGAAATCCAAATGTATATAACAGTTTTATAGAGCCTGAATAAATTCCTACGCAAATAAAATAGAATCTATTCAGCCGCAGATCCTATACCTTTCCTAAAAATCGACCTTTCAAATATCGTTTTCTCGTTGTCGGGTCAGTAATCATGTCAGGAATATGTTCCTTTTTCACTTCATCTCTTCGGCTTGCACTTGAGGTCATCTTGTTCCTTTATTTTTACTTTATATATCGAAATTATGTATTTAAAAGTATCAAACTATTTTTCAAAACAAATATTATTCTCTCGTCATTGATCGGCCATCTTCAATGTCGCGATATTTCAAATTTTGGAAATCTCTGAAGCTGCATGTAAACAATAATTCGATTGGTGCATTCAAACCACAAAACATTTTGATTGGTTAAACATGCCGCCACCTAGCGTGCAAGTTTGTTACCGTAGTATGACGTATAACACTGGGATGTGTAATAACTTGTCATTGGATATTCGAAAAAATCATAGCCAATGCAATATTTCGTATCAATTTTACTCCACACGGTCATATCAGTCGAAGAAGCGAAAAATAATTTAAGCACGAGAAGTTCATTGCTGCGGAAAAACTAGACTGTTTAACTTCCCTTGTCTTACAGACAGCTGAAATAGGAGTCTACGGGAGGCAAACGAACTGATCTTAATTAATCCTTTTAGCTTCATCTTTTGTACATTTATCCAAACTCGGGTGAATGTAAGCAAGTGAACTTATTACAGTAATCACATTTGGATCCATTCTTAAGAGATCCAAATTACTTAAATTCTGCTTTCATTTTTACGTCAGAGCAAAGAACTATAAAAATAGATATTTTATACTTCTTTGGTCAGAACCTTTAACAACAAGAACCCGTGAGCAGTATACCAGAAACAGTGTTCGAAAAATTTATTAAATGATACTCAAATGTAGAATTATGCCCATAAATGGAACACGAAATAAATTTAATGCGATTCAATTAATATATAAACAGTTTTTTTTTCTCTGATATTTTTTTGTGAAATGAGGCAAGGTCATGAATAGTATATGTTATGAGGTTAATTATGACACAGGCAGTAAATCCACCAAGGAGTCTGACCGCCCTTTATACTTAGCAGTATAAGGTATTGGCAGTTAACTACATTGGGTCAATTGACTGAAATCATATTTGATGGAATTATTCATTCATAATTTTAACATGTCCAGAACATTGCGAAATACTACTAATTTCACTTCCGTAATGGTTACGCTTTACTCGGACTTTAGCTTAGCAGAGGTAAGCAGATCTATCAAAACATGAAACAAAATACAATATCGTAAAACATTAACTGACCTATCAAAGACACAGGTTAGAGCAGAATAGAACAGAAGGTATCTTACATTTTGAACAGACAGAATTAACCAGTATGATGCTTGTGAAATGCATCACAGCACGCAAACCGTCCCGGATGATTGGGTCAGTCCCCACCTAAACGGTCCGAAGAACATCCATGATACATCCCACAGAAAAAACACTGGCTACATTATTCTCTCACACTAGAGTTCTTAATTAAAGTAATTGATTGGCCGGCAAAGTACCTACATTATTAACCAGGAAATTAGTGAGATTAGTTTCTAAAGAATTGTATGAAATAATGCGTCTTTAGTGCTTTTTTGAAACTTTGCAAGGTCTTGCACTCTCTTATGCCAGATGGGAGGGCATTCAATAGCCTCGCAGCTGCTGTCTGAAAGCTCCTGTCACCAAATCGCACTGTTCGACATTTGGGCACCACTAGTTTTAATGCATTACTCTGCGATCTCAGATTCTTGATGGTGTATATATTTCTAACATGTTCACTACATAAGCTGGTGATTGAACTTCGAGTGCCTTATATGTATGTGTTAGAATTTTGTATTCTACCCTACACTGCACAGGAAGCCAATGGAGTTCACGCAGCACAGGTGTTAAATGGTCGTATCTTGATGTTCTGGTTACGATTCTAGCTGCCGTATTTTGGACATATTGCAGTTTGTTCATTGCCTGTTTTGGAATCCCATATAGAAGAGAGTTGCAATAATCCAAACGTGATGTAAGAAGAGAGTTGATTAGAGATTTGGTTGCGTTTGCGGCTATATTGTCTGATGCGACTAATTTGCTGCAACTGTGCATAGGAATTCCTACACACACTATTCACATGTTGCTCTATCCTCATGTTCGAGTACAGGAAAGCACCGAGGTTCCTGACACTGCCTGATTGTTTGATTTCAGAGCCGTGCATTTTCACAGATATGTTTGAAACAGATAGTGTTTTGTGTTCAGATAAAAATATGATTACTGCTGTTTTTTTCAGCATTGAGTTTCAACATGTTGGTATTCATCCAACTTATTGTATCCTTTAAACAACTTTCAACGCGATGAATGGTCTCTTCAATAGACATTTTGTTTATTGGTTTGAAGGACTGATATAACTGCGAATCGTCCGCATAGAAATGATTGTTCAGTCCGTGCTTTCTGCAGATAGCTCCGACTGTGTACATTGTGTAGTTCTTTGGCCCCAGGACAGACCCTTGGGGTACACTGTACTTCATGAGCACTGGTTGTGATAGCTCACCATCTATGCATACGGACTGGTAGCGGTCACTAAGGTATGACATCATCCATGCGAGTGGCTTGCCTGTAATACCAAAGTGACGCTCAAGGCGATGAATCAAAGTTCCGTGGTCGATAGTGTCAAATGCTGCAGAGAGATCGAGCATCACAAGAATAGTCACATTGTTCTTATCCAACGATTGAAGAATGCCATTTTGGACTTTTAATAGGGCGGTTTCGGTTGAGTGGAATTTCTTATAAGCCGATTGGTTGACTTCATGGACTTCATTGTTCCTTAGATCATTTTCAATTCGAACTTCTACGACTTCTTCTAAGATTTTAGACAGAAAGGACAGGTTTGACACAGGTCTATAGTTTTTTATGACGTTAGAATCTAGGCTTGGCTTTTTTTAGAAGAGGTCTTATACGTGAATGTTTGAATGCTTTGGGCACATACGCAGCATCTAGAGATGCATTTATAATTTTTGTTATCACTGGTGTTAGTTCGTCAAGACATTTTTTTAATAACCATGGTGGGATAGGATCTAGTTCACAAGATTTGTTCGCTGATTTTTTGTGATCGCTCGATGTTCGGCGTCCGTCGTCTGTCTGTTGTCTGTAGTCTGTCAACATTTAGCTTGTGTATGCAATAGAGGCTGCATTTTTCAACTGATCTTCATGAAATTTTGATCAGAATAATGACCTTGATGAATTCTAGGCCAAGTTCGAAAATGGGTCATCTGGGATCAAAAACTAGGTCACTAGGTCAAATCAAAGAAAAACCGTGTGTATGCGATAGAGGCTGTTTTTTTCCATTTGATCTTCATGGATTTTAGTCAGAATGATTATCTTGATGAAATCTAGGATAAGTTTGAAAATAGATTATCTGTGGTCAAAAACTAGGTCACTAGGTCAAATCAAAGAAAACCCATGTGTATGCGATAGAGTCTGTATTTTTCAATTGAACTTCATGAAATTTGGTCAGAATGATAATCTTGATGAAATCTAAGCAAAGAATGAAAATGGGTCATCTGGGTTCAACAGCTAGGTCACAAGGTCAAATCCAAGAAAAACCTTGTGTATGCGATAGAGGCTGTATTTTTCAATTGATCTTCATGAATTTAGGTCAGAATGATTGCCTTGATTAAATCTAGGTCAAGTTTGAATATGGGTCATCTGGGGTAAAAAACTAGGTCACTAGGTCAAATCAAAGAAAAACCTTGTGTATGCGATAGAGGCTATATTTTTCAACTGATCTTCATGAAATTTGGTAAGAATGATTGCCTTGATGAATTCTAGGTCAAGTTATAATATGGGTTATTTGTGGTTAAAAAGTAGGTCACTAGATCAAATCAGAATGTTTGTCTTAATGAAAGCTAGGTTGAATTTGAATATTGGTCATCTGGGGTAAAAAACAAGGTCACCAGGTCAAATTAAAGAACAACCTTGTGTGCGCAATAGGGGCTGTATTTTACACTGGATATTCATAAAATTTAGTCAGAATGATTGCCTTGATGAATTCTAGGTCAAGTTGTAATATGGGTTATCTGTGGTCAAAAACAAAAAGTAGGTCACTCGGTCAAATCAAAGAAACACCTTGTGTATGCGATAGAGACTGTATTTTTCAATTGAATTTCATGAAATTTGGTCAGAATGATAGCCCTGGTAAGATTAAGGTCAAATTCGAATATTGGTCATCTGGGGTCAAAAACTAGGCCGCTAGGACAAAGCAAAGAAAAATGTTTTGTATGTGATAGAGGCTGTATTTTTCAATTGAGGTTCATGAGATTTGGTCAGAAGGATTGCCTTGATCAAATCTAGGTCAGGTTTGAATGTAGGTCATCTTTGCTCAAAAACTAGGTCACTAGGTCAAATGGAAGAAAATACTTGTTTACACATAAGAGACCACATTTTTGGTCCAATCTTAATGAAAATTGGTCAAAATATTTGTTTCTATGAAATCACTAGGTCAAACATGTTTACACTGTTATGGTATGTTTCTCAGGTGAGCGGCCTAGGGCCATCTTGGCCCTCTTGTTTAATAATTGATTTCACTTCGTCTTCTGAGGTTTGAGTAAACTCAACTTAATTGACACTGGTGTATTCAGTTTCTATGTCATCTAAATCAGATAAAGATTGTGTTTGCGATGTTATATTGTTTCTGGTGGTTTCCAATAAAGAAGTTACTGAAATCTTGTGCGAGATGCTGTGGAGATGAATGTGATGGTAAAATCATCTCAGTTCTACCATGGAGACAAGAATATTTTACATCCATATATTAAATGAAGGTAAATCGCGCTGTTACGTATCTTTATTCAAATTATATCAAGTTATGGCTTGTATTTCAAAATAAATAAGAACAAGCAGAAAACAAATCCGTATTGTTCTGTAAATCCTGTATTGTGCATGTTGCTGGACTACTTTCATTTATAAATATTCATGACCTTATACAGCTCTATAAATAGAACACACACACGCACGCACCCACATACACACACAACCCTCTAAGTTCTATTTTAACAACAAACAAAAAGATGGAGGTATGTAACAGAAGAGTCTTTATAACAGTAGCTAAATCTGGAATGTTGTATCGGCTCTGGTAGATTTTGCGCACCTCGAAATCCACTAGTCTGTTCCACTGATCTGTCTAGCAATACAGAGTCGTTAATATATAGTATAAACGCGTGAAAGAGTCTAGAAATCTATTCAAGTAGAATACAACATCCCAGATCTAGCTACCATTATAATAACCCTATTTTATTTCACGTCTATAAAGTTTTAACCAATTAAAAGCTTTTCTTTCTATCACGTGATGAAACAATAGAAACCAGTATTGTAGTATTTTTGTACTGTGCGATGTAAAATGCACTCAGAGTTTCTTAATTATAAAGCAACACCCGAAAGCTACAGTCCAAAAATCTCCATATTTTTTTTCGTATTAGAATTCATATTTTTCCTACTGGACGGGACAATTGTTTCGATTCCTTAAAAAGAGTCATTTGAAATTACTTTCCTTGTATTTGGCGTTTCGTCTCCTGGCAGCAGGTAAATTAGAAAAAATGCGATAACTTTTTTACTTCCGAACGAAACATGTTAATGTGAGCACTCAAATTCGTAGTTAGCAGATTCCTATTTGATGATCATGGTTTTGGGTCAAAGTTTTATGAAAAGTAGTTATTATCACAGAATAACATGAATATAAATACAACGTTCTGTTTCCAGTCGTCAATTAAAAAGTAAGTTTTTTCCCCGTCATTTTTTTTTATTATGGTATGAAATAAAGAAGTAATTAAACAGTGTTGTTTGCACTACTAAATTCAACTGGACTTACACTTCAGTAAAAATCCACATTTGGACTCGGCATTCGCCTCGTTAAATAACCTCATAATATTTTACAAGAGAGATGTATAAGAAGATACATCTTTCGGAAAACTCTCTACATTAATGCTGTGTAATCCAGATCATTTGAATGTATAATTATTTATCCAGCAGAAGATGAAACTATGTCCTATAAATAATTATTTCGGTTGGTTGAAAAATGGAGAAACTGGAGGGAAGTTTATGACATTATTGAAATGTTATAAGTTTATTAAAATTAACAAATGGGTATTTAAAGTCATCGCTACTTTGTCACAAGACACAATTTACAAAGTCTGAAAACCTTGATGTAGTTTATAAGCTAACCGAACCAATGCATACTTCTGCCAGTGCAAACAAAGCGCGTGCATAAACAAAATGTACTGATTCGGATGCCCTATTGACTGAAGTTACTAGACGACAATAATCTGTACGCTCTATACATACTTTAAGACTCTCCCCAAATAGATAACTGGGTTAAATAAATACCTATCGATCGTTCTCAAACTGTTGCCATCGATGGTTTTCTCTGATGAAGTTCTGATAACATCTGGGGTACCACAAAGCTCAGTACTTGGCCTTATTGTCTGCACTACATCGGTGACCTTCCTTAACTTTTAAACTTACACTTCATAAAAGGAGGTGGTTAAGGTCACTTATTTCAAATCAATTGTCTCTCATCGCTGTAGGTTCGAAACTTCTCACGGGGTGCAGATTTTTTCACATGAGAAAACCATCCAGGTGGCTTACGGAAGGTAAGTGGTTCTGCTAAGGTGCTCACCCGTGATGAAAAAATTCCCGGATGGGCATATGGGATCTCCATGCACCACGAATAGCTGAAAAGTCGACGTATGACCTATAATTTTGTCGTTGGTGTGACCCAAAAGACTCTTCATGGAGGATCCCTTTAGCCCAAATGCAAAATATCTAGGAAGGAACAATTTTAAAGATCTATCTTCAATATTAATAGAACAACGGGGTTCATAAGCAGAAACGTGTCACTGAAGTGAACATACCCGATCCTGCTTACAATATTTTGGTCTCTGCACAACTTCCGTAATATATCTCCATACCCTTGTTAGGATTACATGTCTTATGCGTCCTTATTGTTTCCGCCAGGTTCATGTTTGTCATGGATTATTTCAAATTCACCTTTGCTTAATGCTACAGGACACGATTTTGAATTTTGGGACCGAAATGCCACGAGCTGAAATGTCCAACCTTGCCCACTCAACTAAAATAACTACATTTCGAGAAGAGTCCTGTGTATGCTATGGGTGCTTTAAAATTGCCACATTAAAACTCTGTGGGGCACCGTGGAAGGTCGTTGGAGTTCTCCCCTGGAATAATAAGAAATATAGGAATAAAATAATTTCTTCTAGTGCATTTCTGAGTCTGAATTCTGAGTATCAAAGTAACATTAATTCGAAAACAAGAAAGAGACTGAGGCATACAACGACCTCACTGCAGACATTATTTTGGTAGAACCCTCTATGCTGTTCAACCCCTGGGCATAGGTATAAGAGAGGGTACTCACACTCCATAAGTTGAGAGAGGGGAAGGATCAGGGGTCCCATAGAAATTATAGAAATATAGGTGTAAAATAGTGTCATCTGAGTTTAAATTCTGAGAACCCAAATAAATATCATAAATATGAACGCTAGAGTAGACCGAGGCATAAAACGACCTCACTGAAGACGTCACTTTAGTTCAACGTCTGGAGAGTGTGCCATCCACTACATCCCATCCTGTAAAGGGTGAGAGGTTCAGGAAATTTGTGAAGTATAGGTATGAAATGGTTGTCTTTCGTGCATATTTTGGTCTGAACGTAATTAGTACAGGTAATTTCTCGGTCGATTAATGTGGTCAGGTGGAAGGGGGAGGGTTTGGTGTGCACGGGCCCGACCTTCTGGAATCGGACCTGGAGTGTCTTTTACTTCTTGCACTATCCTTAAAAAATACTAATAATCCTCTGTTGGAGTCACCCATATGGGTAAGCAGTAATCTGATTAATCACCTTTAAAATAAAAAATTTGGCCACAAGATACACGGTGTCAATTTAGTGCAAATATGGGAATACTTTGTATAAGTTAAAAAGTGATGTTCAGACTCGACAACGCTATAACACATTCTATTTCTTCTATACTCAGTATATTCCTACATATCTCCCAGATTCAACTACAATGACACATGGCAATAGTCTAATGATGTAAAGAGTTTTCTCAATTATCTATTCTCAATAGTGTCAAGTTATATAAATTTCATATTTAATTTCAGTCTTAAATTTAATCTAAAAATCAAGATTAGAAATGCTTTGAACTGTAGATCTACCACTCAACTTTGTACAAACCGCTTTTTCAAACGACATTTTAACATTTTAAAAGAAACATTTTGACATCGATGTCTAGCTACTTTTAAAATTCACTACATGTGTAAGATTGTACATTCTATACATAGAGCGTGACGTCACTACTTAAAGCGCTACAGTAGAGTACACAAGAAGAAATAACATTCCGTTTCTAATGCAAGTGTTCGAAAAACACTATCAAGTCACGTGGCGGACAAAATGGCGATGCTGGCAGAGCCGAAAAGAAAACAAAAATTTTCTTTCGATCCAAGAAATACAAACTGGAGTAATGGTAAGTAACAGTATCTTTCAAAAGCAATATTTATCCAAGAGCTATCTTTTCTATGCTAAAATTATGAGAGGTCAGGGAAAAGGAAAACAATGCAATGTAATATATTTTCGCAACAAAAACACGTGTTCATCCATTTGTGGTGGTTTAAAGATATATTCATGGTTATTGTGCCCCCCATGAGTGGTGGGGGGCATATAGATATAGTATTTGATAATATGAATTAAGGCATCGCCACAGTCACAACTCAGAACAGTGAACTTGCCTATTCCGAACCAGTCTGTGAATTGACTCATTTCCAAGTTTTTAAGCAGCCGTCACGCATACGTCAAGAAAAACCGTAAGCTATGTTTTGGTTTTATATCTAATACATTAAACTAATAATTAATTGCTGGTAAATGTTCAAGTTATTCTTACATAATACATATTTGCAACATTGTCCAAATGCTATATTTTTTCTTATGTGGAAATTTGACGAATGTAAACAAAAATGTCAGATTCAAAGAGCGCTTGCGTTCTAGCTTTTTAATGAAATGAAACGGAAGGGAGATTGAAAAGAAGGAAAGTTTATGCTCTTTCCAGTCATATATCCCACATTAAAAACAATTTGACCATTGAGATGCCTAAAGAGGAAATATTGATGGCATACATTGTGCCTATTCCGAATCACACATTTTCAGTTCTGTTCTGCTGCACGTTGTTTAAAGATTGCAGAAAAAATATCGATTCAATGTGTCCAAAATATTAATTTATGTTATTGTTTTTACCCATGGCCAGATGTTAAAGAAAAAGGCGGAGGTATTATTATACAATGTGACTATTTAATTCACATAAAGGACAAGACCGCCCACATGACTGTTTTAAAACAGAATATTTCAATAATGCCAAAGAAGGATGTCATGCCTATCGTTTTAGTCATTTAATTAGCCTTAAATGCGATTATTTCTATTCCTGACATAAAATAATTTCAGTTTTCGATTCAAGATGGTAGTTTTATGTTGTTGTGGCTAGTAGTAAGAAAACCATTTCAGGTCATTTGTGGTGATTCGGAATAGGCGAGTATGACCCGGATTACGCACAGTACCAGTCTGATCAATTACAGAAATCTGTTACAAACAATGTATTGTTTCGAATTTCTTTTCACATTATTTTAATCGTGACATATTTGTACAGCATTTAAAATGAAATTTATATTTAAAATATCAACTTGACGAAGTAAAACGATAAAAAATTAAAAACTGGTTCGGAAAAGGCCAGTTCGCTGTATCAGTTCATATTTTCAGGCCGAGTATTTTTCTCTTGAAAATTGCACTAAAGCCTTAACAGCTGGTCAAATTATCATCAACATAAGAAGCATATGATGATTTATAGTACATATGCCGCTTGTAAAATATTTGA
This sequence comes from Mercenaria mercenaria, assembly GCF_021730395.1. Lineage (NCBI taxonomy): Eukaryota > Metazoa > Mollusca > Bivalvia > Venerida > Veneridae > Mercenaria > Mercenaria mercenaria. Next base: position 40,693,635 of record NC_069377.1, on the reverse strand, counting down.
GTCTCGTTTAGACCGAAAATTTACCCCAAAATATTGAAATTTTATGTGCAGTAGAACTCCAATATAAAAAATATTACAAGGACAAAATTTAGTTAATTTCATAGTACAATATGTATACTGCAAACTCTTATGGATTTTTGCCGAAATTGTTCCTGGTTATTGCATTAGACACAAAAAGACAACCCCATGTAAATCTAATTTAAAATGTTGTTTGTACATGCATTTACTGACCACAGGTAGCCAGGTAAACCTATACATAATCCTATAATATCACCTGTTTATATACATGTAAATTATGTGTGAACAGATAACACAAATTGGATAAATTGATGGTGTTGGGATTTTTGTGTATAATTCAGTAATCAGGTAAAATTTCAAAATAATTTCTGAAGACTTTATTCTTCACGGTCTGCTTTACAATTGGCTGTAATTATCTTTGAAATGTATTGAATATATATTGAGTTTGACTGCAGATAAAATTGCAAAATTTTGTCATAAAAAATATCGAATAAAGGCATGATACAGGTAGTGAAATGCACATCGTTCTACTTGCATATGTTCACATAGATATTTAAAACATAATTATGACAAATTTATTGACTTTATAGTTACCACTTAGTCATCTTTTATTTTTATGAAAATTTGCATGTAAAATTTTGAGTCAAATGGCTGCCACTGTAGGCGATGCCTTAAGGCACTGCCTAGCATGGGGATTTATCTTTTATATATCTACTTACGAAGAAATATTCAACACTCAAAAGAAAGTGAAACTTCGCTCTAAACCGTGAAGTTTACAGTTAGTGTCATCATACGTTTTACAGCAAATATCATACTTTGCAAAATTTATGGGAAGCCGTGACGGTGACGTCATTCACCGCGTTCTCGCTCTTGCTTTAGGATTTTTTTTGGATTTTTTTTGCACTCCACGCAGAAACTTGGCGGCCTTTACACTTTCTCACTGTTTGAAAGTGATTTTAAGTTGCATGTACAGTTTTCATTACGAAAAAGAATCATGTTGGCGCGGTTTACGAATTTCTGTGACTGATTCGGTGTGCTCGGATGTTCTTGTAGACAACCAGTCTGCATTTTGTACATAAACCGGAACCGGAAAACATCGAAAAAATTGTCTCAGTATATGCAGACAACAAAGACGAATAACTATATACAGACGTTACCGTCTCGGGGATTTTCATCCCCTATAAATTGATGAAACCTTGCATGAGTCTTTATCATAATATGAACTTGCGCACCTCCTATTTTTCGTCTGGCTCCGCCCCTTTTTTTAGAGTTATGGCCCCTGAAATAGTCAAAAATGCACATTTTCACCTTGTGACATGCCTAGCTCAAAAAGTATTTGATAAAGATTCATGAAACCTTGCATGAGTCTCAATCATGATATGAACTTGTGCACCTCCTCTTTTTCATTTTGGTCTGCCCCCTATTTTTAGAGTTATGGCCCCTGAAATAGGCAAAAATGCCAATTTTCACCTTGTGACGCGCCTAGCTCAAAAAGTATTTCATATAAATTGATTTAATCTTGTATGAGTCTTTATCATGATATGAACTTGTGCACCTCCTATTTTTTGTCTGGCTCTGCCACCTATTTTCAGAGTTATGGCCCCTTAAATAGTCAAAAATGCACATTTTCACCTTGTGACGTACCTAGCTCAAAAAGTATTTTATATAAATTGATTAAACCTTGTACATGTCTTTGTCATGATATGAACCTGCACACCTCCTATTTTTTGTCTGGCTCCACCCCCTATTTTCAGAGTTATGGCCCCTGAAATAGTCAAAAATGCACGTTTTCACCTTTTGGCGCACCTAGCTCAAAAAGTATATAATATAAATGGTTGAAAACTTGCATAAGTCTTTATCATGATATAAACTTGCACACCTTCTATTTTTTGGCTGAGTCCACCCCCTATTTTTAAAGTTCGGCCACTGAAATAGTAAAAAAATGCACATTTTCACCTATTTATGTGCCTAGCTCAAAAAGTATTTAATGTAAATTCATGAAACCTTGCTAGAGTCTTTATTATGATGTGACCTTTCACACTTGGCATTCTTCTTGAGAATCTTGTGCTTATTACAGAGTTATGGCCTTTGAAATAGCCAAAATAGTTGATTTTTTGTTTGTGATGCTCATAACTTAGGCATAGGAAATAGAGATCAATATAATTGCACCTTTACTAATCCTACCTGGTGTTCTGTATTACAGAAATGCTTCTATTGTGACATTTTGATACAAGCAAAAGTGTATTATCTGCACTATTACTTACTGGTATTTCATTTTATTATTGGCTTGTTAAAAGTTTACTTTTTACCATAAGTAAGTTGACAAAATCATAGGAACACCATGTTTTGAGTGGTAAAGCAAACACATATGAATAAATCCTAAATGTTTTTGTTGTGCAAAAAAGTATGATATTGTGTCTAAAACAGTTATTAACTGTTTTCATTTTCCACTCAATTGTGTAATTGCAAGGAAAGTAAACTAATAAATATCTCTGCTTATAAGTACTAGCCCAAGGCAAGAGTTGTCATCCTTTGTGGATCACAACTTTAAATTAAATATTAAAACTTCTGTTATTGATATTAACAAAACTTTCATAAACTTCACATTTGGTCATTTGAAGGACTTTGAAATAAATTTCTAGACTTTATTTATTGTATAACTACCATTGAAAATTTTAGGGTCTATCTCTACATAGCTCAAAAATATATGGCCTAGAATAATGAATCCTTTTCATAAAATGTTTGTTTAGGCTAAACCCCATTAACACTGCAAACATTTGAATTATTGCCCCTTATTTGTGACAAATGTACCAGTGGGGGCACACCCTGTGTCCTACAGACACATTCTAGTTTTATCTATAACTTTTCGTAATGATTACATATTTCCGATTTGTTTCCTTCTGAATTTCATAAATGAAAGTTAATTAACATTCGTTTTCACTGATGGATACATACACAATGATACAGTCAGCTGGCCAATAGCGAATCACTGTCAATAGCGGATCACAGGGATCCATCATGTGCTAGACTTTTAGCTGTTTTTAGCTCACCTGTCACAAAGTGACAAGGTGAGCTTTTGTGATCGTGCGGTGTCCGTCGTCCGTCCGTCCGTGCGTGCGTCCGTAAACTTTTGCTTGTGACCACTCTAGAGGTCACATTTTTCATGGGATCTTTATGAAAGTTGGTCAGAATGTTCACCTTGATGATATCTAAGTCAAGTTCGAAACTGGGTCACGTGCCTTCAAAAACTAGGTCAGTAGGTCTAAAAATAGAAAAACCTTGTGACCTCTCTAGAGGCCATAATTTTCAATGGATCTTCATGAAAATTGGTCAGAATGTTCATCTTGATGATATCTAGATCAAGTTCGAAACTGGGTCACGTGCGGTCAAAAACTAGGTCAGTAGGTCTAAAAATAGAAAAACCTTGTGACCTCTCTAGAGGCCATATATTTCACAAGATCTTCATGAAAATTGGTCAGAACGTTCACCTTGATGATATCTAGGTCAAGTTCGAAACTGGGTCACGTGCCTTCAAAAACTGGGTCAGTAGGTCAAATAATAGAAAAACCTTGTGACCTCTCTAAAGGCCATATTTTTCATGGGATCTGTATGAAAGTTGGTCTGAATGTTCATCTTGATGATATCTAGGTCAAGTTCGAAACTGGGTCACGTGCGATCAAAAACTAGGTCAGTAGGTCTAAAAATAGAAAAACCTTGTGACCTTTCTAGAGGCCATATATTTCACAAGATCTTCATGAAAATTAGTCAGAACGTTCACCTTGATGATATCTAGGTCAAGTTCGAAACTGGGTCACGTGCCATCAAAAACTAGGTTAGTAGGTCAAATAATAGAAAAACCTTGTGACCTCTCTAAAGGCCATATTTTTCATGGGATCTGTATGAAAATTGGTCTGAATGTTCATCTTGATGATATCTTGGTCAAGTTCGAAACTGGGTCACGTGCGGTCAAAAACTAGGTCAGTAGGTCTACAAATAGAAAAACCTTGTGACCTCTCTAGAGGCCCTATATTTCATGAAATCTTCATGAAAATTTGTCAGAATGTTCACCTTGATGATATCTAAATCAAGTTCGAAAGTGGGTCACGTGCCATCAAAAACTAGGTCAGTAGGTCAAATAATAGAAAAACCTTGTGACCGCTCTAGAGGCCATATTTTCCATGGGATCTGTATGAAAGTTGGTCTGAATGTTCATCTTGATGATATCTAGGTCAGGTTTGAAAGTGGGTCACGTGCCATCAAAAACTAGGTCAGTAGGTCAAATAATAGAAAAACCTTGTGACCTCTCTAAAGGCCATATTTTTCAATGGATCTTCATGAAAGTTGGTCTGAATGTTCATCTTGATGATATCTAGGTCAAGTTTGAAACAGGGTCATGTGCGGTCAAAAACTAGGTCAGTAGGTCTAAAAATAGAAAAACCTTGTGACCTCTCTAGAGGCCATACTTGTGAATGGATCTGCATAAAAATTGGTCAGAATGTTCTTCTTGATGATATCTAGATCAAGTTCGAAAGTGGGTCATGTGCCTTCAAAAAGTAGGTCAGTAGGTCAAATAATGAAAAAACGTTGTGATCTCTCTAGAGGCCATATTTTTCATGGGATCTGTATGAAAGTTGGTCTGAATGTTTATCTTGATGATATCTAGGTCAAGTTTGAAACAGGGTCATGTGCGGTCAAAAACTAGGTCAGTAGGTCTAAAAATAGAAAAACCTTGTGACCTCTCTAGAGGCCATACTTGTGAATGGATCTGCATAAAAATTGGTCAGAATGTTCTTCTTGATGATATCTAGGTCAAGTTCGAAAGTGGGTCACGTGCCTTCAAAAAGTAGGTCAGTAGGTCAAATAATGAAAAAAACGTTGTGACCTCTCTAGAGGCCATATTTTTCATGGGATCTGTATGAAAGTTGGTCTGAATGTTTATCTTGATGATATCTAGTTCAAGTTTGAAACTGGGTCAACTGCGATCAAAAACTAGGTCAGTAGGTCTTGAAATAGAAAAACCTTGTGACCTCTCTAGAGGCCATACCCTTGAATGGATCTTCATTAAAATTGGTCAGAATGTTCACCTTGATGATATCTAGGTCAATTTTGAAACTGGGTCACGTGCCTTATAAAACTAGGTCAATAGGTCAAATAATAGAAAAACCTTGTGACCTCTCTAGAGACCATATTTTTCAATGGATCTTCATGAAAATTTGTCAGAATTTTTATCTTGATAATATCTAGGTCAAGTTCAAAACTGGGTCACATGAGCTCAAAAACTAGGTCATTATGTCAAATAATAGAAAAAACAATGTCATACTCAAAACTGGATCATGTGGGAAGAGGTGAGCGATTCAGGACCATCATGGTCCTCTTGTTTAATGAAATTCAAGAACTTATTTGTAAAAAAAAATCACACTTAAAACATACATAAAGAGACAAGTGGGATAACATTGTGGATTTCAATTTTAACCCCTGTGTTCTTTACCCCATACTATCGCGCAACATTGTGGTAATATCCGACTCACAACTACTGAACTACATGAGCAAAGGATGAATCTACGTGAAAATGTATACTTTTCCCACCTTAAAATGGATCAAAAAGTCATAAATTTTAATTATTTATATGCTGACACGGCCGTGTTTACAACCTGTACATGATCGCATAACACATTGAAATGGTCATGTTCAGTGTAAACTGCAATAAATAGCAGTAGAACTTGGTGAAACAAGTTATGATTCATAATAATGTTAATAAATACACTAACTGCAAACATTTACACCTCGTAAAGCTCTATTGGAGAAGAATATGTGTATTTTTATCATAACTGACAAACATTTCTTCTTTTCTGGCCATGAAGCAAGAATGGTCACATGATCATTTTTGTACTGGTCATCCAATCAGAATACAGGTTTCATCAACAGTTAGACGGCTGTCAACATGGCGAGAAAATGCAGGAACGTAGAGCGAGAAAGACAAAAGAACAAGGTTTTAATACATTGCGTTTATTATATTATTCTTAAGTTATAACTTGAAAAAACAGCCCAGTTTTGACAAGTTCTTAATAAATAATGTTCAGCTTGATGACATGTTGAAATGTTGATCAGATTAGAAAAGACCTGGACACTGAATTTCAGATGAGACGAAATTTGGACACCGGTTAATGGAGAAGATGGGTTGGTCTAAAGGTAAAGGACTGGGAGCCAATGAAGATGGTAAAACTGAGAATATCTCGGTCAGTGTGAAGAATGACACTAGAGGTAAGTATATTTTTAGCAGGCAGCTTTTTTTAAAGGGACTAACCACAGTGACACATTTTAGGCAAAAAATAATTTCTCTAAAAAAATACATAAAAAGTGAGTACTCTGAAAGTTACTGTACAATACAAACTTAACTTACTGACATAAGATTTTTATAAGATATTCTAATGAATAACAAAAAATATCGTGCAGAATGTAGTAAAGCGTTGCAACGTTTATGAAATAATGCAGAAAATTTACATTCTTCTTGCATTTTTACCAATATCTAACTTTTAGTTTCATCCACTTTATCATTTTTCAGTGTCACAAATACATTCTATGCCAAACTTAGTGGAAATGAACATGCTGAAAACTTTCATCCAAACTATGGGTGATAAGTTTTACACTGCAGAAATTTATAGATACTTTTTATCAAGGACATCGCTATGAAGATCACACAATTAATATATCTATTTTACAGGTGTAGGCTGTTCAAAGAGTCATGTTGATAATTGGATTGCACACCAGGATGACTTTAATGCCCTGCTTGCCAATCTTGGACAAGATCATGGCACAGATGACAGTAAACAAGAAGATACAGACAAGAAGGTGATAAGTCTCGAGCAGAAATCTAGAACATCAAAGGGCAGATTACAGTATGTTTTGACTGATTTACAAGTACAGATGATTGTCAAATCTTTAGTGTTATAGTAGCATTGTAGAATTTTAGCTCTGCCATTATGTGAAACTTCAAACTTTGCCACTTCTTTTTTGGGGCCATTTTTATAGCCCACTTCCCCTCTCCAAAAAATATATTGAAAATCCTCCACCCCCTGGAAAAAAATCTTTTACATATTCCATCTATTTATTAAATCTACACAATTACTGCATAGTAATCATACAATTTAAAACACAAGACAGTGTGCTTTTGAGTATTTTTCTTTTTGAATGTAACACATTTTTTTGTGTTCAATATAAATTAACACAGATGTTCCCAATAATGAGACAATGTCAATATTAAAGATCACACTTAGAGGTCAACTGTAGGTTTTCAGACCCAAGTTATTTGCATTGTAACTATTAACATTATATATAAAGAGTAATATTGTATATACATCAGAATCAGATCATGTTATGCTGCAGTTGATGTAATTAGTCCCCATCTGGTCTTGCATGGTAATACTTCGTTTCCTTGTTGTTGTTTTTTCAGCTATCAGAAGTTTACTAAAGGTAAAGATTTATCACTGAAGTCAGAGACAGACCTTGATTGTGTATTTGGGAAGCGTAAATCCCAGTCTGGAACCATTACACCACAAACTCAGTCGGGAACCAATACACCACATGCACAGTCTGAGGTAGGGTTTAAATTTTTTAAAATTTAAATTCAGATTTGGGTCAAATTTTCACTTGCCAGAAAAAGAAAGTTCATAAAATCTCAGGTTACAATTTAAATTTTTCCATTGCACTTCACAAGCTTAATAGTGAACACTCTTGCTTTTTTATATTGCTGTAGTTTGGAAACTACTTGTTAATAATTTTTATACGCCTATGAAAATGGATGTATTTTATGATCACATGCGGCAGGCAGCTTCTACTAAAGTTATCTATTCTCTCGAGCAGTTCATATCCAATGTTCACAAAACCTGGTCACATTATTTATGGCCAAGTTCGATAACCAGCTCGATCTTCCACATTTCTCTGGAGTTATGTCTCCTGAAGTATGAAAATTGACAGTGTTACAAAGCTGTGTAAATTGAGCAGTTCTTATCCAATGTTCACCAAACTTAGTCATAATGTTTATGGGTATAATATCTCAGACTTGTGCGATAACCAACAAGGTTGCAGAAATTGACTTTGTATGTTCTCTAACTCAAGTACTTCCAAATTGTATTAAATGTTTTTGGGGCATTATATCTCAGAAAAGCTTGATAACCAAGTGCTCTTAAGTTATGACCCTTGAATGACTTAAAATTGCGAAAATTACAGTGTCCACTTAATAATATAAGCAGTTCTTATCCAATGTCCACCAGACTTAGTCAGGATGTTTATGGGCATATTGTCTTGGCCAAGTTAAGTTTGATTACCAGATGGAGAGTATGTTGCTCTGGAGTTATGGGCCTTGAATAAATCAGATTTGAAAAAAAAGACAACTAGTCTCCTCAATATGTAAAGTATTTTAAAAATAAAAGTAATTTGCTGTGACAGGCATATATTGTGACAGTTTGCCATTTATATTTGTTGTTCTTTTCCAGTCCAGCTCAGACAATGAGGAGCAATCACATGGTTTTAATACTGTGACAAGCACTGACAGTGTGCAAGATTATTTCAAGAAAAAAATGGCTGAAAGACTGAATAAACTTAAGAGTAATGAAGATACCAAAAAGTTAGAAGACTGCTTTAACAGTGATGATAGAAATGAAACTAATATAACATCTGAAATGAATATAGACTCAAATGAAATTCAGATAAAAAATAAAAGGAAGTTAAAGAAAAGAAAACCGGATTCTAATGAAATAAATGATCAGGATACTGAAATCCTAAATGGCAGAACTGAGGATGTTGTGAATGAAGAAGAAATAGTTAAGAAAAAGAAAAAGTCCAAAAAGAAGAAAGTTGTTACTGAGTGTGAAAATGAAACAGATTTAAATGAATTAAATGCAGGCCATATACAGAGAGATACTTTAGAGGAAGAAAAAACATCAAAGAAAAAGAAGAGAAGAGAAATTCAGAACTAACTGATACAATAGAAAAAGATTCTGAAGATGTTCAGACATCTGTACCTGATTCAGTTGAGCAGTCTGTGGAAAGTCAAGAACATGTTGAAAATGAAGAATGTATTAGTGAAGATAAACCAAAGAAGAAGAAGAAAAGTAAAAAGAGAAAAAGGGAGACTACTGATACTGATGATATAAAACCGAAAAAGAAAGTGTCTTTCCTGTTAGGAGATGATGGCAATGAAGATATTGATAAAGATACTATAGAGGATGAAACAATAGAAAAGGTGAATAAACAGAAAAAGAGCAAAAAGTCCAAGAAATGACTGTTCAGTATTAAGGTATATATAAATACTACAACAAAAGTGTTTGGTATGTTCATACATTAACATCACAGTATTAGAAAATCATTACTTCCATCTTTTTTCAGTAAAAATGCCTTTAGTTTGAAGTATTGTACTAATATTGTTAATATTAGTTTTTTTGGCAAGAGAGGAAATTCCTGTTTGCCGAAACTTCAAAAAAATGAAAAACAGTTCTTTACACCTATCGGTATATCAGAAATGAAGTTAAAATTAAAAAGATGAATTCCATTTGTTTAAGCTTCACCTTACCAGATATCTTTGGTATTTACATATGTAGGGGTTTTGCACTAGAAATAAAAATGATAAAATACAGTTTTATCAAGATGTTTTAAACTTTAAAAGCATTACAATATTTGGCAAAGGCATTTGAAAGCAAGAAAATTATGCATAGTTCTGTTTGTGAGTTCAACAGCCAGTTTTTCTGTCACATGATCGTATTTACTTTAAATATCCTAAACACCTCATCGTGTAGAAGGTGCACAATTAAGGCATTGCCTAGTGAATTGCAATGATGTTTGAAAATAATTCCAACATTCCTATTGAAGTAAGTAGTACATTTTTGTGCTTGGGCTCCACATTTAACAGTCTGTTGAACAACACATACATGTTACTTGATTTTATCCTTCACTGGATTTTATCCTTCAGTTTTCAGTGAATGGCTAGACATAACTGTAAACAGCTAAGGGAAAGGTTGAGTTTCTGCAACTAGTTTTGACCATAAAATTCAAGAAGAAAAAACGAGAACTTCTATTGAAAAACTTCAAAATTCTGATTTTTTTTGTGCAAAGTGCTGATTACGAACTTTTAGGATAATTGGATGTCTTTTGTCCATCCATCATCTGTCTGTTCATAATTTCTTTAAAGAGCATCTCCTTCGAAACCAAATGGCCAATTCCAACCAAACTTCACAAGAATGTTCCTAGGTTGGTTCTCTTTCAAATTCCTTCAAATCACAAATTCTTGTCTTGAGAAACTATTGGCCTGATTTTGAAATAATTCCTCACAAATATTACGTTCAATAATAGCAGCTTGACAACAGTTAGGCTCATTATAATAGTAAGGCAGAAAAAGACATACATATAACATCACAGATATATAACAAGGACAAACAGGGACAGCTATAGGATGATTTGCTGCATTGCATGTACATGTATCTATGATTATATTGTATGTTTGATCTACCATAAAGAACAACTATCCCATAATATGACCAGGGTTACAATATTCTTGCATAAAACTAATGTTCTCCATAATCTGACAATGTGCCTTGCTCATCATCAACAATGGTCAAGGTCAGGCACGGGGGTGGGGGGGTGGTCAAAGGTTAACATGGCCCATTTCTTATCCAGTCAGTAACTCTGACATCCAACAAGGGATTTTGATTTTTCTTTGCACATATACTCTCCAAAACAAGAGGTGTTGTGTGCAAGCCCCTTATCTTTAGATTAAAAGGTCAAGATTCCCTCCCCCCCCCACCACCCCCTCTGCTTCTTGTCCATCTGTCTGAATTTGTGACATGCATTTCTCAAAAAGTATTTGACAAAGAGTCATTGAACCTCACAGGATTGATACTTTGCATTTAGGCTCTCGCACAGCCAGACCAGAGTTATGGCCCTGGACTTAGTAAAGAAATATGCATAAAAAGGGCCCAAAAGATTGTGTCACATGTATCTTAAAAATTATTTGACCTAGAATTATGAAACATTACAAGATTATTATTCAGCGTGTGAAATTGTGCAAGTGTGGTTTTGTTAGAGATTTCACACAGCCAAACCAGAGCTACTGCCTTTGACTGTCACAAATATACATCAAAGGCACAAAAGTTTGTGTCCCTTATATCTCAAAACCTACTTGACATAGGGTCATGAAACATTATAGGGACACTATTCAGCATGGGATTTTGTGCACCTGCAGTTTTGTTCAAGATTTCTTTTGATCAGACAAGAGTTATGGCCCGTGATTAAATAAAAGATATGTATAAAAGGCATACAAGTTTGTTGCATACTGGTATACCTCAAATTATAGTATTTGACTTGAGAGTTATAAAACATTAAAAGATTGTTATACAGCATGTGAAGATGAAGACTTTTTTGTCAAGACATCCTCATAAACATTATTAAAATTCATGCCCAAAATTGTCATTTGAATGCAAGATAGTCATTCAATACTGCATTCCCTATCCTGTTTGGTAATACTTTCTTCAATTACCTTCTCACCCCACAGTGACTAAAGTTTCGTACAACTTTTTAGAATTAAATGATTTCAGACTGTCATATACTTACATGTTGAAGTAATTGCTATATTATTTTTCAGAATGTTGCCAAGAAATCATCACCTGGGAAGGATTCTGGTCACCGAGAAGAAGTTAAAACAATCACACAGCCAGATATTTCATACAACTTGAGAGACACGCCTAAAACAAAAGCTAAACATTCTACTGTAAGTGTCTGTATAAATGTCAGTGACAAGTTTGATAGACAGAACAGTAAAAGAACAAAAAGGAAAGGTGACTTGGAATATTCTGGATTTACCGAAATAGGAAAATTTAACAGCAACGTTGGTTTTAATGATGCTAACACTAAAACATGTAACAGTGAGACGAGGGATGTTACAACTGTGCATGAAGTTAAGCTGGTTAGTGAAGCATTTAGGGGTGCCAATATGAGTCATGTAAAAGGTTACTCCGGTTTGAGGACCACATCAGAGGATGTGAAGAGAAAAATAAACACAAAGTTTAGGTGAAAAGAGGTGTGCTTCCTAAAAAGAAGGGTTGAAATACTGTCTAAATTTACATTCAGTAACAGTTGTATCTTTGTTATTACTTACCTATTATTTGTTGTTACTAATGAAATTGTTTAGGAATGTTAGATGCGTGCTGCTTGTTAAATTTTGTGGTGATATAAGTATTATTTAAGGGACAGAAGAAATAAAAACATCTTCAGTAATTTGCCAGCTTCTCTTTATCACTGTAGTTACAAATATTCATCATGTGTAACATTTTATGTTTTATAAGCAGAATTTCATCACAGATTAAAAATTAAGGGGCATTAATCTTTAGTAAGGTTTGGATACACATGGTTATCTCCCTTGACAAAGATTTTCCTAGGTGAAAAAGTCCACAAATACTATTTCTCCACCAAAAGAAACAATGGGTTATTATACCCCCAGATACAAAGTATTGTAGTGCCCCCGCCGTTACTGTACTTTACTTGGGTGGGGTAAACTGTTAGATAAACAGACCAAGGGCAAGGGCCTACTGTCTGGGGACTAAGTCCACAAATTACAATACTACAAGGTTATTCATTTTGGGGATTAGCAATATGTTGACTAAACTAGGGTCTGGTCGTGACCCTATAGGCTGGTAGTGCCCAAGACGAGGCTGGTAGCACCCGAGTTAAAACAATTCCTAAGTTAAATAAACTACTAATAATGTTCCTTTCGGCTTCAAACAACTTTTATTTATGAGAAGCCTTAACAATAAATATTAATTAAAACTGAATAAAATAATCAGTAATGAAATATCTGGCAAAAGTCGTGTAGCAGGCGGACCGAGAACCAAACTCTAAAATTACAGAGTTTTCTTAGAGAAAAACAGCCAAATACCGCTAATAAATATAACTATAATTTAATGATAATAAGTACCGTGCAGTTTCAAAGTTTGAATAATTTGTATAGGTTTTAGAAGTGTAAATAAAAAAAATGTCCAAGAACAAACTGGCAAACAGCCTGACTATACAAGAGACGGAGGCAAAGTGATGATTCTTGCGTTCTAAGAATTAATACTTTAGTATGCAAATGAGGATGAATACCAAATCTAAATAAGGCCAAAGTCGGAAATACCCGGACAGATCCGTAACTGAGTTGAGGCTACAAACTTACTTCAGCCGACCACGATGTCATTCGGAAAACGAACATTTAACAACTAAGCAGAATCATTGTAAAATAGGTGTACCTTGAGAATGAATGCAAATTCATGTAAAAATCAAACAAAAATTTTCTCTTACAGGCTGATCACTACCAAATCAAACGTAAGCCTCCGCAAGTCTAGTAGAGTCCAAATATAAATAGTGCTAATCTTTCTTCCTTTCCTAGTGCATTTTCTCGGCAGAAACGTGCTTACTTTTACCCTACCGCGTTTCAGTATGTATCATTTTGGCATTGTATTGAAATCGGCATGTTCCTATCGCATGCTAGGTAAAAATGGCGGCGTAAGAATTTAATATCTCGAAAAGAGAAATTGAAAGAAGCGAAAAGTAGTAAATTCAGCGTGTTGTATTTAACGAACTGTAGTGTTAACACCCCCTTTTCGTTTTGTTCTTTAGCTCACCTGTCACAAAGTGACAAGGTGAGCTTTTGTGATCGCGCAGCGTCCGTCGTCCGTCCGTCCGTGCGTAAACTTTTGCTTGTGACCACTCTAGAAGTCACATTTTTCATGGGGTCTTTATGAAAATTGGTCAGAATGTTTACCTTGATGATATCTAGGTCAAGTTCGAAACTGGGTCACGTGCAGTCAAAAACTAGGTCAGTAGGTCGAAAAATAGAAAAACCTTGTGACCTCTCTAGAGGCCATATTTTTCAAAGATCTTCATGAAAATTGATGAGAATGTTCACCTTGATGATATCTAGGCCAAGTTCGAAACTGGGTCATGTGCCATCAAAAACTAGGTCAGTAGGTCAAATAATAGAAAAACCTTGTGACCTCTCTAGAGGCCATATTTTTCACGGGATCTGTATGAAAGTTGGTCTGATTGTTCATCTTGATGATATCTAGGTCAAGTTTGAAACTGGGTCTAGTACGGTCAAAAACTAGGTCAGTAGGTCTAAAAATAGAAAAACCTTGTGACCTCTTTAGAGGCCATACTTATGAATGAATCTTCATAAAAATTGGTCAGAGTGTTCATCTTGATGATGTCTAGGTCAGGTTCGAAACTGGGTCACGTGCTGTCAATAACTAGGTCAGTAGGTCAAATAATAAAAAAACCTTGTGACCTCTATAGAGGCCATTTTTTTCATGGGATCTGTATGAAAGTTGGTCTGATTGTTCATCTTGATGATATCTAGGTCAAGTTCAAAACTGGGTCAACTGCGGTCAAAAACTAGGTCAGTAGGTCGAAAAATAGAAAAACCTTGTGACCTCTCTAGAGGCCATACTTTTGAATGGATCTTCATTACAATTGGTCAGAATGTTCACCTTGATGATATCTAGGTCAAAACTCGAAACTGGGTCACGTGCCGTCAATAACTAGGTCAGTAGGTCAAATAATAAAACATCTTGTGACCTCTCTAGAGGCCATATTTTTCAATGGATCTTCATGAAAATTGGTCAGAATTTTTATCTTGATGATATCTAGGTCAGGTTCAAAACTGGGTCACATGAGCTCAAAAACTAGGTCACTATGTCAAATAATAGAAAAAACGACGTCATACTCAGTTCAAAACTGGGTCATGTGAGGACAGGTGAGCGATTCAGGACCATCATGGTCCTCTTGTCTAAAGTAGCAATCTAGTTCTTTATGGGAATATATGTCTCTGAAAATCTGATATGCTAGAAAATGTCGAAAACCCGTTATGAAGTAAGTGGATTTTATATGAAATACAGAACAGCTGGATTTAGTGGTGTTCAGCATTCAACTGACATAAACTTATCAAGCTTTACAAAGTCAATAATGGACATTACATTAAAACATCAATTTAATTTAATACAGCAGGGTAATTGTTGATTGAACTGTCGAATAACTCGGGCTGACACTGCGTACTTTTATAAAGAATCCTTGCGAAAGCTAGAATTACAGTTTCACTAGCTGAAACAACCGCATAACATATGTATAGTTCTAATATTTTGGAATGTAATTTAGTAAACAACAATTGAACAATGCGACTGGTTATCTGTCAATGCCTAGAAATGTTACAGAACAATGAACTGTGATTTTAAAGTAGCTGACAGATAGCCTGACAATTTTAACATCAAAAATAAAAAACTGCCGATAGGCCGTTAAAACAACGCAAAACAATTGCATCAAAACAAGGTCATGAGGCATCATGCCTGTTGTCATACATGGTTGTTTGTTATTTTGGAGTCATACATGATTGTTTGTCTGTTCATTGTTTCTGCTCCTGATTTTCTTAACTGCTGGGAAGATTTTCATAAAGCTGGCATAAATTATTTACCTCATCAAGACAGTAGTGCGCATAACTAAGGTCACTACGTCCAAGGTCAAGGTCATACTTTTAGGTCAAAAGCAGATAGCTCAACTTCCTGTCAGCTCCATACCTTTTAAACCTCTGGGAATATTTTCATAAAACAAGCATAACTTATTTACTTCATCAAGACGACATGCAGATTGCACCACCCTGTTTACTTGGTAAAGTCTACACTTGTCTTTCAAAGGTTAAATAGCTTAACTTTGTGTCAGTTCCATATCCGCTAAGTCACTTGGAAGATTTTCATAAAACTAGCATCAATTGTTAACTTCATCAAGACGACAATCAGTGAACATGACTTTGGGGTCACTAAGTTCAAGTAGAAGGTCACACTCGAAATTAGCCTTGTCCATTCAAACAGTTTTGATCTGATTGTCAATGTCATCCCACATGGAACCTCACAAATACCTTGATTCCTTCTTACTCTTGGTTTGGGTTATAACAAGGCATACAACATCAACATTATAACCTTAATGATACGTAACTGAATATTTAGACGGGCGTATTTTGTGACAGTCCGGCACTTTTGTTAACTTTGAAATTGCATGTAAATAGATTTCTCAGAAACTACCAGACCAAATGCTTTCAAACTTCACAAATGTCTTCAGCATCATGACTTCCCAGGACAAGTTACAGAACTCTAGCTTGCATTATGTCAAAATTATTTATGTGCCTTTTTAACTTAGAATTTTAGGTTAAAGTTTTACATGTAAGCAGGTTTCTGAAAAACTACTATATCAAATGCTTTCAGACTTCACACATGTCTTTTGCATCATAAGTTAATCTTATCTGGCAAGTAATGTTACTCTTGTTATTATTTTGTCAAAATTATGTCTCTTTTTTTTAATTTAGAAATTTTGCTTAAAGTTTTGCATATAAGGAGGTTTCTCAAAGACTACCAAGCCAAATGCTTTCGTACTTCACACATTTCTTTGGCATTATAAGATGATCTCACGTAGCTAGTTACATAACTCTAGCTCACATTTTCACAAATAATGCCCCTTTTTCAAGTTAGAAATTTTGTGACAGTTTTGCATGTAAGCATGTTTCTCAGGAATTGCATGACCAAATGTTTTCAGATTCTCCACATGTCTTAAGCATCATGGGAAGACCTCATGTGGCAAGTTTATACACCTTTTTTAACTTAGAAAATTTTGCTGAAGCTATTGTATGTAAGCTAGTATTAGGTGGAAGGACTTGAAATTGTCATTAGACATCTCTTGCATTATATCTGTTTATACCCCTAGATATGCAGTTACAAAGAAGTTACTATATAAAGAAGATCACACAACTGACAGTTTTTTTTTAAAGCTCTGTGACTCAGTTTCCTCAGGTAGAGAATAGTGTTTACAATGCAATAAAACTGGTGTATAGGTTATCCCTAGCTTTCAGCCTTGTTAAAAAATTGATGATGGGTAAGATGTTTCATCTCTTTTAACCTTTACCCTGCCAAAATTTTAAAATGGACTGGCCCATCATTCAATTTGGGCAATACAATTTATTATTCAAAGGGACAGAAAATTTACTGACTGAATAGCTTACAATGCAGACCATGATCAACCATGTACGGATGTGCAGGCTGATCTGGGTCTGCACTGGTCGCAAAAGCAAAACCAATTGCCACCAGCAGACTTAAGGTTAAAGGCCTATAGTATTATATTGTTCTGCAGTTATAAGCTCTATAATCAGTTTTGATTAATCTTTACAGGTATTTAAAAAAAAAACATCCTAATAAAGGGAAGCATGTAGTTGCTACTTCTTCCGTGTGCATTCTTGTCTGGAGTATTTCTGAGCAACAACCGGCTGATATTTAGTGAAACTTTATAGGATGCTTCACTCTTGATAAAAGATGGGCATATTATCTTCCATGTTGCGGCTGGATATTTTTTTACAGAGTTATTGCACTTTGATTATTCAACATTAGTACTTTATCAAAATTTCTTTTCTTTAGTATTATGTGCTGGAATTCATCAAAACTTTGTAAGAAGCTTTACTCCTAAGAGTAAATGTACATATTGTTTTCATATTTCGATCAGGTAATATTTCACTGACTTATTGCCAGTCGATTATTCAACATTAGTATACAATAGCAGAATTTCTTTTCTACAGTATTCCTCTGCAACCACTTGCTAGAATTCCTCCGCAATCACTTTCTAGAATTCCTCTGCAACCACTGGCTAGAATTCCTCTGCAACCACTGGCTAGAATTCCTCTGCAGCCACTGGTTAGAATTCAATGAAGCTTCGTTGAAAACTTCACCCCCAAGGGGAGATGCACATATCATCTTCATGTTCCAGTTGGGTCATTTTGCACTGAGTGATTGTCTTTTTATTAAGCCCCCACAGTTATGTGGTGGAGGGCATGTAGCGTTGCTGCTATCAGTACGTCCGTATGTCTGTACGTCCCAAAATCTTGTATGTCCAACTGCTCCCACACATGATTTAGCCTGATTTGTTTTAAACTCTCACAGATGAATAAGCTTGATACGAAGATGACCATAAAGAAAGGAACCTTTGTTATGACTATTTTACCGCAGTTACGACCCTCTGATAGTTTTGCTATATACAATATAGAGAAAAATCTTGTGTGTACAACACCTTAAACACTGTTAAAAGGATATGCTTGAAAGTTTTACAGATGAAGGACCTTGATGTGAAGATGACCATACATAATGACGGTGTCGATCGAAATTCCCGAAAAATAAAAAGGTGGTTTTCAGGAGAGGCAAAATACAAATTTTTAGTGTTTTTCCTGCCTTTTTCTAAATCAAAAATAGATTACCGAATAACGAATTTTTCAGATCAATTTCTGAAAAAAGTAAACAACACAGAGCATCCATACTTGCAATGCCAATTGGTATTTGGATGAGCTACATGCTTGAGTATTGAAAAGACACTGTCTTGTAACTTAAGAAAATGTTGAAATTCACTATTCGACTTTTTTTCCAAAAAATCAATCGGCGTTTTCGATTTTTCTCAATATTCTGTGTTTTATTTCTTCAAGTTTCACCCCTTTCCCATTTGCTAATTGACTTCAGATATGGAGAGAATGTGAGCAGGAAAATGCTGAACATTATTCGGCAAAGAAAAAATAGGCATTTTCGTTATTCGGGATTTTCGATCGACACCGTCTAGAATGGACTGTTTTCAGTGGCTATTTTTAGCTCACCTGTCACAAAGTGACAAGGTGAGCTTTTGTGATCGCGCGGTGTCCGTCGTCCGTCGTCTGTCCGTGCGTCCGTGCGTGCGTGCGTCCGTAAACTTTTGCTTGTGACCACTCTAGAGGTCACATTTTCAATGGGATCTTTATGAAAGTTGGTCAGAATGTTCATCTTGATGATATCTAGGTCAAGTTCGAAACTGCGTCACGTGCCTTCAAAAACTAGGTCAGTAGGTCTAAAAATAGAAAAACCTTGTGACCTCTCTAGAGGCCATATATTTCACAAGATCTTCATGAAAATTGGTGGGATTGTTCACCTTGATGATATCTAGGTCAAGTTCGAAAGTGGGTCACGTGCCTTCAAAAACTAGGTCAGTAGGTCTAAAAATAGAAAAACCTTGTGACCTCTCTAGAGGCCATATATTTCATGAGATCTTTATGAAAATTGGTCAGAGCGTTCACCTTGATGATATCTAGGTCAAGTTCAAAACTGGGTCACGTGCCCTCAAAAACTAGGTCAGTAGGTCAAATAATAGAAAAACCTTGTGACCTCTCTAAAGGCCATATTTTTCATGGGATCTGTATGAAAGTTGGTCTGAATGTTCGTCTTGATGATATCTAGGTCAAGTTCGAAACTGGGTCAAGTGCGGTCAAAAACTAGGTCAGTAGGTCTAAAAATAGAAAAACCTTGTGACCTCTCTAGAGGCCATATATTTCATGAGATCTTCATGAAAATTGGTCAGAATGTTCACCTTGATGATATCTAGGTAAAGTTCCAAAGTGGGTCACATGCCATCAAAAACTAGGTCAGTAGGTCAAATAATAGAAAAACCTTGTGACCTCTCTAGAGGCCATATTTTTTACGGGATCTGTATGAAAGTTGGTCTGAATGTTCATCTTGATGATATCTAGGTCAAGTTCGAAAGTGGGTCACGTGCCTTCAAAAACTAGGTCAGTAGGTTAAATAATAGAAAAACCTTGTGACCTCTCTAAAGGCCATATTTTTCATGGGATCTGTATGAAAATTGGTCTAAATGTTCATCTTGATGATATCTAGGTCAAGTTCGAAACTGGGTCATGTGCGATCAAAAACTAGGTCAGTAGGTCTAAAAATAGAAAAACCTTGTGACCTCTCTAGAGGCCATACTTGTGAATGGATCTCCATAAAAATTGGTCAGAATGTTCACCTTGATGATATCTAGATCAAATTTGAAACTGGGTCACGTGCCTTAAAAAACTAGGTCAGTAGGTCAAATAATAAAAAAACCTTGTGACCTCTCTAGAGGCCATACTTTTTATGGGATCTGTATGAAAGTTGGTCTGAATGTTCATCTTGATGATATCTAGGTCAAGTTCGAAACTGGGTCAACTGCGGTCAAAAACTAGGTCAGTAGGTCTAAAATTATTAAAATCTTTTGACTTCTCTAGAGACCATATTTTTCAATGGATCTTCATGAAAATTGATCTGAATGTTCACCTTGATGATATCTAGGTCAGTTTCGAAACTGGGTCACTTGCGGTCAAAAACTAGGCCAGTAGGTATAAAAATAGAAAAAACTTGTGACCTCTCTAGAGGCCATATTTTTCATGAGATCTGTATGAAAATTAGTGAGAATGTTCACCTCGATGATATCTAGGTAAAGTTCAAAACAGGGTCATGTACCTTCGAAAACTAGGTCAATAGGTCAAATAATAGAAAAACCTTGTGACCTCTCTAGAGACCATATTTTTCAATGGATCTTCATGAAAATTGGTCAGAATTTTCATCTTGATAATATCTAGATCAAGTTCAAAACTGAGTCACATGAGCTCGAAAACAAGGTCACTATGTCAAATAATAGAAAAAACGACGTCATACTCAAAACTGGGTCATGTGGGAAGAGGTGAGCGATTCAGGACCATCATGGTCCTCTTGTTTCTAGAATTATGGTCCTTTATTAATGTCATAAAATAAGCCATGTGGGTTTGAGCCTCACTCAGGGCATTGAATTCTTCATGTGAGGAAACCATCCAGCTGGCTTACAGAAGGCTGGTGGTTCTACTCAGGTGCCTGCTTATGATGAAGTAGTGCCTGGGTTCTTCCTCCACCATCAAAGCTGGAAAGTTGCTACATTACCTATAATTGTATCAGTGCAACGTTCAATGAAACAAAAATAAAAATAAAATAGTTGTTCCACATCATCATCCTCATCATATGACACAAGGTTCACAACTGTGGTGTAAAAATGTTTCATAAATTATGTCCCCTTTTTTCTTTAGAATTCAAGTTTAATTTAGTTGCTATTTTACCATGTCTCTTGTTAGCGGATTTCATTCAAACTTAAAATGGTTGTTCCACATCATCATTTATATCATATGACATGAGGTCCAAAACACTGACACCTATATGTTATGAATTATATCCCCTTTTTGCTTATGGTGCACTTGTGCTCTGTCTCAGTAAATAAATTTGATTCAAACATAACACATTATTAGCCACATGATCACATTCTGCATTAGTTTTGTAGACATTTTCCATGAATTATGTCCCTTTTACACTAAGTTGATGTTTTGTTTCACTTTACTTTTACCTCTGTTATTACTAAAAACATTTGCCACAGACTTAGACTAGTAATGCCTTTATTTGAAATGTGGCTGCCACATTTTCCCTCATAAATACATAAACTGTTAGTATGTTGTTAAAAGTAGTGCTTTTTGAACATGTAATTGTGTAACGGCCCCAGCTTCCTCAGATGCGGCCAAATTCACTATAGAGAAATGTTGATTTTCTCCATTATTTCAAAAGTCTTGCAACGGTTACTCCCTTTTTAAATAACATTTTTGGTAATGTATTAGGGTACTAGTATCTTGCATATTTCATAAGTCAGTCATTTGTACCAGTGGTCACTTTTATGGCAGCCACATTTTATGGATTTTTGAGAGAGAAGTTTCCCTTAAAATGTGAGAATGAGTCACTTTGATATTCTAGAGACCTTACATGATCTACTCGAACCTGTTCATAATATATGTCTCTGTGAATTATTGGTCAATTTTGAAACTATTTCATGAGCAATAGGTGAAATCATAGAAAAAGGTTAACAACTCAATAGAGGCTACATTTTCTACCTGATCTACATGGAATCTGGAAGAAATAATTGCCTTTATGAAACATATGTAACTTGGACATTGGAATATCATGGGCAAAAAAGCTAGATTAGATGTGGAATACAGTACCTTGTTGTCCTTTTCCCCCTGATTTCTTTCCCATTGCTTATGCAGTGAGGAATGATGTGATAATCCACATCTAATCTATTTTGGACATTTTATTAAATGAATATACCTTGCTTTACAAATTTTTATACAGCAAATTTCTTGAAAATAGAGTCAATACACTTCTATTTCTTCTGACAAATCGTTAATACTACTAACTAAGGTTATTTTGCTATTCAGTCTTTGTAGGCCAAACACAGTAAAAAATGATATACCGGTAGATAGTTCAACTGTAGCTGGGATCGGCAATATTATATTACATTTTCTATTATTAGATAATTACCCTCCATGGACTTCCTGGTCTATAAACCAATGTAATTTTATTACTGAACGTAACTATTGTCCAATTAAATTTTTAGCTCACCTGAGCCAAAGGCTCAGGATGAGCTATTGTGATCGCTCACCGTCTGGCGTCTGTCCATCCAGCGTCCAGCCACACTTTCCTTTAATACATAACATCTCCTAAACCACCAGGCTAATTTTGATGAAACTTCACAGGGATGTTCCTTGGATGGTCTTTAAAAAATGTTCAAAAAACTGAATTCCATACAGAACTCTGGTTGCCATGGCAACCGAAGAGAAAACTTTAAAAATCTTTTTGTCCAAAACCAATGGTCATAGGGCTTAAATATTTGGCATGTAACATCATCTAGTAGTCCTCTACCAACATTGTTCAAATTATCCTCCTAGGGTCAAATGTGGCCCCACCCTGGGGGTCACATCGTTTACATCGACTTAAATAGGGAAAAGTTTGAAAATCTTCTTGTCCAAAACCGCAAAGCGTACAGCCTCAATATTTGGCATGTAACGTCATCTAAATGGTCCTCTATGAAGTTTGTTCAAATTATGCCCCTGGGGTAAAAAGAGGCCCCGCCCCAGGGGTCCCAAATTTTACATAGCGTTATATAGGAAAAATCTTTAAAAATCTTCTTGTCTGAAACCACAAGATCTAGGCCTTTGATATTTGGCATGTAGCATTGCCCTGTGGTCCTCTACCAAGATTGTTTAATTTATTACCTTTGGGCAAAAAGAGGCCCTGCCCCAGGGGTTGCAAGTTTTACTTAGACTTGAATAGGAAAAAACTTTAAAAATCTTCTTGTCTGAAACTGCAAGGGCTTGGCTTTTGATATTTGGTATGTAGCATTGTCTAGTCGTCCTCTACCAAAATTATTCAAATTATGACCCTGGGGAGAAAAGAGGCCCCACCCAGGGGGTCCCAATTTTACATAGGCTTATATAGGGAAGAACTTTAAAGATCTTCTTGTCTGAAACCACAAGACCTAGGCCTTTGATGTTTGGTGTGTAGCGTTACCTTGTGGTCCTCTACCAAGACTGTTCAAATTATTACCCTAGGATGAAAAGAGGCCCTGCGCCGGGGTTTCCAAGTTTTACATAGATTTATATGTAAAAAATATGAAAAAAAAATAAAAAATCTTCTTGTCTGAAAGTTCAAGGCTTAAGCCTTTGATATTTGGTATGTAGCATTGCCTAGTTGTTCTCTAACAAGATGGTTCAAATTATGCCCCAAGGGTGATTGTCACTTGTATGAGTTATATAGGAAAAAATACTTTAAAAATTATCTGATCATATTTCCTAGACTAATTATAATTACTTGATGACCCCCAAGTAATTAGGAGCCACTTGACTGTGACCTTGATCTACTGACCTACTTGAACAGCCTTGAAATTTGGATGACATATACAGTTTTGCACACCGATCTTAAGGTAACTTGACAGGGAAAACCAAGATTGCGTCACGAAATTAGGGTTGGTCACATTATTTACCTCCATAGACAATATGCTGCTACAGAGGTCTAAAGATGCATTTTAATCATTTAACACACACATAAACAATTGTAAAAATGCATTTAATTTTTAAAATTATAAAATCAAATGTTCTGAAACTCACCATGAAAAGTAGTCAATTTTTGTGCGCATTTTGCGGAAAAGTTATGTATTCAAACTGAAAATAATTTATATCATCATATGTTTGAATATGTCCTTCAGATGCTCCACCTATGAACAAAATAACTTATCCACTGAGTTTTATGCTGTTTGCTCTGGAATTTCATCAGTAAATTATAAATTTCTATATTTTACACCCGAAAATGTTGAAACCTGCTGGCAGTATGAGGGACGTTAAAAAAATTCAAAGTACATGTAAGTTTACTTTGTCCTTATTTTTGAGACTTTACATCCTCACATATTAAGAGTTTTGAGTGATGTGTTCATTTCTTAGTAATTCTACATTGTTTCTATTTAAATTTTATAAAACATTTACAATCTTTTCAATCTGTGTCCTAGTTCAAATGTGTTTGCTACTGTTTGAATAACCCTCAATGTCAAAACTTTACTGACTTGCATGGAAATCTCATGGAAAGCATGTATCTTAGGCCATACTAAATTAATATATGTTTAATGTAATTGATAAAGTACATATTCTTGATTTTCTGTTGCTTCCCAAAAATATAGAGACAGTTTAGATAAGGATTTCTTCATTTGAACATGAAGAGTCATAAAAAATAATGTAATATACCCAAAATCAGCTATGTTTTGGTTTATTTTCCATTCATAGGACTGGGTGAGTTTTACAATAAACATATTTTTGAAATTGCATAGCCCCTTGTTACTGAATTTATTTGCAACAAAATATTGAAATTTATAATTTACTGATGAAATTCCAGAGCAAACAGCATAAAACTCAGAGGATAAATTCTTTTGTTCATAGGTGGAGCATCTGAAGGACATATTCAAACATATGATGATATAAATTATTTTCAGTTTGGATACATAACTTTTCCGCAAAATGCGCACAAAAATTGACTACTTTTCATGGTGAGTTTCAGAACATTTGGTTTTATAATTTTAAAAATTAAATGCATTTTTACAATTGTTTATGTGTGTGTTAAATGATTAAAATGCATCTTTAGACCTCTGTAGCAGCATATTGTCTATAGAGGTAAATAATGTGACCAACCCTAATTTCGTGACGCCATCTTGGTTGTTCATGTCAAGTTACCTTAACAGCATAGAAATTGGACCACGTCAATAACTTTCGAGGATTTCAATACTCAAATGTTCTCAGCCCTGACCTACTGACCTACATTCTTGTTTTTCAAGCTACAGCAATAGATTTTGACCACATATTTAACGTTTGATACAGATTTCAATACTCATCTTGAATAGTCTTAATCATGGCCTACTGGCCTACTTTTTCGTTTTTGAAGTTACAGTATAGAAATTTGGTCCACCTGTATATTTTTTATACAGATTTCAATACTCATCTTGAATAGTCTTAATCGTGACCTTCTGACCTACTTTTTTGTATTTGAAGATACAGCATGGAAATTTGGACCACATGTAGAACTTTTGATACAGATTTCAATATCTTAAAGGGAAAGGCAACGTTGTTCTAACTTTAATTTTGTCAGCTGGGATTTCTAAAATCATTTAAAGAAGTGAAATAATTTTCAAAATCGGAGTAAAAATGAGAAAGTTATGAGCATTTAAATATTTGGTCAAATTGGCGGCCATTTTGTTTCCATGGCATCAAAAAACAAAATGGCAGATTTATTAGATTTTTAGGTACACATTTGAACTGCATTTACTTATTACTGTAAAATAGTTTCTCTACTTTTTCCAGCTATAATGAAAGAAATTATCATGTTTTACACTTTACACTCAAGAAACATATGAAAATTAGTCTTTTAAAGGGTTATTTGCTAAATAAAGTATTTAGCAGTGTGTAAATGACGTCATAAACAGACTAAAAGGCTGCCTCCATTATCAGCCATTTTCTTAAATTTCAAACTGCCATATCTTTTTCAATATTTGTCCGATTTTAAAAGTTCTTTCAGCGTTATGAAAGGCTTGATGATGGCTTTCATATAAAATTAACTTATTTTCAGACTTTCCTTACCTTTTAAATATTATTAATCCTGACCTACTGACTTACTTTCTTGTTTTTGAAGCTACAACAAGGAGCTTTGGATCACCTGTATAATTTTTTTAACAGATTTCAGTACTTATCGTGATGAATCTGTACCATGACCTTCTCACTTATTTATGTCTCCCCCAGGAGACATATTGTTTTTGCCCTGTCCGTCCGTCCGTCCGTACGTCACACTTCATTTCCGAGCAATAACTGGAGAACCATTTGACCTAGAACCTTCAAACTTTATAGGGTTGTAGGGCTGCTGGAGAAGACGACCCCTATTGTTTTTGGGGTCACTCTGTCAAAGGTCAAGGTCACAGGGGCCTGAAAATTGAAAACCATTTCCGATCAATAACTAGAAAACCACTTGATCCAGAATGTTGAAACTTCATACGATGATTGGTCATGAAGAGTAGACGACCCCTATTGTTTTTGGGGTCACTCTGTCAAAGGTCAAGGTCACAGGGGCCTGAACATTGAAAACCATTTCCGATCAATAACTAGAGAACCACTTAACCCAGAATGTTGAAATTTCATACGATGATTGGTCATGAAGAGTAGAAGACCCCTATTGATTTTGGGGACACTCCATCAAAGGTCAAGGTCACAGGGGCCTGAACATTGAAAACCATTTCCGATCAATAACTAGAGAACCACTTGACCCAGAATGTTGAAACTTCATAGGATGATTGGTCATGAAGAGTAGATGACTCCTATTGATTTTGGGGTTACTCTGTCAAAGGTCAAGGTCACAGGGGCCTGAACATTGAAAACCATTTCCGATCAATAACTAGAGAACCACTTGACCCAGAATGTTGAAACTTCATACGATGATTGGTCATAAAGAGTAGATGACTCCTATTGATTCTGGGGTCACTCCGTCAAAGGTCAAGGTCACAGGGGCCTGAACATTGAAAACCATTTCCGATCAATAACTAGAGAACCGCTTGACCCAGAATGTTGAAACTTCATAGGATGATTTTACATGCAAAGTAGATGACCCCTATCGATTTTGGGGTCACTCCATTAAAGGTCAAGGCCACAGGGGCCTGAACATGGAAAACCATTTCCAATCAATAACTTGAGAACCTCTCGACCCAGAATGTTGAAACTTCATAGGATGATTGTTCATGCAGAGTAAATGACCCTTATTGTTTTTTGGGTCACTCCGTTAAAGGTCAAGGTCACAGGGGCCTGAACATTGATAACCAGTTCCGATCAATAACTTGAGAACCGCTTGACCCAGAATGTTGAAACTTCATAGGATGATTGAACATGCAGAGTAGATGACCCCTATTGATTTTGGGGTCAGTCAATTAAAGGTGAAGGTCACAGTGGCCTGTTCATGTAAAATCATTTTTTGGAAATAACTTGAGAACCACTTGACCTACAATGTTGAAACTTAATAGGATGATTGCACATGCAGAGTAGATGATCCCTATTTATTTTGAGGTCACTTGATCAAAGGTCAAGGTCACAGGAGCCTGAACAGTGACTTGAGAACCACTAGGCCAAGAGTGTTGAAATTTAGCGGGATGACTAGACATGCCAAGTAGATGATCCCTATTGCAGCCAACAATCAGTGTCTCTTTGACTTTCGCTCCTGACCCCTATTGACTTCTTGCCTATAGGACTTTGCATTGGGGGAGACATGCGCTTTTTTACAAAAGCATTTTCTAGTTTTTGTTTGTTTTTGAAGCATTAGCAAAGAAATTTATTCAACCAAGCAATTTAAACTCAGGTGAGCGATATAGGGCCATCATGTCCCTCTGTTCTATTTATCGGAGTATGAAACAACCTTGAATTTCAGGCATTTATTCATTTTTGACAATAATCTGTTGAAAGTAACGATTAAACTATCAAATTGCTGTCTAATGCATAAATTACCCATAAAATGACTTTCTTTACAGTCTGCTGCAAATGTTTAAGGATTTAGCTGTGGTTATATTTGTTTGTTTGTACATCACAACGACACAACTATAGGTAATATTGCGACTTTCCATGTTTTTTTTTATTGTGGAGGAAGAACTTTGTTGCCCTCCCCACTCCTCAGGCATAATTTCAACACGGACTGGCACTTAGGCATCACCAACGACCTGTATGCTATTTGGATAGTTTTTCACAAAAAAGAAACTACACCCCAAATGAGTTCCCTTCTGTAATAAACATCTTGATATAATTAAAAGTTTGTTGAGGCTGAAGACTTTTCCGACCACGGTACTGTATATCTAGGTGGTAATTACATTATCACTATCTAACCACTATTTATTTCTTCATAATAAGTTAATAATTATCGTTTTTAATTGATTTTATCTGTATTCACATACTTTTAAGGTAACACATAATTGAAATTACAAAATCGCCAAACTGGCTGTTGGAATAAGAAATGTTCTGACGCCTCAAGCTTTCCATGTGCATCTTCGGGAAAAACACAGGCTGTGATCAATACTGGAGGAGCATCGGATGCTCAGCCTTTGGTGGTCACACTATTGGAACTGGGAGATGCATAAAGCTTCGTCTAAGGAAAGGATACGCCTTTAGGCTGTCAATACTGGGATTAAGAAGGGAAAAATCCTCACGCTGATATTAAGCCGGTGCTATAGGGGGCGTGAGAGGTGTTGCACATTTCATAAGCTCTCATGAACAGACTCGATCAAACCGGGTCTGCTATTATTCTTGGTTGCATTCATTGCTTCCAAAGGGTCTTTTTACAGATTTTATTTTAAAAAACTTGTCTGATTGCATTGTAGTTACTGCTAGTCCTACAGCATGGGGTCGAAACTGAAAATGGCTGAAATACTACAGAATACTTCTCCTACCCATCAAATAGACACAGTTTAAAAGAAATGCGTCTATTTTAGTATACAAGGGTAGGTGTGGTTGGGAGGAAAGTGGGCGGGGGTGGAAGGGAGGGAGAGAGAGGGTAATAAGATAGAGGGATAAGTTTAACTGTCAGTATGCATGTTAAAAATTAGTTCAAAATACTTAACAACATACAGTTTTGCAAAATCACGTGCAGAGTAAAATTTTGATAATGGACTGTATGTAGGAGAAATATATCTACTGGAAGAATACATAAAGGTAGTTTTGCGTTGGTATAAAAGTCACTTATAGTGCAGTTATAGTTATTATAGTGCGTGTTTCTTTTTTATCAGGACTTTTATTGAAAGAACTTAGTGGATATTGCAGTTTGACACGATGAGGCAAACAGTTATTGTTTGTGTAATATTTTGTTTTTACTCGAGGAGTTTAGCAAGCAAACCATGTGTTTTCAGCTTACATTTAGACAGTAAGAAAAGTCTAAATGGGTTAAATGTTACCTCAGACGGAAGTGTGCTTTTTATGTTGATGGGGATTCAGAATAACTGTTCAATTGACCTGGATTTTGTCTATGAACAGACGCGTTTGCATACGCTTGGAGAAGTTGCTGAACGCAGTGTAGACGAAGCTGAAGTCTTTAAGGAGTTTAACTTTTTCTGTGACCAAAAAATGGCTGTACATTTTGTTACAAATAAAACAAATGTAGCTGGAAAACTGAAAATATCTGTTGCGTTAGTGTTTGGGAGATGTGATGTGTATTTGGAAGAGATATCCTTGTTTTTAAAATATGGAAATATTTGGTCGATTTTACAAAGCAATGACTCTGTGATACACGCACCATCTCATACAGTTAATTGTCAATTTGCTACACACATACGGATAATTGCTGCCAAAATCAACTGCGGTTTCGTGACCTTGACCCATTTTTTCTGGGAATCCTGCAAAAACATATTCGAAAAATTGAATATTCTTCGACTAAAAGCATGCAAAACAAACCATTTCAGTATGAAGCCGGAGATTTTGGTAAAGAGCTTCCCAAAACTTCAATCAGTACAGCTTATGAATATTGACCTGACAACACAAATGACGTTTCCATGGACTCAGTCATATTTTAATGTTGCAGATCAAGATCTCATGAGATTTCTATCCAACGAGACTGAAACCAATGTAACAGTTGCCGCAATGAGAAGAAGTATTTGGATACACAACTCGAAATTTAACAGCAGTAACATGTTTCATCTAAATGGTAATATAGAGACTGTTGTCATCAACAATGCACATATAAAACAAAATGAACGTCAGATGTTTGAAAATGTGACTGGACTTGGTCATGTGGACCTGTCTAGCAATAACTTAACAGAAATAGACAAATTGCTGTTTGAAAATCAGTCGAATATAAAAGCCATTCATCTAAAGGACAATAAACTTTCTAATCTTCCGCCACATATTTTTGAAGATCAACATAAACTGGTTTTTCTTGACTTGTCTAATAATTTGTTGTCTTTGATTGATCCAAATTTATTGGAAAACCAACTCTATCTCCAAGAGCTACATCTGGAAAAAAATCGTCTACAATTCTTACCTCAGGACTTTCTGAAAGAACAAATTTACACCCTTAAGTTCTTGTACTTGTATTCAAATCCCTTAAAGAACATTCCAGTTATGCCGTTCTATGGAACACACATTGAAATAATTGATATCCACAACAGCCATATAACAGGTGAGAGCATTGTGGAACTCGTTAACTCTCTACGTTTGTACGACTTTATTTCTGCTTCAGCTGAAAGGGAAGCGTATGATCTTAGTCGCAAAGTTGGTAAACATCCTCTACAGAGGCGAGAGCTTGACCTGTCCTATTGTAAGATTAGAGATATCCGCATAGATCTAAATATTAGAAATAAGACCGCGTTGAATCTTCTAAAATTGCTTGAATCTTTCTATATCAAGGGCAACGGGAACCCGTTTACATGCAACTGCCAGTTATATGTTGTAACACTGCTGCTCTCGGCTGAAGAGAAACAGAGTGTGAAAATGGACTGGACGTGTATGTATCCTCAAGAGCTTCAAGGAATGAAAGTGTCAAGTTTATCCAAACGCGATATTTACTGTCCGCTCAATGTTACAGACTGTCCCATATTGTGTGTCTGCTATGTCAGATACGACTTCAGCAGTTTGATTATTGACTGTAGGAATATCAACGTGTCGTCATTGCCGTTAAAAATGCCTAAGGGTCGTATGGAATTGTGGTTCAAGAACACCAGTTTGTTGGCACTTGAGTCTAGAGATTATCTGCTGAACGTATCTGTGCTTGACCTCTCAGAAAACAAACTGACTTACATAGCACCACTAGCAGCATCAAAATTGCAAAACGTTGACATTTTAAACTTAGAAAACAATGACTTGACATCGCTACCGGTTCAGATTAAATATAAGAACATCAGTAGAATATCCTTAACAGGAAATGCATTTCTGTGTGACTGTCACACGAGATGGATGAGGGCCTGGTTACACGATAGACTGTGTCCTGTCACAGATTGGAACATCATTAAATGTACAGACAATTATAAGAAAGTGAATAAATTTATAAACCTTCCGGATTCTATTTTTGTATGCAACGAGATAAAAGCACCGAGTATTGCAGAACATGTTATATTTCCGTCTGTCGTAATCGGATCCATACTTTTCGTGATAACGGTCCTGTCACTGACCATCTATTTCCAGAGATTTACTTTAAGAGTTTTGCTATATATGTTCTTTGGAGTTCGTATTTGTGACGGCTTTGCTGATAATCCAGATGACGTCAAACACAGCTGTGTAGTCATCTATGACAAAAATGATGAAGACTTCGTGGAAAATAACATAAAAATACATTTACAAGAATCGGGTTACAATGTAGCAGATATGTACAAAGATCCTGTAATTGGTTTTACGCTTATAGAAGGAATTAGAAAGCTTATTTATAGATCAAGAAGAGTTCTTTTTTGTATGTCAAAACAAAGTCTAAATTCTGAATTGATGATAACCTTATGGAACATCGCTGCTGAACGAGCTATGAAAATTCATATTGGATCTATAATTCTTATTGTTGACAAAGAGTTTAAATCTAACTGTACCGGAGAAAATATGAAATTATTTATAAAAAATGGCAGATATATAAGAATGGATTCTAAGATGTTGTACAAAAGCATAGAATATCTCATGTCAACGAAGAAACGGATGAATCAGAACCAAGAGGAAGTAAACCATGCTGAAGAGAATAACCTTGAAATTAATCAAGTTGGTGAAATTCATTTATGTGAACACAATCTATATGCCGCTGCAGCTGGTGTTCAGAAAAATTTGGCGGAAGGTTCAAATGACACCTATATTGTCTATCCCGACGTTATAGATGAATTACACCAATTAACTAGGTACGAGATCATCCCATTCCTTCGAGAAAACAAGCAGAATGTGTACGTTCTTCAGGATGAATTTGTATTTGGAGAAGATATTAGACTCGGTATTGAGCCAAAACTTGACAAAGCAAAGCACGTGATCTTCATCATATCAAACGAAACGTTGGAAGATGACGTCAGTCAGTTCATATTGACCACAATTCTTACCAAAGCTGTTGTAAGTGGCAGTAATTATCTGTTGCTCTTCTCGTATGGCCAGATTGATGTGGACAAGATGCCGGAGAATTTGAAGAAGTATGTGAACAGTTATATCACAGCTAGTGTAAATGATCCTAACTTTAAAGAACGTATGCTAGAAGCTCTCATGTTTGAAGAAAATGGCATTGATAAAGAAGATACTGACAGTTTATTAACAGAAAATGATATAGATGATGCCAGTTTGATTTGACAAAGTGATTACATGTATATCGTATTCTTAGAGCAGAAATAACACTTGAAGTCCACAGTGCGATAAATGAAGTTATGTACATGGCTAGAGTACTATCTGATTATAACATTAAAAAAAGTTAAGACTTCGGGACGAGTAATACATAATGTTATTTTTACAATTGTGTGGCCGTGATACAGATATGAACCATATATGCACGTGATTGATAATGAATATTTGAGAAAATTGTTTTCTGGTTTTCGTTTGTTGGTCCATCATGTTGTTACTGAGACATGGCGAGACAATAGAACTGAAAGAATAGCTCGAATTTGTTGAATGTAATACATGTACAGAATATCACTTTCTAATGTTATGTGCTAAATAGAGAGAAACCAGTAAGCGATTTACGAAGTGTATATCTTGGCCATCTGTGAATTTATTAATACCTTAAGTTTGACTGTTGTTAGAACATGTAAATTGCTAAGACATAACGTAAGAGTTTTAAATCTCATTCTGTAACCATGCTGATTCAGTTTTATAAATTTTGCCTGTTCGTTTACCAAAGACATGTATATATTTTTAGGACACTTATGGGACTAAACTGGCATTTATGTTTTCGGACCTCTGAAACATTGCAATTACAAGTTCAAATTTAAAACTTGAATTTATTTCCAGGACAATCGGAAATCCTTGACTTGTGTTTAACACAACATATCCATGTTTGGAACTGCCTAACTTAAAATCTGTCACAGAAATAACGTAGAGCGGGTGTGGGTATTTCCGAACAGTTAAGCAATAATGTTGAATGTTCGGAAATACCCACTTATATTGCCATTTAAAAACAACTTGTTTATAGAGTGATTCCAGCTGATTTAGCGTGTATAATTCCAAACTATATAAGTATACAGATATTGTCAGTATAGTGTATTGAGGATATTACCTATTGGACGTTTATTTCCGAACAGAGCGGGTAATTCCGAACAACAGAGGGGCTAATTCCGAACAGTTCCAACTTCTTAAGAACAGAACGTTTGTTTGTTTACAATGATAAACACAGACATTCTTTACAGTAGTATACTTGCATTTTTAACAAAAGAAACTTTATAAAACGAAACATATAACTGGAATTTACAGAGCATCTGTATCTAAACTAAATTTGCAGAAGCACAGCACAACATCTGTGACAACTTTCTACATGATTAATGTCCGAAACATTGAATATGGTATTAATCAACCCTTATACATGATGCAGTTTGCAGTGTTTAAAAATGTCTTGAATCTGTGTTTAAATTAACAGTATTTGCATTCAAACAGAAGTTTGTCTGTATAGCCTAATTATTCATCTGCCACACATTTAGGGTGAAATCTGTATCCACAATTGGTGCATGTAGGGTTTTTCACATGCATAGCAGTAACGTGGACCTTGTCTTGCAGGGTTGTCTTGGCACCCAAAATTTGCTTGCAACTCTTGACAAGCTCATGCTATTGCTACATGAGTCGCCGCCTCCTCTACCAGAGTCGGATCATATTGCACATGTTTAAAACGAGCCAATATGAATGAAAGGAAGTTGAACTCATTTTACAAAGTAGTAGATTTATTTATTTGTTACTGTATCTTTCTTTTATATATATATTTATTTATCTACTTTTTTATTTATTTATAATCTAACTCTAGTTATTTGCTTCAAATATATTATAAGTCTTTATATATACTTATTTTGGATAAACTGTTCCTCATACATTGATTGTTTGGAATTAGCCACACATTAATTAACAAGTGTGTCTAATTCCGAACGGCTTCTTTGATCTTTCAACGTTTTCCATAATGAGAAATGCAGTTAACTCCCTTCCCACGTGACACTTGTGATGTAAGAATTCCATCAAAACATTGTCAGCGGTAAAAATCAATACTTTTAGATCCTTACATACTACTTGCATCAAAACACGAAAACCGATAAGAACGACATGCATGCAAGCGGTCGTATAAATTCTTGTCTGTTATTTTGAAAAGGTGCGCGACAAAACTTTGCATTCATTGCAATATGATATGGAATTCGTTGTTATCCTGTATGTGACGCCGTGGATTAGATTGGTGCCTTTCAAGAATACAAAAATGTCATTGGAAAAATGTGTTCGGAATTACCCCCCTGTTCGGGATTACCCACACCCGCTCTAAATAAATTTTTCCAATCTGTTACACTTTTAAGGGTATCTTCTCATAAATTACAAGTAGAAGCTGGAAGATGGGTAAGACCAGTTAGCATACCATTAGATGAAAGGAAATGTATTATCTGTCCAAAATTAGAAGATGAATACCATTTTATAATAGAATGCCATATGTATAATGTAGGGATAATCACAGGAGTCTGAAATTCTATCAATAAGACCATAAAAGTCTATCTTTACAAAGAATACCCCCTATATATATAAAATAAATAGGTGTATTTTAGTGTTATTTCTTAACTACGCTCGTTAAATTGCGATCACCCTGTGTTCCGTGCGTATTTTCAGGGGACCCTGGGTTTTTGACGTTTCATTCCTGGTGTTTATTTTATATATATAGGGGGTATTCTTTGTAAAGATTGACTTTTATGGTCTTATTGATAGAATTTCAGACTCCTGTGGGATAATACACGTTTTTTTGTGTATTAACGTCTGCAGAAGCCCGTGGGATTGTTTGTGACCGAGACCGAAGGTCGAGGTCACAAACATATCCCAAGGGCTTCTGCAGGCGTTAATACACAAAACAAACGTGTATTGTCGCTATTCTTGCATAAAAAAAAACATTACACGACGAATAAATGCATTGTTTTCATATGTGATGACTTGACGATTCCGGTACATTTTTTATTTACCATTCTTGTTGTTCTTGGAAACGGTAAACATGTTTTAAATATCCATAACCGGGGCACACAAAACAACAACACTACTAAAAGCGTGATTTGAAGGTTTTTGAGCATCTTATTTTTATTTTTAGTTATTACAAACGTTACATTACACATAATTTTGCATATAACTTAAAAATTTGATAAACAGGATCACAATTATTTTAAGAGTAACAACTTTACATTCGAATTATTTTGAGTACGAAGCTAGTGACTAGCTTTCGAGGTTTTATTATATGAATTCTGCGAAAAATCAGGTAAAAACAAACCGACTGATACTAACAAAAATCATTAATATAATACCTAAAAACGGGCAATAGCACAAGTTACACGCGATACTTATTTATTCACAGTTATTTACAATAACTGGACAGACGCTTTGTAAAGGGAGTAAACTCTAAGAGAAGCTAGTGCGTACATTGATGGGGGCAGTAGGTTTGGGGTTGGAAACTGATACAGCTAAACATACTATGGATTACAATGTATCTATAATTCTACAAGAAGAGGTTATTATGGGAGAAACAAGATGCAGATGCCAAATATCAGTCTGCGCAGAAATACATACATACATCCCTGGCAAAGCATTTCAAAAATAAAAATCATGTATTAACAGCACGTGAATTGCCTTGTTTGCACACGATTTTTCTCCCGTTAATACATGGGCGGATCCAGTAAAAAAAGTAGTTTTTATGCAAGAATGATTTAAGAAAACAATATATACCAAGAAATACTGGATTAGACCAAATATGTTTAAATTTATAAAACTTTTGAATTCCGAAATCACAAGATGATACAGAAATTAGGAATATTTACATTTAATGCATTTAAACTTAGACAGTCTTTTGTGTAATACTTTACATTACATGTATTATGTTTTATATTATGGTTGTAGTGAAATGTTTGTGTGTTCTTTCAGGTCTTGCATTTCGTTTCGACGACTGATTGTTCTATACATGTTGTTATTTAAATGAATTGTTAGACGGTCCATATATAAAAAAATGTAATGTTACACAGTATTAATTTAAGTTTTGTATGAAAAATGCAATTTTGTATAATCGATTATGCTATAGTATTTCTGGATCTTTACATTAATTGTGAATTTTTCTAAGTAAACTTTTTCATAATTAAATAGGTAAGTATATATGTACTAGTAGGTATAAAATATGACACCATCAAAATAAGACATTAGGAGATATTGGGCCAAGTAGTGAGTGATATTAAGGGGTTAGTACCTATGTAATTTCTCTACATTAGTTCCGACAGTGTGATGAAATTTACTTATTTTTTAATGATTGTATACTTTCAGACTCTTTTTTTTCAGTTCCATTTGGACCGTAAAACATCTGATAATACTATGTAAATTGTAACTATTTTTACTTGCAAAATCTCATTGTGCCTCTGATAATCTCTGTTAACAGCTGAATATAACTTTTGTGGCTTAAAAACTATGTAACCTGGCCACTTTTTTCAATCCTTTCTGACCGTGACAACAACAGATAATACTATGTAAATTGTAACTATTCTTCTTAGTGCCTTTGATAATCTCTGACAATGGCATATAACTTATGTGATTTGAAAACTATGTAACTCGTGTAACTTGTAACTGTCACATTTGTTCCAGTACAGCTTGTGTCTCTGATAAAACAAAATTGAATGATATATATTATTGAACAATATCTATCTCCATTTTTTGGTTCCATTGAGACCCTGACAACATCTGATAATACTGTGTAAATGGTATGTTTACTTATTAAATTTCATTGTGCCTCCGATAACATCTGTTAATAACTTTCGTTTGCTTACTAATATTTCATATGTGGCTATAAACTGTATAATGTTTAATGCCGAAATAAAACGTATTGTATTGTATTGTATGTTAATTGTATTGTACTTTCAGATGCCACATATTGTTACAGTAAAAGTGATTTGGCCAATCATAGTGATTACCAGTTCAACATTAGTGCTGATTTTCAGCAGTATTTCAGTTTCATAATGGCGGGCAGCTACTTTGTTGGCGTATGACCCCTTTCGTCCTGTCATTTTTTACCTGTCAGGTCTGAAGTTTTGCGTCCGCTTCACTTTAAGCTTAACAACGAAACAAAAATAAAATACGAATAAACCCTCGAAAGACTTCCTTGTGTTAGATTTATTTGATTCGTCATTCTCTTATTGAACTGCACCAACCGTCATTAATAAACCAAATAGCCTTACCGACATTCTTTTGGTTTTGTATTCGACATAGAATTGATTAACATGAAATACAATTAAGATGAATTATCTATAAATTAAATTATCAAATTACTGGAAATGACTTATCGTACTGTGGAATCTACTATTATTGTAATACAGTCTTGTTCATAACCTTGTTCAAAAATTAAAATTAATTCTTTTCATGGACTTACGTCTTTGTTCTTTGTACTTCCTACTTCTAAAATATCTGAAATCAGGAAGCATAGGTATAGTTTACTTCTTTTTTTAGGCCAACATAATTGTGCTGCCAAAACTAGTTAAAAGGAGCGGCTGCTAATTGACAAATGGCAAGGTAACATGGCTAAACTCAGTTGAAAAGGACAAACTAGTCACCCTATCTCATTTATCTTATGAAACATGAAACGAAACTAGATCAATCGCAAACGACATTCCATGTAGAACTAGTTTAACTCACAGAACATTCTACTTGAGAATTAGTATTTTTTCAAAAATTTCTGTTCGTTTTCTTAAACAACGAGAAATAAAGTGTAATAATCCACAGCCGATATTCTTTTCAACCATTATTTTCTTTTCGTGAAATGGGCACGGCAAATGACCTATTTCGTTCTGTCATTTTTTTTCTTTTTTGCTACTTCCTTGTTTTGTGCACCAGTGGTACTTGCTAATTAGACCAAAGTACACGGTCTTCCTCAAATGTAAATAGCGTTTATTAGATATTCTATAGAAAAGCGCTGCAGTTTCAGGAATATTTACCAATCCTCCTTTGAAATGCAAACATACTTTACTCAATGACGTCTCCTTTTTTAGTTACGCTGTATTAAATACATACTGTTTGGTCCTCCTTTTCCGTAACACGAGTTTTCCATGATTTCTCTTTTAGTATGGAATATAGTTCAGTTCAAATCCTACACCATTCTAAAGAAACTTGAGGATGGTAATAAATACTGTTTAAATTTTCAAGATATCTTGACTTGATTTCAGTTTATCAGTAAAGGGATTTTGAGCGTATTTTACATATTTTGGACACCAAAAAGTCATAAAATCTAAAATTTAAACTTAAATTGTTGACGGATTGTTATAAAACTTTCAGGATGCCTTAGATAGCATAGAAATAACATGTGCAATTTTACACAGACCAATTTTTTACACAGCTAATATATTTTTGGCAATAAGATTGACATTACGAAATATATCTTAAAATTTCAAAAAGATCCTACCACCACTCCTATAATCATTAGAAAGCTGTACATGTGTATCATTAGATTGGCATCAGTCGTAAGAGTCCTTTAAAATAAATTTTCTCTGCCATAAAATCCTCTCACTTTTTTTTTTTTTTTTTTTTTTTTCACTTTCTGAAAGAAATTTACAATATCTCTTATCTCTCTGAGATGAGCCTAGAAAGAAAAGTGTTTTCTTAGAAATTATCAGTGTCATAATGAAGAAAGAAATAAACTTTGTTACAGCCGCAATTCACGAAAACTACTGACCGAGGTTTGGCAGATATAAAACTAATATAGCCCGAAACTTTAAACTTACATTCATTTGTTCTGGTAACGTTAGCAGACAAAATACACCCAATATGCCAGAGGTGGCCGGAATATCGACAGACAGGTCTGACTTTGTATCGACGATTTTCCGAATTCAACTTTTTTTGTTTAATTAAACGAACACATTTCAAAATTCTTTTTTTTTTGTATGTACGTTTCCTTGAAAATTAAAACACAATGGCCAAATATGGGAGAGATGTCGACTTCTATTATCGGTCCAGTGATTTGCAGACAAGCAAAATAAATCTTTTGTGTATATGTACAGATGTGTTTACTTATTAATAAGCCATTTCGAATGAAGTTGCATACCACGACCATTTTCTTACAGCTATAACATCACAACGAAACAAACTAAACGGTTAAATGAACTTTTTCTACACACAAGCTTTCTAAAATTACAGGTAGTTTTTATATGGCTCCAAGACCTGTCAACCCGTATTCGCAACTAATTTTACTTCTGGTATTTTGTTCGGTTCATTCTTCATTTGTGTAAATGATTATGTTTGCCTATTATAGGCTTCATAGATAAAGTTTAACGTTATGAGATGTTGTGGCATTCAAGTAAAATGTTGTATCCACATACAGACAGCCTCTGAGACCCAGGTGCATTCTTTTTGTACTAACATTGCTTCACAGACCGATATTTTTATTTGTTTTAGTTTAATAACATATTAGGTAGTGAGATTTCTCAACACAATTAAAAAATAACATTGCTTTTTTTTTTAAATTATGTTGAGCAATCCGATATTGCTATCTCACTACATAATACTAAACATGTTGTTAAAGCACTTTCATCCCTAAAATAGTGGTTACAGTACAAGAATAGAGCATTTACTTCCAGCGATATTCATTGAGTACATAGCCATTTTGGCACCAATAACAGTATGTTGAACATTGGTGTATGGGTATCACTGTGCCCGTACCCAAGTAAGGTGATCGACATCATATTTTATTTGTTTCCGTTGGCTTTATCGTCACATTGACACACTCATATCATATGACTGCTTTCCAGTTGTTCATGGTAAAGGAAGACCTCCTCGAGCATTATTCCAGCCACCTGGGTAGATTACCGGCCTTACGTTAGCCAGATGGATGGCTTCCTAACATGAAAGAATTATTCACTCCAAGCAATGTGCCGAATCCGCAGCGGTAAGAGGTAAGTAGTTCAAAAACACTCGGCCACGGATGCTCCTAAATGATATCATTAAACAATCATAAGGCTATTTAAGTATTGGTTTTATTCCATTTAAACAGCTGATAACATTATTGAAATTTTGATGTTCGACCGAGGCCCGACAGAGGTAGCCGAAATGTAAGTTCTATACATAGGAATATCACTCTCAATAACTGATAGAGATATCACTCTCAATAACTGATAGGGATATCACGCTCAATAACTGATAGGGATATCACTCTCAATAACTTATTTCCAAATGTTTCTATGCGATTGCCTAAAAAGGCTGAATACAATTTTCAATACGGTAATAGAAAATATAAAAGTAATATAAATTGAAGGATTTACAAACCGTCCTGACAGAATTATGTTACCACATTGAACGTCACTGTAAACTGATGAAAAGTTGCTGTGGTTTTGGAAATTGAAAGGAAAATATAAAAGTTCGTCATAATAATGTTCAATAAAAGATGAATAAGACTTTCACGTTCTGACAGATATTTTTTCAGGCTTTATCAAGTATTGATAACTCTGTTCTGTTTGAATTCTAGCATTGAATGTTACAGAAAGATTAATTTATTTGACAATATATGATTCTACTAACATAAAAGGTTTCAAACAGAATACCATTTCTTTTTAAATGCAGTATGTCTGTTTTATACAAATTGAGGAAATCACATTTATTCAGACATTTTTGAGTTTGCCAATTATAGATAATTTTCTTACTATCTCGCTAGATATGCACCTATACTTTCTGAGATCACTTTGCCCTTACGCGAATTATTGGCAAAGTATGGGTCAGTCACAGTGGCAAGCTTATGATTAGATGATTGATATCATAACGCAATGAAAACTCCTGTATTTGCTTTCTATGACCCGGTTAACCCTTATTGTTGCAAACCGACCCCAGCAGGTCAGGACTTGAAGATAAACCTATAGGCTATGTCGGTCTTACGCCAAGCCAAATGAATTATGCTATGATTGAGTATGAGTGTCTTGGACTGTTATTTGGCTTGGCGAAATACGCCTGTGGGTCTATGTAAAAAAGGTCAAGGTCGTCACGGACCAGTTACCTGTAAAAAATCCTTATTTGCTGCACCTGTTAGGCTACAACGTCTGCTCTTAAGCATTTCGCAGTATGATATAGCTGTCACTGATAGGCAAGGAATTCAGATTCTTGTACCAGATACTTTGTCCAGGTTACCGGTCAAGCATACAGACCGGTCTCGGACAGAAACTGTTGATGTCCAGGTTAATATAGTCAAAGAACGCTTACCGATGAATACCGGAAGCTGCAAGAAATCAAGGTCAACACTAACAGAGACGAACAACTTTTGTCTCTGAAACATGTCATTATTGAAGGTTGGCCAGATAAGACTGGATTTCTGGAACTATAGGGATGAGCTTACCGTCATTGATGGGGGTAGTCAGGATGGGTCACAAATTTGTTGTTCCTAAATCCCCGAGTGCAGACTTGATGTCAAAACTTCGTTCTTAAAGTCATACGGGATTAGAGAAAACAATAAGTAGAGGAAGTGATATTGCTTTCTGTCACCCAGGAAATTAAAAATCTCGTTTTGGAATATCCTGTATGTTTGCAACACCGAGACTCAAACCAGAAAGAACCTTTTGTCTACATTCAAGTCCCAGAATACCCATAGCAGGTAGTTGGTAAAGACCTATTTCAGTTCAATGGAAAAGACTTTCTGATAGTCAATGCCCATTATTCATTCACATTACTTTGAGGTCAAAAAGTTGCCTAATTGTAGAAGTTCTATAGATATAAGCAGACTCAAGGGCATATTTGCTAGATTCGACATGCCAGAAATTGTAGTGTTCGATAATGGGCCATACTATGCGTCTCATGAATTTGCAAACTTTGAAAAGCTCTGAGATTTTTCACAAGTTCTTACTACAGGTCCTGCAATGGTTTTACGAAGGCGTACGGAAATTTTGCAAGCCAGGTCATCAGACACAGGCCCAGTGATAGGAATCCAAGAATATAGGGTTACAAGATTAAAAATATTTTCTTCTCACCCAGTGAAATTATGTCCCAGCGTCAAATTAGGTCAGTGTTGCCTATATGGCTCCCTTCGAATATAGCTCCTCTTGCAAAAATTGGAGCTATAAACGGAACACATGCAGATTCGTTTCGCACATAGCTCCCCAGTCTAGTTATGCACTGACCACGTAGTTGTTAATTCATTTAAATGATTAAAGATATCGAGATTAATTCTAAAATGCGACTTAAAATATATACGTATCCGCATTCTACGTTAAGTAATGTATGTGACGTTGACGCTAGGAATAGCTATCGGCATTCACATTTTTAAACGAATACTGAGCTGCAATGCCAAGTCTATTTTTATATAGCTGAACAGAAAGAAAACAGAGCTGGAATGACAGACTTAATCTTTCATAGTAATAAATGACTCTTGATCTTGAATGCGGAGTTTGAGAGTCATGCTCAGTGTGTCACGACATTGTCTCTAAGACATATTAAAACAATTGACAATGACAGACCGGTTAGAAAATTTAAGTAGCATTTGACCAGTGTCTGACAAGATAACAAAATTACAAGAATAAACAAATGCCTGGACACCACACTTTCATTACTGTTATATCATTTAATCCATGTTTAGGGAGTCATTCGGAATTGTACATGCTTGCGTTCGTATATATAAAGCTCCTCTAAAGCAAGGGGCTATATACGAAAACGTGGTCAGGGAGCTATATCCGAAGGTAACTATATATAGGGTGTGACAAAGAACATGAAAATTCATTATAAATTATATGAGTAAATCTGGCAGGACAGTTAAAACACCGGCAAGTTTAATTGAAACAATGTAACATGATACCATTAGTGAGCGGAACACGCGTGCTATGTAAACAATAAACAGAGGTAATTAAGTGCTTATATATTACAAATTTAAATATGCCATTCATGGAGAATTATAGTTAATTTTATTCTTTATTTCAGACTTTCGACTTTCAGAAATACTGTTCTTTGTTTGTTTCTTTTTGCCAAAAAAGAGGGGAAATACACTCAATTTAGGATGTCTGCTTCAGCAGTTGTTAACGCACACTCATATAATAATCTTGCACTTACAGTAAGAATACTCCTTTGGTAATTCTTTACAAAAAGACAACTCATGCCTCTTTTTTGACTTTTTGAATAAGGAAATGTTATCTAATTCTTAACGGTATATAATAAGATAAAATTAGATCCATCATTATCTTATGTTTAACGATTAAATCTTCAACAACATTTTAAAGTATCTTTAATCAATCCATGGATCAGTTCGTTGTTTACATTTGACAAAAATATAATGGTTCCATTATTACCCAACATTACTGACCTCCTAAAACTTTGCCCGAAGGAATCTTTATTGGCGGGAACATAATGAGATTTTTCCGTGACGATGAGATATATTTCCTGTAATTGCATTTGCTACTTCCTGTTTCATGCACCAATGTCAATTATCATTTTATTGTTTTATTTTACCAAATAACATTTTCATTCAACCGGGCATAATGAAAAATAGATAGATAACTGAAATTCTACGAACTAGTACATGCAACGAAGAATAACTGAACTTAAAATACCTACAAGTTTCAGAGAATTACATAATACACTGTACTTTCTTGACTTTAGCTAGTGCCGACGAGTAAGCTAGATGACTTCTCCACATTAAATAACTCGACCGACTCTATTACAAAGTGCTATGGCATTGACCACTCGGGCAAGGTAGCCACTATTATAGTTTATGCTAATAAAATAAACTCCGGACGAAGCTCAGAACGATAATTATATGCTTCTT
Organism: Mercenaria mercenaria; assembly: GCF_021730395.1. Taxonomy (NCBI): domain Eukaryota; kingdom Metazoa; phylum Mollusca; class Bivalvia; order Venerida; family Veneridae; genus Mercenaria; species Mercenaria mercenaria. The sequence goes on along the minus strand of NC_069377.1, from coordinate 40,649,476 downwards.
TCCTGAGACTCACGTCTTGTAGTAACGTAAGCATAAAAGCCGATTAATTATATATTTATGAAGTACCATTATGCAATTTATTGAGATCTGTGGTGCTACGATAAATAAGCCAGTTTTGTTAATCGTGTACACTTTTTAAGCAACAAATTCAAAGTCTATCACACGATCCTTTTGAAACATAGAATGTAACAACTCAAAACAACAACAACAGACACGGTTTGACCGACTTTATCAAATATCACTTAATAAGTAAACGCCTCCCAGCAATCTGTATAAGTGGAATTTTACAGTACAGAAGATAGTAGGTAGGGATAGATTTCTCGGAAGCACAGAGCACTAAAAACACAACATACGAGCCACGCATTTGCAAAGTAGACCCACAACAAAAAAGAAGCTGTAATCACCCGGAAAAATATTTCAGACGGCTTGCTTCAAAATTCTAACAAGTATATATAAATTTATGCAAAATATAGGTAGAGGGGGAGGAAGTAGAAAGGGGGGGGGGGGGGGCGCGGGAGGAGGGGGTTGAAGGGGAAAGTAGAACAAGGATGAATATACAAAGGGAATGCTACGTTCGTTAATCAAACCTTGAATACAACTCTTAATCCCAATGAACACCGAGTGCAGGTACGGGGAATCTTTTTTTACAGCCGCCACTCGGCACTAAAAGACTGGTGTTGTGAAAGTTAATGATAACTAAAAAGAAGATTTGTTGGAAGGATAGAAGCAAAATAATAGCAGACTTTGTTTGATTGAGTCTGTGCATGAGTAACAATGATTGCTCACTAAATACTTTAAAGAAGATCGTATGAAACTTGGCGGTGTGACGATTATCTGAGCAGGTTATTTGAATACATGGTACATGTATAATTTTTTTTATAAGCAGACAGTTTAATTCATATCCAATGTAAATATGCCTATACTTGTATAACTGATTTCATTTCTAATTTTGATTTCTACCAACAAAATATCAAACAAAGACAAAAGGGGCATTGGCGAAACAAATGTATTTTTAAATTAGTACAAAATATATTATCCAGACAGTAGTGCATACATATATCATGATTCTTATTGGTAGAAAAATAATAGCAAACACGTAACAAGAATAAGGTAGTATTTATACGCGCAATGTATCATTTAAACGAACAGTAGGTGCATTGAATTTGTTTGGAGGTTACAAATGGACACAATGAGGCAAATAATTTTAATTTGTGTAGTATTTTGTTCCTACGCGAGCGTTTTAGCAAGTAAGCCATGTGCTTTCAGCTCAATGTTAGACAGTGAAAACAGTTTGAACGGATCAAATGATACCTTAAACGGAAATCTGATTTTCCTTTTGACGGGAAATCAGAACAACTGTTCAATTGACCTGGATTTCATCGATGAACAGGCACACCGTCATACCCTTAAAGAAGTTGATAAACAAAATTCTGGTGAAACTGAGAAGTTTAAAGAATACACATATAACTTTCTTTGTGACAATAACATGGCTGTGCATTTTGTTAGAAATAGCATGAGCGTTGTTGGAAAATTGAAACTATCTGTTGCGTTATTGTTTTCGAGGTGTGATGTGTATTTGAACGAGTTGTCGTTGTTTCTAAAAAATGGCTTTATTCGGTCAATTTCACAAAGAAATAACTTCCTTTTGCATGCACGGTCTCAGAAAATAGGTTGTCCATTTGCTAAATACATACAAATAATTGCCGCCAACATCGAATGCGATGACGTGACATGGACCCATTTTTTCTGGGAATTATGTAATGAAATCTTCGAAAATGTGAATACTCTTCAGTTGAGAGCATGCAAGACAAACCATTTCAGGCTGAAGTCAAAGTTGTTGGTCAAGAAATTTCCGAAACTTCAGTCACTGCAGCTTGTGAATATTGACCTGGCAACACAAATGAGGTTTCCATGGACACAGTCTCATATTGATGCTGCAGATCAAGATATCGTTAAATTTGAATCCAGTGAGAATGGAACCAATATCACAGTTACCGCAGCGGGAAGAACTATTTGGATACGCAAGTCAGAAATGGACATCAGTAACATGTTGCATCTGAATGGTAATATAGCGGAAATTGTCATCAACAACGCAGTTATTGAACAAAATGAAAGCCAGATGTTTAAATACGTGACTGGACTTCAAAGGGTGGACTTGTCTAGTAACAACTTAACAGAAATTAACGAATTGCTGTTCAAAAATCAGACTGAAATACAAAGCATCCATCTTAAGGAAAATAAATTAAGCAGTCTTCCATGGCATGTTTTTAAAGATCAGCACAAACTGTTATTTCTTGATTTGTCTAATAATATACTGTCATCGATCGATTCTAATTTACTGAAAAACCAAAGATATCTTCAAGAGTTACACCTGGAAACCAACCGACTACATCTTTTACCAAAAGACTTTCTGAAAGAACAAATTCATTCCCTTAAGTTCTTGTATTTGCATTCAAATCCTTTAAAGACGATCCCAGTTATGCCATTCTATGGAACAAAACTTGACATCATTGATATTCATAATAGCAATGTAACTGGAGAAAACTTTGTGGAACTACTGAATACTCTATATTTTCCCGACTTTCAAACTGCTAGAGTTGAATGGAAAGAGTCTGATCCCAGTTACAAAGTTGGTAAAGATCCTCTACGACGATCTGTATTTGACTTATCCTTTTGTGAAATAAGAATCATCCCCTTTGATTTAGTAGCCCAAAATATGTCCATTTATAATTTTGTGCAATTGTTTATCTCATTCCACATAAAAACAGTCGGAAATCCGTTGACATGCGACTGTCACTTGTATCCTTTGAAACTGTTGCTTTCGGACGTGAATGACACGAAGATGGACTGGACGTGTATGTATCCGCAAGAACTACAAGGAAAGGCAATTGCAGGTTTAACCGAGCATGATCTTTACTGCTCGGTCAAAGATACAGACTGTCCTGAACTGTGTAGTTGCTATATCAGGTATGACCTCTCCATTATAATTGTTGACTGCAGGAATATCAAAATGTCAGCATTACCTTTGAAAATGCCTAACTATCCTTTGGAATTATGGTTTAAGAATGCCAGTGTCTTGAAACTGGAACCAAGAGACTATCTGCTTAACGTATCTGTGTTAGACTTGTCTGAAAACAGATTGACGAACATATCATCATTAGTAGCAGCAAAATTAAAAAACGTGGCCATTTTAAAATTAGAAAACAATTACTTGACATCGCTGCCGGTTCAGATTAAATATACAAATATCAGCAGACTATCTTTAGCCGGAAATGCTTTCATGTGCGACTGTCATACAAGGTGGATGAAAGCCTGGTTACAAGATAAACAATGTCCGATTACAGACAGTAAACTCATTAAATGTACTGACAATAACAAGAAAGTGAACAAAATTATAAAATTTCCGGATTCTATTTTTGTATGCAACGAGATAAAAGTACCGAGTATTGCAGAACATGTTATATTTCCGTCTGTCGTAATCGGATCCATATTGTTCGTGATAACGGTCCTGTCACTGACCATCTATTTCCAGAGATTTACTGTAAGAGTTTTGCTTTATATGTTCTTCGGAGTTAGTGTCTGCGACGCCTTTACAGATAACCCAGATGACGTCAAACATGACTGTGTAGTCATCTATGACAAAAATGATGAAGACTTCGTGGAAAATAACATCAAAATACATTTACAAGAATCGGATTACAAAGTAGCAGATATGTATAGAGATCCTGTAATTGGTTTTACGTTTGTAGAAGGAATTAGAAAGCTTATCAACAAGTCAAGAAGAGTTATATTTTGTATGACAATGCAAAGTTTACATTCTGAATTAATGATAACTTTATGGAGCATCGCTTCTGAACGAGCTATGAAAAATCACATTGGATCTGTAATTCTTATCGTTGACAATGACTTCAAAGCTAGCTGCAGCGAAGAAAACATGAACTTGTACATAAAAAGTGGCAGATATATAAAAATGGATTCTAAACTATTGCACAAAAGCATAGAATATCTTATGTCATCAAATATACGGTTAAATCAAAACAAGGAAGTAAACGATCCTGAAGAAAATAACTTTGAAAATAATGAAGTTTGTGAAATTCATTTATGTGAACACATTCTACATGCTACTGCAGCTGGTGGGCAGGAAAACTTGGCAGAAGGGAAACATGACATTTATATAGTCTATCCCGACGTTATAGAAGAATTGCACCAATTAACTAGGTACGAGATTATCCCATTCCTTCAAGAAAACAAGCAGAATGTGTGCATTCTTCAGGATGATTTTGTATTTGGAGAAGATATAAGATTCGGTATCGAACCTAAACTTGACGAAGCAAGGCACGTGATCTTCATTATATCAAATGAAACCTTGGAAGATGACGTCAGCCAGTTCGTATTGACCAGCATTCTTACCAAAGCTGTTGTAAGTGGCAGTAATTATCTGTTGCTCTTCTCATATGGCCAGATTGATGTGGACAAGATGCCAGAGAATTTGAAGAAATATGTAAACAGTTATATCACAGCTAGTGTAAATGATCCTAACTATAAAGAACGTATGCTAGAAGCTCTCAAGATTGAAGAAAACCATAGCGAAAAAGAAGAAACTGACAGTGTAGTGATAGAAAACTATGTAGATGATGTCAATTTAATTTGACAAAGCGCATATACATTATTTTGTAGTTAAGTCCATATTGCAGTAATTAAGTATATAATGTACTGGTGAATGTTTATTTTATAATTTCGCGACAAGGAGATGCATGGTTTTATTTTATAATTGTGAGGTGATTCATGGTTTAGTATGATTTCCAACACAAATAAATTTAAGATGTATCCGAATTGTCTGAGTTTGGTAAAAATGTCTAATCTTATAAACAGCTGAGACTGCAAACTTTAAACGAGCAAAACAGATATAAGGAAGTTTATACAAATTAAATGAGAATTTAAACATACACACAAAACAATAATCAGATCAAAATATCAAAGTTCGTAACATTACTAAGAGGCGTCTTTACAAAGCTGCAAGCACGCATTAAGTTTTGATTAAATCAGAAAAAGAAAAAATGTTGACCTTACTAAACAGCCGCAAATAATTTGAAAAGAAATCAAACAAAGCTACAAATACTGAAATATGTTTTGTTGAAGTACAAGTGAATAGCCATAATATAAATTTTAATTTTGTTTAGTTACTCAATATTGATATCGAAGGTGGTATCCGTTAAAAGAGATAAAAGAGCTTGACTAGAACAATTAATTTCTGAGATATTGATTGAATATAGAACCATAGCTTCAGTACTTTATAAATCATATATTAATAACCATATTTGAATGACCTGTGGTGAAAGGGTATCATTGCACTTGTACACAAGGATTTTATAAAAGACATTCTGTCTCATGTCACTGCGTCATCCATATGTGGAGAAGTTGGAAGTTTCTTGCGGAGAACAGGTTAACACTGGTACAAAATCAAGGAACATGGTTAGGTTAACTGGCTGTCATTACATAAATGAAATACTACCAAATGGTATTTATTGTCATATGGGTACCGCTCTCAAAGCATTTTAATGATGTTTTTGGTATGCAATTGCACACCAGGTTTTAACATATCGTATTGTTACACGGTTTTTAGAAGAGATAGATGCATTTAGTGATTAAGTTCCATTATCGATGAAATGATTTAATATGAAATAATGAAGGTGTATAAACATCCTAATTTTTTTTAAGTTGATGTATTATTGTATATAGGTATGTAACGTAGTATGTAAAACCTTTTGTCTGTGTAGAGTTATTTAGACAGCATTATAGGCTTAAAACTAAAGGAACAAATCTCACCTTTGTTTTGTTTTTCGTAAATGGAAGCAGAATGATTCAGTATATTGAAGCATTTGTATAAGACATATACATATATCTTAAGAGCTGATTGCTTATAGTACATTTCTTAAACCTGTGAAGGATAACAAACTCTGCTTTATATGTTGCAACATTTTCCTGTATCACATGATGGAACATTGCTGTTAAGTAAAGAAACTTTTTAAATACGGATTATTATAACAAAGTACTTGTAAAGGTACGCATCTTGGTGTAAACGTTTATCAGTTTAAAAGTCCTGTACTTTCAAAATCATTATTTGATGTTATTTTTGAATATCATAGAAAGTATGAAATTATTGAAAGTGCATGGTTTAACTAACATATATAAGGTTTGAAAAAGATTATATTTTTATTGACAAGTCCGTTTTATTGTTATAATAATTGAAGAAAACATGTATAGATATAATTGTGTTTGGTCTCATTTGACTAAATTTAAATCAATTATGAAACCAATTCAAAAGAATAAAATTGATTATTTATATGTCTATGTTTCAAAGACAAAAACTTATTGATAGTTTGTTGTATGCGTTTGTACATAGATTTTGAATATATAATATAATGTGATTTGTCATTTATACCATTCATACATTGATAACATAAACAAAAATATACCATATATACTTTTCTGTATTGTATCTATGGAACATATTTACATGAATGGCTACATCGTTACGTATTTGTTTTTCCTTCAATTCAATATTTGACTTGACATTTTACCAGCATAGGTGAGCTAGTGTGATCAATAACAATATAACAATACATCGTTTGTCGTCCCCTCAACACATCTCTTGTGAAGCCATTAGTTTATATACCCAATACCATAAAATAGGAGAACAATATCATAATGTGTATATTATTTCTTTTCGAAAATATGTTGACCTGTTTTGAAAAATAATTTCACTGGGTAAACCTTTACAAAGATTGTTCAGATTGATCTGATTCGTCAAAAAACATGGCCGTACGGTGGCACAGAGCAATCTGATCATCTCGGCCTTTATGCTACGCAACGTATTTACCGGAGAATACGGAAATGCCCGATGTTGCACGATTGTGGCACAGAGGTGACATTCACTACTCTTTTTTTTTTAATTGCACTTCTCTTTTTTATGTCGTTCCCACGAGATACTATCTCGAGGGAACGATTGAGTATGCCGTGGTAACGAGTTACTAAGTCGTGGGAACGACATAAAAGAGAAGGCAATTTTTTTTAAAAAGTATTGCATTGAAAAAAAGAGAGTAGCGCAATCAAAAAAGAGTAGTGTAATAAAAAAAAAAGAATAGTGCAATAAAAAAGAGTAGCGCATGCTAGCTATGTCGAGGGAATACGACTTACTAACTCGTGGGAACGAGTTAGCTTTGTCGTGGGAACGACTTGCTATCTCGTTCCCACGACATAGTAAGTCGAGCTAACTCGTTACCACGACATAGCTATCTCGTTCCCCCGAGTTAGTCAGCCAATCAAATTGTTTGTTATATTTATTATACCTGTGATCATCCTTCGAATCACTTCAGTTAAAGGGAACCCCACTTCTCACCATGATATCTTCAGTCATCTTCCATCATGGCGACTTTATTACAAAGGGAAGTATTTTATCATTTATAACAAATAAATATAAATTACGCATGTTACGTAAAATTTGATTGGTTGACTAACACGTGGGAAAGAGATAGCGACTTACTATGTCGTGGGAACGAGATAGTAGGTCGTTCCCACGATATAGCTAACTCGTTCCCACGAGTTACTAAGTCGTTCCCTCGGCATAGCTAGCATGCACTACTCTTTTTTTTATTGTACCTTTCTTTTTTTTATTACGCTACTCCTTTTTCAATGCAATACTTTTTACAAAAAAATGCACTTCTCTTTTATTTATGTCGTTCCACGACTTAGTAACTCGTTACCACGACATACTAAGTCGTTCCCTCGTGTTAGTATCTCGAGGGAACGACAAAAGAAAAGAGTACAATTAAAAAAATGAGTAGTGCATGTCACCTCTGTGCCACCGTATGATCGCCATAGTTCGTCGCTTATTGTTCCTATATGTATTTTTAAAATTTTAAAAATCTTCTTGTCAGAAACTGCTTGCCCGATTTTAAAATAATATTACACAAAGGTTTGTTATGTAACCCACTGCCAAGGTTGTTCCAATTATTACGATTCGTTAAAAACATAGCCGCCAGAGCTGAAGAATTTTTCTCTAAGCAGCAGATCTCCTAATCCGTTGGCCCATTGTTGAAATAATTTCAAAGAAAAGTTCTTTGAGTGTCTTCTACTAACAGTGTTCATATTATTCTCATCTGTCCAAAAAATGGCCACCAGAAATCTTCAAATGCCATCTCCTCCTGAACCACTGGTCTCATTACATAAATGTTCCTGGGGTGATCCTCCACTACAATTTCTGCTTTGTCAAAAAACAAAACAAGAACAACACAAATAAACAACAAGAACAACAACAACATGGCTCCTTAGAGCGAGTCTATAGTTTCCCCTAATTGGCTCGATTTTATTGTAATTTGACAGAAAACCTTTCTCGTTATGTATATCTGACATGAGCGATTTAGTATTGCCTTGACTCTGTGGTCTTATTTTTATAAGAAATGTCAGCCTTTACTGCACACAATGCCATTGCGTTTATAGCCTCGTGTTCACTGGAACTGTCGGCCTTTACTGCACACAATGCCATTGCGTTCATAGCCTCGTTTTCACAGGAACTGTCGGTCTTTACTGGACACAATGCCATTGCGTTTATAGCCTCGTTTGCACAGGAACTGTCGGCCTTTACTGGACACAATGCCATTGCGTTTATAGCCTCGTTTGCACAGGAAATGTCAGCCTTTACTGGACACAATGCCATTGCGTTTATAGCCTCGTTTACACAGAAAATGTCAGCCTTTACTGGACAACAATGTCATTGCGTTTATAGCCTCGTTTTCACAGGAACTGTCAGCCTTCACTGGGTACAATGCCATTGCGTTTATAGCCTCGTTTTCACAGGAAATGTCAGCCTGTACTGGACACAATGCCATTGCGTTTATAGCCTCGTTTGCACAGGAAATGTCAGCCTTTACTGGACACAATGCCATTGCGTTTATAGCCTCGTTTTCACAGGAAATGTCAGTCTTTGGTCAGAGACCACCAATTCAAAAAAGGACAGGGAACTTACTGGGAATGAGGTAAGTGTATACCTGGGAATAAGGTAACATCTGTGCGTTCTGATTGGTCAGTCATGTAAACAAACCCAGGAAGTGATTATTTTTTCAAAATTGATATTTTTTCACTGCATTTACAGTATTTTATTATACATTTTGACAAAATTTGCTACATTTTATGTGTATTGAAAAAAAGTTTTATCAAACGAATTTCTCCCGCCATGTCAATGATGTAAACAGGGGGTCATCTCATTCACAAGAAAATTACTTAAATAATTAAAGTATCACTATTCATATGTTTTTCGTCCGATATTTTGGTAGAACTAAGATAGTTCTTGAAAAACTTGCAATTAGATATACATGTTTCGATGTATGGAAGGCCGTACACGCCATAATGTTACAATGTAGGACTGATTACACCAAACCGGAAGTGACTACTCAGTGTTACATGTGAAGTAGTCCAAAATGTAGTTCCATGCTATGGATGAAATCTGGTATAATGAGTGACATGAGGAGGTGACAGTTATATTTTTGGCTTAGTTTAATTGCTTATTGTATTGAGAAAAGATCTAGACCATTTTCATTGTGAATTTCCTGGAATAAGTTTTATTCTTTGCGAAAAATGTCTACCTACGCGTAATTGCTAAACGGCTGTTTTCATGGGGGCATTTTTAGAGGGTGATGTTTCTCAGAACAGATTATTTTTCTTATATACAACATAACATGTCAATATTTTTCTATTTTTGATAAGAAGACATGTCATACTAAATGACCATATATGGTTTTCATATCATTGAAATGCTTTAAAGTGCTGAAAATGAGGTCTGAATATTTTATTGTTAATATGAAATAAATAAGGAATTGAATTGGTAGAATGTAACCTGTAAGTCTATGGGAAAACAATTGGTGGTCTCTAACCCTTTACTGCACACAATGCCATTACGTTTATAGCCTCGTTTTCACAGGAAATGTCAGCCTTTACACCAAGAGAAGTTTCTCATTTTGAAAAACAAATTACAGCCTTTACTTCAGATCAACAGCATTGTGTTTTAAAGGCTTTAACCTTTTTTTCGTAAGAAATGACGGTCTTTATATCAGGAAAGGTTTAAGTCTGGTTTTATAAGAAGTTCAAGGCTTTGCTTGAAGAACAACGTCTCTGTTTTTATAATTTCAGTTTCAGAAGAAATGTGAACCTTTATTGCAGAACAGCATTATTCTGGTTTAAGTCAAAAGCATGTTAGCTATTACAGGATAATGTTAAATAGTATCTGTTAAGTTTTCTTTAATGTTTTTGAACAAGCATTCAAAACTAGAACTACAGCAGGATCGGGAAAAGTTTATATACATGCAGTTATGTGTTATAATTTTGAAGCAATTGTCATGAGTGATCACAAGCTCCTCTAATAGTATTACTTTTTATCATTTTAAATATGTCACATTTTGATTTCAATACGATAGATCTTTATTCTTCTTTCGTTACTAAAAAGCTTGCTACTTTAACACTTCAAGATGTTTCAGTAAAATGAAGCGGGATGATGGATACTGCACCATCAGTCTATACTAATTGTTCACCTGTAATCTTTTGGTTTAAGGGAGCTTAAATACCTTTATAAGATCATAGGACATGACTTTCCAAGCAATGTGATGTTAGGACATACACGTGTGTGTCTTATTAGTAATAGTACGTTGACAATAGAACATTTAGACTCAACCCTTCAAGCTAGCTACGTTTTCCAAAAAGCACGTTGCCTTGTTATAATTAATGTTCATGCAAAGCAAATTTATTTAAATATATACCTGTGTATAGAGAAGCAATAACCGGATATAAAAATACTTGAACTATTTGATTTTGGCCTCTAGTCTTGTATGCGACACCTTGTCTCATGGTAAATAGTTTTGGTAAATTATTTGCATAACTATACTTCTATGCAATCTATGCAATGTTTAGATCGCGCGAGAAAATTATGGAAAATCTTTGATTGAATTGGGTTTTATGGCGCACAGTACAACAGTTTTGTTTCACATCTCATTTGTAACATCAAAATAAAACCATGCAGTATGGAATAAAAACTTTTATACCTGTTGGAATCACAGAGATACAGCAAAACTTATTAGTCGCCTCTTGTGATCAAGCAAAGGTAAGACAGTGGTTCCAGTTCTTTTCATACACAAATTTGTGATCTTAAGCTTTGAGCTAGGGTTCTATATCTTTCACATGGCACATTATTTGATAAATTAGAACAAGGGAAATACCGTTTAGGTGATCTCGACCTTTATTTAAGAGGTGTGCGACAAACTATCTTATTGTGGTGAATGACTGTGCCATTCTATTTGAATACCCTTCCTTGCATACGATTGTTACAGATCACACTCGAAAAATGATGTAAATGTTGATCTGATTTGGACTTTCGGAGAACAACACAGTACATGTGACAATAGAACATTTTGGCGCTAAAAAAACAGGACTAAATATTTTGGTTTCACATCTCATTTACATAGAAATAAAAACAAGAAGCATGGAAAAAGTTATGCAAGTTCTTTGACCACGACATTGGAGCTAGAGGTGTGTTATCTTCCACAGGACATATCACCTTGTTATGGTGAATATTTGTACCAACTGAATATCAATTTATCCATGCATAGAATTGTTTTTACTTCAGATGATAAGTGTTAGACCTAGATTTCATTTAAACTAACATTCTGACAAGGTTCCATATAGACCTGAAGGAGAAAATATGGCCTCTAGTGTTACAATGTTTTTCTAGGATTTGACCTAGTGACCCTAGTTGGTGACCATATATAAGATTTTATGAAGAAATTCCGAGATTATGACCACGTATTCTGAAGTTCAGTTAGAAATTGTGGCCCCTGAAATGTTAATAATGTTTTCTATGATTTAACTTAGTTTTATTTACCTTAGACCTGACCTAGATTTTATCAAGACAAACATTCTGACCTCAAGGCTTTCCTAGGATTTTGTCCTAGTGACCTAGTTTTTAATCTCTGACGACCCAGTCCTGAATTTCACTTAGATTTATTAAGACAAACATTCTGCCCATGTATCATAGAGATCAAGAAGAAAATTTACCAGCAGCAGCGTTAACGAAGTTTCCTTTTCTATTATTTCACCCAGTAGCTTAGTTATAGGCCCCGAGATTGCCAAGTTTCAACCTTGACGTAAACTTTTCATGAAGACCAAGTAGAAGAGCTGTCTCATGACAGCACGCTGGACTATTCGAAGGTTTGTCGGTAAAATAGATTTTCTATCTAAGAATAGGTATATTGTCCAGTCATGTAAGAGTTATGGGACTTGATGCTGTGATCTTATACAATCGCACCTAACATCGGTGTAAAGTATCAAATAAGTATCTGCATTAATTTTGGAGATAGTAATTGGATATGTACCTTTCACCATGTTTCATTCACCTCAATTATGAGTGTACAAGTTTCAGTAACTTTGGAGAAAGCAATTTGTATGTAAAACTTCAACAAAGATTTTCTAAACTTCAACAAAGATTTTCTAAGTTCAAGACTGGGAATAATTTTGTTAAAATTCATGTAAGAGTTATTGGACTTGATGGCGTAACCATGTGTTATTATTTGAAAGATGTGTGTGAAGTTTTGTCATAGCATCTACAATGGTAAAAACAAGCTTTGCTGGAACCCCCGTTTTTGGTAATTTAGAAGGCAAAATCCAGTAAATATTGCTATTCTGATAAAAACACGAGGGTAAAAATGCGTTGGTCGCTCGTGGGTTCTACTGAGGGCACGACCACATCTTCTCATATGACACGACTTGTTCTCCCAGGCTGGTTCAAATAAGCTTGAAGTGTTAAAACTAAATAAAATACTTAAACAAGTGATCATTAACTCTAGACTGATTTGCAAATTTACAACCAGGGCCCAGTTGTTCGAAACTTTAACCGGCTGTTAAACTAACCGCTGGTTAAATTTTGATTCAAAACACTAGTCCTGATGGGAGAAACAAGTATGATGTTTTAATTTTATTGTAAAGATTTTCCAGAGCTCACAATTCTTAACTTCTATTTTTGTTTTTCATAGTCTTCTAAAATGTCGAAAAATAACCCTAAAAGTTAATCAACTGTTTGCTTAATCGCCTGTTTAAAGTTTCAAACAACTGGCCCCAGATCAGATGATCCTAGAGCTACTGGAGAGTCTCTACATGAACATGCAGACCCAATCAAACCAAGTCTGGTTGCATTCTATGCTTCCAAGGGATCTTTTTACAGATCTTATTGATAGCAGAAGAGTCAAACATAATTCCTTTGTTCAACTGCTTTATTGCACAGATTCCATATTATCTACAAATCATTAGTAATAACATATATTAGTACAAAGATGTATGTTATAAACATAAATAATAATGCATTTATAAATCAATCAATGTAATTTCCACATTAGGAATATCCATGTTGATCTATTGAATACTATAACGTGAATACAATATGATTTTAATACATATATGTTTACATAGTGCCCTGTACAACCGATTTAAGATCTTTTAATGGGTCATTGTCAATGCATGTTTTTAAATGATAACTTTTGAATTTCAATCCAAATCATTCTTCAGTAATATGCCTTAAAATCACATATTCTTAATATTTTTACTTTCATTTCTAAAATGTTTTACATGCCAAATTCCAGTATACTGTTTGTAGCCTGGTAGAGTATGCATATTATGAGAATTCAAAGGCTGTATTTGTCCCAGGCAATAAACTGAAATACTCTTATTACTCATGGCAATACAGACCTGTCAAATGATGTGCATAAAGCTGAAAAGACATACAGGAGCTGATTTTTATAATACAAAAATGAAGTTTCGATTTCATTAGCCCAGCAGATAAATTACCTTGTAGAGTTAATATATAATCATATGACTGCGAAAACCTAGACATTTACTGAAATAGGAGTTTACTGGACACTTTTACAACTTTTTCACCCTTTCCAAGTTTTGGAGTGGATACCACCCACATCCCCTATCCCCCTACCTATATGGTTTCAACTTAATCATGAAATATCCAAGTCAATCCAGAATGCAATAATAAAATATCTTACAACAAAATACAGAATTTGCAAAGGCCACATTGTTAAGAATCCTTTAATGGCAATGGAAACAAGAGGGTCATGATGACCCTGGATCTCTCACCTGAGTAATATGAGCTGCATGTTTCAAAGATCAAACTGATGATAAAATGTTAAGAAAGTCAGTAGGTCACATTCATGGTCAATGAAATTCAGTTTTACGATTGGTGTGCAAAACTGTGTATGTCATCAAAATTTCAAGGCTGTTTCTTAAAAAACAAGAAAGTAGGTCAGTAGGTCAAGGTCACAGTCAAGTGACATCATATTACTTGGGGTCATAAGGTAATTATAATTAAACAGTCTTGGAAATAGGATCAAATGATTTTTTAAGTATTTTTTCCTATATAACCCACATAGTAACTAAGTGTCCCCAGGGCGGGCCTCTTTTAACCCCAGGGGCATAATTTGAAAAATTTGGTAGAGGACTACTAGACAATGCATCATGCCAAATTTCAAAAGCATAGGTCGTATGGTTTCAGACAAGAAGATTTTTAAAGTTTTTTTCCTATATAAGTCTATATAAAACTTAGGACCCCCACGGCAGGGCCTCTTTTCATCCCAGGGGTACAATTTGAACAATTTTGGTTGAGGACCATAAGACAATGCTACAAACCAAACATCAAAGGTCTAAGTGTTGTGGTTTCAGACAAGAAGATTTAACACTTTTTTTCATATATAAGTCTATGTAAAACTTGGGACCCCCGGGACGGGGCCATATTTGACCCCATTCTCTTGCACTTCCGGTGATATTTCATTTAAAGTGAGGATCACGAACGACAACTCTGCTCGGAGATTGATTTGACCCTAGAGGGATAATTTGAAAAATTTTGGTAGAGGACCACTAGATGATGCTACATACCAAATATCAAAGCCCTAGGCTGTGTGGTTTAGTACAAGAAGATTTTCAAAGTTTTCCCTATATAAGTAAATATAAACCATGTGACCCCCGGGGCGGGGCCATATTTGACCCTAGGGGATTAAATTTGAATAATTTTGGTAGAGGACCACTAGATGATGCTACATACCAAATATCAAAGCCCTAGGCCGTGTGGTTTAGTACAAGAAGATTTTCAAAGTTTTCCCTGTATAAGTCTATATAAACCACGTGACCCCCGGGGCGGGGCCATATTTGACCCTAGGGGGATAATTTGAATGATTTTGGTAGAGGACCACTAGATGATGCTACATACCAAATATCAAAGCCCTAGGCCATGCGGTTTTGTACAAGAAGATTTTCAAAGTTTTCCCTATATAAGTCTATATAAACCATGTGACCCCCGGGGCGGGGCCATATTTGACCCTAGGGAAATAATTTGAATAATTTTGGTAGAGGACCACTAGATGATGCTACACACCAGATATCAAAGCCCTAAGCCCTTTGGTTTTGGACAAGAAGATTTTTAAAGTTTTTCCTTTCTGCATGGAATTCAATTCTTTGAACAACTTTGAAAGAGGGCCACCCAAGGATCATTCCTGTGAAGTTTGGTGTAATTCTGCCCAGTGGTTTTCAAGAAGATTTTTATAGAAAATGTTGACGGACACACGACGGACGACGCACGACGGACATTGAGCAGTCAAAATAGCTCACCATGAGCCTTTGGCTCAGGTGAGCTAAAAAGTGGTACTATTTACGAAATATCACCTTTAGAAAAACCTTATCTGTGAATATCTAATACTAGATGCCCACGGGCAACATGTCGAGCCCGCCCGCTGTCAAAAGGACTGGGAGTTGCACATGACACTCCCTGTCTCACTGAGGCAAACACTTATGCCAAATAAAAAAGAGATTGCAAAAACTTACAATATAAGTTATTTAAAGTAACAACAAAGGGACATAAATCTTAAAAAAAAAAATCTAAGTCCACACAAAAATCCTCACCAGTAGAGATAGGTCAAAATTCACCTGAAAACTGGATGTAACATGCATGTTGTACTACAGAAAAGTGGTCTTGTTTTTTCCCTATGACCAGTAATAAAAAAGTTACGAATATAAGCTATTTATAGTAACAACAAAGGGAAGTAATTCTAGGAACTTGCGCATGACACTCCGTCTCATGATGATGAACAAGTGTGCCAAGTTACATCAAAATCCCTCTATGCATCAAAAAGAAATGCTCCAGACAAAGTCATTCTTGTATCTAACTTTTGACCACTAAGTGTGACCTTGACCTTAGACCTAGGGACCTGGTTCTTGCGCACGACACTCCGTCTCATAGTGGCGAACATTTGTGCCAAGCGACATCAAAATCCCTCCATGCATGAAGAAGAAATGTTCCGGACAAAGTTGTCATTCTTGTATCCTTTGACCTCTAAGTGTGACCTTGACCTTAGACCTAGGGACCTGGTTCTTGCGCAAGACACTACGTCTCATGATGGTGAACAATTGTGCCAAGTTACATTAAAATCCTTTCATGCATGAAGAAGAAATGCTCCGGACAAAGTCATTTTTGAATTTGACCTTTGACCTGTAAGTGTGACCTTGACCTTTTAGATACGAACCTGGGGTTTACGCATGACACTCCGTCTCACTGAGGTTAACATTCATGCCAAATATAAACAAGATTGCTCCATGCATGTCAAAGTTATGGTCCGGACAAACAAATCCGGACGGAGGCACGGACGCACGCACGCACGCACGCACATACACCGAACAGCCATTTGGATAACTATGTCTTCACATCCGCAAGCGGGCTCGACAAAAACTATTATGCTGATACAATTATGAAAAACTGGCTGAATAAAATAATAAAGTGACAATTATTGCTTCCTAAAAGAGAATATACATATAAAAAATAAGCTTAAATTACATGAATCACATGAAAAAAGCTACCAGTATGTTAAAGTTTTAAATGTGGCTTTCAACAAGATACCTTGTTGTCACATGGTCCTTGTTGCCTTGTTGAGGAAAACAGTTAGTGAGGTATATGCATGTATAATGAAGTAGGAAATACATCAGTTTTGTACAGTAGTCTGAAGGTGGCATGCCAAAATATGTTTACATAAAATGTGACTGAATATTCAAAATGGCGTCTAAAGCATTACCATTGGTCAATTAGTTAAGTGTACATGCTCATAGGATAGTCATTCTCGCATACCAGATGTCTACCGTGGTTCCCCGGATGAACCTCTGGCACATTTCGCCGATATTTGTGGTTTGGTTACATTACAGGTAAAACGTTTCAGCCAATCAGCGTCGTTTCGCCACAAAATGTAGCGAACCAATCAAAATCGTCCGTGAAAAGCGTGACCGCGTCCTTTCATATCGATGCCGACTTACGAGGAATATTATTTCTTCAGGTAAATTTCTTAACATCGAATAACAGAAATAAATCTTTATTAATCGCAATCATGGAATATCACCTTTATCCATCGTTAGCAACTACCTTGCTTACATATTGTTTGAAATTTCAATTCGACGTGCCAAATAGTGGCGAACATTGATTGGCTGAAACTTCTCCCGGTAGTAATTACGAGTGCGCATGCTCACCAAATAAACGACAGAAATAAATCAGAGGTTTGTCTCGGGATTTTGACGAACATCTGATGGATGAGAATGAGGATAGTATGCCAAACATCTTGGAAACATACCTTCAAATATGACAATTCAAAGATTTTGTACATTTGTGAACAATATTCAAAACACATAAACCATGTGAGATCACAAGTTATAGGTTCTTAAATAACGCTTACAACTCAAAAGGAAAAATCAAATCAATTATACATAGTTATGTGTGAATGAACCTTTCATGTTTGTGTAACTTCTTTATGATGACAAATATATAAACAATTGTTATCGTAAACAAACAGTACATGAATCTGTAATTTGATGGAAAATTTAGAATTGAAAAAATTGTCAATCACGTTTAACATAGTTCATATAGACTTGATAGCAAGAAAAGATTGAAGCATGTCTGAATCAATATCTTGTCTGTTTCCTGAAAATAATGGTGAGGTTTTCAGTGTATTAGCCTACACTAAACATAAATACAGAGAAAATATCTGTTTGTAATAAATATAGGGACAATATCATCTGTTTATCATAAACATAGGGGCAGTATCATCTGTTTATCATAAACATAGGGACAATATCATCTGTTTATCATAAACACAGGGACCATATTATCTGTTTATCATAAACATCGGGAAAGTATCATCTGTTTATCATAAACATCGGAAAAATATCATCTGTTTATCATAAACATCGGGAAAATATCATCTGTTTATCATAAACATAGGGATAATATCATCTGTTTATCATAAACATAGGGACAATATCATCTGTTTATCATAAACATCGGGAAAATATCATCCATTTAAATGTTCCCATATACCCGGTTCCTATAACCACACATCTGATGAACAACTACAAATTATTGCACAGTAAATATCAACAAATAATGTTTTCTTCAACAAACAAAATGTGAGCAAAGTGCATGTATAAGACTTGTGTTCTATGATTTGTCAGAAAATTATGTTGTTAAGCATGAGAACAGTTCAAACAAGTGAATGAAGTATTGCCAAGAAATACAAAGTCCCCTACTGGAAGGCACCTAATTTTCTCTACTGCAGTATAACATAATGAACTGATATCTATCAATGATGTATAAACGATATTGTACTAGATATACAATCACTTGGATTAAAATTTATAGATATAAAAACCTACAGTTGTTTTCATATGGCATTTTTTTGCCCAATTATCAAAAAAGGTGTCATAAGTTATTTATAGTAATAACAATGGGGAAAAAAATGTAAGTCCACAAGAAATTCTTTACCAGGTAGAAATAGGTCAAAATGCTCTTAAAAATTGGATGTAACATGCATGTTGTACCACAGAAAACTGGTCTCGATTTTTCCCTACGAACAGTAATAAATGAGTTACAATATAATCTATTTACAGTAAAAACAAAGGGACGTAATTCTAAAAACAAGGGTGCCTCACGGTGGTGAACATTTGTGCCAAGTTACATCTAAATCCCTCATTGCATGAAGAAGAAATGCTCCAAACAAAGTCATTCTTGTATTTGACCTTTGGCCTCTGTGAGACCTTGACCTTAGACCTAGGGACCAGGTTCTTGTGCATGACACTCTGTCTTATGGCGATGAACATTTGTACCAAGTAATATTAAAATCCCTTGAAGGATTGTTGAGTTACAGACTGGACAGGAAAAAAAGCCCTTTTGGCCTTTGACTTCAAAGTGTGACCTTGACCTTGCAGCTAAGGGCTCAGTTGCGCACAACACATTGTCTCATCAAGGGGAATATTTGTGCAAACTGATATTCAAATCCTGTTTTGCATGACAAAGTTATTGACCGGACAGGAAAAAGTCCCAATGACCTTTGATCTCAAAGTGTGACCTTGACCTTTAAGCTAGGGTTCTGGGTGTTGCGCATGACATGTCGTCTTATCATTGGAAACATTTATGCCAAGTAATATTAAAATCCCTTCATGGATGGCAGAGTTCTGGACTGGACAGGAAAAAACCCTATTAACCTTTGACCTCCAATTGTGACCTTGACCTTTGAGCTAGGGGTCCGGATTTTGCACATGACACATCGTCTCATCATTGGAAACATTTATGCCAAGTAATATTAAAATGTCTTTACAGACGGCATAGTTATTGACCAGACAGGAAAAATGCCCTGTCGACCTTTGACCTCCAATTGTGACCTTGACCTTTGAGCCAGGGGTCCGAGATTTGCGCATGACATGTCGTCTCATCATGGGGAACATTTTTGCCAAGTAATATTAAAATCCCTTCATGAATGACGGAGTTATGGACTGGACACGAAACAGACCCTGTTCATGCTATGTAAACATTTGACTGCCGAGTGTGACCTTGACCTTTAAGCTAGGGGTCTGAAAGTTGTGCATGACACATCGTCTTATTATGAGGTACATTTGTGCCAAGTAATATTAAAATCCATTCATGGATGGCATAGTTATGGACCGGACAGGAAAAAAGCCCTGTTGACATTTGACCTCCAACTGTGACCTTGACCTTTAAGCTAGGGGTCCAGGTTTTGCGCATGACACGTCATCTCATTATGGGGAACATTTGTGCTAAGTAACATTAAAATCCCTTCATGGATGACAGAGTTATGGACCGGACACGAAATTGCGGACGGAAAAGCGCATTCCTATAGTTCCCGAAACTGGTTTTCAACCAGTAGGGGACTAACAACCTCTAAACTGGAGACCAGTCTTTGAATGCAACCATGCGATTGATCCATTTCAAAATTGTACTTAGAAATAACCAATCAAATTCCGAGTTTTGAGACTGATCTCCAAACACAGTTCTATAACCTTTAACCCAGATTTAAGAGAATTAGGCATAATGATTACACATATCCTATGTAAATGATGGAATGATGCTAGTGATCATTTACAAATTCTAGGCAGGTTTAGATTTCATATTCATGTAGAAACAGTGTAACTTAAAATACAAACATCATGACACTGCTTCTACATGAATAGGAATCTAAACCTGCCTAGAATAAGATTGCTCCATGCATGTCAAAGTTATGGTCTGTACAAAAAATCCAGACGGAGGCACTCACGGACGCCCATACACCGAACAGCCATTTGGACAACTATGTCTTCGCTTCTGCAAGCGGGCTCGACAAAAATTAACATTTGCATCAGTTAATCTATTGAAACTCTACAATTACTAAACTGATGTCAACAATCAGCTATAAATAAAACTAGAATGTGTCTGTAGGACACAGGGTGTGCCCCCACTGGTACATTTGTCACAAATAAGGGGCAATAATTCAAATGTTTGCAATCTTAATGGGGTATAGCCTCAACAAACATTTTATGAAAAGGATTCATTATTCTAGGCCCTATACTTTTTGAGCTATGAGCATCACAAAAAAAATCCACTATTTTGGCTATTTCAAGGGCCATAACTCTGTAATAAGAGCTTAGATTCTCAAGAAGAATGCCAAGTGTGCCAGGTCACATCACGTTAAAGACTCCAGCAAGGTTTCCTGAATTTACATCTAATACTTTTTCAACTAGGCACATAATTAGGTGAAAAAGTACATTTTTTTCTATTTCAGGGGCCATAACTTTTAAAATAGGGGGTGGAGCCAGCCAAAAAATTAGAGGTGTGCAAGTTTATATCATGATAAAGACTTATGCAAGTTAAAACCGTTTATATTAAATACTTTATGAGCTAGGTGCGTCACAAGGTGAAAATGTACATTTTTGACTATATCAGGGGCCATAACTCTAAAAATAGGGGGCGGACCCAAATGAAAAATAGGAAGTGCGCAAGTTCATATCATGATTAAGACTCATGCAATGTTTCATGAATCTATATCAAATACTTTTTGAGCTAGGCATGTCACAAGGTGAAAATGTGCATTTTTGACTATTTCAGGGGCCATAACTCTGAAAATAGGGGGCGGGGCCAAATGAAAAATAGGAGATGTACAAGTTCATATCATGATTAAGGCTCATGTAAGGTTTCATGAATCTATATCAAATACATTTTGAGCTAGGCATGTCACAAGGTGAAAATGTGCAATTTTGACTATTTCAGGGGCCATAACTCTAAAAATAGGGGGCGGAGCCAGATGAAAAATAGGAGGTGCGCAAGTTCATATCATGATTAAGATTCAGGCAAGGTTTCATGAATCTATATCAAATACTTTTTGAGTTAGGCGTGTCACAAGGTAAAAATGTGTATTTTTGACTATTTCAGGGGCCATAACTCTGAAAATAGGGCGCGGAGCCAGACGAAAAATAGGAGGTGCGCAAGTTCATATCATGATAAAGTCTCATGCAAGGTTTCATCAATTTATATCAAATACTTTTCGAGTTAGGCACGTAACGAACTTCGGACGGACGGACGGATGGACGGACGCACGGACAAGACCAAATCTATATGCCCCTACCACTCATGGGTGGGTGGGGGGGGGGCACAAAAAGTCACAATTACCCTTACTGACCCAAAAATGAGTGAACTAGGGAATGTATACTGTGCCCTTGCCGATCCAAAAATGAGTGAACAAGGTAGTGTACACTGTCCCTTGCTGACTCAAAAATGAGTAAACTTGGGAGTATACACTGTCCCTTGCTGACTCAAAAATGAGTAAACTAGGGAGTGTACACTGTCCCTTGCTGACTCAAAAATGAGTGAACTAGAGAGTGTACACTGTCCCTTGCCGATCCAAAAATGAGTAAACTTGGGAGTATACACTGTCCCTTGCAGACTCAAAAATGAGTGAACAGGGAGTGTACACTGTACCTTGCTGACCCCAAAATGAGTGAACTAGGGAGTGTACACTGTCCCTTGTTGATCCCAAAATGAGTGAACTAGGGAGTGTACACTGACCCTTTTTGACCCCAAAATGAGTGAACTAGGGAGTGTACACTGTCTCTTGCTGACCCAAAAATGAGTGAACTGTTGAGTGTACACTGTCCCTTGCTGACCCAAAAATGAGTAAACTAGGGAGTGTACACTGTCCCTTGCTGACCCAAAAATGAGTAAACTTGGGAGTGTGCACTGTCCCTTGCTGACCAAAAAAGGAGTGAACTAGGGAGTGTGCACTGTCCCTTGCTGACCCAAAAATGAGTAAACTTGGGAGTGTACACTGTCTCTTGCTGACCCAAAAGTGAGTGAACTAGGGAGTGTACACTGTCCCTTGCTGACTCAAAAATGAGTGAACTTGGGTGTATACACTGTATCCTTGTTGACCCAAAAATGAGTGAACTGTTGAGTGTGCACTGTCCCTTGCTGACCCAAAAATGAGTAAACTAGGGAGTGTACACTGTCTCTTGCTGACCCAAAAATGAGTGAACTAGGGAGTGTACACTGTCCCTTGCTGACTCAAAAATGAGTGAACTTGGGTGTATACACTGTATCCTTGTTGACCCAAAAATGAGTGAACTGTTGAGTGTACACTGTCCCTTGCTGACCCAAAAATGAGCGAACTAGGGAGTGTGCACTGTCCCTTGCTGACCCAAAAATGAGTAAACTAGTGAGTATACACTGTCCCTTGCTGACTCAAAAATGAGTGAACTAGGGAGTATACACTGTCTCTTGCTGACCCAAAAATGAGTGAACTAGGGAGTGTACACTGTCCCTTGCTGACCCAAAAATGAGTAAACTAGGGAGTATACACTGTCCATTGCTGACCCAAAAATGAGTAAACTAGGGAGTGTACACTGCCCCTTGCTGACCCAAAAATGAGCTGACCCAAAAATGAGTGAACTAGGGAGTGTACACTGTCCCTTGCTGACCCAAAAATGAGTGAACTTGGGAGTGTACACTGTCCCTTGCTGACCCAAAAATGAGTGAACTAGGGAGTGTACACTGTCCCTTGCTGACCCAAAAATGAGTAAACTAGGGAGTGTACACTGTCCCATGCTGACCCAAAAATGAGTGAACTAGAGAGTGTACACTGTCCCTTGCTGACTCAAAAATGAGTCAACTAGGCAGTGTACACTGTCCCTTGCTGACTCAAAAATGAGTGAACTAGGGAGTGTACACTGTCCCTTGCTGACCCAAAAATGAGTAAACTAGGGAGTGTACACTGTCCCTTGCTGACCCAAAAATGAGTAAACTAGGGAGTGTACACTGTCCCTTGCAGACCCAAAAATGAGTAAACTTGGGAGTGTACACTGTCCCTTGCTGACCCAAAAATGTGTGAACTAGGGAGTGTACACTGTCCCTTGCTGACTCAAAAATGAGTCAGTTAGGCAGTGTACACTGTCCCTTGCTGACTCAAAAATGAGCGAACTAGGGAGTGTACACTGTCCTTTGCTGACCCAAAAATGAGTAAACTAGAGAGTATACACTGTCCATTGCTGACCCAAAAATGAGTAAACTAGGGAGTGTACACTGTACCTTGCTGACTCAAAAATGAGTCAACTTGGGTGTGTACACTGTATCCTTGTTGACCCAAAAATGAGTGAACTGTTGAGTGTACACTGTCCCTTGCTGACCCAAAAGTGAGTGAACTAGGGAGTGTACACTGTCCCTTGCTGACTCAAAAATGAGTGAACTTGGGTGTATACACTGTATCCTTGTTGACCCAAAAATGAGTGAACTGTTGAGTGTACACTGTCCCTTGCTGACCCAAAAATGAGCAAACTAGGGAGTGTGCACTGTCCCTTGCTGACCCAAAAATGAGTAAACTAGGGAGTGTACACTGTCCCTTGCTGACTGACTCAAAATGAGTAAACTAGGGAGTGTACACTGTCCCTTGCTGACCCAAAAATGAGTGAACTAGGGAGTGTACACTGTCCCTTGCTGACTCAAAAATGAGTCAACTAGGCAGTGTACACTGTCCCTTGCTGACTCAAAAATGAGTGAACTAGGGAGTGTACACTGTCCTTTGCTGACCCAAAAATGAGTAAACTAGAGAGTATACACTGTCAATTGCTGACCCAAAAATGAGTGAACTTGGGAGTATACACTGTCCCTTGCTGACTAACTCAAAATGGGTAAACTAGGGAGTGTACACTGTCCCTTGCTGACCCAAAAATGAGTGAACTAGGGAGTGTACACTGTCCCTTGCTGACTCAAAAATGAGTCAACTAGGCAGTGTACACTGTCCCTTGCTGACTCAGAAATGAGTGAACTAGGGAGTGTACACTGTCCCTTGCTGACCCAAAAATGAGTAAACTAGAGAGTATACACTGTCCATTGCTGACCCAAAAATGAGTAAACTAGGGAGTGTACACTGTCCCTTGCTGACTCAAAAATGAGTGAACTTGGGTGTGTACACTGTATCCTTGTTGACCCAAAAATGAGTGAACTGTTGAGTGTACACTGTCCCTTGCTGACCCAAAAGTGAGTGAGCTAGGGAGTGTACACTGTCCCTTGCTGACTCAAAAATGAGTGAATTGGTGTATACACTGTATCCTTGTTGACCCAAAAATGAGTGAACTGTTGAGTGTACACTGTCCCTTGCTGACCCAAAAATGAGCGAACTAGGGAGTGTGCACTGTCCCTTGCTGACCCAAAATGAGTGAACTAGGGAGTGTACACTGTCCCTTGCTGACTGACTCAAAATGAGTAAACTAGGGAGTGTACACTGTCCCTTGCTGACCCAAAAATGAGTGAACTAGGGAGTGTACACTGTCCCTTGCTGACACAAAAATGAGTCAACTAGGCAGTGTACACTGTCCCTTGCTAACTCAAAAATGAGTGAACTAGGGAGTGTACACTGTCCTTTGCTGACCCAAAAATGAGTAAACTAAAGAGTGTACACTGTATCCTTGCTGACTCAAAAATGAGTAAACTAGGGAGTGTACACTGTCCCTTGCTGACTCAAAAATGAGTAAACTTGGGAGTGTACACTGTATCCTTGTTGACTCAAAAATGAGTAAACTAGGGAATGTACACTGTCCCTTGCTGACTCAAAAATGAGTAAACTTGGGAGTGTACACTGTCTCTTGCTGACCCAAAAATGAGTAAACTAGGGAGTGTACAATGTATCCTGTATATCGAAAAAAGAGTAAACTAGGGAATGTACACTGTCCATTGCGTATCAAAAAATCAGTAAACTTGGTAGTGTACACGGTATCCTTGCAGACACAAAAATGAGTGAAAACTAGGGAGGTTACACTGTCACTTGCATATCCAAAAATGAGTGAACTAGTGAGTGTACACTGTATCCTTGTTGACTCAAAAATGAGTAAACTAGGGAGTGTACACTGTCCCTTGCTGACTCAAAAATGAGTAAACTAGGGAGTGTACACTGTCCCTTGCTGACTCAAAAATGAGTAAACTTGGAAGTGTACACTGTCCCTTGCTGACTCAAAAATGAGTAAACTAGGGAGTGTACACTGTCCCTTGCTGACTCAAAAATGAGTAAACTTGGGAGTGTACACTATCCCTTGCTGACCCAAAAATGAGTAAACTTGGGAGTGTACACTGTATCCTTGTTGACTCAAAAATGAGTAAACTAGGGAGTGTACACTGTCCCTTGCTGACTCAAAAGTGAGTAAACTTGGGAGTGTACACTGTCCCTTGCTGACCCAAAAATGAGTAAACTAGGGAGTGTACACTGTCCCTTGCTGACCCAAAAATGAGTAAACTTGGGAGTGTACACTGTATCCTTGTTGACTCAAAAATGAGTAAACTAGGGAGTGTACACTGTCCCTTGCTGACTCAAAAATGAGTAAATTAGGGAGTGTACACTGTCCCTTGCTGACTCAAAAATGAGTAAACTTGGGAGTGTACACTGTCCCTTGCTGACCCAAAAATGAGTAAACTTGGGAGTGTACACTGTATCCTTGTTGACTCAAAAATGAGTAAACTAGGGAGTGTACACTGTCCCTTGCTGACTCAAAAATGAGTAAACTAGGGAGTGTACACTGTCCCTTGCTGACCCAAAAATGAGTAAACTAGGGAGTGTACACTGTCCCTTGCTGACTCAAAAATGAGTAAACTAGGGAGTGTACACTGTCCCTTGCTGACTCAAAAATGAGTAAACTAGGGAGTGTACACTGTCCCTTGCTGACTCAAAAATGAGTAAACTAGGGAGTGTACACTGTCCCCTGCATATCGAAAAATGAGTAAACTTGGGATTGTACACGGTATCCTTGCAGACACAAA
The DNA here is from genome assembly GCF_021730395.1 of Mercenaria mercenaria. Lineage (NCBI taxonomy): Eukaryota > Metazoa > Mollusca > Bivalvia > Venerida > Veneridae > Mercenaria > Mercenaria mercenaria. The sequence continues at coordinate 40,622,784 of NC_069377.1, read as the reverse complement.
AATGAGTGAAAACTAGGGAGGTTATACTGTCCCTTGCAGACCCAAAAATGAGTGAACTTGGGAGTGTACACTGTTCCCTTGTATAACTGGTATTACAGAAGCATGTCTCCAGTACAGGTGATATAATATCGAATTTTTTAAAGCAAGCAGTAACATCTGTAAAATATTGAATTTTTTACATCACTATTATTTAAGGCAGTTTTGTTCCATTTTACCTCACGTTTAATTGTGTGTGTGAGACCATCCCACTCTAATCAGCTTGTCCACTCAGTTTACAGACTATTCAAGCATTCTCACCACTACAGATATTGTAAACTGAATAAGAAAATGTTATCTAATTCTCAACTGCACGAATAAGATTAAATTAGATTCAACATTATCTTATGTTTAATGGTTAAATCTTCAATAACATTTTAAAATATCTTTAATCAATCCATTGATCAATTCGTTGTTTAGTCCTTTTATTAGAAGAACATTTTTGACACTTGACAAAAATATAAATGTTCCATTATTACCCAACATTACTGATCTCTACAATCTTTGCCTAAAGGAATCTTTATTAGCTGGAACATAATGGGATTTTTCTGTGACGATGAGATAGTGTAGAATATTTCCTATTTTACGCTGCCTGTACTTCCTGATTCATTCACCCATGTTAATTGTCATTTAATTGTTTTATTTTACAAAATAACATTTTTATTCAACCGGGCATAATGAAAAATAGATAGATAACTGAAATTCTACGAACTAGTACATGAGACAAATTACATCATATCCTGAACTTTCTTGATTTGGCTAGTGCCGACTAGTAAGCTGGATGACTAAAATAACTCGACCGACTTTACAAAGCCCAATGACATTGACCACTCGGGCAAGGTGTTCCCTATTATAGTTTATGCTAGTAAAATATTCTCCAGACGAAGCTCAGAATGATAGCTAAATGTTTCCTTGCTGAGACTCATGTTTTGTAGTAACGTAAGCATAAAAGCGGATTAATTTTATATTTACTATTTATTAAATACCATTATGCAATTAATTGAAATCTGTAGTGCTCATGTACGATGAACGCACATACCAGTTTTGTTAAGCATGCGCACTTTTTAAGCAACAGACTCAAAATCTATCAGACGATCCTTTTGAAACATAGAATGTAACCAATCAAAACAACAACAGACACGGTTTGACTGACTTCAAATATCACTTAGTAAACGCCTCCTTGCACCTACATAATTGGAATTTTACAGTACAGAAACCTTGAATGCACTTCGTAATCCCAATATATACCGAGTGCAGGTACGGGGAATCTTTTTTACAGCCACCACTCGGCCCTAAAAGACTGGTGTTGTAAAAGTTAATAATAGCTAAAAAGAAGATTCGTTAGAAGCATAGAAGCAAAATAATAGCAGACTCGGTTTGATTGAGTCTATGCATGAGTAACAATGAATGCTCACTAAATACTTTCAAGAGGATCGTATGAAACTTGGCGGTGCGACGACTATGTGAACAAGTTATTTGAATACATGGTTTAAAAGATTTTTATATGCAGACGGTTTAAATCATATCCAATGTACATATGCCTATACTTTTATAACTGATTTCATTTCTAATTCTGATTTCTACCAACAAAATATCAAGCAAAGACAAAAGGAGCAATGGCGAAACAAATGTATTTTTAAATTAGTACAAAATATATTATCCAGACAGTAGCGCATACATATATAATGATTCTTTATTGGTAGAAAAATAATAGCAAACACGTAACAAGAATAAGGTAGTATTGTGGCGACCTTGGGAGTATTATAAAATTTGTCTGTTTCGGTAGCCTAATATGGAGGTTTTCATTATTTGAAATTCTTATAAAACTGACATCAAAACAACACAAGTTTCCATTTCAATCATAGTTTACTCTTGTAAGGATTTAATCATGTATAAATTATGTAAAAGATTTAATTCTCCTCAAATATATCAACTGAATCATTCAAATCCAAATTTCAATAGTCTACAACTGTATATCAGTAATACTATTATAAATATCAGTTAATTACCATAAATGCTATTTGAGGTAAAATCCTTTAATATTGATTGATCTAGTCTTTTCAGTTCTAAAAATAGCCAAAATGTAAGCCAAAATATTTATTAGTTAAATCAAATAACTAAATATAAGTTTCAGTTTTCCTGACTGTTCTGCCAGCTTCTGCTGAAATCTGTGCTTATATACCGTTCGCCCCCTCCCTGGCAGAATCCAGCGAGTGGCGTAAAAATCGCAGAAAAGCTCAGAATCCCGCAGGACTGCAGAATCTCCGGCAGAATTCCACTGAATTCTGCTGGTAAATAAATCACAATTTTAAAGAAATCTTGAATGAAACATAATAAGATTTTACCCCAAATCAATGCAACATCCCAATGTTTACTACAGACGACCTATTTAGTGATGTAATTTACAGAGCGCCACCTACATTAGCCTGTACACACTTTACATGTCTTAAACGTTTAACATGTGAAATAAAAGTTTACAGCTTAAATAAATGGATTTATAGGATATTAGATAGGTAAACATTGAGATTTATCATTCAGCTTTACAAGGATACAGACTATCCCGCATGACTATTTAACAGTAATGATTTAAACTCCTAAAACATACTATGTTTACATGTACATACCCCACCCATGTTCATAACAAAGCGGGAATAAACAACTTGCAAACATTCATACAGATTAATACATATTTCAGTATCATTACATTTGATAACAGTGAGACTAGGAAATACTGACAATACCTAGGGGTTACAGTATTTATACGCGCAATGTATCATTTAAACGATTGATAGGTGCATTGAATCTGTTTGGAGGTTACAAATGGACACAATGAGGCAAATAATTTTAATTTGTGGAGTATTTTGTTCCTACACGAGCGTTCTAGCAATTAAGCCATGTGCTTTCAGATCAGTGTTAGGCAGGGAAAACAGTTTGAATGGATCAAATTATACCTTAAACGGAAATCTGATTTTCCTTTTGGTGGGAAATCAGAACAACTGTTCAATTGACCTGGATTTCATCGATGAACAGACGCATGGTCATACGCTTAAAGAAGTTAATAAACGAAATTCTGGTAAAACTGAAAAGTTTAAAGAATACACATATAACTTTCTTTGTGACAATAACATGGCTGTGCATTTTGTTAGAAATAACATGAGCGTTGTTGGAAAACTGAAAATATCTGTTGCGTTAGTGTTTTGGATGTGTGATGTGTATTTGAACGAGTTGTCGTTGTTTCTAAAAGATGGCATTATTCGGTCAATTTCACAAAGAAATAACTTCCTTTTGCATGCACGGTCTCAGAAAATAGGTTGTCCATTTGCTAAATACATGCAAATAATTGCCGCCAACATCGAATGCGATGACGTGACATGGACCCATTTTTTCTGGGAATTATGTAATGAAATCTTCGAAAATGTGAATACTCTTCAGTTGAGAGCATGCAAGACAAACCATTTCAGGCTGAAGTCAAAGTTGTTGGTCAAGAAATTTCCGAAACTTCAGTCACTGCAGCTTGTGAATATTGACCTGGCAACACAAATGAGGTTTCCATGGACACAGTCTCATATTGATGCTGCAGATCAAGATATCGTAAAATTTGAATCCAGTGAGAATGGAACCAATATAACAGTTACCGCAGCGGGAAGAACTATTTGGATACGCAAGTCAAAAATGGACATCAGTAACATGTTGCATCTGAATGGTAATATAGCGGAAATTGTCATCAACAACGCAGATATTGAACAAAATGAAAGCCAGATGTTTAAATACGTGACTGGACTTCATAGGGTGGACCTGTCTAGTAACAACTTAACAGAAATTAACGAACTGCTGTTCAAAAATCAGACTGAAATACAAAGCATCCATCTTAAGGAAAATAAATTAACCAGTCTTCCATCGCATGTTTTTAAAGATCAGCACAAACTGTTATTTCTTGATTTGTCTAATAATATACTGTCATCGATCGATTCAAATTTACTGAGAAACCAAAGATATCTTCAAGAGTTACACCTAGAAATCAACAGACTACAATTCTTACCAAAAGACTTTCTGAAAGAACAAATTCATTCCCTTAAGTATTTGTATTTGCATTCAAATCCCTTAATGACGATCCCAGTTATGCCATTCTATGGAACAAAACTTGATATCTTTGATATTCATAATAGCAATGTAACTGGAGAAAGCTTTGTGGAACTACTGAATACTCTACGTTTTTCCGACTTTCTAATTGCTAGAGTTGAATGGAAAGAGTCTGATCCCAGTTACAAAGTTGGTAAACATCCTCTTCGGCAAACTGTACTTGACTTATCCTATTGTAAAATTAAAAACGTCCCCTTAGATTTAGGAGCCCAAAATATGACCGCTCTTAATGTTGTACAATTGTTTAGCTCATTCCATATAAAAACAGACGGAAATCCGTTGACATGCAACTGTCACTTGTATCCTTTGGAACTGTTGCTTTCGAAAGTGAATGACACGAAGATGGACTGGACTTGTATGTATCCGCAAGAACTACAAGGAAGGGCAATTGCAGATATAACCAAGCACGATCTTTACTGCGCGGACAGTTATACAGACTGTCCCGAATTGTGTAGTTGCTATGTCAGGCATGATTCCTCCAATTTAATTGTTGACTGCAGGAATATCAAAATGCCGGCATTACCTTTGAAAATGCCCAAGTATCCTTTGGAATTATGGTTTAAGAACGCCAGTGTCTTGAAACTGGAACCAAGAGACTATCTGCTTAACGTATCTGTGTTAGACTTGTCTGAAAATAGATTGACTTACATATCACCATTAGCAGCAGCAAAATTAAAAAACGTAGCCACTTTGAAGTTAGAAAGCAATTACTTGACAACGCTGCCAGTTCAGATTAAATATAGCATGATCAGTAGAGCATCTTTAGCCGGAAAAGCTTTACTGTGCGACTGTCATACAAGGTGGATGGCCTGGTTACAAGGTAAACAATGTCCGATTACAGACATTAAATGTACAGACAATAACAAGAATGTGGACAAATTTATAAACCTTCCGGATTCTAGTTTTGTATGCAACGAGATAATACCACCGAGTATTGCAGAGCATGTTATATTTCCATCTGTTGTAATCGGGTCCATATTGTTCGTGATAACGGTCCTGTCACTGACCATCTATTTCCAGAGATTTACTGTAAGAGTTTTGCTTTATATGATCTTTGGAGTTAGTGTCTGTGACGCCTTTACAGATAACCCAGATGACTTCAAACGCGACTGTGTAGTCATCTATGACAAAAATGATAGAGACTTCGTGGAAAATAACATCAAAATACATTTACAAGAATCGGGTTACAATGTAGCAGATATGTACACAGATCCTGTAATTGGTTTTACGCTTGTAGATGGAATTAGAAAGCTTATTTACAGATCAAGAAGAGTAATATTTTGTATGACAAAACAAAGTCTACATTCTGAATTGATGATAACCTTATGGAACATCGCTTCTGAACGAGCTATGAAAAATCACATTGGATCTATCATTCTTATTGTTGACAAAGATTTTAAAGCTAACTGTACCGAAGAAAATATGAAATTATTTATAAAAAATGGCAGATATATAAGGATGGATTCTAAGATGTTGTACAAAAGCATAGAATATCTCATGTCATCGAAGAAACGGATGAATCAGAACCAACAGGAAGTAAACAATACTAAAGAAAATTACCTTGAAATTAATCAAATTGGTGAAATTCATTTATGTGAACATAATCCATATGCTGCTGCAGGCGATGTTCAGGAAAATTTGACGGAAGGCACACATGACACCTATATTGTCTATCCCGACGTTATAGATGAATTACACCAGTTAACTAGGTACGAGATTATCCCATTCCTTCGAGAAAACAAGCAGAATGTGTGCGTTCTTCAGGATGAATTTGTATTTGGAGACGATATTAGACTCTGTATTGAACCTAAACTTGACGAAGCAAAGCACGTGATCTTCATCATATCAAACGAAACATTGGAAGATGACGTTAGTCAGTTCGTATTGACCACCATTCTTACCAAAGCTGTTGTAAGTAGCAGTAATTTTCTGTTGCTCTTCACATATGGCCAGACTGATGTGGACAAAATGCCGGAAAATTTGAAGAAATATGTAAACAGTTATATCACAGCTAGTGTAAATGATCCCAAATTTAAAGAACGTATGCTAGAAGCTCTCATGTTTGAAGAAAACGGCATTGATAAAGAAGATACTGACAGTTTATTAACAGAAAATGATATAGATGATGCCAGTTGGATTTGACAAAGTAACTATGTCGTATTCTTAGAGCAGAAATAACACTTGAAGTCCACAGTGCGATAAATGAATTTATGTACATGGCTAGACTACTATCTTATTATAACATTAAAAAAGTTATGACTTCGGGACGAGTAATACATAATTTTATTTTTACAATTGTGTGGCCGTGATACAGATATGAACCATACATGAACGTGATTGATAATGAATATTTGAGAAAATTGTTTTCTGGTTTTCGTTTGTTGGTCCATCATGTTGTTACTGAGACATGGCGAGACAATAGAACTGACAGAATAGCTCGAATTTGTTGAATGTAATACAGAATATCACTTTCTAATGACATGTGCTAAATAGAGAGAAATCAGTAAGCGATTTACGAAGTGTATATCTTGGCCATCTGTGAATTTATTAATACCTTAAGTTTGGCTGTTGTTAGAACATGTAAATTGCTAAGACATAACGTAAGAGTTTTAAATCTCATTCTGTAACTATGCTGATTCAGTTTTATAAATTTTGCCTGTTCGTTTACCAAAGATATGTATATATTTTAAGGACACTTATGGGGCTAAACTGGCATTTATGTTTTCGGACCTCTGAAACATTGCAATTACAAGTTCAAATTTAAAACTTGATTTTATTTCCAGGACAATTTAAAATCCTTGACTTGTGTTTAACACAGCATATCCATGTTTGGAACTGCCTAACTTAAAATCTGTCACAGAAATAACGTAAATAAATTTTGCCACACGTTACACGTTTAAGGGTATCTTCTCATAAATTACAAATAGAAGCTGGAAGATGGGTAAGACCAGTTAGAAAACCATTAGATGAAAGGAAATATATTATCTGTCAAAAATTAGAAGATGAATACCATTTTATAATAGAATGCCATATCTATAATGATTTAAGAAAACAATATATACCAAGAAATACTGGATTAGACCAAATATGTTTAAATTTATAGAACTTTTGAATTCCGATATCACAAGATGATACAGAAATTAGGAATATTTACATTTAATGCATTTAAACTTAGGCAGTCTTTTGTGTAATACTTTATATTATTATGTTTTATATTATGGTTGTAGTGAAATGTTTGTGTGTTCTTTCAGGTCTTGCATTTCGTTTCGACAACTGATTGTTCTATACATGTTGTTATTTAAATGAACTGTTAGACGGTCCATATATAAAAAATGTAATGTATTAATATATGTTTTGTATGAAAAATGCAATTTTGTATAATCGATTATGCTATAGTATTTCTGGATCTTTACATTAATTGAATTTTTCTAAGTAAACTTTTTCATAATAAAATAGGTAAGTATATATGTACTAGTAGGTATAAAATATGACACCATCCAAATGAGACATTAGGAGATATTGGGCCAAGTAGTGAGGGATATTAAGTGGTTAGTACCTATGTAATTTCTCTACAGTTCCGACAGTTTGATGAAATTTACTTATCGTCAATGATTGTATACTTTCAGACTCTTTTTTTTCCAATTCCATTTGGACCGTAAAACATCTGATAATACTTTGTAAATTGTAACTATTTTTACTTGCAAAATCTCATTGTGCCTCTGATAATCTCTGTTAACAGCTGAATATAACTTTTGTGGCTTAATAACTATGTAACCTGGCCACTTTTTTCAATCCTTTCTGACCGTGACAACAATAGATTATACTATGTAAATTGTAACTATTTTTACCCGCTAAATTTCTTAGTGCCTCTGATGATCTCTGACAATGGCATATAACTTATGTGATTAGAAAACTATGTAACTTGTGTAACTTGTAACTGTCACATTTGTTCCAGTACAGCTTGTGTCTCTGATAAAACAAAATTGAATGATATATATTATTGAAAAATAAATGTATCTATCTCCATTTTTTGGTTCCATTGAGACCCTGACAACATCTGATAATACTGTGTAAATGGTATGTTCACTTACTAAATTTCATTGTGCCTCCGATAACATCTGTTAATAACTTTCGTTTGCTTACCAATATTTCATATGTGGCTATAAACTGTATAATGTTTAATGCCGAAATAAAACGTATTGTATTGTATTGTAAATGTTAATTGTATTGTACTTTCAGATGCCACATATTGTTACAGTAAAATAGCTTATGTTTTTAAAAGTGATTTGGCCAATCACAGTGATTACCTCTTCAACATTAGTGCTGATTTTCAGCAGTATTTCAGTTTCATAATGGCAGGCAGTTTACATAACCAGTTTATTAGCTACTTTGTTGGCGTATGACCCCTTTCGTCCTGTCATCTTTTACCTGTCAGGTCTGAAGTTTTGCGTCCGCTTCACTTTAAGCTTAACAACGAAACAAAAATGAAATACGAATAAACCCTCGAAAGACTTCCTTGTGTTAGATTTATTTGATTTGTCATTCTCTTATTGAACTGCACCAACCGTCATTAATAAACCAAATAGCCTTACCGACATTCTTTTGGTTTTGTATTCGACATAGAATTGATTAACATTTTTTTTTCTTTTGTGCTACTTCCTTGTTTTGTGCACCAGTGGTTCTTGCTAATCAGACTAAAGTACACGATCTTCCTTAAATGTAAATAGCGTTTATTAGATATTCTATAGAAAAGCGCAGCAGTTTCAGGAATATTTACCAATCCTCCTTTGAAATGCAAACATACATTACTTAGTGACGTCTCCTTTTTTAGTTATGCTATATTAAATGCATACTGTTTGGTTCACCTTTTTCCGTAACACGAGTTTTCCGTGATTTCTCTTTTAATATGGAATATAGTTCAGTTCAAATCCTACACCATTCTAAAGAAACTTGAGGATGGTAATAAATGCTGTTTAAATTTTCAAGATATCTTGACTGGATTTCAGTTTATCAGTAAAGGGATTTTGAGCGTATTTTACATATTTTGGACACCAAAAAGTCATAAAATCTAAAATTTAAACTTAAATTGTTGATGGATTGTTATAAAACTTTCAGGATGCCTTAGATAGCATAGAAATAACATGTACAATTTTACACAGACAAGTATTTTACACAGCTAATACATTTTTGGCAATAAAATTGACATTACGAAATATATCTTAAAAATTCAAAAAGATCCTACCACCACTCCTATAATCATTAGAATGCTGTACATGTGTATCGCTAGATTTGCATCAGTCGTAAGAGTCCTTTAAAATAAATTTTCTCTGTCATAAAATCCTCTGAAATACAACTTTCTGAACGAAATTTACAATATCTCTTATCTCTCTGAGATGAGCCTAGAAAGAAAAGTGTTTTCTTAGAAATTATCATTGTCATAATGAAGAAAGAAATAAACTTTGTTACAGATTACTTGGAATCAACAGACTTTGTAAGTCTAGTGTATCATATATCCGGGTCTTTAAAATTAAAGCCGCAATTCACGAAAACTACTGATCGAGGTTTGGCAGATATAAAACTAATATAGCCCGAAACTTTGAACTTACGAGGGATGTTCGAAATGAATTGCTTATTGTCCTCTAGCACGATATCCACGTGGGGCACGATAAAAACCAATACCTACCTGTATAGGGTGATTCAATACCTACACAACGGTGTATAAATGTACATGTTAGACTAAGTGTAAGACATAAAATTTGCCATTTGAATACACGCAATCATTGACCACTGTAGTAAAAATGGTTGGTAGAAGCGTCGACAAGACAGATGAAATACGGGCTTACATCAAAGCTCGCTCAAAACTTAGTTGTTCTTTGAAGCAGCTGATGACTGAACTTTCTACTGCTTATGGACCTTCTTGTGTGTCTTATGACACAGTTCGGCGGTGGAAAAAGAAATTTGAGTCTGGTGTAGAGTCCAACAAAAATGCACCGAAATCAGGTAGGCCAAAATCTGCATCTCGTAAAGAAATCGTTTCCAAAATAAAGGAAATCATTGAAGCAGATGCCAGATTTACAGTTTGTGATATTGCACGAAAGGTAGACATATCACTATCAACGGTTCACCTTATTTTGAAGAAGCATTTGAAAGTCAGAAAGATTTCTGCTAGATGGGTGCCACATCTGTTGACTGATGAGCAAAAGAGGCAACGGGTTAAAGTGGCCAAAAAGCTGCTTCAAATGTTTCCAAAATATGACAAAAAGCAGTTTGCCAATGTCGTCACAGGTGATGAAACCTGGGTCCATTATTTTGAGCCCGTCAGAAAGGTTAGCAATAAGATCTGGGCCACTAAACACAGCAAACACCCAATAATTGCCAAACGTTCTTTGAGTGCAAAGAAGGTTTTGTATGCAATCTTCTTCTCTAGTGAAGGAGTCGCAATAAAAGTGCCGGTGAAAAAGGGCAAAAGCATCACCGGAAAGTACTACAAAGACGTAGTACTGAAGAAACTGAAAAAGTATTATCAGAAACGACGCCCTGCCACTGGTTTTTAACATGTCCGTCTTCTACATGACAATGCCCCCGCTCATACCTCCGCAATAGTTACGGCGTTTTTGAAGAAAGAAAAAGTAACTGTTTTGCCTCACCCCCCGTATTTCCCAGACCTTGCCCCATATGATTTCTTTTTGTTTCCGAAATTGAAATCATTCCTTGCTGGGCGGAAATACCAGTCCCGACAGGCACTTGGATCTGCCATTCATCAGTACCTTATTACTGTGCCCAAATCAGCGTACCGTAACGCCTTCAAGAAGTGGATACATCGGCTGAAACTTTGCATTTCTAGCCACGGGGAGTACTTCGAGGGCATGAAATGAGCCCTTTTGGGCTAACTTGAAATTTGAAGTCTCCAGATAGAAATAAGCAATTCATTTCGAACATCCCTCGTACATTCATCTTTTCTGGTAACGTTAGCAGACAAAATACAATCCAATATGCCAGAGATGGCCGAAATATCGACAGACAGGTCTGACTTTGTACCGACGACTTTCCGATTAAAATATTTTGTTTAAACGAACACATATCAAAATATTTTTTTTGTATGTACGTTTCCTTAAAAATTAAAACACAATGACCAAATATGGGAGTGTTCGGGGGTGTTTAACAAGAGATTCTCGCGCTCACGTGCTGTTATAACACCTTTTTATATATGCGCGTTCCGTGACAAAGCGTAAACGTATTACGGCCCCAAAATGGATAGTTCAAATGGAAATGAAGTCAACGTGAAAAAACAACTAAGACATTCCCGCGCATTTCATGGAAATTTAATGACATTGACATGCTCCAAAAATTTAGGGTAGGTAGGTCGGGAATTGTTTTTGTTTGATTTCTTTTTAATAAGTGAGACTTTTCGGAAATTGTTTTTGTGTCAAAAAATAAATACAAATAAGGGGATTATGCCTTTAGAGCATCAGTAAGTTGATTTCTAACTTCACTGACCACGTTTAAAGCATAGCGAAAGTGCAGTTTTGCAACTTTTTATTAAAAAGTTAAAAAAAATCTCCAAGGTCATAAAAACATTTAGGGTCGGGCCAAGAATGTAGGGTAGGTCGGGATACCGGAAACAAACATTTTTTTACGCCTAAACCAAATGAATTACCGACATTCTTGTGGTTTTGCATTCGACATAGAATTATCAAATTACTGGGAATTACCGTTTCTGTACCGTGGTATCTACTGTTATTTCAATGCAGTCTTGTTCATAACCTTGTTCAACTTTTCATGGACTTACGTCTTTGTTCTTGTACTTCCTACTTCTATAATATGGGAAACTTAGATTTTGTAGTCAGAAAGCATAAGTTCAATTTACTTCTTTATTTACATCATTGTACTGCAGAAACTAGTTAAAAGGAGCGGCTGCCATATTACACTGCTAAACTCAGTTGAAAAAGACAAACTAGTCACCCTATCTCAGTTATCTTATGAAACATGAAACGAAACCAGATAAATCGCAAACTTAACGTTTCTCTGACATTCCATGTAAAACTAGTTTAGCTCATGCGAAGAACATTTTACATGAGAATTAGTATTTTTCAATTTTTTTTTTATATTTTCTTAAACAACGAGAAATAAAGTGTAACATTCCGCATCCGATTCTCTTTTCAACCATTCTTTTCTTTTCGTGAAGTGGGGGTAAAGAACATAGCTAATTGACCCCTTTCAACCCGTCAATACCTTATTTCTTATGTGATGCTACTTCCTGGTTTTGCGCACCGATGGTACTTGCTAATCAGACTAAAGTACACGATCTTCGTTAAATGTAAGTAGCGTTTACAAGATATGGTTTTAATCAGATTGGCTATTTGCCATTTTGTTGTGAACACAATCACTAGTAGGTAAATGACTGACATTCTATGAAAGAATAATGACTCTTCTATAGAAAAGCGCTGCAGTTTCAGGATTTTTGGCCAGTCCTCGTTTAAAATGCATACATATATACTGCTCTCAATGACGTCTCCTTTTTTAGTTATTAGTTATGCTATATTTAATGCATACTGTTTGATCTATCTTATCCGTAACACAAGTTTTCCGTGATTTCTCTTTTAACAGTTCAAATCTTACACCATTCTAAAGAACCCCGATGATGGTAATAAATTTTCAAGATCTCTTGACTAGTTTTCAGTTTATCATTAAAGGGATTTTGAGGGTAATTTACATATTTTGGACACAAACAAATTTTAAAATTTAAAATTTTGACTTAAATTGTTGATGGATTGTTATACAACTTCCAGGATGTCTTAGATAGCATACAATTTTGCACAGACCAGTATTTTACACAGCTAATATATTTTGGCCATAAAATTGAAATTATGAAAGATATCTTAAAATTCAAAAAGATCCTGATGTCACTTCTGTCAATCATTAGACTGCTTTATTATACACCTTAATTAATTACTAAAAATAGTAAGAAAACATGACGTCAACGTCAGAACGCGTTGCCTTTCAGGTTACCGGGGCCATTATCAATATTGTGCGTGAGCGTGAGGCACACTGCTCTATTACGGATCCGTCAACAGCGGCCGTAATGACCGTTTTAACGGCTTTTTGTTGCTATTTATAGTAAGGTACATAATAACAGTGTGATAATGCATCAAGCAATACGACAACATGAGAATTTCCAACATAAAGCTACTATTTACTAGGACGTAAATTGACGTAGACATTTACGTCCTTGCTATTTATAGGTATTCATGTAATCAAGTTTTTATTGATCTTTCTGCGGTGGTAAAGTAAGCAGCCAGAATACAAGCAAGTCATTACCGGAAGTGGTCGGAATATCGGCAAACCGAAGCCACTCTTATATAGAAATATTATATGGTTAGAGACCACCAGTTGTTTTCCCATAGACTTCAATTATAACATTATGGTGTGTACGGCCTTCCATAAATCGAAACATGTATATTAATCACATGCTTTTCAAGAACTATCTTAGTTCCACCAAAATATCAGACGAAAAACATATGAAATAGTGATACTTTATTTAAGTAATTTTCGTGCGAATGAGATGACTTCTTGATTACACCGTTGGCATGGCGGGATAAATTTGTTTCATTTTTTTTTCAATACACATAAAATGTAGCAAATCTTGTCAAAATGTATAATAAAATACTGTAAATTCAGTAGGAAATTATAATTTTGAAAAATAAAATCACTTCTTGGGTTTGTTTACATGACTGACCAATCAGAACGGAAAAAACATTACCTTATTCCCAGGTATGCAATTACCATATTCCTAGTGAGTTCCCTGTACTTTTTTTTAATTGGTGGTCTCAGACCATGTATTAATTTATTTGTCTAAAAACTTACGAATATTAAAATGCCGTCCGTTACTTCCTAAAATTTCTTCACGGCACGATGATTTAATTTGAGGACGTCATAAAGCAAATATTTAAAACAATATAAATCTACATAGCTTTGAAGGAAATTAAACATCAAAATTTGGCATACAATCAAAGTGCTTTTTGGTGTTTCAATTGTTTTAAACATTATAGAATATAAACGTATATCTTTTATCATACATTTACCATTCGGCTTATCCTACCAAGAGCGTAAAGTCGAATATTCGTTTTATTTAAGGTAATCAATACCAAACATTCTGGAAAGGCCTCAGTGCCATATCAAAGGTCAGTTTGTTATTATTATTATTATATAATACTATAATATTATATACCTATATTTAAATGAATTACTTTATAAATTACTATTTCTGGTTTCAACCAAAACAAATCCATAACATAGGCAAAAGGATGTATTTTTTAAATTGAGGACAAATTATCTGAGCCAGACAGTAGCTTATGAACATATCATGGTTCCTATTGGGAGACAAATAATAACATTACACACATACGTTATAAAATCATGGGTAGTATTAATTCTAATTAAAGTATAATTTAAATGGGTAATAAGTATATTTCAAAGTTTCAAAACCTGTAAATTTGATACTTTGTTTGGAGATTACAAACTGACACGATGAGGCAAATGATATTGATTTGTCTAGCATTTTATTTCTACATGAGCGTTGCAGGAAGTAAGCCATGTGTTTTCAGCTCAGATTTAGACCGCAAGAAAAGTTTGAATGGATTAAATATTACCTCAGACGGTAATGTGCTTTTCTATTTGATCGGGAATCAGGACAACTGTTCAATTGACCTGGATTTTGTCTATGAACAGACGCGTTTGTATACGTTTGAAAAGACTTCTAAACGAAATTTAGACGAAGCTGAAGTACTAGTACATAAAGAATACAACTTTTTCTGTGACAAAAACATGGCTTTACATTTTATAACAAATAACATGAACGATGCTGGAAAGCTAAGAATAGCTATTGCGTTAGAGGTTTCGAGGTGTGATGTGTATTTGGACGAGTTGTCCTTGTTTCTTAAATATGGAAATATTTGGTCTATTACACAAAACAATGATTCCATGATACGTGCGCCGTCACATAGAATAAGTTGTCTCTTCAGCAAACACATACGTATAGTTACCGCAAATATTAACTGCGATGACGTGACTTTGACTCAATTTTTCTGGGAATCTTGTAAAGAAATCTTTGAAAAAGTGAGTATTCTTCAACTAAAAGCATGCAAGATAAAACATGTCAGTATATACCCAGAAACTTTGGTGAAAAACTTCCCAAAGCTTCAATGGCTGCAGCTGGAAAATATTGACCTTTCGACACGAATGACGTTTCCATGGATATACTCGAAAGTTGGTACTGCAGATCAAGATGTCCTTGGGCTATCTAGTGAGACGGAAGTTACCACCAAGATTGGGATATACAACTCAAAATTTGACACCAGGACAATGTTACGTTTTAGTGGTTATATAACGGAGGTAATCATCAACAATGTAGATGTTAAAGTAAATGAAAATCAAATGTTTAAAGATGTGACTGGGCTGCATCAGGTGGATCTTAGCAGCAACAACCTTACAGAAATAAACGAATTACTCTTTGAAAAACAGTCCGAAATACAAGGCATCCATCTGAAAGACAATAAACTTATCAATCTTCCAGAGCATGTTTTTAAAGATCAGCATAAACTGTTATTTCTTGATTTGTCTAATAATTTACTGTCCTCAGTGGATTCAAATCTACTGAAAAACCAAAGATATCTCCAGGAGTTACATCTAGAAAACAACCGACTACAGTTCTTACCGCAATACTTTCTGAAAGAACAAATTAATTCCCTTATGTTCTTATATTTGCATTCAAATCCCTTAAAGACAATCCCAGTTATGCCATTCTACGGAACACAGATAGAAATCATTGATCTTCATGGAAGCAGTATAACAGGTAAGAATATTGCGGAACTCGTTGGCATTCTACACTTATATGGCATTTTAAAAGCTGGAGCTGAACGAGAAAAGTTTCACCCCACTTTCAAAGTTGGCAAACTTCCTTTACAACGTCGGGAGATTGATCTATCTTTTTGTAAGATTAGAGATATCCCTTTAGATTTAAATATCAAAAACCCTAGGCCAGGTTTAAATCTTCTGGAATTGTTTAAATCATTCTATATCAAAGGCGACGGAAATCCCTTTACATGCAACTGTCAGTTGCATAAAGTGAAGCAGCAGCTAGGCATAAAGATGGACTGGACTTGTATGTATCCACAAGAACTACAAGGGAGATTAGTAACAAATATATCCGAAAGCGAAGTTTACTGCCCAGTCAATGTTACAGACTGTCCCATATTGTGTGCCTGCTATATCAGACACGACAATAGCAGTTTGATTGTAGACTGTAGGAATATAAGCATGTTGACTTTACCATTGAAAATGCCTAAGGGTCGTATGGAATTGTGGTTCAAGAACACCAGTTTGTTTACACTTGAGCCAAGGGATTATCTGCTAAACGTATCTGTGCTTGACCTCTCAGAAAACAAACTGACTTACATATCACCATTAGCAGCAACAAAATTGCAAAATGTGGTCAGTTTAAACTTAGAAAACAATTACCTGACATCGCTCCCAGTTCAAATTAAATATACGAACATCAGTAGAATATCCTTAACAGGAAATGCATTTCTGTGTGACTGTTACACAAGATGGATGAGGGCCTGGTTACACGATAGACTGTGTCCTGTCACAGACTGGAACATCATTAAATGTACAGACAATAACAAGAAAGTGAACAAATTTATAAACCTTCCGGATTCTATTTTTGTATGCAACGAGATAAAAGCACCGAGAATTGTTATATTTCCGTCTGTTGTAATCGGGTCCATATTGTTCGTGATAACGGTCCTGTCACTGACCATCTATTTCCAGAGATTTACTATAAGAGTTTTGCTTTATATGTTCTTTGGAATCCGTATTTGTGACGGCTTTGCTGATAATCCAGATGACGTCAAACACGACTGTGTAGTTTTCTATGACAAAAATGATGGAGACTTCGTTGAAAATAACATCAAAATATATTTATCAGAATCGGGTTATAAAGTAGCAGATATGTACAAAGATCCTGTAATTGGTTTCACGCTTTTAGAAGGAATTAAAAAGCTTATCAACAAATCAAGAAGAGTTATATTTTGTATGACAATACAAAGTCTAAATTCTGAATTAATGTTAACCTTATGGAGACTCGCTTCTGAACGGGCTATGAAAAATATCCCTGGATCTATTATTCTTATTGTTGATAAGGACATAAAAGCTAACTGTACTGAGGAAAGCATGAAATTATATATAAAAAATGGCAGATATTTAAAAATGGATTCTACACTAATGCACAAAAGCATAGAATATCTCATGTCATCAAGGATACAGTTAGATCCAAACCAGGGAGAAAACGATCTTGAAGAATATTGCATAGAAAGTAATCAAGTTGATAAAATCAATTTATGCGAAAATATTCCTAATGTCGCTTCAACGGTTGTGCAAAAAAGTCTTGCGGAAGCAAAACATGACATTTATATTGTCTATCCCGATGTTTTAGAAGAATTACACCAATTAACTAGGTACGAGGTTATCCCATTTCTTCGACAAAACAATCGGAATGTGTGCGTTCTTCAGGATGAATTTGTATTTGGAGAAGATATTAGATTCGGTATCGAACCTAAACTTGACGAAGCAAAGCACGTGATCTTCATCCTTTCAAACGAAATATTGGAAGATGACGTCAACCAGTTCATATTGACCACCATTCTTACCAAAGCTGTTGTAAGCAGCAGTAATTATCTGTTGCTTTTCTCATATGGCCAGATTGATGTGGACAAGATGCCGGAGAATTTGAAGAAATATGTCAACAGTTATATCACAGCTAGTGTAAATGATCCTAACTTTAAAGAACGTATGCTAGAAGCTCTCATGTTTGAAGAAAACGATAGTGAAAAAGAAGATGCTAACAGTGTAGTGACAGAAAGCTATGTAGATGATGCCAATATAATCTGACAAAGCGCAAATACCTTATTTCTTAGCTTAGTCCATAGAGCAGTAATTTAGTAATGTACCTGGTGAATGTTTAATTTTTATAATTTCGCGGCAAGGAGATACAGCAGGGTTAATATAATAGTAGCTGATCTGGGATGCTGTATGCTCGAGTGGATTTTTCAAGATCGGATCTCAAAAGGCGCGCAAGCGCCGTGTGTGATCTGTCCCTGCAAAATTCACGAGAGCCGAATCTGTTGTTTTGTTATCGAACGAAATCTTCAATGTTTATCGACGTTAAATTAGAACTGAGAGAAGATTTCATGTGCACTGTTTTTGAACTGTCAAATGAAAGTAGTCCGGCAACATACAATACAAAAGGTACAAAGCGGATATTTTTCTGCCTGTTCATATTTTCTTGTGAAATACAAGCCGTATTTTTGACAGAATTTATATAGGTATATAATAAATGGTTTTATCTTATAATTGTGAGGTCAGAAAAGTTTTCTTTCATGTTTTAGTATGACTTCGAACTGAAATAAATTAAGATGTATCCGAAATATCTGAGTTTGGTTAAAATGTCTAATCTACTGGCCGTAGCTTCTAAACAGCCGCAAATAATTTGAAAAGAAATAAAACAAAGCTACAAATACTTCAATATATTTTGTCGAAGTACAAGTGAATAGCCATAATATAAATTTTAATGTTTAGTTCCACAGCCGAAGATGGTATCCGTTAAAAGAGATAAAAAAAGCTTGACTAGAACAATGAATTTCTGAGATATTGATTGAATATAAAACCATAGCTTCAGTACTATAAAAATCATTACCATACTAGTATTTGAATACAATTCAGTATACTAACCTGTGGTGAAAGGATATCATTGTACTTGTACACAAGACCCGGGCTAGGCATGTTTTCCGTGATGATTTTATAAAAGACATTATGTCTTATGTCAAAGCGTCATCCATATGTGGAGAAATTGGCAGTTACTTGCAACAGGTTAATACTTGTACAAAATCAAAGAACACTGGTTATGTTAACTTCCTGCAGTTACATAAATGAAATACTGTTTGGTTAAAAACAACCAAATGGTATTTACAGTCATATGGGTACCGCTCACAAAGCGTTTCTTAATGATATTTTTTTAGAATGCAATTGCACACTTAACATAATGTATTGATATACGGTTTTAGAAGAGATAGATGCATTTAGTGATTAAGTTCCATAATCGATGAATGATTTACTCTCAAACCTGTCTATAAAGTCCATCCTTGGGAGAGCCAAAATGTGGTCTTTATCGGGAGGTTGTCTTTATTCACAGGTTAAAATACACTGTAAATGTTAAAATGGGAAACAAAACATGCGGTCTATAGAGCCAGGTGGTCTCTGTTCAGAGGTGGTCTTTAACACATGTTTGACTGTTGTACGAAATAAGGAAGGTGTATAAACATTCTAATTTTGTTGATGTGTTTAATATTGTATATGTAACGTAGTATGTATTGTTGTGTAAAACCTTTTGTCTCTAAAGAGTTCTTTTGACAGCATTATAGGCCTTTCAAACAAAAGGAAATAAATCTCACCTTTGTTATTTATTTTTCATAAATGGAAAGTAAGAAAATAAGCAGAATGAATATATTGAAGCATTTGTATAAGACATATACATATATCTTAAGAGCTGTTTGCTTATGATACACTATTTTCTTAAACCTGCGAAGGATAACAAACTCTGCTTTATAAAAGGTAAAGGTAAATAAAGGTCTTGTTTATTATGTTGAAAGGGCCAGCCAATTTGGCTTATGAGACACCTTTATTGTGCGTACCAATTACCTCCCAACAATTACCACTATGCCAGGCGCCAGGCGGATAGAAGTCGGTAACCATCATTTAACTAGCTCGAGGCTCACGAACCGGCCTTTTCGGAACGAGTCCCATGACAAACATCCCCCGGACGAACGCTCCCCATGGGGCTCGAACGTTCGACCTCCCGATCCCGAGGCGGACGCCTTAACAATTGGGCCATGGTGACCGGTATCATATATGTTGCAACATTTCTGTATCACATGATGGAACATTGCTGTTACGTAAAGAAACTTTTAAATACGGATATAGAAACGAAATGATAACAAATTACTTTTAAAGGTACGCATCTTGGTGTAAATGTTTCTCAATTTAAAAGTCCTGTACTTTCAAAATCATTACTTGATGTTAATTTTTGAATATCATAGAAAATATGAAATTATTGACAGTACATGGTTAAAGTAACGCTTATATAGAGTTAAGGTTTGAAATAGATTATATATTTTTATTGGCAAGTACGTTTTATTGTTATTGAGGAAAACATGTATAGATATAATTGTGTTTGGTCTCATTTGAATAAATTTAAATCAATTATGAAACCAACTCAAAAGAATAAAATTGATTATTTATATGTCTATGTTTCAAAGACAAAAACTTATTGATAGTTTGCTATATGCGTTTGTACATATATTTTGAATATATAATATAATATAAATTATCGTTTATACCATTCATACATTGATAAAATATACAAAAATATACCATATATACTTTTCAGTATTGTATCTATGGAACATATATACATAAATGGCTACATTGTTACGTATTTGTTTTTCTTCCAATTTAATATTTGACTTGCCATTTTACGAGCATAATAAAGGAAAGCTATTGTGATCACTGACAGTATATCGTCTGTAGCCCCCTCAACACTTTCTTCGGACGACATCTCTCGTGAAGTCAATAGTTTTTATACCCAATTCCATAAAACAGGAGAACAATATCATAGTGTGTATATCATTATGTCTCCCCCACCCTCTGGGGGAGACATATTGTTTTTGCCCTGTCCGTCCGTCCGTCCGTACGTCACTCTTCATTTCCGATAATAACTGGAGAACCATTTGATCTAGAACCTTCAAACTTCATAGGATTGTAGGGCTGCTGGAGTAGACGACCCTTATTATTTTTGTTTCACTCCATTAAAGGTCAAGGTCACAGGGGCCTGAACATTGAAAACCATTTCCGATCAATAACTAGAGAACCACCTGACCAAGAAACTTCATAGAATGATTGGTCGTGTAGAGTAGATGACCCCTATTGTTTTTGGGGTCACTCCGTTAAAGGTCAAGGTCACAGGGGCCTGAACATTGAAAATCATTTCCGATCAATAACTTGAGTATCACTTAACCCAGAATGTTGAAACTTCAAAGGATGATTGTACATGCAAAGTAGATGACCTCTATTGATTTTGGGATCACTCTGTTAAAGGTCAAGGTCACAGGGGCCTGAACATTGAAAACCATTTCCTGTCAGTAACTTGAGAACCACTTGACCCAGAATGTTCAAACTTAATAGGATGATTGGTCATGCAGAGTAGATGATCCCTATTTATTTTGGGGTCACTGTGTTAAAGGTCAAGGTCACAGGGGCCTGAACATGGAAAACCGTTTCCGATCAATAACTTGAGAACCTCTTGACCCAGAATGTTAAAACTTCATAGGATATTTGGACATGCAGAGTAAATGACCCCTATTGTTTTTGGGGTCACTCCGGGTCAAGGTCACAGGGGCCTGAACATTGATAACCATTTCCGATCAATAACTTGAGAACCTCTTGATCCAGAATGTTGAAACTTCATAGGATGATTGAACATGCAGAGTAGATGACCCCTGTCGAGATTGGGGTTACTCTGTTAAAGGTGAAGGTCACAGGAGCCTGAACATGGAAAACAATTTCCGATCAATAACTTGAGAACCACTTGACCCAGAATGTTGAAACTTCATAGGATGATTGAACATGGAGAGTAGATGACCCTATTGATTTTTGGGTCAGTCTATTAAAGGTCAATGTCACAGGGGCCTGGTCATGTAAAATCATTTCCGGAAAATAACTTGAGAACCACTTGACCTACAATGTTGAAACTTAATAGGATGATTGGACATGCAGAGTAGATGATCCCTATTTATTTTGGGGTCACTTGATCAAAGGTCAAGGTCACAGGAGCCTGAAGAGTAACTTGAGAACCACTAGGCCAAGAGTGTTGAAATTTAGCGGGATGACTGGACATTCCAAGTAGATGATCCCTATTGCAGCCAACCATGAGTGTCTCTTCGACTTTCGCTCCTGACCCCTGTTGACTTCTTGCCTATACGACTTTGCACTGGGGGAGACACGCGCTTTTTTTACAAAAGCATCTTCTAGTTAGTTTTCGAAAATATGTTGACCCGTTTGAAAAATAATTTCATACGAATTTTTCCCTTGGGTAAACCTTTACAAAGATTGTTCAAATTGATCTGATTCGTAAAAAAACATGGCCGCCATAGTTCGTCGCTAATTATTCCTCTGTCTATTTTTAAAAGTTTAAAAATCTTCTTGTCAGAATCTGCTTGCCCGTTTTAAAATCATTTTACACAAAGGTTTGTTATGTGACCCTCTGTCAAGGTTGTTCCAATTATTACGCTTCGTTAAAAACACAGCCGCCAGAGCTGAAGAATTTTCTCTATGCTCCTAAGATCTCCTAATCCGTTGGCCCATTGTTGAAATGATTTCACAGAAAAGTTATTTGAGTGACTTCTACTAACACTGTTCATATTATTCTCATTTGTCCAAAAAAATGGCCACCAGAAATCTTCAAATGCCATCTCCTCCTGAACCACTGGTCTGATACATAAATGTTCCTAGGGTGGTCCACTAGTACAATTTCTGAAAGTCATCTTGATTTGTGAAAAAAAAAAACAAAAACAAAAAACAAAAACAAACAACAACCCCCCACCCCCCCAAAAAAAAAAACCAACACACACACACAAAATGGCTCCTAAGGGGTCATAGTTTCCCCATAATGGCTCGATTTAAATGTAATTTGACGGTAAACCTTTCTCGTTGACATGAGCGATTAAGTATCGCCTTGACTCTCTAGTCTTAATTTCATAAGAAATGTCAGCCTTCACTGGACACAATGCCATTACGTTTATAGCCTTGTTTTCACAGGAAATGTCCGCATTTACTGGACACAATGCCATTGCGTTTATAGCCTCGTTTTCACAGGAACTGCCAGGCTTCACTGGACACAATGCCATTGCGTTTATAGCCTTGTTTTCACAGGAAATGTCAGCCTTTACTGGACACAATGCCATTGCGTTTATAGCCTCGTTTTTACAGGAAATGTCAGCCTTTTCTGGACACAAGGTTAGAGAACACAATTGTTTTCCCATAAACTTCCATTATAACATTATGGCGTGTACGGCCTTCCATAAATCGAAACATGTATATCCAATCACATTTTTTTCAAGAACTATTTTAGTTCCACCCAAATATCGGACGAAAAACATATGAATAGTGATACTTTATTTAAGCAATTTTCATGTGAATGAGATGACCCCCTGTTTACATCGTTGTCATGGCGGGAGAAATTCATTTGATGAAACTTTTTTTTCAATACACATAAAATGTAGCACATTTTGTCAAAATATATAATGAAATACTGTAAATGCAGTAAAAATATTTCATTTAAAAAAAAAATCACTTCTTGGGTTTGTCTACATGACTGACCAATCAGAACGCACAGGCGCTACCTTATTCCAAGGTATACACTTACCTCATTCCCAGTAACCCTGTACTTTTTTGAATTGGTGGTCTCTGACCACAATGCCATCAAGCCCGTTTCACGGAACTGCCCCTTTACGGGAAAACATGCCATGCGTTTAAGCCTTTTTTTCACAGAAATGTCAGCTTTTACGGGAAAATGCATGGCTTTTATAGCTCTTTTTAAAGGAAAGTCAGCCTTTACGGGACACAATTCATTGCGTTTATAGCCTCTTTTTAACGGAAAATGTCACCTTAGGGGCACAATGCCATTGCGTTATAGCCTCTTTTTCACGGGAAATGTCATTTTTACGGGACCAAACCTTGCGTTTAACCCTTTTTTTCACGGGAAAATTCACCCTTTAGGGGACACAATGCCATTGGTTTATCCTCTTTTTCACAGGAATTTCAGCATTTACTGACACAATCCCTTGCGTTTTAGCCCGTTTTCACAGAAATGTCAGCTTTTCGGACACAAGCCATTAAAGTTTATAACCCGTTTTCACAGGAAATTCACCTTTTAGTACACAAAGCCATTGGGGTTTAGTCGTTTTCGCAGGAATTTCGCCTTTACGGACACAATGCCCATTGGGCCGTTTTAACCCTCGTTTTCAACATGAAAAGTCGCCTTAACTGGACCAATGAAAATTGCTTTTAAAAAGCCTCGTTTTCCAAGAAAAAGTCACTTTTACGGGCACAATGCCTTTGCTTTTTAGCCTATTTTTCCAGGAAATTCAAAACCTTTACTGACACAAGCAATTGTTTTTAAGCCCTCGTTTTCACAGGGAATTTAGCATTTACCGGACACAATGCCATTCGTTTATGCCCTTTTTAAACAGGAAATGTAAACTTACGGTACAAGCCTGGTTTAAGCCTCTTTTTTCACGGGAATCCCTTTTTCCCCAAAGAATTCCATTTTAAAAACAAATTAAGCCTTTTACTTCAGATCAACAGCTTTGGTTTTAAAGGCTTTAACCCTTTTTTTTCTAAGAAAGAGGGCTTTATATAAAAGGTTTAAGCGGGTTTTAAAGAATTAAAAGGCTTTTGAAGAACAACTTCCGTTTTAAAATTTTTCATTTCAAAGAAAGTAAACCCTTTATTAAACACCATCATTGGGGTAAAAAAAAGATTGAGCCTTTACGGATAATTTTAAAATAATTTTTAAGTTTTTTTAAGTTTTTAAACAGCTTAAAACTAAACTACAGAGGTCGGGAAGTTATTGTTTTTAAATTTTAAACAATTGCCCCATGATGACACAACTCCTCTAATAGTATTATTTTTATCATTTTAAATATTCACTTTTTGATTTCAAACAAGTTTTTTTATTCTTCTTCTTTACTAAAAAGCTTCACCCCCTTCAAGATTTTAGTAAAATGAAGGGGGATGAGGATACTGCCCATCAGCCTTATAATTGTTCACCTAAATTTTTGGTTTGTGGCTTAAAAACCTTTAAAAAATCATAGACAGATTTCCAAGCAAGTATGTTTGGACTACACGTGTGTTATTAGTAATATACTTGACAAAAACTTTAGCCCAAACCCCTTAAAGCTACTCTTTTTTCCAAAAAAGCACTTTGTTGTTAAAAATAATGTTCATGCAAGAAAATTTATTAATTAAATACCTTGTTTTGAGAAAATACCGGAAAAAAAAAATCTTAAACTATTGATTTGGTCTAGTCTTGTAGCGAAAAATTTTTCCAGGAAAAAGTTTTGGTAAATTTTTTGCATAACTAACTTCTATGCAATCTAGAAATGTTTAATGCGCAAAAAAAATTTAAAGGGAAAATTTTTGATTAAGGGGTTTTTTGGGCGCACAGTACAACGTTTTTTTACATCTCATTTGTAACCCAAAAAAAAACCATGCAGTAGAAAAAAATTTTTTTAACCTGTTGGAACACAGAGATACAGAAAAAACTTATTAGTCGCCTCTTGTGATCAAGAAAGGAAAGGTGTTCCCTTTTTTTTTAAAAAAAAAAAATTTTTGGATCTTAAGCTTTGACTGGGGTTTTATACTTCAATGGCACATTTTTGATAATTAAAAAAGGGGAAATAACTTTTGGGTATCTCGACCTTTTTTTAAGAGTGGGCAAAAACTACTTAGGGGTAATATTGCCTTTTATTTGAATACCCTTTCCCTTTGCTACATTTTACAACACCCGAAAAATGATGAAATGTGATCGTTTGGGCTTTCGGAGAACAAACGTAATGTGAAAAATTTTTTGGGCGCTAAAAAACAACTAAATTTTTTTGGTTTCACACTCTTTACAAGAAATAAAAACAAGAACATGGAAAAATTATGCAAGTTCTTTACCACGACTTGGGAGCTAAGGGGTGTTTTCTCCACAGGACATTTCCGTTATGGTGTATTTGTACCAACGAATCCAATTATCCATGCAAAAAATTTTTACTTCAGATATAAGTTTTAGCCCCTAGATTTCATTTAAAAAACATCTCAATTTTCCAATAGCCTAAGGGGAAAATTGGCCTTATGAAACAATTTTTTTCTAATTTGACCTAGTGACTAAGTTGGTGACCATATAAACCCATTTCAACCCGGGAAGTAGATTTTATGAAAAATTTCCGGGTTTATGACCACTTTTTTCTGAAGTTCAGTTTAAAATTGGGGCCCTTTAAATGTAATGTTTCTATGATTTAATTTTTTTCCTAGGATTTTTGTCCCTATGACCAGTTTTTAATCTCTGCGCCCCACCCCTGAATTTCCTTTAGTTTTAAAGAAAAAATTTGCCCATGTTCATAAGATCAAGAAAAAAATTACCAGCCACGTTAACAAAGTTTCCTTTTTTTTATTTCCCCCATAGTTTTTGGCCCGAGATTCCCAAGTTTCAACCTTTGACGTAAATTTTTATAAGACCAAGTAAAAGAGCGTCCATGACAGCACCTGGATATTCAAGGGTTGGGTAAAAAGATTTTCTTTCTAAAAAAGGGTATTTTGTCCAGTCATGTAAGAGTTAGGGGACTTGATGCGGTTTTATACAATCGCACCTAACACGGTTAAAAATATCAAATAATTCCCTGCTTTAATTTTGGAGAATAATTGGAATGTACCTTCCCTTTTTCATTCACCTCAATAGAGTTACAAGTTTCAACTTGAAAAGCAATTTGTAGTAAAATTTTAACAAAGATTTTCAACCCAAAGAGGGGAATAATTTTTGCGAAAATTCATTATATTTTTGGGACTTAAACTGTAGCCATGTTTAAATTAGGGAAAGTGGTGTGAATTTTTACCTAGAACGAAATGGTAAAAACTATTTTCCACGGAAATATGCACCCCCCACTCAAAAGGATGGGGGTGTACATACACTCCTTTCATTGAGGCAAACATGTAAAAATTTTAAAAAATTCTAAGCCACAAAAAATCGCACCATTAGAGATGGGTAAAAAACACTGAAAAGGGATTAACTTGAAATTTGTACTACAGAAAAGGGGGTTTTGAATTTTCCCTCCCCAAAAAAAATTTACAAATAAAGTATTTATGTAAAAAAAGGGAAGAAATTCTGGATTTTTGGCATGACACCCCCGTCGCATGATGATAAACAAGTTTACTTTAAAACCCCCTCTATGCATAAAAGAAATGCCCAAAGCCTTCTTTTGTATTGACTTTTGCCTTTTAAGGGGGGCCTTGACCAGACCTGTTTTTGCGCAGACACTCCGCCATGTGGGAACATTTTGGCCAATTTCATCAAAATCCCCCATCTGAAGAAGGGGAAAAATGTTTTTTGCCGGGAAAGGGGTGGTTTTTGGATGGGAAAAATTGGGAAACCTTTAAAAAAACCCAAAGTTTTTGTTGTTT
Source organism: Mercenaria mercenaria (assembly GCF_021730395.1). Lineage (NCBI taxonomy): Eukaryota > Metazoa > Mollusca > Bivalvia > Venerida > Veneridae > Mercenaria > Mercenaria mercenaria. The sequence goes on along the minus strand of NC_069377.1, from coordinate 40,595,277 downwards.
TTCCCCTGATTTTGAAGGAAACCCGGGGTTTGCCCAGAACTCCCCCACTGGGGTTAACATTCAAAAAAAATAAAAACAAATTTGCCCCACATTCTAATTAGGCCGGACAAACAAATCCGGGGAGGACGCACGCACGCCAAACACCAAAAGCATTGGACAACTAGTCTTCGCTTCCGAAGGGGGTCGACAACAAGCTTTGCAAAAACCCCCTTTTTGGTAATTTTGGAAGGGCCAAACCCAAAAATATTGCTGCTAAAAAAAGAGGTTAAAAAGTTTGGGCCCTCGTGGTTCTACTGGGGGAAGACCAAACTTCCAACACGACAGTTCTCCCAACGGGTTTTCAAAAAGTTTAAGTTCTCATTACAACACAAAATTAATTATTTTTAAAACAAATAAAAACAAAATAGGGTCATTAATTTAACTGATTTGAAAATTTTTACAACCAATCAGATGACATACAGTACTGGAAATTTTCTAAGAAAAACCCAATAAAAACCGAGCGTTTTTCTATTTGGGGGACTTTTACAGTTTTATTGATGAAAAAAACAAACATAATTCCTTTTCAATGCTTTATTGAAAAAAACCTATTAGTACAAAATCTTTTATTAATACAAAAAAAATTTTTAACAATCATATATTACAAAAGTTGTTAATACTAAACAATTATGATTTAAAATCAATCAATGTTTTTTCCATATAGGAATTTGAATACATAAATGAATAAAATATTTAATACATTAGTTACATATGCCCTAAAAAACCCGATTGAAGATTTTAATGGTCTTGTCAAACATTTTTTAAAATATAACTTTTAAATTTCAATCCAAATCATTCTTCAGTAATATGCTTAAAATCAATATTCTTCAAAATTTTATTCTTTTCAAAAATTTTTTAAAACCAAAATTTCCAATTTTTTGTAGCCGGTAGAGTACATATATTAATTCAAAGGGCTTATTTGCCCCGGGCAAAAAACAAAATCCCTTTATTACCCCGGGAAAAACCCGTCAAATATTCATAAACTGAAAGACTACGGGACTGATTTTTATAAACAAAAATGAAGTTTCGATTTCAACCCAAAAAAAAATTTACCTTTAAGTTAATAAAAACATATGATCGAAAACCTTTGACATTACTGAAAAGGATTTTACTACACTTTACCAGTTTTTACCTTTTCCAAAGTTTGGAGGGGATACCACCCACACCCCCATCCCCCTACCATATCGTTTCGCAATTAAAAATATCCAATATCCAAATGCAATAATAAAATACCTTACAAAAAAAACAGAATTTGAAAAGGGCCACTTTGTTAAGATCCTTTAAGGGCAAGGGAAAAAAGTGGTACTATTTTACAAATATCACTTTAAAAAACCTTATTGTGTTTCAAAAAAACTGTTTTATGTGTACAATTATGAAAAAGGGAATAAAATAATAAAGTGCAATTATTGCTTCCAAAAGAAAAATTTTCAATAAAAAATAGCTAAATGCAAACACATGAAAAAAAGCTACCATATTTAAATTTTTAAAATTTTGGGCTTTCAACAAGATACCTTTTGTACGGTCCTGTTGCCTTTTGAAAAAACCATTAGTGGGGTATATGCATGTATAATAAAGGGGAAAAACATAGTTTTGTAAAAATTGAAGGTGGCAGCCAAAAATGTTTAATAAAATGAGACTATTCAAAAAGCGCAAAAAGCATTAAAAAGGGTAAATTTATTAAGTGTACATCTCACAGGATAGTTTGCCATAACACATTTAGAAAACCTTCAAACTGAACCTCAAAGATTTTGTACTTTTGGGAAAAAATTTTTTCAAAACACATAAATATGTGAGACACAATTTAAGGGTTCTTAAAAAAAACTTAAAAAAAAGGGGAAAAAATAAAATTATACTTTTTAAGTGTGAATGAATTTCTTTTTTGGAAAATCTTATGAGACAAATATAAACAAGGGGTTAACAAAACAAACAGTAATAATCTGAATTTTAAAAAATTTAAAATTGAAAAAGGACGCTTCAATAAACGTTTTATCCCCCCGGGGCACCCTTTGCGAACAATAACCTAAGTCCAAAAACAAGTTAAAGGTAAAGGGAAAATTTCAGGTGAGTAAAAGTGAAAGGGTTTTACGGGTAATCGCTTTATATCAAGTCATTTATAAGGGTATTGATGAAAAAATGGCCCCAATTTGGTTAAACCCAAAGAGAGGGCCCATACAAAGAAACCTAACCCAAAAGAGGCAAGGTCAAAAACATCATGTGTCAAAAAAGGGGAATGTACAGTAATCTGCTTTAGATCAAGTCATTCTAGAAAGGGGGATTGAGCTAGATGAAAGGCCCTTTTGGTTTAAACCTGAAGGCCCATAACAAAGAAACCAAACCCCCAAAAACGGGGTAAGTCAATAAACTGACATGTTCAAATGAGGAAGGGTTAAGCATTCTTGATCAATTTTCTAGACTGTTTTCCCGAAAAAAAAAAGGGGGGTTTTCAGTGATTAGCCATACTAACATAAAACAGAAAAATACATTTGTAAAAAATATAGGACAAAATCTCTTATTATAAACATAGGGGCAGTCATCTGTTTATAAAAAAAGGGGAAAAATCATCGTTTTATCTAAAACAGGGAACCCAAAAAAAAAATATCACCATTTAAATTTCCCCCCATACCCGGTTTTCCCAAACCACACAGATTGCAAAATGAACAACTCAAATATTGCACAGAAAAACAACAAACCACTTTTCTTCAACCAAAAAAAAGGGGACAAAGTGCATGTAAAGCTTTTTTCTATGATTTTTCAGAAAATTTGTTGTTAAGCATGGAAAAAGTTCAAAAAACCCTAAACTGGAACCAGTCTTTTAATGCAACCACGCGATTTTCCCATTTAAAAATGACTTAGAAATAAACCAAACAAATTCAAATTTTTGCTGACCTCCAAAAACAGTTCTTTAACCTTTTAACCTGTTTTAAAAATATTAGGATATGATTCACATTTCCATGTAAGATGGTGATGCTATGATCATTTTCAATTCTAGGGAGGTTTGATTTCATATTTTGTAAAGCATGTAACAAAAAACAAACTCACCCCCCATTTTTTTAAATATCTTGTTAACAGTAAAATTCAAAATCAAGAAAACAAGGGGCTGGTTCAAAAAACCTTGATGCCCCCGGTGGGGATCCTTGTCGAACAAACAACCTAATCCAAAACGAGGGAAGGTCGACTGGGTCAGGTGATGTCTGAAGATGAGGAAAGGGACGGTTTCATCTGATTAGTATCTTTCATTTTTGAACGGTATTGATGCTAACAAAGGTCCCCCTTTTTTAAACCAGAATGGGGCCCTTAAAAAGCAACCCAAGCCAAAATGAGTCAAGGTCAAAATGAGGCAGTGATGTCGAAAGAGGGAAAGGTCCACAGGTTTTTTCAAACTGCATTAGAATCAAGTCATTCAAAAATAGGGATTGATGCTAGATGAAAACGGGGGCCCTTTTGGTTTCCTCGACGGAAAAGGACAAAACAAAATTTTAAAAGGCTCAATTTTTTTTTTAGCGACAAAAAAGATCCGGGGAAAAAATTGAACAGGGGTGTTCAATAAAACCTTTATGCCCCCTGGCATCCTTGTCGAAGATTTGCAACCAAATCCAAAACGAGGGCAGGTCGGTGTTTTTGAAGAAATAGAATGGTCCCCGTTTAATCGTATTTGTATCAATTTTTCTTTTAAGGGGTATTTGCTAACAAAGGTCCTTGGTTTAAACCAAAAAGAGGCCCATAAAAAGCAACAAAGTCCAAAATGGGTCAGGGGAAAGTCAAACGAGGTCAGATGAAAAAGGGTGGAAATTTAAACTGCATTGTATAACATTCTAAGGGGGTGATCAGACGAACGCCCCTTTGGGTTTAACCCCGTGGGCAACAACGAACGGAAGGACAACCACAATACCCCCACATCAAAAATGCCGGCATAAAAATGGGGACAAATCTGTTAACTTTATGAAAACTAGGGACTGGATTAAACTTGAATTTTTTTTAAATTAAAAAAATAAAAGCTTTATAAAAACAAATTTGAATCACAAGCTCAAAATTAGCTCGAAAAATTATTTAATGAAATACTTTTATCAAAAATTTCCATTGAATCATTAATCTTTGAAACTCTACAATTACTAAAATGTGTCAACCCAAAAAGGGAGTGAAAAATCACATAAATAAAAATGTCACAAAAAAACCCACGACCCAAAAATGAGAAAATTGGAGTTACACTGTACTCTTGCAACCCAAAAATGTCACTGTACCCTTTCAAACCCAAAAAAAAGAGTGAACTTGGGTTTCACTGCCCCCTGGAACCCTTAAATGAGTAATTGGGGGGGGGGGACATGTTCCCTTGTATAACTGGATTACAGAACATCCCATACAGGGATAAATATCGAATTTTTAAAACAAACATAAACGAAAATAAACAATTTTTAAATCACTAATTTTAAGGGAGTTTTTTCCATTTTTTCCCCAGTTTTGTTTTTGGGGACCCTCACACTTTTAAAAAAGAAACCATGATGGGCCGAATCCCAAATGCCCACATACCCCTTTTGAATGGTATATGTTGTTTTTCAATTTACAAGTGACCTATTTTTGACTAAAAGTGACCCGTTTTTAACTGGGCCTAGATATCATCAAGTAAAAATTTTGACAAATTTTTTGAAGATCCCTTGAAAAATATGGGCCCCTAGGAGGTCACAAAGTTTTCTTTTTTACTAATGACCTATTTTTGAAGGAGGACCCATTTGAATCCTAATATACAAGGGAAAAAAATTTCCAAAATTTCATGAAAATCCCTAAAAAACCTTAGAGAGGTCACAAGGTTTTCTATTTTTACCTAATGACCGTTTTTGAAGGCGGCCCAGTTTGAATTACTAGATATCATCAAGGGAACTTCCACCAATTTATGAAGACCTCAAAAAAAAATTGCCTCTAGAGAGGCACAATTTTCTATTTTAAACCCACTGACCCAGTTTTTGCCCCAGTGACCCAGTTTAACTTACCTAATATCATCAAAGGGGAAATTTCAAACCAATTTTTTAGATCCAAAAAAATATGGCCTTAGGAAAAGGGCAAAAGGTTTTTTATTTTTGACCCATGACCTAGTTTTTGACCCTTTTAAAAACTTTACCCAGACTCAAATAACAAAAGACAACCATACAGTCCCAAAAAATATCCTTGGAGGGCAAAAACTTTTTTTTGACCTACGACCATTTTTGATGGCACTACCCAGTTTTGAACTTTACAAAAATAATCAAGTAACATTTTAATTTTTAGGAAAAAAAAAAGTTGGCCTCTAGAAACAAATTTTCATTTTTAATTTGACCTAGTTTTTACCCCTTCCCCCTTTTCAAAAATTTGACCAAACACAAAATGAAATTCAGAAAACTTTCAACAGATATGAAAAAAAGGCCCTGCTGCGAGCCAAAGATTTTTATTAATTGACCTACGACCCATTTGAACTTTGACCAGAATTCAAGATAAAAATTTTGCCCAATTTTTAAAAGATATAAAAATTGACCTCTAATGCCAAAAAAGTTTTTAAGGACCAGCACCCACGGAGAAGGCGCGCGTCACAAAACCATTGCATTTTACGTGAGTAAAAAAGTTTCCACTACAAAGATTCTACCCCAAAAAGGGATACTTTTTCCCAAAACTTTTACAAACAAATCATTTTAACTAAAATGTAGCACAATACACAAAAAAAGTTTTAAAAACAAAATTTAAACAAAAGTATTTTTCATATTGCAGAAAAAATTGTCCCTGCTAAAAATTATCAAAAAACAGTTTTTTTTCCATTTTCCAAAAAAATGAATTTGTTTTTCTATTCAACTTATAAAAATTAACAAACAAAAACATGCTTTAAAGGGGATGACCAAAACCTACAAAACCAGAAAAAGCTCAAAATTTAGAAAAAATTCGTAAAAAAAAACAAACAAGAGGGCCCAAACGGGCTTTTTCAGTTTCCCACCGTCTTTTTACCTTTAATGTTTTTTGGGGCCCGAACCAGAAAAGTAATATCCCAAATTTTTCAAACAAAAAATGAAAAAAGGTCAAGTGCCCCTTTAAAAAATTGAGGCGGGCTTTTACGATTTTACTACAAGTTTTAAAAATCCCTCAATGGTTTTGAAAAAGGTTTTTAAAAGATTTCTATTTTTTTTTAGGTTTGCAGCCCCTAAATGGGTAAGTGCCCCCATTTGGGTAAAATTTTAGAGAGACAACTGATTTAAAAACCAAGTCTGAAAAGAACCATCAAGTGATTCATGAGAATAAGTTAGTATTTTATTTTTAAAAATTGGGCCCCCCTTTGAAGAAATGAGGAAGGACCTTTCAACAATGAAATCTGAGAAAAAGTTGTTTAAAGTTTTTCTATTTTTTTTTCTTAGCACCCCCAAAAGGGGCTAAGTGCCCCATTTGTAAAAATTTAGGGGGGGCCCTTTTAAGGGTTACAGACCAATTTTTTGAATTTGACAATTAGTTTCAGAAAGCATTGTTGACAAATGTGCATGACGGGGCCCCCACCTTTAAATTTGCCACCCTGAAAGAAGAATATGCACCCCCCCTAAAGGGGCCAAAATTTTTAAAAATGAGACTGAATACAACCCCTTTAAACAAAGACTATAAAAAAAATAGATCCGGACTTGAAAGGGATACAAGCAACTTGCCAAAATCAGGGGGAATGAATGAATTTGTTTTACCTGTGCAGAAACGACAGCGAAAGGGTAAAATTTGGGGGGGTGGAAAACTTTTATCAATTGTTTATTTTTTATGATAAGGTTTTTTTTTTTTTTAAAAGTTATTAATTTTCTACATGGGGGAAAGGGAAAGAATTTATGTTGGGAATCGAGAAATCAACATTTTGTTTAAAAAAGGACCTGATTTTGGTTTATTTCGGAGTGTAATACTTTAAAAGGTTTTTGTTTATTTTCATGATTTATAAATGCAAACCCTTTAAAAAGAAACGTGGTGGGGCACCCCTTACGCGAGTTATCTTCTTGCCCACTATTTTTCTTTTTTGCTCTAAGCAATCTCTAACCCAATGCAGTTTTCCCACTTTTCCCTTGGTCAATTTCAGAATTTAGCTCAGAATCGACCAACAAATGAAGGTTTAGACTGGGGCCCAAAACTTAAGATTTTTTACCAGGACCCCAAATTTGTTTCTTACAAAGAACAAAATGTTTTTTTTACAACTATATTGAACTTTTTAGAACTCATACATCAGAATTATAATTCAATAATAAACCATTACAAACTAATACCGATAAAAAGCATCACGCAAATTTTCAAAAGTTTCCGGGGATTTTATTTAAAAATTTATTTTTACCTTTGTGGGACAAACACCTTTTAATTTTTGTTGTTTATGCAAAAAATTATAAAATTCATTTTTCCCCAGAAAACAAAACCTATTAATTGAAATGTCCTCTCTTTTAAGAGGAAAATACATTTCCCGGTATCTTAACGGACGAATTTTTTGTTCCCCTACCCAAATTTTGAGATTATTTAAAACAAAAAACCGGGCATCCATTTAATTTTAAAATTTGGTATAAATCAAAGTTAAAATTTATCAATAATTAAATGAATCCTAAAGGGAAAAAAAATTTAAATAAAATCCTAAAAATATTTGGGAAATTCAATTTCATTCGTTCGAAAGGCAAAACAGCAAATTCCATTGGGGGAAAAAATGTGTGACAATGAGAGATTTTAAAAAAATTAAAAACATTTAAAAAAAATTATCTTTTAAAAAAAACCGTTTCAAAAAATTTTCCCTAAAGGCACCAATAGCTTTAAACCGAACGGGCCAAAAACAAAGAATTTTCAAAAGTTCAAATTTAAATATCTAAAAAATTACTGTTTAAATCTGTATTTCTTAATCAGGTACTAAAACCACTGTAATTAAACGCACCAAAATCGTGGTGTCAAAAGGGCTTCCTGTGCCAGGGGTCTGTTTAAAAAACTTACCCGGGACTTTTTTTGTGTAAAATTTAAAAATTTGCAAAAACAATTTTTGGGGAAATTTTATTTTTTTCCCGATTTTTTTTTTTTCCCAATTAAAAGCCGGGGCAACCGACGTATAAATTTCCAAAAAGGCAAACCCTTTTCACATGTAGAAGTTGAAAACAATATTTTTTTGTTTCGGGAAATTTCCGTTTAAAAAATAAAAGATTATTTTTTGGATCTTTTAGAAACATTTTAATATTGCAATACCCAAAACTGGGAAAACGAACCTGGTCTTTTTTAAATTTTTTTTTGGTTTTTCATGCAAATTATAAGTCACTTTTCCTGCCCAAAACATCAAAGAACAAAAACCTCCTTAAAGTTAAACTCGTCCCCCAAATTTTTTTTTTAAAGAAAGTCCCGGAAAAACCTTTCCCGGTTTGCTTTACGACCCCAAAAACAAAATTTGTTTTTTCTAACAAAGTTTATTAGAGTAATTTTAATTTCCCTGGCTATCTTAGAAGCCACTGCAGTACTGTTTGAAACAAAAGCACAACTCCGAGAATAATCCATGTTTGAGACTGCTGGCCGAAACTGTTAGCTTCCTGATTGTCAAGCCTCTGTTGTACGGAGACTACCTGTCTCTGTAAGGTCTTCACTAGACTGTTTGTTTCTTGTTGTAATACACATACTGGTTCTAACAATTTTGCCAAAGTATCCTCAGCAACTTTTGTAGTTCGTGAATTGGAGGCAGATCTAGTCACTCGTTTTCCTGAAAAGTTTCAAGTTTTCACATATATTAGATGTTCCTGACAACAGTAAGCTTATTCTATAAAAAGAGGTCAACTTTTTCCACTCTTATGGAATAAGAAGTGACAAATTATTTCATATGCTATTTGTTTGTGTTTTTTTCTTTTTGTAAATCACTGTTTTGCAACATGAAATACAGGATTATAATTAGAAGATGCTTTTGTAGAAAAGCGCATGTCTCCCCCAATGCATTGTCGTAATAGGCAAGAAGTCAATAGGGGACAGGAGCAAAAGTCAAAGAGACACTGATGGTTGGCTACAATAGGGATAGGCTACTTGGCATGTCCAATCATCCTATGAAGTTTCGACATTCTGGGTCAAGTTGTTCTCAAGTTATTGATCGGATGGTTGGCTACAATAGGGATAGGCTACTTGGCATGTCCAATCATCCTATGAAGTTTCAACATTCTGGGTCAAGTTGTTCTCAAGTTATTGATCGGAAACCATTTTCCCTGTTCTGTCTCCTGTGACCTTGACCTTTAACCAAATGATCCTAAAAACAATATGGGTCATCTACTCTGCCCGTCCAATCATCCTACGAAGTTTCAACATTCTGAGTCAAGTGGTTCTCAAGTTATTGATTGGAAAGGGTGTTCCATGTTCAGGCCCCTGTGACCCTGACCTTAGCTCAAGTGACCTAAAAAATGATAAGGGTCATCTAGTCCTATCATCCTATAAAGTTTGAAGGTTCTGGGTCAAATGGTTCTCAAGTTATTGATCGGAAACCGTTTACCATGTTCTGGTCCCTGTTACCTTGACCTTTTATCAAGTGACCAAAAATCACAAGGGGTCACCTACTCTACTTGTCCAATCATCCTATGAAGTTTCAACATTCTGGATCAAGTGGTTCTCGAGTTACTGATCAGAAATTGTTTTCCATGTTCAGGCCCTTGTGACCTTGACCTTTGATCTAGTAACCCCAAAACTAATAGCGGTCATCTACTTTGTAAGTCCTATCACCCTTTGAAGTCTGAAGGTTCTAGGTCAAATGATTCTCAAGTTACTGAGTAGAAATGAACTGCAATGTTCTGGCCACTGTGACCTTGACCTTTAATGGAGTGACCCCAAAATCAATAGGGGTCATCTACTCTGCATGTCCAATCACCCTATGAAGTTTCAACATTCTGGATCAAGTGGTTCTCAAGTTACTGATTGGAAATGATTTTCCATGTTCAGGCCCCTGTGACCTTGACCTTCAAAGGAGTGATCCTAAAAACAATTGGGGTCGTCTACTCCATAAGCCCTGCCACCACATGAAGTTTGAAGGTTCTAGGTCAAATGGTTCTCCAGATATTGATCGGAAATGAAGTGTGGTGGATGGATGGACAGGGCAAAAACAATATGCCAGACATAATTAAACATGAACCTATAATATATAATATACTACTTTTAAAATGATAGAAAAACTATTATATTCTAAAATTATGGAAATCAAGCTTTTCATATATTTCTCACGTATCACTATAATGGCTAATACAAAATATGACATGTGTAATGTTTGGTCACAACACTTCTATTCATGGTTTTTAACATCACTACAACACACAATTATAGGTCATATGGCACCTTGCCAGCTTTTTCACAGTCAAGGAAGACACCAGGTGCCTCTCTCAGTATCATTTCAGGCATGAGCAGGCACCCAGGTAGATTCACTGACTTTCTGTCAGGCAGATGGATGACTTCTTACATAAATAATCTGTACAACCAAAGTCAGGTTTCAAAAAACACAGCAGTTATATAGGGACAAGTGATTCAAAGTCAGGTTTCAAAAAACACAGCAGTTATATAGGGACAAGTGATTCAAAGTCAGGTTTCAAAAAACACAGCAGTTATATAGGGACAAGTGATTCAAAGTCAGGAACATTTAAGCAACATTTTTCACTTTTCTTGTTTTCTATTTAGAGATTTATTTAATGAACAAAAGAATCCTTATATCTTGTTATACCCCAATTATAAATTTATTTCATTGTTCTTATAAAGTTTTGTCACCATCCCCCTTTAATATAAAAGTATTTAAAAAGTGAGCATTTCTTTCCATCTATTTTTACATTTCCATTTGATAGACCGGACTACTTAACCCTGACCATGCTGGACACGATTGATTCTGCCTTTGCGACCAGTGTAGATCATGATCAGCCTGCACATCCATGCAGTCTGATCATGATCTGCACTGTTCACTATTCAGCCAGTATCTTTTTGCTAAGCACCCCTTTTAACAGTTAATGGTACTGTCCAAATTGGAAGATGGACAAGTTCATTAAAGAAATTTAGCAGGGTAAGGGTTAAACAATCTGAATAAAAACAAGAGGGCCATGATGGCCCTAAATCGCTCACCTGTTATCATTGCACTTGAGGACAAGAAGGTCCTCAGAAAAAATATCTAAGTCCAAAGGACAGGAACAACAAAGGGAAGAAATTTAACCAAAAAGAAAATTTTTTTTTAAAAGGTACAGGTATGTCAAAATACACCTAAAAATTGGAGGTACCATCCATGTTGTACCACAGAAAAGTGGTCTTGGTTTTTCCCTACAGCCAGTAATAAAAAAGTTACTAAAAATAAGCTATTTATAGTAATGTAAAAGGGAAGTAATTAAAAAGAAAATTATTGTAAGTGAACAAAAGCAGGATCTGCCAAATAAATCTGTTGACATTAATGAAATTTCAGATCAGTATCTTCATCAGTTATGGAGATATACCCATTTTAATTTGAAATAAAGGGAGGTAATTTGATATAAAATCAGTCCATAGTTATCTACCCTGATTGGCTCAGTCGAACTTATGACAATAATGAAATTTCAAATAAGTCCTATAAGTACTTACTGATATAAATTCATTTTGATTACAATCAGGGGAGGTAATCAGATATAAAATAACTCTGGAACCTACGATTGGATCTGATTTGTCATGGAATCCAAGACTTATTGTTGTTGAAGATATTTTGGAAGTTTGTATCAAATCAAACCATAAATGAAGTCTCTATATGGCTGCAAAAGCCAAAATAACCAATTTTGGACCTTTAGGGGGCCATAACTCTGGAACCCATGATGGAATCTGGCCAGTTCAAAACAGAAACCAAAATCTTGTGGTGATACAAGTTGTGTGCAAGTTTGGTTAAAATCAAATCATAAATGAAGCTGCTATTGTGCAGACAAGGTCAAAATAGCTAATTTTGGCCCTTTCAGGTGCCATAACTCTGGAACCCATATTGGGATCTGGCCAGTTCAAGAAAAGAACCGAGATCTTATGGTGATACAAGTTGTGTGCAAGTTTGGTTAAAAGAAAATCACAAATGAAACTACTATCGTGCAGACAAGAAATTGTTGACGGACGGACGAAGGGTGATCACAAAAGCTCACCTTGTCACTATGTGACAGGTGAGCTAAAAACACAAATATTACAACTGTGTGTAGAGAAATGTATTGACATGTTAAATAAGAGTTAGCTCCCTAAATGTGTATTTTATCGTTTTGTTTCTTTTTATTGATAAAAAATATTAATCCTTTTGATAATAAAGAGTTTAACCTTTACCCTGCTAAATTTCTAAAATGGACTGGTCTATCATTCAAATTGGGTAGTACCATTTATTATTCGAAGGGGTGTTCACTGAAAAATTCCTGACTGAATAGCGAACAGTGCAGACCATGATCAGCTTGCATGGATGTGCAGGCTGATCTTGGTCTGCACTGGTCGCAAAGGCAAAACCACTAGCCGCCAGCAGGTGTGATAATTCTTCCAATTTCAATATATCTAGTTTTACATTTGTACTCTATAGATAATAGGATATTTCAATAACCTGAACCAAAGGGCAACTATATGTAGCTTTGGAATTCATTTAGTTTAACTCTACATTGGATGCGGAGCAAAGATAGGCAAGGGAGGTAATGCCAATTTTACAAACTTCTAGAGAAAATCAATGCACATCTTATATATTTTATATATTCATTTAATTCTCTAGGATAAATATGTTTATTAAATTAACACTTATGCTAAAATATTTAGGCAACCAAGACAGGAAAATTAATTTCATAACTACCTCTAGTGAAAATATAGCATTATAGATCAGATGTCAAGTTTACTTGACAAAATTTGACAAATTACCTTTGACTCAGCCACAGAGACACTTTTTTATTTGTAGTAATGTACAACACCTCTATTTATAGTAATGTACATCACAACACTTCTATTTATAGTAATGTACATCACAACACTTCTATTTATAGTAACGTACATACGTATACTTCTATTTATAGCATAGCACTGTACATCACAACACTTCTATTTATAGTAATGTACATACGTATACTTCTATTTATAGCATAGCACTGTACATCACAACACTTCTATTTATAGTAATGTACATACGTATACCAGGTTCTGATGAATCGCTATCATGTTTCTGGTCTAGCTCTGCTGCTGAACTACCACTCTCCTCACCTACAACCTTCAACCTCTTCATTGAAGGTCGCTGAATTTTAGATGGGTGTCTTGTTGCTGGTACAGCCACGTTGGATTTGTCTGGGATCTGCTCTAGACTGGTTATGCTCAATGTACGTACAACAGGGGTACGATGTTTTGTCCATGTTGCAATGATGTAGTCCAACTCATACTGAAGCTTGTCATTTGTAATATCCCATGGTCGCATACTAGAAAAAAGGTCACTTATGTAACAAAGACCATATATTTTAGTTATAATTAATGTAATTTATAAGCTGTGAAACTGCTTAATACTCTTAGAGAAATGATTTTCACAGAATTTATAGATGTGTCAATTCATGAAATATAATCTTACTGATTAAAAGAAAATATTGTTTATTCTCTAATTAATGTCCCTATCAAAAAATCATTTAGGTTGTAATCACGAACTTTGTACCAACCAACTAAAATGATTTTACATTACTACAAACTGAAGTCTAATTTCAAGCTTAAAAATTTCATCAACCACAATGTGATTCTTGTATCTATCCAGGGTCACAGTCATACAGAGATATTAACTAACTAAAGCTACATCTGAAGGTGATTAATACCCCTAACACAACTTATATACAGGGAAGGTAAGTGCTGTGCACTTTCTTTTGATGTTGTAAACAATTGATACCAGTTTTATGAAATCCTTCCCATATATATCCGCAAAGAAATGCCCAACTCCAACACAGTGTTACTTCCCCTTATCGGTACAGTAGACAGTGCCATCACATATAAATTGGTCTGAATTTCAGCCGAGATATATTTTTCATTATTTTAATTTTGTTGTACAAATTTTTTATCTCACTAGTTAAATATTATATATTTTGCTTATAAAACGAGCAAAAAAAAAACTAAAAAATAATGCAGTTACACTAAAATTACTTCTTTTTATCTGGTGTAGTGACAAGCACCTGCTAAAAATATAAACAATGTAATTACTTGACGGTATTTTGAGTATAATAAGAGAATTTGACGAATGGCATACTGCAAAATATAGACACATTAAATACTTTCATTATGTTCTTAAAGGTTGTGACATAAATGTCAATTTGCCTGTAGATTATGGCAAGCATTTGATTTACCAGGCGTTGCCAAGCGTGTCGCCATTTTAGGATCACACGGTTGTACAATCGTCATGTGATTTGCTTGAAGGAAGGGATGATTGTTTGACAATATTCCTGCGTGGAGGTTGAAGAAATGGTGGACCTACTTACAGGCATGTATGACTAACAATGAAGTCCCCATAATTATACTCTAAATCAGTGAGAGTAATAAAAAGTTCTTTTTCCCATTAAAGGACCTTCAAACACTTACTCAATATGTTTATATATCCAGTCCCCTGCAATAGAGTCCCTCTCAAATAACTTGGGTACCCATGAAATCATCTGGGCCTTTCGTTCTTTGGCCTCCTTTCTTTGCCTTTCTTCCAGTATGAACTTCTCCTGTGTGGCCCCATGCATGTCCTGAGTTACAATAGCATCACTCACATTCTTCCATAATCTGCAAAGATATACTCTATGACGATAGTTTCAACTCTTCTTGCATTACAACTGTAATTTGATATGATCAAACAAGAACAATACTGTATAAAATCATTCCTAATTTCATGGATTATGTTTACCCACAAAATTAAAACAAAATGGAACATAAAGTCCCATATTTCATTTATTGAATTTTGAAGTCTGCAAATTCACATCCCTAAGAAATAGCAGTTTTGGCCAATTTTTTCTTTGTATCTTATTTGAGAAGCAACACTGCATGCATCATTTCCTGTATAAAGAGAAGCACATTCTAAAAGAACAAATGTCCCTATTATTTGTTTCCTTGGTGAAAACGTAAAAAAACAAACACTTTTTTTAAGAAGAAGACTTATTCTGGTCTCTCATCCATTCTGCCATGAAGATGCAACAAAGAAAATACTGAGCTGCGCTTTACATCTGCATTCTTGAGTACCAGTGGAACATTTGCCGAACTCTTTCTTGAAAAGTATGAAGAAAAACTTACTTCTGTCACAAGATCAATTTTTATCATACCAATCAACCAATTCAATGTTCATCAGTGCCTGATACAATCTGCAGTTGTTTTGTAATTTGATCTTATAAATTAGGTATTATATCAAATGTAATCTGAATTTTCAATATTGAGAACTGATAGGAATGACCCGATTGGCTCTAATTGCCCCTGGTTGTAACAGCCAGTTACATGTCCACAAACAAATGTAAATCTCTGAATCAATATTTGGAGGGTTGTTCCTTGCCAGACATGTATTACCTTTCAGATTCCATATCTGTCTGCAATTCTATAGGAACTGTGTATTTTTTCAACCTGGCTGCCTTCACCTCTGGTGTTGGAGCAAAAAACAAAGATGATTCCTGAAGTGTAAGAAAATCTCCAATGAAAATATCAACAGAACATTCTGAATTTATATTGTAATTCACTAAGAAATTAAGCTGATACCAATGTATTAACTTGAGCCAAATTTTGTTTGTATTTCTCATGTGCATGCATATGTATTAACTGCATACTTAATTTTATTCAAAGTCACCCTCAGTTACCCATATTGTCACTCCTACATAAGAATGTTGGTCATGTTCCATGTTTATAAACTGAAACTAACTTTAGCAGAAGAAGTTGGGAATCAAATCAATGAACTTACCAGTGGACAAGTATGCCTGCTCAAACATTTTCTGTGTATTGTGGCTACTTCTATTACACAGAATAAACAACCCACACCTTTTGAAAGTAAGCAGGAAAGACTAAATATTCAAAAGATTCTATAACTGACACACTGACACGATTTTTAACATGTGTGACTATACAACCCACCTTGACCCATTATTCAGAGAATATTATGACTGGCACAGATACATCTGAAACAAATACAAACCCCTGTGACTTTATCTTTTATGTATATTTCCTGGTCCCAGTGTCCCTCTATGTGAGCCAATGTATCCGAGCCCATCTTGAATTTGCCAACAATCTTATTTGAGGCCTCTCCTATACCCAGGAATGGCTGTAAAATAAAATACAAATCTGACACAAGAAACGCGGCAATGCCACGAAACCAGGTTTTCAACACTTTTCATAAGAATAAACAAGAGTGCCAGAATGTCACAATATACGCCCGTCACAGCAAATTTCTTTACTCTAGCACCTGTATTTGCAGATGTAATTTTAATTTTGTGGTTGTTTAGTAATCATTGTAATTCTTTTGTTTTTCTAAGTCCACAAAAAAAAAACTTACCAGGTAGAGATACCTTAAAATACACCTAAAATTAGAAAGTAACAACTATGTTGTACCACAGAAAAGTGGTCTTGGTTTTTCCCTACGGTCAATTATAAAAAAAGTTACAATAAAAGTTATTTACAGTAACAGTCCACACAGAAATCCTTACCAGGTAGAGATTGGTCAAAATACACCTCAAAATTAGATGTAACATGCATGTTGTACTACAGAAAAGTGGTCTGGATTTTTCCCTACGTCTAGTAATGAAAATGTTACAATATAAGCTATTTATAGTAACAACAAAGGGAAGTAATTCTAAAGAAGGGAACTGCGCAAGACACTTCGTCTCATGATGGTGTATAATTGTGCCAAGTTACATCAAAATCCCTCTATGCATGAAGAAGATATGCTCCGGACAAAGTTTTCATTCTTGTATCCTTTGACCTCTAAGTGTGACCTTGACCTTAGACCTAGGGACCTGGTTCTTGTGCATGACACTCCGTCTCATGATGGTGAACAACTGTGCCAACTTTCATCAAAATCCCTCCATGCATGTAGAAGATGCTAACCCTAACCTAACCCTATTTTTAGTAACAATGACCTTGACCTTGATCCCAGAAACCCCAAAATCAATCCCAAGCTACAACTTTATATAAGTTTTCTATACACCAAGTTACATCACGATAGCTCATTCCTAAGTTAAGTTATTGACCGGAAACCCTTTTTCTATTTAAAGTAACAGTGACCTTGACCTTGACCCCAGAAACCCCAAAATCAATCCCAGCCTTTGTCTTGATATAAGCTACATACATACCAAGTTTTATTCAAATATCTTTACCGAAACAAAAGTTATTGACTGGAAACCCTTTTTCTATTTAAAGTAACAGTGACCTTGACCTTGACCTCAGAAACCCCAAAATCAATCCCAGCCTTTGTCTTGATATAACCTACATACAAACCAAGTTTTATTCAAATATCTTTACCGAAACAAAAGTTATTGACCGGAAACACCAGTTTGACGCCGCCGACGCCGCCCGCCCGCCATCTACCCCAATCTAATAACTCAGGGTTTTCGTTGAAAATCTGGTTAATAAATTACTGTGTGGCAGTCCAATACTTCAGGTCATAACCTGTACCATTACCAGCATAAAACTGACTGCCGATGAATGGTACACAGAGCACTGATAGAAATAACAATCAAAATCTTTTAGACATAGATTAAGCACTGGCCAGCTTATATCTTTGAGACATAAGACCAGCTCATATATTTTAGACATACAACATCTTATGTCATTAACAAGTTCAGTACGGGAAACCTCCATGACATTGACAAACATACATCTAAAAGCAATTCACAAGTCTGAAATCACTAGGTAAAACCTGAACAGCTCAGCACTTTTAGACACTGACATGTTTGTATGTTTGTTATACTAATAAGCTTACCTTTAGTTTAAAATCAAGATCACATCTATAACCTGTTTTAGGGCAAGACAGGCTCACTTTCCCTCCCATCTCCATTGTTAATGTTCCAATTAATATCCCTGAAAAAAAATCCAAGGAAATAAAATGTTAAGAGATGACATTCACCTTCTGAAAGTGCTGTGACAAATGTCAAGTAAGGACAAGGCAATGGCAGGAATCGAAAAAAGCAAATACTGTGAAATCATTAATATTCGTTGGGGACTAATTTTCGTGGATTTCGTGGTTGAGTCAATCCATGAAATTTAATCCCAACGAACAAGTAAAATTCCCTTTCATTTTATGTTAAGAAGTTTAAATCCATGAATTCATATCCCCACGAAATTGTCCTTTTGACCAAAACCACGAAATTTCATGCCCACGAAATTTAATGATTTCACAGTATGGGCAAGGCAATGTCAAAATATGGACAAGTCAATGTCAAATATACACTAAGCAATGTCAATAATGGACAAAGCAATGTCAAGTATAGATAATGCAATGTAATATATAGACAAAGCAATGTCAACTATGGACAAGGAAATGTTTTGGTTGGACAAAGTATTGTCAAAATTGGACAAGGCAATGTCAAGCATAAACAATGCAATGTCAAGTATGGACATGGAGATGCTAAGGGAAACAATGGACATATTTCATACATGGTAACAAGCATCATGTTCTTTTTCACAATGAGCAGCCAAGTTTAACTTAGAATTTTGAAAATCTTAAAATGTCATTTCTTTCGTAAATTAAATTATACGATAGCTTTTTAAGAGTTGTCTACTTTAATGATGAGCATATGCTGGCAGTGGGCTACTATATCACATATTAGGTATGACAAGCAAAACAACATCTTTATAATATTTTGTTTGTTTTTGGTAAAACACAATTTTCCAACAGTATTCCAGTTATGTAATGGTGGGCAGTTAACCAAACAAATGTTCCTGGATTCTGTACCAGTGCAAACCTGTTCTTCGCAAGTAACAGCCAACTTCCCCACCTGAATCAGAGGCGGAGGACAAATGATTTCAGACACAATGTCTTTTATCAAATTGTCATGGAGAACCTATGTCTGGCCGGAGGATCAAACTAACAACTCCAGGATCCGTAGATCTGCACTCTATCTACTGGGCTATGCGGGCAAGCTTGTCAATCTTTATAATAAGCACATCGAAAAGTTTCTCCTCAAGATATAACAACCTTTACAATGACCGTAATTAAATTTTTCACTGTATTTCATTGAGCATTACATACTTTTACAACTTCCATTATCAAATGTTTCAAGGCAGATCATCAAGAATTACATACCTTTACAATGAGCATAAGGCATGGTTATATAATAGTCTTCTCCCCTCTTCAGAAAAGAAAGTTTAGCTGTGCCTTCAAGAAGGGCTGATAATGAGTTACCTGAAAGGGAAACACTATTGTTTTTACAATTATTTTCTAAAGGGCATGCTTTCTGATTTTGTTCGTACTGGGATTTCATTCGAGGGTACTGTAAACAACTACTACAATCAGAGCGAGTTCAAGGCAAAATCTATATATAAAACCACTCATATAGTCTGCATGATACAACACTCATAAAATATGAAGATATGATTAAACTTTGCAACTTGTCTTCAAAAGTTCTGACATGATTATGATGCATATCTTGAGTTATGACTCGAAGATATTTACAAAGCACGGTGTTGTAACAGACAATAACTTGTCATCATCTGCAGTCTCCAGTGGGTATTATCTAGATAACAGAATAGCATTATTACACACTAAACATTTTTTTTGTATGATTAAAAACCAAATATCAGTATAGATGCATGTTATGAAAATATGTATCTACAATTACAGAGACAAAGTTTTATACCTTTCGAAATAAATAACTTAAGTAACTTAAGAGTAAGTGATGGTGACTTGAAGCTACATATACTAATCAAAAGTGATGGTGAAATTTATGTACAGAATTCATTTTGCAATCACAAGTGATGGTGACTTGAAATTTATGTACTGAATCCATTTTGCAATCACAAGTAATGGTGACTTGAAATTTACGTACTGAATCCATTTTGCAATCACAACTGATGGTGACTTGAAATTTACGTACAGAATCCATTTTGCAATCACAAGTGATGGTGACTTGAAATTTACGTACAGAATCCATTTTGCAAACACAAGTGATGGTGACTTGAAATTTACGTACTGAATCCATTTTGCAAACACACGTGATGGTGACTTGAAATTTACATACTGAATCCACTTTGCAATCACAAGTGATGGTGACTTGAAATTTACGTACTGAATCCATTTTGCAATCACAAGTGATGGTGACTTGAAATGTACGTACTGAATCCATTTTGCAATCACAAGTGATGGTGACCTGAAATTTACGTACTGAATCCATTTTGCACTAAGCGCTACATATACTAATCAATATGTCTTCTTCTTTGCAAATGAAAATGTCTAAAGGCATCTAAGCTTAAAAAACTGCATACCATAAAATTTGGACTTCGCCAATATACTTCCAGAAATATTAAAGCCATCTTTTCTATTGGTAACGTAGAATCCTGTGATTGGAGGATGATGGGACAGTTGCTCGGCGATGTAGAATGTACGACTGTTCGTGTTCGGATGATGCCAGTAACACCTGTATGTTTCCCCAATGATTGGATTATATGGTTTTTTAAGGCCCTAAAAGAATAGTTTGTTCCAACTCAAGCTTAAGTTAAGATGGGTCAAATTTAAATACCTGTAAAGATGTGCTTTATTTTCTTTAATATTATAGACGGATCCATCAGCAGTTACTTTATGCAACACTCATAATATTATGCTATATGTAATAATCTTAACTAAAGCTCTCTTATTGTTCACCTCTGCAATGTTGTGAAGTTATTGTTTCCTATGCTTTATATCAAGCTGATCAAAATAAACCAATGAAAGTATGCAATAAAGTTAGAATTTCATCAGTAAAGCTCGATCCTCAATATTTTCTACCTCTACTAAATAAACACAGCTAAATACTAAGTAATTTTTTTCTTGTAATGGCAAACAGTCTAAGGCTTGTCCCTTAATCTAACAAATATTCTTTCTTAAGGATATACAACTGCAAATAAACGGATCTATATACAGGGCAATTTACCTTAGGTTTTTTGTAGAATCCAGAGAGATACCATTTTACAACTGACTTTATTCTGGTATATGGGTCTTCTTGTAAAACAGCCCTAAGAAAGAAACATATAAACATGGACATAATTATAAAGGTGACAGCAATGATTTTAGCATTATCTAAAATGCATAAAGCGATGACATCCGAAACCTGTTCTAAAGTATACTTTGCTACTTTTGGAAAATACTTCAGACTGGATCTAAGTTTTGGACATATTAGACTATGAATTGTAAACCTGCAACAGTTGTATACTTTTCCAAACTTACAACTCCTGCCCCCCAATCATGCCAAAATCTGGATTTTATGTTTTTAGGTCTGTCTCATGGGGTAATTTCGAGGTTAGTCTTTAACTGGTTGTGGATTGATTCTAAAGAAATGGTTATTAAAATCCTCCCGTCATGGCCAAAACTAAGCAAGTGATGCAACTGAAGTATTACTGAATATCTTCACATACTTTTGAACTTGACCTAAAGACCTCCCCTAGAAAATCATGAACTTTTGTGATCAAATGGTCTCTGATAATAAGTACCATGTAAAATATGGCAAAAAAACCCAACAAACATTGTAAACAAGGAACCAATCAAATAGTGAAACATCAGGTACAGACCATATCCAAAATAACCTATTATCTGGCAAGACAATGTCTGATCAGACAGCTATTGATTATTTTGATGCTCTCAAGTTCTGCATAAAGATTAAATTAACAATTCAGACAGAATTTTTGCCACAAGACATAAAATACACAGACAAGTTATTAATTGCAGAAGATTTGTTGAAATTCACAGTATCATCCTGAATCTACAATACAGTGAAACCTGTAAATAAAGACCACTCTTGAAATGGCCAAACACAGATCTTTGTTTGAAGGAGATTAACCCTTACCCTGCTAAATTTCTATAATGAACTTGTCTATCTTTCAATTTGGACAGTACCATTAACTGTGAAAAGGGGTGCTTACCAAAAAGATACTGCATGAAACGCGAACAGTGCAAATCATGATCAGACTGCACGGATGTGCAGGCTGATCATTATCTACACTGGTCGCAAAGGCAGAATCAATCGTGTCCCGCATGAGAAGGGTTAAAATAGACTAGCAGTCTTTGAAGCACTGTGGGCATTGTTCAAAACTGGCCTTTGTTCACAGTTGATTTTCATTCAAATGTAGTCTTTAAGTATGTATAAATGTACATTAATCAGTCTGTCCAGATAAATAAACACAAGCACAACCTTATCAGAGAAAAGAATCATGAGGTGTCTATGGTTCTCTAATTGTTCATATCTGTCTCTACCAAATGCATTAATAAGCTGAATAGTTCTTTTCTCCTTTTCTGTTCAAATGCCACTGTCATTTTCTCAACTGTTTTTGTGCCAATCTTCTTTTTATTTCTAATTTATGTAAGTTCAAAATCCTTATAAGATTTACTGACATCTGATTAGTATTGTTTACACAAATTAAGTCATGAGGCAATTTTCAGGCTTAATTGTGGAGGAAGACGCAATGTGCCTCATCAAACAATGTTTCAGACCGGGACTGGCACTTAGGTAGAAACACTGGCCCTTAACAAGCCAGCTGGATAGCTTCATCTTTTGAAAGATTTCAACTGCAGGGTTTGAATCTACAATAGTGAAGGGTCAGTGATTTAAAGCCATCATCCTTCGCCACTCCACCACGGAGGCCTTTAGAATTACCGATGTCTATCAAAATAACTAAAAAGAAAGCAAGAACTTACTCTGATAGAATATCACAGTGGTAATAATAGTCTGTTAACTTGTCCAAGAAAGAACGAGGTTCGAGGATAAAGGTTGGAAGCACGACTTTTGACAGGTCCATGCCCGGTCTCACCTAGTAAATACATGTAACTGATTTGAACAGTGATAAGGAAAATATTACTTCTCAATCAACAATACATCATTTGTTTACTTTTTTGTGAAATTTTACACTAATTCTTGTGTAATACAAGGAAGTTGACAGAACAAATAACTTTGACATCTATTATCTGATCTACTAAGTAAACTATCATATGTGGCATATTACTTCCAAACTGTAGTAACATCTTTAAATACATCTTCCAGATGTCATGTATCAGCAACCTCTGCTCAGCAACTATAAATCTGCTAACTCAATCAATTTAGTTCAATCGAAACAGGAATAAACTTTAAACTTTCTACAGCAACAAGGCCTACTCAACAATAGAAATTGAAGGGGAATAATATTCAACCTTTCTAGAGAAACCTCATCTCAACAACCATACATATGTCATCAATGTTCCAGTGAAATCTCTCCGGTGCATACAAAATTTATATGTGTTTATTGTACTGATTTTGCTATGAAAAGATTGATATCTTATGAGGAAAAAAATCTGCCTTTCTATAGAGATGTCTGTCCTTCGAAGCTGACATGTACAAAAGTCAGCTTGTAAGTTAGCTCAGCTCAGCCAAACAGGTGTATAAAGTACCTACTTGTTTTACAAGTGTCCAAATAATACTTTTATTCTCATCATTCACTTCCTCTGTCTGACACGAATCTCCTTGCTGTAAATATATAATAACTAGAAGATGTTTTTGTATAAAAGCGCATGTCTCCCCCAAAGCATAGCAGTAACAAGCAAGAAGTCAATAGGGGACATGAGTGAAAATCAAACAGACACTGATGGTCGTCTTAGTGACTGAAATGCAATAGGGATCATCTACTAAGCATTTCCAATCATCCCATGAAGTTTAAATGTACTGGGTCAAGTGGTTCTCAAATTATGGATTGAAAACGGTTTTCCATCTTCTGGCCCCTGTGACCTTGACCTCTGAAAGATGGCTCCAAGATCAATAAAGGTAATTTCTTAGGATGTCCAATCATCCCGTGAAGTTTCAACGTTCTAGGTCAAGTGGTTCTCAAGTTATGGATCGGAAACGATTTTCCATGTTCTGGTCCCTGTGACCTTGACCTTTGATGGAGTGACCCCAAAAACAATACTGGTCATCTACTCTATAAGCCCAATCACCCTATCTAGTTTGAAGGTTTAGGTGAAATGGTTCTGAAGTTATTGATCCGAAATGAAGTGTGACGGATGGATGGACAGGCAACAAAATATTAGGACTGAACCCTAATTCTGACCTTGACCATTGAGCAAGAGCTCTAACCTTGTTCTTGTTATACAGAATATTTATGCCAAGTTATCTGAATATTCATCAGTGTATAAAGAAATTATAGACTGGACCAACTCATAAATTCTTAATGGTGGGGCATAAAAAAAACCTTTTAAGCTGAATGTCTCAGTTCAAGTCTTCTCATAGAGAAGTAACTTTAACAGGTCTTGATATTTCTTCTCAAGTCTGGTTCTTACTTCTTAAAAAAAAAAGTTAATGCAAGATCTGTTGGAGAGCTTCATTTTTTAAAGTTTCAAGTATGTATCATTCTGCGCTGACCCTACAATTTAAAGTTAGCAATTCAAAATCAAAATATGGGATAGTTACGGCTCTATATCAGATATATATTATAATGAAAGAGTCAAGCCATCCTTGTTTCTGTAATTGGATATAATTCTATAGCTTTTAAATCAAAAGACTTTTTCCTGGAAAGGAGTAATACTCAGTTTTCATTTGCATACAAAAACATTTCATGACATCAAAGGATTTTGTGTATCTAGTTTCATATTAATGTTCAGTAGCTGGTTAGTTGGTATATGGAGTTTTATTGCCCGTTTCCAACAGTTTCAGTTATGCAACAGCAGTTAGTTAACCTAACTAGTATTCCTTGAGTATGTAGTGTAATTGACAACTTTCCAAGATGAATACATGATGGAGGATACATGGAGGGTAAATGACCTTTAGGAGCAGATTTTCAAAATAAGCTTTAAAGCTTCATACCCGCCCCTTTATGCCTTTACTTGTAATACTATACATGTTCAACAAATATGCTGATAAAATTTTGTTTAAATCAAATGATCTTGGACAAATTGTATTCTGTCAATCACCAGAACATATGCCTCTCTCCTGATCAATCATATGATCCCATGACAGGAACTTCTCTACTCTATCTATTTGGGTAACCGGGGATAATGTAGGGTTATATGCTTAGAATAACTGTTTGCAAAACAAGCTGAACAAACAATGAGAAACTAGAGCTGTCACAGGAGTGACGAACTATACCCCCACAATACAGTCTTGTCACAGAAGCAAGCAAAGGCAAAGTCTAACCTCAAAATCAAAAGGTGTCATCTGCTGGTCACAATCAACCTCCCTATTAAGTTTCGTGATCCTAGGCCAAAGTGTTCTCAAGTTATTGTCCGGAAACAGTTTAACTGTTCCGGGTCACTATGACCATGACCTACTGACCACAAAATCATTAGGTGTCATAACCAACCTACCTATCTACTTTCATGATCCTAGGCCCAGGCATTCTCCAGTTATCGTCCCGAAACCATTTAATTATTCCAGTCACTGGGACCTTGACCTACTGACATCAAAATCAATAGGGGTCATCTGCTGGTCATGACCAACCTCCCTATCAACTTTCATGATCCTAGGCCCAAGCATTCTCAAGCTATCATCCGGAAACTGTTTAACTGTTCCAGGTCATTGTGACCTTGACCCTTGATGTAATGACCTCAGTCTAACTTGACCTGTATTTTAGAATGTGTACCAAAATTTATGATCCTAGGCCCAAACGTTCTGAAGTTATCATCTGGAAACCATTTAACTGTTCAGGGTCATTGTGACCTTGACCTTTGACCTACTGACCTTAAAGTTAACTTGACCTCTATGGTGTTACACCTATGTACCAAAACTTTTTTAAATCTGTCAAGCCTTTCATGAGTTATTGTTCGGAAACCATGAAAACCAACAGACTGACCGACCGACAAGCTCATTCCTATACAACAAAGAGTATTACTTAGAAACATTTCTAACCTGTCCCAATTCTTCAACAGCACACATTATATATGGTGTTTCTGACGGTTTCGATGACAAAGATGATGACCTTACAACCTCATCAAACACACGATCGTCCTCCTCCTCTGACTGGCTGGAATCTGAGGCCGCCTCTTCCCTGTCAGTCTTGTAATCTTCATCCAAACCTTTTTAAGATAGAAGATAAGAGATCTTTGCAAAATACATATGCTTCCCCTTGACAACCTGTCCCTTTATGGCATATTGCTGATAACCCTTATTTTTGAGAGAAAATAAGGGTTATCTTTTATGAGCCAATTTTGGAATGGGAAAATCAGTTTTGTGGCTATCAATAAATTTCTTTTAAACATAAGACTGTATGATGAACTGTTGGATGCTAGTTTCAGAGCAGTATTTACCAAAACTCAATCAGTCCCCCCATATCACTTTGTACCATGCCATCCACCAGCACTGAACCTGTTAAAGGCACTGACCTCCAGACTTTGGCAAAAAATGATATTTCTTTAAAACTGAAGTTTGGTCATATTATGCACATTAAAATATGACTTTTTGTTTCTTAACTATCTTAAAACTGCCAAATCAAGAGAAAAAGAAGATGCCCAGTCAGTAACTGAAAAATACAGCCTCTATCACCTCAGATGACCCATACTCAAATTCGACCTAGATTTCATTAAGGCAATCAACCTGACCAAATTTCATAAAAATCAATTGAAAAAAACAGTCTCTATCGCATACACAAGATTTTTCTTTAATTTGACCTAGTGACCTAGTTTTTGACCTCAGATAACCCATATTCAAAATCAACCTAGATTTCATTAAGGCAATCACTCTGACCAAATTTCATGAAGATCAATTGAAAAATACATCCTCTATTGCATACACAATGTTTTTCTTCGATTTGACTTAGTGACCTAGTTTTTGACCCCAGATGACCCATTTTTGAACTCGGCCTAGATTTTATCAAGGTAATCATTCTGGCTAAATTTCATGAAGATCATTGAAAAATACAGCCTCTATTGCATACACAAGGTTTTTCTTGGATTTGACCTAGTGACCTAGTTTTTGACCCCAGATGACCCATTTTCGAACTTGGTCTAAATTTCATCAAGGCTATCATTCTGACCAATATTCATGAAGATCAATTGAAAAATACAGCCTCTATCGCATACACAAGGTTTTTACGTGATATGACCTAGTGACCTAGTTTTTGACCCCAGATGACCCATTTTCGAACTCGGCCTAGATTTCATCAAGGTAATCATTCTGACCAAAATTCATGAAGATCAATTGAAAAATACTGCCTCTATCGCATACACAAGGTTTTTCTTTGATTTGACCTAGTGACCTAGTTTTTGACCCGAGATGACCCATTTTCAAACTCGGCCTAGATTTCATCAAGGAAATTATTCTGACCAAAATTCATGAAGATCAATTGAAAAATACAGCCTCTATCGCATACACAAGGTTTTTCTTTGATTTGACCTAGTGACCTAGTTTTTGACCCCAGATGACCCATTTTCGAACTCTGCCTAGATTTTATCAAGGCAATCATTCTGACCAAAATTCATGAAGATCAATTGAAAAATACAGCCTCTATCGCATACACAAGGTTTTTCTTTGATTTGACCTAGTGACCTAGTTTTTGACCCCAGATGACCCATTTTCGAACTCGGCCTAGATTTCATCAAGGTTATCATTCTGATCAATATTCATGAAGAAGAATTGAAAAATACAGCCTCTATCGCATACACAAGGTTTTTCTTTGATTTGACCTAGTGACCTAGTTTTTGACCCGAGATGACCCATTTTCAAACTCGGCTTAGATTTCATCAAAGTTATCATTCTGACCAATATTCATGAAGATTAAATGAAAAATACAGCCTCTATCGCATACACAAGGTTTTTCTTTGATTTGACCTAGTGACCTAGTTTTTGACCCGAGATGACCCATTTTCGAACTCGGCCTAGATTTCATCAAGGTTATCATTCTGACCAATATTCATGAAGATTAATTGAAAAATACAGCCTCTATCGCATACACAAGCTAAATGTTGACAGACGACGGACGACAGACGCCGGACGACAGACGCCGGACATTGAGCGATCAGAAAAACTCACCTGAGCATTGCTCAGGTGAGCTAAAAACAAATAATTCTCATGTGTTTCAATAACATATATTCTGTCCGTAATTAAGTTTCAAAGCTTTCTGAAGAAATACAGCATTAATTACGATACCTCAATTTTAATTTTTTTTGTTGTCACACAATCTGGAGCCCAATGCCTTTGTGATAGACTAAAGAATTTAACGCGTCATACTATAAAAAGTGAATTAACACTTGGCACTGGTCACTCCTGTAAAGTTTGGTGGAAATGTGCCCTAATATGAGAAGAGACCAAAACATAAAATTTGAAGAATCAAGGCCATACTCAGCTGAAAATCACCTAACCAGAACATGCTTATGGTGGTGTTGGAGCAGTTGTGTGAACAAGGTTGCATACTACAGTCAGTCCCAATCAAAAGCAAAATTCAGAAGTTGGCTTGCTGCATGAATCAAACGATTTACCACACTAACACCAGAATACACATATTCCCATGGTGATGCTGGATCCTTTGAAATGTTCATTAGATATTTGAAGATGTGTATTGTGATTTTAGATCAAATTTTTTACTTAAGATTATTCTCCTCTTCTTTTGGATCCCATTTTTAATAATTCTACTTCTATGTGAGATTCAATTCGAACCATTAGAAAGCATAAAATAGAAAAAAGTCTTACACCATGAGATATGGCACATATATATTCTGCAATTGTTAACTGAAAACCATTTTTCGTCTCAAGGCCATTGCAAGTCTTTCATCTACTACTATTTCTTGATTTAACAAGAGCTGTCTCCATAGGATGACACATGCCCCCGATGGCACTTTGAATGAATAGTTATGGCCAATGTTAGAGTTTAGGACCTTTGACCTACGGACCTGGGTCTTGCGCGCGACATGTCGTCTTACTGTGGTACACATCCATGCCCAATATTTTTAAAATCCAAGCATGAATGACAAAGATATGGACCGGACACGCCCATCAATGCACTATGTTGAAATATGACCTTTAACGTCTAAGTGTGACCTTGACCTTTGAGCTACGGACCTGGGTCTTGCGCACGACACGTCGTCTTACTGTGGTACACATTTATGCCAAGTTATTTGAAAATCCATCCATGGATGACAAAGATATGGACCGGACACGAATGCACTATCATGAAAAATGACCTTCAACGTCTAAGTGTGACCTTGACCTTTGAGCTACGGACCTGGGTCTTGCACGCGACACGTCGTCTTACTGTGGTACACATTCATGCCAAGTTATTTGAAAATCCATCCATGGATGACAAAGATATGGACCGGACACGCCCAACTATCATGAAAAATGACCTTTAACGTCTAAGTGTGACCTTGACCTTTGAGCTACGGACCTGGGTCTTTCGCGCGACACGTCGTCTTACTGTGGTACACATTCATGCCAAGTTATTTGAAAATCCATCTATCGATGACAAAGATATGGACCGGACACGAAAATTGCGGACAGACTGACAGACCGACAGACTGACAGACGGTTCAAAAACTATATGCCTCCCTTCGGGGGCATAAAAAAAAAAAAAATTGTAAGAAGGGGATGGGGGAAGATGTGTAATGCATCTTCAGTGCGCTTTTGTCTACATCCTTTAAGCACAAGCTTTGAAAGGCAGAACCAACCTTGATTTGCAAAATGTTTTTCGCAGTCACTTTCATCCATGCTGTCACCCCCATCATGTTCTTGTTCATTGTCATGGTGACTTGGAGGTAAAGAAGAATCCGACATCTCTGCTTCATTTTCAGCAACAAGGCCATTTCCCTCCATACTGCCAGTGCTATCCTTTTTCATAGATCTCATCAACAAATTTGTACAGCGAAGGGATAGTTCTAAAGCATCCATCCAACATTTTCCTGCAAGATAGAAGTATTCCTCTGGTTTGATAACTAATGAATATAATCAACTTTTATTCAACTTTTAGTCCTGATAAAAACAACAATTT
This sequence comes from Mercenaria mercenaria, assembly GCF_021730395.1. Taxonomy (NCBI): domain Eukaryota; kingdom Metazoa; phylum Mollusca; class Bivalvia; order Venerida; family Veneridae; genus Mercenaria; species Mercenaria mercenaria. The sequence goes on along the minus strand of NC_069377.1, from coordinate 40,565,241 downwards.
ATAATTGTCTGATCTTCAATGAAACACATACAGCAAAAACATGTATATATAACATAAATGTCTTGGAGAGTTTAACAAGAAAAGTTATGAAAGATGGGTTGTAGAGGGTGTAATGATAATAAATAGCATTTTTGTCATATTTTGGACTTTCTGTTGCCATAGCAGCCATACCTGTTGTAAAAGAATGTTCCAAATAAAAGACTGTGCATGTTCACCATATATACAAAGTTTTGTGAAAAAATATCTTTTACTTTTAAAGTTACTGCAGGATCCCACATTTAGTGACAGATAAACTGACTGATGGACAAACTAGGTCAAACCAGAAGTCCCCTACAGTGAAACATGGTAGTGGATAAAAAAAGTTTTGTGTGTGTGCGTGTTGGTAAATTGAGGGGGAAGGAAGTGAGTTGAAGGGATACTTCAAGCTGGGGTCAGTAATATAGGCGATGGGGAAGATAATACATTATAATACAGAACAATTTGTTGTTGGAGTTTAACATCACTCAGACACCATTATAAGTCATATTACAGGTCACAAGAAAATTTTCAAGCTTTTCAGGAGACCCAGGTAGAATCACTGACCTTCCATAAAATTACAGTGAAATCAGGTCAGCAGTGTCTTAAGCAGCAATCCATGGGAATGAAACAATCTGGGTGCTTAACCCAGGTAGCATGAAATTAGAAAATGTCAACTTGACTGGCTACTTTAGGCAAGTTACTGGTTAACACAGGTGGTTGCCATGACAGTTTCAAATGGACATGAAGAGAGAAAACCTACCCCATCCCTTGGTGGCAATGTTTTTAATAAAACTGGAAAATTTACATGTTTTCGAACTAAAGAAATCTGGCTGAGAGTCATCGGAAAGGACTTGTCATGAAATTATTTTGGAATTTGGCCAGCGATTTTTAGAAAAATTTCCATAACTAATGGTCACAGAAAAAAACTAGCCCCTCTGCCTTGCAATCACATTTTTTTCATAGATCAACATGATCTGAAGGAATACGATACAAGGTCACCCAAAGGACATTTCAGAAATAAAACCCTCCATTTAACCATATAAAGAAAACTAATCCCACCCTGTCGGCCATGTTTTTCTAAGATATCAAAATGATATAAGTTGATATTAGTAGTGATATTTTGAAATCAGGCCAGTTATTTCTTCCTTTTGGTTGTCATGTCAACCAGAACTATGCATCCATGACCAAGGTTTGAAAGAATATTAAAGAGGACCCAACCAAGAAACTGGCTGAAATTTGCTTGGTGGTATAACAAGAGAAGTTCATTAAATATATTGTGGACAGACAAACGATGGGACATCTAACAATCCTATAAGCTCACCATGCATAAGCTAAAAAAGTTCTCATCTACTCAAGTGTCTGACCACAGGAAAACATAGCACTCTAATGGCTATTTCAAAGCTTCTATCAAAATGTACGGCCATGAAAGGTTCATATAATATTGTTTCAACATTGACTTAGGACTATTAGTGAAAACAATTTACCTGCAGCCTCTGATGGAGCCCTGAATATCAAGTAGGAATAAGGCAGAGGTTGAACTATGGCACCGATGGTCTCTCCTTTTGGTCCCTATAATATAAAATAGTGATAAATCATAAGCATTCATTGTGGACTAATATTTCATGACTTCCAGGTTTCCCAATCCATGAAACCAAAATATGCAAAACTAAAATTAACATTTATCTTATCTTGCCTGAAACCATATATTTAATATGATTTCAGAGTACATTACCTGAAACTGGTTTGTTTTATTGCGAAAATAAATCATAGTGATTTTCTAGATTGTCAAGGGAGGTTTATTCCATCAAATAATTATTGTTACAGAAGATTTCTCTTTTCCAACAATCACAAATTAAACACTTTCCACTTTGTGAACACTGACCATGATTTAAGGCACTATCTTCCACTCCGATCTGATTGAATTTACAGTGTTGTAAGTCTAGTTTACTGGACAGAGGTGTATTAGATAGAAACAAATGGTGAAATATATAGTAAATTCATTCTGACAGATATTTGTATTATTTGGATATGTAGAGCAATCACATAAATTACCGTATTTTCCCGAATAAACGCCCCCGGGGGCGTTACATTTTCCAAAGAGGGGGCGTTCATTTGAGGTAAAAAAATAAAAAATGAAAATTTTTACAAAACTTAAAAACATCGTTCAAACCAACTGTAAAGTGTTTCTGTGTTGTTTAATTCCCCCAAAACATAAATATTTGGCATCCAATTTAATGCTTAAAATTATGCATTTAAATACGGTACCTCATGTATTCCGTGACACGCTCGCGACATTACACATTACGTCATAATACCCAAACAGCTGTGTACTCCGATAATATTTCCCTTAGTACATGCGGGTAGCAATACACAATGTCAGTGGTTTGACACGCTGCTATGTGTCGGCTTTTAAATTAAAAGTTATTAAAACTGCCAAAGAAAAGGTTAACACTTCGCCGCAAATTTGTTTAAAGTCGTCAGGAAGCTTGTGTGCGGGTGGTGCAAAAACAAATCAACAATGGATTTACCGTTTAATTTTCTATTTGATGATTGGGTACGTACCGTACTTAGTATAAACGTTTGGATTACGTACATGGACTGTTTAAAAGTGTGTTTAAATTCTAATACATTGATACTTACTGTAAATTACTTATTATGTGACTTATAAAAATGAGGTAGGTGATTTTTTTTTCGTTCTTGTTGACTTTTTTCCCCTCCAAAATGGTGGGGGGGTTAATTAGAGGGGGGGGGGGGGGGGGGGGGGGGGGGGGGGGGGGGGGGGGGGGGGGGTTGGGTAATTCGGGAAAATACGGTAACTGTGAAGACTGGAATTTGTTTGTTATACTGCAGTTATTTTTCTGCTGAAGTTAATATATTAAGAAGCTGATTTTCTTCAAAAGAAAACAACTGATCAAAACTCTGAAGGAGGTATCTGCTACTCTAAGTACTGTTTCAGAGGTTACATTGTACAGTAATTTTTAAATTTATAATGTAGTAATAAAATTCTTCAAAAACTTCTGATATTTCTAGAATAATATTCAAAGAGACTTTGTTACAGTTACTTCCAATCATTTATTTGTTTGATTGGACTTAAAACATCACAACTTGGGTCGTACTGAGAATTTCTAGCTTTTTATGGTAGAGGAAGACTCAAGGCTTCCTTCTTGGCATCATTTCATGTACTGTAAGGCACCTGGGTAGAACCACTGACCTTCTGCAACCCAGCTGGAGAAAAATTTTACACCTAAAGAAGGGTTTCAAACCTGCAGCAGAGATTTGAAGTTTACAACCCTTTAGGAAATGTTGCCAGAAAAATTAAGTGACCCTTAGTGAAATGTCACTTATCCCAATAAAATTAAAAATATTCAGACTTTTATTGGATAATTTATATCAATGAGCAATGGTGTTCAAGTGTTTTATGATGTTGTAATACATGTGTCATCATCATGATGTGCATGTTACAATTTAGACAGAAATAATCTACTTACTCATTGACTATATTTGTCTGCATTATCATGTTCAAGTTACAATACAGTTCAAAATTATCTTATTACTTATTCTATGACTGTTTCAATTCATTTAAACTACTATCCATGCTTCTCAAATCGGATACAGAAGGCAAACAAGATAGTGAAAATAAGATGTTGTTATATTTGGACTGGCTTGCCTTATTAACTGTCATGATTGTAACAAAAAAAGTGAAAAGTGAACCACAGTCTCGTTACAACCAAGCTCTACTGAACATGACCTTTCTGCTACTGAATCTGTAAAGCAACTACAGGAAGACTGTTATCATTCTTTGCCCGGTAATTTAGATACAAACCTTTGTTGCCCATATGGACTGATCTAGTGGATGGAAGATTTTAAAACAGAAGCCATCTTTCTTTGAAGGTCGCTCAATTAATCTACATGTATTCAGCAGTACTGTTCCCACCCAATGATTGCTCTGCAAACAGAAAAATCAAAAACTATAACAGAGTTTATAACTCTGAAGGATGTATACATTAAGCTACAGACTAAGTTGGGAAAAGGATCATCAAAATTAGAAGTTTGTAATGGCATTTTTCTATTTTCAGCTCTTACAACCCTTATGTGAAGTGAAACTTAAATAACATACAACATAAAAACTCCATCAGGGTTCATACAAAAAATGCTGACAAAATTTTCAAGGACTTTCCAAGCATTTAGCTTGGATTTTCAAGGACTATCTGACGGTGACAAAATTAATGAAAGAAATTTTTTTGGACTATTTTTAATTTTTAAGTACTTTTCATGCAACAGCTCAAAATTCAAGTACTTTTCAAGGCTGTGCGAACCCTGTCCATGGAAAAATGCCACAGCTACTCAAATGCTTGGCTTTACGAGATACCTCAGACTACAGACAAACACCGCTTGTTTGAGCATCAGATTACAAACAACGCTTGTTTGAGTGTCAGACTACAGACAAACACCGCTTGTTTGAGCATCAGACTACAAACACCGCTTGTTTGAGCGTCAGACTACAGACAAACACGACTTGTTTGAGCATCAGACTACAAACACCGCTTGTTTGAGCAGCAGACTACAGACAAACACCGCTTGTTTGAGCATCAGACTACAAACACTGCTTGTTTGAGCGTCAGACTACAGACAAACACCGCTTGTCTGAGCGTCAGACTACAGACAATCACCGCTTGTTTGAGTGTCAGACTACAAACTACGCTTGTTTGAGCGTCTGACTACAGACAAACACCGCTTGTTTGAGCATCACTGTGTTTAGCACCTGGGCTGACTTAAGCAATATATGTGTTCCTCAAGAGTTTCTCTTAAACATTCTATGCCTAGATCATGCTCAAATCCCTGGATTCTTTGGGCAGTTTGCTCATCCTTTACAACCTCAAGCGATCAGCATTTTACTGTATATAGAGTACAAGTGGAGAGGTAAAGAAAGCCCTAGACAGGGTGAATGTTCTTCATTTTACAAAAGACTTATTAAATGAAGTCATTTGTCTTCCTGCTGTACAATGAACAATTTGGTCTTTCAATCAATGTAACCCTACATAGGTTTGACTGTACCTTTTGTTTTTCGCTCTTGTATAAAATCAGCAACCCTGGCTTCAACACGCACCACAACTTGGTCCAACTTTTCAATGTTCCTCTAACCTTCAGCCAATCAGCGAGAACAATAACTGACGGGTCCTTGAGTGTGGTCAACAGCTCTTGTGCTGCCTGCTTCTTCTGGCTACGATAATTTCGCTTCTGTTCCTAAAATGGTACAAAGACATTAGCATCTATACTGTTTCCATTAGTACACTGGCATCAGGTTTAACAGATGGAAAAACTTTTATCACATGTTTGACGTCGCGGGAGGGTAATAAAGCCATTAAATAAAAATGATAATACTCTAGTGTAATAAAGCTTTGACGTCGATGTCATTTATAGTATAGGTGACGTTGGTCAAATTGTCTTGTTTATATAGTAAAAGAAAGTCGATTTTTTTTGGGTTTCGACAAAAAAGGCTAACTTTGAAAAGTCACATTGAATTTTTTAAACTGTTTAATAAAATTGAAAAAAATGCTCGGCAGACCTCGCATTTTATTATTTTATTCAACTCATTTAATAAATTCAATATAAAAAGACACTCATGTCCTCTATATACACTTAAGTTGTTGAATATATCTGCTACAGCACTATATCTATCCTTGTTGCTTTCCCTTAAAAAAAAAAGAGGCAAAAACCAGAGCTGTATATAAATATACAAATCTGGAAATGTAAACAGTAACATCAAGCAAAAGTTGGTATCAAACAAGAGGGCCAAGATGGCCCTAGGTCGCTCACCTAAGAAACACTCCATAACAGTGTAAAACATGTTTGACCTAGTGATTTCATGGAAACAAATATTCTGACCAATTTTCATTAAGATTGGACCAAAAAATTGGTCTCTTGCGATAAAACAAGCATTTTCTTAGATATGACCTAGTTTTTGACCCAAAAGACCCATGTTCAAACTCGACCTAGATTTTATCAAGGCATCCATTCTGACCAAAATTCATGAAGATCCCAAATGAAAATACAGCCTCTATCACATACAGAAGTTTTTTCTTTGATTGACCCGTGACCTAGTTTTTGACCTCAGAGACCCATACTCAAATTCGACCTAGATTTCATTAAGGCAATCAACCTGACCAAATTTCATAAAAAATCAACTGAAAAAAACAGTCTCTATCGCATACACAAAATTTTTCTTTAATTTGACCTAGTGACCTAGTTTTGACCTCAGATAACCCATATTTCAAACCGACCTATTTTCATCAAGGCAATCACTCTGACCAAATTCATGAAGATCAATTGAAAAATACAAACCTCTATTGCAACACAATGTTTTTCTTCGATTTGACCTAGTGACCTAGTTTTTGACCCCAGATGACCCATTTTCGAAATCAGCCTAGATTTTATCAAGGTAATCATTCTGGCTAAATTTCATGAAGATCAGTTGAAAATACAGCCTCTATGCATACACAAGGTTTTTCTTTGATTTGACCTAGTGACCTAGTTTTTGACCCCAGTGACCCATTTCGAACTTGTCTAAATTTCATCAAGTAATCATTCTGACCAAAATTCATGAAGATCAATTGAAAAATACAGCCTCTATCGCATACACAAGGTTTTTATGTGATATGACCTAGTGACCTAGTTTTGACCCCAGATGACCCATTTTCGAACTCGGCCTAGATTTCATCAAGGTAATCATTCTGACCAAAATTCATGAAGATCAATTGAAAATACTGCCTCTATCGCATACACAAGGTTTTCTTTGATTTGACCTATGACCTAGTTTTTGACCCGAGATGACCCATTTTCGAACTCGGCCTAAATTCATCAAGGCAATCATCTGACCAAAATTCATGAAGATCAATTGAAAAATACAGCCTCTATCGCATACACAAGGTTTTTCTTTGATTTGACCTAGTGACCTAGTTTTTGACCCGAGATGACCCATTTTCGAACTCGGCCTAGATTTCATCAAGGTTATCATTCTGACCAATATTCAAGAAGAAGAATTGAAAAATACAGACTCTATCGCATACACAAGGTTTTTCTTTGATTTGACCTAGTGACCTAGTTTTTGACCCAAGATGACCCATTTTCGAACTCGGCCTAGATTTCATCAAGGTTATCATTCTGACCAGTATTCATGTAGATTAATTGAAAAATACCACCTCTATCGCATACACAAGGTTTTTCTTTGATTTGACCTAGTGACCTAGTTTTTGACCCGAGATGACCCATTTTCGAACTCGGCCTAGATTTCATCAAAGTTATCATTCTGACCAATATTCATGAAGATTAAATGAAAAATACAGTCTCTATCGCATACACAAGGTTTTTCTTTGATTTGACCTAGTGACCTAGTTTTTGACCCGAGATGACCCATTTTCGAACTCGGCCTAGATTTCATCAAGGTTATTATTCTGACCAATATTCATGAATATTAATTGAAAAATACAGCCTCTATCGCACACACAAGCTAAATGTTGACAGACGACGGACGACAGACGACGGACGCCGGACGCCGGACATCGAGCGATCAGAAAAACTCACCTGAGCATTGCTCAGGTGAGCTAAAAACTATATCATAATTAGTCTATGTATTGATGAACACGTGTGGTACTATTTCCATTTACACAGATCTATGTTGAAATTTATGTAAAAGAGTTTTTTTTTTTTTTCCAATTAAATGGCAAGTATAATAAAGTAAAAGGAAATTTTGATAAATATTCAACAATGTTTGACAAACATTTTTTATTTGTAATATTCTTTTCAAATGAATTTTCTGAAAACTAAATGTCTTCTATTGAGAAAAGGCGCAAAAATATTCACTTATGTTGGATTTGCACAACAATATGTCTGCCTCCATTTGTGCCAACTGACCTCATTTCTTTAATCTAATTTTGTGACTGTCTGCTGCACAACAATGACTGATACTGTCTGACATAAACGGTGATTCCCTGACAAAAACATGACTGAGCCGTGCCATGAGAAAACCAACATAATGGGTTTGCGACCAGCATGGATCCAGACCAGCCTGCGCATCCGCGCAGTCTGGTCAGGATCCATGCTGTTCGCTAATAGTTTCTCCAATTCCAATAGGCTTTAAAAGCGAACAGCATGGAGCCTGACCAGACTGCGCGGATGCGCAGGCTGGTCTGGATCCATGCTGGTCGCATACCCACTATGTTGGTTTTCTCATGGCACGGCTCATGTCTAGTGTTTGCCATACAAGGTTTTCTTTCCTATCGATTTAGTAATTCAGTTGTGAATGTACTCTGAACCCACTTTAATCTGGACCTGAATTATTCTGCTTCATCAGCGTGATTACCAAATACTGTGATCACCAAAACTTTGACATAATCATCTGAGTATGAGGAGAAGAAAGCCACTTTCTGTATACAAATCAAATGTCAGAGACAACTGCTTCATTACCCTGATTGTATCAATATATCCAATCAACCTAATGACACCTGACAAGCATTAAAAACCTTTCAGCAAATCAGTCCAAGAGATTTATTTGCTACTGTATTCAACTATAGTACAAAATTAGTACAAATATGACTGTGTAAGAGGCATATAGGCTTAGTTGACATTATTCTACGTTCCCCCAGTATTAACTTTCAGAGTATGTGTTTGTGACGTTTTGCTGATCTGTACATGTTCTAAGATCATATTTACTACACAGAAATTTGAGGAAGAATTCCAATAAAGCCGGTGGGTAATGTCTCAGTATAAAACTTCATTATAAAACTGGTTGGCATTTGGTTGTTGACTAACAACTTGGTTGGTACAGCAACAGAACAGTATTCAGAGGTCCAACAGTAAAGTCTAGGCCTCTGGCTGCACATTTAATTGGCACCAAACACGAGTCTATGACTCTCCAGTACAAAATTGGAATATGGAGCAATATAGAACCTCACTACAAAACTGCACACATTTGTACAAGTTTCCCAACAGCTTAGTAAGTACAGTATCAAAATTGTAGCCAGTCTGAAGAAGCTTTGTGTGTGTGCATGGTGGTTGAGAGGTGGGTGAGTCGAAAGAAAGGGGAAGGAGTAAGTCGAGTCCCTGTGTGATTGCTTGCTTTTGTCATCCTGTGTCATATCTAACATGTTTTCAAACATTATTCCAGTACATGCAAAACTTTTTCCTTGTTTTGCTCATTTGTTCTGGGTTGAACAGTATGGTGCGCAGTTAACATTAACCAATGTTCCTAAATTCTATACCAGTACTAACCTGTTCTCTGTAAGTATTTGCCAACTTTTCAACAACAATAGAAAGTGGAAGACAAATGATTTCAGACAAAATGTTTTCAATTAAATTGTCACAGAAAGATATGCCTCACAAAGGGATCAAACTCACAAACCCACATCAATAGATCTGAGCTCTCTCTCTTGAGCAAAGAGGGCGGGCACTTTGAAGCAGAAATATCCTGTAAACTCATCACTTGTATCTTTCATTATTTCAAATGTTTTTTAACAACCAATTCTTTCTTTACAAGTCATCATGTGGTATTTGAAGTAACTGCAATATTACCCAATCTTCCAGGTAATCATGCTTGCTGACATCTTAATATGGGAGAGAAATTAATCTTTGACAATTACTGCATTGACCTTTCTGTACTGCAATATAGCACATTAGTCTATAATTATGATCTCAGCAAATTAGTTGCTCAACCAGTCTCATCTCAATCAAGATTTCACATAGACATAAAAGCAGTACAAGACTGCATGTAAAATCTTTCAGATATTATAAAGCCAAAGAAGGCTGTCGGTAAATCTTTCATCTGTTTACAGATCATAATTGATCATTTCTTTAACATTATTTTCAAAGAACTTCAACATGTAATAATTCATGTCCTACCACACCTGCTCTATGCAACTATGCATTTTAAATGCTTTTCTTTTCTAGCTGCCTTCGTCTAAATAAAAATTGATATATTTTAGCACGAGTTTCTTTGAAGTTTCAGTTCTTTAAGACTACAAATTTGTACAATCATGTTATGGTCTCAATAATTATCTTTCAGACTGAGGATCATCTACAAAAACTCTTTTTCTTTTAGACTGGAAATTAATTTCAAATCCCATTTTCCTTCAGGCTTTCATTCTGTCAGAAAACTTTGTTGAAACTGGGATGTGTTATTTCATATAAATTTAGACTTCAACTTACTGTAAAATCATTTGTATTTGTGGGGGGCTAATTAGCATGGATTTTGTGGGTATGTCATTCCACAATTAAATCACAATTCTCATTCATTTTACCCTTCAAAAGTTTAAATCCATGAATTCATAACCCTGTGAAGCCCTCATTTTAGTCAAACCATGAAGTTCCATGCCCACAAAATTAAAGGATTTCAAAGTGCTTGAAAACAAGAGCTGTTACTACTGGTGACAAATGCCCCGGAAGCGTTCCCAGGAATGCTACAGTTGTCTGCGCAAAAAATCACACATCATTTCATGACCCTGACCTTGATCTAAGAGACCCGGGTCATAAGCGTGACACACCTTCTCAATATGGTTAACATTTGTGCCAAATTATTTTCAAATCCCTTGATAAATTGCAGAGCTATTGACCAGACAAAAACACCTTTTGACTTCTAAGTGTGACCTTGACCTTGGAGCTAGGGGTCTGGGACTTGTGCATGACATGTCATCTCATTATAGGGAACATTTATGCCAAGTAATTTTGAAATCCCTTCATCATTGGCAGAGATATGGACCGGACAAGAAACAGACCATGTTAACCTTTAACCGCCATGTGTGACCTTGACCTTAGAGCTGGGGGTCTGAATATTGTGCAAGACACATCGTCTCATTATGGTGAACATTTATGCCAAGTAATTTCAAAATCCCTTGATGAACGGCAGAGTTATGGACTGGACACGAAACAGACCCTGTTAACCTTTGACTTCTAAGTGTGACCCTGACCTTGGAGCTGGGTGTCTGGGTCTTGCGCACGGCACATCGTCTCATTATGGTGAACATTTGTGCCAAGTTGTTTCCAAAATCCCTTCATGGATGGTAGAGTTATGGACCAAATATGAAACAGACCATGTTAACCTTTAACCTCTAAGTGTGACCTTGACCTTGGAGCTAGGGGTCTGGGTCTTGCGCAGGACACGTTGTCTCATTATAGCGAACATTTATGCCAAGTTAGTTCATAATAAGAATTTACACTGACGCACGCACAGACGGACAGTGCGATTTTAATATGCTCACCTTTAGGGGCATAAAAATGTAAAATGTACAGGTTGGGAGTGGAGGAGTGGGTGGGGGAGGGGGGAGATACATTTCTTTAATGTTTATGACAAAACATTGACAAAGCATCAACACAGCATTTCATTAATACGATGGAATAACAACCTGACATTTATGTGGCACGACAGAACATTGACACAACCGAACATAGAAAGATAAATGGACAATATCGACAAACAACAACGAGTTTTTTTGCAAAAGCTACTTAGAGTGTAAGGGAAGTAACTCAGATTTATACTATACTCATAATATAAGTTGGATATCACATGTGATATTAGATGTTAAATGCAAATTTAATGTGTCTTTAACTCCTTGCTCATGAAAATTTTCAACGATATTTTTAATTCTTTTGTTTTTCAATTGCTCCTTTATTCTTTTGGTTGTCTTGTGAGTGTTTCCATGAAAAAGAGATAGCATCCTGAATTCCATATTGGACTGTTCCCCAAATGGTCATTTACTAGCTTTTTTCCAATGCATTAAGGTTTTTTAATGGGCTAAGAAATCGTAGTTTGTTTGAGGATAACCAGTAAATAAACCATATTAATCAGACTTTCAATTACCTTAGAATAAACAGGAGCTGTGTTCAAAAAAGGCTTGATGCCCCCGGTGGCATCTTTGTTGATACAAAGCAACCTAAGTCCAAAACAAGGTCAAGTTCAAGGTCAAGGTCAAACTGAGGTCAGGTGATGTCTGAAGATGAGGAATAGTCACAGGTTACATCTGCATTAGTATCAAGTCATTCTAGTTAGGGGTATTGATGCTAGACGAAACGGGGGCATCAAAACTCCAGCTCCCTGTCATACCACTTAAATTAAATACCAAAACAGTCTTACCTTTAATGATGGTGTAAACCAATGAAAAATAAAATTATCATTTGGTGAGAAATTCTTTTTAGACAAAGACAAACTCATTTCTCTATCAAAGAAGCAAAGTTTCATAAAAGAAATTTATGTAAATGGAAATGTATAATGAATACAAAAGAGTGGTACTAGTTAAATATATCAGGCCTATTGATCACTTAATAAGACCACTCCAAACTGATTAATAGTTCTTCGGATTTTTTCTAGAAAGATGGAGCGAGCACAGTTTTTAGTTGTATAATTTTATGTTTCTCAATTTGACTGTTTTTTTTTTAATGAGTGAGCCAGTATTTTTTTTATAATTTCAAGTGTTATAATGACACATATAGCATAAATATGACTACGAAACTATTTTATTTAAAAATCTATAAATCAGTAATACCTGTCTTTCAATGTATAAATTTACAGACAGTGTATGGATTTTTCTAAAATTTCATTTGTCTTCAAAAATCGTACATGGTTGGTTTAAATAAAGATCATTAATTTTGTGACTTTCAGCCATTTTTGTTGCCTTTGATATTTTGCAATTATACAGATAAGTCAAAGACAACAGGACTGAATGGCGCAATACTTACGAACTCCATGGAGTACTTTATTATTGTTAATTAAAATGAGGCAACTCTTCTTTTACAAAATACTTAGTACACAAAATGCCATTTTGTTAAATGCAAGAATAATGTCAAATCTGCAGGTGCACAAATTTCGGGTCTTTTTAATGTATACTGAAACATACAACACCAAGTTCCAACAGCCCATTTTATTGAAGTCATAAGGCCTAAAACTTTGATCCTTCTGAGGATCCATTCATAAAGATTTTTGTTTCTTTAAAGGGGCCAACCATTTGAACTTGTAGGAGCGGGGGATTTTACTTGGAGTCAAAGATAATTTCTTTTTTCCCCCCTCAAAATATATATATATATTTTTTTAACTTAATATATTATTCAAAACTAACAAGCACGATAAAGATAGCCAGAATTTTTATTTGTGTGAATTGGGAATCAGAAGTTTTTGTTTTTTTTTGTCAATATGTTGAAGCCAAAATATTTTTTTTCAAGCAAAACCAGTCTGGAATGCTTTTTCAAAAAAATCCCAGCCCCCCCCCCCCCCCCCCCCCCCCCCCACAATATCAACTGAGCATATATTTTTCAAGACAGGTTTAACAGAGTTCCAGTTAGTTAAATGGGACTGTTTTTTTTTATCAAAAGGTGATGGGAAAATGACTGTAATCATTTGGTCATAAAAAGTCTTGACATCTTCCAGGTATACTTATTTTTCTATTAAGTCTATCTAAAGAAAGATATAACATTTCTGTAAACTTATGACAGCATATGAACTACTGATTCTACTGCACAATGTGTTCAGGAAGACTGTGAAAGGAGTATAAATTAGGGTATCCTGATTTTTGAAGTCTATAGTGAACTGCTTCAAATCTGATAATGCTGACTGTTTGAGAGATTAGAAAGAGAGACCAAACCCAAGTAGAGGGCTATACTTTTAACAGGTTGGCTCATTTTAAGTTTAAGACCTATTTATTTCAAGTCAAGTCAAAGTTTATTGTATAGTAACATTTTGCTGTTACTGATAAGCTGCACACTTGAAAAAAATCCCTACTGTTTTCCTTACAGCCCAGCAGGTGAATTTATTTTTTCTCTCAAAGATGAAATTTTTAATGTTTTTTCTTTTAAAACTACAAATCAGTTTGGCATAGCCTAAGCAAGTTTACAATGATCTAATTATTGATCTCTCTTTCATAATATAGTAGGTGTACCTGCTTTATCTAAGATCTAATCCTAATGAAACAACCTTTTTCTTTAAAACTTTACAGTTTAAATGGTATTAAAGTTATAAAAGTCTTAATCTTTTGTTAAATTTTTTTATGGGAATCTCTGGTGAAAGTTTTGTTCATTCTTGTAGGACAGACATAAATATTATTTGACAAACAAGAGGCCCAAATAGGCCTAAATTGCTTACCTGAAGAAAACCTTAACCATCTGACTTTGCTTCTAACTCGGTTTGTTGGGTTCACACCCTGCCCACATCATACCAAAGACATGAAAATTAGTACTAGCAGCTTCCTTGCTTGGTGCTCAGCATTAAGAGGATAATATTGGGAGTGGTCAGCATGGTGTAAGCAAAATGTGACTGGGGTGGGGTATCATGTCATGTATCTATGGCATGATATTCCAGTGAACTTCAATCTTTGGAAAAGGTTCCAAAGTTCTGTTAAAACAGTGCTATTTGAGCAGGACTGTCTAATGTCAATGTAGTTATCAATACACAGAATGACAACTAGTTCTTTGTTACTTCCCAAAGGACACTGAGACTGTTCTGATTTGTCATTTATTGGCCAAATAAGTTTTCTAGACAGTGTCTGCACATTTCTGGGATTTTTCGAGCCATTTTGTAACCTGTATTAGATAGTAGACAAAGGAAAAACTGCATTACAGTAAAGTTGCATGGCAAATGACAGCTCTGTTTTTCCTGACTTTAAAATATTCAACCATATGTACTACTAAAATTTATCTTTATGTTTTGACATTATTTTATTGTATTGTATTGTCTCGTCTCGTATTGTGTTGTACTGTACTGTATGTATTATATTATGTTGTATAATGTTGTTTTGTATTGAATTTTAATATAAACCTATATAAATTCTGTAAAAAATCGGCTTGTATTTCACAATTAAATATGAACAGGCAGAAAAAAATTCCGTATTGTGCCTTTTCAATTCCGTATTGTATTGTACCTTCCATATTGTATGCTGCCGGACTACTTTCATTAATATGCATGACATGACACAGTTCTATAAATAACGCACATAAAAACTTCACTTAGTTCCATTTTAATATCGATAAACATTGAAAATTTCGTTCAGTAACAATTTTTTAACTTCAAACAAAAAGGTAGAGGTATATAATAAAAGGGTCATTATAACAGCAGCGTGATCTTGGAATTTGTATTTGGCTTTCGTGGATTTTGCAAGGTCGGATCACACTCGGCGCTAAAAATGCGCACCTCGTGAGATCCGATCTGGCAAAAATCTACTCGAGCTGAATACAGCATCCCAAATCCAGCTACTGTTATAATAACTCTGCTGTATTATACTGTACTGTACTGATCGTATTGCATTGCATCATATCATATTGTACTATTACTGTATTGTAATTTGTCATTTTTATTGACATTGTATAGTACTGTATTGTAATTTGTTATTATTAGTGTACTGTATTGCAAAGTTTAGTATTATGTAATGGTAAAACAGTTACGGTACTATATTTGTTTTGTATTGTATAAGTATTATAAATCTTTAACCCTTATCATGCTGGACACGATTGGTTCCGCCTTTGTGACCAGTGTAGATCATGATCAGCCTGCACATCCGTGCAGTCTAAACATGATCTGCACTGTTAGCCATTCAGTCAGTATATTTTTCGGTAAGCACCCCTTTTAACAGTTAATGGTGCTGTCCAAATTGAAAGATGGACAAGTTCATTATAGAAACATAGCAGGGTAAGGGAAATATGCAGTAAACTGTTAACTTGTATGCTGACAAGCTGGGAAAAGGCTGAAAACAGATTTCTGAAACCTGAAATTACTTGCCTTTTTGGAATAAATGGAAGTGTAGAATTCCCAAAGCAGTTCAAGCTGATTTTAAAGTGTCAACTATTCAGTGAAATATATCAAAAATCATTTAGTCTAGCAAAATCCTTTCTACAAATTCTCTTTCAAAAAAGAATATTATAAAGTGTAACTTGGATCTAAAGCTATATACTAAAAACTGTACCTGGAAACTTTGATCACTTTCCTAAGTATGATAAAGGCATATATACATATTATAGCACAGTAATATAAATCTGTGAGTGCATTTATTTACCATCTTGCGCAATAATGTTTTTTTTTAAAAACTTTAATATTTTAGAAATTTTAAATTCCAGATTACCCAGTATTGAACTTGGCCTATATTTGATCAGGAAGTATTGTTGTCAATGTTTTAACAGTGTAAAATAATGATTTTACTAATGCAGTGGTCATTTCCCTTTACTGAAATAATTTTGCCTATTATAATTATTCAATTTAAATTGTTGACAGACCTGATCACAATTGAGCTTTGCTGTTTTGAAACAAGAGCTGTCACTATCAATGACAAATACCCCGGAAGCTGCCCAAGAATGTTACTGTTGTCTGTGCAAAATATGCCAGAATAGTTTAGGTATGAATCATTTTGTGACCTTGATCTGAGAGACCCGGGTCATAAGCGCAACACACCTTCTCATTAGGTTAACATTTGTGTTAAATTATTTTCAAATCCCATGATAGATGGCAGAGTTATGGACCAGACAAGAAATAGACCATGTTAACCTTTCACCTCTACGTGTGACCTTGACCTTGGAGCTAGTGGTCTGGGTCTTGTGCATGACATGTCATCTCATTATAGAGAACATTTGTGCCAAGTAATTTTTAAATCCCTTCATCAATGGCAGAGTTATGGATTGGACAAGAAACTAACCATGTTAACCTTTAACCTCTAAGTGTGACCTTGACCTTAGAGCAAGGGTCTGGATCTTGCACATGGCACATCGTCTCATTACTGGGAATAATTATGCCAAATAATTTCAAAATCCCTTGATGAATGGCATAGTTATGAACTGGACACACCTGTTAACCTTTGACTTCTAAGTGTGACCTTGACCTTGGAGCAAGGGGTCTGGATCTTTCAAAATCGGCAATATCCAGTTATCTTCCCCTCTACGGAATGAAGTATATTATCCCCAACCACCATCCCTAAGAGTGTCTTAAACTTACAGATATTGAATTAAGACATTCAGAAAGGTTTCTAAATCAACGTATTTTTTACCTCCCTTTATTATTTTTGTTCATTCCGTACACAGAGGGGAAGATTCCCGGATATTACCTCAAAATCCCTTCATGAATGGCAGAGTTATGGACCGGACACGAAACAGACCCTGTTAACCTTTGACCTCTAAGTGTGACCTTGACCTTGGAGCTAGGGTTCTGGGTCTTAAGCATGACAAGTTGTCTCATTATGGTGAACATTTATGCCAAGGTATTTCAAAATCCTTTTATGGATGGCAGTTACAGCCCCGACAAGAATTTGGACGCACCGACAGACCCATGGACAGTGCGATTTTAATATGCCCACTTTTGGGGGCATAAAAATGAAAATTTCATTTATTATAAATTCTCAAAGGACTAAGACTTGCAAAATTTCCTACTGCACTGCCCTAAAATGACATGCATTCAATTTGTGTAAGGATATTGTGTTACCTTTTTTTCAGATCTTACCTTCAGTGATTCCCGTTTTGAGATCTTTGTGTGAGGCTGCAGTGAATTACCATGTGATTTCTCGGAGATCGGTGAAAACAACTTGGACTCAGACTGAAAACACATAAAAAATTAATCTAGCATTAGTGTCAGTTGACAATGTTTTATTATGGTTCATTTTTACTTCTATCATTCTGTAGCTGCCCAGTAACAGAAATAACTGTCTCCTCCAGAAGTCTTAACAGTTTTCTTTAAGAATATTACAAGATACAGAAGATGCTCAAATTCCAGAAGCTTTAGCGTGCCAGACAAAGCACCCATATATGGGTGGTTTTCAAAATAATGAAGATTTTTCTTCTCTCTCACCTTATTTTAATTCAGTTCAGTTTTTAGAAAGTGTTTTGGGGTTTATTATATCCAGATCAATGTAGTCAATAAATGTGTGCAATTTAAGCTAAATGACTCAAGCAGTTTTAAAGTTATATTGAATTATATAGCAAATTTTTGTCCCCTGTGCACCCAAAAAAGTGTGACATTTCATATGACGGCTAGTTTTCAACAGTGTTTTATTGTTTTCAAACCAAGCTTTATTATTACAGCTTTGATTTTTCATAAAACTTAAAACTCCCAAAATTTAAAGCAAAATACTTTTTTTCATAAACAGCATCTTGTTCTTACCAATATTTCACATCTTGTGATTGAACCCCCTTCACAAAAAATAGTGAAAAAAATACTCAATTTAAATGTTGAACTCTACAATTTCACAACCCCATTACTTTTTCTTAAGTCCTAATGTTTTTCTAAGATCTTAATCCTTTAAGCTTTGAAGACAGGATATGATTTTTTTGTTTAATGAATCAACTTCCTCAGAATCTTGATGAATGTCTATATATATACCCCCAAAAATGTCCCCTGTGCACCTTTTCAGTAGTTAAGCGTCAGATTTCTTTTATTCTTTAAATAAAATGGGATTTTACTTTATTTTCCTTGAAAGGGAGTTACAGTGGATACAAAAGCAGCTTTCAACTTCACATATAAAGGACTGTTAAACATTCATTAAGCCAAAAGTGATGTCCCCTGTGCACCCTTTTTTCACATTCATCAATTACCTTAACATTGCTGTAATATATGGTGGCAGTTCTATATTCTAAGCAATGTGTACACACAATTTAGGCATTACTTCATAATTTAGCATTATAAAAGAAACCCTGGACAATTTAAAATTCATTGTTTGCATTTTTGCCGTAGTTGCCAATTTTCAAGTTAAAAAGTGGAAATATCAACTTTATTGCTTCTTAAGCTGTCAAGTTTGCCTACATATGTTAATGTTCACTAGTGAATATTGTGTAGTTGAAAGAATTCTACTTAAATATGAACATATTCTATAAATATATTTTTGGGTGCAATTTGTCCCCTGTGCATCTTCTCAGTAACATTATAAAGTATGCATGTATTTTGCCATTCCATTTTACCATGCATGACATTATGTCATTTTTATACTTTGAATATAAGCATTGCATGTAAACTAAGTGATTTCAATATGTTAGTTATGTTTAAAGTCACTTATTTTTCATTTAAAACATTACATGCTGCTGAATTTTCAAGTTTTGTTGTGAAAATTTTCAGTTTTGTAGTTATTTTGTGGAATACACTATTTGTTTGAAAGGATTTGTCTTAAGTTGATCACCAATAGACTTTTTATAAACAGAAAACTAATAATAAATGAATACAACAATGATTTTCAAATATGTGTCCCCTGTGCACCTGTAAAAAAAAAAACTCAGTTTGAGATGACAATTTTAGAAATTATTATTACAGTACATTTTTGAAATTTGGCATGCGGTTGATGAACAGGCAAACTGTGAGCAAAAAATAGGTTTTTTAAGAATATATGTTAATTATTTTTCATTGAGCAATAACTTTTCTTGGTAGAATTTTATTTTCATGTCATATTTATGCAGAAATGATGATTTTAAAATCCACTGTCCACATATATTTGATAAATTAAGTTTCAAACCACACACATATACCTATTACGTATCAAATTATGTTGAAACAAGAGCGCCACCAAGCAGGGAAATATACGCCCGAAGGGTTACATCTGAGGATGGGAGCAAAATTTAAACAAGAGATCACAGAGTGATCTTGGCGCCCACCAATGTGCCATTTTTGAGTGTTCCAAATTTCAAGACTTACTGACTAGCTCAAGGTCAAATTTCATTTCCGTACACAACACTTTGCATGTGGTCCAAATTCGAAAGCTGTAGCTTGAGAAATGTGAAAGTAGGTCACTAGATAAATTTCAAGGACGAAATGTGGAAGTAGGTCACTAGGTCAAAATCAAGGTCAAATTACACTTCAGAACACAAATTTATGCATGTGGTCCAAACTTAAAGCCTGTACCTTCAAAAATGTGGAAGTAGGTCACTAGGTCAATCTTAAGGTCAAAGTTCATTTCGGTACAAAAAACTAAGCATGTGGTCCAAATTTGAAGGCTGTAGCTCGAGAAATGTGAAAGTAGGTCACTAGGTCAAAATCAAGGTCAAATTTTATTTCGGAACACAGAACTATGCATGTGTTCCAAATTTGAAGCCTGTACCTTCAAAAATGTGAAAGTAGGTCACTAGGTCAACGTAAAGGTCAAAGTTTGTTTCGATACACAAAACTATGCATGTGGTCCAAATTTGAAGGCTGTAGCTTGAGAAATGTGAAAGTAGGTCAGTAGGTCAAAATCAAGGTCAAATTCCAATTCAGAACACAAAACTATGCATGTGGTCCAAATTTGAAGCCTGTACCTTCAAAAATGTGAAAGTAGGTCACTAGGTCAAAGTCAAGGTCAAAGTTTTTTTTCAGTGCACAAAACTATGCAAGTGGTCCAAATTTGAAGGCTGTAGCTACAGAAATGTGAAAGTAGGTCACTAGGTCAAAATCAAGGTCAACTCATGTCAAGGTTCATCTTGCCACTCAAAACCATACATGTGGTCCAAATTTGAATGTTGTAGGTTATTGACAAGAAGATTTTAAAATCTTTTCCCTATATAAGTCTATATGAACCATGTGACCCCCAGGGCGGGGCCATATTTGACCCTAGGGGTAATTTGAACAAACTTGGTAGAGAACCACTAGATGATGCTACATTACAAATGCCAAAGCCCTAGGCTTTGTGGTTTGGACAAGAAGATTTTCAACTTTTTTTCCCTATATTAAAGTCTATGTAAACCATGTGACCCCGGGGCGGAGCCATATTTGACCCTAGGGGATAATTTGAACAATCTTAGTAGAAGACCACTAGATGATGTCATATACAAAATATCAAAGCCCTAGGCCCTGTGGTTTTGAACAAGAGGTTTTTCAAAGTTTTTCCCTATATAAGTCTACATAAACCATGTGACCCCCGGGGCGGGGCCATATTAGACCCCAAGGAAATATTTTGAATCATCTTGGTAGAGGACCACTAGATGATGCTTCATACCAAATATCAAAGCCCTAGGCTCTGTGGTTTTGGACAAGAAGATTTTCAAAGTTTTTCCCTATATAAATCTATGTAAATTATAGAAATAAACAAAGGGCCATAACTTACTAAAATTTTTTTGAACCAGTCTGATTTTCAGGGGGACACAACTAGGGTACCAATACATCATTCTGACAAAGTTTGGTCAAAATCCCCCAGGTAGTTTCTGAGGAGATGCGATAACGAGAAATTGTTAACGGACGGAAGGACGGACGGACCGAAGGACGACGGACCACGGACGCAGAGTGATTTGAATAGCCCACCATCTGATGATGGTGGGCTAAAAACTTGACTGTTGAAGCCCAAAGAACAGGAACAACACAAAAGAAGAAATTCCAAAAAAAAAAAAAAAAATTCTAAGTCCACAAAAAATTTCTTACCAGTTAATGTTATGTCAAAATACATCTAACAAGAGCTGTCTCCATAGGATGACACATGCCCCCGATGGCACTTTGAATGAACAGTTATGGCCGATGTTAGAGTTTAGGACCTTTGACCTACGGACCTGGGTCTTGCGCGCGACACGTCGTCTTACTGTGGTACACATTCATGCGTAGTTATTTTAAAATCCATGCATGAATGACAAAGATATGGACCGGACACGCCCATCAATGCACTATCACGAAATATGACCTTTAACATCTAAGTGTGACCTTGACCTTTGAGCTACAGACCTGGGTCTTGCGCGCGACACGTCGTCTTACTGTGGTTCACATTCATGCCAAGTTATTTGAAAATCCATCCATGGATGACAAAGATATGGACCGGACACGAATGCACCATCATGAAAAATGACCTTTAACGTCTAAGCGTGACCTTGACCTTTGAGCTACGGACCTGGGTCTTGCGCATGACACGTCGTCTTACTGTGGTACACATTCATGCCAAGTTATTTGAAAATCCATCCATCAATGACAAAGATATGGACCGGACATGAATGCACTATCATGAAAAATGACCTTTAACGTCTAAGTGTGACCTTGACCTTTGAGCTACGGACCTGGGTCTTGCGCGTGACACGTCATCTTACTGTGGTACACATTCATGCCAAGTTATTTGAAAATCCATCCATCGATGACAAAGATATGGACCGGACACGAAAATTGCGGACAGACCAACAGACTGACAGACGGTTCAAAAACTATATGCCTCCCTTTGGGGGCATAAAAATTGGATGTACCATCCATGTTGTACCACAGAAAAGTGGTCTCGGTTTTTCCCTACAGCCAATAATAAAAAAGTTTCAAAATAAGCTATTTATAGTAACAAACAAGAGTGCAAGAATGTCACAATATACGCCCGTCACAGCAAATTTCTTTACTCTAGCACCTGTATTTGCAAATGGAATTTTAATTTTGTGGTTGTTTAGTAATAACTAAGTGTTTTGTTTTTCTAAGTCCACAAAAAAACTCCTTATCAGGTAGAGATACCTTAAAATACACCTAAAATTGGAAAGTAACATCTATGTTGTACCACAGAAAAGTGGTCTTGGTTTTTCCCTACGGTCAATTATAAAAAAGTTACAATATAAGTTATTTATAGTAACAACTAAGGGAAGTTAATCTTACAGAAAAAAAAAAAAAAAAAAAAAAAATCAAAAAAAAAATTGTAAGTCCACACAAAAATCTTTACCAGGTAGAGACTGGTCAAAATACACCTCAAAATTGGATGTAGCATGCATGTTGTACTACAGAAAAGTGGTCTCGATTTTTCCCTACGACTAGTAATGAAAAAGTTACAATATAAGCTATTTATAGTAACAACAAAGGGAAGTAATTCTAAAGAAGGGAACTGCGCATGACACTTCGTCTCATGATGGTGTATAATTGTGTCAAGTTACATCAAAATCCCTCCATGCATGAAGAAGAAATGCTTAGGACAAAGTCATTCTTGTATCTGACCTTTGGCCTCTAAGTGTGACCTTGACCTTAGACCTAGGGACCTGGTTCTTGCGCACGACACTACGTCTTGTGGTGGTGAACATTTGTGCCAAGTTATATCAAAATCCCTCTATGCATGAAGAAGAAATGCTCCGGACAAGGTTTTCATTCTTGTATCCTTTGACCTCTAAGTGTGACCTTGACCTTAGACCTAGAGACTGGTTCTTGCGCATGACACTCCGCCTCATGGTGGTGAACATTTGTGCCAAGTTATATCAAAATCCCTCTATGCATGAAGAAGAAATGCTCCGGACAAAGTTTTCATTCTTGTATCCTTTGACCTCTAAGTGTGACCTTGACCTTAGACCTAGGGACCTGGTTCTTGCGCATGACACTCCTTCTCATGATGATGAACAATTGTGCCAACTTTCATCAAAATCCCTCTATGCATGAAGAAGATATGCTCCGGACAAAGTCATTCTTGAATTTGACCTTTGACCTCCAAGTGTGACCTTGACCTTAGACCTAGGGACCTGGTTCTTGCGCATGACACTCCGTCTCATGATGGTGAACAACTGTGCCAAGTTTCATCAAAATCCCTTCATGCATGTAGAAGATATGCTCCGGACAAGGTCTGTGGACGCCGCCCGCCCGCCCGCCAACCCGCCCGCCCGCCCGCCCGCCAGGGGCGTTCCCATAATACGTCCTGTTTTTCAAACGGGCGTATAAAAAGGGAAGTAATTCAAAAACAAAAATTATTGTAAGAGAACAAAAAAGGATCTGCAAAAGAAAAACGAGCACTGCAATGCAGAGCAATATACACAAAGCAAAGTCATATATGACCTTTGACCCCTAAGTATGACCTTGACCTTAAAGCGAGTCAACCAAAACATGGGCTCTGCACGTCGCCTCAGTGTTGTGAACATTTGTGCCAAGTTTCTTTGAAATCATTCAAGCAGTTCAAAAGTTACAGAGAAGACATGAAACACACTCATATGACCTTTCACTTCTAAGTGTGACCTTGACCTTGAAGCTAGTCATCCGAAACAAGCGCTCTGCACGTTGTCTCAGTGTGGTGAACATTTGTGCCAAGTTTCTTTGAAATCCTTCCAGCAGTTCAAGTTACAGAGCGGACACGAAACGCACTCATATGACCTTTGACCCCTAAGTGTGACCTTGACCTTGAAATGACACCTCCAAAACATGCACTCTGCACGTCGTCTTGGTGTAGTGAACATTTGTGTCAAGTTTCTTTGAAATCCTTCAAGGGGTTCAAGAGTTACAAAGCGGACACGAAAATGCTAATGGACGGACGGACAGACGGACACCGGGACCATAACATAATACGTCCCTTTGGGCGTATAAAAATTACTGTTATACATAATTCCTTGTCATAAAACATTACAGTATTTATCACCCATTTTACTGGAAATTCACCAAACTTTCAAATTAAAGGCTGAAATATTTTCTGACTAGTATTTCTAAACACTTTCCCAAAGCTATTTCCTTGAAATTTGAAGTATCTGCTATCATATAAAATAGGTGACCACTATAAGAAATAGGTTTGAATTTTCAACCCCTATGTCACACTTCAGCTTCATTATTTTGAAAACCACCCATATATGGAACTCTTATCCTTGTTAGTAAATTTATTTGGAATGAACAGACTCCAACTCACTGCCTCTAGTTTTTATTCAATGTTACCACTGGGCCACTACCTCTGCTCTATATGGTTATCATTTGGAATTACCTGTAAAAATCCCACATGATAACTCAAAACGGTAACATGTTTGATAATCATGATTTTTCTTCATTAAAACGTTTCAATACAGAAAATATTTTTGTATAACATTACAGTATGTACTTAACTTCTATCACTGACAAGCTTTTTAAGTTCAACGATGCATGAGAACCATAATCAAACAAAAATTTAAACATGCTGTCGTTTAAATTATCATGTGGGAGTAGTATAGTGGACGCAACTTGACCCCGATGGTTGACCTTTGCATTGTAATACATAATGAGGCACAACCTATTATTGAAAAGGAGTGTACGTAAACATGAGCTTCACAAGAAAAAGGAAAAGTAAATTTGTGTAAATATAAATTAGTGTATTGGAAAGTTTCAACTGATCAAATGTAAGTATATATACTTTGATACTGCACGTATACAAACTAATTCCATATAAATATACACGGCTGCCCTAAGCACCCTTGATTTCTATAATGAAATAATCGATATGAATAATCAGCCTAAGGTCAACCATCGCGGTCAAGTTGCGACTACTATACACATAGTGGTATTTCCAGTTGTGATCATAATCACTTTGTGTACCAGTCATGGTTGACATACCCATTTGGTCTAGCGCAATTTTTAACATTGACTATTATGTTAAAGACCTGCTCAAGTCCTACCTTTTAACCTTAAATTGTTACTCAAAAAGCATGAAAATCCTGACTATGAACAGTGACCCCTGTCGAAATAGAGTCTATTTTATATAAAATTCTATATAAAATACCTGTGGTTTTGCGTGCTAAAGTGTGGTGCGTTGCCGTTAACTGTTACCTATTGTAATCATGGGTTGCATACACACAATAGGATTTGATTAGCCGCGGAGCAGGGCTTTAACAAGACTACAAACTTACGGAGCAAGTAATGTCTTCAATATGATACTTCTGTTTGTCACTCATAGCATCTTAGTTTTGTATTTTTCTTCTGCATTTATTTTTCAGAAACAAGTATTTGATCTAGTCTACAGTACAAATGAGAAATGCAATTACCTCCTCTTTCAAAAACATTGTTAAATCGCCCCTAAAACTTTCCTTCAAATTATTAATTCCTTTCCAAGGTTTCTCACACAATTAAATAGAACAACTAGAAATCCAGTTCCCAAAGTCAATCATAAACCATTACTTAATTATGGTCAACTTGTCAGAATTGTGACACATATCTCCTCACCTCTCATTACCTTTGAACTGATTGCCTTGTCATACATCTTG
The DNA here is from genome assembly GCF_021730395.1 of Mercenaria mercenaria. Lineage (NCBI taxonomy): Eukaryota > Metazoa > Mollusca > Bivalvia > Venerida > Veneridae > Mercenaria > Mercenaria mercenaria. Next base: position 40,539,402 of record NC_069377.1, on the reverse strand, counting down.
CCCTTTCACTTCTTTTTATTGCAGATAAATAGACAGATGTAATTAAGAAATTACAAGATAGTAATAAATCTGTTACATGAAGAAACAATAGTACAAAATTGCAATAACAATGCAATAACAATGAGGGCCAAGATATCCCTATAATGCTAACCAGAATTTCACAGGGCTCAAACACATATATATGACAAAACATTAGGAACTACTCATTTTAGAGAGCAAAAACTGTCGATTTTGGCCATTTTAGTAATTCAAGGGCCATAACTCAAAAGAGCGACTGAGACATTCAAGATCATTATCAAAATTGGCAGACACATTATGCAGTTATGCTCCCTAGCAGCCATGTTTCAGATAAATCTTATTAATTTGAACAATCTTGGTTTGTGCTTCACCCAAAGAACAATTCTGTGAAACCGTTTCAAAATCAGACCAGCAGAATAGGAAATGCTGTTTGAAAATGTTTCTGTGTTTAAGCAAAACTGTCTGAAGAACAATAGAAAAGGACCATCCAACATCTAGGCCAAGTTTCATCTGAGTTGTTCAAGAGTATGTTAACTGGATGATGAGTGATTCTAAAATTTTGGTATTGTACCAGCATTTTCTGAGGATTCTTTAAGTTTCTACTATACATATAAGAAACACATCTAGGAACAAGAGCTGTCACTGTTGGTGACAAATGCCCCCGAAGCATGCCCAAGAATGCTACAGTTGTCTGCGTACAAAAAAAAATCACATATCATTTTGTGACCTTGACCTTGACCCAAGAGACCCTGACACACCTTCTCAATATGGTTAACATTTGTGTCAAATTACTTTCACATCCCTTGATAAATGGCAGTTACTGATCAGACAAGAAACACCTTTGACTTCTAAGTGTGACCTTGACCTTGGAGCTAGGGGTCTGGGTCTTGTGCATGACATGTCATCTCAATATAGGGAACATTTATGCCTAGTAATTTAAAAATCCCTTCATCAATAGTAGTTATGGACCAGACAAGAAACAGACCATGTTAACCTATAACCTTTAAGTGTGAACTTCACCTTAGAGCTAGGGGTCTGGATCTTGCACATGTCATCTCATTGTGATGAACATTTATGCCAAGCTATTTCAAAATCCCTTCATGGATGGCAGAGTTATGGGCTGGACATGAAACAGACCCTGTTAACCTTTGACCTCTAAGTGTGACCTTGACCTTGGAGCTAGGGGTCTGGGTCTTGCGCATGACATGTCGTCTCATTATGGTAAACATTTATGCCAAGTTATTTCAAAATCCCTTTATGGAGGGCAGAGTTACAGCTCGGACAAGAATTTATACGTACACATGGACGCATGCACGGACGGACAGTGAGATTTTAATATGCCCACCTCTAGTGACAATATTTATAATTTAAACAAGCAAATTCGATGAATTGGTATCCCCCGCCGAAAAAGTCTGTGGTGAGGAATGGCAAAAAAATATATCCGGCAAAAAGTTAAGGATGTTAATAAGAAGCAAATAATTTCATTAGTCAAAATCAATTTAACAGAAAACAAAGGTTTAATTAAAGAGTACATAATAAATGTATAATACTTTGATCCTGACTAAAGAATTTATTTTGAATGGAATATGGTTACTGTAATAAGCTTAGCTTTTAAAATTAAATGCAGTTAATTGAAATGCCGAGGTGGGGGAATGGTACAACTTGCATGTTGATAAGTATTCAAGGAAGGTTTGAAAAAAAATCTAAAATAAGGCATGAAAAAACATTAAAAAAAAAATTATTTTTTTTTTTGGGGGGGGGGGGGGGGGGGTGTGACCAAGGCAAGCTGGCGACCAGGTGTGGGTGAACAACTTCGCATGTTAATAATAAATGTTCAGGGAAAAGAAATGTAATGAAATTCTGCCAAACGTTAAGTTTGTTATGTACAAATATGTGGATTTTTAGACAATTAAAGGGTAATAACGCTGAAGTTACAAAAGAAATCCCTACTGAACTGTGTATGCACAACCACATTATAGTGCTCTAATTTCTGTTTAAGTTTCATAGTTCTAGGTCAAATATATCAAAAGTTATAGTACCCTATATAGTTAACACTAGAAACTTCTAAGGCCCATAACTCTGGTGTTACTTGGGCAATCTGATTGAAACTTGATGGGCCCCATAACCTCATAGTGGTGAACATGCATATTACGTTTGTTTGAAAAAAAATCTAAAATAAGGACGTTTTTTGTTTTTTTTTTTTGGGGGGGGGGGGGGGGGGGGGGGGGGGTTTGTGATCAAGGTAAGGGGGTGACCAGGTGTGGGTACACAACTTCACATGTTTACAATAAATGTTCATGGAAAAGAATGAAGAAATTTAATGAAATTCTACCGAATGGTAAGTTTGTTACGTACAAATATGTGGAATTTTAGACAATTAAAGGGCAATAACTCTTAATTTACAAAATAAATCTGAACGAAATTGTGTGTACACAACCCCATTATGGTGATCATGGTGATCTAAAGTCTGTTTAAGTTTCATAGTTCTAGGTCAAATATATCAAAAGTTATGATGCAGAAATTGCCATATTTATAGTACCCTATATACTTTACACTAGTAACTTCTAAGGGCCATAACTCTGGTGTTACTAGGGCAATCTGACTGAAACTTGGCGGGCCGCAAAAACTCATAGTGGTGAACATGTGTATGAAGTAATATATAAATATTCCCAACCATTTCCTAGATATGGCTCCAGACGGACGGACGGACAACACCAAAACTATATCCCTCCGACTTTCGTCGAGGGATAACAAACTTGGTATAGGAGTCACAGAAGGAAATATATATTCAGACAAATATAATTTTAGAAAGTATGTCTCTCTTATAACAGGTTAGGAATTTAGATGTGTATAAATGAGATACTATTGCAAACAGAAAATACTCGAGCACAAATGTGAATTATTTCCCTTTATCAATTATCTGCATCAAGACAATAGAATGAAAGTCTCTTGTACAAAGCTTTCCTTATATTTTTGTCTTGTAGCATGCATAGTTTCTGTCTATTTATAATCTTTACTTATTCCAAAAATAATTCTTAACTAGAATGTGTCTGTAGGACACAGGGTGTGCCCCCTCACTGGTACATTTGTCACAAATAAGGGGAAATAATTCAAATGTTTGCAGTCTTAATGGGGTATAGCCTCAAAAAAAATTATGAAAAGGATTCATTATTCTATACCATATATTTTTTGAGCTATGAGCATCACAAACAAAAAGTCCACTATTTTGGCTATTTCAAGGGCCATAACTCTGCAATAAACGCTAAAATTCTCAAGAAGAATGCCAAGTGTGCAAGGTCACATTATGATAAAGACTTAAGCAAGGTTTCATCAATTTACATTAAATACTTTCTGAGTGAGGCACATAATTAGGTGAAAATGTGCATTTTTTACTATTTCAGGGGCCATAACTCTAGAAATAGGGGGTGGACCCAGATGAAAAGTAGTAGGTGCTCAAGTTCATACCATGATAAAGACTCATGCAAGGTTTCATGAATCTATATCAAATACTTTTTGAGCTAGGCGTGTCACAAGATGAAAATGTGCATTTTTTACTATTTCAGGGGCCATACACTAAAAATAGGGGGTGGAGCCAGACAAAAAATAGGAGGTGCATAAGTTCATATCATGATAAAGACTCATGCAAGGTTTCATCAATTTATATCAAATACTTTTTGACCTAGGCGTGTCACAAGGTGAAAATGTGCATTTTAGACTATTTCAGGGGCCATAACTCTAGAAATAGGGCACGGACCCAGATTAAAAATAGGAAATGCGCAAGTTCATATCATGATTAAGACTCATGCAAGGTTTCATGAATCTATATCAAATACTTTTTGAGCTAGGTGTGTCACAAGATGAAAATGTGCATTTTTGACTATTTCAGGGGCCATAACTCTAAAAATAGGGGGCGGAGCCAGACGAAAAATAGGAGGTGCGTAAGTTCTTTTCATGATAAAGACTCATGCAAGGTTTCATCAATTTATATCAAATACTTTTTGACCTAGGCGTGTCACAAGGTGAAAATGTGCATTCTTGACTATTTCAGGGGCCATAAGTCAAGAAATAGGGGGCGGACCCAAATGAAAAATAAGAGGTGCGCAAGTTCATATCATGATTAAGACTCATGCAAGGTTTCATGAATCTATATCAAATGCTTTTTGAGCTAGGTGTGTCACGAACTTCGGACAGACGCACAGACGGACGGATGGATGCACGCACGGCCAAGAGCAAAATCTATATGCCCCCACCACTCATGGGGGGGGGGGGGGGGGGGGGGGGGGACAAAAACAAATGAAGATGTAAAACAGATGTAAGGCCAAAAAAAATTAATATTTAGTTTTTCAGGCCACTTTTTGCAAAATTCAATGAGGCAGTGCGGATTTTTTTTTTATTTTGATTTGAGTTTTTTACTTTTTATACAGAATTTACAGATCTACATCCATTTTTAACACACTTAAAGACATTTCATCTTATGTAGATAATAATTTATAAGAACAATACTTGTTCTGAACTCAATTCATTCTGAGAAAATTACTTTATATATTAAACAAGAAATTATTTAAGCATGGACAACAGACGAAATTGAAGACAGACAAAACATGATCACAAAAGCTCACATTGTCACTACATAACAATTGAGCTTATTAAAACAAATTATCCATTCAATAAAAGAAACTGGAATGAAAGCACCATGAAAGTTCGTATATAATATGTTTGATGATGTTTTTCAAATTGTGTTGGTAGGAAAACTATGGTGCAATGTTGACAGACTCAACCCATGTCTGGCAGCCAATATTAATCCTGGGTTCGTGGTGTAGGGGATATAGTCCTCGACTTGTAATCTCTGAAACCTCTGACTGAAACAAGGTTAAACGTTCGAGCCCTGCCACCAACTAGGATTCTTTATTTGAGAAAGTAGGCAGTTGCTTACAGACTTTAGGGTCTAGTACCAGTCTTTCCCAGGAGTGACGGTTAGGTGAACTGAGCGCCTGATATAACTGAAATAATGTTGAAAATAGGTGAAACCGAACACTGAAACTGACCAATATCATACAAGTACTTCTTTTATATGATTGTTCTCAATGCAATAAAAAGATATCAACTTGAATTTTGTAATATTTAACATTTTTAAAATTATTTTTAGGACATATAAAACAAGAGCTGTCGGAGGACAGCAACGCTCGACTATTCAACAGCCTTGTCAATTGAATGAATACAAAAGTTGAAAAAGGGGCATAATTTTGTAAAATGCAAAGTAGAGGTATTGAACCTCTGTACTGCATGTCATATCATGACAGTGAACAAGTGTGTGAAGTTTCAATCCTTTCCAATTTGTGGATACTGAGATACCAGCTTACATACAAACACTTAACAAAAAACTGCTAAGTCAAAGGGGCATAATTTTGTAAAAATGCCAAGTAGAGTTATGGGACCTTCACAGTGCATGTTAGATCATGACAGTGAACAAGTGTGTGAAGTTTCAATCCATTCCAATCAGTGGATACTGAGATATCAGATTACATACAAAAATTTAACCAAAAACTGCTAAGTCGAAAAAGGGGCATAATTTTGAAAAAAGAGAGAGTAGAGTTATGGGACTTGCTTAGTGCATGTCAGATCATGATAGTGAACAAGCATGTGAAGTTTCAATCCATTCCCATTAGTAAGTACTGAGATACCAGCTTACATACAAACCTTAACCAAAAATTTCTAAGTCGAAAAAGGGGCATAATTTTGTAAAAAAGCAAAATAGAGTTATGGAACCTGTGCAATGTAGATCAGTTCATCACAGTGAATAAGTGTGTGAAGTTTCAATCCATTCCCACAAGTGGTTACTGAGTTACCAGCTTACATACAAAACCTTAACCAAAAATTTCTAAGTCGAAAAAGGGGCATAATTTTGTAAAAAAGCAAAATAGAGTTATGGAACCTGTGCAATATAAGTCAGTTTGTCACAGTGAATAAGTGTGTGAAGTTTCAATCCATTCCCACAAGTGGTTACTGAGATACCAGCTTACATACAAAACCTTAACCAAAATCAGGACGCGGACGCGGACGCCGACGCATGGGCGAGTGCAATAGCTCACTATTCTATGAATAGTCGAGCTAAAAGTAGTACAATATGGTCCATTGTGAAAAAAACTGTATACCACTACTTTGCTTTCAAACATAACCAAACGTCTCAGACGTAATCAATTCACAATTTATTTTCCAGTCTTCCTTTTTTTTAGAATTTCGATTTTCGTTCCACATATTTTGTTTCCTTTTTAACCCGTTATTTCCAGACTTTGGAACACATTGTACACAGACAGGATATGAACCTTCCTTTTTCAATGTCATTGTCTGAGCCATAGTAAAAGCATACATCTTTAAAACAAGCTGAACTGTAGTATGGTACCTCCACTGGACTACTGCATGTAATGTTTGCTAGCACATAGATCTTTTCAAGGATTTCATTTTCGGACGAGTCACCTGGTGATTTGAATTCTTGGAATTAACCACCACAAGTGTAGTCTAAAAAGTCTAAGAGTCTGTTAAGGACATCCTTTTCAGTTTCTTTTAACTTTGTAGTTGAATATATTACCCTTGGCTTCTGTGTGGCAGTGTTGCTTTTTCCATTACTGCCCATGAACAGACTCAATCAAACCGAGTCTGCTATTTTCACTATTTGCCTTGTTCTCGGTGCTTCCGAGGGATCTACTTTCCAGCTTTTATTCTCACAATCAACACAATACACTAACATGCGACAAGTTTTTGCTGTCTGTGCTGAGGGAGAGAATGGAATCTGGTGACCAATATGAGATTGTTCTATGAGAGATAGTCTGTACTTCTCACTTGTGTCTGTTCCATATACCTCCTGGAATGGTTTGAAGTGACCGTCTTCCCCTGAGAAATAAATATTTTTAATGGATCATTTTACTTGAAGAAACTTGACCTGAACTTACATTTGAACCAGACTGACCTAAAAATGAATGCAGATTACAACTTCCGTACTTAATTAGTATGACTGTGTAGATATGAAGAGAATCATCAAAATGTAAACATTAAGTTTGTAAATATATATACAACATATGTGTATTATCTTGAGTACAACACAAGCCTTGCTTTTTGTAAAATATTCTATCATTTCACTCAACTTAATAGTCTTTTGTCTGCTGCAGATTCTGTTTGGCTGGGGATATTTTCCCTCATGTTTTTTTTTTTTTTGGAATGAGTACCAGAGAATAAAAAAACTCCTACTAGCTGATTTAACTGAGCTCGTTTTAAACAATCTGAAATACAAGTGCACAAAGGAAAATACCTGGTTCTGGGTCTGGAAGGACGTGCAGAGTATCAAACACTTCCTTGGACAGTCTTGGTTTCTCACAAATCAAAAAGTCATCAGCCTCACATTTCTTTATGCAGAAAAAGCAGGATTGTGTGGTTGTGCAATGTTCAAGCAGCTCCGTACATTCCAACAATTGTCCAAGGAACAATTACTTTTAGTCCAGATTGGACTTGGAAACTGAATATTGATGACATTCTAGTTTTTTTTTTTTTTTTTTTTTTTTTTTTTTTGCACGATTCCAAATGTCTATTAACTGAGATGTACAGAGTAACCGTTCTTGATGCTTTATTCGTACTCACTTATTTTCGTATTTTCGTTCTTTCGTCCTCAATTTTTAGTTGAATTTTCTGTTTTCGCGAATTTCGTCAATTTTTCTTTGATAAAAAATTTATATGCGGCGGGTCAAAATCATATGCGGCAGGGCCTGAGAAACTAAATATTAATTTTTTTGGCCTAAGTTGTCAATTTTCTCAATTCTGATTAAGTCAAGGGCCCTAACTCCAGAAGGACTAGCACTATCCCAGTGGATATCGACCCATAAATATTGTGACCAAGGCTGGTGAACACTGAATAAGAACTACTCAATGTAGAGAGCAGGCACTGTCAACTTACACAATATTTAGTAATTCAAAGGCCATAACCTATAAATATTGTGACCATCAATAAGAACAGCCAAAGTTATAGAATAGAAAACTTCAGTAGATGCTGCCTGTCCAGTCATAAAGGTGACCACATCTTAAGTCCTGTTTTCTTTCGCATTCTAAAAATGTAACGAAACGTATGAAATACATTTCACATTTTTTTCCTTACCTTTGATTTAATCAATTTTTTCATTCTGTACTCCAATATTTAAATCCACACTTTTTACAGGAACCGGTTATTCCGAGCCAGTAACATTTACACAACTTATCTAAAGTTATCTTTTAATCCTTACACCCCTATATTCATAGAACAGACTCCTCCATCAATAACATAGGTCAGTCCAAACACTACTTTCAATGCTATGTATCTTGTGACTAAATATTTCATCTTAAATAACATCAGCAGAACAAAAGCACACTGACTAATTAATTGAACACCAATCAAACTGCTGGCTCACTTCCCATTCCTTATTGTATTAGTCTTACAACATCAGTCTACTTGTCTAAATATAATTTCAAATTTCTAGATAAAACTGTTTAGTTTCAATGATAATATTTAACATCCCATTTAACACTTGAATAAAACCACAAAAACTAGAAAGTGCATGATACTCAAATTTCCTGCATAAACATCAAGGCCAATAAAATAATTTAAAGCAGCATGGCTTTCAAAACATATAACAAGAGCTCGTAGAACTTTGATGCATTCAGTAACTGCATAAGGAACAGAACTATGCACTGGATGTTTGGCTTACTGACCTCAAATCAATAATTATGGGTCATTTACTAGTCACAAGTGACCTCTGTATCAAATGTGATCTTAGACCAAAGCATTCCTTAGTTATTTGGCAAAAAAAGTTCTACTGTTCTGGGTCAATGTGACCTTGACCTTTGACCTCCTGACTTCAAAATCAATACGGATCATCTGCTGGTCATGATCAACCTCCGTTTTTAAGTTTCGTGATCCTAGGCCCAAGTGTTCTTAAGTTATCGTCCGGAAACGTTTTAACTGTTCCGGGTCACTGTGACCTTGACCTTTGACCTACTGACCTCAGAATCAATAGGGTTTAAGTTTTATGATCCAAGGCCAACGGATTCTCAAGTTATCATCTGGAAACGTTTTAACTGTTCCTGGTCACTGTGATCTTGACCTTTGACCTACTGACCTCAAAATCAATAGGGGTCATCTACTGGTCATGATCAACCTCCCTATTAAGTTCTCAAGTTATTGTCTGGAATCTGTTTAACTGTTCCGGGTCTGGATCTGGAAAGCATGATTACACTAACAATCTGGAATACATACATTTACACTAACAATCTAGAAAACATACAGTTACACTAATAATCTAGAAAACATATAGTTACACTAACTTTCTATAACATTTGCACTTCTCTCAGTAACAATCTAGAATACATACAGAACTTACCATAACACTCTAGGATTCCTTACCGTAACAATCTAGGATACAGAACAACCTAATAAAAAAGTTTATCAAAATTCTTTGAAACACTTAACACTTTAAACAAAATCGCTCAAAACACTTTCAACTGTTATTTTCCAAGAAACAACACAGTGATGTGGCCTACTGTAAAAAGTACATTTAAAATCACTAAACATTTCTGAAACACATTGTGTGTGCACTGATACATATTATATATAGCAAGTGTTTCAGTATCGCCAATAATCAGCACAATCATGAATCACCATCTAACTGCCTATAGTGTTAACAAAATACTTGAAAGTGCTCAATAAATACTTGAAAAAAAAATGCTGCAGCATAATTCTACAAACTTTCCTACTAGGCTTTGTAAGTAATTGTTTAATACATCAGCAGTAGAGCAGGAGACAATAAATTAAAATATTGCAAGTCTGATCTCCCATGTGAGAAAATTATTCTCTAAAAACACGCCATTCAAAATAGTAAATCAGAAGTCATTTTGTTCTTGATCTCTCCTTCACATGTGGAAGTTGGCAGTAACTTGTGGACAGAGCTTCACCTCTGATTCAAGAAGGGAGATTGTCAGTAGCTTTTGGAGAACAGATCAACTCAGATCCATGTACAGAGGTTGTCATCAACTTATGGAGAGTAGATATTCACTTCTGATTCATGTAGGGAGGTTTCATGCTGTAACTTTTGGAGACCGATCTTCACCTCTTATTCACATAGGGAGGTTGTCTTAAATTACTGACAACAGATATTCACCTTTGATTCATGTCACAGATCTTCAACTCTCATTCAAATAGGGAGGTTGTCAGTAACTTATGGAGAACAAATATTTATCTCCGATTCATGTCAGTATCTTCTGGAGAACAGATCTCACTTCTCATTCACTTAGGGAGGTTGTCAGTAACAGACAGAAAACAGATCTTCACCATTCACTTAGGGAGGTTGTCAGTAACTTACGGAGAACAAATATTTATCTCTGATTCATGTCAGTATCTTCTGGAGAACAGATCTCACTTTTCATTCACTTAGGGAGGTTGTCAGTAACAGACGGAAAACAGATCTTCACCTCTCATTCACTTAGGGAGGTTGTCAGTAACTGATGGACAACAGATATTTACCTCTCATTCACTTAGGGAGGTTGTCAGTAACTTATGGACAACAGATCTTCGCCTCTCATTCACTTAGGGAGGTTGTCAGTAACTTTTGGAGAACAGATCTTCGCCTTTCATTCACTTAGGGAGGTTGTCAGTAACTGATGGAGAACAGATCTTTGCCTCTCATTCACTTAGTGAGGTTGTCAGTAACTTATGGAGAACAGATCTTCGCCTCTCATTCATTTAGGAAGGTTGTCAGTAACTTATGGAGAACATATCTTCGCCTCTCATTCACTTAGGGTGGTTGTCAGTAACTGATGGGGAACAGATATTTACCTCAGATTCATGTCAGTAACTTCTGGAGTACAGATTTTTACTTTTCATTCACTTAGGGAGGTTGTCAGTAACTTATGGAGAACAGATCTTCACTTCTCATTCACTTAGACAGGTTGTCAGTAACTGATGGAGAACAGATATTTACCTCTGATTCAATTGTCAGTAACTTCTGCAGAACAGATCTTCACTTCTCATTCACTTAGGGAGGTTGTCAGTAACTGATGGAGAACAGATATTTACCTCTGATTCAATTGTCAGTAACTTCTGCAGAACAGATCTTCACTTCTCATTCACTTAGGGAGGTTGTCAGTAACTTATGGAGAACAGATCTTCACCTCTCATTCACTTAGGGAGGTTGTCAGTAACTTATGGAGAACAGATCTTCACTTCTCATTCACTTAGGGAGGTTGTCAGTAACAGAAGGAAAACAGATCTTCACCTCTCATTCTCATAGGGAAGTTGTCAGTAACTGATGGACAACAGATATTTACCTCTCATTCACTTAGGGAAGTTGTCAGTAACTTTTGGAGAACAGATCTTCGCCTCTCATTCACTTAGGGAGGTTGTCAGTAACTGATGGAGAACAGATCTTTGCCTCTCATTCACTTAGGGAGGTTGTCAGTAACTTATGGAGAACAGATCTTCGCCTCTCATTCACTTAGGGAGGTTGTCAGTAACTTTTGGAGAACAGATCTTCGCCTCTCATTCACTTAGGGAGAACAGATCTTCGCCTCTCATTCACTTAGGAAGGTTGTCAGTAACTTATGGAGAACATATCTTCGCCTCTCATTCACTTAGGGTGGTTGTCAGTACCTGATGGGGAACAGATATTTACCTCAGATTCATGTCAGTAACTTCTGGAGTGCAGATTTTTACCTCTCATTCACTTAGGGAGGTTGTCAGTAACATACGGCGAACATATCTTCACCTCTCACTCACTTAGGGAAGTTGTCAGTAACTGATGGAGAACAGATATTTATCTATGATTCAATTGTCAGTAACTTATGGAGAACAGATCTTCACTTCTCATTCACTTAGGGAGGTTGTCAGTAACTTATGGAGAACAGATCTTCACTTCTCATTCACTTAGGGAGGTTGTCAGTAACTGATGGAGAACAGATATTTACCTCTGATTCAATTGTCAGTAACTTCTGCAGAACAGATCTTCACTTCTCATTCACTTAGGGAGGTTGTCAGTAACTGATGTTGAACAGATATTTACCTCTGATTCCATTGTCAGTAACTTCTGCAGAACAGATCTTCACTTCTCATTCACTTAGGTAGGTTGTCAGTAACTTATGGAGAACAGATCTTCACTTCTCATTCACTTAGGAAGGTTGTCAGTAACATATGGAGAACAGATCTTCACTTTTCATTCACTTAGGGAGGTTGTCAGTAACATTATGGTGAACATATCTTCACCTCTCATTCACTTAGGGAGGTTGTCAGTAACTGATGGCCAACAGATATTTACCTCTGATTCAATTTTCAGTAACTTCTGCAGAACAGATCTTCACTTCTCATTCACTTAGGGAGGTTGTTAGTAACTCATGGACAACAGATATTTTCCTCTGATTCAATTGTCAGTAACTGATGGAGAACAGATCTTCACTTCTCATTCACTTAGGGAGGTTGTCAGTAACTGATGGACAACAGATATTTACCTCTGATTCACTCAGAAGTTGTCTGTAACTTTTGGATAACAGATTCACATAGGGTTATTTTCTTTAACTTGTAAAAACAGATCCTCACTTCTGATTTATGTTTGGTTAGGTTTTGTTGGGATTAACGTCACACCAACACAGTAATAGGTTATACATCGACTTTCCAGCCTTTGATAGTGGAGGAAGACCCTCAATTTGACATAACTTATTTATAATGCCTGTAGCAAATTCATAAAGTTAAAATATGCACTGGTAGGATGCATATTCATGACATGTTTCATAACAATCTATGCCAATTTAACACTGACAGGTTCAAAAGGATAACACGTGTCCCCACAAGAAACATGGAAACTAATCAACAACAATACACTACTCACCAACAAGAGCTGTCGGACAGCAGCAATGCTTGGCTTTTAAAAAAGCTTTGTTACAAGAAAAAGTTATACACAAACTAACCAAAAACTGCTTTGTCGAAAAACTATGGCATAACTATAGAAGTGGATTCTGTGCATTGCACATAATAGCAGTAAACAAGTTTGCAAAATTTCAATTTGTTCAAACAAGCAGTTACTGAGACACCAACTTAAATCTGTGCATTGCATGTCAGATCATCACAGTGAAGCAAGTGAAGTTCAATTCAATCCAACAGTACACAAATTTAACCTGCCAAGATTGTATGCCTGAAAATGCTTGACAAAATAAAAATAACTGATATCATCTGATATCGAAGCATAATCCAACGTGGATGTGGACAAAAACAACTTTACCTTTTCTTTAAAATAGTCAAGCTAGAAATTAAATTCTTAAAAAAAAGAGGGTCATGACGGGCCAAGATCGCTCACCTGATGTTTGTGTAATTATTTTGAAGCAGTGCCAGTGTTTTTCGGCAAAAATTTGTACAACATTTGTAAAGGGTTAAGAAACCTTTATGTAAAGTTATTTCAAAATTGGGCCTGCTGATTGAAAAAAAGATTTTTAAAATTTCTAATATATACAAATAGGGAAAAATGACCATGCCCCTGACGGCGATGTTTTCTGATAAATCGAAATAATTTGAACAATCTTAGTAAAGGGTCACACAAGGGCTATTTGTGTGAAATTTTTTAAAATTAGACCTGCTGTTTCTGACAAGAAGTATATATATATGGAAAATTGACCAAGCCCCTTGGCAGTGATGTTTTGTGATAAATCAAAATAATTCTGAACACTCTTTGTAAGGGCTCACAGAAGGACCATTTGTGTGAAATTATTCAAAATCTGGCCAACAGTTACATACATGAAGATTCTTTAATTTTTGCTATTTACAAAAGGGAAAAGTGACCATGCCTCCTGGCAGCCACGTTTTCTTTTTAAAAATTGGAATAATTTGAAAAGTCTTTGCAGAGGGTTACATAAGGTAAATTTGTATGAAATTATTTCAAAATCAGACTAGTGCTTTAGGAAGAGATGTCGTTTGAAGATTTTTCTATTTTTAGCTCTTGCAGCCCCCATGTGCAACCAAGCTGGAAGGTTTGAACAATTTTGGAAGAAAACCACACAAGGAACATCCGAGCCAAGTCTCATCAACTTCCACCAAACGGTTTCAGAGGATGTGTTGTCTGAAGAAAAGTGTGGATGGACAGATAACAGTGAGTGATCACAAAGCTCACCACAAGCACTTTGTACTCAGGTGAGCTACAAAGGAGACAGACCAAAGCTATTGTATTTCCATCTAAAATATTTGACAAAAGGGTTGGTCTATACATTAGTCGTCTTTGTAACATCAATTTTCAATGAAAACAAAAAAAAACCTGTAACACAATCTGTAAAATATGTTGGTCTGTGTAAAACTTCAAACAATTTGGTTCCTTAGAAGTATCAAAATGCAACTGCTGACAAAAAGTAGAAACTGAATACTTGAATTATTGTGACTATTAATGACTGATAAACCAAAATTTCTAACTGAACTTAACTGATCATGCGACTTGGATTTCTTGGATTTTTTTAACTTTGCCCATATCATTCATGTATAATGCATGATGAAAGCGATTCTTAAGAAGAAAAAAACCGACTTCTACTGATCAAATTACTGACTAATTTGGACAATAAAAACCAGCTGAAATTCTCAAAGGAGATATCTAATGTATCATTTAAAAAACTTGCCTGCTATAAAAGAAGTTCTCCTGGAATAAACGGTATCATGTTACAACGCAGAAGAAAGGAAAAGGAAGTTTAAAAGATAAATGACAAGGAATGGTTAAAAGAGAATGATGCTCCCCGATGCATGTGCTTGAGGGAGATAATGCAAAAAGTAGGTAGAGTTATGGTTCTTTGACACTGCACTTCCCGTCAATGGCCTCTATCATTTTGTGAAATTTCAATCAAATGCCATTAATACTTTTCAAGTAAGGCTCCGGACAAGCCTTATTTTGTATAACAAAGGGAGATAATTAAAAAACCAGGTAACATAGAGTTATGGTTCTTTGACACTGCACTTCCTGTCAATGGCCTCTATCATTCTGTGAAGTTTCAATGAAATGCCTTTAATACTTTTCAAGAAATATTCTGGACAAGCCTTATTTTGTATAATAAAGGGAGATAATTCCAAATGTCGGTAAGGCAGAGTATTCTTTGACACTGCACTTTGTCTCAATGGCCTCTACGATTATGTGAAGTTTCAAGCAAATGCCATTAATACTTTTCAAGTTATTCTCTGGATAAGCCTTATTTTGTAGAATAAAGGGATATAATTCAAAAGCTAGGTTAAGTAGAGTTATGGTTCTTTGACACTGCACTTCCCATCAATAGCCTCTATGATTATGTGAAGTTTCAATCAAATGCCATTAATACTTTTCAAGTAATGCTCCGGACAAGCCTTATTTTTTAGAATAAAGGGATATAATTCAAAAACTAGGTAAGGTAGAGTTATGATTCTTTGACACTGCACTATGTCTCAATGGCCTCTATGGTTATGTGAAGTTTCAATCAAATGCCATTAATACTTTTCAAGTTATACTCCAGACGGAAGGACAGATGGACAGAAGGATGGACAAAGCAGCAACTATATGCTCGCCCTTCCGGGAGCATAAAAAGTATAACAAGAGGGCCATGACAGCACTAGATCACTAATCTGACATTCACAGCCACACTGAATAATTTTGGAGCAAGGAACAATGTTCTAACATTATTTTTTAAATCGGGCCAACAGTTTAAGCAGAGACAATTTCCAAATAGTCATATTGGGAAACTGTTAGGAACTTTTCTGTGAAAACATGCAATACTTTCCCAAAATTTATGTGTTAAAAAGATGCATTACTTTCACAAAATATAAGTGTAAGTTATGTAGCATGTCCTGTGAGGTCATCTCATATTGCCAAAGACATGCGTGAAGTTTGAAGCATTTGGCTGAGTAGATGCAAAACTTTTGTGAGTAGAAATCCACTCTTCATCTAAAGATTTCAAACAGTAAAATCATAGGCCTGAAGGGCCTGAGAGTCGGCTAATGATTGATGTACTGGTAGTATAGTCTACCACTTTCAGTTTGTTTTTAGTTTTTCCCCCAACTAAACAGAGATTTTGTTACAATAAAGGAAATGAACATTCAGTCGATGCCTAGTAAATCTTTTATTGACATTATACAAGTATTTAAACCCAATATATTTCTCTAAAATTGAAGAGTGGTTCGCAAAAATAAAAATGTTGAAAGTACAAACTACAATTTGACAGCTGACACTAAGATACTGCCCATGACTATATATATATTTCTAGTAAACATTTGCCTCCGGCATTGCCAAAAGAGGCAATTATCGGCTGGTATATATTCGCACATGATAAAATTTGAATATGACAATTTATATGATTAAAATTTTACAGCGTGGATTGCCACATACAATTTGCAACTGAAGGACTGTTTAGAAATTTTACAGATAATTGGCCTGGCGATAACCGTGTCATATTAGGTATTGTTCAGTCATATTATAAGTGATGTCAATTTAAAGTATACTTACTTTTGCATTTAGATATACATGTATGTAAATATTGTTGAGTGTCAATATATGGTGTAACCGATATTAATAAATGCAGTTCCTTTTTAGTAAAAACCATCATTTATTCTATTTCAGACCTGTTAACCCCATCAAAATCATGTCTGTAATCCCGAAGTCCATGTACTTTCAATTATCCATTTTGATTCATGTAGACAGACAGGCACAGACTGGGCTGAAAAATGTTTTGAGCCGTTTTTACGTGGTCGGTAGCAGGGTGGGTGTGGGGAGGGGTGTTTCTTCCTGCTTTAAATT
This sequence comes from Mercenaria mercenaria, assembly GCF_021730395.1. Lineage (NCBI taxonomy): Eukaryota > Metazoa > Mollusca > Bivalvia > Venerida > Veneridae > Mercenaria > Mercenaria mercenaria. Next base: position 40,522,594 of record NC_069377.1, on the reverse strand, counting down.
GCAGTCAGATTTTGAAATGGGCATTGTGGCAGGTAGGACAAATGTATCAAACTGTAAAGTGGCAATATGGGGGAAGGGTGAGGGAGGATACCCCCTCCTGCAAGTGGGGTTTGGGGTATCACCACAAGAGATTTTTGAATATGTAGACCCTTGATACAGCCTTTGGTGCGATTTCTAACTGAAAATTCTATGTTTCAATTTCTAAATATTACCTAGATTCTTTTTAATATTACAATATCCAAAGTATGAATGACTGTCACTTCATCCTTTTACTTTCAGATCGTGCCTCAGGACTAGAATACGAGTCTGATATAGATTCTATGTAGGTGTTATAAAAATAAATTATAGAATCATTTCTGTTACAATGATATCTATCATGTCTGTTACTTGAATGTTAAAATTCTATAACACAGCTCGATATTTACCCAAACTATTATATCCGGATACGATTACACTTTTCTAAATCTCCAGTTTCAACAATATGTTTTACAAATTGTGATGATATGAAGACATTTAGCAGCAATTGGCACTATCTGACAATGAAGTTTACGGTTAAATTACCTTTTATTTAAATTTGTTCGTAAAAAAGTTGGTTTGTTTCGTCAAAGCAGCCAAACATAGACGATCTACTTTCGATTTCAAAAACTACAAGAAAATACAATTTAATGTTTGGCCGATTTGTTTATTTCTGGAAAAATAAGAAATAAAATCATTTTTAATATCAGTAGTAATTATAAAAACCAGTAAGAGCTTCTTTTCCGATAATTTATCCGCATACTGACTGCAAAATTCAACCCACGCAAAGTCGTAGAAGTGTTGTTATAAACAGGTCACGCGTGTTCGCCGACAAGTGTCCAGAATGTAGTTAGGATTCATCCGCGAAGTCTCGCGGAAGAATTAACGTACTGTACATATCTTATTCGGGTCATTTAAAATGAAGCTGTCATAATTTAATTTCATCGATGTGGTAAGCTCTTTGATAAGAGACATTCCAATGCTTTCAGAGGTACCCGACTCAATAAAATACTAGCAGTATGTTCTGGAACTATATTTTGTCTTTCGCTGATGTTACGCAAGCTTGGTAAGCCTTCGCAATTCATAAAATGCACAACGCAATATAGCAAAACTTTAGAAAGGCAGATTAAGAGTGCCAAATGCCACTGTTATATTACACCACAAAATTTGTACTAGCTGTAATAAAGCTTTTCCAGTGCAATCTCACTCTGCCTTTTGTAGGGGTAAAACTGCTACTTTGCTTAATAACCTTTAGTCAGCTAAATTTCTAAAATGGACTGGGCCATCATTCAATATAAGCAATACCTTATATTATTTGAAGGGGTGTTCACTGAAAATTTACTGACTGAATAGGGAACAGTGCAGTCCATGATCAGCCTGCATGGTCTGCACTGGTCGCAAATGCAGAATCACTTGCTGGCAACAAGCTAAAGGTTAAGTAACTTACAAACAGAAGCAACGTTTGACAGAATGCACGAAATCAACATTCTACATACTAGACATATAACAAAATCTGCAGTTAAGGTATTTTTTCTTCGTCGCAACTTTGAATTGCTAATTGCTTCATTAACTGTGCAGGATTAGCAAACCTGATTGAACAGCAGTCTAAGGTCAGGGAACAGTGTTCAGAACATGCTCTGTGCCTGTTTGAAAGATGGTGCTGGTGAAACAAATAGTCCTGATGTTCATAAATTTGCAAAAAAAAAAAAAAATCTTTTTTTAAAGAAATAATTAATTTTGAAGGATTCAAAGAAGGTATTGGAGTGGCAAGTATATAATTCTTTTAAATAATTTAACTGTTATTGTTTGGTATACTTGATGCAATAGGACTGTTTATGGTAATGCTGTCTTTTATTTTCTGCCTTCGTATCCATAACATTCAACAGACAGCTGTATTGGAACATACTTTGGAAAAGTCTTTAGCTGGAACAACCCTGGAACATTTCATTGAACCATCTTAAGACATGCTCTGGAAATGTCTTGTAACCTGTTTGTAAACATCACTATGGAACAGTCACAGAGCATGTTAGGCATAGAGAATCAAGCACAGCTAATATAAGCTATAGATCATTCCCAGTGTTGAGACTAATGGTGGGTAATTCCATACAACAATCTGCCAATAAATATTGATGTAGCATGTTCTAATAAGCTGCCTTTACTGCAGGCCTAATTTCCAAGATATTTCTGAGACATTTAGTCTACCGGTATATACATTATACTTTGTTACACAGCAATCAGCCTTTCTGGATTCTGAACCATTTCTCTGAAAGTAACTTAAAGCTTGTCCACAGGAATCAGCCATTCCCAACATCAATTAGGCTCCATTTTCCCCAATCGGAGACAAAAAATTCCCAATCCAAAGAAAACATCCCAAATGAAAGTAAGTTTCTGATTATTAAAGGAATTTCTTTAGTAAGTTTTGTTCCTTGATGAAACCACATAAAATGTTGGAAAAAACAACCAGTTCATTTTTAGTAACATGGCTGTCTGCACCTCAGCAAAAATAAATGTAGATTATGCCAGAATATTGTATGTTTTATAAGTAAAAACCTTTCAAAACACATAAATACATTAACACTTATTGAAAAAAGTACCCATTGCAACACATGTTGACAGGTGGTTCTTACACTATTAAAATCAAACATCACATATTTTCGCGACCAGATTTTTTTCACACGAAAACACACACAAACTCTAGCTTTTGGACAATTCAGTTGTAATTGTGGTGAAAACTAACTAGAAGATGCTTTTGGCTTTGGTAGAAGAGCGCATGTCTCCCCCAATGCATAGTCGTAATAGGCAAGAAGTCCATAGGGGAAGAGACACTTGACAGTTGGCTGCAATAGGCATGTCCAATCATCCCAAGAAGTTTCAACATTCTGGGCCTAGTGGTTCTTAAGTTATGGATTGGAAATGGTTTTCCATGTTTTGGCCCCTGTGACCTTGACCTTTGATCAAGTGACCCAAGAATCAACAGGGGTCATCTATCACTCTATGAAGTTTTAAGGTTCTGGGTAAAATGTTTCTCAAGTTATTGATCAGAACTTTTAATTTGAAATTTATTTGAATGTCTACTTGTAAAACTTGAAACTATTAAGATTAAATATTACAATTCCCAATTTTTAGTTCATTTGTCCATACAATTTTTCCAAATTCTGACAATTTACCACATAAAAAGTTCCCAATTTGACCAGGGGCCCTTCCCCCTCAAAACCCTAGAAAAGGCCCTCCAATATGAATCTGCGGTTGAAGACGAATGATTTCTTTAATCAGATTGTCATAGACAACATATTGTCTTAGCCTTAAGTCTGGGAACCGGACTCATGGCACTGCCAATCCATAGGTCTGCGCTCTCCCTACTGTGTTAATTGTGTCTTGGTGGATTCAAAGTACTATTAAACTAAATGATATTGCAACAACAACTTACTTGAAGTGCCACAAAGGTGGCACCAAGTCAACTATTTGATCTTTTTCATTTACCTTGATTGTAGAGAAAATTTTAAGCTGATTTGACCAAGTCTCAAGATACTGGAAGCTAGCGATGAACCAAACTTTAACTCACTTCAGAAACCCACTACACACTTGTACATCCAAAATCAGCTAATACATATCTACATCCATGGTGCAGACAAATGAATGCACAGACATAGTGTTTTCACTACAACATATCAAAACTTTTTATCATTTTTATAGCACAAAATGGTTTGGAGATGCATCTCAGACTAATATTTACACTCAAGAAAAAATTGTAACACATTATGAAAGTATTCCTTCACCCAGACAGAAAGATGAAAATACTGTAGATCTAAGTCTGACAACCTGCTGATGCAGTTAAGTCATTTTTTCCTTAATCTTACCAAGCTGTCTGACAGTCGTGTAAAAACTGCACCAGCCACAAAAGTCTATTTGCACCTATCTTCTACATTCTATAAGAGGTACCAGATGACACACTTTTATGGCAGTTCAATACATCAAACTTGTGCTATCATATTGCAAGGTAAATAACTGTTTTGTCATACTAATGTAACTGTAGTTTAGTATTATCAGAGTTGTCTTTCTTATATCCATCACCATTCAAGTGATTATATTGTACTATTTAAATAATACTTTGATCATTATAAAAGAATCGATGTTCGTAGAATATAAAATGCTGCCAAATTAAATTTGAAGAGAGTCTAGAAACAGGTTTGCTTAAGTATACTTACACTGGTTCTAGACCTTGTTAACTTCCCCTGTGGAGAGCTTCCATGATCTGTGGAGGAGTCCCCCTCTGACTGACCTGAAATACACCAAAACAAAATACTCAGTAACTGAGTCTGAGACCCTACAATTCTTACCATTATTTTGGTAAGGGAACATCAAAATTATAGTCAAATTCAGTTCTGGACGAGATTCCAACCATCAAACAACGAACTAACAAGGTGTTAACCATTTTAAGAAGTGAATGATCTACCTTTCTGGTCAGGTACTTTTGTGTTTAATTTTGCCATTTACTATGAGTTAGTGGTAAGCAGATAATTTTTTGCTTTTGTTAGGTTAAATGTCGCACCGACACATTTATAGGTCATATGGCTACTTTCCAGCTTTCATGGTGGAGGAAGACCCCAGGTGCCCCTCTGTGTATTATTCCATCACAAGCAGGCACCTGGGTAGAACCACCGGCCTTTAGTAAGCCAGCTGGATGGCTTCCTGACATGAAGAATTCAATGCCCCAAGTGAGGCTCGAACCCACATCGATGAAGGGCAAGTGATTTGTAGTCAGCAACCTTAACCACTCAGCAACGGAGGCTCCGCGGTAAGCAGATAAGAACTCAAGACTTCAAGACTAACTCAGGTCACTGTACTTTACAAAACGCTATTATTTATTTATTTATTTGGGTTTTACGGCACACCAACACAGTATAGGTTATATGGCGCCAAACAGGACTACAAATTTTGGTTTCACATCTCATTCACATCGAAATAAAAACATTAGGTATGGAACCAAAATCTGCATACCTGCTGGAATCACAGAGTTACAGCAAAACCAAGTAATAAGACCCTATTAGTCGCCTCTTATGATCATGAAAGGGTAAGGCAGTGGTTCCAATTCTTTTCATACACAGATCATCCCAGAACCACATGGGGCACAAAACGCTATTAAATAATTGATATCTTTTTAAATTTACAATTCTTAGTGCTCTGTCTCGATCAACATACATCAATTTTTTTTGCGAAGCTACTTTTGATAGTTTCTGAGTGATTAACAATTTATACAGAATTGCTGTACATCAGTAACAATATATAATACTGAAAATGTATGTACCATCTCCCATTGTAACTTAGAGGAGCATGATCAATAACAAGGGTAACAGTATCCTCATACAAATGAGAATATGGCATGCTGTTCATAATATATCATGTCTGAGTAATTGTTATTTGATTTTTTGCTGAGCAAATTTTGAAGCTGGTCAACTTTTAGGAAGTTGATTTGTTCATTTGTTTATGTTGCAACAATATTTCAGTATTGTAACTGTGGTCAGTTAATCTAACTGCTTTTCCTCACAGTGTTTCGTACTTGAGGAGTACTGATCTGTTCTAACTGACAACTTCACCACAAGATCTAGAGGATTCTTAAAGGTGTACACTAGAATTTGGGGCGAAATTTTTTCAAACTTTGGATATTGAAGGACAATCATCAATGGTGACCTATGATTTTTATTGCATATTTTTGTTTCTTAGATGATTTTCCTTCAATATCCAAATTTTGAAGAAATTCTATTATTGGGAAAAATTTCGCCCAACTCATATACAGGGAATTCTAGCGTGCGCCTTTAATTATAACTTTATTACAGAAAATACTACTATTTCTCAAAAGACTTTTTGATAAAACTTTTTAGTTTCATCAGCTGATTTCAAAATATAAGCAGTTGTGTATGTATGTAACACAACTCTTAATAAGAATACATTTCGAATTTCCAATTATACTCTCATGCTTTGAATTTTACCTCAACAATGAAAATGCTTTGGACTGCAAATCACACTCTCATATCATCATAGGTCTCATGCCTTGAACTTCCAATCATCATAGCTTTCGTGCCTTGAACTTCCAATCATCATAGCTCTCATGCCATGAACTTCCAATCATCATAGCTCTCATGCCTTGAACTTCCAATCATCATAGCTCTCATGCCTTGAACTTCCAATCATCATAGCTCTCTCGCCTTGAACTTCCAATCATCATAGCTCTCACACCTTGAACTTCCAATCATCATAGCTCTCATGCCTTTAACTTCCAATCATCATAGCTCTCATGCCTTGAACTTCCAATCATCATAGCTCCCATGCCTTGAACTTCCAATCATCATAGCTCCCATGCCCTGAACTGACAATAATCATAGCTCTCATGCCATGCTCACATGCTGTCAGCCTAAAGGCATGTTCTCATGCTTTGATCTGCTGACCATTCTCTCAAGTTCATGCCCTCATGCTTTGAAATTGCAATCATGGTTTAAACTACCATTATCCCATTTACATCATCTTCTTATGCATTTAACTTCAAGTAACACTCTTATGCTTCCAACTTCAAATCACACTCATCTCATGCATTGAACTTCTAATCCTTCTCTTATACTTTCAAATTCCAATCACACTTTCTGTGCTAATCATGCATTCCAATAACATAATCATATTCTCTTCCACTGAATTTCCAATTATGCTTATCCATGCTTTCATGCTTTGAATTTTGATGGAACTCTCTTGCTTTGAATCTCATAATTCTCATAGCCATTCCTATGAAAACTGAGCAAGTAGTGATGTGTATACCTGTATAAATATTGCATTTTTGTTTTATTGCTAACTTCCCATTCTCAACAAGACATTTTGTTTTGCTTCTATTTCTAAAGGTATATTTTAACCATGATTTAATTATTCACATGAATGTTTAACCTGGACAGTCTGTGTGGTTCCAACAGTTTATTAGACAGTTCTTTCCTCAGGGTATTAGAGAAACACCTCATGTTTTACACAAGTATAATTTTTGGCAGATATAAAAAGCAAGATAACCTGATACGATCAGACAATTCAATTTCCATCATAAGAAAAAGGGAAATTAAAACAGTTTCTAATAGCAAAATAACTGGAAACTGAATAGCTTTCTCAATATTGACACAGTCTAAGCCTTTAGGAGGTCTGCAAACCATGAAGAGAATTGCAAACATAGATTAACAACAAACTATTGAGACAAATGTGACCTTTCTCTGAATATTGTGCGTTTTATTTGACCTGGCAGGGCGGAGTTAATCTCTTATGCAAATAATGGTAATCTCAAAAAACGAGCAAAATAGGCAGAGCAATATAATTCTGTGATCTTTCGGTAACACACTAGGTAACCCAATATGTTCGGCGCAGGATGCTATGTCCGGCGCAGGATCAATACATAGATTTGAAAATTTTAGTGGTGTTAGTATTCTCATTATTTCGGTCTATAAAAACAAATATCCAATAAAACCACCCTACTAGTCTTATCACGTAATAAATGAAGTTTCAAAAGCCGATTTAAAATCCTGAAAAGATGCCATTTTAAGCAAAAATGGCGAAGTTAAATGTGAAACTTTACGCTAATTTCAGCAATTTTAAAGTTTATAACTATATTTCTTTGAAGATATTGCAAAACAAAGCCAGTATCTTTATGAACTATATTCATCAACCTTTTCTCTGTCATCCTTCCAAATCATAATGTCTAAATGTGTTTTAGTGAAGATTTTTAAGTTTGAAATACACCATATGCACGAAAAAAGGCAATGTTTGGCGCAGGATAAAAATTTTGCAGAGATGTTCGGGAGCAGGTTAATGTAAACTTCATCACAAATATCGCAATGACCGTTTTTGACGCTGTGAAGCTAATTTTTGATATCTTATAGATTTTGCTGTATGTATTTAACGGTTTAGTATTCGATGTACAGGTTTTTACTTAAAATGGCACCTTTACAGGATTTTAAATCGGCTTTGGAAACTTCATTTATTACGTGATGAGACTAGTAAGGTGATTTTACTGGTTAATTGTTTTTAAAGATCGAAATAAGGAAAACACTAACACCACTAAAGTTTTCAAATCTATGTATCGATCCTGCGCCGAACATATCGGGTTACCTAGTGTGGGTAACCACTGACTAAAATTCAACGCGACATTGGATATAATGTAAGGTATAGATGGCCACTGTTGCCAAATATACTACATATCCTGCACAATAATGCAGTGGACCATCGCGAAACCCAGCCGAAACCCCATCCCACCAGGTCAATGCACAATACCAAGCTTAAAATGTTGATGTGCACTGTTTTCTTTGCCTGATTTGTACTAAAATTTACTCCTTTCAATCATCTCATCAATTAAAAGATTAACTGTCATCATGTAAACTATACTGCTGTATTCAGCTGAGCTTTAATAGTGGTACACTGTAAAATGTCTCCATTTAAAATGAGTATTTTTTATGTCTGGGTTGTCACAAATTGACATACGGGCCTTATTTTATCTGTAGTGTAAATGCAGGTATTGCATCATCTTTTTGTAAATTTGTGAGTTATTGAGGTAAATGTCAGATTTCACGTATAAAATACCTCTCATGTTTTTTCTGTATTTCATAACTTAAATTTCCATGTAAATTTCATTAAATTCGGTTCAGTAACAAGAAAGTTGATATTTTATAAACTTCAGTAATTCATGTTTTTATCCCCAAAACCACTATAATGGGCCTCAAATTGTCAATTTCAATCCGCGCCAAAGTAGTCAGATTCCTCGGCTATATCGTGAATCCCGTGAAAATGACAACAGTCATAGCACACGGATTATCCGTGAATCCCATGAAATTTAGTATTTGGCGGGACATTACCCTTTGAATAGACTGGACTAGATATGCCTTGCGCACACCACCTTCCGACATTATAGACGAATCTATGTCTGATTAATTTTTCTTGCTAGAAATTTATGCTCGATCGAGGTAAGAAATTTATTTGTTAGATTTTTGTATGATTTTTGCATTACGATTTTTATTTGGTAAATTTTTGTTCATTCTACAGAATTCTGTAACATTTACTTTTCGGCACATGATTTTGGCTAGTTTCGGTATGTCAGGAAAATTTATTAAATTTTTCAGATTTTGTAGAAAGAGGAGTCTAAACGTTTCGTTTATGTAAGATGTTAGAATTATACTGAAATTTGTATCGTGATAATTGTAAAGCACTGTTTCAAAAACTTATGTCAAATATTTTGTTAATTATGGAACGCCATTACTGCATTATATTCTTATGTATAAATCTATATGGCAAGTCTAGCACCATGTATGTAATATATTATTGTAATTTGTAATTGTGTGCCAGTCTATAGCACATCTAATTAATGTCCGTTTTAGTGTATGGCATTAGATATTATATGGATGCCAACTATGATATAACGTTTGATTTACATTGAATTTTGTTAATTTGTAGTTGTAAATAATAGCTGCAGTTTATCATTTCCGTATCTATAATGTTTCATCATAAACTTTTCATATCTTTTTCATACTTTAACTTTAGTCTTTTAAGTAAGTAATGTTTGTAATAATGGAAGTAATTAGTGACGTATTTTAATCATGTGACGTCTGAACTTAGTAGCACATATATTTTGTATAAGTAGCACGTATTATTTATGGGAGCCTACGGAGGTATGGTGTACCCAAAGGAGCAGTTTTATGCCCTGACTTATTTGTTTTGCTATGGTGCTTACCATATGTTATATATTTTAGCTTCTTCCGCCAGACGATTTTTCCTGGTGATGTCATAACCCGGAAGTACAATGCCCGAGGTTCACTTGTCTTCACTCCCCTGGATGTGATATTCCCAGCGCAGAGCTTTCGTCCCATGGTTGTGCCGTAAACCGCAAAGACGATGATTTTTGTTATCCTCTGAAGTCAGCTCAGGGATGCAATCACCTACCACCATACGGAGCCAATACGGAATCAACGTATTCACGGTTTAAAGGGACTTTATTTCAAGATACGTTTTGATATTGTTTGTGCTACTTAAAGTTCGCAATTAAATTAAAGAACTGTACCACGTTACCCTAGAATGGAACTATACGAACTTTGTATCTGGTGATACTGAACTTTTATTTTTTTTTCTTATAATCAGTTTTTTTTTTCATATCATCTATTCATTGTAAATAATCATCTTATGTAAATAAATTTATTAATATTGTAAAGGGTGTTGATTTGTTCTGATGGTTACTATCGCCGGTACGGCCTTTCCTGTCACATGGGTCATTTCAAACCTTTTGCTCAACCCCCTGCAACTTTGAGAGATCAGTGCTTAAATACTGCATATATCTTGATTTAAGTTTACATAAACCCGGCCTGATAATTTTGTACCTTAGGATACAACATGTATGGCAGGAAAAGGATCAATCCCTACACCTTAGCATCTGCAGGTACAAGCCTGTCTTAAAGTGTGGTGACCACTTATCATTTTTTCTTGTATGGCTAATACAATCCGACTTATGTTAAGCAGCCAGTTAAGGGAAACGGCCAAATAGCTGCTTATGACAGGTGGTAACTTAATGAAGGTGATTTTTTGACATCATTTTTTCTTGACAAGTCTTTCTGCAAATTACTATACACACTGAAACAGTATAGAAATAGGATCTAAAATCTCTTCTATGATTTAAGTCTTTGGTAATTATTAGAAACTGGTATTGTTTCCTTTCACATAACAGTATTTTACACACAGTGATTTATTTATACAGCCCATTTTAGGAAAATTGGTCTGAGCATGATGTAAAATCATTATTATCGGTAGAGAAATCCAACATAAATTGCAGTTTGCATTAATTCAGATTCAAAAATTTTTTCTTTTTCGGAACAGTCTATTTCTGCCTACCTACATAATTACTGCACAGGATGTTTTACAATTGTTTATATAGATAAACACTATAATGACTTAATTTAGATATCAATGTCGTCAAAGATTAGTGCAGTATACTTCGGTTTTCAATACAGGTCAGCCATGTTTTTGTACTTTTCATTATGAAATGGTCCATTCTTTAGGTATATAAATGTTATTCAGTATGATAGACTGGTTCTTTCCTAAATAAGGCAAAGTATATCATGCTTATTTTCCTAATCTGCAGACAAGTCTATAAACTGCAAACAAGTCTATAATCTGCAGACAAGTCTATAAACTGCAGATAAGTCTATAATCTGCAAACAAGTCTATAATCTGCAAACAAGTCTATAAACTGCAAACAAGTCTATAATCTGCAGACAAGTCTATAATCTGCAAACAAGTCTGCAAACAAGTCTATAATCTGCAGACAAGTCTATAAACTGCAGATAAGTCTATAATCTGCAGACAGTTCTATAATCTGCAAACAAGTCTATAATCTGCAGATAAGTCTATAATCTGCAAACAAGTCTATAATCTGCAGACAAGTCTATAACCTGCAGACAAGTCTATAATCTGCAGACAAGTCTATAACCTGCAGACAAGTCTATAATCTGCAGATAAGTCTATAATCTGCAAACAAGTCTATAATCTGCAAACAAGTCTATAAACTGCAAACAAGTCTATAATCTGCAGACAAGTCTATAATCTGCAAACAAGTCTGCAAACAAGTCTATAATCTGCAGACAAGTCTATAAACTGCAAACAAGTCTATAATCTGCAGACAAGTCTATAAACTGCAGATAAGTCTATAATCTGCAGACAGTTCTATAATCTGCAAACAAGTCTATAATCTGCAGACAAGTCTATAATCTGCAAACAAGTCTATAATCTGCAAACAAGTCTATAATCTGCAGACAAGTCTATAATCTGCAAACAAGTCTATAATCTGCAGACAAGTCTATAATCTGCAGACAAGTCTATAAACTGCAGATAAGTCTATAATCTGCAAACAAGTCTATAAACTGCAAACAAGTCTATAATCTGCAGACAAGTCTATAAACTGCAGATAAGTCTATAATCTGCAGACAGTTCTATAATCTGCAAACAAGTCTATAATCTGCAGACAAGTCTATAAACTGCAGATAAGTCTATAATCTGCAGACAAGTCTATAAACTGCAGATAAGTCTATAATCTGCAAACAAGTCTATAATCTGCAGACAAGTCTATAAACTGCAAACAAGTCTATAATCTGCAGACAAGTCTATAAACTGCAGATAAGTCTATAATCTGCAGACAGTTCTATAATCTGCAAACAAGTCTATAATCTGCAGACAAGTCTATAATCTGCAAACAAGTCTATAATCTGCAGACAAGTCTATAATCTGCAGACAAGTCTATAATCTGCAGACAAGTCTATAAACTGCAGATAAGTCTATAATCTGCAGACAGTTCTATAATCTGCAAACAAGTCTATAATCTGCAGACAAGTCTATAAACTGCAAACAAGTCTATAATCTGCAAACAAGTCTATAATCTGCAGATAAGTCTATAATCTGCAGACAAGTCTATAATCTGCAGATAAGTCTATAATCTGCAGACAAGTCTATAATCTGCAGATAAGTCTATAATCTGCAGACAAGTCTATAATCTGCAGATAAGTCTATAATCTGCAAACAAGTCTATAATCTGCAGACAAGTCTATAATCTGCAGATAAGTCTATAATCTGCAGACAAGTCTATAATCTGCAGACAAGTCTATAATCTGCAGACAAGTCTATAATCTGCAGACAAGTCTATAATCTGCAGACAAGTCTATAATCTGCAGATAAGTCTATAATCTGCAGACAAGTCTATAATCTGCAAACAAGTCTATAATCTGCAGATAAGTCTATAATCTGCAAACAAGTCTATAATCTGCAAACAAGTCTATAATCTGCAGACAAGTCTATAATCTGCAGACAAGTCTATAATCTGCAAACAAGTCTATAATCTGCAGACAAGTCTATAATCTGCAGACAAGTCTATAATCTGCAGACAAGTCTATAATCTGCAGACAAGTCTATAATCTGCAAACAAGTCTATAATCTGCAAACAAGTCTATAATCTGCAAACAAGTCTGCAAACAAGTCTATAATCTGCAAACAAGTCTATAATCTGCAAACAAGTCTATAATCTGCAAACAAGTCTATAATCTGCAGACAAGTCTATAATCTGCAGACAAGTCTATAATCTGCAGACAAGTCTATAATCTGCAGACAAGTCTATAATCTGCAAACAAGTCTATAATCTGCAAACAAGTCTGCAAACAAGTCTATAATCTGCAGACAAGTCTATAATCTGCAAACAAGTCTATAATCTGCAAACAAGTCTATAATCTGCAGACAAGTCTATAATCTGCAAACAAGTCTATAATCTGCAGACAAGTCTATAATCTGCAAACAAGTCTATAATCTGCAAACAAGTCTATAATCTGCAAACAAGTCTGCAAACAAGTCTATAATCTGCAAACAAGTCTATAATCTGCAGACAAGTCTATAATCTGCAAACAAGTCTATAATCTGCAAACAAGTCTATAATCTGCAGACAAGTCTATAATCTGCAAACAAGTCTATAATCTGCAAACAAGTCTGCAAACAAGTCTATAATCTGCAAACAAGTCTGCAAACAAGTCTATAATCTGCAGACAAGTCTATAATCTGCAGACAAGTCTATAATCTGCAAACAAGTCTATAATCTGCAGACAAGTCTATAATCTGCAGACAAGTCTATAATCTGCAGACAAGTCTATAATCTGCAGACAAGTCTATAATCTGCAGATAAGTCTATAATCTGCAGACAAGTCTATAATCTGCAGACAAGTCTATAATCTGCAGACAAGTCTATAATCTGCAAACAAGTCTATAATCTGCAGACAAGTCTATAATCTGCAGACAAGTCTATAATCTGCAGATAAGTCTATAATCTGCAAACAAGTCTATAATCTGCAGACAAGTCTATAATCTGCAGACAAGTCTATAATCTGCAAACAAGTCTAATCTGCAAACAAGTCTATAATCTGCAGACAAGTCTATAATCTGCAAACAAGTCTATAATCTGCAGACAAGTCTATAATCTGCAGACAAGTCTATAATCTGCAAACAAGTCTATAATCTGCAGACAAGTCTATAATCTGCAAACAAGTCTATAATCTGCAAACAAGTCTATAATCTGCAGACAAGTCTATAATCTGCAAACAAGTCTATAATCTGCAGACAAGTCTATAATCTGCAAACAAGTCTAATCTGCAAACAAGTCTATAATCTGCAGACAAGTCTATAATCTGCAAACAAGTCTATAATCTGCAAACAAGTCTGCAAACAAGTCTATAATCTGCAAACAAGTCTGCAAACAAGTCTATAATCTGCAAACAAGTCTATAATCTGCAGACAAGTCTATAATCTGCAAACAAGTCTATAATCTGCAGACAAGTCTATAATCTGCAGACAAGTCTATAATCTGCAAACAAGTCTATAAATTGAACACCCGATCGTCAAAATCGTACTATAGTTATTATATTTCTAAGGAAGCGTTCTACATGTTGCTTTTTCCTTCTCCTATAAATATTTGGGTCTAATTCTATAATTCCATTTGTAAAGTAAATTGTCAACTTTCACTCTATTAATAACTGACACTAAACAATACTGATCTTACTGTTAGATAAATCTTTTGTCCCTTAAATAACTGTTTAACCTTTAAAGCTGCTGGCGGCGTTTGGTTTTGCCTTAAAATGCCACCAGTGCAGACCAAGATCAGTCTGCACGTCCGTGCCGGGGATAAAAAAACTGAGCATTATACATGAGTATTTATGGTAATCTTTAAGCTTCATTTTTTTTTTATTCATGTCTGCTAAATACTGGGCTCTTATATTGTCTATTATGTCAGAGTATGTGATGTTTCAACCTTTAATCAAGATGTGATCTGTCTGCTGTAAATGTTAGCCTGTCAATTTAGCACTGTATGATAGACATTTTTTTTTGCTTTAAATTCTGACCATTAACACACCCTATAATGTGATAATGTGACACCACAAGACAACATGACACTGGATCGGACATTGTGACACTTTTCGGAGATTTTTCTTTCTGCAGTAAGTAAAATCAATTTTGTCTATACACAATATGAATCAATGAAAACCAGATTCCTACCAAGTTTGAGGATAGAAAGAGGCATCCAAAGGAACGTTTTCAAAATTAAAAAGACCACCAAATAATCACACAGATGGCTAATCCATGGCCAGATTTTCATTGTTTTGGATAGTGAACTGTGGATTTTTTCTCTGAGGCAACAAGCTTGGCATTACCCTCAATAAATAGCCCAACATTCAATCTCTTTCTCTGCCAAATATCCCAGCGAAATCTCCATTACTTTCGACAATACAAGGTGTTCAAGTCGGATGGGTAACCACAAAATTTAATGTGTTGTCTGACACCACATAATTTGCCGGGAAGGTTCTTTCTGACATCAAGTTCTGATTAAAAGACGTTTTATCCGACACTGACATTTGATCATACGTTTTCTTGCCTTTATATAAAAATTTTGCTTGGTTTGCAGTATTTTATCGAATTTAAGCATGTTGTCGGCTATAACGGGTCATTAAAATTCATTTTTCTAATAAGGGTTTAGGTTATAATGTAGCAATACACCATAATTCAGTGGAAAAGTACCCATAAAATAAACCCTCAATTTTTCATTTTTTGGCACTTTTGTGTGTAAAATGGGGGCTTATTTCATTGCATTAATGCTATTAACTGACAGCTAATAGACAGACAGAATTTAATTTAATTCATACTGCTGGGAAGTTATCAAATCTTGTGAACAAAGGTCAATATATCCCTTGGCTAATGCTGGAACACACAGCCTACAAATCAAAGATATTTCAAAGATTCTTATATTTTCTAGTCCTTAATTGGTAATGATCAAGTATATACATATTTACTCTTACAGGTCGGTGTTCCATTGAGGGCAATGATGGGAGTTGCACATTTCTTCACCTCTCATAAACAGGCTCAAACACAGCGTGTCTATTATGTTGGCTTGGCTGCATTCTATGCTGTATAGATTTTATTTCTTATTTCATTTTCTTTTAGATTAAAGTTCTCCAATTCTACTGGAGCATAAATTCAAAATACTTACTTAAGCATTCCAATATTTTATAAGACATATAATTTACAACTCCGCAAAAATATCAAATTTTCTAAAAATTACTATAATTTGAGGTTATACATCAAAACACACATTATATTTCTTGCCTTCCATTTGTTTCCAAGTAATGTGTCTTTAATCTAATAAAATGTCTTCCTGATCCTTGTTGACATTTATAACAGCCAAAATTTTACATTCAGTTAGGCAACATAATGGGCAAAAAACATTTACATAATCTCAAACCAAAGCCATTTCACATGAAATCTGTCATGTTGTGACACACTGCAACTTGATTTACGCACTGAATCCAAGAGGATGTTCCTTACAGTGACTTAGGAAGTGAAAATGGCCTTTCTTCCATTATTTCGGCTGCAAAATGTCAATTGATTGTCTTTTGTGTTCAGGATTAATCCTCTGCAATTGTTTTTCATTAATTATAATAGCTTTAAAATAGTATTTTGGTATATAAATGGTCAAGATGGTGAAACACGTCTAGTTTATGTTGTATGCAAAACAATGATGTTTTTCCACCATACTGCACTTGAAGATGTGAAGAAAAGATTTGTCCAGTGGTAAAGGGTACATTTTAAAAGATGAAAATTGGACCAGCCCATGAAAGTAATTTGCTTATATCACTTCTAATTTTTTAAATCAGAGTTGAAAATTTGCAATAACTCTGCCACATACAGGTGGTCTTTAACATTGTTGCCACATGCCATGGCGTAAGGTATTGAATATTTCATGCAGAAAGGGACCAACTTCTGATAAGATATCTAAACTGAATTATTCAAAGGGCAATATATTACTCCGATTCTGACCGATATATTGAAAGGGCATTAACTCTTCTCAACATACCTTTTAACCAAAATGAACCCATATCCTTGTATTCTGTACGCAAATATTACATTAGAAACCCACATAACACTTAGCTAAGAATCAATTTCTTTTCCCCTTCAACAATTAGTCGAGGTAATTTCATTTATAAACGAAAAAACTTAGTTCCTCTAGACTTGATTATTCCCAGTATCTTGTCTATCATTCAATTTTGTTGACAATTTTTCAGCAGATGTGTCTTAATATAGAGAGAGACACTAAGTTATTGCGCTGCAACTCGCCTATTCTGTGACATTAATTGTAGCCCTCTCGGATTTAGCAGATATATGCCCTGAAAGATATCTAATATTTATGACAATAATGCAGCCATTCTGGGTTTCACTGAGAAAATATAATGCCCTGAAAGACTTATTTTATATATGACGTAATGCAGCCTTCCAGGTTTTAGTAACCTGAAAGACTTCATATATTTACGACTCATGCAGCCATCCAGGATTCTGTGGAAAACTTTTTTCGTCCTGAAAAAATAAGAGCTGTCACTATTAGTGACAAATGCCCACCCCCAAAGCAAGTTGTCTGCACAAAATATGCCAAAAAAGTTTAAGTATGAATCATTTTGTGACCAGAAAAAAAAAAATGTTGTCAAAATGTTATCTTGACCTTGGAGCTATAGTGGTCTGGTGTCTTGTGCATGACACACCAACTCATTACAGGGAACATTTGTGCAAAGTAATGTTAAAATCCTTTGATAAATGGCAGAGTTATTGACTGGACAAGAAAAAGACCCTGCTAACTTTTGACTTCTAAATGTGACCTTGACCTTGGAACTGGGAGTCTCAGTCTTGTGCAGGACACATCAGCTCAATATAGGGAACATTTATGCCAAGTAATTTCATTATTCCTTCATCGATGGCAGAGTTATTGACTGGACAAGAAAAAGACCCTGTTAACTTTTGACTTCTAAGTGTGACCTTGACCTTGGAACTAGGGGTCTTGGTCTTGTGCAGGACATGTCACCTCAATATAGGGAACATTTATGCCAAGTAATTTCATTATCCCTTCATCGATGGCAGAGTTCTGGACTGGACAAGAAACAGACCATGTTAACCTTTAACATCTAAGTGAGACCTTGACCTTAGAGCTTGGGGTCTGGATCTTGCACACGATGTTGTCTCATTATGGGGAACATTTATGCAAAGTAATTTAAAAATCCCTTTATGAATGACTGAGTTATCAGCCAGACACAAAACAGACCCTGTTAACCTTTGACTTCTAAGTGTCACCTTAATTGACACTGGAGCTAGGGGTCTGTATCTTGCGCATGACAAATCGTCTCATTATGAGGAATATTTTTGCCAAGTTATTTCAAGGATGGCAGAGTTATGGACTGGACATGAAACAGACCCTGTTAACCTTTGACCTCTAAGTGTGACCTTGACCTTGGAGCTAGGGGTCTGGGTCTTGCGCATGACATGTCGTCTCATTATGGGGAACATTTATGCCAGATTATTTCAAAATCCCTTGATGGATTGCAGAGTTACAGCCTGGACAAGAATTTACACAAACGCATGGACGGACAGTGCGATTTTAATATGCCCACCTTTGGGGGGCATAAAAATATTTATTACAATAATACAACTATTCTTGATTAAGTGAAAAAAGTATATTATAATGCTCTAATTCTCTAAAAGACATGCTATATGACAATTATGTAGAAAAATGTGGAAAAAATCCCTGATTTAGCAGAAACAGTATACATCCTATAAGACAACAATGTTCTGCAGACATTGCATGTCCTATAATTATCTTTCAAACTGATTAATGTTCTGATCAGATCTAGGTGTGAGAGATGTTTTTACTAAATACTTCAACAACAAGGCTTTAATAAGAGAAGAAGTGAAAGTGCATCAAAACAAAGCTGTGAATTCATGCGTGTATTAGTGCCGGGGCAATTAGGACAACTTAAAGTCAAGCTAAAATACATTTCAACAAGAACACCTTTTCCATATATATTTAGAAATCTTACAGGAAATGACAATCAAGAATTCAATAAGAAGGCAATACATAGATTTTTACAAATCATGTCTAACCTTAGCTTAAACGGTGCTGGAAAAATAATCCTGAAAAGATGACTGCCAAAACTGATGTCATCCTGGCATAAAATTCTTCACTTGCAACTTTTCCAGTTCTAAATATAATTTTTCTGGCTATATGAATTTGTAAAAAAAACAACAAAAAAAACCCCCCAAAAAACATGAAATTTGCTTCCAAATAAACAAATACATCTCGCTATTCAATCTGCCATTTTGACATAGTAACAATGCATATTCTCCATATTGCCATTTATCCCTGTACTTAGAGGTTGATGAACAAGAGGGCCAAGATTGCCCTAGGTCACTCACCTGATTACACACACTATAACAGTGTAAACGATAATCATTGTGAGCTAGAAACAAAAGGAGGTAATCTGACATAAATCAGTCCAGAGGTTTCTAACTTGATCATCTGAGTACCCTGAGGACACTGATGAAATTTCAAATCAGTCTTGACAGAAGTTACTGAGAAATATACATTAAAATTAAAATAAAGGGAGGTTATTTGTCAAAAATTCACACCAGAGTTGTCTACCCTGATTGTCTGGGTCCACTTGATCACAAAAAATGAAATTTGGAACCAATCATGCAAGTAGTTACCAAAATATGTTCATTTTAATTACAGACAAAGGGAGGTATTTGAAATAAAAATCAGTCAAAGAGTTATCTACCCTGATAATCTGAGACCACCTGAAGACATATACTTGAACTTTCAAATCAATCACATACATATGGTTAGGACTGGTGAAGAAAGAAAAATGCAAAACTATGTGAAATATAGCATTTTTGTAAATCAAGGGCGCATAACTCTGGTCCTGCTAAACTGATTCAGCTCAAGGAACTCATCCAAGATCTTTTAATCATACACTGTGTAAATACTATTTAGACTGGTGAAGAAATGAAGTTGCCTGAGTGCAACAAGAGAAAATATAGCAATAGCTGTAAAATCAAGGGTGAGTAACTCTAGTCCTTATGGTCAGATTTCACTCATACTCAAACTCATCTGAGATCTTATGCTCATACACACTCTGTATATATATGACTTGGATTGCTGAAGGAATGAAGGTGTTATAGTGTAAACAAGCAAATTCGATGAATTGGAATCCCCCGCCGAAAGGGTCAGAGTTGAGAAATGGCAAAAAAATATATCCAGCAAAAAGTTAAGAATGTTACCAAGAAGCAAATAATTTCATTAGTCAAAATCAAAAGAAAATGAATGGTTTGTTTGGGTGGTGGGTGGGGTGAGGATACAACAGTTTACATGTTGATTATAAATATTGATAGAAAACGAAAAATGAAAAAAGAAAACGAAAAATGAAAAAAAATAGGGGGGGGGGGGGGGGGGGGGGGGGTGAGGGGGAGGGGGGTGACCAAGGTAAGGTGGTGACCAGGTGTAGGTACACAACATCACATGTATATAATAAATGTCCATGGAAAAGAATGAAAGAAGTTTAATGATATTCTTCCAATTGGTTGGTTTGTTATGTATAGATCTGTGGATTTTTAAACAATTAAAGGGCAATAACTATATGGAAAATTGACCAATCGAAAAAAAAACTTGAAGGGCATCATCGCAGTATCTTGGTTCATGCCTATTTCAAGTTTGATGAAATTCTACCTGCTAGTTACTGAGAAATGGCTGCAGACGGACATTTTTCATTAAATCAAGGGCAATAACTCTGAGGGAAATTGACCTATCAAAAAAAAAAAACTTGACAGGCATCAGCACAGTATCTTGGTTCATTTCTATTTCAAATTTGATGAAATTCTACCTGTTAGTTACTGAGAAATGGCTGCAGACGGACATTTTTTATTAAATCAAGGGCAATAACTCTGAGGGAAATTGACCAATCAAAAAAACAAGAGATCACAGAGTGATCTTGGCGCCCATCAATGTGCCATTTTTAAGTGTTCCAAATTTCAAGACTAATTGACTAGCTCATGGTCAAATTTAATTTCTGCACACAACACTGTGCATGTGGTCCAAATTCGAAAGCTGTAGCTTGAGAAATGTGAAAGTATTTATTTATTTTGTTGGGTTTAACGTCGCACCGACACAATTTTAGGTCATATGGCGACTTTCCAGCTTTAATGGTGGAGGAAGACCCCAGGTGCCCCTCCGTGCATTATTCCATCACGAGCGGGCACCTGGGTAGAACCACCGACCTTCCGTAAGCCAGCTGGATGGCTTCCTCACGAAATGTGAAAGTAGGTCACTAGATCAATTTCAAGGACAATGTTCTTTGTACACAAAACTAAGCATGTGCATCAAGTTTGAAGGCTGTAGTTTGAGAAATTTAAAAGTAGGTCACTAGGTCAATCTTAAGGTCAAAGTTTATTTCGGTACACAAAACTATGCAAGTGGTCCAAATTTGAAGGCTGTAGCTTGAGAAATGTGAAAGTAGGTCACTAGGTCAAAATGAAGGTAAAATTTTATTATGGAATACAGAACTATGCATGTGGTCAAAATTTGAAGCCTGTACCTTAAAAAATGTGAATGTAGGTCACTAGGTCAATGTAAAGGTCAAAGTTTGTTTCGGTACATAAAACCATGCATGTGGTCCAAATTTGAAGGCTGTAGCTTGAGAAATGTGAAAGTAGGTCACTGGGTCAAAATGAAGGTCAAAGTTCATTTCGTAACAAGAAACTATGCATGTGGTCCAAATTTGAAGCCTGTACCTTCAAAAATGTGGAAGTAGGTCACTAGGTCAATGTAAAGGTCAAAGTTTTTTTCAGTGCACAAAACTATGCATGTGGTCCAAATTTGAAGGTTGTAGCTACAAAAATGTGAAAGTAGGTCACTAGGTCAAAATCAAGGTCAAATCATGTCAAGGTTCATCTTGCCACTCAAAACCACAGATGTGGTCCAAATTTGAATGTTGTAGGTTATTGACAAGAAGTTCTTAAAAGTTTTTTCCTATATAAGTCTATATGAACCATGTAACCCACAGGGCGGGGCCATATTTGACCCTTGGGAGATAATTTGAACAATCTTAGTAGAAGACCACTAGATGATGTCACATACAAAATATCAAAGCCCTAGGCCCTGTGGTTTTGGACAAGAGGTTTTTCAAAGTTTTTCCCTATATAAGTCTATATAAACCATGTGACCCCCAGGGCGGGGTCATATTAGACCCCAGGGAAATACTTTGAATCATCTTGGTAGAGGACCACTAGATGATGCTTCATACTAAATATCAAAGCCCTAGGCTCTGTGGTTTTGGACAAGAAGATTTTCAAAGTTTTTCCCTATATAAATCTATGTAAATTATAGAAATAAACAAAGGGCCATAACTTACTAAAAAATTGCTGAACCAATCTGATTTTCAGGGGGACACAACTAGGGTACCAATACATCATTCTGACAAAGTTTGGTCAAAATCCCCCTGGTAGTTTCTGAGAAGATGCGATAACGAGAAATTGTTAACGGACGGAAGGACAGACGGACGGACGGACGGAAGGACGACGGACCACGGACGCAGAGTGATTTGAATAGCCCACCATCATCAGATGGTAGGCTAAAAACTTGACAGGCATCATCGCAGTATGTTGGTCCATGTTTATTTCAAGTTTAATGAAATTCTACTAAGTAGTTACTGAGAAATGGCTGCAGACATACGGACTGACGGACAGACAATGCCATTTCAATACCCCCCTCCCAATTTCATCGGCGGGTGATAACAAGGTAAAATACATGGATTTTTGCAAAATCAAAGGCCCATAACTCTGGTCCTACTTATCTGATATTGTTCAAAACTGAACTCATCCGAGATCTTATAGCAATACATATACTATGTAACTATGTTTTGGATTGGTGAAGAAATGAAGATGCTGCAGTGTAAAAAACGTAAAATATAGTAATTTTTGTAAATCAAGGACATATAACTCTGGATATACTGATCCGATCTTGCCTATAATCAAACTCATTTGAGGTCTTGAAGTCATACACATTCTGCATAAATATGATTAGGTTTGGTGAAGAAATGAAGATGCTAGCATGTAAACAAAGTGAAATATAGCAAATTCTGTCAATCAAGGGCACATAACTCTGGATATACTGATCCGATCTAGCCCATAACGGAACTCATCCAAGGCCTTGTGACCAAAAACATTGTGACTACGTTTGATTAAGATTGCTTCAAAATTGTGGCTGCTAGAGTGTAAACAGGCTAAATGTGAATGGATGATGGATGGATGGACGGACGACGGACATTTATTGATCCTAATTATAAGCTCGATCACTAGGAGCTTTCGGCTCAGGTGAGCTAAAAAGTATTTTGTACTTTTATCAGTTATTGCAGGATCTTACTCTGTGTGACCAACCACGGACAAACAGATTGGGGGCAAACCAAAAGACCCCTCCAGACAAACACTAGTAAGTTACATCACTAGCTGATACCCAGCATCACTACAAGTATTATTATTAAACTTTCACAAATCTTAAATATCAGAGAAATAGTTACCTGTAGAAAAAGATCTTCTTTTCATCTGTGTATTATCCTGGGAGAATGTTCGCACCAGTTTGAAACTTGGGCTCTTTGATAACTTAAACATCTTTACTTAATATAGCTTTTTTGCGAAATGAAGTACTGGTATATATTTCTCCATTATTTTAACAAATGTTCGAAAACATTCAAAATTGAAATGTTATCGCATCAGGCATCTTTACAAAACACTGTTTGTCCCCTCAAAACTGTTTGCTTTTGTTTGAGCTTCGTTACTTCCTTGGTCAAAGGTTAATACTGTACCAATGCAAGGTAAATAGAATTTTCACTTAATTTCAGCAGTAAAATAACTTCCAGCCATACTGATGACGAAGTGTACCATGCTGGGAACCAGTCCAAACTTTCCCACACAGAATATGATTAATATGGTTAATAACCATGGAAACAGTAAGAATGTATTAAAACTTCCATACAAAATATCTTGTCACAACCCTGTGATGTATGACCTAAAATGTCTTAATTTGTTGGGTAAAAAAGTGTATAACTGAAATAAATCAGCCAATTCTGATGCCTGAATTTCCCTCGACGGAACCATCACATTCGCTTTTTTCCGAAATATTTATCGTCAGTTTCCACTTGTCTCAAGTAAACATTCAGAATGTCCAATTTTTCAGATTCTTGACTTCTTTTCTCCCACAAATGTTAAAGATTATTTCCCGTCAGAAAATCTTGGTTGGCAGATTGACTTTACTGTGTCAATTAAGGCCAAACAATTCTCCACTTGATCCAGCACATTTGTAATTTTGTCAGTTAATTTGCCTTTTCTGTATAATTTCACAAATAAGACCTTTCATTTCCTTTTACCAACCAAGTATGAATGAGCCTAGACTAGCTCCTAGACTATGATATATCTTTTTACATTTTTATGATTGAATGTAGTGAACTGAGCCAGTCTATATCCTATGTCCAATATCATAGTCTGATAATTTCAACATCAGTCCTATGTGAAAATCTCTAAAATAGACTGGCTTTTGTCTCTATGAAATTGAATTCGTCAAAAAAGGAAAAAAATATAGAAATACAGTTATTATCAGTCTAGTGGCTAGTCTAGAATGAGCCATGAAACATGCACAAAGGTAATTAAAAGATTCCTAATTTACTACATTATATTATTGTTTTTCAATGTCTAAGGCACAGAAATGACACGTTGGTCAGATTTAAACACCACAAAACATTTCAAAGTGACCTAGCTTGACCTTTGACACAATCTCACACCAAATAACTAATAGATATTAATTAATTACGTCCTTCAAATGGAGAAAATTTAATCAGTCTCAACAAAAGATAACAGAGTGTCATCTTTTCCCTACATTAACACAATTTTTCATGAAATAACAGACTTAATTCCATTCTGGGAGAAAATATAGCAATATTGCAAAATATAATATTATATAGCATTCCAGCCAGTATGTGCTAGACTTTAATAATACTGTTAATTAAAACAGCAAATGAAGATGAATTTCAATAAACGTATTACTGTGAAATCATCACTACTAGTGAGGCACAGATTTCTTCAGTCAATTATAATGATAAGTCTTAACAAATTGTCAAAATTAAAGTTCATTGTATCTTCCACCAATACATTATCCCAAATTTTATGCTGATGATATTTAAAGGTTTCCCTAAAAAGTTCAATGTTTGCATTTAAACTGTTTAACTTTCATTTCAATAATGGATATACATTATCTCAAGGGGAAAGGGCATGTAACTATGGAAATAACAGAATAACTGAGGGAGGTGCTGGAATTCTTGTGATGGTAAGACACACTTTGAGTAGGAATGTATGAATCAATTGGGCATGCAAATCCATCAGTAAATTCCAAAGTACTCTCAATAAGAAAACAGAATGTGCACAAGCAAGCTAGAGCTTTTACAAAAGACTAGAATAATGTGTCCATCGGACATGGTTGCCCCTACATATTATTGTGCCATCTTCTAAATAACAAACTTAAGTTTTTCGTACAGACCATCTTCACAGCAATGTTTGATGAGTTGGGCACACAAGATTTTTCTCTACATTCTATATAGCAAAACTATTAAAGGGCCATAACTGCAGTAAAAATAGTGATAGTAAAAGTTTCTTCCTTTACAGCCATCTGCACATCAAGCTTGTTCATCATTCTGTAAAAGTTTGAAGCAAATCAGGCTTATAATACAGGAGTTGGAGTCAGGACACACAAGATTATGGGACATACAGATAGACGTACGTATGGCCAGCAGCAACGCTATATGCCACATAAATGTGGGGGCATAAAAATCCTTATGTCTCAATGAAAAAGTTAAACTTCAGGGTTTCTAGACATGAACATGAGACTGTGACTAAACTTAATGTTTGAATATAAATGTCAACTGAAGGTAACTAAATTTGTACTGATTAACAGCATGCATGAATATTTTACAATGTTAATGAAGGTATTTGATATTGTCTGAAAAGTCTGAAAAGTAATGGTACACCAGGCCAATTAAGAACCAACTGATTTCTAATGAAATAAGTTCATTTCAGATGTTTATAATCAGACTGTTTGTTGGGTGTAATGTTGCACCGACACAATTATAGGTCATAATGGTGACTTTCCAGCTTTGATGGTGGAGGAAGACCCCAGGTGCCCGCCCCTCCGTGCATTATCTCATCATGAGCCGGCACCTGGGTAGAACCACCGACCTTCTGTAAGCCAGCTGGATTGCTTCCTCACATAAAGAATTCAATGTCTCGAGTGAGGCTTGAACCAACATCAGTGAGGGGCGAGTGATTTGATGTCAGCGACCTTATAACCACTTGGCCACGAAGACCCTCCTTATAATCAGTGACCAAATAGGAAGATAATGCTATGTTTCAAGTGTAAAATCAACGTTTGGATTGAAATTGGATCTGTACAAAAAAACAACAAAAAAACAAGAGCTGACTCCATAGGATGACACATGCCCCCGATGGCACTTTGAATGAATAGTTATGGCCGATGTTAGAGTTTAGGACCTTTGACCTACGGAGCTGGGTCTTGCGCGCGACACGTCGTCTTACTGTGTCACACATTCATGCGTAGTTATTTTAAAATCCATGCATGAATGACAATGATATGGACCAGACACGCCCATCAATGCACTATCATGAAAAATGACCTTCAATGTCTAAGTGTGACCTTGACCTTTGAGCTACAGACCTGGGTCTTGCGTGCGACACGTCGTCTTACTGTGGTACACATTCATCATGCCAAGTTATTTGAAAATCCATCCATAGATGACAAAGATATGGACCGGACACGCCCATCAATGCACTATCCTTCAACGTCTAAGTGTGACCTTGACCTTTGAGCTACTGACCTGGGGCTTGCGCGTGACACGTCGTCTTATTGTGGTACACATTCATGCCAAGTTATTTGAAAATCCATCCATCGATGACAAAGATATGGACCGGACATGCCCATCAATGCACTATCCTTTAACGTCTAAGTGTGACCTTGACCTTTGAGCTACGGATCTGGGTCTTGCGCGAGACACGTCGTCTTACTGTGGTACACATTCATGCCAAGTTATTTGAAAATCCATCCATCGATGACAAAGATATGGACCGGACACGCCCATCAATGCACTATCCTTTAATGTCTAAGTGTGACCTTGACCTTTGAGCTACGGACCTGGGTCTTGCGCGCGACACGTCGTCTTACTGTGGTACACATTCATGCCAAGTTATTTGAAAATCCATGCATCGATGACAAAGATATGGACCGGACATGAAAATTGCAGACAGACTAACAGACGGTTCAAAAACTATATGCCTCCCTTTGGGATAAAATAAAATGATGCTTTCACTAAAATTGCAATTCAAGAACTGAAATTGTAAGTCAAGAAAAAACAGGAGAAAATTACCCTAATATATCAGGAGAATTTAGACAAAATAGTATGTAGTTCACTGAGAGGGACAGTAACACTGACATAATATTCAAACCAGACTCAAGAGGGACAACTTTTGTATCAGTCTCACACAAATATAGAGACTTAACTGAAAAGGCATTGCTAAAACAACTGTATCGATCATTACTGAATCTTGCATGTACAATCATGGAAAAAGGGAGACAATTACCCTAAAATCCTTATTAAACCTGAAATAACTACTTATTGAATGGTTATTCTAAATAGATTTCAAGAAAAATATTTGAATTTCAAATTCAGTCACAGTTTTGAAAGATTTCTGATGTTTCCCAATATAACTATTGCAATGTCATGTGAAATACAATGAACTCGTCAAAAGAAACCTTTCTACATTAAATCTTAATATCAAAGTACTACCTATGTTGACACAAAGATCTTCCTTGTTTAATTAATACAGGCAAACATGCTTATTTGAATGACATATCTGACAACTGTGTTATGCAGGTAAAATTTATAAATGCACTGAACTCATTACCATGTACAAACAGTCTGGAAGTCCTGATCTCTAAAACACTGCTTATTCTATACTGTTTCAAGGTTTCAAACTGAGCTAACTAGAACTGTCACAGGAGTGACTCATACCCCCACCATACGGTCTTGTCACAGAAGAATGGCAACCATAAGAAATCTTAAAAATACTTAGTCTTTGGAGTACTTCATCCTGGGCTTCCACATATAAGTAATACTAGTATAATACTAGTATAGTAATACTAGTAAATATATTAAATCTCTAATATTAGAGATACACTAAAAGTGAATACAAAAAAGTGTCTTACCGACCCATGTTACCACAGAAAAATGTATTTACTTTTTACATAGGACTTATAATAAAAAAGTTATAAAATACCTAAAATATTGAAAATCTAAAAATAGGATTTCTAAAAATAGACTAATTCCTGGAATTTAAGGGGAAGAAACTCAGTACAAAAGTTAAAAAAAAAGGTTACTTCCCTTTGGCTCTAAGCCAATCAGAATGAGAAATAGTGAAAATACATCAAAATTAACCTTTAATTCTAGGTAAAAGGGGACACAATTCAAGAAAAAATAGTGTCAGAGTTATGCAACTTGTGTCACATGATGTGGGTGATGAGGTGGAACATCTATTTTAAGTCTGAATCAAATCCATTCAGTAGTAACTGAGATATAGTGAAAATACATCAAAATTTACCTTAAATTCTAAGTAAAAAGGGGCATAATTCATGAAAAATTGGTGTCAGAGTTATGCATCTTGTGTCACATGATGTGGGTGATGAGGTGGAACATCTATTTTAAGTTTGCATCAAATTCATTTTGTAATAACTGAGATAGAGTGAAAATACATCAAAATCAACCTAAATTTAAAGTAAAAGGGGACATAATTCATAAAAAATTAGGTCAGAGTTAAGCACCTTATGTCACATGATCTGGGTGATGAGGTGGAACAACTATTTTAAGTTTGAATCAAATCCATTTAGTAATAACTGAGATATAGTGAAAATACAACAAAATTAACCTTAAATTCTAAGTAAAAGGGGACATAATTCATGAAAACTTGGTGTCAGAGTTATGCACCTTGTGTCACATGATGTGGGCACATGATGTGGGTGATGAAGTGGAACATCTATTTTAAGTTTGAATCAAATCCATTCAGTAGTAACTGAGATATAGTGAAAATACATCAAAATCAACCTTAAATTCTTAGTAAAAAGGGGCATAATTCATAAAAAATTGGTGTCAGAGTTATGCACCTTGTGTCACATGATGTGGGTGATGAGGTGGAATATCTATTTTAAGTTTGAATCAAATCCATTTAGTAATAACTGAGATATAGTGGAAATACAACAAAATTAACCTTAAATTCTAAGTAAAAGGGGACATAATTCATGAAAACTTGGTGTCAAGAGTTATGCACCTTGTGTCAAATGATGTGGATGATTAGGTGGAACATGTATTTTAAGTTTGAATCAAATCCATTTGGTAATAAATGAGATAATAGATTTCGGGACGGGACGCGACGCGACAAAACTGACTCCTATATACCCCCCTCAAACATGTTTGGTGGGGGTATAATTAAGTCACAGTATGCTAGAGCTTGTGCAGCTCAGTCATAAAACCTATGACTGACTGACAGATTACAAAACACTCAGACCAAACACATATTAAACACACTCCATGTTCGTTTTGTAAGTTATCCGAACTCTGTTTACTTTTTACAGACAGACATCTGTTTCGGCTGGTTCACATTTGATTTTGTAACATTTTCCAGCATGTGAATGTCTTTGCACAATTAATCTACAGTATTTAAATGTGATAAGTGACATCCTTTTGTACAGTCTGAGTTTTGTATAAATCATAAATTATTTTCCAAATAACTCAGTTGAATTTGTCACATTTCCTGACAGGATATGCATCCTTATTTGCATTCACCATTGCATTGTTGGACTACATGTATTTACCGTTACTTAAGAAACATAATTATCGTTGTCATCTTAAACAAGAGGACCATGATGGTCCTGAATCGCTCACCTGTCTCCACCTGACCCAATTTTCATGAAGATCTATTGAAAAATATGGCTTCTTGAGAGGTCACAAGGTTTTTCTATTATTTGACCTAATGACCTAGTTTTTGAAGGCACATGACCCAGTTTTGAACTTAACCTAGATGTTATCAATGTGAACAATCTCACCAATTTTCATGAAGATCCCATGAAGAGTATGGCCTCTAGAGAGGTCACAAGGTTTTTCTATTTTTATACCTACTGACCTAGTTTTGACCACACATGACCCAGTTTCAAAATTTATCTAGATATCATCAAAGTGAACACTCAGACAAATTTTCATGAAGATCCATTGAAAAATATGGCCTCTGTAGTGGTCAAAAGGTTTTTCTACGTTTAGACCTACAGACCTAGTTTTTTGACCGCAGTTGACCCAGTTTCGAACTTGACCTAGATATCATCAAGATGAATATTCAGACCAACTTTCATACAGATCCCATGAAAAATATGGTCTCTAGAGAGGTCACAAGGTTTTCTTATTATTTGACCCACTGACCTAGTTTTTGACGGCTCGTAGCCCAGTTTCGAAATTGATCTAGATGTCATCACGGTGAACATTCTGACTAATTTTCATGAAGATCCATTGAAAAGTATGGCCTCTAGAGAGGTCACAAGGTTTTTCTATTTTTAGACCTACAGACCTTGTTTTTGACCGCAGTTGACCCAGTTTCGAACTTGACCTAGATATCATTAAAATGAACATTTAGACCAACTTTCATACAGATCCTATGAAAAATATGGCCTCTGTCACAAGGTTTTTCTATTATTTGACCTACTGACCTAGTTTTTGACGGCACGTGACCCAGTTTTGAACTTGACCTAGATATCATCAAGATAAACACTCTGACCAATTTTCAAGAAGATCCAGTGAAAAGTATGGCCTCTACAGAGGTCACAATGTTTTTCTATTTTTAGACCTACTGACCTAGTTTTCGACCGCACATAACCCAGTTTCGAACTTGACCTAGATATCATCAAGATGAACATTCTGACCAAAGTTCATAAAGACCCCATGTAAAATGTGACCTCTAGAGTGGTCACAAGCAAAAGTTTACGGACGGACGGATGCCACGCGATCACAAAAGCCCATCTTGTCACTTTGTGACAGGTGAGCTAAAAATGTTAAAAAGACTTTTACATGCTAGAGTTAACCCAACGGTGCATATTTTGATGTTCTTTTCATCTACTCATTTAATACATAAACTCGCCATTTTTATGTTTTGGCAGTGTTTAGCAGTTTGACTGATCTGGTTACTTTTTATGGTTTTGGGGTCATTTTCTCTGGAAAACTATAGAAGGGCCCAATTTTGGCCATCTGCAATCACTTCAGCTCAAGTTTTCAGACCTAAAACCACGTTTGGCTTATAATATATTTTCACTGAAACAAACACTAAGCTGAGCATAGATGCACTGTAACAAAATTGCTCTGCAATCAGAATTAATAGTAATATAACAGTCTCAGGAAAAATGTGCAGCCTCGACCAGGACTCAAACCTCGGACCTTTAGCTTACCGTGCCAACGCTCTACCAATTGAGCTACCGAGGCCACCAGGTACAAGAACCACTACACACCTTCCCTCTTATTGCGAGACATTGGCACTCCTGGCCAATGTCTGCCGCAGATTGTTAACCGAATTCAGATGCACACCCCAGCTAAACTGCTTCGCCTCGCATGGGCTCCAAGGGTGAACATCCCGGACGAGCCCCTAAATGTAACAGTCTCAGGAAAAATGTGCAGCCTCGACCAGGACTCGAACCTCAGACCTTTAGCTTACCGTGCCAACGCTCTACCAATTGAGCTACCGAGGCCACCCGTGGTACGAGAACCGCTACAGTAATTAAAAGCTAATAGGTCTATAAACATGTGTCGTTCACCTGAGTACTATTGCTCAAAATGATATGATCGTTTCAAACCAATCTCATTAGAAGCTGCTAAGGTGTATTCATTTAGATAAATAATAAAGGAGGTAATCTGTCACAAATTCAGTCAATATGTATCTTCACTGATTGTCCAAGTTCATCTGTTAACATAAATGAAATTTCAGATCAGTATCTTCATTAGTTACGGAGATATACCCATTTTAATTTCAAATAAAGGGAGGTAATTTGATATAAAATCAGTCCATAGTTGTCTACCCTGATTGTCTCAGTCCAACTAATGACAATAATGAAATTTCAAATAAGTCCTATAAGTACTTACTGATATAAATCCATTTTGATTACAATCAGGGGAGGTAATAAGATATAAAATAACTCTGGAACCTACAATTGGATCTGACAGGTTCATCATGGAATCCAAGATTTATTGTTGTTGAAGATATTTTGGAAGTTTGTATCAAATCAAACCATAAATGAAGTCTCTATATGGCTGCAAAAGCCAAAATAGCCAATTTTGGACATTTAAGGGGCTATAACTCTGGAACACATGATGGAATCTGACCAGTTCAAGAAAGGAACAAAGATCTTCTGGTGATACAAGTTGTGTGCAAGTTTGGTTAAAATCAAATCATAAATAAAGCTGCTATATGTGCAAAAGCAAAATAGCTAATTTTGGCACATTCAGGGGCCATAACTCTGGAACCCATAAAGGAATCTGGCCAGTTCAAGAAAGGAACCAAAAATCTTATGGTGACACAAGTTTTGTGCAGGGTTTGATTAAATCAAATAATAAATAAGCTGCTATTGTGCAGACAAGGTCAAAATAGCCGATTCTGGCCCTTTCAGGGGCCATAACTCTGGAACCCATAATGGAATCTGGCCAGTTCAAGAAAGGATCCAAGATCTTATGGTGATACAAGTTGTGTGCAAGTTTGGTTAAAATAAAATTATAAATGAAGTTGCTATTGTGCAGACAAGGTCAAAATAGCCAATTCTGGCCCTTTCAGGGGCCATAACTCTGGAACCCATGATGGAATCTGGCCAGTTCAAGAAACAAGATCTTACGGTGATACAAGTTGTGTGCAAGTTTGGTAAAAATCAAATCATAAATAAAGCTGCTATTGTGCAGACAAGGTCAAAACAGCTAATTTTGGCCCGATCAGGGGCCATAACTCTGGAACCCATAATGGGATCTGGCCAGTTTAAGAAAGGAACCGAGATCTCATGGTGATACAAGTTGTGTGCAAGTTTGGTTAAAATAAAATCATAAATGAAACCACTATCGTGCAGACAAGAACTTTTTGACGGACGGACGCACGCACAGACGACAGGTGATCACAAAAGCTCACCTTGTCACTATGTGACAGGTGAGCTAACTAGAGCTATCACTAAAGGTGATGAATGTACCCCCCGCATGCACTGACACAGTACACTGCAATTTGACGCACACAAGATTGCATAATTATGTGGACTGTATGTATATAGACTATATGTATACAGTATAGTAACAAAAAACAAAGTCCCATAACTATGCAGAATATTTATCTAAAAGAATATAACATGCACCATGCACAACTAGGGTTGGTACTGATCACTTGTGTGAAGTTTCATTAAATTGTGTGCAAGGGTTTGGTAGATTAGGCACGCACAAGATTGCATATGCAGACTGTATGTACATAGTATGTTAACAAGAAACAAAAGTCCCATAACTCTGCAATTTTTGTCGCTGAAAGAACCTTAGATGCCCCATGCACAACTACTGATGTTACTGATCACTTGTGTGAAGTTTCATTAAATTGTGTCAAGGGGATGAGGAGAGATGGTGCGCACAAGATTGTGTCTATGTATATAGTATAGTAACAAAAAAACAAAGTCCCATAACTCTGCAAATTTTTTTTCTAAAAGAACCTAACATGCCCCATGCACAACTACTGTTGGTACTGATCACTTGTGTGAAGTTTCATTAAATTCTGTCAAGGGGATAAGGAGAGATGGTGCGCACAAGATTGCGTCTACGGACAGACGGCCAGACAGACAGACAACCTGAACCCAGTATACCCCCCTCCCCTTACAACTTTGTTGTCGAGGGGGTACAATAAGAACTCTTTTGATACAACATTTAGTAAAAAATTTTTTACCAGGGTATAGAGACTGTACCATAGCTCTTCGCATTCTTCGATTTTTTAAAAAAAGTGGTTTTTACAAGAGCACCGGTTACGATTAAAAATGTAAACAACGGACTCTGTCTGTAAATTATTTGAATGAATGAATGATCGTCGATCTTAGTCATAATATTGATTGACAGTAAATGCTAATGACTCCTTGTGTTGCAGAAAGGTATTTAGTTTGTAACTGTAATTTCCTATCAATTGATATCCTCTCGAAACTGGTAAAGTAATTGCTTATATATGTGGACAAAGCCCACTGTCTTTGCCATTCGCCAGCTGCTAAAAAGGCAAATATATAAGATTCAGTGTAAGTTATATTTCACTGGTACTACCAGTTAGTAAGTTCATACTCTAAAAAACATGTCAGAGAAATTTGGGCAGTTTTGACTGATTAAAACGTTTACAGCATTAAATTATATTTTTTCTTTACACGAAAATTGCCGTTAGGTAACAACGCGAATACGCCGATAATCCGGAGTAAGCCGATTATGTGTTATTGTCACAAAACTGTTCCAGTTCACGTAATGTAATCGGTGCACTTAAACTGCCTAGCTGTAGCTACTGCTGTTATAGGCAAGTGGTAGAGTGTCTGCCTCAGGTGTGAGAGGTCCTGGGTTCGAGTCCCAGTTACAGCTTAACAATTTTCATTCTGCTACAGCATCTTTTTGCTGTTAAAGGACTGTTCCAGTTGTTCTATATTTTTAGCACACAGTATCATGGATCATTATTTAGAAATCCAGATCACAGTTGAATGTTAAATCAAATGCACCCAAGAAGTAAATATTCGCTATATTATGTCCCTTTGATGTTTCGGCTCTCCGGGTTCAAGAAGAGTTACATTTCCTTGATCACAAAATTTTCTTTTACATGAAAATATTAAATGCTCATAACTCTATGTTTTTGCTTAAAATATTGTCAATATATATATTTTTGAGCAATATAATATTATGGACATT
This sequence comes from Mercenaria mercenaria, assembly GCF_021730395.1. NCBI lineage: Eukaryota > Metazoa > Mollusca > Bivalvia > Venerida > Veneridae > Mercenaria > Mercenaria mercenaria. The sequence continues at coordinate 40,487,603 of NC_069377.1, read as the reverse complement.
TGTCTTCATTTCAAAGCTTTTTAACTTCATACCTATGATTTGAAAAACTTAGGTACTATCTCTACAGGGTATCTAGAATTTTTTAATTGCCACCTTTATTAATAGTAATGATTAACATTAAAAATAATAGTAATGATAAAAATACATGAAATCTTTAATTATAGAGCTTTCTGAGGTCTATAAATGTATGCAGTTATTGTATTTATTATCATTCTTAAGAACCATTACTTTTTTTCACCACATAAGAAAGCTGCTATTTATTGTCTTTTACACCTGGCAGGTTTTTTTTTTATTCTATAGCAGCAGCCGAATATCGGCATCCGTGACCGTTAACAAACAACAACAACAACACAAAGTAACAAACATGTCTCATAACTGGAAAAGTTATAAGAAGAAGATAAAGTCAACAGGTCAAAAAATCCTTCTTCCAGCCTGTGTTAGTGACCTTTAAATATTCAATGATTTCTTTCTTGTATACAGCTAAATTGAGCATTTCAACTCTCCCCACCCACCTTGTTACAATGATAAGCGAACATTAGTGCAAGTCCATCTATTGCAATATGTAACAAGAGCCATGTTAGACATGGCCAATCCCCCCGCCGGGCATATTATAATTGAAGGCTAAAGTTCCTGGCAAGTTAGTGTCTGAAAGTATTCATTTTGGGAGAAGCTTTGAAAAACCGTTTAGTTGTGGTCCACATCAGGGGTTTTAAAGATGTGGAAGAAAGAATTATTCAGTGGTGAGGTGGTTTACTGCTAAATTTTATTAATTTTCATGAACAGTATAGCTGTATGATGTTTTTCTATATGGCTACTGTAAAAAGAAGGAATGGAAGCTAACAGGGAACAAGACTGCCAGAATGTCACAATATATGCCCGTCACAGCAAATTTCTTTACTCTAGCAGCTGTATTTGCAAATGGAATTTTAATTTTGTGGTTGTTTAGTAATCATTGTAAGTCTTTTGTTTTTCTAAGTCCACAAAAAAACTCCTTACCAGGTAGAAATGTCTTAAAATACACCTAAAATTGGAAAGTAACATCCAGGTTGTACCACAGAAAAGTGGTCTTGTTTTTTCCCTGTGGTCAATTATAAAAATGTTACAACATAAGTTATTTATAGTAACAACTAATGGAAGTTAATCTTAAAAAAAAAAATGAAATAAATAAATAAATTGTAAGTCCACACAAAAATCTTTACTAGGTAGAGATTGGTCAAAATACACCTCAAAATTGGATGTAGCATGCATGTTGTACTACTGAAAAGTGGTCTCGATTTTTCCCTACGACTAGTAATGAAAAGCTATTTAAAGTAACAACAAAGGGAAGTAATTCTAAAGAAGGGAACTGCGCACGACACTTCCTCTCATGATGGTGTATAATTGTGGTGCCAAGTTACATCAAAATCCCTCCATGCATGAAGAAGAAATGCTTCGGAAAAAGTCATTCTTGTATCTGACCTTTGGCCTCTAAGTGTGACCTTGACCTTAGACCTAGGGACCTGGATCTTGCGACTGACACTCTGTCTTGTGGTGGTGAACATTTGTGCCAAGTTATATCAAAATCCCTCTATGCATGAAGAAGAAGTGCTCCGGACAAGGTTTTCATTCTTGTATCCTTTGACCTCTAAGTGTGACCTTGACCTTAGAACTAGGGACCTGGTTCTTGCGCATGACACTCCATCTCGTGGTGGTGAACATTTGTGCCAAGATATATCAAAATCCCTCCATGCATGAAAAAGATATGCTGCGGACAATTTTTTTTAAGAAAATATGATAAAGGGGAATAACTCAAAAAGTAGGCAAGGTAGAGTTATTGTTCTTGCACACTGCACTTCCTCCCAATGTGTTCTATCAGTGTATGAAGTTTGAAGAAAATCCCTCCAGTACTTTGGAGTTATGCTCCGGACAAAATTTTTAAAGAAAATATGATAAAGGGGAATAACTCAAAAAATAGGCAGTGTAGAGTTATTGTTCTTGCACATTGCACTTCCTCCCAATGTGTTCTATCAGTGTATGAAGTTTGAAGAAAATCCCTCCAGTACTTTTGGAGTTATGCTCCGGACAATTTTTTTTAAGAAAATATGATAAAGGGGAATAACTCAAAAAATAGGCAAGGTAGAGTTATTGTTCTTGCACACTGCACTTCCTCCTAATGTGTTCTATCAGTGTATGAAGTTTGAAGAAAATCCCTCAAGTACTTTTGTACTTATGCTCCGGACAAAGATCGTTGCGGACGGACGGACGCACGGACAGCATTTCTAATATCCCCTTCGCCTTTGGCGGGGGGATAAATAAAAACATAGTTTAAAGTGTTTATTATGCATAATTGTAAATTCCCCCCCCCCCTCCACATCCCCACTCCCCCAAGTGAAAAAAATCCCACAAAATTGCTCGGCGTGTGCTATTTTCTTCCCCCAATGACAGGCTGGGGCCCCTTCCCCCAGTCTTAAAAAAAAAAAACCCTGCCTGGACATGATTGTGAAATATTTTACACGAGTGTGTACCTGATGTAAATGTGGTTGTGTCAGCATATAGAAAATTATAAATTGAAAACAGGCTGATTCGGACCGTGACTGATTCAGACCATGGCTGACTTAAACCAATATTTTGGCTGATTCAATGGCTTTCTAAATTATTGTGCTAGTACATGAATGTATACATTTTACTGTGCTTTCACTAACAACATGATAGAAAAATGCTAGTTGTAAAATAATTGTTCATACATCTGCACTAGAAACAAAGTATTAACCTTAAATACATAGAATAAAGGTATTGGCGCAAAAAGTTTGAGCAATAGAAATCCATTGAACCCTTTGTGTTTTAAACATTTCATTAAAACATTATTTTTTTTGGACTTCAAAAATTATGCGTCATAAAAATATGAAAAGGGGAAATAATTCTACCAAAACTGAAGGCAACCAAGTTATTTTTATTTTAATTTGTGTCATATGAAATGCTTAATAAAAGGACCAAGTTTGAAAGAAATATCTTTACTATTTTTCAAGAAATATTAGTTTTATGTCGAAAGCCTGATCGGGCAATGTTACCAGCCTGCTGTGTGTAATGGCGAATGTGTAAATACAGCGAGGTAGCCAGAATGAAACATATAGTGTTTATGCCTTATTAACATGTTTTACTGTTATGTTTAAACAAAGAAGTATAAAATACACAGAATGGCAACTGGCTGTAACCTCGCGTGCTCTCGTGTCAGGGCGTGAATCGGCGTTATCTTAGTAAAAACAAACATCGGCGAGCATAGAGTTACAATTTGTACCTTTAAAACTACATTTAATACATGTTGGCTTCTTAAACAACATTAGTTTAATGTGAAATAGTCTTAAGTCACAGACTACAAGTTTCTTACCATCAAAAAAGCGTGGTCATACGGTGATAATTAATTTACCGACGAATAATTGCTTTCGCATACAAAATGGCGCGTGGAGAACGCTTCACTTCCAGTAAACGAGATCTCATTCAGTTGTCATGGGATGTGTGCGAGATTTGCTCTATATGCTTTTCAAGTTGCCGATCTATTTATTTTTATAGCTCTTTGGTTTAAACCATATATTAAATGATTCAATTTCAATTTTATTTTACGATTTCATCGTTTAAGTATGTAATTGCCTGATCGTGTTTTTACCTTAATCTATTTTCACCACAGAAAAAAGTCTTTACTGGTTTTGACGTAAAGAGAAGGATTCTGCCCTATCACGAAAATATCTCAGAATCAATTCTGCCGTCAAATTATTTGGACTACTCCCTTGTCTAATTATGTTTGGTGATTTAATTTCTTTACAAGCAAGTTCTTGAGTTATTTCTAAAGAACATTTAAAACAAAAAAATCCCCTGTATAATGAAAATTGTTCCTCTCTTATCATAGCAGCGTGACGGATCCTGTTAATGAATTATAACAGAATCTGCCGGTTTTCCATTGAACCCCACCCACGTCTTTCTGGTTTACAAAATCAAAAGGCAGTTTCTCTCGATTGCTGAATATTTAAAAAGCTCTGCCCACCATATATAACAAATTGGATTATTTCTGTGCGAGAGTCATCTGCTCATCACATCTCAAGGTAAAATTGACTGAAGATTTCAGATTCAAAGCCACGACAGGCATAATTTGGCTAAAACTTCGGTTTAGTCGAACATTTATTCGCCGCAATGTTCATTTTACTGGTCCGTGGGTAAAAGCTACTGGGTTAGTTGATCTTTGTCATTCAGTCGATTTGTTTTCGAGCAGTTTAACATTAAAACAGGTAAATCAGTCATTGAACATACCACACGCTTTCTACTACCGACGCCATCTTTTTTTTCCCGAAAACCCTTCCGGAAAATAACGGAAATGCTCGACGGTGCAACTGTCCGTTATAATTTTGAAAAATGGAAACTCGCATGTCAAATATATATTTTTTTTTTAAATTTCATTTTTTTTTAATTCAGACTATAAAATCATAAACTGATAGTTTATCAAAAACACGATTTAAAAGAAAACATGTAATATATGTCATATATATAACATAAAAATGCAATATTGGACCGTCTGCCTTATGCTTGTTTCATACATAGCCGAAAATATATATGGACAATATTTGACCGGTAATTTTGGAATTTTGCGTTCTGCTTCTATTTAATAAAATCAAATATTTCGTTAGATTAACGGCTCAATTTTATGTTAAAAGCAAAATTTCATGACAACTGAATATTTTTTGCAATTTCATATTCATTTTAAAATAAGGCGTACTAAATTTCGTACGCCTAATATACGCGTCTGCCCTAGGCGGGTGTGCAAGTGACTCGATGTATGCCCTAGGCCGAATTCATAGATATATATATATATATATAATATGAGCCATATCAAAAAATTGTTGGTGTGTATTTGTTTGGTATAAATATTACTCCATGATGAAAATATCAGGAACTGTTTATGAATCAGTTCGTAAAGTGTTCAAGAATATTTTTTGAACAAGTTCTTGAACAGATTCATGAATTTGTCGAATTTGTACTATTCATGAACTATTCTAATTCTTGAACAAATTCAGGACAGTCAAATTTGTACTTCAAAGAAGGACTGTTCATGAATTATTCTAGCTTGAACTGTTAATGCATAATGGTAAAGATTGGTGAAGTAATTATGGGGCCATAGTGCTTTTTTTATAAATCAAAGGCATATAACTTGACTCTAACTTGAACATAATCTTATTTGAGATCAATGCATACACATTCTTTCTACATAGTGTAACAGTCTCAGGAAAAATGTGCAGCCTCGACCGGAATTCGAACCTAGGACCTTCAGCTTACCGTGCCAACGCTCTGCCAACTGAGCTACTGAGGCCACCCGATACGAGAACCGCTACACACCTTCCCTCTTATTGCGAGACATTGGCACTCCTGGCCAATGTCTGCCGCAGACTGTTAACCAAATTCAGATGCACACCCCAGCCAATTAAACTGCTTCACCCCGCATGGGCTCCAAGGGTAAGCATCCCGGACGAGCCCCCAAATGTAACAGTCTCAGGAAAAATGTGCAGCCTCGACCGGGATCTGAACCTCAGACCTATGGCTTACCGTGCTAACGCTCTACCACTTGAGCTACCGAGGCCACCTGATACGAGAACCGCTACAATAGAATAATTAGGATTGGTGAAGAAATACAGGTGCTTACACTAGTGTCAACATGATTATATCAAGGGCCATTACTGCTGAGGTTCTCAACCAATCTGGTCCATACACAACCTCGAATGATCTTATGGCAATACACACTGAACCCAATTCTGGTTAAGATTGAATGTTAAAAATGTGGATGATAGAGTGCAAAATAACAACTATTGATGCCCCTTTTACAATCAGACAGACAATTTTCGAGGACCACTTCCAACATCCAGTAATATAATTATAAGGGAAATGTGACTTTTTACCGTCAAATCATTTAAAGCACTAAACTAATAAACCATGGCCCTTTGTTCACATACCTGATCTCTGGCTACTAAAAATTAGTCACCTAAGTTAAGTTTAAGCAGCGTAGTGGTCAGCAAGCCTTAGTATAAGTATCAAAGTTTTCCAAGTTGCTCTATGGACAACAATAAACAATAATTTCATAACATTCTGCTAAGCAATATTAATAATAATGAATAATATTGTGTTATTTAATGGAAACTTCTCCAGTGTTTAATTGTAAGTAAAGCGTCCGTGAAACTAAATTGTAATTATAAGTAGCATATAATAATAATAAACAATTTATTCATGCAGAATAAGACCAACTTGTCCGATATGCACTCGATCTGGACAGTGGACACTGCAGGGATAGAAGTTGATGTCACTAGCAGAATTACGTATTACTCTGAACCATATATCATCAGGAGGGGTTCAACTAGTAACAAAGCACTGAATAATTAATTTCAACATTAATGCAACATTCCCTGTAGAGAGCTATTAATTATTACCCAGGTTTGATTATATATTAATCAATGTCTGTAGGATCCATTCAAAAGGTTTATTTATTTGGTAAGAGGGATATAGTGACAGAATAATGGACTCTCAATTCTCGCACAGAATTCGAACCCCAATGAGAGCAGAATTTGAACTTAAGTGTAGTTTCAACAATCTAGTTACAGTGGTCAGTCTGATTTTGGACATGGCATGATTCTGTATAGCAAAACTTATATTGAAAAGATTTCATTACAATGCTAGAAGGCTGGAAAAATGGAACAGATTTTGCCAAAAAGTTTTTATAAACGATACTAGATTGAACACTTAATTACTAAACATTTTTATTACCTCCCTTTTGTCTATCCATAGTGTAAACCTTAACACAGAAAGAGTAAAAAGTACAATGTATCCGGAAGTGTAAATTTGTTCTGTAGCCTTATCTCTGTTAAACGGAACAGTGAAGCATAAAATTTTGTTAAAATATCAATTTACAATTCATGGGACAAAACTTACAACAATACCTATTAAAGTGTTTTAAATAGAATCACAGTGCATGTTAATCAAAAACATGATTCAGAGGAATTTTCAAACATTTCTGGTGAAGTAAAATATTTTCTAAATCCCAGGACGTTATCTGACTATCAACAGGCAATCAATGCAAATTTTCTGAATTAAATTTATTGATATATCAGCACTAGAATAATGCATGTACTATAAAGTGCACTAGCTCTCAAAAGTCATGAACTACAAAACATAATTATATCTTATACTACAGGTAAGATTAAACATTGCATGAACTTAGAATATTGTTTAAAAATAAACTTCTTTAAATAGCATTAAACTATTCAAACTATTTATTTATTTTGTTGCCAATAACTTGAAATCATAGTACAGAAAGCAGAACATTTCAGAATTCCACATTTTTCAAATTGATGAGGATTTGAAAATCACCCATTGCTGTAACATTATTTTTCATTGCTCACATACAATCCAAGAATAATTATGGAAAAAATAATTCACTGTTTCTAAAATACACCATCATTATTCCAGCACATAATTGTCAGAAATATCCTCTACACAGAAAATTCATATGAAACTTCACGATTTTCAAAACATTACTGATATACAATGCAGCTATATAATACAGCAGCGCTACTTATTTTGCAATGAATACAACAGGATTGTCTGAAGGCTTAGATGCCAATAATTGCTATTTCTAATAGCATTCTATCCATACCAAATATAGTATCAAGTAGTCACATGATCAAAATTAGTAACCTCTTCTGTCAGATAAATCTTTATTTGTTTTAAAACTGATAATTAAACACTGTCTGTAGATGCAAAACTGAGTTTAAAACTGATAATTAAATACTGTCTGTAGATGTAAAAGTGAGACCAGTATTGACATTTCACACACATATTGTGTGATCTGTTTGATCAAAGATTTTTTTCGTTTTAGTGAAAAATTAACACAATTATCTCTTTCATAGCTTAAAGCTTATCCTAAACTCTTACTAAAACAGCACTGAAGAAAACCGCATTTAAAACCCAAAACAAACAGAACAAAGTGAAAACACTTGTATGTAGTAAAATTAACTTAATTCAGCAAGAGGGCCATAATAGCCCTATATCGCTCACCTGTTATCATTGCACTTAAGGACAAGAATGTCAAAAAATCATAATCAAGATCAATCAAAAGAATTATGAGAAAATAAAGTTGAAATTTTCTTAAAGTTACTTCAAATAAAAATATTTTCAAATCAGGCCAGTTTAAAGTTTCATACAAAAAGTTTTCTGTATAGCCATATGGGAAAACAAGCCCCTCCCCCAAGCACTTTTTCAATGAATCAAAATTATCTGAAGGAATTTGGTAGAGGGTCACCCAAGAAACATTTGTGTAAAACTAGAAAATGCTTTTGTAAAAAAGCGCATGTCTCCCCCAATGCAAAGTCCTATAGGCAAGAAGTCAATAGGGGTCAGGAGCGAAAGTCAAAGAGACACTGATGGTTGGCTGCAATAGGGATCATCTACTTGGCATGTCCAGTCATCCCGCTAAATTTCAACACTCTTGGCCTAGTGGTTCTCAAGTCACTGTTCAGGCTCCTGTGACCTTGACCTTTGATCAAGTGACCTCAAAATAAATAGGGATCATCTACTCTGCATGTCCAATTATCCTATTAAGTTTCAACATTGTAGGTCAAGTGGTTCTCAAGTTATTTCCAAAAAATGATTTTACATGAACAGGCCACTGTGACCTTGACCTTTAATAGACTGACCCCAAAATCAATAGGGGTCATCTACTCTGCATGTTCAATCATCCTATGAAGTTTCAACATTCTGGGTCAAGTGGTTCTCAAGTTATTGATTGGAACTGGTTATCAATGTTCAGGCCTCTGTGACCCTGACCTTTAACGGAGTGACCCCAAAAACAATAGGGGTCATTTACTCTGCATGAACAATCATCCTATGAAGTTTCAACATTCTGGGTCGAGAGGTTCTCAAGTTATTGATTGGAAATGGTTTTCCCTGTTCAGGCCCCTGTGGCCTTGACCTTTAACAGAGTGACCCTAAAATCGTTAGGGGTCATCTTCTCTTCATGACAAATCATCCTATGAAGTTTCATCATAGTTGGTCAAGTGGTTCTCAAGTTACTGACCGGAAATTGTTTTCAATGTTCAGGCCTCTGTGACCTTGACCTTTAATGAAGTGACCCCAAAATCGATAGGGGTCATCTATTTTGCATGTACAATCATCCTATGAAGTTTCAGCATTCTGGGTCAAGTGGTTCTCTAGTTATTGATAGGAAATGGTTTTCCATGTTCAGGCCCCTGTGACCTTGACCTTTGATGGAGTGACCCCAAAATCAATAGCGGTCATCTACTCTTCATGACCAATCATCCTATGAAGTTGCAACATTCTGGGTCAAGTGGTTCTCTAGTTTTTGATCGGAAATGGTTTTCAATGTTCAGGCCCCTGTGACCTTGACCTTTGATGGAGTGACCCCAAAATCAATAGGGGTCATCTACTCTTCATGGCCAATCATCCTATGAAGTTTGAACATTCTGGGTCAAGTGGTTCTCTAATTATTGATCGGAAATGATTTTCAATGTTCAGACCCCTGTGACCTTGACCTTTGACAGAGTGACCCCAAAATCAATAGGGGTCATCTACTCTTCATGGCCAATCATCCTATGAAGTTTCAACATTCTTGGTCAAGTGGTTCTTTAGTTATTGATCGGAAATGGTTTTCAATGTTCAGGCCCCTGTGACCTTGACCTTTGACGGAGTGACCCCAAAAACAATAGGGGTCGTCTACTCCAGCGGCCCTACAACCCTATGAAGTTTGAAGGTTCTAGGTCAAATGGTTCTCCAGTTATTGCTCGGAAATGAAGTGTGGCGTACGGACGGACGGACGGACAGGGCAAAAACAATATGTCTCCTGGGGGAGACATAATTATTTTGAAAATGGACCAGCAGTTTCTGACAATTTTTTTTTCAAAGTTCCATATAGGCATATAGGGAAAATAAGCAAAACCCCTTGGGGGCCATGTTTTTCACTGAATCAAAATTATTTGAAGGAATATAGTAGAGGGTCACCCAAGGAACACTAGTCTTGTGTAAAATTGTTTTGAAATCAGTTTTCTATATAGCCATAAGTCCAAAGGACAGGAACAACAAAGGGAAGAAATTTAACCAAAACGAAAAAAAAAATTCTTACAAGGTAAGATATGTCAAAATACACCTAAAAATTGGAGGTACCATCCATGTTGTACCCCAGAAAAGTGGTCTCGGTTTTTCCCTACGGGCAATAATAAAAAAGTTACTAAATCAGCTATTTATAGTAACATAAAAGGGAAATAATTAAAAACAAGAGCTGTCACTAATGGTGACAAATGCCCCTGCAGCGCCTTGACCTTTGACCTGGTGACCTTGACATTTGACCTGGTGACCCCAGTCAATAGACCCGTGTACTCAATAAGTACTCTCAGCATGTGAAGTTTGAAGGTCCTGGGTGCAGTGGTTCGCGAGTAAAGTGCCTTCATGCAAAAAGTTAACATTGGCCCCTGTGACCTTGACCTTTGACCTGGTGACCCCAAAGTCAGTAGGGATCATGTACTCAATAAGTACTATCAGCAGGTGAAGTTTGAAGGTCCTGGGTGCAGTGGTTCGCGAGTAAAGTGCCTTCATGCAAAAAGTTAACATTGGCCCCTGTGACCTTGACCTTTGACCTGGTGACCCCAAAGTCAGTAGGGATCGTGTACTCAATAAGTACTATCAGCAGGTGAAGTTTGAAGGTCCTGGGTGCAGTGGTTCGCGAGTAAAGTGCCTTCATGCAAAAAGTTAACATTGGCCCCTGTGACCTTGACCTTTGACCTGGTGACCCCAATGTCAGTAGGGGTAGTGTACTCAATAAGTACTATCAGCACGTGAAGTTTGAAGGTCCTGGGTGCAGTGGTTCACGAGTAAAGTGCCTTCATGCAAAAAGTTAACATTGTGACGAACTAACAAACTACAAACGGATGGACAGTTGAAAACTAATATGCCTCCCTTCGGGGGCATAAAAAAATTATTGTAAGTGAACAAAAGTAGGATCTGCCAAATAAAAACAAGAGCACTTCAATGCAATTCAAATGCAGAGAAATATACACACAAAACAAAGTCATATGACTTTTGACCCCTAAGTGTGACCTTGACCTTGAAGTGAGCCATCCGAAACATGCGCTCTGCACGTCGTTTCGATGAGGTGAACATTTGTGTCAGGTTTCTTTGAAATCCTTAAAGGGGTTCAAGAGTTACAGAGTGTATGGGAAATTGCTAACCAACAGACAGACGGACACCGAGGCGATAACATAATACGTCCCTTCGGGCATATAAAAAGGAATCAAGATCTTATGGTGATACAAGTTGTGTGCAAGTCTGGCTAAAATCAAATCATACATGAAGCTGCTATTGTGCAGACAAGGTCAAAATAGCTAATTTTGGCCCTTTCAGGGGCCATAACTCTCGAACCCATTATGGGGTCTGGCCGGTTCAAGAAAGGAAACAAGATCGTATGGTGATACATTAGTTTTGTGCAAGTTTGATTCAATTCTAATCATAAATAAAGTTGCTATTGTGCAAACAAGGTCAAAATAGCTAATTCTGGCCCTATCAAGGGCCATAACTCTGGAACCCATAATGGAATCTGGCCAGTTCAAGAAAAGAACCAAGATCTTGTGGTGATACAAGTTGTGTGCAAGTTTGGTTAAAATAAAATCATAAATGAAGTGCTATTGTGCAGACAAGGTCAAATGCTAATTCTGGCCCTGTCTGGGGCCATAACTCTGGAACCCATAAAGGAATCTGGCCAGTTTAAGAAAGAGCAAATCTTATGGTGATACAAGTTGTGTGCAAGTTTGGTAAAAATCAAATCATAAATAAAGCTGCTATTGTGCAGACAAGGTCAAATAGTAATTTTGGCCCTTTCAAGAGCCATAACTGTGGAACCCATAACGGGATCTGGCCAAGTTCAAGAAAGGAACCAAGATCTTATGGTGATACAAGTTGTGTGCAAGTTTGGTTAAAATAAAATCATAAATGAAGCCTATGTGCAGTACAGTGTTGACAAACAATAGCAAATTTGCTTTCAGGGACATAACTTAGAACCATAACGGATCTGGCCAGTTTTCGAAAGGAACAATATCTTTGGATACAAGATTTTGTACAAGTTTGATCAAAATAGTTGCAAATGCATGAGCCTATCGTGTTCAACAAGAAATTGTGACAAACAGATAGCGAATGCGCCTTGAAGGGCGCACAAAGCTCACCCTTTTCATGGATTGAGCAGGTTCTTAAAATCCTATAAAAAATACAGAGTGTTGGAAAACAACCCTGCACCAAATATAGGCCTTGGATATATGACTTTGTTGACAATATGGCATCGGCAATCATCTAAGACGTTTGAACAAGCAAAATAATTTCCTTTCAATAGAACCCATGGTCCACAGAAGGACACAATCTAGGTTCTTGTTATGTGAAATCAATTTATCATAATAACTTGCTTGCACATGCAAAATACCTAATTTGTATAGGGCCATAACTCTGGAACCCATAATGGATTCTGGCCAGTTCAAGAAAAGAACCAAGATCTTGTGGTGATACAAGTTGTGTGCAAGTTTGGTTAAAATAAAATCATAAATGAAGCTGCTATTGTGCAGACAAGGTCAAAATAGCTAATTCTGGCCCTGTCTGGGGCCATAACTCTGGAACCCATAAAGGAATCTGGCCAGTTTAAGAAAGGAGCCAAGATCTTATGGTGATACAAGTTGTGTGCAAGTTTGGTAAAAATCAAATCATAAATAAAGCTGCTATTGTGCAGACAAGGTCAAAATAGCTAATTTTGGCCCTTTCAAGAGCCATAACTGTGGAACCCATAACGGGATCTCGCCAATTCAAGAAAGGAACCAAGATCTTATGGTGATACAAGTTGTGTGCAAGTTTGGTTAAAATAAAATCATAAATGAAACCACTATCGTGCAGACAAGAATTGTTGACAAACAATAGCAAATTCTGGCCCTTTCAGGGGCAATAACTCTAGAACCCATGATGGGATCTGGCCAGTTTTCGAAAGGAACCGAGTATCATGCCAATACAAGTTTTGTACAAGTTTGATCAAAACTGCTTGCAAAATGTGGTCTCTATCGTGTTCACAAGAAATTGTGGACGGACGGCAGACGGACGAAGGGCGATCACAAAAGCTCACCCTGTCACTATGTGACAGGTGAGCTAAAAAGTCACTGAATAAAAATAAACAAGATGTGTTTGTAAAACATCCCTGCATCCTATGATGGCCTCCTGGGATCACTATGACCTTTGTCCTTTGACCAACTACTGACCTCAGGCAATCATCCTAAGACGTTTGACACCTATAGGCCAAAATAATCTTCAGTTATCAATAGGAAACCCATGGTCAACAGACAGCTGTGACACAAACACTAGCGTTCTTCTGTTATAGATGGAAACCAATTTCTAGGTTAACGTAACCTTGACCTTGCCCATGACCTTTGAACAACTGACCTCAATATTGATAGGGCCATAACTCTGGAACCCATAATGGATTCTGGCCAGTTCAAGAAAAGAACCAAGATCTTGTGGTGATACAAGTTGTGTGCAAGTTTGGTTAAAATAAAATCATAAATGAAGCTGCTATTGTGCAGACAAGGTCAAAATAGCTAATTCTGGCCCTGTCTGGGGCCATAACTCTGGAACCCATAAAGGAATCTGGCCAGTTTAAGAAAGGAGCCAAGATCTTATGGTGATACAAGTTGTGTGCAAGTTTGGTAAAAATCAAATCATAAATAAAGCTGCTATTGTGCAGACAAGGTCAAAATAGCTAATTTGGCCCTTCAAGAGCCATAACTGTGGAACCCATAACGGGATCTCGCCAATTCAAGAAAGGAACCAAGATCTTATGGTGATACAAGTTGTGTGCAGTTTGGTAAAATAAAATCATAAATGAAACCACTATCGTGCAGACAAGAATTGTTGACAAACAATAGCAAATTCTGCCCTTTCAGGGGCAATAACTCTAGAACCCATGATGGGATCTGGCAGTTTTCGAAGAACCGAGTTCATGCCAATACAATTTTTGTACAAGTTGATCAAAACTGCTTGCAAAATGTGGTCTCTATCGTGTTCACAAGAAATTGTGGACGGACGGCAGACGGACAAGGCGATACCAAAGCTCAACCTGTCACTATGTGACAGTGAGCTATAAAAGTCCTGAATAAAATAAACAAGATGTTTTGTAAAACTTCCTGCATCTATGATGCCTCCTGGATCACTATGACCTTGTCCTTTACCAACTACTGACCTCAGCAATCATCCTAAGACGTTTGACACCTATAGGCCAAAATAATCTTCAGTTATCAATAGGAAACCCATGGTCAACAGACAGCTGTGACACAAACACTAGCGTTCTTCTGTTATAGATGGAAACCAATTTCTAGGTTAACGTAACCTTGACCTTGCCCATGACCTTTGAACAACTGACCTCAATATTGATAGGGGTCATCTGCCAACAAAGTTGGAGGTTTGTGTGCAGAAGCGTTCTTCATTTATCATTTTAAGTCTCATTGTCAATATGACCTTGAACTCTTACTTACTGACCCTTAAACATAAAGGGCGTCTACTGACAAAGGCAATCATCCTACGATGTAATACGACTGTAGGCCAAAGCATTTTCCGTTATCCACCAGGAACCATTTTCAGTCTTAAGGTCACTGTGACCTTGACCTTTGACCTAATGACCCAAAACAATATTGGTCATCTGATGTCAACAGGCAATCATTCTATGAAATTTAAAGCCTGTAGGCCAAAGAATTTTCTAGTCATTAATCAGAAACCTTTTTCAGTTTCAAGGTCACTGTGACTTAACCTTTGAGAAACTGACCCCAAAAAACAGAAGGGACATCTACTGACCATAGGCAATCAGCCTATGATGTTTGACAACTGTAAGCCAAAGTATTTGTCTATCAGAAACCATTTACAGTCATAAGGTCACTGTGACCTTAACCCTTGTCATGCCCAGGACATGACTGATTCTGCCTTTGCGACCAATGCAGATCATGATCAACCTGCACATCAATGCAGTCTGATCATGATCTGCACTGTTCGCCATTCAGTCAGTATCTTTTTGGTATGCACCCCTTAACAGTTAATGGTACTGTCCAAATTGAATGATGGACAATTTCATTATAGAAATTTAGCAGGGTAAGGGTTAACCTTTGACCTACTGATATCGAAAATAGTGGTCCTTTAATGACCACAGGCAATCATCCTACAATGTTTGACAGACTGTAGGCCTAAACTTTCTTCAGTTATAGACAGGAAATAGACAGACAGACTGTCAGACAAATGACTCAACAACTATACGCCTCCCCACTGGGGAACATAAAAGTTTCTGACATTTCTGAAAATGATATTATTTACAACTGATTTTATATCCTATTATCTTTAAACAACAATAAAAGACTCGAGGAAGTTTCCCCTGTGAAATGCAGTTCTTGAAATCATGAACACATCAAACCATAAAGAACTGTTCATGAACTAACTTTCAACACCATAAAGAACTGTTCATGAACTAACCTTCAACAGTTCTTGATTTGTGTTCATGAATTTTTGGACATAAACTGTCTTTAAAAAGTGTTCATGAACAGTTCATGAACTACTAAAGAATCACATAGAGTTCTTGAATTGTCCATGACAAAAGGTTAAAGGAACAATCATGATGTTATTTTCTTGAATCTTTCATGCACTACTCATGACAGTTAGTTCATGAACTAATAAAGAATCATGTTCATGAATGGTTCACTGCTAGTTCATAAAGATAAAATGGCACAATAAAAAACATATAGCAAGAAGTTCATGAACTATTCATGTTCAACATAATATCAAGAACTATTCATGAAGTGAAAAGTTCATGAACTGTTCATATACATTAGTTCTTGAAGTCATCTTTCAATTTTCATGCACTGTTCATGAACACTGTATTTAAGAATATTTCAAGAATTTGTGCCATTTTATCTTCAAGAACAATCCACGATGTGTTCATGAACTCTATTCATGAAATATGCATGAACTGTTAATGAACAGTAACATTTCATTTCGCAGGTTTTTTTTATCAAATTAATGCCAGCTACAACATTATCTGCTTGTAAGCAATCCATCACAATTGCTGCCTATAGATTTTCAGAAGGAGGAACTTTCTCTTAACAATCATTATACACCTATTATCAAGCTTGGGTGGAATGAATTTAGTGGGTCAATCATAAAGACTTAGAAGACAAGGCAGTCTGAAAGACAGCTATATCCCCCGCCACTGCTATGGATAGTGAAAGGGTAAACCTTTGATTTTAGCTGTGACCTTGACCTTGAACTGACATGGCTGACTCATGAATTCTGCACAATGTCTTGATGAGGTGATCATTTGACCCAAGTTTCATGAAAATCCTTCAAGGGGTTTAGGAGATACAGAGCTGAAACCTTTGACCTTCAGTTGTGACCTTGACCTTGAGTTGACATGGCTGACTCATGAGTTCTTGATGAGGTGATCATTTGGCCCAAGTTTGATGAAAATCCTTCAAGGGGTTTAGGAGATACAGAGTGGACACAAAATGGAAGGCTCAAACCTTCGACCCTTAGTTGTGACCTTGACCTGGCATGGTTTACTCATAATTTCTGCACATCGTTTTGATGAGGTAATCATTTTACCCAAGTTTTATAAAATTCCTTTAAGGGGTTTAGGAGATATAGAGCCGACACGAAATGGAAGGCTCAAACCTTTGACCTTCAGTTGTGACCTTGACCTTGAGCCGACATGGCTGACTCATAAGTTCTGCACATCGCCTTGATGAGGTGATCGTTTGACCCAAGTTTGATAAAATTCCTCCAAGGGGTTTAGGAGATATAGAGCGGACACAAAATGGAAGGCTCAAACCTTTGACCTCGAGTTGTGACCTTGACCTTGAGCTGACAAGGCTGACCCATGGGTTCTGCACATCGTCTTGATGAGGTGATCATTTGACCCAAGTTTCATGAAAATCCTTCAAGGAGTTTAGAAGATATAGAGCGGACACAAAATGGAAGGCTCAAAACCTTTGACCCTAAGTTGTGACCTTGACCTTGAGCCGGCATGGCTGACTCAAGGGTTCTACACATAGTCTTGATGAGGTGATCATTTGACCCAAGTTAATAAAATTCCTTCAAGGGGTTTATGAGATATAGAGCAGACACAAAATGGCAGGCTCAAACCTTTGACCTTGAGTTGTGACCTTGACCTTGAACCGACAAGGCTGACTCATGGGTTCTGCACATCGTCTTGATGAGGTGATCATTTGACCCAAGTTTCATGAAAATCCTTCAAGGGGTTTAGGAGATATGGACCGGACACGATTTTGTTATGGACGGAAGGACGGAGGGATTGACGCAGACCATTCCTATAATCCCTCCGCCACGGCAGGGGATTAAAAATTAGGGTGCTGCCCAACACATAATGATAAACATATTTCAGTATGTCTCCAGTGTTTACCTATACCTGTGTTATTCATTCACAGCATCACTTAAAACAAAGCAATGTGCTACATATACTTAAAAGATACTCTGAAAAACTGTGTGAAAATTTCATTCTTTTATTGATTCGAACATTGTAACCGTCATCCCCTGAAATATGAAACATGCATCATTTTTCACGTACCTTGTGGGAAGAAAACCTCATCATCTTCACTCTCCGTGCAGGTAACAATGCTCTCCAAATGCGTCTCCAAATATGACATATTTTAAAATTGTCTTTAAAAAGTCTTAAAACCAAACAGAGATTTCTACTTTCTTTGACTGCTTCGAAAGTTAGCAAATAATCACCACTAAATATAACATAATTCACAACAGATTGGCTTGTTGCACTTTTGCAAAGATACGAATGTAATAGCATTTGTGTCATGTGTATTTGTGTCAAAAACAGTTGTATGGAAAGCTTTATTCATTTAGGATGGTACGCTAATGCCAAACTGAGATAGTATCTTCTCTTACTGTTGCCAAATAGCACAATAATGGTGCTCTCAAATATGAGTGCGGGTAGGTGGGAGTTGTGGAGAGGCCAGGCAGTCAGGCGATGCACTGTTAGTCAATGTCAATGCCTGCAGGTTTAATGCCAATCTCAGAGTAACACCTCTGTCAGGGAGTTGACTCTCTGGCTCAGTGATTAGAGCATTGGACTAGTGCCAAAGTAACACAAGTTCAAATCCCCCACAGGCAGTTGGGATTTTTCATCATAAAATGCTAAGCTCTTTATTTGTTACGGCTAAAAGTCGCAAAATGGGAGCTCTTTCATGATACAGACTTTATTTTGTACCGAAAATGGCACTTAATAATGCTATTTCGTCATAAAATGCTATGCTCTTTGATTTGTTACAACTAAAATTCCTAAGATATTATTGGTATATTCCCAAAAACTTTAGTGCGCAGTCCATCATCCTATTTGTCACAACTTTGTTACATGTATGCTTATAATTTTTACAATCAGTGTCATGTATAATGTAATCATCCTTTTTAAGACCATGATCTTAACTTTAAGAATTCAAAAGTTGCAGTATATATTTAAAGCATTTCTGCCAAAATAAAAACTTAAAGCAAAGTATTAATTAGTAAAATTCCCATAGTTTTTAAATCCAAAATATATACAAATTTAAGGACTTTACTGCGGGCATTGCAAATGAATGTACTAAAATATTTTCTCACACTGGACGTAATTTTGTAACTTTAAAGGTGAAGTCATTACACTAAAAGAAGCTGTTGGTCTAGTTCAAGAAAGGAGAAACTAACAGGCCTCGACCTTAGCGGTGGACCATTGGACCGACGCAACCAAAATATCGGTCCACTAACTATCAAAAGTTGGATAGACCGACGGTCAACCAATTTTCAGTCACGGTCTGCAAAAGTGAAGAATAGGGGAAAAATCGTACGCATATCGACGAATTCACAAAACTAAAGTTGATTTTGCCTTAAGTACGGCATTCTACAGTTACAAGCATTGGCGAGTTGAAGTCAGGATAGCACGAAATTCGACTACTCCACTGATCGGGCGAGTGGTTTTTACGTGGTAACTTTACCAAATTGAGAAATTACATCAGGCAAAATAACCTGGATTGACTAGAATTTACCTGCGAATCATAATAATATCAAAACGTCATGCTGGTAATTTTCCATACACGAGCACGTGTGCCCTATCGTAATATCTAATTTACATCGCGGTTACTTTTGACACAAAAAACGCGCGTAGTGCATTCATTTTTTAATATAATCGCTTCAAATTTTCAACACCGCTTGAGAACTAATAGAGTTTGAATTCTATAAAAATCTTAATAAGATATCGACAGGAATGCAGGCAAAATTCTTTAAAAACGATCAAATTTTCATATAATGTTTTGTAAAATTTCAAACAGCGCGATCTTGATTATTTACTTCTTTCTTAAAGTTAATAAACGGTACATACTATGGTAATAAAATTCAGACTTTTGACCAGAAAGTACAAAAAACACAATTAAACAAGAGCTGTCTCCATAGGATGACACATGCCCCCGATGGCACTTTGAATGAATAGTTATGGCCAATGTTAAGAGTTTAGGACCTTTGACCTACGGATCTGGGTCTTGCGCGCGACACGTCGTCTTACTGTGGTACACATCCATGCCCAATATTTTTAAAATCCAAGCATGAATGACAAAGATATGGACCGGACATGCCCATCAATGCACTATGTTGAAATATGACCTTTAACGTCTAAGTGTGACCTTGACCTTTGAGCTACGGACCTGGGTCTTGCGCATGACACGTCGTCTTACTGTGGTACACATTTATGCCAAGTTATTTGAAAATCCATCCATGGATGACAACGATATGGACCGGACACGAATGCACTATCATGAAAAATGACCTTTAACGTCTAAGTGTGACCTTGACCTTTGAGCTACGGATCTGGGTCTTGCACGCGACACGTCGTCTTACTGTGGTACACATTCATGCCAAGTAATTTGAA
The DNA here is from genome assembly GCF_021730395.1 of Mercenaria mercenaria. Lineage (NCBI taxonomy): Eukaryota > Metazoa > Mollusca > Bivalvia > Venerida > Veneridae > Mercenaria > Mercenaria mercenaria. The sequence continues at coordinate 40,467,607 of NC_069377.1, read as the reverse complement.
AATCCATCCATGGATGACAAAGATATGGACCGGACACGCCCAACTATCATGAAAAATGACCTTTAACGTCTAAGTGTGACCTTGACCTTTGAGCTACGGACCTGGGTCTTTCGCGCGACACGTCGTCTTACTGTGGTACACATTCATGCCAAGTTATTTGAAAATCCATCCATCGATGACAAAGATATGGACCGGACACGAAAACTGCGGACAGACTGACAGACGGTTCAAAAACTATATGCCTCCCTTCGGGGGCATAAAAATCTTAAATAATGAAAAAGCGGCAGCAATTTAAATACATGGAGCAATCTGACTAAAGTACTTGATCTTCTAAATGAAGATCTGAGAACGACCCATTCACATTCGTCTTCTGTATATTTTGGATTTCCAATATTGCTATTTTTATTTTCGCAAATCTATTTTTGTTTGAACCAACCAGACAACTTGTTTGAATGTCAAAGAGTAAGAAAAATTTGCAGTTAATCCAGGGCTCGAACCCGGGACCTCTCATTTACAAAGCAAGTGCTCTACCGATTGAGATAACCGGCTATCTGACATCTTTCAACATAAAAATTGTTGATATCAAAACCCACAGCTTTTAAAGCTTGCAGGATATTGTAAGGTAGCTTTTGATTGGCTAGCGAAAGGGTTGTCAGAACGAGGCCATGAATAGCTCGTTGTCAGATCCTATGCGTAGCGTAATAGGAGATGTACTTTAGTCAGACTGATACATGGAGTAAAACGATTTTTGGCAAACAGTTTTCTGTTAGCGCGGCAGAATAGGTTACGTGACCTCGTGAACGTAAATATAGAAATGTGGTTCTAAAATAAAGCAGTATGATGTTGTTGCGGATTTTAATAAGTTTTAAATGGTTCTTCGTACATATATTTTTTGACACAACACTTTGTTAGATATTCTTCTCAAACAATAAATTGTAAATTCCTTGAGGGCAAATAGGTCACAGAGGTAGGATATACATTATAATCTTTCACGGTTTAACACATTTACATGTCAGTTTATTCGGGATATTGCACATTTGCTTTTAAAAAATTAAAGAAAAAGATTTTTTTAATGATTTCTTCTCAACAATTTAAGGAATCGAGAAAGTACGATAAGACAGTGATCTGTCACATGGCGCGAAAACATGACGTAACGCCATGACAATCTCGGGCAACTATACCGCTTTGATCTTCACTTCAGATGCCATAATAATCGACATACTTCTTTTAGCTCTTTGTGGGGGTGTTAACTGATGATGAAAACAAGGCCAATTACTTAGTTTATCATCAGAATAATTACCGATAATTGTTAATGTTTTTTTTTTTTCACTTTCAACACGGGTCGGGTGGATGATGATTATTGTGTCCATATCTTGGGACACTTTCCAAAATAATTACCCGAAGGATAACAGAGTGCTACAGTCTTCCATTTCTAATTATTTTAGAAATAAGTCCTGTTTCTTTGAGTCATATGAAGTTATGACGTCTACAACATCACAATTTATGTAATAGAATTGGAGGTTCACTAAAGTCTGCGCAGGTCTACTAGATTTTAGCAGTTGGTGGACCTGCTGGCAACTGCTGAAAAAAGTTAAGGTCGAGGCCTGACTAAACTAGAACTGTCACAGGAGTGACGAATACCCCCACAATACTGTCTTGTCACAGAAGAATGGCAACCATAAGAAAGACATGGCCACAAGAAGGTGCAATTTAAATCGAACTTGACCTGTATTTTATGATGTTACACATGTGTACCAAAATTTATCTAAATCTGTCAAGCCTTTTGTGAGTTATTGTCCAGCAACCATGAGTTTGACAAATCTGAAGTTGGAAAGGGGCCATAACTACATATAAAATTGGTGGTTTGTCGCCAAAGTCAAACTTTACCTGTATTTAATGATGTTATAACACCTGTGTACCAAAAACATTTAAATTCGTCAAGAACTGTCACTGGAGTGTTTAATGACTCCAATGGCTGATGAATATTACACAATAGCTTGGTCTGTGTTAAAAAATATCAAATAATAAGAGAGGTACAGATAAAGTGTATCAAAACACTATGTAAGTATAATTCTAAGCAAAAGGGGCATAATTCAGGAAATATTGGTGCAAGAGTTATGCACCTTGTGTCATATGATGTGGGTGATGATGGGTCACAACTACTTCAAGTTTGAAACAAATAAATTTCGTAATAACTGAGATACAGTGAAAATGCATCAAAATTAACCTTAAATTCTAAGTAAAAGGGGGCATAATTCATGAAAAATTGGTGTCAGATTTATGCACCTTGTGTCACATGATGTGGGTGATAAGGTGGAACATCTATTTTAAGTTTGAATCAAATCCATTTAGTAATAATTGAGATATAGTGAAAATGCATCAAAATTAACCTTAAATTCTAAGTAAAAGGGGGCATAATTCATGAAAAATTGGTGTCAGAGTTATGCACCTTGTATCACATGATGTGGGTGTTAAGGTGGAACATCTATTTTAAGTTTGAATCAAATCGATTTAGTAATAACTGAGATATAGATTTCGGGACGCGACGGGACGCGACCTGACGTGACGTGACGCGATGGGACAAAACTGACTCCTATATAGCCCCCCACAAACATGTTTGGTGGGGGTATAACAACTTATTTGTATCTATCTACATAAAGTTTAAACTTGTTGAATGAAAATAATGAAATGAGAGGCTCTTTATTATTTATTCAAACTCTTTAGTAAATTTAATATGAAATGAAACTCACTGCACGATATTCTATATGATATTACAGGAATTATTAACGAGATATACCGCAGCAACTGTTTTACAATGAAGAAAGATATAAACAATTAAAACAAATTAAATCCAAAAGTATTAATCCTCACTCAAAAACAAGCCTGGTAATCGAATGCAAACATTAATATAAACAAATCTGAACAAGAACTTGGACATATCTCCTGTTTGAAGTTATTTATGCAAATCTTTAAACCTTTTAGCATTAGATATATAGCATACTTACCATTTGTCAAATTACACCAAAAGAATAATAAAATTTTGTTATCAATACTTCAGTAAAATATGGGTCAGTTATTTACGATAATGTAATAGAACAACCCGATTTTCAAAAATCAATAACCAAATATTACGACAGTCAATTAAGTATAGTTTATTAATATACAAAGATCTTCATTAAAACATGGTTATTAAATTGACATTAACATCACATTAAGTGGATGTAAATAATTGACTGTTATGTGCAAGAAGTTAAAAACTGTGCACTTTGCTTAAGAAATAATATATCTCATTTTGTGATTTGTTGTTGAATAAAATCAATGTTTGGAGTTCCAATGTGTCAAGGAATTATATCACCAGGGTGCAGCTTGTGAAGTCTGAGGCCAGGGACAATAAAAATGTCAATACAGAAACAGTCTGCTAGCTTTACTTATGCTGATGAGGAAGAAAACATGACAGAACAAACATAGTGAGGAGAACCAGTCTATCCGACGATGGATAGAAAGACGACTGATGGATGGTGAGTGATCACAACATCTTAAAAACTTTAACAAATGGAGGTGCAGATGGCAGTGCAGTAGATCTCCTGATTCTCTGAATAGTCAAGTTAAAAGCTTTCTCTATTTAAAGCTACAATTTCATTTTACTCTGGCCCATCTTGACAGCTCAGCATTAATTTTGGAGAAGCTTTTTGAATGACTCAAGGTTTTCTTGCAACATTCACATAGCCATGCAAACGTAATTTTCAAATTTTGTTAATGTTTAAAAACTTATTTCTTTGAAATGAACACTACCATCTAACTAGAAGAGTTTGATGCTTTTGTAGAATTTTATGATGCGCATGCCTCCCCCAATGCATAGTAATAGGCAAGAAGTCAATAGGGAACAGGAGCAAAAGTCCAAGAGACACTGATGGTTGGCTGCAATAGGGATCATCTACTCAGGCTGTCCAACCATCTAAATAAGTTTCAACATTCTTGGCCTAGTGGTTCTCAAGTTATGAACTGGAAATGTTCTTCCATGTTCTAGCCCCTTTGATGAGTCATCCCAAAATCAATAGGGGTCATCTACTCTGCATGTCCAATCATCCTATGAAGTTTCAACATTCTAGGCCAAATGGTTCTCAAGTTATTGATCAGAAACGTTTTTCCAATTTCTGGCCCCTGTGACCTTGAACTTTGATCAAGTGACCCAAATATCAATAGGGGCCCTCTACTCTACATTTTCAATCATCCTATGAAGTTTCACGATTCTGGATCAAGCGGTTCTCAAGTTATTGATCACAAACTGGCCCCTGTGACCTTGACCTCTGATCGAGTAACCCCAAAAATAATAGGAGTCATCTACTTTGCAAGCCCTTTCACCCAATAATGTTTCATGAGGTTCTAGGTCAAATGGTTCTCCAGTTATTGATCGAAAATTAAGTGAGACAGGCAGAGGGCCCCTGTGACCTTGACCTTTGATGAAGTGACCCCAAAAACAATAGGGGTCATCTACTCTTAAGTCCTATCATCCTATTAAGTTTGAAGGTTCTGGGTCAAATGGTTCTCAAGTTATTGATCAGAAATGGATTTCCATGTTCTGGTCCCTGTGACCTTGACCTTAAATAGAGTGACCCCAAAATCAATAGGAGTCATCTAGTCTGCAAGTCCAAATCATCCTATGAAGTTTCAACATTCTGGGTAAAGTGGTTCTCAAGTTATTGATCAGAAATGGTTTTCCATGTTCTGGCCCCTGTGACATTGACCTTTAACAGAGTGACCCCAATATTAATTGTGGTCATCTACTCCGCATGTCCAATCATCCTATGAAGTTTCAACACTCTGGGTCAAGTGGTTCTCAAGTTATTGATCAGAAATGGTTTTCCACGTTCAGGCCCCTGTTACCTTGACCTTTGGCCCAAAAACCACTAGGGGTCGTCTACTCCTTAAGCCCTACCACCCTATCAAGTTTGAAGGTTTTAGGTCAAATGGTTCTTCAGTCATTGATTGGAAACGATGATGGACGACAAGGCAAAAACAGTATTCTCCCCCAGAGGTGGGATAGACATAAATATTTTACCCAGGAATTGAATGATATATTTAATATGCATTGCTGGCATGTAGGTATTTAACCATATCTTTATTTCTGGTTGTTATATGACAAAGCATTGCAACAATGCAGGCCAACTGCTGAGTAAAAAGCTTTTCTTTAATAAATATATAGTAAACAGTCATTGGATTTACTTCTTGGCCTAGAATGCAATGCCAGTTTTTTATCATATATAGCATCATTTTTGATCAAACAAATGAGCTGAATACCTGTGCACCTTTTTCCTTGTCTCTGTAGTGAAAGTGGACACTGTTCAGACGGGATACAGCCATACATAGCACTTTCAGTCCTGGCTATTTTGAACATAGCATAATGACATACTAATTTCTACCTGTAATTTTTTTATCTTAGCACGAGTTATGAATGGACAAGTCATTTTACAGTGACACCTGGACTAGTCCCATGTGCAATTCTAGCTTATTTCAATAGCTCAAGTTGCACTGTACAGTGCTTTTTACTTTCCATTTATAGTAACATATAAATCACTCTGACTCCACTGACCCCATGTACATTTCATGCTTCAAGGTACTGATATCAACTTCCTACAGACAGTGTTTCTTCTGACTCATTTCATACTAGCAGACACTGCTTTATTCTAGTATAACTCACATTAATCTTAAACTTGACCCACTGGCCACAAAAAACAAGAGGACCATGATGGTCCTGAATCGCTCACCTCTTCCCACATGACCCAGTTTTGAGTATGACATCGTTTTTTCTATTATTTGACATAGTAACCCAGTTTTGAGCTTGACCTAGATATTATCAAGATAATAATTCTGACCAATTTTCGTGAAGATCCATTGAAAAATATGGACTCTAGGTTTTTCTATTATTTCACCTATTGACCTAGTTTTCGAAGGTACGTGACCCTGTTTTGAACTTTACCTAGATATCATCAAGGTGAACATTCTCACTAATTTTCATGAAGATCTCATGAAAAATATGGCCTCTAGAGAGGTCACAAGGTTTTTCTATTTTTATACCTACTGGCCTAGTTTTTGACCGCACATGACCCAGTTTCGAAACTGACCTAGATATCATCAAGGTGAACATTCAGATCAATTTTCATGAAGATCCACTGAAAAATATGGCCTCTAGAGAGGTCAAAAGATTTTAATAATTTTAGACCTACTGACCTAGTTTTTGACCGCAGTTGATTCAGTTTCAAACTTGACTTGCTAGATCTCATCAAGATGAACATTCAGACCAACTTTCATACAGATCCCATGAAAAGTATGGCCTCTAGAGAGGTCACAAGGTTTTATTATTATCTGACCTACTGACCTAGTTTTTTATGGCACGTGACCCAGTTTCAAACTTGAACTAGATAACATCAAGGTGAACATTCTGACCAATTTTTTTGGAGATCCATTCATAAGTATGGCCTCTAGAGAGGTCACAAGGTTTTTCTATTTTTAGACCTACTGACCTAGTTTTTGGCTGCACATGACCCTGTTTCTAACTTGACCTAGATATTATCAAGATGAACATTCAGACCAATTTTCATACAGATCCAATGAAAAATATGGCCTTTAGAGAGGTTACAAGGTTTTTCTATTATCTGACCTACTGACCTAGTTTTTGACGGCAAGTGACCCACTTTCGAACTTGATCTAGATATCATCAAGATGAACATTCAGATTAACTTTCATACAGATCCCATGAAAAATATGGCCTCTAGAGTGGTCACATGGTTTTTCTATTATTTGACCTACTTACCTAGTTTTTGACGGCACGTGACCCACTTTCGAACTTGACCTAGGTATCATCAAGGTGAACGTTCTGACCAATTTTCATGAAGATGTCATGAAATATATGGCCTCTAGAGAGGTCACAAGGTTTTTCTATTTTTAGACCTACTGACCTAGTTATTGACAGCACGTGACCCAGTTTCGAACTTGACCTAGATATCATCAAGATAACCATTCAGATCAACTTTCATACAGATTCCATGAAAAATATGGCCTTTAGAGAGGTCACAAGGTTTTTCTATTATTTGACCTACTGACCTAGTTTTTGATGGCACATGACCGAGTTTTGAACTTGGCCTAGATATCATCAAGGTGAACGTTCTGACCAATTTTCATGAAGATCTTTAGATATATATGGCCTCTAGAGAGGTCACAAGGTTTTTCTATTTTTAGACCTACTGACCTAGTTTTTGAAGGCACGTGACCCAGTTTCGAACTTGACCTAGATATCATCAAGATAAACATTCTGACCAACTTTCATAAAGATCCCATGAAAAATGTGACCTCTAGAGTGGTCACAAAGTTTTTCTATTTTTAGACCTACTGACCTAGTTTTTGACCGCACGTGACCCAGTTTCGAACTTGACCTAGATATCATCAAGATGAACATTCTGACCAACTTTCATGAAGATCCCATGAAAAATGTGACCTCTAGAGTGGTCACAAGGTTTTTCTATTTTTAGACCTACTGACCTAGTTTTTGACCGCACGTGACCCAGTTTCGAACTTGACCTAGATATCATCAAGCTGAACATTCTGACCAATTTTCATAAAGATCCCATGAAAATGTGACCTCTAGAGTGGTCACAAGCAAAAAGTTTACGGACGCATGCACGCACGCACGGACGGACGACGGACACTGCGCGATCACAAAAGCTCACCTTGTCACTTTGTGACAGGTGAGCAAAAAACAAGAGCTGTCGGAGGACAGCAACGCTCGACGCCCATCAATGCACTATCATGAAATATGACCTTTAACGTCTAAGTGTGACCTTGACCTTTGAGCTACAGACCTGGGTCTTGCACGTGACACGTCGTCTTACTGTGGTACACATTCATGCCAAGTTACTTGACAAGAGCTGTCAAAGGAGACAGCGCGCTTGACTATTTCGATGTTGGATAGTGAAACTGGGCACATCTGAGGAAACTAGACCTGTCACTAAAGTGTTTAATGACTCCAATTGTGGATGAAGATATTGCACAATAGCCTGAGTCTATGTCAAAAATATCAACTTAAAGTAATAAGAGAGGTAAAGATAAAATGTATCAAAACACTATATAAATATATCCTAAGCAAAAAGGGGCATAATTCATTAAATATTGGTGCCAGAGTTATGCAGCTTGTGTCATATAGTGTCGGTGATGATGTTGAACAACTATTTTAAGTCTGAATCAAATCCATTCAGTAATAACAGAGACAGAGTGAAAGTGCATCAAAACTTTAACCTAAAATTCTAAGTAAAAAGGGGGAATAATTAATGAAAAATTGGTGCCAGAGTTATGCACCTTGCGTCATATGGTGTGGGTGATGATGCTGAACAACTATTTTAAGTTTGAATCAAATCCATTCAGTAATAACAGAGACAGAGTGAAAGTGCATCAAAACTTTAACCTAAAATTCTAAGTAAAAAGGGGAAATAATTCATGAAAAATTGGTCCCAGAGTTATGCACTTTGTGTCATATGATAAGAGTAATGATGTTGAACAATTGTTTAAGTTTGAATCAGATCCATTCAGTAATAACAGAGATAGAGTGAAAGTGCATAAAACTTTAACCTGAAATTCCAAGTAAAAAGGGGAATAATTCATGAAAAATTGTACCAGAGTTATGCATCTTGTGTCATATGATGTGGATGATGATGCTGAACAACTATTTCAAGTCTGAATTAAATCCATTCAGTAACAAGAGATCAGAGAGTGATCTTGGCGCCCACCAATGTGCCATTTTTGAGTGTTCCAAATTTCAAGACTTATTGACTAGCTCAAGGTCAAATTTCATTTCCGTACACAGCACAAATCTATGTATGTGATCCAAATTTGAAACCTGTACCTTCAAAAATGTGAAAGTAGGTCACTAGGTCAATGTCAAGGTCAAAGTTTATTTCGGTGCACAAAACTATGCATGTGGTCCTAAATTTGAAGCCTGTAGCTACAGAAATGTGAAAGTAGGTCACTAGGTCAATCTTAAGGTCAAAGTTCATTTCGGTACACAAAACTATGCAAGTGGTCCAAATTTGAAGGCTGTAGCTTGAGAAATGTAAAAGTAGGTCACTAGGTCAAAATCCAGGTCAAATTTTACTTCGGAATACAAAACTATGCATGTGGTTCAAATTTGAAGCCTGTACCTTCAAAAATGTGAAAGTAGGTCACTAGGTCAATGTCAAGGTCAAAGTTTGTTTCGGTACATAAAACTATGCATGTGGTCCAAATTTGAAGGCTGTAGCTTGAGAAATGTAGAAGTAGGTCACTAGGTCAATATCAAGGTCAAATTTTATTTCGGAACACAAAACTATGCATGTGGTCCAAATTTGAAGCCTGTACCTTAAAAATGTGAAAGTAGGTCACTAGGTCAATGTAAAGGTCAAAGGTCATTTCAGTACACAAAACTATGCAAGTGGTCCAAATTTGAAGGCTGTAGCTTGAGAAATGTAAAAGTAGGTCACTAGGTCAAAATAAAGGTCAAATTTTATTTCAGAATACAAAACTATGCATGTGGTCCAAATTTGAAGCCTGTACCTTCAAAAATGTGAAAGTAGGTCACTAGGTCAATGTCAAGGTCAAAGTTTTTTTTGGTGCACAAACTATTCATGTAGTCCAAATTTGAAGGCTGTAGCTTGAGAAATGTGAAAGTAGGTCACTAGGTCAAAATCAATGTCAAATTTCATTTTGAAACACGAAACTACGCATAGGGTCCTAATTTGATGCCTGTACCTTAAACAAGAGCTGTCCGTAAGACAGCCAAGCTCGACTATTCGAAATATTGTCACAGAAGCAGGAAATTATTACCCAAAATGTTAAATATCAAAAGAGTTTTAAGTTCGAAAGGGGACATAATTTGACCAAAATACATATCAGAGTTATGGGACTTGATGCTATCAACTAGTTTTATAACCCCGAAGAAACAGTTAAGTTTCAATTCAATATCTGCATTAGTTTTGGGGATAGTAACTTGCATGTTAAACTTTAACCAGAATTTTCTAAGTCCAAAAGGGGGCATAATTTGCTCAAAATACATGTTAAGAGTTATGGAACTTGACCCAGTGAGGTTGGTAATTGACCTTGAAAAAGAATAAATAAGTTTCAAAGCTATATGCCTTTTGGTAATAGCCGTATGTACTTGCACGCAAAACTTTAACCAGGATTTTCTAAGTCCAAAAGGGGCATAATTTGCCCAAAATACATGTCAGAGTTATGGGACTTGGTGCTATCAACTAGTTTTATACCCCGAAGACACATGTGAAGTTTCAATTTATATCTGTAGTAGTTTTGGAGATAGTTACTTGCATGTAAAACTTTAACCAGAATTTTCTAAGTCCAAAAGGGGGTATAATTTGCCCAAAATACGTGTCGAGTTATGGAACTTGACCCAGTGAGGTAGGTAATTGACCTAGAAAAAGAAAAAATAAGTTTCAAATCTATATGCCTTTTAGTAATAGCTGTATGTACTTGCACGCAAAACTTTAACCAGAATTTTCTAAGTCCAAAAAGGGGGCATAATTTGGCCAAAATACATGTCAGAGTTATGGGGCTTGACCACGTGAGGTAGGTAATTGATCTAGAAAAAGAAAAAATAAGTTTCAAATCTATATGCCTTTTAGTAATAGCTGTATGTACTTGCACGCAAAACTTTAACCAGAATTTTCTAAGTTCAAAAGGGGCATAATTTGGCCAAAATGAAGGTCAGAGTTATGGGACTTGGTGCTATCAACTAGTTTTATAACCCCGAAGACACATGTGAAGTTTCAATTCAATATCTGCATTAGTTTTGGAGATAGTAACTTGCATGTAAAACTTTAACCAGAATTTTCTAAGTCCAAAAGGGGGCATAATTTGCTCAAAATACATGTCAGAGTTAAGGGACTTGACCCAGTGAGGTAGGTAATTGATCTAGAAAAAGAAAAAATAAGTTTCAAATCTATATGCCTTTTAGTAATAGCTGTATGTACTTGCACGCAAAACTTTAACCAGAATTTCTAAGTCCAAAAGGGGGCATAATTTGGCCAAAATACATTCAGAGTTATGGGGCTTGACCCAGTGAGGTAGGTAATTGATCTAGAAAAAGAAAAAATAAGTTTCAAATCTATATGCCTTTTAGTAATAGCTGTATGTACTTGCAGCAAAACTTTAACCAGAATTTTCTAAGTCCAAAAGGGGGCATAATTTGGCCAAAATGAAGGTCAGAGTTATGGGACTTGGTGCTATCAACTAGTTTTATAACCCCGAAGACACATGTGAAGTTTCAATTCAATATCTGCATTAGTTTTGGAGATAGTAACTTGCATGTAAAACTTTAACCAAAATTTTCTAAGTCCAAAAGGGGGCATAATTTGCTCAAAATACATGTCAGAGTTATGGGACTTGACCCAGAGAGGTTGGTAATTGACCTAGAAAAAGAATAAATAAGTTTCAAAGCTATATGCCTTTAAATGATAGCTGTATGTACTTGCATGCAAAAACTTAACCAAGGTGTGACGCCGACGCCGACGCCGACGCCGACGCCGACGCCAGGGTGAGTAGAATAGCTAGACTATTCTTCGAATAGTCGAGCTAAAAATGTGAAAGTAGGTCAAAATAAAGGTCAAAGTTTTTTCCAGTGCACAAAATTATGCATGTGGTCCAAATTTGAAGGCTGTAGCTACAGAAATGTGAAAGTAGGTCACTAGGTCAAAATCAAGGTCAACTCATGTCAAGGTTCATCTTGCCACTCAAAAATATACATGTGGTCCAAGTTTGAATGTTGTAGTTACTGACAAGAACATTTTAAAAGCTTTTCCCTATATAAGTCTATATGAACCATGTGACCCCCGGGGCGGGGCCATATTTAACCCTAGGAGGATAATTTGAACAAAATTGGTAGAGAACCACTAGATGATGCTACATTACAAGTATCAAAGCCCTAGGCTTTGTGGTTTGGACAAGAAGATTTTCAAAGTTTTTCCCTATATAAGTCTATGTAAACCATATGACCCCTAGGGCGGGGCCATATTTGACCCTAGGGGTATAATTTAAATAAACTTAGTTGAAGACCACTAGATGATGTCACATACAAAATATCAAAGCCCTAGGCCCTGTGGTTTTGGACAAGAGGTTATTCAAAGTTTTTTCCTATATAAGTCTATATAAACCATGTGACCCCCAGGGCAGGGCCATATTTGACCCCAGAGAAATAATTTGAATCATCTTGGTAGAGGACCACTAGATGATGCTTCATACCAAATATCAAAGCCCTAGGCTCTGTGGTTTTGGACAAGAAGGTTTTCAAAGTTTTTCCCTATATAAATCTATATAAATTATAGAAATAAACAAAGGGCCATAACTCACTCATAAATTGTTGAACCAGTCTGATTTTCAGGGGGACATAACTAGGGTACCAATACATCATTCTGACAAAGTTTGGTCAAAATCCTCCCAGTAGTTTCTGAGGAGATGCGATAATGAGAAATTGTTAACGGACGGACCACGGACACAGAGTGATTTTAATAGCCCACCATCTGATGATGGTGGGCTAATAACAGAGGTAGAGTGAAAGTGCACCAAAACTTTAACCTGAAATTCTAAGTAATAATTCATGAAACAAGAGCACCGCCTTGCGGGTGCTGACGCTCATCTGATTTTTTTTGAGTAATAGAAATATTGTCCTACCCATGATTTTCTAAGTCTAAAAAGGGCCATCATTCTTGCAAAAAGCAGGATAGAGTTATGTTTCTTGATGTAAAGTGTCCACTTATGATGGTGAAAAACTGTTGCAAGTTTTAAAGCAATAGCTTTGATAGTTTATGAGAAAAGTCGACTTAAACATAATACTCAACCAAGAAAATGATTTTCTAAGTCCAAAAGGAGCAATAATTATTGCAAAAAGCAGGATGGAGTTATGTTGCTTGCTATACAGGGTCAGCTTATGATGGTGAACAAGAGTTGCAAGTTTCAAAGCAATAGCTTTGATAGTTTAAGAGAAAAAGTTGACCTAAACATAAAACTTAACCAAGAAATCTGATATTTTCTAAGTACAAAAAGGGCCATAAATCTTGCAAAAAGCAGGATGGAGTTATGTTTCTTGCTGTACAGGGTCAGCTTATGATGGTGAACAAGTGTTGCAAGTTTTAAAGCAATAACTTTGATAGTTTAGGATAAAAGCTGACCTAAACATAAAACTTAACCAAGAAAACTGATTTTCTAAGTCCAAAAGGGGCAATAATTCTTGCAAAAAGCAAGATGGAGTTATGGTTCTTGATGTACAGGGTCTGCTTATGATGGTGAACAAGTATTCCAAGTTTCAAAGCAATAGCTTTGATAGTTTAGGAGAAAAGTTGACCTAAACATAAAACTTAACCAAGAAATCTGATATTTTCTAAATACAAAAGGGGCCATAAATCTTGCAAAAAGCAAGATGGAGTTATGTTTCTTGCTATACAGGGTCAGCTTATGATGGTGAACAAGTATTCCAAGTTTCAAAGCAATAGCTTTGATAGTTTAGGAGAAAAGCTGACCTAAACATAAAACTTAACCAGGCAACGCCGACAACCGCTCAAGTGATGACAATAACTCATCATTTTTTTTCAAAAAATCAGATGAGCTAAAAATGGTGCCAGAGTTATGCACCTTATGTCATATGATGTGGGTGATGATGTTGAACAACTATTTTAAGTTTGAATCAAATCCATTCAGTAATAACAGAGATAGAGTGAAAGTGCATCAAAACTTTAACCTGAAAATCTAAGTGAAAAGGGGGGATAATTCATGAAATATTGGTGCCAATGTTATGGACCTTATGCCAGATGATGTGGATGATGATGAGGAATAAGTATTTCAAGTTTGAATCAAATGCATCAAGTAATTACAGATATAAGTTGAAAAAAGAGAAAGTGCACCAAAACTTTAACCAAGGTGGGGACGTGGAAAGACGCCGACGCCGGGGCGAGTAGGATAGCTCTCCTTATACTTCGTATAGTCGAGCTAAAAATCCATCCATGGATGACAAAGATATGGACCGGACACGAATGCACTATCATGAAAAATGACCTTTAACGTCTAAGTGTGACCTTGACCTTTGAGCTACGGACCTGGGTCTTGCGCACGACACGTCGTCTTACCGTGGTACACATTCATACCAAGTTATTTGAAAATCCATCCATGGATGACAAAGATATGGACCGGACACGAATGCACTATCATGAAAAATGACCTTTAACGTCTAAGTGTGACCTTGACCTTTGAGCTAGGGACTTGGGTCTTGTGCGCGACACGTCGTCTTACTGTGGTACACATTCATGTCAAGTTATTTGAAAATCCATCCATCGATGACAAAGATATGCACCGGACACGAAAATTGCGGACAGACCGACAGACTGACAGACGGTTCAAAAACTATATGTCTCCCTTCGGGGGCATAAAAAAAGTAGAGTTATGGGACATGCTTAGTGCATGTCAGATCATGACAGTGAACAAGTGTGTGAAGTTTCAATCCATTCCCATTAGTGAGCACCGAGATACCAGCTTACATACAAAACCTTAACCAAAAATTTCTAAGTCGAAAAAGGGGCATAGTTTTGTAAAAAAGCAAAATAGAGTTATGGAACCTGTCCAATGTAAGTCAGTTTATCACACTGAACAAGTGTGTGAAGTTTCAATCTATTCCCATTAGTGGTTACTGAGATACCAGCTTACATACAAAAACTTAACCAAATCGGGATGTGGACGCACTGGTGAATCCAATAGCTCTACTATTCTTTGAATAATCGAGCTAAAAATGTTTATCCTTCTTTCCAGCTACTTACTGGTCAAGTTTCATTTTAATATACAAGTCAAAACTGGACAAGTTTGAAGCTGCCTGCCCGTACAACTGTCCAATTACATTCCCAGCTCTTTCAACTATGTTTATAAAACAATCAGAATGAGTATCATGGAAACATTAATTTTTTATGTGACATCCACAGGGGTTTCACAAATTATTTCTTTATATCTGGTAGCGATCATGTTATACCTGAAACACTGGTAATCAATAGGTCATGAGTGGAATACAGTTCCATCAATTTACCATTGCCTTGCTTAAATAATGTCCGTAGGAAGAAAGGTAAGAAAAAGTGAATTCTCTTGTAATACTCCATAAAATATTTTGCCAATATGGTCAAGGTCAGACGTTAGTAAATATAATTTTGTATTTGTTCTCTATCAAACACCAGGAAATATGTATTGAGAGTTGCCCACTAAACTGCAGTAGCTGCATTTTTCAAAAGTTTCCAAGAAAAGCAAAAAACTTCCTTATTCACAAGAAACAGCTTTTTTGACTAAACATGAAGATATTTTGGAACAATTTAAAGTACTTTTGAAAAGATATTCTTTATTTAATTTGTCTTGAGTTATATTTATCCGAGCTATTTGACTTACATTTACTTACAACTGTATTGCATGACTTTTCTTAGTTTTCGTAGTCAAGTCATTACCGCAAAGTGTTATAACTTGACTTACTTCTAATTTACAAACTGATCTATTCCATCTGCATTCTTGATGCATACTGCAAAAGAGCTGTAACTAAAGTTTCATTATTTCTGCAGCATATAATGCAATTAAATTAATATCTAACAACAGAAACAAAATTACACAAAGATTAACCCTTACCCTGCTAAATTTCTATATAGAACTTGTCCATCTTTCAATTTGGACAGTACCATTGACTGTTAATAGGGGTGCATACAAAAAAAGATACTGACTGAATGACAAACAGTGCAGATCATGATCAGACTGCATGGATGTGCAGGCTGATCATGATCTACACTGGTCGCAAAAGCAGAACCATTTGTGTCCAGCAAGATAAGTGTTAAAGTGTCCATCAACAAAATCTTGTACCTCCTCTTTTGGAGGACGAACAGCACCTTTTAATTTTGGATCTAAAATACTGTGCGCAACTTTCTAAGTACATAAGCATCTGGTTAAGGGTAAAGCTGGGAAGCTGGGGACAAGTGTATGTAGTATGCAGGGAACCAATCTTTATTTTCTACAGACTAGCATAACAAATTCCATATATATTTTGTGCTGTAATGAAACAACTTACTTTTCCTCTTGAACTTTTTCATTTTCACCATGCATTTAAAGTTGCTGTCGAAAAAAATCAATTTATCATAAAGCCACAGAAACTTCTGCAACTTGATCTACACACTCCAGAAATCCATTTCAATTCCAAATAGAACAATTCTCAAAGGAGTAACAATTATTTTAAAATCACTGCATCTTTTAAACAGTTTACTTTATCACATATGCTGATATTCATTAGGTGGTCTTGTTAAAGCTGCCTTATCAGTTAAGCTTAATAGTATTGTAATTAAAGGCACAGCTCCATATCTAATGATAGAAGGCAATATTTAGTTTGCTGAAGTTTCAAAAGTATTTCAGTTAAATAAAAGCTACAGCAATGACGACTATGTCACAAAACCAGTGTTTCTGGATTCTGTACCAGAACTTCCCTAAAATAACCCAGGTCATACAGCAACACAGTCCAGGTCATACAGCAACACAGTCCAGGTCATACAGTAACTACCAGCTGTTTGTTTGTTACACCAGTGCAGTTTAGGTTATACAGCAATTGGATGTCATGTAACACCAGCACAGTTTAGGCTATATAGCAACTACAGGCTGTTTGCCTGTCGGGTTTCATGTCACAGTAACACAGTTCAGGTCATTATACAGGAAGAAAAGATTGTTTTTTGTCAGGTATCATATCACAAGGCTGGGGTTTGTTTGCCTGTTGGGTTTCATGTCACAACAATCAAGTCATTCAACAACAGTCTGTCAGGTTTCACATCTCATCAGCACAGTTTGGTCAAACAGTAACTTTCAAGCTTTAATGGTGGAGGAAGAAAAACTGTGTAAGAAGTCTTCAAAGCTCCATTTAGAGCTGATGAAAAAATGTGTTTTTCAATACTTTTTTTTCTATTAACAAGTGCTATGTAAGATTTTTCTGGAAGATGGAACTGCAATAGACAGCAAGTGTTTATGTATGTTTTGGGTAGTTACCTTTAAAGCAACCATCCTACTACTTCTAGCAATACAATGTATACAATGATCTTACATTGATTGCAACAGCTGTAAGAGAAAAACAATCTCAACACCAGGACAAATATGGCAATAACAGTCCTCACTGTATTGTCATTTGCAGTTAAAAATCCCTTGACATAGTGACAAGTATGTAATAAATCAAGAAATCAACAACTGGTAAAATACATAGTTTTAATTGCACAGTTAGATTTTACAAGTACTTTATTGAACTGTATGTCTAAATCTCCAGTAAAAGTTTCAACGTTCTGAATTTTGACACCATACATGCATCTACTCCAGCCAGTCTCCATAAGATGTTATTATGAAAGTTTTACATTATTTAATGTTTTTTCCAGGCCATTTCAGTGTGGCGCAGCACCATGCTCCTTTTCTTACGCGCCACCGTGCTGCATGCGCCATGTGCCCTTTTTATTGCCAGTTTTCTTAACCTGACATAAAGTAATGACACCTGATTGTGTATTTCATGCTTCATGCATTGCACAGTGGGTACCATGTACAAAGTGATGTAACCATGCAGACAAACGGTACTTTTGTACAATCGTTTATTAGACCGTAAATTTAATCAAAGACCTATAAAAATAGATGTATTATGTGTACCTTACACTTGGTTACAGCATTTTAAATAGGCTATTTTTATCTCAATTTCACAGATATATCCTTCCATGCTGACAATTTACAGTAGACAAATTTGAAATCATGTTCGTATTTTGGATTTAGCATTTCTGGATGCAAAAAATGCTTTAAATAAATACAAAACAGATGTATAGAATAACTAATATGATAGAATCAAGTTAAGAATAGTTAATTTTTGTTAGACATTTTCAATCTGAATTTTGTTTTGCTCCATTTGCGACCAGATTTGCGACCCAGATTTTCGGACAATTACAGTCATTTTAGTCCTGATTTTCTTGCTAAAATTTAAAACAAGAAACGCGGCAATACCACGAAACCAGGTTTTCAACACTTTTCATAAGAATAAACAAGAGTGCCAGAATGTCACAATATACGCCCGTCACAGCAAATTTCTTCACTCTAGCACCTGTATTTGCAGATGTAATTTTAATTTTGTGGTTGTTTAGTAATCATTGTAATTCTTTTGTTTTTCTAAGTCCACAAAAAAACTCCTTACCAGGTAGAGATACCTTAAAATACACCTAAAATTAGAAAGTAACAACTATGTTGTACCACAGAAAAGTGGTCTTGGTTTTTCCCTACGGTCAATTATAAAAAAGTTACAATATAAGTTATTTATAGTAACAACTAAGGGAAGTTAATCTTAAAAAACAAAATACAAAAAAAAAAATTGTAAGTCCACACAGAAATCCTTACCAGGTAGAGATTGGTCAAAATACACCTCAAAATTAGATGTAACATGCATGTTGTACTACAGAAAAGTGGTCTCGATTTTTCCCTACGTCTAGTAATGAAAAAGTTACAATATAAGCTATTTATAGTAACAACAAAGGGAAGTAATTCTAAAGAAGGGAACTGCGCAAGACACTTCGTCTCATGATGGTGTATAATTGTGCCAAGTTACATCAAAATCCCTCTATGCATGAAGATATGCTCCGGACAATGTTTTCATTCTTGTATCCTTT
This sequence comes from Mercenaria mercenaria, assembly GCF_021730395.1. NCBI lineage: Eukaryota > Metazoa > Mollusca > Bivalvia > Venerida > Veneridae > Mercenaria > Mercenaria mercenaria. Next base: position 40,448,897 of record NC_069377.1, on the reverse strand, counting down.
GACCTCTAAGTGTGACCTTGACCTTAGACCTAGTGACCTGGTTCATCAAAATCCCTCCATGCATGAAGAAGATATGCTAACCCTAACCCTAACCTAACCCTAACCCTATTTTTAGTAACAATGACCTTGACCTTGATCCCAGAAACCCCAAAATCAATCCAAAGCTACAACTTTATATAAATTTTCTATACACCAAGTTTCATCATGATAGCTCATTCCTAAGTTAAGTTAGTGACCGGAAACCCTTTTTCTATTTTAAGTAACAGTGATCTTGACCTTGACCCCAGAAACCCCAAAATCAATCCCAGCCTTTGTCTTGATATAAGCTACATACATACCGAGTTTTATTCAAATATCTTTACTGAAACAAAAGTTATTGACCGGAAACCCTTTTTCTATTTTAAGTAACAGTGACCTTGACCTTGACCCCAGAAACCCCAAAATCAATCCCAGCCTTTGTCTTGATATAAGCTACATACATACCAAGTTTTATTCAAATACCTTTACCGAAACAAAAGTTATTGACCGGAAACACCAGTTTGACGCCGCCGCCGCCGCCCGCCCGCCCGACCAACATCTACCCCAATCTAATAACTCAGGTTTTCGTTGAAAACCTGGTTAAAAATGGAAAAACAAGAAGCTGCGTTCAATAAACGCTTGATGCCCCCAGGGGCATTCTTGTCGATACAAAACAACCCAAGTCCAAAACAAGGTCAAGTTCAAGGTCAAGGTCAAACTGAGGTCAGGTGATGTCTGAAGATGAGGAATGGTCACAGGTTACATCTGCATTGGTATCAAATCATTCTAGTAAGGGGTATTGATGCTAGATGAAACAGTCCCATTTTGTTAACCTCGTACAGATGGACGGACAGGACAATCACTATATGCCTCCCGCATCAGAAGATGCCTGGGGCATAAAAAGCATTAGAAAGCAAATAAATATAACATATGATTCAGTTGTAGAGGTATTTCAAACCATTTCTCAAAAATATACTTGACAGACTCTATAAATTGTTCGTTTTAGGCTACCGTTTGAATCACTGCCTGGATTTTTTGACTTTGCAAAGTCCTTATATTATACATAAATTATTGATACTTCATTTTAAGCTCATTAGAATTGGTTCTAAGAGCTTTTTTATTGCAAAAATATATCTAATGATGTCAATGTTTTTATCAAAATTGTATTGTCTTTATGCAGGAAAACAAAAGGCCCTTTCAAATGATTTTTTTACTGATAGATGTTGCTTCTATGCTAACTATGTATAAGCCTGCTGAGACATTCTGAAAATAATAAAGAACGTAGCCAAACTTAAAATTTCAAAATCTTCTTTGGTGTCCAAAATGGATGAAATGGACACTGCAAAATGCTCCATCAAAATTCAAACCATATTCCACAAGATACATGGTCCTATTACCACTCTTGGAGTTCTTTACAAAATACGAATGATACTGTTTTATATTTAAAGAGTAATCATGGAAATCTTGTCACACCTTGTTGTCACACCTTATATTTTACGACTGAGTGATTTAAGCAAGTGATTGACCGTCTGATTTAAGGACGGATTACACCAAACCGGAAGTGACTACATGTGAAGTAGTCCAAAATGTAGTTCCATGCTATGGATGAAATCTGGTATAATGAGTGACATGAGGAGGTGCCAGTTAAATTTTTGGCTTATGATTATTGCTTATAGTATTGAGAATAGATCTAGACCATTTTCATTGTAAATTTCTTGGAATAAGTTTTATTCTTTGCGAAAAATGTCTACCTACGCGTAACTGCTAAACGGCTGTTTTCATGGGGGCATTTTTAGAGGGTGATGTTTCTCAGAACAGATTATTTTTCTTATATTCAACATAACATGTCAATATTTTTCTATTTTTGATAAGAAGACATGTTATACTAAATGACCATATATGGTTTTCATATCATTGAAATGCTCTCAAGTGCTGAAAATGAGGTCTGAATGTTTTGTTAATATGAAATAAATAAGGAATTGAATTGGTAGAATGTAACCATTTGAGTGGCAAACAATTGGAATTAGACAAAAGACTTATTGATTATAAGTGATTAGTTGCTACTGATGATTTAGCGTATGAAATATTGAATAATTTAACTATAATAAAATGATTGCCCTTTTTGTTGCAACCACCCGCTGAAAAGTGCCCCTTTGATCCAACAGCACCATGCCCACTTTAGGTCCTGGAAAAAAACACTATGTTTTTCTGTGTAATAAGCAATTGGCAATCTGAGAACCAGCTAACACCTATCAATGGCATGCCCTAGTATATGTACTATCCTATGTGCTTTAGCATGGAATACAGTTACATTAAACAAAAATAAGTCTAGATCTTTGGAAAATGCAGGAAAGACACTAATGGAAGAAAATCTAAAACACAACCAAGATTCCTGTCACTATGGGTATAATTGTTTTTATATTTATTAATTTGACCCTTGACATTAATTACTGTATGGCTGGTTATATGGATGTTGTTCAGAATCTGGCCAAGAAATGTATTGACATAAGGGAAACAACTGAGATTTAAACCAAAAATGGTGCCAATGATTTCTCTCCCTTGCACTGGGAGGCCATATATCCCAACACTAACTTATAAGCTAAAACTGACAGACTCTGGATGAGTATGCACTGATTTTCCCAAAATCTTATAATTTAAACACTTGTTAACTTTGCACTAATTCTTCCCTTTAACTTTACTAAAGGTGACGTGGGAAATGTCTGCCATACACATATGAAAGAACTGATGTTATCATTAAACAAACCGATTTGACTGGTATTTGGGAGGCTTTCCTGCCACATATTTTCATTTAACTCGAAGCAAAAGTTTTAGTTACAGTTGTCTGTAACCCCAAAATGTCTACAGTAACAGATTTATTTCATTGCTTTCAAATTTACATATGGAAATGTAAAGATGACTTTACTTAGCAAATACAGTATAACAGTGTCTTCTGAAGAACAAATCACACAGGAATTTCCTTGTATTTGCATCTTTAACCTTTAGCCTGCTAAATTTCTTAAATGGACTGGTCTATCATTCAATTTGGGCACTTCCATTTATTATTCCAAGGGGTGTTCACTAAAAATTTACTGACTGAATAGCGAACAGTGCAGACCATGATCAGACTGCACGGATGTGCAGCCTGATCTTGGTCTGCACTGGTCGCAAAGGCAAAATCACTTGCCACCACCAGGCTAAAGGTTAAATTTTTCTTCCAACCCAGACTTGAATCCCATAGGGGAAAAAAAGCTTTCAGGCAAGCAAAGTCAAGTCACTTTGAGGAACTTGCAGAAAATCTACAATATTTTGAAAACAAGACAAACTTTACAAACCTAAGGACATTATATTTTTCAATATTTAACAAAATTGTAAGCTTACCAAATTTACTGTGTGCACCATTGAAACTCGTGTTAAAAACTTCAGAATGGCTGCCAGATCGTGGCATTGTCTGTTTATCAAACTCTGTCTCTATATCTTCGACATAAATCTCTGTAACAAACAACAATATTATTAATGTGCATTCAGCACTTGTGTAGTGTATCTTAAATATTTACATTTGCAGTCTTTTGTAAAAAAAAAAATTATCTAGTTTCAGACACTTCACTACTTTTGGGTTTGTGGACCCGTAATGACACTCGGCAATGTCCCTGTGATTGCCTATTCTCCTTAGGCAACTCGACATTCTTCGGATGTAGAAGCAGCTGAACGTGCATTTGCCTTTCTGTAAAAACTGGAAAATGCTGAAATCACTTACAGAAAGTACGTAATTGACCAACTGGCATTAAGGGTCTACTAGCTTGAAGGCACACACAATGTTATCCATTCATTTATCTTGTTTCATATGCCATGCTGTTTCACATGTTATATTTCTGTATGATGGGCATTGATTTTTAATAATCCATACATGTGATCTCCCAGGCGGGTCAAAATCCCTAATCTCCTCATTGCCTCCTGTCCCCTACCAAAAACATAATTCACCCGCTTTGTAATAATTTTCAGCTTTCAGTTTTTTTCTAGTGACAATGACTTGGTTGATAATTACTGTGGACTGCCAAACATGTTTACACTGTAAATCAAAGCATTGCCAAATATTGTGTATTATACATGTGTGACATGCATGTAGTTTGCGGAAATATTTGTTTTTCCCAGGTGATTTTTGGTAACATGATTGTTTGTTTTGATTTGGCAAGGGATTACACAAGGGCTTAATGATAGAAACGGATAGAGGAAGTGATTGTCGGATAACTGGCTGTTATTAGTTTAAATCAATCTCCTTGTCAATTAACTGACTATTATTTAATCAATCTCCTTGACAGCCTAGTGGTAGAGCGTCTGCTTTGAGAGCGGGAGGTCGTGGGTTTGATCCTCAGCCGCATCATACCAAAGACGTGAAAAATGGTACCAGTAGCTCCTCTGCTTGGTGCTCAGCATTAAAGAGAAACTGGATTCTCTTCTCTCATACCATTGTGGCGGTGGATTCCATCAGGAATGAGGTGTCGAGAGTGATTAATAAGTTGTAGATCTTGCTTCACAATCAACCTAATATAAACTAGTATAAATCATTTCAATCAATAAATGTCAGATGTTTTTCCACTTTTGCAGACTTGTGAAAAGGATGATATTGGGAGTCATAGCAAAATTTTATTTACAACTTTTGGATAAAGATAGAGAAAAATGTCAGGAAAATCATTAATTGCTTTCAAAATGCTTAAGCGTCCATGCGCTCCCTTGGGTCCTAAGCCCAAGACATTATATACATTACAATGTTTGATAATGAATGGAAAAGGGATCTTAAGTGGTTAGATGTTAGTGTCTGGGGTAGTGGATATGGATATTGTGTTACGTGGGAAAGAGGACATCACTTATTAACTTACATGAAAAAGAAAAGTGAGATAATAATTATATTCAATAAATGTGCTACTTGTAAAAAGTTGTTAAAATACTATATTGTATTCTTTTAGTATTTAAAAGCAGAATAAAAAATAACATAAAATTTTGGACTTTGTATCTAAATTGTACGTTCCTGCATTAATTTATGACGATAAAAAACTTCCAATTTTGAGACCCCAACTCCTGCTGAAAAAAGTAAACATCAAGTTTTGGGATTCCACCAAACATGTACTGCAAGGATATTGTATTATTATTAATAGGGGATGAAAATCCCAGAGACGGTAACGTCCGTATATAGTTATTCGTCTGTGTTTTCTGCATATACTGAGGCAATTTTTTCGATGTTTTCCGGTTCCGGTTTATATACACACTGCAGACTGGTTGTCTGCATGAACATCCGAGCACCCCGAATCAGTCACAGGAATTCGTAATCCGGGCCAACATGATCCTTTACTTCTTTTTTGTAATGAAAACTGTACATGCAAATGAAAAACATTTTTAAAACAGTAAGGAAGTGTAAAGGCCGTCAAGTTTCTGCGTGGAGTGCAAACAAACAAACAAAAAATTCCTAAAGCCAGTGCGAGAACGCTGAATGACGTCACCGTCACGGCTTTCTGTAAATTTTGCAAAGTATGATATTCGCTGCAAGAGGTATGATGACACTAAATGTAAACTTCACTGTTAGTTTCTTTTGGGTGTTGAATATTTCTTTGTAAGTAGTTATATAAAAGATAAATCCCCATGCTAGGCGGTGCCTTCAGGCCTTAATTCATATTATATTTGTCATAACCTCATACTGACCAAATGCTTAAGTTTGTGTCTGTCCCATGTGGCATCCTATAATACACTGTTATGACATAAGGTAAGTAATGTTCTTACAGCAACAGATACATTTATATTCCACCATCTCACATGGTTCTGTTATTTCCCTAGAGCTGCAATTATATTCATACCCCACCCACCTATTTATTTACAGAACTGATGTGTGGAAATTGTTTTGGAACATGCATATAGCCGAGTCTTGAATCAATACAATGAATATTGCATTTAAAAATGAATAAAGCCACTGCCATTACCAAATTAATCTTAATGGAATCAAATGTGTTAATTTATTTACGCCGAATCCGCTAACACGATAAACCGGAAGTAGACTTGTAAGTTTTTGTGACATCTGGCGGGAAAGTAACGGGGAATAATCAGTACAGTGATGATTTGGTCTAAGGGGAGTAAAACTTGCAAACCCTAAAACTGGTATTACATTGACTGTTTCCCTTTAAGTTAGTCACGAGCACAGGAGCAGTTTGAGTCTAAATGCAAATTCACTGTATGAGGACTTTCTTGATAAGCTCAATTTACAGCAAATAGTCGATCCCCTACAGGAATAAGAATCCACAACAGTAAAACCATCCCAAGCCGTCATGATATGTAGTCTTACATGAATTTAATGTTAAAATAAGCACAGATAATGTTTCAGAATCAACAATGGCTCAGAGTCAGATACCATCCACGTCTCCTCTGGTGTGCCCCAGGGATCTTTACTCGGCCTTTTACTTTTCCTTATCTATATAAATGACCTTCCTGAGTATGCTTCTCACTCAAAAGTCCGCCTCTTCGCAGATGATACTGCAATTTATCTTTCTCTCACTCCAAATACCTGCAAGACGACCTCAACCAGCTCCAGAAATGGGAATCACTATACAACATGAATTTCAATCCATCTAAAGGTCAAGTCATCCACATTACAAAAAGAAAAACGAAAATAGACACCAAATATACACTCCATAACACCACATTAGAAACAGTTTCATCAGCAAAATAACTTGCTGTCACAATCTCAAATGACTTAACATGGAACAAGCACATAGATAAAATCACAAAAAAGACAAATCAAACACTAGAATTTCTCAGGTCACCACATACCAGTGTGGGTATCGGACAAATTGAATCTGTGCAGAGACGAGCTGCTCAATGGGCAAAGCGCAACTATGGACGCACGACATGCTGACTACCCTAAACTGGAGACGACTTGATCTACGTCGTACAGACCAACGACTGCATGGTTATGGTGTATAACATCACCCATAACTTAGTTGCTATTTCCCCAGAATTCCTCAGAATGTTTTTTACATTATCTACCTTTTCTGAGAAAAATCAATATTTCGGTCAAAAGTTGTTGGGTGGGGGGGGGGGGGGGGGGGCGACCATATACTGGCTTCCATGCTATCAAATTGAGGTTGGTCGGAGGGGTCCTCCCTGATCCCACCCCACCCCCTGCGTCTATGGATAACACCCATACACAGGACTCTTATCCTAATGTTAGAAATTTTTAGTTGAGGAGCGTGGGCTCGAACTCAAGAACCCTGGTTTCGTAGTCAAGCATGTAACCACTGGACCAATGCATCCGCTCTTCAATGATGTATAAACAATATTGTACTATATATACATTATGTTATAACACAACACTTGTATTAAAATTTGCATATACAAAAATCTACAGTTGTTGATTGTTTGTAACATCTATAAATACCAAAAAGTATTTTATTTCAATTTTGATAACATTTCATTTTGAAAGTGACGGTAACATATTAGAAAAAATGTAAGAAATCATCATATTAAAGGGAAGTAATTCTGAAGAAAATATACCAACATTTTTTTTGACTGTGTCCATATGACATATGAGTTTATATAAAAAATTTTTACAGACTGGACAGGAAGATAACAATGTTGACTTTTGACCTTCAGGTGTGACCTAAACCTTTGTACTAGGGGTTTGGATATTGCACATTACACATTGTCTCATTTGGGGAACATTTATGTCAGGTAAAATTAAAATCCCTAAATTGATGACAGAGTTCAGGACCGGAAAGGAAAAAAAATCTCCTAAACAAGCAATTTGAATCGGTATTTTCCAAACCTCAACCGCTCATTAAAAAAAATATGTAAGGAAACACCTAAAATGCGTAAGATTTTAAAATCTGACGAAGGTGTTGACACATTACTTCTAGAGTTATCACCAAACAAAGCCTGACGCATAAGAGCTACACCTAGAGACATCACGAATCCTCCCTAAAATCTTTAACCTATCCACAGAAACAGGTATTGTCCCACCAGATTAGAAAACTGCAGTCGTCTCGCCCACATATAAGAAAGTTCCAAAACCAGTAACGATAGGCCAAACTAGTGGAGCATATTTTGGTTTCAAACATTATGACATATTATTATAATAATGACCTGCTTAGCCAGTACCAGCCTAACTTTCGATCTAAACATATCTGTGAAACCTTTGACAACATAGAAAGTTGTGAACACAGAGATGTTACTGTTATAATAAGGGTGATAACAATACTTTAATACACAAACTTGAACAGCTGGAACTCTACTCTCTGGCATCACAGTGGAATAAGTCATTGCTAAAGGCCCGCACTCAACGTGTTGTAGCATACGGCTACACTTCAGAAAAAATCTTGGGATTCCCTAGGCTCCATTACCATTGTCTCTTTCTTTCCTGCACAAATGATCTTCCTGCCTCCATAAAGACTAAAGTCAGACTGTTGACAGATGATACTACAGTATATCTAACAGCCAAATCGTCATCAGACTCGCAAACCTTACAAAATTATCTGTAAGCTCTTGAATAGTGGGAACAGACGAAATTCAACCCTTATAAGTGCGAGGTGTTGCGAAGAACTATAGGATCAAGAACCATCATATTTTCCCCTACGTTCTACATGGCATCAAAGAGCTACAAAATAAATCAATCTGTTTTATACTTCTTTGATGGCACTGAATTAAAAAGATCTCACCTGGTAACTCCATATCAAGAATAGTACACCAAAAGCAAATTAGTCCTCTCCATCTCATCAAAAGAAATGTCAAGAAATACAATGAGGAATTAGAATAATAAGTTATAACACTCCAACTGAATATTGTTCATTTTGTTAACCCATGGCAGAAGTCCCTAACAAACAAAACATAGACAAGATAGAGTTATTCTTACACACGGCATATTCGTTTTATAGTTTCGGACAAAGATGTTATGAGGAAATAATAAAAACGTTAGTAAGATAAAGTGCATTCCCTAAATGGTTTCTACCATTGTATGAAGTTTTAATAATTCTTTCACTAGTTTACGAGTTACGGTCCGGGAAAGCATTACAGACGAACAACGTACAGAAGGACGGATACCATTGTCATTTCCCCCTCACAGGTATGCATATGTGAAACAAAAAGGAATGCAAAACACATACCAGTAAGTATCTTGGTTAAGAACTACAGTCATTTGTACCTTTTATTAACAACACATACCACCTTCCTGTACGTAAACTCCTTCACCGAAAACCTGTTTCGCTTTTTGTAAAAGAATAAGGAAATAGCGGCGTTAGATCATTAGCTCTGGGCTCCTGGACTGTAATGCTATCTGTAGCTATCAAATTTCTTTTGGCTGATATAAATCAGGAGACCATGGCCGTCTGTGCAGGAGGATTTTAGCCGGTATCAAACCTCATCAAAAACTCAGGCAATTTCACTGAGCCACCACCCACTGTACCCCTTGTTTGCCTTTTAAATTGATATACCGATATAACTTACTTGGTGTCCGACACTTGTCAATGCGCAATGTTTCCTCTGAGTTGGATCTCCGACATGCTATCTCCATAGCAACCTAAAGGTAGAAAACATTAGAAACATGTATGACGCAAGAAAGTACAATATGTTTGATCCTTCCAATCCCACGTGACACAAACTTGAATTCCACACACACCATAATATTGTGATTAATACTCGTATTTTGTCATAATAAGATACATTTTGGTCTAGACAGGAAATTACAGTATAAATGAACCATTTTACTAATCGCGACCTTAAATTTGGAGACAGCGGATTCTGTGCAAGGCAAACCCCAAAGGTTTGATAAATACTTCTGCCAAGTTTGGTGGGGGGGGGGGGTCCCTTGGTCGACTGATCAAGGTCCGTAGTTCGACTTCAGACAAATGTTACTCTAAGCCGTATAAAGAAGAGGCAAACATTTGAACAATGTAACGTCACTTAGTGATTACAAAATATGGTAATTACAAAAGTATGTCAAATACAAAAAAATAAATGTAGAAAGTTAATTAAAAGACAATCAAGAAACATTCATGGTGTAAACGAAACTTGACAAACAGTAACATTTTTTATTATTAAAAGCATGTACGCATACTTGTATCGTCGCTATATACATGTTGAACTTTAAAAAGGACGGTTCTGTTCTATGATAACACTATGAAGTGTATTTCTTTAAACAAGCGCATACAAAATATAAAATTTATTGTGTTCATAACAAGACGTCAATAAGAAAAACTATTCAAATAGCAAACAGAACAAAGTACATACCGCTGAAGCCTCCACTGCAGCAGATAGATACTTTTGTCTCTCAAAACAGCTCATTTTCCATCCGTGTCTTCCTCTAACTTAATGCTTGTAGCAAAATCCCACATGTCACACATTTATTTATCTCTCAAAAGTCACAAATACCTTGTGGTATAAATTCCTCTGAAATGAAATAAAAACATATATGGTTTGACATTAATAAAATAACTGTAACACTATTGCCGTATGCGTCATATATTGAATTATTTTGACTGAAAAGCCGCGTTGTTGGCAAGACTACGACAGCACAAAATGTCATGTCCGTTTTTGCAATTGCCAGGTATAAAGTTTCACAACGCAATGGATGTTGTGAGATACAGCAATAATAACGGGAATTAGTTTTATACATGTAAGGTCGTGAAGATAAAATTTATTTGCAAATCTTTTTCTTTATAAGAACCGGGTCTTTGTAGATTTTTGGATATTCTTGGAGACTTCGCGAGGTGAAATGGAACGAACAGACAGTCCCATCAAGGTTTAATCAATGTTTAAAAACCAGTTAGGACTTTTAAAATGCAATCGTCTTGACATAGGAGGGACAGCCTGAAGAAAGAATAGAACGTTTTTTGCTGTCTGTGCCTCAACTATCTTCAGTTCTTTCCAGTAAGGTAAAACGGGTTCCTGTAGGCTTCACTCGTGGTGCGATATGTGTAAAAACTTTTGTTAGTCACAAGTTTCAGTTTCTCCATTCTTAACGACGTCCATTTTTTCTCTATCACGCTACCGCTCTTAGTATGGAAAAGCACAGTGCCTACTTTACATCAAGAGTCCCCACTCGATAAAATGCCATTGTATTTGTTATAAGGCGTCAATGTTTAATTGTATATATGGGTGGTCTCAAACTGTAGCTTCATACTCCTTGACTCCAGTGTCTAGAGTGGCGTAGCCAACCACTTTAGTCCTTTAGGTACCTTCAGATAAAACCATCCGCCCACTTAGCTTAACATGGAGAGCGCAGATCTACGGATCGCAGGGTCGTGAGTTCGATCCCCGGGCGAGGCATGTTCTTGACGATTTGAGAGAAGACATTGTGTCTGAAATCATTAGTCCTTCACCTCTGATTCACGTGGGGAAGTTGTCAGTTACTTAAATTGCGGAGAACAGAAACCCGTAATACAAAAGGACGGACAGAAAGGAACGACAGGCACTAGTACATAACATTAAACATTTCATTAAAATTAAAGATTTTTAAGAAAGTAAATTTCCGATTGACCTTTTTTACAGGTACATAAATTATGTAACAGATGTTAGGAATTGTTTGGCAAAATGGTTTTACACACACAAAGAAAAGATTGTTTAATTAACACCTTGATGACATAATGGTGCCAAAAATTCAGTATGCTTATGTTTACCGTGTAGGTCCAGGATTTAATTAAAAGTTTCAAGTTTATTAGCAATCGGCAAAACATTTGCCTTTGGCCATTTACAATAGTGATAACTTATGGCAAAGACAACAAATATATACACAAGACAATTTACAAAAAGCAAAAGCACATAAACGCACAAATACAATTAACGATCAGTAGACATATCAAAATCAGTTTTCAAGAGTATTTTTACGTAAGCATAGCGCTTCTTTCACAAATCTTGCAATATTTAGCAACCGTGTTCTATTTTGTGTTGACATTAATGCATTGAATTTTTGTATGCTAGGCCAGGAACATCGACCTAGATACTTTAATCTGACACAATGATACAGAGGGCAGCATAAGATAAAGTGGTATTCAGATTCTATCATATTTTGTGAACATAATTTGCATAATCTGTTTTGTCTGTCAACATTATTGTATCTACCTATTTCAATTTCTAAAGAGTGTGAAGATAATCGTATACATGTTAATTGTTTTCTTAATTTATCGTTTGCTATAACATCGAGATATTTTTCGAAACAAAAATCATTCTTATATTTACAATAATAATCTAATTTTGGCATAGAATTAATACAGTCCCTCCAGTCTTGGACAAATTGATCTCTTATCCTTAATTTAAACAAGTTGTCATAGTTCATACTTCTATCAAAATTGAGTCTAACATTTGCAAAACCAAGGTGATCAACAATTGAATTTAATCTACTTGCCCAGCAAACAGTAGTAACATTATTACATAAATCATTATACATTGAATACACAGGTGTGTTATTATTTTTCATCATCTTTATCCAAAATTTAATAGCCCTTTCCTTACAAATAACAGACAAAGGAAATCTACCAAGTTCGCCTAACACAGCATAATTTGGAGTTTGGTATTTTACACCAAGAATGTATTTACAAAAACGTATATGTAATTTATCAACATCTTTGTAATTATAAATACCCCATACTTCACAGCCATATGTTAAAATAGGAACGATCATTGAATCAAAAAGTGATAGCTTAGTTTTAATATCAAGTTGTAATTTATCAAATACACACAACAGATTATTGTACGCCCTAAGGGCTTGATCGTGTAATGCTCTAACCGCATTTGCCATATTTCCATTGTACGTAAATTTAACACCAAGATATACAAAATTATCAACAATATCAACTTTTTCATTATTTATGTAAAATTCTGGATAAACATTTTGTTTTCGTTTTTCAAAAACACAAATCTTAGTTTTATTCACATTGATTTTAAGTCCCCATTTTTCAGAATAATGATGCACAGCATCTATCTGAGCTTGTAAACTACCAGGATCAGTGGTAAACAGAACTATATCGTCGGCAAATAAAATCATATACATGGATAACAAATCATAATCTTTGTCAGTTAAGGTATTAAAATCAATATTTTCAACAATGTCATTGATGAACAATATGAAAAGTAAGGGTGACAATGGTTCGCCTTGTTTTAATCCAATTGTTACGTCAAAAAAGTTAGACATATTCATAGAACTATACATTTTAACACATGCTTGTACATTTTTATATATGCATTTTATCATATTGGTCATTTTACAACTAATTCCTGTTTGTATAAGTTTTGTCCACAGTGCATCTCTATTAACGGTATCAAAAGCTCTTTGATAGTCAATAAAGATGCACCACAGTTTAGACTTTTTTGATAACACTTTTTGTATAACAGCATGTAATATGAAAATAGCATCTGCCGTAGACCGACCATCACGAAAGCCATATTGGCTATCATTAAATATATGTTCACTTTCGCACCATTTATTGATACGGTTTCTTAATATCAACGAGAAAATTTTTCCAATAACATTTACTAAGGTAATTCCTCTGTAATTTGAGGGGATATTTTTATCACCCTTTTTATAGATTGGACAGATGACACCCTTAGACCATGCCTCAGGATATATACAATTATCATAAATGTAGTTGAACATTGTACATAAAAATGGCGATATTACACTATTTGCATCTATAAAGAAATCAGAAACATTTTTATCCAAGTCACAGCTTTTATAACGATTCAGAAGACGTATAGTTTTTTCTACTTCTTCGATTGAAATAGTTCTATCAAGACATTCAATATTAACAGGCTCATCACGTACATGTTTATCACATCATCATTCACATGGTCCTGATTTTTATTGGATATATTTTCGAAATGATTTTTAAACTCCTCTAGACTAACACTGGAATCAAGACTATTAGTTGATTTATACTTTTTAACATACTTCCAGAATTTACGTGGTGCTTTTTTACTCAAATTAGCCATATTTGCTTTTTCTTTATTATAGAATTTATATTTAGCATCTCGTTTAACCTTTGAATATTCATTTCTACACTCAAGCATATATAATCTGTTTTCATCAGATTTTACAGTAGACAGTCGACGTTTAGCATCATAAAATTTATTCTTAGCAATTTTACAATCATAGTTAAACCATAGCGACTTCCGCTTCTTTGGTTTTGGACTATTACTGAAAGTTTTACCATAGCACGAATAAGAAATATCAATACAGTATCTGAAAAACATTTCATACATTGATCGATATTATATTCTCCACTCAACAATTTATCGTTGATTTCTTGAAAAGTATCACATTTATTTTGTACGCTATTAATAAACTCATCTGTTCGGGACGTGTCCCATATAATTCTATCAAATTCAACGTATTCATTATAAATGACATTCATACAACGCACAAAGAAAACGTCAAAGGACAATGATCAGAAAATTCATTTATATCAAATACACACATATTATTTACATTTTTATAACAATCAGGACTTGAAAGTACATAATCCACTAAGCTAGATACCGGTTTATTCCGGTATATAGTATTGTAAGTACACCTGCCCTCCTCTTTACGACCATTTAATATGATAAGATTATTCTCTTTACAAAGAGTCAAAAGTTTTGACCCGTAATTATTAAAACCATTATCAAGATTTTCACGGTCGGGTAAATCATACGCAGACACGGTTTCGGGAATATCAACGAATCGGTCTAAATTTAGGTCATCTATATAATCAGGGTCAGTGCGGGTACGACTATTTAGGTCACAAGAACGTAAAGGTCACCTTTATCAGAATAGAGTCGTATATCCGAATTCAAAAGTTCAAAAAAGTCAACTTCATATAGCACCGAATTAACATTTCTATAGACCGCAGAATCCTCTGGTGGAATGTAGCAAATACAAAAATATGAATCTTTGCTGGATTCTAAAAACCCTTTATCCAATTTGAGCCAAATAATACCCCTATGGTCAATTTTATCAACACTGAAATGACTTTTATAACATGTTTTGTAATAAACAATTACGCCACCACTATAACGTCTAGCATTTTTATTAGATTTGGGGCGTGGACAATTTATACATTCATACCCATCAATATTAACATCTTTAAAAGAAGCGTTCCAAGTTTCAGTAAAAAGCAATACATCATAGTCACAAACAAATTTTAAAAAATCATTATCGTGTAATTTCGCAGAAATACCCTGCACATTCCACAATAAGAAAGTTAAATGTCCCTGATCTACTTCCTAAATCTCACTGAAGCCAGAGGATGACACAGTTTCTACAGTATACATTTTATTCTCTATATAGAGTTTGTCATGTGCCAGATATGCTGATTTTCCGGCCTTTTTGGCTTTTATCATTGCCGGAAGTAGTAATTTTCTGCGATCCTGCACTGATTTTGTGAATTGGTCAGAAACGCTGATCTTCGGTTTCGTAGGTTTGGCTGGCGGTTCATCTCCGCTCACAGTACTGGTCGCCCCGGTAGTCACGTCGGTCCTGGAAGAGGGTGGTGCCGACGAAGCACCGGAAGTGAGTGGCGCGCCAGACGAGGACTTAGCAGCCTCGTGGTACGCCTTCCATAGTTCCTGCGATCTTTGTTTCACCAAAGTTTATCAGGGTAGTGGTTAAACATAACCACCACAGGGCGAGTTTTATCCTTGTTATACTTTGGGGAGAGTCTATGGGCTCTTTCAATTTTGATCGAGTCATGAGCATCAAGAATACCAAGGGTATCTCGCAAATAATCCAGGACAAAAGAAGCACAATTTTCAGTTTTTCTCAATTCATAAGTTTTTTGTTCAGGAAAACCATGAAACAGGAGATTGCATCGCATCGAACGTGATCTTAGATCATCGATATCATCAGACACCGATTTCAAAGATTGAAACTCTGCAGAAATAGAATTTATTTTTTCGCGTTCAGTTTGTAATGTTTTATCAAGTACCGATTGTCTAATTTTGATTTCGTCACTAGTTTGTGTGTCAAAAGCCCGGCTTGCCTCGATATCCGTCAATCTCGATTTTATATCAGTATTTGTCGATTCAAGGGAAGTAACTCGAACATCCATATTTGCGATTTTATTTGACAGTGTCGATAATTTGTTTTCAATAGAGTCTAATTTATTCAATCGAGTGTCAAAAGAATTCAGCCTTTCAACAACAAACTGTTGAAATTTCTCTGTTGAATTTTGAATTACAGACTGCTGGGACATCTGGGGGGAATATTGCGGCTGCTGCTGCGATTGATACTGCTGCATTGGTTGCTGCTGGAGCGGGGGTGGGGGAGGGTGGAATGATCCTGGGGGTGGATTGTAGAAAGTGTCAGCTGGAGTCTGGTATGAGTTTAAGTTGCTCACATTTGCCATGTTCATTGGTTGTATATAGCCTTGAGATGACATGTTATTGCTATTTGTAGCAGTATCTACCAATGGCGATACTTTATCATTCGTGCGTTTCACGGGGGTGTCAGCTGAATTGTCAGGAGACGGTAACGCTCTCTTATTTTTATTTTTATTATTTTTCTTTGTAGAAGGCATTGATTATCAATTAAACTACTAGTATTATGTATATGTATACACTGATCACACTGGTATAGTTCGTAAATCCTAAAATTACTCCCATTCATCGAATACAGGGAAAGAAAATCCGCCTCAGGTCCTTAGGACAAAAGATATCTAAATTTATCACAAAAAGCACAGCTAAAAATAAATCCTTTGTTCACGTTTCGATAAATTTTGACAAATTTTCCATCAAATTCCTTCAATATCCTTCTATATCTCCATTAATTTCCAAATTCCAAATTCCAACCACAAATATACACTGTAAATATATTTACGTCCATTTTGGTATAACTTTTATAATAAACAACTCCTTAGAACTCAAGAAAAGTCAAGTTTTTTACGAGCCATTTGAAACACAACTTTCTTGCCATAAGCATACAGATGAATAATAATTAAGTCTGCACGCACATTCATTGATTTTATCTCACAGTATTTGTTAGCATTACGAAATGCAGATAAAATATGATTTGAGAAATAATTCAGGAATGTCATGCAAGATTTTAATGGTGAATGTATACAGTTTCATATTAAAGAAAACTTATGACTTCAATTTACTCTTTGATATCATTTTAATGTGTTGTTCTCCAGAAAATGTCCCTTTACACTGATTAATGTGCATACAAACATCAGTTAGGCATTGGTGGGACGATGTAACAAAATGACGTTTAATTTTAGGTTATATTATTGCATTCTAAAAATGATCATGGGTATATGAAACTCAAAACTCTTCTCAATAAAAAGAGACGAAAACTGCATGTGTCTACAGGATATTGCAAGTCTAAGTAAACTTTCATATTACTTTTGGTTGGGGTCAAATGGGGGTCAGGTGGAAGAAGGGATAATATAAAACTGCATTAAGAAACCCTAGATAAAAGAAACTAAAATGAAATAAACTATTTTCATTTCTTGTTTTTGGGAGGGATTGGGAGTGGGGCTGCATGAGGGGGCGAGTTTAGCGGGGTTGATTGCCAGAGTAGGAGGGTTTATACCCCTCCCCACCCCCCAAAACCGCTTGGGTGGTTCCGATACTCTCACTCCCTGTTGGATATTTATCCTTGTTTTTCCACCCCTTTGATATGGTGCTTGCTTTTTAATTTTGTCTTTTGGATGTTTCTGTGATATACAATAAACTCAAATCCCATTTCTAAATTCCAGTTTGTTTAGTTCTGCCCACTGTTTTCTCGTTTACGGCAAGCCCATTATTTTAACCATACGTCGCTTGTCATGGAATTACACACTAGTGTATTACTGAATGTTGCATGTGGATACAACTGCGGATGTCCCTATAATTTTTTTTGGTACTTGTAACATGTGCAAATGTTGAGTTCTACTCAACCCAGGGCTAGAGGGCATGGACGGCAGCATGCGTTTCCACTACCTTCTATGAACAGGCTCAATCAAACCGGGCCTGCAACATTTTCATTTTTGCCGTGTTGAGTGACCTGTGGAGTTTCTACTTTTTCCATTTTAAATTTGTCGAAATATTTCCGTTTTGCCAACTATTTAGATAATTTTCGAGGAACATATTGCATCACAATTACATGTTCATACAGCGGAAACTAATATTATTTGTGAATGTCAGTCATCAGTCGCGACAGGCTGCCTTTATTCGCCGCATAGATTCCCAAAGTATTTAGACATGAAAAAAGCCTTAAATTTGATTGACAAGAACTTATCACTTCATAAAGTAAATTTGTATAAGTTCTGAGATGCAACATTAAATCGTTTTAAAGAAAATCTAGAAAACAGGATGTAAGTGGAAACATGGAAACATGCATTCGGATATAGACACAATAAAACCAGGTGTGATTCAGGTGTCATTATATGATCATTTACGTCATATTTTCTATGTAAATGATATACCTTTTCATACAAAGAAATAAAATATGGACATGTATACTGACGACACAAATATGCATTCATCAGATAAAAAGAAGAAGAATAAATACAGACCATTTTAAAATGCACCGCTGACAAATAAATACGTGATACAAGCTAAACGAAATGACAATAAAACCGGCGAAGACAACAACTTGTATTTTGATAGGATCCAAGGGCAAACTGAAATTCTTTATTGAGCATATAACAAGCTAAATCGCAAATATTGCTGAGTCTCTTCATTGGTCAGAAGGGGAAGGTTTATCCCTACTTTCCGAACAGGAAACTTGATACTAAATATAGTAATTTCACTATTTTTTTCTTTGTTTCTTTAGAAGACCCGGTGCATAAACATACAGGATTATAAATTTATAATAGACCAGCAAATATAACAAACACCGAGTCCAAGTACGGGTAGACTTTTAACAGCCGCCATATAGTAACAAACGATGCTGTTGTGATAGTTAGTTAATAATATCTATAAGAAGATTTGGAAGCATGGAGCGCAACCAAGAGAAATAATGGCAAACTCGGTTTGACCACAGCTTGGTCGATGATTTGGCAGGCTATATGCCCGGTATAGACTCTAATCGTAGTATGTGAAAACTCAACAATCACCTTGTATACCACAGCTTGGTCGATGATTTGGCAGGCTATATGCCCGGTATAGACTCTAATCGAAGTATCTGAAAACTCAACAATCA
The DNA here is from genome assembly GCF_021730395.1 of Mercenaria mercenaria. Taxonomy (NCBI): domain Eukaryota; kingdom Metazoa; phylum Mollusca; class Bivalvia; order Venerida; family Veneridae; genus Mercenaria; species Mercenaria mercenaria. Next base: position 40,429,753 of record NC_069377.1, on the reverse strand, counting down.
CCTTGTATTGGTTACAGAGGTAAAGTGGTATAAAAATTAGCTTTGACCTAGTAGTTGTTTATCCAACTGAATAATTATCAAATAAATACAAATAATACTGATAAAATTATAAGAAAATATTTCTGTTTAATTTGATATTATAATATTTCCTGTGACTTATAAGGCAAAAATAGATTTCCAAAATATAACGTAATATCTAGAAAGCCTGTCGTATATCCTTTAATAAACCCTACTATGAATAATTCAATATGATAATTACATGTATATTATATGAAGAAGGAAGAATATTGGCGACTTCAATGTAGGGATCTGCAAAATACAATACGTCCTAGGAAACTTACATAATGAATGTCTGGTGGTTAACAACGTTTCCTTGCGTTTAGGGAATACAGAATCGATAGGTTTTAGTTCTAAACCTTGATTATATCCCCAGTTCAGCTTGAGTATTACATGCAATGGGACTAATATAATATTCAAGCAATAAATAAAGTTAATTATGTGATGAATGTGATGAAAAGGTTAGTGATTAAGGAGGCAAGTCTTAGGTTAAACTTTCTACACTGAAGAATTAAGCTACTGACTTAATACACCAGAAAACTATTGGTCATGTCACGTAATTTACAATGTCACTTCGATTATACCAGTTCTTATTTTGACACCCATCTAGAAACAATAGGTTTCCCTCAATAAAACTTTACATTTTTTTTCTGACCACCTATAACCTGTCTCAGATTCACGGACACCCTGGAGGGACATTTATTATTTATGAATTATATCTTATTTTTAAGTTATAATTTATTAGTTATAACTTATTAATTATACATACGTAACTGACTGTATGCTCCAATGGCATTTTGGTAGGAAACTGAGTGAAGCAGACGAAAAGAGGACGAGTAAGCAGGGCGACAAGCTGTTACAGCAGGCTTGCATGATCGTTTCCCCCAAACCTACAGTTATGATTTTAACTTATTTATTTGATATTGCTTATTATTTACTTATAATTCATTACTTGTTATTTATAAGTTATGGACTATAACGCACTATCAGACATTCTGTATGGCGGGAGATATTTGGGTTCAGAGAGTATATATAAAAAATATTCTATTTACTTTCTTGACTATCAAGTATTTAATGACTATCTGTGATACGTCGTGTTTACTCGATGCTACGCCGTGTCAACGTTACACGAACGTATTAGTTGACAGACAAGAAAATAAATAGAATATTTTCTATATATATTCTTTGTACAGTAAAACATGCATTAATAGAACTAAATGGAAAGACTCCTAACTAGTTTTAGATATGCTTTTTTCCTATGTTCAGGTTAAGCAGTATATATTACCTAACCACAGAAATATTTGGAAAACAAATAACATCTTAACCAACACTCTACCAAACCAAACAATTTGTTTTACCGTACTTTCCCATACAACTGGACCCAGAAAGTTGGTTGCTTCCCCCCCCCCCCCCCCCCTTAAAAGAAATAAAACACCGATTGCTGGAGCTACATTAAACGTGGTTATGTGGAATTTCAGCACTGGGGCGTTATTGCAAAAAAAGCATCAAAGTGAAGATATGTATCAGCTCTTTCAAAATGGTGAGTTATTTAAGGCGGTTTTCAAAAGTGTGGCCCTTTATGCCGTCTTTTTGTCTGGAATTCAATGCAAATATCAGTAAACTGATAGAAGAATTACGCGTAGTGCGGTTACATCAAAGCTGTAACTCAGGCAACTGTTATTTGCGCAATAATTTTTTACGTGTCGTGGAGGGGTGGGGTGTATGTATGTGTGTAGTGTAGTGTGTGTGTGTGGGGGGGGGGGGGGGGGGGGAGGGGGTAAGTTTTGTAATTTCAGTTGGTATACCGTTACAGTTACTTCAGTACTACCCGAATCATAGAAATGTAAAATCATTATTGCACTCTACAAACATACCATTTTCATAAAAAAATCTTGAGTATTTTTCTATCACAGGAGAGTATTTTTGTGCTTTTTTGTCCATTGCTATTATCAACGAAATATAATGACATTACTTCTAGCTGCATACAGTTTTGTGTGTTAACTCGAATATATTTATTATTGTCTCGAAGCATAGGTATGCAATCATAGGTATCTGATGTATACCTAAGTTCAATCTGCAATTTGAAAAACAAAGAGATTTTAAAACATGTGTTCTTAATTTAACATAAAATTATGAGCTATTCAATAACTTCTTTTCAATAACCATTGTTATGCAAAACTCAATTTAATCTCCATATAATCAGGAAGAGGTTTGCTTATCAATTGACCATAAACACGGAAGTCTCAACATCGAAAACAAATTTATATTGCTAATCGAATATTCCCCTGTGTGTCTCGTAGCTTCTTAATTTACTGTTATATTCCACTTTCATATACACATGGGTAATCAAAGATCATAGTTTCGCTAGGCAATTAGTTATTAATTAATGCTATAAATACAGAGTATATTTAAGTAAGAGTAATAAATTTCGCATTATTATTTTCTTGTCAATATTTCATATCCCTCAACTTTAATAAAGGACACGTCTGGATTTAAAAGATTAATGGTATTACTCACAGTATCTGTATTTCGTCCATACATAACACCAACATTAACAAAAAACAACAGCACCAATATTTAATGTACATATTGTTCTATTGTAATAACATTAAACGTGCCTTTAGACTTCCGCTTAAATAAAATTAAGTATTATATTCACATTCCTCAAAAGTTGCAGTTTCCTTTTGCATTTTCTCATGTTCCCGGTTTTGCCACATGTGTTTAACGTTGGAGTATTAAGAAATCAAGATCGCCATGCATTGTTACTGTTATACAATTCTATGATCAGCCCGATGCTGGGAGATTGAATAAAATGCAGTTTCTAAAATGGACTAGTCCATCATTGAAATTGGGCAGTACCATTTATTTTTTGAAGGGGAGTTCAATGTAAATTCACTGACTTAATAGCGATCAGTGCAGACCATGATTAGCCTGCACGGACGCAAAGGCAGAACCACTTGGCTACAGCAGGCTAAAGGTTAAAGACAAAAACTCTATGGTTAGCATTTTATCATGGTTAGATCTTTAAAAGTCATTTCCAAAAATGTATCGGGTTATATGATTGAACACTATAACCATACATTATCTATTCAAATTCATATCGTACCGTCGTAAAAATAGTCTTTACTGTTTTACATCAATGTGAAGATGTGCCACTTTAAGATAAAAAATTAAAGACAAAGAAACCAAAACAATATCCATCAATTTGAACCGCCCATGGAAGACATATACAAACACCCAGTTGTTTTACTTTCCTCTTGCCTTCTTAAAACTATTTTCTTAAAGTATATTTTGAGAAAAGTTTCTTTGTGTGTTGTTATTAAAGGTTGCTATGGTTAGTCATAACCTAATGAACTTGAAACATATTACAGCATTCTAGGCAAGTGGAGAAATATAAATTAAAAAAGCAATAAACAGTTAAGGATATCTAGATATATACCAAATTCTATGTGAGAACGTTCCCAAATGATAAATGGGAATCGTACCTAGCTGCTTGTCAACCACGGACACATGTACGAGTACGTGATCAGTTCATTTTTCTGAAATAGTTATATGCCTAAAAAAGCCAACACGAGGAAAATATACCAGTTAACATAATGCGAAAAACAAAAATTCGAAAGAGATTTGATGCTTATCATCTATTCATACGAAACCCCAAAAATAGAATATCCCAAGGTGTGCATTGTAGCTCTTTACTTACAGTTATATTTCTCCCATATATACACAGGAATACAGTGATGACCTATTCGTTGGACTATAAGGTATTCATGAATACTCATTTTGCATATATTTTGTATATACATATGTAAATAAATTCAACGGTTTACACATTCTGACAGGAAAAAATGAATGTCTGCTTATTGTCCTTGACCTTGTAGCTTTATTTTCTCATAGTTTTGGACTCTCTGGTATAACTTGCACCTATTAAACTTGCCATGAAAAAAAGGCGAGCGGAATGACTTCATATAGGTCTATTTAACGAAACTATCTGGAATCACAGCTAGCAACCAAGTGAAATAATAGCAGAATTGCTTTGACCAAAATCCGATAGATGATTTGACTGACAATATACCAGTTACGGACTCTAAGATCGCAGTATTTGAAAACTCAACAATCACTGTCAATTTGTTACACAAGAAAAGTGTAATATAGGTATATTTTACTTCGATCTAATAGCAAAGTGTCCAGTTGGTTGATTTTCAAAGCAAGATATGATGACAAAAGGAATATATCTTGTTATATTTCCCATCTGGTAAGTATTTTCGGATAAACCATTTCAAATACTAGTATATTTCTTTTACTACTGTCTTTCAAAATGTATACCGATTTTGAACAAATAACTATGTACGAAGTGTTATAACCTGAAAAAGTCACTTGAGGGTTGTAACAAACGATCTCACATGACCCTTTAATATATGCAGTATACATAAATAACTTGTGAGAAATGGCTTAAAAACATAAAATAATTCGAAAAAACTAGCTAATCAACGTCTGCACAACGTATACTATAGCTCACACGTAGGATTCATGCCAAGACGACGTGCAGATCCAATGGATTTATCTTATGCGTCAGAAATGACCTTCGTGATACTAATTTTTGTAATAATAGGGAAATACCACGCGATAAACGTAATATCCACTATAAACATTTTCTTATTATGAAAACAATTATAAACAGTTTAATTTAGTAATATGTATGGAAGCGTCCTGGTGCCAGCAGAGAGATTTAAATTTGTCTTATGTACGACTTACTATCTCCTACGTAGGAGTTAGTATCTCCTACGTAGTACTTAGTATCTCCTACGTAGGAGATATTAAGTACTACGTAGGAGTTAGTATCTCCTACGTAGGACTTAATATCTCCTACGTAGGACATAGTATCTCCTACGTAGTACTTAGTATCTCCTACGTAGGACATAGTATCTCATACGTAGGAGATATTAAGTACTACGTAGGACATAGTATCTCCCACGTAGTACTTAATATCTCCTACGTAGGACATAGTATCTCCTACGTAGGACTTAGTATCTCCTACGTAGGACATAGTATCTCCTACGTAGGAGATATTAAGTACTACGTAGGAGTTATTATCTCCTACGTAGGACTTAGTATCTCCTACGTAGTACTTAATATCTCCTACGTAGGACTTAGTACCTCCTACGTAGGAGTTAGTATCTCCTACGTAGGACATATTATCTCCTACGTAGGACTTAGTAACTCATACGTAAGGGTTCCTATTTTGGGGCGCTGCAGCGTTCTGTGGTCCTACTCGCGTTTCCGGTACATGTGTTAATTGAACATTGCTGTTTGACTTTTTAACTGCGTGCTGATAAATGGCATTTATTGCAATATTTAATTTATTTTCTAAACTATTTATCTTCTTGTATTTTATGTGTTGTCTCGAGAAGGGGCTTAAATAAATAACTTTTCATTGCAATCAGTGAAATTATCTCTTAACCACTGTTTCTAACCAATAACAAAGAGTGAATTTATATAGACCTGATTGCATGACACGATTATCAATGTTCTATAACATTTAGTTAGTTTCAACTAGTCAATTATTCTTTTATCTAGTCACTCTGATTAAACAAAATTGTAAAGGTTATTTCGCATGAAATTAGCTCTTATATTTAAAAAAAAATAGCCCCTACTGTGAAGAGCGATAAAGGGGAATAAATCATGTTTACCAAGTTACTCGTCCTTAATTTCTTCTCTCTAGGCATACACTTAACAAAACAAAGGATAACCAGATTTAATGACTGAAACCTACAAAAGCGCCGTGATATTCGGTAATTAAAAAATTTACTGTCAAAAAATGCTTCACTTTATTTAAATACTATTCTATTCTTCCTCTTTTTCACAACATATACAATATATAGAAGTTACACACACCATGTTAAAGAAAGCAAAACATTAGTTTTTCGGAACACTATAGACTCGCATCAGTCGTTAGAGTCATTAAAAGCACTTTCCTCTCTGATACCACTTTCTGAAAAAAAATTCAATACCTCCCACCTCTGACTCTAACGACTGGACAAATGCGAGCTAGGCAGTTTTCATCCCAGCTATAATAATCACCATCTCATTAGAGATCATTGCAAATGTGTTCATGATGTAACATTACCCTTGATTGACTCCAGTGCCCTGGATCATAGAATATCCTTTATGACCTTCACAGTCTGTATAATGAAGTGCTTGCCAATGAGTACCTTTTATTACCAGATGAATGGGAGAGGTGTTAATGAACTTTATACCTTAATAAACTTCAGAAATGTATCATCTTTAATATGCAAATAAAGTAGAAATGAGTGTTTGAAACAAAAAAGTATCAATAGTTTATTATCATGTTAAATCATGCTTTAGATGCAATTACAGTAATTTCCTGTAACTAGTTAATGCTTGACCTGAATGTAGAAAAAGAAAATTGAGCCGTGCCATGAGAAAACCAACATAGTGGTTTTGCGACCAGCATGGATCCAGACCAGCCTGTGCATCCGCGCAGTCTGGTCAGGATCCATGCTGTTCACTAATGGTCTCTCTAATTGCAATAGGCTTTGAAAGCAAGCAGACAGCATGGATCCTGACCAGACTGCGCGGATGCTCAGGTTGGTCTGGATCCATGCTGGTCGCAAAGCCACTATGCTGGTTTTCTCATGGCGCAGCTCAAATGATGATAACACCTAATAGATATTGATTATTAAAGGCACTGTCCTTGAGATCATACGACAACAGAAAAAAGAGAAATTTTAGGTACCAGTATCAAGAAATTAATGCTAATACCGCTTAAGAAAGCTTTGAATTAATTACTGACAGATTATATGTTATTGAAACACATGAGAACTAGTTGTCTTAACTAACTTTTACACTGGAAATTGAAAAGCGTTTGTAAAGTTTTACTGATGTAAACTGCCTAATTATTAAATATCTACATTCAAGGGTCATTGTATACATATTCCTCCGTGGTGTATATTGTTAAAGACAGCAAGAAAATTTTCATTGCCGTGGCGGCCCGGGTTCGATTCCCGGCTCCGGCATCTTTTTTCCTTGATTGAGTAGATTAAGGATAATTTAGAAACAAAAACTCGAATTTTAATGTCCATAGTAAGTATGACAGAACTTCAATTTTAAAGAAAGACCATTTTTAGCCAAAATTTATAGGTCAGTGCCTATATTGAGAGAAAGTTTATTAATCAAATCACACAATCGGTCAAAACAATAACTGGCGGTCATTATATTTAGTAACTTTCATGATATACTTTAATCATACTTTTGAACTCTCTACATTATTTCAAGAGAGGCCTCCATAGCCGAATGGTAAAGGTTCGAAACCTCACATGACATGTTTCAATTTTTCATGTTCATAAACTGCCCGGTTGGCTTATGGAATGTCGGCGGTTATAACCTGATGTCTGCCCATGCCTGGAGCAATGCCTAGAAGTGCACCTTGTGGGTATCGCAGTGTGACTATACCCAAACTACATAGTCCCAAAAAAAATACAAAAACAAAACAAAAAACAAACAAAAAACAAAAAAAAAAAACAAAACAAAAAAAAAAAAAAAAAAAAAAAACAACAACAAAATAAAATGTTCAAAAATATCTATTGAAACAAATTTATTGACTACTTCATCTGTCAAATTCAGAACTTGGTCAAATGTGTTTTTAATTCATACTTACGAAGTTTGTGTGAGACATTGAAAGAAGGGAGATGTTTAATTATTTACAAATATGTAATCTACCGGTATCAGATAATCAGATAATCCTTACTAAATAGTATTACACACGAGTATATTGTTCCACTGCGCATGCTTGAGAGTCTTTTAGTCAGTGACATAGGTACGAGTTACTAACTCCTACGTAGGAGATACTAAGTCCTACGTAGGAGATACTAACTCCTACGTAGGAGATAATATGTCCTACGTAGGAGATACTAAGTCCTACGTAGGAGATACTAACTCCTACGTAGTACTTAATATGTCCTACGTAGGAGATACTATGTCCTACGTAGGAGATACTAAGTCCTACGTAGGAGATATTAAGTACTACGTAGAGATTACTAAGTCCTACGTAGGAGATACTAACTCCTACGTAGTACTTAATATGTCCTACGTAGGAGATACTATGTCCTACGTAGCAGATACTAAGTCCTACGTAGGAGATACTATGTCCTACGTAGGAGATATTAAGTACTACGTAGGAGATACTAAGTCCTACGTAGGAGATACTATGTCCTACGTAGGAGATACTAAGTCCTACTTTCTTGTAGTCATGAATTTGCTTGTATAATAATTCCTGCACACATTAGGATTTCCCAGAAAGGAAATAAAGAGAGAGGAATAGTTTCATTCAAATTCAGTTAGTACAACCAATCGCTATGTCATAAATCTAAGCGCGGTATCCCGAATCTTTGTTTTAATTTCCGCTAAAAAGTTACGGCATTTATACCTCCTAAGCGATTGATTCTGCATATAGAGGAATATGGAATATTTCTCTCTTAATGCTTGCGTGTTTTTGCAACTGAACCGTCTCTTATCCCTAAAGATTTATTCAATATACAGCAATGTGGATTCAGTAGACGAGGGACAAACTGTACCTTTTGTAATAACAGTGGTATCAGCTATAAAAGTGATTAGAATTGAGTGTGATATATATTATATAAAATAAAGTTTTAAGTAATCCAAAACAAAACTAACACTAATATTTCTATTTATATCTATTTGTTAGACAATGCCTTCATCAGTAACAACATAAATATATAAGGTTATCATAGATATTACCCTATGCGTATGCTTGTATTATGACAGCTCTAGTAAAGTATTTCAATAGTCAAGGAAAGTGACCAGTTGAGCTAAAAGTTATGTTATACACGAAAGGGAAATATAGTTATTTTTGCTAAAAACAATTACTTTCAGAATTAAGAAATACATATTTTACTGATCCACTTGTAAAACATGTAGAATGGAGTAATATTTCCTACATTAAAGCGTAATAGTATCATAAAAAATAAGCACACTATTCACCCATAAGTTACTTTTTAGGCTGAGTGGTCACACATACATCCATAACAATTTCTTGTCAGTATAACTTCTGGCCGCAGGAAATCTTTCGACTTGTCTGATTTGGGATATTATCAAGAAGATGGGCTCCGTCGACTGGCCTTAACAACTTTTCATATGTTTCTGTTTTGGTTTAAACAGTATTGACATAATTGCAATTATTACAGTTTTACAAATATATAAACATAGAGGATAGCGTTGGAAGCTATAAGCTTTTTAGAAACTCTCTCCCTATACATAATGTTATTTCAGCGGTAACAAGATAAATAATCCATCGTACACGTTCTTCGTGTATCTATATGGTATATAACATAAATTTGTCAAACTGTTATTTCAAAAAAGGTTACAAAAAAGAGATTTTTTCTTGGATAAGAAAAATTGTTTATACATGTATAAACTAAAATCTAAACTGTAAAAACTTTCTTAAGTAATGATATCAGGAAAGAAGAAAGCGAAACAGACGAAATGAGATTGATAGGCTATTTTAGACACATGGAGTTTTAGGACTTTCGTTAAAGCTATGTAGAAGGGCTAAAATGGCAAAGAACCTGGAATACAAAGCTATTATCACAGCTAATAGTGTAAATGTAAGATATTGTATAAAAACTCATAGAGTTACGTACACGGTTTTGGTAACGTACCTAAAACTAATAACAATAAAGCTGGAGACGAATGAGAAATATCTCGAAACCTATTTACCTAACTATAAAAGAATGTTTGATGTGTTATGATTATAACGGCAAAAGTTAAAGTAAATATTGTTCATTATACAGTAAATTTGACATTTTTCTTTTGGTTCGAATGACTCTATTGCGAAATGTAATTGGGTTTTATATGCGACAATAAGCATAGTAAAGTGACACAAGTACAAAGATAGCAGTTCTCTGATACAAAAAAAGAGAGACAAAAAATCGAAAAAATACGTACAGAAACGAAATGTCTTAGGATATATCGCCACGTTACAGTAATTTAGGAAAACGCGGCAGTTGGGCAGGCAGACAAAAACACGTTTTATTATTCATAGTCGATTTAGATGACCACATCTTTCGTTGTAATAATGTCCTGTCTGTAAACGAAATGAAAATAATTTCTTGATAACTACATATCTGCTTCATTGTTATGAAATGACGTGGTTATATTGAACTACTCAATTCACATTGCCCAAGATGATTAGTAAGTAAAAGGAAAGGATCGTGCACATGTGCCTTATCTTGAGGCTGTATTATTTGTAAAAAGTTATTACGTACATAAAATAATCAGTCATAGTAGAGCGTTTCTCGGCGATATATGACCATTTTGTGTCGGTTCGCCGTAAAACCCAACTCACTCACTCACTCACTAGTAGAGCGTTTGTTAATCACGGTCAGAAAACTTTAGATGAGTTTTACTATTAGTAATAATAATACTAATTGATAAATATATTCTCAAACATCGTCAATCCTTTTTTTGTTTTGTTTTTGTTTTGTTGGTTTTAACGTCGCACCGACATAATTATAGGTCATATGGCGATTTTCCAGCTTTGATGGTGGAGGAAGACCCCATGTGCCACTCCGTGCATTATTTCATCACGAGCGGGCACCTGGGTAGAACCATCGGCCTTCCGCAAGCCAGCTGGATGGCCAATCCTTTTTTGCTCCTTGTTGTAAGAGAATACATTAACAAACGCTCATTCTTTAATTGTATAAATAAAGGGTACAAATGTTTAAGAGCACAAACATAAATACAACTTAAAATTTTCATGAGGTCTTCTTGAGAAAGTGTATCAATTTGTTATATAGAATGTCATTTTATAATTCATTATTTACACTGGTTGTACCGTAGCAAGGGTATCAAACCTCTTAGCCGGTACTTGAAACAAAATCTATAAGAAGATAAATGGAAGAAAATATGGAATTTTAAACCCTCTAATATGAAGAACTCTTGAGATGCCATCTTCAGATATTGTCACACAAGTTTTTTGTTTACATTAACGACAGGTTGGTTTTTTTTTTATCATGTGCATGGTAACTACAAAATGCAATATTGTTAAGTTTATTTATTAATATCTGAAGTGAAATTAAAGTTAAAAGCCAGTCACTAATCTAGAGATCTAAAATATTAATCTAAAAGTTTATGAACTTCGTCTATTAAAATAATTTCACTGTTTGAAAATTTAGATATGTATAGATAGTATTGAAGCTATTAAGTCCGTTAACAAAACTGCCAATGATCAAAGTTTGATTGTGCATGCCTTATCTAAAACTGGCCTTAACAAAACTTGCGTTGTTGAAGGGATTTTGTCATTTTTGAGTTGGATGTATGTAACGTAATATGGTAATTTAATCAGGCGGGATGTTGAAACAGAATCTAGTGGTTAGGCTTCTAGTCGTTGCTGCTTTCGTAGTTGGTGAGGCATTTAGAATATATATTTTTGTGTCAAAGCTGTAGGAAAAAGACACATCTTGCTATCAGTTAACAGTAAAACTTAGAAGCAGAATAATAATGAATAAATAATGAATATAGTGTAAAATAAACAGAAATAAATCTCAGAGTTACTAGCATCAAGTGAAACAAAGCCTGTTAAATGATAAAGATAGAAACTTAAATCGCTATCAAAATGCATTTAAATTTGAACGCGGTAAGTATATGGACTTACACGTATTATGCTCTCTTACGTTACCGTTACCATAACAATAATTTATATGATCTACATAAATCCAAGAAAAGATATTAATATTAAGGAAAGCAAACGCGAGAAAAGAGCAGAAACTTTTGGAGAGTTATACGAAACTATAAATGATTTGAAATTTTAGTTTAACGAAGAAAAGAAAGTGTCCTGTAAAATCCACCACTTGGTAAAAATATTTTGTATTGTCGGTAAAGCCAGGCTCTTTTTCTTCGTGTCCTTTTGAGTAGAATGTAGTATACATGTTGTGAACAGTCTTTTAAAAAGATATTAAGATGAAATATTCAGTTTTAACATGAATTTGTATTAAAATTAATAAAAATAAGTAGAAATACGTGAAGCGGAAACTTCGAGATGAAAACCACCAAGAAAACGGCTACAGCTACATTAAGAGTATTAAAATACAAAGTTTATTGTTTCCTTTCCATTTCAGAAAAATACTATAAAAACTTGTTTGCATTATTAGCAGAAAATAAAAAAAGGAAAATGTCCAAGAAAGGTAATCGAAGAAAACTTTGTGACAAGGACAATTATTACGACCCTAACGAATAGCATCAATAAAATAAGTGTTAAAAGTACGTTTTATTTACAGGTGCTGCCTTTGTCCAGGCAACTGACTGTGTCAAAAGACCTAAGGTAACATACGGTTTTATTTAACATATAATTACTTAAATCGGAAGATGTCATTTACTTACAGCAAATTCATGTCACTATATATCCTACTACATTATGTTCTCAAACACAATTGATGCACAAGGTACATAATATAACTGTGCGTAACTGAAATAAGATATTCATTGTTTACTTAGTAACCAAATGTTTTGATGTTTTAAATATCGTCACTTTCAAAATAACGGACATATGTATCAAAGTGCCTTTTATCTTTCCACAAGGTTTCATGGTAAAACTTATATCGAAGGAAAAACAGACAGATGAACGCATGAACAGACAAAATAAAATGACATATTTATATATTGCATTCTGTATGTGTATTAAGTGTCTACATAAAATTTCTTGTAATTTTCAGGTCATCGTAGAAGTCACAATTTTTCATATTTTAACAATGTGTTTTCATATTTCATATGCTATGCGCGACACAATAATTCGGCATTTAACCTATCCTTTTTGCCCTGACTCTATGTTTCTAGAATCATGTAAATATACCTTACTAAGATTCACTAGGACCCACTGTTTGTGAAAAGACTTACGGGGGTTGGAGTGGATTCAAGGGGTAGGGGTATAACTTGTCCTATGACACGTCGGTGGAGACTTGTATGTAACATTTTACAGATTAATTGATAAAGTTAGAAGTATATATAACGGCCATGTATAGCAAGAACATTTTACGAGTCTCGTCAATGTGAATGTTGTTGTTGTAACATTTTTCCTTTTTTTATCATTTCAAGTACAAGTAGTAGTAATGATCATTTTCTGTTGTTTTTTTTTTTTTTTTTTTTTTTTTTTTTTTGCAAAAGTCGTCTATATAAAGTAGATGTCTTTGTAGGTACGATCCCCATATTGTCAAGATAAGAATGAGGCTAGAAAGGGACATACTATGTGTTCAGGTGGAATATCCCAGCATCTTATGAATGACACAGGTAAAATGGCATTAAATGTTTGAAAAGCTTTAAAGGGAAATGAAGGTTGTTTAGTGATAAGGAACTGAAATATATCCGATTGTTTTTTCAACTTTTATTGACAGAAATATGTTGGAAATTTACTTTTTAATAACATGATCGATGTACATGCCTAAATCAAATATTTTGCTAAGTTTACAGAAATATGTCAGGTTATAAAATATTATTTGTATAACAAAACCAATGATAGATATTTAAAAAGAGTTTGATTGTCTTTTTTGTTTCTTCTTATTAATTGAATAAAAAAAGAATTATATACCAGTAAATAATTCGTGAAAAATAGCTGTTATTCCCTATGATAGCGAATTCCAATGCTTGAGAAAGAGATTGTCGCAACTGCAGACGATGCCTTGTACACTTCAAAACTTAAAATTAAACAATTTTATTGAATGAATACAACCAAGAACAATTTAGTTTAATGATTTCTACTTTTTATTATGAACAATTCCATTATTTGTACTATAGCGAGAAAATTGATTGAAGACCTGCATAACGATCTACGCTCAAGTGTGTATCCTCCAGCTGCAAATATGATGCTCATGGTAACGCATACTTTTCTTCTAAATTTTAGGTGACAAACTGGTGTTAATCTTTTTATTACATGTTTTTCAGTAAGTAATTGAAATATTACAGTAAAATATATATGGCATTTTCGCAAATATATTTTGTACTAGTAAGAAGCTATAAAATGGGTAAATAAAACTACAAATTGTTTGTTTTACATGTAAGATCATAATATCTTTTCCTCATGTCCTACATCTCACTCGTGGCTATGTCACTCGTGAAAATATTCATCTGGTATTTCGTGAAATCTTACACTGAAACAGACAAATATCTTCTATATAACTGCAGAGTATGTATGAATTATCGTTTTCTTAAAAGTAGTATAATAGATTTTTCTTTTTTTCTTTTGTAACCTGTTTATTTCATGTATACATGAACACACTTTTATACGGCATTATAATATCAAATATATTACAGTTTATTACATGCCTAAATTTAAATGTATGTATAAAATGTGTTCATTATTTTATACAATTTTCAACTGCATTTAAGATGAGACTTTTATTTGAATTATGAAAAAAAAAATGAAAAGAATAAGCACGGGAAGAGGAAAAAAGTAAATATAACAGAGTTTAGCCTGAAATAAAAGTAAACGTTTTTCGCCGGAAACTTAACTTTTAGACATAATCCCAAATGTTGCTTGACAATTTTTTAAACTGGTAGTTGTGTCATGGTATTCTTTTAACAAGCATCTGTATTTAATATACATGGTTGCATTTTATTATACTATACAAAAAGTTGTTAAGTAACGTGCAAAATTATTATTGATATATGAATTTAATAAAACATATCATAAAACAAAATTAAACAGACAATAGATTATTTTTGTTTATTTCATTATTTTATAAAGTGTTGGCGAAATATTTATAAACTCTGTTTAGGCATGATATTTTACTTTTACAGCAATACAACAAAGTTTTGGAAAAGGAAGCACAAATATGGGCAGAGCAATGCCAATCGTCTCATGATAAACCAGAGTTAAGGTTTCTCGCAGGTAAAATCTGCAAATGTAATCTTTTACAGACAACTTAACAAAGAGAGTTTTGTCTTTTTACGTGTCTTCGATTGTATAAACTCATAAGATGTATGTTTTTTTTATATTTGTGATATTTCTAAGGTTATATGAAATTAAGTCAAACAATTACCACACGTCTTATATGTTTATACCAATGTCACTTATCTTTATATGAGATCTTAGTCTTTTGATACTGCATCGAAACAATTTCTTTGTATTTATTACGTAACAGGTAGATTTTCCGTCGGACAAAATATTGCCTACTCTTCTGTATACAACTGGACAAATGCTTTCGAGCAATGGAATGTCTTCGATTGTATAAACTCATAAGATGTATGTTTTTTTTATATTTGTGATATTTCTAAGGTTATATGAAATTAAGTCAAACAATTACCATACGTCTTATATGTTTATACCAATGTCACTTATCTTTATATGAGATCTTAGTCTTTTGATACTGCATCGAAACAATTTCTTTGTATTTATTACGTAACAGGTAGATTTTCCGTCGGACAAAATATTGCCTACTCTTCTGTATACAACTGGACAAATGCTTTCGAGCAATGGAAAGGGGAGAACGGTTCGTTTAAATATGGAGGCCCAAACAATATTTCAGCTGTGAGGAACCTCGTGCAGGTTAGTGTAGCTTCGTCTGAAAATCAATAACATCTTGTCATATTAAGGACATTTTGTTTACTGTATATAATGCTGTTTGTAGATTTTGCTTACTGTATATAATGTTGGTTGTAGATATTGATTACTATATCTAATGTTGTTTGTAGATTTTGTTTACTGTATATAATGTTGGTTGTAGATTTTGATTACTATATCTAATGTTGTTTGTAGATTTTGTTTACTGTATATAATGTTGTTTGTAGATATTCCCTATAACACCTCAAAGCATTCAAGATGCTTGCTTAACATGCCTCTTTGTGTAGGACATGGTTATATTTTCTTTAAGATGCTTTTTCTTCCATTGATTACAGATGATGAATGCAGAGACAAGCCTACTGGGATGTGGGGTGAGCAAGTGTGGTTCGAATTATTCCTATGTCTGCAATTATGCACCGCTGTAAGTATGTCAACTCTTTCTACCATTAATCAGACGATTTCCATTTTATTTTGCATATTCGGACCATAGAAATTTTCATGGGTACCCATTTCAAAATAATAATAAAAAGTATTTGCACAATAACATTGCAATTGGTATTTTGGATGATTCTAGTTTTTTGAAAATGACATCAAAATCGCAAAAATTTAATGTTGTCGGCCGCTTATTTTTCAGGATGAACGATAGTAATGTTGATACGCCCTACCTTAAGTCAGCGTCGGATAACTGGTGCGATTCCTGCTCAAGCAGTTGTGATAACGTAACGTCTCATTTATGCGGTAAGCCGTCACATTGTAATATTGAGATACGAAACAAGGCTTCAAACATTCGCGTAATGTTTTGTTTGTTTTGTTGAGTGTAACGTCACATTTAAGTCATCGACTTCTGGTTTTACATACACTAAACAGGGAAAAGGTGCGAAGAAATAGTAGTTGCATATTGTCAGATTCAAATAGTTCTTAGTGTTTTTTTTGTCTGTAGGTCATTTTCTCTTAAATATAATGCCATTTTGGTTGCTGAAATCACATTACAGGTCTATGTTTGGCATCTTGGCAGCATTTCTGTCATGAAATCATTTCAACACGGAATCAATGAACTAGCTCATACTCCCCTTCTATGGGGTGATTTTGCAATGCGTTTGTTTGACTGCAAATACTTTTCTTGCACCAAAATGACATGTATTTTTCTTTAGGGCTCTCTTCAGAACTGACAATGTTCTTCAAGAATATGTAAGTTACAGACATTCAAAAAGGCCCCGGTGTATGCTGTAGCCATTTAAAATGCGTAAACTGGATATAGAATAAAGAATAAAATCTTTTTAGTGTATAAATGCCTTTTTAAAACCACTCGAAAGCCAGAGATATTATGAGATTCTTTAGCTACAATAATGAATGACAACTAATTCTCTGGCGAGAATAATGAATGAGAATTGGACTCTAAAGCTTGCGATTAATACTGTAGTTTAATATTTAAACAAAAAGGCATTGTAAAAATAGGAATCAAATAAACTGTGCCAGAAACTATTTATTTTTAAAAGGTACACCTGTACGGAATATAACGGAAAAAATATTGCCATATATCTTTGCTAACATTTGTGACTACTTTGTAAAAGTACCGAGATGATACTATAAATTTATCTGATATTTTTCTCATTCAGACTGCTTTGGAAAGTTTTGTATAAATGGCGGAAAGATGGATCTACAAACGTGCACTTGTAATTGCATCAAAGAAGTAAAAACTTATGACCCTGAACACTGCGTTTGTAAGTTTTCTTTTTACATCATATCATAAATTATCATTTCAATACGTTGCAATGACTTTAAAAGTACTATATTCAGTATCAAAGGATGAGCTCAACCCGTTGAAATGGTAGTATCAATTAGGAAAACAGATAAAACATACCCAAAGGGTGCTATGAAATATAAAAAAGACTGTCTAATGAAAGCCTGCTCGACTTTTTGGAGACCTTCCACATAATACTAGTTTACATACAATTCTTTATCAAACGTTTCTGTATTGAAAGTTTGTGGCGCGGACGGACACGCCATCAAAATGGTGAGTATTAGAAATGAATAGCTGATATTACAAAATTGAATTTGCAGAGTCAAGTTTGTTTATATTTGGCATAAAGTTTTCTATTCGAATATCAGACTGATCAATGTATTATAAGCCAAACGCTGTCGTGGAAAGTGAGTGCGTGCTGTAAAGAAAAAACACACAACTTTTATTTTTTAAGCAAATATTTAGTTTGGTATATTTATGTGTTATGTATTTAACTGAATACAATAAAACATTTTTATTGTTTTCTAAAATAGAATTTAAACGTAGAAGTGAATTCAAAACATGGCTGATGCGTGGTTGGGCCCGGAGTCGGACAACCTTTCACATTTATCCATGTTTTTTCTGAAATGCATTTCGGCAACAAAACTAAACGTCAGGAATACTTAAAGTCATGCATATTGTTCATTTTGAAATGGAATGTTTTATCCTGCTTGTTTTTTTTATGTGAAGGATTTGGGTAAAATAGTCGGGAAGGGTGGGGGAAACATATACTGGCCATCCCACTACAGAATTCCCCCCTAACACTAACACCTTTGGTATTTCATCCACATATTCAAAACACTTCTCATAGTCAATTTGACTATACTATATCTAAAGTTAATCACATCCTTTAATATTTCAGTAAGGTGTGACAACAAAGGTGATGACCCTGGTTGTGACAAACTACAGTATCAGAAGTCAACTTGTAGAAGTAATCCCGAGACTGCATTTCACTGCCCTTGGATGTGCGATATATGTCCATGTAAGAATTTATCTTGTCAAACTTTGTATTCATGTATAAAAAAGAAGTTTTGTAAATTGTATCACTGCCTCAAAATAATGAGTATTGACGCTATATGATTTAACTGGGTAACGACATAGTCAGAGAATGAAAGGAATTTGATGAAAACTGTTATGCTTGTTTACGCTAAAAATACGTACATTCTCCTTTTTCATCATTGAAGATTATTCAAGATATATTCTCAAACTTGAGATTTCAACGTCAAACCTAGCAGAGTATCTAACCATTGCACTTGATCAAATAGTATATCTAGACGGGTTGATATAAAAGTGATAAAAGATTTAGCTAATAAAAAGTGCAGTTTGTTTGCAGATCGGGTAGAGAAGAACAAGCTTTATATAAATTATACGGATAGAAATTTGTTTTCACTGCAGATGCTGGAATAAATTATACGGGTGAAGGTGTTGCCCTGTTGCCTTGGGAGAAAGGTCTTCCATATTGCACAAATGGTACAAATGCTTCAATATCTTTAACCGCGTCACAGCCATCTGCCGTCACGACATCAACCACGAACACAAACAGAAACAATTCAGCTCTTCACCACAATGGTGGATCTTCTCACAATGGCGCAATAGTTGCTGCATACATGAATGTGATTCTCCTGTTTTTATATTCTACAGTACAGTTCCTGAATGCCTGCCAATAGACATGTTAAATATGCGGCTAAATGACATCTGTAACGATGCACTAGCCAGATATAATGACTAAATTGCAAATGTGCTGTGATATATCTGACTTACAACCCCTTTTACTCCTTATTTTATGTTAATTTTGTTATTAGCCTATTTCTAAACTGCAGGAATGATTCTGTGACAATAAACAGCGTCGTTGTACGTTTCGATGTAGCCAAAAGTGATAAAAATATGCGAATCTGTTTAGAATTAAAAGCCTTACAGAACTTTCATTTGTTTGTAATCGTCAACAAATTGTAGAAAAAATCAAGTCTCCTACACAGAAACAGTTTATAATCAAATTGTAGAAAGAAACTGATTCATTATTTTCTACATAGAAACTATTTATAAAACACTCGTGATATATAAAATATGTAAAAAAGAATATATTAATCTAGCAGTAAAGAATTGTTTTTGTAAAATAATCTAATTATAACAGTTTTCATACAGTTGAAATTAAATTTTAATTGAAATAAAACTGATTTAATTCATAGACAGAGTTACCTGTTTTTTCAAACAATATTGTGCTTATTTCTGACACCAAAGCACTAATAAACAACAGACTTTTCAGTAATAATTCTGTCAAGTAGATTTGTATAATTAAGTGATGAGGCAGCATATATCTTTTTTTTTGTGATGAAACGTGTAGATAATTCCAAAATATATTAAATTCAAATTTAATAAGAAGTGGGAAAACAGTTGATTATATGTTGTATATGAAAAGGTTATCATACACACATGCAACAGTAATTATTTGGAAAATAAACTGGATAGCACATTTAATATTGGAAACTACGATAATGGTTTCAGATATTTTTACTTCGGGACTTTACAGAACACACAACATTGATATCGTAATGGTATCGTCTGGAATTATGGAATTTGATTGAAAAATGGGAATTATGCTATTGACTAATAACTACGACAAACGTATCTACTACTATTTCTCCTTTTCCATAAAAAACTATCAATAATACGTTGTGAAACTTTAAACAGATTTAATTGTCGTGTTAAATCAACGAATGCTCCTTTCAGCACTGATATAATGTTAGTTCCCTTCCCTACCATTGTGTCTTCGTAGATTAATTAGATCAAATATCAATGAAAACATTCATTACCTGCTGAAAAGAAAGCTAGATTAGATAGTTTTTTTCTGGTCTGAATGCGTAACAGACTCACTGTCGGCGATATATCATATTTTTTCATTAAACCACTGCCATTATAACTACTACCACTAACACTACCATTATAGCCCGGCTTATAAATCCTAAAATATGGCCGAACCTTGCAAACTTTAGTAGAGACATAAGATAAAATATTTCTTAAAGAACAATACAAGAAGATAATTTCTGAATATGGAACACTCGAAGCAGTCATAAAAGCCTGGGCAAACTGTTTTATGACGTCATCATTAGGACATTTGAATTCGTAAAATTAATTTGATCACATTTAGCAACGTATAAAATTGTATTGTCCTCTTCTAAATTTCTAATAATCTGGTGACAAAACAATTGGGCTAAGTAGAGAAATATTAAAGAAAGGTTACTTTGTGAATAATTTGTATGAAAAGGGATAAATTATCTAAAACGACGTATCACAATCCGTAAACTTTACATTCTGTTTTCAAAAAAAGATAAACTTTTAATAAAATAGTGTCATAAAAAATTGGAAGCATGTGTTTATAATTAGATTATATCGATTTAGAATTCTTCCGACTATAAACGCCTTTTCGGGTCATTTTAAACACACGAGGGAGAGATGCCTCATTTTTTTTGCACATTCTAAATGTTGTATATTTTTTTCTAGTGGATACGAACTAAAGTTCGTATTTATGTAATAATCAATAAATATGTAGATCTTAATTCGAATTAAATATTTCTCTATACTTTTGCGGCAATATGTTGGTTGATATAACATAATGAAGAACAATGTAGAGTGATAAATTTCACGACTATTTCACAACAGAGCTAGGACTAAGGGATGGCATATAAAATATTAAGAAAAGCAGACCCTTTCTAATTGTTAAAAATTCTAGGAAGGTACATAAAACTGTAAAGAAAAATATTCCCTTAAAGAATACTTGTAGGCATATTTCAGAGAGATTTTATTTGTACCGCGATGTTGCATACACCTGTAATCTCTATAACATTATACACTTACCAAATCTTCTAGCGTAATACTTAAGACTTTTTCAAATACTTTTCAAATTACCACATGCACATAAACTCATTTAGATAAGTATATTGTTAATAAAATATCAAAATTACTGCTAATTGAAATATGCAATCTCATATACTTTTATTCACATCAATGCCTCAGCCAATTTAGAAGCGGTCACAAAATAACGAATCAATAAAGAACTTACATTTATTTAAGTATCTAGCTCATATTTTATTGTATATTGGAGTCATTTAAAATATTTGTTTACAACTGCATTTTTAAAAGTGGCGTGTGAGATAATAATGCAAGTGGATCCCGTTAAGGTGAAATATTGGGAAAAGTGTGTGTGTTTGTGTGTGTGTGTGTGTGTGTGTGTGTGTAGGGTGGGGGGTGGGGGTGGGAGGGATAGGGTAACAGTAACATATCCGAATATACTTTTTAACTAATGATTAAAACTGGACATTTCCTTACTAAATTTCAGGGTTTTTTTTTTTTTGGTGATTTTACCTGTCAGAGATACATTATTTTATTATATAAATTTAATTTGTAGACTCTTACTTTTCTCAAAGCTATGCATCATCACTGTGGTTTAGAAATTTATATTTTGGTATGAAATACATGTTTTTTTGTTTAAAGTGTGTGTGGAGACTACCGGCCTCTATAAACTAAACACGCCCATATGTTTCATACCCAAATGTGAACTACTTATAAAATCTAATCTGTAGAAAGATCCGTTGAAGGCAAAGAATGCAACCAAGCCTTGGTTTGGTGGAGTCTGTTCATGAGGGGTAATGAAATATGCAACACCTCTCACGCCCACTAGCACCGGCTTAAACGAAACTATATTACACATCAATTGAATGGACTCCATGATCCCAAAGGACCAGAAAATATAACAACACTGAATCCACTAAACCACAGTCTATTTCTTAATGAAAGGGAATGTAAGGTGGAAATAAGCATTTTTTCTAGACAACTTTGTACTCTTAAAAGATTGCATTTGATGAAATAAAATGAAACTAGAGCTATCACTGTAGGTGATGAATGTACCCCCCTCATGCACAGAAGACTGCATAATTATGTGGACTGTAAGTATAAAGACTTTATGTATATAGTATAGTAACAAAAAACAAAGTCCCATAACACTGCAGAATATTTATCTAAAAGAAGGTTACATGCACCATGCACAAGTAGGGTTGGTACTGATCACTTGTGTGAAGTTTCATTAAACTGTGTGCAAGGGTTCGGGAGATTATGCGCGCACAATATTGCATATGCAGACTGTATGTACCCCTGCGAAATGCAGTTCTTAAAATCATGAACACTTCAAACCATTAAAGAATTGTTCATGAACTAACCTTCAACAGTTCTTGATTTGTGTTCATGAATTTTTGGACATGAACTGTCCTAAAAAAGTGTTCATGAACTACTAAAGAATCACACAGAGTTCTTGAATTGTCCATGATAAAAGGTTAAAGGAACAATCATGATATTATTTTCTTGAATCTTTCATGCACTACTTATGACAGGTAGTTCATGAACTAATGAAGAATCATGTTCATGAACAGTTCACTGCTAGTTCGTGCAGATAGAAAGGCACGATAAAACATATAGCAAGAAGTTTATGAACTATTCATGTTCAACAAAATATCAAGAACTAAGTTCATGAACTGTTCATGTACATTAGTTCTTGAAGTCATCTTTCACTTTTCATGCACTGTTCATGAACACGGTATTTAAGAATGTTTCAAGAATTTGTGCCATTTTATCTTCACGAACAATTCATGAAGTCTTTATGAACTCCATTCATGAAATATGCATGCACTGTTCATGAACTGTTCATGAACAGTAACGTTTCATTTCGCAGGGGTATATAGTATATTAACAACAAGAGCTGTCACTAATGGTGACAAATGCCCCTGCAGCGCCTTGACCTTTGTCCTGGTGACCTTGACCTTTGACCTGGTGACCACAAAGTCAGTAGGGATCGTGTACTCAATAAGTACTATCAGCATGTGAAGTTTAAAGGTCCTGGATGCAGTAGTTCGCGAGTAGAGTGCCTTCTTGCAAACAGTTAACGTTGTGACGAACGAACGAACTAACTAACGAACGAACGAACGAATGAATGGACGGACAGTTGAAAACTAATATACCTCCCTTCGGGGGCATAAAAAACAAAGTCCCATAACTGAGCAGAATTTTTTTCTGGGAGAACCTAACATGCACCATGCACAACTAGGGTTAATACTGATCACTTGTGTTAAGTTTCATTAAATTGTGTGCATGGGTTCAGGAGATTATACGCGCACAAGATTGCATATGCAGACTGTATGTATATAGTATAGTTACAAACATCAAAGTCCCGTAACTCTGCAAATTTCTTTTCTGAAAGAACCTAACGTGCACCATGCACAACTACGGTTCTTACTGATCACCTGTGTGAAGTTTCATTAAAATGTGTCAAGGGGATGAGGAGAGTTGGTGCGCACAAGATTTTGTCTATGTATATCGTATAGTAACAAAAAACAAAGTCCCATAACTCTGCAAAAAAATTCTGAAAGAACCTAACATGCATCATGCACAACTACTGTTGTTACTGATCACTTTTGTGAAGTTTCATTAAATTGTGTCAAGGGGATAAGGAGAGTTGGTGCACACAAGATTGTGTCTACGGACAGACAGACAGACGGACGGACGGACAGACAGACAACCTGAAACCAGTAGACCTCCCCTTACAACTTTGTTAGGTACAATAAAGAGTTCTACCGAAGTTTGTTGGCTTTCAAAACGGGACTAAAACTATCACAACGTTTGGATGTACGATGGCTTACAGACGTCGCGTTGTCATTCTTTTAGATTTCGCTGGACATTAGTGATAAAACACTTTCATGATGATGCATGCCAGTATAAATATATGCCGTAAGTTGAAAAGTTTAAAAAAAAACGTAAAAGTAATGCAAAACTGAATCAGTGTAAACAATGTTAAAGAAAGACCAAATAAAAATGTATTTATATGATATAAATAGCGGTTTAGCAGTTTCCATTTTGGTATGTACTACACGGGTGCGTTTGAAATACGCACCCCTAAACACTTAAAACACGTAAAAATATATACACAAATGAACAGTACTAAGTCGCGATTTATTTCTTAAGTTAATCAAACTGTGTTTATATAAATGAATATTTTTAGATTGAATGAAAATTGACATTAGAATATGATTTAGTCACACAAAGCATGAAAAAGTCTTACAGAGTAATTAATGACCTATCATCTCAAAGGTCTATGACCATAGTGTAAATAAAAACCAGCTAAGAAATAAAACATATTCGGTCACAATCCGTGTTGGCTTATAGTCTGATTTGTTATCTGAATATAAATCTTTTATTACGTTAGTTTGCAAAAATAAATTAAAATATTACACCCATGTCTTTACATAAATCACATTGTTAAAAAATATCGCATTTTAGTAAGATATATCAAAAACATTTTGGTTCAATACTTGCGCATCTGAGCTCTGAACCATGATAAATCGGATGAAAAACCACTCGAATGCCTTATTTATTTTTATTCTTTCATGGTCATTGAAATGTTTTGATAAAATTTTGCCGGGCTTCATTTTTCAAGGTAGTAATAAACCCGACGTCATGCGACCATTTGACGTCATATTGGGCTTCATAATGCTGTCTTACCGGTCCGCGCGTCAACATTTGTTTATCGCAGATTCTAACGCAACACAATTCATTTTCCTAGCTGAATATTATGTATTATTATATTATATCATTATACAACGATACATTTTCCTGACGTCACAGTGAGTACAAGAAAAAGGTTTATAGCAAGAAAACTTTAGTAATAAAAAGATGTCCCCTCCACAATTATGTCATCCTGAAAGCTACTACTTCCCCAGCTGCCAAATGTATTTGGTGCCCAGAAACAGAAGAGTATCTTTTAAATATTTTCAAAATTCTAGATTACAATTAATTTTCTCCATTACACCAGAACCAGAATAAACTTTGTGAAAACATGTACGATATAATAATGTTTGTATTTTTCTATGAATGATTCCACTCAGTTATTCTTTTTGTGACCACGAACCTTTTAATCTAAATACGTAAGTGTCTGGATACTCGTGACTAACAAATATAATAACACATTACCACAACCACTACCACTATCACTATCACTACCACTACCACTACCACTACTACTACCACTACCACACGACTACCACTACCACTACCACTACCTACTACTCTTCCTCCTCCTCCTCCTCCTCCTCCTCCTCCTACTACTACTATTACACTTCTACTTCTATTGCTGGTACTCTAACTACTACTATTATCTGTAGCACTACTGCAAACCCCTACCGCTTCTTATATAGACAATTCGTATACCGTGGTCAAGGTTATAGCGACAAAGCAGCTTTACCTTTTAATGATGCAAGAACAGAAATGAATGTGCAGAATCTGTCTAAAATAGGAAGATACATGTATCAGGTAATCAGCTTTAGCATTTAGGTCACAAACAGGTAAATAGTTTTCCCTATATATTCTAATAGAGTATATAAAACTGACATTTTTTAAAGAGCTACCAAACATAGCTAGACCCATTTCAGAGAACAAATCCTTACCTCATTTTAAAGAGTTATGATAAAACTGATATAAAATGAAGAGAAAAGTAGGGGTCATATATCTTCTAAGAGAGATTTCTCTGGTCACATTTGCTTACTGTAAACTGACATCAAAACTACACTGCTGTGACATGGAAGTACTACTCATACTAAAATTGAGCTTCACTTCACCAAATACAACCTGCTCTCCAATTTTTCCTACCAAAATGTCAAAAATACATCCACAATGAAATTTAAACAGAAACTAGCTTTAATTTAGACCTCTGATGTCATGCCAAGTGAAAAATTAGTGTTCAAATACCTGGCAGCCATTACGCGACTAGACCAGATGGCTCCCACGCTGGTTCCTTTAGTTTAGTTAGGCCTTTAGACCTATTCAGAGTAAGCATTCTACTTAGTATAGTGATATCATACCGAGTCCTACACTCATCATCAGTTTGATGCTGACGGACAACACAACACGCAAAATTTTAAAGGAGAGGCATTCTGAAGCATATTTTGAAATTTTGCCAAGTGTTTTACGTAGGGTAGATACTTCGACATCACCAAGTCTTGTGAAAGATGGCAGATATTTAGGAAAAGGGTTGGACATAGGCAAAGCCCGTTTAGCAGAAGAAAAAATCCACCGATTATGTTTCCAATACAAGAGAGACATGTTTGACTGCAAGACGAACACGTACATGTACAAGGTATCTTACTGAAATTCAGATAGTCGGAGATAACTATGGACTTCAGGAGGAAACTGGCTTCCCGAACTTTAAACACTTCTTTCTCAGTTTCAGTTAGGCTTGTAGTAATGCTAATGCTAATGCTAATGCATTAGTAATGCATTTTTTTAAAATAATGCCAAGTAATGATTAATGCCACAATTTTAGCATTAAAAAATAATGCTAATTCAATGATAAAGTTAGTACTGCTAATGCTAATGCTTAGCATTACTTAGGCATTATTTTCTGTATCACTGGAAAAAACATAATACATTATATATGCTGTTATTTACACAAGTTATAGCAATTCTCTAATAGATTGTTGTATGATTTTATTAAATTGTCTAATTGTATATTTGTTTTTTTCAGTGTACACCTGAAAGATTTTTCTTAGTTAACATTACTCAATGTGCACTGGATAAATCATTGAAATATCATGATTGTAACCCAAATAATTGACCATTAAAGTGTGACATAGTTTGTTAACCAATATATCATACAGAATCTATTGTTATCTTTTGACACATTTTTATCAATTAACAGTATGCCACTGATAGTGATATTAAAGACCTTAAGGCATCTAGCTTTTACATGTCATGTCAAATTAGGCTGTTAGGGAGCCATTAAACAGGTACTTTACTTTCTCTTACAATTAAAATGCTCATGAACGCTGTACTTCAACATAAGTATTTTTTATAATGTAATGGTAAAAAAAAGAATCAGATACAATACAAGAAAGTCATACATGTATTTAACTATAGATGACCTAGGTAAATACTGTGAAATGGGCTACACACTGTTATATTTTTCCAAATAGTGTATGTGATTATAACATGCCATGATTCACAAAAAGTAATGCTAATGCTAATGCACCCTATGTAATGCTAATTTAATGTATTATTGTGACAAAAATGAGTAATGCTAATGCTAATTTAATGCCAATTTTTTCTAAGTAATGCTAATTTAATGCATTAATTTTGCAAGTTATTATTAACAAGCCTGGTTTTGGTATAAATATCTTGTGGGGCAGTTCCAAAAGCTTGATCACATGACTGTGGTAAGGACGATGTGATGAAGTTCGCGTGAAAAAATGTAGATACGTTAGACTATAAGAAAACTAAAGGCGGAAAAGTTTGGGTGCATGTCTTCTCTATGTAAAAGTTGGAAGTAGAAGAATCTCACTCAAATCCTTTGGTCAGGAGATATTTGAAATGCTGCAGACAGAGCATCAAGCTGGATGTGCCAATATGTAGAGGCAAAAAATTGGGGGACAAAGACCTACAGGTAGCGGCTGATCATGAATAGTGTCCCTTTCAGGTTGGAAAAGGGGAAAACCAAAGATATCTGGCTTTGTGAACGAGGAAATTTGTGTTATATGAAAGCAGCACAGATATTGTACACCACAAGCAAAATAGGTTTCATAAAGGACAAAGACTTTTTTTTAATTACCAAGTAATATTAATAGCAGAAATACGGTATACCAGATAATATATTACTTATTCGTCTAGGCAATCGATCAAAACGTTTCAGACAATTCTCTATGGAGTATTTTACACAATTACTACATCAAAGACGAATAAGATTCATTATTACAGTGAAAGTACTGAGGTAAGTTGCTGGTCATAAGGGATACTAGGGCTGAGAACAATGCTCAGATTTTCTTGTCTTGTATTGATAATTGGTAATCTCAAATGAAAGACACAACTATTACATATAATTGAGCCGCGCCATGAGAAAACCAACATAGTGGCTTTGTGACCAGCATGGATCCAGACCAGCCTGCGCATCCGCGCAGTCTCGTCAGGATTCATGCTGCTCACTAACGGTTTCTTTAATTGTAATAGGCTTTGGAAGCGAACAGCATGGATCCTGACCAGACTGCGCGGATACGCAGGCTGGTCTGGATCAAGGCTGGTCGCAAAGCCACTATGTTGGTTTTCTCATAGCGCGGCTCTAATTATATTTATCTAAATGTATTGAGTCTTTGACAAAATCAGAGAAAATACAAATGAGACAAATAATGGAAAATAAATAACTCTCTTTAATTCGCAAAACCATTGAAAACATAGCAAACAGATAACAGTGATAAACTATCAAAAGATGAAAAGAAATATCAATTCATTTTAAAGTATTTGAAAACAGTAAAAAAGCTAAGAAGGCAAGATATGCTAAAATACCAAACCCTAGTCTAATCTTTAAGGCTCTTTGGAGAAGTAAGATACTGAATTTCACCAAAGACCAAAATATCAAATCAAAATTACTTTGTATGAAATATTGTTAAGTCTTATAAATATGTTACAGTGATATTTTGTAATTTGATGAAGTAGTCTTTGATATACAGGCACTGTCATTTTGATTTTTGAAATGCATCTGTACAGTACAAAAGGGACAAGCGTATGAGAATGGGTTTCCCGTTTATGTTGTTAATGAAATTAGCAAGATTTGTCTCCCTCATACAGATAAAGAAAAACAATCAATACGCGCTGAGTCAGCTCTTATTGTTTCTGTGATAATGTCCTGTACTAAGCAGACATGACCAAAATGTAATTACTATTTCAATTATCATAAACAGGAGAAAATGATCCCAGGAGTTGTTTAGAGTCCTAGAATATTATGGTTGTTTGTATTGTATATCTAGTTTAATGGTGTGAAATTACGATCACCACTGACATGTATCTTCAGGGGAATGTTGATAATTACCTTGTCGTAAGGCAACGAGGTTATCAATAATGATACATCCAGAAGAAATACCTAAACGTTATAAAAAAATTATTCACCACAGAAGCAGCAAAACCAATAATTCACCTTTAAACGGCAAATGCTGTTAGAAAAGGTATGGCATGGATATAAAATTTGCACCAGTCTATGCTACACTAGTAACTTGAAAACACATTATATAATGACATTTTGCGGAATTCAAAAATCAATTCAAAGATCATCTTCATTCATTATATGGACGACTTCAGTCTGCTGAATACCTAGAAATTCTGGGAAAAAACATTGAAACTATCTAAATGAAAATCTGAAACTTACTGAATTACCTTTCTTGGATGTTTTATAAAGAAACCAGGCACTTGCTTAGAAAGAAAAGTTTACAATAAATCAACGGAGAGCAAACAATATCTCTCAATTCTTTGTCACCCAAAACACACCAACGAAAATATTCCTGTTTCTCTTGAGAGAAGGATATTGATTATAGTTTCATATACAGCTTAACGTGATTATTGACTTCCAGAAACTTTAAAAGTATCTTTCACTTCGCAGTTACCCTTTGTCACTTGTAAAAATAGCATAAGAATGGCACAAATAATCAGAAAAAGTGAATATAGACAAGTAAAATAAAGAGATGATACTCCAATAATTTCATTCGTATCAACACACAACCAGAGGTTTTAACGTCACAAAAATCTAAAAAATAAAGACATGAAAAATATTAGAGAAAATTTAGGCAAACACAAATAAATCAAGAGTACAAGGCAACCAGCTAATATAATATCATTAACACGCGCGAAATTTGACGACACAAAACAAAAATACCAAATTAAGAAATGTGGCAGAGGGAACTGTGGATCATGCCCTCATTTTCTAGACGGGAACACATACGCATTTAAAAGTCGTATCAAATATTTTAAGATAAAATTCTCAGCAACTTGCGAAATTAAGAATGTGGTGTATATTATGTGATGCTGTGGTTGTAAAGAAGAAGATTATGTAGGAGAAACCATCAATCTAAAGAAAATAACACTTCGGAAGTTGAATGGAACATTTTATTAAACTGTTTAAAACCGTTTCTGAATGCTAAGTAATACTTGTGACGTGTGGCGGCCGTAAAAAGTCTCCCCGTACATTCAATCAGGGCTGTTATATTTCGATCTTCTCAGATCGTTCAGCACGACTTTTATGTCGTGTTATTGGTACTGTTTAGTTTCTCAGCATGACCATTCGGCCTGGGTGGTTCCAATACTCCCGCTTTCATAGCCTTGGGTATTGTATAATCACCCCTTGGATATGCTGCCTGCTTTTTAATTTTGTCTTTTGACAGTTCCTGTGATACGCAGGCTCTATAACCTCAGATCCCCTTCCTAAATTCCAGTTTGTTTAGTTCTGCCCATTGTTTTCTCGTTTGGGGCAAACCCATTATTTTATCTGGGGACCAAACGCCGCTCTTCATGGAATTACACGCCTCAACACGTGTATCATTGAAGGTTCCATGTTCACCGCCGTTTGAATACATCTGCGGATGTCTCTTAAATTGCTTTTTGTACTTTTAGCATGTGTAAATGTTGAGTTCTGCTCAACCCGGGGCTAGAGGGCGTGGACGGTAGCATGCATTTCCACTACCGTCCATGAACAGGCTCAATCATACCGAGCCTGCAACATTTTCGTTTTTGTCGTGTTGAGCGACCTGTGAAGTTTTCACTTTTTTCTATATTACTATTTATATTAATTATTTGCAGAGCCTATAATTGTGATGTTCCAAGGCGGTGCCCCACTGTGTTCCTGTATTTGTTTGTTTTGTCCTTTTGTGTTCATGTTTGTGTATGGTGTGCAAGAGTTGTTCGTGTGTGTCTTTGGGGAGGCTGCGTTTTTTGAACGTGGCTTTCCCTGTTGGATATTCTTCCTTGTTTTTTATGCTTTATATCATATTTAAGTGTTTTTGCAATGATGCAAACGACAGTTTTACCATTTTTATCATTTACTTAATCCACATCATTTTTGATAACGTAATTGCCTAATAACGACGTCTTTATTAATGTTCTCCTGAAGATCCATGTTAATGGTGAAACCGATTGGGAATTTTTAGTCAATATTTTACACTATTAAACTACGTAATACAAAAAAGAAATTTCTTTTAATCTTTTTTTCCCGCTATATTATCTGTATATTCTTCAACAATACACTTTGGATACTATATTTTTTATACGGAGGGCTGAAGATTAGTATATTAATACTGAAAGCGCTAACCAGAAAACCGGAAAAATGGAATTTGTAGCGTTATTATTTCCTAAAACTAACTTTCATATATAATGTAATGCAATAGGATTTCATATATAATGTATTGCAATAGGAATTTTTATTTCAACAAACCTGTATCAATTTATAATGTGAACTTATATTCTCGTGGTTTGTACATATGGGAAAGCCAACTGTTATGCATTTAATACATTTGATATAAATTCATTTTAGCCTTGCTATGCAGATAACTCTCAGAATGAAAATATATATCTTCTCTGGTGCATATTAGTTAAAAAATCTAAAACTTCACAGCTGATTTTTGAGACATGCAAACTGAGAATATATGCAACTGGTGAACCAGTACTAATGTGTAATTCAGTTAAGGCGTATGAAAACGGCGGATTTATGCATGGTTTTCTATACAACTAGGCCCTTTGCCTATATTGGTATTATGGCGATGATTTGTTTGACCTATGTGTCTGGACTCAATAAGCATGTCAGTTAATCTGAAAACTCACTCTTCACCAAGTCCGTACTATTGTCAGGTTATCCGCAGAGATATTCCCCCGATATTGCACGTGGAATCGGCTACAACGGTCTGGTTACTGTACTTAGATATAATTAGCATGTCAACTATAAATCACGGAACGGCTCCAACAATTCTTGTTACATTTACGACATTTAGTGTCTTTCAAAATAATCCCGCTTTATTCTGCGTAGTAAGATGAAAAGTATTTTGACCAATTAGCTCTAACTATCATAATATTTTGCTTAATGCCGGTGTGAAAAAATAGCTTATATAATTTTATTTATAATTTAATAACAAATATGATTACATACCCGTTTCTATTCCCCACTACGGAACGTCCACTGACGTCTGAATTTCATATCGGGTGCGTGATGTAGTTTAGTGTATGTCGTTGCACTAATTCTTTTATTTAGTTCAGTATTGTCAATACTATTCAGGCTATTGAGCAAATTCGTAATGTTTACATTACATTTATACGTGCAGAAATGTCACGAAATATGCACTGGTTCTTTAGCGGAAGAAAATATCGCTCATAAAGTCGCGCAATATTTCCGCTGCAGAACTCGTGCAAATTTCCCGATACAAAGCTTATAACCTATAAATATTATAGCTTGTGTTAGAAATAATATCACATGAAATACAGCATTAGATATAAGAGCGTCCACACTGGTAAAAATGTCACATATCCGCAATAAGATTCCAAGATTTACATTTCATTGTGTTACGTCTAAAAAACATTTTTCCTTTCTAATGTGAAGATGCATAAACATTCCTTATCACACACTTTTTCTTAAGATCATTGTCAGTTAATGATTACTCGTAACGTATACTCCTTCAAAGCTAGAAAAAGTAACATCATAATTAATTCCCCAAAACGCACTGATGCAATTGTGCACGAAAACCCCACTGCAAACTGAAATGATATTAAAAATTAATTGTTTTAGACTATGTCTCGTCGTTTTACGTACAAACGTATTTACGTGTTCGCAGCATTTTTATTTTATTTTATTTTCGAAAGATTTTAGAAAATAGTGTGTTAAATCAGAGATATCTGTATTAATTTCCGCCACAGAATTAAAGAATCGTTTTTCCATTTAAACGTCTGACCTAGTTCTTATACACGGTGCTATATGGCTTCAACATCCATTTACGTCTTTGACATTTTATTTTTTATCACATCTGATTCTTTAAGGCATAGAGAAATTGGATAAAATGTAAACAGAAATATTTTCTGCTGCCGATGATATGTAAACCACGGGGATAAAATATCATTCTGACACGACACATACGGTACTTTTCTGTTTTGACTCTAATACGTAGTTCAGGTCTGCAGTTTGTCATATTTGTCTATATATGGTGTACAGATTCAAACCATCTGTAATTATCCCAGTTTGTATTATAACTTATACGTGAATAGTAAAGTTTTGCTGCATATGCTCCATATACCATTTGAACGTACATGATATATCACATTCTGTCTGACCGTTACCTCAGCGCAATATTTTTCTTCTCGTTTAAGACTAATATGTCCTTCATATATTTAGTCTTTACCCCCCCCCCTGCCCCCCCCCCCGTTCCCCGTTTCTACCCCTTACCACTTCATCCCCCTCTATCCTCTATGGCATAAGTTTATATGTACTTTTTAGATTTTTGTAGCAATCTCCGTCTGTAATATTATTCCGTTACAGCTTCTTTTTGTTGTGGGCCTACTTTGCAAATGCGTGGTTCTGAGGCTGTGTTTTTAGTGCTCCGTGCTTCCGAGAAATCTACCCTTACTTATTATCTTTTGCAAAATAAAAACATCTCAAGAAATGTTAAAGGCTCAGGAACTTAACTCCAAATGTATATGTTTTAGAAAATTATTTGCTACATCGTAAGCACCAAATGCATATCTTTTTGCAATAACACTGTACAAATACAAAACAAAAGTATATGACGCCTAGAAATGGCGCACCAATATCTGCCATGTTCTGAAACTTCACACTGTCATACCCCTTAAATAACGATGTTTTATTTATCTACACTCTATTCCTTTTAATGTTACTGAATTATCCAATTGTGTTACTAACGGACTTATATACGTATGGGCGGATATGATAAATTATGTGCATATTCTGCATATTGCCGTTTCATGTATTATCAGATTTCATGGTAAATGGCTTTTTCTTCATACATTTAAATTTTGCAACTAATAACGGTCTTGAAAAAAAAACAGAAGAAATTCAGTAAGAAAAGATCTAACACCAAGTATTCAATGATAAATATCCAACAGGGAAGCCACGTTTAAAAAACATAACCCCCAGACGTGCACACGATCAACACATACTATCACACATAAACAAACACACGAGGACAAAACGAACAAATAAAGGAACACAGTGGGAGACCGCCTTGGAATGGTCAGTGGCAAATACTCCACGGGGGAGCTTGAACCTGTTCATGGTGCACCTAATCTGACTCTTACTCCCATCATGTTTCCAATGCCCAGGACAGAGAAAATAAAAGAGATTTCTGTTCCAGGTGAATCCCGCACACACGCTACGGCAACAGAAGGTATGATTAGGTAAAACACAAAACTGCTTGGTAAATTTATATCGCATGTACATAATGCCTTTGCAGAAGACAGATCAAAAGGGAAATACCCATAAGGGCCCAACGATAAGGTAAGAAGCCAAAAATCATAACAGCTCAGACCCAGTACGAGAAGAACTACTTATCACACAGTCCTCTGCCTGCTCCGTCAGACACAATCAAAAAGGAAAGCGTAGTGTCCGGCTGTAAAAATGCTGAACTCTAAGTATGTGGTATGTCTTAAAACAGTTGGGTCTTGACCTTTTTTAACAAAATGTTTTAAAACATTACTAAATACACTGGAAAACTGCCATGATCCAAAATTTTACGAAGGTTTTAAACAACATCCCCGTAAAAAATGAGTTTTGATAAACCATCTCACAGAAGTGTCTTTAGATTACTCTTAAATTTTAATGCTAAATCTGAATTTATACGATCGTATTTAAGTAATCTATAATAAGGATAGCCTTACTGAAGAAGCTTATTTGTAATATATTGATTACGTTTATTTAAATCCTCAACATGAATACATTCTCTGACAAACCGGATTATCCACATTAGGAATATCAAGTCAAGCCATTTTCAAACACGTACGTCTTATTTCAAAGTAGAAGTAGTTTAACTGGAAACAAAATTTAATTCAAGTTTATAAAATTTTGTAACATGTAAGTTGTCAATGGATGTCAGAGAAAGAAATAACATTCCAGTTAACTGAGTCGACATTTATCTTGTAATAAACTGCTAAACAAAGCAGACTTAAAGTGTTGTTATATTTTCTGGTCCTTTGGGATCATGGAGTCAATTCAACATATGTGTAATATTGTTCCACTTAACCCGGTGATAGGGGGCGTGAGAGGTGTTGCACATTTCATTACCTCTCATGAACAGACTCAATCAAACCGAGTCTGCTGTTATTTTTCTTGGTTGCATTCTTTGCTTCTAAAGGATCTTTTTACAGATTATATTAACTATCACAACCGCAATCTTTAAGTGCCGGGTGGCGCCTGTAAAATGTCTCCCCGTACTTGGATTCAGTGCTCCAAAGGATCTTTTTACAGATTTTACTAAAGAAACTCTAACTACTTTTTGGACGGTAGAGCTGAGATCGGCCTTAGGACATTGTGCCAGGAAATATCGTATGCCGTGGATAAATACTTCATATATGAACAAGAGGGCCAAGATGGCCCTAGGTCGCTCACCTGAGAAACACACCATAACACATCATAACAGTGATGCAAACATGTTTGACCTAGTGATTTCATGGAAATAAATATTTTGACCAATTATCATTAAAATTGGAGCAAAAATCTTGAGTATAAATAAGTATTTTCTTTGATTCGACCTGTGACCTAATGTTTGACCCCAGAGCACGAGACCTATATTCGAACTTGACCTAGATTTCATAAGACTATCATTATGAACAAATTTCATGAAGATCAATTGAAAAATACAGCCTCTATCGAATACACAAGGTTTTTCTTTGATTTGACCTAGTGACCTACTTTTGACCCAAGATGATCCATTTTCAAACTTGGCCTAGATTTCATTGAGGTTATCATTTTGGACTTAATTTCAGGAAGATCAATTGAAAAATACAGCCTCTATCGCATATACCAGCTTTTCCTTTGATTTGACCTAGTGACCTACTTTTTGACCCCAGAGGACCCATATTCAAACTTGACCTAGATTTCATCAAGGGAATCATTCTGACCAAAACTCATCAAGATTAATTGAAAAATACAGCCTCTATCGCATACACAAGGTTTTTCTTTGATTTGATCTAGTGACCTAGTTTTTGACCCCAGATGACCCGTTTTCGTACTCAGCCTAGATGTCATCAAGGTAATCATTCTGACCAAAATTCATGAAATTAATGGAAAAATACAGCCTCTATCGCATACACTAGGTTTTTCTTTGATTTGACCTAGTGACCTAGTTTTTGACCTCAGATGACCCATTTTCGAACTCAGCCTAAATTTCATCAAGGTAATCATTCTGACCAAAATTCATGAAGATTAATTGAAAAATACAGCCTCTATCGCATACACAAGGTTTTTCTTTGATTTGACCTAGTGACCTAGTTTTTGAACCCAGATGACCCATTTTCGAACTCGGCCTAAATTTCATCAAGGTAGTCATTCTGACCAAAATTCATGAAGATTAATTGAAAAATACAGCCTCTATCGCATACACTAGGTTTTTCTTTGATTTGATCTAGTGACCTAGTTTTTGACCCCAGATGACCCACTTTTAAACTCAGCCTTGATTTCATCAAGATAATCATTCTGACCAAACATCATAAAGATCAGTTGAAAAAGCAGTCTCTATCGCATACACAAGGTTTTTCTTTGATTTGACCTAGTGACCTAGTTTT
Organism: Mercenaria mercenaria; assembly: GCF_021730395.1. Classification (NCBI taxonomy): domain Eukaryota; kingdom Metazoa; phylum Mollusca; class Bivalvia; order Venerida; family Veneridae; genus Mercenaria; species Mercenaria mercenaria. Next base: position 40,392,710 of record NC_069377.1, on the reverse strand, counting down.
TGACCCCAGATGACCCATTTCCAACTCAGCCTAGATTTTATCAAGGTAATCATTCTGACCAAAATTCATGAAGTTTAATTGAAAAATACAGCCTCTATCGCATACACAAGGTTTTTCTTTGATTTGACCTAGTGACCTAGTTTTTGACCCCAGATGACCCATTTTCAAACTCGGCCTAGATATCATCAACGTAATCATCCTGACAAATTTTCATGAAGATCAGTTGAAAAATACAGCTTCTATCGCATACAGAAGCTAAATGTTGACAGACAGACGACAGACGACAGACAGACGACGGACGCCGGACATTGAGCGATCAGAAAAACTCACCTGAGCATTGCTCAGGTAAGCTAAAAAGGGTGACATGATAACCTGAAGTTCCACTGTTTATATCGAAGCAATGGTGCAACCGACCGGTGCTGATAAATGGCAATTTTTTAGGAATCTATGTTAAGTATATTATCGTTGTGTGACCACAAGTTTATTGATAATCTAATCAATTCTCATGTCCAAGATCTATAATTTCAAAATATGCTCTTAATTCATTCGTGTCTTGAGTCATGCACTTGGTGTTTTCATGTCATTAAATCACTTATTCAGCTGTCAAAACAATAAGTAACGGTATGTAATTTTGAAACATCCGTTGCTGGACAATGCATAAACTGGGTGAAATAATGTAACCTGTCAGATTTGCACATGACTAATTTCTAGACCTAGAAACTAAGTGTAAAAGAGAATGTGAATTTCTTCAAGTACGCGACTTATCACTGACCGAAAATTAAATGTGAAAATAACGTTATAAAACAATCTGGTATAACGAATTCTTAAAACATTATACCACACTTGAATAAATTCTATTACAACGGCATAAGGATGTTACTTCATATTTTGCATTTCATCTCATCTTCCTACAGAAAACTATAATAATTGTTTCATTAGGACACGCCACTGAAATTGTATTTGAGGATGGAGCGGCACTTAATTTACTGAATTTCAAATTGCCTGCCATCAGACAATTGTTACATTATAAGGTTTCTATGAATTTGTTTGCATTTTGAATAAAGATTTCTTTGGTTTTCATATCTAGTTTCAGAATAAATTATTTCTGGTTTTATCGCCAGTATAATTCAAATTACCAGTCAATATCAACGAGCCTAGATCACGAAAACATATAAATGAATAAATGGACAGGAAAAATGATGCATCAGGTGGCCCATTGTGATTTTACTCTGATAAGAATTTATTTATTAGGCGGAGGATACAAAGCAAATGAACATAAGGATTACATACGGTTAAATCTGCAAGAATAATTCAAACTACCAAGAAGAGCATTAATGTAAATACGTCACGTTTACAGAACCGTTCACATCAAAACGTTTTCAGTCTGCACAAGTTTGTGAAATAAGTCAATACAGAACTGTTACAAAAAAGAATGATATTGATATGTTAACATAAATGCTGATCAATGTTATGTGAGAAGACTTTAAGAGGATTCATTGATGATGATGATGACGGTGATAATCACGTATTGAAACAGTTAAATGTATCTAAATGATAAAATGTTTTACTTATAGTGTTCTCGTAAATTCATAAATGAGCCACACCATGAGAAAACCAACATAGTGCGTTTGAGACCAGTATGGATCCAGACCAGCCTGCGCATCCGCGTAGTAATTATCTATCTAACAACTGAGGGATCCGTGAAAACCTAAATTGAAAATTACCGAAGTTTGGTTACTCTATTTAGATTTAATTAGCTTGTCGATTGTTCACCCATAAATCATAGAATGGCTTCCCCAATCTGCGATTTAATTTTCGCTACAAGGATACGGCATCATGTTTTATCAAAACTAAACTACTTCCATCTAATTTTGCAAAATGTTGGAACCAAAGATACTTGTCCAAAAATGGATTCCGAGTAAATAAAAATTTGTTGTCCGAAGAAAAGTTTCAATACTGCAAGTGAAATTTCGACAGCGGCGTGTTTAGCTCACCGACATGTATGTCGATACAATTTTGATTGTTTTGATTCCTGACATGTGACGAGTCTTCTCATACCGAACAACTCTTGATCGCAATTGAAAGTAATTGACGAAATATTTTACTTCTGGTATTCTCCGAAATTAAGAATAATTAAGAATAATTTGTGTAATTACTCATTTAACGACCGAAATTTCCCTGAAAAGAAAATTAAGGAAGTCTACTTACAATTACTTTATCTAGATTCAATAAGCAGGTCAATTGTTCAATCCTAAATCACAGAACGGTCCCCTGAAACAAAGATATGACATTTAGTTCTTCCAAAATACTTCCGATTTGTCCTACAAAATGTGAGAAAATATATATGTCCGACATATATGACAAGAAAATTTTGGTCGAGGGACATTAGAAAAATATTCAAAATCACATGAAGAGTGCAGTCAATTGATTCAGGATCTGCACTTCAGTATCTCGTTTCTTGGTAAATTCTGCTTTGATGAATTCAACATTTTTTATCGTATTTCAGTTGTGCTTATATTAAGTATTACTCATATTTTTAATTTAATAAAAAGTTTTTCGAGCTGCCAAGGTTGATCGGATTGAAGTATTCCCTGTATCTGAAAATAAGATTTTCTGACATTCCTTATATATTCTTAGAACAAATTCTCGGCTGAAGCATACAGTAATTTTAGGAATGATATCCTTTGCAGAAACTAATAAATGATTTTTTTTTGTAAGTAGCTAAGAGTGTATAAAGCCGAAAAAGTAGATATGAGAAAAAAATGAATTATTTAAAAAATTGGTAACCACTTCAGATGTATTCTCCTCCGTGATAAAGGTGAAATGAATGTACTGAAATGAAAACTTCATACAGTTATAGAAACTCATTTTTGTTTTAAAATGCAGTGTTCATCATAAGCACAGAGTTCAAAGACTGGAACGGGAACGTTATTTTAACACTTTACAACAAACACGTGACTTTGCTCTGCCAGCAAGTCTCGAAGAAAATGAAATTCAAAGAAAAACTGGTTCAAAGGATATCCAAATGAATACTTTTATGTTTGTAAATGACAAATTAAGATATACACAACTTTTGAGTGCCGCGGAAATATGCCCTTATTACCTTAATTGTGACCAAATTTACCAGAAAATAATCTATGTAAAGCAATTAAGATTTTTTTGCTCTTATTTAACAGTTTGCTTTTTATGTATCTATAAAGAAAAACAAATGGAAACAGTTTCGAAATTTTAGATATTCTGAAAAGGAAATTTTTATTGTTCTAGACTACTTTGAGCTAATTTTGGCAATATCAACCATATTGGGAGTAATTTTGAATATTTTTAGGGACAAATAAAGACTCTGGACGGCATTTTGTTCTCATTTAAAGACAGTTTAGGATCGGGCTTGATACATGAACCTTGTAAACTTGATTTACTCAACACAAAACCTCTTTAACTTTTTTATCATCTGTATTTCTTTCCAGGTGTAACATTACTTTTTAAACATTGGAATAGCCTGACTAAGAGATTTCAGTTTCTGTCACAAGTTTTAAAACCTCGGTTTCTTTTAAACTTTGGCCTTAGCCTTATTCTCTTACCATAGCCTGATATTGTATTATTAGACAGTTAGATACTTCAGAAATACATTTGCGTCATTTCTGTTTTTCTCCAAGGACTCATTTTGCATAAAATAATCACATAAAATGTCGATAAAAACAATACTGTCTGCTTTCAATGTAACCGCAATTTACAATGGCATGCTTAATTACCCGCGTATTAAGGCATGAATACACAAGATGCCAGCATTAGATCAGGATAATATTTAATGTCAACATGCAATACAATCAAGCAAATGATATCAGACTCGGTTTGAATAAGTCTGGTCAGGACAGCTGATGAAATTTGCAATCCTTCTCATGCCCTGTTTTAACTGCGGTAGCGAACGCTTTTGTTCGTTAACATTGAATATTTACATTCAATACTTGTTTTGAATGGAACTCAAAAAGCATTCAGTTTCGTATAAATATACCAATATTGACACTTTCAGCAATATTGCACGCGTAATCTGACGACATGCACAAAAAACATTAACAAAGTAGTTGTTTACGAAGAATGTTTTCCAACATTAAACTTAGTAAATATATATATTTTTTGTTTTGAAACCGGTATACGGAATGCGTTCTGGTCTTTGGGGTCAAGGTCGCTGTTACTAATAATTGAAAATTGTAACAGCTCAATAACTTGCGCCAGAAATAGGGTACTGCGTCCAAACTTGAAATTTAAGAAGCTTGCACTGAGATTATTGATTTAGATGTATTTTGGATTGCTTAGGTCATGGTCAATATCACTGTTACTAAAAATAGAAAAGTTGTTTTCTCATGAAAACTTCAATTGGAAATGCGATAAGCAGACAAACCCGGTAAATAGGTAGCATTCACAGAGACTTTTTCGTTCATTTTAGGTAGTTTGGTTCAATTCATTGATATAGAACAAGAGCTGTCACAGAGCGGGCTCCACTATTTCGATGCTAGATAGTGAAACTCGGAACATCTGAGGAAGCTGGAGCTGTCACTAGAGTGTTTAATGACTCCAAATGTGGATGAAGATATTGGACAATAGCTTCGTTCTATGTCAAATGTATTAAGTAAGCAAAAAAGGGACATAATTAATGAAATATTGGTGCAACAGTTATTGCCCTTGTGTCATATGATGTGAGTGATGAAGTTTAATAACTATTTAAAGTTTGAATTAAATCCTCTTTGTAATAACAGAGATATAGTGAAAATGCATAAAAGGTAACCTTAAATTGTAAGTATAAAGGGGGCATAATTCATTAAAATTTGGTGCCAGAGTTATGGACCTTGTGTTAAATGGTGTTGGTGATGATGTCGAACAACTATTTTAAATTCGAATCAAATCCATTAAATAATAACTGAGATAGAGTGAAAGTGCATCAAAACTTTAACCTGAAATTCAAAGTAAAAAGGGGGAATAATTCATGAAATATTGGTGCCAGAGTTATAGCCCTTGTGCCATATGATGTGGGTGATTAGGAATAACTATTTTGAGTTTGAAAGAAATCCATCAAGTAATTACAGAGATAAAGTGAAAGTGAGGACGCGGAAGAACGCCGACGCCGACGCCGGGTCGAGTAGGACAGCTCTCCGTACTTCGTATAGTCGAGCTAAAAATGGTTTCGATCAATAATTTAGAATGACTAGCTTTCAACAGACTATAATTCGGTGTGATTTATATGATTTTTATATGCAGGGAATGCTTCTCCAAGGGTGAAACCTTTATTCCGTTCGGTTGGGAATACCAATTAACTGAATTTGCTTGTTTATAATAGGAATACAGGCAGAGTTATGATTAACTGCTTTAATTCAGACTGTTTTATGATGCTGTACTATTTGAAAGCAGTTTTCAGTATGATAAAATCGAGCTGACAAATCATGGTGTTTTTTTTATGAAAATAACAAAAAAAAAAAAAAATGAATTCAAGCTCAGGTGTTTCGGACAATTTATGTTACATGTTTCCATAGTTTCAAACAATTAATTTTCCATATCGTAATTAATATGATCGTTAAAATTAACATTATTACAAAGAATGACAACGAAAAACATATAGCTGCTCTCAGAGTAATCTGTTCTCACCAATCAACGTGACATGCTTTAACATACATTTCCGCATGACCTTAAGACGTTCAATGCAAGCAATTTGTTACACTTAATTTGAATTGTGTATTATTAATATTGGAATCTTTCTCAATTTCTACATCTATAAAGAGTTTCAGTAGAACCACTATTTTTTTTATGAGGCATATGGGGCCGATCATTTGAAATTCTTTGGTGTGTGCGCGCGCGTGTGTGTGTGTGTGTGCGTGCGCGCGCGCGCGCGTGTGTGTGTGTGTCTTGGATTCTTATGAAAAATATTTCTAACTTTAGATTTGCTTAAACAAAATAACATGGTTTCAACATATCGAATGAATAAATTTCTGGTTCCCTAATCACTGGAAATAAATCTGAGTCCAGGTCGGTTAAAAAGAATATTTCCATTTCTCTGGTAGCCTTATTCTTTGCTGTTAAATTACTTTTTGATTAAACTAAACACATCACCGTACTATTTCGATCTTAACTAAATGTCTTCCTTTTTTTACTGGAATTTACGAATGGTACTCACATTATATGAATTTCACTGAATCATTCGGCCAAATTTTATTTCTCTTATGAATAAAAGTTACTTGTCGTCAGTTTAGCAATTATCCATCCTCCCGAACTGATTGGAAAGTTAATCTAATGTCTACGCGAAAAGGTTAAAAATAAACATTGGAGATATATCCTTATGACAGCACAATAACATCTATACAAAGCATCGCATTTTAAAAAAGACTATCATTCACAGTACTTGACAGTTTGTTAAAAGACATATCACTATCTTCAATAAGCCAATGTCACTTATCTGGAGCACAATGGGTACTACAAAGTAATTATATCTTTGGACGAAACGACATCATACTCTTGATGCTCTTTGATCTAAACTTTGAATGTGTATACAGGTCCGTCTCATATTTAACTAAATAACGATTTGTCTGATACTTGTTCAAATACCAATATGTTGGCTAAATCAGGATTATAGATTCCTATATAGAAACATCAAAAATTAAGTAGCAAGAGGCATTATGCCTTGGTGCACGTGACTGATTAAGACCTTTTCCATGCTAAGTACATCGACATATGCCATCCAAAATTTGGCCTAATTAGAATCTACTTTGTTTGATAGAATAAAATATACTAAAATGCGTCAAAAGTTTAAGTTAAAAAAAAATCGATTTCATCAAAAACTCTAAAACCTGGTTTCCTATATTTTGTGCAAATTCATTCTTTTATTAACATTTAAATATCTATGAACAACACATATCATTTTTATTGAAGATCAAAACAAATGTTTCCTTCTAACCTACTTAATATGATCTTATCAATTGATCATGGGGCCTCCGTGGCCGTGTGGATAAGGTCGCTGATTTCAAATCACTTGCCCCTCACCGATGTTGGTTCGAGCCTCACTCGGGGCGTTGAATTCTTCATGCAAGGAAGCCATCCAGCTGGCTTGTGGAAGGTCGGTAGTTCTACCCGGGTGCCCTCACGTAATGAAATAATGCACGGAGGGGCACCTGGGGTCTTCCTCCACGATCAAAGCTTGCTATATGACCTGAATGTGTCGGTTTTACGTTAACCCAACAAAACAAAACAAACTTAACAATTGATCAATGCACATCTCTTGTATTGAACTGCATCCTATGCATATACTACGTTTCCTGTTGATTAAGGGTATATTGTTTCTCGGTAAGAAATGAGCATCAATCAATTATATCAAGTATTGGTAATTTTTAAATCATTTATCCTTTCAATATATCAAAACATTCGTTTGCAAAGATAATATATACCCTTCAACTGGATCATAAATAAGCTGACATAGGAATATGCGAAAACTTTTGAGACAAATCGCTATGTAACCTTGAATAACAATAATTGAATACGATGTTAACAAATTACGAAGATGTTTCTGCACTTATCGTATTGAGTTTCAGCTGGTTTTGCAAAAAACAAAATTGATCTAACATATGGATTCCCCCTATTGATTAACATTTCATACATAAACACGTTTTAATTCTTCTCTTTTATCGAAACCATACAATTAATTCTCTGGTAAATGGACAAACTGCATACATGTATTCTTTATACAAATAAAAATATGTATAGTAGAAGCTTTACGATTTCTTTTTATGGAAATTAATATAAAATGTCTTGTATCTGAGACGTGTGCTGACACCATCCCCATTCGAGCAGCTGTTAGATATTCTGAAACAACGAAAGCCATACGGAAATGAGTAAATGGACAAGGCGGCAAAGGAACTGGATTTAACACTACAAGAACGCTTTCCTTAATCAGCTAAATATTGCGGCCAAATTGACATTTACAATAACCCCAGAAGGTTTATCGACGGTGATAATGCTTTCAATTGAGAAAGAATTCCCTCATATACTGCGGAAATTGACCCAAGAAAGCTAAAACAATCCATTTCAAAGACGTAATTGAAGACACGTTATTGTTCTTAAGCCCAACCTTACACTGCACATAAAGTACATGAAACAGAAAGCGAGTGGAAATGGATACTTTTTATATTATTTATTAAATATAAAATGAACTGATCGTATGTACATATAGCTCTATTTCATGAATAGGAATTATATTCGCGATATATTGCAAAATTGTCACAAAAATGCTTATTTCATTTTTCTTTTATTTTCATACACACATTTAAGCAGTCGAAAAACATTGTTTCTTATACGTATCATACTATTCGATCCTCCTACTCTCCTTTATGTCTATTCAAATGTAGGTCAATTTTAGACAATGTAAGACTATAATAATCTTACATGCCTGTGTAAGACGGGGTTTTCTCTACCGAGGGACAGTGCGGAATGAAAAACCGAGCGTTAGCGAGGTTTTTTTATCCAAGCTGTCCTGAAGGTTGGGAAAACAGCTGTCTTATACAGGTAGACATGTAAGATAATTCTTCTTGCCTATCGCGTTCAGAAAGACCGTGAAGACAAATAGATTTGGGTATTTTCTGGCATCATTCATCTAGTTTTTGCCGTCATAATAATACCAGTACAATGTGACGCCACCTAAGTGCACGATATTTTAGACAAAAGTTGTCACTAGGGAAAGACAGGAATACCAAACCCTAGCGCGTGCTCGGACAAATGTATACTTTCCTTTTTAGGTAGGCAAGAAAATACTATTAATGCTGTATAACGTTTAGAAGAAAGTGTAGTGTCTTTTTTTTTAATTTTCAAAGTATCTTGATTAGGTTCAGTTTATTTTATCAAAAACGATTCTGATAGGCATAATATCTTTTGTTAATTTCAGCCATGATAGACACAAAAAGTTTTTGTTTTAATTTTCAATTTTGATAAGCAATATAGATGGGTTATAATAAAGTTTCAAGATATCTTAGTAAGCATGCAAACAACTTTTACATGTAAAACATGACAGTATGATTGTTCAACATTATTTTACGGACAGAGAAAAATGTATCTCTTGACACAAACTTGATATTTGCAAATACATCTAAAAGACCACACGCTACAACGATGACCTTTGAAGTAATAATGATTTTAACGTATATCTACAACTCGCATTATAAAGCCACAAGCCAGGCAAACCTGCCATGGAGTTGGTGGATCAAACGGTAAATAAATGTTTGAAACTCTTCTATTTAAGGTAATAGAGATACCATAAAAATTGTGAAACAAAACAAACTTAATGTATTTTTTTGTGATGATATAACATTTTCTATCTTTGCACTTGGAATAAGAAAGTTTGCTGTCACATCTATTTGTGAGCTTACTCTGAATGGATTAGATTTAATTGTTCAGTCATACTTTGTTTCAGGACGATTCATTGTCCGATCAACAACAAAACTAATATAGAGCCCACAGAAAGAAAACGAAAAGCAAGAAAACAGATAAACTATCAGCTAACACAACAAAGCGCATAACAATGTCAGTATGTCATGGATAAATATGCAATTGACTTCTGAATATATAGTCATGTATAGCCTTTAGACAATGAGCATTGGCCTTTACAGAATCTGCACAAGTACCGATTGATCACGTCTAATTATTTACAGATTTGGTTTCATTTTCATTTATTCGTTGTAGAAATGACATTAAAACCAACTTGACATCCACACGTAAGTTTCCAATAACATTTAGAAGAGCTACATTGTCGATAATTTACTGGGGAGCCTTTCAACAAACTCAATTTAGCAATATTTTGTAAGAAGAGAAAAAACCGATCTATCGAAATATTCCAATAGTCGTCAATAATTTTAAGTGATGTATAAACATGAAAACATACAAAAGAAACTAAAAATTCAAATATTATTTTCACAATATTAAGCAGCAAAAATAAAAAGTTATTGTACCGTTTAGCAAATTACACCATCAAGGCATTACAACTTCGGAACAGTATGATCAATGTTATATCGTGATAAGACTTCTTGGTATTGACGTGAGCTATTGACGTTTCTTTGTATATATATATATTAGGGTATAAAGACTACCCTCTCAGATATCACCTTTTATTAATATGCAATTCCTGCCATTTGCATGCTTGTGTAATATTGTAATATGTATGTATTATTGATAATAAGCTGTACATGCTTAAATCAAAATAAACCTATGTTCTGTTCAAAAAAAAAAAAAAAAAAAAAAATATCCTGATAATGATATCATGTGTTTGTATTTCTGATAAAAGTGGGAGATTTTACATACTTCCGAAAGTAGGCAGATTTTATTCAAAACTGTTAGAGGTCCTTTATAAACTGAGCTTAAATAAGTAGAAAGCGCGATTTATCACTCATAAAAAATAAATAAACTTATAAATACAAATCATCACTGGAAACTTACAAATACATCTGAAACTTCATGCTTATCTTAAAACATAAGGAACTGAGATTTATGTTCCTTTCAAAGGTCCTTCTTCTATTATTCTGCCACAAGTCTTTTATTGAGAAGATGTTTTCCTCACTAAAAGTATATTGTTGTTTCTTTATCAGCACTAATTATACTCAAAACTGTGACATTAAGTGACTGTAATTTAATTGATTAGGTAATTTAAATACAATATACGTGTTCTGTGTTATTTCATTGCCACTACTGCTAGTATTGAGCGTAAAACACAGATTCCGTCTATAATTCTGAGAATACGGAAATTGTAAGATCAACAAAAACAAGTACATAATGGAACACTGTTTGAAAATTGTTATAAATCGTTTATTGAGTTACAATAACACCGTTTTTGTATAAAAAAAAACACGTTCAGCTTACATATTTTTATGGACTGTTTATCGTACGAGGGTGATTCAATAAATCCTGCCATTAGTTTTCGCATACCTTTGTTATTAATCAGATCAAAACAATTTTTATGTCATCCCTTCAAAGTATTCGCGCTGCACAAACACACTTTTTGGAGTTTCTATCAATGATCTAAATGCTGCAATGAAGTCTCTTCTTTGTAATTATTTGAGACACTGAAAAATTGCAGAGCCAAAGACACTTCTAGCTGCTCATACCTTTGCAAACTCACAGGGACTTAAAAGAATAAGGTGAATGCTCAAACTGGACAAACATTTCTTGTTCTAAGAAAGACTGTATAATTTGATTCTTATGGGGCGGACGCACTGTAATATTGTAATGAATAAGCTTTCTAACCTTTACTTGGGTGTTCATTTTGATAAAAGTTTTGGACAGTTGAGGGTACTTTATTTTTGAAGAGCTTGCCTGTGATAGTTTTACCCTCTTTGCAAGGAATGTGTACAAAGGGGCCACTAGAATTGAAGGAAAGCTTAAAAAGGGAGCGGTGATCCAGTGGTTAAGGTGCCGACCGCTCAATCAGGGCGTCGTTGGTTCGAGCCCCACCAGTCTCACGACCACACCTTCTCATATGACACCAGTACTAATTGTCGAGGAAACTGACGACTCTAAAGTGGTTTAAATAAGCTTGAAGCTGTCATTACAATCGAGCTAAAATGAATTAGTATAAATTAATGGAAGGAAATGGCGTGGTACTTTTCGTCCTTTTTGCACCTGACTTTTACTCAACCATTGTTTGTTGTTCATTCGTCGCTTGAACTAAAAAAATCATCCCTCAGAAATTTTTCTTTTTTGGATAACAATTTTTAATTTTGATTTTCGCAGCAGTTTTTTTGTGCAATCTAAACACTGGCTCAACAAATCTAGCAAAAAAAAAAATCGTTTATTTTCAAATGGTCAGTCAGAATAAGATGGACGGTTCAGTTTGAGAGCTGTTAAGTGTATCTAGCATCTTCTTCTACCAAACCCCGAACAACATCAATGTGTTAAAATTAGAAAATTAATAAGTTAACAAAGTTTTTACAGAAATTGGTGAAGATGTAACGATCATAAAAAGGATGTGGCAAATAATTGTTTTAACCTATAACAGTATAACACAAATAATTATTGTCATAGGCACCTGAGATAGAATCTCATAGTTTGCCAGCTCGCTGTGATCTTAAAGAAAACTGAGCATCATTACACATTCTGAATAACAGCAATTTATCATAATTACCTGTATTTTTGTTGAATGAAATAAGAAAAAAGGGCGTTTAAATTTTATGTAGCAGCTAATAGTGTGTTTAATCAAGAAAGATTTACTAATTTCGACCTAAAATTCATTCTTTTAAATGTTTAATGTTCGGTTTCAAAATTTAGTAGATTGTCTTTGATTTTACATCTTTGACAAGTCATTTTATTCCATAGAGATTAGATGAAATAACAATGAAAAACACAGTCTGCTTTCATAATTTCTGATTTACTTTATTGTCACAAATCAAAGTGTCATTTCCGCATGATCGTATAATGCCAGTGTTTTCTTTTTACATTTAATTGGATTTGTGTATTATTGTACATGGGAATTTTTCTTACTGTCTGCATATAAAGAAAATTTGAAAAAGTGGAAACTTCATAGGTCGCTCAACACGACAAAATGAAAAGAAAATGTTGCGTGCTCGGTTTGATTCAGCCTGTTCGTGGACGGTAGTGGAAAAAACTGCTACCGTCCACGCCCTCTCGTCGCGGTTTGAGCAGAACTCAACATTTACACATGTTACAAGTACCAATAACAATTTAGAGATATCCACAGATGTGTTCATACGGACATGCATATAGAACCTTCAATGATACACTAGTGTGTAATTCCGTGATAAGCGGCGTATGGTCCCGGTTTGCCCTAAATGAGAACACAATGGACAAAACTAAACAAACTGGAATTTAGAAAGGGGATCCTGCATATCACAGAAACTGCAAAAATAAAAAAATAAAAAAGCAAGCATCATAGCCAAGGGGTGATTATATAATATCCAAAGATATGAAATCGAGAGTATTGGAAGCACACTAGCCGAAATGTTCAAGCTGAAAAACTAAACAGTACCAATAACATAACATAAAAGACGTGTATAACAGATTTGATTGAAAGTACGGGGAGACATTTACGGCCGCCACATGGCACAAATTACGCTGCTGTGATAATAGAATAGAAAAAGTGGAAACTCTACATGTTGCTTAACACGACAAAAAATAAATTGTTGCGTGCTCGGTTTGATTGAGCCTTTTCGTGAACGGTAGTGGAAATGCATGCTACCTTCCAAGACCTCTAGCCCCGGGTTGAACAGATCTCAGCAATTTACACATGTTACAAGTACCAAAAACAATCTAAGAGACATCTGCAGATGTGTTCACAGTTTTCAGTAGAATCACTATTTCGTTTCAGGGCCGACCATTTGATATTCTTTGAGAGGATATTTCTGAAAAAACATTTCTTACTTAAGATTTGCTTGAACAAAGTAGTTTGGCTTCAACATATATGAAAGAAAATTTTTCTGGTTCACAAATCATTGAAAACATTTTCTTGGCCGAGGTCAGATTAACAAAATATTCCCATCACTCTGATAGCCATACTTTTATTTTTTTTTGCTTTTAAACGGGCGTTTTAATTTAAGATTTTATAGCTGCGTAAACTGATTAATATACTACCGCAAAATTTCAAACCAAATAGCATTCTATTACAATTTTCTTTCAGCGACATGTATTAAAAAGAGTTATTCGTTCAAAAGTGGTACTGCTATCTTTATGTAAAAGTACAGCGAATGTAAATATGGCATGGAGACCAGTCAAAACTGTTTTGTTGATCTGAAATGAAACGAATATTCAAATTTACGTTCTTGATTGGATAAGCCGAACTGTAATATTTTACAAAAATGCATATACAGATTCTTGATTACTAAAAAAATGCTAAAACACAAACCGTATTTGATTCAAGTTTTCTACTTACAAATAATTACGATTGATTTTACAACCCGTGTACCTTACTCATTTTGCACCAGACAAAAATGTCAAGACATTCTACAAGTAATACATTGATTGTTTGCATGATATAGGGCTTACAGACAATGTAACGTTATGAAAAGTTGTTACGTTAAAATCAATTATTTCAGCAGCATAAGGATTCCATCTACAGACAATCTAAGAGGCAGGTCCATTACATTTCTTTTTTCTTGTTGTATTAAATTTGCTTCATTGAACCGGCAGGTCGGTTTCCAGTACCGATCAATGTGATGTTTACGATGCCCAAATATGTGGAAGAAATGAAATCAATTTATATCAATCCACTGTATAAGACACTAAAATTTCAATTACTCATCAAGGAACACATTATGTGAAATTTACGATTCTGGTTTATCGCCCTCTCAAATCCTTTTCCCTTGCATTAGCGCTCCCTTGCTTTTGCATCCCCTCTCCCGTTACTTTAAGTAGGGAATAGTTGCCCACCTTAATTTTGACTGCCGGAATCCTTAGGCGGTACCCAGTTGTTGTTTTTACCTGCTTATGTGTGTGCCTGTGACTGGGTAACTGTGACTAAAGAACGTAGCATTCCATTTTGAATATTCATCCTTGTTCCACTTTCCCCTTCACGCTCCCTTTTTACCCCCTACCTCTTCCTCCCCCTTTTTCTATATTTTGCAAAAATTTAAAATGTACTTGTTGGAGTTTTGAAGCAACCCGTCTATAATATTTTTCCGTTACAGCTTCTCTTTGTTGTGGGCCTACTTTGTAAATGCGTGGCTCTGTGGCGGCTGTGTCTGTGGTGCTACCCTTACCATTAATCTTTTATATTTGATAACACAATCAAAAGTTACTGGTGTTTCAACAATTAAAACATTATTGAATACAGATATGCATCTTTGGTGTTTTTATCGTATATTAACAACATTGCTCATCCTGTCAAAGGCGTAAAGTTAAATATTCAATTTGATTTGCCTAAAAGCTTTATCAAAATTCAGCATAATATTACAACAATATGCTCAATATAATGCTCAATATAATTATACTGTAAAACCTTCGTAAAAGTAAGCAATTTTTGACATTTATTAATCCTCGTGGTGAAGTAATTCTAAGACAATGGCCGTGGTGTGCAATTTATTTCGAACTATGACAGGGGTATATTAAAAAGTTAACACAGCTGTAGTCTGAGTAATCGAATTATCTGTTAGGTAATAAAACATCAAAGGCCTGAAGGGCCTGAGAGTCGGCTTATGATTGATGTACTGGTAGTATAGTCTACCAGTTTCAGTTTGGTTTTAGTTTTTTTCCCCAACTGAACAGAGATTTTGTTACAATAGATGAAATGGACATTCAATCGATGCCTAGTAAAACTTTGATTGACATTATACAAGTATTTAAACCCAATATATTTCTCTAAAATTGAAGAGTGGTTCGCAAAAATAAAAATGTTGAAAGTACAAACTACAATTTGACAGGTGACACTAAGATACTGCACATGACTATAAACATTTTTCCAATAAACACTTGCCTCCGGCATTACCAAAACAGGCAATTATCGGCTGGTATATATTCGCACATGATAAAATTTGAATATGAAAATTTATATATTGAAATTTTATAGCGCGGATTGCCACATACAATTTGTAATGGATGGACGAAAGAACTGTTCAGATATTTTACAGATAAGGGGCCTGGCAATAACCGTGTCACATGCTAGGTATTGTTCAATCATATTATAAGGGATGTGAATTTAAAGTATACTTACTTTTGCGTTTAAAGATATGTAAATGTTGCTGAGTGTCAATATATAGTGTCATGAATGTTTACACTGACAGGAAAATTGCGCATTCGAAACTAAGAGAAGTTACTCGGACTAGCTACCAATTTCGGAAAAGATAACCAATATTAATAAATGCAGTTCTTTTTTAGTTTAAAAACCATCATTTATTCTATTTCAGACCTGTTAACCCCTTCAAAACCATGTCAGTAGTCCCCAAGTCTATGTACTTTCAATTATCCGTTTTGATTCATGTAGACAGACAGGCCCAGACTGGGCTGAAAAAATGTTTGAGCCATTTTTACGTTGTCGGTAGCAGGGTGGGTGTGGGGAGGGGTGTTCATTCCCGCTTTGAACTGCAGTCAGATTTTGAAATGGGCATTGTGGCAGGTGGTAAAGGGCAAATGTATCAAACTGTAAAGTGGCAATATGGGGGGAGGGTGTGGGAGGATACCCCCTCCTGCAAATATGGTTTGGGGTATCACCACAAGGAAATTTTGAAAATGTAGACCCTTGATACAGCCTTTGGTGCGATTTCTAACTGAAAATTTTATGTTTCAATTTCTAAATATTACCTAGATTCTTTTTAGTATTACAATATTGCCTCAGCACTAGAATATAAGTCTGATATTGATTCTATGTATGTATTATAAAAATAAATTCTAGAATCATTTCTGTTACAATAATTTCTATCATGTCTGTTACTTTAATGTTTAAATTTCATAACACAGCTCGATATTTACCCAAAATATTATAGGATATTATTACACTTTCTTTTATACTGCCAAAATCTCCAGTTTCAGCAATATGTTTTACAAATTGTGATGATATGAAGACAGTTTAGCAGCAATTGGCAGTATCTGACATTGAAGTTTACGGTGAAATTATTTAAATCATTTCATAAAAAAAAATTGTTTTGTTTCGTCAAAGCACTCTAACATAGACGATCTACTTTCGATTTCAAAAACTACAAGAAAATACAATTTAATGTTTC
Organism: Mercenaria mercenaria; assembly: GCF_021730395.1. NCBI lineage: Eukaryota > Metazoa > Mollusca > Bivalvia > Venerida > Veneridae > Mercenaria > Mercenaria mercenaria. The sequence goes on along the minus strand of NC_069377.1, from coordinate 40,376,028 downwards.
GCCGATTTGTTTCTTTCTCGAATAATAAGAATTGATATCATTTTTAATATCAGTAGTAACTAAACAAACCAGTAAGAGCTTCTTCTTCCGATAATTTATCCGTTTACTGACTACAGAATTCAACCCACGCAAAGTCGTAGAAGCATTGTTATAAACAGGTCACGCGTGTTCGCCGAGAAGTGTCCAGAATGTAGTTAGGATTCATCCGCGAATTGTCTTTCGCTGGATGTTACGCAAGCTTTGTAAGTCTGCGCAATTCATAAAATGCACAGCACAATAAATTTGTTATTTGCGCAATGATTTAAAAGATTATTTTTTGAAACGGACAGGGTAACAAATGGATAATTTGGCTAATAAGTTAATATGCAGTTTTTATTTGAATTTGTGAACATCATATTTGCTATTTTGTGACAAAAGGGCATAAAATTCGTTACCATAATCATATGCGCAAATGTATTACCAAATCCCGCAGAATCGTTATGCGTGTTTATGCTTAATGAGTTACCGCGGAAGAAAATACGTGGCTTTATTCGAGTATTGCACAATTACAAGTCATAAATATGACAGATTACATCGTATATTGGTCATAGCAAATAGGATTGACATAAATGAACTTCATTCGATCAATGAACTCTTTGAAATTAGAGACAATCCAATGGAACTACATCACTTCGCTGTGTTGTGAGGCCATTCAAGAATGAGAAATCGTGCGATAGCAAGGACTCGTCAAACGCTTGACAGCGTTTAGCCGACTCAATAAATTAAAATGTTCTTTTGAAGGGAAAAACTAAAATAAACTGTTTTTCATGAAGACATATTTAAGACACAAAAATCAGCTTTTACGTAAATGTGAATCTTTCGGTTTTCTTGCATGTCAACTATGCGAAATTTAGTTGGTACAGTATTTAGAAGGTTACATTGTAAAGAAATGAAAAGCTTTTCAGGGAATAGCTGCTCACGAAGGCAGTGTTGCTAGTGTAATCAAAGCCGATTGATAAATTGACTTTATACTAGGATGATTTCCCTGCATGCTAAATGTGCAAAATATAGTTGATACTGTATTTATAAGGTAATATTTTAAAGAAATGAAAGCCTTGCTCAGGGAATAGTTACTCACGAAGGGCAGTGTTGCTATGATAAATTGGCTTTATACTAGTAAGATAATACAGTAGAATATTCAACAGGTAGCAACCTGTAAATGAAATCTCATTGTCCACGAAATATGGAAATATGAATATAAAAGACTAAACTTATTATCAGATTAGCAGCTAGTCTACAGTGATGTCAGATAGTATAATTCCAATTTTCATTACTGGAAACAGACATACATTGTTAGAAACGTTTTAGCTCAATTTGATGACAGCTCGAAGCTCACTGGAATCACTTTAGAGTCCGCTTACTTATAAAACCAGTAATACCAGTAATGATGTTATATGAGGTGTGATCGTGTTCCGAGTGGAGCTCAAATCCAATACTAGTACTTCAAGTTTGAGCGGCCGACTCCAAAATTATTTGAAGGCTGTTCGTCTTTAATTCAAAGTTATCAATTATACAGATCTGTATTCGATTATAAGTGTAACTTCTTCAACCGGTTTTATAAAACCTACAAATAAATTTTAGTTAAAGGAACAGACATTCAAATCAATTAAATTACATTTTTTTTGCATTATTCTTTTTCTCATCCGGCTAATAAGTGTCTGACATATTGTTCTGACCAGTTAATAAAGTTGGGAAATAGACATAGGAAACCTCGATTTTTTACTGTTGTAAATGTCTGTCAATATCTCTTGAAACTGTTCTCTGCAGTTCTTCGTTCATAGCAATATGACAACGTCTGTAACAGTACACACATTAAAACAGGATTAATATACACTTAATAAATAAACAAATTAATTAATATATACTTAAAAGTTTTGCTCGAAAACGTTTTGTTTTGTTTGTTTTGGGTTTAAAGCCGTTTTTCAACAGTATTTCAGTCATGTAACGGCGGGTCGAAAACGTATTGATCAGTACTTTTAATACTTTAGTACGTAATGTAGGTCGGTTGTCTGGAGCACAAAGGGCATTTTGAGAAACATTCTAAATAATAACTTGTATCTTTGGACGGAAATACATCACTAGACCTGAACTACTACACAGTCAAGCTCTGGAATATTTTGAATGTGTGTACACAGCTTGAATAACGTTAACTCAATACGATGTAAACAAATGACAAATCTGTTTCTGCACTTATCGTATTGGGTTTCAGCTAGTTTTGCCAAAAGCAAAATTGATCTTACATATGGAATCCTTCTATTGATTAACATATCATGCATAAAAACGTTTTAATTCCTTTCTTATATCAGATTCATACAATTAAATTAATTCTCTTTTAAAATGGGACACACGTATTCTTTAGAACCAAAAGTATACTAAAGGCTTTACTTTTTTCTGTGAGAATTAATAAGTTGTTAGGTTTCTGAGACGTTTATTAAAATCATTCGCGAAGCTGTTTAATATAGTGAAACAAATATACGGAAATGATCAAATGGACAAGACTAGAGAGGATAAGAGTCTTACAATATGTTCACATTTTCCCTTATCGGCTAAATATTGAGACCAAATTGACATTTTACAATAATCTAAGACAGTTTATCAACGGTGATAATGTTTTTATATATGACAGAGGTCCCTCATAAACAGCGGAAATTGACCCAAGAAAACTGAAACACACCATTTCAAAGCCGAATTCGAAGACAATGCACATAACGTATATAAAACAGAAAGCGATACAAACGGATACTTTTACATGTATATTAATAGAAAATTAACTGAATGTGTGTTTACTCGCACTGACTCACAACTGCCTATTTGATTATATTGTTTGTAAAATTTTAATGCTGTATATTGTTTTAAAGAATTACATGTATAGTGATAAGAAGTTTTTTTAAATTTTCAAAATATCTTGATAAGTTTCGGAATTTTTTTCCATAACGACTTTGACGGGGAAAATATCTGCTGAAAATTTGAGACATGTTGGACGCAAAATCTTCAAAAGATCGCAATACTTCCACGGAGACATAAACAGTAACAATAACTTTAACTTATATCAATATCTCACATAATGAAGCCCCAATTCAAGAGAACCTGTTACGGATTTGTTGAAGCTAATAGTAATTATGAATGCAATGTTAACTACTGCAGATATCGCAAAACGTGTGATACAGAACTACAAAAATATACATTATTTTTCTGATAACATAACATATATGTTCTTTGCTATCAATGACTTAACTTTGCTATCACTGGTATATAAGTTTGGATTAACACAGAATTAATTAATTGTTCAGTCGCGCTGTTAGTCTTCCCGTCCTTCTCCGGAGAATTCCTTGTCCGGTCGACAACTTTACATACATAGTACCAACAGAAAAATCAGCTAAAAACCAAGATATCTTTTAAAGTCATTATACCCTTACTAAAAGTGCCATGTGCTTCTGAATTAATATTCATGTATAATCTTGATAAACTGTGTATTGATTGCTGAAGTATGTGCACAAGTACCAAGTGATCATGTCTTGTTATTTTCAGATTTGGTTTCATTTATTCGGTGTAGGACTGACATTAAGAACACACTTGACATTTCCATACATAAGTTTCCAATATCTTAGAAGCTACACTACAGAAAATTTACTGGAGAATGACACTTTTAGCGGCGACCTCAAACTAACTCAATTTAGCAATATTTTTCTCAGATTAGAAAACCGATCTGCCGAAATATTCCCATCGTTGCGAAGTCACCTAAATCATAGCCACTACTTACCACATTCCACGTTAAAATGTACGAATGTAACAATTCAACGAGTTTCTGAAATTTTAATATGAATTGCCTGAAGTAAACGTCTTGAAACTTTTATCTATTTGATAATTTTAAGAGACGTATAAACATGAAAACAACCAAGGAACCTTAAAATTTAAATATTTTTTTTTATATTTCGATGTACATAAAATATGACCATTGACCTTTTCAGCAGGTAACTTATTTGTCAATTTTCCAAATCGCTTGTATTGAGAAGTACAAATCCTTACAATGATACAAAGTATCTGTAATTCTGACGGTTGTTAGTGATTCCAAAATTGGCTAGTTTTCATTCAAAACTGTAACAGCCACTTTAATAACTGATATTGGATACCTTATTATCTTTATTTGAGCCGTGCCATGGGAAAACCAACATAGTGGCTTTGCGACCAGCATGGATCCAGACCAGCCTGCGCATCCGCGCAGTCTGGTCAGGATCCATGCTGTTCGCTAACAGTTTCTCCAATTCCAATAGGCTTTAAAAGCGAACAGCATTGAGCCTGACCAGACTGCGCGGATGCGCAGGCTGGTCTGGATCCATGCTGGTCGCAAACCCACTATGTTGGTTTTCCCATGGCACGACTCAAAATTTTGTCATTCATTCAAAATAGCTGTAAAACTTATACATACAAGTCATCACTGAAAACTTACATAGACCTTAGAAATTTCATGCGTTTCTATATTTAATTCAGAAGACAGTTTTCTCGATAAAAAAGAATCTTGATTGTTTCTCGGTCAGCACTATATACTCCAAACTGTGACAGTTAAGTGATGGCAGTTTTACTGGTTAGGCGAATGAAAAACAATACGTCAATAAAATTTGCATTGAAGTCTGTTATTTACTACCACTCGTTTGCATCATAAAACAATACCTCTAATTTGCCTTACATGTGGTATAATGGTATGGCTGTAATGACAAAATGTGAAATCAAAATCAATGCCACGTGAAAGCGCTGAAAATTATTGCACAAGAGCAACTGTTTATGTGCTGTGTCTTATTTCGTTGCCACAATTGCACAGTTTTCGTTTTGTTTCAGAGAGAAGTAAGCATAAATTCAACCTATTACTCTAAGAATACGGAAGTTGTTTAATCAACAAAGGCAAGACAAAGTCAGAAGTTCATAAGAGAATAGAATTTGAGAAATGTTATTAATTAGTTATTGAGTACAATTAAACCGTTTTCTTTTGAAAAATATTCAGCAAATTCTACAAGGAACAACAGTCTCTTCCCTCCTTTCTATCATATTTTATTGATAGTCTAACATACAAGGGTGATTCTACAATTCTGTAATTGGTCTTCGTATACCTAAATTATCGGTGAGATAAAAACAATTTTCAAGCCGTTCCTTCAAAGTATTCTCGCTGCTCAGAACCACACTTTTGGAACCTTGCTATCTTTGAACTAAATGTTGCAAAGTAGTCTTCCCTTGGTACACTGTTAAAATACTGAGAAAATTGCAGATCCAAGGCCACCTTTTGTAGCATAGCGTTTTTCTGCGAGCATTATCTCTAGCAAAGGAAAAAGGAGAAGGTCACTGGGTCTTAGGTAAGCAAAATAAGGTGGGTGAATAACATTTTCTTGTTCTAAGAAAAACTGTAAATTTGACTTTTGTGGGAGGACTGACTGTAATGAATAAGCTGTATGCTTTTCAAACCTATACGTAGACGTTTTATTTTGATAGAGCTTTTTGTACAGCGATAAGGTACTTTATTTTTGCATGTGATTGTGTTACCCTTCTTGCAAGGAATTTGTACCGCGGGATCAGTAGAATAGAAGAAAATTGCATATCAAGCCTTCTTAGCACTTTTCGTCCTTTTTGCATTGACCAGCCTTGCCTGGCTTTTACTCAACCAGTTATTGTTATTTATACGTCAGTTAGACTCAGACTAATAAACCCAAGTTTCATTCCAAGTGAGCAACTCAGAACTTTACATGGAATTACAATTGATATATTTTTTCTAGCATTTTGTTTTTGCTCATCCAAGCGTTTGGACTTTCGGTCTGGTGTCAATAAATGGGGGAGCCTTAAAGCACAAACCTTCTTTAATTTTAACAGTCAGTCAGAATATGATTGACGGTCACTTCTGAAATGACTACAGTGTAGCTGTTGGGAAATACTATATCGACTATTTTCTTCTGCCATACCCTTAACTGCAGCAATGTTTTCCTTGTTATTGCAACTATGGGCATGTCCGTACAGTTACTGTAAGATTGAAGACCTTTCCGACCCCTTGGATTGTTTTGACACGATGAAAAACTATTTTAACGTCACTACAGAACTACCATAGATACAACACAGTTCAGAAAAAATATCTTTCTGGAGATACCCCCAAAAGATCCGGACCTTTAAGATCCGGACCTTTAATGACAGTCTTGATTTCACAAGAAACCCGGGCATAAATGCAAGTCCTGCTTTCTCTTTTTTTCCTTCCCATTTCGTTATAGCATTGAAATATTGCAACTGTAATTCAACAATGGATAGCTCAGTAAACTGTAATTGGATTGAATTGATATTTCACTTATATCTTGGGTAAACATCCGTAATCAAATACATGAAACTCACGTGGTATTATGTAACTGATTTCTATTGAAGATCATTAGGAAATGCCTTTATTGAATCACCCTCGTGAGAACGTTGCCAATGTATGCCAGCTGACCACTGTTTACAATAAAAAGCTCTAGTCAATTCTCGGATGACTTAAAATAACAGAGAAAAACCACTACACTTTTCACTGCATACGACGCAATGGTTTCATAAGATTAGATTGCTTTCATCGCAAAATAGCTAGTCGAGTAATTTGCTTTTCGCCTTTAAAAACTGCATGCATGGTGTTCCATTCATTTTCACATGATACAAAATATAAAACAGTGACATGAGTCTGACCGTCTTCATTCATTTAAAATTAAATAACTGGAGAAAATTTTAAAACAATTAAGTTAGGGCTCTTTGTTAGTACACTCTAATATAAATGTTTTCTCTACTCAAATTTTCTTAACCAAAAGAGGGTTAAAGCTGAACATCACTACTATATCTCAAAGCAGGCACGGCAGATAAAGTTGAAAAATATCTCAAAACAAATAATTCATCTCTAATGTTTATCTGGCAGTATGATATTTCCTTTATATGACATTTCCAAAAAGAAAATGATATGGTATAATGCATTGCCTACTCAAATTTACTGATACCGTCCAACATAATCACGTTTAGACGTCAGCTTAAACCTTTGAAGTTTTGCATTAATACTTCGGATATTTTTCTATTTTCAATATATATTATGTAAATTGTCCTAGGATCAAACAACACATATTCTGGATATTCTACAATAAATATACATAATAATTGTTCCATGAGGAAACCTGTTTAAATGACATGATATAATTATTGTATGATAAGTAGTTTAAAATACTTGAAAATCATTGTTTTTCTCATGTTCGTGTAGCGACTAGAAACAAGTATATTGTGATACAGTTATCTATCAAATTCTACCATATTTTACAAAAAAAAGTTATTTGTTATGTCATGATAAGGGTCCTGGGAAGTTACAAAGCACCCATGCATCATGAAAACAAAAATACGTATGAATAAAAGGCCCGAGACGAAAGCAGAAATATACTGTTATGTTATTTTTCAGTAAAATCATTTTAAACTGTTCCTCAATATTCAAATTTATTATATACCTATATAAATTCTGTAAAAAATCAGCTTGTATTTCACAATTAAATATGAACAGACAGACAAAAATTCCGTATTGTACCTTTTAAATTCCGTATTGTACCTTCCGTATTGTATGCTGCAGGACTATTTTCATAAATATGCATGACCCGACACATTTCTATAAATAGCGCACATAAAAACTTCACTAAGTTTCATTTAATATTGCTAAACATTGAAGATTTCGTTCAAGAACAAAACAAGAATCAAAATGGTAAAGGTATATAATAAAAGGGTCATTATAACAGTAGCTAGATCTGGGACTTAGTATTTGGCTCTCGTGGATTTTGCAAGGTCGGATCACACTCGGCGCTTGCGCGCCTCGTGAGATCCGATCTGGCAAAATCCACTCGAGCCGAATACTGCATCCCAGATCAATCTACTGTTATAATAACCCTATTGTATTGTGTTTAGTAAGAGATATGTATAATTTGTTGTATTAATAATGTGAAAAATACACGCCATGAACGACGACGACATACTGCTTTCATAATGTTCATAACGTCACGTCTAAAAATGTCTTCGGCGACTTACTTAAAAGTATTATAGCTTTTGAAACAGTGAATATAATTACTTAAAATTTTCAGATGTGAAAAGTAAAAGAATGTTCTCTTTGAATATTTTGTTATCTCAGTTTTGATTTTTGTCACTACAGGTTTTCTCACACAATTTTCAAACAAAGTTCAGATGCTAAATTTAGACAAATGTCTCATATGGTCTGTATCAAACAAACAAAAAGTTATTAAATCGATATAAAAAAAACAATATGTTCACTTACGTCTACTTATACAGATGCAGATTACGTAATTTGTACCACGCATTTAAACAAACAGTGCTTTAGAAAAACAGCAATATAATAGTTCACTCACTCTTTTCGAGCTATAAAGTTCTTAAGGCGCCTTCTTTTATCTAGTATGTGATAATAGGAGCATGCATGTTTCGATAGAATACTACAAATAAATACTGAAACGCAGAGGAGTGAAAGAAACTACTGTGCTACTGAAAGTGTTACAAGGAATTTTATTTATATTTGGACTACTTGTGACTAGACCTGCGAAATTTACTTTTGTTTTGATAGTGATCAACCTAACATGCGGGTGATTTTCGAAATGTCTGGCCAGTCAAACGTGCAAGCTGTTATACATAGGGAGAAATTACCGTAATAGGGTTATATTATAAATTTGCATATTACGTCATTTGTATCTTCGTCTTAGAACACCTTTGTATTTTTTACGGAAAAATGTGAATACCGGTATAGATAAATACAAAAAATCAATATGTGTAATTCCTATTTATCCTGCAATAATTTCCCAGTATGATAAATGTCGATTGGAGAATTTTGTATTCTTTCCCAGAGAATATTTAATGCCGTACAAATAATTAAATATCTCTGGCGCATACATATTTCTATTATCTTTATGATGCTTTCTTCACACCCTTCTTTCTTAACTGAATAATTCCCTTACATTAATGTACTAAGTTTTGTTAAAAAAATTCCTTTTCAAAATTGATGGCTTTAATTACAATCATTTGCAAGGATTAATTAAATACAAAGAGTTTGATATGCAACATGTTAGAACATACACACATATTGTTAAATAAGGTGGTTATGTACGTTTAAATAAAAAATTGTTCCACAAAGCAATGTCCTATTAAAACATTATCTTCCATTATCTTTGTATCAAAAGAAAATACTGCCAATTAAAAAGATAGGGTCATGTGATTGATTTTTTGTTAAACTGATTTGAAAATATTGATCCTTTGGTTAGTTTTCATAAATGTTTACTACGGAAAAATCGGACCTTTCCCGACATTTTTGCGAACAGAAAAAACCCACAATGTAGATTTCAATGAAACTATTCATAGTTGTAATTTTACATTTATTCAGTCATATGTCATAATAGAATGTTTATAAACCAGCATAATCAGTTGTTCACATTTCGCCTGATATCAACTGAATTCCTTACATAACCGTTATTTTCCATCATTTTGAATGTTTAATCTTTCTTACACACTATATCATATGTTTCCAGAAACAGTTATGCTTTCCGTATCTGCATTTTATGGGTTTACTGAAAAATGACGTTACGTCATTACTTCCGATTAACCAGATGAGCTTTGAAAAAGGAACTTACTTGTTTTTTTTTTAATAAGAGAGTATTTTATCGACTGAAAATTTTATTCACTTTATATATTTGCCAAAGCAGTCTCTAGATTCCCGTGCAGTAACTGTTACCAAGAACTGCTTTAAGCATGTTAATATCAATTCCAATATCTCATTACATCAAAGATTCTAGAAGAGCAATACAGATGTCGTAGAGCTTTAAGGCAATCAAACTAGTTAATAGATAAAACAACAGCATCATGCCTTTGTTGCAAACAGACATTTGTTAGTTTAACCGAAATTAGCACGATGTAAACTGAAAGTCTAATCAACAAAAGCCACACAGATGAAAAATTCTTACAATGCCATATCTAATACGATAATATTTTAAGTCAGACTGACACAAATAGGAGATATGGCAATTTTACACCTTAAATATTTCGGTAATTACTTCCTACACCACTCTCGATCTTCTTTATGCCAGTCGCAAGTAATAGCAATTTGAAGTTGGCTTCATAAATGAATATTCAAAAATGGAGTTTCCTATGTCCGTAATTAAAACACAAAATAATCAATGTGAACACTTTTTTAACCTGATAGAACATACGGAGATTCTGAAAGCGCCAAAATAAACGGCATGCCAAAAACTAATCCATTATGCTATGATTGTGCTAATTATTATACCATAATAGTGTAAAATGACGGCATCGTTTCTATTTTGATGAAATCTATGGAGCGTCTAGTTAGTCAAACTATTTTCAATGAAGTTTTCGGTTCTTCATCTGACGTATTCATTCATAACACAGATTTTGTAGGTAAATACAATTTCTACAACAAGCGTTATACAATCTGAAATTAACCTGACAAGCAAATATTGTTAAATGCCACAAATAAAGGGTCATAATTTCAGTGAAAATCACTAAACCGTATAATTCCAAGATATACTAGGCTCGGCACCGATCACTTCTGTTAAGTGTGTAGTGCTGTAAGGGAAGTAACACCGATATCATAGAATTCGACAAATCGACAAATCAAGGGTCATAATCCGCTGAAATGTACAATTAAGCTTTACATTGGCAACTGCTAGGGTTTGCTGAAATTCGGCCTAATGGTATGCGAGATTTAGTGCTAACACTGTTTTTGAACACGAAAATTCAAAGGCCATAATTTGCTGAAAATTACTAAACCGGAATATGCAGACGATATGCATAATTAGACTTGGCACTGGAGACTCTTGTAAGGTTTGGTAGAAATCTGCCCAATGATTTACAGAAAGTTTGACAAATTACTCTGCTGAATATCGCTGAACCGGAATATGCCAATGATATGCATAAGGAAGCTTGGTAATGCTCACTTTTATCAATTTTGAAGTAATTTCTCCTTGCGGATGCGCGGATAATGTAAATAACGACAAACAAAGAACCACAATTCCACTGAACCGGAACATGACAAAAACATTCACAATTATGCTTAGCATTGATGACTCTTGTAAGATTTGGCGGAAATCAACATATAAAAGGCCAATACATCATAAAATTTGATGAATCAAGGTCCATGTTTCCAAAGAAAATCACTAAACCGGAACAAGCCGAAGATATGCACAACTAGACTTAGTGACGATTACTTTTGTCAAGTTTGGTGAAAATCCGGCATTGGTTGTCAGAGAAGTTGCGCGGAACATCTTTGTGACGGACGGACAGAAAGACAGACGGACAGTAACACTTCGTCGAACATGCATATCATACTGTTTGATCCTCATTCGTAACAAGATATCTCCTCATTAACGTCTGTTTAAATGCAAGATAATGTAAGACAAAACCATTTATACTGTATATCGTTTTAAGAAGTGATAGGAACATTTTTTGAAATTTTCAAAATATCTTGATTAGTTTCAAATGTTTTGCCAAAAACGATTTTGATGGGGATAGTATCTGGAGAATCAAACAGTAAATACGAGCTCAATGTAAACTACTAGATACCGTAAAGCGTGTGAAAAGGGACAAATAAATATTGTTTTTTATTATATAACATTTGTTATCTTCGCATCTGAAATAAGACTACCTTTGCTATCACTTCTATAGTTAGCAGCTAACTGTTCAATCGCATCGTTAAGTCTTCCCGTCCGTCTATGGACGATTCCTTGTCAGGCCGACAAGGTAACATATATAGTGCCCATAGAAGAAAAACGAATTTGAAGAAATGACCTATCAGCTAAAAACACAAAACATCTTACAATGTCAATATACTATAATGGCTGAAAGTACTATGAGCTTGTTAATAAATACAAATCATCACTGAAAACTAACATGCACCCCAGACATTTCATGCATTTTAATCTATATTTAAGTCGGAAGATTATTTCCTCAATAAACAGTATCATATTTGTTTCTTGATAAAAAAAAATACAACACATGTATAAAATTTACCAAACTCTTTTTCACTGCCACTACATTACATCATAAAACAATAACTCTAACTTGCCTAACATAAAGTATAATGGATGGATGCATGGTATTACTAAGATGAAAAAATAAGAAACCAAAATAAATGCCACGAGAAAGCGCTGATAATCATCGCTCAAAAGACAACCGTTTATTTTCTGCAGCTTATTTCATTGCTACAATTGAGTTTTCTTTTTGTTTTAGATATAAGTATGCACAGGATCAACATTTCATTCTAAGACTACGGAAATTGTTTAATAAATAAAGGCAAGACAAATTCAGAAGTTTATAAGGGTACAGTGTTTGAGAAATGTTATTTATCGTTTATTGAGTCAAACCGAAGTTCAACAAAAGTTACAGCGAACAACAGTTTTGTCTCGTTTCTAACAATTTTTATGGACAGTTTTACATTCAAGGGAGATTCAATAATACTGTAATTGGTCTTCGCATGCCTAAATAATCGATGAAATAAAGAACATTTTCAGGTCATTCCCACGGAGGAGGAACTGTTACACGAGACTCGGTTACGGAGGATAATTATTATGTTAGAGATTTAGGATTTTAGCAAAATACAGAAGGAAAAATGAAAACTCCTCTTTAAAACATTATGTTGGCTTTTGTTGCCCGCATTCATTGTATTCTAGACAAGTAGAGAAGTATAAGGACTGTGGATCTGATGTCTGAGAGAAATATGTTTATATCGTGTTAGTATATAAAGATATTGATTTGGAATTTCGAAAAAATAATGCACTTGGTAGATCTTACAAAAAGTAGATGTTTAAATTTTATTTACTATTCTGGTGTGGTTTACTGTCTAAACGTATTCTAAAAAGTATCATCCTAAATCTGTAACACAGCCAGAAGAAGTAGCACCCCGCAACTGTAACATATCGTACTAAACTGTAACATTTTACAAAACCACGAAACATTAGACCCACAGTAATTTTTCTACCTCGTATTATAAGTACATGCCTGAAGGTTTTTTTTTTTTATCGATGCAAATGAGCAGAAAATATGGTTGAAATATCTCTTAATCAATTCCATTTTGATAATTTTATATCAAAATTTCGATTTCTGTCATAAAACGCTTGAAAGACTTCAATATACAGTGTTTCGCATGTTAAGCCGTGCCTCAAATGACGTACGTACCACTGATCCAGAAATAAAATAGACATATACAATAGATAAATACATAGATACAATTTATATTTTTACAAAAAAAAAGAGACAAATCTTTGCCATTTCTTTGGTCAACAAACCACCGCCAGCGATTATTATCCTTCATATGCTGTAACGTTATCCGGGAAATCTGTAACATGATCTTTAACCACAAAGAGAACTTCAACGAAAAATGGCGTCTGACTGTTATAACCACAAAGGTACCAATCCTCTATAAACGAGTCTCGTGTAACAGTTCCTCCCACGTGATACCCTAGCGGCAGCGATGTTTTTCTTTGTTGTTGCAACAACGGGCCTGCCTGGACAGTTATTGTCTTGAAAACCTTTTTGGCCACAGGAATTTACTAACCCATTTCGGATACTTTTCTATTTTCAAAATTTATATATATGCTAAAATTGTTCTAAAAAGCCAGAAGATGAAAATATTCTGGATATTCTGCAATATATATGTATATATAAACGGCATGTCTGGTATTTAGCATTCCCTGCCTTATTTCAAAATGTCTGGACAAGCTTTCATTTGTACCTGTAGTTAGCTCTTTCTTATACCCCATTCACACATACGGCGCGGATAGCTACGTCTCGCCACGGATAGAAACGTAGTAATCCGTATTGATCCGTACCTGAGCCCTACCTTAAAATAGTAATCCGTATCAATCCGTACGGCTCGGGTACGGATCGATACGCATTACTACGTTTCTGTCCAAAGTAGATGTATTCAAGCTATGTCAAATGAATCAACATCCTGTTTTTTTTTCTTTTTTCTTTAGCAGATTGTATACGCTATAGGTGTCAGAAAGCTCATTTCAATACTCTACTTTGTTAAAACTGTGAAATCAAACATAAATAAATGAATGCGTACGGTACCAGTGTTTCAAAGTTGTTTACAATTTGAAAAAATTTGTACATTCAGTTATGATGTAGAGGAGTTACAATCCAGCAAACGTCTCATGTGGTTAAACCGATATCAATGTAGTTTATGTTCACTTTATGTCTACTTCTTTTGTCGCACATTACGTAATTTGTACCAGTGCTTAAGACAAACAGCAATTATTTTTCCTCACTGCATATTCCTCTCATTATTTAATGTGACATAATACTCAGGATATAACTGACTTCCGGCAACATTTATGCTACATGTTTCTGCATTATTCTGGGTTTACCAGGTAAAGAACGTTACAGCGGCACTTCCTGTTAACCAAACGTGCTGAACTACTTTGAGAAAAAAACTTACTTGCGTTTTGAAAATTTTACAATAACTTTCCCTGATATTAGTTCCAATTCCTTCCAGAGTTGTTTTTCTTAATTATGGGGTATAGTATCTACTGAATATTTATTCACTTTATATATTCACCACGGGAGTCTCCTATTGTGTAGTAAATGTTACCAAGAACCGCTTTAAGCAAGTCAATATTAATTCCAGTATCTTATAACATCAGAGATTCTAGAAGGGCAATACAGATGTCGTAGAGCTAAAGGCAAAGACAACAAAATAGAATTGTGAGATACGTATATATATTTATAGTGAAAAGAGAAAAGCTCGCTAAACTTTGATATAAAACAATTGGTGCCTGTGCTGAAAACAGACATTTGTTTGTAAGAAAGTTTAACCGAAATTATCACGATGTATATTAAAATGTAACCAACATGAACCACAAAGAAAAAAAAAATCTGACAATTCCACATTTTATTTGATAGATTTTAAGTTAGACTGACACAACTATTTAGCGCCATTTGAAAGTAACTACAAAAATGAATCAACTATGAGGCTCCCCTAGTCCATAATCGAACATAAAATAATCGAGTTGGACATTTATTTCTTAAATTGATAGATTATACGGAGATGTTCTGAAAGCGCATGCCAAAACTAATCCCATAATCTATGATTACACTACATAGCATACCATAAAATTATCATCGTTCACATTTTCATTAAATCTATGAAGCATCTTATTAGTTAAAGACCTGCTCCAGTCCTATCTTTTAACCTTAAAAAAACACTGAAAAAGCATGAAAATCCTGACTATGAACAGTGACGCCGGGTCCAATTACAATTATAATTTAATTAATTATAATTAATTACAGTTTCTAAATTAATTGAAAATAATTAATAATTGAGACAAAAATAAATTATTTTAATTGTAATTAATTAATTAAAATCCAAAAAAATGCAAAATAATTGTCAATTAAATTCAATTACTCTTCAATTACATGTAGCAAACTGTCACTATTAAATATTGGCAAAAATACAGGTTATTATTAGCTGTTATCACCTTGTGGTATAAATTACACACTTGCTGGTCATCTAAAAGAGATATTAATGTAATCTGGATATGAACCTGAAACTGTTGCTAGACCATTGATGAATATTAAGCAATTGAATTACAATAACTAGTAGTATAATTAGCCTGAATGAAGAGAATTTGATGTCTGATGACTGTAAAAGTTCTTAGTCAAACCATCTCCAATATTGTATGTGCATGCAGAGAGTCTACCAAGATTATCAAAGATGGCCGCAACCTACCTGGCTCTACCAGCATCGTCTGCCAGTTGAACGGCTCTTCTAAATAGCTGGGAAAATGTTTAGGCCTGAACACTGACAGACAGTAACTTGGAAGCATTAATGTTTTTGAAATGCAATAAGAACTTATTAACAAGCTACTGCATCATAAATCTGTGAATGGTGTTCACTGACAGACAGTAAAAGTGTTCATGTTTTTGAATTCAGTAAGGACTTATAAATCTGCATCATTAATATGTCTTTGATAGTAACATCATGATTCTATTTGTGAATATATTTCCAAATAATTAAAAAAATAATTAATTATTTTCCTTAAAATAATTGTAATTAATTAATTACTTCTGTAAAAAGCAAGTAATTATAATTGTAATTTAATTGAAGCATTTCTATTTTGATTGCAATTAATTGATTACTTTTGAAAATAATTGAACCCAGGTCTGCGCCTGTCAAAATAGAGTCTATTTTATAAACAAATTTTATATAAAATACCTGTGGTTTTGCGTGCTAATGTGTGTGGCCGTTACTGTTACCTATTGTAACCCTGGGTTGCATACACACAATAGAATTTGAATAACCGCGATGCAGGGCTTTAAACTATTTCAATGAAGTTTTCGGCTCTTCATCTGACGTATTCATTCGTAACACAGATTTTGTGGGTAAATATCTTTCTACCACAAGCGTTATACAATCTAAAGTAAACCTGACAAGAAACTTTGTGAAATGCAACAAATTAAGGGCCATAATTTCAGTGAAAATCACTGACCCATATCATTTCAAGATATACACAATTAGGCTTGGCACTGATCACTTCTGTGAAGTTTGATGAAATTCCAGTCAGTAGTAAAAGGGAAGGAAGTAACACAGACATCATAGAATTTAACAAATCAAGGCCCATAATCCGCTGAAAATCATAAAACCGGAATATGCTGATGACATGCACAACTACGCTTCAAAGTGGCCACTCGCAGAGTTTGGTGAAATTCAGGTTAATAATATACGGCAAGTCAAGGGCCATGATCTGACGATATGCATTGCTAGGGTTGGCACTGGAAATTCCTGGAAGGTCTGGTGGAAATCTGGCCAAAGATGTAAGAGAAAAAGGCAACCATCATAACACTTAAACAATGACGATTACTCTGCCGAGTATCACAGAACTGAAATATGCCCACGATACGCATAATTGAGCTTGACAATAATCACTATTATGAAGTTTGGGTAATTCATCTTTATTGATATCTGAGCAGTGTCGCGGAAATGTAATCTACAACAAAAAGAAGAAGCATAACTGAACCGGAACATGACATAATTGTGCTTGGCATTGATCACTCCTTTTTGGAAGTTTTGGATTTTGTTGAAATCGACACAATAATACAAGAGATGTGGCAAAGACATCATAAATGTCCATTTCTCCGCAGGAAATCAAGAAACCGGACATGTCGATAATATGCGCAACTAGACTTGGTAACATTCTTTTTTGTTAAGTTTGGTGAAAATCTTCCTTCGGTTACCAGAGGAGAAAAATTTTTGTGACGCACAGACAGACAGACAGGCGGTCAGTAACACTTCGCGGCGGGAGACATAAATAGCACTAATTAAAACTACAGTCATGTATCATTTATTTGTCTAATGATAGCAAAACCTAATGTGCGTCCACAGACCACTGATTTTCCTTCTAACAAAAGAAAAACCCAAACAACCGCTAGTTCACAACTTCACATGATAAATACAATTCTGTATGGCTTCATATAGCAAGGGATGTGAAAAATACTTCAGGGAACGTAAAACTAACATTTATTTTACATGACCTAATACTTAAAATACACTGAAATTTGATATCAATGCTATAAAATTAGCAATATAACCTTTTGTTCATGAAGTGTAGAACTGGTATTTCTCATTAAAGGCTAAACTATAGGGGAAAAATATCTGATAATGCTACCTGAATGAGTTCATTTCTCTGTCAGACATCCTCATTATAGACATGATAAAAGCACAGTTGGAAGGTCAGTTTCAGTTAAACGTTTATAACATTGCCATTTTACTAAAGAATTTACATTTTCTATACACTGAGACAGTGTCAGAAATTGTCTACGCAGTGAATAAAATTACCAATGATTCGGAAAAATTACAGCAAGGATTTGTTTGTTTTGCTACATTTTACATTTTCTTAATTAAAGAAAAACAAAGTAGCATTTCAAAGGACTCTGAAGACCTCTATATGCAGTCAAACTATTTTAACAAAATTGAGGAAGGGCACTGATGCATGCTACAGATTAAGTTTTGTGAAACTTTATCAAACGGTTCACAAGAAGAAGTCATTTAAAGGTCTTTCTATTTTAAAATCTGGCTGCCCCATTAAGGGTCAAGCAGAACTATTTGAACAAGCTTAAGAGAGGTCCACACACTGATGCTACATACCAACATTGATGCAGATCCAACAAGCTGTTCGCGAGAAGAAGTAAATTTAAGGTTATTTTTTTTTTGCTCTGGTAGCCCCTAAATCAGTCATGCAGAACCACTTGAACAAATCTAGGAGAGAACCTTCGAAGGACGTTGCAGGTAAAGTTTGGAGGCATTAAGTTAAGCAGTTCGATTATAAGCTCTGGCGGCCCCTAAATTCAGTCAATCGAAACCATTTGAACTTATTTGAGAGAGGAACTTACAAGGATGAAACAGACCAAGTTTGTTGACAATCCCTTAAGCGGTTCACAAAAGAAGTCGTTTCAAGGTTTATCTGTTTTAAGCTCTGGTGGTCCCTAAATTCAGTCAAGCAGAAGCATTTTAATAAATCTGAGGGAATACAAATGTATCTTATTTGGTGACGATCCATCGAGTAGTTCATGAGAAGATCTATTCTTAGTTCTGGCAGCCTCTAAAATCAGTTAAGCGGAACCAGTTGATACAAGGATGCTACAGACTAAGTTTATTGACTACCCATCGAGCAGTTCATGAGCAGAAAAGTCGTTTAAAGCTTTTTCTACTTTTAGTTCTTGCAGTCCCTCAAATCAGGCTAGCGGAACCCTTTGAACAAATGTGAGGGAAGACCTTACAAGGATGCTACAGACCAAGTTCGCTTATGATGCATCCAGCAAGACGACGGACGACAGAGACGGACACTGGCCCATCACAACAGCTCACCCTGAACCTTAAATTCAGTTGAGGTAAAACAGATTCTTTTTTGGCGTGGGGGTACACAACAAATATTCCATCCACGCATGGCAGATGGATTTACTACTATAAATCCGTCTCTCTATATATAGCATGAACTATTTTCTGATGGTTAGTAGTCACAGACCATACATTTTCAAAACTGTGATTTGATTAGCAGGTCCAATTTAAACGAATTGTAATCTCATGCCACTTTACAAAACTATATATAGATACTTCAAGACACCTTCAAAAAAATATATGCCAATAACTAAATACTTTGAACAGGACTTGGTATGGGAAGGGCAGTAATTAGCACCACTAACATCACTTAAATGATTGAAGAATGTACTTTTGCGCGTTCTTATCGAATAACTGAAGAACTTTCGATGATAATCACATATGGGCAGATGAATAATCCCGCAGAGGTATACATTATCTTGTTAATACAGTCACCTTATTAACTTTTCACTGAAAAGGAAAAATAATCAGACGAAATATTTCCATCGTTGCTAACATGTTGCTCACGTAAAAAATTACAGGCTTTTTTCGACGATTTATTATTTACATTTCTCATTAACTGTTTATACACGAAAGCTCCAATGGTTGCTTCGGCTTTAGCTATAAAACATGAATCAATCCAAACTAATAAGCATAGAATTGGTTTAGTCGATAAAGACAAGACAATGTCAGAAGTTCATTACGATACAGTTGTTGCAAAAATGTTATTTATCGCTCACCTTGTGCAATAAAACCGTACAGTGCACTTTACATTAAGTGTGAAAGACGTTCAGCAAAGAACAACAACGACGTCGACAAAACGCAGCTGCGCTCTGTCGTATCATGTTTTGTGGAAAATGTACGGCTATGTAAATGTAAAACTTTGGAATGCTCATATTCAAATTTATCAACCAGAGAAGATAAAAACTAAACATCACTAGCTATATCTCAAAATTGAATTTGATATTATTATCATAATCATAATCATTATGTCTGGTATTTTAGTTGCACATTGCGTAATTCAGTTCCTTTTAACAATTGCTATGAATGAAGAGCTCCAAAAAGGGACTAAGAATCACAAGTCTTGAACAGACATTTTTCTTACGAATTTTCTTGAAGAAAAAAACAAAACTGGAGCAATAACTGATTGATTAAATAAACGTTTTTGCACCAAAATCAGCTTAACGGCTGGCAACGCCATATATCTGCAATAATATTGTAAGACCTTTGTAAGTTAGTTGGGGAATTATCTTTAAATCTACTCCTTTTCTTTACAGTGTATAACAGTTTGCTTTAACAATTATTTTACATGTCAAGCTACTGGGTCAAAAACTGAATATACAAAAGAAAATGCTGAAGTCCCATGACTCCCTTGACCTATCGTAGTACCAAGAAATGGAAAGCTACCGCATCTAAAAAGGTGCCTTTAGTATTGTGTTAAATCCCCGAAATTAGGAACAGTTTCACTTTTGAGGTGAAATTGAGCATATGAAATGAAATATTCAAAATTAAGACCCGGTAATGCTCAGCCAAAGTCATTTTGTATACCTATACTTATCAACATGTACTGTTTCCCTTGTGTAATAATATTTCTTTCGTCTTGGTCCAGTAAATGTTGAACAATTTACAGATTTCAAAAGGATGTGACTGTCCAACCGATTGATAAACCGGTTATATGAGATTTAATTTACTATGTATGATATATATTTATGAGCTGGATACCATTAAAGCAAGAAGATTGCTGTCATTGAATAAAACACAACAAAATGCACAATAAATTTGTAACGATAACAAGAATATATTTTAGAATAACCTTCCTGCGTTTTCTTTTTTTCATTTAACATAAATTAAAAACAAACCAACAAAATTGTATATAACACAACAGCAGTTGATTTGTAAAGCTTAGCAAGGGAGAAATAAGGTACAAAGTGAATGTTCGTTCTAAAAGATTTGGAAATTTATCTCGCATTTTCTTGCTGTCTCCCTTTTTATCAAATTCAAAAGATAACTGAGAACACACAAAGTTACCTTGATTTGTTGAATATAAAAAAAATGCAATGAATTTATTGATAATTGAATAATTTAAGTAATATATGATTCCAGGAAACAAAAAAAAAACATATTAATGTTTCCATTACCTTCTTTTATTACCTCTCTTCGTTACGTCCTTATCGTCTTATAAGACTGCTCAATATTGTAAATATGATCTTATAAGAAATAGACCATGATTGATCTAGATATATTTTGTTTAAAAGAATGTCTTTTATTAATGTCATGTAAATGTTTTGAGTCAATATCAAATTATAAATTATTTGTAGAATTACAACAGATGTATTCCTTTTAAGCCCACGATAGAATTTTTTGTTCTGTTTAAACTTTTTAAATAGACACCAGCATCTATGTAACATACAAAATGCTTAAAGTACATTTTAGAGAGATTTAATTTTACCGTAAATAGAAAATAACATAGTTTGATATTGCCATTTTGGAATTAAGAAGGTCACTAAAATAATGATGATAAAAATGTTGCCAGATGATTTCGAGAGGCTGGGTGTTTTAACTTAACAAATACAACTTCGTAAAATGTAGCAAAATAACCACAAACTCATATTTTTTGACAAATTACAACAGATTAGACAAGCAGAACATGTCGCATCTGTGGTATGAAAAACAAAGTTTTTTTCTAAGATATAACCTAGTGACCTAGTTTTAGACAAAAGATAATCCTGTTACTAGCTTGAACTCGACTTTATACAAACAATCACTCTGACCATGTTTAATGAAGATCAAGTAGAAAATGTGACCTCTGGAGTGTTAGAAAGATATTTATGATTTTGGCTAGTTTTAGTCCTCATAACACTGTTTCAAATTTGACCTAGATTTGACGCAAACATTTTTACAAAATTGCATGAAGATCAAACAGAATACAAAAGCCTCCAAAATGTTAACATGCTTTTTCTGTGATTTGATTTCTGACCAATTTTTGATCCAGCCAAAATGCTCTGTTTTTTCCTTTAATTTAAAATAAATTAGAATATATGGGTAGTAGTGTAATTATTTAGCAACTTTAATGTCCCTTAAAAGAAAATTACAGAAGTCTTTTAACTTCATCTGGATTCTATTAGCATGTCAATTGTTGAAAGATAAATCACAGAGCGGTTTCCTATATCTTCGTTTTAATTTCCGCTACAGAGTTACGACATCTCGTTTCTTCCAAAATACTTCCGACCTAATCTCGAAAAAAGATACTTGTCCCTATAATGATTCTAGGTCAATAATCCGTAATTGTCCGTAAACGACAAATTAAGCTACGAAGAGCTACTCAATGCCACGAAATGTATGCCCGATTTACCACAAGTATACTGTAGAAAATTTAGCAAAAATGTCAAAGTAATCTTAGAAACAACAGTTTTCGGCTCCTACTGTCCCGACCAGAACGAGCTTAAAATTTGCAGATACCACTTTCAGTGATATTCCGACTAACTTCTGTAATTCTTCAAAAAAAAAAAAAAAAAAAAACAAAAAAAAAAAAAAAAAACAACAACAAAAAAAAAAACAAAAAACACACACACACACACACACAGTAGGGGAAATTGTAGGTATTTGTTGGGACACACAAATGTTCTTCGGACAGTTAATTTTGTATTACATGAGGCCAGAGAAAAAAATAAACATTTCAAAAAGTTTCTTTTGGAATAAATTTATTTCTTTTAAAGCATAATCATCAATTATAGATTCAAATAGGCACAAAGATTCGTTTCAATTTCCGTTATTTTCAGAGATCTGTATATTTGCGTCTGTGACATTTCATTTTGTTCACGAATAAAGTAACTGTATGAAACATTTTTCGACTGTCAATAATCCCATCTCAGAACACCAACACATTATACACATAATGTCAGAGGATGAAATCAATCAAATAACAAAATATCAATTTACATTATTAAATATATGTGTACAATCACTAAAATACATCTAATGCAGTTTTTTTTATAATATTGCTGCAGCCGACATATTAATGAACGCATCCCGTATGGCTTTATGTATGCATGTTTATACCTTATATATTTGATAAATATTGAGAACAAGAAGTATTAACGACTGTAGAACCTTGTGCCTGTGAAAACCTAGAAACGTCTGTGACCATTCACCATATCATGTCAGGGTAAGATGGTTAAATAAGGGTAAAATGGCCTCCAGGGGTGGTGGGGGGCAGGATTCGGTCATGACTGTTTGTTTAAATAAAGTTATTATTATTAGTAGTAATAGTAGTAGTAGTAGTAGTATGTACAACGCCATTTAATATGTCATTGTACAGAAATAAGCCTTTAATGAAATTATTCAGTTTCAGTTTCACGTCAACACATACTTCATTTACGTATATGGCTTTAATGGTGGCAACTGTATATGAGGAAGCAACACTTTCAGCAATACAGCTTACTGAGTCCTTGGCTAGTCTGTGTCACCTATCAATAATATTATTAATGTTCTAAGGCTTAATATGTTAGACATTTGAGCGAATTGAATCCGACACGACAACACGATACGACAGCACGACAACACGATACGACAGAACGACAACACGATCTAACAGCACATCAACACGATGCGACAGCGCGACAACACGATGCAACATCACGTCAGCACGATACGACAGCACGACAACACGATGCAACAGCACGTCAACACGATGCGACAGCACGACAACACAATGCAACAGCATGTCAACACGATACGGCAGCACGATAACATGATGCAACAGCATGTGGACACGATGCGACAACAAGATAACCTACTGCGCATGTCAGATCTCGATACTACGACAACATGATGTTTTTCGCGATATTAATGTCGCACTGTCGCCATTCACACCAAGAAATATGATGCGACAACATGAAAATGCGAAATCATCACGCCAAGACTGACGTGAGACTGTCAGACTGAAATGAGATGAAAGTGGTAAATACGTCACGAATCTGACTAGAAATAATAGTACTGCCCTTACAAAACTAGGTATTCTTTTTCTCACAGGATTATCAAAATACTATAGAACACAGATTTTTTCCTTGAGTTTGCTCATAATAATCTATTTTTATATTTTTTTTCTTAACCTAACAAATTCCAGAATATATTCAATGAAAGGCATGCGTCTCTGTCTATTAGATGTGAAATAACCGATGATACATAGTTGAGATGAATCTTTTGTCAAGCTATTGGTTTTGGTTTTCATGACGGCTTCAATGTGCACTTGATACTTTGTAGACCGTAATTGATCAAAACTTCTCATAATGTACAATAGCCTGTATTAAACCAAGCCAATTTTCATATTCATATACCGTCTTATCTACCAACATACAGTACTATTATGGTTCTCACTTGCCATTCATTTTCTTGTCTTTGTCATCTAATGATCGTCACTTTTTATGCCTGTTAATCATCTTGCATGGGCCTATACCATATAGTGCAAAAAAGTCATTACTACAATGTTGTACACCAGTTTTATCTCAGTTACATTTATGTTAGTTTGCGAAAATGGTATCATATATTTTCATCACTTATTTCCATTACAATATTTGTAACAGCTAGGTACTTTGAAATCGAAAGACGTGGAAATCGGAAGCGTAATAGCTTTTGGTCCCAAAACTCAAGTTATACATAGTACATAACCGTTATCTTATAAAAGCATGTGTTCAACGTGCCCAAATTTGTATCAGAAGAATGATTTCCAATATTGTTTTGAAATTTTTAAGGAACTCTCTGCAATTTTCTTGTCACTTTTTTTATTCTTTTCTGATAACCAGGTTTGGTTTAGTAGGGCAGCGGGTGAACGCATTTTAGGAAAAGAAGTTCAGTGACTTGTCAGAGAAATCTTGAAGCCATTAAGAAAGTAGTACGAGTTTATATATTTTAGTACCTAGACACACATAATTATATACATCACATTTATACACGCATAGAAACAAAAACAAAAGTTATTGCTTACCCTGCGGTAGGTTTCATGGAAACAACCACTAAAAGCATGTTTTTTTATATGACGCATTCACAAAAAAATAAACAGTATGAAACCGTATCAGTTTATCGCTATTAAATGAGAAATATGTTGAATGTGAAAATTCATATAATAAATCAATGCATAAATTTTAATGTCAGATTATTTCAGTTCAAGCTCCCTCTCAACATCACATAAACATCCGTATCAATCCTGATACATTGCTAATTCAACGTTATGTACTACTAACAACATTTCTACTCTTCGACTTGTGTCTTACTGTAATAAAACAGCACACGCATAGACATTGTTCTAGAGTACATGCGAACACTGTTGTTAATCTTTATTGTGTGATCAAGAATTCGAAGACTGTTATCAATAAATTATTAGCTATACACTGCAAGTGACCGATTATACGTACCTACTGTCTCGCAAGTATTGTACTACTCGTAACTTGACACATTAAATGAAAACTGGGAACTTTAACTGAAAACATATATGCAATATTAGCTGATAAGGTTAATTTTGCAAAGACATGTTGCGGACCGGTGATATCACCTTTACTGCTTCTGCTGAATATTTTGGCAAAACATCAAAAAGACAAGTCACTGGTATCCTAATGGTCTGTTAAGCAACTTTCACAAAAGTCTGATGTTCATACTGATATGAAAGAGATATCATGCTTAGGTTGTCTGCTTAGATCCAATTTAAATTTGTCAAACATTAAATTGTGCCTATCGATACCTTGATAATATTTTAAATATGAACCGCCTATATCGTTTAGAAATATGGCAACGAATTCAACAAAAAGAATAACATAATCTCGCAAAGCTTATATCTAAAATTTTGAAACATCATGTGTTGAATCGCATTTAACGACATTTAATGATATTTAAGAAATTTCAATATAACTGTATGATTAAAAGACATCTTCGACTATGATATTTTCATCTAATCTCCCATCCATATGCATATTTTGATTACCAAAAAGATTTACGTAGTTAGCTCAATAAAACATCAATAATGAGTATAACCAACAGCTAAAAAACCTCCCGGCAATTCTCAATGGAATATCTTATATAATTACTGCTTCACAGAAAAACTATAATGTGATTTATTCCAAACATGAAGGCACAAAGATGACTGTCTAATCATTGAGCCTATATACACCCAACTTTACTTGCAATGGAAACTACTCGACTGTTATGGAAGACTCAATATTTATTATTTCCTTTTACGTCATATAGAAGAGTACAAATGGTAGGTATTCTCTCGAAATTTCGAGATACTTACCTGAGGGAATTTCACTTTTAACTCAAAAGTTTGACTTAGTAACTTCGTAACTTTAAAATTCCGAGTTGAAGACAAGGAATTTTGAATTAGAGTTTTACTGTTTGAATGTCATCTGTCAAAGGACTTAAAAGTTTATGGGCTACTTCTCCAAAACACCTGAGCTTGGAAGTCATTTTATTGACACTTGTTATACATCTACCTTTACATCAGTATGTCGTATCCAGCACGTAGGAACATGTTTTAACATATACTACCATACATAAATATATATGTCTAAACCTAGCCTTAAAAGCTATTCTATTCTTTCAACTTTTATCCAAGATATATACTTCTATTTCATGTCCTTCATTTACATGTGTTTCGTTGTGGTAGAGGCTCAATCTAAGGTGAAGTAGTAAAATATTCTGGGTCAAAACATCCCAGACCTAAACTTGATTAAATGATATACTTTACAAAAGCGAACACTGCACTGTCATCTCATATGGCCTTCTGGGGCTACCCTAGGGCTATACAAGATACATAGCAACGTCCAGGATACATCAAGAGGTATTCACTTGAAATCGAAATTTCAAATAACATAACTCGAAACACACATCAAGTATAGGGGCTACGACTAAAAAAAGACGTCTCCAAATCACATAAAGACAAAATGCAATGACGTTAAAGGGACTGCCCTGCAAAATACACATCAAAGGAAGGCGTAGATGCTTTTAAGGTTCAACCCTGAGAATACTTGAAGAAATGGTGCAGCGAAATTCAAGGCACAAAATACGCAAGGAAATGGGCAACAGCCATATTATCGGCTTAAAAGTGATGTGCTTTTGGTTGTTTTTTTATGACATAAATACATAGTGTAAGCGGTTTTGTCATATTTGTCTGTATGCAATTTATGAATTAAATTGAGTAAAATTCACTTGCATTAGTTCCTGTTTTAGTGTTATATTAAAAGAATTTTAAGAGAAGTTAGTAAAGATTTTCAAACTATTTATTATTCAAGTGATAAGTTGAGTCCACCGTAAAATAATTTCTTCGTAAGTCTCAAATGATACGCGCAGTCCAGTGCAAAACTTTCATAATAAACTAAATTTATATTTGGTAATTTATTTGTTTGAAACTATTTTAATAGTATCATACCAATTTTGCTTGGAAACTGATACAGAATGCTTGTGTTATAACATTCTTAAAAATTAAGTTCACTAAAGCTTAACAGAATTTAAAGACCGGGTAATAATAATTATTTTTCGTTGAGAAGAAACAAGAAAAATCGTAGCGATCTTAAATAGGTCATCAAAGAAAGCTGTACACACTTCTCACTTTATTCTCTGACATCGGCGTGATATTGGATGGTTTCAATATCCGATACACAGGAAGTCTTTGAAAATGCATTTTTTAAAATACGATTCAAGTCAATATTTAAAAGCAGTGTCAATGAAAACACTGGTCTGCATTCAAATCAGATAAATTTTATTATCACATTTCGAAGTCAAATGCTTGAACATTCTGTTAACGCCGTTTTTCAACAGTATTTCAGATATGTAACGACGGGCAGTTAACCTTATCAGTGTTCATGGATTCTGTACCTGTTCTCCGAAAGTAACTGCCAACTTCCCCACATGAATCTAGAGGTGGAGAACGAACAGTTTCAGACACAATATCTTTAATCAAATCGTCACGAAGAACACGCTTCGCCCGGGAATCGAACTCAAGACCCCGCAATTTGTTGATCTGCGCTCTCAATACAGAGCTAAGCGGGTATAACCTGAAAACGTGCATGCCACCGATGTGTATATTAAATTTGTATCACACTATACATAAAGATCTGAATCGCAACAAAACACTGTTTACACTGCCTATGTTAATTAACTTGTCAATGATTTGCTGAACTGACGAAATTCAGCGATGTAACAAATTTTGCGTTTGTTTAATCATATGTCTTCTAAATATTTTTCCAAGATTAAGATATATTTAAAAGTGTCCCCAGTTTCAAAATTTATAGATATTAGCGAATTTAATGTTTACGTTATTAATGTTAACACTACAAATACAATTAATTTCTTTATATAAAGCGAAGTTAATGTAGTAATGCGTGCTTACTTGAAACAATTTTGTCCTGAAACTATCCACAGTTTAATCCATATAAATATCCTCCTTCATAATAGCTGTTAACTATGATCACACAATCAGAAAACCGTTTGTCTGTTTAACAAAATGGAAATGATGAAATGCTGGTCTCCTTTCGAACCTTCACTGTTATCCATATATTTAAATCTTTGTCCGCTCTTGTTGCCACAAAGCTGTATATCCTGCATAAAAGAATTTTGTTCCTACAAAACTAAACCAATACACAATATAATCACAGATTGTTCGTGTTTTATCTAGTAACAATCTATTTCTAAATCTATTTAATCTCGTCCTAACATATTCCAGAATCTACTGTATGGACAGAGCATTCCTTTATGTCTGAAATATAACCAATAGATAAAACTATTGTCAAACGAATTGTATCGCTTTTTTTCTGAAAGTTTCAAAATAACGTAATCATTTAATTGCTCTGAAAACAATATCAATTTTTGTTTTAATAACAACATGTAAACCAGTAAGAACACCTCTGATATTGTGTATATTTAACCCGTATATCAGAATACTTTACGACCTGGTAACATATGCCATTTTTACGACAAACAAGCGGTACTGCCATGTAGAGGATATTATTGACTTGTCATTCATTTTGTTGTCGAGTCTCCTGAATTGACTGAACATTTCTTAACCAGATATGTCTTTTAACATAGATTTGAACAGGTTTTTACTAAGCTATTCTTCTGTGTATACGCTTTTGGTGACCCATGTGATTTAAAGACTTTTTTTTTTTTATAATAAATTATTTTAGCTCGAATGTGATGAAGATTCAAGCTTATCTGAACTTCTCTCAAGCCCTCTTCCTGGAAAAAACAGAACTTGTGTCTATAGAGGGGCTCTCGATGCTACGGCCCTCGTGTTTAGTGACCGACACCTTAACCACTAGACCACAGCTCCGCTTCAAAACTTCAGTTTGTAAACGTTCTGTGTCTGAGAAATTTGATGAAGTTTAGATAATGCAATATCAGATTCTCCATAGTTCGTAAATTTTGGCATCTTACTTGCAAAATGTGCAAGATATGCATTGCTAATTGTTGGCAGAGCATCGCAAGTACAGGATTTAAAAGAACTCTTTATACATGCTTGTGGTATTTTCAGAAGGATTTGTACACAAATATTTCTGAAGCAGTTCATAATTACAAAACTAAAGTTCGTTAACAAGCTCATATCCAATGTTACGTGTTAGATCTTCATCTAGCGTCTATAACATATTCTAGCATACAATACCTGGCTTTTTATCAGCAACTTATTCCCGAGGTGTAAGATGACTCTTATGCTGTTAATGACATTATAACGAACTAACTTTGTAAAATAGATTCAAGTTTTAGTTGTTCATGTATAAGAGGATCAAAACCAGAAGTTTTCATAATGTTTAGAAGTAGTTTTTCGGCAAGTTGGTAAAACCTCTAAAAGAACCGCCTCACCAACTAAACAACTACGTTCGGCAGAACCTCGTAACCATCTAAAAAGTACCCTCGATCTGCATCTACAACAAATATATACTTTTCCCCGGTTTGAAATTATGAGCGAGATTTGCCGTTGTTAAGATAGAAAAAACTTCTGCAATTCTCGACAATATACATTTTATTCCTTACATTTTTCCGACAATAATTGAAATATACGACGTTTAGTACATACTTCGACAACTTCGAAAATCGACCTGTTTCCTTTCTATAACCAATGTATGTCATACAAAAATGAAGTCTCTTCAGTTAATATCTTATATCTTGCAGTTATATTTTCCCTTACGGTGCTTCTAAGTATCCTATTCTGTAAAATAGAGAAAAGTGGAAACTTCACAGGTGTAAGCCTTAGAAATTTGTAATCCGCGGGAAACGATTACAACATTATCTTACAGTAGAAACTTTCCGCTGGTAACGAGCGCTGTAAACTCGCAAATCCTTCACTTTAACTTCAATAAAATGAGCTTCTTATTATGAAAATGCTTTAGTAACGAATGTGTATAAATGTATCCAGCTTCCAAAAACGCGTTTAAAACAGACTCTGACTCAGGCGCACTATGAGAATGAGTAAGGCTCCTTATATTTAGCATTTCGGGTTGCCTGAATATAGAAAACATTATACATATCGTTGACATTTCATTGCACTTAATAAATTGAAAATCACATTGTCTGACAACAGAAAATGGATTTGAGATACGGTTTTTTTCAATTAGTTTAACTACTGATTTGAAAGACACATTTCTAGCTTCGGGGCCATTGTTTTAATTCCTTTAATTCCAAATGCACTTATACAAATACAATCTGAACTATGAAGTCAATTACAATTATCCAATAGAAAACCAAGAAATTCACACAGCGAACAATACATCAGGTCGTCCATTATAGGGGATCGATCCCTCTACGGTAACATGCGATATACATGTACCGAATGAGATATATACTATCGAATTTAAGATGTCCTCCCGGCATGTGCACAGAACGTCTGACTTTGGATTTTTTGGAAGAATACGATTTTAACTTGTGCCCAATAAGCGTCCACAGAACTTGTCCGAACCGAAACGTCCTGCACATCAGTACAAATATGGGCAGTGTTGTTTTTATTCCAAAATCTACCTTTAAAATGATACGGAATCGATCCCTCTACGGTAACATGCGATATACCGATTGAGAATTTTTTAATACTCTCGAATCTTAAAAATATGTACTTTCGTGCTGTCATTCGACAGTATTTTTCAAATCTTATGGTATGAGTTGAAGTCGAGCTGATTGCTGATTGAGGCAGTGCCTTATTTCATATTAACCCCGATCTCACTGTCACGGTTTGGTCTCCCGGTTTATCCCGGTTCAGTGGTCCGGTTTTAAAATGTTTAATACAACCTGGAATCACCGGGAATGATGGCTAAAACCGGCATATTCCGTGCAATATCGGCACAATGCCGGCAATTTCCGGGGTAACACCGGATATCCACCGTGTGTCTACCGTGATATTCCGTAGTAATCCGGGGTCACTGGCAATCACTTTATACACGATAGAGCTGCGGCGAACTCCGGCCCCGGGACGGCATGGCGCAGGCAAAGCACGGTATGGCTCCGTCTTGTACCGGTGGGGTTAGGGAAAGTTACGGTAAGCCCAGGTTTATTCGCCGATTAACTCCCGGTTATAGCCGGAAAATGCCGGCAAACCACCGGTTGAGTCCGGTAGAAACCCGTTTCACAACGGACTGTCCAGGTTTAACCAGGTGTGTGCCGGCTAATTCCGGCCACGCGTCTGTGACGTCACGGATCTACGACGGTAACAGATTTCTTGGTCTTCGGCATGATGTTTGGCTTCAAGTGACTACAAGATAACTTTTGGGGATCGACGTGCGTCCTGTTTTATATGATACCGAGTAAGCACCGGTAGGCGCCGGTATGTCACGGGATCACAGCCGGGCTATGACGGAATGCTACCTGCGGTCATCGGGGCACTACCGGCTACGACCCGGGTCACTCGGGATTACACCGGGATCAATCGGGTTTACGCCGGACAATCACCGTGGATACCCGGTGTCAGACCGGGACTAAACCGGGATCAAAGTGTAGATTCTGCTTCATTATCGGGGGTTTACCGGGACACCGTCGGGAATATGAGATCCAACTTACATTTTTGCAAAAAAAATGTCACGGTTCGTCCAGGTATACATGCTAATGTTTACCGGGAGGAACCGGGGCCGTCACCGGGAATGTGAGATCGGGGCTTTAATAATCAATCCTTCAATTTGTTCATCAAAATAACTTAAAAAAAACATCTTAACATCTTAATCTAGATTCATTTAGCCTTAAATCACAGTGCGTCGTCAATTTATTCAAAACTACAAAGATATGGCATCTTGTTCAGAATTTTCAAAATTTAATTCGGAAATTTTGGAAATTATGGAACATTGTTTCAACGAGATATCATAATTTTGACAATTGAAATACAACATACAGTACAAAGAAATTTGGCTCGACTGAATATTACATCTCATATCCCGATTACAAATATGGCCTTATATTACGTGTTGCATTAATTTTAATGAAATTTAAAAGTATTAAATGTTGCAATATTCGATGTTCCATTCAACTGTATTTCAGTGACAGTGGCCTATTTGCTTATTGCGTTCCGTATGTCTGACTCCTTGTAGTGTTGTATAGTGAAAAAAATGTTCATGCTTACTAAATCAGTTCAACCAATATGTACGATGTATCATGTCACCAAATAATTCGTTATATAGTAGCCTGTGTATCAGTATACCTTTAGGTATGTTATTCTACTACATAAATTTACACATGTACCACGACTTCAATATGTATTTATTTGTTTTATTTGCAATGTCGTTAGAAGTACGTATGGCGTGTAGGTAGTGTGTGCACTTATACTTCTATTCTCACTATTTAAAGTGCACTATATGTGCCCCGGTCATGATAAGCCAATGGGTCAGTTATTTACTGGACATGCATGCAGCAGCATCGTTGTTGATGTAGCTGATAAATTCAATGTTAGAAACAACATAAAACGTTGTCCCTCTTTTCTTTATTTCAAAGGAGTACTAATTAATACACATATAACAAAGTGATCATATTGTATGTAGTAAATGCATATGGAAAAGTCAAAGGTAAGGTAGAAGATATAAGTAGGAAAAGTGGATCAAACGGGTATGTTTATATTCTTCCTTATTGCAATAAAACTAATTAGAGATGCTTGCGGTTAGTGATTAAAAATGTAATAGTTTATTGTATCATGACTGCTGAGATATCTATCAAACATTTCATTTTTTTTGTCAGAACTGAACTGCTATGTTTTTTGGTTTTTTTTCAGTTGTTTTAGTTTCAACGTTGATTAATGCGCACAATGTTCAAATAACTCAGAAATACTAAACGCGAC
This sequence comes from Mercenaria mercenaria, assembly GCF_021730395.1. Classification (NCBI taxonomy): domain Eukaryota; kingdom Metazoa; phylum Mollusca; class Bivalvia; order Venerida; family Veneridae; genus Mercenaria; species Mercenaria mercenaria. The sequence goes on along the minus strand of NC_069377.1, from coordinate 40,342,804 downwards.
ATACCTATACTTTGACGATGTTTATTGTGCTATTGGCACTTGAAATATTAGTAGTGAATGTAAGTTCTATATGAACATAATATATATTTGATTTCATGAACTAACATATATAACTGGTGGATCAATGTATTAAAATAGAGTGTGTTGCCACGATATACTGGCCTCTTGAGCTATTTTTCTCACCTTTTTCTTTTTGATTTACTAGAAGTTTAACTATTGTTTTGCTAAAGAAATTTGAATAAATTGAGAAATTATTTGCTGTTATGTTGCAAAATAGCCTGAATATACACTAGTGTTATAGGATTAAAGTTACACTGTTATTATCAAAGAAATTTACAGTTTTCTTACATCTAATCCTACAATATATGAAAAGAAAGAGAGGGCACTTGAAATAAGTTACTATTTAAAGTGCAATATATATGTCCCACTGGGTCAGTTATTTACTGGACATGCATGATGAAGTCAGATGTTCATGAGTGTAGCCTCGGTGTGTACGTTGAGGCTTTGGATATATTTTTTCTTAAAAGAAAATAAATATGTCAGTGCATATGTTGATTGTCTTTCTCCTTTCCCTCTAACATCTTAAGAAAGCTCTCAGTTTTCTCTCAGCCAATACTTAGTCTATTTTATATTATATGAGGGGAAAGAGGGACACTTGAAATAGATTACTATGCGACGCTATCTAAGAAAGTCTTTTATAGGCCCAATCTCTACACTATTAAGGTGTATATCGACTTAAAAAGATTCGGATGACGTGTTTAATCAAGGAATTTCACACGATTCCACCACAAACTATGGAATCTTCTCTAATGTGAAATTATATGGGTTCGTATTTTTCACAAGACGCTAACACCTTTGACATTTCATTTTGTTCAAATTCCTAAAAGCGTAATATAATATGATAAAATGTCAATGAAATGTTGTTGAATTAGCCTTGAAAAAATATCTCAGCAGTGATAAATGGTTCTTCAAACTTGTAAAGCAAAAACAAGACAATTACTTACTATGTAAGTACCTTTCAATTCTGCAGAAGTATAACAAACGAGAAAATGATTTGCAGTTTCTTATTTTGAAGATTTGTCCGATATTCGGATGTTATTAGAAGAAAGTGCGGCACCTGATACACTGAATTTCTCCCAACTGAAAATTCTTTCTTATATAGTTTCTTTTACTTGATTTGCACCTCTCTTGAACTAAAGTTTTTGATAGTGGTATCTGATTTATTATCCGGTGACCGATGCGCTTCATACATATACAACATAGAAAATCATTTAACAAGGATTTGCTAGAAACGGAAGATATGATAAAATGGACTTGTGATTTCATACTTGTACGGCATGTTGTTTTTTCTCCATTTGTTAAACAGAAATAATCTCCCAAAAACAACTTCTAATGTGTCAGAATTTTTATGGATATAAGTTGATTGACTTAATACTATTAATGCATAAAATGCTAATCAATATACTTTCGCACTGATTTTAACAAGTAGGCGGGCTCGATTGCACACGCCGATTTAACAGACATTTGTCTTGCTCAAATAAGCAAAAACAACTAAGAAAACAAGTCTTGCTTTCATATAACCTTAATTCTGATAGCACAGATTCTTATTCAATCGAATTAATACTTTTTATCTGTTATTATACATACGCACTTGTTGCTGCAAAAGCGTTTTTAAAAAGAACTCACTCGATTACTGCAACTGTCACGTAAATAAGGCAATTGATAAGACGTCTTCTGTCATAATGAAACGCTTGTTAGACACCAACTTTATATTTTGTATAAAATAAGCAAAGTTTGAAGAGTTGCTACATATAGTCAGGCTCATCTTTACTACAAATCTTAACCTTATTCTCAAGAATAGTTTTCAAGCCTAAAAAAATGGTAAAAAAGTTGGGGTTTTGTATCTTCTAAGAGACATTTGTCCTGTCACATTTGTTTATTGTCTAATTGCAATATTCAATATTGTTTAACTACATCAAAATGACCCACTCGTGAATCCATATTTCTTCTCATACTAGCCTTGGATTTGACTTCACAAAATACAGTTTTCCCGTTTAATTTTTCTTCTAAAGTGATAACAACAATAAAATCAAGAATAGTTTTCAAGCCTAAAAAATGGTAAAAAAGTAGGGGTTTTGTATCTTCTAAGAGACATTTGTCCTGTCACATTTGTTTGTCTAATTGCAATATTCAAAATTTTTTTAACTACATCAAAATGACCCACTCGTGAATCAATATTTTACTCATACTAGCCTTGGATTTGACTTCACAAAATACAGTTTTCCCGTTTAATTTTTCTTCTAAAGTGACAACAACAATAAAATTAAAAACCAGTGGCACTAACAAGTACCTGGATGGCCAATTAAGAGAAAAAATAGTGTCAAATTACCAGTCCACCATTATCCGTCTAAATCAGATTGCACTCGAGCTGGTTCCGTAAGTAATGTTAGGCCATTATTTTGTTTAAAAATGTGTAAACTTATTCTACAAAATATGTGTTAAAGACAACTATAGACATACTTTCCACCCGTATTAAACCTTGCCAGTTACAATATTGTCATGTGTTAATGAACGTCAGAGAAAGATGTGACTGGCTTTTCATCAGGCCGTCGGGTTTTCTTAATTGGCCATCCTTCTACTGTCACACATATGTGCAACCTTAGATTTGCTGTGTAAAGCTAAAAGTCTTAATTAGAATTATTGCTCATCCATACATTTGTCATTTTAGAAGATTAACAAGTGAATGAAGTATTGCCATGCAATACAAAGTCCCCTACTGGAAGACACCTAATTTTCTCTACTGCAGTAAAACATAATGAACTGATATCTGTCAATGATGTATAAACAATATTGTACTATATATACAATATAATGTAACAAAGCACTTGGATTAAAATTTGCATATATAAAAACCCACAGTTGTTTTCATTTGGATTTTTTTTTGGTCGATTATACAAAAAATTATCATAAAAGTTATTTATAGTAACAACAAAGTGAAATAAACCCTAAAAAAAAAAAAAAAAAAAACTATAAAATTTAAGTCCACAAGAAACTCTTTACCAGATAGAGATAGATCAAAATACACCTAATATTTGGATGTACTGTGCATGTTGTACCACAGAAAAGTGGTCTCAATTTTTCCCTACGGCCAGTACTAAAAAAGTTACAATATAATCTATTTATAGTAACAACAAAGGGACATAATTCTAAAGAAAGTGTGCCTCATAGTGGTGAACATTTCTACCAAGTTACATCAAAATCCCTCCGTGCATGAAGAAGAAATGCTCCGGACAAACTCATTCTTGAATTTGACCTTTAACCTCTAAGTATGACCTTGACCTTAGACCTAGGGACCTGGTTCTGGCGTGCGACAATTCGTCTCATGGTGGTGAACATTTGTGTCAAGTTACATTACAATCCCTCAATGCATAAAGAAGAAATGCTCCAGACAAAGTCATTCTTGAATTTGACCTTTGACCTGTAAGTATGACCTTGACCTTAGACCTAGAGCCGGGGCTTTGCGCACAACATGTTGTCTCATCCAGGGAAATGTTTGTGCCAACTGATATTTAAATCCTGTTTTGCATGACAAAGTTATAGACCGGACAGGAAAAAAATCTTATTGACCTTTGATCTCAAAGTGTGACCTTGACCTTTAAGCTAGGGTTCTGGGTGTTACGCATGACACGTCGTCTCATCATGGGGAACATTTATGCCAAGTAATATTGTAATCCTTTGATGGATGACAAAGTTCTGGACCGGACAGGAAAAAAACCCTATTGACCTTTGGCCTCCAATTGTTACCTTGACCTTTGAGCTAGGGGTCCGGGTTTTGCGTATGACATGTTGCCTCATAATGGGGAACATTTGTGCCAAGTAATATCAAAATCCCTTCATGGATGACAGAGTTATAGACCGGACAGGAAACAGACCCTGTTCATGCCATGTTAACATTTGACTGCTAAGTCTGACCTTGACCTTTGAGCTAGGGGTCTGAAAATTGTGCATGACACATCGTCTTATTATGAGGTACAATTATGCCAACTGATATTAAAATCCCTTCATAGATGGGAGAGTTATGGACCGGACAGGAAAAAAGCCCTGTTGACCTTTGACCTCAAATTGTGACCTTGACCTTTGAGCTAGGGGTGCGGGTTTTGCGCATGACACATCGCCTCATCATGGGGAACATTTTTGCCAAGTAATATTAAAATCCTTTCATGGATGAAAGAGTTATGGACCGGACACGAAACAGACCCTGTTCATGCCATGTTAACATTTGACTGCTAAGTGTGACCTTGACCTTTGAGCTAGGGGTCTGAAAGTTGTGCATGACACATCATCTTATTATGAGGTACAATTGTGCCATATGATATTAAAATCCCTTTATGGATGGGAGAGTTATGGACCGGACAGGAAAAAAGCCTTGTTGACCTTTGACCTCCAATTGTGACCTTGACCTTTAAGATAGGGGTCCAGGTTCTGCGCATGACACGTCGTCTCATCATGGGGAACATTTGTGCCAAGTAATATTAAAATCCCTTCATGGATAAAAGAGTTATGGACCGGACACGAAATTGCGGACGGACGGAATGACAGAATGACGGAATGACAGAATGACGGAATGACGGAAAAGCGCATTCCTATAGTCCCCGAAACTGGTTTTCAACCAGTAGGGGACTAATAAAAACATAACATTACATGTTTGTGTGTGTGTGTGTGTGTGTGTGTGTGTGTGTGTGTGTGTTCGGGTTTAACTTTTTTTTCAACATTTTTCAGTCATATAAACGACGGTGTCTACTTGGAGCAATGAGAACAATGCCCAACTTTATAGTGCTGCCTTACTGGAATATCACGCCGTAGACACGTGGCATGATTAGAAGATTAACACTTGTTTCGTAAAGTAATATACATGTTTTACATGCTGTTCAATTTTAATGTCAAACAACTTTATCTTTCTATGATTTGGTGTTGTTTGATTTTTGTTTCTCAAAGCCTACTTCGAAACCTTAACTACGTCCTGCTTAGGTGGAACATTTGGGCATAGGAGGTTGTACTATAGCAGTAAAAGCGACGGTGATCGTGATCAACAGAAAACCGTAAACTTGATTCTTTTCAGCACGTGTGACTGCTTTGGCTGGAGTATCGTCCAAAGGCCGTGATTCGAATTGTTTACAAATGAGCTTAAGTGAGCTCATAAAGTTATAAAGCAAGTTCTTTTATAAAGATTTTAACTTTTCTTTGACGAATTATGCACAAAATGTGCGTAGTTTATTTCAAGAGGATTTCGCTTCATATTTGATAATTTATCAATATACTACATATAGCTTTACATCTAAACAGACATTTCACTAACTTAAAACTACAGAAATTAATTTTATAACTCCAGGGAAATTGATTCCGAAGTCTCTTAACGCAGCCCCGATAACACAGATGTTATCATAAAGAGACAACTGCAGAAACGTAATACGAAAACTCTCCAAAAACAACTTGAAATAGATCTTGCGGACAAATGGAAGGTACTTTATAGTAGAAAATTTTCGTCTCGGTCTAACGGATCTTAAAGTATCCAGTCCACAAATGAGCAAGTTCTATATAACAGTGCTATTAAAATATATCAAATATTGATGCCCGGGAAGCGCATTTTTTTGGTATCATTTGAAAATGTACTGTCTACTGAAAAAAAAATTATATGATAAAGATATGTTAAAGAATTTCTACGTTAAGTTTTCAGTGAAACTTCAACAGAATTCCAGTTATTACAGTGTAAGATTTATCATGTCACAATCACAAAACATGACTGAAATGATTCTTGCATAATTATTATTTATGGTAATCTTATTTACTAATTATTGTTCAGCAAACACAATTCTTTTAAAATGATACCATAAAAACATGGGGTCATCAGGCTTCAAAATTTACCTGTTTGTGGATCGGATACCTTTAATCGAGCATTTCTTACAACGAAATACAGGAGAATGAAGATACACGTCGTGTATATTATTAAAGTGTTTAAATATAACCTAGACACCTTTCGTTCCGTCGACATGGCACGTAAATTGATCTGAGCAGCACGTTTATCGATCAAAATGAAACATTCGACCAAACGTGATTACTGTTATTGAACTTTTATGCCCCCGAAGGGAGGCATACAGTTTTTGAACCGTCTGTCTGTCGGTCTGTCAGTCTGTCGATCTGTCCGCAATTTTCGTGTCCGGTCCATATCTTTGTCATCGATGGATGGATTTTCAAATAACTTGGCATGAATGTGTACCACAGTAAGACGACGTGTCGCGCGCAAGACCTAGGTCCGTAGCTCAAAGGTCAAGGTCACACTTAGACATTAAAGGATAGTGCATTGATGGGCGTGTCCGGTCCATTTCTTTGTCATCGATGGATGGATTTTCAAAAAACTTGGCATGAATGTGTACCACAGTAAGACGACGTGTCGCGCGCAAGACCCAGGTCCGTAGATCAAAGGTCAAGGTCACACTTAGACATTAAAGGATAGTGCATTGATGGGCGTGTCCGGTCCATATCTTTGTCATCGATGGATGGATTTTCAAATAACTTGGCATCAATGTGTACCACAGTAAAACGACATGTCGCGCGCAAGACCCAGGTCTGTAGCTCAAAGGTCAAGGTCACACTTAGACGTTAAAGGATAGTGCATTGATGGGCGTGTCCGGCCCATATCTTTGTCATCGATGGATGGATTTTCAAATAACTTGGCATGAATGTGTATCACAGTAAGACGATGTGTCATACGCAAGACCCAGGTTCGTAGCTCATAGGTCAAGGTCACACTTAGACGTTAAAGGTCATTTTTCATGATAGTGCATGATGGGCATGTCCGGTCCATATCTTTTTCATTCATGCATGGATTTTAAAATAACTTTGCATGAATGTGTGACACAGTAAGACGACGTGTCGCGCACAAGACCCAGCTCCGTAGGTCAAAGGTCCTAAACTCTAACATCGGCCATAACTATTCATTCAAAGTGCCATCGGGGGCATGTGTCATCCTATGGAGACAGCTCCTGCTTAATGCTGAATTAGTGCAACTTGCCATTAGTTAAGCAATTATCCATACAGGTGTAGGGGAAGGAATACAACGTAACAAAAGTTGCAATAAATGTTAAACTACCGTCTATAGGCAAACACTTGGATCGAAACAAATATCGAAGAACTATCTTCATGGCAACATAACGTGTCTAATGTTCTTTGTATCTTTAACATGATAACTTTCTTTAAACAAATAAATAGATTTTTTTTTTCAAATTATGATATGATTATGATTATAATTTTAATATATATATCTAAATTTTTAAGAATTACATACTACTAATAAGATTATATAGTCCAATACCAATAACCCTAACCTTTTAAGGAGACAAAATTCATGAAAACTCCGAAAAAGCAGAAACTGAAGTAGTTCAACTTGTCGTTTCAGACAAGCAGTGCAGACAATAAAAAATACGCAAGAGAAGATTTCCATACACAAAAACGATCTTTAAATGGACACAACTCCACTAAAAGTCATTCAACCTGGACATGCAGACAATATTCAATACTAGCCTTTGTAGTCTGACGCTTTATTTCAGAGGAGGTGTCCGGAAAAGCAATTTTGACATACAAGACACAGGCGATACATATGCCTATATACACTCAACAAAATTCCTAATTGGTCAGTTTATATTGTATTACTATTTTGTTAATAATGCATGTATTCACACGAAATTTCACATACCGACATTTGAATAGGTACTGCAGCTAATTATTGATTTATTTTTGGCGATTCACAGCCAAAGTAACCGCATTAGGCGTTTTGACTGACATTACATTATTTGCACGTGCAGGGCATGCGCACCAACATGCACGTGTTCGTATACACTTTTGGCATTACTGACGTAAGTCCTACTAGGAAAACACATATACTGGTGAAATTGACACAAAAGCAACGCGATCGAGCTGTCGGAATGTTGCTAGCCGGGACACATTTACGGCACGTGTGTAATTATTTTTGCAATTTCAAAAGAATTTTGATATAATTTGTTTTAGCTGTTACTTTGATGGTTATTTCCATTTTTAACCTTATTTCCGTTTACAGGAACCTTCAATCGTTGATTATCTACCATCCGCGCTCTTTTGCCAAAATTTATTCCAAGGACAATTCATTAAAATGACCTATTTTGAGTTTTGTTGTAAAACTCTGACAGCCCAGGCGCGTTGCCCTTGTGTCAATTTCACAATGATATGTGTTTTTCTAGTAGGACTTTTGGCAGTAATGCCAAAAATGTTCACTAACAAGTGCATATTGGTGCGCATGCTCAGCACGTGCAAAATATGCAATATTGGACAAAACGCCTAAGGTTTTTGTTGTATAAGTAACTTTAAAACGCATAGCATTCCGTTCACATGACACAGACTGCATACGGTGGTTTCGGGAAATAAAACATTAAGTCTCTCCAATACATCATAAAGCAATGATTCTAAAAAGTAGTATAATGAATGGATTGATGTTATCAATAAATAAAAAAAAATGCTTCGAGAAAGCGCAGAAAGCTATGGCCCAAAAAATGACAAAGATTTATGTGCCCTCGCTTATTTCTTTGCCACAAGAGCAGAAATTATTAATTGCTTTAGGGAGTAATCATGAGCCAATAAAACATGGATTCCATCTAATATTCTTAGAATACGGAAATTGTTTCATCGACTAAAACAAGACAAATTTAAAGTCTATGAGCGATTTTGAACTTTCTGAAATTTTTAAAATTCAACGCGCTCGTAAAGTTTCAGTTTCAAGAAAGTTGGAGATACTTAAGAACTAAAACAGTTCTCCTGCGTCTTTCACGAGTCAAAAATAAACCCTTCAACTAAGGTACTGCAGATGGTACTTTCCCTATTTATAAATATGTATACATTGAATATAATGCAGTTTAAGTACTTTCAAGTCGTTAGAAAATAAAGTTAAGCAATCAGTAGGGAGAGGACGTATGGTGATATTGGTACGCTGTAAGGATTCAGTGAGCAAAATGTTTCTCTGTAACAAGAAATGGTCCTATTTTAAACCAGAACTACATATGCCAAAGGCGTTTTTGACCGGTAAGTGGGTTTTGCTTTACATTTCACAAGTGACAGTGCTGTGGCGCAAAGCCTGTTCTTTATCAACATTGCATGTATGGTCATACGCTCACTAAATCCTTACAGATTACCACCGTACGCCCCCACCCCATCCCCTCGATTAGTGTTTCTTTGGTATAATAACTTAAACGTGGAAAGTTAGGTTAAAAAATGAAGCGGTAATACACGTGTTTAAGTAATCAAAGAAATAAAAATATACATTAGATTAATTAATTAAAAATGGCAAAATGTTGAAATGTTGAAAAGGGTTAAATTGAAGACTGGGCGTAGAATTTTAGTAATAAGCAATATTGTACTGTAAACTTCATGCAAATTAGTCAAATAAAATATGTGAGATTGAACGTGTGTACCAGTAAAACCTAAGAAAAACACAAAATAACAAAATACTTTGGCTAAACAAGAAGGTCATGATGACCCTGAATCCCTCACCTGAGTAACACGAGCGACATGTTTCAAATGGCAAACTGATGCTAAAATATTAAGAAGTCAAATTCATGGTAACTGAAAGTCAGTTTTAAGATCGGTGTGCTAAACTGTAGATGTCATCCAAATTTCAAGGCTGTATCTTAAAAGACAAGAAAGTAGGTCAGTAGGTCAAGGTCACCCTAATCACTTGGTGTTATCAGGTAATTATACTTAAAATGTTTAGGAAATATGATCTGATAATTTTCGAAGTAATTTTTCCTATATAAGTCATATAACAAGTGACCCCCAGGGCGGAACCTCTTTTCACCCCAGGGGCTTAATTTGAACAATCGTGTTAGAGGTCCACTAGGCAATGCTACATACCAAATATCAAAGGCGTAAGCCTCGAACTTTCAGAAAGAAGATTTTTAATTCTTTTTTCTATATAAGTCTATGTTAAACTTGGGACCCCCAGGGCAGGGCCTCTTTTCAACCCAGGAGCATAATTTGATTGAACAATTTTGCTAGAGGAACACTAGGCAAGGCAAAATACCAAATATCAAAAGCCTATGCCTTGCAGTTTCAGACAAAAGATTTTTAAAGTTCTATTCCTATATAAGTCTATGTAAAACTTGAGACCCCCTGGAGCAGGGCCTCTTTTCACCCCAGGGTAATAATTTGAATTTTTTTAGTGGAGGACCACAAGGCAATGCTACATACCAAATATCAAAGGTTTAGGTCTTGTGGTTGTAGACAAGAGGATTTTTAAAGTTTTCTCTTATATAAGTATATGTAAAATTTGGAACCCCCGGGGCGGGGCCTCTTTTCATCCCAGGGGCACAATTTGAACATTCTTCATAGAGACCCATTAGATGATGTCACAAGCCAAATATCAAGGCCTTGAGGTTTTGGACAAGAAGATTTTTAAAGTTTTTTCTTTCAGTTGCCATGGCAACCAGAGTTCTGCATGGAATTCAATTCTTTGAACAATATTGAAAGGAGGCCACCCAAGAATCATTCCTGTGAAGTTCGGTGTAATTCTGCCCAGTGGTTTTCAAGAAGAAGATTTTTTTTAGAAAATGTTGACGAACACACGATACACGACGCACGTCGCACGACGGACATTCAGCGGTCACAAAAGCTCACCATGAGCCTTTGGCTTAGGTGATCTAAAAATAATCCTACTTTATCAAGCCGTTAGCGGAAACAAATGACTATTTCGTCTAACAAAATAGTCTCAACAAAAAATGGCTGTAAACATCGTTTCCAAGATGGATATTTACCGCAAGTCATTGACAGTTCAGGCACTTTCTACTTATATATTAATAATATAGTTAATGACGCTTCGTTTTGTCTATAAATATCTGTATGTTAGAGCATGTGTTATGGTAAACATCTTCATGCAAAACATATATGAAAGAAAATAATTAACTTACTTGCTTTTGCGTATTTTCACGGGAGATTATCCTAAATTGTGTTAGATTTCTGGCTCTCAATATGAGGGCAAGTTCTTAACTAACTAATATTTTTTTGTAAACACGATGTATTGATAAACATACTCATTTTGATATCAAAGATTTTAGGAAGGTCATATTGATTACTATATATAAATGTAATCCTCAAGAACCTAAAACAGTTGTACTTAATGTCTTTGCAAAAGACAGAGCAACAAGGGAAACACCCTTAAGGCCCCGACGAACTAGGCCAGAAGACGGAAATCAAAATAGCTCAGTCCTGGTGGGATTTTTAAAAGAACTACCTATTATAGAGTCCCCCACCTGTTCCGTCAGACACAATCAAAGAGGAAAGCGTAGCGTAAAAGGGCTGAACACCAAACATGCGGTTTGTCTCAAAACAGTCATAGCCTCTTTGAATAAAACGTTTAATGACTTTACTAAAAAACCTTACCGACAATTCTCAGTCGAATATCTTATATAAACACTGCTTCACAGAAAAACTATAATGCGATTTATTCCAAACATGAAAACACAAAGGTGACCGTCTGTTCATTGAACCTATATACACCTAACATTATTTGCAGTGGAAACTACGCGACTGTTATGGAAGACTCAGTATTTATCATTTCCTCTACGTCAGATAGAAGAGTACAAATGGTAGGTACCATCTCGAAAATTCGAGATACTTGCCTGAGGGAATTCCACTTTTAACTCAAAAATTTGACTTAACTTAGTAACTTCGTAACTTTAAAATTCCGAGTTGAAAACAAGGACTTTTGAATTAGAATTTTACCTCAACAGTTTTCGAATGTCATCTGTCAAAGGACTTAAAAGTTTATGGGCTACTTCTCCTAAACACCTGAGCTTGGAAGTCATTATATTGACACCTGTTATACATCTACCTTTATATCAGTATGTCGTATCCAGCACGTAAGAGCATGAACATATACTATCATACAAAAATATATGTTTAAACCTAGCCTTAAAAGCTATTCTATTTTTCAAATATTATCCAGGATATATACCTCTATTTACATGTCCTTCATTTACATGTCTTGTATTTCGTTGTGGTAGAGGCTCAAACTAAGTTGAAGTAGTAAAATATTCTGGGCCAAAACATTCCAGACCTAACTTGGTTAAACGATATACTTTACAAAAGCGAACACTGCCTGGCCATCTCATATGGCCTTCTATAGCAGCTACCCTAGGGTTATATAAGATACATAGCAACATCCAGGATCTCTACATCTACGTACATCAAGGTAGTAACTCGAAATGGAAATTTCAACATAACTCGAAACACACATCAAGGAAAGGGTATGCGACTCAAAATGCGACCTCCAAATCACATAAATAAAAGATGCAGTGACTTTGAAGGGAATCCCCTTCAAAATATACACCAAAGGGAGGCGTAGAGGCTTTTAAGATGTAACCCTAAGAATACTTCAAAGATGCAGCGCACGTCTCCAAATACGCAAGGAAAGGCGCAACGGTCATATTATCACCTTAAAAGTGGTGTGCTTTTGAGTGTTAATACATACTGTAAGCGGTTTTGTAATATTTGTCTGCATGCAATGTATGAATTATATTGAGTCAAATTTACTTGCATTAGTTCCTGTTTTAGCCAGAATTTTCTGAAAAATGAAGTTCGTTAACATAATTGAAGGACGAGCACGCCAAAAGCACATAATAATTAATAGTTTTGCATTGAGAAGAAACTTGAAAAATCGTAGAGATCTAAAATAAGTCAAAACAGCGTTTCATCAAAGAAAGCTGTATTAACTTTTGACCTTATTCTCTAACTTCGGTATGATATTGGATGGTTTCAATATCTGATATACAGGAAGTCTTTGAAAATGCATTTTTCTCTTTAACACGATTCAAGTCTTCAAGACATCAACTAAACAGAAGCAGTGTCAATGAAAACACTGTTTTGCATTTAGATCATTTTAAAGTGAAATGCTTGAACATTATGTTCCGTACAACCTTTCGTTTGTTTTTGGTTTAACGCCGTTTTTCAACAGTATTTCAGGTATGTAACGACGGGCAGTTAACCTTACCAGTGTTCCTGGATTCTGAACCAGTACAAACCTGTTTTCCGCAAGTAACTGCCAATTTCCCCACATGAAGCGGGTATAACCTGAAAACGTGCATGCCACCGATGTGTATATTAAATCTGTCTCGCACTATATATAAAGAAGCAACCACAATTGCTGCTACACCAATGATCGCAACAAAACACAGTTTACACTGCCTAGGTAAATTAACTTGTCAATGATTTGCTGAACTGACAAAATTCAGAAATGTAACAAATTTTGAGTTTGTTTAATCATGTGTCTTCTAAATATTTTCCCAAAGGTGACCCCAATTTCAAAATTTATAGGTACAGTCGAATACCGTTACCTCGATATTTAAAGGACTATAAATATTGCATCGACGTATCCAAAGTTTGGCGTAACGATATCGACTATCTGGGACTTCTTTGTACTTGTGTTGAAAGTCAATACGTATATATATCATTATATCCAATGCTTTTTTGCACAGGGTTCGAAAGTGGAAAGAAATAATATAAAACGTAAATATGATTTTAATTTTATTTACAGAAAAAAACATCTTAATTAAATACATACATACAACTTTTTAATTTTTCAAAATATACATTTAAACAATAGCATTTTTATTCCTTCCCTAAACAAGTATGAATGCAACGGTAACAATCCTAGTTGAGTAGTCATTTTGACTGTGCTTCAATAACGAAAATTTGCCAGTTAAATACGCATATTGAACACTACTCAATCCTAAATGGCAGATTTTTACTCCGTCAAACAGAAAACATTTCATCCAAATTAGTTGTTACATTTGAAAACAGCTTTCCTCCTTGCACGGTGTTTTATAACACTAATTTTTGGGAATTAAATGCAAACTTCCTGATATTTAAATTGGATTAAACAAACAAAACAAACACACAAACTACTTTGAATATGATAAATACATAGCCGGACAGCAATAGGTTGTTTTTCACACCTTACAAATAACATGGATATTTTTTGACAAGCTGTGATATCGACGAAACCAAGTGTAAAAACAGTACAGCTAAGTTGACGGGACTGAAAAATCTCATCGAGCTAAACAAAATATCGAGCTAATCATATCGAGGTAATGATAAATAATTACATTAAGATAAATAGGGAAAAATCGGGATCGACTCAAACACATCGTGCTAACCGGAGTATCGAGCTAACCGATATCGAGGTATAAAAACGATATTCAACTGTATTAGTTTAGATAATTCTTAATATAAAGATAAGTTAATGTAGTAATGCGTGCTTACTTGAAACAATTTTTTCTGAAACTATCCACGTTTAATCCGTATAAATATCCTCCTTTTTTAGAGCTGTTAACTATGTTCACACAATCAGAAAACCGTTTGTCTGTTTAACAAAATGGAAATGATGAAATTCGCGTCTTTTCTATTTGAATCATTACTGGTATCCATGTCCGCTCTTGACGCTACAAAGCTGTATATCCTGCATAAAAGAAGTATGAAATAACCATTTTTGTTCCTACAAAACTAAACCAATACACAATATAATCACAGATTATCTAGTAACAATCTATTTCTTAATCTATTTAATGTCGTCCTAACATATTCCAGAATCTACTGTATGGACAGAACATTCCTTTATGTCTGAAACATAACCGATAATGAAACTACTGTCAAACGAATGGTATCGCTTTTTTCTGAAAGTTTCAAAATAACTTTATCCTTTTAATTGCTCTGAAAACAACATCATTTTGTTTTAATAACAACATATAAACCAGTAAAAACACCTCTAATATTGTGTACATTCATCCCTTGTATCAAACCTTACGACCTCGTAACATATGCCATTTTTACGACAAACAAGTGGTACTGCCATGTAGAGGATATTATTGACTTGCCATTCATTTTGTTGTCGTGTCTCCTGAACTGACTGAACATTTCTTAACCAGATATGTTTTTTAACACAGAATTGAGCAGTTTGTTCCTAAGCTATTCTTCTGTGTATATACGCTTTTGGTGGCCCATGCGATTTTAAAAACTTTATTTTAATTTCTTTAATCGATTATTTTAGCTCGAATGTGATGAAGACTTCAAGCTTATTTGAACTACTCTCGTGTCCGCTTCCTGGAAAAACCCAGAATTGGTGTTTATGGAGGATGTGTGGTCCTTACCCCAATGGGGCTCGATGCCACGGCCCTCAGGTTGAGCGGCCGACACCTTAACCACTAGACCACAGCCCCGCTTCCAAACTTCAGTTTGTAAACGTTCTGTGTCTGAGAAATTTAATAGACAGTTTAGATAATGCAATATCAGCTTCTCCATAGTTCGTAAATATTGGCATCTTACTTGCCAAATGTGCAAGATATGCATTGCTAATTGTTGGTAGAGCATCACAGGATTTAAAAGAACTCATTATACATGCTTGTGGTATTTTCACCAGGATTTGTATAGAAATATTTCTGAAGTAGTTCAAAATAACAAAATTGAAGTTCGTTAAGAAGCTCATATCCAACGTTACGTGTTAGATACTTCCAGCATCTAGAACATATTCTAGCATACAAAACTTGGCTTTTTATCAGCAACTTATACCTGAGGTGTAAGATTACCCTTGTGCTGTTAATGACATTATAGCGAACTAACTTTATAAAATAGATTTGTGTTTATGTTGTCAGTTGTTTATGTATAAGAGGATCAAAACCAGAAGTGTTTCATAATGTCTAGAAGTAGTTTTGCGGCAAGTTGGTAAAACCTCTAAAATAATCTTTTTACCAACTAAACAACTACTCTCGGCAGAAACTCTTAACCACCTAAACAAGTACCCTCGAACTGGACATTCCCGTCTGCAGCTACAACAAATAAATATCTTTCCTCAGTTCGAAATTATGAGTGAGATTGCCGTTGTTAAGAAAAAAAAATCAGTTCCCGACAATACACATTTTATTCCTTTTTTTCCAACAATAATTGATATGTACGTCGTTTAGTACATACTTCGACATCTTCGAAAATCAACCTGTTTTCTTTGTATAAGTAATGTATGTCATACAAAAATGAAATGTATTCAGTTAATACCTTATATCTTACAGTTCTACTTTCCCATACGGTGTTTCTAATTATACTACTCTGTAAAGTTTAGAAGTTTATAATCCGCGAATTTTTGACCAACGAACGATTCTAACGTATCATCTTATAGTAGAAACTTTCCGCTAGTTACGAGCGCTGTAAACTCTCAAATCCTTCACTTTAACTTTCAAATAATGTATTTTATCTTTGTTTTTTTTCTCTTTATGAGAAAGTTTAAAAAGTTTTTTTTCATATCTTTAAAATATAAACTGCTTCAGTAACAAATGTGTACCATGTATTCAACTTAAAAAAACGCATTTCAAACAGACTCTGATTAAAGCGCTCTATGAGAATGAGTCAGGCTTCTTATATTTAGCATTTCGATTTGCCTGAATAATGAAAACATTATATTCCTTTGTTTCCAAATGCAGTTACACAAATACAACCTGAACCATGAAGTCAAAAGAAGACTAAGAACAATTGATTAAATTAATAAGGCGAAATATAACTTAATATTCCCTGCTGCATTAATTATAATGAAATTTAAATGTTACTTTTTTCAATGTTGCAATGCGCTTGTATTTGAGTGACTTTGGCCTATTTGCTCATTGCGTTCCGAATGTTTCGGGTATAATAACTTACTGATTGTCGTTCATGCATACTAAATCAATTCCACAAACATGTCAGCAAATAATATGTTACATAGTAGCCTGTGTAAAAAGGCTGGTGTATTATTATACCTTTAGACATGTTGTTTTTTACTGCTGTAACATTAATTTACAAAAATATAGTACAACATGTATTTATTATTTTAATGTAATGTCGTTAGAAGTATTTAAGGCGTGTCTGTTTATGAAGTTAGGTAGTGTATGCAGCTATACTTCTATTCTCACTATTTAAAGTGCACTATCTGTGCCCCGATTATGATGAGCCACTGGGTCAGTTATTTACTGGACATGCATGATGAAATCAGATGCTCATGATTGTAGCCTAGGTGTAAAGTAGCTATCCAGCCTATGTTGAAGCTTTGGATATTTTTTTCTTAAAAGAAAAGAAATATGTCAGTGCATATGCTGAAGACATATTCTAATTCTGTCTTTCTCCTTTACCTCTGACATCTTAATTTCTCATAGCCAATACTTAGTCTATTATATATTACATGAGGGGAAAGAGGGGGCACTTGAAATAGATTACTATATGACGCTATCTAAGGAAGTCTTATTTAGGCACAATCTCTACACTATTATATAGCCAGTTTCCAAAGGTATTTATCGCCTTAAAAAGATTTGCGTTTAATCAAGGAATTTCAATGGAATCTTCTCTAACAGTGAAATTATATGGGTTCGTGTTTTTTACAAGACGTTAACACCTTTGACATTTCGTTTTGCTAACATTCCTAAAGACATGATATAATTTGATAAAATATCAATGAAATGTTGTTGAATTAGCCCAGCAGTGATAAATGGTTCTACAAATTTGTAAAGCGAAACCGTGACAATTACTTAATATGTCAATATCTTTCAATTCTAAAGAAGTATAACAAACGAGAAAATGATTTGCAGTTTCTTATTTTGAAGATTTGTCCGATGTTCGGATGTTATTAGAAGAAATACACTGAATTTCTCCCAACTGAAAATTCTTTCTTATATAGTTTCTTTTACTTGATTTGCACCTCCCTTGAACTACAATTTTGGATAGTGGTATCTGATTTACTATCCGGTGACCGATGCGCTTCATATATATACAACATAGAAAATCATTTAACATGGGTTTGCTAGAAACGGAAGAAATGATAAAATGGACAAAGTGTTCAATGCATTAGGCGTCCTTTATTAGAGACGTTTTATATAATTCCTTATTAAAGGTTCTGTTTTTACAATTTTACAAAAGGAACATAAAAAAGATTGTGATTTCATACTTGTACGGCATGTTGTTTTCTCTCCATTTGTTAAACAGAAATAATCCCCCAAAAACAACATCTAATGTGTCAGAATTTTTTGGCTAGATTTATGGATATAAAATGATTGACTTAATATTATTAATGCAGAAAATGCTAATCCATATACTTTCGCACTGATTTTAATAAGTAGACGGGCTCGATTGTACACGCCGATTTAACAGACATTTGTCTTGCTCAAATAAGTCTTGCTTGCTTTCATATAACCTTAATTCTGATAGCACAGATTCTTATTCAATCGAATTAATACTTTTTATCTGTTATTATACATACGCACTTGTTGCTGCAAAAGCGTTTTTTAAAAAGAATTCACTCGATTACTGCAACTGTCACGTAAATAAGGCAATTGATAAGACGTCTTCTGTCATAATGAAACGCTTGTTAGGAATCAACTTTATATTTTGTATCAAATAAACAAAGTTTGCAGAGTTGCTACATATAGTCAGGCTCATCTTTACTACGAATCTTTACCTTATTCTCAAGAATAGTCTTCAAGCCTCAAAACAATGGTAAAAAAGAAGGGGTTTTGTATCTTCTAAGAGACAGTTGTCCTGTCACATTTGTTTATTGTCAAAACTACATCAAAATGATCCACTCGTGAATCCATATTTCTTCTCATACTAGCCTTGGATTTGACTTCACAAAATACAGTTTTCCCATTTATTGTTTCTTCTCAAGTGACAACAACAATAAAATTAAAAACCAGTGGCACAAACAAGAACCTGGATGGCCAATTAAGAGAAAAAATAGTGTCAAATTACCAGTCCACCATTGTCCGTCTAAATCAGATCGCACTGGAGCTGGTTCCGTCAGTAATGTTAGGCCATTATTTTGTTTAAAAATGTGTAAACTTATTCTATAAACTATATGTTAAGGACAATTATAGGTATACTTTCCACACGTATTAAAACTTGCCAGCTACAATATTGTCATGTGTTAATGAACGTCAGAGACAGATGTGACTGGCTTTTCATCAGGTCGTCGGGTTTTCTTAATTGGCCATCCTTCTACTGTCACACATATGTGCAACCTTAGACTGGCTGTGTAGTACTAGAAGTCTTAATTAGTATGTTGGTCATCCATACATTTGTCATTTTAGGAGATTAATAAACATAACAATTCTTATGATACAATCTTATCTTTTGGAAAATAGAAAGTAAAATCACAAAAACTGCAAAAAATGTATTTAATGCAGTCATATCTAATCAACATGAAATGCATCATCCAATTTCTAAACACGGAATATATATCACACTTGATCCTGCTCTTCAAATCAAGTGTGGCAGAAAAAAATATATGCGAATTGCGAGGATCTGACTAGACATGATTAAAAAATGCTAATAATATGCCTATCTAGGCTTTATACTGAACTATTAAATTAGTTTTGTTGAAACCTTTCTAGTACGTTTAAATTAATAGTTAGGACAAGATAAACTAATGTGATCTTTCAAAGGCCTTTTACTCAACCAAAGATTATTCAAACGTAATACCAAATAAATATGCACAAAAATAATTTGAACTTATCATTCCTTAGAGTGCTTTTTTTTTCAAGCAAAAAGCAGCAGTAAGAGACCAAAACGTTTCAAAGACAAAAATAAATAAATACAAGTTAAATACCCCAATAAATGTGTGTAAATTATTACAATACAATCAATATAATTATCTAGATATATTTCAGTCCAGCAGAGTAGCTCATTTGGTGCACTGACTTCGAAAATCAAGTTTGTAGCGCCTTGGTGGGCTTTAGAGCATAAAATTTATTTTCAGACTGTTGGAGAGTCTATTCATTCCTTTAATTTTATTAAAATTTTATATATTCTGATTATAGTATAAGAACTGTGATTTGGGATATATAGTTCCCGTGTGTGGCCTACATTTTCTTTTATTTATAATAAAATCCAGCAATAAACAGATATCATTGTTCAAAATACAAATGATTTATTATTTTAAAAAGTGCCTGAATGCATTTTCTTTTATGTTTGGTAAAAATCCTGCAATAATGAGATATTATTGTAATAAAACTTGATTTATTAAAGAAATAAAAATACTGTTGTATCTTATCACTTTGTTTGTTTATCCCTAATTTAATCAGGCTTTCTAAGCTCGTTATAAAGGTGAGAACTGGTTTGCTATAAAGGTGAGAAATATCACATGCAATGTATGCATGTAGCTATACAGTAGCTTATTATGATAAGAAGAAGCTGGTCTATCAATGGTCCAGTCTTGTATCTAGGTCCTTACCGCCTGTATCATCCCCAAAGGTCACATACCTCGCATACCAGAATCAGTGTCTTTAAGACGATCATCATATGTTCATCATAAAATAGGGTCACAGTGCAACAGGAATAGAATAATCGGAAATCTCCAGGAAATTTTACATATCTTTTTAACCATATACTATGGCAATACTAGTACTTACTGTTACAGATTCAATTTACCGACACAAAGACAGATGCAAGACAAGTAAATGGCTGCTCTCAAAACGTTTAACCGCGGTTC
Source organism: Mercenaria mercenaria (assembly GCF_021730395.1). Lineage (NCBI taxonomy): Eukaryota > Metazoa > Mollusca > Bivalvia > Venerida > Veneridae > Mercenaria > Mercenaria mercenaria. The sequence goes on along the minus strand of NC_069377.1, from coordinate 40,322,238 downwards.
GGTCTAAAATTAAGTAGAAAGGCTGCGGAAAAAAGTGCAGAATTTAGCTCAACATCGCACAAATCAACAAACAAATGACAAGTTCCTTGAGGCTGTATAAGTAAATGTGCAATCGGAAATAGGTCAACCGGTTTTTTTTTTTTATTTATTTATTTCTGATTTAGCTACGTCCTGCTTAGGTGGAACATGTTGGCATAGCAGGTTGTACCATAGCAGTAAATGAGCAACAGAAAACCGTAAGCTTGGTTCTTTTCTGCACGAGTGACTGCTTTGGCTGGAGTATCGTTCAAAGGCTGTGATTTGAATTGTTAACAAATGAGCTAAAGTGAACTCTAGATGTTATAAAGCAAGTTCTTTAAAAAGAAGTTAACTTTTCTTTGATAATTTGTGCGCAAAATATGCGTAGTTTGTTCCAAGAGGATTTCGCTTCGTATTTGATAATTCTTCAATTCGCTACATCTAGCTTTACATCTAAACAGACCTTTTACTATCTTAAAACTACAGAAATTTATTCATAACTCCAGGGAAATTTATTCCGTTGTCTCTTAACGCAGCTCCGATAACACAGATGTTATCATGAAGAGACAACTAAAGCAAAACGCAACATGAAAACTCTACAATACCCTAAAATAGATCTTACGGACAAATGGAAGGTACTAACAATAAAAAAATTTCGTCTTGGTCAAACTGATCTTAAATCGAGCATTTATTTCAACGAAATACAGAATAATAAAGATACACGTGTATTTGTAAAGTGTATAGATATAACTTAAACACATTTCGTTCCGTCGACATGGCACGTAAATTGATGTGAGCAGTACGTTCAAAATGAATCATTAGACCAAACGTGATTACTTTTATTGTATTTTTTATGTTAAATTAGAGTAACTTGCCATTAGTAAAGCAATTATCCATACAGGTGTGGAGGAGGGAATTCAACAAAACAAAAAGTTCGCAATAAATGCTTAACTACCATCGACAGAGAAACACTTGGATCGAAACAAATATCGAAGAACTATCTTCATGGCAACACAACGTGTCTAATGTTTTTTGTACATTTAACAGGATAACATGCACGGTACTTTTGCTTTAGCAAAATAATAGATTTCTTTTCAAATTATGATTTGATTATGATTATAAATTTGATATATACATACCTAAATTTTGAAGAATTTCATACAACTAATAAGATTATGTAGTCCAATACTAATAACCCTGACCGTTTTAGGAGACAAAATTCATGAGAACTCGGAAAAACAAACACTGAAGTTCAACTTGTCGTCTTGTCGTATCAGACAAGCAGTGCGAACAATAAAAAATACGCAAGACAAGATTTGCATACGCAAAAAAACGACTTTAAAGTGTCATAACTAAAAGTCATTCGGCAGGAACATGCAGACAATATTCAATACTTGTAGTCTGACGCTTCATTTCAAGGAGGTGTCCGGAAAAGGAATTTTGACATACAAGACACAGACGATACATATGCATATATATGGCAGACGTTATAACCTAAATAATATAAAGGAAATCCCGCAGAAGTCTGGACAAGATACATAACCAATGATATATCTAACGATGAAATACTCGTTACAAAGGAGTAAACAGAAAGTTCAGTAACAATTTTATTCATTTTGCAGCATTCTTTACATGAAGGGAACTCTACGGAGTTATTTCAATCTTTGGGGGAAATAAAAAAATAAAACGAAATTATTTCTTTAATGCACTTAACTTTGAACTTCTAAACCGTAATGTTCTGGAATTAATATTTTTGAATTTGTATATCTACTGTAATTGAATAACAACATTTGATCACGTTTGCAATAAATAACGGATACGTTTCCGCACTTATCGTGTTTGGTTTCAGCTAGCTTTGCCAAAATAAAATGATATAAGATATGAATATGTTCTATTGATTCACATCTCATACATAAACATGCTTTAATTCGCGTCTAATATCAGAACCATACAATGAATGATCTGGTTAATGCAAACTACGTTGAAACCAATATAGTTTGACACAAGTCTTTTTCCTATAAAACCACACTAAAAGCTTTACGATTTTTTGTGAAATTGATATCAATGCCATTGTTTCCGAGATGTAATAAAGCATTCGTATACCTGTTCACTGCTCTCAAGCAAGGAATACGGATATGATTAAATAGTCAACAGAAAGGAATTAGATCTTACATTACGACCGCATTTTACATACTAAGCTGAATTTTGCATACCATGTTGACATTTACAATTACTGAAGACAAGTTTATTCTAGAGTGATAATTCATTAATATATTCTCTATTCGTATCAGTTGTAAAATTAAATTATTTTCAGGATAAGTTGGATATTAAGAGAAGTGTTCAGGCCAAACGCGATACAACAAGCATTAGGGTCAGTGACCAATATCCCAAAGAAATTCAGGATCGGAGAAAATTGCTTATTCCTGAATTAATTAAAGCCAAACGAGCTGGAATAAATGCAGTCCAAAAATATGATAAACTTATCATTGACGGTCAGTTGTTCACACCAGAAAATTCCTCAGGCTAGGGGGTCGACGAGAAGCGGCTACAGATTTTATCCTGGAATGTTCAAGGGCTAGGAAATCAACTGAATTATCATGACTTTCTTCAGTTCATTAATATATACGACTTGATATGTTTAACTGAAACCTGGTGTTCTAAACTTTCTAATAATAAAATTAATGGTTTTTGTTCATTTTCATGTCCAAGGCCGAAAGGCAATCGATAAGCAAAACGTTTCAGCGGTGGTGTTATTATTAACTATAAAGAGAAGTATTTTAACAAGTTAAAGCATACCAAAAGTTCCTTCTAGGGCACATCTATATAAATATAAAATGACCATCTTGTAAAATTTTGGTTGCAATGTCTGTTTTATACTGCCAAAAATATTAGGTTAGTATTGACGCTAGTTATTTAACATAAATTGTTAAATCCAACAACAAATTAAATCTGTTACCTCTTTCAGTAGAGTAAATACGGTAATAAGTTATTGACCTGGATTCGATGTGTGAATTCCTTTCACATAATTAGAGGGTCACAATGGGGTTTGTTTTCACATATCAACCATGCATTTGAAGGTAACGATAATATTTGGTTGTTTACATTTAAATTTGCTAATATATGTCTATCTGGTAAATGTACATATGTTATGTTCAGGAGGAAATAAAAGAATCAATTAATCATCCTCGGGTTTAGTATTGTGTAATCCATGGAGTCGCCTCAATTGAGAAAGAATAGTTTAACGTCAGAGGTTATTTCTAAGGTCACGGAGTTTAATTGGCCAGCTTGTAATTACAACAGCTTTCGACATCAGTAGCTCAGTCAAGTGTGACTTATTGAATTCAGATATTCCTTCTCAAGAGAAGGAATAATAAAATTGAACTGATCAACACGAATAACAATGGCATTATATGGATTACGTGAAAAAAGGAGTATTTTGGGAAAGTAAATGATCTGTTTTTGTGCACCTGTTATATACCGCCCGAGGACTCCCGGGTTTATAGAAATATTACATCACCTCTTCATGACTATGACTTTTTTGAACAGCTTGACAATGATATACGAAGATACAGTTTTTTAGGTGAAGTATAGTTGACAGGTGACCTTAATTCCCGAGTAGGTCAGCGTGCAGACTACATTGAACATATTAATCTCGACCGTTATGTGTCAATGCTCTTTGATGATCAGGACAGCTTGTCTGACATTCCAGCACGTTTTTCACGTGATAATTTTGTGAATAGCTTTGGAAATAAACTGTTATTCTTATGCAAGGAAAATAATCTTTGCATTGTTAATGGTTGTCTTGAACCAGGAGATTTTACTTGTTTTAATACCAGTCGAAATAGAAACGCTTGCAGTGTAGTAGATTATTTAATTACAAGCAGAAATAATTTTGATAGTATTTCCTATATGAATGTGCATGAACTGACTGAAATTTCGGACCACTGCCCTATTGAATTTTCTTTAGACAGTGAAAAAATGCCTTTTTACTATACAGATGTTCTTACTTATGATAAAATAATTTGGGATAGTGCAGATCCCATTGTGTTGCAAGATGTGTTGTTAGAAAACAAACATATTTTTGATAATTTGCCTGACCAGTTGTTGTCGGATGGTATTGATATAGATATGTATGTAGATAATTTGTCAAAAGTAATTTATGATATTTTTTTAAGATACATGGTAAAACATTTAGTTATGCACGTAAAAAACCTAAACTCAAAAAGTCTTTATGGTTCGATGATGCATGTAAACGTGCAAAATTGACATTTCTTAGTGATAAGTCTTAGAGATCTTTTCGCCTCAATCCAAATGATGAAAATAGGGCACAGTTTCTTTCTAGTCGGAGGGATTATTGTACAATTAAACGAAAAGCTAGATTAAGACTTTTTCCAGTGAGAGAAGCAAGTTATCTGTTATGAGTAAAAAGAATCCTAACAAATTTTAGAAGTATATAAATAAATTTCGAAAAAATGAAAAGCAATGTGCAGATGGAGTAACCCTGAATGATATTTTAGATCATTTTAAGAATATTTCAAGTACGCCACATGGGCATTTTTATACCAGATGATGATGAGGCCGAAAAACGCCAAAGTACATTATATATTGCTGACTTAGATTGTCCGTTTACTATTGAGGAAATTTCAAAAACTATTAGCTCCCTTCAAAGACATAAGAGCTGTGTTTATTAATGGATCGCGATAATTCTATTTGAACGGTACTTGGTAAAATCCAAAAACAGCTAAAGCAGGTGTATTTTCCGATAAGTGGTGTTATTTTGTATATTGTAGTATTCTTTACTCTAGACACGATGCGTCATTCCATAACAGATTTGCAGTTAAAGGCCACAGTTATCGCGTTTTGTTAATAAATAATAATGTTTCAGATTTCTTTATTGATTCGAATTTTTTTATAACACCGTACCTAGTTTTTGTATTTAACAGAATTTTTGAATCTGGAGTATACCCTGAATCGTGGACTAAAGGTGTAATTATACCTATTCATAAAAAAGGTGATATTTCAAATACCAGTAATTATCGAGGTATTACACTCGTAAATGTTATGGCAAAAATATTTTCTCTAGCACTTAGGAATAGAATCAACAAATGGTGTGAATCAGAGCAGTTATTTAGTGATTCATAATTTGGTTTTAGAGATAAGCATAGTACCGCTGATTGCGTATTTCTATTGCATTCAATTATCCAAAATGTTCTTCATTGTAAATCTTAACTATACTGTGCTTTTATTGATTACAAAATGGCCTTTGATACAGATATCAGGGACGCTCTATGGATAAATATCTTCTAAGAGGATTTTTTTCTGAGTTTTTTGATGTCACGCTTGGATTAAAACAAGGGGAACCACTCTCACCGATACTTTTTATATTCTTTATTAACAATATAAGCACTATTTTAGATTTTAATAAGTTAACAGAGAATGATTTGAACCAGTTATTTATGTATGTGTTGTTTAGAGATAAGCATAGTACCGCTGACTGCGTATTTCTATTGCATTCAATTATCCAAAATGTTCTTCATTGTAAATCTAAACTATACTGTGCTTTTATTGATTACAAAATGGCCTTTGATACAGTTATTAGGGACGCTCTGTGGATAAATGTCTTCTAAGAGGATTTTTTTCTGAGTTTTTTGATGTCACGCTTGGATTAAAACAAGGGGAACCACTCTCACCGATACTTTTTATACTCTTTATTAACGATATAAGCACTACTTTAGATTTTAATAAGTTAACAGAGAATGATTTGAACCAGTTATTTATGTATGTGTTGTTATTTGCTGATTGATGATATTGCATTGTTTACTACTGATCCGAATAACCTACAAGCTCAGTTAGATATTATTCATACATATTCAGAAAAATGGGGTCTGAAGATTGGATTAACGTTAAAAAAAACAAAATATGTGCATTTGAAAAAAGAAAAAGCCACCATAACTTTAACTGGTTTATCAATGGTGAACAAATTGAAGTAGATCATTTTAAATATTTAGGAGTTGATTTTTTGTATACTGGTGTAATGAAAAATGCTGTTAAAGTGCTCTCAGAACAGGCCCTTAAGGCATATAGTAGCTTATTATCATTATTCACTCGTGTACACATAAATGTGAAAACTAAACTTTCTTTATTTGATACCACGGCTGTACCAATTCTTACATACTGTTCTGAGGTGTGGGGCATATATGATTTTAAAGAAACTGACAAGTTGCACATAAAGATTTGTAAAACAATACTTGGAGTTCTTCAACAGACCCCAAATTTAGCAGTTTATGGGGAACTGGGGACGTTCCCGTTATCAGTTATTTGTAAACAAAGAGCATTAAAATATTGGTTAAAAATAATGCAAAATCCAAACTCCCCTTTGTATAGAATTTGTATAGAACAGTGTTATAATAGTAACGATAGTTGTTGGGCAAAATCTATCAAGCGTTTATTAGACAGTCTTGGTTATAGTGATATTTGGAATAATTTTGATTATAATGTAAATTATTTGCCAATGTTTAAACAACGCATTTGCGACCAGTTTATCCAAAACTGGCGTGCTTCTGTCCAATCAATGTCCAAGTTAGAATATTATAGTAAATTCAAAACAGAGTTTTGTTTTGAAAAATATATTGATGTTTTAACAAATGATGGGTTAAGAAAAGAATTGAGTTGTTTCAGATTAAGCTCTCACAAGTTGGAAATCGAATTAGGTAGATTTGTAGGTACCGTTAGAAATGAAAGAATATGTAAAATGTGTAATTTAAATTGTATTGAATCAGAATACCATTTTCTGCTTTGTTGTCCTCTTTATGTCGATATACGTACAAAGTATTTTGGAAATATATCATGGCCAACGATACAAAAATTTGTAAATATACTTTCTTCTACATATAAAAAAATCTATGTATAACACTGCAAAATATTTAAAGGATGCGTTTAAGCGTAGAAATGAAACCCTTGAGCGCATAGCTGCTTCTTAAGTTTGTTGTATAGATGTATTGACAAATAAGAACTATGTCTATCACGATAGTCTCTACTATGTTATATTGAATATGTATATAAATATGCCTGTATTATGTATGTGTATGTATTTCTTGGCCATATTCAATTTGTGTTTATGTTAATTTGCCAAATCAAATCAAATCAAATTTATTCACTCAGTGCATAATACCTGATACAAACATGAGGTATATATATTGTAATACGTTTTAAAGAGCGGTACATAGCAAATCTAATTTACAGAGAGCAAACAAAATATGTTTCGTAAAACGTAACCATCTATTGTTTACAATTCTTTTTTTTTTTCAATATTATTAATCATAAATCTGCGTTATGAGGACAGTATATGTATGTCGCATGTTGAAAAGATTCACCACCCCACACCCAGCACCGCACCCAGCACGAGTCCGTTGCTCACTTGACAGAAAAATTTGTGAAAAATGAGCAACGAATCCTACTAGACGCACTACACCCATAGTACGAGCAGCGAACCCGTACCAATGCGACATACACTTAACATTAAGTGTATTTATCTTTTACTATTTTAACAATAATCGGTATGCAAATTTTCGGATTTACGTTATTTGAATAATTAATTTGACTGGATATATATTTATTTTGTCGAATTACAGATTGGTTTGAATCTAGTATTTGGCACGAAATTGTGTATATTTCAGACTGTCAAAAGACACTGATTTGCTGATTTGCCAAATCAAACTGTAAACTGGTAATAAAAAGCGGAAATTGTCTCAAGAAAACTGAGACACTGCATTTTCAAAGACGTAATTTAAGAATGGTTTGTGTTCTGAAGCACAAACTTACAGTGAATATAAAGTATTTGTTGACACCAAGAGAATCGTAATAAGCAAACTGTATTGTAGCAATTATTTATTCAGATCGTATCTTAGACTACAGATGACTGCTTAATCGATCTGCTTATCCCACTGTATGTCTCTCTGGACAACAACATATCTGGTCCACAACGAAACAGAAGACTATATTTTAGCTAACTAATGGTCAATTATTAAAAATAAACAGTAACATCTTTCAAACGCCAAGACAACCTGACAAAAGTGCATTGAGGATTTGTCACCGGACTAACTAACATTTATGTGTAATATTGAGTGACCGAGTTTCACCCGCTGCAGGATATGCACAAGTACCAATCTTTCATGTCTTGTTATTTCCAGATTCGGCTTTATTTATTCGTTGTAAGAATGACATTAACAACATACTTGACATTTCCACACATAAGTTTCCAATAGCTTAGAAGCTTTAATAACGATAATTTGCTATGGAACTTGCACTTCAAGTGATATTAAACAAACTCAGTTTGTCAACTTTTGTTAGACAAGAAAACCGATCGGGCGGAATATTTCCATCGATGTTTTTAAATGCATGTTAACATACACATGACAAGAATTTTTTTTCAATATACCAAAACAAAATGTTTGATCGAAAAAGGTTTCATTTATTAACTGAACTTTAACATGGCATATTAATAATATCTGTCATATGACTGATATTTTTCTTGCATATCTTATACATATAAGCTTTTTATTCTCTTTTTCTACCTCGGCCACCTGCGCATTGGCGGTAACTCGGCAAGCCTCGTTACCTCTATATGCGCAGGTGCCCTCGGGATGGATATTTGTATCCGATTCGTTACATATGACTGATATTTTTTCTTGCATATCGCATACATATAAGCTTTTTATTCTGACAGATTATTTTTCTTGCAAACCGTATTTTACAAATAATAGAATAAATAAACAAATCGAAATACTTTCTTTGTAGCACTCTTTCTTATAGCAGAATATGTACACAAAGCACGGGAAATTCACGTCCGTAAGCAGAAGTGACGTCATGACGGTATGTTCTTAATGTAAAATAACGTATTTTGAATCGGACAATATTCTATAAGGAACGGAAATGTTTTATTAGCACACGTGAAAGCAAACCTGTTCTTTCTTATTTTTACTCCGAGTTTATAAATTTTAAAAACACCCATAGGAGATAAAAGCTGATATATAACTCAAAATCAAACTATTTATTTCTGGTGTGTTTCTGATTCTATGATTCTGCCTCTACGTTACGTTGGGAAGTCCATATTATGACATAAACCATAACCAACTTACGTTTTACTACTTAGAAATTGACAAATCATGTCATTACGTTGCCTGCTTTGGTATACTGATACCGTCCAACACAATTACTTCTACATGTCAACTAAAGCCTCTAAAATCGGTTTATTTCCGATTTCCAAAACTGATATACGTATTTCTTGTTCTTAGATCCAGGAGCACAATTTTCTTGAAATTCTAAAAGTGATAGTCCAGAATATTTTAGATACATGTATATATAAACGAATGTCATGCATTTAGGCCCCTTAAACAAAATCTGTCTAAATAGGACACGAAATATGACGGACGGACAGACGGACGTTCTAACGAAACGGTATTTATGTGACACCCCCATTGTTCTCTCTATTGTTCTAACAGTCACATAAGAAGAAAAAGGTCACATAAACAGAACGGAATGAATGACATCAAAGAGAAAGTACCGTTATGCAGTCACTTAACCATCATTTCGCGGGCACGGACGGACGCTCTTACAGACGGACCTTTAATGCGTATTTCTATATTACCTTATACTTAATGTACTCAACAAGCGACAGAAAGTACCCAATAAGCAGTACGGAATGAGTATGATTTACCACTACCTATTGTCCTCAGTACCCAACAAAATTTAGGTTCTCTCGTTTGCTCGGACAGACGGACATAGGCCATCATATAATACGTCCGTTTCTTTAAAAAAAAAACGGGCGTATTAAAAGCTCGTAAGTGTTATATATATGTTCTATATAGTGCAAACTTACTTATACTTTCAGAAAGAACGTTATGTTGAGTATGTCGTCACCACTGTGCAAAATGAGGTGACGATAGGATGGTAGTTTGTTTGTTTAAGTAACTTTATTATGTATAGAATTCCCCTTACACGACACAGACTGCATACGGTGGTTTCGGGAAATAAAACACGAAGTCTCTAAATCACCGTCTATCCAATATATCATAAAACAATGACTCTAAAAAGAAGACTAATGAATGGATTGATGTTATCAATAGATAAAAACAAAACAATGCTTCGAGAAAGCACAAAAAGCTATGGCCCTAAAAATGACGAGGATTTATGCGTCATCGCTTATTTCTTTGTCACAAGAGCAGAAGTTATTATTGGCTTTAGGGAGTAGTCCTGATGCTATAAAACATGGATTCCATCTAATATTCTGAGAATACGGAAATTGTTTCATCGACAAAAACAAGACAAATTTAAAGTCCATAAGGGTACAGTGTTTGTGAAATTACATTAATCGGGCAAAAACCGCTTTCTTACTTTAGTCTTTAACAACTGAATGTGCATTTCTAGTTCAACATTATAAAACAAGGATAAATAAAAGTTTTGCTCTCTGTTGTTGCAAGATTTGCGAAAAGATTGTTGTAATAGAAAGAACGGATAAGTGTAAGTTTAGGTAAGGACGGAGAAAGTTTACTGTAAGATGGATATTTACCGCAAGTCATTGACAGTTCAGGCACCTTACTATAAATAAAATTATAAATGACGCTCGTTTTATCTATAAATATCTGTATGTTACAATTATGAGTATGTGTTATGGTAAACGTCTTCGTGCACTAAAATGTATATGAAAGAAAATAATTAACTTACTTGTTTTTTTTTTTGCGTATTTTCACGAGAGGCTATCCTAATCTGTGTCAGATTTCTGGCTCTTGATATGAGGGTTTCCTGACTAAATAATATTGTGTTTACACGATGTGGTTATCAAGAATCACTTGACCCATGTAAATATTATATTTAGATAACAAATTCCGATAAACATGTTCATTTTAGTATCAAAGATTCTAGGAAGGTCATATTGATTACTTAGGACATAAGATAAAGAAATGAGCAAATAAATTTATAACATAAAACCTTTATGGTATTGCTGATGATATACATTGGACAGTGTCACTCATTTAATAACGGAGTTAAAAGTTATTGCCTCACTAATAATATTCTTAGATAAAAGCGTTGTAATATATTTGTCCTATAAATCAAGGATCAATTGTGAAACAATATGTTTATTGACAACCTTTTTCACCGAATCCTATAACATGTCAATAAAATAATCTCCCTTGCCTGAAAAATTGGATTCGATGCTCCGTCGAAATTAAACGAAATGAGACATAAATTATTCTGTCGTCTAATATTGTGCATGTTTGTTTAATAATGCATGGACTTGAATGACGGTTATTTGGTCTACTTATTGTCATCTGGTAAAAATGTGCATATTTCGTAACGGTGTCCCTTTTAAAGTAAAGTAACACAAGTAATAAATTGTCTATATATAAACAAAGTAATTATACTTCAATTGTGAATTATTCAATGTAATTCATCAGCACTTAAAATTACACAGTACAGTGAATGTCTATAATAAATATATATAAGTAAATGTTTTCTCATTCAATAAAATCTGTAATAAGATCCTTTGGAAGCATAGAATGCAAGTACGCAAAATAATAGCATACTCGGATTGATTTTGACTGAGCCTGTCCACGAGAGACATTGAAAAGTGCAACACTTCTCATGCCAACTAAGACCGTCTTATGCGGAACTCTATTACACATGTATTGAATGGACTCCTATTGAATGTTTACCTATAGACTATAGACATATCATTATGCTAGATACTTCATGTTTAGAATATCTTAAAAGTTTTTAGATAACTGGTGAATAACTACAAGTATTCTTCACAAAACATTGAACCTACTTGTACTTTAATATTTCACTGGGTACTGCCCTAATTCCATCTCATACTAGAAGGTATTACATTTGATACCTGCATTCGCATAGCTAGTAGTATCTGTTATCAATGCTCGCTTTAAGCATGTAAATATTACGCTAAGATAACGAATTCCAATATCGAATATTTAGGAAGCTAATATTTAACGAAAATAAATTGTTTCTCAGATATCACAGTACCATTGGGAATATTCTCTTATTATTTTATATGCCAAAAGGTGATTTCAACAATTACTAAGCAAATTTATAGCATTGCTGCAAATAGACAAAAGAGCTACCTTCGCAAAGTCATCATTTCTAAGTTTGCCCAAAATTACAATATATTATGAAAATATAGGCGGCAGTCAACAAAAACAATGTTTGAATCAATCCTTTTATTTGTTTTGGATTGTTTGTTCCACAGACACAAAAGATTTTAAAGCATTAACGTTTCGGTAATTGTTTCTGGTAAAACTTCTGACCTTCCACAAGCCACTTGCAAATTGAAGTGATTTTAAGTGAACGATAATCTACACAACAATTGAGCTCACCAAATGCATATTAAGCAGGAAATTATCTTTTTATATACTGATCGAACAGATTGTGATGTCATCAAATGACAAATGTTATCCGCTATCTACGAACATGCTTCTTAGAACACCAGAACAGTGTACATAAAAGGATCGTGTTATCACTAATTATATTTTCAATGCATTTTTTGTCTTTACCAGGCAGCTTTTGTTCTAGAAAAGAAACTTATATCTTTTCTATCACGGTCGCAGGGCACTTTTACATAAATAAAGCAATATGTCGTTTTGCCGGCTCTGTTTTGCAATATGTCGACGAGCCATTGCTTGTGTATTTGATTGAAATTAACACACTGCTGAAAAACTGCACAAAAATCAACTCATTTACTGAATAAAATTAACCATTGATTTGCAACTTCATACTTTGATTCCTGTGTTCACTTGTCAGCAGAATGTTTAGCAAACTTTACCAATTTGCAATACAAATATATCCAGTTTAAGTCTAAATTTATACCAAACACATTATTTTGATTGTATTTAAATATGCAGATGTTCGGGGGAAAACACAGACTTCACATTTTCTTTTGCAGCTGAATAATTAGAAGTCATGTTTACCTATACCGTAGCAGGGATGGGATCTTTCGATGATTTATCTGCTGTCTCACCAAGTATATACCAGTTAATATATAACAATTTATTAATAGAACACAAATGGTGGTTATATCAGACTGTCAACGTTTAACTGTTCAAATAAAGCAGTTCAACTTTCGTTATTAGAAAATAACTTATAACCAGTTACGACTCATTGAACTTTATCTCTAATAAATATATCATCAATGAAACCAGGACTGCATCCGAAATACACAGCGGAAAAAAGACATTTATAACCTTTGAAAGATAACGGAATAAATTAATAAAAGAATAAAAAATAGTTCCAGTATCTTTATTTGGCATTTTGACACTCATTCTATCGTGTTTTTTTTCTCTATCTTTTCTGTGTGGTATTTAAAAGGTTAATATTTATTTACTTTTCAATTAGTAGGAACACAAAATATTGCTATGTAAAATACCAAAGAAAAAAAGACATAGCACACTCTTGATAATGTTCACTATCAATTTATTTCAACACCTAGTATAAAGAATTTCAATCCAACCACATAACACACATTTAAAACGGACCGCAACTTATTACTATTACTTTTAATCTTGACACTTTTGGAAATATTTTTTAAAAAATGCGTAGAATGATTTGATATTCTTAATGCATTATGTACTGTATGTGTTCAACACATTAATTCACTTAAATGAAACATTGTGAAATTAATGGTCGTTAAATCTTTTGCTAGTTTATTGTCACTATGTTATCAATGTGAAATATTCAAGAAAGGGGTAAATGTTTTATGAAAATATCTTGAACATCATTGCATATAGAATTTCGCAGCAAATAGAAATCAGATAGCCCGCACGATTATCAATGTGGACTGGAACATTTTATGTCGTTTCCCAGTGAATGCTTTCTCAATAATCATGTCATCTAAGTAACTATCTTGTGATGTATAACAGTGATAAATATTTCTGTTTGCTTTATGACATTTTCTTGACAAACTTGGGCCTTAAATGGAAAAAAGTCAGTTAGGTTTTATCTTTCATCCACAGGCGGTTATATATTTATTGAGCTACAAATATCACTAAGCGTTTGATTCATAAATTACCATAATATAGATCACATGCGGATCTTGAAATGCAGAACCTTTTCGTAAATACTTCTGCAAATCTTTAAATAACTTCAATATCATAATGCAGCACTTCGTCGTTCATATTTCTGCAAGTTAACGGATATGTTTAAAATAGCCGAAATTTCTGAGCAGTTCCTAAACATTTACACACACTTTTTCTCGTTCAGAACTGTTTTTGCAATCATTCATATATGCTTATTACCTGCAAAGAATCAATATTTGTAGAAATTATTCTAAATGTTTCTATACAACTGGTAAATAACTTAAATATGTAATTGTTGAAATATTAAACAAACTTACTATTTAAGAACTGTACCGATAAGCTAAGTTTCTATCTTGACAGGTCTGTTACATTTCAGCTCTGAATTAGGTGATTTCATATTTAACAGATGCCACATTAACAAAGCTAGTTTCTGAATAACTGTTTAGCAAATGTTATCAAGAATCGCTATAAGCTTGTAAACATTATTCTAAGATAAATAATTCCAATATCTAACAATATCAAAGATTTTATGATGTACTGAAATATAGCAGATTCTTTACTTCGTGCCTTAGAATCGAGGTATCCAATATGCACGTGAATCTGCAAATATACATTCGTAAGGCAGGGATGCATTCTAGTAATGACGAATTTTATATATAACGGACATAAATATAATTTATTCAAATGCCTTTGAGACAAACAAACATGCAGAACTTCGATTTATTTCATTCTTTACATACTGTCTTTTAATTATCCCACACTGTGTTTAATGGTAGTGTAACAGTTTGAATTGTTCCCCAGTGAACGCATTTCTAAATATTCATGGCAAACGAGTAAAAAGGTAATTATATCTTTATGATGTATGACCGTTCCTATTTGTTGTATGTCATATTTTTGGATCCTTAAAAGGAAAATAAGTCAACTAGGTGTTCATTTACCATAAACAAGCGTTTTGAACGTTAGAGACTTATATCTGCATTTACTATCAATAACGACAAAGCCATTACCGTCAAACAATACTACGTTCTCGCCACATTTATTGTCCGCAACTCATCGAAAATAAATATGAAAGAGGTGTATCTGATAATTTCCTATATCATGTCTGTATAAATTCAGTTTCTGAGCCGTTCCCTAAACGCAATTCACCGGCAGTTAATACAGTTTATGGCAATTATATTACTATATGTAAAGTCGATCTTTATATGCAGTTAGTAGTAAAATATAAGTATTGGTCAGCATTATGGTAAGTGTATTTAAGGAACAAGTCAAGTTCGAAACTTACAAGTTTTATTTGAAGCTTCCCTGTTGATTGTCGTTATTCCTTTTTTGTGTGGCTTTTAATGGAAAGATACTGTATCTAATGAACATTTTATTCATGCGATAGAGTTACCTAGCCAGTCCCTGAGTTAGTGTGCAGTGACTGATTTATTTCAGGAATCGCTTTATGGAAGTAAATACTAGATAATATCACGAATTCCGATATCTTAAAATGTCAAAGTGAGGATTGGCTACATAAATGTCTATCAATAAAAATGGAACCGTTTTTTTATACGACCGAAGGGACGTATTATGTTATGACGCCGGTGTCCATCTGTCCGTCTGTCTGTTTGTTTAAAGAAACTTGGCACAAACGTTCATCACATTGAGACGACGTGTAGAGCGCATGTTTGGATGGCTCGCTTCAAGGTCAAGGTCATACATAGGGATCAAAGGTCATTGCGGTGCTCTTGTTTTCTTTGATGTTACATTGTAAATTTTAAACATCTGTAAGCAGCAATTTAAACATTGATTTAATTCACAGATCATTTGGTCCATTTGAAATTTAGATTTCCAAAGTTATAACGATAATATCTTGTCAATATAGACAGTTAACAAACAATATAAAAAGTCACAAAATAAGACAAATGTTAATGGAATGTTTAACATAACTGTCTCTTTGTTTTGAATTGTTTAGTCACAAAAGTAGAATGTTTTCCCATATTAAATCATTCGGGAATTATTTCAGGTAAAATCACCAACTACTGCAAGTCATATGCAAGCGGCAGTTGTCCGGGGTAAGCTACCTTAGCCAGTCAACAGTGTGCAACCCTTATATTTCACCTCTTAGCAAAGAAAAGCCTGTAAGAAGATCGTACGCAACCAAGCGAAATAATAGCAGATTCGGTTTTATAGAGATCTTTATGGATCAGAGAGAAGTGTTATTAAAGAAATCTTTCCCAGAAATAAACGACTGTCTAGTATTAACAAAACAAATGGAGCTTCTTCTTAATTCAGATAGATTCAATGAACTTTCTGGCTCATCATTCGAGAAAATAACTAACATTGTCTTGGTAAAAATATTTCCTTACCTAATACCAATGCATTGTAAGCTTTACTGCAATTCTTAAATTCAAATACAGAAACACTGAACTAATATTCTATATGTTACCTGCCGAAGGCAACATACTTGTACTCCAATTCAGGCATGACAATGTGAATTCAGTAAAGCACTTCCATAATAACTGGCTTAGATCAAACAGATTACAGAGCTAAGATTACAGGGTAGGGTCGACAATTATTTTCTAAAGTTTGGCAAAGATTTAGATTTGGAGAGTTTGAAAGTCACAAGACATTTCTCTGCTCATGTAGAAATTGTTTTAATGTCAGACAGAAGACGATCTGCCGCTATATCGGTCTGTTCGACAATTACATAAAATACTAATTTCTTCGACGGTACTACTTATAGAGATGAAAAAGGAGTAAATGGCCTAGGATTCATTCATGAGGAACACAAGCATTAAGTGTGCCCATTAAGATTTAACGCCAGGAAGAAAAACACGTTGAGGTCTATTGAAAAGATAATTTTGAAACCTTGAATTTATTGTCAGACCAAATTATTTTTAAAGTCTCTGATAGACGTATGGAATGTAATTAAAGCTGAAAAATTGCGGCATAGTATCAAGAATCCATTATGGCTTGACAACACAACACAAGCGTAAATTTGCATTACTTCATTTGATTACTTATTTACGCTAAATTCCCCACCATTTCTCCCTACAATTTTAGTGTTGGGAATAGATAATCTAATTTTTTTGTAGTATATGAAAGGACTCGCCGTGATTACTTTTCCGCTTTCATTTTTTAAGTTAGAGAAAGAAATGAAGTGTCATAGGCTTACAATACACCTACACACATGTATCATGCAGTTAACGACAATTGAATTAGCTGGTCTACTAAAGTGAAAATTCGAAAATTTGGTTTTATTGACAAACGACTGCCTCCGATATCATTATAAAGTCACATAAGTTAATGTGATCTTTACTATTATTATAAGTATAAACAATATTTACAATAATTGGTTAAATGATTTAATGATAAACTAGCAAACGAATGATTGTGTTTCATGTGCACTTACGACATTCAAATCGTAATCGTGTGTTTGGATGTGTATCGGGGACAAACAAACTTAATTACGAGGTTATTAGGGTTTGTTTTACACATTCTGTCTTTTGAAAAAAGGCTTGATATCTTTAAATACCCATCCTAACACTTAATTGCTTTATGAATACTTCAATAAAAGATTATCAGATTCCAAAAACAGAACCAAAATATCAATTTTTTTTCCCAAAAAGGTTTAAATCTACATTTATATTGCAGATGATCAATTCAAATCAAAAATAAAATTAGAAATACCATTTTGATCAGATAAATAACAAAAAGTTTTGTAACCAGCAATGTTTTACAAACAATGCAATGATTCTACGATTCCGGAAAAATAGGAGAACAAAACCTCTCAGATATTCATTATTTATCTTGTTTACATTGTGGCAATCAAATCAGGCATCATAAATGGGTTTTGCGTGTCACTTTGTTCTATTCTTAAGAGCATTAAAAGAGGTATTGACTTGAGGCAGGGAGATTAGACATCGAATCGACAAATAAGCATTTGCACTTAAATAACCAGTGAGTATAGAGATATGTTTTAATCGTAAAATAAAAAGAAAATCACTATGTTTTAAGAGACAGCTCCAAATTAGGCATTCTTATCACATTTCAAACAAATATTCCATTAGTTCTGCTGATAAGTTTGATCTGCATATGGAAGAAACTTAAGTATTAGTTCAAATTTCCTCCTAAACTGAATAGAAGTAGTTGCTATATATCACTTGGAAGCATAAAACATAGCCAAGCATAATAGCAGACTCGGTTTGATTAAGTCTTTTCATGTGAGGAAATGAAATAATGTGCAACACCCCTCAGCTTCTATAAAACAATACAAGGTAAACTATGAAAATTGAAACCAAAATGTTCCAGTTATTATCGCAAAATTTATATAGGCATGTTGTATACTTGTTATGAAACGTGTATGGATACTTCTGCCTCAGGTTTCGCAGAGTATCATATGGACAAAATGCTTACTCTTTACTTCACATAATTTATTAAATATCAACTTCATCACTAAGAAACCCATTCATTTAAAAAAAAATCGCAACGGAACTTCTTTGTCAAAGTAATGAAAGATATCCAGACTATAGTTACCAGAAAAAATAATCTTTTGATCAATCAAAATCTTTTTAAATTTTGCGACGTCGACATCAGATATTTTTTGCACGTAAAGTGGACTTGTGATTGTCTAATAATAAAGTCAAAATATACTTTATTATGATCATTAGTTATACTGTAATCACTGATTCCGATTGATGGATGCTTGTCCGTCGACACGGACCTTTAATTTCTATTTCTGTGATGTTTCTTAATGCAGATAATGCACTATAGCAATTATTTTAGGAAACGTTTGCCATGCTGATGTTTGATGTTTAATGGTGTTTTTGTTTGGTTCCATTTTACCGCAGATGCGTGTTCTCATCTATAAAGAGGTAACAAGTCACATGGATCAACGGTAGGCAACAATTTTCATAACAATTGCATTAATTTAGCCTCAAACCACTCGTATGTTTCAAATACATATAAATCATAGCGTCACACGGTAGTTCCCGAACAGGTTTATTCGTAACTGTAATCAAGATAAAAGGTAAGGGTAGATTTCCCGGAAGCACAGAGCATCCCATACACAGCCATAGCGCCAGGCCCACAACAAAAAGAAGCTGTAACGGAAAAATATTGTAGACGGGTTGCTTCAAAAATCCAACAACAAGTACATTTTAATAATATGCAAAAACCAGAAAAGGGAGAGTGGTATGTCACTTACAAACTATGTGAAGCAAGCATTAGTAATTAATATATAATGCTAAACTGAATCACCAAAAAAGTTGCAAATAATTTTGCAAAACCTTATAAAGACTGTGTCTTATAAATTAAGTGACTTCTAGCCCGGTGTAACAGCCCAGTTTTCCTCCAGTCAGTTTTTTCCCCGGGGAAAAAATCCACCGGTTGGTTCCCCACCCCCACCCCTGGTTGTTTTTCCCCCTTCATTTTTGTACACAAAAAGGGAGAAAAATTCAACCAGTTGGTTTTTTCTTCCCCTGATTATTTTTTTCGCCATAGTTTTTCCCTTTTACATTTTTTGTGCACAAAAAAATGAGAAAAAACTAGCTATTTGTTTTTTTCTCCCCCTGGTTATTTCCCCCACCCTCTAGTTTCTTTTCCTTTTTACTTTTTTGAACACAAAAAAGGG
This sequence comes from Mercenaria mercenaria, assembly GCF_021730395.1. Classification (NCBI taxonomy): domain Eukaryota; kingdom Metazoa; phylum Mollusca; class Bivalvia; order Venerida; family Veneridae; genus Mercenaria; species Mercenaria mercenaria. The sequence goes on along the minus strand of NC_069377.1, from coordinate 40,302,525 downwards.
AGAAAGAAACTAACCATTACCCCCCCCCCCCCCAGTTAAAGGGAGATAAAAGTAACCGGTTGGTTTTTTCTCCCCCCCCCCTTCCCAGCCTGGTTATTCCCCCACCACACACCCCACCTAGGTAAAGGGAGATAAAAGTAACCGGTTGGTTTTTTCTCCACCCCACCTCTCCACCTTGGTTATTCCCCCAACCACACACCACACCTAGTTAGTTTTTTCTCCCCACTGGTTATTTAACCCCGCCCCCCCCCCAAATACAAAAGTGGAGAAAAAACCAACCAGTTCTTTTTTCTTTTTTCTCCCCCATGGTTAGTTCCCCCCCCCCCCCCTGATTAGTTTTACACCCTTAGGTTTTGTATACAAAAACAAAATATGTTAGCTCCAGCAATCTCATCAAATCGACTGATCAACCTTAAATGCTGAACTAAGGGCAACATGTTAGAACTAAAAATACTAGTGGAGAAAGAACCAAATAATCAATTAGGCATTTAGATATATACACATAGTAGGGTGGAAAGAACCAACCAGTCAGTTTCTTCCCCCTTCACCAGCTACTATTCGGACAAACAGATACATCCACACTAGAGGGAAAGAACCAACTAGTCAGTTTCTTTCCCCTTCACCATGTTTTATTCAGGTATGCAGATTTATGCATACTAGGGTGTATGTGTGGGGTTGGGGATTGGGTGGGGGTTTGGGGAGAGAACCAACTAGTCAGTTTGTTCCCCACTTCACTGTGTTATTCAGAAATGCAGAAATGTACATACTAAGATAGTAGGGGGAGAGAACCAACTAGTCAGTTTCTTCTCCCTTCACCGTCTATTATCATTCAGGGATGTAGATATACTAGAGGGGAAAGAACCAACCAGTCAGTTTCTTCCTCCTTCTCTGTGTATTATTCAGACATGTAGATAGATACATACTAGGGGAAACATCCAACCAGTCAGTTTCTCCCCCCTTCAACGTCTATCATCATTCAGGTATGTAGATATATACATACTAGGGGGAAAGAACCAATTAGTCAGTTTCTTCCCCCTTGATGATCTATTATTCAGACATGCAGAAACATTCATAACTATAGGGGAAAGAACCAACTTATCAGTTTCTTCTCTCTTATTTTTGTACAGAAACAACAACTAACCAGTGGGGGGTGGGGGGGGGGGAGAAAAAAAACAATTGTTTTTTTTTAACTTTGTGTACAAAAACTATGGCAGAAAAAATCTACAAGGGTTTTTTCTCCCGTTTTGGTGAGAAGAAAAAAAAAGCGGGGGGGGGGGCAGAGGGAGGAAATAGGAGGAAGAAACAGGTCAGTTTTTTCTCCCTTGTTTGTGCACACCAACCGGTTGATTTTACCCCGGGGAAAGAATCAACCGATTATTTTTCTGACTGGGGAAAAAAATGACCGTTACACCGGTATCATAATGCATATAAATACCAGCTACTTGTTAAATAAAAATTCTTTTTTAAATCAGACATATCGTCTTGATGACTAGAATTATTGTCAAGCTTCTTATCTCTTAACTCGGTAGCGTTCGTTGTGCAACCAAGTTTTGACAGTTGTATAACTTTCCAATTACCCAGATAAGTAAGTTCAGACTGTACATTCTTTTCAGTAAGATGATTCGTCAAACGTGAAAAACGGGACAAATCTAATTTTTCTTCTTATGTAAAAAAGAGACAATCAATAAATACATATTATATCAGATCCTAGGGAGAAGTGAATACTTCGTAAATAAGCATTATTTCATCTTTTTCGTAATATCTGTGTCCTCTGGCTCTAAAGGAGCAGAAAATAGGCTGCCTGAATTAAATTTGTGCTACAACATCTACGATATCGTCTATCGTATAAGAATTTGAAACTTTTAACTCGCACATTCTTTGCTTTGTTTACAGCATTTCCATTACAACACAACAATTTGAAAGTAAGCTGTCAAACTCAATAATCTCCAAATTCTTTTATATTGAGAATATGACAGTAAGGATTATTGTATCATGTTTTCTAGAATTCATCAATATCTGACAAGAAATTTATATACTTAAAAAGGTCTATTCATTGTTTATATATGCTCAACAGCTCACCAACTTCGATGCAAAATTTTAGTTATATTCCTAAAATGATACCGAATTGAGATATTGGCAGTCTGTTTCACTTACTTTTCATTTAGTATTGCCTCACAAAGCATGTAGTATCTGATGCAAACTTTAGTCCTTACTGTAACATTTAAAGTTTTAGTAACAATGATTTTTAAATACTTGATGAATATACCACTGTTCTAAAGAACTTGAAAGGTCGTAATAGGAACAGTTTTCGAAATATATATATATATTTTTTTTCCATTTATTGTCAAAAATGATTTTGACGGCATATTGTAGATAAAAATATCAATAATTTAGTAAATTTTCATCATATTCTTTTATATAAAACTGCAACTACGTCCACGTTTGTTTCTTTAACACTTAAATGTATAAAGCTATCATAATTATCATTACTTTTGTTGTTTTATATTAAATTAATGTAGCATTTGTTTTATGCTATACAACATGTTAGACTTAATGCAAACATTGCAAACAATACAATTTCAAAAATTTAAAAACTGCTATATGAATATAATAACATAAATATTTTTTGGCCAGTTTGCGATTTGCTGCGAGTAATGACATATTGTCTTCTGTTTTTATTATCATCATCATTTTAGTTATAACTAGCATAAGTATACCTTTATTATACAACACCCTTTTCAATAGCGTATTAATATCATAACAAAACTATAACCTCGGTTATCTAATAGATATAAACTTTGCACAACTGATAATAATTCTATTTTACTGACCATTCTGACAGCCTGCAAAGAGTACAGATTTGTCTCGATACACGCAACATTTGTAGTTTGTTGCACTTATCTCAGCTTACTTTGTCGGCAGTTTATCATAATTGCATTGAGTTCAGCGTACACACTCCCTGATGACTTTAACTTACTTAATAACCTGATAGCATCTGACAAAGCTCCTGAATAATTTGTCATTATGCCTCACTCGGTGCCCGCGGGTATACAAGTGAAATCATTAGTGTACACCAGATCTGACGTAAGGACTGCAAGTGCATAGAATATGGGTTCGTACTGCGCTCGCAAGGTGTCCTTAATATCGTATGGACATCCTACGTCGACCGTGCGAGTCCCCTGCAATAGTCGTGCGTCGTGCGTTCTCCAAATCCGCATTATTTCGAACACAGAAACATGAATTGGCATTTAACAGTATGTTATAACTTGATAGTTCTGCACATTGTGTCTTGCAAAGAATCGTGCTCTGAAAATATCAACCGAAAATATCAACAAGTATTCAAACATAGTAAATTTAGTTGTATTATTTTTTTGCAATTGAATTGAACTACGTGTTCGATGTCTGATTCAGCACTAGTGACTTTTTCATGGATCAGGAAGGAATATATGTGGTTCTTTTTTCTCTTGAATTATTCAATATGAGGCATGATCGGTACAATTTAATAATTTTTTAAATCATCGTTTTATAAATAATAAGTCCGAAATGCATTATGTCTTTTTCATTTAATGCTAGTCAAATATGGAACATTCCAGTTGTTATGTGGCTATCTTTAATAGTTTGAGAAAAAAGACAAGTTGTTTACCAATAAAGAAAGGAACAGTCGAAACATCCATTTTGATTTATTTGTATATATTTCTTCGCAACTGATTAGGCTTTTCTAAATGACAATATAGCAGCCTTATTCCGATTTCTACCCAGCATATTCATCAATTATCTTCTTCACGTTAAAATTACACAAAATTCATATATTGAAATAAATACAAATATCGTATATGGACCTTGAATTCATGCGTTATTTTCTTAAGAATATGTATAGACTGTCTACTATCTCCAGACAGTTTTATCACTAGTCTTCTTTACGTTATATATGACAAAAAGTCCGATATCAGAAATTAATCAAGTATTTCAGAGTTTATTTTCTGAAGAATATTTAAATACGGATTGGCTGAAGTCATTAACAATCGATTTCATTTTTTTGTCTCGTTTACTTACAACTTTTCATCAATAGTTATTATTCCTGAATTTATACTGACTGTTTCGAGATTGAAACTAAGGCTTTTCGTTTGTCTTTCTTTATGCAGAACAAGACTAACAGACAGTTGTTTGAAAAATTACACTTTCCTCCATTTTCATTAATTTGTAAAAATGGAGACAAAATGTATTGATATAGAGGCTCAGCAATAGTTTTTGCTTACAAAAATGTCAAGTTATCACTAGAACCAGAATTAAACTAAGCTTCCATCATACATAGCACGTTCATATTTATAAATTCTCTTAACCCAGATATCACATTATTTTCCATAGGGATCCTACTTTATCGAAGATAATGGCCTACTATATCATACCATTCAATATGGGACTCCAGGAATTGACATTATTGATGAAGTTAAATGTTACCCTAGTGCCTTTTAACATCGAAATCTTTTTTTTTTTTAGTTTTACTCAAAAAAGTAAAATAAATAAAAACAATATTGATATCCAACTTATACAAAATATATTTGCCAGTAATAAGACGTCAAATTCCTCTTCAGTCTTGTGCTTTTTCATGGCAATCCTTTAAGGAGGTAGGTTATCTTCATATTTGTATGTGCGCATGTCCAACCGGAAGCTAACGTGACGATTTACGACGACGTTTACGACAAACTAAATGTGTTTGTATATTCATTCTTCTGAAAACAAATCATGAACCTGTCTTCGATCTGATGCTTTATGGTTTAATAATGCAGAAATAATTAATAAATTGCCGCAGAAACGCTTCAAAACAATGTTGCCTTAAAATGACGTCACTGACGTCATGACGTTACGTGTCAGTTACCGCGCAAAATTAATAGCTTTTATCTTGAAAGTATGTAATTTTGTGCATTTTCTTTATTTTAACTATTTTCGAATAACCATTATTTGCTGAAATATTTTTTATGAGTCTTTTGCTTTGAATAATAATCAATATTTTGCTTCTTTTATGTAGTTATATTGAAATGTTATGCGGAATGTAAGAAAATGGATGATGATAAACAATGTTATTTGGAATATAGTTAGGTGAAAGGTTACTTGTTACGGCCAATTTCAAATAAAAAATCTAGCAGTTTGATTTGTAATACCCATTTTTCAGGTTCAGTTGATAATTTGCTACTTATGTACTAAAACTAAGATCTAAAATTGTTCAAATTTCAGTAGAAAATTGTGGTTTCTTGAATTGAATTGATGTTACCATGGAAACGAAGCCCGTGACCTATGTATCTGAATGTAAAATTTAAAAACGTTGACACTGGTCTATTTAAGAAACACAGCTTCGGCTTTTTATTTTCATTTTAACAATATCCATGAGAATAATAGCAGCATGCTGAATGATTTTTCCATGAAAAATTTCAGACGAGGGGTACTGCTGTAAGTATTCTAAGCTGTGAAATTTGTTTGAATAAATGCAAATAACACGAAAATATGACTTACGTTAGAAATAATATGTTTTAAAGCTACATCAAATAGAAAGATAATCTTATTCAATACTTTTTATAAGAAATTACGACAAAAAGCAAGATATAAGCTATTTTAAACATCTCTGTTGCCATGTTTACTTTAAACAATAAGAAAAATAGGGTACCATGTAAAGTGCTTGGTATTTTGCTAATAATATTACCCAAATATTCCATGTTGGTCATTAACAGAATGGCACTGAAGCCGTCGAAAACCCCTATTTTTATACATAGTTGTTTAAAAATGAGAGAAAATGCGTTACCATGGAAACACGAGCCCCGCGACATATACATTTTAAGCTTATATTTAAAAGCTTACGTGCATATTAGTAAAATTATCAATTATGCAGGCTTCTACGGATATCAATGAAACTAAAATACACTGAATAGTGTTAAATATCCGTATTTTCCTTCTTCTTTCAATATAAAATACCTTTGGAGGGTCATGTTCTTCAAACCTGGATAAAAATTGAACTTGAAGGGACAGAGACAAACAAAATTGAGATTATAGAAGTTAAAACTTCATATTACACGAAATACAAAAGAATGCTGCGGTTCAACTAATTTGAATTTACCCTTGTAACAAGGTAACCTACCTCCTTAATATTGTAAAAAATATATTTAGTTTCCATAGACTTGTTTGCTCCAGTGTGTAATGTTCTGTTTGGCAGAGAAAATCGAACTTACAGTAAAAATGTTACAGCTTTTTATCATATAGAGTAAAACACGACATGTGAACTTTGATGCATTCGTGACCTCTTTAATAATTGCAATGAGGACTGCATTTTCATGTGATTCTATTTGCGATAATATTTTTGTGAACTATTTCATCTTCTTTCCATAACCAAAGCTGGACAGTTTAATCGTTTTCGTTGCGCATATTCTTGACTTTTTATACAGAAAAATTGGTTACAAATACAATTAAATACTAAACGTTGAAAAAGTAAGATTTTGTCTACTGATATTTGTCAACAGTGTGTTAAAAGTGTGTTTTTGGCAATAGTTTGGGTAAGTGGCAATTCCATATTTAGCGTATTCTATATTGTAATGGGGAGATAAATGGACACAAAATGAACTAAGGTCATGTGTCAAGTTGTAATATATAGACCATTTCACTCACAATTTTATGTACAACAGCCAGTGTTCTGCTCTTACACCTTAGCTGCCATACACTAATTGGAAAAGACATTTGACATTTTTCTTCGCGGGACAGGAACTGCTTGTCAAAAGCGTAATTTTTGTTACTAATGTAGTTGTAAAATGGCACAGGTTTCAGTGTCATTTTGTGAAGTATTAATTCATATCCACATGAAATAAAAATGTATATGTGTTTTGGTCAAAACCACAGATATCTGTGGCCAAAACCAGGAAATAACATGTCCACGAAAAGCAATAGGTTTACAGCATGCCATTTAAAGGGTACTAGCATATGTTCATATAATAATTATCAATCTTTATAGGCCGGTAGTTTCGAGTACCCCAGTTTTTGATTTTTTACGAGCAAGTGGACACATCAAATGCTATGAAGTTGCACCTTTTTGCTTAATGTGTAACTCAGATGAATAAACTAAAGCGGGAGCGACTCTATGCGACGTCATGGTGTTATTTGTTATTTCTGTTTCATGACGCATATTTCTAGCGCTGACATTATAATGAGATGCCTGGGCATCAAACAATACGAAAACAGGAGTGTTTCTATCACAAACAAAATCTATTTACAGTTAGAAATGTTATAATGACAAGTTTATTCTGTCTCTTATATTTCTCTATCTTTATATTTAATTTTCTTAACATTTTTAGATTTGATTGTCAGTACGCAGTAATGATTGCATCTATTTGATCTATATGTATTTTTGTTCTGTGATGCTAATGGAGTTCTTTCGTTTGTTTCAGAGTAAAAGAAATGTTTTACTACGACATAATTTGTAATGATGTTTATAGATATTGAAACCAAGAGCACCAGTCTCTTTTCTGAGACAAACTAGATGTAACTACATGTACCTTGCACAAGTTTTAGGACGTGAAGGATCTTGAACAGCATCCAGTCTTTACTGCAATATATTACTAAATGTTTGATAAATCACATCAAATCACTTCTTAGTGGGAGAGTACCTGTAAGCAGTAGTTATATGAATGTGTTCGTGCCGTGCGTCTAAACATATGCGTCGAAAAATATTATATGAAAAACCTTTTTAGATGGAAGACTGCAGTGGAAGCAAAGCTTATATTATCGATTATTCACTGCAAGTTACAAAACAATCGTTTATTAGCATAATTCAAATGCAAACGAAATTGTTGTCATTTAAGGAATGTCTTCATTTGGTAAGTGTCAGATTTCAAAACAGACAGTTTTTGGCTAGCTTTGTCCCACGGGGCTTATTTATCTTTTATGTAACTATTCTTTATATAATTCAGAGTTCCAAAACGTCTGATAAAGATAAAGAAAAGAATGTATTTGAGACAAAAATTTAACGTCTTTAATCACCGTATACCGTTATCTTTCTTCGATAAGTGTCTCATATCTGTAAATACAGTTATTTCGCACTGCACGTTGAACTTTTATATTCAAATGAAGGCCCTTAGTCCCTTTAAGGGACCGCTAGAGCTGAAAATAGAAATACTTTTTAACAACTCCTGCTAATGTACCTCTTGATGGACTCAACAAACATGCTTTGTAGGTTTTTTTTTTTTTAAATCCTCTCCTAAATTTGTTCTTCTCATAAACAACTTGGTAGATTTTTATTAAACTTTGTCTGTAGCATTATTATAAGGTCGTCCACAATTTGTTTCCTTATTGGGACTGCTAGAGCATAATATAGAATATACGTTTAAACAATTTATTCTCATGAACTGCTTGATAGACCTTCATTATATGTACATGTATGTCTGTATTAATGAAGTTGTAATTAATGGCCAATAGAAATATATATTCCAAATTTACGTAATCGTTTAATGATGGTTTTATATTCCGTTTAAAGAACAATTTAGTACAGCAAATAAAAACATAGCTGTTACATAACACAACGATATAGTTACTTGTATGACAAGAATCTTAACCCTTACCATGCTGGACACGATTGGTTCTGCCTTTGCGCCCAGTGTAGACCATGATCAGCCTGTACATCTGTGCAGTCTGATCATGCTCTGCACTGAGCATCGTTTTGGTAAGCACCCCTTTTGACATTTAATGGTACTGTCCAAATTGGAAGATGGACAAGTTCATTATAGAAATTTAGCAGGGTGAGGGTTAAGAGTAACATTCTTCAGGGAACAATGATGAAAATGCTCCAGTCACCATTAATTATGGACGACTGCAGGATATAATTTCTATAAGAAACTATATCATACTAACATTTGGTATATAAAGCTGTTTTAGTTTTACTTAGAGATTTTTATTTTATGTTTTTCGGTGGTTTATCGAAATATAACGGTGAATTATATCCTGATAAACTCACTGGCCACTCAGTGAAAATTATCAAATCTGATACCCGGATTAACGTCAAAAAGTTTACCGAGCGTACTGAAAGCCGGAAACAATATGACGATGACGTCGTTAAAATGACGTCATTTTTGCGATGCTTCCTGATAAAATTTCCCGCAAATTTCGACATTTTATTGAAATAAACACAACAAAAGTAGAGTTTTAGACATAAAATAAACAGAAAAATTGTTGGTATCGATGTAATATCACTGTAATTTCACTCGTGAACACCAAAAGTTGTTATTTTCACTCGTGGCTGCGCCACTCGTGAAAATATCACTTTTGGTGCCCACTCGGTGAAATTATAACGTGATATTACACCGAAACCAACAATTATCCTCTATATAAAGTTTTTCTATAAAAGAGACGCAAGTCGCATAACAGGCAAATTTATAACATGGTTACAATAAAATAACCACATTACTGTCACTCAAGCCAATGCATTATTAGACAACAGAGCCTTTTATGTCTCGTGACGCGTGATTTCGACGACGCCGAAGAATGTTTTAAATCAGATATTCCACACCATGATAAATGTCCACTGGATCATTTTGTGTTAATTTCCAGTGCTTTCTAAATATTCGTGTTAAGTTATTATTTTTGTGATATATGATAGTAAAATATTATTTGTGTTATGATATTTTCTTCACACACATTTTTAAACGGAAAGAAACGTCAATCAGGTGTTTCTAAATCATCAATTAGCGGTTATATCTCTATTGAGCAGCAAATATAATTAAGCGTAAGACTCACAAATTACTATAATAAAGATCTCGGACTGATCTCGAAATACAAAACCTTGCCGTATATATTTCTACAAATCTACGAATACCTTGAACCTAAGGAATGCAGCACTTTGCCCTTTACTTACATTTATACAAATCTACGGATAAGTATAACTCAGAAAAGTAAAATTTCTATATTTCTGCAAATCTACGAAATAAGATTAACCTCAAACTCTAGCAGTTCATAATATAAGACGGAATTAAACATACATTTACTCTAACTTTTCCCATTCATTTTCTTTCTAATCGTTAATTGTAATGCTTATCACCTGCAAAAAAATATAATTTGTAGAAACTATTGTACACATCTTTATTTAACTGATGAATATGATCAATAACTTAAATGTTTACAATAAAAAACTAACTTATTTGTTTGGAGTTTTACCAATAATCTAAGTTTCTATGTAGACATTCTTGTTAGACTTGAAACTTTTAATTAGATAGTTTTATATGTAATATATGGCTTATTTACCTAGCCTTTCTCTTAATTGATTTGTAGAAATGTTACCAAGAATAGCTTTAAGCAAATAAATGTTATGTTTGGAAAACTAATTTCAATATCTTACAATATCAAAGTTTCTACTTTAAGATGCAATATTCGTGACTTAAGTCCTAATTTAACAGGTGCATTATTTAGTGTTGTGAAACACCAATAATTATTTAGACAGCAACGAAGAAGTGACTTATACATTATCTTAAAAGATTTATGGCTTTGCTGAAAATAAACATGAACAACTCACATACAGGGTGCAACTCTAAATGCCATTCGTTTGTACCTTGACCAAAATTATCATGGTAATTAATGAAAATATGGGTAGTCAAGAAACATGAAGCTCTTGTTTATTGTTTGAATTAGTGACATTAATGAATTAATGATCAAACATACTGAGATGTCCTGAAAGCGCTAATTACAACCGATAGGACTAAAATAATGAAAGTGATCTCATAAAATTATGATCCTTTATATAACATGAAAGTAAAGATTACAAGAAAGATGGTGGGCATAGTGTAGCTGGAAAAAATGAAACACAAGACGACGAAAACGGCATGTTATTCGTGCAGCAAGAAAGCCATGATCACTTGGCAGAAACAGCTAATGTAAAAAACAAGAGCTGTCTCCATAGGATGACACATGCCCCCGATGGCACTTTGAATGAATAGTTATGGCCAATGTTAGAGTTTAGGACCTTTGACCTACGGACCTGGGTCTTGCGCGCGACACGTCGTCTTACTGTGGTACACATTCATGCCCAATAATTTTAAAATCCATGCATGAATGACAAAGATATGGACCGGACACGCCCATCAATGCACTATCATGAAATATGACCTTTAACGTCTAAGTGTGACCTTGACCTTTGAGCTACGGACCTGGGTCTTGCGCATGACACGTCTTCTTACTGTGGTACACATTCATGCCAAGTTATTTGAAATCCATCCATGGATGACAAAGATATGGACCGGACACGAATGCACTATCATGAAAACTGACCTTTAACATCTAAGTGTGACCTTGACCTTTGAGCTACGGACCTGGGTCTTGCGCGCGACACGTCGTCTTACTGTGGTACACATTCATGCCAAGTTATTTGAAAATCCATCCATGGATGACAAAGATATGGACCGGACACGAATGCACTATCATGAAAAATGACCTTTAACGTCTAAGTGTGACCTTGACCTTTGAGCTACGGACCTGGGTCTTGCTCGCGACCCGTCGTCTTACTGTGGTACACATTCATGCCAAGTTATTTGAAAATCCATCGATGACAAAGATATGGACCGGACACGAAAATTGCGGACAGACTGACAGACTGACAGACGGTCCATCGCAGATCAACCATATACGGGATTCTTATTTTCGTTTTGTTTTGGGTATATCTTTCTATCTATCTATCTACTCCAACAATGCTGTATCGGGATTAAAATCATTTAAAGTTGTTCCTTCTACAGCTGAACATCAAACGAGGAAAAATAACCGGCTGCATGTTTATAGGAAAATAAACAGTAATCTCAGGGCCATGCAGCATAAATGTTACATTTCTATGACAACAGAGCTGAAATGAAATATCAAATGCTCTGGGAAAGCTATGACACAAGAGATGGCAATTATGAATGCACTCTTACGTATTTTATGGCCATGATTACGGTTAATTACTGTTTTGGGGAGAAGTAATGTCAACATGGTCAATAGAAACACGGATTCCAACTATTACACCGAGAACACGAACAAAGTCTAAATCAAAATATTATTCATCTTGTATTCAGCCTCAAATAGACAACGATATTTAAATTTGCCGAGTTAGAATTGCACTCCTTCACAAACCTTTCTGCACAGAGATGCAAATGACTACATCCAGAACGAGTATCATTTATGGAAGACTTTACTTCATGTTTTATTATTATTATTATTTTCTCTTTTATGACATACATACAAACATGTTACACTCGTTTTTTGTATACTTCTACAGACCTGTCAAATACTAACAAAACAGAAATAATATCATTGAGAAACATACAACAACTGCAATTATTTCCCATTCAATTCTGTTTATAAAATTGTTTTGTATGTCAAAAAGTTTATCCACTTTGCATGATAAGACGCTAAAAGTGAGAAAATGTTTTAGTTAACACCATATAAATATGAAAGGAGAGAAAGAAAAAATAGAGTATACCCATGTGCGCTCATGATTACTTTTAAGTAGTTCTTTTAAATAATTTTACATGTGTCTCAGTGCTGTACGTGGTAAAGATACATAATACAGATATAAGAATGATAATTGCTGTTTCTTTTTCTAGACAAATTCTGATATTTAAATAGGATAAAAACTGGTCGAATACGGGAACCTTTTGTCTATTTTTCATTTGAAAAATAAAATATTTCATCAAATAAATCATGAAATTTATGATATTGCTTTTTTACCCCTTTTGCAAAATGCCAAAACATATATTCTAGATTGGAAAGGCACGATATTCCCTTTGCTGCAAGAACGTTACTTAGTCTGTTCCACAAAATTTGAACATGAATATTCCAAAAATAGGTGTTCTATACTTTCCACTTGCATGTTACAAAAATCACATAAGTTTGTTCTAGACAATTTAACTATTAATTGGAACTATTCGCATTAAAAATTTATACTGGAAGTTTCTAATTTTTGTGTGTCTATCGTTGCTTTACTACATGTTTTATGACTCAATCAAATATAAAAATACGACTCTGATTGAATGCAAGTATTCTAAAGCTGTTCTCCAAGACATGTCCGCCATAGCGATTCATCGCTTATCTTTATTGTTATGAATATAAACCGACTTATATACAAAATAAAATATTCGGTACACTGACAACTTCTTTGTTTTGCATTTTGATACCTTTTCACTTTCTCTATCTTGTTTTATTGACTTGATTACTTTCGACTGAAGATACTGATATAGCACACAGGTTCTAATGGAAACCACAGCTGTAAACGGGATTTTCATGTAAAAATCGTACAACCAGATTCAATAAATAAGTATCTGCTTTCAACTTCCAACACTGCAATGTGTATTAAGCGAAAGCCATCCTTAATCAGTTATTGCCTTTGATCCATATATATATCTATAAATAAATGCTTATAATGTGTCTGGGTGATGAATGTCTAACAACAAATTGAACGTCAACGGAATCCGGTTTCTGATCGTTATGGTCGTAAGGGTACCGTTCCTTATTAGGTATCTAGCAGGCACGTGAATTTTCAAATATTTTACATGCAAAAGACCGGAATCCATTCCAGTAATGTCGAAGTTTGGATATAAATATAATTCATTTCTTCATTTGTGGCAACTTTGAATGTCTTTGAGAAAAATAACATAAAACAGTCATACATAAAGTACTTAGAATTTTTTCGTTCTTGATGGATGTAATATCACGCTCGCTTGCAGATATCCAACACTATTATTATTGACGAGTGGAACATTTTGTATTGTTCCCAAGCGAACGCTTCTCTTAATATTCATTGCATACGAGTACCTTGTTTTGATCTATGATACTTATAGATATTCCTATTTCCTTGAAGACACTTTGTTTATAAAACGGGAAATAAATCAATCAGGTGGGTGTATAAAAACATAAATCAGCGATTTAGAACGTTAGAAATTAATACAATGTATCTTCATTTACTGGAAATAATAACCAACCATTACCGTCAAACATTACTACAATATAACTGTAAATATAAGGATCCGAGCCGTTTTCACAACATATATGTTTTGCAACTCCAGGAATATGTTTTAGTTAATAAAATGCAGAAAGGGTGGAGACTGATATTCCCGATGTTATATTAATGTAAATTTAGTTTCTGAGCCGTCCTCCAAATGAATGATATTTAATCGTAATTCAATGGCAGATGAACACATATTACTATAAATAAAGTCATTAAATACATGCTTATGTCAATTACTTGCAAGAATAAGTACACGTATTTGTAAGCATTATAATAAACTATTTTAAACAACAAGGAAATATTGTAAACCTACTTGGGCTTTAGTATTTTGCCATTAATCCAAGTTTCCAAGAGACTGTCCTGGTTCCTTTTATTTTCTGTGACTCTTAAAGGCAATATATTGTATCTAAAGAAAACATTATTCACATTATACATTTACGTAGCTAGTCCCTGAATAAGTGTGCAGTGATTGTTATCAGAAATCGCTTTAAGCAGGTAAATACTAGATAAGATCACGACTTCCGATACCTTACAATATCAAATAAATCAAATATTCCAGAAAGACAATGTGATCAATGTTATAAAAGTCGTAGGGCTTAGTGTTAAGGAATGCTTTCGTTTCTAGATATTAACCTGACATTGTGAAACATATATAAGTAATGTTTTAAACATTAATCTAGTTAACAAATTCATGTATGACTGTAAAAGCTCGTGTTTCTATTCTAACTCTCAGTCTTTCAAAGTAAAAACAAATTATAACCATACTTCCTGAAAATATAGACAGTGCACAAACAACATAGTCATCATTTGAAAAATACACACCATGCACGGCAACGTCATACTGCTTTCATGACGTCTCAAGATGCCTTCGATGACTTACTTAAAATTATTGTTTGTAACTCTTGAAAAGGTGAAGATAATTACTTCAAATTAAAAGATTTGATAAATAAAAGATTGTTCTTCATGAATATTTTGTTATCAGTTTTGATATTTTGTCAGTTATACAGGTTTTCTCATGGAACGGTCCATATACATGTATATAAGAAGAAATGTCATATATGTTTTAATCGCCATTCTAACTGCACAAAGATTTATAGGCTATTTTTAAACCTTAGGCCCGAAGTAATCATAATGGACTTGGTTCTTAAGGTTTGCTTTTTATATATTAATACACGAGCATTTTTGTGTTTTACATGCCATGCCTTTTTGTTTCCATTACGTGTGTTAGAGATTCACCTGGATGGGACTATTTGTATTTACACTGTCCCGTGTCTTTGGAACATGGTGGGGGTAAGTGTGAGGTTGCGTGCGCACCATAAACCCGTTTAAGCTCCCCAGTGGTGTTTTTGCCACTGACCGTTCCAAGACGGTTCCCCACTGTGTTTTTTTGTTTGTTCGTTTTGTCCTCGTGTGTTGGCTTTGTGTGCGAGTGTGCGTGTGTGTGTTTGTGGTGTGCATGTCTGCGTGTTGTGGGTTTCGTTTTGGGAGGCTGCGTTTTTGGTGCGTGGCATTCCCTGCTTGATATTTGTCTTTTTTTTCACTATAATCTTTGATATTGAAATTAATATGTATATCATAATTCATTATCACATTATTATATTTACATGGTTAATATACTTCTTGATAATTTTCTGAACAGGAAGGCTCGTGTAAATAAAATATTACTTAGTTAGGAAGCCCTCATATTAAGAGCCAGAAACCTAACTCAAATTAGGGCAGTATCCCGCATATACGCAAAAAAGTCAGTGTATTACGTTCTTTCCAATATGTTTAGATATATACATTTTGCATGAAGATCTTTACTATAACACATATCTATACTTGTAATTCACAAGTATTTATAGATAAAATAGAGCGTCATTATGAATTTTATTTATAGTAATATTGTTGTATCTGAATGTGTCTGAACTGTCATTGACTTGGGGTAAATATTCGACTCGGAGGCGATGTTTACAGCCATTTGCTGAGAATATTTGAAGAGAGGCAAAATAAATACTGCGAAGGCCAGTCTTTAAGCTGCATATTGACTGGTGTCATGTTTCATTTATTATATAATAGCGAAGAAAGAAGAGGCGTATCATCATTATAAAACGTGTTGCCATTAAACAAAAACGATATGGACGGTGAGGTTGAGAAAAGGAGTGCCCGTTTAAATCATGCAACTTGGTCGCTCAATATCCTGTTTTATGGATCAAATGATTTTACATTGAATATAATTGAAAAACATGCAAAGGAAGTATGATATTGCTGTTTCTCCAAAATGTTGCAATGTTGTCTATAATGCATGTACATGTATCAATTTGGATTCTTAAGAAAAGCGTAAGTTTTTAAGAGAATAACTTTAACATCATTGCATACAGAATTTCGATATACACAAGTATATTCCTTACAGACAGAAATCAGATATTCCGCACCATGATAAATGCCGACTGGATCATTTTGTGTTAATCTGCAGTGCTTTCTAAAATATTCATGTTATTTAAGTTATTATTTTTTTGATATTTAATAGTAAAATATCATATGTGTTTTGATATTTTCTTCTTACACATGTTTTTAAATGGAAAAACGTCAATTAAGTGTTAATAAGTCAACAATAAGCGGTTATATTTCTATTGGGCAGCATATATAATTAAGCGTAAGACTCTCAAATTACTATAATAAAGATCTCGGACTGCTCTCGAAATACAAAACCTTGCCGTATATATTTCTAAAAACCTACGAATACCTTGAACCTAAGGAATGCAGCTCTTTGCCCTTTACTTACATTTATACAAATCTACGGATAAGTGTAACTCAGAAATGTAGAACTTCGTCGTATATATTTCTACAATTCTTCGGAATAAGGTTTATGTCCTCTTCCAGCAGTTCATGATATTAGATGCAATTAAACAAACATTTATTCTAACTTTTCCCATTCAAAACATATTTTCTTTCTAAATGTTAATTGTAATGCTTATCACCTGCAAAAACAAATGTAGAAACTAGTGTACAAATCTTTATTTAACTGATAAATATGATCAATAAATTAAATGTTTAAAAATAAAAAAAAAACACTCTTTTTGGAGTTTTACCAGTAAGGTAAGTTTCTATGTAGACATTCTTGTCAGACTTGGAACTTTCAATTATATAGTTTTATATGTAATTAATGACTTATTCACCCAGCACTTCTCTTAATTGATTTGTAGAAATGTTACCAAAAATAGATATAAGCAAATTAAAGTTATGTTTGGAAAACGAATTTCAATATCTTACAATATCAAAGTTTCTACGATGCAGTATTCGTGACTTAGGTCATGATTTAACACGCACGTGCATTTTTTAGTGTTGTGAAACACCAATAATTATTTAGAGAGCAATGAAGGAGTGATTTATACATTATGTTAAAAGATGTATGGCTTTACTGAAAATAAACATGAACAGCTCACGTGCGGGGTGCATCTTTAAATGCCGTTCGTTTGTACTTTGACCAAAATTATCATGGTAAGTAATGAAAATATGGGTAGTCAAGAAACATGAAGCTCTTGTTTATTGTTTGAATTAGTGACATTAATTAATAAATGATAAAACATACTGAAATGTCCTGAAAGCGCCAATTACAACCGATAGGACTAAAATAAGGAAAGTGATCTCATAAAATTATAATCCTTCACATAACATGAAAGTAAAGATTACAAGAAATATCTTTTCAAAGAGATGGTCGGCATAGTGTAGCTGGAAAAAAATGAAACAGATAATGTAAAACAAAAATATTTTGCAGCTCAACCATATACGGTATTCTTATTTTCGTTGCGTTTCAAGCATATCTATCTATCTATCTATCTATCTATCTACTTTAATGCTGTATTCAAGTTGTTCCTTCTACAGCTGAAAATCAAATTAACTAGAAAAAAATAACTGCATGTTTATAGGAAATTAAACAGTTATCTCAGGGTCATGCAGCATAAATGTTATATTTCTATGACAACAGAGCTGAAATGATATATCAAATGCTCTGGGAAAGCATTGAAAGCTATGACACAAGAGATGGCAATTATGAATGCACTCTTACGTATTTTATGGTCATGCTTATGGTAGTTAATTACTGCTTTTGGGAGAAGTAATGTCAATAGAAACAAAGATTCCAACTATTACACCGAGAACACGAACAAAGTCTAAATCAAAATATTATTCATCTTGTATTCAGCCTCAATTGGACAACGATATATAAATTTGCCGAGTTAGAATTGCACTCCTTCACAAACCTTTCTGCATAGAGATGCAAATGACTACATCCAGGACGAGGATCATTTATGGAAGCCTTTACTACATGTTTTTATTATTATTATTTTCTCTTTTATGTCATACATACAAACATTTTTCATTTGTTTTTGTATAATTCTACAAACCTGTCAAATAATAACAAAACAGAAATAATATCTTTGAGATACTTTGATATTTCCCATTCAATTCTGTTTATAAAATTGTTTTGTATGTCAAAACGTGTATCCACTTTACATGATAAGACGCTAAAAGTGAGAAAATTTGAGTGAACACCATATAAAAATGAAATGAGAGAAAGAAAAAATAGAGTATACCAATGTGCGCTCATGATTACTTTTAAGTTTTATTTTTTAAATATTTTTACATGTATCTCAGTGCTGTACGTGGTAAGGATACATACTATAGATATAACAATGATAATCAATTTTATTTTGCATAATTGCTGTTTCTTTTTCTAGACAAATTCTGATATTTAAATAGAATAAAAACAGGTTGAATACGGGAACCTTTCGTCTATTTTTCATTTGAAAAATAAAACATTTCATTAAATAAATCATGAAATTTATGATATTGCTTTTTAACCCCTTTTGCAAAATGCCAAAACATATATTCTAGATTGGAAAGGCACGATATTCCCTTTGCTGCAAGAACGTTACTTAGTCTGTTCCACAAAATTTGAACATGAATATTCCAAAATAGGTGTCCTATACTTTCCACTTGCATGTTACAAAAATCACATAAGTTTGTTCTAGACAATTTAACTATTAATTGGAACTATTCGCATTAAAAATTTATACTGGAAGTTTCTAATTTTTTTTGTGTCTATCGTTGCTTTACTACATGTTTTATGACTCAATCAAATATAAAAATACGACACTGATTGAATGCAAGTATTCTAAAGCTGTTCTCCAAGACATGTCCGCCATAGCGATTCATCGCTTATCTTTATTGTTATGAATATAAACCGACTTATATACAAAATAAAATATTCGGTACACTGACAACTTCTTCAGTTTGCATTTTGATGCATTTTCACTTTCTCTATCTTGTTTTATTGACTTGATTTCTTTCGACTGAAGATATTGATAAAGCACACAGGTTCTAATGGAAACCACAGCTGTAAACGGGATTTTCATGTAAAATCATACAACCAGATTCAATAAATAATCTGCTTTCAATTTCCAACACTGCAATGTGTATTCAGCGAAAGCCATCCTTAAACTGTTATTGCCTTTTATCTATATATATCTATAAATAAATGCTTATAATTTGTCTTGATTTTGAATGTCTAACAACAAATTGAACGTCAACGGAATCCGGCTTCTGACCGTAATGGTCTTAAGAATACCGTTCCTTATTAGGTATCTAGCAGGCACGTGAATTTTCAAATATTTTACATTAAAAGACAGGAATCCATTCCAGTAATGTTTGGATATTATTATAATTCATTTCTTCATTTGTGGCAACTTTGAATGTCTTTGAGAAAATAACATAAAACATTCATAGATAAAGTACTTAGAATTTTTTCGTTCTTGATGGATGTAATATCACGCTCGCTTGCAGATATCCAACACTATTATTAATGGCGAGTGGAACATTTTGTATGTTCCCAAGTGAACGCTTCTCTTAATATTTATTGCATACGAGTACAGTTAATTATATTGTTTTGATGTATGATACTTATAGATATTCCTATTTCCTTGAAGACACTTTTTGACATCCTTGTTTATAAAACGGGAAATAGTCAATCAGGTGGGTGTATAAAACATAAATCAGCAATTTAGAACGTTAGAAATTAATACAATGTATCTTCATTTACTGGAAATAAGAACCAACCATTACCGTCAAACATTACTACAATATAACTGTAAATATAAGGTTTCGAACTGTTTTCACAACATATATGTTTTGCAACTCCAGGAAGGTGTTTTAGTTAAGAAAATGCAGAATGGAAGGAGGCTGATATTCCCGATGTTATATTAGAATCTTGTATAAATTTAGTTTCTGAGCCGTCCTCCAAATGAATGATGTTTATCGTAATTCAATGGCAGATGAACACATATTACTATAAATTAAGTCATTAAATACATGTTTATGTCAATTACTTGCAAGAATAAGTACACGTACTTGTCAGCACGTTGATTAATTACTTTAAACAACAAGGAAATATTGTAAACTTACTTGTGCTTTAGTACTTTGCCATTAATCCAAGTTTCCAAGAAACTGCCCTAGTTCCTTTGATTTTCTGCGAATCTTAAAGGAAAGATATTGCATGTAATGGACATATTATTTACTTAGCTAGTCCCTGAATAAGTGTGCAGTGATTATTACCAGGAATCGCTTTAAGCATGTAAATACTAGATAAGATCACGAATTCCGATATCTTACAATATCAAAGCAAAGATTCCAGAAAGACAATGTGATCAACGTTATAAAAGTCGTAGGGCTTAATGTTAAGGAATGCTTTCGTTTGTATATATTAACCTGACATTGTGAAACATATACAAGTAATGTTTTAAACATTAATTTAAATAACAAATTTATGTATGACTGTAAAGATACATAAAAAGCCTGTTTTTCTATTCTAAATCTAAGAAGTTCCAAGTACAAACAAAATTATAACCATATTTCCTGAAAATATAGACAGTGCACAAACAACATAGGCATCAAGGAAGACAAATGTTCAAAGACTGTTTAGTAAATATTTCTTGTCTTTTGATTGTTTAATCACACAGTATTTTCCAGATTAAATAAATTCGTGATATTTCTTGGTATGCTACCACATTTCTGCAAATCATCTGCAAATGACTGTTGTCCGGAGTGATCGACCGTAGTTAGTCAACAGTGTTTCTACTTACTTTATCCTTTATTTTTTCTATATGTACATACAATGGTACTTTATACTATCTGTTTTTAACCATATTATGACACATATAAGTTTATTATGTATTTCTTGAAAAGAAACAACATTGAATAGAATTGAATAGAACCTCAAAATGAGACAAAACATGAAAAGAAGTCTGTCAAGTCGTTGACAGGAAAAGGATTAGCTGCTAGATAAAGCAAAGTTTAGTCTATTGTTAGCTCACTTGAGCACGAAGCTATTGTGGTCTGTGGTTGTCCGTCGTCCGTCAACGTTTTCCTTTAAAAAAATCTCTTCCTAAACCACCATGCCAATTTTGATGAAACTTCACAGGGATGTTTCTTGGATGGTCTTCTTCCAAACTTGCTCAAAAAATAGAATTCCATACAGATATCTGGTTGCCATGGCAACCCAAAGGAAAAAAATCTTTAAAAATATTCTTGTCCAAAGCCACATGTCCTAGAACTTTGATATTTGGTATGTAGCATTATCTAGTAGTCCTCTACCAAGATTTTTCAAATTATTCCCCTAGGATCAAATATGGCCCCGCCCTGGGAGTCACATGGTTTATAAAGACTTGTATAGGGAAAACTTTGAAAATCTTCTTGTCCAAAACCACAGGGCCTAGGGCTTTGATATTTAGTATGTAGCATCATCTAGTTGTACTCTACCAAGATTATTCAAATTATCTGCTATGGTCAAAATATGGCCAAGTAATTGGATCACATTATTTATAAAGACTTATATAGGAAAAACTTTGAAAATCTTCTTGTCCAAAACCACATAGCCCAGGGCTTTGATATTTGGTATGTAGCATCGTCTAGTTGTCCTCTACAAAGATTGTTCAAATTATTCCCCTAGGATCAAATATGGCCCCGCCCTGGGGATCACATGGTTATAAAGACTTATATAGGGAAAATTTTGAAAATCTATTTGTCCGAAACCACAGGGCCAAGGGTTTTGAAATTTTGTACAATATATCGTTTAATGGTCCTCTACCAAGATTATTCAAATTATCCCCCCTAGAGTCAAATATGGCCCCGTCCTGGGCGTCATATGTTTTATATAGACTTATATAGCGAAAAACTTTGAAAATCTTCTTGTCCAAAACCACAGGGCATAGGGCTTTGATAATTGGTATGAAGCATCATCTAGTTGTCCTCTACCAAGACGTTACAAATTATCTCCCTAGGGTCAAATATGGCCTCGCCCTGGGGGTCACATGTTTTATATAGACTTACATAGGGAAAAAATTGAAAATCTTCTTGTCCAAAACCACAGGGTCTATGGCTTTTATATTTGGTCTGTAGCAGCATCTAGTTGTCCTTTACCAAGATTGTTCAAATTATCCCCCTAGGGTCAAATATGGTCTCGCCCTGGGAGTCACATGGTTTATAGACTTATATAGGAAAAACTTTGAAAATTTGATAATTGGTATGTAGCATCATCTAGTTGTCCTCTACCATTGTTCAAAATATTTCCCTAGGATCAAATATGGCCCCGCCTCGGGGTCACATGGTTTATAAAGACTTATATAGGGAAAATTTTGAAAATCTTTTTGTCCAATACCACAAGATCTAGGGCTTTGCTATTTTGTACATAGCATTGCCTAAAGGGCCTCTATCAAGATTGTTCAACTTATCTCCCTAGGGTCAATTATTGCCCCGCCCTGGAGGTCACATGGTTCATAAAGACTTATATAGGTAAAAATTGAAAATCTTCTTGTCCTAAACCACAGGGCCTAGAGCTTTGATATTTGCATGTAGCATTGTGTAGTAGTCCTTTACCAAGATTTTTCAAATTATCCCCCTTGGATTAAAACTGGCCCCGCCACGTGGAGTTGGTGGAGGCACATGGTTTAAATAGACTTGTATAGGGAAAAGCTTTAAAAAATTATACCATAAGGATAAGAGCTTAGATATTTAGCATGTGGCATACTCTACTGGTTTTCGTCCAAGATTATTCAAATCATAACCCTGGGGTTAATATATGCCATGCCCATGGGGTCCCTTGTTTTACATTTTGACTTATATAGGAAATATCTTTAAAAAAATCTTCTTGTCCAGAACCATAAGGCCCAGACCTTACATATCTAGTATTGTCTAGTAGTCAACTATCAATTTTGTTCAAATCATGACCCTGGGGTCAATATAGGCCACATCCGTGTGGTCCCTTGTTTTACATAGACTTATTTGTTTTTGAAAGCATGGCAAATAAATTTGGACCACAAGTATAATGTTCGATACAGATTTCAATACCTATCTTGAATAGTCTTAATCTTGGCATACTGACCTACTTTTTCGTTTTTGAAGTTACAGCATAGGACTACATGTATAATTTGTGATACTAATTTCAATACTCATCTTGAATAATCTTGATCATGACCTACTAATCTACTTTCTTGAAGCTTCTTTGAAGCTACAGAAAAGTAATTTGGACCACCTGTGTAATGTTTGATACATATTTCAATACACATCTTGAATTGTGACCTACTGATTTACTTTTTTGTTTTTTTTGAAGTTACAGCAAAGAAATTTGGACCACATGTATAATGTTTGATACAGATTTCAATACTCGTCCTAAATAGTCTTAAGCGTGACCTCCTGTCACCTTATGACCACCTGTATAATTTTGGTACAAATTCAATAATCAGCTTGAATAGTCGTAACCTTGACCTACAGACCTACTTTTGTTTTTGAACGTACAGCATAGAAATTTAGACCACATGTATAACTATTGTTATAGATTTCAATAGATCTATTCATCTTTAATATTCTTAACCGTGACCTACTGAACTACTGCCTTGTTTCTGAAGCTACAGCAAAGAGATCTGGACCACCTGTATATTTTTTAAAACAAATCTCAGTGGTTATCTTGAATAATCTTTACCATGACCTACTCACCTATTTTGTTTATTTTGTTTTTGAAGCTTTAGGAAAGAAATTTGTTCAAGCAAGCAATTTATTTCGGGTGAGCGATATAGGGCCATCATTGCCTTCTTGTTTTGTATAAAATCGAGCAATGATAGGATAAAAGATCTGATGTATGACGCATACAATATGCTTCAGAGTGATAAAATGGTCCCTACTTTTCTCTCTTAAAATCGTGGCTTAAGTTATATGTGGGGACATAAATCAAATTTTGCAAAATTGCCCTGGTAGTTTCACGATGGAAAAAACGCAGTATCTCAAGGCAATTTATTATCTTGAAATACATCTATTTTACAAAATCAATAAACACTTTTGAATCTAATACTTTGACAGGTCTAGAAAACAAACGACCTTAGATAGACGGTTTTACAAATTTTAAAGAATTATAAATTTACATAAATAGTGGATTAGATCGATCCGATTTAAGTGTGTTCTGAATATCATGGGATAGGAATAACAATATTTAAAGATCTAGAAAGCTCAGAAGTAGCTCAGTCTTGAATTTATTGTCGGAACGAATTATTTTCTAAGTCTCTGCATAGACGTATATCATGATATTACAACTGAAATGATTGCATAAGTATCAAAAACCCATTATAATTTGACAATACAGCACATATATAGTATATATTACATCATCTGATGTCACCACTACTTATATACGCTCAAAAGTACACATATTTACCGACAATATTATTAACATTATTAAAATACTGCATTGTTGGGGATATATAATCTAAAATAGGCAAGTACTCACCGTGACAACTACACTTTCCACTTTAATTATTAGAGGTTAGAAAATTCCAAAAATGTGTCATAGTCTGACAAAATACACCCAAGATGTATCATGCAGCCAAAAATATTTGAAGTTAGCTGGTCTGCTAAAGCGATAACTCGTGAGCCGATATCATCATATTGATAAAGGGCATACAAGTGAAAGTGAGCTTACCTCTATACCTATAAACAATATTTGTCAGAATAATTTTTATATTTGATATATTGATAACATAACATATAAGCACAGACAGTGCTTGACTTCCTTTTCATACTATATCTGCTATAATTATAATTAAATTGCTGTTAATAATAGGATTTGGGTTTGTATTGCTGATTTGGGTTGATTACGATGATAGTTGGATCCCAGCATCACACATTATGTTATATAAATAGTAAAAGGGAACCAAGTATTTGTTAGAGCAAGTACTCGTTGTAAAATACTATGTACGAATTTGGACCAATCAGAAAGACGTTCTGTAAATAGCACAAATCAAAGCGTACTTTTGCTAGGGTATAAATAAGTAGACGAATGGCAGTGAATTCATTCTGTATCAAGCTATTGATGTAAACTCATCAAGGATTCAACTAATAATTTATCCCAGTACGTTGATGAGTGAGCTATTTCAGCTGCACTGTCAGGGTGGATAAATTATTTAAAAATAGACTTTTGACGTTCATAGACCAAAGAAGTATTGTAACTAGGTTTCGAGCTGCAGGACCAACGCACAGAAGTTATATCTTTATGGGATAGTCGAATACTATAGACAATAGCAAATATAGGCTGAGCATCGGAAAGCTGAGATAAAGACATACAAGTTAGCTTCTTTTAAAAAAGAAACCTAGGAGAGGTCCAGTGTTGTTCCTTTTAAAGTTATATCAGAGACATAGATAACAATTGTTATCTAATTGTTATCTGGTTATATGATAGGTTGTGCTATAGACGAAAAACAGTTTTCCTGTTGCAGGTCACTGTGACCTATTAGGGGTCATATTCACTGTGACCATGACCTAATGACCTCAAAATCCATAAGTCATATTCAGGTTATGATCAACCTCCGCCAATCCGAGGACTGTAAGCCCAAGCATTTTCTAGTTACTGTATTTCATTTAAAAAGGTTCAAAAGCTACCATCGCAATAATTGTACACTGAACTTTGCCCTGGTGAAAGCTGCCAAATTAGCATCTTACCATTTTTGCTAGAACCTCACCTGACAGGCTTGTTTGTCAACGGGCCCAAGAGAATAGCTTCCGAGAAGCTTTAGAAAAACTTAGAAGAAAATCCCAATCGAACGGACGTCTACCGGAAGTGAAAAAATATCGTTCCTTTTTAAATGATTTTTTTCTTCAGATATTTTTTGTTAATGTGCTATTTGAAATTCTAAACATTTTATTTGTTCTAGTTTATTACCCAGTTTGTCGAATTGCCGCCTTGTTCTGATCACGTGATAAACATCTCCGACGAAGAACTCTTCTTATTCCGGGAGATCTTCCGAACGGGGCAAACGAACCCGCCAGTTAAACTATAAATTCATTTAATTGAACGAAATACATTTTAACGTGATTCAATTCATATACATATCTTTGAATACTAGCTGCTAACAAAGAATAGTAAATATATAGATATATGCAAATAACTGAACCGTTTCCAACATTTGTAACAATAGTTATACACTATACTTCTTTATTTTAAACGAACAATTATTTTCGTCTTAGAAGATTTCAAAACGTAATTGTGCGCAAGCGCATTAGGCCATTTTAGACTGGTTTACCGTAATTTGAGCTAGAAAGTGAAATCTAACGCCGTAAAATTAGTAGATTAGTCTAAATTCTCCTTGTTTGAAAGCCAACACTATGGAGAGGTCTTGATAGACCTCTCCAGTGATATAGTTTGGTAAGCTACGGAGACAGTAGGAGAGTTCCAGCTTACATATGAGGTTCAGCGTCATAAGGGTTATGCCTTTAATTATGGTAGTTGAATGCTATATGTGATAGCATATAGGCGCTGAGCATCAAGGAGACAGGGCAATCATATTGGGACAAAACCAAAAAATTATGTTTCATCTACACCTTTGAAATTCAAAGCGTAATCGAGCGTTCCAGTGTGCAACGGGATCAAACAAATTACGATATAACCAAAATTATTATAGTTTTCACAAATTTTGTTTTCAAAAAAAAAATACCCTTATTTTGAAATACCAAAAACTGAACCAATATCAGAATCCAAAAACTGAGCCGTAATAGTAAATAAAATGAGCCGTGCCATGAGAAAACCAACATAATGGCTTTGCCACCAGCATGGATCCAGACCAGCCTGCGCATCCGCGCAGTCTGGTCAGGATCCATGCTGTTCGCTAACAGTTTCTCCAATTCCAATAGGCTTTAAAAAGCGAACAGCATGGAGCCTGACCAGACTGCGCGGATGCGCAGGCTGGTCTGGATCCATGCTGGTCACAAAGCCACTATGTTGGTTTTCTCATGGCACGGCTCATATGTTTTATGAATGAACGTACAAAAATTATCATTGATAATTTTCTAACTGGCATATCTCAGACAAGAAGTGGAGCTTTTTCAAGAGCGTAGAATTGTAAATCATGCACAACCTTGACAAGCATCTGCAGTTGACCAGATTGGATGGCAACTTTTAGATCAAAATGTAGCTGCCCGACCAGTCCAGTGGCACCTACACCGAGGGATATTAACCAGGCTGTTGAACCTCTGCCGATAGCCATCGACCAGGCTGTGGCAAGTCAACTTACAGTTATTGATCAAGCTATTGTGCCTATATTTAGATTTGCTGATCAGCCTTGACCCGTGCGACGTATTGCAGCACAGATAACCACTGCGGCAAGTAGCCGGTCATGTTGAACCAGTCCAACATCAAGCAGCAGATCGCCGCGATGATAAAGCGGCCAGACTCAGTTCCGACGATGAAGTAAAGGATGAGTCATCTCGGCGTGATCGGCGTCTATCTGACTTAATCAAAGAAAACGATGAAAATTATAATGATTTAACAAAAATAAATGTTCCAAAACTGTTATGAGAGTAATAAAATCTGTAAAACGATCCCTTGAAAGCATAGAACGCAACCAAGACGAACAATAGCGGCTCGATTTGACTGAGTCTGTTCACTAGAGGTAATGATATATGCAACACCTCTCACGCCCCCCTAGCACAGGCGGAACTCTATTACACATGTTGAAATGACCCCAAGTCATTGTCCTTAATAACTGATGTATAAAAAAGAGCCGGGGCACCACGTTATATGTTTATATTTATACTATTCTAACCCCATCAAACAATTATATTTCATTAGGCTTAATTTGTCTACCTTGAATGCCTTGAGATTTCCCCTGCACAGGTAAACGCGTCCTTGATATGGTGAACAATTCTTCATCGGGATAGACTACAAATGCCGGATACAAGTCTGATATCATTATCAAGATATGTACAACAAGCAACAAATATTAACATAATGGCAAATTCAATCACTTTGAAAAGTTGGCGAAGATATTTACTAATATTTTATATAAGCTCCGGAATCATAATGTGTTTAAACGCATGTTACTTTTTGAATTAAGACCCACTCTTCATGGAGTAAAAAAGACATATCGTCATGAGCATTGAAATTTTGTCAAGTTTGTTTCTCTTTGCTTGATAGGATTTTTTTTCTGCAACAGTTGACAGTTGTACAACATTCCAACTACCCGAACAATAAAGCTCTGTCAGTAGATTGTTTCCAGTAAAATGTGGTCAGTCTTGAAAAACGGAACAAATTTTATTATATTAGATTTATTATATTAGATCTTATGCAGAAGTAATATATTGTAAATATGCACAAAATTGTGATATTTCTTGAAATAGCTTGCCACAAAGGAGCATAAACAGGCCTGTCTGAATTAAACTGATACCCTAGACAGCTAAAATATCGTCACACAAACTTAAAATCTTTAATTCGCAAAATCTCGGCCTTATATATAGAATTTTTCCCACAGATTTAGACAATTTCCAGTACAACAAATTGAAAGTCAGATGTAAAACTCAAGAATCTCCCCATCCTTGACCAATGAAAACATCACAGCTGGTATAATTATAATAGTTTCATAGTGTGTTTCACTTATTAATAATCAGTTTTCTTGTAGTATTAGGCATAATCTAATCGCCTACAACAAATATAGTACCTGACGCTATTTGTTTTTATTGCTGTCAGATTCAAAGTTGTAGTAACAATGCTTTTTAAATACTTATGGAAAATACTACTGTTCTAAAGAACTTGAAAGGTGGTAATGGCACTTTACTTATTTTTCAAAACATGTGACACACCACGCCATTTTTTTCGTTTTGAAAATGTGGCGTTACATCATTCGAGAAATAACGCAATTAATGTTACGTCATAAAAAATGATGGAATTCAACTCGTATTTGCGTAAAACAGTATTATCGAGTATGTATATTAACATATTTTGTTTCGTTATCAAACATTGGAAAATGTATCGCCCTTTGAATCAACGTTCCACCTGTGAAAAACTGAAGGTCGTGCAGTAAAAAAGAACTGTAAACCAGTTATTTGAAAATTGATTTCGAAAATATAATGAATGGCAGTTCGCGAATTTGCAGGTTATTAAATCCTTAAGCAATATGTATGCTTTAAAAATATAATTTGAATTTATACCGACTATTTACCCCGATATCTTATGAAAAAAATGGAACATATTTTGGCAGTATGTCATAGACTAAATTGTGCCGATTAGGACGCAAATCTTTTAATAGCCTCCTTTTGTAAAAACAGTTGTGACTCTTAGCAGCAGAACACAAGTATACAAAACCAGTTAGCAAGAAAACTTATTTAGGTATTTAGTTACATTAAACCCGGACAACAGTTTCACAGTGGCTTGAGAGAAGACCAGTCTTAATTGTTCTAGCATAACAGAATTTAACTCTATGAACTTTCCTGTTGGATATTCATTCTTGTTGTTCTTCCAATTGAGAAACTATAATATGCATGACATACTTATATTACATTTGGAAACATTGTTTACGAACAAAAAATGCCTGGTTTTTGTTTTATCAGAAATAGTCATGACAGAAAATGCCAATATTGCAGAAAAAAAAACGTTTGATATTTTTCTAAATTTTATGTATTTGATTTCAAGATTGATAATCATGTCATTATCATGTAAATTAATGTTTATAATTGTGAAAAGGGATATTTCGTGAACATAAATAGCTGTGAAGAAAATGCCTAGTTTTCAAACAATGTTGCATTATACGTTACATGAACTCGTTTCTGTTTCTTTTATACATGAAAATATACCGTTTTGTGGTAAATACAAATCTATATTGAAGAAACATTTTAAATGTACCGATTATTTGAAGACAATAAACAGAAATATAATATCATTTTTAAAGAAAATAGTGCATTGTTACCATAGTAAAGTTAATTTGACTTATAAACAATAACATTCTTGTTGATATAATCCATTTAGTTAAATTGTACTATATAGGTAAATATGTTTATATGGAGTAACTGCATCAACAAAAGACTTACCACACATATATGCCTTAACATGGCAGAGCTGCAATTAACATGGCTGAGCTGTATCTCAGACAGGCATATCAGAAAATTATGCTTTGGTGTAGATATAAGGAAAGTTTAAAAATTCACATTTTTTCAAGGAAATGAACAACAAATGTTAATTTAGAAATAATAAGTTCCTAAATGTGGTTTATCGTAGAATAACCCGTGTTTTGAGTTCTTATGCATAAAAATATATCACGAAAGCCGTAGGCTTGAGTGATATATTGTTTCGCATAAGAACGAAAAATAAGGATTATTCTACGATAAATAACACTTGGGAACTTGTTACTTCGGTTCTAACACGACATTCAAGTATCAACAGTGTTAGAAGAAATGGTAACTAATTTTTATGACAGTGCTACGCACCTGGATTGGATGACGTCATTGCACGCGAGTGGTTTATTGCAAAATAACTCGAGATAGATTTTGCTCTACATGTATGTAGGTTATTCGCTAGTCGTGTTAGAATTTTTGTTAGAAAATAGTGGAATAGATTCGGTGTGTTTTAACATTAAGGTTAATGCCCAAATTTTTTGATGTTATCTAACTTGATTTTCAATGAACATTGTATTTCTCTATAAACGATTCTCATAAAACTTCGCACACTTGCTTATGTACAATGTCTGTACAATAGTTTTGATTAATTAATCGTTATTATGTTTATCTTACGTTCAAATGTAAGTTATCACTGGATTTATAACGGACTATCAAAAATGTCGTTCAACAACTATGTTGCCAAGGAAACTATTTTTAAAAAACATTGATACTGAAAGGAACGAAAAAAGACGGTAAGAAATAAATTTAATTATTTGCATGTTGTTTTTGTTATTTCATTATGTATTTTGTCTTGATATTGCTTTTAGGGGGAGTGTTCATTAAAATATTCTGACTCAATTTGAAATACATTTAGACGAAAAATGGTGCCCAGAAAGTGGCAGTTTCTGCAAGATAACAGCTGATTTCCTTTCTGAAATTGCAGGGTTTCTTCTAGGAACATGTCAATCTGTCAGATTGAACAAAAGAACCATTTTAGACGAACAACGCATCTGGACCCCGAAACTCATGCTTTCGTCACATATATTGATTTTTTTATTTATTTTGATAGCGTATTAAACATAAACTAGAATGTGTCTGTAGGACACAGGGTGTGCACCCCCACTGGTACATTTGTCACAAATAAGGGGCAATAATTCAAATGTTTGCAGTCTTAATGGGGTATAGCCGCAACAAACATTTTATGAAAAGGATTCATTATTCTAGGCCCAATACTTTTTGAGCTATGAGCATCACAAACAAAAAATCCACTATTTTGGCTATTTCAAGGGCCAAAACTCTGTAATAAGCACTAAGATTCTCAAGATGAATGCCAAGTGTGCAAGGTCACATCACGCCAAAGACTCCAGCAAGGTTTCCTGAATTTACATCTAGTACTTTTTGAGCTAGGAACATAATCAGGTGAAAAAGTGCATATTTTTACTATTTCAGGGGACATAACTTTAAAAACTGGGGTGGAGTCAGCCAAAAAATTAGAGGTGTGCAAGTTTATATCATGATAAAGACTTATGCATGTTTTCAACCATTTATATTAAATACTTTTTGAGCTAGGTGCGTCACAAGGTGAAAATGTACATTTTTGACTATTTCAGGGGCCATAACTCTAAAAATAGGAGGCGGACCCAATGAAAAATAGGAGGTGCGCAAGTTAATATCATGATTAAGACTCATGCAAGGTTTCATGAATCTATATCAAATACTTTTTGAGCTAGGCATGTCACAAGGTGAAAATGTGCATTTTTGAATATTTCAGGGGCCATAACTCTGAAAATAGGGGGCAGAGTCAGATGAAAAAAAGGAGATGAGCAAGTTCATATCATGATTAAGACTCGTGCAAGGTTTCATGAACCTATATCAAATACTTTTTGAGCTAGGCGTGTCAAAAGGTAAAAATGTGCATTTTTGACTATTTCAGGGGCCGTAACTCTGAAAATTGGGGGTGGACCCAAATGAAAAATAGGAGGTGCGCAAGTTCATATCATGATAAAGACTCATGCAAGGTTTCATCAATTTATATCAAATACTTTTCGAGCTAGGCGCGTCACGAACTTCGGACGGACGGACGGACGGACGCACGGACAAGACCAAATCTATATGCCCCCACCACTCATGGGGTGGGGGGGGGGGCACAAAAAATCAACATATCAGTAAATTAACATCACGTTTCTTCATACAAAACTATGACCCTGCAACACTTTAAAGGTCGTACGACAACAGAAAAAGGAAAACAAATTAGGTTTCAGGAAATTAATGCTATATACCTTAAGAAAGCTTTGAAATTTAATTACTGACATATTACATGGAATGGAAACTCATAAGAATAAGTTGTTTCACTGAAAATCGTAAAGCGTATGTAACGACTAAAGGTAAACTGCTTTAATTATAGGTGTCTATATTATTTACCGCGATTTAGACATATTCCTCCGCGGCGGTATTGGTAAAGACAGCGGAAAAGTTTTTATTGCCGCAGCGGTCGGGGTTCGATTTCCGGCGCAGGCATCTTTTTTTCTTGGCATTTTTAAGATAGTTTAGAAACGAAAACGCATGTTATAATGCCCATATTATTACCAAACTTTACTTTAAAAGAGATGTCATTTAAAGCCAAAATCTCGAGGTCAGTGCCTTTAATGCCTACAATATTCGTTTACATACTACACTTCCAATATTCCCGATTGTTCTGATTTCGCGGGAGGCTCTGTTTATTATTATTATTATTATCATTATGATTATTACTATTATTATTATTACTATTATTATCATAATTATTATCAGTACTATTACTATTATTACCAATATTATTATTACCGAATTAATATAACTTAGTTCCATGTTATATAGCAAGCTGAAGGGTGTTTTAACGCAGACATTGAAAACAACATAATTACAAAATCTCAAAGTTGTTCTATGGATATAATCATATTAATATCCAAGTAAGATCTATTTATTCGGTAGGTATAATTATAAAACATATAAGACTTCTTCTATGCTAATGTTCATATATATAATCAAATAACTGTATTCAAAATTGTACTCAGACTAAAACCTTGGTACCTTACTATAAAAATTATTTACCTTACACCACTGATAATAATTTAATTCGCTCTTTTGACAGCTTGCAAAGTTTTATAATTATATAAGAATACTGATTCGTCACTTTTCTCAGCTTCTACTGACTGCTGTTTATTTTACATTATAATCGCATTTAATTCAGCGTGCATATTCCCCGAAGGCTTTATTTTACTTTGTAAACTGGCAGCATCTGTCAACACTCGTAAACAATATGTCATTAAGCCGAAATCTGCACCCGCGGGTATACACATGATAGCATTATTGTTCACCAGACCTGACATAACGACTGTAAGTGCATCAAATCAGTGCAATCATCGACACTATTGACGCCTTCTTCAGTGTAGATAATGATCCAGACACGACGGACTCAGATACTGAGATTTCGAATGTGAACGGTGTGGTGAATCTTATTTTTTTCAAAAGCATTAGTAGGTAAATACGCACATTGCAGTTTAAACGAAATTTAAATAAAAAATAATTTACGTGTAGCGAGTAAGCGGACACTCGTTTCTAATATCCGGTCATGTATACGTACACGAAATCTCAGTTTCTGTATTGTAATTTTTGGGATGAAGCAAAAGATCTCTTAATGCATATATTAAATACGAAAAAATGGACTCCTTTAATAATTATCATGAAAAACATTTTTATTTCTTGATATACACAGCCTAATGTAGGCTTCAACACCTTGTAAAACTCTTTACAAATACAGAAACAATATGCGACTGTAACTGGAAAAACTGGGAGAAAACCAGGTCAGCAAAACAATGACATTTTTAAGATTTTGCTTTCCTGAAAGGTAATCATTACACAAATATCTTGAAAATTTCAAACAAACATCTTGAAATATTTTGAGGAAATGGCAACTTGATTTTGCTATATAAAATGCCACAAATGTTTTGTTTTGTTTTGTTTGGGTATAACGCCGTTTTTCAACAGTATTTCAGTAACGGCGGGTAGTTAACCTAACCAGTGTTCCTGGGTTCTGTACCAGTACAAACCTGTTCTCCGCAAGTAACTGCCAACTTCCCCATATGAATCAGAGGTGGAGGACGTTTAAAGCTTTGAAAAGTGGTAGAGCTATATTTAGCTTGATTAAGTGGACTGATAAATGACGACAACTTGAACCAAGATCGTATGTCAAAAAATGACACATAGATCGTTTCATTTACCATTATATGTACAACAACCAATGTTATGGTCTTATATCTGTGCTCCTAAAAGATAATTGACATTTGACAGTTTCTTTGCGCAAACAAGAGCGTGATCTTTGTCCAATGGTAAGCTGGATCAGGTTTCAGTGTCATTATTTTGTGAAGTATTGTGTGTTTTCTATTAACTCCAGGAAGATATTATGTATGATGTCAATAGTCCTACATCTCTCATCTATACGCAGAAATTGGAAACCCAGAGCTGGTGCCGAAACCAAACAGCTGATAAGAGAATTAAAATTGATACTGAAAAACAAATGTTAACGAAAAAATAAAGAATACATATTAAGACGCAGTCACAAGAAGGAGGTGCTTAAATTGAGTCTTCATGGGACATTTAAAAGTAAAGATGTCTTATGACTTAAAACTGGAAACACTGTAGAAATTAAGATTAATACATATTTAGCGGGCTGTCTCATATGGTTATAATCAGTAAACTGGTCTACATGATTTGAAAAACAACACTTTGTATTTCAACTGGCATAAACGTTTCTTGCTTATATTCCTAGTAAGCCGGTAGTTAAATAATCCTAATAACATTACAACTTACAACGGTGCTTCCATAATCTGCTTGGAAACCACTAATTGTGGCTTCCATATTCTGCTTGGAAACCACTAATCAGATGAATATGCCATTGACAAGAACTTTGCCATCGATTGCGAAATACTCGAAATAGATTATACGGTATTTATAAGATTTTTGTTTCAACTAACTTGTTATTTTCCCGAGTAAACAAGTTAGTAAAATCAAATTGCTGAACAAGCGCAGTGGACCGATAAAATATACAATTTAGCTTTTTTATTTACATTGACCCAGTTTCTCAATTGCACTGATGTAACCCTAATACCGTGTTCAGACTACGTTTTTAATCCTATATTAACTTGGGTTTATTTTTTAATCTCGTTTGCGTCCACACTATATGTGGTGTAAACCGTGAATTATGTAAAGGTCAAGTGGTTCCTGTAATGTAGCATTAAAACTACCTCGGGAGGTGGTTTTAATACTATATTAAAAAGTAATACTACATTATTTTACAAGTGTGAACGCAAATGTGAGTTATAACTGGTTTTACAATCCCAAATCCACAGATCTTACCTTTTTGGCGGAAGAATACCATGTGTTTCTCTTTTGAAACAAACAATTGATGCTATGGCTGGCAAAAGTAATTGGAGTGTTGATGAAACAAAAACATTAAATTTCGATATGGAGTCATGCTGATGCTCAAAATGGACTATAGATGGAATGAACAGAAATTCTTGAATGAACACAGAAGTTTAAACATTGAGGACTCCTTCTTTGTAACCTTTTTTGCTTATTGCAAAATATTTGTTAACTTCCAACATTGCATGTATATATTTTAAACCACATTTCTTTGCATAGTGTGGACACAAACTAGATTATATTTTTTATGAGTTTTAAATGTCAGATACCAATTATAGCCAATTAGTGCCTGATAAAAATAAAACCTATCTGCTAGTGTGAACACGGTATTATACTCCAAACTTGCCAAATATCTTATTTCTAAAATTGTAGTCCGAAATCTGTACAGCAAAGTATAGGTGAGAGTGGTGCATTTTAAACTGCTAAAATGATTAAGAACTGCGAAATCCTTAAAATTCGTTGATGACTTATTTTCGTGGATTTTTGCTTTGCATTAATCGATGATATTAAATCCTAACGAACAACGCCAATTCCCATTCATTAAAACCTTGAAAAGTCGAATTTCCATGAATTCCTATCCCAATGAAATATAAATGTAGATGAAACAATTTTAGGAAAACTGGGAAATTTCATGCCCACACAAAGTTTAATGATTTTACAGTATGTCAATCTTATTTATTGTTTCTTTTATTTTTTCGCTGTCTTAATGTTTCATTTTCTTAAGGTAGAATCTTCAGATTTAATAGATAGTACGCAGAAATGACATTTTGTATTGATCTAAATGTATTGCAGACATATCTGTTGTGTGATGCTAATGATGTTCTTCCGTTCGTTTCAAAAGCAATTGAATAGTTTTACAAGTACAAAATAATTTGCAAAACCATGACATAATCGTAATAGATATTGAAATCAAGGATCACAGTCCCTTTCTTGAGACAAACTAGCACAGGCGCCTTGTATGAAGTTATGGACGTGACCAAAACGAACAATTCGAACAGCGCCAGTCTTGACTTTTATTACTCACATTGCAATAAAAGTTTTATAAATAACACAAAGTTACTTTCTTGAGAGATTTATAAACAATTGTTATATGAGTTTATTCGTCTTGACTTATACGGAAAACTATATTTTCTGGGAAACATTTGCATAAGAATAATGCGGTGGAAGCGAAGCTAGTATTGTCGACCCTTCACTGCAAGACGTAAAACATTGTTTGTTAGCATTTATCAAATGCTAACGAAGTTGTTGTCATTTAAGGAATGTCTCTATTTGGTAAGTGTCAGATTTCAGGACCCAGATAAATATGCATTCGTGACGGTATTTGCTTAATGGCAGTTACTATGAAATGACCGGTAGAAGAAATGTTAGAGACATCATATAATCCTGCTTAAAAATGTTACCTAGTGACCATCATTTCTAGAAAATGTTTATTATAATGACTCCTAATACACAAAACATGAACAATCGTAAATAGTAAACACATGAATGCTATTAACAGTTTCGTTTACTAGTTTACTTCTTGTCTTTTTCGTTCAATTTAGCAATTTCTTCAATATTCTCTAAGAAACACCCATAGCTAGATATTCCTATGACCTATAATTTTTAAGACACGCAAGTTTAATTATTGGCGTATAGTTGTACTAAATGTCACTGTACAACAACCTATGACTTCCATTCATAATTATAAATAGTTGGATAAGACATGCAGCAAGTTTAATCCCTATTTCCCTGGATTAAATCTGAGAGATACATTTTTTTTCAGAATAACCTATACTTTTTTATATGCAGACAACAGAACACATGACAGCCAGCAATTTATATCTATAATTCTTTACTACAATATTTTCAGTGATATATTTGGGGATATAAATCATCCAGTAAACTTTCCTGTCTAAGTACACATTGATTGGTTCACAATTATATCAAGTAAACTCGCCAAGAGACTTTTGAGATTTTATTCTTATAGCTTCACAATGA
The DNA here is from genome assembly GCF_021730395.1 of Mercenaria mercenaria. Classification (NCBI taxonomy): domain Eukaryota; kingdom Metazoa; phylum Mollusca; class Bivalvia; order Venerida; family Veneridae; genus Mercenaria; species Mercenaria mercenaria. The sequence goes on along the minus strand of NC_069377.1, from coordinate 40,264,652 downwards.
TATACTGGATGTTACTTCACGTTAATAATTATTTCTTTTAAGTAAATAATTAGACAGCAAAAACACCTGATGCAGGGATTCACGGGTAAATCATATACAGACGAATATATCCTATTTTTTCTGGTTAAAATTATTTTAATTATTTTATCATGTCTAAAGCCGTTTTCGTTTACCACTCCTTTGCGACAATACAACGGAAGTAAACTAATAGGTATCTATAAGCTTGTAAGTGCCTAATTAGTGCTTCCTTGGTGTAAGAGTTGTCGCTCTTTGCGAACATAGGTATAAGATATTTTCAGAACATCAATATTGATATAAACAAATCTTGCATTAAATTCAACTTGTAAAATAATTTTTAGTTACATGTACAGTAAAGTTCCGCTATTAAGACCACTCGGGGGACTGATAAAAAGTGGTCTTATTATCGAGTCGGTCTTATTTTGGAGACCCTACAAAATGGCACTCAGATGTGACGTTAATGCATTGAAGCTCTGAAGGGTAAGCAGTAAGCAAATGACAAAGTGTGTAATAAATAACAAATTAAGGTACATGATGTAGTTTAATATATATATATATATATATATATATATATATATATATATAGAGAGAGAGAGAGAGAGAGAGAGAGAGAGAGAGAGAGTATGAGAAAAAAATATGTCTCATAATTTTATCTTTATGTTCTTGTATCCTTCCGGGATCCAGCGTGTTTGAAAGGCATTTCGTTGATGTTTTTTCTTTAATATCTCACTTATATATAGAAAATATTAAAAGTTACTCCTGGACAAGTATATAATAAATAAAACAGTATACATTGTTATTCATTGTTCCATTTTGAAATATTTATCAGAACCATATTAGCATTTAAAACCTCAACAATAAAAACTCATTTTATAGAATTAACCAATGTTTATCATTATATCTCTAATACATTGCACTTGATAGTTATCATGGAACAGGTAATTCAGTTTATCATGGAACAGATAACTCACTTAAAAAACTTGTCAAGTGTTGTTTGCTTTGTAAAGCTTAAGGCTTTCACTGATTATTTCTCAAGTCTATCCTGTGCAGTGTTAAACATGTCAACAATATCTATAAGCCCCTTGCTTAAACAGTACATCCTAATGATCTCAATGCATTGAAGAGGATCCTTATGTGACCTCATCACAAGCTCATTTTCAATTTCATCACATTCATCATCACTTTCGTCATCGTTCTGCAGACTTTCACAATTTTCACAGTCCTCTGACATATTACGTACCGAGTTCAACAGTTCACTTTCCGATTCCGGTGACAGTTCCTCATGAACTGGAAGATCATTATGAGCACTGATGTACTCCTCCGGTGTCATGCTTTCCGCGGAAATAATTTTTTTCATTTGCAGTTCTCATGAGTTCAACTAGCTCGGCAAGAGGCACATCATCATCCTCAAATTCCTCAGTTTCAGACTCAGCGTAAATCCGGCTTTTATGAAACACTTACACACAGTTTTCTTCTTTATGTCCTTCACAGAAGCACTAACGTAACGCACAACATCCAAGACACTTACACTTTTGGAAATGATCTCCGCGTTTACCGAACTGTCAGCATCAATTTTTGCTAGCAGTGATCTTATAAGCCTTTTTCTGTAGTGCACTTTCATATTCTGCAGGATGCCTTGGTCAAGTGGCTGAAGAACTGACGTTGTGTTCTTTGGTAGAAACTGAATTCTGACATTACACAGATTAAGGTCTGCAGGGTGTGATGTAGCATTATCTAAGAATAAAATCACATTACGATCCTGATATCTCATTCGTTTGTTAAAGGACTTAATTCACTCTGTGAATATTTCGGAAGTCATCCAGGCTTTTTTTATTCCACTTCCATGTAACTGGCAGATCACTCACTTGCAGGTTTCTGAAACAACGTGGCACTCTAGCTTTGCCAATAACTAATGGCTTTTCAAAGTCACCATTCATATTTGTACACAACATTACTGTCAACCTATCCTTTGAACGTTTACCTCCTTTGAATTCATCACCACGAACACACAGAGTTTTGTCGGATAGTGCCCTAAAATACAGTCCTGTTTCATCCATGTTGTATATGTCACGCTTATCATAATCCTTCACAATGTCAGGCAACTTACTTTTCCACTGTTCAATGGTTTCAGAGCTAACACTACCGCTTTCGCCACAACCAGTTTGAAACGAAATATTGTGTCTATCACGGAATCGATTAAGCCATCCCTTTGAAGCTTTGAAATCGTCTTCGGATATCCCGAGCTCCTTTGCGTATATCAGTGCTTTTTCTTGTAGCATGGGTCCACTGACACGAACACCTTGTTTTATTACATTTTGGAACCATTCCCACATTAAGATGTTCACTTCTTCCACGGGTGAACGTTTACAAAGTCTTTTTCTGTCATTTCCCGCATTGTTTTCAAACCCTTCCATAATCTCAGCCTTACGTTTCAGAATTGTCTGGACCTGAAAATGTAAAATTTACAGTACTGTTAAATGTAAAATAAAACAAATTTTAAACCTTTTTAAATTTTAAACTGATAAAATAAAATATCTAATTACACTGCTCTTACTCCTTCCCCAACCCCTTAGTAATTTGTACAAATCTTTTAACGTGTACCTGTGTTTTTCCAATTCCGAACTGCTCTTACTCCTCCCCCATTCCCCCCAGTTATTAGAAAAGAAAACAACTCTTTTTGTACAAATCTTTTTACTTGTGTTTTTCCAATTCCGAACTGCTCAGCTAATTGCCGCTGACTTTGCCATTACTTTCACCAATCAATTTGACTTTTTCTTGCAAAGTCAGCTCTTTACGTTTACGTTTTTCCATTTTTATCATTCACAATGAAATGTTCATCAAGAGATTGACTTAACTATGTAAGATACAAAAATGCAATGATTTTAAAACATTCTTATCCTATAAAAGTAAAATATTCGCTCAAAACATAATAAGTTTAATTACTTACCCATCTGAAAATCGGGTACAATTACCACTTGCTGCAATTCCAATTATCTATTAATTTTTACATGTGCCGAATGAATACATCAAACATTTTCTTTAATTAGTTTTCACTAAACGCACAATCAGTAATGGCAAATGAAATAAACAATCAACAAATATATGAAGGACTCAGAAATCCACTTCTTAACTCTCTTCAGTTTGTAGATGAGTCTCTACCTCTACATTCAGCACGGAATTCAAAACGGATTGATTCTCTCAACTAGTATTAATTTTGAAATTGCAATGAATATTGAAATTACAGGTGTTAACGAGATAATTTCTGTACAATGCAAACGAAGTTTCCTTTTATAATGTTTGCATTTCAAATCGAATTATTTAAGACAAACTTGCAACCTTGCCTAGTTCATTGTGGCCGGATGTGAAATAGGTACTGTAGTGTTATAACTACACAGTCTATGATGTTTTTATAACTCCTGTCAGAAGTCGTTTCTTAAAAACAAAAAGTAAAACGTATCTGTGGTTTTTATTGTCGAGCACGCTTGACGCTTGAGTCGTCACTTTTGGCGGGTCGGTGTATGTGCGTGCGTACGTCTGTGCGTCCGGCTGTCTGATTTTGTCCGGATCATTACTTTGACATGCATGGACCAATCTTGCTTATATTTGGCATAAATGTTTACCTTAATGAGAAGGAGTGTCAAACCCCATGTTCCTATCTTAAAGGTCAAGGTCATAGTTGGAGGTCAAAGGTCAAACTGAAGTTTGTCCAGAGCATTTCTTCTTCATGCATGGTGGAATTTTCATGTAACTTGACATGAATGTTCACCATTATGAGTGTCAAGCGCAAGAACCAGGTCCCTAGGTCTAAGGTCAAGGTCACACTTAGACAGCTGGCGGGCTCGACATTCTGCCCGTGGGCATACTTGTTTTCTAAAGAGTATTATATTATGTTATGGAAGTACGAGTTGACTTTATGTTTTTACCGGACTAGTTTGGGTAATTCATCATCTGTCTTGCTTGCTTGTTTCATAAATTGTTAGTTGTTACATTAATATTCTTACTAAACCTGATCAGGAGATCGGAACTCTTCTAATATTTGCACAGTTTTGATTTAATAAATGCAATGTTTTGAATAAAAAATGTTCCAATCAGATTTATTTAGTTTTAAAAAAGCCATGTGCACATTACTTTTGTATGACAAAATGTGTGATTTGAATGCATTGGGTTTCACTTTATTTGGGCATTATAGAATATCTTTTAAATTGACCTCTTGCTAATTCGAGACCCACTTTTAAAATTTCGTTGAATATTGCAGTGCATGCGTTAAAGTAATTTATTAATCGATGATGTTTCCCATGAAACGTCAACAATATTGCAGTGAAATTGTCTTAAGATAACAATTGTAACCTAGCGACAGCATCTTTGTACCAAAGCATTAACATTAATTAGAATCTCAAAAAAACATAATATTGAACGATGATAAAACTAATGAATAGAAACGATGGATTCCTAGGAAATGCCACATACAACACATTTGACATCAAATAAAAGGTAAATGGCCTGCTTTGATTTGTTTTATACGGAAAGATTGATGATGAAAAACATTTAAAAGGATCAAAGCATTGTAAAAAAATCACTTCTGTCACTTTCAGGTCTTTGTGCTTTTTTAAGCTTCTTGTGAGTTGTTGGAAAACAGATCAAACTGTTTGCTTCCTGACAATGGTACTAACAATATTGCTTCCGAGCTATACAATGATTACGTGATAGCTTTTACAGTAATCAGTAGTGAGACAGAAGTAATAAACATTAATGGGATTAAGAAATGCCGCAAGTGTTCTACTTCGTTTTATTTATGTTACCAAAGCATCAGCCCACTGAAGGTAACTACAAGGTAGGCTCATCTTGTTTACGTTATATATAATAAATCAGATATCATAAATGGATGTCATAGTTTACCTTCTTAAGAACAGTAAAATAGGAATCATCATAAATATTTATACTTACTTTACATTAGCAGAAGCGAAAGGATATTCACCGAGATCGAGTTCTCTCCTACTATACACGTACCTTCAATTAATGCAAAAACAGTTTTGAATTTCTTAGTGCTTAAATGTTTCCAACAAATCAAGCTTTTATCCACTCTAATGTTATTAATAAAAATCAAAATATAGCCGTCTAGGGTAGACACATAGAAATAATTTACATGTCAATAGTCAAATCAAGATTAAACATAAATACACATTGCAATAATTTTTCAAAATTGCATGTTTTATTAAAATCCTTTATATTAACTACAGTTTCTCCATTTGCATTCATCTTTAAATCCATTCTGTAGAATATTGGTTTCAAGATTATTTTTCAGTGGAATTGTCTACGTTTACTGGCAATGTTCTTAATGGACCCAACAGACATCTTACCATCTTAGCACTGAAACTCAGTCTTTCAAGGCAATCTGACTAAAGTACTTGATCTTCTAAACGAAGATCTGAGAACGGCCTATTCACATTCGTCTTCTGTATATTTTGGATTTCCATTATTGCTATTTTTATGTTATCCAATCAGACGACTTGTTCGATTGTCATAGGATAAGAAAAATATGCGGTTATTCCAGGACTCGAACCCGGGACCCCTCGCTTACAAAGCAAGTGGCCTACCGACTGAGCTAACCGGCTATCTGATACATTACGACATAAGAATTGTAAATATCAAAAGTCAATGCTACATGTAGATTTGCAAGATGTTGTAAGCTAGGCTCTGATTGGTTAGAGAAAGAGCCGTCAGAACGAGGCAATGAATAGGTCGTTTTCAGATCCTAGGCGTAGCGTTATAGGATATGTACTTTAGTCAGATTGTCTTTCAAGGAAACAATACAACAGATTGCCACATAATCGTAAAATCGCGGATAAAGAATACTTCAGCCAAAAGGTCAAATAAGCAGAATCTTTATTAATTCTGATTATCATTGCACTAGCCATGAGACTTCTTTGCAGTCAGGACTGTAATGTTAGCTAACATCATGTCGTTCCCTTGGAATTACTGCTGTCTTTATACTTCCATATAAGCTACTCCCTTCATATAGACATACAGCCATAAACGTAGACATATGAGCGGTAAGTTGTACCCTTTTGTCGTTTTCGTTAAAGTAATCCAAAATATTAAAAACAATGATTTCAATAAAGCTGCTGTATAATTTTATCGACCTGAACTTCTTAACTTCTTATAAACAGTTTGGAAATCTCAAGCTGTAATGGTGCTATAAAAATAAGCTGTTAAAATGTTTAAGTACACAAATTTGAATTATTGTCTGAAACAAATCAGTGTTTATCCGATCGAGACATAATGCATTTCAGTGGTGACAATATCGTTTAGCCTACAGTCTCTCGCCCAATGAGCAGATGAATTAAGACAAGTGGAACTTAAAATGAATAAATATTTCAGCTCAACTTCTTAATTCTCAGAAACTATAATAGAAGATTGTCAAAGAGATAAAATTCATGTTGCTGAACAGTACACTCTATAACAAGGTCTAAATGACGAACTACAAAATTAAATTGTGAAACACGTTAATATCCAGTAGTAAAAAAGGCAAACGTTTTAATGTCATAACCTCTTAATCAGACGAGGATACTAAAGGTTGTATTATTATTGTACATTATGTACTTCTTAGAGATTCAATAAAGAAACATCAAGAGTACAGAAATGTTTTCCTTCAAAGAAAAACATTTACGTTGTTACCAATAGTTATATAGTATCATATTTTATTTCACGTTTTTCAGTGAATTATCGAAATATAAGAGACAGTGAAAGTGAAATATTTTTCATTTTTAAGACACTATGAAATGGGTAAATTAAGTCAAAACATGAAATAAAAAAGAATTTTTTGTTTGTTTTACATGTAAGGTTAAACTATGAATACCATATCTTACTATTTCACTCTACCACTCGTGACAACACTGCATCTGGTGTTCACGCATGAAAGATATTTCAATCTTGCACTAAAACAAGTAAATATCCTATTTATCATGTGTAGCTTTATGAGTTAATTTATGTTTCATTGTGCACGAAAGTAATTTTTAAAAGCGGATACTAAATACCGAATTGTTAATTAGACACAACCTTTTGCCATTTAACCTCTGAACTCATTGAGCAAACTTGTCTATGGCGGTCAATATTTCTATAATGGACGAAGATATAAACAAATGTTATATCACTCCATAACTTTGGGGATACATAATAAGACAAATGATTAAACATGTCTTTATCTTTTATTACATGATAAATCGTACCTTGATATTTCACAAAATTGATATTTTCTAAAGCTCATTTCACAGCGAAATCAGATTCAGTCGACACCAACGTTTGATTTACAGAAAAGGTCTACAACTTCAATAGCTTATCTAAACTTTGAACAATTTGAGAATGCAACATTGTCAAGTTACGTTGCAATATCAAAACGCTCGACAACTCCAGTGTCTTCAAATTAACTATCGCAAGGAATATCCTTATTATTTTATATATACACATCGAGGGCGTATAGAAGTACGAAAAACCTCTCTTTGCAACCAGTTCATGTGACAACAAAACACATTTTATACAATTTCTATATTATCAAATTGCTATTGGGATCATTGTTCTGCCACCAGAAACCGTACAAATTCTTTACAGCTTCTGTCCGTTGTTAATGAGACACCAGAGTATGATATGATGCCAGAGGATAAAGAAAATAGTTTTATATTAATAATAAGCAATCGTATTTTAAGTATCGGTTTAACTTGGCTTTTAAACAAAAGGTATTTAAAAAATCAAAATATGTTTCATTAAGAATATCTATAAGAAGATCCTTTTGCAGCACATAACTCAACCAGGCAAAATAATAGCAGACTGAGTTTGATTGAGTATTACTCTGCTCCCGTCGGTATCAATATGACATATTTATAGACTTTAACACCTCATTTACTGACTTAATGATTCTTCACAGCCTCTTGTCTGTTAGCGTACCACTTTATAGTGTTTGGAATCGGGCATCGGACGATCCAGCATTGCAACACTCTCCAGATATAGTTAAGTTGTACAAAAGAAAATATTTGTTTGTTTCAATGAATGATCGATATATGTTTTCACATGTAGCTTTTCGTAAGATGTGTTGTCACGAGTAAAATATATGTTGATTTAATTGGTGAAACAAATACGTTTTCATATCAATTATTGCCTGTTTTATTGTTTAAACGAGATTTAAGCCATTCTGACGCACATCCAATAAAAAAGTATATGGTTTTTTAACTGAATGATGGAATAATTAGATTGTAAAGCTTCTCATTTTACGTCCCGATTTCGTGGATCCTGCCACAATGTTAACAGCACCGTGTTTCACGGATCGTTGCTATTGCTATTTGCTGTTTTTCCGTTTTTCCATGCGTCAGATATAAAAGGGGTTATATAAATAGCAGCTTAATCTAGGGTTCTGTATTCGGCTCGATTGGATTTTGCCAGGTCGGAGTACACGAGGTGCGCAAGCGCCGAGTGTCATTCGAACTTGCAAAATCCTTGAGAGCCGAATACAAAATCCCAGATCTAGCTGCTGTTATAATGTTCCTTTTATTATATACCTCCGCGTTTTTGTTTGTTGTTTTGTTATCGAACGAAATATTCAATGTTTATCGACGTTAAAATAGAACTTCTAATGTTTTAATCTGTCCTATTTATAGAACTGTGTCAGGGCATACATATTAAATGAAAGTAGTCCAGCAACATACAATACAAAAGGTACAATACGGATTTAATTCTGCCTGTTCATATTTACTTGTGAAATACAAGCCGTTTTTTTTTTGACAGAATTTATATAAGTATATTATAATAATAAATGTTAGCAAAATATGCGTAAGACAACACACTCAACATTGATATGAAGGCGAAATGAGGCTACATGCCTATTTTCCCATTTGATTTTGATCAACTTGATTTATAGAAGGCAAGTGACTTTGTAGGAAGAACAATATCCAGCTCAAACTTTCAACTGTTAAATAATGGTGCATGATCAAAGTGTGTTTCTCAGTAACTATATATATGTTTAAGTGAACAAAAACATTCTAGCCACACTTACCGACTAAAATCAAAACAGTAAAAACCAGACAACCTTCAACGTATATGCCTTTCTTTTTAATTTTTATTCTTTGAGTCCAAAAGGACAACGAAAGTTCAATTTAAAGTATCGCCAGTGTCGTTAGCGGTACTACAGACACTATATCAACAAAGCTGTACATGATATATTTTCTTCAACCCGCCTAATATGTTAAATATAAATTTATATAAAACTCTCCTTTCGAAAAAGCTTGAACACTTTCTTCCTTTTATATTCAAGTAAACAGACAGTTGGATGTATTCAAATAATGTAATGGTCATGAACATAATTACATTTGTGTGGGTAAAGAATATTTATTTGGTGATATTGTTGAAACATTTATTTACTAGAAATTTGCATTGTGCTGCATGCTGATGTTTAAGATAACAACAACTCAGAACAAATTAAAGATAACTTCACTGAAATTTATTATCATACGATTAATGACCATACACTGACCATACGTCGTAATTTACATTATCAAAGCACCCAATTATTATTAATGAGGAAAATTATACGTGTATTTGACAGCAGACGGCAGTAAAATTACTTAACTCCTTGGCAAATTAAAATTCAAACTATGCTTCTGTGTAAAGCAGATTTACAAAGTCAGTCAGTAATGGCTTTCAATTGCCAATAATTAGATACTTGAGAAATATAACACAGTTAAATGTCAAAAACCCTGCTCCCTACTCTAGAGATCAATCTAAATACACGAAATTACTGTCGTAATGAACTTCCTAATTGTACCTAAACATCTTAGAACATTACAGTACATTGTAAAATCTATCTCGTTTTACAAAAATAGGTTCATTAGAGCAGATTGAATATTTTACAGGGCATTTCCTTCAACATTTGCAACAAAAACACCACCATTAGATATTAAGATATTACATCTGAAATAAAAGCTACACTGGTTACACCTTATATTTTCATGCTTACAACTTTATTCCTTGTTGTTGAGCGTCAGCGACCAGAGTGTTATTATAACTATACCATGTACTTTTCATGCATATATACATGTTCAAAAGTGCTTTACAGAGTACATTCTTAAAGTAAAAACGATTTCGAATTCAAAGGAAACAGAACATTGCTACTTTTGATTAACACAACATGAAGATAAGCTATAAATACATCTATAGATAAGACAAATATGTACATATGCTAAACATTGAATGACTTTAACGATACATTGCTCTTCTACACTTTTATATGAAGAGATGTATTGTCAGTTTGCGAAATATTTCACAAAAATGGGGTTTGATAAGACTTTCAAAAACAGTCAGCCTGTCAGCTTTCCTGAGACGACGGAAAAGAGGACACTGAATGAAAAGCTTTGATGGTCAATAGTCAAAAAGGACTGTGATGATGATGATGATGATGATGGTGAATGTTATACTGAGATAAATGAAGGTCGTGATGAAGAAAATGATAATTATTATACTGATATCATTAATTGATCGAAATCATCACCTGCCTCTGAGATTGTGGAACAGCATCCTGTCGAATAAGGTGTTTGCCAGTGTATTCATAATGTTTTACAAATCAGATAAAAATCAGGTATTGTGAAAGTTTAATTGTTGCGATTTCAAGTGTTTTACTTGAAAAAAATAATTCAAGACATACAAATTGGAATTAAAGTGCATTAATTTATTTAGATAATTGTTTTCTTCGGGAATTGAATGGCTACCAAAATGTTTTTCCATATTTTGGTAATGATGACATTGACTTTGGCTGGACTTGGCACATATGACTAGTTAATTGATACAAAAAGTCCTATATCGAGGACTGAACCGCTTCTCTTCAAATTTCCTACGTTCAAAAGATTTTATAGACTAATACCATATCAGGCAAAATTAAAACTTTATATGCTTCAAACTTCCAAAATCTAGCAATAAAAACTCTGACCGGTCTTGCTCTGAGCCAGTCGTTATTATTAGAAATACAGCAATGCCTTTGACCACTCGAATACGGTGCAACATTGATATAGGTAGGAGAATAAACTTAAAAAGTTAGTAACGGTGAAATTATCTCTACTAATAATAATATTAATATTAATCAAAATAATAATAACCCATGTTTCTTATGTATGCATATTTTAAGTTCCGAATCTGTAGAAAGCATTTATATTGAAAATATGTTATTAAGATGAACTTTATGAAGATCCCTTTAAAGCATGTATCTGATAATAATGAGACAATTAAATGATCAAAGTGGTGTAGAACTTGCGGATATCATTTTAACGTTTAAGTCAGATGGTGAGTAATAGATCTACTTGTTGACTGAAAAGAAAGATTTGCGAACAAATCTGACTGTTTATTAAAAATGAACGTCAGTAGGCGTTTTTCAAGTCTTGAAGAGAAAAAAGTAGTAGAAATATCAAAAATGTAAATGAGGAATATGTTGAATTTTATATAAAACAAAATGTCGAAACAGAACCCTTTAGCTTCAACTTACAAATAGGCACAATCCAGGAAAATGAAAAATATATCTATATATTGTTATAACTCCATGATGTACTTTCGAGTCCTTAACCTTTACACCTTTATTGGAAGCATAAAATGTAACCAAGCAAAATAATAGTAGTTTCGGTTCATGAAGAAAGAAAGAATCGGACTAAATCAGAAACAGTTTTATTACATGCCTTTTCCATCAGTGAACAAAACCGTCTCTTTATAAACATAAAGGACATGAAACTAACAAATAGTAATAGGGCATGTATCTAAATAAAGGGCTATTTTGATTTGGAAATGCCAAATTAAGCATTTTATACTAACATCTTCTGAGAATCAGACACTTTTTGCATGTTTGGAAAGCAATATCTTATTTCGAAAAACACATTCTATGCATCGCAACTAAACAAAATATCTGTTAGATTTGATAAAAATCAGAAAAACGCTCACTTCCAAACACCAAAGTCAGCCAGAATGAAAAACAAACACACACACAAACACACACGGCACAACCGTACAAATTAACTTACTTCATAACATCACACACATACAAATAAAGTTAACTTACTTCATAATTTTTATCAACGATATCGAGTCTTGGAACAATTGGAGTTACGTCTCAAGTTATAGAGGTTTTCCTTCGGGTAGTCTCTCACTTAAACCAAATTTAAACAAGCTGACAACGAAAGTTTTGTATCCACCACAGTCAAACCTAATGAGACAGCAAAGGGATCCACACGATAAAATATGGCTGCTTAAGGCAGGTGGCTGTTTATGAAAAGTTAAAATAAGAACAAAATAGTAATTTGAGAACTCAGCTGACTAATTGCTGGAGGCAATTATGTAAGTGTCTGCTTGACACAGGTGACTGTAAATGCCTGTTCCCCTGTGCAATTTAGGTATTTAACTTAAAAAACATATTTTCAATTGATTAAATGTAAACATTAATAATCAATATCTAATTCCATAATTTGTAACACTTACTTTTTTTCAGTTGCACATCACAAACAAACACGCTATATTAATCATATTTTAAGTTGAACAGACACTTTCACAAAGTAAACAAATGGGTAATAACATAGCAATCCCTAAAAACTGAATGGTCCTATGACACGCAGCTTTGCATGTATTGATGTAAAGTCACAAAGATATAACATGGCTATTTCCTCAATAAAATTGTTTATATTGCCTTGTTATTTTAACTAAACAAGGGTCATTACATGGACACAAATGTCTCAGCGCATTTGTATGAATCGTAGTTATAGCTTGATCTCCTCAAAGTTATATGCTAAATATATCTTAGACACGAAACTGGTTAATGACTATCATCTTGTTAAATGTGACCACACGACTATTTGGCTTTTTCCTCAGTAAATTTGCTGAAATGAACATGTTGTTTTCTCTAAAACTTATATTTTCTTGTGAAAAGAAGTAGCTATATACTAATTTGAAAAGCAACGCTACATGATTCAACAGAATCAACATTGAAGGACTGATTACAGGAATTATGTTTGTGAAGTGCACTTTACTCGTATATGGAAAATTTACAATAACATATTCTTACGAAAAATCAACAAAACAAACAAAAATGTCTAATTACATGATATTACCTAAAAAAAAATTACAATCGTATGTCGCAAGTACAAAGGGGACTTTTAACCATTAGCCTGCTGGCAGCAAATAAGTCTGTCTTTGCGACCAATGCTGACCAAGATCAGCCTGCACATGGTCTGCACTGTTCGCTATTCAGTCAGTAAATTTTCAGTGAACACCCCTTCGAATGATAAATGGTATTGCCCTAATAGAATGACGGACCAGTCCATTTTAAAAATTAAGCAGGCTAAAGGTTGATTGAAATAAAATGTGGTTACAAGGCTATATTCACTTTATACATGTATGTTTATTAAAATTACTTGTTTTCCATTCAGCACATGACACGGCAAGATGATCATTGGACCTGATCATAATGAAGAAACGCATGATAACGTTGAGCCTCAGTGTCATTCAAATAATAAGCTTGGCTTTCTACTCAATCCATCATACTCTAATTATGTAGCGTTTCATGTTGTAAATGTGTATATATGAATAAAATATTGTTTAAACCAAATATAATTCCGCGAAGAGATAAATTAGAATCGATTAAATGCATATTTCGAATTGAAGAATTATCGTTTCAGTGAAAGACATTGTAATCAAAAGAGGTCTTACTATAATGTTTGATTTAGGACAAATTATCTCATATAAGGTCATATAGGACGTTAGGACGATTACTTGATCTTGTAATTATGCTTCAGTGAACAAAGACATTTTAGCATCCTTACAACTAAATTCATACCCATATAAGTAATAAAACATTCAACTTATTTATCTATATTTTGCTGTCGTTGCATTTTATTTCTGTTGGCTGACTAGATGACGACTACTGTTACAGAAACATATTTAGAAAGCTCCATGATTTCGAGTCCTTGACCTTTCTTGGTAAGATCATGTTCTTGTTCTCTGAAATTCAATAAAATCTATCTCATACGCATTTACAGAAATTTCTTTCTCCTTTATCTCTTTGACAGATCATCCATTTTAAGCACTTATTCTATGGAAGATAATTTGATGTATCAAGTCACATAATAAATTGCCTTTTTATACATCTACTTTCATTTCTTAAGTCAAATTTACCATTCCCTAAAACTATTAACTCACAGATAGAAAAAAATGGAACTTTCTAATAATATTATAATATGTAAACGCTTGGCAGAAACAAAAGCCCGATGACATTGATCGTAGGAGATCTGCCATATATGAGGTAACGAAATACGATTCTTATAACAGTTATATACCTATGGCAGGGTAAGACACATACTGCTAGATTGTTACCAATATAGAATACACGATACACGTGTGGATAAAGACTATATAATATTGTTGAAATAAATATCTATATAGCATTACTTAGTATTTCTGCATTGCTACATAGGTCTACAGATGTCAAAGCATTAAACGTGTTTGACAAATGAAACATACCGTTTAACAAGTTGAATTATTACAAGATTAAATACAAAAATAAATACTTCTGTAATTTACACTGACATGACTAAAGACTGATGTTTAGCCAATGTCAGTTAAATTGATATCAAATTAATTAATCTTCAGGAAAAGTGAATCCGTATCATTTGAAAAAAAATAGACAAATCATATAATATAATACAGTTAATTATAGTTAGTGTGTTGAGAACTCTAGGTCACTACTCTCGATATCAATCTAAATTTAACCAGAAAGAACGTCATTATTATAGGTTTAAACTGCAGCTCGACATATTCAGAATAGTACGCTAAATTGCAAAACTATCTCTCCTTACAAAAATGATTTGCTGGAGCGAAAGATTATTTTATAGGATATTCACTACAGTATCTGGAGCAAGAACAAAACCAGCATTAAATATTGAGATTATATAGCAGCGTGCTGGTGCCAACAGAGAGATTGATAGCAAGTCCTACTTATGTATGTACCCCGTAGTGTTATTGCCACTGACCGTTTCAAGGCAGTACCACTCGGTGTTCCTTTATTTATTAGTTTCGTCTTGTACCTTTGTGTATATATTAATCAAGTACACATCCAAACATACAGTGTCGGGTTGCGGTATGAGGAAGCTGCGTTTTTTGTTTTCGTATTTATAATTATTCATGTAATAACACCTACGTATGACTCACGTGGAACACAATGAAAGACGTAAGACTTGAAAAGATAAAAGTTAAGGGTAGATTTCCCGGAAGCACAGAGCTTCCCAAACACAGCCATAGAGAAAACTCATCACGCATACGACTTTCTAACTAGTAAGGGTTCCTATTGCTGCGGCATTGGTGTTTTCAAGCTGTGCCCTGTGGTCCAGTTTGCGTCGCCGCTATCAGATTTGTTTGATATTAGTTGTCTGAAAATCATGATTTTCATTTTGCTTGGTTTAGAATCACCTCGACACAGTTTACACCAAATACAGGCTTTTCCAGCTTTTGGTGGCTGCGGTAGATTCCCTGTAAAGGTATGCACTTTGGTAGAAAAAAACCGACCTTTCGCAGTCTAGCTGGAAGGTTTCTATAACGGAGAATTTCACATCCCAGGTCATGTTTGTACCCACATTGTTTAGAGGCAATTGATTCGAAGTCTGCGACCTGAACCAGTCGTCCACGAAGATCCCAGATAACATGAAATTCTACATTTTACGGGTAATATTTGATCATGAAAATAAAAATATGTCTGGTATGAATACATAATTAAAATATAGAAGACTAAAATTATAAAAAGCAAATGCATATACAATTCAATGAAATACATAAATAATCAATAAGCATATAAAGAAAAAAGAACATCAAAAGAATAACTTAAAGACGTACGACTTCTTGACAGAACACATTAAATATTGAAACAAATACCTATACCACTGGCACCGGACCAGACAAAAAATGCCATTGTACATGTTGTACTCGTCCCCTAGGTATACTATAAAACATGGTCATGAACGAGAAAATGTTCAAACCCATTTCAATTTAAAATGCTCATTTCGGTAAATAGGTACTATGCATTTTGAACGAATGGCAATGTTCTTCCAACGTGCACTAGTCACATTGTCTCAATATTTCATATCGCAGAGACACTCCCCATATTTTATGCTTTCGTCAACGTTACAGAGCAAAATTGTATGGATTTCCCTGATGAACTTCCGGTCTAGACGACACGGCACTGTGCACATGTTAGAAATGTAAACAAACAAAAACAGAAATGTAAAATATTCACAGTTATGTAATAAAGCTCGGAATGATGAATGAAAGTCATCTTAGAATTGATTTTGAATTTGGCATCAGTGGTGCACAGTTTAATTGTTTATTTCAATGACATTGCACATTTATGTTGCATGTATACATTCTAGCATACGACGATTGACATATATTTCTATATCAGCAAATCAGAATACCTTTGTTATCTAGATAGGAACAACATACATTATGCCGCAATAAATTCTACCTAGGTGTCCGCTTATGTATGAAATGAGCCGCGCAATGAGAAAAGCAACATAGTGTTTGAGACCAGCATGGATCCAGACCAGCCTCCGCATCCGCGCAGTCTGGTTCCATGCTGTTCGCTTTCAAGGCCTATTGCAATTAGAGAAACCGTTAGCAAACAGTATGGATCCTGACCAGACTGCGCGGATGAGCAAGCTGGTCTGGATCCATGCTGATCGCAAACGCACTGTGTTGGTTTTCTCATGGCGCGGCTCAAGTGATATCGGAAGAACATCTACGGTCTTCTTCCACCATCAAAGCTTTAAAGTCGCCATATGACATATTCTTGTATTATTAGTTATTAAAGCCAACAAATTAACGTAAGTATTCACAACTATTTTTTAGTTCAGTAACATGGTTTGTATCACTAATATTTTATTCATTTGTCAATCGCAGACACAAAATATAGCATTGATTTAATGTATATCGTCTTCGGATACTTTTACAAAGTAAACAACAGATCAATATTATACCAATGCTTCCAAACTAATTTCATTGAGACATACATGTAAATGTCGATAAGACACACAACTTGACATTAATGGATCTACAGTTACAATGGCCTCCAATGATGTTTTCTCAATATTACTTTCAACATTCATACAACTGTCATTGCACTGGGTCTCATAATTGCTTGATAATCATAAATCAACTAAATGAACAACCAAACCATGTATTTATATTTAAAGTGTGCTACATTCAGCCATTATATCCTCAGAAACGTCTCCGGAAGGTATCTTACAACAGTAACAAGCATCATCGGCAACACTTTGATTTAGATTCTCATGCCCGAAAATGTATTTCAGAATGTTTCAGAGTTGTTTATACTGTTTTATTTAAATGAACACCAAACAAACCCTAAAATATATAAGATATATAATTGATGTTTCTGTGAATTTCAAAATTCGACGAAGTCTTCAGAGCACATATTGTACTTTATGACTCGAAGTTCCATAAAAAAGACTATTCAATCTAAACAGACAGCTTTACAATGACAACAACCGACGAGTTCCGTAAAGAACTTGAAACTGTTGTCGGCTAAATGTACCATTACATATTGTAATGTCTAGTCAACAAAGTAAAAATGAAATTACATGTATATTTTCTCTGTTAATTGTTTTCTGTTTTTCCATTGATGTATGTTGAATGCAGATAAATCTGTAGTAATGTAGTAGGTAGTTGCGTAAAAATCCCCAGTATCCACCGAAACACAGCAGAACAATCACTTTTTCAAACTCTCACCGTACACGAAGGAACATGAGTGTACAACGCAATTCCAACTTTGAAAATAAAATTACATGACAATATAATGTTTAGATTGATACAATGACATCGGAAAAAAGACAAATATACAACACATATGAAAAAGAAAGAAAGTACAAGCTACCACTATTTTGGAGAATCATTACTTCGTCACGCTGTACATATTAATTTTACTTTTTTGAATGAGGCTATAGATGATGTTGACATTAAGATAGTGCTAAATCCTGATTGGTCATTCTCAAAAGCCTCCGTCTGGACATAACAACTGTGTCAATTACATTGCGTGCTGAACGTGAGGGACCATTTGATTATGTTATTTGTATTCTTATTGGATTAATCATTTTCATTGACTGTATAATCACAATTTGGCATTCAAGGACACGTCACAGATGAGATATTTTAACATATTTGTAATACACAATATGTATTAAAATGTACCAATATAATTGTTCTTTAGATAAATACTCAATTTATACATGAAAATAAGGGATCTTTGTGTCTAATTTCAACATTGCGAAAGGCTCTTATTAGTGTTAGGTTACTGAAACTGGGCTTGAAAAGAGTAAACGACAGTGAGTGAACAGTCAGCTCTTTCACTGTTTTAATTTATAAGCTTTAAGCTACAATACAGAAGAGCATGTTAAGAAAATAGAATTAGAAGGTAGATATAACAACAAACTTTTAATAAGTTCATGGGTCAAATTCCACTGTCAAACTTTGCCGTTAGTTTTCAGAATCTCTCAACATTATTTCTAACTCTCCATTCTTCGAGGTTTTTGTAAGTACATTGTACAGAGTATAACATTAAAACAAATACCATGTCAACAGCCAACCTTCATGCTTAAAATTGTTTTGATGAGGCCATTATTTTAACTTAAGTATTTATGTTTTAGAAACCTATGGACACGGTTGGTAAAATAAATCAATATGATATTTGTTATGAAGTTTTGAAAGTATTTTAATGTTAATCAAAGACTTGAAAATACTTAATATTCATATAATATTTAAGCGTATTTGGCAACTTACCACACGGCAGTAACGAACCTAATATTCACTAGTCGAATTTTCCGTTTTCGATATGTTGTTGAGATTCTTTTCTAGACTGTTACTAAGCGAGACACTATGTTTTGTTTCTTGTTGTTATTGATGGTGGATCAAGGAAGTGTCTGGACAATTTTCAAATTTGTCTATTTATTGGAATTTTTAGATGCCGTTTAGGCTCTGTTCTTGAATAAGAAATATATCAACCCTTGCCATTAAGTAATGAAAGTCGATATGCAATGACAGTCAATTTCTCGCTATATTTTCAAATCAACTTGTTATCTGAACTATATCAATTGAAGACAGCCAAGAAAAAGAAGCATTTTTTTTTTATTAAATATAGACTTTTTTTCATCCTGAACACTTCAAGTTAGTATTTTATTTTTATGTATATGCTGTATATAGATAATGGTAATCGTTGTAGGTTGGTTTTGCTTGTAATGTAAAGGAAATATACATTTAAGTCTCAAAAACATTACATGACCTGATGATTCCATAGATCGACAAACTGGGGTAAAAAGATACCATCATGATCGGTTGTCTATGTTTAGAGATTAGTATGAACAGTGATCTAAAGAAAAAAAAAACTAGTTTTAAAATATTTTTCAAACGCTGTAAATATTCACACGGATTTAAATGTTAAAAAACAGTTAAAATAAAAATTCGCAAGCAAGATAAAAAAAACAAGACAGTTATTGTACTTTTTAAAGCCATATGTTTTATACTTCAACTTCTGAAAGATTCTAGAAAACGTCTGTTTCATAGTTACATACATTATAAAAAGGCAAAATATATTACACGATTTTCAGTAAAGTATTGAAACATTGTAATACCATGATATATAGCACAAGGATTACAATAGTAAACACACGAATGACATTCTAATGTATACTACAACTTTAATTTTGATAGCACTGAAAGTAACATAGGATATCAGGCGGACGTTTTATATTTTTAGTGTCCGTGATTATAATCACGTTTCAAATAAACATCGTTTGGATGCAGAATGAAATACTATTTATAATGCCCCTCACCAATGTGGGTCCGAGGAAGCCATCCAGCTGGTTTACGAAAGGTCGGTAGTTCTACCTAGGTGCCCGCCCGTGATGAAATAATGAGCAGTTGTGGTTTTCATCCACCACCAAACATAGACCTATAATTGTATCGATGTGACGTTAAATACAACAAAAACAAAAGCCAAAACTATTTATAAATGTGACTATGTATTAAGAGAAACTGAAATAAATAATAGATTTTGATCATCAATGTAAAGACAAACTCAAAAATAGAAAAGCAAACAGCAAAACAACAACAATATTAATAATTTTAAAGGAATATGTAATTTGACACCAAGACCGAACTTTGTATCGTATAAAGTAACATGAAATAGCATCTACAATCAAAGTAATTAACATTTATTTATCATCATAACATAGCGCTAGAGTCGCAATTTTACAAAACATAATTTACCATACCAAAAGCATTTAATGCAGGGTGTCATACATTCACATTTGACAGTAAAGGAATTTAAGAGTCAGATATCGTTATTTTACAGAAAAGCATACGATTGTATGAATAGTCATGTTTACGAACTGTCATTTATCACAGACAAGCCTGCCGTAAGCGTCTTGTTCATGTTAAAGTGTAATAATTCCTCAAAATAAGCCAAATGCATTTATCAGCTACAGTGTAAACTTATGGACACTGATATTTCATAATCTCCGCAACATTTCGATCATTTGACCTTTTATTGCACAACAGTAAACTAATCAGCTAATTGTCTGTTACGACAAAACGCCTTGTCATTTACTGATGCAAGGCGATTACGTGAACAACCTTTCCTTTTATGATTTTCAAGTTAACTTGTTTTATTCTCACTCTTGCGTGCCATAATGATAATGAATGGAATGTCAGGAGAAACACATGCCATAGATTCAAACATGTCTGTTTGTTTGCATGTTTAGGTAGCATATGGTTGTTCTGTTAAAAAATCCGTCTGCTGATAAGAAACATATTAAGGTTTGCCGTTAACTAATGAAGGTCGCTATTATGTGACACTATTATGTGTCTTGGTATATATTTTTATATTAACTATTTTCTGTTTCATCAGAGGTATGTCAAAGTATTAAAAGCAAAGCTTATTTCAACTGTAAGTCTACAACATACTTCAAGATAGTATTTTGTCTCCTCAAAAACCTTGTTCTACTGAAACGTTTGACATTTTTATATGTACTGTAGTTTACAGCGATACTTTCATAATCGACTTGTGTAGTAGTAATCCCTTACAATTCTTTGGAGCTTAAAATTTTATGTTAAAACTGATTAGACAGATGTCCCAACAGAAACTGTTACATGATTAGAAAAGCACTACTGGCATGAACTCACACTGTCACGCCCATGAAGGGCCAAAAGTAAAAAGAGTGAACTAATGATACAATCTACTATGTTAATCAAATACACAAAACCATGTAAAATGTATGAGATAATATTTACTCACAACAAAACTGTAACAGGAACATTATAACCAATGCCATTACGTCCGTTAATACTCATAAGATATAACAAAGTTTTAAAAGCACAGAACGCAACCAAACAACATCAAACAGAATCTACTGGATTAGAATCCATCATCACATCCCTACCACTGACTTAAGGAAGTTCCACACCAACTTAAGGACGTTCGGATCAAAATTCTTTCTACAATAACGAATTTAATTAAGCCACACTTTTGAAAAAATCTCCGGGTCTCCTCAGAAAAATGGCCACAAAAAGGGTGGTCGTGAGCTTTTTGTTTTTGCTATATCGACTTGAAACATGTTGACCTTAATGTTTCATCGTGGGTGTCTATGGGAAAATCAAAATTTTGATGGAAGTTTTGAGTAAGGCTTTAAAGACCGAATGGGAAACTTGGGTCTTCCCCCGCCATCAAAAGCTGGAAGAGCCACCACATGGCCT
Organism: Mercenaria mercenaria; assembly: GCF_021730395.1. Classification (NCBI taxonomy): domain Eukaryota; kingdom Metazoa; phylum Mollusca; class Bivalvia; order Venerida; family Veneridae; genus Mercenaria; species Mercenaria mercenaria. Next base: position 40,242,815 of record NC_069377.1, on the reverse strand, counting down.
AAAGTTTATCGCTGTGACTCTAAAAGACCCCCACCTGATTTATCAGTTGCAATTTATTTATGGTACACATACGTTTCCTTATATTGGACCCAGACCATACAGATAAATGATGTAAGGAAATAACTTCAGATTTAAAAAATATGTAAATTTATCTTAAGTGGAATTCAATCACACAGAATCATTGCAAGAACTACATGATCCAAAGGGACTAAAGACTGCAATATCACCGAGACTAAGGTTTTGATGTACTGAACAACATATTCTAATGACAATATACAACACAATAAACATTTCTTATGACCAATGACCTGGAACCTTAAACTGCATGTACTTTCATTCTTTTCATATTCATTGAAATGTATGCAAATGGCAAAAAGAACAAGTCTTAAAACATATTACTTACTGTATTCACACGGGCAAAAGCAATCACAAGAATGAAGTTTGCTCCAATATTACTTTATCCCTTTCGATGGACACCTTAACAATGTAAACAACATTTCAGGTGTTTGATGAAAAATAATTATACTTTGTTAGTTAACTGAGCACTTAAACAATGTCAGTAGCTATGAACTTGCAACATGATTTGCAATTATACAACATATTCACTATTGCCAGCCGTGACACAAGAATAACTAATCCTCCTCTAGATACTTCTAATATTGCATGACAATTTCGTGAGACGAGCGTAGTAAGGCATAGAGTGTAACAAGATAAACTAATAGCGTAATAATGTTTTACTGATTCCATACTCTGTTATCAGCTAAATATGTTTTTGACACGAAATATGTCATTGATTGGTATTAAGACTTCATGGCCTTTTGGCGGTTGTCCCAGTAAATTTGTTAAACTGAAGGTTAGCAAGAAACTGACTGATTTAGGGAAGTCAATATGATGTCAATTTCTGACAAATTCAAACCATGTATCTGTGTTATTTGTAGAAAACTGTTACAAAGGCAGTCTCTGAAAACATTACTTTTCAACTCAGCATGCTCATACCTCTAATAGGATCTTGGAAAAATACATAACAGTTTAAAGTCAAGAAAACAAGCCGGCTCAGTTCAGTCGAGATTTACAAAATTAATGCCAGACAGAACTTTCATTTTGTAGCTCTACATTTTTAAACATCTGGGTGAGTTAATAGTAAAACCTCTGTCTGTCTTTACAAATATAGCTTAATTAAAGCAGACAGAACAATTCATAGGGCATTCACTTCAATATCTGAAGCAAAACCAGAACCACCACTAGCTGGTGAGATGTGACACTTAATATAACAATTAAACTGGTAGTTTCCACGTCTTAAAAATGTTCTCCATTGTCAAAAAATCCAGCAGCTAGGTGAGGATAAAACGATGGTGATTGTGGCTGTGATATTTATTATAACATTAGCAAACAGAGTAGGAAGAAGGTTTGATAATCCAGAGGCTGCATCGCCAACATAGATTGTTGCAAGGTAGTACTAGTAACTTAAAACGTTTATTTATTTTGAAACAAGAAAAAAAAACTGAAATGAGAAAAAGACCTTGAAAACTATCGAAAAATAATTAGATTGAGCTCAATTTTCCTCATTCATGACAAGACATGTCAGACATAGTTGCTCAGAATTATTTTACAGATTGTAGTTGTTTCTATGACAAAACAATAAACTGCTATCAAGTAAATGGGTTCGGGATGTAATACTTGTTATATCTATATAAATGAAAGTCAATAGGAACTGACCATTTCCTAAGTATCGAAACCGTTTAAAGATACCTAATTCAATACGTTTAAAAATAACTAAAATGTGTTCTATGTTAAATTTTATTAAACCACAATTTTTGAAGACTTCAAAATATACCTAGAAACATGGCACTTAAATTATGGTCATGAGCTTTTTCGGATTGACTGATTTGACATTAGTTGACTTCAAACAAGGAGATATCTTACATCGTACACAAGCATTGTATGGACTCCATGATCCCAAAAGAATACGGAATGCAATAGCGCCAAGTCTAAAGGCTTGGTGATCACAATAACATACTTTAATGAAAATATACAATAAAGTTAATATTTCTTATGAACAATGATCTGATGAATAAATGCTCGTACTGGTATTTTCCGACCTTCTTATATTTCTATAATTACATACCTAGAAGTGTATGCAAAATTGAAACAAAATTAAGTCTTAAAACATATAACTTACCGTATTCACAGGGGCAGATGCTATCATAAAAATAAGAATTACACAAATATATATCCGTTTTACTTCCTCTTCAATGGCCACCTTTACAGTGTCAAAAGAAGAACAGTTGAGGAGTCTGATGAAAAATACTAACACATTCTAGGTTTAATGAACACTTCTACAAAGCCAATAGCTGTGAACTTGTATAATATGATTTTCAATTATATTAATATTTCACGATCATTTGTTGTGCACGAAATAATGTTTTATTCCGTAATTTCAAATAAATTCGAAATTGTAAGTTGGTAAGACAAGCGAGTGCAACCAGGCAAACATACAACATAATAATATAACACTGATTCCATACGCTATCTCATTGAAAAGCCCGCTGTTATCTTCTCAATATGTCTTAGACACGAAATTTGTCAATGATTTTAAGTCTACATGGTCTTTTGGCTGTTGTCTCAGTAAATGAACTTACATCAACACGATTGGCGACATTATAAGCATTTATGTAGGAAGAAACTTAATAATGTAAGTAAAATCAATATGATGTCAATTTCTGACAAAATCAAATCAATAAAATTCGTAGTAAATAATTACAAAAGCAGTCGCTGAAAATATTACTTTTCAACTCTGAGCATTTTCATACCTTTTATCGGATTTTATTGAAATACATTACAGTTTATATTTAAGAAATCGATCTCACTACACTCGAGATCAATCCGGAATGACAGACGGAACTTTCTTATTGCAGTTCGACATCTTAAATCATTATGGTTAATTGTAGAATCTTTTACTATTTCTCTGTTTACAGAAATGGATTCATTAGAGCAGGAAGAACATTTTACAGAGCATTCACTGCAGTATTTGAGGGAAAGACAGTATAGTAAGATCAATAGCTTGTCACAAGTGACAAATACAACTAAATAACGAGAACTAAAAGAAAGAATTATTTTACATGAAACTTAAACAACATGTAAAACATTTATATTTTTCTACAAAACCATTGTCAATTTACTCATATTATGTATTGAATTCCGGAAAGGGACTTAATGAAGGGGCCGCCCGTTCTAGACAGTTCAACGCCTTTAAAAACTTGCCATTTTTAAAAAGCTGTCACATGTCTTCGGTTTGGTGCATTTGCAACAATGTCCCAGTGCTTAAACTTTACATTACTAGGCTATACATCGTTTTTGACAATTGTTTATTTTTATTTCTTCACAAATGTCATTCTTTTTAATGGGGGATAACTCTTTTAGAATGTTTAAGTATCCAATTCTACGAGACAGAAATGTATTGGAAAGATATCTTATTTGTAGAGATTTTGTTCGTTTACTAAATATTTCTGTGGTTTTGTGATATACTGCTAAACCATTAACCACTACATCAGTTGTTAACCTTATCCAAACATATGCAGAGAGCACAACTGATGTCATAATGACCAAGGTCAAGGTCACACTTAGAGGTCAAATAATAAGTAGCTTAAATTTGTGCCTGCTCAATATCTTTTCAACCACTGGAAGGACTTAGTTACCTCATCCGAGATCAAGGTCACACTTGAAGGCCAAATATGATGACCACAACATTTAAATTCCCTTGTGTTAATGCTGAATTTAGGGTTATTAACATTCTTTTGTGATAAATCTAATATAGAACTTTGGATGTAATAAACTCCATATATTTAAATTTTACACTAAATTACGTTTACAGTGGTATGTTTTTGTTTAGTTTATTCTTGATGGTAAGATTAACAGCCAGAAAGATTTATTTTATACGTGTTAAGGCCTATCGATGCACCCAGACAGACCTGGCTAGAATAATAGCAGACCTGTTCACGAGATTTTTTCTGTTCGTACTGGTCATTCCCAATTATACAGACCCCAAGCAAACAAAAATATAGGTGTATAATATATTTTATAAATTATTAAATACATAATTGCATTCCTTCACAAGCACGTTTTCTGTCAATTCATCGACTAAAACTACACACCGTAATTTAGTTTGAGGACATAGAATGTATAAATAATATAAGATATTGAAATGTAAGACAGAAGCTCCATACAAGAATAGACAGCCTGAAAGTATTTTACCACAGTGTAACAAGTGAAAAATGTCAATTATGGAAGTAACTGTCATAGTCATATATATCAGTATAACAGCGTAAAGTTTTTAGAAAAAAATCAAATAACAACATTCCATGAATAAAATATTACTGTTCGAGTCTGAGCGATATCATAGCTCTTCTAAGATTTTGACAGAATATATAGAACGTTAATTGCAGTTTCTATCACGAAACCTCCTGCTCACATCTCTCAAAGGTCAGTCTATATTTACGAAATTACCGCCAGAAGAAACAAACTTCCTTATTACTGGCTTTAAAATGTAGCCTTACATCTTACCATAGCACGACAAATTGCAGAATCTATCTCACCTAAAAAAGATCTGTTAGTGCAGACAGAACATTTCATAGGGCATTCACATCAGTATCAGAAACAAACAACACCACAAATAAACCACTGATGTTTGACCGATCCATCAGGAATTTGTTGGTTAAACTATAACGAGTTCAAGAATGCAAAAAAAAGAAGGTGTTTTAATATATATTGACAGTGTGTCAACGTAGATTAACGTCACATAATTCTAGTAATTGAAGAAATTTATATTTTCAATAAGAACAATATTCAAAAGTTACAAGAAATACCTTGCAAAATGCAAAACAATTATATGTTATGTTGTACATTTGTTTCATTATTTCTATTTACAAACAACTCTGTCTAAAGGAGGAAATCGACCTAAAATATAAACAATTAGAAAGTCATTTAATAAGATATTAATCATTGACATTAAATTTATTTCTTTATACATTTCTACCTCGTAACAGTACAAAACAATGAAATTGAAAGAAGAAAAGCAATACCTCTATTTATATGTCAAGGCGATATCAGTTTGTCAAAAAGTGTAAATGATAGAAAGATAGTTGACATTCGTTGTGAACTGTTATAGGAAATCCAAATGCAAAGTATGCACTTGTCTCCCGTATCTTGTAAGTATTCCTCTCTAATTCACCTTACAGTCACAACCACATATTATACGTGTATCGCAAAATATGTCTTAGAAGTGATCGGTGATTTACTGATATAAGAAAAAGCATTTTTTTATTTTCATATTGAGTTGCCTCTTTTATCTGACATATTCCATTTCAAGACAAACAAGTAATAGAAACTGAGAACAATGAATCAAACGGGATTATGAATTTTTATCTAGCAGATCACTTTGATGTAATATTTTATTTCTATTATGGATTAGTATATAGGGAAATGTCGATTATTGCCTTTCATGTTGGTTAACCTATGATAAGTTTAAGAATACCGAGATGAAATTATTATATTTGGAAAAGAAATCAGACAAACAGCATTCCTTTACGAAAGGAATTAGTTTTAATGTTATAACAAGCACGTATACAAGACAAGAAATTTACGACATTACATTAAAAAGGTAAAATTTGTACAAACGTCTGGTTCACTTCCCAGCCCGAGACAGTGCGAAAATTGGGGTACCGGTTCCCTTCCAGGAGCCACGCGACCTTTGGGATGGACGACGGGAAAGGCGATTCCGGTTTATAGAGATATACCTTTTTTCTCATTGTCATTGTCATTCTCAGTGTCATCTACACTTTAATTTTCTCCTTCAGTGACAGACATGCTAATTATCTTTATAATGTTCGTAGTATCGCCATTTCTTAACAGTTAACAAACAGCAACACTATTTGTAAATTTCAAAATAATTGTTGACATTTAATAACGTAGTCAATAAAGGCTTGAAAAATAGTTCCTGGGTATCATTTTCAAATAAATTTGTTTATTCTGTTTCTTATCTGGCTTATGTCATGTTATGAAAAGCCAGAGTAGTAGGATAAGACAAACATGATTTAACCTGCGGACAAATATGTCTGTTTGTTATTTGGATACATTGTAAAGGTTTAAATAAAAAATACCGTAGTAGCAGAAGAGAGAGCACAGGCACGAACGTTGTTTTACTGTTTAGATGTGTTTGTCTGTAAGGATAGGAATAGGAAATAAAACAAGCGGTCTTTGCAGTAAGGAGGTTTCTGTTAAGATGTGTTTAACAAAGGTTTTTTGCTGTATTACATATTGAAGCCATGTAGTTACATTGAAACACAAATACAATTTAAGAGAACGTCTGTTAAACTTCCAGAATCATTTTGAAGAATTCCTTACAGAACAGCAAGATGCATTTGTCATTATCAGCATAATTTACTATCAAAGGCACGTATGAAACCTTAATCATTCCTGTGGGAACTGTTATTACGTGACTTTGAGCAAAACATGGAAACATCTTAATGCGTTTTTGAATGCGGTCTTTCCTATTTGTTTTTGTTTATCAGAGAGGATGGTTTATTTTATATGGAAACGTGAATAAGGAGTGTTCGCTATTTAGTCAGTAAAATTTCAGTGAACACCCCTCCGAATATTAAATGGTATTGTCCAAATTAAATGATGGACCAGTCCATTATAGAAAATTAGCAGGGTAAGGGTTAAATCAAATATCATGTCAACAGCCAACAGTTGTGCTTACAATTGTTTTGTTGAGGACATTGAAGGCATATAAGAATTTTAACTGAAGTATTTATGTTTTAGAAAACTGCGGGCACAGTAAAATAAATCAAGCACTACTGGCAATGTTACACATGAACTAATATTGTCACACCCATAAAGGGTTGGGAGTAAAAGGAGTGAACTAATAATCCTGTCTACTATGTTAACCAAATACACAAAATCATGGAAAATCATCACGGGCGGGCATTATAAATAGTATTTCATTCTGCATCCGAACGATGTTTCTTTGAAACGTAATTATAATCAATGCCACTAAAAATACAAGACGAATTTTTGATGCATGGCATCAAAGAAGCCGCAATTTCTTTGTTCCTTAAAATGTCTTACACGTATAAATAAGGAAGATGTCTATGAAGTATAATGCTAAGTAGAATAAATGATTATAAAATTGGACCATGTAAAATTATGATTGGTGCACGGTGATGTTAAGATTCTATATCTTCAATGCTTCAGACTTATACTTCATTTATTCACGACGGGTTGAAATATCAGCCAATTAACCTTCTGCATGCCATACAAGAAACCAAAGGCAATATCTTCGAAATTGTTCTTACACTCAAACTAGATGACCTTGGGCAACATGTCGAGCCCATCAGGTGTCAAAAGGACTAACAGCATCGAGTTTTGACCTTTGACCTCTAAGTATGACTTTGACCTTTTAGGTAGTGGTCTTGGAGTTGCACATGACATTGTCTCATTGAGGCAAACATTTATGCCAAACAACAACAAAAAAGATTGCATTATGCATGGCAAAGTTACAACCCGGACAAGATCTGACATGACCTATGACCTCCAACTGACGTTAACCTTTGAGATGGGAATCTGGGGTTTGCGCAGGACACTTCGTCTCTCAAAGTTGAAACTGCAAATGACAATATCATAATGACGACAAAAATGTAAAAAGCACCTTGAAACGAAAGGTTAACATTACTGAAAATACCTTTCATTATATGCTTTAAAATATTCAAGAAAGCTAAGAAACTTCGAGCCGGCTGCCCCAACGCTAACTTTACCCTCATCTTTTCATTTATTTTTATGTTTGTATGTTTTAGAGAGCAAGCAGGGTTAGTGGATTCAAAATGATTCAAACAGAAGGGTGTCCGTCCCCCTTAACTTTCTTGATTTACAATGTAATAACTTTACTTTGATCGCAGTTTAAATTGGTGTGTACATATTAATATTAGATTGCTGTATACCACAATCTAAAGCATACACCTCTTATATTAGAAAGCAAAACAATTGAATATAATCCACGCGCAACAATATTAACAAACATATTTCTGTCTTAGATCCAATAATAGGGAAAAGTTTTGTCAATATAAACGAAAATATAATATTGAAGTAACTCAGTTATGGTCAGTAGTCTGGTGGATGTTGGGTGCTGGAGCGGTAAGGGAGAAAGAAAATATTAAACGATTAAAACGATACAAAATACAAATCAAAATGAACAAAATATTCCAATTCCTTGTTTCCGCCAGCGCTTCTTGAATTGAACTCCGGCCTATGCGACCAGTATATTTCCACTTTCGAACTATTTTAAAGTCTCGTACAGATTTCTAGGCTTTCCCTAAGAGAAATGTAACACAATATAAACTTGTGTATCGTCTATTAACAAACATACCATGTTAAACCTACAACTATATACACAACGAATTCCATAAACGACAGCGTCCTGCTTACTGCCTACTGCTTACTGCCTACTGCCTACTGCTTACTTCCTACTGCTTACAGCGTCCTGCCTACTGCCTACTGCCTACTGCTTACTTCCTACCGCTTACAGCTTCCTGCCTACTGCCTACTTCCTACTGCTTACAGCGTTCTGCCTACTGCCTACTGCTTACAGCGTCCTGTCTACTGCCTACTGCTTACTTCCTACTGCTTACAACGTCCTGCCTACTGCCTACTGCTTACTGCCTACTGCTTACTTCCTACTGCTTACAGCGTCCTGCCTATTGCCTACTGCTTACTTCCTACTGCTTACAGCGTCCTGCCTACTGCCTACTGCTTACTTCCTACTGCTTACAGCGTCCTGCCTACTGCCTACTGCTTACTTCCTACTGCTTACAGCGTCCTGCCTACTGCCTACTGCTTACTGCCTACCAAAAGAAAAAAAGAAAAGTCTTGTTCTCCAGAACTACATGACCCAGAGGTTAGATATTTTGCATGTAGCATTACCTAGTGAACCTATATCATCCCCCCCCCCCCCCCCCCCCCCACAATCGCTGGGACTTACCAATTTTTACATAGAATTATATAGGAAAAACTTTAAAAATCTTCTTCTCTGAAACCATAAGGCCCAGAGCTTAGATAGTTTGCATGTAGCATTACCTAGTGGTCCTTCTAGCTACATACCAAATAGACTTCTACCAAATTTGTTCACATCATGACCCCCGGTGGCAAATAGGCCCCGCCCCGGGGCTTATCAATTTTACGTAGAATTATACATGTATAGGGAAAAATTCAAAAATCTTCTTCTTTGAAACCATAAGGCCCAGAGCTTAGATATTTTGCATGTAGCATTACCTAGTGATCCTTTACCAGGATTATTCAAATTATTATCCTTGGGTGAAAAGAGGCCCCGTCCCGGGGGTCTAAAGTTTCACGTAGTCTTATGTATATAGGGAAAAACTTTAAAAAAAATTTTTTGTTTGAAAGATCAAGGCCTAGGCCTTTGATATTTGGTATGTAGCATTGTCTAGTGGTCTCCCCTAACAAGATTTTTCAAAGTATGCCCCTTGGGTGAAAAGATGCCCCGCCCCTGGGGTCACTTGTTTTACATAAAGAAAAGGCCCTTAAAACTCTGCAATGCTTGAGTCTAGAGCTCACAAACTAATAGAGAGTTTGGACCTGAAAAGTAGATGACTTTGAAATCAAAGGTCAAGGTCGCTGTGACCTTTAGTTCCAAAAAAGCCTATAACTCTGCAAAGCTAGGACCCTCAAACTTAGTAGGGATGTTTGTACTGACCCGTAGATGACCCTGAAGGTAAAGGTTATGGTCAAGGTGAATATGACTCAGGTGAGCGATGTAGGGTCATCATGGCCCTCTTGTTCTTTTTATACGTCGGTCTGACAAGGCAGGACGTATTATGGGATCAACCACGGTGGGAAGTTGTCCGCTCCCTAAGCCCAACAGTTTTTATCAGATCCTCATGAAACTTGGTCACAGGCATTTCTTTGAAAACCGTGTGAGATGGCTTTAAAAACTATTTTGCACCTTTACCATAAGTCATTGGTCCCTTTTTTGCATTTGTATGTTTGTTGCTCTCTGTATGTGTATTATTTGCATTCTTTACTTATTTAGTCACTTACCCTCTGATGATGTGTTGCTCTGTCTCTGTTTCATCGTGGGAGTCTATGGGAAAATCAAAATTTTGAAGGAAGTTTAGCTGAGGTTTTAAAGCCCGGAGGGAAACCTTGGGTCTTCCTCCACCATCAAAAGCTGGAAGAGTCACTACATGACCTAAAGTTTATCGGTGCGACTCTAAAAGAGCCACACCTCCAAAAGACTTCCAGATTTATCAGTTGCAATTTATTAATGGTATACTATACGTTTCATTATTTGAACCAAGACTTTACTGTATTTTATACAGACATACGAGGTAAGGAAATAACGTCAGATTTTCAAACATGTTGGAATTGAATCACCCTGAATCATTGCATGAACTACATGATCCCTAAGGACTAAAGACTGCAATACCACCTAAAGCTTTGATGTTCTGATTGCAATATACAACACAGTAAACATTTCTTATGACCAATGATCTGGTACCTTAAACTGCATGTACTTGTGATTTCAGACATTCTTTTCATTTCTTTATTATTACATTCATTAAAATGTATGCAAATGTCAAAAAAGAACAAGTTTTAAAACAAAAATATTACTTAATGTATTCACCGGGGCAACGCAATGCTTTATCTTTTCAATCGACACCGTAACAATGTAAACAACATTTTAGATGTTTGATGAAAAATACTTATATTTTGTTAGTTAATAGAGCACTTCAACAATGTTAGTAGCTATGAACTTGCAACATGATTTGCAATTATACAACATTTTCACTACCGCCTAGCCATGACGCAGGAAAAACTGTAAGCCTCCACCAGATAGTTTTAATATTGCATTACGATTTCATAAGACGAGCGTAGTAAGGCATAGAGTGTAACAAGATAAACTAAAAGCGTAATAATGTTTTACTGATTCAATACTCTGTTATCAGCTAAATATGTTTACTGATTCCATACTCTGTTATCAGCTATATATGTTTACTGATTCCATACTCTGTTATTAGCTAAATATGTTTTTGACAATTTCTGACAAATTCAAACCATGTATCTGTGTTATTTGCAGGAAAACTATTACAAAGACAGTCTCTGAAAATATTACTTTTCATCTCGGCATGCTGATACATGTAATCGGATCTTGGTAAAATACATTACAGTTTAAAGTCAAGAAATCAAGCCAGCTCAGTTCAGTCGAGATTTACAAAATTAATGCCAGACGGGACTTCCATTTTGTAGCTCGACATCTTTAAACATCTTGGATAACAGTTAAAGATAAAAGGTAAGCCTAAGGGTAGATTTTCTGGAAGCACAGAGCACCCCAAACACAGCCATAGGGTCATGCATCGCAAAGTAGGCCCACAACAAAAAGATGCTGTAACGGAAAAATATTGAAAAAACCTCTTTCTCTCTTTACAAATATAGCTTCATTAGAGCAGATAGAACAATTCATAGGGCATTCACTTCAATATCTGAAGCAACACCAGAACCAACACTAGCTTTTGAGACGTGTCATTTACTAATAACAATTAAATTTGTTGTTTCCGCGTCTTTAAACTGTTCTCCATTGTCAATAAATCCAGAAGCTAGGTCAGGATAAATGATGGTGATTGTGGTTGTGGTATTTATTATAGAAATAACAAACAGAGTAGGAAGAATGTTTAATAATCCAGAGGCTGCATCATCAACATGGATTGTTGCAAGACAGTACTAATAACTTCAAACGTACCGTTCATTTATTTATTTATTTCTTTATTTTGAAACAAGAAACAAATCTGATATGAGAAAAAGATCTTACAAACTATCAAAAAAAATTAGCTCAATTTTTCTCATTCATGATCAGACATGTCAGACATAGTTGCACATAGTTATTTTATAGATTGCGGTTTGTTTTCTATGTCAAAACAATAACAGTTATCAAGTAAATAGGTTTGGGAAATAATGCTTGTTATATTTATATGAATGAAAGTCAATAAGGACTGACCATTTCCTAGGTATCGAAACCGTTTAAAGATACCTAATTTAATACGTTTAAAAATAACTAAAATTTGTTAAAATTTTTATGGAAAATTTGATTAAACCACATTTTTTGGAAACTTCAGAATATACTTTGAAAAATGGCACTAAACATTATGGTCATAAGTTTTTTTCTGCTAAACTGATTTGACATTAGTTGACTTCAAACAAGGAGCACGACCGTAAGCGTACTTACAACGTACAGAAGCATTCTATGGGCTCCATGATCCCAAAGGAATAAGGAATGCAATAGCACCAAGTCTAAAGGCTTTAGTGTTCCCAATAACATATTTTAATGAAAATATACAATACAGTAAATACTTTTTATGAACAATGATCTGGTAACTAACTGCATGTACTGGTACTTTCCGACCTTTTTACATTTCTATATTTACATACATTTGAGTGTATGCTAAATGTAAATACAAAGAAGTCTTAAAACATATTACTTACCGTATTCACAGGGGAAGATGCTGTCACAAAAATCAGAATTTCACAAATATATATCCCTTTTACTTCCTCTTCAATGGGCACCTTTACAATGTCAAAAGCAGAACAGTTAAGGTGTTTGATGAAAACTACTAACACATTCTAAGTTTAATGAACACTTTTACAAAGCCAATAGCTGTGAACTTGTATAATATGATTTGCAATTATACAAATCTTTTTACGATCATTTCTTGTGTGCAAAATAACTTTTAGCCACGTATGTTTTATTCAGTAATTTCAAATTTATTAGAAAGTTTGAATATCGCATTGCATGTTGGTAAGACAAGCGAACAAACAACATAATAATATAATACTGATTCCATACTCTGTCTCATTGAAAACCCGCGGTTATCAGCTCAATATGTCTTAGACACGAAATTTGTCAATGATTGGTATGAAGTCTACATGGTATTTTGGCTGCTGTCCCAGCAAATGAATTTGCATAAACATGGTTAGCGGCATTATAACCATTTATGTAGGAAGAAACTTACGAATGTAAGTAAAATCAATATGATGTCAATTTATGACAAAATCAAATCTATGATATTCGTAGTAAACAATTACTAAAGCAGTCGCTGAAAATATTACTTTTCAACTCTGAGCACTTTCATTTCTCTTATCGGATTTTATTGAAATACATTACAGTTTGATCTCACAACACTCGAGATCAATCTAGATTTACAAAATTACTGATAGATGGAACTTTCTTATTGTAGTTCGACATCTTAAATCATTATGGTTAATTGTAAAATCTTTTTCTATTTCTCTGTTTACAAGGATAGATTCATTAGAGCAGGTAGCACATTTTACAGGAGGCAAAATCAGTAAGGTCACTAGCTTGTGTCAAGTGACAATTACAACTAAATAACGAGAACTAAAAAAAAAGAATAGTTTTACATGAAATTTAAACAACATACAAAACATTTATATTATTCTACAAAATCATTGTCAATTTACTCATATATGTATTGAATTCCGGAAAGGGACTGCATGAAGGGGCCCCACTTCTGGACAGTTCAACGCCTTTAAAAAGTATTTAGTTTTATACATTTGCAACGATGTCCCAGTACTTAAACTTTACATAACTAGGTTAAACATCGTTTTTGACAATTGTTTACAAATGGCATTCTTTTTTTAAAGGGGGATAACTCCTTTAGAATGTGTTAAATATCCAATTATACGGGACAAAACAGTAAAAATGTATTGGACAGATAGGTTGTTTGTAAAGATTTTGTTCGTTTACTTAAATTTCTGTGTTTTTTTTATATACTGCTAAACCTTAAACCCCTAAAAAGATTTTCATAAAGTAACATCAAATAACCTCATCCATTAATGTGCTGAGCGCACAACTGGCTGGCGTCATAATGACCAATGTCAAGGTCATACTTAGAGGTAAAAACATCAAAGTAGCTCAAATTTGTGCCTGCTCAATATCTTTTCAACCACTGGATGGACTTTCATTAAATTAGAATTAGCTATCAACAAAATCAAGACAACTCGCACAGTGTACACCCTTAGTTACCTCATCAAAGATCAAGGCCACACTTGAAGACCAAATGTTATGACAACAACATTTAAATTTCCTTGTGTCAAGGCTGTGTCTAGAGTTATTAATCTTCTTTTGTGATGGCTCTAGTATAAAACATTGAATATAATTAACACCAGATACATATATTGAACTTTTACACTAAATTACTTTTACAGAGTGATAGATGGTACTAGATCAATTAACTGATTTTGTTCTGTTTATTCTTGATAGTAAGATTTACAGCCAGAAAGATTTATTTTGTATATGTTAATGATGCACTAGGAAGGTCTGTCTAAATAATAGCAGACCTGTTCATGGATTTCTTTTTCTGTTCATACAGGTCATTCTCAATACAGACCCAAGGCAAACAAAAATATAGGTGTATAATATTATTTTATAAATTATTTAATTGGTAATTCCATACATTCACACGTACTTTTCTGTCAATTAATCGACTAAAACTACACACTGTAATTTAGCTCGAAGACATTGAATGTATAAATAATATAAGATATTGATATGTAAGACAGTAGCTCCATTCAAAGATAGACAACCTCAAAGTATTTTACCACTGTGTAACAAGTGAAATATGTCAATTATAGAAGTAACTGTCACAGTCACGTATATCATTATAACAGCGTAAAGTTTTTGGAAAAAATCAATTAACAATATTCCATGAATAAAATATTACTTTTCGAGTCTGAGCGATATCATAGCTCTTCTAAGATTTTGATAGAATAGAACGTTAATTGCAGTTTCTATCACGAAACCTCCTGCTCACATCTCTCAAAGATCAGTCTATATTTACGAAATTACCGCCAGAAGAAACTTCCTTATTACTGGCTTTTAAATGTAGCCTTACATCTTACCATAGCACGACAAATTGTAGAATCTATCTCACTTAAAATAGATATGTTAGTGCAGACAGAACATTTCATAGGGCATTCACATCAGTATCAGAAACAAACACCACCACAAATAAACCACTGATGTTTGACCGATCCATCAGGAATTTGTTAGTTGAACTATAACGAGTTCGTTGTGGCTGTAATATATCCTTACGACAAATTGTCAACGTAGATCAATGCAACATGTTTCTAGTATTTGAACAAGTGTATTTTTAATAAGAACAATATTCAAAAGTAACAAGAACTACATTGCAAAATGCAGAACAGTTATACGTTAGGTTTTACATGTTTCATTACTTTTATTTACAAACAAACCTGTCTAAAAGGAGGAAATTGACCTAAAATATAATCAAAAGCTAACACAGCCGTGAACGATGTGTCTAAGAAAAAAATGTTTGTTATATACGTATGGATGACAAAATGAAGTACGTATGGATGACAAAATGAAGTACGTATAGATGACAAAATGAAGTACGTATGGATGACAAAATGAAGTACGTATGGATGGCAAAATGAAGTACGTATGGATGGCAAAATGAAGCACGTATGGATGGCAAAATGAAGTACGTATGGATGGCAAAATGAAGCACGTATGGATGGCAAAATGAAGTACGTATGGATGGCAAAATGAAGCACGTATGGATGACAAAATGAAGTACGTATGGATGGCAAAATGAAGCACGTATGGATGGCAAAATGAAGTACGTATGGATGGCAAAATGAAGCACGTATGGATGGCAAAATGAAGTACGTATGGATGACAAAATGAAGTACGTATGGATGACAAAATGAAGTACGTATAGATGACAAAATGAAGTACGTATGGATGACAAAATGAAGTACGTATGGATGACAAAATGAAGTACATATGGATGACAAAATGAAGTACGTATGGATGGCAAAATGAAGTACGTATGGATGACAAAATGAAGCACGTATGGATGGCAAAATGAAGTACGTATGGATGGCAAAATGAAGTACGTATAGATGATAAAATGTTGTACGTATGGATGGCAAAATGAAGTACGTATGGATGACAAAATGAAGTACGTATGGATGACAAAATGAAGTACGTATGGATGGCAAAATGAAGTACGTATGGATGGCAAAATGAAGTACGTATGGATGACAAAATGAAGTACGTATGGATGGCAAAATAAAGTAACAACTCAATATGTATTGAAGCTGTTTTCGGATAGTCAAAATAAAGTGTTTACAAATAATCAAAGGGGATAAAAACAAGGGCTCTAAACACGATACTGATAAAAAGTATCAATCTGAAATCAATTACTTCAGCAGAAAAATAATTTCACTTTGAAAGTCACTTCTATGTAGTACCTCTATTTATATGTCAAGACGATATCAGTTTGGCAAAAAGTGTTTATAATAGAAACATGGATGACTTTCGTTGCGAACTGTTACAAAAAATCCAAATACAAAGTATGCCCTTGTCTCCCGTATCTTTTAATGTATTCCTTTTTTTATTCTTTTCTTATTTTTTGGACAATTTACATTGCAGTCATAATCACATATCCTTCCAAACACAATATACGTGCATCGCGAAATATGTCTTAGAAGTGATAAGTTATTTGCTGATGTAAGAAAAAGCATTTTAATTTCCATATTGAGTTGCCTCTTTTATCTGACTTTCCATTTCAAGACAAAACAAGTAATAGAAACTGAGAACAATTAATCAAACGGGATTATGAAATTGTTCTAGCAGATCAGTTTGATGTAATATTTTGTTTCTATTATGGATTAGTATATAGGGAAATGTCGATTATTGCCTTTCATGTTGGTTAACCTATGATAAGGTAAGAATACCGAGATGAAATTATTATATCTGGAAAAGAAATCAGACAAACAGCAATCCCTTACGAAAGGAATTAGTTTTAATCTTTTAACAAGCGCGTATACAAGACAAGACATTTACGATATTACATTATGAAGGTAAATTTGTACAAACGTCTGGTTCACTTCCCAGCCCGAGACAGTCCGAACAGTGGGGTACCGGTTCCCCTCCAGGAGCCACGGGTATGGACGACGGGAAAGGCGATTCCGGTTTATAGAGATATACCTTTTTCTCAGTGTCATTGTCATTCTCATTGTCATCTACACTTTAATTTTCTCCTTCAATAACATATTAACTATCTTTATAATGTTCGTAGTATCGCCATTTCTTAACAGTTCAACAAACAGCAACACTATCTGTAAATTTCAAAATAATTGTTGACATTTATTGACGTAGTCAATATAGGCGTGACAAATATTTCCTAGGTATTATTTTCAAACAAATTTGTTTATTCTGTTTCTTATCTGGCATATGTCATGTTATGAAAAGCCAGAGGAGAAGGATAAGACAAACATGACTGTTTGTTATTTGGATACATTGTAAAGGTTTAACTAAAAATACAATAATAGCAGAAGAAAGAGCACAGGTACGAACGTTGTTTTACTGTTTAGATGTGTTTGTCTGTAAGTACAGATAGTGCTTGACTCCCTTTTCATGCTACCATTGCTATAATTATATTTGAATTGCTGGATAAATAATAGGATTTGGGTCATTTATGGACGATTTGGGATAATTACATTGATAGCTGGATCCCAGCACCATACATTATGTTGTATACAATAGTTAAAGGGAACCAACTTTTTGTTAAAGCAAGTACCCATTGTGAAATACTATGTACAAATTTGGACCAATCAGAAACAAGTTCTATAAATAGCATCAACCAAAGCTCACGTCTGCTACGGTAAAATAGGTAGATGGATGACAGAGAGATCATTCTGTATCCAGCTATCGAAGAAGACTCAACGAGGATTCAATTAATAATTTATCCCAGAACCTTGATAAGAAAGTTATTGCAACTACCCTATTTCTAAAAAGAAGACGTTTGAAGTTCATAGACTAAAGAAGAGTTGCAGGATTTCAAAAAGGTTTCGAGCTATAGGGCCAGCACATAGGAATTTTACCTTAACGGTAGTTCAATGCTATAGACGATAGCAGATATAGGCTTAGCATCGGAAAGTTGAGACAGAAACCCAGAGTTTGGTAATCTACGGAGAGAGTAGGAGAGTTCCTGCTTATAGACGGTTCAGCGTTATTGGCGAAGTACAGCATCGGGGATATACCTATGTAGTAGTTGAATGCTACATATGATAGCATATAGGCGCTGAGCATCAAGGAGTCAGGGCAATCATACAGCGTTGCAGCTTCAATTAAATGGACAGAGGCCGAGCATCTATGCGATAGGACTCGTATGTTGTTGATTCAAAGACGATGTCTGACGGGAACTTCAACAAAAGGACCAGTCAAGTATAGAGTCTCAAGCCTATAGGAGTTTGAGCTAATTATAAATAATTCAAGATTGCTAGTTTGAAACATTTAGTGATTTGCCTTATCCCTGAAATTATCTAGCTCATAACTGAAATCATTTACGAATCATTGGTACACGAATCATTTAGGCAAGGTAGCCAGAGGAAAATTTATTTATGAGATAATTGGTCTCACCAGCTCTACGTTTTAACAAAGAACATTCTATATCGTTTGACTAGTCTAAGACATAGTCACCTTAGCGATTGTACCAATGTAATTGTTCAAGATATTAAAGGCTTAGGCACTTCCCTGGGTCATATACTCGTATTCTGACACAGACTTTGCAGTTAGGTAGTTTCTGTTAAGATGTGGTCTTTAACAAATGTATGGCTGTATTATATATTGAAGCCATGTAGTTACATTGAAACACAAATTCAGTTTAAGAGAACGTCTGTTAAAATTCCAGAAATATTTTGCAGAATTCCTTACAGAACAACAAGATGCATTTGTCATTATCAGCATGATTTACTGTCAAAAGCACGTATGAAACCTTAATCTGTTATCATATGACTTTGAGCAAAACATGTAAACATCTTAATGCGTCTTTGAATGTGGTTGTTTCTTAGAGAGGATTGTTTTATATGGAAACGTGAATAAGGAGTGTTAGGCTATTATAATTATCGTTTCCAGTGATCGGCAAATATTTGTCCGTTAAATATGATAATTTTTCTTTCTTTCGGATATTCCTGTACATTGAAAGAAGATAATCTATCATTATTGTAAGGATTATATATGACTGCCTGCGTAAGACAAACCCGAGGGACAGCGTGAGATGGAATACCGAGTGTCAGCGAGGTTTGTTGTTAACGCTGTCGCGAGGGCTGGGACAACACATGCCTTACTCAGGCATACATGTTAGATCATCTTTTGTCTACCGTTCATATTATTGCAATAATGTGGTCTTCTACCCGGACAATCTTATCTTTCCCTGCTATGTAGACAAAAAAAAAATGTTACCCGGGTAGGTGATCGCCTTAAGCTACACGTGCGCATATTGGTATCATATTATGACTTCATTGTTTATGAGCGATTTTTAATTTACAATACCTTTGAAAATATTACAATAATATCAACAAAAGGCGAGAAAAATGATCGCGGAACTTAGGTCTATGGTCAAGTTCACGCTTAGAGGTTGAAAGTCAAAAAGCTTGAATTAGTGTCCACACCCTATAAACGATTGTATTCCCCCACTTCCTCTTGCGAGTGATCAAAACAATAAACAGACATGCAAAAGGTAAAAATTGTCTTCAAATTCATTATTTGACTTAACACTGTATGTGTATTTAAGTTAAACGATAAGTCTAACATAAATATGTGTATTTGGTGATGTAATAGATGAAACTGACAGGTAATGTTTTAAAAAATGTTGCCTGATCACACTCATTGCATGAAAATTCACTCGACCAAGTCACGAAACTGATGAATATCACGCCAAATTGATTTGTAATCCAATTATCCATGATGCTATCTGTAATAAGTAGGCATACTTCATAAATATATGTAAATAAAATGTTTCGTTTCTGTTGCGTTTTTGAATGAAATTAATTTTCATCTAGTCGGTGAAAAACATTTACTGTATGCCTACTTGCCAATTTTGATATTTGATCTGAATGCGTATTTGCGAGCGATACTGTATTCCATCTTGTGAGTACAATAGGCGATTTATGTCAGTAAAAGGCGTAAATGAAATAAAAAAATATGCATACAAAATTGTTTCTTTTATCAGTCATCATGTTTATAATGTCATTTAATGTGGAACCCCCATGCGATGCTTGTACTAATCCATTGTGGGTGGAGGTGGAGTGTCTGTGACTTGTTATCCTACTTAATTATACAATTAATTGAATGCTTCAGCGTCGTTTACATGCAAGTGTTCAGTGTTGGTTTTACTCACATATACTATCATAAAATACGAATTAGAAACTGAATGTATACACAGGGTCCCTATTATGTCTTGCAAGAAATTAATCGTCGATTCTCTATGGAAATCACACGAAGAAATGTTACCTTACGATTTCAAAATATCGATGAGATGAGACAGGGGAGGGCTATAGGTTGACCCCCGTCTGTCTGTCCGTCTGCAACAAAATTATAAAAATTAAAAAAACTAGATGCCTACTGGCAACATGTCGAGCCCGCCAGCTGTCAGAAGGACTGTGAGTTGCACAAGACACTCTCTGTCTCAAAAATGACGTAAGTTTTACCTCGTCTTTGTTTCAGTATGATCGGCAAATTCCAACATTTATATCGAAAGCTGTATGTTATTTTGTAAGTATAAATGTATGAGAAATGATTATCAAATCACAGTGGGTAGTCGTGGGTAGGTATTAGACATGTTGCCATATTTATGACCGATACAGAGTTAACAGGCTTTTCCTTTGATTTTATCTGGTGACCTAGTTTTTGACCCCACTTGACTCAGATTTAAAGTCGCCTATAGATTATCAAGATTAATATTAGGTCTCATTACGATATTGTCATACATGTGACCTCTAGAGTGTTCACTTGCTTTTCCTTTGATTTGACTTGGTGTCCAAGTTTTTGACCCATCTGACCCAGATTTGAACTCGATCTAAATATCACCAAAAACACATTTTGAAAAATGTTTCATTAATAAATGGTCATAAATGTGGTCTCTAGAGTGTTAACTTGGTTTTCCTTTGATTTGACCTGGTGACCTAGTTTTTGAACCCAGATGACCCAATGTCGAACTAGTCCAAGATTTTATTGAGGGTAATACTCAGACTAAGTTACATTTAGATTGGACCAAACTGTGATCTTTAGACTGTTAACAACATTTTCCTTTGATTTGACCTGGTGACCTAGTTTTTGAGCTCAGATGACCCAATATCAAACTCGTCCAAGATGCTATTGAGGGTAACATTCTGACTAAGTTTCATTAAGATTGGACAAAAAGTATGACCTCTCAGTGTTAACAGTCAAATTGTTGGCAACGGACGACAACGACGGACACAGGGTAATCACAAAAGCTCACCTTGAACCTTGCTCAGGTGAGGTAATAAACCCTCATTTTTCCTGTAATGGAACTTCTGCTTGTAAAATGGGGACTTATTTCATTCGCAGAAAGTATTTTCAGTAAAATGAGACAAGTTTCGTATTAAAGTCCATGTGTTTATGGCAAATACAGTGCAACCTCTACAGAGCGGCCCTCTGTACAGCAAAAACCTCTTCACAACAGCATCATCAAAATTTCCCATAGCTGAAATTTAACCTCTATAGAGTAACAACCTCTCGACAGAGGACAATATCTGCATCTCCCAAAGACAAAACTAAAATAGAGCTGTTTACTGCGCGACGCTGCCAAGCAAGCGATCCACAAAGGATTAGTGGGTTCAATCTGGCGCCGTTTCACTCCAAATCACCCTGTTTACTCTTAATATTTTCACACCTTATTAATTGCAGTCGCGATTTTATATTTGTTTCAATGGTTTGAAATTCTAGAAAATATAGTATTGTATGCGACACATCGTCGCATTACGGTCTCATTATAGTGAACATTTGTGCCAAGTTATTTCAAAATCCGTTAATGTTATGGCACTGACATGAAAAACAGACCATGTTTCACCTTTAAGTGTCATTTTAAAAAGAAAAAAGAAAATAATAAGATGGGCATTAACTACATATGACCGAGGTTTGTATGTAAACTTTGAGAGAGGTAGGTGCAATAGCATCGAAGTAATTGCATGACAAAATATATGAGGACACATATACAAACAGACCGAACAGACAGACCGCATGGTGACTGCTTTATACCACCCTCCTTCAAACATTGTTTGCGGGTTCTAAATATGAAGAAATACTACAGGAGCATAGGACATAGGAAACGCCGATATTTTATAAAGAAGTCACTCACAAACAGGCATACAGTCTTTTTACCAAACTCGCAAGCACTTGTACAGTAATTAAGCAAGCGTCCATACAGTCAGGAAATAACACCGACTCTTCTTTAATTTACGGTTATAAACAAATTGGAGAATTTATCAATGATTTTATTTTATTTTACTAAACCAGTATTGTTTCTTTATCCACGAAACAGTGCAATTTACATGTAAGTCATTCTTCGAGCAAGAAAATAAGTACTTTTGACGCCGACATTGTATAATTTCTGGACAAAATAAGTGATCAATCGAGTTTTTTCACTATAATTCTACCTGTCATCAGACTAACACATTATATACAGAAACAAATCATGTTTAGCTCCCAATAAAATGTAAATATATATACCTTCAAAGCAAATCAGTCACTTTAAAATGCTGTTTTTCAACTTTTAGCTGTCAGTTTATTGTTTTGATCACTCGCAAGAGGAAGTGGGGGAATACAGTCGTTTATAGGGTGTGGTGTCCATTCCATGTATTCTTAACCACTGGGAAGATATTAATAAACTTTGCATCAATTTTAACCTCATCAAGACGACCTTTAGAGCGGACATATATACTATCTAAACTAAATTACATTTTATATGGTACTGAACCCATTAACTAATTTTATGTCCCCCTCCCCCTCTTGGCAAATGGAGATAAATAGCGATTGAGCTGCCTGTCCGTTTGTCCGTCCGTCCGCACGTACCAGATTGCCTACAGTCCACATTAATGACACGAATTAATTCATACTCACTGACAATCGACACTCCTTGTGGCAAAACATACAAACAGACCTATATATAAATGACATTGACCCTCATATGACCTTCGCCTTCAAACTTAAAACCTTATCTTTAGCCTACAGGCGGCAAGTGATTCTGCCTTTGCGACCAGTGCAAACCAAGATCAGGCTGCACATCCGTGCAGTTTGATCATGGTCTGCACTCTTCGCTATTCTGTTAGTAAATTTTCAGTAAACTGCCCTCTAAATAATAAATGGTATTGCCCAAATTGAGTGAAAGACTTGTCCATTTTAGAAATTTAACAGGTAAAGGTTAATAAACAACATTTTTGGCCATACAACCCACGTAGATGTCCAAGTTTAGTTCATATTCGCATTCAACAAACTTTATCACGATATTTATTTTCTTTTTATATGGGTCATGCCAAAATATACCGACCCAACGCAAATAAAAATAGGTCTATAATATATTGTATACGTTATTTATTTATTAAAGAGATTATTACATTCCTTAACACCCAATTTTCAAATTCATCAACAAAAACTGCACACTGTAGTCCGAGGACATTGAACTTATAAGATTAAGCACGAATAAAAGATATTGAAATGTAAGACAGAGGCTCCATTCAAAGATCTGAGACAGCTTCAGGAGTATTCTTCAGGTGTGTAACACAACATGTGTTAATAAAGAACATTTGAGCCGTGCCATGAGAAAACCAACATAGTGGTTTTGCGACCAGCATGGATCCAGACCAGCCTGCGCATCCGGATTATATATATTTTGCAGTGTTATATGCTGATGTCAATGACACAGATAAAAAGTGGAAGAATTAAGCTGTGAATGGTTCCGCACATAGCCGCGTTAAAGTTGGAAAAAAATCAATTTTCAATATTACATGCATAAAATATTGCTTTTCTAGTCTGAGCGATTTCAAAGTTCTTTTAAGAATTTGATAGAATACAAGGTTGTACTGTTAAATTACAATTCCTATCACGACACTCAAAGATCAATCTATATTTACGAAATTACTGCCAGAAGAAACTTACTTATTATAGGTTTTAAATGAAGCTCTACATCTTACCACAGTTTGACAAATTGCAGAAAAACAAAAAATTGATTTATAAGAGCAGACGAAACATTATATTGGGTATTCACTTCAGTATCTGAAACAAACAACACTACCTCTGGTCACTGAGGTTTGACAATCAGGAATGAGTTGGTTCAAACTATCACGAGTTCGAATAATAATAATAATAATGACGCAAAGAAGAAGGAAATGCTTTGATACATTCTTACGACAAACTGTTAACGAAGTTTAATGACACATGATTCTAGTAATTTAAGAACTGTATATTTCATATATGGACAATATTCAAAAGTTACAATAAAACCTAATTTTTACAAAATGCAAAAAGGTTATACGTTATCTATGTATAGCATGTTTCATTATTTTTATTAACATACACCTCTGTCTAAAAGGGGGAAATTGACCTAAAATATGATCAAACGTTAGCACAGCCATGAACGATGTGTCTAAGAAAACATGTTGTTATATATGGATGTAAGGCAAAGGGGAGTGACAACACTCTAAACACGATTTTTATGAAATGAATGAATCTGAATCAATTAATTAAGCAGAAAAATAATTTATCTTAGAAAGTCCCTAAATGGGATATTAATCACTGGTATTAAATTTATTTCTTTATACATTTCTACCACTTAAGAGTACAAAACAGAGAAATGGAAAGAAGAAATGCAATAGGTTTAGCAAAAAGTGTAAATAAGAGAAACATAGTTGACGTCCGTTGTGTATTGTTATTAGAAATTCAAATTTAAAGTATACACTTGTCTCCCGTATCTTGTAATGTATTTCTCTTCAGTTTTTTTGGACAATTTACCTTACAGTCACAATCACATATCCTTCTAAACACAATATACGAGTAACGCAAAATATGTTTTAGAAGTGATCAGAGTTATTTACTGATATATGAAAAAAGCAAATTTTCTATTTTCATGTTGAGTTCCTCATTTTATCTGACATATTTTCCATTTCAAGACAAACAAGTAATAGAAACTTGGAGCAATGAATCAAACGAGATTATAAAATACGACAAATTTGTCTAGCAGATCACTTTGAAAAAGTATTTTATTTCTGTTATTGACTAGTATATATAGGGAAATGTCGGTGATTGCGTTTCATGTTGGTTAACATTTGATAAGCTTAAGAACCCCGACACGAAATTGTTATATTTGAAAAAGGTATCAGGCATACGGACAAATATATTTTACTTTCGTACAAATATATCTGTTTGGATGCATTGTAAATGTTCAATTAAAAATACCATTATAGTAGCAGAATAGAGAGCGCTTGTACGAACGTTGTTTTACTGTTTAGATGTGTTTGCCTGTAAGGATAGGAATAGGAAATAAAACAAGCGGTCTCTGCAGTAAGGCAGTTTCTGTTAAGATGTGGTTTTTAACAAAGGTTTGGCCGTATTACATATTGAAGTCATGTAGTTACATTGAAACATAAATACAATTTAAGAGAACTTCTGTAAAAATGCTAAAACTTTCTGAAGTATTCCTATTTAAACAGAACTGTAAGATGCATTTGTTATTATCAGCATAATTTACTATTAAAAGCACGTATAAAATGATATGAATTAACAAGCCGTAATTATGCATGCGGTATCGATGAAGTATTTCACACAAAATAAAAATGTCTATGCTTAGATTATCAAAACTTATTCAACACTTCTCTTTTTCATTCTTTTTACAAATGTATGTGTAGAATTTTCAGTATGCCTCTGAATTTTGTAACATTATTAGCCTGTTATCCGCTAACTGCCAGCTTCTCCACTACGAATGATTTCAGACACATTGTGTTCTATCAAATCGTCACAGAGAACGTACGCTCAGTTCGAGGACTGAACTCGCAACCCTTTTGAGCTAAGCGGGAAGACTACGGCTAATGACATTTTACCATACATTAGTAAGCTACTGAGTATTAACTGCAATCAGCATAATATGTCTGAGAAAAATACTCTTCATTATTAATATAAGTCGATAACATCCCAACCATTTTCCCTGTATATTTTTCAAAAAACTTCTCTCCACTCTTATTTGACGTATGTCATTGTATTAAAAGCCAGTAGAAGCACATGACGTTGATTCGAATATAATGTATTCGTCGGGCAATTATGTCTGTTTTTTTTTAAATATATTTGGATACACTGCTTTGGTCCTATTATAGACTGTTGCTTTAAAAGATACCAAGTATTTCATGTTGGCTTCAAGACTTTTTCTCGAAGTTGTTTCAGTTTATCTGTTGTTTTTTTTTCTTGTAGCAGGGACAAAAACATTTGTTTCAAACATTATTCTTGAAACTGTGAGATGCAGTATATCTGCCGGATCACCTGGACATTTTGTCTCCATGTTTGTCTTACATAAATGCTGATAATTATAATGAGTTTCATGATAGTTGTCTAACGTCAAAGAAAATATATTTTGTCGTCTAAATATCATTTTGCTCCACGGACCGATTCTCTCCTCCAACATTAAATCACAATCACTTACATTGAGGAGAGACATTTAACAGTTGTCCACATGACATTCAAATATTACAACATTGGACTGTCCAACAAATAGAAATCACGTATGAATCAATAGGACGTGCTTCGAGTGGCTCTTTTTTTTACCATGGCATGTGACAGATAAGAAAGAGAAATGAGCCGTGCCATGAGAAAACCAACATAGTGCGTTTGCGACCAGCATGGATCCAGACCATCCGCGCAGTCTGGTCAGGATCCATACTGTTCGCTTTCAAAGCCTATTGCAATTAGAGAAACCGTTAGCGAACACCATGGATCCTGACCAGACTGCGCGGATGCGCAGGCTGGTCTGGATACATGCTGGTCGCAAACGCACAATGTTGTTTTTTTCATGGTGCGGCTCAAATGACAACGCACAATGTTGTTTTTTTCATGGTGCGGCTCAAATGACAACTATACTGTGAAAACGCCTATCATCTTATCAACCTACATCAATAATAATGTCAAGTATGTTTTTTTTCTCTCAGACACATTAAGCTGATTACAGTGTGTCCTTGCTGTCTGATAAAGTGGCATATGGTAGCAACAGTAAGATCATAGCGAGAGGTGAGGGCGAACGTAGAATTAAGCGTCACATTATACATTGCGCTCTCATCCTCGAGAGTGTCATTTAGGTGAACCAAACAAATACAAAGAATTACTTGAATGAAAATTCTTACAGTGAAACAGACACTCACTGAACATTTATCTGCGATTTACAAAATGTAACGGTAGCATATTTTTTCTTGTTGTATGCTAAATTATACCAATTAATTGCCTTTTAGGCTTTTACTAGACTTTTTACATAAATGTAGATGACTCCAATTTGTTCTTTGGTGGTTTAACTGGGATCACGTAAAGTAGAATATATATTCAAGCCATGATAATAAATCATGAACTACGAAAACCAACGTTTATATTGCATTATGTGTTGGTAAATTGTTTCAAACAAATTAAAATAAATGCATTGATTTTATTGCAAGGAACACGTTATTTGATACCTCAGTCTAGAATGATGTATTCGTGCTGAACAGAAATAAAAATGCTTTGCCAGACGAACTTGTCCGGTGAAAAAAATGCGTTCATATCAAAATTCATATATTTCTGTTTGCTTTTCACATTACGACATGTTTGTCTTAAGAAAGAGAAAAGACAAATTGAAAATTCTATGCGGCATTCTGTGTTTCTAAAAGAGCTTTTGATATATTTGATTAATCTCTCACACTTACCCTGCATAATTTCTAATATGAACTTGCCCATCTTTCAGTTTGGACAATACCATTAACTGTTTAAAGGGGTGCAAACCAAAATGATACTGACTGAATGGCGAACAGTGCAGATCATGATCAGACTGTACGGACGTACAGGCTGATCTTGATCTGCACTGGTCACAAAGGCAGAATCAATCGTGTTCAGCATAATAAGGGCTAAACAGCAGTCGACCGAAAAATATCGCTAAATGAGTTTTGCAATGTACATAATTTTGCATGTTTGAACTAAAAAACGGAGCTGTTTTTGCCACTGAACTTTTAAAGGCGGTGCCCCATTTTCTTTGTTCGATGCGTTCGTGTTGTATATATGTTTTTACTTGTAGTTTTGTGTAAATTACATCAAAACATTAACTGCTGTGGGGTTGTTGGTTCAGGAGGCTGCGTTCATAGAACATTAGTTTTCCTGCTTGATATATATCCTTGTTTAGTTATATGTTTTTGAAAGGTATTTGAAATATGAATAAAAATCTTGTTCGTTTTTTTTTAAATTCTAGATAGACAGAGAAATTATCTAATGCACTTTGCCTTTTTACTTTTTGGACTTTAGGTTAATTGTTTAGGCTTAGTTAAGACGTTAGGACCTTCGGCGGCTGAGTGGTCATCTTCTGTGACCAGGTGGGCGAATCATTTGCTCTTTACCTACGCGGATCCAAGCCCTTGCTTAGTGCGTCATTTGAGGTAACCAAGGTAAATAATAGCAGACTCGGTTTGATTGCGAGGTAATGGAATGTGCAACATTTCTCACGACCACTAGCAAAAGCTTAGGAGGAACTCTTCACAAAAATATTGAATGGACTCCATGATCCCAAAGGACCAGAAATATAACAACACTGTCCACATCTAGCCGACATTCGAAAGCGTCTTGAGAAGAAACACTTAAGGTCAACATTTCACACTTGACTGAGCAAGTAATAGATACAAGGGTACTGTCAAATGCATCCGAATACCAGTAGGGCGCCGCCATCTTAGACTCATGCATATTCATTACAAATAACCTCTATGCCAATGTGTGTTCGTACGTCTTTAGGTAAATCTATTGTGAAATGCATGTTATTAACAGAAGGCTGACAAGGAACAATAATTCGTTTAGAACTTACCCGTGCATTGAATATTTAATAATGTAGAAAAGAGATTGATATAATGAATATGTATGATCTAAAAATTGACTCCTGCCAAATAATCATGTTACGAAATAGTCGCTGGTTACGTGATGTTTTATAGCTTCAGATATATCTGTACGAAGTGCTTCTTTTCATTTTTTAACCTGTCTAGATCCCTTTCTCGCAGTTAGTAAATGAATATGTGAAATTTTTTTGTGTATATAATATGCAGGTGCTCACTTGTGTTAATCATGTGACATAAGGTAAACTAACAGACTTTCATCATTGTCATATTAAACATCTGTAATATGATGCTAAAATAAGATTTTCATAAAAGACAAATCATTGCATATGCGCTAGAAGGAATCTTTTGGTGTCAGCTAAATCTTGTTCTTCCTAGGTACTGTACATCCCTCAGTATTCCCCGGGGCACCAACGCTCTTCTCTAAAGTTGCCATATGAATTGAACTGTGTATGTGCTATTCTTAAATTTAAACGTCAGAATTCCCTGACAGGTCGATACCATAATAAATCGGCATGTCACGAACAGCTGCTTATTTTGTTGTTGTTGTTGTCGTTTTGTTTTTTTGTTGTTGGTTTTTAATTACCATCTGACATCGGTTTCGCAGATATGAAGAACAGTGCATACGCACATACAATGAATAATATGCTAATGAAGACAAAGACACCGTGTTTTTCTAATAGAATTATTTATAATGCATTTTATATTCAAACAGGCATTCCCTCTTACAGTTAAAAATATTTAATCCCGTACTTAATATTATGATAAAGGCGGGGTGTTTACCTGTGACCAAGTGTCTATTATAAATTTGATTGGTGTTCTGTTTTAAAAATACTAAAAATTCTTCTGTATCACTATCGCAAAATTCATTCACATTTTAGCCTAAAGTCATTTCATTTTTGAAATGTAATACTATTTTCTACTGGCTAAACATTTAGTTTTGTTATTGTGTATGTATCTAAAGTTTACACAATCCGTAGTCGAAGGTTTTCTGTCTTTGGATCTTCGATGTATTTTGGACGAGTAGGTCCTCTAGATCTTTGTCTCGCTCTTGCTTGAAGCATTAGAGCGGCCCGCTCCTTGTTGTTGCTTTGAAGTACGTGACTTCTTCGGTGATGTTGATAGCATTGTTTTCAGTTGTTTTAGCATACTCGTATGATCGGTTATAAGCTTTTCCTGATTTTTCCCGAGGAAATATAAAAAACAATTTGGTCGCCGATCTTTTATCTCTGTATGTATCCCACAAAAGCACAATCTAAGGCTAAAGTTTTCAGTTTTGTTATGAATGATATTATTGAATGTTCACATTGTTTCTCGCATTTAAACTTGTATCTGCTAAATACGGGGTTTAAGTTTGGTTGAACATGCCTTTGAAGTACATCAGCTATTGCTTTTGTCGACGCTTTATCTGTTCTACAGTTAATTGCATTGTATTGTATATCTCCCGTCCTGGTTCTCCAACCCAAAAAGGTACATAAATTACTTTCTCTTTGTCCTCTTTCAAATGACAAAATACAATCGCTTCAGCAAAATCATGTTTCTTCAGGAAAAATTATATATGCGTTTCAGCGTGATCCTGGTCTAGCCGACATAGAGTTATGCGAAAAAATATGAGACAATTCGCTGTAGTTAAATTTTGAGATGGAACTGTATATGAAACAAGATCGATCTAAATTAAGATCTTAAATGCATTAAATTTGAGTGTGAAGTCCCTTTAAGATACAGTATACACGCATAAATGCATGCATACATTTATACATAACTACAAACATATCTACAAACATACATACATACATAACTACACACATATATACATACATACATACATACATACATACATTATTGGTGGGAACTTACGGGTAACACACATAATGTAACAGTGACACCCGTAATTTGCTGCAAATGATTGTCTTTATTTGGGTATTTTTATAGCATATTCGAAATCGGTTGTATAAAATCAAGTGGCTACCAATTAAATATCTGATTCAGTTTTCAGCTAGAAAGTTTAATCCTAGGTGTATTTTAGTCGTTCTGTGCCGTGTTAGTTCACAGTGGTCACCATAAACAAGTACCATTACACCGGTTGTCATCTGATCACATGATTAATCATGTGATAATTGATTAAGTACATTGTACTATATGTAAACAAAGTACATGTGACAGATTTATTGGAGAAAAAGTTCTTTAGTGAAGATGCCGTCAGCTGTTATAATATGTCCTGTGTGTAATGCAAGGTATGTTCTTCTTTCAATTTGATACCATGTTCTTTATCTATTCATTTAATTCCTTTTGCTGAATGTGCACTATAAATGTAGGTCAAACGGTAGCATGGTTATCCGCGGTTATAAATGGTAACATATCTCTTATGAAAACATCCCATTATTTCAAATTACCCGTGTAGGTAACAAACTATATGCACTGACTCTATATGCACTGACTAAACAAATACTCGTAGTTGGTTTATGCGCTTCACGAATACGGGATTGTATGATGTATTCAATGTTATTTCAGGTTGTGGTCAAAGAAACAATTCACATTTAAACACTAGATATACACTAGAGAATAAACATTAATTTCATACATGCATTTATCTTAATATTTTTTTTATTATAACTGTCTGTTTGTATGTCGTTATTTGCGGTATCAGGTATTATAAAACTTTAATGTCCCCTTTCATTAAAAATTGACAATCACATACCAACGTCAAGGAGAACACTTGTGCCTCCTGGCGATGGGGGATGTGTACTTTGATATCAGTCAGTGCCGCCAAACATACAAGATACAAGAAACTTAATTTTACGTCGGATATATAGTATAACGAATAACATTAGCTCATGACCTTTCACGACAAACAAAAGAAAACTGAAATTAACACTAATAAAGCGGCTAAAAGGAAAGATAAGCGGATAATTAAAGCATTTGCGTTACAACGATTAAGAATGACATGGTTATATGGTTAAAAGCAAACAGATATATTTAGCACATATAAGCACAGACCTGTAAAAAAGTGAAGCAATTAAGTAAAAATAAATGGACATATATTACACTACAGTGTGAGTTAGCTGAATAGAAAGTGCTGGATAATAAACATATCAATAAATATATATCTCTTTACTATATTTGAACAAAAAGGCATTATCTATTCATTTCCTGTTAGAATCTTCGTCTTGAACGTAAAAAAGTATGTTTAAAACATCACAATACAACAATCAAAACACTTCAGATCACTTGGCTCTTGCTTACGTTTGAATGTCTAATATGTCCATTCAGTGTACTCGTCCAGCTGACAACAGATAGGCTTCTCTATGGCAAATAGAAAAAAAAGCACAAAGGGCATCAGTGTCTGACAGCAGGGGAAGCAGTCTACAAACAGGCGTGTACATAAAAGCAACAATAAAAGCAAATGCGAAAGAGCATTGCAATAGAAATTTTACACGGCTAGCAAAAACATTCAAAGTAAAAATAAAACAAGCAGTAGTTCGACTAATTCGACGCGATCCTATGGAATATTGAGTTATTTTTCTTATGGGCAATATCTCCACTCGCGACGGTTAAATTGCCCGTCACAAACATAAAACAATCTGACCGTCGAGTTATTTTGACTAAAACAAGCAGGAACAGATGAAGCGATGCAGCTGGGACCTTTCCAGGACAACTTTGTGTACTGATCAACTGTGACAGACTGTTCCACACTCGGACAGCCTCAAAGCGGAATGAATTCTTGCCATACCTTGTTGTCCTTACTTGTGGGGTTTCTGGGATGTTTGAATATGTTAAATCATAATTAGAAGATTTAACCGTTACTATAGATTGGAAATATTGTGGAGATAAGTTGTGTAAACATTTAAAAGTTTCAGCTGCTACCAGAAATGCCATATAAGTGGGTAGTAACTGAAGTTTGACCTAATAAAAGATTTGAAAATTACTAGTCGGGTGCTTTCATTTAAGAATTAACCAAGTCTTTGAAGGAAATTTAGTTGTTTAGCTGCTTTCATGCACAAGTTTGAAATTTAGTTGAAAGCCTAGTATTTTAATCTCTCTTCCACAGATAATAATAACATAAGATGCGGGGATAATACGCTCGTTTGTTTTGTTTTTCAATGAACGAATGTATTTTCGTAGTTTAAAGACAGGTTGACCAACAGAAAATGATCCTCTGAGCCCCGATGTCGATAAAATCATAGAATATATATGGGAATATGTATGGGTCTCCCGGGTGCATACTCCAACTCACGATTCTGATAAAGTTTCAAGTTTATTTATATCTATTTCGAATGGCTTAGACCCATGTGGCAGTACAACAATACATATAAATATGGCGACATGTATAAGAAGTATAATTATATTCTAATGACATATGTAAATTTCTCATATCATTTTAAAAATCTAGAGAGACCAGATATGGGAATTAGATTTTAATAATAATTTCTGTTGTATAAAAATCCTAGTTTTTCGCTAAGTGCTAAAAAGTACTGTACTGTTCTTTGATGTTGACAATTATTACAGATAAAGAAATCCAAAAGTTAAAACATTAAAAATACTGATATTAAAATGACAATGAAATACTGAGAACAGTCGGAATCTACCAGTTTGAATATCAACATAAGTTAACTTAAAGCTAGCTCTTTCAGCATCACTGTTTAGACACAGTTTGAAATAACGTCCCT
Source organism: Mercenaria mercenaria (assembly GCF_021730395.1). Classification (NCBI taxonomy): domain Eukaryota; kingdom Metazoa; phylum Mollusca; class Bivalvia; order Venerida; family Veneridae; genus Mercenaria; species Mercenaria mercenaria. The sequence goes on along the minus strand of NC_069377.1, from coordinate 40,209,147 downwards.
GGCATAGATATGAAAACTGTAAACATATATTTGTAAAAGCTATTGCAGTTTTGTCCATTATTCTAAATGCTTCTCTAACGTTTTAGTATCTTTATTATTATTAGTCTCTTTTTTTTAGTTACTTTTAATGTTTCAGCCATGTTCCCGTGTCGACACCGGCTCCATCTAGTGGTGTCCAGGCCGCTACCTGCGCTCATTGTGGTCACTTCTTCAAGTTTCGAACTCATGGTCCCACAAAGTCAAATATAACACTAACGGTTAACGGAAAACAATACACAGGTTAGATATGACCATTTTTCTACAGTCAAGGTAAATTTATCTACATATACATGTTACTGCTCAACAACAAGCATTGACGATGTGTTGTCGGGGAGCAGCTGTTATGAAATAGCCGTTATGTAAAAAATTTAAATAACTGCTACAAAACTATTAGTTAAAAATTGCATGCAGGAAGATGTTTAGGCTTGGGCTGGACTAAAGGGTTAAAGGGAGTATATTCTCCACTGACGTATATGAAAGAAAAGATTTAGATGGTACTGTGTCGTGTGTGCTTGAGTAATGTATTAAGTAGTGCCTGTTTCGGGTGGGAATAGTGTGATGAGGATTGAATCCTATCACTTTCATCGTAATTTTACGTTTTGTAAATATCAGACTCCAGGTTTCCACGTGTCTTACTTGACATCCCCAGCCTTAACATAATCCACATGTACAAGGATTGCGATAAAGTAACTTTTTGCATAGATCTGTATCAGGAATTATGGAAACATTTTGCTAAATGATGTAATATTTTAAATTACTAAGAAGTATGCATTATACAGTAACTAAATGGTATTTGAATAACAATGTGTTACATGTTGCACTCTGTAAAAACGCCATCTGTTACACAAGAACAACATGTAACAGCAGTAAAATTTTCTCGTAACTGTGTCGGCGAACGGCAAGTGTTACAGTTACAAACTTACTTTTTACTGTAATTACCTAAACATTACTTTGAGCAACAGTTATTACAACTATACTTTTTTTACCTTGAAATCGCGCAGGTTCTGATACAGATAGAATAAGGAGCTCTCCTTTGCCGTGTAGTTAAAGGTCGTTAACTTTGAATGACTTGCCTTTCACGGCAGAATTCCTTCAAGTGAGATAATGCCCGAAGGGACATGTGGGAGCTTATCTGCCACGAAGGTCGTCACATAACCTATAATTGAGTGGGTGTGGCTTAAAATCCAACAGAACCCGAACATTTACTATACCCTTGGTTGTAATGTTTGCGATAAGCCTGTAACAGCTGACGTTCGCTGATACTGTTAAACCACACGTGGTACTATTTGCGATGGCTGATATGGACTGCTGTTGTGTAACAGACGATTATATGAACACTTAAAACTGCATTTTTGTTTTATCAGTTGGCACGGAGTATGGACCCAGCACTGCCCTGAACACGTTCTTGCGGGACCAGAGAATTTCAGTTGGTACAAAACATATGTGCTTCGCGGGAGGATGTGGAACGTGCCTTGTGGAAGCAAAACTGTTCGAACCTATCTCCGAAGATCGATTGAGTTACGCTGTGAACTCGGTTAGGGCAATTTTAGTTCTATGTATTTTGTTTGTTTTATCGTGCTTGTATTCACATTGATAGCTCAGATCATTTGGCCAATGCAAATCCAGGTACCAAAAAGGCTTTTTTAGGTGTATGCCCATGGCACACCCACTGTTCATCTAGCTAGATGATGGCTTTATAACAAGACATAATGCTACCACAGCAACACTAAAGATAAAAGCAATGTAAGATGTGATCAGTCATTAAGGGGACCAGCTTTATGTTGATTGGATTGTATAGCAATTTATATTATTTTAATATTATTTTGTCAAAACTGGATTGATTCGATTAATATTACTTATGACTGACGCTTCAAAGTTGTTGAATCACATCTGAGATCGATTCCTTTGAAAAGAAGAATTAATTTATCCACCATGTTTCCCCTTTACATCTATCTCGTTACAGTGCCTTGTACCGCTTTATTCCTGTGACGGCTGGGAGATTCGGACAGTGGAGCATATAGGGAACCTACGTAATGGTCTACATCCCATACAGAAACAGATCGCCGATTACAATGGTTCGCAGTGTGGTTATTGTACACCGGGACAAGTCATGAACATGTTTGCGTAAGATTTAGCCCAAGTCTGAAATTCAAAGTTGAACCGACCATGAGAAAACCAACATAGTGCGTTTACGGCCAGCATGGATCCAGACCAGCCTGTGCATTCGCGCAGTCTCGTCAGGATCCATGCTGTTCGCTTTCAAAGCCTATATTGCAATTAGAGAAACCGTTAGCGAACAGCATGGATCCTGACCAGACTGCGCGGATGCGCATGCTGGTCTGGATCCATGCTGGTCGCAAACGCACTATGTTGGTTTTCTCATGGTGCTGCTCATTTCGACTTTTTAACCTTAAAGTATTCAGTTGGCCGTAATTCTTTATGATGCAAATAACTATAGCGCTGAAAGTTTACAGACATTTTGTTCTCCGCGGCAAATAATAAGTGACAACTGTAGTTATTCAATACTTATAGAGCAAATGCCTAATATGGACATAGTGACAAGGCTGAGAACTTTCTACAGTCTGGTTATTGCAAATTAGATACTACTTTCGAACGACGTATGTGCCAATTTGTGCCTTGAATACATCTGGAAAATGATCGTTCATGGATAATTCCTATATCAGATTGTATTTTGTAAGTAGATAGTGGAAGTGAACTGAATCAATGTGGCGGATGATACTTTTCTGTAAAAATCAGCGAGTATTCATTAAAACTCTATCGAAAATCAGAAGGTATTGTGCCCGCCCCCTCGTCTCGTTTTAGTACAATACAGGAAATTATATGTAAGAGCAGTACACTTTTAGCGATCTAATTCAAGAATATCTGTCCTTTAAGAAATTACTTGATTAAGAATGTAACCGTCTAGAAAGTCTAGAAAGTAAAGTCTGAATACTTCTTGTACTAATTGTTCCAGCATGTCTTAACAAATAAAAGAACATAGCATTTTATAGCGAAAAATCCCAACTGCCTGTGGCGGGATTCGAACCCGGGTGGACAGTCCAGTGCTCTAACCACTGAGCCAAAGCAGTTGTTAGAGATTGGTTTCAAACGTGCAGCCTATGCATAAAGGACCGTAACACTTCCCCTCTTCAAACGAATCATCGTTTATGATGACTTGTAGGCCATGTTGGCATAGAAAGTGTCATTCTTGGCACTAGATAAAGTCCGTATCACGGACAAGCCCCCATCTTACGACTTTTAGCCGTAACAAATCGAACAGCACATCATTTTATGACGAAAAATCCCAACTGCCTTCAGTGGAATTCGAAACCGGGTCGCTCGGGTGCTAGTCCAATGCTCTAACTACTGAGCCAAAGAGTCGACTCCCTGACGCAGTTGTAAGGGATTGGCTTTAAACGTGCAGGCTATGCGTAAGCGACCGTAACACAGGGCTCGTAAGGTGAACATGTTTGGTTGATTGTCAAACAACCACTATTGATATGACATAGTAGGGTTTGCTTATTTCTTGCAGACTGACGGAATTCTATGGGACTGGCTTAACAAAGAAGCAAGTGGAAGATTCCTTTGATGGTGTTATTTGCCGTTGTACAGGTAACCTTGGCTACAATGTATGATTCAGTAATAATTATACTTTTTATACCCCCACCAAACATGTTTGAGGGGGGTATATAGGAGTCAGTTTTGTCGCGTCCCGTCCCGTCCCGTCCCGTCGCGTCCCGAAATCTATTATCTCAGTTATTACCAAATGGATTTGATTCAAACTTAAAATACATGTTCCACCTTATCACCCACATCATGTGACACAAGGTGCATAACTCTTGACACCAAGTTTTCATGAATTATGTCCCCTTTTACTTAGAATTTAAGGTTAATTTTGTTGTATTTTCACTATATCTCAGTTATTACTTTTATCTCAGTTATTACCAAATGGATTTGATTCAAACTTAAAATACATGTTCCACCTTATCACCCACATCATGTGACACAAGGTGCATAACTCTTGACACCAAGTTTTCATGAATTATGTCCCCTTTTACTTAGAATTTATGGTTAATTTTGTTGTATTTTCACTATATCTCAGTTATTACTAAATGGATTTGATTCAAACTTAAAATAGATGTTCCACCTCATCACCCACACCATGTGACATAAGGTGCATAACTCTGACACCATTTTTTTATGAATTATGCCCCTTTTTACTTAGAATTTAAGGTTGATTTTGATGTATTTTCACTTTATCTCAGTTACTACTGAATGGATTTGATTCAAACTTAAAATAGATGTTCCACCTCATCACCCACATCATGTGCCACATCATGTGACACAAGGTGCATAACTCTGACACCAAGTTTTCATGAATTATGTCCCCTTTTACTTAGAATTTAAGGTTAATTTTGTTGTATTTTCACTATATCTCAGTTATTACTAAATGGATTTGATTCAAACTTAAAATAGTTGTTCCACCTCACCACCCAGATGATGTGACATAAGGTGCTTAACTCTGACATAAATTTTTTATGAATTATGTCCCCTTTTACTTTAAATTTAAGGTTGATTTTGATGTTTTTTCACTATATCTCAATTATTACAAAATGGATTTGATTCAAACTTAAAATAGATGTTCCACCTCATCACCAACATCATGTGACACAAGGTGCATAACTCTGACACCAATTTTTCATGAATTATGCCCCTTTTTACTTAGAATTTAAGGTTAATTTTGATGTATTTTCACTATATCTCAATTACTACTGAATGGATTTGATTCAGACTTAAAATAGATGTTCCACCTCATCACCCACATCATGTGACACAAGGTGCATAACTCTGACACTATTTTTCTTGAATTGTGTCCCCTTTTACCTAGAATTTAAGGTTAATTTTGATGTATTTTCACTATATCTCATTCTGATTGGCTTAGAGCCAAAGGGAAGTAACCTTTTTTTAACCTTTGTACTGAGTTTCTTCCCCTTAAATTCCAGGAATTAGTCTATTTTTAGAAATCCTATTTTTAGATTTTCAGTATTTTAGGTATTTTTCTAACTTTTTTATTATAAGTCCTATGTAAAAAGTAAAAACATTTTTCCGTGGTAACATGGGTCGGTAAGGCACTTTTTTGTATTCACTTTTAGTGTATCTCTAATATAAGAGATTTAATATATTTACTAGTATTACTATACTAGTATTATGCTAGTATTACTTATATGTGGAAGCCCAGGTTGAAGTACTCCAAAATATTTTATACCCCCACCAAACATGTTTGAGGGGGGTATATAGGAGTCAGTTTTGTTGCGTCCCGTCCCGTCCCGTCCCGAAATCTATTATCTCAGTTATTACCAAATGGATTTGATTCAAACTTAAAATACATGTTCCACCTTATCACCCACATCATGTGACACAAGGTGCATAACTCTTGACACCAAGTTTTCATGAATTATGTCCCCTTTTACTTAGAATTTAAGGTTAATTTTGTTGTATTTTCACTATATCTCAGTTATTACTTTTATCTCAGTTATTACCAAATGGATTTGATTCAAACTTAAAATACATGTTCCACCTTATCACCCACATCATGTGACACAAGGTGCATAACTCTTGACACCAAGTTTTCATGAATTATGTCCCCTTTTACTTAGAATTTAAGGTTAATTTTGTTGTATTTTCACTATATCTCAGTTATTACTAAATGGATTTGATTCAAACTTAAAATAGATGTTCCACCTCATCACCCACATCATGTGACATAAGGTGCATAACTCTGACACCATTTTTTTATGAATTATGCCCCTTTTTACTTAGAATTTAAGGTTGATTTTGATGTATTTTCACTTTATCTCAGTTACTACTGAATGGATTTGATTCAAACTTAAAATAGATGTTCCACCTCATCACCCACATCATGTGCCACATCATGTGACACAAGGTGCATAACTCTGACACCAAGTTTTCATGAATTATGTCCCCTTTTACTTAGAATTTAAGGTTAATTTTGTTGTATTTTCACTATATCTCAGTTATTACTAAATGGATTTGATTCAAACTTAAAATAGTTGTTCCACCTCACCACCCAGATGATGTGACATAAGGTGCTTAACTCTGACATAAATTTTTTATGAATTATGTCCCCTTTTACTTTAAATTTAAGGTTGATTTTGATGTTTTTTCACTATATCTCAATTATTACAAAATGGATTTGATTCAAACTTAAAATAGATGTTCCACCTCATCACCAACATCATGTGACACAAGGTGCATAACTCTGACACCAATTTTTCATGAATTATGCCCCTTTTTACTTAGAATTTAAGGTTAATTTTGATGTATTTTCACTATATCTCAATTACTACTGAATGGATTTGATTCAGACTTAAAATAGATGTTCCACCTCATCACCCACATCATGTGACACAAGGTGCATAACTCTGACACTATTTTTCTTGAATTGTGTCCCCTTTTACCTAGAATTTAAGGTTAATTTTGATGTATTTTCACTATATCTCATTCTGATTGGCTTAGAGCCAAAGGGAAGTAACCTTTTTTTAACCTTTGTACTGAGTTTCTTCCCCTTAAATTCCAGGAATTAGTCTATTTTTAGAAATCCTATTTTTAGATTTTCAGTATTTTAGGTATTTTTCTAACTTTTTTATTATAAGTCCTATGTAAAAAGTAAAAACATTTTTCCGTGGTAACATGGGTCGGTAAGGCACTTTTTTGTATTCACTTTTAGTGTATCTCTAATATAAGAGATTTAATATATTTACTAGTATTACTATACTAGTATTATGCTAGTATTACTTATATGTGGAAGCCCAGGTTGAAGTACTCCAAAATATTTTTAAGATTCCTTATGGTTGCCATTCTTCTGTGACAAGACCATATGGTGGGGGTATGAGTCACTCCTGTGACAGTTCTAGTTGCAATCTGGAATTGGTCATTCTACCACTGTTACAGAAAGTCTTCTAATTTTACCTCATGCATGTATTTTGAGCTCATGCATTTTGTGTTTTGTTATAAATCTGTTGAAAACATGCATCTTGTTTTAGGCATAAATTGTTTTTCGTGAGATCTTTTTTGGGCTATAATACTTTTTACTCTTGTTTAGATGTTATTTCGAACAATTAGGCCGAGGTTCCGAACGGTCAAACAGTGGTCTCTATTTGCGAGCGCTCTTTCCTCACATGTTAAATAATAAGGCTGTGACTAAATACAGAGTTGGTGCGCCCGTGATATATTACAGACTCCGGTATATACCGGATTAACTAAATTTGAACAAAAATACCTTAAATGTATATATTTTGTAACCATGGTGATTCTAACCCTAACCTTTAGTCAATATATTATGCACATTATACACTAAATGCATGCGGACATGCAAAAAAATGAGTATTTTTGCCGTGCGTTCCATTTGATAATAATTCCGCGCATGCGCCGAACGGCTGCACCAACTCTGCAATGAGAAACATTCAAATAATAATGCAAATGTAAAAGATCGAATAAGATTCTAGTGGCCTTGAGAACTAGGTGATCTATGTTGACCAGTGGTCTGTAACACAGGTTTGACTGTATGTTAAAGAAACTGCCTCAAATTTTTTTAGCTTAGCTTTTAAAGTGATATTTTCAAGAACGATTCCAAAGCTTGTTTGGGTGATGCAACAATCTTTGTACTTTCTTCCAAGCTGTTTTCACAAAAAAATATCACTGTATGTATAATTTTCGTTTCAGGTTTCAGGCCCATTCTCGCCGCCTTTAAGGATATGGCAATTCCTCACAACAAGAAATGTAGTGAAGGGGTTGGAGATATTGAGGTATTTGTGTTTACAACTAATTCATATATCAATAATTCACACTTAAGCAATAATTACAAGTGTGTCTTCACTTTTTCGATATTATGATTTTTTTTTTTACTTCTATAGGATTTGAAAGGCAAAATATGCTCTCGTACGGGAAAGTCGTGCAGTGGCACATGTTCGCCGGAAGCATCCGGGCCTATGACACACATGGTGTTTGCAGATACACAATGGTTCAAACCGACGACAGAAAAGGACGTGACAGCTATACTGGAAGCAAACAAGGGCAAGAAAATAAGGTTTCTGCTAGGGAATACTGCACATGGTAAGATATATAATGCCAAATACTTAATTCTGTTTGAGTCCACATGACACAAATTCTTCGTGTTGGCTTCAAAGGTAAAGAACTCAAGACCACCTGAGTTCCTGTGTGATCCCCAGTGTTTGACACAGTAGAGGTAATCCTACTTGATAGCCATCTAATAAGTATGCCCATTTGCAGATGTTTGTTTAGCTTTTGCATATTCAGCAAACTTATTATTTTATGTCGTTCATGAGTACAAACAGATAGGTAACAAGTATGAATTATATACTTGAACAGGTGTGTACAGTGACCAGAGCCCAGATAATTTCGATGTTGTGATGGACCTCACAGGATTCAGGGAAATGTACGGCATATCAGTAAGAAAGCTTTTGGCTCATATTTTTTAGGATTAAGAATACTTGTAAATAAATAAATGTTGCATTACTTTTTTTGTAAAGGATTTATATTTTAAAAAATTAAAATACAAAACTCGCTTCAAGTGTTTTATTTTTTTTTATCAGCATGTTAAACTTATTTTAGAAGCACTTATTTTGCATGTTCTCATCAGTTTTGTCCTCCGACGATCTAGTTATTGAACTGATATGAGACCCGCAGGAGTATAATGAGGATCTACAAATTTGATGACTGCAACCAATAGCAGATTTTTTTCTTTTTCAATTATTGTTGGAACTATGAAAATAACCCAAGAAATTTCATTCCGTTTCAAAAATCAGGCTTTGTGTAATTTCTTCAAAAATGTATGATAGGCAATGAAATGGTAATTATTCGTGTATCGTTTCAGTTTGACTCGGATATAGTATTAGGAGCAGGTCTGACCTTGACACATTTAGTTGACATCTTTACGAGGATGGCACAAGCAGAGGAGTATTTCGGAGAATGTGCTGCATTGTTACAGCGCGTTGCTAACCTTCCAGTTCGTAATGTGAGTACGTGGTAATAGCTGCTAGTATTAGAAAAAATAACATTGTGCCAGCGTTTGGCTGTTCTACTTCTTACATAGGCTAAATACCATACCAAACTGAGTTCATAGACCAGCCCCAGTGTGCGGGCTTGACATCTGTTGGTCCTTTTCAAATTGGTGCTAAGATACACAATGACAGATGATGGTATTTGATCCATATCTCATATTCATAAAGCATCTTTGTAGGAAAAAACACAAACATCAAAATTTAAGATTTAATTTATAGTTTTCTATTTTTTTTTTAAAAAAAAAACATTTTTGCGATTATTTCGCTTATATTTCATTCAGTATTAAGATAGAATTTTAATACATGTTTAAATCGATCATCCCAGTAATTTTAATTGAAAATCTATTGACACCTTAGAAAATGTTAAAATTTAACAAGGAAGCTGTGTGAATATGAGCACTGGTCTCCGAACTTAATTTTAATTTCATGTAACTACCTCAACTATTAATAACAGTTTTTATTTCATTTTTAACCCTTAAGGTAGTGTCATCTTACAGCTTTTGTTTTGATATACGTTTGTTTTCTGTTTTTATTTTTCATCAGAGAGGAACGTGGGCAGGCAACCTCGTCATGAAGCACGTGCACAGAGAGTTTCAATCAGACATCTTTGTTCTTTTTCAAGTACTTAAGGCACAAATATGGACAGGTAAAACATCAAGAGACGTTCCTTTAATAGTATGACATACTAAAATGTATGAAAAACATATAAGCAATTATTGTCACTAGTTTACTAAAATGTTTAGTTTTTAAGAGCATGGGACATGTTATTAACATATTTGTTTTGAAGGTGGTAAACATGAAGTCCTGTACCTTCTTTTATATTCTTGTATTTGTGATCTATAATGCAGCCGTTTCTTAAGATGATTCTCAAAAGAAATGGTTTTTATACGCCCTAAGGGACGTATTATGTTATGGTCCCGGTGTCCGTCTGTCTGTCCGAGCACCGATTGGTACCTTAGGTGGTAGGAGGTGTGGCCTAGGACAATAGAAATCCTTTGTATTCATTCCGAAACCACTTAATTCTTTTGTTCCTTAAATGATCATTCTATTGTTTTCAAACAATGGAATGACCACCTAATACATGAATCGTATGGGCGTACGTCCGTCCGTCCGTTAGCAATTTCGTGTCCGCTCTGTAACTCTTGAACCCCTTGAAGGATTTCAAAGAAACTTGACACAAATGTTCACCACACCAAGACGACGTGCATAGCTCATGTTTTGGATGTCTCATTTCAAGGTCAAGGTCACACTTAGGGGTCAAATGTCATATGAGTGTGTTTCATGTCCGCCCTGTAACTCTTGAACTGCTTGAAGGATTTCAAAGAAATTTGACACAAATGTTCATCACACTGAGACGACGTGCAGAGCGCATGTTTTGGATGTCTCATTTCAAGGTCAAGGTCAGACTTAGGGGTCAAAGGTCATATGAGTGTGTTTCTTGTCCGCTCTGTAACTCTTGAATTCTTGAAGGATTTCAAAGAAACTTGACACAAATGTTCATCACACTGAGACGACGTGCAGAGCGCATGTTTCGGATGACTAGCTTCAAGGTCAAGGTCACACTTAGGAGTGAAAGGTCATATATGACTTTGCTGTGTCTGCTCTGTAACTCTTGAACTGCTTGAAGGATTTCAATTCACCACACTGAGGCGACGTGCAGAGCGCATGTTTTGGATGACTCGCTTCAAGGTCAAGGTCACGCTTAGGGGTCAAAGGTCATATATGACTTTGCTTTGTGTATATTGCTCTACATAACAGTGCTCTTCTTTTTATTTGGCAAAATACTTTTCTGTTCTCTTACAATATTTTTTTTAATTACTTCCCTTTTTTGTTCCTATAAATAGCCTATAAATAGCTTATTTTGAAACTTTTTTATTATTGGCAGTAGGGAAAATCTGAGACCACTTTTCTGTGGTACAACATGGATGGTACATCCAATTTTTAGATGTATTTTGACATAACTTTACCTAGTAAGATTTTTTCTTGGACTTGGACATTTCTTTTTGGAATTTCTTCTTTTTGTTGTTCCTGTCCTTTGGGCTTCAACAGTCAAGTTCTTTAACTTTTCCTCCCATCCTCTGATGTAACCCTTCGGGCGTATATTGCCCCGCTTGGCGGCGCTCTTGTTAACTATAAACCGAACATTAAAAAAGCAGTAATTTACGTAACAGCATCCGTTGAATGTTAATTTAAGATATGTTATGTGACCAATGGTTTTAGTAAGCTTGATTTTCTTGAAGGGTATTTAATAGAAACCATTAATGATACACAAGACAATCAAAATTATATTATTTGCAGGTTTTATGGGCGACTCCATTGATATCACGGATTTTCTCAGTACAGATATTAGTGGTAAATTAATTCTGGCTATGAGCTATACGGACCTTATTGATAAAGACGAATATATCAAATTTTATAAAGTGGCACAAAGAAATCAGGTAATTTAATTCGAGCGGTGCAGGAGAGATATTCCTCGACTTAAGAGGCGCAATATTAATTCGAAAAGGCGAGTGCATACTTCTCAGTGCATAGCAAATAGTTTTTGTGGCATATTTATCTTAACATCTACAAATTGAACACATTTTACTGTAAGGCTGTGTGAGATTGAAACTTAGCGATGTGAATTTTTGTTTCATAACAACTTTTGCTTTAGATTCTAAAATATATTTTATCTCAAGGATATTTTGATATTTAACCGTACTGCTTATGTTCAATTAACTTTAAAACGATTTCCAAAACAAAACGCTATCAGTCAAATAGTGGTTTTACCACTATTTTGTTATTTGAAGTATATACATGTAATGTTGATCACATTCATCTTCAGAATGACCACTGTTACGTCACTGGCGGATTTAGAGTGAAGCTTGATAAAACACAAGGATTCCTGGTCAAAGAAACCCCAGTGTTAGCCTATGGTGGCATTGGGACAAGTTTCGTAAGTATTTGTTTTTTACTTCTATTTTAAGCACAATGTATACATTTGCTTGTTTGTTTAGGTAAAAAAACCCATTAATGTACGTCGTAAGACGTCTTTTCAGCTATAATGGATGTCCCTCCAGATTATATTTTAGACACCTGAGTAGAACGATCATCATTCCGAAAACCAGCTTGGTAGCTTCTACACATAAAGTCATTAGTTGGAGAACGCTGTAGTTAATGCTGGAATTACATTTGGCACAACCCGCTTGTCTGCATTTGTTTGAACGTGTGATGTGTGTATAAACTTGAAAGATTCGTACACCGCAAGTGGAGTTTGGAACACACAGAAGTGATAGAAAAACGATTCAAATTCCTTGAGACCTTGACAACTCGACCACGGAGGCCGTTGTACATGATTGTCAAATCATTCGTTAGAAACAATCATCATTTTGTAATATTGAACTTAGATATCTATATATTTAAAACATTAAGGATGTAATAAATGTTCTTTGAGTTCAAGGGTTGTCAGTTTGATACACTGTCACAGTCGACTAAATTATTGCCTGTGATCATTCATACTAAAAATAAACTACTTAATCTTTGGCAAGAATCCTTTTCAAAAGTTACAGTGTTGATAGTTTATTTCCCTAGGCTGTTATTATTTCTACTGGCAAGAATTAGTAGGCTAGCCTATTATTTTATTGCAGAATCGAGCAAGTAAAACTGAGGCATACTTGAATGGAAAGAATCTTGGAGACGCAACAGTTCTTAAAAGTGTGTATTTTGGTAAAATTGTTTTGGTAGAAACAGAGTTTATATGCATTGTACATCAGCAGTGTAAGATTGTCATCATATTTTTCTTTGAAAAACTAACAGTTTTAACATGACTCGATTTGAGTCAGTCTAACAAAAACGGAGGTAAAGCGGTGTATATTCTGCGATAAACAACGATTGGCACAGGACCTGTGAAAACATCAGTATGACGTCATGTTGCCACATGGCGTCCGTTTTATAACTAGATTCTACTCGGATAAATGAAGAATCATAGTAGATTCCTTTATTTCAATGACCATCGTGTGATTAATAGTCTGATTTACCACGATTCATCGTTCAGATGCTTAGGCCTAGATATTTCTATTCTCGAGCTAACGCTCTCATGCTTCAGTTCGTGCTCATATGAACATTGAACCGTGGTTAATCAATCAGACGGTAAACGACCTAAATGCGGCCTTGGTTTTTTTATGAATAAATAAACTCACATAGACCCATGGAGTAACGTCAACTGTGTAGAGTTTTGTGACATCTTAGCCTTACACTTTCAACAAGGTCTAATTAGATTCTACCTGTTAGATATTTTATAAGAAAAGACTTGATCACTACTTGTCTTATGCTCAAATGCTTTATTTTTAAATAGATCTAATTAGACTCTACTTTGAATTTCAGCCGCGTTGATGACCTTAAAGTCTGAAGTCGTTGCTGACAGTTCTCCAGTATTGTCAAGTCCAGAGTACAGGAAAAGTCTAGCACTGTCTTTGTTTTATAAGGTGTGTTCTCTGTATTCTATTAGGTTTTTGTCCATATATCTTTTCAGATATTTCCTCTATTCTACCTCATATTATAACTCTTACCTCCTTTTCTATAAGGCACTTCTGCATCTCTTGTCAGAAGTAGTTGGTCTTAATTCTTTTAATAAGAACGTGTCAGGTAAAGTTTTTCCGAAGACTTTGCTTTGTAACTAGATTTTACAGTCTGATTATGTACCTTGTTTGAATTGTTGAAAAAGATGTTAAACCCGAACACACACACAAATCCTGTTTGAAGTGCACATTGTTTTACTTTGCCAGTATTGCCAGTTTTATATAGTGAATTTATTAAACGAGTTAAATAGAATCTAAAATAATAAAATGCAATGCCCTGTAATACTCTCTCTTTTTCTGCTGAAACATTGACATTGCTTCTTTCTTTATCTGTCATAGACCAAGTCAATATGGCCGACGCCGTCGAACTTGAAACCATGCGTCATGGTCAAAATGTTATTAGATCTAGATCAATACTATAGACGAAGTGTAGTGCCTGGTTTTATTTAACTCCCACTACGCTAATGATATGATAATTCAGTTCTATGCTATTTCTTTTCAATATATCTTTATTTCACAGCTGAATTTCATTCTCGCCAAATATATTTGCAGTTTGTGTTGCACATTGTGGGAGACCAAGCATGGATAAAATTTAGATCTGGCTCCTCCCAGCTATATATTGATAGACCTGTTTCGTCAGGACAGCAATCATACGACACGAACAAGATAGAATGGCCAGTCACAGAACCCCTGAAGAAGTTGGAGGCAAACGCACAGGTATACCTTTCTATTGCTTCTCGGAAAGTTTATTTGCTAAAATTATGAGGGAAGGCAGGTTCATATTTTACAAAATAATTTTGAAAATTTAGGAAAGAAATGTCTAATGCTTATTTTATCACCACATTATTTAAATTTCTTGGTTTTGCCTCCATACAGAACTTTGGTGACTTTATTTTAGGTTCATTTTAGAAAAGATACATGTATCTTGTATTTTGTCGTCTGATGGATTACATGATATTTGTTTGTATCAGTACTCCATGAATATAAGAAAGAAGTTGAAAACTAATCTTAAGTGAATTTTACTCGCTGAAATCAGTTTGAATGTAAACAAATGATATTATATATAGGCTTGTGGAGAGGCAGTGTATGTGGATGATATACCAGCGTACCCGGGCCAGCTTGAAGCAGCCTTTGTACTGAGTACAGTTGGGAATGCCACTTTACAGTCTATTGATGCTACAGATGCACTGGTACGTATGTTTTTATGGCATTCATATAAAAATATATAGATATGAACTTAAGTATGGTCGTGTACCTTAATTGCTTTCCATACAATGTGTGTTTCCAGATCCTTTCCATGTATTTTATCTCAGTCAAAGTCTTGTATTTCTATCTAACTTGCATGCACGTACAAGTATTCTTTTGTACCATGTTCTGTTTTGTTCTTTAGAAAATTTCCGGAGTTGTAAAAGTCATAACAGCCAAAGACATACCAGGTGTTAACAACTGGATTTTCCCACCATTTTCTCCCGAAGAGGTATACACACTTCTGAATTAGTTTGGAAAAAAAACTTGGTGGAAATATAAATGTAGTCTTGAACAATATATAATATTCGTGATTGTACTTGGAATCATGCAGTAACTGTATAACTAAACAAACTATAACAAATAAAAAAACACCGCTGTAAAACAGTATTCTGAAAATACAAATAAAACATAATTTCTCAGTTAATAAGAAGGATTATAAAAACTTGGTATTTATCAATATGATATATTATGCAAGTAAATTTCTTCTGTTGTTCATCAGAATTACTGTTGATAGCTTCTCTATATATTGTACAAGCTACACTGGTGTTTTTTTTTTAAAGATAATATTATACAGAACTCGTGAAAATTTCTTTCTAAATCATCTCCAAATTTCAAACAAAATGACAGAACTATCTATCTTTTGTAAGTCTTGTGTTTGTTTAGTTGGACTATTTGATACAATGTAGATCATATGGCGACTTTCCAAACTTTCCAGAATTCCAAGGTGAAGAAATACCCCAAGTTTGCCCTCGGACATTATTTCAGGCCTGAGCGGTCACCTTAGTACAACCGCCAATCTACCATTAGCCAGTATCAAAGTTATTTTAATTGAAATTTGAACATTAAAGCTGACAAAAATAACGTACTTTCAGGTGCTTGTCAGCGAAACCGTATCTTACTGTGGTCAGCCAGTGGCAATAGTTTTAGCAGGTATGTTACTGTCTATCATTTTATCAAAATGCAAATGCTTTGTCTGTGACAAATATGTCTAAAATGAACTGTTTTCTACACAATCTAGTATTACGATAAGAGCATTAATTCCTTCATTTCGGACAGAGATATAGATTAACACGAACGAATTTTGAACAAAGAAGAAAATCATTTTATATGAATTACCTTAAGTAGTACACACATACATCTTGCGTGATGCACAAATGTTTCTATGCGCAAACTTTGTTGTTGTTTTTTTACACAGAATCATATGGTACGGCACTGGGGGCAGCTTTTGCTGTTAAAGTTACATACAGCAATGTCCAGCCCCCAATCCTTACTCTGGAAGACGGTATCAAACAGAAATCCTTCTTCCCTAAACAATGTGATGACAAGGTTGTCGGTGATCCAGACAGTGAGTGGTCTTATATCATATCATATTATCCTTTGAAAGTATACGAATGCCGGTATTCTGTCACATGACGTCAACAAAAAACGGGTTGGGTTGATAAAAAACAGTAAGAGAGTTTCAAATACAAGAGCTATCACTGAAGCTATTTATACTCCCCGCATATTTGACTAGCGGGGCAATTTGAAATTCAAATCAGCTCAGATATGTTGAGTACCAAATAAATCTTGAGAGATATACTAAGACATAAAATGTTTTGCATTTCTGAAGAATTAAGAGAAATTATTAACCTTTTTGTAAACAAAAGAAATTCATTACATGCATTCACATATCATGGGTTTGTTTCAAAATCCCGTTAAAATGGTATAACGAGGGTTCAACGCTATAAGGGTGTATCTACATATAATAATCATACATAGATACGTCCTTATTGCGTTGAACCCTCGATATATCTAAAGACAAAAGGAAGGTCAATGACCCTGGGAAATGTTAGTTAATGAAATGGTAATATCAGACATACATACCTGACATTTATTTTCTTACAGTAAAAACCTTCATAATTTAAATGAATAAGAATACATTTTAATTATATACCGGTATGGTTTTTGAATGCCATCTGACTTTTTATATTTTAGCCGTGATAGCTCAGTCACCCAAGAAGATTCAGGGAGCTATCTCCATGGGAACACAGTATCATTTTCACATGGAAACACAAGTAAAAATGCTTAAGAAATTTAACTTGTGACTGCTACATGAAAACGTAGCGTAGAAATATGTTTTACCTTAAACAAAAAAAAACAAAAAAACAACACTAAACTGTTGCTAGAAGTACTGATATGAAAACGAGTAGGACGTACCTATTCTCTTGAAGTTCATACAAGAAAAAAATAAAAATATGGCGCAATCAAGTTCTAAAAATTATTTAGATATAGACCCTAAATACGTGTCTATGTACACAACCGAGGAATATGTAAAATGTTGCCTTGTATGTTTCTTCTTAAAATTGATTATATATGTTATCTAAGAATTATTATAGCAGTTTTACCAACCAAAGTTTAAACTGGGTTCGATACATGCAAAATAAGACGATTTAGTAAATCTGCGTGCAAATGACTGCGTCATTAGCAAAATAAAAGAAATCTTCAAATTAAAAAAAAAATTGATTGCTTTTTTTTTTTTTTTATGGAATATAATTTTCAGTGCAATATTTACTTTTAATGTATACAGCACATTCAAATGTTTCCAGGCGAGTCTCTGTGTCCCTAGAGAAGATGGAATGGACGTATACACGACCACACAGTGGCTAGATATGAGCCAGTCTGCCATCGCACAAGTAACAAAGCTGCCTAAGAACAGGTTAAACTTTAAAAAACAGATTATTTCAACTTGATTTTCACTGATATGAGGAAACATAGGTTAATTACATACTGCTGTACTTCGACAGTAGCTGTGAATATAATTCTATGATAGTCTTACGTGGCATGTTGTGCATGGCACCGTATATCGTATGCAAACACAATCAAAAACGTTTAGTAATTTCTGATGCAGTCAAGCTCTCTTATCTCTGCATAAATGATAATAATATATAAAAGAGTGTTCATATAAGTTAATTTATTTTGCTTGTTACTAAGCGATGGACCATTTTCCCTTCTTTCAAGTTTCTTGGCGCTATATGACATTTCCAAGCTCGTAAAAAGGAAATCAATCTTTACAGAGCACAAATACACGCAGACATGCATGTGCATGCAGACATATGAAAACAAGTATAATTATTCTGAAAATATTACTACAGTATTAGTGTGCAAGTAAAGAGACTGGGTGGAGCGTATGGAGGAAAAATATCCAGGAACAGTTGGATTGCCGCTGCTTGTGGACTCTCTGCTTATCTAACAAACAGGTATGGTCGAGCACAAACCTTCTTTCCTTAGAAATATCATGTTAGCTTTTCTGCCTAAAAGGAAATCTAGTGTACGTTCTTCTTTCTAAAATGAATTCCTTTGACTATATTCTTCCTTGGAACCAAATAGTCAGTGTGAATAACATTAAATGTAGTTGTGTCCGGTACTCTAAAAAGCTTTAATCTATTTGTTATTAAACAAAATGTGAAAGGATCATTTCGCACGCATATGCCATTGTACAAATTCTGATGATTAAGTTTTTAAAGAAAAAATATTTTTATATAAATTTCTTCCTTTTTTCTTTTGTTACATTGCATACATGGCTGACCTTCACTATTTTCATTGTGTGGCATGGAAAAACCTTTAATTTTCTATCCTTTTTTGTGTTTCATTGCAGACCTATCAATGTTCGCTTTTGTTGCTCGCGTTTCACGGCAGACCTGTCAGTTGCCACTGTACTTTTTGCGTTTCGTTGCCGACTTGACATTTGTCACTATGCTCTCTCGTGTTGTAATGCAAACATATCACTTTTTTACTCTCCTGTCTCGGCTTCGTAGCAGAAATAATATTGTTTACGCTTCTTTGTTGTATTTCATTGCAGACATACTTTTTTCAGGCATACTTTATGTTTCCTTTGTTGTAATGCATGAATATCATTGTTCACTATATCTGCTTGTGATTAATCAAAGGTCTATCATTGTTCATTTTGATTTCTCGTTTATCATTGTATGCCTATTGCTTTTTTCACTCTTCTTCCTTTTGTTTCTTCGTAGACCTGTTAAATTAAGGCTTACTCTCGGGGACAATATGAAGGCGATTGGGAAACGATTTCCTTTTAAGGCAGTTTATGAGGTAAGATATTTTATGCTATGTTATAGAATATTTGATGTTGTGTTAAAATGGATTTTTGATGATTACAGAAACCCCGATATGACAAGTCTGTGTTACTTTTTACCTCGTGGTCACGAGATACTGACTCGTGAGAAAGAGATAGTATCTCGTGGCCATTAGATTAAAATACGCAGACTTGTCACCTCGGAGCTTCCGTACTTTAACTTACCTAGCGATGTTTCAAAAATTTGGTTTTTGTCAATATATTCTCGAGATAATGCGTATATTGAAGTCTTTTTAACATATCAAGATTTTCTGGCCTTTACTCAGTCAGCTTGACATATGGAAAAATTAGACCCATCGATTTTTCGCACGAGTGAAATATTTTAGGAGCCCTTTACTTTATTTAAATTTATGGGAAAAGTATTATAGATATTTTAGCTTTGCAAACGATGTGATAATATTCAATGCATTGTCTTTCAAATGAATATTTTATTTTCAAAATCAGTTTAATAGAAAATGGTCTTTTCTTGCGTATAGTATGTCTGTCTAACTACAATTAGATATCTAGTAGAATATGGATAATTTACTGAAACTCCTTCTATTTAACAAACAATTAATAGATTCTTATTTGCCCTTGAAGACCATTGCAAACGACTTAGTAATCTATATTCATTTAGCTTTTAATTCTTATTTGCCCTTGAAGACCATTGCAAATGACTTAGTAATTTATATTCATTTAGCTTTTGTTTCATATTAACTTCAATTTTCTAGGTGAGGAAGCAAATGGTCTTTTTTAAGCATTTTGCAGATGAGTATAGGTTGTTTTGTTTTTTTCGTTATCGGAAAGACTCGAACATTCTCGTATATTTATGTCAATTCTTACGGAATTTAAGCTCCTTTATTAACGGCAAAGACTGATTTCTTCTCATTCGCTTAACTGCACACGTGTTAGGATTTATAAATTTGCGGACGCTCCATAATACGATTTTGTTTACAGCCAATAGTCAATTCTAAACAGCTTGAGAATCGAAATTTAGAATTTCAAAAAGAAGAATTTCGAGTTTGCATCGAATTTGAATCTTGCTCGAAGCTCGAAACTGAAATGTTCAGTGTTTTATTCGAGCCTGCATTGAACATCGAGTCTGTTGAAAATGAAAATCTTAAGGAACTGATTTCGAGCTTGAACCAAAATTCGAGGGTGTAAGAAGAAAAAATTTAAAGACTTAAAAATTTCAAAACGTTGAAATGTGAGGTGGCATTTTTCAAATTTTCGAAAGGATGACGTTGAATTTTGCTTACATTGAATTTCGCACCAACTCGGAAAACGAAATTCATATACAAAATCATCGAATTTCAAGGCAGAATTGAAAATAGAGCCAGCAGGAAGATCGAAATTCAAATATTTTTAGGGGAGCAGTGGTATAGTGGATGATGTGTCGGCCGCTCAATCCAGGGGTCGTAGGTTCGAGCCCCATTGGGATCACGACCATGACTTCTCATATGACATCAGTACTGGTTTTTCCGGGAAGTTAACTTGAGAGTGGTTCCAATAAGCTTAAAGCTTTCATCAAAATCGAGCTAGAACAAATAAGTATAAACTAAACTAAATATTTTGAGCTAGCATGAACTTCTAGTCAATCGGCATTTAAAAAAAAAGTAAATTGCAATCTTTAAACTGGCTCTTAATTGTATACCTGCTTGATATTCAGATTTGATATTCAAACTAGTTCGACATTCAGTGCTAGATTTTCGAAACGTCATCGGGCTCGCAAATAAAATTAATGCAAGATCGAAATTCAGCTGTTTCAAATTCAATCCCAGTTTTAAATTCGATTGCTTTGAAAATTCAAGCAGGCTTGAAATATAATACCGGGAATAATCTATTAAGATTTTAAAAAAACTTGAATTTCAATATATCCGATCTTGCGCGATTTTTAATCTTTGAATTATGATCTTGTGCAGATCGCAGTTTCAGTATTATATTGAAATTCAGCTTTTCAAAATATGAATTACGATTTTTGAGCTGGCTTGACACTAATTGCTTGCTCGATACCTTACTTTAAAAAATTCACGACATAACAATAAATGTGCAGTTATTTGATTATACAAAAACAAAAACTATTTAAAAACTATTTTAAAGTATTATAAGATCGAGCTTCCATCTGATTGTAAGATAGTAGAAATTATTTTTGCAAAGTGATTGTTCAGTTTTATAATAATGTGTTTGTTGAGAATACCGTTATACAGGTATTCTGATTAATCCATCAAATACAATTTAGGTTTGGA
This sequence comes from Mercenaria mercenaria, assembly GCF_021730395.1. Classification (NCBI taxonomy): domain Eukaryota; kingdom Metazoa; phylum Mollusca; class Bivalvia; order Venerida; family Veneridae; genus Mercenaria; species Mercenaria mercenaria. The sequence goes on along the minus strand of NC_069377.1, from coordinate 40,187,846 downwards.
TTAGCCCCAATTTATTTGCAATCACTATAAATTAGACTTGGCAATATTATGTAACGGTACATTGGCGAAAAAGGGTTTACATCGGCCTAAAATACGGAGTAGGCCGAAAACTACCGAACAGTCCCGGCAGCAGATTTACCTGGCCAAACTTATTATCGGCTTTTGTGGTGATTTTCACGATGGGTCTATTTTCCCATATGTTTGAAATGCGCTATGTTGTTATCAGGCAACACAGTAGGTATACTAATACCATTTTAATATATCAATCACAACCTATATAAGCTACATTTTGAAAAAAAAGTTCTTGGTAAATTATCAGTTCCTGTACATTGCGAGTGTTTATGTTTTCCCCCTAAAATCTTATCGAAGAAAAAGAAACTACCAGTGTCTAGAAGCATTACAGTTGTTTTAAAAACTAAAAAAGTATATTTTTCTATATTAAATTGGAATTAACTGCATGTTATGAAGTCAGCACTTTCAATTGTTCTCTTATTTTAAAGTTATAAATTGGGAAAAGTTTATAACAATCTTGATTAAGTCTTCATATTTATTCAGCTTTGGGTTATTGTATTTCAAGTTATTTTTTGGGGGTTGGTTATTTTTCAGGTCGGCATGACTGAGGTCGGCCTGCTGAATGGTATTAAGTTAACATACTATGCCGACTGTGGAAATAGCGCCAACGACAATTCTCTACCTGCAATGCCAGTCTGGGCTGACAATGGTATGTGTTGTCATTTTGTATGCACATTTCTTTTTTTAGTTTTTTTACAATGCTCCGAACATATTAGTTAAAAATGTGTTTTTTATTTGTTAATTATAAGAATTTTTAAATTGAAGCAGGCATAAACAATCTGTGAATATACTTACAATAAGTAATATGGTAATTTTTATATACCGCCGCTTTGTGAAACAATGAACATATGCTCTCTAGAGCTATTAGCGACCCCATTTTAAGAACGGTTAAAACCAGTTATACCTTACCCCAGCAGTTTGTTGGTACCCATTAACTGCTTGGTCGACAGAGGCAATTGTAATAAAGTGCCTTGCCTCAAGACACACTGCAATGGGAGTGGCTGGGAATCGAACCTAGTTCCTTCACCTCCGTACGAAAGCGTCTTGGCCCTCTCGACCAATGCGTCCACAGCTTAACCATTTACAGCCGCTGTAAAAGCCAAACCATCTCGCTTAAAACTCCTGTTATATTACTTAGACCCACTATTTTAACTTTCTTCATTTCTAAAGACAAGTGTTGAATAATTATGTTTCTGTTTAATCTCGCCAAATTATAATTGAGCCGCGCCATGAGAAAACCAACATAGTGCATTTGCGACCAGCATGGGTCCAGACGAGCCTGCGCATCCGCGCAGTCTGGTCAGGATCCATGCTGTTCGCTAACGGTTTATCTAATTGCAATAGGCTTTGAAAGCGAACAGCATGGATACTGACCAGACTGCGCGGATGCGCATGCTGGTCTGAATCCATGTTGGTCGCATATGCACTATGCTGGTTTTCTCATGGCGCGGCTCATATATTGAAGTTACATGCAGTAGGTGCAGACATCTTGCAAATAGAATTGCATCGTAAGTTAACTTTAACTTTTTTGCCTTTTAAAGCATACTATTGTCCGAATTGGTCAATATCTTGCGAGGCTGTGAAGACAAACAAACCTGCAAATACTGCTGCCAGATCTCCTGGTAAGTTAAATGATTCAACCTGATTACCCGCAATTCCGATTCCCGATCCTCTGGTAAGTTACACAAACTAACCACCTGTAAAACCAATGTCCACTGCACGATCTCCAGATTAGTAAAACATTAAAATTATATGTAAATTCAACCGCCTGATCTCATTGCAAGTTAAACTGTCCAGTTACCAAAAAAAAAAATGAAAATTTACTTGTACTGGATCTCCTGTACGTTTTACGAATGGATCCCTACTTAACTGCTGGTAAGTTATTCAACCGAATCACATACTGCTACCAGATCTTCTTGGTTTTTATACAACCAAATATAGCTGCCCGGATTCCTGTTTCAACAAAAGTACCTGTAGATACAATAAATTATGTCAGATCTCCTGATAAATAACACAAACACAGCTGCCCGAAGCCGCTTCTTGTTCTGGTAAAGAATCGATTGCATTTTCATTCCTGTCCGACCTTCTACTAAGGTATACAACATATTCACGTGAAAAAACAAAACAAACAAACAAACAATGCACTGTCACACCCTATATGGCTCCCTTCGGATATAGCTCCCCTGGGAGCTATATTCGGAGCACGTTTCCGTATATAGCTCTTGCTATAGAGGAGCTGTATACGGACGCAAGCATGTGCAAATCCAAATATGACTCCCTAAACATGGATTAAAATGCTAAAACAGTAATGGAAGAGTAATACAAAACATTAGTATTTGGCAGTTGTAATTTGGACAGATGATTTCATCCCCCCCATGGGAAGAGAGGGAGGTATAAAGATTTGCTCTTCTCTATCCGTGCTTACGAATGAGTAAGAGAGCGAGTGTACGTAGTTACGTACGTCCCGAAAATGGATACCATTTGATTGATAATCACCAAATTTTACCAGAATGATAAATTAAGTTAGACACCTGGGTTTAAACTTTTGTATCTTGACTGGCAGTTGTGGTCCTTGATTTAATCCAAATACAGACTTGATCATACTATGACAGCCATCTATCTTCTGAACTATGTGAAAGGGTCACAAAATTAGAAACAGATGTTAATTAGGTCTAAGTGACGACTTTATTTTTGTATCGGATCAGTAGCTGCAGAATTTGAGCCTTTGACGAAATAAAGTAACTGCCTCCCAAAGCTGCAAAACTGCACAGAAGTATTGACTGGCAAAGATTGGTGAAGTTACGACCCTTCCAATAGATTTTAGACTTTATATGTGAAATGTTGTAAACAGTTACCAGATTTAACACAAATTTCATGAAGTCTCAAAGGAGAATATCAGTTCCTTTGTTCTGTGAAAAAAAGTGACAAAGTGGTATCCTATCGACATAGTTCTAGTTTTGTATGTGTAGAAGCCGCTGCAGAAACGTCCTGAATGTGTGCTTTCGCAGGAATGACGCGGTTACCCTCTTTATAAGAACACGCGGTGATGCACCTACGGTGGCGCGATATTTCAACGGTAATTTAAATTTCTAACCGTCTGTCATTTCCTCTGTAAATGGCGAAAAACAATATGTCTTAGAGACAATGTGACACCATTGACATGACCCTCAGTGCCGGTACTGCTACTCTCCCGCATTCAAGCTCGACATTCATTTTAATCTATTGAAATGTCAGGATACGAGTTATATGACCCAGGAAGTGCCTAAGTGCCTTTTAAGTATCTTGAACAATGAATGGGTCCTATCCCTAAGGTGACTATGTCTTAAACTAGGTGACAAACGAAAGAGAATGTCCCTATGGTTAAAACGTAGAGCTGGTGAGACCAATATCACGTATATAGAATTTTCGCTGGCTACCTGCAAATGATTCGTGTACCAATGATTCGTAAATGATTGCTTTTCTATTATTGACTAGAACAATTTCAGGATCAGCAAATCACTATATGTATTCAAACAAACTTACAATCTTCAATCAAAATGATTAGCTCAAACTCCTATATGCTTGAGACTCGATACTGACTGGTCTTTTTGTTGAATGTTCCCGTCAACAATGTCTTTGAAGCAACACATACGAGTCCGTCGCATTAGAATGCTCGCCTCCGTCCTCCTCAAACTTATATGATTGACCCTACTCCTGGATGCCAGCGTCCTATATGCTATTCATATGTAGTATTCAAAACTATATAGTATCATCCCCGATGCCATGGCTGTACTTCGCCAGTAATGCTGAACCGTTATAAGCTGGAACTCTCTTCCTATCCAGTAGATTACCAACCCTGGATCTCTTCTCAGCTTTTCCGATTGCTCAACCTGTATTTGCTATATGTCTCTAGGCATTCACTATCATAAGGGTAAAACGTCTATGCGCCGCCTTAAAGCTCGAACCTGGTTGAAATTCTGCAACTCTTCTTTAGTCTAAGAACTTCAAACGTCTTTTTATTAAAAATTATTATCCGCCTTGACAGGGTAAACTGCAATATCTCCTTATCAAGGTACTGGGGATAAAATTATTCGTGAATCCTCGATGTTTCTTTCTTCGACTCGCTGGATACCGAATGCCTCTCTGTCATCCAACTACCTATTTATAAACCTCAGCAGACGTGCTATTTATAGAACTTGTTTTCTGAATGGTCCTAATTTATACATAGTGCTATACAACGAGTACCTTCTACATCAAATGTCTGGTTCCTTAACTATTGTATATGACTCCAAAATGGTGTGATGCTGGGATCCATTTATCGACCATACTGAACCCAAATCAGCCACAAATGATCCAAACCTATATAACAGCACTTCACAATATTATAGCAATGAAAGCATGAAAAGGGAGTCAAGCCACTATCTGTCTTACGTGTTACGTTATCAATACATCAAATATACAAATTATTCTGACAGAAAGATTAAATTTCCATTGCCGAGCCTGGCAATCCAGCTCTGTATACTTTTTATTCAGCGATATAAAAATGGATGCCGATGGACGAGCTTTGCAGCTGGGTATTCATGTTTCACCATATAAATGTGCATACTGATAGCTATTTAAATCCTAGAGTCAATGTCACACACATTACTGAACGTAGAATGCGGATACAGACTATTCTATATTTTTAGAAAATTTAATCTCAATATCTTAAATTATTCAAATGAATTAACAACTACGTGGCCAATGTTGCATAACGAGACCGGGGAGCTATAAACGGAACGGAGCTACGTGTGTTCCGTTTATAGCTCCAATATTTGCAAGGGTGCACCGCTGTCTGATCTCTTAGTAAGAAATAACCAGATCATTTGCAAAATACTGTTTGTCCGTTTCAGTAAGATTATACAGTATTGAACTGTTTTACAAAAAGCATAACGTCGTCAGTTTAAATACTTTTCATTGGTGAAGACTTCCACGTGGACTAACATATTCATGTAGTGCGTTTTTGAGTCTTTGTGATGTCAGTTCTAATAAAACATTTTTAGTATTTTGGTTAACTGAATTGATCAAAGATCATTGTTTGTTTGTGCAACTGTGCTACATGCGTTGTTTATGCAACTGTGCTACATGCGTTGTACATACATTATTAGCAATTATTTCTCTGGATGTATTAAATGCATTGAACCAGCTAAAGACTATAGATTAGTAGTGGTTGGAGGAAAATGTCTGGAATATCATTTTCAGTTTATATTGATCATCATACAAGTTAATTAATTCATAGGCACACGTCATCACACTATTTGAGCCGTGCCATGAGAAAACCAACATAGTGGCTTTGCACCCAGCATGATCCAGAACCACCTGCGCAATCCGCGCAGTCTGGGTCCGGATCCATGATGTTCGCTTTCAGTTTCCTTTCTCCAATCCAATGGCTTTTTTAAAAGCGAACAGCATGGAGCCCCTGACCAACTGCGCGGATGCGCAGGCTGGTCTGGACCATCTGGTCGCAAACCCACTATGGTTGGTTTTCTCTTCTCAGCACGGCTCATTACTATTTTCAGGGTCGCGACCTGCAAAATTCATCATGAATCAATAATGGAGCCCAGGTCGCCAAAAGCCTCAATAAAGACCCACTTGATATACGATCACTGAATATGTACACAGATACACAGGTGTAACAAAATGATAACTAGATATGTGCCGCGCCATGAGAAAATCAACATAGTGCATATGCGGCCAGCATGGATCCAGACCAGCCTGTTCGCTTTCAAAGCCTATTGCAATTAGAGAAACCGTTAGCGAACAGCATAAATCCTGACCAGACTGTGCGGATGCGCAGGCTGGTCTGGATCCATGCTGGTCGCAAATGCACTGTGTTGGTTTTCTCATGGCGCGGTTCAAATATGTTTACCTGTATAGATATTAGATTTGTAAGAATGACTTCATTTATCAAAATATATGAGCTAGTCGAAGCGAAAGTCATTGTGATATTTTTATTAAAATCCTGTTGGGTCGATATTTCACTGTCATAAATATTTTATGAGTCACGTATCCATTTAGCCAGTGTCCTTGAATTCTTTACCTGAACTTACTTGTTCACAGTTAGTAAAAACTCATTATATGACTCATTGTTGGAGTACCAGTCAAAGAGAACATTGTCCAGCCCGGGGACCGAACCCGGGACTGACATGCTCTACCTACTAAGCTGTCCAGATGGACCAGAATATTCTTTCTTTATTATGAATATAGGTAATATAAGTAATTTTAACAAGGACTATTTTGTTGGTACTTATTTTGGTAGCATCAAACACATATTTAAAGGTGATTTTAACAAGAACTGTTACTAGCTGTTACTAATTCCATATATTTCAGACTGACCCACTGACACAGATGGTGTTGACAAATTGTGAGCTCAAACCTCAGATAGCGCAGCTGCAAGCCAGTGCTGAATACAATGACAGAGTGCAGAAAGTCAACACATATAATCAGGTATATGAACACCCTACTTCAAGATATCTGATAAAAAGTACAAATTCAATTCAGAGCGTATTTGCTTCACGATTCCAAGAATTGTGTGCAATTTATGAAGTTAGCTTGTCTCAATACTTATACTCAGATTGTTTCTTCCAAAACCAAGGGAACAGAACATAGTGTTATATTTGATATGAAGTCGTTATTAATTTGTCTTCAAAGCAGACAAAAAATTCATGTTGTACATTGTACTTCTTTGTGCATGTTATAACAATTAATAAGCATCAGAATAGAATGTAACGAATTGTTAACTTATGCACAAATTGATCGAACTGGATTCCTTATGTACTTACAAACAGAACAACAGATGGAAGAAAAAAGGTGTTTCTCTTGTTCCACTGAAGTTTGGTATAGACTGGAGAGGCGCGAGATACGGCTGTCAGGTGTCCGTTTACTGGAACGATGGTACAGTGGCAATATCACATGGTGGTGTTGAGGTTGGACAGGGTATCAATACAAAGGTACTGATAAATCAATTATATGGTGCAGGATTTAGATGGGGGGCTGTTATTTGTTACATTAACTATATATCATGATGATGTCTTGGTTTAACAGGAACTCAACAGAAAGGCAAGTAGTATGATGTTTATGTTCACAACGTTGATAGCTGGTGGTACTGGAGAATGTTAAGTGTCGGTTTGCTGTATTGACCATAACCATACAGTAGCTGACTCCCAAGACAGTGTTGAGATTACACAGGGATTTAACACGCAGGTTGTTTGAATCACATGGATAGATGTATGATAGAGGGGTTGAAGCGTGATTTATCAGTTTACAATGTTCACATGGATGCCAGCTTGGTGGCATATCTATAATCAGAGTTATTTAGTTTAATACATCCGTGAGTAAATATTTCACCACAATAAAGCACTGTAAGATATTAAATAAACGTTTTTGCTGAACTTACAGGTTGCACAAGTATGTGCATATGAATTTGGTATTCCTATGGACATGGTTAAAGTATTGCCGACGAACTCTCTGGTAACGGCCAATGGTGTAACAACTGGAGGAAGTATAACAACAGAAAATTGCTGCGCTGTATGTGATTTAATTATATTTTATAATTTCCTATTCGTAGAACATTTTAAAAATCAAAATCAGTTTTCTGAGAGATATGTAAAATTTCCAGGGAGAAACTTTCGAAAATATATAGAAATCTTGCTTTCAAAGAATGGCTCTTCTACCTTACTCAATGTTTTTTTATCTGAAACAATAATCATGAGTTATTTTGAATGCTGGATTAATATTTTTTCAGGGCGTGATTGAGTGTTGCCAAACGTTGAAAGAAAGGATGGCCCCTGTAATAGCCAAGATCACTGACCCAACATGGCTGAAGGTCATCAACGAGTGTTACAACGGAGGCATTGACCTAAGTGCTCGATACATGTAAATAAAGTCGTAAAAGTAGACACTTCTGTTTCACAGAAGATCCTAGATCACCTCATTACTTACATCATCCACCAATACAATTGTTTTGAAATCAAAAACGTATCACTTCATTAATTTATTCAACTATTATGACTTCTAACAGAATACTGGAAATAAATTTAGTAACTGTCCAGCGGTGTTTTAGCCACTAGCTGTAACATGGCGGTGCTTATTTGTGTTAGTTGTTTGTATGTGTCCATGTACTTACATGTATGTTTTCATGATTGTACAAATCCAAAGATACACTGCTATATGTTTTCAATATGACAGATCTGCGGTCTTTAAACATGGATCTTTGTCCGTGTTTGTATGTTAGAATGATTTTTTTTTTTATTTTCAAGAGGACTTGCATTTCTTCATTTCATTTTTGAGAGAAAATGTTAAGGTATCCGGTCGACAAGTTCTATATAACATATCAAATATTGATACCTTGTAAGCTCGTATAAGTTCTGTATCATTTTAAAGTGTATTGTCTACTGAAATTTAAAAAGAAATTATATAACAACAATTTGTTATAGAATTTCGACTTTCTTGCATTATAGTTTTAAATGATACTTCAGCAGAAATCCAGTGATTACAGTGTAAGATTTATCATTTCGCAGTCAAAACATGACTGTAGTTATTCGAGCATATTAAAATGGTCATTTTATTTAATAAGTCTTGTTCAGCAGAAACAAATGATACCAAAAACATAGGGTCACCAGGCATCGAAGTGTTATCTGTTTGTGGATCGGATACCCTATTCGAGTGGATACCTATATAAGAAACTCTTTGTTACAAACTTACGTTCTAAATTCTACATCATGCTATTTTTAGTATTATCTTATTTACAATTATTCTATGTTTCAAGAAGCGATTTACTAATAGTAAAATATATCATTTAGGACAATCCCCGACCAGAAAAGCCTTTTCCAGTATTACTCGTACGGAGCAACTATTGCAGAGGTTGATTTTGATGTCCTCACAGGGGAACACCAGCTTACCAGAATAGATATATTATTTGACATGTGCGGCGGAAAGTAAAAACGGGGTAGAGGGGGAGGGGCGAAACTGTATTTCCTAAATGTCAGAATGAACACAGTTCGTCTTCAGTTAATAATAATAATAATTCCAAAGCCCTTGTAAAAATGATATCTACATACTTTATGTTATCTTTAAAATAAATCATAACAGTAAGATTGTTTCCGTTTTATATGTTATTGTGGCCCTCCGTGCCCAATCGGTTGAGGTCGCTGGGGACCATCACGGCCTAGTGGTGAAGGTCGCTTTGGACATCCGTGGCCGCATGGTTAAGGTCGATGGGGATCTACGTAGCCAAGTGGTTAAGGTCGCCATTGATCTCCATGGTCGAGTGGTTTAGGCCGCCGGGGAACTTCGTAACAAGTGTTTAAGGTCGCAAACGAATTCAGAAAGCTGTTTGATGCCTTGCAAAAAAACGGGATAAAGAATAATATAAAACGGGGGGAACGGTAAAATAAATAATATAACGGGTCAACAATTATAAGACAGGACAGGATAATATAATATATCAATTTAACAAACTGTCAAAAAGGCAGCTCAAACGCAAAGCAATAAGATACAAATGTGAGGAAGTCAGTGACATAAACCACACTGTCGCAAACATCCCGCTTTACACTGATGTAAAAATCAAGGCAGATAATTGTTCTTTTATTTTCCAGTACAAATCCGGCTTTAGATGTTGGTCAAGTGGAAGGGGCGTTTGTTATGGGTCTAGGATACTGGCTGACAGAGGAATGCAAATATGATCCAAACACAGGAGCACTAGTCACAGACAGCACTTGGGTAAGACCATTTATCAGAGAGGGATAAGTACATATACATCTTAGGAAAATATGCCAAGTACGTTGTCGTTCTGAAATGAGAAAAGTATAGGCAAAACCTGTGCCAGTCGTTTATTCATACATTAATGATGAACCAGATTCAGTTAGCATAGCCACGTTCATTCCAAGAATGCAATGTCACTAAAACGAGAACATACAGCAGTGTATGTATGGGTGTATATTAAGTTTATATTGACTTTTACACACATAAATATTCAAATTAAAACAATTAGCAGCATGAACAAGACAATCAAAGGAAAATAGTAGGACTCGACTTGGAACAGTCAAATAAATTGGGGATTTAAGCAATAAATGGTACGCAACAGACCCCACATGTTATTCTCACTATGTTCTAAACTTGCAGCACTGTAAACAAATCATCCCTGTCAGTAGAATCTCTAACACACGCAATACAAACAAAAGACACGTATGATTATGTAGAGGTATGTCAACAATCATGTGAAACACAAAAATGCCTTTGTGTTAAACGCAGGGACCGTATACGCACTGAATCAGAATGTGTGTATTTCTTTTCTTATAAGTAATGCCTATATGTATAAAAACATGTTACAACGTTATTTATAATAATCCAACATGTTTAATCCAAATAAGGGAGGCAAGTGTATCTCATGTAATCCTGTACAATACGACCTTGAGTGAAAGATTGAATTTTGTATTTTAATATGTCTACATTTATATTGATGTTCAAAATGACTGAATTGAATTGAATCTAAAATTGCATTTTAGGAGTATAAACCCCCTTCCTCGAAGGATATTCCTGTAGACTTCAGAGTAAACTTTGTAAAGAAGAATCCCAATCCTAGAGGTGTACTTGGTGCTAAAGGTAAAGAGTCGCCTTGGTCGATCAAATTGTAATTTTAAAAAAAAGCTGTACTTGTTATTGTGTAATTCTATGCTGGTTTTAATTAAAAAGAGTATGTAAGCTGTTAAAGCCACATAATAGAATGTGATTTTGTTAAGTATAAATTTGATAAATCCAGGGGCATTATATGAATATGAGAACTCTTGGATTAAATTTGTTAAAGATTTGCATTCATAATTATGTTTTTAGTAGAAATTTAATAGAAATGCGATTTAACATTATTATTACCTCCCTTGGCCTATCTCAACGCAGTGGTTGTGCAAACCAAGATAGATAGGGAATAATGAATTCAAAGCTACAAACGATTAAAAAATTGAGTCCGACGCCATGAGAAAAACCAACATTGGGCTTTGAGACCAAGCATGGATCCGACCAGCCTGACCTTCCGCGCAGTCTGGTCAGGATCCATGCTGTTCGTGTTTTCAAAGCCAATTGGCAATTAGAGAAACATTAGCGAACAGCATGGATCCTGACCAACTGCGCGGATGCGCAGGCTGGTCCTGGAACCATGCTGTCGCAAATCCACTATGTTGTTTCTCATGGCGCGGCGTACTCAATAGTCTTTCGTTCAGTTGCTCATTATATCCCACTATGTTTAAAATTAAAAAGTTAAACTAGAATTTACATTGAAATCAAAGTAAATATTCACCTTACTCTGTAAGGGGTAATTACAAACCTTTATTAAATCAATAAAAGTTAACATTTCTAATAGGCATCTAACTCTTTATAATGGTAATTTTCGTCCCTGAAATAAATCTGTAGTAGAAATAATGAATAGAGAAAAAAGAATACAAAGTGCTGTAACTATGTTGATGACTAATACTTATTTTTTCAGCATGTGGTGAACCGCTCCATTTGCATGAGAAATGCTCTGCTCGGTTTGCGTTGAAAAAGAGCATCGAATCGCAGACTGACGCCGAGTTAATAACTTCTTTCGTAAGTAAGTCGTTTTAAATTTAGATCATAATATAAACATTAAATACTTTATTGGTCAAGTATGTAAATACATTTAAAAGTGTACTTTATTTTTGGAAAATATGTCAATTGGTTCCTTAGTACTGTGGTACTATGAAAAAGGTCAAACGATATACTTCAGACAAGGCACCTCTAGACAGCTACTCGTACTTGTACTTCAACAGTTTATATTTTAGTACAACATGAAGGAGGACGGACTGTTTGCTGTTTCAGCTTTGCACTTTCAATATATGTCTGTTCTAAGTATTGCTCAACTGTTCAAAAAAAAAACAAAGTATGATGTACTCAATGTTTCAGATGGACCTGCAACAGTAGAGGTATGTCAACAAGCCTGTCTTAATGACCCGCAACAGTTCGTACTAGTGTAAGCGGGACAGTGTGCAATGAATGACTTAGTGACTTAGATTATAACGCCATGTATGTTTTATTATTATATTATGCAGGAAACAAAGAAGATCGTTTATGTAAAGCTATGATATACACACAGTTAAAAAAAGTAATTTTATTAAACATGATGAAAGGCATCATTCAATATACCGTGATAGTCGCTTGATCTGTACTGAAATGTCGAACAGAGGAAGTATAAAGAAGTAACAGGTACAGGTAACATTCACATCGATCAATTGCTGTTATAACATGTTCCAACTGAAGATTAACCTTATTGGTTTTAGTATTATTATATTAAAATGGAATTTGTTGTATGCACTGTTTCGCAGTTAAATGTTCTGTTTTTCGATAAATTTTAAATAAGCTGTTCAAAAATGTTTCGCTGTATAGATATAGCTGCTATTTGATTGTATTTATAATTCAGCTATTTAGTTATACTTCACCGACTTTGTTGATAATAGTTTGGAAAAATAAAGAATTAAGAATTATTCTTCACTTGAAATAGTTTGTTTAAGTAATAGAATCACTGCCATCCAGTCAATATATTTGCAGAAATATGAAATATATTGTGAATAATAATAGGCAGACCCCCCGCTTATCTCAATAAGAAGAACAAATAACGGATGGCGGAGTCGTGAGATCGATCACCGGGCGAAGTGTATGTTCTCCGTGAGGACTGATAAAGACATTGTGTCTGAAATCATTCGTCTTCCAACTCTGATTCATGTGGGGAAGTTGTAAGTTACTTGTGGAGAACTGGTACAGAATCAGGAACATTGGTTAGGTTTACTGCACGCCTTTACATAACTGAAATACTGTTGAAAATTGAACTAACCCCAAACCAAACAAACCAACAATGTACCCAATGTTAACTGCGGCATCTATAAGAAAAGTAATAACACTTAAATTCGCACTGTTTCTTATATCTTATCCTCCTGTATCAATCGTATTGTGTCGAATCTGCAGAGACCTTACAATTCTAAACCTGTCGATATGTTATGCAATTTACGGAAAGAAATGCCTGAAATATAGTTCAACCACCACCCGGCATGTCACAAAACGCGTAAAATATATATCTGCCGTCCGGTGATACTGCATATAGTCCATCTGTTTTTATTCCATTTCTGTGCAGTCTTAAATGTTTTTTAAATGTTGAAGAAGTTGGTCACATCCAGAGTATGGCATTATTTTGTATGATTTGGCGAACAGTAAAGTGCCACGTTCAGTGTTTAAAATATCGTATCTATATGGCAAGTCTAAAAGTTTTATGATATAATTTTTGTCGAATTTTAAACATTCGCAATGACCGTCCCCTACCACAAATTAAAATAAGGTTTATAACATTAGAAATATCCAACATATTTGAATTAAATATAGTAACATAATATACAGGTATACCATTTTTAGTCAAAATGTTAGGTATTCTAGCCGTAGTTGACTATTTGAAAGTTTCAAATAGTAGAGCTGTTATTGTCGCCCTTTCGCCGGCGTCCACGTCCACGTCCACGTCCGCGAAACAGAAGTTTTGCATGTAAGTAGGTTTCTCTAAAATTAATGGGTCCAATGCTTTCATACTTTTCATCAGATGATGATCTAACAGGACAAGGTACATAAATGTATCTTTTATTTTTTAATTATACCTCTTTCAGATAAAAGTTTTGCATGTGAGCAGGTTTCCTCGTATATATACAAGCTCATCGGAAGTTTGTACACTTCACAAGCTTGATATCCAGCTCGTTTTGATAGGTTTGTAATTAAGAACAACAATAACATACTGGATCACCACTTTATCACTCTACCGTATTCAACAATAACATCATTATATTCATCAATTATATTATTCGTCGGTATTACAACCATCAGCATCAGACAGCATCAACAACAGTATAGCACCGCATCATGAGCACCACCCACCCACTACACATCCACAACCACCACCTAATCATCCTTAGTTTTCTAACGATCATCACAATTATCAACACTCACCATAAGACGCCGTGTTCATCACCACTTTCATCAGCAATCACCGTCGTCATCGCTATATCATCGCCAATCATTATATTATTTATCAAAGTTGTATTGCAAAATGTTGCTAAGGCATATTTGCAGACGTCCGGCAGACGAGCACTTTACCACCCCAGAATCATGTAATTTTTTCGGCACACACTTTCTTTTCGAACATGCATATCGTTGGGACATGCAGCTTTTAATAAATGACATTGTACAACAAGCACACAGACGACAGGGTGGGACATGTCAACAGGTTTACTGTTTTCTTCAGTCTTTAAACCAGAACACGTGATTATCAATTTTATTACCATGTTAGAAAGATAGTTTCAAACCAAAACACCAAATGAGTAACGTAATCATCTAAAGCAACATTAGTGGAACATAAAGCCATCGTCAAAATCCTCCTAGTTATGTGAAACATAACATCATCATCATCATGACCACGCTTCTAGGGATGTCGGTCATATGGAAAAGCCTTGGTAACGGATTTGTTAGCAAAGTTTCACGGCGATTTCTGTGTTTTTTAGCGTTATTATTGAAAAGGGAAGTATTAACAAAACACGATAACTGTGGCCTTGATTTACTAATTCCGGATCAACCTATAACAATGAAATAGGGTGTGTGTGTTTGCGTTTATTTACCCTCGCCACCGGGTAATCCCATATGGGCGAGCACTTGAAATAAGCAATCAGGTGGACACATTTTACGACAAATATCTTATATCGCAAAACCTATGTAAGTAGCGGCGTGGTCTGGTGGTTAACACGTATGCTTTGTAAGCTTACGGTGCTGGTTCGAATACAGAGCGAGCTACTTTTTTTATTATGCCCCCGAAGGGAGGCATATTAGTTTTCAACTGTCCATCCGTTCGTTCGTCACAACGTTAACTTTTGCATGAAGGCACTATTACTTTCGCGAACCACTGCACCCAGGACTTTCAAAACTTCACATGCTGATAGTAATTATTGAGTACAACTACCCCTACTGACTTGGGTCACCAGGATCAAAGGTCAAACGTCACCAGGTCAAAGGTCAAGGCGCTGCGGGGGCATTTGTCACCATTAGTGACAGCTCTTGTTTTTCCAGCTTGTTTTTACCTGGAGAAGGAATACAGGTAAAACTATTTGTATCATGATTTTCTCGTGCACTGATACAGTGTACTTATTGACATTTTTCAGAGGATCTCATATTAGAATAGACATTGAATCTATTTGTATACATGTATGTCATGGCATGAAAAATAAATTAGATAAACACATAAATAGAAAAAGAATGAAAGAAAAATAAATACTAAGACGATATAAAAAAAGACCTGCAAAAATATAATAAGTTAAAACCATTTAAAAAAAGGAGGGCTCGTTAGAGTTAAGAATACTACAATATACAAATTAACACCACTTATCGGATAATACACCTGCTGTACCTGTTTTTAGATTTTACAAAGTACCGTTAAAATTATCACGATCCATTAATAGGTTGATATTTCACAGAATTTATAAGACTGTTAAATATTTAATTTATTTTGATAAATACAGTGTTATTTAGTCTAGCTCGATTTCAGTTGAATGGTGCAGGATAATAAAATAGTAATATAAACGTTGAAAACTCGGTCAGCATTTCCCATTCCCTGTGTCATTCAATAAATATGCAACCGACCATGTAGAATGAATAAATCTAAAATTAGCGCATCATCTAAGGAAAGACATCAATTTCCACGGATTAGTTTTCTGCAAGAACTTTTTTATGTTACACACGCATACACCAGGATCGCAGTCGCTATATTGTCATTTAGTCCGTATGGTTACAACAGCTATAATTAATATGCGTAATTTCATATTTGCCGAAGCATTTCAAACGTTAAAGGAAAATACGCATTATATCATTCAAAATCGCGCACATTTTGTTGCTAAAAAAGCAGTTATGTTTAAAACTATCAGATGTTTTTTTTTTATAAAGTCTTTCGTTACTATAGGCTTTGTTATTTCGAAGACTCCGTTTATGAGAGGAATTAAGACGCTCCTAACACGTACAGCCACCCTGAATTGACTCCATGATGCCGAAGAACAGGAACATTGATAACAGTCACTAAGTTCAGTTAGAGGCAACGGCCACATATCACTTTAAGATTGCCGTTATGAAAGACCCTTTGGAATATATATAAAAACTAATATATTCAAAGAAACTGATAGCTGAAGTTCATTATAAATGCAAGTTTGAAAAATTATTAATACCTTCTTTTGATCTTGGTGGTGCAACTAGGACTATAGTTGGAATATAAATGGATTCAAAAGCTAGATATCTCGGTATCTATCAACTAGAAATCATATCAAAATTAGAAGAAACTCCACTTTTCAAATATACCGTATACGCTAACACACATCCAACATAACTCTAAATAACTCAGACTTGTGTTATATATTTTAGATAAATTTTGTTTGAGAACGAAGCATTGAAAGTCACTATTTCACTAAGAAGAAACGCTTGATAAACTTGTATATTCGTAAGAAGAACGAAAGTCACAAAATTTCACTAAATTATTTAAGATGTTAGCTTTAATCTGATTTGCATAGTTCATAGTTAAAACAATATAATTTTCTCGCTAAATCATTAAATATGTGTCCGTGCATTGATGATTTCAATATACTGAACAGAAAATGTACACAACTGGTCTAAAACTAACTTGATCTCAAACATTTGTTTGTTTGTTTTGGGTTTAACGCCGTTTTTCAACAGTATTTCACTGGCGGGCAGTAAACCTAACCAGTGTTCCTGGATTCTGTGCCTGTACAAACCTGTTCTCCGCTACCCATAGGAATCAAAGGTGGAGGACGAATGATATCAGACACAATATCTTTTATCAAAACTTCACGGAGAACATACGCCTCGCCCGGGGATACAACCCACGACCCCGAGATCCGATCTCTCCCTACTGAGCTAAGCGGGCAGGCTATATTTATTTAAATGTTATCAGTAGGTTTCTGCACAAACTAAATAGCAGCATTTTCATAGCCATTCCATTGTAAATTTAAGGCTTCCATCACTGCAAAAGCAACCTCTAACCTCAAAAACCATGCAAAACATTACAGTAAAATGTTACAAGTTTTTTAATTTTATTTTGGGGGGGGGTGGGGGTGTTTAACGTCACGACCGACACAGACAAGGTCATATGGTCGACTTTTCCACTTTGGTGGTTGAAAGACCCCGTGCCCCTCCGTGCAATATTTCGTCACGAGCGACACCTGAGCTAGAACTACCGACCTTCGTAAGCCACTGATGGCTTCGTCACATGAGGAATTCAAAACGCACCCGAGTGAGGCTCGAACACATCGATAGGCCAAGTGTTTTGAAGTCAACGACCATAACCACTTCGGCTTACGGAGGCACCGCCGTTACACTTTAATATAAGAAATCCGTCTTGTTTGAAGTTTCTTGTTTTATATGTGTTATGCTGGTTTAGAGTCGCACCGACACAATTTGAGCTGCGCCATGAGAAAACCAACATAGTCCGTTTGCAACCAGCATGGATCCAGACCAGCCTGCGCACACGCGCAGTCTGGTCAATCCATCTGTTTCGCTTCAAAACCTATTGCAAATTAGAGAAACCGTTAGTGAACAGCATGGGTCTGACCAGACCTGCCGGATTCGCAATCTGTCTGGATCCATACTGGCGCAAAGCCCTATGTTGGTTTTCTCATGGCGCGGCTCATTTAGGTCATATTGCGATTTTTCTAGTTTTTATTTTGGAGGAAAAAAACCCAGAAGACTCTCTATGCATTGCTTCAGGCATACGCAGGTATATGGGTATAGAACTACCGGCCTTTCATAAGCTAGCTGGACGGTTTTCTCACATGAAGAATTCTGCACTCCAAACAAGATTTCGAACCCACATTGTTTTGTGGGGCAAGTAATATGAAGTCAGCGGTCTTAACCAGTCGGCTACGGAGGCCCCTAATTATCACGACTTTGAACCTAATACGTTGCACAACAAATCTTCATAAAACACCAACACTTTAGTCAAGGGAAATATAGTAATACCTTTTGAAAAATAAAACAATAGTTTGTGTAATTCGGCCTATGTTCTAAAATTAAACTTCAAGGAATTTGATACTTAAGTCATCTATTGTTTACTTTCATTGCGTCAATTAACATTGCAAATGAACCAATTAAGACTTGCTTTTCTGCTACTGCTATATAATTGGTTATCACAAACTTTAAGTATAACAGGACATGCATAGGTTTAAGGTTTATGGAAATGCGAGAGTTATAACGTAGCTTTATACTCCAGTTTAAACTGTGGTTATTTAAATGCATGTGCACTCGGTACCCAAATGTGCAATTTGTCATTCAATCTTAAAATACATCGACCTGCAAATTATTAAATACGGGTATAGCCTTGAGAATGTGAAACTAAATGATTGTCACCGTTTCCCATTGAGGAAGATCTAAGTTTTTCCTTGAAGTCATACTTTGCCAGTCACGTGACAGTTTAAAAATGATAAAGAAGATATTGTTGCATACATTTTGTACTGGATATTTAAGATAAAATCATTTTGCTATGTATAAGTAGTATTTCCTGTGTCAATTGTCCGAACAATTATATTGTATTAGCAATCAAGTTATATGCGGATTTTGATTCAATATTGGCGGTATTATACAGTACAATGTGAGTACATTTACTTTCTGTTATCATATAAACAGAAATAGCACTGAATTTTAAACATTCCTGTTCCATTCTACCAACTTTTCTTGGACAAAGCATGCTTTTTAATGTTCTGAAGATGCTATATGATCCAATGCACCGTATGAACTTTTTGTTTTTCGTTTGCTAAGATCATTCAAACAATATTGAATTTATTCAGTAAGTGGAATAGTAACTTCAGGTTTTTTTAATCACTCACAAAAAAGTGACTGAATAGAATTTCAAGTGTTATGCATACAAGATTTATTTTGCAATTATTTCTGTTTAGTTTGCACTACATTTACTCCCAGTTTACTGAAATGATATGCTCAAAAAGTTATAAAAAAGAAACAAAATGTATCAGTACATAAAGATTGCATAAAATAAATTTGTGCATGAATATACAAAATAAGACATTTAAAAAAGTAAACAAACTAGTAGTCTTTGAATAAGTACAAGGCAATCAAAATACCTTTTCATTTCAGAATAACAGGCTTCAGAGTAAAACTTTTATGCAAATGATAAATGATGTTGTTGCAATATAAAAATGATGATAAAAATTTTGAAAACTAAGGTCATACATGCTGTAATCAAGTGCATGCAGATTTAATGTGCAATTGCATGATAGATAAACACAGTGTTTATTTACAATGTAAGTACAAAGTTTGTAAACACAGATAAAACAGAAAATTGAAAAATTATAAAACAATTTATATCAATACAATACATAACAATACCATTTTACTGCATTAAACATGTTACAATACTGAAAGTATAAAGTACACATATAAACATAATAATAAAACAACTCTAAAAATAGAATAATTAGATTGCACATACATGGTATAGTTTATTCAATACAGTCATGATAATACGCATCACATTAAATAATCGGCGTGAATTTGCAGTACAGATAAGCAGCAGTAGCAGCAGTAGGGAGCATTTCACTGCTGTAACTGGGCTGCAGTAGACAGTTAACTGCTCCTACTGCCAGCAGTTACAGCAGATAACTGCTCCTACTCCAGCAGTTACCAGCAGTTTATAGCCTGTCGCAGTTCACTGCCACCAGTTACAGCAATTATCGGTTTTTGGCTACATCAGCTACTACATGCCAGCAATTTATAACAGTTCAACAATCTGTATTACCAGAGATATATGACATAAGATTTATTTTGTCAGTGTCCTACATAGTAAGACTGCCAGCAATTAAATAGTGTTATTAAAATCATTTACAAGATTCCTTCAGATTGCTAATAGGCCGTAAAAAAAACCTACCCTTCTCGCGTATCGTTTAAAAGATCATTGTAAGCGATTTTATAATCTATCATGAATTATCTGCCCTTAAACCGATATTCACGCAAGAAAATTCAGGATCAAGCCTAGTACCTATGATCTAAAATACATATTTTCGTTCTATTCTAACTTTGAATCTCAGACAGTATACAAAGTTTTCAAGAAATTCTGCCGTAAGATAAATTTTTGCCCTATAGAAAATTGCCCCATTCCCCCATAAATTCTCCTGTAAACAATACAATACCAGCATTAAATGGTTTAAAAGTCTCATTTTATGTTTCTGCCAGCAGAGTGGTCTATGATAACATGTCACCCTTCAAGTCAGTGAAATGAGTCAAATGACCAATGAAAGCAAGTTTTCTTTCTGTGCTACTGGCAGCAGTCAAAAGGTTTATAAGACCAGTATATCCATACTTTTTTATATGTAACTACCATGATTAAATGTTTACAAAGGCTCCTTCCATTACTGCAAGCATAAAATGTGTTAATGACAGCAAATAACAATGTTTCTTGTTAACAAGCTAACGAGAGCAATTTCAACCAGTTTCGTATATATTTCTGGTGTAATAACCCCCCTTTTGTGCTGAAAGAAAACCACTTCAAGTTCCGCATTCAGCCACGAGTCACATCAAAAAAGCAAAAGTTCCCCTTGGAAACAACCAGCCGCACCTCACCCCGTTTCGCTCCCAAACAAGAGTTTTTCCTCCCGATCTGGGCGGCCACCCGTGCCGGTGGGGGACGCCCCCTCTACAAAACGGCCACCACGGTCCGATCCAAAAGTCCAAGTCCTGGGGGCGGAGCTGGGGTGCCCAAACACTGTCCCCTTATATAAATGTCATGAATTTTAATCTGTACAATGTACATGGAGGAATACAATGATGGATACTGCCCTTTGCTGTTTTGCATGATCTAACTCGCCATTTCTTATTTTTTAGTCAGGAGCAGTTATAAATTCGATTTCAGCACACGCAAACTTCTTCAAACTGTTACTGTTGTTTGTATTTTTTTACTTCTTTAGGTCGTTGAAAATAACTATTTGATATAAATGCCTGTAAAATACATGTACTCATTTTATTCAGAAAACGTGCCCGGGCCTAATTCAAACCAGCCCTTCCTGATTTAAGAAAAGAGCGCGAGATTTTCCTAACTTTCAGTTTCTTTAAGATGCAACCCGGGGAGGTAATTACTCACAGGTAGGCCAAAAGTCGGAGTAAATACACTATACTATAAACTGATTTGACATTATCAAAGTCAATTTATAGATTGTCTCTCGCGTGTTTATTAAGTACCCTTCCTGTCTAAAAAAATGGTTTGTGGTCGCCTGTAGTATTGTCACGTTAGCGGGTTGGACCTGTACTCTGACAAATCATTTTTTAGGAACCTTTTATGTGCGATTAAAATTCATTCTTCACTTATATGTGGGGGAGATTTTTTCTTCTTTATGTACAATAATTTTATCTTAACACAAAACTGCATAATTTTCATTATTGTAAGTCTCCGCCAGCTAATTCGTCAGAGTACACAGTACACTTTTTTACTAGGCAAAATAATAACTAATTCTAATTGCACATGCATGCATCTCATACATAGTGCATTTAAAAAATATTTTGTACTTACTTGTAAAAAATAACTAAAAATACTCATTACACTTCTACGGTGGCACAGAGGTTACATAGATGTTTTTTTATATTAATACGTGCCATGTAATAACTAATACGATGCGCACTAATATTATAAAAAAACATCATCGCCCATACTATAAAAAAAAACATCTTCGTACGTATGAAGTTATTACGTCCCACGTAAAAGATTTTACGTGCGCATGTACTAGTTTTATAAAAAATATCTAACCTACGCATAAACTAATACGTGCGCACGAAAACCTTACACGTGCGCACGTATTACTTAATACGTACTAAGATGTTTTATTATACTAGTACGTACGCACGTAAAACTATATACTACTAAGATGTTTTTTATAGTATGTGTCGATGATGTTTTTTGTACCATACGTGCGCACACGTATTACTTTAACTACGAAGATGTTTATTTAAAGTATGTGCGATAATGTATTTTGTACTAGTACTGCGCACGTATTACTTTATACGTACGAAGAATGTTTTTTTTAATAATATGTGCATGATGTTTTTGTACTAGTACGGCGCACGTATTAATAAAAAAAAAACATCTTTGTCACTCTGTGCCACCGAAACACTTCCGTCTGTTATGGCTTTGCATAATACTAAATGTTATAAATAAAATTTATAGATATAAAATACAGATGGAAAATTAAGCAATGCTTATACCTCACCATACTATCACAGCTATTTAAAGGTTCATCCTTTTTGTTTGCTAGAATTAATTATACACAAAAAAAATCTATACTGCTATATTTAATATGCACAACACTGTCTAAATTACAGACCGTTATCCATTAATAAAACGTATAAAGCATCATAACTTTATAATTGAAAGTAACTCATGCCAATAGCAGCACTTCTCTTCTGTAAGTACAAGCATTTAACAGTTCTAACTGCTGCAATAGCATCAGTTAACTGTATATGCTGGCAGTAGCAGCACTTCGCTTTCGATCATCTTCACTTGTGTAGTACAAGCATTTAACCGTTTGTAAACTGCTGGCAGTAAGCAGCAGTTAACCATTGTAACTGCTGGCAGTAGCATTGTATATGCAACACACTATCCAAATAATAATACCGTTCCTTTATAAAAGCGTAAAGCATCGCTAACTTAAACTGACACATTAACTCATGCCGTGCACTTCATCACTGTGGAGTACAAGCAATTTAACTGTTGTAACTGCTGGCATAGAAGCAGTAACTGGTGTAAAACTGCTCGCAGAAACAGCATCTTCCTCTTCACTTGTGATAGAACTAACATTTAACCTGTTGTAACTGATTTGCAGTAGCACAGTGAACTGATGTAACTGGCTGGCAGTAGCAGCAGTAGAGTAACTGCTCCTAATGCTGGCATTACAGCATACAGTTAAAACTGCTCCTACTGCTGGCAGTAGCAGCAGTTAACTGCTGCTACTGCTGCTACTGCTGTACTGCCAACTTCACGCCGATCATAATATATCTGATGTATGTCAACATGACCCATGATCAAAACTTGACAAATTAATACATATTCTGAAAAGGATTATCGATGGCGGAAATATGCTAAAGAGTTTAAGTATATGCATAAAAATACACCTCGCTGTGACAAATAATAAAGTTTTCCGGAGTGTGACCGGAGACTATGTATTTTAGTTCCAGAACAGTAGAAGTACAATCAGAAAGAAAAACTATTTAATTTAAATATTGTCTGTGTAATTATAGTTACTCACTGTGGATTAGATAATTGCACATAAGATTTTCTGTTTTCAAAGGCGCTATGTACATGCAACAGAGTTTCAATGCTTAACCCAAGAGGGTATAATACAATTGTAACAGGTGAATGACAGACAAAACACAGCATAGATTGTATGTATATACATTTTTTTTCACATAGATTTTTTTCTCGTTATGGTATATTCAAATAACTTTTTTTTGTAAAAACGTTCCTGAAATATCGAGTTTTTACTATACATTTTAACTTTGAGATTTTCTGCTGTGTAAGCAAAATCAAATATTATGTATCACAGTGAAACTGAAAGGAATTTTAACATTTTTGAGTCCTTCTCAGTAAAACCATGGGCAAAGATACCATAAGAGTAACCACGTTTTGATAAACGAAGCTTTCACAAAATAGAATCCCTATGTATTATTTAATATTGTAATGTTGACTTTGAATTTGGTAGCACCATGTTGCATGGATAAGATGCACAATCACAGGCACGGGTCCAGTGTTTATTTTTTTGTTTAATATAAAAAATCCCCTTTTTCACACAATTAACCTTTTATATGTTAGTCAAATGAAAAAAAAATCGATGACAAAAAATCCGGTCACAGTATCGTGACCGGATTTTTTGTCATCGATTTTTTTTCATTTGACTATCATATATAAAGTATATTTGTGTGAAAAAAAACAACATATTTTTAAATCAAACAAAAAAATATACACTGGACCCGTGCCTGTGTGCACAATTCTCAAGTCTAAAATGAAATTTTTGTTCAGTTCTCTTCTGGTCTGTTATTTACTGTACTAATCTTATGAATACTCATATGTAATAACTATGTGGATGAAACATAAACAAAAACACATGGATAAAATGAAACATAGAGGAACCCTAAAAAAAGAACACGGTGAGGCACCGCCTTAGGGTGAGGGTGGCAGTGTCCGAAACCACTAGAAGCTCGCACTGTTTGATTACACACACACTCCTAGGCTACTTGAGAGAACAATTCAAAAGTATTCTAGAATTTTTACGAAAAGGAAGCAATTTCGATGTTTTACAATACCGTTAAAATAGTTTAGAACTTTTACCAGGTGATGATTATGAAAACAGATTGTAAGTGTTATGCAATTCTATACATTTTTCCACAAAATAAGTAGCATGCACTAAAGAGAATACTAACTGGAAAACTTCATCTCACCTTTTACTGTTACACACGATAATTTACCTCTGCTACCCTGGTCTTATCGGCGAATGTCGGATAAAAACAGACATTGCTAAATTTGAGATACTCCTTTGCAAATTATATTAGTAGATAGAAAAGCACATCAGTGAATAAATGTAGGTACTTTATGATATAGTGTTTGGCCTTTGTCTGCTGACAATGTAAGCATGGTCTGTTGATATTGTAAGCATGATCTATTAGCATTGTATGCATGGTTGTAAGCATTGTCTATTGACATTGTAAGCATGTTCTTTTTGACATTGTTTGCATGGTCTGTTGACATTGAAAACATAGTCGTTTTGACATTGCAAGCATGGCCTTTTGGTATTGTAAGCATGGTCTTTTGGTATTGTAAGCATGGTCTTTTTGACATTGTATGCATGGTCTTTCTGACATTGTAAGCACGGCTTTTAAAGGAAATAAATTACAAAATGAATCAATTTATTTCAACAGTAATTCTCATTTTCAACTAGAACATTTTATATGCATATTACATTAGATAGTAAGTACAGATTAAATATAATGTAAAATAAATCATATCAAAAGGCATAGGTTTAGAATCAAAGATGATTTATTTTCTTGCAAGTAAGTTATCTGCACTGTTAGATAATTAAAGTAATACTTCTTTCGGCAATTCAGAAATTAACACTGTCTCATCGCCATTACGAGTAGATTAATTGAAAAAAATGAAGTTTTTTTTTTACATTATAATTTTAACTACAAAAAAGTTCTGACTGTATATGTGTAACATTTGTGTTTTTAACAGAAAAAATAACTTGTATACAATTCAAGTTAGAGTTACTATCTATGCTTTGTGTTGTCCTTATTCATGTCAGGACAGGTTGAAATATGAATCTATACATTGAATTCTTAACAAAAGCAATCCTTTATAAATTGTGCATAATAAGAAAAAAATAGTAATAATATTTATAAAAGCATGTCTATATTTGAATACTGTATTCTTGGAAAAGGTATAAACATGCATGAAAGGTAAATGTAGCATGAAGCTGGCAAGGCTTCAGTGAGCATCATTTTCCAAGTTAATATACGTTAACTGTTATATGGAAAACTCTTTATCCTAACTAGAAATTTAAAATTCGAGACATTATCAAAAAAGATACAACTGTACAGACGCATATGAATGTAATGGGTGCGCTGACTACAAATGCAGAACAAAAAATATAAGTCTTTTTTAGCCGAAACTACACAATATCAAGGCTTACGGCGAAATAGAGAATATATACAAAACGATCATATAGGCGAAATCAGTTTGTGTTTTTAGGTAATTTAATCATTTTGAAAAGGTATGTTAAGCCTTTTTATTTAAAAGTTATATACATTTACCAATGCATGAAAATGAAAAACAAACCTCATGTACATGTATGCAAAGAGGAATTTTTACGCGCGGATTAGAATGCCGCAAATTATTTCAATCGACTTGCTGCATGTAAATGAAAGGAAACATGGTAAATTTGCAAAAATCAGATGAAGATATTAACATAATGAAAGTAAAAGTTAAAGCGATTGTAGAATGTATTAGATTTACAGGTAATTAGAACTTTCTGTATTTTGATATCGTCATAGTCAACATTCAAATATGCAATAATGTGTACATACCTCGCTACAAAACTACTACACATATACAAAAACAAAACAAAAAAATAATAATGAATACTTAAAAACATGTCTACTTGTCACCTTGTTTTGAAGTAAAGTTACTTCCAAAATTGTATTTGATATAAAAAATGGCCATTGGCTTTTGGTTTCAGAAAAGTCTCGTCCTGTAAATGAGAGAAGTAGATATGTGCAACTACAAGCATGAAACAGCCATTGCATATCAGCTTTTAGAGAACTGTTAAAACCACAGTATTAGACTGTAGTATGTATTAGACTGACAGGTAATTGGAATTTTCGGAATTTTAATATCGTCATAGTCAACATTCAAATATGCAAAATGTGTTGTGCATACCTCGCTACAAAACTACTACTACACGTATACAAATAAAAAAAAAAAAAAAAAAAAAAAAAAAAACAATAATGAATACTTTTGCCTATTTGTCACCTTGTTTTGAAGTAGAGTTACTTCCAAAGCTGTATTTGATATAAGAAATGGCCATTGACTTTTGGTTTAAGAAAAGTCTCATCCTGTAAATGACAGAAGTAGATATGTACAACTACAAGCATGAAACAGCCATTCCATATCAGAATTTAAGAGAAGTAATTAAAACCACAGGTGGCAGTATCATTGATTGGTCACCCCCACCCTAAGACGCCTGATACAACCCTGAAAAAATTATGTCCTTAATATCCCCGCTCTACAAGAACCCTGATACAACCCTGAAAAAAATCTCAACTATTAAAACAGTACTTATTCCACATTGTTTGGCAAACGGACATTATAGCAGACTTTATTCTTTCTAATAAGTACTGTTTTGATAGTTGAGATTTTTTAAGGGTTGTATCAGGGGTTTTGTAGGGTGGGGATACTAAGGAACGCCTGAGAATGTCAGATTTTTTTCAGGGTTGTATCAGGCGTCTCAGGGTGGAGAGGGGTGACCAATCAATGATACCACCTGTAATTAAAACGAACGTGCCTTCAGACTTCGTTTTTATTGAAATTTTGAAAATGCTTGCAGTCAGTAAAGTAGTTAACAGGAATTTCGTTTGAGAAAGGTATTCCCAAAATGACTTACATGACACAGAAAATATTAATACTTGTAAAATGAAATACTGTATAGAAGCAGCGCATTGTTTCTGTAAATAGTATAATTGCCTTAACTTTTACATTATGAAGAAACTTGCCTCCATATGAACGCCAGGATATCATAGTGAATATGTTTAGGCTTCGCGATAGACCTTTTACCATGCTCAATGTTTGTGTTATGTTTATTTTTAATCACTTGAATTGTTTAATAGTTATATGAGAGAAAAGAAATACTCTATATGAATGTGCATGAAATCTGTCCGTGCCCTGTGAATTTCACTTCGGAGTACGAAACTGACTCTGTTGTGCATGTTTTATATTTGTTATAAGTTTCACAGAACTCCTTTGAATCTTTTAAAAGTTACAGCGGATTAATTTAGACGGACGAACGGAGGGGGAATAAAAGCAAAATTCAAGTTAGTTAGCAAGTCGTAGACGTCATTTGAGCCGCACCATGAGAAAACCAACATAGTGCATTTGCGACCAGCATGGATCCAGACCAGCCTGCGCATCCGCGCAGTCTGATCAGGATCCATGCTGTTCGCTAACGGTTTCTCTAATCGCAATAGGCTTTGAAAACGAACAGCATGGTTCCTGACCAGACTGCACAGGCTAGTCTGGATCCATGCTGGTCGCAAACGCACTATGTTGGTTTTCTCATGGTGCTGCTCATTTATTTTTCAAGACATTCGAGCATTCTGTATAATAAACTGAAAGGAAAATTTATTTACTGCTAGCATTTTTATTGAAAGCTACTACAATTTTCTTCTCTAAAATGATTTAGTTATCAACATCTGGTATTAAGAAATATTTGTTAATCATGTCATACGTCAGTTACTTTGTTCCATGTTACATTCGGGGTGCCTTAAAATATACATGATACCACTTTTTTAGTCTTTTTTTTCGTACATTTAACATGTGATAAATGATACTTTGCACATTTGTAAGTGTTCTTTGTTATAAAACATATCGATCTTTAACTTGCAGTATTGAAGATACTCAATATCTTCGAAGACTGTTTTTTTCATTATTATGCTTCCTTTTCTATGAAGACGTGCGTTTTAACAAATTCTCACATAAAATGCAAACAAAAGTGTTGTAAATTTTAATCAATAATATTGACATTCATTACAAAATTCAGTTTCGTATACAAAAAGATACACTTGTCCTTTATAAGTCTTCTGATAAGTCCAACGTATACGTTGTGTAAATAGAAAATAGGCCGAAGACACAATCTTCACTGACAACTTTAAAATACGACACAATGATTTATCAGGTACACGGTATACAAACAAATTATAGATAAGTTTTGCACAGTGCTTATGCACAGTTATCGCTGGGACAATTGATTAGAATGCATGAGGTAGCAATTTTGTGCAGTTTTTTAGATGCACCTTCAGCTTTTGAACATTATTTTGCGCTACTTATGTTCTCATATTTCCGGACGCAAGAGATGCTATCTATCAAATGTTAAACACATATTTTGAGAAAGAATTTACGAGTAGTATAATTTAAAGTGTGTTCATGTATACTTTAAGTCGAGTACTAATTTCCAGCAGGAACAAACAGACTTAAGTGTCCATTGTTGAAGCTTAATGTTAATCGTAATAGAACAGTCGGATATGACTGAAAGCCCGTTGTTAATGTAAGCTATCAATTATTTAGCTGGTCAGCATCAGTTATAAAACATATCGGCAAGACAATTAGCATCAAGGCAATTAGCACCAAGGCAGTTAGCACCAAGGCAATTAGCACCAAATAATAGCCACTGTGTATGATATTTTTTTTCTTTTACCCCAAAACACATGCCTTTATTGTTGACAAAACTGACTTAAAGATCTAATTTAAAAGCATTTAGTATTCAGCTGACAAAAGACAAGTGCGTTCATGCTCAAATTCTAGCATCTAATTGGAGGAATTACGACCCGTTAATAGCCGTCATTAAAACATCGATATAGAGGCTCACTTCAACAGATATCAAGGCAGTGGTGCTCAAGCAACATGATAAATGATATATGTGCTAAACGAAGATGGCGCTCTAGCACCATGCAACTTCCAGATAATAAATCATGAAATCATACGTACTGATTTTATTCCACGAGTTGAATTTAAATCACATATATAGGTGAGCGTCTAAAGATATCCAACAAATACAGCACTGAAACTATATATGAGCCGCGCCATGAGAAACCCAACATATTGGCTTTGCGACCAGCATGGGTCCAGACCAGACTGCGCGGATGCGCATGCTGGTCTGGATCCATGCTGGTCGCAAAGTCACTATGTTGGTTTTCTCATGGCGCGGCTCATATATTTTTTGCTATTTATCACATATTAAAAAAACAAAATGAAAAGAAGGATCCTGCCTTGAAACAGAAGACAAACAAAACAAGGAAGACATTAAGAGAAATGTGAGCTCTAAAACAGTACAGTTTTCAACATAACGAATAATACCCTTAAAAAACTAGACAAACTAAAGTACATTTGTATCTTGTTTTGTCGATGGTCAGGATCCATGCTGTTCGCAAACAGTGTCTGTAATTGCAATAGACTTTGAAAGCGAACAGCATGGATCCTGACCAGACTGCGCGGATGCGCATGCTGGTCTGGATCCATGCTGGTCGCAAAGCCACTGTGTTGGTTTTCTCATGGCGCGGCTCATATATTTTTTGCTATTTATCACATATTAAATAAACAAAATGAAAAGAAGGATCCTGCCTTGAAACAGAAGACAAACAAAACAAGGAAGACATTAAGAGAAATGTGAACTCTAAAACAGTACAGTTTTCAACATAACGAATAATACCCTTAAAAAACTAGACAAAGTAAAGTACATTTGTATCTTGTTTTGTCGATGGTGCACGATAACCCGGCTCTTTCGCAGCATATATGAACGGCCGTGATATTTACCAGTGCAATTTCAATTTTACGGAAT
Source organism: Mercenaria mercenaria (assembly GCF_021730395.1). Classification (NCBI taxonomy): domain Eukaryota; kingdom Metazoa; phylum Mollusca; class Bivalvia; order Venerida; family Veneridae; genus Mercenaria; species Mercenaria mercenaria. The sequence goes on along the minus strand of NC_069377.1, from coordinate 40,157,574 downwards.
CAAAAAAGGTGCACGTGTATGTTATTAATGAAATATGTTGACTAAAAACTGTTTATTGTGAAGAATTCATTAAACAAAGCTTACATGTTTTCTTTGAATGTTTTCAAGGTAATGAAGAACGCAGCTGAGGGACATTTATGGTAGACGAACATGGACATCCATTCATTTGAAATCGTAAGTGATTTTATATGCAAGATGTAGAAACTTGAATATAATATAAACAAGGTTTCACACACAATTTAAATATCTGATAAATTGTTGTAATGATAGTCGGCTTTCTGTTAAAAGGTAAAGTGCAATCAGAATGTACATATATTGTAAAATAAATGTGACAGAATTATCTTTAAAATATGCAAAAATCAATGTCTGAATAACCTGGAATGACTTCACAAAAATTGAATATCGGTTAGCATTGATAACGTTGATAAACGAGCTAAGTTGAACTGTTTCATCTGCCAACTCTCTTGAAAATACAAGTGTAGGTAGTATACTTGTTAACTGTTGAAAACCAACGAGGAATAGTCTGTTAGTCTTGATTACCCCTCGCAACATGTAGCTTCCTACCTAGATTTAGGGTTGTAAGTATTTCTTGCCCCGAGATCACGGAGCCCTATGGTAATATACTTTCCATTAAGCTTGTCATGGGGGGTGGCATGAGGGGTGTTACACATTTGAGCCGCGCCATGGGAAAACCGACATAGTGGGTATGCGACCAGCATGGATCCAGACCAGCCTGCGCATCCGCGCAGTCTGGTCAGGCTCCATGCTATTCGCTTTTAAAGCCTAATGGAATTGGAGAAACTGTTAGCGAACAGCATGGATCCTGACCAGACTGCGCGGATGCGCAGGCTGGTCTGGATCCATGCTGTTCGCAAAGCCACTGTGTTGGTTTTCCCATGGCACGGCTCATAAACGAACTAAGCTATCATTTTACTTGGTTTCACTCAATGCTCTTTCAAAAATCGTTTAGTTTCTAAATATCTTTCCGAACTCGAGTATTGAAAGATACTGTCTATGTAAATAAGATGAAATGGTCTCGCCCAGCCTAGAAGTCACGAGAATACAGATACACATGGTTACAGTAGTACTGAAAATTGGTACTTATGAAACCAAACTAGACTTTAAATTGTTTTTGGAATATTGCTTTAAAGCATTTGTTTTTGGCAAAAACCAATTATAACTCATCAAATATTTACCTTTATATGACAGAAGGGGTATCTTTAAGCTCTCCTGTGATATTCTAAAACACCACGGGATAGTTTTGACTTTATGACAGTCTTATAGTTAAATTTGAATAACGTTATCAAGTCATGATTCAGTACTGATCAGTTTACAAATACTGCCGATTTTATACAGAATAAAGTACCAGTTAATGAATTATTCTTATATGATTAGCAATGCTTCAATTAGCACAACGATATTATGTTGACGTCACAGCGACGTGATATTTAGCGCCATGTATGCATCCAAAAATAGCGCTTTCAGATTTGATCAAATATTTTACTTAATATCATGTTTAAAACGAAAAAGTGTCTACATAAATTTGTACACACACTCATTGGTTATTCATTTTGCAAAATAATTCACCATCATTTGTGCCCTAATGGAATTACTACATTTTAAAAGGTACAATAGCTCAAGGCCTTGCACCACTGCGCCAAGGTGGAATTTTCAAAGTATGCACATTAGATAAGTTATGCTGACCTTGGACTTGATCCCACTGACCTTATATGTATCATCTATATGCTTCTTGTATGTTACGTTTAACTTCAATCCACAATCGAAACTTAAGTTATTGAGCTGAAACTGGACTTTTTCTATTACTTTTAACACGAACTGGACTCAAATGACCACAAGCGAAATCCCAACTTTGGACTCACTAAAAGCAACCTATAGGCCAAGTTTCATTTCACCATCTCAACCCAAAAAAAAGTTATTGGACGGACACCAAATTTTGATGCCGATTCAAGCAAATAAATCTACCTTTAGTAACTGTGAACTTGATTTTGAATGGCATTAAAATTACTTTTTATCACAAGAAGTGTTAGGCGCTCAGTGGGATTTGAACTGTTCCACAGCACAAAATGTAGCTTTGTCACAACGTTCTAAACCCTTGCTCCACGATGGAAATTTCTAAGTAAGCATATCAAATCAATTATATTGAAGTTGAATCTGACCCCGAGGACATCATTTGCAATCCCAGCCTTTGTTTTTCTAAACGCCACTTATATATCAAGTTTAATTTCAAACTTTAATCCATCAATCGAAACTTGTTATTGAGCGAAAAGTGTTTTTCTCTAGGTTAAGTAACATTGACCTTGACCTTAATTCCACTGATCCCAATCTCAATCCCTAACTTGGTCTTAGTATAAGCTACCTATCGTTTCAGTTTCATTTCTCAACCCAAACTAAGTTATTGAACGGAACGCAAAAGTTGATGCCGCGCATCCATCCATCTATCCGCCCGACGACATCGCAAATTTAATAAGCAGGGTTTCAACTTTGAAAAACCTAATTAAATACAATAATCACAAAATAACAATAAAATCGTGAAATGTAAAATATACCTCAATTGTTTAATGAAAAAAAAATGTAGCGCCGTTGGAGTATTGAGCCCCAGCTGCCTGTGTGATAGGCCAGCGGGCAACCATTACACCATGTCGAGTAGTTATAACAGGTAGTGGTTCTTAAACCTAATCGACAGACGAGTCTGCAAGCATTAAAATCCCAAGCATTAAAATAAAACTTTAGTGCTCTAAGTCTAAGTCTTAATCAGTTTTGAAAAAAAAAGAACCGAAATTGAAAACTTATTGAATACGTGAACCAAGCATTAATGATAAGAAATTGAACAAATCATTGATACAATATCTAAAAAGGCTTTGCTTTCAAACATTTTCATAGCTGCTTGTTGATTTTATGTATGAAGATACACGATTAATCTATCAATATATTGGTATTGGAAGCCAATCACCTTTTTAAGACTGGCGTCGATTTAAGCCAAGATAAACATTCCATTTATTTCAACAATGAGTTAGTGGTACATACTTAGAAGCTATTGTACATGTATTAAGGTAGTAGAGGTGTAATAGCAATGTTTACAAAATGGCATTTGCATGGTATATTCTTAAAGATGACCGTGTTTTGCACTGTATTGCAAATTTTAAACAACTTTTACCATGCCGTTTTTTCTAAATTTTGTATAACTTGTGGTATCTCCTCTAGCTCAAGTAGAGAAAAATTTCAAAGTGATGGCCGCTATATAAAATGTTTGCAGAGAACTCATTTTACCATTAATTTTAATAAAAGAATCATCAAACTATTGTTAAACAATTATTAAACACAAAATAAAAATGTGGATATCATTTTATATAGTGTTCCTCAAGTAAACGGATTTAATGATACAGAATTCTTATTTCAACGTTGAAAAAATAAGGTCGAATCCTTGTTTCTGTTTTGAATTTTGCTTACTTCATTCAAAAATTACCTTGGGACAGATGTAAAACCTACCTAAATTTCTTCCACAATATGTAATCTAAAGAATGGAAGCAAAATAGAGAACTTTTACCACATGTAACTCAATATTTTTACAGATGTGTAACTCTACCCCTTCTGTTTAAGTAGTAAATTCACTTTGAACAGCAAGAAATCGCTTAGCAAATGTTTTTTTTTTTCATTTTTGTACAATAAATCTATCATAAGTCTTGAAAGAAGTAAAAACTTACTAGAAAAAATCGAAAATAAGGGGAAAAAAAATTTGGTCCCAGTAGGGCTTGAACCTACGCCCCCCTGAGAATTGCAGTAAATGTGGGTTTATGGTAGGAATTGAATACTCTTCAAAAAGGAGGTACTCTATTACACATCTACTACCTTAAAGTAAACGTATTTTCATGCTATTAATGAGGTACATTCTGCAAGCAACGTGTAATTTGCTGAGTACATAAATGCGATCTGTTTGCATAAAATACATAACATTTACCTCAAAGCTGATTCGATTATTAAACAAGAATATTGAGAATTCAATACCTTTACCGAATTGATCAATGTGTTAGTCTTTCGATTTAATGAGGACGGACTAAAGGATAAATAGATTCACGATTGTAAAATTTTCAAAATGGCAATTAGCTATATAAAAGTTTAATGTAGTATTCTAAACTTGAACATAAAAGCATATAGCATGCAAACAGTGTCAAACAAGAAAGAATACATAAGAATGCTATAATAATATCACTGGGGTTCATTCAGAACTACTCGTAAACGTGAAATTGCACATAGGAATAAGTTTATTTTAAAAAAGGAGCGCATACATTTTACCAAATTTGTGAAAAAAAACTTAAATGGTATGAACGCTTACAAATTAGAGGCATTTCACCGAGACAATCACATTGAATTATGACTTCTTCCTGCATTTGTGAGCATCTGAAAATGTGTAAGAAGAAAATCGTTTTTCAAAAACGTGCAATGGCGAACGAAACGCTCATTATACTTTTTCATTCTATTTCTGAAAACTTGAAGTTAATCTAGCTTTCAGAACGACAACCGTTCTAACGAAAGTTTTTTTTTTGACAAAATGTCCTACTGTTTTACCTCAGAAAAGCCAGTCTGGAACGTTGATTTTGCAAAAACAAATAAAGTCTCACAGATATCCGACTTCTCGAACGTTAATAAGGTTTTTTCTATGATTTTACCTAGCGCCCTTCTTTTTGTATCTTAGATGTCTCAGTTTAACATTTAAGCCGAGTATCATCAAGACAAACATTTTCTCCAGGTTTCACATAAGTCAGGCAGAAAAAAATCATCACTTGACGATTAATTAGGCTTTCTATGACAAGATTATGATTCAAGATGACTGTGTCTTACATAGCCTAGATGTTATAAAGACAATCAATCTGACCATGTTTCAAATATATCAGGTAGAAATGTTAACAAGGCCTCCTATGATTTGTCCTGGAGACATAGAGTTTAGCCCATAAAACCCAGTTTCATATTTCGACAATATGACCAGGTCACATAGACTAAGTAGCAACATTGAGTTATAGAGTCAAATAAGGCATTTTTATATAATTTGGCCTAGTGACCTAGTTTTCGATCCTAGATAAAGCAGTTTCAAAATTAATCCGGGTGTTACAAAGACAACAATCTAACCGAGTTTCATTTAGATCAAGTAGAAAATATGGCCTCCAGTTCGATAACAAGGTTTTTCTATTAACTGACCTAGTGACCTACCTTTTGAGCCCAGATGGTTCAGTTTCAGACTTGACCTATGTGTTACCAAAACAAACTTTCCGGCCAGGTTCATATAGATCAGGTGGATATAATATACACGTGGTAATAACAAGATATTTCAACGGTTTTAACTTGTGTCTCATTTCGTAATCCCAAATAACTCAGACTCAGATTTAGCATTAACGTTTCATATATATCAAAATAAGGCCTTTTTGGCTGTTAACAGGGCTTTTCTGTGATTAATCCTCGTAATGTATTTTATGATATCAGATCATGGCCTAAATGTTTCAAACAGATCAGATAGAAAACGTGGCTTCAATGTTGTTATATTGTCTGGTCCTTAGGGATCATGGATTCTACTCAATGTCTATGTTAATAGGGACCCGCTTAGGCCGCCGGTGCCGGAGGGAAGTGACAGGTGTTGCACATTTCAGTACCTCTAATGAACAGACTCAAACAAACCGAGCCTGCTGTTATTGACTTGGTTGAGATCCATGCTTCTAAGGGATCTTCTTACAGAGTTTATTTCCCGTTTTGACAAAAGCTTCTATGGTTTGATCTAGCTACACAGTTTCAAACTGATTTCTTAAAGACTAAGAATCTGACAAGGTTTCTTACGGACCAAGTAGAAAATTTGGCCTCTTGATTGTTAACAAGTTTTTTCTATAATTTGACTTATTGTTCTGTTTGTCCCTAGTTGACCTATATCAAAATTGTGACCTCTTGAGTGTTAACGGTAATAATGCCAATAGGGAAGAAGTAAACCACTGGGTTTTCCCTACTTCCTGAATGGGAAACTTGATTCTAAATATAGTCACTTGCTTCCCGTTCCTGAAGTAAAATCATAATTTTTGACTCGTTTCTTTCAAAAGGACTGGTGCATAAGAATATACATGGTGTAATTAAATGAAATACATCATTGTAAACTTGAGAAATATGTCAAAATTTCTACCGTCCAATTGTTTTAAACATCCTAATAACATCTTATTTGACATTGAAATAACTTAATTTCAAAATTTCCTGAATCGGACACTTAACTTCCCAATCGGGAAGCTCATAATATAGATTTATAGTGAGTTGCTTAATTGTCTTTCATAGAATACTTCAGTTACACAAATACTACTAATAAACACTTTTTAACATTGCCCTGTTTGATGACTGCTAAAACAAAATAATATTTCCAGATGCCTCAACACTTACTTTTGACATATATAAAGTTTATACTCATACATATATAGTTCTTGTTATACATTTTATGTTGCTTAAAATGATACTGGCCAAATATACGTTTACGCAGTAGTATGCATCGTTAAAAGCTTCATACGGGCCTGAACAAAAACCTGAAATTTTCGGAGTGGAAAAGGGGTCAAAATTCTGACTGAATGCAATTCAATGCAAATATATATACCAGTGTTTCCCGATCGGGAAGTAACGTTTCCTGTTCGGGAAACTTTGAAATTAAGAATAAAAAGAAAAAACAATAAAAAATCTGAATGTTAAAGGACCAAGGACATAGGGGCAGAATAATAAGTCACCTTTAGCTACTAGTATTTCTACGCAAGAGGAGCTAATGTTACAGGCAAAGAGAGACATGGGTCTAATATAATGACTGTTGAATGACTGTTGAATGCTGTCTTACAGGCAAAGACACCCACGGGTCTAATATTATGACTGTTGAATACTATCTTACAGACACAGACAGACACGGGTCTAATATGATGACTGCTAAATACTATCTTACAGGCACAGACAGACACGGGCCTAATATGATAACTGTTAAATACTGTCTTACAATCAGCATATCAGTATCAGTCCCACGCCTCTCTGTGCCTGTAAGACAGTATTTAATAGTCAGCGTATCAGTCCAATGTCTCTCTGTGCCTACACGACAGTATTTAACAGTCAGCATACCAGTCCAACGCCTCTCTGTGCTGTGTCTGTAAGACAGTATTTAACAGTCAGCATATCAGTCCAACGCCTCTCTGTGCCTGTAAGACAGTATTTATCAGTCAGCGCCTACAAGACAGTATTTAACAGTCAGCATATCAGTATCAGTCCCACGCCTCTCTGTGCCTACAAGACAGTATTTAACAGTCAACATATCAGTCCAATACCTCTACAGTATTTTACAGTCAGCATATCAGTCCCACGCCTCTACATTATTTAACAGTCAGCATATCAGTCCCGTGCCTCTCTGTGTCTACAAGACAGTATTTTACAGTCAGCATATCAGTCCCACGCCTCTACAGTATTTAACAGTCAGCATATCAGTCTCACGCCTCTACAGTATTTAACAGTCAGCATATCAGTCTCACGCCTCTACAGTATTTAACAGTCAGCATATCAGTCCCATGCCTCTCTGTGTTTACAAGACAGTATTTAACAGTCAACATATCAGTCCCACGCCTCTACAGTATTTAACAGTCAGCATATCAGTCCCAAGCCTGTACAGTATTTAATAGTCAGCATATCAGTCCCAAGCCTCTCTGTGTTTACAAGACAGTATTTAACAGTCAACATATCAGTCCAACGCCTCTTCAGTATTTAACAGTCAGCATATCAGTACCAAGCCTCTACAGTATTTAACAGTCAACATATCAGTCCAACGCCTCTACAGTATTTAACAGTCAGCATATCAGTCCCAAGCCTGTACAGTATTTAACAGTCAGCATATCAGTATAAGTCAAACGCCTCTCTGAGTCTGTTAGACAGTATTTAACATTTATCATATCAGGCCCACGCCTCTTTGTGCCGTTAAGACAGTATTTAAAAGTCAGCGCCTACAAGACAGTATTTAACAGTCAGCATATCAGTATCAGTCCCACGCCTCTCTGTGCCTAAAGACAGTATTTAACAGTCAGCATATCAGTACCACGCCTCTCTGTGCCTAAAGACAGTATCTAACAGTCAGCATATCAGTACCACGCCTCTCTGTGCCGTTAAGACAGTATTTAAAAGTCAGCGCCTACAAGACAGTATTTAACAGTCAGCATATCAGTATCAGTCCCACGCCTCTCTGTGCCTAAAGACAGTATTTAACAGTCAGCATATCAGTACCACGCCTCTCTGTGCCTGTAAGACAGTATTTAACAGTCTCACGCCTCTCTGTGTCTGTAAGACAGTATTCAACAGTCAGCATAACAGTTTTCAGCCCCACGCCTCTCTGTGCCTGTTAGACAGTATTTAACAGTCTCACGCCTCTCTGTGTCTGTAAGACAGTATTCAACAGTCAGCATAACAGCTTCAGTCCCACGCCTCTCTGTGCCTGTTAGACAGTATTTAAAAAGACATTATATCACATTAAAGCTTATCGTAAACTATTGTCACTGCTTCTGTCACAGTCATTTTAATGCAGATGTTTGTCTTTGTGTCTGTGAGACAGTCGATCATCAGTCATGTAGCTAATAAGCAATACTCTTTTAGAAATTAACGTCTAACATGGCGCCCCCGACCGTACAAAAAATAATAATGACTCCGTATGACTCCGTATACCGAAAATACTTGATTAAGTTTGGGATTTTGACAACTTAGTGTGTAATCGGATAGCCTACATGCATTATGTTGCACTTAAATGTTTAGATAAGATACAAAACAAATCTACAAGTACTTGTTGAGATGGTATACAAGGTAAACAAAGAGCTATTTTCTGTACATCAATAGATGTAAGGCTTTCTTCAAACATGCTATCTACGCATAAGACTGTATTACGTCTAGGGATGCCGGTCACATGCAGAAAAACACGATTTTTTTTCCATGTCAAGGATATATGTCGTATATTATGTTAGATTTATGACTTAGAACATAAGTGTATTTGGACATTTCCTTAACTGAAAATGAAAATTAGCCCGCTAGATAAATGAGAGTTTTTCAGTTAACGTCGGTGGCCTTTCATACCCGAACTAATTCTTTCACAAACCTGTTATAATGTTTTACTAGTATCTGTACACAACTTAAATATTTCGGGAATTCCCATTGGTACATTGGAAGTCAAAGTTTTCAGGTTCTGTTTCTTGTTTCGCATCCGTCTCATGTATCACAGACGAGTTTTTGATAAAAGACCCATTTCTAAGCTATGGACAGACTTCCATGACATAAAACATATGTCATTATGAAATCCATGACATTTTATATGAGACAATACAGAAGTAGGTATGTAATCTGTTGTTCAACAGTAGACATACTTGAATATTGAACAGACATATCAATAATGTGAAGATTCGCCTTAACTTCATTTTCTATGGCGGCAAATAACACAGAAGTTGTCCTGAATTTTGCGCAGAAATCATTTTCCATTTTTCGCCAGACACCATTTCCTACCAAGACGTCTGCTATTTTGATACCTGGTAAACCCTAATTTTGATGCGCGAAAATATCTTACACACGCAAGTTAACACATGTCAGACTGCTTTAGTTTACACATAAAAATTGGACAGATTTAAAAACTATTTTGATAAACATAACCCAATTTATGGTATTTTTGTTTTCAGCGTTTTACCCGGATTTGTAGCTAAAACCAGATATTGTATATGATAAAATAGGTCACTGAAACGGGTACCAGAATTCCTGGTATTTTGATATATCAATTTTACAAAAGTATCTAAAATGTCATTCCGCACGAACTACTTTCCTAAGCAGACGATACTTACTTTGCAGTTTAAAACAATTGCATGTTTAATATAAATAATTCTCCTTTGGATTATTTAAATATATATATATATTTAAATATTTACAAAATAGAACAAATAATAATAATAACAAATACAGCTGACAGTGTTTAATTTAAGGTTTGTGAAACCGAAAGTACGCCTGTTTTTAGTAATGGAAAACGAAACTAGATGACTTTTTATCAATTTTGTGATACAGATATCGGACGTGCTTAAAGACTGTGCATCGGGCAGGTTTGGTTTATGTGAAATTGATGAACAATTGCTCTTTGAAGATATGACAACAGTCGAACATGCAATTTTGGGACTTCCCGAAGAGGATGGTACAAAGTTATTAACGGAAAGGGATTTTCTAAATATGGAAGCTGTTGAAAGCGACGTAAACGGTAAGTACACACTATTTTGGTCAAATTTATCATTGTTATCAGTTCGCGCATTTGATGCTATGGAAGGATAGATTTATCATATAAAAGCTCGTTCTGACCTGTATTTAGATGTGACACTTGACTTTTTGCTAAATAACCTGTGTTCTTTTAAATGAAATTCAATCCGGGTAAATTTTCTGGTTACTTGCACATTCCCAGGGTCGTCAAAAGAGTATAGATTTTTGTGTATAATATCTGCACAGTTTCTGCAAAATATTTACTTGACAAAACTTAACCGATTCTTGGATGTGACATTAAAATCTATAGAGACTAGAGTGGTCTAGGGTACAGCTGTTGTATAAGGGGATAGTTGGACAATTTTTACAATTTAGACTTCTGACTTGTACAAAATATCATCTCACTCGTTTGATTGCAGGTAGACTGGCATTCTGACATACATTTAAAATATTTGTTTGTTGTGTTGTTCTTCACATGTACAGTAATCCCATTAAAATCAAATTTATAAATATAGCTGTAAATATATCTTATTACAATTACTTTTGTAGTATGATTGTGATCATCATGATTGTGAACATGCGAAAAAAATATTTGCCTTAGTACTTTGATGGCGGGACCGTAAGCTCTGCTTACACCGTGTAGCGGACAAATATATTACATGAAACATAAACCGCCCTTCTCTGGCAAAATGAAATTTATCTCTGTTTTACAAAATGTATACTTTTGACCCCTTGTGTGTTAGATCTGTCGAAAGTCATAAAATTATCCAGGGTGTCCTGTCATTGAAACCCATAATTTTAGTAATTTAAGGGATCTACAGAAATATGAACCTCTCTTTTAACCTAATAAACTTGTGAACAGAACTGAATTATATAGCTATAAGACGGTCCCATGATTATATTAAGAGATGACAGTTCTGTTGTTGATTATCAAAAACACGATGTACATAGCGTATGGGTTCTTTAACGCCTGGCAGCTGAAAGAACGTAACATTTATATTAATAGAATTACGCATTATTTATGCATCTTTAAACCGCTTTAGACATAAGTACTCGAAGTCACATGCTAAACAGTTTGTGTTTCTTTTTTTTCGATCTGTTCACTAAAACGGTTAAATTGCTATACATTATAATTATGCAAATTAATATATAGCCTCATGTAGTTTTTATATCTTAACTTAAATATTTCCATAACTACACGGCTACTAAACGCCAGCGCCACCACCAAATTGTGGTGATAAGGAAAAGAGCTATCGACATTTCCGTGGTGCAGCTATCGCCCGTTTCTACTTGTTAACACGTGAGTAAAATTTATATTTTATCTTATATTTTTATTGATAGAACTTTTTTCAAAAATCGGAGAATGTAGTTCCGTGTAACAACACTTTACTAGAGGTTGGCTGTGATTTCATTAGAATAATATGCAAATTTTGGTGTCAGGAGCTTTTCTCCCGAATCTGACAGTGGCACATTTTCATATTGGCCAGTATTCGAACTCCATTCCGATGAATGGATTCACTGTAAGAACATACATGCGCATGCAAATGGTGTAGAAATGATAAATAACTATATATGCATACACCATGAATAACAGAATCTCGGGTTAGAAGAAATATACCAGGATTTTTAAAAGTGGTGGCGCTATAACTCTAGTGATGGCGCTATACAGTAGTGGTGGCGCTGTTACGGCATTCAGTAATACGAACTGCTGACGCATCCGGAACAAAACAAACACCAACATTCTCTAACAGATAATTTTTCTGCACGGAATTATGTTATTAAAGAAAGAAAAACACGATCATAGTTTATTTACCTTTATGAACATTCTCAATCCAAGAAAAAAAAAAGAACAAAATGCTCACAGACCCTTGGGATTCTTGTAGTCAAAGTAAATATTTTCCTTTGTTTAAAATGTTAATGTAGAATTATTTCTAACCTTTAAATATTCTACCTAAATACAAACGTAAGTGTACTTTAAATTCAGGTCATGAAAAATAGTAGCAATACTTTTATTTCAAACAAAGATTTGTGTCCAGGAAATAATCTGAAAATAGTGTAGAATTTATTTGTTTTATTAAGATTCTGAAAGTTACTTCCCTTTGTTTTTATACGTCGTTTGCATGTCATTGTAAACAAAAGACCTTACTTTCACAATTGTTTCTGAAAAGTGAGTACAGTACATTTTCAATTCCAATCGATTAAATATGATTGATCAATAGAGCCTAGATGTACAATCTGAATCCATATATATGTAGATTATTTCGCGATCATGTAGGGGTTACTACATGTATTTTGTTGAGTAACGTAATTTAGGTGTAGTATGGGATAGGTTGATAACATCGATTATTGTAGAAATTTCCGTGGCTTGCAGTCAGACATTTTCATATATTAAAATTGAATATATCAGCCAATAATCATATACAACAGCGCCACCACTACTGTATAGCGCCACCACTTTCAAAAACAGTCGTATTTTAACTTTTTACTGTGTTTTTCGTGATTCTTTGGTGTATGTGAATACGTGTAATTCAATTCTACACCATTTGCATGCTCAGGTATGTTCTTACAGTGTGTCTTATCATCGGAATGGTGTTCGAATACTGGCCAATATGAAAATATGCCACTGTCAAATTCGGGAGAAAAGCTCCTGGCACCACAATTTGCATAATATTTTAATGAAATCACAGCCAACCTGTTGTAAAAGTGTTGTTACACGGAACTACATTCTCCGATTTTCGAAAAAAAAATTATCAATGAAAATATAAGATAAAATATAACTTTTACTCACGTGTTTACAAGTAGAAACGGGCGATAGCTGCACCACGGAAATGTCAACAGCTCTTTTCCTTATCACCACAATTTGGTGGTGGCGCTAGCGTTTAGTAGCCGTGAACTATGAGAAAATCATCATATTAAATTTCATTCAACGAAATCTATTTACTGGTTATACTGTATTTTTTCCTTTTACAACGAAATGTTTACTATCGACAAAATATGCGACCTTGGAAATGAAATACCCTGTCGTCTGGGGGAAATGTAGTACAGTATGTTTTATTACGGATACATCTATAAATAGAAACAAGGTATGTAAAACACATAAAGGGGGTTTCCGAAAGAACAATAACAAAGTATTTCATTGGACGTTCGTATTTTCCACTAGTTTCGGTACTATTTATAGAATTCTCGATTTAAAACTCCTACACAGTGTAGCGCAGTAAGTACTAATGATTAAGGATAAAATGGCCGTTGAGCAGATAGATATAGCACGCATATTATTCATAACTAATGCAGTTTAAACTGCTGTAGTTTATACAGTGATCTGTCAGTAAACAAAATGTTAACATTTTCTTTGGATAAAAAACTGCACAACTATGGAGGGTATAATACGCCAAAATGCAATTTTTGTATTTTGCGTGTTACTTTCACCTATACGATAGCTTCTAAATTACATGTGATTGCAATTTGCATGTACGCAAATGACGATTTTTTTCTCTCGTATATATAAATTACATATGCAACTGGATAATTGCAATTAAACGCACAAAAGCACGCCAGACATGCAGCTCATTCAAGCAGACGAGACGGTACGTATGAATATTTTTGCTGTTATGCACTTTCAACATTATACAAGTCCTGTATTATAACTATGATTAATTTTACTTTTTTTATAAAATCATTTCAAATTATATTATTTATAGCAACAAATTGATCAGCCTCTCTAACACTAGTAAACGCTCGAAACTGCGTAACCGCAAGTCATTAATACTGTCTTGTATATTTATATTTCAGTAAAATAAAAATTACCACAAGACCTCTTTAGTTTCATGGAGTGAAACGAAATATAGAGGTAATGAAAGATTATGGGCTTAGAAGGGGTTGACTGAGTTACACAACAGATCAGAACAGAAATTGTGATGAAGTCCTGCACATCAATCATGATAATAATGGCAACAAGACAGTAACATAATGACAGTCGAATTGAAGAGAACATTTAAAAAGTACAAATAAAAATAAAAATGGATTACTTGCTTACAGCAAATGCTAAAATGATAAAAGTTAACAAACACATTAAATACACAATCATGTCGCATTCAATATATATTTATATGTACATGGGCACATTGACGTCACAATTCCACAGAATCTGCACCATACATCGGCAACTACAAGAGGACACGCCCTCCGTTTCATCGTGCCATTCTGTAGAACAGACTACCTCAGACACTCCTTCTTTCCCTCAGCTGTACGCCTGTGGAACCAGATGCCAGAGCACCTTGCCACTGCACCCAGCTTAGAGGCTTTCAAGAGGGGTTTGGTGACATACTAGCACACCTGACAGAAATTGTGAATAGTTTTAAATGCACATCAATTGCGCGTGCCTCACACCTACTTTGTACAGTCACCATGTACGACAATGCTCCAGAGTGAGCCCCGTACATTAACGGAAGAAGAAGAAGAAGATATTTGATTTTGTGTCAGTTCAGTATTTCGCAGTGATTGTTAAAAAAGAACAACAGCTTTCAAACTCAGTTATTAATACAAATGTAGTGTACATAGCTGAGAGCTGACCGTTTACAGCAGCTGTTATCTACATCCCATCATAACATTTACGTATTAACATTTTATATTTTATTCTAGTATACAAATTGCCTCATTTTTTAGAGAAAAAAAATCACTTCGTCAGGAGTGCCTTCTAAGTAAGTATTTTTTTTCAGATCCAGTGGTGCAAGACTGTTGTGAGAAACAAACAGTGACATTTGAAAAAGTATAAATAAAACAATTAAGTTTTCATGAACAGAACAGAACAGAACAGAACATTTCATTTTAGGATTTAAACTTTACAGTTTATCATCCATAAACATAATCACTAATGCAAATACAGTGTCAAAGTAGTCTAGTCATTACTAATAGAGGATGATAAACAAACAAGCCGCATCCAGATTTTTACATAGGTATCCTCACTAACTACATTTGCATATTTCTTAAACAATTTTCAGGTACTACTAAAGCGTTTTCAACATATGTACACAAATTGTATAAAATCTTTCTCTTATTACATGTCAACATTTCAACAAATTTAAACATACTAGAATCTAGGATTTATTATAAAATAGTGTGGTAATATATCTTTATACTGTTTCACTAATCAGTTCATTGTTTATATAATGTTTTGGGTTTTTTTTACCGTAGGCAGTGAGTGTGTTTATACCTATATCAATGAAGTGTTACAGTGCAGGTAGTACCAGCCTTGTGAAACTGTATGATTCACTGTGATATTAAATTTCACCATACTGACTAATAATTGTTATGATTTCTGCTTTTGTCTATTAAACTGTACATTATATGTAGTGTGCAACCGACTTTTTTTGACCAGTCAGAGTAAGTTATTTTCAAAAAATGTGGCTTCTTGTTCTTGAAGACCAATGTGACTGTAGCAATAATTTTCGAAGAACAGCTCTACACACTATCTGACCCAGCAATTCTGATTGGTCAAACGTAGATTTCACGCTATGTCAGATAGAGTCCATGAAGAGAATTCTTCGAGAAAAAGAAACCGCTACGCTCTGTTTCCCACCCTTTCGGTTTCTTTTTCACGAAGAATTCACTTCATAAACTCTGTCTATAACGTGTCGGGATTTCATGACATAATCGAATTCACTAGAATACGTCGAAAATGAGAACTGACGATATTACTGACCAACCCAGCACACAAGGCCATTCCTATGTCATAAAAGGGCCGATTTTAAACCTTTAGCTTGCTGGCAGCAAGTGATTTTGCCTTTGCGACACGCGCAGACCAAGTTCAGCTGACCTTGATCTGCACTGTTCGCTATTCAGTAAGTAAATTTTCAGTAAAAACCCCTTTGAATAATAAATGGTATTGCCCAAATTGAATGATGGACCAGTCCATTTTAGAAATTTAGCAGAGTAAAGGTTAAATACTTTGACAAACACTTTATCTCAGTTATTGATCGATGTCTCATATTTACAGCGCAAATGTATGATCGTATTTATAAATTAAATGTCCGACGAACGTTTTGATCGATGTCTCATATTTAGAGCGCAAATATATTATCGTATTTATAAATTTAATGTCCGACGAACGTTTTTAGTAACCTCTTTCCACAAATCATTATAGGGTCTCCATGGCGGAGTGGTTAAGGTCGCTAATTTTGAATCTCTTGCCCTTCAGCGCCGAGGGTTTAAAATCTCGCACGAGATGTAGACTGGTCACGCGAGGAAGCTATCCAGAAGGCTGATGATTTACTTAGGTGCAGTAATGTTCGGGGCATCTTAGGTCTTCCTTCGTCATTAAAGTCTTTAGCTTTAATCTAGCAAAACAAAATAACAGACAAAAATCATTAAACATAATTATATTGGTCATTCTGAATTTTAGTAACTGAGAATGTTATGAATGCTTCTTGATAAATTTGCCTACTTTATTTTCAAAGATGCCTGGATAAAATAGTGATTATTTGTGTACAGGTCTTTTAAAATATAGTTGAATAAATTATGCGAATAAATATATCCGTGATAACTTCATCTGGTTACATGAGTGTTGATTTTATCTGTATATTTGTTCTTTCTTGTAAAATTGTAATGGATTTGCTCATTGTATATCTATTGTCAAATTTTTAATACTACATTCATTGAAAATCAAGCCTGTTTGTTTAGTCATCGGAATTGTTCCATCTGACATGGGTCATTTTTGAAGTTTTCAGTGAATGTATAGGTATATAAAAAGCTCCCCTTTTAGAAACTGCTCAAACAAGGTGAAATTTATTTGAATATAAAACAATCAATCACCTGAAAGTGGTCCTACGTCTTTTAATGTCATTTATATTTATAGAAAAATGAAATAGGCATTCGTGTGTTCAACTGAAACGAAAGTACGTTGTTTTAACTGCTTTGAATGGCGTATTGGTTGCATAGTTACCTGTCAAACATGTGGTCGGCGGGGTCGATGCTATTTGTTTAATCTGTCATATTGTAATTTTAGTTTTCTTCCGTTTTCTTGCCAAGTAAGTGTCATTTCAGTGCAAATACAATTCATAATCTTTCATCATGCAGCGATGACTGTAGTTTTCGACAGTTGTATCAGTGGATACCTGGAGTCAGAGTCCACAGTTATTATAATAATAAGCACATTTTTCTAGCCAAGCGTTAGATACAATTATGACATATCTTATTTACACATGTTTACAACACATTGTGCATTGTATAAAACAATTTATACTTATTTGAAAAAAATACGACAATAGGCTACAAGGTCTTCTCCAGTTCATTTAACGCTACGTTATAGATTTAGAATACTGAAATATTTTAGTTTATACATAATTTATTTTAGGTCGATTGTGAAGGAAGTTCTACAACTTATATTAATCGCTCTCGACACCTCATTCCTGATGGTATCCATCGCCACGAGGGTATGAGAGAAGAGGCCAGTTTCCCTTTTAATGCTGAGCGCCAAGCAAGGGAGCTACTGGTACCATTTTTCACGTTTTTGGTATGACGCGGCCGGGGATCGAACCCACGACCTCCCGCACTCGAAGCGGACGCTCTACCACTAGGCTATCGAGGCGGTTGAAATATTTTGGCATCGAACCTACACGCACAAAGTAGAAATACCACAATTGTACCTGTACCTTTACTGTCACGGCTGCTGAGGCAACTCATTTTATGTTGCTTAAATAAACCATTATCCCATACCAAATTATTCATTATCTCTTAATATAGAACGAACAACTCAGTAAACTGAAACCGACATAAAAGCAGTGATCAGAAGTGAAAGAAAAACTAAATAATTTAGGCAATGGAACTAAAAATACAATCGTTACGTAGGCATTACATATTGTAGATATATGTGAAGTTAATTGTGTAAAAGTTCACATTCTGAAAGATTAATTAAAGGATCTGTTTCTGAAAAAAAAAAACAGTTATTTGAACCGAAAAAAACAAACATGATCCCGGGTAAAATATTTGGAAAAAGTGGAGACCAGGCACTTACTTATCCAGCAAATTATGCACTTTGTCAACAAACATACGATTTTTAAAAAGCTCACCAATATGAAACAGGCTCACTTTTCTCATGACTTACATTAAATAGTTATTTTATAAGTGGTCCATGGTCCATAAGTGAGGCAATGACAAAAGTTCAGTTGCATCAAAATTTAAAAATGCATTAATTTCATTCAAGAAATCTCTTAGGCCTTGTAAAGATCGTTAGAGTAAATACTGAAGTGTTGGCGTTTTAGCTTGTACTCGCTGCTCCCAGTAAGTAAACCCCTACAGTTTTGTTTTTAATTGAAACTGGTATCCCATGTTTGTAACAGCCTATGTAGAATGTTGGTACATTGATAATTTCATTTCAAGGTTTCAAAAGTGTGCCAGTGAAACATTTCTCAACTATTCAGAGGCACTTCGCTGCAAACAGAGTCCCTTTTATCAAGTATCCGGTCCACAAATAAGCTGGTTCTATAGAACAGTGCTATTGAAATATATCAAATATTGATGCCTGGTAAGCTCATATAATTTTGGTATCATTTGAAAGTGTATTGTGTACTGAAAAAAAAATCACATGACAAAATAATGTTATAGAAATTTTATTTTTTACTTTATTGTTTTCAATGATACTTCAACAGAAATCCATTTATTACAGTGTAAGATTTATCATTTCGCAGTCACAAAACATGACTGTAGTGATTCGTGCATATTATCATGGTCATCTCATTTACTAATTCTTGTTCAACAGACACAACTCTTTCAAATGATATAAAAAAATGGAGTCACCGGGCGTCGAAATGTTATCTGTTTGTAGATCGGAAGGTAAACAAATATTAAGATTCCTTTTATTGTTTAAAAAAATGCGAGTAACATTCGAAATCCCGGACACAAACGAACAGCTTAAATACTAGTAAATCTCATAACTGTTTACTTAACTTTATTTTTTTTCTTTTGTGGCCTCTTTTCTATAATGTCACAGGCTTTGGGTACATTCTCGAGAGGACAATATATATTGATGGTAAAATACTGTAGAGGTTTGTTTATATTTTGAAATCATCTTGAATAACTTCTTTAAGGTTAATTTTTGATATGGTTTTGGTATTCACTCTTTCATCCAGATTTTTACGAGTTTAAGACTCTTGACTAGTCTTGGATTTTGAATTTTAATACTAAGGCCATACCAAATTGATTAATAGTTCTTCGGAAAATTTTCCAAAAAAATAGGAGCGGGCGAGCGAAATTTTTATTTTATTTTTTTTTTCTCAATTTTCATCTTTTCAGAGGCGGGTAGATTTTACATGGAGCGAGCGGGCTTTTTTTATTTTTTTTCCCAGCTTGAACCCTTGAGGAGGCAGTTATGATTATATATAAAGTTATCATTTCTTTAGAAATAACACAGAAATCAAACATTTACAGTGTGGGTAACACAGTATATAGCTTTTCTATATGTTTTAAAGACTACATGAATGATTTTGCAAATAAATTCTTGCCAAAACTCACTGAATCACTTTACTTTTTTTATTTTGTAATTTTAATTACTAAGGAATGAGTGTCTTATTTTTAATTTTGATTTTTCTACATTAATCTGAAGACGTGCCTATTTAATGGCACAGGATGAGGAATATTTAAGACAAAACAGGCACATGATTGTGTTGAATAACATTTCTTCTGAAACACAGTAAGATGGCTTTGACACATGAACAAATGTGTGCCCCATAGTGGAACTCAAACCCATAGAGGTGAGGGGAAGTAATAAACCACTTGACCAGTGAGACCAAACGGAGTTGGGCAAACAGATGCTTCGACATTGCTCGAATCCCTTTGGAATAATTTCTTAACAGATCATGATCAGGCTAGCTTAAGCTTTTGTGGTAGAAATTCATTTCAAGCAAAAATAATAACAGACGGACTAAGAATGATCCCAATATCGCCATCCTTAAAAGTGTTGTTTGTGTGCTTTGACTGAACTAGAAATTTAGAGTTGGGGAAGTCTGTTTTCTTTTCAGTTTATTTCGTTCAATCAATTTACAGCCAATTTTGAATATATCCTGGCGTCATGTGTACAAACAGGCAAAACTGGGGTTACAAAAGGACAGATTTTGTTAGAAATTATTTTCATATCAACACTACTTATTTGAAAAGCTAAACAATTTTTAAATTGACTAAATGCGTTTTGGCAGAATATGTGACTGCTGTACTAAAGAAGTTACGTTCAAAAAGATTTGGGCCGAGACAATGTGATAGGTCGGTCAGGATCTGTGAACAAATATTTTTTTAAGATAGTAGTTGGCCTCAGCTTTGGGCTCTAGATCTAACATGCTGAAATAAACAACTGATAACAAATGGTTTGAAAACTTTATATCTGAACAATATTTCCAAATATTTTTAACTGCATCCCCGTGCACGTCTTACAAGTCGGGCTTCGTTCTTTTCACTGTATTGAACAAAAGTAGAATGTGCCTATTTCATTACCTACCGGCACATCGAAGGCCATGTGTGGCACTAGCACAGACTACTCCAGATTTAAAACAAATGATGAACAACACCATAATTCCTTACTTTTTGAGTTTGGATCATCAGCTACATGTATTACGGACGCATAAAATCCGATCAATATCACTTTGACGCATTAAAACAACGATAAAACCTGTTTTGTCATTATTATTCCGGACCGCGTAATCGAAAAAAAAAATTTTTTTTTCGGAGATTTTTATGTACGTGCGGGCGGGTAATTTTTATTTTTTTTTCTCGGGAATGAAATTATTGATGCGGTAGTTCCGACGAACGACATATCAATTTGGTATGGCCTAAATGACAAAAGAAATTTCAGTATGTGCTCTTTTCAAAGTCTTGAAAACGGACTGTAAGCTTACACTTTACTCTTTTGAATTTATTTACCAGCGGGAACCTTTGATACAGCATCTGATTCTTGAAATCTAAATATTAATTTCATATTAAATGAAAAAAGTGCATAAAGCCATCATTTAACATTACCCCCACCCCAATACCCCGCCCCTCCTTCCCCCGCCCCTAAGTGTATCGTATATTTCATGTGTCTCGTATATGTAAGGCTAGATGTACTTTCTTTCCAGTTTTATTTACAGAGAGTACCTTGTCATCCAAGTAAAGGATTCCTAGAAATAAATTAAAAAGTATAAATCTAGGTAGGAATTATTTAGTAATTACCTTTAAACTTGACTGCGACCTTCTCTACAAAATGCCTATCAAAGTGACATCTTACAGGTGGTACTTTCGTACTTGAGAGAAGAAAAAGATGAAATGTACACAAGGATGTTATTCACTACCCCATAATAACAAAATCCATCTACTTTTTTTTGAAATCTAAAGAACATAGATTTACTTTATTTTTTGTTGAGTAATCTTGTTGTTTCTGTCTAATGAACCAGTTAAGCGTGGGCGGACACGTAGGTAAAACCATCAACCATCCGGAAGCCATCGGATGGCAGTCCTACACCCCAAACAACACCGAAGAAGGGACAAGTGATTCCAAATCAGGGACCTTAACTTTCCGTCCACGGAGGTCCCCAAAAATCATTTTGTGTTCATTGTTTACTAAAGTGAAATGTTTAACAGTTTTATTTTATCAAAGGTACATCTGTGAGAAAAGGCTCGGAAGAGAAATACTATAGTAAACATTCGAAATGAAAAATTCAAATAAGACTTATACGCATTTCGGTTACTAGGAGAATAAAAACAAAGGATCATCCTCCAGAAAAAATGCCCACAACTAAAGCATCATGTAGATAACTGTCTATGGAGAAAATAGCAAAGTTTGAGAAATCCGGCCTTGCAAACTTTAAATAATCATAATGTCGTCATAAGCACAAGTTCTAATCTAGTGAACACTTAACAGACATTAAATGCTTAAACAAAACCAAAGTCATTGCATTACAGAACTAAATAATTTACAATTTGTGTTGTTTACGAATAAGAAATAATAACCTTATGGCTAAAATATTTTCAGTTTGATCGAGAAAAAAATGTCAATTTGGAAATGACGGTAGATGTTACTGACACTTACGTTTTAACTCAAATTACTTCTAGGTGCTTTATATCTTCGCTCACCTAGGCGTTAAACATTATACAAATACATACAGAACAACTTTACCATTAGTTTATTTCTTACATTACCAAAATGTGTCTGCACAAAAGCACCCATTTCAGCCAGCCACAGTATTTTACGTCAATTTGTAAAATTTTCATTTCATTCCCAAACAGCATATTTCAACAAAAGTCACTTTATTACTGTGTTTCCTGTCTGAAATGTTAGACATAAATTGTGATACTGTTTGCACTAAACGGACGGCAACGGATTATGACTTAAAACGTAATATTTATCAACATTTCTGAAAGAAATTCCCAATTATGAATCCATGCAAAATTAATGTACTTGTTCTGCTGAGGTCACGGCGCCGATAACAGTGCGCCGGGTTTATGTTAGCGATTGTTTTTCGAGTGAACATAACTTCTGACAGTGTGGCAATGAGTACTGTGTGGATTGAGTAGCCCGGGAAAGCTGGTGGTTCTATTACTTTTTAGCCCCCGCGCATGACCAAAATGTTTCATTACTAAACGTTTGCCATTATTAAAGAGAAAAGAAAGAATATTTTTTATCAAAGATGTGAAGTTAGTTGAAAAAATGGCGTACTATGGTGTTTGTTTTACTGAAGTATGTTAAAGCTAGAGACAATACGTTATTTTCGAACGGTCGTCATCAATCAAAGATATCCAATAGTTGAGTATAATGCCAATACATTTGTATATATGTTTTATTTAATGATCATGTAAAACGTTTGAGACCACCTCTCGGGTAAATTTTCATTTTGGAAATTATACCTGACAGACCCGTAATATTCATATCATATATATACGGAATTGTTCAGAAGGGGTAGAAAATACTTTCTATAAGGGTCACCTTTCGGTAACAATGTCATGTATTTTGTCTTACAACACATGTACTTCGACTGTCCACATTCTATTTTGTAGAAAATATCCAACTTCTTTTTTCAAACTTCTTTTTCAAGTTCTCTTATTTTGCTTTTATTGCGTGCCTAACATACTTACCTGGGCACTCAGGGAAATGAAAACTGGTTAACTTGTTTATTTTTTTTTTAAATATTGCAGATTTTGTCATTTCGACAGATCTACTTTCACTTTCATTTTGCAATTTGCATTTCGTTGAAATGTACATGGTTTGCAACACTTTCAACTCTCGAAGTACCTGGAGAAATATGTTAGACACACATAATCATAAAAGTATTGACAAAATACTTATGGAAAAGAAGTTTGATATCTTCTACAAAATAGAACGTGAACATTCGAAGTACATGTGATATAGGGCACTAAACCTGTATTGAAAGTTTCTTCTTATTATTATAAACAGTTTGGTATATTCTTTATGATAAACCAAGGTATATGTGGTGTAAAAAAACTAAAACAAAAATTCACCCGATGGGTGGTTTCAAAAGGCTTTACAAGAACCTTAACATCCAAAAAGCGTAGGTGACCGATTTATGTCTTTGCTGCAAAATTTTATTGTAGGCGAAGGGCAAAAACTCGAAAACCCGGTCTGATCAAATAGATTGCGGTTCGCTCCCTTAATATTTCAAAGGGCAAGGAATATGGCAATCCTCAGTTAAACTGATTCAGTTATTTCCCTTATTTTTTTGTCAAGAGCCGGCAACTCATTACCGTCTATTTTTACCAAGTATACCTAACAGTTACTTCCCTTCGGTCTATTTGAGACAAGGAAGTAGTCAATGCGGAAGAAATTTTAATAAATCTATTATAATTAGGTAGCATATGGCCATGATTTTGTGTACACTGTCCTAGATAGCAGCTTTTGATAAGCTGAATGAACATGGGATCCCAAAGCCGCAATGAATATTGATCTGCTGATTATATTTTATTTATCATTTCCTTGTTCACATGTACGAACAGGTGACATTCTTTATACATTACATAAGGCGAGAGAAAATGTTCAGTATTCATAACGTTTCGTTTAAAATTTCATAGTCCTTGCACGGTCATAGTTTATCATCGTATGTATTAGGGACTTCCTGACAAAATATGATGCATGTTAAAGAAATGTTTTTCTTCTGTTAGGCTAAAGTTTCATCTATACATCAAAAATAAATGTAGATCATAACATTTTTTGTTTAAAATGATTATTTTTATGCATTTTGAACTTCATGTTGATATCAAATATTGTTAAAGATGTTTGTTCCCGGCAACTTCGTTTGAAAGTAGACATTAGTTAACTGTCAAAACTATTTATGTTCGTGACAGACAGGCGTCCCAGAAATAAAAGGTCGTATGTGAAAAACAGTACTTTTGAGAAAACTGAAAAAAAAAACCCATCTTTAACAGATATGTCAGCGAAAGCTTTTAAATACTTCAAACGTACCATTTGACATAGACTTAAGAAGCTGATGTTATTCCAGAAATTGTATATACGCTTTTTTACAGCCGTCTATCTGCTACTAACGACCTATTTACTGTATAATAAATTATTGTTGAATCCAAAATCACATAATATGCAATCTTAAAAGTAGCAGATACGACCTTTTTCTTCAGTGCAGTTTTCTAAAACCTACCGACACCTAAATGGTAAATAACAGATAGGACCTTATATTAGTAACAAACAGGGTTTTAAACAGGGTCACACAATTATGATTTTATGTTTAAGTTATGACCCTTTCAATGCAAATTCCGAAAAGTATTGGTCATAAAAGGTCGTAAGTAACAGTTACGACCTTATATTTTTGGTACGTCGATATATCATTAGTGCAATACAAAAACGTTGCCTGCGCATTCTATATTCAGCTGCAATTTGGTACTCACATTCAAAAGACTGAATATTTATATTCCGTGATAACCGAAATTCGACTAAAAGAAGATACTAGGTGCAGGTGTATTCAATAAATATGTTGCCGTATGCCTGTCATCATCACAGAATACCATGTACGAACATTTTGAATGTATTTCAGCCGTTTGAAACCTTTTTCATAGTTTCTGTTTATTTTATATTTACAACGCAAGATTACGCGTTTATATGTAGGCATCAAGTTTTTTTCTTCTTCGATACATCCAGACGTAAATTCATGAAGGAAGACTATAGATTGATACAACCAAAGCAATTTGGCTTAAAATGGGTTGACAAAAATATTACAAGTCTGGGAAACTCTTTCACAGGTCTTTGGCTTACTTTAGATTATAGAGTATGTGATCACTAATTACTGCCAAACACCTGCAGCAATGACCTGTGGTAATTTACGAAAACGAGAGACTTATACCTTTAATAAACTTACTACATCAATATTATTTCGTATCTAGTAACGATATAATAATGTTATTTTTGGTGTGTTTTCAGGCAATGATGTATACGTATTACCAGAGGGCGACTTCATGTGGCCGTCGCATGATGAAAATTGTCCCGAGGAAGTAATGCTAGAAATTGAAGTAATTTCTACATGGGAAGATGAGAAAAATGACAGGACAATCGTTGACCTTGACAATGCAACACACAGTCCAGAGTCAGATTACGGTTCCGGTAAGTGACTGTAGATTTTGCAGTTGGCAATATGACGCTGTTAGTACAAAGAAAAAAACATTAAGTATAGAGAAGGCACTGAGTACATAAGCGTCGTCAGTTAAGTGATACGTTATTGTTTCCTAAAGCAGTATTTCAATTACAGGGGTCAAAGTGCATACAAGAAAGAAGGTTAATATACCATTACTTCCTTTTACTTACATTGTAAAACGTGTTTTACTTGAAACACTGCTACTGTCTCCATCGTTGTACAATACTGTGCAGTTTGGTTCTAGAACCAGAACAGTTATCAAATAATGTTACAAGCGCTTTAAAAAAAAGAGCTACGGTGTATAATATGGTTATTATAATATTAGCTTGATCTGGGATGCTGTATTCGGCTCGAGTAGATTTTGCTAGATCAGAACTCATCTCACGAGGCGCGCAAGAGCCCTAGTGTGATCCGTCCTTTCAAAATCCACGAGAGCCGAATACAAAATCCCAGATCTAGCTACTGTTGTAATGACCCTTTTATTGTATACCTCCACCTTCTTGTTTGAGTTTTTGTTATCGAACGAAGTCTTCAATGTTTATCGATGTTAAAATAGTGAGTGAAGTTTTTTTGTGCGCTTTTTATATAACTGTGTCAGGTCATGCATATTAAATGAAAGTAGTGCAGCAACATACTCGTACATTACAAAAGGTACAATACGGAATTTTTTTCTGCATGTTCATATTGTGAAATACAAGCCGAATTTTTGACAGAATTCATATAGGTTTATAATAAATTAGCGTACAACTATATAACAGTGATTCTTGTGCGACTTTTTGAGCCGGAACTGTTTGTCGTACACCCACCAACCTGTGTATTTACTTGCAGCTAAACGGATGTTATAAAAATATTGGAGCATTTGTAGGGTTTCCCCGGGGTGCTTTAAGCCGTAAATATACATATATACTAGAAAGGCATCTGACCAGATTTCGATTTTTTCCAAAATTTTAGCAGATTGTTCTTTCTTAGCTAATACTAATTCTCCGTCTAATAATTGAAATGTTTGTTTTTGAGAGGTCTGATTGTTCTGGCTATGAAGGAGAGTTTGTAAGTCAACATACTGGCCTAACCAGATTTTTTCCTTGACAATATTACTGACGTGAGCATCTAATATGCCGTTAGAACAAGTATATAATGGGATATGTTCACCTGATTGTCCGGGCTGTCCACGTGACCTTCGCTCCTATTCGGCGGTGCCGGCTGTGTCTGCTGACGTTTCCTATTCGGCGGTGACGGTGGTGTTTGTTGACTCTTTGGCTGGCCAGATTTCGGTGTTGCTTGATCCGATGGACCCTTGTTTCCATCCGATGATGATGTATGTGGAGCTCTTTGTGATGTCCGGGCCCGTTTTCGTGGAGGCATGCTCAGTTTGTTTAAGTTATGGAAAAAAGCAAAACAAAAAATTAATATTCAGTTTAGAGGAATTCAGATCGTAAAGCTACCATGTTTTCTGTTGATGTTTTTGTTTTTATTATAGTTATTATTTGAGCCGCGCCAAGAAAAAACCAACACAGTGGCCCCGCGGCCCGCAACGACCCATTCTATTCGCTGACGGTTTCTCTAATTGTTACAGGCTTTGAAATTGAACAGCATAGAGCCCGACCAGACCGCCCGGACGCGAAGGCCGGCCCGGACCCGATCCAGCCGCAAAAGAACCCTTCTCACGGCGCGGCTCATTTATATGACGTCACCTTGATGACGCGTATTCAAATATATACTGTAAAGCAAGACTTAGTTTAAATGAGCTAGATCTAGAGCGTTCAATAAATTTATTTTTCGGATAGATACTACAATGAACATCTTCCGAAAGTAACAATAAAATAACAGTCGATCTTGATACAAGTTTTAAACATGTACATTTTATTTTCTAAATGTATACTTTTAAAAATTTAACTGTCTACCTCTCGTTCTTGGAATTTGCAGGAAAAAAGACCGCTCCTGAAGCGTGGGCTGTTTATATATGGGGTAAAATGTAGTGGGCGGTTCTAAATTTTTGAAACGGATTATTTGATTGGATCTTGGGAACCATGCGGTCGCGTGCAAAATAAATGTTGTTCACGCTATATGTCGTAAACATTTTATTCTTGTGGTATATTGGTTTTTCGTTTTGAATGCGGAGATCAGTGGAACACTATGATCAGCTTTTTAAAATAAAATCATTCGAGTATCATTTTTATCCTTTAGAATGAAGTCGACAGTTTCGCACCTGTCACGTAACTGCGTAAACATCATAATATGTTCAATCATGGATTCATAGCTATTTATGTACAAGAAACAGCCGATAAGATATAGAGTGTGCTAAAGCATAAAGTTATATGTATAAATGGATTCATTATCTGCACTTTAAACGTACACTCAATATATGAGCCGTGCCATGGGGAAGCCACTATGTTGGTTTTCTCATGGCATGGCTCATATTATATTGTCTTGGAATTTACAAGTTATTTATACTAATCAAAATCTTTCATTTCGACACGTTTGATGTAACTAATATCATGCATTCTAACAAAATATTCGCTAAAATGCGAGTCGTTTTATTTTAAAAATTGGCACATTTAAATTCTATAAACAGGGTATTAGTATTACTGAAGACGTGTTGAAAATACTAGATCTGAAATGCTGTTTAAACAGCATATGCTTCTTACACCAAGATATCGCATCCTATATCATCATTTCAGTACTGTTTTATGTCTGAATATCACAGATAATATCATATGTTTTATACATGACTAGAATAATTGTACAGCTAATTTATGTCCATGAGCTAGGCTGTGCTATTTCTTGTATAAATTATGCAGGTTTTACTTACATTTTGTTGTCATATTAGAAGATACGGCATAAAATGCTAACGACTACCTCTAGTTTATTTACGTAAAATTAGGCATGACCTGCAACGCAGTTAACGTAAATTTGAATATGTATAAAAAAAATTGAACGTTAATTTGAATAAGTATAAAAGTTCTATACGTATGATATTGTTATGTTTCGAATGAAATACTTTTGTTAAGTTCAACAACCTTTATTTTTAACCCTTAACCTGCTAAATTTCTAAAATTGACTGGTCCATGATTCAATTTGGGCAATACCATTTATTATTCGAAGGGGTGTTCACTGAAAATATACTGACTGAAAAGCGGACAGTGCAGATCATGATCAGCCCAGCAGAGGCAAAAAGGGTGTATATATTGAATGAAGTATGGTCTGATCTGAAAACGAAGTATTCGGGCATAGCTTCGAGCTGGTTTCGTGGGTATCGCTCCCCTACAGCGTTTCCTTATAATTTTTCTGTGTTTTGAAATGGATAGCTCAGTCAGTCGGTAAGGGCAATCGATGTTTTCACTACATATGAGCAGTCTTGGTGGATTTCTGGAGGAAAAACAAGTCCAAAAGCAACTCTATGTTACTGTAACGGATTGATTTAGGCTCGTGCCAGACGTCCCTAGAATTGACTAGGAATGTGACTAACGGAAAAAAATTAAATTGATGATTAGCAACAGTGCTAAAATTGTATTACTAAATCCAAGTATTTACAAAACAAAAATATAAGAAGCAATCGTATTAATCCGTATTTCCAATATTTCACAATGACACAAAATGGACTGAAACACCCCTTACTGCAGTGCCCAGGTGAAATCCACAATATGTTGCCGCTTTTGCCGAAGAGGCACAGATGTAATGCCATTGGCTGAAACACCTAGCAACTGAACAAAGCAAGTGTTCGGCAATGTCCATAAATGAAATGACCATAGAGTATCTTTGTAACAAAAAAAAGGATGTTGCACGTGCGCCATCTAATGAAATTAAATGAACAACCGAAGCTCACGAGACTTGATTTCCAATAGATTAAAAACGCATCAATGATCTATAATCAATACAGGCAAATGTACAAGTTTGACGGCCTGTTGCATGTGCAGTTACACATTTTGTCCTCGTGATCTTTTTGAGGATTTTGTCTACACATTTCCCTTACCTATTAATTTGGTTGCAATCTAACATGATTAGGAGTAAGCCCATGAACATGTTTCGAAGTCAGGGTTGTTAATATTCTTTGTCCTTTGGGGCATGGCGTCCTTTCAGTAATAAAGTTAATAGAGTTCCGCTCAAGATGTGCCAGAGTTATGGCCCCTGAAATAGTCAAAAATGCGCATTTTCACCTTGTAAAGCGCCTAGCTCTAAATTTTATCATATAAATTGATGAAACCTTGCATGAGGCCTTATCATGATATGAACTTGCGCATCTCCTATTTTTCGTCTGCCTCCGCCCCCTATTTCCAAAGTTATGGCCCCTGAAATAGTAAAAAATGCACATTTTCACCTAATGACGTGCCTAGCTCAAAAGGTATTTGATGTAAATTCATGATGCATGAGTCTTTATCATGATGTGACTTAAGCATTCTTCTTGAGATTTTAGCGCTAATTACAGAGTTAAGGCTCTTGAAATAGCCAAAATAGTGGACTTTTGTTTATGATGCTAATAGCTAAAAAAAAGAATATGGCCTAGACTAATGAATCCTTTGTATAAAATGTTTGTTGAGGCTATACCCCCTTAAAGACTGCAAACTTTTGAATTATTGCCCCGTATTTGTGACATGTACCAGAGGAGGGCACACCCTGTGTCCTTCAGACACATTCTAGTCTAGTTTCTTATTGTGTTATTATTTTGTTCAATGCTTCTAAAAGATCTTAACATTTTGTCAACATTTTAAACAATGTGTGTAAATCATGTTTTTTTCTCCAGCTCTAAAGCTGTTTTATCATACGCCGATAAGTCATTGTTAAGGCATGTCCCGGAAGCTACTTTTATTAATAGCTTCACAAAGTGTCTTATCAGTTGATATTTTAACAAACCAGGAAATACAAGGTTGTCACAGGTTCGAAATCGAGTGTAGTCAAATATATCAATATAATTTCACTTCCGCCTCTATATATAAGATATGTACAGTTAACCACAAAACTATTGCGTTGCATTTAAGATAACATTTTTTTTTATCTAATTAATGATATATAATAAATGAATTAGATGACTTATATATCTTAATTTACTAATTGAGCCATGTCATGAGAAACCCAACATAGTGGGTTTGCGACCAGCATGGATCCAGACCAGCCTGCGCATCCGCGCAGTCTGGTCAGGATCCATGCTGTTCGCTAACAGTTTCTCTAATTACTATAGGCTCTGAAAGCGAACAGCATGGATCCAGACCAGACTGCGCGGATGCGCAGGCTGGTCTGGATCCATGCTGGTCGCAAACCCACTATGTTGGTTTTCTCGTGGCACGGCTCAATTATCTTTAACTTTGCTTCTGATATCACAGCATTGTATAACTTAACCAAATATGAACTTGCTCTTTTAAATTTTCACAATGTCAGTAGAGGAATATGATAAGGCGAATTGGGCGACCAGTCGATAGATTGTAGGATGAGCCGTAAATAGGGATGATACCATTTTACCCCTTCTCAAAGCATAGGTTATTCCTCAACAATTCAAAGGCCAGCAGTTGATTGAGAGAACTAAATACAGATACATTTGTTACACCTAATTAATTTCATTATTTTCATAACTTTTATATTATTCTGCCAAGATGAGAAAAGAACGTTTAGCCTGTTCGAAATTTTACATTAGAATTTCAAGTTTTAGTACCTCTAACTTAGAT
Organism: Mercenaria mercenaria; assembly: GCF_021730395.1. NCBI lineage: Eukaryota > Metazoa > Mollusca > Bivalvia > Venerida > Veneridae > Mercenaria > Mercenaria mercenaria. The sequence goes on along the minus strand of NC_069377.1, from coordinate 40,126,043 downwards.
ATTTACAGGTACAGACAAATACTAAATAGCTAAAGCACGTCAGTATTATTGCGGATTAAAAGGTTGTTTTTTTTTTTGAAAACACACACATATAATAATAGCAGGTCTATACTTTACATCTTGATCGAAATTTTCATTAGTCATTTAAACTTATGTGCCGCTTTGGGTGTCATTTTTCATGTACTTTTGTAAATTTAGTAGTCTTATCGAAGGTAGACAAGTGATTTCATTTTTATTTAGCAGTTACTCTGTTGTTTCTCAAAGAAAAAGTAAATTAATTACATTCGAAAACAGAATGCTGCTTAAATTGAAGCCCTTCAGCGTTTAATTTTGATATATAATATTACACGTGTGCCTTTAAATGGTTCATATTACACATTTGAGGCACCCATCCTAGTCCAGCACCCATCCCAGAATTATCATATCTAAGGATGTGGTTTTATATAGAATATGGCAATATTCAAACATTTCTGTATTCATGTGTGTTTTTTTTCATCTTTCATTAAATGTGTTTTTTTCCTGAATCTTGTTAAGTCTACTTGTGTTGGAAGCTTAAACATATTACTTACAAAGTGTATATTAAATCAGGTACATGTATTTTGTAAATAATATTATTTGTAAACATGTTCAAATGTTCTAGAAATAGTGTTTTTTAAGGTACAAGATAACACTGCTTACGTCATACCAAAAAAACAGTTTTATCAATGCAATTCTATCGACCCATTCAACAGTTTTATCATATCATAAATTAAATGACTCACAATGTACCCCATTCAACTTTAAATGGTAAATGTGTGTATATTTTAAATTAAGAAATCATTTGATATGACTTTAGGTATTCCTTAAATGTAAAATAATGTTATTTAATGTAACCAGTGTTTCTAGATAACTGGCAACTTATAATAACTGGCAACTTGTAAGCTGAAGATCCCTTGCGGCACTCCTGAACAACATCAAAACGCCGTTAAAATCTTCTATAAAATTTAAATTATAGAACATTCACCTCGTCTAGGAAAAAATTGACAGTATGTTGCTCTCTACCTGCTGAACACTAACCGGATGGGTCTTGTACGACTTGATGGGATAAGATATATACATGTTTCTTATCAAATATGTAATATCAAGCAAATTTTACAGCAAACGATGATTTCATCAGACCATACAAATTTGAACTTATTCATTATCATATATATATATATATATATATATATATATATATATATATATATATATATTAATCATATGTAAAGATGCGTTCTCTGGCCTAATGTAATGTTGACATAATAAATGACATTAGATTTAAACAAAATCTAAAATAGTAAAGCGTAACTTACCCTGAGTATTTTAACGTTAAAATGACGTTTTTAGTCGCCGTTGGCAGCTTGCATCATTTGCTAGTATAAGTAAAACTAATATTTTTTTATGGGCAAATTTGGTAAAGATAAATGTGATAAATTTGATAAAGTAAGTACCATAAAAAGAGTTGAAGTTCACAGTGGTTACCCCAGACATAAGAATGTATCAATTCAACCTATTTATGGATTATGAGATAAGCAGGATTTTGTATTATCAAATGATATAATCATCGGTTCAAATAAATCCAAGCTATCTAAATAATCTTTATTTTAGCAAAACAGTAATCTAATAAAAACTTGTCATTAATCATTTATTTTTGTAAATCTATAGACATATGAACAGTGACACATTATTTTTACCTTTTCTTTGCTTTTGCTGTTCTTTTCATCGCGTTTGAGTGCGGAATTTTCTATGAAATGCATTTTTTTGAAAATCAGTTTTACATTTTTCACGAACTGCAGTTCTAGAGTAATCAGCAATGGCTTGTCAGACATTAAGCTGAAAATTGAAGTCTGCCCCCGAGGTAGTTTCAACTTAAGGCCCTTCAAATACGAATTAAATGAAGATTCTATACTGTTTTCACTACATGCATATTATTGCGGGAGTACAGTGCTGCAGCGGGAGAGCTTCCGACTCGTAACCCGTGTGGAAATAGATCAAAGTATTCACCTTTACGTCTTCCGCAGTATACGAAGAGCTGTTCCTTTTACAATACATGACGTTCATATATAAATGAAACATGGTATTTACAAAGTACAAACAAAAATAAAATAGTTGAAACACGAAATTGTCCATATTTTACACTGCAAGTGTGTATACCAGTCAGAATTCAGGAGGCAGTCATCAATCATAGTTAATTCAAGCTGAAAGATGTTTCCTTTAAAGCTTGTTTTCAAGCCAATAAATTTAATAGTTTGTAAGAATGTATGTAATATGTTTGGTTCATAAAAATATACACGTGGTATATGAAATATGTTTATTTAAATTAAGACTCCGGTAATGAAACGGAATTTATGTAAAATGATCCAACAAAGTCAGTAAAACATCGTTACATCTGCTCGACTGTGTTTCTCTAGCCTTAAAATATTGATGTCTACACCATTTTAGACATTACTAAAACACATTGTTGACTTGATATATTTTCACGAAACACAATATCTATTGTTTCATATGTAGCATAACTTTTTTCATCGGGCAGTATTTTATGTAGCTGATAACAAACCGTTTTTAGCCATGTCGGTCCCAGTTTTCATTGAACTTTAATGTGTAGTTGTATAATCATGCGGGTGATATACTTCTTTACTGTGTAAAATGTTTAATACACGGGCTATATTGTCGATCTGTATAGAGGATAACTAGTGCATGACTTATGATACAATTAATTTTGTTGGGTTTAACGCCGCACCGGTACAATCATAGGTCATATGGCGACTTTCCAGCTTTGATGGTGGAGGAAGACCCCAGGTGCCCCTCCGTGCATTATTTCATCACGAGCGGGCACCTGGGTAGAACCACTGACCTTCCGTTAGCCAGCTGGATGGCTTCCTCACATGAAGAATTCAACGTCCCGAGTGAGGCTCGAACCAACATTGATGAGGGGCAAGTAATTTGAAGGCAGCGACCTTAACCACTCGGCCACGGAGGTCCCCGACTTATGATACAAAGTTAGGAAGTGCACACAACCCAGAGAGCGGACGAAGTGGTCCAGTGGTAACGCTGTCTGACTTCGAAACCAGGGGTCATGAGTTTGAGCTCCCGCTCCTCCAGCTAAAAATACTAACATTGAGATAAGAGTCACTTGTATGTGAGCTTAACATTCATACACGCGAATAAACCCAAGAATGTTCTATAGTTCAGTGGCACGAAACGAAAGGTCATGGATTCAAGTCTTAGCAGAGGATGAACTCTTTTTATCTAAAATTTAGGAAGAACCAGGATAAGCTTCTGAAAATGGAGCATCGTCTTAAGCTTGTACTGTCCAAACATGCTAAAAACGAGTAGTGTCTGCACAAATCTGTATCTTTAAAGCTACTTTTTTATGTAAATCAGTGAAAAATAAGCACTTAGTATAGGTTAGTGTTTATTAATGTGTATTTACAAAGTTTAATCAGCTACGAGCGGCGCAGCCGCGAGTCTGATTAAGTTTTGTAAATGCACATTAATAAACACTAACCTATTTAGTGTTTGAAATTATTTTTGTTTTCGGATGACGTCAGAGCAAATAAAATCAATAACACACTTCTTGTCCCTTCTTTACACATGACTAACCTGATAAATAAACGACTGCAAGTTAATGCTGATTTACTAAAATAAATTTCCTGAAAATTTGAAAAGTACTGCAATGCCATTGGACAAAAAATAATTTCAAACACTAAAATTGACAGAAAACGTTACAGGAAATGAAAACTGTCAAATAAACTAAGTTTATGATAAATGTTGGTTCGTTTCATGTATATAACACATATCAATGCGTAACTAATGTTACAGACGTCATTTGTTCTAGATTATTCTGCCTAAAAAAAGAATTAAAGTATATTGAAATATTACAATGGGATTCCTGTCATACAGGTGACTATATTATTAAACCAATGCCCGATTTATCGACCTGTTTTGTCTTGTAAATAATCACAGCAGTCACGTTGCCAACATATATACGCACACCCGACTTATCTTAACTATTTATTAAATGTAAAATCACTAGGCGGAACTAAATTCAATTAATATGTTGAAAACCCGATATTTTACTTCTGCCTTAGGTATAAATTTGGTTTAAGGCAGTTAAGTTACAAATATACTGAATATAAATGCGAACGTTACTTGTTTTGTTACACAGTTTGTTTTAATTACTAGTATCTTATAAGAAGTTTATGTCTTAAACATTTGAATCAATACCATACCCAACACAAATTAAATCGACCACAGTTAAAAACCGATTGTACGGTTAAACCCTCACTCTGAATAAACATTGAATTTGTACATGTTAGGACAGATAAAAATATACACCTCCCAGTTACTATATCGTGAATATCGCCTTATATGTCACCGGGACGCCATTAAATCGTAGTTAAATTGGCAAAACAAGGAAGGTTAATAGACGTGAAAATGTGAATATTGTTACGCGTTTATAGGATACATGTTTTTGAATGAAGGTTATACGGATAACTAGTGGTAACAGCTGTACGTTTGGTGATCAAATAACTAGTGAAAATAAAGATTTATATATATAAACACAAATCGGGGTTGGATTTCGTTGGATATTTCAAACACTGAAGTTTTTCGTCTGTACGTAACGACAAAGTTATTTTAAGTACACCGGAAGACAGTGTAATGTACATAGTTTTTTCTCCGGAGGACTGAAGAGAAGTCAGCAGTTTTTAATTTGAGAAGCCCAAGAGGAAGTTGTTTAAAAATGTGTGACATTTATACTGAAAAAGTGGAGATTATCGTTTTATTGTAAAGCGTTTCAAAGTATTATTTATAGCTTGATATCTAAATATAGACATTAAATAATGACAATGTTTCATGTTTTACATAGACATAAATATTTGTGAAAGTGTATTTTTTTAATTTTGTAAATAAACGGCTATACAGACGTAAGCTTTTCTAAAATCTGTTAAGACGATTATATTTTATAACAGGAAGGATATTAAAGTCATTGATCCATAGAATCAAAGCGCTGAATAACTGAAAACCATATTTTAATATTAAGACACGGCGGTACAAGAAACAAAGCGCACATTGTAAAAAAAATAATTAGGAATGAAGAAAGCCCATCTGAACAAATGGAGAAAAGAAAGACTATTAAGCACAAACGACAATCCACACGGTTGTGCCGAAACGAGCTGTCCAAAAGAGTCGTACCCGAGAAGTTACTCCAGCCAATATCACTATGTATTGAGTCTTATACCTATATCACCGGCTCATGGAGGAGGTAATTTAATTCATACTCTTTTTCTTGTCAACCGAGACAGTATGAGCGTAATAATATATGATTTATCCAATCATGTTCCTTGTAAATACACATTAATGTGGCAGTGTTTTTGTTTTCGATGTAATAGCTCTTGTATCTTCTATTTCTATACTTCTGTATAACAGAGTAAGTTATAAGGGTACTAATTCTGCAGCACAGGTTACAGGATGGTGTCATAATTTCTACATGTAATTACGTGTTTTCGACAATGTTGCTCGTCGCACACCCCGGAGACCGCCGAAATTGCATACGGGGAATTTTATTATTTCCGATTGCTGTTACAAGTTCACGAACTGCCTGCCTGCAGTTTGTATCACAACATCGACAACGATATATTATCTAATGAAAAGTTAATCAAACAAAATATGACATGAGAAACTTTTAGACCGGTCAGTGAAAATAGTCACGGCCTCTCTCTGCCAGAGATATATATATATATATGTCAGTCTCCGTTACTAAACGTATCATATTATTTGTTTGCTTTGTTACTATACAATATCTGTTTATGAAGATAATATTCTTAAGTGTACCGTGAGAAAAAAAATTAATCGTGATCTTATAAAATAGATTCATTTTAAAATAAAGGCGATTTCTGAATAAAGTACTTTTAGAGATTACCAAGAAATGTGGATATGTCCAGGATCTAACAGCCATTCTTGGAAAACTGTTTTTATCATCATGGCTCCAAAAATAGTTTTTAAAATATATAGCTGCATACATGCAGTATGACATGTCCTGTTGTAAAAAAACGAACACTTCAGTTTAAAAATAAATATGTGTATGTGTATTTTGTACACACGTTTCTAATACATATGTTAAGTTGGTTGCTTAGTCATATTGGCTGCTCGGTAGATATACCACAATACTATAAATGAGTGATCAAAGGTTTGATCCTTAGGCGAGCCTCCTTCTTCAAACCCCATTTTGGCCTGAGATTACCGGGAAATGTGGGTATATCAAGGATCTAGCAATCATTCTTGGAAGTCCGTTTTATCATTTATATTGTTTCAAATATAGTTTGTAAATAAATAGCTTGTCTTGCTGTATCATATCCTGTTGAGAACAAAACACTAACTCTTCCGTTAAAAGTGAATATGAGTATGTATAGTTTGTACGCAGTTGAATGGTTTTTTTTTTCTTAAGAAATACGTTTCTAGTACATGTGTTCAACTTTAAGTTGGTTGTTTAGTTCTGTATTGACCATGATATCAGCTTAGTAGACCCAATACTATAAACAAAACGATAGAGAGTTTGATCTCCAGGCGAGCTGTCATCTCCAAACCATTGGACCCGACTGGGCTGATTCCTTGGTTTCTTAATTATAAACTAAACCTTGGGAGGAAAATACCGAAGTCCTTACCGGGGATCGAACCCCTGTCCCCGAACCTCATGATCCGTAGGCGGATATATATGTATACTAGCCGCGCCTTAGTGCTCACTTAACAGCAAGGCTGTTGTTAGTGGCCTTTTAACTTACTACCCTTTATATTACTTCATATCTCTCCAGCTCTTCAAAATGACTCTTATGTCCATTGAATCAGTTAGTCAAACATCATTTCCGCCATTAAAGTAAATCTAGACGAGAAAATACCAAGGTTCTATTCGGGGGTCGATCGCCCGGACCTCAAGATTTGTAGGCGTATAGTCTAACAATATCGCTAATGGATTAACTCAAAAGCAAGGCTCGTGCATGGAAGTGGCCTATAAACTTTCTATCGCTGCACATTCTTGTGGAAAATAAGAACCGTCGTTACTTACATGGAATAGTGTTGAAAAATGGCGTTGAAGCAACATCAGAAAATTTCTTAGTTTTAGTTCTTAATAATACTGCTGATATTTGTGCTAAAATAAGAATATTTTCAATTTGGTTAATCTATATGATTTTTGATAAATTTAAAATCTTCAAACAGCTTTGATAATAAATTCGAATAGTCGGCTGTTATTTACTGTTTGATGCTAAATTAGTGTGCAATTTATTTGAATCTCGGAGTTGTATTACACGTACATCTTCATATATTGCAATTTTATGATAATTATACAGGTGTGTCGTCATAAGCATCAAGCATCGTATTTACTTATAGCATGTGCGGTTTTTAAAAGGAAATGAGTATGCAGTTCTATTGATATAGGCAAAACCTAAAAAATAAACAAAGAATACATACAGATTTTTTTTTTGTTGTGAATCATGTGTATTTTTTATCTTCGATTCTATTTTTAAAAAGCCTATAACCTCGAATCAAGGTATAATTTGAATAGTTTCGTGCCTTTATTTGCTAAAAATGAAATAAAAGTTGGGGTCACTTTACGCTCGTTTAAAATAATCTTGAAATATGATAAGTGTAAAAAATCCACAACAAAATGTTATGGCGTTAGTATTCTCTAATTAGCGCTGTCTTGTCGATCAGATTAGTTGACAAGTCGAGGGTTCAACGCAATAAGGGCGTATCTACATATAATAATCATATGTAGATACGCCCTTATTGCGTTGAACCCTCGAAGTGTACAATTAACAATACAAATGTCGTTAACTTTGCAATTTTGATTTGAAAGAAGTCAAGATTTAACGTTCAGAAAATAGCAGTATGGCCTCTATTCATGTTATACGAGGCTTATATCTTTGTGTCTCCAGATCTTCTTTTGCGGGTAGGGGTGTGTGGTTGTGGGGGTGAGGGTGGGGATGAGAGGGACTTTGTTTAAGAGTGGTCAAACATTATACTAGTGCTCTGTGTGAAATTTTGGTTTTGTTTGGGATTTCACGTAGTAATACAATAGTTTGGGCCCTTGACCTGGCCAGGAGCCAACGCCAACAGTTTGTCCGTACGTATCTCAGAAGTACTTAATCTTGAGTCATGATACTTTATATGAATGTTAGTCTACATGTAAAGTTATGCACTTAAGATTTTGTTTAGGGTTCCACTCAGAAAAACCAGAGTTGGGGCTTAAAGGGCTTAAAAGATTGTGTCGCCTATATCATGAAAAAGAAATATTATTAAGTTTGCACTATAGGTTTAATTTGCAATACACCCTCCTGCTCCCCATCCCACCACCCCTTACTCACATGCAAACGAAAGAATATATGTTTCTTCTTTCAGTTTCCTTGTGTTTTTGATGCTGTTCTGTAGCATCCTTACAACTCCCCCCTCCCCGTTCCCACCTGCGACACCCCCATTTCAAGCTATTGCGTTTATTTATATTGCATTGTCAACAATTGATCATACACAGAGAGAAAGTGTCTCAAGGTGTAGAACCAGTAAATGATCATTTCAGTTTGAATATTATGTAAGAAGTATGAAGACCAACCTTAATCTTTTATAGCACTAAATTTCAAATACGTCCTAATCGTATTTAACTTCATTTTAAATTTATCTAGGAATTATCACTGTATAGTTCTGCTAACTGATACTTGAGACAGCGTATAAAGAGTATGTACATTTTGTCTAGTCAGTATGTTTAATAAAAATGCAAAATGGATAAAGTCTCATTAAAATTTTCGTATCTGTAGACAAAACAGTTTTTATACAATGAGTTTGTGTTTTTTCGAACAAAATATTTCGCTATTACATTGGTGCAGAACGTTGGCGTTGAATTTAAACTCTTAATTAAACTTAAACTCTTTCAAGGTACCTATGCTTCCATTAGCGAATAACTAAATACTCAAATATTCAAAATGCCTTCAATTTCTCACTATTTTTACACAAAGCTGAAAAACAGGCATAATATAAATACGGCAAGCTAGAAGTCGGCCCTCTTCCTCGGTCCTCGATTCTGACTTCTGACGAACCCCTTTTTAATTCGTTGCAGCAATCTGGTAACACGTTAGGACAGTCATAGAAGATGTCTTTTATCTCCTTACTTTGCTAACACTAGTTTTTCCAAATGTCACACCTTGATACTGTGTTTTTATAAATACAATCGAGACATTCCACGGCGTCTGCCCAATGCCAGTTGATGACGTCAGAGCTATACTAAAACGTGTGTGAGGGAGAATTAAATCTCGGATGTTACCCGAGTTTTTGCTGATATGCATTCGAGCATTCAGCATTCCGGCGGCGTGGGTGTAGTTTTTAAATACCCCTGTTGTGCGGAGAGCGAGTTTTTGAAGTGTTGTTTGAAGATGTATTAAAATGGTTTAGTCATGCTAATTTTACCTCAGATTGCTAAGGCTCGATGAAACATTTTAACTATGCAACGCCTTTTAGGTATAAAACGTGTAGTTTTTAAACGGATGTTGATTCAGCAAAAATAATCAAATGAAAAATATAGAGGAGCTATCAAAAATGCACAATCTGCAAAGTTACTACTAATGTCGTCGAACCTTTAATGGATGGAAGGCAATCAAAGTGTCTGTTTCTGTCAATGGCAAATTATCAAGTTTAACAACATTTCAGTCAACTCATTTGAAAAATGACACCGGAAGTAAATTTGAAAATTAGATCATTGACCTACATTACCATATCACATTACAGTAAATCGCTTGGGGACCATGATATCAAATACATTAAACAAACAAACAGAATGGCCGATAACTGAACTGGTCAGACACTTTTAAAATTTGTTTAAGGAATTGTAAGTTAAATAATGATAGATATAAGTATAGAATAAAGGAGATTAGAACTGTATCGTTCTTTGGATTGTTTTTAAAGTATCAATAAGCGTCAGAAAATTGTTATTTTCAAAACATAGTTAAAACCTTGAGCCTACTAGCGGCAGGTGATTCTGCCTTTGCGACCAGTGCAGACCATGATCAGCCTGCACGCATGCACTGTTCGTTATTCAGTCAGTAAATTTTCAGTGAACACCTCTTTGATAAACAAGTGGTGCTGCCCAAATTGAATGATAAACCAATCCATTTTATAAATTTTGCAGGGTAAAGGTTAAAAAATATTTAGTTTGTTTATAATCATCGATCAAATTTAAGTCGATTTTTCACGAGTATGGCATACAGTACAGCAAAATTCTTGTTGTTTTACATGTTTTTAATGCATGACTTCAGTTTTTTTTCAGGGTCCTTTTACATATTCACATAAACAACAAAAAAATACACCAAGTTTATCTATAATTACTAATAAATGCAAGTATTTTGTAAAGGATGACATAATTCTACATTTTGCTGAAGACGCTCCCTTGATAGAAATATCAGACATAGGCTATGGAGGTAATACACCACTCTTTGGTGGTCTAGTGATTAAGGAATCGGGTGCTAAATCTAGAAGTGATGGGTTCGAGTCTCATTCGCATATCCCCCTGTTATACCAGCATAAATATGTAAATTGTTTCATTAAGCAGAGTCAAGAATGACTGAAAGGGAGGAAGTATTATATAGATTGTCAAAAATTGTAATTTTATTGTTTATGTAAACAAGTTAGAAATCAATTAATTCACGATAATTGTGATGTAACCAATCCCTTTTGAACAAGTTGTTTTTTCGTTCAACAATTTATTTAATATGTAATGACTCACCGTGTGTGAACGTATTTGGTTTATACGCCCTTAAACAAGGAAGTAAACTCTTCAGAAAGCTTTTGTTTGAATACCGTGCATTGCAAACTGTTATGGTTATTTATTTTCTTTACATGATAATAATGGCCAATCTTATTCAGTGCAAACGCATAATATTTTTTCTTTATCTCCGTATCTGTGTTTTATTTATTGAAGAATATAATTATTCATATCCGAACAATCCTATTGTGCAAAGAACAGGCTACCCACCACGTTTGCAGGTAACGCACTATTTCGAAATACAATGCATATAGAAGCCGATGTTTTAATATGAATGACTTGAAATTTTCATTAACAAAAATTATGGTAATGGTTTCTCAGATGATTAAACAAAATGACCTTGGTTCGAATTCATCCGCGTTTAAAGATGGCAAATAAGTCATTTTACAGTTTTATAGAATATTTGCACTGATGTTACTTTACTTAACTATTAATAACTGTCAAAGTTTAAATTCATGCACCATTTTATTACCAGTCATCGAGAAAAAAAAATCTGGCCTTTAACTTTAATTATATAGAAACTTGATCATTAGGAACTGTTACTTTAAGTTTTTTGCAGATTTGAATTTTATGTTAAAATAATGAAATGAGCCGCGCCATGAGAAAACCAACATAGTGGCTTTGCGACCAGCATGGATCCAGACCAGCCTGTGCATCCGCGCAGTCTGGTCAGGATCCATGCTGTTCGCTAACAGTTTCTCCAATTTCAATAGGCTTTAAAAGCGAACAGCATGGATCCTGACCAGACTGCGCGGATGCGCAGGCTGGTCTGGATCCATGCTGGTCGCAAAGCCACTATGTTGGTTTTCCCATGGCACGGCTCAAATGGATGTTCCAGTATATGTTATGCATAAATATAAGGTTAGAAAATTACTACTTTCCATACTGTACATACTACCATATAGTCAGGGTCATAAAGGGAAATAATCAAAATTAATGGATTCAATAAAACTTTCTACATTAAAATAAAATCTTTTGACAAATATTAGAGAAACTTATTATATAAAACTGGATTTAACAAAAACTTAATATTTTGGTCATAATAGAATGGCAGACCCATTATTAACAAAGAAACCGTAATAAGAAGTACGGGATTTCGTCAAGTGTAACGAAAAATTCATAAACATAATGACGGCATGATTCCTTTATGGTGCACTTACGTATCTTAAATGTTGAAAATACATATTTCCTTTAAAAGAAAAGATACTGCATTACGAAAATTAATAACAAAAAAAAAGAAATAAGAAAAAAAAAAAGAATCTTAAGAGAAAACTCAGCCACCGCCCTTTTCTTCGCATATAATTTGCTAAAAGTAGTTAACCTGTATTGCTAAAGTTCTTTTTTAAGAAACCCTTAAAATTGCCTAAATGTATTTTCACGTGAGCATTTTTTCTTGTAATTGATAAGCTACCGAAATATCGAACAGTTTTAACAAAACGTATAAAGTTTCTTTGGTTTTAGTTCAACTACGATGAAAACTTTACAAAGAATTATATGAAGTCATCAGTAAGGAAACGACCACACTATTTTATTGTTTTCAGTTATAATGAGCTCTGACCAGGAAGCCATTAAGATTTTTAGGGTTTGCGCAGTACATGCAATATGTAATGTTAAATATGAACAATTTCATGAAACCGTTTTATGCGTGCATATTTCAGCGAATACAAATATAGCTGTATTGTTTTGTTTTAAAAGCAAATTGTTCAGTTTCAAGAAATGAAATGATATTACGCGAACTACAACATGTGTATCTCTTTGCCATACGTTATAATCATAACCCCTGAGAGTTAGAAAGCATCGAACGCCAGTGATCATTATAGACCTTCAAACCTTTCTTGTCTGTCTGTCAGTCGGTTGGTCGGACGGTGTTGGTCTGTTAAGGAATAATGCAGACGATAGTGTGGTGGTGCATACGCAGTCCTTTAGACTCTGCTAACCTTATCTCATAGCAATATTAACGTAGACACCAGTATCAATTTTTCAAGTAGTTATTAATTCACACCAGGAAGTATGAGATTTTTTTTTCAAATTTCAAACAAATCAGATAACGTTATTTTCAAATTGGTATTTCTTGGTCGGTATAAATTAAAACTCTTCCTGGTTTGGCCATTTGATTAGGGATAAGGACCAGTAGACATAGTTGGATCTTTTCTGGTTTTGTCAGATACTTGCAAAACATACAGCAAGTGTTTTCTCTGGACACACGTTTTTGTTGTTTTTTTTTTTGGTGGCTAATCTGTTATAACTGCAACAGCGTGTAAGTGTATTCACTTTTTTTTACACTTCTACAAAATATAATAACGACCAAACTGGAAAATTTGTACGTGTTTTGCGGTAGCGCAAACTATTTCAAATTGTGTTTGTATTACGTGTAATAAAATACCATCATGTTAAATGTGTTGGGGAATGTATAGCATTTGTGCACATTGATTTCTATATTTACATATTATTTTTCTTCCTATGGACGTAAATTACAGCATGACTTGCTTCTGACGCGTGTTTACAGATAAACTTTGCACTTTAATATTTGTGTTTCCCGTATACTTGAATAAGTTTCTAAACAAGGATGTGGTCATATTTTATTGCTTTCATTTTAGTAATTTTATTGCTGTTTAATTGCAATTCTATATGATATGTTTTAGATACTTCCTTTTTTAAATGGCTACATGTAACAAGTCATGACTCAAATCTATAGGACTCATAAACTGAGCAGTCCAACAAAACTGATAATAATTTATACTTTAAAAATGCAAATTACGGTCTTGACAGACTTACATTAAAAGAAATGCATAATTATTGTATATCTATTTCTTTCATTTTACACAGATTAAGTCTGTCTATTACTGCAATTACTTAGACTAAGTCTGTCTATTACTGTAATTACTGGTATATAGACTAAGTCTGTCTATTACTGTAATTACACAGACTAAGTCTGTCTGTTACTGTAATTACATAGACTAAGTCTGTCTATTACTGTAATTACTTAGACTAAGTCTGTCTATTACTGTAATTACTGGTATATAGACTAAGTCTGTCTATTACTGTAATTACACAGACTAAGTCTGTCTGTTACTGTAATTACATAGACTAAGTCTGTCTATTACTGTAATTACATAGACTAAGTCTGTCTATTACTGTAATTACATAGACTAAGTCTGTCTGTTACTGTAATTCCATAGATTAAGTCTGTCTATTACTGTAATTACATAGACTAAGTCTGACTGTTACTGTAATTACTTAGACTAAGTCTGTCTATTACTGTAATTACATAGACTAAGTCTGTCTATTACTGTAATTACTGGTATATAGACTAGGTCTGTCTATTACTGTAATTACATAGACTAAGTCTGTCTGTTACTGTAATTACATAGACTAAGTCTGTCTATTACTGTAATTACATAGACTAAGTATATCTGTTACTGTAATTACATAGACTTAAGTCTGACTGTTCCTGCCTGTTTCTGCCCATTTAACGTGCATATTAATACTGTCTATTTCAGTATAAAGTCTGTGTATTCTGTCTAGCATGTACATTTTTCCTGTTTCCGTTCTTTAACGTGTGCATTCTGTCTGTTTGCGTTTTTTAACATGCTCATTCTGTCTATTTCTGTTCTTAAACGCCGTTAATAATTTTGTTATTAAACGTGCTCACATTCTGTGTATTTCCAGAATCAGGAACCGATCATACCTCAGACATGGATCTCAGTCAAGGATCTCTGGACCTCTCACGTACAGGGCCTTATTACAAAAGCCCTCCCATCCCACAACCTCCACCGCTCACCATGCGTCCGGTACAAAATCAATCCCCAATTTCACCTGTACCGAACGGTCAACAGAACGGGTGTTTAGACTTAAGCCGCAGTGCCAACTCAACACCAAACACCTATATGCATTACAGTGGAGGAACCTCGATCAATCTTAGCCAAGGAATCACACAGGAGCAATCCCAATATTATCAGCTACCAAGAATTAAATTGGAACCAGGTTTGGGAATAGGTAAGAGCCTTACATTTAGCATCGTGAGTAACAGATTATGGCAGAACAAAATGGCACACTGTTGAATGCGATATCATCAGATGCACTTGAGTACCTAGTTAATGCCTTCTGCATGCCACTAACTACCTTTTAAATGGGGTACAGATTGACCTATAATTGTGTTGGTATGACATTAAATACAATAAAAAAAAAAATTACAAAATAGATACACGGTGCTAAGAAATCAGTGAATGAAATAGTGCAATGAAATGCCATAATGAGATTTGTGGAAGCTTCGAAAATCCAGTAACATCATGCATATCAAAATTGAATTTACTTGGTGTAATTAATATAGGTCAAGGAAGGAGATACCAAAACTTGCTCGCACATACCGTTTTAGTAAAACATTTATGTCATTCTTACGAAAAGACTTATCTTTTCTATAATAATCGATTTTTACTTTTCGCCATTTGACTTTAAAGTACACCAATAATTGACATTTTAGCACTTTGAACAGCGCAAAAAGTAATTAACTGCTTCATTGTGTCAATGCAGGTAACCACTTTGTACACTGAGGTGATATGAGAATTTGTTGTATTGCTATTTATTTTTTACCAAAATAAAATTAATTCAAATATACTGTTGATTTCTCTGCCTTTGTAAAAAATCATATTGATAGATGTTCGTTTTGTTTCGACTTTCAGATCCAACCATTACATACAAACCGGAAATGGATTATAATCATAATGAACATATGACGTCACCAGCAATACCAGTGCCTTCCCGTACAGCCTATGACTTATCTTATGAACAAAATATTAATGACAGAATAAAAAACGAAGAAGAAGAAATGAACACTGGTTGTGAGCAAGTGTCTCGGGACGCGGCACGTGATATGTCGTCTGAACCACGTGTCACGGTGGAAACAATAAATGCAAACTGTATTCCGTTGACTGTGATGTCACAAGATGACGAAAACGACAGTGGTACAGAGAGTATAGATTCAAAAGATTCGGATGCCTGCAGTAATCTAAATATCAATGAAAATGGAACAGGGCAGAAAACAGATAGAAAACGCCCTGGTAGAAAGAAGGGTCAAGGTGTGTTATTTTTTTCATTTCAAGTAAATTTAGAGAAATATTCAAAGATAAAAGTATTGCTGGTGAGCGTTTGTGAAACTTACACTTCTGTTTTGAAAAGTTAATCAAAGATCAGTATACATGTAGAGTATCGTTATATTCTGACTTTTCCACGACAACACACGAAATGTTCGTGCAGCTGAAACATACAATGAAAGGTTGTCTGCTCTATGAATGACAATTTCGTAACACCCCCAACTTTTAAGGAATTAATAAAACCAAATAAAGGGAGTTAATAAATTTAGTACCCAGTTTGAATGTTCTAGTCAATATTATTACTTCGTTCCATGTGTTACAAGACAGTTTTTGTAACACAGAAGTATGTCAATAACGTATCTATAGACAATTGTCTTTTATAAAAAAAGAAGAAGAAATTGTGTATTTCGACAATAAGTTTTTATTCTTGATATTGAATGTATACATATTATACCATTTTATTTTTTATTTTCAGTGTCCAAAGTTTATCATTTGTGGGAATTTATCAGAGATGTTTTGAACGATCCTAGATATTGCGGTAAGGTTATAAAATGGGAGAATGAGGAAGAAGGGATCTTCCGGGTCGTCCAATCAGAAACTGCAGCGTCTATGTGGGGTCAAAAGAAGAACAACCGGACAAAAATGACTTACGAAAAAATGAGCCGATCTATAAGGTATGGGACTAATAACTGTATGAGTTAAATGTAACCGTTATGTTATGGGTTGCATTCATTTGTTGTTGAATTTTTTACTCAAATTTGGCTCTAAACAGCCATAAATACAAAGTTTACATCTAAACACGCGTGAACGTATACATGCAATAAAATTACTTGAGACAGATCAGTGTGTATTTTGGTTCCCCTTAGATATTTGAGAAAATACTTCCTTTATTACTTTATATGGCTGTCTGGTTTGTAATAGATACAATACGTCCATTGTAAATTTTTTTTAAACTTAAGTACCTAATATAATAGTGTATATATGTAACATACAACAGTTGAATAGCACTTGAACGAATAAGATAGGAATGTGTTTATTATCGGATCCAGGCAACATTAGGTCCCTTATGTAACTATACTTGAAGACAGTCTCCTTAGACCAAAAGTAAAAATTAACACAAAAAAAACAACAACAAAAAACAACTAGTCTGTCCTACATATATTAGAATTCTTTATAAAACAAACTTCCTGGCAGCATATTGGAACAGACCATACATTTTTAGGACGCGGATTAGTATTATTCAAATTAAGAGCTTTAAAACACAGGACCGTTGTCGTCTATCTAAAGTTCAGAGTTATATCTTAATGTTCAAGATTGAAACCTGTGTAATGTGATATTTGATTCGCCGATCTATAAAACTTCCTTCTGCATAGTTTTGTGAACTGTAACTTTATCGTAAGATTTAATCATCAATCTGTTTACAAACGCGTAACTCGATAGGTTTGCTATTTAAAGGCCTACACTAAGATGTCCGACTGCAGTTATTACACACGCAGCTTTGGTTAAATAACTATAAACAATACTTAATATATCTGATTTTATTCTGCTTTTTAGGTTACAGTAATGGTCTCCGTTATTTACCCGGTGTAAAAATCTCTCATTTAAGTTGGACACTTGGCATGCTTTTAACTAACAAAACTGTTAGGTCTTACTAATGTCTTTAAGCGTACCACTTCCCTACTTTAGGGCTCAGTAAATACATTTATCCGGATGTTTATCAGTTCTACACACTTGACCTTATTAAGTGTCATTAAAACACTTTAACTTCACTGACGGGGCATTCCCTTTAACACACACTTATTTTTAATAGTTCATATCAAGAGGTAATCTTTTAGCCGATTAAGGAGGTAGGTTACCTTGTTACCAGGGTAAATTCAAATTAGTTGAACCGCAGCAATTTTTTGTAATTTGTGTAATATGATGTTTTAACAGCTACAATCTCAATTTCGTTTTTCTCTGGCCCTTCAAGTTCAGTTTTTATCCAGGTTTAAAGAACATGACCCTCCAAAGGTATATTATATTGAAAGAAGAAGGAAAATACGGATATTTAACACTTTTCAGTGTATTTTAGTTTCACTGATATCCGTAGAAGTCTGCATAATTGATAATTTTACTAGTATGCGCGTTAGCTTTCTAATATAAGCTTAAAATGTATATGTCGCGGGGCTCGTGTTTCCATGGTAACGCATTTTCTCTCATTTTTAAACAGCTATGTATAAAAACGGGGTTTTCGACGGCTTCAGTGCCATTCTGTTAATGACCAACATGGAATATTTGGGTAATATTATTAGCAAAATACCAAGCACTTTACATGGTACCCTATTTTTCTTAAAGCTTAAAGTAACCATGGCAACAGAGATGTTTAAAATAGCTTATATCTTGCTTTTTGTCGCAATTTCTTATAAAAAATATTGAATAAAATTATATTTCTTGTTAATGTAGCTTCAAAACATATTATTTCAAACGTAAGTTATATTTTCGTGTTATTTGTATTTATTCAAACAAATTTCACAGCTTAAAATACTTACAGCAGTACCCTTCGTCTTGCATTTTTCATGGAAAAATCATTCAGCATGTGCTATTATTCTCATGGATGTTGTTGTAATGAAAATAAAAAGCCGAAGCTGTGTTCCTTAAATAGACCAGTGTCAACGCTTTTGAATTTTACATTTAGATATATAGGTCACGGGCTTCGTTTCCATGGTAACATCAATTCAATTCAAGAAATCACAATTTTCTTCTGAAATTTGAACAATTTTAGAGCTTAGTTTTAGTATATAACTAAAAAATTATCAATGAAAACTGAAAAATAGGTATTACAAATCAAACTGCAAGTTTTTTATTTGAAAATGGCCGTAACAAGTAACCTTTCATCCAACTATATTCCAAATAACATCGGTTACCATCATCCATTTTCTTACATTCCGCACAACATTTCAATATAACTACATAAAAGAAGCAAAATATTGATTGTTATTCAGAGCAAAAGACTCATAAAAAATGTTTCAGCAAATAATAGCTGTTTGAAAATAGTTCAAATAAAGAAAATGCACAGAATTACGTACTTTCAAAATAAAAGCTACTAATTTTGCGCGGTAACTGACACGTAACGTCATGACGTCAGTGACGTCATTTTAAGGCAACATTGTTTTGAAGCGTTTCTGCGGCAATTTATTCATTATTTCTGCATTATTAAACCATAAAGCATCAGATCGGAGGCAGGTTCATGATTTGTTTTCAGAAGAATGAATATACAAACACATTTAGTTTGTCGTAAACGTCGTCGTAAATCGTCACGTTAGCTTCCGGTTGGACATGCGCACATACAAATATGAAGGTAACCTACCTCCTTAAGGAAATTAATTTTGACAATGAGCTCTGTAATTTCGTACCCTGTGAGGGTATACAGTGTTTAAAGTATTGCCACCCTTCAAATATGTGTTGATCCGCAACGCCATACTTTTACATCACGAAACGAAATATCGCACTCCAAAATATTTTAGTGTAATGTTTGTAAGTAACGCCGCTCTACACATTCATGTAACGCAGTCATCCAGTGTCTTAAATGTTACAAAATGAAAGTGACACAAAATTCTGTATATTATAATGTAAATAACACAACACCAAGCAAGGCCACTCTGCATTACACCAATTATAATGTTATAATTAAAGCCAGCTAACCACACTCGATAAAACCTAGTATAGCACACTACATAAAGTGTTATTAGATGAAACAAAAAACGACACACATGTATGTATATAAGTCAGTGCTGTATCTTTGAACATAATATCACACTCCAAATCTTGTATTGATGTTGAATAATTCAAAGATATAGCCCACACTGAAAGTAGTACCTGGAATAAATTTCAACGCTTATAAATTGTATATATCTTACACCTTTCAGATATTCCAGAAAAGAGGGTTACTTTGATGATCTGCCAAAGGACAAAGGCTATCCAAAGAAACTGTGTTTTAAGTTTGGAAAGAAAGCTCATGGCTGGAATACCACCAGAAAACCTGTCCTAACACAGAGTAACTGTGTCCCTCCAACAGTTTAGAGAATAATTATGTTCAAAACTACGAGATGTTTTATTTGTGATGCTTGCTATGTTGGAATGGATTTACCGTTTTGTGTAATATGCAACAAATTTTTGGAAAAATGACAGATTGTATATTATTTGAGTGAGATAGTACTGAATTTGATGAAACTGTAAGCATTCTGCGTGTTGGACAGTGACTAGCAGAGAAAGTGAAAACGATCTCAAGATGAACTATTGGAGATAGGGTTGCTCATTTGGACAGGACTGTTCAGTGCGAGCTTTTGCCGGTGACGGTTTGTAAAGAAGAGACATTCTTTGTACATTCCATCATCTCCTACATCACATCCATCATCAAACTGTAATGAATTTAGATAGACCATACACATTTACCATACACATTGAAATAAGGACTCCTCCAGAGTTACCTAACATTTTTTCTGTGTGTTTAATTACATATTTGTATACATATGTACATTAGATTGAAGTATACGGACGGATTTATTTTTACATGAATACAATGACCACTTTTTACTTTGATATGTGATATGTTTATAGATTTTTATGCAACATTTTTCAGCGATTTCCAATGTTTAGAAACTGGAATGTCATAAAATGCAATGTTCCGTATTTTCTGCTGTGAACATTATGTGGTGACTCGTGTTCTCTGCTGTAATGTTTTAATTTATTCATTTATGCAACGTTTATAATATGCAAACATCATAAAAGTTGTCTGATAATGTTTTGATACATTTTAACCCTTAGCCTGCAAAATTTCTAAAATGGACTGGTCCAGCATTCAATTTGGGCCATACCACTTATTATTCAAAGGTGTGTTCACTGAAAATTTACTGACTGAATAGCGAACAGTGCAGACCATGATCATCCTGCAGGCTGATCTTGGTCTGTGCTGGTCGCAAAGGCAGAATCACTCGCCGCCAGCAGGCTAAAGGTTAAAGAGGCACAGTTCTTTTATAGTGCATTTATATTCGTTTCTGCAAAAACATAAGAAATCGTGCACATGGAATATCAATTTCTTGATGAAATTTACCACGTTGGTTTAAAACGTTAAAAGATTAAGCAGAGCGCCTTAATGTTGACGTATGAATTATTTGTAAAAAATGTATTTGTTTTTGTTTAGGTCTGTTCCATTCAGATTCTTGATAAATGGATGGGATTTCAATATAGTATAGGCAAACAACACACAGCAGCAGGATCAAAATATGTAAATATTTTGTTACATACATCATTACTGTATGGGTTATATTTAATAATTCTGGTATTTAAACTACAAACTTCATGTACTGACTATGTCCAAATGTGGAAAACATGAATGTAAAATTGAACCTTACTAGAAAACCAAGTTCAGTATAACTTTGAAGCTTTCTGGACTTCAAAAAAGCTTACATTTTCTGTGTAGCATTGAAACGGTTTGGATCTCTTTTTAAAACTTACACATTCCTGAGAAAAAAACTTACAGCTTCAGAATACCTCAGAGGCTCTATGGACCTTTAGAAACACACACATTTTGTCTGTACTTCTCAGTTAAGAAAACTTACAAGTTCTGTATTACCCTTAAAACTCTGTGAAGCTCTCCATATAAAACGTAATAGTTTTATAACCCAGAAGCTATGTGGACATCATAGAAAATGCACTATAAAATCAATAGTACTTCGAAGATCTCTGACAACTTACAAGTTAGTGCAGTGATATTGTTCTTGAACTAGACTTCATTTTATGTATTCAGAGTGTACATTTATTGGCTTGCTTTTAAAGGTCAGAATGAAGATTAACAATGTCCCGAAAGAAAGGCATAATGAAATTTCAAAGGCTTGTATTTTGAAGTATAAAAAATGACTGAATTTGTAATTATAATGAAAATAAGAAAGTCTTAAAGTGAAACTTCAAAGAAAATGAAATACTGACTGAAATGAATTTTTGTTTTTTGTATGTTTTAACAAAATGTCTATTTTCCTAACTGTCTGAATAAAAATTATATCGAATTGTTTGAATACCATATTTATGATAATAAACTATTTTAAAGATACTCTGTTTTGAATTTTTGTTGGCAGGGAAGTATTTGGTTATGAATAAATATTTAAAAACTTGTTTTTGTTTACAACACAATTTTATTATGTATGCAGGTGCACGTAAACAATTTATCGATGTACAGTGTATGTTTCATATAACCGGGTATACATCCGTAAATAAAGTGAATCATAATTAATCTTTCTGTCCGAAAACGGATACAAACACATTCCTGATATTTTTCAAGTAGTTTGTTTATTTGATGATAAAACAACCTTCAGTTACAATAGGTATTTCCATTCAACACCACACATTATACTGCGTCCTCTAGGGGATTGTTTTACATAAAACAGTTATTCAGGTTTACATCTTTTAGTGCTGTCAGTTAGTGACCTCTCTACTGTAGGTTCGAGTCCCACCAGGTATAAAACAATTTCATGTGAAGAAATCCTGCGGCAGAAGATCGGTAGTTCTGCCTGAACAATAATATGTGGCGTGTGCCTAAACAAGTTCGATGGTTCGACTGCCTGTAAAATAATGTCAAGAGAGACATCTGCGGTCGATTTTCAGATGTCGATGTTCTGTTGCCTACATACAATAACATCAAGAATGTTATTTGCAGCCGGTGTAATGAAGTATTTCGACCCCCATAGAATAATGACCCCCCGGTCATTATTCTATAGAAAAAGTGACCCCCAGTCATAGTATTATGACCTCCAGATCATAGTACTATGACTCCCCCACGTGAAGTAAACTGAACCTCACGAAGAATATTGACTCCCATAAAAAAACGACCCCCGGTCATTTGGTCAAATTTAGTGATAACTCTAAAGGCCTAATTGCTGCATTTTATGACCCCACTCGGGGGAGGTGGGCATATAGATTTGCCCTTGTCCGTCCGTCCGTCCTTCCGTTTGACTATTAGCCCCAGATACCACCACTTGACAAAAAAATCAGAGAAAAGGGATTCTATTTCAAGACGCTGTATCTTGGTGTATACATTTTTCTTTCAGGAAAATAACAATTCACAATACGTTCACAAAACACACCAGTGTCAATAATCCCTGCAAAGTTCGGTATGAAGTAATTCTTCAGAAGAAAACTGCACAAGAAACTGCTAGCACAGAACTTAGTATTAATAGAAGTTGCAATACTTAGCGGTGGCAGTAAAGTACGGTAGCGGCAACAATAGAAAGTAGAAGTAGTAGTAGTATTAGTAGTAGTAGCAGTGGCAGTGGTAGTGGAAGTGGCAGTAGCAACAGCAGCAGCAGCAGCAGCAGCAGCAGCAGAGGAATAAGTAACAGCAACAACAGCAGCAGGAGAAGAAGAGGTAGATGTACAAGACGTAGTAGTGGAAGCAGGTATAGTAGTATCAGTAGTAGCAGTTGTAGTAGTAGTAGTAGTAGTAGTAGAAGTAGTAGTAGTAGAAGAAGAAAAAGTACATGTAGTAATAGCAATAGAAGTAGCGGCACCAGTAGTAGTAGTACAATCAAAATGTTAACTATTGGTAATGGAGGGTATTAGAGTTGTAGATCTAGTAAAATTGTCCGTTAGGTTTGGTGGGGATCACTTTTTAATAGATATTATCGTCGAAAGTCTTTTTAGAAGCCGGTTTTTTACACGGAAAGAGTAACGTTTTTGAATAGAATAATGGCCGGGAATCGATATTGCATGAGAGTTCGAATGTAGTAATTTCGGCAGTGAGTATTTTACATGGAAGGAGTCACTTTTTCTATAGAATAATAACCAAGGTCATTATTCTATGAGATTCGAAGGGAGTCATCTTTAGGGAGTCAGTATTTTACTTAGAGGGGTTAGTTTTTCTATAGAATAATGACCGGGGAGGGGGGTCGTTATTCTATAGAGATTTCAAAGGGAGTCAGCTTTTTATAAAGGGAGTCAATATTTTACAGGAAAGGAGTCACATTTTCTATAGAATAATGACCGGGGGTCGTTATTCTATGGGGGTCGAAATATACTTCATTACACCGGCTTTCAGAAGGTCGGTTGTTCGACTGTCTGTAAAATAATGTAAAGAGAGACATCTGCAGCCGGCTTTCAGAAGGTCGGTGGTTCTTTTGCCTTTAAAATACTATCAAGTGGAGAGAGATCTGTGGCCGACTTTCAGAAGGTCAGTGGTTCGACTGCCTGTAAAATAATGTCTTGCAAGACATCTGCAACCGGCTTTCAGAAGGTCTTTAGTTCGTCTGCTTGTAAATTAATGTCAAGAGAGACATCTTCGACCGATTTTCAGAAGGATGATAGTTCTGTTGCCTACATACAACAACATCAAGAATGTTATTTGCGGCTGGCTTTCAGAAGTTCGGTGGTTCTGCTGCCAGTATAAAAATAATCCAAACAGACACATGCAGCCGGCTTGAAAAAGGTATGTTGTTCTGCTGCCTGTAAAATAATGTCAAGAGAGACATCTGCAACCGGATGTCATAACGTCTGTGGTTCTGTTGCCTTTTGAATACTGTCAAGAGAGACATCTGCAGCCGGTTTTCAGAAGGTTGGTGGTTTTGCTGCCTTTAAATAACGTCAAGAGAGACATCAGAACCCGGCTTGCAGGGTGTCTGTGCTTTTACTGCCTGTAAAATAATGTCAATGGGGACATCTGCAGCCGGCTTGAAGAAGGTCTGTTGTTCTGCTGTCTGTAAAATAATGTCAAGGGAGACATCTACAGCCGGCTTTGAGAAGGGTGGTGGTTCTGCTGCTTGTAAAATAATGTCAAGGGGGCTTTGAGAAAGTACCTGGTTCTGCTGTCTGTAAAATAATGTTAAGGGAGACATTTGCAGCCGGCTTTCAGAAGGTTGTTGGTTCTGCTGCCTGTAAATAATGTCAAGAGAGACATCTGCAGCCGGCTCGAAAAAAGTCTGTGGTTCTGCTGTATGTAGAATAAAATGTCAAGGGAGACATCTGCAGCCGATGTAATGAAGTATTTCGACCCCCATAGAATAACGACCCCCCGGTCATTATTCTATAGAAAATGTGACTCCTTTCCTGTAAAATATTGACTCCCCTTATAAAAAACTGACTCCCTTTGAAAACTCTATAGAATAACGACCCCCCGGTCATTATTCTATAGAAAAACTGACCCCTCCAAGTAAAATACTGGCTCCCTAAAGATGACTCCCTTCGAATCTCATAGAATAACGACCCCTGTTATTATTCTATAGAAAAAGTGACTCCTTCCATGTAAAATACTCACTGCCGAAATTACTACATTCGAACTCTCATACAATATCGATTCCCGGACATTATTCTATTTAAAAAAGTTACTCTTCCGTGTAAAACACCGGCTCCTAAAAAGACTTTCGACGATAATATCTATTAAAAAGTGATCCCCACCAAACCTAACGGACAATTTTACTAGATCTACAACTCTAATACCCTCCATTGTCAATAGTTAACATTTTGAATTTAGTACTACTACTGGTGCCGCTACTTCTATTGCTATTACTACATGTACTTCTTCTTCTTCTACTACTACTACTACTACTACTTCTACTACTACTACTACAACTGCTACTACTGATACTACTATACCTGCTTCCACCAATACGTCTTGTACATCTACCTCTTCTTCTCCTGCTTCTGTTGTTGCTGTCACTTATTCCTCTGCTGCTGCTGCTGCTGCTACTACTACTGCAACTGCCACTACCATTGCCACTACTACTACTACTACTACTACTACTACTACTACTGCTACTACTACTTTTTATTGTTGCCGCTACCGTACTTTACTGCCACTGCTAAGTATTGCAACTTCTATTAATACTAAGTTCTATGTTAGCAGTTTCTTGTGCAGTTTTCTTCTGAAGAATTACTTCATACCGAAGTTTGCAGGGATTATTGACATGAACTGGTGTGTTTTGTGAACGTATTGTGAATTGTTATTTTCCTGAAAAAAAAATAATGTATACACCAAGATACAGCGTCTAGAAATAGAATCCCTTTTCCCGTTGCGGAATGCTCTGATTTCTGTGTCAAGTGATGGTATCTGGGGCTAATGGTGAAACGGAAGGACGGACGGACGGACAAGGGCAAATCTATATGCCCCCCTCCCCCGAGTGGGGGCATAAAATGCAATTAGGCCTTTGATACATGAGTTATCACTAAATTTGACCAAATGACCGGGGGTCGTTTTTTTATGGGAGTCAATATTCTTCGTGAGGTTCAGTTTACTTCACGTGGGGGAGTCATAGTACTATGATCTGGAGGTCATAATACTATGACCGGGGGGGGGGGGGGTCAATTTTTCTATAGAATAATGACCGGGGGTCATTATTCTATGGGGGTCGAAATACTTTATTACACCGGCTTGAAGAAGGTCTGTTGTTCTGCTGTATGTAAAAACATGTCAAGGGAAGCATCTGCAGCCGGCTTGAAGTTCTGTTGTTCTGCTGCCTGTAAAATAATGTCAACGGAGACATCTGCAGCCGGCATTCAGAAGGTTGCTGGTTCTGCTGCCTGTAAAATAATGTCAAGGGAGACATCTGCAGCCGGCTTTCAGAAGGTTGTTGGTTCTGCTGCCTGTAAAATAATGTCAAGGGAGACATCTGCAGCCGGCATTCAGAAGGTTGTTAGTTCTGCTGCCTGTAAAAAAATGTCAAAGGAGACATCTGCAGCAGGCTTTCAGACGGTCGGTGGTTCGACTGCTTGTAAAATAATGTCAAGGGAGACATCTGCAGCCGGCTTTCAGAAGGTTGTTAGTTCTGCTGCCTGTAAAAAATGTCAAGGGAGACACCTGCAGCAGGCTTTCAGACGGTCGGTGGTTCGACTGCTTGTAAAATAATGTCCGGGGAGACATCTACAGTCGGCTTTCAGAAGGTAATTGGTTCGTCTGCCTTTAAAATAATGTAAAGAGAGATATCTGCGGTCGGCTTTCATAAGGTTGGTGGTTCTGTTGCCTTTAAAATAATGTCAAAAGAGACATCTGCAGCAGGCTTTCAGAATGTCGGTGGTTCGACTGACTGTAAAATAATGTCAAAAGAGACATCTGCGACTGGCTTTTAGAAGGTCAATGGTTCTGTTGCCTTAAAAATAATGTCAAGAGAGTCATCTGCAACAGGCTTTCAGAAGATCGGTGGTTCAGCTGGCTGTAAAATAATGTCAAGAGAGACATTTGCGGCCGGCTTACAGAGGGTCAGTTTTTCTGCGGCATGTCAAAAGAAACATCTACGGCCAGCTTGAAGAAGGTCGGCGGTTCTGCTGTCTGTATAATATTATCCAAAGAGACCTCTGCTGCAGGCTTGCAAGTCGGTGGTTCTGCCTTTATTATAATATCTAGAGAGACATCTGTGGCCGGTTTACAAAAGGTCGGTTGTTTGGTCAGTAAAGTAGTGTCTAGGGAGTCGTCTGCGGCCGGCTTGCAGAAGGTCCGTATTTTTGCCTGTAACTAATAATAAAAATCTAGAAAGGCATTTGCAACCGGTTTGCAGAAGGTCCGTGGTTCTGTTGCCAATAAAATAATGTCTAGATGACATCTGCAGCCGGCTTACAGAAGGTCGATGGGTCCGGTGGTAAACAAAAGCTGTCTCAGAAAACAGCGCGCTCGACTATTTCGATGCTGGATATTGCTACACGGCACATCTGAGGAAGCTGGAGCTGTCACGGGAGTGTTTAATGGATCAAATGTCGATGACAATATCGGACAATGGTTTAAGTTCGCGTCAAATGGATTGAGTAATTACAATGTAAGAGTGAAAGTATATCAAGCTATTTACTAACTACAACAAAGGGACATAATTCGTGGAATATTTTTGCAAGAGTAATATGTGACTAATAATGTGGAACAACTATTTTAAGATACAGTAATAACTTAGATAGGGCAAAAATGCACTACAACTTTACAACCTGAAATTCTACGTAAAAGGGGACATAATTAATGAAATATTGGTACAAACGTTATGGGCATTGTGTCATATTATGTGGGTGATAATGTGGAACAACAGTTTTAAGTTTGAATAAAATCCATTTAGTAACACCAAATACAGATACATGGTGAAAAATCATCAAAATTAAGTAAAAGTCTAAGGAAAAAGGGGTCATAATTCCTGAAGTATTGGTGCAAGAGTTATGGTTCTTGTGTCATATGATGTGGGTGATAATGTGGAACAATTATTTTAAGATTAAATCAAATCCCTTCTTTAGAAACAAACACACAGTGGTATTTATAAAAATTAACCTAAAATCAAATAAAAGGGGGCGTAATTCTTAAAAAGTTGGCACAAGATTTGCGCCCTTGTGTTCTACGATGTGAGTGATGATAGAGAACATCTATTTCAAGTTTGAATCAGATCAATTTAGTAATAACAGAGATAGAGCGAAAGTGCATCAAAACTTTAATCGGACCTTTTAAGTAAAAAGGGGGGATAATTCATATAATATTTGTGCAAGAGTTATGGCCCTTGTGTCATATGATGTGTGTGATGATGTGAAACAATTAGTTATAGTTTAAATTAAACAAATTAGATATAGTGAAAATACATTAAAATTAAACTAAAATTCTAGGTGAAAATGGGCATAATTCATGATCTTTTGATACCAGAGTTAGGCTTGTGTCATATAATGTTGTTGATGATGTGGAACAACAATTTTAAGTTTGAATAAATCCATTTAGTATTAAAAGTAATAAAAGAGATATAGAGTGAAAGTGCACCAAACTCCAAGCCTGAAAGAGGGGGTAATTCATTTAATACTGGTGGAATAACTATTTTACGTCTGATGCAATTTCAAGATAAAGCGAAATGCATAAAAACTTTTACCAAGGTGTGGAAACGGAACGGATGCCCGCGCAGACGCTATTACGGATGTTGGGTCGGGTTGGATAGTGCTTGAGGGGAAGTAAATCATACAAAGTATTATAAAATAGTAATAGGGTGAATTCCCTTGTTCAGCCTTGCCTCCAGTTGTTGAATAATAACAAATAGGTTTGTCATACGCAGAAAATGCTAGAATAATTTCATCATGACGATGATGTTCAGTTAGTATCTCTATACTATGCGTAACTGAAATACACAAGACTCGTTTGTTTTTGTTTTTTGGATAAGATACATATATACTCTTGCTCTTGTTAGTTTTTCCTTGCCTTTCATCATAGCTTTACTATTCCATAGTTTCTATACTATACTTTTACTTACAGCTTGTCAAAAATGCTTACAGGGGCCAGTTCCATGGAGAAGAAAAAAAACAGCTACAACCACATTTGTAATAAAAACCAGATTTGTAATAATTATAACATTTCTCGTTTTTATTACAAAAGTGGTTGCAAAGGTTCAACCACATTTGTAATAACCAGATTTGTAATAAAAATCGCAAACTTTTTTTTTCGGGAGATGTGTTTTCCCACGTGATATTCAAGCTTATGCATGCGTTATTAAGCACGTGCAGGTCGAATTAAACTGTCCTGTGTCATTTAAGAACTCCGAATGTTTTACCTGAAATCCTTGTTCATGGACCTATTTTACTTAAAGAAAATTATTACATTTCTCGTTTTTATTACAAAAGTGGTTGCAAAGGGTCAGCCACATTTGTAATAACTAGATTTGTAATAAAAATCGCAAACTTTTTTTTCGGGATATATGTTTTCCCACGTGATATTCAAGCTTATGCATGAGTTATTAAGCACGTGCAGGTCGAATAGAACTCTCCTGGGTCATTTAAGAACTCCAAATGTTTTACGTTAAATCCTTGTTCATGGACATATGTTACTTTAAAAGAATATTACATTTCTCGTTTCTATTACAAAAGTGGTTGCAAAGGTTTAACCACATTTGTAATAACCAGATTTGTAATAAAAATCGCAAACGGTTTTTTCGGGATATATGTTTTCCCGCGTGATATTCAAGCTTATACATGCGTTATTAAGCACGTGCAGGTCGAATTAAACTGTCCTGTGTCATTTAAGAACTCCGAATGTTTTACGTTAAATCCTTGTTCATCGACCTATTTTACTTTAAGAAAATGATTACATTTCTCGTTTTTATTACAAAAGTGGTTGCAAAGGGTCAGCCACATTTGTAATAACTAGATTTGTAATAAAAATCGCAAACGTTTTTTTCGGGATATATGTTTTCTCGCGTGATATTCAAGCTTATGCATGAGTTATTATGCACGTGCAGGTCGAATAGAACTCTCCTGGGTCATTTAAGAACTCCAAATGTTTTACGTTACATCCTTGTTCATGGACATATGTTACTTTAAAAAATATTACATTTCTCGTTTTTATTACAAAAGTGGTTGCAAAGGTTCCACCACATTTGTAATAACAAGATTTGTAATAAAAATTGCAAACTTTTTTTTTCGGGAGATGTGTTTTCCCACGTGATAATCAAGCTGATGCATGCGTTATTAAGCACGTGCAGGTCGAATTAAACTGTCCTGAGTCATTTAAGAACTCCGAATGTTTTACCTGAAATCCTTGTTCATGGACCTATTTTACTTTAAAAAAATTATTACATTTCTCGTTTTTGTTACAAAAGTGGTTGCAAAGGGTCAGCCACATTTGTAATAACCAGATTTGTAATAAAAATCGCAAACATTTTTTTTTTCGGGAGATGTGTTTTCCCACGTAATATTCAAGCTTATGCATGCGTTATTAAGCACGTGCAGGTCGAATTAAACTGTCCTGGGTCATCTAAGACTCCAAATGTTTTACCTGAAATCCTTGTTCATCGACATATTTTACTTTTAAAAATTATAACATTTTTCGTTTTTATTACAAAGGTGGTTGCAATGGTTCAACCACATTTGTAATAACTAGATTTGTTATAAAAATCGCAAACTTTTTTTTTTCGGGAGATGTGTTTTCCCACGTGATATTCAAGCTTATGCATGCGTTATTAAGCACGTGCAGGTCGAATACAACTGTCCTGTGTCATTTAAGAACTCCGAATGTTTTACGTGAAATCCTTGTTCATGGACCTATTTTACTTTAAAAAAAATATTACATTTCTCGTTTTTATTACAAAAGTGGTTGCAAAGGTTTAACCACATTTGTAATAACCAGATTTGTAATAAAAATCGCAAACATTTTTTTCGGGAGATGTGTTTTCCCACGTGATATTCAAGCTTATGCACGCGTTATTAAGCACGTGCAGGTCAAATTGAATTCTGCTGGGTCATTTTAGAACTCCAAATGTTTTACCTGAAATCCTTGTTCATGGACATTATTATGTTACTTTAAAAATTATTACATTTCTCGTTTTTATTACAAAAGTGGTTGCAAAGGTTCAGCCACATTTGTAATCACCAGATTTGTAATAAAAATCGCAAACTTTTCGTTTCCGGAGATGTGTTTTCCCACGTGATATTCAAGCTTATGTATGCGTTATTAAGCACGTGTAGGTTTAATTGAACTCTCTTGGGTCATTTAAGAATTCCAAATGTATTACTTGAAATCTCTGTATAAATATTTGTCCTAAGACACTGAACTGGCATTTTTAAAGGTTCTAGCTTGATAGAAGATATCGGAAAATAGTTATGAATCTATTCCAGAAATTCTTACGTATATTTGCCTTTTCAAACAAATTTTACTTGCCAAAAGGCCTGTAAACAAAAGCCATTTCATATCAGCAGATTTTAGTAAATTCTTTATGTAAGCTAATTCGTAGCTATATATCACACATGCGCAAAATAATTTCTGTAGGGATTAATTCCTCAAAATTTCATAAATACCATCTACTTTTAATTCTAAATGACCCTAATCCCGTTGTAAACAGTTGTCGTCTTGGGGTATTCGAGATCATCTTTAGTGAAAGGTCGTTTTTGCATTAAGTCTATACTCTTACAGCTTACCTGAAACATGGACATAGACACGAACACCAATGGCAAATATTGGATTTCAGCAGAATCATTTGATATAGGAAATAATCAAATAACAAGCTTATTAAGATTTAGCTAAATTTATTAGGTCTATATCTTTTAGACCCTTTAAAGACACATCATCACAAATAACGCAAAATTACACAACAAGTATCGTAGTACCGTAAGCAGGCATGAAATAAGGCACAATGCTAAAAAATCAGGGTTACAACATAGCTTTTACTACCAGTCATGTCAGTGTCTTTGACTCTAATGACCCCCAACACCTAACGTCTTCCACGATTCACATGCTGAGTCAAAGCAGGCGACAGATACAAATAGTTACAGACACACATACACACGAACATTAACACACACGCACACGAACGCGCACACGCACACGCACAGCCTGGCAGACAGAAATATACATAAGAGCTTAACAATACTTTTATATGTAACAAAATCTAACTTAAAATGTGGCATAAATATGTAAAAAGAAAAAAAAACTCATAACAGAGTTGTGGGGGAAATCATTACTAGTGTAAAGTGTTATAACTGAAAATGGATCTCTACTATAACACTTTACACTAGAAATGAAATCCCCCACAACTCTGTTATGAGTTTTTTTTTTCTTTTTACATATTAATGCCACATTTCAAGTTAGATTTTGTTACATATAAAAGTATTGTTAAGCTCTTATGTATATTTCTGCCTGCCAGGTTGTGCGTGTGCGTGTGCGCGTTCGTGTTCTAAAGATGATCTCGAATACCCCAAGACGACAACTGTTTACAACGGGATTAGGGTCATTTAGAATTAAAAGTAGATGGTATTTATGAAATTTTGAGGAATTAATCCATACATAAATTATTTTTCGCATGTGTGATATATAGCTACGAATTAGCTTACATAAAGAATTTACTAAAATCTGCTGATATGAAATGGCTTTTGTTTACAGGCCTTTTGGCAAGTAAAATTTGTTTGAAAAGATAAATATACGTAAGAATTTCTGGAATAGATTCATAACTATTTTCCGACATCTTCTATCAAGCTAAAACCTTTAAAAATGCCAGTTCAGTGTCTTAGGACAAATATTTATACAGCGATTTCAAGTAATACATTTGGAATTCTTAAATGACCCAAGAGAGTTCAATTAAACCTGCACGTGCTTAATAACGCATGCATAAGCTTGATTATCAAGTGGGAAAACACATCTCCGGAAAAGAAAAGTTTGCAATTTTTATTACAAATCTGGTTATTACAAATGTGGCTGAACCTTTGCAACCACTTTTGTAATAAAAACGATGAACAAGGACTTCAGGTAAAACATTTGGAGTTCTAAAATGACCCAGTAGAATTCAATTCGACCTGCACGTGCTTAATAAAGTAACATATGTCCATGAACAAGGATTTAACGTAAAACATTTGGAGTTCTTAAATGACCCAGGAGAGTTCGATTCGACCTGCACGTGCTTAATAACGCATGCATAAGTTTGAATATCACGTTGGAAAACACATCTCCCGAAAATAAAAGTTTGCGATTTTTATTGCAAATCTAGTTATTACAAATCTTGTTGAACCTTTGCAACCACTTTTGTAATAAAAACGAAAATTGTTATAATTTTTTAAAGTAAAATAGGTCAATGAACAAGGATTTCAGGTAAAACGTTTGAAGTCTTAAATGACCCAGGACAGTTTAATTCGACCTGCACGTGCTTAATAACGCATGCATAAGCTTGAATATCACGTGGGAAAACACATCTCCCGAAAAAAAAGGTTTGCGATTTTTATTACAAATCTGGTTATTAGAAATGTGGCTGACCCTTTGCAACCACTTTTGTAATAAAAACGAGAAATGTAATAATTTTTTTTTAAAGTAAAATAGGTCCATGAACAAGGATTTCAGGTAAAACATTCGGAGTTCTTAAATGACCCAGGAGAGTTCTATTCGACCTGCACGTGCTTAATAACTCATGCATAAGCTTGAATATCACGTGGTAAAACATATATCCCGAAAAAACCGTTTGCGAGTTTTATTACAAATCTGGTTATTACAAATGTGGCTGACCCTTTGCAACCACTTTTGTAATAAAAACGAGAAATGTAATAATTTTCTTAAAGTAAAATAGGTCCATGAACAAGGATTTCAGGTAAAACAATCGGAGTTCTTAAATGACAAAGGACAGTTTAATTCGACCTGCACGAGCTTAATAACGCATGCATAAGCTTGAATATCACGTGGGAAAACACATCTCCCCCCAAAAAAAAGTTTGCGATTTTAATTACAAATCTGGTTATTACAAATGTGGCTGACCCTTTGCAACCACTTTTGTAATAAAAACGAAAAATGTAATAATTTTTTTAAAGTAAAATAGGTCCATGAACAAGAATTTCAGGTAAAACATTTGGAGTCTTAAATGACCCAGGACAGTTTAATTCGACCTGCACGTGCTTAAAACGCATGCATAAGCTGGAAAACATATCTCGAGAAAAAAACTTTGCGATTTTTATTACAAATCTGGTTATTACAAATGTGGTTGAACCTTTGCAACCACTTTTGTAATAAAAACGAGAAATGTAATAATTTTTTAAAGTAACATAATTATGTCCATGAACAAGGATTTAACGTAAAACATTTGGAGTTCTTAAATGACCCAGGAGAGTTCTATTCAACCTGCACGTGCTTAATAACGCATGCATAAGCTTGAATATCACGCGTGGTAAAACATATATCCCGAAAAAAACATTTTTATTAGAAATCTGGTTATTACAAATCTGGTTGACCCTTTGCAATCACTTTTGTAATAAAAACGAGAAATGTAATATTTTTTTTTAAGTAAAATAGGTCTATGAACAAGGATTTCAGGTAAAACATTCGGAGTTCTTAAATGACCCAGGACAGTTTAATTCGATCTGCACGTGCTTAATAACGCATGCATAAGCTTGAATATCACATGGGAAAACACATCTCCCGAAAAAAAAAGTTTGCGATTTTTATTACAAATCTGGTTATTACAAATGTGGTTGAACCTTTGCAACCACTTTGTAATAAAAACGAGAAATGTTATAATTATTACAAATCTGGTTTTTATTACAAATGTGGTTGTAACACAGCTATAAGTATAAGCTTATTCATAACCTGTGTTTGTGGGGGGAAAGCCACAAAATAAATGATATATCAATATGAAAATAAAGGAACCAAAATTAGTTTCTGTTAAACGGAAACTGTACGGCAGGCTGATTACAGTACAGATATTTAGATGTAGTTGGAATATAGTTAAGCCCAAAAAAGATAGATAACTCAAATAACATGGAAGTCTTAATTGATATTATGCGCATGTCCGCTTCATGTTGACGAGGTATATACTAAGTTTCATTTCAACTAGATTGAAACTGTAAAGTTGAGAATATCAGACGTTGGGGAATGATGTCATAGGATATTGAGAGACAATATCAATCAGTTTCCGCTACACACATATAGGAAAAATACCACATACCCTGGTGGCCATGTTTTCTTGACGAAACAGAATCAATTGTAAAATCTTTGTAAAGGGTCACCCAAGAAACATTTTTGTAAAATTATTTAAAATTAGGCCTGCTATTTCTAGCAAGAAGACTTTCAAAGTTTCCAATATATACATATAGAGAAAAATGACCATGACCCCTTGCGACCATGTTTTTGACCAATCAAAATATTATGAACAAACTTACCTGAAGGTAACACTAGGAACATTTGTGTAAAATTATTGATAAATAGGGCCAGCAGTTTCATGCGAGAATCTGTTTAAATTTTCTACTATATACATATTTGTAAACGTGACCACGCCTCGTGGTGGCCAATTATTTTGACAAAATGTAATAATCTGAACAATCTTTGTAGAGGGTTACGTAAGGACCATTTTTGTGAAATTATTTCAAAATTATACTAGCAGTTTAAGAGAGGATGTCATTTGAAGACTTTTCTATTTCAAACGATTGTACTTTGTCGTTGGATTTCAGGCAAAAAAAAAACCAAAAAAAAAAATCAAATTGAAAAACGGAATGTAGTTATCTGACATTCTTCAAGCTTATCTCACAACTGACAGAAAAATAGTAAAATGAGCCGTGCCATGGGAAACCAACATAGTGGCTTTGCGACCAGCATGGATCCAGACCAGCCTGCGCATCCGCGCAGTCTGGTCAGGATCCATGCTGTTCGCTAACGGTTTCTCTAACAATAGGCTTTGAAAGCGAACAGCATGGATCCTGACCAGACTGCGCGGATGCAAAGCCACTATGTTGGTTTTCCCATGGCACCGCCCAAATGTTTTACCAATACATTTTTTTCACAACCACTTCATCCTAATGAAATAGTTATACATGTATCATAATGACTGCGGGACTGTTATTTATGAGTATTTTACTTTTTCCTATTTTAGAGAAACCCTAGGTCCTGGATTGCAGTTGGCTGTCAGCCTTCGCCATCTCGCAACTGGTGCCTGGTATGTGAAAACACCATAAGCAAGTTCGTTTCAAACTGCAAGAGAACTCTGAAGAGGAGCTGCCAGCCGTCGTCATCCCTGTTGCACTGTTCCCTGAGCAGTGGCAGCAGATTGCTGATGATTTCCAAAACAGGCGGAACTTCCCTCATAACTGTGGGGTACTTGATGGCAAGCATCTGAGGATAAAGAACCCGAAAGACTCTAGTTCAATGTTTTATAATTACAAAGGATTCTTTTCATCCATACAGGTCCTTGGTACTCGTGGACGCAGGCCATGTCCTATCTATATACTATACACAATCAACAACAGATACTGTTGTGCGATTTGCGAGACACATTTATTTTGCGATGACATATTTAAACAGACAAGCCGTAGATACATGCGAATTAATCAAACATACTAAACACTCTTCGAATATGTTTTACAAGTTCAAATGATATTCAAAAAAGATTTCCAAAACGTGGTCGACTCGCCCAGGAAAAACCAGTGTCTGGAAACCTGTGCCCCTTTATCACGTCTTTTACCACTGAATGTTGGGCTTCATCTTTGAAAGATCTTTTATGAACAATATGTCAGAATAACTCTTTTAACTCTTGATAAGCTACATTTTCTCAACACTGAGGTTACTAATTATTATGTAAACGAAGTACGTGTTACAGTAACGTTCCTTTTATTTTAAACATTGAGTTTAATTTAACGATGTCACCGCACAGAGTGAATCGCTAGAACTAATTTATTACCGCCAAATTTCTTATTTTTATCTGATCTCGTATCACTCGAGCAGTCAAAACAGGTTTTGAAAGGTAATAACGATCGGACAAAGGTACTCCGCTATACGATGTAACGCGGAGTACAAAAAAGTACATCTGGGTCAATGTTGGCGTGAATGGAAGTGCGTCCGACGTTGAGCTCTTGGGCAACTTTGAACTCAGAAACCACTTTGATCTGCAGGAACCTCGACCCACAGCTAAATGTAAAACAAAAACATCACTAAATAAATGTATTAATAAATTTTACCTCTTTCTCAGCGGACCAAGGCTGCTCCTGATCCCTTGTGTGCTTGTTAGAGGAGTCAGTAGATGGAGGTGAAGCTGACTGCTGGTTTTCATTCCTTTCCTTCTGAGCTTGGACTGGAGGCGATGATGTTCCGGCTTTATCATAAACAAATGCAGCAGCAGGGCAGGTCTTTCTGCCTTTTCACGGCATCCTTGTATTTGTAGATATGTATATGCGATTCATTCGCGTTCTTACCAGTCTAAGAGAGATCTGCGTGCCCTTTTTATCGTGTTCCGGTCGCAGTCGAGTATGGTCGCTTAGCGGTCAAATATCGATCTGGAAGTGATCGAGTGCGGTCGGGGAGCAATCTGGACGAACAAGGATCGCGATGATCTGGAAGCGGTTGGGTAGTGTTCGAGGTGATCGGGTAGTGATCTGTAAACAGATTTTAGATCTCGATGCGATTGCTTCCCTTTCTTGTTCCTCTTTTAATTCGGCCATTTTTCTAAGATGAGCACCGCTACCCACTATGTAACGACCCTTATGATCTAGTCTTACGTATCCATTCCTAAAGTCTTTGAAGTGTTGATACCACTTTTCTGGGTCCGGTTTATACGGTACCCATTTTTCTTGTTTATAATCGTATATTTCAATGGAACCCATTTTGGCGTGGTGAAAGTTAAAGCACGCCAATCCTTCTTACAACGTTCATTCTTCATCATCCGATTCTTGATCGTCATCAGCTTCTTTATTATCGTCCACTGAACATGATCGGGTCACAACTCAACAAAAAGGTCTTTTCTAAGTGCAATGGCTTGCCGAATAGATGGCTGCCGCGCATGCGCACTCGTGGCCCCAAAGAGACCCCTATACTACTATTCCATTATAATGATTATATTATGTTGGGTTTGAAGTCACTCTCAAAAAAGAAATAGGAAATGGCTGAGTATATTTTGTTCAGTTTAGTGTTAAAATTTATATATTAAAATTTTCCAATCAACGTCTTTCCGTCAGTATTTTTTTACTTCTTATTTTGAGAAGGCACAAAAATAAACATGTCATATTCTTACTCCTTCAGCCAGTAAAATAAAGGAAGTAGTCCCATTTATGGCACTACTTTTAAGAAAATTCTCAGTATGGTCAGACCCCTCAACCCTACCCCCACATTCCAGTACTTCATTCACACTGCTTCGGCATTTATGTTTTTGGCATCGCGATGCACCTGCACTGACATAGGCAATGCGGCTGCACTGACATAAGTTAGGATATATGGCAATGCGGTTGTATTGACATAATTTAGGATATATAGCAACGCACCTGCACTGACATAATGTAGGATAATATTGAATATTGAACCAGTCAAACCGAGTATGCTTCCAAAGGATCTAATATAGAGTTTATTACCTTTCCAACATCAAAGGCGATCCATCTAATTTAACCAACACCCTATGTCTTTTTTCATGTATGCTGTTAGAAACTTACCCGAGATGCTAAAAGGTCCGTTGCATAACACTAGATCCCCGTCGGAAACGTGCCGGCCCTCGGCTATGTGTCAATAGGCGTCGACATACCTTGTCGAACCGCAACATTTCTCATACTGTAAACAGTTATGACCACTGGTTTTTTTTTCTCGCGTTACTATGGCAAGTCCATGCAGCGCTTACATCCCCTAGAACCTAACAACTGATTTGGAAGAATTGATTTTTAAAATTTATGCTTCCCTTTTACATTCTATACATTTTGTGCTCATTATTTATTGTGTTATATGCAAAATCTTACCTAGTAAAAGTAATACTTTTATTAAAATGTAATTATAATGCACAATTTAATTCATATCGATGTTTGTAATGAAACTGTGCTTGGAACCAGTCTGCAATAGGTCTGGTTGGTTTCGTAATGTTTGTTTGATGAGCTACTTATCAGGAAGGAAATCTGATGGATCAATTCCCCAATAATATTCTGCCAGAAAATTGCCGTTATGGCCGACAATTTGTGCTACTGGTTAAACACGGTGTTAATTTAATAAAATTTCATTCTTCCCTTAGATATGGATTGCTGCGTCTGCTGAAGTGTTTTACACTATCCAACCTTGTTTTGGTGTACATCTCACATTGGCAATCTATAGAGACAGACGCTATGAAAACGTTGTCAGGTAAGTGTTACATTTTAGTTAACCCTTACCCCGCTAAAATTCTATAACGAACTGGTCCATCTTTCAATTTGGACAGTACTGTTAACTGTAAAAATGGGTGCTTACCAATAAGATATTGAATGAATGTCGGACAGATTATGATCAGACTGCACAAATGTGCAGGCTGAAGCTACACTGGTCGCAAAGGCAGACTCAGTCGTGTCCAGCATAATAAGTGTTAATAACGTACTCAACCTTGGGTTTCGGACAAAAACCATGTGTATACAATGCTTTACATTCTTTGCAACATAAATAAATGAAAATATTTCTTAAGTCATTTTACCATCCCACCTTCCAATGAAAGAAAAAGGAACGGTTGTCAAAGTAAAAGATTTTTCGCCGGGGCTATTTTAAAATATTTTTTTTCAACATTTGTACCTGTATATATAGAGCACGTGCACAATACGTCTGCCATGCCTTTTTAGCTCGACTATTCAAAGAATAGGTAGAGCTATTGGCGTCGGCGTCCCGATTTGGTTAAGTTTTTTAATCTAAGCTGGTATCTCAGAAACTACTTGTTGGAATGGATTGAAACTTCACACACTTATTTACTGTGATAAACTGACTTACATTACACAGGTTCCATAACTATAGTTTGCTTTTTTACAAAATAATGCCCCTTTTTCGACTAAGAAATTTTGTTTAAGATTTTATATGTAAGCTGGTATCTCAGAACCCACTAATGGGAATGGAATGAAACCCCATACGCTTGTTCAATGTGATGATCTGATATGCAGTGTACATGTTTCATAGCTCTACTTTGTATTTTAACAAAATTATGCGCCTTCGACTTAGCAGGTTTTTTTTTAAGTTTTTGTATGTGAGCTAGTATCTCAGTACCCACTAATGGGAATGGATTGAAACTTCACACTCTTTTCCATTTTCATGAGCTGATACACATTGTACAGGTTCCATAACCTTGTCTTGTAATTTTACAAAATTGTGCCCCTTTTTCGACTTTTATATTCATTCAAGTAACAAGGCTGTTGAATAGTCGAGCGTTGCTGTCCACATACAGCTCTTATTGAAGTAGTAATATATCACAACATTCAAAGGATGATACAATAGTAAATAGATCCTTGGTTTGTTGCAGGGACGCTGTTGTAATTTGTACCTCAATAGCGGGGTCGAGTCTGTTATTTCTGCTTATGTTTTCTTCTATTATCGGACACTTGGCGATGTTGGGAGACGTATCAGTTGAGTCTTTGATGCGAGCATTACAAATAGGTAGGTAATTTAACAAATTAATAGTAACAGACCACTTCATTTAATACCACAGCACGAGATTCCATGAGAGTTGCTAGCAGTTTTCTTCTGCCTGTAAACACGGGTTTGAAACCTAGCCTCTAAGAAAACAAATCTGACCACACGCACACACCATATGGTCGCCTGTATTGACAATTCACTGATTACAAGGAAATGGTTGTGTTGTTTGATAGTGTCATATCTATAATGCAAAGGTAATAAGGGGTCGTTTTTACAAAATTCGATGTTTTTAATTAAAAAACTACAGAAAACGGCAGTCCGTCAACAAACTGTACAGACGTGTTTACATTAATGACAAGGAATAGCACTGAACAAGTGCCTGGACGAGTACATATGCTGGCTCCTGGCTCACTTGTTGTTTCCAGCTAAACGTAAAAAATAAGATAAAACTCATCAGAAAACTTACCGATTACACACACCCGGTCAAGTTTATCCACCGCTTCTGTGACGAATCCTCTACCGTCGTCCGCATCTGTAAAAGCTATGACCAGTGTAAAGAATTACAAGACACACTTCTATGCTCAAATTAAAAAAAAAACAGTCTCTAAAATAACAAATCCCAATTTCTAAATTATTATGTTTGAAATACCTGAAGCATTCTGTTTGTACTTTTGCAGAATTATACGAAATATAAGAAAAACTATTTATATGTATGTTTTTATATACTTTCTAACGAAATATTGATGAGATATTATGCGGTTTTTCATCGTTTTTATTTTCCAAATGAATTTTTTTTGTTTTGTTTTAATATTCACTGGTTTTCTTTAACAATTTAGTATTTATCGGCAGTGACTTCCTTGTCATTTAAAGCCAAAAACAGCTTTTTAATAGCGAAATAAACTATTTTTCTGTCTTTTAAAATAAACATGGCCGCAATCTGCCAAAAGTACTTTTCATGCAGCATGTAAACATGTATTCGGAAATTTAAATCCGGCAACCTCGAGCAGTGAGACGAGAATTTCAGCAACTGCTCGATATTTTCTTGTTGGCGCTAGTTCTAAAATACTGTAAACAACGACAATTTTTTTCAGCCAATGTGCATTATTATAGTAAACATATTGTTTTGTTTTTTTATTTCCATCTCATGGTTTGAAAAAATATATTTCATACCATTCGATGAAAATTAAACAGAAATCAAGAAAACAACTTGATTTTCCATTATAAATATTTTTTTCCAGCGAAAAGAGACTTTGATTTTTAAGGTATATTATGTTGCTTCTATATTTTAGATATGTTTATAATGTTCAAAGAAGTGCCCGAAACTCTCTCAGCAATGCCGTTATCAACGATGTGGAGTATCTTCTATTTCTTAATGCTGGCCTTGATGTCGTTTGATATAGTGGTAATATTAATCTAAAATATAGAAATACAAGATTGTTTGAAGAAGTATTCACATCGGTTATATGGCGTAGATATTCATTGTTTTCATCTACAGTAAAACAATAATATTATTCTGTATATAAATCCATACAAAGGGGAAAAATGCATACGTTAAATTTTAAAAACCGTAATTTTACCTAAACATTACAAAGGTGAAATTGACATTCACCGGATACATTGCAAATAATGACAATTTCACAGAACGTTCAGTCTACTAATGCTTTTCTTAAGACAGGTAAATAATCAAATATGTACTACATAATCATATATGTGTATAGTATTTCCAGTCTACCTGCCACTTGTCATGACATTCATCAGCTTTTGTTGAATTTGTTGATAACGAATAACACTAAATAATTGATAATAAGCCTACATGGCCTTTAGTAGGTTAATCGCTATTTTCATTTCTTTTAATCTATTTTAATTTTTTTTATTTCTTCTTGGCTACAGTTACTTTTACTGGAAAGTATTGTTACTGCAATTATTGATGAATGGCCATCTGTCAGGAAAAGGAAGCGTGTAGACCTTGCGACAACAACATGCGTAAGTTGCTATTTATGGTTGTTTTTTTTTTTGTTTTTGTTTTTGTTTTTTCATTTTTGTTAAAACTGATCTATTTAAGCTACTTAAAGATTATTGTAATGTGGTAGAGACTGATCACAACCAAATCAAATGTAGGCCTCCGCACATCCGTGCAGTCTGATCATGGTCTGCACTGTTCACTATTCCGTCAGTAAATTTTCAGTGAACACCCCTTCATATAATAAATGGTACTGCCCAAATTCAATGATTTCAATCTAGAAACTTAGCACGGTAAAGGTTAAAACTCGTCAATATTCTAAATAATACTTTATAATAGTTACCGCGCGTTCTTCCATTACGTTCTAAATAGTATCTCTTCTGTTTTCATGTCTTTGTACTTGCGTTCGTACTGTGTATTATAAGAGTAATATCATAATTCGCGTAATTGTTTCTGCTGGAGTGTTGGAGTGTATACATGACTGTATCTGAGATAAT
Source organism: Mercenaria mercenaria (assembly GCF_021730395.1). Lineage (NCBI taxonomy): Eukaryota > Metazoa > Mollusca > Bivalvia > Venerida > Veneridae > Mercenaria > Mercenaria mercenaria. The sequence goes on along the minus strand of NC_069377.1, from coordinate 40,082,926 downwards.
TACATTTAACTAGTTTGGACCAAATGTTGTACATTTTGTATATTTAAGTTTACACGTATTTTGTTTTCTTTCATAGGGTGGTGTGTACTTGATATGGTTTTTAGATGCATATTGCAGTCAACTTTCGATTTTTCTCCTAGCTGTCCTGCAGGTGATTGCTGTCGGAGTATACCGTAAATATATATGTGGTTTTTTTGTTTGTTTGTTTTTTTAAATATAATCTCAAATCTTTTAAATACAATTTTAAATGTCGGTTTTCATTACGGAAATGCTATACACATGTGCTAACATAGACTTACAAAGTCTGTTGAGATAAAATAATCTGTAATAATATTAATTTCTTCATACTGACACTGATATTTTCTCAGAAAAACATTTTCTCTCTAGGCTCATCTCAACACAGAGACAAGAGATATTGTAAATTTTTTTCAGAAAGTGGTATCAGAGAGGGTTGATTTTATGGCCAGGTGCTTTACATTTAATGACTATAACGACTGATGCCAGTCTAGTGCTAAGACAGTTCCGGCGCTCCATTTGTCCTACGTCTTGTTCATCATTTCCGTAACAACATGTTTCTTTTTTTTATTTAGACAGTAATTTTGCTAACACTGAACAGTGCGATTTATAACGTATATCACGTGACTCAGAGACGAGACCAGCTTTAGAAGGAAAGAAGATAACTAACATAGAAATAAGACCAAGTCTTAATTATTGATTGTACTTTAATCAACACGAAAAACTCGCATTGTAAGTAATCCCGGGACTTTTCTCGCGACCTTTGTAAAGTTAAAAGTCACCACCTATTTAACCTTTAGCCTGCTAGCGGCAAGTGATCCTGCCTTTGCGACCAGTGCACCTTGGGGTCTCCCCCGATCCCATAATAAGAAGATTGAAGGTTGTCTCAACATCTAAAGTTGTGTATGCAACTTAAAAACGAACAAATAATAATCACGGAACTAGACTGATACATCGTAAAAGACTGTATAATGTATTTCCAAGCAAACTTTGATCGCAACACAAACATGAGAGGAATGCTGCGCAACTCATTAAGTCATTTTAACATGTTTCTCATATTTCTTATATCCTAGTGTTTCTTTTTTGCCGTAAATGTAATAAAGCTTTCTACTGGCTTAATAAGATTTTGTATCCTGATGTCCGTCAACCAATTTACTCTAGTTATATGACTGCAGGTGGATTGAGATGACCGGAACACCTCCCAATTAGCAAACAGGACATTAAACCCGCATTTATAAGGGTCATCTGGTAATTACCTAAACGAAATTGTTAATAAGATATTGTGTGGCAGTTCTATGACTTTACTCTACTTATAACGTCAAACTCACGTGTAAATAAGCAGATATTTTGAGGGAAAGTGGAGTACATTTAGAACTATTTAGTGTTAAATATACTTGAGATCAACATTTTTTCATACGTGAAAAAAAATCCAGAGAGAAACTACCTGTAGAAAATTGGAAGTAAGTGGTTTCTTATTTTTCTAAGCAAATTTTAAGGATTTAAATTCAGTTTTTCAGAACTATTTAATTTACTTATATTTTATTTATTTCAGTTTTCCATAACTTGTGTTCAAACATATTTGATTGCTTTCAGGATTTTCTTCGCATTTCTAGTTTAGTAATAAATAATTGCTTTCAATGATTTTCACATTTTTTCCTTAAAATTATTGTTACAATTCTCGGTTCATTCATATTTTTGTGATCTTAGTTTTCTTCAAATTTTGTCTAATCAATATTCTATTGCTACCAATTATTCATACATTGTTTACTTTAGTTGTGGTTCATTACTGTCAGATATGACTCGTATGTTTAGTTCAATCACATTTACAACGTTTCAGTTTCATTCAAATTGACTATTAGTTTAAATATTGCTTTAACCTTTAGTCTGCTAAATTTCTAAAATGGACTGGTCCATCTTTCAATTTGGGCAGTACCATTTATTATTTGAAGGGGATTTAACTGAAAATTTACTGACTGAATAGCGAACAGAGCAGACCATGTGCAGGCTGATCTTGGTGTGCACTGATCGCAAAGGCAGAACCACTTGCCGGCAGCAGGATAAAGGTATATCATCAATAAACGAGCAACATCTTAACAACAATCTGTATACCTGACCATTACATGTTCTGCCGTACTATCCTGTACAATGGATACTTAAAATATGCTAAAAAAGTTGTCCCCACTTTAAAAATGAATGCCATTTGAAAAGAAATAAAATAAATAATTGCTGAAAATTACGTTCCACCTAGTTATGTGAAATCATTATTTAAATACCTACATTGTTTAAATACTAAAAAAAACAAACAATAATAATAATAAAAAAAACACAGAGGTGCAATCACATCTTCACATCTAAATGTTACATTAGTCGCAGAAATTTGTATTAAAAAACGTCCAGTGTTCTTGGTGGTATTACATGTTCATGGCCATACTGTGTTTACTTATGCACAGACCTGGTTACACACATATCATATCAATTTTATGTTAACATAGAAACTGTGTACAGTTGTTCATATTTTCAAGTAATTAACATAAAATGTTGGCATAATATCTGTTCACCTGACATAAACAAACATCTAATCTGAAAAACAGTATGAGCCGCACATTGAGAAAACCAACATAACTTGCATTTGCGACCAGCACGGATCCAGACCAGCTAGCGCATCCGCCCAGTCTGGTCAGGATCCATGCTGTTCGCTTTTAAAGCCTATTGCATTTAGAGAAACCGTTAGCGAACAGCATGGATCCTGACCAGGCTGGTCTGGATCCATGCTGGTCGCAAATGCACTATGTTGGTTTTCTCATGGTGCGGCTCAATTATAAAGAAACGCTCCGAAAAGCATAAATTACGCATTTAACAATTTGACAGTGAAAAAGAACAGATAATTTCACGTAATACATCAACAAAGATAAGAATAAATTATGTTCGATTTGATATTTATTTAAGTAGATGATATAAGATATACACCTTTGTATATCATCACAAAATATATTATGTCTGGTTAATGTTTTAATTTTTCTATTATTCAAATAAAATAAAAGGCAAAATTGGTTAAACCACAAACGGTATTTTCTTTGAATGTAGTTCACCTATTTAATTTAGTATTCCACATTGATAATATTCACTTTTGATAAAATCAAAACAATTATAAATATTATTTGTAACACAAAAATTTGCTATCGTTCAACAAAAAATGTATGAATGTATACGAACTCATATAGGGAACATTTATGTAAGTTGCATAGATTAAGTTTGTTTTTTATAAATTCATTTTTTTATTTCAGGAATAAGAATAGGCGCACCGATGGTTCACGTGATATTCCATATCACATGGGTGTTTCACGACATTTCTGGACAGTAAGATTATTGACATTCGACGTGTTAGAGAAGTTGTTTTCTGTTACGCAACATCTCGGATTATTCTTCGGCGATTATTGATATACACCGAAATCAGTCGAAACCGAATTTCATCAGGAAAAATATGAATTTACATCCAAGATTTATCTTCTATTTTCTATCCTGTGCATTTCTTTTAGCTGGTTTGCCAAAGATATATTGTTACACAGCTAACGATACAATGACACTTCTGAAAGTGTTATTTTCTGATTATGACAGGAACATAAGATAGTTAAAAATCAGTCAATGCACGTGGGTGTGAAATTTGGACTTGGGCTGATGTCAATTAAGGAATTTGATGAAGTGAAAGAGTCGATTTCGGTCAATTCATTCTTGTATCTAGAATGGGTTGATGAATTCATGACGTGGAACCCAGAACAGTATGGCGGCATTTCCAATATTGTGCGCGAAAGCAGCTGGTTTTGGACACCAAATTTGGTACTTGTTAACACTTTGAACAAAATTGAAAAAATTGGCGACTCCTGGCAACTAATTCGGTTCAAACATGACGGCACTGCGAGCTATTATCCAGGAGAAGTTCTCGAAGCTTCTTGTACAGTCGATATAACATATTACCCATTCGACAGACACTCATTAAACTTTACGGTATGGGCGTCTTTGAGGTCAGAAGTGCTCTTAACGAAGATGAATGAGAAAGTTTATCTAATGCAGTTTTCAGAAAATGGAGCTTGGAATTTGGTATATTCAGACTTTCATATATCATATACCATTCATGGTGCCGTGAACTTGGATGTTTTACTTCTGTTGGAACGGAAGCCCCAGTTTGTTATCGTAAACGTGTTAATACCGATGATATGCTTAGTGCTTTTAAATGCCTTAACATTTCTCATGCCAACGGAATGTGGGGAAAGAATTTCTTTCAGCATTTCGGTGTTGTTGTCTATTGCAGTTTTTCTAACTGTAACAGGAGATACACTTCCTAAAACCTCAAACCCGATGCCCATTTTAAGTTTTTACTTGTTAACTGTATTGACTATCAGCGCCTTGACCACCGTAGCCGCCGTGTTTAGCATGTGGCTCTTCCACCGTGGCGTGTCATTGCCTGTGACCACTAGGTGGAAAATGCTTACAAAACGTTTTAGACATGACCGCAATAAAACATATTTAGGGGAGCGAATGATGGACTGCTGCGACAGTCAAGAAAAACAACGGCAATGCATGAAAAGGGTGCCGCTAGAAGTCAGTGCTCCAAAACAAATATGATGAAATCCGATGTCAGCTGGAAAGAAGTTAGTGCAATGTTTGACCACCTGTTTTTTAAACTTTGCCTAAGTGTACTTTGCGTTGCTACCGCTGTGTATTTAATACTTGTTTTAACCGCAGATCGTAGAATATTGCCTACATAAATAGGAGCAGAGGAGAGTAGTTGAATAACCGAATATATGCATTAAAATCTGCCTTTTAAAATTACGTCATCAGTGACATCAGGTAAATTGGGGGGGGGGGGGGTTATCAATGGCAACTGGAAAAATAATACAAAAACTGGATTTCACAATAACGATGCGAAAGTTTGAAAAATCAGAGTGAAACAAGACTATTATTACCCTTTGGCAGAAAATGAAGAGCAAACGTTTGCTAATACCTGGAAATGTTTACATATTGGCTATTTTTTTTATTCAAATTAGCAAGACATATCTAACAACGGTGGAGCAAATTATAAACCTTCTGAGTAACAAAATGCCATTTTAGAAAATACTGATAGACTGAGATAATTAAACGAATTATTGATATCCAAAAGTCATGAGGTAGAATTGACCTCATGACCGATATGACAAAATTCTATATTTCTAAATGTTACGTAATGATAATAAGTTTGTCAATTTTATATCCATCAACTTCAAGTTGGCATAATTTTATTATATTTCTTATATCTACCATACATTGTAGTTCATTCTTTTGACAGCTTTTTATAAATTCCATGAGTTTAAATCTAAAAATCTTACTTAAAATGGCTGTATATTTCCATTCAGTTGTTTTTTGTTTAGTGCTGTTTTACAACAGAAATTATTTTATTAGTGAGCACATAAATATTTCCCTAAAATGTGTGTGTTTCTGAAATGCTAAAACAAAATATTTCAGTACTTACATGAACATGACTGGATAGATAAATTTTACATCACACAAAACAATTTGGAAAACCATGTTCCAAGAAGCAGTCAAAGACATCTGTGGTGACTCTCGAAGCCCCCTACCTTTAAAGAGAAAAAAATCTCTTTTGCCGGAAATATTTATCTAAGACCCCTAAAACACGCACAGAATTCACCATTTATGTTTATGTGGGATGTTTTAGAAAATATCTAGATGAGGACCCACGTGTCATCCTTACTTTTATACTTCGTTTTACAGAATTCAACAGTTCCGTGCTGTAAACAATCTCGGTGGATTAACCCTAGATTCTACATTACGTCTTGTCATTATAAATACGTTGCTCAAACTCCATTTTTATGAAAATTGAGTATGATATACCGTTGGATTCGGGATTTCAAGTCCAATCTCCAGCTCTATTCCATTCATTGATCTGACAATTCTACTTGATATAATAGCATGGAAGTCCTTCTTTGTTTATTAGAACTGAAGTTGAAATTAGTATTACAATGTCTTATGTCCATTACTATATGGACATAGACCATTGTAATTCTAAGAAATGTTAAATTATAGTGGAGATAGAGCAGTATAATAAGAAATATTGCATTTCAGTGGAGATCACGTGACAATCTTTTGCAAAAATTCTTGAAAAATACTGTAACATTATCCACATAGTTTTCTCTCTTACATAGTGCTAAGTCCTGTTGCATCATAATACTGAACAAACATAGCTATCATTTGTTATCTTAAGATGTTCTGTATTCAAAAGCAATGTAATACTGAACGTTTGAAATGCAGGAATTTGGAAAAAGTTCTATCTCCAAATGAAAAGCTTAATTTGTCAAAAAATCGAGATACCGGTAGAAATCATGAAAATGGGGCACCTGAAGTTGTTACCAAAGCAATGTCCAGCCAAAAAATCTAGATATTTTTTCATTTTTATCACAGAAACTAAGAGACCAAATGTTCAAAGTCAATTTCCCACAAATTACCAAAATGGAGTTAGAGCATCATAATAATGACAGGACGATTGTTAATTTTAAAAAAAAATAAAACAACACAATGTTATTGCATAAGAAGCGTCGTTTGAGGCCCCTTTCACCTGCCCAGGAAACTACATTTTGATTGTTTTTATACGAAAACTATATCTCGGGAGGGGAACTCCGAACTCCCCTACCATTTTTATAGAAGACATTCCCTCCGTTTATCCCTCTCTTTTGTGCGTAATGTAAAAATGAGCACAGTATTTAAAAAAGAAAACTACCAAAATACGTTCCATTCTATGACCCTTAACACATATGTAGATCTACAACGCATTTTGTTGCTATTAAATCTCGGCGACTACCAAAATGCGTTGCTACCGTTTTTAGCATAGGTGCTAGACACATAACCAAATATTTACTTAATAGACCTGTGTGTGTGTGTGTTCGGGTTTAACGTCTTTTTCAACAATTTTTCAGTCATAAACGACAGTGTCTACTTGTAGCAGTGAGCACAATGCCCAACTTTATAGTGCTGCCTCACTGGAATATCACGCCGTAGACACGTGGCATGACACCCCACCCAGTCACATTATACTGACACCGGGCTGACCAGTCCTAGCACTATCCTCTTAATGCTGAGCGCCAAGCGAGGAAGCTACTAGTACCATTTTTTACGTCTTTGGTATGACGCGGCCGGGGATTGAACCCACGACCTCCCGCACTCAAAGCGGACGCTCTACCACTAGGCTACCGAGGCGGTACTTAATAGACCTATATATGTATATAAGTCTATTATATACATATATAGGTCTATTAAGTAAAATATTTGGTTATGTGTCTAGCACCTGTGGTTTTTAGGTGTAGCAAAGCTGAAATGACGTCATGAATAATACGTCACAATTCTTGAAATTGTTGGGGTTTTCCAAAGTAAATAAAAAGTTTCTTTGACAGTACACAATCATAATCGGCTTGGGATGTTTGCAGATAGTCTTATATAATTGTTCAATCATCTTTCTTGTTTGGTAAAAATTGTTAATGATGAATTTATGTTTTTTCAAAAGTGATTTACTTCGGATTTTATAACCGGAAGTTGGATAAGTGTTAGTTAGCTGGTAAAATGAACGACTTTTATATTCTACTTGTTAACTGTGCTCAGCGTAACTTTCATAATCGTGCTTTCGACTAACTAAACCCCATACCACGAAATCATGAAATTACGATGATGAAAGTTGAAACAACGATGATGAAAGTCAAAAGCACGATGAAGAAAACACGAAACGACGATGGCGAAAACGCGAAATGATATTGCGTAATTTCGACTTTCACCCGATGATCGTAGTTTCGAGTTTTCGCCATCGTAATTTTGACTTTCACCATCGTGTTTTCGACTTTTCGTCATCGTAGTTTCACGATTTTGACTTTCGAGATATGGGGTTCAGAAATAAAAATGACGATGGTTCGAACAGAACACCTTACAAAACCTTTTAAGGTCAAAGTTATTGTGTTATTACATTTTGTTTTACATTAACCTTCGTACATCAAATAAGTGCCCTTTTTCAAAGATGATATTGACTGGATATCTATGGTGTCCCGGCGCACATAAGGGTAATCGCCGCATATTCTGAGTTCGAAAAGACGAAACTACGATTGTAAAAATTCGAAATCACGATGGTGAAAACACGAAACTAGATCTACGATGATGAAAGGTCGAAACTACGATTTTAAAAAACGAAACCACAATATGGTGAAAACACGAAACAACGTCTCCTTTCCCCACTTACTGTACTTGAGTGTTTGGACAAACGGCATAACACCATGATTTATTGCATGACTGCGGCATTTTTCTTTGAAGTTTTGTGTTTTCTAAATTCTGGTATCGCCACGGTTAGCCGTGCTCTAAATTCCGTTGCACACAGGTATCGCTCACAGTTTTCTCTGTCTGGGATGTAGAACAATACACACAAATCAGCAAGTGTTGCTGTGATAAGGTATTGAAAATGATAAGCTATTTGAAATAATTTATTACTGTGTTTCTGTAGTTTAGTTCTCTACATCTTGATTTAAAACTTGATTTTTTAAATAACATAAAAATATAACTGCAAAAATGATTATGATATTCTATTCAGTTTAAAAATTCAAATTACGTTTCTGGCAAAGCTTTACAATATGCTCTAGGTGTTAATTTCATCGATACATGAAATGTTTGTTGATAAAATTAGCCACGTGGGGTTTGTTTACATTCCCTATTTCTCCAGGGTTCATGACCTCGTTAGCGCCTCTCCCCACCCCCCTCATTTTTTTAGCAGTTAGTTTAAATTATTTTTGAAACTCTATTTCACAACTATTTGTTTTGAAAAACAATTACACCAATTGACAAAGAATGTGTCTGTGCGTATTTATGCACTTTTTTTATAACTTTTTTTTCAGTAGTTTATTTAAAATTTTGAAAAAGGGATCTGATGTGAAGCATGCATAATTTATATAAAAACCTGCCCAGCGCAATCTTCTGGCTTTTATACGGTAGTTGGGGGTTTACCATGAAATGTTTCTAAGGGAGGCTCAAGAGGGGAAATATTTTTAAATATTTTATTTAAGATATTTAAAAAATGTGTTCAGTTTACTGTTTTTAATCATGCAATAAATCAGTTAGACAATACATACGCGTGTGTTACCGGCGAGTATCATCATGCTTGGGAGAATCTCAGGGAACGTAATTTTATAGCAAACTCGCCTCTACGAGGCTCGTTTGCTACCCAAATTACGTTCCCTGAGATTCCCCCGCGCATGATGATACCAGCCGGTAACACACTTTTATGTATTATCTAACTTATACTAAATGAACACAGTTCATTTCGGTAAAATGGTAGAAATGCAGCTATTTACACTCAGTTCCAAAAGAAAGCGTGCACTTAGTTTTCTGTGATTTTTTCTCGGTTATTTTCATGAAATCTTATAATGTTTGGTACCAAAATTTAAATCAGTTCGTAAACAAATTGGTGTGCATTTTAGATTTTGAGTTATACCTGAGAGTTAGTGTATGAAAAAATGAAACAAAAACGTCGGTGAGTTTTTTGAAATATTTCAACTTAAAAAGTGCACACTTTCTTTTGGAACTGAGTATATATCCATTCAGTTTCTTTCTGAGTAAATTTCACCGTGCAAAAAAGAAGAAAAACGTAGGAACCACCTGCTCACTGTGATATTGGTTACCCCATGTTACCCTTGGTGACTAACACTACGTAATGAGTGTGACGTAATAATGTCCATTTCGATAGGCTCTTCATGACAAATGTAAATTACAGCTCGTGAAAATACATGTACACTACCGAAATATCGTTCGCGCTAGTTTATTAATAGTCCAGGAACCAGCAAATTTTAAACAGAGGTGGTTGCTGAGTGAAGACCTCAAACCAGGCCACGTCACATAGCAGTTTTAAGGTAAATATTTGCATCCTTAAAATATATATTTAGAAAAAAATCTAGATCTGTATTAGATAAGCGTCGTAAAAACTGAGTTAGATCTAGTATATTTTTTAAATCAGGACTTGTATAACTAGGCCATCTCATTAATATTTAGTAACTCCTAATTAGGACTCTAGTATTTTCGAGTCAGAAGTTACTAGATCTACCGCCTAACTCAGTCCTAATTAGGACTACGTTTCTTCTAGTTAGGACTAAGACTAGTTAGTCCTTCTTAGCAAATAGTTACTCCTAGTCATGACGTAGACACTTCTTTTTTAGACATGTGTGACGGAGGTAAGAGAAATGACGCAAACATTGGAGAGCGGAGTATATTTTGTTTTTTTTTTTTCTTAAAAAAACCCACACATGTCTGAAAATATTTTTTTTTTAAATGAATATCATCTGCATATCAATACTTCTCCAATCTGCGTTGCCTTTTAACTCGAATGGAAACTGCATTTAGAGGGTATCCGCGTGGTTAACGTCCCCGACTTTCTAAAGAGTCACTTGCCCTTTACCACTGTCGGTTCGAAAGTCGCTTGGAAAGTATGTCATTGAAGTAAGGCCTTACGGAAGGTCAGACGTTCTACCAAGAAGCCCATTTTTAGCTAAAACCTAATGGGGCACTTGTGGTCTTCCTCCACCACGAAATGCTGGAAAGTCGCCATGTGACCAACAATTTTGTCGGTGTGACGTAAAACCTAGACCCAGGCCGTGACTCCTGTTACCTCTCCTGACGGTCCGTTCACAGAAATATCAGATTGAAATTAAATGAAAGTGGTAATTACGTCACGAGTTGGACTACGTAAAACCCAACAATATAAGACTGATCAAGTTAGCATATGTAAACAAAACAGCAATTTATATATACTTAAAGGGAATTCCTATAGTTTTTTATGCGCATCTTTCTGCGCAGCCGACACTTTCTATGGAAAACTGAACTGAAGTCAACATTTGTTGAAACATGTTACAGACAATCTTAAATATGAGGAATTTTAAATGAAATAACATTTTTGATAAGTTATATCAGTAATCAAATGTTGATACTGGTTTATGTTGTATTGTCAAGTTTCATGCCTGACAGGAATCTTGCTATTTTTGTGGTTGTGTTTTCACATCGCATTTTAGTACAAAGACAGTGTTGTTCATATAATGTAAGATAATTGACTTAGTACTGATAAGACAATGTCACCTTTCAGATTATTTAGTATTCAATTATAGAAAGAATTAAGAATTTTTAAAACTTTTTTTTAACTTTTAGCAGACATACATGCAATCAATTTGGCCAGGTTCGCGCCATTTCCGTCCGAACAGGTGTTGTATTCTAGCGGTCTTAACATAAAATTTAGCCTGGTGACCCATACATTTTTAGCCATTTTTATGCTCACAATACAATTATCTATACATAAGAAGAATAAGAAAAAATTCTATGAAAGAGTTTTTTCAAAATTAAAAAATAAAATCTTCACTATGGGTATTTTTCATTGAAAAAAGTTCACAAAAGTAAATATGAAACAATATTTTTTTTTCATTTTACCCATTGTTATAAGGATAGAGTATTACAAATATGACTATAATATCAAATAAGCATATAATAAAATCTGTAAAAAGAAAAAAACCGTATTGTGCTGCCTGGATGTATATTTTGGTTGGTATTTATAAAAAAGCAGAAAATTATGAAAATGTTGAAAAATCGCTGGCAGTTAAAGCAACAGTGGGTGTGTTCAAAACAATTTTTCACAAAAACAAGCCTGGTGACCTATTATTTTTATTTGTTCATTGTTTTCAGCACAAATTTTCCTATCATATATGTGAATTAAAAAAAATTCTATGAAAGGAAAAAAACTATAGGAATTCTCTTTAATTAAATAAACCATGTAATATTGGCTTGATCGACTATTTTTTTATCATGAGAGTTGCAGACCTGCCTGTACGAGTAACATACTATTTCTTACACATTTTGTCTTTCTTTTTTCTATATCAAAGTCTGCAGCTGACAATAAATACTTTTATGCAATTTTCGGACTAAATGCAAGTATGACGTCAATAAAAGTCAAATATTTTGACCATATCACATCTGTCTCGATGGCAATGAACTGTCAAACTCGAATGAGATTCTGGCCGTCTCGATCCGCAGAAATCACAAATATGGACGAAATGTGGAAATTTGTAGCACAGCTCTTCTTAAACTTTCTATAAGTATGTTCCATGAGCAGGCTCATTCAAAGCAAGTCTGTAAAGTTTTCGTCGTGTTGAGCGTCCTGTGGAGTTTCCATTTTTTTCTATTAAATTAGTAGGCTACATGCATTTAATTAATATCAAATAACTTTTCTCATCTGCCATATCGGCGTCAGACAGATATTTCTCTATCGTTGTGTCATAATGAAAATCAATGAATCAGTTTTTTTAAACAACAAGAAAAAAAACTAACTTCCGTCGAGTTTCGAACCTACACGCAAAAGATCTGAAGAACATAATCAGTAAGCTAATTTGAAAGTGGTATGAAAGCAAGAATTATATATTCATATGAGCCGTGCCATGAGAAAACCAACATAGTGGGTATGCGACCAGCATGGATCCAGCGCAGGCTGGTCTGGATCCATGCTGGTCGCATACCCACTATGTTGGTTTTCCCATGGCACGGCTCATATATGCGTTCATATTATTGTTTAAATGCCTTAAAAACAAATACAAAAAATACTATTAAACTAAAAGAAATATTTACATTTTTGACAAATTACAAAAATAAAAAAATGTTGAATTCTCTATGCTTCATTTCAATCTATTTATAATTATGTTTGTAAACATCACGTTATCTTTGGGGCATAGTATTTTGTGTTGTGTTGACGTGAATGCGCACTTTATTACGACCTTGATTGCAAAATAAAGAAAAGCCCGGGGGCTTAAATAAATCCATTGATTGTCCCATTACAACCTTTGTGCATAAACCACTCAAAGCCGCACGAGCTATATGTGAGATCTGATGAACAAGTCAAAAGTTCGGACATTAGTTTGACGGGTAGAACTAAAAACAGTCATAAAGAATAGAAAATGATGCAGAAGAAAAGCTGACGACGGCCTGATAGTAGCATGTTTCACGGAAGCAGGTACGTTATAGCTTGATTTCTTTAAAACTTGGTAAAAACTAGGTATGATTCTGATACGAAGTCTTGTCGAATTGAAGGACTGTGCAGACTCTGCTTGAAATGCTTCTACTGACAAAATTCGAACCCTCGGCCTTCGGACTAGGGAATAAGTGTTCAGTCAATAACCGTCTGTGTATGCATTATCAAATATACATACCTTTTACAAAATAGAATGTGAACAGTTGAAGTACATGTATTATAAGACAAAAAACATATTACCGAGCAAGATGACTTCTATAGAAAGTATTTTCTACTTCTTCTGAACAATTCTGTATCATATATATACTATGAATATTACGGGTCTGCCAGGTATAATTTCCAAAATTGAAATTTACCCGAGGGGTGGCCTAAAACTTTAGTCTTCACTTCGACACAGGTTTTACTGCTGTAAAGTCAAAGCATTCAAATTCAGTTAAGTAGTGGCACACAGTTAGCATAACTTATGCTCATGGAACCTGTACCAGCACAAGTAACAGCCAAATTCTCTATTCAGATACGACATATTTCCCCCAAAAACATCACGGAGAACATACTCCTGCGATCCGTACTTCTAAAACAATTACTGATCGCAAAAAAGATTTAACAACTGTTTATGATTACAAGGCTCTTATAAATCAACGGTCCACAGATAATGCTACATGATCGGTTCAAGTTCAACACCATATTTTGTTGGGTTACAGTCAAAATTTGAAAAAAATCTGGTCTTCTGTCGAACCTCGGGCAATAGTTATACTATTGACCGGCAAGACATTCCAATATATGTATACTACAGTCCGCTGACTTATATAAAATGTCATGTAATAGTCATTTATGTAGACTAATTTGAACCTATGACTTTCAGATGGCGTCACCGGTTATAACCAGTATCGAGTCAACGACAGATCGAGTTAGGAAAGGACTAGCAACGCGTACCAATTCTGACTGAATGGTGCAAATACCAGTAACCACATGTATTTATAACGGCGGAGGTAAGTTAGCTTTAAACCGTTTCTTATGAAAATATGTCACAGCAATACCAAACACTACACTTTGGCTTTTTAGCTCGACTACACTCGACCCCGGTGTCCTTCCGCGTCCGCACCTTTGTTAACGTTTTGATGCATTTATCTCTGTTATTACTCAATGAATTTACTTCAAACTTAAAATAGTTATTCCACATCATCAACCACATCATCAACCACATCATATGGCGCAAGGGTCATAACTCTCACACCAATATTTCATGAATTATCTCCCCTTTTTACTTAGAATTCCAGGTTAAAGTTTTGGTGCACTTTCGCTCTATCTTGTTTATTACTAAAAGGATTTGATTCAGACTTGAAGTCATTACCCACATCACATGATACAAGGTTTATAACTCCGGCACCAATCATTTATGAATTATGCCCCCTTTTTTACATAGAATTTTATGTTAGTTTTGATGCATGTTCAATTTTATGTTAGTTTTGATGCATGTTCACCATATTTCTGTTATTACAAAAGGGATTTGATTCAAACTAAAGATAATTGTTCAGCAGCATCACCTAAAAATCATTTGATCGTCGGTGTCGGCGTCGTTTAAATTTTTTGTTTAGGTCAAAACCAGAAAAGCTACAGCTTTGAAACTTTGCACACATGTTCGTCATCATTAGATTACATAGTAGGCCAAGAACCAAAGCTCTGATATGCATTTTGTCAAAATTATGGCCCTTATTATACTTAGAAAATTTGAGTCTCTTCGTTATTTTTTTTGTTTAGGTCAAAGTTTTCTAAAAAATTATAAGAGCTACAGCTTTGAAACTTTGCACACTTGTTAATCAATAGTTAGGTGACTATGTAGGCCAAGAACCATAACTCTAACCTGCATTTTGTTAGAATTGTGGCCCCTTTTGTTCTGAACTATAACACTTTTCTTACCTACTGACCAGTACTTGCAGACGAGCAATGGCACCAACAGGCAGTGCTCTTGAAACATTTCACAGTCAATTATCAAGTTAGCTCACTCATGTCTAAATTCAAAGTCAATTATAGCCCTTTTTCAACTTAAAGGATTTGATTAAAGTTTTGCGTGCAAATAACTATCAAGCTAAGTGACAACCATATGTATTTCACTGATACCTTCTAGTAACCGAAAGAGATGATCCTTGGTTGATTTTGGTTGGTTTTAATGTAAATACAATCTTTTTCAACTAAAAGAAACTGTTTAAAGTTATGTGTGCAAAACACATGTCATCAAACATTGTTTTTGGATATTTCTTTCCTTAACCCTAAAACAGTACACTAAATTGTGGAACATATTTGAATTAAAAAGGCTCAGATTCTCGTCCGATCCCTGTTCTTTTATCATCCTTCATTCATTCATCAATATTTCTTAGTGAGAAATGTTATCTTTCGTAGAGATATTATTCGTGTTTTAGCTCGTCTGGGTTTAAAAATATCTATGAGGGTTTCTCGTTATTTGATCCTCGGTGTCGGTTCAGATTTTTGCTTAGGTTCACTTCTTCTCATAAATTGTATGAGCGTTAGTTTTGAAACTTTGCGCACTTGTTTATCATAATAAAATGAGCAAGTAGGTCATGAACTAACTCTCGTATGCAGTCTGACAGAATTGTGTCCCTTTTTGTACTTAAAAAATGTTGGTTTTTGTTGTTGTTAAAATACTTGTTAAGTTCACATGTCTCGGGTACTATGAGAGAAATAGCTTTGGAACTTTGCAGCTATTTATCGTCATTAGGTGAGTGCGTTGACCAAGAACCATAACTCTGACATTGCATTTGTCAGAATCATGGCCCTTTTAGTACATAGAAGACTGAATTATTTTTGGTTAAATCTTTAGCTCCACTATTTGGAGAATAGGGGTGCTATTCTATTAGCCCCGGCGTCGGCGTCGGCGTCGGCGTCGGCGTGAGCTTTCTTGGTTAAAGTTTTTCGGCAACCTTTGTTTTGCTTTGTTACTATTGCTTAATTATATCTTACTGTAACTTCACATTAACATTGTTCACCATGCAAACAAAGTATTGCAGGGGCTGGGCCCATTATACCCAAGGTCAAAGTCACCAAGGTGTTATACTCGGGTTATTTGTAAGGTTAAAGGTTTTCGGCAACCTTTGTTTTTATTTGTTACTATTTCTTATATCTTACTGTAAGTTCACAAAAACATTGTCCAGCATACAAAGTATGTGCAGGGGCCGGGTCCATTATACCCAAGGTCAAGGGCACCAAGATGTTATACTTACGTTATTTCTAAGGTTAAAATTTTTCGGCAACCTTTGTTTTTCTGTCATATCTTTGTTACTATTGCTTATATCTTACTGTAACTCCACATAAACATTGTCCAACATACAAACAAAGTGTGTGTGCAGGGGCTTGGCCCATTATACTCAAGGTCAAGGACACCAAGTTGTTATACTTAAAATTATTTTTCATGTAAAGTTTTTCGAAAGCTTCATTTATAGACATATCTTTGGTACTTTAAAAGATAAAAATATAATTTAATTCCGTCAAAATAAAGAATATCAGTACCCCTTCCATACTTGACCTTTAACCCCTCTAAGTAGTAGGGTCTTTTTAGCTCATCTGATTTTTTGAAAAAAAAAGATGAGTTATTGCCATCACTTGATCGGTGTCGGCGTCGGCGTTGCCTGGTTAAGTTTTATGTTTAGGTCAGCTTTTCTCCTGAACTACCAAAGGTATTGCTTTGAAACTTGGAACACTTGTTCACCATCAATAGCTGACCCTGTACAGCAAGAAACATAACTCTATCATGCTTTTTGCAAGAATTATGGCCCCTTTTGGACTTAGAAAATATCAGATTTATTGGTTAAGTTTTATGTTTAGGTCAACTTTTCTCCTAAACTATTCAAGCTATTGCTTTGAAACTTGCAACAGTTTTTTACCATCATAAGCTGTCTCTGTACATCAAGAAACATAACTCCATCCTGCTTTTTGCAAGAATTATGGCCCTTTTTGGACTTAGAAAATCATGGGTAGAACAATTTTTCTATTATACAAAAAAAAATCAGATGAGCGTCAGCACCCGCAAGGCGGTGCTCTTGTTTTATCTTGGTGTATCTTCCTTTTAAAGTAGAGGTCTCTTATTGAGACATATATTCATTTTACTGTCAAATTGCCGAATAGTGGAGCGCGCTGTCTTACGTACAGCTTCTGTTTATCTAGGTCATCATATATCAGCTATAGATATGAAACTTTGTAAAATTGTTTATTATCATTAAGCTAGTTAAAATGGGTCAAACACCATAACTCTTCTTGCATCATATTAGAAGAATAGGGGAGCTATCCTACTCGCCCCGGCGTCGGCGTGAGCGTGAGCGTCACACAAATGTTAAAGTTTGCGTACCACCCCAACTATTTTCAAAGTCCATTGAGATATTGCTTTCATATTTTGCATACTTGTTTACCATCATGACCCCAGTCTGTAAATGGGAGGAGGCAACTCTATCAAGCATTTTGACTGAATTATGGCCCTTTTCGACTTAGAATATGCTTATTGTAATGTTAAAGTTTTACTCATAGCTTATATTATACTATCAAGCACTGAGAATAGTCGAGCACGCTGTCCACTGACAGCTCTTGTTAATTAAGAAAATTGAAATCACTCGATTTAGGTTCACTTTTTTAAATACTGTAGCTTTGAAACATAAAACATTTTTGTCATCATTAGGTAAGTAAGAATGTCAATAACCATAACCCTGTTCTTGCATATTGACTTGTGTCAAGCACTTAGTGACGAACGTTGGCACACACACCTGATCATATTAAATTTAGAAATACTTCAAATTATTAGCATAAGTTGTCTGTAAAGCGTGTCTTGCGTAACTCATACAGTGAATTGTTGATAGGACCTAGCTTCTTGCATTTTATTCTGTATTTACGAGTATTATATAAAAAATAACAGTACAAAACATGTAATTGATAATTTAGATATCCTATAGTTCTGTTTCACAAAGTGAGCCGTATTGTTTTCTTTTGTTATATTTTTCACACCAAAACGTACAAAATGTACTTTATGATGTTTACATTGAACCTTATTATACAACACGTTAATCAGCTGTGTTCTTGTCCAAGACAGTCATTGATTTGAAACATCTTGTACTAAACTGAATTGCAAACACGATTTGTGACACGTTCATATCAGAGCTCTGGATAGTTTGGTATTTGTACGTAGGTGGGAGATTGATGTTATCACGATAAAATCAAGCTCCTTACAAAGTTGAAACCCTGGACTTTCGGGCTAGGAGTATAATTTACACTCTTCTACTGGACCTGCGATAGAGTACTGTGAAAGAACACCAGTAAATGTGGGTTGCACATGAAAAATCCATGCAGTGCCAATTGTCTTAAGTTTGACTTTAAAAAACTATACCATTAAAATTTTGTCATGGAATTCGAAAAGTAAATAAAAGTTGAAAATGTTCGGTGAACAATGTTGATGACTATTATATCTAAGAAATACGTGATTTAATATTCATCAATGTGCAACGACGTATAACTAATCTGTTGTATTGTGTTATTGCAGCCTGATCCAACTGCAGCCAGTACTGAACTATGCCTTCAAAATTAGATTGATAGATAAAAGGTCTAGTGAAGATAAAATACTCGCACGTGCCGAGGAGAGCATGTAAGTTGAAATAGATTAAATAATAGGTTTTATTAAATGTTTGGCGTCGAGGGAGTGAAATAAAGCTACATGTATTTCATAATTTTCGTTTTACACTATTGTAAAAAAAGGTGATACGTTGGTCGAATTGACCTGATCTTAAACAGGTAAAGAAAGAAAAATTGTTGATGTTTTAGCAGGAAAAGCTAACATGTGATAAAAAGAATAATACATTTTACTGTAGATAGGTGGTCTTGTGGTAACACGCTTGTCTGTCAATCCAGAGGTCAGGGGTTCGAATTCCGGTTCAGGCACTGGAAATTTTTGAGATGCTGTTGAGTGTCTTCCACCTAACTAAGAGGCCTGTACTGGTTCTTCCCAGGAAAGATGGCTTCGCGTGTATCTGTGCTATACATCGGGCACGTTAAGGTAGTTCTGCACGTTTGATAAACCGGAAGTGATGGCGTAACGTCATTTATCCGGAAAACGTAAAATAAAGCCTGGATTCGGCGTACGGAAATGAAAATCAGTTTATGAATTAAAAGCAACCTGGGAATAAAGTTATCAATTTGTAACAGTCTCTATCTTTCTAAAGTAGATATGATATTAAATGTCTTAAAATTAGCTTCAAATAGGCAGTTCACTTTAATCATGGCCAAATATCTCAGAAATAAGCACAACGGACCTATGCAGTTTGTTTCACTGTATTATAGGCCTTATGTTTATTTACGACTGTGAGAAGTTTCATTAAAATCTACATTGTGGAAGTTTTTCTGTTTGCGAAAATGTTATGAAAGTTGCTATTTTCCCATAGACTCCCATTATGAAAAATTGCGTGAGGTCCAAATTTTTCAAATCAGTCTAGCAAAAAATCAAGTACATGACCCTATCCTTTTTATTTGCTGAATTTTCTAGGTATATTCTGAAGTTTTGAAAAATCAGAGTTTAATCAAATTCTACATTGTAGAAAAAGTTTCGGTCCAAACATGCAGAACTACCTTAAAGAACCAGACTGTCTATTCGCAAATAGCTAGGGTAAGTTAGCCGGACAGGCCTGTGTCTAAAAAAGATTTCTCCCCATCTGTTCTTGGGGCTTTATCTCACTCTGTACCTCTAGTCAGATCGCTCTTTGTTACCTGCGGCCTGGAGGCCGCAGGTATATTGGAATGCAACAAGTAGTAAAGCACATGGAGACTGGGCGATTTCACGTGATATTTTACCGATTTGCGATTGGCTTATCGCATTTATGGAACGCCGTTATTGCAATAAAGCTGACACTCTGTATGATATATATAGAGAATGTCTTGTGACCTGAATTCCTTATTTATTATTTCATATAACTTATTAAAACTTTCAGTGGTGATCAATATTGATACCTAGTTGTGCATAAGGGATTTTTAAGATTCCTCTTTGTTTAATTTCATGGATTATGGTCTTGAGTTTGTTTTTTGTTTTTTTTTTGTTTTTTTTGTTGTTTTTTTTTTGCTCTATATGTCAGTTAAGTCCAAGTGAAGGCATGAATCACATTTGTATAGTTCTAGTAAAGTATTTCAATAGTCAAGGAATGTGGCCTGTTGAGCTAAAAGTTATGCCATACATGAAAGGGAAATATAGTTATTTTTGCTCAGAACAATAACTTTCAGAATTAAGAAATATATATTTCATAGGTCTACTTGTACAACATGTAGAATGGAGTTATTTTTCCTATGTAAAGCGTACAAGTACGATATTCACTCATAAGTTACTTTTTAGCGTGGTATAACTTCTGGCCGCAGGAAATCTTTCAACTTGTCTGTACTTGTAGAGGATGAATTTGACGCCCTGTGTGGCTGCGTTTGCTATGAATGTAAAGCGCATTTGAACGTGTTAATCATGAAAAAAGCGCTATATAAATATGGTAATAATAAAAGATGATAATAATGATGATGATGATAATAATGATATTTTTTGCCTTTCCACATTGAATTTATTACACTCGTCGAATAAAACAGATAAAATGTTCAACAGAGATTCGCATTTTATACTTTTATTCCGCTTTGTTAACAGATTTCAGTATGAAAAGACACTCATGTAATATCCTCTATGTAAATCACACTGAGCTGATAAATCTTTCATAACACAAAGTACAGGCCCTTACATTATGGCAAACGGTCAAGTTATTTTTTCATGTACTGGACTATAATTTATTCAGTGGTTAATGTATCTTTAATTCTTTTTAGCGCTCTAGTGCCTGTATTGTTGTATAAACCGTTTTGACAAGATGTTAATTTCAGTTGTGAGTCGCAGTTCCACATATTTTCTTTTCTGTTTTCTTTTCATATACAGGTATAAAGTTATGTGATAACAAAACAAGTACATAAATTAGGTGATATTTTAACAAAAGCTAGTCTAAATAGTGATTAGAACGAAGTCATAGAATATTATACACTTGGTTTGACCTAGACTGGCTCCCGTCCCTATGTTTGTTCTTATTTACATATATAGGCTGATCACTACCAAATAGAATGTAAGCCTCCGCAGGTCTAGTCACAAGTAGTCCAAATATAAATAGTACTAATCTTTTTTCCTTTCCTAGTGCATTTTCTCGGCAGCAACGTGCTTACTTTTACCCTACCGCGTTTCAGTATGTATCACTTTGCATTCTAATGAAATCGGCATGTTCCTATCGCATGCTAGATAAAAATGGCGGCGTAAGAATTTAATGTCACGAAAAGAGAAATTGAAAGAAGCGGAAAGTAGTAAATTCAGCGGGTTGTATTTAACGAACTGTAGTTTTCTTATATAAAAGTTAACACCCCCTTTTCTTTTTGTTTTTCTAAAGTAGCGATCTAGTTCTTTATGGGAATAAAAGTCTCTGAAAATCTGATATGCTAGAAAATGTCGAAACACCGTTATGAAGTGAGTGGATTTTATATGAAATAAAGAACAGCTGGATTTAGTGGTGTTCAGCCTATAAGGGGCAATACATGTTATTTTCTGAAACCCCTCGAAAATGAATGGAAATGCCATTAATCTATTCTTTATGATGTAAAACGGTAACAAATGACTGAAAACGCTTAAATTTCTTGTGTTTTTGGAATTTAGATCGAATTTTCGACCAGGTGGCACTATTTTGGTTCGTTTTAGGACCTAGTAAATGTCTTTTCTCGCATTTTAGCACTTCAGTTGTCTAAATAATATTGAAATTAGTATGTTTCTGAATGAAAATGACAAACATCGTAACGATTCAATGGATGTTAAATGTAAATTCCACGAATAAGGTAAAATTAATTGAAATATTGCTTGCACAGGGCTAAATTTTGCATATTTTTGGGGATGGGGGTGACCTGTAATGAATTGTCATTTCTCTATATTTTCTCAATATTTTGCACCAAAACAAAGCAGAATCATTGTGAAATAGGTGTACTTTGAGAATGAATGCAAATTCATGGAAAAATCAAACAAAAATTTTCTCTTATAAGGGGCAATACATGTTATTTTCTGAAACCCCTCGAAAATGAATGGAAATGCCATTAATCTATTCTTTATGATGTAAAACGGTAACAAATGACTGAAAACGCTTAAATTTCTTGTGTTTTTGGAATTTAGATCGAATTTTCGACCAGGTGGCACTATTTTGGTTCGTTTTAGGACCTAGTAAATGTCTTTTCTCGCATTTTAGCACTTCAGTTGTCTAAATAATATTGAAATTAGTATGTTTCTGAATGAAAATGACAAACATCGTAACGATTCAATGGATGTTAAATGTAAATTCCACGAATAAGGTAAAATTAATTGAAATATTGCTTGCACAGGGCTAAATTTTGCATATTTTTGGGGATGGGGGTGACCTGTAATGAATTGTCATTTCTCTATATTTTCTCAATATTTTGCACCAAAACAAAGCAGAATCATTGTGAAATAGGTGTACTTTGAGAATGAATGCAAAGTCATGGAAAAATCAAACAAAAATTTTCTCTTATAGGCTGATCACTACCAAATAGAATGTAAGCCTCCGCAGGTCTAGTCACAAGTAGTCCAAATATAAATAGTACTAATCTTTTTTCCTTTCCTAGTGCATTTTCTCGGCAGCAACGTGCTTACTTTTACCCTACCGCGTTTCAGTATGTATCACTTTGCATTCTAATGAAATCGGCATGTTCCTATCGCATGCTAGATAAAAATGGCGGCGTAAGAATTTAATGTCACGAAAAGAGAAATTGAAAGAAGCGGAAAGTAGTAAATTCAGCGGGTTGTATTTAACGAACTGTAGTTTTCTTATATAAAAGTTAACACCCCCTTTTCTTTTTGTTTTTCTAAAGTAGCGATCTAGTTCTTTATGGGAATAAAAGTCTCTGAAAATCTGATATGCTAGAAAATGTCGAAACACCGTTATGAAGTGAGTGGATTTTATATGAAATAAAGAACAGCTGGATTTAGTGGTGTTCAGCCTATATATGTTTATTCATTAAGAGGGAAGTAACTCTAGCAGGTTGTTTCTACATTGACATTTTTTATTGCCCCTGGCTCCGAACATAGGTGGTTCAGCCATCAGATAAAATGTGCTATTTTAGAGGCTTAAGATGTTCTTATTTTGCTTGCAGTATTTATATTAAAAAAATAACCATGCAGCCAGGGAGCCAGGCTAGGTTTGACCGTCAATACTTCATTGCGTGATATCAGAAATCAATTTCCATTAATTATGCAAGAATTTCTGATTGAAATGTCGATGCACATTCACATCATCTCTTTTACAACTTGAGGAATATGGTTGTAATTAAAAGTAGTTGTTTCTTGTCATTATAAGTAATCACTATCATATCTAACATGGAACATAACTATGAAAACTGTACTTCATGAATTATGTTTCTTTTCCTTTTGTATGTAATTTTTAAACCGATGCATCTAAGAAATCCTTGCATTTTCTTCGCCATTTGCAATCATTTGCATTTGCCATTTGCATTCACGTCTTATAACTAGTATTTCCATATGGAAAAAGCAATAAAATGTTATCAAAGTGAAGAAGCTATCGTTCTTGCTTGTGGAAGATCGGCGGCTCTATCCATGTTTAATCACCCGATCCTGAAATAATGCTAGGACTGAGGCGCATCTGGAGTCTTCCTCTATCATGAACTAGTATACCACGAGCATGTGTGACGTTAAACCCGACAAATATCGTTCAGTGTGTTGATCTGACAATTGAATGAACATGTTACATCATCTAAAAAGTTATGCCCCTTTTTAGAGTTGTGGGGGAGTTTCGTATTTGGCCCGGGTACGTTTTCTAAATAAAACATGCAGTTGTATTTTAAACGCATATATATTCAATTGGTTATTTATGATGTTTATTAAACTAAGGATTTCCGCGAAAAAGTACAATGTAATTGAATATTCTAGCTCCTTAGAGACGGTCGGGTCTAAAACTTACCTAAGGTATTGATCAAAAGTCGGTAAAAAGGCACGCATCAATCTAGATTCATCTAAATACATGTAAATTATTACAAGATACTGTTCTTGCAACAATTGCATGCTATAGAATTATAGAACATATTTAGGTCATTGTGGTAGAGATATCAGGTGTGCAACTAGGCCTTTTTCGCCTCAAATCTAAAAGTAAACCTTAAGTAAGGTCTCAACTCAAATGTAAAACTTAAACTTTAAGTGAGGTATAAAGTTTCTCATCTTTCTGCACTAAGCACTAAAGTTAGGTATAAACGCTTCGGTTGGCCGCAGCAGGGGTTAATGGCTGGTGGGAACGCGCGCGACCGTCTTACGTACGTACGTACTCGCGTTAGGTAGCTCTTCGTCTTTCTGCCCTGAGCACTAAATTTAGGTCTAAACTCAAATCTTAAGCTAAACTAAAATTAGGTGTCAACTCAGCCTTCTGCACTAAGCACTAAAGTTAGGTATAAACTCAAATCCTCACCTAAACTTAAATTTAAGGTATAAACTCAAATCTAAAATTAGGTCTAAACTCAAATCTAAAAGTAAACCTTAAGTAAGGTCTCAACTCAAATGTAAAACTTAAACTTTAAGTGAGGTATAAAGTTTCTCATCTTTCTGCACTAAGCACTAAAGTTAGGTATAAACGCAAATCCTCACCTAAACTTAAATTTAAGGTATAAACTCAAATCTAAAATTAGGTCTAAACTCAAATCTAAAAGTAAACCTTAAGCTCAAATGTAAAACTTAAACTTTAAGTGAGGTATAAAGTTTCTCATCTTTCTGCACCAAGCACTAAAGTTAGGTATTTATAATCGCTTTGGTTGGCCGCAGCAGGGGTTAATGGCTGGTGGGTACGCGCGTGATCGTCCTACGTACGTACGTACTCAATACAATCGACACTGTTTATTTTCCGATACAGGTAAATCCAATAATTGCTTTGCAATTGATCTATGACGGATTATCTTTGAACAGCCCTGGACTTATTGGACTCAACTGCCACATTATCAAAGTTTATTAGTAATTGTATAGTACATCTATTATGTTGTACTGCGTTGTGTTGTCCTGTCTTGTCTTGTATTGCATTGCGTTGCATTCGTGGCATTTCTTGCAAATGACTATTATTGCACGAAATTTTATTGTGATAACAGCTCTATGTTCCCATTTAGTTATGTATATTTAGCCACTATAAATACTTTTGATGAAAATTTGCTACATTTAAAGTTAATATGTATTGATGAATTGATTTACTGAATGGTAAGCACAGGACATCTTTAAAGACATTAGTGCGACCTACATGTTTTTGAAATACCATGTCATGTTTAAATGATAATCATACATGTTTCTGTGTACTCATATGTTGCATATGTAACTTGAATTGATGAAACGATGTTCTGTTCTGTTCTGTTCTGTTCTAACTGGTCAGTCAGTGGAAAGTGCCCACTTTATAGTCTCCACACGGAAACCAGGCATAAACTTTACGAGAACCAGGCGTAACTGCAGTATCAAAGGAATCATATAATCCAGGCGTAAATTGAGGCGTAATATGCAAATGAGTACGCCAGGCGTAAAAAATTACGGGCGTAAACCAGACAACATTTTCTACCAGTTATAACACGATCTGTAGCAGTTGCCATATAAACATAATAGCTAAATCACCTAAACATCAATCTACGATAAAATATAGCTGTTCAATGCCAGTATTAGTATTTTTTTATATTCAGTGTCACTCCATAAAAAAAGAATAAGTTGGATTTTACAGCAGCCAACACAAAAAGGTCGTATATAACTGAAAAAAATTTAATTGATCAAAGTTAACTGTAAAGCACATCTAAAAATATCTTGTAAAGCATCTAAAAATATCTAAAACCATAAAAGTAAAAAGGTATATACATTATTGTATTGTTAAATACCAGTTGCACTGGTAACATTGCGAAGGTTTCCATAAAGAAAGTTCCAATTTCATACGCCTCATCACTTCGTACGGGTTAGCTAAAATTTCTCCACAAAATTATTTCCGCAATTAACGCAGAATAAATTCAGAGTATTGAACCCCAGAAATCTGAAGCAAAAGTCAGGATGCAAAAACAAAAAGCGGAAATGGGGAGCAAAATCAGGTCGCATATCTTTGTGTATTTTGATCTTTGGAATCTCACTTAATACTTCCGCACTGGATACATGTATGCATGCATTGTGCGTACAATAGTATAATCGAGGCTACGTGGTACATTTATAGTGTGCAAAACATCAAACAGGGGTGCAATGCGGAGTATTGAGCCATGGAAACCCACAGCAATTAACCATAATGCGGAGAAGCTGCGGAAATAAGAGAATTAATATTTTCCTTCCAAAATACTGTGAAATCATTAATATTCGTGGGGGACTAATTTTCGTGGTTGAGTCAGTCGACGAAATTTAATCCCAACGAACAAGAACAATTCCCATTCATTTTATATTCAAAAGTTGAAATCTACGAATTCATATCCCCAAGAAAATACCGTTTTGACCAAAACCACGAAATTTCATGCCCACGAAATATACTCTTTTTTTTATTTAACGTAGCACCGACACATGATAGGTCATATGGCAACTTTCCAGCTTTAATGGTAGAGGAAGACCCTAGGTGCCCCTCCGTGCACTATTTCATCACGAGCGGGCACCTGAGTAGAACCACCGACCTTCCGTAAGCCAGCTGGATGACTTCCTCACATGAACTTAAATGATTTTACAGTATGACAAGCTTTAATCTAAGAATGAAAGTTTGATGACGGACATTGGGTGGTCACAATAGCTTGTCAAAAACATTTCGCGCTAATGTGAGCTTATATTATAGTCAAAATCTTTTAAACTGTATTCTTTATTCAATTTTACTTAAAAATATTTTCACATACAAGCTCAAACAGTCAATCATATTAATGCCTGAAATTCAGTTAATGAAAGCATTTAATGAATTTAGGCACAATTATGCAACAGGACATTCATCTTATTAATACAGTAATCTAAATTAAATTTTAAAGCCAAAATAAATCTTAAACACTAAATTATTCTAAGCAAAAATTCCAGCTGTATACACTTAATAATGCCCCTCAGGGCTAATGGTACTTTGCGGAACGGAACGAAACGGAACAAGTAAAGAGGCACCCCACGGGGTATAATCAAAATGTAAAAAACAATGCTTTCAAACTAATCAGACCACCATCTCTGATAAAAATAACCTATATTGCATTCGATTCATTGTCCTGGTTAGTCGCATGTTAGTGACAAATGAAGACTGTTTTTCTTTTCACTTATAGTTTAATTGTAGCTGTATTCATTATAATTGTAACTCTATGTACTATCTACAGAATTTGAAACTAAGAATGCGTGCCAATGCTTGCAAAACGTATGAGCTGCAGAAGCAGTGCTCGAAACTAGTCAGTTGGTTGTCGTTAAATCATAATGTGTCAGATGTAATCATTAATTACCGTTGAAGATTACAGCCGGACCGTTCTTCTTTTCACTTACAGTTAGTAGGTGTATACTTGTTACTCGGATTCTATGTACTATCTACAAATTTAGAAACTGAGAATGTGCGCCAATGCTTGCAAAACGTATTTGTTACATAATCAGTGCATGAAACTAGTCAGTCGGTTGTCTGTGGTACAAGCTGAAATCACATCAAGTAAAATATTTCTTGTTCCGTTCCGTTCAGCAAAATACCATTACCTATATAGCTAATGGTACTTTGCGGAACGGAACGGAACCAAGTTAGGAATAAAGCTCAGCTGCATCTAATGTAGAACTGGCTTATCTGAATATGTTATAAACATCACCAGAAGTTAAATCATAGTGTGTCAGATGTAATAATAACTTGAAGATTACAGCAAGACCATTCTTCTTTTCACTTACAGATTGTAGGTGTATACTTGTTACTAGGATTCTATGTACTATCTACAAAACTAGAAACTGAGAATGGGTGCCAATGCTTGCAAAACGTATTTGTTGCAGAAGCAGCGCTTGAAACTAGTCAGTTGGTTGTCTGCGGTACAAGCTGAAATCACATCAAGTAAAATATTTCTTGTTCCATTCAGTTCCGCAAAATACTATTATCTATATAGCTAATGGTACTTTGCGGAACGGAACGGAAACATCTAAGTGAAGATCCCACATTCATCCCCCACGTCATGACAATGACTGGCTCTAATTTGCCAGTACTGTCTACAAGGTCTTACCCCGGAAAAGGCCTTTTTACATTTATGCATATTTCTCTTGTTCCGTTCCGTTCCGCAAAATGCCATTACCTATATAGCTAATGGTACTTTGCGGAACGGAACGGAATCAAGTCAGGAATAAAGCTCAGCTGCATCTAATGTAGAAATGACTTATCTGAATATGTTATAAACATCACCAGAAGTTAAATCATAGTATATCCGATGTAATCATTACTTGAAGATTACAGCAAGACCGTTCTTCTTTTCACTTACAGTTTGTAGGTGTATACTTTTTACTCGGATTCTATGTACTATCTACAAATTTAGACACTGAGAATGTGTGCCAATGCTTGCAAAACGTATTTGCTGCAGAATCAGTGCATGAATCTAGTCAGTTGGTTGTCTGTGGTACAAGCTGAATCACATCAAGTAAAATATTTCTTGTTCCGTTCCGTTCAGCAAAATACCATTACCTATATAGCTAATGATACTTTGCGGAATGGAACGGAAACATCTAAGAAAAGATCCCACATTCATCCCCCACGTCATTACAATGACTGGTTCTAATTTTCCAGTACTGTCTACAAGGTCTTACCCCGGAAAAGGCCTTTTTACATTTATGCATATTTCTCTGCAACAAATCGCCGAACTGAACAAACTAAAACAAGATCTCGCATTCATCGGCAACTTCATTACGATGAGTAGCTCTGATTTACAAACACCGACGACAGACTTTAACCCCTGAAAACGCCCTATTGATCAGTGCATTATATTGTAATGTTTGGTGCAGGTCTTAAGAAGACCTACATAGTGCTATGGAAAACTGTTTTAGTTGTTTTGAACCTTGATGGGCTTGACTAGTCGTTAAAGAGTTAGCTCCCTTAAATAGTTTCACGCCTTTTGCAATGTTAACCTCGGTTGTTAATGTTTTGTAATTTAGTCCATTTATGTGGCCCGTTGGTGTAAGTAATGCAGAAATTTGCTCGTCTTAATTTACCTTTAAACGTAAACATGCACATTTTATAGTGGAAAAACAAAAAGGGTCATTATTTACACCATAGGGCCGCATGAATTGACTTAATTTCGCCCAGTATAGCAAAACAAACGGCGTCGAAACTATGTAAGGAGGCTAACTCTTCAACGACTAGGCGAGCCTATCAAGGTTTAAAACAACTAAAACCAAAACATTCAGACCTGCACCAAACATCACACTCCAGAATATAGTAAAAAAGTACACAACTGAAAGCATACTAAGTATATATACAAATTCAAATACACATATTCTTTTGCTGCAAATCATCCATGAGCTGACCCACAAAGCAAATTGTTACAATAATAATATGTTAAAAATAAGGCTTGAAAATTACGAAACCACCCGTTATAAATAAAAACTACTCTACGGAGTTCCCTAATTATATCATCAATTCTTAATTGAAGTATTTGATAGTCATATTAGAAATAAATTTATCACGTTCCGTTCCGTTCCGTTAAATACCATTACCTATATGGGTATTGGTATTTTGCGGAACGAAACGGAACCAACAAAAAAAGTTATTTCGTTCATGGTTTACCCCATTTAAGTGACAAATATTTCCCCCAGAAAAAAACGCCCAACAGGTCGGCGCATGCATATTCTTGTGCTGCAAAACACTTATGAATTGACGATGACCCTAGCTGCAATGTTGTAAAATACGGCTTGAAAATTACGAAACCATCAGTTATGAATAAAAACTAATATACGGAATTCCATAATACCATAAATAAGCATAATTAAATTATTTTAATAGTGTCATTAAAATAAATCTATCCTGTTCCGTTCCGTTAAATACCATTACCTATATGGGGTATTTTGCGGAACGGAACGGAACCAACTTAAAAAATATCACATTCAACTGCAACTTCAGTATAACGACCTGCTTTTACTTTGTAAAACTGTTGATAAAAGTTTGCAACACCTTTGACAAAATTTTCCCATTAAAACGCTGTACAAATGGATGCATATTTCTGTACTATAAACCACCCATGGTGTACGTACAGCAATAATATTTCTTGTCAAAGGAAACGTTTTTGATTTAATCCAAGAAAATAAGTTGAATAAACTACATAGATATGCTTCCATAGTTATTATACAGATCTAATTCGGTTCCTGCGACATTTCTGCGGGTACATGTTTTAGTTGTGTTAAGGATTTAATAATTTTCGACTCGTATATTATTTAATCAAGTAAAATTAACACTGTCTTTTTTCAACTTACTTGATGAAAATATTTCATTACATATTTAAACAAAAAAATCACCGAAAATATGAAAAATGGAAAACCGTAAGGCCTAAAAAAAGTTACTTGTTTCCGCTAACGGCTCTGAAAAAAATAGGGTAGGTAGGTAGGCAAACTTTTTGTTTGTTTGTTTGTTTGGGCATCAGGCCTTCTTGTTAATATCCTCTTTTAAACATTATTCATTATGTAAAATTTATTTAAGTGTTACTATATTATAAAAGATGATTAAAAAGAGCATCTTTGTACTAGTTTCAGGGGTGTTAGCAGAATGAAACAGAACTCCTATAAAAAGGTTCAATTCCCTTCCAGAACTGTACGTTGCAAAGCAGACAGTCTTTTCTGACAGAGATTTATCACTTTGGATACATATAGAAATATAAATGTTTGGAACTTGTAAATTTAGTACGTGTATTATATGTTTCTGTAAAGAAATCTCATGAACTACAGTAAAAGTATAATAAGTCAGGCCATCAGATATATCTACATGGTATTACCCTTGGTTTCAGATATGTACAATGTTTTTTTCTCCCGTACTTTTGTAGAATGAACTGACTGTTATAAATTGTATTTCTCACAACCCCAAAAAGTATTTGTATGTAGTGAGTAAATGCATTAATACAATCTATGAATTGATATTATTATTAAAAAGAACAGAACTGAATTGTTGTTGAAGTGTTCTTGTTAGCTCACCTGAGCCAAACGCACAGGGTGAGCTATTTTGATCGCTCACCGTCGTCCGTCCGTCCACACTTTCCTTTAAACAGCACCTCCTCCTAAACCATCAGGCCAATTTCAATGAAACTTCACAGGGATGTTCCTTGTATCATCTTCTTAAAAAAGTGTTCAAAGAATTGAATTCCATATAGAACTCTGGTTGCCATGGCAACCGAAAGGAAAACTTTAAAAATATTTTTGTCCAAAACCGCAGGTCAAAGGGCTTTTATATTTAGTATGTTATTTATTTGTTGGGTTTAACGTCGCACCGACACAGTTATTGGTCATACATTCCAGCTTTGATGGCGGAGGAAGACCATAGGTGCCCCTCCATGCATTATTTCATCACGAGCGGGCACTTGGGTAGAACCATCGACCTTCCGTTAGCCAGCTGGATGGCTTCCTCACATGAAGTATTTAGTATGTAGCATCATCTAGTGGTCCTCTACGAAGGTTGTTCAAATTATATTGGTTCTCTACCAAGGTTGTTCAAATTGTTTCCCTAAGGTCAAATATTTCCCCGCCCTGAGGGTCACATGGTTTATATTGACTTATATAGGGAAAACTTTGAAAATCTTCTTGTCCAAAACCACAAGGCATAGAGCCTCAATATTTTCCTTGCGGCATCATCTAATGGTTCTCTATAAAGATTGTTCAAATTATGCCCCTGGGGTGAACAGAGGCCTCGTCCCGGAGGTCCCAAGTTTTACATAGACTTATATAGGAAAAAACTTTAAAAAAATTCTTGTCTGAAACCAAAAGACCTAGGCCTTTGATATTTAGTATGTAGCATTGCCTTTTGGTTCCCTACCAAAATTGTTCAAATTATGCCCTTGGGATGAAAAAAGGCCCCGCTCTGGAGGTCTCAAGTTTTACAGACCTATATAGGAAAAAAAAATCTTGTCTGAAAGCACAAGACCTAGGCCTTTGATGTTTGGTATGTAGCATTGCATTGTGGTTCTCCACTAAGATTGTTCAAATTATGCCCTAGTGGTGAAAAGGGGCCCCGCCCCAGGGGTCCCAAGTTTTACACAGACTTACATAGGAAAATACTTTTAAAAATCTTCTTGACTGAAATTTCAAGGCCTAGGCTTTTGATATTTAATATCTAGCATTGCCTAGTGGCTCTCTTACAAGATTGTTCAAGGTATGCCCCTGGGAAAAAAAGAGACCCCGTCCAGAGGGTCATATAGTAATCTTCAAGTAATGATTACATTTTACACATTATGATTTAACTTCTGGTGATGTTTATAACATATTCAGATTAGTCATTTATATATGAGAAGCAACTGACCTTTATTCCTGACTTGGTTCCGTTCCATTCCGCAAAGTTCCAATAGCTATATATAGGCAATGGTATTTTGCGGAACCGAACGGAACAAGAAATATTTTACTCGATGTGATTTCAGCTGGTACCAGAGACAACTAACTGACCAGTTTCAAGCACTATTTCTGCAACAAATACGTTTTGCAAGCATTGGCACCCATTCTCAGTTTCTAATTTTGTAGATAGTACATAGAATCAGAGTAACAAGTATACACCTACAGTCTGTAAGTGAAAAGAATAACGGTCTTGCTGTAATCTTCAAGTAATGATCACATCTGACACACTATGATTTAACTTCTGGTAATAAGTCAGTTCTACATTAGATGCAGCTGAGCTTTATTCCTAACTTGGTTCCGTTCCGTTCCGCAAAGTACCAATAGCTATATAGGTAATGGTATTTTGCGGAACGAAACGGAACAAGAAATATTTTACTTGATGTGATTTCAGCTTGTACCGTAGACAACCAACTGACTAGTTTCATGCACTGCTTCTGCAGCTCATACGTTTTGCAGGCACTGGCACTCATTCTCAGTTTCTAAATTTGTAGATAGTACATAGAATCCGAGTAACAAGTATACACCTACAATCTGTAAATGAAAAGAAGAATGATGTTGCTGTAATCTTCAAGTAATGATTACATCTGACACACTAAGATTTAACGTCTATTGATGTTTATAACATATTCAGATTAGTCAGTTCTACATTAGATGCAGCTGAGCTGTATTCCTGACTTGGTTCCGTTCCGTTCCGCAAAGTACCATTAGCTATATAGGTAATGGTATTTTGCGGAACGGAACGGAACAAGAAATATTTTACTTGATGTGATTTCAGCTTGTACGGAAGACAACCAACTGACTAGTCTTCAAGTAATGATTACATCTGACACATTATGATTTAACTTCTGGTGATGTTTATAACATATTCAGATTAGTCATTTATATATGAGATGCAACTGAGCTTAATTCCTGGCTTAGTTCCGTTCCGTTCCGCAAAGTACCAATAGCTATATAGGTAATGTTTTTTCCGGAACGGAACGGAACAAGAAATATTTTACTTGATGTGATTTCAGTTTGTACCACAGACAACCGACTGACTAGTTTCAAGCACTGCTTCTGCAACAAATACGTTTTGCAAGCATTGGCACCAATGCCCAGTTTCTAATTTTGTAGATAGTACATAGAATCAGAGTAACAAGTATACACCTACAATCTGTAAGTGAAAAGAAGAATGGTCTTGCTGTAATCTTCAAGTAATTATTACATCTGACACACTATGATTTAACTTCCGTTGATGTTTATAACATATTCAGATAAGTCTGTTCTACTTTAGATGCAGCTGAGCTTTATTCCTGACTTGGTTCCGTTCCTTTTCGCAAAGTACCAATAGCTATATAGGTAATGGTATTTTGCGGAACGGAACGGAACAAGAAATATTTTACTTGATGTGATTTCTGCTTGTACCACAGACAACCAACTGACTAGTTTCATGCACTGCTTCTGCAGCTCATCCGTTTTGCAAGCATTGGCACACATTCTCAGTTTCTTAATTTGTAGATAGTACATAGAATCCGAGTAACAAGTATACACCTACAATCTGTAAGTGAAAATAAGAACCGTCTTGCTGTAATCTTCAAGTAATGATTACATCTGACACATGATGATTTAACTTCTGGTGATGTTTATAACATATTCAGATTAGTCATTTCTACATTAGATGCAGCTGAGCTTCATTCCTGACTTGGTTCCGTTCCGTTCCGCAAAGTACCAATAGCTATATAGGTAATGGTATTTTGCGGAACGGAACAAGAAATATTTTACTTGATGTGATTTCAGCTTGTACCACAGACAACCAACTGACTAGTTCCATGCACTGCTTCTGCAGCTCATACGTTTTGCAAGCATTGGCACGCATTCTCAGTTTCAAATTCTGTAATAGAAGTTACAATTACAATGAATACAGCTACAATTAAACTGTAAGTGAAAAGAAGAACAGTTTTCATTTGTCACTAACATGCGACTAACCAGGACAATGAATCGAATGCAATAGGTTATTTTTTATCAGAGATGGTGGTCTGATTAGTTTGAAAGCATTGTTTTTTACATTTTGATTTTACCCCATGGGGTGCTCTTAACTTGTTCCGTTCAGTTCCGCAAAGTACCATTAGCCTAAGTGAGTAAATGCATTCATGCAGCTTTGTAGAACAAAATTTTCATCCTTTTAATGTCAAAACAGTGCGAATGCTTTTGATAATACATGTAGTGGTCGTAAAAATGGTTCAATATGTAAAAATGGTTGAATAAAACAATTAACAATTAATTAGATGATAAATAGAATTGAAAGAGCGATTTCATGCTCACAAAAGTACTAAAAGGGTCAAGTGACTGTTAATTTTCAGATTTATTTATCTTAGGACTTCTTGCATCATGGTGATAGTTTGCATTTCCACTACTGTCCATGAACAGGCTCAATCAAACCATGCCTGCAACATTTTCGTTTTTGTCTTGTTGTACTACCTGTGGAGTTTCCACTTTTCTATTTTAAAATGTCTACAAGTTTTCTATTGATCTTTGCCAGATTTATGGTGACATCTGGGAATATCTCCAGCACTGTGAGTATCTGAAAAACAAATAAAATTTACATTGTGACTGTAAGTGCCATCTGGATTTTCAAAATATTGCAGTTAAATTCTTTTCAATCAGTATAAAAGCTTCATTTTTTTTCCTCAGACTAACTAGGCAACAACTACAAGGTTTTATAGTGAAAATAATTAATTTATTTACTAAGTATTTTAACGATGCACTGAGACAATTATAGGTCATATGGTGATGTTTCCAGCATTGATGGTAGAAGAAGACTCCTGGAGCCCCACAGTACAGCATTTCATCATGAGCCGGTGTAATGAAGTATTTCGACCCCTATAGAATAATGACCCCCGGTCATTATTCTATAGAAACAGTGACCCCCCGGTCATAGTATTATGACCTCCAGATCATAGTACTATGACTCCCCCACGTGAAGTAAACTGAACCTCACGAAGAATATTGACTCCCATAAAAAAACCGACCCCCGGTCATTTGGTCAAATTTAGTGATAACTCATGTATCTAAGGCCTAATTGCTGCATTTTATGCCCCCACTCGGGGGAGGGGGGGATATAGATTTGCCCTTGTCCGTCCGTCCGTCCTTCCGTTTGACCATTAGCCCCAGATACCATCACTTGACACAGAAATCAGAGCATTCCGCAACGGGAAAAGGGATTCTATTTCTAGACGCTGTATCTTGGTGTATACATTTTTTCAGGAAAATAACAATTCACAATACGTTCACAAAACACACCAGTGTCAATAATCCCTGCAAACTTCGGTATGAAGTAATTCTTCAGAAGAAAACTGCACAAGAAACTGCTAGCATAGAACTTAGTATTAATAGAAGTTGCAATACTTAGCAGTGGCAGTAAAGTACGGTAGCGGCAACAATAGAAAGAAGTAGTAGTAGTAGTAGTAGTAGTAGTAGTAGTGGCAGTGGTAGTGGCAGTTGCAGCAGCAGCAGCAGCAACAGCAGCAGCAGCAGAGGAATAAGTGACAGCAACAACAGCAGCAGGAGAAGAAGAGGTAAATGTACAAGACGTATTAGTGGAAGCAGGTATAGTAGTAGCAGTTGTAGTAGTAGTAGTAGAAGTAGTAGTAGAAGAAGAAGAAGTACATGTAGTAATAGCAATAAAAGTAGCGGCACCAGTAGTAGTAGTACAATCAAAATGTTAACTATTGGCAATGGAGGGTATTAGAGTTGTATATCTAGTAAACTTGTCCGTTAGGTTTGGTGGGGATCACTTTTTAATAGATATTATCGTCGAAAGTCTTTTTTAGGAGCCGGTGTTTTACACGGAAAGAGTAACTTTTTTAAATAGAATAATGTCCGGGAATCAATATTGTATGAGAGTTCGAATGTAGTAATGTAACGTCAAAAGTTGCGACCCATGCTAAAATTCTTTGAAGAGATATAAATAAATGTAAAGTTCATGGTGACTATTCATTATATTTTCTTGAAAAAAGTATCAAAATAGACAGCAATAATTAGGCTGTAGTAAAGTATTAAAAAAGTTATCGTTTAATCACAGTAATATGGGAAAAAACACAAATTGCGTTAAAAAAAATGACGAAAAAGTGTAATACTATGTAATTTGTAACAATTTTTTAAACAAACAGTACCTTTAGGGATTTTTTTTTTACGTGACTGAAATTGCGGGAAATTTTGCATGCTTTGTTATTGAACGTGATAACGTTTGTGATGTAATTTTGAATACGTTAAAAAAACAAGATGGATGTGTTTTCCGCGACCGTTAAGTTATGTAGTTTTCACTTAAAATAATACAAAATCAAGGCATGTTGAGCTAAAAATTGCTGAGAAAAATTTATTATCTGATAAAATCTAACTATTTTCAGATTATTTTACTTCGCTGTTTTCACAGAATCTGTATAAGCAACGCTAAGCTAAAAATTACTCTTTTCTTTGTTTGTAGTTACAGGAAAACAAGTTCTTAAAATTGTCACGTTTCCAAATATTAATCATATAGAAAATTAACCATGTTTTGTAGACTTCAATAACAAAAAAACTATTTTCTTTTTTTTTGTATTTTAACAAGTTTGATCAATTTCGCTTACTTTTCTCTGTAAAATGACAGTCTAATTTTGAAAATGCTTGCAAAGATGATATTTTTATTTACAGATGAATGAGTTCTTAAAATTGTCACACTTTAAAAAAACTAACGTCAAAAGAAAATAACGTCAAGATGCGTTTTATTCTGTCTTCTTTTTATTCAGTAACGGCAAAATAAAATGAATATACCTACAATGATAGAAAGGTATGCCATTTGTTTAAAAAAAGTGTTTTTTACAGAGAACCATAAAAATTGATGTATATTTCAGATTATTACCGCGGTCTATTCTATCCGAAAACAGGATCTCTATCATATAAGATGATAATGAAAAACGCGCACTTATTCATGCAAGTTTAATAATGTGTGTTGTTAAAAGAAATTTATTGCAAACACTCTATTTCGTTACCGGTTTTTTTACACGAAACCATTCTTGACATTGTGGATGAAATCTCACAGTTATAAAGAAATACAAACTTACGAGTGAGAACAAATGTTCTTTCACATTCAGATGTTATAATAAAAGGGAATATCTGTACAGTTAAAATGTTTTTATTACATTTAAATGTACGCTTTAATATAAGTATGCATTGTTTTTATACTATAACATGAAATAAAAATATGCCTGAAATGAAATAATAGCATTTAGACGTCCCGTTTTTATCATGTTTAAACTACTGTTTTTTTCATGATTTTGACGTCGTTTTTATGTTACACTAATGGGTTGCAACTTTTGACGTTACGTCAGTGATTTCGGCAGTGAGTATTTTACATGGAAGGAGTCACTTTTTCTATAGAATAATAACCGGGGTCGTTATTCTATGAGATTCGAAGGGAGTCATCTTTAGGGAGTCAGTATTTTACTTGGAGGGGTCAGTTTTTCAAAGGGAGTCAGTTTTTATAAGGGGAGTCAATATTTTACAGGAAAGGAGTCACATTTTCTATAGAATAATGACCGGGGGTCGTTATTCTATGGGGGTCGAAATACTTCATTACACCGGCACTTGAGTAGAACCATCAACCTTCCGTAAGCAACCTGGATGGCTTCCTCACATGAAGAATTCAACGCCCCAACGACGCTCTAAATCACATTGATGAGGGGCAAGTGATTTGAAGTGAGCTACATTGACCACACGGCCACGGAAGCCTAGTGAAAATATAAAGAAACTAGAGCTGCTTTTGAGAAAAGCGAATGTCTCCAACAACTGCCTAATCATCTAAATAGTAAGTCAGTCTTTATATACTGTTTACTCACTACAATTCAAGGACCGCAACTCCAAAATGCCTGAACCAATTTGGCTAGTTATCGAACTTGGCGAATGTCTTATGGTCAAACACATTTTGTTTAAGTTTGGTGAAGATCGGATGAGAAATGTTCGACTTAGAGTGCAGACAAGACTAAAAAGGCCGATTTTTCGTTAATTCAAGGGCCGTTACTCCAAAATGCCTGAACCGATTTGGCTAGTTATCGAACTTGGCCAAGGTCTTATGGTCAAACACATTTTGTTCAAGGTTGGTGAAGATCGGATGAGAAATGTTTGACTTTGAGTGCGGACAAGCTTTGTGACAGACAGACACACACACAGACTGGAGTGAATCAATATGTCTCCCATACCACTGTGTGGTGGGAGACATAATAAATTTTATTCAGATGACGACTATCGTGCTTGTTTTTCTCATTTGGCACATGTACCTACACAAGCGGAAACACAATTTAACACTATAAATCAGATATCAAAATGCTGTAATAATTACAAAATTGGTGTTAAATATTTCTTAGAAAACGTTTTAACGTAAATAAATGAGCCTGAAA
The DNA here is from genome assembly GCF_021730395.1 of Mercenaria mercenaria. Classification (NCBI taxonomy): domain Eukaryota; kingdom Metazoa; phylum Mollusca; class Bivalvia; order Venerida; family Veneridae; genus Mercenaria; species Mercenaria mercenaria. Next base: position 40,043,829 of record NC_069377.1, on the reverse strand, counting down.
TTTTTTAGTTACATGTTGAAGATCATGTTCAAGGTAAATTAACTAAATTTGAAATTTTAAGATTGTGGATAAATTTTAAGAAGACTGAGGGAAATACTCAAACTTTTGTTTGCTACAGCCTGTATTCAGAGGCAAATTCAAGTAAACAAAATTGATGTGCACTTAAAAAAGGAAATTAATAGAATGTATCTTTAAGGATAATGTTTATAATTCATACTGTAACTTTGTTCAGCTTACCGGTAGTTTGGTAAAGCCTTTTTACTGTTGCAGATCTTCAAGACTTTCTTCTTCACTAAACAAGGCCCTACACAAGTTGTTTTTTTTTTAGCATTGCCTACTCCTGCCTCGCCTTTCTTCACAAATTGGCACCTGTTTATGAGTTGTTCCTGAAATTAATAATATTAAAATTGTTGAACACATTATCACCCATCAAAATCAAACATTTTATGTAAAAAATATGACCTGGTGAGACACTGCACTGTGGTCATCAAGCAGTAATTCAACAAAATTCAGTCATTAATGTCTCTCCATAAAGATTACTGTGTTATCAACAAAGATTGGCTCATGTCAGTGGTATCACTGATTTCATTTGCATTGCTCATGAAAAAAAAAATCGAAGTTCAACTTTACCATTATTGTTTAGGCCTTTCAAAAGGGAAGAAAAATCTAAGTCAAAGTTTACGCCTCTTTCTACAAGTTAGAAAATTTCAAAGTCAAACTTTACGCCTCTCACTAAGAAACAAAAATTTTAAGTCAAACTTTACGCCTCTGTTTGTCTTACATGAATAGGTTACGCCTGGTTTGTTAATGATTACGCCTGGTTTTTCTGCGATTTACGCCCGTAAGTAGAATAGAATTACGTGTCCTGCTCCTTTACGCCTTGTTCTTGTCACGTAATGTTCAACCAATTACGCCTGGTTTACGCCTCAAAACCAGGCGTATTACGCCTCATTACTTCGTACGGGCAGGAATGATTGTTTGAACCCCATTCAAAGATATGAATTGTTCCCTTGATGTATTGTTTTGTTGCTTAAGTAAAGACATGAATAAATTCATTGAAAGTGTTTATTGTTGTCATTCTCACCATTCTCGTGGAAGTCATGCATTTTACATCTTGTTACGAACAGGACATTCATAATTTCAGCTAGTACGCTGTTCCGACCTTAGGGCTGTTCAGTTCTAAGGGGTGATATAGACCTGTAGTGGAAATACTTTATTAATAACTCATTCAACCAGCCCGTACCGCCTGTTGCTTAGTGAAGTTGATTACTAGACATTTATCTTCCAGCACTAGTTGAAACGAATTTTTCTCTTAACCGGATATGGAAGTTGTGCCAGATTCTCGGCCATATACGCGTAGTATGCGGAATAGCGGTAACCACGAGTGAAAATGTAAGATATGGTGTTCATGAATGAAAGACATTTTGATATTGCATGTAAAACAAACAAATCGTCTTTTTATATATGTAATAAATATCTATCTTTGTTTCTCAGTTATGTACATCATTTTATACTAAAAGAAAAGCATCATTTTTATTTCTTTCTTCTTCTAATATTTGAAGAATAACTTATGCAGGAAAAGGAATCTATCAATGGTTATAAATTGAAATATACGGCTCCCGGGTAATCGACAAAGCCTCGTTACCGCCTCTCATAGCCATAAAAGGGACCGAGCAAACCCATTTTTACAAAATTAAGAAAAGCTGCAGAGCAAGTTTGGTGAAAATTTAGCGATTTACGAGAAGCAATTTAAACGACCAAGCGGAACTATTTGAATAAAACTGAAAGAAGAATACTTCTGACCGAGTATGGTGAAGATTCATCCTGTGGCTTATGGAAAGTTAATATGATTTTGGTTCTGGTGAACTGAAAACGACCGCATATTGAAACAGACTCTGACGGCGCGCATTGTGAGAACTCTTCTCGCCGTTCATTCACATCTAACATAGCATATTCATGATTCCTTCTTATTCAATCTACTGATCTCAGGTAGCCCTTCATTTTTCATCGAAAACAGAAAACAGAACTCTCGGAATTATAAACGGTGGACCACAAGTTGTCATGAATTGTGAGAACTCTTCTCGCGGTTCATTCACATCTAACATAGCATATTCATGATTCCTTCTTATTCAATCTACTGATCTCAGGTAGCCCTTCATTTTTCATCGAAAACAGAACTCTCGGAATTATAAACGGTAGACCACAAGTTGTCATGGATATCTACCCATTGAAGTTTAAAGGACAGCACACGCACACAAACTATTATACATAACCCTTTTCTTCTATCATCCATGTAAGTGCATTGCACCCCGTACTCTGAAAATTTCTAGGGATCATTCTTTGAACTGATGTTTCAAAGATGAAGTGTTGACGAATTCTGCCCCTGTGAACTTGACCTTTGATCGAAAGACCCTAAAATCAATAGGAGTCATCTACTTGGCATGTCCAATCATCCTCCAAAGTTTCACTATTCTGGATCAGATTGTTCTTACCTTATTGATCGAAAAAGGTTTTCCATGTTCAGACCCCTGTGATCTTGACTTTTGATGCAGTGACTTCTACTCTAAATGAAGTTTGAAGGTTCCAGCTCAGATGATTCTCCGGTTGATCGGAAATGAAGTGTGACTGACGGATGGACGGACGGACAGGGCAAAACAAAACGTCTCAACCACTATGGAGACATAATCTATCTGTTTTGAACTGCAGTTATTTCAAAATAACAGCACATTTATCTAGACTTGGTGTACCCGGTTTCGCACACATTTGCAACATAAACGTATGTCAAAAATTACAATTTAAAATATAGTTTTAATATCAAATTAAGAACAAACTTCTTTCATTAAAAAATAGTTTTTAAACCGGTTAAATTTCATGACGTCATGGAGAAAGAAGCGCTTGAATACAAAACCTTAATGGAGAACATATTCTTTCTTAAAGTACCCGGTTTTGCACACCTCGGTTTTGGAAAAAAAATATCTTTTTTTAAATGTGTTATCTTATTAAAATTGAACCTGATTACTTACTAATAAACACTTGAAGTCCACAATATCTCATGCAATCACATGAAGACGTCTAAATAAATCAGGTGGGACGATAGCAAATACAATTTTAAGAAAGCATCAACTCTTTTTTTAACATTCTTCAATAACATTTTATTTAGAACAAAATAATATGCAACATCTACTTGTATTTGGTATATAAACAGTATATTTCTGCAATATAAACTTTGTTTAACTTTTTAACATGGTAAACTTGCACAACAGGCTAGCAGCATTACTTTAAAGTCTATGTTATAATAACATAATTATATTGTATATAATCATATATTCAAGAAATGCTTTCTTCCAAACCAATGCAATACTTACGGAAAAGAAAACATAATTTGATAAGCAATTGTCCGACATAAAAACATGTTAGGAAATACATCCCTATCCCAACATCAATATGTTTATTAGTTTCATACTATAAACTGGAGTAGAGTCATTCTTCTTGTTAGCAGGTATTGAAATTGTAAGCAATTGTCCGACATAAAAACATTTCAGGAAATACATCTCTATCCCAACTAAAATATGTTTATTAGTTTCATACTATAAACTGGAGTAGAGTCATTCTTCTTGTTAGCAGGTATTGAAATTGTAAGCAATTGTCCGACATAAAAACATGTTAGGAAATACATCCCTATACAAACTAAAATATGTTTATTAGTTTCATACTATAAACTGGAGTAGAGTAATTCTTCTTGTTAGCAGGTATTGCAGAACCATTTCACTGGCATCAATCAATTGCTGTTGGTTATAACCTACACATTCGTAATGAACCCATCTATCGCAGTTGTCGCTCCCAATCCAAGTCATGTCATTACTTCCAGTCATACAAACTTCACAAATCGCCACAAGTATGTCCATTATCAGCCTTACTCTTCATTATTGTAGCCGAAATTATGGCAATTAAAATCCGTAAAAGTAAAGATATAAATGGAACTGCAATTAATGATAAAGAAATTAGACACTTGAAAATTACTCAACTAGCAGATGATACTACACTTCTTGAAAGACAAGTCAGAAATTCCCTTTGCAATTCAAATTATCGATGAGTTCGGTGTATATTCTGGTCTAAAACTGAATAAATCAAAAACTGAAGGTTTAAGGATTGGAAAACTTAAGAATAATGAAAGTACAAAAGAATTTGACATCAAATTTACAAATAAATCTGTCAAAACACTAGGTATAATCTTTGAAAATAACAGACAGGAGTGTGTTAAACTTAACTAGGAAAATGAAATATTGCAATGTCAATCACCTTTTAATAATTGGAGCAAAAGAAATCTGACAATCTATGGCAAAATTCTTGTAATCAAGTCTAGATTTACCAAAATTTACATATCTAATTCAAAATTTAGAAACTCCTAAAGATGTTCTAAGTAAGATTAATGTACTCTTCTTCGAATTTCTTTGGGATGGTAAAAATAATAAGATCAGGCGAAACATTACTATTGGGCATAAATCTGACGGGGGACTCGACATGATAGATATAAACATATTCTCAAAAACAATGAAAATAAAATGCGTACACAATATTTTATCACAAGAAAACGCGAATTGGAAAGTTATACCACAGTTTTTCTGAAATCAATATGGAGAGAATTTTCTCATCTTTTTCATGAACTTAGATTCCTATAAGTCACTACCATGTACTAAATACACCTTGCCTAACTTTTATAAAACACTTATAGATGTATGGATTGAATTCAATAGAAGCAAAATCGATATAACTAAATAAGAATCTTTTCAAGAAACACGGGGGCAATCGTTTCATAAAATATAGCGGCAAATGTCTTATATTTAAGTCAAGGATAGACTACAAGATCATTTTCGTTAATGATATTATCTCAAATACTGGAGAAACTGATGTTAATAAAATATTAACTCTTCTCAGATCTAAGCATAACTTGATAGCAGAAACTCAAATCATTAAGAAGGCAATATCAAATTCATGGAAAACGAAACTAAAATAAAGAGATTCGTACTCAACATGGGTAAAGACAGAATTAGCTTTATTTATTGCACCTAATACACCTTTCAAAGATACGACAAATAAAATCATATATGATATACTTCTAAAAAGAAAATTTGAACGTCCATATATCCATAAATACTGGGAACAGCAGTTTGGTAAACACATTATGTGGAGTTCCTTCTATTATGTTTTAAATAAAGTCACTTTAGACAACAAAATAAAACAATTTAAGTACAAACTTATCCAACGTATTGTTGCTACAAATCTGAATTTATTTGCTTGGAATATATTTGATAATCCGTTTTTTAAACACTGTAACTGTATTGAGGATTATTCGCATTTTTTCCTAGACTGCAGATATCTGATAAATTTCTGGACAATCGTTTCTAACGTCTTCAAAAAATGTGGTCTTCGAGATCTTTTAAAAACTTAGAAAGTATCGTCATTGGTTATAAAATTGAACTTAAAGAGTATCAAGGCGTAAAATTATTATTAAATACCATTTCATATTGTATATATGAAACCTACTTTATAAGAAATAGACGAACGAAGTAATGTCTTATACAATAATATTATTGTTCTAATAGACTATTTAGAAAAAAGAAATTCAAGACTACCTATTTTGAAAACCTTTTTGAAATACATGTAATGTAACAAATGTGTCACACATTCTATACATGTATATTTTTCATTTACACAGCTTTTCATATTGTATATGTTAATTTGAAAAATAAATGAGTCGTTCTACAGTTGTAAGACGATTCCAAAAAGAAAAAAGAACTTCACAAATCGTTTCAACTACTTTTATCTCCCAATTCACCATTATATGCCCTACAATTTTTTGATTTCTACACAGGTAAGTACGCGTGCTGCGTCTAATTTTCTTTTGGATGACATTTTGTTTGCATTTTGAGTAGGAGGTTTAACAAGTATAGATTGCAACTCGCCTGGAATATGCTCAGTTTAACAAGACTATTTTCAGTCTTAGCATGGCCACATTCAACAAATTTTTCTGACTGACTGTTAACAATTGCTTTCTTAACAGACTTAGTACTACCAGAAAAGGTAGGAACCATCCTATTCTGGTCATAAGGACATATTCCAACTTAGGAAAATGCAGATGAAATAGATCTAGAACGGCCAGAAATCTTATTCATGGCAATATGTAGAAGGTTTGGAAACTTGTGTCTTGGTATACTTTTTATACCTGTATAACCAAGCCCTACACTGAAATTGGTGACATATTCTTTCAACAGAAGGTAATACTCAACATCAAGAGGTTGCAGTATGTGGGTCGAATGAGCAGGTAAGCAAAGCAACTCAATCTGGTCTTCTTGGGCAAAGTCAATTATTTTTTATCTAGATGGATTATGTGATTGTCCATAATGACCAAAATAGGACGAAGCCTGCCACTTTGTTTGGCAAAGCATTTCTTGAACAAGGAAACAAATATTTCAGTACTAACATAACCACTGTCTGTACAATCAAAGCTCCAATTGTCAGGTATTCCAACTGTAAAGCTGTTTCTCGGGAGGTTCTTAGAGAAGCTGAAGTGGGGCAAGAGTTTTGCCATCTGCAGATATAGCTAACTGCAAGGTTGTGTGGCCATTGACTGATACAACTGGTTGATAAGGATGTTTATTGCCTTTCAAAACAACAATTTTTTCTCTTCCTTGCAGTTTGGAGGAAAACCCAGTTTCATAAAAGTTAAATACACGAGCAGGGTCATTTTTTGTCTAGTAACTGGTAAAACCCTTCAATCTGCCCTGGTTTCATATCAAACCTGACTTGCTCTAAACTTTGTTGCTTTCTAAGTGATAGTTCTTTGTGTCATTTTAGAAAATTTCTCAGTCATTTGTTGCTTTGACCTTTGTCTAAATTAAATAGACATGGGCGTCCTAATTTTAGGATTATGCCATTTGCAAGTTTACGAATGACTTTTCTAGTTATTGAAATCCCCTGTCTCCGATATACTGCACATAATTGGAAAGAGCACTCTCTTCGTTTTCAGTAAGAGCATACCGGTATTTCCTACCACGATGTACGATTTTGTTTTCGTATCTGCCTCTAGCATGATATTTTATGGTAGAAACTGATACATTTGTAATTGCTGCTGCCTCTCTTTACTTTTAAAGCAGCTAAGTCTAAGTCCTCCTTGTTATATTTCCTTGGCATTTTGACCTGAAGATATGACATATAAATAAGCAATTTAGCATCTGAAAGCCAAATAATCATACAGGCAGTTAGTAGCAGTTAGTATTTGTCACAGAAAGAGGTCTCTGCTAAAATCTACTAGGTTAAATTTTGGAACAAGTGGAACAACAATGAATCAAGTTTCGTTTATTTTGACAGTTCTAAGTTGGGAGAATAAGGATCAATGGAGTTTTACGTAAACTTATTATAAGTTTCTATATTTTTGTGTTAACTTTCCAAAACAAGAAACCCTTTTCTTCAGTTAAGATGTATTTTCATTGAATTATTTTGGCTTACGCACCGGTAAATTGGTTTTAATTCCGTACTCACTGGCCTGTGACCATTTTGTTTTTGTTTCGGCTGCAGCTTTTAAAGCGAGGCTCGCGTGCAAAGAAGACGGCACGCGGTCAGCTACCAATAGGAAGCTGTCCTCGATCAATTAATTAACAAAACATCATTGTTTTTATTGAAAATAACTTTTTCATTTTCAGCAGGTGTGCGAAACTGCGTCCTGTGCGAAACCGGGTACACCGACTCTACTTGGACCTGCAGGCAATTAAATACAATTGCCACCTTATCTACCTGGGTCTGTAGGGTTATTTAAAAAAAATTAGCCAATTAATCTATTTGGAACTGTAGGTTTTGTTTAATTTTGTAACGAGTCTCTTGTATTCCCAACAGTCACTCAACGCTCTTTACGTGTACCTTCTGCAAATATTTCATAATTTATATCGACTTTCAAAATGCAAGTTTAAAGGTATATGTCAGTATTTTCAGGAGTTATTTTTCTTTTTCTAATACTACTAGTTTTTTTTTAAGATATTGGATTAAACGTTTGGTCAGTTTAGAAAATTAGTATAGAAAGTGTGATTGACAAATAGAACACAAAACGTTTTCTGGAACTACAAGTGCCATAATGTCAGTCAGTACTTTGATTTTATTTTCAGAACTCGATGCTCGTGTTCTTGGTCTCGAAGCGACCGCGTGTGTTATGATGATGGTAGCTTTAGCGATGACTATATTTGGGATCTGGTTAGAATGTCAGAATCATGAGGATGGCGATGAGGAGGAAAGCGAATTCGCTAACCTTGTAGTGGTCTGCGGCCTAATATTTGCAGGCGCAGGTATATACAGAGGATATTTGTTTGTTTCAGTGTAAGATTGAAATATCTTTCGAGAGTGAACACCAGATGCAATATTTTCACAAGTGACATAGCCACGAGTGGAAATGTAAGATATAGTGTTCAAGAGTGAAATATATTTTGATCTTACATTAAAAACAAACAGATTTTCTTTTCATTTCATGTTTTGACTAAATACCCATTTCATAGCTTCCTACCAGCGAAAAATAAATTTGATATTTTTCACTGTGAAAACACCGGATATATTTCATTTTAATATTTCTATATTTCACTGGAAAACATGTAATAGAAATAAAATGTTTCGTACGTGTACCTGTGCATAATCATCCTTACATGTATAATTAAGAGAAAGTTATTGATACGACTATCCAAAATTACCGGACACGTACATGTGTGATATAATTTAACATCAGGTCATTATTTTGGTCAACGTCAAAAGTACATGTCTTCGTGTTTCAGGAATCCTTAGTTTCGTTGGATGTATGATTATAGTGAGCAACTTCTCAGCATCACAGCTAGGATGGTCATTTTACCTGTGCCTCGTTTCTGGAAGTTTCATTATTCTATTGATAGTTCTACTTTTGATATATGTTTTAAAAGAAGTTGTAGAATGCATATATTACAGATAAGAAGATATCAAGAAAGTTTTTGAAATACGATGTCACGTTTAAATGATAAGTTATACATGTTTCTGTGTACTCATATGTTGCATTGATGAAATGATGTCTTGTTCTGTTCTGTTCTCTTCCGTTCTGTTCTAACTGGTCACAGGAATGTATGTTTGAACCCCATTCAAAGATATGAATTGTTCTCTTGATGTATTGTTTTTTTGCTTAATTAAAGAAATGAATTAATTCATTGAAAGTGTTTATTGTTGTCATTCTCAAGATTATACTCTATTAATAACTCATTCAACCGGCCCGTACCGCCTGTGTCTTGGTGAAGTTGATTACTAGACATTTATCTTCCATCACTAGTTGAAACGAACTGTCTCTTAATCGATTATGGAAACTGTGCCAAATTCTCGGCTGCACGCGTATATGCGGAATAGCGGTAGCCACGAGTGAAAATGTAAGATATGGTGTGCGTGAGTGAAAGACATTTTGATATTGCATGTAAAACAAATAAATCGTCTTTTTATTTATGTAATAAATATCTATCTTTTTCTCAGCTATGCACATCATTTTATATTAAAAACAAAACGCCATTTTAAAAAGTACATAGCCATTGTATCAGGATTACAAGATACAATATACAATACAAACATGCAGACTTTTTTGGAATGTATGACTACCATTAAAGATGGCATGTTCCTATAATCTACGCACTGGGGCGTAAGATAGCTCACGTGCTTAAGTTTATGAACGAAGGTGTAAATTCATTCGCTACTATAATTAAAGAGTGCTTAAAAGGAAAACATTTTTCTTATTTCTTTCTTCTAATATTTGAAGAAAACGTTATGCAGGAAAAGGAATCTATCACTGGTTTTAGTAATGGATAGAAATATCCGGCTCCTAAACAGTTAAGATTCTAATAACCATAAAAGGGACCGAGCAAAAACCCATTTTTACAAAATTAACAAAAGCTGCAAAGCAAGCTTGGTGAAAATATATTAAGCGATTTACGAGAAGCCATTTAAAGGACCAAACGGAACCATTTAAATAAAACTGAAAGAGGAATGCTTCTGACCGAGTATGATGAAGATTCATCATGTCGTTTATGGGAAGTTAAAGTGATTTTGGTTCAGGTGAGCTAAAAACGACCGCATACTGAAACAGATTCAGACGGCGCGGAATATGAGAACTCTTCTCGCCGTTCATTCACATCTAACAAAGCATATTCATGATTCCTTCTTATTCAATCTACTGATCTCAGGTAGCTCTTAATTTTTCATCGGAAACAGAAATCTCGGAATTACAGTTGGTGGACCAAAATCTATTATGGATATCTACCCGTTGAAGTTGAAAGGGCAGCACACGCACACAATCTACTAGACATAATACCTTTCTTCTACCATCCATGTAAGAGCATTGCGCCCCGTACTCTGAAAAGTTCTAAGGGTCATTCTTTGAACCGATGTTTCTAGGTCAGTTATCGAAAACGGAAATTGTGCAAGGGTTTACTAACCAACATGACACTGCAGCTGGACACACCAAAATTAAACGACCAGGCGTAGAAATCAGTATGGTTACTATGATTCTTACTTTTAAATTTCTGTGCAGACGATAGATATTTGCGTACTCTAACTTGTTGTACAAAGTATAACTGATCCGATTTCATCTATACTTAAAGTGATACAAACATGAACAAAACAGGAAACATAACCACTTGTTTACTTATTAACTGAGATATATTGAAATCAACAATTATTGAAATAGATTGTAACTATTTTTAAAGATTGTGTAAACCCTACTTTTTAAAGTTCATACGGATGTTATGAAAACGAAATCATTCAAATACTATTTACAGTGGAATAACTTTTTTAATTCTATAAAGCTACAAGATGGGCAGCGCTATAATCATTTGTGCTGAACTTGTTTTATGTTGTCTTATTTTTCCGACATTAATCTTACAGACGGTAGGGCTGTTTACGGCACACTGGGTCTCAAACTCAACCTGTGATTCCATTGGTGTAATATACAGCTGTTGTTCTGGACAGGATAATAACACTTGTAAAAATACTAATGGTGGAGATGGTAAGTTCTGTATCGTTACACGATTATAATAAGAAACTTCTATACATTACAATTAATGTAACAATTACATGCATCTTACACCATTCCAATTCAAAATGATATTGTGTCTGTTTTTAAGAACACCTTTAAACATAAATATTCTAGTTATATTTACCGAGAGCTTTATTTCCTGAAGAATAGCCAAGTTATCTAACTTGGATGTAAGCATTTAAAAAAACAATAGCAAACTAGAAAATGCTTTTGTAGATAAAACGCATGTCTCCCATAAAGCATAGTAGTAATAGGCAAGAAGTCAATAGGGGACAGGAGAGAAAATCAAATAGACACTTATGGTTGACTTAGTGACTGAAATGCAAGAGGGAATGTCCACTGTCAGCATGTCCAGTCATACTGAAGCTTCAATGTTCTTGGTCAAGTGGTTCTAAAGTTATTGCCTGGAAACGGCTTTCCTTGTTCACGCCCCTGTGGCCTTGACCTTTGACTGAAAGACCCCAAAATCAATAGGGGATATTTATTTTGTATGTGAAATCATCCAATAAAGTTTCAATATTCAAGGTCAAGTGGTTCTCAAGTTATTGATCAGAAACGGTTTTCAATGTTTAGGACCCTGTGACCTTGACCTTTGATGGAGTGACCCCAGAAACAAAAGGGGTCGTCTACTTAATAAGCCCTATCATCGTATGAAGTTTTAAGGTTCTAGCTCAAAAGATTCTCCAGTTTTTGATCTGAAATGAAGCCTGACGGATTCTGCCCCTGTGACATTGACCTTTGATCGAAAGATAAAAAGATCAATAGGAGTCATGTACTTGGAATGTTCAATCATCCTACAAAGTTTCAATATTCTAAGTCAAGTGGTTCTCACCCTATTGATCGGACTCAGGCCCATGTTACCTTGACCTTTGATGGAGTGACTCCAAAAACAATAGGGACCGTCTACTCTAAAGCCCTACCACCCTATGAAGTTTGAATGTTCTACCTCAAATGATTTTCCAGTTATTGATCGCAAATGAAGTGTGACTGACGGACGGACAGGGCAAAAACAAAATGTCTCCTCCACTATTGGGGCAGACATAATCTATCTGCTTGGAACTGCCGTTATTTCAAAATAACATCAAATTTATTTACTTGGACCTGCATGCATTTAAATACAATTGCCACCTTATCTACCTGTATCTGAAGGTGTTTTTTTAAACAGCCAGTAAATCTTCGTGGAACTGTGGGTTTTGTTTAATTTTGTGAACGAGTCTCTACTCTCAACCCTCTTTACGTACCTTCTGCAAATGTTTCATTATTTATAAGGATTTTCAAACTCCTATATCTGAACGACAACTTTAAAGGTGGGTGTCAATATTTTCAGGAGTTATTTTTCTAATACTACCAGATATTGAATTAAACTTTTGGTCAGTACAGAAAATTAGTAAAGAAAGTGTGATTGACAAATAAAACACAAAAGATGTTCTGCAACTATAAATGCCATAATGTCTGTGTTTCAGTTCTTTGATTTTTATGTTCAGAACTCGATGCTCGTGTTCTTGGTCTCGAGGTGACCGCGTGTGCTATGATGATGGTAGCTTTAGCGATGACTATATTTGGGATCTGGTTTGAATGCCAGGATGACGAGGATGAGGACAGTGAATGCGCTAACCTTGTAGTGGTCTGCGGCCTAATATTTGCGGGCGCAGGTATATACAGAGGATATTTGTTTGTTTCAGTGTAAGATTGAAATAACTTTCGAGAGTGAACACCTGATGCAATATTTTCACAAGTGGCATATGGTGTTCATGAGTAAAAGATATTTTGATATATTTTGATCTTCCATTTAAAACAAACAATTGTTCTTTTTATTTCATGTTTTGACTAAATTTACTCATTTCATACTTGCCTACCTGTGAAAAATTTATCTGATATTTTAGACTATGAAAATACCAGATATATTTTATTCTAATATCTCTACAATTCACTGAAAAAACATGTGATAGAAATAAAATGTTTCGTACGTATACCTGTACATTATCATATTTTCATGTATAATTAAGAGAGTACGAAATCCTTATTGAGTTACCGGACACGTGCTTGTATGATATAATTTAACGTCAAGACATTATTTTGGTCAAAGTAAAAAGTACATAGGGGTAATTCAAGTTGCAAAGTCAATTTATTCTATGAAATTGGCAGTGTGTTTAAATTGAGCGCGAACGCCCTTGTCGCACAAAATATCATTCAATGTCCAAATTTTGAGCGAATTATAATGTGTCTTTGTAGTTTTTGTTACTTTCATACACTCAAAAGGATCCTGTTTTTATGTCTTCGTGTTTCAGGAATCCTGAGTTTCGTTGGATGTATGATTATAGTGGGCAACTTCTCGCCATCACAGCTAGGATGGTCATTTTACCTGTGCCTCGTTTCCGGAAGTTTCATCATTCTATTGATAGTTCTACTTTTGATATATGTTTTAAAAGAATTTGTAGGCTGCATATATAGATAAGAAGATATCAAGAAAGCACTACTGGTTTCAGACCAGTTTCCGATAAAAAATGAGGGTTTTCATTATATTTATTTTTAAATACAAATTGTTTACAAAAGTAATCTACAAATCGTTAAACCCTAGTCTTTACCCTTTGCAAGGATGTAAACAATACCGGCCTTATTTGCGCATGCGTCCAAAAACAGGGGCTCCGAAAGGGCAGTCTAATTAACGTTAATTGGTTTATCTACAGTACCAGTTTCCGATAAATGGTTTTTTAAGCAGCTTTAGAATTGTTTTGACTGAAAATCTTTTATAATTTTGATTTTAAATTATGTAATTAACCTTAACTACTTTTTCCCATAAATCGTACAGGGTGTGGCTACCTTCCGTTCCGTTACGTACGGTACCGTACAGCACCTGTACAATCATATTATGCAACACTTCAGACAAGCACCTTTCACATCGTGTATTTGTCTAGCTTTGTAAACAGTAGTTTATTTGATTACTGTATACATTGTACCCCCGGTATATGGGAGTTTTATATTGATTTTAAGTCCTTAAGCTGTGTTATATAGATTTTAAAAAAGTAATAAAAAAAGATAAAAGTTTCAGCCGAGGCTGGGATTCGAACCCACGTCATCTTACACCTGAAGCGAGCGCTCTACCTTGTTACTAAATACCCATGTGATGCAACAGCAGTATATATTTCTAAAAGATTTTATCAATTATAAAGGAGAGTAAATTCTACAACGGAGTGCAATTCATAAGTCAGATTACCTCCCTGGAATAGGACAAACATGGGTTTGTCTTCGTAGCAATGCGTGAATGTGGAATCCCTCAGATGTAAACTAAACATGAAAGTTGGTTGCTTAATAAAGAGGTAAATTTCTCTGTAAACTTTCATGATGAACGCAATTCTGATGTTGCTTGTGAACACCTTCAACTATAGTACCTTATGAGTACATAAGGAAATTCGATAATTCGATACTTACTGTTCGGGTACTGTACGACCAGTACATCGATTTGTTCGATTATTTGTTTCAATGTTATTCAAGTACAAATAACAACTATATAGACATAAAATTTATCTTATTTAGATATTATTCTGATTAAAATCCAATCCGATTTTATTACTATTCATATGATGTAAAAACTCTGTAATTTTTTATTAGTAACCAGTTGTCTCACAACTTTCCTTCATCCTTTCGCATAGTATTTAAGTTTAAATAACAAACTTCGTTTCTTACCCCTATACAAGCCTAGTAACGACTTTACCGTTACAAATATACGAATCCAAGTACTAAATAGATGCAAAAATAATCCAATTATATATTTTTTGTATGGTGCCCACCAGTAACCAATATTGGCGACTCCTCCAGAAGACTGTTAGTAATGTTGGTCGGAGGATAGTGCAAGATACAGACGACGCTCCAATACCAGAAGCTTCCCTGTATTTTTAAGCATGCCAAGTGTAAAGAAACCATACACGGGACTCTTTTCCCAGACTTAGTAATTTTTAGTTGCAGGAGCGGGGGCTCGAACGCACGACCCCTGGTTTCGTTGTTAGACAGTGTTACTACTGTACCACTGCGTCTGCTCTAATAATTGTATAGATATTGGATTCACAATAAGAACGCATGGCAATTCTTGCTTTGTCTCATGAACAGTATCACATTGCAACTTCCAAGTGTAATTGCACCAGCTCGACAGCTAGTTCTAAGGACTCCAGCTAGTGATAGCGTTACTAAATGTTGCATTCAGCTGGGCAGGTAATTGATGTCTTTCTAACAAAAATATACATTTTGAATTTTAACAAAATCAGAATCGTCATAAATACTGCAACAACTAGCACGTATTTGATGAGTTAATTTTTTTTTATTAATTTCTGCGATACAATGATAACATATGAAAAAACCTTTAGAATATAAGTTTTACCGCTGATCAAGAATCATTTATATTCTTGACATTCCACATACTTTGCATTAAGAAAGCATAGATGTAATGAGATTTTTATTTCTTAGAAGTGTTGCTTAGAAATGTTATTCTTGTATGCATAGGCACAGAATAGACGAACAGTCAGGATTTATAAAAGCATATACCACATAAAATATTTTCCCATATACATGTATAGGGAATTATCAGACATAACAGATGCAAGTAGGTGTTGTGAATAAAACATTAACAGAGAAAATATTTGTTTGTTTGTTTAGGGTTGAGCGCGATTTTTTCCAACAGTTATTCGGTTATTGTATGTCGAGCAGTAAAGGTCACCTATTACCGTTCTTCTAAAGCAAATGTCAACTATTACATGAATCAGAGAACGTGGTTGAATGTTTTCAGACATATGCCTTCTAAAAATCGCAACGGAAAATATGTGCCCCGCCCGGGGATTAGAGCCACAAACCCACGATCTAAACTCTCTCTATTTAATTAAGCGGACGGGTTAAAAAGAAGAAAGAAACGAAAGCAGTTGTGATTGGGACACATGATTTGTGTTTATTTCTATGTTGCCATTATCTATATGAGCGACTCCTTAAAATGATTAAGATTTATGACTTTTTATAGGGAACCGGCAGTTCAAAGTTTCGTTTTCGCGAAATATTACATCGGTTGTGATTGGTACAGTACCTTTATACATGTGTAAGATTTTTTTTGATTTTTTAATATGCGTTTGAAGCTAGGTTCCCACTGCCAAATAGTTCAACTCAATCGTCCCGATCGGCTACATTTCCCGACCAACTTCGACAAACTGCTTAATGAGGCTTGCACACTACTTATTCCTGACCGCCATTCGATCGTACCCGACCCCACACAAGACAATTCACAACTCCTCCACGACTTCAACCCGACAACCACTCCGATCTCTACTCCATCATCCCAATATCTACACGATCTTTACACGATCTCTACTCTATCAAGTAGACCAACTCGACATTTGTTCGATCTCTACTCGATATCGACCCGACCGGATTGAACTTGTCATACTATAAGAGTTCTTGCACGGTCAATATCAGTGTAAAAACTTTGAACATTTTGGTCAGCTTTCAGTTTAATCTCAGAAGCTCTAGAGGATAGGTACCAGCATCAGCATCACATATCATGGAGGTAGAACAGTTGCAGTTGTGTACCAAGTGAGAGCTCCAGTGGTGAGACAGTCAAGGCCGTAATAAAGCTTGAAGAGAAAGAAGAGATCAAAGAGCGTACAATACACACCATGAGGCGTAGACAGCGATGACACAGGCAAGTTTCTGACGTAGGCAGAATGAGCAACTGCTGCAGGAGCTCAACAGAGAGGACACCAATGACAGCAGAAACCTCCTAGGAGTGGACTGCTTTTGGAGTTCGCCCGGAATTTAGGAGCAGGAAACCAACTTTAGGTAAATACAGTTTGCAAAAACTACTTCATCCTAATGAAATAGTTATACATGTATCATAATGACTGCGGAACTGTTATTTATGAGTATTTTACTTTTTTTTCTATTTTAGATAAACCCTGAATCCTTGATTGCAGTTGGCTGTCAGCCTTCGCCATCTTGCAACTGGTGCCTGGTATGCAAAGCTGATGTATTCAGTCCGAGTGTGTGAAAACACCATAAGCAAGTTTGTCCCAAAATTTTGGAAGTTACAATACAAGAGAACACTGAAGAGGAGCTGCACGCCGTCATCATCCCTGAGCAGTGGCAGCAGATCGTTGATTATTTCCAAACCAAGTGGAACTTCCCTCATAACTGTGGGGTACTTGATGGCAAGCATGTGAGGATAAAGAACCCGAAGGACTCTAGTTCAGTGTTCTATAATTACAAAGGATTTTTTGCATTCATACCTCTGGTACTAATCGACGCAGGCTATACGTACACCTGGGTCACTGTTGGCGCTAATGGAAGTGCTTCCGATGCTAAGCACTTCAACAACTCTGATCTCAGAACCATGCTTGAGGAAACAACCTTGATCTGCAGGAACTTCGACCCACAGCTAAATGTAAAACAAAATATATCTCTAAATAAATGCATTAATAAAATTTACCTCTTTCTCAGCGGACAAAGGCTGCTCCTGAGCCCTTGTGTGGTTGTCAAGGGGTGTCCGTATATGGAGGTGAAGCTGACTGCTAGTTTTCATTCCTTTCCTTCTGAGCTTAGACTGGAGGCGATGATGTTCCGGCTTTATCATAAACAAATGCAGCAGCAGGGCAGGTCTTTCTGCCTTTTCACGGCATCCTTGTCTTGTAGTTGTAGATATATAGATGCGAAACATTCGTGTTCTTACAAGTCTATGAGAGATCTGCGTGCCCTTTCTATCGAGTATGGTCGATTAGCGGTCTAATATCAATCCGGGAGTGATTGAGTGCGGTCGGGTAGCAATCTGAACGAACAAGGATCGCTTTGATCGGGAAGCGGTCGGGTATTACTCATGTAGTGGTCAAGGTGATCGGGTAGTGATCTGTAAAAAGATTTGATCCAGACCACACTAGATCTCGACACGAACGTTTACCGGTTAACTCTACCTCTACTCGACCAATACCCGATCAACAGACCAGACCCCGAACGCTTAATCAGGCTTGGAGTTGATTTGATCGGCAGTGAAAACCTTGCTTGAGGTTTCAAAACTTAAAACATTACAATTTTTACACAACTTAGTAGTTCAGATTTTAGGTGGTGT
The DNA here is from genome assembly GCF_021730395.1 of Mercenaria mercenaria. NCBI lineage: Eukaryota > Metazoa > Mollusca > Bivalvia > Venerida > Veneridae > Mercenaria > Mercenaria mercenaria. Next base: position 40,025,659 of record NC_069377.1, on the reverse strand, counting down.
AGTATAATGCTGTGCTGATAAAGTGAGGATTTTGTGATACATTACTTTTTATATATGACATATTACCTCCACTTGTACACATCACGAAAGAAAAGATTTTCATGTCATACAGTACTGTAAATTACTGTGTTGTATTGTGTTGTGATATCACGAAGGCGAGAAATAACTAAATGTATAGTATCATGCTATGCTGCGTTATGTTGTCCCGTCTTGTCTTGTATTGCTTTGAGTTTATTGCACGAACTTTGTTGTGATAACAGCTCTATATTCCCATTTAGTTATGTATATTGAGCCACTCTAAATACTTTTGATGAAGATTTGCTACATTTAAAGTTGATACCTATTGATGAATTGATTTGCTGAATGGTGTGCAGGGGATATCTTTAAAGACGTTAGTGCGACCTATATGTTTTTGAAATATTATATCATGTTTGAATTATTCAAGATTCATCCTGTGGTTTATCCCTACATCTACTATGTACTGTCCAACAATCAATTCTGATTTTAGCTGGGAGGCGCAGGTCTGGGACAGACTGTTAAAAGATAAGCAAGCTCATTAGGTGCAAAGTTAAAAAGAACTACAATTACTAAGATAAAAACATAGATATAGATTAGAAGGTTACAGTTGCCAGTCTCTCAGTGAATAGAATCAAACTGGGGATGGACTGTATGTGTAGGGGAAGACTATTCCAGGAACGAATTGTTCTTGGAAATGAGGGAAAGGAATAGAATGGTATTGATCGAATGTGGACAAGTAGTTCAGGTCTTGTAGGTGTGAGCTGGTTTGGTCAATGCATAAGCTGTATACTTTTTTTTTTTTAAATATAATAGGAATTTTATCGGTTTTCAGGGATGCCAGTTGGATCTTTAGATTTGGCGCATGCTGTTGACAAGTTGTTACTACGCTTTCGAAGTGATGTTATCACTGTGTTTTGACCAATTGAGATCTTTACTTAGTGTAACGCCCAGGTATTTAGCAGCCTCTGTAGTTTTTAGTGATATATTATGGAGTGTATAATTGTAGATGATAGGTTTTTTCTTTCGAGTTATCATCAACAGCTCACACTTAACCGGATTGAACTCCATTCACCAGTCCTTTTCCCAGGCTTCTAGGGAATGGAGATCATTTTGTAGGGATTGGGAATCAAGGGAGGATTTAACCGTCAGATAGACAATAGTGTCATCTACAAAAGTCGTGACTTACTTTTGTTGGACTCTGGGAGGTCATTTATTTAGGCTAGGAAGAGACAGGGGCCGATGACTGATCCTTGTAGAACCCCGGAAAGAACAGGAAGTTCATCTAAGGTGAAGCTATCCACTACTCTTTGGGAACGGTTCTTGAGAAATGACTTGATCCACTGTGATGCTATAATGGGTGGACTCCCAGGGTATCGAGCTTATGAATCAATTGATTATCAAAGGCTTTACTAAAGTCCATGACGATGACGTCAGTCTGTTGGCCATTCTCAAGATTGTCAAATACCTCTTGTGTAAAACTTATAAGTTGTGTTTCACAGCTATGCTTTGACCTGAAGCCATGTTCATACTGGCTAAGGAGATCATTTATGTCAAAGTGGATTTGGGTCTATAGTTACTAGCCTTGGATTTTGGACCTTTCTTGTAAACAGGTGCAGGATTGCTCTCTTCCAGTCTTTTGGGACCTGACCCAGCCAGCATTACTATATCGGCCCGATATAGGTCTAATGTCGGAATGTCGGCAAAACGTGCCGATGTAGGGCCGACTTCGGGCCGTTGTAGTGCCGCAAAATATTGAAATCGGTAGATCGACATCAATCGGTGTAACTATTTTGTACGTCGGATTGACATCGGGCCGATATTGGATTCTCTCATATAACTATATTTTTTCAAAATATTATTGATAAACGTGAAAAAATAATCTAATAATTGTTTATATGTGCTAATTAAATTTATTAAGCAAATATGATGTATGCCAGAACTAATCAAACTAGGTTCCAAACAAAATTTGTAGACGGGATTTATCAAAATTTTATATGTAATAAAGCGAGGTAATAATAAAGATGCATTTTTACTTTTATGTATAATGCCGCCATAGAAATATTTATATTTACAAAAAAAAAATGAAAATTTAAATATGTTTAAAATTCTAATTGAACAATTCTAATAGTGTTAAGAATATACAGGAAGCCTACGTAACTGTATAAAACATGCAGTATATAGTTGTGAAAATTATTATATCAATAAAATCATATAAGCATCATACACTTGATGCGAAACACACGAGTTCTCAAGAAAATTACTCTGAGAATTTATAAAGTGTATATTTTAAGAAAACTTTGATAAAGCACTGCGTGTAACACTATTTCGCGACAACGATATGATCTGCCAATATCGGGCCGATATCATTTTGATTTTGGCCAAATATCGTTTGCCAATGTCGGACCAATGTCATTATGATGTTGACCCGATACCGTCTGCCGACATCGGGCAGACATTATTCCTATTTGCAGCCGAGATTGAAGCCGATATCGGACTGTTATTGACAACGACGTCGGTTTGATATCGGGCCGATATAGAATGCTGGCTGGGGACCTGTTTCAAGATATAGTTGGAATATCTTTGTAAGGATTGTGGCTATCTCTTGGTGAAGCTTCTTTAGTAATCTTGGGGAAATTTCATCAGGACCAGAGGCTTTATTTGGATTTAGCCCCATTAGTAACTCGCCCTCAACAGTTATGAGGATCGTCGGCATCGCTGGTGCTGATTTCGGGTTTGTTGCTTTTTTGCTGAGTTGTTTCAGGCTTAGGGGTCGGGGCTTTGAAAAGACATTCAAAATATTTATTGAGGATGTTTGCCCTTGTGACCGGGTCGGTATGAGATACGCTGTCATACTTCAAGGGGGCTACACCACAACTCTCTGTTTTGTTATGTTTAACAAACGAGTAGAACTTTTTGTTCCTACCCGGTTGGGAGTCGCCAGTAAAAATGACCGATTCCAAATAAGACCAATAGGCGGTTCTTATTTCCTTTTAGATCCTACATTTTAAGGCCTTAAATGCTTGGGCAATGGTTGATTGTTTACCCTTCTTTTTCATGTTTGAATACATTTTGTCCCGTTTACGTATAAGTCTGAGGATTTTGGGGGATAACCAGGGGAGGTCCGCACGTGTCTTACTTAGTTTTGTTGGGATGTGTTTATCATTCAGCTTATTTATTTCTTCTTTAAATGCATTCCATGCGGAGTTGGGATCAGTATGGTTTGAGTTGGAAAATTGAACACTAAATTCAAGTACGTCTGATATGAAACTGGACCAGTTAGTTTTCTTATAACATTTAATTAATCTTTTGGGTTGAATAGGTCTTCCTATGTTAATATTTAGTTCATGAAAAACTGTCATGGCCTGAGGTACCAAGGCTTGGGAGGGTTTTTGCGGCGTTGACTTGGGCAGGATAATTTGTAAGAAAAAGATCTAGGATGTTTTCTTTCCTAGTGGGGATTTAGTTAGTAGTTAAGGTTATCTGGGAAGATTTCTGCTGTGCGGATCTCTGGTTTTAACCATGTTTCAGTGCAGCAGCTGATGTCCGGCTTAACTTGTTAGATGACCTGGTGTAGGTCTTGGATTTTGTTTTTTATTGACCTACAATTAATGTTAAGGAGAGTGAGCCTTTCACTACTCTTAAGTTTTTAAATGTATTTATGGGAAGTTAAGGTGATTTTGGTTCAGATGAGCTAGAAACGACCGCATATTGAAACAGTCTTTGACGGCGCTGAATACGAGAACTCTTCTCACCGTTCATTCACATCTAACATTCCATATTCATGATTCCTTCTGCTGATGTCAGGTAAATGTTCAATTTTAATCAAAAACAGAACTCTCGGAATATTAGTTGGTTCACTAAGATCTGTCACATATTTACACGTTGAAGTTGAAAGGGCAGTACACACACACAATCTGCTAGACACAACACCCTTCTTCTACCATCCATGTAAGTGCATTGCATCCCGTACTCTGAAATTTTCAAGGGGTCATTCTTTGAACCGATATTTCTAGGCCGGTTATCGAAAAGGTCTTACTGAACAACATGTTACTGCAGCTGGACACACCAAAATTAAACAACCAGGCGTAGAAATCAGTATGGTCACTATCATTCTTACTTTTGAAATTCTGTGCAAACGATGGATATTTGCATACTTTTTAAAATACTGACCTAACTTATGGATACAGCGTATAACTGAACCGAATTAATCTATACTTACGTGATACAAATCATGAACAAAACAGGAAACAAAATAACTTGTTTGCTTGTTTACTGAGATATTGAAATCAACAATATATAATTATGACAACTGAAATAGACTGTAACTATTTTTGAAAGATTGTGTAAACCCTACTTTTTAAAGTTCGTACGGATGTAATGAAAACCAAATCATTCAAATACTTTTTACAGTGGAATAATTTTTTTAATTCGTCAAGGCTACAAGATGGACGGCGTTATCGTGGCTATTCCTTTATGCTGTCTTATTTTCCTGCCATTAATCTTACAGACGATAGGGCTGTTTACGGCACACTGGGTCTCAAACTCAACCTGTGATTCCATTGGTTTAATATACAGCTGTTGTTCTGGACAAGATAATAACACCTGTGAAAATACTAATGGTGGAGATGGTAAGTTCTGTATCGTTATACGATTATAATTTGAAATTTGTATACATTTCAGTGTAACAACTATATGCATCTTACACTCTTCTAATTCAAAATATATTGGGTCTCTTCTAAAGATCACCGTTAAAAATAAATACTTTGGCTCTATATACCGAAAGCTTTATTATCTGAAGAATAGCCAGTTTATCTACTTAAAAACTGTAACTAACTAGAAGATGCTTTTGTAGAAAAGCGCATGTCTCCCATAAAGCATAGTAGTAATAAGCAAGAAGTCAGTTGGGTACAGGAGCGGAAATCAAATAGACACTCATAGTCGGCTAAGTGATTGAAATGAAAGAGGAAATGTCAAATGTCAGCATGTCCAATCATCCTATGAAGTTTCAACATTTTAGGTCAAGTGGTTCTAAAGTTATTTATCAGAAACGGTTTTCAATGTTCAGGACCCTGTGACCTTGACCTTTAAAGGAGTGACCCCAAAAACCATAGAGGTCGTCTACTCAATAAACCCTATCATCCTATGAAGATTTAAGGTTCTGGCTCAAATGGTTCTCTAGTTATTGATCAAAAATGAAGTGTTGACGGATTCTGCCCCTGTGACCTTGACCTTTGATTGAAAGACCCCAAAATCAATAGGAGTCATCTACATGACATGTCCAATCATCCTACAAAGTTTTACTATTCTGAATCAAGTGGTTCTTACCTTATTGATTGGAAACGGTTTTCCATGTTCAGACCCCTGTGATCTTGACCTTTGATGCAGTGACTCCAAAAACAATAGGGATCGTCTACTCTAAACGAAGTTTGAAGGATTCTCCAGTTGATCGGAAATGAAGTGTGACTGACGGATGGACGGATGAACATGGCAAAAACAAAATGTCTCCCACTAGTGGTTGTGTGGGGACAGACATAATCTATCATTTCAGTCTTTTAATCAATGCGAATGTATCAATCTCTCAACGGGAGATATAAAAAAAATAATATCACATGCGCAGAAAAAACAAAATAGCGCTGTTGCGCATGTGATATGAAATTATTGATCATATCACATGCGCAGAAATTGAAAATAACGATTTGCGCATGAGATAGAAAATCACTGGGGAATATGATATATTATTCAAGTTAAACTAATGGGAAATTTGCATTGGATATTTATGTGAGGTATAATAATTCTGCAATATGTATTTTGTTAAACTTTTTAACATGGTAAACTTGCACACTAGGCTAGCAGCATTACTTTAAAGTCTATGTGATAATAATATAATTATATTATATATAATAATATATTCAAGAAATGCTTGCTTCCAATACAATGCAATATTTATTTATTTATTGTCGGAAAAGAATAAACATAACTTGATAAGCAATTGTCCGACATAAAAACGTGTTAGGAAATACATTCCTATCCCAACTACAATATATTTATTAGTTTCATACTATAAACGGAAGCAAAGTCATTCTTGTAAGCAAATATTGCAGAACCAAAAGTCGTTTTAAAAGTAAGACTGGCATCAATCAAATGCTGTTGGTTATTACCTATACATTCGTAATGAACCCATCTATCACAGTTGTCACACCCAGTCCAAGTCATGTCATTACTTCAAGTCATACAAACTTCACAAATCGCTTCATGTAGTTCATCGCCTATTTCATCATTATATACCCTACATTTTTTATTTCTACACAGGTATGTACGCGTGCTGCGTCTAATTTTCTTTTGGATGACTTTTTGTTTTCATTTTGAGTAGGAGGTTCAACAAGTATAGATTGCAACTCGTCTGGAATAATGCCTATTTTCAGTTTTAGCATGGCCACATTCAACACATTTCCCTGACTGTTAACAATTGCTTTCTTAACAGACTTAGTACTACCAGTAAAGGTAGGAATCATCCAATTCTGGTCATAAGGACATATTCCAACTAAGAAAATTGCAGATGAAATAGAACAGCCAGAAATCTATTAATGGCAATATGTAGAAGTTTTGGAAATTTGTATCTTTGCATACTTTTCATACCTGTATACAACTAAGTCCTACACTGAGATTGGTGACATGTTCTTTCAACAGATGGTAATACCCAGAATCAAGAGGTTGCAGTATGTGAGTCGAATGAGCAGGTAAGCAAAGCAACTCAATCTGGTCTTCTTGGGCAAATTCAATTATTTTTTTTTATCTAGATAGGTTATGTGATTGTCCATAATGACCAAAATAGGACGGGGTCTATCACATTGTTTTGCAAAGCATTTCTTGAACCTGGAAATAAATATTTCGGTATTGAATATAACTACTATCAGTACAGTCAAAGCTCCAATTGTCAGGTATTCTATCTGTAAAGCTGCTTCTCGGGAGGTTCTTAGAGCATATCACTAGTGGGGCAAGGGTTTTGTAATCTGCAGATATAGCTAACTGCAAGGTTGTGTGGCCGTTAACTGATACAAATGGTTGATAAGGATGTTTCTTGCCTTTCAGTACAACAATTTTTTCTCTTCCTTGCAGTTTGAAGGAAATCCAGTTTCATCAAAAATAAATAAACGTGTAGGGTCATTTTTTATGCCCAACCTATCTAATGTTTTGTCTAGTAACTGGTAAAACCTTTCAATCTGCTCTGGTTTCACATCAGACCTGACTTGCTCTAAACTATGTAGCTTTCTAAGTGATAATTCTTTGTGTCTCTTTAGAAACTTTCTCCGCCATTTGTAGCTTGTACCTTTGTCTAAATTAGATAGGTATGGGCGTCCTGATTCTAACATTATGCCATTGGCAAGTTTACGAATTACTTTTCGAGTTATATACTGCACATAATTGTCTCTTTATTTTCAGTAAGTGTATACCGGTATTTCGAACCACGATGTACGATTTTGTTTTCCTATCTGCCTCTAGCATGATCTTTTATGGTAGAAACTGGTACATATGTAATTGCTGCTGGCTTCCTAAGAGAAACACCTCTCTTCACTTTTAAAGCAGCTAAATCTAAGTCTTCCTTGTTATATTTCCTTGGCATTTTGACCTAAAGCCAAGACATATAAATATGCAATTTAGTATCTGAAAGCCAAATGATTATACAAGCAGTTAGTAGCATTTAGTATTTGTCACAGAAAGAGGCCTCTGCTAAAATCTACTCGGTTAAATTTTGGAACAAGTGGAACAACGATGAATCAAGTTTCGTTTATTTTGACTGTTCTAAGTTGGGAGAATAAGGATCAATGGAGTTTTACGTAAACTTATTGTAAGTTTCTATATTTTTATGTTAACTTTCCAAAACAAGAAACCATTTTCTTCACTTAAGATGTATTTTCATTAATTTATTTCGGCTTACGCACCTGTAAATTGGGTTTAAATCCGTACTCACTAGCGTGTGATCATTTTGTTCTTGGTTCGGCTGCAGGTTTAAAGCGAGGCTCGCATGCAAAAAAGACGGCACGAGGTCAGCTACCAACAGAAAGCTGTCGTCGATCAATTAATTAACAAAACATCATTGTTTCTATTGAAAATAACCGCGTCCTGTGAGAAACCGGGTACTTGGACCTGCAGGCATTTGCATACAATTGCCACCTTATCTACCTCGATCTGCAGGGTTTAAAAAACAGCCAATTAATCTACTAGGAACTGTAGGTTTTGTTTAATTTTGTAACGAGCCACTCAATGCTCTTTACGTGCACCTTCTGCAAATATTTCATAATTTATATGGACTTTCAAATTCCTATATCTGAACGACAAGTTTAAAGGTGTATGTCAGTATTTTCAGGAGTTATTTTTCTAATACTACTAGTTTTTAAAGATATTGGATTAAACGTTTGGTCAGTTTAGAAAATTAGTATAGAAAGTGTGACTGACAAATAAAACATAAAAGATGTTCTGCAACAATAAGTGCCATTATGTCAGTTGTTTCAGTACTTTGATTTTTATTTTCAGAACTCGATGCTCGTGTTCTTGGTCTCGAAGTGACCGCGTGTGCTATGATGATGGTAGTTTTAGCGATGACTATATTTGGGATCTGGTATGAATGTCACTATCATGAGGAATACGCTAAACTTGTAGTGGTCTGCGGCCTAATATTTGCGGGCGCAGGTATATACAGAGGATATTTGTTTGTTTCAGTGTAAGATTGGAATATCTTTCGAGTGTGAACACCAGATGCAATATTTTCACAAGTGATAGCCACGAGTGTAGACTAGCTCCTAGACCATGATATATCCTTTTTCATTTTTATGATTAAATGTAGTGAACTGAGCCAGTCTATATTCTATGTCCAATATCATAATTTCAAAAATTTGAAAATCTCTAAAATAGACTGGCTTTAGTCTCTATGAAATTAAATTCGTCAAAAAAGGAAAAATTTAGAAATATATTATTATCAGTCTAGTGGCTAGTCTACCACGAGTGGAAATGTAAGATATGGTGTTCATGAGTGAAATATATTTTGATCTTACATTTAAAACAAACAGATTTTCTTTTTAATTCATGCTTTGACTAAATTTACCCATTTTATAGTTTCCTACAAGTGAAAAAATAAATTTGATATTTTTCGCTGTGAAAATATCAGATATACTTCATTCTAATATTTCTATAATTCACTGAAAAGGATGTTATAGAAATAAAATGCTCCGTACGTGTACCTGTGAGTGAACACCAGAAGCAATATTTTCACAAGTGACATAGCCACGAGTGGAAATGTAAGGTATAATGTTCAAGAGTGAAAAATATTTTGATCTTACATTAAAAACAAACAGATTTTCTTTTCATTTCATGTTTTGACTAAATTTACCCATTTCATATCTTCCTACCAATGAAAAATATATTTGATATTTTTCACTGTGAAAACACCGGATATATTTCATTTAAATATTTCTATATTTCACTGAAAAACATGTAATATAAATAAAATGTTTCGTACGTTTACCTGTGCATAATCATCCTTGCATGTATAATTAAGAGAAAGTTATTGATACAACTATCCAAAATTACCGGACACATACTTGTATGATATAATTTAACATCAGGTCATTATTTTGGCTAATTGGGTAATTCAAGTTGCAAAGTTAATTTATTCTATGAATTTGGCAGTGTGTCTAAATTGAGCGCGAACGCCCTTGTAACAAAAAATATCATTCAGTGTCCAAAATTTGAGCGAATAATAATGTGTCTTTGTAGTTTTTGTCACTTTCATACACTCAAAAGGATCCTGTTTTTATGTCTTCGTGTTTCAGGAATCCTTAGTTTCGTTGGATGTATGATTATAGTGGGTAACTTCTCAGCATCACAGCTAGGATGGTCATTTTACCTGTGCCTCGTTTCCGGAAGTTTCACCATTCTATTGACAGTTCTACTTTTGATATATGTTTTAAAAGAATTTGTAGAACGCATATATTACAGATAAGAAGATATCAAGAAAGCAGTACATCGATGTGTTGCGATTATTTTTTACAATGTATATTCAAAGTTACAAAAATAATAAACTAATATAGACATAAAAATGCTTTTCCTTATTTATAGATAATAGAATTCTGAATTAACATATCCAAATTCCATGTATTTTATTGTTCTTATTTCATATGATTGTATAAAAATACTTCTGTAAATTGTAATCCGCTTATTTGTGTTATTTCAATTTGCATAGTATTGTCTCTCAAGCTTTCCGTAAGTTATAAATATACACCAAAATGACTTTCTGATTTTACTCTACCACTATGCAAAGCCTATGTAAGCCCGAGCTTTATACCGTTCCTACAAGATATTATACTGTCAGAATCCTAAGTGACTTTAACATAAGATGCAAAAGAAATAATCCAATTGTATATTTTTTTGTTTGGTCGCCACCGGTAACCCATATTAGCAACTCTTCCAGAAGACTGTTATCGTAGTTAAACGAACTATTTTCTCAAGGGGCGTAGTACACAATACTACGCGTATTAATTTGTCTTGTCCGGGAGGATAATGCAAGATACAGAAGACGCTCCAATCCCAGAAGCTTCCCTGTTTTTTAAGCGTGTCAGGTGTAAAGAAACCATACATTGGACTCTTATCCAAGACTTAGTAATTTTTAGTTGGAGGAGCGGGGACTCGAACTCACGACCCCAGGTTTCGTAGTCAGACATTGTTACCACTGGAGCAATGCGTTCGCTCTAATAATAGTATAGATATTGGATTCACAATAAGAACGCATGACAATTCTTGCTTTGTCTCTTGAACAGTATCGCATTGCAACTTCCATTCCATTCAATTGCACCAGCTGGACAGCTAGTTCTAAGGACTCCAGCTAGTGATAGCGTTACTTAAACTTGCATTCAGCGGGTAATACATGTCTTCCTAACAAAATCATTCATTTTGAATTTTACCAAAATCAGAATCATGTTAAATACTGCAACAATTAGCACGTATTTGATGGGTTTAAAATGTCAAATTTTATTAGTTCTGCGATACAATGATAACCTTTGGAAAATCCTCTTGAATATAAACCGCTGATCAAGAATATTCAGCATCATTTATATTCTTGACATTTACACATACTTTGCATTAACAAAGCATAGATGTAATAAGTTTTTTATTTCTTAGAAGTGTTTCTAAGAAATGTTATTCTTGTATGCATCGTCCCGATCGGCTACATTTCCCGACCAACTTCGACAAACTGCTCAATGACGCTTGCACATTACTTATACCCGGCCGCCATTCGATCGTACACGACCCCCTCAAGACAATTCACAACTCCTCCACGACTTCAACCCGACAACCATACACGATCTCTACTCGACTATCTAGACCAACTCGACATTTACTCGATCGATCCCTACTCGACTTCGACCCGACCGGATTGAAGTTGTCATACAAGGATAATGAGAGTTCTTGAATTGGTCTTGTACGAACAATATCAGTATAAAAACTTCAACGTTTTGGTCAGACTTCAGTTTAATCTCAGAAGCTCTAGAGGATAGGTGCCAGCATCAACATCACATACCATGGAGGTAGAACAGTTGCAGTTGTGGACCAAGAAGTGAGAGCTCCAGAGAGACAGTCAGCCTTCGCCATCTCACAACTGGTGCATGGTATGCAGAGCTGATGTACGCGTTACGAGGGTGTAAAAAACAAGCAAGTTCGTCCCAAAATTTTGGAGGTTACAATACAAGAGAACTCTGAAGAGGTGCTGCCAGCCGACGTCAGCCCTGAGCAGTGGCAGCAGATTGTTGATGTTTTCCAAACCAATTGGAACTTTCCTCAAAACTGTAGGGCACTTGATAGCAAGCATGTGAGGATAAAAAACTCGAAGGACTCTAGTTCATTGTTCTATCTGGTACTCGTCGACGCAGGCTATAAGTACATCTGGGTCAGTGTTGGCGTTAATGGAATTGCGTTCGACGTTGAGCTCTTGAGCAACTTTGAACTCAGAAACAACTTTGATCTGCAGGAACCTCGACCCACAGCTAAATGTAAAACAAAAACATCACTAAATAAATGTATTAATAAATTTTACCTCTTTCTCAGCAGACCAAGGCTGCTCCTGACCACTTGTCTGCTTGACAGGGGAGTCAGTAGAAGATGGTGATAAAGCTGAATGTTGGTTCTGAGCGGGGGTGGGAGGCGATGATGTTTCGGTTTTTATCATCAACAAATGAAACAGCAGGGACGGACATTTCACGGCATCCTTGAAGTTACAGATATGTAGATTCGTGTTCTTACCAGCCTATGAGAGATCTTCGCGCCGTTTTGATCGTGTTCCACTACTAGTCGCTCCAGTATGGCCGTTAGCGGTGGATGCATCGATTAGGAAGTGATCGAGTACGGTCGGGTAGCAATCTGGACGAACAAGTATCGCCTTGACCGGGAAGCGGTCGGGTATTACTCAGGTAGTGGTCGAGATGATCGCGTAGTGATATGTAAAACGATTTTAACCAGACCAAACAAGATCTCGACACGATCGTTTACCTGTTAACTTTACCTCTACTCGAGCAATACCCGATCGCCAGGCCCGTCCCCGATTGCTCAATCAGGCTTGGAGTTGATTTGATCGGCAGTGAATACCTTGCTTGAGGTTTCAAAACTCAAAATATTACACTTTTTACATAACTTAGTAATACATATTTTAGGTGTAGTATAATGTTGTGCTGTTAAAGGGGGGCTATTGTGATACATTTCTTTTTAGATGACATAATACCTCCACTTGTACGCATCGCGAAAGACAAGATTTTCATGTCATACAGTACTGTAAATTATTGTTGTGATATCACGAAGGCGAGAAATAATTAACTGTATAGTATTATGTTGTGCTGCGCTATGTTGTCCTGTCTTGTCTTGTATTGCATTGCGGTTCTTGCAAATGACTGTTATTGCACGAAGTTTATTGTGATAACAGCTCTATGTTCCAATTTAGTTATGTATATTTAGCCACTATAAATACTTTTGATGAAGATTTGCTAAATTTAAAGTTGATATCTATTGACGAATTGATTTACTGAATGATAAGCACAGGATATCTTTCAAGACGTGAGTGTGACCTACATGTTTAAATGATAAGTTATACATGTTTCTGTGTACTCATATGTTGCATTGATGAAATGCTGTCTTGTTCTAGTCCGTTCTGTTCTAACTGGTCACAGGAATGTATGTTTGAACCCCATTGATTTGTTCTCTTGATGTATTGTTTTGTTGCTTAATTAAAGAAATGAATTAATTCATTGAAAGTGTTTATTGTTGTCATTCTCAAGATTCTCGTGGAAGTCATGCATTTTACATCTTGTTGCGAACAAGACATCCATAATTTCAGTACGCTATTCCGATCTAAGGGGTGATACAGACCTGTAGTGGAAATACTCTATTAATAACTCATTCAACCGGCCCGTACCACCTGTGTCTTGGTGAAGTTGATTACTAGACATTTATCTTCCACCACTAGTTGAAACGAACTGTCTCTTAACCGGATATGGAAATTGTGCCAGATTCTCGGCTGCAAGCGTATATGCGGAAAAGCGGTAGCCACGAGTTAAAATGTAAGATATGGTGTGCATGAGTGAAAGACATTTTGATAGTGCATGTAAAACAAATAAATCGTCTTTTTATATATGTAATAAATATCTATCTTTGTTTCTCAGCTATGCACATCATTTTATATTAAAAACACAACACCATTTTAAAAAGTACATAGCCATTGTATCAGGATTACAAGATATAATATACAATACAAACATGCAGACTTTTTTTGGAATGGTCGCCATAATATATGACTACCATAAGAGATGGCATGTTCCTATAATCTACACACTGGGGCGTAAGATAGCTCACGTGCTTAAGTTTATGAACGAAGGTGTAAATTCATTCGTTACTATAATTAAAGAGTGCTTAAAAGGAAAACATTTTTCTTATTTCTTTCTTCTAATATTTGAAGAAAACGTTATGCAGGAAAAGGAATCTATCACTGGTTATAGTCATGGATAGAAATATCCGGCTCCTAAACAGTTAATATTCTAATAACCATAAAAGAGACTGAGCAAAAACCCATTTTTAGAAAATTAAGAAAAGCTGCAAAGCAAGTTTGGTGAAAATATATTAAGCGATTTACGAGAAGCCACTTAAAGGACCAAGCGGAACCATTTAAATAAAACTGAAAGGGGAATGCTTCTGATCGAGTAAGGTGAAGATTCATCATGTCGTTTATGGGAAGTTAAAGTGATTTTGGTTCTGGAAAGCTAAAAACGACCGCATACTGAAACAGATTCTGACGGCGCGGAATATGAGAAGTCTTCTCGCCGTTCATTCACATCTAACAAAGCATATTCATGAGTCCTTCTTATTCAATCTACTGATCTCAGGTAGCTCTTAATTTTTCATCGAAAACAGAACTCTCGGAATTATAGATGGTGGACCAAAATCTGTCATGAATATCTACCCGTTGAAGTTGAAAGGGCAGCACACGCACACAATCTACTAGACATAACACCTTTCTTCTACCATCCATGTAAGTGCTTTGCACCCCGTACTCTGAAAATTTCTAGGGGTCATTCTTTGAACCGATGTTTCTAGGTCAGTTATCGAAAACGGAAATTGTGCAAGGGTTTACTAACCAACATGTCACTGCAGCTGGACACACCAAAATTAAACGACCAAGCGTAGAAATCAGTATGGTTACTATCATTCTTACTTTTGAATTTCTGTGCAGACGATAGATATTTGCGTACTCTAACTTGTGGTACAAAGTATAACTGATCCGATTTCATCTATACTTAAAGTGATACAAACATGAACAAAACAGGAAATATAATCACTTGTTTACTTACTAACTGAGACATATTGAAATCAACAATTATTGAAATAGATTGTAACTATTTTTAAAGATTTGTAAACCCTACGTTTTAAAGTTCATACGGATGTAACGAGAACGAAATCATTCAAATACTATTTACAGTGGAATAACTTTGTTAGTTCTATAATGTACAAGATGGGCAGCGTTATCATAATTTGTGCTGAACTTGTTTTATGTTGTCTTATTTTTCCGTCATTAATCTTACAGACGGTAGGACTGTTTACGACACACTGGGTCTCAAACTCAACCTGTGATTCCATTGGTTTAATATACAGCTGTTGCTCTGGACAGGATAATAACACTAGTAAAAATACTAATGGTGGAGATGGTAAGTTCTGTATTGTTACACGATTATAATAAGAAACCTCTATACATTACAATTAAAGTAACAATTACATGCATCTTACACAATTCCAATTCAAAATGATATTGTGTCTGTTTTTAAGAATACCTTTAAACATAAATATTCTAGTTATATATACCGAGAGATTTATTTCCTGAAGAATAGCCAATTTATCTACTTGGATGTAAGCATTTTAAAAACAATAACAAACTAGAAAATGCTTTTGTAGAAAAAACGCATGTCTCTCATAAAGCATAGTAGTAATAGGCAAGAAGTCAATAGGGGACAGGTGAGAAAATCAAAGAGACACTTACGGTTGACTTAGTGACTGAAATGCAAGAGGGAATGTCCACTGTCAGCATGTCCAATCATACTGAAGCTTCAATGTTCTTGGTCAAGTGGTTCTAAAGTTATTGGCCGGAAACGGCTTTCCTTGTTCACGCCCCTGTGGCCTTGACCTTTGACTGAAAGACCCCAAAATCAATAGGGGATATTATTTTGTATGTGAAATCATCCAATAAAGTTTCAATATTCAAGGTCAAGTGGTTCTCAAGTTATTGATCAGTTTATTTATTTATTTATTTGGGTTTTACGGCGCACCAACACAGTATAAGTTATATGGCGCCAAACAGGACTACAAGTTTTTGTTTCATATCTCATTTACATCGGAATAAAAACATGAGGTATGGAATCAAAATTAGGATACCTGCTGGAAACACAGAGTTAGGTACAGCAAAACCAAGTGTTAAGACCCTATTAGTCGCCTTTTCTTGTATTGCATTGAGTTTATTGCACGAACTTTGTTGTGATAACAGCTCTATATTCCCATTTAGTTATGTATATTGAGCCACTCTAAATACTTTTGATGAAGATTTCCTACATCTAAAGTAGATATCTATTGATGAATTGATTTGCTTAATGGTGTGCAGAGGATATCTTTAAAGACGTTAGTGCGACCTTCATGTTTTGGAAATATTATATCATGTTTGAATTATTCAAGATTCGTCCTGTGGTTTATCTCTACATCTACTGTGTACTGCCCAACAATCAATTCTGATTTTAACTGAGAGGTGCTTGTCTAAGACAGACTGTTAAAAGATGAGCAAGCTCATTAGGTGCAAAGTTAAAAAGAACTACAATTACTAAGATAAAATCATAGATATAGATTAGAAGGTTACAGTTGCCAGCCTCTCAGTGAATAGAATCAAACTGGGGCTGGACTGTATGTGTAGGGGGAGATCATTCCAGGAATGAATTGTTCTTGGAAAAACAGGAATTAGAATGGTATTGAGTATGAGATTGTGGGATCAAGTAGTTCAGGGTCCTTGTAGGTGTGAGGTGATTATGGTCAACTGCAATAAGACTGTAATTAATTCTTAAAACATATAATAAGCCTTAGGGAATTTTTAATGCGGCGTTGTTCAAGGGATTGCCAGTTGAGATCTTTTAGCATTTGGGTGGCACTGCTTGTTTGACCATAGTTGTTACATACGTATCGAGCTGCAGATCGTTGTACTCGTTCAATTTTGTATGTGAGGAATTTTTGCCAAGGGTGCCATATAGTGGAACAGTATTCAAGCTGTGGGCGGACATAGGTGTTGTAAGCTGTTTCTTTTACTTTTCTGATGTTTGTTTTGACATTTCTTTTGATGAATCTAAGTGAGTTATTTGGTTTCGAAGTGATGTTATCAATGTGTTTTGACCAACTGAGATCTTTACTTAGTGTAACGCCCAGGTATTTAGCAGCTTCTATAGTTTTTAGTGATATATTATGAAGTGTACAATTGTAGATGATAGGTTTTATCTTTAGAGCTATCCTCAACACCTCCCACTTATCCGGATTGAACTCTATTGACCAGTCCTTTTCCCAGGCTTCTAGGGAATGGAGATCATTTTGTAGGGATTGAGAATCAAGGGAGGATTTAACCGTCAGATAGACAATAGTGTCATCTGCAAAAAGTCGTGACTTACTTTTGATGGACTCTGGGAGGTCATTTATTTAGGCTAGGAAGAGACCGGGGCCGATGACTGATCCTTGTGGAACCCCGGAAAGAATAGGAAGTTCATCTGAGGTGGATGGCCTAGTGATGATAATCGGACAGCATAATGATAATCGATTAATCGGATATAATCGGAAGGCCTTCCGAGCGATTAATCGGAAAATAATCGGACTTTGGCACTGAACTTTCTGTAACTTATCAACTCACATGACTTACTGTATTAGCATTTATTTAGCAGGAGTAATGTAATTTGTGTGTGAAGTTTTAGCCCTTGTATACAGATATCATTGTGGCTAATTAAAAAGTACCTTTTATTTATTGAGGTATAATGTGGCATATTTATATGATTTGCACCAAAGCGTCTGTAGAACTATCAGGATTCCCTGAGAAACTTACCATGCTGTTAGACCTAAAAACCCTCAATAAAACTTCAATGCCCTCCAATTTGTTATTTCTAATTTTCTATTAAAAACTATTTCTTGTTTATAAAATTACACTACCAGCCAGTACAGCTGTATATTAGAAAATATTAACAAGCACAATGCTGAAATTATGAAGTAAATAAATCTAAATTACAAAAGCTGGTGGGGAACCATTATTTGAGGTCTTTACGGCATAATCGGCAAACGACACTCCCCATTTTTTAAATTATCTTTCACTTGTGCAACTTCACATATCTTGTAGAATCCAAACTACTTCCAAACTGGCGGTATAGTCTTCCCTGGATAGGGGAATATAGCTTTGATTGCATTATTATTTTGATCGAACACAGTATGCTTTGCCTCCGTTTTGAAGAGTGGAAAAGAAATGAACCTAAAGAGGAAATACCATTAAAAAGATACGTAACTCCCGAATAGGCTTTAAACTGGCCTAAGCGTCAAATAATTATGCAAGTTCATAATCGATGTCGGCGAGTTTGGCTCATTAAATAATCGACAGTCGATTGTCGGCGACAATCGGAACATCAATAAAGCCATCCACTACTCTTTGGGAACGGTCCTTGAGAAATGACTTGATCCACTGGGATGCTAGTATGTGGACTCCAAGGGTATCGAGCTTATGAATCAATTTATTGTCAAAGACTTTACTGAAGTCCATGACGATGCCGTCAGTATGTTGGCCATTCTCAAGATTGTCAAATACCTCTTGTGTGAAACTTATAAGTTATGTTTCACAGCTATGCTTTGACCTGAAGCCATGTTCATACTGGCTAAGTAGATCATTTCTGTCAAAGTGGGACCATGATATTTGAGACAAGGATATGTTCCATTAATTTAAAGGCAATACATATTATGGATTACTAGCCTTGGATTTTGGACCCACGTCTCCCATAAAGCATAGTAGTAATAAGCAAGAAGTTAATTGGGTACAGGAGCGGAAATCAAATAGACACTTATAGTCGGCTTAGTGATTGAAATGCAAGAGGGTATGTCCAGTGTCAGCATGTCCAATCATCCTATGAAGTTTCAACATTTTAGGTCAAGTTGTTCTAAAGTTATTGATCAGAAACGGTTTTCAATGTTCAGGACCCTGTGACCTTTGCCTTTAAAGGAGTGACCCCAAAAACCATAGAGGTCGTCTACTCAATAAGCTCTATCATCCTATGAAGTTTTAAGGTTCTGCCTCAAATGGTTCTCCAATTATTGATCAAAAAAGAAGTGTTGACGGATTCTGCACCTGTGACCTTGACCTTTGATCGAAAGACCCCAAAATCAATAGGAGTCATCTACATGGCATGTCCAATCATCCTACAAAGTTTTACTGTTCTGAATCAAGTGGTTCTTACCTTATTGATCGGAAACGGTTTTCCATGTTCAGACCCCTGTGATCTTGACCTTTGATGCAGTGACTCCAAAAACAATAGGGATCTTCTACTCTAAACGAAGTTTGAAGGATTCTCCAGTTGATCGGAAATGAAGTGTGACGGATGGACGGACGAACAGGGCAAAAAACAAAATGTCTCCCACTAGTGGTGGGGGGGGGGGGGGGGGGGGGACAGACATAATCTATCGTCTCAGTCTTTTAATCAATGCGAAAGTATCAATCTCTCAAAGGGAGATATAAAAAAATAATATCACATACGCAGAAAAAAAAACAAAATAGCGCTGTTGCGCATGTGATATGAAATTATTGATCATATCACATGCGCAGAAATTGAAAATAACGATTTGCGCATGAGATAGAAAATCACTGGGGAATATGATATATTATTCAAGTTAGACTAATGGGAAATTTGCATTGGATATTTATGTGAGGTATAATAATACTGCAATATGAACTTTGTTAAACTTTTTAAAATGGTAAACGTGCACACTAGGCTAGCAGCATTACTTTAAAGTCTATGTGATAATAACATAATTATATTATATATAATAATATATTCAAGAAATGCTTGCTTCCAATACAATGCAATATTTATTTATTTATTTATAGTCGGAAAAGAATAAACATAACTTGATAAGCAATTGTCCGAATTCGTAATGAACCCCTCTATCGCAGTTGTCACACCCAATCCAAGTCATGTCATTACTTCCAGTCATACAAACTTCACAAATCGCTTCATCTACTTCATCGCCCATTTCACCTTTATATACCCTACATTTTTTATTTCTACACAGGTAAGTACGCGTGCTGCGTCTAATTTTCTTTTGGATGACTTTTTGTTTTCATTTTGAGTAGGAGGTTCAACAAGTATAGATTGCAACTCGTCTGGAATAATGCCTATTTTCATTGTCTTAGCATGGCCACATTCAACACATTTTCCTGACTGTTAACAATTGCTTTCTTAACAGACTTAGTACTACCAGTAAAGGTAGGAATCACCCTATTCTGGTCATAAGGACATATTCCAACTAAGGAAAATGCAGATGAAATAGAACAGCCAGAAATCATGGCAATATGTAGAAGTTTTGGAAATTTGTATCTTTGCATACTTTTCATACCTGTATACAACCAAGTCCTACAATGAGATTGGTGACATGTTCTTTCAACAGATGGTAATTCCCAGAATCAAGAGGTTGCAGTATGTGAGTCGAATGAGCAGGTAAGCAAAGCAACTCAATCTGGTCTTCTTGGGCAAAGTCAATTATTTTTTTATCTAGATATGTTATGTGATTGTCCATAATGACCAAAATAGGACGGGGTCTATCACATTGTTTTGCAAAGCATTTCTTGAACCTGGAAATAAATATTTCAGTATTGAATATAACTACTATCAGTACAGTCAAAGCTGCAATTGTCAGGTATTCTATCTGTAAAGCTGCTTCTCGGGAGGTTCTTAGAGAAGATGACTAGTGAGGCAAGGGTTTTGCAATCTGCAGATAATAGCTAACTGCAAGGTTGTGTGGTCATTAACTGATACAACTGGTTGATAAGGATGTTTCTTGCCTTTCAGTACAACAATTCTTTCTCTTCCTTGCAGTTTGAAGGAAATCCAGTTTCATCAATAATAAATAAACGAGTAGGGTCATTTTTTATGCCCAAACTATCTAATGTTTTGTCTAGTAACTGGTAAAACCTTTCAATCTGCTCTGGTTTCACATCAGACCTGACTTGCTCTAAACTATGTAGCTTTCTAAGTGATAATTCTTTGTGTCTCTTTAGAAACTTTCTCAGCCATTTGTTGCTTGGACCTTTGTCTAAATTCTAACATTATGCCATTGGCAAGTTTACGGATTACTTTTCGAGTTATATACTGCACATAATTGTCTCTTTATTTTCAGTAAGTGCATACCGGCATTTCGAACCACGATGTACGATTTTGTTTTCCTATCTGCCTCTAGCATGATCTTTTATGGTAGAAACTGGTACATATGTAATTGCTGCTGGCTTCCTAAGAGAAACACATCTCTTCACTTTTAAAGCAGTTAAATCTAAGTCTTTCTTGTTATATTTCCTTGGCATTTTGACCTGAAGACAAGACATATAAATATGCAATTTAGCATCTGAAAGCCAAATGATTATGCAAGCAGTTAGTAGCAGTTAGTATTTGTAACAGAAAGAGGCCTCTGCTAAAATCTACTCGGCTAAATTTTGGAACAAGTGGAACAACGATGAATCAAGCTTCGTTTATTTTGACTGTTCTAAGTTGGGACAATAAGGATCAATGGAGTTTTACGTAAACTTATTGTAAGCTTCTATATTTTTGTGTTAACTTTCCAAAACAAGAAACCCTTTTCTTCAGTTAAGATGTATTTTCATTTATTTATTTCGGCTTACGCACCTGTAAATTGGTTTTAAATCCGTACTCACTGGCGTGTGATCATTTTGTTTTTGGTTCGGCTGCAGGTTTAAAGCGAGGCTCGCGTGTAAAAAAGACGACACGAGGTCAGCTACCAATAGAAAGCTGTCGTCGATCAATTAATTAACAAAACATCATTGTTTCTATTGAAAATAACCGCGTCTTGTGCGAAACCGGGTACTTGGACCTGCAGGCATTTACATACAATTGCCACCTTATCTACCTGGATCTGTAGGGTTTTAAAAAAACACCAAAAACAGCCAATTAATCTACTTGGAACTGTAGGTTTGGTTTAATTTTGTAACGAGCCACTCAACGCTCTTTAAGTGCACCTTCTGCAAATATTTCATAATTTATATGGACTTTCAAATTCCTATATCTGAACGACAAGTATCAAGGTGTATGTCAGTATTTTCAGGAGTTATTTTTCTAATACTACTAGTTTTTAAAGATATGGGATTAAACATTTGGTCAGTTTAGAAAATTAGTATAGAAAGTGTGACTGACAAATAAAACACAAAAGGTGTTCTGGAACTATAAGAGCCATTATGTCAGTTCTTTCAGTACTTTGATTTTTTATTTTCAGAACTCGATGCTCGTGTTCTTGGTCTCGAAGCGACCGCGTGTGCTATGATGATGGTAGCTTTAGCGATGACTATATTTGGGATCTGGTATGAATGTCACTATCAAGAGGAATACGCTAAACTTGTAGTGGTCTGCGGCCTAATATTTGCAGGCGCAGGTATATACAGAGGATATTTGTTTTTGTGTCAGTGTAAGATTGAAATATCTTTCGAGAGTGAACACCAGATGCAATATTTTCACAAGTGATAGCCACGAGTGTAGACTAGCTCCTAGACTATGATATATCTTTTTTACATTTTTATGATTAAATGTAGTGAACTGAGACAGTCAATATTCTATGTCAAATATCATAATTTTAACATCATTCCACTGTGAAAATCTCTTAAACAGACTGGCTTTTGTCTCTATGAAATTAAATTCGTCAAAAAAGGAAAAATATAGAAATATATTATTATCAGTCTAGCGGCTAGTCTACCACGAGTTGAAATGTAAGATATGGTGTTCATGAGTGAAAGATATTTTGATCTTACATTTAAAACAAACAGATTTTCTTTTTAATTCATGCTTTGACTAAATTTAACCATTTTATAGTTTCCTACAAGTGAAAAATTATATTTGATATTTTTCACTGTGAAAATATCAGATATACTTCATTCTAATATTTCTATAATTCACTGAAAAAGATGTTATAGAAATAAAATGTTCCGTACGTGTGTACCTGTACATAATCATCCTTACATGTATAATTAAGAGAAAGTTATTGATACAACTATCCAAAATTACCGGACACATACTTGTATGATATAATTTAACATCAGGTCATTATTTTGGCCAACTGGGTAATTCAAGTTGCAAAGTTAATTTATTCTATGAATTCGGCAGTGTGTCTAAACAGAGCGCGAACGCACTTGTCACAAAAAATATCATTCAATGTCTAAAATTTGAGCGAATTATAATGTGTCTTTGTAGTTTTTGTTACTTTCATACACTCAACAGAATACTGTTTTCATGTCTTCATGTTTCAGGAATCCTTAGTTTCGTTGGATGTATGATTATAGTAGGCAACTTCTCAGCATCACAGCTAGGATGGTCATTTTACCTGTGCCTCGTTTCCGGAAGTTTCACCATTCTATTGACAGTTCTACTTTTGATATATGTTTTAAAGAAGTTGTAGAACGCATATATTACAGATAAGAAGATATCAAGAAAGCAGTACATCGATGTGTTGCGATTATTTTTTTACAATGTATATTCAAAGTTACAAAAATAATAAACTAATATAGACATAAAAATGCTTTTTTCTTATTTATAGATAATAGAATTCTAAATTAACATATCCAAATTCCATGTATTTTATTATTCTTATTTCATATGATTGTATAAAAATACTTCTGTAAATTGTAATCCGCTTATTTGTGTTATTTCAACTTACACAGTATTGTCTCTCAAGCTTTCCGTAAGTTATAAAAATACACCAAAGTGACTTTCTGATTTTACTGTACCACTATGCAATTTGCAAAGCCTATGTAAGCCCGAGCTTTATACCGTTCCTATAAGATATTATAATGTCAGAATCCTAAGTGACTTTAACATAAGATGCAAAAGAAATAATCCAATTGTATATTTTTTGTATGGTCGCCACCGGTAACCCATATTGGCGACTCGTCCTGAAGACTGTTATCAATGTTGGTCGGAGGATAATGCAAGATACAGAAGACGCTCCAATTCCAGAAGCTTCCCTGTTTTTTTGAGCGTGCCAGGTGTAAAGAAACTATACATGGGACTTTTATCCCAGATTTAGTAATTTTTAGTTGAAGGAGCGGGGACTCGAACTCACGACCCCTGGTTTCGTAGTCAGACATTGTTACCACTGGAGCACTGCGTTCGCTCTAATAATAGTATAGATATTGGATTCACAATAAGAACGCATGGCAATTCTTGCTTTGTCTCTTGAACAGTATCGCATTGCAACTTCCAAGTTCAATTGCACCAGCTGGACAGCTAGTTCTAAGGACTCCAGCTAGTGATAGCGTTACTTAAACTTACATTCAGCGGGTTATACATGTCTTCCTAACGAAATCATTCATTTTGAATTTTACCAAAATCAGAATCATGTTAAATACTGCAACAATTAGCACGTAGTTGGTGGGTTTAAAATGGCTAATTTTATTAATTCTGCGATACAATGATAACCTTTGAAAAATCCTCTAGAATGTAAGTTTTACCGCTGATCAAAAATATTCAGCATCATTTATATTCTTGAAATTTACACATACTTTGCATTAACAAAGCATAGATGTAATGAGATTTTTATTTCTTAGAAGTGTTGCTAAGAAATGTTATTTTTGTATGCATCGTCCCGATCGGCTACATTTCCCGACCAACTTCGACAAACTGCTCAATGAGGCTTGCGCACTCCTTATACCTGACCGCCATTCGATCGTACACGACCCCCATATGACAATTCACAACTCCTCCACGACTTCAACCCGACAACCATACACAATATCTACTCGACTATCTAGACCAACTCGGCATTCACTCGACCGATCCCTACTCGACTTCGACCCGACCGGATCGAATTTCTCATACTAGTATCATGAGAGTTCTTGAATTGGTCTTGTACGAACAATATCAGTATAAAAACTTCAATGTTTTGGTCAGACATCAGTTTAATCTCAGAAGCTCTAGAGGATAGGTGCCAGCATCAACATTACATATCATGGAGGTAGAACAGTTGTAGTTGTGGACTAAGAAGTGAGAACTCCAGAGAGACAGTCAGCCTCCGCCATCTCACAACTGGTGCATGGTATGCAGAGCTGATGCACTCGTTACGAGTGTGTAAAAAACATAAGCAAGTTCGTCCCAAAATTTTGGAGGTTACAATACAAGAGAACTCTTAAGAGATGCTGCAAGCCGTCGTCAGCCGAGCAGGCAGCAATTGTGAGTTTCAACCATTGGAACTCTCTAATGTGGCCTTGAAGCAGATGTTGTGTAGTAAAGAATCGAGCTCAGTCAATTCTATATTACAAGGATCTTTCATTCAACTCTGTACTCTCGAGCGGTAAGTCATCTGGGTCAGTGTTGGCGTTAATGGAAGAGCGTCCGACGTTGAGCTCTTGAGCAACTTTGAGCTCAGAAACAACTTTGATCTGCAGGAACCTCGACCCGCTGCTAAATGTAAAACTAAAACATCACTAAATAAATGTATTGATAAAATTTAAATTTAACTCGTTCTCAGCGGACCAAGGCAGCTCCTGACCACTTGTCTGCTTGACAGGGGAGTCAGTAGAAGATAGAGATAAAGCTGAATTTCGGTTTTTATCATCAACAAATGCAACGGCAGGGACTGACGATCCTTCTACCTTTTCACGGCATCCTTGAAGTTACAGATATGTAGATTCGTGTTCTTACCAGCCTATGAGAGATCTTCGCGCCGTTTTGATCGTGTTGCACTACTAGCCGCTCGAGTATGGCCATTAACGGTGGATGCATCGATTGGGAAGTGAT
This sequence comes from Mercenaria mercenaria, assembly GCF_021730395.1. Taxonomy (NCBI): domain Eukaryota; kingdom Metazoa; phylum Mollusca; class Bivalvia; order Venerida; family Veneridae; genus Mercenaria; species Mercenaria mercenaria. Next base: position 40,000,055 of record NC_069377.1, on the reverse strand, counting down.
CGAGCACGGTCGGGTAGCAATTATGACGAACAAGTATCGCGTTGATCGGGAAGCGGTCGGGTTTTACTCAGGTAGTGGTCGAGATTTTATCCAGACCAAACAAGATCTTGACAAGATCGTTTACCGGTTAACTTTACCTCTACTCGACCAATACCCGATCGCCAGACCCGTTCTCGATCGCTCAATCAGGCTTGGAGTTGATTTGATCGGCAGTGAAAACCTTGCTTGAGGTTTCAAAACTTAAAACATTACAATTTTTACATAACTCAGTAATACAGAATATAGATGTAGTATAATGCTGTGCTGTTAAAGGGAGGCTATTGTGATACATTTCTTTTTAAATATGACAGAATACCTCCACTTGTACGCACCGCGAAAGACAAGATTTTCATGTCATACAGTACTGTAAATTATTGTTTTGTATTGTGTGATGATATCACGAAGGCGAGAAATAATTAAATGTATAGTATAGGCATTTAACTAGAGCATTTTATTTTCAAGGGAAATAATTGTGGTCTGACTGTATTATTTTGAAAATCACAGTTGAGATTTTTTTATGTGTGCACCGGTACAGTTTTGCGGGGAAGCGAAAGTTGACATGGAATTTTGTCTTCTTCTAAAAACAAGGTAAGTTGACAGTTTTTGTTGAAATATATATCTGATAGCTGACACATAGGAGAATGTTTTGGTTTATATCCATCTTACAGATTTTTTTGAAAATGAAGAGAAACAGGGGGAATTCTGTAAATTTCTTCTTATATGCAAATGAGCTGAAAATGTATTGAAATGACTAGATCAGAAGTTTATGCCTTTCCAGTAAGTTTTTCCCTACCTTTGATGATAGTTATTACAAAGTATAGATATCAACCTCTTTGCTGATATTAGTACCTAAAATTTTCAGCCTGTGAATAGCTGTGGAAATTTGGGACTTCCTTTTTTTGAAGATATAAATAGATCTAAGCTATATTTAGACTAAAGTTTTTTTCAGTATAACAGCATGTAGAGAACCCTTACATACAGTCAAATATTCTTGATATTGCAAGGAAATATAATGCATTTTTCAAGTGCTTGCTGTTTCTTATGTTGTGCATACTTGATATAGGTCATTATCAATGTCAACTATCATTATACTGACATTTGAAGTTGTTATTTTTTTCTAAATTACCTCCCTTAAATTTGCATTTTTCCTCATTCATTTTATTGATAATTACTTCCCTCTGTGTTTAGCAAAAATTCTCAGATTGCATTTAATTAACTCCCTTTATTTAACATGAAAAATTCTCTTGTGTAATGATTATTTGTATATTTTACTTACAGTGACTGATACATGTAGTTGCAGTCTGTCTTTGGAAGCCGTAGAAATAACAAGAAAGAGGCTGACATAGTGGTATAGTTTGTTATATATGAAGTTTATTGATGGCATTCATGTCATGATGATATCATTAAAGTACAACATACATTGATTTTCTGACAGTCATGTGTTATTACATTTGAACTGAGACTGTTTTATAATCAGGTTCGTGATACCTTTTTTAATATACATTGTATACAATAGTTGCATTTTTTTTTCAATATTAATTGCAGCTTTATAAATTAGGACACTTCAGGTTCATGTCTGATATAGTTTATTAATGATTATAATTTGAATCATACAATGAGTTATGAGATATTAAATATTAATTTTAATATATTTACATTAATAAATGTAAAAAGTCTGTATTAAATGCATAGGTCATCTGTTGTACAAAAATAAAGGGAAAAAATGTTGTATAATTTTCATTTTCAGTTTTGGTAGGGAAAAGTTTGTGTATGTACATGTATAGTTGTTTGACCTGTCTTACCCTGTGGCAGTCCAAGAAGATGTTACCATTATGAAAAATGCAGGAGGTATTATGCTTTTGTATGTTAAACAAAGGTCTCAAAGCATTTATATGCTTTATGGCTACATTCTTGCTCCTGAAATAACTGTACAAGACAGCTATAAGACTGACATTCCTGACAAGATGTGTACCTTCTGGACTTTATGTCAGCCTGGCATAAACATTTCTTTCCTGTAGCTTTGTGTATCCCTCAATTTACTAAGTACATATCTCCATTAAAAATAATGATAATAGATATGGTTTAGTAATAAATGTGTGATAGCTTTGTAATGTCAACATTTCAAAAATAGAATGAACATGTACTTTGATAATAAATATTGAAATACAAATTTCAGTATATTGTATCAGTCAGCAAAAACATGAAGTACATTTGTATCTTTGTATTAAGATAATTAAAACAATTATATTCAAGTGCTTTGACACTGATTTTATGTTGATTTCCTAGAATGTGTGTGAATTAATGTTTTACAATATTTCAGAACTTGAAGACAATTGTTAGTGCAGAAGGGACATAAAAGTTATGACAAAATTAACAGATATAAATAAGGTAAACTATTGTGATAAAAAGACATGGCCAGTGCTGCACATCACAAAGGCAATATTTGAATTTAATTTTTGTCACATATGAGTTCTGTAAAGCTGATTTTGCAATATATATAAAATGATTAGGATTAATTTTTTTACTGTGATCTTTTTTTCACATGATTTTGTCAAGACTGACAATTTGTTCATTGGAATAAGATAGTTAAAGGCGGCATTGTGTCACATAAAAATATGTCTGCATAGTTGCCTAACATTAAATGTCAAATTGTAAACAAGGAAATTCTAAATTTGGAAAATCCTTTGTTGTTTTTCTTCATTTAGCTCAGTTGAAGGAGATGAAGTTTGAAGCAATTTTCACAGTACAACCTCTCCAGAGTAGCTCACTCTGTCTGAAGCAAAAACCTCTCTATAACAACATCATGAGAATTTCCCTAAGCTGAAATATAACTATCAAATTTACTTCTCCAGAACAACAACCTCAAAATAACTAAAATATCTGTATATCCCACAGGGTGTTGCTCTACATAGGGTGCACTGTACTTATAATATCTATGATTTCAAATGCTTTAAGAAAAACAACACTTTCAACAAGGGGAAAAGTGAACATATATTACTCATAAGGTGAAGTTTTGGCAGTTCTCAAGTTCATTGTTTTTGCATGCTATATAAAAACACTTTAGGTAGTTTATCATTATTACATCATATACTAATCAGAGGTTGTAGGTTGTTGTTGGATCTTTTAGGTGAGATCATAGGTGAACATCATCAGATTTATCTGTTTATTTTTTCACCATTTTATTGAATATATATACATTGAATGTTATAAAATATGCAATCTTTTCAGACAGTCCTATTAAATAACTTGTCATTTAGTGGATCTAAGTATATGTAAAATTTAAATAAAGCAGCAAGCCAAGTAGCAACACAATCTTGCTGCTTAAAACAGGTAATTCCTTAGACAAGTTGAAATTAGACAAAATGTCAATTTGTAGAGTTACCTGACTTGCTGCTTGATAATATATTTCTAAGATTAGAATATCTGCAAATGTCTAAAATGATGTTATAATTGTTTTAAAAACTATCATGTTTTATTCTCTTTATGTAATAAAGTTTTACATTTGTATTTCCAGAAGTGCTACAAGTGTGTTGTCATGTGAAATGGAATTTACCCCAACTGTGCTGCAAGATGTATATTCAAGTGCAAGACAGCCATGCACCAGCTGTAAACTGAGATGGACCCGTATAATAAAAATGTTGACGTTTCTATGTATTATCATCTGTACAGAATGTGTTCATGACAAGACTGTATACATATATTGATAAATCATTTTTTTATTTCCATTATTGCATGCATGTAAGAAGCAAGCATTTAACAATTGCATTCATAGAAGTGTTAAAATGTGATCAATCTAATTTAAAGAAACACATTTAATTGGACTTTTTAAGTTTCATAGTATTTGTGGTGGAGACTGACCCAGTCATTCAGCAACTTATATTGTCTGTGTGTCATTTCTTGTATGTTATAGTTTTCTTAATACATAAATTCAAAGTTAGAAGATGAACTCATTCATCACTGTAGATTAATGTTAAAGCATTTAACATTGACATAGTTAAAATATTTATTTAACCAGATTGTCACATATTTTCATATAAATTATGTATAATACAAGTCTAATAAATACAATATTCACAAAAATGATAGTGTACGTTGCTTCTTTTTTCAATTATTCAATGTCTCACAATCACACAAAGATATTAAGAATCTTACAATTTGGTTGTATATTGTTGTTTGTTTATATTATTTTCAATCCAGAGAATAAAGAAATACATTCAAAATAACCACATTCTAGATATACACACATAATCAGATAAGAAATAACAAATAGTGGTGAATTTTATTCAAAAATTGATATACAGCTTTGTAGTATTACTTCTTTAGATAGTGGATGAAATGAATAACAACATACTATATAAAATTTGTAGTCATAGTAAATGGATATTAACTTAACTAAAAAGATTACTCACTGTTATGCATCTGAGCTAATTTTTCAACATTGTCATTGGCAACATAGGCTCAAAATTATTTGTTTGTATCTTGCATTCATGTTGATGAAAAATGCTTTATGGTTCTTGAATATAATTTGCTTACTTACCAGGATTAAAAAAATATTAAATTAATTTGTCTGAAAATTAAGGAAAATATGATGTTAAATGCAATAAAAAAGTATTGAGATAAAGGGGTAATTCCATAAAAAATAGTAGAATGTAATGATAAATCAATGAAAGGAGGTAATAAATATTGTGAGTCATTATCTTCATTCTGAGAGCTAATTAAATGTTTACATTTTGTTATTATTACAAGAGACTAACATGTTACATGTCCTGAGAAATAAAATAGTTTTTTGATGTCCTTTACTTAGTTGTTCCTGATTGTTCATTCCAGTATGAATGAAATAAGAAGCTCTTTAATGAGGGTATCCGGAAAATACCTATTATTTTTTTCAGCAAATTTGCTGAGATAGTCATTCAGGAGTGTCTATCCATCCAAAAGCTTAGGGGACAAATTTTTGAGTACATACTTTTTAAAAATAACACACAGACATTAAATTGTTTTTTATCTGATGACTTAACTAATATAAAACATTTGGAGCAAAGTTAAAAATTCCGGTTTTTAATTTTTAAGTTCATGTCTTATAGTATTTGCGGCGCGTTATTTGTCTGACTTGTCTGTATTCATTGCGTCTTAGCAAATGACTGTTATTGCACAACTTTATTGTGATAACAGTTCTATGTTCCATTATTAGTTATTGCCACTAAATACTTTGATGAAGATTGTACATTAAAGTTGTACTATTATGAACTGATGTGAATGGGAGCACGAAATCTCAAGACGTGAGGTGACCTACATGTTTTGAATACATGCAGTTAAATGATAATTAACATTTCTGTGTACTATGTTGAACGATTAATGATGAATGTCAGGAATTTTTTTGAACCCATTCAAGAGATAGTGTGCTCATGATATTGCTTTGTGCTTAATTAAAAATAATTAATTATTAAAAGTGTTATTGGTCATTCCACGATTCCATGAAGTCATGCATTTACATCTTGTCACGAACAAGACATCCATAAAAATTCAGTACGCTGTTTCACTAAGGGGTGATACAAACTGTATGGAAATACTCTATTAATAACTTATTCAACCGCCGTACCGATACTTTTTGCGCGAGTGTGCATATCAATTGCACTTTCGGACGGGAATCCTGAACTTTAATGGTTGATCGCTTGCTGCGCAATTGAGATGCGCACAAAATATTGTGATTAACTCCTTTAAATGTCAAAGTTATGGTAAGATGAACTCATTCATCACTTGTAGATTAATGTAAAGCAGTTTAACATTTTACATAAGTTAACTAATATTTATTTAACCAGAGTTGTCACATATTTTCATATTATAAATATTTGTATAATACAGTCTAATCTAATCTACATATGATGTTTCCACAATTTTTTAGTTATATTTTATGTTGATATTTATGTTGTTTTCATGTCTCGACATATAATTACTAACATCAAAGAAACTTAAGTATTTTACAATTTGGTTGGTATAATTGGTTGTTTTGTTTATATATTTTATTTTTTCCATCCAGGAGAATAAAGAAATATACATTTCAAAATATTCATCATTCTAGATAAGTACACTACATAATCAAGATAAAAGAAATAAGAACAAAATATGTTGGTGGAATTTTATTTTCAAAATTGATATACAGTCTTTGTAGTATTTACTTCTTTAGATATGTTGGACTGAAATGGGAATAACAACATACTTTAAATTTTTGTAGTCATAAGTAAATATGGGAATTATTAACTTAACTTAAAAAGATTTTATCTCACTGTTATGTAATCTGAGCTTTAATATTTTTCAACATTGTCATTGGCAACAAGGCTCAAAATTATTTGTTTTGTATACCTTGCATTCATGTGTGATAAATGCTTTTATGGTATTCTTTAATATAATTTATGCTTTTCATCTTGCCATGGATTAAAAAAATATAAATTTATTTGTCTGAAAATTAAGGTAAAAATACTGACTGATTAAATTGCAATATAAGAAAGCTTATTTGAGATAAAGGGAGGTAATTCCATAAAAAATATGTAGAATGTAGATGATAAATGTAATGAAAGGAAGGTAATAAAATATTGTGAAGTTATTAGTCTTCATTTCTTTGATGAGCTAATTAATTGTTTTACATTTTGGTTTATTATCTACAAGTATGACCTAACATGTGTACCTGTCCTGAAGGAAAATAAAATAGGTTGTTTGATGTCCTTGTACTTTTAAGTTGTTCCTGTATTTGTTTACATTCCATGTGTGAATGAAATGAAGAAACAGACTTTAATGAGGGTATCCCGGGAAAATACCTAAGTTTATTTTTATATCAGCAAATTTGCTGAGATAGTCATTCAGGCGTTGTCTATCCTATTTCCAAAAATGCTATGGGGACTAAATTTTTTAGAGTGAATATCTCTTTTAAAAAATAACACACAGCATTTTAATATTGTATATATATTATCTGATGCACTTAGCAATATATATTTGGAGTCAAAATGTTAAAAATTCCGGTTTTTAATTTTTTAGTTACAATGTCTATATAGTATTATGTTGTGCTGCGTTATGTTGTCCTGCCTTGTCTTGTATTGCATTGCGTTTCTTGCAAATGACTGTTATTGCACGAACTTTATTGTGATAACAGTTCTATGTTCCCATTTACTTATGTATATTTAGCCACTGTAAATACTTTTGATGAAGATTTGCTACATTTAAAGTTGATATCTATTGATGAATTGATTTGCTGAATGGTGAGCACAGAATATCTTTCAAGACGTGAGTGTGACCTACATGTTTTTGAAATAACATGTCATGTTTAAATGATAATTCATACATGTTTCTGTGTACTCATATGTTGAATCGATGAAATGATGAACTGGTCACAGGAATGTATGTTTGAACCCCATTCAAAGATATGAATTGTTCTCTTGATGTATTGTTTTGTTGCTTAATTAAAGAAATGAATTAATTAATTAAAAGTGTTTATTGTTGTCATTCTCACGATTCTCCTGGAAGTCATGCATTTTACATCTTGTCACGAACAAGACATCCATAATTTCAGTACGCTGTTTCTATCTAAGGGGTGATACAGAACTGTAGTGGAAATACTCTATTAATAACTTATTCAACCGGCCCGTACCGCCTCTTTCTTGGTGAAGTTGATTACTAGACATTTATCTTCCACCACTAGTCGAAACGAACTGTCTCTTAACCGGATATGGAAATTTTCGGCTGTACGCGTATATGCGGAATAGCGGTAGCCACGAGTGAAAATGTAAGATATGGTGTTCATGAGTGAAAGACATTTTGATATTTCATGTAAAAAAAATAAATCGTCTTTTTATTTATGTAATAAATATCTATCTTTGTTTCTGAGCTAAGCAAATCATTTTATATTAAAAACAAAACATCATTTTAAAAAGTACATAGCCATTGTATAAGGATTACAAGATACAATATACAATACAAACATGCAGACTTAAAGCTCGGGAATGGCCGCCATAATATATGACTAGTACCATAAAAGATTGCATGTTCATATAATGTTCATATAATCTACACACTGGGGCGTAAGATAGCTCACGTGCTTTAGTTTATGAACGAAGGTGAAAATTCATTCGCTACTATAATTAAAGAGTACTTAAATGAAAAACATTTTTCTTATTTCTTTCTTCTAATATTTGAAGAAAACGTTATGCAGGAAAAGGAATCTATCACTGGTTATAGTCATGGATAGAAATATCCGGCTCCTAAACAGTTAAGGTTCTAATAACCTTAAAAGGGACCGAGCAAACCCATTTTTAGAAAATTAAGAAAACTGCAAAGCAAGTTTTGTGAAAATATGTTAAGCGATTTACGAGAAGCCATTTAAAGGACCTAGCGGAACCATTTAAATAAAACTGAAAGAGGAATACTTCTAACCGAGTATGGTGAAGATTCATCCTGTCGTTTACTGGAAGTTAAAGTGATTTTGGTTCAGGTGAGCTAAAAACGACCGCATACAGAACCAGACTCTGACGGCGCGGAATATGAGAACTCTTCTCGCCGTTCATTCACATCTAACAAAGCATATTCATGATTCCTTCTTATTCAATCTACTGATCTCAGGTAGCTCTTAATTTTTCATCGAAAACAGAACTCTCGGAATTATAGATGGTGGACCAAAATCTGTCATGGATATCTGTTCGTTGAAGTTGAAAGGGCAGCACACGCACACAGTCTGCTAGACCTAACACCTTTCTTCTACCATCCATGTAAGTGCATTGCACCTCGTACTCTGAAAAATTCTAGGGGTCATTCTTTGAACCGATGTTTCTAGGTCAGTTATCGAAAACGGAAATTGTGCAAGGGTTTACTAAACAACATGTCACTGCAGCTTGACACACCAAAATTAAACGACCAGGCGTAGAAATCAGTATGGTAACTATTGTTCTTACTTTTGAAATTCTGTGCAGACGATAGATATTTGCGTACTCTGTGGTACAAAGTATAACTGATCCGATTTCATCTATACTTAAAGTGATACAAACATGAACAAAACAGGAAACATAATCACTTGTTTACTTGTTAACTGAGATATACGGATGTAATGAAAACGAAATTTTTCAAATACTATTTACAGTGGAATAACTTTATTAATTCGTTAAGGCTTCAAGATGGGCAGCGCTGTCATCGTTTGTGCTGAACTTGTATTATGCTGTATTATTGTCCCGCCATTAATCTTACAGACGATAGGGCTGTTTACGGCACACTGGGTCTCAAACTCAACCTGTGATTCCATTGGTTTAATATACAGTTGTTGTTCTGGACAGGATAATAACACTTGTAAAAATAATAATGGCGGAGATGGTAAGTTCTGTATCGTTACACGATTATAATTAGAAACTTCTATACATTACAGTTAATGTAACAATTACATGCATCTTACTCTCTTCCAGTTCAAAATATATTTGGTCTGTCCTAAAGAAAACCTTTAAACATAAATATTTTGGTTCTATAAACCAATAGCTACATTTCTTACAGAATAGCCAATTTATCTACTTCGATGTAGGCATTTCAAAAACAATAGTAAATTTATCAGCTTGAAACTGTAGTTATTTCAAAATAAGAGCAAATTTATCTACTTGGACCTGCAGGCATTTAAATACAATAGGAAATTTATCTACTTATTTTAAACAAGAAATATCTTTAAAAATGATGGTCGGCGAATTGTAATAAGGAAAGAAGTTTATGAATTTTTCATCTAACATTCATCTTTCATCTAACATTTTTCAAACTGCAAAACTAAACACCGCACTTTAACAATTTAAATGGTTCTATTTTAATTTTTCGCAAAGGTTTCGTAGGGTTGCAATTTTGTTTCGTTTATCCTTAGACGAATAATTGCAGCAGTAGTTTGATGAAGATTCATGAAGCGAGGTCATTAAACGTGTTTATATTTTTAGCTAAATTGGTCCCTATCCCCATTTGTAACAAAATATCAGGAGACCTTACGATATTGTTACACATCGAGTTTGATAAAAATCCATTACATTTTAGTGGTTAATGCGAAGAAAGGCATATCTACTTTTAGCTATAGTGGTCCCTAATAGGGCCCAAGTTCCTATATAAATAAATTTGGAAGAGGACCTTATAATGATGTCCCAGACCAAGTATGACAAAGATCCACCAAGCTGTTCATGAGACGCTGTATAAAGGCATTTCTAGTTTTAGCTCTAGCAGCCCCTAAAAGGGGTCAAATGTCCCAGCTGAACAAAGTTGGCTACGGGCCTAATAAAGATGCTACAAATCAAGTTTGATTAGAATACATGAGAAAAAATCAATTAAAAGATTTTTTATTTATTATTTTTATTTATTTCTAAAATAGGCCGACTGATCCCGCTTTAACAAATGCATATTCGCTATTCATAAATCGTTGGACAATGACGTCACACCTATAAAAAGTGAAGGTCAAGCAAAACATACAATTGTAATTATTTCAATAGTTTTGTTCCATAAGGAAAGTTTGACCGTAGTTATATCACATAGATAAACTGTATGCAGCGTACCTTCATTTCAGTGTAATGAGATTCAGTCATTATATAGCATATATATAATAAAACAGATTTCAACTGAGTTCAATATTTGCATACCATACTAAAGAAAAAGATTCATATATAATAAATCAGTTGAATAATTTATAACAAATATATCAAAGCAAACAAGTACTCATTTTAATATGCAATCTGAATAAGTCACAAAAGCAAGAAACCTTTTCATATACAGACGACAATTGTAACAAGGAAAATCTTTTAAAAAGCACTTCTCTACATAAAACACTCTTATCACACCCTTATTCATGTGATACGCAGACCGTATTCAGCTCTTTCTTTAATTTGACATATGTTGGTATTTGAACAGGTTTTTATCATATTTATTAAACTTACTTATCATTTTGAGATATATCAATATTCTTGCTAAATATACTGACCCAAAGTTAGCTTTAAAACTGTGAACAGCGTCGTTTAGGATAAACGCTTTGTCTACATTTCACTCAGCGTAGCACAATCAACAGAGTGAAAGAAATTGACACTCTCGTCCAATCAGGCAGAGTGTTACATAAATCTTCCATTTTGATAAATTATCTATAATACGTTATCAAGTAGTTTGATTTGCAAACTGAAGTCACGTGGCATAGGAAACGAAAACGAATTTAGACGGCGTTCGCCGAAAAATAGCCAGTTCATCTACTTGGAACTGTAGGTATTTTAAAAAGGAGCCAGTTCATCTTCTTGAAACTGTAGGTTTTGTTTCATTTTATGAATGAATCTCTTCTATCCTAACAGTCACTCAACTCAAAGCTCTTAACGTGTACCTTCTGCAAATATTTCATAATTTGTAAGGACTCCAAATTCCTACCGGTTTTTTTCCAAAATACAGAACTAAGTGTAAAGGTGTATGTCAATATTTTCAGAGTTTTGTTTCTAATACTACTAGTTTGTGAACATAATGCATTAAACTTTTGGTCAGTCCAGATAATTAGTATAGAAAGTGTGACTGACAAAGAAAACACACTATAAGTGACATAATATCAGTTCTTTCAGTACTTTGATTTTTATCTTCAGAACTGGATGTTCGTGTTCTTGGTCTCGAAGCGACCGCGTGTGCTATGATGATGGTAGCTTTAGCGATGACTATATTTGGGATTTGGTTTGAATGCCAGGATGACGAAGATGAGGGCAGTGAATGCGCTAACATTGGAGTGGTCTGCGGCCTAATATTTGCGGGCGCAGGTATATACAGAGGATATTTGTTTGTTTCAGTGTAAGATTGAAATATCTTTCGAGAGTGAACACCAGATGCAATATTTTCACAAGGGGCATAGCCACGAGTGGAAATGTAAGATATGGTGTTCATGAGTGAAAGATATTTTGATCTTACATTTAAAACAAACAAAGTTTGTTTTTATTTCATGTTTTGACTAAATTTCGTAGTTCCCTACCAGTGAAAAATATTTGATATTTTTCATTGTGAACATATCAGATATATTTCATTCTAATATTTATATTATCCACTGAAAAAAACATTAATAGAAATAAAATGTTTCATATGTGTATACATAATCATCCTTACATGTATAATTAAGAGAAAGATATTGATACGACTATCTAAAGTTACCGGACTCGTACTTGTATGACATGATTTAATATCGGTCAACGTCAAAAGTACATAGGGGTAATTCAAGTCGAAAAATTAATTTTTTCTATAAATTTGGCAGTGTGTTTAAATTGAGCGCGAACGCCCTTGTCACAAAAAATACCATTCAGTGTTTAAAATTTGCGCGAATTATAATGTGTCTTTGTAGCTTTTGTTACTTTCATACACTCGGCAGAATACTGTTTTTATGTCTTCTTGTTTCAGGAATCCTTAGTTTCGTTGGATGTATGATCATAGTGGGCAACTTCTCAGCATCACAGCTAGGATGGTCATTTTACCTGTGCCTCGTTTCCGGAAGTTTCATTATTTTATTGATAGTTCTACTTTTGGTATATGTTTTAAAAGACTTTGTAGGTTGCATATATAGATAAGAAGATATCAAGATATCACTACATGGATTTGTTGCGGCGGCTATTTTTTTAAAATGTATATTCAAAGTTACAAAATTAATAAACTAATAATAGACATAAAAATGCATTTTCTTATTTATAGATCATGGAATTCTGAAATAACATGTCCAAATTCCATGTATTTTATCATTCTTATTTCATATAATTGTATACAAAATACTTCTGTATATTGTAATCCGCTTATTTGTGTTATTTCAGTTTACACAGTATTGGCTCACAAGCTTTCCTTCATATTCCTTAACGGCATATGTATGTGTAAGTTCCAAAATGACTTTCTGATTTTACTCTACTACTATACCAAGCCTATGTAAGCCCGAGCTTTATACCGTTCCTACAAGATATACTGTCAGAATTCTAAGTGCCCGTTTAACATAAGATGCAAAAGAAATAATCCAATTGTATATTTTTTGTATGGTCGCCACCGGTAACCCATATTGGCGACTCCTCCAGAAGACTGTTAGTAATGTTGGTCGGAGGATAGTGCAAGATACAGAAGACGCTCCAATTCCAGAAGCTTCCCTGGTTTTAAGCGTGCCAGGTGCCAAGAAACCATACACGGGACTCTTGTTCTAGTGTTAGTAATTTTTAGTTGGAGGAGCGGAGACTCGAACTCACGACCCCTGGTTTCGTAGTCAGACATTGTTACCACTGGAACACTGCGTTCGCTCTAATAATAGTATAGATATTGGATTCACAATAAGAACGCATGGCAATTCTTGTTTTGTCTCGTGAACAGTATCACATTGCAACTTCCAATTTTAATTGCATCAGCTGGTCAGCTAGTTCTAAGGACTCCAGCTAGTGATAGTGTTACTAAAACTTGCATTCAGCAGGTAATACATGTCTTCCTAACCAAACTTATAACAAAATCAGAATCCTGTTAAATACTGCAACAATTAGCACGTATTTGATGGGTTTAAAAATGTGGAATTTTATTTATTCTGCGATACAATGATAACCTTTGAAAAATCCTCTAGAATATAAGTTTTACCGCTGATCAAGAATATTCAGCATCATTTATATTCTTGACATTTCACATACTTTGCATTATCAAAGCTTACGGATGTAATGAGGTTTGTTACATTTGTGATAATTACAGATATGCGTATTTATAACTTTTTTAATGTAAGAGGCAACAGCTTGTATAAAGATTCGTTTAAATGCAGAACATGCACGTTTATTTTTGTCAAGGATTAATTAAATCTCGACATGTATTTATTTAAACCAAACAACACATGGTTAGTATTAATACATTACGTAAATGAAGAAAATACCAAGAGAGTGTGTTCAATTTATCTAAATCATCTTCGAAAATATGCAAGGTGTTGTATGTATCTTCTGCGACTCAGTTGTTAACCCACATCTGCACTCATGAACATTCCTGAATAAATCATTATACTTCATAACCGGTGTTACCAATTTTTGGCTGAACAAAATGTCCTTATAGAAAGTTTTGACCGTATTTGACAATAATAATATGATTCAGTTCAAAAACTATTTCATAATGAGCGAAGAAAAGGGCTTATAACTTGCGACATATGTCAGTGTAAGTTACATCGTTTATAAAATAACTACCTCGCGTCATACTAATTGACCTTGACCGGATTTGAATAAACATATATTTAGTATTGATATGTCCTCTTAAATATTTCCGAAGTTCGAGGATACACAAAACAGGAAACGGAATATCATGCATGTAAATAACTTAATCAAAATAAATCTTTAATACCATGCAGGCTATATATCAGGTTCACGGACTTACTAGGCAATAAAATCACTGTGAAAACAACATGATTATGTCTTAAAGTTAAAGGTAAGCATGTTTTCTAATTTTGTTTTAAAATGTGAACGTCTGTGAGTTTATACCTTTATAATTAATATAAAAAAAATGCTGCCACTCGCCTTTTTGCGATCTAAAATTTACCCGCGTGTTTTGAAATATTCAGTCTAATTATGTAAAGTGAATCACGAGGGATTATATTTCAGAAACATCCACAAGATGAACAGTGGCGAAGATTTATCTCTTTCACTTGCATTGTGTTGTGTAGTTTTTACACCATTTATCCTGCAGACAGTAGGACTGTTCACCCCACATTGGGCCTCGAACTCAAACTGTGACACAGTTGGTTTGGTATACAGTTGTTGCTCGGGTCAGAATAATAGCACGTGTGAAAATACTAAAGGTGGAGATGGTAATGTTTCATATGTGTCACTTTTTTTGTAAATCGTCAAAGTTTATCTATGCTTTTGTTTACAGTAACTTTTCAGACATTTCCATCAAGAAAAAGACAAGAAAAAATTATATGATTTAATATTTCTTTCACATAATTTTACTAAACTGAAGAACTTTTATTGTTTTATTCGGATATGCTTCAGAAAATCCTAGTCCAGCGTTTGAATACATGCATCAAAAATGCATATTGTGATGAGCGTAAGAGTATGTATGACATGCATTTTCTAACATATTTGTCTCTTGTCACGTTCAAATGGAAATGAACGTGTACATTGTTTCGTTTTGATTTTGTTGGGTTAACAATCACACCGAGACAAATGTATGGTACCATGGCGACATGATGGAACACCTCTAGCTTTTATTTACACCAGGGTAGAACCTACGACCTCCCAAAAGTCAGCTGGATTGCTTCCGTATTGGGACATTTCTACACTCAAGCGAGGTTTCTACTCCACACTGGTGAGATCGACGACGTTAATCACTCGGCCATGGACGACTCCTTGTAAAGTAACCTACTATAGCGGTGATATTTTCACGAAAATATTTGATGACGTTTCGATATGATATAGTAGGCCTACCGTCTAGGACTCTAAGACACAAGTATAGGTTCCGGAATGCTGATATATTTTATCGCTGTATACTACTACTTTATTTCAAATAAAAGGGGTCACCACTACTTATTCTTTTTGGCTAAATTTAAGTAAAAAATAAAAAAATAAGAATAGTATACTAGTCCTTTGGTAAGTATGAAACACCAATATTATTTACTCACATCTGCACATGAATTGTGCCACGTGATTTTCTTCAAACGTGCATTAAAGCATTGCATACTCCATTTAGAGTACGCTCTACAAAAACAACATAATGTATACAACTTTTAGAAGTCCAAACAATTTTGATGAGAGCCTGTTGTTTGTTCTTTTAGAACTCGATGTGCGTGTTCTTGGCCTTGAGGCAACCGCCTTTGCTGTGATGTTGCTGGCTGTGATACTGGCTGTATGGGGTGTGTGGTATGAATCTTGTCAAAATGATGAAGAGGAATTTAGCACATGGCCTGGAGTAATGGGTTGCTGTCTTCTGCTTCTCTTGATTGCAGGTACCATTGTAATCTCTAAAAACATAGTTGTTTTTAAATGCGTAAAAGCACTTTTTGATCACTTTTGATAATCTCATTGGATAAAAACAATATTGATATCTTTATAAGGTTGGTCAAGAACAAGGCCGCTGCTTACCGTACCCTATTTTTTAATTTGTTGAAATAACTGGCATCTGAAATAGTTCTTGAATTTGATGCAATACGAAGCTTAATTTTTTATGATAACTTTAATCAAGGGGCGACGCCTTTCAACTGTTCTTCAGGAATGAGAAAGATGTACATTGTGTCAAACACAAACTCAAATTATCCCGGATTAATTTATAACTAGATACGGTAAAAATTGAAGAAAGAAAGTGTCCCTGTTTATTGTCCATGCTTATCATGTAAATTGTTATTGTTTGTTTCAGGGTTATTTAGTTTCATCGGATGTATGATTATAGTGGGGAACTACAGCATATCACAGTTAGGATGGTCGTTCCATTTGTGTCTTGTTTCTGGGTGTTTCGTTTTCCTTCTTGCGATAGGTATTTGCTTATGGGTCTTTAAAGGGATGAGAGAGGAAAAACCTGTTACTGTCAAGCGCACTAACATTGATATCTCTACGAAGACTTTGTGCCAAATTTAAAGCTTAAATATACTATTAGTGCGGTTGCCATGATTGCACTATATTTTAAGTTCAAGTTGTGCTTCGGCTGCGAATTTAGCCTTCTTTCTACTATTATATGTGGAAAAAAAACTGAGACATTTACGTCCCTAAGAATTTATAGAATATCTCTATTTAGAAAACAAATTTAATAACAAATGTTTGCCAACTTGTATTATGCAACATTTGGCAATATGTCTTATTAGAAGGAACTAGGTGAAACATTAACACTGCCGAAAAAATATCAAAATCGGGCTGCAAGCAAAAAGACATATATAGCCATTTGAACACCATCTATATGTAATGAAACGGAAGCCATTTTGGCACAGCGGCATTTTCTTGAAACTTGTTGGACATGTATGCTTTTTCTAATCATATTTTATCTAGCAAACGATAATTCATGTTTCATCATGCTTTCAAATTCCTGTCATGTAAACTTCATTTTTTTAAATGAATTCCAGTCTTCCAGTCATTCTTATAAAAAGCACATATGCCCATTAGAAATAGTACTTTCTATGAGGAGTTTGAAGAGCAATTTTATTTGTCAACAAGAAAAGTTACACATTTAGGGGTGTTCATACAATATATATTTCAGATGGATATTTTGATTTAAAGATTGTTAGTATACAGCGTATTAATGTTTTGCCCACTGTTGTAATAGTGATATTTCTGTCATCATCAACTATTTAAAAAGTAGGAGTTAATGAATAAAAATTGTCTGAAAGTTGGTTTCATCATTTCATTTACAACAGAACTGCAAGTATATCATTCTTATAACATCACTAACTTCACTTTTGCATAAACGATAATTTAAATTTACATTTTACCTTAACAAAACGATGTGTCGCATCTGCATTTATTTTTAAAAACATATATATGACAAGTACTTGTCATTTATCCATGTTGTTTTATTTTTGGTTATGTAGCAAAATACAATCAAAGATTTATAGATTCCGCCGTGTTTTGTATTTTTCACTGGCTGTGATAAGTCGTTTCAAATAATATGCAATTTTAAGGCACTGACCTCCAGATTTTGGCTAAAAATGATCTTTCTTCAAATTGAAGTTTGGTTAAATTATGAACATTAGAATATGAGTGTTTGTTTCTGAACTATTTTAAAAATGGCAAATCAAGAATCGAACCTAGACCGCAATAAAGAAGTTTTTCGTTATCGTTACTAATACGCTATGGAGGATTTATTAAATATAGATATTTATGACCCTCAAGTAAAGCGTTACAAACGCTTTTCAATTTTCATCGTAAAAAGTGGTAAAAACAATTAATTCTCATGTGTTTCCGTAACATATAGTCTGTCAGTTATTAAGCATTTTTAAGAAATAAGGCATTAATTTCCAGATATCTAAAAACATCTTTTTTTGTTGTCGAACGATCTGGAGACCAGTGCCTTTAAGTTAATTCTGTTTCGTTACCAGAAACTTTCTTATTCAATTAATGTTAAATTATTTGTTTTTGTGTGTTTTCTAATAAGGTGTTTATTCAACTTAATGTTCATTGAAAAGAATAAATGTTATATAATCGTACTTTTATTATTTCATAATTGATTACTTCTTGTAACATTGAAAATTCTCTGTTGTAACATGTGGTGAATTTAATCTTAACCGTAGAGTTTAAGATACTAATAATTTAATTTATGACGTAATCCTAAGGCTTTTTTCAGGCTCGCTTAGCTCCATAGGGAGAGCGCAGATCTACCGATATCGGGTTTGCGAGTTTGACCCCCGGGCGGGGCGTATGTTCTCCATGAAGATTTGATAAAAGACATTGTGTCTGTAATCATTCGTCCTCCACCTCTGATTCATGTGGGGAAGTTGGCAGTTACTTGCGGAGAACAGGTTTGTACTGATACAGAATCCAGGAACACCGATTAGGTTAACTGTTCGTCGTTACATAACTGAAATACTATTGAAAAACGGCGTTAAACCAACAAAAAATCAAATCTATTTCTTTGTTTATAGCAGCTAACTTTTACAATTTCTTAACGAGTCGACTCAATGATGCAAAAACGAATGATCTGGACCAGAATTGAATACTTTTAAGAAATGGACCAGAAAATATAACATCTCTGAGTCCAAGTATGAGGAGATATTTTACGGCCGCCATATTAGAAAGATATTTTTTAAATCCCCTGTTAAGGAACTGGTTAATGAAACAGCGATTTAGTTGATTTATTGTTCTTTTAACCATTCAATTTTAGGCGGCAAGTTAACACTTAAGTACGTAAAAATTAAAAAGTAAAAGTCGTGTCGTATTGTCGCGCGTAGTGTAGTGTGTCAACTGTCTACTCTTCCATGCGGACGTACAAAATGTAATATGACGTGCGACAATATAAAATGACATTCAACACTCGATACGAATTGTCTTGCTCGGCGTCACATTGTCGTGTTGTACACATTTTTAGGTTGACGCACGGCATGAAAAACGACACACAACAATACGACATAACACGCAACGTGACGCACGACAATAATCAATTGTGAAGCTGGCTAAACAAACGACATACGGCATTCAAATTTTTTTTAATGTCGTTCAGTACGCGACATACGACATTCGAAAAAAGTTGAATGTCGTCCAAAAAACGACATTTGACATACGACATTCGAACTGAGACAAAAAAAAACTGAATGTCGTTCAGTGCACGACAAACGACTTACGACATTCGAAAAAAGTTGAATGTCGTGCAATAAACGACATTAGACATACGACATTCGAACTTTGACATGCAAAATTTGAATGTCGTTCAGTGCACGACATACGACATTCAATTTTTTTTTGTCAAAGTTTGAATGTCGTATGTCCAATGTCGTTTTCTGCACGACATTCAACTTTTTTCGAATGTCGTATGTCGCGCACTGAACGACATTCAAAATTTTTTGTCGAAGTTCGAATGTCGTATGTCCAATGTCATTTTTTGTACTACATTCAACTTTTTTCGAATGTCGTATGTCGTGCCCTGAACGTCATTCAAATTTTGCATATCAAAGTTCGAATGTCGTACGTCTAATGTCGTTTATTCACGACATTCAACTTTTTTCGAATGTCGTATGTCGTGCACTGAACGACATTCAATTTGTTTTGGCAAAGTTCGGATGTCGTATGTCAAATGTCGCGCACTGAACAACATTCAATCTTTTTTGTCAAAATTCGAATGTCGTACGTCCAATGTCGTTTTTTGCACGACATTCAACTTTTTTCGAATGTCGTATGTCGCGCACTGAACGACATTCAAATTTTGCATGTCAAAGTTCGAATGTCGTATGTCTAATGTCGTTTATTGCACGACATTCAACTTTTTCGAATGTCGTATGTCGTATGTCGCGCACTGAACGACATTCAAAATTTTTTGTCAAGGTTCGAATGTCGTATGTCCAATGTCGTTTTTTGTACGACATTCAACTTTTTTCGAATGTCGTATGTCGTGCACTGAACGACATTCAAATTTTGCATGTCAAAGTTCGAATGTCGTATGTCTAATGTCGTTTATTGCACGACATTCAACTTTTTCGAATGTCGTATGTCGTATGTCGCGCACTGAACGACATTCAAAATTTTGTCAAGGTTCGAATGTCGTATGTCCGATGTCGTTTTTGTACGACATTCAAATTTTTCGAATGTCGTATGTCGGCACTGAACGACATTCAAATTTGCATGTCAAAATCGAATGTCGTATGTCTAATGTCGTTATTGCCAACATCCAACTTTTTTCGAATGTCGTATGTCGTGCAATGAACGACATTCATTTTCTTTGTCGAAGTTCGAATGTCAAATGTCGTTTTTTGCACGACACTGAACTTTTTTCGAATGTCGTATGTCGTATTTCGTGCACTGAACGACATTCAATTTCTTTTGTCGAAGTTCTAATGTCATATGTCGCGCAATGAATGACATTCAAAATTTTTTGTCAAAGTTCGAATGTCGTATGTCCAATGTCGTTTTTTGTACGACATTCAAATTTGTTCGAAGTTCGTATGTCGTGTATTGAACGACATTCAAATTTTGCATGTCAAAGTTCGAATGTCGTATGTCTAATGTCGTTTACTGCACGACACTCAACGTATTTCGAATGTCGTATGTCGTATCTCGTGCACTGAACGACATTCAATTTTTCTGTCAAAGATCGAATGTCGTATGTCAAATGTCGTTTTTTGCACGACATTCAATTTTTTTCGAATGTCGTATGTCGTGCACTGAACGACATTCAAATTTTGCATGTCAAAGTTCAAATGCCGTATGTCTAATGTCGTTTATTGCACGACATTCAATTTTTTTCGAATGTCGTATGTCGTGCACTGAACGACATTCAAATTTTGCATGTCAAAGTTCGAATGTCGTATGTCTAATGTCGTTTTTTGCACGACATTCAACTTTTTTCGAATGTCGTATGTCGTATGTCGCGTACTGAACGACATTCAAAAAATTTTGAATGTCGTATGTCGTTTGTTTAGCCAACTTCACACAGCTCAATTTTTGAACAATTAAAATTGCAGTTAAATGTTTTATCACCACGTATGTTCGCGAAAGTGTCTCTCGTTCTATGTGATTTAGATCCGTGTAATTTTTAGCCAGTTCGTAGCGCAATAAGTATACGTGGAATTTATAGCCGTCTAGCAGTTTTTGAAGGAATGTTGACAATAAATGAGGAAGCAATAAGATCTGGCCACATTCAGGATATAGTGCATGGATACCGTCAGAGAAAATTTCTTTCACGAGAACCATATTGATATCCAGATATATTCCTCCATACCTTAAAAGCGCTTCAGTACCAAATATATCACTATAATGGGTTCTAGATGCACCACTTTCGATCCGTTTATTTTACGCTTCAAGTGGATTATATTCGGAAGGAAAATCAAAATGAAATCCCGGTAAGGACCTCACGGTAAACGGATGCCTATCAATATTGCGCACGGATTCACGAATTAACATTTTGTTGTCGAAAATAAAATGACCTTAATATACACCTAATGTTTTAACTAACCTGAAATAAACTTTCAGTCTTCACAAGAGTGAAGCTATTGCGTAAAAGAACAAATTAATACAGCAATACACAGACATTTGAGTACAACAACAACCATAAAAACCCAATTCAGTAAATTTATATCCTCCGCCGAAAAGGATTTTTTTTTTGTAAATAAAGGGATTATATTTAGAAAGATATTTAATTTCCAGATATATGTATATTTTACGAATTTTGACACAATTAAAGGACAATACCACAGCAGTTACTACAGAAATCCTGATGGAAGATGTGCATTCGCAAGAGACCTAAAGTGGTATGAAAGATGTGCATTCGCAAGAGACCTAAAGTTGTCTATATTATATCAAATTTCGTAAAATCCATCAATGGATTACGTTATTAGGAGTGAATTAATGTACTGTAAATCAATCAATTAAAGGGTAATAATTTCGAAGTTACGAAAGCGTCCCCGAAAAAAATTGCGTGTGCAATACCGCCCTATCGTGATTTACAGTTGTGTAAAGTTTCTTAAACATTTATCAATAGGTTACTTAGACACCCCTTTTTCTTACCAAATCAAGGTTTACTGGGTCAAGGGGGATAATACTATATGTGAGAAAACATCATGTGCTAGTAAATAACTGTGTGAAGTTTAGTGATTCTAGCTAGAATACATCTTTAAATTATGAGCATTTTCAATTTCGGACGGACGGACAGACGAACAGCCGTATGGACAACGCAAGTTCTATATCTCTACACTTACAGCAGGTGATAACAATTAATAAGACTTCGTTCTGCACCATTCACTACATCTGCTTTTTCCAGACACATTGGACTATCGCTAAACAAATTGTGAAAGTAACCAAAAAATGAAAATAACATATTAAAAAACTGGATCTCGTATTCATATTATCTTCTAAACTTTGACCAAGAAAGCTTAGACCCTAGACAGTGGTTTTATGATTAACACAGACCTTAAATAAGATGTTTTTTTTCCTACCTACTTGCTCACCTTTAATGAATATGGGTCGCGGGATGGGAAATAACAATATTTTCAAAGTTGGTCTTATTAGAAAGTACCTGGATATAATCCTTAACACGTGTTATATACATCTATGAGAATGCAACATTGCGAGATACATGGATTACAAATATTTTTATTGTCACAGCTTAATCATCCTTATTTAGAAATAAGACAGTATAATCATGTTCTATATACGGTATGCATGATTCAGCAGCTGCGCCGCATGTCGAAATGCTTAATTATTCGGAACATATTTGTACGACATACATTTTCATTGGATTAATACTGCTACACTTAATCTGTAAAACAGGCGTTTTTGACAGTGGAGTATCGGATTGTGCCATCATATATATGAGCCGCGCCATGAGAAAACCAACATAGTGGGTTTGCGACCAGCATGGATTCAGACCAGCCTGCGCATCCACGCAGTCTGGTCAGGATCCATGCTGTGTGTTCGCTAACAGTTTCTCTAATTGCAGAAGGCTTTAAAAGCAAACAGCATGGATCCTGACCAGACTGCGCGGATGCGCAGGCTGGTCTGGATCTATGCTGGTCGCAAACCCACTATGTTGGGTTTCTCATGGCGCGGATCATATAGAGATAAAGCTCGCTGAATTTATCGAAATGAACTTCAATTTCTTCTGCAATATAGTCTTCTATAGTCATACTAAATTTTTGGCATTTACTAACAGATTATAAGAAATTTATTCGAACTAAATTTGCATCATCATGCTGACTTGATAATTTAGTTAACGCGCTAAATCAAAAGATAAACTCCATTACTACACAAGGAGCATTAAACTCACTGACTGTACCATATTACACAAAGAATGAAAAATAAAAAGAATTGTTTCAGTACTATAATTCTGCCATTCAACATCTCTTCCATACTATAGTGTACAACAAAAACCGCTTAATCAAAAGAAATACGTGTACAATTCAAAAGAATGGTTCCATTCTACATTTCTACCAGTTTCCTCCTGGATTCAAAACAAGTTCTCTTATACTATGAACTAACTGAAACAAAAAATATTTTCATACTGTACATAGCCTATTTTCAGAGCTGAAATGATGCCGTATTTATCGGCAAGTATCGGCAATTGTTAAAGGTTGAAAATCGGGGTCAAAACTGTATAAAATATTAAATTCTCATACCTTGCCAAGTGCAAAATGCCTTTGCCTAATGTACAGAAGCGAATTATTGGGTACAACATAGATTGATAAGCCAAAGATTAACCCTTTCGGACACGTTTGAGTTGATGACAGGGCTCAATTGACTCCCAAGCATTGCAACACCTTCCATAGGCCAACCAAAGTGTGTCAGCGACCTAAACAACTCCACCAATCAGATTTCGAAACAGAAAATAATTTCAGACTAAGACAGCTGTGACTATTATTAATCTATTTATTTCGCAGTTATATTCTCAGCTACATTTGTTAAACATATAATAAGATTTATATGAATTTACTGTCAACAATAAAGGTGTTTTACTGACAATATTCGCAAGTCGTGTCTAGTATTGTGTATTATAAGCCAAATAAACTGGATAATGAGGACTCGAATTTGTACTTCAAAACTGTGTTCGCTTCGCTTTTTGGTTGTCGTATTATATACTTCAAAACTGTGTTCGCTTCGCTTTTTGGTTGTCGTATTATATACTTCAAAACTGTGTTCGCTTCGCTTTTTGGTTGTCGTATTAACCTGTGTAGTGATGGTCCGATCTTATTTGGAAATTACAGATAAATTGTATGACACAAAACAATTGCACGGACGTAAGTATTACAGCAGTTTTCATTTATGTTAGTGAATTATTCAGATTTGTCAAAAATGGCTACCAGGGGTGTGGTCACTTTTCCGTTTGTATATACTGGAAACTTTCAACAAAATCGTCTTGCTAGAAACTACTGATCAGATTTCAAAATAATTACATAAAAGTATTTCAGTGGCCCTGTACTAAAACTGTACAAATAATTCTGATTTATCAAAAAACTTTTTCCCTAATATGTATCTACCGGGAAAATATTCGTGTTAGAAACTTCTGGCCCGCCATTGAAATATTTTCACGCAGACGCTCTTAGGGAAACTCTCTATCAAAATTATTCCAACTACTACGGAATCCTGTTTGTTCCACTTTAATTCTCGCCTCACCAACACGCGACAATGTCGCCATATCCCAAAACATATATAGATGCGAGATTAAACAATCCTCGCGAGGTTTTTAGGGCGATACTTATCGTCTTAATTTTTGCATGTCTTTCTTAATTTTCGCATCGGGAAATTAAAATTCTGCTTAAATAATGATACATAATTGCTAAAAGAAAGATAATCTAAGCCAAAGCGTGGAGTCTAGTTACGTTAAAATCCGATAAATGGTTTAGGAGGTTTATTTAAATTTTAACTTATGCATGTTTCTGACTAATCGAAATAATAGTATTGATGAAGGGTCGCACAAGAGACTGTATTTTTTGTTTGCAAAGTTATTTCGAATTTGGACCCATTGACGAATATGGTCAATATGTAAAGGACCACCCAGTGAACACTTGTTTGTGTGAAATTATTTTAAAATCGGGCCAACAGTTTCAGTTAAGAAAAAAATTGTTAAAGTTACCGCTGCAAATACTGAAAAAAAGAGGTTTCTTGACATTTTTTGCCACGTTTTAATAAATACTTGTGTTCTTTCATAACAATATATTTTTGATTAACGAAACTGGACTCCAGGCTTTGGTTAAGATTTATCTTTCTTTTAGAAATAGCCACGGTAATAATTATGAGCATTAGAACATGTTTTTGGTGTTAAACTATAAAATATAAAATGCTAAATCAAGAAGAATTAGATATTTGTGTCGGGAATCGAACATGGTTTGCATCGGCAATTGTCTTAGGAAACGTAGTCTTTATGATTAAGGCAGTTATCTTCGGTGTCCCATGACAACGGAAAAGTTGGTTTAAAAAAAAGCAAACAGCTATGCTCATAAGCTTCCATAACATATAATCTGTCAGTAACCAAGACTCAAAACCTTCTTGAGAAATATAACAATAATTTCCTGATACATATATATCGCAATTTTTTCGAACGATTTTGAGTTTAGTCCCTTTAAAAGATTTTCACAGATAAAGAGCTCCATAATATAAAAATCTTCAAAGGCCTTCTATTCTTAAACCACTAATCCCACTATGACATAATTTCACAGCAATATTCCTTAGGTGATTCACTACCATACTTGTAAAGTAGTAAAAATGGCTAGATTGGGCGGGTGTTATTATTCCTTAGGTGATTCACTATCATACTTGTAAAGTAGTAAAAATGGCTAGATTAGGCGGTTGTTATTTTCTCTATAAGACTCAATGGAAAACTTATTAAAGCAGTGAAATTCTGGGTTGCGATATAGGGTCGATGACCCTTTTATTCTGCGATATTGTTGTTGCTTACATTAAGATTTTAATGCACATTGTATTTTATTTTTTGAAAAGAGCGTTCCTTTATTAACCAAAAATCAAACAGTGCATATCCTATACCTTTTCTCTTAAAAAGAGGTTTTAGGATTATGGTGTGAGGATATAAGTTATAAGTTTATTGTAGCCACATCTAATGCTTTTTACATATGAAATTGTCAAAATTATTTTCTACGAATTAATTTACACTGTCCAAACGTTATTGCCATGCCAATATACATTAATTTATTCAACATACGTTACTTTAATTCATGTGTTTTTCACTTATTTTTTTCATTTTACAATATACGTAACATGAAGCATATATTTTTATTTAGTTTTATATACCAAATTAGTTATTCTGCATTTAAGTTCAGTATTCAGTAACGTATCTGTGATACTAATGGTACTTTGCCAAAGTTCACTCCAAATAAAATTTAATTTATTCTGCAAAAGAATTTACGCAAGATGAATTTATGTTGCAGGTGGACAGAAAGACGTTGTCATTGAAACAAATCACGTGCCTTCCACAGTACGTGTTCAGTTCAATAAACCGGAGCTGCAGCTGGAATTTAGGGGTAAATCAAGAGAAAATTATTGTGACACTGCACGTCTTTTGAATTTTTCACACCAGCTTAGAGAAATATCAACAGACTGGAGCATATGAACGTATGACAAAATAATCGAGTGTCCGAATTTAAATGTTACGACATTTCGTCAAAAGAATTTTCCGCGTTTTATTCATATAAACTGCGAAACGACTGAATCAAGAAACGAAAATAACATACAGATTAGTCCATACGAAAGTGACTGTCTTGACCGTTATGTTAACACCTGCTGTAAAGACAACATGGCCGTTCCGAACTTACGTTTTGTCCGACCGTGTGCGATATTTATACACGGTAACATTTTACCGAACGGTCCATACTGGGATTTCACCATCGTACCATCGCACCATCGCGATTTCATCATCGTGCCATCGCGTTTTCACCATCATACCATCGTTGTTTCATCATCGTGCCATCGCGTTTTCGTCATCGTACCATCGTGCATCGCGGTTTAGTATTAAATAAAATGTCACGATTGTCCAAATGGAACACCGTATAAAATGGAACGAAGTGAAGTTTTTATGTGCGCTATTTATAGAACAGTGCGCAGGCTGGTCTGGATCCATGCTGGTCGCAAATGCACTATGAGTTATGTTGGTTTTCTCATGGTGCGGCTCAAAGTTTTCTGACATTTTCCTGTCATTAAGCATTATTCCGATTTCACGCACTTGACAAGATAAAAGTGGTGACACTAGCCGTAATAAAAAATATCCCGACTTTTCCATAAAATTCGCCTGACAAAAAGATACTGTGATACCCGATACAGTTTTCAATCACACAAGACGCAAAATGGTTACTTTTTCTACTAGTATAGGTTTCATTTTGAAAAAGAGACACTTTTATATAAATGATTGAAATCATAACATCAGCTTCGTTACATCTGTCCAACTCCCACGCCAGATTCTTAAATTATCGGAAAGACTGCGAGCTTCATTTTAATGGCCCCGTCACATTGATTCAAAATATTTTCCTACTATGTTCCGGAGATTAAACCTACTTTGAAACTGCCCTGACATTAAAATGTCTCTGTCTTAGAAAATCTGGATGGAACAATTCCTTTAGACAGACTCTCCAGTTTGGAGAATTACCATGACAATAATTGTAACGGATGATGTCAAAATTGTAAACGCAATGAAATTTAATGTTTCACACATGATCACCATATCCTCGTAAGTGAATTCAATTTTAACTTCTATTTCTGAATATTTTTCTTCGTTTTCATTTTCAGTCCAGGCGTTATTATTGTCTCCTTCTGGCTGTTCAGACAGGCCAATCTTTTCTGCCATTTTAACTTGTATTATCTTTTGGCTATGGTCCTCTTTGAGTTCATTTAAGTCACCAATTTTAGGCCTTCTTCTGAAAACAGAGAGAAAATTTACGATATCATATTCACCCTAAAAGGGCCAATTGGAACATGTTAAAAAAATGTTTTGCAGTATTAGCGATGTATCAAGTCAAGGGAAAACAATGACTAATAACTCCAATGTAATTTCAAAGCAAAGTTCCTGAAACCTTTAAGCGTTATAAAGCCATTGATTTCTCCTGATTTGAACATACTATTATTTTCTCTCTTTTCGTTTTTGTTGTAACAGGTAGTATAGACGAAATAGTAAAAGTTGCTAAGCTGAGCAAACTTGAAACGACTTAACATAATGCTGTTCTTAGCAGTTTTGAGCTGCTTCCAGGAAGCAATATACATTCTTAAGTTGAAATTCTTTTGGTTTTTACTTTTCAGTAGCTTTTGTTATCAAATTATTTCTAATTGTGTCAAATTATGTTTCAAAATTTGTCTAAGATATTTCGTTGCTAAAATCTTCTATACAAGCTAGAATGGTGTGTAATGTGAAATGACCGGCCGAGAAAATTCTACAACTAGAACAAGAGGAAAGCGGGTTTTGCTGGAAAGGCATAGTCGTGACTTTGAAGTGAAATTAAACGTTTTTACATCTTTTTATATTGAGTTTTCCAACGAAATTTATTTGGTTCTAAAATTAAAGTGATAAGCAATTTCTTGGAATTTTAACTTGCATTTTGCTTTTGCTAATTATTGCTTTGAAAAAAAAACGCGTTTCAGAATTTACTGATGATTCAAGCAGAAATTTAATTATATCATTTAAATTTTATAACCAAATGAATTTTCGTAGAAACTCCATGTTATAGGACAGTTTATACCAATTAGGTAGTGACTTAATTTCAAAATGCAGTTCATTGTTGTTGATGAGATATACAAATACAAATACAATTACATGGCATTTATATAGCGCAAAATTATAAAATATTCTATTGCGCTTTACAAATACATAACACACATTTAAAATATATATAAATTATATACAAAATCTGAACAGGATTCTAGAACTTAGATTTAGAGATTTGGACATGTATAAATACTATTTTACACCACTTCTGATATTTTGTATTTTAACAAGACTACATTCATTGTTCAAGAAACTGCCTAAATAAATTTGTTTTCAGTTTTGATCTAAAGCTAGCTTCAGACTGAATGTTTTTCAGATACCTAGGTAGATCATTCCACCATTTGGGACCAACGACTGCCATAGATCTGTCTGCTAATTTTGTTAATATGGTAAAATGAGTCATATAAGGATGTGGCAGTTATATTTTTGGCTTAGTTTTATTGCTTATTGTATTAAGAAAGGACCTAGATCACATTCATTGTAGAGGTCTAGGTTTTAGTTTTATTTATAAAAAAATGTCTACATATGCATAATTGCTAATGGCAAATTTCACGGGAGCATTTTTAGAGTGATGCTTTTCAGAACAGATTGTTTTTCTTATATGTAACATAACATCTCAATATTTTTTAATTTTTGGTAAGAAGACATGTTATACTAACTGACTATAAATGGTTTTCATATCAACCCTTTAACCCTTATCGTGCTGGACACAATTGATTCTGCCTTTGCGACCAGTGTAGATCATGATCAGCCTGCATATCCGTGCAGTCTGATCATGCTCTGCACTGTTCACCTTTCAGTCAGTATCGTTTTAGCAAGCACCCTTTTTAACAGTTAATTATACTGTCCAAATTGAAAGATGGACAAGTTCGTTATAGAAAATTAGCAGGGTAAGGGTTAAAGTACTGAAAATGAATTATCAAGACTGAAATAACGAAGGAACCGAATTGGTATAATGTACTCTAGAAAAGATGTGAAATGTATTTATAGCTTTTACATGCATGCCAATGCTGACTAAAGTATCATTAATTTTTTATAAAACTCAAACAATAACTCAAAACTGCAATTTCAGAAACAAAGACGACATCCTTTCATCGTGGAATTTTAAAGATCCAGTTAAAAACTTACAAGTATATTTTGAACAGTTTCAACAGTTCGTTTTACCATCCACTGTGTTCAATAAAAAGACTTCGCAAAAATAGATATGAAACAGGTGGAAAGTCTAAGGAGATCAAATGAGTATTTGAAGAATTAGTCCTTGAAATAAAGAAAAAATATATGTACTAACCTGTATCTCGTAATTTTAGCGAGGACCCTGGCAAGTTTCTGACATCTCTCACCCATCAGATATGTTTTGTTGTGAAGTTCGTGTACCCTGCATGTAATAACTGTTACCAAGGTTACCAAAGAACAGATAATGAACGTCGTCAATAGATACACGCCTGAAGTTACACGTTAGACATTTTAAAATTAGCACCAACACAATTTAGGTCAAACGGTGACTTTTCAGTTGAAGACTAAGCTCCTCCGGAGACTTTATCTGATAAAGTTCGATTTCAGCAATCATAACCATAAGTCCCGTTAACCAAGATTAATAAAATACTTATTAATTCGATCGATAGACTGAAATCAATAAATAAACGGAGCTTTAATATCTTTAATACTTTAACCAGTGCCGTATCCAGAGCTAAAAAAGAAACGAGCAAAATGTTTTCAGGGAAAAGTGTTGCTTACATGGGCTAAGGTACCAACTGCTAAAGATTTTACAAGTTGACATTAGTTCTGTACATTGTCTCATTCTATATGACGCATATGGCATTGAAACATATGATAAGGTGGGTGTTGAGACATTTTTGAAATACTACAAGTTTAAGGCCATTTCAGATATCAACTTCTGAGAAAATTACGTTGACAAGTACACCTTGGATATCTGGAGTCCAGGATAGGAAATGGGGTTCACAGAGAAATTTTTAAATTCCACATATATTATTGTGTATTTTAAGCAATTTCTGACAAAAAAAACAACAAACAATCTGAGTAAATCAGGTTAAAAGGTATAAACTACATGCCTGTATAAGAAAAGGTTGGGGTCCGGGGTCCTCCCCAAGACATTTTGAACATATACAAAAAAATATATTAACAAATCAGGTTGAAATGTACACACTACTCGCTTGCATAATTGTAGTACTATTAAATGGGGGATGGGGGTGTCTGTATTTTTAACATATACAAGACAAAATGGTGCATTGTAAGCCCTTTCGGATAAAACATCCGAACAGATCAGGTTGTAATGTACATACTACTTGCCTGCATAATTTGAGTGCAAATAAATGGGGGATTGGGGCGTCGGTTTTTTTTAAACATATACAAAATGGTGCATTTTAAGGCATTTTTGACAAAATATGTTAGCAAATCAGGTTGAAATGTACACACTTGTCTACCAAAATGGAGTACAAGTAGATGTGGTGTTCGGGGTTGTCCCCAAGAAATCAAACATTTGAGGCCATTTCTGACAAAAGATCGGAGCAAATAATGTTGAAATGTACACATTACTCGCTTGCATTATTCTTTTAGGATGTATATGCATTGAAACTCGTTGTTTTAGAACGTGTCCAACTAAGAAAACCCCCAAATCGTACATACCATAAAAATCGTAACTGACTGATTATTTTCACTGACTTAGAGTAGAAACTAAGTGAGTTTTGTCTGCAGTGTTGTGGCAGAGTCAATGATAACTCCCAAAGATAGTCATTCATTTGTTTTTTTCACAAGCACTTCTTATATAATCATTTAAGTGCATACTTTTCTCTATAAATCACATTACGCTAACGGTATTATATCTAAAATGGCTTTTAAAAGTACCGTTTTTCTAACTTGTAGATTTTCAGAATTTCTTGTGGAGGATCACTGAACCCCATGTATGTCCTACAATTATCCCGTGTAAGAATTGCGAACTTGTCGACATGGTTCGCTCAGATTCGTGTATCTCAAATGGCCTTAAAACGCACCGCTTGCTTTGCAGAATTTCTAAATTTCTCGGGAAAGGCTCCCGACCCCAACTGTACTTGTACTCCAATTATGCAAGTGAGTAAAGTGTATATTTCAACATGATTCGCTTCGATTTTTTGTCGAAATGGCTTTAAATGCACCTTTTGTTTTGATTTCTCTGGGAGGACCCCGAACCCCATATCTACTTGTACTTCATTTCTTGTTGTGTTAACATTATGTGTATAGAATCTTTCAATAAAGTTTTGAATTTAAACTGAGATTATACTATATGTACAATTTTAGTAGAATCGAAATGCTTTCATAGTCTTCTCCTGCATTAGATGTCAAAGCATGGAACGGCGATAGTGCTCTGGTATTCGATGATTTTCTTAATGCGTGCAAATTTCACCCCTTTATGAAATATAATACTTACTTAGGACGCAAATATTAGTCGATGTTGGTGGTATACTGT
Organism: Mercenaria mercenaria; assembly: GCF_021730395.1. Classification (NCBI taxonomy): domain Eukaryota; kingdom Metazoa; phylum Mollusca; class Bivalvia; order Venerida; family Veneridae; genus Mercenaria; species Mercenaria mercenaria. The sequence continues at coordinate 39,967,744 of NC_069377.1, read as the reverse complement.
CAGACACGAGTGTCATGACAACTGACAACGACAAAAGAATTGTCAGAGCATAACCGATCTTCTCTCCGCTCTCCACTGGCAAGATGAATACAAATGGCGCCATGACAGCAAGAATGACTACCGGAAGCAGCATGTTCAACAGATAGTAGGAATATTTTCTCTTAAGATGAATCGAGAACTGAATTGCTGGCAAACGGTAACCACTTAGTACTCTAAAACATAAAGAAGACCAGTTTCATCATTTTTGACAATAACAAAAACTTTCAAGATATACTCTCCCACAGTTTAGATGAAAAAAAAATTCATAATACAAAATTTTATTATCTGAGAAATAATTAAAGTAAGAGCACTCTGAAAGACCGTCATATCCTACGCGGGCTATCATGAAGACAAAGTTATAGTTTTGCATTAGCAATCCTTAATTTATATATCATTCTTAATGTGTAAAGGTTTTGTACAGACAAAAATATGATGATTCATATACCAAAGGGGACATAAATTGAAAACTATATGGGTTATGGAGATTGCACGTATTACTTCTCATAAGCATCTATCGTATCTCCTTAAATATTGCAAACATTTTGAAAAAATGAAAACGGGAGATTAAAAGTTTAAAAATGCCCAAGATAAAAATTTACAGTCTTCTTTTTTCACCTATCACAAACAAAGGTTTCTTTAAACTCCTTCCATAAGTGGCAAAAGAGTTTAATACAATAAGGAAGAAAGTTTTGTTGTTGTTTTATTTGTCTTGATTTTTTTAAAAAAAATATTAAAAACTTTAGTAAAGTAAGCGCCAAGTGAGGCTATTTAAAAAGGATTATAGTTTTATAGTTTACTAGCTTAATCTTTCGTTTTTATACGTTTCCTTGTGACAAGTTTCTTGCTAAATAATTGCCTAGAAAAATTTAAAACATATGTGCAAGAAGGGATTTAGTACGAAATTTTTTTAAGACAGGTGAACTGCACTTCCTTACCCAACTCCTGTGCTCACGTCAGGGAATAAAATGTGTAAACGCCATATTTGTAGAAACCCATGTAGAACTTTAGTTCATTATTCTAAAAATGTCGCCTTAGATGTGTCATTTCCTTTCTTTGAAACAAGTGCATGTCCGTAATTTATAGCTGAAACCATTTTACAGTATAAAAGTTTCATCCCATTTGGATGGTGCTTTATTTGTAACCCAAAAATGTGAACGAAACGTATTAATAAATTGCAAATATTCCAACTCACAAGTCTCGAAATACAAATACTTATATGATCATTTACATTACTACTAACCTTGTGATATTATTCACAGAAGTTTGAGTAATTTCCCATTCACCATGTTCCTCATATATGTCAAGGTTGATTTTTGAAAAGGTTGCACCAAGATCTATTTGATTTTCCAAGTACATCCATGAAGTAACCTAAAAAAATTATTGATATAAACAAATCATCGTATTTTCCTGGCTTATTACACACTGCGTATATCAGTTTTGTTCTTAACTCGTTAATGTCTGTATTTTCCTTGCTTTTTCTATGTATTGGATGCGGTCTTTTCTTGCTTTCTATAAACACTAGTACTTTTTTTTACTGGAAGTTAGTTCAGTTTATATTGAATAAGGGAGGCTAATATTTTAATTTGTAGTACCTTTAAAACTAGAGTATATAGTCAAACCAATGTTAAGCAGTCACCCAGGGCAGTCTGACTGCTTATGGTAAGTGATTGCTTAGAACATGTTGAAGTTAGAACAAATAGTCAGTCTGGAAAGTTAATTAACTGGCTTCTGAGGGCAAATGGCTGTTTTACACAGGTGGCCGCTAAGTGAGGTTCAACTGCTTTTAATACGTGTACAGATAACTATCCCGCCTTCTAAAAGTATTAATGTAATTCTTTTTGGTCTAGAAATGACATGTGCAATATCATTTTTGCACAGTCATTAAACTTGGCAATAGCATGTGATACCTTTTTCAACGAGGTGTCATTCTGGCCAAACAAATTTAATTTAAATCTATCTATAGTTCATGCGGTAATACTGAAAACTCTTATTTCTTTAAAATTTTGTTTTTGCGAACTTACCACAATTTTGCAGTTTTGTGAATCAAATGGGTAGTATTTTATGTTGATCGTACACTGTGCTATGAAATTGGCTGGTGCCATCCAGACCACAGCCCCGTCGTGCTGCACGAAAACTGGGGAACTCGCAAAATTAGAATTGTCATTTAGCAATTTTATTTCATCCGCTCTGAAAAAGAATTACTATTTTATAGTATTTTAAACTGGGCAGCATATTTCTGTATAAAAGACTTCCGTTTAAGCCGCTGCTAGGGGACGTGACTTGTCTTGCTCACGTGATTATCCTTCTTGAAAAGACCCGTTGCATTTTTAGCTTCTAAAGGTTATTCTTATAAGTAATTGTTATATCGTCCGATGGTGACTTCATTTGTTATTTGATACTCAGATTAGGTTATTGCCCCGTGGTCAAATGTTAAGACTTCAGTTGTTTCTGAATTACACTGGCGTCAAATGTTATTTCAGATTTGCACAGATTTAGAAGTTATATTTACACCTGAAGTCATGTCAGAATTACAAAGGGCCAAACGTTATTTCAGAATTGCACAGGGTTGGAAGTTAAAATTGAAGTATTTTCTAAATTACAAAAGGTCAATATTATTTCTGAATGAAACTAGATCAACTGTTAAGACATGATTTATTTCTAAATGAGACTGGATCAAAATAAAAAATGAAGTTTTCTGTTAGGCCAAAATTCAACACAGAAAGCAAGTCAGCACATGTTATGGCTGAATCTGTATATAAATTACACCGTGCCAGATTTTAAGACAAAGTTTATTTACTTGTTGGAAGTATATAAGAAAGCTATTTTATGACAGCATTTAAAGATAAATGACGCTGAGTCAAGATCAAGGCATTAGTTGGTAAAATTTGGTCGGAAGTTATTTTTAAATTTAAGTTAATTATAAATGATACTGGGTAAGAAGAAATTGAGTTTAGTTGTTTTTAAATTTTATCTGGATAGATAACGCCATTTCAAACGTTGACAGAATTAAAAAAGAAGAAGAAGATATACTCACGCATTACTCAAAGTTAGAGGCGGAGTCCAAAGGTCTGGTAATAAGGTCATGGTGAAGGTCATATTCCCGTATTGTGACGGTGTCCACTGCAACCGGTCATCGTTCCAATCCTGATAGGTACAAGTTAAAAGGTCAAGAGTGAAAATCAAGACAAATCGATCAAAATATATACTTTTTTGTACAATAAATGTATATAATGTTTCTATAATTTAAAAAATGCTGAAACCTATAAGAGATCCTTATATATTTTTGACTAACGAATTTTAAAACTCTTAAAAGTATATTTGTGTTTGTGGAAAAGGACGTTAAAATACAGGAAACAAAACAAAAAAGTAAATGATTCTATATTTTGATGCAGAAATATTATTCTTTCGAGCAAGAAAAAATAAAGACAATAAGAATGTAGACTGGCTTAAATTAGCTTAATCGACATTTTTTACATGTAAGAAACTAAAATCACTTTAAGATTGTAGTATTTGCTTGCTGTTATTTCTTAGGTCAAACAAAACAATATCCAAATTGATTTACTAACCATTAAAAGAAATCCCACGCAGTGTAAGCGCTGTGTAACAATATCCTACAACACAATAAAAACTAAATTTGTATCAAACCTTGGACCTCATATGAAGTAAGTAATACTGTTTCTAAAGCATACACAATTGTATCTAAACCTGCAGTTGCAAAGTTCAGAACAACAGTTTCGGTGGCGACACTGCTCGACTATTGAAAAGCCTGATCATTTAAAAAAACAAAATGTTGAAAAATGGGCATATATTTGTAAATAAGCAAGATCATCAAAGTGAATATGTATGTGAAGTTCAGGGGTTACTGAAGAACCAGCTTCATGATCAAGGGAAGTAAGTCAGTCGTGTTCTCTCGCACAAGCGCATTGCAGAAGTAAAATACTTCTAACAGCAACAAAACTAAAAGCATATGTTCTGTTTTTTGCTTATCATTATAATATCAAAACATGATCAAAAGAAAATGTTAAAAGTCACCTTTGTTTATTTTTGTCGAACCTATGACCATTAAGCAAATATTGTAAATTGGAGAAAATAGACTTATGGAACCTGGAAGTTGCATGCCAGATCATTACAGTGAACAGATGTGTGAAGTTTCAATTCATAATGTATCTACAAGAGGTTATTGAGATATCAGCTTACAAACACAAAATTACCAATTTGGGACGCCGAAGTTGACACATATAATTATGCGGATGCCGACGAACGGGTGAGTGCAGCTGTACCTATATTTATAATTAGTCGACAGAAAATATTGCTCCAAAATTAAAACAGCTGAAGCAGCTGGCCTTAGTTTCACTGTAAATAAATAATTTGACCTCAATTCCATCAAGTAAAGATAAGAACTCGACAGCGCGTTATATGCCTACATGTACGCGTATTTTTGTTCATGTATGAAGGTGTGAATCAATTTAAGATTGCTTTATCTATGAAAGTAAACCATCGTTCTTAGAAGTCTAACTCCAGTCATAGCATCTGAATATAAGAGATAAACGATCCAGACTAAAAGCTGTTAACCTCTGTCCCACTCTTCTCCTTCCTGCCTACCAAATAGAAGCGGCAGTCACTCTGCCCTACTCCTCTACCTCCCACCTAATGAACAAAACAGCCTTCCGTCTCCCTCACTCCTATCCTTCCAACCGACCAATCAAAAGCAGCAGTCACTCAGTCCCACTCATCTACCTCCCTACTGAACAATACTGCCGTCCGTCTGTCCCATTTCTCTCCCTCCTACCGACCGAACAAAAGCAGCCGTCCCTCTGTCCCACTACTCTCCTTCCTACTGACCGACCAAAACTGTCGTCATCCTACCCCATTCCTCTATCTCCCACTAATCGAACAAAGCTGCCGTCCATCTGCCCCACTTCTCTTCCTCCTTCCGACCGAACAAAAGGAGCCGTACCTTTGTTTCAATCCTCTCCCTCCTACCGACCGAACAAAACAGCCGCCACTCTGTCCTACTCTTGTACCTCCCTTCTGCATCACTGTTCTCCAACCTATCGACCAAACAAAAGAAGCTGTCCCTCTGTCCCACTCCTCTCCCTCCTACAAACCGAACAAAAGCAGCACATACTCTGCCCTACAAAGGAACAATGCTGCCATCCGTCTGCCTCTCTCATCTCCTTTCAAACGATCAAACAAAAGCAGCAGTCACTCTGCCCCACCCATCTATCTCCCACCGAACAAAAGGAGCCGTACCTCTGTCCCACTCCTGGCCCTCCTACCGACCGAACAAAACTGCCACCACTTTGTCCTACTCCTTTACCTTCCACGGACCAAAAAAACTGTCGTCACTGTGTTACACTTTTCTACTTGCCACCGATCGAACAAAACTGCCGTCCGTCTGTCCCACTTCTCTCCCTCCTATCGACCAAACAAATGAACCCGTACCTCTGTCCCACTTCTCTCCCTCCTACCGACCGAACCAAACTGCCGTCACTGTGCCCCACTCCTGTCCCTCCTACCGACAGAACAAAATTGCCGTCACTCTTCCCCACTCCTCTGCCTCCAACCGACCAAACAAAAGCAGCCGTCCCTCTGCCCGAATCCTCTCCATCCTACCGACCGAACAAAACCAGGCATCCCTCTACCCGAATCCTCTCCATCCTATCGATCGAACAAAAGCAGCCATCCCTCTGCCCAACTCGTCTACCTCCAACAGACCGAAAAAAACTGCCACAGCTCTGTCCCATTCCTATACCTCCTACCGACCGAACAAAATTGCCGTCACTGTGCCCCACTCCTGTCCCTCCTACCGACAGAAGAAAATTGCCGTCACTCTTCCCCACTCCTCTGCCTCCAACCGACCAAACAAAAGCAGCCGTCCCTCTGTCTGAATCCTCTCCATCCTACCGACCGAACAAAACCAGACATCCCTCTACCCGAATCCTCTCCATCCTATCGATCGAACAAAAGCAGCCATCCCTCTGCCCAACTCGTCTACCTCCAACAGACCGAAAAAAACTGCCACAGCTCTGTCCCATTCCTATACCTCCTACCGACCGAAAAAAACTGCCGTTACTCTGCCCCACACTTCTCCCTCCTACAGACCGAACAAAACTGACATCAGTTTATCCCACTTCTATCAAACCTATCTTCCAAACAAAGCAGCCGTCCCTCTTTCCCACTTCTCTCTCTCCTACCGACCGAATAAAACTGCCGTTTCTCTGCGACACTCCTCTCCCTCCTACCGACAAAACAAAACTACCGTCACTCTTCCCCACTTCTCTACTTCCCACCAACCAAACAAAAGCAGCCGTCCCTCTGCTCAGAAGTCTTTCTGCCAAATTCCTTTACCTTCCACCAACCGAAAAAAAATGCCGTCACGGTGTCCAACTTTTCTACCTCCCTACGACCGAAAAAACTGTCGTCCGTCTGCCCAACTTCTCTCCCTCCTACCGAACGAACAAAATCAGCCGTCCCTCTGTCCCATTCCTCTCCCTTCGACCGAATGTACAAAACAGTCATAACTCTGCCCCATTCCTCTCCCTCCTACCGACTGAACAAAACTGTCGTCACTTTTCCCCACTTCTTTACCTCCCACCGACCAAACAAAAGCAACAGTCCCTCTGCCTGACTCCTCTCCCTCCTACCGACAGAAAAAGGCAGCCGTCCCTCTGCCTTACTACACTACCACCCACTGACCGAACAAACCTACAGTCGCTCTGCCCCACTCCTCTACCTGCTACCGACCGAACAGAACTGCCGCCACTTTGCTCCACTCCTCTTCCTTCTACTGACCGAACAAAAGTAGCCGTCCATCTGCCCAACTCCTCCCACAGGACAAATAAAACTGCCGTCGCTCTGTCCCACTCCTCTTCCTCCCACCGACCGAAGAAAAATACGGTCCGTCTGTCACACTTCTCTCCCTTCTACCGACCGAACAAAAGCAGCAGTACCTCTGCCACACTCCTCTGCCTCGTACCGAACGAACAAAACTACCTTCTCTCTGTTCCACTCCTCTACCTCCTACCGACCGAACAAAACTGTCGTCCATCTACCCTACTTCTCTCATTCCTACAGAACGAATAAAACTGCCGTCTCTCTGCCCTACTCCTCTCCTTCCTACCGACCGAACAAAACTGCCGTCCGTCTGTCTCATTTCTTTCTAACCAATCGACCGAACAAAAGCAGCCGTCACTCTATCCCACTACTCTCCCTCTTACCGACCGAACAAAACTGCCGTTTCTCTGCCCCACACCTCTTGCTCCTACCGACCGGACAAAACTGCCGTCTCTCTGCCCAACTCCACTCCCTCCTACCGACAGAACAAAAATGTCGTCCTTCTGCTCCACTTCTCTCCTTCCTACCGACCGACAAAAACTGTCGTCACCGTATCACACTTCTCTACCTCCCACCGAACGAACAAAACTACCGTCCGTCTTCCCCACTTCTTTCCAACTGATCGACCGAACAAAATCTGCCGTCCCTCAGTTCTACTCCTCTACCTCATATTGACTGAACAAAACTGCCGTTTCTCTGCGACACTTCTTTCCCTTCTACAGACTGAACACTCTGTATCACTCCTCTCTCGCCTACCAACGGAACAAAACTGCCGTCCGTCCCAACTCCTCTCCTTCCAACTGACCAAACTAAGCAGGAGTCACTTTGCCCCACTCCTCTACCTCCCACCGAAAAGAAACTGCCGTCAATGTGTCCAACTTCTCTACCTCTCAACGACCAAACAAAACTGCCGTCCGTCTGACCCATTTCTCTCCCTCCTAACGATCGAATAAAAGCAGCCGGTCCTCTGCCTCACTCCTCTCCCTTCTACAGACTGAACAAAACTGCCGTCATTCTGTCCCACTCCTATTCCTCCCACAGACCGAACAGAACTGCCGTCCGTCGGCCCTACTTCTCTCCCTCCCATCGACTGAACAAAAGCAGCAGTACCTCGGATCAACTCCTCTGCCTCCTACCGACCGAAAAAAAAATGCAGATGCCCCACTTCTCTCCCTTCTACTGACTGGACAAAACTGCCATCCGTCCCCCCCCCCCCCCCCCCCTTCTCTCCCTTCTACCAACCGAACGAAACTACAGTCCATTACCCCACCTCTCTCCCTCTCACCGACCGATCAACACTGCCGTCTCTCTGCCCAACTCCTCTCCCTCCTACAGACCGGTAAAAAACTGCCGTCCCTCTTCCCCCTCCTACTGACCGAATGAAAGAGCCGTCCGTCTGCCCGATTTCTCTCCCTCATACCGACCGAACAAAACTGTCGTACGTCTGCCCCACTTCTCTCCCTCCTACCGACCGAACAAAACTGCCGTCACTCTGCCCCACTCTTCTTCCTCCTATCGACCGAACAAAAGCAGCCGTCCCTCTGTCCCATTCCTCCCCCTCCTATCGACCAAACAAAAACAGCAGTCCCTCTGTCCCATTCCTCTCCCTCCGACCGACCGAACAAAACAGCTTCCCTTTGCCACACTTCTTTCCCTTCTATCGACCGAAGAAAACTGCCTTTCCTCTGTCCCACTCCTCTCACTCCTTCCGACCGAACAAAACCGCCGTCCTTCTGTCCCACTCCTCTCCCTCTTTCCGACCAAACAAAACCGCCGCCCCCTGTCCCATTCCTCTCCCTCCTACCGACCGAACAAAAGCAGCAGTCACTCTGCCCCACTCTAATACCTCCCACCGACCGAACAGACCTGCCGTCCATCTGTCCAATTTCTCTCCCTCCTACCGACAAAACAAAAACAGCAGTCCATCTACCCCACACCTCTTCATCCTACCGGCCGAACAGAACTGCCGGCCGTCTCCCCAACTTCTCTCCCTTCAACCGACGGTACAAAGCTACCGTCCCTCTCTTCCCATCCTTTCCCCCCTACTGACCGAACAAAAATGCCGTCCGTCTGCCCCATTTCTCACCCTCCTACTGACTGAATAAAACTGCCATCCGTGTGCCACACACTTTTCTCCCTCCTACCGACCGAACAAATCTACCGTCACTCTGCCCCACTCCTCTTCCTCCTACTGACCGAACAAAAGCAGCAGTCCCTCTGTCCCATTCCTTTCCCTCTTACCAACCGAACAATACTGTCGTCCCCTCCCTCCCACCAACCGAACAAAAGCAGCAGTCACACTGCCCCACACTTATACCTGCCGCCGACCGAACAGACCTGCCGTCCGTCTGTCTAACTTCTCTCCCTCCTACCGACAAAACAAAAACAGAAGTCCATCTACCCCACTCCTCTCCATCCTACCGACCGAGCAAAACTAACGTCTTTCTGCTCCACTCCTCTCCCTCCTACCGACCGAACAGAACTGCCGGCCGTCTCCCCCACTTCTCTCCCGCCAACCGACGGTACAAAACTGCCGTCCCTTTCCAACCTCCTATTGACCGAACAAAGGTGTCCGTCTGTCCAATTTCTCTCTCTCCTACTAACTGAACAAAACTGCCGTCCGTCTGCCCCACTTATCTCCCTCCTACCGACCGATCAAATCTGCCGTCCCTCTGTCCCACTCCTCTCCCTCCTACCGACCAAACAAAACTGACGTCCATCTGCCCCACTCCGCTCCTTCCAACCGACAAAACAAAAGCAGCAGTCACTCTGTCCCACTTGTCTACCTCTCACCGACCGAAAATCACCGTTTCCCACTTCTCTCCCTCCTCCCGACCGAACAAAAGCAGCCGTCCCTCTGTCCCACTCCTCTCCCTCCTACCGGCCAAACAAAACTGCCGTCCCTCTGCCCCACTCCTCTCCCTCCCACCGACCGAACAAAACTGCCATCCGTCGGCCCCACTTCTCTCCTTCCTACCGACCAGACAAAAACAGTCGCCACTCTGTCCCACTCCTCATCTTTCTACCGACCGAACGAAACTGGCTTCTCTCTGCCCCACTCTTCTCCGCCCTACCAATCAATCAAAAGCTGCTGTCTCTCCACCCCACTGCTTTTCGTCACTTGGCTTGAAAATGTATTCGTTTTTGCATGTAAATCCATGTTATGGTATCGCTTGAACGATTTAAGATTATTTACCCTAATGGTACACCATAAAAAGACCAAAGTTCGTTAAGTCGATACATCGGTATTGAGTTTCGAAGCCAGTTTAAGAATGCTTCCCTCGCATTTGTCATCTTAAGATGAAGAAAACTGGACATAATTTGATGAGAAGATTGCAGTTTGTGTTTTGTTATTAACGTAAAAGCTCTAGAAGAAGAAAGATTGTTGGAACTTACCAGTTCTGTAATATGTAAGAGTCCAAACTCCAGCAACACATCTGTTTTGGATCGCGGTCTAAATTTCTTTGCGTATGAAGCGTACAAGTCCGCCTGTAAAGTGGCAGTGTCGTTTGGGGTGTAGGCTTCGGCATTATGTACAGTGCTAAACAATACTGAAATGCATAATGCAATTTTCGTTCAAATAGGAACAGCAACGTTTCAAACACTGTATGGATGTGCAGACGACATACTTTTACATAAATTACATAACAAAACAGTTAGACATCAAGGACAGCACAAACAAATAATGGACACAATGAAGAAACACAATCTGGCAAAATTCCAACGGGAAGTTTAAACCGGTTTATGGTGCGCATCAAACATAATAGTATCTCTTAAGTTCCACTGTAAAAGGTCAGTGTGAAATATCTCCATCGGCAGCATCCCTATACGTATTTCCCATGTTACGAAAAATTGTAAACGTAGAAACCAAATTACTCCTCCGATGACGAAAACGTGATATAATTTCGTATCTCCGGGATTGTGGTGTCACGATTTCATATTTCTGTTTCTGATCACATTTTGTCCATGTCAAGCGCACGTGTTTTAATAGCAAGCAATGTATCTGATGAAGGTATGATTTTGTATGTGCATTCCATATTTGTACGATTTATTCAGATCGCATTTCACGAAGAAAGTTAACATTTCGGTGTTGAATGCCATAACTACAATGGTGAAAGTTGAAATTACGATATTTAACCTGTTTAAATCACGACCATGAACTCGAAACCACGATGGTGAAAAACAAAACTGCGATGACAAAAGTTGAAAAAAAAGTCGATACTATGATGCTGAAAATACAAATTTCGCGAATCCAAACAGTTGAACCAATTTGATAAGTACCGAGTATCAAACCCACCCCATGCCAGCACACGGACACACATACACAAGTTCCTCACTAATAAGCCAGATAATTGAAACCAACACCAATTTCAATCACGTGACCGCAATGCTGCACAAATAGAGCTGCCGGACTTTGACGGGAGCCATGAATCCGCATCTACAAAGCAATAAAATGCACATCAAAATAGTTGCACATTTTCATGGCTAATTTAATAAGATTAATTAAATAGAACAAAGGCTGAATATACACTTTGATAACATCATACATATTTAAAACTATTACATCACCTCAATGGGACACGACTATATCCTAGTGAGAATTCATTTATGAAACAATGAAACACACAATATCTATTTAAAAGTAAAGCAGACATTTAGAATTTACTGTAGAGTTGTAAAATGAGATATTCTATGTAAGGTAAGAATTAAATGTGTATACGCAAAAAAATAAAATAAAAACAAAACATGTCTACTGTGTAAGGCATGCACTCTCTGTAGTACTTAGATAATAACTGTAAATATGCAAAAACCATATCTATTGCAAAAGGCAGACAAGGAGAATTTACCGTAAAATATGCAAAAAAAAAAAACTTATATAGTGTAAGGAATGCACCCTTGGTAGTACATATTTAATGTATGGAAAAAGGTATCTTCTATATAAGGGACAGAGTGAGAATTAATATTATGCAAAGATACTTACAGTAACTGTGTATGTCATGCAGTATGAATTAACTGTACATATGCAAAAAATAGATATTTATCGTTTAAAGAACAGACAAATATCAAACAGGGAATGTCACGTACCAAAACCGCAGCCTCCCCAAAACAAAACCCACAGCACGCAGACGTGCACACCACAAACACACATACACACGCACACATACAAAGCCAACACAAGAGGACAAAACGAACAAACAAAGGAACACACACACATACACGTGCACACACACAAGGCCTACACAAGAGGACAAAACGAACAAAATCAAGGAACATAGTCGGGCACCGCCTTGGAACGGTCAGTGGCAAAAACACCACTGGGGAGCTTAAACCGGTTTATGGTGCGCGCCCAACCTCACTCTTACCCCCGCCATGTTCCAAAGACACGGGACAGTGTAAATAAAAGTAATCCCCTCCAGGTGAAACTCTAACACACGTAATGGAAACAAAAAGGCATGGCATGTAAAACACAAAAATGCTCGTGTATAAATATATAAAAAGCAAACCTTTAGAACCAAAAACGTATCTACTCAATGCCTTTTCAGAAGACAGAACAACAAGAGAAACACCCTTAAGGGTACGAATTTACTGTAAATATGTAAAGATATTTTTCTGTGTAAAGTATGCAGTAAGAATTTACTGTGAATATGAAAAATTATCTGGTTTAACTGTGTAAGGCACGCAATAAGAATTAACTGAAAATTTGCAAACATATATGGCTTATCGACCCATACTGTATCCTAGATACGTTACTGCCACCTGTGGTTTTCGCATCAAATTAAGCGTATATGTGAAAGCGCTAGCTGATTCCGAAACAAAATATAAACGGCATCATTTTGTCTCCGGTGTACAATTAGTAACGTAACTGCATATTGAATAAATGTGATAGTTTCTTTTTCTCTAATGGCTGGCAAATATTTACAATGCTTCTACTGTTGAAATGATTGATTTAACTCAAACCTAATTGATTTCTAAAGTAAATAACTCATCCATGAGGTTTCTGTGTACAATATTAATTATAAAATACAATGCACTCGATTTATGACCAGTTCAAAAATTCAGTAGTACTTAATGAAAAAAAAGAATAATTGATCCGTGCCATGAGAAAACCAACATAGTGGGTTTGCGACCGGCATAGATCCAGACCAGCCTGCACATCATCGCAGTCTTGTCAGGATCCATGCTGTTTGCTAACAGTTTCTCTAATTGCAATAGGCTTTGAAAGCGAACAGCATGGATCCTGACCAGACTATGCGGATGCGCAGGCTGGTCTGGATCCTTGCTGGTCGCAAACCCACTATGTTGGTTTTCTCATGGCACGGCTCAATTAGTACATCAAAGGGATTCATTTATATATTGAAACTCACTTTTATTGCTACACAGTCATGAATAGAATGTTAAATATAAGATTTAGTGAGTTAAAGGCAGCATTTATTTACAAGAAAACACTCATGAAACAGAACAAATTTAGCTGCCTTTTGTATTTATATCATAATTCAAATGGTATTGATTAAGATTTTGATGTTTTGATATTATGATTATGCATGTTGCTTTTCATTTTAGTTGTTTTGATGTTTTACATTCACCTGGCGGTATGTCCCTTCAACAGTTATAATTTTTATCATGCCTGATAACGGTCATTATTTTTGTCCATTGAACGATTTTTAGAATTAACGCTATCCTTTAAATAGGTTTTTTTTTTAAAATGAAAGCAATACTCCTAACTGTTTGATCAGAAAACTGAAAAAAAATTGATACACACTAGCAGATCGTGTTATAGGCTGGATGGTAGAGAACTAAATGTTCTATCAAGGAGTTCGAGAAACCTCAGCGAATAACAAAGAATTTGGATAATCAAATGCAAAGAAACCTAATGGTTCTCATTCACGCATGTTATATACAAAGTATACAAACATCTGTTTAATAAAATGTTATATCGTATAGCTGAACAATATAGCCGAAAGGCAGGCATTTCACACGAACAAAATGCGTAAAAAATCTGATATCAGAAGGAGCCTCCCAAGCGCTAAAAGAGTAAGTAGTATCAGTTTTACAATTATAATTATTATTGTTATTATCATTTTAGTTTCAACTCGTTTTGCAGTTGTATATTACTGCTATCAACATGTAAATACATAATTTAGCTAAGGTTTTTTCTATAGAGGGATATGCTGAACCTAGTTTTTCGAAAAACATCATTTATGCGTAACTCCATTTTAACTAAACTTACGATTTAGCTGTATTTTGTATTCATATCATAATTCAAATGGTATTGATTACAATTTTGATGTTTTTATACTATCCCCAAACAAATTATTTCCGACCTCCACCTATTTTCGACTGTCTAAGACTTTGTATGATAAAAATCATTACAAGCCAAATTTATCAGTTGCAACTGTTTCATTGCTTACAGTGGATCAGAACAAGTTAGAATCCCAGTTTCACTCAGTTTTGGTACTTGGAAATTTATATAAATTCCTTTTATGTAGCAGTGCCATGTTTTCAGGAGGTTTTTTCATATTACCAAAAAACCTGCATGTTTCCTTGGCTACTACCTATTCTTACTTAAACCAATGTACATTATTTATATATCTTTTGCACTAAATGTATATTCCTTAACCCATGTTTCCTTCAAAAATTGTGAATCGTACTACACAAAATTATTTTGACAATGCAATCCTGATGCCTGTCATTGCAACAGCTTTTTTCATTTTCTGAGCATTTTTTAATATTTGGAGTGTCAAAACCTTAGCAGTAATGTAATACATTGTCATCTGCGACAGCTATCAATGTAGCAGATGTGACACCCAGGTTCTCTGGAGTTATTGAGCACATGATATAGTTCTTTAGATAATGCACTAACTTTTGTCTGCCATTTACTTTACCCTACCCCCTGTAATCTAGCTGCCAATTTAGGCAATTGTACCTACAGTACATTGATCTGCCATGTTGGTTTTGATGTTTGTAGCCAGACTTCATTTGTGTGTGTGTTCTATGTTTGCCATTGTGTAATGAAAGTATAGTAACAGTTTAGTCGTGTTTCTTGTCGTTGGAAGGAAAATACCACCAGTGCTCGGATTTAGGCTGTAAATTTTCAGCATGACTTCCTACTGACGGTCACAATAATCATTCAGGGATTCGATCAGTAAGAAACTTGAAACTTAAATGGTATGCTTTTAAAACACTTATGCTGATAAAAAGTGTAAGACAAAATAAACCAAAGATCTGGACTTGCAGTTGTGCAAAACTGGACAGAAAACTTGTTAAGCGGTCGGAAACTGGTTGTGCCGGGATATATATGCATGTTGCTTTTTGGTTTTAGTTGATTTGATATTTTACATTCATCTGATCGTTCGATGACCAAACCGTCTTAAGTGACAAAAAATCAAAACTGAGATGACAAAATATCTATTAAGAACATATTTTTACCTTTCAAACTGAAAGTTTGAAGAAACTATCTTCACTGACTTAAAATGTTTTTACGTTGGTAACCGAAGGAATTTGGAGACATGACTCCAACGTCATGAGAGGAGTACAACGTCCTCCTGTTTGGCGTTTATTTTAAATGTCATTTATGCGACAAATTCTGCGTATCACTATCTAAACATTTTAGAAACAACCTAAAATGATTTGAATGAAAAATAACACCCGTTTAAGTTTGATTTCATCACGGACATTTTATTTTCACACCTCTGAATTCTCCTGGTGCATGGGTGCTGTGGATTTTCGGTTGCCGTGACAACACCAATAACATTTATTTGTTAAATATGGTAGAATTTGATTTGCCCTAGATAATTGAATTACAATATACTAGTTTATAGTTTCTGCATGGCCATAAGTAAAACAGAATCAAACAAACAAACATAAAAAGGTTTCTAGGATTAAAGCTAGAATCACACTGCCCCGGATGGGCTTGCGGATGAGTTCCGGATTCCTATCCCCGGATTGCCCCGAATGTGTAAGAAACAAAAAGGTTTTGCGAATTTGTTATGTGTATAAATCTCCAATAGCTTTAATTAGCCTTATTAGAACCGGAATAAAGCCGTAATAGCTCGTATGTTTGACCACATATAGTCTTCCAGATTGTTACGATCTTTTAAAATATGATGTGATCTTTTCAGAACTGTTACGGGTTTATTATGGATTCCTTACGGATATATTATCCATGGCAAAATTACGAGCATGTTCAAAACTTCACACCCTTGCCCCTGGATGCCCCCGATTTCTGAACTGATACACCGGATGATTTACGAATGAGTTAAGAGTTCTACGGATGCGTTACGGATGCTATCCAGACCGTCCGGGGCTGTGTGATTCTAGCTTAAGAAATATTTTTCGCAGACGAATCATACATTAATCAAAAGCTGAAAAACACACTGTTAATCCACTGCTCCGTGCTTTCTCTAAAGAATGTAATAAAATTTAGGGAGTGACAAAATGGAACATAATTAACTCTTAATACAAGGTTATGATAATTATGATATACATATTCTTTATTCTAACACGACCAGCAAATAACCTATATACACATAGGAGAAAATCAATCAACGGTTATTTTGCGATAACCCATGCGCGTGCAAAGAAGTTACGTCATCCTCTATGTACAGAATGGTCCAGGTGCATAGCACGAAGTGTAGTTCATGTCGTAAAAAGTAGTTACCATTTTTTCTAACTGTTGACACTAGTATGTAGTGTTAGAATCGAAATAACAAGTTCCCAAGTGTGATTTATCGTAAAATAACCCGAGTTTTTCTTTCTTATGCGAAAAAATATATCACTCAGGCCTACGGCCTTCTTGATATATATTCTTACGCATAAGAACTCAAAAACACGGGTTATTCTACGATAAACCACGCTTGGGAACTTATTATTTCTTAATTATAGTCTCTTTAATGTACATCAATATACAACATAAATCATAAACATTGATACAATGTACAGTCATTCATATATGAATTATAAGAGACTGTGATAGATTGAATTGACTATAAAAAGTCAGACATTACCTTAAATTAGACTCATTTTTAATATTATTACTATTACTTAAAATTCTATCATTATTTACCTAAAAATTATTAGACATTAAAGTACCGAAGCAGTACCATTTAAACCTTTAAAACAGTCTTATTTACATTGAACAAGAGATGAAACATTTTTACAGACTGTCATAAATATCACATTGGAATAAGAAGAGCATAGTGCCAGTGTTATTGATACGGCTAAGCTGTTTATAATTTCCTAAATACACTTAATAATTATTATTATTTCTGTTGTTAAAATTTCTTTAAAATGTACGTTTTGTTAAAAGTATTTTAAAAAGGCATAGTGAATACCATTGCAAAAAGTTGTAAACACATTTATCAAACAAAAAGAAACACGTCTTACATGGAAATTACTTTGCATGGAATAAGAATGATTAACACTGACATTATGCATTACACTAAAGCAAATGTTTTATCTAAATTGTGAATAGTGTTTGTACATTTATTATCTTCTTTATTTATATACAAATTCATTTCTTCTCCTTAAAATAAGAAAGAAGTGTTTTGCTGTAAAACGAACAGGAGCTGTACTTTTAAAAATGAATGAAAAATGTTCATTTTCTGAGTAGTATCTAAATCCTGTTTCTATAGAACTGGCATTTCTGAACAATTCTTATCTAAGGTCTAGATATAATAATTGACATTTCATGATGACATGTTTTTCATCCTCAATGACTATTTAACGAACGAAAAAAAAAACGTGTTTTATTTGCCAACAAAGCACGCAAAACTAAAATCTATTTCCATTCTAACACGTTCGAATTACACCAGGAAGGGATACTAATCTGGAATCCTTTTTTAGGCGGAATAGCCAAAAGTATGTCATTTTGGGAAACATGTTTTAATCTACAAGACAATACACGGTAAAATCCTTCTTTGTTTATCTAAAAGAAAATCTTAAAAATGTTGGAATATAATTTGATACGATACTATTTAATGCTTACTTCTACTTAGGAATTAAAAGCCATTAACTGAAGTATTTACTAAACTGGCAGGGACTCAATTCAATTCAAATTTATTGAGGCATAATATCATGAAACATTATATATAAATTATACAGTGAAAATACATATACACACTAATCAATATATTTTAAACGCTTTGATTAAAATTTTACAAAAATCTTAAAATAGATATGCTGATTAATACATGAAAGATTGAGTCAAGTATATTTTATAGTTATGACATAAAAAAGTATATGATTTTACCGCCTAGGATGACCCATTAAAGTAAAATTAATCACTTCTTTCCAATAGGGTCCCATTAGGCAGATACAGTTTTTCAATCATTATCTTCACAATTAAAATCCGTGAGCATTACTAATTTTTAGGTAAAAATTCGTGTAAAAGTGAAAACACCATGTTATCTAAAAAAAAACCCTTATGTCCTGAATATTATCATAGTTATGATTTCAATATTTAAAACTAAAACAAAAGAAAATACAGATATTCATTTTCAGGAATGTCTCAGTACAAAATAGTATAGTATAGTGATTTCTTTTAGATGTGCACACTTGAATAAATGTTTAAAACCTCTTACCGAAAATACTTGCAAGAAGTAGATACCACATCTTTTTGATATCTGTTTAAAATCCGGAGCAATCTTTTTTTTTTTTACTTTTTGTAGAATAAATTAAAACTTTCTGAATTGTTTTAACTAGATCCGCTCAATTGTGTGTAAATGTTTTCCTATTACACGCTAAACTATTAATAAGTAGACTGATCATATTGGAGAACCTTATTGGAGAACAGATTTTATTGGGGAACAGGCTATGACGTATATGACATGAACCAAATAAAATAGCAGACTACTTTTTAAAATGGTTCCGTAAAATAGTAAAATTGAATATAAACATTTTAAAGCAGTTTTCATGTTTATCCAAATCTGGCCGCTTAGCTCAATAGGAAGAGCGCAGATCTACGGATCGCGGGGTCGTGAGTTCGATCCCTGGGCGGGGCGTATGTTCTCCGTAACGATTTTATAAAAGACATTGTGTCTGAAATCATTTGTCCTCCGCCTCTGATTCATGTGCGGAAGTTGGCAGTTACTTGCGGAGAACAGGTTTGTATTGGTGCAGTGGTTAGGTTAACTGCCCGCCGTTACATAACTGAAATACTGTTGAAAAATGGCGCTAAACCCAAAACAAACAAAATAATAAAAGTGTGTTCTGAAATCTCGAAATTCAAATTATAAGCATTTTTACTATCTACATTTACAATAAATTATGAGAAACATTATAACTGTAATGATTAAACAATATGTGAGTCCATTATTTACCCTGTATATACAGTTAAGATATTTGTTGACCATATTAGATTACTGGTAACAGAAGTATTGTTCTGTTCGACTTATTCTCTAGATCAAACATGAACTTATGCTGCTGAGCAAAACAAATAAATGTTTTATTTACTGTAAATATTTTGTTTTTATTTACCATCTTTAAAGGGAAATATTCAGATTGATCACCACTCCTCTGTTATACAATGTATGTGACAAGAGGAATGGTTCTACTGAATACATTTCAGCTGTACAGGACATAGATTGACTAAATGGTAATGGTTGGCAAATTGCTGCATTTAAGAAAGAACCATCTACCTTATAACGTATCCCCGTTCCTGTGAGATACCTTCTTTGGGCAGGTTGACCTCTTATCCGCCACAGGATTGCATTCTGTTCCCCTTATTTTTAATACCTTTAAACATTTTCAAAATAAAAATGGCACACTTACTTTCTTACCCGAACAGTAGAGGAAACTTCCCATTCAGAAAATCAAATATTTGGTTTTCCCTCCTTCCAAAATGGGCAGTTGTAACGAAATGTAGAAATGTGAAGCATAATCATCATTTTTTTTTTTACATGTTTCCTTCGAAAGGCCCAGTGCATAAGAATACACTTGGTAGATTGTTATTATGTAGTGCGTCATGTCAAAAGTGGACAATTTATCAAGATTTGTATCATTCAATTTTTTAATTTCCTTATATTTCTTATGCAAACAAACATTGTTCATTCATACATATAGGTGTATAGTCTATTAATGTTGTTCTTTTTTTTTGCCGGAACTTGTAGCCTACACGGTGCTACGCCAACGGAGATCGATATTTTATCTGATCGATCAGTACAAAGCCTATTTGCATATAGTGTACATATTTTACCTTGAAATGGTTTTTGTAAGAATCGCCTTTGAAGTATTGTGTATGTTCAGACTTCTTATCTTAGACCTCTAAAACTACTAGTTCGAATTCAACCGAATTTCATAGATTTCTTCGGTACCAAAGTAAATGTTTTCATCATAATTATTATAGTCGGTGTTTTCAATTTGAATGTTTGGGTGGAGTTATTGCCCCTTAATGGTCATTTCTTAATGAAGGTTTTTTAGATTTCTGAAACTTCATAATAAGTCTTATTGCACATGTTTATGGGTTTTATATTTGAAAGAATATTAGGAAAGTTATGGGTATATACGTAAATCTTGCAACATTTCAATATATAAAAATTCTAAGGGTTTTATATTTGATTCCAATATAAATTCCAGTTACATATTTGCAAGTGATAGATTTCCGGATATTTCCATAATCTGAACAAAAAGGCAAATGTAGCTTCGCAATTCAATTATTGGCACCAATATGCGTGCGTGCGTGCATGCATGTGGGGCTTAACGTCTTTTTCAACAAGTTTCAATCATAAAAACGACGGTGTCTACTTGAGCACAATGCCTATCTTTATAGTGCTGCCTTACTGGGATATCATGTCGTAGACACATGACATGATACCCCACCCAGTCATATTATACTGACACCGGGCTGACCAGTCCTAGCACTGTCCTCTTAATGCTTAGCGCCAAGCGAGGAAGCTACTAAATTTAGTACCATTTTTTACGTCTCTGGTATGACGCGGCCAGGGTTCGAACCCACGACCTTTCGCACTCGAAGCGGGTGCTGTACCACTAGGTTATCGAGGCAGTTGGCACCAAGATAGGCAACTTTTTACGAACTTCCATCAGTAATAAAATTTGGCAACATGTAAAGTCTTTGACAAATATAATACAATAGCTCTTATAGTCGTATCATTCATTCGGCAAAGTATGTTTTTCAAATTTATACTTATATCCTGGTTGAGCAACTAAATTTTACAAAGTTCCTTAGGTGAACTTCCAACATGTACTTAGCACGCTGTGAGCATAAATAAGTGTTAATAACTGGATGTTAAAGTGTCTTGGTTATTTTTAGGAAGACTGGCTAGCCAGAGGCTCCAAATGTTATGGGCTTGAGTACTTTTAACGAGGCAACATACTATTAAGTCACGTTCAAATACCGGCTTATGCCGGATATCTCCTGAGATAAAGCAATGAACACAAACTTGAAAAGAAACTACATTATATATATTGTTAACAATATTACTTAATGCATTTTAGTCACTCCTGTTTACAAATTACAAATTTTTATATATTAAGATATTAAGTAATCAAAATAAGCAGCTATCATCCTAACTTCTAAATAGCCTGGTTCATTTTACAATTTTTTTTTGTCGGCAGCAGTGTATATATTTTTAAGCTAACAAGAAAATACATCTAGTCTTAAATGACCCAGATCATAAATAAGATTGCGTTGTCAATAAGAAGGTAAGACAATTCACATACATCGGTGTATATGAACCTTCTTAGCTGGGGAAATCTAAACTTATGCAGTGCCCCACTAGTAAAGGAAATGGACCTAGATCTAAGAACTTTTCCGCTAAGTAGAAGTAATAAATATACATTTGCAGATGTTTATATGCTATGCTTTATTTGTTTGAATTACGGCGTTAGCTGTATAACATGGATTTTGACCTAGATTCTGTAGTAATCGGGACACGGAACAAGTGCGCGCTGACAAGATAAACCCTTTATAATTAGTCTTAAATGACATTGAATATTAAAAGGCACATATTAAATGGAGCATATTTAGTCGTTTTGTTACACAAAACTAAAAGGATTTATTGTAATTTCAAAGTTTATAGTAATTTATCATTGCAAGCTTCTTACCCCGTTGCATACTTCGTGGCTGGTTGTAACTGCAGATTGTACCCGGTTTCAGACTGTACGCGGTTTCGCACACACGGCAAATTCATGTTCTTCTTGAAAATAAAGAAGAAAAATTAACAATTCTTTGTTATAATTTCACGAAACTGGGTTATTCCCTAAATAATTTGACATCACTTAATTTGCATTATATATAAATTTTCCCATAACTCCGTGGCCTCAGTTATTTCAAGTCATTTCGGGGTATTCCGAATACTCATTTCTACCTGTAGAGTCTACCTACGGATACTAGTTTTAAAGGCACTGACCACCAGTTCTGGCTAAAAATAATCTTTCTTTTAAATTGAAATTTGGTCATATTATAAACATTAAATTTAAATATGAGTTTTTGTTTCTAAAATATTTTCAAAATTCCAAATCAAGAAAAAAAGATGACTGCGTCGGGAATCGAACCCTGAACCGCCGCGACAATAAAGACATTTTCCCGTCGTCGTAACTAATACGGCTATAGTGGAATTAGTTAATAATGACTTCAAAATATAGATATTTATAATCGAGACAGTTTACCTGGAGTAAAGCGTTACAAACGTTTTTCGATTTTCAACGTAAAAAGTAGTAAAAACAGCAAATTTGCCTGTGTTTCCGTAACACATAGTTTGTCAGTAATTAAGTTTTAAAGCCTTTTTATGAAATATAGCATTTATTTCCAGATATCTAAAAAAATTGTTGTTCGGCGATCTGGAGGCCAGTCCCTTTAAAGTGAAATGCTCTTCGAAATGCCATGAAAACTTTATGATTGGTAGATCACACAAAATAATAAGTTCAAATTAAAAACTAAGACCAAAATGAAGTTGTATATATTTATTGTTACAGTTTCAACATGGAGACAAACCCTCATTCAGTGGGACACATAACAGCATATAAAATTGTCCAGGCTAACAGTTACTGTTGACATGAGTTCAGTATTTCTAAATGAATGGGATACAAATGTAACAGTTGTAAATATTTAAGGGTGATGAAAGAGAATTGAGGTATATATATGTTATATATAAACAACTATTTGGTATAGAACAGAACAGACACGAGTACAGTGATTATATAATGTTATTAATCAAGTGATTTCATATTGGCCTTGATATTTGTCAGAGTGTGGTCGTACTGGCAACTTTACAATATTGGCTAAAAACAAGAATATCAATGTACCTGTAACAATAATAATTTTATTTGTATTTAACTTAGTAAAATAAGATATCAGTAGGAGTCTAAAAAGTCTACATATTAACTGAAACAATATTTATGTTCTATCTGAAAATGTGTATTAAACTATTGAAACTCTTTATATTGTCTATTAAGTGTCAGTATCTGGAATTTAAACTTTTTTCCAACTATTTACTCTCTCAATTTTTGTTATGTCTATAAGAATAATGCCTTTATCATGTTTATTCAGAATCACAGTATGTACATATGTTCATTCTGTTTCCAGAGGGTAAGATCAGTGCTCCTGAGAATCTTCAGAAGAACAACACTGTTTCCTTTTACCGGAGAAAATATTGATATTAAACGTTCCACCAGATATGGTTGCACCACACTTAAACGCATACGGATTTGAACTTCTCTTATTGCAGTAATTCATTTCATTGTTTATAGAATTCAATTGTACTTGGTCATAGTTCTCTTTTTCAGAAGAGGGATTAAACACTTCATTTGTTGTGGTTACTTCTTTATTGGATTGTGGAAGCATCACATTTTAAATAATTTTCCGACGTTTCCTCTTGTTGATTCTTGCCTGATGGAGATTTTAAAAGTTGAAGATAAAATCTGGAGTCTGGATTTAACAAATATGATGGTCTGTGAGTGGTACATGCCTTGTACATTTTGACTGGACAATATGTTTGTATAAATTTGGTTAGAAATTCTATGTTCTGAATATTGACACCTATGTTCTGAATTTTGCCACCCGATGCTTTTTGACAGAGATGGTAAATACTGAACGAACAAGCCTACCAGTACTTGCAAGAAAACTTAAAATATCTTTTTTTTTATGCCCCCGAATGGAGGCATATTAGTTTTCAACTGTCCGTCCGTTCGTTTGTTCGTTAGTCACAACGTTAACTTTTTGCATGAAAGCACTTCACTCGCGAACCACTGCACCCAGGACCTTCAAACTTCACATGTTGATAGTACTTATTGAGTACACGACCCCTACTGACTTTGGGGTCACAATGTCAAAGGTCAAAGGCACAGGGGTCAATGTTAACTTTTTGCATGAAGGCACTTTACTCGCGAACCACTGCATCCAGGACCTTCAAACTTCACATGCTGATAGTACTTATTGAGTACACGACCCCTGCTGACTTTGGGGTCACCAAGTCAAAGGTCAAAGTCACAGGGGCCAATGTTAACATCTTGCATGAAGGCACTTTACTCGCGAACCACTGCACCCAGGCCCTTCAAACTTCACATGCTAATAGTACTTATTGAGTACACGACCCTTATTGACTTTGGGGTCACCAGGTCAAAGGTCAAGGTCACCAGGTCAAAGGTCAAGGCGCTGCGGGGGCATTTGTCACCATTAGTGACAGCTCTTGTTCTGATATTCAAAGAAAACATTCATGCTACAGTATACCAGCAGTAGAACCATACAGCATATGGTCCTTCGTAAGGGTCATAACACGTATTAGAATAGATAATAGGTAAGGGTAGATTTCTCGGAAGCACAGAGCACTAAAACACAGCCTTAGAGCCACACATTTGCAAAGTAGGACCACAACAAAAAGAAGCTGTAACGGAAAAATATTACAGACGAGTTGCTTCAAAAATCCAACAAGTACATGAAAATAGCGGGGGAGGAAGGGGTAAGGATAAGAAAGCGTGGGGGCGGCAGGAGGTTGAAGGGGAAAGTAGAACAAGGATGAATATACAAAGGGAATGTTACGTTCAGCGCAGACATACATGTACCAAAGGTAAACACACACAGCCACACACACCAAACTAACTAACACAGATAAACAGACAAGTAAGATACAATACTGTAGTGCACCGCCCAAGACACACAAGCACACAAACGCACACATATAAGCAGGAAAAAACAATCGTGTACCGCCTTAGGAATCCGGCAGCCAAAATAAAGTGGGGCACGAAAACTTACTCATAGTAAAGGGGGAGGGAATGCCAAAACAAGGGAGCGCAATAGCAAGGGGAAAGGATGGGGACGATAGGGGGAGTGAGGAGAAGGAGGAAAAAACGCTTACAACAAACAAGACTACATACGCGACACAAAATACAAGACAGACAGAAAACCAGATGAGAATAGGGGCACCGCCTTGGAACGGCCAGTAACCTATATAGAAGTCACTTCAGAAATCAAGATGCAATATCTCCAAAATGTGCCATGATATAGTGTTATTTCTAGAGCGACACAGCGGGGCGCCCCGCCCTGCCCTTTTATACTGCCGCCACGCTGCCCTTAAAATGTTCCCTCTGGCCTTTGATCTAAATCCCGCCAATTTCCCTGTTGACATGCCTCGACGATTTTTTGATCAGCAAATCACGTCACGGCGAGTGCACACAGGTAATAAGAATCAATGAAGTGTTAAAACTAATTGATAAAGAGTATGGATCCTGTGTAACGTCAAAAAGGCGTTCGTAAGCGGCCAGCTGATTACCGAGCATGTGAAAAGTGCCCTAGATTTTGTTTTGTGCAAAATTTAAATTAGACCGTTGTTCAGTATAATAACAAGTATATATCAATGCAGTTTGATTCTACTGTAATTTCAACTAGAAAATGCACACATTTTAATGAATATCGAAAGTAAAAGAAAGTTTAGAATGTCCGTTCACGAGTCTTATTACTCCCGATGTCGTATGCAATTTTTCCATATTTCCTTCAAAAAAGCTGACTTTCGGTGTATTTTTTATGATGAGAAACATCAAAATTTGAGGAACTATCTTTGGTTAACCAGCGGGTCATGTAAACAGAGTAAAAGCTACTTTCAGACAACATTCCGAATGTGTACCAGTATCTGGATAGTATATTCTGGATATGCGTTTTAGTAAACTTTAACGCGATTGTGATAGTACTTTTCTGTTAATGAAATATTGATGAAAGACCTGATCAATACAACATGACTTTTGATAATTATTAGTTTACAATGTGACCTGAAACAGGCCTTTTACTATGTTGTTAACAACATGATCTTGGTTTCAAGATTAAGCTTATATTAAGGCCCTCCACTATTTTATATGAATAAGTTGACATTCTTGGTGACATTTTTTTAAGAGAAAGGCTTGAATGGTTTAACCTAAACTATAAGGTAAGTAAAATGTCTTTGTAAACTATGTTACTGGTTTTGGGAAGATTTACCACTTTATTCTGTGATATTTCTTTTAAGTGTGCAATAAAGATAAATGGAATACATATTAACTATAGACATCTAGAAATGCAACTACTGCTATGGTAACTTTCACATCTAAAAGAGCATCCTGCCCCTTTCGGGCAGCACCCTGCCCCCTTTTAGGCAGCACCCTGCCCTTTTTGAACTCTAGAAATAACACTACATGATATTTAAGAAGACCTTTTCTGTGTTTGATTTTCTTACATACTTATACTACTTATTCCACACCAAAAACTATATGTTGAATTTGTGCAAGCCCCCAATGTTAAAATGACTAGCCTATATGTAATTTCATATTTTAAGTGTTTTTAAGAAAATAGTTGATTATATTGGTTGAAATGTTAAAATACTTTTCAAGTTTTTTATTTTTTATTCTTTTCTGCAAATTTGTATTCATCAAGACAACATCATGCAAGATAATGGTAAATGATTGACAGGGGCGTTGCATAGTAACTGAGATGGCGTGTCATTAGAAATGTTTGGGGTTTCCAGAGACTTTTTTTTTCAAGATTCCTGAACATAAAAGTCTAAATTAAAAATTAAAAATATCATCCAAGAGAGAAAAGAAAGTCCATTAAGTTGTACATAAGAGTGGATATAATGACTTAGCGAACGCATGTGGTCACAAAAGGTTGAACTGTGTTTGGTGCCGCTTTTCAACTGTTCTTTAAAGGTATTTAGTATGGCAAAGGCAATCTATTGATTGACCTCTGCCATAATCTTGTAATCAAAGGCAATCTCCAAACTGAAGATTGATAATCCTTTTTATTTAACATGAAACAAAAAAAGATAAGAATGACCAGGAAAGTATTGTCACCCATAACATGTTATGGTCAATAATTTGAATTCGGCGAATTGTAGAAAGTAGTAAGGTCACAGACACTTGGGGTCAGGACCCCCAACACACACACACACGCACGCACGCACGCAGTGACACAATCCTCCGTTTGCCAATATTTTTTTAACATTATAACACGTAGTCTACTAAGCATAGGTGGTGATCACAAAACGGGGTTTGTTACAATTTCAGCAGTTTTTAAACTGCCCTTTTTTACCATCAAAGCCTACCTATGAATCCCTGATATAAATCGGCGGGTCTGTAACCATTTTGTCAAATGACACCGGTCCTGACGAAAAATCAATAACTATCATAAATCAAATGGAAAACCTTGCGAATTACTGCGCATATCGTATAAAGTGGGCTTTTATCATGTAAAGTGATGATCCGTTTTAATATAGTCGTAAGCGTATTTATTTTGGTACCCGGCTTATGACACGTACGATACCAAGTGGGGGTCCAGTGCAAGCAAGTATTCTCAGAGTCAATTTCACTGATGCCTTCTTACATGATCTTTTCTTTAAAGGAGCATTGATGGTAAAAAGTACTTTTAAAACATGCAGAAATTGTAAGAAAAGCCTTATATATGATCGTCACCTTTTCTCAATACGTGTTTTAATGCTAAAATAATTGACTAACCGTCGGCAGGGGTTGAGAAGGGTAGGGTCCTTACCCTCCAAATGTCTGTCGTTAAGGTGTACAATGAAATTAATATTTGGAAAATGAGAAAAAATAAGTTTCGATATTTTACACATTCGCCCGTCGTGTCTCACATATATTTTATAATATCGCATTGAAAAATAGAGAAAAAAAGTTTTTACTTATGTTAATTGGACACCAAAATGAACAGATCTTTTGCATTTTTTAATGAGGACTGAGCTTTCCGAAATGGTTCTCCTTTCTCCTTATACTTGTTCATGTCATCATCGGCATGCATCTAGTGAACGGTACTTTGATCATGTCTTTAAACAAAAGATATATCTTCTATATATATATTTATCCGATAGATCCGTGGCAGAGTGGTTAAGGTCGCTGGCTTCATATCACTTGCCCCTCACCGATGTGGGTTCGAGCCTCACTCGGGGCGTAGAAATCTTCATTGTGAGGAAGCCATCCAGCTGGCTTACGAAAGGTCGATGGCTCTACCCAGGTGTCCGCCCGTGAGGAAATAATGCACGGAGGGGCACCTGGGGTCTTCCTCCACTATGAAAAGTTGAAAAGTCTCCATATGACCTATAATGGTGTCGGTGTGACATTAAACCCAACAAACTATATCTATCCAGTATAAGTGACCTTTGACGATGGTGAAACCAACACTCATTGTACTACTAAATACACTTGTGTAGCCTTTTATTGATTAATACCACTTTTGTGCATTCCTAAAATGATTTACTGATTTCAGCAAATAAATAAACAAACACAATTCCTAGAAAACCAAACTTAAACAACTTCCTTTATTGGTTTCGTTGCATATTTATAATTTTGTGGCGACAGTCTACAGGTGGTTAAAGACAGGTAATACATATTTTTGCTTACAGATTTTTTTAAAAAGCGTATTATTCTTTTTCTTTACAAGATAATTGATACTGGTAGTGTTTTAGATCTTATAATTGCGCCACACCATGAGAAAACCAACATAGTGGCTTTGCGATCAGCAGTCTGGTCAGGATCCATGCTGTTCGCTAACGGTTTCTCTGATTGCAATAGGCTTTGAAAGCGAACAGTATGGATCCTGACCAGACTGCGCGGATGTGCAGGCTGGTCTAGATCCATGCTGGTCGCAAAGCCACTATGTTGGTTTTCTCACGCTGCGGCTCATATATTCTTACAGAAACAGCAAACGTGTTATTAGATAAAACAAATATTTCATAGCTGTCACGGTATAAACTTGTAATAAAAAGAGGAGAACATATGTAGGCAGCCGGGTATCTTAGTCGGTAGAGCATCGGAACGATATTCCGAGACCCCGGATTCGAGTCCCGGTCTGGCTGCACATTTTTCTCATCCTGTGACAGAGCAACCAACTTTCATTCACAGGTACCTTGTGGTTGGAAATACAACCACCGTTTTGACTAGCCGCCGTGATTTGATGTTATTTTTCCTATTTGAAATTCTTTACATACACAGTAACGAAATAACCAACAACATTCGATTTAAATGCATTTTTTAAAAAAATGCAGTGATATTAAAAAAAAATGAGAAGATAACTCTCACGCCATTTTTTCAACCAACGGAAGTAGATTGAGCCCGTCTATGACCCATGTAATATTGTTCAACACATTCTTAAAACCTATGCATTACTTTTCTCGTTCTAAGTATGGATTATTTGTATGCAAACGAACTTTTTGAAATTAATATCTATTATTTGTATAGTCTTACGTGCAAAGAGATGGGCTCCGGTGATTTAGTTGGCGTGGTATGTGCTTTGTGCTGTTTTGTTTTCCCGCCGTTTGTCTTCCAGTCCATTGGACTTTTTACACCAAAGTGGGTATCCAACTCAACCTGTGACAGCATTGGTCTTATATATTCTTGCTGTTCTGGGGACAAAAATGACACCTGTGAAAACACAAACGGAGGAGACGGTACTTATTCCTTTTCTTTTTCTTTCTTCTTTTCCTTCATTGGCCATCACGAATAACAGTAGCAATCATATTTGATCTGTTTTGATGCAATTTTCAGGATAGCGAAATAATTTTATGCAAAGTTTCACTTTTAATAAAGCTACTCTTAAGATTTTAGATAGATTGTGAAACAAATTCTACAACTTATAAATTACTCTCAACACTTCATTTCTGATGGAATCTTTCGCCACGAATGTATGAGAGTACTGAAGCCAGTTTAGCGCCAGGCAAATGAGCAGCATATACTATTTGTAATGTCTTTGGTATGACGCGGCCGTTGCGCGAACCCCGTATTTCCTGCACTCAAAGCGGACGCTATACGTCTAGGCTAATGAGACAACTCTTCTAATAAGTTTAGTTTAAACATTCCCAAAATTGAGTACATATATTGGTATATATGTCATACTGTGGTGGAATCAAAACAGAAAAGGATAAGAATGAAAGATAAGTCTGATAGAATTCTTCTCCTTTGCGGACAAAATATAGCTGTATGAGCATATCGAGCTTAAATCTGTAAGGGGCTAGGAATATAGTCTTAAAATATGAAAAAAAATAAATATAATTTAGGGTCAAATCGACCAATATTTAATGCAAATCTATAAAATACTTAAATAAATGAAAACCGGTACTGAATATCAAGCTTGCTATGAATTACTTTCAAATTTCATTCTCTCTTTAACTTCTTTGGATACATGCTTTTTTGTTGTTGTTTTTTTTTTAAAGCAGTCGTATGCCAATAAGTGTATTTCAAAGAAAACATTTACAAAACATAATTTATGGAAATTGAATAGTATTTCAAACATAACGCCTCGCTTTAAATATACATTGCAAAAAAAACATGCAGCGAAAACGTGATATACTTCTCTGTGTGGCTTGTTTCGATTCTTATTAGTGGAAATGTAATTCAACCGAATAATCTGAACTAATTTTCAAGGTTATGTCAAAACCAAGCTGGGTAAACATTTACATTCAATATGCATTGAAAATAGTTGTGGTTAAAGAAATAAATGTATTTGCAATGCTAGCATTATAGATCGAAACTAATTATCTTACAGAAGTATAAGACCTAATAAAAAGATATATTGATAACAAGAAATATCTTTAAAAATGATGGTCGGCGAATTGTAATAAGGAAAGAAGTTTATGAATTTTTCATCTAACATTTATCTTTCATCTAACATTTTTCAAATTGCAAAACTAAACACCGCACTTTAACAATTTAAATGGTTCTCTTTTAATTTTTCGCAAAGGTTTCGTAGGGTTGCAATTTTGTTTCGTTTATCCTTAGACGAATAATTACAGCAGTAGTTTGATGAAGATTCATGAAGCGGTTCATGAGAAGAGGTCATTAAACGTGTTTATATTTTTTTAACTAAATTGGTCCCTATCCCCATTTGTAACAAAATAGCAGGAGACCTTACGATATTGTTACACATCGAGTTTGATAAAAATCCATTACATTTTAGTGGTTAATGCGAAGAAAGGCATATCTACTTTTAGCTATAGTGGTCCCTAATAGGGCCCAAGTTCCTATATAAATAAATTTGGAAGAGGACCTTATAATGATGCTCCAGACCAAGTATGACAAAGATCCACCAAGCTGTTCATGAGACGCTGTATAAAGGCATTTCTAGTTTTAGCTCTAGCAGCCCCTAAAAGGGGTCAAATGTCCCAGCTGAACAAAGTTGGCTGCGGGCCTAATAAAGATGCTACAAATCAAGTTTGATTAGAATACATGAGAAAAAATCAATTAAAGCATTTTTTTATTTATTTTTTTTTTATTTATTTCTAAAATAGGCCAACTGATCCCGCTTTAACAAATGCATATCCGCTATTCATGAATCTTTGGACTATGACGTCACACCTATAAAAAAGTGAAGGTCAAGCAAAACATACAATTGTAATTATTTCAATATTTCTGTTTCATAAGCAAAGTTTGACCGTAGACATATCACATAGATAAACTGTATGCAGCGTACCTTCATTTCAGTGTAATGAGATTCAGTCATTATATAGCATATACATAATAAAACAGATTTCAACTGAGTTCAATATTTGCATACCATACTAAAGAAAAATATTCATATATAATAAATCAGTTAAATAATTTATAACAAATATATCAAAGCAAACAAGTACTCATTTTAATATGCAATTTGAATAAGTCACAAAAGCAATAAACCTTTTCATATACAGACGACAATTGTAACACGGAAAATCTTTTAAAAAGCACTTCTCTACATAAAAGACACTTATCACACCCTTATTCATGTGATACGCAGACCGTATTCAGCTCTTTCTTTAATTTGATATATGTTGGTATTTGAACAGGTTTTTATCATATTTATTAAACTTACTTATCATTTTGAGATATATCAATATTCTTGCTAAATATACTGAGCCAAAGTTAGCTTTAAAACTGTGAACAACGTCGTTTAGGATAAACGCTTTGTCTACATTTCACTCAGCTTAGCACAATCAACAGAGTGAAAGAAATTGACACTCTCGTCCAATCAGGTAGAGTGTTGCATAAATCTTCCATTTTGATAAATTATCTATAATGCGTTATCAAGTAGTTTGATTTGCAAACTGAAGTCACGTGGCATAGGTAACGAATTCGTTCTTAGACGGCGTTCGCCGAAAAACAATAATATGAAATAAGGGACTGCCTCAATCGGGAACCGATCCGACTTCAGCTCATCCCATAACATTTGAAAAGAACTGTCTAATGACAGCATGGAAGGACATATTTTTTTAATTCAATAGTAAATATCTCATTCAGTATATCGCATGTTACCGTAGAGGGATCGATCCCGATTTTCGTCGCTACGCGTAGGATCGATTCCCTATCAATTTAAATGTAGATTTTGGAATAAAAACAACTCTGCCCATAATGTATTGTATTACAGGTAATTTCCGCCTCTTGAGTAGGCGCACCCTCCCTCCAGAGAGGTATATTTATTTATATGAACTATGCTCACTATGTGCTTTTATTTACAATATCCATATTTTGTACTGATGTGCTAAATTTTGCGGTTCGGACAAGTTATGTTGACGCTTATCAGGCACAAGGAAAAAGCGTATTCTTCCAAAAAATCCGAAGTCAGACCCTCTGTGCACGTGCCGGAAATACACATTTTTTAATTCGATAGTATATGTCTCATTCGGTATATCGCATGTTACCGTAGAAGAATCGATCCCAATTTTTGCGACGAAAATCGATAGGATCGATTCCTATTAACGCAATAAATTGCCTTTGAAACTCAGTGTTTTGTTTTGTTTTCATTCAATGTTTTTGTTTTCAGATGTTTAAAGTTAGTTAAAAGTTTAGCATATTATCATATATTGTTCGTTGAACTAACATAATGATAGACTCTAACCGATATATTATAAGTAACACCATTTATTAATGTCAGGTTTTTCACATTACTGGTTAATATTTTCGATTTCCTATCACCACCTTTAGAATTGGATGCGAGAGTTCTCGGGCTCGAAGCAACAGCGTTTGCTGTAATGTTCCTAGCGATATTCGGAACATGTTATGAAACCTGCTGTAACAAAGATGAAGAGGACACCGGATGGTGCGGTGTAATTGGAGGGTGCTGTCTTCTGCTCTTTCCAGTAGCAGGTAACCGATCGTGTTATGAGCTGAAATGCTTTTTCAATAAAATAAAGGGCAATTCGACAAAATCATGTTGTTCAAGCCGATCTTTTTTCTTTCTTATTCCATTTATTTTCAAAAGAGTGTGCAGAATCTGTTGTAAACTAGCAAAATATTTAAGTAGGGAATATGTATACTTAAAGACAAACTAACACATGAAATATAACAACATACATACCGTGATTAAAGAAATCTATACATAAGCCAAATTTTATGGCATGTTACCAGAACTACTTTTTTCCTTTCGCACAACTATAAATGATTTTCAAATGTTGTTTAGGTGAAAGCTTAACATTTTAACAGCTGACCCCATTACGTTTGTAAATGTTACAAAATTAGAGATTTTACATGAATATGATCCCATGGACGAAGATAAACAGTAAATATAGCTAATAAATTCCACTCTCCATTTTCCTAAATAAGGTTGCCATTCTTTAGTTATTAGAATGTATCTAGAATCACAAATGACTGAAAGTGACATGTGCTTTTCCATTATACTAATAGATGTTCATAAATAAGACTTTTCGGAAGCAATTCTAGAATCCCGTTCCTATTTGCTTGCAAAGCGTAAAACTACGTATTATCTTTCTTTTTAAGGATTGTTCAGCTTTATTGGTTGTATGATCATTGCTGGGAGTTACTCCACGTCTGAGCTCGGCTGGTCGTTCTACCTCTGTCTAACGGCAGGCTGTCTCATCCTTATTATGACAATATGTCTTTGCTACTGCTTCTGCAAGGCACTGAAGAACGAGGATGACGACGACGACGGTAGGTGTGACTAAATATCAAAAGATTTCTGTGTCGTTTTATTAAGCAGATAGATGTGTAATCTGATATACATTGTCATCATTAAATTACAATTCGGCCAAATAATTGATATGAAGTTCATGAAGTTCTTTACATCTTGATGTACTTACTCTGTGAAACAAAGCGGAAGTAGCATTCTTTTAACTACCTCCATCACAGAAAATATTTTGTTTTGTTACACCCAAACAATTATTGTAATATGACGATTTTCCAGTTTCAAAAAAAAAGGGATACCAAATGCGCTTTCCGGAGAATATTTCTGGCAATTGCGGGCACCAGGTTGAACCACTGACCTTCCGCTAACCAAAATTAGTTTTCTCACATGAAATAATGCTGACTCTTAAGCTGGGCTTCCATCACAAAGCATAGGGGTAAAGCTATTTAAAGTTAGCAACCATATTCACATGGTCAGTAGTCGATGTTCCAACAGAAATTCAATACCATAGTTTTGTTGTTGTCGTTGCCTTCAGATCTGTTTTGTTTTTCATACTACATTTATATTTTCAGTACCAACAAATCAAGGCACTTCCGGGGGTATGGTCCCGTATGAGGGAGGTGGAGGAGTGGCCCCTTATGGTGGGGGTCCGCACGTTGCCGTGACACAAGTTGAACAAAGGGCTGTAGTTCATGACCCGGAAAGTGGAGGTCTTCTGGTCATAATGCGGAAATTCAGTATCGCACACATCGTTCATAATTTTAGAGAAAATTAAATACGGCTTCAGTTTTCATTATGACTTAACAAAGATATGATAATTCAGAAATTAACATTGGACATTTAATTTTTTCACTTTGTACATTGCGTAGACATCTTTTTTTTTCTCTTTTTTTTTTTGCACTTATAACAGTTCTTATATGCGTTTATATACATGTAGAATATATATTGCAGTAAGACTTAGCGAGTGTTCTAATACTAACATAGTAGGATAGAATTTCTTTATTCAGAGATTTTACTAGTACATGTACAGGATATGGTAAAATTTATTTTAGTTGTTTTAATTCAACGACTTTACTGGTATATATATCATGTACATAGTAATGAAGAATTTAGTTTAATACAACAAATTTACTGGATAAATAGTATGGAATACCTTCATTTGGTCTAAGGAATTATCTAAATGCAAGGGTCCGGAAGCATATCTGTGTATATGTCGCACTCGAATAAGTATTATCAATGGCGGCAAATGAATTAGTTGGGTTTTAATGCAGGCCATTTTAAATGCCAAACCACGACTTTCCTGTTACCCCTGCAAGCACTTTTTGAGCACTTGGTGGTATTTTGGGATATATATATGTATGTATGCTTGCTGTGTGTATGTGACGTTAATTTTTATATATGCATATAATATGATTAAACTAAAACAACCCTCTTTATACAAGCCATGGCAATGTTAGAACCAAGCTTACAAAAAACAAATCGAGGAAGGCGTCATAAAGAATCGCGTTAAAGTTATACTAACTGACTGTATTCAATACAATAAAGGGAATTCGTTTATTTAGCAATATGAAACGTATATACATATGCACATGCTTCGTCAGTCTTTGCTTGTATTCGTAATATTTCATGTACATGTACACTTGTATTTGTTTTAATTTTTGTTCATTTCGTTCTTTGGTTGTTTGCATTACAATTTATTTGGTAACAGTTCAATATCAACATATTGTATGATACAAAACGAGTGTAGGGTAGCATCTAGTTGTATTCAGTAAGGGGATATTACCAAGATAATGGATATCACAAATATGCGCTCCCAATCTTAAAAAATTACATATCGAATTCAAAAGTATAAATATATACACAATAGGAGAAGAGTCCAGAATTACGATAGTACATTATTTATTAGTGTAACAACATCTGCAGAATCACTTAGTATTTAGTAGTAAAACCGCACTGTGGAATTTCTTGAAAAGTCAAATTTGGATAGATTATTTTGGTCCGTGTGATATTCGCCATTTACGTTCAAATTAAGTTGAATATTCGACAAACGCCTATTAGTCTCTAAGAATGCAAAAACAACATTTTTATGACAGTAATATATCAACAGAATAAGACATTCATTACTTTACTTACTTAAATCTCGCCCATGTACAATGCACATAACATAAAGTATCAACAGATTTAACACACAATACAGTTAAAACATGCAAACAACAATTCTTATAAGAATTACAAGAGACTATTAAAGTACATTCAAACACTTACATGTCAGTTTTGAAGCTGAGTTACACGAAACAAAAAAAGCAAATAGCAGTCATTACATTTACTTGCCATATCACTAACACATAACTCAAGCCAAGTTCATTCAATTTTCGCCATGGCGTCGAGGCTGCAATGTCATGTCAAAAATACATGTATTCCAAAGCACGGTATTCTATTCTTCTGGTGTCTTTTAGTCAATATTGTTTCAGAATTCGTATTCAAATGCATTCCATGCTGATTGTTCTGAGTAATAACTGAAACATTTGGACTGTACGGAATCCGATATAGTCACTGACCGTTGTGGGACAGTTGAATAGCTTTCTCATACTAAATAGCGAGTGTTTTGAGGCAAGAAACTACTAATTCATGATTTGTCCTGAATCTTGGTTACGACGACTTGGAAGTATTACGAACGAAAGAAGACTAAAACAGTATTTGCAAGGCTGTTTTCAGTACAGTATAGGCATTTAAACTGCATTGGGGATCAACTAAAAGCAAACTTTTTCGTCACGTCATAAAAGGACCATACAAATGTCTTTCAAAAAGGATTTATTTAGAATAATAAAATTTACTCCTTTCTTTACAAGAAAATATATTTGTTGTTTATTTCATGCGAAAATGAAGAAGTAAGTACATAGGAAACAAAAATCTATACAACTCATAACTGTAACCGTAAGTCTTTATTCAATATGAAGGCATAAGCTGTTATGTAAATGCCCAAATGAGTACGTTTCAGTTTATTTTCTCAAATTTCAATACCTACGATACAATATATCACTACACAATACAACACAATATATATATCCGCGACACTATTACTTGGCTTGCGTAAAAAGTCATTATGTATATTGAGGTTATTTCTATACAATTGTCGAAACATGTTTTGTTTAACTTCTTCCAACATAGTGGTGGAACACGGCATTATTTAAAGCACAGACAGAACTACCCGCGCAAATCATTTGCCCCGAAAGGTGACATGATAATGTACAAAACATCACTTCATACTGTTTGGTCTACCTTTATACATGTTATATCATTCTAAAATACTCCTAGGTATTAGAAACATTAAACATTTCAAAGATGTCTTTGGTATGTTTTGAATTTATCATGGAAAACGATTTTGGAAGGGTATATTCCATTGTAAATTTCAGCCGTTTTCGACAACAAAATATTTCAAAATTCCAGTTTTGCTTTTATTTGTTATAAACTTTAAGATACTAACAATATTAGTAAGCATAAAAGCAATACTTCCTGTAAAACAAATTTGTGAAATTTAGAAAAAAAATAAGTTTTACCATTAAAATTTCGTTGGCCAGAATTTTAAACATGAAAAAATTATAATTTTGCATTATTACAGATATCTTAAAGTTTAACAGATATAATACCACAACCCCGGGTGACCTTTATAATGATGTATAACATGTAGCTCTCTATATATTTATTTTATTATAGTCTCATCAATGTACAATATACATGGAATAAAACATATTCTCATATTAAAACATGTTATACTTCAAATTTACATATAACAAAAGTGCATTGCCTACAAGAGACTTTTGATAACTACTTATAGACATCTAAATACTGTATGAATAACAGTCACAATTGTTATTATGCATACCCTTAAAACTAGATTGTTATTGCTTATCAAAGATTTAAATACAGCATTAAAATGCTTGTAATAAGATATGGGCGCGAACGCGCACTATCGAAAAAATGGTGCAAAAATCAGATATCCATTATGATCAGATCATAAAGAAACTGATAAGTAATAGCATTCTAGGGTTATCGTAAAAATTTCATATATCAAAGAGAGAAAAAGATGAAGTCACATTATGCAAACAGTTTAAAAGATATCCGTTATATTTTGTCAAACAGAGAAAAGATAATCGTACATTATCTACATAGTTCAAAGGGACTGGCCTCCAGATTGTTCGACAACAACAAAAAATATAGTTTTTTCTTAATATCTGGAAAATGCTAAATTTCTTAAGAAGGCTTTAAAACTTAATTACTGACACACTATATGTCACTGAAACACATGAGCATTTGCTGTTTTTACTACTTTTTACGATGAAAATAGAAAAGCGTGTGTAACGCTTTTACTCCAGGTAAACTGTCTCGATTATAAATATTTATATTTTGAATTCATAATTCACTACTTCCGCTTTAGCGCTATTGGTTACGACGACGAGAAAATGTCTTTTTTGCCGCGGCGGTCCGGGGTTCATAATATGACCAAACTTCAATTTGAAAGAAAGATTATTCTTATCCAAATCTGGAGGTCAGTGCCTTTAAAATATCTTTCTTTTAAAATATCAACACAGGCACTAGCACTATATCTAATCAATAATGGACTGGAAAATATTTTCCTTCATCTGATCTTGTTTGACATAATACCAAAATTTTAATTTATAAAACAGGCATATATGTGGAACTTATGATAAAAGAAAGATTACAAAGTAGCCTTTTATGAGTTTAACATAAACATGACACAATTTATCTATTGCTTGATCTATCAAATGAGTGATGGGTTTTTACATGACTTTCTTTTTTTTATTTTGCTAGCCCCAGATATTCTACATGTCTCCAGGCGGTCTTTTTTAAATTTTGATTATAATTAGATACTACATTACACAATGTTAAACATGGATATTAGAAATTACCAATATAATACAATGTAATTCATATATTTATGTGACAATAGTTACTCTTGTAAATAGATGTATTCGAAAATGCAATAAATTAGTAATAGATACTAGTTCCTGATTCATTCTCAAACTCTTTGCCCCGTCCAATCTGGTCCCAGTTCTTAAGACTTTGTGTTATCAATCAATGTTATAAAGTGTTCATGTGATGTTTTACATTTTCAAGGTTCCCTAAATTCTCTGACATTTCCCTAGGCTTGAGGAACTTAAAAAAAGTTTTTCCTTTGGGCGTTATAACCATGTTGCTACAGAGCAACTTAAAAGTAGGTGGATTTTTCTTAGGCACGAGTCAAACGAGGCAATCAGGCCTTATTAAATCAACGAGAGACAAATACACCCCAGATTAAGTTATACTTATAATGTTTCCATTATCTTATTCCTTCATCTATTTTTGTATTAGTTTTAGCCATATATAAAAACAGTTTCATTTTTCCTTTACTGGGTTATGAGTAGTAATGAAAGCAGTCGTAGCACAGACAAAATATTAATCTAACAAGAGTTCCACACGGTGCAATACAGGTTTTGATTTCTGAGTTCCTATTTATTTGTGAAATACAAGCCGTATTTATAGAACAGTTACAGGTTTATAATAAAATATGTCATCTTTTAGTTTGATTCCCCTGCGTTTGTCTGCAGGACAACCATAAAAATTAATGTTATGAGCGAAGTCAACACAGTAAATAGAACGAAATTGAAGGCTTCATACATGTTCACCATATCTTCATAAGTGTGTTCCATTTTAGTTTCCTCTTCAGTTGGAGTTTCCTCGTTTTCATTATCAGTCCAAGCGTTTTTATTTCGCCCTAGTTGTTTCGATAACTCAGTCTTTTCTGACAATTCAGCTGGTATTACTTTTGGGCCATGGTCTTCTTTGAATGCAGTTGTGTCGCCAGATTTAGGCCTTCGTCTGAAACCCAAGACAAATTTCACAGTAACTGTTGTTTCTTTTGTAAGATTTGACTTAATGAAGTTAAACCTTATAAACCAGAATAAACTAAGTTTCTGCAATTATAATTCTCATTTATTATATGCTAGGCTGATAAATATTTTCAATTCATTTCACATTGACTGCAGCGAATGAGGCACACTCGAGACGACTTCAAAAAAACACAGTACAGTTCTTTTCACTAACAGATTATGTTGAAATAGTCTCGATTCCAGTGGGACAAATCTGTAGTTTACTGTGACATAAATGTCTTAATCTTTAAAAGTTGTTTTAGTTTGCATGCCAACACATTCATATCACAGTTTCCAAAAATTGAAATAATCATTTTACTGTATCTAAGAAAATCACGTTTAGCTATTTAAAATATTAGAAAAAAAATGAAACAGGCTATGTTTTCGACCGTTGAGTCCTTTAATGTTTTTGCAAATGCTTTATTATTATACTGATATCTCCCTTTTGAGGGAAACATCGTCTTATAGAATATCTTAACCAAAAGTGTTTGAAATATACATATGAGACAGTTTATAAGAATCTATAAACCTGTATCTCGTAATTTTAGCCAGGATCCTTGCAAGTTTCTGACACCTCTTACCCATCACATATGTTTTATTGTGAAGTTCGTGTATCCTGCATGCTATAACCGTTACCAAGGTTTCCAAAGAACAGATAATGAATGTCATCAAAAGATAAACACCTGCAACAACAACATATTTGAATTGGTTTTTTATTGATAATGACACAGTTTATGTTATAAATCAAGTTTCAAAATTTAAAAGTAAATGAAGCTATTAAAATCAGGGAGGGGTCCTAGGTGGACCAACAACCTAGTCCAGTTTTCTCGCATAAACGAATTCTACATCCAAATCAGGGGCAAGTGTTTCCACTTCAACGACTTAACCACGCTGCGAAACGATGGTTATGTACATAAGAATTTGTATCAAACCACAAAAAG
Organism: Mercenaria mercenaria; assembly: GCF_021730395.1. Classification (NCBI taxonomy): domain Eukaryota; kingdom Metazoa; phylum Mollusca; class Bivalvia; order Venerida; family Veneridae; genus Mercenaria; species Mercenaria mercenaria. Next base: position 39,926,687 of record NC_069377.1, on the reverse strand, counting down.
AATCAGATATTATTTTATTCGATAAAAACTCAAAAAAATAGAGTTATATTATACATTTGAATGTTCATTATTATACAATGAATATACTTTAAATCTTACTGAGGACGCATGTATTGGTCGATGTTGGCGGTATGTTGTCAGACACGATTGTCATGACAACTGACAACGACAAAAGAATTGTAAGAGCATAACCGATTTTCTCTCCGCTCTCCACTGGCAAGATGAATACAAATGGCGCCATGACAGCAAGAACGATCACCGGAAGCAGCATGTTTAACAGATAGTAGGAATATTTTCTCGTAAGGTGAACCGTGAACTGAATTGCTGCCGTAGGAAAGCCATTTAATATTCTGTAAAAATGAAGAAAAGTGTCTGCTTTTATACATTGAAAGGGACCCTATGAAAAAATTGAATTGTCAGTAACAGGAATGAGTTTATAGCAGAATCTACAGAATCTCAGGGTAGGACCAATGTTTAGCCAGGGGACCGGATTAAAACAGACTTGGTATAAAACAAAAATAGTCTTCAAGTCACAAATTATTTATGTTAAATACAAAAACTATGCCTTAATTGATAGGACCACGATGACACTATATCGCTCACCTGACTCAACTGTGTATATGCTTTCAACAAACTTGGTAGAGGACGTCTACACATTGCTACATGCAAAATATCTAACCTCTATGCCTTGAGGTTTTAACAAGAATTTTCGGAAGTTTTTCTTATAGAACACATTGTGAAATAAATTTCTCCATTGTGTGTGGCCCATGTCTACCCAGGGCATAATTTGTATGAACTTGGTACAGGACCACTAGACGATTCCAGATATCTAAGCTCTGGGTTTTGCAGCTTCGAAAGAGAAGAGAGATATTTTAAGCTTTTCTTGCATAAATGACCGCAGGCCGGGTTTGAGGTTATAGTCTAAAGAATTTTTAAAGTTGTTCCTATACTACTCTATGTAAAAAAGTGCGGGACCAATTTTAATCGAAGGGGCATGCTTTGATTAAACTGTGTAGATGACCACTCCTGGCATTGGCTCCTGGCATGGGCTCGACAGGAAATAGTTGTTATATAAATTCCAGGTGTGGGATGTAGTATCCCCACGATAAACAAGACTTGTTAAGTGTAATCTATCGACCTTTACATACGAAATTAAAGCACTACTCCAGGGGGCACAAGTAGCTTCTAGTTCACGTTTTTAGATTTCTTTAGAAATTGTATACTTTTTCACCTTTGTAAGAATCTCAACAATAGACGCACTGCAGTGACCCTACACCGTAAGTCATATGAAAAATTCCAATAAAAAATTCAATTGGCTTATTGCGTCAGCAAGTGAACTGACAAATTCTGAAATACAAAATGAGGCCGAATGATATCAATGAGATGTCCTCTATTATTATTTTAGGATTAGCGTCGCACCGACACAATAATAGGTCATATGGCAACTTTCCAGCTTTGATGGTGGAGTAAAACCCCAGGTGTCCCTCCGTGCATTATTTCATCACAGGCGGGCACCTGGGTAGAACCACCGACCTTCCGTAAGCCAGCTGGATGTTCCTCGTATGAAGAATTCAACGCCCCAAGTGAGTCTCGAACTCACATCGGTGAGTGGCAAGTGATTCGAAGTCAGCGATCTTAACCACTCGGTCACGGAGCCGCTCCCACCTTTGATATTATTGCATTATGTTGTTTATGAAAAAATGACCTATTTTTTTCTGTCTACACATACCACATAACGGATGGAGATTAGTGTCAGATGCGTTTTATTTATCAGCACGAAATTTCAACTTACGGAAGTAAAAATTTAACTCGAAATTTTGAGATACTAAGTCAAAATTTCGAGTTAGTGACAAATCCACATCTGACATTGATGCTCAACCGTAACATATATTGAATGTAAATATATCATTACGAATGTGACAGCATGCTTCTTACCTCGTACTAGTTTTCGCAGATGTCTCAGAAATTTCCCATTCACCATGTTCCTCGTAAATGTCAAGGTTGATCTTTGAAACAGTTGCCACAAGATCTAACTGACTTACCTGGTACATCCAAGAAGTAACCTAAAATATGAACACAGCGACTGTATCATGAGACTATTTCTTTTAGCGTCTATTAATTGAGGCTTTAACGATATTTTCATTTTTCTTGGATGGTTTGTAAAAAGTTATATGACGCAGAAAAGAATAATGCGGGCGATTTTCGAGCATAGCAATGTTTTTTATTTAAACCTATTTAAATTTTACTGCATAAACCATTTTGATAAGTTTGCATTTTCTGAATCTTTTCTCAGCTTTTTTAAATAGAGATTTAGACGTTTATGAATCGGATCAAACAAACATATACCATACACATTGTTATATTGTATTAAGGAAACTGTTAAAAAAAGAACCATGAGTAATTAACCGAAGCTAAAACTTAGATTTAAATTGGTCCGTCCGCCAAAAGCTCTATAAAGTGGGTCATTCCTCTAGAAAATCTAAACCAGTAACTATTTGTAAATGAATAAACTGGAAAATCCTTACAAACATACGACAGCCAGGGGCAGGGAGTTTTAGGTCAAACTCGACTTTGTTATTACATGCGAAGGTCATTCAAAATAATTCTTTTCTTTGAAAATTAATGATTATATATTATACATATCCGTCAATTATCCTCTAATTGCAGCCTGTCTGGACGAAATATATTTATTTATATATTTGTTTGTTTATTTGAGTCTCATCATTGTACAAATATTTACATACATACAAATATAAAAGTCATAAAAAGTACAATGCCATTCATAATATTGAATTACAAGAGACTATTAAGTAAAACATTAAAATACTCTACCACATATCCTGAAATTTCAACATGTCTTAAATAAAACAGAGAGATAAAAGAAATTATCAGCGGCTACAGAATATGAAGTAAAACTACCACTAAAAGTTAGTAAAAAAAAAAACAAACAAAAAACAACACAGACTCCTAAAAAGCCTACGATAAAAAAAAAAAATAAAAAATCTACAATACCTACGGGTACAGAATGTTTGACCTTAATTGCAATATATTATAACAGGTTTTTGCGGTGACCTTGACAGTATCATAGTTGGAGAAAATAAAAACAAATTTTTCATTATCTGTGAATGTACTAAAAGCGGGATTAATCTCAGACGCTTTAGCCATCAATTGCAATCTTAAATTTTCATAAGCGTTACAATGAAGTATAACATGTACCTCGCTTTCTACAGATTCCCTACAAACTGGGCAAATCCTATTCTCAATGGGGAGGTTCTCATACCGGCCAGTTTCAAGTCTGATGGGGGCAACCCCACATCTAAATTTAGCAAAAGCCGCCCTATGTTTTAAAGGCATTAACATTTTCAAATAATTTTCAGTTAAAAAGTCCTGCTTCATCAATTTGTAAGTCCTTAACTTATTTCCTGATCTGCCATTCAAACTTGTATTTCTATTCAACAGGTTATGCCATTCAACTCTATACTCTGACATTAAACTATCAATAACTTTATCACAAAAATATTTGGACAACTGTCTTTCACATTGACTGTAATGTTCAGTTAATCCTACTTACCATCTTACTAAACCTATGCCACTGATGACAGATAGATTTCCACTGTTTAACATGAGGTGGTTGCCAAGCCAGTTCTCCATTAAGAGCTGTAGTAGGCGTATATTTACCATCACCCATAAAATGACGCATAGCCCGATTTTATACAGAGCTGATGCACGAAAATGACCTATTACCCCAAACGGCACTTCCATAGGAAATAATAGGCCATACCATTGAATCATACAGCTTTACAAAAACATCATATGGCATAGACCCCATAGCTTTAGATTTGGCAATCAATAACCCCAAAGCCCTGCTTGCACTTTGAGCTACACATTTAGCAGTTTTGTTAAAATCCAAATGCTCATCAAGCAGAATACCCAGGTAAGTATATTGACCAACAAGTTTCAGTTCATTTTCACAGCATGAAAAACTAAAAGTAGACTTATCATAAGAACCAGGACGAAAGTGAACAATGTTACTTTTCATAGGATTAATTGACATTGAATTTAACTCACACCAATTAGATAATATATCCAGCATAGCTTGCAAATCATGTTCATTTTCAGCAATTAAAACAACATCATCTGCATACAGTAATATACAAATTTGTTCATTGTCAATATAGACCCCTTTACCAATAGATTTTACCTGTACAACTAGATCATTTATGAAACAATTAAAAAGCAGAGGTGATAAGGAACAACCTTGACGTAGTCCACAGTGTACGTCAAACCAGTCTGTGTTAATTCCATTCAATCTTACACACGATGAAACAGGGTGATACAAAGACTTTATTGCTTGGAACATATTACCGTAAATACCTAAATCACTAAGTTTCTTCCAGAGAATATTTCTATCAACAAAGTCGTATGCTTTCCGAAAATCAATAAATGCACAAAAAGTAGACTTTTTTAGTTTCTTCCTTGTATCAATAATATTACTTAATGTTGAAACGTGGTCTATAGTACTTCTGTTTTTCCGAAAACCATTTTGTTCATCTACAATTATATCATTATTCTCAGCCCATTTTGACAGACGGTCATTTAAGACAGAACAATATATCTTATACATTGTACAGGAAAGGGATATACCTCTATAAGAGAGCGGATCTCTTGGATCTATAGTCAAAGACTTTGGAATGGGACTAATAATAATTTTGCCCCAATCAGATGGAATAATTCCTTTTTCAAAACAAATATTGTACAAAATATGAAGGAATGATACTGAACAGTCATTTTTTAAAATTTCCATTGGTATATTATCAAATCCCCATGCTTTACCATTTTTTGCTTTAGATATAGCATTACGTACTTCAAGTATAGAGATATTTTCATTCAAACTGGAAGAAAAGTCGTTCCAAATAACATTACCTTCATCATTTACAGCAGCTGTATTTACAGAATATACTGATTTATTAAAAAGGCTACTAAAGTCCTCTTTCCATTTGTGTAACACAGTGTTTACCTCCTTAGAAACAACATCATTTATAACTACCTCCATAGGAATAGATTTATACTTTGACTGGGACACACCAACTTTACCTATAGTCTTCCAAAATTCCTGTTGGTTATTATTACAATCTGAAAGTAACTCTTTCTGCAAATTTAACCAAAAATCTCGTTTACTACGTTGTACCTCCTTGTCAAAATGTTTTCTGGCTGTTATAAAATTGGTTTTTAAACTAGCCTTTTCTGAAAGGTTTTTACATTTAAGCCAAAGCGTTTCTGTTTCACAAAATCTATTCCATAAATAAGAAAGATGTTCCGACCACCAAGGTTTACCAACCTTCCTTTTCTTATTTGATGATCTATTTGTAATATTTACTGATCTATAATTAATATTACTATACATTTCTTCTTTTAAAATACTACATAGATCTTTATAAGCTATGTCAATATCATTTTTAAGTTTGAAACTTTGTTCTAACCTAAAAATACACTCATGAATATGATGTACAACATCTTCACCTTTCAAAAAATCGGATGGAATACTTTTCATGTCAAATTTATCATACGTTACAGACGGTGGTTGTATGTTTTCGTTATTTGCATTAACTTGCTGTGGAATACTTTCACCCATTCCACTCGCAAGTTCCGCAGTCCATGTTAACACAGAATGATCTGGAATAGATGTAGGCGATAAACTGTTTCTTGTATTAACCTTTGTAATAAGTTCTGATGCACGTGTTACTGTAAAATTAGAAAATTTTGGAAGGTGTTCATGTTGAACAAAACAATAATCTACCACTGAACAACCCTTTGAAGATACAGAAGTATAATCATTTCTGCAAGCATTACGACCATTTAATATGCACATATTACTGTCTATCAAAAACTCAAGTAAACAATCACCATAAGTATTTGATGTAAAATCAATAACATCTCTTTCCGGAAGTAAATCCACTCCCAAAATATAATCTAAATTATCTCCAACACGGCTATTTAAGTCGCCACATATTACTAATAGACCATCGTTTTGATAAGTATATATACTAGTTAAAAGACTGTCATAAAATTCTTGAACATCTACTTGCCTAGATGAATTGATTGGAGGTAAATAACATACACATGTGTAAAACTTAGTATTTAACATTTTGTCCTTAAAACATAACCATAGTATACCATCAGTATTATGATCAATTACATCTATGTCATAATATAAACTAAGTTCTTCTTTTACAAGGAAACCAACACCACCCGATCCAGTGCGGGCATTAATATGTAAATGTTTTCTATTGTTTCCATACCACAAATAACCAGGCATATTTATACAACTATCATTAGTTAAATGAGTTTCAGCTAACCCCAAGATATCACAATTTAAAAAGTTAGCACATATATGTAAGGCTTTGTTACACCTCAAAATGGTAGCAACGCATTTTGGTAGTCACTACCAAAATTCGGCCGAGTTTTGGTAGCGACAAAATACATTGCAATGGTACATATGATGTGTTAAGGATCATGGAATGGAACGTATTTTGGTAGTTTTTTCTACACCGGAGGCTGAGCTCATTTTTTGCATTACGCATAAAAGAGAGAGATAAAAGGAGTGAATGTCTCATAAAAACGGTCGGAGAGGGTGTTCGGAGTTCCTCTCTCGATATATAGTTTTCGTATAAAACAACCAAAATGTAGATTCCTGAGAGTGTGAAAGGGGCCTCAAACGACGTTTCTTTTGCAATAACATTGTATTGTTTTGTTGTTTTTATGTGTGAAACGGAGTATATATGCGAGGAAGGCACGTGGGTCCTCCACCAAAATATTTTTTAAAACATCCCACATAAACATAAATGGTGAATTCTGTGCGTGTTAAGGGGTCTCAGATAAATATTTCCGGCAAAAAAGGTATTTTCTCTTTAAAGGTGAGGGGTTTCGAGAGTAAATCACAGATATCTTTGAAACACAACGTAAAAGTATGGTAAAATGTGGGCCTGGGCTTACTTGACTGATTTTCCAAAAACTGAATTCTCCGTCGTTAGATTTTTATTTTTTTTTTCATGTATACATGCGAGTGGTATTTTGGGGTCCTCCTCGGGCAACACATGGAAATGGTGGGTTCTGTGTGTTTAGATGGGTAAGAAATATATAATTTACTCAGAAATGAAGCTTGCTCCGCAATGAGGTATACAATGTCATGTATCTTATTATTTATGTACATATATGCGAATGATTTTCTCTTAATATTTATCACAGATTTTGGCTTTCTTCTTCATTTGTACACGACGCATTGTGAGAACACCTGCGGTGGGCGGCGACTCCAAAAGTTGTTCGCTATCTAACTTGAGCATTTTTTATCCAATGTTCTATAGACTTGGTCAGAATGTTAACATCTGGGACAAGTTCGATAATCAGCCGGATCGTCCCAGTAGTTCTAGAGTTTCGCCCTTTCAGTTGCTCAAAATTGCAAGTATTGGCAGCGTCCACTCTTAAACTTAAGCAGTCTTTTCCAATATCCACCAAACTTGGTCAGTATGCTGATTTGCATTATATCTTGGTCAAGATTTATAACCAGTCAGATCATCTCAGTAGCTCTGGAAGTATGTCCCTCGAATAACTCAGAATTGTGAATGTTGACAGTTTCCGCTTTCTTACATGAGCAGTTTTTGTCCGATGTTCACCAAACCTTTTTTTATTTTTCACCAAACTTGGTCAGAATATTTATGGACATAATATCTCGCGCAAGTTTGATAACCAGCAGCAAAAACTAAATGTTTTCCTTTAGCTTTGCATAGAGCTACCCTACAATTGTTTAAATGTTTTGTAATCAAAATAACGTATATTTTACATTGTGAAAATAATTAATTTCCATAGATCACATGATCAGCATTTTCCTATTTCTTACAATTCTTGATTGTGTTTTGCATACATTTTAATTCTTAAACTTGACAGTGCATACCCTACAATTATTTAAATGTTTTGTAATCAAAGTAACGTATATATGCTTGTGTTGTGAAATTGTTTAATTTTCATAAAATTTAATCAATGGTTATGACGACCTGTATGATGATGATAATGGTAGTGATGATAATGAAACTGATAATAATGAAAAATGATGATTGTGGTGATGTTACTGAGGATGAAAGTAATGATGACGACAGTTTATCTTGCTGCGAAGTAAGCTTCGTATAAGATCCCTCAAAACTACATGAAAAGGTATATATAATATATATCGTATTTCTGATTTTCGTTTAGATATGTTTAAGACCCCTTATGCACGCTCAGAATTCAACATTTTTGGGTTGTTAATTCCCCTTTTATCTCTCCCATTCGTGTGTATCATTAAAATGAGCCCAGCCCCTGATGTAGACGAAACTACCAAAATGCGTTCCATTACCGCAACTCAAAATGGTAGCAACGCATTTTGGTAGAAACAACCAAAAATTCGGTCGAGTTTTGGTAGTCACTACCAAAATTCAGCCGAGTTTTGGTAGTCACTACCAAAGTTCGACCGAGTTTTGGTAGTCACTACCAAATTGCGTTAGACTGAACAAAGACTAGTGTATTACTTTATCATATTTTTTATTTCTAAAATTAACCGCTATTTCTTCCACATTTTAAAAGAATCCTCTAAAGGCTGATTCTTTGCGGGACTTCCTCTACTATGCCTTCAGAAAGGTAGATGCTGGGTCTGAGAATTCCTGTTAACTTAATTATTTCTCAGAAATGCTCTGCTTTATTTAAAACAAATCGTATTTGATGGATTCTCCTTCAGACAAATTTTCACTATTTGAATTTGTACGTGCAATGGTAGCATATCAAAGCGAAATATAGAGGGAGTACGCAATTTTTTATTCCTATGACGCTGTCTCTCAACTAATCGTAGCAAAGTTAAAGGATCCGGCTGAGAATCTGTATTCTCTGGCTGAGGATCGGTATACTTTATCTGAGGATCTAGAGAATCTGTACGCTCTGGCGCTAAACTTTCAGTATTCTCTGGCGAAGGATCTGTTCTCTCTGGCACTGAATCAGTATTCTCTGGCGAAGGATCTGCACTCTCTGGAGCTAAACTTTCAGTATTCTCTGGCAACAAATCTTCACTCTCTGGTGCTAAACTTTCAGTTTTCTCTGGCGAAGGATCTGTTCTCTCTGGCACTGAATCAGTATTCTCTGGCGAAGGATCTGCACTCTCTAGCGCTAAATTTCCAGTATTCTCTGGGGAAGGATCTGATTACATGTAAAGTTATAAGCGGACGCCAACTTGAACGCTGGTACCGAAACCACCTCTGTGGAGGTCCTAATGTGATATTATGGTTCTCGTTCCAAGTCGCATAAAGTATTTATCCTGAATATTCAGTTATTATAATAAGGCTCATGTTTCCAAGATACCAACATTTAGTCGAGTAATGGACAGACGCTTAGCTAATGTGCAACTGAACCTCAACTTTAAAACAGATGTAACAATTCAGGAGTGTACATTTGTGCATTCAGTCCAACGGCAGTCCTACTCCCCGGGGTGTACGAAAAGTTTTTTCCAGCACCAGGTGAACATACGAGAAATTTATGCCCGGTATACAAAAATACAAGTGCTTGATATTTACTCGGCCAACCCCGATAACTCTCGGTAAATAAATTAATCGGTAACCCTCGGAATTAAATTCACTACGGGATTGGATTATTTAATTGCATTTCACTTCACTATATTAAACAACACTGAAAACTTCTGGAGAATTTTGGTGGATAAATGTTGCATGTCTACCTTGCATATACTTTTAAAGGTATTATACAGATCGTCTTATGTGACCATTTCTCGTGAATCGCTAAAATTTTAACTTCAAACAGAACAGTCTATACAGTCTATACTTACTTATGAGCGTTTGTGAAACCTGTCCCAGGGTCGGGTCATGCGTCCGACGCATCAAATAATTGTGGTAAACAGTTGTGCCAAGTTCCTTCAATATCTCTCGATATATGTCAAAGTAAGACTCACGTGTGTTCCAATGGTCCTGCTTGACTGAATATATTTTCAAGATTGAAAGGTCAAGGTCGGATGAACGATTAAGTTCCATCATGACGCTCTTTGAAATAATATTGTCCATTTGTCACAAAATATCTTCTTTTTTTTTTTGCAAATCATGAGATTTTTATTAATACCGTTTTTCGTTGTATGTGTACATATCCGACGCATTTTGGTACTACAATTCTGTAAACTACCAAATTTCGTTGAGTCTAACGCGTTTTGGTAGTGACTATCAAAACCCGGCCGAATTTTGGTAGTGACTACCAAAACGCGTTGCTACCAATTTAAGGTGCAACAAAGGCTTTAAGAACCTGTATCTGATAACTGGGGTGAGATAAGCTCGGGGGAAAGGTACTGATATGACTGTTCGGTCAATATTTCCTACCGCTACCGTAACCGCAACCGCTCCGTTCATAGTCCTGTGTTCTACTTACCGCGCTAACCGGATATATTCGCACACTTACCATAATGTTGCAACTCTGTGAATCAAATGGGTAGTATTTTATGTTAATGGTACACTGTGCTATAAAATTGGCTGGTGCCAGCCAAACCACAAACCCGTCGTATTGAACGTAAACAGGGGAACTCTCAAAATTAGAATTGTCATTCAGCAATTTTATTTCGTCCGCTCTGAAATATATTCGAACAAAGTTTTGAAATTAGGTCACGTTATCTTTTAGTAAAATAGATACATAAAAATGTTTTGCCATTCTTTATTACTTGTTCTTGGGTTGTTAAGGTGCAATGACACCGACTGAACGCAGTTTAAATGAGGGAGGAGTGCCCCAGATGCTTTTCTTCGTATAGGTTGGCACCTTACAGGAGAGACTGACAAGAAGACTATAAGGTTTCATCATATTTAAGAAGGTTATGGATTTAGAGGGTCTAATAGTAAGAAGAAAAATTACTTAAAGTCAGTTCAGCACTAAACAGGTGGTATTATTCATGGTAAGTCAAGCGGTCATTTTTTACAGAAACCCGCAATCCACAGCAGTGAATGCCGACTGACAAGATTAAATTTATGTACATACGCATTACTTAAAACCAGTGGTGGAGTCCAGATGTCGGTTACGGGTGGCATAGTCGAATACATGTTCCCATATCTAGATGGTGTCCACTGCAAGCGATCGTCAGTCCAGTCCTGAAAGGTCAACACAAAATCGTACAAAATCTTTACACTGTGCTCATATAATTGAGAAAAACTGGGTCTCTAAGAGATCCCTTCGTTTCTTTTCACTCACGATGTTTACGATAATTTAAAAATTGTTATATGCATATGAACGAGACGAACTATATCAGTTTTTTATATTACAATACATGAAAAATATATGGCCAGACACAGATATTTAGCTTAGTTTATTTTATCATATTTTCCTGTATTTCTTCTTGTATACAATAAAAATCCAAATAGATTTACTTACAATTGAAAGAAATCCCACACTGTATAAACGCTGTGTAACAATATCCTATAACAATATAAAACAAGATTTGTATCAAACAATGAATGCACAAACTCACATTTTTTTTTCTCTGTAAGTTGAGATTTCTCTGATTCAGAAAGTTGCACATGTCACGTTAAGTTGATATAACGAATACGAATGACACTCCATACATAACGTCAAAGTATATGAATTCGTTAGAGAAGATATTTCGAAACAAAACTAGTAGCATTGTAGCGCTAATGAATAAATGATTTTGGCGACCAAGCACAACAGACTGCAATGTCATTAGTCAAGTCAGCTCAGAATCTGAGCAGTCAGTTGTTGCAGATTTGAGGCTTGTCTCCTAACTCAGATTTATAACATTGTGTCATGTTTGTACTACTTTTGACATTTCTATATTTAAGGATGGAAAATATGACACATTTTAAAGTAGCGGGGCGTGGGGGTGGGGGGGGGGGGGGGGGGGGTAAAGTTGCACTCTATGTTCGAACTTACCAGCTCTGTTATATGCATAAGTCCAAACTCTATCAAGACATCCGTTTTGGATCGCGGTCTATGTTTCTTGGCGTACGTGGCGAACAAGTCCGCCTGTAATGTTGCAGTATCATTTGGTGTGTAGGCTTCTGCACTTTGTATCGTACTGAACAATACTGAAATACAAATTTTATGTATTTTTCCCATATAAGCCCGTCTGTTTTCTATATCAAACACCTATACGTTTATTAAATGAATTAAGATAAAAGCGTTTTACCAGTGCACGAGATTTCATTTTTTCTTCTTTATTTCTTATTTTTCAATAATGGTAGACTGTCTCTACAGAACTATCTTGACATGTCTAGAGTCCCTAGTCACTCAGTCCTTCCAGGAGTACATAACAATATGAATAAAAAAAATAGTACAACCATTAAACAGCACTGACATGTCTATACATGCGCCGTTGAGTAAAGGCTACGACAAGCCTTTACGGTACAAACTTTCAAACGGTTGACAATCTCCCAAACATTTTTTTAATTCAAATATAACACTGCATAAAGTAGGTAGGTATAAACATTGCAGATCACTTACCTACGTACTGATTTTGCTTGGTTCTAAAACAGTAGCCTAGCTGTAAATATTTTGGTAGCAGACAAATATAAAAAAATCTTGCGGTGATATAAGATTAAGTTTTTATTTTTGTGTAAGTAAAGTAAGTAAATGCATCATCATGATTAAATATTAGAATTAAAAAAAAGAACAATGTATTTTTCGCGCTACCTATCGAGTATTTACATGTTTTCACTCCAGTGTCTAAACGACCGTTCACGCCGCTTTTGATGATGACGGAAGACCCCAGATACCCCATTGGCCATTATTTCATTACGAGTATCTGTAAATCAGCATTGGGTGGCTTCTTCACATAGGAAATTCTAGTGACGATTTGTGGCAAATAGCAGCTTCGTTATTTTGACCCGAGTTTGATTTTAGAATGGAATTAGTAGATGTGTTCTATAGCCCTTTGGCGAGAAAACTGCACATGTGTTTTATGTCGTTCAGCCGAGACGCACTAAATTTGTTTTTCTGTTCTCTCAAAGGATGTTTGAGTTGAAAATGAGAAAAAAAAATAATTCAAGCATGCACAGACTTAATTGAAAGCACCAGTCGGTATCCACTTAGTATGGAACAAACAATGTGTTTGGGCTAAAACAAGAAGTATAAAATCTGAACCTATAACCATTGTTAACCCATTTATTAACAAATGACTGAAAAATAAAAGTATCTTGGAATGGACTTCGCGTCATTTCACAACGTAAGTCTATGTGGAAAATTGCAAAATTTTGATTTTTAACTTCATGGTAATTTTTAAGAAATGGAAAACATCCCTAGAGATATTGACCTTATAGTATCTACGATGTAACGATGCTATTTTTGAAAGTTTTATACGCAATGTAAATAATTTATCGGAGGGTGGGTGAGATGACTTTAAAATATCTAAAATATAGCAATCTAGACATAATAATAAAAGTATTATTTTTTATTTTATTATGATACCAGTTGATATACCGCCCTTTTCATGATAAGTACGTTCAAAGACGCTTTACTTATAGCAAACGCAACCACACGGCGCGAAATTAATCCTCTGCTAGGAGATAAAGCCCCCAGAACAAATAGAGAGAAATCCTTTTAGATACAGACTTGTCCTACTAACTTAGCCTAGTTCTTTGCGAATAGACAGTCTGATTCTTTAATGTGCCCGGTGTATACAGGCCTCTAAGTTAGGTGGGAGACACTCAAGAGCATCTCAGAAATTTCCAGTGCCTGGACCGGTATTCGAAGCCCGGACTTCTGGATTGACAGTCAAGCGTGTTACCACTAGAGTTACCACTAGACCACCGGCCCACCTATTAAACTAAGGCACAGGTGCTCGAGTTTTGTGTTGGTTTGTGAATTTACATTATCGAATCAAGTTAATACTTGGGAATTTATGTTCAGGCCACCTCAACATATTTGGCAAAGCAGAAAAAATCGTTAAATTTCTCGAGGGTGACTTGTTTTAGTTTATCAAACCATGTTTACTTTGCCGATAAGTGTCGTAGTCATATGACACCAAAGTTGGGGTAAACCTCTGGGATGGGACAGGTTTTAGTTAAATATTACGATTAGTATGTGAACAATTCATTAAACTGTCCAGTTTCCGATAATGCATGGAAATTGGGATCAAGTTAGTAAAGGATCCCTCAAGTAATCATGCAAGCTTCAGTTAAGAACCACCTGTTTCTCTGTTTCTATGACATTACAAAAATATGCATCCATAGAATATTTCTTACACAATATCTACTTGAAATTAATTATTTTTTGTACGTGTTGAAAGTATTACAAAATTGTTATGACTTATGATCCTAACAGAAGACTTAAACACATGAAAAAAGTATCGAAAACATGTAGAATCTCAATTAAAGAAAGAACACAATATATAACACGGACTGTCGGGGTGGGAATTCAAAGTCGTGTTGAATAAATCATACATCAAATTCATCAAAAGTTGTACGATTCGTGATTTCTCCTTATATTTCTATAAATGGTTTTTCTCGTTTAGGGCAAACCCATTATTTTAACTGGGGACCATACGCCGCTTTTCATGGTATTATACACGCTAGTGTAGCATTGAAGGTTCCATGTGCACCGCCGTATGAACACATCTGCGGATGTCTCTAATTTTTTTTTTTTTTTTTGTACTTTTAGCATGTGTAAATGTTGAGTTCTGCTCAACCCGGGGCTAGAGGGCGTGGACGGTAGCATGCATTTTAACTACCGTCCATGAACAGGCTCAACCAAACCGAGCCTGCAACATTTTCGTGTTTGTTGTGTTGAGCGACGTGTGGAGTTTCCACTTTTTCTATTTTAATAAAAGGAACTGGCATGAACGTAATTATCGCAAGGTCTGTGTAATGCTTAGAATCAAAATACATATATTTAAGCCCAGTATAAAGAAGATGTTAACATATGTGATTTTAAAAGAACTATTAACAACTCTACAACTTTACAATTATAAATATGTACAAATGGTTTGAAAAAAACGACATTATTTTTGAGGCATGTCCTTTTTTCCGAACTTTAAGAGCTTGTTAAAGTCTTTGCTCCTTCGGATGAATTTCATTTGATTTGCAACGGTATTTTGTAAAAAGTAATACTTTACATTTTAAACTAAGTGTATAGACATGAAAATAATCCATGAATTACGTAAACTAATATTTTATACACATTGACAAACATAACATCGGAAAGCCAACAATTTATAAAGCATATCTAAGACATTACCGAAAATACTTGCATATGGTAGATAGCACATCTTCGTTTATCCGAAACAAGTCTTTGAACTGTTTAACAGAGGTTGTAGAGTATTTACTACTTTGTATTCCGTATTGATTTAGTGAAAGCGTTTCATAACAAGCTAGCTGAACTATAGATTTTTAAACTTGATTCTAAGATTTACATGACCATTTATAGAAGATAAAATGTTGTTGGTTGACATTCCCCAATGGTAGCTGACCTTGCAGAGGGTTATTAGAAATCACGCTCTTACAGACGAACTTTATATCGGCTCTGATACACAAAACTAGGAAATCACTTAATTACATTAACGAAAATGAGAAGAGAAAAATCCTTTCCACATGAAGATAGTATACTTAAGTTCATTAACTCGAAATTTCAACTTACTTTTTCTCGAACTTTCGGCTTATTAACGATATTTACTTACCGGACTAGTACCTTGGTATAGGTTCATAAATAGTGCCCGGTTAGTGTTTGCACTATTTTTACCATGACAAGCACCTATAGATATGACAATGAAACATATCTTGCATGACAGACCAGGCAGGGATTTCACGTGTTTTTGCCGGTGCTGGGAAAACTCATCTTACATGAATGAATGAATATGTAAATAAATTCATACGCTACCGTAATGAAGAAGTGCTTTGTTTCATTCATTTCTTTTATTAATTGAAAAGAAATACTGTATACCAGGAACAGAATCTATCACTAGTTTAAGATGCGGATGGAAATATCTGACCCTCGGGTAACTGTTTTGCGGTAACTCGGTAGAGCCTCGATACCGCCTGAACAGTTACTCTAGAGTCAGATATTTCCATCCACACCTTTAAACATTAAAAGCTGCGTTTAATCCATATCCTATACAAAAAATGTAGTTATAAGACCTGGCTATCGTTAGAGACCAAGATCGGATACCTTGGGAGCTCCAGATTAAGGACGGGCTAAAGAAATTGACACCAGGTAGTGTTCAAACTTAAAATATTTCACTATTATAATCATATATGGATCGTGTTCGACTGGTTTCAAAGCGAAATGTCAATAAAACGTGTTCTTTAACATTTTTTACCCTTGACAGACGACGGACGTTGAAATTTTATGCATAAGAAGACAAGATACTAGATTGGACTTTCGACATAGTAAGTCGAAATTTTCGAGTAAGTTTTGTTTTTCGAAACTAGTTTTGAGTCAATAAATAGCACGAACCCGGCACTAACGCTCTGTCGTAGAGATTGCATGATCCGTTGTATTCATATATGCCTGTTTGATGTGCTAAAATGATAGTTAACTAATCAATATTTGTAATGGAACTGCTAAACTATGTCACATAACTGTTAGCTTATATTTACATAAGATATGTAACAATATTTTGCAATTTATAACTCTGACACGACTAATTACTTGTCTATTGTAAAATATTATATTGGTTCTGTATTTATTTATGCAATAGTCCAGGTCAACAATTGTCCCGTTTAATAGTCAGTGTTCTACCCATTAGTCCATTACCAATATCACGCGTATTTCTAAGTTTCATTCATGATGACAGGAAATGATTGTGGATATAAAGAAATTATTTATAATTGTAGTCCAACGGCAGTATGTGGATGTCATCAAGAGAACAATCTAAATTAAATTTTAGTTTGTCTTCAATGAATGCTTGCAGTGCCGCGGCCGATATCCCAATATCATAATCCAAGAGTGCCTGGGGCGATTTGGCTGGTTATCGTACTTGACCGAGATATTATGCCCATAAACATTGTCAGCAAGTTTGGTGAAGATCGGATGAAAACTGTTCGACTTAGAGTGCGGACAAGGCTAAATTCGCAGTTTTTTAGTAATTCAAGGGCCATAATCAAAGAGTGCCTTGGACGATTTGGCTGGTTATCGAACTTGGCCGAGATATTATGCCCACAAACATTGTCAGCAAGTGGTGAAGATTGGATGAAAATTGTTCGACTTAGAGAGCGGACAAGGCTAAATTCGCAGCTTTTCGAGTAATTCAAGGGCCATTATCCAAGAATGTCTAAGGCGATTTGGCTGGTTATCGTACTTATAGAGCGGACATGCTTTGGACGCCGACCGCCCGCCTCTATGGGTGTTCACATAATACGCCCAGCTCTTTCAGAGACGGGCGTATAAAAATGACAACCATTTCTGAAGAACGTTCATATCTATTTCAACAGGTTTTGTGAGGTGCGACACTGGCTTAAAAATACATGTAGTATCTATTTACTGAATCCATGAAGCACCAGAATCCGTGTACTTTGTTTAAGCATGTATTTTGATTGAATCTGGAGTAGTATAGCATCATCAACTTTTGCACATTGCATAGAGCTGATACCTAAAGAATTCAAATCTTTACAGTTTTTTAGTGTGTTTTTTTTTCAGTGTGAAGTGATAGCTATGTGACCCAATTTGCTAAAAATGTTTATGATTGTCCTCATCTCCATGTAAAAACAGAAGTATTTGGTATTTTAAAAATTATCTGAAGCAAAATGAACAACTCTTGTATTGAGTTTTGTCTTATTTGTCAACTGCTGGGAACCATGATGACAGAATTGGACCCAGCTTCCAATTTCTGACTTCCGGATTGCTTTCTCTTCAGTCAGCATTCGAACTGTTCAGACGTATTCTCGTCATCCATGTTCATCACCTATTTTCAGGTATGAATTGTATGTTTTAACTTTTGTTACCAAAGCAAACCCTCCAAATGATTTAGTGGGGCTGCGATGCGCCCTGCAATGGCAATGTTTTTACCTTTATTTTCAATTTGAAAATGAGAAATTGTTTCATTTTTGTTCTCGCGATTTCAACCTAAAGTGTAGCATGTTTTCGGAGAAATGTGAATATAAAAAGTGTCTGTCCGTGTAGCATGTTTCGGAGACATGTGTGTGTGTGTGTGTGTTCGGGTCTAACGTCTTTTTTCAACAATTTTTCAGTCATAAACGACGGTGTCTACTTGTAGCAGTGAGCACAATGTCCAACTTTATAGTGCTGCCTCACTGTAATATCACGCCGTAGACACGTGGCATGATCCAACCCAGTCACATTATACTGACACCGGGCTGACCAGTCCTAGCACTATCCCCTTAATGCTGATCGCCAATCGAGGAAGCTTCTAGTACCGACATACATGTGAATATAAAAAAAGATCTGTCCAAACATTTTGCATATTTCACCTTGATTTTTTTTTCAAAAGGGCAGTTCAATTATATTTTCCATATATTTTTCACAAATTTATTGTGTAGCATGTTTTTCGGACATTCATGTGAATATAAAATAATGTCTAGGCCTTTTGGCTATTTTTATTTCTTTTTCGTGAAATCTATATAGAAACGCATGTTTTCACCATTTTATGGCTATTCTAGTGAATTCTGTGTGGAAAATGGTTTACACCTTGAACTGCTATTTTTATCACTAACACAACCCTTGAGGTAAATTCCTTATTCAGGGAATGAATATATTTCGCTACTTTGTTTAATTTCTCCTCGGGATATTTCTGGTTTTTAATACCTAAACTTGTTTTAGGTGCAGTGGTAGTACTGTTTGTTTTAAATGACCATGCGGTACGTACTATGCACAATTTATCATGAGTGGTCTATCTGAAATATCCAGTTGCAAAAAAGTGTGGTTATTAGCATAATAACATGCTAAAAGCATATAAATCCTTATTACATTCTCTTTTCTATTCCCCGTTAAGTTACACTGGTACCGGAAACGTCAATATTTTTCCTGCCGCCTGAATTTCTTATCGGGTGCGTGACGTAATTCAATGTGTGTTGTTGCACTATTTTTTCTATTTAGTTCAGTATTGTCAATCGTATTCAGACTATCTAACATATTTGTGATATTTACATAATATTTATACGTGTAGATGCGTATGTAATAAAAAGGTTATTATCTTTGCATCGGAAAATATGCACTCGTTCTTCAGCGTAGGACTCGTGCATATTTCCCGATACAAAGCTTATAACCTATAAATATACCTTGGATTGCTTTTTCAGTTTTTAATATGCATACATTCTTTACATTTAAATTTGAAGTTTTAGAAAGAATATTCTGAATTAACTAACATTTATTCTCTTTTTCGTGCTTTCTACGAGAACATATATTCAGCTTTAGAAATACATCAGTCATCCATCACTATTCATTGTTCTTCGAGAATTTATTCTCCAAAGATTTCGTCAGCCTTTATCTTTCATTTTTATGACTTCATCATATACAGCTATTTATAAAATCATATTAATTTTATTATCTCTCTATTTTCACAATTATGAAGCCAAGAAGGTTAGATATAGGCAAAACAACCATCTCTGCAGAAGAAAGAGGTCTTCTACAGGTTCGGTATATAAACAACTATATAGGCCATGGAGTATTTCACAAAAAAAGGCCATCGAAGAAAAAGAGTTAATATGCTATTATGAGGGGGGACTTCTATCTAGAGAAACCCGCCCGCTTAGCTCAGTAGGTAGAGCGTCGGTACGGATCGCGGAATCGTGAGTTCGACCCTCGGGCGTATGTTCTCCATGACTATTTGATAAACGACATTGTGTCTGAAATCATTAGTCCTCCACCTCTGATTCATGTGGGGAAGTTGGCAGTTACTTGCTGAGAACAAGTTTGTACTGGTACAGAATCCAGGAACACTGGTTAGGTTAACTACCCGCCGTTACATGACTGAAATACTGTTGAAAAAAGGCGTTAAACCCAAAACAAACAAACAAACAGATCTATCTAGAGAAGAGGGAGAAAAAAGATTGTATGCTGACAGCGATTATGGGAGATTCTTCTTTTTTTTAACTACAAGGGTCGGAAATTATGTATTGATGCAACCATGCATCTGGTTGCGGGAGATTGCTAAACGATGACTACAGGAAGCCTAACTGTAAAATAAAGGTAATGGATTGTGGCGAAAGGAAACCAAGACTGGCATTTTTTGCGCTAAAACATATTAAAGAAAACACAGAATTGCGATATGACTATGGAGATAAGAGTGTTCACTGGAGAAAGAGTTTTTGAATGAAACACCTGAAGATGTTGTAATATCAAGGACAGAGAAAGAATTTTGTCAGATTCCATTCTATATGGAACACAATCACAGACAAAATTTTCAGGTAACAATTCCAAACTAGTTGGAATCGATCCGCAGACCAAGATTCCATTATATATATGGAACAACAGCACAGGCAGAATTTTCAGATAACAGTTCCATTCAAGTTGTAATTTATCCTGAAACCATACTGTCAGATTCCATACGTTATGGAATAGAACAGAACAGAACAGAACAGAACCTAATTCTGAGGTTTCAAATCCTTATGATTGTTACATTCACATTTTAAAGTGTTCGCAGGTTCAGATCCGGTAGTGAGCATTCATTCAGCAAACTGGGATATCTTCCAGCGACAGTAACATCGAAGGTAAAATCAAATCAGTATTAGGGCATGATGTTGAGGATGTCAAAGATGCACAAGCTAAGGACAATGACCTCAATTTTCTTTTGGCCTGGCTCAAAACAAAAACAGTACCTTCTGAGGGTGAACTTTTTCTGGGAAATTCCATAGTCAAGCGATATTGGAATAACAGAGAAATGTTTTCACTAGAGAATGATATTCTTTGGAGTGAGTTGGGTTTTACGGCGAATCGACACAAGATGGTCATATATCGCCGACGTGTTCTTTGGAGGAAAAACAAAGACGATGACGACAAGGTATTAGTCATACCGGAATCCCTAAAGAGTACTATGTTTGAATTACACCATGACATACCATCTTCGTGTCACCAAGGTATTGTTAGAATAAAAGCTAAGGTTAGAAGTAAATACTACTGGCCTAGGATGGGAAAAGATATTGAGCAGTACATTTCAAGTTGTGCAATTTGTAAACAAAACAAAAAAATCCCAACAGACATGCTAAAATTCAGATGACTAATTTCCATGCAGGCTTTCCCATGAAAATGGTTCATTTAGATTGTTAGGCCCTTTGCCCAAGACGAAAATATGGGAACGAATTCATACAAATGATGGTTGATCAATTTACTAAATAGGTAGAATGTATTCCGTTACCAGCACAAACAGCTGAAATAACAGCACGTGCTGCTATTAACAACTTTTTCACCAGGTTTGGATACCCTTTCGAAATCTTCACCGATCAAGGCCGAAATTTTGAAACCGAAGTAGTGGTTTCACTCCAAACAAATTAATGCTAGGAAGAGAGGTTAACCATCCTGCAAATCTTATGCATTCTATTGATTCCCATAAGTCCAGTGAAAATCAATAAATTATGTTCTAAGACCTTGAAAATTCCATTAAAGTAGCTCACAACATGACCCGTAAGACCCCCAAAGGATAATTGGTAAGGGTAGATTTCTCGGAAACACAGAGCACCACAAACAACCACAGAGCCACGCATCTGCAAAGTAGGCCCACAACAAAAAGAAGCGGAAAAAATATTATAGACGTGTTGCTTCAAAAATCCAACAAGAACATTTTAATTTTATACAAAATATAGAAAGGGGGAGAGGAAGGGGTAGGGGTAGAAAGGGGGCGAGGGGTTGAAAGGAAAAGTGGAGCAAGGATGAATGCTACGTTCTTTAATCACAGTTACCCTACAACATAAACCACAGCAGCGCAGAAACTCATGTACAAAAGACAAACACACACACATAACTGGCGTACATAGATAAACAGACAAGTAAGATATAACGACACTCTAGGGCACCGCCCAAGACACACAGATGCAAAAGCACACAAACAACAATCGGGCACCAACTTAGGATTCCGGCAGCCAAAATTAAGGCTGGCACGTTAACTTACTCATAGTAAAAGGGGAGGGGATGCCAAAGCAAGGGAGCGCAAATGCAAGGTGAAAGGATGGGGCGATAGGGGGAGTGAGGAGGAAGACTGCTCTTAGACTGAAAATGTTGAATATAATAAAAACGATTAATGTTGTTCTAGATTAGTCACATGAAGATAAATACACGTGTCATGATACAGCAGATTTTCTTTTTAATTTAAAAATAACCCGTTCTAGATAAAGTTGCTGACTAGGTAAAATTAAACTGGATTTATCCAGTTTTAACTGCTCTCATCTTGTTGAAACTAGAATCACTTGGCTTTGAGCCAATTAATAGGCGTGAAAAAAGGTATATAAAGAGTAAGGAAAAATAACTGAGCCACGACTCAAAACACTTTTTTAAGCGAAACTTGTTAATGCAGGTCAGGATATCTATATTTTTTTAAACAAAAGCAGCTTCTCTGAATTATGGACCAACCTATAAGAGTAAATTTTGGATACAATAAAAGTATAACAGCGAAAAAAATGGACAATATCTAAATATATACATAAACGACAGCGTTTTTGAAAACGGAGAACTTATAAAAGAAAAATCTAAATCTTTATGGCTAAAGTGGAGTGAAACACTTAACCTTAGGGGAGCAATTGACACTCTGGAACGACAAATTGTGATAAATGAGGAGGTAAGTGTTTTCCATTATATATTGTTTTTCTTTTTAAAAAAAGAATAATCAGTTAAAAAACAACTTTTTGCGCTTAATAAAAGTTTGGTTTTTTCACTTATATATATTTTTTCATAAGTAATCTTGTCATAAAAACATACACGTGACAGTGAATTATTTGAGCAATTATTTTAAAAGGGAATCACATTGAAGAAAGACGTTGAAGTCAACGAAACTGCTACAACCAACTCTGTTGTTGCTTATTCTACAATCAACACCACTGCGGCTATCAAAGAAGGGAAAACTGGTAATGAAAAGATGACATATTCCAGATATAAACCATATTGAAAAAACTCAACTACATTTTCAAGTGTTTTAAAGGACATATATCTAAGGATAAATGATAATAATTTATTGTGGAAACAATTAATCAGAAGGGACTTTCATTTGGAATGTGAGTGTTGTGAAGGTTCTATTAAGGAGTTGTACTGTTTACTGGAAGATACCTTCTGTATGAACCTACGAACATTTGACTTAGAAAAGAAAAACAAATAGTAAAACAATTACATATTGACTAAAAAAAGAAAGAAAAACAACTGGAATAACATCTTTTTTGAAAACATGACACAAGCACAACTTGATGAGAAACGAATCAAGTTAATAAATGATGATTTTGAAAACATAGGTTTTGATTGTAGTAAGAAGAACATTACTTGCGTTTTAAATCAAAACGTATCATTAATATTAAAACGGGTGAGACAGTGTTCTGTGGTCATTATTGAAAAGGGTACTAAACGCGTTGTTTTAACAAATGAACTCTGCAATTTTATATGCGATTCAAAAATAAGTATTTCTTACTTGTTTTCTTTTTTAGAACATAATGAAAAGATCAAATGTTAAAAACACATTCTGCATTGTTTGTGAAAAATGGTTGACTTTTTTCTATTTTGAAAGACATATAAATAGTCAAGCACATCGCAAAAAACTTACAAAAATACTACAACAGTATAGTATACAATTTGACCCCACCGCTAACACATCAACCACAATGGATAATAGTGAGAAAATATTAACTTGTGACGGAAACAGGTTACAGGAAAGTGAGGAAACATTTACTTGTAATGAAAGTACTTTACAGGAATGTCCCTTCACACATAACAGCTTTAATGAAAGAAGAGACTGTAGTTTTTGCTCCGGTTCATGTTGTTCATCCATGAGTCCTATTAAGGGTGATATTTTTGACATTGTAAAACAAAGAAATTTTGAAAAGGAAGTAGAAGACGAGCAGAACAAACTACTTGATATGGATGTGCCACAATCATTAGATGTGGATATGAGTTACATACTTTATTTAGATACCCCACCCACGCAGATAGAAGGGGGATCACGGACGTTTTGAATGAATGCTTTCCAATGACTGTTTTAAGTGAAAAAGTTCAAGAAGCGGATAGCGAAATATGTGAGGTGAAACATTTAAATCAAATGGGAATGTTAATGTGTAAAATTTGTAATGCGAAAGAGTATCAAACATGGAGAAAATTCTATGAACGTGATGAGGAGACGTCTTTCACATTCCCAACGGTTAAAAAACGAAAAATGGAAGAACAAAAATGGGAGGAGGAGGAGGAGGATAAAGAAGACGAAATAGATGAAAAAATGCTTTCTTTATTCAAACATTTAGCTGAAAAGGTACCATTTTACATCTTGCGAGATGTACTGGAAGCCACACGTGTGTGTGAAAGCAAAAAGCGAGGCAAAAGTTTGAAATAGGTCTAAAAAAACTTAATTTCTATTTTTACACCTCTTAAAATATGACTGTATGGACTTCATATTCTTATTTCAATGTGAAACTTTCATCAGAAAGCAATAAATGTTTCAGATAGTGTCGCGCTTACACGTGCTTGTTGTAAGAATTACATATATTATGATGATAGGCTGTCACCTTTTTAACATGGCCTAAACAGATATCACCTTCTAAAGAAGATTTAGCATTTGTTGGAATATTTACACAGGACAAAGTGATTTGGTGAAATGTTTTATGTGCGGACTTGAGCTATGTCAGTGGAACTGTACTGATACTGCGTTAAAAGAGCATAGGAAATGGTCACCTGCCTGCATGTACTTAAAAATGATTGGACAATCTTCTACAAATAAGGGCCTGTTAGATGAAACATCTTTTTCAAATACAATAGGGTCTAAACAGTCATCCCAAGGCTTTAGTTTTGACCAGAATAATCAAATGTAAAGGAGAAAAAGTTGAGAAAAAATCAGTTGTTGGACTTATATTTCGATGAAATACTAAAATTAATTGAAGAGGAGGACCTCATTTATCGTTGGTATCAAAATGTAATATGTTTGGACATTTCACCCGAGCTCATAGCAATGTATCAATTGAAAATTAAATGTAAAGACTGGCGCGCAGTTGAACTAAGGACTCATTCTTTTAGACGTAAAATGATGCGTATGACAAGTGATATCTCCAATTTAGAAAATAAATTTTAAGTAAAGGATGTCACCAAAATTGTTTTATTATTTCATAGACTCATTTATAGGACCTACATTATTTTGCATATGTTATTCATAGGACCTGTATTGTACTATTTAGATCTTTTCTGTCTAATAATAAGACTGTTTCATATATATATATCATTATATATCATATGTATCATTAACAACAGTGTATGTGGAAAAAAAGGAATGTGACAATTGTGTGTATTTATATCTATTTGGAATACTAAATCATTTATAAAGGTATTTTTTTGTTTTTTTCCCCCATTACTTTTCTATTATAACTACACAGTATATATCCCAGGTCTCTTTTGCTAATGAGTAGTTGAGTGGTGATGAGTATGGAAAGCTTGGTAAAATTTGAAACCCCTTCACGTGTTTGTTGTGGGTCCCTCTGAATCTGGAAAACTTCCTTCGTTTTTGAAATTTTTAAAAATGCAAATGGAGTTTTTAAGAACCACCAGTGATGATTTATTACTGCTATGGCGTTTAACCAGCCTATGTATGATCAAATGAAAGAAGCTATTTCAAATATAGGAATTTTATGAAGTTTGCCTAGTATTGAAATGCTTCAAACTTGGTCCGATTTACACCCAGGTCAAAACAAAATGCTATTACTAAATGATCTCCTAAGCAAAGGAGTTAAAAGTGTGGATGTTGTTGACATATTTTGTCAATAGAGTCACCACCTGGGATATACCTTTTGGTTTTTGTGTCAAAACCTATATAATGGTACAAAGGAATTTCGTACAATAAGCTTACATACGCACTATTTTATTCTGTTTAAAAACCAAAGGGATGAATTACAAATACAAACATTAGCTCGCCAGCTTGGACAGGCTCCAGTAATAATGAGTGCCTATAGAAAAGCTTGCTCTAAAAATATGGATATCTTGTCATTGATATCAGTCCACATTCTGATGTGGAATATAAACTGCGTACACACATCTTTCCCCATCAGTTAATGTTAATATATCTTCCCGAGATGTCACCAAAATTGTTTTATTATTTCATAGACTCATTTATAGGACCTACATTATTTTGTATATGTTATTCATAGGACCTGTATTGTACTATTTAGATCTTTTCTGTCTAATAATGAGACTGTTTCATATATATATATCATTATATATCATATGTATCATTACAACAGTGTATGTGGAAAAAAAGGAATGTGACTAATTGTGTGTATCTTCATATCTATTTGGAATACTAAATCATTATAAAGGTATTTTATTTGTTGTTTTTCCCCCATTACTTTTCTATTTATAACTACACAGTATATATCCCAGGTCTCCTTTTGCTAATGAGTAGTTGAGTGGTGATGAGTATGGAAAGCTTGGTAAAATTTGAAACCCCTTCAACGTGTCTTGTTGTGGGTCCCTCTGAATCTGGCAAAACTTCCTTCGTTTTTGAAATTTTTAAAAATGCAAATGGAGTTTTTAAAGAACCACCAGTGATGATTTATTACTGCTATGGCGTTTACCAGCCTATGTATGATCAAATGAAAGAAGCTATTTCAAATATAGAATTTTATGAAGGATTGCCTAGTATTGAAATGCTTCAAACTTGGTCAGATTTACACCCAGGTCAAAACAAAATGCTATTACTAAATGATCTCCTAAGCAAAGGAGTTAAAAGTGTGGATGTTGTTGACATATTTTGTCAATAGAGTCACCACCTGGGATATACCTGTTGGTTTTTGTGTCAAAACCTATATAATGGTACAAAGGAATTTCGTACAATAAGCTTACATACGCACTATTTTATTCTGTTTAAAAACCAAAGGGATGAATTACAAATACAAACATTAGCTCGCCAGCTTGGACAGGCCCCAGTAATAATGAGTGCCTATAGAAAAGCATGCTCTAAAAAATATGGATATCTTGTCATTGATATCAGTCCACATTCTGATGTGGAATATAAACTGCGTACACACATCTTTCCCCATCAGTTAATGTTAATATATCTTCCCGAGAGGCAGACATGAATGTAATAAAGAAAAAGCACCGAGATGTCTTGAAATTTCTGCTATCATCAACGCATAAGCAGCGCATGGTTTTATTAATGACGATAGAGCCATCTCAGATTAAATCAATTGTTCAAATTGTGTATAATGTGATGATGGGTAATAGACCTATATCCCCCAGTATCTTTAAAAAGCTAGAGAAGCATAAGTCGATCATTTGTCGATTTGTAGGTAAAGGAGTAACACTCGACCAAAGAAAGCGTATTTTGAAAAAAAAACACTTTGATATTATCAAACGTTTCATCAAAAACGAATTATAGATAAGGTGTATTAAGTCATGGCTAAAGAATTTTTGCTTGTACATAAAGTGAAATATGAGTCACTACTCAAGCAAATAAAAGAGAAAAACCAGGATGATCAAACAGGTGGTGAAAGGCAGTTGGATAGTTTATCAGATATAAAAAGTCAAGAAACAATCAAGGAAAATGTTCCCCAAAAAGAAGAAGATTTTCCTACTTCTGAAAAGGAAGGGGATAAAACTAAGGAGGATGTAAAAACAGTAGAAACAAAGTTATTCGTGGAGAAACCACTATCAAAAATGCCTTTCAACGGAGAAATTAAAAGTAAAAATAAATCGTACAAATCTAGATCTAGAAAGCTGAAGTGGATTAATTATTCGATTTAAAGAGGTAAGCACAGTTTTGATGTATTTTTTCTGTAAGAAATAAAACTGGTTTTCAAAATGCTGTAGTTGGATCAAGTAAAGTGTATGGTTGAGTGAGAGTATTTATTTTATACATAACACTTCTATACTTAGATGTTTTATTTCTTTATTTTCTTTTTTAATTTCAATGAATGAAATAATGGACATTATGTTTCTTATTTCCTTTGATAGATTAAACGAGGGGAAGAACAATGAAAGACAAAACAGGACATGCGATGATGATAGTGAGGATGATTTTGAAAGTCAAAAAGACAAGAAGAAAATATGCTCTAGCAATACAGATAATGAGGATTATGAAGATGATATTAAAAGTGAAAAACAAAACTGCTACACTTGTAAAGTTTGTGATAAACGTTTAACATTACTCACCAATTTACGCAGACATGGAGTTTCACACAGAACTATAGTGGTATGTGAACACTGTGGTGACACATTTTCTAGACAAGATAGTCTACAACGCCACAAGCGTATACATCATAAAGAGGAAAGAAAAGACAATAAAAAGAAAAGAGACGTGAGGTGTAATATCTGTGATAAAGTGTTTAACAAATTGTACAATTTAAAACGACATATGCGCACTGTACATAAACAAGATTCAAATAAAGGTCGAAAACAATTGTTTACTTGTCGATACTGTGCGAGTGAATTTGAAGAGTATCCTACATTGTTTGCCCACGTAATGGAAAACCACCCACTCAATCAAAGTGGAGGTAGAGACCGAGAAGCAGAAAAGTCTTTAATAGATACTGATTCATGCAAGTCCAAAAGTAAATCAACTGCAGAATTCTCACCTACCTTCAGTCCAGAATACAAAGCGTAGGAGGCATTAAATGGAACTTATGCGTTCAAGTGGAAATGGAGCGTACTGATAATGGGGGAGATAGCAGTGTGAGCACCCACTTTTTCAGAAGTAGAACTTATATGTCACTGACTTTGGATGGTTTAAGTGAACATGATCTAAATGAAGCGTTACAGTAAAAGTATGTCAGCTTGGAGAAATATATGCGAGATGGCTCCGGTTGATTTCTCAGAAAAGTGTTAAAACTTGAGATTCACACCATCAAGTATCAACCTTTATCAGGCTCAAGTTATCTACCTTTACCTAGAACGTTGCTTTTTAACTCAAGTTTGCTTAATATTGAACTTGAGGATGAGAAGTGTTTTCTATGGTGTATTTTAGCTTCTTTACATCCCGCAGAAAGGAATGATGTAAAAGTGGAAACTTATCGCCCCTTTACAAATGAACTGAACATGAGTGGTATATATTATCCCGTATCCATAGCACAAATCGATAAATTTGAAAAACAAAACGAAAATATTTCAATAAACGTATTCGCCTTTGAAGAAAATGAAATTGTTCCATTGAAAATCACATCAAATCCGCGTAGACTACATCATGTGAATTTACTATGGATCAAATATGGTCAAGCCTCTCATTACGTTCTCATAAGAGACTTGAATACTTTTCTTTTTAGAAGCAAGTCGCACAAAAAAAGAATGTTTTTGTCCATACTGTTTACATGGGTTTGTACGTAATGAGCCTCTGCAAATCACATCACATACTGTAGTGCAAATGAAGCTCAAAAGGTGGAAATACCTGCAGTTGGTGACAGTGCTATACTGGAATTTAAGGACTTTGAAAAAGAACTTAAAGTTTCATTCACGATTTATGCAGATTTTGAAACTTTAAATAGACGGGTTTCAACACGTCTCCCAGAACCTACACACTCGAGCACCACGTCTACCACAAAACTTGAAGTTTGCGGTTTCGCGTACAAGGTAGTTTGTGCGGACAATAGATATACTAAACCAACGGTGGTATACAGAGGGAGTGATGCATCACAAAAAAGTTATTAAGGGCTTGTTGAGAGAGCAAAAAGGAATTGAAAATATTCTCTCTAATATAGAACCAATGATCATTACAGGAGAAAATTTAGAGGAAATAAGTCGCGCTTCGCAGTGTTGCTTATGTCAAAAAGACTTCACTCCTTATGAAAAAGTACACTCTACAATTGTAAGACATCATGATCATTTAACGGGGGACTTTATTGGAATGGCTCACAACCAATGCAATTCGAAATGCAAGCAGGCGAAACATACGTGCGTCATTTTTCACAACTTGAAGAAGTTTGATGCGCATATCATCTGTCAAAGTATTGGTGAGTTTAAGGGTGAAAATCTTAAATGTATTGCTCAAAGTACAGAAAACTAAGTGAGTTTTTCCCTCGA
This sequence comes from Mercenaria mercenaria, assembly GCF_021730395.1. NCBI lineage: Eukaryota > Metazoa > Mollusca > Bivalvia > Venerida > Veneridae > Mercenaria > Mercenaria mercenaria. The sequence continues at coordinate 39,896,549 of NC_069377.1, read as the reverse complement.
TAACTTGAGATGCATTGACAGCTTACAGTTTCTACCCTCATCATTGCAAAATTTAGTTGAAGATTTAAAGTGTGGACAGGATGCCTTTGAACACCTCATTGAGGAATTCCCAAATTCTGATGATGTTGAGTTGCTATTACGAAAAGGAGGGTATCCGTATGATTATATGGACTGTGAAAGTAAATTTGATGAACATTGTTTACCACCAGCAGAAGCATTTTACAACGCTTTAACGGAACAGCATATATCTGAGCAGGATTACAAGCACGCGTGTGATGTGTTTGCCCATTTGAAATGACAAACATGGGGTCCTATCATGACCTTTAATTGAAATGTGATGTAATACTTCTATGTTTGGTATTTGAAACTTTTAGAAGTATGTGTATGGAGCAATATGGTTTGGATCCATGTCATTTTTACACAAGTCCTGGATTAAGTTGGGCTAGTTGTTTGAAGATGACGGGTGTGCAACTAGAGCTGATGACGGACATAGATCAAGTGCTATTCATTGAAAAAGGCATACGAGGTGGAATATCACAAATTTCGAATATATATAAACGAGCAAATAATCCGCTTCTCTCAGATTATCATAGTGAAAAGAAATTGTCACACATTCTGTATTTAGATATGTGCAATTTGTATGGATTCGCCATGCAACAACCTCTTCCAACATCAGATTTTCAATTTTTAAAGAAACGGAAAATAAATCAATTAGACATTAGGTATATTCCAGCGGATGGGGAGAAAGGTTACATATTTGAAGTCAACTTGAGCTATCCCCCTGAACTTCATGATAAACACAACGACTATCCACTAGCACCGGAAAGGAAAGCTATTTCTGATGATATGCTTTCCGCATATGCACAATACTTATGGAAAAAACTGCATAACAAGACAGAAAATGAAGTATTACCACCGAGAGTTAAAGTGGAAAAACTTATTACATCATTAGAGGATAAAGAGAAGTACGTGGTACACTACGGAAATCTTCGGCTGTACCTAGAACTAGGGTTGGAGATAATGGAAATTCATAGAGTACTTGAATTTACACAATCCGCTTGGATGAGACCATACATTGACTTTAACACTGAACAAAGAAAGAAAGCCAAGTCTGTCTTTGCCAAGAACTTCTACAAGCTCATGAATAATAGCTGTTTTGGCAAGGTTTGTATATTTATTCTTTGTTGTTTTTTTTTTTTCTTTCAAAACATAATTTAAATGTTTAACCAGAATGATTAAAACAATGAGGGATTACTGTAACGATCTTACTTTAGTAACATTAAGTCTGTGCTAGCATGTAACACTGTGTTTATATTTAGATATCCATAGAGCAGATGATAGATATTAAACAGATTTTCACAAGTAAATATTAATTTTTTATCACACTTAATATATAACTATTAAGCTTCTTATTTATCTTTTTCTTCTCCCTCTTTTAACAGACGATGGAAAATGTCAGAAAACATAAAAACATTGAGCTCGTGCATAATGAAAGACGTCTTTTGAAACTGAGTTCAAAATCAACTTATAAAACTACAACAATATTCAACGCAGACCTTACACCCGTTGAACTTTATAGAGTGAGGGTGCTAATGAATAAACCAATTTATAGTGGCATGTGTATATTAGGTAAATAGTTTTAATTGACATTTTTTTCTTAAATTTCATAATCTAGTTAAGATTAAGTAAACTCTCTCTCTCTCTCTCCCTCTCTCTCTCTCTCTCGTGTTAATAACATTTATATTTATCATTTAAAAATGTACGACGAGTCTATTTTTTTAAAGAGCAGACCTATGTATAATTTTTTCTTGTATGTTGTAGACATGAGTAAATGGACAATGTATGACTTCTATTACAACAAGCTGAAAAGAAACATTTGGCGATCAGATGACCTTGTTGCTGACGGACACAGACAGTATTTTATGTTATGTGGAATCATTTGACGTGTACCAGTACATGAAAGAAAACATTCACTTGTTTGATACGTCGGACTATCCACAAAATCATTTCCTATATAGTTAGGAGAATAAGAAAAAAGTGGGTAGTATGAAGGATGAAACGTCTGGAATTCCGATCTCTTCTTTTGTTGGTCTTAGAAGTAAAGTGTACAGGTTTAAGTGTAATAATAACAAAGAAGAGAAAAGAGCAAAGGGAATTACAAAAGCCACCTTGAAAAGGAATCTTAGATTCACAAACTATAAAGATATCTTGTTTTCAGAAGGACAGAATTTTGTAACAATAACGTCAATTAGAAATGACAATCACGAGTTGTACTGTAATGAAATGAAAAAAAAATGGACTGTTTTCGTTTGATGATAAAAGGTATCTGCTAAACGCCACAGACAGTCTTGCTTATGGGCATTATTCTTTGAGACAGACACAGGTAGACGTAGAAGGAGGTAGAACTCTTTCTATATTAGCAGAAGAAGGAAGTTTATTTATAGACAATAGAGAGTTTGAGATTTCAACCTTCGCCTTCCCCTTCAACGTCTCTTGCGAAGTTAACGCATGAAGTTGAAGTTCGATTAAAATTCCTTGAGATTTCAAACTTTACAGCGTTTTTTTTCACCAAAATATTCGGCGAAATTCGGCCCCATTCCCCCCTCAAAATAGTATATTTTTTTCCCCTTTCCGATGCCTAAAATTCCCCTCAGAAAATAAAAAAATATCCAATCAATTAAATCATAATTCACTAGTTTATTTTATTTATTTTCATATAGAAAACAGTTCACCGCGGTATCTCGCGTTTTGTTTACATCGACACCGGTTGGAGTAACTTCCCTTGATAAATCAGAATCATCGAAGCGCTTTATTATTCTGCACAACAACGCTGTTGAATGTTAGTCTGTAAATGATTTGCATTCTATTTGTTTGGCCGGGTAGTGTTGAGTTTTCCATCTTCTAGTCAGTCAGGGTTTGATTTTATGCTTTGGGAAGGGACTAGTCCAATGCATACATTGTTTTTTACAGTTTGTTTTTATTGTGACAGGTCAAATGTAACAGTGACTGCAAATGTCAGACTTTGACAGAAATAAAAAACAGCCACTCACCGATTTGTTTAAGAAGGGACCTAATGTCTGTTGTAAATTTTGGTAGTCTAATGGATGTCTTATCCTCCACATTTGAAAAATTTATTTGGTTATCTGGTATTGATATGCTACATTGTGTTATATGTCATGTCAGATGCTCTTATGGGCCCTGAATTTATCAATAAACTTGAAACTGTAGTTTATTTCAACACAAATGAAAATTCCCCTTTTCTCAGTTTTACGTCGAATTTTTCCCCCTCCAAAGGGCACCGACCCCCTTCCCCCAAAACTGAAAAAAATCACTGCTTTAGAATGAACCTTTTTTTTCGTGCATTTTGATATCAATTGTCCGAAAGGGCAGGACTTTTACAAGAGGTTTTAAAAAATAAAATAGATAAAAACATTTCAATAAATTTAATCATCTCATGGATATTAGTGCGATTACGATAAAAAACGAAACAATGTGAACAATGTAAAAACTCGGTGGTGTTGCTCCGAACATTTAGGTTTTATGTAAAATGATGTCAGTATACAATGCACGATTGTAAATCATACATGAGAGGAAATAAAAATGACAAGAGCTGTCCGTAAGACAACGCGCTCGATTTTTCTCAGTGCTTGACTGAATTAGAGCTTTGCCAATAAAAAAAATCCAAGTTAGAAAGGGACATAATTCTGTCAAAATTCAAACCAGAGTTATGGGAATTGTGTCTCCTGGTGTAGACTTTGATAGTAAATAACTATTTTGAGTTTCAAGTCAAAAGCTTTATAGAAACAGAGATATTTGACTTTATCAAAAACTTTAACTAACGCCGACGCCGACGCCAACACAGGGGCGAGTGCAATAGCTCTACTTTTTCTTCGAAAAGTCTAGCTAATAATCATATCAACGTATTCTATTGTTGATGGTGTTCTTGAAAGATAATACAGTTAATATTTTTTAAACAAAAACATGAGACACCAACTATTACAAATGCATTCCTCGATATACTTTGAAGTTATGTTAAATATATGCGATAAAGCAAAGACAAAAGGCATTCCCATAAAATATAAAGGACAGATTCATCCGTCATGCTGTAGACTAGTACTTCATAGTTTTATTTAAAGGTTGTTTTTTTTTCTCTTTGAATTGGTACTTTGTACATCGAATTCCTTAAAAGACGCGTTTAACTTGTAGACTGTCATAAACAATGTACCTGATGAAAATCTAACCTTTTAAAAGAGTTGTTGATAACATGAGCCAATATACACAATTTATGAATACATTTAACAAGCGAGTTGAAACAAATGTAAGATACGCTCGTGATATCATACGTTTTGGCATCGCGACACTCTGTGACTCTGTATGATGCCAAACTCTCAGACAGCACAATATAATCTTGCCAAGTCACCAATTGTCTAGCGAAACAGTCAAGAAATGTTAGGTGGAGACGAAAATTGTCGCAGAAAATAATATGTGGGCATATACACGTATTTGTTTGAATATACTGTCATAAGTAAAGCATGTGCAGATCCAGGAATTTTGGTTAGAGGGACACCACACTTAAAGAGGGGGTCACCCATTTAAAGGTGGTGGGTGGGGGTGGTCACACCGAGTTTCAAGACCGATTTTTTCTTTGTAAAATGTAAGAATCAAAGGGGGGATTGACCCACAATGTCCCGCTGCCAGCCTCTGGGTCCGTGCATGTAAAGAGTGGAGTTATCCCATACGGCTAACAGGAAACTTTTCGCATCATGATATCATAGATCTGAAATTGTCTGATACTTCAGAAGAATTTTCCGTCTTACTAGTACAATTTTATGTTTATAACTAAAACGCAATTGTCGTATTAAGTGTCCGACAGAAACGGATTGATTTTATTTGGAAGTGAAAATAAAATATTCCACCAAATGATAGCCGCGCGTTATTATTCATCTTTCAAGTAAAATGACTGTCATGCCATATGCCTCCATCCAGATTTAAGTCTTTGATGCCGAGTATGTGGACAGAGTAGATGTTAAAAGACTGAAGTTTTGACTTTCGTGATATCACATCTTCGGACGTTCAAAACATCATTTCATACGTCAAAAAGGCTCATCTAGTATAATCGATACCGCCTGGGGACACAAATATGCAGTAGAAGTTAAAGTTTGAACAAAATCTCAAAGTTTCTCAAAATCAGTTGATAACTTCATACTTCCAGGTTCAGTTCAATGCATTTAGTTAAAATCATTAGCCATACAAAACTTCATTTATTCTTATACTTATTGATAGTGTTTCGCATCAAATTTAGTCTAATTACACAGTCATATGGATAATCGAATAACATAGTAAGCAGAAATCCTGAAAGTAAGCTTTTTATTTCACATAGTAATAAAGAGAAGTCTTAGGTTTACTTGATATTACATGGAAAACTTTAGTAGCAACGTCTGATATAAATAAAATACACGCATATCGGACGTTTTACCCCAAATATAATTATATGAGAGACGTTGAAAGCGAAGGCGAACGTTAAAATCTCAAACTCTCTAATTGTAAAGTCACACCTGTGACATCAATGCAATATAAATTGGAACATTTGACAAGTACTCCCACATTTCACGAAGACAAGAGTTCTTTTATAGCTGATTGTAGTGTCACACCCGTGACATTTAAATAAAATATCACAAAATGAATGTATGTTATTATAAATTTTTCTTTAAAAGAAAGAGTGAAGTTCATTTATTACTATATTAAAAGTAAAGAAAATGAAATAGTCTTTTTGTTTTCTTTTCCACAGCTTCACATTACTATCACTGTTCTATGTAAATGGGGATTTAAATAAGCAATAAACCAGTAAAAAACATTTTAAGTTTATATCATTTTTATTAGCGGTTTACACACTTGATTATATATACATTTATTTTTTGAACAATCTGAATATATGCGTGACATATGATTATATACAAAATAATCATTAAGAGAAAAAATATTATGGCTGAAAAAGTTGAGTATATCCTTCAATGACATGCCAATGAATTTATTACGAAGATAAAATAAACAATATAATCCACAAACATTGGAATAATTGCTTTTGTATTTGCATAGTATTGTATTTTAAATTCAGCGCGTTGTCCTTTATCCAGTTATCAAAATAAGATGAATTGTAGACTGGACTTTTACCATAAGAATCAAAAAATTCCACTTGTCTATTTTTGTCTATATAAAATGCTGACCAGTGTGTCCTTTCTCTGCTATGTATATCACTATTAGCTATAAACGCAGTTGGTAAAGTAGCAGGTAATTGATCAGCGGCATATACAGCTAGTACATTTACACTTAGAACAGGATCACAACTAATACAACACTGAAGCTCTGATGTATCCATGTTTTTTAAATGTTTATTCCAATACAATATCTCTGGAAGAATCCACTTGAAAAAAAACAAAGAAGGAATTTCGCTTATAGACCCACACAGGCTGAAAACACGTGATCTGAAAAAATATAAATCTATTGTGTGTTATATCTTTTAAAAAAAAATAAAGATAAATAATGTTTTGATAATTTTCTCACCTGAAAGGGGCTGGCAAATTGACCATCCAATTTCACAGTACCAGTCTTTGCTAGTGTCAAATACTCCCCGTGATGAGAGAAGTTTGGTTCCAACTGAAAAACGAATAGTGTTACACCAGATCTAAATCCTTCTCTTGTTAACATACTACACTCATCCTCTCTTCATTTCCCCCATAGATGTAAATGCGTTTACATAGGCCCGCACATCCGTCACGCCAGTGGTTGAGTTGAAGTCAAGTTTCAGAGGAGCTCCATTAACTGGTAAACCATCACAGTACAGACATATGCTTCGAATGTTACAGTTTAGAAAGTTAAAAGGATTCTGCTTGTAGTCACCAGATAGAGCTTTTGAATTCACAAAGCCTATAACGACCTTATTAGGTCTTTGACCTGGGAACATGTTCTCATAGTTGAAACTAGAGCTTCCGCTAGGTATGCTTTGAGTACGACATTCTACTCTGTTGAACGGGTATTTTGCATTCTGTGTTTTTAGAATTTCTGCATGACCATAAATGACCGCAGGATTCACGCGTATTTTCTTGGCTAAAATGTAAATGTCCTCTATCTCTATTTTGAAGGCTGGTGATGCTTCATCACCAATCAAACAAAACCCTGGAGAAGTTCTGTAGAACTTTAATTTGACATCCGCTTGATTCAACATATAGCGTGATATGGAAAACATATCGTGAAATATTGGCCCTTGAAGATGCAATACTTTCGAAGTGGCTATACGTTTAGCCCTTTCAAAAAGACCTTTATTTGCCCCACCAGGATTTGTGACACCATAGCTTCCAGCAGTGTCCATGAAAAAGAGTTGAGACTGAAGCTGGGACTTGGCATCTTGTCCGTAATTCAGAATTGTTTGAATGTAGGCCTTGTAGGGATTGTAGTTTCATGTGATTGTGGCCTTATTCTGTGACTTCAGTGGAAGAAAACAGTTCCTGGAGAAATAAATTCACAGGTCCTACTTTTTCAATCACTAAGGCAGCATTTGCAGCCGTTTTAACTCTTAACTTTACATACAGCTGTGTGCCTTTCATGTCTAAATAGTCCATAGAGTTTTGTCCACTTATTCTAAACTCAATAGGACTGATGCTGTCTGATACTTGAGAGATGGGTCGAATTTCTTCATAGTAGATATCTGTGACACCAGTCTGTGTACTGGGTAAATCAAACAAAGCCAGTTCTGACACAAGTCCCTCGTGAAAACATTCAGGATTAAACACTGACATGATTCTTTTGTATCATTTTACTGTTGTTTTTATCAATTTTAATTTCCAAAGATGTCCTTCTTTCTGATAGTTGAGTTTTTAATCTTCAGGTTTGTTTTTTGCTTTTTATTCTTTTTTGTTGCAGATTTCCTACCAATCTTTTTTGTCTTATTTTTCTTTTTATTTGTCCTCTGTTTCCACTTTTTAGCACCTCCTGTTTGTAGTCTGCCAATCTTTTGGATTTTCTTAGCAGTCCTTCGCTGCCGACGTTTTTTTTTTGTTTGTTTCTGAATCATATCTAATACAGCAGATGGTTTTATATTCTCTCTCTCTAGTTCACTTTTGGCTTGTTGCACGGTTTGTTCTGCAGGTGATACTACTTTTATAGGCAATTGAGTAGTACTTTGTTTCCACTTGAGACTCACTGTATCACTTTCGATGTCTTGCAGTCCTCGCTCCGATTGGTTTAACTGATGTTAGGCCCTTACTGACTTTATCAAAATGAGACCCACTTTTGTGGATTTGGTACATATAGTTTAGAAGAATTCATAATCACTGAAGAAAGGATACTGTTTAAAATAAAGTGTCATATACAAAGGTGAAATCAAATCTGACGGAGTTTCATTATTCCCTAGTTTTGTATTCACTTCAATCTCTTTGAAGTCCTTCTTTTTAATGGGAATGTAGAATGGTGAATCAATCTGATATTGCCATAACGATTTTTTTTGTTTTTTCAAGTCGTCTCAATAAAGGAAGTCTATGTCCATGGACTACACTTTCACCACATATATCTATATAAATGTAAAGGGCCTGATCATCTATAACTCTCTTCGCTTAAGAGTTTTGACTCGCTTGAAATTCCACGAGTGCTACTTTCCACATACCTGCAGGACATTCTAGCTGGTAAAACAATCTTAAATTTATACACTTCATTATCTGGAAAGTAGTCGTTACTTTCATCACTTTTAATATAAAATAACGATCCATTGTGTTTGCTGAGGTTCCTGCGGTATCTTTGACTTCATCCGCAGAATCCAGCTATTAAATGTCTTGGAAAGCCCTCCCACTGCACGAAATAATAAAGCTTCTTGTTTTTTCTTTTACGTTTTAATATTTTTTCAATAAACCATAGACTGTCAATGTCTTTGTCTAGTTTTGTTAATTTGGACGTGTTAAAATTACCCTTTATTGATTCATCATTCAAGTCCTTCAACTTATACATGGGAATGCCCTGTAGAAGAAATATTCTGCTTATTTTGAAGACTTCCGCAGTATACTGTTCTTGATAGGCCCTTCGAAATGGGTGCTTAGCAAAAGATATACGCACAAGATCACCTATTTTAAATTTATATACTGTCTTCGCCTTTTTATGAACACCAGACTTTTTCAAGTACATGTAAGCCCACACATCAGCTTCATTTTCTTTATTGACTTGATTGGGTGTTAAATTGTTTAAGCTCCTATGAGGCGTGTCATTATAGCTGGCTATTATTTTATTCAGATCACTTATATAGTGATAGGAGCGTCTTTGTCTCATCATTCTATACAGCCGGGTCTTTAATGCTTCTCTGGCTTTTGGTGAATTTCGCGTAGTAAAAAAGTATATGCCCTCCTCTTTCATGAGCTTTTTAAACCATTGATTTACAAATTCAGACCCTTTGTCAGAACGGATTTTTAAAGGTCGTGCATCCTTAAGAATTTCTTTCATCGCTTTTACTACAGACTTCGCAGTTTTATCTTTTAAAGGTTTAACCCGTAACTTCCTGGAAAACACATCAATAGTGAATAGTAGAAAGCGCACGCCATCTTTTTCTTTAGACAAATTCTCCATGCTTAGCAAATCTATATCCCACATTTCATTTATATGACTCACACGAGCTTGAGCCCTCTTGATTTGATGAGGAACTTGTTTCTGAAGGGAGTAAGAGTCCTGCTTCTCCAACCAGTCTTTGATAAACTGAAGACTGAATTCACCAGGATAATCATTCTTCAGTGCATAAAACAATTTAGCAGTACCACTGTAAGATGCTGGATTTTTCGCGTTATAATAGTATTTCTTCAATAGGTCCTCTTTTTCAGATGTTTTCATGCTGACTGATTACAATTGAATGAATCAAAGACTACACATACTATCATATTTAAGGGCATACCCAGAAGATAAAGTATGGCTCCATAGCTTGTACTACCCAAAGAAATAACCCCAAGCAAAAGGGATACAACCCATTGATAAATTTATGTAAATATTCTATGCAGTGATCTCCCATTACAAGACACTCAGTGCCCGCTTTAGACACCGTTCAGTGCTCAAGTATCACCCGAGTTTGAGTCCCATCAAAGGTGAAATTCAACTTGAGTAAATCCTCCCCACCCAGGTTAATATATCTATAAGCAAAGGGAAACAACCCCTTGATCAAAGTATGAAAATATTCTATGTAGTAATCTCCCATTACAACAATTTGATAACGTTCTACATTTTAACCCCCATTGTGGATTTCGGCTCCTGGTGTGGATTTAGCTCCCACCACTTCTGTAGTACTGACAACACAATGTAAATAAAATCATTCCCCGCTAAAAAAGGCTCTAACATTAGTGATAAAAATACCAGATCATATAAAATTATGGTAAATCTAAGGTATAATTACACCAATGTACTCAACAACTTGTCTGAAGTCAGAGCACCAAGAGCACCAAGACAAAATTCCACTCCCTCTGTCCGTTTTTGTAGGATTTAGGAGAAAAGCATCGAGGAGTTTTACACTTTATTAGTCATCGCATCATCAAAATGGAAAGCGTAGCGATTAACTGTAGGGAGTGGGGTGGGGGTCAATCACCAAACATGCACTGTGCTTCACGATTTTCGCATCGTTTCCTCTTTTGATAAACTTTTTAAAATATTTTACAAATATCTTATTAAAATAAGGACTATGTTTAATTTTCCGTATTTTATAAACTACATCTCCATAGTATTCCGGGTGTGTAAGACCAAGTTTTAAAAGTGTTTTAAGGTCAGTATTATATTTATTTAACAGTTCAGACGAGCTGTAGTAAAATTTACTGAAAGCTTTCCGTAGCTTATGATAACGGTAATTGTTTAGTGATATGAAGATTTCTATAATTAAAATCCTCTTAACTTTGATCAAGCCAAACCCATACAATGTAGGATGAAAAGGGACTTTGATTTACGGGTAAATGCGAAATCCTATAAAGCTGGGGATTTGGTTTATATTCTGGATACTGCTTCCATAAAAGGGAAATGTAAGAAGCTGTCCCCACCTTGGAAAGGTCCATGAATCATAGTAAATAAAATGACCTCGTATCTCTATAGGATTGAACTCAGGAGTTCTATGTAACAAATCATGACAAGTTGGCAAGGCTATTACCAAACTGGCTCAGAAAATACAAGGATAACTTCCAATTGCTTAAGGATAGTTTACCAATAGTTAATCAGGGGAAACAAGATGTTCCATATTGCTATACAGGGGAATTCATGATACAATGCGATGAGTGTGAGGAATGGTATCATGGGTCCTGTATTAATGTCTTTTCGCAGGATGCTATGGATATTGATAAATATATTGCCTTAATGTAATCTTTGGCAATCGATAGACGCCATAATTGTATTTCAGTATGCACGAATTAATGAGAAAATCAGTTTTTCGATTTGTTTTGTTTGTTTGTTTTGGGTTTAACCCGTTTTTCAACAGTATCTCAGTCATGTAACGGCGGGCAGTTTACCTAACCGGTGTTCCTGAATTCTGTACCAGTACAAACCTGTTCTTCGCAAGTAACTGCTAATTTCCCCACATGAATCAGAGGTGGAGGACTAATGATTTCAGACACAATGTCGAGCTGTTAACTGGAATCTACATTCCGAGCGGAAAGCCTGACCTAATGTACTTTGTTACCAAAGTATTTGATCGGTATGATTTTGGCAAGAAAGTACGCTAAGAAGATGTCAATATATGCTGTGAAAATGTGTGGTTCCCGTAGGAAGATATATAGTCAAGACTCAGAATGTCTAGTAAGACTGCTCAAACCTATAGTGTTCAAATTTCCATACATGTACAAGATGCTATATAGAGAGATATTGACACTGATTGAAGAAAAGTTTGATTTAATCAGTTAGTAACATAATGAAAAGATCTTTCATTTCATTATATTATGTTTCCTGGTATCTGTGAAAATAAAGGTACTATTGGATATGATACAGATATGGTTAGGGGACACTTCTATGACGCTCGAATCAATGCCTTTGCCTCAGGGAAACTGTATGTAAATTTATCTTGGGCTTACGCTAAACATTGATTTGTAGCAACAATCACACATACGCTTTAAGAATATTTTCATCGAAATTCTTACTTGAAAAAGGAACACTAAACTGCCGAAGTGATGTATGTTTTGTTTTTAAATGTTTGTGTAAGGTGCTAAATAGCTTTTAATACTGGTGAAGTTATAAATACGCTGGAAGAAAACTTCAGTCCTTAGTGCGGCGCGAACTGCGAATTCCTTCTTAAGTCTAATTAATCAGCTCTTGCATATTTAAAATGTACATAATTTTGCATTAAGTATTTCATCTTACATCTTATGTCTAAGATATTAGGCATTAGGTATTTCATCTTATGTCAAAGGTATTAGGAATTAGGTATTTCATCTTATGTCAAAGGTATTAGGAGACTTATATACTCTCTGTTGTGGCTATCGTACTTTATAATAAATAAAATATACAGTTTGTATAAATATAGTTTTCAGTTACAGACATAAGTTAGTTCAGAGAACACTAACTGCGCAGTTAATAAAAGACGACGCACAAGATCTGTTGTCAGAGCCCTATAAGTATAACTGCGCATTTGTCGTTTGCACAGCCTTTAGCATTTATCTTTGTTCTGTCCTTAAAGTCTCCGTTAATGGCAGAGTGAAGGAGTCGTTAGCAACGAAAAGCCCTGGCAAATATCATTTCCTATGTGTTTCGTAAGAGGCGACAAAACGGGCTTTAACAATTGAAATATGTCCTACACTAGATTCTGGCAGGAGGGCAGTTTTGGTCCCGAGAACTGTGTTGTCCAAAATCCTCCTCATGTAAAACAAGGTGTCAGTTACTTTTACAACTGGTACTGGTGGGTTAGTTTACCCAGGAAAGGTGTATAAACTGAATGCCTTAGCATGAGTGAAAGCGACGTAAAACCCAACATTAACTGGCCAGGAAACTAGCGCAATTTGAATGGAAACGTCGGTAAAGAATGGAAACTAATACATTTTTTTAGTATTAAGAATTTTACATCACTATTGACCTAGGTCAAAATGAACCAGACCTGCTAAAATCTTTTTCGTTTTGTTTTGAGTGTCTATTTATAGACAGTAATGAAATATATAATGCAACAAGACAACAAACCGAAAAAAAAGAAAAGAAAAAAAAAGACAGAAAATGAGAAATGAGTTTTATTTAGTCTGTTTATGGGCAGTAATGAAATATACCGGTATAATGCTTCAAGACCGTCAACAAACTGAAATAAATCACTAGGGAATAAGAAATGGGTTTTATCGAGTCTGTTTATGGGCAGTAATGAAATACATAATGCTGCATATGCCCTTTTGTACCAGTTTAAGCCATCCTCTATTTTTAGGAACAGCAAAACCCCGAGTTCCTTTTACAAAAAGTATATTTTAACTAAGTCATGGCCATGGTCTGGCTTTGTAAACTCAAACCACGGTACCAGATTACAACGTAACGTGTTAAATAACAATCCTAGGTCTGATGACTCTAGGTTAAATACTTTTTGAGATATACATGACATAAATTCGGACAGACGTACGGACAAGAACAATTTTATGTCTCCCAAAAACCAACAAGAAACAAAAGCTCTCTGTTGACAGCGCACTCGACTTTTCGAAGAATTGATGGAAGTATGGGTTCAAAATATTAACAGAGAAGAAAAAAAGAAAAACAATCTACCTGTATTTGTGGATCTGGATATATCTTGTACTATATGGCAATGTGTGGCCATGATGGTAAGCAAGTGTTCAAAGTTTCGAAGTTATACATCAAGTATTTTAGACAAAATATGGAACTGTATGCGAAACGTAACTAATTTCTATGCCAAAAGAAAACGCCATGACTGAGCTAAAGACCTTGTCCTAGTTATGTAGTCTTGCCTATATATGCATACTATGATGGTAAACAAGTGGTCATCAGAAAAAGCTGTTTAAAGGTATTTCTATTTCTGTCTCTAAAGGCTTTAGAAAGGGATTAAATGCCCCGTGTTTACACTACAGACAAAGTTTGATGAAAATTCTGCAAAAGACTTCATAAAAAAAAATATTTAAAGGTATTTCTGTGTTTAGCTCTAGAGGACCCTACAAGGGGACCATTGCGCGTTTTGAAACAAATTTGGAAATGACCTTATAATGGTCGTACAGACCATGCTTGATCAAGACCCATCATGCTGTTCATAGCAGAAGTCGTTTAAAGCTTTTTTCTAGTTTTAGCTCTAGTGGTCACCAAAAGGGGTTAAGTGCCACAAGCAGTAATCGTTAAGGTCCGCCAATATTGTTTCCCTATTGAGAACTAGGCAAATCTAACTTTTGATAAGTAACACACAAGATATAACACCTAAGAGGTAATGCGTAACATGATAACACGTAACACATAATATGTCATACATAAGAGGTTATGCATAAAAACTAAGACAAAATGTCCCTAATAGGCTTCCGTACAATTCCGTACAAAGAAACCTATTTTTTTAATACTTTTCATAATGGATCACCTAAGGACCATTCTAGCGGATTTTCTTTAAACTTACCCAGTGATCTTTTTAAGTGATTGTTGCCGGACGAAAGAAAACGGATACATATAGTGGCTGATTTCCGCCAGTGTCGTCCTGTCGTTCTGGCGCCCCCGCCATAACGAAAGAACGACGTTTTCCTCTTTTGGCGTTCTTTCGTTCCCTCGTTCTGGCGCCCCCGCCATAACGATATAACGAAGAATGCAACACGACAGAACGAAAGAACGACACTTATAAACGGCGCCCTAAAAACGTCGTCTTGGCGTTCTGTCGTTCTGGCGCCCCCGCCACAACGACGGAACGAAACAACGCCAAATGTGAAAATATCGTTCTGACGTTCTGGCGCGTTCCGGTAGAGCATGCGCAGTATTGTCATGTTTCGGCAGTGTAACTCAGGGTTATTCCCTTTTAGTGGAGACCGCCATTTGGGTTGTTCCTAATCCCCATATCTTACCCGTACCGTACATTCATATTCGGCAACTTTCGATTTTCACAGTGTGGCGGAAACAGACGACGAAAAATTTTATTTTTAGACATATTTAAGAGGCTGTTGTTGTGGTCTTAGCCGATTTCATCATGTTTATGAGATGTATATAATTTAATGTCATTTTGAAAATTGTATCTTTTAAAGGTTCATTATGTTTGCTGCTAATTGATGACCCAGTTTTTCGTCATATTTAAACATATTTACTTTTGTTTAGCGTAAAATATGGTTAAGATGTTCCACCGTTTTTATCAGTATGTTTATTTTTCCAAATTTGAATGACGTGAGTATCATAGTATAGCTGAATATATCCATTAAGTCGCTGTTATTTTCAGCTTAAGCTTGAAACAAAACCAGGTGATATGAATGAAATGAAGTGTGAAATATGAAAGATAGGTGCCGTTTCCAAACATTTATGGATTCCGTGAAAAAGTGTATCTATCTATTTATGAAACAGTAGAAAACGAATACTTGCATAGTATTTTGTGATATTTCTAAGGCATTCGACCGCGTCTGGCACAAAGGTTTATTATTCAAATTACAAGAAAATGGAATAATCGGAAACGTTCTTAACTGGATTGAAAATTATTTATCAAATCGCTGTCAGAATGTCTTTGTAGGGACGTCTCAATCATATTTCAAGACTGTGACGGCTGGAGTTCCACAGGGGTCAGTGTTAGGTCCCTTGTTATTTCTCATTTATGTAAATGATATTGTCGACAATTTATTGAGTATTTCCCGTCTATTTGCCGATGATACATCTTTGGCATGTACAGCAGCAAATATTGCAGATTTAGAAGGCATTTTAATCCATGACCTGTTAATTGTGTCTCAATGGGCTCATCAGTGGCTAGTAGATTTTAATCCAAATAAAACAGAGGCAATTCTTTTTTCAAACGTAATGCCACACAATGTTAATCTTACTTTTGATAATGTTCCAGTTAAATTTGTTAGTGATCACAAACATCTTGGTGTGACTTTAAGTAGCAATGGTAAATGGCATAAACACATTGAAAATATATTACTGTCCGCATCAAAAATTTTAGGCATTATGCGCAAACTGAAATTTTCATTGCGCAGGAAATCTTTGAATCAAATTTATATATCGTTTCTCCGACCATTGCTAGAATATGCAGCAGTCGTATGGGATAATTGTACAAATTTTGAAAAAGATAATCTTGAAAAACTACAGAACGAAGCTGCAAGAATTGTAACTGGTACAACGCGATCAGTATCGTTAGAAAATCTCTATAGGGAAATATGGTCCCAGAATATTTAAGTAATTTATTTCCTAATGTAGTCGGTGACAATAACCTCTATAACTTAAGAAATAATGAAGATTATGAAATCTTAAGAAGACGTACCGAAATATTTTCTAGTTCATTTATTCCATCTTCTGTCTCATTGTGGATTGAACTACCCATTGAAACAAGACAACTAGAAAGCCTATCAGCTTTCAAAAAGTTATTATTGACCACACGGTTTAAAGCGCCAGAAGTACCGGAGATATATTCCTTTGGAGATCGAAAATATTCAATTTATCACTCTCGACTAAGAAACAAATGCAGCAACTTGTGTTTTGATCTTTTAAATAATCATTTAGCAACCGAATTTAGTTGTAGTTGTAGATATTATATTGAAGATTGTGAGCACTATCTTTTTCAGTGTCCTAACTTTATAAATCAAAGAATAGTTATGTTCCAGTCAACCAAGGACTATCATCCTTTAAGTACAGATACATTACTTTTTGGAAACCCTTCTTTATCAGTAAACGATAATATTACTATTTTCAGAAGTGTTCAAAAATTTATTAAAGATACAAAACGATTTGAGAATTGAAATACTACAGTGACTTTTGTGTCCAAATTTATCTAGATTTAGTTTTGCAACAAGACCAACAATAAAAATCTAGAAAGCAAAAACTAAAATATTAGTTTTAAGCGAAATATAAACATTATGTTGTACTTGATCTAACTTGACTTTCTCTTACTATTCTTTCTTCCCTCTTTCCCTCTTCTTTTAACTTCAATTATATAAAATTTTGCATAGCTTTTTCAATACACATTTTGTAGCCAAATCTCATGTAAGTGAATTTTGTTAAGGGGAGGGTATGTAATAATGTTGTGAGAACTTGTTACCCAACCCTTTTGCATATAATCTTGTTAAGTTTTGTATTTGAGATGTAGATATTATGTATATTGATATGCAATAAAATATGTTTAAACCAAACAGTAGAAATGGGCTTAAGCAAAGTACAAAAACTATGACAACACTGCGCATGCTCTACCGGAACGCGCCATGACGTCAGAACGATATTCTCACATTTGGCGTTGTTTCGTTCCGTCGTTGTGGCGGGGGCGCCAGAATGACAAAACGCCAATACGACGTTTTTTAGGGCGCAGTTTATAAGTGTCGTTCTGTCGTGTTGCATTCTTCGTTATATCGTTTTGGCGGGGGCGCCAGAACGAGGGAAGGAAACAACGCCAAAAGAGGAAAACGTCGTTCTTTCGTTATGGCGGGGGCGCCAGAACGACAGAACGAAACAACGCCAAAAGAGAAAAACGTCGTTCTTTCGTTATGGCGGGGGCGCGAGAACGACAGAACAACACTGGCAGAAATCAGCCACCATAGATACAGTAAAAGCGTAACTTGAGCTTCCTTCTGGTAAACTAAAAATACTACTATATGACTTTAATCAAGAAACATGAAATGTGTTATGTTTCATCATACAATCGTATACATACACTCAGTTCCAAAAGAAAGTGTGCACTTAGTTTTCTGTTATTTTTTCTCGGTTATTTTCATGAAAACTTATAATGTTTGGTACCAAAATTTAAATCAGTTCGTAAACAAATTGGTGTGCATTTTAGATTTTGAGTTATACGTGAGAGTTAGTGTATGAAAAAATGAAACAAAAACGTGGGGGAATTTTTTGAAATATTTAAACTTAAAAAGTGCACACTTTCTTTTGGAACTGAGTATATGCATTTATTGAGTGATCACCCATGAAGCCTAAAACAGGTTTATTAGGGTTACTCCCTCCGCCAAAAATGGTCCACAGGTGCGTAAAGATTTCATTGCGTGCTTATGAGTGCTCATACGGCTTTAAGCGTTACTTTGTCAATGAAAGCTATAAATATTGTGCTTTTAAAAGAAAGACCAAAATCACTAAAGTTTGGACATATTCTAAATGCTGAAATGCTAGTCTCAAGAAACAGTTTTTGTCAGGGTAAGAGAAGTAGGTTCGGTCAGTTAACCTTAAAGAAAGTCTTTTCACAACTACCGACAGTTTGGAAGACTAATTTAAAATGTTGTCTGCAAAGAAACATTTTAGCCTTCCAAACTTTCTCTTAAAATCCAATAGACATTTTTTGCAAATAGTCTTGCAAATTTGACAACACTTCCTTAATTCCTACAGGTATACCTTACTTTTAAGGCATTTAAGGCCGTGAGGCTCTTTCTCAGTATATATATTTGGTTAATTATAGGGTCCCTATCAAATTTGTATATAAAATTTTGATCCACTAGTTATAATCAAAGAGACCCACTTATCGGTTCCTAACACATTAGGCTAGTTTCATAGGAGATAGCCCCCTAGACCATTGGGGAAGTGGTAAAACATAATTGGATGCCAAAAAAGACCCACTTTTCCACTTCGTGGCCCGACAATCGACTTCGGACCAAACCGAATTAAATTAGACCCTACAATTAACCAAGTTCAATATATATATGGACGCATTTGAGCCGCACCATGCGAAAACCAACGTAGTGCATCCGCGCAGTATGCGCAGTCTGGTCTGGATCCATGCTGGTCGCAAATGCACTATGTTGGTTTTCTCATGGTGCGGCTCATTTATGTTTAATGTTTTCTCGAAATGACAATGTTTAACTCAAGAAACAGCTGCAGTGCTGCCTCAGCGTCCAATGGCATCTGTGTATCTGGCTCCAAAAGATGTGCTAATTCTGTGAATTCCTCAAAGTGTCTTTTTGGCCGTGAATACATGTTTTCGCAAACTTTTACGTCACTCAGGTATATTGCAGTGCCGCAGTCGTTGGCTTCAAACAGGTCTGGTATAAAGTACATCGCGTCAGGTCACGTTTTCTACCAATAACTGAAGCTTATATTGTGAACGTTCCCTTGCTGTGCTATCCTGTCTAAGCAAAATATTAAGTTCTCACATAATTGTATTGCGTCCATTCATTTAACGTCCCTGTATCGCGTAAATCTTTGAAAAAGTTCACCCACTAATGGATTCCGTGTTGTCGTAACATACTCCAGATGTCACTTCTCAATGCGCTGATTAGATGTGTGTTTTCAGTGCCAGCATTCGAGAGACCATTTTACGTTCATTCAATGCATCTAAATAGTATCTTGTAATTAAATGTAGGTTATTATTTGAGTCCGAAACCTCTAACTATATTACATTTCTATAAAACCCATCCACCGCTTCATGAATACAAAATCCATAAGGCTTTAATTTGTTGGAGCCATGTATGTGTCATATCAAATTCGATACACGCGCCGGCGACAACGATGTGCTTTTTGCAGTTCAATATCAACTGGATCCAGCGCTTTCATCATCGCCATGACGTCGTCCCGTTTGACGTAAATTTTGTAATCAAGCATTCCTCGACGCCACATTGTACGATAAACTATGTACTGCCACTGCTTAGTATTTCTTTGTTTATAACATCAATCGTAATCTCCAAAGGAATACATATTCTATTCCGCCGTTTCAAATTAAAGCGCAAGCTCTTCACAGCGGTTATCTTCCCTGGCGTTCATTATAATTTACGTACCTGCTGTAAGGGGAGGTAATCACTGCGGGGAGTTTGATTAAAGCGTTGGAATATCCTCTTCACTGTCCGCAAAGAGTTACAATGCCATGTCGGATCAATAATAATGTAACAATTTCGTAGATCTTAAAGCCTTTCTTAAAGTACTCGAAAATGAGCGTAGTCTTGTCTGTTATAGCTGGTGGCGGACGGTATTTGGACACGATTAACTTCTAAACAATCTCGAACAGTATTACAAAGCAGATACAGAACACCATCCAAGTTTTCATATTTTTCAGTCGGGTTACTGTGCCTGAATAAAATGTTTATCCATGATAATAACTGGTACATGAGTTTTATGCATATAGTTTTGTAACATAAATTACATATATTTTACAAGGCAATGTATTTAACCCGCATGAGGCGCTCTGTAGTAAGTATCGGTAATTAATGCCATTGGATTGGGAATTTGCGACAGTTGCTTGTGAATGTAGATTCTAAATTTTCCGGCCCCCATTTTAAAATCCACTATGGTTGTTAAAACGGAAACTGTCCTAAAAACCCTGTTTAAATATTGCAGCTCAATCTATACTCAAAACTTGCCACATATATGCGATAAAATGTTTTGCGTATATTATAACAACTGCCATTTTGGAATTCAACATGGCTGCTATAAGTGCACGTGTAAATGTTCTTATCTTGACTGTAAAAGAAGGGTTATTCATCTTACAACGCACGGTTTTAATTTGCAGAACTGTATCTATCAACATCAATCTTTTACCTTGCTAAATTTCTAAAATGGACTGGTCCTTCATTAAGTTTGGCAATACCATTTAATATTAAAAGGAGTTTTAATTGAAAATTTCAAACTGAATAGCGAACAGTACAGACCATGATCAGCCTTGGTCTGCACTGGTCGCAAAGGCAGAATCACTTGTCGCCAGCAGGCTAAAGGGGCTGTTTTAAAAATATGGCAGGAAACGTGTAAAAATGATCAAAAATTAAAACAGGTCTAAGTAGCATTCTGATTACCTCATTTTAATAAGCCGTCATTGCAGTCTATAAAAATGGTTGCGTGCAAACAATACAACACATATTAAGTTTTTTATTGAACTTTAATTCAACTGACCCAAAAAAAAGAGAAACAACATCCCCATCTTCAAAGTCACTGCAGAAACAAAAAGTATAATTCTTTGTGTCTTTTTATGCTAACTTTTCTTAGTTTAGGTGTTAAAGAAAATGAAAAAAATGTCCGAGCTAGCTATTTGCCTCCAAAAAATTAAATTAATTGATTTTTTCATTATTTAGCCCAATTTTATGGTATTATAATGAAGTAAAGTTTGTTTTTTAAATTAACTGTGTACTTTTAAATACAAAAGGGCCCAAACTTTGCCATATATTTTAAGAATATCAAAAAAAATACCACAAGGTATTACTTTAAACATGACTTAGTATTTCATATTACAGAACTGATTAACAGTTTGACCAATAAATGTTTCACTCCTGACATAATACACATTATTACCATAACTTAGATTTTAACTTAATATTGTGATCTAAACAGAATGCAAGTGTATAACACCTTAATTTATTATTGCAATGCAGAAAAGAAGCGACTTTTAACAGTTTTGATTCTGAAACTTTGATATTTTTACATTTTTAGAACAACAACGATGAATTTGATTCAAGAAACACAAACAGATTTTCAACTTTGAATAAATTACGAACACTTTTATAAGAACAGCTCCTCACAGTGCTGATTTGTTACATATCAAAGTAACAATGACTATTAATAGAATATAACATGATAACTTTGAAAACATAAAAATGTCAAATGTTTCACTCCTGACACGTTTGTCAACTTAAACACTAGTCTAAGAATGAATAGTTCATCCTGAACATTCAATCTCTGGTATATTGAACACCATTTTGATTCCACTGCAAGGCAACAGTTAGGCTGAGTTAGAGTTTGTTAAGTATCATTTAGTGACTGCCAGGACACACCAGTGCTTGACTATGTTTGAACTCCGGAAAGCCTCAGTGTCTTCTGGAGGAACCTCAACTGTATTTTCGGTTCATCAACCTTTTCAACCTGCAAATTACGTGAAATGCAAGGTTATATTTAGAAATTAGAGCTAAATATTAATAAGTCATATTTTATTACCTTAACATATAAATTGACTATTTATATTATTTGAAGTGTCAGTTTCTACTATCGTAATTAAACCCCTGAACATCAAAGTTGTAAGGTGGGTTAACTGGTTTCAGTTTGTCTGACTATCAGTCTGTTCATCTGCCTGTCTGTCCATCTGTCTGTAGACACAACTTATGTCATCAGTGTTACCCCCCAAAAAAACTCAAGTTGTAAGGGGGTATACTATTTTCCTTTTGTCTGTCTATAGACACAATCTTGTGCAAATCAACTCTTCTCATCCCCTTGACACAATTTGATGAAACAAACTTCACAAAAGTGAAATTTAACAACTGTAGTTGTACATGGTGCAGGTTATGCTCTTTCAGAAAAAAAATATGCAGAGTTATGGGACTTTGTTTTTTGTTACTATACTATATACATAGTCTGCATATGCATTCTTGTGCGTGCCTAATCTCCTGAACCATCCCACACAATTTGATGAAACTTAAGACAAGTGATCAGTAGTAAACCTAGTTGTGCATGGTGCTTGTTCGGTTCTTTCAGGAAAAAATACTGCACAGTTATGGGACTTTGTATTTTGTTAATAAACTATATACATACAATCTGCAGATGCAATCTTGTGCACTCCTAATATCCCGAACCCTTGCATACAAATTTAATGGAACCTCACTCAAGTGATCAGTAAAAACTCTAGTTCAGTGAACGGTGCATGTTAGGTTCTGTTTGATAGATATTCTGCAGAGTTATGGCACTTTGTTTTTTGTTACTAAACATACACTCCACATAATTATGCAATCTTGTGTGCATCAAATTGCAATGTACTGTGTCATTGTGTGCAGGGGAGTAGAGTACATTCATTCACCAGCTTCAGCGATAGCCTTAGTGTTTTTAATATTACCTTCAACAATGATACTGCTTGTTTTCTACTTTTCTTTTATCCATTCTCTCAGTTTAGATTTCATTCTTTCATCTACAACTTTGTTTGATTTTCTTCCTTTTCTGACCAGCTCTTTTGACTTGTTTCTGTTTTTGTTTCAGTTTTGCCTTTTCAAGTAGTTCAGTTTTTGTAAAAGTTTTCAAACTCTTTCTGTGAATGTTATTCTATTGGTTCCAGTCTTTATGTTCTTCATTATTTTTCTTATGGCTGGAAGGCTAACAATACGTTTTCTCATCTGATCTTGGCTGCTTCATATTTACTCTATAAAATGAATGTATGCAATTTTACCATTTTAATGTCAGGAGTGAAACATTTTCACTCATGCAAGAAAGCATGCTAAAAAGAAAAGATATATGCTGTAATTTGTTATTTTCAGCAATAGGTAAATACATTTGATAAAACATAAACAGGAAAATCTTAAAAGTAATATGTGACCATGACTGAGAAAATGGGTCCAGATGAGGAATTTTGACAATTTCAGGTTTTTGCATATTTAGAAAGTATATTCATTCAGAAAAAAATCCTGAAAATTTCAGATGAAAATCTTCAAAATTGTCAATTTTATGACAGATTTTGTAGCATAGATATTAAAAATAAAAACAGTACATTTCAGTTACCCTTTATTTCTCACATACTGGTAATGGTTAACAATTCTGAAATAAATTTATCTTTTGTTACAATTGCATGATATAAGTAAGATCCCATTCTTAATACACAAATGATAATCAATTAAAATCTACAACAATTTCTATAAAAATATTTCTAAAATTGTGTTACCATGGCAACAAATATATTAAATCCTTTTCTATGATAAAACTTTAAAAAAAACATGTTAGCTTGAAATAAGGATTTAAAAAGTAAAATATTTTAAGGCATATGTATTTACAAAAATAAACTGAAAATTTCCCATGAAAATATTAAGAATGTTTGGTTTTATGACAGTTTTTGTAACATGGGTAATAACAATAAGAATAAGACAGATTTGTCATTGTTTCTTCATAACTTGTCTTTTACATGCTGATAATAAATGACTACTTTGGAAAAAAAGAACCTTCTATTACTATGAAATTTTATTTTTGTGATGCTTACTTAAAACAGAAAAAAAAGCGAATTTAAATCTTTCATATTTTCTATGAAAGCATTATTCAAATTGCGTTACCATGCCAACATATGCAATAAATTGCCTTTTCTACAATAGTACTTAATAGTAGCTTAATTTAAAATAATGTTTCTTGTAAGTTGAATATAATGAAGTATATGTATTTGAAAGTAAAATTTGAAATTATATGTGAAAAGATATAAAATGTTTGGTTTTATGACAGATTCGTAACACGGGTAATAACCACAAAAAATAAACTATTTCAGTCGTTGTTTCTTCAGTTTGTGTTTTCACTTATTGGTAATCACTGGCTGTTTTTAAATAAAAGAATCTTCTTTTACAAAGAATATTTAGATATTCAGTTAAAGTGCACACGATCTAGCTGGCTAAAGTCCTTCACATTTTCTATAAAAACTTTAAATTAAATTATGTTACCATGGCAACATTGCATTTGATTCTGTTTTCTACAATAGTACTTTAAAACAGAGCTAAATTTGGAAAAGTGTTTCAGATAACTTGAATATTATAAAGTGGTATGTATTCAAAATATTTATCTCAAAATTTCATGTTAAAAAGTTAAATGTTTTGTTTTATGACAGTGTTTGAACATGAGTATAACTATAAGAATAAGACATTTCTGTCATTGTTTCTTCATAACTTGCCTTTTACCTGCTGGTAATAAATAACTATTTTGAAGTAAATGAAACATATATTACTATTGATTTTTTTTATTGTTTATGTTATTTTAAAGTAGAATACTAGAAAGTACAGCTAATTAAAATTTTTCCATATTTTCTAGGAAAATTGTGTTACCATGGCGACATATGTTTAAATTCCCTTTTCCTACAATAATACTTAAAAGCAAGAGCTTATTTTAAAAAAGTATTTCTAATAAGTTAAGTACTCAGGAAAGAAATCTGAAAATTTCACATAAAAACTTTAAAACAGCCATGTTCTATAACAAAAGTAGTTATGTAAGAATAAACATTTCAGTCATCCTTTCCTCATAATCTGTTTTTTCACTAGCTAGTTATTTAATGACAATACAAAAAAGTGAACATTCTTTTACCATTACATTATATACTGTAGATCCCTTATTGAAATACAAATCCATAATTTCAATGAATATTTAAATTTTAATTATGTTACCATGGCAACATACAAACTAAATTCCTTTTTCTAAAAATACTTTAATAATTAACACAACAGCTTAACTTTTGATGAAGGTTACACTGCTACAAACTCTGATGAAAAGTAGATATTTATTTCCAGCAATACTTTAATGTTGGTAACTGAAACTACAACCTTTACTTGATGTTTAATCTTAACAGCTAAACACATTTTATATGAACAGCAAAACAGGCTAAAGTGTTGTGTATTAAAACGTTTGAATTCAACAACAATTTCTATCTTTTACATTCACTTCCTTTTTTCAGTTTCAGAAAAATCCTCGCCAATCACAATTTCAGTTTTCAGTTGAAGTGGTTTGGGACAAACAGAATCCTTTGACTTTTCAGACAAATACTATTCTCTTACGAGTCCATACAGGTACCATTGTCAGGCTTGTGTCATTCCATGTCAATAATATTCGTTTGGCCCAAGGGGGAGTAGATTTTAGTAAGTTAACTGGACTGTCACTTTTAACACTAACAATCCATGTGTTTCTGCAGACATGATAAAGTGGTAATACTGGGTTATCTTCTTCAAAAGTTTTAAAATATTGTGATAAGATATTTCTTCCTGGTAGAATGTGGGCTGGATTTAAATCATTGTTGACCAACTGTGCAGTGTTATGGCCTTTCTTTGATGACTGACACACTGTGTCAGCAATATCATGTATTATTAAAGGTCTCAGCATTCACCCTCCTCCACAGATTCTTCTGAATTCAAAAGTGCAAGTCAGATTCAAACTTTGCATGGTCTGTGATCATTGTTGAATATTCAATCCATCTGTGATATCCTGTAACAAATAAGGAAAAACATATTATTTTAAATAATTAACCATATATATTATTTAGATAATTAACCTAGGAGTCTTTATTTAATAAAAGCAGAGTTATCACTATTTGTTAAAAGATGATTCTTTAATTTCTTATAACCAGTGTCTAAAATATTGACAAACAGACTGACAACAGCGTGCTGTCAGTATATTAAAATGTACTTTGTTTGTAGATTTTGATTACTGCAAATAGGATGTTCTAAAAAACATTTTTTGCATTTATTGGGTTAACCCTTACCTGCTAAATTTGTTAAATTGACTACTCCCTCTTTAATAGAGACGTACCCTTTATAGCTTATATGGGGTTCTCATAGAACATTTGCAAAATATCAAACACTGCAGATCATGATCAGACTGCACAGATGTGCAGGTTGATCTTGATCTGCACTGGTTGCAAAGACAGACATAGCTGCCTCATGCAGCCTAAGGGTTAAAAGTATACACTGTTTTAACAGCTATCAAAAATGGTTGTTACCTAGTAAAAATCTCCACAGACTGTACACAGCAAGATGTTATTTCTATTTAGCTAGTAACATTGTCAAAATGGAATACCAATACAGGTAGTGATGTACCATGCTCACAAGTTGTCTGCCCTTAACCAACTGAGTTGCTTCATAAACAAGAGGAAACACTTCCATTCCTGAAAAAAAAAGGTCTTTGGTAAAAGTATCTGTTATCTTCATGTATCTCAGGAACCTTTACAGTCTTCATTCTAATCTTTATTCTTGGTGCAATAAAACTGGTAAAAAATTCAATCACATCACAATGTCTAAGTCAAGAATGGGTTAATTTAAATTTGAAAATAATCACATTACAATTAAACTAAATTACAATTAATTGATTTACTTTGAATACTTATTGAACTATATTCTACAAGTTAATGAGATATCAACTTATACACATGTATGTACATGTTGTGTTCAGCATTCAAATCATCCATGTACTTATTGAGTTTCCACAGACTTTCTCAGGCTAATAGCCAATGTAATGAAGACTTTACACCAACTGATCCTCCTCAAAACCAGATTGTTGAAATTAAATTTCATAATGCCAGTTTTGTCACTTTAAGCCATTTTTAAAAGTCATAGTACATGTACATACATTGTACAAATCATTAGTGTAGAAGTAGACTTATTTTGAATTGACTCCAACAAAACCTAGACAGAGGTATAAATAAATATATATTGCATTAAAATTTTAATAAGAGCCATTAGCTGCATGTTACTTACCCGATTCCTCAAAGCACATCCAAAATATGTTACATTTTCTTGGGATCTTAAAGTAAACAGGCCAATTTCCCGGCTGTTGTATGGTATATGAACCAGCTGTATAGTGGAATGAACCATCAAAGGAAACAAGGAATATCATCTGAAAGAAGATACATTTTCATGTACAGTAAACATCACTAAAATCAAAAACTTCATGAATACTAAATTAATAATGTGATTGTGAAAGGTTTCATTTACTTACCACAAAATACTATAAAAGTTATTATACTATGGAACTATTTTTTACAGGATCATAAATTGTTTTACACACAGCAAGGCTCAACAATTTCAAAATTAAAAAGATTTTCATTATACATGTTATATGGCATAAATTCCCACTATCCAAAAAAAAAATCATCTGTTACAAAACATTCTGAAAAACAATAACAATAATAGACAACAATAATAGAAAAAAGAGAGTAGTCACAGACAGAATTAACATGACTTATGAGACACACAGCAAAACAGTTACCCTTTTTTTACATGGAAGTGTCTAGACATTGGTAACCAGAAACCTAGCCGGTGTTTAGCCAACCGATAACAGGACGCCTTAGCCTATCCAAATTTCTATCCTATAGGGTTTTCTAGGTGTCCGGTAATCAATTTCAATATTGTATACGCTTGCAGGTGAATATTCAAAAACTATGCCAAAAAATGATACAATAAATTTATTTCCTTACAGTATTCATATATAAAAAGATCGCGAACAGCTAGAAAAACATTCGCGGAGAGGCTAGTCGTATTGTTGCCGGACAGCTAGAATGCAGGGTAGGCGTCCGGTTACCGGACATCTGCATATTTCCTTTTAAAATACCTTGCCTACTACGCGAGAGGGGACTTTTCGAGAAATGATGTGACACAGGCAGGCATCTATAAGTCTGCATCAAATTTATTAATTATCATTGCTACATCATGTACATGTATATTGTATTTTCCCATAATAATGCTTACTATGGACAATGAACTAATTTGATGAATCCTGGTCACCTCGAGTAAGAAGCTGCCTGCCTTCAATAATCTTTGTGATAACCCAACTGGCCATTTTATATTAAATACACAGGCATAGTGGAATCATCTGTGTTTAGTGGCCACAAGATAAATTTCATAATTTTCCCTCGGTATGTTTTGGATTCACTTCCGGGTAAAAAAAAAACGACTTATTTCACAGTGTTTCAGTGAAAGTTTCATATATTTTAGAGAACTTCATTAACAACTGTTTATAAACGGTACTTACCAAATCAGTAAACAGTATTACAAGTCTCAGATCCCTTCATCGTTGAACAAAAGGTAGTTAAACAAAAGTAAACATCACATGCTTCCCTGTTTTACTGTTAAAATCCGAAACCGGAAACATAGCGAAGGGGAAACAACTGGGGAAAGGGATAACGACAACAGGCCGCGCATGGTATTGTTATGCGCATGTGCAAATATCGTGTAAAAATAGCCATCTAAAAATAGCCATCCCAAATAAAAGTCTATTTTTAGATAACTAGCCTTACTCTATGTAAACATTCACGACTGTTATCAAAACTAGAAAGAAACAGTAACTTAAGTGCAGACAAATATGGTTTGAGGCTGCGTTTTTTGGAACATGGCTTTCCCTGTTGGATATTCTTCCTTGTTTGTATCAGTACTATAGTACTTCAAAAGCAACATGTAGCTGGAACATGGTATATATGAGTTTTTTTAGATAGCTATGCTCTGGGTGTTACCCTGGTTAGATAACAACGTGGGGTGGTTATTCATTACAAATTTTCATCAGCCCCCAACCCATTGTTGTGTTTCTGTTACCCGCGGAGCAGGGAAAATACCATTACTTGTTATCTATTTTCCCAAAACTTTTGAGGTTCAGAAAACAGGAGAGCATGGAAATTATCGTATTCAGTAACCTTTTTGGGTTTTTTTGGGGTTTTAGTAACAACGTGGGAGCATGGAAATTGGTACTTTAGATAACCTGCCCCAACTGTTGTATTTTTGGGTCCAGCAGGAAAGAGTGGTTTATATCAGTTTTCGAAAACCCATGTTTGGCTGTTTTTATGTTTCAGGTAACATAGGGGGAGCAGGAAATATGAGAACTATAGAAAAACCATGCCCCAACTTTGTCAGGGTTGGTAAAAACGGAAAGGGAATGTTATATATCAGATGACAGAGACCATTTTCGGCTGTTGGGGTTTTCAGTAAACAACGTGGGAGATGGAAAATATGAGTCTTAGTAATTTTCCCCCCCAATTGTTGTCAAGGGTTTTGTTCAACAAGAAGGCTGGTATAACCAGATTACGTTTACCATGTTCGGGCTATTGTTGTGGTTTGAGTAAAAACAGGGGGAAATTTAAATAGGTCCTAAGAAACCCATGCCCCTAGGTTGTCAGGTTTGGTTAAACGGAAGGCGGGTTTGTATCAGTATTATCCCCCAACTTGTGATGGTTTGATAGGTGGTAAAGCAGGGAAAAGTTGAGACTTTAATTAAAAAAGGCCCCCCAAGTGTTGTCATGGTTTTGTGTAACAAAAGAAACGGATATAAAGTTTTAAGATAATCATTTTTCGGGCTGTTTTTTTTTGTTCAGAAATAAAACGGGAGCATGGTAAATAAAAGTCTGTAGATAACCCAAACCCCCAAAAATTATTGTCATGGTTTTTTAAAAAGGAAGAGCAGGTATTATCAATCTCTGCACTAAGTAGTGAGGATTGATGCGTTTTGTTAAAGCACGGAGTAGATTACATGATAACCGGCCCCAACTTTGCTGGTTGGTTAAAACAGAAAGGCACGGTATATATAAAATTTTAAAAGAAAACCCATGTTCTGGCTGGTTGGGGTTCATTTACACAATGGGAGCACGGTAAAGATGACTCTATAAAAACCTGCCCAACAGTTGTCAAGGTTTTGGTAACAACGGGAAAGAGCATGGTTAATTCAGATTACAGATGACAATGTTTGGTTTTGGGGGTTTTCAGTAACAATGGGGGGCATGGAAATTTGAGTTATAGATAACCATCCCCCCAACTGTTGTCAGGGTTTTGGTAAAAAAAGGGGGAGGATGGTTTATCAGTATTAAAATGACCTTTTGGCGTTTTTTGGGTTTCAGTAAAATAGTGGGAAATGGTAAAAATGAGTACAAAGAAACCACCCCTAATTATGACATTTGGTAAAACAGGAAGTTGGTATTTATAGTTTTTCAGATGAATATATTCTGGCTGTTTTGTTTTTCGTATATATGAGTCTAAATAACCGCCCAAACTGTTTTCGGGGTTTGGTGTCAAAGAAGGCAGGTATATATCAGTATTACAGAAAAACCATGTTCGGCTTTTTTTGTGGTTCAGTAACAAAGTGGGAGCATGGAAAAATTGAGTTTTAGAAAAACCATCCCCCAATTTGTCATGGTTTGGTAAAGCAGGAAGAGCAGGGAATATCAGTATTACAGAAAACCATGTTCGGGCGTTTTATGTTTCAGAACAATAGTGGGAGCATGGTAAATATGAGAACTTAGAAACCCACCCCCCAAAATTTTGTCATGGTTTGGTAAAAACAGGAAGGCAGTTTATCATATGAGTGCCCATTTTCGGGGTTTTGTTGTGGTTCGTAACAACAGTGGGAGCGGTAATATGAGAAATAGTAACCTCCCCCAATGTTGTCAGGGTTTTGGGGTACAACAGGAAGAGCACGGTATATATCAGTGTTCCCAGAAAAACATGTTTGGTGTTTTTTGGGTTCAGTAAAACAGTGGGAGAAGGGAAAAATTTTGAGACTTTAGAAAAACCATCCCCTAATGTTGTCGGGTTTGGAATAAACAGGAGGAGCATGGTTTTAACGTTTTTTTCAGATAACTGTTTGGTTTTTGTTGGGTTCAGTAAAAAACATGGGGCGGTAAAATTACTATAGATAATTTTCCCCCAAGTGTTTCAGGGTTGGTAACAACAGGAAGGCTGGTATTAATCAGTTTTACATATGACATTTTTCTGGTGTTTTTTTTGGGTTCTTTAAAGGGGGGAGCAGGTAAAATTGGTACATAGATCCCCTGCTCCAACTGTTGTCAGGGTTTGGAAACAACGGGAGCACGGTATATATCAGTTTTACAATAACCATGTTTGGCTTTTTTTGTGGTTCATAAATAGGGGAGCTGGTAAATATGAGTACTATAGATCCCCATGCCCTAACGTTACAGGGTTTGGTAAAAACGGGGAAGAAAAGGTTTTTATTCAGTATTACAGTGAATATGTTCTGGCTGTTGTTGTCTTCGATATTATGAGTACTATAAAAAACCATCCCCTAATGTTGTCGTGGTTTGGGTCAACAGGAAGAGCATGGTATATTAGTATTACAGTAAAAATTTTTGGGGGTTTTTTGTGGTTCTGTAAAAAGGGGAGCTTTAAAAATATGGTACTTTAGAAACCATGCCCCCTGTTGTCGGTTTTGGTAACACCGGAGAAAAGGGTTTATATTTTTTTTATCAGTTTTACAGAAAACCATGTTTGGCGGTTTTTAGGTTTCAGTAGAAATAGTGGGGATGGAAATTGGAAACTATAGAAAACCCTCCCCCAATGTTGTCCGGGTTTTGGTAACAACAGCAGAGAATGGTATAATCGTTTTCAGTGCCCCTGGTCTGGCTTTGTTTGTGGTTCAGTAAAAAACAGGGGGGGACCCAGGGTAAATATGAGTACTATAGAAACCAGCCCCAATTGTTGTATGGTTAGGTAACCAAGAAGAGACGGTATATATCGTGTACAGAAAAACCATTTTTGGGTGTTTTTGTGGTTAAAACAATAGTGGGCAGGGGTAAAATGAGTATTTAAGTAACCACCCCAAAAGGGGTAGGTTTGGTATCAAAGGAAGAGCATGGTATATTCAGTATTACGAAACCATGTTCTGACGTTTGTTGGGTTCAGTAACAACAGTGGGGCATGGAAATTTTGAGTACTTTAGAAAAACACGCCCCAATGTTGTAGGGTTTGGAACAACAGGAACCCATGTATATTCGTATTACAGTAACCTTGTTCTGGTGTTTTTGGGGTTGAACAATAGTGGGAGCATGGTAAATTGAAAACCCCAATGATAACATGCCCCAATTTTTGTCATGGTTTGGTAACAACAGGAAGGATGGTAATATCAGTTTAAGATGCGATGTACGGGTGTTGTTGGGTTCAGTAACAACAGTGGGATATGGTAATATGAGTATTTTTGATCCCCATCCCCAATTTTGTCGGGTTTTGTCAAACAGAAGAGAATGGTATTATCGTTTTAAGAAAACCCTTTGTTCTGGCTGTTTTTTGTGGTTAAATAACAACCGGGGGGGG
Source organism: Mercenaria mercenaria (assembly GCF_021730395.1). NCBI lineage: Eukaryota > Metazoa > Mollusca > Bivalvia > Venerida > Veneridae > Mercenaria > Mercenaria mercenaria. The sequence goes on along the minus strand of NC_069377.1, from coordinate 39,863,991 downwards.
AGCATGGGTAAATATGGTATTTTAGAAAACCCATCCCCAAAACTGTTGTCAGGGTTTGGGTAACAACAGGGAAGGCATGGATTTCGTACAGATGCCCAGTTAAAGTGTTTTTTTGGGTTTTCGATAAAATTGTGGATACGGTAAATTGGGGTATATAGTAATGGCCCCCTAACTGTTGTCAGGGTTTGGTAACAACAGGAAGAGCACGGATATATCAGTATTACAGATGACCGTTCGGGCTGTGTTGTTTTTCGATCAACTTTGGATACGGTAATATGAGAATAGGAAAAACCTCCCCAATGTTTTCAGGGTTTTGGAACAAAGGAGGCTGGATTCGTTTAAGCCCCCATTTCTGGCTGTTTTTGGGTTCAGAAAATAGTGGGAGCATGGTAAATATTAGTACTATAGAAACCATCCCCCAATTTGGTCGGGTTTAGTTCAACGGAGAGCAGGGTAATTTTTTTTTAAAAAAATGACAATGTTCTGGTTTTGTTGGGGTTTTATAACAAATGTGGATCACGGTAAAATATGGTACTATTTTAAAACCCCCCCCTAACTTTTGTCATTTTGGAACAACAGAAGGCATGGTATATATCAGTTTTTACAGATAAATTTTTTGGCTGTTTTTGAGGTTCGATAATAAAAATTTATTGATAATAGGGGGCCTCGTGGCGGGGTTTAAGTCCTGCTTCAAACAAGGTTTTGGTTCGGTAGCAGCAATGAACTGATAAGCGTCTTAGGAAGGAGTAGTATTTACAGTACTATTAAACATGCCCAAACGTAGTGCGGTTCGGTGCAAAAAGTTTGAGTAGGGTTTATTGGTTATTAAAACCCCTGCCCCAACTGTTTCAGGGTTTTGGAAAAAAAAAGGAAGAGCTGGTTTTTACCCGTTTAAGATGTCTATGTTCGGGTGTTGTTGGGGTTGTAAAAAGGTGGATAAGGGTAAATATGAGTTATAGTAACCTTCCCAATGTTGTCATTTTTGAAATAAACAGGAAGAGCACGGTTATTCGGTATTACAAAAACTTGTTTGGCTGTTTTTGTAGCACATTTTCCCAGTGGGAGTTTTTCTTAAATAAATGTTTGAAAACGATAAATTCCAAAAAAGCAAATTTTAAAAAAAGGGACAGAAAAGGGGAAAAAATCTAAAAGGTTAAAATTTACAAAAGGAAAACCTGCAAATGATGTTTCTATGACCTAAAATTTCCCGTGTAAAAACTAAAATCATAAAGGAAGGAGCTTCTATAAAATCTGATTTATGTCGTCTATGATGCAAAATTCCAATTTACAAAAAAAAAGGCCCTTCTCTAGCTTTTTTTGATGGAAAATATTTCGTTTCCATCAGTTTTCAAGTTTTTTTTTATTCAAAAAAAGCCCCCAGTGATGTATCAGAACCAGAATTTTGGGAAAGTAAGTAATAATTGATATTGAATAGTTGTTAAAAGTAAAAAAGAAAATTTTTTTTTTTTGTTTTAAGGGGTCTATATCCCCGAAACAGGGGGGAAAACGTTTTTTTAAAAATATTGGTGGATGTTAAAAATTTTTTGTGGGTATTGTTATACAATTTTTTAAACAAAATTTCGTTTTTATACACCTTTTCTCAAACATTTTTTTTGTAACTAGGACTTTTCCCTTGTTTTTGAAAAATTGTCATGGGTTGATTGGCTCCAATAAAATCAAATTATTCCCTTTTTTTAGATACTAAGTCAAAACACATTTGAACCTTCGAATTATTTGCATTTTGTTTTTTGCCAGTTTGGTTAAGTACAATTTTAATATAAAAAATTTTTTTTTGTAGAAGCCTTTAATCTTCCTAAATATAAACAACATTATTGACTTGTTTAAACCCAAAATCCCAAAATTTTCCCCCATTCAATGAAAGTTTTATGTGTTAAAAAACTCTTTTTGCGTTTTCTCCCATTTGAAAAAGGGAAAGTATACCTTTTGGGCTTTCCCTCATATCAGTTTTACAGATAAACTTTCTGGCTGTTGTTGTGGTTGGGTAACAACGTTGGGCAGGTAATATAGTACTAAGATAACCATGTGGGTTTTTGTAAGGTTCGGAATGCTCTGCAGATGTTGTTCTGATACGACAAGTAGGTTAAAAAAACCCCTGAAAAAGGTGGTGCCTAATTATCTTTCGTCCTGAAACGATGCCCCGGGTTTTGGTCCCGGCCATGACAATAGTAGAGCATGTTTATTATGTATTAAAACAATGTCAAATTTGTTGTTCCAAACCCCCGGGAAAATGTTGGGCCTGGTTCTTGTCTGAACGACCGTACTTGGTTTGGTTACAAAAAATGCACATTGGGGTTTTTATAAATAGAAATAGGTTTTAGCTGTTGAAACCAACCATGATAACATTTGGGCTGTTGTTGTGTCTGGTAATAAACCATGTTTAGTGTTGTTACACAACCCGACAAAATTGGGGCTGGTTACTTTAACAAGGAAACCCCCCCATCTGTTGTTACGGCCATCCCCGGGGGGTTTTTTTTTGTAGGGAAAAAACCCCCGCTTTGTTGACCAGCCGGCCGCGGCAGGTTAATTGTATGAACAGCCTGTTTAGCTTTTGTTACACAAAAGACAAAGTTGGGACTGGTTACACAATCTATACGCCATGCTGTGGTGCGTTGTTCCGGCCCTGCCCAACGCCTAAAGTTTAATTTGACTGTCCCAGCTCCGGTTTTTGTAAACGAACCTGAAAATTTGGGGGGGCCCGTTTATTATGTTAAGCAGCCTGTCTCCTTTTTTTCCAAAACCCCTGAGCCCAGTTGGGCCCAGGTTTCTTAAGCAAGTACAGACTGCTCCGTTATTGGTTCCGGCCATGACAACGCAGAGCATTTTAAAACCTATAGTACGGATAAAGACATGCTTTTACTTTATTTTTTTTATTTCTTTGGGGTTAACGTGCCCCGCACAATTTGGCATAGGCGACTTTCCAGCTTTGTGGGGATGAAGACCCCAAAAAACCCCCGACCTTCCCTAAGCCAGTTGAGGGGTCCTTTTGAAGAATTTTCCGCCGCTCGAACCACATGTTGCTTTACTGTTGTAACAACCTGAAACCGTTCCGGGGCCCGGTTTTTAACGTAGTGAGCAGACATGCCCCCCTGTTTTAGCCCAAAAATGAAACAGTTCGGGCCCTTTTTATTATTGTATTGGTCAGAGTGCCCAGCTGTTGTAAAAGAACCATGGGCCCCAGTGTGTCAAAACCCTGGCTAGTGTTGTACCAATAGAAAACAGTTGGGCCGATTATCTGTAGTAGATCAAAAAAATGCTCTGTCTGTTGTTTCCCGTCCTGACACGACAACAGTTGGGGCTGTTTATTTAGTACTAATACAGACCAGCTCCCTTGTTGTTACCGATCCTGACAACGCGGAGCTTTTATTTTTCATGATAAGGGCCCTGCCCCGTGTTTTTCCCGTATAAAACGCCCGGGGCTTTTATCTATAGTACTGCCTTTCTGGGTCCCCCTGTTGTAACACAACCTTGACAATTTTTGGGGCCTGTTAAACTATATATAATACTGACCATTTCCTACCCTTTTTTACACAATCATGAAAAGTTGGGTTTGGTTATCTTGTAGTGTACAGATTATGCTCAAGTCTTTTTACAGCCATGCCACGTCAGGGCATGTTTCTATGTACTTATACAGAACATGCTCTAACTGTTTTTAGCGAACCCCGGAAAAAGTTGGGGGCGGTTATCTATATACTGATAAGACAAAGTCGCTGTTGTAAAAAACTTTGGGAACATTTGGGGGGCTGGTTTTTCTAAAGTAATGATGCAACCCTGTGTGCCCGGTTTTTTTGTACTCAAAAAGACCATGTTAGCTGTTGTTTCCGGCAAAAGACAAGCCGCAGTATTTTTCTATTGAAGATATAGACTATGCTCTAGCTATGCTCCCGGACAAGACAACAGCCCGAGCAGGTTTTCTATTGTATGATACGACCATGCTTAGTTTGTAACAAAACTATGAGAAAAGTTGGGGGTTGGTATTATGACTAGTTCAGACATGCCAGTTTTTGGGTTTCACAACCATGAAAAAGTTTTGGGGGCCTGTTAAAATTTCTGATACAGACCATCGTAGCTGTTGTAAACCGGACCCTGACAACAGCCGGAGCAGTTCATCTTAGTATAATGCGACCTGCTCGTTGTTTTTACCAACCATGAAAACAGTTGGGGCCCGTGTATTTATAGTATAAAACGACCAGCTCCCTCTGTTGTTTCCCGGGCCCTGCCAAAAGCCGGGGCTTTTCCTTTTTCCTGATATAGACCCTGCTTGCTGTTGCTACCGGACCCCCAAACGCCGGAGCATGTTTATCTATTTTCGATTTTACCATCTCCCGCTTTGTAACCAACAAAGACCCCGTTTGGGTCTGGTTTTCATGCCCGCACAGACTATCTTACTTTTTGTTACCCACAATGACGCAGCAGCAGATGTGTTCTTTTATATGATATAGACTATGATCTTGCTGTGCTACCGGACAAAGAAACAGCCGGAGGTTATCTATTTTAAAAGTACGCCCTGGTCTAGCTGTTTTAACAACCATGACAACAGTTGGGGCCAGGTTATCGTTTGTATTAATAAGTTATTCCCGGCAATTTTTACCGGGGCCGTTTAAACCCATTACTGCTACAGACCAGCTCCCGTTGTTGTTACACAACCCCTGACAACAGTTTGGGGGCCCGTATATTTAAATAGTAATACAGCCATGTCCATCTGTTGTTTCCGGTCCATGAAACACGGGGCTTTTCTTTTGCACTGAATAGCTGCTCAGCTGTGCTACTGGACCATGACAAAAAAACGGAGCTGTTTTTTATTGTATGATCAGGCCATGCTCTAGCTGTTGTTTAAAACAAACCCTGACAATGTTGGGTCTGGGTTTTTGTAGGGACTATACAGACCGCTCTAGTTTTTGTTCACATCTATGAGAACAGTTGGGGGGCTTTATTCAGAATGAGCAGCCCCTGCTGTAGCGTTTTTTGGGTCTTGATACACCGTTTTTTTTCGACGTCAATACAGACCTGCTTAGCTGTTTCAACACAACCCTGCAACAGTTTAGGCCGGTTTTTCTTTGTTAAAACAGATTATTCTCCCGGGTATGTTACCGGACCATGGGGACGTCAGGCCTGTTTCTTGATGTACAGGCCCTGCATAAATGTGTAACAATCTGAACAGTTGGGGTTGGTTATTAAAATAAAAGATGCAGACCTGCTGTACCTTTTTAACCAATCTGACAATAAAAGGGGGCGGTATTAAATACTGATAAGACCTGAGTGCGTTGAAACAAAAAAAGACAAACGTTTGGGCGGTTTTATATAAAGACTATAAGCAAGCTCCCGCTGTTTTAAACAACCCTGAAAGTATTTGGGGCCCGTTTTATTTTGTACGATACAGTTTTTGCTCTAGCTGTTGTAACAAACCCATTTTAAAATAGTTTGGGCCTTGTTTTTACATTACTGAACAGCCGCTGTAGCTGTTGTAAACCCCGGGCCATGACGCAGCCCAAGCGTTCATCTAATATGATACGACCTGCCCAGTGTTGTTACAAACCCTGACAACAGCTGGGACCTGTTTTTTCATAGTACTAATACAGACCTGCCCCTTTTGTTACCGATCCCTGACAACAGGGAGCTTTATTTTGCATGATATAGACCCCGTCTAGTGTTTTTTTCCCGGTCATGGCAACCGGAGCATGTTATCTTAGTACTGTACAGGCCATGCTCCGCTGTTGTTTTCCCGGGCTAATAAAAAGCCCGGGGATGTTTATCTATAGTCTATATATCATCTCACTGTTGTAACGCAATCTTTACAAAGTTGGGCCCGTTTATTATAGTACAATACAAACCCTGCTTGCTTTTTTAACAAAACCTGACATGTTGGGTCAGGTTTTCTTAGTACTGATACAATTATGTCTAGCTCTTGTACCAGACCCTGACCACAGTCAGAGCATTTTTACCCATAGATTTACAGAACATGTTAGCTGTTGTTAAAACCCGACAACAGTTGGGGGCCTTGTTCTTATGATAAGACCTGCTGTCTGTTGTAACCGGGCCATGAGAACAGCCCGGGCTGTTCTCTAAGTACTTGCAGGCCTGCTCCAGTTGTTGTTACAAACCCCCGTCAAAAAGTTGGGGCGGGTATTTTTAGAACTAATAAGACCCTGTCCATCTGTTGTTACGGGCCCCGACAACGCCCCGGGGCATTTTCTTTTGCACTGATATAGACTGCTTAGTTTTTGCTACCGGAACATGAAAGCCGGGGCAGTTATTTTAGATTTTACATACTCCAGTGTTGTAACACAACAATGACAACGTTTTGGGTTTGGTTTTCTTAGTATGAACAGTCTGCCTACCTTTGTTACCGGTCAATGACAACAGCAGCAGCTGTGTATTATGTAATGATTTAGATTGCTCTTGCGTTGCTACTGGACAAAGACAACGGGAGCATTTTATCTATTTTATGATAAGACCATGCTCTAGTGTTGTAACCAAACCCCGACAACGTTGGGGCCGGTTATCTTTAGTATTAATACGCTTATTCTCCGGGTTTGTTACGGAGCCTGTTTCCCATGTCTGCACAGACCTGCCTAAATGTTGTTTCCAAACATGAAAAGTTGGCTTGATATCTTAGTGTGATACGACCTTTCGTAGCTTTTGTAACACAAAATGACAATAAGGGTTGGGGGATCTAAAGTTGACACAGCCATGTGAGTGCTTTTAAACAACCCTGACAAAAGTTTGGGCTGGGGTTTTCTAAAGTTTGAAGTTCCCGCTGTTTACACAATCATAAAACAGTTGGGGCCCGGTTTTATTTAGACAGTAGGATCATCCCTAGCTTTTTTTCTCAACCATGACAACAGTTGGGGGGCTTGTTATCAAAATTTATACAAACCAGCGTTTTTGTAAACCCCGAACAACACAGGGAGCATTTCATTATGTATGATTATACCATATGTTTTGTAACAAAACCTGAAAACGTTGGGGCCTGGTTATCTATATCTGATACGCCATGCTTAGCTGTTGTTTCCCGGGCATGACAACGCCGCTATTTTTCTATTTTAATGTTTAAAACTAGCCTTGTGTTTCTACCGGGGCAATGGCAACAGCCCCGGGGAGGTTTTTCTATTTTACTGATACAGACCAGCTTTATCTGTTGTAAACAACAAAAGGAAAAATTTGGTCGTTGGTTTTTTATGTCTAATACGACCATGCTCTAGCTTTGTTACACAACCATGACAACAGGAGGCTTGTTTCTACGTTCTTATAACAATACTCTAATGTTGTTTCACAACCCTGACAAAAGGGGGCCTGGTTACTTTTTATTTTACAGACCACTTTAGTGTTGTTACCGGACCAGAATCATTGGAGCTATTTATCTGTATTTTTGATACAGATCTTGTTGACCAGACAACAGGGGTGCATGGCTAAAGTAATTTCAAAACGTACAAAAACGTTTGTAAAAAAAAATGAGCAAAAATATCAAATTCTGCACAAATTTTTTTTGTGTATAATTCGATTGCATTAAATTTCAAAAGGTGCGTGCCCAGAAAGTTGTGGGCCTTATTTCTATATTGTCAAAATTTAAACCCATTTCAATGTATGTTTCCCCAAAAAAATAAACTTTGTACTGTTTTTTTGCCTCGTAATATTATAGGCGCTCCTGAGGGTTTTTCCGGGTGAGAAAAATGTACAGCGTGACCCGGGCTCGAAAACCCGGGGCCTTTCGCTTACAGGGTTTTGGGGCAGAGCTATCGGTCCCTTTCACATTTTATCCCCTTTTAAACATAGTTTGAATTTTTGAGAACGGATTATTTTCCGAGTTATCACAAGGGCAGTGGGCTCTGAAAGGGTGAAAATCTAAAAATAACTCAAAGGGAATGTAAAATTAGAATTTTAAACAAAAATAACAATTGGTTTGGGAAAACATGTGTTTTGCTTCCTTGAAAGTGCATGTTAACTAAAAATTTTAACTTGAAAATTTAGAGTTACAAAAGGAAAAACTAAGTTACCGGGAGTTTTGTTGCATTTTTTTATATTGGAAAAATTATTTTAAAGTTCGATTGCTGGCTTTTGTTTTCTTTTTATGTCTGCTACTTTCTTTACATGAATTTAAAAATTTTGAACCTACCTCATACCTTTTTATTTCAAGGTAATTAATTATTTTTAACAAAAAATTGCATTAAAAATTGCAGTCCAAGGGGGAAAGGGGCCTATGTATATAAGAAAGAATTACGAATTCAAATTGCACTAACTTCCCAGTTAAATGAAACTACTACATCGTTATTTTACCACAGGGCGGTCCACTTGATAGTTTCGGCCACTAAACGGAAAAAAAAGCGCTATCGGCTAATAAACATTTTTTTGTTATGTTACATAAAGTTGAAACCCTGTAAGTCATACGTACGGTATTGAACTTAATGATTATGTAAATGTTGGAATTTCCGGGAAACTAAAAAGTAACTAATTGCGCATGGCATTTGAACCCGCCGGGCCCGTTGTCGTTATCCCCCTCCCAAACAAAGATTTTCAAGATTTTTTTGCCCCGGGGAAAACCACTTTTTTTTTCAGGTCTGATGTCTAATTTCTTTTTTAGTGGCTGTCATCAAACAGTAAAAGGCAGTCGTATAAACGGTAAAATTTTGCAATTAAAAATGGGAAGAAAGCTGCGCGCGTAAACTTGGCCAACTTTTTAAATGTTTCTCGTAACGTCATGCCCCTTGGACCCGGGTTTTCAAAGGGGACGTCACATATATAAAAAGTTTTACTTGTGGAATAGATATTTTAAGATTTTTTCACTGCTAGAAAATTAAAGATCATTTTAGTTTTAGAGCAATAAAAACTTCCCTTAAAAGAAAAGTTTGTAGTGATATCCTCCTTATCACCCCGAATTTTAAAAAAGCCCGTGAACAGTGTTTTTTTTAAAATGTAGTTTTAGAAAATAGCACCAAAATTGAAAATATGTTTCACTCCGACATATACCTACGGCCCGTACTCCATACAAAAAAAAAAAAATTACCAGACTGTTTTATGATTGCCCAAAATAGACACCTATTGGAAAATGATTTGGGTACTGTTGTTTTATTTTTAAAAGGTGCCATTAAGGAAAAGTTTCCTCCTGCCAAAATTTGGGGGCCCTCGATTATACCGTGTTAAAATGTTTTGGGGTATTATGATTAAAAATTTTTATTTTTTAAGCACTTTTTTTTTATTGGGAATTTTTAATTGCCTTTTTAAATTATAAAGCGGGGTTTTAAGAAAAAAATTCCAAATTAAAAAATATGCTTAAAGTTTTCCAATCAAAAAATTTTACCCTTTTAACAAATTACCCAAATTTAAAGTATTTTATAATGCATTTTATGCAAAAAAGTAATGTTATTTTTTTAAAGTTTTAAAAAAATAAAGAAAAAATAAAAATCGCTCAACAGATATGCCAAAAACATTGAAAACTTGCCTTTTGTCGTGTACGCAGTAAATATTGTGAAAGGGCTAAGATTGCGGTTTTCTTCATTTCAAATTAAAATGGAGCAATTGTCATTACCCGTTTTAAAAAAAAAAAATTTCCCAACAATGTTCAGACAATGGAGAATATCCGGGTTATAAAAAAAATGTCATTTTGATAGAAAAAAGTTTTATAGCCTTTTTAAAACCCCAATAACCGATCTTTTCAAAAATTTTATATAGAAATACATAGAAACCATAGTCATCAACTTCAAACAAAAATGGAAGCAATAAGTTTTTGTATCACATCGATAAAAAATATATTGAAATAAAGGGCAACAAATGAAGATTACTTCACGAGGTTATAAAATTTTGTTAAATAACGATAAAAATACATTTTTAATGTTTGAAATATATTTTCCTATACAAACCTATAGTAAAACTGTTTATCGATAAACGTTATCGGGTCCGCGATCCGTGTATATTCAAGGGAGACTACTTTTGCCGAAACTACTGGCAATGTATTGGAATGTTGGCCATGATTATATGTGTTACTCTATAATAGTAAGTGTAGGTTATGAAATACTATTAGTACCAAAAATGTGTAGTCATTTACATAGATTTTTACTGATTTTTTATGGAAATTAATATAACCGCCCTCATTCCTTTTCAGCCTTGTATTTTGTTTAAAACATTCTTATATTATCCATAGATTTATGTTATCTTTTAGTCAAGACATTCAACTTGAATAAAAAATACATGTTTTACTCTCTCATATACATTTTGACATTGAAATAATATTTTGAATCTTAAGCTTTTCTTAAAGTGTCACACTTTTTTGTTGCACTCCTGACATTTTTGGCATGTTTTTCAGACATAACTTTTTTTCTGTGAAGCAATCTTGACCAAACTTTACATACAGCTCTGTGGCACCAGTTTGCATTTTTAGACAAACAAATCAGCATCTAATAATGCATGATGTGATAGTAGTTTAAGAAAAACTAAAACTAGCCATTTTTTTAAAAACAGCCCAAAGGTTAAACCATTAAATCCAGGAATATGAAGTCCTAATGTTCATGAATTTCTGTTCAGAAAAAAATAGAAAACAAGAACAGATCAAAACAGAATAGAACATAGCTTTTTATTTCACGCGGTGCAACTAAATTTATTTATTTATTTTGTTAGGTTTAACGTCGCACCGACACATTTTAGGTCATATAGCGGCTTTCCAGCTTTGATGGTGGAGGAAGACCCCAGGTGCCCCTCCGTGCATTATTTCATCACGAGCGGGCACCTAGGTAGAACCACCGACCTGGATGGCTTCCTCACGTCGATGAGGGGCCAGCGACCTTAATTGAAAAAACAATTCGTTATTTGGTGATAAGAGAGCCAATAAAAATCAGATTCTTCTGGAGAGAAAAAAAATCGTTTGCAGTTTCGGTGAACAGTAAAATTGGTGATACAAGTGGTGGAGGTGATGGGATAGGCCTGCATTTATCTGTTTATTTAACTGAAAGATACCACACAAATTCCACACCTGTACAGAGTAGAGGAAAACTATATCAGGCAGCAATATCATGTCTTTTTTGGTAAAGAAAGCCAAGCTTGAACTAACAAACAAAAATATTTAAGGTAGCATGATTCCCGAGTTTGTATGGTACTTATCTCGATTTTTGGTTTACACAGGTAAATAATGTATTTCAGGACTGAACTGTATAATAGACCTTTTCGCGTAAATGTATGTATACATGATTGTACATATATTATGTACTTTGGTCAAAAGTGGCAGGGACAGGGGGTCTCAAGACAACAAAGAATAACGAATCATTAGTTAATATTAATACGAAGTATGGTAGTCATGGCACGCCTGAGTTTGACCACCCTAGGACGAACTGACCTTACTAATCACCATTTGGAATACTGATTAATTTTTCTATAAAATATTCCGCTGTGATCATACATATATGCCTCTTCTTCCGTCTAAACTCAAAACATATAACACCGTATAGTTCAATTTTCCCGGAAGCGGATCAAGATATAGTATAAACAACGGTTGGACATTAAAAGTCTAGCGTTTTTATAATATAGATCTAATTTTTCTTAGGTATTTGCGTCATTGTTGTCGGATTGATTTTTGTCACTTACGTGCCAGTGGTCATGCGACTTTTCCAGATTGGATATCTTAATTTTTCTCGCAATTCTGCCTAATCGTTTTAGTGTTTTGTTACATCTGGCACGCTAGAAGTCAGAGAAACTTTGAAATGGGAGTACCCGTCCCGTAAAGTTCGAGGGCAGATTATTGGATCGTGTGGTCTTGACTCGATCCCCTGGCCAGGCACAGGATTCCCGTTACACCGTTATAATTTAGTTAACGACCGTGACATTCGCCCATCACCTCTGTTTCATGTCGAGAATCTGGCAGTTACTTGCGAAGAACAGGTTAGTACTGGGACAAGATCTAGTAACTCTGGTTTGGTTAACTGCCCACATAACTGAAATACTATAACAATGGCGCTGATGCCAAAACAAATGAAGAAAGCATCTTGCTCTATCCCCACGCTGTCGTCGCTAACATACTTCTAGATGTTTAGAATAAACTGGAGATCGTTTGAAGTGATTTCAAAGATTGCAATATAACAAAACTTAACAAAATATGATTTATAAAGAATTTAATAGATAGAATTTAACTTGGCATCCAGCACAACAGCTACTTCATAAACGTCTACTTTACTACATCACAAGTAGAGTACATTGACACAGCATACATTGTGTATAATAGTGCACGTATATGAAAGGTCAACGAAAAAAACTAAAGTATCTGAAAAAGTTAAATCTGAGATCACAAAATATTTCACCAATGCATAACACTTGCTAAACGCACAATCCCTATAACAAATACATAGTATTTGTAAATAAACATTATATATGATACAACAGTACAAAGTAACTTCGTATAGAATCTATATATATATATATATATATAAGAACAGCATGAAATTACATACAATGCAGTCAACACTGTTTCAACAGTAAATATAAAATCATACAGTACAAAACTGTTACTCAACAGCAGTAGAATAATCTATTTTTCTGGTGACTTGCAGTAGTCCGAAGCATTTTTACCCTGTAATAGTTTTAGATTCAGTGCTTAATAGATCAAAAGTATCATTTACTTCTGTACAAAAGGCATTCTGACCTTTTCCTATTCAAAATATGAATAAAACTACTGCGCAAAATGCTTATAACACCTCTCCTACAAAAAAGACAATAATTGTCTATGATCTCCCTATCTTGTCACATTTACAAATGACTACAATCAGGACAGTGGGCAGTGGACATACACTCGTGGTCTAGAAGCCTGATTATGTCATCCGGTAGACGATCACGTGATGACGTCATGGTCACTCGCCGTCATATGAGAGCATTTCTTTCCACAATGGATAATCGTGCATAACAAAGTCCCATTCGTTTAAGAATTTTTTGTTTGCTTTGACATTTAGATGAGTGACGTCGCGCAGTGACAGCAGCAAGTTAAACAGTTGGTAGATGCGTTGTCCGGGGTTTTGGCTGGTCTTACTTAGATAGTACTGCAAACATTCAACATATTTCTCTTGAAGATGTTGGATCCTCTGTGGGTCAGACAAGATACAGCGATCTATAAAAAGAAAATATGCAAAGACAAATAAGTACATGAACAGCACCATTGAAGTTTTCATAGTTCTTTATGCATGGATCCATTCTATTTCATCAATCTATAATTTAAAGGCCACAGATCTAGATTCTTTATCAATCCTTAAGAAAATCTAGTCTAAAAAACATTTTTCCATTTAAGCACAGGGCGTCACCTGAAACTGGATATCTCGCACTTATTTCTACTGTATAATGTACGACACAGGAATGGTATCGATATACTAATAAATCTTCCTTTTTTAACTTCTGTAAAGAAGAGTTTCAACTTTTCATGATTTATAGCTCTAGTCATTTCCGATTATCATGTAACAATGAGCATTTTAAAATTTAAAGGTTTAAAAGAGCCCAATGTAACCGCGAATCCATCCAATTTTCCAACCACATGAACATTAGTAGGTCTATTTATATGAAAAGTCGGTAGTATGCGTATACAAAAATGTTACATTTTGTAGATAATGCTATCAGTCGAGGAGTAAATACCTGTATACGTAAGAGCGATCAATCTGACAAGGGCTATCTCCTCTAATGTTAGATTCAGCAATTTAATTCTGTCAGAATACTCCAGGATGGTGTCGAGGATCTCTTTGTCAAAGAACTTAACCATGTCATCTTTCCTTACTTGTGATGTTCCATCAGAGCTACTACACACCCCTAGTTTCCCATTACACAACATATAGTTTCCAAGCATGTAGAATTCCATATGTGCAGCTGAAAAACCAAAAAGAGTCAAATTTAAAGGAATTCAGACCACGAAGCTTTGGTTGCTCAATGTGTACTTCTTATACCGGCAAAAAATTTGATTTTAACTATTAGAATAATAAAATGTTCATAAAAACTTTACTTTTAAGAAAATTATAATCAAAGGCCTGAATGGCCTGAGTCGGCTAATGATTGATGTACTGAAAGTATAGTCTACCAGTTTCAGTTTGTTTTTAGTTTTTTTCTTAAAATTTCATAACACAGCTCGATATTTACCCAAAATATTATATCCGGATACGATTACACTTTTCTCCAGTTTGAACAATATATTTTACAAATTGTGATGATACGAAGACATTTAGCAGCAATTGGCAGTATCTGACATTGAAGTTTACGGTTAAATTACCTCTTATTTAAATCTTTTCATAAAAAAGTTGTTTCGTTTCGCCAAACATAGACGATCTACTTTCGATTTCAAAAACTACAAGAAAATACAATTTAATGTTTCGCCGATTTGTTTATTTCTCGAAAAATAAGAATTAAAACCATTTCTAATATCAGTAGTAACTAAACAAACCAGTAAGAGCTTCTTCTTCCGATAATTTATCCGTTTACTGACTGCAAAATTCAACCCACGCAAAGTTTATAGAAATCATACGATGCGTGTTTACGTTCAATGTGGGAGAATTAAGGCTGATCGGCTATGTTAACTAACGCATCCAGACGATTCAGATTTTGTTTTTAAAAAAGCATTGTGTGCGTTTCTGTAATTTTATATACGTTTTTATACGCTTAGAAATTATTAGACATGCGTATTTGCATTATTTCTATACGTAATTTACGCTAATACGCATCTTATCTGGAGCCCTGCTGGAACTATTTTTTGTCTTTCGCTGGATGTTACCCAATTCTTAAAATGCACATTTATGCTTAATGAGTTACATTCGAGAATTGCACAATTACAAGTCATAAATATGACAGATTACATCGTATATTGGTCATAGCAAAGGGAATTGACACAACTTAACTTCATTCATGCAGTGAACTGTTTGAAATTTGAGAAATCTAATGGAACTACATCCCTTCACATGTTATTCGGTCCATTTAGAGAATCGTTGGATAGCAAGGACTCGTCAAAAGGCTTTCAGCCTTTAGCCGACTCAATAATAGTAATTATTTCTGTTCAGTGTGTGTTTTCAATGTTTACGGTGCACAAACTTTCATGTCAAAAATGACATATGCTGTAGTAACAGAAAAAAAAACATGGAAAAACACTGCGTTTCAACGATATCATGTTCTTTGTCCAAATATTGTTTGCGTTTCACTAGGTAAGTTTAAAAAGGGGTTTTCTGTTAATTGAGAAAATTTGATTTAACTACCTTTTAAAAGTTTAGAGACGTCCTTTGGATTTAAAGTCTTAAAACCTGGAACCAGTTTAGCGAAGTTGACATATTGGGCGATATTTTCTTCCATCGACTTCCCTTTATTGTTAAACACTGTCAATCGATCGTCCAGATCAAGGCCGGTCTCAGCAAATATCTGTTGATACTCCTCCGTAGAGACAAAATTAGTCTGAGTCCCGAACAGGTCGCCAAACACTTCTTCTTTCAGTGTAAACTGCTCCTAAAATTTGCAGACGATAGAAATAAGAACTCAATACAATGTACTTAATAAAACAGTAAACGGCTTAAAAATTAACGTTGATAAAAATAGTTTCGGACCAAAGGATTACATGTAATCACACCGTTCATGAACACGAGCCTTACTGGAGATAAAAGAGATACATCCGTTATATCAAGTTCTTTTTAGCCAAAACATCGTACGCAAGTCTACAGTGGTTCGAAACAAATGAAAACTATTCTAAGACCGTTTCACAAGTATATTGTAAGTATACGTACATATAGCTTGTAGTGCTGTTGTTCCATCACACGAGCGTACTTGTAGTGTTTCTTGAGATTTGGATATACAGCCTCTTGACACGACATTATTGCGTCAATCAGAAACTCTAGCTCGTGATTCTCTACAAAAACTGGTTTCACTTCCTGTTTGATGTCCTCAACCGTAATAGTGAATTCGGTGAGATCTGCATAAAAATAATTTTTTAAAAACAAGAAAAACCACCTGCAAATATCAATTAAAACTGGTATTTTCTTTTTTTTCAGTTTGTAATATGGTTGACAGGGAAGGTTGCCGATCAGAAACCTTTCCAATAAAAGAAAGTAAAGGCTATACGACCATATTAGCTTCGTAAATTATTATTTAACTTTACCGAGATACAGAATGAATGGCTGCTAAAACTGTGTAAAATTTCAGGCAATTATCGTTTTATTCTCTTAACTTTGTGTTAAACAGTTTTAATTAATACTATTTTCACTTACCTAAGTCTAGGAGTCCGTCAAATACGTCAAGCGCTATTCCTGAATCAGGTGAAGCGTCTAAATTGTTCTCTTCTGTCGAGTCTAGGCGCTGTTTCTTGACTGGTACAAGTTCCGAGACGGTAGTTTCTGCCTCTCGAGCTTTCGCTTCAAGTATGGCTTGCGTCCGGATAGCAATAGAATAACGTCCGCGACGTACACCTGAAAAAAGCGAGTAGAATATTTTAGAAGTGGCAGAATATGGACCTTGGAACGATTCATTTCAGAATTTTGGCTATTTTCATTGCGTTCCCATATTCAAATAAAATATATACTAAAGTAAAAAGCTGCAGCGACTCAAAATCTACAATTTGCAAACCCTGATCGACTGACCTCCTGTATGGCATAATAATGTTTATGAATTTAATTCCGAGATCGTGGTAATATAAACTTACCTCCTTTAGACATGCCTATGTCAAAGCATTTTCTAAGACGACAAGCGGAGCAGTTTCCAAGTTTCTTGTCAGTAATTTCACAGTTGTCGTCCTTGATACACTTGTAGTTATGTTTATGAAGCAACGCTCGGCGGAAAAACGCCTGAAAAAAATTATTAAGCCTTCATAACTTATTCAATACAAAAACGTCGAAACATCTTCCTTAAAAGTGTCTATAAGTCCATACCTTTTAAAACGGGACAATGCAATATGCCATTTATGGTCATATAAAACTCAGACTCGAACTGAAACTCAACTAATTCAGAGTTATCAGAACTTTATAATAACTTTACAACAGTTCAAACTGAGTAAAAATTAAACTTCAACTTAAACAGAAACTCGAAATATTGTAAAACTTTGAAACTCCGTATATAATTGTGATGAGATTAAATTTTTGACGGACGGATACCTTGCAAGCCTCGCATGTGATTACACCAAAATGATACCCGGTCGCATTTCCTCCACATACTTTACACGGGGGAAGGGGTACGGAGGTATATGGAGACCCGCTGCCGGTCTTCTTCCCCTCGCTATTTCTCTTTCGCCGCTGTGGTATGGTAGCGGTAGTGTCCATCGGCTGGAGTAAATCCGTCATTTTGGTTTTGTTGTTTAGAGATGATTTTGTTACAATGTCCACCTCTGGTTTGATATCTGTTGATTTAAAATGCAAATAATCATACTGTTTGTACTCAAACATATCCTGAATGGTAGTGCAGTCACGTAACAATTCCGGTTCGGTTTTTAACGTTATTGGATAACGTAAAATGTTAGTTGTATAACACTGGGAAAAAACGAAACTTTCGTCAGTGGGCTCCTGCTTGACTAGGCTTAAATCAAAATCAATGTTATCCATGGTTTGTAATGACACTTAACGGACCTATTTTTTTATAATTTACGTGCACGACTGAACAGTGAAACAATGAAGGGTCTTGTCAGATTAACACAGCGTTTTATATTTTCTTATCAAGGGAAAATTGTCATATGAAATCGTCATGTGTTTAGGATGAAATACCTTTCCTTAACAGTCGTTATCATTTCACAATTAGATTACCTCGACCTATTTAACTACTTTAATCACCCCAACACCAGTTTATAAATGCACTTACAATAACAAACAACAGTGGCACAGGACTCAGTTTTGTAAAAAAAAAATGGTCAAAGCTGTATATATATATATGCTGGCATCAAAACATCATTGGTTTTCAATACATGTGCACGTGAGATCAGTTCTAGTGCGATTGCACATTTTTAGTTGGATTCTATCAGAAGGATACAATAATTATGTATACTTGTTCATTAATTTCTCGCGAGTAAGTTCTAATTCGTAAGCTTATATATTGGAGATCGTGATTTTCCACTCGATCGCGCTCAACAAGCCGCCTCCTGGGTTTTTAAAGTGCAGTTAACACTATATTTTGATGACCTATAAACACAGATCTAGGCCGATAAACTTATACTTGTAATGTACATACTGAAGCGTGTTATGATATAGTCTACCCGGCCAAAAGCGCTCCCGATGTTTAGTTGACAGTGGGCACACACTGATGTGCCGGTCATTAAAGTGTGTAAATATTTCGAGTACTCGAGCATACACTGCAGGGGAGCTTTTAAAGAAATTACGATTTACACTTTCTTCAGTGCCCACTTTTACAGTCAGTGACCATTGTAGAAACTTTATATTAACTTTATACAGAATGACTGCTTGCCTCAAAAGCGCATTTTCCTCTAAAAAAAAACATCTAAGCGAATCACATGCAATTTCACAACACTGTATACTATGGATAAAAATTCATCATTTAGTCACGTATTGACTACAGTGCGCATGCACATGCATAATTTTATTGCCATAGTTTTAATCTCTGAAATCCGTCCCAGCTTTTGACTTGTCGAAATAATTTGCAATGGAAAGATTTAGCCAACCATACCATGCCTTTGTATGATCATTTTTATGTTTAAAATAGAAAAAGATATTGGATTTCTTAAAGCGTGATAAACAGTCGACCTCGCTACTATTTACATATTTTTTGTTTTATTATAAAGAAAAGAATTTCCCAAGGCCAAATGTTTCGGCTCACATATTCATTTTTGGTAAACGCGGGTGGTATAGTTTTTTCCAGACAAATTCATAGGGGGTAATGGTATTAATTAGAAACGATAATTAAAAGATCACTAGTAAAATAATTAGTAGCTGTTAGCATTCAGTATTCAAATGAACAAAACTTTGCCTTTAGGTTCCCCTGAGATTCCCCCCGGTAACGTACGTATAATCTAACTTATATTTATTCAAAACAATTAGTATTCAATTAAGAAGTAGCTGCTAAATGGTCATTTTGAAATAATTAGTAGCTTAATGGTCAGTATTCAAATGATAAGTAGCTGCTAAATGGTCATCATAGCTTTAAATGATCATTTTTCAAATAAGTAGCAGTTAAATGGTCAGTATTTAAATGATTAGTGACTAGTCACTATAAAATTTTTTTTTTCAAATGATTAGTAGCTAAACAAATTATTAGTAGATCTATTTTACTATTATTTAAATGATCATTGTTCAAATGATGAGCAGCTGCAAAATAATCATTTATATTCAAACGATTTATAGCTAAACAACCATAATCAAATGATAGGCCTAAGTAGTTAAATGGTTATTTTTTAAATAATTATTATTTCAAATACTAGGCAACGAAATTTGCAAAACAGGAGAATAATTATATTATTTTGATCATAACACCTGAATGGCGTAGAGACTGCCCATTAATGAGTTTCACAGCGTTATTAATTAACTAAAACAACAATTATAATAACTGAGCCGCGCCATGAGAAAACCAACATAGTGCGATTGAGACCAGCATGGATCCAGACCAGCCTGCGCATCCGCGCAGTCTGGTCAAGATTCATGCTGTTCGCTAACAGTTTCTCTAATTGCAATAGGCTTTGAAAGCGACCAGCATGGATCCTGACCAGACTGTGTGGACGCACTATGTTGGTGTTCTAATGGCGAGGCTCATATCATATTTTATGTAAAGACCACATACGAAGAAGAAAAAAAACAAGTACACTATTTTAGAAGACTCATTCGGTTGGAGGGTAAAAGTTCGAACCCTTCACACTACTGCTACCTGGCTGAAACAATCATTCATGGACTGGTTTCATCACAGGAGCCTGAAATTCTATCCAAAAGCCACGAAAAGTCTGTATATGAAAAAAGACCCCCCTTCTATATAATAAATTTTATTATATAGAAGGGGTGTCTTTTTTCATATACAGACTTTTCGTGGCTTTTATTATATAGAAGGGGGGTCTTTTTTCATATACAGACTTCTCGTGGCTTTTGGATAGAATTTCAGGTTCCTGTGGTTTCATATATGAGCACATGTGTACTAAAACTTAATCTACAGTCATGCAATGCACAATCTTATGTCTAAATAGACGAAAATAGACGAATTTTTTAAAATGTTATAAAATACTAAAATAGTGTGTACTTACCACTTAGTAAATAGTCCACTGCGGGTTTTAATTGACAGAATGCACGCTTATGCTTATGCAACAATATTATAGTGTAGTATTTTGCGGTTTATAACGTCACGTGTGTTATGAATGCATGCATTGGATAGCTGTACAATGTAGAAAATCCGCTACTCTGACGTCACAGCAGTTACGAGAGGCATCAAGCGGGGAATGAGCTAGAAAATAACCGCGCTGTTAAAACAGATTAAATTTCGGTCAAGTCTCACTGGTACTTTCAAATTTACTGAAATTGTCTTGTAGAGAATTATAAACCTAGATTGGAGAATGAAAGCATTTCCACGTTATTCTTTGCAAAACAAAAATGCTTTCATTCTAAAACGCTTTAATAGTCATGTTGACCCGAATCTTGCCCCGGTCATACCGAACAATTGGTTAAACCTTGGACGATGACCAACTCAAATAAAAGAAGTATTAATATGATCAATGTATTCAAGGTTTCCAGTCATCATGCAAAGGCCAAGTGGTTATATAAAAGGATGGTATATCATTTTTACAGAACTTAACTGGCATTTTATTTTTAGCAATGAGTCTCTTATTATGAAATCTGTTTGCTACTTTTATCATTTGTTGTCCCATCCCGAGCATATCTGGGTAGCTTAGTACTGTTCTTACGTTTGGCCTTGGCCGATATCAAAATTTGGATAACTCGGGTATCTATGCCGAAATATACTAGATAGACTTAATCCTGACGAAATGAGCATTTATTCTTTAACAGATACTAAAAAACGATGACGGCCGTAAAAACCAGAGTTGCCAATCAGCATTTTTTTTTGTGAATGAATATTGTTTGTTTTGTCCAATAAGTTCGCATAGTACTTATTGATTGTAGCGTCACGTGGCACAAGGCTATTTTTAGAATGAAAAGTGTTCTGGCTTGTATAGTGTGTTATAATATAGTATCGCGTGGGAAAATACTATTTAAAGTGCAACTTGAGCAGTTATGGCTAAGCGATCATCAGAATCCCTAAAAAAAACTCACGTAATGAGTACCACAACACTTAGTGTGACACCTTCTGTTCCCTTATGACTGCAGTACATTCAGAGTGTATCCCATAGTCAAATAAGGGAACGTTAAAAGAACTTTCGAGCTTTTGAAGAGTGTAGGATTGGCCGCAAAATGGTTTAATATTCGGATGGCACAGACACTGCGTGTCACACAGCAGTAAGCATGCAAACGTAGCTGTAATCTTTTTACCCCGCCTTCTTCGAAGAACAATAATTTACAGAAATGTGCTGCTCGGTCATCATCAAACTGTTTCAAAAAATGTCACCCTTTAGATCTACAGAAAATGTCACGCGCAAAATACACAGGCCCACAACTCATAGGTTAATGTCAAAGGCTTTAAGATGTGCTTATCGGCCGGTTTATAATGTGTTCGATCATAGCTATGCCATCAATACAACGAGCCAACAATGTTACGAGTAACCAGTTGACCTGTCACCTGCCAAATCAGTCAGTACCGCGGACAGCATCACAGTCTGCCAAGCATCAGTCACGAAATCTAACCCTTCCTTGAAAAAATAGCAACACATCTAGTCACGCAAAAACCCGGCCTGTTACTTGAAGGTCAAGGTCACACTTTGAGTCAGAGGGAGCAGGTGGAGTCAAATGTTTATATGGTAAGTTTGATATCTGATCTATAACTCTGCAATCCTTTAAGAGATTACAAAATTATTTGACACAAATATTACGCATAATGTAGACTAACCACGAGACTGATGATTAAGATATTTCTACATTTTTTCTCATTTTTCTAATTACATTTCATTGAAACTTTCTTAGAAGAATGATGTACAAATTGTCACTGTGATATTGAGTGAAGGATATAGCTGGCTCAATGCACTACATTGAATCATGAAAATGTAATCCAAAGATATAGCATAATCTAGAAGCTAGTGTAGCAATAATGAGGCATTTTGTCATGCACACAATGATTTTTTTTTTCAAAATTTTCATTTTATAAAGAAATAATTATTCAAATATTTTTGGCCTTTTCCAAAAATAAATGTCCAACTCGGATATCAATGTATACCCTCACTTGTACATCTAAGACTAAGGTCACGCTGTCCCGTACATGGAAACTCCACATGTCGCTCAACAGGACAAAACGAAAATATTGCAGGCACTGTTAGACTGAGCCTGTTTATGGACGGTAGTGGAAAAGGACGCTACTGTCAACGCCCTCTAGCCCCGGGTTGAGCAGAACTCAACATTAACACATGCTGCAAATACAAAAGGCAATTTAGAAGACATCCGCAGATGTGTTCATACGGCGGTGCACTTGGAACCTTCAATGATACACTCAGTCCATGGAATATGCCCAGGGAAAGCAAAAATACTAGCGTGTAATTCCATGAAAAGCGGCGTATGGTCCCCAGTTAAAATCAAAGCCCTGAAAGAACTGATAGCCAGAGCTTATTGGGCGATATTTCAACCGATACACCTGAAGAATTAACATTTCATTGTGCATAGACCGGTCATGATTTGAACAATGTTGGTAGCGGTCCGCTAGACAATGTAGTCCAAATAATAGGACGTTTCGGGACAGCGTGATAACTTTTGACTGTCGCTGTCTCCGTCACGTCCAAACTTGCATATTTCCGTTAGGAAATCCCAATGAAATCCGTTGGGAACGTTTTCTGGTACATGTACAAAATATTTGTAATTATTACATCTCTGGTAATGAATTTATGTTGACATTAAAGCATAAACTTGTCCCGCTGACATTTTATGAATGTATATTTTGTGTTTTGTTTCTGCAATTTAGTGCCATCGGCAGCCTGCTGTTTATTGAAACCGGTGTCAGGGTAGATATCTCCTCGCATCTGTCACATCATATTTTCGAAGATTTAAGCATCTTTTTAAAAAAAAAATGAATTAAATTCAACATATTTGAAGTTTCTACATGAATATTAATGTTTAATTTATTAAAGCAAGTAAGTCTAACCAGTATATTATGACTTTTTTAATTTTAATGTCTTCGTTTTCCTAACAGTAAAATGCAGATACGGGTAAGGCTTATTAGAAGGATGACAACTATAAAATATCAGATCATAAAATAAGTCATACCGATAAGCCAAATGAGTAAGGCTATAGACAATGCTACATGCCAAATATCTAAGCTCTGTACATTGTGGTTCAAGACAAAAAGATTTTTAAAGGGTTTCTCTATACAACTCTATGTAAAACTAAGTTTGTCCCAGGGTGGGGCCAATTTTAACCCTAACCCTAGAGCGGAGTGATTCCGAATGTGAATATATGAAGTTCATATTTATTCTAGAATCCGTTCGTTTCTGCTTTTTTGTTGTTGTTCAAAACAATAGCACTCAATTGCTCACACACTCACACAATACCAAGATTATAAACAAGGAGCTGCGTTCAATAAACGCTTGATGCCCCCGGTGGCATCCTTGTTGATACAAGGCAACCTAAGTCCAAAACGAGGTCAAGGTCAAACTGAGGTTAGGTGATGTTTGAAGATGAGGAATGGTCACAGGTTACATCTGTATTAGTATCAATTCATTCTTGTAAGCGGTATTGATGCTAGACGAAACGGTTCCTTTGGTTAACTGGCATCCTTGTCTATACAAAGCAACCTAAGTCCAAAACGAGGTCAAGGTCGAACTGAGGTTAGATGATGTTTGAAGATGAGGAATGGTCACAGGTTACATCTGTATTAGTATCAATTCATTCTTGTAAGCGGTATTTATGCTAGACAAAACGGTCCCATTTGGTTAACCAAGGGATGACCCATATAAAGCAACCTAAGTCCAAAATGAGGTCAAGGTCAAGGTCAAACTGAGGTCAGGTGATTTTTGAAGATGAGGAATGGTCACAGGTTACATCTGTATTAGTATCAATTTATTCTTGTAAGGGGTATTGATGCTAGACGAAATGGTCCCATTTGGTTAACCAGGATATGACCCATATAAAGCAACCTAAGTCCAAAATGAGGTCAAGGTCAAGGTCAAACTGAGGTCAGATGATGTCTGAAGATGAGGAATGGTCACAGGTTACATCTGCATTAGAATCAAGTCATTCTAGTAAGGGGTATTGATGCTAGACGAAACGGTCCCATTTGGTTAACCTCGTACGGACGAACGAACGGACGGACAGGACAATCACTATATGCCTCCCGCATCAGTAAATGCCGGGGGCATAAAAATAAATATGGGACTATTTTTTTACACGTGCAGAATATTTGTGTGATGCGGTCACATATAAATAGAAGGAAAACTCAAACAATGCGGGGTTGAAACTTGGTAGTTGATTTAGAGCTGTAGCCAGTACTTGTACATCATATTACAAGCTTACCCAAACATTCTAAGTTGAAAAACTGTGTCAGAGTTATGAAATTACTTATGCATTGAGCTGTAAATACATTATGACAAAAGACTTACGAAGAATTAGGAAGTTTTCGACGCAATTGTTTTCAAGAAACCTGCTGACATACAAAACTTTCAATAATTTTATGTTAAAATGGAGCATGATTTGACAAAATGTAAGCTGGAGTTCTGAAACCTGCCCACTGAGGTCAACTCATTATGCCAAGGATTTGTGTGGAATTTGAAAATATTTAGTTCAGTAGTTTTTTGAGAAATCTTCTTCCACGCAAATATGTTGAAAAGGGGCATACTTTTAGAAAAATGGAAGCGATAGTTATGAAACTAGCTTTGTATGACCATCTTTAGATGTCTGTTACATTGAACGCATTTTGTCAACAAGTTTCGAGAAAAAAAAACCTGCTTATATGCATCACTTTCACAAAACTTCTTTGTTGGAAAGGGCGTACTATTTACAAAATGTAAGCGAGAGTTATGTAACTTGCCATGTGACGCCCGCTCATAATACCAACGCCTGTTGTAGAATTTGAAATCTTTAACATGGCAGCTTCTGAGCAGTGAGCAAAATGTACGCTAGAGTTATGTTCTGTAAGGTCCTTTCAAGATGCCAATTAAGAATAAGATCAGATTTTGAGAAACCCGCAAAACTTTTGTCACGCGGAGTGACAATAAAAGTTCTACTACAAATATGTTTGAACACACTCAAATCGTCGAGCTAAAATTTAATAAAAATGGTGCCAGTTTTAGCTCAGAGTATATCTAAAACCTTGCTTGTTTATATCATATTCGTGGTACTGTACCTATACCTACCCATTTTATTGACTGTTAGCGGCCTTACTATCTAAAAGTGTTCGGTCATATTTAAGCAACATTTTACGGCATTTTTCAGTTTTAGTATATTATATTAGAGGCTTATTTAATGATAAAAAAGACCCATAACCAAAGTAAGCCCCCTATACTATAAGAAATGTATGTTTAATATCGTTTACGAAATTTTGTTCTAGTTTCACATTTGCATTTGACAGAAGCTGAGATATAAAAAAGTCTTATTCTAAAGGCCTTGTTTCAAAATGTGTGCAGCTTCCAAATTCATTTGTTTCCAATTAATCCTGGTTCATCATGCCGCAACAAAGATAAGTAAAAGGGGGTAATTACAATTTTACAAACATAATTACGACTTAATATGTTTTTGTCAACTATGATATTTGACACGCTAAAACAGCGTCCAATTAAGGCCATCGCTCGAAACAACGACAGAACGAAATCAAGATGTTGAGTACTCGAAATAACGAAACTGTGATGGTGAAAAGTCGAAACTCCAATGATGAAAAACACGAAACTACAATGTTCGAAAGCCGAAACAACGAACGTACGATGGTAATAATCGAAATTATTTCGTACTTTCATCATCGTTTTTTCGATTATTACCATCGTAGTTTCGTTATTTCGACTCCTCAACATCGCGGTTCGATATTTCGATTTTTCAAAATCGTTGTTTCGACTTTCCATCATTGTTTTTACCACCGTACTTTCGTCTTTTCACCATCCTAGTATAACGTTCCTGTAAAACATGCGCAAAGGATACAAAATCGACGAATACATTGAAATATACTTCCACGAGGTTACACGTACACAGAAATTATGTTGCTGCGCCTGTGAATCTTCGGGCTGGCCAAAGGTTAACTAGTGTTTATTTATACTGCTGAATTGTTATAAATAAAACACAAGTTACTCTTCTAATGTAATCATCCTTTCAATATTTTTAATCTTTTGCGCATGTGTAACAGGAATGCGATATACTGCGATAGTAAAATGTCAATGTTGAAAAGTCGAAACAACGATGCTGAAAAGACGGAAGTACGAACTAATTTCGACTTTTCACAGTCGTATATATAGTTTCATTGTTTCGACTCTTCAGTATATAGTAGTTCCGTATTTTCATCGTGTAAATAGGCAGCGATGGCCCCGAGCACCGTACAACTTTAATAAATAGATGTTACATTCATTTCATTACTTGGGCAAAGCGTACTTTTATTGAATTGTTAAGCAACCAGGATAGGAGTGATCAAAATCTGATTAACAACCTTCAAGGTTAACATGGAATTTATTAAGCAATATATTAGATAGATAGGTCCGAGTTTTCTTACTGACTTGAATAACTCTATCTATTTAAGCAAAGTATGTATTTAATCAATACATTAAGTTTAACCCTACAGTGTATCAAATCTTTCTCACGGTAGTCACCTAACTGCACCACTATTTCAACCGGGACTACTCTATAAATAAACTATGCGGGGCCCTTCACGGGAAAATATGTTTAACGTACTGATTCATTACCTTCTCTGGAAATTTCCATAGAAAAAAGATTATAACTGACTCAAAATTTGTCTAAAAATGCTTTTGTGCTCCCCTGTCCGTGTGTCTGTAGTGTGCGTGCGTGCGTGTGTGTGTGGTCGGAAATGAAGAGGTCGGCGTCCATGGTGGTATTCCGTACTAAGTCTTGCAACGTACAAACTAAAGTCTGCAGGCTTGGTTTGAAGCCCGTGAATGGATGGTAATGAAATGCAATTTATAGAGATGGTCTGAGGTTATAGAGCCTGCATATCACAGAAATTGCCAATTAAAAAGCAGGCACTATTTCCAATTATGGATGATTAAACAATACTCAAATGTAAATTATAAGCCGCCCAAACAGAAATGTTCCAGCTGACAAAAAATGCTGAACAATCTGAAGAGATCATTTGAAATACTACTTCAACTGTGTTTCTTCCAGCATAACTGGAAGTTGTTGCTGGAAGGTTGAGGGGTCATTAGTAAAATCTTACTATGAGACAAGGGTGTTAAATATAGTTAAAATAAGGACAAGAACATGTTAAAACAGCTAGGCTGTTAGTTAAGCACTGAAAGCTTGCACTAGCCTTGATGTTGTATGGGAGTTCGTTCCAATATCTGATTGTGCAAGGGAAGAAAGAGTTGATGTGAGACTGTGTTCATGAGAATGTTGTTTGGTGGTTATGGTCTACCATGACAATGCTATTAGAGATCATGTACAGCATGGTCAATGAAGCATTTATTCTAGGGTGTTCTAAGTCGGCCAATGATGTATCACTACCCTGGTATGAGTAGTCATTCATGACATATAGATTATCTGCAGCTCTTTCTATATTATCATGTGTAAAGAGATTTTGCCATGAGTGCCATACTGTGCTACTGTATTCCAAAAGTCAGGTCTCACACAGGTCTAGTATGCTTTTTCTTTTGTACTTTTGTTACTAGTATGTAGTAGATCTACATTCCTTTTTATAAATCTAAGGATATTACGCACTTTTGATGTTACATTACCAACAATATGCTTAGCAACAGCTCAAATTGAAAGTATGAGTAGACGGCACACAGTACGGAACATGTGCATTGCACGCCTGATCATCACAGTGAAAAAAGTGTGTATTCTCATTAGTGGGTACTGAGATATCAGCTTACAAAAATTTTACCAAAAATTGCAGAGATGGAAAAGGGGCATAATTTTATGAAAAAGCAAACTAGAGTTATTGAACTTCAGCAGTGCAATTTAAGTCAGTTCATCATAGTGAACACGCGCAAAGTTTCAATCCATTCCCACAACTGGTTACTGAGCTGACATACAAAAAGTTAACCAAATATGGACGCTGACGCAGACTCATAGGCAAGTCCAATATAGCTCTGG
This sequence comes from Mercenaria mercenaria, assembly GCF_021730395.1. Lineage (NCBI taxonomy): Eukaryota > Metazoa > Mollusca > Bivalvia > Venerida > Veneridae > Mercenaria > Mercenaria mercenaria. Next base: position 39,835,741 of record NC_069377.1, on the reverse strand, counting down.
CTCAAAGACGGCAAGCTGAACAAACTTGCGAGAGACCCATGCAAGGATGCTACTAAACAAGTTTTGTGTGTCAACTGGTAGATGTTTAAACTAGAATTGTGTCCACTGGACACGGACGCCCCTACAAAGTGTGCCATCCTTTAAATAACAAAGTTTTTATTAAAGACCATCTTCATAATGAAGGATGTTCCACTAAAGGTTTGAAGAAAATTGTATTCAGATAAGGTTGTGCATCTGAGCAACTTTGAATCCATTCCTTCAAAATGTGTATGAGGAATTGAACACACCAAATTTCTTCACTATGGCCTATTTTGTGAAATTAAGGAAGGGTTATAATTCTAGAAAAAATAGCTACAGAAAAAAGTCAATTATTTATGGTCATCTTAACTGAATGAAGGACCTCCATCTCTGATGAGGAGTTGGACACACAAAATTTTTCTCTATATTCTTTATAGCAAAACTATCAAAGGACCATAACTGGGGTAAAAATAATCACAGAAAAAATCCTTCATTTAAGGTCATCTGCACATCAAGCTTGTTCATCAGTGAAAGTTTGAAGCAAATCAGGCTAACAGTGTGGGAGAAGTTGGACATACAAGTTTTTTCTCTATATTCTATATAGCAAAACTATCAAAGGGCCATAATTTGTGATAAAAATAGCCACAGAAAAAATTCCTTCTTTAATGGTCATCTGTACATCAAGATTGTTCATCTGTGAAAGTTTGAAGCAAATCAGGCTAGATATATACACGAGATTTCAGGATGTTCGTACATGGAACACAATTCATCATGCCCTTAATGTATATTTTTGACTAAGTCAAGGGCCATAACTCTGCTCTTGCTGAGTGATCTGTAAAACAAACATAAAACTAAAGTCCACAAATTCACATACTGAATAATATTCTTACATGGTTTCGTGACAAGGAGAAATATTTTTTAAATAATATTTTACAACACTAAGTAACTTTCTAGCACTTCATGTGTATTTTTCACAGTCAATGACGATAACTCTAGTCTAGTTCAATTAAATCCATAATAGAACACCAGGCACAACCTAACATGCTGTGACACTATATAGATATCATATGGCAGTGTGTATGACAATGTCAATGTCACACACACTGCCATATGATATTCATTTTATGATACCAAACAAAATTTAGTACATAAAAATGTTTAAAATTTTTTTAAGTTATTTAATGTAACAGTTTCATCTTTAGTGCGGTAATCACCTGTGTACACATTGAATAGTGACGTCACTACTGTAAGTGTACAAGCAAGGCAATCATACGGCTAAAAAATTGAAGCAGTTAATTGCCCTTATATGACATTCAAAATATCAGCACGGTCACATGACCTGACAGTCACTTACGCTTGGCCACGTGTCAAAAAGGTTGAAAATGTTTTTGACAGTCGAAATATCTCTTTCCCGGGTAATGGAATATTATCAATGTAGGCAAAAGAGAGGCATAATAAAAACTTATATGCCCTTTATGCATATTTTTCACTTAATCAAGGACCATAACTCTGGTCTAACAGACAAAATAACAAGAGCACCGCCTTGCAGGTGCTGACGCTCATCTGATTTTTTTTGTATAATAGAAATATTGTCCTACCCATGATTTTCTAAGCTTAAAAAGGGCCATCATTTTTGCAAAAAGCAGGATAGAGTTATGTTTCTTGATGTACAGTGTCCACTTATGATGGTGAAAAACTGTTGCAAGTTTTAAAGCAATAGCTTTGATAGTTTATGAGAAAAGTTGACTTAAACATAATACTCAACCAAGAAAATGATTTTCTAAGTCCAAAAGGGGCAATAATTATTGCAAAAAGCAGGATGGAGTTATGTTGCTTGCTGTACAGGGTCAGCTTATGATGGTGAACAAGTGTTGCAAGTTTCAAAGCAATAGCTTTGATAGTTTAAGAGAAAAAGTTGACCTAAACATAAAACTTAACCAAGAAATCTGATATTATCTAAGTCTAAAAGGGGCCATAAGTCTTGCAAAAAGCAGGATGGAGTTATGTTTCTTGCTGTACAGGGTCAGCTTATGATGGTGAACAAGTGTTGCAAGTTTTAAAGCAATAGCTTTGATAGTTTAGGATAAAAGCTGACCTAAACATAAAACTTAACCAAGAAAACTGATTTTCTAAGTCCAAAAGGGGCAATAATTCTTGCAAAAAGCAAGATGGAGTTATGTTTCTTGATGTACAGGGTCTGCTTATGATGGTGAACAAGTATTCCAAGTTTCAAAGCAACAGCTTTGATAGTTTTGGAGAAAAGTTGACCTAAACATAAAACTTAACCAAGAAATCTGATATTTTCTAAGTACAAAAGGGGCCATAAATCTTGCAAAAAGCAAGATGGAGTTATGTTTCTTGCTATACAGGGTCAGCTTATGATGGTGAACAAGTATTCCAAGTTTTAAAGCAATAGCTTTGATAGTTTAGGAGAAAAGCTGACCTAAACATAAAACTTAGCCAGGCAACACAGACGCCGACGCCGACAACCGCTCAAGTGATGACAATAACTCATCATTTTTTTTCAAAAAATCAGATGAGCTAAAAACAAATCAGATGCACAACTTTGCATTCTGATTAATATTCCTATCATGTTTCACAACCCTAGGTAAAATACGTGTGACACAAACTACCAAGTATTATGCTCTTTTATGCATATTTTTGACTAAGTAAAGAGTCGTAACTCTAAACTGGCTGAATGTAATCTCTAACAAAACCCCAAGTGCACAACTTTACATACCAAATAATATTCCTGAAATGTTACATAATCATAGGTCAAATACTCTCGAGATACATGCTACACAAACTTTTAGGCCCTTTTTATGAATACTTCTGATAGATTCATGGGCCATAACTCTGGTCTAGCTGTGTACAACTTCAAATGCTGAATAACAATCATGTGAGGTTTGATGACACGGAGTCAAACACTTTTTGAGATATGCACCACACAAATTCAAATGAACAGAAGGACAAGAGCAACTCTTAAGACTTAGTGCCAGTCCCAAATATTTGGGGGGCACAAGAACAATAAATAAATATTATGTAAATGCTTAATTTTAGTCTAGGTTGCTAAAATTAATGTAAATTTTTTTAAATAATATTTACTCAATCAATTAACCCTTAGCCTGCTGCAGGCGAATTTAACAGCCTTTGCAAACAGCTTGGAACCAGATCAGACGCCGATTAAATCGGCGTCTGATCAGGTTCCAAGCTGTTTGCTACTCTGACAATATTTCTTCCAATTTTGGAGCAAACTGAATGAACTTTACTATTTGAGCAGATGACATTTCCAGCAGACGACAATTTATCTAGCATACTAAGGGTTAAAGAACACAAAATTAAATCAGCATTTTAAGTAAATGTAACATATAACTATCATACATATAAAACAAGAGTAAATACAATGAATAATATAAATTTAAGCAAAATTACAGATCATTATTGTTGATATGCTCGCTAACAACTTCCTGTAAAATAATTTAATTTTGTGGGCATTACATTTCGTGGTTTTGGTCGAGATGGCATTTTCCTGGGGATATAAATTTGTGGATTTCAACTTTTGAACATAGAATGAATGGGAATTTTACTTGTTCGTTGGGAATAAATTTCATGGAATGACTCAACCACGAAATCCACGAAAATTAGTCCCCCTCGAATATTAATGATTCACAGAATCACTACAAATTCTAAGGTTATTATCACAATGAAATAAGAACACTGCAAAACAAGACAACATAAATCAAAGTTGTAAATCCTTGCCTGGTAAACTACAGAGCTACCTCTAAATAAAAGAACATCAAACAAAGGTTAGTGTCATCATAGTTTTTGCATTTTTACAAGCAGTGTATCGAATATCAAAAATCGGGGAATGGTAGGCGGTACAGATATGATTTAACTTTACAGAGAACTTTAAGTTTGCTAATTCATTCTTAATTTGTGGTCGTGGTGATGTTTACCAACAAGCTGATTTAGCAGTAAATTCGGCAATTTCGTCATGAAAGCACTTTCATTGTCATTTTAACTAATATTCTGAAGCAAACGAAGTAGGCGTGAGATAGCTGTAAAATAAACAATGCATTTGGAAATAAAATATGTACCGAAAATGGTTCGGGAGTAAAATTATTCACTTTTTATTGTGAGAGATAGCTTTGTCCTGAAGGAGATAGTCATGTCGCTAAGGAGATAGCTCTGTGTTGCATTAACAGTTTTGCGCAGTGTTGAATGTATCTGGATAGTAGTTATGTCCACTTACGAGATACAATTCAATTATCTCATCTTTATATCTATACATCATTTGTATAAAAGATATTGAATATTTTCTTATTTTTATTTTGCTTGTTTTTTATTTAGTGCCGTTTTAACAAGTACTTCTGGATTCAGCACCAGTACTAACTTGTTCTCAGCAACTAACTATAAAGTCCTCTTACAGGCACATTGTAAAATAGTCAGGGGGTTCAAACTCAAAGCCCATGATCAATAGATCTGCACTTTCACTATTGATATAAGCGAGCGAGCTATATTTTTTTTACAATTGGCATGTGCTACTTTTTCTATAAAAAAGATAAATTCAGTTAGAGAAAAATTGATGCGTCAAATTATCTTGTGAAAAGCAAGGGTTGCCTATAACTTTAGTGAAAGTGGCTCTGATACTTGTTTACACTACCTATTACACTATGTAATATTCAGATATGATTTTACAAGGCTTGTAAAATCATATCTGAATATAATGATACCATATTAACTGCTTTTCGTTGAGGACACGACCAGTTTGTTTGTACGTACCGGTAAATAAAATATACTTTCTACAAATATCAGAGTCGCTGTGACTTCATCATTGTACGAGCACGTTCAAATGCACTAATGAATCTAAAATCTGGAAGTTTTAAAAAGTCATGCTGACTTATACGGAAGCATGGAGGGGACATCAGATTTTTTTATTTTAATTTATGTCGTGGCCATGAGTTATAACTAAGAAAAAAACGAAAAACAAAGTGTTATCTCGTGGCCACGAGATAAAACTAAGAAAAAAACAAAAAACAATTTCTTAATTCGTGGCAATGAAATAAAACTAAGAAAAAAACAAACAAGAGCTGTCCATAAGACAGCCAAGCTCGACTATTCGAAATATTGTCACAGAAGCAGGAAATTATTACCCAAAATGTTAAATATCGAAAGAGTTTTAAGTTCGAAACGGGACATAATTTGACCAAAATGCATATCAGAGTTATGGGACTTGATGCTATCAACTAGTTTAATAACCCCGAAGAAACATGTTAAGTTTCAATTCCATATCTGCATTAGTTTTGGAGATAGTATCTTGCATGTAAAACTTTAACCAGAATTTTCTAAGTCCAAAAGGGGGCATAATTTGTTCAAAATACATGTTAAGAGTTATGGAACTTGACCCAGTGAGGTTGGTAACTGACCTAGAAAAAGAATAAATAAGTTTCAAAGCTATATGCCTTTTGGTAATAGCTGTATGTACTTCCACGCAAAACTTTAACCAGGATTTTCTAAGTCCAAAAGGGGGCATAATTTGCCCAAAATACATGTCAGAGTTATGGGACTTGATTCTATCAACTAGTTTTATAACCCCGAAGACACATGTGACGTTTCAATTTAATATCTGCATTAGTTTTGGAGATAGTAACTTGCATGTAAAACTTCAACCAGGATTTTCTAAGTCCAAAAGGGGGCATAATTTGCTCAAAATACATGTCAGAGTTATGGGACTTGACCCAATGAGGTAGTTAATTGATCTAGAAAAAGAAAAAATAAGTTTCAAATCAATATGCTTTATAGTAATAGCTGTATGTACTTGCAAGCAAAACTTTAACCAGAATTTTCTAAGTCCAAAAGGGTGCATAATTTGGCCAAAATACATGTCAGAGTTAAGGGACTTGACCCAGTGAGGTAGGTAATTGATCTAGAAAAAGAAAAAATAAGTTTCAAATCTATATGCCTTTTAGTAATAGTTGTATGTACTTGCACGCAAAACTTTAACCAAAATTTTCTATGTACAAAAGGGGGCATACTTTGGCCAAAATGAAGGTCAGAGTTATGAGACTTGGTGCTATCAACTAGTTTTATAACCCCGAAGACACATGTGAAGTTTCAATTCAATATCTGCATTAGTTTTGGAGATAGTAACTTGCATGTAAAACTTTAACTAGAATTTTCTAAGTCCAAAAAGGGGGCATAATTTGCTCAAAATACATGTTAGAGTTATGGAACATGACCCAGTGAGGTTGGTAATTGACCTAGAAAAAGAATAAATAAGTTTCAAAGCTATATGCCTTTAAATGATAGCTGTATGTACTTGCATGCAAAAACTTAACCAAGGTGTGACGCCGACGCCAGGGTGAGTAGAATAGCTAGACTATTCTTCGAATAGTCGAGCTAAAAACGATTTTTTTGTCAATTCATGGCCACGAAATATATCTAAGAAAACAACAAAAAATAAAAAAATTTTTTGCTAATACACTGCCACGAAATATAAGTAAGAAAAAAACAAAACAAAAAACTTTTTTTTTTTGCTAATTTGTGGCCACGAAATATAACTAAGAAAAAAAAACATTTTTTTTTACTAATTCGTGGCCACGAAATATAAGTAAGAAAAAAACGAAAAACAATTTTTGCTAATTCATGGCCACGATATATAACCAAGAAAAAAACGAAAACCGATTTTATGCATGTGCTCTGCACATTGTCTCATTGACACCTATCTAAGTGCCAAGTTGAAAGTCAACAAGTTAAATGGTGCGCAGATGGACAGACACATGGGACATTGCATACTGTGTTATATCATTTGTATTATTAACATGCATATAAAAAGAGAAAATTAAGCAATCTACAATACAATGAAAATATTTTAAAAGAAACTGAAAATATCTCAAATCTGAACTGTTCATCATGTTCCCAAACAACTTTAAAATGCAAGCAAGAACTTATTAGTTTAATGTTCTTGCTTTGATAGAGTCTAAAAGTATGTGCCATGGAAACTTAAACTTGAACATTATCAAAAATAACAGCAATTCTAAATAAAAAATATCTAAACAAGAATTTGTAACAGAGTTACCAACGTCCTCCACCATTTTTCACAAAACATACTGCATCTTCTAAATAATAGGGCAAGATACTAACAATGCAAGTAAGTCATAACTATAAAGCATGTCATTCATGAAGGCATTATGAAGTTTAAATATCTGTATTTTCTACTGTTTGTCAATGCAGAGCTGCACTACACAGGGTTTTTTCTAAGCTGTTTTGGGAACAGAGCCTATATCCCCAAATTTGGGAACTTTGACGCATAAATGTTCCAAATTGGGAAAATTTAGTCCCATAGGATATAGTAAGGACAATTTTCAATTCCCCAATCTAATTCCTTCTTTATTCAATGTAAAAATCCTCGGTTACAGGGAACTCGGTTATAAGGAATACTCGGTTATAAGGAACACTTTGTCCAGTCCCAAAGTACAAAATTCAATGGAAAACTCCTCGGTCATAGCGAACAGACATAGAGTATAAAAATTACTGAAAACCGAAAATAAACAGAATCACGGATGACGTCAGAGTAACATTGGCACTTTCACGCGCTTTTATAAACATGAATAAACACAAATATTTCATTTCTATGATCTTTAGTTTGTTAATTCATGGATACGATAAAAAGAAAATATATAATATCATCAAATTACCAAATACTAGACAATAGTAGACTTATATTCTCAAGATTATGTCCGAGAGCTACATGTATTAGATATTTCATGTTAACAATAGTGAACGAAATTCAGTCACAGTCATATCCTAAATAAATGTGCTAATCACACACGATTAACAATGGCAATCAGTTCAGTTTACCAAATTTCCAATTATAAAAATTATAGCAGGTGCTAAAATGGACAATAGCAAAATATAGGTATAATTTACACTTTAATCCATATGTATGGTGCCGTTTTCTAGTCGTAATACACTGTAAGTCATAAACACCCTACTTTTAGATTTTAATGGGTAGTCTAATTTAATATTTTTGTAATAAAAAAATTAACATTTGTTTTATATTAGTATTGATGTCTATTCACATAACATGTGGTCAAGCAAGGTAAGGGGAGTAACTGCAACATATCTGATAGTTATCATGTCTCTAAAAAGAAGATAGAAATAACCGACAAAAATTACAATCATTCTTACCGACGAACATTTTGGCTTGTTTCGGGTTTAACGCCGCGTTTCAACACTATTTCAGTCATATAAATTCTGATAGTTTACCCAACCATCTCTCCAGGAAAGGGCTGGTACTAGAAATGAAACTTTCTCACATGAGGATTCAAGGTCGGCCCGGAGTGTGAACCCACAGCCCTTATCAAACATCAGTCAAATAGTGTTCGCTATACAAATTGTGTTAATTATACAAACCTCGGTTACAAGGAACTAGTTTGCTATACGGATATAAGGAACCTCGGTTATAAGGAACAATTTTTAGAGGTCCCAAGCTGTTCCTTATAAGCGAGGTTTACTGTACTTCCATTACAAAATTGTCCATAATTTGGTCAATGTTTGTGCAATTTTAATGAAACTTTTTTCAGAATGTAGATTAGGAATTTTTGCACTAGTTTTGGGAAAAATACATATTTTTGGCACTGGGAATATAGCCAAATAACGGCTATAAAAAAACGGCCGAAAAATAAAACCTGCTACATATTAACCCATAGTAATGCTGCATTTACCTATATATACCATTAGGTTATAACTTGCGCCTGGGTCTACAATTGTTAACAGTTTTTTAAATCTATCAACACCAATCATAATTTCATTTTTAAATTAGTGAGAAAACTCATATAAAAACACATGTATTGGAGGTAATTTCATGAAAAAACAAGAGCACCGCCTTGCGGGTGCTGACGCTCATCTGATTTTTTTTGTGTGATAGAAATATTGTCCTACCCGTGATTTTCTAAGTCTAAAAAGGGCCATCATTCTTGCAAAAAGCAGGATAGAGTTATGTTTTTTGATGTACAGTGTCCACTTATGATGGTGAAAAACTGTTGAAAGTTTTAAAGCAATAGCTTTGATAGTTTATGAGAAAAGTTGACTTAAACATAATACTCAACCAAGAAAATGATTTTCTAAGTCCAAAAGGGGCAATAATTATTGCAAAAATCAGGATGGAGTTACGCTGCTTGCTGTACAGGGTCAGCTTATGATGGTGAACAAGTGTTGCAAGTTTCAAAGCAATAGCTTTGATAGTTTAAGAGAAAAAGTTGACCTAAACATAAAACTTAACCAAGAAATCTGATATTTTCTAAGTCCAAAAGGGGCCATAAATCTTGCAAAAAGCAGGATGGAGTTATGTTTCTTGCTGTACAGGGTCAACTTATGATGGTGAACAAGTGCTGCAAGTTTTAAAGCAATAGCTTTGATAGTTTAGGATAAAAGCTGACCTAAACATAAAACTTAACCAAGAAAACTGATTTTCTAAGTCCAAAAGGGGCAATAAATCTTGCAAAAAGCAAGATGGAGTTATGTTTCTTGCTGTACAGGGTCAGCTTATGATGGTGAACAAGTATTCCAAGTTTCAAAGCAATAGCTTTGACAGTTTGGGAGAAAAGTTGACCTAAACATAAAACTTAACCAAGAAATCTGATATTTTCTAAGTACAAAAGGGGCCATAAATCTTGCAAAAAGCAAGATGGAGTTATGTTTCTTGCTATACAGGGTCAGCTTATGATGGTGAACAAGTATTCCAAGTTTCAAAGCAATAGCTTTGATAGTTTAGGAGAAAAGCTGACCTAAACATAAAACTTAACCAGGCAACGCCGACGCAGACGCCGACGCCGACGCCGACGCCGACGCCGACAACCGCTCAAGTGATGACAATAACTCATCATTTTTTTTCAAAAAATCAGATGAGCTAAAAAGAAAGTTAACTTGGGTGCCTGTGACCTTGACCTTTGCACATGACACAATGTCTTGTAATGGTGAATATTTATGCCAAGTTATTTGCATATACAACCATGCATAAAAATGTTACAGACAAGACAAAAAAATACCAAAAATGTCTAAAGGTGACCTTGACCTTAAAACTAGGGATCTGGGTCTGCATATAAACTTAGAAGAGAGCTAGCAAAATTTCAGGATAAGAACATTAGTATAAAGATATATAGCTGCAGAGAGGATGCTAGTCTTCTGTATTTTAGTTCAACGGAAGAACCTCATTCCACCCCTAAGAGAAGCTCAACTCCATCAAAAACCAAACCTAAGAATGCCCGAGAAACTGACACAAAACATGTCGAAAACATAACTGAATCCGCTGATGTCTAGAAAAAGAAAAACAACCGAAGGAACATGGAAACAAATCCCGGCAGTAACAAAATAGGAAGAAGCAAAAATTCATCACTGGAACTTCAAATTCAAACTAGAAGATGCTTTTGTACAAAAGCGCATGTCTCCCCCAATGCATAGTTGTATAGGTAGGAAATCAATAGGGGACAGGAGCGAAATATATTATATGCCCCAACGGTAATGTAATGTTTATGAATTCAACATTTTTGTAACTCACAAAAACTTCATGAAAATCATTCTTATAATACTGGTAATATACAGCTATACTACAAGCTTTCAAGTGGACAATTTAGGCCCTTCCCGAATAAATGTATTTTCACAACTTCATCTGCTTATTCAACTTATTCTGTCAATCTCTTTTCAGCATAGTTTTAAGAATATAGATGAATAACTATCTTACACTGTAGAAACAAAATGTGATTGAAATTTACCTAAATACACTGATTTATATACATACTGCTACATTCATTCAATAAAATTTTAGACATTAAACACATCCTCTTGGCCTAATATATGTCACTGTCAATTTGAAACTAAAATCTTGTATATCTCATATTTTTCATTCAAATCATGTATAATTACCATCATGGAAATACAAAAGAATACAGTTATTTTGTGGCGCGTCTTAACGGATATTTTCCAAATGATTAAAGAAAAGCCATAAACAGGAAAGTAGGACAAAATGACCACCCATGTCAGTCTAAGAAAATACAAAATAAATCATTTGTTTCTCTGCACATGCTTTGACTTCAAGGGAATATTGCATGGCAATCGTAATGTTTAGTAGTATATTTCAAAATGTGTAGTCTTTTTTTAAGATTTATGTTTTTTTATTTGTCTTTATTTGGCACCTTTAAATACTATGCTCCTGTCAGAATGACATTATTTACCTTTTTCTGATTTTTTAACAAATACATATATTTTATGTTATTAGATTTGATAAATCATATTTACAAAGGGAAACAACTTGATTTTTCGTTCATTTAACATTACTACTCCAGTTAATTCCCTTCTGATAATAAGCCAGTAACAAGGGAGACCACTTGTGACCTTGAATCCACCAATTTTTCTGAAACAACATGTCCCAATCCATAAGGAAAGGGCTATTTCAGTGATAACTGGTCACGAGTTTTAGGAAATAGACACTTTATCAACTACCTAATGCATCATTCAGCTCTATCAATCCAGGTATTATGTCGCACTACCATCAGTTGACTGAGATGTGCCTTCAGTTTCGTCTTCTTTCACAGTTTCCTGAGAATTATTACGACCAGAATCATTCTGAAAAATGACCGACTTAATTGAATATATATTAAACGCTGACCCGTAAGTATCACCATATGATAAGTTCAAGGCTTTGGAGCATCCGTTTTCAAAATTATTAGATATTGTATGTCTTTTCCATTCATGATACTTAATCCTATGTGAAGCAACTTTCAATTGTAGTACAATATCAAACTGCCCTTCTTGTTTTACAAGTTTAACAGGATTTCTCAACTGGACTGAAAACTCATTGTTATATTCATTAAATTCCACTATTTTTACAAATTTTTCACTTGTCTTTAACTCCTTGTATGACACTTCAAATTTTCCTTCAAATTCAACATGTTTATTAGGCTTTACACCGCAACAATTTCTGCAGCTTGACGTACAGTATCGACATCCTGGGAGAACTTCAATCTTACTTGTATCAATCGTAAAGCTAAGGATTGTCAAAGTTTTCTCCACTGACCCAAAAAGTTTAGTTTCAATCTGGTAATTCCCTTCTGACTTGCCCAATCTTTTTTCGACTAACTGAACTTCGTCAATTCTTGGGTATCGCAACTGGTTACTATTGGGTAGCATACTAGCATCTCCACCACCTGCTATGTAACTAAGGATGCGCTCATGCTCTTCAAAATTATAGTAACCTTTCAAAAACGTGCTTTCACTAAATTCCTTCACAGACATTATTGGCACACGTAGCTGGTAAAACACATCTTTTAACATTTCCCTTACAGTTTTGCCATCTTTTGGCAAACTTTTGATATCACACTGAGCCTCCGCCCATTTTACAGCCAATTCAAATATTTTTTTCTCATTTGCGTCAAATGTGTTTCCTTTAAGAATAAGAAACAAACAATCCTGAGGAAGCGTAAGAAAACTGTCGCATCCTAAAATCTTATCAGCATTGTCATCAATAAACTTCAGTGTTTTATCCTCGTAAGTTTTTTCTTTATAAAATAATGCCATCTGAAGTAGATCTAAGGCTGTATTGACAGTAATGTTTTGTATCATGTATTTGAAGCAGTATTCCACGAGGCCTGTTACTTGATACATGTGTGCATTCTGCAAAACAAGAGGAGCCGTAGATTCTGTCAGATTTGCCATGTCTGTGTACAAATACCTGAAAATATCCAACAAGGTGTAATTAATCCTAAATGTTATATTACACATTCTATGCTTGTGTTCGGCCATACCTCCCACAGTTTCACCGATCTAAATAATATTCATACAAGGATCCTTTAGAAGCATTGACAGCAACCATGAAAAATAACAGTAGTTTACGTTTGGTAAAATCTAAACATGATGAAATATACTAAAGCAGAATGAAATTGTAAAAAAAAAAACATTGAATGGACTTAATAATCCAAAATGATCAATTTAGACAATTATAGTCAACATTTTCACTACATCTTGTCTTGAATCTTGCACTGAATTATAAGAATTTATCAAATGGTGCAAAAAAGGAAAACAGGGAAGGGGATAGATTTTTCAATCAAGAAAATTAATGTCTGACCTATTTCTAATTGCTTTGTATGAAGTCAATGCAGTAATGTTTTAAAAAATGCAATAAACAATCAAGCCTTAACCCTTACCCTGCTTAATTTCTATAATGAACTTGTCCATCTTTCAATCTGGACATTACCATTAACTGTTAAAAGGGGTGCTTACTTGATACTGACTGAACGGCAAACAGTGCAGACCATGATCAGACCTAGTTTTATAACCCCAAAGACACATGAATGTGAATTTCAATTATCTGCATTAGTTTTGAAGACAAAATTCATAAGATACTATTACAACCACTCACTAATGAAGTCCTATCAAAACTACAGCTATCAATGAAGGAGACTGATACCCAAAATACTACTTTGAAACAGGGAAACTAAAATGTTGTGATCATGACATCTGACCTTCAAGTATGACCTTGACCTTGGACCTAGTGACCTGGGTTGTGCACTCTGCATGCTGTCTTAATGAGGCTAACAGAATCTGATGATGCTAGTTTTATGAAAATCCTTCCAGAGGTTAAGAAGATATGAACTGGACACACATTTAAGCTATAGATTTGATCTTTGACCTTGATGTATTATCTTGCCCTTGGCCATACCGTTGGCCCTAGTGACTTGGGCTTTCAACTCAGCATATTATCTGGATAAGATTTATAGTTGATGTTAGTTTTATGAATATTATTCTAGAAGTTTAGAAAGCATGGCATGGACATGAATTAATGCTAACTGATTTTTGACCCCTGTAACCTTGACCTCTGACTTAGTGACCAAGGTCATGTGCCATGTATTTCGCCTTCATAAAATGAATGATTAAATTTCGAGGGCTGAGCGCGAAACTAATGTAACTGTATATGAATAAAGAACAAGATACAATAGTTTCGCGCTCAGCCCAAGTAATGCCAGTTTTATGAAAATCATCAAATTTGATAAGAAGATAATGGAGTGCTAAATTACAGACAGACATGTGTGTCAGACTCCAATATAGCCCCAATATACTTTGTATCTAGGGGTATAATCAGAGTCCATGTTATGTACATTGTAAAAAAAGAATCCAAGATCTTAGATGCTTTAAAGATGATCATGAACAAAATCTACATTCTGCATGGCTTTTTGCAACTACTCTTTTTTGTAAGTGTTGTTTGTTTGTTGGGTTTAACTCCGCACTGACGCAATTCAGGTCATATGGAGACTTTCCAGCTTTGACGGTGGAGGAAGGCCCAAGGTGCCCCTCCATGCATTATTCATCACAGGTGGGCACCTGGGTAGAACCAACAATCTTCCGTAAGCCAGACGGTTGTCTTCCTCACATGAAGAATTTAATGCCCCAAGTGAGGCTCAAACCCACATCGGTGAGGGGCAAGTGATTTGAAGTCAGCAAGCTTAACCACTTGGCCACGGAGGCCCCTAGTTTATTAGTTATGGGCTGATTAATCACAGCATCGCTGAACATAAATAAATATTTTATGATGTGATACATCAACAAAACTTCATTGTTGACCAATCTTTAAGTCCTATCAATACCCACAAATTTATACTAATCTAAGTGCTTTATAACATTCTGGCAGTCAAAATTCCTGCTGTGAACTAATTATGTGTATGTAAAATGATTTTATATATTAATATTATTATTATGCCTCATTTGTGGTAAAAACCATAACTGGGCATTATGGTTAATATCAGTGGAATTCTTCAATTCTTCTATTGCTCTAAGGTCACCTTTTTGATCTTCTTTTGGCCACTGTTCCTGTATCATTCTGATTTTTTATCATTATTAGTTACTGTAAAATCATTTAATTTCATGGGCATGAAATTTCGTGGTTTTGGTCAAAACGGCAATTTCGTGAGGATATGAATTTGTGGATTTCAACTTTTGAACATAAAATGAATGGGAATTTACTTGTTCGTTGGGATTAAATTTTGTGGATTGACTCAACCAAGAAATCCACGAAAATTAGTCCGCCACGAATATTATTGATTTCACAGTATTTAATCAACGGTTAGGCTATTTTTGTACTGATTAATCAGGGTAGAAATTTTGACCAATTCCGAACACTAGTAATATTCATTACAGGTTGTCCTTGTACATTTGTATAGATCTCCAATGTCCCTCATTTTACAGGTATACATTCTTGTAATTTATCATATCCGACAGACATCATCCTAACAGCTAATTCTGCTATAATAAATGACAGGTTTGTGTTTTGGCTTCAATTATAATCTAATACAGAGTGTGAGAATATTTGTAAATAGTGACATTGTTCATCCAGTTACTTTCCATTCATATTAACTTTAATAGCAAAAAGTTGAGATACATACTGTTATATTAAAATAGCAAGCAGAAACCTCTTTTGTTTCCCAATAGTAAAGTATACATTTTACTGCAAACCTTTTGCAAAGGAAGACATCACATTTTTCAACCAAACTGTGAAACATTCTCAAGAAGTTTAAATGAAAATGAAATTTTAGAAAATCTTACATGAGAAATAACTCAAATATCTCCGAGTCTATTTCTTCCATCTTTAGTGGATATGTCTCACTAGCGCAGGGACCATAGAACATTGCTTCAAAAACAGGGCTCCTTGCTGCCAGGATGACTTTATGTGCATGTATACAAGCTTCAATGTCATCTGGATCCTGATCTCGACATTTAAAGCTGACATCAGTCCATCGCTTGTCGGTCAAGATGGTACCCATACATTGTAGAGCAGTCTTCCCTAGTTGCCAGTGCTCCAGAACCATGCTTCTTTTTGTCAGCACCCTGAACAGCTGTTGTTTTTTTTTTAAATCTCTGAAATGGAAATTCAATATTTAAACTAAAGTCTAATAACCTAGGGATTCTATTAATCATGAAGACAAACTGTGAATAAATGCATGCAGGTCCATGAATTAATTCTGGACACATAAATGTACATCATAGATAAATGTGTACATCCTAAAAATGCCCCACAAAAGTAGAATAAGATCAATCAATCAAAAATGGCATTTTTTAACTATTAATGTACAAATATTTAATGATCTGTAATTAGGCAGAACTCTGAAGAATTTACAAGTCTCATTTTAATGGACAATAATTATTATTATGATTAAAAGTATTAAATTTTATGAATCCCTGTCGCTACACAGTGAAACAAGAGCTGTGCGCTACACTATTGGGTGATTTGACAGTAAAATGAATTTATGTCTCAATAAGAGACCTCTACTTTAAAAGGAAGATACAGCAAGATAAAAAATTATATCCAGAAAGCGAAGATTGCCAAAAAACTTTAAGTATGAAAGGGGCATAATTCTATCAAAAATACAATTAGAGTTGTGGGGATTGTAACCACACATGCAGATGATGATTATAAAGAAACATTTTTAATTTCAAGTCATTATCTTTTAAAGTACCAAAGATATGTCTATAAACGAAGCTTTCAAAAAACATTAACAAGAAAATAATTCCAAGTATAACAACTTGGTGACCTTGACCTTGGGTATAATGGAACCAGCCCCTGCACATACTTTGTATGCTGGACAATGTTTATGTGAAGTTACAGTAAGATATAAGCAAAAGTAACAAAGATATGACAGAAAAACAAAGGTTGCCGAAAAACTTTAACCTTAAAAATAACCTAAGTATATCACCTTGGTGACCTTGACCTTATGTATAATGGGCCCAGCCCAGCCCCTGCACATACTTTGTATGTTGGACAATGTTTATGTGAACCTACAGTAAGATATAAGCAATAGTAACAATGATATGACAGAAAAACAAAGGTTGCCGAAAAACTTTAACCTTAAAAACTAGAATGTGTCTGTAGGACACAGGGTGTGCCCCCAATGGTACATCTGTCACAAATAAGGGGAAATAATTCAAATGTTTGCAGTCTTAATGGGGTATAGCCTCAACAAACATTTTATGAAAAGGGTTAATTATTCTAGGCCATATACTTTTTGAGCTATGAGCATCACAAACAAAAAATCCACTATTCTGGGTCATCCAAGGGCCATAACTCTGTAATAAGCGCTCAGATTCTCAAAAAGAATGCCAAGTGTGCAAGGTCATATCATGATAAAGACTCAAGCAAGGTTTCATGAATTTACATCCAATACTTTTTGAGCTAGGCACATAATTAGATGAAAATGTGCATTTTTTTTACTATTTCAGGGGCCATAACTTTAACAAGAGATCACACAGTAATCTTGGCGCCCACCATTGAGCCATTTTTAAATGTTCCAAATTTCAAGACTAGCTCAAGGTCAAAATCAAGGTCAAATTTCATTTTGGTACACAACACTGTGCATGTGGTCCATGCCATGTGGTCCAAATTTGAAAGCTGTAGCTTGAGAAATGTGAAAGTAGGTCACTAGATCAATTTCGAGGTCAAAGTTCATTTCGGTATACAAAACTATGCGAGTGCTTCAAATTTGGAGGCTGGAGCTTGAGAAATGTGAAAGTAGGTACTAGGTAAAAATCAATGTCAAATTTCAATTCAGAACGCAAAAATATGCATGTGGTCCAAATTTGAAGCCTGTAGCTTCAGAAATGTGAAAGTAGGTCACTAGGTCAATCTCAAGATCAAAGTTCATATCGGTACACAAAACTATGCATGTGGTCCAAATTCGAAGGCTGTAGCTTGAGAAATGTGAAACAAGGTCACTAGGTCAAAATCAAGGTCAGATTTCATTTCTGAACACAAAACTATGCATGTGGTCCAAATTTGAAGACTGTACCTTCAAAAATGTGAAATTAGGTCACAAGGTCAATGTCACGGTCAAAGTTTTTTTCAGTGCACAAAACTATGCATGTGGTCCAAATTTGAAGGCTGTAGCTTGAAAAATGTGAAAGTAGGTCACTAGGTCAAAATGAAGGTCAAATTTCATTTCTTAACACAAAACTATGCATGTGGTCCAAATTTGAAGCCTTTACCTTCAAAAATGTGAAAGTAGGTCACTAGGTCAATGTCAAGGTCAATTTTTTTTTCAGTGCACGAAACTATGCATGTGGTCCAAATTTGAAGGCTGTAGCTACAGAAATGTGAAAGCAGGTCACTAGGTCAAAATCAAGGTCAACTCAGGTCAAGGTTCGTCTTGCCACTCAAAACTATACATGTGGTCCAAATTTGAATGTTGTAGGTTATTGACAAGAAGATTTTAAAAGCTTCTCCCTATATAAGTCTATATTAACCATGTGAACCCCGGGGCAGGCCATATTTGACCCTAAGGGTATAATTTGAACAATCTTGGTAGAGGACCACTAGATGATGCTACATACCAAATATCAAAGCCCTAGGCCATGTGGTTTTGTACAAGAAGATTTTCAAAGGTTTTCCTATACAAGTCAAACCATGTGACCCCCGGGGCGGGGCCATATTTGACCCTAGGGGGATAATTTGAACATTCTTGGTAGAGGACCACTAGATGATGCTACGTACCAAATATCAAAGCCCTAGGCCATGTGGTTTTGTACAAGAAGATTTTCAAAGTTTTCCCTATATAAGTCTATATAAACCATGCGACCCCCGGGGCGGGGCCATATTTGACCCTAGGGGGATAATTTGAACAATTTTGGTAGAGGACCACTAGTTGATGCTACACACCAGATATCAAAGCCCTAGGCCATGTGGTTTTGGACAAGAATATTTTTAAAGTTTTTCCTTTCGGTTGCCATGGCAACCAGAGTTCTGCATGGAATTCAATTATTTGAATAATTTTGAAAGGGGGCCATCTAAGGATCATTCCTGTGAAGTTTGGTGTAATTCTGCCCAGTGGTTTTCAAGAAGAAGATTTTTTTAGAAATTGTTGACAGACAACGGACGACTGACGACGCACGACGGACAGCAAGCGGTCACAAAATGTCTGTCATATCTAAAATAGTAAAAAAAATATCTTCACTTCTGAGAGACCATTATGCCCTTTTCTCGTTATTTTGAGCCCCTTAACCGGTATTAATAGACAAAAGAGTTTTTGCTATAGTTTGGTACTTAAAAAAATTCCCATGAAGAAAAATTCTAAGGATTGTTGTCAATGAATAATCCAGGCTTTTACATGATGACCCTCTCCCTCTGAAACAGCCAGGTGCTTTCTCGCTGAACCTAGACTTGTGATCATTTGTACTAGCTTGCAAAAACTAAGGCTTTTTTGAAAAAGTTCTTTTTTAAAATTAAGAACAGATATATAACTTTATCTTTTACAGTAAGTGGTTACTGTTTCCAATAAGACAGGCAGTGATTTTAGATAAGCAAAATTTTGTGCAATAATTTTCTCTTGTGTATACAGTCAACTCACCAATAGCGGATCACTGCCAATAGCGGATCACTTGAAAATAAAATGTGAATCTCTCTTAAACTTAGGAAAGTATACAATATTAAAGTATTCAGTTATATAGACCTATCACTTAGTAATTCTTAGACAAAAGAAGATGGATCTAATCTGATGAGTTTGAGTTCCATGAGTAGATAACTCTTGCAAGTTGCAACCATGTTTCCTGACTTGAATTTTAGCACTCTTGAATTCTTCAAAGTAGAATATTGTTTAGCATACCTCACAGTTTCTTAGATAAAACCACACAAATTTGGTAAACATTTGAAGAGTGAAACACACACTTTCATAGGAATAATATTTTTCGAACTGTTTATTAACTTTGATGAAAAAAAGTGCCATAAAGCAGAGGTGGTCATTCAACCAATAGAGGACCACCCATTTCAGGGATAATCAAAAGGTTGTTTATTCTGCTTAAAAATACAAATCATTACTTGATATGATGTTGTAATGGTTTGACCTTGGCAAATTTAGATAAATAAATAAGGTCCAACACATCAGTATAATTTAATTTTAAATAAAGTTGATGCTAATTATGCATAGAAATATAACTGAAAACTAGCGCTATATTCTTTTACCTAGTATCTCCTGTTTGAAATGTAAAATACTGATTCTCACAGGGTTCAAATTTAAGCTCGCATACTCGCAAAATGTGTGACTTTTGCCCAAACTTGCAAAATTTAGAGAAAGTAAAAGTTTGTCAGGTTTCCTAGGCTACTCAATCCACCTAGTGCTTCCTAACAGTTGTGATGTGACAAAAAAAGGTGCAAAAACCTAACACCTCAATTTCCTTAACTGCAAAATATATATACAAATAAACTGTTGTGCAGAAAGGAAAACATTAGATATCATGAAAGTCTAAATTTTCTTCACTACATGTACCAATAGGAGGATACTACGTCATCGCGCACCTGCTAAAACGATCGTCCGCGGACACCAAAGGTAAACAAACCTGTCGCTCGGAAAGTAAAATTTGATCTTTATTTATCAACACTGACTTTTTGCAAAATCTCTTTCAGTGCATCGAAGAACTATATGTCCTATAGTGTCCCCGGTGTATATACTTTTCTAACAGTCCTTGTAGTTTTATAGATTACGATGTTAAAATTTTTTTCTCTCAAAGACCCACTGCGTAGACGGACCCATAGATTTGCATGTCTGGCTTAATAGCCGCTTATACAACCGTGCACGAGCTCGAACAATTGTCGTCGGGTCTTCCAAAATGCCCATACACTATCATCAACGTTCAAGTTTGTCCCGTGGTTATGTATTTAGGATGTTTTGAGAGAAAATTTAAAAAGATCCATCATGTAAACAGCTGATGAAAAGATCCACCATGTAAACGGGAGATAAAAAAATCGATCCACCAGGATGTAAATTAACCTGAACCTCCTCCTTTTCTTTTTTTTCTAGTTATGCTGATATTCTTTTAATAAATATTAATTGTATATTTCAGAAAATGTTCGTCTGTGTTCTATGCGCTATAAAAGCAAGTCTGGCTTAATTAAGCACGAGAAGAGGCATGCGGGTGTTGGCAAGCATAAATGTCTTCAATGTGGTATGCTTGCCTTCTCCAGAAAAGACTTCGGGACGCACATAGCCAGGCACAGCAATGACAGACTATATGTATACACCAAATGTGGTATGTAATTAAGCAATGGCGACTTCTTATGTAAATTCTGTTAGTTCATTGCTGATTTAATAGCATCCGAAATATTATGACTGATCATCTTTATAAACATAGGTCATAGACCTATAAACGAAGGTCAGTCACAATTCATTACGTCTCGTGACCAAAACCCGGTCTCGTTAGCTTTCAAAATAAAATCTCACTATTTTCACCTACAGTTTTGATTATTTATTTTATATACACATCTAGTATACTTATTATATGAATGAAAAGAAATAAAATATTCCTTCAAAATCTTTTAAGTATGACAAGTTAAAATGACTTAAGTTTTAACATACCCAAATTTTGCTTCTTCACTATGCTAGATCTATATGCTTATACAGTTAGTTAACGGAATGGCAGATCTCAATTCCTAACAACAAAATTATTTTTAAAAAGTGTTTGGACATTATCATTAATTCCAGTTTCTGTGAAGACTTATCATTATTTAGACGCATTTGAAGTGATGATAAGATGCTAAAAATGTATTTTCAATGGTCCCCAAGTCGAACTGTTAAAATGATGCAATAATAATCACAACACACCTGTTCCCGTAGTTTGATTTAAGACTTAGTGTAATGATATTAGTAATGCTAGCGCAAAAGATACTTACATATCTACTTTAACCTTTTCAGGCAAGACATTTAAGATGCAAAAAGACATGCAAGATCACTCAAGGCTAGAGGATTCTGATGGGAAATACGAGTGTGACACCTGCGGGTCAAAGTACAAGAAGAAATCGGACCTAACGGAGCATGTGAGAAAACATAGTGGAGAGAAACCTGAAAGATGCATCGAATGTGGGAAGTGTTTCCGGTTCAAGAACAATCTCCGTAGACATTTAAAGACACATGCAAAAGGACCGCAGGCTGGTACAAGTGGCATGTAAATGTTAATGCTGTAACAATGTGTGCCATTTTTAGCTCATCTGATTTTTTGAAGAGACAAGAACACCGCCTTGCGGGTGCTGACGCTCATCTGATTTCTTTTGTGTAATAGAAATATTGTCCTACCCATGATTTTCTAAGTCTAAAAAGGGTCATCATTCTTGCAAAAAGCAGGATAGAGTTATGTTTCTTGATGTACAGTGTCCACTTATGATGGTGAAAAACTGTTGCAAGTTTTAAAGCAATAGCTTTAATAGTTTATGAGAAAAGTTGACTTAAACATAATACTCAACCAAGAAAATGATTTTCTAAGTCCAAAAGGGGCAATAATTATTGCAAAAAGCAGAATGGAGTTATGTTGCTTGCTGTACAGGGTCAGCTTATGATGGTGAACAAGTGTTGCAAGTTTCAAAGCAATAGCTTTGATAGTTTAAGAGAAAAAGTTGACCTAAACATAAAACTTAACCAAGAAATCTGATATTTTCTAAGTCCAAAAGGGGCCATAAATCTTGCAAAAAGCAGGATGGAGTTATGTTTCTTGCTGTACAGGGTCAACTTATGATGGTGAACAAGTGTTGCAAGTTTTAAAGCAATAGCGTTGATAGTTTAGGATAAAAGCTGACCTAAACATAAAACTTAACCAAGAAAATGATTTTCTAAGTCCAAAAGGGGAAATAAATCTTGCAAAAAGCAAGATGGAGTTATGTTTCTTGATGTACAGGGTCTGCTTATGATGGTGAACACGTATTCCAAGTTTCAAAGCAATAGCTTTGATAGTTTAGGAGAAAAGTTGACCTAAACATAAAACTTAACCAAGAAATCTGATATTTTCTAAGTACAAAAGGGGAAATAAATCTTGCAAAAAGCAAGATGGAGTTATGTTTCTTGCTATACAGGGTTAGCTTATGATGGTGAACAAGTATTCTAAGTTTCAAAGCAATAGCTTTGATAGTTTAGGAGAAAAGCTGACCTAAACATAAAACTTAACCAGGCAACGCCGACGCAGACGCCGACAACCGCTCAAGTGATGACAATAACTCAACATGTTTTTTCAAAAAATCAGATGAGCTAAAAAAAGATGAGTTATTGTCATCGCCTGATCGGCGTCTGCGTCGGCGTCTGCGTCGGCGTCGGCGTCGCCAGGTTAAGTTTTATGTTTAGGTCAGCTTTTCTCCTAAACTATCAAAGCTTGCAACACTTGTTCACCATCATAAGCTGACCCTGTACAGCAAGATACATAACTCCATCCTGCTTTGTGCAAGACTGATGACCTCTTTTGTACTTAGAAAATATCAGTTTTCTTGGTTAAGTTTTATGTTTAGGTCAACTTTTCTCCTAAACTATCGAAGCTATTGCTTTGAAACTTGCAACACAAGGTTTTACTTTGATCTGACCTAGTGACTTAGTTTTTGACCCCAGATGACCATATGCAAACTTGACCTAGATTTCATCAAGGCAATCATTCTGACCAAATTTCATGAAGATCAATTGAAAAATACAGCCTCTATTGCATACACAAGGTTTTTCTTTGATTTGACCTAGTGACCTAGTTTTTGACCACAGATGACCAATAACCAAATTCAACCTAGATTTTATCAAGGCAATAATTCTGACCAAATTTCATAAAGATCAATTGAAAAATATAGAGATAGTACCTAAGTTTTTCAAATCATAGGTTTGAAGTTAAAAAGCTTTGAAATGAAGACAAATGTCCATATATTTCTCAAAAACAGAAATATAGACAATATTTTAACCAGAAGTGTGGACTTATGAGCATTTAATATTTTCATGTTAACGAAAATTTTGTGATCAAGGAAATGTAACTCTTCTTGAACATGGAGAGCATAAACATCAAAGGGACATAATATAGTCAATATTTTCTAATTGGGTGCATTTGATTTAACATTCAACTTTGATCTGGTATGCTAAATAATGATCCATGATACTGTGTGCAAAACATTTAGAACATCTGGAAACGGCTGTTAACAGCAAATCTATGCTTTAGCAGAATCTAAATAATTAAGCTCTAACTGGGACTCGAACCCAGGACCTCTCACACCTAAGGCAGACACACTACCACTTCCCTATAACAGCAGTAGCTAATAGCTATGCAATTTAATTGCTGAATTACATTGCGTGAACTGGAACAATAAACGGTGAACTCCGGATTATCGGCGTATTCGCTTTGTTACCTAACGGCATTTTTGTGTAAATAAAAAATATAATCTAATGCTGCCAGAGTCATAATCGGTCAAATCTGCCCAAATTTCTCTGACGTGTTGTTCAGAGTATGAACTTACTAACTGGTAGTACCAGTGAAATATTACTTACACTGAATCATTAATATTTGCCCTTTTTGCAGCTGTCGAACGGCAAAGACGGTGAGTTTTGTCCAAATATAAGTAAGTATTTTATCAGTTTTGAGAGGATTTCCATTGATGGGAAATTACAGTTACAAACTAAATACCTTTCTGCAACATATGGAGTCATTAGAATTCACTGTCAGTCAGTATTATGACTAAGATCGACTGTCATTCATTCATTTCAAAGTTTCATAGACAGAGTCCGTTGTTTACATTTTTATCGTAACCGGTGCACTTGTAAAAATCACTTTAGTTTGAAAAATCAAAGTATGCGAAGAGCTATGGTACGGTCTCTAAATAAATACAGCCTCTATCGCATACACAAGGTTTTTCATTGATTTGACCTAGTGACCTAGTTTGTGACCCGAGATGACCCATTTTTGAACTCGGCCTAGATTTCATCAAGGCAATCATTCTGACCACTATTCATGAAGATCAATTGAAAAATACAGCCTCTATCGCATACACAAGGTTTTTCTTTGATTTGACCTAGTGACCTAGTTTGTGACCCGAGATGACCCATTTTTGAACTCGGCCTAGATTTCATCAAGGCAATCATTCTGACCACTATTCATGAAGATCAATTGAAAAATACAGCCTCTATCGCATACACAAGGTTTTTCTTTGATTTGACCTAGTGACCTAGTTTTTGAAACGAGATGACCCACTTTCGAACTCGGCCTAGATTTTATCATGGTAATCACTCTGATCAAAATTCATGACGATTAACTGAAAAATACAGCCTCTATCGCATACACAAGGTTTTTTTTTTATTTGACCTAGTGACCTAGTTTGTGACCCGAGAGGACCCATTTTTGAACTCGGCCTAGATTTCATCAAGGCAATCATTCTGACCAATATTCCTGAAGATCAATGGAAAAATACAGCCTCTATCGCATACACAAGGTTTTTCTTTGATTTGACCTAGTGACCTAGTTTTTGACCCCAGATGACCCATTTTCGAACTCGGCCTAGATTTCATCAAGGTTACCATTCTGACCAAATTTCATGAAGATCAGTTGAAAAATACAGCCTCTATCCCATACACAAGCTAAATGTTGACGGTCAGACGACAGACAGACAGACAGACGCCGGACATCGAGCGATCAGAAAAACTCACCTGAGCATTCCTCAGGTGAGCTAAAAATACAGCCTCTATCGCATACACAAGGTTTTTCTTTGATTTGACCTAGTGACCTAGTTTTTGAAACCAGATGACCCACTTTCGAACTCGGCCTAGATTTTATCATGGTAATCACTCTGATCAAAATTCATGACGAGTAACTGAAAAATACAGCCTCTATCGCATACACAAGGTTTTTTTTTTTTATTTGACCTAGTGACCTAGAGTTTTTGACCCCAGATGACCCATTTTAAAACTCGGCCTAGATTTCATCAAGGTAATCATTCTGACCAAAATTCATGAAGATTAATTGAAAAATACAGCCTCTATCGCATACACAAGGTTTTTCTTTGACTTGACCTAGTGACCTAGTTTCTGACCCAAGATGACCCATTTTCAAACTCGGCCTAGATTTCATTAAGGTAATCATTCTGACCAATTTTCATGAAGATAAGTTGAAAAATACAGCCTCTATCGCATACACTAGCTAAATGTTGACGGACAGACGGACGACGGACGCCGGACATCGAGTGATCAGAAAAACTCACCTGAGCAGCTCAGCTAAAAAAACAGGAAATAGAATATTCCGAAAATGAAAAACTGCTAGGTGTTAATGTAGACAAAAATCTAAAATGGACAACCAAAGTAGAAAAGACACTAAAGAAATGCAACTCACAGTTATACTTGCTCCTAAGAATCAAACAATATCTTGATCTGCACTCACGGAAATTATTCTTTAATGCCTACATTTCTCTATTAACTTTGGAATTGAAACATGAACTATTTACATTAAGTGCCTATTTCCAAACATTCACGCGCAAAAGGACAGAATTCCTTAGGCTATTGGCCTACTGTAATGCACTTTTGAAATTTTCGCAGTCCAAGCTTTTCAATTTGAAGCAGTTATCATTTGTGACTGGTTTCCAGTATGATAATAACTTATGTAAAATTGTTGATGCAGTACGTTTTAATAAGAACAAAAGAAATTATTCAAATACATGTACGTTTTTTTTCTTTATCTTGATGCAGATGTTCATCTATACCGAACTTTCTTTTGATTATGTATAGAATATTTGTCTAGTTTTCACATGTCGAGATCTAATCTTGATCCAGTCTAAGACATGCATTCAGAAATCATGAATTAACATTAATACTTATAATTTTAATAGATCTAATAGAACATAAACTTCCTAAAACAGATCCATAATTCCAGATAATTCCAGCACCACTCCTTTAATCTTTAAGGGGCACTGGTGATTTTTCAAGGGAGCTCTGCCTTTGGTATCAAGTCAACTCGTCCCCGATTTGGTCATTTCGTCCCCCTCATGATAAAATTTGGTCAACTCGTCCCCATTTTGGTCAACTCGTCCTCCTTATGGTAATTTTGTCCCCCTAAATATTTTAGGTATTTTTGCCTTATTATGATATCTTTGACTTTAAAATCATCGTGAGTTTTGAAGGAGTTATATTGGAAATAGTTAACTTTTAATAATTAGGTTGGATAAAATAATCAAAGACATATACTGAAAATACGACAATTAACTGAAATGAAATAAAAAAAAATACAATGCCTTTAGTAATAAAATATAATATAATAGAAATTCTAATTAACTTTTTAAAAAATCATAGTAAGAAAAGAGAGAGCCCTGATCATAAACAAGAGGGCCAAGATGGCCCTAGGTCGCTCACCTTAGAAAGACACCATAACAGTGTAAAACATGTTTTACCTAGTGATTTCATGGAAACAAATATTCTGACCAATTTTCATTAAGATTGGACCAAAAAATTGGTCTCTTGCGATCAAACAAGCATTTTCTTAGATATGACCTGGTGACCTAGTTTTTGACCATAGATGACCCATGTTCAAACTCGACCTAGATTTTATCAAGGCAATCATTCTGACCAAAATTCATGAAGATCAATTGGAAAATACAGCCTCTATCACATACACAAGTTTTTCTTTGATTTGACCAAGTGACCTAGTTTTTGACCTCAGATGACCCATATTCAAACTCGACCTAGATTGCATCAAGGCAATCACTCTGACCAAATTTCATGAAGATCAATTGAAAAATACAGCCTCTATTGCATACACAATGTTTTTCTTCGATTGACCTAGTGACCTAGTTTTTGACCCCAGATAACCCATTTTCGAACTCAGCCTAGATTTTATCAAGGTAAATATTTTGACCAGATTTCATGAAGATCAGTTGAAAAATACAGCCTCTATTGCATACACAAGGTTTTTCTTTGATTTGACCTAGTGACCTACTTTTTGACCTTAGATGACCCATTTTCGAACTTGGCCTAAATTTCATAAAAGGAAATCATTCTGACCAAAATTCATGAAGATCAATTGAAAAATACAGCCTCTATCGCATACACAACGTTTTTCCTTGATTTGACCTAGTGACCTACTTTTTGAACCTAGATGACCCATTTCGAACTCGGCCTAGATTTCATCAAGGTAATCATTCTGACCAAAAATTCATGAAGATCAATTGAAAAATACAGCCCCTATCGCATACACAAGGTTTTTCCTTGATTTGACCTAGTGACCTAGTTTTTGACCCCAGATGACCCATTTCGAACTCGGCCTAGATTTCATCAAGGTAATCATTCTGACCAAAATTCATGAAAAATCAATTGAAAAATACAGCCCCTATCGCATACACAAGGTTTTCCTTGATTTGACCTAGTGACCTAGTTTTTGACCCCAGATAACCCATTTTCGAACTCGGCCTAGATTTCATCAGGTAATCATTCTGACCAAAATCATGAAGATCAATTGAAAAATACAGCCCCTATCGCATACACAAGGTTTTTCCTTGATTTGACCTAGTGACCTAGTTTTTGATCTCAGATGACCCATTTTCAAACTCGGCCTAGATTTCATCAAGGTATTCATTCTGAGCAAATTTCATGAAGATCAGTTGAAAAATACAGCCTCTATCGCATACACAAGCTAAATGTTGACAGACGACAGACGACAGACGCCAGACGACAGACAGACAGACGACGGACGCCGGACATCGAGCGATCAGAAAAACTCACCTGAGCATTGCTCAGGTGAGCTAAAAAAGGAAAGTTTTAATTAGAAATACAATAAAAAAATAAATAAACAACTAATATCTGTCCCACATATGTATGTATTACGAAAGATAACCAACATGCTTTATATTCATTTTTGTCATTAAAACAATAATAATAAAAACAAGAGCTGTCTCCATAGGATGACATATGCCCCCGATGGCACTTTGAATGAGTAGTTATGGCCGATGTTAGAGTTTAGGACCTTTGACCTACGGAGCTGGGTCTTGCGCGCGACACGTCGTCGTACTGTGCCACACATTCATGCGTAGTTATTTTAAAATCCATGCATGAATGACAAAGATATGGACCGGACACGCCCATCAATGCACTATCATGAAAAATGACCTTTAACGTCTAAGTGTGACCTTGACCTTTGAGCTACGGACCTGGGTATTGCGCGCGACACGTCGTCTTACTGTGGTACACATTCATGCCAAGTTATTTGAAAATCCATCCATGGTTGACAAAGATATGGACCGGACACGCCCATCAATGCACTATCCTTTAATGTCTAAGTGTGACCTTGACCTTTGAGCTACGGACCTGGGTCTTGCGCGCGACACGTCGTCTTACTGTGGTACACATTCATGCCAAGTTATTTGAAAATCCATCCATCGATGACAAAGATATGGACCGGACACGCCCATCAATGCACTATCATTTAATGTCTAAGTGTGACCTTGACCTTTGAGCTACTGACCTGGGTCTTGCGCGCGACACGTCGTCTTACAGTGGTACACATTCATGCCAAGTTATTTGAAAATCCATCTATCGATGACAAAGATATGGACCGGACACGAAAATTGCGGACAGACTGACAGACCGACAGACTGACAGACGGTTCAAAAACTATATGCCTCCCTTCGCGGGCATAAAAATAGTTCAAAAGTCGGGAGACAGGGTTTTTAAAAAAAAAAAAATAGAATGCGCTTATAGCTATATAAATGTGTACGAAAGGTGTTAAAGGTTATTTAATCACATTAAAAGTCGTTGATTGGGCTGATTGGAAGGTGTTAATGGTATTTAATTGCATCAGATGTTGTTGATTGACCGAATGAAATGTGTCAAAATTTCCCCCTAGTAGAATGAAATGTGTTAATAGTTGATTGGATTGAGGAAATTTTTTGTTACAAAAAAGTTTTATAAAAAGTTTAATCTTATTCAAGAGTTTGAAAATAAGCAGCACCAAATACGGACATTTAAATATGCATGGATGAGACATAAATAAACTTTAAACCGCAATCATGTTGTCCAACATAGCAGGCTTACAAAAGAGAGAGAGATAAGAAAATACTCCTTGTTAAATCGATCATTTTTGAAGCAAAATGTTCTTATTATAATAAAACAAACGAAAACTTATGTGTATTTTTAGCATTAAATATATTTATTTGAAAGAAAAAACGACTTAATTTATCATACTTCGGTTTTTTTTTTCAAAAATACGTTTAAAAAAGGGGGACCGAAAAAGGGGGACGAAATGACCAATTTGAAATCGCCGAGGGGGACGAAATGACCAAAGGTAGCAGGGTACACTTCGAATTTTGGCCCTTGTCAATATTTGTTATAAATAGAACTTTGTGATTTTGGATGTCTGTAAATGCGAGATAATGATTATTAATTCTTTAGAAGATTTATACAGCCGATACAGTACGTGTAAAATTCTGATGTCAGTTGGAAAACTAACTGCTGGTAGCTTTGTACAATCAATGAGACACCTTTTCGCGGAAAAATTCAAATCACAGAAGGGTTCTGTGCTTGTTGATTGATACTCAGGAATATTTTCGCTTTTTTGTGAAAAAAAAAAACGAGCTGGATGGGCCCCAATTCCGTTTATATCCTGACATTCAGTAAGGACTATTAAACTGAGAAATGCAATACAGTACAGCTAGCGCGGAACCTTCATTTGAACACCCATCGCCGCGATTCCAATTCCCGTGTTCGTTTTTACTGTTCGCCGCGACGGGTGTCATATCGGATGTTTCGGGTGTTCAGGAATGGTCATTGCCGGAGGCAGCGAACACCACGCGTTGCAATGGAATGGCGCGATGGTCCGTGGTGGTCGGCCGCGAGGAACCCTGGTGTTCATTCAATACTTTTTGAAAGAATTATTTATTTAATAATTTGTAAATATAAATGCTTAAAATGTCTATGCATATAATAACTAATTATTTAGAATGTATACCTCGTCCGTATACTCAGAATAAGTCGCGATGTGATGATATAATAATTATAATAGTAATTATCATATTGTTTTGTATTTTCTGTACATTACATATTATCATGTGTATCATGAAATGAGAGTAATAAATTGAACTGAATTGAATTGAATTGAATTGTAAAATCTAATTAGAGTTGCATATTCTTTGTTTTGTTTCAACAGTTTTATTTCTATTTTCAGGTCAATGCAAGCCTATAAATCTTTGATCTTATTGTTCATTTCTAAATCGATTGTTGCGTTAATTTTATGTTATTCGCACTTCTTCTAACAAATACCTTACAAATTATGTTTTACTAACACCTGTTTTTCTTACTCGTTTTATTTATTACGGTACCTAATACGCTCTTTTGTTTCGCTTGTTTGTCAGTTTTCAGATGTTTAGAAATTATTGGTAAGTTTCTTTACACTGTTCTATGATTGCTACTAATCAAATATTTATTGTTATTTGTTCGTAATATGTTTAATAATATAATTACTATCTTATTTGTTGACAATTTATTTGTTAACAACCTTTGATAAGATGAATGTATTTAATAGAATTTCAAAACTTTTTACTCGAGTCTTTGATTTATTATTTTCATTACTTACTAGGTAAATATTTAATACACTTTTATGATATATGAGACTTAGGTACATACTTTTCATTTTCGGAATTCCGCATATTGTAATATTTACTTTTTCTATAAACAATAGAAACAGTTGTATTTTTTCTAATTACAGGTAAACGTAAGCGGCAAATTTGGTGTTTGAGAATAAGACGAATATGAAATTTTTGTTCAAATACAAATAGACTGAGTCTGTTATTTTACACCCTCTTGCTTATTTATTAACTATTTAAACAGTCATAAATGCAATATAGTGACCGAAAAAAAGTCTCCCTTTATTTGGTCTCAGTGTTGTTTATTTTTCTCTGGGCCTTCGTGTTTCTGGAGTCATCTCTGTTGTGTTTATTTGTTCTCTGGTCTTTCGGGATGCTCGACTCGATCCACTGTCTATACATACTGTACTGTGAAGTGAAGTTCCGTCTTATGGTAGGTTTTGATGGGGTGGTGATGGTTGGTGAAGGATGTTGCACATTTCATTACCCCTCAAGCATTTATTAGTTTACATGTTAGTGTTCTGTGTACTTTAAAAACTATTAACCATTACAATAGCTGTCATTTATTAACATTCAACATGGGTGGTTACACCATAAGAAGATTCAAACATCTGTAAAATATCCATTATATAAAACTGACGATATTAATATATTGTAATAATTAATATCTACACATTCATATATCATTATAAATGACCTTTGCTACTGGATGAAACAGAAATATCAATCTGAATGAGGTCTTTTGGATGTCAGGTAAGCACAAAAAATGTCCAAGGATATTTAGTCACAGACAGGTACAAGTTAGTAGTATATGTAAGCTGCATAAGGCAATATTTCTAAATCATAGCTGCGTATCTTTGACGTTACTTATCTCTGACGTTATATGTATCCGACGTTATTTGTCTCTGACGCTATATATCTCCGACGTAATGTGTCTTCGACATTATGCTATGTCCTGTCAGCGCTGTTACTAGTCGTGGTGTGTCCATTTGTCGTCCCATCGTTTTTAGTGTTCCTGTCATTGCTTGTTCTGGCCTTGCCATATTTAGCTCATAATTTTAATGGTAATAAAATTAATTCTGTGTCCAGATGTCTCCGTTTTCTCAGTTCGTCAGTTGTGTCTTATCTTCCAGTTTGTCAGTGGCCCACATACTTGTAGTACTAATACTGCGTAATAAAATGTGCCAAATATGGTAAGGACAGAACAATGACGGGAACACGTTAGGTAAATATGTACTGAAAGAAAAATGTTAAAAACTCCTTGTGCAGAAATATTGCAGGAAAACTAATCAGACACTAATTCTTGCATAGTCTTCACCTGAAACAGAAAAAAACTCATTCAGAATGTGTGCTCAATACTTCCGAAGACCACTAAACTATTCACCCAACATATCATTTTATATTAATTCCTTAATAAAAACTAGAGCTATCACTAAAGGTGATGAATGTACCCCCCGCATGCACTGACACAGTACATTGCAATTTGACGCACACAAGATTGCTTAATTATGTGGACTGTATATATATATATAGACTGTATGTATACAGTATAGTAACAAAAAACAAAGTCCCATAACTATGCAGAATATTTATCTAAAAGAATGTAACATGCACCATGCACAACTAGGGTTCAGGTACTGATCACTTGTGTGAAGTTTCATTAAATTGTGTGCAAGGGTTTGGTAGATTAGGCATGCACAAGATTGCATATGCAGACTGTATGTACATAGTATGTTAACAAGAAACAAAGTCCCATAACTCTGCAATTTTTGTCACTGAAAGAACCTAACATGCCCCGTGCACAACTACTGTTGTTGCTGATCACTTGTGTGAAGTTTCATTAAATTGTGTCAAGGAGATGAGGAGAGATGGTGCGCACAACATTGTGTCTATGTATATAGTATAGTAACAAAAAAACAAAGTCCCATAACTCTGCAAAAAATTTTTCTAAAAGAACCTAACATGCCCCATGCACAACTACTGTTGGTACTGATCACTTGTGTGAAGTTTCGTTAAATTGTGTCAAGGGGATGAGGAGAGATGGTGCGCACAAGACTGTGTCTATGTATATAGTATAGTAACAAAAAAAAACAAAGTCCCATAACTCTGCAAATTTTTTTTCTAAAAGAACCTAACATGCCCCATGCACAACTACTGTTGGTACTGATCACTTGTGTGAAGTTTCATTAAATTGTGTCAAGGGGATGAGGAGAGATGGTGCGCACAAGATTGTGTCTATGTATATAGTATAGTAACAAAAAACAAAGTCCCATAACTCTGCAAATTTTTTTTCTAAAAGAACCTAACATGCCCCATGCACAACTACTGTTGGTACTGATCACTTGTGTGAAGTTTCATTAAATTCTGTCAAGGGGATAAGGAGAGATGGTGCGCACAAGATTGCGTCTACGGACAGACGGACAGACAGACAGACAGACAGACAGACCTGAAACCAGTATACCCCCACTTACAACTTTGTTGTCGGGGGGTACAATAAGTTACTGAAATACTACCAGTTTGTAATTCACACAAATATATTGAAATAAATATTGATTATTGATCATTGAACCTTAAAACATTCAAAGAGAACCTAGTATGTACACTGTTTCTGTATATATTCGCTTGGATTGTGCACTTTAAAAAAAATATTATGCAGACGTTTTCGAACCAAACAGAACGTTGTTACTGGCAATAACAAGAGCTGTCACAGGAGACAGTGCGCTCGACTATTTTGATGCTGGATAGTGAAACTGGGCACATCTGAGGAAACTAGAGCTGTCACTGGAGTGTGTAATGACTCCAATTGTGGATGAAGATATTACACCATAGCCTAAGTCAATGTCAAAAATAACAACTTAAAGTAATAAGAGAGGTAAAAATAAAATGTATCAAAACACTATATAAGTATATCCTAAGCATAAAGGGGCATAATTCATTAACTATTGGTGCCAGAGTTATGCACCTTGTGTCATATGGTGTGGGTGATGATGTTGAACAACTATTTTAAGTTTGAATCAAATCTATTCAGTAATAACAGAGACAGAGTGAAAGTGCATCAAAACTTTAACCTGAAATTCTAAGTAAAAAGAGGGAATAATTAATGAAAAATTGGTGCCAGAGTTATGCACCTTGCACCATATGGTGTGGGTGATGATGTTGAACAACTATTTAAAGATTGAATCAAATCCATTCAGTAATAACAGAGACAGAGTGAAAGTGCATCAAACTTTAACCTAAAATTCTAAGTAAAAAGGGGAAATAATTCACGAAAGATTGGTCCCAGAGTTATGCACCTTGTGTCATATGATAAGGGTAAAGATGTTGAACAATTGTTTAAGTTTGAATCAGATCCATTCAGTAATAACAGAGATAGAGTGAAAGTGCATAAAACTTTAACCTGAAATTCTAAGTAAAAAGGGGAATAATTCATGAAAAATTGTGCCAGAGTTAAGCATCTTGTGTCATATGATGTGGGTGATGATGCTGAACAACTATTTTAAGTTTGAATCAAATCCATTCAGTAATAACTGAGGTAGAGTGGAAGTGCACCAAAACTTTAACCTGAAATTCTAAGTAAAAAGGGGGAATAATTCATGAAAAAATGGTGCCAGAGTTATGCACCTTGTGTCATATGATGTGGGTGATGATGTTGAACAACTATTTTAAGTTTGAATCAAATCCATTCAGTAATAACAGAGATAGAGTGAAAGTGCATCAAACTTTAACCTGAAAATCTAAGTGAAAAGGGGGGATAATTCATGAAATATTGGTGTCAGAGTTATGGCCCTTATGTCAGATGATGTGGATGATGATGAGGAATAAGTATTTAAAGTTTGAATCAAATCCATCAAATAATTACAGAGATAAGTTGAAAAAAGAGAAAGTGCACTAAAACTTTAACCAAGGTGGGGACGCGGAAAGACGCCGACGCTGGGGCGAGTAGGATAGCTCTCCTTATACTTCGTAAAGTCGAGCTAAATATTCGTTACAAAACAGAACGTGTTTTAATTTAAAAATAACTTTTTAGTTGTTAATGCAAATAAATTCATTAAAAAAAGAAACCTAGCAACTTACCTTTATTATAATCTTTCAATTTTATGCCAAATTCATAATAAAGATAAACCATTAAGTACTAAACAATATAACTGTTAGGTATTGTTAGTATACAAGAACACAAGATTGGAACGAAAATAAATATAACAAAGTACAAAAGTATATACGTTTCTTGACAACGGCTGTACCTGCAAAATAAATTAAAATCAATATGTAATAATACTGAAACAATTTCTCAAATCTTCAAGCTAATATAAGTGAAAAAATAAAAACATGTTCATAACATTAGAAGTTCTAAAGTGGTATACTTTGAGATCCGCTTTTGAGATAGTATATCTTATTTGATACCGATCGGCGGATTAATTATTTCTTTCATGCATATGGTGGTCTGACTGTCTCTAGATTTTGTAACAGTTGAGAAAACAGAAAACAAAAATATATTCACTCAGAGATAAAAAAACAACTTCTATCGGCTATTTTATTTTGTTATTAACACTTACGGTTATGTGCGAGCTCCTTCTATTTAAAATATGCCAACAACGTGTCAAAATATGACATGTGTTCAGGCAATTATATGAAAAAATCTTGTGAATGTAATCAACGTATCACATTTGATACAATGTGTGTGAAAAACATCCCTTCACACAATTACTTACAATTTGGATATAATTTATTGAAAAAGATATAATCGTCAATGGCAATAACTAAAATCAAAACATTAAAAATATCGGACGTAGATAACAACAGTTCCTTTACAAAAGAAAGGCCTGTTAAAGGTGGACGAGTAAAATGAATAAATGATATACATTGCATATTTACAATAAATACATTATTATTATAGATGATAAATTTAACAATTAAGTGCTACAATATACTGTTATAATTTAATGTTAAAATAAAACGTTGACCGCGATGGTCCCTCGCGCGTGAACACTGCGAATCCTCGCGGCCATCCACCGCGAACCGCTGTGATCATGACCGCGAGGGCCGATGGCTGTCCGGCCATCGCAACTGTACACCCAATTTTTCTTTTTGCCCGCGAGGGTCGAAGGGTTTTTGAAGGTGCCGCGCTAGCTGTACTGTAAACACTGATAAAATTGGGCATTGTTCTTGCAGCAGGATCATTGCAGGCTGTTCAAAAAGTGCAAAATTGATGATTTTGGCATGCTATTTTTCATGGATGGTGTAAACCTTACGTTTTGATAACTTTCTTTATTCTTGTATGAGAAGCCTGATCTTGCCATTAATTAAAAGCACAAAACATGCACGCAATTTATAAAATGGCCACCCTGATTCTGCTCATAAGGGAAGTGCAATATTGCGACTCGCTACATGTAAGACCGTCCGTGCCCAAAATTTTCGCATCTAAGTGTACCCTGCTACCAAATCGGGCACAAGTTGACTGGGGGACGACTTGACTAAAGTTAGGGGACGAGTTGACTGTAAATCCTGCCTTTTAGGTTGCACCTAATTTCATATTATTTGATTCGTGTCGCAGATATATTTTTGGATGTGTGGCGGTAAACGAATGATGCATAGGAGAAAATTGTATGAAGCGACTGAAGTATTAAAGCCCAAACCAAACTTACCAACGGTGACAGGATTGGAAAGCGGAAACGGAAATTAGATTTAGTAAAGGAACCAGCGTGGGAGCCATCGGACAGGTGTTTGAACACTAATTTTTCACTGACATGGCCACAGAGATCTAAATTAAAATTGTGTGTGTGTGTGTGCGTGTGCGTGTGTGTGTGTGTGTGTGTTCGGGTTTAACGTCTTTCTGAACAATTTTTCAGTCATATGAACGACGGTGTCTACTTGTAGCAGTGAACACAATGCCCAACTTTATAGTGCTGCCTCACTGGAATATCACGCCGTAGACACATGACATGATACCCCACCCAGTCACATTATACTGACACCAGGCTTACCAGTCCTAGTACTATCCTCTTAATGCTGAGCGCCAAGCGAGGAAGCTTCTAGTACCATTTTTTACGTCTTTGGTATGACGCGGCCAGGGATCGAACCCACTATATTAAAATTGGTTTCTGTTTAAATTTCATTGTGGATGTATTTTTGACATTTTGGTAGGAAAAATGGGAGAGGAGGTTGTATTTGGTGAAGTGAAGTTCAATCTTAGCACGAGTAGTACTTCCAGATCACAGCAGTGTGATTTTGATGTGATTTTACAGTAAGCAAATGTGACAAGAGCAATCTCTCTTAGAAGATAACTACTTTCCTCTTCATTTTATATCAGTTTCATCATAACTCTTTAAAATGAGGTAAGAATTTGTTCTCTGAAATGGGTCTAGCTATGTTTGGTAGCTCTTTAAAAATTGTCAGTTTTATATAGAATACATAGGGAATACTATTTACTGGTGTGTGACCTTTATAGGGCTCAGGGTTGAGCACCACTAAATCTAATCGCACACACCAGGCACAGTATTCACAAAACATTTTTCGGTCTCAGCTGAGTTTGAGATTGAAATTTTAATATCAACTTTACTAAAACTTCAAGGTTAAATTCCAACTGAGACTGGCCATCAATACTGAATAGCCACTTGAAAAAGATCAGCCTACACATCCGTGCAGGATGTTCATGGTCTGCGCTGTTCGCACTATCCGTATTAAATAATGGACCAGTCCATTTTAGAAATTTAGTAGGGTAAAAGTTAAGTTAAAATTTAGTTTTAAACATGCTATTTACATATAAATGACAAATAAAGTTCAATTATCAAACTCAGCTGAGACTGAAAATGTTTTGTGAACACGGGGCCTGGGCCCAATTTCACGAGAAAACTTAAGTAATTACTTAATTAAGTCTGTTATTTTAAAATCGTGCTATTGGTTAAGCCATTGTATTTAAATGCTGTTTTTTTCTATAACAATGTGTCTATAGCTAAATTATACTATGGTTAGTAGTATTTGTCTGCAGTACTTATTTCAGTCATGCAAATATCCGTCGGATATGATATTTCTATTTAAGCACGATATAATGAAGGTAAGTATTTGCTTAAGTATAATTCTTATTTCTTTACTTCGTTTTCTGTTAAATTCAGAACTGTTGTGTTTTGATCAATGAAATAGCCATATACGGTTCTGATATAGATGAAAAAGTCAACATGGAAGATGCATACAGGGCAAAAAAAGCATTTGAAATAACGGTTTTAGCTAAGCAATTATTTCAGTTTTTCGTGAAATTGGGACCAGAGGTCTACCACGGTTCCCTGGTTGCAATCGGTTCGTGATTTTGAAGGACCTCTGATGGATGAGAATACACTAAACCCGGTTGTTCTTTATTTCATATAAAATCCATTTACTTAATAACGTTGTTTTTGACAGTTTCTTGAATATAACATTTCCAGAGACTTATGTTCCCATAAAGAACTACATCACTACTATAGAAAATATAGAAAAATAAAAGTTAAAAGGGCTGTTAACTTTTATATAAGAAAGGTATTCTTCATTTAAAACAACCCATCTGAACTTCTTTCAATGTATCTTTCGAGACATCTATCTATCTAATTTCGATTACTGTTTACACCACTTTCGGGTATTATTAACTGAGGCACGGTCGATGTAAAAGAAAGATTTATACAAATATATTGATAGAAAAACGTCGAAGTCAGAAACTTATATTACTTTGTACTGAAATAAGCCTTCAGCTGTAACCATTGCTGAAATTGTTTAGCTTTATCTCTGAGAGGAACTTGCCATTTTTTTTACAAATCAAATTTCGTTTACAAATTTTGCATGTACAACTTTAAGTACAATCAATACTGTCGTAAGATTTGTCCGGTTTCGTTTCGGAACAAGAATACATGGAAAATTCCAATTACTGTTGCTCGGTTAACTGAAATGTCCGAAAAATATTTCATTTCCTCCTTTTAAAGGGAATTCCTATGGTTTTTGTGCGCATCTTTCTGCGCACCTGATACTATCTATGGAAAAAGTGAATGAAGTGAAGTCAACATTTGTTGAAACATGTGATAGACGTTTATAAATATGAGGAATCTTGTATAAGATAATGTACCAGGCTGTAGTCGGACTGGCTCGAGTCTCAGCTGCGAAATAGATCTATATATAAATTTCTAATCTAGGTGATCATATAGTGGTGGTAGAACTGATTAATCTATGGCCGATATGTTTCTGGGACTTTCCTACACTACAATGAAGACAAGAGTCAACAACTCAGTGCTACTATTTTATTTATAAAATATATCTATATATATTTATTTAATTATTCCAGTATTAATTTATTTTAAATAAACAAAGAAACTTTAAGAATGAAACTAGAACTATTAATTGTTTATATCTGTCATGTGACTATGCGCGGGAAATTTCATTTATATTATAGTCGTGCATAGCAGTTTGTTATTTAGATAGACTGTGCCGGACAACCGGTACTGTCACAAAAGCCTACGCGCTTCATTTATTTAATTGAGATCATTCTCATATAATTTCTTGCTTATAGCAAAACTCTAAAACTAAAACTTAAATACATTTCACTTTCTCTCGTGATAAATAATTAATAATTCTTGTTTCCTTCTTTAAGTTTCTTTGTTTATTCAAATTAAATAAATACTGGAATAATTAAATGAATATATATAGATATATTCTTTAAATAAAATAGTAGTACTGAGACTCGAGCCAGTCCGACTAGAGCCTGGTACATTGGTGCCGTGAGTGTGGTGACTAGCCTTGGAATCCTAGAGCTAGGGTGAAGCAATGGCTGGGTTAGTCAAAAAGAATTCAAAAGTTTGTCTTTGAATAAAAGGAGAGAGGAATGTAGCAGTGTGTATATAATGTATATAATTAGTCTATGATATCGATTCTCCGATAAGCTCAGTTTGTAGAGCATCTGACTTGCAAACAGAAGGTCGCAGGTTCGAGTCCTGTACCGCGGACTGCACATTTTTCCGCTCCTATTACAATAACATTTTTCAATAAGTTTTATCAATAATTAAATGTTGATACTGGTTTATGTTGTATTGACATGTATCATGCCTCACATGTATCATGCAACTTGCCATTTGTGGTTGTGTTTTGACAATGCATTTCAGTACAAAGACAGTATTGTTCATATAATGCTAGACAATTAACTTTGTATTGATAAGACAATATCTCCTTTCAAACCATTTAGTATTCAGTTATAGAAAGGATTAATATTTTTTAACTTCTAGCAGATATAATCAATTTGGTCAAGTTCGGGCCATTTTTTCGTCTGAACACGTGTTGTATTCAAGCGGTCTTAACATACAATTTAGCCTGGTGACCCATATTTTTTTGGCCATTTTTATGTTCACAATACAATTATCTATACACAAGTATAACCGGGTTGAATTTATTACAGTTATATTTATTAACTCTCGGTTAATACTTAATCATATTCCTTTCCGATTAATCCCTGCTTGTCATCTGTCTACTTTTACTTTCGGTTTTGTAGTTATTTTTAGTTCCCGCTCTTTGGTCATGTGATTAGTCATGTGGTAGTTTTATACCTGTTTTACGTCATTCTTTCTCTATAGCTGACAGAGGTCAGACATGTTTTATTTAGAGACTGGAAATGTTTGAGTCTTGAGTTTCTAAACTCGGCCATGTACTGTGTGATGTAGACGTGGTACCTTTTTAGAGTAGTTACAGTAACCGGAGCGCAGACAGAGAGAGAGACGTGGTGTGTGATGTGTATAGTTCCAGAAAGGGTTTGATCCCATCAGATCAACCTGAAAGGTTCTGGTATCTGTCTGTTGGAGAGAATTGTATTTGGAAGAATACTGGTATTAACTGTAATCATCTGGTAATAAAAGTATAAAGGTCGAACGTCTTCTTGGATGTGTTTATCTGAGTATAATAGATACAGATCCCAAGATTACTCAAGGAAAACAGAAAAAAATCTATGAAACTTTTTTTCATAATTAAAAAAATTCTATGAGTATTTTTCATTGAAAAAAAGTTCACAAAAGTGAATATGAAACAAGATTTTTTTTTCATTTGTACCCATCATTGTAATGATATTGTATTAAAAAGCAGAGAAGTATGAAATGTTGAAAAATGGCTAGTAGTTTCAGCATCAGTGGGAGTGTACGTTCAAAACAATTTTTCACAAAAACAAGCTTGGTGACCCATTTTTTTATTTGTTCATTGTTTTCAACACAAAATTTCCTATCAGATATGTGAATTTGAAAAAAAATCTATGAAATAAAAAAAACCCATAGGAATTCTCTTTAAACGATTCTAATTTGTTGGGTTCATTCTCTATGGATATTGTTTGCTTGGAGTAGGATCTGTAAGTTCAATGTCATGAAAGATTTTATCAGTTCTAGCAATCGCGGTGTCGCGAGTTCGATCCTCGGGCGGGGCGTATGTTCTCCGTGAGGATTTGATAAAAGACATTGTGTCTGACATCATTCGTCCTCCACCTCTGATAATACATGTGGGGAACTTGGCAGTTACTT
Source organism: Mercenaria mercenaria (assembly GCF_021730395.1). NCBI lineage: Eukaryota > Metazoa > Mollusca > Bivalvia > Venerida > Veneridae > Mercenaria > Mercenaria mercenaria. The sequence continues at coordinate 39,793,852 of NC_069377.1, read as the reverse complement.
GCGGAGAACAGGTTTGTACCGGTACAGAATGCAGGAACACTGGTTAGGTTAACTGCCCGCCGTTACATGACTGAAATACTGTTGAAAAACGGCGTTAAACCCAAAACAAACAAACAAACAAACAGTTCTAGTAAACTTGTACATTAGTGGTATCTAACCTGTAACCAATATGCCTGATTTTAGTGTTTTTTAACCTGTATTATTCCGAAAAATAATTTTATAGCAGCACCGTTCACTTACTTCCTTTTCCGCCACATCAATTCTTCTGAGTGGTGCAACTTTTTGGTCGTGTCCAAAAAAATCGGACTCATCCAACACTTACTTCGAAGAATTGAAGAAAATCAACTGTATAAACAATGCCTCCTAAGTTTGACCCAACCGCTGTTACAATTGGTAAGAATGTATGAGGCATTTTAGTAAGTTGAATTTAAAGGAGTTGAGAGGTGGAACTTCCGCGTGAAAGGTAAATACGGCAATATTTCCTATAGGTAGCAACAACCGCCGCTTTTTGTAAGTTTTGATTACAGGAATGAAATTTTGATTTTGGACTCTTGGTATATGTATAAATGACAAATCAATTGTGTTTTTGGTCATAAATATAATCGATCAAGTTTATGGGGTGTTAAGTTTCTTGTAAAGCTTGTTAGTCAAAACATCCCCTAGTCAAAACACACCCCTTTTTTTGGTCATGCCTTTTATATTAAACACATTTTTACTAGATCTATTTATGAATTGGGTGTGTCATACATATTTTCAAGGTCAGGTGGCCCTCTTTGCTTTTGGACTGCCTCGTTTTACTGAAAGCAGATTAATAGGGGAATAAGCCTTGCATGTTTTAAGATTATGTAGACCTTCCAACTAGAAACCTAAATTACTTAATCCCCATGTCTCACACTCAGTACTTTTCTAACTCCTACTTCCCTAGGACCATCCGACTCTGGAACTCCCTACCAACTCATGTTAAATCTAGCCCCAGTCTCAGTATCTTTAGAGAGAGGCTGGCGGTGGTCAGTATGTAATTCTGTTGCCTCTGTCCCATTTTAACTGTAGCATACTGTCTTTTTTAGCTTTTATTCTTTTAACATTGTAACATATCAATTCTTTAACAACTGTTTCTCTGACAGCGCCGCCCAGTGATAGTCGGAAATCGACGGTTGGGTGAAAGATGTAGATGTAGATGTAGAAAATGAATATTCCATACATGATAGGAGCATAATGTATCAATTTTGCTGAAAGAAAATTACTTCTTTCGATGAGAGACAGCACATGGAAGTTACAACTTTGGCAAAAAATTGGCAATTGGAAAACAAACACTGCATACAGAAAACATGTCTCAGAAATTTAGGCAAACTTTCAGCAGGCTGGTAACATTGCCCGATCGGGCTTTTGACATAATAACTAATATTTCTTGAAAAGTAATGAAGATAATTCTTTCAAACTTGGTCCATTTATTAAGCATAACATTAGTTCTGGCTACCATATCTTAACTGACGCTGTTTTTATTTTCTGATGGTCGCGTCCATTAAGTTATGGCGAAACCCCATTTGGTTAACTAACCAGTATCAAACCGCAACATCTCGCACACTTCTCTCGTGAGAAACGGATGACGTCATGCAACAGTTCAGAGCACATGGTTATTTTTGAAAATCAAGATCAAAATTTCACTTATTGATGCATTTATTTTAATCATAAACATAACTATTTCAATAAAATTCATAAAAAACATACCCTAGAAAGTTTAAGTTCTCAGAAAAGGTCAGTAAATAACAAATTCTATACCGCCTATTGGTTTTCAAATGAAGAGATACTCTGATCAGGTGACAACTGGCTGCAATGGCGGACACAATATTGCAGACAGGGGTACCAATTTGAAACTTGTGTGTATAACTTGTGTTCATATTATGTTGCATGGATTATTTTATGCCAGATCAAAAGAAAAATTAATTAGAAACCTTTTAAAATAAAAGGTGAGTTCATTGCATTTCATTTGATGAAATTATAGCGTGACAGACTTCTGGCACGATTCCTGGTTAGGTTTCAGTACGGGATTCGTTTCAGCACAGAGATCCGTAACAGCATATAAACATCTCTGAGCTGATTTTTTTTTAGCTAGCATAACATATGATGCATGTTAAGATAGAAATAACTGTTGCCATCAGTTTTTAGCTCACCATCATCAGATGGTGGGCTATTCAAATCACTCTGCGTCCATGGTCCGTCGTCCTTCCGTCAGTCCTTCCGTCCGTTAACAATTTCTCGTTATCGCATCTCCTCAGAAACTACTGGGGGGGATTTTGACCAAACTTTGTAAGAATGATGTTTTTGTACCCTAGTTGTGTCCCCCTGAAAATCAGACTGGTTCAACAATTTTTGAGTGAGTTATATGGCCCTTTATTTATTTTTATAATTTACACAGATTTATATAAGGGGAAAACTTTGAAAATCTTCTTGTTCAAAACCACAGGGCCTAGGGCTTTGATATTTTGTATGTGACATCATCTAGTGGTCCTCCACTAAGATTATTGAAATTATCCCCCTAGGGTCAATTATGGCCCAGTCCTGGGGGTCACATGGTTTACATAGACTTATATAGGGAAAAACTTTGAAAATCTTTTTGTTCAAACCACAAAGCCTAGGGTTTTGATATTTGTAATGTAGCATCATCAAGCGGTTCTCTACCAAGTTTGTTAAAATTATTCCCCTAGGGTCAAATATGGCCCCGCCCCGGGGGTCACATGGTTCATATAGACTTATATAGGGAAAAACTTCTTTTTGTCGATAACCTACAACATTCAAATTTGGACCACATGTATAGTTTTGAGAAGCAAGATGAATCTTGATATGAGTTGACCTTGATCTTGACCTAGTGACCTACTTCCACATTACTGTAGCTACAGCCTTCAAATTTGGACTGCATGCATAGTTTTGTGTCCCGAAACAAACTTTGACCTTGACATTGACCTAGTGACCTACTTTCACATTTTTGAAGGTATAGGCTTCAAATTTGGACCACATGCGTAGTTTTGTGTTCCAAAATGAAATTTGACCTTGACATTGACCTAGTGACCTACTTTCACATTTTTCAAGCTACAGCCTTCAAATTTGGACCGCATGCATAGTTGAACTTTGATCTTGAGATTGACCTAGCAGCCCTTTTTTTGTAAATTTGGGGAAGGGTACCAGGTCCCTTTTGGAGGGGAAATTTACGTCGCGAAATCATTGTTTGAAGGAATATATTTGCTGAAAAGTTGTTAAAATCAGGACTGAAAATCAAAACTAATTTCATTTTTTTTTGCATGGGGAATTTTTGGCCAAGGTGGGGAAAAAAGTATACTTTTTAGATTGGGGAATGGGGCCGAATTTCGGCCCTAAAATCAGCATAAAAAAAGGCCTGCCTAGTGACCTACTTTCACATTTCTGAAGCTACAGGCTTCAAATTTGGACCACATGCATATTTTTGTGTTCTGAATTGAAATTTGACATTGATTTTTACCTAGTACCTACTTTCACATTTCTCAAGCTACAGCCTCCAAATTTGAAGCACATGCATAGTTTTGTGTACCAAAATGAACTTTGACCTTGAAATTGATCAAGTGACCTACTTTAACATTTCTCAAGCTACATCTTTCAAATTTGAAACACATGCATGGACCACATGCACAGTGTTCTGTACCGAAATGAAATTTGACCCTGATTTTGACCTTGAGCTAGTCTTGAAATTTGGAACATTAAAAAATGGCTCAATGGTGGGCGCCAAGATCACTCTGTGATCTCTTGTGTTAGAATTACTTCACTTTTTCAGATCTTTATGATGAATAATTTTTGAAGCCCCGAAAAATTAGTTTTTAATGCAATGTTAAAACGGAAAAGGGTTCAATGGCTTTCTGTTGCTCCAAACTTGTGCGCCAATACCTTTATTCAATATATTTAGGGTGAATAATTTGTTTCTAGTGCAGACCTATGCACACTTTTTTTACAACTAACATTTTTTTTGAAATGTAAGTGTTCCAGATAAGCTGCGTATTGGCGTATTTTACGCATAAAAATCAACTAAAAACGCACATGATTTCATTTTGATGCGTACATTATACGTACATGACTTTGAACTTACGCACGACATTAAAACTTGAAGCGTACCTTAATTATATTTAAATGAAAACATGTTGAAAACAGCTGATCACTACTTCCGTATAAACAATGCGACGGGTAACCATTATTAACTTCGCTAAAACGTTCTACCTGTCTTAGAAACCGTAAACTAGTCTACTTGAACATCTGCGTCGTCTAGGCACTCTAGAAATTTTATGTATTTACTTATCAAAATCAAGCGTTTGATCGTTGTATTAAAACGAAAGTAAACACATTATTTTTTATCATGGCTTCCGAAGCAAAACAGAGAAAAGTTGATAAGTTTTTTGTGGTTAAAACACCTCTACCGACTAAGAGCTTGGTGCAACCAATAATCGAAGACATTATTTCTGCCGTTTTAAAAAATAAAAAGTCGCATGTGGCTGTCACAGAATCTACCATTGAAAGTTGGAAAAAATCGTATCCTTGGATAAAACTTACTGAAAAGGACAGTTTATGGTGTTGTTATAATGTCTGTCTTTGTCTCTATAGTAACGGTAAGTATTGTTAAAATTACCCTTTATCCGAGTTTGGAATTTTGAATTTACCCCCATCTTCTGAAAAGTGGGGGTAATTACCCATGGGGTCAAAAAATTATCTGGAACACTGTAAGTGAAAGCACAGTAAAATGTATACATTCATGTACTAGCCGCTAGCGCAAAAATTTAGAGCATAAGAAAGCCATTGAACCTTTTTTTGTTTTAAACTTAGCATTAGAACATACATACCTCTCAAGTCTGACGCTTGAATTGTGATTGTCACGAATTCAAGGTTTGATCAAGACTTAACGAATTGGATCATTTTCTCATGCTTTCTAAAAAAATCAGACCAAAAAAATTTTGGACCACTTATTTTCTCTAATTTGCCAACTGGCATCGTTATTTTAAGACAGGATGAGACAACAATAAACAGAAAACACATGTCAAGTGTCATTTTCAATGTACTGATTACGTAACGGACCTGCCGAAACTGGTTTTGGCCAGTTTTGCTTTAACCGAAGCTTCCCGAGAGAGATTGTACCAATCAAATTGATGCGTTAATTTACGAGCCAACCATTACGTAAATCATCGATATTGACTGACTGATTACTATTTATGCTATTTTTGGACGTTGCATTGTTGGAAAAGTATCTAGAACCATTCACGCACTTGACCTTGACCAACACTAAAAAAAAACAAAACATGAAGATGCCAGAAAAAAAGAATTATTCGTCAAAATATAACAACGCATGGGAACTGGAATTTCCTTGGCTTAGAAAAGCAGACAATGGACCTAGTTTTGTTTTCTGCAAGCTATGTAGGAAGTAAGTTGTATACACAACCATTTTTCCGGTGCAGGTTCAAACCGAAAGTACATATCAAATCGAAAGTAGAATATGTAGATCAGTGAGACGTTTTTGTATTAAACATTTAGGTTCATAGATATATTTTATATCACGGCTGTAATAAAAACTCAAAACAGTTTCACTGACAAAATCACATTATTTTTAGCTCACCTGTCACAAAGTGACAAGGTGAGCTTTTGTGATCGCCCGGTGTCCGTCGTCCGTGCGTGCGTGCGTGTGCGTCCGTCCGTAAACTTTTGCTTGTGACCACTCTAGAGGTCACATTTTTCATGGGATCTTTATGAAAGTTGGTCAGAATGTTCATCTTGATGATATCTAGGTCAAGTTCGAAACTGGGTCACTTGCCCTCAAAAACTAGGTCAGTAGATCTAAAAATAGAAAAACCTTGTGACCTCTCTAGAGGCCATATATTTCACAAGATCTTCATGAAACTGGGTCACATGCCATCAAAACATGCCATCAAAAACTAGGTCAGTAGGTCTAAAAATAGAAAAACCTTGTGACCTCTCTAGAGGCCATATATTTCACAAGATCTTCATGAAAATTGGTCAGAACGTTCACCTTGATAATATCTAGGTCAAGTTCGAAACTGGGTCACGTGCCATCAAAAACTAGGTCAGTAGGTCAGATAATAGAAAAACCTTGTGACCTCTCTTAGAGGCCATATTTTTCATGGGATCTGTATGAAAGTTGGTCTGAATGTTCATCTTGATGATATCTAGATCAAGTTCGAAACTGGGTCATGTGCAGTCAAAAACTAGGTCAGTAGGTCTAAAAATAGAAAAACCTTGTGACCTCTCTAGAGGCCATATATTTCATGAGATCTTCATGAAAATTGGTCAAAATGTTCACCTTGATGATATCTAGGTCAAGTTCGAAACTGGGTCAAGTGCGGTCAAAAACTAGGTCAGTAGGTCAAATAATAGAAAAACCTTGTGACCTCTCTAGAGGCCATATTTTTCATGGAATCTCTATGAAAATTGGTCTGAACGTTCATCTTGATGATATCTAGGTCAAGTTTGAAAGTGGGTCACGTGCCGTCAAAAACTAGGTCAGTAGGTCAAATAATAGAAAAACCTTGTGACCTCTCTAAAGGCCATATTTTTCATGGGATCTGTATGAAAATTGGTCTGAATGTTCATCTTGATGATATCTAGGTCAAGTTCGAAACTGGGTCATGTGCGGTCAAAAACTAGGTCATTAGGTCTAAAAATAGAAAAACCTTGTGACCTCTCTGGAGACCATACTTGTGAATGTATCTCCATAAAAATTGGTCAGAATGTTCACCTTTATGATATCTAGGTCAAGATTGAAACTGGGCCACGTGCCCTAAAAAACTAGGTCAGTAGGTCAAATAATAAAAAAAACCTTGTGACCTCTCTAGATGCCATACTTTTCATGGGATCTGTATGAAAGTTGGTCTGAATGTTCATCTTGATGATATCTAGGTCAGGTTTGAAACTGGGTCAACTGCGGTCAAAAACTAGGTCAGTAGGTCAAAATTATTAAAATCTTTTGACTTCTCTAGAGACCATATTTTTCAATGGATCTTCATGAAAATTGATCAGAATGTTTACCTTGATGATATCTAGGTCAAGTTCAAAACTGGGTCACATGAGCTCAAAAACTAGGTCTCTATGTCAAATAATAGAAAAAATGACGTCATACTCAAAACTGGGTCATGTGGGAAGAGGTGAGCGATTCAGGACCATCATGGTCCTCTTGTTTTTTTATTTGTTTTTCAGAAAACTAAATTTTCTTGTAGATCTATCATGATTAAATAAAATTAAACAAAAAAAAGCATGAGATTGTGTTTTCCGTATAGAATGTGTTAAAGCAAGGCAAAAAAGGGTGGACCTGAAATTCATATTAATGGCCTCAGAAAGCACCAGAATGCATATTTTCATGTATATTTTAAATATCGCACAAATCTCACTCTCATATTTTGGAAACTTGACAGGTATGGTACATATGTTTTTGGACTTCAAAAATTATGCGTCGTAAAAATCTGAAAAGGGGAAATAATTCTACCAAAACTGAAGGCAACCAAGTTATTTTTATTTTAATTTGTATCCTATGTAATGCTTAATAAATGGACCAAGTTTGAAAGAAATATCTTCATTATTTTTCAAGAAATATTAGTTTTATTGCTGAAAGCCCGATCGGGCAATGTTACCAGCCTGTTCAAGAGTACTTCCTTGATAAATACCAAATATTCTGAACACTGGTTCCATCATTCTAGAATAAGATGATTGTGTGAATGGCAGCGACCTGTTCAAATAAATGTTACTTTCATTATGTATTCAATTTCAGTATATGTGAAGGCTGTGGGAGGGGAAGTTCCAGCAACATCATCTCTGGCCCCTAAAATTGGTCCACTTGGTCTGGTAGGTATTTATACCCCACAAAACGAAGTTTGGGGGGATATATAGGAGCGAGCTTGGCGGTCGGTCCGTTGGTTTTCATGGTTTCTGGATGATAACTCAGGAAAGGCTTGACCGAATTAAATAATTTTGGTGCACAGGTGTAACATCAGATAATACAGTTTCAAGTTCAACTTTGGGGTCAGTAGGTCAAGGTCACTGTGGCCCTGACCAGTTAAACGGTTTCCGGATGGTAACTTGAGAAGGCTTGGGTCTAGGATCGAAACTTTTGGTACACAGGTGTAACATGATGAAATACAGGTCAAGTTAGACTTTGAGGGTCAGTAGGTCAAAGGTCAAGGTCACATGATTCGGAACAAACAGTTAAATGGTTTCTGGATGATAACATAAGAACGCTTGGGTCTAGGATCATAAATTTTTGTACACAGGTGTAACATGATAAAATACAGGTCAAGTTCGACTTTGAGGTTAGTAGGTCAAATGTCAAGATCACAATAACACGAAACAGTTAAACGGTTGGATGATAACTTGAGAACGCGTGGGCCTAGGATCATGAAAATTGATAAGGAGGTTGGTTATGACCAGCAGATGACCCTTAATGATTTTGAGGTCAGTAGATGACAGGTCAAGGTCACAGTGGCCCTGAACATTTAAACGGTTTTCGGACAATAACCAGGATGCTCGACTAGGATCACGAAACTTGATAGGGAGGTTGGTCATGACCAGCAGATGACCCGTATTGATTTTGAGTTCCAAAGGTCAGAGTGACCTGGAACATTTAAACCTTTTCCAGACAATAACTTGAGAACGCTTGGGCCGAGGATCATGAAACTTCATATAGGGAGGTTGATCATGACCAGCAGATGGCCTCTATTGATTTTGAGGTCAGTAGGTCAAAAGTGAGCAAGTTCGGCTTTGACATTGGTTTAGTTCTGTATCAAGGCCATACTGTGGGGGTATAATTCGTCACTCTTGTGACAACTCTGAATTTACCTTGTAAGCTTAACCTGCCTCGAGACATGCACCTCTGGTATTAAAATGGCATAATGTTACCCTATGTGTTGTCTTTAGGGATGTGTGTTTGGGTTTAAAAGATTGATGCTACTGGAATATCACTACTGAAACACTCACTAGGCAGAATGCCAGTTGCCAGCTTTGATCCCTACCTCAGAGATGAAGGTTACACTAGTGTTCTGTCTAAAAATGTTGAAATCAAAGTGCCATTACAGGGCATACACTGCTATGGCCTTGCATTTCAAAGGAGGAATCTGTGACCTATGGACATATTTTCAGTCTCTACTGCATTTAATTGCTTGGTGTAATTCTGCAGAACCTAGAGATGGTGATGTGCCCTGGTTGTAACAAATGTTGTTGATCAAGGTGAAAATACTTGCCTTGTGTAAAACAAAGGATGCTCTTGAGCATTGAATTTTACTGTGGATACAGTCAATTTTGTAAATGAAATAACAGTCACTTCTGTGAAAATTAACAGTTCCATATTCAAGCAAGTTACATCGAACCCAATCTGACTAAAGTACATATCCTATTACGCTACGCATAGGATCTGAGAACGGCCTATTCATTGCCTCGTTCTGACGACCCTTTCGCTAGCCAATCAGAGCCTAACTTACAACATCTTGCAAATCTTCCTGTAGCCTTGACTTTTGATATTTATAATTCTTATGTCATAATGTATCAGATAGCCGGTTAGCTCAGTTGGTAGGCCACTTGCTTTATAAGCGAGGGGTCCCGGGTTCGAGCCCTGAAATGACTGCACATTTTTCTTACTCTTTGACATTCAAACAAGTCGTCTGATTGGATAAGATAAAAATAGCAATACTGGAAATCCAAAATATACAGAAGACGAATGTGAATGGGTCGTTCTCAGATCTTCGTTTAGAAGATCAAGTACTTTAGTCAGATTGCATCGAACCTATTGCAGCAATGATTCTTTCATTGTAAATTTGAATTTATTGTATGTTTCTGTTAATCAAAATTTAGTTTTTTAAATCGGCAACAAATCACAATGTCAGGAAATTCCTAGCTCCCAAGAGGTATGTGTCATTTAAAGTTCAGAGAAAACACCTCTTATTTTAGTCTCCAAAGAAGATTGGTGATGACATTCAGAAGAACACTGGTGACTGGAAGGGTCTTAAAATTACAGTGAGATTGACAGTCCAAAACCGACAGGCCAAGGTTGATGTAGTACCCAGTGCTGCATCCCTCCTCATCAAAGCACTGAAGGAACCACCCAGGGACAGAAAGAAGGTTAAACATGGTAAGAGTTAATTTAGCATCAGATTTTTTTGTTTAGCAAAAAGCTCATTGATCATTGTACTTTAAAATGGTTCGGTTTAGTCTATATGTTAAAGTTAACTAAAACAAGACAAAATATTTGATCATTCAATTTATGTATCTCATGTTTTAGTATTGATACATCACTGAATGGCTTTATGATAAAAGATGAGAAATGTTCAGTTCAAAGAAGGAACAGAACTATAAATACTACCGCCTCTACAAATAAGATCCAGTGATTGGGAAGGCCACGCTTCGTATGTGCATTGAGGTTAAGAAATGCCCAGCATTACTTTGATAGAATGCACATGTGTCCTTTGCAATCTTTGGGCATAATGTCAATCACAATACCCTAAAATCACATATAAATTATATATTATAATCAAAGCCATGAAGCTTTGTACCGAGACAGGAAGTGGGGCACCAGTGTTGTATGGACAACCGTCTAGTTTTAACTTGTACTAACCAGTCATGAAAGTGCCTATCCACCACTGATTTTAGGGATCTTTGGGCATTTTGCCCATATCAGACAGTCTTCTCAATCACTGTAATGTGTACGCAAATCAAACTTTGAATTGTTTCAGGAGTTGGAAATACAGATGTCTGTGAAATGATTAAAACTGCTTTTTGGAGAATCACACCATGTTTGTTTTACGATCTAAGAATGATCACAGACATTCAAAAATAGATGTGTTTTCTATAATTGTTTGTTAGATACAAGCATGTTGCCTTGTGAAGGAATTATACTATTTAAATGAACCAGTTAGTTGGTTTAAAAAATTGAGGCTTTTACTAGGATTCCAGTTTTTCATCAGAATTTGCTTTAGCACCTTGTCGGTTGACATGCTAGTAAAATGAGAGGTAACAAAAGTTTAGTAACTCTGAATATATTTTAGTGAAACACAGCGGCAGTTTGACCTTTGATGATGTTCTGAAGATTGCCCGTACAATGAGAGAGAGAAGTATGGCGAAACATTTGTCTGGCACTGTAAAGGAGATACTTGGTAAGTTAGCTGAGGCTGCACTGGCTTGAAACTTTCTTGAGCCTTTTTCACTGCAAAAGTGACACTGAATTAGAATTTTATGTAAAAAAGAAAAGTGTACTGGTATTTAGTGAGCCATATAAAACTGTTACGAGCCACTTTCATGAAACTTAGTTACAAGTAGCATGGTGCCAGTAGGATGGCCCAGATTGCTGATCTGTATGAAAAAGTTACTCCTAAAAATAAATTTTTATAGGCCTATACAGAGCTAAAAACTTCACAGAAGAGTCATTAGGTAGGTGACATTTTTTAATTCCATGTGGCCAGTGATCAGTGATTAAACCAAAAATTGTCATGTATTAGCTTTTGAAAGAGAATGAAAAGCTTATTTATTTATGAGGTCACAATTCGTTTGAAAAGAAAGTGGTTCTAATTAAATGTTTCTGATATGAAATAGAATGATAGATCTGTGCATGTTTATAGTCAAAAACATATTGGGTCAAAAACTGGTCACTAAGTCAGATCAAGGAAAAGCTTGTTAACACCTTAGAAGCCACATTTATGACTATTTTCATGAAACTTAATCAGAATGTTTATCTTGATGATTCCTATGCCGGTTTCAAAACTGGGTCATATGGGGTTAGAAACTAGGTCACCTGGTCAAATCAAAGGAAAACAAGGTCAAATTTAGCAACATTTCCTGCTAGCTAAAAGTAGCTAGTGCCCTTTTTGTTCAATACCTAAAATGAAAAGATACTAGCTAATGTTAAACAATAATATTTAATTACTTTATTAATATTTTACTGGCCAAAACCTACTAACTAATCTCTGTAAGTAGCCAGTCACAAAAAAAAATTATAAGCTTAAAATAGCTAGTGCCATCTTTATCCACTTAAAGCTAAAGTCAAATCCTTCCATGTTAACTTAATGCAAGCTGCAATCATGCATTATGTCAGAGTATTGTTGAACAAAAAATTATCATTTATAAACATAAATGATAACATTCCTTTCATGCAGAAAAATGTATACCTGCAGAACAAACTTTATTTAAGCTTTGAAGACATTTGCTTGGTACATTATTGACTAGCCAAAATTAGCTAGTACATTCCAAGCCCACTAGCTATTCTCAAATTCTTCTAGCATTTAGCTTGTATGCTTGTCTAAATTTGAACCCTGGGAAAAGCTTTTTTTAACACTGTTGAGGCCACATTTATGACCCTTACTTCAAGAAACTTGGTCTGAATGTTTATCTTGATAATTCCTAGGCCAGGTTGGAAACTGGGTGATGTGGAATCAAAAACTAGGTCCTACTTAATTCAAAAGAAAAGCTTGTAAAAACTCTTGATGCCATATTTATGACCCTATCTTCATGAAACTTGGTCGGTATGTTTATCTTGGATGATTCGTAGGCCAAGTTTGAAACTAGGTCATTTAGGGTCAAAAACGAGGTCACCCACACAAAGCAAAGTAAAAGCTTGTTATTACTCTAGAGGCCATGTTTTATGACCCTGTCTTAAAAAAAACTTGATCAGAAGGTTTATCTCGATGATTCCAAGGCCAAGTTTAACAGGTGAGCGATATAGGGTCATCATGACCCTCTTGTAATTATATTATCAATCAGTTTCTGTAAGATAGGTTGGAGAGCAGCCTTTGTGGACATCGGCTTTTCAGTCTTGAAATAGTTATGGATTTTTCGCTGTTTCGGATTTGAATCCATGCTCTGGATAATCTTTGATAAACAACATGCAGACGCTCGCAAAATTTTTCAAGTGTCTCCACGACAGACTGGTTTACATAATTTACACACGAGAGCTGCTTTAACGAATATTAAATGCATTTAAGCAGTCTGTGTAGCAGTCCAATACAGTAGCAGAAGTAAAAATCAGCTGTTCAAAAATAAGAAGTTCGCTTGCATGTTTTCACGTTTTGCGAAACTTCTGAAGAACGGGCGTAACTTGTACTAAAGGATCTTAAATTATGAGCGTATTCCAGTATTTCTCGAGCGTCAAATACACAGGTACGCACCTTATTTGTAGCACTGTATTTGTTTTTAACTTGCAATGTGACTCGCATTATTTTTCTAGGCACAGCACAGTCTGTTGGTTGCCGAGTTGATGGTAAAGCACCACACGATGTTATTGATGAAGTAAATGAAGGGGGATACGAAATCCCAGACGTATGTATTTTTTTGATGTTCAGTTACCGTTAAGAAATAATATATAGAGTAACCATGTTTTAATACATATCTTTAACCTCAAGAAAGAGGTAACAAGTCTTTGGAGTAATTACAGGAGGGCAAAGCAAAAGTGAATTGTATGCAGTGTATAGCAGAATTATGGTGTTTGAATACATTAAAACATGGTTCTGCTGTGATTATTTTGATTCTAATTTGTTCCCTGGAAAAAAATTGGATGAAATAAGGAAGCAATTTATAGTGCGGAATAGTAGGTCATCATGACATCAACATGATTGCAGGTATTATAAATCTGCTAAATGTCAAACCAGTTAATTTACGAGTGTGTTAAACAATTGTTAACTATAGACCACTCACATGCTGGAACTGTGGATAGACCAGCAGTTATCAAGTTGTAGATTTTAAGACGGTGGAATCAACATTGCAATGAAACGAGACACATTTGCCAGCTAAATGAGGAAAAACTACTTGACTTTCGTTCTGCTGAAAGCTTGTGTGGAACTTCTTAGATCTGATTAGCTGGCTAATGCTAGAAGTTAATTTATTGTCGTATTTCAGCAAGTTTTTCTTGAAACGTGATAATTTTTGGAAAAAATTGTCAGAAAGTCTTTAACCGCAGTATCCTACTAGTGGTATACTAATGGAAGCAGTATTGAAATTGTAATAATATTACATAAGCAAGTATTATGACATGCAATATAATATTAATCTACTCGCAAACATTTCTTGCAAGTAAAACTGTGACAAATTTGCTGCAATAATATCAATACCTACTTATATAGATGTAAATATGTATCAGTTACGATTAGCTGTTAAGAATCCCTTTGGTATACAAATTAATAGTTCAGTTTCTGTGAGGTTACCTGTATCGTACTGTACTTCTGTTAAATAAATTATTTAAGAGAGTATTAGCACTTAGTATTAAAATAAAATTGCATTTGTGAGTCTTACTGTATGATGTTGTGACACTTAGGCACGTTCGATACTGTTAACATTTATGCTACCAAAGACACATTGCCGATAACATATTGAACTGACATGATGAGAAACTGTATGACTTTCGTTCTTCTGAAAGTTGGTGTGGAAATCATATTTTTCTGATCTGTTCTTCTATTTGATATCAAAATAATGTTACCTTTATGATGATGATATTAAATACTTAAAAGTTGTTCTTTATTCTCTATTTCAGGAGTAAACAAGAAACTTGAATTGACTTGTGAAGAGAAAAACAATAAATAAAAAAAAAAGAACATTTTGTTGTTGCTTATCAAATTAGAATTGGATACCGGTACAACTATTATTATGCCCCCTTCAAAGAAGGAGGGGTATATTGTTTTGCAATGTTGGTTGGTCCATAGACAGTTTGTTTCCGGATGACAACTCCAGAACGCTTAGGCAAATAGTTGGTCATGACCAGCTGATGACTCCTATTGATTGTGAGGCCAGTAGGTCAAAGGTCAAGGTCCCAGTGATCTGGAACGGCTGAAGTTTCCAGATGATAACTTCAGAATTATTGGCCGTAGGATCATGAAAGTTGATAGGGAGGTAGGTCATGACCCCTATTGGTTTTGAGGTCAAGGTTACAGTGACCCAGAACAGATAAACGGTTTCCGGATGATAACCCGAGAACACTGGCCTAGGATCATGAATGTTGATCGGGAGGTTGGTCATGACGAGCAGAGGTCAGTAGGTCAAATGATCCCTATTGATTTTGAGGTCAAAGGTCAAGGTCACAGTGGCCTGGAACAGTTAAACCGTTTCTGGATGATAACGCTTTTACCTAGGATCATGAAACTTAATGGGGAGGTTGATCATGAACAGCAGATGACCCTTATTGATTTTGAGGTCAAAGGTCAAGGTCACAATGACCTGAAAAATTTCTGTTCCTCTTGCAGTTACTGAATGCATCAAGGGGGCATTTTGTGGTCTAGGAGCTTACTGTCCTACACTACCCGAGGTTGGCATCCATTACAGATTCCTGGTTGAAATTCTGATTCCCTTGTTACTTAATGGATTCGCTTCAGACACTGCATCATTACCCACATAATGATGATGCAAAAGCTATAAACCTGGCACTAATAATGAATTATTATACCACTTTTATTATGAGCATGTTTGCAGCAGCAAGTCCAAGTTAATTAATTTTAGAAGTTCTTTTCAGAGTAATTGGTATGCTGAAATTGGTGTATTTTGACAGTTTGCACTTTAATTGCAAGTTAAATTCTAACGCACTGAGGAAGTCTAGATTTATGCATTTGTATGCGAGGGCAAACATCTACTTGGCGCTTTGGTTGTCCGTCCATCACGCTTGCCCGGAGTATCACTTGAAAAGTATTAATGGTATTTGATTGAAACCACATAATCATAGAGTGCATTGTCAAAGAATCGTAACTACCTTGCCTAGTTTCTGAATTACCTCCCTTTATCAAATAAGGCTTGTCCGAAGCATTACTTGAAAACTACCTAGTTTTTAGCTTGCCTCACCTGAGCAGGAAGTGCTCAAAGGTGAGCTTTGTGATCGCCCTGTGTCTATCCGTTGTCCACAATTTGACAACACTCTAGAGGTCACAGTTTTGGTCCAATCTTAATGACACTTGGTCAGAATGTTACTCTCGATAAAATCTTGGACGAGTTAGATATTGGGTCATCTGGGGTCAAAAACTAGGTCACCAGGTCAAATCAAAGGAAAAGCTTAATACTAGAGGCCATATTTATGACTATCTCATAATGAAACTTTGTCAGAATGTTAAACTTGATGATCTTTAGGTCAAGGTCAGGTGGGGTCAAAAACTAGGTCACCAGGTGAAATCAAAGGAAAAGCTAGTTAACACTCGAGAGGCCACATTTATGACCATACCTTAATGAAACTTGGTCAGAATGTTAATCTTGACGATCTATAGGTCAAGTTCAAATCTGGGTCAGGTGGGGTCAACAACTAGCTCACCAAGTGAAATCAAAGGAAAAGCTAGTTAACAGAGGCCATATTTATGACCATACTTGGTCAGAATGTTGATCTTTAGGTCAAGTGGGTTCAGAAAGTAGGTCACCAGGTCAAATTAAGGTAATCAAATCGGGTAAAGCTGAACACCCTGGAGGCCGCATTTATGAATATATTTTAATGACACTTGGTGAGAATGTTAACCTTGATGAACTTTATGTCAAGATTAAATCTGGGTCAGGTGGGGTCAAAAACTAGATCACGTCAAATCAAAGGAAAAACTCTTTTAACACTATAGAGGACACATTAATGACAATATCTATGAAAGTGGGTCAGAATGTTTATCTTGATGATCTTTAGGTCAAGGAGAATCAGAAGCTAGGTCGCCAGGTCAAATCAAAGGTAAAGCTTGTTAACACACTAGAGGCCACATTTAAGACTATTTTTTAATGAAACTTGGTGTGAATGTTAACCTTGATGATCTTTAGGTCAAGATTAAATCTGGGTCAGGTGGGGTCAAAAACTAGGTCACCAGGTCAAATCAGAGGAAAAGCTAGTTTACACTAGAGGCCACATTTATGACCATATTTTAACAAAACATGGTCAGAATATCTTCTTGATCTTTAGGTCAGATTTAAATCTGGGTCAGGTGGGGTCAAAAACTAGGTCACCAGGTCAAATCAAAGGAAAAGCTAGTCGACTATTAAAGGCCACATTTATGACTGTCTTCATGAAACTTAGTCAAAATGTGAAATCAAAGGAAAAGCTAAACACTAAAGGCCACATTTATGACCATACCGTAATGAAACTTGATCAGAATGTAAATCTTGATATCTTTAGATCAACTTCAAATCTGAGTCAGAAGGGGTCATAAACTAGGTCACCAGGTCAAATCAAAGAAAAGCTAATTAACACTTTAGAGGCCACATTTATGACTGTATCTTCATGAAACTTAGTCAAAATGTTATTCTTTATGATCTTAAGGTCAGTTTAAAATCTTGATGTCTTTAGATTAACTTCAAATCTGGGTCAGGTGGGGTCAAAAACTAGGTCACCAGGTCAAATCAAAGGAAAAGCTAGTTAACACTTTAAAGGCCACATTTATGACTGTATCTTCATGAAACTTGGTCAAAATGTGAAATCAAAGGAAAAGCTAAACACTAGAGACCACATTTATGACCATACCATAATGAAACTTGGTCAGAATGTAAATCTTGATATCTTTAGATCAACTTCAAATCTGGCTCATGTGTGATCAAAAACTAGGTCACCAGGCCAAATCAAAGGAAAAGCTTGTTAACTCTATAGAGGCCACATTATTATTATTATTATTATACCACATTTATATAGCACTCTTTTCATGCACTTGTACACGTTCAAAAGTGCTTTACAGAATAAATTGCAAAAATACAAACAAATACGTATACAAAGATAATGCATTCCACATTAACAAAAATCATGAATGAAAACAAGTATAATTTAAAAAAAACAAGATAAAAAAAGTAAATGTATCGGTCAGTTAACAAAATATTGTACAAAAAAGTGGGTTTTGAGCAGGCTTTTGAAAGCAGCTAGCGTGTCAGCTTCCCTGATTTTGACAGGAAGAGAGTTCCAAAGCTTTGGAGCAGTGCACGAAAAGCTGCGATTGCCATACATCATGGTATTAGATTTTGGCATAACCAGTGACAGCGTGTCTTGCGATCTTAGGGTCCTGACCGGTTTATACACTTCTAGCATATCCCTAATATAGGCAGGGGACTGATTGTGTAACGCCTTAAAGGTGTGGGTCAGAACCTTGTACTGCACCCTGTATTTCACTGGCAACCAGTGAAGCTCCTTCAGAACCGGTGTTATATGATTGCGACGGGGCGTCTTAGTGATTACGCGAGCTGCAGTGTTCTGGACATGTTGCAACTTGTTAAGTGTGCTGTTTGGTATACCACTTAACAAGGCATTACAGTAGTCTAACCGTGAAGTAACCAGGCTGTTTATAAGGGTTTTTGTGGCATCACTGGTAAGATACCGTCTGATGTGACCTATTCTGCGAAGTTGTGCATATCCAGCCCGGCACACCGAGTTGACTTGTTGTTCCATATCCATACCGCTGTCAAATACTGCTCCAAGATTCCTAACACATTTCGTGGATTTTATCACAGAATCACCGACCTTCACAGAAACGTCATCAATGTACTTGGAGTTACGCTTTGATGTCAATAGCATTACCTCAGTTTTGTCAGCATTGAGCTTCAGCATGTTGGAATTCATCCACGAGACAATTTCAGTCAGACAGCTCTCAATGCGGCGCAAAGCTTCACTTCTGGCCACAGCCTCTATCGGCTTAAAAGATAGGTATAATTGAGAGTCATCAGCGTAGAAATGATGAAGAAGTCCATGACGTCTGCATATGGCACCCACGGGTTTAGTGTACATGATATAGTTCTTTGGACCAAGCACTGATCCCTGGGGCACACTGTATTTCATCAACGTAGGCGTCGACAACTCACCATCAACGCATACAGTTTGATAGCGGTCACTAAGATATGATGACATCCATGCAAGTGCTTTGTGTGTGACTCCAAAATGATGTTCGAGCCGGTGTAACAGTGTTTGGTGATCAATCGTGTCGAAAGCCGCAGAAAGATCGAGTAGCACGAGGACTGTTACAGAATTTTGATCGAGAGATGTGAGGATGTCATTCTGTACCTTTATCAAAGCCGACTCAGTTGAATGAAACTTTCTGTAAGCAGACTGCAGTCCCTCATGTAGCTCATTTTCACTCAAGTGCCGCTCAAGACGCGCATCTACTACCTTTTCTAAGATTTTTGAAATGAAAGGGAGGTTAGATACAGGCCTGTAGTTTTTGAGAATGTTTGGTTCAAGACCTGGTTTTTTAAGCAGGGGTCTTATCCTAGCACTTTTAAACTCTTTTGGTACATAACCTTATTCCATTGATGTATTTAGATGTTTGTTATCAGCGGCAAGAGCTCATCTAGACATTTCTTCAGAAGCCATGTTGGTAAAGGGTCAAGTTCGCAGGATTTGTTTGGAGATTTTTGTATAATTTGTTCTACCTCTTCTATCGTTGTAGGAGCCAAATCAATAAGACAGTTTGCTACTTCTTGGTGTTCTGGACAATGCAAGTCTACTGAATCACGATCAGTTTGGCTATGCGAAATAATATCATTCCTAATGTTCTCAATTTTCTCGATGAAAAAGTCACTAAACTTCTGCGCAAGTTCCTTTGGTGATGTGTTAGAGGGACGGGAAGCATCTTGGCTGTCTCCTAGTAGATTTTTGGTTATCTTGGCCAAACTTTTGTGGTCAGTGCCACACGACTTCACCTTATCAGAGAAGTAGTCGGTTCGGGCCTGAATTAGGAGTTTATTCATGGTAGCACATTGGTCCCTATAAAGTTGATGGTCGATTGTTAGTTTGGATTTACGCCACTTCCGCTCAAGCTTGCGTTTTAAGTGTTTAGCCTCATGAAGTTCGTCTGTAAACCACGGACAGCTAGGTCGAAGAACGATAGTTTTTGTGCGTAAAGGAGCGTGTTTATCTATCAGTAAGGATAATCCTTTTGAATATGCATTTACTAGCTGATCCACGTCTGCGCCTTCTGGAAGCGTATTTAGTGCAAGGGACGCTGAGATGTCTTGTTTGAAAGAACTTACGTCAATAGAGCGTAACTTCAAATTTATGATAATATCTCTATGACACTTTGTCAAAATGTTAATCTTGATCATCTTTAGGTCAGGTTCGAATATGGGGCAGAAGTGGTCAAAAACTTGGTCATCGGGGTCAAATCAAGGCAAACACTTGTTAACAGTCTAGAGGCAAACTTATGACTGTATCTTTGTAGTCCTGTTTGGCGCCATATAACCTATACTGTGTTGGTGCGCCGTAAAACCCAAATAAATAAATATGACTGTATCTTCATTAAACTTGGCCAGAATATTAACCATAATGATCTTTAGGTCATGTGGAGTCGGGAACTAGGTCACCAGGTCAAATAAAGTCAGTTTATGATTATATCTTAATGAAACTTTGTCAGAATGATAACTTTGATAATCTTTAGGTCATGGTCAAATCTCGGTCAGGTGGGGTCAAAAACTAGGTCACCAGGTCAAATCAAAAGAAAAGCTTGTTAACACTATAGAGGCCACATTTATAACCATACCTTAATGTAAATTGGTCAGAAAGTTAATCTTTACGATCTATTGGTCAAGTTCAAATCTGGGTCAGGTGGGGTCAAAAACTACTACACCAGGTCAAATCAAAGGAAAAGCTAGTTAACAATCTGGAGGCCACATTCATGACCATATCTTAACGGAACTTGGTCAGAATGTTAACCTTGAAGATCTTTAGGTCAAGTTTAAATTGGGTTAGGGGTGGTCAAGAACTAGGTCATCCGGTTAAATGAAATGTAAAGTTTGTTAACACTCTAGAGGCCGCATTTATGATAATATCTCCTTGAAACTTGGTCAGAATGTTTATCTTTATGTGAAGGTCAAATCTGTGTAAGGAGGGATCCAAAACTAGGTCACCAGGTCAAATCAAACGAAAAGCTAGTTAACACTCTAGAGGCCACACTTATGACCATACCATAATGAAACTTTGTCAGAATGTTAATCTTCATGATCTTTAGGTCAAGTTTAAATCTGGGTCAGGTGGGGTCAAGAACTATGTCACCATGTCAAGTCAAATGTAAAGCATGTAAACACTCTAGAGGCCACATTTATGAAAATATCTCTTCTAAATATATTGTATTGAAACTTGGTGAGAATGTTAACCTTGATGATCTTTAGGACAAGATTAAATCTTGGTCAGGTGGGGTCAAAAACTAGGTCACCACGTCAAATCAAAGGAAAAGCTAGTTAACACTATAGAGGCCACATTTATGACAATATGTCTATGAAACTTGGTCAGAATGTTATCTTGATGCTCTTTAGGCCAAGTTTAAATCTAGGTCAAGTAGAATCAGAAACTAGGTCGCCAGGTCAAATCAAAGGTAAAGCTTGTTAACACTCTAGAGGCCACATTTAAGACTTTATCCCCCGACGAAAGTCGGAGGGATATAGTTTTGGCGTCGTCCGTCCGGAGCCATATCTAGGAAATGGTTGGGAATATTTATTTAAAACTTCATACACATGTTCACCACTATGAGTTCTTGCGGCCCGTCAAGTTTCAGTCAGATTGCCCAAGTAACACCAGAGTTATGACCCTTAGAATTTTCTAGTGTTAACTATATAGGGTACTATAAATATGGCAATTTCTGCATCATAAGTTTTGATATATTTGACCTAGAACTATGAAAATTAAACAGAATTTAGATCACCATAATGTGGTTGTGTACACACAATTTCGTTCGGATTTATTTGTAAATTATTTGTATAAAAATCCACATATTTGTACATAACAAACTTACCATTTGGTAGAATTTCATTAAATTTCTTTCAATCTTTTCCATGAAAATTTATTGTAAACATGTGAATTTGTGTACCCACACCTGGTCACCCCCTTACCTTGATCACACCTCTTCCTATCCCCCGACCCCCCCCCCCCCCCCTCCCCCAAAAAATCCTTATTTGAAATTTTTTAAACTTCATATACATTGTTCACCACTATGAGGTTATGGGGCCCATCAAGTTTCAGAGAAATTGCCCAAGTAACGCCCGAGTTATGGCCCTTAGAAGTTTCCAGTGTTAACTATATAGGGTACTAATAGATCTATAGATATGGCATTTTCTGCATCATAACTTTTGATATATTTGACCTTGAACTATGAAACTTTAACAGAATTGAGAGCACTATAATGGGGTTGTGCATACACAATTTCGAACGGGTTTCTTTTGTAACTTTAGAGTTATTGCCCTTTAATTTTCTAAAAATCCACATATTTGTACATACCAAATTTACCATTTGGCAGAATTTCATTAAATTTCTTTCATTCTTTTCTGTGAACATTTATTATAAACATGTGAAGTTGCGCACCCACTTGCCTTGGTCACACCCTGTCCAGCTCCCGCCCCCCCACTCCAAAAAAAATAATTTTTTTTTTCATTTCTTATTTTAGATTTTTTCAAACCTTCAATGATTATTTATCAGCATGCAAGTTGTACCATTCCCCCACCTCACTCCTCCACCCAGTCATGCCCACCACTGATCATGCATCATCTGCACCCCCACTTCACCCTTTTTTTTCATTTTTAATTTTCCATCAATATTTATAATCAACATGTGAAATTTTGTTTCCTCTCCCGTTCCCCTGCACCCCCACCCCCTAGTCCTCAGCCATGTTTAAGATATCTTACCTGTGTTCTCTTAAGAACATCTGTTCTTTTAAGTTCAAATGTACATGTTAAACAGCAACACCTGGTGCCAAACCACTCAAAGACAATATTTCGTTCCAGTTAAACTTCAAGCTCACATTTCAATTAACTGCATTTAATTTTAAAAGCTAAGCTTATTACAGTAAGCATATCCCATTCAAAATAAATTCTTTAGTCAGGATCAAAGTATCATACATTTATTATGTACTGTTTTATTAAACATTTGTTTTCTGTTAAATTGATTTTGACTAATGAAATTATTTGCTTCTTATTAACATCCTTAACTTTTTGCCGGATATATTTTTTTGCCATTCCTCACCACAAACCCTTTCGGCGGGGGATACCAATTCATCGAATTTGCTTGTTCTTAATGAAACTTGGTCAGAATGTTAACCTTGATGATATTTAGGTCAAGTTCGAATCTGGGTCATGTGGAATGTGACCTACTGACCTACTTTTTTGTTTTTAGCTCACCTTAGCACGAAGTGCTCAAAGGTGAGCTTTTGTCATCGCCCTGTGTCCTTTGTCCGTCCGTCCAAAAGCTAGGTCAGCTTAAATCAAAGGAAAGTCTTGTTAACACTCTAGAGGCCACATTTATGACTGTATCTTCATTAAACTTGGTCAGAATGTTGATCTTGATGGTCTTTAGGCAAAGTTTTAAGCTAAGTCAAGTGGAGTCCGAAACTAGGTCACCAGGTTTAATCAAAGGTAAGGCTTGTTTACACTCTAGAAGCCACATTTACGAGTATATCTTAATGAAACTTAGTCAGAATGTTAACCTTGATAATATTCAGGTAAAGGTCAAATCTGGTTCAGGTGGGTGAAAAACTAGATGACCAGGTCAAATCAAAATTAATGTAAAGCTTGTTAACACTCTAGAGGCCACATTTATGATAATATCTCTAAGAAACTTGGTCAGAATGTTAAACTTGATGATCTTTATGTCAAGTTTAAATTTGGGTCATGTGTGGTCAAAGCTAGGTCACCAGGTCAAAACAAAGGAAAAGATTGTTAACATTAGAGGCCATATTCCTGACGATATCTTAATGAAACTTGGTCAGAATGTTAATGTTAATGGTCTTTAGGTCAAGTTTAAATCTAGATCAAGTGGAGTCATAAACTAGGTCACCAGGTCAAATCAAATGTAAATCTTGTTAACACTCTAGAGGCCACATTTATGAAACTTGGTCAGAATGTTAATCTTGATGATCTTTAGGGCAAGTTTAAATCTGAGATCAGGTCAAATCAAATGTAAAGTTTGTTAACACTAGAGTCCACATTTATGACAATATCTCTATGAAACTTGTTCAGAACGTTAATCTTGATGATCTTTAGGTCAAGTTCAAATCTAGGTCAAGTGGAGTCAGAAACTAGGTCACCAGGTTAAATCAAAGGTAAAGCTTGTTAACACAATAGAGGCCACATTTAGGACTATATTTTAATGAAACTTGGTCAGAATGTTAATCCTGATGATCTTTAGGTCAAATTCAAATCTGGGTCAGCTGGGGTCGAAAACTAGGTTACCAGGTCAAATCAAAGGAAAAGCTAGTTAACAATCTAGAGGCCACATTTATGACCATACCTTAATGAAACTTGGTCAGAATGTTAATCTTGATCATCCTTAGGTCCAGGTCAAATCTGGGTCAGGTGGGGTCAAAAACTAAAAATCATTCGTCCTCCACCTCTGAAAATCCATGTGGGGAAGTTGGTAGTTACTTGCGGAGAACAGGTTTGTACTGGTACAGAATCCAGGAACACTGGTTAGGTTAACTGCCCGCCGTTATAGGACTGAAATACTGTTGAAAAACGGCATTAAACCAAAACAAACAAATAAACAATGTATCATCATGTGACCCAATCTTTATGAAACTTGGTCAGAATGTTTGTCTTGATGATCTCTAGTTAAAGTTCTAAACTGGGTCATGTCGGGTCAAAAACTAGGTCAGTAGGCCAGATCAAAGGAAAATCTTGTTAACACTCTACTGTTTAAATATGAAACTCGCGAGAATTGGTCAGATGATGACGTCAAGTTCAAATCTGGGTCACGTGTGATCAAAAACTAGGTCACCTGGTCAAATAAAAGGAAAAGCTTAACACAATAGAGGCCAAATTTATGACCCTATCTTCATGAAACTTGGTCAGAATATTTACCTTGATGATTCCCATGCCAAGTTTGAAACTGGGTCATATGGGGTCAAAAACTAGGTCACGGTCAAATCAGATGAAAAGCTTGCTAACACTTTATAGAGGCCAAATTTATGACCCTTTCTTCATGAAACTCGGTCAGAATGTTTAACTTGATGATTCCAAGATTAAGTTTGAATATGGGTGATATGGATTCAAAAACTAGGTCACTCGCTCAAATCCAAGGTAACGCTTGTTTGTCTTGATCTCTAGGCCAAGTTTGAAATTGGGTCATGTGGGGTCAAAAAGTACGTCATCCACTACAATCAAAAGAACGCTTGTTAACATTCTAGAGGCCACATTTATGACCCTATCCTTATGGAAATTGATCAGAATTTTTATCTTGATGATCCTTAGGTCAAGTTCGAATCTGGCTCATGTGGGGTCAAAAACTAGGTCACGTGCTCAAATGACATGAAAAGCTTGTTAACACTCTATAGAGGCCACATTTATGATCATATCTTCATGAAACTTGGTCAGAATGTTAATCTTGATGGTCTCTATGCCATGTTCGAATCTGGGTCATGCGGGGTCAAAAACTAGGTCACCCCGTCAAAGAAAAAGCCTAACATTCTAGAGGCCGTAGGCCCAATTACTCAGCGATCCAGGTTCATCATGACCCTCTTGTTTATTTCAAATGTGCAAACAAATTTTATAAAATATCTCACAAGTACTGTAATATAAAATCTGAAAAGTAGATCCCTCGGAAGCACCGAAAACAAGACAAACTGTGAAAATTGCAGACTCGGTTTGATTGAGTCTGTTCATGAGCAGTAATGGAAAATGCAACACCGCCCACGCCCCCTAGCACCTAAGCAGTATTCAGTCTTCAAATCTAAATCTAACCCACTTTGCACCCGCCTTACAAAAGGAAATTGATAAAATTAGGTATGCAATCATGCCATCTGAGTCAAAACAGGATAATGCAAATTTCTTTCTAATGACAAACTGAAAGCAAGAGCACCCCAGTACTTTGGTGAGTAAACAATCAAAATGATTACAAAAGAAATGACATAGCACTTGTTAACCCAGATTCGAACGTGACCTAAAGATCATCAAGATTAACATTCTGACCAAGATTCATGAAGATACAGTCATAAATGTGACCTCTAGATTGTTCACAAGTTTTTCCTTGTTTTTTTTGACCTGGTGACCTAATTTTTGATCCCACATGGTCCAGATTCGAATTTGACCTAGAGGTCATCAAGACATCTAGAGTGTTAACAAGCGTTTTCTTTGATTTCAACTGGTAACCTAGTTTTTGACCTCAGATGACCCATTATCAAACTCGTCCAAAATGTTATTGAAGGTACCAAGACCAAGTTTCGTTACGATTGGGCCAAAATTGTGACCTACAAGCTTTTCCTTTGATTTGACCTGGTGACTTAGTTTTTGACCCCACCTGACCCAGATTGGAACTTGACCTCAAGATCCTAAAGATTAACATTCTGACCAAGATTCATGAAGATACAGACATAAATGTGGCCTCTTGAGTGTAAATAAGTTTTTCCTTTGATTTTTCATTAAGATACTGTCATCATAAATGTTGCCTCAACATTGTTAACTAGCTTTTCCTTTGATCTGACCTAGTGACCCAGTTTTTGACACCACATGACCCAGATTCGAACTTGACCTAAAGATCATCAAGGTTAACTTTCTGACAAAGATTCATGAAGATACAGACATAAATGTGGCGTAAATAAGTTTTTCCTTTGATTTTTTGACCTGGTGACCTAGTTTTTGACCCCACTTGACCCAGACTTGATCTTAGCGTAAAGATCATCAAGATCAACGTACTGACCAAGTTTCATAAGAGATATTCCATAAATGTGGCCTCTTGAGTGTTAACAAGCTTTTCCTTTGATTTGACCTGGTGACCTAGTTTTTGACCCCATCTGACCCAGATTCAAACTTGAGATAAAGATCATCAAGATTAATATTCTGATCAAGATTCATTAACATGTGGTCATAAATGTGTTCTCTAGAGTGTTAAATAGCTTTTCCTTTGATTTGACCTGGTGATCCTAGTTTTTAAAAGATTTCAAAATTACCTAAAGATTATCAAGATTAACATTCTTACCAAGTTTCATGAATATACAGGCATAAATGTGGCCTCTAGGTTGTTAACAAGCTTTTCCTTTGTTTTGACCTAGTGACCTAGTTTCTGACCCCACACGACCCAGATTCGAATTTGACTTAGAGGTCATCAAGACAAACATTCAATTCTCATGAGTTTCAAACTTAAAATTAGGTGTCCAGAGTGTTAACAAGCTTTACCTTTGATTAGACCTGGTGACCTAGTTTCTGACCCAGATTTAAACTTGACCTAAAGATCATCAAGATTAACATTCTGACCAAGTTTCATTAAGATATGGTCATAAATGTGGCCTCTAGAGAGTTAACTAGCTTTTCCTTTGATTTGACCTGGTGACCTAGATTTTGACCTCACATGACCCAGATATAAACTTGGCCTAAAGATCATCAATATTAATATTCTGACAAGTTTCATTAAGATATGATGAGAGTTAACTGGCTTTTCCTTTGATTTGACCTTGTGGCCTAGTTTTTGACCCCACATGACCCAGATTCGAACTTGACCTGAAGATCATCAAGATTAACATTCTGACGAAGTTTCATGAAGACCCAGATGACCCAATATCGAACTTGTCCAAGATTTTATTGAGAGTAACATTCTGATCAAGTTTAATAAAGATTGGGCCAAAATTGTGACCTCTAAAGTGTTAACAAGCTTTTCCTTTGATTTGACCTGGTGACCTAGTTTTTGACCCCACTTGACCCAGATTTGATCTTGGCCTAAAATCATCAAGACAAACATTCTGATACAGTTTCATAGAGACATTGCCATAAATGCGGGCTCTAGATTGTTCACAAGCTTTTCCTTTTATTTGACCTGGTAACCTAGTTTTTGACCTCAGATGACCCATTATCAAACTCGTCCAAGATTTTATTGTGGGTAACATTCTGACCAAGTTTCATTAAGATTGGGCCAAAATTGTAGTTGATGACGTACTACGGACACAGGGCGATCACAAAAGCTCACCTTGAGCATTTCGTGCTCAGGTGAGCTAAAAAATTTAAATGGATGCTCATACTAATGCACTTACAAAGGACAGCTATTTGCAGGACTATGTCTGTGCTCTCTAGAAGCGGGCTCGACTAAAAATGCAGTTATGTATACCAGTAAAGACTACTTTGATGAATGTTAAATTTGATAGAACAAGAGCTTGTAGAACACGAAATGTCCCCTTTGATGCATTCAGTAACTGCATAAAGAACAGAAATTATTTGGTCACTGTGCACTGGACGTTTGACGTACTGGCCGCAAATCAATAATTATGGGTTATTTACTTGTCGTAAGTGACCTCTGTATCAAATGTGATCTTGGACTAAAGCATTTTGTAGTTATATGGCAAAAAAGGTGCTACTGTTCTGGGTCAATGTGACCTTGATCTTTGACTTCCTGACCTCACAATTAACGGGTCATCTGCTGGTCATGATCAACCTCCATAGAAGCTATTAAGTTTCAATTTAATATCTGCATTAGTTCGGAAGTTTTAGATGCAAGTTAGGTAGTCCAAAACTGGGCATAATTTGGTCAAAATGCATGTCAAGAGTTATGGGACTTGCTTTTATAACCCTGAAGACACGCGGGGTTTTAATTCAATATCTGCATTAGTTTTGG
Source organism: Mercenaria mercenaria (assembly GCF_021730395.1). Taxonomy (NCBI): domain Eukaryota; kingdom Metazoa; phylum Mollusca; class Bivalvia; order Venerida; family Veneridae; genus Mercenaria; species Mercenaria mercenaria. The sequence continues at coordinate 39,765,369 of NC_069377.1, read as the reverse complement.
AGATAGCAACTTGCACGCAAAACTTTAACCAGGATTTTTTATGTCCAAATGGGGGCATAATTTGCCCAAAATACATGTCAGAGTTATGGGATTTGACTCATTGAGGTTGGTAATTGACCTAGAAAAAGAAAACAAGAGGGCCAAGATGGCCCTAGGTCGCTCACCTAAGAAACACACCATAACAGTGTAAAACATGTTTGACCTAGTGATTTCATGGAAACAAATATTTTGACCAATTTTCATTAAGATTGGACCAAAAAATTGGTCTCTTGCGATAAAACAAGCATTTTCTTAGATATGACCTAGTTTTTGATCCTAGATGACCCATGTTCAAATTCGACCTAGATTTCATTAAGGCAATCATCCTGACCAAATTTCATAAAAATCAATTGAAAAAAACAGTCTCTATCGCATACACAAGATTTTTCTTTAATTTGACCTAGTGACCTAGTTTTTGACCTCAGATAACCAATATTCAAACTCGACCTAGATTTCATCAAGGCAATCACTCTCACCAAATTTCATGAAGATCAATTGAAAAATACATCCTCTACTGCATACACAATTTTTTTCTTCGATTTGACCTAGTTACCTAGTTTTTGACCCCAGATGACCCATTTTCGAACTCGGCCTAGATTTTATCAAGGTAATCATTATGGCTAAATTTCATGAAGATCAGTTGAAAAATACAGCCTCTATTGCATACACAAGATTTTTCTTTGATTTGACCTAGTGACCTAGTTTTTGACCCCAGATGACCCATTTTCGAACTTGGTCTAAATTTCATCAAGGTTATTATTCTGACCAAAATTCATGAAGATCAATTGAAAAATACAGCCTCTATCGCATACACAAGGTTTTTCCTTGATTTGACCTAGTGACCTAGTTTTTCACCCCAGATGACCCATTTTCGAACTCGGCCTAGATTTCATCAAGGTTATCATTCTGACCAAAATTCATGAAGATCAATTGAAAAATACCGCCTCTATCACATACACAAGGTTTTTCTTTGATTTGACCTAGTGACCTAGTTTCTGATCCCAGATGACCCATTTTCGAACTCGGCCTAGATTTCATCAAGGCAATCATTCTGACCAATATTCATGAAGATCAATTGAAAAATACAGCCTCTATCGCATACACAAGGTTTTTCTTTGATTTGACCTAGTGACCTAGTTTTTGACCCGAGATGACCCATTTTCGAACTCGGCCTAGATTTCATCAAGGTTATCATTCTGACCAATATTCATGAAGATTAATTGAAAAATACAGCCTCTATGGTATACACAAGGTTTTTCTTTGATTTGACCTAGTGACCTAGTTTTTGACCCGAGATGACCCATTTTCGAACTCGGCCTAGATTTCATCAAGGTTATCATTCTGACCAATATTCATGAAGATTAATTGAAAAATACAGTCTCTATCGCATACACAAGCTAAATGTTGACAGACGACAGACGACGGACGACGGACATCGAGCGATCAGAAAAACTCACCTGAGCATTGCTCAGGTGAGCTAAAAACAAGAGCTGTCCATAAGACAGCGCGCTCCACTATTCGGCGATTTGACTGTAAAATGAATATATGTCTTAATAAGAGACCTCTACTTTTAAAAGGAAGATACACCATGGGGCATAATTCTGTCAAGAACACAAATTAGAGTTATTTGGATTGTTACCACACATGCAGATAATGATGGTAAAGATATATTTTGAGTTTCAAGTCATTATCTATATAGTACCAAAGTTATGTCCAGAAAACAAAGTTTGTCAAAAAATTTAAGTATGAAAGGGGCATAATTTGGTCAAAAATACAAATCAGAGTTATGGGGATTGTTACCACACATGCAGATGATGATGATAAAGATATATTTTAAGTTTCAAGTCTTATCTTATATTGTACTAAAGTTATATCCAGAAAGCGAAGATTGCCAAAAATCATTAAGTATGAAAGATGCATAATTCTGTCAAAAATACAATAAGAGTTATGGGGATTGTAACCACACATACAGGTGATGATTATAAAGAAACATTTTTAATTTCAAGTCCTTATCTTTTAAAAGTACCAAAGATATGTCTATAAACAAAGCCTTCAAAAAAAATTTAACATGAAAATAATTCCAAGTCTAACAACTTTGTGACCTTGACCTCAGGTATAATGGACCCAGCCCCTGCACATACTTTGTTTGTATGATGGACAATGTTTATGTGAACTTACAGTAAGATATAGAAATAGTAACGAAGATATGACAGAAAAGCAACGGTTGCTGAAAAACTTTAACCTTAAAAAAAAACAAATATAACACCTTGGTGACCTTGACCTTAGGTATAATGGGCCCAACCCCTGCATATACTTTGTTTGTACGATGGACAATGTTTATGTGAAGTTTCAGTAAGATATAAGTAATAGTAACAAAGATATGACAGAAAAACAAAGGTTGCCGAAAAACTTTAACCTTAAAAATAACCAAAGTATAACACCTTGGGTATAATGGGCCCAGCCCCTGCACATACTTTGTTTGTATGCTGGACAATGTTTATGTGAAGTTACAGTAAGATATAAGCAATAGTAAATAGTTGACAGAAGAACAGAGGTTGCCGAAAAACTTTAACCTTAAGAATAACCTAAGTATAACACCTTGGTGACCTTGACTTTATGTATAATGGGCCCAGCCCCTGCACATACTTTGTTTGTGTGCTGGACAATGTTTATGTGAAGTTACAGTAAGATATATGCAATAGTAATAAAGATAGGACAGAAAAACAAAGGTTGCCGAAAAACAAGAAAGGTCACGCCAACGCGAGTAGAATAGCCCCCCCTATTCTCCGAATACTGGAGCTAATGAGTTTCAAAGCTATATGCCTTAAAGTAAAAGCTATTATTATGTACTTGCATGCAAAACTTCAACAAAGATTTTCTAAGTCCAAAACGGAGCATTATTTGGCCAAAATGCATGTCAGAGTTATGGAACTTGATGCTATCACCTAGTTTTATAACCCTGAGGACACACGATAGTGAAGGTTCAATTTAATATATGTCTGCATTAGTTCTGGAGATAGTAACTTGCAAGTAAATTTTAACCAGGATTTTCTAAGTCCAAAGAGGGGCATAATTTTGCCAAAATACATGGGACCTGACCTAGTGGGGTTGGTAATTGACCTAGAAAAAAAAAGTTTCAAAGCTATATGCCTTTAAATGATAGCTATGTGTACTTGCATGCAAAACTTTAACCACTTTTTTTAAGGTGTGCTGCCAATGCCAGGGTGAGTAAACAGCTAGACTATTCTTTGAATAGTCGAGCTAAAAACATGGAATTTTCTCAGATCTGACTAACTTGTCCATACATGGTTTTACAATCCATATAAAGAAATAACACTATTTTTGATCAATGACAACATTTTATTTTTCATTAAAAACAACTTTTTTTGCAACAATAAATTGAACAATAGAATAGATAAATAGTAACAGAAATTTTAAGAAAATAGGACGGCCATGCTGGCCCTGTATCACTCACCAGAGTATTATTGCAGACAAGGACACAAGATCACAGAGACAAACCCGGTATCATCCAGATATTATTTCACAAATATATAAATCATAACTGGGCAATATTCTCACACTAATCACGTAGGCCTACAGATTCAAAATGTGAAGGAATGATGTCCTAGCACCGGACAAATGAGCCGTGCCATGGGAAAACCAACATAGTGGGTTTGCGACCAGCATGGATCCAGACCAGCCTGCGCATCCGCGCAGTCTGGTCAGGATCCATGCTGTTCGCTAACAGTTTCTCTAATTGCAATAGGCTTTGAAAGCGAACAGCATGGATCCTGACCAGACTGCGCGGATGCGCAGGCTGATTGGATCCATGCTGGTCGCAAACCCACTATGTTGGTTTTCTCATGGCACAGCTCAAATCATGAAATGGGACAACTTTTGCTAAATCAAAAATATAAGTATAATATAACCTGTCTCAGGTTTCATCCGAATATATATTCCCTCTGCAGATGATTAAAAGTTGGTGAATCACAGACTTTAAATGGTGCTGAATTATAAACATATATCTTCACACCATCTGGTCCATAATAACTTGAATGAGACTGAGTATTCTAATACCATCGGTATTGGCTAGAAATTAATGTGCTATTATTTAACAGTGAAATATGGTATTTTCAGAGTAATCAAAGTTACACAACTAGATCTACAGTTGCTCAAGTTGTTACAGGTATACTAATTTTGCATCAGTATGGTAAGGACTGCCTACTTCTTCAGCCTGACTTCAGTCAAACTTGATTCAGATCTTAGACCTGCATTCATAGTGTCCAAGTTTCTTGAGATTGCTCCAAAAATGTGGTTGAACCAATTACTAACATGGACAAAGGGTGATCACAGTATTTGTGGAAACCACGAATGCTTGTATGAGCTAAAAACAATAACAAATAACAGTATTATGCAGACAATAACTTGAACAACCTTTACAACACAGTTCGCATATAAACAGACAAAAAAAATTTTTGGACTAGAGAAAATACTACATTTGTTCTATTCAATAACTTAAACAGGAGGCCCATTGGGTCTAAGTCACTCACCTGAGAATTGTGACCTTTACTTTAGACCTTGCTTCCGGCTAAGTTTGGTGAACATCCATTAAGCAGCCCAATAAGTTATATCAGTCTTTTTATTTTTAACTGCGGCAGGCCCTCAGTGCTGCCATGGAACTGTATAAATAAATTTGGAGAGGTCCATACACGAATGCTACAGACAAGTTTGGTGATGATTCACCAAGTGGCTAATGAAAAGCTGTTTATTTAAAGTTTTTTTCTCCTTTTTTTAACTCTGGCAGCCTCTTAAGGGGGCGTAGTTAGTGTAACCATTTGAAAAAAAAACTGAGGACCTTACAAGTATTTTACAGACCAAGTTCGGTGAAGACCCATCATGAGAAGAATTTTCTTAAAGTTGTTTCCGTTTTTGGCTCTGGTGGCCACTAAACCGGGTCCAGCAAAATCATTTAAACAAACTTCAGAGACCTTACTAGGATACTACTAAGTTCGAAGAAGATCCATAAATGGATCACGAGAAGATTTTTCTTTTTTAAAAATTTCAGCCCATTCAAGGGGCCAAGCTTAACCAAGCCAAATGTGTTACTGGCCAAGTATGGTGTAATTGTGACCAGTAGTTTCAGAGAAGTTGTGTCAGTAAAAACGTTGATGCATGACATATCATCCGCCTATACTAATAGCTCACCTTGAACAAAGTTCAGATGAGCTAAAAAAAACACCCTAAATTTTAAACTTAGGCCACTAACCATATTCCTAAATTGTGAACATAAAACAATGTTTTATCTTTATAGGAAATAAAGTGAGCTTTATGTTGACACATGAAACACAAAATTTATGAGATATCTGCAACATACAGTTTTGTTATCATTAAAATTAAGAAATTTTGCAATCCAGAAAAGTGATTACTTTCAGCCATTTATTTTTATAAATTCACCTCTTTCTGCTGACTAAAGATAGTTTCTAATAAATGAAATTGTAAAAAAATACCTACACAAACTACTCTGCCCCTCTCCAGCACAAAAAACATGAACACAGCTACTTCACAGCTACTTTAACATATTACTAAATACCAAACACAAATTTATCTACTTTTCTTCTGTTTCATCCGACACTCGCCCATAGTTACGGCAATCCATTTACACAGATCAGGTGATACTGTCTTTGGGAAGAGGCAAACTTCATTCTGTAGTGAGGACACAGCCTGAAGATCAACTGGGTCTCCTTTAGTTGTCACATTCACAGAACAATAACGTCCAAGTCTACAATCATTGCCACTTTCGTGAAACTGAATTGTCCTCTTTGTTTTCTGGAAAATGAAAGAAATCCATTGTTAAAAGGACAAGAAATTGTAGCATATTTTAATTACACAATCCAGCCAAACTTTTCACTTTTCCTTCTTCAAACATGTGAACAAGAATCTCTGTTTTTCATTGCATTTGCCATTCCATCAGATATAAACCATTTTTTACAGGCTTTTCCTTGCTGAAACATTTTCATTTGACTGATTCGAAATGTCTGATACCATCCTAATTATTCAGATTCAGTAAGTAACAGATTTGCAACTGTACAAATCATTGTGCAGAAACAACTAATACCTCACAATAAATGTTAAGCAACCATTTACAAAATGGCATGAAACAACTTTGTACAACGGTTAACAAAACAAGTGGGCCAAGATGGCCCTAGGTCGCTCACCTGAGAAACACACCATAACAGTGTAAACATGTTTGACCTAGTGATTTCATGGAAAAAAATATTCTGACCAATTATCATTAAAATTGGAGCAAAAAATCTTGAGTATAAGTAAGTATTTTCTTTGATTTGACCTAGTGACCTAGTTTTTGACCCCAGATGACCCATATTCGAACTTGACCTAGATTTCATCAAGGCTATCATTCTGACCAAATTTCTTGAAGATCAATTGAAAAATACAGCCTCTAGCGCATAAACAAGGTTTTTCTTTGATTTGACCTAGAGACCTAGTTTTTGACCCCAGACTACCCATATTCGAACTCGACCTAAATTTCATCGAGGCAACCATTCTGACCAAATTTTAAGAAAATCCACTGTAAAATGCAGCCCCTATTGCATACATAAGGTTTTTCCTTGATTTGACCTAGTGACCTAGTTTTTAAACCCAGATGACCCATATTCAAACTTGACCTAGACTTCATCAAGGCTATCATTCTGACAAAATTTCATGAAGATCAGCTGAAAAATACAGCCTCTATCGCATACACAAGGTTTTTCTTTGATTTAACCTAGTGACCTACTTTTTGACCCAGATGACCCATATTCGAACTTGACCGTAGATTTCATTAAGGCAATCATTCTGACCAAATTTCATGAAGATTAATTGAAACAAGAGGACCATGATGGTCCTGAATCGCTCACCTTTTCCCACATGACCAAGTTTTGAGTATGACGTTTTTTCTATTATTTGACATAGTGACCTAGTTTTTGAGCTCATGTGACCCAGTTTTGAACTTGACCTAGATATTATCAAGATAAAAATTCTGACCAATTTTCAATATGGTCTCTAGAGAGGTCACAAGGTTTTTCTATTATTTGACCTATTGACCTAGTTTTCGAAGGTAGGTGACCCTGTTTTGAATTTTATCTAGATATCATCAATGTGAACATTCTCACTAATTTTCATGAAGATCTCATGAAAAATATGGCCTCTAGAGAGGTCACAGGGTTTTTCTATTTTTATACCTACTGGCCTAGTTTTTTAAGGGACGTGACCCAGTTTCAAACTTGACTTAGATATCATCAAGCTGAACATTCTGACCAATTTTTATGGAGATCCATTCACAAGTATGGCCTCTAGAGAGGTCACAAGGTTTTTCTATTTTTAAACCTACTGACCTAGTTTTTGACCGCACATGACCCTACTTCGAACTTCACCTAGATAACATCAAGATGAACATTCAGACCAACTTTCATACAGATCCCATGAAAAATATGGTCTCTAGAGAGGTCACAAGGTTTTTTTATTATTTGATCTACTGACCCAGTTTTTTAAGGCAAGTGACCCAGTTTCAAATTTGACCTAGATATCATCAAGGTGAACATTCTGACCAATTTTTATGGAGATCCATTCACAAGTATGGCCTCTAGAGAGGTCACAAAATTTTTCTATTTTTAGACCTACTGGCCTAGTTTTTGACCGCACATGACCCTGTTTCAAACTTGACCTAGCTATCATCAAGATGAACATTCAGACCAACTTTCATACAGATCCCATGAAAAATATGGCCTCTAGAGAGGTCACAAGGTTTTTCTATTATTTGACCTACTGACCTAGTTTTTGATGGCACGTGACCCACTTTCGAACTTGACCTAGATATCATCAAGGTGAACATTCTGACCAATTTTCATGAAGATCTCATGAAATATATGGCCTCTAGAGAGGTCACAAGGTTTTTCTATTTTTAGACCTACTGACCTAGTTTTTGATCGCACGTGACCCAGTTTCAAACTTGACCTAGATATCATCAAGATGAACATTCAGACCATCTTTCATACAGATCCCATGAAAAATGTGGCCTTTAAAGAGGTCACAAGGTTTTTCTATTATTTGACCTACTGACCTAGTTTTTGATGGCACGTGACCCAGTTTCGAACTTGACCTAGATATCATCAAGATGAACGTTCTGACCAATTTCCATGAAGATCTTGTGAAATATATGGCCTCTAGAGAGGTCACAAGGTTTTTCTATTTTTAGACCTACTGACCTAGTTTTTGATGGCACGTGACCCAGTTTCAAACTTGACCTAGATATCATCAAGATGAACATTCTCACCAATTTTCATGAAGATCTCGTGAAATATATGGCCTCTAGAGAGATCACAAGGTTTTTTCTATTTTTAGACCTACTGACCTAGTTTTTGAAGGCACGTGACCCAGTTTCGAACTTGACCTAGATATCATCAAGATGAACATTCTGACCAACTTTCATAAAGATCCCATGAAAAATGTGACCTCTAGAGTGGTCACAAGAAAAAGTTTACGGACGGACGGACGGACGGACACCACCGCGCGATCACAAAAGCTCACCTTGTCACTTTGTGACAGGTGAGCTAAAAAACAGCCTCTATCTCATACAGAAGGGTTTTCTTTGATTTGACCTAGTGACCTAGTTTTTGACCCCAGATGACCCATATTTAAATTTGACCTAGATTTCATCAATGCAAACATTCTGATCAAATTTCATGAAGATCAATTGAAAAATACAGCCTCTATCTCATACACAAGGTTTTTCTTTGATTTGACCTAGTGACCTACTTTTTGACCCCAGATGACCCATTTTCAAACTTGGCCTAGATTTTGTTAAGGCTATCATTTTGACTTAATTTCAGGAAGATCAATTGAAAAATACAGCCTCTATCGCATATACAAGCTTTTCCTTTGATATAACCTAGTGACCTATTTTTTGATCCCAGATGACCCATATTCAAATTTAACCTACATTTCATCAAGGCAATCACTCTGACCAAAATTCATGAAGATTAATTGAAAAATACAACCTCTATCGCATACACAAGGTTTTTCTTTGATTTGACCTAGTGACCTAGTTTTTGACCCCAGATGACCCATGTTCAAACTCGGCCTAGATTTCATCAAGGTAATCATTCTGACCATAATTCATGAAGATTAACTGAAAAATACAGTCTCTAACGCATACACAAGGTTTTTCTTTGACTTAACCTAGTGATCTAGTTTTTCATCCCAGATGACCCATTTTCAAACTCGGCCTAGATTTTATCAAGGCAATCATTCTGACCAAAATTCATGAAGATTAATTGAAAAATACAGCCTCTATTGCATACACAAGGTTTTTCTTTGATTTGACCTAGTGACCTAGTTTGTGACCCCAGATGACCCATTTTCGAACTCGGCCTAGATTTCATCAAGGTAATCACTCTGACCAAATTTCATGAAGATCAGTTGTAAAATACAACCTCTATCACATACACACACTAAATGTTGACAGACAGACGACAGACGCCGGACATCAAGTGATCAAAAAAACTCACCTGAGCATTGCTCAGGTGAGCTAGAAAGGGCCATCATGGCCTGGATTGCTCACCACAGTCTCAGAGCTCTAATGGGTATCAAAGTAACCAGGTTTTTATCAATTCAAAATGGCTTTATCAATTTCAATATATGGTCACCCAAGGAATAACTGTGTGGAATTATTCTGAAAGCTAACTTGTGGTTTCAAACAAGATCGTCAAACAATACACACCAAAAATATCAAATTAATTTTCGCTTTTAAAACCATTTCTCCAGCTGACACTATCAATTTTCACAATTTTTACTAATTCAAAGGACATTAAATTAGCAAACTTGTCTAGATCAGTTGGTTAGCTGTCTTGACAAAAATTGGAAAAGAATTACAATGAAGACACCAACAATTCATGCAATTTTAGCTAGGGCTTTAACTATAGAGAGGTACTAATTAAACTGACTAAATAACCTAGATACACATAATAGTACTGCTGAATCCTCAGAAAGTAACACTCCTTACTGAGTGGATAACATGTGTTTTCGCTATCTTAAGGGAAGAAAGGTTAGAGATACTGGTCAGAACTTGCTGGTTATTATGCTTTTTAGCATTCTGCTCATGCGTAAGGAAGAAATGCTAGAGTAGACAAACTTTGTGGATTCCAACCACTGCAGGTTCCTTCAAGACCGGTACACAGAAAGAAAGTATGCCCCCCATTCATGGCTGCCATATTTCTGATGAATCATGGTAGCCTCAACATCTTTGGTAGAGGTTCACCAAGAACATTCTTGTAAATATTTATGTTAAAATCCTGCCTTCCCTTTAAAAAAGAAAACATCAACACATGCCTTAAAGAGAAAGTCAGCCCACCCTAGACAGTATTGTATTTAGGTGAATCAAGGCAGCGTATAGTAACGTCAGCCAAGAAACATTCTTCCTTAATTATTTATAATTTTTAACAGGCCTGCAGATTCAAAGTTTTCAAAACTGAATGGCTGGACATAGGACGGTAAGCGATCACAACAGCTGTGAGCTAAACACTCTTGTGAGCTAAAAAGACTTACAACTTTCTTCAGATCTTTAATTAATGCTGTGTCTGAACCGTCTACTGCATACACTTGTCCTGTAGGGTCACTGTTATCTACAAACCTACTTATCTCATCCAACAGTACCTCCTGAAACATGCAACACACATATTGTATACACAACTTTTATCAGTTACAGCAAATGCTTTAATTTGCACCACTTAAAAGTTTAACTTTATGTTTCAATAGTCAAATGTCAAATTGTTCAAAAATATTAGAAATAAGAGCTCCCAAAAGCTTGGTTTTAAATGCCAGAAGAGTTCTAGATCAGAGGAAGTAAAATTTGAAGAAAATTTTTTGGGGTGGCAGTTGTGAGGGTATATGCGACTGCAGAGATAGAATACCAGGGCACAAGAAACTAAAAGTTTTTTTGTTGGGGATAGGGGTGCTGAATAATGAGGATTGTTGCACTCTTCAAATTGTCTCATCACCACCCGCCTATCTTTCAAGTTTAAAGTTAATACCTTGAATAGTTTTGAAGTTGTGCTCCAGACATAAAATACAAAGAACAGATTTGACATCTGAACTCAATTTGGAACCTTGACCTTTGATTAAGTTTTGCTCTGGACACAAAATTCAAAGAACATTTGACCTACATATCTATTTCATGTGCTTGAGTGAATCTGTGTGTGGGTGTGGGGGGTGGAGTAATGTGGGATAGGGGAAAGAGGGGTTGTGTAACATGGATTATTGCACTCCTCAAATCACCTTATCATCACTCACCTCTATTCCAAGTTTCGAATCAGTAACTTGAATAGTTTTGAAGGTGTGTTATGACCATACAATACAAAGGAAAGATTTTAACAAAATTTTCGACCTTGAACTTCGACCAATACCTTAACTGGTTATTATGTTCCTAACAAATATGAAAAACAGATGCACATGCCATAACATAATACTTAGATTTATCAATACTGTGAAATCATTAATATTTGTAAGGGATTAATTTTCGTGGATTTCGTGGTTGAGTCAAAACACAAAATTTAATCCCAACAAACAAGTAAAATTCCCATTAATTTTATGTTCAAAAGTTGAAATCCACAAATTCATATCCCCACGAAATTGCCATTTTGACCAAAACCACGAAATTTCATGCCCACAAAATTAAATGATTTCACAGTAATGGGCATATAAAAATTAAAGCATCCTGCCAAATATATTTAGACATTATCTATTCAAGGCAGTTGTACAGATTTGAAGGATTTCTCCATGTTAACCAATTTCCAAGTTCAACCCCCTGTAGGGGCCTCACCCACTCCTATGACACTCAGTTCCTTTCTTGAAGCACATCAGTCACAAACTTAACCTTTACTCTGCTAAATTACTAAAATGGACAGTTCCATTATTCAATTTGGGCAGTACCACTTATTATTTGAAAGGTTGATCACTGAAAATGTACCGACTGAATAGCTAACAGTGCAGACCTTGATCAGCCTGCACTGGACGCAAAGGCAGAATCAATTGCTGGCAGCAGGCTAAAGGTTAAAATCAGGTTTTCCACTTTCATGTTCACTTTTGGGTGAACAAGTGTAAGACACCCAGTACTAGGTTTGCAAAATGGCAATATTGCTCACTATGCAAAATTTAGCTGAAAATGTGGGACTACAACAACTTTCCTTGGTAAGTCTTATCGTACTAGTAACTAACATAACCTACAAATTGTGGACAAGTTTCAATATATCAATCAATTCAGCCACATTCACAAGTTGGAAAAAAAACTGCAAGGTGCCTAGAAGCTCAGCCTCAAAGCAGCATCATGAGGCCGAGGTTTCAGTCTTGGTCTGGCTTATCCCCTAGTATACATAATATTATATATTATGGAGTTGTTTACCAAAGCTTACCACTGTAGCATTTGACTCCTGCACAAGATCTTTGAGTTTGATCACTGTTAGACTGTAGTTTCCTATCTGTATCTCATCCAAGTCCTTCTGATCTGCTCAAGATTAAAGCAATACAATGGATATATTATAAAAGTACTTTCTACAGGTGGGCCATACTTTGATAAAAATTGGACACAATATTCATTTATTTCTATAAAACATTAGACACAATAACAACAACAATCCCATATAATATTCATCAATTAAACATTGATTATTAAAAAGAAAATAGTGTCAAACTGTTTATGTTGTGCAATTTTGATGATCAAACAGAAACACAGCATTAATTTTGTTTTAGGTTACTTTGAATGCACTGTTAGGACACTTAAAATCCTCAATGATGAAGTTTCTCCAGTGATAATGTCATGCATGTTTCTGCTAAATTATACCTTTCACTAAAACAGGAAGGGGTAGGCATGTTCTTTGGGGGGAGGTGGCAACTGCTTTGTATTCAGGCAAAAGAGAACAAAAAATCCTGATGGGAATCAATTTGTGGGGAAACTCCATTACTTGAAAGCAAATTTGTTAGGACAAATGGTCTATGAATGGCCCCTAATATAGAAACAAGAGCTCGTAGAACACAAAATGCCTCCCTTGATGCATTCAGTAACTGCACAAGGAACAGAAATTATTTGGTCTTGCACTGGACATTTGACCTACTGACATTCAAATCAATAATTATGGGTCATTAACCAGTCATAAGTGACCTCCTCATCATTTTTATGATCTTAGACCAAAGCATTCTCTAGTTATTTGGCAAAAAAGTTCTATTGTTCTGAGTCAAAGAGACCTTGACATATGACCTACTGACCTCAAAATCAATAGCGGTCTGTCTAACTGTTCCGGGTCATTGTGACCTTGACCTTTGACCTACTGACCTCAAAATCGATAGGGGTTATCTGCTGGTCATAACCATCAACTTTCATGATCCTAGGCCCAAGCGTTCTCGAGCTATCATCTGGAAACAGTTTAACTATTCGGGGTCACTGTGACCTTGACCTTTGAGCTACTGACCTCAAAATCAACAGGGGTCATCTGCTGGTCATTACCAACCTCCCTATCAACTTTCATGATCCTAGGCCCAAGCATTCTTGAGTTTTCATCCGGAAACTGTTTAACTGTTCAGGGTCACTGTGACCTTACCTTTGACCTACTGACCTCAAAACCAATAGGGGTCATCTGCTGGTCATGATCAACCTCCCAATCAACTTTCATGATCCTAGGCCCATACATTCTCGAGTAACCATCCTGAAGTGGATTGGTCTACTGACAGACAGACCTACCGACCGACCGACCGACCGACATCTGCAAAACGATATACCCAGAGGGCCATGGTGGCTCTAGATTGCTCACCCGAGTTTGTTTAACAGCTTGTCTGAACAGTTTTGGTAGAGGGTCAAAAAAGGAAAACAGATGAGGAGGTTTACCCAAAGCACAAAGCTGTCATATTGTTTTAAAATAAAGCCACGAACTTTTCCACAAACCCAAATGGAGAAAACTAGCCCTGTCCCTTGGCGGACATTTTTTAACAAAGAATAACTGGAAGAAATTTGGTAAATTAGTCACCTACGGAACATTTCTGTGAAATTATTTTCAAATTGGGCCAGCAGTTTCCAAGAAGATTTTAAAAGATTTTCCTTTTTGTTGCCATGACAAATGAGAATTCTGAATGATTTAGTTTGAAGGAATCTGAAAAGGGACCTCCCAAGGAACCAAGTTGGTTAAGGCAAAGATGTTCTCTAAAAAAATTGTGGACGATGGATTGATGATAGACATTCAATAGTCCTAAAAGTTCACCATGACCACTTGCTCAGGTAAGCTTAATAGAAATAAAAACAATGCCCAGTAATTTGAGTTCTTACCAAATCCAAAGATGACTACAGATTCTGGAATACTCGTAGACTGGAAATCAAACTGTGAGAAGAAATCACACACTTTAGACCAGATAACTTGAGGTAAGCCACATGAAACATCTACAGTGACTATATTGTCTTTACTTGTAAAGTAGTCCATGAAATGTTTAATACTGTTCTGGTAAAGAATAACTCTTTTCTGAAAAATACATTGAAAATAATTTAGTTATACTCTTATTTGAAATCAGCTGTTAACACATCATTACACATCATCTACAATACAAGACAAGCCCTAAATCTTTTCATAAATTGCATGTGTAATTCAGACCAAGTTATGAGAAGGTTGTAGAACAGATTTTTCTTCGGTAATTACCAAATGAACAACCATCAATCAAAAGCTGTAAGGTTTCTGAGTAAAAAAATACTGAAAACATAAGCAGTCTAATAAGTTTTGTTGAGAAAATATTGTAGCAGTTTGACCTCTACTTCATACTGTTTCTGCAGCAGGGCCACTTCAGGGTAAAGGAATTTGCGCCGCGCTATGACAAAACCAACACAGTGCATTTGCGACCAGCATGGATCCAGACCAGCCTGCACATCCGCAGTCTTGTCAGGATCCATGCTGTTTGCTAACGGTTAGGCTTTGATGCACTATGTTGGTTTTCTCATGGTGCGGCTCATTTGAAAAATTACAGCCAGATGACCTATTTAATACATTTTATTCATTCTATTACATTTGTATTATTTTTCTTTTCTCCTTTTCTAGTAAAAACTATAATCACATGAATGCAATCTAAATATTTCTCTTTTTACACTTTTGTCTTATACCAGGAACTGTGAGTTAAGTAACTAATTGTGACAACATGTGTCTTGGTCCTAAAGCCAGGGAAGAAATAAAGAGAAGTATGAACAAGTCACCTGTGTTCTGCTTGAATCTGCTTCATCTGACTGTTTTGGAGCATCAGGTTTCTTGGGATCTTTCTGTGTAGTTGGATGTTTGGCACATTCTACTTGTAGTTTGTTTATAACTTTCTCTTTGGGTATAACAAAATGTATTGCAAAGGAAATTGGGAACTGCAATGAAAAACATATTAGTCTACATCAAGGATTGTAAACAACAAAGTTCATGACCTTTTCATTAAAAAATCTCAAATCACCCTTTTTAACCATTTTAAAGCTTTAAGTAAAGCACACATTTCCATGAACTTGTTTGAATAAAGGCAGTAATTAAACTTCATTAAGTAAACATAAACACGAACAATTACAAACTATAAAACTTGTCAAATAAAAACAGATAAATCACTGTTTGCATAAACTGGCCAAATAGACATTTACTTACATTAGATATACAACATTAAAATAAACTTATTATTGTATGGCATAAATTGTATCATAAAACTTCAGCTACTGATCTAAGCATTTTTTTTCTTTCAAAACTGCATATTAGTGTAATAGAAATACCTTTTCCATTTCCTTCAGTCTGAAGTGACACATTTGTTTGTTTTTTTTTTTGTTTTTGTTTTTTTGTTTTGCTGTTTTTTATTTGTTGAAAAAAGTCCTGTCAAATATTATTTAAGAGTGTACACTTTGAAAGAAGCCTTTAGCAGAAACTGATTGTTTTCTTTTATAAATTATTTTGAAATGCCAATGATGAAATAAATACAATTCTTTTTAGGTTTTACAAATATTTAATAAAAATCTTTGCTTCCTTTATCAATTAAGACAATCTCTGTGATAATTAACCTTTACCCTGCTAATTTTCTAAAACGGACTGGTCTGTCATTCAATTTGGGCAGTACCATTTTTTTTTCGAAGGGCTGTTCCCTGAAAATTTACTGACTGAATAGCGAACAGTGCAGACCATGATCAGCCTGCACGGATCTTGGTTTGCACTGGTCAAAAAGGCAGAATCACTTGCCGGCAGCAGGCTAAAGGTTAAGAAATAAGAAAACTTCACTTCCACTGTAAACCAGTTTCAGATCCTATTAGAATATATTTTGTAAATTAATCATTTAATAGATATTTAGACATGAAGAAATCAAGTCAATCCACCGAAGCATCTCAGATAAAATGAACTTCACTGGTAGAACAAATTTTCTGTTAGGTTTTTATTGCAACAAGACCTGTCTGTAAGACAGTATGCTGGACTTTTCTCAGTTCTGGACTCTGAATTAGAGCTTTGCCAGTAAAAGGGGCATAAATCTGTCAAATATAATTATAATAAGAGTTATGGGGATTGTTTCTTCTGGTATTGCCTTTGACGGTAAATAAATATTTTAAGTTTCAAGTCAATAGCTTTGAAAGTAACAGAGATATTGGGCGTTATATAAAACTGTAACAAAAAGAATCTGTTAAAAAGGGGCATAACTCTTTCAAATTTCAAATCAGAGTTATGGGGATTGTTTCATCTGGTGTAGACTTTGATCGTAAATAACTATTTTAAGTTTCAAGTCAAAACAGAGATATCTGACTTAATCGAAAGCTTTAACCAACGGCTGTCGCTGTTGCTGGGGCGAATGCAATAGCTCTACTTTTTCTTTGAAAAGTCGAGCTAAAAGTATTAATAAACCATTTCTTTCTTCAAACTGTAGTATCTTACCTGTTCCTCAAAAACTCTGAACTCTTCTGCACATTCTTTAATGAACATGGGATTATTCAACATCCATTTCAGGTTTGGCATCAGATCTACTATAAAGAACTTTGACTTGTCATGCTCTTTAAGTGCTCTGCTAACCATACGTAACACAGCATCAAGTCTCAAAAAACTTTCTTCTTGCTGAATAAAGTAAAAACAAAATTCTCAAATGGGCATAATTATGTTCAACACAGTATGGACAAAAGCTGTAGACAGGACAACACACCCAATAATTAGAACATATTTGCCACCAGAGAACTGAAAATGATAGAATCCTGAGAATGCACATTGACAAGTCCTACAATCCTTTTTTATGGACTTCGAAGGTACTCTCCACAACAACAGATACAAAATTTGAACATTACCACTTTGTTATCAGTTTCTTTATGAAAAATGTTTTTCAAACTTATGTTGAATAAATTTTGCCATCATGATAGCAATTTATAATTTATCAACAAAAGCTGTCACTAATGGTGACAAATGCCCCCTCAGCACCTTGACCTTTGACCTGGTGACCTTGACCTTTGACCCAAAGTCAGTAGGGGTCGTGTACTCAATAAGTACTATCAGCATGTGAAGTTTGAAGGTTCTGGGTGCAGTGGTTCGCGAATAAAGTGCCTTCATACAAAAAGTTAACATTGTGACGACCGAACAAACTAACGGACGATCAGTTGAAAACTAATATGCCTCCCTTCGGGGGCATATTAATTAATTAATCAGTACTTAGAATTATTAGAACTCTATGAAGATGGCAGACTGAGGTGTCAGTATAAATCAGGAAGGAGGTTTAAAGATTCTAGAATTATAAGTATTCAGATGAATTTGTTTGTGTTATTTGTACAGGCTGAAATTGTAATAAACACAGAGTTTTCCCTCGGGTTTTTTATTTGGGAGTCCATGGACTCCCATGGCTGCTAATTTAAGGGTCCCTAATAATTTTTGGGGGTCCACAAATTACTGATCTTGAAAATGGACATTATTACTATAAAAATCTACCCTAAAACCGAACGAACTTGTACCTTTTTAAGTTACATAGCAGATGATTCAATATTTCGGAATGGTATCTTTCAAAATGACATGAGCTTCTCAATTCAGACCGATAACAAAAGGTGTGATACTCTCTGTTACGATCAAATAGCCAGTAATTACCGGCAATTAACGTGTCACCTCCTGCCAATTATGTTGTTCACAGTTTGATCTCGGTTAAAGATAATACTCGATCTTTAATTAGTATCATAATTTTTGTGATTTAATTATATTTCTTTTATCAAAATACTTCTTAATTTATTATGAAATTAATTTTGTTTGAAAGAAAAATAAACCATTCGATCTTTTAAGGAACGTAACGGCAATCTTAGATTTTAGCGGTGACAGTTAGCGCAGAGAGTAGTTTCCCTTAACTAAAATGGTGAACATCGGTAACAAAATTTGTTTTGAAGTTGGAAAATCATCTATACCTGTGTATAAATGCGCACCCACAATTTGGGGGTGGTCCCAGGGGTAAAAAATCTGCGCATTATACATGGGTATCTCACAAAGGAGGCTTCAGTGCAAAGGAGTTTCGTGACCGATTCTGCGGGTCCAGTGGATGCAGAGGCACTGAAAAATGCGAGTTCAAAGCAGTAAAAGCGCGTCAGGGACGCAGAAAACCTGCGTCCGGGAATACCCTGTTAAACACAAGAAACAATACAAACAAGTTCCTTATGACACAGCATAGCCTGGTAACTTCAAACCAAATTTTTAAATAAAAGACATTTTGGAGAACTTTGATAAAACATGACCGTGCAGGTATTTAAGACCAAACACAATAATTTGACTTTATTCTGTTATGTTATATTCAAATAAAGCCATGGTTGCATGTTTACGATAAAATCATTTTACCTTTTTGACAAATATTATATATATAAATACTGAGGTAAGACCACTTACATTTATATGAGTTATTATATATATACTCATTATTATGATATTGGGGTTAATAGTTTGTCAACAAAATGAAATTATCCAGTTTTCACTATACAGTGGAAAAGACAATGTGTTTACTCGCATGCATTTTTATGCATATTCTGTTACAGGAGAAACACTTTCTGTAAAGTAGTTATGTATAACTTAGGAATTTGAACACCTGTGAGAAAATTGGTGTTGTTACTGTAGTAAGCCCAAGCTGTAGCAGCCTCAAGAACCACATCGTTCCCATTGAAACATTATCGAAGGGCTTGCATATTGTCCAAGTAACCCACCATCCATATAAGCAAAGTGTCAAGTAAAGATTTCTTGACTTCTAGACAAGACCTATCTTCTGGGACTTATATGGACAAATAGATAGGAAAACAGATGGCCAAACATACAAAACTAGAGTTGTCACAGGAGTGACGAATTATACCCCCACAATATGGCCTTGTCACAGAACTAAGCTAATGTCAAAGCTGAACTTGCTTGACCTTTGACTTACTGACCTCAAAATCAATACAGGTCATCTGCTGGTCATGATCAACCTCCCTATGAAGTTTCATAATCCTTGGCCCAGGCGTTCTCAAGTTATTGTCCGGAAAAGGTTTAAATGTTCCGGGTAAATCTGACCTTTGACCTTTGGAACTCAAAATCAATAGGGGTTATCTGCTGGTCATGGTCAACCTCCCTATTAAGTTTCGTGATCCTAGTCCACGGTGTTCTGAAGTTATTGTCTGAAAACCTTTTTAAATGTTCCAGGCCACTTTGACCTTGACCTGTGACCTAATGAACTCAAAATCATAAGGGGTCATCTGCTGGTCATAACCAACCTCCCTATTAATTTTCATGATCCTAGGCCCAAGTGTTCTCAAGTTATCATCCGGAAACCATTTAACTGTTTTGTGTCATTGTGACCTTGACATTTGACCTACTAACTTCAAAGTCGAACTTGACCTGTATTTTATCATGTTACACCTGTGTACAAAAAATTACGATCCTAGACCAAAGTGTTCTCAAGTTATCATCCCGAAACCATTTAACTGTTCCGAGTCACTGTGACCTTGACCTTTGACCTACTGACCTCAAAGTCAACCTTGACCTGTATTTCATGATGTTACAACTGTGTACCAAAATTTATGATCATAGGCCCATATGTTCTCAAGTTATCATCTGGAAACTGTTTTACTGTTCAGGGCCACTGTGACCTTGACCTTTGACATACTGACCCTAAAGTCATTCTTTACCTGTATTTTATCATGTTACACCTGTGTACAAAAAATTATGATTCCAGACCAAAGTGTTCTCAAGTTACATCAAGAAACCGTTTAACTGTTCTGAGTCACTGTGACCTTGACCTTTGACCTACTGACCCCAAAGTCGAACCTGACCTGTATTTTCTGATGTTACACCTGTGTACCAAAAATTATCTAAAACGGTCAAGCCTTTCATGAGTTAACATCCGGAAACCATGAAAACCAACAGACCTACAGACAAGCTCACTCCTATATACCCCCACCACCCCCAAACTTTGTTTTGTGGGGGTATAATAAGATCTGCGTATTCTACATACTGCCTTTTATCTAATCTATGTTCTAGCTTTCATGAACCAGATACCTAAAAGGCCAACAATGTGGTTACCATTATCTGATACACCACCATTTCAGCCAATTTAAACAAGAGCACCGCTTACAGGTGCCATTGCCCGTCTGCAAGTGCTGGACAATATGTAAGAGAAAAGAGTTATAATTCAGAAAAAGGGCCATAATACTGACAAAATGCAGGCTAGAGTTATGGTTCTTGACCTACATTTCCTTCTAATGATGATAAACAAGTGTACAAGTTTCAAAACTGTAGCTCTTATAGTTTTTGAGAAAAGGTGGGCCTGAACAAAACGTGTTTGGCAACCTGTGAAGCTTCCACTTTTCTCTATTTTAACCAAGAAACTCAAATAATTTTCTTTGTACAAAAAGGGCCATGATTCTGACAAAATGCATACATCAGTTATGGGTCTTGGCCTATATAGTCCTAATGATGAAAAACAAGTGTGCAAAGTTTTAAAGCTGTAGGTCTTATAGTTTGTAAGAAGAGGTGGCTCTAAAGAAAAGATTTAACCAAGAAACTCAAATTTTCAAAGTACAAAAAGGGCCATAATTCTAACAAAATGCATATCAGAGGTATGGTCCTTGGCCTACATAGTCCCCTAATGATGGTTAACAAGTGTGCAAAGTTTCAAAGCTGTAGCTCTTACAGTGCTTGAGAAAAGGTGGACCTTAACAGAAATTTTAACCAATGTCAACGATCAAGTGACGACAATACATCGTAGTTTGTTTTTTTTTTCAAAAATCAGACAAGCTAAAAAAAAAAACTAGATGCGTGTCTATAGGACACTGGTGTCCTCCACTTCCTGTCACTGTACAGTCAACTTACCTGTTGCAAGACTAAGTAAATTGTTGTATTACCTTATGTTAGGGGTACAATTTATAAGGGGTTGGGGTGGGTCGGGGGGTCATTGATACTACAAAACATCATCAAGAAACTAGGAGGTATGTATTAAGCTTGACCTGTGCTGTCATCTAATGATGCAAAAAGACATATTTGTGAAAACATTTGGCCAAGTCATTTTAGAGAAATGCTGCTTACATGCTAAACTTTTGTGATGCAGATGCCAACAAAAGGGCTACAACAAAAACTTCAAACAGTAGAGCTGATAAAGGCACTACAAGATAGACCACTTCTAGTCTTAGAGCTTATTATAACTGTTCTGGGATACAGTCACTATTTACCTTGCTGGTACTATGTCAGTCTCGACTCTTTATTGATATTTTAAACATCTTCAGTTTGAAACTTGATGGATGAACATATTATATTGCTCACACCCCAGTGAAGGTACCAAAAACTGTCTTCTATGCAGAAATATATAATTTTTTCTACAATCATCAGATAGAACATACATTTTGTTCTAAAATTAAAACCTACATCCTATAATAAACTGTTAGTCATACTTCGCTCACCTTTAACAAACTCTGAATCATTGGCACTATTCTATTTGGATCTGGGTCTTCAACTTTTCTGGCAAGATTTTCTAAGATGATGTTTTCTACATTAATTATTTCCATATCAAACACATTTGCCAAGTTGTCTAGAATCTTGCCTTTCTTTGTGCCTGGACCACCTGCAATAAAACAATTAAAATCATCATAACAATGTACACAAAATTTTGTTATTTCGATTACAGTTATTAAGATTTTCTTTCAAATCAAATTTTCATAAATGACCCTAGAATGTTATATCTACCTCCTTTTCATACAAATAGAGTGAAAGTGCACCAAAACTTTAACCTGAAATTCTGGGTTAAAATGGGGGATAATTCATGAAATACTGGTGCCAGAGTTATGGCCCTTGTGTCATATCAAGTGGGTGATGATGTGGAACAACTGTTTCAAGTTTGAAACGGAACACGGAGGAATGCCGACGCCGATTTTGGGTTGTTGCGTTTTTTTCGGGTCAGCCATGTGAGGGGAAACAAACAATATTTTATTTTAGGCCTTAACAACCAGAAAAGCTCAATATTCAAATTCTATTTTTCTTAACTATTCTTGTTTTTTCAAAGCTATCACATTTCGACGATCAAAATAATGCCAAAACTTTGGAAGTAATGCATCCCAGAGGCCTTACACTAAGGTGCAGCCAATAAATTATCCTTAATTTATGTTTCAAGTATGCTGATTGGGATATATCTGTTACTTACATCATGTCATAAAAGATGAAGTTTAAAAATAAAATTATAGGAAATCCCAATATATTACAGCTCAATGTCTTGCATAATTTACATATCATTATTTCGGTAATTCTAACATGAGAAGTTCAGTGATATTACCTTTTCCAGAGTCATTTTTTGGAACTTATAGAGCGGAAATTTAGAAAAAAAGTAACTTATTCTGACTGAGGATCATCTGTTAACCAGTACCAAACATATAAGGAAAAATAATCATAGTGTATGCTGATGTAGTAGACATTATGTTAATCAGTCAGAGGTGTAACTGTTTTTAGTTATGTAACCTATTTCAGTTACTTTTTCAAGCATTTTAATTTTTATAACCTGTATTAGTTATAAAATATAATTAACTCGGGTAAGTTATTCAAACAAGAGGGCCATGATGGCCCTATATCGCTCACCTGTTATCATTGTACTTGAGGACAAGAAGGTCCTCAGAAAAAATATCTAAGTCCAAAGGACAGGAACAACAAAGGGAAGAAATTTAACCAAAAAGAAAAAAAAATCTTACAAGTTACAGATATGTCAAAATACACCAAAAAATTGGAGGTACCATCCATGTTGTACCACAGAAAAGTGGTCTCGGTTTTTCCCTACGGCCAGTAATAAAAAAGTTTCTAAAAATAAGCTATTTATAGTAACGTAAAAGGGAAGTAATTAAAAAAAAATTATTGTAAGTGAACAAAAGAAGGATCTGCCAAATAAATCTGTTGACATAAATGAAATTTCAGATCAGTATCTTCATTAGTTACGGAGATATACCCATTTTAATTTGAAATAAAGGGAGGTAATTTGACATAAAATCAGTCCATAATTAACTACCCTGATTGACTCAGTCCAACTAATGACAATAATGAAATTTCAAATAAGTCCTATAAGTACTTACTGATATAAATCCATTTTGATTACAATCAGGGGAGGTAATCAGATATAAAATAACTCTGGAACCTACAATTGGATCAGATTTGTCATGGAATCCAAGATTTATTGTTGTTGAAGATATTTTGGAAGTTTGTATCAAATAAAACCATAAATGAAGTCTCTATATGGCTGAAAAAGCCAAAATAGCCAATTTTGGACCTTTAAGGGGCCATAACTCTGGAACCCATAATGGAATCTGGCCAGTTCAAAAAAGGAACCAAGATCTTGTGGTGATACAAGTTGTGTGCAAGTTTGGTTAAAATCAAATCATAAATGAAGCTGCTATTGTGCAGACAAGGTCAAAATAGCTAATTTTGGCCGTTTCAGGGGCCATAACTCTGGAACCCATTAAGGGATCTGGCCGGTTTAAAAAAGGAACCGAGATCTTATGGTAACACAAGTTTTGTGCAAGTTTGATTAAATTCAAGTAATAAATGAAGCTGCTATTGTGCAGACAAGGTCAAAATAGCTAATTCTGGCCCTTTCAGGGGCCATCACTCTGGAACCCATCAAGGAATTTCGCCAGTTGAAGAAAGGAACCAAGATCTTATGGTGATACAAGTTGTGTGCAAGTTTGGTTAAAATCAAATCACAAATGTAGCTGCTATTGTGCAGACAAGGTCAAAATAGCTAGTTCTGGCCCTTTCAGGGGCCATAACTCTGGGACCCATATTGGAATCTGGCCAGTTCAAGAAAGGAAACAAGATCTTATGGTGATACAAGTTGTGTGCCAGTTTGGTTAAAATCAAATTATAAATAAAGCTGCTATTGTGCAGACAAGGTCAAAATAGCTAATTTTGGCCCTTTCAGGGACCATAACTCTGGAACCCATAATGGGATCTGGCCAGTTCAAGAAAGGAACCGAGATCTTATGGTGATACAAGTTGTGTGCAAGTTTGGTTAAAATAAAGTCATAAATGAAACCACTATTGTGCAGACAAGAAATTGTTGACGCACGGACGGACGCACAGACGGACGGACTGACGACGGACGAAGGGTGATCACAAAAGCTCACCTTGTCACTATGTGACAGGTGAGCTAAAAAAGTAGGGATGGGAACGAGTATTCAGACATTCGAATAATCGGCCGATTATTCGAATATGAAAATCAAATTCGAATATTCGTAAAGTAGTGTATATTAAGTATAGTTTATTTGGGGCAATATAAGCATGCTAATTTTTCAGAATAAAACGGTTTGTTTTGTCGTATTTGTTTATCGTATATCAAAAGATGTCCAATTAACAAGAAAAATGCAATGCATAATTGGCAGGGGCTACCATTATGGATTAACAATTTGCAACAGGTGTAAATGTGATGCATGTCAAAAATGGTCTAATTAACAAGAAAATTGCAATGCATAATTGACAGGGGTCATCGTTACGGATTAACAGTTTGCACCAGGCGTAAATGTGATATCTTTTTATCTTTTATTCATTTTTATTGCAGCCTGTTTTATGTAACAAATTTTAGATTTTTTTTTTCGAAAACAATACCATACTTGAAGATATTTGCAAAATTTTGCATGACATTTCATACCGTCTCATCCACAGCGCCCGGGCTATCAGTCGTATTTGAAATAAATTTTGAAGTAGTTTATAATACAAGAGGGTCATGATGACCCTGGATCGCTCACCAGAGTAATATGTTTCAAATGTCAAACTGATGATTTTTAGAAATTTTTTGGAAAATTTTCCGTTGTACAATCAAGTAACCCCTGGGGCGGGGCCAATTTTACCCCGGGGGTCATGATTTGAACAAAGTTTGTAGAAGTCGACTAGGCAATGTTGCATATCAAATATCTAAAATCTAGGCCTTCTGGTTTATTTTGAGCAAATTTATGAAGATTTCCCTATGTACAATAAAGTAACCCCTGGGGCTGGGTCAATTTGACCCTGGGGGTTCAAGATTTGAACAAATTTTGTAGAAGTCCACTAGGCAATGCTACATGTCGAATATCTAAGCTCTAGGCCTTCTGGTTTATTTTTAGAAAATATTGAAGATTTTTCTATGTACAATCAAGTAACCCCATGGGGCCTATTTGACCCCGGGGGTCATGATTTGAAGAAATTTTGTAGAGGTCTACTAGGCAATGCTACATGTCAAATATCTAAGACCTAGGCCTTCTGGTTTATTTTTAGAAATTTTTTGAAGATTTTCCTATGTAAAATCAAGTGACCCCTGGGGCGGGGTCAATTTTGACCCTGGGGTCATGATTTGAATAAATGTTGTAGAGGTCTACTAGGCAATGCTACATGTGAAATATCTAAGCTCTAGGCCTTCTGGTTTATTTTAAGAAAATTTTTGAAGATTTTCATATGTAAAATCAAGCGACCCCTTGACCCCGGGAGACATGATTTGAACAACTTTAGTAGAGGTCCACTAGGCAATGCTTCATGTCAAATATCTAAGCTCTAGGGCTTCTGCTTTTTGAGAAGAAGATTTTTTAAGGTTTTCCTATGTAAAATCAAGTGACCCCTGGGGCGGGGTCAATTTTGACCCCAGGGTCTGATTTGAAAAAATTTTGTAGAGGTCTACTAGGCAATGCTACATGTGAAATATCTAAGACCTAGGCCTTCTGCTTTATTTTTAGAAATTTTTTGAAGATTTTCCTATGTAAAATCAAGTGACCCCTGGGGCAGGGTCAATTTTGACCACGGGGTCATGATTTGAACAACTTTAGTAGAGGTCCATTAAGCAATGCTACATGTCAAATATCTAAGGTCTACGGCTTCTGGTTTTCGAGAAGAAGATTTTTTAAGATTTTTCTATGTAAAATCAAGTGACCCCTGGGGCGGGGTCAATTTTGACCCCGGGGTCATGATTTGAACAAACTTGGTAGAGGTCCACTAGGCAATGCTTCACACCAAATATCTAAGCTCTAGGGCTTCTGGTTTTTGAGAAGAAGATTTTTAAAGTTTTTCCTTTCGGTTGCCATGGCAACCAAAGTTAAGAATTCTGCATGGAATTCAATTCTTTGAACAATTTTTAGAGAAGACCATCCAAGGAACAGCTCTGTGAAGTTTCATCAAAATTGGCCTGTTGGTTAGGAGGAGATGTTGTTTAAAGGAAAGTGTGGACGGTCGGACGGACGCCGGACGGTGAGCGATCACAATAGCTCACCCTGAGCACTTTGTGCAGTGGTGAGCTAAAAATCAAGAAATAATGTATGATCATGTTGAAGGATGTTTAAGACTGCCTTCGTTAAGTTTGTCGGCTTTTTACACGCCGATTGAAAATTTTCAAAATGGCGGCGGTAATACAACAGCGCGACACGTGCTTAAATTGGACGACCTGCTATTTTTAAATAAAGTTGTGATGGCCTAAATTTTAATCGATTTGAATGTTTCTTCTAAAAGTCTGAATTCGTTAAATATGTTCATGATTATACTCACAGAATCGTGAAATAAAACACTAGGGTCGGCAGGTCTAACTAGGTAGGGTCGGATTACCTGAAACAATCATTTTTAGGCCTTATTACATACGATGATTCCAAACATGCCGAATATTCGAATATAGCAAACCAAATATTCGAATATTGATTTCAGTATTCCTTCCCATTTCTAAAAAAAAAAAGACTTTTTGCAGTTCTCACAAAGTGACCTTTTAAGTGCAAACTGTGGTTAATCAAATTCTCTTTTAGTCTGATCATGACCTGATAAACATAATGGGATGTTAAGACTTTTATAGCTTTAAAACTTCTGTGTAAAACTTTATCAGCCTTGCATAAAACATTTTATTACATAGCTGGAAAGATAAAAGCTCAAGGATTCCGGAAACAATTGCATTAGTCTCATTCAAAATAAGGAATTGGCACAGGAGGGCTTTGTAATATTTCATGATAACTGAAACAAGTTATGAAAGTATAAGCAGTAACTCAAATGGGTTATAAACTGCGATAACTTGAAACAGTTACACCCCTGACTGTTAATTACAACAAAATAATTTTTAATGCCATCATTTTTCAGCACAAGGGTTTAGGGTCAGTTAATACCAGATGGGGACTATCTGTAGGAACTTCCTGTATTTCACTCAAATGGAGGTAAATAAAATGAGGTGTCAAGAGTGATTAATATAAGTTGTGGAACTTCTTTCACAATCGACCTAAAATAAATTATGTATAAACTATAAATGGAGGTAAAGCAAACACTGCAGTGAGAATATATTTTTTTTAATGTTATACGGTATATAAACTGACCTTAAATTATAACAAAATCTAGAGAAAAGTCAATAAGAAATGGTTCTGTAATGTTGACAATATTCAGTTTTTGACTAAATAAGAATTAACAATTTCTCTAGTAAACATACTTTCTGCCATGTAATAAACTTTACTATATAATACAAAGATCAACATTAGCCAGTCATGTTTGGACAAGGGGTCTGGACAAATATAATTTTGTTAAAATCAAAAGTGAAATGTTACCAATGCTTGTGAAAAAGTAAAGATGAATAAATTTCCCCTGAGCTGTTGCATTTTGCAAATGGGAGTTATTTAGAGGCCCATGATGGCCATAGATTTTTCATTTTCCTTGAACAGTTTTGGTAGATGGTCACGCAAGGAAAATAATCCACTGTTTTCTGACAGAAAGATTTTTAAACTTTCCACTATTAATAAAATACAGGTTGGTAATGACACTGTGGGTGGGGATTGGAGGGGGAAACGATAGCAGAGGATATTAAGACACAATAAGAAGTAAATATATATACATTTTTTGGGTAGGGGTGGGGCATGGGGCTGGTAATGTGGGGTTAGAGGGAGGAGGCTTATGTGGGCAGGAGGGATGATGATGTGATACTAACAGACAATATCAACAAATACAAGAAACTAAAAGTTAACAAAAAATATTGGGTGGGGATGGGGAGAGAGTGGGGTGGGGGTGGGGGTTGTAGTTAGGTGAGAGGGAACTTTAAGGAAATTGGCAAAGGGTCTCCAAAGGAACATGATCATGTGAAATTATTTTCAATTTGGGCAAGCAATTTCAGTGGAGAAGATTTTTTAAGCTCACCTTGCATATTATGTATATCCATGCATTATTAACTGAGAAAATTAGCCCTGTTCAAAGGCAGCCAAGTTTATTAACTAAACAGAATAATTTGAACAAATTTTGTAGAAGGTCCCCTATTAGGCACATCGCTGTCAAACTATCTTATAATCACACCAGCCCCTTTAAGGAACATTAATTGTTGCAGAAATATCTTTTCAGTGAAGCCAGCTATTTGACTGAAGAAAATTTTCAAATTTTTCTATAATGCCATAAATAATATTATATAGAAAACTAGCCTCACCCCCCCTGAAGCCATGCTTTCTGACAAAACAGAATGATTAATTTTGAAGAAATTTGGTACAGGGTCACTCAATGAACATTTCTGTGCAATATATTATTTCAAAATCGAGCCAGCATTTTCCGAGATTTTTTTTTCTTTGCTGCCATGGCAACTATAACTATGCATGAATGTTCCAGATTTGAAGGAATCTGAAAGTAGACTACACAAGGAACTTTCCTGTGAAATTTGGTTGTAGGGATTTTTCTAGACCTCTAAAAAGGGCAGGGTGCCGCTAAAAAGGGGCAGGGTGCATTTTGCGCGTGGCGTACCTTTGTCTACGAAAATCATAAGGTAGATTTCCATGGTTTTTGTTGTAATGTCTACATTGTAAGGTACTGCAGAAAGACTTGAAATGAATCTGAATGTCAGGAAAAACATCAATACCTGTTTGTCTATATAACATGCTTATCATTTATAAATACATGCAGTTTGTTTTATGTTTGCATACATTATTTTTGTCTGGAAAGTTTTCTGGATTAGAAATATACCATAAAGATACTACTGAATAATTTAATAATTCTGGTGCAAATCTGTCATTATACATTCATTATATTACTGAACGTACCGTTGATACTCGTGTACATTTTTTTTTACCCCGGACGCCCGCCCCCCACGAATCGTGGGTGCATATATATATTATACATAGGTGTAGACAATTTTCCAACTACAAATTTAACAAAATAACTTTTGTAAAGTTAGGGAAATTAACTCCTGATTTTATTATGATAATTAATAAGTCAACCAACAATTCCATTTTACTATGTTCCTTTTATTTCTATGGTTCTATGATATATATGTAATGTTCATGTCCATCATAATTAATAACAAAATATATTTCCAAAACCTTATTTAAATCTTTCACTTCATTATCTCATTAATAATATTTTCTGCATAATTTCTTAATTTCTGAACTAACTCCAAATTTTGACCTAAACAGTTCTAAACCTAAAAGTATTCTGACCTAAACAGTTCTTAGTCTTCAAATCTTCTGACCACAACAATTTACAAACTTGAGCAGCTTCTGAACGTAGCCACACCTACAAGTATCATATTTCACAGGGCTGACCCTTTCTTAACCAATCAATGCCTTTGTAAAAGAATAGATAACTTGTCAATATTCATTAATTAGGTTACTAATGATGATTCCATCTTTTCCCACCAAAACTAAAGATCAAAGGCACTTTCACCTATGTGTGACTTTTAACAAGTAATACCATACCAAATTGCAGTATGTATATCATACTGCTTTCTAGACAAAACCAGCATGGACATTATGTTATATCAAAGACAAGCTATGTACACTTAATTAGCTCACACCTTGCCTAATATCTATACTTAATTCTGTCCAGACTATAATAAATATGCAGCTGCTGTGCATTCATGATTTGACCCAACAGCTACTTAAAAATTTATCAAATATTAATAATGCATAATATTAAATTCATCAAAAATAATATTCATAATCATAACTCTGTGACACTTTGTTTACGATTTCCGCCATTTTAGTAAAGGGAAACTACTCTACGCGCTGACTGTCTACGCTAAATTCTGAGATTGCCGTTACGTTCTGTAAAAGATCGAGTGGTTTATTTTTTTAAAACAAAATTAATGTCATAGAAATTTAATAGTATTTTGATGAAATAAATATAACAAAATCATAGATATTTTGATAGGCAGTGATACTAATTAAAGATCGACTGTTATCTTCAACCAAGATCAAACTGTGAACAACAAAATTGACATGAGGTGCCACGCTAATTGGCGATAATTACTGGCCATTAATCGGCATTTAATAAGCAGCAGACTTTGTTTTAAGATGTTTTTTCTCCTTTTTTAATCTGTTTTGCAGTCTGCTTTAATTGCTGACCTATCTAATTGTTGTTTGTTACGACTCGGTCGGTCGTCGTCTGCATACAGATACTGCATACATGCCTTGGGCAAATACACAGCACCTGTGAATAGTCGGTGCGTGTCATAACTTCGTATTGATTGACAATTATCTGGGATGGTATTTTGATTGATGGGCAGTTCGTTTAGAAATACTTAATTAATGGTCAAAGGGGCGGTGCTAAAAGGGCAAAGGGGCGCTGAAGAAAGGCAAAAGGGCGGCAATTTCGGGCAGAAGGGCGGCGCTAAAAATGGGCAGGGCGCTGCGCCCTGCTATTCCGCTCTAAAAAAATCCCTAGGTTGAAACTGGCACTGTGGTTTAGAAAGAGAAACACTTTAAAGAAATTGTGGATGATGGACTAAGGATATTCAACAATTTCAGAATCTCACAATGAGCACTCGAGCAGCTGAGCTAAATGAATATACAGCTGTCTACAAATCAAATTTGTCATAACTTTCCCTTAGGATTTAATACTGCTAACAAGAGAAACAACAGCAAAATACATTCAAAGCAATGTACCTACCAAATCTGAGAATAAAGTACAGGTCAAAGCATCCCAAGTAGAAACTTTTAACAACTGCAAATTTAATGGACAGACAACTTTTATGACCAGTACCATGCTATAATTCATCCCCATTCGATCACTTTAAATGAAAATACAGGAGTATGATCAGGTGTCATCCTACTGCACGTAAGCAATTTATTATTATAATATTATATGTCTGCCAAGTACAGTATTGAAGGTAAATGTTTTAAAGATACTTGGAGGAAAACATTTTCGAACTAACATTTACAAGTGCATGGTTACTGAGATACTAGCTTACATACAAAAACATATCATACCAAATCAATATGCGGCCGCCGACCAATGGGAATTAGTGCAATAGCTCTATCTATTCTCCATATACTAGAGCTATAATGAGAATAAATAAATCGCTCTTAGAAATTCCTTCTTTAGCTAAATGAAAATTTCCGAGAAACTAATATCACCCATATATTGGTGATTATCTTGCCATGCTAATTACCTTAGCATGTTATAAGAAGAACGTAACATGAACAATATTTGCTGCTTAAAATAATTAGCTAAACATTATATTCTATGAAACTCGAAGTGACCTACACAAGAGGATTATGTGAACTCAAAGAGCAATCATTTTGTATAAAACCATTTTAGAGACCTGTATACCCAGTAATATAGCCATAATATTTTTGTGAAAGCTATAACATTATTGAAAACTAAATTATGAACTACCTTTTTTGTTTTTTGGTAACATGCTCAAAATAAAGGTCATGATGACCATGAATTGCTTACCTGAGTAATATGAGCAATATATTTAAAATGGCAAACTGATGCCAGAAATATTATCAGAAAGTAGGTACGAATTCTGCTTGGCATGATACCTAAGTTGAAACGTCACAAGTCACGTGACTGTGCACCGTGAATATGTTTATTTCGTTAATAAATAAATATTTTTCATATTAATCATATCATTAAACATTCAAATGTTAACTGTCAATAGTTGTTCTGGAACATGGATTTATATGCACCTGAGTATTTGAAGTGAATAGATGTTGTAACGTATCTGTTGTTCAAATTGCCGACACAAAAGGTACGTACGCGGTCAATATACAAATGATTGACACATATTGAAAAAGGCGATGTTTTGTTCAAGATGTATATCATTAACTAATCATTTGAGCATAACAGTTTATTAATTGTCTTGACATTTAAATTTGAGTACCATGCAATTTAACCCTAGATCACCGCCTTGGCGATATATGACCATTTTGTGTTGATTCGCTGTAAAACCCAACTCACTCACCCCCTAGATCCCCGACATAGATTTTTGATCTCATGTGCATGTGTTAAACATCTGATTTCGAAAATGTTATTTCTAGTGGACATTTCAGTGCGATTTTAGACAGTATAAAGCATGCCTCCTTCATTTTTAAAGTTAAATAGTGATACTACCAAAAAGTATAAAAAGTTAAACTGTGCCAACATGCTGACTCTATGACTCTGTAGGTATAATTATATAGTATTTTGATTTTAAATTTTACAACTTAGGTGCAGATAATTTTGACAAATCCGGTGTTCACTGTGAGCTTTGTTTTTTTAGAACCTTTGAGAAGTAATTTTAGTTAAAGGAGAAATTTAAAAATAATATGGTAAGCTGAAATGGCTCTGTAGTTGTAATATATAATATTTTTTTGATTTTATATTTTACAACTTAGATGCAGATAATTTTGACAAATCAGGTGTTCACTGTGAACTTTGATTTTTAGAACCTTTGAGAAGACTTCAAGTAATTTTCGTTTAAGTAGAAATTTTAAAATAATATGGTAAGCTGAAATGACTCTGTAGTTGTAATATATAGTATTTTGATTTTATATTTTACAACTTAGATGCAGATAATGTCGACAAACCCGGTATTCACTGTGAGCTTTGTTTTTAGAACCTTTGAGAAGTATCACGTAATTTTAGTTTAAGGAGAAATTTTAAAATAATATGAATTTTTGGTTGTAAGCTGAAATGACTCTAGCAGTAAGGCCTAAAAAAAAAATATGTTTGTTTCCTGTAACCCGACCGACCGTAAGTTTTTACCGCCGACCGCAATTTTTTTATGGGCTAAAATTCGAGATTCTGATCATATCTTTATTGATTATAGGGATTATTTAGTTGCACCCGACCTCGTCGCGCATAGTCACGAACGTTCCTGGTTCTGTCGACATGAAACAACATGGCGAAAAGCCTGTTTGTCGGTAGACTCGAGGTTCCGGGTTTTCACCGCGAAAATCGAGAAGTTTTCTTTGATGCATATCGAGTTCAAAAGTTCTGCCCTAGTCAATCAAAATCTCGGTGGAATTTCAATACTGTTCGCCGCCACAAGCGGAAGTATGGCAGTAGGCGGAGCGTCATATACTAATTAGCTACTGACAGATGTCAATCACGCCACGCGCCGACTGACACGTGGTTATCTCGCGGTTTGTTTTTAGTACTTCATTATGAAAGGTGTTTATTGATCAAGGTGTAAACGTTAATTGATAAACAATTCGTAGAAGAGCAGTCTATTATCATGTTTGTACCACTTGTTCAGGGGTCACGCTGTCGATTGCACTTGAGCCATTTGCGACAAAAGATTAATTGCGGCCCCGAAAATCTCTAATTGGCAAAAACGGCCCGAAGCTATGTCTGTCTGCAAAACCATGAACTTTGCCTGTTACACAATGTTTACTGAACGAATGGAATCAGTGTAGAAAAAAAACTTGTATGAACAACATCTGTTATTGAAAGGCGGGAGCAAATTTTCAACAATTTTATTTGATTAGTAATTTAATTTATACAGGCCTCGACCTTAGCGGTAGACCGTTGGACCGACGCAACCAAAATCGGCAGGTCCACTATCAAAAGTTGGGTAGACCGACGGTCAACCAATTTTCAGTCACGGTCTGCAAATAAAAATAAACCCTTAAAAGTGGAAAAATAGGGGTGATGGGGGGTGGGGGATCGTACCCATATCGGCGAATTCACAAAACGAAAGTTGATTTTGCCTTAGTACGGCATTCTACAGTTATAAGCATTGGCGAGTTAAAGTCAGGATTTTGATTTAATCATATTTTATTGCTCTTTGATATATTATTACAATTACAATTCAAACATACATAATCAAAGGGCAAAAGGGTCGGACAACAAGTTCTGACAACATTAGAGACTGTCCTTCCCTTAAGCTTTAGTTAGAAAAAAACGAACACAAAAAATAACAACATATACACTCGAGCAATAATATACTACAGATGGCGGATGTACAAGTGTTTATAAGAGAAAAAAGTAATGAAGATGAGAGCACTTAATCCTGATGAAAAAAGAAAAAAAGAAAAAAGAACACAGAAGAATAATACAAAGAAAAAAAAACAAACACTTTCGATGTGATGGCATGAGTCTCTCTGTCTGTCTGCGACTGTCACGAGATGTTAAACGTTTATATAATTTGAACAATGGTGGATTAATCTAGTCAGATATTAGTAAGATGTTGTTTGGTCTGTTGTTAATATTATGTATTATTTAAACCTTTCTGTATGTTTTATAAACTTTTGCACTTCGTTGAATATCTGTGAATTTTCCTCCATTGTTAAATCTTCTTTACCAAATAATAATGCGTTAGTACTTAGGGGATGATAGGGGCGTGTGGATGTAAATAATTGGTGTCGTTGATCTCGGAAACGATTGCATTTAAAAGAGAAATGCTCAGCATCTTCAGTGCCATAGCCACATTCACACTGAGCTGAATCTCTTAAATGATTTTTAAAAAGATCACCATTTAAACTACTACACCTGTTTCTAATTCTGGCGTGATAAACAGACAATGTCCTTACACCAGATAAGTAAAACAAAGGAACTTGTGGAGGTTTAAATTTTTCTTTGAGACTTGTCTTAAAAGCGTTTAAAGTGGACGATTCTCGAATATTAATTTCTAGATTGTTCCAAGCAGAAATAGCAGATGGTATAAATGATTTGGAAAATATTTCTGTTCTTCTTGCAACTGTAACATAATTATTATCGTTTCTTAAGTTATAAGGAGTAGTTTCTGAAACTTCATGTGGAAAGAGAGTATTAAGATAGTCTGGTAAATCGCCGTGTTTTGCTTTATACATTATAGTTAGTTTTTGAATCAACCGACGGTCTGATAATGATACCCATCCTATTTCTTGTAGTAACCTTTCGATCGAAACGGACTTTGTTAAACCTGTAACTAACCTAGCAGCTTCGTACTGTAATTTTTCAATATTTTCCTTTTCGTATTCGGTACAACTATCCCAAATTACACTGGCATACTCTAATATAGGCCGCATATACGAAATGTAAATTTGATTTAAAGTTTTCCTGTTTAATTTAAATTTTAACAATCGCATTGATCCCAATATTTTTGAGGCAGATTTAGTTATATTTGAAATATGTTCATGCCAAGTACCGTCATCACTTAATGTAAGACCAAGATGTTTATGGTGTTGAGTAAAATCTAACTGAACATTATCGAAATACAAAATAGGTTTAGGATTATTAGTAAAAGAGCAGTAAAGAACTTCTGTCTTATTTGGGTTAAATGTAACTAACCACTGTTTTGCCCATTCTGATATCCGTTTGAGGTCTTCATTGAGAGTTAATTCTATATAGTTTGAGTCACAACTAGTTACAGATAAGGAACTGTCATCAGCAAAAAGACGCGTTAAACTTTCAAGGTTTTCAGCTATATCGTTAACGTATATCAAAAATAAAAGAGGACCTAACACTGACCCTTGAGGGACGCCAGCATTTGCATATTTAACATCAGAATACGAGCAACCAACAAAAACTTTCTGACTTCTGGATTCAAGATAACTTTTAAACCATTCGTATAAAATGTCATTAATTCCATATTGCCGCAATTTAAATAGTAGCCCCTTGTGCCAAACTCTGTCGAATGCTTTTGAAATATCACAAAAAACTATGCATGTTGATTTTTTATCATCAAATGATTTACAAATCTGATGGTATATGTCAATTAATTGATAGACAGTGGAATGACCCGGAATAAAACCTGATTGATATTTATATAAAAGATTATTACTATACATGTGATTATAAACGTGTTTAAATACAACTCTTTCCATTACTTTACCAACACAACTTATTAATGAAATCGGCCTGTAGTTAGAAGAAAGGTCACGGTCACCCTTTTTGTACAATGGCATTACAAAAGCTGTTTTCCAACAATTTGGGTAAGAGCATTCATGTATAGAACGATTGAAAATAATACACAATGGTTTACAAACACTTGCAGCTGTCTCTTTAAGCATACGGTGACTTATTTCGTCTGGTCCACTAGCCTTCTTTATTATTAAATTAAGCAATATGTCACTTATCTCTTGTTCACTAATTAGTATATTACTTAATGCTGCATTCGTTTTCATAGAAAATGGTGGTAAAAAAGCTTGTGAGTCATCAATGGTAGAAACGGAAATGAAATAATTGTTTAACTCAATTGCCTTTTCCGTATCAGAGAAAGCATAAGAATTGTCATCTTTTTTTAAAGGAGGAATAAAAGTTAAAGTCAGGATAGCACGAATGGACTACTCCACCGATCGGGTGAGTGGTTTTTACGTGGTAACTTTACCAAATTGAGTAATTACATCAGGCAAAATTACCTGGATTGACTGGAATTTACCCGCGAATCGTAAAAATATCAAAACGTCATGCTGGTAATTTTCCATTCCACAAGCACGTGCGCCCTATCGTAATACTTAATTTACATCGCAGTTACTTTTGACACAAAAAACGCGCGTAGTGCATTCATTTTTTAAAATATTCGCTTCAGATATTCAACACCGCTTGAGAACTAATACAGTTTGAATTCTATAACAATTTTAATAAGATATCGACAGGAATGTAGGCAAAATTCTTTTAAAACGATCAAATTTTCATATAATGTTTTGTAAAATTTCAGACAGCGCGATCTTGATTATTTATTTCCTTTTTAAAGTAAATAAACGGTACATACTATGGTAATAAAATTCAGACTTTTGACCAGAAAGTACAAAAAACACAATTAAAAGATCTTAAATAATGAAAAAGCGGCAGCAATTTAAATACATGGAGTAAAACGATTTTTTGGCAAACAGATTTCTGTTAACACGGCGGAATAGGTTACGTGACCTCATGAACGTAAATAGAAATGTGGTTTTAAAATGAGGCAGTATGATGTCGTTGCGATTTTTAATAAGTTTTAAATGAGTCTTCGTACATATATTTTTTGACACAACACTTTGTTAGATATTCTTCTCAAACAATAATGTAAATTTCTTGAGGGCAAATAGGTCAGTATCGTTCACGATCTGACACATTTACATGTCAGTTTATTCGGGATATTGCACATTCGCTTTTTAGAAAATTAAAGAAAAAACTTTTTTACTGATTTCTTCTCAACAATTAAAGGAATCGAGAAAGTACGATCAGACAGTGATGTGTCACATGGCGCGAAAACATGACGTAATGCAATGACAATCTCGTGGAAACTATACCGCTTTGATCTCCACTGCAGATGCCACAATAACCGACACACTTCTTTTAGCTCTTTGAGGGGGTGTTAATTGATGATGAAAACGAGGCCAATTACTTAGTTTATCATCAGAATGATTACCGATAATTGTTGATGTTTTTTTTTTCACTTTCAACACTGGTGCTGATTGTGTCTATATTTTGGAACACTTTTCAAAATAATTATTTTTTCGGGATAACAGATTGCTACAGTCTTCCATTTTTAATTATTTAGAAATAAGTCCTGTTTCTTTGAGTCATATGAAGTTATGACGTCTACAGCATCACAATTTATGAGATAGAATTGGAGGTCCACTAAAGTCTGAGCAGGTCTACTCGATTTTAGCAGTTGGTGAACCTGCTGGCAACTGCTGAAGAAAGTTAAGGTTGAGGCCTGATTAGGCAGTTAATTGGCGATAATAAGGTTACTAAACACTGAAATGTTCTGACACCTACTAAAAAAAATTAAAAAAAAAAAAAGAAATTCCCTACCTACCGACCCCCATTTTTTTCAGCATGTTACAGGAAACAAACATATTTTTTTTTTATGCCTAATGAGTAGTAGTTTGTTTCTATATTTTATCAATAACTTCTTATGACTCATGAAAATTGGAAATTATAAATTAGCTTAATATGAACTTTGTACATCATGCTTAAAAGATTATAAATAGGAATAGTCATAAATTTTAGCTAGTTTTTTTTATAACTATATAATATCATAGCCAAAACAAAACAGAAACAAGAGGGCCATGAAGGCCCTGTATCGCTCACCTGACCTACTGACCTAAAGATCATAAAGATTAACATTCTGACCAAGTTTCATTAAGATATGGTCATAAATGTGGCCTCTGAAGTGTTAACTAGCTTTTCCTTTGATTTGACCTGGTGACATAGTTTTTGACCCCACATAACCCAGATTCGAACTTGACCTAAAGATCATCAAGATTAACATTCTGACTAAGTTTCATGAAGATACAGTCATAAATGTTGCCTCTAGAGTGTTAACAAGCTTTTCCTTTGACTTGACCTAGTGACCTAGTTTTTCACCCCACCTGACCCAGATTTGAATTTGATCTAAAGATCATCAAGATTAACATTCTGACCAAGTTTCGTTTAGATATGGTCATAAATGTGGCCTCTGGAGTG
This sequence comes from Mercenaria mercenaria, assembly GCF_021730395.1. Classification (NCBI taxonomy): domain Eukaryota; kingdom Metazoa; phylum Mollusca; class Bivalvia; order Venerida; family Veneridae; genus Mercenaria; species Mercenaria mercenaria. Next base: position 39,726,268 of record NC_069377.1, on the reverse strand, counting down.
TTAACTAGCTTTTCCTTTGATTTGACCTGGTGACATAGTTTTTGACCCCGTATAACCCAGATTCGAACTTGGCCTAAAGATCATCAAGATTAACATTCTGACTAAGTTTCATGAAGATACGGTCATAAATGTGGCCTCTAGAGTGTTAACAAGCTTTTCCTTTGATTTGACCTAGTGACCTAGTTTTTCACCCCACCTGACCCAGATTTTATTTGATCTAAAGATCATCAAGATTAACATTCTGACCAAGTTTTGTTTAGATATGGTCAAAAATGTGGCCTCTGGAGTGTTAACTAGCTTTTCCTTTGATTTGACCTAGTGACCTAGTTTTTGACCCCACATGACCCAGATCTGAACTTGACCTAAAGGTCATCAAGATTAACACTTTGATTTAGGTTCATAAAGACAGTCATAAATGTGGCCTCTAGAGTGTTAACAAGCTTTTCCTTTGATTTGACCTAGTGACCTAGTTTTTCACCCCACCTGACCCAGATTTGAATTTGACCTAAATATCATCAAAATTAACATTCTGACCAAGTTTCATTAAGATATGGTCATAAATGTGGCCTCTGGAGTGTTAACTAGCTTTTCCTTTGATTTGACCTGGTGACCTAGTTTTTGATCCTACATGACCCAGATTCAAACTGGGCCTTGAGATCATCAAGATTAACATTCTGACCAAGTTTCATGATGATATAGTCATAAAAGTGGCCTCTACAGTATTAACAAGCTTTTCCTTTGATTTGCCCTGGTGGCCTAGTTTTGACCCAAGATGACCCAATATAAAACTCGTCCAAGATTTTATTGAGGGTAACATTCTGACCAAGTTTCATGAAGATTGGGCAAAAATTGTGACCTCTATAGTGTTAACAAGCTTTTCCTTTGATTTGACCTGATGACCTAGTTTTTGACCCCAGATGACCCGATAACGAACTCGCTCAAGATTTTATTGAAGGTAACATTCTGACTAACTTTCATTAAGATTGGGCCAAAATTGTGACCTCTAGAGTGTTAACAAGCTTTTCCTTTGATTTGACCTGGTGACCTAGTTTTTGACCCAGATGACCCAATAGCAAACTCAGCCAAGATTTTATTGAAGGTAACATTCTGACTAACTTTCATTAAGATTGGGCCAAATTTGTGACCTTTAGAGTGTTAATAAGCTTTTCCTTTGATATGACCTGGTGACCTAGTTTTTGATCCCAGATGACCCAATATCGAAATCGTCCAAGATTTTATTGAGGGTAACATTCTGACCAAGTTTCATTAAGATTGGGCCAAAATTGTAACCTCTAGAGTGTTAACAAGCTTTTCCTTTGATTTGACCTGGTGACCTAGTTTTTGACCCCAGATGACCCAATATCGAACTCGTCCAAGACTTTATTGAGAGTAACATTCTGACCCAGTTTCATTAAGATTGGGCCAAAATTATGATCTCTAGAGTGTTAACAGTCAAATTGTTGACGACGCCGACTGACGACGGACACAAGGCGATTACAAAAGCTCACCTTTGAGCACTTTGTGCTCAGGTGAGCTAAAAAAAAAATACACATTGTAATTAATGAGCTAAATATTGGATATATTATTGGTAGACTGTAAATAGAATTTTTAGTGGTGATGTTTTATAGTCTCTTATAATTCCTATGAAGGAGTGGCTTTGTGTTATGTAAATGGTTTTATCTGTAAATTGTACTGTACACTAAGATGAGACTCTAATAAAATATGAGTTGAGTTGAGTTGTTGAGTTGTTTAAATTGGAGTTGCTCCTCTATCTGTAGAATGGACAATACGATATCGTCTGTGTCCCGGCTCTGTGTAGTAAATTTGACTGCGTAACAGTCAAATAGAATAGGAGAGATCGCCGTGACTTCACGCATTAATGCTTGTTTATCTGGTGGTGGGTTAAACAAATATTTTTATATCATTTGTGTATGGGATCGGAATTTTTAATTTTTAACAACTTTTTCGCTAATTTATGGATTTTAAAAATTCAAACAGTTTTGAAATGCTTACGATTTTCATATTTTCTTATTTAAATATCTTTTAAAACTGAAAAACCATTTTCAATGACGTATGATTTTAATAGCAGCGTAACGATGCTCCAAAGTTTTAGAAAAAACACAGTAAGTTACGCGTTCATAATTAATCCATTTTATTTCGAAATAATAATAAAAAGAAATCAATAAATTGCTTGTTTTATATCCTTTCCATTGATAAAAGAATATTGATATAATTTGTGTTTTAAGAAAGTTTAAGCCGTTAGAAAAACATCACTGTTTACAAAAAAAATCATGGACGCTCGGCGTCTGCCCACCCGACCTTTGTCTTATCAGTTCTAAAAACAAGAGCACCGCCGTGCGGGTGCTGACGCTCATCTGATTTTTTTTGTATAATAGAAATATTGTCCTACCCATGATTTTCTAAGTATAAAAAGGGCCATCATTCTTGCAAAAAGCAGGATAGAGTTATGTTTCTTGATGTACAGTGTCCACTTATGATGGTGAAAAACTGTTGCAAGTTTTAAAGCAATAGCTTTGATAGTTTATGAGAAAAGTATACTTAAACCTAATACTCAACCAAGAAAATGATTTTCTAAGTCCAAAAGGGGCAATAATTATTGCAAAAAGCAGGATGGAGTTATGTTGCTTGCTGTACAGGGTCAGCTTATGATGGTGAACAAGTGTTGCAAGTTTCAAAGCAATAGCTTTGATAGTTTAAGAGAAAAGTTGACCTAAACATAAAACTTAACCAAGAAATCTGATATTTTCTAAGTCCAAAAGGGGCCATAAATCTTGCAAAAAGCAGGATGGAGTTATGTTTCTTGCTGTACAGGGTCAGCTTATGATGGTGAACAAGTGTTGCAAGTTTTAAAGCAATAGCTTTGATAGTTTAGGATTAAAGCTGACCTAAACATAAAACTTAACCAAGAAAACTGATTTTCTAAGTCCAAAAGGGGCAATAATTCTTGCAAAAAGCAAGATGGAGTTATGTTTCTTGATGTACAGGATCTGCTTATGATGGTAAACAAGTATTCCAAGTTTCGAAGCAATAGCTTTGATAGTTTAGGAGAAAAGTTGACCTAAACATAAAACTTAACCAAGAAATCTGATATTTTCTAAGTACAAAAGGGGCCATAAATCTTGCAAAAAGCAAGATGGAGTTATGTTTCTTGCTATACAGGGTCAGCTTATGATGGTGAACAAGTATTCCAAGTTTCAAAGCAATAGCTTTGATAGTTTAGGAGAAAAGCTGACCTAAACATAAAACTTAACCAGGCAACGCCGACGCAGACACCGACGCCGACAACCGCTCAAGTGATGACAATAACTCATCATTTTTTTTCAAAAAATCAGATGAACTAAAAAGAAAATACAACAGATTTGTATACAAACACGATCTCTCCTATTAGAATTGTCTGTATTGATAGAATATGGGAGTTTTTTTAAACATGTTGAATAGTGGTAACAGAAGTTGTTGTATGATAGAGACATTAGATAAAATAATTCGACGTTCAGATTGTTTTATATTTGTGACAGGCAATCTCAACGTCAAAACTTTGAAGGACCAAAATAATGGAAGTTAAATCATAGTCATTCTCACATACCAGAGGTCTACCGTGGTTCCCCGGATGAACCTCTGGCACATTTCGCCGATATTTATGATTTGGTTACATTACAGGTAAAACGTTTCAGCCAATCAGCGTCGTTTCGCGACAAATCGTAGCGAACCAATCAAAATCGTCCGTGAAAAGCGTGACCGCGTCCTTTCCATATCATCGAGGGAATACGATGTCCATTTACGACGAATATTATTATTTCTTGATGTAAATCTCTTAACGTCGAATTACAGGAATAAATCTTTATTTATCGCAATCATGGAATACAGCCTTTATCCATCGTAAGCAAGTATCCTGTTTACATATTTTTTGAAGTTTCAATTCGGAGTTCCAAATAATGGCGAACAATGATTGGCTGAAACCACTCCCGATAGTAATTACGAGTGCGCATGCTCACCAAGTAAACGATGGAAATAAATCAGAGGTTCGTCTCGGGATTTTGACGGACCTCTGATGGATGAGAATGAATCATAGTACACAGTCATGTAAAGTTATTGGTTTTATATGGCGTGTAATCACACGGTAAACGTTGATCGTGTACAGTACATACAAATTCGTAATTTCGGATATTATTTAATAAGTTTAGCATAAATTAATGAGGAATTGAATCCCCTTTCGATACATGTAAGTTATTTTAATTCATGGCCAATTCTTGAAATAATTGACATTTAAACCTATTCTCTGGTTCAGCATGACGTCACAAACAAAATGGCTGCCTAGCTACGGGTCATACAACCGCTTAGTTACGTATACCATATAATGATATTAACTGCCAAACGCCAAAATTTCTAGCGATTATTACCGTTAAAACAGGTGTGAAGGTTGTTTTTCGCAAATTAATCATGTCTTTTAAGTATTATGCTGATCTTGATTCAGTGTCAAAAGCTAGATATAATGATTAAATTGAATTTAATGGTCATATATATAGAAACCGGTAGGCCTACTTGGGAAAACAATCCTAAGTTGCCTTCCGTGGAATATGGAAATATACAAAATTATTTGATCGAAACACCTATTAAGAGATTTTTAAACAAACTATTAATCATAATTGAAAAGAAAAATTTACTGTCACAGTAAACTTTCATTTATTGTAGATCTAGATCTATAAAAATATGCTCCAGTAGAATTTTTTTAACTTTAGCTTTCAGTGTAGAAGCATCGCGCTATTAAAGCTACTAAAATATTAATATTTCTAAACATTTTTAGTTCTTAGATGTCAGAAAATCTATCAACATCAGTATGATGAAGTAATTGTTCATTTAGTTTATTTTCAATTGTCACTCGAGCGCAGAAAAGTGAAGCGGTGAATAAATATACATAACGCATCATGACTGATCTTGGTGATGCTATTGTATAAGAACATAATGGTATGGAATTCAGGGGTTCCATTTGACCCGGGACCCCGGGTCCGGACCCGGGAGATTTTCAAAAGACGCTCAAAGGACCCGGCATGATACTTGCCTGTGCGTCCTTCGGGACCCGGAGGCATTTTCCTTTGATAATCCGTTCTCTTATCATTCATTTCCTTCAGTAAAACTATTTCCACGATAGACACGTGTATTCCAAAATAAACACTCCCGGTCATGCCCTCCTGTCTTTGATCTTCTGCTAAATCCCGCCCTTTCTCCTGTAGACATGCCTCGCTGATTTTTTTTATCAGCAAGTTACGTCACGGCGAGTACACATAGGTAACAAGAATCAATGAAGTGTTGAAATTAATTGATAAAGCGTATTGATCCTGTGGACAGTCAAAAAAGGCGCCAATTATTAAATTATCGTAAGCAGCTGATTACCGAGCATGTGAAAAGTGCCCTGCAATATTTTTTCATGCAAACCTTAAATTAGACCATTGCTTAATGATCATACCGTAATTTCAACAAGAAACTTCACAAATTTTGATGAATTTTGAAAGCAAAAATAAGATTAGAATGTCCGTTCACGAGTCTAATTACACCCGATGTCATATGCATATTTCCAAAATTCCTTGAAAAAAACTGACTTTCAATGCAGTTTTTAATGATAAGTAGCATAATTATTTGAGGAACTATATCTGATTCAGCTTAGTTTGCCAAGTAAACTGAGCAAAAACTACTTTCCGGTGACATTCCAAAAGTGTAACAGTATCCGGATAGTACATTTTGGATACATTTTTATATTGTTATAGCACTGTTCTGTTATTAAAAATTAAATGAAACATAGAAGAAAAACCTAATCAAAATAATATGAATTTTGATAAATACTAGTTTACAATATATGACCTGAAACTGACATTTTTATTATGCTGTAACATGATCTTGGGTTTATTGTTTTCTTAGGTAAAGATCTACGTATTACCTGGAACAACTGATACGTATTAGACCTTCCTGGTATTACTAAAAAAAATATAGTCAATTATATGGACATGTTGGGACAGGACTCCTGTATTTTAGAAAAGGACCCTTCAAAATTTGGGCCCAAGGGTCCTGGGACTCTTGGGTTTTCAGGTCTAGTGGAACCCCTGGAATTAAAGAAGTCTCTTGTCTGCTAAAAGACATTCCTTTGATATTAACTTGATCTTTATCATATTCTATCGCATAAATTGCCATTTAATGACAGCTGTGGTTAATTTTTGGGTTGTTTTAACACATGTCATACAGCAAGTGGAGTAGCTCAAATGAACAAAGGAAATGACAAGCAGGAACACCCCCCTATGTGCTGCCGGATTAACGAGCAATCACAAAATATCACATGAAAGATTAAATCAATAATTGTTGAGATTTGATTCTGAGTAAAAGAAAAGATTATCTAAAAGTTAATGACATTCATTTTAAAAGATATGCAAGCAAATATTTTATTCTTAAGAGAGTTAAATTAAAACAAGCTAAAGTTTGAGAGGCGTCTAATAATAGTATACTTTTGAGACAGTTCTAAGTGTTCCTTGTAATATTTCAAATTTGTGTTTCATCAGACCTTTTACCCTCTCTATATTTTTTCTGACACTGCTTATTTTCTTGAAGTCTCAACTTCTTGGACTGACAATTGTTTTCGTAAAATTAGTTCTGCGCAGCAAGCTGTGGTAAAATGTCGGCTAAAATCTGATCATTGGGTAAGTGGTACTTTCTATCAATAAAATGATGACGATTTCAACTTCAGAGACCCCACCACCCACGCACATGAAAGGAAAAAAATATCACTGTTTTGTTACATGAAATAAACACTTCAACTTTGCTGTGTTTCTTTTAATCAGAGTAGATTCTTCTAATATTTTGCACGTACCTTCAAATTTCGATAAATATTTCAAAGCAATCAATAATTGAGGTAAATCTCGGAAATTTCAGTTCGAAAGAAACGGGTAGAGTGGCAATCACAGTTGCCTGTTCTGGCAATTTTATCAGAAAATCTAATTTAGCATGTATTAAGTTTATCCACTTCCAAAATATATTGCAAACAGTAGACACTGAAACATCCTACAAATCATTTGGAAAAGTGAAAAATAATTTCTTTAGTATTCTGCCTTGGTTTCTACACCCAATGACTCAGGAAGTATTTGGTAACTTTACTATTTCAAAATTGCCTTATATATTTATAAGAACAACGTTCGTTATCTTCCAGTTTTAGCAATAAACTATATGGCGTAAATGGCTTTGTATTTCGCATCATTATTATGTTATGATGTATATTAAGAATAACATTCGTATCATCTTCCAGTATATAACGTATAATTAAATGACTGTGCATTTGGCATCATTATTATTTCAAAATTGTCCTTTATATTTTAAAAGATTAACGTTTGATGTCTTCCAGTTTTAACAATAAATTATACAGCGTAAATGGCTTTGTTTGCCCCAGTCGTCAAGGGGTGCGTAACTCTTATCGACCAAAATACCCGGATGTGTGAAGCCGAGAATAGCACATAAAGCGTCGGCAGCGATGAAAATTTCATCAAAGTTGCTTCAACTATTTTGGTCATTCGAGTGTTTGATGCGAGTGGGGATATTGCACATAATTATGAAAAAAATATCTCAGTATTTCCTGGGATCGCGTCAAATTAGTTGGACTAATCGAGACATGTGCTCAGTTTGTTTTAAAAGACGAAAATATATTGGCTGAAGGTTTGCAGGGGTGGATTGGAAGGGGGATGGGTGCTGACCCACAAGTGTCTGTGATCATGCCAAATGAGTATGGCTGTACGTCCGGTTACTGGACGGCTCTAGAGACACTTCCTTATAAATTTTTAACTTAGCTATGCCCCTGTCTGCTTCGGGCATGCAATACTTTGGTGTGTGACATTTGCCTCAGCTATCATTAAATGTTATAAAGTCAAAACTTGAATTGAAATTCAACTCACCAAACACAAAAATGACTTTTGGTTGGCCTTCCAACAACCGCACTTCATTCCCTGCTTTTATGCTTACTTTTGGTTGGCGCTGGAAATAAGTCGTCTTTAAGCCATCATCCGAATTCTGGCCTTGATCACTGCTCGTAGATCCGCCACATCCCATATTATTTTATTTGATAGAGGAACGCTATGGGTTTCGCGCTAAATGTCACTCGCATCTCATTTGCATATGACCTAAAACAAACAGGTCAATATTTAATATTGTGGACAAACTCGATTGGCAACTTGTTGTTGTTGTTGTTGTTGTTGTTCGCTATCGTGTAGCTGTTAACTTCTAATTTTTACCCTGCGCCTAAAGTGCGAAAAGCGTAGACAACGTGCGAAAAGAAGTTACTATGCAACAAAGGTTATACTTTTCTAATTAACGAAAATAATGCACTTTTTTTCAACACAGTATGAATATGATTGAATCACATACTTAAACGAAAAACAGCATTAAGTTTCATTGTTAAATAAAAAAAATAAAATTCTACAGTATTTGTACTGGAAAGCAGTTATATTTTTCTAATTACTGAATATAATGCATTTTTTAACACAGTATGAATAATATGTTATTATGATTAAATCACAAACTTTAAGGAAAAAATCAAATTTCTATGTTAAATGAAAAATGAAAAAATTCTGTGACACTCTACATAGCCTATACCATGAAAAATATAAAGAAGACTTAATTCACTGAAAAGAACATACATTTTACCGCATATCTTACCAGTTGTCCAAATAATTGAAACTATACTGAATCTGAATCTGAGATGATACGTTGAAGTAACCAATACTGCATGGCTTTTATTCAACGGGGAGGTGTGCGCGAATTTAGACTAATGATGTTAGTTCACGTTTGAAGCTTTCTATGGTCTTATGTTTCACAATACTGTCACTGAGTTTATTCCAGTCAATCACTGTTCTTGGGAAGAAAGAGTTTTTGAAATTGTCACTTTTTGCGTGAATTAGTTAGAAACACTTTGTATTATTGTTCACCTGGTTTGCAATCATTTATGTATATAGTCCTCGTATTGCTTAGCTCTAATTGTTCGTTTAGGCCTAAGGGGTTTCAAATAGTGTTCAATGTTGATGGCTGGTACGTGCCCTTCCACCACCTTGTATAGGAACGTCAGCCGCAAGTGGCATCGTCTCTCTTGTAGTGGGGCCAGTTCCAGGTCCTTCAGCATAGCGGACACGCATCCATCTTGTCTGGATCTGTAGTCATTCTTGATGAAGCGTGCAGATGATCTCTGTATGCACTCTAGCTTGTCGATTTCGCCTTGCTGGTAGGAGTCCCAGATTATACACCCAGTTTGTAGCGGATCAAGCCGAGGTAGGCATTCTTCCGGCAGCTAGAAGGACAGTGTCTAAGGTTCCTTCTCATGAATCCAAGGGTAGAGTTGGCACGTTTGGTAATTTTGGATATGTGGGTGTTCCATTTCAGGTCATCAGAGAATGTAATGCCAAGGTAAGGGTTTTCTTGAACTTGTTTTAGGATTTCGCCGTTGATTGTATAAAAATAGCTGGACTTATGTTTGGTGCTGAGGAGATAGCATTTCTTGGCGTTGAACTTCATGCCCCAGTCTTGTGCCCATTGTTGAAGTTTTTTAGGTCAAGTTGAAGGGGTTCATGGTCTTTAAAGGATTTAATGGTTCTGTATAACAGACAGTCATCTGCAAACAGGCGTATGTGAGACTTTACCCTCTCGGGCAGGTTGTTGATGTGGCAGAGAAACAGCAGAGGCCCTAACACTGTGCCTTGAGGTACACCGGATCCTACTGGGACATGTCGGGACTTTTCACCTTCTACCACCACGCACATTTCACGCTGTTGGAGGAAGTTGGCAATCCAGTCGAGGAGAGGGCCACGGACACCATAGTTCTCTAACTTTAGGAGAAGGTGTTGGTGGGGGACGGTGTCAAAAGCCTTGCTGAAATCAAGTATCATTGTGTCGACCTGTTTGTTTTGGTCAAAGTAGCCTAGGAGATCGTGAGCAGTGATGACAAGTTGTGTTTCGCAGGAATAGCCTGAACGGAAGCCATGATTAAGGTGAGTGAGGACTCTGTGTTTGTCTACATGTTCAAGCATATTGTGACAGATAATATGTTCCAGTAGTCTGGAGAGGACACAAGTGAGGGACTCTGGGCGGCAGTTCTCTGGAGTATGACGATCCCCTTTTTTGAAGACCGGTGCAACGTTCGCACTTCTCCAGTCCATGGGCAGGTCGCCGATTTTTGGAAGATGGCTGTGATGGCTGGGGTGACTTCTGTCGCGCAAATAATCTTTGAACATGATTTAATTAACAACAAATATTTTATAATAATTTTTACTTTTTTATTTCTGTAAGAAAAATATCATCAAAACTAGAGAATTAAATGAAGATTTCAGTCATCGTTTGATGTTGGACACGTGTATCTGAGATAATTGATAATGAATGATTGGATTATCTCACCTATATAAATATGGCTTGTATTAGTACTTCAGTAATCACCATTAAACACATAATAAAGCGAATGCGGTGGTTCCTTTTCTGTATTATACTGAAAGGAAATTATTCTCATCTGGGTCTAAAGATATTTAAGAGAAAGCACATAGTTTTTACAACGATATTTCTATCAGGAGTTAATTTTAATACATGCCCCCTTTCATAAACATTTCTAAAGACGATTTGTAGAAAGTCTAAACAACATTATATGACATTGATTGGAAGTGTAGGGAGCAATGACATAAATTACTCTGTGAATAATTAGTGAATGATCTCCACTGGTATATTTCAATATTGCAAGTACACTAGCTATAAAACTAGTGAGTATGCATAGAATAAGCTGTTCAACTTCATATGTAAGTAAACGCAATTTGAGAAGTGCAAATCTATATGATGTAGTTAAGAAAATGATCACGCCACAGAAAACATGTGCAGTTTGGTTTTATGGATGCACGTCATTAATCAAATCTGAAGAATGATGCACTTTGGGAAGAACGTCCATTGTTATGGATTTCGTAAGTTAAAAACTAAACAGAGACCAATAAAGGGAATTCAGTGAGTTCAAGGCAATGTTAAAAACTTTCTTGTAGTCTGTGTAATATTTAAGAAAGCTCACTGCTGCTAACTAATAAAAATTCTAACAGAAATACGATTAGAAGACTACAGATACTGGAGATGTACAGGGTCAGCCCTATAGTGTTCAGTGGTTCGATAATGGAAATAATTATTACGATAACTAGTAACGAATTAAATTATGGTGTTGTTTTTTTTTTTTTTTTTTAAACTCTTGATATTGGATAGTCCGTATGCAGGTCGTCCCAAGCCAGTATCTTTGCCAGTGATACACTTTCTTCAAAAGCATATCTGCACTGTGGAGGATGACACCAACCTCCAACCTAACCTCTCATCCCAGGAGGAGAGGGAATCCAAGTGGCAGATAAGCTTCTACCATGAGAAGTGTTCAGTACCGAGGATTATAACGCACAAGCGATACCGCAGTGAAACAGACTACTACCTCCACGGTCAAGAGCTCCAGGTCACAGATAGTACCAAGTACCTTGGAGTTACCCTCAGGGATGACCTTCATTGGGAGAAGCACATCAAGGCAACAGCAGCCAAGGCTGTCATGTCACTTTGTTTCCTCTGGTGCAAGCTGAGAGACTGCAGCAAGCAAGTCCGTGACACGACTTACAAGTATGATGCCTCGTCATGGAATCTCTACAAAGCGGAAGACATTAACCGAATAGACAAGGTGCAGCGCTGTGCCAGGTTGTGTCACTTCAATGGTTAACAGTTTCGGCTGGGAATCGCTTCAGGACCGCCGTAAATTCTTACCTCTTGCCATGCTATTCAAGATAACACACAGATTAGTTGAAATCCCTGACGTAGAAGAGCGACAGGAGATGAACCAGCGACAGTCAGAGGGTATATTCCTAGCTCCCTTAGGGAAAAAACTGCTCAATTTTGCAGTCTTTTTGCAGTGAAACAGCAGTTTTTCAGAAAAACTACATGCTTTGCCAGTTATTAAAACTGTTTCCAGCATGAAATGACTAGTAAAAAGCAGTTTTTTTTTAGAAACTGCATATAACTGGAGGATTGAAAAACTGGTGGTGGCCAGTTTTCTGTAGTTATTTTGAAGTTTTTGTAAATGTTTTCACAAAAAGCAGTTTTATGGGCAGTTAAATGCAGTTATTTTCTAAGAGCAGTATTTTTAGCATCTTTTATGAACAGCAGTATTAAAAAACTGCTAAATTCTGCTTAATGATGTCCCATAATGCAACGCGAAAGATGGCCGCTCACAGTGATAACTAAAGCATGTGAAAGGTAAAAATGTATTATAACTGCTCAAAAACAATGTTTAACACAAAATGATGCACAAATAGTTAAATAATTGATAACAACTGTTTTAATGGAGATAACTAATAAGGCAGGATTAAAGTGTGAAACTCATGCATAAATGCATGAGAGCTCCCATACACCAATTTCACATCTACAAATAAGCCTTCTTCATTCACATGATACAGGACTGGAATCTAACCTTCAAGACTTTCTCCACACTACAGCAGCAGTCCCGCCTCTACCCTCAGCGTAGCAACAGCTAATGGGTGAACTTGGTTTTAACATATGTACACTTTGGGTGTTTTAACTGTACAGTCTTGTGAGAGTTTGCTGTCTTGCCCCGCACTCACAGTGGACAAATTACATGCTTGATAGGATTCCTGACAGGTATATGGAAGATTTTTTTTTGGTTTTTGGTTTAACGCCGTTTCTCAAGAGTATTTCAGTTATGTAACTGCGGGCAGTTAACCTAACCAGTTTTCCTGGATTCTGTACCAGTACAAACCTGTTCTCCGCAAGTAACTGCCAACTTCCCCATATGAACCAGAGGTGGAGGACGAATGATTTCTGACACAATGTCTTTTATCAAACCATCACGGAGAACATACGCCTCGCCTAGGGCTCGAACTCTCGACCCCGAGATCCGTAGATCTGTGCTCTCCTTATTGAGCTAAGCAGACGGGCTTCTGTATATGGAAGAAGAAGGTAATAAAAAAATTCACCAAATTGTTCTTGAGTATCAGCAATATTTATTCTTTATAATGGTTACTGCATGTTGCAATCAGAATCATGTTGTGCTCACACAGATGTTTCCAAACAATTAAATTCTCATAAGATTGGCGAACTGGTTTTGCCATTAAAAATCGATCTGATTTATATATTTACTTGTAAGCCTCTGGTAATCGTAAGACTCCTCTATGTTATTGCGTATACATGGGAGGATTGTGCAAGATGCGGAACAGGCTCAAATTTCAGATTCTGTTATATTTTTAGCATGCCATGAGTAAAACACACTCACATGGGTCTCTCATCCCAATGTTAGCATTTTAGTTGGAGAAGAAGGGTCTGTTCAAAACTCTCGATCCCTGGTCTCATAATAAGACTGTTATTATTACGGGCAAAAACAGGAGAACATTTATGATAAAACTACACAAATCAAATAAAAAGTTGAATAAAAAAATCATTCATTTATATAGCGAAATGCCATATTTACATAGGCTTTTAGCTTAATATGTTACATAGCTCTTTCTTCGAGTCTTCCACTCTGGCAAGAGCCATCGACTAGAGTTTTCATACAAATGCAGCCATAGTTTTGTACCCAGTTTATTTCGTACTGAATTTTCTTTCCTCATAAAAATACAGATATGACGAGATTAAAACGTCAACATTTATTTTGAATTATTCACATCGGTTTAAATTGAACAGCATGTATTATAATTCTTCGGAATAAATCTATTTCATTTGATGATTATGAACGGAAATGAGTACGAACTCAAATGAGCGGAAGTCATGTGATCACGTGAGGACAAAATGGCCGACAACTAGGAAATTTCGTTGGCATATCTCTGTGCATTTTTGATTTGTAGAAATTTTGACCAACAGATTCAGTTTACCCAGGTATGCTTATCTAGAAACAGATATCAGAAACGTTTGTCACTTTTTAATATGAAGCTTGTGGCCATGTCTAGAAAAAAAATAGCATAAACTCTAAAAATTATCCGATACAAGATATGAAAATTTGGCAGTGGATAGGGGGGTCCGGTAACTGCCGGATCTCTAGACAACTCATAGGCCTACATGTTGTCTGGTTAATATGAATTAAGGCACCGCCTAGCATGGGGATTTATCTTTTATATATCTGCTTAGAAAGAAATATTCAACGCTCAAGAAAGTGAAACTTCGCTCTAAACTGTAGTTTACATTTAGTGTCATCATACCTCTTACAGCGAATATCATACTTTGCAAAATTTACGGGAAGCCGTGACGGTGACGTCATTCAGCGTTTACACTTCGTTACTGTTTTAAAAGTGTTTTTCAGTTGCATGTACAGTTTTCATTACGAAAAAGATGTAAAATAATCATGTTAGCGCGGTTTACGAATTTCTATGACTGATTCGGGGTGCTCGGATGTTCATGGAGACAACCAGTCTGCGGTGTGTATATTAACCGGAACCGGAAAACATCGAAAAAATTGCCTCAGTATATGCAGACAACAAAGACGAATAACTATATACGGACGTTACCGTCTCGGGGATTTTCATCCCCTATTAGTCCAAATAATAGGATGTTTCGGGACAGCGTGATAACTTTTGACTGTCTCTGTCTGAGTCACGTATGCTTTGTAAATAGTCACTTCGGATGTAGCTAAAAAAAATCAGCTCAGAGCAGGGTTCTAGCCAGGATTTTTTGAAGGCATGTTGCAGAAGGATATTTTTTGATGAACAAAGGGGTGGGTGTGGGAGGGGTGTCCCCTCCCACATTGGGGGTATGGGGGTTACCCCAGAAAATTTTGTGTCACTACAACTCATTTTGGTGCATTCTGGTGCATTTCAGAGTGAAAAACATAGTGGTATTTTCAGTGATTAATAAGCATCATTTACATGCACAACAAGAACAAATAAAGATATTGGGTCATAAAAGATCCTATGGAGTTTATTTGCTGAATGACAATTAAAAGTTTATCAATTTTAAGTTGCTAAAAATGTTCATTTACTATTTATTGTAAATAAAACAACACAATTTTAGCACTGCACACAGATCTATTTGTTTAAAGTTTATGTCCTCTATTCCTGTGGAGTTTATTTGCTGAAAACTTATCCATTTTAAGTTTTTGAAAATGTCCACTGTTTGTTGTACATACATGTAAAACAACACAATCTGAGACTGTCATCCAGGGAAACTAGGGCTGTCATCGATAGAAACGATATCGATGTATCAACGATATTTTTTTGTCGATTGATTATCGATTCCCATTTTCAAAAATCGATATTTTACAGAGAGAAAAAAACTACCCAAATAAACACTCAGACCCTAAAAAACAACTAAAGTTCACAAAGTTGTAAATTTGGATAAATGCAAAAAAGGAGTATAAAGGAAATAAAAATGAAAGATGTTATTAATTTTTATGTATTTCTTTTATTTCATAAATACAAATACAACGCAATCAAACAGAAATATGGAAAGTAGGCAATAAAACTTAAAATAGCATTTACAGGAAGGTATATTGTATGCATATGAACAAATAGGTCGTTAATCTAACTTAATAATCAATATATCGATGTATCGTCGATATTTGTCTTCTGATATATCGGTATCGTCGATACGCCTAAGACCCAATCAATGACAGCCCTAAGGGAAACGCTGGTTTCCATTTTGGATCAATGCCCGATTTCCTTTGGCCATTCGGCGTGGCTGGGAGGGATTCTGAAATTGTGATCGTTGCCGAGTGGTTAAGGTCGCCGACTTCAAATCACTTGCCCCTCATCGATGTGGGTTCGAGCCTCACTCGGGGCGTTGAATTCTTCATGTGAGGGCTTACGGAAGGTCGGTGGTTCTACCAAAGTGTCCGTCCGTGATAAAATAATTAATGCACGGAGGGTATTTCAAACTTTTCTCTAAAAGTTCTATTTTGAAAGTGACGACAGAAAACATTAATTCTTGCATTGTCTTTTCGATATTCCGCCCGAGAAAACACATTTCATACATGTGAAAAACATTAATATTATGGCGATAATTGTTCAAAGCATTTTACCGTGTTGCACAATTTTTGACTTAATTCCTTACATTGTCTTTCCTTGATTGCGAAAAATATTCGGACGATAATTGTTGAATCATCTGTCATTATATCATATGACATGTATAATCTTAAAACTTGCGAAAACAGTCACTTTCATGTACACATCACAAGATACCGCCTGTCAAAGGATTTAAAGGCGGAGCTACGATGAAATTTACGTCACACGTTCCACATAGGAAGCTGTCATTGGTTTATCGGTTATCTTAACTGGCATCGCTTTACCTAAACTATCGGGTAAGCACGTGGAAGCTGTTCGAATACACTAACGAATTAATCGGGGTGTTTATTGGATTTTATGACATGTCGCTTCGGCAATAAAGGGATGACGGGGGAAATAAGGGATGTCGAATATACAACTCGAAGTCTGAAGGCATGTCGCACGCGACAGGCGATAAAAGCCTGGCGAGAACCCTGCAGAGATGTTATATGCTGTTACGGATCTCTGAGCTGAAACGAATCCTGTACTGAAACCTAACCAGGGATCAACCTACAAGGCGATTTGAGCGACATCGTCGCTGTAAATTCGGCCACTTCGCCTAATTACCACATCTGGACGAAATCCAAATCGCCAAGTTTTTCAGAGTGTTGTAATCTGTTTTTTTGAAGTTGTAAAACTTGATGCATATTCTAGATTTAATTAGCGATAAATCCATTGTCAACCCCGCCTACTCCAGTGATTTTTTTTTGGAAATAATTAAACTACCTGTGCCCATGGAATTGGGAAAATAAGTGCCACAAATCAAGAAATTGGGAAAATAATGGCAAGCTTGTTTTTTCATAAGTTGTTGATTTTTTGCCTTTTCTACTGAAATATCTAAGACGAATGGACTAGTTCTTGACTGACTCGTTTTCACTTTGTAACAAAATGCTGTCTGTCAATGATGCGATACAGACTTTGTGAATTTTAACTGAAAACAATCTCCATCAGAAGGGAAAATGTGAAATGGGTCTGAATCATAACTCTGCCATCCGTCAAAGATAAGATAAGTTTTAAGATAAGATAAGTTTTATTTAAAGTCGGCAAGAAAGCAACATTATAACATAAGCTCTGAAGAGCTTTTGAACCGACTATAACAACATGATGAAAACAGTAAGAACATATTATATAAAAGCTGTAAAAAAAAGAAAGACAACTCAAGCAGGTCATGATTAAAGCTATGCTGGAATTGCTGCATATGACATGTCTGCTCATCCTGAGGATTATAATATTACCTTGCACAAATGTTCAGGTGTCATGCGCAGTACACAGACCCCTAGCTCAATAATGATCAAGGTCGCACTTGGAGAGCAAAGGCTAACAGTTTTTTCATATCCAGTTCATTACTCAACCATCCATCAGGGCTTTTAATACTATTTAACACAAATATTCCCCAAAATGAGGCAGTGTGTCATGCACTAACCTATATCCCTAGCTCAGAGGTCAAGGTCACACTGAGGTCATAAGTCAGCAGTTTTTTTTCCCTTTCATTTGTGTGTCTGCTCAAAACTGCCATAAGTATAACTTGACATAGATGTTCCTCAGGATGAGTAGACATGTCATGTGCAAGCAGTCCTTTAGATGAAAGTCAAGGTCACTTTAAAGGTCAGACATTTTAGGTCATTTTATAAAAATGCATATAAACAAATTAGCCCCCCAGGCCCCTACCATGGTGGTAACAAGCAGTGCTTGTCACTTCAAATCTTTTTGGTTAAACTTAAAGGTTCGAATACTGTTAAATCATTAAATTTTGTGGGCATGAAATTTCGTGGTTTTGGTCAAAACAGCAATTTCATGGGGATATGAATTCGTGGATTTCAACTTTTGAACATAAAATGAATGAGAATTTTACTTGTTCGTTGGGATTAAATTTCGTGGATTGACTCGACCACGAAATCCACGAAAATCAGTTCCCCATGAATATTAATGATTTCAAAGTATGTCATTTCTGACAAATCGAAATGTTCAAGTTTTATTTTTACAATTATCTTGTTATTAAGTTGTTAATATGTTCTATAGCCAATTTAGATTAGAAATTAACAAAACTTTTTAGGCATACCTTTGAGATTATACACTGGGGTTTCTGAATCTAGTCAGTGCATCGTTTACAAGAACAAGAAGAAACAGCTGCTATGCATTTAAGTTATTCTGGATTTCTTTTACAGAGATGTATTGTAATTAAAAAACCAGTAGCTAAAAGATTTCAAATAAAAAAAAATCACAACCGACAGATTTGAACCATACCCATATTTAATAATTGTACTTGTATGCCATTAAGTGTAAACATCTGGCATCTATACCAATTGTGCCATGATTCTGGTAAAGAATAAGTTACTGTCTTAAATAAGTAAAATTTTCTGCAAAATTTGATGAAAACACTATACACGTGATAAAAAATAATCTTTGAAAATGTTTCATATCTGATGACAGGCATTCAAGTTCTCATATTTACGCAGTATTATAGCACTGTGCCATAATATAATAAATATTGTATGTACAATATACAAACATTGACAGATTGATATCAAATTATTAGGTTTTTCTGCAGTTGAGATAATTAGTCACCTTCCAGTAGGGGACCTTGTATTGCATGGCAATACTTCATTCACATATTATAAATTGGTCTCAGGTGCTGTAGACAAAGCACTTGATACTGTGTTAATATATATCATCTATAGATCTAATTTAAAAGTTTATTTGATAGTGATATATTGATGAATATATATTGAGCCATGTAATAATTGCTGTTGCAGTGAAAATGTGAAATCATGTTTTTCTGTCTGCTGCCTATAGGAGTAACGGCACTTTTTCATTTCCCTCCAAAATCTGTCTCCTCCGGTACAGTTTCAGCAGACTGGACTCAGGCTTTTGTTTGCACTTTGTTCAAAGAGAGAGACCCTGTAACCTAGAAATCAATGGCCTATATCATTAACTTTTATGCATTGTATTATAAAATGTAAAACACCACAACATAGCATTGCTTTAATGTCAAAACACCATATAATAGATTATCTCCAACACTGCATGTATGACAAAAGATCTCCTAGTCTACTGTCAGCCCTTCTAATGATAGCAGATCTTGACAAATTAGAAAAAATCGGAAAATGAGAGGGACATGGGATTTTATCTTCTAAATACTCTAAACACTGCACATCGCAAAAAAGGAAAATGTCATAGATTAGCAAAACCCAGTTTCTACTCCATGGTTGGTTATATCTTGGAGTCAGTCTTTGATGCAAAATATCTAGGTGTAGACTTGTGTGCAGGTGTACTTGGAATACACACATCACTAGAATACATTCAAATGCAAATAAATCTCCTGGTTCTTAAAGCAAAACATCGCAACAACCAGTAAAAATGACAAGACCTTAGCATACAAAACTCTTGTTCATCTGCAACTTAAATATACATCTACCATCTGGCAGTATGGAAAAATGGTTTCTTAACTGGATTCTTTCATGACGGATCACTTAATATTTGTCAATGGAAAGTTTGGATTCATTATCAATACAATGTATTTGTCATTTGATATGGAGATGATACATTCTTTTTGATTTGTCGGCCATGTGTTCTTTTAATGCCCCCCACATTTATGTGGGGGGCATAATAGCTTTGCTGCTGACCGTACGTCCATCTGTCTGTACGTCATTCCATCCATCCCGAAATCTTGTGTGTCCAACTCCTCCCACACTATTAGCCTGATTTGCTTCAAACTTGCACATATGAACAAGCTAGATGTGCAGATGACCATAATGGAAGGAATTTTTTCTGTGACTATTTTTACCACAGTAATATGGTCCTTTGATAGTTTTGCTATATAGAATATAGAGAAAAATCTTATTATATGTGTCACTAATAGACTGATTTGCTTCCAACTTTCACAGATGTACAAGCTTGATGTGCAGATGACCAGAAAGGTAGTAATTTTTTCTGTATCTATTTTTACTGCAGTAACTGTTATGGCCCTTTGACAGTTTTTGCTTTGTAGCGGATGGCACAGTATGTGGGGGCATCCGTGTCCTATGGACACAATTCTAGTTTCTATTCAGTTTGATACTTATTTCATGTTTTCTTTTAAAGGTTCACTGTAAAAAATGGCCGAGTTTTGGTTGATATCTGCACCCGGAGATAAGACGTGTCAGCAGACGTTTGACAAACTGAATACTGTAACATCCCGACAGAACAATCTGTCTACAAACTACAAGTTTAACCTACCAGATCTTAAAGTGAGAAAATTATGCTTCTAATTTTCTGGTTTAAATGCCAGTTTTTGAGCCACTTCTTCTAAATTTTTAATTATTTAAAGAAATATTTTGCCCACTTTCCATATTTGAAAAAGAAATGTAAAATTACTAGTGTAATTACTGTTACACATATCCTATAAAGTTACTATATCCTAAAAAATTCAAATGTACAATATGTCATGAAAATAGGTATGTTATTCCTCTTTTCTTACTGTTACATTTTGTGACCTTCGTTTTCCTGATCTGCTAGTGTCAGATGTTGCCGATTACATAAGACTGATTTTTTTATTTGATATAGGTTGGTACACTTGACACGCTAGTTGGATTGTCAGATGATCTAGGAAAACTTGACACATACTGTGAAGGGTAAATCTCAATGCTACTGATATTAAAGAAAGTACTGCTTAGAATATTTTAGTTAATGTGTCTTGCTTTTCAGCTCATCAAACATGCTTATGAAGCCATCCAGCTAACTTACGGGAGGTCGGTGATTCTACCCCGGTGCCTGCTCATGATGAAATCATGCATGAAGGGCCACCTTGTGTCTCCTTCCACCATCAAAACTGGAAAGTTGCCAAATGACTTATAATTGTGTCGGTGCAACATTAAACCCAAGAAAACAAAAGGAAATCAAGAAATTTTTTCCAGAGTTTCCTGATACACAGCATTACCAGTTGACACAAGGCTATGCTTTTGTGATAGTGTGACATTCAGTATCTGAAGTTATTTGAGCCATGCCATGAGAAAACCAACATAGTGGGTTTGCGACCAGCATGGATCCAGACCAGCCTGCGCATCCACGCAGTCTGGTCAGGATCCATGCTGTTCGCTTTTAAAGCCTATTGGAATTGAAGAGACTGTTAGCGAACAGCATGGATCCTGACCAGACTGCGCGGATGCGCAGGCTGGTCTGGATCCATGCTGGTCGCAAACCCACTATGTTGGTTTTCTCATGGCGTGGCTCATTTGTCCTCTGTCTCATTTCTCGTTAGAAATACATGTATATCATTTACTTTTGAGGAACAAATTAGTACTTGTACATAATCAAGAACTCTGTTCAGAATGCTGAGAAACTGGTAAAATGGGAAATGTATATTTGTTATTAAAGAACATAGTTCCGAGTAGAATCCAGTATTGAATAACATAATAGCTTAAGTTGTTAAGCAGTGAAACAGAACATTTAAAAAAGTAAATTAATAATTATTTTTTAAAAGTTACATTTTGGAAAAGCTATATGTTTATTACAGAATAACAAAGAAAGTTGCTGGTTACCTTGGTGAAGTTCTTGATGACCAGAGAGACAAATTGCAGGAGAATCTTCTAGCTAACGGAGGTAAGTTCTATACTGGTGGAGGAATAAATATAAACTGTTATCTGTTATAAAAACTGCAATGTCACTTTCTTTCTAAAGATAAAATCTGGTTACACTAAATATTTCCAAGTAATGTCTTGTAATTCAATTGACATTGACAGGCAAATATCTAAAATATACTTTAAGCATTGGGATTTATGCATTTAATCCAACCATGTAATTGACAGTATGTTAATTTACAGCTGTAACATGTTTCATTAAAATTTCATTTCTGTTTGTTAAAATGCCATCCAGATTGCTGTAATTCTGTAGGCGTTGGCTTCGCAGAACTTCTTTAGTACTAGTATATTCTGAAGTTTTGAAAAATCACAGTTTAATCAGATTATACGTAGTATTTAATAGTAAATTCGCTCCAAAAAAGCAGAACTTCCTTGATCATAAATATTCTATAAAATATGAGTTTACATACTAAAGTTTTGTTTTTGCTATAACATTCTTTTTCACGTTAATTTTATTAGAAAATTTAAATTTCAGTCGACTTGAATACATACCTGACAAGATTTCAGTGGGACCTGGCAAAATATCCGATCAAACAGTCATTGAGAAACATAACAGAAATTATCTCTAAGGTATAAAAATTTACCATGCTTAGTTATTTGTCAGCAGGTGTACAGGCGTGTACTTAACAAGATGCTGGAAAAGACGGACCATTTAAATAATTTTCCAGAGATGCTTAAAGTGAACATAAAATTATGTTTATATTGAAGTTCTACACAGTCATATGATTTTTTCTTAGAGATTCCTCTGATAACTCAAAGATTTAGATTAAGTTAAAAAATTTTTCATGGTTGTTACTGCCTCTCAGAATGAAGTGATAGTAAACTATCTATGATTCCTTTTTCTCAGATTTAAAACTGAAAGTGTTTTTACCTGAGTTTATATAGTCAAATGTTTACAGTGTTCAGACTTCATAGTTGATTGTCATATTTGTTATTACGTATGAGCCGCAACCATGAGAAAACCAACATAGTGGTTCTGCGACCAGCATGGATCCATGCTGGTCACTGACAGTTTCTCAAATTGCAATAGGCTTTGAAAGTGAACAGCATGGATCCTGACCAGACTTCGCGGATGCGCAGGCTGGTCTGGATCCATGCTGGACGCAAACGCACTATGTTGGTTTTCACATGGCGTGGCTCATATTATATTTTTGCTGAATAGTTAGGTTGCTGCCTTCGAATCACTTGTCTCTCAGCACTGTAGGTAGAAACCCTGCTTGAGGTTTAGAATTCTGTCATGTGAGGAAGTCATCCAGCTGGCTTACAGAAACATTGTAGTTCTACTCAGGTGCCTACTGTTCCTGAAATAATGCTTACAGGGACAGCAAGTATCTTCTACCACCAGAAGCTGGAAAGTTACTGTTTGGCCTAAAATTGTTTCGCTGTAACTTAAAACCTAATAAAACAATGCAGAGAAAGATCAAAATGGGCTTATTAACAAATTTTTGATATTTTTTTCAGCAAGTATCACAGATAGAAGCTGATTTAAGAATAAAATCTTCATCATACAACAGTTTGAAGGGCAATCTGCAGAACCTGGAAAGGAAAGCAACGTATGTGTGTTACTGCCTTTCTTTAAATTCATACAGACCATTTTGAAAGACTAATAGTAACTCAATGCAGTCCTAAAAATGTTCACTGCCATTGTGATTTTGACACAAAAATCACCTGATTTAAAATAACAGCACTTCATGTCAATCAATTATGTGGTTTCACCAAATGTCTATTTTGTGGAGACATGAATATTTATTGTAAAATGAATGGTTTTTTTTTTTTTTGGTTAGTTCATTGGGATATGATATCATCAATACAGTTATGCAACCAGGAAATCATTGAAAACTTCGAGTATGTTGAAAGGATGAGCAAACTTTATCATAATGGTTTTCCTTTGTCACGAATCATTGCTACCCCTTTATTTCAGAAGAATGCATGAGCGTCTTTCTTGAAATCTTTCCTTAATCAAATGTATGTTTTTATATTCATGTGTACAATGTAGGTTGATTAAGTTATGCTGGAAGATTTCTTTCTTCTGAAATACATAAAACTATTTTATATGTTCTTTTTCAGTGGAAATTTGATTACACGTTACCTGGGAGATATTGTAAAGAAGGAACATTTTGTGTTGGATTCTGAGTACCTAGTTACACTGCTTGTTGTTGTTCAGAAGTATGTTTTCAAAATAAATAGTGACACTTGTTATTTAAGATTGAGTGGGTATACATAAAATTAAAAACGTCCAGACAGACTGACAGACCAATGGATTTGGCAGGGTTGTGTAGGATAGGGTAGGACAGGACATGTTTTCACCCATTGTAAACAGCATACAACATGGCAATTTAAGGGTCGCTAATAAGTTGTGCGATTCATTGATTCCTCTTTGAGCTCACTAGAGCTTAACCCTTAGCCTGCTAAATTTCTAGAGAATGGACTGGTCTATCATTCAACTTGGACAATACCATTTATTATTCGAATGGGTGTTCACTGAAAATTTACTGACTGAATAGCAAACAGTGCAGACCATAGTCAGACTGCATGGATGTGCAGGCTGATCTTGGTCTACACTGGTCGCAAAAGCAGAATCACTTGCTGCCAGCAGGCTAAAGTAATAAACACCTTATGTTCTGATTTTCACCAGCTGTCAATGGTATCAATGTTTAAGCAATTTTTCATTTTTATTTAAGGTATTTGTTTTTGAGTAACATTAAATATATTAGCATTTAATGCTTTTTGTTTACAATGTGAACGAAAATAAATCCCCCTACATATATTAATGATTTTACAATACATGTACTGTCATTAACTACAGTTTGTGATGAAATGTATATTTAACTTTAGAGAACAAACAAAAGCAGTAACCATTATTTGTTAAAGCTCAAACACAGTGTTAGTATTGTTCATATTTTCAAAAACCTTTGCTACTTTCAAACATTTTTATATATTTCATAGGGGTCTTTTCAAAACTTTGTATGTTAGTAAATTTATACAAAAGGTTGCTTCAACAGTTCCAACTTCTAACAGATCAGACCAGCCAAATGTGCTTTTGTTGGTGACAGTATAATTATTGTTTGCAGTTTCTTGTTTTGAAATTTATGCAGTGTCTTATTTTAGATTTTAAAATGCATCAAAGCTCTGTAATGGTTACAAATGTATATATAATTGTTTTGTTTCAGGTCATTCATTTATGACTGGAAATCCAAGTATGAAACTCTCACAGATATGATTGTTCCTAGGTCATCCAAGTAAGATTAATTTAATTCCTACATTATGTTTGGAATGAAAAGTGAACTAGAGTAGGGTTGCAACGATGATGGAGTTTTTCATACTGTAGTCTTTTGACAAGTGGTAAATGTCACTTCGTTTGCATCAAATGTCCTCACATCAGTAGAATTGAAATCCTATGAGGGAGTTATTCAGGTGGTTTATGGGAAGTTAATGACTACCCAGGTGCAAGTTCGTACAATAAATGTTGTTAGGAGGCACCTAAGGATTTTCTCCATCATTAAAGCTAAAGTGTCAAGTTTCCGTATGACCTAATTTGTGATGTTGTGTTTTTAAAAATGGAAAGTTCCTCTTGCAATTTTGTCTGTTTGTGCTCTTTACACCAGTTAAATAGCTTATGATTTATTGCTGTATAATATTTTAAAAAGCATTGTTTGTTAACACCAATTGCTGTATTTAAGATTCAGTGATACATCATGTTTGCCTGGAAGGTTATGTGCTTAAGAGCTTATGATTCATTCCTTATGCTAAAGTGCATTTTTTGTTAACACTTATTATACGCCCGAAGGGAAGCATTATGCTATACCCTAGGTGTCCATCTGTCTGTCCGTCTGTCCATCTATTAGCATTTTCGTGTCTGCTCTGTAACTTTTCAACCCACGAAAGGATCTCAAAGAAACTTTACACAAATGTTCACCACATCGGGGACGACATGCAGAGCACATGTTCTGGATGGCTCACTTCAAGGTCAAGGTCACACTTATGGGTCAAATGTCATATGAGTGTGTTTTGTGTCCCCTCTGTAACTCTTGACCCCACTTGAAGGATTTCAAAGAAACTTTACACAAATGTTCACCACATCGAGACGACATGCAGAGCGCATGTTCTCAATGGCTCGCTTCAAGGTCAGGGTCACACTTAAGGGTCAATAGTCATATAAGTAAGTTTCGTGTCCGCTCTGTAACTCTTGAATTGCTTGAAGGATTATCAAGAAACTTAGCACAATTGTTCACCACATTGAGATGACGTGCAGAGTGCATGTTCTTGATGTCTCACTTCAAGGTCAAGGTCACACTTAGGGGTTAAACGTGTCATCGCTCTGTAACTCGTGGTCACCTTGATGGATATTGAAGAAACTTGACAGAAATGTTTACCACATCAAGACGATATGCAGAGCGCATGTTCAGGATGGCTAGCTACAAGGTCAAGGTCACACTGAGGGGTCAAATGTCATACTTTCGGGCGTACATTGCTCCACATTGTGGTGCTCTTGTTTCTTTATGAGAACATTTGATTAAAAATACAAGAACATTTGATTAAAGATTCAGCGATATATATCATGTTTGCCTGCAAGGTTATGTGCTTATGAGAGTTGACTTTGAATGACTTGCCTCTCACCCATGTGGGCTTGAAATCTCGCTTTTATGTGGAATTCTTCATACATGGAAGCCATCTCGCTGGCTTATGGAAGGTGTCTGGTTCTATCCAGGTGCTCAAAAATGTCTGGGTAAATGCCCTTTGGGGTCTTTTTCCACCATCATAAGTTAGAAAAGTCACCACAAGACTTAACTGTGTTGGTTTGACACTAAACCCAACAAAATAAACAAACAGAACATGAATGGTACAACGTAAATGACAACATATGATACAGAATCTGCAGAAAATTATTTAGTAGTTATGGATAGCTATTTGAAGATGACAAAATGTGTTTTGATGATTTAAAGATGACGAAATGGAGTATTTAAATCACTGTGGAAAACTAAAAAAAAATTTATGTTAAAGATTTCCATAGTAAATGTCTAATGACCTTTCTGCAAACATGTTAGGCTTGAATTGAAATATAGTTGTTTCCAGTAACACAACCAACTTTGATTTTTATACATATTATTGAATGTCCTTGGGTATAACATAATATTATTACATGTAATACACAGACTATTTATCTAATAAAGAAAAAAGAAATTGCCAGGCTAAACTCTTTATATATCTTTGTTATGTAATTGAAACAATAGATTTTTTAGGCTTTAAAGGACATTTTGATTTTGCATTTTGCACCCAGTACTAATCAGGAAATGATAACTTATATAAGTAAGTCAATGTCTGATATACAGAATTAATTGTTACATGGAAGTGTTTTAAAGTTAAGTTGTGTTTTATGTTTCAGTGTAATATACGAGGATGATGAAAATTGTTTATGTACAGTTACATTGTTCAGACGAGTTGAGGACGAGTTTAGACAGAAATGCAGAGAAAACAAGTTAGTGTTTGTCATAGTTGAAATATGTGTTGGCAGGAACCTTAGAGAGGTTAAGATTTCATGCTTGTACGGATGCTCATATTCAGTATTAAAATGTGTTAAGTTCTGCTGGAAAAGGTACTGGATGTTTAGCTTTGAGTTCAGCAGTTTTGACCTTTTATGGTTGACTGCTCCTGATGTGACACTAGAAAGAAGTGATCCAAATAAGGAAAAACCTTGCTAACCCTTACCATGCTGGACATGATTGATTCTGCCTTTGCGACCAATATAGACCAAGATCAGCCTGCACATCTACACTATTCGCCATCAGTCAGTAAATTTTCAGTGAACACCCCTTTGAATAGTGGTACTGCCCAAATTGAATGATGGACCGGTCCATTTTAGAAATTTAGCAGGGTAAGGGTTAAAGAAAGGTGGATCAAACAGTAAAAGTAAAATTTTATACCTCTATAATGGCAGAAATGTTTCTTTTCATTATATTAATTGCTATGGTAGCAACTTCTGAATGACCAAACTACTATATTTTAGTTTTCCAAGTGCTGTTCACTCTAGAAAGCAATATATGTAGAAATATCAAACATAATGTGTAAAGGTATTACTAGTATTTTGCATTCTAATTGTAGATTTGTGGTGCGTGATTTCACATATAATGAATCGGAGCTTGCAGCTGGGAAAAACGAGATCAAGAAACTTGATGCTGACCGAAAGAAACAGTTTGTATGTATATATTGTTTGAACAACTTTTTTAGAACCAAAAGTTGCTTAGTAAATAATCATGAATTTGTAAGGTTGACTATTTCTGAAGATTTTCAAATAGATATTTTGTTGGCACCCTTTCATTGGCATCTTTGTCACAAGAAGTTTACAGTTACAATCTAATGAAAGCACTTACTGGTTTTAAAACAACAACAACTAGATTTAAAGCACCTAAAGCAACATCAACAGAGTATGTTATTTAACTTTTTATGACTTTATTTGTACCAAAGTTCGTTGATGAGACACTTTGACCATTAAATGTAGCAGTATTTGAGGTATAGTTTGAATATTTTATGCTCTGTTTTCCAGGGCCCACTAGTTAAATGGTTGAAGGTTAATTTTGGGGAATGTTTCACAGCCTGGATTCACACCAAGGCATTACGTGTATTTGTTGAAAGTGTTTTAAGGTAGGATGTGTTTCTTTTAGCAGATTCTTAGATAGCATTTGTTCAAATGTAAAAATTACTGGGAAACATCTGATTCATTGGGGGACTAGTATTTATCCCCATCAAAAGGCAGAGTTTACCTTAAAAGTAGGGCCTCCGTGGCTGCGTGTTTAAGGTTTCTGACTTCAGATCACTTGTCCCTCACCATTGTGGGTTCATGCTTTACTCAGGGCTTTGAAATCTTCGCGTGAGGAAGCCATCCAGCTGGCTTGCAAAAGATTGGTGGTTCTACCCAGGTGCCAGTCGGTGATTAAATAATGCACAGACGGACCCAAGGGGTCTTCCTCCACCTTCAAAGCTGGAAAGTCGCCGTATGACCTATAATTGTGTCAATGCGATGTTAAACACAACAAAACTGAAACAAAAACTTACAACCTGGTTACAATACCGGTTCTCTCAGTTTGCGTATTTTGTATTTTGTGGTGGCATCAATCTTTAAAATTGAATCTCAACAAAAATACAAAATTTTTAGCACAATCATCTTATGTCTGTAAAGTTAAGTAACTTTGTAGTAAAATAAACCACCTTTAATGTTTCAGTCATTGTATTTCTTGAAACCATGGAAACCGTGCCTGTCGCAACTGTTTTACACAGGATTTTAGCCACCCCGTGATGCACAAAATCACATGTGGCCATCAGACCAAAATGGTCCTAGTTGGGGGTCGTCTTAAAAAAATGCCAAAAATAAAAATTCTTCTGGGATATGCACCCATCTTTAAGCGAATAAATGTTTTTATTCGGTGTTGAAAAGCAAGTTATTGACACTTGTTTGATTTATTTATCAGAGAAGCTAAGTCAGTGTCTGTTCACATCAATGTTGCGGTATAGCAGTTTTAATTGTGAAAAAGTTGAAAGGGTTAATGTCTGTCATAGTCATAATTCAAAACACAGATCGTAAAGAAAGTGTTTACAAATATGAGAATCATAACTTGACAATTGTACAGATGTACATCTGAAATCTAATGTACTTGCTTGTCAAAAGATATTGTTTTATATTGAATACAACTGTTCATTAACTGGTCTGTCAAAAGTAATGATGTGTTTATATGTTTATGTGATGGGTAAATATTGAAAAGCAAAAAAAAACAAAAAACAAAAAAAAAAAAACTTTGTAGTAAAACAAAAGATAAGAGAGGGAACAGAATTGTGTACTGTACAAGATAAATTGTACAAGATAAATGAATTGTGTTAAATGTATCTTTTATGGGTAAGAAGTACATTGGTTTTGTTTAAAGTATGTTTATACATAAAAGAAATGAAAGGAGGAATTCTACTTGTTTCTTGTGGAATAATGTTGTAGACTGAAGCAACCACTAAATCAACAAAAATTAGTCCTTCATGAATATTTATGATTGTTTTTTACATCACAATATAATTGTACTAATCACCATCTCCTAAAATTGTTTGTTGAATTTGGTAATTCACTATCAGTATGGCCTTGAAATTCAATATTAGATTTTGCAAGTGTGTAATTAAGGTGTACATATAAGTCTATACTGTTAAGAATGTCCTTGTTTTTAATAAATACGTATCAGGTACATTGTTTACAAATGGAAAACAGAAAATGGTAGCATAGAATATTTTAAGCAGAGTGAATGTAAGTGAAATGTTTATTTTACAGATATGGGTTACCTGTAAATTTTCAAGCAATGTTATTACTGCCACATAAAAAGACACAGAGAAGATTACGAGATGAACTAGGAAGATTGTATGAGCATTTAGATAATACTGCATTGACAGGCATAGAGGTGGGTAATATACATTTCTGAAGACTGTTCATTTTTAGGTGATGTGAGGGACTTCAGTAGCTGAGTGGTTAAGCTCTGTTGACTTCTAATAGCCAAATACAAATGTGGGTTACTTTTGATGTAGAACTATTCACTTTAGGAAGCCTTGCAGCTGGCGTTTGGAAGGTCTGTGGTTCTACCCAAGTGCCTGCCCATGCCTGTGGTCTTCCTCCATCATCAAAAGCTGGAAAAGTCACCATATGACCTGAATTGTGTCAGTGTACTTGTAAACCCAACAAAAAAGTTTATATTTAGGCAAATTATTTGAAATTTTAAAATACTTGTACCAAACTAGTAATGCAAGTGATTTATCAATGCACAAACACAACACTTTTGCCAAGCAACAGTATTCAACTGTATAAATAGATACTGGATTATACGTTTAGTAGCGTAATTGTTAACCCTTAGCCTACTAAATTTCTAAAATGGACAGGTCCATCATTCAATTTGGGCAATACCATTTATTATTCAAAGGGGTGTTCACTGAAAATTTACTGACTGAATAGCGAACAATGCAAACCATGATCAGACTGCATGGCTGATCTTGGTCTGCACTGGTCGCAAAGGCAGAATCACTTGCCACCAGCAGGCTAATTGTTAAAGGTAAATTTTCTTGATAAAAATGGTATTCATGTTCAGAGCAACTGTTCCATCTTTTTCAATCAGTAGAGGTGTTGTCTCCTTTTTGACAGTGTCAGCTTCTTTAATTAGAGAAATTACATGTTCCTAGCAGCAACTTGTAAGAATTCTTCCAAGCTCCACATAGGCCTTTGGCATCATGAAGTGAAGTTAGATTTAATACATAATCCCTAATGCTGACATACTTTAAGCTTTTACCTGCTAAATTTCTAAAATGGAGTGGTCCATCGTTCGATTTTGGCAGTACCACGTATTATTCAAAGGGGTGTTCACTGACTGAATGGTGAACAGTGCAGACCATGATTAGCTGCTAATCTTGGTCTGTACTGGTCACAAAGACAGAATAACTCACCGCCAGCAGGCTAAAGGCTAAAGGTTTAACACAAGTTTGGCCCTTTTAACATAGAAACTTCTGTGAAATTTCGCATGTAAGCAGGTTCTCGGGAACTACTGGATGGAGTGCTTTTAAACTCCACACGTCTTTAGCATCATGGAATAACCACACAAATGCAGGTTTCATAATTTTTGTTAAACATTTGAAAAAAATTATACCAGTTTTCAAACTTGTATAGTTTCTGTATGTAAATTAATATCTCTGAAAAAGTAGAAAAATACAATAATACCATTTTCAGACAGTTGAGTGGATTGTCATTAGATAGTCCTTGTTTATATCAGTTTTTATTTAGGCCTCCATGGCCATGTGGTTGGATCACTGCCTCAAGTCCCATAACTCACACTGCTGTTGTCTGAAACAGGGCTGTTGATGTTGAACTATTCAAGGAAGCCATTTGGTTGATTTAGGAGGGGTTTGTCCCTCAAAAAACACTTTGGGTCTTTCTCTACCTTTAAAACTGGAACAAAGTGGTATTATGACCTCAACTGTGTTGATGTGGCCTTCATTGTATTATTTTGATCTGAAACCTAAGAAAACTAAATGAAATACTGCATATTATTTATTTTTGCAGACTGGTACTATGGACATTCCTGGGTTGGCTGGTATGGGCGCCGACTACTATCCTTATGTCTTCTACAAAATCAGCCTCGATCTTGCTGACCCATTACATCGCTGATGATAACCAATGTGTAGTTAAACAGAAAGGACTTTAAGCAAACTTGTATAAGTACTGTTTAAAAAAGTAGATGTTGAATTAAGTAGGATACCTTTGTTAAAATATCCATGAAACAAACGTTTAGTGCAGCTGACTTCAACAGAAGATGGAGGATATAAAATTCAAAATGCAGAACAGAACAAACATTTGTGAAATTGTGAAAATTTGTTAAAACATTTGCAAATGTGCATTTTTTCATTTACATAAAATTTAAAAATGTGACAGACAGTATGTAAGAACAAGGCAATCATGTTGACTTTACACAATCTGTTGTTTTAATAACAGGCAATAATTATGAGAGAAATATATGAATGTTTTCATAATGAGATATTACAAATGTTTTCTCAAAGGTATAGCTGCTATCCTTGTACTGAAGAAAAATCCAACATTTGTCTATCCCAGTTGTTGTCTTATTGTATAGTTGAGGAAATATTTTTTGTGACTCACTCACACAAAATGATATTGGACTTTGCTTTTTTTTTTTACAATTTAACATTTTACTTAATTGAACTGACTAATACAGTAAACTGCAGTAATTATTTTGGGGAAATATTTTTATGTGGAGTTTTGGACATGTAGCATGAAATGAAGTCCCAGTGAAGACAAGAACAACAACAAAATTCTATTAATGTTTCAAATTATTGAAATTCATTAGTTTCTGTCCCTATGAAATCCATGTATAACCTTTAACCTGCTTAATTTCTATAATGAACTTGTACATCTTTCAATTTGGACAGTACCATTACCTGTTAAAAGGGGTGCATACCAAGAAGATACTGATTGAATGACGAACAGTGCAGATCAGGATCAGACTGCATGGATGTGCAGGCTGATCATGATCTACACTGGTCGCAAAGGCAGAATCAATCGTGTTGAGCATGATAAGGGTTAAAAACCCTGCTGTAGCGAACAAAATAACAGTTGCACTGTATACTGTGGGAGTGATGATACCTCAGCTGAGCTATTATTGTAAACTACCTACATTTTGGGTGTCTAACAATCATCAGTATTCGTATCAACCATTTATGTTTTTTATAGTTAATACAAGCATAACAGTTTTAATGTGCATTGTGTCTTTTGTTGTTATTGTGAGGGAGTCACTTAAAATTAATGTAATGTTATGTAAACAGGATGAATAGGGTTTGTTTAGATTTTATACTATATTCTGTAGATAGAAGCAATTTTATACAATGTTGCCATCGCAGAGAGATACAAGTAATGTTTTTTATGTAAGAGAGGTTGAGGTTTTAAAAGAACTTTGTTCATATATAAATAAACGTAAGCAAAAAAACTGAAATAAACCAAGTGCAGTGAGCTGCTTATAAGTTTACAGATTTTAAAGTACCAACATCAGGTTTTAAAAGTGTTATATGTGCATGTACGTCTGATTTAGTTAACACACCATTTTTCAGAAATTTGACATGTCAGGCATTTTTTTGAAATACGTATAATTTAATGGAATTCCTGTACTTATGCAAGCCTGATCAAGAATGAAATATTAACCTCTGTATCGTAATGGATGTAATATTTGAGATGGATGTTTTGTTTGTTCATTCCATGCACCATTGGTATTGTTGGGAACAATTAATGAACAATGTGTCAAAAGTAAGTTCACAGAATTTTTACAGTAGATGTTTATTTGTATCTCATATATATTAACAATTTTCTTCGATCAAAATCAAGCCCATCCACTTAGCTCAATAGAGAGAGTGCAGATCTACAGATCATGGGGTCAGGAGTTCGAACCCCGGGCAAGGCCTATGTTTTTCGTGGTGATTTGATAAGCAACATTGTGTCTGAAATCATTCGTCGTCCACCTCCGATTCATGTGGGGAAGTTGGCAGTTACTTGTGGAGAACAGGTTTGTACAAGTACAGAATCCAGGAACACTGGTTAGGTTAACTGCCTGCTGTTATGTAAATGAAATACTGTTGAAAAACAGCGTTAAACTGTTAGACAGTTGATAAAAATCAAATGTTCAAACAATAATGGATTTCTGTACTTAGAAACTGAGTGAAAGATTTAATAATTTCATCAAAATACATGCTATATAGATTATGACTTCACACCAGTATGAGTATAAAATAATGTTGAAAAAAGTTTCAGTGATCTGTGATTAATTGCATTACTTTATATGAAAATATTTACATTGATTATTTTGTGAACTTTGTTTTGGCTCGTTAATGAAGATCTATGAAAGTAGATCTTGAATGTATTTCGATCTAGTCAGTATCATACATTTTATTTTGTTCAGAAATGACAGTTTGAGTTCTCACATTATTGAAATCCAAATTTATGTTGGTAAGAGGTTTCAGAACTGTTCATCATGGGTGGGATAAAGCACCTGTGTCTCATAATGATAGTAGAATTTTTTTCGTGCTTTCATCGTATAATGAACTTGCAACATTCTTAAAATGGAGGCAATTTTTCCTTCTTTATCATGGAACAAACCAGGATCCATGGTAACAAACCTATCTTTGGAGACCAGTCTCAAAACATGGATATCTAATGGTGAATTCAGATTTAAAATTAATTAAAAAAATTAATAGCTGGCTGATCACAAATTCAGTTTCAATCCTGCTGCCTATAAAAAGGATATGATTTTTTGATTTTTGAATGTTTCTGGAATTCTTAATATTGCAGTTGAAATTAAAAATAATGACAGACAATATATTCAGCAGTCATATGACAAATTTTACTTTCATTTGCCTTATCAGAAATGCTTCACTTTTGTTCTGTTCTGTTTTGAAGTACTGCAAACTGGATATTTTTTCGTGTGTTTTTTTTGCAGGATTTAAATAATCAGCAGCCTATATCACTTTTCTAAGAAACTTATAACTGGATATATTTCCAGGCCAAGTCCTGTTTAATAATCATGCATGTTTAAAAGTGGTAAATCGCACAGGTTACAAATATTAGTGAAAATAAAACGGTTGCAGAAATTACCAACTCTACAGATGATCAAAAGAAAACTTGTAACGGGATTCTATTATTTTGCAATAGAGAAGCAAGGACAATGCTGGTCACATTGTGCTTGAAAATAGGTGTAAACAATTGTTAAATATAACCAAGATAACATAACTGTGATTTCTGTTGTTTATATTGTACAGTCTTGATGTACATGATAATTTGTATGTCAGTATGTGTTTTACATAGAAAGAGAATGAATTATATTATTTCAATAGCTTATTTATAGTTGTTTTTGTTCGAAAGTCCATGGTTAAATGTGGAAGGAATAAAGTTTGAATTAGATATCTTGAACTGACATGAATCCAAGCAGAACAAACAAAAAAGCACAAGCCAATGTGGTAGGTGTGATTTGGTTATGTACTGTAAAAGCTGAAATTTTTGCAAGGGTTTAACTTTGCTATATATATTTGCGAGGCCCTACGTATCACAACAATTAATCGTTGTGTAAATATTTACCATTAGTGTAATTCATATTCAAGTAGGATACCATTTTTACAATTTCGTGAATATTAAACCTTGTGAACATACTCAAAATTTAAAATTCATGAAATTTTGACCCAGTGAAAAAATGTGCATTTACAGTAATGTATGTGTCCTTAAATTTCCCAGTAAATTAATTTACTCAAAGCTATAACTGCTGTATAACAATTTTTTACATTTCCCACAGTGTTTCTCTAGAGAAATGGTGAGCTGTTTTTGCAACAAGGGAAGGTAACTAAGGTATAATTTGCAATTACTTGAATCACAGACGACTAATGCCATTTGTTATTGGGGGAAACTCGATGTGCATATATATTTTATTCTGAAAGGGTAACTTTTCTGTGATTTTGTTTTTGGAAGTATATCTTTTTTGTTATCTGGTAGAAATCCCTCTGCTTGCCATCAGAGTATATATAGTTCACATCAACTTGCATTTTACTTTTAGTTCCTTCGGATTAACTGATCAGAATGTGGTCAGTGAATTACATTTTGTCTGTCAGTCAGCAAAACTCTGGTTAACGAATCTCGGCATTGACAGAATAACGTTTGAAGTTTAGGGTTTTCAGTGGTTTATTGAAATTGGTTTTGTTTCGAACTTCCACAGTTTCAAACTATTGGGTATTTATTTACAACATTCGCTACAATGTAAAAGAAAATGAACTATTTACCTGTAAACTCTTCCAAAAATATACGTCAGTACATAATTATATAGCAGTATATGAATACCTATAAAAACATACTGATATGTACCTTTATCATATTATTACATGTATAATGAAATTTGAAAATCTCAAAGAATAACATGTATTTAACATTCTTCCACTTTTAACATAGTGATGACACAAGCTAGTGTGCGACATCATCCAATGCGCATGACCTTGTATGGGTAAAAGCGGTACAGTTTGTAGAAACCATTGAAAAGATGTGAAGTAAAAGAGAATATGTTTTCTATATTAGATCTTGTGGCTGCGTTATTCATGACAATATTCCTTTGAATTATCACTAGATGAAGACCTTACACCAAGGCGAAAAATTTTAGCCTCCATTTATTTACTGAACTGGCTTTGGGAAGAGGTGGCTCTGTGCTTAAACACAGTTGTTTTTGCCAGGAAGCAAATTATACCATCCTGAATGAAATGAGATATTCAGAAAACTTGTATATAACAACTTTTCCATCAGTTTTTAACAGGAGAGCCAATATGGGCCTAGATTGCTCACCTGAGTAACACTGCTTGCTTGAACAGTTTTGGTAGATGGTTATGCAATGAAATTATCTGTGAAATTATTTTGAAATAGTACAAGAATACTTATAAAAGTTCTACTTAATAAATATGGGTTGTAGCATATGTTGGGGAGGAGGGGTGTGGGTAAGAGATCTGAGGAATGATGACATAGGATACCAAGAAACAATATCAAACAAGAAGATTTTTAATGTTTCCACGACATACAAAGAAGGAAAAGTGACCACATCCCCTGGTGGCTATGTTTTTTGAAGAAACAATATAAGTTAACCTTCATAAAAGGTTACCTAAGGAAACATCTTAGTAAAATTTTCTTAAAACAAGTAAATTTTTTAAGTTTTCACTATATATCCTTTGCGCACCGGTAACGTAGTGAAACGGTTAAAAATTTTATTTTAAGTTCTCAAAAACGGGGAATGCCTATAACGCTTTTAAACGGGATAAAATTTTCTATCCTCAAAACCTGACCCTGAAACTTTTATTTTTTTACTTTTAATTCCTGAAATTGAAACGTTTATTACTTATGGTCCTGAAAAGTGGATTTAAATTTTCTTTCACTATTTTAATATTTTACCTGTTAAATTCATGATAATTAATTTTTGTAAGGAATGTCTTTATTAAAAATATCTATTTTTATTGATATAAATCAATCAACTATCAAATTTGCACAATTTAAGCATTCTTGAGAAAACCCTGGCCTATTTAAATTCAAATCATGCATAATAAAGCCTTATAAGACAAACATAAGACTTACGTAGATTTGGAGACAATATATGGGTTATCTCGATAAAATTATAAAAGTGATCAATAAAATTGATCGTATTGGTCATTATTGATTATTTTCAAAATACGTATTTGAACTTTGTGGGCATGTTGGCAAAAGTTCGGACTCTTTGTACTGTATCGTTGAAGAACGTATATTTGGTTCTTACCGGAAAGAGCACTGTATCGTGGAAGAACGTATATTTGGTTCTTACCCATAAGAGCACTGTATCGTTGAGGAACGTATATTTGGTTATTTTATACGCTTTTAAATGGTTAAATTTAATGAATTCATTATAATGTAAATCTGCTCTTGAGCTGATAAACAGCGACAACAGAAAAAAACGTACTTCCAGGGTTCATTTCAATGTTGTTAAGCGTACCTTTTTCTGAAAATATGTCAAATCTCGCATCTGGTTTTAAACCTGCAAAAAAAGGCACCCGTCTCATAAAGCTGCAGGCAATCACTGTAAAGATTGGCCCGGTTTTGAGGCAAGGAATTTTTTACCCGTTTCAATACGCTACTGGCAATTGCTGTAAAAATTGGCCAGGTGCGCAAAGGATATATAATATAGGGAAAGTGACCATTCCCCTCCCCCCCTCGAGCCAACGGATCGGAATTATTTGAAAAATCTTGGCAGAGGGTTATATAAAGACCATTTGTGTGAAATTATTTCAGAATTGGGCCAGCTGTTTCTCACAAGAAGATTTTTAAAGTTTCCACTATATATATATATTATAGGGCAAAGGGTTGGTGTCCCTAGTGGGCATGTTTTTTGACAAAAAAATCATTTGAACAGTCTTATTACAGGGCCACAGAAGGACCATTTGTGTGAAACTATTTCAAAATCAGACTTGTGGTTTTGGAGGAGATGTTGTTGAAGATTTCTCTTGTTTTAGCTCTGAGGGACCCTTTGTACAACAAAGCAAAACTGTTTGAACAAATTCGGAAGAAGACCTTGCAAGGAACATTCAGGCAAAGTCAACTTCCACCACGTGGTTTCATAGGAGATGTTGTTTGAAGAAGTGTGGACGGACAGACAACAGACAGCAAGTGATCACAATAGCTCACACTTAGCACTTTGTGCTCAGGTGAGGTAAAAATTCATAAATATTCCATATAATGACTGTCATCTTTATTACGTATGTGTCAGAAACAGTCACTCCATGTTAATGTGAGCTGACCTGCAGCCAGTTTGGAGGACACAAAGGAATCCCAATTGGTGTTCCCTGAGTGGAAACCTCCCTTTGTCAGAGTGGTGTCATTTACAGGAGATCACTAACCAATATGTAATCTCCAAAATATACCTTTGCTGAAATTCTTGACACTTCTTATGGAAAAAACAGAAAACAAACTATTTTGTAGTTTAAATCTTTTCACAATATTATTTTGCAACAAAAGCATCAAAACAGTTTCATTAAATAATAACTAAACACAGAAAATTATGAAAACCTAGACAGGTGGGCAGAATGATAAATAACTCCATAAATAAAAACAATACATCTCTCTCTAAGTAGAGATTCGTTTAAGAGTTCAGCCTCAAATTCTTCCCCTCCTTGCAAACTTCAATGAAGAAATAACAATGACTACCATGGTGTTCAATCTCTGAAGCAAAAATGAAAAACTTTCATAAATGCTCCCCATAGAAACCTCGAGGTTCTGTCTGGGAACTTTTAAGTTCCTGTTTACAGCCATGAACAAACACAGTAAGATTTTGTAATCTCTCAGGTTAACACAGATCTCTGCATGTTATGTATGACTTTTTTTCTATTGTACCAAATATAGAGTACTGCTGAGCAGTGTAGAAAATTAAAGCTATAAATATGCATTATATTTTGTTCGTCTGACTGATATGACTTGAAGTCTCACTGGCACAGCTGAATAAAAAAGTTTTAAATGATTTTGTTCTGTTATTTGTGTAGCAATATTTTGCACCATTTCAGCTGTAACCTAAAAAGGTCTTGTAGTCTACAAGCTGAGCATAAAATGAACACATGAACCTTGTTTTCATTCAAGGGTCGAAGGTCTATGTCATTGATAAAGGTCATCAGTCAAGGTCATCATCTGGACTCCATACATCCAGGTTATCATATTTTCTCCCTCTACTAGTACCAATGTTTTCAGCGAGATCCTGTATCTTTTCCTCTTTACTCATGGCGGCATATTTCTTCTCGTCCTCCGAAAAATCCATGGCCATTTTCAGTGAACCTGGACTATTTATTAACTGTCCCATACCGTACATCATTTCCTTTGATTTCTCTGTATGAGTGCCTGTGTTTGAAGCACCAGTACTGACTTCTTCCACTAATTTTCTTGTCTTTTCAATATCTGAAGGTTCATCAATGTCTTGAATAAGTTTTGGCTTAGCTGTTGTAGGTTTGGCCCAGAGTTCATCTTTTGTACCCTCTTCATCTTCATCGCTATCAGTGTCAGAATCATCATCGCCAAGAACTTCTATTTTAGGCTTGAAAGTTGCCTTTTCTGCTCTACTTGATGCAGGCAAACTTATTGATTCAATGGATTTGTCATCTGTAAAAAGGATTAATATGCTCAAATAATGGCAATATTAAGATCTTCCTAACGGGCAAGCTGCAATTTTAGGAATTGCTGAAAGGAATTAAAGCAAAGTATAACTAGAGCTATCACTAAAGGTGACGAATGTACCCCCACATGCACTGAGACAGTACATTGCAATTTGATGCACACAAGATTGCATAATTATGTGGACTGTATGTATACAGACCCTATGTATATAGTATAGTAACAAGAAACAAAGTCCCATAACTCTGCAGAATATTTATCTTAAAGAATGTAACATGCACCATGCACTAGGGTTGGTGCTGATCACTTATGTGAAGTTTTATTAAATTGTGTGTAAGGATTCAGAAGATTAGGTGCGCATAAAGTTGCATATGCAGACTGTATGTATATAGTATGTTAACAAAGTACAAAGTCCCATAACTGCAGAATTTTTTTTCTGAAAGAACCTAACATGCACCAATCACAACTAGGGTTACTACTGATCAATTTTGTTAAGTTTCATTAAATTATGTGCATGGGTTCAGGAGATTAGGTGCACACAAGATTGCATATGCAGACACTATGTATATAATATAGTAACAAAAACCAAAGATCCATAACTCTGCAATTGTTTTTTTTTTTCTGAAAGAACCTAACATGCACCAGTGCACAACTACTGTTGTTACTGATCACTTGTGTGAAGTTTCATAACACCATGTCAAGGGGATGAGGAGAGTTGGTGCGCACAAGATTGTGTCTATGTATATAGTATAGTAACAAAAAACAAAGTCCCATAACTCTGCCATTTTTTTTTTCTGAAAGAACCTAACATGCACAAGTACTGTTGTTACTGATCACTTGTTTGAAGTTTCAATAAATTGTGTCAAGGGTATGCGAAGAAATGGTGTACACAAAATTGTGTCTATGGATGGGATGGATGAACAGACGGATGGACAGACGACCTGACAGACAACCTGAAACCAGTATATCCCCCTTACAACTTTGTTGTTCGGGGACTGACAGACAGATGGACAGACGACCAGACAGACAGCCTGAAACCAGTATACCCCCCTTACAACTTTGTTGTTTAGGGGGTTACAATAAGAATGGTTGTATTTTGTTTTGCTTAACAGTGGCATTTACTACGCTTATTTACAGTTTGAAACGTTAAGTGTTAAGCTGATTAATGGCATTTGTATAATGATTTAAGATACTCGAGAGAATTCTCGCAAGGTGAAGAATGATTTGTTTAAAATTTCAACAAGAAACTTGAGACAATACCTGCCATCTCTGTGATGAAGACTTCAGAGCTATCTACAGGCTTTGATTCTGAAATTCACAAAGGTATACTTTTTTGTATTATAGAGAATATTAATGCAAGTTGATACTAGATATAATTAAACTAGTTGATCAATATCATTTCCTATTTTGAATATAACATTATATTTTTTTTCCTGTAAAATAAATTTCTGATCTTTACTTCCAACTAGCTAAGGTGCTAAAAGGTCATGGGTTTTTAACTTATTGGTTTAATTGGATGATTGCCATAATGTTTTTGTGATATATTTTATCACATAACTGTTTATATAAATTGTCTTATAAAACAGCAGAAATTAAGCTCAGACCTAATTGATCAAAAACCTTATGTATGCTGATCATAACAATTGAGCCGCACCATGAGAAAACCAACATAGTGCATTTGCGACCAGCATGGATCCAGTCCAGCCCGTGCATCTGGGCAGTCTTGTCAGGATCCATGCTGTTTGCTTTCAAAGCCTATTGCAATTAGAGAAACCGTTAGTGAACAGC
This sequence comes from Mercenaria mercenaria, assembly GCF_021730395.1. NCBI lineage: Eukaryota > Metazoa > Mollusca > Bivalvia > Venerida > Veneridae > Mercenaria > Mercenaria mercenaria. The sequence goes on along the minus strand of NC_069377.1, from coordinate 39,684,584 downwards.
ATGGATCTGTGCAGGCTGGTCTGGATCCATGCTAATCGCAAACGCACTATGTTGGTTTTCTCATGGTGTGCGGCTCACATACTTTTTTTGGAAGAGAAGATGCCCTCTTCATGCTGAGTGTTATTTGGCTTGATGAGTGGAATCTCTTCAGGTGGACTGGTTCCTACATCTTGTTCCTCTGTTACATCTTCAATAACTAGTCTGGTCCCTGGCTCATTATTCAACTGTTCTGATACATCAACATCCTCAAGGTCAGGCAAGTCCTGGCAAAAAACAACAATAACAACAGTAAGTTAAGTTATTGCATCATATTATTTCTGGAAAGTTTATATTAATCCTTAAAGGGAATTCCTATAGTTTTTTATGCGCATCTTTCTGTGCAGCCGACACTTTCTATGGAAAATTGAAGTGTACTCTACATTTGTTGAAACATGTGACAGGCAATCTTAAATATGAGATATATTGAATCAAATAACATTTTTAATAAGTTTTATCAGTAATCAAATGTTGATATACTGGTTTATGTTGTATTGACATGTATCATGCCCGACATGTATCATGCAACTTTCCATTTGTGGCTATGTTTTGACAGCGCATTTTAGTACAAAGACAGTATTGTTCATATAATGTTAGACAATTAACTTTGTATTGATAAGACAATATCTCCTTTCAGATCATTTAGTATTCAATTATAGAAAGGATTAAGAATTTAAAAATTTTTTTTTAGCTTCTAGCAGATATAATCAATTGGGTAAGGTTTGCCCCATTTTTCTTCTGAACAGTTGTATTCAGGTGTTGTATTCAAGCGGTCTTAACATTAAATTTAGCCTGGTGACCCATACATTTTTGGCAATTTTTCTGTTCACAATAAAACTATCTATACACAAGGGAAACAGGAAAAAAATCTATGAAACAGTTTTTTCAAAATTAAAAAAAAAAATTCTTTACTATGAGTATTTTTCATTGAAAAAAGTTAATAAAAGTGAATATGAAACAAGGATTTTTCTTCATTTGTACCCATTATTGTAATGGTACAGTATTAAAAATATGACTGTGATATCAAATAAGTATATAATAAAATCTGTAAAAAGAATAAACCTTATTATGCAGTCTTGATGCATATTTTGGTTGGTATTTTTAAAAAAGTAGAAAATCATACAATGTTGAAAAATCGCTAGCAGTTTCAGCAAAAGTGGGTGTGTTCAAAACAATTTTTCACAAAAATAGGCCTGGTGACCCATTGCTTTTAATTATTTGTTCATTGTTTTAGCACAAATTTTCCTATCATATATGTGAATTTGAAAAAAATCTATGAAAGGAAAAGAACTATAGGAATTCTCTTTAAGCCACTGATAATATATGAAATCTTGAAACTACATGGCAAATTATTTAATACAGAAAGATAGCATAATACTCATATTACATAATGCTGTAAAAATATGCTTCAATTTGTCACCACATACTGAATTTTGATCGTTTTCTGTCTCCCCTCTCTCAGCTCTTTCTTTCTTTTCCTTGGCCACCTGTGATTTTGTCTTGTATGTATCTGTTAACCAATCTATCGTGGACTCGTCAACCTCTTCCCCTTCTCCTTGCTCATCAAGTTCTTTCTGGAAACGTTTGGCCATGTTTGCTATCCTTTTCTTGCCAAGTGCTGCAGTGGAAGAAAAGTCATCAATATTTTTAAAATAGTTTTTTTTTGTCTGTGCTTACAAAGTTATTTTTGCCTAGTGCTGCAGTTACAAAGGCACTGTGTTATTTTTGCTTAGCACTTCAGTAGCCACTTAAGTTATATTTGCCTTGTGCTCAAGTAAGCACAAAGTTAATTTTGCCAAGTGCTTCAGTAGCCACTAAGTTATATTTGCCTTGTGCTCAAGAAGGCACAAAGTTAATTTTGCCTAGTACTTTAGTAGCCACTAAGTTATATTTGCCTTGTGCTCAAGTAGGCACAAAGTTAATTTTGCCTAGTACTTTAGTAGCCACTAAGTTATATTTGCCTTGTGCTCAAGTAGGCACAAAGTTAATTTTGCCAAGTGCTTCAGTAGCCACTAAGTTATATTTGCCTTGTGCTCAAGTAGGCACAAAGTTAATTTTGCCTAGTACTTTAGTAGCCACTAAGTTATATTTGCCTTGTGCTCAAGTAGGCACAAAAGATAATAGGTAAGGGTAGATTTCTCGGAAGCTCAGAGCACCAAAAACATAGCCCCAGAGCCATGCATTTACATAGTAGGCCCACAACAAAAAGAAGCTGTAATGGAAAAATATTTCAGACGGGTTGCTTCAAACATCCAACAAGTACATATTAATATATGCTAAATATTGATAAAGGGGAAGGAATTGGTAAGGGGCGAAATGGGGTCGGGGGTGGGGGGAGGAATCCGAAGGGGAAAGTTGAACAAGGACGAATATACAAGGGAATGCCATGTTCTTTAAAAACAGTCCCACTACCATGTAAACCACAATAGCGCAGACACTCATGTACCAAAGATAAACACACAACGACGATCAACTGAATAACAGAAAAACAAACAAGCAACACATAAGAAAACAGTAGGGCACCGTTATAGACTCACAAGCTTACAAACGCACTCACACAAGTAGGAAAAAGTTAATTTTGCCTAGTACTTTAGTAGCCACTAAGATATATTTGCCTTGTGCTCAAGTAGGCACAAAGTTAATTTGCCTAGTGCTTCAGTAGCCACTTAGTTATATTTGCCTTGTGCTCAAGTAGGCACAAAGTTAATTTTGCCTAGTGCTTCAGTAGCCACTTAGTTAAATTTGCCTTGTGCTCAAGTAGGCACAAAGTTAATTTTGCCTAGTGCTTCAGTAGCCACTTAGTTATATTTGCCTTGTGCTCAAGTAGGCACAAAGTTAATTTTGCCTAGTGCTTCAGTAGCCACTTAGTTATATTTGCCTTGTGCTCAAGTAGGCACAAAGTTAATTTTGCCTAGTGCTTCAGTAGCCATTAAGTTAATTTGAAGGGACTATTACTATACTTGTACACGCACTGGTATGTGTAGCATTTTATTCTTTACTTGGATATTACCAACTTATGCATAACAGTTCAGAACACTTATAGACTAACATGTTCAAAAAGTTCATGAAAAACCAAAACTTTTTCATTTTTAACCCTTAGCCTGCTGGCAGCAAGTGATTCTACCTTTGCGACCAGTGCAGACCATGATCAGCCTGCACATCCGTGTAGTCTGATCATGGTCTGCACTGTTCGCTATTCAGTCAGTAAATTTTCAGTAAACTTCCCTTCAAATATGGTATTGCCCAAATTGAATGATGGACCAGTCCATTTTAGAAATTTAGCAGGTAAAGGGTTAAACATGATTAGCTACTGAATTGATTCTTTTGGAACAACTTTTGGCAGAACTTCATATCCATTTCAACACTTCATCTTGAAACTGTTAAAACCTTCACAATATCTACTTCCTTTTCTAGCAAATACAACTTCTGTAAAAAGTTCTGCTACAGTTAACTTGGATATAACACTAAGTCTTCCTCAATATAATATAACTGATTTATACCATTGACACTGTCAGCAATCTTTTTGTGTTCAGCATCAACCCATCTTTGTCTCTCAGCTCTCTCTGCCTCAACACCGCCTTTATCCCTGAAGTAGGAGAAAATGAATACAATTTTTCTGAATCAGTCTTTGGGGTAGTTATGAACATTTGATTAAAATTTGTGGCGTAAAGACATTTGTCTGGATAATAAATCCAGAGCAGAACCTTCATCTGGATCACAGAACTGCAAAATTGTCTTTGGTAGGATTTGTACCAGGTAGGTATATTTACAACTGTGGGAAGTTTCATTACAATGAAGTTTTGATTAAACACAATTACTGAACAACTGCTTGAGGTGCACTATTTTAGTATTAGTTCAGTGCAAAAATCAAGCACACAACCCCATATCTTTAATCACTACATTTTCTTAGTATATAATGATATTTAGACAAATCAGGGTAAAACCAAATTCTACGTTTCAGAAAAAAACATTGAACTGGAATATGTAGAATTATATGATAATGATTTAATACATCACACAAATTTCTTTAACTGTATTCTTCTTTGTTTCCCAGAAATTTATCTATCTATACTGAAGCTAAAGAAAATGGACAAATTTTGGATTCTGGAGTGCAAGTCTGACCTCTTGTTCTTAGAACAGTTTGGTTTTATCTAGAACTAACTAGTGTAGTATATAGCTTAAACTCACCAGGCTTCTGCACAGGCTCGATCTTTGGGAAACACTGGCCTATCATCCAAATACTGAAGATTTACCTGCATAAGATATTTAGATATTCAATCTTTCTTTGCCTATAATATTATAGCTCAAAGAACTGACTCGGAAACAGTTTAAGATAAAGGCATCTCTGATTTTATTTTAATTCTATATGATATATTCTGTCAAATATTTTTCAATGATGTGAAAGAATTTTCAAGATTTACCATTAACAATTTAAAAATATTAAATTTTCATTTTAACTAGCAGACATCACAATTACGATTTTTATTCCCTCCAGTATGCAGACTAACCTCCAATTCAGTAGTAAGACTTGTGTCTGACCCAGACTGTGATACTGGGGTACAAGATCATAAATCTGAATTTTGTGATGTCTTAAAGTTAAAACTTCAGCATCAGTTTTTGTGTGTATATTTTCCAAACCGGCTAATAGCAAGGTTAGTTTTAAGATTCAAACTGACCACAGTTCTTTACTACAAACAGCTAAGACTAAGCCTAGAGGTTACTAATACAACATTTATTTTTTAGAATGTATACAAGTTAAAACACAGTAAGTTTAAATATCTTCTTTCTGCTACTGAGAATTCTTTTTCAGCCTATTAAAAAAAAAACCCTTTGTTTGCTGTCTCATGATCTAACTGTTCAAAATTGGATATGTAGGTAGAATTTCTTCTTTTTTTTAATAAAAAAATAATTCAGGTGCTTGTTTATGTACTAAATAAACATTAAACTGAAATGAAGCAGTGCAGGTGCACTGACATTTTTATCAGTATCCGAGTTTGTCTGTTCGATTGCATGGTTCAACTGTATTTCAGTTCAATATATTGCAACAGTCAGCTAAGCTTTACACCAGCAATCCTGAAGCCAGTACTCCTTGAGGTAGTTCTAACTTGTTCTCTGCAATTAACTGGCAACCACACATGATGAATCAGAGGTGTTTCAAACAATTTAAATTTTAGGAAGATATGATGTAGTTAGGTAAAAAAATCTTCAACCCTTTCGTAATGGCCGAAAATTGCTAACATTTGCAAAGGGGTATCATGGAGTAGTTATGGAGAATGCAAGCAAACTTATTTCTAAATTTTAGCTTTAATTTTTAAAATCAATACATACCAATCTGACAATAAGTGTCTTTCTGTAATTCTTGATATTTCTTATCACTTCATTTCCCATCAAGTTCAAAACACGCTGAAAGAAGTAATAAGCATTCCATATGTGTTACAAATATATTTACCAGAATGCGCTGAAAGAAACAAGTAAATTTCAACATTGTTCAATCAAATATGAAATCGAAACCAATTTTTTATATCATCATGACCATTATTCATTTTAAAGGGGCCCGGGGAAGATTTTGACAAGAAAGCAGTTTCATTGAATTTTTATATAATATATTTATATGTTAGATAATTAAAAAACCATTATGCTGACCAAGACTGAATAAACTGGTCCGCAAAAAAAAGCACTTACTAGATTTTTCATTTTCTCAAACACATCTATAACTGCAGGATCTGTGATTTTGTTATGTGATAGATCAAGGCAGCTGAGTTCCTCACATTCAATCAAATGTTCAATATCCTCTGCTTTCTTCAGTTTGCAGTGGGAAATCTGTAACGTATGCAGGTGAGGGATACATGCTGAAAATAAAAAATAACACAATAGTATACACCTCTGAAACAAGTTTTATAAAAATTCTAATATTCGTAAAAAAAAAACACAAACCAAATGCAACAATGCAAAATGTATTATGAAGACAAGGAATAATTAACAAAATAAAAGGAATAAGTATATACAAATAATGAAGCTGCTGTAGCATAGAGTGAGAGACAAAAGCCATGGTTTTCACCATGATCCCTGTTTTTGAAACAATTTAAACAGTAACACACCAAACCAAACCTGGTTACAGTAAAGAAATGAAACTGATTATAATGTCAAGAGGTGACAAATTTTCTTTATATATTTAATGATATCCATTATCCATCTGGTAGTCAAGTTAAATGTCTTACTTTCTGAGAGGCAGCATAACCTAAAACTTTAGAGATTCACATGACCTTCGTGTAAGTTCTTATAACAAATATAGATTAATAAAAAGAGGAGAATAACATACATAAGTTCTCAATCTGTGTTATCAGATTGCTGCTGACGTTGAGGGTGTCCAGTTTCTGTAGAGGTTCAAGGTTCTCTATCTTGGTGATGAGGTTCTGATGGAGGTACAGACACCGTAGCTCCCCCTGGTGCTCAAGGCCTTCTATCTTTGTAATACCATTACATTCCAACCAGAGGCACTTCAGACCTGTGTATTCTTCCAAACTTTCTATTTTATGAATTCCTGTCAATAAATAATTAAATTTAAGTTTAAGAGAACATATTTTGTGCAATATTTTCTTTTACCAGTTGATAACATATAAGCAAAACCATCAGTCGATCATCACAATTGAGATAACGATGAAAATAATATCGAATTACTGATGATTATGATGACAACCCTTACAATAGAAAAAGGCCTGCTGCGTACTCTTGCTGTGTACATACAGCGTATATGATGCGTACATGATGTGTACTGAAATCAAGGGCTTTAAATAGTACGCAGGATATACACCGCACATACACCGATAGTACGTTTGTAGTACACTTTTGACATGCAAATGAGCTCTGCCGTGTACTACCTGCTGCGTACATGCTGTGGACTACATAGTACACAGGATGTACGCTGGAGGAATTTAGTATGCAGGAAATAGTACGCAGCATGTACGCGGCACATACACTTTTCACATGCAAATGAGCCTGCGGTGTACTACCCCTGCAGCGTACATGCTGTGTACTCCTGGCCCGAGTCCTGCGGCGTACATGCTGTGTACTCCTGCTGCATACATGCTGTGTACTCTTGTGGCAAAACTGCTGTGATAATGTAAATTCCTTACCCCACCAACTTTCGTATGCAAATGCTGATCATTTGGACAGAAAAAAAAACAGAAAAAAGATAAGTGACATGCATCAATAAGTATTTACCCTTACCAAAATAATGTAGATTGATGTTATCAAATAAATTAGTATGCTTTTCTTCATCCACTTTTCAATGAAATAAATCAGTTTTTGTAGCATGTAATTTGGTAAACATTTGAAGAAAATGGCGTAACTGCATCAAGGGAAAACAACTTTAATGCAACTAAATATAAGTGTTATGATTTATTATAGACGATGTGTGCGTAGTATGTATTTATTTTGATTAAAATCCATCTGAGAACAATCAAGGACTGGAATTATATAAGCATTTATACACTTTTATATCCGTAAAAAGTAGCGCACCAAAAAATTTTGGATTGATTTTTTCCAATGGGGCGAGCGCAATTAGCCAAAAACGTTCAGAAAATATACGAGCGGCAAATCCGATGAACAACTTTTTAATTTGGTGAGGCCTTAATGAGTTAACATAATGAGCATTAAAGCCTTCATAAAACATGAGAGAATGGTGTTTTGCTTAAGAGTATTCAAATAACAGTGAGAGCTATTAATTCTTCTTAATCGGGCGCTGTTGAGGCATTATCTTGGTAATTATTTCATGTATTACAAAATGTAATGCAACGAAGTTCAAATAAGGCTTTTCAATTATCCAAGTTAGAAAGCTCCAGGATTAATTCAAAATGAAAAAGAATATATTTTTACACTGCATGCAAGGTGCAGCTCAGAAATCATATACAAATCCTTCCTGCATAAAGTGTACTTCAGACTTTTCCCGAAGTTACAAATAACATGGATATTTTTTGACAAGCTGTGATATGGACGAAACCAGGTGTAAAAACAGTACAGGTAAGTTGACGGGACTGAAAAATCTCATCGAGCTAAACAAAATATCGAGCTAATCATATCGAGGTAATGATAAATAATTACATAAAGATAAATAGGGGAAAATCAGGACCGACTCAAACACATCGTGCTAACCGGAGTATCGAGCTAACCGATATCGAGGTAACGATATTCAACTGTATTTTAAAATCCATGCATGAATGACAAAGATATGGACCGGACATGCCCATCAATGCCCTATCATGAAAAATGACCTTTAACGTCTAAGTGTGACCTTGACCTTTGAGCTACGGACCTGGGTCTTGCGTGTGACACGTCGTCTTACTGTGGTACACATTCATGCCAAGTTATTTGAAAATCCATCCATCGATGACAAAGATATGGACCGGACACGAAGATTGCGGACAGACTGACAGACCGACAGACTGACGGACTGACAGACGGTTCAAAAACTATATGCCTCCCTTCGGGGGCATAAAAAACTAAGTATAAATGCCAAAAGAAATTGTACAAGTCTTTCCCGCGTATATGAAGTGTACTGCACAAATTTCAAAGTGTCTTACTGTGGTACACATTCATGCCAAGTTATTTGAAAATCCATCCATCGATGACAAAGATATGGACCGGACGCGAAAATTGCAGACAGACTGACAGACCGACAGACGGTTCAAAAACTATATGCCTCCCTTCGGGGGCATAAAAAAACTAAGTATAAATGCCAAAAGAAATTGTACAAGTCTTTCCCGCGTATATGAAGTGTACTGCACAAATTTCAAAGTATCTGCGGTGTACATGCAGTGTACTATTTTCTTGTACAAGTCCCTCCTGCGTACATGCAGTGTACTCCTTAAATTTTCAGAGTCTGTGCTGCGTACTTGAAGTGTACTAGTGACCTCCTGCGTACATGCTGTGTACTCGTTGAAATAGTACGCGGCATGTACGCGGCATGCGGTTTATGTAAAATGTACTCCTCTGGCGTACTACTGTGTTCGCGGCATATACACAGCAAATACGCAGCATGTACGCCACAGAGGCTTGCTTCTGTAAGGGAATGTCAAATAGATGAAAAAGATGGTATTAGCCAGCATTTGAGCCATTTGATTTACTTTTGATTTTAGACTGCTTTTATGTGGCTTATAAATATTATACATTTTTTTTTTTTACTTCAAACTAAACGCCTCTATAGCAACAAAACTAAGCATCAGTTTAAAATGCACACATTAGATAGAATTTTAGGTATAAAACAACCTTTGTAGTGAAGATAGAGTACATCGTTCAGTGAAGGTGTGATGTATAGCTTCATATCCTTGCAGTGTTGCTTCAGAAACTTCTTTGTCAACCTAAAATCATAAAATGTAAGTATACATAGCTTTATAGAAAGGTATTTGGAAGTGAATGTAAACAAAGGTACCATACCTCAAATGACATTTAAACACTTAGGCAGAAACATCTGAGACTGTAAAATGTACTAGCCTGAAAATCTCTAGGCACACCAGTAGTCAGTGGCAGCCACTTTATACTAAATAGGGTCTGTGTCGTTTTTCTGGTCTGAATGCCAATTCCATAAACTAGACCTATGACTAAGAGTTGTGTATTACATAATTGTTAAGATGATACTTATTTATCATATTATTATAAAATATTGTCAAACTGTATTTATTAAGAAAAAAAAAAGACATTGGAATGGTGTTTTAACTTAGAATTAATTATGTCTTGGGAATTCAGGGGTTCTTGACCACATATGAAACAGACTGTCAAATATTCTATAATGAAATGCATGTTATATCGAATATTGAAAAGAATATGCAGATGCAGTAAAATAACGCTGAATATTTAAATTTCTGATGAGTACTGCCTCTTACCACTAGGTAATCAATACAGCAACAATTGTAACATTTACATTTTAACCATTATGATAATTAATTCTTATAATTGAGCCGTGTCATGAGGAAACCAACATAGCGGCTTTGCGACCAGCATGGATCCAGACCAGCCTGCGCATTCGCGCAGTCTGGTCTGAGGATCCATGCTGTTCGTTAACAGTTTCTCTAATTACAATAGGCTTTGAAAGCGAACACCATGGATCCTGACCAGACTGCGCGGATGCGCAGGCTTGTCTGGATCCATGCTGGTCACAAACCCACTATGTTGGTTTTCCCATGGCACGGCTTATATATACCTGAAATATTTATCCTCTTCTTTCTCTTTTTCATCTTGTTTTCCTTTTTCAACATTTCTGTCCTTGTTGTTCACATCATTCTGATTGGGATCCTCTTTCTTAACAACAACATTTGTATCTCCTCCTCCCTCTTCTTCTAAAGGAGGCATGTCATCAGTGTCAGCTGAAATAGAACATTTGAGCCACGCCATGAGAAAACCATCATAGTGGTTTTGCGACCAGCATGGATCCAGACCGGCCTGCACATCGACGCAGTCTGGTCAGGATCCATGCTGTTCGCTAACGGTTTCTCTAATTTCAATAGGCTTTGAAAGCAAACAGCATGGATCCTGACCAGACTGCGCAGATGCGCAGGCTGGTCTGGATCCATGCTGGTCGCAAACCCACTACCGGTATGTTGGTTTTCTCATGGCACGGCTTATTTTATCTTCTTATTGAGGGTTTCACAGGAACCAGTTTTCTACCACTTTCTCTGTAACACATTGGTCACATACATCATAATGTGACAAAAACTTCCTTGTAACTTAGGATTAAAATTCATCAATAAATCAAATTTAACACCATTTATTAGTATAACCAGTATGATAAATATACTCAATAATTAGTTGATTATTAGAGGAGCAGAAAATAGAAAGTACATCCAACTGGAAAAAATACATGTTCATTTGTAACGATAAAGACACATATATAATCAGCCTTGTTAATTACTCAATGCTATCCTGATTTTGTCATTTTTTTTCTGAAAACATTCAAGCATCAAAATATTGACACAATTTGCCATATTCATAAGATACCCATATAAACTGATTTTATACTGAAAGTGTGAAACACAATTTATCTAGACAATGTTCATATATTATTCTCAGTCTCTTTCAAAGTATTGCAAAATATTTTCACAATATTAACTGAAATAATTATTACATGTACGGTATGTATTTACCTTCTCCATTTGTTGTTTTGTCGTCAACAACTTCTATGATAACTTTGTTTTCTAGCACAGTATCAGCAGGTGCAGTTTGTACCTCTGGTGTTTTCTCTACAATCTCTTCTATCAGTGGCATCTCTGTCTCTCACTGTGTTCACAAGATAGACAGACTTTGTATTAAACAATAGTGTAAAACTTGAGGGTGAGAGCAAAACTGACAGCACACCTAATCAAGCTTAACCAAACGAAAATCTATTTAAAATCAACTAAAAGACCATGAATTGAAAACAGTGTTTTACTTTTTGCCATTATAAGTAATAGCATATACTTTACCCTGATAATATACAAAACAATTTAAATGACCATCAGTGTGTGTAATAGTAGTATGAATATGTGGTTAAATGCTGACAAACTTTTTACAATCACACTTGTAAAAGCCCTCTCACAGAGGGGGTTAAAACCAAAAGGAGGGGTAAAAACCTGGTCCGTTTATGGTGTTTTTCTGATTATAGCAAAATAATCTGTTTTACTAAGAATGGAACTGAAAATTCATTTAAGTAACTTGAAAACTTTTATTACAACAAATCTACCATTGCAATATTATTGAGTTTTTATACGATATTACATGAACAAAAAAAATTCTGTGTGCTGTGTGCGATGACATTACATTCCCCCAGACCTGTAGGCCTAATTGACAGGCAAAATTTGACCAAGGGGAATGAGAAAGGATACTGATTCCTGGTAATGTGAGTTATAAAAAAATATAACTATTATCTAAATCAGTAAAGAAGGATATAATTGTCACATAATGTACAAACTAAAACCTATCTCTGTACTTTCTACCAACTTATCTGATCGCCAAGATAAGGAAAAACACAGAACATTTGTTAATTCATAACAATTAATTTAATTAAAAAAATGATGTTGTTAAAATAAACAATTACTGTCTCAGATTTATACTAAAATGATGATCATAAAATGTTTTGAATTTATTTTTATTATCAGGTCGGAGACTGCACCTGGACATGGTGACTTCCAAATGAGAGCAATGTTTAGATCAAGAGATTAAAAGCAGTCCAGGCAAAGTCCCCAACCGAATTATTTGTTACTTTAACCAGTGACGTTCAATACAATTTGTACGCTTGATTCAAACACACCTACCAGTATTTGATTTAAATCCACAAACTTAGTCCAACTAATTGTACGTGGGTCACGATATTGTGATAATTTTTGCACAGGTTAATATCTCTCCTCCACGACGTAATGTGAGGGATTCTGTCCTATCATGAAATTATCTCAGAATCAGTTCTGACGTATTTGGACTGTAACCACAAACACTGCTTGAAAAAATTACAACACCAAATATTCCATATAAATCCTAAGTTTTATTTTTTTCATATTTAGACAAACATTTCATATGATTCAACATAAAAGATTAATGATAGTGAATATATCAGAACTTTTCTACTTTCTAAGTTCATAAATTCAATTTAGAAGTATTCATTTAACATTTTCAAAAGCATTAATGGGGAAACCCAAGAACATTCTGGAAGCATTAAAAAGTAGGTCATTTAATGATTTATAAGATTAAAGTTTAAGCATTATTAATCAACATTTGTCAAATATATCAAAACTAAGAGTTCTTAAGATAATTATGATTTATGAGGAAATCCGCATTGTTTTTAATGAATTCTTTCTAGTACTTACAGTAATTTCTGTTGATTAGTAATAACGAACAAACGAATTATTCCTCTAACTGGACTTTGTTTACATCTGTCACCTCTACACGTGTACGGACCCGATTATTTTTGAATTGAAAGTAGAAAACTAAGGTAAACAAAAACAGTCTGCGTAGCAACAAAAGAGATTTCTAAAGGGAGGTAATAAGACAGGTGCTTGCATTATAAAAACCCAAAGAAAACAAAGTAAACTTGAGATCAATATAGCTCGTGCATATAGACTCTATATAGCGCAATGTTTTTGATTTGTGACATCTCAACATTGAGTAATTGTTGTAAAATACGCTTCTTTATTTTATTAACTACTACTAGTTTTTTGCTCGTGGTGTCTAAAATGACTAAAACTTACAATCAATAAAATATTGTTTTTAGAAAATGAATTCAAAACTAAATTCTAATCAAGATATTTTGAAAACTATAAAAGATGTTCATCTAGTCTGCATTAGATCTAGTATAATTTACCTCATTAACAGTAAGACACAGGTTTAGCTCAGAATGAGACAGATGTCAAATCAGTTCTGTTAGGCTCGCTTAAAGATATTTATGTTTGCCGCCAAAAACAGGCTCGCTTAAAGATATTTATGTTTGCCGCCAAAACAGTTGTAAGTCAGAAGAACTTCTTTCGTGATCAGTGTTTAAAATCTAAGTGAGAATTTTTAAACCCAGTGCATGGTCGTGACATTCGCTGTTTTTTATGCAAAGGAGTGTTGTAAGATGGAATTATGACAAAATAAATTCATGTAAAAAACTGTCATTTATGGCCTGTATTTACCCTATGCCTATCATTATATCCACTAGTGTCATGAGAACGGCATTTATAATTTACTGGCGAGATAACTTTATGACCCGAATAACAATGACTAAAAATGAGTAAACAAGTGATTACCGACTGACTGACGGTCTAATAGATTAACTGACTCATCAGCGGTCTGACTTCGCAAAAAAATCGATTAAGGCTTATAATCGAAATCGACTGACTAAATAAATGAACAATAGGGTCATGATGACCCTGGATCGCTCACCTGAGTAATATGAGCTACATGTTTCAAATGTCAAACTGATGCTAAAATATTAAGAAAGCAGGTCAGTAGGCCACATTCATGGTCACTGAAAGTCAGTTTTAAGATCGGTGTGCAAAACTGTATATGTCATCCATTTCAAGGCTTTATCTTAAAAAGCAAGAAAATAGGTCAGTAGGTCAAGGTCACAGTCAAGTGACCCCTAATTACTTGGGGTCATTAGGTAATTAAAATTAAACAGTCTAGGAAATATGATCAGATAATTTTTGAAGTATTTTTTCCTATATAACTCATATAACAAGTGACCCACGGGACGGGCCTCTTCTCATCCCAGGGGCATAATTTGAACAATCTTGTTAGGGAACCACTAGGCAATGCAACATACCAAATATCAAAGGCCTAGGCCTTGAACTTTCAGACAAGAAGATTTTAAAAGTTCTTTCCTATATAAGTCCATATAAAAATTGGGAGCCCCAGGGCATGGGCCTCTTTTCACCGAGGGGTATAATCTGAACAATTTTGGTAGAGGACCACTAGGCAATGCAACATACCAAATATCAAAAGCCTAGGCCTGGCAGTTTCAGGCAAGAAGATTTTTAAAGTTTTTATTTCTATTTAATTCCATGTAAAACTTGGGACTACCAGGGCGAGGCCTCTTTTCACCCCATGGGCATAATTTAAATAACCTTCATAGAGGACCATAAGATGATGTCACATGCCAAATATCGATGCTCTACGCCTTGCGGTTTTGCACAAGAAACTTTTTTAAAGATTTTTCTTTCGGTTGCCATGGCAACAAGAGTTCTGTGTAGAATTCAATTCTTTGAAAACTTTTGAAAGGGGATCACCCAAGGATCATTCCTGTGAAGTTTGGTGTAAATCTGCTCAGTGGTTTTGAAGAAGTAGTTTTTTTTTAGAAAATGTTGACGGACGTACGACGGACGACTGACTAGGCACGACGGACGACGGACATTGAGCGGTCACAAAAGCTCACCATGAGCCTTTGGCTCAGGTGAGCTAAAAACTGGCCAAATTACTGACTTACTTACTGAGGGACAGATGTCAGACTAGATATATCACTGACTGACTTACTTACTGAAGGACAGATGTCAGACTAGATATATCACTGACTGACTTGCATTAAACTGGTGCCCAAGCACCTAGCTTGTTCCCTAGGGCGTGAGGGGTGTTGCACTTTTCTTTACCTCTCAAGAACAGACTCAATTAAGCCGAGTCTGCTATGATTGTGCTTGACTGCATTCTTTGCTTCCAAATGAGCTTCTAATATGAGCCGTGCCATGAGAAAACCAACATAGTGGGTTTGCGACCAGCATGGATCCAGACCAGCCTGCGCATCCGCGCAGTCAGGTCAGGATCCATGCTGTTCGCTTTTAAAGCCTACTGCAATTAGAGAAACCATTAGCGAACAGCATGGATCCTGACCAGACTGCGCGGATGCGCAGGCTGGTCTGGATCCATGCTGGTCGCAAACCCACTATGTTGGTTTTCTCATGGCGCGGCTCATATATTTTCTTTGCTGTATGACCGATATCAGACTTGTTAACTGACAGCCCTGACGGCCAAACTTACTTGCTGAATTTATGAATAACTGGCCAGCTGACTGACATAACCTAGTGAATGAACGTTGTCAGATTAGCAACATGACTGACTAATCGATTAAGTTGAAAGAGTTGAGTATAGACAAGCGAATGGGCAGGCGGGCAGACTTTTACATTGCTTTCTGGTAAGAATTTTAGGCATTTGCTAATCGATTATCAAACTAGAAGTTCACCGACAAATGTGACCAATGCTGAAATGCAATGAGTAACAAAACTAAAAGATAGACTTTCTCTATGATTGATTGACTGACAGGCATTCTGGCTAAATGAGTAAATCGTTAATCAATGGGTAAATTATTTAATGATTGAATAAATGAAATTCTGACCAACTGACTGACTAACCTACTGAATGACCGATATTAGACTGGTTGATTATATTAACATACTAGCCGACAGATTGACTTGATGCTGAAATATTTAATCTGCAATAATATGAGCCGTGCCATGGGAAAACCAACATAGTGGGTTTGCGACCAGCATGGATCCAGACCAGCCTGCGCATCCGCGCAGTCTGGTCAGGCTCCATGCTGTTCGCTAACGGTTTCTCTAATTGCAGTAGGCTTTAAAAGCGAACAACATGGAGCCTGACCGGACTGCGCGGATGCTGGTCGGAAACCCACTATGTTGGTTTTCCCATGGCACGGCTCAATTATGTATTTTTTTATGACGATGGACATCTCTATTCTGTTACGGTAAAGTTAAAACATAGGTACGTATTTGTATGTATTTTTTAATTACATGTATCATTTTAAAATAATATTCTAATATTGATTTCTAACCGTAGGCCAGATTTTAGAACTGTACTTGATTTAGAAAATGGTTAAGATTTTAGCATAAAACTGAGCGTTTCGATAGAAAATTTGCAGATATACAAAATAAATAGTAGTTTTAGAATCTTTTCTACAAACGGACTGACATCTGCAGTGAATATTTTCTTTTTCTTTTTTGAAATTAAATACTTGACAGCATAATCAATTTAAGTAACCAACTTAGCCTAGTGGTAGAGCGTCCGCTTCGAGTGCGAGAGGTCGTGGGTTCGACCCTCGGCCGCGTCATACCAAAGACGTGAAAAATGGTACCAGTAGCTCCCTTACTTGGCGCTCAGCATTAAAAGGGAAACTCGCCTCTTCTCTTATACACTCGCGGCGATGGATTCCATCAGGAATGAGATGTCAAGAGTGATTAATATAAGTTGTACAACTTCCCTCACAATCGACCTAAAATAAATTATGTATAAACTAAGTAACAGACTGTAAATTTAAGCATGTTTCACATGTGCAAGATTTCTAGCCAGCGCAAAATTTGCGCACGCGCAATTGCAAATCTTTCACCAAATCTTTCACCATAAGACCAAATTACATCCGTAAGTGTATATTTTGCCCCTGGTAATACCGGTGCAAATTACATTTGAGTCTACGCAAATTTTGCGCGGATGTTGATCTTTATTTAAGACTGATTTGTAATGCATTTGCCTTCGAAAATGAACTTAAGAAATGAAAAAAAAAAAAGAAAAAAAAGAAGGAAAATAACATGTTATCGTGTTACTATTTTAGTTTCTTTTATTGAAAAAAGGGATACTAATTTAGAAGTCTAGTTTCATTATATTGACAAAATTGAAATCAATATGATGGTAAATTAATGAAAAGTATTTAACCAATCATGCCCTAATAAATTTTGTAGAGTAAGTTTATTTGCACGCAGAACTTTGATTTATATTTGCGCCTTCACAAATATTGGCACCAGATCTTATGAACAGAACATTTTTGATTTTCAAATATAGAAAGTTTCTTTTCTAAAGTAACGCGATCAGTGACAAAGAGTATAATAATTATCTGTATTTACATTCGTTCTTAATTTTTAAAAACAACCTTTCAACAGGTTTGATATGTTAGATTGTATAACCTTGTAACTTTACTGGTAGCTGACGTTATCAAGATGATGATAATTGCGAGATAAAGTGCAGTGGGAATTTACATTCTTATACTGACGGAATTAAAATATCATCACAGCTGGCGACGCAACCATCTGCGGTTGGGGGACAAGGTGTAAATGTATGGATAAGAGTATCTTCACTTGCAGAGTAACCGAACATTGTCAGATATACTATGTGTACTTTTTGTCATCATGAACCAGGAGTGTCAGTTATTTATACAATTAATATAGAAACAAATGAATTTACCTCTGGCGGATTTTTAAAGCGGCGCAGTTTACACGCAGCCTCATTTAAACATTCATAAATATGTTTTTTTTTTCGGAAAGCGTTTACTGAACATTATTATTATTCAGAGCATTACAATATGACACACAGTCTGTAGGCATTTTAAAGCAAAATAGGCGCTAAAAGTTGCCGACGTCATTTACTAAATTGCAATATTTCAATATAGGCGGTACTCCCTGAAGAAGTCATAGATCCGCTACTGTTTAAAAATCATTGAGTGAGTCATACATATTGAGGAAAGGTCTTTGGGAAGACGCAGCATCATTGGCAAAGGGCATTTAAACTAACTTATTATCAGCGGAAATTCTTGCTTTTGTTTAAAACATCCGTGATATAAGAATGATTAATATCCTTTTATAGGTAACAGTGTAATTGGGAATGATGGGAGACATTGTGAATTGTGCCGCTGCTGACAGAACTTGGGGTATACCCTGGTTTGCAGCTTTTTGTTTCGTATAATATAGCCATCAGGATTTACTAGTTAACTAAAGTAAGACAGCATTGTTATTTTTTTTCTGTCAAATCATCAGTTAATAGGGCAGCAAAAAGGTCATTAAGTTATTTTTCTTTTGCTGAAAGAGCAAAAAGTGTTTGAATCGTAATAAAAAGAATAAAAAGAAGACTTATATAAAACTTTAGTTTGTTAATACGATGGAACTATACAATATATTTAGAATTTTTACTTGGATATTTGCCATATTTGTGACAAAAATCACCAGCGAAAATACCTTAGAAGTGATTTGGATGGTTCCACTAAAGTCACACAAGGATAATGTATATCCTTACAACGCAGCATCGTCCGTAGCAGCTGTAGCTCGGGGACTGGAAGCAATCCGCAACAATTCTATATTACCAGACCACGAACTGAAGTAAGTGTTTACATACACACTTTCCTATGGCTTCGTTTTACTGTAGTGATTCACCTTTTTAAAGCTGATTTAAAACTTGATTTCATATTTTTAAGCTAGTCGGCAAATCATTCTAGTCTGAAATTTTCTGATAGACATGCCATGAATATCCTACCACTTTAGATTTCATACAGTTTGCCGGGTTTTAGTGATGAATATAGCCAGTCTATCCCTCTGATCCATGACATTCCGTGCAAAGCATGGCTGCAAATTCATTCCGTGCAAAGCATGGTTGTAAATTATCGAAATATGTACACTGCTGACTAGCGTACAAATTAATTTAAACCAACTATCAGTCAATTCGAGTCTGCAATATTTACTAATTGTTTTGTCCTCGTTGCTTCTGAAGGATCTATTTTTCAGATTTTGTTAGGGCCTAATATATTATGTTGTTATTAAGTGATTAAGTATATATCAATATCTATTTCAAGAAAAAAAAACATTAGATAATTTTAGGATTTTATTTAATGATAACATCCTTACATCATTTAAAGATGTTTCAGCAAATAACTTTTTATTTACACTATAGTATGTTCTTTGATTTTAATGCCGACCGTAACTTTGTAAATTCTTGTCCGGGCTGTAATTCTGTCATCCATGAAGGAATTTTGAAATAGTTTGGCATAAATATAATAACCTTAATGAGACGACGTTTCATGTGTAACACTCAGACCCCTTTCTACAAGGTCAATGTCACACTTAGAAGTCAAACAGTCTGTTTTGTGTCCGGATCGTAACTGTGCCATTCATCAAGAGGTTTTAAAAGTACTTAGCATAAATGTTTATCAAAATGAGAACCCTAGCTCCAAGGTTAAGGTGTTAACAGGGTTGTTTTTGTGTCCGATCCATATTTCTGCTATCCATGGAGGGATTTTGAAATATCTTGGCATAAATGGTAACTATAATCAGACAATGTGTCACGCGCAAGACCCAGATCCTTTGCTCTAAGGTCAGTGTCATATTTAGAAGTCATATCATAATAGATCTTTACGTGCCCGATATATAACTCTGTTATCCATGAGGGGGTTTTGAAACAACTTGGCATAAATGTTTACCATAAGGAGGCAATGTGTTACGCGCAAGACAAAGGTTAAAAGGGTCTGTTTCATATCCGATTCGTAACTCTGTCATTAATCATGTTACAATCTAAATATTTTAAGATTTTGTACCAATTGCAAATTAGCTCAGTGGTAAAGCATACAGTCCATGTTAAACAGATCTTTTACCGTGTGGGTTCGAAGCTCACCATCGACATTATTTTTTTTCTCGTAAACATTTAGATTCCACCATGAACTATGTGACAACACAACAGAGAAGTATCATAAGCCGATATGGCAGATCAGAAAAGTTTACCATTATATCAAAGATGATATTGACTAAATGCATGCATTTAAGCCATGCAAATAATAAACATACTGTTGTTTTATATAAAGGCATACATACAAATACAAACCATCAAAGAAAGAAACAGAAACATGGGAATGAAAATGAAAATGGAAACACACACACACACACACACACAAAACATGGAAAAAAACTCACGTAGATTCGACCCCACAAAATGATTACGCGCAAGACCCAGACCCCTAGCTCCAAGATCAAGTTTACACTTAGAAGTCAAGTGAAAGGTTAAAAGGGTCTGTTTCATATCCGGTTCGTATTTCTGTCATTAATCAAGAAATTTCGAAATTAATTAGCAGAAATATTCCCCGATAACGAGAAAACGTATCGTGCATAACAACCAGACCACTAGCTCCACGATCGATGTCACATTTAGAGGTTAACGGTTTACATGGTGTGTTTCTTGTCAGTTCCATATCTATTCCGTCGATGAAGACATTTTAAAATTACATGGCATTAAACGTTCCCAATATTAAAATGACGTGTCAGACGCAAGTCCAAAATCTCTAGCTTCAAAGTCAAAGTCAAACTTAAATTAAAAAGTTAACATTTATGTTTCTTGTCCAGTCAACAACTCTGCCATCATCAAATATTATTTGTCACAATTTTCCCTATGATGAGTGTGTCATGTTGAAGACCCAGACCCTAGCTCTAAGGTCGAGGTTACCTTCGGAGAAATTTTTTCCCTTGTCGAAAAATTAGTCATACCTTAACTATTCTGGCATATTTTGCGCATCGAACTGTAGCATTCTTGGACAAACCTCGGGGGCGTTTGTCACTAATAGTGCCATCTCTTGTTTGAGCTTCAATTCTAACTTTGAGAGTTATATATATTTGTACTTATCCCTTTAAAATGTCAAGGTCGGTAGTGGCTATTTTCAAGTAACCTTAAAGACACACCACTAACTAACTGTAACCTTTTGTATTTCCATAATGCTGTCTGACTAAAGTACATCTCCTATTACGCTATACTTATGATCTGAAGACGTGCTATCGATAGCCTCGTTCTGACGACCATTCCGTTAGCCAGGCAGAAGGCTTACTTACAAGTTCAACATTTAGTAAGAATAAAAAGTCTGTAAGCGACTGGTCCCGGATTCGAGTCCCTGACAGCCTACACATTTTTACTTACTTACAACATTTTGTAAGAATAAAAAATCTATATTTAGACTGGATGTTTGATAGTTAAATTTTTATGACGTAAAGTGTCAGCCGGTTAGCTCTGTCGGTAAAGCGTTAGATTTGTCGGTAGAGCACTTGCTCTGTAAGCGACTGGTCCCGGATTAGAGTCCCTGACAGCCTACACATTTTTCTTAATCTTTGACTTTCGAACAAGTCGTCTGATAGGTTAAAATAAAAAAAAAATAGATTTGCGAAAATAAAAATACCAAATCTAGAAATCAAAAATATACAGAAGACGATTAAGAATGGGTCATTCTCGAATCTTCGTTTAGAAGATCAAGTACTTCAGTCAGATTGTTCCATAATTGTAATTATACATTTTTGTATGGAGAAATGAGAAATAACAAGTGTCTAATTACAGTTTGACAGTAACAGATATAAGGCTAAGACAATGTATTACTAAATATATTATTCAATTAATGTAGTAGTATGCACGGTACTTCATGTATTAAGGTGAGTTTAGATCACACTTTGTTTCTATATACAGTGTAAGATAGTTATTATTCTATTTTTTTTATAAAAGTATACTGAGAAGAGAATGACAAGTAAGTTTGCAGATGAAGTTATGAAATGTCCACCTGTCATCTTGTAGAATAGTTGTATGATACCAGTATTACCAGAATTATTTGCACAAAGTTCATGTGGGAGGAAAAAGTTAGACCACTAGGTATGGGTGGGTCTTTAACTCTTCTAATTTGTGAAATACCGATGGATTAAAATAAATGCTATAGCCTATAATTAACGGTCAATGCGAATACGTTAATGTTAC
The DNA here is from genome assembly GCF_021730395.1 of Mercenaria mercenaria. NCBI lineage: Eukaryota > Metazoa > Mollusca > Bivalvia > Venerida > Veneridae > Mercenaria > Mercenaria mercenaria. The sequence goes on along the minus strand of NC_069377.1, from coordinate 39,662,573 downwards.
ACACCGATAGCCACACGAAAACTACGTGCAGATATAGACTTGCCACAGTTCTCTACTGCGAAAATCTAAAGTGGTAATTTTGACTGGGAATTCACGGTATGAAAACGTCCGTCAGTCATATGATGAAATTAGGACATATAGCAATGTTTTGACTGAGACTGGTCATTGATTATATCACAGACACCTAAGTAAAGTTTTGTTTTAAAGTGTCTGGGCATTTATAACGAAAACTACTGATGTCAACAGTAAAACCAAGAAACGTAACAGACTGGCAGATATAACATAATTGTTGCAAGTTACGTGAAACGAGCATGTGAAGATCGGAAATACAAACATTCTGTATGATAATTTACTATCAATTATCATACACTCAAATGTTCTATTTCTGAAGGAAACATCCTTTTGATAAGAAATAAAAAAAAAATCCTGCTAAGTCTGCGTTGTTACCAACAAATCAGTATTATTTTCTCAGTCTTTTATCTATGTTTCCTCATTATTACGGTCACTATAATCTCGTTGTACTGACTAATTATCTCATATTTTCTTGCTATTACAAGATATTTTGTAATTAATTAAGATATTTTTTTTTCTAGGTAGTATGATAAAATTGATATCTAGTTGTTACGGATATGTTTTACAGTCATTATGACGACACAATTTCCAGATATAACGATATTTTTTTCTAGTTATTACATTACATTTTCTAGCGAGTATATTTTCTCGTTATAACGGGACAATACGCCATGAATATTAGAGGCACAAGGTTAGCTTCACGAGTTATCTTTATACAAACCTCTTAAGCTTATTCTTTGGGATCATATTTTTGACTATTTTATCAGAAACATGTAATAATGTTCACCAATCATCTCATGGCAAAAACTGTTTGCTCACCGGAGTGTTAGTCCAAATTCTAGCATAAAACTGCTGTTATTGTCACGTTTCGGGGGTGTTTTAAAAAGAGAGAAAACGTGTGTTAACAGAGAGATTCTCGCGCTCACGTGCTGTTATAACACCTTTTTATATATGCGAGTTCCGTGGCAAAGCGTAAACGTCATTCGGCCCTAAAACGGATAATTCAAAACGAAATGACGTCAACGTAAAAAACAGCTCAGACATTCCTGTGCATTTCATGAAAATTTAATGACGTTGAGGTAGGATGTATTCATTTATTAGTATTTTTTCCGCGTTTTATGCTAGAATAGCGTTAGCGCATGTTCATTTCGTGTTATAACATCTGCAGAATCCCTTGGGATACGTTGGTACCCTCGCCCTAGGGCTCGGGCACCAACCAATCCCCCGGGATTCTGCAGACGTTATAACACGAAAAAACATGCGTTATCCCTACACTAAAACTGCCGGTATAGAGTAGATATAACAGTTTAAATCAATTGTAAAGGTACACATATCTTTTTCAAATGGTGCTCCAATAAAAGAATCTATCAACAGGCTTTTATTGTACCTATGACACCATTTCCCGTTTTGCACTCTAAAATGTCCGGCCCTTTTCTGTTCCGAATCGTTTTCCTCAGTGTCTTTGGAACCGATACATTTATATTTTAAAAACTTAAAGAGGCTTTTAGGATCACGAGACAAGTTCGCATATCAGGTATCATAACTTTGACGTTTCTTTTGATAATTTTTTTTTCACATTCTTGCACTCACTCAAAAATGTCTCGCTTCGTCATTGTTTGTATTGTGTTTCTTGAAAATCTCTGAAACCGCAAAAGCTTTATAGTCAAGTGGTAAGTTCAAATATCAGGTTCCATAAGTCTGACTTTTCCTTTGGCAAAAATGTTTCCCATTGTACACGCCAAAAAGTCCCGTCCCGTTATTTTTGTATTATTTTCTTTGAATTTCTCAGGAACAGAGGCTTTTCGGATCATAAAAATGTTCACATACCAAGTTCAATAATTTAATTCAGACATTTCTTTTGACTAAAGTATTTCGCTTTTTGCCTATGGACAATTTCCTAAAATGACCTTTACTAAATCTATACATGCATTTGATTGAAACTTCACAAAAAAACTTTGGGGTCATCATGCAAATTTACACATCGCGTCACATAACTCCATCTTTTATTTTTACGAAATAATTCCCCTTTTGGTCAAAAATGTTGTTTTCCTCGAATACCTATGAAACTAATGAAAGTATGGCATTGGTACTTTACATTTACGACCGGGACAATGCAGTAGTTTGACGTAACCAGTCTAATAAATCGCTGTTTTAAATAAAATTTCCCCATTTTCATTCACCGTTTTAGACATTTAGCACAATTTTCTTAAATCTGGTGATGAGAATTTAACGTTACTTGATACAATGATAGATTGCAATAAGCGTTATAACCGTAACTTTATTTTGAATATCTTAAGAACGCATCGCCTTATTAAATCTTTTGATGGACATCTTCGACAAAAAACTGGCTCCCCTCCATTAACTGATAATATTACAGGACGTCTTGAATGTTCTGCTGTTTTGTGGGGGATATGAATAGCTTAAGTTTCTCCTACCTTAAAAGCTGATTTTCATATTTTTTTAAACTTCTAATTCTGTTTCATTGTTTGCAGCGTGACCCTTATCGATACAGACTGTAACAGTAAAATGAGTATAGGGAAGCTCGTGGAACGGTTTTGTCAGCAAAATGTAGATGTTGTCATTGGCCCACCGTGTCCAAAAGGTTGGTACTAGAATACATGACATAATTTAGGTATACAAAGTTAAGAAGCCGACTACGAAACCATGTAATAGCATTGAATTCAAGATAAAATTCGAGTAAGTGTCCCGTGCATGTTGAGCGGAATGGGTGACACATGTGTGCAATACATAGAAAACATTAAGAGTCTTAAGGAAAAGTTCTGGAGTTGGAGCATCTGTTATGTCGTGCGCTATCTTAAACGATCGAAAATCTATAGTAACTTTTTCTTTAAGGTGTCACCCATATGAATGGCGTCTACTAAAGTTGAAATTAATACATGCCCAAAACAAAGACGTGTGTGGTTTTATGGGATCATTAATTACGTTCAGTATTCATTTACTGCAGGGTTCCGCTTAAGCTGGTAATGAGGGTGTCGGGAATGTTTGCTATTACTTTGCTTGGTTAAGTTCGAAGCTTCCAAATATTATGCTCTTGTACCAAACTATCCAAGTAATAAGTAAGATGGCGTTTTTTGAATGTACGTTTTACATTTTTGGACAGTTGAATCTTTTATCTATTAAAACGTGTATTTTCTTATGATAATAATTATGAACTTGTTTTTGGATTTCGCTGCAGTACTGTGATGTTATCTCTGCCATGTTTATTTTAGGTAGATAAAAACCGTGTTCCAATTAACATCCACAATAAAATATATGTATGGTAAAATACAGAGGTTAATTACTTCTTTGAGATCGATTATCTGGCGCAGCGATGAGTGAAAATATGTAAAATATGGTGTTCACGAGATCTTATACGTAAATCAGTCTTGATCATATTTTCATATACTATGCCAAAGAAGTATAAAATACATTTTTATAGCTCTTTGACTATGCAAAATAAAAGAATAAATAAAGTAGTGTCTTCTTTTTTCCGTTCCGTATTTTACATTATTGAAAAACAGAATTAAACCAAGTTGATGACTATATTTGCTGTTGTTGTTTTACCGGTACTTAAAATTGGTGTAAAATAAATCACCCTTTCCCACTACGTTTTTACAGTAGATCTCTAATCTATAATCCTTGTTTTTTATGATCGGTATCTCCCGTGATACGATAAGCGGAGATAGCCGAACCATAACGATCTGCAACACTCGCTAAAAAATATCCGATAGTGATCGATATTTAGCTAGACGGTCGAAGGGAGACAACACTGTATAGCGTTGATCTCAATAAACAAGGAAAGATAATAGAATCGATTTTTGCCCAATTCTTCAGTATGCAAACGCATTTCGGTGGATTCAGCTTTTAATCATATTTTAGCCATTTCGTAGTTCCATACCGTTGAAAAATATATTTAATATCCAGTTACGTTTTAGGTTCAAAATATTTTTTGATGCTGATAATCTTCAAGAGTGAAACATAATCGAAAATATTTAGGTGTAAAAAGTGCCGACAGGGCGCAGTATGGTGATCATATAGATAAATTGAACTTGCCGTAAGCTATATATAGTCGAACATCGTTCGCTCGAAATCGGATAATTCAAACACCACCCTTCGAACTCATCGTCAGGTCACGGCAATATCTCTTAGTGTTTATTGTCCGACGGCTCGAACTACCGATGTCTCGAACAAATCTAGACGGTCCCGTTGAGTGTAAACGAACGACTTTCAACTGTACGGTATCTGTTTTGTTAAATCGGAGTGTGGAACTGTGTTCGATATGGTCAGTATGCTTCCCTCGTGCCAGGGTGTGATTATACATGATGATTTCTATTTAAGTTGTTCAGCCTATTGGAGAGCTACTGTCCTACAGAAATATACCACATATCAACTGGATCTCTCTGGGTCAAACTGTGGACTTTCTGAAGAAGGACCTTAATACATACATAAGGACAATGGCTCCCATGTCCTCTTTAGGTAACTGTAACACAACTAAATGATACATCAAACTATAAGCTGTTTCATTTACTAAACTACTCCTGAAAAATGTAAAATCTGTAGGAAAAATTGATGCAAATCTTAGAAGATTAGCTGTTTGTACAAATTTCTGTGAAAATATGGGCGTAGACAAAATAAATTTATTGTCTGTTTTTTAAATGTTAATTGGGCGTAAATCTTGATACATCCAACTGTTGTAAGGACTTCATATTTGCTAGCCATTTATTTTTATTCAGAGCATTTATCGGGCGTTTTGAATTCGTGTCTCGAACAAGGCATATATTGTGGACTTGATTACTTGTTCGAGATCCACGGCTCCAGTTAAGTATTAGGCATACACACTTTACTATGATATAATACTCGGAAGGATATCAGGATCCTCCGCAACCGTTAAAGTCTGACAGTTGCCACACTACTTAAATTGCAATTGTATGAAAACATAAACATGCGTCAAGGTTTACATTAGTATATTTAGTAAATTGTAAAAGGTTAATTAATTATTTCAATTTTGAACGAAAACACAGTCCCAATACTTTTGGTAACTTTGAAAGAAAGCAATTTAAACCCAAAGAATTTAAAATGTCAATATTCTCTCTGGTTAAAAATCAGTGTACTAACAAAAGACTATATGACCAGAACTGGCAGATTTTGGGAATTTATTATGAAGTCAAATTTCGTCAACAATGACAAAAGTCATATATTCATGTTACTTTGACACCACATTACCAGTTTACAAACATTTCCTTTGAATGCTTTTCGATACAGGTGGACTTATGGTGCGGTTTTTCCTTCAAATACAATGGAAACGATTTATTCTAATATCAAGCGACGAACGAGACTATGTAAGTACGGCAGAGGACATAAAAGATAGTCTCGACAAACAGGCAGGTGCAGGTGTGAAACTGGCCCGTCACTACGAAGTTAAACTGAATATAAGGGACAAAGACGTTGACGAGAATTTCAAAACAATCAAGCATGAGGGGCGAAGTAAATACCTTCTTTTTCAATAGATATGTGATAATCTGCGCCACTATTGTTTGAATTATCAGCTGGTGGTTTCATGTTTGCCGTTAGTCATAAAAACGTCATTTCCATGGGAAAATAACAGGTATAACAGGTATAAATTATTGACCAACGGCTTTTGTTGAGTCTTGCCTTGTGATCTGTATTTGCATATATCGGAGAAACAGCCTTGCCTGAAACTTTGATAGAACGAAATCTCGCTAAATCTCATAAACAACGTCCGTGATATCGTTAAATGACGGAATTCTACCGCCACCAGGTTTAATTTGGTGTAAGTTTTGAGTTATTTTTTCGAACAAAATAATATGATCACACTTTAATATGTACATATACAGTGTTTCAAAAAAAAAAAAATATCGCAAAGATCTACCGATTTTCCTAACAAACAATTCTGGAATAAGGATTCAATCTATTCGGTCGCTTTGGCTCAAGGGTTATTGTCCCCTGCTCTATTTCGAAGAAAAAATGGGACATGGAAACGGGCTACGACCGTTCATTCGTCCGTCCCACACACTTGGTGTCAGGTCAATAACTCCATTACCATCGAGGGATTCTGATATTACTTGGCACGTACATTTACTGGAATGTCTAGGCCACTATTAAAGGCCAACAGTCAACCGGGCTGGTCACGATTCTCGTCAGTAACTCTGCTGTCAGTCATGAATTTTAATATTACTTGTCAAACTTGTTTGCTTTGCCAAGTGCAATACCAAGGCTTGTAGGTAAAAGGCAAACTAAGAGATCGATCAAAGTTTACCATGTATCTGCCTATTGTTTCCATTTCTCAGACCAAGGATTTTTGTATTAGCCGGCACAAGTGTTCCACGTAATGAGACAGAACTCATGTTTGTATCTAAAAGTTCCTATAAAAAGTCAAAGGTTAATGTTTCTTGTCAGTCCGTACATACTATAAGAAGAGCAACGCTTTAAAGTCACGCTGTAGTAAACGTTTGCGATATCAAGTGTGGCCCTTGCCTCAAAGTTTTCAAATAAGATGGTAATATTTTATCTTCGACACTGTACACATACGTGGGACGTTGGTAACTCCGTTGCAATTTCTTATTCATGGTTCTTGCAGTTCATACCGCATGTGAAATGCTTTGCAAAACTTGTGAAAGTTTTGTTTTTAATAATCTATATAATCAAATTGCTCAGTCTAGGCCATGAACATTTTCATGTTTTTTCTTTTTTTGTTTTTTTTTGCAACACTTTCTTCACTAGACCCTTTTTTGTAGTTATAATAATGGTGATTCCACGAGGTCAATTACGGAGGTATATGCTGAGAGCATACGAGATGAACATGACAGATGGACATTACCAGTTTCTGTTTGTAGACACAAAGGTTCGTTCGACTTAAATACTAGTTACTTATGCATATATGGACATGTCTTCAGTCATACAATAGAACATCAGAATTTACAACAACCTTCTTTTCAATTATTAAAACATAAGTGCGTATTCTTTAAGTCGATATATATTTGTAGTATTCGGTACAACTAAAGTTCTTCCCATTGCGAATTAACACTCTACAATTAAAGTCTCTTTATGACTTTGTTTACATGGATGCCATATGTTTTGTTACAAGAATAAAATACATTTGAGCCGTGCCATGGGAAAACCAACACAGTGGCTTTGCGACCAGCATGGATCCAGAACAGCCTGCGCATTCGCGCAGTCTGGTCAGGATCCATGCTGTTCGCTAACGTTTTCTCCAACTGCAGTAGGTTTTAAAAGCGAACAGCATGGATCCTGACCAGACTGCGCGGATGCGCAGGCTGGATGGATCCATTCTGGTCGCAAAGCCACTATGTTGGTTTTCTCATGGCGTGGCTCATTTATAGTTTGTTAAATCTTACTTTTGTTAATTGTTTTCTCCTATATTTGTCATCTGCTTGAGTATTTGGTTTAATTAGTAGGACGCATTATTAAGTCCATTGATTTCTGACTACCTCCCTTTATGGCATTGATCATATAAGATCATACTAATGCAGTATTGAAAGTAACTGGCACGTGATATTATGAATACTCCTTATTTGAACAGCTGATTTATCAGCCTTTAACATAAAATTAAAAACCTTATTGGGCTTTTACAGATTTTACTAGCTCACCAGAACTGAAATTATTATGACCACCCATCGTAAGTCCGTCCATCCGTCCGTCTACATTCGTTTTTCTTTTTTTAAACCACATAATCTCAATAACTATTTGGCACAAGTTGACTTAACTTGACCTTGATCGTCCTTCGAGGATCACCTACCTACCAAAGATGTTTGAACATTTGTACTTTCTTGCACATAGCTACGAATATATAAAAAATCTGCGAAAGACAGGTACTCGTAAAACACTAGTCTGATATTAAAGATAATCATCAGAAATATGTCTTTGGTGCTTTTGTACTAAGTATAAATTTCGAAAAATTAAAGACAAACTTCTAGATGGATACCATTCTATAAGAGTAGTTAAATTGAACAGCACTTTACTTGTTCGCATTTCTTTAGGTTTTATATTCCAATTTTTCGACTCTATTTTTTTTCTCACAAAAGTCTAAATCGCGAATATTTTTTTTTTTGTCAAAAGGCATATTATCCGGGTGGTGTCTACGTTATGTTCACCTACCTGGAAAGGTTTGTTTCCATCTGAAAAGTCCCGAATGGCTCGATAAAAAGAAAATGTCTACCTTGTGTAGCAAATCTGTTCCAAGATGATATCGACAGTCTACTGTTTACATTTCACGTTGAAGTGCACACAAACAACGTTGTTTTGCGTATTAATATGTCTACAGCAGAAGGTTTTGTTCCATACCTTTAATATTTTAAAATATCGACATGGTTAACACCTGTTCCGTTTACTGACTACTAGTATGGCATTTCGGAAGATTTTCTGATAGAAACGGACTCATTTTTGCAATTGACCTTATGTAGGAAACACTTAAGATTAAGAACTATTAGTTCCCTACCTGTGGAACACCGGAGGGGGGCTATAGGAATGCCCTCCGTCCGTCCGTACGTCCACAAATCTGGATCCTGAAATTACTCAAACGTATTCAAGCTAGGCTCATAAACCTTGGTATATGAGTAGAGGGTAATATGTAATTTATGCATGTATATGACTTGTGCTTGAAGGTCATAGGTCAAGATCACAAGTGAATGTCTAGTAAAAATTGTTTTATCTTCATAACTTGTATATGCATTGATAGATTATCTTAAATGCTACACACAAACGTCCCCATGATGAGACATGTGTCAACACATGATCTATGCTTGTATGCTTAGTAAAATAGTTTTTGTTTCTTAGCATCTAAGTGCCTTGAAGCATTTTTAGTCCTAACACTGTTGCAAACAACTACAATGTACGGACACTAATAAAGTTTTCCACCGTAGAGGACTCCTGTATTGTCAGTGCAATACTCTGTCACTTTGTTGGAGCTGCAAAACGCAATTATATAAATACTGCATTCCTGAGAGTGTGATATGAAAAATGTTCACCGCGAGATATATGAATATCGACCGAGACGTTGTTTTCGGATTTTTTGGCACGTAGAACAAATCATTTAAAAAAAAATCGGCCGGGTGCATACTCCATACATGCATGAACACCAGAAAAAGTAATTTAATCCTAAAGTATATTTATGATAAAATATAGCCCTTAAAGGAATTATTTAAATCTCTACTTTCACGGCAATTTGTGATGATTGGGACACGCTTTTACTTAAAGTAATTCCTGTAAGTTAATTTAAGTAACAGAAACTGTTTTCAAAATATTCATCCCTTATTTTTGTGTTGATTTCACTTAGTTAGCCGATAACAGAAATCTGGAGTACATAAACAGTGACAAACTTTGGAATAAATCAGACGACTTTGACGTTGTGGCGAAACAAGCTTTCGAAAACGTTCTCTACGTATGTAACATATATTATTATTATTATTATTAGATAATTTCACTACACTATATGCAAATAAAGGGCTAACGAATCAGTTGTTATCTGACTGCAGTAATATATTGTCTTATTGTTTGTTTTAAAGACCTGCTCCAGTCCTACCTTTTAACCTTAAATTGTCACTAAAAAGCATGAAAATCCTGACTATGAACAGTGACGCCTGTCAAAATAGAGCCTATTTTATATAAAATTCTATATAAAATACCTGTGGTTTTGCGTGCCAAAGTGTGCCACGAGGCCGTTAACTGTTAACTATTGTAATCATGGGTTGCATACACACAATAGAATTTGAACAGCCGCGAGCAGGGCTTTAAAGTCAGTCTTCGTAATACGATCTAAGAAGAAACCGTTACGTACACATGATAACGCATTTCGCCTTTTGCACTTTTGTAGTATCAAACTTTCACAGACACATTTTTGTAGCAGTTTTATTCTTTCAAAATAAACTTTTTTCGACGACTTTACAATCAACTTACCAACGAGGCTCCGATAAGGCCATCTTATTCTCGGACTGTAAACCCTTGCAGAGGTAAGGGTGATAAATATTACGAAAACACGATGTGACAGCGCGCTAACAAGATACGACAGTAGGGATGTTATATCGCGGTCATCGAATTGTATTGTAGCGCTGTATCACGATGAAGTCATACTATTGCATCATGTTTCGTGCTGTCGCATCAAGTTACCGTGCTATCACCGTCCACAATACGACATTAATATTACACATCGAGTTTTCGTGGTGTCGATGTCGACAGCGCGTCGGTGTGACATTTATATCGTGTTACCGCGTTTCGGTTACACAATGCAATAAATCTTCTACGTTTTTGTTTCTAGAAGGCGATAACCCAAAGATAATATCGTACCGTCATCTTGGCACCACGACAACTGGATACTATTGCGTGACCTTAATATCTTGCTACCGAACGCGACACCACGACAACACAATGTGATAGGACGAGGACACATTGCGATAGCACGACAATACGATGTGATAAGGCGATATTAATTATGTTTGCTTGCATTTGATTGTCATGCTGTCGCATCGTGTTGTCATCTTTTCGCATCATGATATCACTCTTATCGAGGCCGGGTCGACAATATGAGAGTACGAACATTGTAGATTTTAGATACGATTGCTATAAAATAATATGAGATTGGATTTTTGTGCAATATTCGTTTGAAATATGATTAATGATAAATATTTGACAGAACGCTTCATGGTTGTAATTTTCCCTGCGACTTTCATTCAGTTTGTGCTCGGACATAACAGCAAGGATATAGACAGTTGGAAAAACGAGTCGTATGCAGCGTTTCACAACATTTTCAAAGACAGACCAGACATACCACGTCCTACAGAGGTAGGTTTTAGTTCTGTTAGATGTCTTACTAATTCTGGCATTCATTATGTCGAAAAGAATTATGCCACGCCACAGCCGTCTTAAGATGTTATTGTTTTGTCTGATATGTTTACTGGCTATATCATTAAATTATTTTCGTCTTACATTTGTTAACTATGTATCTTACAACAATGTCGCATTCTGAAAGTACTAGTTTGACTTGTAGGGGGCTTCCTTGGTCGAGTCGTTACGGTCGCTGACTTCGAATCGCTTGCCCTCGCCGATGTGGGTCCGAGTCTCGCTTGATGCGTAGAATTCGTCATGTTAGGAAGCCATCCAGGTGGCTTAAGGAAGATCGGCGATTCTACTCAGGTGTTAGCCCATGATGAAATAATGCTTTGAGGGGCACCTGGGGTCTTCCTGAACCATAAAAGCTAGAAAGTCGCATTATGACAATCATGTAATTGTGTCTGCGTGACGTTAAACCAAACCAACAAGCATATTTTGCCCTGTCTATGTGACGTGTCATTATGTCAAATAGGCATATTGGTTTGTCCAAGTAGCATGTGAAATTGTCTTAGTAAGTTACTGTTATGTCAAAAAGGTATGCTGTGTTGTTGATTTTTTGTTGTTATTGTGGTTTAACATCACTGCGATACAATTATGCAGTAGTTTCCAGTGTAGGAACACCACAGGTAATTTTCCAAGCATTATTATAGGGCACTGTCGGCCACCTGGATGGAAGCATCAACCTTTCGCAAACAAGGTGGATTTCTTCTTTGCATGAAATAACTGTTTTGTAGAAGAAGTAGTGAATACGTTTATTGAACGTACTATTACGTCAACAGAATATACTGATTTGTCAAAGAATCATGTGAACTCCTTGATGGAACATGTTAATACGCCAAAAATATGCATGTTGTTATGTCGAAAAGCTATATATGTGTTACATGTTATTTTGTCAGACAGGCATGTTGTTTTGAAGAAATCACATACATTAATAAACATGTCACTAACACAAGACAATTTACCTATTTCCAATTATAACACGTATACGATGGTAAAATTCAACAACAACACGTGAATATTTATCTTTTATCAACGTTTCGGCGCTTACGCCTTCATCAGGATAAATACATAATAAAACAACGGACGTGACGTCATGAAGTAAACGTTACGTTTTTTTTTCAATTATAACACGTAACATAGACAAGATCACAAGATAATTTGACACGACATCTTGGGAGTTTGAGAATCAAATAGTTACAATGACAAGTGCATATGAGATTTTGATAATACATCACGGGAGGTAGAAAATAATCTCTTCACCAACGAGAAGTTCACACATGCTTATAGGTTACCCAGACATGTTCTCACGATACTTTTGCAAAGTAACATCCCCACCAACCCATCCGTTTCATAGACAAGTTTACGTATTACTTTGACGAGAAAACACACTAATCGAACAAAATAACACTCTGAATCGACAAGAAAGCATAGTCGGCGTACGACACATCTTTTCAGCAAAAAGACCACTGGTTTGACACTTTGTAAACCGCGCAGAACGAAAATGTTCAACCATAAGACAGTTTCGGCGTTCCATATAGAAAACCAGTTTATACAATTGTACATGTAGTTATCAAATCTTATTACCGACGAAAGACTGCCAGCTGTTTTCATAATGGTTACTGCCTGCCTACCAGACTGGTGCCTGTTATTACAAATACTAATCAAGTGAACATGGCTGACCCGACACTCCAATGAACAAACACTTTCCTTTACTTTTATTTTTAAACAATTTCCTTTACTTTTATTTTTATATCAGAATAAAATACTTATATATGTTGATATAATGGAATATGCTTTCTGTTTACTCTAAATGCGCCCGGTAGATCTACAAACTATACGATATAAAATTACAATATCTCTAAATAGCATATGTATCCTAACAGCAGAAGATATTTTTCTGCCCAACTTGACAACTTTCTGACTAACCTGATCTCTCTAGAGGAAAATCATCTGAACATCCAGCAAGTTCTGTGTTTCAAGCAGGTGCTTGCTCTCCAGCAGTTGCGATGATTGGCTGGATGTTTTAGAGTTATTTTATAAAAACATTATGTATTATGCTATATTCACCAGTTGAACATTCAATAACTATTCTAAAAATATTTCATTTCGACCGGCAAAGGAAGACTCATGCAAGTAAATTATTATCATACCCTTATATGCAACGGTTTGTGTAAAAGCAGATATTTCCTCCAATTTTGTAGTCATATAAGTTTAAAGTAGAATTTTACTTAAAACGTAAATGACCCCTAACATATATTTCATATGTATTGAACACGTATTATACCTATGTCAATTAAATTATCTTTTAGCCAGACGAATACGCCTCGTACCTTCATGACGCGATTATATTGTATGCTAGAGCCATGAATAAAAGCTTGTCTACAAATCATAACGGAACCGGCCAGGATATATTTACTCTTACTTCTCGGGTACCATTTAAAGGTAAGAGCCTATGCATCATAACGGAACTGACCTCTTACTCCTCGAGTACCATTTAAAGGTAAGTGCCTATGCATCATAACGGAACAGGCCTCTTACTCCTTAGGTATCATTTAAAGGTAAGTGCCTATGCATCAAAACGGAACTGGCCTCTTACACCTCGGGTACCATTTAAAGGTAAGAGTCTATGCACCATAGCGGAACTGGCCTCTTACTCCTCGGGTACCATTTAAAGGTAAGTGCCTATGCACCATAGCGGAACTGGCCTCTTACACCTCGGGTACCATTTAAAGGTAAGAGTCTATGCATCATAACGTAACTGGCCTTTTACTCCGACATTAAAGGTAAGTGCCTATGCATCATAACGTAACTGCCTCTTACTCCTCGGGTACCATATAAAGGTAAGCGCCTATGCATTATACGGAACTGGCCTCTTAACTCCTCGGTACCATTAAGGTAAGTGCCTAGCATCATACGTAACTGGCTCTTACCTCGGTACCATTTAAAGGTAAGCGCCTATGCTTCATAACGGAACTGGCCTCTTACTGCTCGAGTACCATTTAAAGTAAGCGCCTATCATTATACGAACTGGCCTCTACTCCTCGGTACCATTTAAAGGTAAGTGCCTATTCATCATAGCGGAGCTGGCAAGTATATATTTACTCTTACTCCTCGGTAAGCGCCTATACATCATAACGTAACTGGCCTTATACTCCTCGAGTACCATTTAAAGGTAAGCGCCTATGCATTATAACGGAACTGGCCTCTTACTCCTCGGGTACCATTTAAAGGTAAGCGCCTATGCTTCATAACGGAACTGGCCTCTTACTGCTCGAGTACCATTTAAAGGTAAGCGCCTATGCATTATAACGGAACTGGCCTCTTACTCCTCGGGTACCATTTAAAGGTAAGTGCCTATTCATCATAGCGGAGCTGGCAAGTATATATTTACTCTTACTCCTCGGTAAGCGCCTATACATCATAACGTAACTGGCCTTATACTCCTCGAGTACCATTTAAAGGTAAGCGCCTATGCATTATAACGGAACTGGCCTCTTACTCCTCGGGTACCATATAAAGGTAAGTGCCTATGCATCATTACGGAACTGGCCTCTTACTCCTCGGGTACCATTTAAAGGTAAGTGCCTCTGCATCATAACGGAACAGTCCTCTTACTCCTCGGGTACCATTTAAAGGTAAGTGCCTCTGCATCATAACGGAACAGGCCTCTTACTTCTTGAGTACCATATAAAGGTAAGCGCCTATGCATCATAACGGAACAGGCCTCTTACTCCTCGAGTACCATTTAAAGGTAAGTGCCTATGCATTATAACGGAACTGGCCTATTACTCCTTGGGTACCATTTAAAGGTAAGTGCCTCTGCATCATAACGGAACAGGCCTCTTACTCCTCGGGTACCATTTAAAGGTAAGTGCCTATGCATCATAACGGAACAGGCCTCTTACTCCTCGAGTACCATATAAAGGTAAGCGCCTATGCATTATAACGGAACTGGCCTATTACTCCTCGGGTACCATTTAAAGGTAAGAGCCTATGCATCATTACGGAACTGGCCTCTTACTCCTCGGGTACCATTTAAAGGTAAGCGCCTATGCTTCATAACGGAACTGGCCTCTTACTGCTCGAGTACCATTTAAAGGTAAGCGCCTATGCATTATAACGGAACTGGCCTCTTACTCCTCGGGTACCATTTAAAGGTAAGTGCCTATTCATCATAGCGGAGCTGGCAAGTATATATTTACTCTTACTCCTCGGTAAGCGCCTATACATCATAACGTAACTGGCCTTATACTCCTCGAGTACCATTTAAAGGTAAGCGCCTATGCATTATAACGGAACTGGCCTCTTACTCCTCGGGTACCATTTAAAGGTAAGTGCCTTTTCATCATAGCGGAGCTGGCAAGTATATATTTACTCTTACTCCTCGGTAGGCGCCTATACATCATAACGGAACTGGCCTCTTACTCCTCGGGTACCATTTAAAGGTAAGTGCCTGTGAATCATAACGGAACTAGACATGATATATTTACACTGACTGATCATGTTCTATTTAAAGGTAAGTGTCAGTGCACCTTAACGGAACTAACCCCAGGATATGTATACACTGAATCTAATCATGTACAATTTAAATGTTTATGTTCGTGCATCATAACGGAACAGGCCAGGATATATTGAGCCTTACTTCTCAAGTACATGTCAAGGTGCAAAGTTATATTAACTTTTAACTTCTGAAGTACCATTTTAAAGTAAGCGTCCATGGATCATAACGGAACTGGCAAGGATACTCTACTTACTCTAACTACTCAAGTACAATTTAAAAGTAAGTGTCCATATATCAC
Source organism: Mercenaria mercenaria (assembly GCF_021730395.1). Taxonomy (NCBI): domain Eukaryota; kingdom Metazoa; phylum Mollusca; class Bivalvia; order Venerida; family Veneridae; genus Mercenaria; species Mercenaria mercenaria. The sequence continues at coordinate 39,646,839 of NC_069377.1, read as the reverse complement.
CTCGTGTATAGCTATGATATGTTTACTGTAACGTTTCAAGTACAGTTTAACGGTAAGTGTCCATATATCACAACGTGTATGGCTACGATATGTTTACTGTGACGTTTCAAGTTCATTTTAACGGTAAGTGTCCATGCTGGCATGAAATATTTAAACTAATTTCTCACGTACAATTTATAACGGGTATGGCCAGGATATATTTAATGTATCTTCTCAAGTGCAGTTGAAAGGTAAGTTTCTAATCATCGTAACGGAACTGTCCAGGATATATTTACTGTAACTTCTCACGTAAATGTACCATTTAAAGGTACGTGTCCACGGATGATAACGGAACCTTCCAGGATATATTAACCCTTACTACTCGTGTACTGTTTAAAGGTAAGTGTCCATGCATAATAACGTGAGTGGGATATATTTATTGATTTCACACGTACCTGTAAGAAATACATACTGAAGAATTGGATAAAAATCAATACTATTATCTTCCCTTGTTTATTAAGATCAACACTATACACAGTTGTCTCCCTTCCACCGTCTAACTCAATTAAAAGAGCAAACTATTAACTACACCTCGTGCGCAAAGCTGGATGATGTCTCTCAAACTAGGCCTGTTTCTCAAAAAGTTAATATCTCTTAAGCACCAAAACAATAGCGTTCCTATATACTTCGCTTAGTCATTTGGTATCGTTGGAAATCCGGGTCTCTATCAAGACAAAATTTATCTTAATATATTAAAGTATGGATCTGAACATCCAGTGTCTTAATTTCAAACAGGACTTCGGTATTATATATACATGCTTTTAATATTTTGCGAGTATCCCCTGAAATAATGATACATATTCAAGATGATGAAAAAAAACAACAGTAAACGATAAATGCAGTAATTACGAGACGGGACAAGTTAGCATGATATGATATTTATTCTTTCTACAATTAAAACAAGTACTCATTGCTCGCTTTCGTTAAGGTTTATCTGGAGAGGTGGTGATAGGCGGTCTAGGTGACAGGTTCCCAACCTTCTTTGTATCCGACTTGGACCAGTTTGGCAGTTTTCACAAGGTCGCAACCGTAGAGTATTACATTTCAGCGGACGGAAAGCCAAGAAGGGTAATTTCTTTTATTTTCAGAACTGAATATCAAACATTGCCATTGATTAAATTCAAATGTATGCTTAGACACAATTGATCAGTCAAAGATAAGATTTGTGAGACCAGTGTCAAAGTTTTTACACTTATTGTTACTTCTACGTTTGATGCCTTAAAATAAAAGTTTATTCAAGAGAATATTTCTTCTGAATTACAATTATGTTGTCATTTTGAAACTTTACCTGTGTTTACTGACCTAGAAAGAATCTTGTTCTGAACTTTTGCGGCATGGTCAGTAAGAAGCAGCGAGCAGTCTATGTCTATCTCAGCAATACGAATGACATTCACACCAAGTCAGGATATAAGTTAAAGATCGGAGGGGTCAATGTGCCTGACCAGGGGTTAAGATTTTGAATCATTTGCCCCATTTCGGTGTGGTTTCTTGTGAGTAAGTTATTCGTATACTTTACGGTAGATGAGTGGTTCTATCCAGATGCCCCCCCCCCCCCCCCCCGTGGCAGAACTAATGCTGAGATTGGCACCTAGCATGGTTCTTTCTCCTCAGTTAAAGGTTTGAATGTCGCCATTTGACCTAAATGCAGCCGGTTTGTCTTAAAACCAACCAAACAAACTTTTATAGATATGTTAAGGTTATTGACTGCCTTGTGTTTCGTTTAGATATGTATGGTGGCATATTTCTGCATACGATAACCAGATAAGTTTCGCGAAAATGTATCGAGTTTTCACGAAAAACAGAAAATTATTCGCGAAAACATAAAAACTTTTCACGGAAAGAACTGCAAATATTAAATGGAAAAAGATTGCGTTAGTGCCCACTGTTGCATAGGAAAACCAGATAAGTTTCGCGAAAATGGACTAAACTTTCATGAAAAACGGTAAAGGTTTCGTGAAAATAAAATGTTTTCGCGAAAATAATATTTTATTTTCACGAAAACTTTACCGTTTTTCATGAAAATTTGGTCCATTTTCGCGAAACTTATCTGGTTTTCTTATGCAGAAGTGGGCACTAACACAAACTTATCCACTTAATATTTGCAGTTCCTTTCGAGAAAAGCTTTATGTTTTCGCGAAAAGCTTATATGTTTTCGCGAATTTTATCTGGTTATCGTATGCAGAAATATGCCACCATAGATATGTTATTTTATTTTCCAAATAAATCTTCAGAGTTCCACATACGATGTTATACGATGGGGAAACGGGACAACGTCTGCAAATGGTTCTTACCCACCAGACACCCCGCCGTGTGGATTTTATAATGAAAAGTGTCCAACCACAACTACAGAACAGGCCACCACCACACCAGGTTTATTTTAATGTTTAAAAAAACGTAAACTAAATTAATAAGTAGCAGCTAATCTTTTTGACAGTTTACATTAAACGCTATTATTATAATGTATTTTTGTGAGTCAAAAATAAACTATTGCAACACTTCAGCTTATTGTGTAACACTCATATTACGAGAGACATGTTCTCTAGTCTTACTTTCACCATAGTTGTCTCGCTACCTGACAGAAGTACTAGATCGGTGATGCCAGGTCCGACCCATCTAGTACTTTGTTTTCAGCAGATTCCAAAATTTATAAAACATGGCATTTTGGAGACATTTGCTCATGGCTTAGATAAAACCTTAAATATCCAGAAGGGTTTTTAACATTATTTGGAGTTATTTCATGTTTCAACATCTATAGGTGTTATGTTGGTTTGCAATTTGAAGTGTAAATCACAAACTGTTTTGTATTTTGCAAATCGAGTTGAAAGCAGATTTTACATTTCGAAATTTATGTTATATTTTGCAGTTTGAATTGCAAACTGATTTTTTATTTCGCATTTCAAGATATGTTTATATACACAGATAGCCCGCACCGTAGCTAAGAAGGAAAAGCGCAGGTCTTTGAAGTTCGGGCCCGTGAGTTCGATCCCCAGACGAGGCGTATTTTCTTCAAAACGACATGACAGACGTGTCTGAAATTTTTCGTCTTCCACTTTTGGTTCAGGGGGAGAGTCTGCACTTTCGAAGAACAGCTTTGTACTAGTTATTTAAATTATAAATTGCATAGTACTTAAAATTTTGCAATACGAAACGCAAACCTTTTTTTTTCAGTTTGCAATTCAACTTACACAGCGCAAAAACAATGAAATGTTCAGTTGTCCATTACATTATCATCTTTCTTAGAAACTGAATCTCAGTTCTATATATATTATGAATATAAGACTACAAAAATCAGTTTGCATAATATTTCGCAGTTTGCCATTTAAATTAAAATAAAAGCAAACACAACATCTTTCTTGAATTTTAAAATACAAAATAAATTGCAAAATTGAAAATGTAGAATATTTTGCAGTTTGTGGTTCAAATTAAGAAGCGACTTAAATATTCATTTTTAAGGCTGAATTTCCCAAAATAATTCCATCGTTTTGATAAATTGAATCGTGATTCAATATACAATGCATACCCTGAATTGCAAAAACAAAATAGAATAATAAATCATTTTGCAATTCAGATTATGGCGTGTAATTTTTTGCAATATTATATCTTCTATAACTATTGTGTATCTTTATATATTCATTCATGTCTTAAAATATTTATTGTAAAACAGAAGTATTTTTTTTTTCAATGTTTCATATTTTTTTCTATCTTTTGAAATATTTATTGTAAAAACTAAAAAAATGCAATGTGACAAAATATTTATTCAATGTTTCAAATTATTTGTTCAATCCTGCAAAAAATTTATTCGATGCAACGATAATAATTGTGTGTAAAACGTAAATTTTCATTCTATCTGCTGAAAATATTTGTTCGAAAAAATTCTGGGTAAATTGCTATTTTGCGGACATCCCTATTCTGCGGTCATGCGGCAAAATTTTATTACCTCATTGATAAAACAATTACATGTATTTTATGCTTCTCACTAATTTAATCAGTGAAAAACGCTAGAGGGTATAGATATAGTCGATAACAGAAATATACCGAACAACAGCTTCACCTAGTGGGCAATATACTCCCGAAAGGTTATTTTAGAGGAGGGAAGCAAAAAAGAAGAAGACACGTATTTACAGATTTTTTGGCGGGACATGCGAGGGATTGGGAGGGGAGGGGGAGATGGATGTGTGTGTGTGTGTGTGTGTGTGTGTGTGTGTGTGCGTGTGTGTGTGTGCGCGCACGGTGCAAGTGACAGGAGACAGTTTACTAAAGAGCTAGAAACTAAATATAAAAAATGCAGGGTGCGGGAGTGTTTGTGGTTTGGATGTGACATAATACTAAAGGGCAAGAAGTTAAATGAAAAGGGCGTGGGACGGGGAAGAGAAAAAATAATTGGCGGGGCGTGAGGTTGGTGGGGCAGGGGGTGATGGTATAATGTAGATGGGGATGGGGTGTAAATGAAAATAAAGATTTTTTTGTGAGCCGGGGGATGTATATGCTCTGGACATAAACTAAGATAGGGAGATTTGACCTTGCTGTGACCTTTGACCGTTTACCCTGGTTTCAGCACTCTGCACATTGTCTCATCACCTAATACCTATACCCCAAGTTTGACGTCGATACCTTGAATGGTTAAAAAGTTTTTTTTTCGGACATGGAATTAAACTAACAAATTTCATCTTTGAGCTCAATTTGTGACCTTGACCATTGATCTTCAGAGCCGGTTTAAGTGCTCTGTATATTGTCTCATCGCCATCTAAGAACATGCCAAATTTGAAGTCAATACCTTGCATGGTTATTTAGCTATGCTCCGGACACGAAATATGATGGTTGGTTTTGACCTTTTTGCTCAGTTTGTGACCTTGACCTTTCACCTAAAGAGCCGATTTTAGTGCATTGTCTCATCACCATCTACCTTTATGCCAAGTTTAAAGTCAGTGGTTATAAAGTTATGCTTCGGACACGAATTTGACGGACGGACAGATAGACGGACGAGTAGACGGACGCACGGACCAGCACATAGGCTAATACGTCCGTCTTTTCCAAAACGGTCATATTAATAAAATGTGCCGCAGATTTTCGCAGATTGGCCGCAATATAGCAATTTACCCAGAATTCTTTCGAACAAATATTTTAAGCAGATAAATATTTACGTTTTACACAAAATTATTACAGTTGCATCGAACAAAAAAAGTTGTAGGATTGAATAAAAATATTAAATTTTAGAATAAATATTTTGTGATATACAACAAATATTTTATTTTGCAAAAAATATTTTGTAGGATCGAATAAATAAATTGAAAACATTGAATAAATATTCTGTAGCATTGCAGATTTTTTTAGTTTTATAAATATTATTTCAACACATAGTAAAAAAATTATGAAAACATTGAAAACATATTTCTGTTTTACAATAAATATTTTAAGACATTGAATAAATATATAAAGATAGACAATAATTATAGAAGATATAATATTTTTTATATCTTTTATAAATTGAAAACGAGTGTCAATTTATTTGAGTTTCCATGTGCTTGGTGCTAGATTTTAGTTATACATTTTGGTATATAAAATTATTATGTTTATTTCAGAGAACGACCATAAAGATGTTATAATTATATCATCGACTGTTGGAACCATAACGTTGTTTTGTATAGTACTTTTCGTTATAGTGAGGTATATGGCGTTTTATACATTTTGTTTTGTCACAGTAATATATATAAGTGTATCATCATGGCTACAACATTGAAAATTATGGGATATATAGTGTGTTACCCCAGTCCTAGTGTGCGCGCGTCCGTCCGTGCGTCCATGAATGCACAAAATCATGTCTGGTCTATAATTTTTTGTGCTATGTCGGATTTTAAAACAGCTTGGCACAAATGATCACAATAATGTCAGTTTACTTTTCCGCTCTCTAACAACTTGGCACAAATGATCACCCATAACATGGCGGCATGTTGCGTATAACGCACATATCCTTACCTTAAAGGCCAAGAACACACTCAAATATTTAAGGTAATTTTTCCTGTCCGCTCTATAACTTTTTTACGCATTCGTGGATATTCAAATAACTTGGCACAAACATTCACCAAAACATGACAACATGACGCTTTCAAGTCACATACCCCTACCATTTAGGTCAAGGTCACAGTTTCAGGTCTTTTTTTACGTAACTTTTCTTGTCCAATCTATAACTTTTGTATGAATGGATATATATTCAAGTACGTCCGCACAAACATTAACTCTAACTAGATAATTTGATGCATGCAAGACGTACACCTTGGCTAAACGGTCAAGGTTACGCTTAGATGTCATAGCTTCCTTTTTTATCCAGTCTGTAACTTCTGTATATTTGTATGCATAGATGAATATTCAAATACCTTTGCACAAGCATTCACCATAATAAGACAATGTGTGAAGTCTAACACTTAGAACCCTAGCTCAGATGTTAAGGTCACACTTAGAGGGCAAAGATTTATTTTTTGTCATCTAGCCTATAACTTGTATATACATAGAAAATATTCAAATAACTTAGAATAAAACATTCCTCATACAAAGGGATACACATTAAATCATTTAATTATGAAATAAATATGAACGATAATTTGACTTTTTCAATCCGTAAGTTCAGCATACGTGTTCTATTGTCAAAATTCCATTACAGGACTCACGCTTTTGTCTTCATACATAATATAATAGGAGCACCCTTGTCTTATGGACACATTTCTAGTTAACACTGCATTGTCTATCATGATTAAAGTGCAAGTTAATACACTGGTTTAAACTTTAAGCTAGCTCTTAATTCCTTGCATGGAGATAGACCTTTCTAGAGCAGTGACCTTATTTCCAACCAAATACTTGTTTACATAGCGTCATGGGTAATTGTGAAAAATCTGATTATTTTGACATTAAAATATTTGTTGTTTTTTTAATTCACTGTATTGGTGAATTTTGTAAAAGAACCAGGACCGGTATACCTTTCCGTAAGCAATAGGTGATGTTTTTATAGCTGCACCACATTTCTATTTGAATTTTTGGGCTCGTTTTCATTTTGAGGAAACTTAAAAGATGTTATCACGCTAAGTAACGCCAAATACTGAAGAAGAGATGCTTAAAATAGCCTTGGGTGAGTTTTTGTTGGTTGACAATAGGGGTTGTTTCTAACTTCATATACATCTTTAATACAGATGGTGGCTGAATGAGAAAGAGCTACAAAGTATGTCCTGGAAAATAAACTACAACGATCTGGACTTTGATTTCGACTTGCCCCAGTACAGTACACAAACATCAATTGTAAAGTATACTTCCAAGTGTTTCTGTTTTACATGGGATGTTCGTAAAGTAATTAACTCGGTCTGTATTTGCAAACCATGCCCAAACAAAGCGTCTGTGCCAAAATCAGCTAGCAAAACTATCTTTTGTTGCTAATGGACAGTGCCCTAAAAACTTACGTAACAAAATTATTTATTAATTGATTCCGTTCAAATTTGTACTGATTAAAAACGCTGATCTTTACAATTCTGTTCCATTCCTTTAACTTAAAAGATTAATAATTGAACAAATGCGGAGACTGGTTGCCTCTCTTTTCCAACATCCCTCGTGCTAACATAGTGACTTTTAAATAACGTATACCTTAAGAAGAGTATCGAAGTAAGAGCAAACAACAATTATGTTATTATCAGTCGTAGAATAGCTTACCAAATGGTTGTTGGTGAAAGACAGGACGTAAAACTACAGAACTATTTTTCTAAAAGAATATATCACTTCCGAACGTAAAAAAAATATGGTTAATCGTACAGTTGGAATCACCACTGAAGAGAGACTACTCCGCAAATACTTCAACATCCGCAAGGATATAAAAAGTGTTCTTTATTTGTAATGTTTTCAATATAGACTGGCATGTCCTACGGGTCCTTTGAACTAACTCATAGTGACGTATTTTATATTTAAAGAATCGATCGAGAATAACCATTAAAAAGCATCGGTACATAAAGGGAGACGACAGCACTGTGAACAGTTTTAGAAAGATCAGTGACGCTAGCTCACCGGCTGTTAATGGATCTAAGAAAAGGAAAGTATCAACTAGTCCAGTATACAAATATAGAAGAAGGAGCGAAACAAACAGTCCTATTGGGAGAATTGTTAAGAAGAGCGTACCGCGTAAAATACGCAGTGGCGTTTCGACGGTAGATGATTCATTCCGGCGGGGTGGTCAGTTTTATACGACAGTTGCAACCTATAAAGAAGAACTCGTTGCTGTGAAAATGTGTACAAAGAAAGAAATAAACATGGATAGAACATTTTTGCTGCAAGTCAGAAATGTAAGCATCATACGACCATATTCATATTAAAACAGTTACTGTTATGGTTTGGTTTTAGTTTCGGTAGTTATTATCGCGACCTTGTCATGATCATTCAAAGCATTGTATTCTGAAGGGAATATGATTTTTATGTTTAATGTCTTATGTCTGCATAAATGAAATTGAAGTATTTAGCAGTTTTTTTGAATGTGTAATTTTACAGAAAAATAGTCCTATAGCATCAAACAAGTATTTATATATTTATTTTGATGTGTATTTTCATAGAAAAATTGTCTTATGCTTGTGCAGAAAATAAACAGTAGTATTTTTTTAAAGGTTTGAATGTTTATTTTCACAGAAAGGTTGTCTTATGACTGTGCATAAATTTGAAGTAATTATCGTCTTTTTTGATGTGCACTTTACAGACAAATTGTCTTATGCCTATGTAGAACATTGAAGTATTCATCACTTATTTAATATGTATTTTCACAGCTTAGAGATCTTCAGCATGCTAACTTGACGAAGTTCATTGGAGTTTGTACTGCACCAGAAACAGTTTGTATTGTGAGGGAATATTGTCCAAAAGGCAGCTTACAGGTACAATATGCCAGGTTGATTTAACCCTTACCCTGCTAAATTTCTATAATGAACTCGACCGTCTTCCAATTTTGACAGTTCCATTCACTGTTAAAAGGGGTGTGTACCAAAAATATACTGGCTGAATGGCGGACAGTGCAGATCATGATCAGACTGCACGGATGTGCGGGCTGATCATGATCTACACTGGTCGCAAAGGCAGAACCAGTCATGTCCAGCATGGTAAGGGTTAAATCACTAAACATTAAGGAAGTTTTATACATTTTGTTTTACTTTTTACTTCATGAACAGCCCCTATAGACAATGACACCCTTGATTACGGTGGCATTATCTTTCTGTGCAACAGTCATAATTGTAATATGTTGTTAATGAGTAAAATACATTTTTACCAAGTTTCAAATTATGTATATGCCTTAGATCATAATGGAATACAAACACTCACTTAAGGCAAAGACAGACATATTATGTTTAACTTTAATTAAAAAATTTAATATTATCATTTGTATATTCTCTTACTTTAAAGCATTTTTAACATATTTTTCTATGTTATAAATAATTATATCCCCAGATGTGTATTCTTTCGCACGTTATCAGTCGGTTGGTCTGTCTGTTCGTCGGCAGACCATTTGGTTTTAACCCTTATTATGCTGGAAACGATTTATTCTAACCCGCCCGCTTAGCTCAGTAGAGAGAGCGTTGGTCTACGGGTCGCGAGTTCGATCCCCGGACAGGGCGTATGTTCTCCGTGACGATTTGATAAAAGACATTGTGTCTGAAATCATTCGTCCTCCACCTCTGATAATTCATGTGGGGAAGTTGGCAGTTACTTGCTGAGAACAGGTTTGTACCGGTACAGAATCCAGAAACATTGGTTAGGTTAACTGCCCGCCGTTACATGACTGAAATACTGTTGAAAAACGGCGTTAAACCCAAAACAAACAAACAAACGATTTATTCTGCCTTTGCGACCAGTGCAGATCATGATCAACACTGTTCGCCATTCAGTCAGTATCTTTTAGGTTTGCACCCCTTTTAACAGTTAATGCTACTGTCCAAATTGAAAGATGGACAAGTTCATTATAGAAATTTAGTAGGGTAAGGGAATGTTTGGTTGTACAATTTTCAAACTTAATGACAGAATGATTGCAGTGCCTAAAGTCTGTTCCATTCCAAAGGTTTACCCCAACTTCGGTGTCATATGACAAAACTACGACACTTATCGGCAAAGTAAACATGGTTTCATAAACTAAAAAAAAATCCACCCTCGAGAATTTTAACGATTTTTTTTCTGCTTTGCCAATTATCCAAATAAACGGCAAATTTATATTTTCAACGGCAGTCTCCCATTGTAATTTCTTGTCGCCATTGGAGTTTGCTCTCTAAATTTGAAGAATAACGGGAACTTTCACGTGAATTTTATCGGGAGCTGCTCAAAATTCACTTCGTTTATTGTCCGTAAGTATTGACCTGGCACTCATTAATCTTCGCCAATATTTTCGGGCGTTTTCGTTAATTCACGCAATATTAGTATCATGAAATTATCTACATTACTAAAGTAACATGTAAAGTTTATCGAATACACGGTGGCGTGGAGGTAACGTGTCTGACTTTCACGTTCGTTACCACGAGTTCGAAATCACTTTAAATGTATTGTAATGTTATCGTTTATATTATTTTAAATATCATATTTCATGAATTTTAATTCTTTTCTCTTGTATTTTTTTCTGGAACGCTGGTGACAGGTAATTTGTCTTTTTTATCTAAGATACTTTTAAAACAATTTTATTCCAATTTTTACAACGGGTAAATATGATTACTTTTAATAAAAGAACCATAAATATCACGATACGTTTGATCAAATGAGTAGTATTTAGTTTGCATATAAACTTTGGGGAAAAAAAGATATGGTCAGACGTAGAACTCGAACTTACAATCCTGATATTGGAAAGTAAACGCTTTGTCCGCACAGCTACCTGCACATGTGACAATATAACAGTTAGGAATTATATATGTAATATTTAGTTATATCGCTAGTTATATTCGGACACCGAAAATTAATTTACGGAAAGATACGGAATATTCATGAGTGCCAGGTCAATACTTACGGACAATACATGAGTGAATGCATGAGTGAGCTGCAATTTTGTATTTAAAAATAAACAACAACAGTGAGCACGTTATTTAACAATAAGTGTATTTGACTCACTTTTAACCCGTCGAAGTTGTAATCACTCCAAAGTCTGTTCCATCTATTACGTTTCTGAGTTATCAGTGTCGGTAAAGTCGTCTGAAAATAGTCATTGCTCGATAACAAAAGAACGATTCGGTCAATTTTGAAACGGACCTGTATACGCCACTCATGTCATTCAAAACGATAACTATCGTCACGTGGACATTTATCTATTTGCCATTAATGTTTTATTTCTGATGCGGTATAGGATATTTATAAAATGAAATGCTCATTTTACTTTTTTTTTCTTTACATAAATAGGATGTGATTGAAAACAACGATATCCGGCTCGACACCATGTTTAGACTTTCGCTGGCTGCGGATATTTGTCAGGTATGTTCCATGTAGTAGGTCGTGTTCATTTGTTCTAGGTTAGTTTAGCTTGATTGTGATTACAGCTTTAGATCTGTCTGAGTCCCTTTTCAGAGAAAAACAGGAGCTGTTGTCATTTAAGGAGTTGTCCAATTTTGGTTAAAACACAGGATTTCCCGGCTGAGTGGGCGACACCTTAAAACACTTCGCATGACATGATGTTGAAGTTATTTCCATAGATTCTGAAGACGAATTGTGTCATGAATGCAGAATAAGAATTATAGTGACAAAATACCTTCTATATTTCATTCTGTATATAAGTACAAACTGTAAACTTTTGTATTTTCGAATCTATAAAATCTGAAAATCGGAAAAAATCTCCTAGCATTTTTGCAGTAATTTGACGCATTTCATGTGCGTATTAATTCTCTTCATTGTCTGTATATATATTTCAGGGACTGGATTATCTACATAAAAGTTCCATCAAAGTCCACGGAAATCTTAGAAGTGCAAATTGTGTTATTGACAGTCGTTGGGTGTGTAAACTGACAGACTTTGGTATTGAAAAGTTCAGAGCTATCCAAAACTCGGAGGAAATGATGGGCGAATATAACTTTTATTCCAGTATGATTCTTAATATTCATTTCAAAATTTCTATATTTTAGATAATAACATGTGAAACATGACAGCAAGAAAAAATCTGCAAGTCAATGCTAACTTTGCTTTACACTGATGCATGCAACCTCTTGCTTAACGTACAGTTATGATTAAAGCATTATGCGTTTGGAATTTCGTCGTAATATCCGAAATTGCGAAAGAACTAAATCCTGTTATAGTTTGTCTCTTTGCGTCATATCAACTAATCTTGTGCTTACAATTTCAGGATTATACTGGACGGCTCCAGAAATATTGCGCAAGCTTTTGAAGAATGAAAGCTGCGAGTGTACCCATCAGTCTGATATCTACTCACTCGGGGTGATTTTCAAGGAGCTAGTCAGTAACTCTCAGCCATACAGTGCCGAATCACATCTCAAACCAAAAGGTTTGACTGAATACTTTCGTCTGAATGATCTCGATAATGAAAATTTTGATGTTGATGTGTTATATATTATACTTTGAAAATAGAATGTACGTTGACACACTTGTATCCATGCTATTCTGATCCGTTTTACTTCTCATGTGTTATCGGTTCTAATGCTGACTGGTAAAATAATGTACCAATACTGGATAAATTACAGTTGAAAACCCACAAAATATTAATTTTCTTGTTATGATATGTGTCTGTAAGTTTTATGTATGTGTTCCATAATCTAACAAAATTACCAAGTGTAGCAAATTTAAGTTGTAAATACTCTACTGTCAATGTAGAACATCATTTACCGGATATAAAACAAATCCATCGTCTGACGTGTTGAAACCCACACAGATTTTTAATACTTTCTTCAGAAATTGTTACAAAAGTTGCCTTTCCTGAAGGCGGAGAAGACATATTTCGGCCTTTTATTAACAGTGCCGACCTGAGCTCTGAAATACAGCAGTCTAATATCGAATACCTGGTGCAGAGGTGTTGGCTTGAAGACCCAGATGCTAGACCAAATATAAAAACGGTCATAAGAATGCTTAACAAGATCAATCCGTTCAAGTAAGTGATTTGAGATATCAAAATTAGAAAAAAAAGAAAAGAAAATGATTGAAATTTGAAATAAAATTACATTTAACTGAGTTCAGCTCTATAGAATAATATTGGTTAAAGGTCGTTTTTAGAGAATAAAGTAAAAACTCATTTACATTAATCCGGTTTATATGCAGAAGCACTTTGATTATTCTTTTATCTTTGTGCTAGTGGAGTTTGAGAGAGTTTAGAGCATTAGCAGTTTGACGATATTTTTTTTTTTACTTAAAACTGAAATGCAGATAGTTTTGATTGTATCTGACTTAAACGGACTTTTATACATCATGGTTACAGCATCTCTCGTGTTTTTATAACACAAGTTGTGGATCAAACAGACAAGTTCCTATATAACTCAAAATAAATTAAAAACTTCTTATCCTACTTCCCGTAAGTTGAGTTGTATTTGATAACCTTGAACGAGAATGTCCATTTTTCCGCCTTATGTGTAGGGTGTTCTGGTGACATAGTAATTGATGAAACGATAAAAAGTAAGGTATTTTTGGAACAAAGATTCCACAATTTGGGCAAAAATTAAAAACAGTTGTTTTTATTTTTTGCAGATTGCAATGTTTTATATAACATAAATTACATATTTTGGTTCCATGTCATAAAATCTGTCTTCAACACGTTATTATTGATCTTCTCAATAGCAGTCTGATGATTGCTGTGGAAAACCTATAATAATTTTGAGCCGCACCATGAGAACACCAACATAGTGCATTTGCGACCAGCATGGATCCAGATCAGACTGTGTGGATACGCAGTCTGTCTGGATCCATGCTGGTCGCCAATGCACTATGTTGGTTTTCTTATGGTGCGGCTCAGTATATCATATGTTCAAACGTTCTTAAACAGCTTCAGTGATGACTATTTTTTACAAGGCATTAAGGTAGTATCAAGTTTTGAATTTCCGGTGAATGATGAAAAACCAAAGAATTAATACTCAGATCTTTCCAAAAACCATTATGTTATGATTCAACCAAATAGTTTCCTATGTCTACCAGAAAGAAACAATTCTTATATCTTATTATTGAGGATTGGTACATTTATTACAAATAATAAACTAAAACAATAGAAATTCTTACGTGATTTCTGTGAGCTCAACAAAGCAATTTAAAGCACAATTATTAATGTGGAATGTAAAGTAAGTTGCACACTACAATGACCTACCAAGATTCTTACAAAAACAATGCGTTTGAAGAATGGAGAGATAAAAATAATTTTGACAACTCGTGAAAACTAATGTCAAATTTTGACTGGTGTTTGATGACTCATGACCTAATTAAAATTTTTTCTATTATTTCTAACTTCCAGGTTGATTTTCTTAAAAAACTGGTCTTCTATATTGTAGCTTACAACTCATAAATTGAAACAATAAAGAATATATTGTTGCCTTACTGTCGTTTTGTCTATCCAAATCATGTAAGAATTCCTATTGTTTTAGTCGTTTTTCACTAATTAGAACAACTAACAATGTTGCAATCATACAAAACACATCCCTTATTTTCACATAAATATTGACGATTTATCTAATGAGCACATTTACTGGAAACACAATTTTAATACCGATTGTGTTTTGCAATAATGCTAAACTATCTCAGCCGTGACGTGTCCTCACAATATTTGAGCCGTGCCATGAGAAAACTAACATAGTGGGTATGCGACCAGCATGGATTCAGACCAGCCTGCGCATCCGCGCAGTCTGGTCAGGCTCCATGCTGTTCGCTTTTAAAGCCTATTGGAATTGGAGAGACTATTAGCGAACAGCATGGATCCTGACCAGACTGCGCGGATGCGCAGGCTGGTCTGGATCCCACTGGCACCAGATCAGAAAGAAAATGCCTCCGTATGTGTTACACCCTACCCCTAGGTATTCTATAAGAACCATGGTCATGAACGGGAAAGTGCACTAACCCGTTTCAATCGTACATTTCTCAACTTAAACGCGCAGTTCGGTGAATGGGTACCTAGTATATTGAACAAGCGATAATTTATCTTCCATCGTGCACCAGTCACATTGTCTCAATATTCCATATTGCTGAGATTATAAACATATTTTATGCTTTCGTCAACGTTACAGAAAAAACTTGCTTGAACTTCCCTAATGAACATCCGGTCTAGAGGTCACGGCAGTGCGCACATGTTTGGCGAAACGTAAACAAACAAAACAGATTTTTCAAAAATCACAATTTTACACTAAAACTCGAAATGATGAATGAAATTCATCTTGTATATGATCTTTAATTTGAAATCGTACATTGGTCTGCATCTGTTCTGTATATTTTATTCATTTTGCACATTTTGCTGCATTTTCACATTTTAGCGAAACACGTGTAGTAAAATGACGATTGACATACATTTTTACAACAGCCAATCAGAATCGTTTTATAATCTAGAACGGAACTTCAACAGGGAAGTTCAAGCAGGTTTTTTGTGTAATGTTGAAATTACTATAAACAACGCGTTGTTTTTCTTAAATAAAATGTATTGAAAAAATGTGACCGGTACACAATGGAAGATAAATTACCACTTGTTTGATATCCACAGTACACATTTACCCCACTGCGTGTTTAAGGTATGAAATGCGCGATTGAAACGGGCTAGTATATTTTTCCGTTCACGACCATGGTTCTTATAGAATACCTAGGGGTAGGGTATAACACGTACGGAGGCATTTTCTTTCTGATCTGGTGCCAGTGCTGGATCCATGCTGGTCGCATACCCACTATGTTGGTTTTCCCATGTCATGGCTCAATTTTCTTTATATATATAACGCAGAAAAATAAGCGTTATAGATAATATACTAGCATTGATGGAGAAGTACACAAATAACCTGGAGGAAGTGGTTGCTGAAAGAACTTCTCAAGTGCAAGAAGAAAAGAAGAAGACAGAAGCTTTGTTATACAGTATCTTACCAAGGTATGTGCGGTCTGATTTTAGACACCTTATTAACCTTTCAATTTATTTTGTCGTCAATTGACTGTAATATTTTTATCTCGTCAAGTTTTCTTCAGAACATTAATATACGGATACCTCTGTTTCAGGAACTACTGCACGTATACAAGGAATCAGTGTTAATAAATTGCAACAAATTAAAACGATTTCAAGGTTGGGGTGACCGCAAATTTATCAATAAGAACAAATGGAATGAAATAAAATAATAAATAAATAAGAAAAAGCACACAGTGACGTTCCATATTGTGTTTAAAACAAATAAAGCCTTCGAAAGGTTTGTCGCCTGTTATGTGACAGTCCAGTGTTCAGATGCGCAGAAAACGAACCACGAGGGCGTTTGCCCACGAGGTTAAACATCAAAGCATCTGAACGATGAACTGATAAAGTACAAGAAGACTGTAATTGTTTCATTCTTAAATGTCCATAGAATATTTTTTTAATATAAAATCATGCTTGGTGTCACGCGACAAATCCACGCTATAATATAATGCTGTCTTAATGTCCGCACGTCGACCGTTGTTTTATCGCAGAATATACAGAGTTAGATCTTCTTCTTTGTTTAACTGGCAAGCAAATCAAGCCATGTTACAATTTAAATTTGATCATCAATTTCATTAAGTACGACTTTTAAACCTCGTGACGTCATCCTTGTTTTACGTATTTGGATTCCATCTCGAAAGACGTAATATTTTTTTTGAATTCAATAAAACAATGTCATTTTCATCAATTTTGCAGCTATTTGCAGAATAGTTGCAATGGAGAAATTGCATTTTATACGCTCATTATGAAAAAAAAAACCGACGTATTATATGATGGCGCGTGCGTCCGTCCGTGTGTCCGTCTGTACGTCATATTTCGTGTCTGTCGCATAGCTCAATAACCAATCAAGGTATTGATTTTAAACTTGACTTATAGGTAGGTGGCCATGAGATCATATGCAGAACGCATGAACCAGGCCTAAAAATCAATGGTCAAGGTCAAATGGATCTCAAAGGTCAAATTTGATACTCATATTTCCTGTCCGAAACACAACTTAACAGTTAAAGGTATTGACATCAATCTTGACATATAGGTACTTGGCGATGAGACAATGTGCAGAGCGCATAGACAAAATCTATAGGTCAAAGGTCAAGGTCACAGCAAGGTCAATCTTTCGGTCATATTATGTGTCAAGAGCATAACTTAAAAAACATTCAAGGTATTGACTTCAAACTTTGGATATAGGTAAGTGGTGGTGAGGCAATGTGCAAAGCCCATGAACTTGGTCGTAAGATCAAAGGTCAAGGTCACCAGCTGAGTTCAAATATTTCCTTTGTATTTTGTTTTCGGAACACAACTTCAAAATTATTCAATGTAGTGACTTTGAACTCGTATTAAAGGTGGTGATGAGTTGATTTGAGGTGTGTCACAATCCACATTACTTCCCTATCCCTAATTGATCGCCCATAATACCCAGCTCCCACCCCAAAAAAACCAATTACTCTTATTTTTAGCGGAGTGCAACACATTCTTGTGCGCTTGGTCGAAGGTCAAGGTTTCAGCAAAGTCAAATCTGTTCATCATATTTAGTTTGCAGAGCATAACTGAATACCCAAAGAAGGTTTTGACCTCAAACTTGGCATTTAGGTTGGTGGAGATGAGATAATATGCCGAGCACTTGGACTTTGTTGTTAGGTCAAAGTTCAAGACCTCAAACTGAGTTCATATTACTCTCCCCGTACACACACTGAAAATCAGTTTAAGATTCTTTTTCCTACGTATGACATCACTACAGCGACATAAAACCCTAGAATCACCAACCCATCACCACATTAAATACACAATCAAAAAACGTTTTCTTTAGATTTAACTTTCTTCAATTCGGGCGTATGCTGTCCCGCTTTTTGTTTGAAAAGCCCGGACACAAATATGACACTGGATTGGATTTCAACATAGCACAATACGGAATTCGGTTTATGCATATAATCGTTTCTACTTGTGCAATACAAGTCATAGTTTTACAGAATTTATATAGATATATATAATTTTTCAGAAAAGTTGCTGATGAACTGAAGGTTGGAAGGACAGTAGAAGCGGAAGCATTTGATATGGTGACAATATATTTTTCTGATATTGTGGAATTCACAAGACTTTGTAGTGAGAGCACACCGTTACAGGTAAGAATTTTGTTTGCATAAATAATTTTGATTTATTGAAGCACAACATCCAGAGGATGATATGTATTAAAGCAGCAATAAAGATTATTTGAGCCGCGTCATGAGAAAACCAACATAGTGCATTAGCGACCAGCATGGATCCAGACCAGACTGCGCATCTGGTCAGGATCCATTCTGTTCGCTAACGGTTTCTCCAATTGAAATAGGGTTTGAAAGCGGACAGTATGGATCAGGATCCATGCTGGTCACAAATGCACTGTGTTGGTTTTCTCATGGTGCGGCTCATTTCATAGTCATACAGACATTAAATTAAACTTCACCCCGTTGACAGAAAATAAGACTTGTACTTGGCCTTTTTACCTAGCATCTCACATAATAAATGAAGGCACATAAACAGAAATAACAAGAAATAATATTTAATACAAGTGTGATATCATCATCGAGTATCATCTTTATTTGCAATTAGTATAGAACATATTCCAATGATTTGTTTTCAGATCGTCGAGTTCTTGAATGCCCTGTATACAATGTTCGACGATATCATAAGTTATTATGATGTTTATAAGGTAAACTAGATTTGATTCTTTTAGATTTATGTTTGGCTATTGGAATTTTCCAATGTTATTCTAACAACAGTAGGTTGTCTTACTGTGTCTGTCTGTTAGTTCTTTTCAACGTTATTGTGACAACATTAGATTGCCTAACATTGCTTGTATGTCGTACTTTTCCATCGTTATTCTAACAAGATAACATTATCTTACAGTGTCTGTCTTATGATATCCTCATCACGTTATCATTATCATCATGCAATTGCCTCACTCTAGAAGAAAAGAGTATACTTGTGTTGTTTTAACAACATTATGTTGTCTTACTTTGTCTGTCTGTCTATACTTTTTCAACGTTTTAGCAACATTTTGGATGTCTTTTTGTGCCTCTCTGTCTAAACGTTCACAACGTTATTTTAACAACATTATATTGTCCAAGAATGACTATAAATCGGTACTTTTGAATTATCCCCCGCCGATGAAATCGGGAGAGGGGTATTGAAATGGCGTTGCCCGTCCGTCACGTCCGTGCGTGCGTGCGTCCGTCCGCAACCATATCTCAGTAACTAGCTGGTAGAATTTCATGAAACTTGAAATAAACATGAACCAACATACTGCGATGATGCCCGTCAAGTTTTTTTTTGATTGGTCAATTTTCCTTAGAGTTATTGCCCTTGATTTAATGAAAAATGCCCAAAAATGTCCGTCCGCAGCTATTTCTCAGTAGATATCATGTAGAATTTCATAAAACTTGAAATAAACATGCACCAATATACTGCGATGATGCCCATCAATTTTGTTTTGATTGGTCAATTTCCCTTGGAGTTATTGCCCTTGATTTAATGAAAAATCCACGTCTGCAGCAATTTCTCAGTAACAAGGTGGTAGAAATTCATGAAACTTGAACTAAATATGAATCAACATACTTCGATGATGCCTGTCATTTTTTTTAATTGGTCAATTTTCCTTAGAGTTATTGCCCTTTAATTGTTTAAAAATCTACAGATTTGTACATAACAAACCAACCAATTGGTAGAATTTCATTAAACGTCTTTCATTCTTTTCCATGAACATTTATTATAAACATGTGAAGCTGTGTACCCACACCTGGTCACCACCTTGCCTTGGTCACACCCCCTCCCCATGCCATCGCCCCCCATCCCCCCAAAAAAGAAGATTATTTTTCATTCCTTTTTTTTTCAAACCTTCCATGAATATTTATCAACATGCAAAGTTGTACCATTTTCCCGAACCCACTCCTCCACCCAGTCATGCCCACCACCCCAAACATGCATCCCCTCGCCCCCCCCCCCGCCATTTTCTTTTTCATTTTTAATTTTCCATCAATATTTATAATCAACATATGATGTTTTGTACCCTCACCCAGTCACCCTTGCTGCACCCCCCGCCCCCCAACCACCACAAAATAGCATTCATTTTCTGTTAAATTGATTTTGACTAATGAAATTATTTGCCTCTTATTAACATCCTTAATTTTTTGCTGGATATACTGTTTTCCCGTTCCTCACCACAAACCCTTTCGGCGGGGGATATCAATTAATTGAATTTGCTTTTTATAATTGTTATTTTAACAACGTTGGGTTGTCTCATTGTTCAAGTCTTTTGGTACTTTTAGGATGTCATTTTAACAACTTTAAATTGCCTTTAACAATGTTTAACGACAATATCTGAGTAACATCAGGTTGCCTGTATGTCGGTATTTTTACAAAGTTTTTAAAACAACGTTAAATTGCTTTACGGTATCAGGCTTCAGTTATGTGCACCATTATTAGATTGCTCAAAATTTGGAGGCGAACATTTCGCTTTAATTTGTCCCAACACCATTTTCGTATCATTTCTTCGTTTTTAAATACTTTTATAATTTATGATAGAACAAATTGTTTCTTTTCGCAGTTTACCTTCAAGTAATGTTCAGTACATGTCGTTTGATGCAGTCCCCTAAGTATTTAGAACAATGTTCAAGATTTATCATTTTCCTCAAGGTGGAAACTATTGGTGATTCGTACATGGTAGCTAGCGGACTTCCGGAAAGGAACGGCAGCCAACAGGTTCGAGAGATAGCAGAAATGGCTTTAAACATTCTCCAGAGTGTCATATCATTCAAAATACCTCACAGGCCTGATAAGCAGCTTAAAATCCGCATCGGTTAGTAGTTCCTTCTGATAATGAAATCTCCATGTATTATACGTAATCATGGGCCTTTTTCACAAAATTTGCTAATTGTCCTTAGTTCTTTCCTTGGTATTGATTTTTTGCATTTGGTTTGTTCGTATATGCTCTCTAAATATTGTCGGTGGCTCAATTTTTTTAACAGAAACATTATATTTTAAACAATGTTCCTTTTCCTTTGTGTTAGATAAATCTCCCAGAAGTGAAATAATGCTCACTGGATAGTACTTATTGGACAATAAATAGTTCACTCTTAAGAAAGTCCCTGAGTGGTTTAGGTCGCTGACTACGAATCGCTTGCCCCTCGACGCCGCGGGTTCGAAACTTGGCTTTATTTGTAGATTTATTTCATGTAGGGAAGCCATCCTCTGACTTACGGAAAGTCGGTGGTTCTATCATGTGTCTGAAACAAGGCACGAAGGGGCATCAGGGTGTATTCCTCTATGAAAAGCCGGAAAGTCGCCATATGACAATAGTATCAGTGTGACATTAAACCCAAACAAAAGCAATACAAGTATTTGTATATTCATTTAATTAATAAAGAACCTATCCGTTTCGTATGGCTAATATTCGTGCAATGCCATACTTTTATGGCAGCATATTTAATAGATTTATCTTTTATTAATATTAAAGCAGTTAATGTTAGTTATCAGTAAATTGAATTTTAATGGGTATGAAGAATTTCGTCGGTTTATATATAAATATATACACGTGTGTGTCCTAGGATTACATACTGGACCAGTTGTAGCGGGAGTGGTCGGGCTTATCATGCCTAGGTATTGTCTATTTGGAGACACGGTAAACACCGCATCTAGGATGGAGTCCACGGGAGAACGTAAGTATTGCTCCTGTCGTGCATAAATGAGCAAATAAAAGTATCGCTCACCCAATACTCAACCGTGCCATGAGAAAACCAACATAGTGACTTTGCGACCAGCATGGATCCAGACCAGCCTGCGCATCTGCGCAGTCTGGTCAGGATCCATGCTGTTCGCTAACAGTTTCTCTAATTGCAATAGACTTTGAAAGAGAACAGTATGGATCCTGACCAGACTGCGCGGATGCGCAGGCTGGTCTGGATCCATGCTGGTCGCTAAACCACTATGTTGGTTTTCTCATATCGCGGCTCATTTCATGAGTTCAATTTTAGTTCATTTCTTAAATGATTCAAATACACGCCTTTCCCTTGAATGTCTAAGCTCAGATTCTAATGCAAATATTTTGATGAAACTTTGCAGAAATGTTACAAATATCACTTTAAGAGATCAGCCAAACTGTTACAATGGTGTTAGAGCAAACAGAAATAAAACAATTGCAACATGAAAATTTGCGTTTGATAGTCTTAGTCAAGATTTGGAATAGAAGTTTGATAATCTGAAATTAAAGAGGAAATCAATCTTTTACAGCCTTGAAAATCCACATCAGTCCGTATACAAAAGTTGTGCTAGAAGCTTTTCCGAACTTTATTGTGGAGGAAAGAGGCCTCATTGCTGTGAAGGTATGTTAAGGTCACTAAATGAGCCGTGCCATGACAAAACCAACATAGTGGGTTTGCGACCAGCATGGATCCAGACCAGCCTGCGCATCCGCGCAGTCTGGTCAGGATCCATGCTGTTCGCTAACAGTTTCTCCAATTCCAATAGGCTTTAAAAGCGAACAGCATGGAGCCTGACCAGACTGCGCGGATGCGCAGGCTGGTCTGGATCCATGCTGGTCGCAAAGCCACTATGTTGGTTTTCCCATGGCACGGCTCAAATGATAAGTGTCTGTATTTCCTTAACTGTATGTACCTTTGACTGTTTGTACATCGGGTGTATAGCAGTATCTGGTAAATTGCGATATGAATTTACCGGACGCTGTTCATGGAAATGGATGATTTGTTGCGCAGAACGGGTAAAATAGATAAAGTATGGTTTAACCATTGACAAGACTTGATATTTTTTGTTTGTGTTACATTTAGGATCAACAAAGTTTCATATAGTTTGTATTTCTGTGCAAATGTGGCATCTGCTATTCATTCTGTAAAGATAGTTCGGATTAACCCGTACACCGCTAAATTTCTATAATGAACTTGTCCATCTTTCAGTTTGGACACTACCATTAAGTGTTAAACGGGGAACATAAGAATCACATAATTGCATAAAATAATAAAAACAAAATTCTGTTCTTTTCAACTAGGGAAAAGGCACAATGCACACATATTGGCTGACTGGCACACACACTGGCGTTAGTCAGTCATCAACACCACAATTAAACCATTTAATCGACCCCGGCTACCGCGACGTAAGGCGTTATAGCGAACCACTTTATCACGAGACTAGCCATCAAATAACTGTGCTGGGGAACGAGGAGAAAGCAAACATCGACGAAAAATTTCAAGAAATGCAGAATGAATTATCATATGCTCAGGCGGTTAATGGTTCTCACAAATATGCTCTAAAAGCTGTAGATGAAATTGAAAGGAAAATCAGTGTTGCTGATTCGGGTATCAGTATGGATAAAGGGCTAGATGAAAGATTAGAATACGCTTCTTCGACCACAGAGAGGGGAGAAAGAAATTATTCCCCCTTGATATCTTTGAAGGCAAAATCTTTACCACATTTAAATGGTAAGTCGGGCATAAAAGTTTTAGAAAAATTCGGTCCTGAAAAATGCATAGAGAACATGCAATATCCTGTGACAGTTGTAGATTCATACGACCAGCAGGAGACTGAGCAAAGGAGAATTGGCGTAAAATTTTCTGTCGACAGAAACCATCGCAATAGTTTAAATTTAGATAACATAAGTGAACACAGCGAAAATACGAGCATTGTAGACGAGTTAGAAAGGTCGTCTGAAAACAGCAGAAGAAATAGACAACAAATGTCAAACATTATTGAATCTGCCAGACTGTAACATGTACTATCTCGTTGAAATGTTTGTAATATTTCTTGTGTTGATGACACCTGTCAATCCAAAAGGCTAGCTCTGTTTTCTTTCAAACGGAACCATATGTTAATGTCCCTACAGCAATGTTCTGAGGGGTGTTTTCAACAAATATAATACTACTATAGAACCATTAATATTCGTTTGGGACTAACTTTCGTGCATTTCGTGGCTGTGTCAATCTACAAAATGAAATACAAGGGAACAAATAAGATTCTCATTCGTTTTATTTGCAGAAGCTGAATTCTCCAAATTCAAATCGCCACAAAAAGCTGTTTGGCGAAATTCACGAAATTTCTTGCCCACGAAATTACTAGTGAATGATTTCATGATCTTTGTATTTTCAAATTTCTCTATAATAAGGAACAGAAAGACGATGATTTATTTAATCAGAAATACTTTTTTGGATGTTTTACTTTGTTATTTTAGAACTCTTTTGCCATGTCATGAATAAATTTGCGGAATATTTTATATTGAATTGCTGGTAGACTTCAATCTATGAAGGTTGTAAAGTTTCTTCATTTGTTCGTGTTGTTTGATTTTAAAGTCATTTGCTCTCATAATGGTTAAATATTCTTAAAATCTATAATTACATATAGTTTGATATACAATATGACATGACGTGGAGAATAATAAAATAAGACACAACAGATTTTAAGTACAGTCACACTTGCTCCAGATACATCGTCTATCAAGCGTCCACTTGCATTAAGTGACCACTTTTTAAATTCTGTATAGTGTTGTTAAAGAACTTATAATGTCGTATTACAGACCACCTTTTTGTACTCCCTAAGGAGGTTTATGAATGCAAGTTGTACTGTATTTACAAAAAACTATTTCGAATGTTAATACTGTTTATCATTTTTTTTTTGATTTTATCTGAATTTAAAGCATTTTTCTCTAAACCAGATTGTGAGGAACATCGAATAATGTGATGAGGATTACATAGAAATATTTCCTTTGGGGAAAAGTAAACGCAACAGAAGTGAAAAAAGGAAACTAATGGTATTATTTATGATGATACGGAAAATACCATTGATAACGTGTTTAACCTTTCGAACGGGTTACATGTCCTGTCTTTAATTGACCCAAAACCTAGTGATACACAACGAAGCTGTTAAATAACAATAGAGAAATACCAAAATTATGTAATTTGCTTTATTTCATCCTGCGACATCAAATATATGATGAAATTAATAAAATGCTAATAAATCTATACCAGAATCTGCTATTACTGTATACTTTTACTAGAAGTTCAGATAATTTTGCCCGTTTGGGTAATTTTATTTCTACTATGTAGAATTTGATCCTCATGTTTCAAAACTTCAGAATATACTTAGAAAATTCGGCGGGTCGTACGCTTGGCCTTTTTTTTTGCTAGACTGATCTGAATATTGTAGACCTAAAACAAGTTTTCCTTCAAGGCCTGTGCCTTTGTTCAATGACAAAAATGTATCTACAATGTAGATTTTAATTAAACTTTCCACAGTCGTAAATGAGCATATGATCTATAATATGATGAAATAAACTGTATAGGTCCACTTGTTTGTGTTTGACTTTGCTCATGAGTACGGAGATCCACACATTATCCGATATATTATCAGTGTTCCGCTGATTGTAAGATTTATTTAGAGTTATTCATCGTGCAAACGTTTAAATATCATGTTTTATCTTAAGAGAAATAGTGCACGGCTACTAATGCTTAGCTCCACAACCAAAAGGTGGCGATAAGGAAAGG
Organism: Mercenaria mercenaria; assembly: GCF_021730395.1. Lineage (NCBI taxonomy): Eukaryota > Metazoa > Mollusca > Bivalvia > Venerida > Veneridae > Mercenaria > Mercenaria mercenaria. The sequence continues at coordinate 39,621,189 of NC_069377.1, read as the reverse complement.
AGCTGCCAAGATTTCCGATGTGCACTATTGTAAAGGTTTACAAGCTGTCTTATATTTTAATTGATATATAACTTATTTCGAAAATCGGAGAATGTAGTCCCGTGTAAAAACATTTTTTACTACAGATTGACTGTTATTTCATTACAATATTATGTCAATTGTAGTGTCAAGAGATGTTCTCTGCATATTCTGATATCTTACATTTCGAAGCATACACGCCTTATAAGAACATAATCGCGGATGCAAATAATCAAAATGTGTATGATACTTTCTCTTGAATGAAACATTCCTTAAAAGAAATATGTCAGTATTTCTAAAATTGGTTGAGTTATCATACTTAGTGATGGCTCTGCTTAAATGTTCTTACACACGAAATTACAGTCTCTGAATTTCGAAATAAGGTCTATCAATGAAAAAAGATGAAATAAAACGTACATTTTACTCACCTGTATATATATTGAAACTTGTGTTAGCTGCATATCAACACTTTTTGGTGGTGGAGCTAGTGTTTAATAGCCGTGTAGTCACGTTGCCGTTTTAATAAAATTACTCGCTGGTTGCCATTTATTCATTAAACGATTTTTATTTTCTAGTACCGAATCCAGGCTATTTTCTACATTATCCGGATAACTTCCGACTTATCAAACATGCGTAATTACCGTAAGATATTTTTACCAACATACCGAAAGCTTTTGAAGTGATGAGATGGCTTTCCAGTTTTTATCGTCACGGAAGCTCATTGTATTCTACTGATTTTTATTTCATGATTTGCAGTCACCCGGACAGAAGACAATATTTTGAAAGAAAGCCAGATAAAGAGTTAATACGAATGAAAATAGTTCTGCGCATAGTTAACACCGAACCCATCCGTCAAAGGTCAGGTTGTAGCCCATTTTCAGCCGGCAAAAGCAGTAGTCCTTTTAGATGTTTTTTTTTATTCTAATTAAGAAATAATTGCGTTTTATATACGATTGTCACAAAACAAATATTTCACTTCACAAAATAAACATTTCACTTCACAAAATAAACATTTCACTTATTGGATATTTTGTATAAAAACCCTATAACATAAAAGCCAACTGAAAATATGAAGACTATTAATATAACTTTTAACTGTTCTGTTTGTTTCTTCTCAGTGTTCTTTTCATACAATATAAAAATAAATAAATAATACTTTTTGTATGCATACACTATAATACCTAATATTCGAAATTAAATTTGGAAGTGACATTTTTTTTTCATTTTGAAAAAATCATCAAGCAGTGAAATATGCTTCAGGGCCTTTACACTTGATTTCATTGATACCATTATTAATTCAAGAATTTCCATTCTTTAGCTGCATATGCATCAGGCTTGCAGAAGAGGCGTGAAAATATTTGGGGGCCAGTTTGATCTTTTTGTTTAATTTCGTAAGTGAATAAAGCTATAACGTTTTTAAAATTGACATATCTATAAGAATCTTATCATTTTTCTTTAAGTCTGGGCCAGATCCCTTGAAAACTGCTAGAGTAATTTATATTCAGCCAAAGCTTATAACAGTATTAGGCACCATACAGCAATCTGTAAAATTTCAAAGGATCTAAAATCTTAGAAGGTACATTCGTGTCTATTTAACTTCATGTAAATTTATTTCTGTAAGTTTGAGCCAGATCCTTTGAAAATTTAAGGAGTAGGTATCCGAACAAAACTTGTGGTATTACTGCGCAATATACGACGCGAAAATACGATGCGAAGGTATCAATATTGCACAGTTGTAGCGTGTGGGCGATATGATGGAAGTACAATAGTGCACTGTTAAACTCGCACTTTCGTATTTGCAGTATCGTAATTTCGCCCTTAGGCCGAGGAGGTTATATTATGATAATACGTTGTGAAAAACACGATTTAAATTCTCGTATTTTCGCATGATATTATCGCACTGTGATTCTTGCCGATCTACTAGGCAAAAGGGTCTAACGGAACACCGTAGTTTTGTACTTTTTTAAACTGTTTGAAAAAAAAACCCTGAACTACAGTGCTCCTAAAGTAAAAGTACGTCAGCTCAGGTTTTAAGGTGGTCTCGGAAAATTGCTAAAGACTGTTACTCTTTCATTTTCTAAACTAAAAAAAATCTTAGGTGTTGAAAACTCCGTTCAGCACTATATTCAAGGAGTAACAGTTTTATAGTTCCCAGATGGTTTTAAGAAAAGTTTTAATTAAGGAACATATTACAGTTTTACACCTGGCACACTGAATAACAAGGGAAGCACCTGGAGCGTCTCTTGTATCTTGCACTATCCTCCCAATAAAATTAAAACGCATAAGGGCTACAGAGTCACGCATGGACGGACGGACGGACAGACGGGTGGACACACGCACGCACACGAACACCAACAAGCAGTGTTACTCGCTATGTTGTAAAATTTAGTTTTACTACAGCATTACTACGTCAAAATTTCTATCTGTTTAATTTGTTCTTTTCTTCATATTTTCCCAATAATTTGTAATCGTTATGAAAAAGGCGTATCTATACAATGGATGCAGATACCAGATAAAATTCAAACAAAATATTTTTTTTCTAATAAACGAGGATTTATAAATTGACGTCCTTATATTTCTGTTTTACAGAAAGATATTCGTTATTAGAACGGTGCGCGAGATATCTATAACAGGAATGTAAAATTTTAGACAGTTGTATTATTAAAGTCCAATTGAATTAACCCTTTTGCGTATCATTATCTGTATAACTTTACATGGCGCGACTGAAAATCGTTCTTCCCTTTTTGAAGTAAACCTTTTAAGCTTTGGAATGAAAAAGTCCGAAAAGCAATGGAGAACGAACATTTATTCTCTTGAATAAATGACAACGTTTTGAAAATAAGTAATACTATTCAAATGCAATCTTAGAAGCGACTGCACGTGTGCATTTTAAAAAAAGTACTCAAAGCTAAAATCTGAGTTTACGTTTGTATATATGACTTACATAATTATGTTCAACTTACTATATTTATTTTTTTCATACTGTTATAGGTTAAAGTGTGCACTGTTATTCCCAGTCCGGGTTGTGGTCAATAGGCCAGAAATGGGCATTCTTCTATCGCCCGTGCTATTTCTGTCCGGTCCGCGCCTTTGATTTCGGATTGTCACAGCTTAAGCAAAAATTGAGCTTAAGCAAACAATCGGACAGTAATTTCACCAAATGCATTGGGTTTACAACGGCACATTATGGTCGTTAATAATAAATATGTTTTTTTATACACAGTATACATATAATATGATGTTTTAGTTAATAATTACATGTAATTTTACAAATACTGTTAAATAAAATTGTTATTATAGAGTTTATTGATAAAAGTACGACATAAGTGTTCACGGCAGTGGCAGTTGTCCATTGGATGTTTGTGTGTAAGTCAAGGAAGAATGCCACGAGTTTATTCGTAGATGACTTTGGTATATTTTTTTAAAAATCTGTAATTTTACTAATTTCATAAAAATGTTGGCATTTATTTAAAAGCCGTAATGTAAAGGAACAGAAAAATCATTTTGCGGTCACTTCAGCTATTATGACCTCACGGTCGGACATACCCTTAGATTAATTTAGAGATGCATCATTAACTCTTTAATGACTGTAGCTAATCTCAGGGCAGATAAAGTATTTAAAAGAAGAAGACCTTCGAGCTACATAGACAGAAAAAAGGCATTTGTCGTATTGCGACTAGATCGGGAGTTGAGCTATTGGAACGGCTCGTAGATGTTTTATCTTATTGATAGTTGAATGCTTTAGAAGACGATAGCAAGGAAAGCTGCGTTTGGCCAATTAGGAATGTTCCAGCTTACAGACAGACAAGGTAAGCCAAGGCATATTAGTTTTGTACCTTTATGGTAGCTGATTGCTTTACATGCTAGCATATATGAGCTGAGCATCGTATGATGTTAATTCAAAGACATCGTCTGACGGGAATTTCAAAAGAAAGACCAGATCGACAAGATCAAGCCTATAAGAAGTTAAGATGAACATCATCTGTATGTTATTAGTTTAAAACACGAGTATTTTGCCTCGTCCCTGAAATAATTGAGCTCACAATCTAAATCATTTGAAATTCATTGGTACACGAATCAAGATAAAAGCCAGAACCAGAGCAACCTCTCGTATATGAGAATTATAAGTTTCACAAGGTCAAGGTTCCACTTTTCTCTATTTTAACAAAGGATATTCGATATGGATCGGCAGCTAGTCTTAGAAATAGTACCTTAGTGATTTGACCCATTGCTCATGATATAACAGGCATAGACACTACCATCGGTTGTATAAACAATATCTTGACAGGGGGATTATTTTCAGTTGTTAATTTCAGCAATTTTAAACACTATTTTATCTAACCGTTGTTATATTATCGGAAATTGTTCAGGATATCATAGTGTGCATAACAGCACCAACACACATTTTGTAAATTATATAATTAGAAAAGTATAGTTATACCCTTAAAATCCATCTTAGTTTATGCCTTCCATATCCAGACAACAGGGAGGCGTTGGTAATCTAGCCATATTTTCTCTACAGAAATATTGACGGCCATAAACATTAGATTGAATGGTAACGGCCTTATATGCTAATTTTATTAGTGCATAAACCATTGTGCATTGTCTCGATATGGTTAACTTTTTACTGCCATTTTTGACTATAGGGCGTTATTTTCACAACATAGTCGTAAAGACGCGCAGCTGATGTAACGGCCAGGTTATAAAAAGGATAATAATCAAATATTAGACGTGGTTGTGTTGATTGCATTAGAAACGTCCAGAGGCGGTTTGTAGTATTTGTTGTCTGTTTTAGTATACCTTCCAGTCTGTAATTATTGCTGTTTTCTTCGCACTTTTATCGATAGTTCTCAAAATACTCTCTCAACTGTCAGAGGTTTGGCGTAGATCCCTACTGTATTCTTGAATAATGCAGACTCGACGGGCCCACACTAATCTATATCTGACTGGTAAACTTGAAATTTGGTTTATACTTGTTTTTGGGAGGAGTGAACGTCAAACTGGCATAATTTTAAGTCATAGAGCGACTTTCAGCTTTTGATTCTCGAATAAAAGCTTATCCTGAAGTTTATATTTTTAAAGCGCATTTACATTTATCTCATGTTTGACGTCGTGGGAGTGAAATAAAGCCATTACATAAAATTGAATTTACACAAGTGTAATAAAGCTTTGACTTTGACGTCATTTTAAGTATAGGAGACGTTAGTCGAATTTTCTGGATCTATAATAGGTTAAGAAAAAATATTTCTTTTTTATGTTTCAGCAAGAAAACTTGTGGTAAAAAGAATATTAGATTTGTGTCTTTCGAATTTATTAAACGCTTTTAATAAAGTTGATAAAATTTTACTATTTTATTCAACTCTTTTAATAAATTCATTATGAAAAGAAACTCATGTAATATCCGCTATGTCTTTATAGAATTAGTAGTAGTGTTTCTTTCATTAGTTTCGGGTTATGCCTTTACAGGTCTTGGAATGCCCTGCGAAGTTTTTACGCATATAGTCAGACCATATCTTGCACTTCATACTCTATACATAACTACATTTATTCTAACGTTGTTTCGTTTATGCTGTTGAAAGAGTTATTGCAAGACAAAAGCAACATACCGTTCTATTGGTCAGGCCCATGCCCTGTGTGGCTAAAAATAACTTTATATGAATTTGTTCAAAATGATTCACATAATACTGATGAATTGAATTTTCATTGTGAAATTTCTATTATGTGCGAAAAAACTCATTACTCTTCGGTTCTGAATTTTCATTGCAAAACTCAATATGTTTCTATACAGATATGTAAAACACTCGAGATAATTCATCTCAAGGAGCAATGGTAATTTATCATGAAAGGGAAAACAAATTGTAACGTCAGTTGAGAAGACAGCTTTATAAAGTAGAATGTGAACTATGTCTGGGCATAAATGCATCCATAAAGTGCCAATATACATGCAGATTTCAAGGATGGTTATGAAAGCGGGAAGACTAACACAACATCAACTGGCAAACAATTTCTTTAAGTTTCTTCTTATACAACAAATGGTAGTAGAGGACGACAATGGATGGAATATAGGTTTCGTTTTCTGTTGGCGGGATATATCTATTCAGTAGTATTGTATTTACTATAAATCAATATATGTAAAGGAAGTAATTATTCAAACTTGAGTTCCAGTTGTTAAATCCTCAAACATGTGAAAGAATCATCAAATAATCTTTACCTTAAAATAATTACAGAATGGCAAATTATTTTTAAAATAAACATTTAAATTAGATTTTACCAATGAGGAAAAACACAGTTTTCACATCTTCTTTCTGTTAGGTAATACAAATAAAAAATATTGAGCATTATTATTGCAATGCAATTATTCTGCTATTTAAAGAAGCATTTATAAATAAATATTACTAAACTTTGACAATGACGTCATTGATCTTTAAAATGGCTACCCCAGGAGACGCTTTTTTACACTTTAAATCACTAATGTCATATAACTTTTTCAAGAGGAGGAAGGTTTCAAATAAATTTTGCTCGTAATTAGGTATTCATTTCCTTTGAATGAGACAGATCTTCGTTTAATGGGAAAAGTTGGTGTAAAATTGACTTCACCTGGAGGGGATTACTTTTATTTACACTGTCCCATGTCTTTGGAACATGGTGGGGGTAAGAGTGAGATTGGGTGCGCACCATAAACCGGTTTAAGCTCCCCAGTGGTGTTTTTATGCCACTGACCGTTCCAAGGCAGTGCCCCACTATGTTCCTTTGCTTGTTCGTTTTGTCCTTGTGTGTTGACTTTGTGTGCACGCGTGTGTGTATGCTTATTGTTCGTCTTGTCCTTATGTGTTGGCTCTGAGTGTGTGTGTGTGTGTGTGTGTGTGTGTGTTGTTTGTTTTGTCCTGATGTGTAAGCTTTGTGTGTGTGTGTGTGTGTGGTGCACGCGTTTGCGTGCTGGGGCATCATTTTGAGGAGGCTGCGCTTTTGGTGCGTGGCATTCCCTGTTTGATATTTTTCTTTGTTTTTTGAGGTTCAAAGTGAAAGTGTATTTATGACAGTGATACTTCTTGTGTAATATTTTAAACAAAACTCAGATTTGTTCCGTTAAAACTTCTGATATGATGGACAAATCAGTTGGTCAATAATATTATATATGATTGCACCATTTGATAGAACTTGAAATTGTTGCAGTTTAATTTTCAACCAGTTCTACTTTAGTTTTTGAAATGATGATGTTTGAATAATTTAGCAAATCATCTGATGCAGGTAACAACACCAAGCCAAATTGATTTATTGCCAGTGCTGTTGAGAATTTAAATGTAAACTGCAGAATTAACAGGACGGAGACAAAATCTATATTTAGTGTTCTGACACCGGCACTGCGTTTTATGTTTTAGTTGAGAAGACTCTGGCGTCCTAAACTAATCTGTTTTTTTTTCTTATGATTTTCATTTCTCGAGTTGTAGTGATAAAATGCAGAGATAAAAATGTTAAAGTGTATTTTAAGCATGACACAAAATTTACAATATATGCGAACTTTAGAAGAAGATGGCCAAAATGGCCCTAGGTCGCTCACCTGAGTAACGCACCATAACAGTGTAAAAATGTTTACCTAGTGATTTCATAGAGACCAATATTCTGACCAATTTTCATTTAGATTGGACCAAAAAAAAAACGTGGCCTCTTGAGTGTAGACAAGCATTTTCTTTGATTTGACCTAGTGACCTAGTTTTTACCCACATGACCCAGCTTCGAACTTATCCAAATTTCATGAAACAAACATCCTGACAAAGTTTCGGGAAGATTGGAGCAAAAAATGACCTCTAGAGTGTATACAAGATTTTCCTTTGATTTGACCCAGTGACCTAGTTTTTGACCCCACGTGACCAAGATTGAAATCATTCAAGACTTCATGATAACCATAATTAAAATAACAAAATCTGAAATACTATTGAAAATGACGTTAAACCCAAAACAAACAAACAAAAATAACAAAATCATGACAGGTTTGTTTCGTATTTAGAAAGGGATTGCTCTCATTTGATAGTGTATGTAATGTAATTTAACGTTGAAAATAATTTATGGATGCTCTTGTTTTAATAACTATTCCATTTAATCTTTTACCAATGTATTTACACACACACATATATATACGTATGTATGTGTTCTTTGTCTTTGTAAAGCATTTTTGAACGCACATATTTTGTATGAAAAGAGTGCTATATAAATGTGATATAATAATAATAATAATAATAATAATTCTGACCAAGGTTTATGAAGATAGACTCAAACAGATGCTCCCTAGGGTGTAAACAAGCTTATTCTTTGATTTGACCTGGTGGCCTAATTTTTGATCCCACGTGACCCAGATAAAAATTCATCCCATATTTCATGCAGACAAACATTCTGACCAAGTTTCATGCACATCAAATGAAAAAGAGTGTTAACAAGCTTTTCCTTTGATTTGACCGTGATACCTAGTTTTTGACCCCATACGACCCAGTTTTGAACTCGGCCTAGTAATCATCAAGATAAACATTCTGTCCAAGTTTCATGATGATAGGATCATAAATGTGGCCTTTAGGTTGTAAACAACATTTTCCTTTAATTTGACCGGATGACTTAGTTTTTGACCCGACATGACCCAGTTTCGATCCAGGACTAGAGATCATCAAGATAATCATTCTGTGCAAGTTTGTGTCAAATTAAAGCAAAAATGAAACCTCTATATGGGTGAAAGGGCCGAAATAGAAGAATTTGCCCCTTTCAGGGGCAGTAACCTTAGAATCCATGATGTAATCTAGCCGGTTTTCGAAAGGTACTGAGATCTTAATGTGACTTAAGGATGACTACCCGCAATAGGCCTCAATTTCACCAAAACTGTACATAATGTAAGCTTTGAAAAAATCAAATGATAGAAATAAGATGCATAATGACAAGTTATATAGTGACAGAAGCTCAAATTTTTCCTTTAGATTATCTCCCTTGATAATTTTGTTTTTTCATGAGTTATCTCCCCTGAAAACTAGAAAATAATAATTATCTCCTTTTCCCTACGGGGAATTCTGAATTTCTTTTTGATATTTGTATCAGAATCATATAATGCAGCTTTCTACTGCAAAATTTTCTCGAAACTCAAATTCAGATTTTCATAATCAAAGAAATTATATAGTTCCCATAGGCATCAATGTTAACTTCAGTAACGATTTTCTCCCCCAAAAATGATAAAATTTGAAAAATCTCTCGGTGAAACATTTTTAATTTTTAATGTCTTAAAAGTGACCAAATTTCATTTAAATTTTACCATCTAGTTACAAGATATGAAATATGGCTATTACGCCATGTTATCCTTAAATTGTTTGTACGTATGGTTAAAATCAAATATAAAATGTCACTTCAATCGTGTTCCCAAGGTAAAAATTAACAAATTTTGGCTCTTTCAGGGGTCAATCAGTGGCCGTAACTCCGGAACCTATAATTGGATCTGACAGATTCATCATGGAATCCAAGATTTATTGTTGTTGAAGATATTTTGCAAGTTTGTATCAGATCAAACCATAAATGAATTCTCTATATGGCTACAAAAGCTAAAATAGCAAATTTTGGCCCTTTAAGGGGCCATAACTCTGGAACACATAATTGGATCTAGCCAGTTTTCGAAAAGAACCGAGATATTATGCCAATACAAGTTGTGTGCAAGTTTGGTTAAGGTTGATTGCAAAATGTGGTCTCTATCGTGTTCACAAGCCAAAAATAGCAAATTTTGGCCCTTTATGGGCCCATAACTCTGGACCCCATGATGGGATCTGGCCAGTTTTCGAAAGCATCCGAGATATTATGCCAATACAAGTTGTGTGCAAGTTTGCTTAAGGTTTATTGCAAAATGTGGTCTCTATCGCGTTCAAAATCCAAAAATAGCAAATTTTGGCTCTTTAAGGTATTGGACCCGTAATAGAGTACCTCCTTTTTGAAGAGTATTCAATTCCTACAATAAACCTACTTTGACTGCAATTTTCAGGGGGACATAGGTTCAAGCCCCACTGAGACCAAAATATTTTTACCATATTTTCCTTTTTTTCTAGTAAGTTTTTATTTCTTTCAAGACTTATTATGGACGTTTTATACAAAAGTGGAAAATTTTCATTTTATAAGCGATTTCTTGCTGTTCAAAGTGAATTTACCTCTGAATCAGGAGGGGTAGAGTTAGACATCTTTAAAAATACTGAGTTACATGCGGTAAAAGTTCTCTATTTTGCCGTTATTCTTTAGATTACATATTGTGGAAGAAATGCAGGTAGGTTTTACTTCTGCCCCAAGGTTATTTTTGAATGAAGTGAGCAAAATTCAAAATAGACCCACAGGATTCGACCTTAATTTTCAATGTTGGAGTTAGAATTCTGTCTCATAAAATCTATTTACTTGAGGCACCCTAGAAAAAATAATATTTACAGTTTTATTTTGTCTTTTATAATTGTTTAACAATAGTTTGATGTTTCTTTTATCAAAATTAATGCTGTAATGAATTCTCTGCAAACGTTTTAGATAGTGGCCATCACATTGAAATTTATCTCTACTTGAGCTTGAAGATATACCATAAATTATACAAAATTTACAAAAAACGGCATGGTAAAAGTTATTTAAAATTTGCAACACTTTAAGAATATACCAAGCAAATGCTATTTTTTAAACATTACTATTAGGGGTCCAATACCTTAAGGGGCATTACTCTGGAACCCATGACGGGATCTGGCCAGTTTTCGAAAGGAACCGAGATATTATTCCAATACAAGTTGTTTGCAAGTTTGATTAAAATTGATGGCAAAAGTGGTCTCTATCGTGTTCTGTATCACAAGAAATTGTGGACGGACGACGGACGGACGACGGACGGTCACAAAATCTCACCCTGTGAGCTAAAAATATAACCTGTCCTAGACTTCTGAAATAAATGAGCCACAGACATCCATTACTCATAAGGAATAAAACTTTTATTAATTTTATCAAGAACATAATTACCTCCCTATAAATCTAATGAGCCAAACTAATTTGTCATGTGATCCAAGGAACGCTGGACTAAATCACTAATGACAATGATGAAAGCTGTAATTCTTTAATCTTACGCTAACTGACATCCCCTTAACGCTCGTAATAATATAGTTAAAATGTCATTTTAATGAAAGCATAGGAAGCAATGCCGACGGCTGTAACGGTCGGAAAAAAACAACTAATAATTATTAGTCTACTGATCAAGTATCGCTGCTGCAAAATTAACTATTTTAGAGACTTTTTTTTATTCCAGCTTTAAATCTGGCATGGGAGTATTTGATAAAACTATGAAATCGTAATTTAAAAGGTTTTTGATTGGCTATCTTTGTTGCATTGAAATGAAACTTAAGTTTGAACTGTGTTATTTTCATGATAACAAATGCAAACATGGTATAGTTATAATACGAAATGACGTCTGTGATAAGAAATATGCTGGGCAAAAATTGGCTGATTACTTGGCATACGATTACTTGACAATTAGTCTGATTAAATTGAATTACTGATTACAATATTTTTCAAAGCTATGATTAGCTTACTAATTACTTGACATCAGTAAACATGATTACATTTGTGATTACTGATTATATTTTTTTTTCATTTTGAAACTTGTACATGATCAAATATGACGACTTAAGTAAATAGAATGATTATCTAAAAGTAGAACTCAAATATTTGAAAACTAAAGGCATAGAGACTATCATGGCTAGATTTTACGGTACGAAGCAATGGATTTTTATAAGCTGATATTATTATTATTATTATTATTATTATTGTTATACCAGATTTATATAGTGCCCTTTTCATGATAAACACGTTCAAAGGCGCTTTACATATACTGCAGCCACACAGTGCGCGAAATCATCCTCTACTAGTACAGACACAGAGCGATCTGACCAGAGGGACAGAGTGAGATAAAACCCCCAGAACTGATAGAGAGATTTTTTTAGATACAGACGTGTCCGGCTAACTTAGCCTAGCTCTTTTCGAATAGACAGTCTGGTTCTTTAACGTGCCCGGTGTATAGCACCGATATACGCGAAGCCGTCTTTCCTGGGAAGAACCAGTACAGGCTTCTAGTTAGGTGGGAGACACTCAAGAGCATCTCAGAAAGTTCCAGTGCCTGGACCGAGATTCGAATCCCGGACCTCTGGATTGACAGTCAAGCGTGTTACCACTAGACCATCGGTCCACCTATTTTTACAACAACAGCTAAATAACAATTTAATCAGCAATCAGCCGTTTTTCATGTAATCAGACGTAATTAGAAATCAGAAATATGGTCATTTACAAATCATTACTACATTAAATGGATGAAAACATTGTACTCCATTTAATCCCAGGCTTATTGCACCAGTGAATATCGATTAGAAAGTATATAGCAGCCATGTGATAACTGAGCAACCCAGTTGTTGTGATAATTGCTTGTCATTGAAATAACCCATGCATCATTGAAGTAATGAAATATGTACTAGTATATGAAAACTTATTTTTAATTTATTTTTCAACCAAATTTGTGATCAGATGTAATTAGACTGATTAATGCCTGTTTAATACTGATTAAATTAAATTACTTAAAAAACATCTGATTTCTAATTACGCCTGATTACATGAAAAATGACTGATTGCTGATTAAATTGTTATTTAGCTGTTGTTGTAAAAATACTGATTATGGTTACCCCAACTGTGATGCCGGACGCATAAATTCAACTTAACACCGGCGATGTTTCTGCCACTGACCGTTCTTAGGGGATGCCTCACTGTGTTCCTTAATGCGTGTCTTTTGTCCTTGCACAAACATGCGCTGTTGTAGGATTTTGTTTGGATCCATGCCCTTGTTATTCACGTCATCAGTCAAAGCGCGGACAGCATAGAAAGGTTGAAACCCGCATTTGGTGTGCAATAAACCACTCCGCTGTAACAGTTCAAGTCACTTCCATGAAACAGTATAACATTCAAACCATTTGCATCAATGTCACATTATATACTAGAAATTCTGCTCTGACTAAAACCATCAAGTGTCTTGAAACACACTTACGGGCTGGGCTTAATTAAAATTTACTAATAATGATACCAATGAGAAATACAGTGTTTGTTTCATTAAAAACAAAAAATATTTACAACAAGAATATAGGTAATAGAAGTATAAGATTCATGTCTTTTTTATTTTATTAAAGAGGCATATCCTACGTCTAGCAGATTAAAATTTTACAAACATATATTATGGGCTAGACATACGTAAAAGAAGAACTTATTACATTTTTTAAGAAGACCCTAATATCAAACTATTCGGTTTTGGGCGAATAATCACCTATATAGAGTCTGTCTATAATAAATCGATATCCACCCAAAAGTGTACAACAACAACAACTTGATAAATAGTAAAACGCGAATTTCATTTATTATTGCTGGAATGTTAAGCTGAAATTTTGAGAGTAGATGTTGTCTTATGAATAAATACAGGTGCGTGTAAAATAATCAAGAAAGAAGGAAAAATAGCGTGGTTTCCGCAGCGAATCGCTTGCTGATGCGGCGTCGTATGTGTTGTGTTCATAAGTACACTGTTTGGAGAACCGCCTCTGTAGACTAGTGGTGGAGCGTCCGCTTCGAGTGTGGGAGGTCGTGGGTTCGATCCCCGGCCGCGTCATACCAAAGACGTAAAAAATGGTACTAGTAGCTTCCTCGCCTGCGCTCAGCATTAAGAGGGTAGGGCTAGGACTGGTCAGCCCGGTGTCAGTATAATGTGACTGGATGGGGTATCATGTCACGTGTCTACGGCGTGATATTTCAGTGAGGCAGCACTTTAAAGTTGGGTATTGTGCTCACTGCTGTAAATAGACACCGTCGTTTATGACTGAAAAATTGTTGAAAAAGACGTTAAACCCGAACACAAACAAACAAACTGCTTGGAAATGTTTCATGCTTCTTAGATTCAATGATTCATTTACACATGGTTTCTGAAGATATTTAATTGCACTCAGTTATAGCTAGGTATGCCCCTTAAACATTTAACAGTTTACAGTCGTAACTTTACGCTAACTATCTATAGAAAACGCTATTTTAAACTGCCAGTATGTCATATATAGTTTCTCTTCCGATTTTCTAAAGATATACACATATAATTTTTTTTTTTTAAATCTTGATCTTTTCAATTTCATGGGTTGATTTGCACACTGTTGAACCTCCTGACAGTTTGTATTGCGAGGATACTATTCAACCTTGAGATAGGGCTAATTATATCAGTTTTGCAATTTCTAAGAGATAAAATATATCAGAAGATTCTTTGAAAGCATAGAACGCAAACAAGCAAAATAATAATAGTAACAGACTAGATTTGACTGAATATGTTCATGAGAGATAATGAAATGAGCAACACATCTCACGGCCCATAACACCTGCTTAAGCAGGTTTCCATTTTACAGATATTGAATGGACTCCATAATTCCAAAGGGTCTGAAAATGTAACAACACAAACTTCTAAATTCAGAGTTTAACAATGCTAAGAAAAAAAATCATGTTCTATGCATTTCTGTGTTCTTTCCAAGGGTGCGAACAGATTACATACAACCCTCACATAAAATACTTTATACATGTATTTTGGCATTAATTAGAAACGTTCGAGCAATAAAACAATATGAGAAACAAAAAACGATGAATACAAATTGGATAAGAGGTTTGTAAAAATTTCGGGGTCAATTTTCGTGGTAATTTTGGATGCTTAGTCATTGCGAAGGAGAGCTTTTAAGAAAAAGGTTTTCAAAAACAATTGATATGATACCGTTAGATGAGACTCGTTATCCTTTTTGGCATGAGATTTAGATTAAACTTAGGTTTTAATCTATGATACTACAAATCTAAAAAATGCACTTAATATATAAGGGTTTTTATATTATCTTCGTGTCACCAAAATATGTGGCTTGTAGATAAATGTTATAAAATATTCGATCAACCGAGTGCTGAAACATTATTTGAAATAATATTTTTGGCCATACATATAAGACTTTGTTGTGTAATATAGTTTGATAACGTAGAAGTAATGAAACGTAACTTTATTTCGTCACTTAACACTAATCAGAATACCACTAATAACATAACCTCATATATTCAAGATTTCAAATATCCGAGTACTGCTATATTTCGCGACGCTACTTCTCCTTGACTACAGATCATACTAGTTCTTTTTGTGAAAAGAAAAACAACACCAAATTAGCACCAAAAAACCCATATTTTACTTTTCAAGTTGTTACCATGGTAACTTACTTTCAAAAAAAATTTATATCTCTAAACACTATAACTGTATTAAAACTAGGCAAATATCATATAAATACCATTTATTTTGAAAAAAGCAAAAAAAAAAAAAAAAAAAAAAAAACAACAACCAAAACAAACGTCAGTAATTTATCAAACTCTTGGCTGAACTTCCATTTACCCCACCCACTTAAACTTTGGGCTCTCAGGAATGCAATATTTATTTTATTATACCGAAAACGTATAAGGGTCAAAGCATTTACTGGAAAATCAACATAATAATGTATTTAACATTAAAAAGTAATTACTAACCAAATAATGAAGACAGAATTAAAGAGTCTTTACTTGTTAGCACTCATAATTTGTGGTGACTTTGCTGTGTAATAAGACTTTTTTTTGATAGATTTAGTCAAGACGTTTAGTATCGCGCTGACCGCCATATTTATTCTAATATTTCAAATTGCGTCAATCAGTAACATTCGAAAAATGGTGATAACTTTCTTTTTTTCTAAATGATACATGTAAGTGTGAGCACTCATTTTCTTAGTTAGATCATTTTCAAACTTATTGTGGTAATGTCGATTCAATATTTGATGAAAAATTGTTTTCGAAATATTTTGCACGTAGCATAAAGTTCGCACATGCAAGAGCACCAGAAAAGGGTAATTTAATCTTAACGTATAATTATATAAGCGCCTCGTCTGAAAATTTATCGACTCAGTCTTTTAATCAATGCGAAAGTATCAATCTCTCAACGGGTGATATGAAAAAATAATATCACATGCGCAGAAAAACAAAATAACGCTGTTGCGCATGTGATATGAAATTATGGATCATATCACCTGCGCAGGAACTGAAAATAACGATTTTGCGCATGTGATATAAAATCACTGGGGAATATGATATATTATTCAAGTTAAACTAATGGGAAATTTGCATTAGACATTTATGTGAGGTATAATAAAGTAATTTAGTAAAGTATAGTAATGCTGCGGCTATATATTTAATGTGATGCAATTTAGATTTATCGTTATTTATCTCCATCATTCCATGTGTTCGCCTATTCTGCCCAGCCTTTCCTGAAATCGCGAAAATATTGCATCTGATCTTCACTCTATGACAGAATTTTCAAAGGTACCCTGCTATCTATATTTATCCTGTCACTTGCAGTATTTTAGACCCGATATCAGGGTGCCGTATATCTTTCCTGATATACCGTCAGTTGATCATGTGACCAGTGATATACGGTCAGTTGATCATGTGACCTTATGATCGATATTGTTGTCATAAGAAATTTTGCAACGAAACCATCATCACTGTGTTGGAAATGTCCAAACTAAGAAAATGAGTGGTCATATAAAGAGTTTTTATTCAAAAACGAAGAAGTTATTGCGATTTTGCCGGTAATCACGTCATTATATAAGTGACGTCATTACGAATATGACGTCATTAAAGCGGTTGTCGCACACTTATTTTTGTAAAATAAATTGCCAAATATCGGAAAATGAAGTAATGACAAGATAAATAGAATAATAGGTTAGTGCCTAAGATGGATAAAGTTTATCTGGCTCGGCTCCGGACGTTATCATGTTCGCCTTCGGCTCATCCGATAACCTCCTCCACCCCGCCAGATAAACTTTCTCATCTACGGCACTAACCTAGGCCCTATTATTCTCTATACTGGTACTGATGATAAACCCGAACAGAAAATGAGGTTTTTTACCTGTAACTTTTTTATTTCTGCAGATTGAAATCAATGGTTGGTATCAAAATAAAGCTTAACCTTTGCTGAAAACTTTACATAATTCAAATTTATATTTAGTAAGCAAACTCACACGAAGTGAGGGCCTGAAAGGGGTATGTAAAAAGGGGACTTTATGTACGTTGACTGATGATAAATTCGAACCCTTTGTCATTTACAAAATTTTCTTGGTATTATTATATTGAAACTTTCCCCAAAAAGCTGCAGCAGTTATTCCTGATCAAATAATGAAAAGTTAACAAATGTCAGGCCTTCATGTTTCGACAGTGAGCATGCGCAAAAAACACCCTCTTCCCCAGTAATTTTGGATAAATATTTTTTATACAAATTTATGTAAGTCATTTATTTATACAGAATATTTACCAACTTTGTTTTTGTTTACACCGGTTGGTGTTGTAAGTGGAAACTATTAGATGGTGTGTTTAATTTTATAAATAACCGATTGCAATCGAATATTTCAAAGGTGTTCGACTTTATCATCTGTCCGGGTTTATCGTCAATACCAGTATACATGTTTTTATATGTATCATATGTTCAGTATAGAATGTCACTATCGCTACAATGGATGGATCCGTGCTGTCAATCAAACTAATTGTTATCTATGATATTGACCAATAAGATTATTCAGTGCACTTACCTTGTTGCTAACCAGCCATTGCTCCCACAAGCTTTCACTTAGAAACCGCTACTGACTTATTCTTTTAAGTTTGATACATTTTTTTTCGAAGGAAGTGGTGTTGAGGTGTGCGTTAGGAATATGTAATGCCGACGGGCGGTACCCGGAAAGGCTAGAAGGGGGAAGATTTATTTTTTCCGTAAACCAAAGGCCGATTTAGAAAAATGTAAGCGTTGAACGTTAAACGGATCAATAGGCAATCTGCTCAAATGTAATTCTAATAAACTTTATATTGAAACTGCCGTGTGTGTCACTAATGTGCATGGTATAATATGATAGCATACGTAATACATCATGAATCGTCTCTCTCTCTATACTCATTTGTCTGTGATCGGAATTTTAATATGAATTTGCTCACTCTATTTTAATTTAGGCCGATCGCAGAATTATTCAGTTCAAGACATTAAATATATAAGTCATAAATGTATATCTTATTTCAAATCGCAATAGATTAAGATTCAGATTACAGTGACACATCACGGTAGAGACAAATGAAGGAATTTACATAAAAAAACCGTAAAATTGTAAATATCACGAACAACCTAAATAAGAAAGGTTCAAATTTACTAAAACATTAAAATTTAAGTCATTTTTCATGTTGTTTTGAAGAATATTTTTAATAAATGTCACATAACTTATTCTAACACGACCGATTCATTTTCCTATAAAACAAAGAAGGCTAGAAATTGTGTGTTATTATACAAATCATTTTTCTGACGTCACAATTATAACGTCATAGCGTCAAACGGCATAGCGGCGCGCTTGAAAAGAAATCAACGGGAAACAGGTAAATATTTAATGGATGTCGTCAAGGATGTACTTTAAAATCCTTGGTAACGTGTTCGAATCGAAATAATTAGTGATTTAGGCTTGAATAAAATAATTGTTTGTAGTTCAGGTGCGTATTATTATAACACTCGGGCTTCCTTCGCATCATCTGAATTCCAAACAATGATTTTATTCAGCGACAAATCACAGAAAAAGATATGTTATTTCTTAAACAAAATGACTTTGTTTGGTGGCAAAATGTGCTTCCTCATTTTTATGAACATCAGCATCAATAACTATTCGAATATCCGTACAATTATGTCTATAAATATAATCTTAAAAGTAGATCCCTCGGAAGGACTGAGAACAAGTCAAACAGCGAAAATTGCAGACTCGGTTTGATTGAGTCTGTTCATGAACAGTAATGGAAAGTGCAACACTGCCCACGCCCCCTAGCACCGGCTTAAGCAGTATTCAATCTTCAAATCTGCACGAGTTGAAATCAATGATCCCGAAGATTTACGGCCGCCACACAGCACTTAACACCCGCTGTTATAAAGTGATACGTGGTGCCTTTTCAGAACTTTGGCGGCCATCTTGGACACCATCTTGGATTTCTAAAAACATACCATGATGCGGTTACTCCACTGTAAGTTTTCTGGCACTAAAGATATTATTTACAAAATAGGCGGTGAAGGGCTGGATGTATTCAATAAAGTAAAACCATATATACTGTATGTGTGTGTGTGTGTGTATGTGTGTGGGTGCGTGCGTGCGTGTGTGTGTGTGTGTGTGTGTTTTCGGGTTTAACGTCTTTCTCAACAATTTTTCAGTCATATGAACGACGGAATATATACTGTAGATAAAGTACTTTTTCCAATGAAAGAGGTAGATTAAGGATTTTTGGAAGGCATGGAATTAAAAAAAATGAAATTGAGCCACAAAGTATCTCTTTTTTATTTACCGTGTTCAGGTTGTGATTATCATATTCAGAAAATGTGGGAACATGCTAATAATAAATAATTATGATGCAGTCGTAGCATTAAAATCAGGCCCACCCCCCCCCCCCCAACCCCCCCCCCCCCAATCCCCCAAAACAACGACAACAAAAAACAAAACAAAAAACAAAGACGACAACAACAATAAGACGCTTGTCAAGAAGGAAGTTAGTCGCCGCTTAACAGGCTCTTCAACTTGATCTTTTAAGATAATAGTTCAAGTCTAGACGGTTGGCCCATTTCCATTTATTAAGAAATTACTTAAGCAGCTTTGGGTTCTCGGAAAATGTCAGCCCAGGGAGACATTTTGGTTAAAATGGGTGTTTTCACTAAATATCTGTTTACTTTTTACTAAAAAAAAACATAAGCAAAGCAGCTAAACGTATATATATATGTCCCGTATAAACTATTAAACATGCTACCATAAAACTTTACAGCATGCTTTCAAAGCTTTACATTTCTCTTTTAAAATATATCGGAATTTTATTGAAAGTACGTGAGTGACAAGTCACAACGGCAGAATGTTCATAATATTATGGTCATTGAATACAGTATAGAGGATGGGATAGTTTTCTTGAAAAAAATTACACGCGGAAATAGGACAATAATCTAGTTCTTTCATTGGTTAAATGGTTAAAGTTACTCTATAAAAGATATACATGGTAAGATACCGAAGGACAATCTGAATTCCAGAGAACATTTGATCACCGTTCAACGCTCTTAAAACACGTGATAAATCCTGGAGGCTTTGAAATTACTAGGAACTAAATGATGATAAATACTCCCACGGTATCAGGCTTTAAGAATTTATTACTGATAACTCTTACAGACCATGTTAAGTAACGTTAAGTGCTATATATATTTATTCGTCAATAAGCTTTAAGTATTAAGTTAGGTAGACATATAAAACTCATTTCAAGAAAACGAAACCCGACCAAAATTTCAAAAGCGTGAAAATCCAATGTTATGCAACAACACATCCTAGATATTTAAACATTAACAACAGTAGTTCTTTTATAGGAATTGATTTGAATTTGAGTGCAACCTGTCTGCTAATTTTATATTTGTGGTTAGCTGATTTTTTCGGTTCTTGACAGAACATTTCCCTTATGAAGAAATGTTAATTACCGGTTGAAACTATTGCATATTGTATTGTTAGCTGTAAGTTCGTAATTATGCTGAAATGTTGAAAAATGTTGCATGTATAAAAGACATTTGGTAATAGCTAAAACATTTTTGGTGTATCTATAAATAATAATTTAAAAGATTATCCTAAATGTTACAAGCAGTTATGAGATCACCTCTGATAAAATCTAATAATATTATTTTTCTTAGTCTACGATTTTCATTTCACGGTTGTTCTTGTGTGATTACGGTCCACACAGAAAAGGCATGTACGTGGTATATGTGCTCCTTTTCCTTTAAAAAGTCTGCATTGTCAAACACTTTGTTCGACAAAAAAAAAAAAAAAAAAAAATAAAAAGGCACGATTCAGTAACGTTGATGAAGTTAGTTTTTGCTATTCTTTAAAGGTCCATAATACTTTAAATTTTTATCCTAAAAACAGATGGAACAGCTTTCCAAATAGATGTTTTGCGTACTAACATGGTTATAAAGGCACTACTTTTAATATTGTACAAGAAATGCTATAGTTAGAGCATTAAAGGAATGTGATACAAAACAATACAGTCAATTAAACATTCTAGTATATTCGGCAATATTCAAAACTTTGACATATGTTAAAGAAAGTCATTATCAGAAATAGGATTTTACAAGAAATTAATGTATTTTATGTTCCAAACGGAAAATGTGGCAGCCACATTTTAAACAAAGGCATTATGAGCATTTACATGTAATTTCAAATGCACACGTAGCTAATGCATCCTTTTTGTGTTATCTAACTGGAAATGGTCGTCAATAGTATGTAGTATAGACAAATTATCTTGTTTGTACTGTAGAAATTATATAACATGTTTAATTACTTTATGCCACAACATTACTGATTTAAAATGTTTACTGTTCCAATGACCTGGGAAAACCTTTAAGTAATCCTCATATGTTTGCAATGACTACAGTGGAACTGAATGAAAGGTATGTTCGTCTTATAGAGATTTGTTATTATATTTTCTAGTCCTTCGAGATCACGGAGAACATTTATTCTCACTTTACTAGAATTCCGCTTAAGCTGGTGCTAGGGAAATTTGTTAGAGCATTTATTTTCACTTTACTAGAATTCCGTTTAAGCTGGTGCTGGGGAGATTTGTTAGAGCATTTATTTTTACTTTACTAGAATTCCGTTTAAGCTGGTGCTGGGGAGATTTGTTAGAACATTTATTTTTACTGTACTAGAATTCCGCTTAAGCCGGTGCTAAGGGGTGTGAGAGGTGTTGCAAATTTCGTTACCTCTTATGAACAGTCTCAATCAAACCGAGTCTGCTATTATGTTGCTTGGTTGCGGTCTATGCTTCCAAATGATCTTTTTACAGATTTTATTTCTTTGTTCAGCTTGTTTTACAAACTGTTTTGATGATTCAGGGATCATGTCATTGATACAAATATTGAAATATTGAACGTGTTTCCTAATGCCCTTTACTACATTAATTGTGTTTTATGAAAACTTCGCTATTCTCGATTTCGGAATGATATGCCAAACTGATGTTGATAGTGTTTGTTTCAGGGCAATAAGCACACATAATTAACATGTGAACATTTTACTGTCGTTATTTGTCACCCTCGAACTTTCAATAAAATTCCCGATATTCAAAGAGAAATGGAAAGTATTATAAACAAGCTATAAAAAGACAAACAAAATAACATTTCCCTGGCGGCATGTATAATAATTAACACAGGAACATGTAATATTTATTTCTATTGCAGTCTGGTCTGACGTAAAGCCTTTTTTCTATGGAATCTTGTAGTAAAATTATTGCCGTGTACGCTGATAGTTTGTTCAATTACTCAAATAAAACAGATAAAGGGCAAAACAACGGTCCTTGCTTTTTACTCTTTGATCACTTTCACCCTGGGACATGTTAACGTTTATGTTTCCCAGAGCGATCATTTTTAGAGAGTATAAAGCTGCTTTAATACTTGCAAATAGGCAGATATATACCGTCGTCTAGACTGGAAATGACATTTCAAAAATAAAATTAATCAGAGTTGAAGGGCATGTTTTGCGGCTGTCACAAATATCTTTGTAAGAACCTCATGTTATGGCTGACTTTGTTGCTAATAAAGTATAGTAGAGTAAGGTATAAGAGTGCACTTGTACTTCCTTGCTATTGAGCTAGCTTTTATAGCTACTTGACAGAGTACCCGCCATAGGTGTGAGAGGTCCCGGGTTCAATTCCCGGTCAGGGCTGAGGTATTTTCAGTCTGTTACAGTAGGATCATAACTACATTGTACTTCAATTAATAAAACATGTTTTTATTTATTTTCTGACAAAAATTATCACAACCTAGACACTGCAAGTTATAAAATATTATTACACTAAATGTAAGATAAATTATAAACTGTATTTAATTCCATGCATTCAAAAAAACAAACAAACTAAATTTACTGTGGGTCTTTTATTTGAAAAAAAACAACACCTTTTTACTTAATTGGATATATCAATATATATTATATATTCTTTGATCAGATTTATATAGCGCGCTTTTCATGATACGAGTACTTTGAAAAAGTTTAAATGACTGACGTCACTGACGTCGTTTTACTTGCACCGTGTGCGCCGTGCTGTAAGCAGTGACTAATTTTATAATACCATGAAAATGTAACTATTGATTTGTTTACTTAAAATTTTCAACATTTATTGGGTGAAAATAAAATATTTATGCTGTGTATATTTCGATTATCTATTACAAACCATTTGCTTAATATACCGAATGTCTACGTATTTTTGATAGCCCCTCGTACATACGTTCAAATGCGCTTTTCATAGCACAAGGGCATCTACGCAGGGCTAAAAACTCATCCTCTATTAGTAGACACAGAGCGATCTGACCAGAGTGAGACAAAGCCCTTGGAACAGATAGAGAGAAATCGTAATACGAACCCAAAGTCGTCAAAAATATCAGGCACTTTTCCTGCTTTGCTATTTCTTTACAAATGATGTAACGTCTTCCTCGTTTAAGGTTCATACTATAATTTGTCTTGAATGTGAGGCATTTAGAAGCGAAAAGTTTAAAGTAATGCTGCTTGTAACATTTGTTTCAGCTAATGTCTGTTAACTTCTACACGGCTGCTGAAATCAACTTCACCACCAAACAAAATTGTGATATGGAAAGAAACTGCCGTCATTTCAATGGTGGTGCAGTTTTTCGCGTTTTTATATTGTAAACATGTGAGTAAAACTGTTTTCTTTTATCTTTTATTTTCATTGAAATCAGAATATGTAAAGCTTTGTGGGAACATTTAAACTACATGTCGACAAATATTTCCTTTAAAGGCGCATCCGATGCTTTCCGTTACGCATCTTTGTGTGCATAGTGTCTTTCACGTCGTTGTACTTCAGATAGCCGTAAATTGCAGTAGCTTCGAAGGGTTGAACCGAATGTATCACATATCAAAGTTGAAAATAATATTTGACAATTTGTTTAATTTTTCGTTCTGTAACATGTAAGACATGCACAAATTGTAAAGATGCCCTTTTGACCATCCTTTAAATGTATACAGTCGGAAAATATATGACTAATTCTGTAAAAGGAAATAATATGACTTTGACGTATAATGCAACAATAAGCGTAGCAAGTTATGGTTTGATAGGTCTTGTATTCAGCTAATTAGCTGTTTATTAGAATTTTTTTTATTCAAGACATGTCTGTGTTTTGTTAATTTTGCACGTAAAAGCGAAACATTTACCTGATGTTTGAATATGAAATTGCATTGCTACTCAACAAAATGAAGACACAGCGTTGCTGTGTTTATTGTATTATTCATATTTTGATTGAAAACTGTTGCTTTTTCTATTTTCAAAGATTTGCTATTTTATGTTCTCAGTGCTTCCAAGGAATGTCATTTACCTTTTAATTTTCATGTTTCATAATTATTTTGGAACTGACAGAAAAAAATGTGTGTGTGAACAGTTAGTGTGCGTTAATTGATTACCACATTACAAAACCTTGACATGACTTTGCTACTCAAGTATTGCTATGACAAGTTATGTTTACACTGTACGGAGATTTTCAAGAAGAAAAGGAAAAGTGGACTTTTTTAACAACTAAAAGGAGAAAAGCCTATTACTTCCATTCAATATAAGAAGTACACTACGGAAGGCAACTTCTGTAAAAAGGGTAAATCGTTTATTTGTTTCACAGATCAGACGTGTAAGGAAGCTGAAACCACCTTCTAAACAAAAACGTATCACTTATAAGTCAAGAACAAATTATGGAAATGCGTCTTATGGTAACAATAAATTTGGAATCTTTATCTGATAACGTAAGCACATGTGGAGGAATGTGACACAAGTGGGGACAAAATGCAATTTTTGTAAAAACGCATATTTTTGTTCTTATAAGAAAGTCTAAAACAATATAGCTGTTTGAACAGACAATCGGAATGAAATAATTAAACATATGTCCATATGTTTTTTTGTCTCACTCTGGTTCTCAAATTAAAATCGTTTGATACTACATATCCGTATCTTCATTTTGATTTTTAGAAATTACAATGACATTTTTATCAAAGTGTCACATACATGAGTCTCTATATCAAAATCTTTCTCCTCTTTCAGCAAGGTTAAACCGATCCTACGCAACAAAATGGTACTTACGCAGTTTGGCGACGAGTGCAAAATTGAACCGAGTGGTGGTAGTCACTACTTAATTACGTTCGACCCGCGTTCTGGAATTACACTGTCAAAATGCGTTACATATGAATATTAGTATATTGAACGTTAAACGGTATTACTGATTATCTGATGCAAAGTGTTTGAACAATAGATTACCTGAACACGCATTGGTAACAATAACTCACTGGCCTACAGCACATACTATTCCTTCCGTGTTTTATATTTTTCTTCCCAATGCATCCTCTAAGAAAAATCCTTTCTATGCAGAATCTGCTATACATGACCAAGAAAGGTAATTTTACAATATATGAACATATATTTGGACGCGGTGTTTCAATATACGTAGGATACACCGACTAAACATGTTTAAATGTATTGAAATGTGCAGAAATGTTACTGAAGCTAGTTAAAACGTATTAAAAGTGTATGAAAACGTACTCTAGCCAAACAAGACTGCCATCTACGGTATTCTTTCAACTTTAATTCTTACTACTATTAATTGTACGTTTTATTTGATTTTGCCTTGGTTAATATTGTTTTTCAGATTTGGTGGTTATCTCTTGCTTTTGATAATTCTTTCATCCATTGATCTCTTTGTAGAATATTTAAATCATGTTTGATTTGTCCAAATATTTTCAGGATTAAGCGGATAAACTAACGTATGGTATGTTATCAAAACGTGATGCTTTGTTGGCTTCTGATCAGATTTCTTCACGGTTCACTTCTTTTGCTTTCTGAATACGGATACGATCAAAATGTCTGGATATTTCTGGTTCTGTAGGTATTATTTTCAGTTCATCGAACCTTTTCATAAATGTCAATTCATCTGATACTGAGTTTAGGTGTGTCGCTAGTGAGAACGGTATACTGACTTTGGTGTGCTTTGGATGGCATGACTGGAACAACAGGTATGTTTTGCTAACAGAAGGCGTACAATAGATGTCAGTCTAGATATTTTTGCCATGTTTAGTAACAATGCAATCCAAAAACGGCAAACTTTCATTTCTGTACTCTAAAGTAAATTTGATATAGTCATTCAGATTGTTTGATAATATAAGAAGACAATCTAACTCTGATTTAGATTTATTCCAATTAATGAAACAGATATCTAAAATTCTTATCCAGTCTTCTTTTCCATATATATTCCGTTCCAAAAGTTTCTTCAGTCTGTTTGTATAACTTGAATTTGTTACCCATTGCAGTTCCCTTGATTTATTGTAACATCTGTTATTGATTTTAATGTGTCATTTTTAAAAATAATGGCCATTGATTCTAAAATGAAAATTTTGTAAATTGTGTTTTTCCAAAAAATAACATTCTACATTACGGGACTGCTTGAATACAGTTTATTGCAATTATGTTTTCAACATAACTGTAGTTTTAATACATGTTTTCAGTAATCCGGTCTACCCGATTCTTGGACGTGTGAAGTTGTGTTATGCCTGTAGATTACTTGACTAGTAGGAAGATAATTTATTATACATAAAATACAATAATTACGCAATCCTTTCAGTTAACAACATACGATGTTTGTAAATATGCTATTGATGTTTGAAAGAGAAATTTTCGTTTTCAGTTTTCTGTTTTATATGGATGAGTGTGGCAACGTTAAATGTCGCAACGCCGCTAAATGTCGCAACCACCGTTAAATGTCGCAAGGTTGACGTTAAATGTCGCAACCACCGCTAAATGTCGCAAAATCGTCTGCCGCTAAATGTCGCACCTTTAACGTTAAATGTCGCAAATAATTGCCCACCGTTATATGTCGCAACACCAACGCTAAATGTCGCACAGCAAAATAAGGTAAGTTGAACAGTCTTTACAACTTAGAGATAAGACTGGGTAATGCATGCTTGATTTGGGAAGGGCTGAATTGACCTTTCACTCTAATCTGCACGTCTGCTTTTCAGTGGTTCCGCGCCAAACATACGTTATATATTTAATATCTAAAGGTTTGAGCACTAACGTGGAACTCGCCACGGTACTCGATTTATTTCAGGTCTGAACTGTGTGATTCTATGGTGTCCTGTTTAGCTGATTAGACATTAAGCTCGCGCTCCGTATTGTCGCGCTTTGTATCGCATGTCTTTAGTCGACCTGAATTTCGTTACACAACAGGCCGGGTGGGAAGGGGGGGGGGGGGGGGGGAGAAATTGTTGGTTGAAGCGGGGGGGGGGGGGGGGGGGGTGCGGGGCACCAGTTTAAAACTAAAGTGTCATCGGCGACGTGCGGTAGGTACGGGGTTCCTCTGTCTGTATTTTCTTGGGAAAGTGTTTTATATACAGGTATGAAATGTTGGCCTGTGGTGCATTTTTGTCTATTTTTTAGGTACGTACTAGTGGGACACTCCCCTTATTTTAGGTGGTTAAGGTCTTTTCCCATTGACAATTTTGAAATACAAGTATGCCATGCTGAACTTTTATTGCACTTATTGTTCAAAATTTCGGTGTATGGGAGGGGTTATCCCTGTCATTTTCGAGGGCTCAGGGTCTCTCCCCGGGAAAGTTTGAAAAACAGGTATAAAATGGTTGCCTCTGGTGCATTTGTTTTTCTTCATTTTAAGGTACTGGAGGGGTACTCCCCCATTTTAAGGGGTCAAGGGTTCTTCACCCTGGGGAATTTTGAAATATAAGTATAAAATGATCGCCTGTGGGGCGTTTTGGGTCTACAGTTTGAGAAAATATTATTTCCAAAATAGTTGGGTGCAACTTTGATGAGTATAAGTCACTAGTAAGCCAACAAGGGTGGGGTTTGGGATGGGGGAATCGGCTCGGGCAACAATCCAGGCCTGTTACACAACAGGATGTTCAACTACGCGACACGAAGTAGCTGTAGAAAACGAAGATTTTCTATTAATCAGCCGTTGGTTCAATTTTTTTGTTCGGAGGTTTTGAAGTCATAAGGTAACTATCAAACTTCAGTGGCGGAGAAAGATCCTGTATAGCCCTCTGTACATTCTTTCAGGTAAAGCGGGAATTTTGATGTTATTTCACTTTTAGTCTCTGTTTGGTTTAGTCTCATTCCCCTCATTATTCCTACTTTTCCGCCTACCCACACATACCCACCCCCCTCCACTCTCTCTCTCTCCCCCCATAAAAATGTAAATATCTATATTTTCTATTAATTGTCTTGGTGCTGTGTTTGTGTCTTAGATTTCTGTGTCGTTATCCACCCCGTTCCCCACCAATACCCAACCCCCACAAACATACAACACTATTACCAAATCGTATTTAGTAAGAAGAAAACCTCAGAATATTTCTGTCCTAAAACACTGGCCCTATTACAAAATAATTTTTACAAATATTTTTCTAAGATAATTATTTGTATTACATAACCCTGTTAATTTTTCTTCTCTCAGAAAAAGTAAATATACAAAAGGAATTAATAATCATAGTGTCAAATAGGAAGTGCGACATTTGGCGTTGGTGTTGCGACATATAACGGTGGGCAATTATTTGCGACATTTAACGTTAAAGGTGCGACATTTAGCGGCAGACGATTTTGCGACATTTAGCGGTGGTTGCGACATTTAACGTCAACCTTGCGACATTTAACGGTGGTTGCGACATTTAGCGGCGTTGCGACATTTAACGTTGCCACAATGAGTATTCGTCACTATCCGGACTTGAATGTGCAAAACTAACTAAAGATTATGTAAAACAGACGCTGTAATGCGTCTTAAATGACAGATGTAGTTTATCTTGAATTGTGGGAAATTAATTGTAGTTGTGAACTACGTCTGGGCAAGATGAATTCATAAAGTATCAATTAAGTTTTTCAGGGATGATTAAGACTGAGTGGAAGTGGTTCATTAAAGAGCTAAAGAAAACAATGTATAAGGCCGGAGAAAATCCTTTCTATGCAAATTTGTTTTCTTTTATTAAAACAGTATTCACTTCCTTTCCGCTGGCCTATAGTGAAAATTTCCAAGCTTTTAGCCATCTATAAAAAGGGTAAGTCACCTTTAGACTTAGAAAATGTGTTGTACATGCAACAAACCAATAAACTGCAGCTTTGGATTGCCTGTTGAATCATAAAATTTTCACTTTAGAATAGTAGTTGACATTTGTCCTGTATATACCTTTTAACAAAGCAGGTAGGTGTGTTTGAAGAGAAATTACAAACAAATGGATCCCTACATAAAATTACCACAATTTGGTGCCTGACATGTATCGTACTGGCAAAATCACATTTGATTTTTGTCATCTCTCAGTTTTGCGGTATGCGATGAGGTCATTCCTTATGACGAAAGCTTTAATGAAGACTCCAGACTCCTAATAATTCTAAAATAATGAAAAAGTATTAAATATATTTTGCCTCATCAATTCTATTGGTTTTAATATATTTAAAATATTTATATACAGCTACACAAACAATTCTCGTTGGATTTATTTCGATTGCAAAACAGCAAAAATGTGAAAATTTAATTGAGACTGTCGCTGCTAACCATGTACTTCGCCTCCGATAAACACTATTATGAGCTCAGATAATAAGCAAATCTTGGCTATATATAAGAATAAAAACAGTTTTATGTGCTATGAAAATGTCCGGCATGGGAAAAAGCAAGATTGAATTAATAATCAAGGAGCAAAGACCGTGTTTGGTATTTCTCCGTTTTCCTTTCAGTAATTAAATTAAGTCTTAGTAAACAGGGCTATAGTTTAATGACGAAGTCCTAGGTATGGCAGATGGACTACAGATCGCACTAAAATATATATAGATTTGATGTGCCCGTTATAAACGCTGCCAGCGATATTTAGTATTTTTGTCTTTTTGATAGTCTGCCTTCAAAACTGTTCATATTCTTATATTTTCCATAAAATTTTCTACTAAAAGTAACTAGCGGCAAAGTATGTGTGTTATTATTCACTTGAGAACATGCCACCTAAGAGTTTTAACATAAAGGTGTAACATATCTGAAAATTGCAATTCAGTGCATTAGAATTAACGAAATTAGTTTGTAAATGGTTACCAACGCTTCCCATTAAATAAAACTTTGATGTATGTATGTTTTATTCACTTAAAATAACATACGCTCAAAAACACACGAGCTTGGTATGTTATCAAAGTTTCAAACCACAAAGTATTAAATTTCAGCTATTAATTTAGCTTATTTAAAATATTTAAGCTTGCAGAAGAAACTTTAAGATAAATACACTGAATAGAACAGTGTTTATTTTCTGTATTTATATATACAATATAAAGCATTATTCTATATCTATTTTATCTATCCAATCGCGAACGTTCATTTGCAACACGTGACCGTACAATATATTACGGTATTTGGATGCACGTGCGTACAAAAGTCCTGTATTTTCTGTATTTGGACGCACGCGTGTACAAAAAATCCTGTATTTTCTGTATTTGGACGGTTCAACAGTCCCATGTTAAACATACGATAAAGCCCGAAACGCATGAAAATGTTCCGAATGTAAATCGGATGAATTAGGCGCTCTATGTATAGAGCTTGATTATGTGTCTTGAAATCTGGATTTAATTTGAGTTTTTTGTTTACAACACACAAAAACGATTCAAGTGATAACACTGCTATCTGATTTAGATATTAAAACGTTCGTTAATAATCAAAAACTTAAAAATACAGTAAAAAAGGTCATCAGATGTTGGAATATTTGAAAAGTCGCTAAAAGAAGCCGTTCCGGGTGAAACCTAGAAATTGGAAGATATCAGCCCTGACTGTCTGATTTTTTTATTTAACGGTTAAGAAACAAAATGGAGAAGATTATGAATGGCAGCGGGCGGGCGGTCAGCATCCAAAACATGTCTGCTACCTAATTCAGTTTTCATCGGATCTTCACCAAACTTGCTGACAATGTTTGTGGGCATAACATCTCGGCCAGTTTTGATAACCAGTCAAATTGTACCAGGCACTCTTTGATTATAGTCCTTGAATTACTCGAAAAACGGGGAATTTAGCCCTGTCCGCTATCTTAAGTCGAACAGTTTTCATCCGATCTTCACCAAACTTGTTGACAATGTTTGTGGGCATAATATCTCAGCCAAGTATTATTACCACTCAAATCGCCAAATGGCTGTTATAGGGAGGTCGCACCATATACTTTTTTAATAATGGTACGCAGAAAAAAACAACATTCAATGAATTACGTATATTACCTATGAAGTGAAATAAATATAGAATAAAAAGGTTATTTAATGCCTAACATGGTTCATACCAAGCTGGGAAAAACTAGAAAAGTCAGGAATACAATATTCAGTGAAATTTAAACTATTATTATAGTAAGATAAAATAGATATAGAATAAAAAGGTTATTTAACATTGTACTGTACAATACGAGATATATTTGGACTCGTACCCAGCTGAGAAAACCATATTTAACTCGCCTAGCGGCTCATTCAATATGGTTTTCTCAGCTGGGTACTCGTCCAAATATATCTCCGTATTGTACAGAACAATGTTAAATAACCTAATATTACTATTTGAAAATATCTACAGTGTACAACTGGTAAACTTAGAATTATTGACTTACAAAGGATCAATGTGTTGCTGATTTTGAGAAAAAGGAGCAACCAAGCTTGAAGTAAACAAAATAGATAAATGTCTCGTCCCGACACTGGACATTTCTGAGATGTTCTTGAGTGTCTCCCACCTACCAAGAGGCCTGTACTCGTTCTTCCCAGGAAAGACGGCTTCGCGTGTTCGGCACGTTGAAGAACCAGACTGTCTATCCGCAAAGAGCTAGGCTAATTTAGCTGGACAGGCCTGCATCTAAAAAGATTTCTCTCTATCTGATCCGGGTGCTTTATCTCACTCTGTCTCTCTCGTCAGATCGCTCTGTGTCTGTACTAGTAGAGGATGAATTTCGCGCCCTGTGTGGCTGCGTTTGCTAAATGTAAAACGCCTTTGAACTTGTTTATCATGAAAGGGCGCTATATAAATCTGGTATAATAACAATAATTATTTACTTATTTAGGGTGAGATATTCACGCCTAAAGCAATAATGGTATTATCCAAATGTCCATTTATTACCATCTGGGGATAAGGCAACGCATGTAAATACTGAAATATAATTAAATATCCGTACACCATATAGCCATCTTGTATGTATAGGCACATCAGTAACAGATTCTATTTATACATGAACTTATAAATTTAATGTTTCCTATGTGTGATATGATTTTTAAAATTTTTCGTGCAATTGAAAAGTGAAACAAATACGAAACACGTTCTTTTCGTGACTAATTGGAGTCCATCTTTAACAAATTTTTGATAGTATTACTTTAATTTAGGAATAAAGCATTTTACCGATTGTTATCATCGTACAAAACTGTTTATAATGGTTTATATTTTCTGCAATAAACCAAGGTTATAAATTTTATTACATAATATTGACGGTCATTTGCAGGTGTGTATAACACAGAAAATGATACAAAAATTCAGACAATGTCGCCTTTATAACACCAGAACAACATAGTGATTCCCAATGTAAACAATGGGCAAATTCTTTCCACTTTTGCGGCGTACGCCGTTTCGCCGCGGGCAACCGGCTTGGAGTTCGTTTGGCTCCCCAGCACTGCCTGGGTCTATCCGGCGTACGGCGATGTGCGCCGGTCTTGCAAGATAGGCAAAGCGGCAAATCATATACTTTCGCGATAAAAAATCGGGTAAACATTTGGAAAGTTTGGGTTAATTAATATCAGTAAACATAGAAATTATATTTTATTAACTTATTTGGAACAGGCCGCAATAGAAAATCATAACAAATTGGATTTTTTTTATTTGCAACTCACGTGACCGGCGTACGCCGAAGTGTTCGTTTATTAATTAACCGGCGGGAATGTTTTTCTTGCTGCTCACGTGACCGGCATGTCCCGGGTTGAATGAAACGAATTAGCCCTATTTATACCAATCCCTTCAATATGCACTCATTACTTGGAAACTATTTCTATCAATGTATTATTCTGGTAGTACATAAACTTTAGTGTTTTAGGTTCGTGCTCGGCAATCACTATCCGTTTTGTTTCTCTCGGAATGAGATTTGTACGCCAAATTCTATTAAAAGCCAAAAAACACGAACACTTAAAAGCTTGTCGTACGTCAGCAAATTAAAATAAATATTCTTTTCAGTTTTAGACTTCAGATTATCCGCAAGAGATCTAAGCAATGAATTAGATTCTTTTTTTTTCAGACATTCAGGCTAAAAACCGTGATATTATTTATCAAGAAGACTATTAAATTCGTATTAATCTAATGAACCTTCTTGATATGTCATGTGATTTTAAGAACGCTGGGATGGATCACTAATGACAGTGATCAAAAGCTTGTAATTCATCTCTCATTCTTTATTCTTACGCCGGCTGACGTTCCCTTTACGACTGAGATTAATGAAATCAGAAACTTTAACATTCATCATCAATATCTGCTATAAATTTTAAGACGTAGTCTGCTATGTCGATGTGTGAACGGTTTAATGGAATAAGCTGGTCTACTCCAAAATTTTATGATTGTAAAATGTTCAGTATATTTATGGTATAATGAAAGGTTAGTAATTTGGCATGGTTACACTGATGCATGGTCACACTGATGCATGGTTACATGTGTTATGGAGTATAACCTGGATGTAAATGCAATCGTGCAATATACGTTACATCATGAAATCAAACCACTTTATCTGGGCAGTTTATTAGAGATCAATAAATATCACCAACAATGATCCTACATAATATTTATATATGCACCTGCAATGCCACCAGTGTAAGGAAATATGACTTGCATGTATCGTTAAATACTTATTATGACATTTCAGTTTTCAAGTGGACAAAAGTTCACATTGAGTGTTTGTAACAAAAATGAATTATACGAAGTAAATCGGAGGGTCAATG
Organism: Mercenaria mercenaria; assembly: GCF_021730395.1. Taxonomy (NCBI): domain Eukaryota; kingdom Metazoa; phylum Mollusca; class Bivalvia; order Venerida; family Veneridae; genus Mercenaria; species Mercenaria mercenaria. The sequence goes on along the minus strand of NC_069377.1, from coordinate 39,587,049 downwards.
GATAAAGAAGAGCATTCTTTATTCATGTTGTCACAATCAACAAAACTGCTCATTTATAAAACCACCATTATAGTTAGTCTGACGGGGAGGTAGATAAAAATCGAGATTCGTTTTGTATGAATATCTGACTTTAAGGTAGTTCTGCACGTTTGATAAGCCGGAAGTAATAGCGTAACGTCATTTATGCGGAAAACGTAGAATAATGCCTGGATTCGGGCGTACGGCATTGAAAATCATTTTATGACTTAATGGGAACAGTTTGGTAAATTTATTACAACGACAACGCTTCTATCTTTCTAAAGTTAAAATATGATGTTAAAAATCTTACACGTTAAATAATTCCAAAAAATGTCATAAAATCAGCTCTAAATACGCGGATCTCTTTAATCACTGACAGATATCTCGGAAACAAGCATACGGACCTACATTTTATTTCACTATATTATTGATTATATGTTTATGTACGATTGTGAGAAGTTTCATTAAAATATAAATTGCAGAAAACATTCTATTCGCGAAAATGTTATTAAAATTTTGATTTTCCCATAGATTCCCATTATGAAAACTTGTGTTAGATAAAAAAAATCACACCAGTGTAGGAAATGTCTTTTTTATTTGCAGAATTTTCTAAGTCTACGTTAAAAAAGAAAAGAAAAGTATATGTTGAAATTTTCTAAAAAATAGGGTTTGATCAATTCTACAGTGTAGAAAAAAATTGATCCTAACGTGCAGAACTACCTTAAATACGAATGAAAAATTGTTTATTTTAAAATTCCTAAACTGCCCAAACGGGTATTTACAATCACACAAACAGCTATATATATAAGACACAGACAGTACGTACAGTAATTCTTTAAAATTACCAAAGGTAGATTTGACACTGCAATTTGATTAGTCATTTTAATAATTTGTGCGTGGTTTCGTATTCCATATAAAGGAATGGCAGACCTAATGAAGTCAGATATACAGCAAAATAATTGCTTGGAGATATACTTTACACCATGCACTATGATATATCATATTTACATTCCAAATAAATTTATTTCGACGAACAAGGACCACGCAGAAATGTCTAATTGTGGTGAATTGCTCGCGCTTATGTATTTTATGCCACATTTTTAGGAGAGTTATGTGCATGGTTTTGGACGTTGCCTGTGGAAAGCTTGTTAGACTATGTGTCGTTGCGTGACAGCAGAACACCTAAATGTTGAAAAGCAAGAAAACAGCTTTAAAATTTATGTTTACATGATGAGAAAAATACTACAATGTACTTTCAATATTACAAATTAACTTCTACAGTTACAGCAATAAAGAGGATTATCAGAAAGGATGGATTGAATAATGTTTCCAAATATTGTAATAAATATTAACTTTTTTGGCTATTTCGTTAGAGGACAATTATCAAAAATTGAATTAAGTAAGAAATCTACATATTTTATGTTTAAAACAAAACCAAATGTGGCAGTCACATCATAAACAAAGGCTTTGTGAGCATTTCAAACACAACGAACCAATTTAATACTCAGATGAAAGTAAAAATATCAGTTCTCTCCCGTAACCCTGTTTTATTTAGGAATTGAATACACTGAACTGAGATGAATACAATTTTTATCATTAACAACTTATGTATATTTAATATCAAATAAATAATATGTAGTCAAACCATGTTATAACTTATAATATACCTACACAATAGAAAGAGGTTATACACCTACAGAATAATTTCACGAGGGAATAGCCCGAGTAAACTGTAACACGCGGCGACAGTTCATAATGGTATGTATAAAACCATTGTCCTGTTATATTTCATGTTCGATTCGGATGCGACTTGTAAGTAAACAAGTAGATAAAATAGGGAATCGCTATTTAAGAGCGCATGCTCGGTGCCTAACAGAAGGTTGACGTCATGTCAATACGTAAACCTGATTTACTATTATTACCAGAAGTAACACCGTTTTGTTATATTTTCGATTCTGGACATTTTTTCTTTGCGACGTTTAAGCTTACTAACGGATTTGTCAAGACTTATTTTCATCAACATAGGTATTTATGTTGCATCTTCCGTCTAAGTTAGTAGTGAATATTAACTTACAGATCTATACACATTCATCGAACTGATATCTATTTCAAATTGAGTATGCCTGTACCGTACATAGCTATTCAATTAATCCAGGGGTCGTGGGGTTCGAGCGGACTCGAGAGTGGTTCCAATAAGCTTGAAGCTTTCATCACAATCGAGCTAAAACAAATTAGTGTAAACTAAACTATTCAATACAGATTTTTTTTTGAAATTAATTCCATATAACAGAGGGTTATTTCTACGCAAATGAGTGCAATTTATAGGACCTCCTTGACAATAATTCGCCCGATCTCCTTAAGCGTATGTTTTAATTTTAAGTACGTACTTTTCTTTCGGAGTATCTTCGTAGTCCGTTTAAAGTAGTTCTAGAAGTTTAATTAACCGAAATTCATGGCCAAATGTCTTTATCTGAATAATATAAAATAAAGCCCGGAACCGTCATACTTGAAAAGTTTGACTGAAATCAACATGAAAGATAAACTTCTTTTCGTAAAAAGGTCATCAACATTGTGATTTTCTCATAGACTTCCATTAGTGATTTTCCCATAGTCTTTCATAATAAAAACTTGCACAAGGCCCAAATTGTTCATATAAGTCTAGCAAAAAATCAAGCATTGGACTGTATCTTTTGTATCTGCCGAAGTTTGTAATTATATTCTGAAATTTTACAAAATAGGAATTTAATAAAAACTCTACAATGTAGGAAAACTTTTGAACCAAGCGAAGCCAAGGGACTTTGTACAATAATACCATCCCGCGTATGCTGACATTTGCTCCCACACGTAAGTATTCTTTTTATACGCCCGTTTGAAAAATGGTACGTATTATGGGAAACGATCCTGGCGGGCGGGCGGCCGGGCGGCGTCCACAGACTTTTCCCGGAGCATATCTTCTTCACGCATGGAGGGATTTTGATGTAACTTGGCAAAATTATTCCCAATCATGAGACGGACTGTCATGCGCAAGAACAAGGTCCCTAGGTCTAAGATCAAGCTCACACTTAGAGGTCAAATGTCAAATTCAAGAATGACATTGTCCGGAGCATATCTTTTTCATGCTTGGAAGGATTTTGATGTAACTTGGCAAAATTGTTCAACTTCATGAGACGGAGTGTCGTGCACAATAAGCAGGTCCCTAGGTCTAAGGCCAAGGATACACTTAGAGGTCAAAGGATACAAGAATGAAAACTTTGTCCGGAGAATTTCTTCTTCGTGCATGGAGGGATTTTGATGTAACTTGGCCAAAATGTTTACAACCATCAGACGAAGTGTCATGCGCAGGAACCAGGTCCCTAGGTCTAAGGTCAAGGTCACACTTAGAGGCAAAAGGTCAGATACAAGAATGACTTTGTCCAGAGCATTTCTTCTTCAAGCATGGAGGGATTTTGATGTAACTTGGCACAATTGTTCACCTGCATGAGATGTCGTGCGCAGGAAGCAGGTCCCTAGGTCTAATGTCAATGTCACACTTAGAGGTCAAAGGATACAAGAATGAAAACTTTGTCCGGAGCATTTCTTCTTCATGCATGGAGGGATTTTGGTGTAACTTGGCACAACTGTACACCATCCTGAGACGGAGTGTCATGCGCAAGAACCAGGTCCCTAATTTAGAACTACTTCCCTTTGTTGTTACTATAAATGGCTTATATTGTAACTTTTTTTATTACTGGTCGTAGGAAAAAATCGAAACCACATTTCTGTAGTACAACATGCATGTTACATCCAATTTTGAGGTATTTTGACCTATTTCTACCTGGTAAGGATTTTATTGTGGACTTATATCCTTTTTAAAGATTAACTTCCCTTAGTTGTTACTATAAATAACTTATATTGTAACTATCTTATGATTGACCGTAGGGAAAAACCAAGTCCACTTTTCTGTGGTACAATATAGATGTTACTTTCAAATTTTAGGTTTCTTTTAAAGTATTATCTCTACCTGGTAAGGAGTTTTTTTGTGGACTTAGAAAAACAAAAGAATACACAACCAAAGAATTAAAATTCCATTTGCAAATACAGGTGCTAAAGAAATTTGCTATGACAGGTGTATATTGTGACATTCTGACACTCTTGTTTCCCTCTGTGTTCAAAGGCAAAAAAAAAAAAAAAAACAACATTACACGATAATAGACCTTTTCGGCGTAAATGGAAATGTACACGACTCTGTAAATATATATGTATTTCGATCAATTTCGATAGGTTTTCTCAGAACACTGGACAGGACATATTTTGGATTTTTTTGTTTGGTTTGGTTTTAATGTCGGCCGACACAATTATAGGTCATATGGCGACTATCCAGCTTTAGTGGTTGAGGAAAACCCCAGTTGACCTTTCATGATTCATCACGAGCGGGCACTTGGGTAGAACCACCGATCTTCCGTAAGCCAGCTAAATGGTATTTTCAAATTAAGCCAGTTTACATACAAAGAAGCGTATGTAATAAAAAGTCTCGCATCAAGTATACATCTAACTGCACCGTGCCCAGATTACGAGAATTGGTATTAATATTAAAGTGGAATTTTGTGCATTTTTCAAGTAAAAATCCAGCTGAAATAAATGTCTGTGTAAAAAAGGGTGGAGGAAAATTATAGTTTTTAACCCAATATACCACACTCTTCCTGTTACCAGTGCGAAGTAATAACTTTTCAAATATGAGTTTTCCTATTCTGACTGTGGCAGTCTTTTTAAGAAAAGTGAAACTGCACGCACCCACGAGTTGCTTCCCTCCAACTTCAGAAATCTCTTCCTATAGGTAAGGGAGATAATTGCGTAGAAGACTGAAGAAAAGAACTATTATTTTATTAGTCCGATTTCTTTATTTCTAAAGAATCAACTTCAAATGCATACGTGACATTGTTGTTAATTTAACACATTTAAATGCATAGCAACCGAAAATTGTTTTGATTATTCGTTGTTTAGAGATAGGAAGCATGCCTACCTGATATTAGTTGTATTTGAATTGAATGGGAACAGTAAATGAAGATGTAAACGAACGTTATTGTGAAAGACGGACAACGAATATTGTATGTCTCACGGGTCCTCAACTTCCGGGGAATAAAATCGCTGATGGCGGTAGTTCTGTTCAAATTCAACAATTAGGAGACGACCATTAGGAAATCAGAGGAGTCTGGACTAGCAATGTTTGCTCAGATTCGTTTCTCCTTTATTTAAATAAATATATAAAAACGTACGGGTTATCCATTTTTACGATTATATATTTAGTCCTTCTGTAAAAAATGTATAAATGAATAAAAGGCATATATGAAACACCATGTTGTGCACAATAAGGACTAAATACTGTATAGATGGCACATAGGTAAAAGTTTGACATGTCAATACATGTACATATATACAGTTTTAATAGTCAACATAATCATTGCACGAGAAATAACACATGTGACTGAAGGTTCTAGGAAATTCTTGATGGAATTAAAGCAAAATACAACAATACTGTCTTCCATGTGTAGGATATGGAACGGAATAGAATAGTTGTAGTTATTTTTGTGTTGTTTTTCTTTTTGTTATATCTTTTAGGACATACTTTCATTGATGCCAGATTATTACATTTTAATGCAATCAGATCTGTCTGGGAGGCAGACACTACAATAGCTGCTGAGTGGAGTGCGAAGCGAGCAAATTGTTTTATAAGATTTTAGAATACATTTCATGAAATTAATTTTCTCTATATCTGAGACCAGACTAGTAGTATATATGGTTCATATAAAGTTTAATGTTGGGACCGGAATAAAGTATTCATCTACTTTTCTGACAACTCCGCCCCTGATTTTCTAATGGCAAGCACTATTTAATATAGATATGAATAAGTAACATAGAAAGAAAGTTGTGACAAACATTTCACACCGGGCGACATATTTGTGGAGCGGTTGAGCATATATATTCGATCATTGTAGAATATTTTACAGGTTAAGTATCTTTCAATATTCAATATGGCGATAAGCAAGATCATCTGGGTCGTCAAACTCAGGTGTAGGGGCTTCCGTGGTCGAGTGGTTAAGGTCACTGACTTCGAATCACTTGCCCCTCATCGATGTGGGTCAGTTTGAGCCTCAATCGGGGCGTTGAATTCTTCATGTGTGGAAGCCACCCAGCTGGCTTACGGAAGGACGGTGGTTTACCCAGGTTCCTGTCCTTAATGTAATGATGCACGGAGGGGGAATTCCTCCACCATCAACCTATAATTGTGTCGGTGAGACGTTAAACCCGACAAAAACAAAACAAACTCGGGTGTGCCATGACTATGGGACTTGGTGTAGTAGTACAGCATCTAAAATATGTTTGAGAAAACCCCTTACTTTTGACCGAAGTACATAATACTTATTCGCAGTCGCGTACATATACATTTATGCTGAAAAGGTCTAATACCCGACATACAGATGGTGTATTTACTGCAGTTTCGCTCGTATAAGTTAAACATAAAGTCTCATTTTTGTCATGAAATTATGCTTTCTAATGACATGACCTGCATAATCATACATGTAAAGAACGACATATTTATGTTCTTTCAGCATATAGCAACAGATAATTACGGCCGTCCTTTTTTATGTCTGACAGAATAGACACAATTTTTAATTAAACATGAACTGGATTTAGTTTATTTCTATCGGAATAACATGAAAGCATGACGTTTTATATTCTAAATTCTGGTACGTACATGTACCATAATACATTTATCTTTCGAAGTAAAAATACAATGTTCATGCAATTGATTGTATCGCATATTAAGATAAAGGTAGAGGAATAAGAACTAGAAAACTAGTTTTCTTATATGTCATGTGAAGCAGCGAAAAATTAGCCAAATCAAGAAGATCAGCATCTTATAAATATTTGAAGACGGATTTGTGCATTTGATTAAATCAGAATTAAAGCAAAGAATTTACATTTTTGAATAAGTAGTTAAGTACTAAGTGGTAAAAGTTAATGTGGTACATAAGACAAAATCAGACATAGCTGTCCTACATGATCTTGTTAGAAGAGTAAATAGCATTACCAGTATGTACTTTGATGTTCTACCCGGGTTTATTAAATAATACATGCTACATGTAGGAAAAAATTCTAATTATCGTATGACCTTTCCTTCGAGATGTAGGCTTGGCGTGGACAAGGAGTGAAGGCCCTGTCTTATTGTGTTCTTGTATTGATTTCCCTTGTTTTGAATAAGCTGTTTATGTTTTATTTCGCAGGTGTATAATGTATAAATTTCAGTCATGATGTACATACTGACATGGGGGTATGGAAGTTCTTGTAAGCGCATTTCACGTTCAGTCTGCTGTAACATACAGATTTGAGCCGCGCCATGAGGAAACTAACATAGTGCGTTTGCGACCAGCATGGATACAGACCAGCCTGTGCAGTCTGGCCAGGATCCATGCTGTTCGCTTTCAAAGCCTATTGCAATGAGAGAAGCCATTTGCGAACAGTATGGATCCTGAACAGACTGCGCAGATGCGCAGGCTAGTCTGGATCCATGCTGGTCGCAAACGCGCATGGTTTTCTCATGGCGCGGCTCATTTATTCATTCGTTTACCACTGTTTAGTCCTGAATTTTCTGTTGATAAACACATTCTGCTTCTATAAATATTATGCAGTCAAAAGTTTCAAGTGACATAGGCATTTAACTTCAAACCTGAAATTAAGCATTACTCCGTACAAGAAGACTAAAATAAACATACAATTTTCAAAGTAGATTTAACCCTTAGCCTGCTGGCGGCAAGTGAGTTTGCCTTTGCGACCACTGCAGCCCACGATCAACCTGCATATCCGTGCAGTCTGACCATGGTCTGCACTGTTCGTCATTCAGTCAGTATCTTTTGGTAAGCACCCTTTTTAACAGTTAATGGTACAGTCCACATTGAAAGAAGGACAAATTCATTATAGAAATTTAGCAGGGTTAATGCAGAGAAAGTGGTTACAGAAGTGTACGATATGGAGTTGTTGGGCTGTTGTTTTACTTCATTTTGTCTCGTGTCGATGAGAAACATTTACACGTATATATGATATTCAGTACCAGTTATAACTGAAACCTTTATACTTTTGAAATAAAGAAATTATTTTACCGTAAATGTATTCTTAATACTAACCTTTTATAATGTCTTTATCTCATGTTGTACCATGTATTCATACGTTTAACCCATCTGCATCATATTACTTTACAAGGACATTTTATATACACTCGAAGAGCTCCCAGATAAGGACCGATCTGGAAAACGACGTATATCAGGAAAGATTATGATAAGCTGTCCTTCAATCAATACAACTTCTTTTGTTATAGACTAAATAATTCATTATGCCAAAATGTGCCAAACAAAACAATGGAATTACATTTAAGATTAAAAAGTTGAAGTACAAAAATCCATATTATTCTTATTATCTGTCTATCAGGTAGCCCATTATACTAGTATAAATGTACCGATATCCAACGTGATTTTTAAAATGCTGGAAATAAGTAACGACATTGATCGGATTTGATAATTCACTCTTCATTATTTAATCATGTACGCTGACGCGTTCTCCGCCACACTATACTTCCCCCTTTGTTGATCAATGTTGGGCAGATGGGAGATTCCGCGATTATAGGCTCTTAAATCTATATCAAGGGACGGACTTGTTCCCAGTCTTGCTTTGGCATTACCATAAGGGTGTTCTGGCTTCTGCAAAGTCAATGCATGAGTACATTCGTTTACATATACTTACGTTTAACAATTTGTTCATGTGGTTAGGTTACTGTTACGTGTGTAATGGCGGATAGTAATTTTATTGACACTGTCTTGTAGTATAGGAACATGGTAGGAATTAAAGAGTGAGGTTTCGCACCAGCTATTGTTAGGTTTTGCTACTGACCGTTCCATTATGGTGCCCTACTGTGTTCAATCTTTATGTGTGTTGGAGTCTGACTGGTACTTCCTTACTTCTGTATGAATGTGCTCAGCCGGCGTTTACAAGTATATGGTTATGCGTTCCCTGTTGCTATGATGAGTGCCTTATGAATGGCTGTGTTCATTGAATGTGTCTTGTCTTGTTGAACTTATCTTAGTTTTTCATATGACTGCCAGTAGTATCATGCGAAATAATTTAGATACATAGTTTCTGTTCCTAAAGCTATGTTTAAAAACCTGGTGTTATGTCTTGTATAATGTTGATTTGATTACAAAAAAAGACAGTCAAGTATAATCTGTCTTTCCTTGACATTGCCTCTTTTTTGTACCTATTTAAAGGGCATTCCTATAGTTTTTTATGCGAATCTCTCTGCGCAGCCGACACTTTCCATGAAAAACTGAAGTGAAGTCAACATTTGTTGAAACATGTAACAGACAATCTTAAATATGAGGAATCTTGAATGAAATAACATTTTTGTTAAGTTTTATCAGTAATCAAATGTTGATACTGGTTTATGTTGTATTGACAAGTATCATGCCTGACAGGTATCTTGCCATTTTTGTGGTTTTGTTTTCACATCGCATTTTAGTACAAAGACAGTGTTGTTCATATAATGTAAGACAATTGACTTAGTACTGATAAGACAATATCACCTTTCAGATTATTTAGTATTCAATTATAGAAAGAATTAAGAATTTTTAAAACTTTTTTTAACTTCTAGCAGATATACATGTAATCAATTTGTCAGGTTCGCGCCAGTTTTCGTCCGAACAGGTGTTGTATTCAAGCGGTCTTAACATAAAATCTAGCCTGGTGACGCATACATTTTTAGCCATTTTTATGCTCACAATACAATTATTTATACACAAGAAAAACAGGAAAAAATTCTATGAAACAGTTTTTTTCAAAATTAAAAAAAAAATATTCTTCACTATGGGTATTTTTCATCGAAAAGAGTTCACAAAAGTGAATAAGAAAGAAGATTTCTTTTATTTGTACCAATTATTGTAAGGATATAGTATTACAAATATGACTATGAAATCAAATAAGTATATAATAAAATCTGTAAAAAGAATAAACCTTATTGTCTTATTGTGCTGTCTTGATGTATGTTTTGGTTGGTATTTATAAAAAAGCAGAAAATTATGAAAATGTTGAGAAATCGCTGGCAGTTTCAGCAACAATTCAAAACAATTTTTCACAAAAACAAGCCTGGTGACCCATTGTTTTTATTTGTTCATTGTTTTCAGCACAATTTTTTTTATCATATATGTGAATTTGAAAATATTCTATGAAAGGAAAAAAAACTATAGGAATTCTCTTTAAATATACACAATACAGTAAAACATTTTGAAAAATTAGTTGATCTGAAACAAATCTATATAAATGTTTGTTTTATTACATACAATTTCATTGATATTTTGTTCCGGTTTTTGTGAATAATTTTTTTTTTTTTTCGAATTCAAGTAAACGCCAGTTTATAAATATTTAATTGCTTTCAGTGGGAGAGTTATACTGTCAACATCCGATATGATACTGTCCTGACTTGGATTACGTCAATCTCCTGATATATTGCAATCTTTACTGTCCCACTCAAAGTAATTTGCTAGTTATATACTGCCTTGAATAATAAATTCCAATGTATTCCAGGAAATGTACGTACTCCCTCCTTTTGCGCTGTAATGGGAACCACAGACCTCAAAATATATGGTTAAAATTCAAATAAAACATGTCAACTATGGGTTTTGTACCTTTTAGTGCTGTTTTACAGGCAATAAAGAAACCTACTGTGTGCAATGTTGTGTTAATCACAAACAGGAAATGACTGACTTTTATCAGTTTTGGCATAATAAAAGTGGAAATTAACGCGAGGTTGATTTTACTGTTGAATGTTTGCTTTCTTAATTCCTTTCTATTGTAGGGTGTAATCACAGGTACCAGACGAATTTTGCCCTATATCATATTATTATATTATACCAGATTTATATAGCGCTTTTTCATGATAAACACGCTCAAAAGCGCTTAACATATAGCAAACGCAGCCACTTAGGGCGCGAAAGTCATCCTCTACTAGCACAGACACAGAGCGATCTGACAAAAGGACGCGTGAGATAAAGCCCCTAGAACAGATAGAGAGAAGTCCTTTTTAGATACAGGCTTGTCCGACTAACTTAGCTTAGGTTTGAAACGGTCCTGTTACAGGTGTTACATTTCGATGTCATGTAAATAGTAGTCCCACAGTCAGACACTCCAGTAAGGCTATTTACCTAGACATAAATACAAAGCTAATGACTGTACGCATTTTTAAATGTCAAATGTCTGAAAGTTGTATGCTCACTTTCCCGTGCGGAGCCTTGCAAAAACGGTCATTGAATAGGAACACTAGCAGAAATTTTACCCTTTCTTCTATTTAAAGTACAATTTAGAAATAGCAGACATAATCTCCAGGTGGGACCTATTTCACCGTCTCTACATAAAATGGAGAGTTGCAAATGTTCAAATGGCTTATCAAATTTGCAACCGTATTAATATATTACTTAAAACGACATCGTCCATTCTCAATCAATGTTAAACTTACCTTACATCAAGAAATAGTTGACATTGGATGAATAATTCTTAACAACTGAATAATAAGTTAGATTTTACCGCATGGGCCTTTTGTTTTGATAGTGTTTTGGCCTGTTTCGTCGGACCCTTAAGGCTGTTTCTCTTGATGCTCTGTCTTCTGCAAAGGCATTGAGTACATACGTTTTTGGTTCTTAAGATTTGCTTTTTGTATAATTATACAGGATCATTTTTGTGTTTTACATGTCATGCCTTTTGTTTCCATTGCGTGTGTGCGGGGATTACTTATTTACACAGTCCCGTGACTTTTGAACATGGTGGGGGTAAGAGTGAGGTTGGGTGCGCACCATAAACCGGTTTAAGCTCACCAGTGGTGTTTTTGCCACTGACCGTTCCAAGGCGGTGCCCAACTGTATTCCTTTATTTGTTCGTTTTTTTCCTCGCTTGTTTGCTTTGTATGTTAGTGGTGCGTGTGTTGGCATTGTGCACATCTGCTTGCTGTGAGTTTCGTTTTTGGGAGGCTGCATTTTTATACGCCTGTTTGAAAAACGGGACGTATTATGGGAACGTCCCTGGCGGGCGGGCGAGCTTATGGGCGTGGGGGGGGGGGGGGGGGGGGGGGGGGGGGCGTCCACAAACTTTGTCCGGAGCATATCTTCTTCATGCATGGAGAAATTTTGATGAAACTTGGCACAATTGTTCACCATTATGAGACAAAGTGTCATGCGCAAGAATCAGGTCCCTAGGTCTAAAGTCAAGGTCACACTTAGAGGTCAAAGGTCAAATTCAAGAATGACTTTGTACGGAGCATATCTTCTTCATGCATGGAGGAATTTTGATGAAACTTGGCACAATTGTTCACCATCATGAGACGGAGTGTCATGCACAAGAACCAGGTCGGTCCCTAGGTCTTAGGTCAAGGTCACACTCAATAGGCCAAAAGTCAGATGTAAGAATGACTTTGTCCTGAGCATTTCTTCTTAATGCATGGAGGGATTCTGATGTAACTTGGCACAATTGTATACCATCATGAGACGGAGTGTCATGCGCAGGTCCCTTCTTTAGAATTACCTCCCTTTGTTGTTACTATATATAGCTTATATTGTAACTTTTTCATTACTAGTCGCAGGGAAAAATCGAGACAACTTTTCTGTAGTACAACAGGCATGTTACATCCAATATTGAGGTGTATTTTGACCTATCTCTTCCTGGTAATGATTTTTGTGTGGACTTTTTTTTATATATTTTTTCAGATTAACTTCCCTTAGTTGTTACTATAAATAACTTATATTGTGACTTTTTTATAATTGACCATAGGGAAAAGCTAAGACCACTTTACTGTGGTACAACATAGATGTTACTTTCAAATTTTAGGTGTATTTTGCAAATACAGGTGCTAGTGTAAAGAAATGTGCTATGACGGGCGTATATTGTGACATTCTGGCACTCTTGTTGGAACGTGGCATTCCCTCTTTGATATTTATCCTTGTTTTTTAGTATTCAACGTATCAACCTGAAAATACATGAGCACAGTACTAACCTGTCTAGTAGGTAAGTATTTGAATATCAACATGCGCTCGTGTTTTGCAAGCGATGTATACAAATACATGTATACAAAATCAAAACAATTTCTTCCCAGCATTTACCTCGATAAGTATGCAGAAACATTCTTTTTATAACCTCTGTTATTAAAGTACTGAAATGGGAGAAAAGGGTATGAATACATAGGTAAATTGACAAATAAGTATAGTGTTGGAACTTAACAGTTTTGTTTAGTTTCAGCATATACCACATTAGTTTTAAAAGTTTGTCTTGTCATGTAAGCTGTTTAAATCAGAATGTAGAGCAGCGATTTGCATCCAGATGTTGCGACTTCGATCCACAAGAGCGCTGTATGTTCTCCACATTTGGGTGTTTGTTACTTCTTTTCTGGGTTTAACGTCATACATTTATTGGTCATAGAGCGACTTTCCGACTTTTGATGGTTGAGGATAACCCCAGTTACCTTCAGGCATTATTTTATCAATGGCGGGTACCTTGGTAGAACTATGGACTTTCTTTAAGCAAGGTTTCGTCCCAACAGAGGTTAATGGCAAGTGATGCGAAGTCAGTGACCATTAACTACTCGGCCAAGAAAAATGAAATGAGAGAAAATTAAGCCGCCGATTGATTTAATTGATAACAATGACACTCTTTTTTTTTGAATTTAAGATTGTAAAAAATAAAACATGTACACATTTGAACCTGATAGGTGTAACGTCATAATTAAAAAACTGTGATAATTCATTGCATTTCGCAGGCCCAGATCCAGAAATATTTGATCGGTACGTGCACCAGTCTAGAACGAAGGCGTCACCGGCAAGGCGCATAGCGTCGCGTGGGGGTCGGTACGGGAGGGGGCCCTTCGCTCTGGTTAGCGGGGACAGTGGGTCTCCTCCTGGAAATGTTTTGAAATATAGTCATGAAATTGTGAAATTGTGGCCTCTGGTGCATATTTTTGTCTAAATTTTGAGGTACAAGAGGGGGTACTCCCATCTTTTCAGGGGGGTCAGGGGTCTTCCCCTGAAAAATGTTAAAATATAGGTATGCATATTTTTCAACTCGTCAAGTAATGTCATAACTGAATTAGACCCCAAAGAAAAGTTCACGTTCCATTTGCCATGTACCTGAAATGAGACGTAAGGCAGGGTTTATGATCAGGTACGAATATTGCATGTATTACTATGGAATTAACTTCATTGAATAAAGTAATCTATTTATTTAATTATTGCTAAAACGAACGATTCTAGTTATATCTTTAGGAATAAAGGACAAAAGATGTCTGGATCATGGTTAAACTTGATAATTATAAATTATTTTATTAGTTAGCAACATAACATTAGACACTAGTGATCAACAAATCACATCAATAACCGTACCTGGTATTTACATATGCGCATATATGTATAACACTGATTGAAAAAGAAAACAATTACTAACTGAATGGTTGAATAAAAAGTGATAAGTCGTTTAAATCAATTTTCTCAGTAAAGTTTGTTTGTGTTTTATGTTGCACTTAACATTTTCTCGAGTTTTAGCGTACATAGTGGAAATGAATTTATTTTTTGAGTTAAAAACATTTTCTTGTATGCATTCGACAACTACTTTACAGTCAGATTCTACCAGTAATTAGCCAGTTATAATTTGGATTACGTAACTATTTAAAAAACTTGTTAGTAGGACTGTTTGTAAGGAGAACTTCATGGAAATTAGATAAAGTTTGAACAAATTAAACGTGTTTAAAAATTATCAAATAAAGATTTACATGTTATATTTGCAACCAAATAATATATTTCAACAATCATCCTTAGTTATTTTATTAACTTTTATAGGCACACGCCTATATTTTGTGTGACATTCCTGCTTAGATTTGTGGCATCACGGCATTATGTTAATTTAAATTTAGTGAAAGACCTTGAGGGACTTCTAACTTCTGTACTTCTGTCTTGAAACTTCATTACTTCCTATTTCGTTACATATTAGAAGTTACTGTAATAAAGTGAAAAGTTCAAAGTAAGGAAGTTGAAAGTCAGAGATTTAGTGAAGTTTGGAGTTGAAATGAATGAAGTTAGAAGTAACGAAGTTTGAAGTATTTATCTTGCTTACATATCAGCACAGCATAAGAAACTGTGAGACTACGAACAAAATTACTCATTTAGCATGTGCAGTCAGTGTTTCAATAAATTTAAAATGTTAAAGTCAGTAGTCCCATAATAGCCGTTTGAAAGGCTATGTCTTCTGCGCGTCTGTTGCATTGTATTATCCCAATTGGGCGCTCGCACTAAATTTGATTCAGTCATGCGGTGCAACCAACAATAGATCACGGGGTCGCGAGTTCGATCCTCGGGCGGGGCGTATGTTCTCCGTGACGATTTGATAAAAGACATTGTGTCTGAAATCATTCGTCCTCCACCTCTGATAATTCATGTGGGGAAGTTGGCAGTTACTTGCGGAGAACAGGTTTGTACTGGTACAGAATCCAGGAACTCTGGTTAGGTTAACTGCCCGCCGTTACATGACTGAAATACTGTTGAAAAACGGCGTTAAACCCAAAACAAAAAAACAAACAAAGCAACCAACAATAACTTTTAAACTTTATGCTGTTTTTCGAGTTAGCAAATTATCAGTATTCCGAGTGACAATAAAATTTCACAAAGAAAATTGTTAATTACAGGCGCACGTGAATTTCATGCAAAACGGCTATTATGGGACTGCTGGCTTCACGGTTGATTGATTTTTTAAAATTTTACGATGAAGTTCTACAAGTGTAATGTGATATGAAAAACACAAGTGATTTATAGATTAAAGTTTTTAAATAAAAAATACCCTAGTTATAAAACTGGATAGTTTCTTTTGCTATTCAGTGTAACTTAGGAGGTATCCGAAATATAAATAAGTCCAAAAGTGTTGGTATCAGATCACTACACAAATTTTAATTGTTAAAATGATCAGAACTAAATTCTTGCAAAAAAAAAACAGTATACTGCACATTTTGATGATGTTCATTGATATTGGACGGAATTACTGTAAAGGATATTCGATTGTACAAAAAAAATGACTAAGCTATAATAAAGTACCTATATGATTGTAATGTAGATTCATTGAAGTTTTCGTAAACGTATTTCATTTCCAGTCTCATTTTCATGTGGATTTATTCATATATTCGTTCATCCATATATTCATTCATGCAACGTTCTTTGGTCCAGTATTTTCTATAAAAATCCAGACTGTTCTACAAAGAATATGCAAAACAAACCGGATGATGAATTTTAATGAACAGGGACGACTTTTCTTGGAAGGGAAATTAATTGTCACTTCGTTGGAGAAAACATCTTCATGAAATAGAATGTCTGAGCTAAAATGTATTGGTTAGATATCTCAGTTTTCGATAGACGTAATGTAGTGAAAGTGGTTCAAAGAAGTTAAAGACTGGGCTTCTAGAATTTAGGGCGTGAAGCACCAAATTCATCTCAACTGCCTTTGTTATTTTTTAAATTACATTCTCTGGAAACAATCAGGACGGGTCTAACGAATTTAGTATGATACTTGTTGCTCGAATCCGTGACTTCTGAGATGGACCGACGACATCAAACCAAACCATTCTTTAAATTTTCAAATATAGAAATATAGTCCAATTAGTATTCCGTACTTTTACTCTGACGCTCTATCCGCTCGCTTAGCTCGATAGAGAGAGCGCAGATTATGAATTATGAATTATGAAGCTCCATCTCCGGGAAAGGCGTATGTTCTCTGTTGCTATTTGATAGATAGAAGACTCGATAGAAGACATCGTGTCTGAAATTATTCGTCTTCCGCTTCTGATTCATTTTGAATGTTGAAAGGTACTAGCGGAAAACAAATTAGTTCTGGTATAAAATCGAGGGAAAAAAACAGTTAGCTTAAGGTTCATTCTATCGGAAAAATAGTGGGTCGAAATAATTAAGATTGGCGGGTTTGTTACTGGACAAAAGTAATAAAAAGTATACACCAATAGATTCGTCTTGGAACGAAGTATACGACTAGATAATCAAACTACGACTACGACTCTTTCATAAGTCGTACGACGACGAATTTGATAACAAAATTGGTCATGTTTTTTCAAAATCAAGGGTTGCTTCAAAATACATGCGGAGTCCATTTAAAATGCATTAATAGACAGACAAGACATGTATCTAGTTCCTGCCACCCTTTAAATTACCCAAACTTTTTCTAAAAGGCTGACAATTTACGATTGAAAATATACTTTAAAATGCTTCAGACGAAAAAAAAATGCATATTTCATATTCTTCAGTCAGAATAAAAGACAAATTATGTATCCAAGCGTAGCGAGCGAGAAAAAATGTATATTTTGCAATTATTTTACCCAGAACATCAGACAAATTACCTATGCTCCGGCGATTTTAGGGGCGGGAGCGACCCGGTGACCCCCCCCCCCCCTCCCCCACACACCCACGACCTCCGCTATGAATCCACTAATGGTAATACTTCAGTCTGTACGCAGAAATGATTACTGTACAACATTCATAACCATTTGAACTATATATTCAAAGTTGATGGAGTTTTATTGTACAAAAACCGCTTTCGTTTTGGAGTTTAAGTATGCCTGCATCTTAAGCCTGACAACAGAACAACTTCATAAGCTCTGCCAAAGTCGTTGATAAGCTTAAATGTTGTAAAACTTTGCTAGATCCCTCTTCCGACATCGACCTTAAAGGCCTTTATCATACTTAAGGGCAGGTCCGGATCTAGCCTGGGAATCCAGTCTGACAATTTCTAACCATTTTTCTACCTGCAAATTGACAATATCAGAAACTCGGATGAATGCCAATTAACATTAATTAGCACAATTTAAGTTGGATCGTTAATGTAGGTAAGATTTCTTCCGACAATTATTGTCAACGGCTTCCCAGGCTAGTCCGGATCCAGAAATGCTTTTATTTGATGCAGCGAGGCAACAGTTCAGAAAGAATGTGAGACACATACTCTCAGCGTGAGTAGGAGTCAGGGTGTTCTCCCCCTGCAAAAGTTTGAAATATAGTTATGTAATTGTGGCATCTGATAGAATTTTTGGTCTGAATTTTGAGAAAATACGTTTAGTATACAGCATCTTCTGTGTATGACTGTGCTATTTACGATAAAAAGGATGAAAGTGACGACAAGTAAAGTAATCAATAATGACTGTTTTATTTTGCAGTATAACAAATGCATGCATGTTCACACAAATAAACGTGTTATGTATATGAGCAAGGCACAATAATGCATAGACAGTTGTGCTACAAAAGGAAGCAAACTCTTCCCCTTATCGGTATAGTTTGACAATATTCCTTCACGGAGGTTGCAAAGCGAACTAGAATGATGTCGACAAAAATGTCTCATTCAATAACTTATAATAACGACGGGTCAATAATGTTATTAAGGAAAAATATATAGAAGTTAAACAACTGAACAAGAAACAAATGCGCATGTCTACATAAATGTTTATGATGCTAACAAGTTTATTTGAAATGAAGAGAAGGAAACTACAATGTAGTTGTCATCCGTCGTTAAAGAAGGCCCACAACTCCAGACAAATAATCGATCATAAAAGTCAGGGCAACATGTACATATTCATTTCATGCTTCTGATGTATACCTAGTTTCAATTCAGTTGGATGGATTTGTTCGACTTAAGTTCACGAGTTCACGATGTGATGAATTAGTTCAAGATCAAATAGGGCAACAACTCCAGAAAAAACAACAACAAGAATTTGTAACAGAGTTAGCAACGTCCCCTGTCTAAGAGTAAGGACATTTGTCCCCTGCCTAAGGACATTTTCATCATACATACTGTATGCCAATACAGCATCTTGGCATGAACAAAATGAAACAATAGTGCCAGGATGTTAAATATATGCTCGTCAGAAAGATGATATAATAAAACATTTTCTGTACAAAACTATAAGTTTGGTAGACAGAAAGCCAAAACAATAACATGTCCAATTCTAACAACCAGCGTAAAAAGTTTCAAGAATAATCGTTTTATATAGTAGCAACAAAGGGAAGTAAGTTTTGATTTTTTAAGTCCACAAAAAACTCCTTACCAGAAGAGGTACCTTAAAACACACCTAAAATTTGAAAGTAACACAGAACAAGAGCTGTCCGTAAGACAGCGCGTTCCACTATTCGGGGATTTGACAGTAAAATGAATATATGTCTGAATAAGAGACCTCTACTTTAAAAGGAAGATACACCAAGGAGCATAATTCCATCAGATACACAAATCTGAGTTATTAGGATTGTTACAAGACATGCAGATGATGATGATAAAGATATATTTTGAGTTTCAAGTCATTATCTTATAGAGCACCAAATTTATGTCCAGAAAACAAAGTTTGTAAAAAATTTAAGTATAAAAGGGGCATAATTTGGTCAAAAATACAAATCAGAGTTATGGGGATTGTTACCGCACATGCAGATGATGATGATAAAGATACATTTAAAGTTTCAAGTCTTTTTCTTATATTGCATTAAAGTAGTATTCAGAGAGCGAAGATTGCAAAAAAGTTTAAGTACAAAAGGGGCATAATTCTATCAAAAACACAATTAGAGTTATGGGGTATGTAGCCACACATGCAGATGATCATAAATACTTTTAATTTCAAGTCATTATCTTTTAAAATACCAAAGATATGTCTATAAACAAAGCTTTCGGAAAAAAAACATGAAAATAATAAAAATAAAGTATAACTCCTTGATGACCTTGACCTTGGGTATAATGGGCTCAGCCCTTACACATACTTTGTTTGTATGCTGGACAATGTTGAACTTACAGTATGATATAAGCAAAAGTAACAAAGATATGACAGAAAATCAAAGGTTGCCGAAAAACTTTAACCTTAAAAATAACCTAAGTGTAAGACCTTGTTGACCTTGACCTTGGGTATAATGGGCCCAGCCCTGCACATACTTTGTTTGTATACTGGACAATGTTTATGTGAAGTTACAGTAAGATATAAGCAATATTAACAAAGATATGACAGAAAAACAAAGGTTGCCGAAAAACTTTAACCTTAAAAATAACCTAAGTATAACACTTTGGTGACCTTGACCTTGGGTATAATGGGCTCAGCCCCTACACATACTTTGTTTGTATACTGGACAATGTTTATGTGAAGTTACAGTACGATATAAGCAATAGTAACAAAGATATGACAGAAAAACAAAGGTTGCCGAAAAACTTTAACCTTAAAAATAACCCAAGTATAACACCTTGGTGACCTTGACCTTGGGTATAATGGGCTCAGCCCCTACACATATATTGTTTGTATACTGGACAATGTTTATGTGAAGTAACAGTAAGATATAAGCAATAGTAACAAAGATATGACAGAAAAACAAAGGTTGCCGAAAAACTTTAACCTTAAAAATAACCTAAGTATAACACCTTTGTGATCTTGACCTTGGGTATAATAGGCTCAGCCCCTATACAAACTTTGATTGTATACTGAACAATGTTTATGTGAAGTTACAGTAAGATATAAGCAATATTAACAAAGATATGACAGAAAACAAAGGTTGCCGAAAACTTTAACCTTAAAAATCACCTGAGAAATAACACCTTGGTGACCTTGACCTTGGGTATAATGGGCTCAGCCCCTACACATACTTTGTTTGTATACTGGACAATGTTTATGTGAAGTTACAGTACGATATAAGCAAAAGTAACAAAGATATGACAGAAAAACAAAGATTGCCGAAAAACTTTAACCTTACAAATAACCCAAGTATAACACCTTGGTGACCTTGACCTTGGTATAATGGGCTCAGCCCTATACATACTTTGTTTTATACTGGACAATGTTTATGTGAAGTTACAGTAAATATAACCCAATAGTAACAAAGATATGACAGAAAAACAAAGGTTGCCGGAAAACTTTAACCTTAAAAATAATCTAAGTATAACACCTTGGTGACATTGACATGGGTATAAGGGGCCCCAGCCCCTACACATATATTGTTTGTATATTGGACAATGTTTATGTGAAGTTACAGTAAGATACAAGCAATAGTAACAAAGATATGACAGAAAAACAAAGGTTGCCGAAAAACTTTAACCAAGAAGGGTAACGCCGACGCCGACACCGGGGCGAGTAGTATAGCCCCCCTATTCTCCAAATAGTAGAGCTAAAAATGGTCTTGATTTCTCCCTACGGTCAGTTATAAAAAGTTGTCTATATAGTGTTTATAGTGACAACAAAGAAAAGTTAATCTGAAAAATATCTAAGTCCACACAAAAGTACTTATCAGGTAGCCTTACGTCAAAATACATAAAAAATTGGATGTAACATGCATGTTGTACTACAGAAAAGTAGTCCCAATTTTCTCCTAGGGCTAATATTAACCCTTACCCTGCTGAATTTCTATAATGAACTTGTCCATTTTTCAATTTGGACAGTAACATTAACTGTTAAACGGGATGCTTACCAAAAATATACTGAGTGAATGGCGAACAGTGCTGATCATCATCAGACTGCATGGATGTGCAGGCTGATCATGATCTACACTGGTCGCAAAGACAGAATAAATCATGTTCAGCATGGTAAGGGTTAATAGAATAGAACTTTACAGTAATAGCTATTTATAGTAACAGCAAAGGATTAGGGGCCTGGTTCTTACTCATGACACACCATCTCATGATGAGAACATTTTGCCATTGTACATCAAATCCCTCCATGCATGAACAAGAAATGCTACGGACAAAGTCATTTTTGTATCTGACCTTGGCCTCCAAGTGTGACCTTCAAGTAGGGGTCTTGGTCTTGGGCATGACACCTAGTTTCATATGGTGAACATTTATGCCAAGTTATCTAAAAGTCCCTTCATGGATCGCAGAGTTATTGACCAGACACCAAAAAGACTCTATTAACCTTTGACCTCTAAGTGTGACCTTGACCTTGGAGCAAGGGTTTGGGTCTTGCGCATAACACGTTGTCTCTTTATGGTAAACATTTATGCGAGTAATTCCAAAATCCCTTTATGTATTGCAGTACTGACCAGACAGAAACAGACCCTTTTAACCTTTGACATCTAAGTGTAACCTTGACTTAGGAGCTAGTGGTCTGGGTCTAGCAAACTTACATTGAAACATCCAGAAACATTTCTATAAAACAAGTATGAAAGTCTTACACTTTTCTACAAGATATTTTATAAAGTTACAATTTTTATGTTAGAACTATGCTCAGAGAAGTTGAAGATTATTCAAAGTCCACACTTTTAACTTCCATATTCATAAAATCATTAACAGTTGTGAGGATAAAAGTATTTGTAAATTAATAAAAAGTAAGTTCTTCATTCATGACAATTATTTCTTTTTCCCTAATTCTTGATATTTCTTCCTTGATTCCCCAATGTGTTTGGAAATAAGATTAAAACCTTTTGTATTATCCCTGTAGCCATGTTGCAATTTTTATTCAGAATTATGCTCACAAAATTGGAAAAGAAATGTTGCACTGGACACATATTTTACAGAACAGTACACCTTCCTTAACTTCCTTATGCAATTAGCAATTGTTACATTTCAATGTATTTTGCAAATTATTCTAAGGCAGTTCTTCATACATGATGCATACTTTTCTTTCTCTCTAATACTTGATATTTCTATTTCTCTGATTCTGGAAATATGGTAGTACATTCTGCAGATGTATGATCCATCAAATAGTTCAGTTTTTGTTGACCAGTGCTTTAAACAATTGTGGCCCTTCAGATGATCATCTGAAATGGAAAAATTTAGCCATTTTTACTCTAGTATAAACTTAACATGTTTTATATGTTCATAAAACACAAAATTTTAGAATGTAAAATCTTACAATTATAATATTATTAGTCTGACAGACATTATCAAGAAAATGTCATTAAGAAGTGGAAAAACAGTACCTTACACAAGTAATAAAGACTAAGAAATACAGCTTTGAATTCAAACAGATGATATATATTTGTCTGTATGTCTTCATGCATTCCATTTTCAACTAACACTATATATAGGCACTGTCGCACATGATCACTTGGTGTCCATAATGTATACTAAATTTCTTATGAATTGTTTGAAACTGTGAGTAGGCATACACAATGTACAAGTGATATTTTAAAGGACATCACTCAATAAAAAGTAACCTGAAATGAAGTCTTGCAATATGTGCATGCCTACTTCATGTTGATAATTTCATATCAACTTACTTTTGCACTGTGACACAGTATGAAAACTGTAGAGGAGATGAAATATAATTCTTAAAATTTATAAAAGGGGCATAACACTCCAAATTTAGATTTTAGGCTAAAATAGATAAAGGCCTTAATTTTACATTTAAGGTAAAAGTGTATTACAAGTTTCAAGGGCATTGGATAGAAAGTGGGGGAGGAGCTGAGTACATAAAGAACAAAAGAAAAGAAACTGTAACTGTTTCATTTAATTCAAGATTCTAAAAGGACCATAACTTTAGAAAACTGTCATCAGATGTAAAATCCACTATAGTATGTGTATAATTCTGCTGGCCATGAAGTATACCATGATCCATTTGAATATGATGGAATCTGCAGAAAGAGAGTTTTAATGCAAAAAGTATGAAGGAAGCTATGATATGACAATTTGAAAAAGAAAATGACATAATAACTGAAGAAACAAATAATCAAATTTGATAGTCCTGACAATATGTGCCTGTCCACTTCATGCTGATGTACCAAGTTTCATTTGAACTGATAAATAGTAATTACATAAAAAAATTAATAAATGCAGCTCTAAACTATCCTGTACCTTTTGATGTCTACTGTTCATAGTCTAGCCAAAGCTCCAGAACTGGCTGCATTGAGGCATTTTGTTCACCATATCATACTGTAACAAAAAAAAGCCCAACATGTACATTTATATATACATAAATTTTTCTTTCACAATTAACTGTGATTTCTCTATAAATTTCTGACACTTCACATTAAAAACAATTTAAAAGTACAATGTACATAACATAATTCTAAAATCAGTTATTATAGTTTGTAAAATAAATGTTGAATGCCATATCTATTTTCAAAACACTTTTAAACACCTACCTGTATAAAATGGTGTGTAAATTGACAGTCTTCTTCTAGGCAATTTTAGCATTCATTGTCCCATTATTTCTTTGAATAAATTTATATCTTCATCTAAAATAAGTATAGTATAGTATAAAAAACTATGAGGAAACATATTGGTGGTTTTCAAAATAATGAAGCAAAATTGTGACATAGGGGTTGGAAATTCAAACCTATTTTCTTTGGGTCACCTAATTTTTTATGATAGCAAATAATTCAAATTTCAAGGAAATATACAACCTATGGGAAAGTGTTGAGAAATACCAATCAGATAATATTTTGAACAGCCTTCAGTTTTATAAGTTCAGAGAATTTCCAGTAAGATGGGTGATAAAATATTGCAGTGTTTTATGACAAGGAAATATGTATAACAGTAAAATGTTTCAACATATATGAATAGGTGTTTGTGTATAGTTTGAACTTAATTAATAAATGTTTGTGGACTTTGGTTTTTAAAATCACCCTTTCTGCATAAATCTGACAAAAAATAAAAATTTACCTAGAAAAGTTGTTGCTGAATGAAAAATAATTAATATATTATTATAAAACTTTTTTTTCACATTTTGCAGGTTATAAACCACATTCCAAATTCAAAAATGTCTGGTGATTTTTAAGAGATGCACATGGGACACATACTAAAAATCAGTGTAAAACATCTGGGTTTTTAAATTTATTTCCCTCTAAATGGAAAACCCATTTTATTTAAAGAATACTTACAAGGGGCATTTTTGGGTGTATAAACATATATGAAGATTCTGAGAAAGTTGATTTATAAAACAATAAAATCATAAGGGTCTTCAAAGCTGTAAGGATAAAGATCTTAGAAAAACATTATGACTTAAGAAAAGTAATGGGGTTATGAAATTGTAGTGTTCAACTTTTAAATGTATCACTATTTTTTTTTTACGAAGGGGGTTCCCTCACAAGACATGAACTATTGGTAAGAATAAAAGTAGTTAATGAAAAGAAGTATGTTGTTTTAAATGTGCAGAGTTAGATTTTTTATAAGAAAAGCCAAAGCTGTAACAATTAAGTTTGGTTTGAAAAAGTAAAACACAGTTGAAAACTATCCTTCATGCAAAATGTCACACTTTGGTGCAGATGGGACAAAATTAGCTATATAATTTAACATAACTTTAAATATGCTTGAGCCATTCATCTCAAATTGCACACATTTTTTGAATACATTGATTTGGATATGATTTGCCCCAAAACACATTCTAAAACTGAACTGAATTAAAGTAAGGTGAAAAAAGAAGAAAAAGCTTCATTATTTTGAAAACCACCCATACTGTATAAGGAAATCAGCATTATATATGTAATCTTGACAAGTGTAGATTAATGTATCTTAAAACTACTCATGTAGCTTCATTTCTTTATGCTGATTCTGTAGGTCTACAGCACAGTTGATTTATGAAGTTGAACAATTCATGCATGCCATGTAAAATAAATAATTATGATACTATTTATTAATCACATCTTGCTGTAATATAGGCCTACTGTATGTTATTTCATTCCATTGTATAAATTTGTTGATATTTTGGTGCATGATCATGCTTCATTCAGACCCTTGACCTTGTCAGCTATGCAGAGGTGTCCTTTCTTTGGCTTACTTATAGACATTGTTCTTTTTTTACAAAATTATTGTAGAATATATATAGAACATTGACATTTACCTAGCTGTACTGTTGGTCGACATCATGTATTCCTGTTGAACAAGAAATGTCAATGTGAACGCCCAGCACAGGTTAAAAAATTTGCAAATGACATTGTTTCCATGGTGCAGGTATTCATTCATCTGAAACAAACACATGACGGATTAAATGCACAGTAGACCTTGATTCTAATTAATGTTACTTTAAAAATATTGATGGTTTTTGCCGGATGATTCAGCACGTCCGATCAGACATATTTTATGGCATAAATGCAGAGTCTATGTTCAAATTATGTCAATTCGAATGCAAAAAGTACATCGACGTTTTTTTTCTATGACAATGATCTATTCTGTCTATTCTGATCGATTCACTATCTATGAAACAATGCGTTAATTCTGCATCGACTCTATTTCAAGATCTGAGAATGACTTGTTGTAGATCTACCAGTGATTCTAATGATAATCTATGGTGGCAGTAATACAAGTATGTTATGTTCTCCGCCCAAAAATAGGCAAATCATTCTCAGATCTTGAAATAGAGTCGACTGATAATCAACCTTACTTTGAACTCGTTGCAAAAATAATTAATTTATATAAATCTATATAACTTTGCACTTACCATTGTTCTAGTCCCAGAACAACTCGACCTGTCAAATTATGTAAACACGAGGGAGGCCTTTTGACAAGACAGTCATGTAAACTTCCGAAGGAAATAGTCCAAATTTATTCCAGTTACTTCCATATGCGATATTATCGTGAATTATAATTATATGCATAATGTATCGCATATAGATTAAGCATAAATTTAATGTTTGTAATCCTGTGCTTTAACTGTTTTCACGTTAAGCGCCGAAAATCATGAAATCCATAAGGCCATGTGCTCAGCCTGATCACATTTCTACGCACTAACACATTTTTGTGTGAAAAAATATGCTGAAATTTACATTTTATTCTGTCAATTACTTTGTGACTGCAACCGTTTCTAAAAATAAAATTGACACATCTGACTTTTATGTGTATTGCCCTTGTAATGATATTATGGATTTTTGTCATAGATACGCATGTTTATCTCAATTAATTGTGAAATGATGATGTCTGCATGAAAAAAGAGAAAATAAAAATATCTGAAAATTATCGACTATAAAAGGCACTTTCATCAAAATTAAATTTAAAAATTGATTGCTCGCAGGAAGTAGATATATTATCTAGGTACGTTTTGGTCACAATTTTAGGCAGAATAATGCTTGAATGTAGCAGCTGTCGATTTTGAAAAAATATGACCACCTGAAAATATTTTTTTCTGTCTTCTGTCCGGATTTCGGGTACAAGTTGGGATTTGTTTTTTAAGATATATACTTCAAAGGAGAGCTAAATCATTTTCAATAGGCATTTCATTCATCAAATTATGTAATTCTTTAGTAAAAATTCGCAAAATGGTTGTAAAGACAAGCACTAAAATGTCGATATTTTGGCTATAGAATGTACCTTAACCACATTTAAACCGTAAAAAGAAGACAAAGACCCTAAAATAAACAAATGAACAGAAACTGATACTCGGTCTACCTTTAGATTAAATGATCGTATGTGTGCAGCTGAATGTTATAAGAATGCCGTTCAGTCCGAAAAATTCAATGGTATATTTTCGTGATCAACAGTTCTTCGAGAATTGCATTTAGATGCTATTGTTAACTTCATTTTAACAAAAATTAATGTTTGCAGAAAGCTTCTTAATACTTTGGAAATGATGCAATGCATCAAAGACATGGAATGATAACGGTATGCAAATTAATAATATTTTTGGGATATTTGATTTTGCTTTTAGTTAACTAAAATAATTTTTGCTCATGAACTCATAAAACAGTGCGACTGAAGTGCAGTTCCTATTAGTCAAGAATACTTCACTAGTC
The DNA here is from genome assembly GCF_021730395.1 of Mercenaria mercenaria. Lineage (NCBI taxonomy): Eukaryota > Metazoa > Mollusca > Bivalvia > Venerida > Veneridae > Mercenaria > Mercenaria mercenaria. The sequence continues at coordinate 39,559,315 of NC_069377.1, read as the reverse complement.
AGCTGTCATGTACATTAGAATCTGCTGCGATACACAACTCTCTAAAATGTCTTTTCAATGTTGCCAAAATATTCAAGGTATTATTAACACTAAAATGCATAGTTTTATTCATGAATCAAAATGTCTGAAATGAAGTATTTATAATAAGCAGTCAAGAATTCTTTAGCCAGCAGTAAATGTATACAGCAATCCGATGTAATATGCAACACTTTACGGTCTCAATAAAAGTTGGATATGTATGTCATATATATGAAAATTTCTACTAGCAAAAATATGAGGCAAGTCATAGTGCGAAAGGCAGCTGATTTCCTCAACTGACGTGGCTTTGCGCGAGTTCAAAACAATTACGATATATACATTTAAGATAAATGTTTAATTTACTAAAATGTTTTTACTCCTAAACACATTATACACAGCACATATCCATAAAATTTTGTTTTTGTGTCAAATTATGACATTTTATTTCTAACGGAATGTTGGAATTCTAAACTTTATAATGTAAACATAAAAGGATTTCAGTGTTTTAATTGCCCACCCCCGAGGACAAATCGTAAAGCTAGACGAAGTAGCGGTGGCGTGATCATTTCTTACAAAACTGAATTAGTAAATATGGTAGAGCTGATCAATATCAATTACAAGGAAAATCATTGATGCAAGCATCAAAGACGCCGCCAAGTGTTGTGTCTGAAGTACATTTATTGCAATATGAGAAATCACCTAATTATTAGTTTGGTTAGTCTGACTGGTTACAAATTATCAACATTAGCACATAATACAATATATGTTATAAACTGTTAAAAGCATGATTAATAAGCATGACAGAAAAGTATTACCATGCAATACAAATCCTGCAATGACATTGACATTGCGAGTAGGTGGTCCCTTTACATACAAAATTAAAGAATTTATGTCACCAACTAAGGTCAGCACCTGTGAAAAGTTCTTATATACAGGGGTATGTGTATGATGTTTCACAGAAATGCAGTTAGTTGGGAAATGAGGAAATGTTGAAAGATAATTATTTCAAAATTGTGGTTCACAGAAACCATTATTTTTATTATCATATAATGTAATGAGTGTTTTCTATTCACTGATGAAATTCCATGGTCCTTAGTCACCTACATTATACATTTCAGAATGCAGATTATACAGTTTCCGTTGCCAAAACAACCAAACAATTTGTCCAAGAAAAGAATGATATAACATGAATAATCTCTATATTGCCCCTAATCACAAAGTAAATGTCATGAATCTTTCTTATATACTTTTGGAATATCATAGAATTCTCTTTTTGTTGGACCAATGGTAAACTTGATTCAAATCTAATATTACAAGAAATTTAGCAAGCATAATAACCCACTGCCAAAGTGTAGAAAATGTTTTAATGAAAATCTTTTTTCAAGTTAGACAGGAATGGACAGATACAAAAACAAACTCATTTATTAACTGATTTTGATGTTAGTGTTGACTACTTTCATACCATCTTGAAATTGAACTAGGTAGATATAGTGGTGTTGATAGAGAAAATCGCATTTGCAAATGTTGTAATCATAATAATGTTGAATCTGAGTATCACTTCTTGTTATGTTGCCCACTTTATTCTGAAATTCGCCGAAATTATCTTGGACCAGTATCATGGCCAAATCTGAATAAATTTATACATTGTGAAGTAAGCGTATGTTGTACAAATTATCAAATTATGTGAAAATTGCTTTTGTAAAAAGATCTCATACTCTAGATAGCTTGACTTTTCTTAAAGCATGCATGTTTGTGTTTCATTTTGTTTTTGTATTGTCAATGTATTGTATGTCTTGGCCATATTCTCTTTACACTTTGTTAGATGGTCAAAGGCAATATTTTTGCCGATTTGCCTAATAAACTGAACTGAACATAAAATGCAACATGCCATTTGAGATAGCTATAGGCAATATACACGAGTTGCTTATGCATGTTGTAGATCATAAACAGATCGCTGAATTTTGAACTGGTATCGTTTACTTGATTCTCATTTACATTTCCAACAAGAATTTTTACTTGATATTGCAGTAGCTTTATCAATGCATACAGCCAATCTCTCCCAACATCACCAGTAAAGTTTAGATGTCTGAAAATAGTGCCAGTTTGGAAAGTAATATTATGATCTTTAATTCCTATCCAAAAAGATTCAATTTCGCAATCCTTAATTCTCTGATGTTGAATAACGCCACAGCCGCTATTCAGTTTGTGATTAAAACATACATTAAGTATCTCTTTGAAACAAAATAATTTAAACTTTAAAAATCTTAAAGGGCAAGGAATGCCAGAAAGTAAGTTAGTTTTATTTGAAAACCATCCTCCATTCTTTCATAACGCTGAAAGAATTATTAAAATCGGACCACTATTAAAAAGATATGGCAGTTTGAAATTTAGGAAAATGGCTGATCATGGAGGCATATTGTGTTTATGACGTCATTTACACACTGCTGAATTCTTTGTTTAAAAAAATAACCTTTTAAATGGATTAATTTCGTATGTTTCTTGAGTGTAAGATGTAAAACATGGTAATTTCTTTCGTTCTAGCCGGGAAAATTAGAGAAATTGTTTAACAGAAATATGTAAATACAGTTTAAATATCTATATTGAAATTTCATAACACCGCCTTTTGTTTTTGTTGCCATGGAAATAAAATGGCTGCCATTTTGATAAAATATGTAAATGCTCATAAATTTCTCATTTTTTAAGCCGATTTTGAAAACTCTTTCACTTCTTTAAATGATTTAAGATATTTTAGCAGACGGGAACTAAAGTACAGAAAAAAATTGAAGCTTGCAATCATTTTAATCAGTTTTAATCAAAATATGGCAAAATACAATTTTATAAATAAAATGCATTTTTATAAAAGTAAATAATGTGCTTATAATATTTATCCCAATTCTTCATTTCTATTTTAATAAACTGGCAAAAATGTTTTTCAGAGTATGATTTCAGGTTTAAAATAATGTTGTAAATGATATGGCATTTATTACCAACAATCTTTCATTGGTCTCTCTCACACACACGCGAGCGCGCACGCACACACACGTACTCTCGCACGCACACATCTATCTATCTAAGAACAATTTCTCCTAAATCATACTACGTCATACTACGTGGGAAATCTCAACTATTTAATGTTCAGAAATACGAATATAACTGACTGTCAAATAATTATATTTTTAAAAACGTGCTGACACTTGCAGACTGTTTACTAAATAAAGTTTATTTAAGTCGAAAATATATAAATGTCATGTAGAATACAGCTAAAGTTCTACTTTCGGGGTTGTTCTGCATATTTTATTCATTACAGTATCAGATCGAATCACAGTGCTTACAACGAGCAGTAAAAGCAAAGTCGGACCCTCCTAATGGATTCACAGACGTCCAATTAAAGTACCAGAAAAAGATTTACGTTCCTGGCTGTTTTTGTAAATGACTGCTTCTTTCTGGGTACAAATAAACGACAGTTTCTTAGTATTTTATTACTTCTAACGGGAGAGTAATGTTTTCAACATTGGATGATATATTGCTTCCTACTCGTTGATAAAGAATTTACTGTCCCACTCAAAGCAATGTGATATTTATATGCTTTCGTTTTATTTTTGGAAAATGTAAAACGTCCATTGTATGTGATGAAAAATGCATAATGCTGTTAATGGCAAGATAAAGGATATGTCACCATTTAAGAAATTTGTGCAGGATTCGTATACTTGTGTTTTGCTGCTGACCCTTTCGTGCTTGTACCTGGTATCAATTGGGAGAGTGCGTTTTTGGAACGTTATATTTCTATAGGTCCATTGTCCTTGATTTTTCTTCTGCACGTTTATAATTCGTGCTTGTTTTGCGAACTACTTACATCGCCAATTTAGGAAAGAGAAAGTCGTTTGCAAACTTTGAAACAAGCTGTGAAGTGTTATTAAACCTAGCAGTATACGGAACGTCATATAAAACTTAATTCTAAAATAAGATGGCATATAACTTTTTGTGACTATAATATGAGCAAATTTTTTATGGAAGAAAAGAGAGGCTATATTTTATATATGCATATGCAAGGAAACGTAACAGCGTCTTTAAAATATCTTACAACCATATAGATCTATCATGTGATTTACCCCCGATTTACGCGGTTTCAGTCGTTCATTTAAAGAGCTATTGGCACAGATTATATCCGAACAAGATATATAAACCTTATGCAACCTTTGCAATAGGAGCAGACTATATATGTCCAATTATTTTCAATGACTACTAATCTCAGTTTCGATGACAAAAGACACAATATTTTCCGCCTGTGATTATTTTATAATATCCGCACTTTTCTTCCTTGCCATTTCGGAACATATTTATCATACATAATATGTATACATTATATATCCAGACATGTCCGAATTTGATGAATTAGGAGGCAATTTGTAACATAAAAATTGTGCCTACGAATAGATGCTAGACGTAATATATTGTTTGTAGGTAGGGATGTGATGCATCCTGTAACTTAAATTATTTGCGTTGATCTACGACATGGTCGTCTTTTATTTTTATTGTTCTTTCGCAGACATACCCATTTGGTTTGCCAGCCTTCACAGTATGCAAACAGAAATAAAGTTTAAAACCACAATTACTTTTAGCATCCACGTGCTATACTGATAAAAACAAAAGCACAGGAATATTCGTCTGCATTTATTCATGGCAATTCTATCATCTTTCTTCATTTTCTGTTCGAAACACATTGTATAGTTATTACATACACATAATTACATCAAGATATTTTCGTATTTGTTGGATTAAGATTTATTTGCTACATGGAACTTGTGCCTATGCATAGTTCCGTGAAGATCTATGCTGAAAGTTTTCTATAAATATCAGAAACAAAGCTATATTAGCAGATCAGAATTCCAATGAAAGTTCTATTTAATTCTTGAATATAAGAGGATCCTGTGATGAGAAATCAATTCCGTGAAAAAAAGTTTCTTTATCTGAACCAACGCAAAACAGAAGTGTTGTAAGCGTATATTAACACGGCTGAATGATACCTTTAGTACTTCTAATATTTATTATCGTTACTTGTCTGAAACACAAAAACATGCATAATTTCTTACTCGTGTAATCTCTTTGTAAGTATTTTTTATTTTTTTCCGGAATAGTGGTTTGCCAATTGAATGCATCAAAATATTATTTGAAAACAAGAAAGTGTCTAATGCTCGACTACCACATTTCATACTTATCGTCGGACCAATTCTAAAAAAAATCATAGTTATTTCAAAGTACAGATTTCAGTTTGAAAGTTGCAAAATGAATTTCAAAGACAAATAATTTTCAGTAGCAACAGTGGTCGCCCCAATCATGGCATAACACACAGGAAGTGCAAATCATTTTGACATACACGATAATATCGACACTGATTAGTTACCTTACATGTCTGACATCTGAAACAAAAACGAAAGATTGAAACAACATCTGAGTCAGCTTTTACAAGTACACAAAGTGACAATAGACCAAAGACGTACTAATTTTCGGAAGAACGCGTGGGAAATATTTCTTCATCGGATTGCTGTCGAATATTTTATTCAATCGGACGCAATAAATTAGACGAGTTTAATATGGACACTACATTTTCGCAGGTTCCACTTAAGCCCATGAACAGACTCAATTATTCCGAGCCTGCAACATTTTCATTTATGTCGTGTATGGCGACCTGTGGTTTTCCATTTGTTCTGTTATGTTTTTTCGCAAAACTTTAATTTTATCTATATTTTCTAAGTTACATTTTCAACAAAGCATTGGTTGACAGCTTCTAAAAATTCAACATGAAACATAGTGATAGATCTGGTCCAAGAAAATTTTGTGTTGAAACCAGTACGGATTCATACCTTATCAGAATGTTCTGTTATACCACTTGGGCACCAGTCACATTTAAACTGAAATACTGTTGAAAAACGGCATTAAACACAACACAAACAAACAAACAAACAAACAAAAACATTTAAAAGCTTAAAAGACCAAATAAATATTTATATATTTACATCTTTATAATAGAAAATGTTAAAATTAATGATTATGCAATGACATTTAATCAGCCTGTATGCTTACACTATTGGCGGACTTTCCAGACTTAAATGCATTTCAGATACGCCATTTATCTCAGGGACTGACGGTTTTTACTGGAAACCTGGAAATGAATGCACCCATACCGACTGAGCACAAAAAAATTATGTAAAAAGAATCAATAAACGATATGCAGATTACAAATGGCAAAAAACCTTAGAGTGAAAAAAACAGTTTCAGTAATCGAGTATAGAAAATTAACATATATTGATGATAAATTATTTGATGCAAAATGGGCAAAAATAGACAACACAGAACAACAATGTGAAAACGAAAACAGAATGCATAAAATAATAGCAATGAATGTGGAATGCAGATATACTTATATTGTATTTTTACGCAATTCTGAGTGTTTATCTTTAGTTTTTTGTTTCCGACAGGTATTTACTTATTTCTGTATTGAAAACGTACTATTAATAATTCTAAATCTATAAATGCTTTTAATAGTTCAAAGACCTTTAATTTTATGTTACAAACAAAAGAGGAATTTCTTCAATACAGAATATGCATAACTAATTGCATAGGAAAACACAACTTTCAACAAACACAGTCAGAGTTGTAAAGTGAGTTCATCCAAACAATGAGTTCAATGAAACTTTCTACTACGTTAATCTAACATTCGATCTTAACACAAATATACGAGAAAACAGTTATTGAAAATAGTATTTAACACGAAATTGGTATATTATATATTCATAAGAAAAAGGAAACAGTCTCGTTGAAATAAAGGCATAATGTCCCATTAGAGACTTTATCAAAATTCTTGAAATAAATTATAAAGAAGATGTCAAAAAGTATCCATGTCAAAATCTTATCACGGAAGTCTTGACCATACCACATCATAAAAGTGTTATTACACTCTTGTTGATTTGTTTAAAGTAACAAAATTGTAAGTAGCTCAATTAAGTACCGCAATGTTCACAAATGATTTAGGATGGCTTAAGTACTAATTTTCTTACAGATTTGTAATGCTGTAAATCCTTGGCTCAAGGGTTTATGTACCCAGACGTTTGACCCCACAGGGATCCGATCTAATGTAACCGGGTGGTGAGTCGGTGGCTACTTTAAATGAGAACCGGAAGGACTCGGGAGGTAGATTTGTCGAAGGTAAGTCAATATGACTGACCCTTTCAAAAGGGCCCAAACAGTGATAAACAATCTCTTTTACTTAATAGCTTTTTACGCTTATTCTTGAAGCCATTATTTTTTTATTGACCTACTTTTTCCTCGTTTAATAGTCGTTGAATATTGTACAGTTATTTATTTTCACCACATTGTCACTTTCGCAGACACTATTTGCATTACGTATTCCAGACTGAAGTTACTATATTCCTTTATACAAAACAAATAGCCCCGGTCCCTTGTGACTTCGGAAGTATTTGTAAATTTAGGACAAAATAGAGAAAAACGTATCCAGCCGAAACAGACTGAAGATAAAGTAGTTCGCATGACCTCTTCTACATTTGAGCCGTGCCATGGGAAAACCAACATAGTGGGTGTGCGACCAGCATGGATCCAGACCAGCCTGCGCATCCGCGCAGTCTGGTCAGGCTCCATGCTGTTCGCTTTTAAAGCCTTTTGGAATTGGAGAAACTGTTAGCGAACAGCATGGATCCTGACCAGACTGCGCGGATGCGCAGACTTGTCTGGATCCATGCTGGTCGCACACCCACTATGTTGGTTTTCCCATGGCACGGCTCATTTATTTGATTGTATTGCAGTTGCCCTGTTTCTTTAAATCATACGCTATATAGTTTCTGCTTGGTCCATCTTGTATCAGATGATTTCTCCTTTACGAAGTAGTTGAATTAATAGGTTTATAGTTGAATTAATAGGTTTATAGTTGAAATATTAGGTTTATAGTTGAATTAATAGGTTTATAGTTGAAATATTAGGTTTATAGTTGAATTAATAGGTTTATAGTTGAAATATTAGGTTTATAGTTGAATTAATAGGTTTATAGTTGAAATATTAGGTTTATAGTTGAATTAATAGGTTTATAGTTGAATTAATAGGTTTATAGTTGAATTAATAGGTTTATAGTTGAATTAATAGGTTTAGTTGAGTAAAGTACTCTCAATATAAGAATATTTCACACGCAAATCACACCGCCCTAACTAGTTCATAGTTCGAGGTGACAATACGGTGATCGTAAATACAGCGCTAGTTTTCAGTTTGTAAAAGAAATTTGTTTTTTTTGAATGTCCAACCTGTCATAATGTATATCTAGTAATACCCTTTATTTTCCATCCTGTACATAACTTCTTTAAAAACATCCTGGAATTCTTATTAGTTAACAGTAACAGTTACATTAGAACTACCGAATATGACGTTATGAATTTCTTCATTATAACTGGTATTTTAATAAAGTATAGATATTGTAAAGTTAAATCATTATGGGTTCATTCCGAGAAAGTTTTTAAACGAGGAGTTTAAATTTATTATTTCTGTGCTCTGCAAGTGCCGTCTATTTAACCGTTATTATATTCCTTTCATAGCTTTAGAATTATCTCCCTTGCATGAATTAAAGCAAACAAGGGCGATGAATCAATAACTATTTAAGATGGTGTCACAGTGTTTGCACTCTGTAATTTGTTCATTGCCTTTAATTATTGTCTAAGGTGTGATATATTTTCCGAGGTAGTTTAAATGTTTTTTAAATGTAAAGACTAATAAGGAAAGGTTGAAATAAAACTTTTCAAGACATACTTATTAGATTGTACAGTGTGCTTCCTCTCACTACCATCTATCACTACGCCAAGGTTCATTAAAATTTAATTAACAAGTATAAGAATTATTGCACAGGCATGACTGCGAACAATTTTCTGCATTGATAATTACCCCAGATGGAATTATGTTTTTGCGCCTTCACATTGGCTCATTGCTTTAAGTACTTCAAAACTTATAGAGAGATGTTAGTTTTTATCGCAATTTAAGAACTTGCTTTTTTAACATTTTCGTTCTGGTACGACCGTGACCTTAATAACACACTCTAAAGGTAGGTTTCGAACAAATTTTGTTTTATTTATTTATTTATTTTGTTGGGTTTAACCTCGCACCGTCACAATTATATGTCATATGGCGACGTTCCAGCTTTGATGGTGGAGGAACTTGGACCTCAGGTGCCCCTCCGTGCATTATTTCATCACGAGCGGGCACCTGGGTAGAACCACCAACCTACCGTAAGCCAGCTGGATAGCTTCCTCACATGAATAATTCAACTTCCCGAGTGAGGCTCGAACCCACATCGATGAGGGGCAAGTGATTTAAAATCAGCGACCTTAACCATTCGGCCACGGAGGACCCAAAATTTTGTTTTATTTTTCTTTTAAAAAATAGTTGTACCGACATATAACATATTCAGTAAGTAAATAGTGTTCGTGTTAAGAACAGAGTCAGTGTGACAGATAGAGATAGTAAAATATAAGAAGGAACTTTTCATCCCATAAATAAAGCTGTGGGTATAGCGTGTAAGATTTCTGATCAATTATGGAACATGTTAGTTAATTTTGAATAAAAAAAACCTCATGTGAACCACAATAGTATTTCACATAAACTCACAAAAAATACGTTTCAGTTTTATTGCTTTCAGAAAAGTAGTTACAATATGACATCATCCCAGGTTCGGCAGTTGTCCTCTTTAAAAGATATACGGTTAACTGCAATAAAAATATTTAATAAAATGATAACTCATTGTTTTTAATTTTCAACCGTAAAAGGCCTTTCTCAAGAGTGAAAGTTTTTATACGGGAAACATAGATAGATAGATAGATACTTTATTTAAATCCATTGCATTTATAAATACACGAGGATAATAACACACAATAATACATGATGAACAAACAGTGTGAAAACATGTAACATTTAAATAAAGATCATTTGCCATAAATATCTTTTACTACATAATGTGCGTAACAGTGAAAATATATCGACATAATCAGTGAGTTCAGTCCATTTAAGTACAGTATTATGTGTTTCAGGACACTTAAATAGATAGTACTATTAACATCATAATATTAAAATTGAAGTTTAACTACCTATATGTTATTTTGTATACTATAACATTTAACGTTTACATAAACTTATGACTGTAAACTAATTTCAATTACTTTTAAGTTATTCTATTCATGTTAACAGTATCAGAACCGGAGAAGGTCGCGTAATGACCAATATAATCTATGCCTTATTTCACATATCACTATGAGCAATAAGGACATTAATTTCCATATAATGTAGAATCTCTTAAGGCAAATGCATGATAAATAAACATTCCTAAATTTCTTATGATTTTCTAATTGTCTGACTGGATAAGTTCAACAAACTTCATCATACTCGGTCTATTCCAATACTTTCGTGGTAAATACTGCTTACATATAATTTCCACCACTCGAACTTCCGTTTTACAGTGCTGTAAATGATTTTCAGGACGACATCCGTTAATATGAATCACTTACCATTTGAAAGTCCTATGCAATTTCTTTCCTATTTATTGCAATAATCGGATTTTCTTTAAAGATAATTTTTGAAGAAAAAATGGTATTGCGCACGCGGGCAAAAATGTTTGTTTTGTTAAAACCACTGACAGTAGGTAGGGGATTTTTCATTTGGAAAAACGGGAAAATCAGCCATTTGGATTTTCCCTACTTCACGAACGGTAAATTTGTTCCTAAGTGTATTAATTTCATTCCGTTTCAAGCCGAAATATCACAAGTATTACATTCAAAATGCATATTGCATAATAATATAAATGGTACGAATAAGTAAAATGCACCATTATTAACCTAAAAGATTTATACATTTTTCAGTGTTTAAATCGTTTTAAGATATCATAAGAACTTTTTATCTAAACTGTTTACTTTGAAACTATTAGATAAACAGATTTGAATATAATGGGAATTCTTTTTCCCGTCTATAATTTATTTTTTTGTATGCATTACACATTTGATATTAAATTGCACAGTTGCTAACATGTTGTAAATAATCTGTACATGATAGTTGATACATACGAACTGTTTACGATTTTTTATATAATTACTTGATAATCCTGGTGACATAAAGGCCAACTAGGCCGGTTGACATATTTGTCTTCATTTGTATGTTTTGTAATTATGTTTTATCCATGCAAATGTCAAAATAATAAAAATACATTATCTTATCTTAAATTATCTTACTTTTTAACTTCCAAAATTGCAAACTAAATTTCCTGGCCGAATTGCATGTGTTGCATAGAGTGCACAATGATCACTAGTTTAGCATTGACAATCACAGCTGTTGGTAAAAAAACTCTCTTGATTGTAGAATCTTATTAGGAAGGGTCGTTGGATCTGTCCGAGTAACTAATCGAACGGCGTTTGTTCTATTAAGATGAAGAGAAAATGCCCACATGAGCATTTAATTGCATAACCAGAAAGGGAGACATTGAAAATGAATTTAGTCATATAACGATAACAACACAAATATAACTTACAGCATTCATTTGAAGATTTTTAAGACCCGTTGCGACTGGTAATCTCTTGCTTTTGTATAATTTCAGACGGGGATTTTCCAATGACATAATTATGTGCAAAACAGTATTAGTATTTGTCTTCGGTGAGCAGACATAAGCACATCCATACAGAGAATGAACTCGGATTTAACATACATACAAACGATATAAAACACTTGTGTGTAACGTGTGGTAATCATCACGCGCATAAAGATTCTTTACTTAGACATGATATTATACATGAAGAAAGAATGAGCAGTTGTGCTCAATATCAAAAATTTTCGAAATAAAGTACAACTTGAAAGACAAAAACTAGTGCATTAGTCCAAGTCAACGTATTCCAGGTGTTCTAAATTGGTATTTCTAATTTAGTATACCAAAGGACTTGTGTTTAGGGGCGGGCATGTAAAGTTTGCAAAGTTTGAGTAAGAGGTAACCTGTGGTAAAAATGATGCTTTCGCATTCCTCTTTAAGACATTCAGGACAATTCAAAAATCATATTTGTTTTTAAGATAAGCCTAAAGCTTATTCAACGTAAAAATATTTTAATATATTAAAAATAAGTCCAGGATAACAGACCTGACAGTAGAAATATCCTAAAACACCATCTCCTCCTGAACCACTTGTTAAATTATTTCACAGAAATGTGCCTTAGGTGACCATTTAACAAAAATTGAATAGAAAACAATATTTACAAAATGTACTTGGATGCTCTATAGACGTCTTCTCAAAATAGATTTGTCTCGGCGCTGCATGCCATAGATTCAAACATTGATTTTGTCATTATTTGTGTAGTACGGGATGATTCTGATTTGTCATAAAAATATGGTTGCCGTTAACAGGTCTGGTTTTTCCTATATGGCTCTAAGGACAATTTTAAAAACGTTCTGAATTAGCTGGTTAGGTTCTGAAGTAATATGGTAGAAAAGTTTCTTGTAATACCTGTCTGAGCTGTTAACTCTGGTAAGCGATATTTGGTCCATTATGGCCCTCTTGTTTATTACCTAATAAAAGAATATTAAATTATTCTACACTAGAGCTGCTACTTAGCTCATTTGATGTTCTCTACTTAAGATTCTTTGAAATAGCCATGCATCGAAATAGTGCGGTCAGGGGCATTTTTTCAGGCCGTAGTGGATATACGTTCAGGCTATTTCGAATAACCATGTACAATAAAATCTATGTATCAAACATCCTTTAAAACAAACCAAAAAAAAAAAAGATAAAAAAGATCTTATGATGTCTTATTTCCTCTCAAACAGCCTAAATTCTGTTTAAATATGGGTATAAGATAGGTGTAATAAAATGAAAACGCGAAAAATATGAAAGATAGAACATTATGTATCCATTTGATTATATGAAATTTTCTGTCATTCGAACTGTTACTAGTAACCTCAGTTTCTATTGACTAGGTGTACTTAAAATACCCCTTGTGGTGCAGAGGTCCATCTAGAACTTTGTTTACTGTCCCTGGATAAACTGCTTCTGTTTGTCAAAGAGGTTGTATCTGAAAATTTATCATTGATCTTAAACGAACCTACATTATTTGTGACATCTTTATTGACAGTATAAGATTAACACTTAAATAAAATCCTGTGATCAAAATAGCTCGACAAGCATTCCCAATAGTTCTGTTATGAAACGCCGTTCAATATACCGATTTTATATTCATATATATATATACTCAGTAAAAAGATTATTTTCACATAATTGAGTGTGATAGATCCAATCACCACATATCCTTCGTGTTGAATGAAATATTTTACAAACATAGGTCAGACTAACGTACTCTCATTTGTTGTATCCTCCGCGGTGTTTTCTACCTCTATGCCTTCAACAACACGATACACAGTAGCTCGTGATGACCTCATATAAATATTTGAAAAACATTCCGCATTCATTTCATTACATTGCATTTTAAATATCTAAAAATTTATTCTCCCTCAGGTCCTATGTTTATAACATTCTCTGAAAGACTTTTCTAAGTGGGTACTTCTGATTGCATTGTTCACCAATGGCTTTGGAAATAACATTAACCTTTTTCTGCTTTAACCCATCACTTGTTATAAGTATGAAAACATTCTGATTTTCGGTTTGGTGCTCATGTTCTGATACGTCTGTCCAGAGAAACCTTTATAGGCCGCTGGCCGTGGTACGACATAAGTTAACTTAGTTATTTTACAAAATCATTTGGTATAAAACAGAGGCTTTAACTTTCCAACAAGCGTGGCTTGTACATATGCTTCGTTTAGTACCGTGATGTATTTACATTCTAGCTGTATCATTTAGTTCTTCTGGTTTTTCTCTAAAACATTTATTTCGAAATGTTCCTTTTCTATTTTTGCCATGATCAAAAGTCACTTGCATGCGGTTTAGTACTTCTAGAAACATGGGCTATTGAGCGAACACTTTGGATCATATCATATTTTCTGTGTTATATAGGTGGTCACTTAAACTCGTGCCACCAATAAATGCTTTATTGGTCATCCCAGGATTGGAACAGTAGAACAGTTCACATACTTTACCGGAAAGAAGCCCCCTTTACCAGCGCACTAAAATACAACCAGTTGTACATGAGCTCATACTTGAGAGTTATTTTGTTTGGTGGCCTTCTATCAGATTGTTTACTTGACCTCAATAATTGGGAAACATCACTGGAATCATGTGTTTACGGATGTAATTGGTCATTATGATTCGCATTATTATTTATACGGATACCTTACGCTCATTATTATAGTTCAGCAAGGCGTGCTCGATACGATAATCGGATGTGACCTCAGCCGCTTAAAAATAACTCTCACGGAATCCCCGGATATAAATAAACAGTGGCGAAAGTTTAGAAACTGTAAAAGCAAAATAAAGTAACTATCATTATGGAATTTCTTAAGTTTAAATTGGATGAAAAACATACTTTTTTGAATTGGGAATACCTCAGTTTACCGGAAGAAACTTTATAAGGAAAACGGCCTGCTATTTTTGATTGCTTGGGAGGGAAAGAGATATTGTCAACACTTGATAACATACTGATCATCCTTATGTGCCACTCAAAAAAAGTGATATGAAGATGATAGTGTTTATCATGAAATGGAAGCCCATTGTATTCGACAAAAATGTCGAGTACATTGATATATGCAAAACATCTGGGTCTAGCAGCGGAAAATTCCACATTTTTCCATAGTTTGTTTCTACACTTTGCAGGTATCAGAGACTCATAATATCTGGTTATAACATCACATAAAACACCAGCTCGACGTTTTTCTTCAACTAATGTTGTATTACAAGCAATGTAGAAACCTGATATAAGACATGTCGGGTTAATTACAAATAAGAAATTCCGAATTTCATTACTTTTAGTATAATAGATTTACACAATATAGGTTATCTTGCTTTGTAACTCCGTTTAAATTCAAGATCATACCATACAACATAGAGGTAATTAGCTTTTTCGAACAACAGTTATTACATTGTTATCCATACACTTTCGGGACATATAAAAAATAAACAGATAAAATTAGAAAGATTTCTCCCGAGTTGTATGTATCATTACAGTTTTAAAGTATGAAAAATACATATTGAATCTTTTATACAAAATTAAAAGCAAAGCAACAACTTACAACAACTACAAAAAACAACAATAATATAATGTTATTAATCAAGCAATTTCATATTGGCCTTGTTATTTGTCCAAGGGTAGTCGTATTGGCCCGAGGCCGTAGGCCGAGGGCCAATACGACTGCCCGAGGACAAATAACTAGGCCAATATGAAATCGCTTGATTAATGATAATATTATTATTCAACTTTCAACTGTTGGCGGTAACAGTATAAGAACTCTGTGAGTTACCTTATGACAGCTATGCACGTTCAGGTGAAAAATCGTGTCATTCTTTGACAAGTTGTTTACAGTTTAGACGTATTTAGAAATCATGATCATTTTCGCCAGTAAAACAGAATGAGTTGTATGTAGGTACTTGAGAATAATTTTGAAAGATACTTTTAATGCGACAAAATCAAGAGTAACTAGAACATACCTTATTTTTTGGAATTCCTATTTATTTTCTTTAGCGAGTACCATACCATTTGAACTGTGATAAAAACTGCTTTAAAAGTCGTTTCCTTTTAGGCTGCAAGCAACGAGACACAAAATTATACACATATGTGTTGATCAAGATAATACAACCAATCAAGCACATATTATATAGTCCCATGCCTCGTTTAATTCTTATCCGAAATTGTTTGCAGTTCACAACTGACACTCTTGTTCGCCAATTTATTCATCCACTTTCCAGCACTTGAATCGCTATTTATCATTGCACAAATAGTCCACACTATCAAAATGTCTGTTAAAGATAAGTCTCATCCTTTTAATTAATCTGAGTTTCCATATTTTCTTATTATTTTCCTTGACAACTGCTAGAATTTCTGACAGGAAACACTTGCATTTTACACAATACCGAATAAGCGAAAGTACCGTTGTAATCTCCGAAGACGTACATCCCGCTCAGTCATACTTGGTTATTAAATGAACATGTTGGATGACTTTTTTTTATCAAAATGTGAAAAAAAAATGTAATCTATAACTCTGATGTAAAACAAAATGGCGTCATTTAAAAATCAAACGGAAGTGGCTTCTCCGTATTGGCCCTCTCTTTTGAACCAATCAAAATGCTTGAATTCCGTATTGGCCCTGTTTTTTCGTATTGGCCCTGTTTTTCTCATATTGGCTCAGTTATGTTTTGTATTAGCTCTGTCTGTTTCATATGATGTTTGCAATTGATCTAATACAGTGTGTAATATTGTAAAGTTGAATAATAATTTACTGTATTACTGATTAATGTTTATTTTCGTTTTATTTCTCATAAACAAATCACTGTCATGTATTTTAACGTTGCTGCCTATTACCAAGTAAATCTAAATATTGTTTCAAAGCTTGATATCCATCGTTAAAACAAATTGTCTTATGGGTCAACACACAAATTTGTCAATAGACAAAGGAATAAAAGACACCATTCAATATATAAACGAGTGTCTGAGGGTTACTGCATACTTCGTTACATGTCATGGACGAGCTGAATCAAACCGAGTCGTCTGCTTTTACTATTTTTCTACTTTTACTTCCATAAGATTGTCTCGCGGATTAAATATTAAGACTTATTTATATTTCAAACTTTGCAATTGTATTGCATTATTTCGACAAGCCTGTATCTCACAATTATTTTCGTAAACCAAAATGTCTTATTCCGTTTACAAAGCCATAACAACAAAATAATTTTCGTCTGTATCTGTTAATAGCTACTCACTCATGAATGGTATATATATTTCTTCCTACCAAACTACCTACGTATCTTTCTGTGATATATCGAATCTGATATAAGAAGGAGCCGAACAATTTCTTGAAGTGCAATGCTCAACAACGATATTCATGTTACTATCAATGTGATACATGCAAGTCGCAGTTGTGTGAAAAGTTGTATTTATGTTCCAAACACAAGGCGAAAGAACTATATCACAAATGTACCGATACATGGAAACTGTATGTTGTGTGGCTCTGAGTGCTTTGGGTTTGCTCAGCGTCTCAATCTATTTAATTCTATTATTATTTTATATCTTTATTTTGTTTTAAATATAGGATATTTGTACTGAAACGTTTTCTCTCACTTAGAAAATATCTATTAACGATGTGTTTGTGGATTTTCATTCTCACGTTTGATCTACTTAATGTGATGGTCTCCATGGTATAACATGGTATTTTAAATTCTATAAAAGACCTCATACATCTACAGTTATTTAATCTTACATTATCAAATTAGTATGTAAAGAAATAAACTGACATCCATCATGTTATAGGTCGTTTTTAAAATTGATCCGCACGACGGTATAATGTTTAACGAAAAGTATCAAATATTCTAATTTTATAGCCAATAAAGCGTATTCAGGGATCTCTCTGAAGGCATAATCGCAACAGATTTAATGAAAATTTCCAAATATGGTAGTAGAAAAATGTTATTTTACAAAATAAAATAAGTTACCACCATATAATCATGGATATTTTACCACACCATAAGAAATTTACAACATGGCTGATAGTGTATTTTCGAGAACACAACTGTCGGCTACCATTTTGACTACAAATTAACTAGGATGGTACAAGTACATGCCTTACCGTACATTTGTCGAGTGGTTAAGGCATCCGCCTTGGGAAAGGGACGTTGAGCGAGTCATCAGTTAGTTGAAGAATTGTTATCGATTCGGTCTAACCCTTGAAAAAGATAGACACTATTATAAACAAACTCTAAAGATAGACCCTACAATTTTCAGTGATAGAAATACATTAAATATTGTCTAGAAATTGATTTCCAAGTCCTTGAAGTAACCAAAAATGATTTCACAAGTGTGAAATTTATGATAGTTTTGTTAATATCAATAACAGAAGTTTTAATATTTAATTTAAAGTTGTGATCCGCAAAGAATGACAACTCTTGCCTTGGGCTAGTACTTATAAGCAGAGATATCTATTAGTTTACTTCCCTTGCAATTATACAATTGAGTGGAAAATGAAAACGGTTTAAGACACAATATCATACTTTTTTGCACAACAAAAACATTTAGGATTTATTCATATGTGTTTGATTTACCCTTCAAAACCTGCTTCCTATGATTTTGTCAACTTACTTATGGTAAAAAGTTAACTTTTAACAAGCCGATAATAAAATGATATACCAGTAAGTATTTTATAGTGCAGTTAATGCAGTTTTGCTTGTATCAAAATGTCACAGTAGAAGCACTTTTGTAATACAGCACACCTAGTAAGATTAGTAAAGGTGCAATTATATTGATCTCTATTTCCTATGCCTAATCTAACGGAGGTGATTTCTCCGTATTTATCCTCTTGCTAGAACCAGTCAGAATGCGTGAAAACCGTAATTGTCCCGAGTTTGTTATTATCTTAGTATGTTTATATGACTTGCATAACTTACCTAATACAGTGTCCAATATGTCCATAAATAGGAATGGCTATGGAAAAATACTTCCTATTACTTTTATGGTTGAAAGGTAATACAAGTTTAAATATCTCATTTTTTATGTTTTAGAAAGCTGCATATCATGCAGTACATATTGTGTTAAGCATAAATGAATGTTACAGCACACATTTTTGAAGTTAAAGATACTTCCTCAGCGTTTTAATAATTTGACAGCCTCAACGGAAGTTTTATTGCATTTCATAAGATTGACTTTTTGCCATGTAACATCAGTTATGATTATATTCAATGTTTTCAAAGACTTCAAATTTATATTCTTTCTGCAACTAACATATGTATATGAGGTATCTTGATGGACTGTTTAACAGAATTTAGATGCAAAAAGTCTGAAATAATATTTTAACCCCTTCCTGTAGAGACGATACCTAAGACTACGTTTTCAGTAGTAACAACAACACAATTAAATGCAGTAGCGGAGCGAATGTCGCGTACGTCAAATATCAAGATTTTAACATAACACTGAAAATTTGACAGCGATATTTAAAGCATTTGCTAAAGAACGGTAATTGAGTTTTCGAACCTATGTAAATAAGAAATACTTATGAGCCATTGTGCATATCATAAGGTGAAATAACTTCTTTCTTTACAATATTTGGTATGGTTTTGATATCGCTATCAGATAGAATAGACTTATAATTCACATACATTTCTTATTGTGATTTTCTTCCTTCGATCATACCAGACATTTTCAAAGTTTCAGACAAGCTCTGTATCGACGTATTTACGCATAGATTTTGATAAACAATGATTTATTTAGTATGCATACAAGTTTAGCATGCATCTTGTTTAGTACAGTTAGAGAAATAAAAACGTATATAATGGGACCAGCTGATCATCACTATATCGTCTGAGAAACTGAAATTTCCCCTCAATTTTGTGCTAATATTACAAACCGTAAAACAGTCAACATCGACATCTGTATCGTTTAGACTCCCGATTAAAATTTCATTAACAAAGAGTTTATCGTGTTCAAATTTTGAAATAAAGAAGAACCAACATTTTCATCCATACAGTCCCGCTTTCTATTAAATGGATGCTTTCATCGGCGACATAAAAACAGTGGTTTCAAGAACTTAAAATACCCATGACGCCCTGTGTAAGGCTACTTTGGATGTTTGGAAATATAGTGTCCATTAATTAGGGCTACTGAAGTAGATAATGGATAAGGCTGAAATGCTTTACTTTTTAGACAAAGCTGGGAATTTATGGCGGATGACGGAGAATTTAATACATAAAAGGAAGAAATTGACGTGCAAACTATGATCTTCTCCGAGTCATTTTTTCATGAAAAATATACTGTTTGGAAGATATTTGGGTTATTTAGGTCTTCAAGGTCATCATCTACCTGACATTTAAAATTATTACAAACTGAACTTTTGATATTCCTATTCTGAGCCTCAATGTGCTCTTTACTTGCAGAATTCATGTAGGTAAGAACAGAAATTATATTTAAACATAACACAGTTGTATGAAAGATATATAATAAAATACATTTGTAAGTAATATGACAGACTACATTTCAATCTCAATGTCAGATTATGGAAATACACGGAAGGGCAGACTATTGCGTTTTAAGAACACCATGATAAACCAAAGTAAAGCTCTTCAGTATTTGTTTTCATATACAAATATTTCAGAGCTTCCGTGAAGAACGAGGTTTGCCTTCCTGAATCATCTGTACAGGTCTACCCTCTAATGCTTGACTACAGAAATATAATGTATTTGCTTTCTGAAAATAGCTGTGTTTCATGGTTAGAATCTAAAGTGTTAGAGATAGCACAGCGACACATAAAGATTGATATAATTTGCATGCCAATCGCTAATTTTTATATATTTATTTTTCCGTCATCCGCCATACATTTCTACTTTATTTTTCTCGAAAATAAAGCATTTAAGCCCTTTTCATTATCAGTTCATTAGCCACTACTTGCACATTCTAATTTGGTGACAGAAAAGGTTACTGCCAATGGTACATTGCACATAAAACCCCTGTTCGATATACCCATATTAAGGGGTATAGTCACGTAGTGTTCAGCAACAAAGCACTTTTGTCTTTGAGGTATATACTCTCTCGAAGAAAAACTTTGAACCGATCCAGCAGAACTATCCTAACAATGGTTTATTCTGAAAGACACCCAGTTCCATGCATTTTATGTAGGAGATTTAAGTTATAACTCTTGTTCTCTGCATGTCTTGTCTTTACTATAAAATTGGTAACGACATTATAAAGCAGTATATACTAGTAAACAATTATTATTAAAGATACGTGTTTAATTCTTGTGCTCGGAACTTGTTCTTATCACCTCCTATGATTGTCTCAAGTAACGTAGTTTCAAAGTTATTCCTGTTTGAACATACAATAGTAGATTAAGTGATATAAATCAAAATTTAGTCATGACAATGTTGCTCCTTTATATGCAGTTCTAAAGCCTACTCGGATTGAGCTATTCAGATGTCTGCCTTTGGATTGTTTTGTCTCGCTCTATGATGTTTCTCTTCATAGATTAAGTGATATAAATCAAAATTTAGTCATGACAATGTTGCTCCTTTATATGCAGTTCTAAAGCCTACTCGAATTTAGCTATTCAGATGTCTGCCTTTGGTTTGTTTTGTCTCGCTCTATGATGTTTCTCTTCATAATTTGTCCTATGTAAAGCTATCTAATATATATATACATATAAGTTAGTATTGCTTGTATATATATTTACACTTTAATTATTGTGCTTTACATACCATTGCCTTTAGTTGGCATTCAGTGTGTACGAAATTCACCAGGACGGTACAAATGTTATTTACACTGCCCTGTCATTTTGGAACATGGGGTGTATTAAGGGAGAGATCTGGAAAATCATTAAACGGTTTAAACCCCTCAGTGTTGTCTTGCCACTGACAGATGTGACAAGGTGTATATGTTTTACGGTCTATATAGGTGTATAGTTTTATGATGTACACAACCATGTATATACACATAAAGGAGTTCGGTACGCGGAGCCAGCGTTGTTGGAACGCCGATCTTTCCTCGTCTTTTGTTATTTCTGAGGTTTGCGCCACTGCCGTTAGGCCTATAAATATGTTAAACTTTATATAAAGTCTCTTTAAGGGATCTTAATGACTTAGTAAACAATATGGCTGCCTCATCTGTTATGAACATAAAATATATTAAGTTCTTTTTTTAAATCCATTTTTATTAATAATTTCCTCATAAACTGGTCAAAGGTTTGAATATTTGATTAACAAAGAAGGGAAGTGTTATTGGATCCATTGTTTTTATTATCTCCCTTTAAGGCGCTGTAATTATAAGCTTATGTGCAATATTTGAAGTAGTTCTATTCTGACTGAATAATTATTCAAACTCACCTATTAGATTGAAGCTTTGTCTGTTTTGAATATAAAATTAAAAGCCAGATTGGACTTTACAAGTTTCAAAGGTATAACCAATTATAACAAATTAAGTGCAAAAAGGGAGAACAATCGATTATTCGATATATGAATATATTTCCTCTCATTACCACAGCGAAATCAGAACTATTCGGGAGATTTATTGGTTATAGACCAGACAGGAAAGTTTTAACGTTTGCCAGAACCGTCAGATTCCAAACCCAGTCAGAAGGTGAGATCCGGGCGTCATCTCAATTGGACTAACTCTGTTACTTTTAATCCAGATTTACATTAAACACCATTTGCAACAATATTTCACTATCAAGTAGAAGACCTCAGTCAATAAACAAGGTGAGAAAAGCCAAGGGTCTGCCCTCAACATTTCAAGTCTGAAACTTAAGACTTTAAAGTGCCATATTTTCAACTTGCTCTGGCATTGCCAAATTTGAAACTGTGCTAGAATCAGCTTTCTGAAGGTAATGATTGCCTAGCATTTTTTTCAGTATGAATATACTGTAGATAAATTTAGGGGAAACTAAACATTTGCCGTACTTTAGTCTAAGATTCAAACCTGAAATATCCTGATTGTCATTTTGGAATTTAATCTATTAAGTTAATCGGCTGAATAGGCCAATGAACAACATTCTCTTTCTTATACGATAACTTAAAAGATAATTGATTTTCTCATAATTTTCAGATTTTCACACGATTTCATCATGAGTTTTAAGAAATATAATTTCTTCACCCATGACTGCCACGTTGTTGTTATACATACGGCGTTCTTGGATATTAGGTTTGGATTTCCGTATTCGTTTAGAATGTTGCGGCGCAGTAAAGTAAAACTCATCAACTATGCAGTTTGCTGTTTATCAGAGTATGTATATGTCTTATGATTGAATATTTACCACCCATTGCATTAGATAAAACAGTTCTAAACATTATATTCATACAGCCTGTTGTTTTCGTTCATATTCTTCCCTTTTCCGTAACCTTAATATCCAGGTGAAATAACTCAATTACTTTTACAAGTCCAACGTATAACTAAGTACAATCAAACTCCTGACTATATCTCCTATATTTTGATTGCTTATATTGTCCTATACATAATTCCGTTATACGTTCACTAACATATGCTAACCCGTCACCCGTAACACTACAACAATGAGTTATAAAATAAAGCGATGGATTATTGCACTCGCCGCCGATACATATACACTGTTGTTGTTAGAATAAATTCATATCAATGATATATTTATTGTCTTTACAGGTTAGATTCATATTTTAGCCATTGTTTGCACTCTGCACATAAAAGTTGCTTAAGTGTCTACTCTGTAATTGATATAATATAATTATAGTAATTGGAAACATTCTCATTTTATCATTACTGTATATTGTATTGTTTTACATGATTTGCCCATTTCATTAATATATGATGTTATACTTTATGATTCAATGCAATCGCCATCACTAAGACGACGAGTGATACATACGTATTCATTGTTATTGTTAGAATAAATACATATCTATGACAAGAGCGCCGCCAAGCAGGGCAATTTACGCCCGAAGGGTTACATCAGAGGATGGGAGCAAAATTTAAAGAACTTGGTTGTTGAAAACCAAAGGACAGGAACAACAAAAAAGAAAGAATTCCAAAAAAGTCCACAAAACAATACTTACTAGGTAAAGTTATGTCAAAATACATCTAAAAATTGGATGTGCCATCAATGTTGTACCACAGAGAAGTGGTCTCGGTTTTTCCCTACGGCCAATAATAAAAAAAGTTTCAAAATAAGCTATTTATAGAAACAAAAAAGGGAAGTAATTCAAAAAAATTTTTTTTTTGTAAGAGAACAAAAAGGGATCTGCCAAATAAAAACAAGAGCACTGCAATGCAGAGCAATACACACAAAGCAAAGTCATATATGACCTTTGACCCCTAAGTGTGACCTTGACCTTGAAGTGAGTCATCCCAAACATACGCTCTGCACGTCGCCTCAGTGTTGTGAACATTTGTGCCAAATTTCTTCGAAATCATTCAAGCAGTTCAAGAGTTACAGAGCGGACACGAAATACACTCATATGACCTTTCACTCCTAAGTGTGACATTGACCTTGAAGCAAGTCATCCGAAACAAGCGCTCTGCACGTCGTCTCAGTGTGGTGAACATTTGTTTCTTTGAAATCCTTCAAGCAGTTCACGAGTAACAGAGCGGACACGAAACATACTCATATGACCTTTGACCCCTAAGTGTGACCTTGACCTTGAGATGACACATCCAAAACATGCGCTCTGCACGTTATCTTGGTACTGTAGTGAACATTTGTGTCAAGTTTCTTTGAAATCCTTCAAGGGGTTCAAGAGTTACAGATCGGACACGAAATTGCTAACGGACGGACGGACGGACACCGGGACCATAACATAATACGTCCCTTCGGGCGTATAATAATGCTATTGTCTTTACAGCCCTTATGCCAGTATCCCAGCACAACCCTCTGCCCACTTATAAAATATGTTGCCACGCATAGCCCAATTATACAATATGTTGCCACGCATAGACAAATGTCGGCACAAGTAGCAGCATGTAATAGCTCTACCGAAGCAACCCGTATATATTTGCGACCCGTACTTCTCTGGAAACTTTGTTTCAAAATAAGTACAGTATACCAAAAATAATAGGATTGTTTAATTTAGAGAAAAACGTTGTCGTCAAAATATAAGATATAGGAGTTTTACAGAGGATGAAATAGAAAAAGGTATTTTTCCCCATAATATTTGATCTATTTTAGAATATGTAAGAAGCTGAGTGTAACCAAAAGTGATTTCACTGAATGACAAAAAAGTTTCTATGCATTTTCATTGTTTTTGATTTTAATTGGGGGTACTATTTCTTATATACGTTTCGAACAAAATATCATTAGCTGTGCCAGTCCCTTGTAAACAACGTTCGCATGTCACTGAAGGACACTAAAAGAACATCACGATGCGCTTTTAGAAAATATCGGAAGCATACCTAATTTCCCGGGAGAAACGAGCCAACCCCATTAAATCTGTAAGAAACCGTGATTTCTACGGTTACAACAGGGATTAGCTGTGGAAATTGACCGCTGGACAACTTATTAATGCAAGATTACATTCAAAGAGGCTATTTCAGACACCAAGCATTCAATTAGCAAAAAAATCAAGAAATCTTCTTGAAAGCTTTGCAGTTCTTTTTACGTTTCACTTACCAGTTAATAAGAATGTTTAACGGAGATTTTCTCAATAAATACATAGTAAGTATTGATGATTCTGAGAAGGGTTCAGCGCTTATTCTTAGATTAGCATTGGCTGTATACAATATATATGTAATAGTAATGTAATGTCTCCAGATTTGATGTGTTTTGTTTTTCAAACTTTAGAGAGTGCTTTGTATAGACATGGTACCTACCATAGAATTATAACAAGAGCTGTCAGCACTTTGATGCACACTCCGAACATATCCTGGACAGAGGAAGTGCAAAAGCATTTGCTTATAGAACATAAAAATAAAGGCTTAAACTATTTCAAAGAGGGTTGTTTATTAAGTTCAGTAAATTCAATTAAATTCTATTCAATACTTACAATGTTATAAGTATGTAAAATTTAGTGTAAAAAGGGAGATAAATTTTATACAAGGCGTGAGTTATTTTTTCACTTTCCCTTGTCATTCCATTCTGTAGCATAATGTAAAAGGAGTTACTTATTTAGGGGCCCACTGCAATTATTGAAAATAAATCAATACAGCTATAAATCAAACTTGCAGAACTAAGTACATGATCTTGACGAATTAATGATGAGTTTTTAATTGATGTATACAGCAGCACATGTTTGTATTAACTATGAAAAGAAATTAATTAGAATAATATTTTTCTTGAGGAAAACAAAAGATGAGGTGCCTTTATTAGAGGCGGATGTCTTTTTATACTGGGATACACGGTAATACATGTATATTCTGACAATAAATACGGAAGTTTTATGTATATATATGAAATATGAAAAAGTACTTTTAGGCAACACAAGCGGTATGAGTGCGGGGAGCGTTCATAATGGAGTATGTAGTTATACATGTGCATACATATAAACTCTGACAATAAAAACTAGAGAATACGGTAGTAATATATATGGCATATATTGAAAACAATAAAAGGTCTCTTTTTTTACAAAAAGAGGGCCGGTTGCATTTATCAATGTTATACGGTAGTACAGCTAAACAAACAATATCAAATTATTTTTGTTATCAAATAGACAAGGAGGATACGTCTATTGGGAGAAGTTGAACGTTTATACCGGGGTTAATGGTAATATTTCCTGACAATACAATAATAACTTAGCAATAGTGCAATTACATGTTACCATGTTTAGCATGATAAGATTTGTAAAAGTTGCTGTTTTTGTTTTTAATCAGAAATGTCATATTGCCAATAAACATATAGATGTGACTCACTTGAGTGTTTCTCGAGTGCCGTTTTATATTTCGTAAAAAGCTACAAATGTATCTGGTTACCGTATAAAAATGTAAAGTTATAAAACAAGGAAGTTTAAATTTTACAAAGAATACAAGTTAGACATAATTAACACAACAAATTTGAAAGAATAATTTATACTTTTCAGCAATTATTGTTACTGTGTCGCCGTAGTAAATACATATGCATGGATTTTCTGAGCTACAATAATATTATATACTGATAAATTGACTATCATGCATCAAACTGAAAATAAACATGACTAGACAAAAATGTATATATCAAAAAAGGGTTACACTTTCAAACGCAATTTAAGTATTTATTTCTCATTAAACATGCATATAATATGGAAATGTTACAACATTAAAAATGCAAACTTTGTTTACACTCTGTTTCAAAAGTTCATCCTTGTATCTTCCTCGCAGTCAGTTCCAATATGCTATTTTTTTCCAGATTCTGCTCGATACATGCTAGGGACGGAGATCAAAGTATTTGCAGATATATCGGTCCGTCACATGTTACGAAAAAAAGTAACGGTGCAAAAATATAATAAAGACAAATCATTCATTTAGAAACATTTGTAAATACCGAATACTGAAATATGAAATGTCCCACCAAAATACATCTTATAAATTTAAATAAAGCTCAAAATAAGTCTATTTTAACCAATTTTCCGCATGATCAAAAATATCCAAACAATAAATAGACTAACGAAGTTACGAAAGCACAATTAAAATCAATTATGCTTGTGTTGCTTCAATTTGGCTTTATTTATAACACGTAAAATACAGCAGTCGGCTTTAGGATGTTTGTTATTTACGCTGCATGTCTTATATAAGGCTTTTTAATTGCTCTTAATCAGGATTTAGAGACAGAAAATCTCTAATAAACTATTATTAAATGATATTCTCACCATACACATTTGATGTATGTGACAGAATAGAGACACGTATCTCTACCATTAAGGAAAGTAAGGGCAAATAAGAATGTCTCCAACAACATGATTCAATATTGTTCTAGACAGCATGACATATTAGCTATATAATTATAATGTAAATATAGTCATTCTAGTATACAATTCATGTGGTAAAAACTAAATCTTTCTGAAAATACGTCTGTAAATCTTCCGAAGGGAAGTATAGTAAAAATCTGTGTTGATATTTTACTCTTTATTTCGAATTTTCGGACACTTGTCCTTTTTCAAGAATATGGAAATAATTTTCTGACTAAGTAATATCCATGTAACATTTATATCACAGGAAATGAATAATGTTGACGTCCTGTCACTAAGACAACGTCACGTCATATCCTGTGTAAGACGTGACGTCGTTTCCCGCAAAAAGGGCAAGGTGTCAACATCATACATAACCAGAGAGCAAAACACAATACTAAGTGCAGCAAGATATACAAAATAATAATCATAATAATGAATAAATAAATAATAATAATAATAAAAATATATATATATATATAATAAATAAAATCAGCAAAATAACTGTCCAATTCATTTTAAACCCCTAAAATTTTAGATATACAGGATCTCTATACGCAGTCAGTATGGAAACACTAGAAATGCATGCATTGTCATTTAAGTGAAAGGACCCTCCATAGTTTTTAGAATTACACAAGTTAAGTTAAAGAATCCAAGGGTCACTACTGATGACTATAAACGACTTTACTGAATGCATTTTAAATATTAAGTTTTATGTTACATCCCTGGGGTGTCTTCGTGCCTAGCCTCTTTATCCATTCCTCTTCCACCATCTGTCTGTAAATGCGTCCTTCGTTAAACACCTTTTGAAGTACTGCAACCTTTACATCTTCTGCTGTATGACCCTCGAAATGCCTCATAATTGGTTTATCTGCTTGTTGACGGACATCTCTAAGATGTTCTTCTGTGCGTTCTTTCAGGGATCTTTCTGTCTCTCCCACATAAACTGTCATGTCACACCGTGAGCAGACCAGAGCATATATTAAGTTTCTGTCAGTACATTTTGGAACTGAGGCTGTATTGTAGCTGCTGTTTTTGTCAGTGGACCAGACTTCTCCCATGTGGAGAGACTAACATATTCTACATTTACGTAGGTTAACTGACTGCTTTAAAGCCTTGTTTGTTTTCCAGTGCACTAGGATGTCACATATAATTTTGTCTCTTCTGTAGGCAATAATGGGTGGAGATCGGAACACTTCCATCATCTTCTCAGATCTATATAAAATGTTCATATGTTTCCTAACAATTGAGTGGATATTAGGGAGCTGCTTGGTATATGTTAATACTAGTGGTACACGTTTGTCTTTTCCTTTTTTAGTCTGCTTTTGTAATAGGTCTTCTCTGTCTGAAGTATCTACTTTTGTCAGTTGCCGTTCTACTTCTTTACCACTATATTCTCTTCTGCGAAGTTGTTGTTTAAGTTCAGTTCTGTGTTTCTGGTAATCTTGCTCTTTTTCACAGATTCTCTTACGCCTAAGACCTAAGCCATACACCAAACCTGATTTTGTATTTGGTGGGTGATTGGAGCTTTTGTGCAAATATAATTGTTTATCAGTGGGCTTCTTATACAGGCTGGTGTAAACTTTTCCATTCTCAAGTATTACCCATGTATCCAGAAATTCTATTTTAGCTGGGCTATATCTCAGTTCAACTTGAATATCTTTGTGCATACTATTTGCATGCCTCGCAAAATTTCTCAGACTTTCCTCTCCGCCAGTCCATAAACCAAATCCATCGTCTATAAATCTCTTGTAGAAAAGGGGTTGCTGGTGAAAGTTCATAAGTTTCTCATCCCAGATTCTCATGTATGAACATGCAAAAGTTTGATCCAATAGCAATACATTTTTTCTGTATATAGTGTTTACCACCAAGGTTGAAATTATTGTTGTTGAGGACGACTTCTATCATTTTTACCACATCTTCAGTTGGGACAAGCATGTTTGATCTTTTGTTGAGACCTATCCTACATGCATCAATACCTTCTTTCTTGGGAACAGATGGATATAATTTACAGACATCAAAGCAGAATAGCAATGTACCTTCAGGAAGTGGTGTCTGAATGTCTTTCAGTTTGTTTATAAAGTCAGTAGTGTCCCGGATGTAACTTGGTGATGAGGTTACAAATTCATTCAGTTCATGTTCTGCAAGCTCTGCCAATCTTTCAGTTGGTGTGTTCACTCCATTTACAATTGACCTCATTGGCACACTCTTTTTATGAAGTTTCGGATTACCTTTTAGAGAACCAGCCTTTGGATATTTTGGCAATAAGTACTGTTTCATGTCTTTTGGAATTGATCCATTTCTACTCATACTATTCACTAATTTCTTTACTTCTTTCATAGATGTCTGCGTTAGATCATTCTCGGACTCTGCGTATGAATCACTCTCCTCCATTTCTTTCTGTAGACTATTTAAATAACTTGTTTTGTCTAGAACAACAATACCAGATCCTTTGTCAGCAGGCCTTATAACAATATCATTTTTGTGTAACAGGGATTGAAAAGCTTTCTGTTCTTCAGCAGTAACATTCATCTTCCCCACCTTTTTCAAACTGTTAACTGTGTCATTTTTCACCATTTCAATGTACAGGTCAAGCCACATGTCTCGGCCCTTTCCAGGCGTGAAATTGCTCTTTTTATGTTCCTTGATTTTTTTTAGGGGAGATTCTTTTGAAAGTTCTGTTGCTTCATTTTTTTATCATAAAAAAACTCTTTGAGCCGCATCCTTATTTCCCACTCAGCAAGGTCAGCTAATAACTTAATCTTGTCTACTTTAGTATTGTCAGGTATAAACTTAAGTCCCTTTGACAAAAGTGAAATTTGTGCATCTGTCAGAGGATGTGCAGAAAGATTGGTTACAACAGCTTCTTTTTTTTTGATTGCCGTATTATTGTTGTTTCATTATCAATTTGTTTTCTATTTAAAGACCTCAGCTTCTTATCACGAGTGTCCGAAAATTCGAAATAAAGAGTAAAATATCAACACAGATGTCTGAAAATAATTGCCAAGGTATTATAGAATTAACCGAGAGGTATAAATCAGTATTGTCTGAAGCATCATACACTGTGTTTGTACGTCAAACAAGTTCCAAATCGTCTTTTTCTTAAAATGAAGGAAGCCATATCTACTAGTTCTTTTAAGGACAGGAGTAAGTTTGATTTGATTTCACATAGGACATAGGCTTCTCTAATTAATGAATTTCTAAGGCAACACATTTTGTCAATAATTTTTAATCGATAAATCAACACGTTTGAATTTTTACACACATCGTAAAAGATAAATTATCAATAGCATGTCAAAGTAGCAGCAAACTTGAATAAAGCAGTCACATAATTTAAGAAATAATTTTATTATACAAATTATACTTTGTTTTCAAACTATGAGTACAGTCAAGCCTTGTGGTAAGCCTTGTGGTAAGCATTCCGTCAAGGGAAAAGACCATATTAGCTGCATAACACAGGTGACCACTTAATACAGATAGTGATAGTTTTTCAGGATTATAAGCATTTTCTCTAAAAGGTATGGATAATATGTGGATGAAAAATGTTCTCTGGTATTTCTGGGCATATGTTAAAATAAATTAGATCTTACTACGTCTTTTAAGTATATGCAAATTCTCAGCTACGCTGACGCTTATACGAGGAAATAGAAAAAAAGCAACCGGTGAAGTAATTTAAAACTTTGGCTCCTTTTCACAGTTCCTAGTCCACCCACTTGTAAATGGCAATATCTTATCGGTAAATCTTTTCATTTGTCTTTTTATACAAACAATTACAGCAAGCCGATTGATTAAGGTCGGTGACTTCAAATCACTTGCACCTCACCGATGTGTTTTCGCACTTGTAGGGCGTAGAATTCGTCATGTGAGGAAGCAATCGAGTTGGCTTACGGAAGGTCGATGGTTCTACGCAGGTGCCTGCCTGTGATGAAATAATGCTCGAGGGGCACCTGGGGTCTCCTTCCACCACAAAAAGCTTGAAAGTCACCACATGACCTACAATTGTCTCGATGTGACGCCCCCCCCCCCCCCCCACCCCTCCCTCCTCTCGCTAAACATTAAAACAAATAACTGTATGAAGCTCATTATTATGTACACCCATGAACATTTTTCTGACATTGAATGCTATAAATAC
The DNA here is from genome assembly GCF_021730395.1 of Mercenaria mercenaria. Classification (NCBI taxonomy): domain Eukaryota; kingdom Metazoa; phylum Mollusca; class Bivalvia; order Venerida; family Veneridae; genus Mercenaria; species Mercenaria mercenaria. Next base: position 39,527,696 of record NC_069377.1, on the reverse strand, counting down.
AATAACGTAAAGTAAGGTACATATGAAACATGTATAAACAAAACGCAATAGGAATGCAGCTAGAATGTACATGTAGAAGTAACTAAGATGTCCTCTGTTTAGCGTTTATGTATAAACAATTATTTTCAAATATGCTGGTATAGACGTATCACTAATAGAATTTTTATTTTTTCAACTGAATTTTCCAGAAAAATATATTTAACGTTTCAGATCTGTCCGTCTATGACTATCCAATATCAATAGTACATTCTCAAGGAAAACACATTTCAGTGCTTTAAGAACCGTCTGGCTTGTAAAACGAAAGTTCTCTTCAGGTATTTTATCAATGTAGTTTTCACAGACGTAGCTCACATTCAAAACGTCATGAAAATGTTTTTTTGGAATACAATTAATGCCATTTTGCAAAATTAATCGCCTCTGTCATTTGAGGTGGATTATCTATTGTCTTTTGTACAGTCTGTATTAAATTGGACGCATTGGGACAATAAATATATGACTACAAATAGATTGATACGTCTATACAGGAAACTGAAAATGAAAAGTGTATTCAGAAACGCTAACTGAACATTTTTTATCATAATGAAACCATTTATTGTAATATTTGACATCGTGCATAAGTGATATATTTTTATGATACATTTTGTGATTCTAGCTAAAATACTTGAATCATAAGCACTTTCAATTTCAGACGAACGGATAAACAATCGTAGGGATATTGCCAAATCTATATCTCTCCACATTCGGCTGGGGATTCTACGTAGTTCTTTAATTGCAAGAAATAGTATATCAACAATGGGACTTATTCTAATCATATCGCACTGAACACTAATGTCTATATTGTTTCTTTGCATAGAAACACACACAAAAACGCTTTCAAAGAACTTGGTTTTACAAACCCAATTTTCTACTGTTTGAATTTCCTGATGTTTTCTTTCATTTACATATTTTCATGACGTGGAAGGTCATGAATGAACACCACTTCATATTAGGGCAATTAGTTAGTTTGTAATGTGATATCTTTCCAAACACATGCCAAATAACATACATATGAAATGACGTATGTACATATTTATCCACTTAAATCACTTGTTTCGGCGATCAAATAAATTTGCATTGTCTTTGTATAACATGTGAACTGCTTCTGAGTTTATCACGTCTCATAGTTTATATCTCCCCTTTACCGAAACACATGTTTTAACCTTTTTACCTAATCGCGAAAAGCAGATAAATAGTCTTCTTTGGTATCTGTTTGAGACACTGATAAATGGCGCTGCCAAGAGAACTTCTGGCCATATATTTCTTTTCGGAAAGTATTTTCTTAAGCCTTGGAAATAAAAAAGTCACAGGTCCTCAGGTCAGGTAAATAAGGCAGACGGTTTACAACTTCCACCTTTTCAGAAGCCAAAAAAGACTTAACAACCTCGCACTTGTGAGAGAAGGAATTGTCGTGAGTAAGATGGACTCCTGACCATCCTCTGCTTAGAAGTTTCTTATTGTAAAACGTTTTCACTTTCTTCAGTACAGAGGTTTTGTACAATCGTCCAGTCACTGTATGACCAGATAAACAAGGCACTTAAACGACTTGTCCGTTAGAATTGAAGAAAATTGCGTACAACATATGTTTTCGAACTTATGGTTCTCTTGGCAATACAGGGGCGTTTCTTTTTTATCTTTTTGTTTTTTTGCTTCCATTGCTTATTACCAACCATTCTCTGTGGCTCAAACATATGCACACTGGTTTCGTCAACTGTTAGCAAGTTTCGTCACCTGTTAGCAACTTAGAAATAACCCGACTATCACAGCCTGTATTGTATGTATTTAAAAGTCCCCGAGCACTTTTAAGGCGTTGTTTCTGTTGCCCCTCAGTGAGCAAATGATGTTCCCACCTAGCCTAAACCTTTCTCAGGTCCAAACGCTTTTTCAGAATTGTTTGCACACTGCCTTCTGATATGACAGTACAACTGGCTATACTTTTACCGACAACCGCGCATCCTGTTCGACCACAGCTTTTACAACAGCGATGGTTGCCTTGGTAACAGAGGTTTTAGGCCTATCAGAACGGGTATCATCTTCGACAGATAATTTCCCAGCTTAAAAAGCTTCATTGTGCGCATTGAAATGGCTTGAGGTCCATATATATTTCACACAATTCATCAAATATCTGCGTTGAATCTATATCAAGCCTTATGCGGCATTTAATATAGCTACGAATTTCAGAATTTTCGTCCATTGTACAAAATGACAAGTCAATTGGTCAGTGTATATGACTGCATGTATTTCAATTTGAAATAACTCGGTCATTTAAAAAGCAATTTGCACGAAATAAACGGAAATCGTTAGTTATTGGACACACAATTTAAATGCAATGAAGCTTTTAAAAATACCTTGGATAAAACTACGAAAGCCCATTAGTGGCAGAACTTTTTGCAGGACCCTCGTTACTATGATTTGTTTTGGCAAATATACTACTTTTTCGTTTTTAAATACAAGCGTATTTAAAATATAACTTTGTGGCGATACATTATCTGGTCATTCTAAATGCTAATTAAGTAAAACGCAAGATGGTTCATTTACTTTGGAGGAAACATACATAAATGAAGTTCACGTATTTGGAGGAGTAAACTGGACGTATTGCAGCTCTGTTACTATACAACAAAGACTCTTTTATCTATTATATAATCGTACTAAAAAACAACAAAAATATTTTAAAATTATAAACAAGAGATGTCAACAACAGCAATATATTTTCCACATTGCTATCAAAGGTATACTACACTCAAACTTCATATCTGACAATATGAACATTTGCTACATATGGTTTATGTTAACATAAGATCATCAAGTTTACGTATATTTAATTTAACAGTACTATGCATTAGGTTTAGAATTGTACAAACTTAATCCATATACAGCTAAACACTACTAAAACTAAACAACTGGAAGTTTTTTTTTCAGGAAAGCGTTCATGCATGGCATTTGAATTATGAATGTAGTTCTACATACATAATTATTTTTTTTTGTATTTAGTAAAGTCTAATACATTTGATTAGCCTTTTGTACGTAGAAATAAATATATTATTCAAGGATTTGTATCGAAAATCTTTCAGTTTTTCTTTATAATGGTTGACAAAGCATTATCAATTCAGCATAAACGAATATTTTACCAAAATAAGAGATAAGAATACATGTAGCTCATATGTTCTGATATGTTCATGCTATTCCAGGCTTAATATAAGCAAGTTATGTAGTAACAACAAGTCTCTTATGAAATTTATCATAACAATGCATTGCTTCCTTTTCGTATGACTGTAGCATATAATGTTTTACCTTAAGCCGAAAATATCATGGGCATTCCGTGATATTTCTGCGAATATATTTATGACCAACGATTGACATTGACATATGACTATTAAGACTCCAACTTCCTGTAAAGACGGACGGAGGGAATGGAATTTGTCTTGCAACTTGCTTATTTAAGCTGTTGGTGCTCTGATAGAATAATAAAATAATGTAGAAGAACAATGTTAAATATTATATGGCATATATATTTTTATTTTTGCAAATGCGCGGAAAGATTCGCAGAATGTTAGAAGAGCTATCTGCTGCTTAGTACCAGCGAAATCTTCTCTTAATTTAAATACCGAAGATCTATGTTTTTGCTGATCTTCTGATTTAGGTAAATATACCTATTTCTAAAACAAGCTGAAAGTTTGTTATTTAAAGTAGTGAAATTGTATCATAGGGATGAAGTACTCTATTATACATTCAACGAATCAGTGCTAATGCGAGTTTATTTGCCGTATGTGCACACGTATTTGTTCAGCTCTTTCTTGTTATTTTACATACATAACTGTATACAATAATCTATTTTGGAACGTTTCCCTTTCTATTCCTGATTGCATATTTTTTTCAAAAATAGTATAACCCAATCGGCTGCGAGTTTAAATTAATGTGTTAACTCTTGTTACCTTTTACATTTGAGATTCACAGTCATTAGGTACGTTGTCTAATCATAAAAATGGTCTACATTCATTTGAAAAAAAAAAATAGCATAACCCTATCGGCTGTGAGTTTAAATTAGTGTGTTAATTCTTGTTACTTTTTACATTTGAGATTTACAAAGTCATTAGGTACGTTGTCTAATTATAACAATGGTCTATATGGATTTCACCCTCGCTTGTAATCAATTTAGCGTGGAAGGAAACCCAATTACTAGTCTCCGTGGTATAAAATAATATTCTAAATTTTTTAAAATGCCTGATGTATCTAAAAGCAAACTTGTTTACCCTTAGCAATAAAGTTAATAACCATAAAAGATAAAGGTTCCCATGGGAATATTTAGGCCCTAAATTAATATTCATGATATGCGTTACTCTACCAGTATATATGCAATATCTAAACTCTGCATGTACAAACAATATTACTTAAAATGTTAGATCTCATTTTTATGAGGGTTTAATTTTCATTTTTCATTTTCTCACTTTAATGAAATTTAAAGTCAAATTTGAATTTCCCAAACTGTGTATACTGCTTTATGACCTCTTGGTCATCATAATATCATCATCTCTAAATTTCATATTTAATTTCAAAACAAGTTGATTTAAACGAGAAATGATAATTAACGTGAATGGCGTGATCGTAGGAAAGAAATGTTTTTTCGACATTTTCATTGAATTTATTAATATACAAAATACAAGTTGTTATATATTATACAAGTATGAGGTAAATCACAGCGATAAAAAATGTTTTTTTGTTTTTTTAATAGTAACGCAAAAACAATGACTTCAGTTTTGTCCAGATAAGTTATTATACTATTTATGTCGAGTACCATTTGTGTGCAAATGTCTTGAAATCACTTATTGACTGAAGCGCTCTGAATAGCACTACAGTCGCGGAAACTTCTGTAAATGAAATGCAGTCGTTATCCATTACAAATAATATCTAAATTTTGTAAAGATGTTATGCTAATCACCTTTCTTTGCGACGGTGTCGCCTGCAAAAAATAATCCCGCATTTTCGGACCGGTGTTATGTTACAATCTTGCTATCGTCAGATAGGCAGGGTGAGAAGTATGTTTGCACATTCCGGATGAAATAAGGTCAGATGCAGCATTTAAAACTGAAAACAAAAACTCAGCTATTTAAGAGAAATTCCATTCAAAGAATGAAATGTTAGAATAAAAAATATAACACTTATTACATAAAAAGCAAAGATTTCTGGAAAAAAGTTTACGCTTTACTAAGAAATATATCATGCAAGAAAAATCATGAACGATAAATTTTCAAGTAATTTCGTCAGTAAAAAAATATGTTGTGGTATCCCGGACGGTTTCGTTAATCCAAGAGATTGACGGATATTTTGTTATCAAATTTCATTTCCCAGGCTAAGTTACTTGGGATTTACTTTATATTGAAGAACTGAAATTAAGTGGTAAATTAAATTGCGAGAGTGCGATGCTTTTATGAGCGTATTGTTTCTAAACCTTATTTTAGGTGCGAATTCAAGGACATCTTCGTTAGAAGATATCTATGTAAGATAGAATTTCTGCTTAGGGCGATGATATTAAGGTATGCTTAAGAAAATTTAGTGTTTTAGGAAGTGGTTAATAGAAGAGAAATGCATGGGATATTTGATGGAAAGGAAATAGAGATTGATTACTTCTTAAAGAATTTAATGGATACTCTAAATATTCTGTTTCCTGGACAAATGAATTAACAAGAGATCAAAGTTTTTATGTGACGAATTCGTGACATCAGACATAAGCAGACGACGCAAGATTCTCCTGTTCCGTTCGTATTGTCTTATATTTATGGGAAGTAGTATATATACGCACAGTCGATATACTTTCGTTACAATCATATAATCATATAATAGTCCCTATACAAAGGTTTGGGATATTATCGTAAATAATTTCTTTCTCATCAACTGTATATATTCTACAGTTCCTGGTAAATTACGTGAACTTTTTGTACATACTTTAACTGAGTAAGAACTCCCGGTCCCGGACACACACGCAAGTACGCATGCACGCACGCACACACACACACACACACACACACACACACACACACACACACACAGAGAGAGAAAAACGAAATGAAACTCTATGTGTTCGGGTCAAGCTAAATGTAAAATCTTAGTTTACTTAAAGTATATTCCTTAACTTAGGGAACTCACTTTTACTAGTTCAGCTTTAAAATGAAACGTTTAGAACAATAATAAATAAATAAAAAACTTTTATGTTCGACAGCCTCAAAAGTTAGAATAGATAATCTCAACACCCATAGCATCCGAAACTGGGAATGTATTTTTGGTGTAGCTCATTCTATTGAACCGCCATAGTTTGTCGCGTGCATCTTCGCTAACTACAGCGATGGTCGAATAACAAATTGGCAATGATCGCTATTTACCAGGAAATTAGTCGAACATATTATTGATCGCAACCTTTTTATGCTCTGGGTATAAATCAAATTAAAGCATATTATAAAGACACGATTTGGATTGTTGAGTTAAGGTACCAATAAGGGAGGTTGTAGTAGTAGAGAATGATTTATTTTAACATTTACAACTTACTCGAGATTATAATATCATCTTTAGATCTGTAACGGATATACATAAAAATAATCATTCTCTACTGGTACAATGAGATGGGGGATGGGTGCGTTGGCGTAGTACGGGTACAGGAAAAGATCAACACCACCAATGAACAACACATAAAACGAAACGGACAAAAAGCAAGTTGAAAATAAGGGCAACCCCTTCAAACATTCAATTACCCATATAAAGGGAGTTAAGGATTTAAGCGGGTTTAGGGTATACCAACCTCGCACTAATCCTATTTTAACAAGTAAGTCAAGATATTGTAAATAAAACAAATCACCACTGAGAGAGGCTCCACATTTACTGACAAAATACCAGATTGTATCAAGTAAAACATATACATAGGGGTATTTATACACCAATGTACTCAACAACATGTCTAAAGTCTGAACACCAAGAGTCTAACTAAGCAAGTTGCAAGACAAAATTCCACTCCCTCCTCCGTGTTTTATAAGATTTATGAGAAAAGCACCAAGAAGTCTTACACTTTATTAGTCATATGGTCAGTTTCAATCATTTTGTCCAGCAAATGCACTTTGTCGGCATCAGCAGTACATATTTTCTTGCTAAAGCATATAAATTCCACTGTTTCGTGGATAAGGAAACAGTACTACTAGTTTGGTAAAATTAAATAAACTCATTGCTAAAACCTACAATTTGTTTATAACCGTCAATGAAAGAGGATTCGGCGTGATGTCGTGACTTTTGCTTACGAGAAAACGAGAAACAGTGGGCAGAACTAAACAAACTGTAATTTAGGAAGGGGATCTGAGGTTATGGAGCCTGCGTATCACAGGAAATGTCAAAAGACAAAATTAAAAAGCAGGCACCATATCCAAGGGGTGATTATACAATACCCAAGGCTATGAAAGCGGGAGTATTGGAACCACCCAGGCCGGAATGGTCATGTTGAAAAACTAAACTTTACCAATAACACGACATAAAAGTCGTGCTAAACGATCTGAGAAGATCGAAATACAACAGCCCTGATTGAATGTACGGGGAGACTTTTTACGGCCGCCACACGGCACAAACAACGCTGCTGTGATAATAAAATAGAGAAAAGATGAAACTTCACAGGTCGCTCAACACGACAAAAACGAAAATGTTGCAGGCTCGGTTTGATTGAGCCTGTTCATGGATGGTAGTGGAAATGCATGTTACCGTCCACGCCCTCTAGCCCCGGGTTGAGCAGAACTCAACATTTACACATGCTAAAAGTACAAAAAGCAATTTAGAGACATCCGCAGATAACCTTAAATGTCATGCCTGAATTGTGAGACATGAAAACAGAAATTTGAATATATTTGGAAATGTTGAACCAGTTAAAATATTTATATTTTCTGACGTATATCTAAAGTAATGTGCAATATCCTGAACATCCCCAAGCATCGGCTGTAGCAGAAATCCACCAGAAGCATTAAATTCAAGTATGGAAAAACTTTCTGCGGCCACCAAAGGACACTTAAAGACAATATTTTTAATTCATTAGAAGCATATTATACAACCAAACAAAATAAGCAGACTCGGGGCGATTCGTTTTATTCAAATAAATGCGTTGATGTTCAATATTAAAAAAAAAGTGGATCTTAGATCCGTTTCATAAGTGTTCTGTTTTATTAATGTATTTTCGCAAGACATGAATTTTTATCTTACAAAAATGATTATACAATATCTTTACATTCAACATGACAAGCAAAGATACAAGTCATAGAGAATTAGATGAAGGGGCAGATTCTGCCTCAAAAAACATTTTTAATATAAAACTCATTTAAATATTTTACGACATACATGAGGGCACATGCCTGATCAGTGTAGTTGTCTTTTGCTAAAAGGTTCTATTAACAAATGAATATTTTATGGTTCTTTCTACAGATACATCGGATAGACTTGATAGTTCCAAATGAACAGGAAATGTAAGAACAATGAGCCGCCCTTATACGGTGAGACTTCCTACTATGCAGTTAAAATGACTTTCGTGAATTATCTTAAGCCGGAGCAAGGATTCAAACCTACATCGGCAATGCGACATATCTAGCAACAACCAGTCCGACCATTCTATAATTATTAAGATCTAAAAGAAGAGGCCATGTAATACATGTAGTAAAATATAATACATATACAACTAGAAATCATTCTTTTATACATGTTTACATGAGTATGTACTTTTTACAAATAATGTTCGCACTGAAATCGTTTCCTTTTACGAATTTTATGTAGTTTTTATCATTTGAGCATAGGAAATTAAACGAAAATTTATTTCCCTTGTCAACTAGGTCTCCGCTAGTGGAATAGTATGTTTGCTCGAAGTTTTGCTATTTTGGTGGTTTTGAACCATTCAGCGTAACTTACTGACAGACGCATTTTATTTCATTCAGATTCATTTTTTTGATTTGTTGCAGAGATTGTTACATAAGAAGACTTAAAATATTTTATTATGGAAATTTGCCTTGTATGACAAGTTTGTCAGATGCATGCACACCTAAGAAGGGTTGTACTTAAATGTTGACAGAGTTGCTACATGTATGTAGTGTCCTCCCAGGTAGATCTGAAGCGTATATCGTAGGGAGCAGGCACTGGCCCTTACGGAAGAATTAAAGTAGGTCATCCTCTTCTTCCATTGTACCTTGTAGTTTAGTATCTCATGTTTTTCTCTTCAATGAATTCGAACAAAAATGCACAATTCCCCTCTCCAAATCTTATTACTAGATTATTCGTCATATTTGAGATGAATGTATTGTAGCACAGTCATAGATCGTATTCTCTTTTCTTCATAGAACTTATACTTAATTTCCTCTTTTAAGATAAATTGGCCATTTCCCTAGAGATGTATTATACCGTATAATATGCATAATTTATCTAAAAATAGATTAGATTTTCAGTACAAAATGAGGGCTAAATAAAGGTTTTATCATGATAAGACGACTATGCAGTTTATGTTAGATTATTGTATGCATGTATATACAAAATCAGGAGATAGAAAGTTAAATCAGATCAAAGAAATTATAGTAATATATACATATGCCTTCTAAGAAAATATTTCGGCCAACTCTGAAATAATAGCTTAAAACAAACAAAATACTTCGAACTATATCTTTGCATACAAAAAGCTTCCCTTTGGAACATAACGTCAAATGAATGACCAAGGAGAGCGACGAAGATTCATGTTCAGTTATGCCAAGAAATGAACCCCTATTTCTTTGGATTTAAATTTCTTTCTCTGGTGTCTAACAAGAACCCATTCTGAAATTACACTCTTTTTTGAAAACTGAAAAAATATCATGGCAATTGTACCTCGTTAATAAGTTAGTAGATGTCCGAAAGTGACAAATGTTTCGTTATAACCACTGTAAAATATAATATCGCGATAATTATGTGCTATCGAGATAAATAGATTTTCATGGTCTATTTTAGCTATCATGGGAAAAATTCGTAAGAAATGATGGAGGTTAAGGGACCTATCAGAAGAAAGTCTTTTACGATATTGAAAGAAAAGTTTGAGTTATCACGAAAAAAAAAACATTTATGTTTCAATCGCGGAAGAAAGAACTTCAAATAATAACGCTAGGTTATCTGATCTTCTCAGAGAAGAAATATTTTAACATATTTCGTAACGCCAAGTTTTAAAAGCAGTCTGATATGGTGCTATCGAAAATGCGATAAGAGCGGACGTTGGTATGACCCATATCAAATGTTCAAAACAATGTTACAGCAATATACTGTATCCAGACGTGTATGGGAAATTTAAACAACTTTTATCGTGCCTTTTGTTTTAAAAATTTTGTGTAACTCATAATATCTCCTCAAGCTCAAGTAGAGACAAATTACAAGGTGAAGGCCGATGTCCAAAACGTTTGCAGATAATTTATTATACCATTAATTTTGATAAAAGAAAATCAAACTATTGGTAAACAATTATAAAACACAAAATAAAACTGTGAACATCAATTTTATAGGGCACCTCAAGTAAAAGGATTTAATGAGACAGAATTCTAACTCAAACATTGAAAACTTAAGATTCGAGTCCTGTGGGACTGTTTTAAATTTTGCTCACTTCATTCAAAAATAACCTTGGAACAGAAGTAAAACCTACCTACATTTCTTCCACAATATGTAGTCTAAAGAGTAAAGGCAAAATAGTAAACTTTTACCGCGTATAACACAGTATTTTTAAAGTTGTCTAAAATTTCCCCGTCTGTTTCAGAGGTAAATTCACTTTGAACAGCAAGAAATCACTTATCAAAGGAAAAAATCACTTTTGTACAATAAATCAATAATAAGGCTTGAAAAAAAGTAATTGCATACTAGAAACAAGAGCTGTCCGTAAGACAGCCAAGCTCGACTATTCGAAATATTGTCCCAGAAGCAGGAAAATATTACCCAAAATGTTAAATATCAAAAGAGTTCCAAGTTCACAAGGGGACATAATTTGACCAAAATGCATATCAGAGTTATGGGACTTGCTGCTATCAACTAGTTTTATAACCCCGAAAGCACTTGTGAAGTTTCAATTCAATATCTGCATTAGTTTTGGAGACAGTAACTTGCATGTAAAACTTTTACCAGACTTTTCTAAGTCTAAAAGGGGGCATAATTTGAGTTATTGGACTTGACCCAGTGAGGTTGGTGATTGATCAAAAAAATGAAAAAATAAGTTTCAAATCTATATGCCTTTAAGTAATAGCTGTAAGTACTTGCACGCAAAACTTTAACCAGATTTTCTAAGTCCAAAGGGGGCATAATTTGGCTAAAATGCAGGTCAGAGTTATGGGACTTGATACTATCAACTAGTTTTATAATCAAGAAGACACATGTTAAGTTTCAATTCAATATCTGCATTAGTTTTGGAGATAGTAACTTGCATGTAAAACTTTAACCAGGATTTTCTATGTCCAAAAGGGGGCATAATTTGCCCAAAATACATGTCAGAGTTATGGGACTTAACCCAGTGAGGTTGATAATTGATATAGAAAAGAAAAAATAAGTTTTTACAATTTTATTCAAATCTATCTGCCTTTTAGTAATAGCTGTATGTACTTGCACGCAAAACTTTAACCAGAATTTTCCAAAAAGGGGGCATAATCTGGCCGAAATGAAGGTCAGAGTTATAGGACTTGGTGCTCTCAACTAGTTCGATAACCCCGAAGACACATGTGAAGTTTCAATTCAATATTTGCAATAGTTTTGGAGATAGTAACTTGCATGTAACACTTTAACCAGGATTTTCTAAGTCCAAAAGGGGGCATAATTTGGCCAAAATGAAGGTCAGAGTTATGGGACTTGGTGCTCTCAACTAGTTTGATAACCCCGAAGACACATGTGAAGTTTCAATTCATTATCTGAAATAGTTTTGGAGATAGTAACTTGCATGTAAAACTTTAACCAGAATTTTCTAAATCTGCTCAAAATACATGTCAGAGTTATGGAACTTGACCCAGTGAGGTTGCTAATTGTCCTAGAAAAAGAAAAAATAAGTTTCAAAGCTATATGCCTTTAAATGATAGCTGTATGCACTTGCATGCAAAAACCTAACCAAGATGTGACGCCGACGCCGACACCGACGCCGACGCCATATTTGTATTTAGATATACATGGATTAAGTGTGTACTATTTTAGATCTAAAACACAGTACTGATAAAACACATTAACTATTAATTTAAGTACACTTATCATGCCTATCAAAAGGCAGCAAAAATATTGTTTCAAATATATGTCAAATTATTCATTGTCGCCCTGTTTAAAACTCAAATATATTCAAAGATAACCGCTGCTATTGATATGTCAATATTATTGCAAAATCGAAGCATGCTATTATATAATTCAATTTATACTGATGTCTCGACCTATTATAAAAATGTCGTAAATTACAAGTGAAAATAATTTATTTATGTAAGAATTTGTGCTACAGATTATGGTAAATTGGAACTACCTAAAATATTTGCATCAAGCTGCATTATTACAGAGACTTGGGAGATAATTATCCGACATAAACTACTGCCAGTTTATCACATAAGATGAATCATCGAGGTACAAGGGTGTGGGTAAGTCACTTCCAAAAGGATGAATTTAATGAGCATGTTAGTTTGTTTGATACATATTCATCGTAACGATTCAAATCTTCTGTAATTGATATTGCAAGATTGATTATAATTGAAACCGTTAGCTTATCATTGAATGAGTTAATTGAGTTCAAATATTTAAGTAATATACTATGCGACCTTTAAAAAATAGGATGTGGTCGTGAAATGCACTGTGTTTTAGTATAATATCTATAATCAATTTAAATTAGATTCACTATCTGATTGCCTAACCGTACCCGAAATTTCTGAATTTTGGATAAAACCGTTGAAAAGACATCTAGTAAAAAGAAAACTTGAATGTTCTTATATATGGTATCAATACCTTCTGTAGCAGTGGCATTATTGGATTTCGATAGTGAGGAAATGTCGGTTTAAGATTAAAGAATAAGAGAGATAAATTACAAGTTCTGTCACTGTAAATAGTTTTCGAGTCCAGAATTCTTAATCATGTCAGCTCATTAGATCAATTAACCTTATAATTCCCACCGAACATGTAACTGCGTACCACCGTAACAGCGAAGAATTCATTGCAGAACGGAACCCTGAAGGCTGTCATAGTCTTGCACCAATTGAATTTTCAGCGGCATGGGTGGAAAGTAATACTTCAGATACATTTTGAGCAAAAATTAATTGTTATTAGCGGATATTGGTCATTTATTGACCACTGACTTTCGCCTAATTCACATTACTCTGCTGTTTCTAATGTAGAATGTGGGTAGATATACAGAGCTTGGTTGGATGCGTACCGCAGAAGTCTTCCCAGTCGTGTTTTTGCCATTTAGCGTTGCAAATTGGTACTGCATTTGCTCCTTTAATTGTACGTTTCGTACACGTTATCCAAGTGATTTATTTTGTATTGCTTATGTGTGTGTGTGTGGCGTGTGTGTGTGTGTGTGGGGGGGGGGGGGGGGGGGGGAAGGGTGTGCGTGTGTGTAATCTTAATGCTTGTAAACCGATGGAACGTTGAATTAAAAGACCACATGACGTGATTTTTTTTTAAAACTCACTCTGATGAAATCATCAATTGTAAACTGAGTGGGCTTAAACAGATTTGTTTAGATACGTCTCTGCCTAGATTTTAAGTAATTTGTATATATTATATTCGTAAAGTTTTTCAGGCATTTAAAGGCACTGACCTCGAGATCGTACGGCAGCAAAAAATGATTTTTTTAAGATAGCAGAAAATTTGCGACATTTCTTAACAAGGCTTTGAAACCTAGTAAATGACAAATTATATGTTATGGAAGCACTTAAAGCCCCAACGTTTATACCCTGGCAGTAAATTTTGTAGGAGGAGCCTATCAAATAACAATGCTTCTGTAGGCTGTCTGTCAGCTAAAAATAGCTCACTTTCAATTATTCACAAGCAAATGTAAACAATGGGTAGTTCAAGGAGAAAATTTGATCAACTTTGAGGGTTACAAATTAATATTATTCATATTTTGTGCATCTATATTAGAATCAAACTTATGAATAGTTCTGTATCTAGAACGATTTCTCTTTGTTCCTCTGGTCAGATCGCTCTGTGTCTGTACTAGTAGAGGATGAATTTTGCGCCCTCTGTTGCTACGTTTGCTATATGGAAAGCGCTAGATAGACTCAATCAAATTGTATAAAATGTTCAACAATGTAGATTTTAATAAAAAAATCATAATTGCGGGTTTACATATTTCAAATCATATGTTTGCAGTCAATTAATATATGTGTTCTATGTTCCGCTTAAGAGGTTGCAAGGGTGAGGAAAGGGGGTGGGGGAGGGGGCGTTAGAGGTGTTGCACATTTCATTACATCTCGTGAAGAGACTCAGTCAAAACGAGTCTGCTATTGTTCTGCTTGTTTGCATTCTTTTCTTTCAGTGGATACTCCTACAGATTTGATTAGTTATCACATCAATATTTAAGTGCCATGTGGCGGCTGTAAAAAGATTCCCCGTACTTTGGAGTTAATTCAATAGATGTGTAATAGAGTTCCGTTTACGCCGGGTTTAGGATGCGTGAAGTGAGAGATGTTGCACATTTCATTACCTCTGATGAACAGACTCAATCAAACTTAGTCTGCTATTGTTCTTCTTGGTTGCATTCTTTGCTTCCGGACGATCTTTTTACAGATTTTGTTATTTCACAACAGCAATCTTTTAGTGCCATGTGGCGGCTGTAAAAAGCCTCCACGTAATTAGATTAAGTATTGTTATATTTTCAGGTCCTCTGGGATCATTGAGTCCATTCAATAGATGTGAAATAGACTTCTGCTTAACCCAGTGCTAGGGGCGTGAGAGGTGCTACACATTTCATTACCTCTCATGAACAGACTCAATAAAACCGAGTCTGCTACTGCTCTGCTTAGTTGCATTCTTGGATCTTTTTTACAGATGTTATTAAGGTAGTTCTGCACGTTGGGATCGATTTTTTTTCTACAATATAGAATCTGATTAAACTCTGATTTTTCTTATACTTTGAAAATCTAGCTAATAAAAAAGATAGGATCCAGCGCTTGATTTTTCGCTAGACTGATTGCAGTTTGTTGTGTTGTTTCATTTTAACAGTTTCATTAGGACAGCCGTTTCTTCCCTTTAAAAGAAGATCTTCTCAACCTCAAAGGATTTTCAGCGCTATATTAAATTTTCCTCAATATTAATTCTATCTTATGAAATTTTCTAGAAAAATTATTTGATTACTTATTTACTTGAATTCAATAGACAGTGTACAACGTAGAAATAATAAGTCGTTTGAGCCAGATAATATGCCATTACTAGTATTTTCGACTCGTACATCCATGCATCACGTGTCAACACTGTGAGTTTATCAACGCTTACCGGAATAATCGGGATATTTTCGCAAAAGCTTCATGCAGTAATGGTTTATGGTAGTATGTACAGTAATTAGAAGATAATTCATAATTCAAGTGGCTGTTGATGAAGTATAGCGTACTTATTTAAGTGAAAACGGTACCTTCAAAGAAATTTACCCATCGTAATGACAACCTTAAATGTGACGTCGTCTTTGAAAACCGGTCCAGATGCGGCATGACGTAATATCGAGAAACGACGTTCAAAGTTGCGCCAAGTTTACGCGCGCAGCTTTCTTACACATGTTTTAATTAGCGAAAGTTTGACCGTTAAAGTACGACTGCTTGTTGCATGATTGATAACAGCCTACTAGATAAAGAATATTCAGACATCAGACCTGTAAAAAAATAGTAGTATTACGCCTGAGACAAAATATTTCGTTCAAATCAGTTGTTTCCCCTTCGCTACTGTATGTTTCCTGTTTCGGATTTATCAGGGAAGCATGTTTACTTTTGTTTAACTTCCTTTTAATCAACGGTGAAGGGATCTGAGACTTGTAATATTGTATACTGATTTGGTAAGTACCGTTTATAAACAGTTATTAATGTAGATTCTCTAATATATTTGAAACTTTCACTGAAACAAGTCTGTCTTTACCCGGAAGTGAATCCAAGACATACCAAGGGAAATTTATGAAATTTATCCTGTGGCCACTAAACACAGATGATTTCATTATGCCTGTGTATTTGATATAAAATGGCCAGTTGGGTTGTCACAAAGATTATTGAAGGCAGGCAGCTTCTTACTCAAGGTGACCAGGATTCATCGAATTATTTCATGGCCATAGTAAGCATTAGTATAAAAAAATGCAAAATACATGTAGCTATGGTAATAAATAAATTTGATGCAGACTTATAGATGCCTGCCTATGTCACATCATTTCTCGAAAAGTCCCCTTTCACAGTAGTAGCCAAGGTATTTTAAAAGGAAATATGTAGATGTCCGGTAACCGGACGCCTACCCTGCATAATTCTAGCTATCCGGCAACAAGACGACCAGCCTCTCCGCGAATGTTTTTCTGGCTGTTCGGCGATCATTTTATATATGAATATTGTAATGAATAAATTTATTGTATCATATTTTTTTGTCTTACTAAGGTTTGAATATTCACCTGTAAGGCTTATTCAGAGTCAGACAATATTTTAAAACTGATTACCGGACGCCTAGAAAACTCTTATAGGATAGGATAGGCTAGGCGTCCCGTTACCATTTGGCTAAAACACTGGCTAGGTTTCTGGTTACCCAATGTCTAGACGCTTCAATTTATAAAATGGTAACTGTTTTTGCTGCGGGTCTTATAAGTCATGTTATAGTCTGGTGACTACTCTTTCCATTATGATATATTATAATTGTTGATTCAGAATGTTTTGTAACAGGATGGTTGTATAGTATAGTGGGAATTTATGCTATATAACGAAAACCTTTTTATTTTTTAAAATTTTTGAGCCTTGCTGTGTGTAAAACAATTTATGATCCTTTAAAAAATAGATTCATAGTATAATAACTTTTGACGTATTTTGTGGTAAGTTTACAGAACCTTTCACAATCACATTATTAAAGGTATTCAGTTTTTTATTTTTAGTGATGTTTACAGTACATGTAATGTGTCTTCTTTCAGATAATATTCCTTGTTCCTTTGATGGTTCATTCCACTACAGCTGGTTCATATACCCTACAACAACCAGGAAATTGTTCTGTTTACTTTAAGATCTGAAGAAAATGTTAGATATTTTGGATGTACTTTGAGGAATCAGGTAAATAACATGCAGCTAATGGCTCCTATTATAATTTTAATGCAATATATTATCAAATTATACCTCTGTCTAGGTTTTGTAAGAGCCTGTACAAAATAAGTCTACTTCTACACTAATGATTTGTATAATGTATGTACATGTACTGTGACTATTGAATGGCTAAAACTGACAAAACTGGCATTATTGAAATTTAATTTCAACAATCCGGTTTTGAGGAGGATCAGTTTGTGAGAAGTCTTTATTACATTGGCTATTAGCCTGAGAAAAGTATGTGGCACTCAATAAAATAAATAATTTGAATGCTTAACACTACATACATGTACATGTGTATAAGTTGATATCTCATTAATTTGTAGAAGAGTTCTAAATAATAGGAACTTTAATTAATTATTTGAAGTAATTCAATGAATTGTAATTTAGTTTAATTGTAATGTGATAATTTTCAAATTTAATTAACCCAGTATTGATTTAGAAATTGTGATGTGATTGAATTTTCTTACCAGTTTATTGCACCAAGAATATTGATTAGAATGAAGACTGTAAAGGTTCCTGAGATACATGAAGATAACAGATACTTTTACCAAAGACTTTTAAATCTTTTTTCAGGAAGACAAGTGTTTCCTCTTGTTTATGAAAGCAGCTCAGTTGGTTAAGGGGCAGACAACTTGTGAGCATGGTACATCACTACCTGTATTGGTATTCAATTTTGACAATGCTGCTAGCTAAAATTGAAATAACATCTTGCTGTGGTATGGTCTGTGGAGAGTTTTACTAGGTAACAACCATTTTTGATAGCTGTTAAAACAGTGTATACTTTTTACCCTTAGGCTGATTGAGGCAGCTATGTCTGCCTTTGCAACAAGTGCAGATCAAGATCAACCTGTACATCTGTACAGTCTGATCATGATCTGCAGTGTTTGATATTTAGTCAGCAGATTTTCTATGAGAACCCCCTATAAGCTGTAAATGGTGCTGTCTCTATTTAAGATAGAGTAGTCCATTTTGCAAATTTAGCAGGTTAAGGGTTCAATAAATGCAAAAAAATGTGTTTTAGAACATCCTATTTGCAGTAACCAAAATCTACAAAAGAATCATCTATTATCAAATAGTGATAATTCTGCTTTTATTAAATAATGCGACTCCCAGGTTAATTATTTAAGATAAAATATTTTACTTATTTGTTACAGGATATCACAGATGGATTTATATTCAGCAATGATCACAGACCATGCAAAGTTTGAATCTGACTTGCACTTTCGAAGTTAGAAGAATCTGTGCAGGAGGGTGAATGCTGAGACCTTTAATAATACATGATATTGCTGACACAGTGTGTCAGTCATCAAAGAAAGGTCATAACATTGCACAGTTGGTCAACAATGATTTAAATCCCGTCACATTCTGCCAGTGGAGAAATATCTTATCACAATATTTTAAACTTTTGAAGAAGATAACCAAGTATTACCACTTTATCATGTCTGCAGAAACACCTGGATTGTTAGTGTTAAAAGTGACAGTCCAGTTTTGACAGTTAACTTACTAAAATCTACTCCCCTTGCCAGACGAATATTATTGACACGGAATGACACAAGCCTGACAATGGTACCTGTATGAACTCCTAAGAGGGTAGTATTCATCTGAAAAGTCAAAGGGTTCTGTTTGTCCCAGACCACTTTAACTGAAAACTGAAATTGTGATTGACGAGGATTTTTCCGAGAACTGAAAAAAAGGAAGTGAATATAAAAGATAAAAATTGTTGTTGAATTTAAACGTTTTAATGCTTCAGCCTGTTTTGCTGTTCATATAGATGTGTTTAGCTGTTAAGGTTAAACATCAAGTAAAGGTTGTAGTTTCAGTTACCTACATTAAAGTATTGGCTGGAAATAAATATTTACTTTTCATCAGAGCTTGAAGCAGTGTAACCTTCGTCAAAAGTTAAGCTATTATGTTAAGTATTAAAGTATTTTTAGAAAAAAAGAATTTAGTATGTATGTTGCCATGGTAACATAATTCAAGTTATATTTCATTGAAATTATGGATTTGTAATTCAATAAGGGATCTACAGTATATAATGTAATGGTAAAAGAATGTTCACTTTCTTCAGTATTGTCAGTTATAACTAGCCAGTAAAAATAAACAGATATGAGGAAAGGGATGACTGAAATGTTTATTCTTGCATAACTACTTTGGTTACTTTTTTGTTTTGTTTATACTTTTTTCAAAATAGTCATTTATTACCAGCATCTGAAAGACAAGTTATGAAGAAACAATGACAGATCTAACTTATTCTTATGGTTATTACCCATATTACAAAAACTTGTCATAAAACCAAACATTCTTAATATTTTCATGTGAAATTTTCAGAATATTTTTATAAATACATATGCCTTCTAATATTTTACTTTTTAAAGTCCTTGCTTTAAGTGAACAAGTTTTTTTATTATAGAAAAGGGAATCTAATATATTTGTTGCCATGGTAACACAATTTGAGAAATATTTTTATAGAAATTGTTGTAGATTTTAGTTGATTATCATTTTGTGTAATAAAAAGGGATCTTATATATATCATGCAATTGTAACAGAAGATAAATTTATTTCAGAATTGTTGGCCATTACCAGTAAGTAAGAAATAAACTAGAAAGAAAGAATAACTGAAATGTTTTGTTTTTAATTTTAATATCTATGTTACAAAATCTGCCATAAAATTGACAATTTTGAAGATTTTCATCTGAAATCTTCAGGATTTATTTCTGAATGGGTATACTTTCTAAATATGCAAAAACTGAAAATGTCAAATTTCCTCATCTGGACCCATTTTCTCAGTCATGGTCACAAATAACTAATCCATATATATTTCTCTTTGTGCACAGAAACATGATAATACGCTTAAAAGGAATGAACAAACGGAATTGTTAATTATGTTTTTCTGTGTTCGTGTTCAGTCATACGTATGTACCCTAAAGTATTAAATAATAAGAGAAGGTCATAAATGAATGTCGCTTGTTTTTAACAGCAATAAGTTAGTTTGTAATGTGATTGTGTTCCAAATACATGCCCAAAGTACATTAATGCATCTAAAATGGCGAATATACTTTGTAATAAAATCTGTAAAATCCACGTTTTTCAACACGGATAACCTTGATGAGTAGTAGGTCGAAACTGGGAGGGTTTTTCTAGTACTTTATGTCAATGGAAATAGAATTGATATGTAATACATTCAGTGTTTTTAGAGACAAGAAGCCCGCCCGATTAGTTCAGTTGGGAAAGCGTTGGTCTACGGATCGCGGGGTCGCGAGTTTGATTCCCGGGCGGGGTGTATGTTCCCCGTGACGATTTAATAAAAGACATTGTGTCTGAAATCATTCGTCCTCCACCTCTGATATTTCATGTGGGGAAGTTGGCAGTTACTTGCGGAGAACAGGGTTGTACTAGTACAGAATCCAGGAACACTGGTTAGGTTACTGCTCCACAACGCAGTACATACTATAACGTTCAGTCTTTGAAAGAGTTATTTGAAAAAGTTTCAGTCGGAAATATTTTATCGTTTTTAAAGCAGATAGGAATTTATCAAAAAATCTGACATTTCATATTTTTATTCACATCTTTTGCAATATTATTATGTTTGCAGCTGATATTTTAACACACACGTATATTATTTTTTACATAAATGAATTTAGATATGCTTTACATTTTTACATATAAATGATTTTTGATATGCTTTACATTTTTACATAATGTGCTTTACATTTTTACATAAATGATTTAAGGTATGCTTTACAATTGGCGTTTCAATCTAACTTCTTCCCGGCGATATATGATCATTTTGTGTCGATTCAACGTAAAACCCAACTCACTTACTCACTATGCCCCTAATGTGAAAAGAGGCCCCGTCCCGGGGGTGACTTGTATATGTTTATTTTATTTATTTGGGTTTTACGGCACACCAACACAGTATAGGTTATATGGCGCCAAACAGGACTACAAATTTTGGTTTCACATATCATTTACATTGAAATAAAAACATGAGGAAAGGAATCAAAATTTGCATACCTGCTGGAATCACAGAGTTACATGAAAACCAAGTGTTAAGACCCTATTAGTCGCCTCTTACGATCATGCAAGGGTAAGGCAGTGGTTCCAATTCTTTTCATATACAGATCGTCCCAGAAACACATGGGGCCACTTGCATATGAGTTATGTAGGAAAACATGCTTCAAAAATTATCTGATCATATTTCCTGGACTGTTTAATTATTATTACCTGATGACCCCAAGTAATTAGGGGTCACTAGACTGTAACCTTGACCTACGGACCTACTTTTTAAAAAAAAATACAGCCTTGAAATTTGGATGACAGTTTTGCACACCGATCTTTACAGTAAAGAAATTTGGACTATGTCAATAACTTTTGATAAAGATTTCAATACTCATCTTTAATGTTCTTAGCTTTGACCTACTGACCTACCTTCTTGTTTTTGAAACTGCAGCAAAAAGATTTGGACCACATGTATAATGTTTGATACAGATTTCAATACTCATCTTGAATAGTCTTAATCGTGACCTTCTGACCTACTTTCTTGTTTTTGAAGATACAGCATGAAAATTTGGACCACATGTAGAACTTTTGATACAGATTTCAATACTCATCTTTAATATTATTAACCCTGACCTACTGACCTTCTTTCTTGTTTTTGAAGCTACAGCAAGAGATTTGGTCCACCTGTATAATTTTTTGACAGATTTCAGTACTTATCTTGAAGAATCTTAACCATATCCTTCTCACCCAGGTTTTTTGTTTTTGAAGCTTTAGCAAAGAAATTTATTCAAGCAAGCAATTAAACTCTGGTGAGCGATATAGGGCCATCATGGCCCTCTTGTTATGTTTTACCTCTCATGAACTGATCCTACTTTTATTTATTTTGGCGGGTTCTGTGTTTCCAAAGGATCTTTGAGAATTTATCAGCTTTTACATGTAATAGAGCAATCCGCGACCTCTGAAAAAATCTTTATTCTTTTAGTATTTTTTGCTCTGACGGCCAAGTTTCTTCACAAATTAGAAACATTTGAACAAATTTGACAGAAGATAACAAAAAAATAGCTGTGCGAGAGTTTGGACGTAAGGTCAGTATTAACAAGATTTTCAAAGTTAAAAATTGAATAAATATAAATAGTAACTATTTCCTCCCCTAGCATCTGTGCCTTTGGTGAATCAGAATTATTTGAAAAGTTCCTGATGTAGTCAACCCAGATACAAGTCTGTGAAATTAACTGATTAGTCAAATACCGTTTCAAGAAAAAAGTAAGACATAGAGTTGACGATGGACGGACAGACATCTTGTGGTCGTAATTGCTGACCTCGTTAGCAAAACAGCGGTCCGTATACATTTTTCTATTACTCTTTTCCTGCATTTTAAGTCTGTTGACAAACAGATGACAATCTTGTCAAATATTTCATGTACAGGGTAAATATATGTTGATTTTACTGTTCACTAATGGATCATTCAATGATTCCCTTATTTTTGCAAAACTACTGTGGGTTTTTGTAGCGGCATGTCGAAAAAAAAATACCCTTGAGGTCTTTGAACAAGACATCAAGGACTTTTAAGTTCATATTAACAAGCTCGATTTCATCGGGACGGTGATAGGGTTCCCTGCATAAATGAGTAATTTCGTAGTAAGATTATGAGTAGGGAAAATGTAAAAAGCATTTAACCCAATATTTCCAAGCACTTCGTCTAGTTATATTCCAAAACAAGTTCCTAAGGTATTATGATAAGCACACAGGATAATTTTTGAATTTGGCTAAAATATAAGAGATATCAGTTTGGGGTAATTTTAATATCCGACTATCAGTTAAATCTTCTGAGCAGTTAACGAGTTAACCGTACCGAATAAAATGTGTTTCATTTATTTCTTTATTGTCAGATGACCATTATACTTCAACCTTGCTAAAACATAAAATATATTCGGATTTAACTGTTGTTACCATACACGACATTTATAATTCAGATAAATAGCAATTACTGTGTTTAATTCTTATATATATGAAGCCTACAAGATAAATTACAAAGGTTTACTGAACGGCTAAACGTTTTTGATGCTTAAAAACCTTATTTGAATCATCAATTATATTGTTTTCCATCGTGAAAAAGTTCTCAATGTTACAAAACTACTTAATGAAACGGTTTACGATTAAAAAACAGACATGTCCGAAGTTATTAAAAACGTCTGTCAAATTATGAAAGCCAGAACTAAATTACCAGCATTTGTCAATACGAGAAGTAAATTTTAAACCGATACTGATTTATTTCGAGACTGCCTTTACAGGCAGCTACAGATAAATTGCTTTTATAACGACATAAATATCTAAAAAAAAGTCATACTTTGAAATAATACAATGGCAAAATCCATTTTATTAAAAGAAACATTTGTAATATAAATATAATGTTTCTGATCATGCAACTGACATTCCCACTGTCACAAATTGACATACGGGCCTTATTTTATATGTATTGTAAATGCAGGTATTGCATCATCTTTTTGTAAATTTTTGAGTTATTGAGGTAAATGTCAGATTTCACGCATGAAATACCTCTCATGTTTTTCTGTATTTCATAACTTAAATTTCCATGTAAATTTCATTAAATTCTGTTCAGTAATAAGAAAGTTGATATTTTATAAACTTCAGTAATTTATGTTTTTATCCCCAAAACCACTATAATGGGCCTCAAATTGTCAATTTAAATTCGCGCCAAAGTAGTTAGATTCCCCGGCTATATCGTGAATCCCGTGAAAATGACAATAGTCGGAGCTCACGGCTTAACCGTGAATCCCATGAAATTTAGTATTTGGCGGGACATTACCCTTTAAATAGACTGGACTAGATATGCCTTGCGCACACCACCTTACGACTTTATAGACGAATCTATGTCTGAATTATTTTCTTGCTAGAAATTTATGCTCGATCGAGGTAAGAAATTTATTTGTTAGATTTTTGTATGATTTTTGCATTACGATTTTTTTTGGGTAAATTTTTGTTCATTCTACAGAATTCTGTAACATTTACTTTTCGGCATATGATTTTAGCTAGTTTCGGTATGTCAGGATGATTTATTAAATTTTTCAGACTTTTGTAAATTATTTCGAAAGAGGAATCTAAAATGTTTCATTTATATAAGATGTTAGATTTATACTGAAATTTGTATCGTGATAATTGTAAAGCACTGTTACAAAAACTTATGTCAAACATTTTGTTAATTATGGAACGCCATCACTGCATTGTATTGTTATGTATAAATCTATATGGCAAGTCTAGTACTGTGTATGTAATATATTATTGTAATTTGTAATTGTGTGCCAGTCTATAGCACATCTACTTAATGTCCGTTGTAGTGTACGGCATTAGATATTATATGGATGCCAACTATCATATAACGTTTGATTTATACTGAATTTTGTTAATTTGTAGTGTAATAGCTGCAGTTTATCATGTCCGTATCTATAATGTTTCATCATATACTTTTCATATCTTTTTCATACTTTAACTTTAGTCTTTTAAGTAAGTAATCTTTGTAATAATGGAAGTAATAAGTGACGTATTTTAATCATGTGACGTTTGAACTTAGTAGCACATATGTTTTGTATAAGTAGCACGTATTATTATTTATGGGAGCCTACGGAGGTATGGTGTACCCAAAGGAGCAGTTTTATGCCCTGACTTATTTGTTTTGCTATGGTGCTTACCATATGTTATATATTTTAGCTTCTTCCGCCAGACGATTTTCCTGGTGATGTCATAACCCGGAAGTACAATGTCCGAGGTTCACTTGTCTTCACTCGCCTGGATGTGATATTCCCAGCGCAGAGCTTACGTCCCATGGTTGTGCCGTAAACCGCAAAGACGATGATTTTTGTTATCCTCTGAAGTCAGCTCAGGGATGCAATCACCTACCACCATAGGGAGCCAACACGGAATCAACGTATTCACGGTTTAAAGGGACTGGATTTTGAGCTACGTTTTGTTTGTGCTACTTAAAGTTCACAATTACATTAAAGACCTGTGTCACGTCAGATTAGAATGGACTATAAGAACTTTTGTATCTAGAGATACTGAACTTTCTTTTTTTTCTTTCTTATAATCAGTTTTTTTTCTTTTCATATCTATTCATTGTTAATAATCATCTTATGTAAATAAATTTGTAAATATTGTAAAGGGTGTTGATTTGTTTTGATGGTTACTGTCGCCGGTACGGCCTTTCCTGTCACAATGGTGTCAGAAGTGGGATTGGTCGACCAGACACAGTAGCTATTCGAACATTATTAACACCCATTCAACTGCAGCAATAATTTGTAAAGATTCCTCTTGTTTTGTTCTATTGTTACACATATAATAGTTTTATTCATTTTTCAGAGTGACGGCTTACCTCAGACAAGACAAGACAGATCCATAGCTTCAGCTAACCAGCTTTAGTGGTCACAGACTGATAGACAGTTGCTTACGACACTTGGATTCTGGGGTGAGTTCGTTCCTTTTATTTTTCTTTTGGGTTTTTATGTCACTCTATGATTAAACCACCATATATCTGTGCTGAGAGTGACCGCCCTTGACAAGGAGAGTTATCCTACTCACTCTTAATTGTGCGTCGCCCTACTCCTCCCAGTGATCCTATTTTGTATTAGTGTACTGTATACATACTAGATACAGTATTTTAATTTGTGTGTTTTAGCAAGCTTGTTTACTTGCATATACTTTTAACCTACTCTTATGTTGTAGTGCTACACTGTTGTGTTATACCTATACTTTATCTTAGGATAAAGCACTTTGGTTTATTTTTTGTTTTATTTGTTACGCTAAAGTGTTAACACTAGTTACAGTTGATTGATATTTGTTAAGGCTAGGGTATTGTTGCAGCCTACTGTCACTGTACTTTGTTGATTGTTGCCTATGCAACCTCGATTGACACATAGTACTGTTGCGCAACTTAGTGTATTATTATTTTAGTGAGGACGTTTGGTGTAGTATATACGTAGTGTATAGTACTTTGTTTTGGCTTCAGTGGTAACTGTTAGAGCCTTAGTGTAAACTAGTGTAGTCTAGTATTCCCTCACGATTGTTTATTTAGTGTCTCAGGTTGTTATAGTAGCTGTAGTGCGTAGTGTTATATAGTGTTAACGTAGTGTAATCAAACATGACTAGTGTAGTAGAGTTAACGAAGGTAGGACAGGAGTTAGGTTATGAAGGAGAGGAGTTACGTAACTTTGTTAAGGAAGAGCAGGCTAGGGAACGTGAGGAAAGACATAGTAGATTAGAGGCAGAGAAAGATAGGTTAGCAGCAGAAAAGATAAGAGTAGAAGCAGAGAGAGAAAGAGAAAAAGATAGATTAGAAGCAGAGAGATTAAGAGTAGAAGCAGAAAAGGATAGGTTAGAAGCAGAGAGAGAAAGAGAGAAGGAAAGGTTAGAAGCAGATAGGGAAAGATTAGAGTTAGAAGTTAGGTTGCAGAAGGAAAAGATAGAATATGAACGACGTAGTAGCTTAGAGGCTGAGAAGGAAAGGTTAGAGTTAGAACGTAAGTTAGAGCTAGATAAGTTAGAATACGGACGTAAGTTAGAACAGGATAAGTTAGAAATGGAAAAGGAAAAGTTAATGTTAGCTAGGAAGTTAGAAACAGAGAAGGAGGAAGCAGAAAGTAGGAAATTAGAAACAGAGCATAAGTTTAAGACAGACTTAGAAAAGATGAGTAAGAAAAAGGTAAAGGTTAAGATGTCTCCCTTTGATGAGAAAATTGATTCCATGGATGCGTACTTGAATGTGTACGAAACGTACGCTGTTGCACAGGATTGGGATAAAGAGATATGGTCACTTAACTTACCGTTCCTTCTAAAGGGTACGGCAAGAGAGGTTTTTGATAGACTTCCGTTGGAAGATAGGAAGGATTATGATAAACTGAAGGCCGCTTTGCTACGTCAGTTCGAACTCACTGACGATGGCTATAAGAAAAAGTTTAGAACTGAGAGGCCTCGTGATAATGAGACCTTTGTGATGTTTCTAGCCAGAATAAGTAGATATTTAGATGGTTGGCTTAGATTGAGTAAGGTAGAGAAAACGTACGAAGGATTGTTAGATTTTATTCTTAGGGACCAATTTTTAGATGTATGTAATAGAGAACTATACCAGAATTTGAGTAGTAAGAAGTTAGTTAAAGCTAAGGATGTAGCAGAAGATGCAGATTTGTTTGCAAAGACTCGTGGAGGTCCCAAGTATGTCGTGAATCGAACCAATAAGGACCGGAGCTATAAACCATATGAAATACCTCAGAGACACTATCCTAGTAGTCGTAATGTAGGCACTAGTAATAGAGGTAGTAGCAATGTTGCTAATAGAGGTAGAGGTTATCAACCCTTTGGTGTACTGAAGTGTAATAAGTGTGGTCGAATAGGGCATAGCTCATTTTACTGTAGGAGTGGAAAGTACGGCGGTAACAGTGCTAATGCAGCAGCAGAGTTAGAAGTAGAGCAGGAACAGGAAAGTAGTAAAGGGGAGAATAGAAATAGTAAGGAAAGTAGAAATAGAGGTAGAGGCCGTGACCGATCTAGGAGTAGAGGTAGAGGAAGAAATAGAGATAGAGATAGGAGTAAGTCAAGTAGGTCAGAGAGTGGAAATAGCATTATAGAACTAAGTGATGTTGAGGAGTTAGGTATGCTTAGTGTAAGTACATGTCCTACAAAACCCGGTACTTGTAATGGTATCTATGCGAGATACAGGCTGTACATGTGTGATAGTGAAACGGAACTTAGTAGAAGCAAGTCAGTTTTTAGAGAAAACCCGTAGATGTAAGTACATAGATGGGAGTGAACATAGGCTAGATGTAGCTAGAATAGATATTGATTGTCCGTATTTCAAGGGTACAGTAGAGGCGTTGGTTGTAGATAATCCTACCAATGATGTTATAATTGGTAATGTAGAGGGAGCTGTAGAACCTCAGTTTAGTAGCTTAGCGTCAGCAGTAGAAACTAGGGCGCAAGCCAAAGTTAAGAAGCAAGTAAAGCTTAAAGTTCCGTCTCAGATTTTAGAGGCGCGAGCGTGCACAAGAACGGCAACGTGTATCACACAACATGTGGTAATAATTAGTTTTTCTATCTCTTCATGCTGTTTCAGAACTACTTAAGGAACGTGTATAGGACATTTGGTATTTACTACAATCAGAAACACCTGACCATTAGTTATAAAGTCAACATTGCCGTAATGTGGCGATTTACTTTCTAATGTGATTTTATATATACGTTAAACACCCAGTTCCCTTTAAACATGTTACTGACTGTTCCAAGGCTGTGCCCCTTTTTCAACTTGATGTTTGTTTGTCTCGTATTTTGTGTTGTACATGTTGTCTTGTTTGTTGTTGGCGTTTTTTTCTTCTCTCTCCCAATACCCATCGCGCCCTTGTTTTTCTGCTTGTTTGCTGTGTGTGTTTGTCTTGTGTAATGTGTTTGCGCTGCTGTGGTTTACGGTGTAGGGAGACTTCGTTTTAGGCACATGGCTTTCCCTGTTGAATATTCATCCTTGCTTTTTCCCCTGCCCCTACCATCTTTTGTCTACCCCTATCCCTCTTTTTGCATTTTGCTTGTTATCAAAATATACTTGTTGTTGGATATCTTTTAGCAACCGGTCTAATACATTTTTCCGTTACAGTTCTTTTTGTTGTAGGCCTACATTGCGAGGCATGGCTCTATGGCTGTGTTTGGGGTGCTCTGTGATTCCGGGAAATCTACCTTTACTTTTTATCTTTTTCCTAAAAAACATTCGAGCAAATTCCCAGTCATGTTTTCGAATACTCTCCGTTCACCTAGCTTAGCTAATATTAACTTGTCTAAAACACAAACATATAATATAAATCATTGAAGATTTCCTTCCTAAAATATTTTATTGTTCATGAAGAACATAAGTCTATCTAGAATGGAATACTATTAGACAAAATAGAATGTCTCATACTGAATAAATCCCAATCAGAACTTTAGAAATGACGACTTCTTACGTAGTCTTTCTCAGTCATTCGATTAAATGAGGAAGTTGCCGATAAGTAATGCTTTGTTCATTTAAGACATTTGCGATAACTTTGTATCAAATACCATGCTAGTTAAGCGCTCATTAAAGTTAATTGGCATTATATATGCTTCTGATATTATTGCAAATTATTTTTCTCATCGTTTCCATTGATTCTATCTTTACGTTCTTTTTAATGTACACAATACATAACAATTTTAACTCTGATTTATATACCATGCGAAATGTACTTAGCAAGCAAGTTAAACAAAACATGATATATGTGGTATGAAATGCTATTTTTTTTTATTTAAGGCCTCATACATCTAAAACCAAACCGTTTCAATTTAGACGTTATGAAGTAAATTGACAGGAGTAATAAGCAGGCCCTGGATTGGTTGAATTTATGTTTTAATTAATATTTCCAGTACCTGCATGTATATGAAATATTTAAAACTTTGATTGTACAAATTGCTGCTTGCAAACTTGAAGACGTTTTTCTAACAAATTTCTGTGGAGTACATTCCCTGTATTTAATCATAGCCTTTCGAAGACTGATGGAGACGGGCTTTGGAAGATGTTTTCCGTGTTAAATTCCGATGACTGTCTTGTTGATAGTTAAGAGTCAGAAGAAAAATGACTGCTTTGACATTTTGTTAACGAATACCATGCCATTTGTATAAAGTACAATTTCATTAAGCGTTTCAGAAGACAGTGTATCTCAAGAAAAAAGAAGAAGCTGAAACATTTGAGATCAGTAGCAAAGAGAGCCTAATACTCGCTAATCTGCATCGCCGCAAATGTATGAATATCTCACTTATAAACTTACATATAATGTGTTTATAATAGCGCATGTATAAATAGGTATTACCATGAAATAAACCCTAATATATTTTAACTATTTAGAAAAAAAAGTTAGTTACACAGTTAAATTTAGCGTGATAAACCAATCTGCTGACATGATACTATCTACATTTTATATACAAGGAATAAAATCAATGTAAAACTATCATGTCTGGTTCATCCATAAGAAATGAACCTGTTTGTATTAATTAGCTCAATCCACAAGTTATTTGTAATTATTAATACATAAGATTAACTGTAACACTGTGAGACCTCGAATGAATCAGAACCGTACATAATCTTAACTGGAACCAGAGATATAACCGTTCGTTATACTACTTCTGTACGAAAATAGGTCCAGTTTTACAGATGTAAAAGTACAGCTGTAGTGGAAATTCTGACCAGAAATACAATTAGAATTTACTGGTAAAACATGCAGGTCTCAAAAATGCAGCCATAAAAATTACCGTTGAAAGTTACAGCTGTAAAATGGTTATGTCTCAAAATTACAGCTGTATTTTTTTTGGAGGGAAACATGAGTATAAATGTCAGCCATCTTTAATGCATCTTGTAGAAACAGATTTCAATTGTCAAGAAACAACTTATTAAGTGAACTCACATTTTACTGTAATCATATGTTTGTATAATAGTATTTCGAGATATTTTGTAATGTTTAGAATCCCACAAGAAGTTGAAAAAAATTGTATTTTGTAAATTCCATGCTCTGAACTTTAAACGGGCATACCAGTTTTGATATTAAGAATAATAGGTTAATGACGTAGATGAGAAAGTTTATCTGGCGAGGTGGAGGAGGTTATCGGGTGAGCCGAAGGCGAACCTGATAACGTCCGGAGCCGAGCCAGATAAACTTTCTCCATCTTAGGCACTAACCTATTATTCTATTTATCTTCATTTATCTATTTACTTCATTCTCCGATATTTTGCAATTTATTTTACAAAAATAAGTGTGCGACAACCCTTTTAATGACGTCATATTCGTAATGACGTCACTTATATAAAGACGTAATCACTGACAAAATCGCAATAACTTCTTCATTTTTGAATAAAAACTCATTATTTGACCACTCATTTTCTTAGTTCAGACATTTCCAACACAATGGTGATGGTTTCAATGCAAAATTTCTTTTGACAACAATATCGATCATAAGTCCACATGATCAACTGACCGTATATCACTAGTCACGTGTCAAATGACGGTATATCAAGAAAGATATACGGCACCCTAATATCGGGTCGAAAATACTGCAAGTGACAGGATAAAATGCGATGTATGTCCCTTTTTAAATAAAGGTATCTTAGATTCGTTTCTATCAGTATTTTTATTACTTCCAGTGGTGTATTTGGGTGGGCATCACTACTAGCTTAGTTCCTATTCTTCATAAAACTTGAAAAATCTAGACAGACCGGACAAAAGTACCAAATTTTGCACAGAGGTAGTTTGGACCAATACACGACTTTTGGCTGTAAGGGCCAAGGTCACAGCTCATTTGAATTATATTTTTAGAACATTCAAAATAGCCGCCATTAAAACAAATAGCTATATGAGTAAAAGATAGTTTTTATCTTATTCTTGATACATATTTATGTGTTAAACTGATTTATACCTAATCCAAGGGTCAAGTGATGCATTTTTATTTATCTTATTCTTGATACATATTTATAGCTTTATTTCAATTGATGGATGTATGGAATTGCCATCTGCATGTCATCTGAGGGCAAATATTTGTACCAAGTTACTAGCGAACATGAGTTGCTGCCTTTATATCATTTGATCTACAATGTACAACAATAATATAAAACTGTGGTCTCATTATGACTAAACATACAGAGCGGGCACGATTTTGCGACAGACAGGCAGACGGACGGACGGACGGACGGACGAACGAAACAAAAAGGAACATATCTTCTACAAAATTTTAATCGTTACACATATTCATCACCTTTGGGTCAGTGAAGATCAAGCAGCACATTACATGGCTTATGATGTATGTACGTAATTTTAAGCGTATTGTTTTGAAAAAGAAGACATTTTAACGCACGTACGGACGAATGTACAGACATACTGTTATGTAGCATAACCTAACTTTATGCAAATGCATTACTTGACCCTAGGAGAAAGCATAAATCAGTTTTCACATAGATATATATCAAGAATGAAAGAAAAACTAAGTTTTACTAAAATAGCTATTTGTTTTAATAGCGGCCATGTTGAATGTTCTAAAAATAGAATTCCAAATATTTGTGACCTTGGCCCTTACAGTCAAAAGTCTTTTATTGTCCCAAGCTACCGTTGTACAAAATTTAGTACTTTTTGTCCAGCCTGTCTAGATCTTTCGAAATTGGCACTCTACTATACTCATTTGAATCAGTTTATTGATTGATGAACGTCCAATATTTTGTGATAGAATGACAAGTATAGTTTTAACTTTTGGGATTAATTACTTGCCAAATTGTTTTCAATAATCCTGTTAAGCCTATGTAAGTTCTGTTTATTCGCAACACGCCTTCCGATTAAATATCCTTATTACAATTTAACATCATTTCAACAATATATCTGACAAATTTCTTTTGCATTGAGTTATACCTAATGCTCATAAAAGTTTATTAAATTATCACCTGTTATAGATTCCTGTGACGAAATAGGAAACAGAAGGAAAACACAGAAGGGATAGCTGTAACAAACTTAAAGACATCACATGGATTTCAATACCTATAAGACCTCCGTGTGCAAACATCATTTTTACCTGCGGCCATTCGTAAAACATTCGCCCCGTTAAAATATTTTCAGTTTTTATAGAAGACAGAAAAAAACACTATTTATATGTACTTTTAGACATAAACCAATGGAACATTGTTCTTCCGCTGATATTAGCATCATTGTAAAACATTTTATGAAGCTGATATATTTATGAACGACTTAGTAACACTGCTTATTCCAAAACTTACATGATATTAGTTTTAACATTTTTTTAAAAATTACTCTATATTATAGTTTCCTTAAAAAATCCAGCCATTGACTGTGCATTTTTGTAATACTTTTGTCAACTTTCCAGTTGTTTACATGTTTAATCAGAAGACTATGTCTAAGCCAGAAACAAGACCGTCTGATTTGTATGACTCTATTTGTTGCTGTGTATCTATATAACTTGTGGTTATTTCGGTTTTTTATCAATTCTAGTCAAATGTGTCTTTGTTTACTTTTTGCAACTACTTAAGGAGGTAGGTTACCTTGTTACCAGGGTAAATTCAAATGAATTGAACCGCAGCAATTTTTGTATTTCGTTGTAATATGATGTTTTAACTGCTACAATCTCAATTTCGTTTATTTCTGTCCCTTCCAGTTCAATTTCATTCAGGTTTGAAGAACATCACCCTCCAAAGGTATTTTATATTAAAAATACGGATATTTAACACTTTTCAGTGTATTTTAGTTTCACTAATATCCGTAGAAATCTGCATAATTGATAATTTTACTAGTATGCGCGTTAGCTTTCTAATGTAAGCTTTAAATGTGTATGTCGCGCGGCTCGTGTTTCCATGGTAACGCATTTTCTCTCATTTTTAAACAACTATGTATAAAAACGGGGTTTTTCTTTCATTCTGTTAATGACCAATGGACTTTTTGATGAAATTGTCTCCCTTGAAAATACGCTATCGGCGTAATCGATTTCTCGATCCGATTGATTTTGCTACTATAGAGATATATAGGAAATGATTTTTTAAATTGTAATAACTTTTTCATTTTTTAAGCCACATAATTTATCCACATATGAGCACGAATTTTAATCTTTCATTATCATAATGATGTAAAAAGTTTTGTGATTTAATAGCATCTTAATGCTTCCCTGCTCGTTATAAAATTGATACTATCACTCCCTATTCCCATAATAGAAAATACAAGGAAAAGAGCCATTTTTCGTAAATAACCATTTTTAAAATAGAAATTTCGTATTTTTATAATTTAAGTACAAAATTTATCCACATCTGTGCACAAACGACAAAGTATTAAAATTTAAATAGTGCTTTTAAAAATGAAATTTATTATGATCTTAATGCTTCCCTGATCAATTTAAATCAGTCATGTTTTAGTAAAAAAAATATTTTCTGGCCATTCAGCGTATTACCTAGACCTATTACATGTATGTAGTATACTGATGGTCGATATTTGTTTTATCTTTCTGTTTTTTATTTATTTTGTTTTTCATCTAAAACCTTTATATTCTTGTTTTGATGAATTATTTAATTTCTTTATTTTTGCTATGTTTAATCATTAACAGAACAGAACAGAACAGAAATTTTATTTACAACTTGACTTGAACATAGAAGTTCATCGTCACATAAACTGTACATGCATGCGTGTATACGAGAGAGTATACCGTGACAATTACAAGTGCAACCAATTACGGTTTTGTTAACTGAGCAAAAGAAATTTATCATGCATTTTGAAAACTGTGAAAATAATGCGACAAATTGAAAGAATGGGCTAACACGATATGACTGGAACACAATGGATGCAATAGAATCGTTAAAATGTCAGCAAATAATAATGTCTTGTTGGTTAAAATTTTCTCTTTCTTATTTTACGAAATGGTCTATAATTTTAGTTACTCAATAAAAACGAACAATGAATTTTCGCTTGTGCGTTTTATTTATACATTTACTTAATGCTTACGGGGAATATGTTTTAAGAACACGGCGTTTTAGTGTTTTGGACACAAGTTTTGTTTGAGATTTGGGTGCAAGGAATATCCCTGAAATTCGAGAGAAACAGTGGTTTTACCAGTTTAGGCATTATTGCAGTTCTTTCTAACACGTTTAACTTTTCCTAAATTCTACAAAATTTAATAAAATCGATTAAAATATAGGACTGTACCAATATACAGTATAGCATAATTTCGCACCTTATCACGTGTCAGCGTTAATGACCTTAGGGTAAATAGCTAATACGCGCTATATGTCTTTTATCAAGTATATAATGTAGTTATATCCGGTTGGGTCTTTGTGATGCGACCTTCGGTTCAGCATATACAGTAACCTTATAACCATATTTTAATTTAACTTAAAACGAGGATAATCTCTTGTAAGTGTTATTCTTATCAATTTATCTATATTCGAAATATATTTTTTATTTATATAGTAAAGAGCATATAGTTCTATATTACAATTTAAAGATCCACTACTATATAAGTGTCTCTCCCCCAAAACCCAATTAACAGCTCCCATCTTATCTGCTGCTTATCAGCGATTACGTAACATTGACGGATTAAAGAGCAATTGCCATAGTAGGGGACCCACCTAGACAACGAAGATGTGTGCAGTGGAGTAGAATGAAATGGTGAATGTGGAATAATAATAATAATACTAATGATTCTAATAATTATTATAATTATTTTATTCTCATCTAGATTGTAATTATTATCTGATTAATAAATACTGTTATTATTATTATACAACATTTAGAAAAAAATAATAAAAGATATAGCAGTAATATAGAAATAATGATAATAAAACTCGGGTATAGTGAAAACTCATTGACAAAAAATATCTTATAATATCAAAATTATAATGAAAATCGTCATGCCGATAAAGGTGATTCTTCCATCATATTTATATAATATAGAAAGCTTACAAAAAAAAAAAAAATGGGAAAATGATGCAATCACCATTATTTGAATATATATTACTGGATAAAATCAAATTATTGTTCTATCTATACTGAATTTTCGTTTTCAATTTGAAACAGTTGCCTAAAGTGTACTTTTTCATGTTTATTCGGTTTTCAATCTGAAAGTAAGATACTGAATTTTCGTTTTCAGTTTGAAACAGTTGCCTAAAGTGTACTTTTTCATGTTTATTCGGTTTTCAATCTTAAAGTAAGACAAATGTTTTATACAATATTCTGCAAGCATTGAAACAAAACGTTTAGATGTGTGAACAACACATTTTTCTAACATATCAAATTTGAATTTATGCACTTCTCCAGACAGAGCTTGAAGAAAACATTTTTTTCCGTAAAAACATACTGTAACGAAATTTGTAACTTATTTCTAAATATTTGTTTTATTTTTATTATGTTTGATCAAATAGCTTTAAAAATAAAAATAAAATGTATTTTATCATTCTTTGGTTTTGATCAACAAATATCTTCCTTTTCATAAAAATGCCAAAATAGGTATATCTTTTAAAGTTGTCACATAGTAATTTTATTAACCAAAATAAACTGTTTCCCCTTCTCGGTAATTGATACACTTGAAAGGTAGACTGACTTTCCAATAAACAATGAAATATCGATTTTCATCAGGTAGCAGATAATCGAAATACGTTAATCCTGTGGTCTTGCCTAAGGGAAGCTATCCAAATATGCACGAATTGCCAGGTAATCAAGGGAGGCTACAATGTAAAATTGGCTATGAAAGCTGGCAATGTGAAAAATCGTTTAGCATGCTGCTATTATTCTCATGGATGTTGTTGAAATGAAAATAAAGAGCCGAAGCTGTGTTCCTTAAATAGACCAGTGTCAACGCTTTTGAATTTTACATTTAGATATATAGGTCACGGGCTTCGTTCCCATGGTAACATCAATTCAATTCAAGAAACCACAATTTACTACTGAAATTTGAACAATTTTAGAGCTTAGTTTTAGTATATAAGTAACAAATTATCCACGAAACTGAAAAATAGGTATTACAAATCAAACTGCAAGTTTTGTTATTTGAAGAAGGCCGCAACAAGTAACCTTTCACCCAACAATATTCCAAACAACATTGGTTACCATCATCCATTTTCTTACATTCCGCATAACATTTCAATATAACTAGTACGTAAAAGAAACAAAATATTGATTATTATTCAGAGCATAAGACTCATAAAAATATTTTAACTAATAATGGCTGTTTGAAAATGGTTCAAATAAAGAAAATGCCCAGAATTACGTACTTTCAAAATAAAAGCTATTAAGTTTGCGCGGTACCTGACACGTAACGTCATGACGTCAATAACGTCATTTTAAGGCAACATTGTTATGAAGCGTTTTTGCGGCAATTTATTCATTATTTCTGCATTATTTAACCATAAAGCATCAGATCGGAGACAAGTTTATGATTTGTTTTCAGAGGAAAGGATATAAAACACATTTATTTTGTCATAAACGTCGTCGTAAATTGTCACGTGGACATGCGCACATGCAAATATTAAGGTAACCTACCTCCTTAACAACATTTTGGCTTAGTTTAGTTTTGTTTGTACTGAAGAATTATACACATTCTTGATGTTTCATAAAACCACACTTTGCAGAAAAATGATTTCTAAAGAGGCATTTATTAAAATCGTACCGGAAATCTTAAACAACCGAGTCAATACATGTGTGTCTCCGCGCGGAAACAGAGCAACACGCTTAAATCTGATATATAATGCTACTGTAAACGAATTGAATATATTCTATTATTGCTTAAAGTTCCTTTTATATATATATTCTCATGAAGATAAAAAGCTTGATGTTTTAAGCAATTACTTACTAATAGTTTAGCTTTCAAACTACATGCCCAAACCACATAAATATATTTGAAATTACGTCTGTGCTTGTTAAATTCAACGTAATTACAATACTTTATGTCAACAAGAATAACTTTCATGAGTTGTAGATCAAAACAAGAAGCTTATTTCCAGTATTTCATGTGAATGAAAGACGTAACAATGCAATTTATTGAGAGGCCGTGGCAAAGAGTGACATAGATCTTTTGTGTGTACAATTTGAGCTTCTTCTATCACTTATTTCATACTGGTATATCTATGAGTATTAACAAACTGAATATAAAATGTACCTATATAGCACGTACATCTTTTGAAATAAGCTATAACCAAACGTGTTTCAAGTAATACAAAGTGTTTATTTCCATAGCGAACATATAAAGAAAACAATCAACATTAAGATTTAAAATATGTTTTTTAGAGGAGTTGATAACAATTTAATACCAAACATGAGAACATATACACATTGAATCTAAAAGTGTAGGTTTTCTGCGAAATTAGTAAAGTGTAATGGTAGAAAACAAAATTGTGTTTTTTATAAACATGATAAAAATCAAAGAACAAACAATCTAATGACACCAAAATTTTACCAGCATTTATAATGTATACTTATTACAGAAAATCAAAACTACAGTTCGAAACAGTTTCAATATATTTACCGTGCATCTTATTCACTTAATAGAGAGGGCAGATCTACAGACCATAAGTGCTTCGGCGTGATTTTCAGAGGGAAGGGGTGGGGTGGGGTGGGGGGGGGGGGAGGAAATTTACCCGTGACAGTTTGACAAAAGACGTTGTGACTAAATTATATACAACAGTCACAACACATTTAAAAGAATTTGAATTTGATAGGTTCATTTGAATTTTACTGGTGTATAAATTCAAATTATATTGTAATACACATCCTATACCTAAGTATATGTAATAACATTGAAATGGTCTAAATTTAGATATATCATTAATAACATGGAAAAATGTGTGATGCGTGTGTTTGATCTAGGTGTAAATAATAATCGAAAACCTACTTGCACGTAAAAGTATATTTTATATACATACACTGAAGAAAATACATAAAATACTAATAAAATACACAAAAGAAAACAATAAAGTTCTACTTTCTTCAAAAAATGACGACAGACCATGGTCAACTGGCACAATGCAACCCCACAAACCACATTTCTGACAGATACCAATGTACTTAAATTAAAGTTTGGCTGATTTGTTTATGTAGAATTCATTCGAATTACGTCATTGAATTCCCACAAAGAAGATGATTCCAAGGCATCAGGATCAAACGAATTCACCCAAGAAACGTTGACTCAGCCGAAGATTATAATGATGATTGCAAACATTAATGATTTTCATTAATCTCAAAGTTAAATAAAAGACGTCAATGCATTAAACCATCAAAGAGGTGAATTACAGCTGTTCATCAATGTCATTAGAAATCTAATCAAACGTATTTAAGATCACGTGACAAACCATGGCGGCTCATTAGATTCATAGAAAAGTAAACGGCATCTTGATACATACTCTCACAGTTTGATATCGATACCAAGTCACTTATTTGTTGCTAATTCTAAAATTGAAACGCAATCATCAAACTCTCATAAGTGTAAACATTTAATTAAATATGTTTGATCTATTGTGCCAGATTTTAGTTATTTGGGGACAGGGACAATTCTAAAATTTTTGAGGGAACGGATTACTGGTAATATCAGCAAAAATAATGCAACTCTATATTTCACATAAACTTATATAGATAGAACTTGCAGATTTGTAATTGCTGATTGAATTTTCCGAATCAAACCTTGTCATAGTGTCATAGATAACAAATCATGTCTAGCACTTCATTTTGACTGTTTTGTATGAAGTGTAATTAGTTGTTACAATGTAATTAATTATCAGGATATAGCGTTTTACGCCAACTGTCGGTTTAAGAGTCGTTTGTAACAATGTAAAACAAAAACTTATATATGGCACTTAGTATTTAAACTGTAAAACTGAAAATCTAACTTCAAGTTGGTAACACTGACAACAGCATGCCGACTAAGAGGACATTGAACCACTCACACGAGCATACTTTCTCCTAAAGAGGAGACAAACTACCATCGAGTGTTGTAAGTGTGTCAAACCATGTTTTGTTTTAACAAAGGTGTCAATTAATTGAAGATCCGATATAGATTAGACTAAATAATAACCGGCTTCTAGGAGCGGTTAGTCTCTTAATATTTATTGCAAATACACCGTTCGGCGGGAAGCTGCGTTCCGACTTGCAAATCAAGAAAGAGGTCAGAATTTGAAAATATACATGGCAGGCATAACGCGAAAATGTGCTTAAAGTAAAAAAAAATGCCGAGGGAGATAACGCGTTTCCTAGTTAAAATAAGCCTAAAATACAAGATATCAGGTAGGCTGCATGTTTGCTTAAGTTGATATCAAAGGTTATTTCGCAAGTAAATCCTTTGAAAGGGCGGGCCATCCTGGAGCACTAAAATCAAAAACATTTAGACTGTACTTATTTCTAATTTCTAAACAACTACACAACTATAACAACGTACTGGATGACGTATGTAGACAGTGTATTTTCTGGTATCACTTTGTTCATGTAATGCATTATTGGTACCAGCTGACAAACAGTTATGCGTATCATGGATGTAATTCATGCAGACAGTGTGCATTCTTCAGCAAAAACTGCAGGTACTTTTCGTAACTGAAGAACTCAACATTTATAATGTTTTTGTTTGGTTAGTGAAACATTATAAAATTTATCAGTCAGTTATAAATCATCTTCTAGACGATAAGAACTCTCGATTTTTCATGAAGACAATGTTTTAAGCCATGGCATATCCTCAAAACGTCCATTATATGGAGCAATTGCCCATCTTAGTATGTTGTGACTTTGTTAGTCCTTATTCAACGTTATTGGGGACTTTTCAGCTTTTTCATCTCCACTACGACTGTAGAAATTCCGGACTTTTACGTAGTTTACTGTATCTAAGCGACTCTCTACCGTCATGCGATTAAATATACTAAGCTGGCCTGGGAAAATGTCAGTAATTAGCATTTGCTCTTATAAAACATATGCAATAACTCTGCATCAAACACCCTGTTATACTGGTACTAATGAGTGACCATTGGCGATGTACGCATGTCTGACCTTATCGCATGTCAATGTGCTCATCCT
Organism: Mercenaria mercenaria; assembly: GCF_021730395.1. Taxonomy (NCBI): domain Eukaryota; kingdom Metazoa; phylum Mollusca; class Bivalvia; order Venerida; family Veneridae; genus Mercenaria; species Mercenaria mercenaria. Next base: position 39,486,805 of record NC_069377.1, on the reverse strand, counting down.
TCAGACAGTTTTCCTTTACTTTCTATCATAATAGTCTACAAATCATAGGAATGTGGTACTCGTCAAACAGATGTAGTGCAAACTCATAAATATATGACATTCTATATTGATTCGTTCTGTCTTACTTCAAAAACAATATTCACCAGCGATCTATGCGGATAAACCAAATATTAAGTCTCTGTAGAATAAAATAGTATTCTAAATTATATTAAATATCTGCAACATCAAATACCCAAACTTAATTAATTGAGACCTCAAGGAGGAACACGAAGGCGATATTAGTATATTACGCACTTAATTGATGGAATAAAAATTGCATATGTTAAAGCGACTAACCCACACATTGTGAATTGTGATTTTTACAATAATTTATCACCGAAAGGCAAAATGCCGCCACTATTTCATATATCTACATGACACTTAATGGTTGCTAAGACGTACGGGAACATTAGTTTCCGCAGTTTTTCTCACGCACTTTTATAAACCGTTGCAACGCGATGTTTGCAAGGTGCTCGCTAAAGCCGGGAATTCCGTTTTTTATAAACCGGAAATCCCTTATCAGAAATAGGTTTATAGAAATAGAAATTCAATATTTTTATTTTTGATTTATTAGGAAAACAACGATTTTGGACAGAATTCTATGAAATATACATTGTAAGAACATAAACTATGCAACATAAAGGTGAATATAGGTAAACATTTGATTTTATAAATTCTTTACACCACAATGTTTGGGTTAGTCGCTTTAAATAACAACATATAATAGGTGACTTGGAAAACAACGAGTCTACAAAATCCTGCATGCAAAGTTTTGAACGAGCTAGTAGCGCATGACGATTTTCTCTCTGAATGCTATTTTAAAAGGAATTAAGAACCTACTAGTAATAAATCGCATTTGAGGTACTCAAAGGATCTCAGAGAATGACGAATGTTTTAGACATCTTGGTAATATGCATAATGATTTCGGAGACAATGCATTGAGTTAAATAACACAAACAAAGTCATATATATGTACCGCAAAACAGGCAACCAACAACATCAGCAACAAAAATTTTGAAGTTGAACGTTTAGGAGTGTTTCACATTATATTACCTATTGTGAACAGATTCGGTCAAATGTAATCTGCTATTATATTGCTTGGTTGCGTTCTATGCTTTGATCTTTTCACAGATGTTATTATTTATCAAAAAATACTCAGCAACGTATCTCTATTTTGCCTTCTCTCGTAAACAACAAAACATGAATAAAATACATTTGTTCTCAAATTACATCCTTTGCCAATTTGATACTCTGAAGATCCTTTGGAAGCATAGAAACAAATAAAAGGAAACAATATCACACTAGTAATGAAAAGTGTAAAACCCCTTACGCTCCTAGCAGAATTCAATTGTAGTTTATGCACATGAGCAGAATGATCAAGAACCGCACCGCCATATTTACAAATTTGTAGGATATAAATAAAACAAATAACATTTATAGAAAAGTGCTTTACACTTCCCTACATTTCCTGTATAAACAAATCCATGCACCTGTCACAGTATATTTTTACCTACGCAAATACCTCCTCACAATGTCATATCAAATAGAAAATGTTTTCCTTTCATCAATAGTTTAGGAAATTTTCCTTCATCTCTTACCTATATAAACTCAAGTATTAGATATTCATTGCCTCATTTTTTTCTGTGACAACTTAAACATTAGTCTTCAATGCATTTTGTCAGTGAAAATGAATGCACTAGAATTCTCGCACAGCTCGTCGTTCAGTTTCCACTTATGCAAATGCTTTTGTTTTTTATACAAACTTATACATTTAATATATACCTGTGCAAATACATCCTTTACTTTTTTTACTGCATTTCTTACGGATACAAACACATGCATTACTACGCGCCTTTTTTGTAATTGCTGACACTGATACGCATTATTTCTGTTAATATATATCTTCTCTGCATCTATGTAAACACTAGCATCAAATATTTACTACATAATTGTTTCTTATGACACCTGAAGTACTACTCCTCACTTCTTTTTTATTTTGCTACCAAATTCGTTTAAAACTCTACATTGAAACTCTTTATATGCAAATTTATGCACTGATTTTGATTGCATCAATTTTTTGTGCAATACATTTTTTCTTAGTAAAAGCATGCTATATATTACTCATTACTAAACATATTTGTTATGGAAACTCATGCATTAATTTTCACTACATCTTATTCTATTAAAACGTAACACTGCATTAACTTTCACTCTTATTCATGCAAACTCGTACATTGAATCTCCTTTGCCTTTGAAAATAAGGCAAGCCTATTTACTGCATTTCTTATGTATGCGAATTCATGATTTTACTGTAAACTGCAACTATTTTTGCTCAGCAAATTCAAACATTAATCAATCTTCACTGAATACCCCTGAATACCCCATTGTGAAAACTGATGCATTACTCTATGAATGCAATCTCTTGCGTTTACTCTTCACATCCTTGATTTGCCATCTATTGTTCCGGCTCGCCTCGACTGGTCGGTTTAATGATGGGATTTTTGTTTAAAAACAACGTAAAAGACCGAAGCCATCAAATCACGTGTAGATTTTTACCTTACTTTCTTTGCGAGCAATTGCAAATGCATTGGCAAGCTGAGAACCATTTATTGCAATATAAACCCATCGAAATAAAAGTTGAGTCCAGTTTATGTAACTGCTGATATACCAGTTTATGTACTTCACAGATTTTTTTCAGTTGCAGTTATTTTGGGCATTAGCATAATAAATGACCTGCTATTCACTACTCATTGCGTCTCTTGCATGCATATACTCATTTCTGCATTTGTACTCACATTTCATCCCTGATTGAGATTAAGACTAAACCATATCTCTCTCTTTTATCTTTTAAATAAAAAACAAAAAGTAAGGGTAGATGTTCTGGAAGAACAGAGCACAGTAAACACAGGCAGAGACACGCATCGTTAAGTAGGCCCACAGCAAATAGAAACTGTGTTGGAGAGATACAGAAGACGGATTGCTTCCAAAGTCCAGTGACAAGTGCATTCTAATTATATGCAAGATGCCAAAATGGATATGGGAAAGTTGGGGAAAGTAGAAAAATACAAGACTACATATTCACAAGATAAAACAGATAAGAATATACGTTTTTAAGCCCCTCAGAAGTTTGTGTAAAATCCTTTAAACACCCGACTTTTCACTTGGTCCGGACAGGGTTCCAAAGATCTCTTACAGGTTAAAAATAAAAGGGCATCGAAAGTCACTGGACCTTAGTTAGAATCAATGGTCACCTTGTAAACTAATCTTCTAACAATTAATAAAACTGTAATTGACGTTCTAAATCTAGTCTATATAAACACCCTTTTAATCGTGTTGTATGCAAAAAATCTGTATTACCAGCAGTCACATTGTATATTTAGTCACGAACCAATCTGTATTACCAGCAGTCACATTGTATATTTCTCTCTTTGATAATAATAAAACTCAATCGTGCAAGTTATGTAAACACTTATAAATTAAAATGGAGAATATAAAACATTTTGTAATCCTTAGCTCGACTAAAAGGCAATTAATCTGAACTACGTCTGATCTTTACAATGAGACATCATCAAAAGAATTCACCATATGTTTGCTAAAATATTTTCATATTAACCCTTTGTTCAAGTACCCTATGCCGTTCTCACTTTTCACTTGACACATGTTTGATGAATGCATTTTTGCCCGGACATAGCTCACACTTATGTCAACTGAAGTGATAATGGATTTCCTCCTTCAAGATAAATTGTCCATGTCTCTTGAGACGCATTATCCCGTATATTCTGCACAATCTATTTAAAAATAGATTGAGTTTGTCAGTAAAAAATAAAGTGACGAATGTATCACATAATAAACCGTTACAGTTGCCTTTATCGTGTTCAAACGACTTTGTAGTTTGTATCTTTGTAGAAGACAGGTTGAAAATCTCTATAACCGGTGGCTTTCGACTCTAATCCGTTTTCCTACATGTATCTTTTGTATTGTTTAATATGAATTGTTTATGTTGTAAAAATTGTTTGAAACAAACTATGTTTAAATCAAGAACAGGTTGATCAAATTCAAAGACGAAGGGTCATTTCTATTTCCAGCAAATTAAATTAGTTTGCTGTATTTAAATAAACAAGTGAATGGAGTATTGTCAATCAATACAAAGTCCCCTACTGAAAGGCAACTAATTTTCTCTACTGCGGTATGACATAATGGATGATGTATAAACAATGATGAACAATGTATACAATACAGTGTATGTTATAACACAACGTTTGGATTAAGCATATATAAAAATTTAGAGTTGTTGATTGCTAATAACATTTATAAATACAAAAAGGAATTTAATTTCAATTTTAATAGCATTCCGTTTTGAAATTGTTGGGAAAATATGAGAATAATTGTAAGAAATCATCAAATCAAAGGGAAGTTATTCTGAAGAAAATACTGCAATATTTTATTAATTGGGTCCAAATAACAAGTGAGTTTATATTAATATATTTAAGGAGGTTGGTTACTTTGTTACCAGGGTAAATTCAAATTAGTTGAACCGCAGCAACTTTTTTATTTTTTGTAATATGATGTTTTAACAGCTACAGTCTCACTTTCGTTTTCCTCTGGCTCTTCTAGTTCAATTTTTATCCAGGTTTAAAGACCATGGCCCTCCAAAGGTATTTTATAATGAAAGAAGAAGGACAACACGGATATTTAACACTTTTCATTGTATTTTAGTTTCATTGATATTCGTACAAGTCTGCATAATTGACAATTTTACTAGTATGCGCGTTAGCTTTCTAATGGTAGAAATGCTCGTGTTTCCATGGTAACGCATTTTCGCTCATTTTTAAACAACTATGTATAAAAACGGGGGTTTCGACGGCTTCAGTGCCATTCTGTTAATGACCAACATGGAATATTTGGGTAATATTATTAGCAAAATACCAAGCACTTTACATGGTACCCTATTTTTCTTAAAGTTTAAAGTAACCATGGCAACAGAGATGTTTAACATAGCTTATGTCTTGCTTTTTGTCGCAATTTCTTATAAAAAAATATGGAATAAAATTATCTTTCTTGTTAATGTAGCTGCAAAACATAATTTTTTACGTAAGTTATATTTTCGTGTTATTTGTATTTATTCAAACAAATTTCACAGCTTAAAATACTTACCGCAGTACCTTTCGTCTTGCATTTTTCATAGAAAAATCGTTCAGCATGCTGCTATTATTCTCATGGATATTGTTGAAAAGAAAATAAAAAGCCGAAGCAGTGTTCCTTAAATAGACCAGTGTCAACGCTTTGAATTTTACATTTAGACTTATAGGTCACGGGCTTCGTTTCCATGGTAACATCACTTCAATTCAAGAAATCACAATTTTCTACTGAAATTTGAACAATTTTAGAGCTTAGTTTTAGTATATAAGTAACAAATTATCAAAGAAAACTGAAAAATAGGTATTACAAATCAAACTGCAAGTTTTTTATTTGAAAATGGCCGTAACAAGTAACCTTTCACCCACCTATATTCCAAATAACATCGGTTACCATCATCCGTTTTCTTACATTCCTCATAACATTTCAATATTACTACATAAAAGAAGCAAAATATTGATTGTTATTCAGAGCAAAAGACTCATAAAAAATATTTCAGTAAATAATGGCTGTTTGAAATTAGTTCAAAGGAAGAAAATGCACAGAATTACGTACTTTCAAAATAAAAGCTATTAATTTTGCGCGGTAACTGACACATAACGTTATGACGTCAATGGCGTCATTTTAAGGCAACATTGTTTTGAAGCGTTTCTGTGGCAATTTATTTATTATTTCTGCATAATTAAACCATAAAGTATCAGATCGGAGACCTACCTCCTTAACAGACCTTACAGGAAAAGATCAATGCTGACATTTGATCTTCAAATGTGACATTGCCCTTTAAGCTAGGGGTTAGACTATCGCTCATGGCACGTTGTCCCATTATGGGGAAATCTGTGTCAGGTAATATTAAAATCCCTTCAAAGATTACGTTTAGGTATGTACTAAAGTGAAATTGTTATCCCTTTGTATAGTTACACACAGGACACAGGAAAGCCTTCATGTTAATTGACCTCCAAGTGTGACTTCGACCTTTAGGATAGGGGTCCGGGTTTTGCGCATGACAAAACGCCTCAGCATTGGGAACATTTGTGCCAAGAAATATTAAAATCCCTTGACGAATGAGTTATGGACCGGAAACGAAATTGTAGACGGACGGGCGGACGCACGGACAGAATGACGGACGGAAAAGCGCAATCATATAGTCCAAAAAACTGAAATTCAACCAGTAGGGGACTTATAAATTTACATCAGAAAAGCTACTAAACGTAGTTTGGGGTATTCCGGTGTCTCTTTTTATGTATTCTTTTGTATTACTCATTGAATGTTTGAAATGTCCTAGTTGATAAATGATCTTTAAATATATATATGGATAAAGTGCTGATTATGTTCTTGAATGTAGGTATTATTATAAGTGAAGTGTCATAGGGGTGTGCGACAAGTTATTAGCTAGATCGCTATATAGATTGTCAAATTCTGATACGAACCTATATCAATGAATATATACATTGCTGTTTCATAACAATAAGTGATTGAGATAACAAAATATTCATGAAGAACATTCTGTTGCCTATCAAATCTGAAAACTTGAAGAAATTACCTTCACTCTTTCAAGAGTAAGCCGCCAACAAGTTCAGAAATTTGACACAAAATCTGCCCTAGCTTGACATCATTATATAAATGAATATTAAGCAATTTTGATAATATCTTAATTTAAAAAATCTCTGTGTATTTTGGTTTAGTTCTAATCCTGTATTTTCTCATGATTTGAAATTTCAGTTGTTATGACAACACAAATAGCGTTTGTTTGTAAAATATGGTAGAATTTGATTTGTCTAAGATAACTGAATTACAATATACTAGTTTCTGCAGGAACCTGGCAGATTGTAATGAAACGAACATTAACTAGTTTTGGTAAAGAGAAAATGTCAACGTAAGATAAAATAGTAACAGAAGTGAATTACAAGTTTCGCATCAACTTCCTTTTTTTATTCTGCCGGGATCCTTATACTTCCAACCGAACATATAATTGAGTACCATGATAAAAATTGAAGCCATAACGACTGTTTTACTATGACTCTGATTTGATCTTCTATTGCGTTTTACTCATTTTTTGTTGGATTTAACGTCGCACCGACACAATTATAGGTCATATGGCGACTTTTCAGCTTTCATGGTAGAGGAAGACTCCAGGTGCCCCTCAGTGCATTATTTCATTACGAGCGGGCACCTGGGTAGAACCACCGACCTTCCACAGGCCAGATGGATGGCTTTCTCACATGAGAAATTCAACGCTACGAGTGAGGCTCGCACTCACATCAGTGAGGGGCAAGTGTTTAGTAGTCAGCGACCTTAACCACTCGGCCAAGGAGGCCCAGATTGCGTTTTATGTTTTGTTTTGTATAGTTTCTTAGGAAAAAGTCAGATTTGTAATGTTATTCATGTAGCATTGTGTTGAAATGATTTTAATAAAACAAGGACACAACTCTAATAGGGATATCTTCATTGAAAATTACGCTTCCTGAAACGAAACCCTACAGAAGTTTAATTATATTTTTATTTGCAAATAGTTGACAGTTTCACAAAAATATAAATAGACAAGGTAAAATTTACAACAAAACAACAACAATTACAGTAAAACAACAACGACAGACACAAAAAACATAGACAAGGTAGAACAGGAAAACAATAACGACAAAAATATATAGACATAGCAGAACAGTAAAACAACGTCAAATAACAAAGACTACCTCGTAAAATAACAACGCGGCCAACAAAAATATATGGACAAGGTAAAGCAGTAAACCAAAAACGACACACAACAAAAATACATAGACAATGTAGAACAGTAAAAAAACGACAAACAACAAAAATATATAGACAAGGTAGAACAGTTAAACAACAACGATAAACAACCAAAATATATAGCAAAGGTAGAACTGTTAAAAGAGAATGACAAACATTAACATACATGTATATATAAAGACAAGGTAGAACAGTAAAACAACAACGACAAACAACGAAAATACTAGACGCGGTAGAATACCAAAACAACAACGACAAACCACAAAAATACATAGACAAGGTAGAACAGTAAATCTACAACGACAAACCACAAAAATACATAGAGAAGGTAGAACAGTAAATCAACAACGACAAACCCAAAAAGATACATAGACAAGGTAAAACAGTAAATAAACACCGAAAAACAACACAATGCAGACAAGGTAGAACAGAAAACAACAACGACAAACAACAAAAAAACATAGACAAGGTAGAAGAGAAGGCAAAAAGAAGACAACAAAAATATATAGACAAGGAAGAACAGTAAAACAACGAAAAAACGACAAAAATATAAAAACAGGCAGAACAGTAAAACAACAACGACAAACGCCAAAAATACAAAGACAAGGTAGAATACCAAAACAACAACGACAAACTACAAAATACATAGACATGGTAGAGCAGTCAATACATAGACATGGTAGAGCAGTGAAACAACGACAGCAAAAATACATAGACAAGGTGGAATTGTAAAACAACAACGACAAACAATAAAGATATATATAAATAAGGGAAAGCAGTAAAACAACAACGACAAACAAAAATATATATTCGAAGAAGAATGGTTAAACAACAACGACAAACAACAAAAATAGATACATATAGAATGTATAGGTATAACAGTAAAACAATAACGATAGACAACAAAAATATATAGACAAGATAGAACAGTAAAACAATAACGACAAACAACAAAGATATAGACAAGGTAGAACCGTAAAACAACAACGACAAACAAGAAAAATACATAGACAAGGTAGAACAGTAAAATGAAAACAAACAACAAAAATATATATACAAGGTAGAACCGTAAAATGAGGACAAACAACAAAAATACATAGACAATGTAGAACAGTAAAATGACGACAAACAAGACAAATACATAGACAATGTAGAAAGTAAAATGACGACAAACAACAAAAGTACATTAGACAAGGTAGAACCGTAAAACAACACAGACAAACAACAAAAATAAATAGACAATTTGGAACAGTAAAATGACGACAAACAACAAAAATATGTAGACAAGGTAGAACAGTAAAATGACGACAAACAACAAGAATACATAGACAATGTAGAACAGTAAAATGACGACAAGCAACAAAATTACATAGATAATATAGAACCTTAGTATGACGACAAACTTCAAAAATATATAGACAAGGTGGAACAGTAAAATGACGACAAACTTCAAAAATATATAGACAAGGTGCAACAGTAAAATGACGACAAACAACAAAAATATGTAGACAATGTAGAACAGTAAAATGACGACAAACAACAAAAATATATAGACAAGGTGCAACAGTAAAATGACGACAAACAACAAAAATATGTAGACAATGTAGAACAGTAAAATGACGACAAACAACAAAAATATATAGACAAGGTAGAAAAGTAAAAAACAACGATAAACATACATATAAAGGTATTAATGAGACACTGCACTAGAAGGTTCAGTGACGAATTTTGACTAGTAAGTGGTGAATATCCGGAAGCAGTAATGATATATAGAAACAGAAGAAACAAATGAATGAAGTATTGCCATGCAGTACAAAGTCCCCTACTGGAAGGCACCTAATTTTCTCTACTGCAGTATAACATAATGAAACTGATATCTGTCAATGATGTATAAACAATACTGTACTATATATACAATATAATATAACAAAGCACTTGTATTAAAATTTGCATATATAAAAACGTAATTGTTTTCATTTGGAATTTTTTGGCCGATTATACAAAAAGTTATCATAAAAGTCATTTATAGTAACAACAAAGTGAAATTAATCCTAAAAAAAAAAAAAAGAAAAAAAATCAATAAAATGTAAGTCCACAAGAAAATCTTTACCAGGTAGAGAAAGATCAAAATACACCTAAATATTGGATGTAACATGCATGTTGTACCACAGAAAAGTGGTCTCGATTTTTCCCTACGGCCAGTAATAAAAAAGTTGCAAATGTAATCTATTTATAGTAACAACAAAGGGACGTAATTCTAAAAAAGTGTGCCTCATGGTGGTGAACATTTGTGCCAATTTACATCAAAATCTCTCCATGCATGAAGAAGAAATGCTCCGGACAAAGTCCTTCTTGAATTTGACCTTTGACCTCTAGTATGACCTTGACCTTAGATCTAGCGACCTGGTTCTGCCGCAAGACAATTTATCTCATGGTGGTGAACATTTGTACCAAGTTACATTAAAATCCCCCCATGCATAAAGAAGAAATGCTCCAGACAAAGTCATTTTTGAATTAGACCTTTGACCTCTAAGTATGACCTTGACCTTAGACCTAGGGTCCGGGCTTTGCACACAACATGCTGTCTTATCCAGGGGAATGTTTGTGCCAACTGATATTTAAATCCTGTTTGCATGACAAAGTTAAAGACCGGACAGGAAAAAAATGCTAATGACCTTCGATCTCAAATTGCGACCTTGACTTTTAAGCTAGGGTTCTGGGTGTTGAGCATGACACGTCATCTCATCATGGGGAAAATTTATGCCAAGTAATATTGTTATCCCTTGATGGATGACAGAGTTCTGGACCAGACAGGAAAAAAAACCTTATTGACCTTGGCCTCCAATTGTGACCTTGACCTTTGAGCAAGGGGTCCGAGTTTAGCGCATGACATGTTGTCTCATCATTGGGAACATTTGTGCCATGTAATATCAAAATCCCTTCATAGATGGCAGAGTTATGGACCGGACAGGAAAAAAGCCCTAATGACCTTTGACCCCCAATTGTGACCTTGACCCTTGAGCAAGGGCTCCGGGATTTGCGCATGACACGTTGTCTCATCATGGAGAACATCTATGCCAAGTAATATTGAAATCCCTTAATGAATGACAGAGTAATGGACCGGGCACGAAACAGACCCTGTTCATGCCATGTTAACATTTGACAACTAAGTGTGACCTTGACCTTTGAGCTAGGGGTCTGAAAGTTGTGCATGACACATTGTCTGATTATGACGTACAATTTTGCCAATTGATATTAAAATCCCTTCATGGATGAGAGAGTTATGGACCGGACAGGAAAAAAGCCCTGTTGACCTTTGACCTCCAATTGTGACCTTGACCTTTGAGTTAGGGGAGCGGGTTTTGCGCATGACACGTCGTCACATCATGGGGAACATTTGTGTCAAGTAATATTAAAATCCCTTCATGGATGAAAGAGTTATGGACCGGTCACAAAACAGACCCTGTTCATGCCATGTTAACATTTGACTACTAAGTGTGACCTTGACCTTTGTGCCAGGGGTCCTTCGTGGATAAAAGAGTTATGGACCGGACACGAAATTGCGGACGGAAAGAATGACGAATGACGGAATGACGGAAAAGCGCATTCCTATAGTCCCCGAAACTGGTTTTCAACCAGTAGGGGACTAAAAATGTTAATTTATCCTAATTTATTTTTGAAAAGAACGAACTGATTAGTTTATTTTTTTATTTTTTATTTTTTTCTTAGGGGTGGGGGGGGGGGGGGGGTAAGCATGGTTTTCAACAATATTTCAGTTAAGTAACGGCGAGCAGTTAAGCTAACCCGTTTTATCCGTTTTATCTGGATTCTGTACCAGCACTTACATGTTATCCGCAAGTAACTGTATTAAAGTCCATCATGAATTAGCGGCGGAGGACGACTGATTTCATAGTATTACACAATGTGCCACAGAGAACATACGGCTCGCCCAGGGATCGGACTAAAAGGACAAAATAAAGGTACATCAGATCAATTGAAGGTAGTCGTTTGTTAATATATGTTTTTAACCATCTGTAAAGTAATACTGGTAATTGTACAGTAGCAAACGTAAATAATTATACAGAATAACATATAAAAACATATAGGTGGATGTTTTCGTTATAGAAATTTCATCTTAAAATGTAAGATGACACTCTTGCTATATACACCATCTTAGTGAACTACATAGATAGTTGATTTATCCTTTATATGTAAAACGAGTTCAAATTCAAATAATTGCTTTGACCAAAACAATGAACAGTTGTTCTTAAAAAAAATAACATATATGAAATTATTTGTTTAATATTTTTTTATGTTATCTTATAAGCATTATATAATCAATATGTAAACAACTTTGTTGCGCAGTTTTAATTCAGGATACTACAATTACATAATTCAAAGCAAACTATATTTGATATAAAAACTTCCTCAATACACATTCAACGTTGAAAACATTTCTATAATAATTTGGTCCCAAGATAAGATAGATCATTTGAAATAGTTTGCCAATTTATATATTTATGTTACTTATGGAAGTGATTGCTTTTCATGTTTTGCTGTAAGCGTTTAACATTTTTGCGTTTTGCTTTTTACGACAGGCGTGCGTGCATATTATTTACAGTTAAGTCACAGACAAAATTTAAGATTTCGGCTTAAGCCGATGCTAGGGAGTGAAACTTTGCTTTTTTGTTTGCATTCAATGCTTCCAGGTGTTCTTCTTATAGATGTTTGCTTGATATTCTATCTTTTTTCTTTGATTTACGTGAACGCTTCTATAACAATATGAACACATGTAAAAAAAAAGCAAAATTCAGTTTGAAACGCAGATTGCAAAAAGCAACAATCAAGAAGGAAAATAGAAAATAGAAAAAAGCAAAATGAATTAAAATATCTCATATCCAATTCTTAAATGTAAAATAAAATACGTTGACGTTTTTATAGTTATCATTAATTAATGTCGCTTGATGGTAACAGCAATTAATTAGTTTGTAACGTAATAATGTTTCAAAAGCATATCCAAGTAATATTATAAGATTCTTTCACTGGTTATAGGTGCAGATGGGAATTTCCGGCCTCGAGGGTAACTGTTTAGGCGGTAACGAGGTTCCTACCGAGTTACCGCCTAAACAGTTACCCGAGAGACGGATATTCCCATCTGCACCTATAACCAGTGACAGAATCTTTTTCTTGTATACCGATATCAAGATATAATAATAAAAATAAAATCAGTCGAACGGCTTTCTTTTTAGATCTATTTCTTATAGCAGCGTATTTAAACAAAGCGCGGGAAATCAACGTCCGTAAACAGGAAAGACGTCATGGCGTTTCAAAGACAAATAACAATGTTCAGTTCCGGTTTTGTTTTATCAGTTCCAGCGTAACGTTATGAATTTTTGATAAAATAACGTGTTTTGAATCGAGAAATATACTATCAGGAACAAAGAGGAACTGTCAAGGTATTGGATTTTTATTCCGTTTTTCGAAATAAAATATAAATAACTACATAAATCTCCTACATATATGTAGTTCGTAATACGTCATTCAAAGCACGAGAGTCATCTTACACCCCGGGGTGTAAGATGGATTTTTCCAGCACCGGTAAAAATACCGGAAGTCCTCGTCTGGTATGCAAGAAATGTTTTTCTGAAATTTTGTTTAATATGCTCATTTACATTGCTTAAATTTTCCCTTGAGTGGTAAGTCAAAACGAGAACTGTAGGTGGATGGAAAAAGAATTGCAATGTAATTATTATGTAGCTGTCGCGATAATTGACTTTTAGTTCCCTTATATAACTCTTGAGCTGTTATTTAACTGCAATAAATATACCAAATTTGATATGCTTCTCATCGTTTATAGTTAGCGACACATCACAAGCGTTAATTTGGAAATACAAAAAAGTTCATTTATAATAGAGGCAATATACAGGTAATAAACTACATTTATCTTCGAAATTTAATTGTTTCAAGAAGTTATTAAAGTTCAGAAGAGAAAGTGGGAAAATTACACTGCGAAATGAATAACCTTCCCACGACACTTGTAGCGTAGAGACTTACTTTAAACAAAGCCCTCTTTCTTTGTTTATAGATGAATATTGTTGAGTGAACACTGTCTCTCAAACTTTATTTCAGTGCGATGGGAAATGAGTCAGTCTATGTTAGCTGCAATACAGGATAACACAGTTATGCGTACAATATTCCCCGAAAATATTTTCATACTTCTAAATATTTGTCTCATAATTTTTATAATAATATATTGATAACAGAAATTCTGCTATTTACATCAGTAGCTTTATAAACATATTTCACCTAATGAAATTCTATTGGTTTTAACTTTAAGTTCTTCCGACAGATCTCTCTACAGAAAATGTCACAGTTTCTCTAGGGCATCTCTTATTTGATCTTAATATACATTTATATTTTTTATACTAATTATGAGCTAATTAATACTTTTGAAGCAGTGGGATTTTTTCCGTAACGGCGCTTTAAAATACGTTACCACTGTATCTTTTTGTTTTAGAAATATGTAGGAAGAATTTGAATAACGATCAACAAATAGGTTACATTGCAATGCCTGGTGACCACATGTTATTTTTTGTATCATTTGAATGGGTTGTGTCTACTGAACAGGAGTTAGTAAATAAGATGCCCATAGACGATATGCAAAGATCATTAGAGTAATGTTTTCGACTGCGAAATGATGAATCTTACACTGTAAAAAAACCTACAATGTATTTTTCCATGTAATTTATATTTTCTTTTTCAGTAGACATTACACCTTTAAATGATACAAGAATAAGCTTTCCAGGCATCAACATTTGATATATTTTAATTTCACCGTTATACAGAACTTGCAAATTTGTGGACCGGATACCTTAAGCTTGATAAGTAATCGCTCGTTAGGATAAATTATCCTCCCACCATTTTATCAATATTAGCAAGAGCGTCGACTAATGGACGGAAAAATTTAAAGCAATGATTTAACAACATTATGGCAATAGAAAATTATATTTACAATGCCAATATTGTACTCAAATTGTAAAAGCTTTGTTGATGTTTATTTTGTAGAACTTATTCGAATTATGTCAACAAATAAGCTTAAAGAAGTCGATTCAGCTATTCGAAATGCATAGAGATCAAAGGCGTTCACTTAAGTAACGTTGACCTAGCAGAAGATTGAAATGATGATTGCAAACGTTAATGAGTTTTAGTAGTCTCGATGGTAAATAGAAGACGCCAATGTAAGATTAAAGTATTAGAGGGGTGAATTACAATCTTTCATCACTGTCATTAGAGATCGAGTGTATCGTCCCCACGATCACGTGACAAATCATGGCGGCTCATTAGATTTATAGAGATGTAAGCGGCATCTTAATAGGTACTCTCGAAGTTTAAGCCTGTATGATTAATGAATTCCAGAAGCTAATTGATAGCTCAGGATCTTGAACTTATTCTTAAAATGAATTACATTCACTGAACTCTGATGTATGCCAGTATTTAATCAGACCTGTCTGATCTATTATTCTTAGCTTTTTGCTTCTTTTGTTCATTTAGTTTCGTTAGTAATAAGGCAAAGGAGAGTAAAATTTGGGACACGGCTAGCTGCTCTCCCAACTATTTGTAGGGAAGGGATTACAGGTGGTACTGTTTTAAACTGCAATGCAGTTGTCAGCTTGTACATAATGCAATAAATATTGCTTTTAATTATCAAAGCAAATTTTTCAAGCGTTGTATGTAACAACAAAATACATTACTTGAAAATAAAACTGTTTATTCAGTAAATATGTAGCAGCGACAGGTGCATGTCGATCGTGAGGAGTTGACTCATACCAGTTATTTTATTGAGTGGATGTAAGAACAGGCTACCAGCAAGTCGCATGTCCATGAGATCAGACTTTATCTTAACTTTAGTAATCAAATAATTGAGTATTTGAACAAGGTTGGCGGTCAGACCGAAAAGAAAACATTCTGTATGAGTTACATATTCAATGTTGATACCAAACAATTAAGGTTACAAGATATATCGGCGGAGGGTTGTGTACATGGGCCTTATTATCTCCTAGGAACAGAACGTGATACAACACTGTGTCCATGTACGGGAAGACATTTAACAGGCGGAACACGGCAATTAAAGACATAGAACGATACCCTTTACATCCCCAGCTTTTATTATATTTGAACTGGCATTTCATAGTAGTTTTTCCCTTTTGAAATTCATCAGATAGTCAATATTCGTTTCCCGGCTGATAAAACTTTGAGCAATAGATTATATAGATTAAGTTTAAATGTGTCTTTAAGTTTGTGAATATTTTAGCAGATATGACAGCATACATCAATTTGATGTGAAAATATTTATTCTAACTGAACATTTTCTTGCTTCCAATTTTGTTTTAAAAGTATCACCATCACTTATATTGAGTATATAGTGAAAATTACTAAACTATTCAATTTCTTATGCTTTAGAGGCAAATTAATCAAATTATCCCAAATATGACAACCTATTAGCACACATGTAGGTGTTCTTGACTTTATGAACAATACGAAAGTATATATATTATTGTAATACGGTAAAAGCTTCTTGCAAAACTGTTGGATTTCTAAAGCTCTGATATAACTTAAACGGCGTTAATTTACAGAACTACATATAGTAACAATTGAGGATTTAATCTAGAATTTTGAAATAATAACGATCAGGCAAAAATAAAAAAAGAACAGAACAGAATAGAACAGAGCTTAGATTTTCATCCAGCTGCTTAAGGAATTGCAACTGTAGGGTTTGAGAACAATACGAATAAATATAACGTACATTAGTTCCAACTGAATGTTAATATTTTTGGATTATTGAAACATTTTGACGACACAAGAAAAACGTGAATAAGAATCAATTTCTTGAAAAATAGTGTTATCTTATTTGCAATTTAGGCGAACAGTGAAAGCAGGTTAGAGGGGCAGGGAATATTTATCTAAATAAAAAATAAAACATGAATTCCACAGCTGTACAAAGCAGGGGGAAATTAACAGACGAGCAATATCATGTCTGTTTCATAAATTAATTCCAAGCTTGAAAAAAAAGATATACTGAGTTTTTACGGTAGGATTATCTCGACCTTAGTACGATTTACATTTTGACACGGTTTTGTTCGCGGAAAGCTTGCAAAATAGTCAATTTACAGCTAAAAAAAATTTAGTTTAAAGACGCACCATAAAAAAACTATCCATGATGGTAATTATACATGCTTTGCATGCAGAAAATGAGAAATAACAAGTATTTAGTTACAAATTGACAGCGACATATATAAGGTCAAGACAATGTGTTTAATGTCTAAATATGTTATTAAATTAATGTAGTAGTATGCACAGTACTTGGTGTTTTAAGGTTAGTTTAGACCACACTTTGTTTCTACAGTATAAGATAGTTATTATTCTATGCTTATAAAACTATACTGAGAAGAGAATGACTGAATATGTTTGCAGATAAAGTTGTGTAAAATAGCTGTATTATACAAGTATTATCAGAATGATTTGCACCAAGTTCATGTGGGAGGAAAAAGTAGGTCACTAGGTCGTGGTTGGTCTTTTAACTGGTAAAATTTATTTTATGATTGGATTGTATAATAAGCACATACTGATATCTGAATGGCAAGTTAGATTTTTGTATATCATTGTTACAAGACGTGCTTTTTGTCAGACTTTGACATTATTAAATAAGTAGACAGGATTAATCAGAATTTTTTTTTATATGTAGGATTGGATATCAGTTACATTTTCAAAAGGATTATGATACACATATACAAACGCTGATAAGAAAAATCAGAAACTTGATTCATAATAAAAAAGATCATTCTTTGCTCTATGTATAAGCATTGATTTCTGTGAAAAACCTTGCAGTTTACAGTTATCTGACAACAGAAAGGATCAAGGCCAGTTAATAAAACTGACAATCAGTCAAATGTACGTGTGTGTTTTACTCATATGCATGTTTTTTTTCAAGTTTGTTAAATTGTTCGTTTTTTTTTCGCCAGTGCCTAAATCAAATACCGTATTGCTTAGTATATTACATTATTTTATCATGTTTTAAACTAGGCTCTATGCCATGTAAAGTTAAACAAAAGTACTGTTATATGGACCAAAGCACTCCAACAAAATGGGAATACATTTATCTTCACGTAAGTCTCGTTTTTCTCGAAGAAAATTACTATACATGTATAGCGTCAAAACACAGGAAAGAAATTTATCTAAATGCCTTTTTTTCTGTTACATGAAAACTCGAACTTATAAATATCATAAGCCAACATAATGTTTCATGCTTTTTATAGAAATGTTTTATATCTTTACAGAAATAATATTTCTACAAAACAACATGATTTATATCGAAAACAGCCTAAATGTAGAAAGTTTTGTTGCTTTCTTTGGAGTAATATGCGAGCGTTATTTCAATGTATTGCCGAAAACAATATCAAGATCATTGCAAAATTTATGACATAGAATTATTGATATGGGCCATGAATGATACGACTCTAGCTAATGTAAGAGAGACAAGCCAATTTTAGGGCATTGCTTTAACACAATCAATAATCAAGGGAGGGAATACTCGACATTTCTCGTTAAAAGCTGACCTTGATCATAGTTAATAGCCAAAAAATAATATAGTAAGCCGGGAGAGGATAATAAGTTACTTCGTTTTTCCTTGCCTTATAACGAAATTCGCTCGTTGTTTGTAGACATTTATGTTTATTTTTGTCACGTTGTAAAACTGGATTGAAGCCTTTAAATAACTCAATTAATACCATTGCATTACTAGGTTTTATTGAAGCTTTTATTTGTTTCTTACCATAATTGTTTTCTTCATGAGTGAGAAGTTTCAAAAATGTACTAGTCATAATATTGACAAAGACCTTCAACTGGTGATGCAATACTGGAACTATATATATATATATATATCTCATGGTTTACTCAGTTTAAAATTTAATGTCAAAACATTATTTCACCAGGTAACATCATAACAGCAATTAGATATATTGTCTGTTCTACTGCAACCAACTTAAACTTTCAGCTCTGTTGTTGATGTCCCTCTATATGTTATTTCAGCCCGCCCGCTTAGTTCAATAGGGAAAGCACAGATCTACGGATCGTTGGTCGTTGAGTTCGAGCCCTGGGCGAGGCGTATGTTCTCCGTGACGACTTAATAAAAGACAATGTGTCTGAAATCATTTGTCCTCCACCTCTGATTCATTTGGGGAAGTTGGCATTTACTTGCGGAGAACAGGTTTGTACTGGTACACAATGCAGGAACACTGGTTACAATATATATATAGGTTAACTGTCCGCCGTTACATAACTGAAATACTGTTGAAAAGCGGCGTTATACCGAAAACAAACAAACAAATATGTTATTTCAGGTACGAATATGCTCGTGCTTAAAATTACCGGTCCTTAGCAATCAAAACTAAACATCAAACATCAAACAAATTGACCTCCGTAGAGGATTTAACCAAAAGGAAAGCTATAGGAGTTTCAAAAAGTGACAATCCCGGCCTACAGAGGCTACTATAGATATAAAATCAATTGTAACTAGACATATATCCATAATACATTTCAAACAAAAGTGTTTATTTTTCACCAGCAGCATGTCGAAAGTTTTCCCTTTTGGGAAGGTCCGTATACATTTGAAATAAAACTATCAAGAGCATTCCTCGAATTTCCATCTCAAGTTTCCGAAATATGTCGCATTTGAAATTTATTGGCTTTACTATGACATTAGCGGACGTTAAAATGTGAAAGCGGATGCAAACGCATAAACAAGTCTTTATCGACTTACTTTGATGATGTGTCCTATATGTACTAAACGTTCAAACTCCTCCACAGAGGGTAGAAAATATTGTGTTTTATAAGAAGGATCTGAAGTTATTAAAAACATTGTACAAAGCAATAGTTTACTAATCAACATACTTCTTGCCCATTCATCCATGAAAACTTCGATGAAAACTAAATGCATTTCTTGCGAAACGTTTTGACAGAAATAATTTTTGGCTGAAATATTTTAATCTAACTTTATGGCTACAGTATGCATTTGTATTAATATAAACACAACATTTACTAAACTGCAAAAAAATGGGCTGTGACCATCTAAATAAGCAAAAAGCCCCTCAAAAAAAAAAACAAAAAAACAAAAAAAAAAAACGCTACAGTAATACCATAGCTTTGGTTACATTTAACACGCATATTTATAAGATAATAGTAGTCCTCGATAAACTCGTTTGTTTCAACTTCTGTTACAAAAGCCAAGCAATTTGGAATTAATGTAATATAAATCCCACATAACCAAACACTGCCTGAGTAAAGACTTACGTGCACAGATGTGGAAAGATAACGAAACATAACTATACAAATACAGAATTAAAAATATAACATTTACTGATTTCAGTATAAGGGTTTGATGCAAATGCATTTGAATATAATCTGACATTATTGGAATTATATCAACATATTTCAGTATCTAAATGACTAATATGCACAGACAGTTTCGTATTCGAGAAAATAGAATTTTTATTTATTATTGACAAGGCAACATTTTAAGTGCATTTGTTTTGTTGCGTTGTGATTATTAGGAAATTTAATAGAGCAATATAACTAGCCCCGCGTTCCTTGTAATTACACTCAAATGAACACGAACACTATTTATATTCCCTTTAAAGTGACACAAAACGCATGTTTCATTGATCCAGTTATCTTTTATGATTTATGGACCTTAAAAGTAATGAAAAGTGGACACGTTTTCAACCTACATCAATTAATTAGCAAAATGCGATGACGTCACGCATTGTAAGTTATTTTATTGGTTCTCAGCAGAAGCGTATTGGTTTTAAAAATTACAAGTGAGTTTCGCACTTCTATTTACAGTGCCCGTATTGACAGTAATATCTATTTAATGCAGTCGGTGTTCTAGCGATCGGAACTTTATGAAAAATATAAAATAGAAGTATTTTAGATAGAAGCTACATCAACGGATAAAACATATTTAGATACAGTAAGTGATATTTTGTACAATAACTTTACATGTTTTGTTGATATAATTCTACGGATAATATTTCAAAATTAACAAAATAACTTCAGAATAAAAATAACACCACACTTTCAATTTCTTTAGACTTAAATACAATTTGCATTAATTGTACTTGTATAAAATATGAACAGAACGGGACAGAAATATGGTTAAATGTGTTTGCATAGTATGAAATAGAAACTATAAATAGAATTTGTTATTCTGTTTAAAATATGTTATCAACCAAATGTACTGTTTAAATTGGCTTCTAAACACTGTTTTAATTTCGTTTACAGATATAAAATATCCCTAATTCATCAATATTAATGCAATTAAGAAAGATACAATTTAAAGTAAAACTGCTACTTTGTTTTCACAAACAAGAAACGTTAATAAACGTGCTTAAATAAAGAGAAAATATACTTTTAACAATAACTATTGGTACCTGTATGGTGTGAAAAGTTCTAGGTTTGCAATATCATTCAACATCTGCTATTGAAATAAAACAAGAAGTAAAATCAATATTTATGAATGTCGAGTTTGCTAATAAATTCATAGTTGATACGCGGTGACACTTTTTTCGAAAATAATATATACAGGATATTTGTTTGTTTCAGTGTAAGACTGAAATATCTTTCACGAGTGAAAATGTAATATATGGTGTTCATGAATGAAAACAAAATTCGATTTTACGTTTAAAGCAAACAAAGTTTCTTTTTATTTCATATTTTACTAAATTTAGCCTTTTTCAGTTTCTTACATGTGAAAAATATATATATTTTACTGTGAAAATACCAGATATAGTGTTTACTCAAATATTTCAATTATTCAAAGAAAAACGTTTAATAAATATGTGTAAAAAATATTTTGAGAAACAAGTGTAATTGAAAACAGTTACCTTACAAATTGTAACCGTAATAAAGTACAAAACTTT
The DNA here is from genome assembly GCF_021730395.1 of Mercenaria mercenaria. Classification (NCBI taxonomy): domain Eukaryota; kingdom Metazoa; phylum Mollusca; class Bivalvia; order Venerida; family Veneridae; genus Mercenaria; species Mercenaria mercenaria. Next base: position 39,464,912 of record NC_069377.1, on the reverse strand, counting down.
TTTTTTTCTTTGGCAAAACATATTTGAATGAAATAATATTGGAATGTATTACGATTCGTATCAATTATTAGAGTTGATATACATTGTATATACTTTATTCGACCTGCTCTATGTGAGTCTTCCTAAAGTAGCCGACAGTCAGTTTATATAATTTCAATGGGTTTTCAATGAATGTTAATATAACTGTTTTCCCTGATTATGACGATACAGTTAAGTCCTCTGGAGATATCATTGATGATTGCTTACGACATACTATTAAACTGGCAAAACATATAGAAAAATAGACTTGAATTTTGGGTTTGTAATTTGCATGTAATACAATGTCTTCGCTAAATAAATGTTTATTTGGACACAGAATATGTCCCGTGTTACAATGTAGAGCTTGGTGTTTAACAATATGTTGTCTTTAGTAACAAGCAGTTTATCAGGGGCTTCTTCTAACGGGCAAAAAGCAAAATTAGCAGGTAAGTTTGCAATGTAGGCCCAACTCCTATATCAGCTTCCAACTAGGCAAGTTTTACATGTAAAAACAAAAGGTATGCAATAGATTGTAAATGGTCTTATCGGGCGACTAAGCTTTTGCGAAGTTTAACACTGACACTGAGTACATAGTTCCTAAGTTTTTCTTGTTATAACAAATATTATTTATTCTTTTGTATACATGTATATCATGCCTTTGTTACCATTGCATGTGCTGGGGTTTAATTTGAAAAGAAACACATTCGGGCATAAAGAGTGTGAGTTTGTGAACAGTTTAGTAGTTTAAACTAAGCAGTAGTGGCTTTGCAACAGATTGTTTAAAAACGATGCCCCAATGTATTCCTTTTTCTTTCCGTTTCACCTCGTTATCTACATATTTTTCTCTGTCAATGTGTTTTTGTGTATGTTTCAGCCATGTACACAAACACACATACACCACTGTTATACTAGAACGGTTTGAGGTGTCGTTTGTCTTGGAACGTGTCCTTTTTTATTGCAAATATATGCCTTTTATTCTATAAAAATAATGACCACGAGTGCACAATCAGTCATGAAATAACATAATGTTGATGTCAAGCGAAAAATATGAAAATTGTCTCTTGCACTTTCAGCTCACATTTAATTATATAGCTCTCAAGAAATAGAAAAGGCTTTTTTTGGTATAATCAAGACCCTCTTAAGGCATTTAAATTTAATTTGATACTTTGAGAATTTCCGCTGAACTTGTAAATCAATTTCTTTGCGCCTTCAAAACACATTATTATCTGAATAAAAAGTACAATTTTCAGAGTAACTCTATGTATGATAGTTGCACAAACATAGTGTAGTGAAAATTAACACACAGAGGGTTGCGTTATACTCGTTTGTTCTGGTTCATTCTCAATCTATAAAGCGAAAATCAAAGCTATTTTGCTTTTATTAATTTCAATGCAGAACGCTAGCTGATCACAGATAGCATCAATTAATATATATCGCTATTATTTAAGTCATTAATTGCAAAGAAAACTGGAAACATTAATGTTACGAATTAGAGTGTCATGGTCATTTTTATCAAAAGTACTACAAATAGGCATGGAATTTATTTTCTGGTGCGCTATCATAAATCAGTGAAGCCCTGGGTATTCCAAATTGTTCATATTGCAGCTTCAGTGGAGACTTTTATTCCTTTGATGCTAATGTAATTGATCAAAACATGTCATAAACGTTTTGAATGCAAATGAAATTGTATATCCTTTGAGAATACTGTAATAACCTCGCGGCAGACACTGGAATGAACATTTCTTATGTATATATATATAAATACTAACTTGAACGTATTGCGGTTTTTGAAAATGTCCTTAACTGCAATACTATATTTCATTAAAATGAATCAAAATTCCAGTTGCTTTATGCATTTTAAGGTATTATAAGCGACCGTTCGTTCATGTAAAAGACTGAATGGAATAAAAAAATAAATAATTCAAATTGACATTAAAAACAAATTATTCCCATCACTTTTATAAAATATTTTGATTATAATTATATAGCAAAATTAAATATTGTCTTACTTGTTTTTTTATTACCTGTTACATCATAACTGAATCTTTAGCATATATTTAAATCGTACAACCATTTAACTGGTGACTATGATCTAAATTTCCTTAATGCTTTAATGAATAAAATTGTATTTAATCACATAATGTTTAGGAATACTGCTATTTTATTTTTAATTCTTTTCCCACCAGTTGCGGCGTACCGTTGAACAGTAACATCGGGAAAAAATGGGTAAGTCTAACAAAGGTATTTATGTATTGCAATTTAACTTTGGAATACATTTTGACTAATAGATAAAGTGAAGAACTAACTCCAGATTATACTTTTTACTTTAAAACTAACATGTTTCGTCCATTGGACTTCATCAGAGTATTATAACAAAACAGTATGACGTCATAGGAAAGTACGACGTCAAAAGACGTTACCCATTTTGGCGTAATATTCACATTTGGTATAGGATCAAAAATAGATACTTATTCCCTGCAAAAATTGCAAAGCAAAAATAATTTCAATATAGGCAAGGAAAACAAACGTGTTAAAAAGCTTTTTCAATGCCTATGCATTACTACCAATCCAAATTAGCACTACATCCATTTCAAGACATCCTTCGAAAAGTTTACAGTACTAGTTTTCGTTAAAAACAAACTTTTACAGGTTGATATATCATAACAGTACAAGGCAATTTTGTTTTTATCTACTGAGAAAACTCATCACTGTTTTTTTATTAACGACACAACTTCTATAAAATATCACTGAGGCATTCCGTCATAAATTTTTATTGTGCATACAACACATATTTATTGCAATTAACAATTATGAAGAAAATAATCTGATAAAAGTCCAGTCGGGGGTATTTGATCATAAAGGTCCGAGATCCCAAACCACTGAGAAAGGTAGAGTGACGTTTTTTTTGCGGTTTGCGCAAATACATGCTGTAATATACATAATATACTAACTTTCAGATTTATAAAACCAGACATACAATTAGTTTATATTTCCTCATTTTGTATTTTCAACAAACAAAAAGGGTAATATTTACTAAAAATAATAATTTAGATATATCATTTAGACAGTGCAGTCACTTTTCATCACACAAAAGATTAAGTTGAAATAAACATAAAAGACAGAAACATTTGCTGTTAAAACTACACAATCATCTCTCGTGTTAATTCTGGAGGAAAGAGGAAACACTTTAGTCTTTAATTTCTGACCTCTGTCACAATTGATGTAGCAGAACACATTTTAATGATACTCTCGACGCTTCGCGTTTGTTCGCAAAATAGTTATAATTACATGACATACACACGATGAGAACAAGACAGTCTATACATTAAAATGTGTCTTAGACACGGACATTAAAGTGGTATTGCCACAGTATATACTATAGAGATTTGTATGGCATTCTGTAAGATTTGGTTCGTCAGTTTACTCAGCTTTAAAAGTGATTTTGCTACCTTTTATTGAAAGCTTTGCCGGATACTATAACGGGCTTGCTTGAAATAAGTAAGTTGTTTCAGTAGACACCTTTCTGTCTTATACTAAAAGGGAAATCTTTTTCATATAATTCACATTATTATTCAACTATTTGTGCAATGTACAAATAGAAGTTTTGCAATAAGTGAACTTTCGGAGGTCATATTAAAACAGCTTTAGAAGGGGAATGAATTGTCCCACGTCGCTGAATTTATCGTTTACAGAATTTACTTAGTAAATTATCTGCGAAACAGTAACACTAACTTAATAGTCTTCTGCCAGAATATTTATCATGTTGATTCAAAACATTTAAGCGGAGGAAGTGACCGGTCAACCACTGTATAATACCAGTAATTCGATTTGCGAAAAGTGAAAAGACCTAATTTATTTGGGAGGTTTGGACTAAAATAAGACACACATAACAGAAAAATACATAGCAGAAGTAAGTATAGGCAAGTCAATTCGGACAATGTGACAATAACAATACTCTAGTATATACTTGGTTTCTTTAGAAAGTATATTTTAAAGAACTAATAGCAGGAAGGGGTGTCATTAGTGGAGAAGATGATTACGAAGTAAAAGCATTGTCCAACAAAATAGCAGAGGTGCACGCTATAATTTAGGACACCGTTAATTTATCATCGTGGATAATTCTCAGTTGAGACCTACATGGACTGCAAGAAAGACAAATACTCAATCAAAAGAAGATACATTATTTAGATTAAATCCACCCTTCTTAGTGCATCTCATTTGCCTAATTGCCATGTCAAAAGATCGAACGTGGCTGTAACTACCATCTTAATAATTGTCACACAATGTCAATATATTTAGTTGTATTGATTCGGTTGGGCCAAGGAGAAAATACTGTTGCATAGTTAAATCGAGTGCTACATTTGTTTTATTAGTCCGGACGCAAGAATCTAGCAATTGATAATATCCGTTCTAACTACATCCTTCGTATACTAGTAATGTGTATAAAAGTTATTTCATCAATACATGAAATTTAGATAAAACATAGACAAACTTAAACATTTGGACAACAAGAACAAAATAAACACATGAAAACAAACAACTGGACACCGCATTTGGATCAGTCAGTGGAAAAAGGAACTTAAATTGTTAAAAGCACACATACTCTGCCTGTTTTTTTCTAGAGTTTAGCAACGTTTTACAACAATGTTTTTATTGTGTAACGACGGACAGTTAACCTTACAGATGTTCCAGGATTCTAATTCTGTACGAGTAGTAATCTGTTCTCCACAAGTGATTGCCAACTACTCCACATGTATCAGAGGTGGATGATTAAATGACTTTATCCTTGTTTTTTATCAAATTGTCACGGAAAGAACATACGTTTCGTACATCGCCCTGTGATCCGTAGATCTGCGATCTCCCTATTAAGCAAAGCAGGTTCCTCACTTTTTATCCCCAACATATCCCAAAGTTACAGAGCAGTATGAATGCAAGTTTTCCCCGATAGATGAATCGTTTACATACGTACATAATATCTGATCGTGTAGAACTATATGAAAAGAAATCTGAGTCCGAAACCAGTATTAAAGTAACACAGCCCCATTAGGCTTTAGGAGTTGTCTGTCATTGAGTATCTCACCATTTGTTCCTCACACACAATCAAAGAATAAAATGTCCAACTTTAGAAGGGCTGAATACCAAGCATGTAATGCGTCTCAAAATAGTTTCCAGAAACACATGGAAAATTTCTATGACATTGAATCTTATTATGTGGGCGAATGCTTAGAAAGAACATTCTTTCATATGAATTTAAATAGTTGGTATTTTTCAAATTGCTTTGAGATAGTTCTGTACATTCAGATCGACCTTGCTAAAACAATTTAATTTAACAAAACACAGAGTCGTTCATTTGAGACTTTTCCTAGGCGATATGGAAAAACATGTACCTCAATCAAATGTTCATAATGTGAGTTTATCGGAAATTCTAATATGCTTGTTTCTGTTAAAACACACTTACGCTAGAATGACGTCACGTTAACGTGCGGTGATGTCATGTTTTTGTTGCGACCAAGAAAGAGCGCTACTGTATTTTATCTACTGATTTAGATTAACGGCATATTAGAATCGAAATAATTTATAGCAAAACTATGGTGGCATATTTCTGCATACGATAACCAGATAAGTTTCGCGAAAATGTATCGAGATTTCACGAAAAAACAGAAAATTTTTCGCAAAAACATAAAAGCTTTTCACGAAAAGAACTGCAAATATTAAATGGAAAAAGATTGCGTTAGTGCCCACTACTGCATAGGAAAACCAGATAAGTTTCGCGAAAATGGACTAAACTTTCATGAACAAAGTAAAGTTTTCGTGAAAATAAAATGTTTTCGCGAAAATAATATTTTAATTTCACAAAAACTTTACCGTTTTTCATGAAAATTTGGTCCATTTTCGCGAAACTTATCTGGTTTTCTTATGCAGAAGTGGGCACTAACACAAATTTATCCACTTAATATTTGCAGTTCCTTTCGAGAAAAACTTTTATGTTTTCGCGGAAAGCTTATATGTTTTCGCGAATTTTTTTATGTTTTTCTTGAAAACTCGATACATTTTCGCGAAACTTATCTGGTTATCGTATGCAGAAATATGCCACCATACAAAACTGTGTTTTAACACTATTTATACAATCGGCCGGTAATACGTCGTTCAAATAATTTCACTCGGGCTGCGCCCTCGTAAAATTATAACGCCCGACGTATAACCGCCCATCGTGCATAAATAGTGATAAAACACTCTTTTGCTATAAATCATTTTTTAATCATACATGTATGATGACATTTTCTTTCAGAAAAACGTCTACGATGTATACATTAATAAAACTTTATTCTGTTTAAATTTAAATATTGCCTTTTAGTTACAAAAACTGAAAAGGTCCATGTGTTTATTGTTGAAATATGTGTCTATGAATTTTAACTTGAATTCATTTGGAGACTTCAAGTGTCAGAGGTTTTGTTCATACATTTAGTCACATTGCACTGCTGGTTTTCCATATGTCTGATCTGTGCTTTGTTCTATGTTATAGCTAAAATAAAAGAAAAACATAACACCAAACCTTCCGATGATTTAAACGTGCGGAACTATCATGATAATAAAAACGGAAGTTGCGTCAATATTCATAGTTATTGCCAAATAAGGTGTTTTTAATCTCTTGACAGAGAAAGAAATCATTTTCCATAAAAGGCTGACGTACATGTGCATTTAAGACGAAGTATAATTGCAGTATCCTTAATTTGTTCCCAAGAACATCATGAGTTTTGTCAACAGCAACAAATCTTGTTAAGTTGCTGTTCTGTTTTTTTTTGCCAGTCGTCAACAGTTGGTTAGTCTAACAATCTGGCGTAGAATTAGAGGCATAATTTAATTTAGCATAAATCGGAAAGTACAAAAAGTTCTTTTGAAATGTTACTTCACGCAACTGGTTACAGAGAAGCAACTTCGATTATACGAATTTGTACTACACTTAATGAAAAACACAGCCGAATTAAATCTAACTTCTTTAAATCTATTTTCCAGAAATACTTTTAAAATCAGTAGAACGCTTCTGTATTGAGATATCTGTTTGTATATTATCCTTCCTTTGATTTTAAATTGTTCAATACATTGAACTGGCATGATAAATAATGCAATAGCTTTCCTTTACCATGGAGTTAAAACATATTGACCTTAACCAAAGTAAATATCTATGTTACATCTGAAGACATTTAAATAAAGAGTCAAGTCATTTTGAAACTGGGCTAAATATTGCATCACGTAATAAAATTTAAAATTATTTACAATAATATATGGCTCTTCAAAAAATATTATTGAGTAAAAATTAAACACTCCAATATTTGCTCTAGTGGAACATGAGGAACGATATTGAAGTGCATCGGACTGCCTTATTAGCAATTTCATTTCAAGAAGAGCAAAAGACAAACATACAAGACAAAATAATCGTCAACGAAAACATCCAGAAGTACATGCAATATTACACCATGCAAATTAATAAATTATCAGAAAATTGTAATTAGGTAGATATGTACGAGTACGATAAACCTGTTCAGTTGTGAAAAGTAGGCAATGCATTTGTTCGGTTGCAATTACACAGATTGATTATTTTGTTTTCTACATTTAGTGTAGATATAAAATTTCGTACATAACCATTAGCTTAAACAGTAAAGCACATCACATTTTATCTACTTTGCCTTGATTTTCAAAACTTCGAAAATGCAAAATCCTAAGAAATAAAAACAGAAATGAATTCCGTAAGACATACCCATTACTTCCGAGACATAAACAGTACAAATCAATCGATTCTAGTTTAAATGATAAATATCCCTTACATAAATATGTTCCAGTTCCACAAACGCGAAATATTTATATGTTTGGATCGGCCGTCTAAAAACTGAAATGGATAGCCAAAGCGTTAGAACAAGCAGATGAATCCAGTCAAAAAGGGAAAGGGTCCCTAATCTGATATTAACTTGTTCTCTAGAAAGTGAATCTTAATAAACAACAACAACAACAACAAAAAGGACAAGGGTTTCATGGTTTCATTGGTATTGGTTTTCAAAGGAAAATTAATTGCTGAGGAGCTTGCGTTAATCGACTGCATATTTTTAAATCTTAGAAACATATCTATTGCAAGTCTCGATAGCCACTGAGGAACGATAAAATCCACCAAAAAATAAGACATATTACTAAGGAAAATAGTATCATTTTGTCAGTACATCTCATTTTTTTAAATCAAAATGTCAATAGATCGAGCATTGCTACAACTACCATCTAAGTAATTGTCACACAAAATGGCATTGTATTGTCTAGATGCCAAGTACGGCCAGAGGGAAACGACATAGCATAATTAATTTGGGTGCTACATTATTTCATTAGTTTATTCGGAAGAATCTAGCAATGGAAAACGTCTGTTCTAACAATGTTCTTTTCGTTATATCTGTAAATTCAGTGACTTTATTAGTCCTTAGTGTAAGACATTTCAATATTTCAGTGATATTGCAGACATATATGTGGTTAGGATATAAACTCCAAGTGCCTCTACAATGCCCTTTAGTTGTAGATAAGGAAATCCTAACCAAGACAGTTCTCAAACCAAGGAAAGGCTTAATGAACAGACTCAATCAAACCGAGTCTGCAATTTTCACTATTTGCCTTGTTCTCGGTGCTTCCGAGGGATCTATTTTCCAGATTTTAATTAGTATCACAAACTAACTGGCGTGATAGCTTTCGTGTCGTTTATTTAACAACTTACCTATCAATCATCGAAAACATACCCGACTGTATAATTGACGTCATATAACACCAACTTCGTATATAGCAAAATGACATAATGTAAACGGTTGATTTCTTAAATAAAAAAACTGTCTGACACTGCATATGAAAGATTAAGGATTTTAGCATAATATAGTGTTGTAGACAAAATATAAAGACATAATAAGATAAAAAAAATGTATTTGACTGATGTGAGTCATTATGTCACACATTTGTATTGCATTAGGACACTTTGTTCCATAAACGTAAAGGTGTCTTCCATAGCCAATAATATATTTTGCAGTGTGTGTAATTAGTACAAGGTAATTTAAATACAAGGCACGACTTCCTTTGCAATATCAACCTTCAAATGTTCAACTAAACCTAAACATTATTTTTGGTATCACCAACAAATTAGGTTACTGTTAGTGATATGTTTATGCTATTTATTTAACCAGATAACAGTCTCTAGAATATGTGAAATAATTCTACTCAAGACAAGTTTTATCACTTTGTTAAATTGGTTTTTAATATTCATAAACGTTAATTCATTATGCATTATTACAATAAAAGTGTGCAATATTTTGCTCCTTTTTTCAATATTTTACTCAACATATTGTTTGTGACACTTATAAATGACGGAAACAATCATACACTCACATATTATTGCAGATAAAAGAATCACCAAGCATTAAACAATTCATAAATAATGAAAAGGCCAAATACAAACAGCTTAAACATTGTATAAATAATCCATTACTTCAATTTGTTTTGGTTCTACAGTTACATGTACTTGTACTGAGTAGTGTGTGTTCTTTGAACGTGGCTTTCCCTGTAGGATATTTACATTAGGATTCATCTATTTACTGCTTTCCAACATTCGAAGAACCATTTGTCATTTGATTTATCTGATTGTTCCAACTAAAATACTTATCAAGTGGCTCTCAGTGCACACGAGGCCATTACTTAAATGAATTTAATACACATTTAACAGCACTGAAGAGGATTCTTCTGTTTACATTAAATTACATTTTTCATGTACAAAAGAAATTGTTGATATCAATTGATGTTAAATAATGAATAAGTCAGAGCAGGAAAATAGAAATAACCAGGTTATTGACTACCTAACACTACGGATCGGTGCGAACGAAACGCCAAAAAAAAAAACCCCCTGAAAGATAGTCCCATGTGACGTATCGCTTTACACAGACCAATTGCAATTAGCACACTTGCACATTTATAATAGCTGTTTCGCACTTACCTACACATTTTATGAGAACTTGAACGTCATCAAATATTAGAATAATTTGACCACTTCAGCAGTCATGTATGTGTCATAAATGTGAGAACCGGTAGTTTAAACTAATACACTACGTTCATGTAGAACACTTTGACATTACAATGTTGTTTTCATAGTGTAAGGGAGGGGCGGACAGACAAGGTGAATATATTCAGTATGGGTCTGAAAAGAGCAATTAACGAGCAAAACGGCTTTCTCCCTACAGAAACAAAACTTATTTTATTAGTAATAAAATGAGGTATATCATTAGTTCATTTACCCGTTTCTTTTGTTTCGGACAAATATTTGCGGTCACAAATTAGCGGTGGGTAATGCATACTTTGCAGTGCACTCCCTCGTACTTTTGCTTTCACAGCTTTATGTTCAGTATTATCTATTCGCTAAAATACCCACTTTTCAAGAGATGAATAACTTGCACATGATGTAAGCATTAACAGTATCTACAAAATGGCATATTTAAAGTTCGAGGAAGTTTATCGATCTGAATACAAACAGTCTTTATCACATTTATGTTTATATCTTTGGTAAGTGGCTCAATTCCACCTTCAAACAGTTTTCCTTAAATTGCCCCAGTAACATGTTCGCCCCCATGCATTTTTTTCCAATTTGATAAGAAGAAAATGATTTTCGAATTAACTTTCCTATATAAACGATTCACTCTAAAATATAGAATGCTTTACCATTTAGATTTTCTTAAAATGTTATGTGAAAAACAGTCCAAAATTAAGTTAATAAACCGCAGGCAGAGTTTCCTTTTAGCAATTAATAGCTATGGACGGAGGTCATTGTCGAACTTTTAACAGTCAGATAAAAAGAAATTGCATATTTCTTCAATAGCGCAATTCTTGCGATTTAAATATGATTTGTTGTGCTTTCTATATTATGCTTTAGTTAGCAAGTTAACACAAGAAATCAAAAGGTTTTCCAACTATAAAGATTCTAGCTCGGCTGCATCAAATGATCAGAATGTACCAGTTGTAGTTATTGTTTACTATTTCCTTTGATTAATATTTGCTTTTTTAATTATGAAAGATATTTAAGCACGATATGCATGTACGTCTTAAACAGTTATATTAAAACATGAAAAGAAACAAAAAAGAACGTACATGCTTTTGTCCTTTTATTGAAACGTTTACATTGCTTTTTAGACATTAAACATTTTATCATAAGGCAGACATTTATGATACGTATACATCTTAATTGGCGAAAATATATATGAAAAACTTGCACCGCCTAGCATTCGAGAAAGCACGAACACATTTAAATATATAAATATTCCTTTATCAAGCTTTACCCGCTGACAATTTCAAGAGTTCATTAATTCACACTTTTGCAATTGTTTGTTAAATTTTGTGTTTATTGTATAAACGATTTGTCATATAATCCTGGATCATATTTACATTAATAAGCTCGTTAATTCTTGTAATTTAAATTTATTCTATAAACAAGGACTTGAAAGTGTCAAATAATTTTATATTAACCTTAAAAGCTGATATAAATTGGAAGTAAAATTTGACTGTCAAATATTTGTAAAATGTTTTTGCTTTTATCAATATTGTCGAGAGCACACTGAAATAAATATCAACACGATGCATGGATTAGAAACACTTACATTTAATACATTAAAAAACGCAAACCCATAGTTTTTCTTTTTTTCAGAATACATTAACCTTAATATATTTTACCATTTCTGAACGATTATGCAAATTTTCATGAATATCGTCATAAAGATAAAAGGTAAGGGTAGATTTCCCGGAAGCACAGAGTACTCCAAACACAGTCGTAGTGCCATGCATCGGAAAGTAGGCCTACAACAAAAAGAAGCTGTACCGGAAAAATATTGTAGACAGGTTGCTTCGAAAATCCAACAACAAATACATGTATGATATGCAAAATACAGAAAAATAGTGGGGAGGGGAAAGGGATAGATAAAAGGGTCGGGTGTTAGGGGCAAGGAAGAATATTCAACAGGGAAAGCCACGTTTCTGGCGCAGTCTCCTTACACCGTAAATCACAGCAGCGCAGACACGCACGTACATGACACACACACACACACACGCGCGCGCAAACGCACGCACACGCACACACACAACTAACATACACAGATAAACAGGCAAGTAAGTAAAAACAACACTGTGGGGCACCGCCCAAGACAAACACAAACTCACACGCACGCAGGCACGTACGCACTCATAAGCAGGAAACAAACAGTCGACGGCCAAAATTATGATACAATAATTTTTTAGTGATATGAAGATTTCTATCATTAAAGTCCTTTAACTTTGAGCAAAACGAATATGTTGCGAAACATAGACATAGTATAATGTTGCTCGTGGGACATCTCCATCAAAGATGTTGACAATTTCTAAATTGAAATCGTCTCTTTTATCATATATTTTGTTTCTAGATTACTATTCACAATTGTTAAATTTAAGTCCAAAAAGGACGCTTCTTAATCTGAGGTATTAGCCTTGTTAAGCTGGACAAATGTGTTTCACCATTTCTGAAAAAATATATTTTTATTAAAAGTTACGCCAAACTTTACGCATTATCAAAATAATAAGACAACATGAAAACGTGTTTTACTAAGCATTTATGCCAGAATACATTTCTGAACAAAGACAAATTTATTAAAATCCTTATTAGGACAAAGACATTTTGGAGTATAAATCAAAACTTCAGCTTTTTAAATCATTGCAAGCTACCTTGATTTGTTCCTATCACCTATAAAAATCACTAAATTTCACAATCTGCATTAAGAAAGCATTGAATTTCATGAAATGTTCATAATGTAAGTTTTTGATTAAATTCGACGGAAAATAAAGTTTTCTGACTTTTGAATACCTCGTTTGCAGAAAATGACAAACTAGTAGATCATTTTATTGATTTTTTTCTATGCCTTCAATATCCCAATGGCAACTTAAAAAATACAGAAAGTGAATTGAAAGGATGAAGTCTTCAACAAAATTGTTAAACTGGAATTTTACCGTAGTATTGAGCTAATTATCCCATTTAAATTGAGTCACTCTTGGATTACACAAACGTGTTGTTTGCGTATGCCAAAAAGAAATCTCATACCTCCGTTCGATATGATGTCTTTCAAATGATAATTTAAAATATAATTTGAATATATTTAAAGAACGGTTATTTATGATATAGTATTGAATTTTTGGACTGAAAATCTGACCAGCTTTTGAGGAATCTGATAACAAAATGTGTACTGAGTCTATTTTGTAAGAGGCTGATTTCGATCCAAAGTTGTCATAACTTTGGTATCACCCGCTAGTACTGAATATATCGTATCTTACATTTGATGTTAGGATTTATAATTCTCCATTTTCAGTTTAAGGAAATGTATAAATAGCGTTTGTTTAAATATACATGTATACACTTGCATCCATGCTGAAGGCAGCTTTACATATTTTAGCTAAGGCAAGAAATTAAAGATGAATATCACCTAGAAAATTGACTAAGTTTAACTGGAAAAGAATCCAATGATGTAATAAAACTGATTAAGTAAGTTGCCACAGAAGTAACCTATGAGTCGGAAGAATGGTGGATTATAACTGAAATTGGAATTTTGTCTGCTTAAATTACCCTTGAGCGTCTATTAACTTTGAGGTGTTAAAGTGTCTCTAGATGTTTATTTCAGAAACGGCTTTTTAAATACACGAAATATAAAATAAAATTCATTCATAATTCAATGGAAACATCAAAGTATACTTGGCGGCTTACACAAGTGACCGGTTTATTAGGTTAAAACTTGTTTTGATTTATATTCTGCTTTTAAATTATAAATAAAGCCTTGTACCAACTTAAGATTTTTTTCACATAATAGTACAAAACGTAGTTTTAATGTCCGGACAGTTTATAGAGTCGGCTGCGAACTTGACATTACTGCTTTCAAAAAACAATTGCTTGTAATCAAATACAGACTATTAGTAATAAACATAGGCATATGTTGTGAGTATGTGTGAAGGGGTAGGGAGGGTGTGGCGCCATAGGATCTACTTGTCTGTCGATGTGAAACTAAATGCAATGAAACAAACAATTTAATACTGCGGAGCTCCCAATTATTTTTGAAATATGGCTCTTCTGGAGAGTTTAAATAAAATGAAAACTATTAACTGGAACAAATATGGGTTTTTAAGGAGGCGCTCGTGCTTATGACGTTTTACATATTGACACAGAAAAGAGAACTTTACTAACTATAATTGAACATGCTATCGTAAATCTATTGTACTAAACCACGTTGAATATATGAATATAAAACTCTAGACCATTTTATTAGTTTCTTGAAAATATGAAAAAATCTGCTAATTGTCTTTGAATTACAACTTCCTAGTAATAAAAATACACGTAATTTATCAGATAATATCAACATGTTGACAGATTTTGACTGAAGTGTTTTTTTTTTCTTAGATAAATCTACTTGTATTTTAAAGCTGTTTTATCTAAATAGTTCAAAAGAATGGCATAGTCTTTTTACAATAAATGCAAAAACTGAAAATTTTATAAAAAGCACATGTATACCATGCAAATTCAAATATTCCCCTTTCTTCCAAAACGAACATTCTTGTAGCCCTTGAACGAAGTATGAAATATTATTATCGGATTTCAAGTAAAATGCGCTGCAGCAGTTTAATTCGCGATTAAGAGTATTTCTTCAGAAATATATAAATATAAATATATATCTCTTTGTGTCATTTCTATACTGTATGATTATAAATATTGCGAGATGAACATGTTTTAACGACAACTTGCATTCAGTAGCCACTTGCCTTGAGCAGCCAGACTGCTAAATTTACAAATTAGATTTTAGTTTAAATTTCAAATTTTCTTGAGCAGTCACTTGACTTGAGGAGCAAAAGTACGTCTCTGCCTTTGTTGGCTGCTTAATTTACATGGTTATATTAGTACTTTGTTTTGTTTTAATAGTGTCGCTAACAGTCTGGTTAAAGACACCCCAGGAACGCCGATGGTTTCCATAGCGTCTTCCGTTATTGTAATTATATACAATCTCATGACTTTGAATGATTCAGCTGGCTTCTTTAAAAAAACATTACTAAAGTAATAGAGCTAAACAATCTTTTGACTTCTGTCCTATTCATTGAGCACTGTTACATGTAAGACATGCCTTTCACACCATGCGATTCTTTAAACGAGACATAGGGTAAATACTACTTAAACTACAAACAAGGTATATCTTTCATTGACACCGTCTACTGAAGCAACTTCTGCAATATGTAGAGAGACTCCTCTTTAGTTATCCTTCAAAATTATGAAACTTGAGAATATATTGATATTTTTGTATAGGGAGATAATAAATTAACAGATAAAAAGTCATTGACAGGGTTTAATCTTGAATAGAATCTTTTGAAATGCAATTTCACGAAATGTAATTCTGCAAACACTACCCGCATTTTACCAACAATTTCAAATGAACCCATGCAGTACATGACGTTTTCTTAGTAACAACATCATTCCAATAGTGTTTCCTTCTTCCGTTCGATGCAGTTCTATAACATTTACTTGTTTTATATCCAATATTTATTTTCAGGAAATTGTCACTAATGACTACAGTAATTATTGAAGTCAGAAAAGGCTAATTTCGCGTGCGTTTTCAGCGATATGAAAAATAACAATCTTTTTCTTGTTCTGCATATCAGACGGATTTCCAATTACAGACAGACATTTCATTCAACTGACAGGGCCATTGTAGTTTTGAATGGAAGTAAATAAGAAAGAGAAATTGTATGAAATTAAAAATCAGAAAGTCATAAGTAAACATCAAATGGTACAGAACATGCCGTTATGCCATAGTTATAACAAAGCCTAGAAATCTTGATGTATGGCAAGCGGACCTAGACAACGATATGTAATTAATAAAGTTAAAATCTGCATGTTTATTGATACATGAACATGTAATTTACTTACTAGCTTGATGTATTTTCTGTTTCTCATTGTTCCAATAATTAGCTAACTAGTGAGTTTCTTTATTTTCATTCTGTCACTGAAATCTCGTACTTATCGTTTGTTTAATATCGTAATATCTAAGTAGTTAATATCGATTTCATTACTAGGATAGATGTCTTATTAAGTTGTCAATTGTAAATTGAATGCGTGTTTTTCAGGATGCATAGTCTTTTGCGATGTAACCTCAAAAAAGGGAAGAAATGAACAATAATCTTATATAAGTAACTTGATAATATAGCGAGGTTTCAAACTACATATAGAATATATCTATTGCTCATCCAATACACCAAATAAATCGTCACTTAAGTTGAATGTTTCCCCCCTCTACCAAGAGAAAACCGATCTTTGAAGGTATCATGGTTATTGTTCGTTTCAGATTATTTTTGATGTATTCGATTGTGGTATTGTGTTTTGTTAGCGTCAAGATTGCGCAATGCTTCATTTTGTTGAACATTTTATTGTTTCACTGTTATAAGAGTTTATCTAGGTTTCTATAATTGTTCATGTGCCATTTGACTCGTTTCATACCATGTGCGTTGCATGCACCGATACTTAATGTTAGCGTGCAAATAAAATGTCCGTTGATCGAAGGCTAAAACATTTTTAATAGACAGGATTGCAATCTATTTTTCTTAATATATTTACTGATCTGATTATTTCATTACTTGCCTAATATAGAACACATGTTTTATTTATTCTGATTCTGTTACAATCACACTACAATACTCGATATTATGTAACAGTTTAACCATTGTTTCAAGTAGATAAGAATAGTTTGTCAATGAAGATATTTCCTTCGGTGAAATGGTTGTCTCAAATATGTATAATGGTTGACTGAACTTACAGTTTTCTGCGTCTATTGTATTTTTTCAGTCTGTTAGGGCTAATATTGATAGTTTGTTATTAAATCAAAGAACTTATCGCTTTTCACAGTCTTCTTAAAGGATGTGATACACGGTGTGCTTAAGTCTGTAGAGCCCTCTCCTTGAACTTTAAAACAACCAAAGTAATCCATAAATAAATCAAGAAATAACTATGTGCCAATTTCCGGAAATGAAAGTTACAATTTTTGCTGTATAAAATCGAGTGTAATCTAACACTCGCCAATAAAAGCAGAAGAAAATCGTTTGGAAAAGTAAACTATTGAATCAAATGTACGATGTTTCAAGCATGTATTAATAACTGATATATAATAAATACCAATTTCATGTCATTATATTTGTTATTTTAACAATATATAATGATTGCATATTCTTTAATAACGCTAGCGAACACATTGATTAAGGACGAATATTTGAATTAATATATTTATTTGAATGGCACAATGTTACAATATGTGTTTGAAATGTTAGGGCTAGAAAAATGTTGGCTTTTGCTGCAACAAAATATTAAATCTGCCTCAAAGCTAGCTTTATTTTATGTACCAAGGCATCATATCAGTAAATACATGTTTCCCGTATCAGTCGAAGTGCACGCAAAATCTTGATAAACAAAGCCATTAAAAAATAACTGTGGCTAAAATCTTGTATAATTTTAACTATCCCTCAAGTAATGAACCGTCGCTGAACGGATTGATTTGAAAGCAATAACGTCTCCTAAAGATACACTGTTTCTATGAATCCTCTATTAACCTTTAGCCTGCTAGCGGCAAGTTATTCTGCCTTTGCAACCAGTGCAGACCACGATCAGCCTGCACATCAGTGCAGTCTGATCATGGTCTGCACTGTTCGCTATTCAATCAGTAAATGTTCAGTGAACACCTCTAGTAATAATAAATGGTATTGCCCAAATTGAATGAAGGACCAGTCCATTTTAGAAATTTAGCAGGCTAAGGGTTAAGCAACCATAATCAATATATAAAATTGCAGAACGCTTTGACAGTACCAAATGCTATTTTCTGCTTGAAAATGAGTTAGGTACTCGGGTTTCAAAATCTATCTTAGATATTGATAAACTGAAATTAGAATAAAATACCGTTCATGTTTTAGTCGCTTAGATAATGAAGTACATTGATATATATCTTTTGCCATATTTTAACAGCTTGGCTCACCCCATCCCGGGCGTTAAATTGAATATTCGTTTTATTTGAGGTCTCTCAAACAAACATTTTTGACTGACCTTGATTTTATATAAACATCCGTTATTTTTTTTGTAAGAGACAATTTTCTAACTTTGTATGTTATGAATTCATTTTAAACAGTAACTTATTGTAGCTATGGCGTTATCACTCTTAGAAATTGGTCGTAGTGTGCATCTTATTACTTACGCAACTGTTCATACAATGATTGTTAGTGATTAAGGTTATTAACTTCCAGCTGTTTCTTGTTAAGATACTGGCTATTATAAACATGAGAAATGTAGATGTATTGTTTTGTATATTATGTATTGGGGATATAAGACAATTTGGTTATTGTTCATTAGTGAACACTGAAGTAAATAACTCTCCCCATAGACAAAGTATAATATGTTATACAGATGTTACACTTTAAATTATTGGTATACTAGAGCGTTATTGATAAAGGAAAATATCAAAATAATTCTTCACTATTAAGAAACTTTGAAATAGGATGAACTTTGTTAAAACATAAAGATAACTTTTATGTTCCTCATGAACACTTTATCCTAAATCAAAACTACACCTCTCGTGATAATATTGCTTCTTGTGTTCACACGGTAAAAGATATTTCTATCTTACACGGGAACACACAGATATCCACTACTT
Organism: Mercenaria mercenaria; assembly: GCF_021730395.1. NCBI lineage: Eukaryota > Metazoa > Mollusca > Bivalvia > Venerida > Veneridae > Mercenaria > Mercenaria mercenaria. The sequence continues at coordinate 39,446,151 of NC_069377.1, read as the reverse complement.
AGTTCTTTCCGGTGGTAAATAATGGGTTTTCATTACGTTTTGACACTCTAAAAGATAATGAAATATGGCCTTTTATAAACTACACACCTTATGATGAAACTTGCTTAAAATTAGCAAATCTGCAAACCTCCCCCTGTGGCATTCCTTTTATCTTGCATTGAGTCGTTTGATATGAAATAACCGCTAATTGCTCTAACAGTAATCAAACAATTACTACCATTTACGGGATACCTTACGAGACGTTATTATTTTATGGTATTGTCAACAAGCCTAATAGGAAACTATAAAAAATTCCAAACGAGGAATAACTGAAGAAGCAACTGTACTGAAATCGAACATGCACTTTATAATGATTTGTACAAAGAACATCATTAAGATAGTATACATATGCAAATGTTTTCACGTCTGAAAGTGTAAACTACATAAAGAACATAACGTCGTTGAGGATAAACAATACATGCGTTTAAAAACTTCAGTAGCAGACCTTTATAAAGAAAATAGTTGAAAAGTTCTCTTTTCAGCTTGTCTCGCCCATAAGACTTAGCACATCATTTTCCGAAGTGTTACTATGAGGCACATGTATCATTGATCTCTATAAAGGTTCAGTCTACCTTTTCAACTAGATAGACTCAGAATTACTGGTATTGAAATTTCAGAGCACTTCGTGTTATACAATGTTAAAGCTGCTTTAAACTCGTGTTTATTTCTCTCTATCCCTACGAATTGGTTTCAAGCATTTTTGTAGTTATTTATATTCATTTAAAAGCATAAAACTATTAAGACAGGCCAGTGTTAATAATATTATAAACCACAAGCTTAAGTGACAAAATAATAGTTCGTTTTAAGGCTTCAGGAGGAAAGCACATAGAGCCTAACACTTGAGTAGACACCGCACCATTATATTTGAAAGTCTAGCGGATCAATCACCAAACAGTATTTGATTACAATAAGTAATTCATAAACTTCTCCATAGTAACACGGTAGGTACAAGGTCAGGAGATCTGTGGAAAGATTTTATGAAATCCTTCCGTATTTCGTGATAGATGTAACCCTGTAGTAACAATTATTTCGTAATTTAAATTATTCAATAATTAAAATCCACTAACTTGGGACAAGCTCTAGCACACTAATAAGTTGTGATATAGATACGGTATGATTTTGTAGAAAACATTTCCAATTCCTTTGATGAAAATGCATTCAACAAGTAAAACAAAGAGAGTTCAAATTCACTAAAATGTTATTTTCAATGTTGTTAAAACCCCTGCCTTATTTAAAGGCTAAACCACAATTTGATAGTACATAGTAGCCAAATTAGCTTTAATTGCCATTGTTATTGGTGCTTCCGCAGATTGCTCAGCCATCTTCAGTAGCAATTTTAACAATAACGGAATACGTACACAACACCAGTAAGTTTTTGCAAAAATTGGTCCCAGTTTAATAAAGAGTATAAAGATAGTACTCTAGGGGTTGTCATGATTAATTCATTCCGAAACTTTGAAAGTGAAAAACGGTTTACTTTTATTTACACTGTCCAGTGACTTTGGGACATGGTGAGGGTAAAAGTGAAGTTGGGGGCGCATCATAAACCGGTTTAAGCTCCCCAGTGGTGTTTTTGCCACTGACCGTTCCAAAGCGGTGCCCACTGTATTCCTTTATTTGTTTATTTTGTCCTCGTGTGTTTGCTTTGTATGTGAGTGAATGGGGACGCATTTGTTATAATTTCAATATTTGATAGTAATAGCACCGCATTTTAACAGTGTATATTTCATAGTTGCATGTTCTTGTCTTTTTTATATCGGACTATCCCTGTATTCCTATTTTTGTATGCCTAATTTCTGTAAACCTGTAAACCCTAGAGAATATGATTGCAATTAATTACCACATATCATATGTTGAGACTGCCTACTAAGTAATAAAATAACAGATAACAATCAATTAAATAAGGCTCGTCTGATATTTGATATCATCCATGGACATATTTCTTTGTCCGATATTGTGTACGAATCAATGAGTCTCTTAATAATGGGTCTATGTGCTGGTATTTAATATGGCCATTGTTATGAATATGTGAAATTTGGCCGTTTTAATTCTTTGTTTAGTTATGAAAACATTGTTTTATTATTGATGCATAAGCATATTTTTTCTCTGAATACATTTGTCTCTGAATACATTTGTCTCGGGCAGAAACCATATACATTTGTATGTATTATAAGCTTACATAAACCAAATGCACGTCAATAAAGCATATGTGGAAAATTTGAAACAGGGAACCATTTTTCTCCAAGCATGTCTTCTTTATAACATACGGAGACAAACATTCTTTTCAAACCTACCGTGCCCTACCATATGGCTTAGCCTTAATACAAGGCCATGCTCTTGCACGTCTAATCATACATCGTCGCATCACGACGTTTCACGACATTATCGTTCATTATAATACCTGAATTGTCGGATCTGGGGGCCTTAGGATGACTGTGGTCAATTTTGTTTATCTTATTCACTTAGAACACCACATAATATGTTACCTAATAAATAAACACACACATACTTCTATTTTAGACCAATGCCAATCAACTTTAAACTAACAAGGATATTAAAGAGTTAAGTATATTTCCGTAATCTACGTCTTTAGCGCAAGTCCTTTAACGGTTAATGGTTATAAGGAACACAAGCTTCAAGGCTTAAAGTTATGGCATATTAGATATTGACCTGACATAAAACCGGACGGACGAGCAGTTTGACTTTTCTACCTTAACTACTGACACATGGACATAAAAACAATAAAAACAATTATTTTCTCGTCTTTGACGAGTGGTGGGAAAGAAAAAAATATTGCAAACATTCAGCCAGAGTATTGTAAGAAAAACATTTGACATTAATGTAAAACCGGGTCAGTGTAATATTTTGACATACTATTTTGATGAAAAGAGAGATCAAAAGATTTTGCATTTTAAATTTTGAAACCAAAAAAGTATCCTTGTCATTATCGACTATGATTGAGATAGATGAATTTCTGGTGACTAAATGTTCCTTACTTTTATGATCTCGCAAGTCTAGCAATGTAAAAATTGGGGTCGAGGAAAACGGTTGAAGTTTTACATATGGAAAAGTGAATCCATAACGATGATATTGTTTAGTTTACGTAACTTTTTATGTAACAAATGTCTTACGTAAATTGTCTTTTAATCATGTTCAGCAAAACTGCTTCAAGAGGTTGTGGTATATCATAGTAGACAATGACCGAATATAAAACCGGAGAGACAAACGATTTAACAGTAACTGATATACCGACATGAAAATAATCATTCTTCCGTTTTCGACGAGTGAAAAAAAAATCAACAAAGATGTAGGACATTCAGTGAGTAGATTATTTTTTTTTTGTTTAATATAATTCTCTTTCTCTTCGATGCTAGGGTACTTGAGATATTTTGCACGTTTTAATATCTCTCGTCAACAGGTACGATATATTCCAGTTTGCTGCTTGCGTTTAATGCATTCAAAAGATCTTCTTTTTTAAGCGAATTTGATTAACACTCTAAACAGAAGTTTGCAAGTCCCGTGTGGTGGACGTTATATGTCCCATGATACAAAGCAGAGTCGGTCAATGTTATTACAATGTCTTTTCCTGTCCCGAGCAGATTCAAACCAATAGCTAATCTGCTATTTAATCGAACATATTGGCCACATTGGTAAAACTTTTCAATTTAAATTTTCGCCTTATCTGATGATATATTGTTATAAAGCTTTCAGCATATCATTTCTGTACGAACATTGTGTAAGATGTATTTTTGATTTTGCTTAAATTGACATTCTTACAGATATTATAAAATATTTGAAAAGGTCTTACTAATGTACCACCGTCGGAGATCTTTCAAATGATATACCGGTACTATTTTTTTCTTTATCCTGCAAAATAAAGCCGAAATCTGCTATTTTTCGCTTCTATTGCATTGTTTGTATCTTAAAGATCTCATAAATTCGATAATTTGGTAATGCACATTGGTAACAAAAATACTTATGCTTAATATAAGTTTCGAAGTACATTGAGATACATATGCTAAGTAGTGTTTAGGTTCTTGCAGTCCTTACATTATCTCAATGTTTCAGTTTCGTCAAATATTTTTCATTCTAAAATGTTAAAATGTGTGGCAAATAAAATACCAAAAGGGAGAAATATAATTATTCAATCAATTATAAAACTTAAAATAAAATTTTCTGTATCATTTTTTCTATGGTGCCTCAAGTAAACGGATTTAATAAGACAGAATTGTAACTCCCAACATTGAAAAATTAAGGTCGAGTCCTGCGAGACTGGTTTGAATTTTGCTCACTTCATTCAAAAATAACCTTGGGGCAGAAGTAAAACCTACCTACATTTCTTCCACAATATGTAACCTAAAGAATGAAGGCAAAATGGAGAACTTTTACCGCATGTAACTCAGTATTTTTAAAGATGTCTAACTCTACCCCTTCTGTTTTAGAGGTAAATTCACTTTGAACAGCAAGAAATCGCTTATTAAATGATTTTTTCTACTTTAAAATTTGTACAATAAATCAATTATTTTTAATAAGTCTTGAAAGAAGTAAAAACCTACTAGAAAAAAAAAAATAAGGGAAAAAAATTGGTCCCAGTGGGGCTTGAACCTACGTCCCCCTGAAAATTGCAGTCAAGGTAGGTTTATTGCAGGAATTGAATACTCTTCAATAAGGAGGTACTCTATTATGGGCCTAATACCTTAAGAAATAATATATCCCAAACAGTGATTTTTTTATTGAATAAAGTCGTTGTTTGGAGTTTAGATGCGGAAGAATTATATCACGAGGACACGTTATGAAGGATTAATTATGTACGTCCTTGGCGGTATCCATCAAATATTTGCCTGATTTCTGTTTTTTTTTCCAGCGCGCCGCTATGCCGACTAACGCTATGATGCAATGATTGTGACGTCAGAAAAAATGAATTGCTGAATGATAACACACAGTTTTTTATCCTTTTTTGTTTAATAAGAAAACAAATCGGCCCGTGTTAGAATACAAAACTATCAGGATATCTTAGGTAGAACAAAGGGATTACGATTAAACATTAATCAAATTGCTTAAGTTCAATATAACGATTTACAGAAACTGCGATGTACGGAAGTAGCAAGCTATGGTGTTTGGTATTTCGTTTTAACAAATTTGCACTTTAGGTGTGTCAAAAGTAAAAATACGTCATTTATGTATAAATGTTTAATCCACTTAATCCAAAACAGATTTTTTTTCGCAAATTCCGGCTTTATTTTGCAGGATAAAGAAAAAAATAGTACGTCATTTGAAAGATCTCCGAGGGTGGTACATGTAGTAGGACCTTTTCAATTTTTTATATCTGTAAGAATGTCAATTTAAGCAAAATCAAAATCGAAAAATACATTTTACACAATGTTCGTACAGAAATGATATGCTGAAAGCTTTATAACAATATATCATCAGATAAGGCGAAAATTTAAATTGAAAAGTTTTTTTCTAATGTGGCCAATATGTTTAATGGAAATACCCCCATTAAAATCGTTTTTCGATGATAAATTTAAAATCAAACAACATTTTGACCTCCGTGGCCGAGTGGTTAAGGTCGCTGACTTCCAATAACTTGCCCCTCATCGATATAGGTTCAAGCCTCACTCGGGGCGTTGAATTCTTCATCTGAGGAAGCCATCCAGCTTGCTTGCGGAAGGTCGGTGCCCGCTCGTGATGAAATAATGCACCTGGGGTCTTCCTCTATCATCAAAAGTTGAAAGCCGCCATATGACTCATAATTATGTCGGTGCGACGTTAACCTCCCCCCCCCGCAAAAAAAAAACCTAGACAATTTGACAATATGAAAAGTTTCTGTTACCACACTAGGAGTTCTTAAAAATGATGTAGGATTACATTTAAAGGAAAGTCGGTGAAAAGGAAGATCATCAGAATACACTTTTTACAATTTTGTAATTGAAACTTGATCAATTATACCACACTATCAATATTTGCCCGTGCTTAGCTTTAGTGTAATAATGTATTTGTTGGCCCAATGTATCTGCATAATAGAATTCCGCTGAAGCCGGTGCTAGGGGGATCTTTTTACAATTTTTGGTATAATTCTTTACACTGTTATTAAGATTGCACTACTAAACTTTATTTAAAAAAAAATATTTTATTCCTCTTAATATGAACCCTTATGCATTGTGTTTTTGTGAGAACGTTCAAGGAAGTTATTTTTTGTTGCAAGGTAATAAAATGATTAGTGAGTTCTACGTTTAAGAGTCTTCCCAGCAATTCGCACACCCAGTTTCTCTTCCTTTACAGCATTAAATGCTTTGTACTTGTACTAGAATTAACAAAGCTTTACTAGCTATCTACTTCAGAACATAAATGTGAAATTTTAATTGTGTCGTATTATGTCCCATGCATTTGAGTGTGGTATAAGAATAATTAAATTAAATAAGCATGCCCATTGGGTTTACAGACCTAACTCATGCCTACCGATAGAACACGGTATTGACTTCTAATACTCGACATAAAAGATACGTGACAAATATCTTTTCAGCGGCTTTAAAGATTTGCTTATTAGACACTACTGGAATCATTTAGTTTCTGTTAGATAAGGCAGTCTTCAGTCCGTAAATAAATGTATGAACATGCTGTCACAAATCATTCTAATCTAATTGCTAAGGTTTAGCATTTGCCATAAATAAAACATCTTAAAGACAATGATGACAAGTGCTGCATATGTTATATACAAGACAGCCAAGTAAACGCGGTTATAAATCGAACATATGTTAGTACATACGTACTTGTTTAAGCGCATGCGTTGTTGTTCAATGTTTTCTTCTCTGTTGATGCTGCATTGTGGAGGGCCCAACATTTCTGACTGGAGAACCGCAACTGAATCACATAGCGGCGGCAGTTTGGAAACAAGTCAAGTTCAGTCTACCTATCATGCGCGAAGCAATTATAACACATTGCCATATTATATATGAATAGTATACCACGTAGTTGGGCATGATATATCAATACACAGACATAATCAAATTTCTGAACATCGGCAAAAAGTATACCAATCCCTGTACGTCGTTTAAAATGATGCTTCAATTTTTAAACCTGTTTATCATCGTAAATATAACATAAAATACGAGATAAGAACAGTTTCGGAAATTACTGCAATCATTTTCATTTTACTAATTAGATAGGGAATAAATGTGTTTCTTAATGGGTATACAATGAGAATAATCTGCCAAAGCAAACAGAGAAAGTAAACAAACCAAGTCACATCAGAGTAATCTAAGAGACAAAAGTTACTATCTACAGAAAATTGACTGGTTTTAATTGACTCCTGTATATAGAGAACATAGTTGTTACAGACGGTAAAATGAACAATGGTCATGTTGAAAATATGTTACACTAGGTATATTACAGATAGCCAGTTCATTAATGTTTAATCGAGACTTACAAATATACGTTTCATTACAACGATAATCATCATATCTATCGATTTCTTGAATTTTAGTTTTTGTTCACGTTTTTTTTCATAGCTACAGTCCACGTGCACGTGCAAATATTGAAGAATCACTTTCATACCTATCGATTTTTGTAAATTGTACGGCGTTTATCGACCTACGCACCTCGTCCGTGTCAACATATTTCCTTAAACATCTTCTCTCCAACTATTACTCTGAATCACACCAGACTTGATCACAAGCCGCCTTGCATGGACCTCTATTCAGTTTATTTAAATGTTTCAGTTTGATTCCTTTAAGGAACCACGAAAGCTAAAAGAGGAAATAGTCGTTTCTTGACTTCTACATCCGCACTACATTTGGTTGGTTTGTTGCATCAATGTATAGTCATCTTTTAAATTTGTTCAGACGGTTCAGCTTGGACACTTTATGGCCACAAAAGCAAAAACTGTGTCTGTGCAATCTCAGAGGACATCAAAGCAATACCCTGGGCCTCATTTTACGGTCGCTAAACAAATGGATCAAATACGAATAGCGGCATTCCAGGAACACAGCCTCTACAGTCCGAAATAATACAGCAATGTATGGAAAGATGTGTAGGCAACAGACATTTACATACCGGTATGCTATATAGACGGAGTCAAATGGAAAATAAAAAACGCAATGATACAAAAATACATGAGGGAACACACTGCAGCATCACCAATGAACAGTCAGTTACAAAGCAGTACCAGAAGTGGAACGAGTTATTTGCGCATAAACCTTAGCTCTTGATCACCACAATGATCTTAAGTTGCAGGACTTTGTACGATAGGAAGAATATAAACAGACATTTTACAGTCACATCCTTAAACAATTTAGTAAGAAACCGTAACTTAGAAAATGGTTATCATAAACATTTTTAGCATTACGTTATTACAGAAGAACAATTGTATCAGTTTTTTCTTCTCAAAATTTCGTTTTACCTTAAATGTATGTTGAAATCTACACGAGTCATAAAGTTGAAAAAATCACATCAAATTGCTTTTCACCGTCATGTTACCCTATAGATTATTACACAACACCCACTTGTAAACACGCATTACTTATAATTATTGAGTTTAAGAGAAAATATCCGAAATTATTTGAAAATGTTTCCCCCTTGTATTTGTAGCCGCTTATAAATTGTCTTTGAATAGAAAAATATTTTCCAACTACTAAAAGAACAAATCCAACGTTCTTTACTACCTCGAGTGTTGTATATGAAACACAGTCAGTTTTTTTCTAATCTATAGAATTATGTTTATGCAGATCGATTTTTTTTGTATTCTAAAGATCTTACTGCAATTGTATTAATGCTTCCTATCTGCATCTACAATTTTCGTCGATTCAAATTATACACCAGATACAGCAGATAGGGCCTAGTGATAAGAACACGAGATCATGACTTGTTGTTCAGAGCTAAAGTTTTAGTGTTAGCAAACGGCACTGATAATGTTCAAGATTGTTTTTCCAAATTTCAGTTTTATTTTTTTAGTCTAGTTTATTAGCGCTTTTGGATCATCGTTCGTTAATACAGGTCTAGTTTATTATGCTTTATTGTTTTGACTAGGAATGTTGCTAATACATTGCCTCTGGTTTATAAACGTATGCATTATTTAATAGAAATATCTGCAAATGTTCCCTTAATTGCTTTGCAACAATCTATAAATTTACGACAGTTGAGAGAAACGACACATTTTAAATATCATTCAGATGAATAATTGATTTGTTAATGTTTACGTCTTCAGGACCCCAGTGCATTGTTTCTAACATTTGTTTGATTTCAATGCAAACTTTTAAAGAAATATTCTCATCCTAATATACAAACAAATGTATCATCAAAATGGTGGCAAATACTTCAGCAATAGATTTTGTAATTTAAAAGATCTTATAAAATCATTTGATTAATTTTATCAGTAAATTGAATATCTTATATGACCGTATATGAACTAACACCTAGTTTACAATTCCGCCTGCTTTCAATGACGGCATTGAATTAAATGCATTCTTGCTTAAATGCATTCTTTTCACTGGATTCTGGATTCGCTTGAAAAATCGTGTGCAATCAAGGCAATTCATGTGCTGTTAATACACGATTTTTATTTTTGACATGCTTTGCCAGGGACGTATAAAGGTATCAAAGGTGTAACTTTTGCCATTGTTTCTATAGAATCAAGTTAATAATTTTGCTTAGTATCAGTCGGTATGTTTTATCTAATTTCTCGCGGAATTCATATAAATCTTGAAAGCTCGTCACTACGTTCATACTCATTCGTACTCTTCATGTGCTCGTACTCTTAAAATTATGTTTCTATTTACCACATCTTTAAGTAATATGCAAAATTATGGGTAATGTCGTGTTTAAAAAAACGAGAAATAAAAAAAAAAAAATAAATGCCTTATATACATGCTTTTGGTAGTGTTGTTGATTTGCGGGCATTTAAATATTCTATAATTGTATTCGATGGAGGGGTTGGGGCAGAGCAGACTCCGTTTTCAAGTGGTTAAATTTCTAATTACATGCACCTTGCAGCTGTGTATAATTATTTCGTGTGAGGAAACCACCCATCAGATTTAGGAAGGTCAGTGCTCCAAGAAAGTTCTCCACCCATGTTAGAAATAATGTGCGAATGTGCACATTGTTTCTCCCTCCATCGTAACTCCTGGAAAGTCGCCATTGACCAACATTGTGTCATTTTGTAAAACCGAAGCACCTATATTAGAAAAGAATAACTATATGTATTAATTAGAACACCATGAATGCTTCACACGTTTACGCTGCTCTTTTACATCTTCAAGAAAAAATATCATTTATATATTCGTAATAGGTATCACAACGGTAGGAGTCCCTTATGCTGATGGCATAACTGTACTTAAGTGTTTTATAGATATAACCCAGAATTTATCTTGAAACGAATGTGTGAGCGCTGCAAGCCAGTCACAAGGCTCAGTAGATTTAAGCTACTGACAATCCTGGGTTGTATTTAACCATGTATAAAGATGTTTTTCGATAAATGTGTACAATTACCCTTTTTAACGTTTAACGTTTAAGGATTAAAAAGAGAATGATAGAAATAGTAAAATCAAAGTGGTTCTAATTTGGTTTGCAAGTAAAATTTCTGGGCCGTAGTTTTAACCATTAGGCTAAAAAGGCAAATCATTTATCAGCGTCTAAATATGGTTATACAACATTAATGGTAATTTAATCCTATTCCAGTAAAAGTAATATATATTATTGATTTGACAATGACATTTTGAAATGAATCTAATCAATGTCGGTTACGGTAACTATAAAATATATGACAGGGCCACTAAAATATTCATAACTAGACTGAAACTATTCATTTTCATCGCTCCTCATTTTTATATGTCCATTTTAATGGGATATTTTTTTATATCAAGTGACTAAATGATCTGATTTATTAAATACGGAAAGAAATATTACTCGTTTAGCTTATCATTTGCTCGTATTTATGTATAAGGTGCGTTTCAATATTTTTGAACAAAGGCATTTATTTCAGAAGTCTATGCTACACTTTAGACTATATTCGGCCTAACTGCATAAGATTACAATAAAGTTTGGTAATTAGTATTCAGTGATGCAGAGAACAAAGTTTAACTGACAAGGTTTGACACATAAATACCAGTTTCATGTTTATTTATTAAATTGTATAAATCACATATTTATACAAAATGATAATTTCACAAACTTACTCATTACTGTTTTGTCATCAAGCATCAAAAATGTTCTTTATTACATAACATGTTAAGAGCAGTCGTGGGAAAACACTATGCATTACCATCTTATTTAAACCACAAAATGTGCTCTATATTTGAGGACGACCAGTTTCGACAAATTTACACATTTATTATGCATGAGATATATGCAAGACCATCATAAATCTTCCGAAAATGTCTAATACTGGCATAATATTTTATTATTTTACTGCCTAATCAAATTTCAGAAGTTATAAAGTACCTATATATGTTGTAGTTATATTGCTTTAGTCCCTATTTCAACTACCACTAGAATGAATGGAAGCGTGTCTTCGGAACGACGCAGCCTGGGAGCGAAGCCATGACGGGGCGCTCTACCACTAGGCTATCAAGGCGGTTGTTATTTTCATTGTCTGAAGCTGATCTATTGGTATATTATTTATTGCTTGAAAACGCTAGGACAATCGAAATATAACAAGGAGTCAACTCTTTAATATATTCAAAAACCATTAATGCTACAGGATTATAACATCTGCTTTTAAACATTATTCAGTTCAATTATAAAATTAATTTGGAAGATTGTGTATGACAGATTTTCGAAATACATGTATAATATTTACAGCTCTTTTCTGCAATATTTATTCAATTGTTCATATTTTTCTTTTGCAGTTACTCCAAATAATTTTCCCATAATCAAAACTATATAAGATATAGGTGTTATATTTCTTTCATTTAAGCTTACGATGTGCGTTTTTGAATTGTGCTAGTCATATAATATTTGCACATTTGAATCATTGAAACATTTTTTTTTCTTATGAATATGTTTTTTTTATTATTGAAGCAATACTATTTTAAGTGATCACTACAAGCTTTTAATACATGTGTTCCAATTCCAGCTATTTCAGTTGAGTTTTTCGTTATCATTGTGATTCTCATGAATACTTGAAATGGACTTCTTTTGTCAATTTACTTATTTATTTGACATGATCTCAATTTCAATTTTCATCTTTAATTTATCACAGTTTATGATAATGATTTTATAAGGCTTGTCACGCACGCCAGAATGTGAATTTACGATGTATCAGTTTTGACCTGAATATTGTAATTATTTATCGTTAAATATCTTAAAGATATAAGTAAAGCCAAAATTTAGGTGTCCAGGTCTCGAGTATTTCCTGTTCTAATTCTATTAGTTATAAAACACATTTACTATATTCATATTTTTTTTGTTCGATAGATGAATGTCTTGGTAGAAAACATGTCTTTGTTAAAGTTTTGAAGCTTTAAAATTATGTATTACTATTTACAAATCAAAGCCCGAAATTCGTGTTTTATGACAAAACATCAAAATATACTGGAAAAAAAAAGAAAAAAGATACGAGTCTTTACATCCTTTCATGTCTGTATTTAACACAAATATTAAAATCAAAGCACTTTTGGGAAAGAAATCCAACATTTTCAACAATATCATGACTTTAACATTTATGTAGAATGTATTTGAAGGACTTCATACTAATAGTATTATTTAAATTTAATTGTCTAGCGATTAATACAATTTGTCATCTATGCCATTATTCAAATATAATTAAACTCTTTAAATTTGTTTGTTTCGATTATGGCATGACTTCTAGCGCAAACAAAACGTCATCAGCTTAATTAATCATAATCATTCTTAGAGATGCCATGCCCGTTTTCTGTCAGCAGACTTTGTTGGCATTGTGATTGTATCAGTATCTGAAAATGTTATTGATGAAACATCATCTCATTGTGAAGTTTTGATGTGTACACGAGTTGACATGTTGCGGGGATAATGATAAAATGTTTTGTGAGAACACTTACTGATATGTTCCAGATTATATCTACAGGAAATCCAAGTATCGTGGAGGTGGTACTGGAAATAATAGAGATTGAATCTGTCAAGCGTAATCTAATCTCGTAATTTTGCCTAGTATTATATTGTCAAATCAGAATAAAAGTAAGACGGTAATTTATGTACAAACAGTACAAACAGAATGTTTTTTTCTCTCTTTTAAATTAATAGTATAGTCATGTGATAATCGCCAAGCCCTAGTGTGCCGGTTCAAAAACTGTATTTGTGTCCCAGTAACACATGACCATTTTTATTTTATTTTAATCGAAACCTGTTAAATTAAAAGATAGTCCGTAGCACATAATTGGTTAAAAGACAAAAACACCGCAGTTTGTAGCGACTATCTTCATCCATCCTCGTTCATCTGTACCAATCGTCTGTATTTCTTTTCAAAGAGCGTATGTATCCAAAGGAGTCATAATACATTGACAAAAAAATAAAGCCAACAGCTATAAAAAGAGAAAAGAACCGAGGCAAATAAAGTGGTAATATTACAAATCACTTTTTTTTTTATTGTGGTCGCTGTCATTTTTCTCAGTATTGTAAAGCCTTTTTCTGCTGAAGGGCAAATGTCGCGTTCATTATACCACACAAACACCATTTTAAGCAAAACTGAATATGAAACAAAAACAAAGTGCATACACAACAAAATACTGTAAAGATAATTCTATAAAATGTATTTGCGATTTCAGTTGTAAGCACATTGTTCATATCACATCATAGAAACGTATACACGTTTTACAAAGTGATGATTAACATAAGACGAGTAAGCTTAGTGATATCTGCAATACATGTTTTGTTTTGTTCATGACTGGATTTGTCATAAAGTTTAAAACCATGCCATTGTCTTTAAGTGATATTTAGATTTTACCCTTTATTACATTAAATATGAACGTTCGTGGGCAGTATTGGAAGTAGCATTTTCCTAACGATGTGATTATACATATTCTTTATTTGTATAGCTGTTCTATTTTACACCTTCTCCCCACGAAATACCTGTTTTTGACAAATAGAATTTCATACCCAAGGAATTCAATGATTTCATAAATACAAACGCTTAACGATATTGATTAAATAAATTCCTTAAGTAATTGCCTTCCATAAAATCTTGGTACATAACGACACGGGAGCCTCATATACTTTTACTCACGTACCTGTGAATTATTTATTTAATCCAGTTAACATTGATGAATTATACTCACTCATATATAGTGACAATGTTTATAATGAAACGTAAGGACAAAATAGAAACCAAAGCCTGGGGTATTTGCGGGTATCTCCAAGACAGATATTTTCTGTATTATGTCCAATCCGTGGTAGTTTCATAGTGACGTTAAGACTATTTTTCGTTTGGTGAATTTAATTTCAACGGTGTGAAAAAGGTCTTCAAGACAGAGAAACTTTGCTGCCGTTAGGGGTATAGTGTTACAGAAGACAATTGTCGAGGTAGCTCATACTATAGGCTTTTCAGAAGTGAAAGTTCTACAAAAATAAAGAACTTACAGTTATCAAAACATCTGTCAAAATGAACGCTAATAGTAAAGGTTTGAAAGGCGTTGCAGCTTATTTATGTCAATTCGCCCCACCCCTATGAAATAGAAAAAGTGGAAACTCCTGTAAAGTCAAATTGTACAGAACGTCTTGGAACAGGCAAAGATGAATAAGGTTGAGTACAAACCTTATTTTCTTAACCTCAGAACCAGAAGTTTTCCTTGATTGTACGTTATTTCATTGATGCATACGAAGACGAGTGACTCTTATATATTGTATACGGCAATTTCGAACTCTATATTAATGTAAAAGTGCTTGAACAGCCTATAAGTCTGTAGTTAGAATAGTAATAATAGTAATAATGTTGGTTTTAAGTTTTTGTAATATCCACTTTTCCGTATACCCACTTAATAATATGCATGTCAGGAAGCTAATCATTTTACATTTAACAACTACGTGTAAATAAATACCAAGCTTATGGTGCATGTACTATACACACTGTCCTTTACAGATACATGCAGGGATGGTTTAGTAACACAGTTGTCACAATATTTAAATTTTGGACCTGTATCGACACACATGTATATGTTTATACAATTCACAGACATTTCGAATTGTTTTGGCTACGCACCTTCGTCACAGACTGCAAGTAATATTGAACAGTGTAAAACAATACAATGCAGTATAAGTGCATAAGACAGGAATATAACTAAAACAGTTCTTTAATTCTACTTTTTATTTTTATTTTTCAGAACATATCAAGTGATAATAACACAATGAGGAAGCGATGTCAAACTATAAATCTCGTTTTATATTCTTTGCTATGGCTAGCAGCTGAAGCAATTTCAATTAATGGAGAATTGACAGACCGGTCCGAAAATGAACTCAAAACGCTTTCAAAACGAGACGCTCATGATATTGACATGTTACAAGAACTAGCCGGTGAGAAAAACGAAGAGAGAAGTTTAAAAGATCTTGCAAGTCGGATATATGACATTTATGGTGAAAATGAAAGTAAACGTGCTCTGGAAACGGCTGATGATATGGACTTAGATAATGTAGATAAGAATGAACCGCCTTATCTCGTTCTAGAAGAATTAGATGAAAATGAGAAACCAGATTATTATAATGGAAACACGGAAACTTTAGATGATGGCGAAGAAAAGCAAAGCGTAGACACATATTCCTTATTTGGTACATTAGGGAAAAGATTTAGAGCTCCGATGGGGTTTAGTGGACGACTTGGAAAAAGGAAAGCTTATGCTGATGATTACGACAAAAGAATACCTCTTGGCTTTGTCGGTACATTAGGAAAACGGGCACCAATGGGATTCAGAGGTCAGTTAGGAAAACGTGCTCCAATGGGATTTAGGGGTCAGCTTGGCAAACGAGCACCTATGGGGTTCAGAGGTCAACTTGGAAAACGCGCGCCACTTGGATTCATAGGTCAACTTGGAAAACGTGCACCTATGGGTTTTTTTGGAACATTAGGTAAACGAGATCCTGTATTTGTCTTGTCACCAGAAAGGAGGGCACCCATGGGATTTAGAGGTCAACTTGGGAAACGTGGAGGCCCCATGGGATTCCGGGGTCAACTTGGAAAGAGAGAAGCGGTGAGTTATTTTGTAATATCCAAAAGACATTTTCCTATATTACCAAATATGACTCACAATTCCTTAGTCTTTCGATAACATGTTCCAAATAATGCCATCTTTTTACACGGAGCGAAATAATTTCAGTCTTTAGTAAAGTTGGAAGCATTGTATTGTCTACAGATATTGTTTCATTAGGCAAGTCTTGTTTAGGCTATTAAATGAAAATTGTAAATCACCGTGATTATCTTGTATATCTATTGAGCAATATATTTCAACGTTCTGAGTGGACACATTAACGATTCGCGTAAGTGTTAAAAAGAATGGTTTCGGGATTGACCTGTCGCTTTAATCCAACCTTTGGTTACTTACAAATGCAACAAATTCTGCTATTGTTTAACGATAGAAGTGTCCATAAATTTGTGCATTTTTTAAAGTTCTATGTAATATTGGTTGGAAAAAGATTTTCTTAAATATTTTACTGACAATCTGTAATGGCTTAAAACAATCAATATACTGGATCTAGGGAGTTATTTAAAAAATCTTTGTAAGAAGTTGTTTACAAAATTAATGTATTAAAAACTTATGCATTGTGACACAAAAAGCATTTTAACACAATGATTTAATAAAATCATTTTCAGCTGATAGTTTTACCACAAAACATTTCTAGTTCTAAACCACTCTGTTTTTAATTTAGAACGTTTTCTGTTCCCAATTGTACGAAAGTCATATAAAACTACCATTACTTGAACAGGTTTACCAGTATTCACATATGTTCAATAAAGGGGTGTAGTATTTACGATTTAGAGAAAATAATCATCGTTTTCGAATATTTCAAAAGCTAACGACGATAATGACATAGATGTCTATTTGTATTATGTATAATTATGAACCAAATGTAAAATTAAACATGGAAATCTTTTTCATAGTTTGGTAAATCATTTCTTAAGTATCGCAGGTAAATATAATTTTCCCGATGTCTTTGCAATTTATCAAAATATCGGACATTTGTCTTGAAAGTTGCTGAAATAAAGCATTCCGTTATAACGTGTCTATCACTTTTCAAGAATTATACGGGTGACCGATTGTAAAACATTGTGACGAAGGACTGCCTGAATTTAATAGAAGCTGTTTATGTTTTATCTTACATTTCTGTTAGATTTTTACACATCAGTATAATAAAGGCAAGCTGACTTACATAGCATTAATTCTTTAGATTTTCAAAGTCGTATGTGAATTCTAACTACTCCTTACATGGAAAGAAATGAAATTGTAGAATGTCTCTAAGACAGAAATTTATTCGAGTAACTGCATCACATTCGGGGTAAATGGTAATATTAATATTTTTCGTGGTTTCTGAAATATATCAATAGGTTAATTCTTTATTAGCTCATTGTTATCTATATACCTGCAAATCACATTTATTTCTAACATCGACATAAACCTCGAATAATTTTCAGTAACTCCTGCACACTAACTTATATGTTTTCTCATTTAACTCTTTGCAGTAAAAGACGCTTCGCCATCAAGACGGTGCATATCTGTGTGAATGTCATATTGCATTCTTGTGAACCTGTGTGAACGTGATATCATTGTTAAAACTTTTGCAGTATTTCGGCGACTGATTGATATCAATTTGGCAGCTTTTCTATAACACCGACATACAGACAGAATTCGATAGTTCTAAGTGATTCAAGCCATTTACACATTTCCAAATGTCACAAATCACAAGAAGCAACCACAGTCAGGAGAAAGGAACTACAGTTATTCTTATGAAAAAGACCAAGTAATCCGAGCTTCGACAATATGTTTCTCTTTGATTATATGGTCTGTGGTAAAAACTGTGCATCATAAACACCGACGACTATTCAATTTTAGCGATGCTGACTCTATTCAAAACTTCGTCATTTTGTACACTGATATGGAGCAATCGATCAAAATAGAAGCAACAGCTGACTTTAACTTTTGCTTGGACTTTCAGTTTGATTTATATATGTTTTATGCTCACCCAATTCTGGACTTAGCAAAATCTGTTTTAATTGGAACATTCAGAAAAGGTCTCAGATACATGTTTCGTTAAAACAAACCTTTTTAAAGAATTATAATCCTTAGTTAATATCTTTTGCGATATACTAAGGCATGTACCGCATGCAAATATTGGATGTTCTGTATGAATGATTGTATACATGATGACGCATTTTCACTCGTTCATTGATGGCCTACATTTTTACCATGCAGCGATTTGATATAGAAACACTGTAACAATTAGTCTCTTCTTTGGAAATATTTACATGTCAAGGGATATATCTGTGAAAAGTTTTGACAAATATTGATACACCAAGCGATTAGTAGATACTTCCTTTCCAACAAGGTCATGGCCTTTTACTTAAGTAGTTAAGACGTAATTCTTAATTGTAACAGTTTATACTTTACAAAGAGTTCGATTAAAAAAGAAATTTATATATTCCGAAAACAGGCCATTTTCCAGCATTTCCTGAATAAAAGACACCAAAATTCATTGCCTTACGTTAACAAAATTTATAAACACATATGTAATCAAATACCTGTTAGTAGTTAATTTAGACTGTAATGATAAGAAAGATCAAATTTATTAAATGCTTATCATCCATTTTAAAAATTAGGTGCCAGTCATTTTCTACACTAGTTTCTCCTAATGACGCATGTCGAAATCGCTTGGTATTTGATTATATAATTTGTCGTTGATGAACATACAATCTTATGTTCAAAATATATCACCCGAAGACTAGACACACAATCATATTCTACAACATTTTATAATTAATATTTATGCATTGTTTTTTTAATATGTTCCTGGACAGGTAATATTAAGTAAACAAATTCAGCATAAATATATTAAACAAAATGCATGTAATAATTCGGTTATCAAAATTAAAGCATAAAAGCCTTTCGGTGTAATGTTTCAAATCAATATAAAATCCACTCGTTTGCAGGTGCAATATTGAAAGGAAATGCACAGAGACGCGTTTAGAACATTTCAAATGTGTGTTGCTTTACCATAATTTTATATTTTTGACGTATTAGATATATAATTGGAGAAAACATTGAACCTGTAGCGAGAGGCTGGCACCACCTAATAAAAACACTGTGATATCTTTATCTTATGTTCCTGAAAAAACCTTTTTTTGCATTCTTTCTAGTATCTAAAAAGAGTAAAATTAATTTTAGAAGAAGGTGAAACAGATCGCCATTTACTAGTAGCCAAAGTCGGGTTAATAACCCGCGTTTGCATGGCGGACACCTAAAAAGATGTGGGAGATTTCCCGGAAGCATAGAGCACACCAAACACAGCGATAGAGCCATGCATCGCAAAGTAGGCCCACAACAAAAAGACAAATCCGGCCTTCTGACGAACCGCGTTACCGCCACAGCATAAAACAGGTTGGTAAACTTGACACGGTCCAACATGAACTATAATATTTCAACAGCAAATATGAAATTAGAACTTAATGAAGATTTAAATTGACTTGGAAAAAGAAAATGTGCTATTAAAAATATGATAGTGATGTCACTATGAAGACTAAAACTCTTTTTTTCCAACAAATGTTGATTTCAATTTTGAATGAAGGTATAGGGTTTGTACTGTTTTCAAATATACATGTTTTATGTATTTCTTAGTTTTGTTTGACAAGTTATAAGAAATGTTCAGGTGTACGTGTTTACGTGCATTCTCTAGAGGAAATCATATCAAAATCTTATCAATTACAAACCGGCTACATTGTTTTTGACTGCTACTGCATGCTAATAAAGAATTATAACAGCCTTTTTTTCAAATGGTATTTACTTTGTTGTAAACGCCTGAAATCAGATTAATGTTATTAATACGACAACCACACACCGTTTTATCACACATAATACTACAGAGGAGTCACAAAGCATATGCATTATTTTCGCCATATCTAAGCCACCGTATAACGCATGACATGATGCCCGATAAATTGCCTTACAAATTGATTCTAAGTCGAAGGCGACAGCATTTCAGTGCACAAATACATGCAAAATCAGCGATAGTAACCCCATTTTACACATGATACGTAAACACAGACCGACAAGTGTTGCCAAGTGTTGGCAATGATCAGGGATTGCTCGGGACTTCTGATGATTCTAAAGTAAATGCATCGAACAGTTATGAGATATTGAAATTTGCAACAACCCTTATGCTCCCTAGTACCGGCTTCAGCAGAACTCCATAAAAGGGTGATACTTTTTAAAGGGAAAATAATATTTTATGATTAAATTGTTAAAAGTATTAGATGTTATGTGTAGCTGAGATTTCCAACGAATAATAATAAATAGTTTGAAACATTCGTATTCAGTAATTCTAAAATATTACTGCAATTTATTCAATATTCCCTCCGTTAGGGAATAATATCACAGAATTGCGATAAATGTCCTAAAACTACAGTTAGACAGTAATAATACTCAAATAATTCACATTATTTCATTTTCAGTAATTATTATAACATTTACTTAGTTTTGTTTAGATTTAACGTTTTGCAGACCCTGGTAACAGCTTGACACTGGTGTCAGCATATCACTACATAAACATAAGTTATGTGGTTTAGAAGCGCCATTTATGCCTACGAGCAGAGACCTAGAACAGTATACACAATAAAATGATAAAATAATAAATAATAAAATAACCGTCATGTATTTAAAACAACCAAACTTTTAATCACGTCTAGTTAAAATATATAGGTTGAGACTGACCTTACCGCTGACCTTGGAACAGAAACCGAGATCAGGTCAACCAAAATACATCACTTCTATGAATACATGTTAAAACTGGCTAACTTCGAATTACACGTAATTAAGATATACTGTAAAAAGCTGACCTAACCATCAGACACGATAGAGATAAGACAAATAAATACCAGACCAAGGAATACAGAATACAGAATTTGTTTAAAAATGTATCCAACGAAGCCTCGTTTCAGATGTAAATATTCTGTGAGAAGCTGTAACGGCTAGTGGCAAGGATGAGTACAGACGGAAGGGATATTAATCATAATCTAATATCAACTACCATTGATTCAACTAAAAGAAATCTGGCATTTTTTAAAGAGAGTCTCTATTTCTGTCATTATTTGAAAAGAACTCATCGGAGCTAGTTGGACAGGAAGTATAATAATACCGACATTTATGTAGCATAACTATAAGGAACACTTCTTCTTTAAACGGTTCTTAGCAGTAACCTTTAGAGATAAAAGGTAAGGGTAGATTTCCCGGAAGCACAAAGCACCCCAAACACAGCCATAGATCCATGCATCGCAAAGTAGGCCCACAATAAAAAGATGCTGTAACGGAAAAATATTGTAGACGGGTTGCTCCGAAAATCCAACAAGTACATTTTAATTATATGCAAAATATAGAAAAAAGGGGGAAGGGGTAAGGGGTAGATAAAAGAGTCGGGTGTTGGGAGGGGGAGGGGTGGGGAATGGGGAGTGGAGCAATGATGAATATTCAAAAAGGGAAAGCCATTCCTTAAACGCAGTAACACTACAACGTAAACCACAGCAGCGCAGACATCCACGTGCAAAATACAAACACACACACACAACTAACATATACACGAGTATCAAAAAACACTGTGGGGCACCGTCCAAGACACGCATTAATTGTATTATGTGCCCTTACATGTTCAGTGACAGAGCAATACTCTGACACGGTTCCTGCAAGCAGAAAATAGCAATTAAAAATTTAGAAAAGCGGTCGGGTGATCGGGTGTATAGAGTTACTCCTAGCCGTAGCCCTTGTTAGTAACAGATTAGTAAAGCCAAATGTGTTCCGTTAAGTGGTCTATATCGTTTCATAACTTTGTGATCAATTTTGTTTTATCTAATCTATATGTTTAAATACTTGCTCATGTTCAAAGATATAAACATTTTAAACTTTTACTGAACATAATTTCATAATGCGTTAAAACGCCTTAATGTAGTTTTGCACGTTTGATAAACCGGAAGAGATGACGTAAGGTCATCTATCCGGATAACGTAGAATAAAGCCTGGATTCGGCGTACGGAAATAAAAATCACTTTATGAATTAATGGCAACCTGTGAGTAAATTTATTACAATGACAACGGTACTATCTTTCTAAAGTTAAAAATGGTTTTAAAACATGTGTCAAAATAATGGCTTAAAATCATCTTAAATGTGTGAATCACTTTAAATCATTGGCAGATATCTCAAAAACAAGCACAAGGATCTATGCATTTTATTTAACCATATTGTAGGCCATATGTTCATTTACTACTGTGAGAAGTTTCATTAAAAACTACATTGTAGAAAAAACTATGTTCGCGGAAATGTTATTAATATTGTGATTTCCTCATATACTCCCATTATGAAAACTTGCCTGAGGTCCCAATTTTTCAAATCAGTCTAGCAAAACTAGATGCCCACGGGCAACTTGTCGAGCCCGCCAGCTGTCAAAAGGACTGGGAGTTGCACCTGACACCCTGTCTCACTGAGGCAAACATTTATGCCAAATAAAAAATGATTGCAAAAGTTACAATATAAGTTATTTATAGTAACAACAAAGGGAAGTAAATCTTTAAAAGAATCTAAGGCCATACAAAAATCCTTACCAGTAGAGATAGGTCAAAATACACCTCAAAATTGGATGTAACATGCATATTGTACTACAGAAAATTGGTCTTGATTTTTCCCTACGACCAGTAATAAAAAATGTTACAATATAAGCTATTTATAGTTACAACAAAGGTAAGTAATTCTAGGTTCTTGCACATGACACTCCGTCTCATGATGGTGAACAATTGTGCCAAGTTACATCAAAATCCCTCCATGCATGAACAAGAAATGCTCCGGACAAAGTCATTCTTGTATCTGACCTTTGACCTCTAAATGTGACCTTGACCTTAAACCTAGGGGTCCTGGTTCTTGCGCATGACACTCCATCATATGGTTGTGAACATTTGTGTCAAGTTACATCAAAATCCTTCCATGCATGAAGAAGAAATGCTCCGGACAAAGTCATTATTGAATTTAACCTTTGACCTACAAGTGCGACCTTTACCTTTGAGATAGGAACCTGCGGTTTGCGCATGACACTCCGTTTTACTGAGATTAACATTCAAGCCAAATATAAACGAAATTGCTCCATGCAAGTCAAAGTTATGGTCCGGACAAACAAATCCAGACGGACGCACGCACATATACCGAACAGCCATTTGGACAACTTTGTCTTCGCTTCCGCAAGCGGGCTCGACAAAAACCACGCGCACGAAGCTATCTTTTTTATGCGTTGAATTTAATTTTCTAAGTATATTGTGAGGTTTCGAAAAATCAGGGTTTTTAATCAAATTCTACATTGTGGAAAAAAACTTTGATCTGAACATCCAGTACTGTCATTTACATTCAAGGATAGTTACAAATTATTGATTTATGCTTATTTCACTCATCTTTTTTTTGCTTTTGAGACAAACTTTGTAACGACTTATGTTCAAACTAAAGTATTTCTACTTAAACATTTCCTTCGAACCAACTAAAAAATAAAACACGACAAAAGATGTTACGTGTGCGTCATCAGAAATCATCCAGAGTTGTGTGAAGTCATCCGTAGAGTGCACATATCAATTTGTAAATGTTTTAACGGTCAAAAAGTGTGAATCTGAATCTCAATTTGTAGAATCTAAGTTGCAGGTAACATCTATTACATTCTTATTCTTGCGGCTAAGATGATGACCTGCGCCCTGACCTTCAATAAAGGAAAGTAAGTAATTAAGTGTACAAAATCAATACAGTTTCAATGTTCTGGAATTTTAAGCTCAATTTCAACCATATTGTTTCCACAAAAATAATTTTCTTTTGCGTGAACCTTCCTTGGTGCAAGTTTACGTCCGACCTCCTAGAATATTATTTCACTTTTCGACCTCTCCCCTCCCCGAAAGTTATATCTAAGATTAAAATCGTTACGAATGCATGTCTTCATCTCTGTGTTGTTATATTTTCTGGTCCTTCGGGATCATTGATTTCAATTCATTTAGATTTGAAGATTGAATACTGCTTAAGCCGGTGCTAGGGGGCGTGGGCAGTGTTGCATTTTCCATTACTGCTCATGAACAGACTCAATCAAACCGAGTCTGCAATTTTCACTGTTTGCCTTGCTCTCGGTGCTTCCGAGGGATCTACTTTTCAGATTTTATTCCAACCATATTAGGTGTTTACAAGAAGTTCGAAGTATTATACCTATCTGTGTGTATATTGAAACATCCATAAATGATGGTAACTTTAGCGATTGATGTCAATTCATTATTAAATAACAATGGAATTAAAATGCCTCAAATATTAATCATTTACGATCAAACTTTGACTGAGGAAAGATTTGTGCGAAAAGTCTGTGTCCAGTATCGTCCTATCAACAACATGACTACTGAAATGTTAACTCAGTATGATACGAGTATTAAAAAACAGTTTGCTTTGCTCACTAAATTAGCAGATCTGCTTAATATTTAGATGAAATATTGAACAAGACGTGTCTTTATATTACCCTGACTTAATTGAAATCTTCCACTGAAAGTATTTCACGATCGTCAGAAAATCGGTGTAATTGAATTTTAACCACATCTTTCTTCCTTTTCTTCCTATCTAAATGAAAGAAATCCAACAACAAAGATAGGCAGACCATATCAAGTTGACACAACAATAATTCGAGTTTGCCAGGTTCTAGAGTAAATTCACTCAGAAGGCAGATACTAGAATATTCTTATATCGAAGTTTTTATTTGTGGCTATGCCTAATTAATATACTTCTTAAGAAATCAATCACATTTGTAGACTACCAAGGACAAAATTCTATCTGACATTCCTTGCTCAATTATTCCATAATGTCTGGCTAAATGACTAATTATATGTCGCATTATTTCTTTTATGTGTCTGGCGGAACATGTCATATCCATAAATGATTTTTATGTTCACTTTTAGCCAGCAGGGATCATGACATTATCTTATGGATGTATCTAAATATTACGACAGCCGCGTTAAATAGCTGTGTTATACATTCTTCCAAAGTTTTAAATATCAAATTATTTAGTTACAGAGCATGCAGGAATACATAAATAAATTACTCTAGTTTACCAGGTGTAATATGCCATGCAATATGCTTTTTGAAACAAAAGTGGCACATATCTCTTCAGACTGAAGTGATAACACATATATTGATATGTAACATTGTACAAATGATTAATTTAACCACATAATATGTGTTGAAAAGAACATTCAGATATATCATAAATTATGCACATTTAAGATACCAAATTCAATAGACAATAAAATTCCAACAAGCGCCACAGGTCTCAGACAAAACAAGAAAGGAACCTTTTCAGTGAGTTCTAAGGTTAAAGCTAAACATGAATGTTTTGTTCATTCTTAGAAAGTTTACTTTCTTGTCTACGTAATTTTTTCGTGTTGGCAACTATAGAAAAACGTACTGGATTTGGAATTTCAAAATACTTCGTTAAGACATGAATAGTTTTCAGACCTTGGAATATAATACATGTATTTTAAATTACAATTACATTGCCGTTTCAAATGTAACTAATTATATTATGATTACTCCTGATTACATTACAGTTACTTTGTTAATGTTATCAAGATTACTTCTTGATTACCTAGATTAATGCTGGTAAAATGTCAAACTCAAATTAGTAGAACTATTTCTTGAAAATAAAAGAAGGAACAAAGAAACATCTAGATATACAACATACAATTCACAACATAAATTTAATTTTGAACTATTTTTACGCAAACTTTTTAAATGTGTTCTAGTCACAATAAGTTTTACCTTATTATTTATTCTAACACGAGCCAGTTTATTTCCCTATCAGACAAGATAAGATTAAAACTGCGTGTTATTATACAAACCGTGCACTGTTTGCACGTCACAATTATAACGTGATATAGCGGCGCGCTCGAAAAATATACATAAAAAGGCAAATATTTAGTGAGTACCTTCAAAGATAATAATTCTCGATAACTTGTTTACAAACGAAAAAACCTACAAACAGACATTTACTCTTGAATGAAATCGTTGTTTGCCGTTCAGATAGTATTAATATTTGACAGGGGCTGCAATCTCATTTTTTATTTCCTTTGCATCTGAACTCCAAGCAATGATTTCATTCATCGACAAATCACTGTTTGTGATATTTCGTAAATATCATGAATTTCAGAGAGTGAACACGATCTTTCCATCTACACGTATGCTGTGCAGCTGATGATGCTACAGTAGAGAGTCTTGGGCATGTTTCCTTGTTTGAACGCCAGAATTATAGTGGATTTGATAATTATCTAAGCATGATAGTGCTACATACTTCGTAGTTTCGATGTGCCGGACAGTTGCTTTTTTCTGCCAATAGACTGTGACTTAAAACAGAACTGACGTAGTTGTAGTATTTTCAGATACAGTACAAACTCTCCAGAGCCGCCCTCTGTTAATCAAAAACCTTGCCATAACAGCATCATCAAAATTTCCCTAGGTTGAAATATACTATCAAATTTACCTCTCCAGAACAACAACCTCTTCACAACAGTCAATATTTGTATCTCACAAAGGGTGTTGCTCTACAGAGGTTGCACTGTATTGTACTAATTTGCATATTTCCAGTTGCCCCCTCTGGTACTTCAAAATCTGATACAACAAATGCAGCCATTACAAATAACAGGATAACATACACAAAATTTGACTGTTTGATATTATTTTCAAGTTCTCTTTCACTTGATATTTTAACTATCATAGTTTTTTCACATCTTATATCTATAATTAATGACCACCAGACTGTATAAAGGAGTGTTAACATGTGAAATGAACGTTATGTCCTCACAATATTAAGAACGTTTAGATAAACTTTAAACACAATTAAACCAGTCAGATATATAAAAAGTAATAAAACGTAATCAGAAAGTAATCTCAATTACACGGTAGTTTGCCATGTAATCAATTAAATGTAATCAAAAACCGAATGATTACTTATTACCCTTGCTTATTTGAATAAATGTAATCGATTGCAACTGATTACAGTTACTGATTACGACTACCCAAGGTCTGATTGTTTCGTACATTATTTTCTCACCAAACAAAAAAGCTAAACATGTTCTGGGATTTATATTAAAACATTGCTTTAGAAACTTCGTTAAGACATTCAATCAATTTATATCAGCCAAAAAAAAAAGTTTAATTGAACTAAATATAACAATGGAAAACATAATACTTTACTATCTTCTCGCATGACAAATCCCATGCGAAATAAAAAGGAACAATTATCTTGTTACATTTTAAACCTTATAACTATATTTGCAGCAAACCACATCTTAATGATACACTTGAGATTTATTGTTACTTCAAAACCTGGCTGTTATAATGTGAAGAAAACAAGAGACTTCCTTGAATGCGTGTATGAGTGGTATCTCTATACATTTCCTGCAGTAATTGATACGGCGGTTCAATTAGATTTGGTTCATAAATTTTCTAAACTCTTAACGTTTAATCTACGTTGCATTTGAAGATGAACTCTAATGCTGTCACTTACTGATGCCCATTATTATATGTCAAAATTGTAACTGATAAGTATTCCCTTTTAACCCTTACCATGCTAAATTTCTATAATGGACTGGTCCATCTTCCAATTTGGGCAGTACCATTTATCATTTGAAGGGGTGTTTACTAAATATTTACAGACTGAATAGCGAACAGTGCAGACCATGATCAGACTGCACGGATGTGCAGGCTGATCTTCGTCTGCACTGGTCGCAAAGGCAGAATCACTTGCCACCAGCAAGCTAAGGGTTAAGGTGCTGTATAAGTTAAAAATACAAGATTTGCTATATTAATTTTTTGGATGACTCGTGGAAAATCTTCTTCAACGGGAATAAAATTTTCCGTGATGATCATTTAAAAATATATATAATTTGCTTAGTTGTTTAGGAAATGATGTAAGGTGTATAAATACTGAACTAAGTATAGCAAATCTAATAACACGCATATGTTCATTATAAATCTTGACATAAATAACAGCTTGAGAGAGTGACCGTTCAACCGCTATATGGTTAACAGAAAAGTATAAAGTTTCAAGCAAGTTATTTCTGACAATGTCACTGTCACTATTCAGTTAACTAGTATAAACTAACTTGTTTAGAAATTAATTAAATCGTAAGTAACTCGTAGCAGACAAGGGCGCTACTGATCCTAGGTCATTGGGTTTTCATTATGATCGTAAAAAAGTATCAGTTGCGAGCTACAGGAACTAAAAGAGATGCAGAAAATTTTCCAACTGAGGATGTTTTGTTTAGTATAAACTTTTCCCCCGTTTGTTCATTTCATTCCATTAATAGCGATACAGAGGATCGACCATTGTTGGAACTACTATCTTATTAAATGTTACACGGAAGTTCATTAGACATCTTGATTTCGTGGGTCCAAGGAAATAATACAATGACGTAATTAAATCTATTGGTACATAATTTCATTAGTTTATGCGCAACAATCTAGCAATTGAAAACATCTTTTCTAACGATGTTCTTTGCTTAAAGCATAACCATCATTTAATCAATACCTTACGTTTCTCGTGAATGTATTCAACCGAAATGTTGATTGTTTTTCAATTCTTCAAATGACATTCTCAAAATAAGAACAGAAAATCCGTGCTCGTTTGTATTACTGTTTCAGAACTAAAGCGTCAATATTTGAAGCTTTCTACCTCAGTCAAACAGGAGAAGAATATATTTATTTTTGCTACAGAAAACAGTAGTCTGTTATTAACCTATCAAATCCATGAAGCTCGCTTTGACGCTTTTCTTTATTTCATATTAACGTCTTATTTGTTATTATTTGCGCGTTTTTTAAAGTTATTTTCTATATTTGCAAATAAATGCGTGCATATTATCAATGAATACACTATGTCACGGTCCAGTGGCTTTGCCATAACCCCGCGAACATCGTATGAGAAACTTAAAATGAAATCTACTTAAATTTAAATTGACACTGCCTTGATCTTATTCTTTATGTGTTTTTTTTGTTTTACAACAGAGGTCAATATTTACATGTTTTACATTTAAAATTGCTTAAATCAATAAAGCTCACCACAGTAATTCTGAAAAAAAAAGCAAAAAAAAAACAAAAAAAACAAAAAAAAAAAAACAACAAAAAACGGTACATGTGTATTATGGCGTTTTTATTTTTAGCAATATGTAAATAAATAATAAGTATTAAAACTAAAGATATATGACTTAAGATCAGCAGTTGTGTTGATGGCGCAGTAGGTTGAGTGGACAGACACGTAATCATTTTGTAGTGATAGTTATGACGGTTCGAACCTTACACCCGTCCATTTTTTATTATATTGCATTTGATTTACGTACCGTGTGTAAGTTTGTTTTCTCTGGTTTTTAATTCATTGTTTTATTCTTATTTTCATATAAAATTGTAACCTTTATATCAATCGATACGGAAAATATGACCGGCTAATTCTGTTTTAAGTGAAGTGTAAGATTGTTAAAATTTATAAAACCAAACGGTCGAGCTTTAAAAATATCCTAGGAAAGCTTAAAAAACATAATTACGTGTTTAAAGTGACATATATAAGTTAGTGAAGAATTTAGAATTAGATAAAGTAATTCGTGTTGTATTCGCTAAATCGAAGTATTTAAAAAAGTAATTAAAAACAGTTTTAAAAATAAAATGTTTACTGGTGTGGGAATTGAATTAACTAGGATAAAGTGTAACACGAGTACCGTAACCGATCGGCCAACAAGGAATCACTGACTGCACCGTAAACGTAGTATATGGACTTAAATTTATGCTATTGTTTTGTTTGTTTGCATTTCAAAGCGCTTTGATACTGTGCGATATAAAAAGCAAAAAGTTGTATAAAATATTTTTAGAATTGAAAAAAATATATAAAAAAGTTATGACAATAAGTACAATGAAAATCTTCACCGGTAAACTTTTATCAAAATCGGCCTATAATTTGATAAATACTTCATGCAGCGATGGGTTTTACATCATAATTCTTTTATAATGATATAATACGCAAGAATCATACCAAACAAAATCTGTTCTACATCTGTCACTGAAAACCTAAACGAAACAATACGGCAGCCATACTGAATTCAACTCAGACAATGTTTATTTACTTTCTCACATTGTTATAAAATCGAAACTAAACAATAAAATTAACTCACTCAAACAAATTGTAATCTCAAATTTTATATTGTTTGAATAATGATAAACACTTTTGCATCTACTTAATCAAAAATAGATATCTTAAGTTAAACATAAATCATGAAGGCACAAAATGCAAATATATAAATCTTTCAAAGAATCGATCCATGCCATCATTGTGATGTCATGATGTACATGTATGTTACACAATAACGTCAATAAGTAGTACTGTCTGTTCGATAACAAATGGTGGCAGGCAGATTTAAGAAAATCACAATTTGAGATTATTTGGTACAATCAAGATGGTCCCTAAAATGTAAATGAATGTGGAATGGAACTGATGTAAAAACTAGTTCCTAAATATTGGCGTGACCAATATTTGTTATCAGGTTATTGACGTGATAACAAAAAAACTGTGGCACGTGCTACGGGCAGTTTTTATAGTTGTTGCATGATAAAATGTTTAGACATGTTCCTTAAAACGAACCGGATTAACAGTATCCTTTTGTGGCTCGTATGACCTTCACGAGATTTCATCAACAGCAAGAAATTAAGTTAGAGCACTTGATTTCATTCATTATCAATCTTCAAACGTTGATTAGTCTCGTAACCTGACATAGTAACGCTCAGAATCGGTAATATTCCTTAAGACACAGATTTGGCAGGAAAACTAGTTCTTGTAGAAAATTATAATACATAATTGATTAGTGCTGAGTAACATTATTTATATACTAATGTAAATGAAAACACAATTTCAGTAAAGTCCGTTAATGAATTTTTTAAGAAGAAACAACATCGTTTCCGCTTCACAGATAACAATGTGCGTTTAAATCCATCGTTGTATTTCATTTGGCAAAACGAAGTTAGAGACAAAATTGAAAAACAAAAACGAACAACCAAAACCTAAGAGCATTACCTGTCAAAATTTACTTTCGCGAGTTCCACCTATATTAATTGGTCTGAGACTCAATACCTTCTTATATTTACAAACTTTCAAGACATTTTACATTCATCTGTCAAGCAATATTTGTTTCAAGAGACAATTCAAGAGGAGGCCAACCTACGAAGATGTATAGTATTTAAGAAGGGTAATATTATTGTTGCTGTCCCTAGAAATAAACTATTTTTTAGCTGTTAATAAATCATAATTGAGTGCTAGCTAACACGCATTAAACTTAAAGAAAATAAATAATGGAATTAATATTTTGAAACATTAAAGGAACTTACGAGTATATATACTAAACTTTTTTTGTCAAAATCCCGGGATGTTTTTTTCATTGGATATATGTGTGTGATATGTAACTTGGAATCTACGTTAATCTCACAAACAACAAAACTTCTTTTCCTTTTCTCTTCTTGTCACCTACGGATGTTTAATATATTTTACACATTTTAAGCTCAGGAAATATTGCTTGTGTATATGAAACAAATCAAAGTCCTTTTCCTGGATCTAAAATAATTCTTTAAGATTTCACCAACTACCAGAGACTACTCCGGGCAAAGGTTATCTTAATTGTAGCTCACTTATTTGTTCAATAATCTCTATTATTATTATTATCATTATTATTATTATACCGGTAATTATTATCATTTAAATTAGTATACCATTTTCATTGTAAACACATTAGGAAACACATTTATCACGAAACCTCCAGTGTATCATTACATTTTGTTCTGCTAGGTGTTAATCAGATTTGGATCAAGTAACGAATTTGTTCGAAAGTTTAACAAATGATCATTTACACTCGCTTCAATCCACCGAGTGCTTAATTCGTGTCAGATTTTCATTTGAGGTATTCTTAAAATTTGTTTTGCTTATCCTGAAAGTCTGATCAAGATAGAATTTTTTTAGAATAAGTACAAATTTTATAAACATATTTTTCGTGCTGAATAATATGAATTTATATGAACTATTGTATTACATTTGTCAAAGATTAGATTAACAATACCAAAAAAAAAAAACATGTTTCGACGAAATTCATTAGAAATGAAAGTTTTAAAAATAATTATACGGTAACCTCCCTTTACCAACACTAAATTAGAAATAATAAATCAGTAGTCTACACAGTGTTTCAAAACTCGCTTTATGGTTGTAGAAATGTCACCAAATCTATCAAATGCAAATGTAAAATTAAAAATCATATTGAAATCAACAAATAATCAAAATTTTATTTACTTTCAGATTAAAGGGGGGTAATTAAAAACTCATAAAAATATAAAACATTCATTGCTGATAGAGAGCTAACGACATGTTATGGATCTTTTTTGTGCATTAAAAAATATCTCTTAAAATTATTCTTAAATGTGATTGACCATCTTGAAAATAAGAGTTTTTATGCCCTCGAAGGGAGGCATTTAGTTTTTGAAACGTCTGTCAGTCTGTCGGTCTGTCAGTCTGTCCGCAATTTACGTGTCCGGTCCATATCTTTGTCATCCATGGATGGATTTTCAAATAACTTGGCGTGAATGTGTACAACAAAAAGACGACGTGTCGCGCGCAAGACGCAGGTCCGTAGGTCAAAGGTCAAGGTCACACTTAGACGTTAAAGGTCATTTTTCATGATAGTGCATTCGTGTCCGGTCCATATCTTTGTCATCCATGGATGGGTTTTTAAATAACTTGGCATGAATGTGAACCACAGTAAGACGACGTGTCGTGCGCAAGACCCAGGTCCGTAGCTCAAAGGTCAAGGTCACACTTAGACGTTAAAGGTCATTTTTCATGATAGTGCATTCGTGTCCGGTCCATATCTTTGTCATCCATGGATGGATTTTCAAATAACTTGGCATGAATGTGTACCACAGTAAGACGACGTGTCGCGCGCAAGACCCAGGTCCGTAGCTCAAAAGTCAAGGTCACACTTAGACGTTAAAGGTCATATTTCATGATAGTGCAATGATCGGCATATCCGGTCCATATCTTTGTCATTCATGCATGGATTTTAAAATAACTACGCATGAATATGTGGCACAGTAAGACGACGTGTCGCGCGCAAGACATATGTCCGTAGCTCAAAGTCCTAAACTCTAACATCGGCCATAATTATTCATTCAAAGTGCCATCGGGGGCATGTGTCATCCTATGGAGACAGCTCTTGTTTTTTCTGATGCTTACCACGACAGAAGATATTAATGCATATATGCTGATAAAAATATTTCGTTTTTTTATGTTTTGTTTGATGAAAGAATCGATGGCATTTTTAACGATGTCTAAAACTACAATAATAAGACAATTGCACTTTATGTGTGATGAAATAATAATTGGTATACAAACCGACTCCATGTCTTCAAATGCAAATCTTCATTCTAGTTTTTTCGATGTAAACTAGAAAAAAACTTTTGTCCAAGTAATAAAGGATACTCCTATGTAGTTTCAACACTGGAACTGATTTCTAGATAGGTTCACAAATTGAATATTCAAAAATATTTCCATGAAATTTCATGTACAAATCTGTTGTTGTTATAAATACGTAGATTTTTAAAAACACAAACCATTTACCGTGAAAAGAAACTAAACCTTATATTTGTTTGACATATTTTAAAGTTGGACTAAAAAGAAGAGCTAATTACACAAAACAGATTCCTTACCTTTCTCAAATTAAGAGTTGTTAGAAACAAATGTTGCCACGGGAATACATTTCACTTGAACAACATTATTGCAAGACATTTTTAAAAGACAAAATGTTTAAGAAAATAACTCAATAACATCAACTTAGCAATTTTGAATTATCATCAATGCTAATTAAATATTTTGTTGTAAGTCCAGTGCCAGGTCTTCCAAGTGTTTTACCACCTGAAGACTGCCCCACACGGCAATCAAATATATTTTTATTAAATTTCCTGTAGTGTCAGGTTTTGCGGCTTAATTTGATTTGATTTACGCACACTTTGATTGCAAGTTTTCTACGTTCCATTGAAAGCTATTGTACATAGGCATAATCACATACTTTGATTTTCTTGCTCCAAGGATTTTTTTCTAAGAAATATCATTTATACTAAGGGAGGAATTACATGTATACCCGATATATGCAACAAATAAACAGTTGTGCCATATGTAATATCTCTGGGGTCATTACATTGACCCGCTTTGAAAAATAAATAAATTATTCCGTGATCATTTGTAGAATTTACTTATTCTACATATATCATCTGACAAAAGCATTAATAATAACTTTTTAGAATTAATTCTTCAAGAAAGTGACCTCTAAAAAGTTTAAATAGCATTTATCCGATTTGTAAACAATAGCTGTGGGAGGAAAGCAACGTTCGACTAGTCGACAGCTTTGTCAATTGAATGAATATAAATGGGGAAAGGGGCAAAAATTTGTAAAACAACGTTACGGAACCTTTACAATGTATGTCAGTTCATGACAGTGGACAAGTGTACGATGTTTCGATTCTTTCCCAAGACTGAGCTGCCAGCTTACATACAAAACTGAATCAAACATTTGCTAAGTCGTTAAAGGGGCATGATTTTGTTGAAGTGCAAAGTAGAGTTACGAACTCTGTGCAATGAATGTCAGATCATCACAGTAGACACGTGTGTGAAGTTTCAATCGATTACCTCAGTGGGTGCTGAGAAACCAGCTTACATACACAAACTTAACCAAAAACTACTAAGTCGTAAGGAGGGCATACATTTATAAATACGCAAAGTGAAGTTATGGAACCTGTATGTACAGATCATCATAGTAAACAAGTGTGTAAGTATGTGAGGTTTCAATTTACTGTAGAGTAGAGTTATGAACTCTATGCAATGAATGTCAGATCACCACGGTGGAAAGGTTTCAATCTATTACCATTTGTGGGTACTGAAATACCAGCTTACATACAAAAACTAAACCAAAACTTGCTACGTCAAAAAGGGCATAATTTTGATAAAACGCAAAATGGAATTATGGAACATGTGCTGTGTAAGTCAGCTTATCACAGTGAAGTTTCAGTCCATTCCCACACGGGACGGTGACGCCATCGCACGGGTTAGTCCAAAAGCTCTACTTATTGTTCGAACAGTCGAGCTAAAAAGGTAAACAATGCTAATACGTATTGCAGCACCGGACTGTGCTGGACTGAATGGAGACATACGCAAGAGAACACTGATGTTACAAGATAGTAAATTAGGTCGATGTGGTACACACAATTTCTAGTATAATTTGGGCTTTAAAAAAGTATATTTTTTATCAGAGGTGTTACTAGTCAAGTAGAAGATTACCAAGTACATGCACTGTCCTACAACATAGCAGAGATGCACGCTACAATATATTGTACCGTTATTTCATTAGCGAAGATAATTCTCGATTGAGACCTACTGGAAAAACACGAAATGCAAATAAGCCATCAATAGAATGTATATTTCTTAAGATAATTTTTCCTTTTTAGTTTATCTCTTTCCTTAAATTTACCATGTCAACAAATCAATCATGGTTGCAACTACCAACTACATAACTTTCACAAGAAACATCATTGTATTTTTTCGTCTTGTTTCCGGGAGGCCAAGAGGAAAAGTCAGTGACATAATTAAATCGAGTGCTACATTATTTCGTTACTTCGTGCGTAACAATCTATAATTATAGCAATTTAAAACGTCTGTCCTAAGAATGTCATTTGCTTAATGTATCAACGTCATTTAGTCAATACGTGAAATTCATGGCGACTGCAAACACTGTACAATCCACATTATGGACCCAGTTTGCAATTTATCGGGCTGTTGTACATACACGAAAAGAATTTGCAAATGTTCACCGTTTAATGTTTCTAATATCTTCGCGAGAAAGAAGAGGAAATTGCCTATGAAAGGAAAAAGTTCATTTACCTTAAAACGAAGCCTTACAGTAATTTCTTAGAAGCTTCATAAGAACTTCATGAGCTTTTCTCAACAGAACAAATTATGTTACAGTTGCTGATATGTTGTTTTTCTTCATCAAGCGTTGATTAGTGTCATAACACGGCTTAAAATACTTTCAGAATAAGTTACATAATTTCATTTAAAGCTCACAGAACAGCAAATCTTGTTGTTGTAGGAAGTTATATAACATTATTTTTAGTGCTAAACAACATTGTGGTTATGTAGGATATAAAAGAAAACAGTATGAACCTCAAGCGAGCAGAACATTTTTTGAGTCGGCTAAACGCTTTCAAGCGTTTGACGAGTCCTTGCTATCGCCCGATTTCTCATTCTTATTAAATGGCCTCACAACACAGCGAAGTGATGTAGTTCCATTAGATTGTCTCTAATTTCAAAGAGTTCATTGATCGAATGAAGTTCAGTTATGTCAATCCTATTTGCTATGACCAATATACGATATAATCTGTCAAATTTATGACTTGTAATTGTACAATACTCGAATAAAGCCACGTATTTTCTTCCGCGGTAACTCATTAAGCATAAACACGCATAACGATTCTGCGCGATTTGGTAATACATTTGCGCATATGATTATGATGACGAATTTTATGCCCTTTTGTCACAAAATAGCAAATATGATGTTCACAAATTCAAATGAAAGCTGCATATTAACTTATTAGCCAAATTATCCATTTGATACCATGTCCGTTTCAAAAAATAATCTTTAAAATCATTGCGCAAATAACAAATTTATTGCGCTGTGCATTTTATGAATTACACAGGCTTACCAAGCTTGCGTAACATCCAGCGAAAGACAAAATATAGTTCCAGAACATACTGCTAGTATTTTATTGAGTCGGGTACCTCTGAAAGCATTGGAATGTCTCTTATCAAAGAGTTTACCACATCGATGAAATTAAATTATGACAGCTTCATTTTAAATGACCCGAATAAGATATGTGCAGTACGTTAATTCTTCCGCGAGACTCCGCGAATGAATCCTAACTACAGTCTGGACACTTGTCGGCGAACACGCGTGACCTGTTTATAACAACGCTTCTACGACTTTGCGTGGGTTGAATTTTGCAGTCAGTAAGCGGATAAATTATCGGAAGAAGAAGCTCTTACTGGTTTGTTTAATTACTACTGATATTAAAATGATTTTATTTCTTATTTTTCGAGAAATAAACAAATCGGCGAAACATTAAATGGTATTTTCTTGTAGTTTTTGAAATCGAAAGTAGATCGTCTATGTTTGGCTGCTTTGACGAAACGAAACAACTTTTTTTATGAAAAGATTTAAATAAGAGGTCATTTAACCGTAAATTTCAATGTCAGATACTGCCAATTGCTGCTAAATGTCTTCGTATCATCACAATTTGTAAAACATATTGTTGAAACTGGAGGTTTAGAAAAGTGTAATCGTATCCGGATATACCATTTTGGGTAAATATCGAGCTGTGTTGTGAAATTTTAACATTCAAGTAACAGACATGATAGATATTATTGTAACAGAAATGATTCTAGAATTTATTTTTATAACACCTACATAGAATCTATATCAGACTCATATTCTAGTCCTGAGGCATGATCTGAAAGTAAAATGATGAAGTGACAGTCATTCATACTTTGGATATTGTAATACTAAAAAGAATCTAGGTAATATTTAGAAATTGAAACATAAAATTTTCAGTTAGAAATCGCACAAAAGGCTGTATCAAGGGTCTACATATTCAAAAATTTCTTGTGGTGATACCCCAAACCCTTCTTGCAGGAGGGGGTATTCTCCCACACCTTTCCCCCATATTGTCACTTTACAGTTTGATACATTTGCCCTTTTACCACCTGCCATAATGCCCATTTCAAAATCTGACTGCAATTCAAAGCGGGAAGAAACACCCCTTCCCACACTCACCCTGCTACCGACCACGTAAAACTGGCTCAAACATTTTTCAGCCCAGCCTGAGCCTGTCTGTCTACATGAATCAAAATGGATAATTGAAAGTGCATAGACTTGGGGATTACAGACATGATTTTGAAGGGGTATATTGACACTCAGCAACATTTACATACATGTATCTCTAAACGCAAAGGTAAGTATACTTTAAATTGACACCACTTATAATATGATTGAACAATACCATATATATGACACGGTTATCGCCAGGCCCATTATCTGTAAAATATCTGAACAGTTCTTTCGTCCATCCGTTACAAACTGTGGCAATCCGCGCTGTAAAATTTTAATATATAAATTGTCATATTCAAATTTTATCATGTGCGAATATATACCAGCCGATAATTGCCTCTTTTGGCAATGCCGGAGGCAACTGTTTACTGGAAAAATATATATAGTCATGGGCAGTATCTTAGTGTCAGCTGTCAAATTGTAGTTTGTACTTTCAGCTTTTTTATTTCTGCGAAACACTCTTCAATTTTAGAGAAATATATTGGGTTTAAATACTTGTATAATGTCAATCAAACTTTTACTAGGCATCGACTGAATGTTCATTTCATTTATTGTAACAAAATCTCTGTTTAGTTGGGGGAAAAAACTAAAAACAAACTGAAACTGGTAGACTATACTACCAGTACATCAATCATTAGCCGACTCTCAGGCCCTTCAGGCCTTTGATTTAATGTTTCAAGGGATTTCTGTTTTCGTAATGCTAACGGCAGTTCATATAGAACAGTTTAGATCATAAAGTACAGAAACTTCTGGCATTAAATGTTTTGCATTTGGTGTATGGAACTACATAATGACATTCAGAATGTTCTGATGATCTCAAACCTTGTCTTCCAGGAACATACTTTGTAAGCATTTCTGTTAAATACATAGGTGCTCTGTCAATGTGACAGCTATACATGAAGGAAAGTATGTTAAACACAATCCCTGCTTTCACCGGCAGCCGATAAATAAATTAATCATTCTCTTAAACATATTAGCATTATTAGTGCTACAATTTTCATTAGCCTCCATGGTGTTTAAAACTAAAAAATGATAATGAACATGTCAAACGTGACGACGGATGACAAATCTGTTGTGAATACATTTGCTGGTGTCTCTAAATTATATTTTGGTACTTATAACATGTGTAAATGTTGAGTTCTGCACAACCCGGGGCTAGAGGGCGTGGACGGTTGCTTGTATTTCTACTACCGTCCATGAACAGCCTCAATCAAACCGAGCCGGTAAATACTTATATATTTAGCTCGCCTGAGGATGAACTATTATGATCACCATGTCGTCAACATTTTGACTTACAAGTTTGACCCGGTGTAACTTTCTCATGAATATCTTGGACCAGTTTATTACTAGGTCAACTGGCGTAAAAAAACTAGGTAATTATCATTATTAATATTCTTTTTGTTAGGTTTAACATTGCACTGATACAATTTAAGTTCATACGGCGACTTTGATGTCGGAGGAAGACACCAGGTGACCCTCTGTGCATTATTTCATCACGAGCGGGCACCTGGGTAGAAACATTGACCTTCCGTAAGGCAGCTGGATGGCTTCCTCACATAAAGAATTCAACCCCCAAGTGAGGCTCGAACCCACATTGGTGAGGGGCAAGTAATTTGATGGTTATTAATAGAAAACGTTGTTAACACTCTAGAGGCCACACTGTTTGTGTCTATGAAATAGAGAACAAATTCAAAAATAAATCACCTGAGGTCAAAAACTATGTTAGCAAATCTGTTCACGGAAAGCACTTGTTAATACTCTAGGGACCAAATGTTCTTTCTGATCATAATAAATCTACGTCAGAAAATTTGTCTCTATAAAATTAAGAACGAACTAAAAACAGGGTTACATGAGGTCTAAAACTAATAATTTCAGCAGTTATATGTATATCATAACTGTATGCAGAACCAGTTTTATTTGAACCATTGATGTTTTTTTCTGAATGTTCTCTATACAACCCTGATTCGGATGATGAAGAAGCGTTTCGAAGCGAGAGGATTAGACGGATAAGTTGGAGATACCTAGTATGGGTGTCTAACACAATCAAGAAACAAAACGGCTTGTTCATACAAGCAAAAGTTACAGGTACTAAATTGAAGTGCAGTATAAATCTATATTTAGGCAAAATGTTGGTCAAGGGCAGTGCACATTTTCCATACTTTTAAACCTGTTTTGTCTATACTTAAGCAAAGCGGATAATGCGCAAATGGCATACGAACGTATAACATTTCCTAATTGATCTCTCAGAAATAGACATAATTGTTATAATTTTGCTTTTACATTTGACAGATGACACAATTACACTAGCGATCAAGCTTTTTTCCGAAATGTTCTTGAAGAACATGTATTTCACATGTTATCCGTCTGCATTTTTGCATTTTGCAATTTGATGATA
Source organism: Mercenaria mercenaria (assembly GCF_021730395.1). Lineage (NCBI taxonomy): Eukaryota > Metazoa > Mollusca > Bivalvia > Venerida > Veneridae > Mercenaria > Mercenaria mercenaria. The sequence goes on along the minus strand of NC_069377.1, from coordinate 39,405,564 downwards.
TTGACTTTATAATTGTCATTTCAATTCACTTTAGGGGCCTCCGTGGCCGAGTGGTTAGAGTCGTTGACTTCAAACCATTTGCCCCTCATCGATGTGGGTTCGAAACCTCATTTGGGGCGTAGAATTCTTCACGTGAGGAAGCCATCCAGCTGGCTTGCGGAAGGTCGGTGGTTCTACCCAGGTGCCCGCTCGTGATGAAATTGTGCACGGAGGGGCACCTTGGGTCTTCCTCCACCATTAAAGCTGGAAAGTCGCCATATGACCTAAATTGTGCCGGTGCGACGTTAAACCCAACAAAATAAATAAATCAATTCACTTTATTAATAGTATAAATGAACACAAAAACGAACGCAAATTCAGATAAAATCACATAGAAAGCACTGACATGCTTCGGATGTAAGAAACTAAACTTATTGTATTTAAGTAGTTGATTTCGCAAAGAATATCAGTTTCAACTTAAGTTTAGCTTAAGAATGTCCATTTTAAGATACGCATATTCATTTATAACAGTGAATTATATTTTTCATTATGTTCTAAACAATAATTCAGGAATACATTTGTCATTTCCTAAATACATACAGGCTGTGTTTCCTGTTCCTGACCTGCATCAAATAACCCTAACTGTGAAAGCTTGTATTACTACTGTACTATCATATTTAACTGGTATTTTGGTATAAGATTTTTAAAGATTTGAATCATTAAATATCCTTTTAGAACAGAAACAGGTAAAGGTCAAAGCAAAATATGTTATTTATATTTACTCAGTTTAAGAGATGGGTCCAATGACATTAATGGAGTTTCCTCTGAATAAACACAACACTGTTGCCAGGTACAAATTGTCATTACATATCATGAAGAAAGGATCGTATTTATTACATTTAAATCAGTTTATCATTGCAAAAATAAACTGTACATTACATGAATGTATATATATTCTTCGTATCTCGTGTTGTTTTGTTATGATGCTTAAGATACTATAAGAGAAGATGATAGGCTCCTTGATGCATTGTTGTTGAAATTTATCTTTTGGCCTTTGGACATAATTACATTGCTTGATTAACAGATACCATTTTACAGTGAAATTTGGGTTAGTCAATATCACTTAAAATCTTTATGACAAAACCCATGCGTCTTACGTCACAACACTTATAGATATTATTAACAATTCATGTTGCCCTTCCTTCTAGAAAGCACGGTCATATTCAAAGGTTTGTGGACGTTTTGGTATTAAGCATTACCTACTATTACGTTCAAGCAATTTTAAATAATTTGTATTTATTCGCTTATTTTGTTGGAAATTATTCTGTGTTTAACTTGTATTCATTGCAATACACGATTTTTCATTTTGACGCAATCATCTTTCTAATCCTTTTGGTCCAACTATTTGAACTAGAATTGGGACTGTTATTGGGAAATGCCACCTGAGGAGTTATGAGACTTAGTGCTTGTAAAATGTTTACTATATAGGGTATTTCTTTGCAAATGACATCAGTCTATCTTACTGTGGAATATTGCTTCCAAGCTTAGCACATTCTTAGAAAATATGTAGCTTTCTAGTAGTCTAAGGTACATACACAAGTCACTGAGGTCAATGTCAAGGTCAAAGTCGCTAAAAATAGTAATTTGTTTCTACTAACTGTATTCAATTAGGAATAAAGTATTACGACACAATAATGAAATGTCGGAAGAATGTACGGACTTGTATTTTCGAAGATAGGACAAATGTCAAGGTGATTGTCACAAATAACTTCAGTAAGGAATTGAGATAAATAGACCAAACCTGTTAACTAAGTAGGTCATTGTTATTTAATACAGATAAATTGTTTATGGCCAGTAATAATTTTGAAAACAAGAAACTATGGATAAACTTAGTATGATATATAGCTTTCAAGGAGAATAAGATTCAGAAGCATTTTAGTTTGCTTTGGTCATTGTCGAGAAGAACAGTGCTGAAATAGAAAAGAAAATTGAGTTGTAACTTCAGTTAGAACTAAAACATAAAATTCTCCGCTAAAATGGAAACTTACTTAGGTGTCTTACGCAGAACTAATGTTCAGTTGCATTTTGCTTTGTTTGGGCCAAGTTCAATGTTACATTTCACTTCCAGACTCAGTCAGGCATACATTAATCTCTACATTTACACCGTTCAAATTTGAAGAGTAAAAAACACTTTTGTATCTACTTAATCAAAACTTAAAAAAGTGTCTCAAGCTAGACATAAATTAAGAATGAACAATAAGTATATTGTGTCAAGTGTGTAAACACTTAATTGTGATGTCATGATGTATGTTACATAATGACGTCAATGAGAACTACTGTCTGTTCGGTACAAATTGAGACAGGCAAAGTTAAGGAAATCATAAGTTGAGATTGTTTGCCACCATACAATTAGAACAACCATGTATGGATTAGTAAACAAAACCAGTAAAACAGGTTTAACCGTTATTTAACCGCTATTTCATTCCCTCAATGCTATTCAGTGTGCAGTCGTTGTGAATTACTAAACAGACAAGAACACGCACATTTCTCATATGTTAAACCCATCGTTGTATTTTATTAGGCAAAACGAAATTCGAGACGAAATTGAAACAAAACGAACAACCAATTACTAAGTGCGCTAACGGAAAAACTTTGCTCATGCAAAGTTTACTTATGTCCCCGTTGGACTGAGATTAATTTCATCAAATATTTACAAATTTATTTTCAAGACGTTTTACGTCGAACGTTTATAGTATTTAAGAAGGGCTATATTATTGATGCACTTCCTAGATAAACTCACTTTTTGTAGTAATATGAATGTATGGTAACAAATAACACTTATTAAGTGAAACAAAGAAATCAAGGATTGGATATTGTTTTGAAGATAAACATTAAAGGAAATTACGTGTCATATATAGACAAATTCTTTCTATCAACATTCAGAGATGATTTTTCTTTGGATATGTATATCGTACGAGATATGAAAGCTAGCTTAATCTCGGAAACAAACAATCTTATTTTCTTTTTCTTATTTTGTCACTTGTGCTTTCTTGAAATATTTTACACACTTTAATCACAGAAAGTATTATTTGTACATGTGAAGGAAAACAAAATTGTACTTTTCAATTGCTTAAATATTATCCAGTAATCGCCATTAAAATACAACTTCAAAGATATACATGTATCACTAAATACCAAAGACTACTAAGGACAAAGTATATTTTGTATACCTTACTTTTTTTGTTCCATAAACTTATTGTTATTATTATTATTATTATTATTATTATTATTATTATTATTATTATTATTGCAATAAGTATTTTGTTTATTTTGTTTTCATTATGAGCACATTATTAAATACATCTAACACGAAAAAGTAAATGTATCATTTAAATTTGTTCTGTTACAGCTGTACTGTTAGGTTTTAAGAAAAAAGTGTTCTTTCCTGATATTTATCACGAGAAAAGATATTGCAGTCATATAAATTGATACAAATATTTCGTTTTTTAAGTTTAATTCAAATGAATATTTTGTTTGATGGGAAGAATGGTTTGATGGTGAGTCTCTTAATTATGTATGTCAGGAAATTTGATAATTAATATATAAACCAATTGCATGTCAGTATGCTGTTTGTCCAAATATTCTTTCTGGTATATGTATTTGTCAGTGTTGTTTCGGGATAAACCAGAAGAAATATACTTAACATTCTTACCAAGTGCTAACCGAAACGTTAACTTTTGTCGCAATAAAATACACGTATTCCAAGAAAATTTCAACCCTTGAATTCATTCAAGAAAAGAAACGATCTGAGATACCAATGTTCACAGAAGTGCTTTAAGGCGTTTTGTACCAGTGCGGAGCTTATTAAAAATGTAGTTCGATCTACCATTTGTTTTGTAGTTTCCAAAAGTTTTATATACTTGTACATTACACGGTTTGTTGTGAAATAATTTCCGCATTTACGCTTATAATTTCTTATAAAGCCATGCGTCAATACCTTTGTTATCTCGTCAGTAAGATCATATCATTGCCGAAAATAGCTCGAAATTCATGTGACAGCTGACGAATAAAATTTTGTTATTAAAATGTTCTTTAACGTAATATAATTTGATCTTTTAAAATTCGAGTGGATTAAAATTAAGGTTTCAGCTTAACGTGGATATTTTCTCCGTTACGACATAATTTTAAAACAATTCAAATTGTAAAGTTAGCAAAATGAAGATTCATAAATATTTCTTTGAACTTGTACAAATCGATAGTATTTATAAAAACGCAGAATACAAAATCAAGACAAATCAAACTTAGTAATTGTTTTACTTAGTTTAAAATAATATTGTAAAAGTTGTACTGAAATGTACAGATAATTACACAAAACCGGTTCATTACTTTTCAGAAATAAAGAGCTTTTATAGAAAATATGTTGGAATAGCAATATATTTCACATTAATTTAACAGACATTAAAAGACAATATGTTTATGAAAAGAAAATCAGTTACTATACTGTCAATTAGCACATGCATTTTTACACTTTCTTACTTTTTGGTAATGTCAATTTTCTCAGCCTGTGGTCATATATATCCGAAAGTCTTGATCTATGCTAGCTAACAGTAAATACAAAGCCACATTTAAGTACTTAACGATTTTTATTCACGTAAAAGAGACAGTTAATGACATCTTGATATACTGTAAGTGTACTTATATTAGCGCAGTTAAATTTTAGCGCAAACGCCTTAAATTGAATAATTTCGACTTATTAGCGCGTTCTTGTATTAGCGCAATATCAGCAGCGCTAAAATAGCCAAATGGCGGTATCTGAAACACCAATTTCCGATGGAAGACGGAATGGCCCGAACATGACCGAACATGACCGTTGTATCAAGCAGTTCTGCTCGGGACTATATATACAGTTTCGTCTTTAAAAATATATTACTTAATAACGTTTGCATACGCATTAAGTCATTCTTTTAATAAAATGCAATATATATATAATACATGTTAATCTCTTTTCTTTTCTTTCTTCTCTTACTGTGTAAAAATCTCGTATTAAATAAATGTTATTATCTCCATTTTATTTTCTTTACACTTTATTTGACGCGATCAATATCTTACGGTATTTTGCCTTTCAGGTAAATATCTAAAATCATTTAAATGCATGTAAAACTTCGTGCTTTGTAGATTGGGTGAGTGAGATGTTTTCAACTATGTGTATAAATAACTTTTTTCATTGTGCAATTTGTACATATATACAGTGCAGAATGGTGATAATGGTGATAATTGTTTGTTTTCAAATTCAAATTCACACTTGGTTTTCAAAGCAGTAAAATGTTATGGTGACACTCGCAATTAGCGCGGCCAGACAAACTGGCGGTCTACTCCGAAGATGTTACATACGATGTTTACGGACAATGGCGAAGATACAAAAATGCAACGTAATTAAAAAAATATATGACATTTGCACTAATTATTATTTGATTGTAAATTGCAAATATTGTGTTCATTAATTGTTGCTTTCAAGCTTTATATGTGATGAAATGTATGTAAAATGTTAGTATTATGTATAACGTCGCTCCCTTACATATTATATGTAAGATGATTTGTTTGCTTCTTGTATGTCTAATGTATATATGTGTTTGCCTCATGTATTTCTAATGTATATAACGTTATAGCTCATATTGTCATGCATGTCATGAATTGAGTATTAAATAAACTGTAAACTGTAAACTAATGTTCAAACAGGTTTAATTATTCTATTAAAACTTTTCTGCAGAATATTAGTTAGGAATGCAGTTATTGTCATATTTACACAATAAATATGTATTTCTCTTTGTTCTGTTGCATTGTAATAACGGTACTTTCGATGCGATAAATGTTACTTTTTTATTAGGAAAGCCCTTCATTTCAGTCAAATATTAGCGCTAGACATGAATTAGCGCATGTCCGATCCCGCTAATAGCGCTGAAATTAGTACTCCGCTAATATTAATACACTTACAGTACCATATCTATATCAGTCTTTCACGGTCAAAACGGCTTTACACACAAAGGCAGCCCGTAAGGTCGCCAGAAACATTATCAATTAGTGCAGATATAAAGGATTCTCCAGAGTAAAAGAGATAATGAATTATCCAGAAAGTTCAAGAAAGGGAGGGGAATGTCCCGTTATTTATGATTTTTAACATGACCGGTGTAGAGTACTGATAATTGACGTTCTTACCAGTGTGGTTAACACCAGTCCTGAATTAGTTGGAAATACTACAATCAACATTTCAGAAATTCCGGTGCAGGTTCTCTGAATTGCTAGTCAAAGTGTTTTGACGACGGTCAACATGGCAGTAAAATATGTTTTTTCATTACATTTCCTGTAGTAGCAGGTGTTGTGGCTCTATTTGATTTGGTTTACTCAACTGCGAATTTTCTTTGCGTTCCATTGAAAGCTTTACTACATAGTCCTAATTGTTTTGCTCCCGGGAAGTCGTTTGATCTAAAAGATATCATTTTCATTCATGCTAAGAGAGGTATTGCATGTATACCCTAAGTTATTGCACATCTTAACTATTTGTGCAGAACAAAACACCAGTTGTGCCGTAAGTGAACTTTCTGGGATCGTGTCAATAACTGCTTAGACAAATAATTTCCATATCGATGAATAAATGAATTGTAAAATTTACTCAATATTTCACCTGAAAAGAGTAAACAATAATTTTATAAAATTATTTCTTAACAGAAGACCTCTCAACCAGTTATAATAGCAGTAATTCGATTTTTGAAACAGGTAAACAGTGCCAATATGTAGTGTAGCATCGGGCCGTGCTGGGCTCAAGGAAGGCACACTTAGTAGAATCCAGTGAATTTGGTCAATGTGCTAAAACAAAACATCTAGTATGTTCCTGTTATTTAGAAACTTTACTTTTTTTTCAGATGTGCCATTAGTTAAGTAGAAGAGAACCAAATACAAGCATTGAGCAACAATATAGCAGAGATGCACGCTACAAGTTAGTGTACCGTTACTTCATTATCGCACACAAGTCACAATTGAGACCAGCAGGAACAACACGAGACGTAAATAATCTATCAATAGAGTATGTATTGTTGAGGATAAATTCTGCCATTTTTTAGTGCATCTCATTCCTTAAAATTACCATGTCAGCAAATCAACCATGGTTGTAACTACCATTTATATAATTGTCACATGAAACGTCATTGTATTTTGTCGTCTGATTTCGTGAGGCCTAGTTGAAAAGTCCGTGACATAATCAAATCGAATACTACCTTATTTCGTTAGTTCGTGTGTAACAATCTATACTAGCAATTTAAAACGTCTGTTCTAAGAATGTCATTTACTTAATGTAACAATGTTATTTAGTCAATACTTGAAATTCATCGCGATTTCAAACGCTGCACATTCCAAATTATGAAACCAGTTTGCAAACCGATCGGACTGTTGTATATATACGGAAAGAATGTGATATTGTTCACCGTTCAATCGTTCAATCTTTCTTATATCTCGGCGAGAAAGTAGAGGATATTGCCAATGGAAGGCAAATGTTCAATTACCTTCAAATGATGCCCTACTGTAAAATCTTTTACAGCTTTATAGGAATTTCACGAGCTTTTATCAACAGAACAAATCATGTTTAAGTCGCTACCATACTTTTTTTCTTGATCTAACGTTGATTAGTCTCGTAACAAGGTTAAAAAACTGTCAGAAACTGTTACATAATTTAGTTTAACGCACATACAGAGCAGAAAATTGTGTTGTAGGAAGTTATTTAATCCTTATTGTTAGCGCTCAGCCAAATTGAGTTTAATCAGGATGCAAAAGAAAACAATACGAACCACGTGCAAACAGAAAACTGATAATCTTTTGACAGTAATATCAAACACATGAGATATATTGTTATAAAATGACAATTTATATGTGAAAAAATCCAGTCAAACGAAGAATGAAAACGCTAAATGTATATCTTAGATCATTACTAAACAAACAAATTCCTGAGATAAAACTCATTAAGGAAACCAGTTTAAATAATGGTAAAATATTTTTTTTACATCAAGGCTTGATGATTCAATTATATTTCTTAATTGTTTGTTCAAATCCGTAAATGAAAGAATTGCTTTTCAATAAATATACGTTGAGCAAATTAGATATTTGAACTAGGAGCAATTTTAAGTCAAAGCAATTAAAAGATTTGCTCCGGCATTCCATCTGATCTAATAACATGATATAGGTTTTTCAAAGACGATAGAACTATACGGTTCCTGACTTCGGCACCTTAAAAGAACATAAATCGTACTTAAATGAATTTGGCCAGTACTTACAGGACTTGAGACGGAAAAAAAACCCCTAAGCATTCGCCATAGAACTATTAAGGAAATATCAGAAAAGTGTTTTGACTTTTACCGTATTGTTATGAAAGTGCATAAATTGGGTGTAATTCACATGACCATTACTATGTTCTTTTTACGTTTAGACATTTGTACATCACGGTACATTAGAACATATTTACAATTTAAAGGCTAATGAGAAAGTGGTCGATTTCATTTTTCTCATTAGGAATGAATCATTTTAAAGTTTTTTGTCCATAACAAAAAGCATTCTCCTCTTAAGCATATAAGTATTATAAGTATTATAATTTTCATTAGCCTCCGTGGTCGAATGTTTCAGACTTATGATAAATCGGAAGACCAACTTGTGTTAAATTCATTTAGCTTTTACAAACAAGAAACGGGCCCAGGGATGTCAAATCTGTTCATATGAGTAAAAACATACACGTCGGTAGATGTTTATATATTTAGCTCACCTGAACAGAAGGTGCACACGGTGAGCTATTGTGATCATCGAGTGTCTGTCGTGCGTCGTCGTGTGTCGTAAATATCTTATTTTTTTTACATTCTAGACGTCACAATTTTGACCCAATCTTAATTTAACTTTCCCAGAATGTTCACCCAATAAAACCTCGGACGTCTTCGTTGATGGGTCATCTTTGGTCAAAACGTGATTACTATGTAAATTAGTAGGAAAACATTGTTAACACTCTAGAGGCGTCATTTCAGCTTGATCGTCATAGATCAGAAAGTTTGTTTCTATGAAATTAAGGTCGAATTCAAGATTGGGTATTTTATTATCACAGCAGCGTTGTTTGTGCCGTGTGGCGGCCGTAAAAAGTCTTCCCGTACATTCAGTCAGGGCTGTTATATTTCGATCTTCTCAGATTGTTCAGCACGACTTCTATGTCGTGTTATTGGTACTGTTTAGTTTCTCAGCATGGCCATTTCGGCCAGGGTGGTTCCAATACTCCCGCTTTCATAGAATTGGATATGGTGCCTGCTTTTTAATTTTGTCTTTTGACACTTCCTGTGATATGCAGGCTCCATAACCTCAGATCCCCTTTCTAAATTCCAGTTTTTTTAGGCTCATTGTTTTCTCGTTTGGGGCAAACCCATTACTATATCTGGGGACCAAACGCCGCTTTTCATGGAATTTCACGCCACAGCCCGTGTATCATTGAAGGTTCCATGTTCACGGCCGTTTGAATACATCTGCTTTTTGCTTTTTGTACTTTTCGCATGTGTAACTGTTGAGTTCTGCTGAACCCGGGGCTAGAGGGCGTGGACGGTAGCATGCATTTCCACTACCGTCCATGAACAGGCTCAATCAAACCGAGCCTGCAACATTTTCGTTTTTGTCATATTGAGCGACCTGTGAAGTTTCTACTTTTTCTATTTTGCATGAGGTCTAAAACTAGGTCACTAGTTCAGGGAATAAAAAAGACCACATTTCCCATTTGATCTGCCTAATATTTTGTCAGAATGTTTTCCTCTATGAAATCTAAGTCATGTAAGAACCTGAATTATCTGGGTTAAACATTAGGTCATTAGGTTAGATCATAGAAACAGCTTGTTAACACCATAGGGGCCACATTTTGTACTTGATAATCATAGACCTTTTTCGGAATGTTTCTCCCTAATTAATGTAGGTCAAGTATAAAACTGGGTTATATGAATAAATCTAGGTCACTAGGTTAAAACTAAGAGAAGCCTTGTTAGCACTCCAGAGGTCATATTTTCAATATATTAAATTTTGTCAAAATACTTGTTTAAAACCTAGGATGAATTTTAACTGACTCATTTTGGTAAAATAACCAGGTCACTAGCTCAAATTATTGAAAATCTTGGTAAATGATCTACCTGATTTACATTAAATCTGGTCAGTATGTTTGTCTTCATGAAATCTTAGTCGAATTGAATATTATGTTATCGGGGGTAGGAACTAGGTCAGATGTAAGATACATGGCCCTCTTGATTTCTTCAATACAGACAGTTTTTAAAAGAATATTGCCTATCAATGGTGAAATACCTTAATGTTTAATATATACTTATCTATATATTAATCTAGCTCATCAAAATGAATTAGGGATGCACAATTTCAAACGTTCAAACTCTGGAATGCTAGCAATCTGATATCATAACCGTTTACTCTTTCTTCACATGGAATGAACAACAATTTGCAGTCAAGATGAAAATGGATCAAATATTAAACACGGTAAGAAAGATATATCACTGACTCATCAGTATACTGTATTTTTACTAGCATCTGTATCAAAATAATTCTTATCATAACTGAATCGAAAATGACAGTACTTTCAAAGACATTGTCCGTTATCATATACTGGATAAGTATACTACGTAAATCAAATCCATTGGTGCTGGTCAATACAAAATTGTATTGAAATACTAAAAGTATAATGAGACGTGTATTATTCATGCATATATGGCAATTCAAACACAACAAAACGAAGGTCGCGGAGATGTCAATGAATACATTAAAACCAAAAACGTATGCATAAGTATTCCATTAAATTTCAATTAGTCTAAGAATATATCTTTTCCCTATATGTAAGAACATTACAGCCGTTTCTTACTTTTGTATTGATCACATTTTTTTTTCACAGAACCATTACAATGAAATACTAGTATTGGCCAAATGTCTGCTAGCATTCATCTGATTATTTGTCTTTTTTATTTCAAGAACATATTTAATAGTCCGACCTGAATAGACCTGTATTACTTCAGACTACACTTGTTGCACAAAGGATCATCATGCAACAAATTTCTCCTCCAAGAACTGATTCAAAATAAGTTCTTGTATGAAATTAACCTGAATATCTTCTGCTACTTTTCTTACGGATTAACTTGTGTGCGAGTGCATATTTAAACAAGCAAATTCGATGAATTGGTATCCCCGGCCGAAAAGGGTTTGTGGTGAGGAATGGCAAAAAATATATCCGGCAAAAAGTTAAGGATGTTACCGAGAAGCAAATAATTTCATTAGTCAAAATCAATTTAACAGAAAACAAATGTTTAATTAAAGAGTACATAATAAATGTATGATATTTTGATCCTGACTAAAGAATTTATTTTGAATGGTATATGTTTACTGTAATAAGCTTAGCTTTTAAAATTAAATGCAGTTAATTGAAATGTGAGCTTGAAGTTTAGGTGGAACGAAATATTGTCTTTGAGTGGTTTGACACCAAGTGTTGCTGTTTAACATGTACATTTGAACTTAAAAGAACAGATTTCCTTAAGAGAACACAATCAAGTAAGATATATTGAACATGGCTGGGGGCAAGATTGGTGCAGTTACAACTTAACATGTTGAAGGTTTGAACATTTTTTTTAAAAAAGGAATGGAAATATATTTGACTTTAGCATCTTTCTCCACATCTTTTTTTTCCCTATATATATATATGTATATATATATAAATATATGTTTATATTCTTTTTTTGAGGGGAGGGGGGTGAGGAAACAAAACTTCACATGTTGATTATAATTATTGATGGAAAATTAAAAATGAAAAAAAAAATTGGGTGAAGGCAGTTGGGGTGGAGGGGGGTGGGGGAGCAGAGGATGCATGATCGATAGTGGGCATGACTGGGTGGTGGAGCGAGGTGGGAGAATGGTACAACTTGCATGTGTTTTTTTGGGGGGGGGGGGGGGGGGAGGGGGAGGGGTGTGGACCAAGGCAAGTGGGTGACCAGGCGTGGATGCACAGCTTCACATGTTTATAATAAATGTTCAACGAAAAGAATGAAAGAAATTTAATAAAATTCTACCAAATGGTATGTTTGTTATGTACAAATATGTGGATTTTTAAACAATTAAAGGTCAAAAACTCTGAAGTTACAAAAGAAATCCAAACAAAATTGTGTATGAATAATCACAATTCTATATAAGTTTCATAGTTCAAGGTGAAATATATCAAAAGTTATGATGCAGAAATTGCTATATTTAGAGTACCCTATATAGTTAACACTAGAAACTTCTAAGGGCCATAACTCTGGTGCTACTTGGGCAATCTGACTGAAACTTGACGGACCGCAAAAAACTCATTGTGGTGAACATGTATATGAAGTTTTATATAAATATACCCAACCACCTCCTAGATATGGCTCCGGACGGACGGACGGTCAACGCCAAAACTATATCCCTCAGACTTTCGTCGGGGGATAATAAACGTGGAATAGGTGGTTTGAACACAAACATTGCAATACAACTACGAGCTTTAAAAAGGATATCTCTTCAGACAAAATGTTTGGTCGGAACATAAAAACTGAACTACTTTCTCTGAAACTCGAATTATACTTTGTCCATAATATTAAATTTAGCGGAACTTTTAATGTGATGTTTAGCACCAGGTATCTTCTTAATATATATTTTTACGTAAGAGCGGTCGTCTAAACAGTGAAACAGACAACAGACAACAACAAGAAATATCTTTAAAAATGATGGTCGGCGAATTGTAATAAGGAAAGAAGTTTATGAATTTTTCATCTAACATTCATCTTTCATCTAACATTTTTCAAAATGCAAAACTAAACACCGCACTTTAACAATTTAAATGGTTCTCTTTTAATTTTTCGCAAAGGTTTCGTAGGGTTGCAATTCTGTTTCGTTTATCCTTAGACGAATAATTACAGTAGTAGTTTGATGAAGATTCATACGGCGGTTCATGAGAAGAGGTCATTAAACGTGCTTATATTTTTAGCTAAATTGGTCCCTATCCCCATTTGTAACAAAATAGCAGGATACCTTACGATATTGTTACACATCGAGTTTGATAAAAATCCATTACATTTTAGTGGTTAATGCGAAGAAAGGCATATCTACTTTTAGCTATAGTGGTCCCTAATAGGGCTCAAGTTCCTATATAAATAAATTTGGAAGAGGACCTTATAATGATGCTCCAGACCAAGTATGACAAAGATCCACCAAGCTGTTCATGAGACGCTGTATAAAGGCATTTCTAGTTTTAGCTCTAGCAGCCCCTAAAAGGGGTCAAATGTCCCAGCTGAACAAAGTTGGCTGCGGGCCTAATAAAGATGCTACAAATCAAGTTTGATCAGAATACATGAGAAAAAATCAATTTAATTTTTTTATTTATTATTTTTATTTATTTCTAAAATAGGCCAACTGATCCCGCTTTAACAAATAGCATATTCGCTATTCATGAATCTTTGGACAATGACGTCACACCTATAAAAAGTGGAGGTCAAGCAAAACATACAATTGTAATTATTTCAATATTTCTGTTTCATAAGCAAAGTTTGACCGTAGTCATATCACATAGATAAACTGTATGCAGCGTACCTTCACTTCAGTGTAATGAGATTCAGTCATTATATAGCATATATATAATAAAACAGATTTCGACTGAGTTCAATATTTGCATACCATAATAAAGAAAAATATTCATATATAACAAATCAGTTAAATAATTTATAACAAATATATCAAAGCAAACAAGTTCTCATTTTAATATGCAATCTGAATAAGTCACAAAAGCAAGAAACATTTTCATATACAGACGAAAATTGTAACAAGGAAAATCTTTTAAAAAACGCTTCTCTACATAAAAGACTCTTATCACACCCTTATTCATGTGATACGCAGACCGTATTCAGCTCTTTCTTTAATTTGATATATGTTGGTATTTGAACAGGTTTTTATCATATTTATAAAACTTACTTATCATTTTGAGATATATCAATATTCTTGCTAAATATACTGAGCCAAAGTTAGCTTTAAAACTGTGAACAGCGTCGTTTAGGATAATCGCTTTGTCTACATTTCACTCAGCGTAGCACAATCAACAGAGTGAAAGAAATCAACACTCTCGTCCAATCAGGTGTTACATAAATCTTCCATTTTGATAAATTATCTATAATGCGTTATCAAGTAGTTTGATTTGCAAACTGAAGTCACGTGGCATAGGTAACGAAAACGAATTTAGACGGCGTCGCCGAAAAATAGACATCAAAATATATAGAGCAAGTAGGTGGATTAGGAGATAATTACTTTGAACTGGCACTCACCTAATAAACATTTTTTTTCTTTATAAACTTTGAATGAGCAAACGATTCATAAATTGCTCTCGGGTATCAGAGTAACACCATTGTGTTGAATAATTACAGAGATGCTCACTGAGCACTTTACTATCGTAGAAATAGTGTTTGTTGTGTCTTACAAGAGCTACAGGAGACGTCGATACGTGTATTGTTATGGAAAATAGCGTCCTCAATTGCAATGTCAAAAGATCGACCATGGCTGTGGTCACTATCTAAATAATTGTCACGCAAAATGTCATTATATATAGTTGTCTTGATTCCGCAAGGCCAAGGGGAGACGCTATAGCATAATTAAATCCTGATGTTCATTATTTCTTTCAGCCATGCGAGCCAATCTCCTAAAAGGGTCTGATCTAGCAATGCTCTTTCCTTAATGTGTTAGTCAATACATGACATTTCATTGACTTGCATGCTGAATAGTCTTCAGCTGTTACATGTAAGCGACAATTGAAACAGCTTCCTATACAACTAACAAGCGTTTAGGCGTCGATTTGCTGTTTTTATATATATATTTTACAATAGCAGAGTAAATTTGTGTTTTACATACTGTTTTTTGTTATCATTACGTTTGTTAAGATTTATCTGGCGGGAAGACATACTTATACTGTCCTGTGGCTTTAGAACATGGAGGGGATTTAGAGCGAGGACCGGTTTTAACTTCCAAGTTGTGTTTTGCCGCTGGGAGTTAAAAGGCGATTCCCATTTGTGTTGAATACGTGTTTCAGTTGGAAGGTGTTTTACATCGTAAATGCAAAGTGTGTCGTGTTCACATCAGTGCATACAATGCTGTAGTGTATTGTTGCGTAGTGTCTTGTTACGGTATTCCCAACTAGTCTGTGCGTAATTTCTTCACGGTAATTTATATGTATATAACATGTCTTTATTTTAAAAGGCATGAAAAGGTTGACGGATACATTAGGATTCTTTTCACTACAAACAAATTAAGCTGATATGTTTATGTGTAAGTCTTCAATATGTTTGAAACCTAGGTTAAAAGCTCCGTAAACAAGTAACACATTTATCAAAGAAAAATGACTGTGTTAAACCTTTTTCCCTATTCCCGATTTTTATATACAATGCGGTATTTTCTGCAATCTACAATTAAAGGAATGTGAATGTTTTTCTCTATATACAGGATGTATAAAGATTTATAATGAAACAGAAATTCACTCTCAAAATATTGTTGAGATAATAGAGTTATGGAGGATATGGTTGAAACACTTAACAAGATAAATTATTAAGAAGATAAGTTTGTTTACACATACTTGCGATTTATTTAATCACTTTTCTCGGTATATATATATGTACACCACTGAAGGATGAACACTAGTTGATAGCAAATAAATAATAGGCCAGCTCAAACATGTTTCGAAAGAACTAGGACATCGACTAATTGATACAAGCCAATAAAACGCTTATTTCTTATAAGACAGCCCCATATGACGTATCGCATTACCCAGTTGAGACCTATTTCCATTAACTTGAGTGCATGTTCATGGTAGATACTTGGCATTATAAAAAAAAGCTCTCCCATGTTTTCTTCGAAAATACATTTTTACTACCTAACCTATAAAAATTGCAGGCTAACTACAATTCATGTTGGTATCGTGCATATATTTTAGAACTATGTGCCGAATTTTACGAAATCTTGAACTTCAAGTCATTACTTGAAAATTAGTCTTTGAGTTACTAAATAATTTCAGCTGATATATATATATATATAATTATTGTAAGCAGAACCAGTTCCATTTGTACCATTTCCGTACGTCCGCTCTTCAACCATAAATTATAATAATGTAGATGCATTTCCAAGCGAGAGGATTAGACGTGCAAGGTGGAGATATAGGTGACTAAAACAATCAACAAACAAAACAGTTTGTTCATACAAGCAAAACTAATAGGTAATAAACTGAGGTGCAGTATCAATTTTTTTTTTGCGAATAATCATTTAAGGCAATATGTTGAAGGGCCATGCACTTATTGCATAATCCTCCTTTCTGCTTGAACATAATTATACTTCAGCTCAGCGGATAAAACGCAAATATGCAAGTTGCATACGAAAGCCGTACCTTTAAAGTTCATGGCAAGTTTTCTAATTGGTCTCTTAGAAATAGACACAATTGTTATAATTACGCTAATGTATATGGTAGGTGATACACTAGCGATCAAGGTTCTCCGAAATTTCCCTGTAAAACATATATTTCTCATGTCATCCGTCTAAATATTTGCAATTAAATTTGAAGATACATACTTTCTAATTGTGCCCTGTCATTTTAATTCAGGTTTTCTTTACTCTAAATGACGACACGAAAAATACGTAGTCAAATTCAGACAATATCACATACAAAGCACCTTCAGATGTAAGAAACTAAACTTGATATACAAGAAGTTGATTTCGCAAAGAATAGCAGTTTTAACATCTATAACAGATTATTTCAGATTTCGCTTAAGAATGTAGTAATAATACACGCTTTTTTGTGTATTAACGTCTGCAGAAGCCCGCGGGATTGTTTGTGACCGAGAGCGAAGGTCGAGCTCACAAACATATCCCAAGGGCATCTGCAGACGTTAATACATAAAACAAACGTGTATTGTCGCTATTCTTGCATAAAAAACATTACACGACAACTAAATGCATTGTTTTCATATGTGATGACTTTACTATTCCGGTACATTTTTTAGTTACTATTCGGTTGTTTTTGGAAACGGTAAACATGTTTTAAATATCCATATCCGGGGCCCACATATCAACAACACTACCCAAAGCATGATTTGAAGGTTTTTGAGCATCATATTTTTATTTCTAGTTATTACAAACGTTACATTACCCATAATTTTGCATATTACTTAAAAATTTGATTAACAGAAACACAATTTTAAGAATAATAACTTTACATTCGAATTATTTTGTTTACGAACACATTTAGAGTACGGATGAGTACGAAGGTAGTGACTAGTTTTCGGGGTATATTATATGAATTCTGCGGAAAATCAGATAAAAACATACCGACTGATACAAACGAAAATCATTAATATGGTTCCTAAACACGAGCTATTTCACAAGTTACACGCGATACTTATTTATTTACAGTTATTTACAATAACTGAACAGACGCTTTGTAAAGGGAGTAAACTCTAAAAGAAGCTAGTGCGTACATTGATGGGGGCAGTACGTATGGGGTTGGAAACTGATACAGCCAAACATACTACGGATTACATTGTATCTTTAATGCTACAAGAAGAGGTTACAAAGGAAAGAAACAAGACGCAGATGCAAAATACCAGTCTCCGCAGAAATACATACACACGGCCCTGGCAAAGCATTTCAAAAATAAAAATCATGTATTAACAGCACGTGAATTGCCTTGTTTGCACACGATTTTTCTCCCGTTTATATATGGGCGGATCCAGTGAAAAAAGTTGTTTTTATGCAAGAATGTCCACTTTCAAATATGCATTATATTTAGTTTATAACATTGTATAACATTTTTTTATTATGTTCTAGCAAATAAACATCAGAAATACAATTGTCATCCAGGCTGTGTTTCCAGACCCTGATCCGCATCAAATTAACAAAATTGTGAAAACTTGAATTAATACGGACTGGTATTTTGGTGTAAGATTTTTGAGATTTTGCATTACGAAATATGTCTTGAAAACGTATGGTTAAATAGGTCTCACCTGAAAGAAACAGTTGTGCTTAACCGTGACAAGAAGTGAAGATCAAAGCTAAGTAAGTTGGTTATATTATATTTACACAGTTTTATAGAGAGGAATACAATGACATAAATAGACTTTCATCTGAATAAACACAACACTGTTGCCAGAGTACCAGTTGTCGATATAGATCATGTAGAAAGGTTTGTGTTTAAAGCTGGATTGTGTATCAGTTCGATATCATTGCCGATATAAAATGTACATTATATGCTTTCATTATACCTTACATTGCATTAAGACAGTGATGTAATTTGACACCAAATTGTTTTAAAAACTGTAAATATAGTCTTTTTATTTCTTGTTGTATTTTATGATGTTGATTGCAAGTGTATCAGAGAAGATAACGAGCTTATATATATTGTGTTTATATTCAATTTTCTGTCCATCCAGAATCATTTCTCATATATCTCATATAACATTTTAAGACGGATTTCAATAAGACACGGTAAAGATATTAACTATTAAGTACTTCTACAGGGAAATGCGGTCCTGGAAGTTTCGGTCAGATTGCTTGAGGTCGACAAGATCTATGGCCATTAATATTAGTATACCGGCATGTCACACGATATATGCAGATTTAAGTCCTTTTCCTACCATCTGTCCTGCACCATATCTAGTTCGTTATTTGGACAGGATTTAGATAAGATATAATAGAAATTTTATCAACTGCTCTATGGAAATACGGCCTGGCAAGTTGTTATCAGATTGCTTGAAGAAGAAACGATCTGTGAACCAATAAACATGTATATATATAGTACATTATGTACACGCTTTATTCATTGTCAGTCCGGAGCCTTATCTGAGACATGGTTTAAAAGATTTTAATGAAATATGTTAACTGCTATCCAAGGTTTAGTCAGCTTGCTTCAGGAAAGACAAAAATGAATGGCCCTTTGTACCCAAGCATATACATTTATATAGTAATCCGTACGTCCGGAGTGATATGTCAGAAATAATTGGAAGGATTTCAATAAAACACTGAAAAAATATTAACGTCTTTAGAGACATGTGACCCTGGAATCTTCAGTTCGATTGCCGGGTGGAAACAAGTGTTAATGCCTTTTGTACTTATAATCATAGTACTTACTTCTGTCGTCCGGTCCGTCTGTAACCATATCTAAAACATGGAAATAGTGTTAACTCTTATTGGGAAATGCGGCCCTGCAAGGTTCAATTGAATGCTTGAGGAGTAATTGCTCTTAGTACTTACATGTATATGATTTTTACTATATAGGGTATTTTTTGCAGATGGCATCAGTCCATTTTACTATGGGATATTGCTACCAAGGTTAGTACATTCTTAGACTATATGTAGCTTTCGTTGAGTCTGAGAGACACATTATATTCACTGAAGTTTATGTCAATGTCAAGGTCGCTGAATATAGGAATGTATTTTTACTAAACATATTCAATCAGGAATAAGGTATTGTGACCAAATATGAAGTGTTGGAAGCTTGTACAGAGGCCATGGTTTCAGTTGTATTTTTGTAGATAAGGCAAATGTCAAGGTCATTGTCATAAAAACGTCAGTAAGGAATGAAAATAAATAGACCTAACATGGTAAATAATTAAGTAATTGATATTTACAGATAAATTGTTTATGATCAAATTGAATAATAATCCTATCACATTAATATATATTTGTATGATACATATTTGGAAAATAAATATTGTTTAAACCAAATTGAATGATAATTTAGAAATTAGAAACTATGATTAAACTTGGTATGATACGTAGCCTTCATGGGGACTGACATTTGGGTGCATTTGGTTTGCTTTGGTCATTGTCTCGAAAAGCAATACTGAAATAGAAAAGGAAGTTGAGTGGTAACTTCAGTCAGAACTGAGATATAAAACTGTACGCTAAAGTGGGTAGTTAGGTGTCTTGTACAGAGACCATTGTTCCACTGCATTTTTGCTTTGTTTTGGTCAAAATCATTGTTACAAATGTACTTATTTTTTCAGTTACCTCTGTAAGAAATTAGTAAGTAATGAATGAGACACAGAGATCAAATTGTCTTCTATCTTGAAAATTTGTAAGGCTAGCGAAGAATGCTTTTAAAATGTAAAAGTAGTCTTCCTTTTCGGCAGAAATGTCACTGAATTTGCTTGTAATTCAATTATTCCTTTGAGTGCATTAAAGGGACTAACCCATGAATTTTAGGCGAAACATTATTTCTCTCAACCCCCCACCCTCCGAAAAAAAGAGTAGTCTAAAAGTGACAAGTAGTACAAACTTATTGACATACAATTTTTGCAAGATATTCTTATAAATAACAAAACACATTGCGCAGAAGGTAAAACGTTGCAATTCTTTTGAAATAATGCCAAACAAAATACATTGTTTTGCATTTTTACCAATATCTATCCTTTATTTTCACCCACTTTATCATTTTTCAGTGTCATATATTATACATTTTATTTCAACCTTGGTGAGAATGAGTATGTTGAAAACTTTCACCCAAATTGTGGGCGAGTAGTTTTAACGGTCCATATACATGTTAGAAAGTTTTCAAAGTATAATATGCTTGCCTCATAGTAATAAAAGAACACGAATATTTGTAACTGAAAACTCGATAACGGCTTATCAAAGTAGTACCATTGCGAACAAGTATTATAGAGATTGTTTGGTGCAATAAGGTTTTCGCTTTGGAGTGGTTATAGCAGTAATTAACAGATCGCTGCCTTTGTAAGGACGTACTTGGTTTTAAAAGCGGTTTTATTAATAGTTTTACTTAAGTTGTAGTAGCTATAATGGAGTGCTTCCTCGTTAATCTACCCAATTAAAATTGAAAATTATGTCAACACAATATAATCTAGACCATCTTATTGGGTTGTATGAAACGTAATAAAATTCCCAATATGTTTTGAAATACGACTTCCTAGTTATGAAAATACCCGTAATTTACTAGATAAGATCAACGTGTTGACAGATTTTATCTGATCCAGCTACCCTGATAAAAGATAAAGAATATCGACCTCAAAATATATGAAAAGATAATGACGTCATAAAAACGGTACAGTACCATTAGTTTTTATGGGTTTAGAATATATGGTTAAACATTATTTTCTTTTTCAAAATAAATCATTCTTAGATTGCATACATGTTAAATCTTATTTGAATTATTGTTTACGATACTTTTTAGTTTTTTTTTTATTTCAGTACAATCTTTAAAAAGAACTTGTATGTCGAAATCAAAAACATATTCGACCAACCACAATTATCATTTATTAAGACATTTCGCTAAACTGAAATATTTGCCAGAATACCGTCATTTTGAATGAAAGGTGGCACCATCTTTCACATTGAATAACATATTAAGATGTGGGGTACCAAGTAATACCATATTTGAAGGAATACTTAGATTACGATGTTAAATATGTTACACATTTCTTTATATCAACATTTCAGCATGAATTGTAGATTAGATCTGAATTTATTTAATTTGTATGTTAAACTGTTTTGTTGATTTACAATATCAATTGTAACAACTAGATCACAGTCACTTACGTGTTTCCAACAATAACCCAATAATTACTGGGAGCTACATATCTATTTGTAATTGATAGTGAGTAATGTTTGCAAGAGGACCTACACGGAACTTAAAAATCTCAACTTTTAATCAGTGCATTGTAAAATAAGTTTTATTGTAAGATTTATGACTTGCCAGTTTGTTACGTACTTAAGTGACTTCTGATTTAGACATAAATCGACTATTGTAGTAAAATTTTATTTTGTTAATAATAAAACAGCCTAAATCATGTATCAGCAAGCCTGCCTTGTCTATGTTATATGCTATATACATTATCATCTTATGTAAATATAATGGTAACTACATAACGGCACTAATATCAAAATAATGTTCCCAAAGTTGAAATGTATTTTATTGCTCATCAATTATTTTGTTTCACATGTGACTACATGAGAGTGACTATAACGAAAATCAATCTGTAATGTGTCTGTATATTTGGACTTTGCCAACACAGACAATTAAGTGTCTATTCAATGTTACCTTTGAAAATACAAAATGTATACTAACTTTGATAGATAAGAATATTTGGAAGAACAAAATTTAAGCCAGCAAAATAATAGCAGACAGGATTTGACTGAGCCTGTTCGATAGAGGAAATGAAAATTGCAACATCCCTCAACCAACCCCCATCCAAACCCTCATCGTAGCACCTGCTTAATTAGAGTTCTATTTAAATTTACATTGAGTAGATACAAAACAACCAGACAATATAACAACAGATAGATTAAAGAAAAGTGTCTATCAATTATAACATAACGATGGTAGATTTACAACCCACACACATATTTAATTTACAGGACATGGTGGTATTGTTTTTACTTCGAAACAATAATGTGTATAAAGTTATACAAGTCATTCTTTTGTTTCAAAATTAAGATGTTATCAATTACTCAATATATAATATTCTAACACGGCCCGATTTATTTCCCATTTAAAAAAGAATACTGAAACTGTGTGTTTTTATGCAACAGACACAGTTTGAACGTCACAATTATAACGTAAAACGTCACAGCGGCGCGCTGGAAAAGAAAACCACACACAACAGGCAAACATTTAGTGAATAACTTCAAAGATGTACATAATAATCCTTTATAAGGTGTTCGCACCGAAATAATATGTCTCCAACATTGATTTGCTCTTGTTCAGATGCGTAATATTAAATACTTAAATACGAGGGCTGTTCCTCGTTAAATAATTCCTTCGTGTCTAAGCTCCAAACCATGATTTTATTTAACGACAAATCACTAAATGAGATACATTATTTCTCAAGTATAAAACGTATTGTGCTACTTTAAAATGTTTGTGATAACGACATTATACTTGATACGCTATGCTTTTATAAAAAATAACTTCTTACAGATTGCATTACGAATAATAAGGAAGGCCATTGTGTAAATTATTATTAACTTTATATTTTAAATGATTTCCTCTTTGTTAACAAAACTTGGGCTGTGCATTTACATTTTTTCAATAAGTCTTATCTCATATTTTCTCATGGCGCTTAATCGTTATCTTTCGTGTCACAGTTTTGATAAAAATATTCCAATTGTAACATAGGCTTACAAAAGGAAATTATTTTTAATAACTTAAAACTGTGTTCTTAAATAACTAAAAGCTTACATCGTATCTAGATATAATCCAAGTACTTGTTTTGCAATTATTATATCAATATAGGTTTATAAGCTTCTTCGTATAGCTGCAGTTTAATCTAAGGAATCATGTTTCTTTCAGTTTTCTCTACAGAATAATAACTGGCCATGAACTGTTGTTTTTAGTCGTTAAAGGAAATCACTGAAGCAAACTCTTAGCATTGATTTATCAAAATTATCCTACCACTCGAAGATACGAAAATAACCTGTAGCTAACAGTTAGATTAAAATCATCATCGAACCGTCTATGAAATATTTTCCTTTAAGCAATGCTATTGAATAGTGCAATTCTTTTTACAGCAGTGTTATTTACATTTCCAGAGACAAAACGTATTTGACCTTGAAGAGATATTACAGTTGTGTCAATTTTACATAACCAGAAATTAAATTTCAGAATTACTTAGGTTTTCAACACACCCAATCTTATATTCTATTGTTGTTTTTTATTTGTTATTGATACTGTGCCGCCCTCTATTGTAGAACTTTGATGATAAATTCTGACATACTTGCTAGTTTATTCGCGGTATGCACTGTAGAGTCCATATTGCAGTAAATTTAACATGTTCGAGTAAGTGTATAGCAAATGTACACATATACCGTTTTTCTACCTCGTCGTCACACACAAATGTTTATTTTACTCAGATGCATTTCGTTGCGGGTTAATGCATAATGATCAGTTAACTTTCCGAGATGTCTAGCAAAAGATGCTCGAATCGTTCCAAATTAATGAAACGCTTGCACCGAAACAATATCGAGGGTTGAGCGCAATTCACCCGTAACTCCTATTAAATAATGAAGGAGTTACGATACTTTGATATGCTCTCTGTAAAATCTAGTAAATGGATATATCATTATAATTTATGTTCCGTACATTTTATTTGGTATACGAGAGACAATTTGCACATTACTACGATTGCTCTAAAGACCTTTATTACGAATTGGGAAGCTAATTTTATTAAGCATTCCAAAATGAAATAAACATAACATATTAAGAATATTTACGTTTATTAAATAATTGACTTACAATTTGAGCCAAAAACTACAGAAAACTAAAGACCAAATATAAGGTCATCAGAGAACCAACTTGTATTGAATCGAATGATAGGCCATATGTCAAACCAAAGGACGCAACTTTATACATTATTTTTATTTTTATACATTATTTATTGACAAGCTTTTGACTATATACTTACATTAATAACTTTGACCTACGTTGAAAAAATAGATATTACCCAATATATTTATAAATCTAGGGCAATATATTTACACAACCATAGTGATGACAACCATAGTGAGGAATTACAACGTTTTGTTATCTGATTATTGCAAAGCTTGGAAGATGAAAGTTAATACATACCTAGAAATTCAGCTTTTTATTATGATGGAGAGTAAATGCACATTGTGAATAGAATATATACTTAGGTATCTTTTTACGTGTAAAAATAAATACAAAAAGTATGTCTAACTTGTTTGACAAACTAATTGCACATTAAAATTTTGTAAAAGTTGAAATTGTTCTGGAAAACAAAGTTTTATTTCAATACGTCGCAAATATACCTACTTTTTTTTAGTGTAACAGTACTATCGTATAATGTTTATCTGTACCAATTTTCAACTTCTTGTCCATTAAGACTTCGGTCTTTTAAAATCAGTTTCATTCTGGCGAAAGGAATTACAAAAATAAATACCTTTAAGAAACAAATATAAAGAAAAACTGTACATTTTTTCCAGGAAGCGGATCTTTTGTAGGTCAGTAGAAAGTGGAAAACAAACACTTCTGTTTCGCAAAAATGTTGTCACTTGTACTACCGGATAAAAGAAGAATAAAATGTAATATGTCTATGTATACTACTACACGTTGATGAGACACTTACATTCGAGAACTTCATTTTCATTAAGACAATAAAAGAATCCTAAACCATTTACTTACTGCTCGGTCTATTTCTATTTCAGAAACGTAATTTTGTTATTTTTCAACAGCAAGTCAACGCAACTAGAATCTCTTAATTTTGACTAAGAGAAAGAAACTATGTCTAAGGAAACGAGAGGCGGAGAACGAATTACTTCAAACTGTCAAGTTGTCACTGCAAAATATTGTCTTAAAAGGAGATCGAATTTACGACCATCTGATTCGTGTATACAATAAAAAAATAAAAGAGAGAGAATATTTAGTTCCCAGTTTTCATAATAATAATGTCAACATTCACAGTTCTTAATGTCGTCGTTGATCAAAGACGCATGTTTCCACCATGGTTACCATAATCATGATCTGGTGAATTTGCATGTATCACTGCTTGATTGACACTTCCACGTGACGGATATTCGTGGATTTTGTACATTATCTTAATTTTAATTTTTGCGATATTTCAATAAAATTGTAATTTGCTTAATTATCTTATTAAATTGAATGTAAAATCTGCCGTTGCTGTAAAGATGGATGTTTTCCCCCATTCCATAACAATTAAAAGCTCATGAAATTTTAAAAAAAAGTGTTCAAAAGCAGGCACGGCACGAGATTTATGTGTTTAGACACAAAAATGTGTTTTGAAATTACGATACTTTGTTTTTAAAAAAATGGAATACTGCTAGATCAAAGATGTAAAAAAATCATAGCACTTTAATCTTTCATTGGCTTTAAGTGGTGAAAGGGGGTTTCTTGATGATTTTTAATGGAATACTTTAATGAATGATGCAATAAAACATCTAAGACTAACTAAGGTGTTGACAAGTTTTGTATTCTTCATGTAGATACAGTTCTAGAGATCAATCAATGACACACAATTTAATCTTACCTTGCATTTATCTCTACACATGTATGACATAAGTTAAAAGGAACAAAGAAGTAACTAGATGAACAAACACTATGTAATAAAATCTGGAAAGTAGATCCCTCGAAAGCACCGAGAACAAGGCAAATAGTGAAAATTGCAGACTCGGTTTGATTGAGTCTGTCCATGGGCAGTAATGGAAAAAGAAACACTGCCCACGCCCCCTAGCACCGGCTTAAGCAGTATTCAATCTTCAAATCTAAATGAGTTGAAATCAATGATCCCGGAGGACCAGAAAATATAACAACACTGAGATGAAGTCGGGGCGACTTTTTACGGCCGCCACACAGCACTTAACACCCGCTGTTGTGAAGTAAATAAAATCTGGAAAGTAGATCCCTCAAAAGCACCGATAACAAGGCAAATAGTGAAAACTGCAGACTCGGTTTGATTGAGTCTTTTCATAGGCAGTAATGGAAAAAGCAACACTGCCCACGCCCCCTAGCACCGGCTTAAGCAGTATTCAATCTTCAAATAAGTCATTTTATTGTCATGTGAATTTTCATGGTAAATGCCGAATAGTTTTTTCTTGTTTTTATGTATGGTATGAAATATGGTACAGATAACATTATATCTAAATTTCAGCTTAAATAGTGGATCTGAAATTATTTTATTATATGTAAAACATTTTCTGATCTCGTACAGTATGTATGTATTTGACATCTTTTTTTGCATTGAGATAAGTTCTTCCCGCAATGATCTAATTATAATTGGGGATTAGTTATTTTTCAACGGCTTGATAGTTCATCTGCAAGAGCGGCTACATGGAAATAAAATAAGAAGTTTCATAAGAAGTTTCAGCAAATCTTAAACAACATGCTTCAAAATGATCAAATCAATACGTATGTATTATACCCGGTCTTAAATGTTATATATAAGCAACCAACAACATTGTTTTAATTAGTTCTCATAATTCAAAATTTTAGGTACTACCTCTACTTCATGGAGTCAATTTTAGTTTGTTGTTAATATCATGTCTGAAAAACTGTTAATACTTTTAAGGTACAATTTTTCGGCGACGCCGTCTAAATTCGTTTTCGCTACCTATGCCACGTGACTTCAGTTTGCAAATCAAACTACTTGATAAAGCATTATAGATAATTTATCAGAATGGAAGATTTATGCAACACGCTGCCTGATTGGACGAGAGTGTCAATTTCTTTCACCCTGTTGATTGTGCTACGCTGAGTGAAATGTAGACAAAGCGTTTATCCTAAACGACGCTGTTCACAGTTTTAAAGCTAACTTTGGCTCAGTATATTAAGCAAGAATATTGAAATATCTCAAAATGATAAGTAACTTTAATAAATATGATAAAAACATGTTCAAATACCAACATATATCAAATTAAAGAAAGAGCTGAATACGGTCTGCGTATCACATGAATAAGGGTGTGATAAGAGTCTTTTATGTAGAGAAGTGCTTTTTAAAAGATTTTCCTTGTTACAATTGTCGTCTGTATATGAAAATGTTTCTTGCTTTTGTGACATATTCAGATTGCATATTAAAATGAGAACTTGTTTGCTTTGATATATTTGTTATAAATTATTTAACTGATTTATTATATATGAATATTTTTCTTTAGTATGGTATGCAAATATTGAACTCAGTTGAAATCTGTTTCATTATATATATGCTATATAATGACTGAATTTCATTACACTGAAGTGAAGGTACGCTGCATACAGTTTATCTATGTGATATGACTACGGTCAAACTTTGCTTATGAAACAGAAATATTGAAATAATTACAATTGTGTGTTTTGCTTGACCTTCACTTTTTTATAGGTGTGACGTCATTGTCCAAGACTATGCATTTGTTAAAGCGGGATCAGTTGGCCTATTTTAGAAATAAATAAAAATAATAAATAAAAAAATCCTTTAATCGATTTTTTCTCATGTATTCTAATCAAACTTGATTTGTAGCATCTTTATTAGGCCCGTAGCCAACTTTGTTCAGCTGGGACATTTGACCTCTTTTAGGGGCTGCTGGAGCTAAAACTAGAAATGCCTTTATACAGCGTCTCATGAACAGCTTGGTGGATCTTTGTCATACTTGGTTTGGAGCATCATTATAAGGTCCTCTTCTAAATTTATTTATATAGGAACTTGGGTCCTATTTAGGACCACTATAGCTAAAAGTAGATATGCCTTTCTTCGCATTAACCACTAAAATGTAATGGATTTTTATCAAACTCGATGTGTAACAATATCGTAAGGTCTCCTGCTATTTTGTTACAAATGGGGATAGGGACCAATTTAGCTAAATATATAAACACGTTTAATGACCTCTTCCCATGAACCGCTTCATGAATCTTCATCAAACTACTGCTGTAATTATTCGTCTAAGGATAAACGAAACAAAATTGCAACCCTACGAAACCTTTGCGAAAAAATAAAAGAGAACCATTTAAATTGTTTAAGTGCGGTGTTTAGTTTTACAATTTGAAAAATGTTAGATGAAAGATGAATGTTAGATGAAAAATTCATAAACTTCTTTCCTTATTACAATTCGTCGACCATCATTTTTAAAGATATTTCTTGTTTAATCTTTTATCTGGTGTGATTACCTTTTTAAAAAGTACGAAAAATAGAATATTATCAAAGAAGCAAAGGGCAGTCACTTTTGAAGGGTAAAATCTTTATTTTGAAAAAAGAATACATCTAATCAAATTTACATAATAGTTCTAGCATTTCTGATATGCCACGTATGTCAAATTAACTACATAGCTAGATGATATCTTTTTTTCAAAGATTTTCTCTTCTGTGCCCAGAATAAAACTGTGCATTATGTCAGTAAAGTTATATAACTCACAAAAATATTGTAGTGGACGAACGCCGGAATCATTATGAAAATTGGTCAAAAATGATAAATTCCAACGTTTATAATGCGTCATTGAATTTCATGACGTCCATTATAATTATAATGACATCATTAACACTGCCGCCGACGTACATATTCGGAAAATCGAAAAGTATATACTATTAGGGTCACTTAATATATGACGGCAAGCAAAGCGATAAATCACATATTGTATTCTTATGAATTCTTGTACGAAATGAACCGAGCTCTTTGTATAAATAACATCAATTTTGTGTAGTTAGAAAGTTTTGTGACGAAAACAAGATATATCAGATATATAAAAATCAGTGCAATATTATTTTCAAACAATCAGATTGCTTTGACGTTACTGGCAAATATAATTGAATGCAACTGTTTAGATATAAAGAAGTTGTTTGACTTCAGCGTAATTATGTTATGAAGTAGTTGAAATTCATGTAAACTGTAACTGTATAGAATCATGGAGAAGTATAATATACTTGTTTCAATTTATACAACTTATAACATTACAAGAAACCAAACGTGATTAAGCTAATTGGGTGGGGCTCAAAATCAAGATAGTCTTTACCCAAAGCAATAATTTGCAACTTATGTCACGGCAGTATAATCAACTTTATACCTATAATTCCTTACATCAGTCAGACTTGTGATGTTGCTGTAACAAAGAATGTAAGTGTTAAAGAAAACATCTAAGATCATACTTGTACTAGAAAACTTCATAAAGAAGATATGAACAGGATTAAGGTTTTTATTTCAAGATAACCTATTCATTTCCTTATTCTATCATCTACTAGGTAAACTTGAATCAAAAATTATATTTACAAAATAACTACCAAATATATCGTGACAATATTGATTTGACTGGGATTATTAACTGTTGCAGTCAATAAGATATGTGTCTTTGGATTTGTCTGTGTTAATTGCGTCTTACTTTAATACTACATTTTAAGTACTAGTAAACTTTGACGTTATAGTTAAGACTTCTTCATTATATTTTTGGTGTTCCATACTGAACCAGACATGATAGCGGGCACTGTTACGAAAAACGTACCAGTATGGAACTATTATCTTACAAAACAATGGGCTTCATATTCAGCCTGTGTGCAGTTATTTTAGATATAAAACTTTTGACACACAATTGACGACATGGTTTGTCTCAGAACAGGTTAAATTTATTTTAGGGTAATTTAAATTGTTTTAAAATTAAACTAATCATATTCCTTATGTACAGTTCCGTCCGAATATATTCATGTATTTGGAAGGATTGCTGTCCATATTGCCGTCAAATAATCTTAAACTTAATGCCTTGGTTCTCTATAAGACTGATCAGGCATATGCAGTATCATCATGATCAACTGAGATAATAAAGAAATACGTCAACAGCACAAATAAGTTTTGAACTGATATGCACAAAAATGGTTGCATTTTTCATAAAGTGAGCAATTTCAGAATTTTAGTGACACCATTTTAGACGTAGTTATTTCCGAAACAACAAAAGAAAAAACGTCTTTGTTGGATGATTTTAAAAACAATTTCCTCACTGTATA
Organism: Mercenaria mercenaria; assembly: GCF_021730395.1. NCBI lineage: Eukaryota > Metazoa > Mollusca > Bivalvia > Venerida > Veneridae > Mercenaria > Mercenaria mercenaria. The sequence continues at coordinate 39,375,061 of NC_069377.1, read as the reverse complement.
GATGACAGAAGCTTGAACTAATTTGTCGTTTAGTAATTGTAGGATATTGTCAAATGATATGATATGGCATCAAGCTAGATAAAAAATTAAATGTAAAATATATTTAAAAATAATAATTTAATTCATAAGTTTTAAATACTTCTCATTTCAGTAAATAATATTTATTGATAAGGCCATGTCAGCCATGCAGCAAAAACTTAAAACATAAGGAATTATGTAAACAGCACTGTCTTGTACAATTTGAACCTGTATGTAAAGAAAAGGATGCATTTTTGAGTAGAAAGGGATGCATTTACTTGTACAGATGCATTTACAATACTGTATAGATAAATCACACAATTTTTTAAAAGATTATTTCCGAAACTATGAATGTAAAAACGCATCTGTTAGATCTTTCATTATTTCAAAACATGTCAAGTACACGGCTACTAAACGCTAGCGCCACCACCAAATTGTGGTGATAAGGAAATGAGCTATCGACATTTCCGTGGTGCAGCTATCGCCCGTTTCTATTTGTAAACACGTGAGTAAAACTTATATTTTATCTTATATTTTTATTGATAGAACTTTTTTCGAAAATCGGAGAATGTAGTTCCGTGTAACAACACTTTTACTACAGGTTGGCTGTTATTTCATTAAAATATTATGCAAATTGTGGTGCCAGGAGCTTTTCTCCTGAATCTGACAGTGGCATATTTTCATATCGGTCAGTATTCGAACACCATTCAGATGACTAGACACACTGTAAGAACATACCTGCGCATGAAAATGGTGTAGAAATGAATTACACGTATTCCCATACATCAAAGAATTACGAAAAACACAGTAAAAAGTTAAAACACGACTATTTTCGAAAGTGGTGGCGTTATCACTCAAGTGGTGGCGCTATACTGTAGTGGTGGCGATGTTGTATATGATTAGTGGCTAATATATTCAATTTTAATATATGAAAATGTCTGTCTGCAAGCCACGGAAATTTCTACAATAATCGATGATATCAACCTATCCCACACTATAATAAAATTACGTTACTCAACAAAATACATACATAAAATAATCTACATATATATGGATTCAGATTGTACAACTAAGCTCTATTGATTAATCATATTTAACCGATTGGAATTGAAAATGTACTGTATTTACTTTTCAGAAAGAATTGTGAAAGTAAGGTCTTTTGTTTACAATGACATGCAAAAGACGTATAAAAACAAAGGAAGGTAACTTTCAGAATATTAATATAAAAATAAATTCTACACTATCTTCAAATTATTGCCTGGACACAAATCTTCATTTGAAATAAAGGTATTGCTACTATTTTTCTTTACCCGAATTTAAAGTACACTTACGTTTGTATTTAAGTACAATATTTAAAGGTTAGAAATAATTCTACATTAACATTTTAAACAAAGGAAAATATTTACTTTGACTACACGAGTCCCAAGGGTCTGTGAGTATTTTGTTCTTTTTTTTCTTGGATAGAGAATGTTTCATAAAGGTAAATAAACTATGATCGTGTTTTTCTTTCTTTAATAACATAATTATTTGCAGGAAAATTATCAGTTAGAAAAAATATTGTGTTTGTTTTGTTCCGGACGCGTCAGCAGTTCGTATTATTGAATGTCGTAACAGCGCCACCACTACTGTATAGCGCCATCACTAGAGTTATAGCGCCACCACTTTTAAAAATCCTGGTATATTTCTTCTAACCCGAGATTCTATTATTCATGGTGTGTGCGTATATGATTATTTATCATTTCTGCACCATTTGCATGCGCAGGTATGTTCTTACAGTGTGTCTATTCATCGGAATGGTGTTCGAATACTGGCCGATATGAAAATGTGCCACAGTCAGATTCGGGAGAAAAGCTCCTGACACCACAATTTGCATAATATTTTAATGAAATAACAGCCAACCTGCAGTAAAAGTGTTGTTACACGGAACTACATTCTCCGATTTTCGAAAAAAGTTCTATCAATAAAAACATAAGATAAAATATAAATTTTACTCACTTGTTTACAAATAGAAACGGGCGATAGCTGCACCACGGAAATGTCGATAGCTCATTTCCTTATCACCACAATTTGGTGGTGGCGCTAGCGTTTAGCAGCCGTGAAGTATAGATGAAGTTTGATAATTTCATGTTTCGTAAGTGCAGCATATAATAGAAACACAAGTACTCAAGTTAATTTACAAAACAATGAGATCCAATATTGATTATAAGTTTAACCGCCCAAGCTCTGGATCTACAGGTACAAAATCCTTCGATAATTCAAATAGACACAAGTCAAAACGTCATATCACAGATTTGTATAATAAGTTTGAACGTGTACTCAGACTCCAACATTTCCTGTAAAATAAACAATTGTGAGTACTTGTAGTGTTAAAATGAAACGTAATGGTTTCGTCAAAGTGGCGTGAAAAGGTTCAGTCAAAGCGAGGTCATAAATGCGAGAGAAGACTCGTCCTTATCATATAATGTATTGCTTTTTATGCCCCCGAAGGTGGACATATTAAAATTGCACTGTCCGTCTATATGAGTTCATGAGTCCGTCCGTGAGTCCGTGCGTGCGTGCGTCCGTGTTAATTCTTGTCCGGGCCTCTGCCATCCATAAAGGGATTTTGAAATTACTTGGAAGAAATGTTTACCATAATGAGACGACGTGTCCTGCGCAAGACACAGACCCCTAGCTCCAAGGTCAAGGCCGCACTTAGAGGTCAAATGATAACAGGGGTCCGTTTCGTGTCCGGTCCAAGACTCGCCCTCATCATATAATGTATTGCTTTTTATGCCCCCGAAGGTGGACATATCAAAATTACACTGTCCGTCCGTGCGTGCGTTTGTGCGTGCGTCCGTGTTAATTCTTGTCCGAGCTGTAACTCTGCCATCCATGAAGGGATTTTAAAATAACTTTGCATAAATATTTACCATAATGAGACAATGTGTCATGCCCAAGACCAAGACCCCCTAGCTCCAAGGTCAAGGTCACACTTAGAAGTCAAACGTTAACAGGTGCCCGGGATTTTGAAATTACATATACTTGACATAAATGTTTCCCATGATGAGAAAACGTGCCATGCGCAAGATCCAGACCCCTAGCTCTAAGGTCAAGGTCACACATAGAGGTTAAAGGTTAACATGGTATGTTTCTTTCCCGGTCAATAACTATGTCATCGATGAAGGGATTTTAAAATTACTTGGCATAAATGTTCCCTATTAGATGATATGTCATGCGCAAGACTTAGACCCCTAACTCCAAGGTCAAGGTCACAATTGGAAGGTTAACAGGGTCTCTTTCTTGTCTGGTTCATAACTCCGCCATTTATCAAGGGATTTGAAAATAAGTTTACACAAATGTAAACCATTTTGAGAAAATATGTCACGCTTATGACCCGGGTCTCTCAAATCAAGGTCAATGTCACAAAATGATTCAAACCTAAACTATTTTGGCATGTTTTGTGCAGACAACTGTAGCAGTCTTGGGCACGCTTCGGGGGCATTTGTCACCAATAGTGGCAGCTCTTGTTCTTTTTGTGTTTCAATACAAAGTTATTTATACCTTGGCTGTATGACAAACAGCAGCAAACACGTAATAAAATCAATATAAACGTTTCTTTCAGTGCTCCATGTTGTGAAATTTAGATTTGCTAACTCTTCCATCTTCATAAGTTATAACCTCCTGACGGAAATCTATCTTTCTTCTTCTCAATAAAACTTTATAAACGTACATGCGATGCACTTTTAAAGTTTATATGAATGATATTTTCTACTTTTCATGTTATAATCATAATCGTCCTAAACGCGTTTAAACACCCAGTTTCCTTTAACAGGTAACTAACCGTTCCAAGGCGTGTCCCTATTTTCACCTTGTTTTCTGCCCTTAAATCATTTTATAATATCACAAAATAGATTTAATGATATCATTAAGTGATCAATAAATGCTACTTTAACTTATTTGATTTTACGATAGTTCGTTCAGAATTAATTTTATGATGTCCTAAAATCGGTTTAGTGATATCACTGAATCGGTTTATTTTATGATATCCTTAACTCTGTTTAATTATATCTTATTATATAATAATATCTTATTTCTGATACCCAACAATCATTCATGGAAACTGAAGGGAATTTAAGACATCATTCTAGCATAAAACTGCTGTTCCTGTCACTTTTCGGGGGTGTTTTAACTGGAGCGAAACCGTGCGTTAACAGAGAGATTCTCGCGCTCATGTGCTGTTATAACACCTTTTTATATATGCGCGTTCCGTGGCAACGCGTAAACGTCATTCGACCCCAAAACGGATAATTCAAAACAAAATGACGTCAACGTTAAAAAACCAGCAAGAATAGCATTAGCGCATGTTCATTTCGCGTTATAATATCTGTAGAATCCCTCGGAATACGTTGGTACCCTCGCCCTGACGGACTCGGGCACCAACCAATCCCTCGGGATTCTGCAAATGTTATAACACGAAAAAACATGCGTTATCCCTACAACAAATTGAATTAAAGATATCCTAAATAATTATTAATAAAACTGATTTTAAGATATCTTATAATAAAATCATAGATATCCAATTTTATGATATCTATAAATGCATTTAGTGATATCCAAAAATATTTTATATTATAAAATGAACTTGTGACATTAATCAATGAACGAATGATATCAATAAATAAAAAAAAATCTTAATTGAATTAAGGATATCTATACAAGAATTTTTGATTTCCTTTGACGAATTTAGAATGTAAAAAAGTGTATGATAGCAAAACGGGACTCATTTCAGATATCAAAATTGAAAGTTTTCTCCTATATGTGTTTGTCTACAAACTCATGAGGATATGACTGCAATCATTTACCAGGAATCATATGTTGACAATCCCCAATAAAGTAACAATTCTCATTTAAAGAGAAAAACAAGATGTCTGGAAATATTCAATGGCATGCTATTTTCTGTGATATTGTAAACAAACAAATGAGTCTCTTGACAGCGTGGCTTTATCCTCATGTCAAAATTTGATATTACCGTTTCATCGGAGTTTAATTGAGTCTGGCAATCATCGTGTCTGATTGGTTCTGACTAATACTGCTTCATTTTGTGATTACACTAATGTATAAGCATACATATGTCTTCTGAGTGTGTTTGTTTAGATACTACTATATGTAGATCAACAATATATAACACCAATTTGGCTATGATTTTGAAAAATGTTATACACTACTTGGCATTTGCCTTACTTTACGAAAACCTTAGGTGTTCAAAACTTTAATACATTCTCATTATCTCTACATAATACATGTGTTTACTTAACGATATTTATATTCCTTAAAATAGAAGAACTGACGGCAGTTAAGTTGTTTAAGAAATTATTCTTTTGTACATCGACTGTACGATGGCTCTTCAAAATAATGTAGACTTTCGCCGTCAAAAGGAGCCTATTGTGTGTAGTGCAATGTAAAATACAACATGTATATGATTGTACTTCAAGAACTTTGTGTAATTTGATCATATATGTTTTGTAATACTTTGCTGATAGGCGAAACGCGTAGAACGTTTTAATTACCATAGCTACGCATAACCGGAGCAGTCTCTTTTTCATCTGTCTTGATTTGAATTTGACTACTAATGTTTGCACTGATACGTGAAAATATGCAAAAGTACAGCTACACGTCAAGGCGACGTGCACCGAACGTATGGAGGAGGGATAAGTAAACACCGTTTTAACTACGTGAGTATTGCTGTCATAACGCATGAAATGTTGTCATTTGCTCGCAAAGCTAATCGGAGAGTTGCTAAGTTATGTAGAGTTGTTGCCAAAAAACAACTTAGAGATTTATAAACTACAGCAGACGCCACAACAATGTTCAGTGATATGTGTCTTGACCGGGAATCGCTTAAAGACAGCGAAGGTCGAGTGAGAAAACAAAAAATCCTTGATTTCAATATAACGTCAATTTATGACGCTTTGGATAAAGACCAACTACTAACGGCACGCATCTTGTCTGAGAAGCTTGGTGTATATTTTATAAAATTTAATAAAAGAAATTTAAAAGTATAAATAAATGCAAACGTAATGAAAGCATCTCGTTGAAGTCACAAACCAGCAACATTTTGTTTGTCATGACTGGCAACCTGTAGTTTTCCATTTTTTCTATTTTAAATCTGAACCGATTGTTTCAACTACTCTGGTCTCTAATATAGGAATAATACAACTTTAAACCTAAAGCAAATGTCTTTCTACAGATTTTTGGCCAAGTTTAGCGAATGCCCTAAAGGGGTTAAGGTATTTTGGACATGGAAGCCAGCCCTAGGCCTTAAATTTTGGTACAATAAATGCTGACAATATCAAAAGACAAAACTCACATGCTTTTCATTTTTCCAATTGAGCAATTTAGCAGTGCACAAGTTAAATAAAGCTCAATATAATTTGTTGCGCAAATATGAAACATAGAGTACATTCGCTGAGAGTACATTCGCTGTTTGCACTTTTATCATCTATTTGTTATACATGTTGACAACGTTGCGTCTTTTAAAGTATCTAATTTAGTTCCTAGGGAGTGTGCCGTTACATGAACTTATCTTCAAGGAAAAGATGAACAACCAATAATCGAACTTTCTTCTTAAATCAGTTTATATTTCACAAGAGTAAAATTACTCGAAAGATGGTTTGCAGTTTTTGGGGTTTCTTTGGTAATGTTTGACTGTTACACGATCAAGCTTATGTCAAAGATGTCACATGACAGATCTTGACAATTGCGTCCTTCGACGATGACTGTTTCTAAAACCTTAACTTTCATTTTCTAACAGCTTGGCCGTTTGTTTCTCATGTTCATAAAGCAGTTTTCAATCTATTTAAATTTTATTTATCATTTACATCTGAATTTTAAGTTTAAAATATAATGTAAAGGTAATGATTATTTTCAATTTACAGTTAATTTTGAAGATCAGTCTCAACTGGAATTTAATCTTAAAATTTAGTAAAATCCGCAATCACTTTTTTAATCCCAAACTCAATTGAACCAAAAATGTTTCGTAAAATTTGGCACACATTAACTATTTAAAAGCGGCTTAACATTTTTGTCTTTTGCTTTAACTGGAATTGGCTGAAATATACCATTGTATCAAGAAGAAAATAATAAATTTTGCCTGAAAAATGTTCTCTATATAAGTTAATTATTTTCCTGTAGTTTTCTTCTATACATTCACATTTGTATAAAGTAAAATTAAATTTAAGACTTTATTAATTTTATTAAATTTAAATTAATTAAATTCAAGAATTTAAAGTATGTTATTGAGATGATAATTTGATGGTATCTCCAATTTGCAATGATGTCAAATGAAATACAAGAGGCGTTAGCAACAGGTAAAGTAGGTGAGACGTAAAGATTTGAAAATAATTTTTGCAAGTTCTTAGACTTAATCTTGTTATATTTGCTAGCTCTCCGCTTCATTTATGTCAATTTAATGTAAATCCATACTTACCAGTGCCAGGGTCGTAAGGTTGTCGCTCATACTTTTTGTCTCTTATGAACAGACGTAATAAAACAGTCTGCTATAATGTGGTGTTGTGCTGTCTTCTCAACCTTTCGTATAGGTTTTGTACACTGCTATGTAGGCTACATTGCAATACATTATTTTCAAAAAAGCTTTGATATTTTCCTATGCATTGTCGCCTTTGTCTGGCGAAAATGCTTAAGAAGTAATTGTTGGTTGCGAGGAACTAGAATGTTAATTGAATTCTACGAGGCAGTTTAGCGTATCAGTATTAGAATAACGGATGTTCATTGTCTTCCTTACTGAAACATATGGATGAATGTGACATCTTGGCTGTATATTATATGATACTGAGAGGAATTATTAATAGGTGTATTATAGTAGATAACACGTATCAGACAATCGATATTTCTCTAGAACATTGATCAAGAAGATTAAGAACACGAAATTTATCGTTTATCTAAGTCCGGGTCGTAATATTTTGTATCATTACATATCCAATTTTGTTTACAAAAACACTGACCGTCTTACTAAACTCGTACTGACCAAAAGAACATGCTCTTGACCTCTTAGAACTTTTCATTTCGTCTAGATACGTAGTAATTTTTTATCGCGAAGACATGCATACTACATAATACTGCAGCAATTTGAACTGATTTAGATATTCAATAGATCAGTCGGATTTGTTACAAACAATAACTAGTGCTTAAGTAATTACGTTAAGCATTCTCAATGAAGACAACATCTTTAATGTAGATTTGAATCTATATCTGTCTCAAGTGATACATGTACCAATGTTCTATGCGTGAAAGATCATTTTACACATATTAATAATAACTTTGGTGCACCGTTTAATGTTTTCATTTCTGTTATTGGTGCTTTTGCAGAGGGCTAGAGAACCAGAAATAAAGCGTTTGACATATAAAGCTTGCTGATTGGTGAAATCAAGCAAATCTAAGGTCAATTAGAAAACATCTACCCATATTTTGAAATTCGCCAGTAAACTAGTATAGATTTCGCTGTATTACATTAGATAGGAATAGTGCCAATTAGCGTCACAAGCAATGCCAATACCTAAATATTATCAAACAACAGAACATGGACGACATTCAACAAATAATGGTAAAAGCTGAAGCGTATCAGAGAAAACAAGCAAATGTAACAAATCATAGACACCTACTGCCTACACAATGATTACGTTTTTTGTTTTAATAATTTGTTAGAATGTATTTGTTTTAAGTGGTAATCTGAACAAAATTCAAGTTGAAATATTTATTATTAAGTAAACTAAAATGATCAACTGAAAAAAGAAACCAGGATTGAGAAGAAAAACATTAAAGTCTTTTAATTAGAGCAATCAGATCAGTTGGTTGGAGCGAGAGAAACATCTCTATTAGATGAGGGCACTCCGGCTGCATCAGCATTGCTCTTTGCAAACAAACTGGTTCTTTAACGTGTACATTTTGTAGCAACAATTAACGAGAAACCCTCTTCCTGAGAAAAACCAATACTGGCCGTTTAGAAAGGCGTGGGACACTTTAAAGCGTCTCAGAATTTTCTAGTGCCTTGTTCGGGTTTTGAACCCCGGACCTGTGGATTGAAAATGTTTTATCAGTTAGATTATCAATTTTTTTTCTTGACCGTGTAATACTTCTTCTGAGTAAGTCCTGCTTGTCATTAATGCATTACTGATTCACGCATTTTCTAGATATTCCTCTGTTCTATGGAGGTCCATATTTTGTTATATTTAAGCATGCTTTTAAAGATATATCAGACACAAATTTGTATTTGAAATTATGAATATTTTTGCATACTATGTACATACACATGAATTTTACATGTTCGAACGTATAAGAACAGCATGTAAGGTTTAAAATAATGCAAACCTAAAACCTGAATAACTAAGCACAGTAAAATGTGCACAATCACTAGGACACTGGTAGTTTATTTTGGCAAATGACTGTTATATATGACATCCAATTGTGCAATGTAGCTCTACACAAACAATTTGTACATGTATCTGTATTTAGTCAAGCTAAATTCATTTGACAAGAAATCATTTTAGTAAAAGAAGCACATTAAATATCGTTAAACATTCATAAAGACTGTATGAACACAGTCTGCAGATATTTATTCAATTTGTCTTTACTTATTGATAAATGAACCTTTGAAATTTTATCAGGAAATCATATTGTCTTAAAAAATGCTGTGCGCTCTCTCATAAAATACTGAAGAGGTAGGATGAAATTTTACGGCAAACAGACAAAAATAAATTGGTTACAGTTACGGTAATGCACTAATTAAATTTTAATTCAAATGACAATTACGTGGACTTTAATTATATCGTGTCATGTATAATTGATGTCTTTGTAATTAAACAACTATATATCGATAGAAGAAATGATCTATTCTTACAAACAATTTCTGGATTCTTTGAACATTTATCTGTTGTTGTTTTTATGGTATTTGCGGTTAGGGCCATGCTTTAATTTGCGTGCACCCTTTCGTAGGGCCGGGAAATTTCTGGCATAGGCAGTGTGTCAACTAACTGATTTTGAGAGTGTTTTCTGGATTCCCAACTTATTATAAAACGTTACTCGCTTTCGTAAATTTGGTGTTTCTCAAATAGTGTCTTTTAATCATCCGGAACATTCTATTGCATAAATAATAGTTGTATTTAAAGCCTTACCAGAAAAGGTTATTTGAATTTATCGGCCATTTCTTATATTGTATGTATTTCCTTTTATTAGATATATGAAAACCGCAATTCTTCGTTACACACGTCTTTTATTTCTGGGTTCTTACTGATTCTGTAATTGAGGCCGTCAGTTGTTCTTCATTGGTGTGTTTTTATTGTTGAATTTTTTTTGAGTAATAATTTTTCTTTGTAGATTTTCTTTCTTAGTTATTAATATGATAGGTTTTCTCTTAATAAGTTAAATTGCAGCATTCTCTTAGATTCTTTGTAAATGCTTAAGGTATAATTTTCTCCATTCTTCATTATCGATTGATAATGCTCCTTATATACAGTTTTCAATTAGTTTTTGAGGACATCTTTGAGACATTCGGAAGTGTTTTAATTCCATTAATCGTAAACGTAATGTTTTCGTCTTTCAAGTAATTGTACATAAGCTTCTTGCAAGAGAAAACGGAGTATACATAAGACATTAACTAGTTGTATTAAGATATTCATCAAGTAGCCGCTAGCAGTATATGCTATAGTACACATAATACAGGGCAAACGTTTTATAAAAGAAAAACATATACAAGAAAATAAATACAGAGGTTGTATTGTGATATAATGGTTTAAAGAATCCATTATACCAAATACTTCTTTGGCATTCTTTTCAGATAGTTTTTCAGTCAATAATAAGTCATATACTTTAAGAATATATTTCGCATTCCTTTTCACACTTAGCTTTACGGTCTAGAAGTTAGTCATGTGCATTAAATGACAGGTTACATATGTCGCCCAGTTAATGCATTGTCCAGCAATGCATGTTTCAAAATTACTAATTGTTTTGACAACTGACTAACTGGATAAATGACAGGATAATTATAAACACCCGGTCTTTTGATCACGCCGCATGATGACTCAAGTCACGAATCATTTCTTTCATAAGCAGAAGTTTTGAGACAAAACTTCAGTATCATTCTGGTACTCAGTGAGGTTAGATGCGTATGTTCGATACGCGCAAAAATGAATAAGCTAGATAAGAACCGAGGCTATTAACGTTGAAGAATAGAAGTTCTGTTAATAACTGAGAAAATAAAATGTTAGTGAACTATGTTAGAGAATTATGAAGAATGACATTGATGTAAATATCATCTTAGAACTTAGTACAATATTAAATAGTAGTTATCACAGAGAACAGAGTTGTTGTTGTTGTAGTTAGAATAGTGAACTTAGTAACTGTTACACCACAGTATTGTCCACGCAAAATGCGTCGCAGCACGCAAACTGCTATCGCTGCCTAATCACCTTTGACAGATTCTGCTGCAAACCCCGCTTTAACCTCAACAAAGTTCAAATATTAAAATTGATATAATAGTGAACAAGGTAGCACCTACAAATACATTTATTATCGAAGTTATATAAAATGATTTATGGATACCTTAACTAAATGTATGGTGAAGTGGTGCGAATGAAACATGAGAAACTGGTATAACTCCAGAAGAAAGTTAAGTCTAGACTTCACCTGCTTCTGTTGTAAAATCAATTTGTGACGGTAAACCAAAAAAGAAGAAAGGTTATAATCCCATCTCGCCTAGTACATGATTTACACCTCAACTGTCAGATTGCTACAGGGTTTTTTTTTGTTTAGCTTAGTAAAACTTATACCAGGATCCATTATTGTTAGAGATATAAGCAATGACTTTTTAAGCAATTCAATCAACTTAATAATTCAACTGAATGTATATGACGAAATTTTTATATTTCCTTACCTAATCTAATGTAGTGCGTGTCTTTGCATTTTGCTTCAATCAACGTTTGATTAAATTGGAAAATGTAAAATGTATTTGTGTCAAGTATTAAGCCTCCATAATTTATCAACTGGAATTTTTATAAAATAGGTAATTTTATCTTCTCTATGTCATTTGGCCTTCGACTGTCGTATTCGCCTTGACCTATCGGGCATGGCAAATGTGACAGTCCCTGGCCAAATAACAAAGCTTAATATATGAAATCACCTAATTAATTACACTAACATAATAAGCGTAATGTAGTACACAAACATCATGAATGATTGAACAAGGTCAATGGAACAATCATAGAAATAAAACTACGATTCATGGACGTATTTCATTTGATATGTGCACAAAGACCCTTTGTCCAGTAACTCATTAGTTTGTAGACAATAATACAGACAATACGTATCTATGAATGATAGCCTACATCGGATGCATTGCTATTGGTTGCTTTATCAAGTATCAGACTGTAACGTATGATCTATAGGAATAATTTGCAGTAATATTCGCTAATCTTTAGAGAAAATAAAAATACAAAGATAAGATATATAGGCATAGATTTTCATGATTTTAATACAGGTTTATTAAAAAAGGTTACGACCCAACTGTTTTGAGACACACCGCATGTTTAGTGTTCAACCCGTTTACAGTTGGGCACCAGTTTCCCTCTTTGATTGTGTCTGGGATTAGTTTTATTTACACTGTCCCGTGACTTTAGAACATGGTGGGGGTAAGAGTAACGTTGGGTGCGCACCATAACCCGGTTTAAGCTCCCCAGTGGTGTCTTTGCCACTGACCGTTCTAAGGCGGTGACCCACTCTGTTCCTTTATTTGTTTGTTTTGTCCTCGTGTGTTTGCTTTGTATGTGAGTGTGTGTTAGCAGTGTGCACATCTGCGTGCTGTGAGTTTCGTTATGGGAAGGTTGCGTTTTAGGGACATGGCATTCCCTTTTTGATATTTATCCTTGTTTTTTTATGCTTATAAATTAATTATATTAAATACCATTTTGAATTTATCTTTTTACAAATTATGACAGCCAGCTCTTTAAACAATATCAAATGCGAACGCACCTATTTTAAGTAAATAGAAAAAGAATGAAACATGAATAAAACCTAAATTAAAACAAATCTAAGATGTTGTTTGTTAATAGAATTATGAACATTATGTCATTGCATTATCACACGTTTTGTAACACCACCATAAATCACATGCCAACAGAAATATTTGTTGGCAACATTGGTTTTACATTATCGTCACTAATATGTGTCAGAAATGAGGCCAACATTTAGGTTTTCATGTCTCGATTTGAGTATTCTCTATTTTAATTACGTATAATAATACATTTCCTAAAGTAATGCTATAAAACATTACAGATATAAATGTTTTAGAAATTTGTAATACTATTTATAAGATGCACAATTAGTGTTTTTTAACACATCGCTTTAACACAATACAGGAAAATACAAAAAAAAAAGAAAATACGGCGAGTCGTTGCCGCCTGTTATTTTTAAAAGCTCCTAGCGTAGTCTCAGGTTATATTGTGCAAGAAAGCTTTAATAAAAATACTACTCGTAAATATCAACAATATCTGAACAATATCGTAAACAGTAAACGGTGCAAACTACTTCATACAATTCTAAATGGGATAATAATTAATCAAACATTATCGTCTACGCTAATGTTTAGATATAAATAACTAGGTAATTGGTGTTACATGTAAGAGGAACAGGTTTTCATATAACACTGTGGATATGCCAATTCCAAACACGATATGACTACGGTAAATAATTTCTAGCTCTCTCAAAACTTCATCAACTTAATTAGCCATGATAAGAGAATATATAATGGCCATTTGTTATCATCTGAAAGCAATATTGGCATTGCTGGTGATTAATGGTAATGGCGAAACATAATCATATTGTAAACTTTTGATGTGTATACGAGTTGACATACTGTCGGATAAGGACTACACTTACTGAAATGTTCAAAATTAGTATCGTAGTTGTGAGCAGGACATAATGGAGATTCAGACTGTCAAACTTAATCTGCAGTTAACATGTAAAATAAAAGGCACGATAAGATTATGATTCAGTCAGTAGTATACCCGTGTAAGTCTTAGAGTTGCTGTAATCGAAATTGTGTGAAATTTATAAATCAAAGTACTGATGGAAGGTGATTTGTATTAGTACGTGTATGAAAAGAATCCATTCCAAAAATGACACAAGCGCTAACAGCGCTTTGATAGTTAGAAACCCAATATATATAGGATTGGATTCGGCTAGCCATATCATCTATAGCATACTGCAATTTGGTGATATACACAGTTATGCATTCAAACCCCCTGTAATGTAAAAAGATGCGCCATTAGTATATATTCAAAGTATGTTGAACTATTTTTTACTGGACATGAGTACTTGTAAGTTTGTGATCAAGTCCACGGCTGCCTCAAATGTGGTGATAGGGTAGGTCAACTGTTTCCGGTCTGTAACGATAATGACGTCAGGGGTTGTAAATTATTCCGCATTGAACTACATTGTACAGCGGATAGATACGAAATAAATGTGAGACAGTCTATTCCTCATTAAATTCTGCGCGGTTACATCACCTTCCAAAAAGGGTGCCGTAGGATTAACAAAGGCAAAATCACTCAACTGCTTTCAGTTTCCTTCATCAGTTTCATCTGCACTCGTTTGTTTGTAATCATCAGTCCGTTTACAATTAACTGTTAACATTCAAGAAGCATATGTTTATATCAATCATAAAATTTTTCACATTGATCAACACTTTCACGGTATGATAATGGCTACTCATTTCGACAATGAACAAGATTCCTGTAGTGAACTAGCCAAAACTGCAGGATATAATGGCGGTGGGATGCAAGTTTCTCATTTTTTACATTGATAAAATGTTATAAATTTTATAGTCCACTGAATAACTTGCTACATTTTGATTAACTGTTCAATCAGATATGTCATGAATAAAGTTTATGTCTATCTATTAAATACATTTTAAGTCTACAAAATTTATGTGCCAGCATAGCCCAATGATATAAACACAAGCCAAGGCAATGGAAGTGGTAATATTGAAAAGGATTAATTCCATTCTACAGCCGGCCATGTTTCTCAAAATCATGAAGACTTTCCTCAGGGCAAATGTTGGGATGGATATAACTGTATGTAAAACACCGCCATTATATAGGTGCAAAGTGCATGTACTATAAGATAAATGGTGGTTATACGAAAAGCATTTGCTTCGCAAATAAATTGTACGAAAGGTGTCCGAATTATATGTGAACTCTTCACAAACATAAGATTGTCTTCAATGATCAGGACATTGGGTTCGAAACTTTAAAACAGCTGTTTACTAACAGCCCGTTACATTTTTATTCAAATTAGTCTTGGTGGGAAAAACTAGTATGATGTTTTGATTTCATTGGAACTACTTTTATCAATCATACTGTTTAATTCATACATTCTTTTTTCTATGTCTTCTAATATGCCAAGATATAACCTTAAAAGTTAATCGATCGTTAGCTTAATTGCCTGTTAAAGTACAGTAGCGCATTGCAACGAATCCGTTTCAATAATTTAATATTCTGCTTAGACCACCACAACGATGGGGACTTAAAAGTAATCTTAAGGACAGGAAACATAAGAAACTGGATTAATTAACTAATGATACAAATTTTCAGTGAAGGGTTTTAGATATTGCGTTTATGCCCCAGGTAAATTCGCGATAACACTTCAAAATTAGAAAAGACAACACTTACTTATATTGACCTAATGTGTATGTTTCGTGAAAGGATAAATACATAAATGGTTGCTATTTACTCTAAACGACAACGTAAGTGTGTGCAATCTCATGACAAGCAGCAGAAGGTTATGTCAATCTGAAAGCGTACTTGGGTCTTACACTAATCCAAATAACAGTATTCTTATATGACGCACATGAACTTTTTCAATGAAAACATATTTTGTTACAGTCGCTGATATGTTTTTTCATCAATCCTCAAACAATCATTTAATTCGTAACCTTGAACAGAATCTATCAGAATAAGATATATAATTTTAGACACATATATCAAGGAGCAAAATCGCATCGTTAATGAAATTTCCATTCCAAAATATAGTTTGGACCATCTTAATTATATGAAAGATATAAAAATGTGGATGCGATGAAAAAGGAAAGTGTTTGTGGGAGATATATTGAAAATCGTGAAGTATAATACGACTGAACACTGAACATTAATGCAGTTTTTGCAGGATTATAAAAGAAAGTTAATAGAAGACCCTTTGGAACTTCAGGAGTTAAGCTAACTTTGAAGACAGTTTCAAATAATTATATCGGTCATATGTTAGACCTTATGACGTTTTACACTATACAGAATTGGGCCAATTACACATAATTTAACAGATGGGTTTCAATGTATTAATTAAATATCTAAACAGATCACGAACAAAACTGATCAAGTAAGACGGCAAGCTCTTATGCATAACATTACATTTTACTCGCGCTTTTTGTTTTTCGGCACAGAGCATTTGTTGATTCATTGCTTTATTACTACAATATATTATAGAGAATAAAGCTTTATTACAATATTTAATGCCAAGCATTACTTCGGTGCGTACTAGGGTAGAAATTCCGAGAACGATTTAATAAAGTTAAGTAGTCAATGTACGAGTGATGTAATATTACGTAACCAATTGAAATGTAAAGTGCGAAGCAGAAAGTCAAAATAATTTTCCTCTTGATGGCATGTTATTTCAGGTGTTTCAGCTTCTAGATATCTTAAGTCTCCAGTGACAGATAACTGAATAAAGTTTCGTATGCATTCATCATTCTCAGGTTTCCCTGTTAAACACTTATTCTAGATACAAACAGTAAAATATTGCAGAGGCCGCATCGAGTAAATTCTTTTTCTAGTTAATTACTTTATCATTCCGCAATTTCTGTCTAGATTTATCACATGTCATAATTTGTCTTTTTGTATGAGTAAAAAGGGTAAACAGCAAATCGTATTGTATATACACGAGTTTATCTGAAGTGTTAGCGGACACGGACCGTCACATTATTTATAGGATATAACGAAGCAATAATTCATATTAAAATCAATTTTGTTTTTAAATAGTTATGGAAAATGGGGAGGTAACAAAGGTATTGGTTAATATCTACTTAAACACAATAACGCAATATCTTATATCATGACACATCACACAGAATCGAAAAAGTTACGTTGGAAGCTATTTTACCGAAATCTGTTCTTAGACTAATTTTTTTAGTGACTTTTTGTTCGAAGCCACTTGTTCGTTGCTCGTCCTGTCTGTATTATGTTAAGATATAAAACATACATTATTTTAGTTTTATTGTTTAGTTTATTAAAAATACGAAGTATGCCATAAGTAAACGTCCAGGGATCATGTCGAAAACTCAATTTGTGAGGGGAAGAAAATATTCTGCACCACTGAAATAATGAGTTGAATAATTCATTTTGTTACTTTATCTGTGTAAGTACCGAACTTAGTTTAGTCCATCTACAACGCTTATTTTCAAATTCTGCAATAAAGTAGTTAAAACGTCCAAATTGACCGATCAAACGCTTTACAATACCATTAATTCGACTAAGCTATAGCTAGAGGGCGTGAAGGGTGATGCACATTTCGTTACCTTTCATAAAAATACTCAGTCAAACTGAGTATGATATATATACTTCTCGGTTGCACTATATGCTTCAAAACGATATTTTTTGTAAATTTTATTGATAAATCATAAAAACGTTTCAATGTATATTGGTGGGCCGGACTAAAAGAAACATAACAGAAAAAAGTAACGTTCAAGCCAGCTATGTTGGACTGTGTGACAGTAAGAATTTTCACTTTTTTATAGTTACTCTGTAGAAATTGCATCTTATCAAAGTAACAGTAGCATTGTGTGCAATTAGTAGTGTAGGGTTTACAGAGTACATGCATTTTCCAGGAAAATATCAGAGGTGTACGCCATAATCTGGGAAACTGTCGTTTCATTAACCATTAACGTAAAAAAGTATCAGCAACTAAAATCGAGGCTTTAATTACCGTGTGGTAAGATCGGGTATGGCTACAACTTCCGTCTAAATAATTGTCACTTGAAATGTTTTATGTCATATCCAAGTCATGGAGTAAAGACAAAATGCAGTTGCATGCCGAAACCGACTTAAATTTGTGCCTAATATTCTAACAATTGGACATGTTTTTTTTTTATAACGTTTAAGCCTGACGTCATTTAACCATTCAAAGTAAGAAGAGATATTACTTCCTAATATACAACTTATTCGTACTATTATGATGTTATAGCCTGGAGAACAAAATCGTCCATATTCCCGTGTTGTTGCCAAAAGAATTATTCTTAATCTCAAGACAAACATAGAGTATATTGCCTATACGAATGAGTACAAGTATCTTAAATATATAATGCAATAACAGTACGCTTAAAAGGTTCACATGGCCTTTACCGTTCGTATCAACAGAAATAAACTAAGTTACAATATGTTTCTTTGTTAATCTTAAACTGTTTGTTAGATTCGTACCCTGGACTAAAAGTTTAGATTAGATACATAATTCAATTTAAAGCACAAATTTAGCGGAAAGTCAAGTTGTTTTAAAAGTAATTTTACGTGACTGAATAGTGCAAGCGTCAAGAAGAAAACAAATTTAACCAAATGTAGTAAAGAAATGAAAATATATATATAAAATTACGGTGCCCCTAAAGTGACATGATACACACATTTTTTCCAATTAGGTAATGTGAGACTTTTTTTTATTTCGTTTAAACGAAATGATTTCGTTTAAACGAAATAATCATTTCGTTTAAACGAAATAACTTATTTCGTTTAAACAAAATGATTTCGTTTAAACGAAATAACTATTTCGTTTAAACGAAATGATTTCGTTTAAACGAAATAACTTATTTCGTTTAAACGAAATAACTTATTTCGTTTAAACGAAATCATTTCGTTTAAACGAAATAACTTATTTCGTTTAAACGAAATAAAAAAAGTCTCACATTACCTAATTGGAAAAAAGTGTGTAACATGTCACTTTAGGGGCACCGTATAAAATTTAGAAGATAATTGTTTGTTTAAGCGTAGGTCAAAATATCGTAGCAAACACTAGTAGAAATAAAATATATAATCTGTAAACATCTAACTACATTTTACATGTACTGTAATTGTTTCAGTAAAATGACGTTTCATTACTGTACACAATAAGAAGACTATACAGCAGTTTAGAACAAACTTGAAAAAATGTTAAACCTAGTTATCGTTTTATGTCAGACTTTCAAATGAATTGTAGATAAAACACCATAAAATGTAAAACAGGAATATCAAACAAATGTTTCATTGATAAACGAACATATATGGTCTAAGCCAAGCATTCGAAATTTGAATCACAATCAAATCGAATTTTGTTTTAGCTCTTGTGGACAAAGCGTCAAATAATATTAGCTTTACATAACGCATTTACTTCACAGATACATTACAAAATGAACAGATACATTACAAAATGAACTGAAACGTACGAAATCATATCGGTTATAAACACGAGGTGTGAATAATGTTCAAAAGATCATGTAGATCAATGTACAAATTTTAATGTCAGACCTAATTACAATTAGTTTGAAATTGTCAGTTTCCCACGCCTGGATGGGGATGTTCCTCGAACAGCATTATACGATGTCTGTATTTCACAACTTATTCATTTTGCAAGAGCTTGTTGGAAGTTTGAGGATTGTAATCATAGAAATCTTTATATTATCAAAATATTATTACAACAGGGTTACCGATATCATAAACTAAGGAATTTTACTAGAAATCGTCCGAACTTGTAACACTTACTTTAAAACACTTCTAAAACTCGGTCTTACATATCCCGTATACAACTGGTTATAGTTTATAAACTACAAAAGATTAATAATAATGCTTATTTAAAAAAAAAATATCCTTTGTACAATATTTGAAAAAACTGGAGACGATTCCGCTAAAGGACTTTTTCTATTGCAAAAATACAAAGTGGATAGGATAAGGTTTGACGGTGTGAACTCAATAAGTTCACTCTGTAAACAGATTGTAAAGATGGCTTACGGTAAGTCTGTTCATTTAGATCTTTACAAAGAAAAACGTACTGAAGTCCAGTCAAGTCTACTTCAGCCATGTGCAGAACTTAAACTTACATCATGAATTTCGAAACGAAAATATTTTATTCTAGACTTTACTGGAGAATGCCCATTTCAGAAATAGATATTCATCTTAAGAGAAAATACTTGCTATTTGAATTCTTTTTGCACATTCATGTAACATGAAAAATAAAAATGTCATTTCCGAACATTTGTTTTTACATTTTACACAATCAATTAGAACTTAATTAAGAAATGAAGAAATTAAACGGCAAATATTGTATATAAGAGACTACAAGGGATTGCATGCAGCACATACTATACTTGCTTAAAAGTGACACAAGACCAATACTAATACTTCTTAGAGGAAAAAAAACGTTTGTTATAAAAATACCGGTATCGGTTTATTTTTATCGTGAAAAACAAGCATTGTAGGAACGCATGTGTTTGTTGTTGCCTTGGAGGAGCTATAATAATGATGAAGTGTTCGAGGCACGTACAGTTAAGAGGTTTTGAAAACACAGGTTATACAGTTGAAACAGGTTATAGAGTTGGCTCAGTCAAAAAAACTTTGAGCCTTAAGTTCAGTTTTTATAGCTATAATTATTGAACTTGTCCTCGTAAATCTACACTATTTAAACGAAATTGAATATTATGTCAACAAATCTAAACCATTTTATGGGTTTGTAAGAGATAACATGTCCAATTTGTTCCTAAAATACAACTTTCTAGTCATTAGAATACTCGTAATTTACAAGATAAAATCAACATGTTGACAGATCTCGTCGCATCCAGGTATTCTATTACACAAAAAAGAAAATCAGCCACAAATTGAATGGACGGAAAATGACGTAAGAATTTCCAACAAGATATTATGTTTATTTTTCGGTTTTCAATATATTGTAGAGCGGAAAGAACGCATTAATATTCTGCCTCTTTAGTAATGGCTTCGATGCATTCTTATTCACCATCAACGGTATGTACAATTGTAACAAAGAGTTTCAGAAGAAATAATTCGCTTTGACTTCTTTTCTATTTCATGTTGGATAAAATTTGTTATCAGTAATCATATTTCGATGTGGTACGCAACGTGGTCCTACAGAAACCTCTGAAACGTGTGTTTAAACACTTGCAGAAATACATAATTTTGTTCTTAAATAAAGAAAGTTCAAACAATGAAGAAATTTTATTTGAGAATGTATTATATTCTAAAAACCAACTATCCAATATACATCTATGTGTGTGTTATGGATCGTACACATCTTACGCATTTGCTTACTTAAAATACACTACAGAAAGCTGCAGCCAGTTTTTTTTTTCGAAACAGAAAATTGTTAGAATCCACAAAGATAATCAATGTTCATAGTATGTATTGTTGGGGCCCTGTTGTTTTAACATACCAAATACAATGTTACGGCAAACTATGGCAAATTTCAAGTTCATAGCGTACGAAAACGGAAAGATGTTTGGGAAGCCGCCAGACAGAAAATGACTAGATTAAAGTCAGCCATAATAAATCAGAGTTAAGCGGCCTTTGTTCCATCATGTTAGGCTGAATCACACTTGTATAAAAATAGTTAGAGCTATTATTTACCGCAAATTTATCAAAACGGAACATCTGACATTTTGATAATGTAAAATTTACAACTCCCGTCTTATATTTAATTCATATCTTTCAATCAAAATTTCATAAATATTCAGCATCAAGCAGAGGGGCTATTTCTATGTAACTGCTGACTTACCTATGTCAACCAAAGACAAACAGCTGTAGTTGTTTCATACCCTTTTTGCAGCAATGCATTGTAACCAGAAGTATAAAGAATAATTTTACGGTAATTTGATATTTGAATTTAGTATTAAATAGAAATGAAATTTCTGACAAAGACATAAAGGTCGAAACTAGTAAAGAATGTGTTGTCTTGGTAATTTTAAATCCTTTTGACATAGAAATGAAATGGCAATATAAAAGATGACTGCGATTGTTTCTAAGTTTTTATATTTTTAGAAAATACTGTGTTTGAAATACAATTTGCAATGCGAAAAGGAAGTGTCACTTTATACAGACCTAGGGTAGAAACTGAAACTTGTGTGCATGGCAATATACCAACAACACAGGCAAGCAAGGTAGGACGGTTCAAATGTCCCTGCTAAGTGACTAAAGGATACCTAATGAACTTGACTTTAATGTTGTTTATACATGTTTCGATCACTATTTGCCCTTTCTTTGACTGTCTCCATATTTTAAAATCATCCATAGTCCATCCCGTTATCACAGCGGTCTAATTAATGCTATTTGCATTTATTTTGCACATAAATATCAAATGGTCTTATCTTGAATCCTTATATTGACTATCGTAGTCTATCAGAATATTATGTTTCGTGTTACAATTCATTTGATGGCGATAATTTTATAAATGCAAGGGCAATTTTCATAGTAAACTAAATTTTATCATGTGTTGCGCATTGCCAAAACTAAAAGGTTCTCATCATGGATCGACTGTATGAGGAATCTGGCTGGATAGTATAAAGGCAGTGGAACTAAAGTGAATCTAAAATGGAAATAAAATAATGTGGTTAAAAATGTTGACACACTTGAGGCAACTCCCCAAGCTGGCTTACGGAAGGTCGGTAGTTTTACCCGCTCGTGATGAATGAATGCACGGAGGGGCACCTGGGGTCTTCCACTACCATCAATGCTGGAAAGTCGCCATATGACCTACAAGGAAATTTATTGATGCAAACATCAAAGACGCCGCCAAATGCTATTTCTGAAGTACATTTACTGCAATATGAGAAATATTAGACTGACCAACATTAGCACATAATGCAATATATGTTATAACCTGTTAAATAACAGTCAGTAATAAACATGATAAAGAAGTATTACCATGCAATACAAATCCTTTACCTGCAATGAACTTGACACTAATTTGCGAGTAGATCTAGGTGGCTCCTTTACCTAAAATTCTAAGACTTTCCTGGCATTCAGTCTCATTGGAAACTCAAACATCTGATGCACAACATGTCAAAAAGGCTAAATGGGTCATCACAAATATTTGGAAAGCGTCACTCTTTCGGAAAATTTTGGGATTTATTAGACCCTGTACTACCCTGTTCCATCCGTACTGTACTGTATTAGAAGGTTAGGGTTAGGGTTAGGGTTAGGTTATATTTTTATTAAAAACGCACACAGGTTAGGGTTAGGTTTAGCGCCTCTGGATATAATGAAAATATAGAACTACTACGAAATCGAGATCTAGTGTCAGACTACGTTGTACGGATCTAGAATAACGCTTCCCATAAACTTTACTTAGAGTAACCTCCCTTATCAACAAATCGGATCAACATTTTGACGAATTTTTAAATAAAAAATTTATTTTCTGCTCTACAAATAAGGAGAGGAAAGACATATAACATTGTTTTATATCACATAATAATTTGCATAACATACATTTTTGATGTTTTCTTTTTGTCATTTTTTGTTTATTCACTTAATTCTATTGTGCAATATCGTGGGTCCTTTAACACACTATTCATTGTGTTCTATTTATCGTTTCGAAACTATTCATAAATATCTTTACATGGTCCAAAATCCTGGCGGCGTCGAATAATTGTGTCAGTGCAACGTTAAACCAAAAAAAAATCTTCTGAGATGTTATTTCAATTATATCTAAGACTTTTGCATAGATAAAGTTATTCTGTTCATTTTTTGCTGGAACTTAAGCTTTAACGCAACATCTTCAATTGAATTTTCAAAGTTATAAAGGGGTATGTCTTTGTTTGAATACAAGCTTAGTCAGTTCTTCTTAAGATACCAGATGCATCCTTGGAGTGAGCAAGAATTTTGTACAGTAGCAACTGGAAACTTCCGTAAATGCAAACCTCTTGGCGTGATACAGACTCTGATGCCTTCATTAGAGTGACAAGTTCAACAAGAAATCTTTGAGAAAATAAAATAGCTGAGCTATAAATTAACTATCGGATAGACGTTTTGCAGAGCTCACTTACAATAAACCTTCTGTACATTGTACCAACAAGATCAAATGAATAAACAAACAGTGACGTTTCTAAGTAAAAAAGGCCACTGTTTATATCTTTGAGGTATTATTTTGTAATAATACTAATTTGAAATGGATCCAAATTGCATCTTCAGAAAAGTGCTCATATAGTAATAACTAAAATTATAAATGACGAATTTCTAGACATTAAATTCTATTCAACAGAGGAATCGATGACTGAACAAAAATTGGGCATTCCACTGGGTTAAAATGGAAGTAAAATAGCATGAATTGGTCATTCCACCGGTTGAAATGGAAGTAAAATAGCATGAATTGGTCATTCCACTGGGTTGAAATGGATCCGAAGTAAATGAGCATAAATTGGTCATTCCACTGGGTTGAAATGGAAGTAAAATAGCAGGAATTGGTCATTCCACTGGGTTATAGTGGAAGTAAAATAGCATGAATTGGTCATTCCACTGACTGGGTTAAAATGGAAATAAAACAGCAGGAATTGGTCATTCCACTGGGTTAAAAGTTAAAATGGAAGTAAAATAGCATGAACATCAAGAGGGGGGGGGGGGGGGGGGGGGGGGGTTAGAAATAGAAAAGCAAATGAGTTACTACGTAGACATGCAAACGTTTAAACGTATGTTGTATAACCATATTAGCATTTTTAGTTTATGCTCTTTGTTTCGAATGTGATTACTTTTCCGGCACACTCTTTCATAATGCCATTTTATGACTCGCGAATATCGCTCTAGTCATAAAATTTCACGACGTCTTAATTTTTGCAATTATATGGTAGAGTTGCCGCTAAAATACTTTTGTACTTATAACGTTGACGACAAGCTATCTCTATTTATGGATTTAACTGGAATGTCAAAAAAAAACAAAACATTTTCTTTTTTAAAGTCTGATACTAAATACGTTGATTGTTAAAATTAAAGGGAAAACGTTCCTGAGGATAAATATGATTACAAACTATTGAAAATGGAAAACACATTTTGAAAAGAGACTATATCAACCGTTTGATCTACTAGAAAACAAGTTATAAAGTAAGAAAAGTTGAACTAATCTATAAGAATACACTTTAGAAGCATAGAATACGAACTACCCTTTATAATACCATCCTTGCTGTGAATGATACTGTTCTACAGTCCCATTTATGCATTACTTAAATTTATCTAAACTAAAAGATACAACATTCTCAAAACGACATTTGTTATTACACTTTTCTTAATGACGGTTCAGTTATTGTCACAGGTGTTGCTATCATCAATACAAATATTTTTTCAAAATCAAATCTTTTGAGAGTTTTGTTTTCAGCAGCTAAAGTCACTGTGTTTGATGGATTGTCTAGACAAAGGGAAGTTCTTATTAAAAACTTTATTCTCCATACAGATATCTATTTAATGCCTCCCCATATACCAACTTTAACATGTTCCTAAAGAATATTAACACTAGTTATACAAATGAATCGTTGTTTTTCAGCCACACCGACAAATGCATGTTTATTTTACCTCCAAAATCCTCTGCCATCTATATTTTTGTGAAAGCCATCAGTAAGCTGAATTTAGTTATTGGGTAAGTGGGTAATGATCGGTAAATGTTCGTGCTTTTCTTGTTACAATGAAAAATGATACCCATTTCGTTGTAAATGAATGAGCGGCTTGCAAGAAAAATATTATACTTGTGGCTTCATTGATATACCTTCTGTGTGAATTTTAATGCGCCCATGACAGCACATGTGAAATAAAATGTTTATCGTTACAAATTATTTTCCGTACTTTTCGGTGTAAGTAATGATTGAAACACATTTCTATGAATCTACAAACAAAGTAATATCTTAGTAGTAAATAAACGTCACTAAAGTGTTTTCAGGTCCACAAGTTGAAAACATAAACATACATTCAAAAGAAACCAAAATGTAGAAAAGTGGTCATTCAAAGTGTTTTCTGAATGCGCTTTTTTCTTAAATGATAAATGAAAAAACAAAACGTTGGCAATATCTATTCTGTGTTCCGTACAATTTGATAAACGTCAACAGCATGGTCTTTATCTGACGATACCTCATTCCCACTCCAAACATTATGTCTGGCGGTAAAGGAGGCCCGGCTTTGAGATTAAAAAAATGCATTTAACTATGTAGCTCCATTGTAAGATCAGAGTACATTTGTATTGCAATTTGTGCTAAGAACTTTTTAACAAAACTACTTGCTAATTTATTCTAAGAGCAATAGAATTTTGAACTTTATATCTGCATAAATTTATCTACTAAGTTACTGGCAAAATATATGGTGTTGACAGACATTATACAGTTTTATTGGCCTTTTCGCCATTTTTCTTCGGCATTGATCGCGTGTTTTCATTCATTTATAACGTTTTGACAAGTGAAAAGATTTTATGTGTCCCAATGCAATATGAACCGTTTGGTTTCTATTCAATCATTCGCAAATATTGTAATGTTATGTAGGAATTTATCTTTTTGTACTGTATGCATTTATCATACACCTTTGACAAAATAGCAAAAACTGATTCAATTATTTCGAAATTTATTCAAATCGATCTGAAATCAAAACACGCTCATTCTTCAATTTTAGATGAAACCTTTACTAGTATTGCATTTTTTTCTCTAACTTTTCATATATATTTACGTCCTGAGAGTTAAGTTAGAATAGGGTGGTTCAGGATAATATGAAAGAATTTGTCACAAAATTTCAACTTTTATCATTTTCTTTTATTTCATATAATAGTGAAAAATGCAAGTCTATTTCTGAGATTTTCTCGGACAACTGATTGTTTTATGATATTCTTTGTCTACCGATCGGTTTCATCTACAATCATCAAAGCAGAAATATAAAAATATTATAATCTGGAAGTAAATCTACTAAAGAAAGGAAATACGCTGTTTTTGTCTGATCAAATCTGTTAAACCATGTTGTCGTTGTAATGTTTTGTTCCAAAGCAGCTTGGACGTATCTCGATATTTGATTTGGTGTTATAATTGCCTCTGGTTGTTCAATGCTTCATCTGGGTCATCATTCGAACGTTTTTATTAGAATTGTTAAGGTTACTATTATAATTTTATGTACCAGTTCACTATTTTATACTGTGTATCTTGCAGTCCTTTATGAATGCCAAAATGTACTTATTTTTTAACTGTTAAATGTTTGAATTAGTTTGACATTTTGTAAGTTTGTATTTTATCTTTATTAATCACATATTCACCGACAAACAACATACATTGATTTTGTTAGGCGCCGTCATGCCAGCGTGCGATCTTACCACCAGTCTTTCAGTAAGCGATTTGCTTCCGGTTCAGTCTCCACCCGTCAACTTATTGTATCATCTGTTGTGACCTGTATGTATCTTGAAATTATTGGCGAATAAATGTTTAAACTAAAAAATATTGTAATTGTCTTGAAATATGGAGTCGGAAGTACAGCAATACTATTTGAATTTAAGGTATAGAAATTCCTTTAATTCCTGAAAATAATACAAACACAAAACAATTTATTTGAATAAACGCATACTCGTATAATTGTATCTATGTAGCAAACATATCTGTAATAAACTCAATTATCACATGTTTGACGTCGTGGGAGTGTTATAAAGCCATTAAATATAAATGATAATACACTAATGTAACAAAGCTTTGACGTCGACGTCGTTTATAGTGTAGGAAACGTTGGCCAAATTGACTTGTTTATATAGTAAAAGAAAGTAGAACTTTTGGTGTTTTGACAGGAAAAGCTAACACGTGATAAAAAGTATATTACATTTGTGACTTTCCACATTGAATTTATTAAACTCATTGAATAAAATTGATAGAATGCTCGGCAGAGCCTCGCATTTTATTATTTTATTGAACTCGTTTAATAAATACAATATAAAAAGACACTCATGTAATATCCTCTATTTGTGTACTAATACTGAAGAATTGATTTTATTAAAAAAAAAAAACGAAATTGGCTTTCCTCTGACACATGTCCAAATACGAGATAAAGGCAGGATAAAACATCGTTTTGCTGTATAAGCACACATTTTTGCTGGGTCGAAATTAAGGCAAATGTTACATCTTGAGTATATTCGCGTCAATGCTATATAAAAGTTTCCCGGTTCATCTTGCTATTTTTCGGTTATCTTATTTTTTATAGTTGGTTTCCTTGAACGTTCCTGGTGAAAATATTTCATGAAAATACGTTTGTTCTGCCGACAGTAAGTATTAATGCTTAGACCTTTTTAAAACAGTTTATGGACGAATTTATGCGAGTATTTATTATTTGAGGCGCTTTATGATTCGAAAATGTAGCAAATTATAAACTATTGTGTAAATTTGTGCTTTTACAGTATTACAATCAAAGATCTACACTTGGAAAACATCCTCAATTCCGCTTCGATACCACTACTAGGATTTTGTAGAAGATATTTAAAGGGCATTATACAATTTTAAACATAATGGCCTCGTGTTTAATCAAAACTTTTCACCTACGCTATTATTCGCATATACCAAGGAAATTGCCGTCGGATATAAGACGATCTAGCACTCAACAAACACTTTGGGTCTGATGGTTCTAATAAAGATAAATCTTTGGTAAATAATTTCTTTCAATAAAATTCATTAGCTTAATAATCAACGTTCAGAAAAAAACGTCATGTCCATTTGTTGTCATCTTATCGCACATATTAGCATCGTCAGTGATTTTATAATTATTTGAAAAAGGTATTGACGAAACATCGCCAGGAGTCAACATGTTGCGAGATATTGGTAATACAATTTGCCGTTTTTTTCTGAGGGAGTCCAATTTATCATTGTGTTGAATCTTGAAATATAAAGATAGAATCAGTAAAACTCGGGAAAGAATGTTTTCAAAGACAAATGACCATTATCATTCTTACACAATAATTTGACATTTAATCAAAATCCTGTAATTGAAAATCAATAAATCACAAAATCATATTCTTGCTTTAAGTTATCATCTTCAACCGCCCTCGTTCGTAGGTTTCAGCTTTCCGTGAGCATTTTAATGTTAACATTAAAGATACCTCATTTCCTCAGCAATCATAAAAACCAGTTTCAAAGGATGGAAATGACCATCATTTATCGGTCATTTTGATAAATATTAAGACTGTTTCCAGTAAAACCAGAGTTATGACCCATGAAGTATTAAAAAAAAAAAGAACCTTAACCACAGCATATAAAAGTGTTTTGATGCGTACTGATATAACACATAAGATTCGCAGTAGAAAATCTTTCATTTTTCCTTTTTCCTTCTAAGCAAAACATCGTATAAACAATTCGTCTATCACTGGTACAAAGGAGTTAAAATATCGTGGCGCAGTCCAACAATACACCAAGAGACAGAATAAAATGCATTGTAACTCCTGTCATGTTTCTCAATATTATGAAACCCTTCTTTCTTAAGGGTTGATCATATGCATAACACCTCCCTACGAAAATCCGCATCTTGATTTAAGTTCAAAGTAATATAGATGATTCTAAATGTATTACTTCGCAAATAGAGAGCAAATAGGTGAAATTCTAATTTATAATACTGTGACATTGAATTTTTTAGAGATACATTGTACATAGAGTTTAGGAATGCTGGAAAATTATCGTAAAATAATATCAAGCTAATGGATCTGGTATGGAGATTCACCTATATTTGAACAGTTCTGTAAGAAACCATGTTGCGAGGTCATGCGTTTTTTTGACATTAGTTTGATCAAAACAAATTATCACACAGTAAAGCAGTGATAGCAATGCATTAAAGGCTCATAATGCCTTTGTTTAAATGTGGCTGCCACATATTCCGTTACGAACATACAATACATTAATTTCTTGTTAAATCCTATTTCTGATAATTACTTTATTCTACATTTGTCAAAGGTTTTTATAGTGCTGAATATACTACATGTGTTATTGAATCTATTGTCTTTATTACCTCACTTTATGGCTCTAACATTAAAAGTAGTGCTTTTCTAACCACGTAACTACGCATAGCATAAAAATTGAAAGCATTATGGTCCTTTAAGCATGTATGAAGTAACCACGAGTTCTAAAAATGTGTTATGTTAATGTTGAGTCCGTAAGGATATACATCTACATGCATATACTTCTGTACAGTTACATGTTTTCGTTTACGAATTTCAAAGCTGTTTTCTGTGATTCCACATTCAACAGTGAATGAAACTTGCTTTACAAATAAAATCAATATAATTTCAAATCACTGTGATATGGGTGAAATTCTATTACTTAATTGGCTATTTACAACATATAAAGTTCTTTGATTCCGTAATTGTTTGTTTATTTGTGTGCTTGTTTTGGGTGTAACGCCGTTTTTCAATAGTATTCATATTAATATTTTCTAGATTCTGCACCAGTACAAACTCATTATCCACAAGTAACCCCGGTATGAATCAGGGGAGGAAGACGAATTATTTGATACGCAATTGTTTTTATCAAATCATCACGGAGGGCATACGCCCCATCCGGGGTTCGAACTCACGATCCCGCGATCTGTAAATCTGCGCTACTCTATTGAGCTAAGCGGGCGGTCTGATTTCATAATTAATCTGTGCATTTGACTAAAATGCTACAGCATAATCTACTCGCAATGATTAATCAAACCGCTAAAGTCTGTCAAATGTACTTAAAAGAAACGTGTCAAGAAACGATAAGTAGACACTAATATTTGACAAAAACAAACTACTTCATCTTTGTTGACAAAATAATTCAATCTGTCAGAGGCTTTTCCAACAAAACAATACTCCAAAAATTTGGGGTTCGAAAATCTGTTTGGATTATATGGAATGTGGAAAAAAGTTAAACATTGTAAACAGATAAGA
Source organism: Mercenaria mercenaria (assembly GCF_021730395.1). Classification (NCBI taxonomy): domain Eukaryota; kingdom Metazoa; phylum Mollusca; class Bivalvia; order Venerida; family Veneridae; genus Mercenaria; species Mercenaria mercenaria. The sequence continues at coordinate 39,344,095 of NC_069377.1, read as the reverse complement.
CTACTCTGTTTCAGCGATTTTGCTTCTATTCAAAATAATGTCATTTGTTAATGTTGGACGGACAATAAAAAACAAAATTGATAGTACTTCACTATATGCCGACTTGAATATTTGATTTTGAGTTCAGTTTTGCCTAATTTATCTACTCGCGAATAGATAACAAGCTTAAATGTGTGTTAATGAATAAAATTGCAACAATACCTCGGGGTACACGTTTCGTTAAAACAGACTGTTTAACAAAATATATCCATCAGTTTACCGCATGCAAGTTTAGGAAATGGTGTGTTATGTTCTGTATTAATAATTGTATACTAGTATATGACTCGGGTTTATTTCTCCAATTAGGAATTATTACACTTGGCCTACTTTGTTATCATGCGTTTATTTAATATTATTACTGGTATGTGTCAAAGGAGTTATTGGTGAAAATGTTGTCTTAGCAACTGATACACAAAACTACTAATGGAAAATGACATTTTCACAAGGACATGATGTTTTACTAAAAGTAGTACGAAGCCACGTTTAATTGCTATAGGATATAGAATATGACTAAGATTAATGTATATCTTCCGAAAATGATAAATGTTGGCCGTTTCCTAATACAATTTCATTTTATGTTTTCTTGATATTCTTTGTGATAAATACTTTTATCCACAATTCTGTTATCAAATAGAGTTTATACGTTATCATACAATTTTGACAGGTGTTTTGAAACAGTCAACAGATTGTCATGTAAAATCATCCTAGTCGGAAAGATCGTGAAAATATGCCATTGTTCATGTTATACCCTTCCCTTAGGTAAACTGTAAGAATAGTGGTCATGAACGGGATAATAAACTTACCTGTCGTGCATTTTCCATCTATAAGGTACAGTTAATGAATGGGTACTATTCAAATTGAACTAGACTGGTTTCGGTCAGTTTCTGAAAATCATATTTTCAAAACGTAATTATGTTAATATATTTAGTTTTAAAACTACATATATCAAAATTTTCCAGTTAGAAGTAACTTTTAAAACTTTATGGAAAACTCTGAGACACAATTGCTCAATAATATAGTTTAGATTGACAATATTTGAAGTAATTGAACTGTATTTGATATTTTTGTTTCTATAAAAGGAAGATATTTTATAAATAAATTATAATATCAAAACTGATTTGTTTATTGCCACAATTATAATTTTAAGATGTAAATATATACGTAGATTATCAACAATGAACGAAATAAGTCAGATCTGAAGGAAAAGTGCTCTACCATTTGAAAATGAAAATAAAGTTATGAGACCTTTTGTGTAACGCAATTTTCATAGTTATGGAAGGGCCTATCTTTGTTCAAATGTCAGCTATTTACCTTTGTAATCGTATTACTTAAAAAGGTTGGGATGCACACACAACGTTGACAAGACTAAATCTTGGATTTGAGAAATTGAAATAAACTGTTCTATAAATTAATTTTAGGCGGAGTTCATTTGCCTGAAGTGTAACGTTTTAACTTTAACCTGCATTGTACGAACAGGTGTGAAGGAACCTCGAAACATAATGACGCTTTCTAGTAAAAACGTGATTTTAATGTTTTTTTTGCGTTCAGTATGTAATTCTCAATTGCATAGTTTTAACGGATTAAGATTGAATTTTCGGAAAATTTCTTCTACTGTTATTAATTACAAAAGTTGAATTTTGCAAACATATTTAGCGAAATTTAAGAAAACCTGAAAGCTGGTAATTTTCTTAAGTTTGATAACAGGGTACCCTGATTGTCTAGTGAACACACTGTCACACTGTCCTGGCACTGCACATTTCTGAGAAATTCTTGAATGTCTTCCACTTAACTAGGAGGTCAGGGCTGGCTCGCTCTTCTAAGGAAACATGGCTCGTGTGTATTGGTGCGTTAAAAATCCTGCCTGTCTATTCGCAAAGAATAAGACTAAGTTAGCCGGACATGTCTGTATCTAAAAGGACTTTTCTGGCTCTGTTCTGGGAGCTTTTCTCGTTTTGTCCCTCTGTTAGGAGCGTTCTGTGTCTGTACTTGTAGATGATAAATTTGGCGCCCTGAGCGGCTGCGGCCTCTGTGTGTATGTATTTAAGCGCTTTTGAACACATTTTTCATGAAAAGGGTGCGATATAAATCTGGTTTGATATACAATAATATAATATAAGTAACATAACACTATTTTCTCATTTTATGTATTAGAATAATTACCAATTGAAGGAAAACATGTCAATCCTCAGGGTTGGACAACACAGCATAATATCGAAGTAAAATGTAACAGAAACATATTGTTTCGCAATAGAACGAAACAAATCGGGTTATTCTACGATAAATCATACTTTGGAACTTGTTATTTCGATTCTAACACGACGTACTAATATCAACAGCGTTAGGAAAACGGTAACTACGTTTTACAACATGAACTACTCTTCGTGCTACGCACCTGGATCATTCTATACATAGAGGATGACGTCACTACGTTGCACGCGCAAAATAATCGTTGATTGATTTTCTCCTATGTGTATATAGGTTGTTTGCTGGTTGTGTTAGAACAGTGGACATTCCATAGGGAAGTGTTCCTAAAATTCTGACTAAGCACTTATCGGATACATGTGCGAGAGCGGTATTTCAGTTTTTGACCCAAGACCAAAAATTCCGAATGGTGCAATGTTGCAAATCACTTCTAACAAATCTATAAAATGCAGATGAAAAAACGTTTAATGAACTTTGTACAAGGTATGAGACATGGCACATAATTGCTAACCTCAGAGACGGACAGACAACAAACAGTGGCGGTAAGAACGACCAGTACTCGCAAAAAAGTCTCAAAGTTGCAAACGAGTCCTTTATATGATATTCTTTAATTCCCAAAGCCCTGAAATGCAAATACCCAATGCACCTTGCATATCTTAAAATATTAACAGGAACAAGGCTCTTTAATCAGTTAGAAACGATTACGTTAAGTGTGGTCCTCAAATTAGTTTACAGCGCATCTGTCGTATTCATTACAGTGCATCTGCACACAAGTGCAATACAGCAGTACCGGCAAGTCATGCAATTGCCGCTCTCTACATTTTCGCCCAGTGTTATAAATCAAAGTGACAAAGAGCTGACTAATCTGCGGTTTCTTGTCATGGATAGCTTTAATTGAAAAGTGCTTTTCTGTTAAGGGGAGAATATATTGAAGGACTTGTGTAATCAATATGCTTTACGATTTCAACATTCGTATATACAGTTTCAAAATTTTTTGAATTCAACTCGCAGCACTTAGCATTAGTATACTGACGAGATAATGAAACGCCTCATCAAAAGTTGGCGTTATTTTTTTACATAGTTTCAATTTGTTGGGCAACGTCAGAAATGTACATGTACTCTGACCGACAAACACAGCCAACCGAAACTTACGATTCTATTTAGTTCCCATTGTTAAATTCATGTACCTGCTCATGATTTCCTCATGCAGTCCTTGTGTGCCAACCATGTGTTTTTGTTGTGCGAATTTTACACAGGTACATGTACATGTGTAAGATAAAAAAGTGGAAAACCACTGGTCGCCCAATACAACATAAACGAACATGTAGGCTCTGTTTGATTGAGCCTGTTCATGAACGGTAGTGGAAATACAAGCCCTCTAGCCCCGAATTGTAAGTCGACATACGGCCATATGTTTAGAGATTTTCTGTCAATCAATCAGTTTTTGATAATGACGAGGCTTAATTTTGAAGAGAGGGTACAAGTTTTGGCCATGCTCAAATGTGGGCAACGTTTTAACGTCTCTCGTTCGACAACACTGCGTCCCGTTCGACGTGAGAACGCTTGCCGATAGACCTTGTCCGGTTCGACCGCATGTAACGTCAGTACGTCAGGAGAATTACATACGTCAACGCCATTTGCGTAATAAATTTGTGACGGCTGAATCCACGACACATTTAGTGGTAGGTAACCGTGAACGGCTCTTAAGTCGACATACAGTTAGACATCGACTTAGAGAACTGAAAATCATTTGCCACAGGTCCTACCGCGGTCTAGATTTTACAGCATGCTATTGTCACCAACGTCTAATTTGGGCCCGCATCCATCGCGGTCAGCGTTGGCAGAACGTAGTGTTAAGTGATGAGTCATGTTTCAACTTGTGGAACGCCGACGGACATATCCGTGTCTACAGATGATGTCTTGAGCGCTACACTAACAATCGTTTTATACAGCACAATCCTTATGGTGGGGACGGAGTTATGTTCTGGGCTACCAGCAAACACAGATTTAAGTCAAAACTCATCGTGTGCCTAGGTAATCTCAGAGCAAGGCATACATCGAACAGATATTACGTCCTGTGGTTGTCCCTTTATTCCGACAACGTCAAGGCTTGGTCTTTCAGCATGACAACGCGCAACCTCACATTGCACGTGTCACAAGGAACTTTTTTTTACAGACGAGCAACATTGACGTTTTGCCACGTCCAGACCCTGACAGAAAGGCGCCACCAGGAGTAGACCAGAATGCCAAGGTATCTGCTACATAACTGATGCGGGTCCATGGGGAAATCTTTTGCTGCTGTGGTTGCAAGTAGAGGTGGCCGCACGCGCTACTGATTGTGTCAGTGAAACTCCTCTAACCATCAGATTTTCGAATGGAATTGTTCTTTTCTAATTTTGAATCACGGTAAAAAATATTGTACAATGTGTTTGACTGAGGCGTTTCTTTATCTCGTCAGTGTATTTAAAATTGGCATTAAGAAGTTGGCAGTGGCATAACACATTTGTTATTAAACATTTTGTGACTAGCAAGGCGCACCGGCCCTCCATATGTGAATGACTAAGTAGACGTAAAGACGTTTAATATATTCACAAGATAACCAATTAGTATTCAACTTCAGGTTCCGTTATAGAAAAATACATATTTATCTTAAAAATGGTAGTTTCTTGTTAAGCTTTGTCAATATTTATTTAAAAATAATTTAGAATCCTTTGTTAATCTCTAACAAAATCCTACACACGTTATAAAACGTGTCTATCTTTGAAACTCCTCAGTCCATAACTGAAAACGCTATTATGTTACTCTGTTGCATTCTATACTTCAAAAAGTTATTTTCACTATCACAAAAGCAGTCTTTAACTGTCATGTGGCGCTGTAGAAAGTCATCACATTCTGTACTTCAAAAAGATACTTTGGCGATCACAACTGCAGTCTTTAAGTGTCATGTGGCGGCTGTAGAAATTCTCTACTTTCAACAGATATTGTCACTATCACAACAGCAGTCTTTAAGTGTCATGTGGCGGCTGTAGAAATTCTCCACATTCTCTACTTTCAACAGATATTGTCACTATCACAACAGCAGTCTTTAAGTGTCATGTGGCGGCTGTAGAATTCTCCACATTCTCTACTTTCAACAGATATTGTCACTATTACAACAGCAGTCTTTAAGTGTCATGTGGCAGCTGTAGAAATTCTCCACATTCTCTACTTTCAACAGATATTGTAACTATCACAACAGCAGTCTTTAAGTGTCATGTGGCGGCTGTAGAAATTCTCCACATTCTCTACTTTCAAAAGATATTGTCACTATCACAACAGCAGTCTTTAAGTGTCATGTGGCAGCTGTAGAAAGTCTCTACATTCTCTACTTTCATAAGATATTGACACTATCACAACAGAAGTCTTTTTGTGTAATGTGGCGCTGTAGAATTCCCTACATTCTATTATTCCAAATGATCTTTTCACGGATGTTTATTTTCGTCTTCATTATAAATATACAACTACTTTTAGTTGTTTTAATTGCAACAGTGTATGTTTTGAAACCACTCCCAAGGTCAAATGACTTGGCACTTTAATAAAATATAAAATAAAACAGAAACACCCGAAGGATGTGGAAAAGAGAAACATTATCATACGACATGGCTTTAAGGTGAATACTGTATCAACAGTTCGATGATAATTTTTATATCGTTATTAGCCAAAGGCCCTTCATATATCTAAAACAGTAAGATAATTATGATAGGCCCATGCTTCAATGATTTGCTTTAACGACTACAATCATATTTGGCTACATACGAAAAAACAAGTTATAGCTAAATACTAAGCATGAAAAAAATCAGTTCCAATTGTACGTGCAAGCTAAATACTATATTGTAAAAGTAATGACAAAATGCAACAGGACGATGACGCGGACCAAATTGTATTTAACTTTGTCAAATACTAAGACGATATTATTTTCAAATGAGCCGCGCCATGAAAAAAACCAACATAGTGGGTTTGCGACCAGCATGGATCCAGACCAGCCTGCGCATCCGCGCAGTCTGGTCAGGATCCACGCTGTTCGCTAACAGTTTCTCTAATTCCATTAGGCTTTGAAAGCGAACAGCATGGATCCTGACTAGACTGCGCGGATGCGCAGGCTGGTCTGGATCCATGCTGGTCGCAAACCCACTATGTTGGTTTTGTCATGGCACGGCTCAAATATACTTTTACAAATAAGTTACACAAGTTCCTTCCTTATATAAAGTATGTAATAATCGTTTAGTTAAGTTTCTAGAATTAAAGCCGAAACTATTTCACTGGTTTGTGTAGAAATTTATTACCTAAAATAAGTAAAAAAAAACACACATTTATTTGAATGTATGGATTTTTGTTTTATTTATATCTTTTAAGCAATTGGGCCTATAGTAAAGTCAGCTTTGAATAACAGGAATCTCAATCGGGTTCCACTTGAATGTTGTATTCAGTTTTCCAGACACTCTTTCCGTTTTTCCGTATTTTAATTCTGTCTCAGTAAAAGTTACTTATCGTGAAAAATTGACATGTTTTGTGCAAATATTCGCAAATACGGCCATTTAAAATTGATCTGTCGACTGTACACTGTAATGTTACGAAAATTTTTTGCTCTATGGAATTTATACGAAGATTAAATTTTGCGAGGCGAGTATCGCAAAAAAGACCCATCGCGTATACTTGTTCTTTTATAGCATTACAGACAAAGAACTACTTGTAAAACATCCTCAGTTTCCGAACAATATCACGATTTGAATTTCTCTGAAGAAAGTAGGTTATACTATATTAAAGTAAATTATATCGTACTTAAATGATGTTACACATATAATTAGAAAACTTACAATGAATATATAATGAGCTTGCGTTCATTTTATATTTTGGACATGTTGTTTCTGATCAAGATAAGACTATCATCTAGCACACTCAAAACAACTTCGAGTACTGATCCATAGTTAGAGAAAATACCTTGACTATTAGTTATCGTCCTATGGCAAATATTGCTAGTGTTTGGTGATTTGATTAGTATCTACAAAAAAGGTATTGTCAAATGAAGAAATGTGATGCCATATTATTGGAGTATAATTATGTGAGCTGCGAGAACAGTAAGTGATGTGTTTCCTGTTATTTATACGTGAAATCAAACTCATTGTGTTGAAGCTGGAAATAACAACAATGAATCTGTCAAACATAATCTACTCTAACTGTGTCACAAATTGACATACGGGCCTTATTTTAGCTGTAGTGTAAATGCAGGTATTGCATCATCTTTTTGTAAATTTTTGAGTTATTGAGGTAAATGTCAGATTTCACGCCTGAAATACCTCTCATGTTTTTCTGTATTTCATAACTTAAATTTCCATGTAAATTTCATTAAATTCTGTTCAGTAATAAGAAAGTTGATATTTTATAAACTTCAGTAATTCGTGTTTTTATCCCCAAAACCACTATAATGGGCCTCAAATTGTCAATTTAAATTCGCGCCAAAGTAGTTAGATTCCCCGGCTATATCGTGAATCCCGTGAAAATGACAATAGTCATAGCTCACGGCTTAGCCGTGAATCCCATGAAATTTAGTATTTGGCGGGACATTATCCTTTAAATAGACTGGACTAGATATGCCTTGCGCACACCACCTTCCGACATTATAGACGAATCTATGTCTGAATTATTTTCTTGCTAGAAATTTATGCTCGATCGAGGTAAGGAATTTATTTGTTAGATTTTTGTATGATTTTTGCATTACGATTTTTTATTTGGTAAATTTTTGTTCATTCTACAGAATTCTGTAACATTTACTTTTCGGCACATGATTTTAGCTAGTTTCGGTATGTCAGGATGATTTATTAAATTTTTCAGACTTTTGTAAATTATTTCGAAAGAGGAATCTAAAATGTTTCATTTATATAAGATGTAAAATTTGTACTGAAATTTGTAACATGATATTTATAAAGCACTGTTTCAAAAACTTATGTCAAACATTTTGTTAATTATGGAACGCCATTACTGCATTGTATTGTTATGTATAAATCTATATGGCAAGTCTAGTGCCATGTATGTAATATATTATTGTAATTTGTAATTGTGTGCCAGTCTATAGCACATCTAATTAATGTCCGTTGTAGTGTATGGCATTAGATATTATATGGATGCCAACTCTCATATAACGTTTGATTTACATTGAATTTTGTTAATTTGTAGTTGTAAATAATAGCTGCAGTTTATCATGTCCGTATCTATAATGTTTCATCATATACTTTTCATATCATTTCATACTTTAACTTTATTCTTTTAAGTAAGTAATCTTTGTAATAATGGAAGTAATAAGTGACGTATTTTAATCATGTGACGTTTGAACTTAGTAGCACATATGTTTGTATAAGTAGCACGTATTATTATATGGGAGCCTACGGAGGTATGGTTGTACCCAAAGGAGCAGTTTTATGCCCTGACTTATTGTTTTGCTATGGTGCTTACCATAGTTAATATTTTAGCTTCTTCCGCCAGACGATTTACCTGTGATGTCATAACCCGAAGTACAATGCCCGAGGTTCACTTGTTTCACTCGCCTGGATGTGATATTCCCAGCGCAGAGCTTACGTCCCATGGTTGTGCCGTAAACCGCAAAGACGATGATTTTTGTTATCCTCTGAAGTCAGCTCAGGGATGCAATCACCTACCACCATAGGGAGCCAATACGGAATCAACGTATTCACGGTTTAAAGGGACTGGATTTTGAGATATGTTTTGTTTGTGCTACTTAAAGTTCACAATTACATTAAAGACCTGTGTCACGTCAGATTAGAATGGAAGTATAAGAACTTTTGTATCTAGAGATACTGAACTTTTTTTTTTTTTTTTTTTTTCTTTCTTATAATCAGTTTTTTTTTTCTTTTCATATCTATTCATTGTAAATAATCATCTTATGTAAATAAATTTGTAAATATTGTAAAGGGTGTTGATTTGTTTTGATGGTTACTGTCGCCGGTTCGGCCTTTCCTGTCACAAACTGAATGATTTCTATTTTCGTCCTAATAGTATAGCCTGATAATAGGGCTCCCTGGTTGAGTTTAACATTAATTGTTCCACAAAAAATATTGGCCATTATCACTCTTAAAAGATGATAATTAGACTTTTAATCGAAACCATGTGAAATCTAGAAAGGGACTGAAAACGAAACCGATAAATGACAAAATCACAATATTACTTTCAAATTGAATGATCATATTCTTCCGCGCTCTTTCGTAGGTTGTCAGTTTTCCGTTCACATTTTAATATTAACATAGAATATCTAATTTCTTGAGCAATGATGAAACCGTTTTCAATGAATCGATGCTAATTTTGATAAAACATAAATAACTAGACTGCCACAGCAGTTTACTTAAAATTGTTACAACATGATCACAAATCTACCTTTCAAACTCTTATTATATTTATATTGTATTGGTAAAAGTTGTAGGATTTTAGAAAAATTTACTTGAATCATTATTTTTCTTGAGGCCTTTCCACGTTGAATTCATTTTGTTTTAATTTCTCATATTTTACAAATAATACATTGGAAAAAATATATTCCATTTATTTCGACTTTATGGATTTTGAAACAGTATAACATTTAAAATATGTCATTTAATTTGATAATAAAAACAAGAGTTATCAATTTCTGAGATAATTAATATAGATGGTTACTTATTTTCACTTCATGAAAGAAATCACAATTCAATTCACTTATTCTGAAAATTAAAATCCTCGAATTAATATTCCCATGAGGGAACTGTTTCGGCTATGATGATGACATTTAATTTGATTAGTTATCAGTTCTGTGAAATAATTAGTAATAGAAAGAACATTGAAGCTCGAGGGTAAACGATTTGTACGAGGGGGCGTAGCCCCCGAGTATAAATCGTTTACCCGAGAGTTTTAATGTTCTTTCTGTTTTGTATCATAGCCATCCATATATGGCAGTTGTAGGCGTTCCACATAGCCATATACAGTTCAGTGCGTACTTAAAATCCTTCCTATACAAATGTGTAAAGCCCAGGTAAAATAAACCAATGTGAGAGCAGAAAATCAATAAGATACACTTCGCTGTCTACTGCTCCAGACATGCTGGCATACTTTTCTATCAAACAGTGCGGTAACTAGCGTGCAGTTATTAAATACCTGCACACTTTTAGTTACCGCACCCTGTACTCAGTGTATACGATTTACCTGCACCAAATTTGTTAAGAAAAAACACCGAGCTATGATACAAATACAGATAGTTACTTATTTGCTTGGTGTTCACGATTGTGGTACTTCACGAAATAAAATGTAACTATGAACAAATGAAAGTTCGGTTCAATTTTTCTGTTTTTGTTTTCTTTTTTTATTTGTATCGTTATTGTTTTCTTTGTCCAGTGCATATAACACATTTGTACCAACGGTGAATTTAGTCGGTAAAATGACGTATAGAATTAACATTTTGGCGAGATAGCATACCACAACAGCTATAATTGTTATACCATCTAACACAGTTACCTTACCAAGTGTTATTACGTTACCTTTATATAAAATCATTAAAAAAAGAAATCAAATATACATTAAATGATTGTAAACTACTTATAAAATATTACCGTAAATATTTGTTAATGTTTTCGCCTTTTTGATTTTATCTATCCCCGCGATCGCAATATACACAAAAAAGAATTTAAGGTTCACAACGGTGGAATATATCTTCATCATAACTAAATAACTGTCGTATAGTTATGTTATTTTTTTTTGAGAAAATGAAATCATTTTCGGTTATTGTATGCCACCATAATACGCCTTTCCGTGTTATCCTTTTTTCTAAATGTCTCTATAGCAACAGCACCGGAAATGCGAAAGGCGGAAATTTGTTCCGATGTTCGAAGCGTGAAATAATTACAAAGCTGAGAACACTATTGCCAAGAAACTGATTTAGTGTCAAGTTATCACGCTAACCGGCCTACTTTAAAATGTTTTGAAGGTTTTTTATTAATATTGCCTGACAGGCCAACACTGCATTATTTCAAAATACATTCCGTTGACACGGTTTGTAATAAATACGAAACTTAAAAGCCCTTGTAGTAATTATTAATTATGGCGTTTTGTATTAATCTTTCGCAAGCTGGTAATGATAAGTCCTCTGCAAAGTTGAATAGGCTGCATATGGACCTTGTAAACTATGTTTTCACTGTGTATCGTATTAAACTATTGTTCATCTTTCCCTTATTGATCATAAGAACAATAGATGTAATAAGACAAAAATGTTTTACATTTGTACCTGCAATATATCTTTTAAGGGATATGTTACAGAACTTTAATTAATTTGAATTCAAATTGACAAATTATGAAACTTCAAAAACGCTATCTCATTAAAATAGAAAAAGCGAAAACCACTTACGAGCCCTTTAGCTTCGGGTTGAGCAGAACTCAACATTTAACCATGTTATTAGTGCCAGTATATAATTAAGAGAGATTCGCAGATGTATTCAGACCATGGAACCTTCCATAATACATAGAGTGTAATTACATGGAAAGCAGCGTATGGTCCCCAGGTATAATAATGACTTCGCCCTAAACGAGAAAACATCGAGCAAAAAACTAACCAAACTGAATCTAGAGAGTGCGGTTCTTGAGCCTGCATATCACATAGCAGGCACCCAAAAGGGTGATTAAACGATACTCAACTTTTAAAAACGGAGTACTAGAACCAACTAAGCCGAAATGTTCAAGCTAAACATTTAAACAGTATTATAACACAACATAAATTTCGCGCTGAACGATATGAAGAGATTGAAATATAACAGCTCTGATTGTAGGTACTCGAAGACATTTTACAGCTTCCACACGACACAAACCACCCTGTTGTGATAATAAAATAGAATAAAAATTGAAAACCACAGGTCGCCAAACGCGACCTTAATTATCCGTGTTAAATGAACTAGATGTACTAAATTGTACTACACACGTGACGTTACTCGACCACATTAATTGAAAATTAAAATTATTTTTACAAGTTCTTTACCATCTGTGCAACAGCTTACTTTTCCAGTTACATGTAGCTAATCGCTAACAATTCTGCAATGATATTTTATACATAGACTGATATGTTTCTTAAATCTAGAAAAATATGTGTCTTTGTTATCAAGAACATTTCGAAATGTTTGACAGAATCCAGTAACTCTCATTATTTTTCAGTTATTCTAAACTCGTGTGCAAACAAAATCTTAAGTAATGTATTTGTTATAGATCCTATCGATGTTGTCCACTGCATTTAAGAAATAGATTCTTAGAAATACTGGAATAATGGGCAAAACGGATACAAAATATGAGCAATCTAGGTAATCCAGTCTTAGGTAATCTAAATTACACTCTAAATAGGTCAACAAAGTTTTGCGTGACATGTATAAACCAGGACAAACGAACAAGTAAAAAACTATGTTAATGGCACATGTTGTTCATGATATTAGCTATAACTTGTTAGTATTTAACAAAAGATAGACGAATTAAAAGAAATATACGTTGAAACTTAACAGTTCTGTCCTGTATGTTCTAAGTAATTTTTAGTACCACTTTAGCTAAAGATTATTCGTTCTGGAGAACAACATATTCATGATTCATACCCTGTATGAAGTTTTCATACAAATTCTTCATTAACTGACAGGAAGGCATTTTGTTTTCTGACCAAGTTTTTGAAAGTTTGAAAGTATCAGTGCATTTTACTTGCAACCATATCTTAACAGAATGAAACATAACTTTGTAACAAGAGAAAAGTTAAAGGATATTTTGCCATAAAAGATGTTTTTTATACAAGTACTATAATTTCATTTACCTGTTACTTCACGGACCAGAAAATATTACAACACCAAGTTCTAGCACGTTTGTAAAAATTTTCAGTCGCAACAAAATGAGCTGGAGGCATCTACAGATGCTTGATTGTCGATTTCTGTGCTGAATCTAGTTTGAGGAGCGCCACAGTAAATAAGTTTATATTATATTATAGTGCGTTTCTTTCTTAGGTTTGATAGCTTAATGTAATTAAAGTATAGCGAAATCAATGTTTGAGTAGACAAATGCTGCACTAGAAGTAGCAATGTTCTCTGTAAAATTATGCAGACAATGACTGAGATCAGGTAGGACCATAAACCGGTTGAAGTTCCCAAGTAGTTTTTTTCTTGTCACTGACCGTTGAAGGCAGTGTCACGCGGTGTTCCTGCATTTGATCATTTTGTCCTCTTGTATTTTGTTTGTGTGCGTGAGTGCATGAGGGTGTGCATGATCCTAACCGTAATGTGGAGAGCTAAAATATGCTTAAAATGAGACAAGATGTGACGATTATGTGATTTCTGTTGCTAAAAAGCCGTTATCTGTAGAACCTAATTGGTGCTACATTTGAATGAAAAACTTTGAAATAAATACATATCAAACACTATTGTTTGTTTGTGTGCGTCGCGCGTGAGTGCTATTCGTATGAACATCCACTTTCTGTAAGTTGCGGCTAAGTCAGTCTGTGTTTTTGGAAAGCGGCTTTCCCTGTTGGAATATCATTCTTGTTTTTAGGTCACTTATTTAAACATTTTAGTAAAATCAAGCTACCAGAACATTACGATTACCTATCACCTAAGTACTGATATATTTAAAACTTTGAAAATTCTGGCCGAAGAGAAAAATTCTAGGAAATGACCTTCATAGTTACGCTCCTTTTACTCTGCCTTCACCCAAGTTATTATGTACCTTGGTTTACTGATACCCCAATTGCACCTATTTATATGGTTAACTTTATAGTTTTTATACGCCAATTTGAAAAACGGAACGTATTATGAAACGCCCATTGCGGCCGTGAGGGCGAGCGGCGTCCACAGACTTTGTCCGGAGCATATCGTCTTCATGCATGAAGGGATTTTGATGTAACTTGACATAAATGTATACCATTATAAGACGTAGGGTCATGCGCAAGAACCAGGTCGCTAGGTCTAAGGTCAAGGTCGCACTTAGACGTCAAAAGTCAAATTCAAGAATGATATTGTCCGGAGCATTTCTTCATGCATGGAGGTATCTTGATTTAACGTGGCACAATTGTTCACCATTATGATACGGAGTACCATGCGCAAGAACAAGGTCCCTAGTTTTAGAATCACTTCCCTTTGTTGTTTCTATAAATAGGTTATACTGTAACTTTTTAATTAATGGCCATAGGGAAAAATCGAGACCACTTTTCTCTGGTACAACATGCATGTAATATCCAATATTTAGGTGTATTTTGACCTATCGTTACCTGGTAAGGATTTTATGTTTTCAAGATTAACTTCCCTTTGTTGTTACTGAAATTAACTTATTTTTTGCCTTTTTATAATTGACCGTAGGGAAAAACCAAGACCACTTTCCTGTGGTACAACATAGATGTTACTTTCAAATTTTAGGTGTATTTTAAGGTATCGTTACATTGTAAGGATTTTTTTTGCGGACCTAGAAAAATAAAAATATATATTTCTTGTGGACTTACTTCCCTTTGTTGCTACTATTTATAGCTTACTCTTGAAAGTTTTAAACCTGGTTGTTAGAATTGGATATGTCAATGTTTGGGCTTACTGTCTACCAAGTTTATTTAGAATATGTTTTACAGTTACATTGACATGACGGGCGTATATTGTGATATTCTGAAACTCTTGTTCTTTTCAAGGAATTGGAAATAGGATTAGTATTGTGTGACCCTCCCTCTCTCCCTCTCCACTCCCCCCCCCCTCCATATTTTTCACTTCTTTGTCCGTTCCGTTTTTAAAAGTTTCATGTGTTTATCGTTTTTTTCCCTTAAATTCTTGGCTCATCTCACTCCTTTTAATGCACCAGCCATTTAAATGCCCACCCCTACCCCTCTTCTAAACACACACCCAAACTATACTTATCTTTTCATATAATTATAATGTTCTTATTGTTTAGTATTTAAAGCTACCGTCTGCTACATCTTTCCACTGTAGTTTCTATTTTTGATTGACCAGCTTCATATTGTGTACTGTGACTGTGGCCGCCGTGTTCAGTGCTTTCAGGGACACAACTCCTACCCGTTTTGTATTCGTTTCTGTTTTAATACTGACTACACATTGATAGCAATGACAAATATGAACAATTATCCAGCTATGGTCAATACCATATATATCAAAATCAGTCAGAATATTTACATTCCGTGTCACTTTAGTATCGAACCATGTGATTAGCTTCTAGATAAGATCATGATTTAATTAGATACGATATATAGAGTATCAAAATTCAACATAGTATTGTGCCTTAGTGCATACGAACGATTTGCATTTTCGTAATTGTGACATTCTTACAACATAATCCGATTGAACTTTGCGATCAAATTAGCTTTATTCCTACTGTATATTGGAAATATTGCTTAAACTAATTTGACTGTAACTCGCCGTCAAACAAGTTTTAATTGCAAAGTTCGTTTAGCAGACTGCTGAGACAGCAGGACTGGTTTAGCATAAAAGAAGTGTGTAAACTTCACCTGTAAAACTTGTATTAATATGCATGAGAATAAAGCGTTTGTTTTAGAGATAACTGACATAGTTTTTGAATTTGGGATATATTTATTTGTCAATTTATTTGTCTTTTGTATTGAAAACCTGCTCACTATAAAAAATAAATCAGCAAACAACTCCTGAGCCTTCTTCGAAGGTAGTATATTTCATAACAAAAGGCATGGACTCACGCTAATGTTTAAAATAAAAAAGTTGTATTCATGTATAATTTTAAAATATTTGTTATTCTTCACACTATCTATATCAATGAATTAACTCATCTGAATGTGCCCAATATAATGTCGAAGATATTTAGACAAGCAAAGTTCAAAATTAAACTGCAACAAAATAGCTTCACATGTGTTTCTTTGGTAACTGTTACTTGAGCATTATTTGCACCCGAGAAAGAACTTTTGTAAAATTTCTTATATTATACACGAGAACGTATAGCACTAATATATTAGCTGTCATTGTGAGCTCCCGCACGACGTCATAGGGTTATTATAATAGTAGCTCGATCTTGGATGCTGTATTCGGCTCATGTGGAGTTTTGCCAGATCGGGTCAGACGAGGCGCGCAAGCGAGTGTGATCGGACCTTGCAAAATCCACGAGAGCCGGATACAAAATCTCAGATCTAGCTACTGTTATAATGACCCTTTTATCATTATACCTTCACCTTTTTGTTTGTTGTTTTGTTATTGAACGAAGTCTTCAATGTTTATCAATGTTAAAACTGAACTTAGTGAAGTTTTTTATGTGCGCTATTTATAAAACTGTGTCAGGTCATGCATATTAATGAAAGTAGTCCGGCAACATACAATACAAAACGTACAATACGGAATATTTTCTGCCTGTTCATATTTATTTGTGAAATACAAGCCGATTTTGTTTACAGAATGTATATGGGTATATAATAAAATATAATACCTCTTATTTGTATGTAAGTATTTCATGAACACAAATATTTTTACATTTACTGCAAAATAGTACAAGTCAGCTTATCAATATATTATCTAAAACTCTCGCTGTTTTAGGTGTCAAGCGGTTCATGTGGTATAAAGTTTATACTTCAAAATTCATATTTGATTTATCAAAATTATTTATTTACTTTCAGGGACAGTAATCTCTGCTTTAGAACATAACACTGCCAATTGGTGGTCTGACACAATTCATGCATCAGCTATAGCAATGCAATTTAATAGTTTTCATACTTTGATTACGCATTTCCCCCATGTCCCGTTTGATAAGCGAATATTTATGTTGCTTCCTATATCTTTGTATCTATTTTTCATACAATACTGGGTATATTATTGCGGTGAGTTACCACATAAACAATAAACAATCAATCAAATGGACATTTTCTGATGTCTGATAGCATTTATAAGCATGGTATTTCATTTGTTATTGTCTACACATTAGTTTCTGGACAATATTTACTTGTGCTCTTACAACAACTTGATATTGCCATTTTATCGTAGGTTTATTGAGTCAAGAACATTTTTGTCTGTTTGGCAACGAATAATACTGCGTTCATGTAATGATTACACTAATGCATAAGCATCCATCTGTTTTTATGAATTATATTGCCTGGATACATACGAACATTTAAAACTGATAAATTAAATAAACATCTTTATGAATTTATGTTACATATTTTGTTGCATTGCATGGCATGTTCATTAGATAATGAATAACTAGACTGCAACTAAATTTTAAAAATGAAATGGATGAGTTAATCTTGAAAAAGTGAGTTCTTTCTCAAATGTTAATTTACAATTTTCTTTGTCATAAATTGTCGGGAAAGTAAGTTTCATGTCTACTGATATTCACCTTAAGCCTAGCAGATTGTCAGGCTTTAACGGCTTTGAATTAGTACGAATTTTGAACGTAGTAAAATTATTCTATACGTAGAAAAATTGTATAAGACGGGTTATACACTTAGTGTGTTAGTTACTCCAGACACAATTGGTCAAGACCGTTCAAGCGTACTAGGTTAAAATATAAATTGTAACAAATACCTACTTACTAAAACGTAGAAAAAAATTTAAAAGTACGTATCGGCAACGTTAAGAAACTACTACAAATTATAAAAGCTTATTAAGTTTTGGAAGATACGACTTAGTATCACGTCGCATACGTACATCTTCCCTTAAATAGGTTTTTTTCAATTTTGGTTGTAGTAGTAGAAGTAGGAGTAGGAGGAGGAGGAGGAGGAGGAAGAGTAGTAGGTAGTGGTAGTGGTAGTAGTAGTCGTGTGGTAGTGGTAGTAGTAGTAATAGTAGTAGTAGTGGTGGTGGTAGTAGTAGGAGGAGGAGGAGAAGGAAGAGTAGTAGGTAGTGGTAGTGATAAGTAGTCGTGTGGTAGTGGTAGTAGTGTGGTAGTGGTAGTGGTAGTGGTAGTGATAGTAGTGGTAGTGGTAGTGGTTATCAAGTGGCTACTTGATTAGTTCACACGTATGTAAACAATAATCAAAGGTATTTGATTGCAGTGATAAACTAATCTTTGTTACTTACTAGCAAAACATGATAAAACAGTCATTTGAATTTCTTTTTATCTGGTAAAAAGTAAAGATCTTGTTTACTGTAAACAATGTGGAATAGTCTGAATGTTCTTAATACTTCAATAAAGATGTGTTTAACGTACAATAGTCTCGAAACCCATCCTTTAATTCTTTTTGATTTTACTGGCGCCCAATTGATAAATTATGAAACATCACGAACTATTCCAATTTTGAACAGGTTTTTGCTGTAATTAAGTCACTGCAGAATCTCAAATTATCCATACTGTAAAAAGCCGGCACAAATCCACACTTATTGATATTTTATCTTTTTTAACGTCTGCAAATAACGTACATATTCATTATCATCTGTTAAAGTTTGCTTTTCCGATTACGTATAATACAAACCGCTTAAAATTCTGAAACATGTTTGATACATTAGTTGAAACGTGCCGCAGAATTAGATGTCTTGTTGATCTTTTTAATGAAAACTGTTTTGAGTTGTTTAACTGAAATGAATATATTTGTAATTGTAAACCCATACACACGTTCGATACTCTGGTAATGTAATATAACATGTGGGTTGTATGTGTTTAATTGTGATACTGCATTTTGCAAAGAAATAAAGAAATGCATTGGAAAATGAATATATTTAATTTTTTTTGGATTAAACGTCGCACCGACACATGATAGGTCATATGGCGACTTTCCAGCTTTAATGGCGGAGAAAGACGCCAGGTGCCCCTCCGTGCATTATTTCATCACGAGCGGGCACCTGGGTAGAACCACCGACCTTCCGTAAGCCAGCTGGATGGCTTCCTCACATGAAGAATTCAACGCCCCGAGTGAGGCTCGGACCCACATCGATGAGGGGCAAGTGATTTGAAGTCAACGACCTTAACCTCTCGGCCACGAAGTCCTCAATATATTTAAAATTATTAAAACTCGAGTTAAATTTTATGAATCAAATCCTTTCTTATTACCTCCTAAACCCAAGTTTTCACTTCGAAGTTTAAAGATAGCTTTATCCAAGGTACATACGAATTTTGTTTTCACTCCTGCAGACAAAGCGTCTAACACTATCATTACTATATGACGCATTTACTACACAGAAATATTACAAAATGAACTGAAACATACAAAGTCTTACCAGTTATCACAATTAGATGAGGAAACTATTGCAAAAATGCATGCAAATAATTGTATAAATTTTAATGTCGCACTTGACGACAGTCAAATGAAGCTCCCTACCCTATTTGATCCCTAAACTTCACAAAACTCCATGTGAAGCTCGATTCATTGCAAATTCAACCTTATGCAGTACAAAAAACATTTCTGTACTTTTGACTTCTTGTCTTACTACAATTAAAGACCACGTACAGAGGTATTGCTCCAAGGTTTATGAGAACTCGGGTGTTAATCTGTTTTGGTCCATCAAGAACTCTGGAGATGTTATCAAAAAGCTAAAAAACAAACACTTCAAATGTTCGAAGATAAATACTTATGATTTTTCTACTCTTTATACTAATTTACCACGTAATCTTATTAAAGACAAACTAGTACCTTTAATTGAGAAAACATTTGCAAGAGAAAACGTTAATCATATGGCTTGCAATGAAACTAAAGCATTCTTTTCTAACAGTGCATTTAAGAGATACAACCTATGGAGTTGTAATCAGGTTTGTGATGCTCTAAAGTTTCTACTAGATAATATATCTATCAAATTTGGCAATAAAACTTACAGACAAGTAATTGGTATCCCGATGGGAACCAACTGCGCCCCCTCATTGCTGATTTATTCTTATACTGTTATGAACGAGATTTCATGCTTAGTTTATCCACTGAGACACAATTTGAAATTATTGAAGCTTTTAATGGAACCTCAAGGTATCTTGATGATATTTTAAATATGGACAACCAGTATTTTTCAGAAATGGTGAAATATATTTACCCTAAAGAATTACAGCTTAACAAGGCTAATACTTCAGATTTAGAAGCATCATTTCCGGATTTAAATCTAAGAATTGTGAATAATAATCTAGAAACGAAAATATATGATAAAAGGGACGATTTTAATTTTGAAATTGTCAACTTCCCCATCTTGATGGAGATGTCCCTCGAGCAACATCATACGGTGTCTATATTTCACAGCTTATTTGTTTTGCAAGAGCTTGCTCAAAGGTAGATGATTTTAATGACAGAAATCTTCATATCACCAAGAAATTGTTACAACAGGGTTACCGTTATCGTAAGCTACGGAAAGCTTTTAGTTAATTTTACTACAGATCGTCGAAACTGTTAGAAAAATACAATACGACCCTTAAAACACTTTTAAAACTTGGACTTACACACCCGGAATACTTTGGAGATGTAGTTTATAAAATTCGGAAAATTAAACATACCCCTTATTTTAATCAAATATTTGTAAAATTGGTTAAACAGTTTATCAAAAGAGGATACGATGCAAAAATCGTGAAGCTCATTGCATGTTTAGTGATTGACCCCTCTACAGGTAATTGCTACGCTTTCCTATTTGATGGTGCGATGACTAATAAAGTGTAGGACTCAATGTTGCTTTTCTCCTAAATCCTGCATACAACGGACGGAGGGAGTTGATGTTTGTCTTACAGTCTTCTTAGTCGTGCCCTTAAAAGTTAGGCTCTTGTTGCCCTGACTTCAGACAAGTTGTTGAGTACATTGGTGTATTTATACCTTATATTTACCTTAATTTTATGTTTTGCTTTATTTATCTGTTATTTTTGCACTAATGTTAGAGCCTTTCTCAGCGGGGATTTTATTTACATTGTGTTGTTTAACTTGTTGAAAATAGGATAAGTGCGAGGTTGGCAAGCCCTAAACGCGTTTAAACTCCCCCCACACCCCCAGTTTCCTTTATATAGGTTACTGACCGTTCCTAGGCGGTGCCCCTATTTTCAACTGGTTGTTTTGTCTGTCTTGTATTGTCTGTTGCGTATGTTTTTTTGTTTGTTGTAAGCGTTTTTCATCCACCTCACTTCCCCTGTTGCCCTCTCCTTTTCCTTGCATTTACGCTACATTTTGCATCCCCTCCCCCTTTACTTTTAGTAAGTTTCCCCCCCCCCCCCCCCCACCCCACCGCTTGTTTTGGCAGCCGAAACCTAAGACGGTACTTGATTGTTTTTTCCTACTTGTGTGGGTGCGTTTGTATGCTTGTGAGTCTATAACAGTGCCCTACTGTTAACGTGTTGCTTGTTTCTTTTTTCTATGTTATTCAGTTGATCGTAGTTGTGTTTATCTTTGGTATATGAGTGTCTGTGCTATTGTGGTTTACGTTGTAGTGCGACTGTTTTTAAAAAAACATGACATTCCCTTGTATATTCAACTTTCCTCTTCGGTTTCCTCCCCCCGACCCCATTTTGCTCCTTACCATTTCCTTCCCCTCCATCTATATTTAGCATAAATTATTATGTACTTGTTGGATGTTTGAAGCAACCCGTCTGAAATATTTTTCCATGGCAGCTTCTTTTTGTTGTGGGCCTACTATGCAAATGCGTGGTTCTGGGGCAGTGTTTTTGGTGCTCCGTGCTTCAGAGAAATCTACCTATTATCTTTTTTTTTTCTGAATATTGTAATTATATAGTATATAACTTATATTTAATCAAATATTTGCTGTAGTTTGAGAAGTCAATATTATTTTTTGCAAGCTTATATATTTAGGTCTGTATATCGAGGGCTTGGCGCAAAACTATTGTATCTTGTTCTTTATTTATATACACTTGCAATAGTTTTGCACCAAGCCCTCGATATACAAATCAGTCAAACCAGACATGTAAATATCAATACGATTAACATTCATTTGAACATAGAAAAATCTAGTTAAATCGTACTTAATAAAATCATTCAACAAGATAAAAAGATGTATAAAAGCAAATTTTGCCGCAGTTTGCAAAGTCAATATCATTTCTCCTAGCTTATTTACTGTGGTCGAAATTTATAAATTAGTAAAAGCAGACATGTAAATATAAATAAGAATACATATATTTGGGCATGGAAAAAAGCTAGTCGAGTCTGTCTTAATTAATAAAACTATTCAATAAACGTTTTCATTAAACATTTGAGCTGCGCAATGAGAAGAGAAAACCAACGTAGTGCCTTTGCGACCAGACTGGTCTTGATCCATGCTGGTCGCAAACGCATTATGTTGGTTTTCTCATGGTGCGGCTCATCAATATATGATAAGTACATTTAGAAAATATATTTATACGTATAATTTTGTTGAACTATATATAGGCTAAAGATTAGCCTTTAAAACGTACAATAATTACTGCATAAGAAATGGTTTAAAAAAAAATAAACTTGCGCCTTAATTCAAACAAATATGACACATGTACTGTGCGACGTAAACGCTTGGGGGTATATTCTTTATTGAATATATATGTTTCCAAATATATTACAATCATGATAATGTTTTCATAATTTTACATACCAGTATTTCGTCGTAATAATTGATATGCAATGAAACCGATGCTTTTTAGAGAAGAAACACTTCGGGTAATCGTAAAATTATGAGATTTAACTATGTTGTATTATTTTGAAACGGGCATGTAACTGACTTTTAAAAACGGTTTTCATTCTTATGTCTAAATTTGTAAAGATGCGACTGTTTCTCTTTCAATCGCGAACACATATACAACTATTGATTTCAGTTTTTAGTTTGATGACAACATTACTGTAGTCATTATGCTTGTCACTTAAGAAATGAATTGGTGTTTGTCTTAATTTTGTAGTTTACAAAGAGCACGACGAATTTTCATGTTAAATAAGAGGACAGTATTAGATTAAACGTCAGTCGTCACAAATTAATGGTTTCCAGGAACGTTTCATCATTCTGTGTTCTCTCCGAAAGTTCATGCAGTCAGTGTGATATATCTTGAAAGTCTCTAAAGAGACGAGAAAATTGGCCAGTTTTAGTGCTCAAGCACTGTCTCTAAAACTTTTTTGGGTTTTTCTTTGTTGTTTTTTTTTTTTCAAATCGATACAAACTGAATAATGAGGTAAAAATTAACTTGTTTACTGTGTCCGACTTGTGTTCTAACAAATACTGAGAGTATCTTATTTCGAGTTCACTGCAAATAAACTTCATATATCTGCATATTTTTAGCACTAAGTCTTGCACTCAAATAAATGAATTCATACAAAAATAATTGTAAATAGTTTTTCGCATTTCAGATATTTTGTACTAGCTAATAAAACTATGGAAGTTTTTATGTTTCAAGTTGTCACAAATGTCTCGAATGTGTCACTAGAACACAAGGATTTTAATAAAAGAAATCTTCATATTGCAAAACAGTTACACTCAGGTCGCCGCAATCACGAACTTTGGAAGGTTTAAACCAAATTTTACTACAGGCCTTCCAAACTTTTAGAAAAATACAAAACAAACTTAAATTTTCTTAACAATGATCTTGCACACCCGGAATGTTACACAGAGACGCTTTAAGAATGTGAACATGAGTAAAATTTTATAACGGGAAAACACCGGATCAGATGTGTATATTTGTGGAGAGACACCCATAGCGAAAATGAAAGTCTCAAAATAATAGGCAAACGTCAGTATTAACCTTTTTTGTACATACCTATTAAACAGTTTTAAGGTCGATATAGTCTATGTGCGTGCGTATTAAATTTTGATTCTGTAAATCAAAGAAGTCTTTGCGTTTGGTATACTGTGTTATTATTTACATCGACTGTAGACTTTAGATAAACTGCACACTTTATCATATTATATATAATGACAAGAAGCGTGACAAGAAATTTGTATACCTGGCCGAAATAACATAACAACATACTGAAGGAATTTACTCATTGCTAATCCAATTACGTCATTTAATAAACTGTTTCAACATTTTCCCTGTTATCGTCTGAAATGTAACATAAAATATCGAGATATGATCAGTTTTGATTTGAACATTGTTGCATTTAATTTCATTTCACTAATCACTAAGCACATAAATGTGTTTCGTAATAGGTATGTAAACAGAGAAAGTAAAAATACAGATTCAAACAATTCTTACAACTACGTTCTCAAGAAATGGCCAAAACTACAATAAAGGTAAAGGAAAAAGGCTTGACTCCTATTGAAAGGACCAGCTAATTTGGCTTATGAGACACCTTTATATTGTGAAATCAAAATTTGTAGTCCTGTTTGGCGCCATATAACCTATACTGTGTTGGTGCGCCGTAAAACCCAAATAAATAAATAAATTATATTGTGCGTACCAATTACCTCCCAACTCCTACCATAATGCCAGGCGTCAGGCGGATAGAAGTCGGTAACCATTCATTTAACTAGCTCGTGGCTCACGAACCGGCATTTTCAGAACGAGTACCATGACAAACATCCCCCAGACGAACGCTCCCTATGGGACTCGAACCTTCGACCTCCCGATCCCGAGGCGGACGTTAAACAATTGTACAAAATGTTTCTTGTATATTGAAATGAATGTAAAAATGTTGTGATAAATAAGGTTCTAAAACAAAGATTCAAACAAATTGTATGAGAGAAGAAAAAAATGAAGATACCTACCCTCTGAATAAAAATTATGTTAATCAATAAATGCTTATTAGATGGTGCTGCGGGGAAAATTCATTTTATAACATTAGTTGATTGATAAGTAGGCTTCATTAAGTAATAAATCAACACAAATAAAAATACTAATTAAAAAGACCGTACTTGATACTTCAGAATCATATCTTCCTGGAAAAACCGCCAAAGTGAGAAGTCTGTCCTTGTGATAAACGACACTAGTTTCAAATAACGTGATAGAACATACATTGCACAAGCAATTGAAATTCAAATCGTGCCAACGGTAATATAGAAATCTTTTAAGTGTCACATTTTACTGTCATAAAAGCAATCACTTTCAAGCAAAAAAGAAACATTTTAGAAATTTTCAATATTTACCCGAAGTATGTTTTCAAATAGATGTTTTCAAATATACATGTTTTTTTATCTTTCAGACATTGAAATTAAGGTAGTTCTGCACATTCAGATAAAAAAACTCTACAATCATGACAATGTCAATTTGATTAAGCCTTGATTTTTCAAAGCTTCAGAATGTACTAAGAAAATTCGGCAAATAAAGAGATAGGGTCGTGCGCTCGATATTTTGCTAGACTGAATTGAAACATTCGGACCTCAAAGTTTTCATAATGGGAGTCTATGGGAAAATCACAATTTTGATAACATTTTCGGGAATAGATTTTTTTTCTACAATGTAGATTTTGATGACACATTTGACAGTCGTAAATAAACATATGGCCTATAATATTGTGAAATAAAATGTATATGTCAGTGCGCTTAATTTTGAAATATTTGCCCAAGATTAAAGAGATCCGCGCATTTCAAGATGATTTCAAGTGATTCTTTTTTTTTGGAATTATCTAACATGTTTGATGCTTTAATATCATATTATAACCTTAGAACGATAGTAACGTTGCCGTTGTAATACATTTACCCACCGGTTGCCATTAATTCATAAAATGATTTTCATTTCCATACGCCGAATCAAGGCTTTATTCTACGTTATCCGGAAAAATGACGTTACGCCATCACCTCCTGTTTATCGAATCTGCAGAACTACATTAACCAGAGAAATAAAATCATCCTCTATAATAGATTGTTTAATTTTTTGTTCCTCTTCTATTTTTGCAGATGAAGTTATAACTAGATATATATTTTACTCCTACTCTATGTTATTTGATGACATTAATTGGCGCTAGGATCATTCAAGTGAATGTTTCCTGATATCTAATGTTAATTGCTAAATTGTGACGTTGTTGAAACTGGGAAAACTACGGGAGAGCTTTAGTGTCAGATGTGTTTTTTTTTCCAGTTAGTAATTTCCAGTTAGTATCTCGAAATTTCGAGTTCATAAATAAAATGATCCTGGCTCTAATGCTCTTCCGTATAAAACATGTCATTTTGCTTTCGTAAATTTTGAAATTGTTTCTGCTATTCTTGTAGAAAACCTGCAAGGTGGTATGATACACAATGTAGGTTGTGTGTCACAAATTGACATACGGGCCTTATTTTAGCTGTAGTGTAAATGCAGGTATTGCATCATCTTTTTGTAAATTTTTGAGTTATTGAGGTAAATGTCAGATTTCACGCATGAAATACCTCTCATGTTTTTCTGTATTTCATAACTTAAATTTCCATGTAAATTTCATTAAATTCTGTTCAGTAATAAGAAAGTTGATATTTTATAAACTTCAGTAATTTATGTTTTTATCCCCAAAACCACTATAATGGGCCTCAAATTGTCAATTTAAATTCGCGCCAAAGTAGTTAGATTCCCCGGCTATATCGTGAATCCCGTGAAAATAGAAATAGTAAGAGTCCACGGCTTAGCCGTGAATCCCATGAAATTTAGTATTTGGCGGGACATTACCCTTTAAATAGACTGGACTAGATATGCCTTGCGCACACCACCTTACGACTTTATAGACGAATCTATGTCTGAATTATTTTCTTGCTAGAAATTTATGCTCGATCGAGGTAAGAAATTTATTTGTTAGATTTTTGTATGATTTTTGCATTACGATTTTTTTTGGGTAAATTTTTGTTCATTCTACCGAATTCTGTAACATTTACTTTTCGGCATATGATTTTAGCTAGTTTCGGTATGTCAGGATGATTTATTAAATTTTTCAGACTTTTGTAAATTATTTCGAAAGAGGAATCTAAAATGTTTCATTTATATAAGATGTAAAATTTGTACTGAAATTTGTAACATGATATTTATAAAGTACTTTGTTTCAAAAACTTATGTCAAACATTTTGTTAATTATGGAACGCCATTACTGCATTGTATTGTTATGTATAAATCTATATGGCAAGTCTAGTGCCATGTTTGTAATATATTATTGTAATTTGTAATTGTGTGCCAGTCTATAGCACATCTAATTAATGTCCGTTGTAGTGTATGGCATTAGATATTATATGGATGCCAACTCTCATATAACGTTTGATTTACATTGAATTTTGTTAATTTGTAGTTGTAAATAATAGCTGCAGTTTATCATGTCCGTATCTATAATGTTTCATCATATACTTTTTATATCATTTCATACTTTAACTTTAGTCTTTAAAGTAAGTAATCTCTGTAATATGGAAGTAATAAGTGACGTATTTTAATCATGTGACGTTTGAACTTAGTAGCACATATGTTTTGTATAAGTAGCACGTATTATTTATGGGAGCCTACGGAGGTATGGTGTACCCAAAGGAGCAGTTTTATGCCCTGATTTATTTGTTTTGCTATGGTGCTTACCATATGTTATATATTTTAGCTTCTTCCGCCAGACGATTTTACCTGGTGATGTCATAACCCGGAAGTACAATGCCCGAGGTTCACTTGTCTTCACTCGCCTGGATGTGATATTCCCAGCGCAGAGCTTTCGTCCCATGGTTGTGCCGTAAACCGCAAAGACGATGATTTTTGTTATCCTCTGAAGTCAGCTCAGGGATGCAATCACCTACCACCATAGGGAGCCAATACGGAATCAACGTATTCACGGTTTAAAGGGACTGGATTTTGAGATATGTTTTGTTTGTGCTACTTAAAGTTCACAATTACATTAAAGACCTGTGTCACGTCAGATTAGAATGGACTATAAGAACTTTTGTATCTAGAGATACTGAACTTTCTTTTTTTTCTTTCTTATAATCAGTTTTTTTTCTTTTCATATCTATTCATTGTTAATAATCATCTTATGTAAATAAATTTGTAAATATTGTAAAGGGTGTTGATTTGTTTTGATGGTTACTGTCGCCGGTACGGCCTATCCTGTCACATTGTGTAAGTCAATATACACATACTAGTATATCTTGAAGACATGTATTATGCTGCCTATATTTAAGTTTTGAAATGCAGCAAAAACATTCTTTAGCGGGAAACTAAGTCTGCATCAACAATGCGACAAATGCACAACTCCGATATATAAAATGTGTAATGTAATGTAATATCTCCTTATAGGTGTCACAAATGACTACGACACTAGACAAACATCACTTTTATTAGGTATCTCAGGTTGGTCAGGTGCGAGAATTTTCTAAAACGTGTCTTTTTAACACATAATTTGATGACGAAGCCAATAAATGTCAACATCGTTGTCCAACATTCAAAGAGGACCACAACTCTGCGTATTGCAGTCACGTTCCATAAAATGTAGAAAATATTTTTGCAGAAGTTTACGAAAATGCACGGATACAACCTATGGTTGGGATTACGTTGGATACTTTAAAACAAAACATGTTTTCAGGGCAAACGTTCGTTACTTTTCAAAATTACTCATAATTTTGAAGCGAGTAGCATAGTGCAGCAATGAAGGATGGTTGTAAATACATCTCCTTAACAAGACAGGCAGCAAGTTCAAAAACATATTGAAAAATAAACATGTAATTTATAAAAGAAACTATATCAATATTAAATGAATTAGGCATTGTATGAGGCACAAATAAGCAACCTGTAAAATTGTTGAAGTACTTTATAGCATTTCTGATTTTTTTTCACAATATGAAAACCGTTTTTTTTTTTTTTGTCTGTTACTGGAAAGCTTAAAAGTCACTCACTTAAAAAAACCTCTACTTCTTGTCTTATTGGCATAGAAAAATTTTGTTTATTAGACAAGATCTGCCAAAATGCAAAACCAGCACAGATTTCGATTTCATACAAAGTAGTGTAGAACTGATCAGAAATAAAGATGTGTTTATTGCTGCAATAGGGTAGCGTACTTTCATAAAGAGATAAATGCAGAAAAACAAACACGAAAACAAGTTTACTGTTCCTTTTTTCCTAAATATTGATCACTAAAATATCTGCTTAGATACATAAAAATAGTAACATATTTTCTAGAAATAAATATACCCTTAGGCAATATTCTTCACCGATGTTAGGCTAAAGCCATGTCATGTGCACAATGTATCATTAATGCAAAGGTTAGTGAATACATTTTCTACATACTTTTAATTTATTACGTTTCAGCGTGCATTTAAATATGCATGGTAATTGCACTATTGGCAAGCACTTCTGTAACATAATGAACTGATAAAAAATCTTACAAAACGTTTAATCAAGAAATTATGTTATTACCAAATGTTCAACTATTAAGGAGATATGCACGCCATTGTCTGAGCAATTACGGTTAGTTTATTGCAACAATTAAATTTTTATGTGAACGACAATTTATATAGGAAATATCTTGTGTGTGTTGATCGTAAATTTTCTAAAAATACTTAGTGCACTTTTGCATGAATGTTGCAGTTTTACGGTTTAAAATATTTGTAGTCATCTAATGTACAGCGATATCAAAGAAATAATTTAGGTCTATGATTGCGGATGATACACACGAGATATTGTTTGTGTAATTCATTAAGATCCAGTTATTTCATTATTTTGGAATCAAACGATTCCCTGTTATATATTCAGACAACAAAGATAACATGTGATATGTCAACACTTCTAGGGCCAGCTCTTGAAGCAATGTTTGTAACGTCGTAGCTTCTGTCCGCGTTTCCAGTTGATAAAGGGACACGCGAATCATGAGGTGAAAAGGTGCGTACCTTTGAGCCTCGCAATTTATAAAAGGACATGCGAAGCGATGTTTCATACGTTAAGGTAAAAACACCGGAGTTATTCATGTACAAGTTATATAATTTCTTGGTTCAATATTTATGATCAAATGTGACTTGTTAAGGTAATGATAAAATTTAGATATGAAAAATACAGTTGCACTTAATACCAGTAGAAAAACACACAAAATGCCAGAATACATCACATTGTCTAAGTACCTAAAAGGTACTTGTTATTCTAAAGAAAATATTTAATGACGTTCTGAAAACTTACCTTTGTATTCTAGCTGTGTTCGGTTTGTTAAGGTTTTACAAGATATCATTTAAACCTTAATATTTGATAATAAAAAAAATTGAGGTCATTATAACTAAACCTGATAATTTGGGACAAAGTTTATTACTTCTTAAATATCATTACGGTGGCTATTGTTGTAATTCCACTGACCATTCTCTCAAACGTTTGATGACACCATTTATTAAAGCTCCTATGGTATTTAATTAATTATCACGTCACAAGACTAAAAAAGAAAATTGAAAAATTGGGTAAATAAAAGATACTGCTACTTAATAGTACTTCTGAATGAAAATAAACCTTCGACCTGAAGAACTACTAGACAGTGAAATAAAAGCTACAAATATCAGAAATCTGCCGTTTTTGTCTACTTCAGCATGCATGTTTAATTATGTATTAACTTTCCATGATGTGTTTTGACAGTAACCCGAAAATGATAATAGTTTGCAAATTAATAAGTTTGATACTTTTCAGGGTTATTCACAATTGTAGGCTTATCCAGCCAGTGTTTCTAAGCATAAAAACACGCATTCTCAGATATAAACTCTTTATTCATTTGTATATTGTTATATATAATAATTCATCATCTTTTGTTTTAAAACTGTATCGCATTTGTTTTAATTCCTCCCATGTGAAAATATGTCATTATCTAGTTTTTCATTTTTGTTCATGATTTTTGGGTTCATTCTTAAACGATGTATTGTCTTTCAAACGTAACGTTAACATATTGATGAAAAGCATCAACTGAATTTTTTTTATAAATATTTATATACAGTGTATGCTAGTATTGTGTAATATGTTTGAAAGTGCAAATTTGTGAGGTCAAACACTGATGGAAAGTCATAAGCTAAAAGTAATACATTAATTATTTATTTATTTTTTATTGTTAAAAAAGGTTTGACCTACCAACAATTATATTTCCAAATGGTGCAGGAACTCGTTTTGTATTTTGGTTTTAAAACTATATTTCACAAAATACAAAAAAAAAAAATACCTGTGAAATTAATTGAATGGTGAAAGAAGGTTTCAAGGTTTCACTAAATAAGTTCTAGGTCTCTGTAAGTTATATTTTAATTGAGATGCACGGACACGAAGGAAGAACAAGCATGACGTCGAAAAATGAGATCTGTACCAAGAGCCTTTGGAAGTATAGAAAGTTCCCAAGCAAACGAATAGCAAACTCGGTTCCAAGGCGGTGCCCCACTGTGTCCATTATTTGTTCGTTTTGTCCTAGTGTGTTTGGTTTGTGTGAGAGTGTACACGTGTTGGTGTGTTTGCTTTGTGTGAGAGTGAGTTCCTGTTGGTTGTGTGCGCGTCCAGGTGCTGGGTTAACATTTGGGGAGGCTGCGTCTTTAGAACGTGGCGTTCCCTGTTGGATATTTATCCTTGTTTTTATGACTGAGTATGTACACTGGTATTCAAGAGAATTACTGAAATATGCAACACCATATCAAAATATCTACCTAAACAACTGTATATTCATACATCTACAAAAGAAACCCCTTCATTTTCAAACGACATAATTACGTTCTACCTCTGGAATAGTTAACGGATTTGTGTACATGGGCATCAGGAAGGCAATACTGCGATGTTGAAAACTTAAAACTACGATGCTGAAAAGTCGAAAGTAAGATGGTGAAAGTCGAAACTTTAATGGTAAAAAGTCGAAAGCACAATTGTGAAAAGTTGAAACTATGATGACGAAATGTCAAAACCACGATGGTGAAAAGTCGTAACAACGAAACCACGATGTCTAAAGGACGAAACAACGAAACTACGATGATGAGAAGTCGAGTCGAAAGTACGATGATGAAAGTACGAAATTATTTCAACTTTTCACCATCGTAATTTCGTGTTTGCATAATCGTGGTTTTAACTTTTCACCATCGTACTTTCGTTATTTCGACTTTTCAACGCTGTATTGTTCATTTCTTGTTTCGAGCTTTACCGTCATATGGCGAGAACCATAGCCCTCTGATGCATATGTTTTTTATAGAATTTTCTCCTCACTTGCTTTCTATTATAATCTTGTACTACAATGTACATGCTCACAATTTTTTCTTGTTCAGTATCGGATTTGATTGCATATGCTTTTTTAAAACAAAAAGTTATATAATGTTCAGTTGTCAGTTCTTAAACCAATATTTCTAGTTGCTTATAACATTTTTCTACATTTTTATTACTTTCCACGAGAGATACAAGCTCTTTTCCTACTAAATACCATTGATTTTGTGTTAAATTTGGCATTATCAAATGAATTGTGGCCTAGTTACAATGAAATTTATGACAGTAGTATTAAAAAATTCATAACATATTCATATTCACTGAAAAAATCTAAAAATGTTAATCACGTCAGAGATGACGTGTGATTTTAAAACATATCTAAAATTGCTTCTTCTATTCGTTACAGAATTAGTACATTTTTAAGCTATCTCATCTAAAATACTTACATTTATATAATATTATGTATATGATACGAATCATTAAAATACATGTATTGCTTTATCTTTGATATGTATTTCATGCTGTAAAGCTTTCAGGCAGTAACGATACATTTTACTCTTTATTAAAAAATTTCTTCAAACTTTGTGTACTGACTGAGAATACATATTTCCGTTTTAAACTTGATTCTCAGTCAGTACACAAATTTTAAAGAAATTCTGTCTGTAGGAAAATGTTTGCCTATATACATATAGGAAACTGTCAGATGTGTCTTTAACCCTTTACCCCAAAGATACTCATTTTAACACATCTATCCATTACCACATATATATCCGTTTTAACACATCTATCCATTACACCATAGATACTCGTTTAACACACTTAGTATAGATAGACCCTAAACTTTTCAATAATAGTAATACATTAAATAAAGTCTAGAAATTGATTCCCAAGTCCTTGAAAGAACCAAAAATGATTTCACAAATGTTAAGTTTATGATAGTTTTGTTAAACTACGTACCCATGCCATTAAAACTTGCTGCCCATTTGTAACCATCTGATAACACACAACGGCATCGTTGGTGATTGTTTCACTATCTGAAAAAAATATTATCGAAACATCATCGCAATGTGAAATTTTGGTGTTTACATGTTGTGACATATTGTGGGATTATAATGAAAACTGCTTAATCATTTCTACAACAAATCAACGTATCGTGGTGGTGAAGTGGGGAGATATAGGTAAGACATGTATTGACAACGCGGTCCAGCGCACTTTCAGGTACGAAAACAACATGAATGAACAACATCTCATATTCTTTCTAGTTCATTTAGGCTCGGTGTATATTTTGCTAGTTTTATTTACAACATATATAACAAGAAATATCTTTAAAAATGATGGTCGGCGAATTGTAATAAGGAAAGAAGTTTATGAATTTTTCATCTAACATTCATCTTTCATCTAGCATTTTTCAAATTGCAAAACTAAACACCGCACTTTATCAATTTAAATGGTTCTCTTTTAATTTTTCGCAAAGGTTTTGTAGAGCTGCAATTTTGTTTCGTTTATTCTTAGACGAATAATTACAGCAGTAGTTTGATGAAGATTCATGAAGCGGTTCATGAGAAGAGGTCATTAAACGTGTTTATATTTTTTAGCTAAATTGGTCCCTATCCCCATTTGTAACAAAATAGCAGGAGACCTTACGATATTGTTACACATCAAGTTTGATAAAAATCCATTACATTTTAATGGTTAATGCGAAGAAAGGCATATCTACTTTTAGCTATAGTGGTCCCTAATAGGGCCCAAGTTCCTATATAAATAAATTTGGAAGACGACCTTATAATGATGCTCCAAACCAAGTATGACAAAGATCCACCAAGCTGTTCGTGAGACGCTGTATAAAGGCATTTCTAGTTTTAGCTCTAGCAGCCCCTGAAAAGGGGTTAAATGTCGCAGCTGAACAAAGTTGGCTGCGGGCCTAATAAAGATGCTACAAATCAAGTTTGATTAGAATACATGAGAAAAAATCAATTAAAGGATTTTTTTATTTATTATTTTTATTTATTTCTAAAATAGGCCAACTGATCCCGCTTTAACAAATGCATATTCGCTATTCATGAATCTTTGGACAATGACGTCACACCTATAAAAAAGTGAAGGTCAAGCAAAACATACAATTGTAATTATTTCAATATTTCTGTTTCATAAGCAAAGTTTGACCGTAGTCATATCACATAAATAAACTGTATGCAGCGTACCTTCTTTTCAGTGTAATGAGATTCAGTCATTATATAGCATATATATAATAAAACAGATTTCAACTGAGTTCAATATTTGCATACCATACTAAAGAAAAATATTCATATATAATAAATCAGTTAGATAATGTATAACAAATATATCAAAGCAAACAAGTACTCATTTTAATATGCAATCTGAATAAGTCACAAAAGCAAGAAACCTTTTCATATACAGACGACAATTGTAACAAGGAAAATCTTTTAAAAAGCACTTCTCTACATAAAAGACTGTTATCACACCCTTATTCATGTGATACGCAGACCATATTCAGCTCTTTCTTTAATTTGATATATGTTGGTATTTGAACAGGTTTTTATCATATTTATTAAACTTACTTATCATTTTGAGATATATCAATATTCTTGCTAAATATACTGAGCCAAAGTTAGCTTTAAAACTGTGAACAGCGTCGTTTAGGATAATAGCTTTGTCTACATTTCACTCAGCGTAGCACAATCAACAGAGTGAAAGAAACTGACACTCTCGTCCAATCAGGAGTGTTGCATAAATCTTCCATTTTGATAAATTATCTATAATGCGTTATCAAGTAGTTTGATTTGCAAACTGAAGTCACGTGGCATAGGTAACGAAAACGAATTTAGACGGCGTCGCCGAATAACGGATTCAAATATGAATCGAAGATATCAAATGGGATTTGAATAATTAAGTGAAGACGGCAATTTTAATTTCAGAATGCAAAGGAAAGTGGTAACAAACAATACATTAATTAATGCTCATGAGAAACAAACAAATTAATATGGTGAAATAATAAAAAAAACTAAAAAGTCATTTAAACAGAACCAATTTACCTTTTAAATATCTATGTTTGTTTCTTCTCAGTATATTACTTTCTATCTTGATTAACTCTATAGTGGATTTTTATTTATATAATGAAAACAGAACACTTCTGCATGGTCCACTAGACTTTTAGCTGTCAGTTATGCAATTACCAATAAAATTTACTACCAGTTCGAAAGTTTATAACACTTTATCAGTAATGGTATAGACTGCTATTTTTTCTTATAAATCGTACTGTCAAATGAGAATGGAGGAACAAATCAAATGGTAAAAAGTACACACTTCTTTTTTATAAAGCAAAAATGAAACTAATGGCTCCTTACTTGTCTCTAAACCGGTGTTCATGTTATATGTCACCAAGTACATGTATGATTGCGCCTATCGAGAAAAGAGTTCATTTACCAAAACAAATGCCACTGTGTTTATTTTGAAAGGTAATATGAACTTACTTGTTAAAAAGGCCACAGCGTGAAAAGTGATTAATGAAAAATCAAAATACCGCTGGCTCACTTTATTTTGTGATGATATTGTGGCTTTGCGGTCTGTGAATAGACTAGTTTCATTATTTGTCTGTTCTGTTGTACTTTATCTATACATTTATAAGGACATGGCAATCATTTACACACCCGTACATACCCCGATATAGTGTTACGTTTCGGGAAGCCTGTGCTTTTGTTGTTGTTATCTGTGGTCGCTCAATGTTCATTGTGCGTCGATAACTGCTGTTATAACAATTGAGATTTTATTTCATAACCGATTTGAATGAATGCGACGAAGAACGTATACGCCCACAATGTTTTTTTCAAGTGGTATATTCCACAAAATGTTATTGACAACACATCGAATAGCTTTAGCGTTTGTGCCCTTAAGGTAGTCAGAATTGCTCGATTTCACATTGTTTACATATAAGATTTTTTTCTCTTTTCTTGAAAACTAAATCACCAAACGCTACGAAAAGTGTCAAAATATGCAACGCAGCGATTAAGTTTTGATTCAATATGTAAGTGTAAGACATACACTTTCACTATATATGCACTATCAGACACGTTACTGATCAATATAAGTTAAATGTAGCCTAATGAGAACAGTATTTCCAAGGATATGTATACTTGAAAACAACAATTAAGGCTTAACATAATACCATATTTCATTATTTCGTATTCTTAAAAGGAATGGTCTTCTACTTCATTTCTTTTTATTCTACAGGATCTTGTGACTTTGGCCGAATATTATTCATGTAAGCAAACCTAGTTTCTCTTAAGAATGGTTGTAACAAATCATTTTGTATTGGTTAGAGTGAAAATTTAGATAATTCTTATGAAACCAGTTGAGATATTTATTTCTACAACAAATGAAACATTTACTTTTCAGTTTCTGTCTGTTTATTTTAAGGTTGTATTTGAATTTGATAATGACTGTAATGACTAAACAAAAATGGTCATGTTTAAAAATATACCAAAGGTACGATAATTAGAGTTTGATTCTAATATAAAACTTTTAAGGTAATAGTATATTTTCAATCAGATCACTAATAGGTCGCAACGGCAAGAAATATCGTTGGTCAGGACGTTAACCTTTTTCAATCCCCATTGTTAAAGATATATAACAGTGATATTGGTGTGGGCCTTTTACTAACGTAGGTGCTTTGTAGTAGGAAAATTACTATACACGATTGCCATCTAATAAAAATCAATTTGTGGGCTGAATAAATATTTAAATGTTATATGAAACTGCAACTAATGAGATTGTGTTTATAGAATTCTAGCTTCTAAACACGCACAATAATCATTGAAAGTTCAAGCGCATAAAACGATAAAACATGAAATTATGTTCTTTGCTTCCACAGGATCTTTTCACATTATTTTGCTATTTATAATGATAGATGCAGATACGATAGAAAATTCATGATTACATTTAGTAATCAGTCTTCAATTATTATCAATCGAATGGCTCTGAAACCACGACCTATCACAGTATAATATTGTAACATGCAGAGATGATAGGCGTCGGTTTAGCCAATATATTAATACAAATTATAAAGAAATTGCTACAATCCATCAAGCGCGTAGGTTTCAGTTCATTGTCAAAATGTCATTTGTCGTCCATATGAGTATACTTGCCTCCGCATATAAATCTATTACATTTTCGTGTTTTAAAAGACAAATATCCAACAGGTAAAGCCACGTTCTAAAGACGCAGCCTTCAAAAAGTGCAACACAACCACCACACACAGACAAACACACGAACATACAAAGACAAAGCAAACACATGAGAATAATTGAACACAGTCGGCCACCACCTTCTAACCACCACTTTGGAGTTTTTACTAGATTATGGTGCACCTAACCTCACACTTACCTCATCTAAGTGTATCTCAAAACAGTTGAGTCATAACCTATTTATAATTTTACCAGATAATAGTTAGAAAATTGCCGTAACCAAAACTGTTTAAACAATATCCCTATAAAAAGCGGGTTTTGATATACCTTTTTGTCTGTGCTTTTTCTGTTAATTGAACTAACAAGGAAATAATTAAAAACACACTTTCGTCAAAACTACAGACACTTTATTTTCTATATTAATTGTGCCATGCCATTTTATCTCTATACCAAAACTTTCAAATACCTTTATTTAAAATAAATAGAACCGTATCAACTTGAACAAATGTACCACTGGTAACTTAAACAATATTATGATTTTAAAGCATTCGTATTACTAAACTCGTTATGGGGTACCTCTATAGCCGAGTGGTTAAAGTGGCTGACTTTGAATCACTTGCCCCTTACCGATGTAGGTTCGAGACTTGCACGGGGCGTCGAATTCTCATGTGAGGAAGTCATTCAACTGGCTTGCGGAAGGTCGGTGGTTCTACCCAAGCGCCCGACCCTGATGAAATAATGTACGGAGGGGCACTTGGGGTTTTCCTCCACCATCAAAGCCATATGACCCATATTTGTGGTCGTTGTTAAAACCAACAAAAACCAAAAACAAAATATAGAACAGGTAAAAAGGTATTTTTGTAGTTTCTAGACACTCATAATATACATTTTTGTATTTATGCATCATTACGATTTTGACATTTTCACTCTTACACGCCGCTTTTCATGGAATCGTACCTTGTGGTTCATTGAAGGTTCTATGTACACCGCCGTATAAACACTTCTGCGGATATGTCTCTTAATTGTGACTTGTCCAGATGTTACGTTCTGCTCAATCCGGGGCTAGAGGACAGACGGTAGCGTGCATTTCCATAACCGTCTATTATCAGGCTCAATCAAATTGAGCCTGCAAAGTTTATATGGGAACGAAATAAACGAGACTTTTTATCAACCACCTTGACCAGTTCAGATAAGCTTGTCTTCAGAAAGTTTGTTTTTACGCAGCGCAAGTGACGACAGTTTTCAAGGACTTTTCTACATAATTATTTGATATCATTTAGCTGTGACAAAGTGAACCAATTCAAATAGTTACGGTTTATTTCAGCCTGAGATGTTTTATCTCTGCGTTCATTGAATTCACCACATATATATTAAAACTTCCCACAAGTAAAAATTCTCTTAACATTGGTTCACAACTTTACTGTATGAAGTGCAGCTGTTGTAAATGAGATGGTGTAAACTGTGTCAAATACTTCTTTCATATCGAGTATTTACTTAACTATATTTACTTTACAGTATTCACTTTACAGTCACACATACGGATATGTCCATGCGTTGAGGTACGGTGCGGATGGGATTGGTCTGTGGTGGGGCGGACACGGATAAGTACGGAGCAGTAAGTCTTAGTACGGGAAAACTGGTGAGTAAAAAGGGGAACAAAAAGATATAGGACGCGAATAAGTACGGATAGGTACGGCGTACTACGTTGAACTACGTTTTACTGCGCCTGAAAACTTGCCCAGCGCGTGGACGGATCTGCGATGAACTACGTTGAACTACGCTTAAGTACGGTCAGCCTCGGATAACTACGTTAAGCTACGGATCAATAAGCATTACTACGTTCGCATCAAGGTTTAGTAGCGGGTCGGTAAGTTTCATATTATTATTATTATTATTATACCACATTTATATAGCACTCTTTTCATGCACTTGTACACGTTCAAAAGTGCTCTACAGGATAAATTGGAAAAATACAAACAAATACGTATACAAAGATAATGCATTCCACATTAACAAAAATCATGAATGAAAACAAGTATAATTTAAAACAAGATAAAAACATAAATGTATCGGTCAGTTAACAAAATATTGTACAAAGAAGTGGGTTTTGAGCAGGCTTTTGAAAGCAGCTAGCGTGTCAGCTTCCCTGATCTTGACTGGAAGGGAGTTCCAAAGCTTTGGAGCAGTGCACGAAAAGCTGCGATTGCCATACATCATGGCTTTAGAATTTTGCATAACCAGTGACAGCGTGTCTTGTGATCTTAGGGTCCTGACCGGTTTATACACTTCTAGCATATCCCTAATATAGGCAGGGGACTGATTGTGTAAAGCCTTAAAGGTGTGGGTCAGAACCTTGTACTGCACCCTGTATTTCACTGGCAACCAGTGAAGCTCCTTCAGAATCGGTGTTATATGATTGCGACGGGCCGTCTTAGTGATTACGCGAGCTGCAGTGTTCTGGACATGTTGCAACTTCTTCCATATCCATACCGCTGTCAAATACTGCTCCAAGATTCCTAACACATTTCGTGGATCTTATCACAGAACCACTGACCTTCACAGAAACGTCATCAATGTACTTGGAGTTACGCTTGATGTCAATAGCATTACCTCAGTTTTATCAGCATTGACTTTCAGCATGTTGGAATTCATCCACGAGATAATTTCAGCCAGACAGCTCTCAATGCGGCGCAAAGCTTCACTTCTTGCCACAGCCTCTATCGGCTTAAAAGATATAATTAGTATAAATGAGAGTCAACAGCGTAGAAATGATGAAGAAGTCCATGACGTCTGCATATGAAACCCACGGGTTTAGTGTACATGATATAGTTCTTTGGACCTGGGGCACACTGTATTTCATCAACGTAGGCGTCGACAACTCACCATCAACGCATACAGTTTGATAGCGGTCACTAAGATATGATGACATCCATGCAAGTGCTTTGTCTGTGACTCCAAAATGATGTTCCAACCGGTATAACAGTGTTTGGTGATCAATCGTGTCGAAAGCCGCAGAAAGGTCGAGTAGCACGAGGACTGTTACAGAATTTTGATTGAGAGATATGAGGATGTCATTCTGTACCTTTATCAAAGCCGACTCAGTTGAATGAAACTTTCTGTAAGCAGACTGCAGTCCCTCATGTAGCTCATTTTCACTCAAGTGCCGCTCAAGACGCGCATCTACTACCTTTTCTAAGATTTTTGAAATGAAAGTGAAGTTAGATACAGGCCTGTAGTTTTTGAAAATGTTTGGTTCAAGACCTGGTTTCTTAAGCAGGGGTCTTATCCTAGCACTTTTAAACTCTTTTGGTACATAACCTAGTTCAATTGATGTATTTATAATGTTTGTTATCAGCGGCAAGAGCCCATCGAGACATTTCTTCAGAAGCCATGTTGGTATAGGGTCAAGTTCGCAGGATTTGTTTGGAGATTTTTTGTATAATTTGTTCTACCTCTTCTATCGTTGTAGGAGCCAATTCAATAAGACAGTTTGCTACTTCTTGGTGTTTTGAACAATGCAAGCCTACTGAATCACGATCAGTTTGGATAGTATGCGAAATACATGTAATATCATTCCTAATTTTCTCAATTTTCTCGATGAAAAAGTCACTAAACTCCTGCGCAAGTTTCTTTGATGATGTGTTAGAGGGACGGGAAGCATCTTGGCTGTCTCCTAGTAGATTGTTGGTTATCTTGGCCAAACTTTTGTGGTCAATGCCACACGACTTCACTTTATCAGGGAAGAAGTCGGTTCGGGCCTGAATTAGGAGTTTATTCATGGTAGCACATTGGTCCCTATAAAGATGATGGTCGATTGTTAGTTTGGATTTACGCCATTTCCGCTCAAGCTTGCCACGTGTAGCCAGCGTTTTCATTACGATTATCGTTGACATCATGTCAAACTAAGGCAAGGTACGTTTCAGTACGGATAACTACGTTTAGTACGTTTAACTACGGATGAATAAGTTTCGACCAAGTTGGACTAAGTCACGCTCAAATGGCTAGGGATCGCTCAAACCTTTGTGCATGTTCAAAAGTTGGAGAAACTTGCAAGTTTGGAGTACGTCTTGAATACGTTTTGACCACGTTTTGGTACGGATTAATACGAATGACTACTCTGAAGTACGGATCGATACGGATTACTACGTTTCTGTCCGTAGCTATAGCTATCCGCGCCTTATGTGTGACTGGGGTATCAGAAAGATCATTAAAATAAATATATGGGCTTTCCTGCCGTGTTGACACCACACAATGTTTATTTTACCTCAAAATCTGAAAGTTTCTCCGATATTTCTGGGAAAGTCATAATTCAGCTCGCTTTGATGTGAAATTGATGAATTATAATCTGAACATTTCTTAAGTGTTTGTTTACAGTTGGAACATAAAATAATTTAGTGCGCAGAAAACGATGCAAATTTTGCACAAATTGTTCCAGGTTATTGTACTGCTTGCACAAATTAAATGCACTGTTTGATTAATCTTTCCCGTAGTAGGGGTTTTCTTCATTTGTCTTCAATTATATGACAAGTTTATACTCGTTATCCATCAATCCGAAGGACAGTAATAGGAACCTTTTAGTTTAAAAATAAACTAACTAACTAACTTTGAGCTTACCATAAACAAAGGGTTTTTTAACATCGGGTTTTTTTGGAATTTCAAATTCCGCCATTTTGGACACACATTTTAAAAGTTTAATTCTGAATTGTTGTTGAGGAATTAGTATAAATGTTTCAAGATAGCTTAATTAGCGACATTTTTCTGTATGTGTTTTCATGCATCTTAATTTATTATCAATACTAATATGCAGTCTGACTGATTAAAGCAGGTGCCTGCATAAGCCAATTAAAGATAAAAACAAAACAAATGTCTATTTGAAAAACTGCTTAACGCAAGCGACTGCTTATCGCAAGTGGCTGTCGCTACGATTAAGAAAATCGAATGCCGTTTTTTCAATTCGCTAAATTTCTTTATTCTTTAAATTTTATATCATTTCATTATTCTCCATTACATCATATTCGTTTTGGTTTCTATTATTTTATTCAAAGTTATAGAAATGGGCTGTAGCAATTCATCTTTTTAAATTGTACGCTTGTAATACAACTTCGACAAGTTCTGCTGATGATAATAAATTCACATCAGTCAGGAATATTAATTCTTATACACGTCAAGGTTGATTCCTTTCAAATATACTACTCTCAAAAGTGTTATCTAACTTAGTGCTAAATTTACAGGTAAACCTTTCTGATATAACACATCGTCTACTAACGGAGGTCGCGTTTTGACGTCGTGTAAACTTATTTCATATGACGGCGTGGCGTAAATACGCATACGTAGCCAACCGGCGTTGCGTTGTGACTCGATTGATAGTTGTTCATAGTTTCAACAGAAATATCTAATAGAAGATAATTGCCTGCTTTAGTAAAGGAAATATTTCCTAAGTTTCTACTTGTCATCTTTATTCCTGTTTCATGCGCTAATTCTTGCTTTCTGAGAAGTATACAGACATTTATGATAAGAATGTGTCACTCTTCTTACAACTCTATCGTGCTGTTACTTCGAAAGCAACAATATGTACCTGTATTTCATACTGAAGAGTGCAACAAGTGAGAATAGATGTAAATCTATACAGAAGAAAATTACAAAGACAAACTGCAACTCGCGCCGACGGTTTTTGTAGGATTTAGGAGTAAAGCATGATTGAGTCTTGCTTTTTGTATTCACCACACCATGAAATAGGAACGCAAAAAGCGACTAATTGCAGAGCTGACAAAAACTTGATGTAATTGCACATTTCCGCAAAATTAGCTTTAAATGACAAATGTTTATTTTTTTGGTTCTCGAATAGACTTCCCAGTCATTTACAGTAGCAATTTTAGCCTAAGGGAAGTGCATTGACAACACTTGTAAAACTTGATTTTACAAGTGCATAAGAACCGAGCATGCAATTACAGTACTTTAGAGATAATAAACCATTAGAGACACAATTACTTTCGGAAATATAAAGAAAAGCAGGAAAGACACTGACACACTTATTTTTGAATGAAGAAACTCCATTTTTTTAAAGCAAGCTATAATCCATAGAAATTGAGATAATAATATGTTTTTCATTATAATTGTTTTATATCAACGTCAGCTTTCATTTGATAAAAAGTAAAAATGAACTTACAGGAAAAGGCAATGTTGCTATGTTAATTTTGCCTGCTAGGATTTCGTAAATCATTTTAAGAAGTGAAAAAAAAATCAAAATCGGCGTAAATATGAGACAGTTATGATCATATTTGATCAAAATTGCGGCCATTTTGTTTCCATGGTAACAAAATGGCGGATTTATTAATTTTCTAGATACTGATTCTTTTATTTCTGTAAAATAATTTCTCTACTCTCTTCAGCTATAAATGATCATGTTTTGCATCTTACATTCAAGAAACATATGACATAAATCTATTTAAAATGTTATTTGCTAAGTAAAG
Source organism: Mercenaria mercenaria (assembly GCF_021730395.1). Taxonomy (NCBI): domain Eukaryota; kingdom Metazoa; phylum Mollusca; class Bivalvia; order Venerida; family Veneridae; genus Mercenaria; species Mercenaria mercenaria. The sequence goes on along the minus strand of NC_069377.1, from coordinate 39,300,243 downwards.
AAATAAACAGTGTGTACATGACGTCATAAACACACTAAAATTGCTGCCTCGCTGATCAGCCATTTTCTTAAATTTTAAACTGCCATATTTTTCCAATGGTGGTCCGATTTTAAATATTCTTTCAACGTCATGAAAGGCTTGATGATGGCTTTCATATAAAATTAACGTTTTGTCAGGCATTCTTTGCCTTTTAATACAAAATAAATTATGTAATCAGAATTTTTAATTTTTAAATGAAATTGCATAGCCCGTACTTGTTACTTTTTATTCTATGTATATTTGCTTATCTATATTCTTTAAGCTTGCGAGTAGTTATTGCAAGAGAATACTGCAAATTATATTTTGACACTATCCGATACTTCATAAAATAACAAATAACAATCAATCAAAGAAAAAGCATCAGCTCATCTGATATCGTTCATGTCCACGTTGTGCTAACTAATGAATAAATGGACAATAGGTCTATGCTCTTGTGTCACAATTTGATATGGCCATTTCATCGTAATTATATTGAGTCTGGCAAAGCTTTTGTCTGTTATGAATAAAATGCTTCGAGTTATATTTACCCTAATGTATACATCGGTCGTCTGGATCGATTTGCCTGGATATAAATCTTATTTGAAATTGAAACCAACAGAAACATAACACGCACAGGCATGTATTTTTGAACTGATTTTTTTTCCATGTCCGGTATTTAAAAAAGTGTAAGAAAACATTGTAGGGTGCAAAAACATGATACTTGGATACTCATGTCTAAATGCATAGAGTTTACTTTGAGATTTTGTGATGCTTTCATATGTATCTACCATTTTACCTAATTTTTTAATCATATAGACTAGTATCAATATTTTCCTTCTTTTTTTTTTTTTGTAAAGATATATTATGATATTTTCTTAAAGGTTCATAATGCTTTAATTTTTTTATCTTAAAAACAGATGAATCGGCTTTCCTAAGAGAAACGCACTGAACTGTTATAGTTCGAGCCATAAAGGGAAGTAATAAACAACAAATTCCATAAAACATTCTAGTATATTCACCATATTCAAACATTTGACAAATGTTAAAGAAGGTAATTATCAGAAAAGGGATTTAACAAGACATTAATGTATTTTATGTTCATAACTGAAAATTTGGCGGTAACATTTTAAACAAAGGCATTATGAGGCTTTAATGTCTATTGTTTTTACTTTTCTATTATCTCTCTTTATTGTTACTTCTCTCATTTTTTCCTTCATGAATACGCAGTTTATTATTATTATATATTTATTTATTTATTTCCTACTTTGTTTCGCATGTAGATATGTTTGATTTTTTTTTACTAAATGATATTGAAAAAATGTTGTATTGTTATAAATATTCACTGTATCAGTATGATCCCTAATGTATATGAACAGTAATATAATAATAAAATTAAAACATTGAAATTGTTTTTGTCACGTTGGTATTGTGTCCCAACGGACGAAAATTCGTTTGATTTGTACATTGTTTATTTCTGATTGGATCAATTCTTTCTTGTTTTATTGGTTACTTTTGTTCTAATCGGAACTAGTGTAGTTCATGTTGATTCAGGGTTGCTTTTTTTTTTGAAATCCCATATTGCCCTTTGGTAAATAAAAGCTTTTTCTGTTCTGTTTATTTTCTAGTCAGACAATTATACGTCTTATCATTTCATACTCTTGTACTGTAGTGATGCAACAGTAAAACAAACACGAATTTGCTCAAAGTAATTCAAAGAGTTTGTTTCTTCATTAGCTTTGAAATTGAAATATGAAGCTTAATTCCAAATACAGCGTCATGTTCATATAGTCTAATATACGCACATAATGTTTTGATAACAGTGAAACACTATTTATCTCCCTGTGAAGATCAGGGCATTGATAAATATAGTCAATGTAGTATCATTATGTTCAATAGAAATGATGAACAACATTTTAAGGAAGACGATGTTCACTCAGAATGAATCATTTTATTCAAATGGAAGAAAAATATCAAATACTGCCATAACTTCAAGAAAACTATTCACAAATTATAAAAAAATGTTTGAAACTAGTTTCCCTAGAATTGCTGAAATATGCTATCAATCGGGAAAACGATAATGATTATTTGGCTATTTTCAAGCGGAGTGGGCAACTATAAGCTGGATATGATTGAAAAGTTTATTGATTACGTTATTGAAATCTGGTAATGACTGAAGGTCTTTCGCAATTTGAAATCTTTGAAGAAATTATCATAATAAGTACTCCAATTAAGGTAAGCTTGATATGCAATGTTTCCATTTTGTGCCTACCTCAAAAATAGTTTGGCAAATGCATGTTTTACTTCTTAACTGTGATTTTTTTTGTAAATGTTAACTTATATTATTGTTTTCCATTAAAACGTTCGTAACCCTGCAACGTTACTCTCAAACAAATGTTTAAAGCCATTCTATAATTAGTTTTTAATTTCATTGTCTCCTAATTAACAAGTAATGGAATATCACGAACGCTTCCAGTTTTGTACATGTTTTAGCTACAATTAAGATACAATATAATCTTGAATTATCCATAATGTAAAAGGCCACCAAATACTACACTACTTGACATATCACCATCTCGAACCACAACAACTTCATTACCATTTGTATTAAAAAAGCAATGATGATTATCCCAAAGAGAAAGCCATGTTCCAAAAACGCAGCCTCCCAATAGCACAGCCCACCACACGCGGACGTGAACACGACTAGCACACATGTGCATACACAAACACAGGGAAATCAAACAGGCGAGGACAAAATGAACAACAAAGGAAAACAGTAGCGCACTGCCTTAGAACGGTCAGTTGCAACCCCACCCCTACAACCCCACCTCCAATATTCTAATGATTGCTTTTGCAATTAAATTTTACTTACCACTCGAATTCCTCCAATTTGCTATACATCGAATAAGACGTGTCGGAAGTACAGAACTATTAAATCATTTCAAAGTAAGACAGCAGCAAAATGTTAGACAATGTATACTTGATAAATTATGAAACAGTATGCAAACAAAAGGTTTATTCCCCTACCATAGATAACTGAAGTAATCAACAGAACTACAAGTTAGAAAGTGTCGCGCCAATAAACATATAAATTCTGGTGACAACATTGATGTAAGATGTACAATGTTTACAGTATTTCGTAGTATTGAAGCATTTGGCATTGAAATTTATATGCTGATTTGTCTCTTTTCTATAGACGTCAAAGTTTTATAGAGACAATATATATATATATATATCAATAGGCATAAATTAATAGAGCTGAAGTATTTCAAGAAATTATATTCGCGTCATTTTGCAAACATCTAGATAGATCGTATCTGCAAACTGTGACCTATGGACAATTGATGTATCCGAAATTAAAAGAAAAAGATAAAATCTTAAGATGTTGTAAGTGGCACTCACGACTTTTTAGAAATTCCTAAAAAAAAGACCAAAGTACGGGATATCAGTACCAGGTACGACTTTATTATTATTACTAACGAAATGTAAGTTTTGAATCAATAAACAAGGTTACACAATACTGATTAAACTTTCAAGTTACGACTCTTTTCATGCAGTTTCCGAATACAAATCCTAAAAGGTCGTAAATAACTGCAACAGTACCTTATATTCCTTGAACGTCGATGTACAGTGTAGTCATTGTAGATATACATTATACATGATTATAAAACTGCGACAAAATCTATAAATGAGTTCCGTTTTATGGCAGTTTATATCTACTCAAGATTAGCCAAATAGTTTTGGAAATGATAGCCTGAAAAAATCTCAATTATGCATTTGTTTAAAGAAAATATGACACAAATATGAATGCTACATAAACGGTCGAAGGCATTTCCCTTGTAAATTATACTGCTCCATTTCAATATTTGATACAGAGTACATTTTTCATGACTTTCTGTTCACTTTAATTATAGTCATGCCACAAACGGGTATTATATTTGATGAGCACACACTCCCAGTTTCGGATGATATTGTATATATTCATATTTCACAGGAACTCGGGTTTAAGTAGTTTCAATAGTTACAAACCTGACGCTTCAAAATACGGCAAGCATATAATAAGTTAATTAAAGTTATTAATCTTTTCTGGGTAATATTTTGACATGACGTTAAAGATAAAGATTTGATAAAGAATCAACCGAATAAAAACAAATAACGTACTTTGTAGTGAGTTCATACCTTTAAACGTAATTGTGAGTTAGCGGAAGTAAGAGAGTGCGCAATATTATGATAATTAACGAAGTCGACACTTCAGAATACGCCTTTGTTCTATTTCTTTACAAAGACAACCATGTTATGTAAGAGGATACATAATCTAGTAAACATCAGTCATCACATAAATGGCCTCTGGGAACCTTTTGTGACTTTGTGTTCTCTCATATTATCAGCAAATTTTATCAGTCTTGAAAGAAAAAATGTTCGTGCTTTAATGTCTAAATTATTGTACTGAAACTTGCAATCTATATCCGATTTACTGATAGCCATGTTCCTTGCCTTGACTAATTCCATTGACGTATGTAACCAATTACATTTTGTACCTCTATTTCTTAGACACTTGAACACTCAATTACTAATACATCATTTTAAACAAAGGTGGTAAATAGTTAACCGATAGAGGAAATTTCAAAAAAAGCAAACTGAGCAAATCGAACGGTTCTCTTCTTTGTAGTTACTTTTAGCAATGTCACGGCGATCTAAGCATAATAGCCAGCATAATGGTGCGGTGGTTAAAAACAGGTGCTATTCAAAAGACACAAGGTAACATTTGTCGAAACTAAAGCGTTTCAAGAAGTAATGTTCAGTACATATTATTACTACCTCAAGTGGTGTCTAATGTCTCCAATAAGATATTCAATTTAAAGCAAACCCAGTCTAGTCTTACAAGGTACATGGATTTTGTCATGTACGTTTTCTTTGTACGACGTTGATGTTACAAAGAACTGTAGAACAAATATTTTATTCGAGAAATGAACTGATTACGACATATTTGGTTAGGTATAATGCGCCAAAATACTGTTGGTTTTATATTGTATTTCTTACTATGTGCCTAGTTTTCTCTTTATTCACGTGGAGTTAGAACAAAATCTGTAAGATCTTTTTTCAAGCATAGTACGCATCCATGCAAATTAATAGGAGACATGATTTTATGCCCACTTGTACCGGCTTAGGCGGAACTTAATTAAAGTATATACTTAATAGACTCCATGTTTCTAATGGCTTCTACGGTTTCAAAGGATGGAAAGATTTGTTTCTATGCCTGAAAACGTAAAGGGCTTCGCCACATCAGGTACTCTACGCGTACAAAATGGTTTCCGTGTACTGCTCTATAGACTTCACGGACATTTTCATTTTCCGGAATAAAGTATGATCTGTTTCATAATATCCTTGATGCATTACCGCTGTTTCCTGGCAGAGACGCTTCATGAGCGAATTGTTGTATGTAATGTTACGAAAATGATTAGTTAGTTGTTTTTGGACGATTGTGTCTCCCGGACAATGTCGAACTACATGTTACTATGTATGGCTTTAACAATTTCTTATATATACCAAATGCAACGGAATTTCCTCAACTTTTCAACTTACAAGATATGAATGGAAAAGAAGAACCAAATTAAGTTCTAGAATCAGTTGTATTTTCTTTTCTTTTTATTACATAAAGCTTTTTAAATAAGAACAAAGACAATAATAAAAATGCGTTTTGCCATCGATCGTTTAAAGACCGGGTCCTGATGTGTTTTTTCTAATTTGCTTAAGTTTGTCTGTCTGTGATTTACATTTCGTTTACACAGTCTGTGTACACATGTATACATTTTCACGTTGACTGCTGTTTGGGAATTAGACAACATTGGTTTCTGTTTAGTGTTAATCGCATTACATTTGAAAAACAATTTACAAATATTTGTCAGAACGGACAGGCAGCAACCAACAAACAACTATCGTCTTTGCCAAAGTAAGGAACTGTTTGGAAGTGTATCTGTTTCGGAGATATCTAAAAAATCTATTATCCAAAAGTCAAGCTTTTATTTACTAACAGTGATACAGGAGATGCTCAACGAACTGGCAGTAAAACGTAATTTATCCGTCTTCTCGTCAGTTTAATTTACACTCTGTTGAATGATGATTTCATGTGTACTACTTAAAGTAGTCTTACACCACGAGAAAATTGTGTCTCTGTATAAGAAAGAAAAAAAAACCGTAGATGTTGTTACTGTAGTAATGAAGATGCATTTGATTTAGATTGTTTTATAAATGAAAACGCTTTTCAGTTACATACATATTTGCACTGATGAGTTCAAGCTTGTGAATTGCCTTTCAATGTTTTCTTTTCTAAAAGAGTTGTGTTTGTAGGGTTATTAAACATATCTTATTAGGAACGAACCCAAGTACAGAATGTTTCATCTGGAAAGGGAGATTCCACTATCAGTTACATGTTTCAGTCTTACGATTTTTATGTGTTACCTATTTATTCTGTTGTAATGTAATACACAAGGGCGGTACTAATTTACACGAGAAATGGTTTGCTTCGTTATTAACGTTAGATTAAATCAGTTTTTGGTGTAGGGAGACTGTGTTTTGAGCGTGGTTTTCCCTGTTAAATATTCATTCTTTGCTTTCTTGACCACTTCCAGCAATACCCCATCCCTTTATCTATCCCTTACCTATCTTTCCGTCTACAACTATTTACATTGAATAATAATAATAATATATAGTATTTTAACGTACGAAGACGTTCTTATTCATGATGTAAATTTATGAGACATTTGTAGCGGCTTAACATTAATTCAAGCTTGACGTTGTTACACATAAGATTATGGCACGACCGATATATATGCATATAATATATATATTCAGATCTAATTGTCTTAAAATATAGATAAAGTGGAGCACGTATCATCCGTCTTTAAATCTATGCAACAAAAATGTGTTATGTAACATGTAACTGAAGAAAGAGTTAACCTGAACTTTTTCCCGCAAAATGAGCCTTTCAAGCAATGAGATACCAATTAAGAAAGTTTTGACCTGTGTGCAGCCATCTAATGTATCATGGAAACAATCCAGAATAGGGTATTACACTGACACTTAATTATAGCAAATGCAGGTATTAAATGCAACCGCTCGTGTGGTACCATCATTTTTCATCAATTAGAATTGTTAGATTAAAAGACATTACACGACGACTTCAAATACATTTTAAGAAACTGCATTACAAGTTCAAGAACATTTTTTATGATTAAGAATAAAAACAAATAAAAGCTAAAAAAATGTTTTTCTAAACAGAACAAGACATGTTGGACATAGCCAATGCCCATCGAACACAACTTTAATATAAACGGTAGCCAAAACAAAGAACAAAATGGTTATAGTGAATCTTAAACGTTTGAATTATTTTCAGAATGTATGCAAGAGTTTTTACATTACAGCTAAGTTTTTAGTTGTTTTCACAATCACGGTGAGGATGCGTACACCGGATATTGCCATTTAGTGATAAGTTATTTTCCGAAAACGTGTTTATTTTTCGTCAACAAGGTAAGTAAAACACCTATTTACAATTGTATTATACTATTATAGAAGAAAAGAGCATTGCATTTGATAACTAGATACTATGTAAAATGAGTCAATCTTTTGAAGGAACGCTAAAATTTGTGATAAAATGGCAACTTTATCATCTGATAAATGCAGCTTGGGGACACATTTCTCCCGATATCGTCACTTATTGTCTTGTGATAAAAATTCTGAATCGTATGATTTATTTAGTTACATACAAAGAAAACATGTGGAAAATTTCAGCTTTGTGAATGTTCAAATGACGGAGAAATCGATAATAAATGAGCGTCGATGGTGTACTGTGTATTGCAAATATATGTACTGTGTAATGACCTGTATCACATTTTACTGTACTGTGTATTGTTTAAATTATCGCTGAGTTTTATAGAATTAATCGTGCAAAATGTACATTATCATTTCCTTTTCAAAGTACAAAACAGTAGTTTTTTAGCCCTGAAGATACGTGATGTTTTACATTGATATTTATAGCGTTTACTCTGTTGTAATTCATGTAATAAGCTCTCAACGTAACTCACAGTCAAAATAGTGCAACAGTGGGCAATATTTTTTGTTATGCTTACCAGTTGTAAATGTATATATATATTCTATTCTTCCATTGAGCATTGTTTAAGTTGATATTACACGAATTATCTCAAAAACAGTTAAAGGTATCTTTTAAAATTTTGCATTGGGATGCCACTAAGACATTCTCAATATCTTGCAGAAAGCCCGGCTCTACTAATAAATACTATATTGTGATTTTTTTCGTTGTAGATTCAACTTGTTTATGTGTGTTTATGGCTGGCTCGACGAACGAATTTAAGGCCATTGTATGTCATTTTGTTGAACACCACCCAAATGACGTGAATATTACAGTACGACCAAAACCACAAAAAGTAAATTACAAGATAGCACCAGACATTTGCGAGAAAAGAGCAGAAAAAAATACTGTTGATTCAGAAAATAGTAACATACATGTTTCAAAAAAGAACCCGCTTACAAAAGGGACCAATTTGCAACAGAAAGAAACCTTTGATTTGGGCAAATGGTGAAGAGCCTGTTCACTGACGGCAGTGGAAATGTATGCTACCTACCACGCCATCTAGCAGAACTCAACATTTACACAATGCTACCAGTACAAAAATATAATCTAGAGACGCATACACGACGTTGTAGATGGAACTTTCAATGTTACATAGAGTGAAATTCCATGGACAGACAAGGTTTTCGAAGAGTATTGTCATACAGTCTATGAAAGAATGTGACAAAATAGATGGATGAATAAATAGCCTTTAATCAGTTCGTTTGCCAAGAAACGTTTTCTTTAACTGATTTTATAGTTTCCTATATTTCTTGACGTCGCAATATGTTTTCGTCGACAGCTTGGTTAATATGAGGTATAGTGAAGACCTCAAGTTGTTTTGAAGAGCAGGCTTATAACTCTTCCAATGATTTTACAATTACACAACAGCCTGCATAACAGAGACCGCATTTCTGACGCTAAATTAAGAGGAAAGAGAAAAGCAAGACAGACGAATACTTATTGACATTACAAGAAGCAGCTAGTTAATTCATAAATGTGACGAGTGTATATTACTTCCACATAAGACTGGGCATTGATACTGAAATAGTTCTGTTGTGACAGATTTATTTTACGAAAGATTATTTGACAAGCAATATTCTAAAAGCCATGTTTTACTTTGATAAAGAACATTGAAATATTTATTAAACAAACAAAAATTCATAAGATAGCAAAGATCATAATAAGATAGTAGAAGAACTCTATAAGATTTGTCTTTCGTTCCAATCCTTCCAACTGTACTTTTGTATACTGTATACTATATGTTAGTATAAAAATATAGTTATGTATATTGTTGGGAATAAATATGTTTAAACCAAAGATCATAAACATTTTTACATGCAACAGTTTGAATACATGTAAAAAAATCGGAATGATCTTCAAGTCAGTTCCCGATCGTTTGTTATAGTTCGAAGTTGACCTTGACAATAAATATACTATTTTGGTCAACAGGGAAGTTGATCACATAAAATTGATAACGAACTGTTTGCATAGAAATGACATTTATCTTGTAAATGAAGTGTGCAAAATATATTTCAAGAAGAACACATGGCACTGTTTCCTCCTACCTTTAAAACAAATTGCTCAGTGCATATGACACCCATTTTGTTTCGTAAGCAAGTGGTGAGCTAATTACCTCTCAGAACAATGCATTTAAAGCAATAAAAATAGCTTTGACTATATTATTTTAAGAAAATTTCAAGTGAAACTAGTTCGAAGGTTCTTCGTCAAATGAGTCTAAGGTTATTGAAGAGAAACCACTTTAAAAGTTCAAAGCCCCTGCGACCTTGACCTTTGAACTATCAACACAATAATCGATAAAGGTCGTCTATTGACCAAGGTTTATGTCTCTCTGTAGTTTGAAGGCAAAAGAATAACCTATTTTAATGTTTGCTCTTCTTATAAGGGGAGACCTTTTCCACACTTATCGTCATCATATCCTGTGTTAAATTATTATAAAATTTCACGGCTGAATTTGTGGCTGGGCTTTTACTCGGCAGTGGCTAGTCTTTAGACAGTTCCTCGGAATGACCATTGACATGCCGCTGTAATTATAAGTTGTAATATCAGTGTTCAAACTGGTGCTTGTTATATTCGCTGTAAAGTCTAATGTCATCTCCAAACAGAAAAAGACATTCCATCAGTTGGGCCAATGGAATTACAAGCCTTTTCTATCTAATGACCATAAATGCTGAGAATATGCACGTTTTTCAATATCAGTACTCAGTACACCAAACTGCAATACACAGTACAAATATTACTATGAAAACTCAATACACAGTACACCATCGACGCTTATTTATCACCGATTTCTCCGTGATTTGAACATTTACAAAGCTAAAATTTTGCACATTTTTTCTTTGTATGTAACTAAATAAGTCGTACGATTCAGATTTTCCTTACAATGCATACAGGTTATGGTATCGGGACAAATGTGTTTACGGCATGCATTTATCAAATGATAACTTGTCATTTTATCACAAATTTTAGCATTTCTACTTAAGATTGACTCATTTTACGCTTGTGAGCATATACACAATATCTAGTTATTAAATCTGATGCTCTTTTCTTCTGTAGTAGTATAATACAATAGTAAATCGGGGTTTAACTTACCTTGTTGACGAAAAATAATAACGTTTTCGTAAAATACCTTATCACTTAATGGCAATATCCGGTGTACGCATCCTCGCCGTGACAATGTTTGAAATGCCTAAATAATTTTCTTTGACAAGATTTTGAGTTGTTTCAAAGACAACAGGCTTCAAAAGTTTAGGTTTTGATGGGTGTTTTCAGTATGTATAATTATTCTCTATTGGTGACCCGCTTGTGATTGTATCTTAAATGGAAATGTAGGCAGTGTCTAAATGGGGGAGACTGATCCAGTTGTGCGTCAGTGCGGCTGCATTCTACGATGTATTTTGTATACCCATGGCTTAAGGATTTTCTTCCTTTCTTTTTCTCTGTCTATAAATTCAATTGTAAAGTAATTAAGATTCAACGGTAACAATTTGATGACTGATAGCACCGTTGTCCGGATCTGATCCTTTCTTTATATATAATATATCACAGAAATTAAAAGACTTGGATAAGTCTCTTTTTACAGACTAAAACATTTTCGCAACAAGATTGTTTTGATTAACAATAAATTATTTCTGTCGTTTGCCAAATAAAAATTTAGTTACTTGCGACAATAACGGATTTATGCTTTTACGAAAAGAAATTGACAAGACTTGAATCGTTCCTACGCACTTGAACTTTAAACACGCAGTTATTTTCAATTAGGTGGCAGAGAGCGGTTTTTTTTTTGAAATTCTGAAGCACGTCACGGATCGGATACTTTAATGTTTCCGTCTGTATTAAACCAGATAAAAAGCAGCTGCAGCACTTGTGCTTTTTTCTGTTTTATAACAGAAATGTGTGCTTCAAAATGACACTATTAATTTGGACCTTTGGGATCACCAGCAGAAGTAATGGCATTGCCCCTCTTTAAATCAAGGAAATTTTGGTATTTTTCCTTACTTCCGACACATACCATACACTCGTTTGTGTACATCAGTATAATTTGACCACGTTTATATATTATTCAACCTTGATGGTGCAGCAAAATGTTTGTTGAGCAGCAATTTTTTGGAGAAAAAGCAAGTCAAAGATATTTACTGTCATTTTGCAATAGAAAACACCTGATTCGTTTAAGTCTGCCTCCAAAATAATGACACAAAATTTATGGATCTACGTGTAGCCAAATATTCTTATCTACTATTTACAGCTACATGCATGTACGCATTTATGGCATTGAGATTTAACTTTCAGTAATAAAAACATTACTTCCTTTTACACTTTGAATAAAGGTATCCAAAATGTTTAAACAATAATCGACCGGGATCATAATTCAAAACCAGTCGCATGCCATCTTGAGCATGGTTGTGATATTGAATGAATGAAATATTCTATTCAGGGTAAAACTGCAATTTCAAAATGCCACAATGCTTATTTTATGTAAAATAGGAAATAACGGAAATTTGGAAATTGTGCGTAAATATAATTACCGTAACGATGGATTTGAATTGTTTTAAAATTTCTACCATATACATAAATTTATTACTCACAAATGATGCCATGTGTTTTTTGTTGTTCTTCTTCTTATTTGACAAATCGAAACAATTCGATCACTGTTGAAAGAAGTTTATTCAAGAAACATGTCTCTGGAATAATTTTTTTTTTCGCACAAATGGATTAGAATATAATGTTTGAATAAAAATCTATTTTTATCTCCAGTTGCGTATATTTTTGACAATTGTTTTTGACAGAACAGAGAAATTTGAACAAACGGTGTGCCACAAAGTTGCATATGTATGAAAACTTCTGAACAATTTATGTAGTAAATTACTTATTATATGTATTTGTTTAGGTTGACGTGGCCCTTATAGACAGGGACCCTCACCCTGTGTTCATGAATCTTGCAACATCAAGCCGTAATAATGAAATGAATGAACTGGCACGCAGAAAAGTGCCATTCAAATATTCCAAATTTAAATGTAAACACAAAAGTCACCGCATCCGAATGTTCAAATGAAGTAAGTATAATTATACTTTTGTTGAGCACTACCACACTAATGCATTAAATACCACCAAAATCCGATAATATTATAATACAAAATTAATTCAGAATTAACAGTTCTGTATTCACTATATTATTCAAGAATTTTAAAGGTGATCTTACGTTTTTAAAGGCGTAGCACTGTTGAAAAAAAACTGCATGTCCCTTTTTACTAAAATAATTAACCTTAATTCATCTTAAGATAGCTGTATTATTTTTAAGGTAGCATTCCACAGACAGCAATCTGCATACATTTTAAGGTATTGATATTAATTTTTAAAGTAGCAGTCCTTAGGTAGTGAGTTTTATATATTTTAAGGTATTAATTTAATAGGAAACGAAAATAAAGTAAAATAAGGTGTTAGGCATCCTTAGCCAGCACTCTAGACACTATCTTTCGGTTCAGCCTGTGCTTGTAGTTATTTTAAATCCAGTCTGTAGTGTATGACAACATTTTACATCATTAGTTTTAAAATTTTGTAACAAATCTGAGTAACTAAAATAATTTTGATAGAGGGTCAACACCGTAACATTTTTGAGAGATTATTTTTAATCGTACCAGCGATTTTTCCACACTCCATTGAAGACATGTTTGTCGCAAATTGTAATTATTTGAACACTCTTGGAAAGGGCAACCCATGAACATGTGAAACTATTTTAAAATCGGACAAGCAATGGCTGAGAAGAAGGCGTTTTAACTGTTCCTTTCCGTTGCCATCCATGATAAGAAGTTCTTTGGAATGCATATCTTTAGTTGAGGAGTACCTAAGGAGTTCAAATGCCAAATTTCATCAACTTCCATTGGGTTGTTTCAGATGTAATTTACAGAAAATGTGTACGGATGGACGACGGTAGAACGGGCAGACGACAGCCGATGAGCTGTCACAATAGCTCACATTGCACACGCCTGCATCTGATATAATAACAAGTTGAAAATTGTACAGGAATGTAACAATCACAGTTCTCACTCATTTCTCAAACAATATCCAGATTTGATGTAGTCTGTAATAAACATTTTATTCTAAATGTCATGGTCTGGTAATGTATCAAAATCTGTCTTATTCGCTGTTTGATTAGAGAAATGTCGCCGGATGCGAGACCAGTTATCGTTCATTTAACGCTTTAGATCTACTAATTCCAACAGGAAGTCATTTCTATCAGATTCAAAACTTCTCCAGCTTAATTAACCGTGCCTAGAAAAAATGCCATGCCCATTTCTAATTATCTGATAGCAACAACTGCGTTGTTGGTGATTTTATCATCATCTAAAATGGAATTGGCGAAACGTCAGCTCATTCTGGAGTTTAATATTTGCAAGATTTTACATAATGTTGGATAATGATTACATGTTTCGCGAGAAAATTTAAAGATATGTTCCAGACAATGTCTACAGTAAATCAAAGCAAGATGTTGGTGAGACGAAAAATAAAACAGACCGAGTCTGTCAAACTCGAAATACCCTCAAAAATTTCACTTGCTTTGAGCTTTCAAATAATAATATATCAGTTAACAGATCATATACAGCCTTTTTGCGAAAATGTGATGTTCATCTTACTACTTTTTAGTGTCCTCCTTATTTTAAATTCGGTATTGCATATTTAAGTACTTATAAAGATAAGCGTTACTTGTTCTGTGATATGTATATCAGATTAGTAATTCTAGATTGCAACTGTTTTAAGAGCCTGAAAAATCTGGACACAAAGGATTAACCGTATCTTTTTTATTATTATTTCATTTATGTTTTCTGAAAGTTCATCATTTCCATTTACACATATTCATTTAAATGTACTTAATCCATAAATGAGACGTATTTTGTGCAGGCTGTTATATGTATCCTTAATAGTTGAAACACACTTCGATTGCTATTACATTTAATTACTTGAGATGTTGAGAAGCCATTGTAGTTTGCAATATCTACAAGTTAATGTTCAAGTGCTAAATAGGTATGGCTTTTATTATGAGATGAGTTTTCTGATTAAATTATAAAAGATAATTTAGTCCTATACACATCTTCTCTTTAATGAAAATATGATCAAGTGAGAGTAATTGTTCAAATTATATTGTTCAAATTGTATCATCTGAAGGCCAGGTGCGTGTACATGAATTGATTAATCATTTTCCCGAGTACGTGATTTCATATCGAGTATACTTGAAAAAGTAATTAAGATTACATTAATATAAGGATATTAAGTTAAATGCATCTCATCTTAACATAATGGATGTGTTCAGCATAAATTCTTTCTATTGAAATGCCTCCATACAAAATGAAACTAAATACTGCTCGATCGCTTCATAATAATAAAAAACAGAACAGAAACAGAAAGGCCATCAAAACCATACTTTAGCTATACGAGTACTGAATACGTTTTTTACACTGGTATGGCATATTATTTTCACATAATTTGCCGAAGACGAACATTTAAATTGTATCGACAGAGCGGCTTCGCATATTTAACCCTTAGCCTGCAGGCGGCATTTATTCTGCCTTTGCGACCGGTGCAGACAAAGATCACGCTGCACATCCGTGTAGTCTGATCATGGTCTGCACTGTTCGCCATTCAGTTAGTATCGTTTTAGGAAAGACCCCTTTTAACAGTAAATAGTACTGTCCGAATTGAAAGATGGACAAGATCATTATAGAAATTTAGCAGAGTAAGGGTTAAAATCCATTTTGATGAATGTCCGATCCTTATGTGATATCGAATATGAATATGGGAGGTATTTGCTTTTAGTCCTGAAAATGATTTTATCTGTAATCATTTATACTTTTTTTTTTTAAATTAGAAAAAGGCTAAATATCTATGAAGGATCACTAGCGATCCGTTAAAATCATTTTCACTTGGGCAAGAATTAATTCATGCATCGTATCACCAAGAAATAAAATTAAAAGTAAGCACTATTTTCAACTTGTTCTTTTTATTCTCTTTTTTAAATAATCTCGGAGCAATATTTCACTTGATTGTTTCAGTTGCTGCTGCATAAGCATGTACCCAAATTGTCATGCCTTCTCAAATAAGTAATTTTGCTGTTATAGACTGGCAATGAACATTGATAAGTAAAGTAGCCAAAAGACTACAAACATGCCTTATTGCCTTACTTTAATGTTATATTTTTTGGAAGTTAGATGTAAAACTGACACATATTCCATATTGACGTAGCGCACGATATTTGGTAAGATGACATTACAATACCGTCAAATGTTTTCGCCATCGCGTTGAAATGTAACCTATCGCATTACATTTTAATTATTCAGAGAATACACGAAAACGAACTGAGGACTAAACAGCGGACACATGTCCAATTTCATATTTGTTTGGCAGCGACACCAAAAGAGCAAATTTATAATCAACTGATGTCAGTATAAAAATCTGGATAACGCATCATTTGAATCGTCATTTATTTATACCCCCACAAACGAAGTTTGGGGGTATATAGGAGAGAGCTTGTCGGTCGGTCTGTCTGTAGGTCGGTGGTTTCCGGACAATAACTCATGAAAGGCTTGACAGATTTAAATAATATTTGGGATACATGTGTAACACCATAAATACAGGTGAAGTTCGACTTTGAGTCAGTAAGTCAAAGGTCAATGTCACAGTGAAAGTTAATAGCGAGGTCGGTCATGACCAGCAAATGACCCCTATTGATTTTGAGGTCAGTTGGTCAAAGGTCAAAGACACAGTGACCCGGATTAGTTAAACAGTTTTCGGACGATAACTTGAGAACGCTAGGACCCAGGATCATGAAAGTTTATAGAGAGGTTGGTCATGACCAGCAGATGACTCCTGTTGATTTTGAGGCCAGTAGGTAAAAGGTAAAGGTCACATTGACTCAGAACAGTAGAACTTTCTGCAGATTGACAGATTTAAATCATTTTTGATACACAGGTGTAACATCATCAAATATAGGACAAGTTCGACTTTGACATTGGCTTACTTCTGTGACAAGGCCGTATTGTGGGGGTATAATTCGTTACTCCTGTGACAGCTCTAGTTTAATTATTATTATTATTATTTACCAGATTTTTATAGCGCTCTTTTCATCTATAAAATAAACGTTCAAAAGCGCTGTACAAGCTACATATCACAGACTGATATGGACATACAATACAACACAAAAAAATATATCAATAATAAAAGGTATTTAGCCTGAATCAGGTTTTACTCTACATTTTAATTGTCCTAGATATTTTTAAAGAACAATTAACAATAGGAAAATTATTTTCATTGCAAAGCTTCTTTTCCAGTGCAAAGTGAGTTTCAATAGATCTTGAAGAAAAAGTGTGTTTTCAATGATCGTTTGAAAACATCCAAGCTTTTAGCGTCTCTAATGGTAGCCGGAAAAGCATTCCATAACTTCGGTGCAGCTGATGAAAAACTACGATCACCGTACATCACAGTTTTGCTTTTTGGGACAACTAGTTGTTTTAAGTTGTTCTTGGATCTCAAATTTCGTGCTGGCTGATAGAATTCTAGCAAGTTTTTAACATAGATCGGTGATTGGTCATGCAATGCTTTGTATGTGTGAACTAGAATCTTAAAGTCCACTCTATGAGTAACTAGTATCCGATGTAGTTCTTTTAATACCGGCGTAATTTGATCATAACGCGATATTCTCGTTATAATTCGAGCTGCAGTGTTCTGAAGACTTTGAAGTCTATTCAGCAAGACCTTCGGAACACCATACAAGAGCGCATTGCAATAATCAAGGCGTGAAGTGACGAGTGAATTTACTAGAGGTTTTGTAGCATCTGTATTTAGATATTTATCTTGTACGTAGATTAAATGATCCTACAATAAACTGCCGAGTATGGTGGCATAATTCTGCATACGATAATCATAATGTTTTCGTGAAAAGTTTATGAACTTTCGCGAAAAAACAATACTTTTCGCGAAAAATTGAACAAAATTTCGTGAAAGTAGGAGAAAGTTTTCGTGAAAATTTTATCTGGTTAACGAGACAGTATGTCAAAGTAGTACACTGAATTGCATAAAGATAAACCAATAGTCCCCTCTACGGAATGAAGTGTGTTATATCAACCTAAGAGTGTCTTGCACTTATAGATATTTAATTATAACATTCAGATGGGTTTCAAAATCAACGTATTTTTTCAACTCCCTTTATCATTTCTGTTCATTCCGTATTTGTTATCGTATGCAGTAGTTGGCACTATCGTGAATTTTTTCTACTTAGAACAAAAGATTCCTTTCGTGAAAAGTTTGTAAATTTTCACGAAAACTGTACGAATTTTCGCGAAAACTATCTGCTTAACTGAATGCAGAAATATTCCACCATAGCTAAGTAACAAATATGTCAATTCCTTTATTTTACGATGAGTTAACTTAAAACATGATTTCAACGTCCGTGTATCCCATACAGAGTTATTCCTCTTTTACGGCTAACTTTTGTCAATTCATGAGCCTCAATTTAAGTAGAATGAAATCGGCAGGAAAACACTAAATTTACTCTCGGAAACGATACTATCGCTGGAGCTAATAAATAATCTGACTTGATTCAATTACGCCAGCAGTGTTTTAATCAAAATTCATATCTGAAATATACTAGCAGGATATAGAATATATCCTGTCTCCACGTGACGTCTATTGACCAATAGAAATGCAAGAAACTTGTAGGAGGCAAGATAAAAACTGATACATGTAATAAGCAACTGTGACTGATCGGGTGTAGATGATAACGATACTGTATTCTGCTTAGGTGTTGCATTTTCCAAAACAATTTGTTCAAAGTGTTACAGGCCAATCCGATGATCTTTGAATTATTTTGTTCCTACCGGCGTAGTTTATGTGAAAAGTCGTCCACTCCTCTTTTTTTTAGAGAGTAAACGCCATTAGAAGCCGACGTTTGCAACACAGAACTGCCGTTGGAAAAACAAATACAACGTCTGTTAGGCAAAGAGAGTACTAGAAGAAAATCCTTAAAAAACCCAAAGATCATTTTAACCTATTATTCCAGGTAAGTGCTTTATTTTGTTTTTCATCAACCTTTCTTAGCTTTTATTCAAAGCATCCTGCATAGGGCATAAAATTGGCAAAATATATATTCAGTTTAATGAGACACTTTTGTGTAAGAAATATGTGTAAAAGATGTTTCGTTATTTTAAAATATACGTTAGATTTTAATATAGGTAGTTTAAGCATGCATGCATTCAGTTTGCTTGCAAGAAAAAGTTTAGTCAAGGTCTAAGCAAGAATGATTATATTATTATAGAAAATCATTGTAGCAAAAAATCTCAGAAATACTGCTCAGACTTTTCCTACATTTTAAGGATATTAAAATGGCTTCGGGGTAACAATTATATTAAAATCGTCATCGAACCGTCTGTTTAATATTTATCTTCAAGCAGTAACGTACAAGAGTACAATTCCTGTGTATATATTTGTTTCGTTTTTTTTTGTATTCAATTGCCAGTGTCAAAATCATTTGACATTGTCATATATTCAAGATTTACACTATTTTACTTTTATTTACATTCCTTTACAATACAAATGTCCAATACAGTTCTCGGTTTAGTAGCCTATGCTCCCACTTCTATGGTAATTCAAATATAAAATGCTATCGTATGACCTGCAAACAACCATCTTATAACGTTTCATACTTTGAAATTGTGACGTACACTAAAATTAGACGTAGTACTTGTTTACTGAATAAGATGATCAGATATGATAAGTACGGTATTTACTATAAGTGGTTTTGGTGTAACGTAACTGCCGTCTGACTCTTATTGCGCTCTGTCTCCATTTTTTTAAAATATGAGATTTTTAACATATTTTTGTTATTTTAGACGAATTCTATAGCACAATAGCAAGCAAACGTAAATTGTGACGTCATTGGGTAAGATTTCTTTATCCCCTGTTTGAATATATATTGCTGAACATGGTGACTTAGGATATGTTATCTGTACTTCATCTTGATGAGATAATTATACAGTTGATTTCTTTTTTTTTATATATTTTCTATGCTGTTAAAGACCCGCCACAACCTAGTGACCTACTTTTTCCTCCTACATGAAAATCGTGCGAATCAGTCTGATATTACTGGTTTAATACAGTTTAGTATTACCTGAATAAATGGGTTTTCACAACTTCCTCTGCAAACTTGTTCAGTCAGTTTCTTTTCAGTATAGTTTAAAACATGGAATAATAACTATCTTACACTTTAGAAACAAAGTATGGTCTAAACTCACTTTACTCTTTTAAGAAATGTTCATACTACTATATTAATTTAATACTATACTAGACATTAAACACATTATCTTGACCTTATATATGTCATTGTCAATTTGTAACGAAATACTTTTTATTTCTCAATTTTTTTTCATACAAACCATGTATAATTATCATCATGGAAATACAAAAGAATACAGTTATATTTTAACTTTGGAGAGATAATCTATACATTCATAATACGTGTAAAAAGTTTCCCCAAAGTACTAAGTAAAGTTATGCCACTATAATTCGCAGGGTCATTGATATCACCCCCTTTATGTAAAGGAACGATGAAACCTTCTGACCACGTTTCGGGAAAATAACCTGTACGTAAACATGTATTAAGGACACGTCACGGCTGAGATAGTTAAGCATTATTGCAATACACAATAGGTATTAAAATTGTGTTTCAAATACATGTGTTCATTAGATAAATCCTCAATATCTATGTGAAAATAAGTGATGTGTTTGGTATGATTGCAACACTGTCAGTTTCTCTAATTAGTGACAAATGATTGAAACAATAGGAATTCTTACGTGACTTGGATAGACAAAACGACAGTAAGGTAACAATTTAAAAAAATCAAACTGGGAGTTAGAAATAACAGAAAATTTTTAATTAGGCCATGAGTCATCATACACCTGTCAAAGTTTGTCATCAGTTTTCACGAGCTGTCAAAATTATTTTATCTCTCCATTTTGCAAATGCATTGTTTTGAAAGTATCTTGGTAGGACATTGTAGTGTGTAACTTGCTTTACATTCCAAATTAATATTTGTGCTTGAAATTATTTTATCTCTCCATTTTGCAAATGCATTGTTTTTGTAAGTATCTTGGTAGGACATTGTAGTGTGTAACTTACTTTACATTCCAAATTAATATTTGTGCTTGAAATTGCTTTGTTGAGCTCACCGAAGTCACGTAAGAACTTCTATTGTTTTAGTTTATTGTCTGTTATAAAGGTACCAAACCTCAATATTAAGACATAAGAATTGTTCCTTTCTGGTAGACAAAGGAAACTTTTTGTTGAATTATAACATAATGGTGTTTGGAAAGAAATTAATATTCTTTGTTGTTTTTTTTTTCATCATTCACCGGAAATTCAAAACGTGATACCACCTTAAGCAATTGATGAAAATACAAACTGAATGTTTGTTCCGTATATACACAATTCGTTTAGATATGAAACGAGACCATCACTGTGTTCAATCTAAGTTGCTTTATAGCCTTACTGATTTCGCTAAGGGTTTTTCTTCATCTAATTCTGAAAACATAGCCTGCATTTTCCCCTTCAAGAAAACGTTCATTGAAATATAGTATATCCTCATCTGCCTGGTAAAAGTGATCCTCGGGATTGTTAATAGATTTGAAATATTCCGCAAATTTACGTAATAGTTATTGTTCGAGGAATAGGTCTGCATTGTGTTTATAGACCTGTGAGAGATTTGTGAGCCGAGCGAGCGTAGCGAGCGAGGTTTTCAAATCTCCTCACAAGTCTATAAACATTATGCAGACCTATTCCGAGAATGATAACTTACTTACCTACATGCTTCTTTGTTTTACATAGTCCAGATTGGTTTCGGATTTGAAAAACGTTTGTAAGGTGTATTTATGTTTAAAGACGAATAGTTAGAAGAAGGAACAAGACAATATGTGCTTCAATTTATCGGATACTATTACTATAACAAAATGCCCAACTTGCTACGCACCTGTAAATATATTTGTCAGCAATTAGGACATGAGATTTTGTATTTGCATGAAAAATCCGTGCACATTTGGGAAATATTGGGAAGATTATAGTCTCTCTCTGAGATCATCAATGTGTGTCAAGTCAATTAGTAAGAATTTAACGCGAATGGTATTTTATAAGTTTTTTTTCCATAATTATAATAAGACACTTTATAAGTTTATTTAGTTCTTTAATTTGCTACTTAAATATACATTGCCGTATAAAAGTATTGATATAGATTTATCATTACATTATCACAAGAAATGCGTATCATAATATACCCTGATCAAGCACACGCGAAGAAGACACAACGAAATGTGCTAAAAAATTGCGCGCACACCATCGAGAAGATATTAAAACCTTCAGTCTTCTTGACAATTAAAGTAATGAGTACTACTAATTAAGAGGTTTGTAGTTCGAGGCCTCTGTTTTAATTGACATCATGTAGAGATAGACCCCCCTAAAATTTTCAATGATAGAAACACATTAAATTAAGTCTAGATATTGATTTCCAAGTCCTTGACATAACCAAAAATGGTTTCACAAATGTGAAATTTATGATAGTTTTGTTAATATCAGTTACAGAAGTTTAAATATTTAATTTAAAGTTGTGATCAACAAAGAATGACAACTCTTGCCTTGGGCTAGTACTTATAAGCAGAGATATCTATTAGTTTACTTCCCTTGCAATTACAAAAATGAGTGGAAAATGAAAACGGTTTTAGACACAATATGATACTTTTTTGCACAACAAAAACATTTAGGATTTATTCATATGTATTTGATTTACCCCTCAAAACCTGGTTCCTATGATTTTGTCAACTTACTTATGGTGAAAAAAAAATAACTTTTAACAAGCCGATAATGAAATGAAATACTTGTAAGTATTTTATAGTGCAGATAATACAGTTTTGCTTGTATCAAAATGTCACATGAGAATCACTTTTGTAATACAGAACACCTGGTAGGATTAGTAAGGTGCAATTATATTGATCCCTATTTCCTATGCCTATGACATGGCAACGATTTGAATAAACATTATATAGTTTAATGTCTTTTTGGTCCTCCACATCTAATTCACGTGAAGCAGTTGTCAGTTACTTGTGGATGTCAATACTTATCGGATACTATTAATATAGAATCCAGAAAACTGACAGTAAGACTGTCAGGTCGACAAAACTTTGTACAGTGCAAAATATCTAATAATATTTAAAGGCATAAAGCTGTTAATTTGATATGAATTAACGACATACAGCAAAATTAGAACATTTTTCAGAAAACAAGACATGTGCTTCGACCAGTTTCCCACCAATTACCACTACCTAAAAGCTGCCTTTAAATATGTTTAAACTGTCAATCTTATTTCAGATACGTTCGGAATATATCACGAACATTTAAAAATGGGTTATTTACTAAAATACAACTTCGTTATTTATGTTCCATGTTAATTGTACAAAAATTCGTCACAATTTTCATTAGCAGATTAATAATTAACTTGGAGGAAATATGTGGTGTTTGTATTTTTTGCATTTATATCATTGTGTAAAATAAAATGTCCTGTTTCATGAAGCATTCTCCACTTAGACGGCGGTAGAGTATGCCTGTATTAACTTTCAGACAAATATCACTTAAAACGGACTTTTTTGAAACAAGTGATACTATATTTACGGAGTCAATCACGTGTTCATCTTAAATGACATGCACGGACTTCTCATGATTCTTCTGCATTGTTTCGGTCGCTTACGCGTAACTTAAATTTAATCTCTGACAAGTGCGTAAGTATGTCGGCAATTTGGCTAAGTGGTTAAAGCATTGGACTAGCATCCGAGCGACTCGAGTTCTATACCCGCCACAGGCACTTGAGACTTTTCGTCATAAACATTTTCGTGTAAACAGTAGAAATGGGACAGGTCTGGTAATTGTTATAGACCTCTTAAGTGGACTATATGGTGTTTATAGACCTCATCGAAACAAAGAAGCCGGTAGGTAATACAATTTATACTCGTTTTATTGTTACAGCTCACAGATTTTAATAATTTCCAGTACAGTTTAGCATTTTTAAACCTAGCCTCAGTCAGTTTTTTTCGTGTTGTCATTCCTAAACATGTATGTTTTATTTCGAATTATTCTTTTAATTTCCGCTCTGGATTTACATAAATTTATTCTGTTAATTTCATTTCGGTTGCATCTAAATCTATTTAGATCGGCATCAAATTACTTTCCTTTCAAATCGCATTCATCGTCTTCTCTTGGCCTATTTACTTCGGTACAATTGTGAGATTTATCGTATAAACTTTTCTTAAACAACGGTGAACAGATATCGTCCATTGTATTTTACTAAACTGAAACAAATTTTGATATATATCTGAAGAGCTAACGCTACAATCCAAAGTTTCTGTCAAGGCATCAATTAATAATTTTATATCATCACAATTAAGTTTGAGTTTGTAATCATTAACCTTACGCGCGTCCCATTTGTACAAAACAATTAATCTTATCGTGTTCATCAGACCGAGAAATTGTTTCCTGTGAGTGTCCTACTAATAAGTTTGATAATGTGGTAGTTGAGTCCAATAAGTCCAGGGGTGTTCAAAGATAATCCGTCACAGATCTATTGTAAAGCAATTACTGGATTTACCTGTATTGAAAAATAAACAGTGTCAATTGAATTGAGGTCAACTGCCACATTATCAATGTTTATTAGTACCTAACGCGTTTAGACTGAATGACAATGTGCAATGATCCGATAATATATTAGTCTCATGTACAATAAATAAATTAAACATGTCAATAAACGACTGGTTTGTAAACAAGACTACAACCAGAGCTACCGACATAAGTGTAGCTGCCGCCGCCAGCATCATGACCTATCCGTCCGTTCATAATGTGTAATCCGCTCTCTCTGCAAAAGTCGATAAGAAGCCTACCATTTCTATTTGTAACTGTATCTTCAGAAACCCTCTTAATGTTAATATATTGTACATAATCTTCCGGTAGTATATTTACATTTAAATCTAATTAATCATTTTCAACAAAATCATATAAATAACCAGCTCGGCTGTTCAAATCTCTTAGTAATAGGAACTTAATAGGTGTTGTCCGGCCCGCCCGCTTAACTCAATAGGGAGAGCGCAGATCTATGGATCTCCGGGTCGTGAGTTCGAGTCCTGGTCGAGGCGTATGTTCTCCGTAACGATTTGATAAAAGACATTGTGTCTGAAATCATTCGTCCTCCACCTCTGATTCGTGTGGGGAATTGGCAGTTACTTGCGGAGAACAGGTTTGTACTGGTACAGAATCATAGAACACTGGTTAGGTTAACTGCTCGCCGTAACATAACTGAAATACTGTTGGAAAATTGCGTTAAACCCAAAACAAACAAACAGGAGTTGTCCATTTCGATGATGATTTCTAGCATATCAGTCAAAATTCTGTCATAAACACCCGTTTCTACAAAAATCTTTCTACTACTACCTTCTGGGATAATATAACATAAGCAAACATACAAATCATTTTGCAAATTAAATAGGCTTTTAGTAAATTTCAGCCATAATATATCGTCACTGTCACTTTTATATAATGATACAAAATTGGATTATGTACTTTTTACATAACAACATAAACCACACGAGTTGCGTTTAGTATTTGGTAATTATTCCTTGCGGTGTACCGAATAATACATAAACCCTGGATAGTCCATATCAATATAATCATCTGACCAAGTCTCAGTCAAAAATATACAATGATTGTCTTTAAATATTTGCATTAGTTCATACTGTTTTAATTTATTTACATTTATCGATATTAAACACTGAATGTTCGATAAAGTAAAGCACAATGACTATTTCTCCCAGTTTCCCTAATCAGCATTCATGCGTGAATGCTCTCCATTACATGCGTTGACGTCACTCCGCTGGCCAGGTGTTTGATTGGACGGTTGAGGTAGCTGCGAGTATCCGGGTCATTCAAATCAGTTGAGGATACCAAGTTCGGTGAAATACCTGTCCAGCACGTGTTACTTTTGACAAAACGATTTGTCGTCTGGGGCTGATTAATAGAGTTCGGCGGAGCGTTTCGTTTTATCAACGTTAGTGTCTAATGAATATACACTTTTGTTGTGGTCTGAGCGATTAAATCTGTCTGGCCGATTCATATCGAGTATGACATGCCACTAGGGGAATTCGTCCGCAACGACTTTGCCATTTACAAGCAGTTTTTCAGGGTACAAAATTTGTACCTTTTAACGACCCGTGTATTTTTCTTTTTGATAATTCCAAAGCCTATTTCTAACCTGTAATATATCTTTAGGGTAATCACGTGTTTCATATAGTTAATGAGCATTTTGCATGATTTTTCTAGGATGCACTGATCACGGAATGCCGCGATAACTGGCCAAGTAAAGTTCCAATCTATTTTAATCAAAACCACGAAATTAAATGATTTCACAGTACCTCGGGAACGATAACACGCAACAAAAGCAGATAAAGTACAATGATACATATATGGCTATTCCGTACTGAAATTTAAAGAAAAACAGACAAAATATATGTTATTGTGAAAATGGAAATAGTGCTTTCATTCAATATGTTTCATCGTCACGTGTATAAGTAACAGATACAGTATTGTGGATGTTGGTTATGTTTAAATCTGTTTCATATATTTGATGTCTAAATACTAAAGACCATAAGAATTTATGGCATTTAACCGTTATGATATTTGCCCTAAAAATGAAACCGCTTTCCACACCTAACCTTAGTCCTAATTAGGTATCTTTCAGAAGATGTACATGTAGCCCGGTCAAATAAGCAATGCATTTATAACCAATTTGAAGAATGTAGCAAAATCCAAATTATTTATTTTTATTTCGATAATACTTTTTAATGCATCAAAATATTACAAATATACATTATGCTTAAAATGTCATGTTTTCATACATTTTCTTGAAAATCTCAATGTAAATTTTTTCACTTGTCCATGTGCATAATTTCTTTGAAATTTCTCATATTTCTTTACTCATTTATAACGTCTTGACACTTTGAATTATTTCATTAATTTCCAGTACAGCAAAGACCTTTTGAGCTCATATTAGAAGGTCATGTTTATTGTGATATGATGTTGAAATATTACATTTTGATTTGTAATCTTGTCTGACAATATCGACAGTGTCATGTGTTATAAGTTATGTCGAAATTTATTCAGATTAATCTGAAACCATATAAGATTCATTACTGTAAGTTGAAATATATCTACTACTTTTTGATTCCTTCATTTTTCACACATATTACTCTCATAGGAATATACTTTGATAAGAATACGCAAAGACGTGACAGGAAGAGGTCATGTTAAAGCTGAGAAAAGCAAAGAGATAGTATATTGTATACCACTGAGGCAAATAACGAATTTTTAGGACATAATAATTTTGTTTCAAATCAATTTAGACATATCTATTGGTTTGATATTGTTTTGTTTAAGTCTGGTATGTGCAATGCTTCAGTGGGTGTCATTTCACTTATTTTGAACAAACTGCGTCATATACATCACGACACGTATACGTCACAATACAAGTATATTATAAACGTTAGATTATCTGGATGCAGTTTTCCTCAGTGTTTTGAAAAATATTACAATGCCGCCGCCATTGATCGACCTTGTAAAAGTCGAAGCGAATAAAGAATCAGGCGTTAGAATACTTTTCATTATATACCTTCACCATCTTGATTCTTGTTTTGTTCTTAAACGAAATTTTCAATGTTTATCGATATTAAATGGAACTTAATGAAGTTTTTTATGTGCGCTATTTATAGAAATGTTTCGGGTCATGCATATTTACGAAAATAGTCTGGCAGCATACAATACGGAAGGTACAATACGGAATTTAAAAGGTACAATACGGAATTTTTGTCTGTCTGTTCATATTTAATTGTGAAATACAAGCCGAGTTTTTACAGAATTTATATAGGTATATAATAAAAGTCAATATTATAGAACTTTGAATTACCCGTATTGCCAAGTATCTCTCAGTGTTTTGATAAGAATATTACATATCTCCTCTGTTCTTTAATTCACTACAAACTCCTTGTATGAGAGTTTGAAGTGAATTAAAGAACAGGCGAGATATATATTTCTTTTACACTTGGCAATACAGGTAGTTCAAAGTTCTATAGTATTGGCTTGTAATGTTTGTTGTTATTTCTGATGAAGACTTAAACGTCGTTAAACGTTATTTATATTGTTTGATTGTTTGAAACGCATCTTTCACTGATTTTTGCTTCAGACGGACTTACTTGATGTCTTACAAAACTCTTTACTATTTGTCTTCAGCAAAGGGAACTCTTTCTATTTTTGATAATTTGCTGTTGCGTCGAATTTTAATTGTTTACATTTAATTATCATAATTGAAATCCTTCATAAAAATGTTGCAGCCGTGACATCGGAATATATTTATTTATTCTATTTCAGTCTCATCCATTTACACAAATTGTAAAAACATATAAACATTATTTGTTTTGTTTGTTTGTTTTGGGTTTAACGCCGTTTTTCAACAGTATTTCAGTCATGTAACGGCGGGCAGTTAACCTAACCAGTGTTCCTGGGTTCTGTACCAGTACAAACCTGTTCTCCGCAAGTAACTTCCCACATTGAATTATCAAGTGGATGGCTAATTTTGATTTCGATGACACAATGTCGTTTATTATTAATAGTTTACGAGAAATACGCCCCGCTCCGAGGATCGAACTCGCAACCTTACTATTCCGCGATCTTCTAGACAACGCTCATTACCATATGACTAAGCGGGACGGGCCATATAAACATTAAAACATATACATTAAATGGCCACTCTCTAAGAGTTACAGGAGACTATAGATAATTACTCATATGAGATTATTACATATATATTATACAAATACAACAATTAGTATGTTGTATAAGGTCATAAGAGGCGCTTCCTGTCAACTGACTAAGTACGGATGAGTGGACAAATGAGAGGGTGGACAGGAATGAGTGAGTGAGTGAGAGTGGGTGGGTGAGTGAGTGAGTGAGTGAGTGAAACAGCAGATTGATGGGTGCATGAGTGAATGAATGAATGCTGCATGTGTGTCTAAGTGTGTGGGCGGATGAATGAACAAGAGCTGTCCGTAAGACAGCGCGCTCGACTTTTCTCAGTGCGTGACTCTGAATTAGAGCTTTGCCAGTAAAAAGGACATAACTCTGTCAAAATTCAGATCAGAGGTATGAGAATTGTGTCTCCTGGTGTAGACTTTGATAGTAAATAACTATTTTGAGTTTCAAGTCAAAATCTTTAATAGTAACAGAGATATTTGACCTTATCAAAAATTTAACACAAAATCTAAGGTAAGAAGGGACATAATTCTGTCAAAATTCAAATCAGAGTTATGGGGATTGTTTCCCCTGGTGTAGACTTTGATGGTAAACAACTATTTTAAGTTTCAAGTCAAAACCTTTGATAGTAACAGAGATAATTGACTTTGTCAAAAACTTTAACCAAAAATTCTAAGTTAAAAGGGGCATAATTCTGTCAAAATTCAAACCAGAGTTATGTGAATTGTGTCCCCTGGTGTAGATTTTGATAGTAAATAACCATTTTGAGTTTCAAGTCAAAAACTTTAATAGTAACAGAGATATTTGACTTTATAAAAAAGTTTAACACAAAAATTCTAAGTTAAAAAGGGGCATACTTATGTCAAAACTCAAATCAGAGTTATTGTGGTTGTTTCTCCAGGTGTAGACTTTGATGGTCAACAAGTATTTTAAGTTTCAAGTCAATAGCTTTGATAGTAACAGAGATATTTGACTATCAAAAAATTTTAACCAAAAATTCTAAGTTAAAAAGGGGCATAATTCTGTCAAAATTCAATCAGAGATAAGGGGATTGTTTCTCCTGGTGTAGACTTTGATAGTAAATAACTATTTTAAGTTTCAAGACAACAGCTTTTATAGTAACAGAAATATTTGACTTTATCAAAAAAAAAAAAAAAACTTTAACCAACGGCGATGCCGACACCGGGGCGAGTACAATAGCTCTACTTTTTCTTCGAAAAGTCGAGCTAGCAAGTTAGCAGAGTTACTTAATAGAAATGCCTCTTATGACTCTAATACCTATATTTACATTTATACAGGTAAAATGTAAAATGTATTTGCTAATCCGTATACTAATAACTGCCATAAGAAAATGAAAATAAGACACTGATTTTGTATAATGGTACTAATGCACGACAGTTAAAAAATGGTCTTAAGATAAAGAATCTACATATGATCAGATCATCTGTAGTTTGATTAGCAAACATATTTTACGAGTGTTACAAAAAAAAACAACAAAGTTTATTACCAGATAAGAATACTAAGAACATTATCTACAGATATGTCTAAAATTACTTTTGACCACAATAAAGTACTTCAATGCCATAAAATAGTGCTTTTTAACCAAAAAATACAACTATAGACCATATGACATAATTTAGTATAAAGTTTACATCTTTATACCATTTGTGTATCTTACATATATATATTCAATTAAAAGCAAATAAAATGTTTGTTTAGTGGTATAAACAATCTCTTCTCATTCTAAGTATATCTGAGCAGGATTTGGCAGTATATTTAACAATATTTTCATTTGATAATAGGAAGCATAACTTTTCAGTATCACTATATGTGTTAAACAGTGGACAACCATCAGTAGCTTTGTTAAACAAGGTCTGGCGAATATCATTATACACAGAACAGTGGAGCAATACGTGCCTTTCATCTTCTATTCCTAATTTACAAATAGGACAGATTCTTTCATTTATATCCAATCTTCCATACCTTCCGGTCTCTAAACGAATTGGGGCCACCCCCATTCGAAACTTTGTTAGTGCTACCTATGACCATAAGGCATTACCATATTTACATATTGTTCGTGCTCATAGTCAAATTTAAACTTCTGATATAAACGTAGTTTGTTTCTACTTTACCATCTTTACTTACTAAACTATGTACAGACTGTACCCATTCATCAATGCAACAGTCCATAGCAGAACTCATTACTTTCAGAACAAGTACATTTTTATTCAAAGGTACACTAAAGTCACAAAATTCTGCACATCCAAATTTTAAAAACAAGTTTTTCACTCTAAAATACCAATTTCTACAATTTCTATTGCCCATATTATAACAATATTTTGTCACTCTGTAGCTGAGCCTAGTCTGGTTTAAGACTGATATTCTAACCCAATAATTTGCAACACATTTTAGCTGTTTAACGTAAACTGGATCCAAGCCCATATTTTCAGCCACAGCAGAGCCAGGAGTTTTTTTTAACATTTTTCTTGTATCTAAACACCTTCGTAGGTATAACAGCAATTAATCACCATTAAATTATTATAGATCATATGTTGTCAACGCCTGCTTCTTGATAAAATATCAAGTAAAAATCAATGAAAGGAGTTTCATTTGGTATCTGATGTAATTCATGGAAACCTTGTTTTCTTGCTGTAATATTGTAAACAATTATTTGCAAGTTTAACTCAAAGTGGCTAAGACCTACGTTTTTATAATACCACTTTGCTTCTATACGAAGTCAAACTGTATCTTTTGTTCAACTGGTATAATGACACTACATGAAACACTACCCTTTTTCAGTAGTTCTATTTATTTTATTTTAGCAAAGAAAAGTATGCAGCCTTATTGCATTCAGGAATATGTTGGCTTATTCCGATGACTACAATTTATGAAAATAAGAATGTACTTCTGACAGAAATCTGACTTTATCGAGTTGACTTTCATCAAAAAATCACAGTACCATTACCTAAAAATCTACAGAGGGGCATCCGTGGCCAAGTGGTTAAGGGCACTTGCCCCTCACCGATGTGGGTTCGAGCCTCAATCGGGACGTTGAATTCTTCATGTGAGGAAGCCATCCAGCTTGCTAACGGAAGGTCGATAGTTCTACCTAGGTGCCTGCCCATGATGAAATAATGCACAGAGGACCACCCGGGGCCTTCCTCCACCATCAAAGCTGGACTGTAGCAATATGACCTGTAATTCTGCCGATGCAACCCAACAAAGAAAACAAAAGTCAACGGAATAAAAGTTGTATCAAATTCATTTCTTAAGTGTTTTCGCAGACAACCATAACGTATTGCAAAATATTCCAGACCGGCTGATCAATTGAGTTATGCCGTTGATTGGTAGGGTTAATAAACGAACAACATCTTAAAATGTTATTCTGGTACATACTTTATGTTATTATTGGTGAACCATTTATATGTTCAAACTTCACAGTTGTGTTTTGCAATATGTCGTTCTAAAGCAACACCCTATTATGTTCTTTATTTTTCTATCTTTTACCTGGTGCGTCTGTATGTATCATTTTATCTCTATATTTATGTATATATTTACATTGATGATGCACATACACTCTTCTGTAGGTTTTCGGATTTAAGACGCTGCATTCCTAGAACATGGATTTTCCTGTCGGATTATTGTCGTTTTTCACCTTTGCACCGCTGATGTAGATGTTTGTGTAAGCATATTAACTAAAAAAGCAACACTTTTTAACCTTTGATAGGTTCAGAAAACTATCTCTGTGTTAACAGTTCATAAAAGCTTAAAGTAAGTTTGAACAAATTATTTTAATCTACCCTTAAGCTAAATGTATTTGTCACTCGAATACTTGAAAGTATATCACTGTATTTTTCCCACCTGGTTTCAGCAAATGGCCTTGAAGACGAAAGGCTGTATGCAATATATTGTCCATTTTTAAAATTGATTAGTTCTATGAGAACATATTAATATGTTTTTAGGAAAAGTGTAAAACTTAAAAACTGAAGGAATGTATTTTTACTTGTCTAATACGTAAAAAAGAACATGGTTTCCTCCAGATTTTTGTTACCGGTAATTCTTTCGAAATGAAGAAACTTGTTTCAGTTTTGTTTTAGAGTATAAAACAAACGTACAGGCTTAAAGTCATACAGAAAAACTTTTAAAAGCGGTTGTCACATTTTAACAAATTAACGTAACATAGCGGTGTCAGGCTGTATATATTTCATACTAATTGAACAATGACTTTTATAACATTCTTGCATAAAAAACTACTTTTTTTCACTGGATCCGCCAATGTATTAACGGTAGAAAAATCGTGTGCAAACAAGGCAATTCACGTGCTGTTAATACCCGATTTTTATTTTTGAAATGCTTTCCCAGGGACGTATATATATTTCTGCGCAGATTGACATCTGGTATCTGCGTCTTGTTTCTTTCATAAAAACCTCTTCTTGAAGCATTAAAGATGAAATCTAAACCATAGAATGTTTTACTGTATCAGTAACTAACGCCAAATGCGCTACCCTCAACAATGTTCGTACTCGTTTCTTCCCTTGTTTACTCCCCTTTTAGAACTCGGCGTCAATTCAGATTTAGTAGACAACCGTGAATGTTAAAGAATCGCGTGTTTACCTGTGCGTTTCTTTGTTTTTAGGAATCATATTTATGAGTTTGGTAAGTATCAGTCGGTATGTTTTTATCTAATTTCTCGAAGAATTTATATAAACAGCTTAGAAGCTTGACACTACGTTCGTACTCATCCGTACTCCAACTGTGTCCGTACTCAATATAACTCGAATGTAAAGTTATTATTCTTGAAATTGTGATCGAGTCCACCAAATTGTGAAATGATATGAACAATTATTGGTAATTTTATGTTTGAAATAATGAGAGATAAAAAGAAATCGCTTAAAAACTTTTAGGATGTGCTTTTGATAGTGTTGTTTATTACTGGGCCCTGGATACGGATATTTAAAACATGTTTACCGTTTCCAAGAACAACAGGAATGGTAAATAAAAAATGTACCCGAATCGTCAAGTTATCACATATGAAAACAATACATAAAGTCGTCATGTAATGTTTTTTATGCAAGAATAGCGACAATACACGTTTGTTTTGTGTATTAACGTCTGCAGAAGCCTTTGGGATATGTTTGTGACCTCGACCTCGACCTTCGGTCTCGGTCACAAACAATCCCGCGGGCTTCTGCAGACGTTGATACACAAAAAAACGTGTATTATCCGTACAGTAATATATACTTGTAGATAGTCCTTAGACATTGAATATTTTAGGCGATATGAAACAAGATTCTCCTCACACAGTCATACGCGACAGTGTTATCTACTTTAGTTCCATTACCTTGCTGTTGTTCTGAACATTGGTTACAGATATGTTGATTAAATTATCATGTTTCACATTTTATGTATTTTCTTTTGATAAAACACGCAATGTGCGCACGCAGCAAGTGTCTTTAAAACAGGATCATGTAGCCTACGCTATGCTATTTCTATAGTTTAAATTTAACAATAGTTGATCAGGTACATTTTCGTAAGTACTTTTATCGATAACAGGGACGTATTTTGTATTGTTGTGCATTATAATTATACTCAAACACATAAAAACGTTGTTTTCATCACAAATTAAATATATAAATACATTGTACCCTAAAATCCAAAAACCATAAACCATTTTTTTCATAAACCGAATTACCAAGAAACATGTTTGTTATATAGTTACATAAAATACAGAAAACATTTTGGAGATGCTAGATGGATCAGTCTGAATTCTGATAAAATTCAGTATTGCATAAAATTTCCAAGTCGATTGTAATTGGAACAGCCAGAACGCACAAAATCAATTATACGATGCGAAAACGAGACAGCACGATGCGAATGTATTATCACGTCTTTGCATCGTATTAAAATATTATATCGTCACATTATCGAGACATCTCATTATTTTGTCGCGTTTGCGCAATGTATTATCACGCTATCGCCCTGTTCAATCTAAAAAGTTTAGAAATCTCATAGAGTTGTCATGTGTACCGAGCGTTGGAAACTAACAAATTCCATATATTTTTTTTTCTTAACCATTCCGCTTTCTTGATTGATATTAAAAGTGTACATTTGATTAGTTTGACCAATGTTTCATAAATAATTGTTTGAAATACCAATTACCTAAATCAAGCAAATAATCAATTCAATATGTGATCCTTATTGTACAAAACTCTAGCGTGTATCAAACCCGTGTATGTCTTTGACCTTATTCTTACTATTTTCAAACCATTCGTGTTCAATTAATTTTCATGAACCATTCGACCTATAATGAGTAGATGGATCGGAAACCTATGCGAGCTACGCCGGAAGACCTAGAGACTAACCTTTCCACAAACCACGTAGGTTCAAACATAAACTCCTGTCTGAAACCAAATGTCAACAACCTTAAGGCACTGTTGTAAACTTGAAACTTGACAGTCTCCTATATTTCAAACTTTGTCTTTGTTATAAATTACCAGGATTCAGCCTTGTTGCCATGTAAAACCGTCAGCTTAAAATGCGATCCGATCAACAGAATAAGATAAATATCTAGAGGAACCAGCAAGCATGAACCGAAGCCTCATATTAAAGGAGTATTACCTGGACTATCTACACCAAAGTCTCAGAAATAGATATGGCTAAATCATTATTTTTTTCCAATTTCTTTTCGATGTTATGAATCTTTTTTCAACAACATGACCAAACTAGGTGCACAGAGTGTATTTATATCTTTATGCCATGTCACTTATGGACAGATATATCTCCTGAATTTTTATAGACCACTGTGTACCAATATAATTATTTAGATATCAGTTTGCCTGTAATTACTTACTCTTTGATCTTGCAGTGTACATCGAGGTAAGATAATCTATTTTTGATGATATTTCAAGAACAAACAACTTAAAAGTCATACGTCATAAACTACCAATATCAGATTATTTTCGTAGGCGAAATGTTTGATTTTATCTCTGTATTAGTATAGTTTTCTATTTTCAATATATTTGCACTATTTTTGTTATCCCAAAGGATAAAGGATTACATCCATTATGAAGTAAATAATTATATGATTAAGTAGATTTGTGCAACGGTAATGTAATGTTCCAGACAATGTCGTAAATTTTATATTCTCCTTACGCCAAGAACTTGAATATTTCAGTTAATACAAAGATGTTTGATTACTTGCATCACCTACATAGACATAGTGATCGGAGCAAATTTTGTCTATCATTTGGTTTGTTTTCTACTTATCTAGATAAATTAGAACATATGAGTGTTTCTTACTATTTACAAAATGAGAATAATTGTTTCAGTAAATAGATTACGTTTATTGACGAAGGTTACTCTTAAAGATCTATCATATAGGATATTAAATATGTTTACATGTAAGGGTAAACTCTCTGGAAGCACTAAGCGAAGTAACTACAACTGCCTCGGGGACTGTCTGATTGGTTATGTAAACTGTGCCGTTGTATGTTAAAGAGGAAGAGCTACATTCGGCACTGTTCAACAAACATATTACATGAAAACTGTGCTGTATATCTGTGGTATTTAGAGGCAATGCTATCAAGTGGAAAAAAATAATCACAGAGTATTCAAAACACAGTTTATGAAAATAAAATTTGGAAAATTCATTTATGTGATTTAATATTTTCCTTAACATGTATTTATCTTTATAATAATAAAGTGAAACAAGTGACCGAGTATTACGGTGGCCATACAGACGTCCCCTACCGGTTTAAAACTTTGTTATTGTTCGTTCCTTGTGGTTGTTGGCAACAGTGTTAAGACTTAAAATGCTTCAAGGCATTTAGAAGCTAAGAAAAAAAGCTACTTTTACTTGACTTTCAATAGTGACATTGACCTACAAGCATAGATCATGTACGCGACACATTGTCTCATCGTGGGGAACATTTGTGTGCAGTATGAAGATCATCTAGAGAGGCACATAAATGTTATGGAGTGGAAACATTTTTCCTAGACCTTCAATAGTGACCTTGACCTTTGACCGACAGCCATGAATCATGTGCGCGACCTATAGGCTAATCTTTGAGAACGTTTCTGTGTTGTAATAAAAACATCCTTCAGATAAGTTATGGGGCAGATACAAATTGCTACCTGACCTTTAACCGAAAAGCATAGATCAAGTGTTGACACATTGTCGCATTATGGGGAGCGTTTGTGAGAAAAACTGAAATAATCCATCAATGCATATAAAAGTTATTGAGTGGAAACAAATTTTACTTGACCTTCAATAGTAACTTTAACCTTTGCCCTACAAGCATATGTCATGTACGTACATAATCTACATATCCCCCTCCCTTTGTTCACATACCAAGGTTTATTAACCTAGCTTGTATGCTTTTGAATAACTGTAGGATTCAGTTTTGCGGACGGACAGGAGGACGGCCGAAGTGCATTCCTATAGTTCCAGTAGGGGACTAATAATCCTCTGTAGAAAGCTGTAACTTGATTCATATAAAACAATAACTGCTCTAATTATAGAACTATGTATATATTTTTAATTCAACGCTATGCACTGTGATGTGTTCCTTGATTAAGAGTTGATTAGTTTCCCCCAGGGTCAACGAAATAAAATGATACTTTATTTGATTTTTTCTGATGGCTTTATAAAATAGGAATCATCTGTAATTTGCAAACCAGAGTTGCAGGAATAACAGATCCGTTTTCAAAATATGTATTACAATCGGTTTATACTGGGAAAGCCGGTCGAACTGCTGATGTGAAATGTACACTTAGGTTCCGCTTAAGCCGGAGCTAGGGGGCTTGAGAGGTGTTGCACATTTAATTACCTCTCATGAACAGACTCAATCAAACCATCAAACCGAGTCTGCTATTATTCTTCTTGGTTGCATTATTTGCTTCTAAAGGGTATTTTTACAAGTCAGGTTTTATTTTCTAGTAGAATGATATGCAGTGTAGACTTGAAGAAATATACAAATGTTTAAATATTAGTCGGGACTTCATTCATCATCAACAATAGGGCGCTGCAATAAAATCTTCCATCACAATTCTGACTGCGTATTGTTGAATGACAACGCAATAAATGCCGACATGAAATATGATGATGTAGTTAATCCCAGCCAATGTAGATATATACCTTTAGTTGATTAATTAAAAAAAAGCGGACTGCATTGTCTATCTAAATTTTGCAGCCTCGTTTCTATCCATGAAATAAATACTGAAGAATGGCATTTGACCTTGAGTGAAAACAACCAACTGCCAACCTGATAATTTTCTTGTATTATCCCAAAGCATGAAACAGTGCAGTGAAATACAGTATCAGTTACCTATATAAAACTGGCTCATACAGTTAACTTTTTAACACAGTTGCACCTTACAGTTCAATATATGTTTGGGATTTAATTATAGAAAAAATGTATAAAACTGGAAGCGTTCGTGACGTTTCGAAATTTGTCATCAACTAGAAATGCGTGAAATCTAGAGACAATACATTAATTTAAATGGCATATTCGTCAGTTTTAAAAAATGGTAATATTTGGCAAAGACAACATGACAAAAAAAACAAGTGTAAAGTTAAAAAAGTGGTTAGCGTATTACCGAATAATTGTTAATGTGCATTTCCCTAAAAAAGTATAGGGCAAAGTAAAAAATCAAAAATTAAATTTCTAAAAGAGCATTTCCCGAAGTCATCTGAGTGTTGCTTT
Organism: Mercenaria mercenaria; assembly: GCF_021730395.1. Taxonomy (NCBI): domain Eukaryota; kingdom Metazoa; phylum Mollusca; class Bivalvia; order Venerida; family Veneridae; genus Mercenaria; species Mercenaria mercenaria. Next base: position 39,262,010 of record NC_069377.1, on the reverse strand, counting down.
AATTGCAAGATGTTATGCTGGCAGTCATCTTTTGTACAATTATGTCAAACAAATAATTTAGATTATCTGCAGTTCAGGCAAACACTCTGTTTTGTATACACATGATATTCAGATATTTTCTATTCCTTCAAAGAATTCATTGAATCTTTGAACCTTGATACAATATCGCTTGCTGATGCTCTTATTTGCGAGTAACCGTTTTAAGACCTTGTAGTTCAAGACAACCCTTAAGTTAATTTCATTAACTAGCAATGGCACAATTCCATATGAACCGTTCAGTTGGATGAAACAGAATTGGTTTTGCAAAACTTGCCCCAGAATATTAAAAAACAGAAATGATTCGAGGTATTTCATGTAAGGGTTAAAGCAGACATATTTACTGATTTAACAAATTATAATTGTTATTGAAAAGTGTTATGTCATTGAAGTGGAAGTATCTTATCTGTGCACTTAGTGGTATATTTAGAATTATTTCATAATAGATTTACAGTTCTGTAATTGTTCAGTTCCGGATTTATGGTGAAAACTTTGTTGGGATCGTTTTTAATTTTAGCTTATCTTCAAGTTATAAAGTATAATATATATTTTAAGTCTACACATGAAACAAAACTGTATGAAAAACTTTACTAACGTGGCAAAAAAACACACTTTTTGTACATTTTCCCAATAACTGTTTCAAGTTGTAAAACGCGTTCTTAAAAGATTGCTACTTTCAAAACAAACACGCATAATCTGTTACGTCATATGATGCGTCGTCACTGTCCTAATCGTATTGTAACATCTAGCCCATGTAACAACTATCCACGGTCTCCCATACTCCAGTATGTATGCATATACGTTCCAAAAAACATATCTATCGTTTCGACATGTAGAAAGATATTAACTCTGCGTACAATCATTATTATGTTGTTATCTAATTATTATATATATGGGCCGCGCCATGAGAAAACCAACATAGTGGCTTTGCGAGCAGCATGGATCCAGACCAGCCTGCGCATCCGCGCAGTCTGGTCAGGATCCATGCTGTTCGCTTTCAAAGCATGTTGCAATTAGAGAAACCGTTAGCGAACAGCATGGATCCTGACCAGACTGCGCGGATGCGCAGGCTGTTCTGGATCCATGCTGCTCGCAAAGCCACTATGTTGGTTTTCCCATGGCGCGGCTCACATGTGCATCATTTCATTCAGTCCATTATTTAGTCGTACCTCAAATCCAATTTGTATTCACTGTCCTGAATTGTTTTGAATTTTCTCTTATAAAATATTTTAGCAAGTGTTCCTGTGAGTTTGGTTTTAACAGATTTATTATTTCGAAAGATTGTGGAAGGTCTCACAATGCTTATGTAAAAGATTGGATAAATAACAATAGTCTAATGTGCTTTTTTAAACATTTAAAACAAGTACCACGCACATTCAAAATGGTCTTTTATTTTGATAATCCAGCTACGCTTCATTTATAGAAATGTACAGTTATTAAAATTGTTCTAAATCAGTAAATCCTGCGTGATTTGTTTTTTAATGGATGTAAAGAGATCTGAAGGATTGGTAAAAGTAATGAAATTGGCAAAGGAAATAAATTAAACTCTGTAAGATTCTTTGAAAGCATTAGCGCAACGAAGAAGATATCAGCCTTCTATGTTTGAGAGAGTCTGTACATGCGAGGTAATGGGGTGCTATTCAAGTCCCCTTACACTGCCTTCTGTGGAACTCTGATATAAAGTTCGTACGACTTTTGGGCGTTACAAATCAAAGAACATAGCATTATAGGACGAAATCTCCCAACTGCTTGTGGCGGGATTCGAATCAGGGTCGATCGGGTGCTATTCTAATGCACTAACTACAGAGCCAAACAGTCGACTCCCTTACGCAGTTGTCAGATTGTCTTCAAACGTGCAGGCTATGCGTAATCGCCCGTAATACTTCCCCTCTTCGAAGAAGTCATCATTTATGATGAAGTTTAAGTCATACTGGCAAAGAAAGAGCCATCTTCGGTACGAGATAAAGTCCGTATCCCGGACAATCCCCCATCTTACTACTTTTAGCCGTAACGAATCAAAGCGCATAGTATTTTATGACGGAAGATCCCAACTGCCTTTGGCGGGATTCGAACCCGGGTCGCTCGGGTGCTAGTCGAATGCTCTAACCACTGAGTCAAAGTTTCGAGTCTCTGACGCAGTTGTCAAAGATTAGCTATGTATAAGCGTCACCATTCCCGACAGGAGATAAAGTCCGTATCCCGGACAAGTCCCAATCTTACGACGTGTGGGCGTACCAAATCGGAGAGCATAGCATTTCATTACCAAAAATCCCAACTGCCTGTGTAGGAATTTGGAGCCGGGTCGCTCAGGTGCAAATACAACGCTCTGACCACTGAGCCAAAGAGTCGACGCCGTTGTCAGAAATTTGCTCTAAACGTGCATGCTATGCATAAGCGATCGTAACAAAATAAAATGGGATGAAATCAATTTCTCTTTTGGTTGTTAATTAAAAAACAACAAAACACAAAAAATAAAACAAAAAACATACTTTTCTTTAATATTCTTCTGTGCGATTTTTTTTTAAACATAAACTGTATTCCCACGTTTACCTAAATCAATTAAATCGAAATCTAGATGTACACATGCTTGAAAATAGAAAACTATTAAAAGAACCTAAAGCTTGTTTTTTTTTCATTATGTATTTGATTTATTGATGGCTTTCTGACTTTTGAAAGAGTACTCGTTTGTAAACACCCATATGTTATAATCAAGACAAGAACATGCGGACGGACGAAAGGATGGACGGAACCAAGCAAACCGTTAGCCCGAAACAATATTGAACTGATAATGGAGACAACCAGAATTACTCGACATGGCATTAAGGGATCATAATAAGTATCTGTTAACGTCCATACCGAATGCATGTGTACACATAACTATACACAAGTAACAGAGGAAATAAACCGAAAAAGCACAGATAGGTTAAACAGATACAAACATAAGTGAAGAAGGGACACAGTAGGGTATATTATGACTACAAGACAGTTTTGAAAGCTTGCATACATCTGTATTCTCGATAGCCAAGACCCGACTTCAACGACTGCCTATTGCAAATACCGCTGGCCGTTTTCGACAGTCATACATCCAAACATGTTTAACTACTTTTTTTGTTTTCAGAAAAGAACGTAGAACCCTGATGTTTCATAGAGATGCTTTGGAAGGATACACCTGATAAACGAAAATATAAATTTTCGCAGATTGTTCATAAACAAAGATACATGCGTAGATTCTGTAATTTTGTAAGAAAGCGTTTTTCTGAAAATGTAACGACCGTTTTCAGACCTAAAGTTGTAAATGTAAACCATGTTCATTTCTTAACTAAATGATCAAGTTGAATTGCAAGGATTTGCTTTGTATCAATAGAAATAAATAAAAAAATCTCTATCTACCCATTTACAGCGGGATTATTTTTCCAGCGGGATTATTTTTACAGCGGGGTTATTTTTCCAGCGGGGTATTTTGTCCAGCTGGCGTCGAGTTAGACGGCTATCCAGCGTGAAACATGGAACACACTTTTACTCGGTAAATTGCATATTGTCTCTAGGTTCACTAAGATTATGGAAGTTAAGCTCTTAGGCTCTATATGTTGTTTCTTTATGTAACAAACACTTTGAAATGATATACGGATTAAGACCCTGTCATACCAAATATCTGTACTTTTCATCTTCATTAAAAGAAATCCTCTAGAGAAGGCCGCACCTCAAATCGAAATAAGGGTAAGTTCATTGACCGTCTGAAACGCCACTAAATAAAAAACAAACAAACAAATAAATCTGTCATGCTTGTATAAACAGAAAAGTATTGATTAAAACGAAAGTGCTTTGTTATGGTCAGTTTTCCATCGGATTTCATTTTCAAAGAATGTCTATCATTATTCAGGTCTATGTGAGTTTTCGGAACATTTTCTACATTAACTTAAATATCAAAATAATATAATGCTATAAACTATTTTGATCAATTCACACTCCTGTAATTCTGTCTTTAAGTAAATGCGTAGGTATTAAGGAAGTTACTGCTACTATTCGTTAACTAAAACAGCAATAAAACAACAAACTTCCTAACCTTTAGCCTGCTAAATTTCTTAAACGGTGCAGACCATGATCAGCCTGTCGCCGGATATAACATTAACTAGTGTTTATTTAAATGATGTGTAGGCTGATCTTGGTCTGCACTGGTCGCAAAGGTAGAAACACTTGCCGCCAGCAGGCTAAAGGTTATAACACTACGTTTGATTAGAGTAACTGAGTAGTTTAAGTGATTTAAAATTTATTTTCCAGTGGTTTATTAAGTATGGTTTGCGCTTTTAGTTATATTGACAACAAAACAATGCAATGCAATCGACGCTTTAGAAATATTGAAACGAAGGACAAAAGAAAAGGCAAAATAACACAACCACGTGTTTAAAAGTTGTGTAAATATCCAAGTTAATATTGTAGCCAAAGAACTGCTCGGAAAAAAAAGAACATCATTAATTTTGAACGTTCCTGGGGAAAATATTTAAGGCTATCATATCATTTTAAAAATAAGGTAAGGTATTGAATCAGATATTTTTTTCTACATACTACGCTAATGTCGCCGGATATAACATTAACTAGTGTTTATTTAACACTTTGGATCTGTTGATTTCAATTACAATATGACCACGATAAATCATTTCTAGAACAATAAATAATTTATAAGAATAATTAACCATTCCTGCCGATTTGCAATCATTTGATAGCAAACAAATGCATTGTTGGCGATTTTAGCAATAACAGGAAATAGTATTAGCAAAACATCATCGTGTTGTCATATTTGATGTCTATATCATTTGACACGATTACATTATATGCGGGGGAAGAAAACTGATATGTATGGGGTGTTCGAAAAGTAATGCAGCCGGGTGTTTGTTTTGTTAACTATGCTCATTTAGATAAAATAAAACTCATTTATTTTGACTAAATTATTTTTTTCCTTCTCGTGATTCAGTACTTTAGCTAAAAAGGAAGCATTTAACCCCTTTTGTGGATATATATAAAAGTATATAGACACTCAGAAAACAGGACAAGAGTAACTTAAAAATTCTTAAATATTTTGAGTTCTTGTGGGTTCTGAAGATAATGATTTTTACCGATTTTAACTTCATTATCTTATGCAATAATTTGTATTTCTATGTTGTCAGTATATATAACCATAATATTCACTACGTAGAAACTTCAGTTTTCAAAACATTTCAAAATCAAACTGAAGCAGTAGTTTTCTCTTCAAATTGTGAAATATGTTCTTGTGTTGTTTCATTTCGTTTTTTTTTTCATTCCAAAGTCTTTTCTACGAAAATTCCTTTTCAGATTTTCGTATCTCTTTATATACAGTATATCTAAGTAAACAGTGCCAACTTGAGTGGATTATTTATTCAAGAACATACAGACAATACCAAACATTAAGTCTTGATACGTTCTACAGAGACTTGGTCTCTTAGTTCCTTTTTATTTTTGTTATAAGATTATGATTTCAACTTTATATGTATAGCAATCCAAACAAAATGTCATGTCCATTGCTAGTGGATAGTCAAACTTCTGTAACAGAGGTGTCTAGTGTTTGATTTCGTTAAAATTTGTACTAAATCTAACTCAATTTAAAAATCATTTGTTACAACTGTGCTCCGAGCATTATATCTAACTTAAATAAAACATGAACAATTGTATACACTGGACATATTTTAACATCCCTCGTATTTGCGATTATTTTACAGGAAATACCGGAATCATGTTGATGAGGTGGAAATCAATAGAGATTTTGTCTGTCAAACATAATTTACTCTTGAAAAGGTGTCTTGTATAATGCAGAATAAAGGAACAAAGTGACCATAGTACGTGTTTTGTTTTCGGAAAAGGTTTAAAAAGTGGCTTCTTATTTCTTTTTGAAATTAATAGACCGGTCATACTACATGGCGCCATATCTTAGTATGTTGTAACGGCAACTTGATTTATTTCCGGAAATGCCAAATTGCTTTTAATTTTAGATTATTTAATTTTTGAAAAGGACCGTGGCAAAACATAGTCACAATACCGGTGTCCCTGTAGGTATTACGAACTACCTTTTTCTGTCGTCAGTAGTGTAGTCTTGTGACCTCAACATTTTTATTGTTAAAGCATTGTAGACTTATTCTAAGTTGAACTCTGTAATACTGTCAAAGAATGTATATGGCTACAAGACCTAGGTCCAGTTAAATATAGCGAAACATCGTTCCAGCTAAATCTGAATGATGGGCATTGAATTAAATAACATTGTCAGTTTCATTTGTTGACATATTAAGAGTGGCTCATTACCTGCCATTCATAAAATTTACGAAAATATTAGGGTTAAAAGATCTAGCACAAGGTCGCATAAGGGCAACATTTCACCAGTTTCCTCAAACTTATAGCCTATTGCCCAATCCATTATCAGCAGCATGTTTTGCGTTCTGTTGTTCCATAGGACCTTATCACAGGTTTTATTACATATAATGTTTACAGCCGTCGATTGTCCGTCAAGATTTTACCTACAAGAGATCTTATTTCTTAAGCAATCATTATTACAACTTAAATAGAATGTTAACGGCCACATAAGGTTTCTTAAAGATTATTGACTATATTGACCTATCTATATTAAACGTTCTCAATAATTATACTTCATCACTTCGGCCGGAAAAAAAGAACCAGAATAAGAATCCTAAACACTGACTCGTACATTGTAATAACATCTTAAATCGATCTTACGGAGAAGTTTAAAACCTTGCAGTATCTTCATCATGTGTTTCATTAGGCACAACTACTTTCAAATTAAACATTACAATGAAAATTGCGAGTCAAAAATTGTAAAATTGTTCTCCATATCGTAAACAGATATATCTAAGATGTGAATGATTCTGTATTCTGGTCCCGTAATTGAGCTATCAATCGAACCCATGTTTAGTACTGTTCATAAATAAATTCTTTTGTTATAACAGAAGAATTTATTTATGAACATATTTTTGCTTGACACAGTAAAGTATTCCTTCAGTTTACCAAATATAAGGTAAATAAGAATTGGAAACAATTGATATTGTGACTAATGAGTGTGTCGGACTGTTACCTCTCAGAGGCTATTCCCACACTTTGTTAACACATTAAGACATTATCTGTAGCCTCGTTTAAGCACAGATAAATCCTTAAGAGTCATGCTAACAAAGCATTGCAAAAAGTAGTCCTAATGAAGGTCGAATAATCCTTATTTTGGTGTTTAAGATAATGTTATTTAACATTTTATAAACACTATTTTTTCTTCTAATTTTTAAAATGAAGTGCTATTTCGCGCTTCAAAAAAAATATTATGTTTGTGTCAGCTCGAAATTATGCGGAAAATTGCATTATTTCAGAACATACGATTTCATTTTCTGTTCAAACCTGAACAACTATTTACAACCATTTTAATTCCAAATGGCAGCCTTGTGGATATTCTATATCAATACATGTATGTAGATAAATATCATACTATTTTGTACACTATATATTGCAACAGCGTAATCTTTTTTTCTATGTAGTGATGTGACACAGATAACTTGGCACGCTATCCACAGACATCTAATAAGCAACTTCTTTTCTTTTCAAAATGGTGACACGTAACAGACGTGAAGTTTTCTTTTTTACCGTTGGAGAATCTATCATATCCAAAGCTATTTTTTAAGCGATGACCTGGAATTTTGTTTAGAAACGTACGAATGGCAGCAATTTTTTGTTTAATTGTTCTGCTTTCAAAATATTAGCTGACTGTAGATTTGTTTTCTGTCAGTCGTGTATTGACATTTTAATGGTTGCAGTATATTCATTATGCCATGTTTTTTTTATATTTTTATCATTTCCTGGAGTTTTATTAATGGATTTGTCGGTAACAGCGGTTAGAATAATAGGCAACAATCAACAGGATCATGTTTTTTTTAAATATTCCAGTAAAACAACTTTTCCATTTAAATTTTACGTTTTTGAGTTCACGATTTAAAGGATGATCTGAAGCCTGATGAAAAGTATTTTGATGTAAATAAAAAAAGGTAATTGCCATGCAAGTCATCTAGTAGAAATAAGAAAAAAAGGGTGAAAAATTAACATACCGTGTGAGGAATAGTTACCTGATGCAGGACGAATGTGTGTTTTTGATTTGTCATTTACCAAACAGAGGGAATTTCTTTCAATAATTCTTTCATTAATGTGACCCCTGGTGTTGCTGTCACAGCAGACCTAAAATTAGTGATGACTATTAAAAGTTTCCTGAGAATATATGGTTTTGATAGCTGTTTTATTTTTGTAAGATGGTAAAGATCTTCAAGATAACGTTTCAGGGTCTTAGGGGCGTGAGAGATGTTGCACATTTCATTAACTCTCATGAACAGACTCAGTCAAATCGAGTCTGCTATTATATCGCTTGGTTTCATTCTATGCTTCCAAAGGATGTTTTCACAGATTTTATTCATTAAGGAGGTAGATATTAATCGAACAAAACGTAATTGGTCAATGAAAAGTAATGTTTAATGTTACAAACTAAATATTACTATCTAAAAGCATCATTAATGATAACAGAAGTCCCCTTATGTTATACATGCAGTTTACACTTGGATAAATCATACTTCTGAAGATCTTCACTTTTTATCTGGGAAAGTCATAATTCTGATAATCTGCAGTTTGTGTTTGCGAAAGTCATGTTAGGGAAAGTCATAATTCTGATAATCTGCGGTTTGTGTTTGCAACAGCCACGTTAGGGAAAGTCATAATTCCGATACTCTGCGGTTTGTGTTTGCGAAGTCATGTTAGGGAAAGTCATAATCTGATATTTGCGAAAGTCATGTTAGGGAAAGTCATAATTCTGATCATGTATATGTTTATTATTAAGGTGTCGTTCTATGTGTTTATTGTATAGTTGTAACAAAATCTTATTATGGTCTGGTGGCCATTAGCAAATAAATACATTTTTATTGTCATTATCGTTTATATTTTGAAAATCATGAGTCTAAATATTTGCTTTTTTAGAAAAGTGATGAGTGTGAATATCTCTCATTAATATTTTGGAAAGTCATAAGTCAGCTAAAATTGGTTATGAAGTCAGTGCATTTCTTGTCTGTTTAAGATACTCAATTTAGTGCATAAAAGACAGATTCTTCGAATGCTCTTCTCAGTTGTCTTAGTCAGATTTGCTCATGAAGTTATTCTCAGTCATTATTTCAACAGCTAAAATGATTTTATTGCAAATTAATGTAGTACATTCTGCAAAGAAATCACTGGTATGTTTTGGGGTACATCTACCGAAATGTCTAATTCAGTTTACATCAAAAGGAGTGATTTGTATAGTGCTTCTGCTAACTGACCCAGTAAAATAATAGTAAAGCAACGTCCAATATAACAATTAATGATTTCTATCATTACAACTGAGCATTCAATGTAACACAGCACTTATGTGATTTTGAACTATATTACAGTTTAAATACAATCAGTGGTTTCTTACACAAAATGACCCAATGTGTCTTATACAATTTTAAAGATTTTAGCCTGCAAGTAATCATTTTGCAGTTTCCAACAAGGAACAAAAGATATAATAGGCACATTTGATGATTGTGTCATTTGCGGACTGAAACTGGACGATTTAAAGTTTGGTAAAGTGGCGTTACTAAAAGTGTGCCTTGGTTAACTAAAGTGGCAGATGTACACTATTTTGAATGCTAATAATGAATATTGGTAATGCTTACTCTCTGCTTCATACATTGATACAAGAGTATAAAGTTTAACCGTTCAAAACGTTATCTTTCAATAAATGCAATCTTACCAAATAAACATTTTCGTATTCTTAAAAACACATTTAACCAAGTAAACGCAATTTGCAAGGTAAGGCTAATCCAGTATATATTTTTATTCATTTATATTCATTTATAACGTCTTATTAAAACAAAACAATATTATTCTACAAATAACAAAAGGGGTTTCTATTTAGTGGTTTAAAGCTAATGTTATGAGGAAATTCATCTCTTTGAGTTGTAAAAAAGCAAGGATAAATATCAAACAGGGAATGCTTCGTTCAAAAACCGCAGCCTCCCCAAACCGAAAATTACAACACACATACTCGCATACAAATCAGACACACGAGGACAAATAATTAAACGAACGAATACAGGAACACAGTGGGGCACCGTCTTAAAACGTGGCAAAAACATCACTGTGAAGCTTAAACCGGTTTATGGTGCACACCCAACCTTACGTTTACCCCAATGTTCCAAAGTCACGGGACAGTGTAAATAAATGTAATCCCCGCCAGGGGAATCGCTTACACACGCAATGGAAAACAAAAGGCACGGCATGTAAAACAAAAGTGCTCCTGTATAATTATACAAAAAGCAAACCTAAAGAACTAAAAACGCGTGTACTCAATGTTTTTGCAGAAGACAGAGCATCAAGAGAAACATCCTGAAGGGGCCGGCAAAACAGGCAAGAAGACTGAAATCAAAACAGTTCAGTCCTGGTGGAATTTAAAAACTGCTTATCACAGAGACCTCTCCCTCTTCCGTCAGACACAATCAAAGAGGGAAGCGTAGCGTCCAATTGTGAACGCTAAACATGCGGTGTGTCTCAGACGGTAGGTCGTAACCTCTTTTAATAAAACCTCTTTTATTTGAATACATTTTCATACATGTTTGACAGAAACAGAATTTAGAATTATTTCGAAATTTATTCAAATCAATCTACAACTAGACTACTTTAATGTAAAGACTTGTAGAATTCAAAACATATGTATTTGTGAGACTAAAGATAAAATAAGAAACAGTTTTATTGAAGCTAAATACACCGTTTATTGCTTTACCGAATCCATTCTGACGTACGGTATCTCTTTCTGCTGGTCTCTGTTTCGGATCTGTTTGGACGTAATTCTATCTGCTGATCTTTGCGTATGTATTGCATACACAGTTTTGTCCTTTCTTTCAACTGTTGAACGGTTCCTTAATTAAATCACTTCATCTTGATTTTCCTAATTGTAAGTGATATTTGACATATTTGTGGGAAACATAACAATACTTCATCGATGCCTTTTAAAGACCACAATGCATTTCGCTGTCATGTATAATGAAGCTGTTAATTTATTTAAAATGTTTACTCTGGTTTAGCCTCATTATATGCCCACTAATGAACGTTTTTTTTCCTCAGTAACAAAAATAAAGCATTTAGTTCCAAACCACGCATTTTCCGTAATAATTTAAAATGTACCTTATGACTTTTGTTTAAGTCGAGGTGTATAGTTTGATTAGTATTTTGCATGCTCAATCATCAGTCCCAAAAGGAAATGTGTTATGCTAAAATGAAATTGTGTTGTCAAAATAGGCCACAAGAATGTTAAAACTGCAGTTTTAGGGCAAACTGATTCCGATGCAAACTGTCTAATATACGACAATCTGATAACTTTCAAGTATACTTCTGATGTTTTTGAAAATCACCTTGAATACATTTTTTGTATGATGATGTTTTTCTTCGTCTTTTTTTATTCAGTGTATCAATAAACAAGTTTTCCGTTGTCAGTGACTGCCTGAACTCAATACGTCATTTTTGCTAAGTATCCAGCCAAGTGAGCAACATATTCTGGATGCTTTAGGCGGGAAATTGTTACAATACATGTTTTATAATCGCAACCTTCTTGTATGTTTATTTCGTATTACAATGCAAATTATATACGCTGACAGTTGGCAGAGGCAGAAGGACGGTCGTGAAGGCGGGGTTCTGTTTCTTGTTAATGGTGCTCTTCGAACCCCTCTCTTACATGTACCTACGCCATGTTGTTACGTTATAAGGTGTAAATAATACCATCGTCAGATGAATTCCTTACACATGTAATGGAAACAAAAAAGTAAAACACATATATTCACATATTCTGGGATTGTTCCTTAATGCAATGATCGAAAGGCTTACAGCCCAAACTGATTGATTTATAGTTTTGATTTTTGTGTGTGTGCGTGTGTGTGTGTGTGTGTGCGTGCGTGTGTGTGTGTGTGTGGTGGTTGGGATGTGAAGTCATACCGATACAAGCAAAAGTCACGTGGTGACTTTCAGCTTTTTTGTGATTAAGAAGACCAAACGTGCACTTTTTCCATGTACAAAAGGGTACAAGGTAAAATCACCGACATTACCTAAGCTGGGTGGTTTCTTCACATGAACGAATTTTGTACCCAAGCTGCGATTTGAACCCACATTATTTTTAAGTATCTGCACTAACCCAACTTGAAGTAATAAAAAAATAAATGCTTTAAACAAACTGATACCTTTTCAACAAGAATGCAAAGTTATGAAATATACGGAAGCATGGAGGGGACATCGGATTTTTTAAATTTAATTTATCTCGTGGCCACGAAATATAACTAAGAAAGAAACGTAAAACAAAAAATGTTATCTCGTGGCCACGAGATATAACTAAGAAAACTACAACAATTTCTTAATTCGTGGTCATGAAATATAACTAAGATAAAACTAAATAATTGCGACAAGGACGTTTGGCTTGCCGTCCCTAACTATATCATAGCTATCTACTGACAACCGGTAATTATTTCACTTAGTCTGGCAACAGTATGCATTCTGTGGTAGAAAAGCAAATGCCGACGGACCGCCAGTTAGCAAAACAAGCATTTTGTGACATAGAAATGAACTGACTTAATGGCTCTTAATTTATCACTTTTAGAAAAGAAGTGTGAAAGAGTAGCGTAAACAATGTTACATGCACGAAACCTGTTTGTGTGCTTAGGGTGACGAATCTGGAAACTTTTGCACCACAAAATGTACATATGTACTTTAAATCTACTTTACACAAAGACAGATTTGAATTTAACTTAATATATTTGAATACTTGATATAATAACTTTGAAGGCAATAGTTATTATGTATTTTGATACAATGATATATTGCAGACTCAGTTTCAAACATACCCTTCAGGTATAGTTGTAGTTTAACAGCCAATCTCAATAAAATAACCCATTGGCAAATAGAATAGAACAAATGAGTAAAAATAAAAGTGCTCACTCAATGTCATATATAACATTTTTTGTTAGTAACGGATTTTCTGGGCGAGGAATGGACAATGTGCCATTAGTTAAAATTCGAATTACAGTTCAGTGGCCGTGAAAAGAACATGAGTGTAAATGTGATTTTCCACTGCTGCATATTTTATATTTCAGTTACAATGGGGATACCGTTTGGACCGGAAGATATACCCCTGACGATTTTTTCGTGACATTTTCCGTCGATTCGGTGAGTAAATCTTGATTTTTCTTTGTTATGTAAGGCGTTTGAAAAAAATTCTTGCTGGCCAAAGTACCCGGTCTTGCCTCTAGTTGTAGGTCTTAGTCCATTTTTCTGCCGAACACCTACAGTTAAGGAGGAGAATCGCTTCAAATGCGGTTTTGGTTCCTGCACCCCTGACGCAATTTCTATAATGTTTCACTTTTCTGCCGATTTGCCTTGTTTACTGATAATTGGTCGTGTCCACTTGATTATATATTTATTTATATGTATGTATTTTGACAAATAATTGGGATGCTGTCAGATTTTGGGGCAAAACGGAAGGAGGTACCGCGAAGATACCCCCTGACGATTGCTGTCTGGGACGGATACCCCGCACCATTTATTATGTTATATGATAAATTCAATGCTCGTCTACCTTATTTGCTTAATTAATACACGTGAATGATGAAGATAATACGGGTAATATTAATAATAGTCTGAATATGTACTATTGTAAGAACGTAATCCCACGTTTCAGTAGAGTTTGTAATGTATACTATCGATTTTCTGACCAGCGTCTCATTGCAAGAATAACAATTATGTACCCATACTACGTGACTTTCCAGATTTTATTTGACGTCCTTGTTTTTGCTAATTGACAACAACTTCGTCTATTCAAAACTTTAAAGCAATGTAAGTTCTTTAGTCTAATTTACTCAAATATAGCGCAGGCTAATGCAAAAAGTGTCTACTACACACTGAAGTAAAAGGTTTTATGAATAGACGAGCAGTTTTAGTCTGAAAACGGGAAAACTGTTCTCTTTTGAAAAATTTATCATGCTAAGACGGCAAGAAATTGTTCCTTTTGACCAAAGAAGTATAAAATACATTTTTATAGCTCTTTGTTTTGACAGAAAAACGGATCAATGTGGACACTATGGGTGTTCTGCGTCTTTGAGATCCACGGGGACTTGTTTAAGGATCTTTAGGAGACATTAGATGGAAATCATTCGGCAGAATTAATAGAAAAATGCGGAAAATGCTGAATAGGCCTATGCTATGACGGCAATAAAATCTGTAAAAAGCCCGCTAATACGGCAAGCCATTTTTTACTTTGTCGTCTGATGAGTCGCACTTCTCAGCAAACAGTCATTCGATGTTCTCCAAAAGCAGATCATTCTACTTCTAACCATAACTACATCAATTTTCAAAGGCTACAGATTATATTTTACTTTTAGAAATTCATGTCCAACAGTTTTCTTGCGAGTTATATTCTGACTTTGCCCTTCGGAAAATATAAAATTCACAGACGAGCACATCAAAATTAAACCTAACCAGGTCACTATCACAGTCGAAATGTATCAATTCCTTAAAGAAGTGGATCATTCGAAAGCATTCAGATGAAAAATACAACACTGCTCACGCCTTATAACACCTGCTTCTACAGTATTCAATTTTAAAAACTAGGTGTCAAAATCGATGATCACGTAGGACCAGAAAGTATAAAACTTTAATGTAGTCAAACGATATCAATACCTGCTGTTAAAAAGAAAATATTTATTCTGAAAGAAGGGAATTCTTGAAAAGCACTGCACGCAAACGGATTATCTTAAGTCGAAACAGCTAAGGTAAGCTAGGGTAAATGTGCACCTTCCCGAATACATCCCAAATTGTAGAACCACCTACTGAAGAAGTAATGCATTGTATGTATGTATGATATATTTCAGTACGATGGCTTTAGCAGAGGAAGAACATACTTCTGCATATGTGTTCTGAATGAACGGGAGCATATCATCATAGCAGGAACGCATATCATCATCATGAACTTCCATGTAGTAACACACAGCGGGGCACTACTGTTCAAGTGTTGTTGCAAATACTATTCAACGACTCCTACATAAGTATACAGTAGGTACAGCGTTATGTAGTTATTTGCTCATTTAAAATTCTTGATAATTTTTCCCCATAAAAATTTCGCCATCTGTTTGCATCTAATTTTATGTTTCAAGCCGATAAAAAGTCATTATCGGGTTCCGAATGATAAGAACAAGAAGCTCTAATATTGTACTCTTAGAATGTCACTATCTAAATTACATCTTTATAAGGCAATGGCGCCTTTGTGCTTTTTGCAACATGAAAAATCTGCGTTTTATTATTTGTTTCATACAAGCGCGATCTCAACCCCTCCCTTCAAAACACATATATTTCAATGTTGATTTATTTAATTACAGGTGCACCTTCTTTCGGAAAAGAGTTTAGTACAAGAGACTTGTAGCATGAGGCGAGAAGACAAACGTTGAAAGCAATTATCATGTGATATTTTTGGCCACAAGACTCCGAGAATGACTGATTTACTGAGGGAAATAAGCGCGTCACTCTGGGAGGAGGAAATTCTATGCAAATAGTTTGGCGTAAAATAGGGTGTTCAGTTGAAAAAAAGAGGCGTTGATACATTAAAACAGCTTGCCATATATAATTTTTATTGTATGTGTGCTTTGAATACAGTAAAAGTGTCATGGACATATTATTAATATTCAGTAACTGGAGCAACAATATATTCATTTTGGAATGCACAGTTGTTGTATACTTTATACAATATGAAAATACGGAGCCTCCTAGAATTGGTTTGTTCTGTGCATTTTGAGAATTCCTGTAATGTCCGTAAATTTTGTAATTTTACTGAACAAATCTCGAATTGCGCAATGGATGTTTAAATTGCACCTAAATAGATTATGACAAAAGTCGTGAATACAGAACTGATTATATAACAGAATGCAGAATACATTAAGTATAACATTGAAGTTATCACATGACCACACAATTATATATTTGAAGTAATAGGGCTATTGTAGAAATGATATATGAATTTTTAGAATTCCATATATATGCCAACTATTATTTGGACTCTTAAAATACGCATGGCAGTTTCATCTAGTCTTCCTGCCTCGACGTTTGAAACATCCAAATGAATGACTTGTTTGTGCGTTGATTTGATTGGCACAAATCATGAGGAACGCATGCCTTTATCAGTTTAGTTTGTAATTGATAAATTTAATAAAAAAGAATAAAAAGAACAGTTATGGAGTTTCGATGCAAATACAAATTTTACAGGTGTCCAGAAAGTTCGTTCATAATTTTCGAGAGCCAGAAAATTATGGTGGTCTTTCAAAAATGTCTCCTCTTTAAAAGTAGAAAACGTAAAATATAAACCCTTGAAGATTTTGGCTAATAAAACTTCTGTCAAGCCAGCTAAAAGGACTTCTTGAAATAATTATTATATCAGTACTCTAAAGACGTTTCAACGGCCTATATACCCGATATCATTTTTCAGCAAATATTTTGTGCTGCTTTATATAAAATGACAAAAATTGTTATTTAAGAAATAATTTATAGCAAAAGAGTGTTTTAACACTATTTATGCACGATGGGTGGTTATGCGTCGGGCGTAATAATTTTACGAGGGCGCAGCCCGAGTGAAATTATCTGAACGACGTATCACCACCCGAGTGTATAAATATTGTTAAAACACGTTTGTGCTATAAATTATTTCGATTCTAATATGCTCTTAATCTAAAACAGTAGATCTAGATAAAATATAGAAGCGCTCTTTCTTGCTCGCAACAAAAACTTTGTCGTCACCACAAGTTAATGTGACGTCATTTTAGCGTAGGAGTGTTTTAACAGAGAAAAGTAAATTTACAGTTTTTTACAAATTTTAAAAGTAGATTTATTAAACGTTTTTGGCATTACCTTTCTGATCTATGATACAGTCAAATATTTGCACAACTGAATATTTTGTACAACAATGTGTAAAGGCATTAAAGGCGTGAAATATATAAAAGCCACGAAGCACGATGATACAAGAAAATTGTAGCATGAGATACATGAAAAATGCAATTTTGACAGAATCTCTGAACAACCTTTGAGGAGTTTCAGCATTGCCAATTTAAATGACCACCGTAATTCAATCGAGTTCCATTATGTCACTGCCAACCCTGTTTGTCGGCAATATTTTGCTTTTGTTTCTCCCGCCGTGTACTCATCTGAAATTCAACGCATCGCATGCTATAGCGTTTCTGTCAGATTACATCTTGCCTTGGGTCGTCAAGTTCATGATCCCTGAAAACATATTGACATGCTGTTACATGTTACATGACGATTACGTGTAGATCTGTTAGGCTCGTCTTTGAAAAAAACATAACGCTCGGCATAGCCTCGCCCTGTATATTTTCTTCTAGTCCTAAATATATTCACTATTTATCATCAGAGTACTATTCCGCCCACAATAATAGCATTTATCATATGGATGAAATTAATGTAAATTGGTATTGCACACAAGTGGCGGTATGTATCGCTGACAATATACATAATTGTGCATTAAAACAATATGCTTTTAACGATGATGCTAATGTCATCAAAATAAATAGATAAAAAATATATGCATACCTTTAATTGCATGAGGCGTTATCCTAAAAATGAGAATATTCAGTGTTATGAACGTCCCTTTTTGGTGTCTGTGAGGAAGTGCATGGCCCAGTCATATTATAAACCTACTTTCTTAATTAAAGTTGTGTTCTGAAACGACATGAAAAGATGTACATGTGTATGTTTTATATATATCTAACAAGGTTATATCACAAATAACTAATAACGTTTAACTCCTGCTAACTGGCAATGCATTATCCGCTACTGTCCCTATCAAACGAGTTTTTTAAATTTAGTCCTTTGATAAAGTTTTGTGGTTTTGAAGTAACACACCGTAAAATTTTAATGAGATTAAAGATTATTGTATCGTGACGTCTATATCATTTAATACATGTATTATTTAGAGGTGATATGGTCTAGGGTGAAAGCATAGTTATATGGACCCAGTGGTTATGATTTCGATCCCCAAGAAGCGAACTTCATACCACTGTCTCTCTTTTCCTAAATTGGCTCCAGAACTGGTAAGAAATTCAGAAAGTAGCTGTCGAGCGTGATTAAGTTCCTAGAACTTGTTTCACATTCGATGATAATTTGACGTAGTTTTGTAAGAAGTAGAGGGATCTTTTCTTGGTGGACATCCGATGACTGTTTCTGAGAATTGCGACTCAGCAGACTGTTACTTTGTCTTCAAAAGTACAGACATTAAATCAATGTGAATCGGTTATACGCACGACATCCTACATGCCCAATGTTAAGTGTTTCCTGTCAAAAGGGACTTTTTGTTCAGATATCGGCTTTCCCGTTTTCAGACTAAAACTGTTCATCTATTTATAAAACCATTTATTTGTACGTGAAGTATTCAATTTTTGCAATTGCCTGTGCTACATTTGGCAAAATTTGACTAAAGAGTATAGAACTTAGATTGCTTTAAAGCTTTGAATAGACGAAGTTGTTGTCAATTAGCAAAAACAAGGACGTCAAATAAAATCTGGAAAGTCACGTAGTATGGGTACATAATTATTATTTTTGCAATGAGACGCTGGTCAGAAAATCGATAGTATACATTACAAACTCTATTGAAACGAGGGATTACGTTTTTAGAATAGTACATATTCAGACTATTATTTATATAACCCGTAGTATCTTCATCATTCACGTGTATTAATTAAGCAAATAAGGTATACGAGCATTGAATTTATCATATATCATACAATAAATCGTGCGGGGTATCCGTCCCAGACAGCAATCGCCAGGGGTATCTTCGCGGTACCTCCATCCGTTTTGCCCCAAAATATGACACCATCCCAATTATTTGTCAAAATACATACATATAAATAAATATATAATCAAGCGGGCACGACAAATTATCAGTAAACAAGGCAAATCGGCAGAAAAGTGAAACATTATAGAAATTGTGTCAGGGGTGCAGGAACCAAAACCGCATTTGAAGCGGATCTCCTCAACTGTAGGTGTTCGGCAGAAAAATGGACTAAGGCAAGACCGGGTACTTTGGCCAGAAAGAATGTTTTTCAAACGCCTCACATAACAAAGAAAAATCAAGATTTACTCACCCAATCGACGGAAAATGTCACGAAAAAATCGTCAGGGGTATCACTTCCGGTCCAAACGGTATCCCCATTGAGTTAGTACAGTATGAAAATTGCTAATGAAGCTCGAAAATTTTGGTAAAAACACATTTTTTTGAGTTTTGCGCTTTGAGGAAGGATGGTACAAAACTACAGTAAAAACCAAATATGACATTATCATTGTTTTTATTGAACTACAGATTTCCAAATTCTTCTCTTAAAATGCAAATTTAACTTAAAATGCATAATGCAAAGACGTTAAACATAAATATTTATGTTAAGGTGAATATGATTTTGTTTCAAAACCACAAACTTCACTATCATAACTATTAAACATTACTGTCAAGCATATCTATTTATCATAGACATTATTTTCATTACAGAGGAACACTACCCGGTTTGTCTTGAACACCCAGGTGTAACGTTAATATCAAGCAAAATATTTTATTTAAATGCTTTGAAAACTATTGCATTAAGTACAATTCATCTTCTATAAAGTTTAAAAGTCATCTATTTTCGACCAGCAGACATTTTAAAATGTATTAGTTAGATTACTTATCTGCATATGGATGTCTGTTCATGTCCATTTTGAAAATATTGTTTTTATAGTCATTGAAAAACATACCTTAAGGAACCAATAACAAAATTTAAGAATATCTACTAAACATTTTGCATCAGCCATACAGACAGTATAAAAAGAAATGCTGAATTTCAGCTTAACAGATCTGTAACGTAAATATCAAATATTCAAAAAACAATTAAAAAACAGCTCCCTCAACCTATACCAAACCATATTTTTCGTCACGTATGACTAGATTTGTACATGAATATTTTACAAGTATCTGTAAACATGTATGTCTTCAATAAACACATCATACTCGATCCTGTGGTAACGTAAATATCACCGTTGCTTCAGAACTAAAACTTGAGAATACATTACTTATTTTTGTATTATATGGTTTTCAATAGTAGTCCAGTTATGTAACGGCATACAGTTAACCTTTACAGTGTTCCCGGATTCTGTATCAATATAAACCATATTTTCAACAGAATAAATTGTCTGTAATATGTGTTTTGGATACAAGGAATTTAATTAGGATCTTGATAGTTGAACAAGTGAAAATACATTCAAAAATATCCTGCAGTTACAGAAAAAGTAAATCAACGGCAGGTAAACATTAAAGGCAGGTAAACATTAAACAGGTTGGCTTTGATCCTCTCTCCCCATCCTCACATTCTCTTCACCCCGACCCTGCCTCTCCCCTCTCCCATGTGAAAAATATTGAAAACAAAACAATCAGCTACCATAAAAGTGATCTTAGCCTTTTAATGAACTGAAATGAAAATTAAAGTTGTTTTTTTATAATTTTATCATACAGATAGTCTGATATGGCATTTAACTAATCTGATCTCTGTGATAAACATTATTTCATTTATCTTCATCAACTTTTCACTAAGGTATATTGCTTTAAACAGAAATCACACCGTCCAGACTTGCAGAATATTTGGCAAAAAATATCGTTGCTCGTGGCATGCATTATTTCAAAATTATAGTCTTTAAAACTTGTTTTCATACTTGAGTATCGTAATTCATGCATTTCTAAACTTAATAATATTTATGAAATGAATAGAAATCAATTATGGATTTGAGAAAGAAATGCGCACAATTAATTTCGATTTTATATATATATATATAAAAAAAAACATTTTTGACTTTACGAAAACATTACATGTCTATGAAATACGTCAGATATCTATTTTTATCTTCAGATCTGTGTAATAACTCCTTGTAAACTAATAGCGATATTTACGTTACCAATAGTAACGTAAATATCTTACAACATAAACATCAGTCAATGGAATTAGCTTATCCACTTTGTAAAACAGAAACCATTTTATTATTACTGCTTCATTTACAACAGTATGAAATAAAAATATCAAAATCAGTACTTCCCTCTGTCTATATTCGCCTTCCCTTTAATGCCACTGAAAAATTCACTTGACCGAGCTTTCTTAACTTTTTCCCGCCACAAACTTTTTTTTTGAAAATGGCTGCCCGGTATTGCAGTATGCCTTACTATACAAATGATGTATATAGCTATATGAGGGACAACTCTGTACGCCTGTTAAGCTCCAATATCTACTTTTTAAATAAATCATGTATCGTAAATATCGGTAACATAAATATTTTTTCAACATGTTTACTTACTTAAAAATTCTTCATTGATGAAACAGTGAGTTTAATCTATGATATATAATGCATGAATCCATCAAGCTTTTAGCTGATATAAAGTTCATACATAGTCTAGTGGTGGTAGGCTAACTATACTAAGTAACGTAAATATTGCAGGAAAATGTCTCTTGCAGAAAGGAAGAAAAAGGTACAAGATTTACTTAAAAGATAATAGAGTTTCACTAAAAATTTAAATTACATTACAAATTGGTGTCTGTAATCTTTTGTATAAAGTTGAGAGAATTTGTTTTTTATCGTTTAATATAGTCAAAATTTATTGTGTACCTTTATGATTCATTCTAAATATTGGCAGATTGAAATTATGAGACACCGTTTTGATTCGCTATTATGGAAATATGTTATTTCTCTGATTGTTGGAAATACCGATCTCATAATCTCTGGTATTTTCTAGTTAAAGATATATTAAATCAGAAAGCAATTACCTATCTACCTGTCTGTAACGTCAAGTTCTAATACATATCTTGGCTTTGAGACATCACGTAAATATCGTTTTTAAGCATAAATGAAAAATTTAATCAATTTTGTTTATTCACAATAGAAAACATAGGAACTTTAACTATGATAACATGTAACAGTACTATTAAATTTATAGAAAACAATGATTTTGATACACATATTATCGTTTCAGTGAATAGCTATGATAATGAGACAGAGTTTACTCTGAATTGGGGCATTTTATTGAGATTGGCTGTAAAATGACTGACTGATTGTGACTGTTTGATTGACATTGACCAACTGACCTACTTTTACTATCTTACTAATTGAATGACTGGCTGCTGACTACTGACACATGTAAGGTTCACATGACTAAATTATCTTAAAGAGATTGATTTACAAAAGCACATATCTTTGGAAACATATCGAAACTTTATAGCAGTATATTAGTATTTTTCTCATTTAGCTACAAACCATTTTGTCCTGTTACAATTTGGTAGTCATGTGTGTTTGTATATATGTGCACAGAAATATTTTTAACATTAAGTAAATATAACGTTTGGTTGTTTGGTATTGATGTTAACAATCAAATATAAAACTCTTATATTTTTTTTTTTGTTTTCATGTATCATTCTATCCTGTCACAGAAATTATGATAACAGCATGGGCGTAACAGGATAGGACAAAAACAGTATTTTGCCCACAAAATACTAGCTGGTCTCTTTAAAATGTTACATTTTCAGGTATTCTGAATCTCCCTTTAGATAGGCATTGAAAAAAGTGTTATAATGTTATACAAAATATCGTCAGCCCACAGTGAGTAATAGGATAAAAAATTAAGATGTACACAAAGTCTGTTTTTATTTAGTCTTTAAGTTTTTTAAAAAATAACATGGTGAAATATAAATATATGACAATGAATGTTATAATGAAAACAATACTTTAGTGAATTTATCACCTAATAGTTCCTTTATCAGACCATATTTCGATCGTTGGAGAAACATGAATCATATTTTTTTTTTAAATCACTTGACTGCAGTAACTACAATTGCAGTTTCTTTATTAGGACAGACCATTTTCAGTACCCAGTACCCATTGAGAATTTTATATTCCAACCTATTTCTATGGTAAATTTATCATTAAAATCCTGCAGAGATATGTACCTTGGAACATAACGCTTTATCCAGTATTTTTACATTGAATTTCGTATCGAATACTGGTGTTGGCAGAAGAATTTGCACCTTTTTAATGGTTGACGTGTTTTCGCCTAACAGTATAACGATAGTATTTAATACTACATATCTTGAAGACTGTCTAATTTTCTATTCAAAACGAAAAATTGTATAAATGTGACAAAGGGGTCCCGGCCTCTATTACTTTATGATCCTATGTAGAGAATGAAATGCAACATACATGTATAATTTATACTGTTGTGTCACTGACATAATTCGTGTTTTTTTCTACATTCTACACAGATTGAAAATATTACACTGAAAAGAGCAAGTATGTCCTTCCTTCCCCTGATGCTTTCGTTTTATCTTTTCTTAAGTTGCTCGGTGTGAAGTTACTACTAATTGAGTGCTGCTATACAGTTGTCAAATAATCATCAATGTTTTCAAATCATTACAAAGTCTTTATTATTATAATATCGTTTTAGAAAAACAAAGTGAATAATAAATGATGAAGGAGGTATAATTATGTAAAGAAAGAAAATGAAAACAACTCTTGTAAATATGTTCTATTTTCAGCTGGTCTCAAGCAGACGATCTAACACCTAAGTGGCCATAATTGGATCATTACAAGGAGACACATGCTACTTTTCGAAGTTCCAGACACATTTTCGTCAGGTTGTTTTATTGTTGTCCAACGAGACGGCTAATTAAACTGTATTACAAGCTAACCATGCCACGAACAGACACAATTCACACTTGTAAATGTCTTTCAGTGTTACTGCTGTTACAGTAGATGACTGATAAAACGACTGTTGTGGAGAGCGTGTATTAAATGGATCGTACCATTTAAATGTATTGACAAACATCTCCCAACAAGCAAGAAACGTTGTGTACATTCTATCAAGCAATTATAAGAGACAAAATTACATTATTAACTTACGTTTTTCTGATAATGCTTCCAACATATTTGCCCCGCACCAAAAATCGTCAGCTATTGTCGGCAACATTTTAACCTGCAGACTGTCATACTGTTTGGCTACGTAGCTGCTTCGATTACTTCTTTTTTTATTTTCAAGTTAACCCATTTTTTTTCTTGTAGCTTCATATACACTACTATACATGTATGCATAAGGTATGTCTTGACATTTTCAAAATATTCATATTCATTACAGTGCTATTCATAGTTTAGTAAAGGACCCTCAATTTCGCAGTTTACGCCACATGTTATATTATTGTTTTTCAAGCAGACTACTAACAGATTGTCGATCATCAAAAGCGTAAGCAAAACTTGTAAAACTTGAAAGTGAAAGAACAGCTGTAATACAATAATACAAAGTAACGTTCAATTACAACATTGAAGAGATAATTGTTGCTATTTGCAACATAATTATTTCCGGGACTTTGGAATCTAAAAACGTTTTCGTTAGATGATTTTTCATTAAACGAACTTTAAGTGCACAAATTAAATCAACAAAAGTAAGTTGACATTATATGGGCCAGGGTATGACTCTTTTTTAGGGCGTTTTCAAATGTAAACAGAAAAGTAAGATTTACATAAGATTATATACAAACTTTACTGTACAAACAAAAATTCCTTGGCGTGATAAGTTTCTTCTGTGATTTCGACTGCCAGGCAACTTTTATAATAGTATTTTTCTAAACTCTGTGATTCTTTTTTTTTCAACTGTTTTGATGATAAATAGTGTAGATTACATTTGATTCAACTTTTTTCACAAAATAGAATGTCATTTTGACAGAAAATAAACGCACATATTTACCTTGACGACACTTTGCCTTTAAGTGATTTATCATAGGTTTATAGGGGACTTTTAAATCCTGCAATTTTTTAAAGTAAAAGGGGTTAATCTTATCTGACACTTTTTTCTGGATTGATGGTCAAAGTTGAGTGTAATAATCATGGTTACACCCTGGTCTCTGACATGATTGACGCATTTTACGTCACACCCATCAAAGTTTACGCTTGTGGTGTTCAATTTCGCTAACTGTTGTCTAGTTCAGTTTTAGACTGATTCATTTTCAGTTTGAAGGTTGTCATCCATTTTATGATTTCATTGAGACAACAGTCGAGTTGTTGAAGAACCTTTGTCTCATTTTGAGAATTTCCTGCTTGAATTTTTAACGCAATTTTGTATATCCGAGATATATGGAGATCGGCTGGATATTTCTGCACCACTCGGTTGAGAGCCGATATATACAGGGTAAAGATTACCGGTCCGGCACAAGTACCCTGCGGGACACCAAACCTCAGTGGCTTCGTGTCAGATGCTGGCTGTTCTACTAAAACTTTCATTGTTCTGTTCTTGAGATAAGATTCTATCCATTTCAAGGGAGTGTTATGTATACCAAATTCATCTTGAAGGATTTGAATAAGTATCAGGATATCGATGGTATCGAACGCTGCACTCAAGTCGATCATGACCACGATTGTAACTTGATTTTTATCTATGGTTACCAAAAGATCATTATACATTTTGACCATTGCTGTTTCAACCCCATGATAATTTCTATAGGCACTTTGGAAAGCTGGTAGGAGATTGTTAGCTTTAATATGCTTATTGATTTGGTTTAGTGCAGATTTTTCAAGAATCTTGGAGAGGAATGTTAAATTTGACACCGGGTGATAGTTTTGCAGTTCAAGTGGGAGACCTTTCTTCTTCAACAAAGATTTTATCACAGCGTTTTTCCATTCCTCAGGGAACACACCAGATAGCAGTGAAATATCAAAAATTTCTGTCACAACAGGAGCAAGTTGTGAAAAATGCTCTTTTGATTTTTTAATCACGGGTGGATTCGAATAAGAAGAATTACCATTGCTGGGTGTTTCAATTGGTATATTGTCAAGATCATTTCTCAACTTGATTATTTTATCGGCAAAGTATGGTAGGAAGTCATTTGCCAAAGATACTGCACTTGTGTGTAATGGGAGCGGATTGTCCTTCGACCCTCCCAGTAAATCTGATGAAAATGAAAAATATAAGAAATTAAACATTTTTTTTCGGTGTTCATGCAATCGCTAGCAGGATTTGCCGATTTTATTCTGTCGTTCATTTCGCATGAATACCGAAAACAATTCATTTCTCAGTTATTTCAGATATGTTATTATCTATAATATTTTCTACAAAATAGGTATCTGGCCAACATGTGTATGTGTAAATTTCACAATTTGCTACGGACATTTTACTGTACTTTTATGGCGTTTTTATTTGTTAAAATTTGCTTCAAGATGTATAAGCAAAAACCTACCTTCTTCATTAGTTTGTTTCGATACACAAAATGGATTCCATGTGGCCTTCTAGGCAAGGTTGTTAAGGTGGCTGCCTCCAAATCATTTGTCCCTAACCGCTATGGGTTCTAAGCCCCGTTTCGGGTGTGGTATTCGTTCATAGAAGATAGCCAATTAGTTGACACCCTCGCAAGAATGACAAAAAGTTAGAAGGGAATGCGGGGCTTTCCTCCATCCGCAAAATTTGAAAGGTCGCCATATGACATTAAATTATTTCACCTAAACGCCAAGAATATATCAGTATCAATTTATGATTATTTACGACACACCGTTATGTCGGAATGGCTATATTTAATGCAAGTTACTGTAACGTGTTTCTATTCGTCTCACTAGTTTTCTGATTAATACAGGAAATTTATATAATAAATTCTTGTGTTTTAATCATTTTGCTTTGTCATGAACAAGGACGATTTCTTTATGGTTAAACTTCATAACATGCATTTCATGTCTGGGGGTGTTTTATCACTTCATCAACATCATTTTAACATTTAGTATCAGTTCTGAAGCCACAGTACAATTAATATATCAAACGCATCATTAAAGTACGTACATTATTCTATATTTGAGATGTTTTGTCCAACATTTTATTGAACTTTTGTTCTTGATTTAATGAAATGGATGGTAACATGTATTTTATTTTAACATGAAATTACGGTGCGTAAAGCAAATGCGGTTATGTTTAAAGCAGATGAAGACAGTAATTATATAGCTTTTCCGGAGTATCTGACATTTTCAAAAAATAGGTTATTCATATTTCTAGTGCATTTTCTACTTCAGTTTTTGTTTCTCTTAAATCTTCTAATGAAACAAGTAATTATATCAAACAGTAAACGTCATATTTAAATTATGTGTTATTTCTTTTTTGTAAATAGTAAATATGTCACTGATTAAATCCAAAAATTGAAATTCACAATGAAACGGTTATTCAATATTCAACAGAAAGCTATGTTCTAGTTATATACACTGTTCAAAAAAATCTTCCCGGCTTTGGAGGGAAAAGCATTTATCGTATCTGTTGTTATTGAAACGCATGTTTTTTATCCAAAACACACTTATATAGTTGGTCTTCCTTATTCTATATGAAAGCTTGAAGTTCAGTTGCCTGCAACAGCAATGTCTGTAAGTGGAGATGTAAGTGGAGACGGAATTGAATTTATAGCAGGCTTACTCTCAATTCGTACTACAAAGAGGTATCATACTATACATGTTAAAGTAAAAGTACTTCACTGAGAGCTCTTTTAATTTCTAGTCAATAAGTACGGTTAATATTTTTTTGTTACGAATAAAGACCTTAAACTATAATCGTAATTGATACGAATTCGAAATAAAAACACGAAATTTTCTGAATGTTCTATCTAAATTAAAGTGACAACTCAGAAGTAAGAAGTAAGAAATCCCTTTCCGCTGTGTGTTATCTCAAGTGTAAAACAGTGGAGCCGTACATAATAGACACAGTAAAAAGTATAATTTTTCACTTACCATGACTTAATAAAACTGCATTTTAAACTATATATCTCATGAGCGTCTTTTAAAATATTTTTAATAATGTCAACTGTGTGGCCAAAATGTAATTTTCCATGTTCAGAAGCAGGCATAATCTGTGTCAAGAAAAAATGGAAAATGTTACGTTATTATTTTTAGTATATTTCATTTGTGCTAACTAAACATCCAGCAATTTTTATATCTGTTCATTCAGAAATAGAGTCAAAATGTTGTTTTTTTCCTTACTTTTCTTGTCAACAATCTGTGAATTTGACAATTGAAAGTACCTCAATAAAATCGTTTTCTTACGGCAAATGCATAACTAATCGAAATATTTTGAAAATCTGAGATGTAAAGAGGATATTTGTTTGTTTCAGTGTAAGATCGAAATATCTTTCACGAGTGGATACCAGATGCAATATTTTCACGAGTGGCACAGCCACGAGTGAAAATGTAAGGTATGGTTTTCATGAGTGAAAGATATTTTGATCTTACAGTTAAATCAACTAAATTTCCTTTTTATTTCATGTTTTGTCTAATTTTATCCATATATAGTTTCTTACCAACGAAAAATGTATTTGATTTTTTTTCACTGAAAATACCAGATATATTTCACTTTTAAATTAATATTTCGATAATTCACTGAAAAACATTAATAAATGCTATTAATGGTTACAGTAGTAATTTATCTTTCAACAGAAATCATGCATAAACCTTGTTACAGAAAATGTAAATTAAGTATTAGTTCTTTTTCAATTTTATCATTATTCATTGAATCTTTGAAACAATTTAGTTGCTGTGGCTACGAATATCCGACTTACGTATAATCCTTTGCAAGTCGCTGTAATTCTGTGGATTGTAAATCTTTCAATAAAAACAAAGGCCTTTGACTAGTGATGGCGGAAAAATACTAAGAGCAAATAACATGTTCTAGTATGTTTCTCGGTGTATTTCGTGCTACTGTAAACTATTCTTTTAATAGTTGCTATCCATATATACGTTATACTTTTTTTTAATATTTGAAGCAATATCTTAGAAATTGTTCAATTCCAGATTTAGTCAGTATGCCAAATGCCAATTAGCTACCTAACCTCAAATTACAGAATGCACAAAATATTTTTGCATAGAAAGGTTCTACAACATGAACCTTCATAGAAACTGGATGATGCAACTTTGTCGTCATTGAGCATTTTGAAATATTTAAAATGGCTGTCAAGATGGCCGCCAAAACTGCAAACTTGACTTGTGATCTAAATTATAGAAGATTTGGACAGGATTATTAATGTATATATTATTTTTTTGCTAATGTAAACAAGATAAACTTTAAATGTATATTTCAAAGAAGAAAATCATTTGAAAAATCCAAAATGACTGTCAAAATGGCCGCCAAAACGGATAATCACTATATTTTGCATTAGACACTCTAAAAGTGCATTACTTCTAAGATTGAAAATGTTTATAACACTTTAAATATTTCTTCAGTAATTTTATAACGAAGAGATGGATAAAATGGATGTTCTTATTCAAAAGCATTACAATTTGAACACAAAACATATATAAGAACGTGGTACCATTTGTGATCAGTTTGTTATAAACAGTAAGTATACACTCAAGGACTTTAAAACGCCCCATCTATGCATTTGTAAAATTTGATTCAAGAAGATTATCGTAATGCATATGCATAATAGATAATAGTATAATGATGAAAATTTGTCTGTGCTAAACGAAGCCTGACTACTGTTCATGAAGCTCATATTCGGATATCGGTTGCCGTCGTTAGATAAGAATAGCAAATATCTGTTTGTCTTTACATTGCTAAAATATGAAAAAATTGACCATTTTGTCCTGTGATATAAGGGTTAATTGATTTTTAGGTTGCAACACGCCAAAGTAGGTGACGTTGACGTAATTTAAACGTTAACATGGTGGCGTTAAACAAGAAAACCTAAAGCCGCAGACTGTCCACTATAATTTCGGTGACTCTCCCATACCGATTTTGATATTTTCGATTTATAGCGTTTTAATAAAAGATTTTGAAAAACGCCTTTAAATAAAAGTCAGGAAATTTTGACGAAAACGTTGCTGATGAGTTGTTATCGACGTCAAAATGTCATAACATTTAATTTTCATAAATACACGCTGTGAAATTTGTTTAAGGTGAGTTACAGCACAAGCTACACTTGCATAGGCGGCAATGGTCACGCTTCAAGTATCACAGAAAGAACCACAATATCGGATCAGATTTAATGATTGATAATAGGCAAATACTTGAATACTTGAATACATCTTACAAGAATGAAGTAATTGCCATATATGGATGGGCGTTTCTAAATTCCTTGAATGTTTATCAAGTGTCATCTCAATGTTACTGTACTAAAATAACTTATCCTTGTTTCTTAGTATTAGAACACTATTATTCAAATACGTTATATTCAGTTTGACTTTTCAAAAAGCTATTGAACGTTTGACATATATAGCACTTAAGTTTTCGAAGGCTCTGTCAGAATCACTAGAATCACCATCTGCATCACTGAATATTTCACCAATAGCCTTCGTACAGAACAATACCACCGGGATGTTGCAAATGATTATTCTGATGCACAATCACAACAGATAAGGGGGAGGGATGTTGTCTTCTGAGATTGTCGTCGGTACAAGCTTCTAAGAGTTTAGATCCTTGCTCCATCAAAAACCGATAGCATCAAAAATTAAAGGGTATGGGTAAAAAAGCTATTTCTTCGTTAAAGTGTGGAAAAAGCGGTGGTATTGATAAGCTTATTCCAGAAATATTTACAGAATGTAATACGATTTTATCACCTATTTTATGTAAGTTGTTTAACCATATGTTTATAAATGGTATCTACCCAAAAAGTTGGACTAAAGGTATAATAGTTCCTGTTCCAAAAAAAAGGTGATTTGAGCGGTGTTAATAATTATAGAGGCATAACATTAACTACATTTAGTATATTTTCAAAGATATTTTCAACATTATTAGATACACGCTTAAGAAAATGGGCAGAAGAAAATGAGCTATTGACAGAATTTCAATTTGGTTTTCGCAAAGGAAAAAGCACGACAGACTGTGTTTTTGTTTTAAATTCAATTATAAATAAAGTTTTAAATGATGAAAACAAGAAACTCTACTGTGCTTTTGTAGATGTTCGTAAAGCCTTTGATGTTGTATATAGAAATGGTATTTGGCTTAAATTGATTAGATATGGAACATTTTTTAGAATTGTAAAAATGTTACGATCTATCTACGAAACTGTTAAATCATGTGTAAGAATTAAAGGAAGTCTATCAGATTTCTTTGAAAATAATTCAGGGGTAAAACAAGGAGAGCCATTGTCTCCCCTTCTCTTCATTTTCTTTATAAATGACATGTATGCATTTTTGATGAATGATGCAACAGATGCTTTTAGCTTAGATAATATACAATTATTTTTACTGCTCTTTGCAGATGACACTGTTTTATTTTCATATTCAAAGGAAGGTTTGCAAAATGTGCTAAATAACTTGAATCATTATTGTACAACATGGGGTATAAATATCAATATAAACAAAATTGTTGTCATGGTATGTAAAAAGGGCAATATACCAGAAAATGTTGATTTGTTCTACGGTCAACATAAGTTAAATATTGTTACCAAGTTCACATACTTGGATGTCACTTTGTCAGCAAATGGTTCATTTTTTCAGTCGCAGAAATATTTGTCTAAACAAGCTATGAAAGCGGTATTTTCATTAAATGCACTGTTCGGTAATTTGCACATGGATATATCAGAAAAAACTGTTTGATTCAATGATTATGCCTATTTTAAATTACGGTTCAGAAGTATGGGGTTTTCATAAAGCTCCTGACATTGAACGAGTTCATTTGAAGTTTATGAAATCTGTTTTAGGTGTTCGGCAACAGACTTCCAACTTAGCAGTCTATGGTGAACTTGGAAGAGTTCCCATGATTGTTTAGAGAAAAATAAGCATACTTAAGTTTTGGTACAGAATTTTGAAAAACCCATATTCATTGATGTACAGGTTGTTCGATATAAAGGATGCTCATGGAAATCATATAAACAAGTGGTCAGTTCAAGTAAAAGATCTTCTTGAGAGTATAGGTTTTGCATTTTTATGGAATAGTCAGGATATTACAAATATACAGTTAAATGCAGTTATTCAAAGAGTTCATGATCAATACTTACAACAGTGGTTTAGCGAAATTAGGAATTCTCCAAAATTAGAAACGTATTGTATGTTTAAATGTGATTTTAGTGTAGAAAGGTATCTTAGTCTGATATTGAATGAGAAACATAGAATAGCTTTTACTAGGTTAAGATGTTCAGCACATAAATTATTTATTGAAGAAGGAAGATATAGAAATATTGAAAGAAATAATAGAATATTCAGTAATTGTAATATAAATCAAATAGAAACAGAATATCACTTTCTTTTAGTGTGTCCTAAGTATAGAGAACTCAGATACGAATGTTTACCTAATTATTATTGTGCATGGCTTAATATTAATAAATTCAAAAGTCTTATGAATACAACGCGTGTTCAGCTAGTGAACAAAACAGCTAAGTTTATCTACTTAGCGACTATCAAACGTGAATCATTAATTGATTAGTATAGATACTATTTATAAAATGTTGTAAATAACGTTGTAAATGATTACAGTAGGCAGTATACTAGTGTGTTTGTTTGTCTGTTAAAATATGTGTTTCTTAGTCTCAGTGTGAATGGAATTAACTATTACTATATATCAATTTTATATCTGTCTCTCACACATTTGTACTAACATACTTTTCTCATATTTTGTATATATAACCGCCATCGATTGTAGTATGGCGATAGACATTGTAAAATGTTTGAGCCAATAAAAATCTTGAATCTTGAATCTTGAAATCCATCAAAAATTTCTGTATTTTGATGATATACTCCTTAACTTCTTAATCTTAAAATCCGAAAAAATGTAGTTACTAGGGCAGTTACGAGTTACAAATCAAACAAAGATTAATAAAACAAATCAATAAACAGTACTACAGAATTAGTTTATTGGATCAATGAAATTTACACTTGTTTGGTAGCAAACACATATTTTCTTAAACACATACTTTATTTATACATTTATTTATACAATGTGCCTTTAAGCTTTGTCTAACGACATAGACTACTCATTTACGACGCTGTCTTGTACATTTCCTTATCACCAGTTGTTTGATCTTAACTTGAATAATGTATAAAAAAATAGATATATTGACTTTTATCCTTAATGTAATAAGGTAAACTGTAGTTCTATGAAGGAAGTAATATATCTTTACATGTTCCTTGCATTCATTTATTACATTTTTTTACGCAGAGAAACAGAATGCTCTTTAAAACATTGTAATATTTCATTACATCTACAAAAAAAGTCAGTTTATTACATTTGATTTTCAGCCGAGTGCCTTTTATGAAATTAAATGAAATAGATTCAGTTGCTTCCTTTCTTCATTCACGTTTCACTATTTATAGATTTTATATTGTACTACATGATGCTATTCTTCTATCTATCAGTGCAAACACAATAGTAAACGTAGTCAAATGGATATTGAGTATCATTTCGTTTCGAAAAAGACCCACCATTTGTTAATTGAATACATGACAGCGTATGAGAGCCTCTTTTTACTTATTTATGAAGCATGTGTCGATATTTCAATCACTTTGACATAATACTAGTATTCAATTATGTTTAGAAAGTTACATTTTATGATTGTACAGACAGGGTAATATAAACATAAACGATTTATTATGCTCAGTTATGCTAGGATGTTTGTTTATTAATCCTCCGCCGTGGTGGAGGGATTATAGGAATGGTCTGCGTCCGTCCTTCCGTCCGTCCGTCCGTCCGTCCTTCCGTCCGTAACAAAATCGTGTCCGGTTCATATCTCCTAAACCCCTTGAAGGATTTTCATGAAACTTGGGTCAAATGATCACCTCATCAAGACGATGTGCAGAACCCATGAGTCAACCTTGTCAGGTCAAGGTCACAACTCAAGGTCAAAGGTTTGAGCCTGCCATTTTGTGTCCGCTCTATATCTCCTAAACCCCTTGAAGGAATTTTATAAAACTTGGGTCAAATGATCACCTCATCAAGACGATGTGCAGAACTCATAAGTCAGCCATGCCGGCTCAAGGTCAAGGTCACAAGTTAGGGTCAAAGGTTTGAGCCTTCCATTTTGTGTCCTCTCTATATCTCTTAAACCCCTTGAAGGAATTTTATAAAACTTGGGTCAAATGATCACCTCATCAAGACGATGTGCAGAACCCATGAGTCAGTCATGCTGGCTCAAGACCAAGGTCACAACTTAGGGTCAAAGGTTTGAGCCTTCCATTT
This sequence comes from Mercenaria mercenaria, assembly GCF_021730395.1. Taxonomy (NCBI): domain Eukaryota; kingdom Metazoa; phylum Mollusca; class Bivalvia; order Venerida; family Veneridae; genus Mercenaria; species Mercenaria mercenaria. The sequence goes on along the minus strand of NC_069377.1, from coordinate 39,227,707 downwards.
TGTGTCCGCTCTATATCTCCTAAACCCCTTGAAGGATTTTCATCAAACTTGGGTCAAACGATCACCTCATCAAGGCGATATGCAGAACTTATGAGTCAGCCATTTCGGCTCAAGGTCAAAGTCACAACTGAAGGTCAAAGGTTTGAGCCTTCCATTTCGTGTCTGCTCTATATCTCCTAAACCCCTTGAAGGAATTTTATAAAACTTGGGTCAGCTGATTACCTCATCAGAACGATGTGCAGAAATTATGAGTCAACCATGCCAGCTCAAGGTCAAGGTCACATTTAAGGATCGAAGGTTTGAGCCTTCCATTTGGTGTCCACTCTGTATCTCCTTAACCCCTTGAAGGATTTTCATCAAACTTGGGTCAAATGATCACCTCATCCAGAACTCATGAGTCAGCCATCTCAACTCAAGGTCAAGGTCACAACAGAATGTCAAAGGTTTCAGCTCTGTATCTCCTAAACCCCTTGAAGGATTGTCATGAAACTTTGGTCAAATGATCACCTCATCAAGACGTTGTGCAGAATTCATGAGACAGCCATGTCAGTTCAAGGTCAAGGTCACAGCTAAAATCAAAGTTTTACCCTTTCACTATCCATAGCAGTGGCGGGGGATTTAGCTGTCTTTCAGACTGCCTTGTTTCTGTTTGTTTTAACAGTATTTTATTTATTTAACGGCAGGCAGCTTACCCAACAGGTGTTTCTGGATTTTTTAGTGGTACTAACCTGTTCTCTGCAAGTAGCTTTCAACTTCCCCACATAAATCAATATTGTGGACCATTTATTTCAGACGCGATCTATTTCATCAGTCGTCATGGTAAAATAATATACACATCGCCCGGTGATAGAACTCGCGATCCCTGAAGAACCATGTATCCGTTCTTCAATCATCATGTGATAAAGTACTTTTAATAGAAACGTGGTCAAAATCTAATAGAATAAATACTAACATGTAACTATGTAAGAAAGTCATGTAACTATATATGACAATCAATCAATACTTTTTCGAAATAGATTATAACCCTTGAGTTACATAGAAAAAGTGTACACTACATACGCGGCCGAACACAAAGACCTGCAATTAGTTATTACTGGAAATGAATTGTGGCAGGAATGTTTGATAAGAGTGAGAGGCTTAAAAACTCGCGTGTATATGAGACACCAGTTAAAAAACAAGTTTTTCCCTATTTATATTTATCCCTGTTTTAAAGTTAAGATTTTTTAGCACAAAAAATGTAACACTATTTACCGTTGCATTTTAAATTATAGAATGACTGAAACAAAAAAAGCAAAGTCATTACTGCAACTGCATTTTTTTAAATCGTCGTTTATACTGTATATTGTATACGAATAATAAAATCAAATTATTGTATGGGAACTTTCAACGTGATGGTACGTATTTAAGAGGCTTCGTATCTTTCAAAGAATAATTGCCTGGTAATTACTTAAAAATTACCTTCTACACAAGTAATCAAATATAATTAGGGAAATGTCGCCGGATGTAAGATGAGCTAGCGTTCATTTTACACTTTGGAACTGCTGATACAATCATGATATGGCTATTGTAAATCATTTCTAGCACACTCAAAACATCGTTAGCTTAATTAAACCATGCCTAGAAAAACTGCCTAGCCATTTTGTAATAATCTGATAGCAAACTTGTTAGTGTTTTTATCAGTAGCTGACAACTGACGAAGTCATCGCCTTGTGGGTTTTGATTTGTGCATGCATTGGCAAATCGTGAGATAATGAATACATGATTTGTGGGGATACCACATGATATGTTCAAAACAATCCTAGTATATTAGAGATTAGATGGAAAATAATAAAGACTGAGTCAAACAGTCTTAAAATCGTTTTTTTTTTTTTTTTTTTGCATTATACAATCAAATGAGAATAAGGTATTAAACAGTTCAAAATATTGACAAAGCTGAAAAGAAAAAAAAAAGTGTATCTTATTTTCATTAATAGGATAGTCATTAAAAACGTAGCAAAATCTGAAAGTGTCGTATTGAAAAAATACTATTAATTACATAACATTGAGTGGCTATGATAGACTGTATCACGAAATGTGTTAAACGACAAACTCCAGGAACTCGGAAATCGTGATGTTATTCAGCTCAAAGCGAGGTATGCGGATGCACCTGCGTGTCGTTGTGCGTCATTTAATTGTTTTGTTTACTTGTCGGAGGCCTCCTCATACCTTTAATCCGTTTTTATGAAACTAACAAAGAACTAGTTGGCTGCCTGATAATGGACAAATAGCACAATAACGTATAGAAAGCAATAGAATATTATAATAGAAAACAATCGGTAAAAATTGTCATATATGTAGATGCACCTACTGGCAATGTACGAACATTTCACGATGCCAGTATTTTAAGTTTGAAATCGTTTGCACCTCGTACTTTAAGTCATTTCCAGTAGTTGATGAAAATCTGCTCTGATGCAAATTTTTCAGTTTGTATAGGAATAACTGTATTAAAATGATAGCTAGAGTTACATTACCTGACCTGTGAGGTAATGACTTGTGCAAAGTGTAAAAGCGATTGGTGTAGTACTTGCCTACAAACCTGCTTGACGCAAAACAATCACCCAAGTTACAAAGGCTTTTATGTTAACCACAACTATTCACAAATGCTCATATAAGCTATGGTTACTGTATTGAAAAATTTAATACAACTTTTGATTGATTGATAAATGGACTTTATTAAGCCATAAAGTTAATGAACCTAAATATTACACGTGAATGATATAAAACTAGATCTGGAGATGTTCATCCGCAATGACGTGGCGAGGTTTGTCTGCGGCAAAGACGAACATTTAAGAAAACCCAAACATGCATGAAGGTGTGATTTCCTCTAGCTAGCACCCATCGTCCTTATGTTTATTATCCCCCGCTGAAGGCGGAAGGATATAGTTTTGGCGTTGTCCGTCCGTAGCCATATCTAGAAAGTGGTTGGGAATATTTATATAAAACTTCATAAACATGTTCAACATTATAGGGAAATGTGGCCCGTCAAGTTTCAGTCAGATTGTCCAAGTGACACCAGAGTTATGACCCTTTGACGTTTCTACTGTACGATAAATATGGCATAACGTATGACATATTTGACTTAGAAGTATTAAATTTAAACTGAATTTAGTTCAATATAATGTGGTAAGGCACACACAATTTCGTCAGGATCTCTTTAGTTACTTCAGAGTTATTGTCCTTTATTTTTTTAAAAGTCCACATACTTGTACATAACAAACTAACCAATTAGTAGAATTTCATTAAACTTCTTTCGTTTTCTTCGATGAACATTTATTGCAAACATGTGAAGTTGTATACCAACACCCAGTCACCCCCACCGCCTTGGTCACCCCTCCCCCCCCCCCCCCCCCAAAAAAATCATTCCTTTTCTTTTTTTAATTTTCAAACGTTCTATGAATATTTATCAACATGCAAAGTTCTGCTCTCCCCCTTACTCGCTCTTCTACCCAGTCACCCCATCACCCCCATCATGCAGCATCCCTCCCCCTCCATAACATTTTTTTTTTATTTTCCATCAATATTTGTTATCAACATGTGAAGTTTTGTACCCTCACCCAGTCCCCCCTCCTTCAACCCCCCCCCCCCCCACACACACACACACCCCTCATTCTTTTTTGTTTATTTTTTTAACCGCCCATGAGTATCTATCAGCATGTGAAGTTGTAACCACACCCACCGACCCACCCACGTTCCAGATTTCTTACTTAATTGTGCTGTCTTTAAAGGACATCTATTCTTTTAAGTTCAAATGCGACACTTGGTGCCAAACTACTCGAATACAATACTTCATTCTAGTTACACTTCAAGCTCACATTTCAAATAACTCCATATAACTCTTAAAGCTAAGCTTATTACAGCAAACATATTCCATTCGAAATGATTTCATTAGTCAGGATCAAAACGTAACATACAAATTGATCCTGACTAATGAAATTATTTGCTTCTTAGTAGCATCCTTAACTTGTTGCCGGATATAGTTCTTTGCCATTCCTAACCACAAATCCATTCGGCGGGGGATACCAATTCATCGAATTTGCTTGTTAAATCTGGTATGTTTTAATTATTTTTCTGTTTTATTTATTTATTTTTTTTTATCTTGTATTATTTCTGCTTTACTAGAACACACCCAGTTAGCAACTTCCAATAAATCGCTTGTATCAGGATTTGCTGTGTTATTCGTGTGTTTGCGAAAGTCACTCCTGGTTATAAATGTTATGTGTGTTTGTTTGTTTTGGGTTTATCGCTGCTTTTCAACAGTATTTCAGTCATGTAACTGCCAACTTCCCAAGATGAACCAGAGGTGGAGGACGAATGATGGCGGTTTTGAATGTTAAACTAAAAAAACATTAAAAAGTTGAGAATAATAAGTGTTTATAATATACACCTGAGGTGACGATAAAGAAATATGAAGTAAATTTCCAAGGACGTAAAGTTCTTATTCAAATAACTGCTTAAATTTATGGATCATTTTTTTATCACTTAATGTAACGTACACGTAAAACAGAACGGCTCTGAAAATTCACACCTTCAAACATGTCTGTAAGGTTATGGAATTTTGTTCTAAGATAAAATCGGTATGTCTTTAGGGCAGACTGATAAACCAAACGCGCAAGACCTTGGGCGCGGAGAATCATGTTTTCTTCATCTTACCATGCTGCGTTCAATTAATGTTGCATTGAGTCGTCTTATTTGAAACTACTGCTATGTGTTATTCCTGTGGCGGTAATCAAACAATTATCACCATTTACGAAACACTTAATGAGATCCTATCATTATCGTATTATTTTAAACGAAGCTAAGTAGAGAGAAATAAAACAAATGAGAATCATGATTAAGATGAATCAGCTTAATAGAGGAAATGAAGTAAAAAAAACTCTTTTTAAACCTGCCTCACTCGATAGACTTAGCAACCCGCTTGTCATTATTCAAACATCTTTCTAAATAAGTGACATTGTTTGCAGCTGTATGTGTAACAGACATAATTTACAATCTGATGTGTCTTGAAGTGTTTCTACTGAAGATGATTATCGAGGCAAATGTGTATAAGGTGGCAGGCATGATGATAACGAAGCAGGAAATTGAATATGGTTTGGTGGTGCAATTTTAAGCAACACACACGGCAAATGAAAGTATTCTTTGATTTAGAAAGTAACATGGCATACCCTACTTAATTCCCACAACTTACAACTCCAGATATTGATATAAAGGTATTTTGAAAATATTTAGATATTCCATTCAGTTAGTAGAAACATTACCTATCGATATCTATAAACGAATTCCCGTTTCTCAAAGCCTTCTTGTAGGTCAGCCATAATTATGGTGACTTAATGTCATAAAATCGTGCAATTTGTGGGAAAAGCATCAGGCTTCGTACAATGAAAGATATAAGACGGCATACTTGTTTTTATATCCTCGAGACATCATTATACTGTACATTAACAGCATATTAATCATGAACATGAATTGTGTAGTGTAATTATTTAGCAAATCTGAAATAATATTTACGGGAAAGTTTATTAATTCGATTCATCTATCAAAGCAACCTCTATCAAATGATGTACGATAATGTGTAGAGAATCATTTATTTAGATATGTTTCATCTAAATCATTTGTAAATGTATCAAAGTACCACGTAGCATAAAAAAAGTCGCACTTCTTTTTGACTAATTGCGAATCAAAATATTTCGTTCTTATAGCACATTTAGACAGACATATTACTAATGATAGAGGTCTTGCAAAATAATCAAAGCACATTATGTAGATAATAAAAGATTTCATACAAATTATTATTGAAGTAAAGGTGCGTCAGCTGCGTTCTTTGGCATTAAGCAAATACTTAAGGTTGATTGCGTGACATGAAAAATATTTGCAAACATATGGACATTTAGAGAATGTATTCCATTGGATTAAAATCGCTTACCATAATGGTAAAAAAGGATAAATGAATTGTAAACTACTATGTGATCATTAAAGTGTTATTATGATGTAAAGACGTACACAGAATGCGTTTATCTGTAAACAAAAATATAATTATCCGGTGTGATGATAATAGTTGACACATCCACGTAGAAACTGCTGTAGAGAGGCATCTGCTTTTGTGGTAAGATAAATAGTAAATGGGTGAAACAGGAAAGGCAATCAGGGGATACCTCTTTGCTGTTCCTGTTTTATGATAAACACCAACAAAAGGGTAAGAGTAGACAGCTGGAAATATTGAGCACAACAAACACAAACAGATCCACGCTTTAAATATATGCAAACCACAAAAAAGTATGGTGGAATGATAATGCAAACAGAGAGAGAGAGTCACACTTAAAATATGCAAACCACAAATAAAGAGTATGGTGGAAGGCTACAGCAAACACGGACAGAGTCACATAATAAAAATATGCAAACCAGAAATAATATATAGTCACACATTAAAATATGCAAACCAGAAATAAAAAGTATGGTGGAAGGATACAGCAAACATGGACATAGTCACACATTAAAAATATGCAAACCAGAAATAAAAAAAGTATGGTTGAAGGATACAAAAACACGAACGGGGTCACACATTAAAATATACAAACCGCAAATAAAACGTATGGTGGAAGGATACAGTCGATGAACTGCTTCAAGTATCCAGTGACAAGAACATTTAAATTATATTAAAGGTATAAAACGTGGATGAGGTAACAGGGGGTTGGGGTAGAAGGAGAAAGGGTATCTCAAAGGGTGGGGTATTAAAGAAGAGGGGGGTAAAATAGAGGGGCTGGAGACTGAATGGAATTTACACCGCCAACATACAAGACGATACATGTAACATGAGAGGTGTTGCACTTTCCATTACCTCTAATGAACTGACTCAATCAAACTTAGTCTGCTATTATTTGCTTGGTTGCATTCTATGCTTCCTAAGGATCTTCTTATACATTTTATTGAAAATATGGGATTCGCCTTGCAACCGTCATTTACCTACACATAAATAAGTAAACACACTTATCGACTATTAATAGACAAAATTAAAAAGTGGAAACACATCCACAATCCCCGTCGAAATAAGCTCTTAACTGTAGTGAGAATATACCAGCCTGTGTAAAATAAAACAAATAGGGATAGTACGAGGTATTAGTACACAGTGTTTTCAATAATTTGTTTGCAATTAGGTGCACTGTGTTTCTATGGGTTAATTTGTAAGCATTGTGTCCTTTTTAAATTTCTTTAAATGCTCGGCCGATCTGATACAACGTCTGTAATTTGTGTATATGTTACAGGCTTTTTCTTAATTTAGGCATTTTGTATAATGCCTGAAACTTTTAGGCATTTTGTGAAATGACTGTAAGTTTTAGTCATTTTACAAAATGACTGAATTTTCAAGGCATTTTGCAGAATGCCTGAAAATATTTTTAGGCATTTTGTAAATTACCTAACTGAGATAAAATAAACATAACACAGTTTATTAAACGAGAGTGTTTATTTACATACATTTCTCGACCTTTGGATACTGTGCTACTAAAGAGTCAATTATTTTTACATGACAAATTAGGCTGACACCTGCTGTTACAAAGCTATCCAGACTTCCGACATAAACTCCGTTTAGTGTTACACCGAAACTTTATATTTGTACTACATCCACACTTAGCAAAGCCTTTTCCATCGCATAATGAACCGGAATTAACAGCCTGTCTCAGAGAAATTTCATTGTGCATATTCACAGATGTAGGCGTCAAAACATACTATCAGCGACATCAAATTGATTCCTAGTATACTTTCCAATCAATTGGCCTTCCTTCGTACCAAGTTTATAACCCGTTTCAGATTTTGACAGAATCATAGCCATCACATTCTTTGGATCACCCTTACCGCGATCGACTGAAGGTATTGGAATTAGAACATTTGTAACAATTTCAACGTCTGATAAGATTTTTTTCTGACGTTTGAAGCATTCTATTAGACTGCTGTCCAAGTGAATTTGTAGCTACTGATCTTTCAGATAAAATAATTTGTTCAGCAGCGCAAAGTTGACAAACAATTGAAGAACCGTAACCTTCTTCACCGTTAATGGTTCCACAAATAGCATAAACAGTATTGTGACACATCGAACACTTATGCGCACCATCACTTGACTTACTGCATACTGCGTATACATGTTCATTCTCTGCATGACTTTCGATTTGTGCTTCATCGTCAGCTGTATGCAACTCAGTTTCTCCTTCACACTCTGATTCTGTCGGAGAGCTAGTGCAAGACTCTGGCTGAGATTTATCAAGCTGTGCCTGAAGATCTTCTTCGCTTTCCAGTGAAGACATAATATCATTCGGATGTGACGATGTGGTTAAACCCATTTTGACTAAGTGACTGAAAGAATTACTCTTCCTTTTACAGATATTAGAGTAGACATGTTGACAGATGCATAGCTTACTCTTATACTTATTTAGGCAAATACAAAATAGTAGCGTACTTACTTTTGACTGTGATAATAATCCGATGCACAAGTTTTCTTTCCTATGAGAAGTTTTGCTACAACTTCATCATATTTCAGCCTAGGCCATACGACACTCTTGTTATTTTTCTCTATGTTTTTACATAAATTAATCGTAAACTTTTGTTCATCAGACTGCCAATCTGTGCCTGTGCCAATTTGTCTAACACTGAACATGTCAGAATGAGAAACTATAGTATAGTTTATTATTTAACAGTAAATGTGATTTTACATTATGCACATGTAAGGGGAAATCTGCCCTGAAAACATCACACTCAATGACCAGCAAGTATACAAAGGTCATTGAGGGAGGATTAAAATCTTATAAACGATATGAAAAGGGTGATACATATTATCGATACCAATTAATAAGCCTTACTGTAATGACAGTCAATCTAACAAAAACAAATTGCCGGAGTATTATCAGGCAATATCTTAAATTGGCCATTGATTTTCTAGGCATTATACAAAATACCTTAATTTTTTTAGGCAATTTACACAATGACCAACAACTTAAGTCATTTTGTAAAATGCCTTAAATTTTAGACATTATACAAAATGCCTAAATTTAGAAAATGCCTGTAACATATACATATCTTCCTGCATCATAAAGTTTTATTTCTGGAAAGCAATACCTTTAGAAAGCACAATACACGCTTTTCTAGAAACAAATATATTCTACGACAATGTTATCCAGTGACGTCTGATGTGTCTCATACAGGCAAAATTTAATCGATGCCCTCCGTTTGACAAGGGTGTATACATGTATCTTAACATTCCTGATGAAAGTAGCATTGATTGAAAAATGAGATAATACAACTGTGGAATTCAACCATAAGCTGCCTTACACTTCCTGTAAACTACTGAGGAGATCTGTTTATAATATTCGTTTCTGGGCAAATCAAGAGCAAAGGAGTAATTTTAGTAACTAGTGTGTTTACTTTAGTAGTAATCTTTTACAAATGATGTCAAATTTAGTTTAACAGTTGCGTGCGAATCTGGCAAAACCTGTTTTCCTATACGTAAAATTTAGTTATTTTCTATTCTATCAAACAATTAATTAAATCTTTGAGTCTTACTGTAGCGCTTGCCACATGCTCCAGTTTGCGTGTACTTCGTAATTCAAGTAAATCCATGAGTAGATTTCATTATCTTACAATCAAATTGTTCTCATTGAATTGCTAGTTGGAAGAAAAGAATTACATATTGCAATTTTCGTATGATAAGAGCACAAATGGGTCTTGGTTTTTTAAGAGAAGGTAAAAGCAACATTGAATAGTGTTTTATCATTTATTATTATATCAGATGCTAGTAATTGTAATTATTATTTCATTAAAAGCGATAATTATATAGTAAAGAAGCACTCATTTCTAGGTTCAAACACTATCTAACAATGCACTTGAAAGATAACCTGACTTTCAATAGCAGAGGGCCTAACTCTCAAAAACTCTCGAAAAATCGACAGCCCTGCATTTTATATAACTATTTGAGAAATTAAAAGTAGCACATGTTATCAGCAGAACATCAATATGCCGTTTAATTATTTCTTCCTCACTTGATATCTAAAAAAAAAGTTCAAAACTACTGCGCATTTGCAATGCCATCTTCATTCCCCGTTAAGTTCGAAAGCTGTTTTGTAAACACCGGTGAGGTATCATCATCAAACCTTGTATTATACTGATTTGTGACACAGTGGATAGTTGTAGACACGATGAAAAACATTCCAAATTATCCAGATGAAGCAATTGCTTAAATAACGCCCAGATAAAGCGGTTATTACATATGTCCGGAATCTGGTCCTGTCCGGATACTGGTTTCCAATTACCCAATTAGTAAAGATTAAGTTACTTCTTTTCCTTTATCACATTTTATTTTCAAAACATTTTACACGTACTATTTAATAATATTGTCTATATTTTATATGTTATTTATCTGTTGCAGTAATAATAATACGAGTATAGATGTGTCGGATTTGAATATCGTTCGAACAAGACGTATATCATTAAAGTTTAAAATACTGACATTTACTAGAAACATGATTACGTAGTTATGAAGCATGTCAATATTTCAGTCAACTTAAACTCATTTCAAATTTCTTTTATATTTTTCGTGTTGAGTTAATAAAATATGATATTAGTGTTTAATCAGAATAACAGTGATTTGTTATGTTTGAATATGCCAGGATGTCATTTTCCAAATATTGCAAATTTATACAGTTACTATTACAACAACTCAACGCAAAGATCTATTCATTATCCGAATATTCATAGACTTTAATCAATGCCACTGAAGGGCTGCCAGGCAAAATTACCATACATGGCAGTTCTATCTGTTTATTTCCAAGAAAAAAAAAGGCATGGGTCTGTGCTGATTAGTATGACTTTGTACCCCAGATTAAAGAACCGTAAGCTATGACAGGCCAAACCGTACTACCGTAACGTTTTGTTAATACATTGAAAGGACCGCCATCGGCAGCTTTACCGTTTGCATTCAATAGCCCAAGTGCTCTTAATGTGCTTACATTGAAGTCTCCATATTCATCAAATAAAAGGTAAGTGTATCTGTCTGTTTACTGTAAATTCTGTTTACAGAGTTTAGTCAAAATAGCACAGAGTTTTTTTAAAGGATTCACTATCAGTATATTAACATTACACCATTCAACTAAAATCTGAGCATAAACATAAATTATAGATTTTCTTAATTCTCAGCTAAAAAAAGAATGCAAACCCTTTTATTTCCCACACAGGGACCTCTACCAACAGCTTTTATTTTTACAGCTTAATTATTCACAAATGTATTGTTAAGTAAAGGGGACATCCTAGTCTGAGGATGAATTTTACATCAAACTATTCAGTACAATATCCAATTACTCTAGCACTAGATGATACTTTGCAATACAAAAATTTCAAATGATATTGAATATATTGAAACCTTTTAAAGTTTTGTCAATACAACATGTCTGTAGAACTTCCCATTTGCAGATTTACAGTTTGAAACAGACACCTGCAACGTAACACTTATTTTGTGAAAACAAATAACATATAACTTTTAAGACTTTCGGCGATACTATCGGATTAAACATGTTTTCTATATGGACAATTTTGAGTTAAGTATAAAAATGCATTTCCTAAAATAAAGCAATAAAACAATCTATTATGGTAAATTAATTTTAGGATTTTTATGTATTTGAAGCAAACATGAATTTATTAAGTCAATTAGATGCCTACTATTATGTATTCATCCAATTGCGACACATTCTTGTTACAAACCTCATACTGTACAAATATGAAATGAATAACAGAAGAAACAGTGCTAAATTAGAGACTCGTCAATATATCAGCTTAATATATTGTGCACGAATATTACAATAAAAGTACTGCTTGGAGAAACATAATATTCCTTTAGTTACCTTTTCAGGACTTGATCGTTTTTAAGTCAATTATCTGATAATTCATATTCTACGACAATAATTGAATACGTGTACGGAAATGTGACCGGATGTAAGATAAGCTAGTGTTCTATTAACATTCCAGATCAGTTGATCAACCATTATGACATGACTACGGTAAATCAGTTCTAGCACACTGGATACTTCACTAGTTTAATTAACCATGCCGAGAATAAATGCCATACACATTTGTTACTAACTAATTGCGATAAAAGGAATTGTTGATGATTCGAGCAATGCCTGTTATTGTATTGGCAACCCACTTGTGGTGTATATTATCATTGATTATTTGATATATTGTGAGATAGTTATTACAAACTACTAATACGTTCCAAATTATTGGTACATGTAATACAAGCATCATGTTAATACGCTAGTGCCTCGCATGGCGGGGACAACTTTTATTTTCATTGTAACTATAACTTTCGAAGCAAATTATGCAACCAAGCAAAACGATAGCAGACTCAGTTTCAAGCAAACTGGTTACAACGGTACATGTTTTCTTCTTAACATGTCTAAAAAGCTAAGAACAGATGATTATATCTTGTTGTTTACTTACGTTTGGTCAAATTATGCCCTCTAGTAAAATTGTACGTACATGTATAGATTGTTACATGGTTGGTTCATAAAATATATCATCAAAATAAAATAAGATCGTAATATTCTTAAAATTTTTATTTAAAACTACGTTTACTTACAACCTTATATTTCACTTTTATCAGTTTTAGGCCCTTTCCACTTTAAAGGCACTGGCCTCCTGATTGTTCGGAAACAAAAAATTGTTGTTTTTTATATCTGGAACTTAATGCTGTATTTCTTAAGAATGCTTTGAAACTTAATTACTGACAGACTATATTTTACGGAAACACATGAGAAATAGTTGTTTTTCCTACTTTTTACGATGAAAATCGAAAAGCGTTTATAACGCTTTACTCGATGTAAATTGCCTCGATTATAAATATTAATATTTCACGTGCAAAGAACACTACATCCTATATAACGAAATACGTAACAAGAGCGGGAACTTTTATTGCCGGGGCGGTCCGGGTTGAATTCCCGGCGCGGTCATCTTTTTTTCTTGATTTGGCTTTTCTAAAATAGTTAAGAAACAAAAACTCATATTCTAATGTTCATAATATCACCAAACTTCCATTTGAAAGATAGAAGAAAGATCTTTTTTAGCCAAAATCTTGAGGTCAGTGCCTTTAAAACGTTCTTTCTTTAAGATTTACATTGCAAAATATTGAGTGATTTCATTGCTTATCGTTAGGAATATATCGTATAACTATAATTTTTCAGTCGTTAGATTTATTATCGTTAACTTGATTTGATTATTTCTTACCATAACAGGTGGAAGGTAATGGCAAGTCAGTTACAAAATACGAAGACACTCGATAAATTGAATAATGTATAAAGTCAACGTTTAAAGAAAAAAATAATCGGGCATAAAATAGAAAGAATTTGCTTGCGCATTTCTATTTATTTTAGATGATGGACACGAATTAGATGAAACTGTAGGAAGAGTTGTGTACACAAGGGACAATCTTAGCTGTAAGATTGTAAAATGAAAAACAGGGGCATATCTCAATACAAGTTTCAGGCATTGACGTTCCGACAATATGCACATGTTCACTTCATGCTGATCATGTGAATTACGTTTCATTTGAATTGGATAGAATCTACAGCAGGAGCTGAGAACACGTTGTACAGCTGTACATGTAATATTGTAAAGTCCAAAAGGGGCATAACTCAAGGAAACATAAACAGACATGAAGTCCCAAAACTATGAGCATGCCTGTCTCATGCTGATGACAAAAACAAAGTTTTTTTTAAACTGGATGGAAAATGTAGAATTTTAGTACACAAGGTACAAAACGCAAATGAAGCTGTGATATTGCTAAGTACAAAATTGAGCGCAACATGAAAATGAAAGTACGTTCAATTCATGTTGATGATGTATACCGTGTTTCATTTGAATTATTATTGGAGTAGTAGAGTTCACAAGAATGTGTGATGGACTGACGGGCGGATAGACGAACAGTTCAAACAATTCACAATTTATACCTCTCGGGTCTACCACACAAGGGGCATAAAATACTAGTATACATAATAGAATCAATATCAAGTGGTTTACGTTTACTATTAACATGTCGTGTTAAACCATAAAACCTAGATCACATTTGTGAACAATGGTGAATGCTCAGAATTGAAAAAAAAACCAGTAGCTGGATCTGTAGAGATGTTTATTATAATTAAAAGGGAGTTAGCATTTTTTTATCTATTTGAATTCTGAGATATGTTAGCCTTGATTTTTACTACACATATCACATGTTGATATAGTAACAAAAAATACAAAAAAACACCATCTGATATCTGACATTATTTGTGCACACGTTATTTTCTGTGATATTTTCTACAAAGAAATGAGTCTCCGGACAAAGTGTATACGTACTCAAATCATTTTTATAGTAATCTGTCAGACTATAAAGTGGAGTCCAGTGGTAATACATTTTTTTAGAAATTGAAAACGTTACATAATGAGCACATATGCTTGATCGATTAAAAAAATCGAGTTATTTCCTATTCGTATATTTTAAGCAGATAAAACCTCGCCTTTTGTGACAACTATTATGTAATTTTCCTTAAGTCCTAGTTAATTGTTTTGTACTGCTTGTATTTACATTCAAATCAATAAATTACTTCATCGTCTTCTAGTTGCAAAAGACAAAGTCACAAGATAATAATTTTTATTTATTGAATCCAAACATTTCATAGATAATTTGCCATACCAAGATTCTAGTTTAGTAATTTTTGTTTTTGGCTGGTCCTTAAATTGGTTAGAATTTTTAAGCCTTTTCTTAGTTTCTGCCTATTCTCTTCATGTGCGAACTGACTTGATGACAATGTGACACACGCGTGGTGATAATTCTTCCCGTAAACCGTACAAGATGGACGGACAAAATTATTGACTGTAACAATTACCGACATATGAATAATATGAAAACCGTATATTATCCGTTTACGACGAGGGAAATAAAAATTAACTTAGGATAGTCAGTCATAGGATAACTTAAAAGCGACACCCTAACAATATTCAAAACCAAAATCTCTGCACTGACTGAAATGAGATTTTTGACGAAGTCATATTTTCTACAGGTCAACAAACTGGTACAATTCATACTGGTGTGATGAAAAGTTATAAAAGGACAACACTAATTCAATTTACCTCATATTCCTATTGAATTATTCTCCACGTCTTGTCAAAGGAATTGTATGGAATCTACGTCTGTTTATAAGTATGTAAATGGATGAAATTTAAATCAGTATTTCAATATGAGTAAGCAAGAACACTATTTATTACTGACATACATGTATGTGAAGGAAAATCGAATCTAATATTAGCAAAACACATAGCACCGCACTTTCTGAATAAATTATATTATTCCAGAAAATGCAGTTATCATACACCAATGAGTAAAATTATTTCATTCAGATATACTAGTATGTTGTATAATTCTGTTCATACCAATGATTAAGACTTAAGTGAACTCTACTCATTAAGATTAGTTTATAAATGTGACATTGTCCTTAACACAGAATTTAAAATTCCTTTAATAAAATCTTTCCTAGAACAAGTTGGATCGATTTTATTTTCGCAATTTCTGTTTTCCGGCAAAAGAGAAAGTCATGACCCCGTGGGTTTTGAATCAATGAGCTTCGGGTTGAGCGGTCGGAACCATATCCACTAGACGACACTATTCCTTTATTTGAGGTTTAAAGCATCATTTATCATCGTCTCATGGCGGTGATCTCAGTGCATACATTTTAACATTTCGAGAGTAAAAAAAAATATCACTATACAAAATTAATATGAATGTAGACAGTTTTTACTTTTAACAAAGTGAAACATTTACTAATAAGAGCATAACGGGGTGGCGTATTTTTTGCATTATTGTTTTGATCACTGTAAGAAAGCAATAGCTCAGAACAGAGCATTGTATTTTGCAATTAATATTTTTCTCAGCCTTATCAAACGAATGTTGTTGAGGAATAATATGCCTGTATAACATGCAGTTTGTTGTAAGATCTTCACAAACTTTGATTTATGCCGTATTCCAGGAGAACTTTCAATTTATTTTGTAAAGAGTTTTTGTTATTCGATATTTTCCACCATTTTATATCATGATGTAATTATAAAGGAATTGAAATCATGATCTTTATTAAATACATAGATAATGCTATCCCATCCAATCACCGAGACAAAATAACACTGTAATTTATTATCAAATTTATCTGTTGAGCGTTTGCATATGCTTCACCACACCTCTTTGTAAAAGTAACTTAGACATACTATTGTATTTATTATGTTTTCTATTTATAATACGATTGTAGACATATTTAGATATGTGTCACTTAAATATTCCAAGTCATGACTGTGTACTTGATGTCACTGAAGCAAAGATAAACATTTTCAATCGCAATAGAATAAACTAGTATGATCGTAACATAAGACCCTTTCATTCCATTTGACCAATAATTTGTGAGTGAGTGTGTGTGAGTGTGTGTGTGTGTGTGTGTGTGTGTGTATGTTTGTTCGGGTTTAACGTCTTTTTCAACATTTTTTCAGTCATCTAAACGACGGTGTCTACTTGTAGCAGTGAGCACAATGCCCAACTTTATAGTGCTGCTTCACTGGAATATCTCGCCGTAGACACGTGGCATGATACCCCACCCAGTCACATTATACTGACACCAGGCAGACCAGTCCTAGCACTATCCTGTTAATGCTGAGTGCCAAGCGAGGAAGCTACTAGTACCATTTTTACGTCTTTGGTATGACGCGGCCGGGGATCGAACCCACGACCTCCCGCACTCGAAGCGGACGCTCTACCACTAGGCTACCGAGGCTTGACCAATAATTTAATATTTATGAATAAAAGTTATGATTACTCGGAGATGTATCATTGCAAATGTTTTGAAGTATAAGAATGTAGTTATTAATTTTACAAAATAGCAAAAATAAAAACAAATGTAATATACTATCTGTGTAGTATTTATTTTGGACAAAACACTTCTTTTTGGTAAAGTATGTATCTAAAATAGTTCAATCTCACGTGTCGTAGCACTTCATTTAATACAATTTATTACCCTCGTGAATATGCTCAAACAAATCGAGACTGCAATTATTTTTGCCAGGTCATGTTCTATGCTTCCAAAGAATCTTCATATAGATATTCTATTTACTATCAAAGCAGCAGTCTTTAAGTGTCGTGTGGCACTTAGTGTTGTTATTGTTCTGGTTTGTTTGCTGGAACAATTGAGTTAATTCAATGTTACAGTATTTGTTTGAAAGAGTTTCTGTCAAGGATATTTGGGGTGTGACATTATTATACATCTCTGGAAGAGATTCAACCAAACTTATTCATCTGCTATTTTTAACTTTGATTGAACTTTATGCTTCAAAAAATCTTCTTAAGCTTGTACCATAAAATCGATAAAACTGATGTATAATTTTGTATAATTTCAATACTTTTATACTGTTTATATGTTATGCCAATGATTTTGAGGTCAGTCCGTTTGAAAGGTACTCGGATATCATATCAACAGCTTGTCTGTATCATAATATATCATATAACACTTTGATTGCATAATTTCATTCTATTGGTCTATTTAACAAGATGATTTAATTTTGTTCAAAATCGTAATAACGTCAATGGTGTTCGTGTAGCGCACGACTGATGCATGTAAATGATATCGCTATTTTAAATAATTAATTGTTATCTCCGTTTTTGCATTCCCTGGAATTTATTAAAATACACAGTTTCATAGGTACAAAATGTATATTATCTATATCGATCTTTTAACTATGATGATTTAGTTATCTTGCTTCAGTTATGTTTTGTTCGTGTGACACACCATTAACGTACTATGAAAGGTCTGTTTTGTAGTATCTAACACGCTGTTTATTAATTACCGCCTACGTACATTCGCAACAATATTTTATAGACTAATTTTCGCTCCTACATAAAACTTGATCACGTAAGAACGTTTATTGTTAGCAGGGGGCGAAGATTGTTGACAATAGAACTGGTAGAACTCTTCCATGCTGGTATAGTAGTCGCAACTTGACCGCGATGGTTGACCTTAGGCTCATTATTCATATCGATTATTTCATTGTAGAAATAAGGGGTGCTTAGGGTAACAGTGTATATTTATATGGAATTAGTTTGTATACAGTGCAGTATCAAAGTATGTATACTTACATTTGATCAGTTAAAACTTTCCAATACACTAATTTATATTTGCACAAATTTATATTTCCATTTTCTCGCGCAGCTCGTGTTTTACGTACACTCCTTTTCAACAATAGGTTGTGCCTCATTATGTATTATAATACAAAGGTCAACCATCGGGGTCAAGTTGCGTCCACTATATCATCAGTAAAACTTGGTAAATCATAACCTTAAAAAAACAAAAAAAAATATGTTTCTGTGAAAACCTGAACTACCAAAAACTAGGGTTTACATGCCTTCTGTTGCCTTTGCATATGTTAGGATTTCACCTGGCGGGGATACTTTATTTACACTGTCCTGTGACTTTGGAACATGGTGCGGGTGAGAGTGAGGTTAGATGTACCATAAACCGGTTTAAGGAGGTAGGTTACCTTGTTACCAGGGTAAATTCAAATTAGTTGAACCGCAGCGATTTTTTGTATTTCGTGTAATTTAATATTTAACTGTTACAATCTCAGTTCCGTTTATCTCTGTCCCTTCAAGTATATTTTTTATCCGGGTTCGAAGTACATGACCCTCTTAAGGTATTTTATATTGAAAACAGAAGGAAAATACGGATATTTAACACTTTTTAGTGTATTTCGGTTTCATTTATATCCGTAGAAGTCTGCATAATGAATATTTTTACTAGTATGCGCATTAGCTTTCTAATAAAAGCTTAAAATATATATGTCGCGGGGCTCGTGTTTCCATGGTAACGCATTTTCTCTCATTTTCCCAACAATTATGTATGAAAACGAGTTTTTCAACGACTTCAGTGTCATTTTGTTATTGACCAACATAGATTATTTGGGCAATATAATTAGCAAAATACCCAGAACTTTACATGTTACTATGGTTTTCTTAAAGTTTAGAGTAACCATGGCAACAGAGATGTTTAAAATAGCTTATATGTTGCTTTTTATCATAATTTCTTATATAAAATATTATATAAAATTATCTTTCTTGTTAATATAGCTTTAAAACATCTTATTTCTAACGTAAGTGATATTTTCGTATGAATGGGATTTATTTAATCAAATTTCAGAGCTTTAAATACTTACAGCGGTGCCCATCGTCTGACATTTTTATTGAAAAATCGTTCTGCATGCTGCTATAATTCTCATGGATATTGTAGAAATGAAAATAAAAAGCCGAAGCTGTGTTCCTTAAATAGACCAGTATCAACGCTTTTGAATTTTACAATTAGACATATAGGTCACGGGCTTCGTTTCCATGGAAACATCAATTTAATTCAAAACACCACAATTTTAAACTGAAATTTGAACAGTTTTAGAGCTTAGTTTTAGTATTTAAGTAACAAATTATGAACGGAAACTGGGGAAAAGATATAACAAATCAAACTGTCCGATTTTTATTTGTAAATGGCCGTAATAAGTTACCTTTTACCAAGGTATATTCCCAATCACATCAGTAACTATCATCCATTTTCTTAAATTCCGCATAACATTTCAATATAATTACATAAAAGAAGCAAAATATTTATTATTATTCAGAGCAAAAGGCTAATAAAAAGTATTTCAGCAAATAATGCTTGTTTATAAATAGTTTAAAAAAAAGAAAATGCACAGAATAAGGTACTTTTCAAATAAAAGCTATTAATTTTGCGCGGTAACTGACACGTAACGTCATGACGTCAATGACGTCATTTTAAGGCAACAATGTTTTGAAGCGTTTCTGCGGCAATTCATTCATTATTTCTGCATTATTAAGCCATTAAACATAAGATCAGAGGTAGGTTCATGATTTATTTCCAGAAGAATGGATATACAAACACATTTAGTTTGTCGTAAACGTCGTCGTAAATCGTCACGTAAGCTTCCAGTTGGACATGCGCACATACAAAAATCAAGGTAACCTACCTCCTTAAGCTCCCCAGTGGTAGTTTTGCCACTGGCCGTTCTAAGGCGGTGCCCCACTGTGTTCCTTTATGTGTTCGTTTAGTCCTTGTGTGTTTGCTTTGTGCGTGTGTGTTGGTCGTTTACGTTTGGTGAGACTGCGATTTTAGAACGTGGCTTTCCCTGTTGGATATTCATCCTGTTTTTTTTCTTTAGATAGTAGCTTGAATATCGAAAATCATTTCCTGTCTTTATCGTAAACACATGCAATTTTACTGTTATCGTAAAGCATTTCAAGCCCTGAAAGACATTCTATATTTTAACTGAAACAATAAAAAATATTTTTGTTTTTACAATTACCTGAAACAGCAAATATAAGATACCATGCATTTCTTGATTCAGAGTAATCGAAAGCAAAGTAAATAATGTGTTAATTAGTTCATATCACGGTTGAATGCTCGATCATTATATATGTTTAAGATTACAAATACCACATAAAATATAGTTTAGATAAACAAGCTGCAAGCAAAATTAAATGCCATATCTAGTATCAATCACATATCATATATTGTGTCTGAAGGAACTACTTATATTATGATTATTAATTACATATCTTATTTCTCTTAAGGAGGTAGGTTACCTTGTTACCAGGGTAAATTCAAATTAGTTGAACCGCAGCAATTTTTTGTATTTCGTGTAATATAATGTTTTAACTGCTACAATCTCAATTTCGTTTATCTCTGTCCCTTCAAGATCATTTTTTATTCAGGTTTGAAGAACATGACCCTCCAAAGGTATTTTATATTTTAAAAAAAGAAGGAAAATACGGATATGTATTTTAGTTTCACTGATGTCCGTAGAAGTCTGCATAATTGATAATTTTACTAGTATGCGCGTTAGCTTTCTAATATAAGCTTAAAATGTATATGTCGCGGGGCTCGTGTTTCCATGGTAACGCATTTTTTCTCATTTTTTAACAACTATGTATAAAAACGGGGTTTTCGACGGCTTCAGTGCCATTCTTTTAATGACCAACATGGAATATTTGGGTAATATTATTAGCAAAATACCAAGCACTTTACATTGTATCCTATTTTTCTTAAAGTTTAAAGTAACCATGGCAACAAAGATGTTTAAAATTGCTTATATCTTGCTTTTTGATATAATTTCTTATTAAAATATTGAAAAAAGATAATTTTCTTGTTAATGTAGCTTTAAAACATATTATTTCTTATTTCAAACAGCTTAAAATACTTACAGCGGGACCCTTCGTCGTCTTGCATTTTTCATGAAAAAATCGTTCAGCATGCTGCTATTATTCCAATGGATATTGTTGAAATGAAAATAAAAAGCCGAAGCTGTGTTCCTTAAATAGACCAGTGTCAACACATTTAAATATAAAGGTCACGGGCTTCGTTTCCATGGTAACATCAATTCAATTCAAGAAACCACAATTTTCTACTGAAATTTGAACAATTTTAGAACTTAGTTTTAGTATATTAGTGACAAATTATCAACGAACGCTGAAAAAATAGGTATTACAAATCAAACTGCAAGTTTTTTTTTATTTGAAAATGGCCGTAACAAGTAACCTTTCACCCAGCTATATTCCAGATAACATTGGTAACCATCATCCATTTTCTTACAGTCCGCATAACATTTCAATATAACTACATAAAGAAGCAAAATATTGACTGTTATTCAGAGTAAAAGACTCATAAAAATATTTCATCAAATAACGGCTGTTTGAATATAGTTCAAATAAAAAAAATGCACAGAATTACGTACTTTCAAAATAAAAGCTATTAATTTTGCGCGGTAACTGACACGTAACGTCATGAGGCCAATGATGTCATTTTAAAGCAACATTGTTTTGAAGCGTTTCTGCGGCAATTCATTCATTATTTCTGCATTATTGAACCATAAAGCATCAGATCGGAGACAGGTTCATTATTTGTTTTCAGAAGAATGGAAATACAAACACATTTAGTTTGTCGTAAACGTCGTCGTAAATCGTCATGTAAGCTTCCGGTAGGACATGCGCACATACAAATATTAAGGTTACCTACCTCCCTAACCGTCTTAAATGTACTTGTATCAAAAATCACAAATGTTGTTTCTGTTTTTTGTGTGCAGATTAAATTTCCATAAATGTTTCGATGCATTTCTTCAGCAAACTAACAAAAACAGAAAACAAGGAAGAATATCAGCCAGGGAATGACATGTTCCAAAAACGCAGCCTCCATATTTAACAGAAGGCTGAGTGTTTGGTGGCATGTGCAAAATAAAAACGTAAGAACCTCAGCACAATCTGTACCTTCAAGTAGAATCGGAATTAATAGACATTAATAATATTGCTGCTGCCGCTGCTTTTATTAAGTTTCATATGTGTGCTACTTACTGACAATGTATGAACCATAAATGTTCCCCATTTACGGATAATGTGTCATGCACAACTTTCAGAACACTCTCTCAAAGGCCAAGGTCATACGACGAGGTGAAAGGTAATAAATAGCATCTGTTAAGTTTTCCGTATCTATGTCATCATGTTACTGAATTCAAATGTTGTCAATAATAGGATGATATCATATACAACGAACAAAACCCATAGGTAAAAGGTAAAGGTCACTCGTGGAAGTTTAAGTATATCTTTCCGTGTCTGTGCAGTACCTCTGCATTCCAACACGGGATTTTGATATTTTCGACACAAATCTTTCTCATAATGAGCTAATGTGTTGTGCGCAATACCAAGACCCTTGCAGAGAGGCCTAAAATAGAAAAAGTGGAAACCCCATGGGTAGCCTAAAATGACAGAACTGAGAATGTTCAGGCTTCATTTATTTGATTTATTGGACGGTAGCGGAAATGCATGCTAGAGCAGAACTAAAGTTAACGTTTTGCACATGTTGCAGGTACCAAAAGGTCACATTGGAATGCATAATCTCAATAGGTCACTTTTCTTGACGTGTCCGTGCGTAGATATTCAACATAAGCTGACATGTCCGTTTTAAATATTATTTGTGTAATTTTCTTCTGAATTACTTTCTTTTAAAATAATTAAGTATCTAATTGCATTTTTTTCTGTTCCTGACAATTCAAACATAAAAGTTTCTCAAGATATGTTTTCATACGAATACATGTTTAAAGCAGATAACAGCTGTAAATCTTAAATACGCAAATTAAAAAACCAAACATTTGCGTTGTAATATATCGCACACTATTGAATATACATCATCGACCGATTTTAGATCATTAGGTTATGTGCAGATAATTAGTTACATTCCATTAAAGTTGTATTGCAAATCAATGATACGTTTACTTATTAGTCCCCTACTGGTTGAAAACCAGTTTCGGGGACTAAATGTAGGAATGCGCTTTTCCGTCATTTCGTCCGTCCGTCCGTTCGTCCGCAATTTCGTGTCTGTCATCAATGAAGGGATTTTGATATTACTTGGCACAAATGTTCCCCATGATGAGACAACATGTCATGCGCAGAACACCGGACCCCTAGCTCGAAAGTCAAGGTCACAATTGGAGGTCAAAGGCCAACAGGGCTTTTTTCCTGTCCGGTTCATAACTCTCCAATCCATGAAGGGATTTTAATATTACTTGGCACAAATGTACCTTATGATAAAACGATGTGTCACGCACAACTTTCAGACCCCTAGCTCAAAGGTCAAAGTCACACTTAGCAATCAAATATTAACATGGCATGAACAGGGTCTGTTTCGTGTTCGGTCCATAACTCTGTCATTCCTTATTTAAATATCACTTGGCACAAATGTTCCCCATGATGAGACGACGTGTCATTTGCAAAATCCGGACCCCTAGATGAAAGGTCAAGGTCACAATTTTTTCTCTCCTGTCCAGAACTCTGTCATCCATCAATGGATAACAATATTATTTGGCACAAATGTTCCCCATGATGAGACGACGTATCGAGCGCAAAACCAAGAACCCTAGCTTAAAGGTCAAGGTCACACATTGAGATCAAAAGTCAATATGATCTTTTTTCCTGTCCGGTCTATAACCTTGTCATGCAAGACAGGATTTAAATATTTGTTGACACAAATATTCCCCTGAATGAAACAACATGTCATGCGCAAAACCCGGACCCTAGGTCTAAGGTCAAGGCCACACTTAGAGGCCAAAAGTCAGATACAAAAATAACCTTGGGGAGCATTTCTTCTTCATGCATGGAGGGATTTTGATGTAACTTGGCACAAATGTTCACCATCATGAGCCGGATTGTCTTGAGCAAGAACCGTGTCCCTAGGTCTAAGGTCTAGGCCATACTTGGAGGTCAAAGGTTAAGTGCAAGAATAACATTGTCCGGAGCCTTTCTTCTTCATACATTGGAAGGATTTAATGTAACTTGGCACAAATTTTCACCACCATGAGGCACCCTTGTTTTTAGAATTACGTCCCTTTGTTTTTACTATAAATAGATTATATTGTTACTTTTTTATTACTGGCCATAGGGAAAAATCGAGACCACTTTTCTGTGGTACAACATGCATGTTACATCGAATTGTTAGGTGTATTTTGACCTTTCTCTACCTGGTAAAGATTTTTGTGTGGACTTATTATAGAATTCATTTTTTTAGGATTAATTTCCCTTTGTTGTTACTATAAATAACTTATATGTTAACTTTTTTATAATTGGCCAAAAATATTCTATATAAAAAACGGTAGGTTTTTATACAATGTATACGCAAATTTTAATCCAAGTGTTTTGTTATAGAATATTGTATATAAAGTACAATATTGTTTATACATCATTGACAGATATCAGTTCATTATGTTATACTGCAGTAGAGGTAATTAGGTGCCTTCCTGTAGGGGTGCGGGGGTGGTGCAATACTTCATTGCAATGAGACTTTGGTCAGTTTGGAACATAGTGGGGCTGAACCTTGACTGTGTATAAAAATATCCTACTATGTTTTTTTGTGTTTTTTTTTTTTTTTTTTTTTTTTGTATATTTTTTACTTTCACTATGTATTGTTGTATAAATGCTTCACATTTTGACAATGTATTGCATTTCACTTGATTTTCTGTTAACTTGAAATTCTAATTACGAAATCCATTTTTAATTGTTTCACAAACGAAGATAGTTGTTTGACTGTATCTGATATTTACAATAATTTCTAGTGGTTCCAATCATGACATTGTAAAAAGCTCAAGGCATTCCAACAACATAACACTTAATATCTAATTAGTTGCACATCATTTTCTGGTGTTATATTACCGTGATATATCTATAAAAAAAACGTCTTTCTGTTCAGTTTATTTTTGATGTAGTTGATCTAATCAAGGAAAATAGTGGCAGAGACTCGGGAGATATTAGAGTTGTTGAAGGCAATGTTACTTAAGAAAAAGTTTATAGCAAATTCGTGTTTTAACACTATTTTTACACGATGGGGCGGTTCATGATTTGACGAGGGCGTAACCCAAATGGAATTATTTCGTACGACGTAAAACCAGCAGAGTTTATAAATAGTGTTCGAACACTATGAACTATTAGCTATGAACTATTCCGATTCTGATATGTCTCTTTTGTTGCAAAATTTAGATCAATTATGATAGAATTGTTTCTTCGCACATGTATGGCGCCAAATAGTTGTTCGTCACGTTTCTCCTGCTATATACGCCAGGACCGTAAATGGTATATATGTTTTGCAGAAGAGTTCAGTTTAGGTGAAAATGATGGAGAACTACTCTGCAAAGCGAATAACCAACTCCGCTGTGTGTGTAAATTAATGAAGGCAGTTGTGATATATGACACTTTGTTTTAAATATGTTTTAGGTAAACTATTTTACCGTGTATATCAAGTAACTCCAGCTTGCGCAAATACAGATCATTCGCGCAAAATATAACACTAGAATGCGCAAATAAATGGCGGAAATAGCTGCTGAAAGACTACACGGTGAGTAAGCTGACCAATATTATTTGTGCTAGACAGTGTGGAAACACCAACATACAAGACAACATACATTACAATATAAAACTGAACAGACAAAAAATCGAGTTGAATTTAGGGTCATTGCCGTAGAATGGTCAGTAACGTATACAATGGGAACAGTGGCTTTTAACGAATTTGGGCTTACCATCCTCGCAATAACAATCTCAGAGCCGGAGTGTATTCAGATTTATTTATTTTATTCTCACATCCTGTAGTCGAAATGACTCCTCCGACAGCTAGTAATTATAGTTTGAATGACGGATCTCACGGATCTCGAATACACTATCCCTAGATTTGTAGTCCCACGTGTTACTTGTCAGGATACGAGTTATATGACCCAGGGAAGTGCCTACGCCTTTAGACTAGCTGACAAACGATGTAGAATGTCCTTTGTTAAAACGTATAGCTGATGAGACCATATATCTCATACAGAAATTTTCCTCTGGCTACCTTGCCTAAATGATTCGTGTACCAATGATTCGTAAATGATTCCAATTAAGAGCTAGTTAATTTCAGGGATCAGGCAAAAATCACTTAATGTTTCGACTATTAACCTTCAATTCAAATTCTAATATGCTTTTCTCTGTTAAAACACTCTTACGCTAGAATGAGTCAATGTTTTTGTTACGACCAAGAAAGAATCGAAATAATTGATACCAAAACCGTGATTTAACACTATTTATGTACTCGGGCGGTAATACGTCGTACAAATAATTTCTGCGCTCTCGTGAAATTATAACGCCCGACGTATAACCACCCATCGTGCATAAATAGTGTTAAAACACTCTTTTGCTGTAAATTATTTCTTAAATCAGCTCAAACTCCTAAAGGCTGGAGATACTATACTTGACTGGTCTTTTTGTCGAACTTCCAGTCAGACAATGTCTTTGAACAACAACGTACGAGTCCTGTCGCATAGATGCTCAGCCTATGTCCTCTTAATTAAAGCTGTAACAATATATTTGCCCAGACGCCTGGACGCTCACCGCCTATATGCTTTCACATGTAGCAATCAACTACCATATAGGTATAACCCCGATGGCTGCACTTGCCAATAACGCTGAACATCGTCTATAAGCTGGAACTCTCCTACAATCTCAGTAGATCACCAAACACTATGTCTCTGTCTCAACTTTCCGATGCTCAGCTTATATTTGCTATCGTCTATAGCATTCAACTACCCTTAAGGTAAAACTCCTATGCGCTGGCCCTATAGCTGAAAATCTTGTTGAAAGTCTGCAACTCTTCTTTAGTCTATGAACTTCAAATGTCTTCTTTTCAATAGTTTATCCGCCCTGACAGTGTAGTTGTAATAACTTCCTTATCAAGGTACTGGAATAAATTATTAGTTGAATCCTCGATTTGTTGTCTTCGATCGCTGGATACAGAATGATCTCTCTGTCGTCCATCTACCTATTTATACGTTAGCATAAGTAAGCTTTGATTGGTGCTATTTATAGAAATTGAATCTGATTGGTCCAAATTTGTACATAGGGTTTTACAACGAGTACTTGCTCTAACAAATATCTGGTTCCCATTAACATTGCCAGTTTTCATAGCCAATTTTACATTGTAGCCTCCCTTGATTACCTGGCAATTCGTTCATATTTGAATTGTTTCCCTTAGGCAAGATCACAGGATTTACGTATTTCGGTTATCTGCTACCTTGTGAAAATCGATATTCTATTGTTTATCGGAAAGTCAAGTGTATCAGTTAGTGAGAAGGGCAAACAGTGTATTTTAGTTAATAAAATTAATATGTGATAATTTTAAAAGATATACCTATTTTAGCATTTTTATGAAAAGAAAGATATTTGTTATCAAACCAAAGATTGATAAAATACATTTTATTTTTATTTTATAGCTATTTGATCAAACATAACAAAAAAAATATTTAGGAATAAGTTACAAATTTCGTTACGTTTTGACGGGGAAAAAAACAAGTTTTCTTCAAGTTCTGTCTGGAGAAGTACACAAATTCAAATTTGTATAAAAACATTGGTCTTACTCTAAAAAGGCTATTGTATATGACATAATGAGATCCAGCTATCAACATAACGAACGCAAATCGTCCATAAATGACCCACAATCCTATTATTAACAGCAATTCAACAATAATTATAGCAATGATAGCATGAAAAGGGAGTCAAGCGCTATCTGTGTTTATGTGTTACATTATTCATATATCAAATATACAAATTTTTTCTGACATTACTGTTGGGCCAGATTGCGCTCTTATATTTGATTTGCATGGACGTTTGAGTATTGGATAATATATAGTCTTGAAATCATTGAATTTTTTTTCAACATGGTTATACAATGTAAAGTAAAATATTTCTAATAAATTAATGTAACTCTGATTTTGATCTCTTGTTCATATTGCGATTTTGTAGTTTTCACAAAAAAACTAAACAAGTTGTATGCATGGTAACAAACCGATAAATGTTAAAGCAGTCTCCTATACACAATGTTCAATGTGTGCATATTAAGATTTACGAAGATTCTTCGAAATTAGCTTGTAATGCTATTCATTAAAGCATTTGTACAAGCAAACACTGCACAACAGTCTTAAAAGTCTAAACAATACATATATGAAGAAGATGCTATAGTTTAAATTTTATTGTTTTATCCCTCTGTATGTGCAATTAAAATTCACCAAAGAGACGAAAAACAAGCGACTACGTTTTGAAACGTGCATGCTCCCCATATTGCTTCCATTGAATGGAAGTGATTACTGATGTGTAATATGTGGATGAATATCCATAAACGACAACGAAACAGACCGGACACGAAATCAGGATGGACATTCAGTAAAGGGAGATAATTCAAAAGGTTAGTGAGTAAATTATGGTTAAAACACATTGCACTTCATCTAAATGTCTAAATGTCTTTATCACTGTACAATATTTCAACATTCTCTATGTAGTTTTAGAGATTTGACCTTGACAAGAATATGTAACAAAGGGAGATATCTCAAACAGGAAGAAGAGCAGAGTTATGTTCTTGTACATGACACATAATCATGTCACGCTGACAACTGGTGACAGCTATTTTTTTTAAATCAATCCATGAGTGACAAACAGATATCCAGACGGGAGATAATTTAAAAAAAAAAACAGAAGCGATTATGGTTCTCCCACGCAACACATCGTCATGTTCTGCTGATCATTTGTTCAATGTCTTTCTTGAAATCTAATCGTTAACGACAAAGTTACATCGGGATGGACATTAAATAACGGGGAATAGTTCAAACAGTAAGATGTGTAGATTATGTTCCATGCACAATACACTTCCTTTAAATGTCCGATTTCATTGTGTGCAATTTGAATACATTCCATGCAGAAGTGGTAGGGGTTTGCTCTGGACAAGACCATTCAATAAATGGAGATCAATCAAAAAGGAAGAAGGGCAGAGTTATGATTCTTGTACAGGATACATATCATGTCATGCTGATCATTGGTGCCAATGTTTTCCGAAAACCATTAATGAATTAAAAAATTACAGACCGGATAGATTATTGGTGCAAAGGTTTTTCAAAATTTATGTAAACAACAACGCTACTAACCGGAAAACGAAATCGGGATGCACATTAAATATAGGGAGATGATTCAAAGATAAGAGGATAGATTTACGGCTTTTGCACGCGATATATCGTATTGTAATCCCCATCATTAGTGCTAAGTTTTTTTAATATTTCCACGAAAGACAATGTTACAGACTGGACACAAAATCGGTAAGAACGAATGGACGAACGAACAGGCAGTCGGACGGACTCTGCAATTACTCTATGTCGCCGTCAAGGGGATGGGCATGACATCATCTGTATAAAGTTGTTGTGTTCTTTTTCTAAAGTGTATTGCCAGGCTACCGGAAGTATCTTTCTAATAAGCCTCTGTTCTCAGTAATGACTTCCTTGGTTAAGGGTTGATTACATTTTGATTGGACAATGTTATTTTATTATTTATACAGCATGTAGTGTTAACCCTGTTCGTATTTTCGTGCGTCCGTGCATTAAATCTCTCAGGTCTATACATTTATTGTGCTGTTTCTGATTTATTAGCTTTGAAATCACTTTATGATGAAATACATATTAACAATATCCTTTTCTCTTTCAGTCCGTAAGTTAAGTATTTGTGTTCTTTTGTCAAAGTGCCGTAACAGGACTAATATCAAAGTGGGACATTTATGTCCCAGAGCATATTTCTAGTTCGACTGTGTCCTGTGTCTTAAAAAAAGGAGATGTTAACTGTGATCTACAGGAAGTATATCCCAACTCTCAACCTATAGTAAGCTACTGGTAAAATTGATCATATTGCAGATGCAAAATGTAAAATTTTTGTTGTTCTGGAAATCTGATACGTGATATTGTATATACAATGTATATTTGATTAAGCTTATGCATATTAACATCAAGACATGTGGTAAATAAGTACTGCTTTGTCATGCACTGATTCAGAAATAGAATCTGATGTAAACGCTACTAGCTATGGCAGGGAGTCAAGTCTTCATCAGGGCAGCATTGCAATACATTTTATTTTATCATATTCAGATTGCACATTGTTAAAAGCCAACAAAAACGCCAATATACAAGATAATGTAATGCAATATCACTGTCGTCGTTAGGTCACATGCTGCCATAACATTACACAATTATTTCCTGTTGTTGTTTTTTAAAAACATTCCGTAACTGAGTCATTAGTAATTGATTTATTTAAATCAAAACAGAACCAAGTTATCTCTATACATATTGCAGACGCGTTTTAAGCTTTAAAGCTGATATCTTTGCAAATTATTTGGTAATTGTGACAAGGAATTGTAGATGACACCTGTCAGCCTGAAAGTAAACTTGTTGTTTTTATTCCAAAGCCTTAGACATTCCAGCAAAATACAATATCAATTAAGGTGGTGTTGTGACGTGTGTAAAACTGACTTTTACAGTTTGCTTTTTAGCACGGATACAGCCTACATTTCAAGATTATGTTGGGGTTTAATTATAGCAAAAACATGTATAAATTGGAAGAGTTCGTGACGAGTTTTAATTTGTTACCAATTACAAGTAATGAAAGATAGTGACATTACAAGACAACTTCAAATACGTCTTCACGACAAGGTGCATTTCAGAGTTAGGAAACACTTTGGTGATAAAATGTTACAAATATTTGTTAACATGAACAAGTTTAAATTACTGTGGAAACTATAAATATACAACAATTTAGAAAAGACACAAAGAACCAACCTGTACAATACCGAAGTGCTCTTTTTTAATTTCCTCAATTTTGTTCAGTCTAAGCGTCAGATTTTGCGAAATACTCAGTCTGATGCATGAACAAGTGAGCTAAAATAACGAAATTCTTATTGCCCGGTTTTGTATCAAAACTTAAACTTACAGCTTTTCTATTCATTTAACTTATTATGAATGAGCTAGGTCTTGCACAGCATAATAACATACGTACATATTTTGTTCTTAAGCATACCGAGAACACATAATAACGTACATATTTTGATTTTTTAAGCGTACTGAGAACGCGTTTCTTTCGTCCATCTATTTTGTACACTATCAAAGTCAAACGAAATGGTAACAGACGAATTATCGTCGCTAACTCGCTATAGATTAATCTATTTTGAAGGAAAAGAAAAATATGACAATAGAGGGGCAAACATGAGATACATTTTGTTGTTGTTTTTTTTTCTATTTTCAAATGATAAGCCACCATGTCTTTCCTCATCCTTAACGTAGAGCAATGAAAACGAATAACTACTAAAAGGCATACGAATTGAACACTTAGTAATAAATATATTCCCTGACAATGTTTTTTCTGCCAGGTACGTCTTGCGCCATCTTATGTGAAGCAAACTTTCGATATATTCTTGATGTAGAGGCTTTTTGTAACTTCTTTTAAGTATATACGTTTATTTTTATGAAGCTTTATCAGTAAAAAATATTTGCAAGGATCTATGTTAACTAATGAACAGTTGCTATAAACCCGGGGATTCCATCAAAATTGTGTTATTGGCAAATAATTATTGCTTTGAGCAAATATGTACTACCTTTTTATGGCAAGTCACTGGAGGACATTTAAGTAATTATTGCTCAGTTGTTTATTGTGGATGTCTCTTAATTGTTTTTGCTGTGCTAATGTTGTGTTCTGCTCAACCTGGCGGTAGCGTGCATATCTCTTTCTACGAACAGGTCCAAGCAAATCGAGCCTGCGACATTTTAATTGTGGACTTGTTGGGCGACCTGAGGAGATTCAATCTTCTATCTAAACTACAATTATGTAGAAAAAATTACTAACTATCTTTTCAACAGTGTTAAACGTTTTTCTGAATGTTTTCTTTCATAAAGTCGTGCTTTTTCAAGTTCTTATTCTGTAGTATTCATATATCACTGATGTCAAAGAAAAAATCCAAATCAAAACTTGTGATGCAGGCAACTACTGCGTTTTCAAACATACGTGATTTAATTATTCTTCTTGTCTTCCTAGAAGGTCATTGAGTCTTTGTGTCTTAAATCAGCTGCGGTTGTCGCCGTGGTTCAATTTGCGTGTGATCTTTTTACAAGACCTAGTAGTTCAAGTTAGTCCATGTGTCAATTCCATTATCTTGCAAACAAACAAACAATTTGCTGCGAATTGGTCGGCTGGAAAGGCAGAATTACATGTTATAAAAAGAAGTGTTTCTTGGTGTTTCTCAATATGAGGTACAAGCAATATGGAGTAGTTGTTAATATCTATTGTTTTCACATTCTTTCAATTTTTGCACAATATGCCCATTTGAAGAGCGATGATTTTTATGGAACAATGATTCTAAAGTATGTCGGCCATTTTGAATTTAGACCGCCATATTGGACTTAAAGGAAGCATAATGCATCCATCTACAATCATGCCAAGTTCCATACTTTTCACAGGAAGTGCACAATTGTTTTACGAATTTCTTGAACTATAAAGAGTGTAACTTAAAAATATCAATGGCAAACAATAATAATACAAAATATATGACTATACTATTTGATGTTTAGATTTTGTGATACAAGTACATGCCTATCTTCTTTAAAAAAGATAACATATTGCCGACTAAAACTTTTTCAACTCTTTCAAAGACTGAACATCATAGTATGCGCTGTGTTGCGAAGTACACACAGTCGATTTAAAACAGGTTTAATAGTAAGCGGTGTTTTTCATGTACACATTCATGTTATCTTTTTCAGAAGATAAGAAAGAGTAATACGGGTAAAGAACGGGGACAGCACAACTTTTTTCCTGCGAACAGATCTATTTGCTTGGCGCCATTCATCTAAAGAAGGTTTTATATCAAGAAATTTGTGTAACACAGAAACTGACTCGGAAAAGATAATAGTTTTCTTCAATATATTTTGATACACAATTTAGAGCCAATTCAATAGGTTTTGCCTCGGCTGAAAATATTGTTGCGTTATTTGGCAAACGTAATTTTGAACGATGAAGGTGGCTGGCAGCAGCATAGCTAACCTTAAAATCATCTTTCGAACCGTCTGTGTACATTGGGAAATAATCCTTTTAAGTTGACTGGATTTCATTACATTTGGATTTGAATATTTCGTGGATATTGTCAAACGTTTTAAAAGCACTTTTCATATCAAAAAGAACTGTAGGGGAATTAAGGGTCCACTGTGATGTATCCGGAATTGGAATTTCTTTTATATCATCAAATTGAAAGTCAGTTACATTCATAGAAGACTTTATGAAAAATCGGAAAGGTTTGATTGTAGTGGGTGGTCATAGCTAATGGCTTTACTATCTATGTTCATATTCAGGGGTTTTGAAGTGCCTGTTAGAAATTATTTTGAATTAGGAAAACAATCATGCAGACATAAACAAAACGTGAGTATGAATTAAGAGAAATTAATGCAGATATCGACGTAGTATGCATTAATAAAAATATCTGTAAAATTGATATCGAACAAATCTTATTGTTAAGCACGGCAGTGGTGATAATTGCGGAGAACATTAAACTTTCCATAAATATATTCATAAAACAGTAAATTTCATTTTTCTACTGTTGAGTTTGATATTTCAAATGACACTTTTAACATAATTTTTACATTGTTTATAAACAATGAAGATCGGGAATGCAAGGAACTTTCCGTATGTAATATGACCTACGTTACCTGTTTCAAATAAGTGATAATTTAACTTTCACATTTAAAACACAGAAATACACCATTTTGTCTACCTAAGACGCTTTGCGTCACATAATGCTTTTAGACTCGTATTCCTGGAGCTTTATGCCATAAAAGAGCAAGTCAACGATTATTTAAAGCGAACGTATCTGAAAAAAGTGAAGTTTTGTCCTCATGGAATCTTTACACGTTTACGTTAGTGACAAAATACCAGATCATATAAAGTATAACATATAAATAAGGTCAATCTAAGGTATGTATTCAACAACCTCTCTGAAGTCAGAGCACCGAGAGCCTAACTTTTAAGGGCACGACTAAAATTTTTCATAAGAAGTAAGTTCAAGGACTTCATATAATTCTAAAAATAATCATACCGTTTCTTCTAAGCTATTAACATATAACTAGTCTAAGGTAATTTTCCCGGATGTGAGATGAATTAGCGTTCATTTAACACTGTATCTGTTCATTCCAATCACGGTATGGCTACGGTAAATCATTTCTAACACACTAAAAACTTCATCAGCTTAATTAGCAATACCTAGAAATAATGACATGTCCACTTGTAATCATTAGATAGCAAAACCTGGTCTTTCTGTGATTTTATCAGTATCGGAAAATTGTATCAGCAAACATTATCGCATTGTGAAGTTTTGATGTTTACATGATTTGACATACTGTGGGATAATGATTACATGATTTGCGATGACACTATCTGATATATATGCCACAATATTTTTTACAGGAAATTGTGAGACGGAAGATCTGTCAAACTTAATCTACATTCCTAAATATGTCTTGTATTATTCTGTCGAATGAGAAAAAAAGAACAAAAAGAACGTAATTCATACATAGCCGGTTTTGTAAAAATATGAAAAGCTTCTGTTTTATATATTGGTATTGTAATAAGGCGTGAAGTCTGACTGTGTCGTTTAGAAAAAAGTATGTATTAACCACAAGCTTAACTGCTCATTCCATTTTGGCAAGCTATCATGGACTGACAATTCAAAAAGACGTTTGCATGTGATATTTTCAGAAAAAAGACTGTGGCAAGAAAGGTGATAAAAGACAAAACATAATTCCATTTTTTTTTCAATATAGTTTTGAGCAGGCATTACTTCACTTAAACAGAATAATTTTGACTTTAAAATATCGATCAAGTTAAAATGGACGAAATTTATCCAATAACGCCTTTGAAATAGACACCTTAATTATATTTCATATTGCTTATACATCAGAGGTTTCTTCATATTTACATTTATGAAATATAAAATGTATATTAATTTGATAAAAACTCGAGTTACACCATTGAAATATCATATACACCCAAGGACTTTAGAAACGCCTGATTCATATAAGGCAATGACTTCATTCTTGCAACTTGTATTCAAATATTTTAATATACTCATTTAATCTGATTCAGTATAACGGTTTCTTTTGAGTCGTGACCTTTCTTCACTTGTGCACGTGTAGCTCGTAATGTAAATCACGTCCCAAAGTCCACTGCGCTCATTGACAAATATTAAACGTTATTACACCTTGAAATCGACTACAAACTCATGAACAACCATTTTGTCAAAATTAAGTTTAAAGTTTTATTAAATTTCAAGTTCTATTAATACGATCAGTATTTATTTTTATTCTTCTCTAAACTAGGAGTGGTGATGATAAAAAAGATTATTTATTGTGGTAGACAAAGGACAATTGACAAGTTCTCAATACGAGGCACGACGTATCTCGGAGATTTTTTTTATATATTTTGAACATAGTAAAAATAGTTGAGAAAGAAAAAGAGGAGAGATATATATTGCTCTACACAACAAAAGATTTCTGTTTAAGATATTGCCATAAAATTTGGACCACTTGTACAGTTTTGAACACACATCTCAAAACTGACTTTCAGTGACCATGATTTTGACCTACTGACTTTCAGTGATCTTGATTTTGACCTATGAACCTGCTTGTTTATTTTTAAGGTACAGCAATGAAATTTGGAGATCTTATACAGTTTTGCACAACATTTTTTATGCATCTTTGTATATTTTCTCCCTGTATAATTTACAAATGAAATGTATCATATTTTCAATAACCCTGTTCCTCTGACAATAAGCTGCTGTCTGGGGGTATTCATCACCATTAGTGGTAGGTCTTGTTCTGTCGACTTTATACCCAACAAAAATAAACGGGGAAAAATAAGCCTTTGCTAGGTGACGGATGTTGCACTTTTAATTATTGGTGAACAGACTTAATAAAACTGAGGATGCTAAAAATATTTTTTTTTTGTTGCATTGTCTGCTTCCAAAGGATGCAAAGGATTATTATCTACATAGTAAATTAATGAAAAGTCAGCTTTCATCTGATAGTGTGAATTTTAATTGAATGCATACTGATGCATACTTTAATGCATATTGTCCATATTTGTATCAATTAACTTTGCTTAAAGACACGATATTTAAGATCATTATGAATAATTGCTGCTACAATAATAAATTCAGTAATAACACAGACTTACAAGAACAGTCTTAACTATCAATAAAATGTCTAAGAGGACAAAAAGCAGATATCACTTTGATACTTCCAGGAGTAACAAAAAGCAAACTGAACAGTAAAATTTAATAACTGTGTCAAATGACAGACAGGTATAGTACTAAATAATGTTACTTGTGATAAAACAATGAGAAACTCTGTACTTTACCCTATATAATGAAAATATTCCAGACACCCTAGCACAGAAAATGCAGCATAAAATTTCAAAGTTTAAGTAAGCTCAAAAATCACAAGACACTAACTTGCTCTCTGTTTGAGAGAAGACAGATTCTCAAAGTATAATGTATCACCTTGTCTTTGTGTCTCGAAATTTCTATAGTACAAAGTTATTTATATTTCTGATTCGTATGATAAATCATGGGATGCTGTATTTCGGCTCGAGTGGATTTTGCCAGATCGGATCTAACGTGGTGCCAAGCCCCAAATTTGATCCGACTTTGCAAAATTCAAGATAGACGATAACGAAATCCCAGATCTAGCTACTGTTGTTATGACATTTATATCAATACCTCTACCTTCTTGTTTGTTGTTTTGTTATCAAACGAAGTCTTCCATGTTTGTCGATGTTAAAATAGAACTGAATGAAGATTTTATGTGTGCTATTTATAGAACGGGTCATGCATTTATAATAAAAACAAGTATTTGACTGCCTTTCGTTTCAAAAGGGTCAATGACATAAAAACAGTATTCAACCTTACTAAGCCTTTTCGTTTATATCAAGTCGACAAAAATACTTCTTGTTCACCTAAACGAATTGCAATTGTGTGTAGGACATGAATGTCCTCGCAATGTAATACATGTACACGGAAGTCAATTATGTTTAAGAAACATTTTATGACATTTTTCACTTCTCGTATAAAGACAGATCAACTTGAATGTATGCCACGAACAAACTTGAGCGTTAGCGGTTTAAGTCTTGTGTGTGGCTTACCGTGTTGTTATGATGTTCTTTGTACATTTACATAAACTAGACTAATACCTTTCAAATCCCAAAATAAGATGAGACTGTCTTT
This sequence comes from Mercenaria mercenaria, assembly GCF_021730395.1. Taxonomy (NCBI): domain Eukaryota; kingdom Metazoa; phylum Mollusca; class Bivalvia; order Venerida; family Veneridae; genus Mercenaria; species Mercenaria mercenaria. The sequence goes on along the minus strand of NC_069377.1, from coordinate 39,189,947 downwards.
AAACGTAACGAGATTATCATATGTAAAACTGCGGTTATTCGAAGAAAAGAAACGTGTTAAAATAGAGACAGCAGTTCAAGTTTGATCAATGTGTATGCGCCGTTTAATTATTTACAGTCTTTTCTCAGTGATAGATAAAAACATTAAGTTAATCTTTACCCTGCTATACTTCTAAAATTGCCTGGTCCATCATTCAATTTATGCAGTATCACTTATTATTCAAAGGGGTGTCCACTGAAAACTTACTGACTGAATAGCGAATAGCGCAGGCGGTGATCAGCTTGCAGGCTGATCTTGGTTAGCACTGAATCACTTACCGCCAGCGGGCTAAAAGCCAAAAATATAGTATGCCCCCGTTTCATATTTGATAAAATAAACTTTAGAATCTGGCTGTAATGGGACATTCCTACAGATTGATGTCAGTCTATTCAAGATAATAAATGTTCTTTTAGTATTTAGTTATTCTAAATATTTAGTAAAATTAAAACTGTTATTCTGTCAGTTCTATACAGTATCCGTTCTTTCTTTAAATGACTGATGGAGTTCTTAGCACTTTAAGAAGAACTCACAGAAGCCGTAGCAACCCCATTCACAAATTGATGAAATATAGTAATATAGTGGAGTATCGAATTGAATAAAGCTGATATAAGTATAATTTTATTTTATAAATAGCCTACATACTTGTTCATTTGTTTTGAAAATTATGTTATTCTACCAATAATTATGAGTACAGTACCTTTGCAAAAACCTTGAATTCATACATCTGCTTAAATCTCATATAACATTAGTGATATCTACTTTAGTTCGTGATTTTATTATTGGCTTGACATTTTATAATATACAATTTGCGACCATAAAAAGTCTCTTTTGGAAACATTTGTCAGGCTTATTCATATTTCCCCTGCATTAATATTGTTTGATCATGTATGCTATACTAGGTTGTTGACACTCTTGTCATGATACTAGATCAAGTAAGCAGAGGTCGCCGAAGTTGATGATGTCAGCTGAATTTTGTTTAACCATAACACTTTTATGGTAATCAAATATTCTAAAACATTTAATTGTGGGTATTGTTATAGCCCGAATACAAGAGTTCAATAGTACCCTTAAGCATGCAGATATATTTTCTTTATCGTAACTTGAACTATTGACTAATATGTTCTGTTTTACAAATAAGCTAAACGCCATATCATTTCTGTTTTTAAAGTAACCGGAGACACCAAACGGTAGTTTTTATAGTAACCCATAGAGGTTGGAACCTTTTAGTTTACAATAACTTGAAGCAAATTTGAACATTTATGCTTTTATCATAAACCACACCACCTAGACATATATGACCGTAACAAAAATGAATGTTTCTCATTGCAGAGTTGGTGCAGCCGTTCTGCGCATGCGCGGAATTATTATCAAATCGAACGCACGGCAAAAATACTCTTTTTTTTTGCATGTCCGCACGCATTTAGTGTATAATGTGCATAATATACTGACTAAAGGTTAGGGTTAGAATCACAATGGTTACAAAATATATAAATTTAAGGTATTTTTGTTCAAATTCAGTTATTCCGGTATATACCGGAGTCTGTAATATATCACGGGCGCACCAACTCTGTATTTAGTCACAGCCAACAAAAATTACATCATGCGTTTCATCATTTATCCTGCAAGACATAAACTTTTTCTCAAAACAGCTTAAGGTCATAATATGGCTGCCAGGTAGTGAAAACTACGTCACAAGGTCTAACAAAAACATAGATAGCTAGAAACAACGGCAACTGTATCAGTGCTATGAGCTATTGTTTTCTATATATATTTAATGTCATCTGTTAGCAAATCTAAATCAATACTTGAGTATTTTCTTAAACAGTATAAAGCAATCCATTAAAAATTTAACACATTATACAAATGTTTTCGAAGATTTATGTTACTACGTCAACATGTTAATCATTACTATAATTACCCTTTGACAAAATAGACATCGCATTATAACAGCCCGTGTAAAATAAAAATAAACACAAGTTAAAGAATGCTTGACTACTTGTCATATTTCTTTTACCGTAACAGTGTTTTGGGCTTACTGAAACAAGAAATTAAATGTACGTAGATTTAATTGTTCATAAATTTTCAAATGAATTTCGCAACTTGTCAATTGTATTATAGTAAGTTACATGAAATTTAACCGTAAAGCCTTGAAGTCTTGATTCAACACAAAATGGGATATTGGTTACATCTTTATAAATTGAATTTTGTCGTCACCTTTATTAACACCAGACATTTTAGCTCTGGCTTTCACTACTCATCGTGCTGAAGGGCAGACAATTAAAAGCCACATAGAAACCGACAGTTCCTCATTTTATGCACCTAGACAGTTTTTCAGCTGTTTGTAAGGTGGTGTCTGTTGTAAGGGTGTGTCTAAAGACGGACCTTATATAGTGAATCTAAATATGACTGCCGCATTTATGAACGATCAAAGTACAGTTCATGGGATTTATGAGTAACCATTTAAAGTAATGAAACCCGACATGTACTGTTGTTCCAGGTTTCTGGATGTCTATTTCGGAAACGAAAGTTATTAGACAAATGTTAGAAAAGAATGGTCACTTTTCAGTTTGCCTACTCTGCGTGCAGACAATCTAAGCTGCGAATAGATTTACTGAATTCTTAGTTATTCCTTATCAGTCTTCTTAAAGCAATCAAGAAGCATCATTCTCGCATACCAGAGGTCTACCATGATTCCCTGGATGAACCTCCGGCACATTTCGTCGATATTGTTTGTTTGGTTACATTACTGGTAAAACAATTCAGCCAATTAGCGTCATTTCGCGACAAATCGTAGCGAACCAATCAAAGCGTGACCGCATCCTTTCCAATACCGATGTCGACTTACGAAAAAATGTTATTGTTTTTTGATGTAAATCTCATCCTAACATTGAATTACAGGAATAAATCTTTATTAATCGCAATTATGGAATGTCGCTTTTATCCATCGTAAGCAAGTACCTCGCTTACATGTTGTTTAAAGTTTCAATTCCGTGTGCCAAATAATGGAGAAAAATGATTGGCTGAAACCACTCCCGGTAGTAATTACGAGATTCAGTGCGCATGTTCACCAAATAAACGATAGAAATAGTAAACTTACCTGATGAATGAGCTATAAGAGAGAAATAATGTTATCCAAGTTTTAGTGGAGGGTGGCAATCCAACAGACTGTTATTTGTCTGAAATGAATTTAAACAAACAGATGTCGTTTTGTAACTGCGTGTTAACTATGTATTTATTAATTCCAAAAGCATTCATTCCTCATTACAAATACAATTAATTTCAGATCATCGCACACTATTGATAAAGATAGCAATTTACTTGGTGATGCATCATTTATGTCATTTGTTTAAAGGGGCGTCATTTTACCTTTAATGTATACCACACCTAAGAGATTACTTTAGTTTTATTAAAGAGTTTCGGTAGTAGAAAGAATTCAAACGGTCTGTGATAAGAAAGAAAAACGCTAGTTTTTAGGATGATAATTCACAATTATTGAGAAAGAGGGATGCAGATAGTAAGAAATAAGAGAAAACTGAAAAACATGAGGAAGTTGGATAAAAAGAAAAAAAGGAAATCTGAGGGAAGGGGGAGTAAAAAGTAAAGTAGAAGATGTAGAGCGATGCTCTTACTTTGACAATGACTGTGAAGGAATAATATGTTTATGTTTCATGTATATATTCAGAAAGGTCATACAGTTTCATTTCCAACCATACTCACATTTTGCGGTTAACATTTTTATGCAATTAACTCCGTTACTAAGTCAATTTTTTGCCAATCTTCTGACAGGATGCTAGCCTAAATATCACTATTAGTGTGTCAACAAAGTTTCCATAGTGTCTCAGCTGACTGATAGGCTCATCTTAGCTAATATCAAAACGACAGATTAGAAAATGTTTCTAACAAGCGTCATAATAAATACAAAAATTTACGTTATCATTATACGTTAATATCGCTACTTGAAATGATCAGTGAACGAACTGTAGTCGTTAAAAACGCTCGCTACAGTTTCGTAATTTTTTTCTCAATAATAGATTTTGATGAAATGTTTTATATTAAAAGATCATGTTATGATGTATTGAAAAATGAAATAAAAATACTAGGTCACCAGCTTTGTTTCAATTTAATTTGCCCCTAGATATGGTGCTATTTTAAACATTTTTCAAAACTTCTGTAATCCTAAAATATATTTCAGTAAAGTACAATAATCAGCATAAATTTGATTAAGCATTTTTATAATGGAAAACAATATATCTATTTGAAACATGCTCAGAGAAATCAAAAGAACATGATTTTGTAAAGAAAGGAATACTTGTTAAGCAGACCCAATGGCTATTTTTGCATATTTTGTCAGTTTTAAGTTGGTACTTCTGCTATTTTATCTAGTTTCACATAATAGAATTTAATCAAACTCTGCACATACCTTTGGTTATGTCTACCTAATCTAAAACAAAAAAAAAAATTGATAGGTCACCATATTAGATTTCGCTTAAATCAAATTACAACGAGGTGGGGTGTGGCGGGCATTTATACAACGCAGGTTGGCACGAAATACTCTTTCAGTGTTTGAGCAAATGACTTAGAAATGTATATATAAAATTATCAAACGGCAGGTTTCTTAATAATCGGATTTTAAGGTGTTTCTGAAGCATGTTGATGGTATAGAACGATAAAAGTTTCTCCCGTTTTTTTAACAAAACCTATAGTTTACGAATGTACGGTACGGGATTAGAAACAGCTGTGACTCAATGCAGAGTTGGAGCGTTGGTATAAATAACAGACTCCAGTATATGTCGGACTGAAGCAATTTGAACTATAAGTACTTTAAATGTATATATTTTGTAACCATGGTGATACTTACCCTGACCTTTAGTCAGTATATTATACATTTTGTACATTAAATGCATGCGAACATACAATAATTTGCGAATTTTTGCCGTACGCGACATTAGATAATCACTTCCGGGCATGCGCAGAAGACCGCACCAACACTGTAGTGAGCTACATCGAAACCAAATTGGCACGGTGTTGGGGTAAATATCGACCCGTCCGGAAAAACTGTAGCAAGTGCCTTTAAAATGAGTAAAAATACTTGTAGGATATTTAGCAATTTATAGTTTTCTGTCGTGCCAGTAATACATCAGTCAAGTTTATTGCCTTTATTTTTAGACTTTTTAGCCTTCATAAACGCTTTCCTGTAACGCAATGACTCTTGATTAAGCGCGAAAATAGCACATCATTATTACATACTCTTTTTTATTCTCGATTAATTTAACATGGAACTGGAAACGTTGTTGTTTCAAGTTTATTCAGGTTATTGAACAAATTCATAATTTAAAATAAGAGTTAAGTGTAAACACATATGTAATCAGATGATTATTTGCTTTGCAACGAGAAATACGCACTTGTTTTCAGCGTAATAATGCAGTAACTGCGCTATTAAAGTCACGCAATGTTTCCACTGCAGAACCTGGTGCACATTTCTTTATACAGAGCTACAACTCTATAATTACCGATGGCGTGTTCTGAAAATACTTCGTTTGGACTTAAAATGTATACTTATTATTCAAAAGTATTTTAGCTTGCTACGCTGTTTCCGCGTAATATCTAATTCCAAAACGGATAATATGCTTTGCTCTGTATTTGCAGTTTGAACAAATATTCGTTTGGGATTTTAATTGAAGTGGTCTTCAATTTGCAATGTATCTTCTTAGGGAGATAGTGTGAAGCCTCACAATTTCGCCGGCTCCTAATTGACAAATTATGAAATGTCACGAACGATTCCAATTTTGTACATGTTTTTGTTTTAATTAAGTCTCAGTTAAGGAATTATACGTGTCAAATGAGTCCAGTGTTAAATGCCTTTCTTTCACACGTTACAAAGCTGCTTTAATTGACATTTTACTATTTCGACCATTTAAAAGTAAAAAAAAAATGCAAATTATTTACTATTTGCGTAATAGTTTGTTACGCAAAAACTTCTAACTAATCACTTAAATTCTGCAAAGATATTTGCTACATTAGGTTAGACCTCCCACAAATATTGAAATATTGTTAATTTCCCTGATCAAGATTTAAAGTAAATAAAAATGCCTTCGACGCTAGATTTAATTTATTCGGGCTTTGCAAGTAAAATTAACTGTTTTCCTTACCTAAAGCAAACCTATATGATTTATAAAAACAACACCTATATAGAGTATCACGCCCACGAACCATCTAATTAAGTATTAATATTGTTAAAATGCAAGGTGGGTATGAATTCGATATTTCATGAAAATGATGTGTTCAGCCTACAGTTCAGTTGTTTTCTCTCTTGTTTCTATAGATGGCAAGGTTTCGATTGCATAAAGACAATACTATTGTTATATAGCAATCAAAGTTTGTACGAATATGCAAAAATGAATTTCACACTGGAAAACATAGAATCAACCATTGCATTCTCATGATCTAAAAAGAATCTAACCAACTCGAGTATCTAGTATAATTGTTTGTTCAAAACGATATTATACCAAAGTTAAACCAAAACACTTACATTTACACTTCATTAAAAGTCTAAGGCGTGAAGGCGCATACATTTTATAGTTCTTCTTTACTTCTTAATTCGTAGACATCAGGGATGTCGAGGATTATGTTCAACAGGACATCTAGAGTTTTTCAAAGTCATTTGCTATCAAAGTTTGAACATATTTATAAAATAACAATACAAAATGTTATGGAAATGAGCTCATCAAGTTAAGGTTGAGCTCATCCTGGCGACCAGCACACAGCATTACCAACAACCACATCTAAATGTTCAACCGCATGTCGGTGTCTACATCGGGACATTATGTCCCGTAGAAAATCTGCATTCCGATTTATAAACTACTGCCCGCGATACCTTGCGATACCTGTCGGTATGTGAAAACGTATACTGAGACAATAATGCGACAACGATTAGTCACTTTTTAAAATTTGGCAGCGTAGTGTCGGAATAATTTACGGTAAAGTATGTGATTGTGCACGATAATGTTAACAGATTTGTATCGAGAAGCAGCTTAAAAACTGGGCGACTTTATGAGCGAAATATTGTTCCACGAAAATGAAGAGTTAACATTTCTCGTTAATAAAATCTAATAATCTTTTTTATTAAATACACATCTACACTTAAACATGTGTATGCTTTAAATGTGGTTCTTACAGTTTGAAGACAGAATACAAGTAGTTCTACGACGTTCGGGTTGTAGTGCTCTAATGTGTCGGACGTCAATGAAAGTCTGGAATTTTATAAATGTTTTTTTTTCATGAAATCATTTCTATTTTCTTTTAATTTGATATTCTGATTTGATCCGCCATTTGTAAATAGAAAATAACTTAAAAGTTTTGAAGTCTCCAGTTCACTAATCTGAAATTAAAAATTGAGTCTATAACGACAATAATATGATATAATTGCCTTCATCAGAAAAGATAAACAAAGTTGTATGTCCGATGTATATTTGTACTGAAAACAATAATTGAAAAGGTTAATACAGGCAAATATTTATCATTTTTATGAATACGTTGGATGTACATATGCAACCTTTATAAGGGCACAAAATCCAATAAATTATCCAATAAATATATAAAATTGTTCCTTAAATGGCATCATATGAGACTCTCCTGAAGAAATATTATACCTTTATTATCTTATATTGATGTGAGTTATCAATATTTTATATCAATAATTATGTTTCACCATTATGTGGTACTTAAAACGTCACAAACTACTTTAAATCTGACATTTTCTATTAAGAAAACCCTTGTTTTACTGCTATACAAGAGGCTCTACTGACTAACTTTTTGATTGGTGTAATTAGGTTGTTTGTAATAATATCAGTGATATCGCTGTTTTTATACTTTGTCTGGATGTTTCTAAACGCTGTTGAAAAGAAATATATTCATAGGGACTTTTAAGGATAGGAAAAGGTCTAGAATTACCAATTGTAAAAACACCCGAGTTTGCCTTTGACTTCGCACCGTCTGATAAGCGCAAATAAGTAAAAACTATTTTGTTAAAACAGAAGAAAAATGTACGACATGATACTGGTGTCTTATGTATACTGAATGTAAAATGGGATCATTTGTTGATAGTGGTAAACCAAGTCATTTGTTTTTTTGTTTTTAAATAAACAATGTAATACTCTATTGATACTCAGTCTGGTAAAACGGGTTATTATTGCTGTTGAATCTGTAAAGTTTTGTGACACTTTATTGTACTGATAAAATCAAGTAATATTGCTACTGAACATCCAAGGGGAAGCTGCTTCTATGATCATTGTCAGCTGTATGAAGTAACATGTGAAACATTGCAGCATGTTTTCAAATACACGTACTGTGTATGAACGTTATACAAGTTTCCAATTATTTCTTAGGGGCCTTCGTGGACCAGTGGTTAAGGTCAATTTGTCCCTCATCAATGTGGGTTCAAGCTTCGCTCATGTGGGTGAGGCCATCCAGCTGGCTTGCAGAAGGTCGGTGGTTCTACCCATGTACCCGCCCATGATGAAAATAATTCAGGGAGGTTATTCGCCCTCCATCAGAAGCTGGAAAGTCACCATATGACCAACAATTGCGTGACATTATACCCAATAAAAACAAAACAAAAAATATATCATCAGTTGCTAAGAAAACTGAAATGAATTTAAACAGGAATCTAGCAATGTCATCTTTATATGCTTAATTTTCTATAGGTTCGGTCATACTAGTTCTGATCAACAATGCGAAAGTGTCAAAAAAAGATTTGTACTTGTTTCTTTACTTGGATAGGCTTAAAATAAGAAAAATCGTTGTCATGGAAGGTGCATAAATGAAGTGTCAAGAAGTACGTTAGTTTTTCTTTGCATTATTTTTGTTAAAGATTAATTCTAATAGTGAACCCGTTTTTAGTGCCTTACTAATGAAGATAATTGTCTGATTACATTTGCAATTTGCTATAATATTTCGAGCGAAAGCAATCATGAAAATTTGAAACGCTTGATGCGGATACAAAAGTGCAAAGCTGGCGTGACTTAATTAGCTGAAGAAAAATTTCTGATTATATACTTCGGAGTAAAATATAGAAAATAAATTGTTTCAAAAGCGCAAAAGTTCCTGTGTGTTTTAGTTTTTTGAGACAAATTAACAATGTTAAATGGTCGCGCCGACAGGAGATATCAAAATTGCCGAAGGAGTATAAAGACTTTGAAATGGAAATAGCAATGTTCTTTGTTTTTATTGGAAAAGAAGAATTCATCGCGTTTTATGCAGTGTAACGTTTTTTATTTGTATTATTAAGTATCATCGGAATGGGGATTTTAGAAATTCATGCGTGTGAACTTTAGCACGATGTTTATGAATATCACTCGATATTAAAGCTTGTTAATGTCGTATTATTAAGGGCGATTGTTTTGCATGTTATTATATATTAACTTGATAGGAATACACTACTAGAGGCACATGCCATTAAAAGGGTCATGAAATTTGCCTTAATTTTTTCAAACGTTTTTAACAGAGTTTTAACAGGTCACCATTAAAATTTACCCATTACTTCTTACTATTTAATGGGATTTTCATGACCATAGTTTTAATGCCATATATTAAAAAGCCATGAAATAAGTATATTAAAACCCTGGTAAAATATACCTTGTTAAAATGACGTTATGGCCATGAAAAGCTGCTTAAAATAAACCTTTAAAATAAGTTAATTGGCTCCTTAAAACTCCATGAAAATTTTTAATTGGCATGGAATTAATGTGCCATTAAAAAAGTACCCCTTAATTCCACATTAATTAGTAAATACTAATGGGACCATTAATTTTTTTAATACTCTATTAATGGCAGTTAATTATCAAAAATTGATTAATGGTCTCATTAAATATGTCAGATTCAATTTTAATGAGTTCGTAATATTTTAATGATATATCAAATTAAAGGCCATGAAAATTTGCCATCAGAATTAGACATCTTAAGATAAATAAGTTATTTGCCGTATTGATTTAAACTAAGTATTACTACACATGTAATAGTATCTATACATACTTACTGTTTTGTAAAATGCTAGAAAAATATTTGATTCTTCTTTTCTTTTCTCATTATTTTGTGATGTAAACACATGTAACAGCCTCGTACAAACATTTGTCATATTGTATCCTCATTCTGTCATATGTTCATATGAAATGAGAAAATAAATGAATATTGTATTGTATTGGGTTGTACTGAGAAGGGTTTACAGGTACCGGTTTAATAGATCAAGTGACCATGTGGGTAGTTTTAACTATTCAACATTTTTATATTGACAAACATTCTGACCAAGTTCTAATTGGTACAGGCATTAGGTGTCAGGTGTATTCAAAAAGCAACTGTTGATGACAATGTCAGCGCACAATGGGCGATCACAATTTAGCACTCCTTCTGTGCTTTGTGCTCAGGTGAATGCACTTAAACAGCTAAGAGTAAATGTTTGAGGAGCTCCCCCAATCAAGCGTACCACACTCTTTGATTCATTGAAACGAAGAAGCCATTGATCTGCCCATGCCCCAAATGAATTTAAATCAGACTGTAAATCTTCACAATCATGTGTACTGTTCACTTCTCTATAAACCTTAGTTTCAACTCAAGGATTGGAAAATTTGAAAATCTAAACTGGTCTGAACACATTTCATAATGTAAATTCCTTACCCCACCCACTTTCTTATACAAATGCTGATTATTTGGACAGGAAAAACAAAACAAAAACCAGAAAAAGTGGCATGCATCAATACGTATTTACCCTTACCAAAATAATGTAGATTGATGTTATAAAATAAATTAATATGTTTTCATCCGACTTTAATTGAAATAAATCTGATTTTTTGTAGTAACACAATTTAGCAAACATTTGAAAAAAATGGCGTAACTGCATCAAGGGGAAATAACTTTAATGCAACTAAATATAACATCAAGATATATTATAGACAATGTATGCGTAGTACTTATGTATTTATTGTGATAAAGTCCATTTTAGAACAATATAGGACTGGAATTATAAGCATTAAATGGGACGAGTGCAAGCCAAAAAAGAAATGTGCTTCTGAAAATAAACGAATCACATTTTACAGAATGTAGGATTAATGGGCATCACACTGCTGTTAAGGGCCATTAATTTTACTCTTAAATGAAATCGTACAGAACAATAACATTTAATTGGGCATTAAATCAAAGTAAATGGCCACGAATTATCCTGTTAAATTCAAAATATACAGAATTTCATTATTTTTTCAAAGCCATTAACTTTTTAGCTACCAAACCAAATTTTTAACGACATGATTCATGATCAGATAAGGGTGTTTTAATGGTAGTTTAACATGTAACCCATTAATATTGTGAAACCTGTTAAATAAAGTGATGTAAGAATTAATGGGGTTAATTAACAGTTTTTCCTTTTTACATGGATATTTTACTTGCTTTTAAACCATGTTTTAATTAATGGCATGTGCATCCGGTAGTGATAGGTAAATCAATTCATTCAAATTTACTTACAAATAAAATTGCCTAATGACATAATAGCTGAAGCTTCGACACCTTGGTTGGTGTTCCATGTGAACGAACCATCAAGCTGGCCACCGGAAGGCCGTTGTTCTTATTTAGCTACCTGCCTGTAATGAAATAATCCCCAAATGGGGCTCATTGTATATTAGTCAACCATCTAAAAATGGAAACTCGCCATATGACATAAAATTATGTTGATCGGAGGTTACCCTAACAACAAATAATAATTATACTATACTCAGTTTGTTAAATCATTTAATTTCGCGGCCCCGAAATTTCAAGAGGATATCTCGTATATTCGTGGATTACAAAGTTTGAGCCTACGATGAATTGGAGTTTTTCTTGTTCATTTGGATTTAATTTTGCTGGTTTACTCTTACACGAAATCCACGAAAATAAGTGCCCCACGAACATTAATTATTTCATAGTAACTATATTAAAACATGATACTGTGAAGCGTATTCGGAAATAACACGATCTAAATGTTTTATTATAAAGAAGTATTTTATCATATATATTTAATCTGATATCAAGATATATTTTCAGAATACTTGGTACATGTACTGGAAACTTCATTAATGATACCAAATCAGAATCATAAATAAAGTTTGCATGTTTTGTATCGATGACAAAGTTTTTTTAAACAAAGTAATGTAGGTAATATTTCATCTGCCTGGTCAGTTGTTGAAATATGTGTCTGTTTAGTTTTTCCTCTACTTTTGATCACTGCTTTTATACTGGCTTTAGTTTACTGGTCAATTCAAAGTTGTTTCCATAACATCTTCTTGGTAAAGAAATAAAGCAAAATCTTTTTGCGGATGATGGTACTTTCTCAAACAACGGTCAAAGAAACTCAATTCGAAAAATTTTGGACGTCATTAATATTTTTGTATATGTATCGGTTTTATAAATGATTCTAATAAGGAAAAATAACTAATAAAAAGGGATATAAAGGTATGCAAACTTGATCTGCAACCATACTTGGCACGACTTTCTGGAAAAGCATTTGATTAATTTTATCATAGACCTTAATTTAGAGAAAAATAAAGTAGATTCAACAATTATGTGAAGCAATGGGAATATAAAACTAATATTACTAGGAAAAGTAACAGTTGTAAAAATATTTGCATCAACGAAACTCATTTACTCCTTTACAATTTACCGAGTCTGTCTGAAAAACATAAAGGAGACAAAAATAGTTACAATTTCGTATTGTACGATAAACAAAGAAAAATGAACCAGATTATGATTTATGAAATTTTGTCTGTCTACGAATTTTTCTTTCATCTGATTGTTTTCAGTTAGGTTCTTTCTTTGGTTTCGTACAATATATTGTTCGTGAAAGAAGTATCAGCAAGAAAAGATATTCAAATCGGTAAAAGATAAAACGTTTTTAGATTCTGTTTAATCAGCATTTTGTTTTGTAAATTGCCTTTTATTACATGCATGGTATGTGTGCAGAAAAGTGTTTGTGTATGCACACTGTTTCTGTTGTAATGTTTTAAATGCCTGTAGCTGTACATGTTAATTAACGTTTATCAATATTTATGTTGCCTTCCTTTTTCAGCTCAGAACAGAAACGGAAACGTTGTACAACAATACCAGACTAGAGATGCTTTTGAGAAAAGCGCATGTCTCCCACAACTGCCCAATGAAAAATGACTAGTTTCTCTGGATGGTCTAGACGAATGGATCCAATCAGTAATTCAAGGGCCATAATTCAAAAGTGCCTAAGCGGATTTTGCTAGTTATCTAACTTGGCCGAGATCTTATGGTCAAACACATTTTGTTCAAGTTTGGTGAAGATCTGATGAGAAATGTTTGACTTAGAGTGCAGACAAGCTTTGTGACAGTGCTGCCCAATGAAAAATGACTAGTTTCTCTGGATGGTCTAGATGAATGGATCCAATCAATAATTCAAGGGCCATAATTCAAAAATGTCTGAGCGGATTTGGCTAGTTATCGAACTTGGCCGAGGTCTTATGGTCAAACACATTTTGTTCAAGTTTGGTGAAGATCGGATGAGAAATGTTTGACTTAGATTGCGGACAAGCTTTGTGACACACACAGACAGACAGACACACACACACACACACAAAGACAGAGACATGGACAGACACACAGACTGGAGTAAATCAATATGTCTCCCACACCACTATGTGGTGGGAGACATAAATATGGTAAATATGGATGGAATAAATATTTCGGCTTTTGACCTAATCATTTCTACAAGTATTTCAACATATGTTTTATGATTTTGCCAACTTAATAATTCAAAGGGAATTATTTGATGGCAAGAAGATGAAACCTACTTAAGGACTTACTTGAATGAGAGCTTACAAAAATGACATGTCAGTTGGAACATGCTGGCAACTGAAACTATACCAAGTTTTAGAAATTTGATAATTTGTTTTGAAATATTTCAAAAGTAATATGTATGTAAAAAGACCAGTTAAGTATTTTTCGAATCTCACACAAACATTTACCTAAATTTCCTATTTAACATTTATCATACAAAAGATGGTTAGGAATATGAGAAATCGTAAAAAAATGTAGGAAGTTTTAACGTAATGAAATATTGTCTGTTTGTCCTATTTAATTGTCGTATGGATAACAATTGATTAATTGCTTTAAATGAACTGTTATTAGTGCATTTCTAGTGAGCTTCTTTTCTAGAAAAGGTCGTACATATCTCTTCAGTAGCTTATGTGAGATGAAAACAGCAGTTACTTGGTAATAACACGATTTCTTGATTAAAGTCAAAAGGTTTATGTGCCTCTTTTCAGTTAATTATGTTATACAAATTTTTGCAAGTTCTAATATATGTTCAGAAAACCACCATGAATGTTTAGATGCATGTTTAAATATAATAAATTATAGGTCTTCCGTCGAAAAGAGGAATATCTAGAAAATGCATTAACTCAATTTTGCACGAATGATAAATTATACATATAAGATGGCACTAGATAAACCTTCGAGTTTATGCCGATATTGCACATGCTTGTATAAGAATCTTTCAGAGTCAGTAGTACTGTAACAACTTCTGTAAACAGATGAATGACAATCGTTCTAAGAATGATTTAAAAAAAAAACAACACATGATTATTAATGATAGATAATCTGCCACCGTAGATACATATGTAACTAAATTCATAGCATCGGTGAAAAGGCAGAGATGAAAGACTCTTAATTAAATTTTCATAACCATTAAAGTGCATTTTACAAGAAGAAAATGAATGAAAACAACAACTATAAGTGTATTTAAAAATTCAGATATCAATTTGCCAAGATGACTAATAACTTAAACCGAATGAAAAACTACATTTCCTGATTTCCTTTTCTAAGAAAAAATATTTCATATTACACTGTGCATTAACAAAAATAATCTATAAACACATCTTTTCTTCTGATAAAGTTGAGGATAATTTGATAATACTTGAAATCATAAATTCTTTACCGTCAATAACCAAACTTACCCTATTATTTTCCGTTTTTATGTACAGTTTATGAACAAAAAGTGATGCTATTATAATTAAGTCGGTTTATTCATCCAGTGTCCAGATGGTGATCGAACTGAATACGTGTGGATAATTTTTTTATATTCTGAAATCTCTGTATTGAGTTACTATTTATATGCTTGCCTTGGTAATTTGTACTATTTTTTTTCTTTTTAGACATCAAAATAAAATTGAAATGCATCCATTTAATGAGATATTGTGAATCGGAACGTAGTATCTTAAAATGTCTCTCATTCTAATTGGTAACAAATTTTAAAACGTCACGAACGCTTCCAATTTCGTACATGTTTTTGCTACAATTAAATCCCAACGTAAAATTGAATTTTAGGCTCTATCCGTGCTAAATAAGCCATCTGCAAAAGCCAAGTTTTACACACGTCAAAGAATCGACTTAATTGATATTGTATTTCACTAGAATGTCTCATTCCCGGAAAAAAGTAAAATATTTGACTGATAATTAACTTTTGATGTGTAACATATTTCTTAAAATTCTGCAAGGATGTTTTCTATATGTTTGAACGCCACTAAAATATATAGAGATATCCTCTTAATATGAAGCATACGCACCGGATAGAATGTGAACATACATTACATTAAATCATACATGGCGTTATTTTCATTGGCATATTACAGTGCTCACTAGGAAGAGTGATATCACAATTTTATCCTTACAGATCATTTAAATGACACCCTCCCTACCAACACACACAAAAAAACAACAACAAACAAACAAACAACAAATTAATCTGAAATACAAACGTAAATATGTGCCTTACATTTATATTTGTCTCATGTAATGTGTTTGTTTTTCTTCATCAACATACTTTTGATATTTAGTTAAGCAAATTATACTTCCAATGAACCTATTAAGAAACACATTTGTACGCCAATTAATTAGAATGCGAGAACAAATTGTTTTCATAATGTAATTTTTTGCAGAGTTGCAAAAACACTTTAATTGACGTAAGAGTATATTATTCTTTGATAGAGTACAACGTTCTCGTACAAAACAGTTCAAATACATTTCAAATTACTAAACATATTCGAAGTTAAACAGCATCGCTTTTTGATGTTTACTGTCATAAATATTCGAATAATTGTAGGATAAAAACAAACTACTTTGCACCAGTTATGCCGGTTGTTATGCAGTAAAAGCAGTTATTTTGTAAACGTGAAACGTCAGATTATCAGTATAAGTATCAGTTAATTTCTCCTAGGTATCGCATTGTAAATATAAATAGTAATAAGATGGTGGTGATCGTTGATATATACGATATAATACCAAGTACCTTAAGATTTTCTAACATTTCTTGCTTAGTTAACCTGATGTTTCTCTTTACAATTAGCTTTACATGTCAGGCCATTGAAAAAAAATAATCCAAACTTATTTTCGGATTATTGTCGGAAGAACGTTTCTGACCGTGACGTAGTTGTCAATTAAATGCATAGTGTATGACGTAAAAACTGTAAACTAAGATCCATTGTTTACGATGAAATAAAGAAAACAATGGCGATTACAACATCTACCACATATCTTATAAGAACACAGCTTGATAATTGACGTTTTATTGAAATTGTAAATACAGATAGCATTTATGTTTTGAGGAGTCAAACAGGCGCACTGATAAATATGAAGTATAGGAATAAATCTGGTGCAATAGTTTGATCTCTAGTACCATACCTACATCACTATTAGTAATTAAAATAGAATTCCCATAGATGATGTTGTTCTTTAATAAGCCTTAATAATGTCACTCTCGTGTAATTAATTGTGTGTATTGTATGGATGTTTGTTATTATGGTATGTATATATGTATACGTGTGACCTTGATATACGATATTTTTGTTTAAGAATGCGGAGCGTAAGCTCAAGTCTAAAAAAAGTAAAAGATTTGTTCTATTCTGTTCTATAAAATGAATATAATATAATATGATATATTATAATATCAAAATGTAACAACGCTAGTCTCCCTCATTTTTTGTTATGTTAGTGTGTAAGTCGTTTGTAACACGGCCATATTTCATTATTTTCACTTTGAAATGGATTCCTGATGTATGTATACAACTATTAATGAGTTTTATTTAAGAAGATAATATTCCGTTAATGCAATTTGTCCGAGTTAGTAAATGTACGTCATTTATTTACATAGGCGAGTAATCCTCGTTAAATATTGATATAGGGAAATATTTTGTGAAATCGTTTTTCAAGAAAGGAAAAACAATGCATGCTGCTGTAACTTAAATTTTCTGTATTATGATTAACAACTAAATAGGACATCCAATCAAGTATTATAGCCAATAGCGTAAATACATAATTATAGTATTGCCATTCTATTGGACACTAAACAATACTTCAAGATACTTCTTTTTAGTAAGATATAACAACAAGTCAGATCCGGAAGCAAAATAGAAAAGAAAGCGACAATACTGTCGGATATCACAATATTTATCTTATTGCTTCAAATATAATATATGATACATTTTTGTATATATTATCAAGTTTAGTTCCTTGCATAGCATTGACAAACATGCATTTTGTTAAATGAAAATGTCATATGTAATGGGTATGCTCATTATACGGTTATAAGCGCTCAATTTGTTACAAAAATATAATAATTGTATCATCAATAATGTGAAATCATTTAATTTTCGTCAAAATGGCTATTTCGTGGGGATATAAATTCGTGGATTTCAACTTCTGAACATAAAATGAATGGGTATTTTACGTGTTCGTTGGGATTAAATTTCGTGGATTGGCTCAACCACGAAATCCATGAAAACTAGTCCCCCATGAACATTAATGATTTCACAGTATACATGTTATTGCTGAGTTACAAGAATGTAATAATTGATATCAAATATTGATATGTATCATCAATATACATTTTTTGCTGAAATAAACGGCATATCTTTTCTTTTATCTTTTACGACTTAATTATAGTGCCATTAACCAATTGTTTTGAATTTTTGGATTGAGTGCACGCACAGTGTACTGAAACCATATCTATTCAGGCTTCAGAATTAGAAATTAGGGCTTTCAGGTAATTGAAATTTATCTTTAATTTACATGAAAATCGCATCAATACATAATTCATTTTCGTAAATGTAGGTCCTTTTGATGTTATTTAAAGCACGATATTCATCTTCAACATCCTGGGATGAGAGACTGGGGATCTCAGCTGCACCGGTCAAAACAGAAGACACTCTTTTTCTGGAATGCAAGAAATAGTTCTCATCTAGTGCTATTTTTAAGTGTTATTCCGACTTTCCTTACAGGAAAATTATATTTGCATTATTTACGTACTTTGGCAAAAAGGTACGTAACGGTTTTGTAAGTGACATAGTTAGATCTCATCATCCCATTTAACAAATACGAAATGTTGAAAAAGAATAGTTTTAGTTATAAACTATCATAACTAAAGAAACTATAAACGACACATTAAACGCTTTTCTTTGTATGCATAAATGTGGCACTCCAAGGGCTTTTATTTGGATACATAAAAATGACTGAAATGTCACAAGGCAGCCACATAAAGAAGCAGTCTCGTAGATGCTATTTGCTGCATTTGAGATAAATCTATTTGAGTCTATCAAATTAGTGGAGGTCTGTTCGTGCCACATACGATACTGTTTCGATTTAATCAAATCTTTGAATTTTTATTTGACCAGTTTTTATCGAAACACACTTCTGGATGCACATACCATTAAACGGGTCATGAAATTTGCCTTAATTTTTTCAAAGGTTTTTAACAGAGTTTTAACAGGTCACCATTAAAATTCACCCATTACTTCTTACTAATTAATGGGATTTTCATGACCATATTTTTAATGCCATACATTAAAAATGACTTTGATGGCCATGAACAGCTGCTTAAAATAAGCCATTAAAATAAGTTAACCGGCTCCTTAAAACTCCATGAAAAATTTTATTTGGCATGAAATTAATGTGCCATTAAAAAATTACCCCTTAATTCCCCATTAATTAGTAAAAACTAATGGGGCCATTAATTTTTAATACCCTGTTAATGGCCGTTAATTATTAAAAAATTGATTAATGGTCCATTAAATATGTCAGATTCAATTTTAATGGGTTATAATATTTTAACTGTATATCAAATTAAGGGCCATGAAAATTTTCCTTCAGAATTAAACATCTTAAGATGACCAAGTTTGTATTGGTACAGACATTAGGCATCAGGTATATTTAAAAAGCAACTGTTGATGACAATGTCAGCGCACAATGGGCAATCACAATTTAGCTCTACTTCAGTATTTTGTGCTCACATGCATGCACTGTACAGCTAAGAGCAAATGTTTGAGGGATTCCATCACAACAGCTTCTCCCATCTCCAATTAAGTGTACATGTACCACACTCTTTGATTCATTGAAACAAAGAAGAAACATGCCCCAAATGAATTTAAATCAGACTGTAAATCTTCACAATTATGTGTACTGTTCACTTCTCTATAAACCTTAGTTTCTACTCAAGAATTTGAACATCTAAACTAGTCTGAACACATTTTATAATGTAAATTCCTTACCCCACCAATTTTCTTATACAAATGCTGATTATTTGGACAAGAAAAACAAAGAACAGAAAAAGTGGCATGCATCAATATGTATTTACCCTTACCAAAATGTTGCAGATTGATGTTATCAAATAAATTAATACGTTTCCGACTTTCATTGAAATAAATCCGATTTTCGTAGGAACACAATTTGCCAAATATTTGGAAAAAAATGGCAGAACTGCATCAAGAGGAAATAACTTCAATGCAACTAAATATAACATCATGATATATTATAGACGATGTGTGCGTAGTATGTATTTATTGTGATTAAAGTCCATTTTAGAACAATATGAGACTGGAATTATAAGCATTCAATAGGGGAGCAAGCCAAAAACCAAAAAGAAAATATATACGAATCACATTTTACAGAATTTAGAATTTAATGGCTATTACATTGCTGTTAAGGGCCATTAAGTTCACTCTTAAATGAAATCGTACACAACCTGAACATTTAATGCGTATTAAATCAAATTTAATGGCCATTAATAATCCTGTTAAATTGAAAAAATACAGAATTTCACTACATGTATTTTTTCAAAGCCATTAGCTATTTTAGCTACCAAACTAAATTTTCAATGACATGATTCATGGTTAAAAATGGGTGTTTTAATAGTATTTTAACATGTAATCCATTAATATTGTGAAACCTGTTAAATAAAGTGATGCAAGAATTAATGGTGTTAATTAACGGTTTTTCCTATTTTAATGGATATTTTACAGGGTTTTAAACCATGTTTAATGGTATGTGCATCCAGTAGTGAAGATCGGGAAAAGATAAAAAGATTTTTAGATTCTGTTTAATTGGCATTTGTTTTGTAAATTGCCTTTTAGCAAATGCATGGTATGTGTGCAGCAAAGCTGTTTGTGTATGCACAATGTTTCTGTTGTAATGTTTGACTTGCCCGTAGCTGTACATGTTAACTTTCTTTTCAATATTTATATTGCCTTCCTTCTTCAGCTCAAAATCCTAATCATTTTTCTACAAATATTGCAACATATCTTTATGATTTTGCCCAGGGAAATATTTGATGGCGAGATGATGACATTGACCTATGGACTTACTTGTATGAGGGCTTATAAAAATTAAATGTCATTTGGAACATGCTGGCAACTGAACCTCTATCATGTTTTGGATTATCTCACACATTCATTAAACTAAATTTCATCTTTAAAAATTGTTTTAACGTAATGAAATATTGTCTATTTGTCCCACTCAATTGTCGTATGAATAACAATTGAATAATTGCTTTAAATCAACTGTTATTACTTCATTTCTGGTGATTTGTTTTCTAGAAAAGATCTTACATATCTCTTCGATAGTTTATTCAGATGAAAACAGCAATTTCTTGGTAATAACACGATTTCTTGATTAAAGTCAAAATGTTTATGTGCTTATTTTCAGTTAATTATGTGATAAATGTTCTTGCAGATTCTTTTATATGCTTGTTATCCATCAATAATTAAATTAATCCATAATACATTTTAGTGTAGGGTTAGTGAATTAACAGTGATGCTATTTTTATTATATTGTTTGATATGCATTGAGTGTTACTATGGTGAAAAAACTTGTGGCTGTTCTTCTGAAATCACTGTATTCAATTTCTAATTATAAGCTTGTTATTTCTTCTTTTCAGTCCATCCATTTAAGGAGATATTGTGAAGTCGAAACGCAGTGTCTCAAAATTTCACTAACATCTAACTGGTCGTCGCGAACGCTTCCAATTTCGTACATGTTCTGCTATTACAATTAAATCACAACGTACTCTTGAATTGTACGCTCTATCCGTGCTAAATAGCCAAGTTTGTAACATATCTCGTAAAATTCTACAAGGATATTTTCTACAAAGGGTTGAACGCCATTGGAATATATAGAGATATGATATGCTCCTCTTAATATGAAGTATCTGAGGAGACGAGGTCTACGAATGTATTTTCCTACGTCTTGACATCGGGTGTACACAACATAAGCTTAAGAATATTATCTAATTAGCACCGAGATTATCTTGATTAATGTATTGACGCGGCCATGTTTGACCTATAAAATGTGACAGTACTTTAATTAAATCATACATGGCGTTACTTTCATTGGCATAATACAGTGCGCACTTGAAAGAGTGATATCATATCTATCCTTTCAAATTATTCAAATGAAATGTGTTTTATTTAATAATATTAAAGAGTTAGAGTTAGTAGTTTATCCAAGTTTTATTAAAACAGTCACTTTAATGTAAAATGTTTTCCTGCTTTCTGTTACTTTTT
The DNA here is from genome assembly GCF_021730395.1 of Mercenaria mercenaria. Classification (NCBI taxonomy): domain Eukaryota; kingdom Metazoa; phylum Mollusca; class Bivalvia; order Venerida; family Veneridae; genus Mercenaria; species Mercenaria mercenaria. The sequence continues at coordinate 39,168,042 of NC_069377.1, read as the reverse complement.
CCTTTCTTAAATAGATTATTTATGTTAGACACAGATATGCAACAAAACACTCCAATTTTGATTAGTGAAGGTCATTTGGGCTAAAAGCATTGTTCTTAATCAACAAATGTGGTAAATGATGACTGTAGTAATGTTACGAGATTTCTTCAACTGTAGAATATGTTAATGTTGGCGGTACGCTTAAGTAACTTACATTTTGGTTGGCAATTCTCGATAATTCAATAACCTTTCGAGAGATTCTAATCGTTTTAGTGTCACAAGTGACGCTTATATGCGACTATACATACAAACAATCACGTAATATTATTATACATCTTCATGCATTTTTACATTTGATCCAAGCGTGTTTGCACTGCATTGGTGGATTGTTTACTTCCGTTACTAAGCAGCAAATAGTATTATTTTCGTCTTTACATTTGTATAAACCTCAGGAATATGTTAGATTATTTGTGCACAATTTTGATGTTTTTCACTATTCAATTGTTCAAAATATATAATTTGAAGAGTTTAACAGTATTTTCGTCGTAAAATTTGACTTGGTTACCAAATCGGAAACTAACCTTATAATTTTTGTTAATTTTCCTTGTTAACCCGTTTTGATTGTATGGGTTACTTAAGTATTGAATAATAAAGCTTAGGACACGTTGTGCTTGTAAATTTTTGCATTTCTAGTTTTTGGCTAAATATATTGGCCGATTCCCTCCAAAGGTTCCTTGTCTATTTACCCTAAGCCACATCAAGACACAACAGTCAACCTAGTATGTAACCATATAATCTAGCCAAGCAGTTAGTTAGGCTCTGTCATTTCAATCCATAGGTTAATAAAATACTTAACACAAAGCAACAATACAATGCACACCACGGACTATAAGGAGGCTGGATATAGTTAAATTTAATTTCTGAAAAGAATAATGACAATTTATATAAGAATATAGCAGTTATGAATAAAACATACAACTTCTGATTTGGCATTATGAATGAAGTTTCAAGTACATGTACCAAGTATTTGGAAAAAAATGATATCCGACTGAAATATATCATAAAATACTTCTGTTTAATGAAACAATTTTAGATTGCTATTTCCAAATACGTTTCGCAGTATCACGTTTTAATATAGTTACTGTGAAATAATCAATGATCTTGGGGGTGTTCATGTTTTGAGTCGACCCACGAAACTAAATTCCAATTCATCTTATGCTCAAAGTTTATAATCCACGAATACATATCCTCCTGAAATAGCCGCGTTGGCCATAACTACGAAATTTCTGGGCCACGAAATTAAAAGCTTTCACAGTATAGTATCATTAAGCTTAACGTTCCACCAACATAATTATAGGTCATATGGCGAGTGGCCTGTTTCCATCTTTTGATGGTTGAGGAAGATCCATTAAGCCCCTCTATGGCATTACGTCAGCACAGGCAGGCATCTAAATAAGAACATGTGCCTTTCGTTAGCTATCTTGTTGGTTCTTTCACATATTACATTCAACAGTCGAGTCAAACCTTCATCCATAATGTCATTAAGCAATTTTATTGGTTATATATTTGAGTAAATTCATTTGCCTAAACCTAACGAATTTATATATAATAACATGCAATATAATCGCCATTAAAACGAAATAATCAGGCTTTGATATTGAGTGATATTCATTAACATCGTACTAAAGCTAACATGCATGGACTTCGAAAACCGCCATTCTTATAACACTTTCACAAAAAAAGACGTTACACCGAAGAAAACGCAATGTATTCTTCTTATCCAATAAAAGATGTTGTAACGTGACAGAAGTCCTGGTCAATACTGAATGAATACAATTTTACCTCTTCAGGACATTGCATTTTTGTGAGAAAAAAATACAAAGAACATTGCTATTTCAATTTCAACATCTTCATGCTCCTTCGGCAATTTTGATATCTCCTACCGACGCGACCATTTTAGTAATAGAAAGAGCATTGAAACTCAAGGGTAAATGATTTGTACGAGGGGGCGTAGCCCCCGAGTATAAATCGTTTACCCGAGAGTTTTAATGTTCTTTCTGTTTTGTATCATAGCCTTCCATATATGGTAGTTGTAGGCGTTCCTCACTGCCATATACAGCAGTTCAGTGAGTACTTGAAATCCTTGCATTACAAATGTGTAAAGCCCAGGTAAAATAAACCAATGCTAGAGCAGAAAATCAATAAAATACACTTCGCTGTCTACTGTTCCAGACACGCTGGCATACTTTCCTATCCAACAGTGCGGTAACTAGCGTGCGGGTATTAAATACCTGCACACTTTTAGTTACCGCACCCTGTAGTCAGTGTATACGATTTACCTACACCAAATTTGTTAAGAAAAAACACCGAGCTATGATACAAGTTATGTATAGTGCCTCATGATATAGTAAATGTATAACCATCATGTACTTTTATGCTCTTCAAACAAATTATTTTCTAATTTCAACACCGAAGTATATTATCAGAAAATTTTCTCCAGCCAATTAGTTATGCCATCTTTGCACTTTGGTAATGCATCAAGCATTTCAAGTTGACATGATTGCTTCCGCTTGAAACATTATAGCAAATTACAGATGTAATCAAACAACTGTCTCTGTTTGTAAGGCACTTAAAAAGGCTTCAGTATTAGAATCTTGCCAACGGGTTTTTCACCCTGTCTCAGTAAGGCATCAAGCAACCTTTCAATTCTTGATCGGAACTGGTATGACTGAACCTGTAGACAATTAAGCATTTAAAGATGACATTGCTGGGTTCCTTTTTTTAAATTCGTTTCATTTTTGTCAGAAAGTGATAAGAAATGAAAGCAAATTTGTAATACGTTCATACACGATACGTGTCATGGAATAAAATAGCTGACACGCGGTACCTTATACAGTTGACAAATGATTATAGTAGCATTATTCAAGTTCACCTTGTATATTCAATAGTAATATGACTTGCTCTACCAGTAACAAAATAGTATCACATTACAAATTCAACTAAATTATGACCTGTTCTACCATCTAATTAATTATGCCACAACAAAATGACTTGTTTAACCAGTATCAACACATTCCTTTCAATACATATAATTATTATGACCAGTGTTAAGAGTATTACAAATATTTGAAAGTTTGGTCTACTATAGAAATCCTAGTTACCGTAGATCTATAGCTGTTTTACCGACAGAAATCAAATAAAAATGATTAACTTAATTGATTCTAACGATAACTAATGACCTCTTCATAAAGGAGGGCATTTCAGAGCATAATTTAAATGAAGTGATGACATACAAGGGGAAAGTCTGGGAACGACAATTGTAGAAGGTAATTTTCAATTAGAAGGCTTTTTCAAGTTCTTTCCTTTAAAAGCAACAAAAAAAGACATTATTACGCTGCAGTCTGTTTACAAATGTTTTCTCTTGTAATGTAATTACTACAATTTGATTAATGCACTATGTATTCTAGCAGACTTTATATTTGAACTAGACTTATAAAGTCTGTTTAGTTCAAGTAATCTGTAATAAGGTTAATTTCTTTCTTCATACCGAAGATCAATTTTCTCTCTAGGCTCCTCTCAACATAAAGATTTTTTTCCAAAAGGTGCTATTAAAGAGAATTATTATTATTATTATGGTAGAGATATTTGTTTTGAAGGACTCTAACGACTGATGCCAGTCTATATTTAAACAGAAAGTTAAAATACTACATGAATTCCATTTATTCAACGAATTATTCACACACACTGACTGTCTTCAAAATGCAGCTACTTCATTGGTTTGTGCTTAAACAATTTAATATTAATTATACATGGAGTTATATTATGTGGATCAAAAATAATACCTTTATACGCAAAGTCCTTATATTTGCTGTCGGTGGAGCAGGAAGAATGATAACTCTCATCAATATAGAAAATAATGTTATAACATCTCGTCAGCAGTTTCTCATTTAGTGGTATTGTGAAGCTATTTAAGGTACAATTTTACATTTCTTGTTACAAAAAACGACATACGTATCAATAAATGATATGAGCCGTGCCATGAGAAAACCAACATAGTGGCTTTGCGACCAGCATGGATCCAGACCAGCCTGCGCATCCGCGCAGTCTGGTCAGGATCCATGCTGTTCGCTTTTAAAGCCTACTGCAGTTAGAGAAACCGTTAGCGAACAGCATGGATCCTGACCAGACTGCGCGGATGCGCAGGCTGGTCTGGATCCATGCTGGTCGCAAAGCCACTATGTTGGTTTTCCCATGGCGCGGCTCATATAAGTATTCGCCTGTATAAACCTTTAAATATTGTTTTCAGTACTGCTATATGTCGGATAATAACTTTGATTATCTTTTCTGATGAAAGCAATTATGTAATATCATTTTCGATATTGACAAGTGAACTTTATAGTATTCTCCATAAACAAATGGCGATCCGAATCATAAAATGTGTGCTGTCTCTTTTAAATCGTAGACACTGGGAATAGATATTTCTATTGACGCATGACTGGCGAAAATATGTTAAAATGCGTATAATCTATATGAGTTTTTTGTCAAAATACATTTATAAAATTCAAGATTATCACTGCTATCCGATGCATATGAGCGCCAAAATCCATACGTCACAGAACTTGCAGTCAATCTTTAAGCTGTGGTAACAACATTTATTTCATACATAAGTATCGAGGAATTTGCACTCCTTTTTTCGCGGAATAATATTGCGCTCTGTCTATATCTCGATACAAATTTAATACTCTATAAGTATTGAAAACAGCACCGTTAAATGCGCACATATACATTACCGTAAATTAATCTGACACCAGGCTGCCAAATTTTAAATTGACCTTATCAATGCTGAATTTTTGTGCTCATTTTAGGATTACTATTCCGCACACTGAATAATTATCATATTAGCCTGTCCGCTTAGCTCAGTATCGCGGAGTTCGAACCCCGGGCGGGCCGTATGTTCTTCATGGCAATTTGATAAAAGACATTGTGTCTGAAATCATTCGTCCTCCACTTCTGATTCTTGTGGAGAAGTTTGCAGTTACTTTCGGAGAACAGGTTTGTACTTATACAGAATCTAGGAACACTGGTTCGGTTAAACAAAAAACAACAACAAACAAACAAACTGGTTGAATATGGAATGACTCTCCTTCAGGTATAAGAATATACCGCGAGCACTATTTCGTAATTGGGAATGCAAAGTATGAACGGGGCATTCAGACATCGTACCCCGATGTAGACAGCTATAAGAGGCAAATGTGACTGAACATTGCGGTGTGGTTGTTGGCAATGACGTGCGCTGGACGTCTGTATAGGCTCATTAACCTGATGAACTTAAATCTAGAACATATTTTATTGTTATTTTCTGAATATTGTTTTAACTTCGATATTAAATTACTGTAAAAATCTCATGATGTCCCGTTGATCTTATTTATCGACATCCAAACAGTCTACGAATTAAACTTAGAAGGACTATAAAACATGTGTGCCTTCACGCCCTAAATCATTTAATTTTAAATCACTCAAACTGAAATATGATGGCGAATTTAATTCTTAAACTTATTTCATCCTAGTATGTTTTTGTGTTGTTGTAAAGTAAGTAATATGCTCGACCTTCAAATCCCAGTAAAAATAGAGTACTTACATGCCTTTAAAAAGCTATGTGCTGCTTTGATATATAAAATTTTAATTAGTGTTTCCTTTGCTTTGTTTTTGTAATTGAATAGTTTATTAATGTGATATAGCTGGATCTTATCACTTTAAATGCAAAATGTTTCATCAATTAATTTCGAAAAAGAACAGTTACCGTTTTCTACTGCAAAAACATAAACAACAGTTCAAGCTACTATACTGTTATGTATAAATGTTGCTAAAATTGCATAAAACGGTTATTTTGCATTTTTGTAGAGAAAATTTGCAAGAACTGTATGAGAATACGAAAATAAGCACATGTTATATGTGTTCCATTCATATAAGGAATTAGTCAATTCTACAGGAAAATCCTTTGATAGCACGGAGCACAGCTCAAGAAAATAACTTGATAAAGAAGACACATTAAATGAAGTTCATTATCCTATTCGACAAAACTTTTGAGGCAAAATTGGAAATAAGATATTGTAAAACTAAGTTAACGAATGACGAAGAAGAACAGTATTGGCGGCGTTTTTCTAATTTTCCTCAGGTTTTTAGATTTTTAAAATATTTCATTTTGATCTAAACCTGAAAATGTTCGCTTTGATCGGTGTTTGTTAAAGCAATTACTTTATTAAGCATGTTTACTTTTTTTCAACGCTTTGTATGTTAGCAATAGATTTTAGAGGACATGAAATATTACTATAAATACATTTATTGCGAAGATAATTTGAACGAAATAGTGCATTTATTTGAATCTACAATATGACAAAGGAATGATCTTGAATCATGTCATAAATCCTCTGAATAGAGCATATCTAGAGCATATTTCTTAGATTTGATTTATCTCATACGCGTGTGTTAATTTACGTTCTCTTATTACGTTCTTATGACAGACATATTAAGAGATTTCTTGATGTACTGAATTCTTGGTCATACATTCAAGTACAATATATTGACGACCTAACCTGGCTTCATCAGTTTCATCTACGTGTTGTTAAATGGATCAGCTGTTCAACTGCTATATTCTTTGATACAAAGGTTATCATCAATACTATGTAGTGAAACGCTGTATGTGCGACATTGTCTACGACATCCCTCTCATTTATTGTCTTATTACTTTGAAAACAACAAGAAAGACAAACGTGACCCGACTTTGATTACGGGTATCAAAAATTCAAAATTCGTTTGGCCTACGATTTATTAGCCATGATTGCAAACGACAATATCTACGTAATGCAGTGTAATTACAAAAAGTGAAAACAAAGCCAAAAAGAGCAGTTCACGCTAAACCTATGTTTCACCTCGAAATATCGAATGTCTATTGTTTTACCTTTTATCTTGTTTATCCTGTTACAGCAACAGACAGTAAGGGTATAAATCCTGGAACTTTGGTCTTATCCTGACAAACGAAACGCATTATGACAATTTCACCTTAAGTTAAGTTTTGAAAGGGTCACCAAATGTTAGTGTGACCAGAGGTCTGTTCAGCCATGATTAATATTTATGAGCAAGAGCCAATCCTTTAAAGTACAGTGCTAATGTCACACGCGTTGTTTATATTCGTCAAAATTGACAACCAGTTCACTCTGTTATAGACGGCTATCAACTCAAAATAATCTGAAAACTGAAAAATGAAAAGAAAATTTGTATAAATATTATTTCAAATGAATTCTTTTTTTGACACATGAACTCTGTGATGACAATTTTATATATCTCCTTCTTCCCAAGCGAAGCCTAAGTGCAGAACTTTCTCAAATGAGTGGTATACAAATTGTCTAAATGTTATACAATGAAATGTTTCAAAATAAAAAAGTGGGAAACAACAGGTCGCCCAACACGATATAAACAAAAATGTTGCAGGCCCGGTTTGATTGCGCCTGTTCATGAACGGCAGTAGAAAAACAAGCTACCGTCCACTCCCTCTAGCCCCGCGTTGAGCAGAACTCAACTTTTAAGTACAAGACTATAATCTAGAGACATCCGCAGATTTATTCAAGAATATAATTTAGAGACATCCGCAGATTTATTCAAGAATATAATTTAGAGACATCCGTAGATGTATTCATATGATGGTGCACATTAACCTTCAAAGATGCACAGTATGTAATTCCATGTAATGCAGCGTGTGGTCCAGATAAAATAATGGCTTTGCCCTAAACAAACGAGGAAACAATGGGCAGAACTAAACAAACTGGAATTTAGAGAGGGGATATGTGGTTATGGAGCCTGCATATCACACAAACTGCCAAAAGACAAAATTAAAAAGCAGGCACCATATACAAGGGGAGATTAAACAATACCCGAAGCTTTTAAAGCGGGAGTATTGGAACCACCCAACCGAAATGTACAAGCTGAAAAATTAAACAGTACTCTAACACAACATTAATGTCGTGCTGAACGATCTGAAGAGACCGAAATATAACAGCTCTGACTGAAACAACGGGGAGACTTCTGACGGCCGCCACACGGCACAAACAACGCTGTTGTGATAATAGAAAAAGACGCCGTAACACGGTGTGACTTGATACTTTTGAAATTTATCCTTACCTTTTATCTTTTGATACTTTTGAAACGGTTTTGATTTTCATCCCGTCAGATGATATACAAGTGCATCCGGACACATGCGTTTTTCTTCTTTTTTTCTATAGATTCTATTCAATGACTTGCAAACACGAAACAGGTTTAGAATGAAATATTTACAATATGCAAAAAAAAATGAAACGACAAGTCTTGCTAAACGTTAATCAAATTTGATACTCAACTGAGGTCTGGGCTGTCATAATCAAAAGCTATATGAGCCATACCATAAGAAAACCAACATAGAGGGTTTGCGACCAGCATGGATCCAGACCAGCGTGCGCATCCACGCAGTCTGGTCAGGATCCATGCTGTTCGCTTTTAAAGCCTACTTCAATTAGAGAAACCGTTAGCGAACAGCATAGATCCTGACCAGACTGCACGGATCTGGATCCATGCTGGTCGCAAAACCAGTATGTTGGTTTTCTCATGGCGTGGCTCATATAGTTTATGTTTATGCTCAAGTGAGATTCCTTTTCGAAATGCCTGACAAGCATCAATTAAATAAATATCAACATTAAATTGAGAGAATTTATTACTGATATGACCAGCCATAATATAAGAGGCATTTATGCAAATATCAACAAGATGTGCATAAAGTAACCTTGAAATTTGTATTATTAAATAAATCATATGCTTATCGATTAAGGTAGCAACGACGAATTTCTGATGCGTCAAATTTTTCATAATGTAATTACAAAATGTTAAGTTTCATAATTTTGCTTTCTATTTCAAAACATTCTTCCATTTGTTTAGAGCACATCTGTATGTAAATGAAGTTTCAATCGCGCTGCAGCTAATTTATAAATTGAGAGTTTAATCTAAAAGTTGTAAGCATAGGAAACACACTATTTATCTAACCACACACTCTGAAAACGTCAATTTTCAATATACATCTTGCAATCATCGACATGCAAACAAACATACTGGAAACAGATTTGACTGAGTCAGTCAATGAGATGTAATGAAAAGTGTAGCACCAATTCCCGACCCACCTCAGGCGTAATTTTATTACACAAATACATTGAATTGACTAGGATCAAAACGAACCAGAATAATACCATAAAGCTGAAATATTGGCAACATTTTATGGCCGCACTGCTTTTAAATTGTAAAGTTTATCATAAGGTCCTTTGAAAGCTTTAAGACTTACATTTTTTAGTTTAAAGCGCATAAAAGTGGAGAGGACCTACCTAACGAAGGACATTTCTTTTTCACAGCTAAAATGTTAATTTATTTTCATATGTTATCACTGTTTTTCTATATTGTGACTCTTTGATACCAGTTATGTTGATACCATTTGTTTCTTTTTCGACATTATATTTATCTTTCTTTCGGGTGCCACATAACTAGTTTTCGCAGTAACAATTGTATAGTTTTAGCAAATAAAATCTGTGACAATGCTTTGAAAGAATATAATGCAATTAAGCAAATAAAAAGCTTTTCGCAGTAATTAAAAATAAATTTGGATTAACATGAGTTTTCCTGAACCTTTGGTGAAAATGTGACCAAACTAGAAATTCAAACTGATTTCAGCGTATTATGGATGATCTCAAGCACATCTGGCTCCTTTCAGGTGTAATAACACACAGATAACATAGCATTTTCTTCGTTTATACAGCAGGAGTGTCGAAGAAAATTACAAACAGAGCTATATTGATCATTTACGTATTTTTTTTTCAAAGCGACTAACCCACACATCGTGGTTTGAGAATTCATAAAATCAAACTTTTACTTATATTGACATTTATGTGGCATATTTAAAGGCGTATGCTAGAATTTCACCATTTTTTCCCCAATAACAGATTTTGTTCATATTTCATATATTGTTAGTTCATTCTATAAGTAAGTTAAAAATAAAAAGAAATATGGGTGTCACCGACTTCGTTTTCATTTTATTTCAGATTATAATACATGACCATGGTACAAGTGTATGTTGAAATCTAGAGCGTGTCTGCCATAACATATAAGATCAAGGAATCAAATAAATGATACATGAAGTATAACTGCTAGTCAAATCTCATAAGACATGATTATTTCCCTTCAAAACAAAAAGAAATTTTAATGAAATTCAAGAAATAGTTGCATGACACTTGTGTGTTGTTGTTGTTTTCTAAGTCAAAAAAGCATCATAATTATGAAATATTGTATATTTCCTTTAGCAGTTAATATTTCCAAATCTACGTAAAGGAATTTGATTAAACTTGCAAGAATAGCAGAATATAATGTTTACTTTTGAAATATAAAAAGAAAAAGGGTGGTCACCGAATTAGATTTTTCACATTTTCATTTTGAATTATTGCCCCTTTATGATACTGGTTTGTGATCTTCATGCAGAGAAATAAAAAAAAACATTATAAATCCAAAGTAGTCATAAATACTGGTCAGACTCCACACGATTACAAATAAATGTCCATAAAGAAACGTCAAATGGGTCAAATGTTACTCATAATTTTAAATTAGAGACTAAAATCTTTGGAAATATGTGAAAAAGTGCGAGGAGATATCTACCAAGACACCGGTTTCAGCCGATGACACTGAAATGACAGAAACAAAAACACAAAACTTACGTTCAAAAATATCAGCGAGACAATTGTATGCTTTAATGTCAACATAAATTCATTATCAGACCTGTTATCTTTACAAATACATTCATATGTACATGTAGCAGAAAACGTTCCCAACAAACTTCATCGGAGGTGTCCTTACAAAAATACGCACAATAAGCTCGAACGTGACGGGACGCCTTTAATGTTCTAACAATGTATTTTTCATCGAAATCTGTCCCAAACTGTTGTTTTCCTAATAAACCCAAAATAAAAACATTCGTCTACCATAAATGATAAGGGTTTTCCGGTCTATAATTAAACGGAATCCCGACCTTCAGCAGCGAGCACCTTGCAGACATTGAGAACATGATAATCAATAGAGCGTGCAAGTATAGGTATCGCGTAGTGTAATGGCGTTTTAAAACGGATTTGAACATTCATCCTCCCCTGAATAACTTGAACGGAACAATACGGCAGCCATACTGACAATGTTTATTGACTTTCTAATATTCTTATAAAAATATAATGTCAATGAAATAAACTCTTATCTGCGTACAAATCATCCTATTGAATGTATAATAAATTGTAAATATATGAAGTAAATATTACTCGATGACTATCCTTAAATGTAATAACGATACATTAACCTCGCTTTATTTGCAAAATGTATATAAAGTGATAACCTTTTATAACTTACTGCAGTGGTTAAAATAAACTTAAACTTTGCATGCGTAAGAAACAAACTTAGGCTGGAAACAATCGTAAAGAGTTAATAGACACATCTGTGCCGATTTATCTGACAGTGATGACTTGTTGAAATTTCGCTTGTGTAATTTTACTATTTTCTTCAAATTTGACAAATGTCTTTATCAAAACATTGCAGACTGCAGTGGAAAAAATTAAACAGGTGTCATCAAGCTCAATATCGGAAGGGGTCAAAAGGGTCAAGCAATATTGCACCTTTAGTCCAGGACATAACTTTATTAATCTGAAAGTGACATATAATCCATCAGCAAACTCCCTTTAAATATAACCAAGTATGTAAACACGCACACTTCTTTGGAAAAGTATTTCTGAATTAAATCTCTTAACACATAACACAGAACAGATCATCAGAGTTTACAGGAGATATAGATCACTTATTTAATAAACTATATTTTAAATAAGGCTTACAGCGGGTGTTAAGTGCTGTGTGGCGGCCGTAACAAGTCGCCCCGACTTCGTATCAGTGTTGTTATATTTTCTGGTCCTTCGGGATCATTGATATCAACTCATTTAGTTTTTTTGAAGATTGAATACTGCTTAAGCCGGTGCTAGGGGCCGTGGGCAGTGTTGCATTATCCATTACTGCCCATAACATGACTTAGTCAAACCGAGTCTACAATTTACAATGTTTGCTGTGTTCTAGGTGCTTCCTAAGGATCTACTTTTCAGAATTTATTTACAGCCAGTATATACGGGTACACAATTTGAGAACTTGCCCTCAATCCTCATACGCATATGGCTGTTAGTTCGTTCTCAACAGTACATGGACAAAGTAAAACGAATAGACAACAAGGACAAAACGAACATTGAAACACAGTAGGTTTCTGGCTTTGGAAAGAACGATCAGTGGCAAAATAGCACTTGAGATGTGTTGGCGGGTAATGAGGGATACTTTAATTACAGCATATATCAGGATTAGGAATGTAAACTTTTGCCATTTTATATTTTCATTTTTCATTTTCATTTGCCGTCAGTATTGGATGAATGGGACGAAATAGGGGTAAGAAGATTAAAATATATCAAAATATAACATGCAACTTGTTTTAAAAAGATACGAGTGCCATAAACATTTTACCATCACTACAACGAAATCTACCCCTAGTGACTTGTTCTTTATAGTACCTCACACGAAACCAATTATTTATACCCCTTTCCAGTTATTGTCTTGATCATAACTCCTGTAGTAAGAAATTGTGAAACTGAAAACTTGGTCGTTTACAAACGCTTTTACAATATCCCAATCTAGTGACTGGTCCCATTACCGAGACAAGTCCTTCCTTAGGGTTTGTTGGTAATAGCGTTTATCGTAGAAGTAAAGAAGATAAATTGAATTTGAGAAGCCTGCCATAAAACATGAAACCAATGGCGACAACGACATCAGGGCTAAATAGTCCTTATTCCTCGAATAGCCGATCTAAAAGTTCAGACTATAGCCTATGTGACCGGACATTTCTAATAGAATTTATGAAGTGCCGAAACTTTTATGATGACTAGTATTTAAAGGTTTGCTATTATTTGCAAGCGGATGTTTAAAGAGAGTTTGTTTAAAGGAAAATGATATCAGACAAACACCCAAGCCGGTCATGCCCAATTGTACATTGAATGCCCACGTATTCTCAGTTATAGCATACAATTCGTTTGAATATTTAATGTTAAAATTTGTTGACAATTTGAATTTGAATGATGTTACTCTTTTCATTAGTGTGATATGGCATGTGACAGGAACCAAGTGTGCTAGAAGTCATCCGTAGAGTGCAGGCCAGTTTGCCCCTTCAATATGAAAGAATTCTGAGCGGTGTTGCACCTTTAATCATTATTATTATACCAGATTTATATAGCACCCACGTTCAATGGCGCTCGCAGCCACACATGGCATGAAATTCATTCTCTACTAGTGCAGACACACAGAGTGAGATAAAGCCCCCAAAACAGATAGAAAGAGCCTGTCCTGCTAACTTAGCCTAGCTCTTTGCGAATAGACAGTCTAGTTCTTTAACGTGCCCGGTGTATAGCCCCGATACACGCGAAGCCGTCTTTCCTGGGAAGAACCAGTACAGGCCTCTTAGTTAGGGGGAGACACTCAAGAGCATCTCAGAAATTTCAGGTGCCTTGACCGGGAATCGAACCCCGTACCTATGGATTGACAGTCAAACGTATTACCACTAGACAACCGGCCCACCTAATTACATCTCAGGAACAGAATCAATCAAACCAAATCTGCTTTTATTTTGCTTATGTGCATTCTATACTTCCAAAGATCTTCTTACATACTTTATTAACTATCACAACAACAGTCTTTAAGTGCTGTGTGGCGAACATAAAAAGTATCCACCTAACTGGACTCCGGCTGGTCCTTTGGGATCCTGGACCCAATTAAATTTTATTTCGACAAAATTCTGCTTAAACCGGAGCTAGCGGGCGTGAGGGATGTAAAAGCATATTATTACAACTCAGGAACGAGTCCGCTTGTATTTTGCTTGCTTGTGTTTTCTGCTACCAAAGGATCTTTTTTATAGATTTTATTGTTGAAAATTCAATCTAAATGCAATTCTTTTGATCTGTTTGAAATCTATACGTATATGCTAAATATCTGTATTTTCTCTGAAACCGTATATTTATCGACTTTTCAATTAATACGTCGGAAACTGGTTACATCTTTTTCATCATTATTCTGGCAGCTAGAATGGTGAAATGGAAAAAACAGATGATTGTAAAGACCCATGATTACATCATGCACTTGGTCCTGTCATAAAGAAAACTCTGTATATGTACATAATCAATTAAACTGAATGATTAATAAGAAATTAATTCAGGTTTAGATAACCGGTGCATAAATAAAATAATAATTCATTTGATATTGACATTATCAACTGAATCTTGGCACTTTCAATTATGGTAACTATAAACTATCTGACAGGAATTTTTACATATTTTGAAAGAACATGGCTAAATGCATTAAGTGTTATAATTGTATTATTGATTGTTTTAATCAGACGTATTTCTAAATGTATTTTTTACACTCATAAATTAAAGTGACTAAATTTGTTTATTGTTATGACCGGAATGACTTGACATCGAAAGAGTATGATCATCTACTGGCTCATTTGTATTGTAAAACGTACATATGGTACTGAATCCGGAGAAAACAACGGTCAGTGGGTAAAGTACTGCTAAAATACAGTATTTACCAACTTCACTTGCAAATGTTAGTTGAAAAGCACTCTATACAATTACGATATATGTTTAAAAACTTTTTCCAAAACCATCCAAACACTTTCATGATCTGAACTTTTCTGTACAAAACATTTTGAGGACAACGTTCCACAAATAATGATCTAGTAATTAATCAAAAATTGTCTTCCACGCTATTAATCAAATACAACTAAGGAAATGTCGCCGGAAACAAGAAGACCAAGCGTTCATTTTAGACCTTGGTTTGGTAAATGAGCCGCGCCATGAGAAAACCAACATAATGCGTTTGCGACCAGAATAGATCCAGACCAGCCTGCGCATCCGCGCAGTCTGGCCAGGATACATGCTGTTCGCTTTCAAAGCCTTTTGCAATGAGAGAAACCATTAGCGAACAGCATGGATCCTGACCAGACTGCGCGGATGCTATGTTAGTTTTCTCATGGCGCGGCTCAAATCATTTCTGGCTCATCAGCTTAATTAAACATATAAAAAAGTCCTAGTATATTTGTAATCTTTTGAGAGCAAAACAATATGTATTGTTAGCGATTGTATCTGAAAAACTGAACAGATAAAGCATCGCACTGTGAAGTTTTTAGGTGTACTTTAGATGCCATATTGAGGGATGATGATTACAATGTATATGATGATTTGCGAAAAAAACACACACAATATTTTCTATATAATTGCAAACCGAACTCTAAGCGTGGTGGTGATTATGAACAGAACAGAACAGAACAGACATTTTATTATATCTAACTTGAACATTTACAGTTCATCGTTACATACAAATAAAATTATACATGCACGTAGTAATGTAATAAATATGAAACAAATAATGACACAAATTCAATGTAAGCTCACAAAAATATATAATCTATTGCAATGAATTCATTTCATGAGATCTTAGCTTAAAGGCTTTTTTAGAAAACAAAGCCAATTTATTTAATACTTTTACATTTGTAGAATTTAACAACTGAATAAATTTTAACATACTTGGGTGTCGATAGTAATATCTAGGAATATACTGTGTTCTTAATAAGGTATACATTGGACATATTAAAACAAAATGAAACTCATCTTCGAGGTCGTTTCTTTGGCAAAGTGTGCATTTTCTATCGTTTCTTTCTATATTTCTGTGTCTACCAATTTCAATAGAAAGCTGGTGTGAAGATAAACGTAATTTAGCTAAAATATTTCGTAATCTATGACAATTCATTTTGCTAATATACTCTGACATTTCGAAATCTTGTTTTAATTCTTTATATAAAAACAAAGAAGATCTTGAACAAATATCTTGTCTCCAGTTATTTACATATATATCTATAAGTCTAGTGCGAAAGACAGGCACAAACATTTTAATATCTATGGAAGACGGAAATAACCATACTTCATGAAAGCCTGCACTTTGTAATATATCTCTAACTTTTGAAGCCCAATTTACAGCATTATTACTTTCAGCATCATTTCTTAAGACGTTTAAAGTGCTTGATAGAATACAGTTATTATTCTTTTCAGCATATAACTTTAAAAAATATTTGACAATTCTAACATATCTTACTATATATAGTGGGTATCTTCCTAATTCCCCATACAGCGCAGAATTTGATGTAGACATTTTAACATTTAGTATCCATTTCATAAATTTTCTATGTATTCGTTCAATGTTTTCAGCTTTATCAAAACCCCATACTTCACAAGAGTAATTTAATATAGATGCTATATATGAAACAAATAAATTTAACATGACTTTTACAGGAACCTCTAAATCTTTTGTAATGGAAAATGACCCCATAGCTTTAAGAGCTTTACCTGCTAAGGTTTTAGTTGCGGCCATAAAGGATCCGCCATTAGATAACACTATACCTAAGTAATTGAAGCTTGACACAAATTCTAATTCTTCGCCATCATAGTAAATATGTTCATTTTCATTTATCCTTCCACCTTTTTTAAAGACAAGAACCTTTGTTTTATTAACATCTACCTTTAGCTTGCATTTACTGCAATAATCTTTTAAATTGTCTAATGAATTTTGTAATCCGGTCGCCGTCTCTGAGAAAATTACAGCATCATCAGCAAAAAGCAATAGATATATCGATAGTTGATCTAATGTTAAACAAGAGTTACTGTCGCTTTGTAAAAACATCTCTATATCATTTACAAACAATGAAAAGAGTATCGGGGAAATTATCTCCCCTTGCAATAGACCAACATCACAGTTGATAAATTTCTGACAAGGAACCCATATGCCGTACGCATAATTTAACTTCGTCATACAAAGATCTTATAATACAAAATAAGCGTCCATATACACCAGTTTTTAATAATTTTACCCATAGTGCATTCCTATAAATAGAATCAAAACATTTCATAAGATCCACAAAGCAACAATACAATTTCTTTTTCTGTTTTAATTGTCTTTCTGTAAGTGCTTGAAGGAGAAATATTGCATCTACTGAGCTGTGCTTAGATTTAAAACCAAACTGAGCGTCGGTAAGAATATCGTTCAAATCGGCCCACTTCTTTAAACGTTCATTTATAATAACAGTAAATAATTTAGCAAAACAGCTTATTAATGTTATCCCTCTATAATTTGTAGGTTCATTAGAATCACCCTTTTTAAAAACGGGTATAATTGTAAAACTAGAGGCTGAGCCCGTCGGGCGTAATCTAATCTAGCATTTCTTTCGGCTTTGAAGCATATATATTATACAATCAAATAATAATAACGGTACCAAACGATCACAAAATGATCATAATACGTATACGTTTTTTTTTTTTCTGATAAAATGAGAAAAGTCAATCTGAAATCTGTTGTAATAATGTTTATGAAAATTCTTATGACTGTTTTTGGCAACTGAATCCTAGATAAATTTAAAATTTGAAATTGAATTATGTGTTAATAATACGACTTCTCCATTTTTCATGTAAATGTACTGCATCTTTTCATGTAAATGTACTGCATAATCTAATACATGACAAATTAACTGCTTTAATTAAAAAGACTTTTTCCAAAGAGAATGCTACACAATTCTTGCATATAATATCAGTAAAGATTAAATCATAAATAGCGTTTTGTTTGTTAAGCACTATACCATGTGGCTTGTGACAAAGTTCGTAAGACCCTCTCCTTTAATATTGAACAACATTTACGTTTGTGAATGCAGCTTTCCGTTCCCGCGAGAACCAACTGTGTGCCACTTGTCGTAGATCTGTTAGTTATGAAAGTTTTAAAGAGTTTTAAAAGGTAAAACTATTATTTGATGTAACATTTAGGGATATAAAATTATTATTATTAGAATAGTAAGCCTTGTGATATCTTGTTAGTTCAAAACAAGATTAGAAAAAAGAGCATAAACGTAACAAACCAGAGAAAAAATCACAAGACTTACTATGTCTAAGAACGCTTGAAAGACTAACATGTAAAGATGTTACTTATAAGCAACGAATCTAATTTAATATTATAGTGAATGACGTTTTGAAGTCGTGAGCTCGAAAAGTGGCAAAGTTGCTTTGAATCCTTGGACCATCCCTCGGATCGTACTGGAAACATAAAGCAGAGTGTACCGACTGTTTATTTAGGATACCGCTAACTGTCATGATGGATGGAATATCCTTTCTATGTTTGATTCATTTGCATATATTTTCTATCACGGTAAATTAAAAACATAAGAAGTACCAGAAACCAAACCAAGAAAACTAAACTATTAAAATCATTAATGGAATTTGCACATTTTGCATTTGAAATAGAAAGGGAATTCTATTATTTGTTTTGTGTATACGGTCTTAAAAACTTACAAAATGATTGCTATGATGTGCAATAAAAGGGTATTTACCATCAAACATGTGATACTATTTGTGAAAGGTCGAGTCCGTAATGCAATGGCCACCATGTATATCAAACATCTAAATTCCAAGTCTCCAGATCGGTATTATTGTGCACATTGGAGGAACAATAATGCATACACATTTACATTGCGAAATATCGCGAACAGTATTTCTTCTTCTTCCAGTATAAGGCTAGAGATCCTGACGGAACGTCTAGTACCCTGCGATAAAACTGCACTGCCCGATAAAACAGCTGGCTATTTACAATTTATATTATATACATCTCGCTCGGGTACTACTGCTGCTGGGGGTGGAGGGCCCTGACATCTGCCCTGAAGCTCTAGAGCGTCTTGCAGTTGGTGACGGTGGCCGCAGTAGGTTCCAGTCCCTGATGATTCGTGGGAAGAACGAGTTTTTGTAGGTGTTTACCGAGGCTGGGATCTGGTAAAATTTGTTGGCACCTCTGGTTCTGGTATCGCTGTAGACAATGGGGTTCTCTGGCACCTCAACTATACTGTTGCTGATCTTAAACAGCATGATGACTCTGGTCAGGGATTCCCATCCGAGTTCTTGAATCATCTTAGTTACACATCCAGGAGTACGGTCAGTGTAACTACTGTAGACGAACCTAGAAGCTTTCCTCTGCAGCTGTTCCAGTGTATGAGCTTCTGTAGCTGTTGCTGGATCCCATACACTGCTGGCGTATTCCAGCCCTGGTCTGATTATGGTAGTGTATGCAGCTGCCTTGACCACAGGGGAACAGTCTGTTAGGTTCCGACTTACAAAGACGAGTGTACTGTTAGCAGCAGTGTTGTTGGTGTGTTTCTTCCACTGATAATAATCGAAGATACTTGCTGCTATCTGCAGACTGAAGTGTCTCTCCGTGGAGAGCGTGCTTGGTCACGATCCGATGGCGGCGGTTCTGGCAGATATGCAGCACTGTAAATTTGGCTGGATGAAACATCATTTGCCAGTCGCTCTCCCACTTCTCTAGGGCCTCAAGGTCCTGTACGAGGAGGAGCATCATGCTGGTTCTCAAAGAAGCGGAAGAGGAATTGGAAACGAGCAATTAGATACTGTGATATAGAATCTGTGAAAGGGTGTCGTTTAGGAAACTGA
Source organism: Mercenaria mercenaria (assembly GCF_021730395.1). NCBI lineage: Eukaryota > Metazoa > Mollusca > Bivalvia > Venerida > Veneridae > Mercenaria > Mercenaria mercenaria. The sequence goes on along the minus strand of NC_069377.1, from coordinate 39,148,408 downwards.
GAATTGTAAAATATCAAGTTCTTTTTGATTACAGGTAAGAAATACATATATGACAGTTCACTGTTGTGAAAATATGCCAAAAAAGCTAATATAGCTGACAATAACAGCTCGAAGTTAAAGGGAATTCCTATAGCTTTTTATGCGCATCTTTCTGCGCAGCCGACACTTTCTATGGAAAACTGAACTGTAGGCATAATTGTTGAAACATGTTACAGTCTTAAATATGAGGAATCTTGAAGGAAATAACATTTTTTATAAGTTTTATCAGTAATTCAATGTTGATACTGGTTTATGTTGTATTGACAAGTATCATGCCTGACAGGTATCTTGCTGTTTTTGTGGTTGTGTTTTCACATCGCATGTTAGTACAAAGACAGTGTTGTTCATATAATGTAAGATAATTGACTTAGTACTGATAAGACAATATCACCTTTCAGATTATTTAGTATTCAATTATAGAAAGAATTAAGAATTTTAAAAACTTTTTTTTAACTTCTAGCAGACATACATGTAATCAATTTGGCCGGTTCGCGCCATTTTCCGTCCGCACAGGTGTTGTATTCTAGAGGTCTTAACATAAAATTTAGCCTGGTGACCCATACATTTTTAGCCATTTTTATGCTCGCAATACAATTATCTATACACAAGGAAAACAGGAAAAAATTCTATGAAAGAGTTTTTTCAAAATTTAAAAAAATATTCTGCACTATGGGTATTTTTCACAGAAAAAAGTTCACAAAAGTAAATATGAAACACTATTTTCGTTTCATTTGTACCCATTATTGTAAGGATAGCGTATTACAAATATGACTATGATATCAAATAAGTATATAATAAAATCTGTAAAAAGAAAAAAAAATCCTTATTGTGCTGTAATGATGTACATTTTGGTTGGTATTCATAAAAAAGCAGAAAATTATGAAAATGTTGAAAAATCGCTGGCAGTTTCAGCAACAGCGGGTGTGTTCAAAACAATGTTTCACAAAAACAAGCCTGTGACCTATTGTTTTTATTTGTTCATTATTTTCAGCACAAATTTTCCTATCATATACGTGAATTTTAAAAAAAATTCTATGAGAGGAAAAAAACTATAGGAATTCTCTTTAATATATGCTAACCTAAACCAGTTATTATTATTTGATCTTTACTACGCTATTAAACTTTGTCTTAAGATAGTATCTAGTATCTAACCAAGTCAGAATATGATTCAGTATCGGCTTCATTCACAAATGTCTAATGTGGACAATCCGATTTCAAAACAAATGGATGATAATATGTTTGCCCTGGAGCACCAGTTAAAGGCTAAATCACCAGCAAACCAATTATAATCCAACACTGATCTAGTAAGACGCACAGATATAACGGGTCTTTCGTCGTGCTCTTTATCAATAGCTTTTTATTTTTACACTACAGCATTTTTGTATTTATAGCATTCTGTCAACATCTGCATGCTTTTGTCGTAAGCTAGATTAAACTGGCGGCATAACATTTTAGATACAGTAAAGTGACACTGAAAGAGTAGCTAATGAAGCTTATATTAAAGTTAACATTCCTTTTTTACCTTTTTCATCATAGAGGTATAAATCTTGATGGTTTTATAAGTCCCTAACAAAAATCTGATATTCAAGAAAATATCACAATAACGTAATCAAGTAAGTGGATACTATCTGATGTCAAGATGTAGTGGTGTTCAGCGTATACCTTTGTAAAAAATACAAAAAATTATCAAATGGACCTGGAGAACATTTAACCTCATCAGCCCAAGTTTCGTGAAAGGCAAATATATTCAAAGAACATAATCCATTTCAATGATTATAATTCAGAAGCATAGCAAAAGATAAAAATGCACAGAAGGTTTAGCGTCTTTTCCAATAATTCTTGTCATATTAACGGCAGTGTACTTGTAGCAATGAGCACAATGCACAGCGTTACAGTGCTGCCTGCCGTAGACACGTAACATGATATCCCACCCAGTTAAATTATACTGACACAGGGCTGATTAGTCTTGTGGTACTCTGTGCTTCCGAGAAATCTACCCTTACCTATTATCTTTTAATGTTGATTGTCAAGCGAGGAAGCTACTAGTATCATTTTTCATGCGACCAGGGAGCGAACCCATGACCTCCCACACTCGAAGTGGGCGTTTTTCCACTAGGTTAAATATATCCCTTTATGTTGCTTGTTATGGTTAGCAGCTGAATAATTACGTTTAATAGAGAAATGACAGACCGGTCTAGGTTGAACAAGAAACCCGTTTAATGGTCAGCTAGTTAAGCGAGTACATATGAGGTGATCTTGGGATAGGCGAGCGGCTGGGATCAGTTTAGACGCGTCAGTTATTGGATTGTTGCTACCTTTCGGTTTAATTTAACTTTTTTAAAGATGTTATAAAGCATTTCAAAATCTTGTATAAACTGCACTTGGTGTTTCATTGTACACGTCTAGCTGAACATTTCAAAAAGAATATGTAAAATAATCATAATAATGGCTTAAACGTGGGTGGTCGCATTTGATAAATGTAAAATTTTATATTTCTTCAGGGAATATTTTTTATTGAAAACTTCCGCACAATAATTAATATGAAGACAAAATCAATGTAGGTTTAGACAGAACTTCATTAATAAAATAACAATTGATTTGAAACTGACATTATCAAATTATTCTTGGCATTGCCAGTCGAGATAACTAAAAAATGTGACAGTACTGCTAAAATATTCATATGAGTGCTGGAAAGCATTCAGTTTAATAATAACTATTAATTTTTATTTTAAAAATCAGCTTTTATTTATTCATTTTAATATGAATTTAAGTGACTGGCTCAGTGTATTTAGATCGAAACTAAATGGATATTAACTGATAGCCTATATGTATTAAAGTGAATAAATATATTCGTTTAGTTATCTTTATCGTAAACTGTAATTTAACTTTTAGCCTGCTGCCGGCAAGTGATCCTTCATCATGGTCTGCACTGTTCGCTGTTCAGTCAGTAATTTTTCACTAACATCCCTTCAAATAATAAATGGTATTGCCCAACTTGAATGATGGACCAGTCCATTTTAGAAATTTAGCAGGGTAAAGGTTAACGGTAAACCTTTCTTTGTCCATATATCCCGTTTCTATAATATTTATCGTCGAACATTATAACAGGATATTTAGAATCCTGTTTTACGTAAATGGCGTTTACTGTCTTAGGTCTGTAGGGTGCCTTCCAAACAGTCAATATGGGTTCATTTCATTGGCTGAAACACATTCTAATTTTAATTTGTCGTACACAGAACCTTAGACTAAATGTGTTATTACGTTTTATCTATGAAAGCCGTAGTAACAATTGTTCTTGAATATTGTTATTTCATTAAAGACATGAAGCGTCAATCAACTTTACTTCCTGTAAAAATAAACAATTTCTGTTTGTATAGAAAGGAAAATATTAATGAAAATGACGGTCGTTTGTCTTCCTCTGTTATGCAAACATTTCATTTTCATAGTCCATATACCCGTTTCAGTACAGAGTACGACAATAATTGTTTTACAAGATTTCTAGGTGTAATAAAGGATTCTTGATTTTGATGTTCAAGCATGTGTTTAACTCACCCTTTGAATGCACCCCAAAAACAACATTACGAAGTGTGTGATAAAATGACTTTATTTAATGTGGGCGTTATTCGTCAGTGTTTACACATGCATGAACTACGGAAAAGAATTAATTCGATGCTTATAATTCCGAGTAAATTATTAAATCTGTAATAAAACGGGAGACGGTCAAGCAGACTCGGTTTGGTTGGTACAAAAAATTAAAAAGGGCTGTTTTGCATGCAAGCACTGCTTGGAAAAACATCCGCAGTCGTACAAACAGTTACACCTACGATACGAACATTTCTGTAGAGATTTTTTTCGGATTTCATATATTTCTTGAAATAACGATCTGGTGTTTAATAAAATGTTTTCTTCCATGCTATTAATCAAATAAAACTAGCTAAATGTTGCCGGATGTAACATGAGCTAGCATCCATTTAACACTATGGATCTGTTGATATGAATATCGTAAATCATTTCTCGCACATTCAAAACTTCATCAGCTTAATTAACCATGCCAGAAAAAAATCCTTTCTCATTTGCAATTATCTGATAGCAAAACAATTGCCATTGTGTAAGTGATTTTATCAGGTTTTTAAAACTGTATTAACAAACAATCATCGCATTGTAAAGTCTGGATGTGTACATGAGTTGCATCTCGTGGGGTAGTGATTACTTGATTTGTGAGGCCACTAACTAATATGTACTAGATTGTTGCTACAGGAAAAAGGACGGTGTATACTAGAAAATGTGTCTGTTAATCATAAATCGTCAGGTTTTGTGTTTTACCATCAAAAAAGAATAAACGAACATAATAAATACAATACGTGCATGATTGCTTTGAAAATGATAATAGAATGGCTTCATTTTCCTTTTATTAAGAATGTCATGTTAAACAACGCCAAGTATCAATATTTATTAATAATTATCAATATTTATTTTCAGAAAAACAATTTGCCACTCTTATTTATAAATGTTATTTGACATAATAGAAACAACCTGAAATAAGAAAAAAGGGTATAATTTTATGCTGTTAAATCTACAAAGTTACATCCCCATACGAATGGGTGTACGTTTTCAAAAAAGTTTGAAATTGTGGACATCTCAGTGTATACTAAAGTATTCAAACATGGGTGAACGGACTGGAGTTGTTGGAATGAGCAAAGATAAATATCTAACAGCTACGTTCCAAAGACATAGCTCTGAAATAAGAGATTTCATGCAATTTGACCTTTCGGAGCTTTTAAGTTCTATCATATTTTACAGAGTAAATTCATCAAAACAATAAACGGTAAAGGCTCCGCATAAATGCTGGACAAATTGCCTGACACTCAGCCATATTGTGTGACTAATTGAAAATTTGTCTGACTGATATTTGCATGATGTTGAAATCTGTTTCTTTTTAAAACTAATGTAGTTCTGCAAGTTTGATTAACCGGAAGTAATGATTACACACTACAGCAGAGTAACCATGGACGCGCACAAGGCCCACCGTCACACACACTCCATTCCAACCCCTGTACACACACAAGCGTATACACACACGCGCGCGTGTAGACAAAGGAAAACTCACTCCATGATCCCAAAGGACCAGAAAATGTGATAGCAATTTCGACGGAAATATAAAATAATCTACTTCAAACCAGCAACTTACTTTCTTGTTTTCACATAGAAAAGTATAGCATGCTAAACTTTGACAAAATACGTCGTAAAATACAAAGCTGTGTCAATAACACTTAATTATTAATTAAAAACGACTGCCAGAGCTGGAGACAGATTTGAGAAGGACCGATTAATTTCAAGCTTACAATAATTATTTCAAGATTTTCCAACAGGTGATTTAAAGTTCTCTCCAATAAGGAAATAAACAGAGATTACTTCGTACAAATATCTCATAAGGAAGCAATTGTCCATAACATTTATAGCCGGGTAATAGTGATTTTCTGCCAAAATCTGAACAATTTAGGACTAATACTTCCTATCAAAATTTTACCGAATGCTCAAAACAAGCTCAAATCAAGTAAAGGTATGAAAGAAAATGAAGGACTGTATATCATGGATTTGTAATAACTTACGTACAAGTTTATAATCACTTATATGTTCATCATACGCCTACAGACTTTGTTAATGAGCATGAAAAGAATATTCTACTACACAATTCTATATGCAGCGCTGCAATAATGAAATAATGAGACCTTGAAATTTTCTACCTATGTAACAATTATTATTAAACCGGTCTTTTAATAAATCTATACTGTTGTCGCCGCTACACTAAATTTGCATTTAAATTTTCGCTGTAAATAAATGTTGCAGATTCTTTTTCTATTTTCTCGTGTCTGATTTAACATAAAAGTAAGTAACACGATGTTTTTTTTACTGACGTGATATTTGGTACTATGTCTACGCCAGTCTTCAGTGGCAAACTGGACATCTATGACATTCTACAAGCATATTAATAATCCTATGTTCCTGATTGTTGAAAAGATTCTTATACAAAATGCAAAGCGAAATATAGATATCACTGCTTTCACTTTCCAGAAGTAGTTCATGTACAGTCGTTTGGTTTTAACCACATATTCCAATGTCGTAAGAAGAATGAAAACGGAGCACTTAGTTTTCCATGTTTAAAATTTCAGATGAACTACAATAATCTTTTTTGTTATCTTAAATCAGGGTTTTGTCTCTTTTTCTCCATTAATACATTCCAAATTGAAGATACACAAATGATACGGGTGCATTGTTCACTAAAAATATCAAGTTTGGAACAATATTTTATCTTAAAAATACTTTCTCTCAATTGCACACAGACTATAAATCAGTCAGCCGCTGATTACACAATATTATTAGCTACTTAGACTATAACCCCTGTCGACATTCTTGGAAACAGAAATCCTTCTAAACAATTACAGAGTATTTGCCGACCTCATCTTCAGGTCTAACAGTTTGAAGAAACTAATTATGACTGATAAAAACGTATAATTTGATGACAAGAAACACCTGATTTATATACAAACGTTACTGATAGTATATACCAGACCCTGCCAAAAGTACACCACGACTAGTTTTTATCTGTATTTATGCAGGTATGAATGTGCAACGAGGGTATTGCTGTTACTATTATGATAGCCACGGCCTGTGGATTTCCTTCATTTCCACGTGTACTACCCAACAGACACCAACAAGCTCTGAACACGCAACATACCCCATGTTGAGGTGAAGATAATCTCATTTTGTTACAACTTCTTAAGCGTAACCTCGCTGCCTAGACTCCTATATTACTTATCCTTCGTTTGATTTTGTTAATCCTTATTTCCAAATTATAGATATTCGTAAAAATGTGAACCTCTCAAGAAAAAACCTTTATGGACTAAAGTCCAATGAAAATTGTATAATGATTTAAAGGTGGACATGTTTAACGCAGAGCAACTGAGGTAGTATACTGTCTATCTCAGGATAATCAAATTCTTGCACTTGAAGTCAGTTTCGTAGTTGATAAGATACAATATGGTGTTTACCCTGTCCGGTCAATAACATCCGTGAAGGAAATTAAACATTACTTGGTACAAATGTTACTAATAATTAATGAGGCAACGTGTCTTACCTAACACCCTTATCCTTAATTCAAAGGTAAAGGTCACAGTCGGAGGTCATAAGTCAACAGATGTTTTGTTTTTCTTTTCTGGTCCGTAACTCTGTCATCCATTAAGGGATTTTAATATATCATGACACAACTGTTCCCAGTAATGAGACAATATGTCATACACAATACCAAAACCCATAGTTCAAAGGTCAAAGTCCCTTTTGAAGGTCTAAAGGTCATTTATCTTTTCCTGTCCAGTCTGTACAATCATATAAGCTCATGTGTCATATGAAACCAGTAAAAAGAAATGTTGGTGTATATTTTTCAGAATTGCTTCTCTTAAATTTGATGACTCCTTTTTTTTTCTCATATTTTCCCACCAATTGCAAAATGGAATGTTAGCAAAATTGAAATTAAATACTTTTTTATATTCATAGATGTTATAAGCAATGAAAAACTGTTTTTTTATATAGGCAAATCTTAATCCAAACATTGTTTTATAACACTATGTTAAATGCAGTAGAAAAAAATTAGTTGCCTTCCAGTAGAGGACTTTGTATCGCATGGCAATACTTCATACACTTGGTTTTATTCAGTCAAGCTAAAATAAAGAAGTGTTACAGTATATCAAATTATTTGTGCGAAAATCATGAAATCCTGAGGTAAATGATAATTCTCTATACTTACTAACAGTATGTGACCTTGCAATGGTACATTACTGTATTTATATCAGAGACGAGAATTTAAAATCTCCCATCTAATGTTACAGCTAGAACAAATTTACCGCTATGAGTTTTTGTCTAATAAATTGATCTATTCCCATAAGGAAAATGTGTCACGTACTTTTACCGTTGAAAGTTATGTCTGCGGAAATGATACAGATAAACTGTGGAAATTGACCATTATACACTTTTGTATCGTCAGATAACATTTCGTTTGGTGGTTTAAGACGCTGCTTAAAATCATTCCAGGACTTAGCAGTAATCTCAACTTAATAAGAAAACGCTCAATTTTAGCTTTGAACTCCAAGAGTATGAGGTTTATAGGAAAATAAACATGAATGGTATTTGTTGCATATACTGTCTGACTTGATGATAAAACTTTTAATGATCTGGAGAAAAAAATAGTCTGATAAAACAAGTTTAATTATATTATTTTACATGTTTATATCAATTACCTAAGTGCAATTGAACTGTATTGAAAACAAAAATGAACCTTTTTGTGACAAACAAATCCTCTTGAACTTGACAATCATTGCAAATACAATTCAGACGGAACTCTACCGCTCAGGTTCCTCAGGTTTTGGATCTAGACCTAAACATAGGGATACACTGGCGGGTCAATACAGGTCGCAAATACTGAAGGTTGCTTTTTTGCATATTGTGACCGAATGTCGTGTACATGTACTAGTAATATGTCTATGATCACATATTTTTATGGATTACGTCACTTTAAGCTGACGATAATTCATATGTCTTACAAAGTAGTTTGTAGTATTCTATTTTATATACGTTTTAAACATAGAACACAATACACAAGGATAAAAATGTCTGCAAATTTAGTTTGCGTTTTCACAAGAACACAAATAACTTAATTCATTGTAGAAATGGTGTTACCAAAGCAACGAACGGGGAATTATATTTCTGTAACACTAACTGAATGTTAAGTTAAAAAATGAAAGTGTTCTGCCATTTTATTTCAGATCACTAAGTCACATAGTGTTAATGAACAGGAACTGATGTAATAAATGGTGTGTAGAAACTACAATGTTAAGTAAGAGGAATTCTTAACAATCGTACAGACAGTTTTTTAAAAGAAGATTTCAATAAATTTACGTAAAGTATTTCGTGGTAAAATCTAAATATTTTAATAGCAACATTTTGACATACACAAATACTGTATTTGGTAAATTAATAAAGTAGTAAACAAATGCACTAGATACATTAATTAGACTACATTCTAAGTAATGTATTAAACTCCCCAGTGGTTGTTTTGTCCCCAGTGGTTGTTTTGCCACTGACCGTTCCAAGGCGGTACCCCACTGTGTTCCTGTATTTGTTTTTGTCCTTTTGTGTTTATTTTGTGTGTGTGTGGTGTGCGAGTGTTGTTCGTGTGTGCCTTTGGGGAGGCTGCGTTTTTGGAACGTGGATTTCCCTGTTGGATATTCTTCCTTGTTTTTAATGTATCGTTACTGTTTTCAACATTAACCAAAGGAGGCTTTATACCTTGCCTATGTTCGTTAATACATTTTGTTGATGATGTTGTTTTTTGTTGTTATGGTCACTGATCCAAATCTCGTTGTGCATGAAATAGTTGGTAAATGGAATGCTCTGGCAATATATTACAGTTTCAATGTTACATCAAAATACAGTTTTCTTTGTTAATTACGTAACAAACATCTAATATGAATTTGTTTTGTTCTTACCACATGAACAAAAAAGAGATCTATTTCCTCTATGAAAGAAATGCCAAAAATAAAGGGTAAAAGTCGCTCCCCTAAAAGCACTGAGCATAACAAACACAGTTCGAGCTTTTGTTTATTATAAGGATGGTCTTCATTCGGAGGTTGCCTTTTACACTGTTTCGACTAATAAGTATATCTTTTGGACTACTAACTGAATTTGAAACAAGGCCGAGATAAATCAAGACTAAATACATTATTAAATCATCTCCGATACCCTATGTGTCTCAACGAGAGCCAGATCATGAGCGAAAAAATAAATTGCACGATTTCAGGGTCATTCAAATTGCGTACAAAGCCATCTTCTTTTGTTTCAGCGTGTAGACGAAGAACAGGCTTATCCCTGTTCATGTGATTGTTAAAAATGATGACTGGGCAAAGAATGTTGTTTCAACGGAAGCGTGAAAGTGCCAAGTCTTAATTGCGTAAAAAGCTGCCAAAGTAAATGATAGTATAAAACTTTACTTTATGCATGCATTCATGTATTGCTTATTCTACAGTATTACATGCGTGTAAAGTATATATGTTACAATTAGCATTCACCATCATAAACGATAATATTGTATTAAACTTCTGTCACATTTTAATATAAAGCATAGTATATGTTCATACGGATTTTAAAGCTTGCTAACAATATACTTATTCAGCATAAAGGAATTAAGCTCAGTAGTGATTTCATGAATGAAACAAATATGCAAACTGTACAACTTAGTAAAATGCACTTGTGCATAAAAAAGAATGTTTAAATGTTCAATTTACTACTATTTTTACGGTTACCCGTATATTGATTTCAAACTTAGGCTATATGGTATACGTTATGTATGTTTCACAAGACACATTCAAAATCCATTTTAGAAGCATCATTCTAATTTTAACAGTGTGATAGAAACAAAATTCACGAATTTTTACACTGCGGATAAAACCAGTCACCTATAAACTCTTCTTCCTCTTCTGTCTTTCCTATACAAGCAAAATGGATCCATTGATCACAAAGATCACAACAAACAGTATCATCAATACACTCTTGCTGGGTAATTTACCGACTTGTCTGTACTAACTTTCACTTTCCTATATTTACCTGCCGTTCGTCCTTACAACCTTGATCTTTCCCCCAACAACGCAAATTTTTCTCCACACACTCCTGTTGACTTGGTACTTTTGAATTTGTTGCCCTGCTCCCCGTCCTTACTATTTTGATCCTTCTTTTCACTTTTTTCTTTTCTGTCTGATTCTTATTTGTTTTCCATGCGCCTCCTTTTCTATGTGCAATTTCTTCTTATATTCTCGTCTAAATTGTGAGACTGGCATACGAATGTATTTAGACAGAACATCGGTAAATAATATAGTACTGATATCTTCAGTCTTCAGATGATATAATAAAATCATCTGTTTCTAAATTGTTGTTCCAAGCATGCAGAGAGCTCACTATTACCATATAGCTGTTCCTTAACATGGTCATAAAAGGATTTTTCATACAAATGTAAATTACTGATTGTTTCAATAATAGAATAATAGTGAGTGATTTATAAAGCATGAGAAACAAGCAAATTCGATGAATTGGTATCCCCCGCCGAAAGGGTGTGTGGTGAGGAACGGCATAGCAGTATATCCGGCAAAAAGTTAAGGATGTTACTAAGAGGCAAATAATTTCATTAGTCAAAATCAATTTAACAGAAAATGAATGCTATTTTTTGGTGTATGGGGTGGGGGAACTGGGTGAGGGTACAAAACGTCATTATGTTGATTATTAATATTGATGGAAAATAAAAAAAAATGGGGGGGGGGGGGGGAGGAGGTGGTGTGGTGATGCATGCATGGGGTGGTGGGCATGACTGGGTGGAGGAGTGAGGTGGGGGAATGGTACAACTTTGCATGTTGATAAATATTCATGGAAGGTTTGAAAGAAAAAGGAATGAAAACTTATTTTTTTTGGGGGGGGGGGGGGGGGGGACGGGGTGACCAAGGCAAGGTGGTGACCAGGCGTGGGTACACAACTTCACATGTTTATAATAAATATTCATGGAAAAGAATGAAAGAAGTTTAATGAAATTCTACCAATTGGTTGGTTTGTTATGTACAAATCTGTAGGTTTTTAAACAACTAAAGGGCAATAACTCTAAGGAAAATTGACCAATTAAAAAAAATGACAGGCATCATCAAAGTATGTTGGTTCATATTTATTTCTTTCAAGTTTCATAAAATTCTACCAGCTTGTTACTGAGAAATTGCTGCAGACGTGGATTTTTCATTAAATCAAGGGCAATAACTCTAAGGGAAATTGACCAATCAAAAAAAAAAACTTGACGGGCATCATCGCAGTATGTTGGTGCATGTTTATTTCAAGTTTTATGAAATTCTACATAATAGTTACTGAGAAATGGCTGCGGACGGACATTTTTGGGCATTTTTCATTAAATCAAGGGCAATAACTCTAAGGAAAATTGACCAATCAAAAAAAACTTGACGGGCATCATCGCAGTATGTTGGTTCCTGTTTATTTCAAGTTTCATGAAATTCTACCTGCTAGTTACTGAGAAATGGCTGCGGACGGACGCACGCACGGACGTGACGGACGGACAATGTCATTTCAATACCCCCCTCCCAATTTCATCGTCGGGGGATAAAAATTTGCCGCGTCACATAGGTTCAGAGGCCTTTTGTTTTCGTTGAACTTCATAGAAGCAGGTTCTGAACTGTTACTCAAAACACTGTCTTTTTTGTCTGCTAGCCAAGCAGACGGACTGGTGTCGTACATCTACTTACAAATCCCTTAACTTTGTTTGCAGTGTAGAATTACGCAGCACCTTTGTTTTCCTTACATGCCTTAATTTTAAGATACATAAACCGCCGATGTACCACACCTTTGCACTATTCACTATTGATTCCTTGTAATTTTTCTTAATAGTAGATGCTTCTTTGGTATTTTCTATAATAGGTTTTCACTTATGTTTCAGAAATTGTTCTCGCACTTTTTCAACAATATAAAAGGCTGCTCTATATTGCTCTTCAGTTGCAGAGGATACAGAAAACAAACTCTGGACCAAGGATTTATATCTTGGATATGACATTGATTGAGTCAACTTGTTTTAAATAAAACAAGGATAAATATCAAACCGGGAATGCTACGTTCTAAAACCAGCCTCCCCAAAATGAAACTTCATAGCACGCAGATGTGCACACCTTTAACACACACTCACATACAAAGCAAACACGAGGACAAAACAAACAAATAAGGAACACAGTGGGGCACCGTCTTGGAACGGTCAGTGGCAAAAACACCTCTGGGGAGCTTAAACCAGTTTATGGTGCGCACCCAACCTCACTCTTACCCCCACCATGTTTTAAAGTCACGGGACAAGGCAAATAAAAGCCTACAACGTAAACCACAGCAGCGCAGACACTCGTGTACAAAAGACAAACACATACATAACTAACTTACATAGATAAACAGACAAGTAAGATACAGCAACACTGTAGGGTACCGCCCAAGCACACAAACGCACACACATAAGCAGGGAAAAAAAACAACAATCGGGCACCGCCTTAGGATTCCAGCAGCCAAAATTAAGGTGGACACGATAACTTACTCATAGTAAAAGGGGAGGGGATGCCTAAGCAAGGGAGCGCAAATGCAAGGTGAAATGATGGGGCGATAGGTGGAGTGAGGAGAACGAGGAAAGAAACGCTAACAACAAACAGGACAATACACGCAACACAAAATACAAGACAGACAGAAATCAAGTTGAAAATAGGGGTACCGCCTTGGAACGGTCAGTAACCTATATAATGGAAACCAAATCAAATTACGATAGTAAGATTTAGCAAAATATTTATGCAATTTGTAATAACGATAGCCTTGCTGAAGAAGTATATTTGTAATACATGGATTACGTTCATTGAATTTTTCAACATGACTACACGCTCTGGCAAACCAAATTAAATGAGAGATATATACCCCACAATATGTAACCTGAGGTAAAAAGGTTATACGGGATTATATTTGCTACCTCTGAAGAAGAAATTACCTGAAATTGATTGGACAGGTATTTTTGGTATGCTGGCAATCACTGTAATGCTATTAAGTGACAAACTGTCGAAAACTGTTAACATTTCAATGAAGAGTAATGTCGCCTCAGATGGAAATATACTGAAAGGAGTATATTTACTGAGTTTCCAGGACGTGGTCACTGAAGCGCAGAGGTAAGAGAGTAAACCTGGAAGAATTGGGCATCAATCCGTCATTCAGCATGACAGCAAAGGCAATAAATGATATTCTGCGCACAGTTGAAATGTTATAAACATGTACTGGAAAACAAATGTCTCAATATAATAAAAAAAACATATACATGTTACCACTGAACGAGTTTCATTGTGAGGAAATGAAAATTAAGAGAAAGATTTGGTGAGATGAAATACTTGCAGATAAGTGACTAATGCGAGATGCACCGGTTCAAGGGTAGATTCTATAGAATTAGCTTGTAGAGCTTTTCAAAATTAAGTGTTATATAGGTTACTGACCGTTCCAAGGCGGTGCCCCTATTTTCAACAAGTTTTCTGTCTGTCTCGTATTTTGTGTTGCGTATGTTGACTTCTTTGTTCTTGGCGAATATTTCCTCTTTCTCCTCACTACCCCCATCGCCCCCTCCCATCCCTTGTATTTGCGCACCCTTGCATTTGCATCCCCTCTCCTTTTACTAGGAGTAAGTTATTGTGCCCACCATAATTTTGGCTGCCGGCCGTCTGTAGGCGGTGCCCGACTGTATTGTATTTTCCTGCTTATGTGCGCGCGTGTGTGTCTTGGGCGGTGCCCCCACATGTTGTTTTTCCTGCTTGTGTGTATGTTAGTTGTGTGTGTTTGTACGTGGATATCTGCGCTGCTGTTGTTTATGTTGTAGGGTTACTGCGTTTAAGGAATGTGGCGTTCTCTTCTGAATATTCATCCTTGATCCACTTTCCCCCCAACATCCGCCCCTTTTATCTACTCTCACCACTTCCCGTCCTATTTTTCTGTATTTTGCATATAATAAAATGTTCTTGTTGAAATGTTTGAAGCAACCCGTCTACAATATTTTTCCGTTACAGCATCTTTTTGTTGTGGGTCTACTTTGCGATGCCTGGCTCTATGGCTGTGTTTGTGGTTCCCTGTGCTTCTGGGAAATCTACCCTTACCTTTTATCTTTTTAACAATTTAGTTTCAGACAATGCAGTTATAAGTATTAGTAATGAAAATGCTGAACAGATTTCAGTGCCACAACCCAGATGGTTCAACTATTTATCTAAATGAAGAAGATAACAGTGATTTAATGACTGTCCTTGAACATATTTTTCTTGATGTCCCGGAGAACATGTTACTATTGTTAAAAGCTCAACATGATGCTTTGACAGTAAAACCAAAGCATGCAAGACGATAACATTTGAAAATAATCGGTGTATGTTTATCTCTTTGTATACGCAGTCGAAAAAACTATCAAACTTTAAGTGACAGTGGAATGTTGATTTTGCCATCTGGAAGACAACTCCAATGATACAAAAATGTTGTCCAACAGGGAGCTGGAATAAATGGAAAGTTCTTGAATGGATGTTCGAGGCTGCCAAGATGGCCAAAATACCACAGCATGGTAGGTCAGGAGAACTGCATCACGCTGAGACAAAGATACAATCGGATCTTGTCATTGACATGACAAATAGCGTGCCTTCATGAATTGGATGGGTGGATCTGGGCGAGGAAGACACGTGTTTTCGCATGCTTCGACATATGGAGCAGTTGACACACGAAGTCATACATCTAACATTTCTAGGATAAACCGGTTTCCGCTTCCCTATGTGCCATTTCCCTACATCAGTGATAAAAGCTTCAGAACTTCATATAATCATATGGAAAGCAATAGCGAAGTTAAAGGATTGAGGATTTAGAGATGGTTATATAATGCAGGACGGAGGCTCTGAAAACAGAAGTTGAACAAATCTGCATTTTGAAGGAAACGCCCATGATACTTATTATAGCAGTGCCAGTCTAATAAATCCAAGTGAAACTGTTTTTCAAGTGCAGGATTATTCTCACAATATACAAATACTTAGAAATAGCATTTTAAAGAATGCCAGTGTTAAGGATAAAATCTGGAAAGTAGATCCCTCGGAAGCACCGAGAACAAGGCAAATAGTGAAAATTGCAGACTCGGTTTGATTGAGTCTGTTCATGGGCAGTAGTGGAAAAAGCAACACTGCCCACGCCCCCTAGCACCGGTGTAAGCAGTATTCAATCTTCAAATCTAAATGAGCTGAAATCAATGATCCCGAAGGACCAGAAAATATAACAACACTGAGATGAAGTCGGGGCGACTTTTTACGGCCGCCACACAGCACTTAACACCCGCTGTTGTGAAGTAAATAAAATCTGGAAAGTAGATCCCTCGGAAGCACCGAGAACAAAGCAAATAGTGAAAATTGCAGACTCGGTTTGATTGAGTCTGTTCATGGGCAGTAGTGGAAAAAGCAACACTGCCCACGCCCCCTAGCACCGGCTTAAGCACTTGCACACAAGACATTTGTTTTTTACTGTCATGAGTGTATTATGGGAGCACTGGGTAAAGGCTGTGCAATGGGACTGGGAAGTAAATAGCCGTAGGATCAACTTCAGAGTAACTGAATCGTATTTTTAATTAAATTTTGCATCCAAACATCACCGAGAAAATGAAAAATGAACTCGCGGAAACTATGCTAAACGCTGACATGCTAAACCTTGTGAAGTGTTACAGAGAAAGCCTGTTCGATGGTTCTTATTTGGATAGTACTACTGAGCTTTTGGAAATAACTTCTTCACTTATCAAAATATTTCATAGCAGATCTTTAGTAACCCCTATGTCTATGTCTAACGACAGAGTTAAGACCCTAGATAAAGCTCGTGAATTCTGTAGGGTATGGCAAACAGAGGTAGAGGGAGTAAATGCATCTAAAGCTGAAAAACAAAGAGTGCTTCCATCAGCACAATGTCTAGATGATATTGATAAGTTATAGGTAACCTTTGGAATCCAAACATATGTGATAAGCATTTAATGCAGTTTTAGGATCCAGCATTAAGCCGTCGCGGTTCAATAGTGATATTGCTGATAATCTATTCTGCCAACAAAAAGGAGTGTGTAATGGAAATAATCCTATTTATTACAGTTACAGCAAGTGTTAACGCTATCCTGTTAGGTCAGTCCTTACAATCAAGAGGAAGAAAGTCAAATGCAGGACTTGAGCCTGTGAAATTTTCTGAGTACACGAATAGGAGGGTTATGTAGTCATCCGAATAGAATAAAATCTGGAAAGTAGATCCCTTGGAAGCACCGAAAACAATGCATTTTGTACATTGGTTACTTTTTATAAATTGTGTCCTGTTAGATCTGAATAAGTGTATAAATAAATAAACAAAAAATGAAAAACATTAACAAATGCTTTTTAAAACTCCTCATAATTTGTTTAAATGTAACTTTACGCTAACTGCTAGTCCTTAGAAACATACCTCAAACAGATTTTTTATATTCTATATATCGCATATCAAGCACCAAAACGATGTACAGCTTTCGTTCTGCCGATGAACTTTTTTCAGCTGAATGTTGTGAAATCTTCCCTTTTCTTGCAGGATAATTTCTCCTTTGTCACAGTACGGGGGAATTGGCACTGGCTTCAGCTGGTAAAACTCTCCACTCAGTACCATTTGTTCACCACCAAAGGGGGACATGATGTTTCTTAAATAAAATCTGGAAAGTCTTCAGTAAGAATTCAACTTGTTTCAAAGGAAAGCATTGAACCTTCGTCAATTAAAATTGCATCAGCACGTAATATTTTTTCTTTAAGCAAAAGTTATTGTCCTCAAGAATGCTTTCTTTAAGTTGCTCGTTACTGTGACGCCCGTCTTTCAATCCAAAAAACTGCACGGTCCGTGTCCTTGACTTGACAATGTACTAGACTTACCTGTACCGACTTGACTCGTTATAATAATGTTATGGCCACGTTTAGCACCGTTCCTTAGTTCGTCTAAATGAGTTGACATTATTGTTTATATTATTAATTTGCCGCTTTTTTATTTAGTTCTATTCAAGTAATGACGGTAAAGGTATGTAGCCGAGGTTTTTTATGAGGATGTGGTTTACAAACTTCGTAAGATCTTTGGTCATTGTAATTTTCAAATGTGTTTGGTAAAATTATAAAACATTTTATGAAAAGAGGTTACGACCCAACTGTTTTGAGACATACCGCATGTTTAGTGTTCAACCCGTTTACAGTTGGACACTACGCTTCCCTCTTTGATTGTGTCTGACGGAAGAGGGAGGACTTTATGATAAGCAGTTTTTAAATCCTACCAGGACTGAACTGTTTTGATATCTGTCTTTTGGCCTGTTTCGTCGGGCCCTTAAGGGTGTTTCTCATGTTGCTCTGTCTTCTGAAAAGGCATTGAGTACATGCTTTTTTGGTTCTAAAGGTTTGCTTTTTATATATTTATACACGAGCATTTTTGTGTTTTACATGCCATGCCTTTTTGTTTCCATTACGTGTGTTAGACATTCACCTGGAGGGGATTACTTTTATTTACACTGTCCTGTGTCTTTGGAACATGGTGGGGGTAAGAGTGAGGTTGGGTGCGCACCATAAACCGGTTTAAGCTCCCCAGTGGTGTTTTTGCCACTGACCGTTCCAAGGCGGTGTCCCACTGTGTTCTCCTGTTTGTTACTTTTGTCCTAATGTGTTGGCTTTGTGTGTGCGCGCGTGTATGTGTGTGTGTGTTTGTGGTGTACGCGTCTGCGTGCTGTGGGTTTCGTTTTGGGGAGGCTGCGTTTTTGGTTACGTGGCATTCCCTGTTTGATATTTGTCTTTGTTTTTTTACCGATTTTCCTGGTTCTGTCAAACCATTCCTGTTAACCAATCAGATCGCTTAGGATATTCGCACTGTTAGCGGAGCAAAACATATGTTGGACTCGATTCAAAATGTAAAATATCAATTTTATTGCTTAAATAAGACTCATTTAAGCTTTTTGTGAGTATATATTTGTTACGCGATTAAACTTTATTTTATTGAAATCGAATATATATAAATGAATATGAGAATAGGTGCTTTTGGAAGTGTCTTACCTTTTTTTTTCTTACTATTTAAATGCCATATCATAAGGCTACCGTTAGATGAGGTATGTGATTTTCACGAATTTTAATAGGGTTTGAAATTTTGTACATCTCAATATATAATAAAGTATGCTTTGATAAGATTATTAATAATTATTCATATTCTTCCATTTTCAAACGTACTTTGAGTGTTAACAGATTAGAGTTGTTTGGGGAAAGGGGAAAACAAAGACGAATACCCAACAGGAAAAACGAAAATCCTACGTTCTGAAGACGCAGCTCACTCAGATCAAAAACCACAGCAGCGTACCATAAACACGCACAAAACCCATCTACCCTACTACACATATAAACACACACACACGTGCGCGCGTAGACAAAGCAAAACTGACTCTTATTCCAGGACCAGAAAATTTAATTGAAACTTCAACAGAAATATAGAATATGTTGCTTCAAACTAGCTAGTTGTTTTCTTTTTTCATATAGGAAAATATGTTAAAGTTTAAAATAAATACGTCGTACAATACATAGCTGTGTCAATAACACTTCATTTATTAATTAGAAACCAATGCCAGAGCTCGAGACAGATTTGAGAAGGCTTGATTGACTTCAAGCTAAGAATAATTGCTTCAAAACCTCTCCAACAGGTGATTTAAAGTACTCTCCAATAAGGGAAAAAAACAGAGTTTAGTTTGTACTAATATGTCATCAGGAATTGTCCATGACATTCATAGCCGGTTAAGTGTGATGTTACGATACCAAAAACTGAAAAATTTAGAACTGTACTTCCTACCGAAATTTTATTGAATGCTCAAAACAAGCTTATATCAATTAAAAGGTATGCAAGATAATTTACACTCGAGATAATTTTTCAAATATCGTGGATTAGCATTTACTTAAGTTCAAGTTTATAATCACTGACAGTTATCACACGCCTAAATACCCTAATAGTGTGTATAAAACGATTTGTCTACTATACACAACTCCCTATGCAGCACCACAATAATAAAATGATGGGACCTAAAATTGCTATCTATGTAACAATTATTATTAAACTGGTCTTTAATAAATCTGTACTTTTATCGCCGCTACACCAAATTGCCAGAGAAATCCAGCGACAGACTAAAATAACAGTCCCTAAAAATTGAATACGTTCCTTTATTAACACACGTCTCCTCTTTACTCCTTCACTCAGTACAAACCTTCCAACGCCCCCTTACAATTTTATTCTTTATTCAGTTCGTCGTTATAAACATGTCCACAAACTCATAATACATAATAAGCTATGTATTTTTACAAATACGTTGTGTATTTTTAGAATTTTAAAAAATTGTTTAACGACCAGTCCTCTCAAAACTGTAAAAATACATATAATTTCATTTGCTTTATAATAATGAATAATAACTGAACATTTTGATGTTCTGATAGGAAAATGATGATATTTTGAAAAAAAAAACGATAAAATGTATCATAATGATACTACAAAGAGCAAAGGCTAAGTGGATCTATCGCACCTAATTTATTTATAAAAAATGACAATGGGGAGCTTTCATTAATAAGTAACTTCGTTTTAAATTATTGTGTTGAGTAAAAAAAGGTGAAAAAAATATATATACCAGCATATAAGTCAGTCCTGTCCGAATCTTCGAGTCCTTCCTTTGATTGTCATTTGGCACATTTTGTGACTGTCTACGATTGTAATGTTTATTGATTGCGAAGCATCGCAGAAAAAGTCAACATTACAGACGTTCTATTTCCTACCGTAGCAAGAGGTGGAGACTAAGACTTTGGGCCTCTATCTAACGTCAGTGGTGGAATACTTCAAGCAGATTAAACAAGCAAACCTTTTATACAAAATTCAAAGACACGGTTTATGATCTCACTTTCAACTCAACGTTATAGTATATGCTGTGTAACAATGAAAATTGAGTATCTTCTGCTGAAAACACTGATTACCAATTATAGTTTCTGTGTATTTGAATTGTTAAAAAAGTTGGGGAAAATAGTGGTTTGTTAGTTTGTAATTACTTTTACATGTGATATCATTTTATTTTAAAAATGCAGTGGATGTTTTGTATGGCATGAATTACAACGCCAAGTGCACGGGCACAAATGACAACGGTCTCGCTTCAAGTATCACTATATTTCATCCAAATTAATCAATAAAATTGATAAATATGTAACTATTTGCATTTAAGTTGAAATATTTTTCATGCCGTAAATGGATGTTGCAGGTTCTTTTTCGATTTTCTTGCGTATTATTGAACATAAAAGTAAACCACAGGATGGTTTTAACTGACGTTATTACTTGTACTATTTCTACGCCAATGTTCAATAGCATTCTGGGCATCTATGACATTCTACAAGCATATCAGTCATCCTTTGTTCCTGATTGTTGAAGAGATTCTTACGAAGTACAAATAGACATAAATATCACTGTTTATATTTTCCAGAACTAGTTTAATTTTTTTAACACATCTTCCAATGACGTTAAAAGAATGAAAACGGCGCACTTATTCTACCGTGTTCGAAACTTCAAATGAACTAAACTAATATTTTTGTTGTCTTAAATCAAGGTTTCGTCTGTGTTTCCCCATAAATACATTCCTAATTGAAGTTACTTGAAGTTACACTAATGGTACGGGTGTTTTGTGTACAAACATGATCAAGTTTGGAAAATATTTCGTATTGAAAAGACTTTCTCTCACGTGCTCATACACTATAAATCAGTCAGCCGCTGATTATAAAATATCATTAGTTTCTCAGACTAAGACTTCTATTTACATTCTTGGAAACAAAAATCCTTCTAAAGTTTAAACATACGTACTAATTATTACTGATAAAAAACGTTTTATTTAATAAACAAGAAACACCTGATATATATGAAAAAAAATTACCGACGTTACTGATATTATGTACCAGACACTAGCAAAAGTACACCACAACCAGTTCTGTATTTAAATTAGATAGGTCCCACTCCGTGCAGATATGAATGTGCAACGCGCGTATTGCTGTAAGTATTTTTTTTGTTGGCTGCAGTCTGAGAATTTACTCCGGAACTATTTGAAAAACATTAATAAATACGCAATTAACATGAATAAATGCGCAAAAGAGAAATTCAAGCTCTAAACACGGATCATTCCATATCTAGAGGAGAAGATAATCTTTTCTTGTTTTCAACGGTCGCTGTCGTGATTCATACCATACATATCCTTTGTTTAGAAGTTCTTAATTCTTATTTCCAAACTATGAATAATCGTCAAAATATACAAAAAAATAAAGGAAAGCCTTACGGGACCAATGTTTAATGACAATTGTTGAATGGTTTAATAAAGACCGTGTTCAAGACAGACAAATAGAGGTATTTATACCGTTGTCTGTTTCATGGATCTTCAAATTCTTGAATTTGTAGACAGTTTCATAGTTGATTAGATCTACTAGAATAACGTCGACAAAACTTGTGACACTCTTCAAAAGATACCTTTAAAGAGATACGTAAGCCGAAAGCATTCCTTGACACGTTTTTGATATGAATGACATAATTTAATCAATAGTATTACGTTGAATACTCATGTGTGCACTCTTCATATGTTTATTGGCTTTAGATTTGGATATGACTGAATACTTACATGTTTTTCTTATTAATATCACGGATTAAATAAAGTATTTAGATATTGGTGCATTTTGATTGTCCTATAGGCCACAGTATTACATGTATAACGGTTTCATATTTTGAAAACCAGCAGTCTTTACTTGTTGAAAAAGACGTTAAACCCGAACACACACACACACACACACACAACAAGTTAAGTCGTTATTTTATCACCAGAAAATATAAATCGGAAAAAAACCCATTATGCAATACACTCATTTTTATTTCATTATGCTAAATGCCAAATTCAAAACACAAACGACCCTCTAGATCAGATATGAATATGTCTTATTTTTATATAATTCACTCAAAGTCCATCTGGGTGACCAGCCAGCCAGAAAATCTAACCGGGTAACCAGCTTGGTTTTTGGGGAAGAAATACGCCGACCAGAAGACGACCAGGCGCATTTTGTACACAAAAATACAATTTTTACTTGAAGAGTTTTGGCGTGACATTACACTTTAATTTTCTTGCCAACAACTACACCGCATAGCACAAGAGACAAAATGACCTACGATTAAAAGCTTCCTCCCTTACTCTACAGTGACCGTAATAATACTAAAAGACATCAAACGAATCACTAACCAAGGCAAAGCACTGTAGCCGTAGAGAGGCAGTGACAAGTGGCATTTCACTTTCTATTAATTCTGTAATTTTCAATTTTTGAACCACTGTTATATTTCTGCTGGAATGACTCCCGATTTCTCTGGCCCTTCTTTTCTAGATATCATATCAATTACTATTAACATCATTATTGCTATAACTTTGTTCCTCAACAAATTGTTTCAATAATAAATTGTATAGGCAGGATATTATCAGTTTTGAATTGCTTCATGTTGTTACTTGACTTCATACTGTCATGGAATAGTCCTTACACCCGATTAAACTGATGCGAGTCCAATATGTCGAGATTATTTTTCTATGACTTTTTTTTATTTCCGTAATTGAGAGCACATAATAAAATGTATAAACTGAACAGTGCTCGCTATGAAAATCATTGACATTTCTTCCTGTATGATGAGATATTTGTACGAAGTAAAAACTAGTTATATTCCTCTTAAAGAGCGCTTTAAACCATCTTTTGGAATGTTCTTGACGCAATTATGCTTAACTTGAAAACAAATTAGTATTTTCAGTTCCGTCTCGTGATCGGTCATTGGCTTCTAATTAAAAGATGAAGTGTTATTGACGCAGCTGCGTAATTGCGATGTACAATTAAGAACTAGACCAGACGAGTTTGAAGTAATTCATTATTATTGAGCCGTGCCATCTGAAAACCAAAGTGGCTTTGCGACCAGCATCCGCGCAGTCTGGTCAGGATACATGCTGTTCGCTAACGGTTTCTCTAATTGCAATAGGCTTTGAAAGCAAACAGCATGGATCCCGGCCAGACTGATTCTGTTTAAGCTTATCTAGTCTCAGAAATCTTTAATCTGATATTTATGGGCTCATTCAAATTTGAAAAATGGTTATGTTTTGGTAATTTAACTCTTCTAAAAGTTAGTTTATAACACATATAACTGGGGAATCACTACATTAAAAATGGAAGATTGTGAATTATACATTATCGGAAATTGCTATAGAGTTACATTTATCAATATTGAATTGTACATAATTGCTTCTTACGGATGAAAAAAAAAACATGTTCCATTTTTTATGAATTTCATTGCAGCTGCTATGTTATCCAACGTAAAACTATGACGACAAACGTTGCTCGGGAAAATTAAGAATAGGTATAAGTTAGAGAGCATAGACTAACTATTCAAATGAGACTTAGAAAAAGAGTATTGTAATGACTTCGCATGTAAGATTTTTTTAAAGTTATTTACAGAAAATTCGTCAAAATATTGTGTTAATGGTACATCGCAGTTGAAACAGAATTACTGGAAGTCCGGAAACGTTCAAAAATCGACCTACTGCACCAACACAGTAACTCCTATAACAGAAATAAAAGGTGGCCAAATGAATAAACTACTGAAAACTAAAACATTTGGCAAAACAGAAGGTATGCGTACGACTCGGGAAGCTCTAAACGTAGCAAAAGCTTATAAACCAGCACAATGTAAATATAAATATATCAAAAATTATCCAACATCTGTTTTTTTCGGAAAAGTATAAGAAAATGATGCTATGGTTCCAAGTTTGAATGGCTTAATTTGTTGATTTGTTTTGTTGACACAAGACTCATTTCTTTATAATTTGGATTATATTATGCATTTTAAATGGTTGGGTAGTGTCCCTCCTAACTGACGGGCCCGTGGGTTGAACCGCCGGCCTTCTGTATGCAAGCTAACAATTAAACATCGAATATACTGCAGATGAAGATATCTGCAATCACTAACCTTCATTATCCGGCCACGTAGGTCATATCAAAATGGTCTGTATCAAAAAAAGGAAAATTTGGATTTGTGTCAATAAGAGGAGAAACTAACATTTTCAGTCATCAAAATGTGAAAAGCTCAGAAACTTAATATTAACAAAATTTATCTTACAACTTGAACCTTTCGAAAATCTTGTTTGAATAAATATATGATTTTTATTCAATTGCTATAAACTGATTTCAAAAGGCGACAATTCTTGAAAGCAGTCAGGTGTCTATAAGAAATTCTTATGTGAAAAGTTGAAAGAAAAACTTATTTTTTTTTAGTTTATTTGCACGACTAAAACAGCTCTGAACATACACCAAGGCATGTGTTTCTGTTTTTCAATTTAACCATTGACTTGAATACTACGATAAAGCCGTGAAATATCAAATTACATATACACAGTTTCTTAGAACAATTTCAAAAATATGATTAGGTACAATAGTAGATTTCAGGATTGTTGATCTAATTATATTGATCGAACGGGTGATAAAACTCTTTAAAAGCGCGCAGTCTTTGAAGTTCCAGCAAAATCAAATTTGATGACAAGATAGTTTATGACCTGTTGCGTACGATTTTAAAGGTTTCGTTTTGAAATCATAAGTGAAAACAATTAAAAGATTTGATGCGAAAAATGTGTTGTTGTTTTTTTACCAGTGATGAGTGGGGTAAAATAATAACACTTCTTTTAAGACTGCCCGACTAGAAAAAGCACTTTCTTCACAAATATAAATTTTGAATTATTTCACTTCATTCAGTTATATTTATAAAATGTTATTCTGTGGAGAAGATAGAATTTTAACAAATATCTATCTTTTTGGCCATTTCGAACGTTTACCATTCGTTAATTTTATACATCTGTTTTCACTTTTTTATATAAAATAATTTCCGGTACAACGTTTATACATTCGTATTGCAAATATTGCTCTTAAATGATTATCTCTGACATGTTTTACAAATAAACAAGGTCTTCCATGGCCATTTAACAACAACTAGGTGTTGAGTTTTCTCTCCCAGTTGGGGTCATAAAGGGAAGCTATGCTATACGGCGTAGTGTATTAATTTTTTATGACAGATACTGGGAGGGACTACACGTCAGGAACATGACGGCATGTCTGGAATTTAGTTCAATCAAAAACCGGTCAGAACCGGATTAATCAGTTTACTTTAGCGTGGGTTGAATATAGACAAAGAAACATACTCGTTTTTGCCCACCGCCAACTCCTACACCACGGTAGTTAGCAATATAAGGAGGTACAAATGTAAAAAACCAACTTTTATGTTGTTGTTGTTGTTTTCCTGACATAACAGACATCTAGCTCTTGTAACGAACCGTTTATATTTCCATTTCGAACGAACCCTTCACATTTCGTTACCATTCGTTTATTTTATACATCTGTTTTGTCTGACTGTTTTTTTTTTATATAAAATGATTTCCGGTACAACGTTTATACATTCGTATTACAATTATTGCTCTGAAATGATTATCTCTGACATGTTGTACAAGGTCATCCCATGTTGAGTTTTCTCTCCCAGTAGGGGTCATAAAAATGTTATTCCTGTCCCATTCGTAAATCGGAATACAAGGTAGACTTAGGGAGAGTGATTGACTTCTAAAATTTAAAGTTAATATGCAAGAATACAGACTGCAATCACCTTAAAACTGTTTAATAGGCGGATCAACAATTACAAGAAAAGTTATTTCTGCTGATGGGATAACAAATGTTGTGTCATTCTGTCACTGTGGGTGTTTCCAAACAAATACACACGTAATTATGAGTTTCTACTTTATGGAATTTCACACAAATAAAAAAGACGTTTAGTCCTTTTGTCCCTAATTCTAACACGAACCGATTCATTTTCTTATTTGACCAAGAAGGCAGAAAAGTGTGTGTTATTATACAATATACATTTTTTCGACGCCCCAGTAATTACTTCATAGCGTCAAACGACATAGCGGCGCAAGTATTTAGTTGATGTGATCAAAGATGTACTTTAAAATCCTTGGTAACGTGTTAGAATCGAAAAAGTACATCTCATTTAGTGGTTTGCTCTTGAATAAAATCATCGTTTGTCGATCAGATGCGTATTATTATTTCACGCGACCTTGACCTTCATCTACAAGCATAAGTCCTGTACATGCATAGTCTACATATTGCCCTCTATTCACATACCAAGTTTTATGAACCCAGATTGAATACTTTTTGAGTTATCGCAGGATCCAGGTTTGCGGACGGACAGACAGACGGACGGAGGGCATTCCTGTAGTATCCTCCCGTGTTCCACCGGTAGGGGACTAAAAATCACTTTTCTTCACGTGCACAAACAAGATTACTCAGGCATCCTTTGATTGCACAATGTCATTAGCTGCTCAGACAAAAACCTCATTATATTCTGTTTTAACGGAAGTAAAATTCTTTCTAATTAAACCTTCGCCAAGGTAATTAAGGTAATCGCTGAGAATTTACCCTGTGTAACATATAAATGACACTACTCGCTAATAAGAACTGATAAAAAGCTCGGCTCATTTCAGCTTGAAAATGCAATGAAGCATTTCGGATACAACGCTTGTCTAGTGACTAAATGTGATTACAGGAATACCTTGATACATACAAGATATTAAAGATTTGCAGATATTCTATCGCAGACACTACCAAAAGTACATTGTCACATGAGAGCCAGTCATTCCCATCATTAGGTATAGGGGTTCGATTCCTAGATGCCTAGATATTGTTTTTACTACTGTAATTTGCTATATGTGATATATCACGAAAAGAAAAATAAAAACAAATAATATGCCGTTGGCCAAAATTTCACAAAAAAAAAAAGACTTGTAAACTTATACACTTGCCTGACAGAGTCAAGCGTTTTGCTATCATTTGCAAACACAAAAAATATGTATCATTTATGTGTTTGTTATGTTGATTATAAGTTATTTTAGCGAATTAAGGATCCTTACTTCTCATTTATAAATATTCTGGTCCCTGAGAAGTCTTAGAAACATGTGAGTTAAGTTTAATGCCGTGTGCTTTGTATATAATAACGACTTTGTGGATAATATGTTTGTGGATAATATGTCATACGTGGGATACAAGCTGAAAAATATGGCAATCTTTTGCAGACAACGATAGTGTTTAAAAGACTTAGATAATTAAGCCAAAGTCATTATATCTTAATTAGATGACACGCGTGCGAAACTTCTATGGGCTTGTTGGCGCTATATTACATTAGGACATTACATGGAAATAATACTGTTTTCATTTTTTTTTCTATTTATACAATGGTCTAGATAAGACGATAAGATTTTTGATGAAAATATTTTATATACATGAATGCCGATCGGTCAAAGTATTTTAGCGATTCAAAATAATTCAAGTAAACTTGTTCCATATATATATCTGTTATTTCATGCTAAAAGAAACCAGAACAAAATCACCCAAATTGGAAGAGACTGATATTATAATTTAAAGAATTTTTAAAAGTTTTGGTTAGATATTTGCCCCAATATGTGCTAAGATTATAAAATATCAGACATTATATCAATTTTAGATATCCATTCTATTGAGAGTAATGTTTCACGTACTCACGCTGTTGGCAAACGTGACTCAGTCGGTAATTGAAGGGGATTTACTTTGGAAATTGACCATTGGACACTGTAATATGGTCAGATAACATTTCAAGTGACCATTTAAGAAATCCGTTGAAATGTATTCCATGAATCTCCCTGATAGACTGAAGAGAAGTCTCTGCGTTAATAAGGAAGCTCTTTGGAAAGTTGTCCTCAATAAACTTAGTTAATTAGAAAGAGCTTGGATAATAATTGTTGCAAATAATTGTTAGTTAAGTGCGTAAATTTCTATTTATTTGTAAAATAACAAGATTGAAAGACAAATTGAATAATCATATATAAAAAAACTTTAAGCAAATAAAGACATTTCGATGCTTTGAACAATTTTCTCATGACATATCGCTTCAGTTTATGTTAATTTTTTTGTGAAGCATATAAATAAGTCTTCTTAATTAGTTTATACTATAATGTTATTAATCAAGCAATTTCATATTGGCCTTGTTATTTGTCCAAGGGTAGTCGTATTGGCCCGAGGCCGTAGGCCGAGGGCCAATACGACTGCCCGAGGACAAATAACTAGGCCAATATGAAATCGCTTGATTAATGATAATATTATTATTCAACTTTCAACTGTTGGCGGTAACAGTATAAGAACTCTGTGAGTTACCTTATGACAGCTATGCACGTTCAGGTGAAAAATCGTGTCATTCTTTGACAAGTTGTTTACAGTTTAGACGTATTTTAGAAATCATGATCATTTTCGCCAGTAAAACAGAATGAGTTGTATGTAGGTACTTGAGAATAATTTTGAAAGATACTTTTAATGCGACAAAATCAAGAGTAACTAGAACATACCTTATTTTTTGGAATTCCTATTTATTTTCTTTAGCGAGTACCATACCATTTGAACTGTGATAAAATCTGCTTTCAAAGTCGTTTCCTTTTAGGCTGCAAGCAACGAGACACAAAATTATACACATATGTGTTGATCAAGATAATACAACCAATCAAGCACATATTATATAGTCCCATGCCTCGTTTAATTCTTATCCGAAATTGTTTGCAGTTCACAACTGACACTCTTGTTCGCCAATTTATTCATCCACTTTCCAGCACTTGAATCGCTATTTATCATTGCACAAATAGTCCACACTATCAAAATGTCTGTTAAAGATAAGTCTCATCCTTTTAATTAATCTGAGTTTCCATATTTTCTTATTATTTTCCTTGACAACTGCTAGAATTTCTGACAGGAAACACTTGCATTTTACACAATATCGAATAAGCGAAAGTACCGTTGTAATCTCCGAAGACGTACATCCCGCTCAGTCATACTTGGTTATTAAATTCAAACATGTTGGATGACTTTTTTTTATCAAAATGTGAAAAAAAAATGTAATCTATAACTCTGATGTAAAACAAAATGGCGTCATTTAAAAATCAAACGGAAGTGGCTTCTCCGTATTGGCCCTCTCTTTTGAACCAATCAAAATGCTTGAATTCCGTATTGGCCCTGTTTTTTCGTATTGGCCCTGTTTTTCTCATATTGGCTCAGTTATGTTTTGTATTAGCTCTGTCTGTTTCATATGATGTTTGCAATTGATCTAATACAGTGTGTAATATTGTAAAGTTGAATAATAATTATCCCTATTGTATACATTTGCAACTTATACAGCTTTATAAATGATTTAACTTGTACATATATTCAGAGAAGTGAATATTAAGTCTACAAAGATAAAAGCGTTGAACATAATGCAAGAAAAACATGGTCACGTGAATGAGACACATGATAAACAAGAAATATCTTTAAAAATGATGGTCGGCGAATTGTAATAAGGAAAGAAGTTTATGAATTTTTCATCCAACATTCATCTTTCATCTAACAGTTTTCAAATTGCAAAGCTTAACACCACACTTTAACAATTTAAATGGTTCTCTTTTAATTTTTCGCAAAGGTTTCGTAGGGTTGCAATTTTGTTTCGTTTATCCTTAGACGAATAATTACAGCAGTAGTTTGATGAAGATTCATGAAGCGGTTCATGAGAAGAGGTCATTAAACGTGTTTATACTTTTAGCTAAATTGGTCCCTATCCCCATTTGTAACAAAATAGCGGGAGACCTTACGATATTGTTACACATCGAGTTTGATAAAAATCCATTACATTTTAGTGGTTAATGCGAAGAAAGGCATATCTACTTTTAGCTATAGTGGTCCCTAATAGGGACCAAGTTCCTATATAAATAAATTTGGAAGAGGACCTTATAATGATGCTCCAGACCAAGTATGACAAAGATCCACCAAGCTGTTCATGAGACGCTGTATAAAGGCGATTCTAGTTTTAGATCTAGCAGCCCCTAAAAGGGGTCAAATGTCCCAGCTGAACAAAGTTGGCTGCGGGCCTAATAAAGATGCTACAAATCAAGTTTGATTAGAATACATGAGAAAAAATCAATTAAAGGATTTTTTTATGTATTATTTTTATTTATTTCTAAAATAGGCCAACTGATCCCGCTATAACAAATAGCATATTCGCTATTCATGAATCTTTGGACAATGACGTCACACCTATAAAAAAGTGAAGGTCAAGCAAAACATACATTTGTAATTATTTCAATATTTCTGTTTTATAAGCAAAGTTTGACCATAGTCATATCACATAGATAAACTGTATGCAGCGTACCTTCATTTCAGTGTAACGAGATTCAGTCATTATATAGCATATATATAATAAAACAGATTTCAACTGAGTTCAATATTTGCATACCATACTAAAGAAAAATATTCATATATAATAAATCAGTTAAATAATTTATAACAAATATATCAAAGCAAACAAGTAGTCATTTTAATATGCAACCTGAATAAGTCACAAAAGCAAGAAACCTTTTCATATACAGACGACAGTTGTAACAAGGAAAATCTTTTAAAAAGCACTTCTCTACATAAGACTCTTATCACACCCTTATTCATGTGATACGCAGACCGTATTCAGCTCTTTCTTTAATTTGATATATGTTGGTATTGAACAGGTTTTTATCATATTTATTAAACTTACTTATCATTTTGAGATAAATCAATATTCTTGCTAAATATACTGAGCCAAAGTTAGCTTTAAAACTGTGAACAGTGTCGTTTAGGATAAACGCTTTGTCTACATTTCTCTCAGCGTAGCACAATCAACAGAGTGAAAGAAATTGACACTCCCGTCCAACCAAGCAGAGTGTTGCATAAATCTTCCATTTTGATAAGTTATCTATAATGCGTTATCAAGTAGTTTGATTTGCAAACTGAAGTCACGTGGCATAGGTAACGAAAACGAATTTAGACGGCGTCGCCGAAAAACGCTAATAATATGTATGTAGAGATCAGGAAATAGCCTTAACTTAAACTTTCATTTTACCCATCAGTTTATACACAAGCTTGGAAACATGATTATGCTCCTTCTTTACAATAAAACACCAATAAACTTTAAACTAATATTGACTACATTCGAGTGGAGCACAGAGACATAACTCTGCTTCCTGATGTTACTGCATAGTAGCGTTAATAACATTTTTGATGACTATGAGGGGCTTGTGTGTATTGAGGTTCACTAAACATTTTGAAAGCGAAATTTTCTGCAAGATAATCTATATGTATTCCATTTTTCTGTGTCCTTTGTCCCAGTCCAGAGATAAAAATGTTTAATGGGAAGCAAGGAAACTATACCAATTAAATATAATGGTGGCGTTATACTGCCTTGATATAGAACTATTTTAAAGCAATCTAGTAAACGTATATTCAAGGGGAGCGGTGGTCTAGTGATTAATGTGTCGGCTGCTAAACCCGGGGATAATGGGATCATGACCACGCCTTCTCATACGCCACCAGTACAGGTTTTGCCAGGTAGCGAGCTAGAGAATGGTTAAAATCAGCTTGACGCTTTTATCACAATCAAGCTAAAATAAATTAGGATAAACTACACTTATATCCTACATCAATAAGTCTTCGTTTTGCATACCGCTAGCTCTTACTACAATTCAAGAGTCACGCACTTTAAAGTGTCCCCTTGATGCGTAGTGAAGTAAATATTTATTTCTTGCTTTTTCACGTACGGAACATGTGTAATGTAGCTAAAGGAATATATAACAGTATGGAAATCAATGTAACTATAAAAAAAGGTGGACCAAGAACGGAAAAGATGAAAGACCTTGCAGAAACTTCAAACCTACCAACATCTCTGAAATATAAGATATAAAAGGAAAGGCAATCACTTAGATTTAAATACGCTTGTTGTAATTTCTAAAACATCAAGTCTGCAGAAAAGAATAGGTTAAAATGATTCGAAGATTGTGATACACTTCTGTGTAACCTTTCATTGTAAAGAGAATTATATTAAGATTCACGATCTGCATTTCAATCATTGGCCTATTGTTACTACTTTTATACAGTCTTTTAATGTAGCCTACTTTAATTCTTAAATAAAAGCATCTATAGATGATCAGAATGGTAAAGTTATGAAAGTATGCTTTTGATTAAAATGTGAGCATTTTGCATTCTTTATGTGGACGTCTTCAGCCAATAGTTGCACTTGCTAATTAGAATCACTGTCAATCTGAGTCTTGCTAGATGTTCAATTCTGTCATCTAAGAAATCTAGATGGCTCAATAAGATTACTGGTTCTCCTTGGTGCCTGAATTTTAGACAGGGGTCTTCTTATGTGACATAAAAAATGTGCTGATATTGCCTTTAATCCAACAAAATCAAAAATAAAACAAAATGGTTTTCAATTTTGTAAAACAAGATGTCGTTATTGTTTCAATGTCATTCGTTCTTCAAGACAGAC
The DNA here is from genome assembly GCF_021730395.1 of Mercenaria mercenaria. Classification (NCBI taxonomy): domain Eukaryota; kingdom Metazoa; phylum Mollusca; class Bivalvia; order Venerida; family Veneridae; genus Mercenaria; species Mercenaria mercenaria. Next base: position 39,115,285 of record NC_069377.1, on the reverse strand, counting down.
AGAAAAGACTGTAATAAATGGTACTTAATATGACAATGTTTTCTTATAGTTAACCTTTAGCCTGCTGGCGGCAAGTTATTCTGCCTTTGCGACCAGTGCAGAATAAGATTAGCCTGCACATCCGTACAGCCTAATCATGGTCTGCACTGTTCGCTATTCAGTAAGTACATTTTCAGTGAACACCCCCTTTGAATAATAAATGGTATTGCCCAAATTGAACGATGTACCAGTTCATTTAGAAATTTAGCAGGGAAAAGGTTAATATTAATGACTGTTTTAACACGTGTATTATTGTTCAAGACTCAAATGCTTTATCCCATCTAATTTTATGTTTAAAACTGCGTAACAACTATATTAAATTGAAGATAGACACAGTTGATATCAAAAATTACTTTATGATGTTCATTTATTTGATATATTTCTCTCGGTGTACCTTTAAAGTACAATTAAACAACTTAGTATTTTCTTTGACACACTCCTTTTTTGTGTTTATGAATGTTTGCAAGGGAAGGAATATGTTGATGGCAGGCTGTTCTAGAATATAATACCTGCTCGTTTCCTGATACGTTTTGTACAAAGCGAACTCTATTTTAGGAAATTTAAAGTAGATTTATTGTAGTTTATAAAATTTTGATAAGCACGATCTATGTAGTTTGACGTCGGCATTCCTAGTGGATGTTAAATACATTTGCATTTGAATTCTGCAATTAATATATAGTGTTTTCTATTACAATAGCGGGTGCACATGGTTGGGGTAATTGTAAACGTTTCTTTATGATTTTCAAAGCAATGAACTGCTTAATGAAATTATTAGAATAAAAGCCATGTTAATATTTTGTATCACCCCGTAACAGGTACTGTTCTTCAAGTTTTCAGCCTTGCAAAATGCTTTGCTAGTCTAAAGACAATCGACAATTAACTTGTTCCTGTATTAAATAATGTGCAACACAAGAAAATAAACGCGAAGAAAATATATCTACCCGCAAAAAACCGTAAATTCTATATTATGGAATCAGAACTATTTCCTTTTATGTAGCGAATAAAATATGTTTAACGAATTGATTAGATCATTATAATTGCTAAGTGTTTTAACAAAATTGCTGCATTATCGTAGCGACGATCTGATAATGCCTACATTCAGTCACGCAACAAACATGTTCAATATATATTTTACCTCCTGACTGCAGGAATACTCCTAACAATATCCAATACTTAATACTTTTTTTTATAAGAGGACAACTGAGAAATGATGCGGCTAATGTGTCAGATTCATTGTGAAAGATCAAATGAAGTGAATTCTGTCCGGAAATAATTACGTATATATACCAGATTCGGATTTTACCATGACTTGTGAAGGCGGGAAAATCTAATAATATCTTAAAAGAATTTTTGAAAGCATAGAAATAGAACACAGCCAAGAAACATGTTAGAAGACTCGGTTTGATTGAATCTATTCATGAAAGGTAATGAAATGTGCAACACTCCTCGCCCCCTCTAGCACCGGCTTAACCGGAATTTTGTTACAGTAAAAATGAATGTTCTCCGTGATCCCAAAGGACCAGCACATATAACAAACACTGTATCCAAGTACGGGGAGACCCGCATTTATTCTTTAATAATAGTTCATGTATTTTATGGTTCAGCAGTTTAGCAGATACGAACGAATTCTACCAACAGTAAAATGAATAATTTCAAATATCACTAGACAAATACTATTTCGTATCATTTCTTTAAAATAATTAAAGAAATACAAATCAAAATGAAATAATTGCACTTTATATAGAGAATGTTCCACACTTTTCGTTAATTGTCAATAGAGACCAAAGCATGTTAAATTTTGGAAGGATTTTAGCATTCCTACTTTGCTCCAGGGTTGGCCGACACATCTTCCTAACATGACTCTGAATTAACAACCAGCGTATACAGCATCGGTTTATTACCGTTTTCTACAAATGTTTGAAGCGATGGATTTCGTTTTGTGCTTAAGGGCTACAAGCGTTTGATAAAAATTTACCTGGGTTCTTAAAGGCCAAGTACTTGAAAACCATGATACCCTAAGAAAGCCCCGGCTTCAGAGGTGATCTGTTAGATATGAGTGCCTTAGGGACAGCGAGGTGTTAAAAAAGAGAGGCTAAGCTTAGAACTATTCTATGAACAAGATGTGTCCCTTGATACTTTGTTCTGAACGTGTGCCGTTCCTTTATAACAACCTTTGTCAGAAAACAATATGTCATATTCAGTTAAACCTTTTATTATATAGTTGATATTTCGCAGAGATAGGAAAGGCACGTAAACTATGGTAACTACTATAACTGTTTCTTGTAACCAAACAAACATTGAACAGAATACACACAATTAAACCGAGTCTGCTGTTATTTTGCTGTCGTGTTGCTTTCAAAGCTTTTGATTACGGCTACTTTTAGATCATATATTTCTGTTAATTTCAAATTTGAAACTGCGTATCCATGCAGGTATTTAAAAGTCTTTGCCACGACTGTCATTGACCTATGCAAATTCGTAGTAGAATATCCTCGTCTGAAATGCAAACAATTTATCAAAGTACAAAAGGTGACTATTGATTATAACCTCTTTTTATCAAACATTTCCATCTGAGATTAACAATGTCGAGAAACAATCGTCTACAGAGTAGAAATATATTAACACTGCTCTGCTTTCTTACTATATTCTTTCACTTAAATGACTTTATGCATACAGAAAAAGTCTAGAGGAAGAGAGAACGTCTGCTAGCATAAGGGGTGAATTACAGCTTCTAATCATTGTGATTAGTGATCTATTCAAAGGTTCTTAAAACCACATGACAAATTATTGTTGATGGTTCTAAGATTTATTGGGAGGTAATTACTTTCCTGACAGAGATCGTACAGTTCATTTCGGTAATGAATAAAGGATATCGGTGCCTAAGTTATTACTTTGGTCTCAACCAAATATGTTCATCTTAATATGAGTTAGGATGTCGGTTTTATTACTTTTATAAGTAAAACTAAAACGTGTATTTTTCCCTTTTCATTACTTGAATTTGAGATATTGAAACCAATAATCAGATAAGAATAGTTTCGTAAAGGCCATAGCTACTATCTACTAAATAAGAAAATTCACATCCTTGACGGTACGGCATGACGAGTAGATGACAGAATACAAACTATAGGCCGTGAATCCGTATCATATGTGATGGTTCTATTATTTGATTTTTAATATAATACTGTTATCAAATGTACACTGACAAAGACCAACCTGTCACAAATACGGGGTTATCAATAAATTAATTCTGTTTACAGTTATGAAGACCAAACTTAAACTAATTTCAGTTTCATTCACTATCTGAAAACTAATGAGAGTCCTTATATAAAAAGCTGGAGAAGATATTTATATCCTATGGGGAAGTTTACCCTATCGCGGAAACCGATGACAAACGATTTTACTGTCTCACTAAAATCGTATGAGCTGCTCTCATGCAAACAACGTATAAATCAAAGAACAAACTAATGGTTTTTCTATTAAACTTTACGTAAAACTGTCTGCCAGTTACCTGAGGAGCTCGAATTCAACCTGAAGTGCAGCCGAAACGCGGATCTCGTTTCCGTAAGTCACAACAAACAATTGATTTACCCAAAGTCATTCTTAAGTAACACAAGTATTTTGGGATACCATTATCCGAGCCAAGAACCGGAATGTATCTTTTCTTATGGTAAAGTACATGCAACTAAACAGTTCCCTAGTTTAAATCGGCTAACGGATCTACGTTTTGTACGGAACTGGAATATTAGAGTCCTGAGACTAACGGAACATTTTCATTGGTGGAGAAAACCCGTAAGTCACGCTCATTGGATAGACTCAAAATGACTGTTTACAATTTACGGAAATTAATGCTGAAAAGGTTATAAATACAGCATTCGTCTTCAGTTGACGGCTTTCCATCCGTGAGTACGGACATATGGTTAAAATTTACGTTAGATCCGCAAGGTTACATTTTCCGTCAGTCACGGAATCCGTAAGTGAATAAAATCCGTCAGTTAATAACAGTATATATAAAATCTATACAAGAAACAGTACAAGTGCAGATTATATACGATTTCCGTAAGTTACGGAATCCGTAAGTTAATAAAACCGTCAGACAGTAGTCTACATCCGATCATAGATACAAGTAACAATTCACAAGACCAGCACTGGAGAAGCAAACTACCAATGAACGTTAACAACTTTCACCCCTCCAAAGATCTATTACAAAAGCAACGCATTTACGAATTATTTTGGTTGTTTTGTTTCAACATCATTTATAAATATAACATACCATTTCAGTATCAATTAAAACTTATAAAATGTTAAAGGGCTTTTATTGCTATTTTCTACTTGTGTTTTTTTACCGTTTCGGCCATTTCGGTAATTAATACAGGAATTTAGTCGATGCCATCCCGTACCTTGTACCGTAAAATACACGCCTATAAAGAAAATGGATTTGTTCTCAAAAGTGTCTTACCGGTTTGAACAAATGCACATCAATTTATCATACGCTGCTTACGAAGTATGGATATGACAAATAGATAGGCGAGTGTTTTTTTTTTCTTATCTTTGAGTTAATCAATTTAAAATGCTGCTATGAAACGTTCAGTATGTATTAATTTAGACGAAAGTGCCCGAGACCGAAAGTGCCGGACTATTTACACAACGATAACATTGGACAATACGCATCGAAGAAACTCCGAGACTCAGAACTCTATAATTACGGATACAATGCTCCCAACCCCACACCCCCATGAAAATTAACGAGGTTTGCACTTCAGTATTTTATGTCTATGATATTGGAAAAAAATCAAAATGCAGAACTATAATTCTTACAAGCATGGAGTCAAGAAAAAAGACAAGTTTGACACTAACGATCAGCATGGGAGTAAAAGAAACAATAAATTTAAAACAACCACTTTGGGTATACTTAACCCTTTTTATTGGAACTTGCCTTCTGGTTTGTGTCAAAATGTCAGACTTTTCATACTAAAAGTTTTTTAACCGTGTGTCCGCACTTGGCAAATTACGTAAATGCTACTATACGATTCCGCGACTGAAGGAGTAACTATATTTTAAACTGTCACTAGAAACCAGCTGACCAGAACTGAATCAGTTTCTTATAGCTGATTCATGTATTTCCATCGACTGCTATCTCTGCATACAAATGTGGAAATCGCATAAATATGACTCAGCAAACAAAACTGAAGACGATTACATTTTTATGTTATATAGGCTGGAGATAATGTGCAAGACACTGTAAAGTACTTGACTTTTCCCCCTAAGTTATTGCAGCTATAAAAAGCGGAATGCTACACAAAAACAACAGTAGAAATATGTACATTTCAGAGAAATCAATATTGTATATTTAAGCTGTCAGATGCTGTGATAGCCACGATTAGAAAATATTTCGGGTAAACCTGAACGCGAGTCCACTATTTGCTTAACCTTTAGTCTGCTGACTAAGGTCAGTGCAGGCTGATCATGGTCTGCACTGTACGCTATTCAGTCAGTAAATGTTCAGTGAATACCCTTTCGAATAATAAATGGTATTGCCAAAATTGAATGATGGACCGGTCCATTTTAGAAATTAACTGCATTATATGCTTCCAAAGGATCTTCTTATGTATTTTATTGATGCACTGTTTCTTTATTTGTTTGACTCAGTGCGTGTACCCTATGCAAAACCAGTAACCTCTATACTGCACACACATGCACTCTTATGATCATTACATAAATGACAAAAATAAGTTCAGCTGCATTAAATGAAATTGAAATTACTGATAAAAATGGACCTTTTAATGCAACAGCAAATTTTGAAATGACTTGAAAAACAAGCAACCCATTCACTTGCACTTCAATACACGGATTAGAAAATATGGTTTTTAATAATATTAATCATCGCTTGTTTTATTTTGTATCGAGACATCCACATTTCCTCACTAATGAACATGTACTTACGTCCAAATACACATGTCCAAACGACATTTCTGTTAATTTACACTTGCATTGATATTGATAAATTCCGAACAACATTTTGATAATATACGTTAAAACGATGGATTAAGTATACAATAAGAGGTATTCTATAATGTTGTCTTTTTTGTTAATTAAACCTAAATAAAACTTGCAAGCGTATACGGAATTGTGCTTGAAAACAAACACAGCCACTCTTAAATTAGTCTCTACTACTGGAAGACTGGTGATCTTAGTGAAAACAAGTGAATGAAGTATTGCCATGCAATATAAAGTCCCCTAACGGAAGGCACCTAATTGTTTCTACTGCAGTTTAACATAATGAATTGATATATGTCAATGATGTATAAACAATATCTACTATATATACAATATGTTATAACAAAACACTTGGATTAAAATTTGCATACATAAAAACCTACAGCTATTTTCATATGGATTTATTTTGGCCAATTATAAAAAAAGTTATCATAAGAGTTATCTATAGTAACAACAAAGGGAAATTAATTAATAAAAAAAATCTATTAGAAAAAAATATATTACAAGTCCACACAAAACTCTTTACCATGTAGAGATATGTCAAAATACATTTAAAAATTCAATGTAACATGCATGTTGTACCACAGGAAAGTGGTCTCGATTTTTCCCTACGGCCAGTAATAAAAAAGTAACAATATAATCTATTTATAGTAAAACAAAGGGAGGTAATTCTTAAAATAAGGGTGCCTCATGGCAATGAACATTTGTGCCAAGTTACAGCAAAATCCCTCCATGCATGGAGAAGAAATGCTCTGGACAAAGTCATTGTTAAATTTAACCTTTGACCTCTAAGTATGACCTTGACCTAAAACCTAGAGACATGGTTCTTACGCATGACAATCCGTCTCATAGTAGTGAACATTTGTGCCAAGTTTCATCAAAATCCCACCATGCATGAAGAAGAAATGCTCCTAACAAAGTCATTTTTCTATCTGACCTTTGACCTCTAAGTGTGACCTTGACCTTAGACCTAGGGCCTGGGTTTTACGCATGACATGTTGTCTCATCTAGGGAAATATTTGTGCCAACTGATATTTAAATCCTGTCTTGCATGACAAAGTAATAAACCGGATAGGAAAAAATCCTATTGACCTTTGATCTCAAAGTGTGACCTTGACCTTTAAGCCAGGGTTCTGGGTGTTGCGCATGACACGTCATCTCATCATGGGGAACATTTGTGCCAAGTAATATTAAAATCACTTCATGGATGGCAGAGTTATGGACCGGATAGGAAAAAAGCCCTGCTGACCTTTGACCCTCAATTGTGACCTTGATCTTTAAGCCAGAGGTCCGTGTTTTGCGCATGACACGTCGTCTGATCATGGGGAATATTTGTGCCGAGTGATTTTAAAATCCCTAAATGTTTGACAGAGTTATGGACCGGACACGAAGCAGAGCCTGTTCATGCCATGTTAACATTTGACTGCTAAGTGTGACCTTGACCTTTGAGCTAGGGGTCTGAAAGTTGGGCAAGACACATTGTCTTATTATGAGGTGCATTTGTACCAAGTAATATTAAAATCCCTTCATGGATGGGAGAGTTATGGACCGGACAGGAAAACAGCCCTGTTGACCTTTGACCTCCGATTGTGACCTTGACCTTTGAGCTAGGGATCCGGGTCTTGCACATGACACGTTGTCTCCTCAGGGGGAACATTTGTGCCAAGTGATATTAAAATCCCTTAATGTATAACAGAGTTATGGATCGGACACGAAGCAGATCCTGTTCATGCCATGCTAAGATTTGACTGCTAAGTGTGACCTTGACCTGTAAGCTAGGGGTCTGAAAGTTGTGCATGACACATCGGCTTATTATATGGTACATTTGTGACAAGCCATATTAAAATCCCTTCATGGATGGGAGAGTTATGGATAGGATAGGAAAAAACCCTGATGACTTTTTATTTGACCTCCAATTGTGACCTTGACCTTTGAGGTAGGGGTCCGGGTCTTGCGCATGACACATCGTCTCATCATGGGGAACATTTATGCCAAGTAATATTAAAATCCCTTCATGGATGACAGAGTTATTGGGCGGACAAAAAATTGCGGACGGACAGACGGACGGAATGACGGAAAAGCGCATTCCTATAGTCCCCGAAACTGGTTTTCAACAGTAGGGGACTAATAACAATCTGAATGGAAAATACATTTGTTTCATTTCCTATTCCGAATCACTTTCTGAATCACTTTTATAAGTAAAACATTGTTATGGAATTGTTCTGTTTCGTAAAAATGAGCTTAAAAAATGTTCTCATAGTTTGCTTGAACATTATTACATACAAGAGGAGACTTGTCAAATACCTTGGAACGAAGAACACTTCACAACTCGAAAAACAAAGCTTCGTGATCATTGACACGTCTATATAATTGAGAATCAAAATGTACGACACGTACAAATATTACTGCTATGAACACCACGAGACAAATTATGTAAGTAAACTAAACTGTAAGACACTGACTGTGTGCATACTGACTATTGGAAAAGACCGCACAGTCTTGACCCAATGTGTCTTGGACAGAAACAAATCACCAATTTTCGGATGCATTAATATTAGTCAAACTAAAATGTAAATGATAAATTGCAAATTTCAAGTAAAAGTCATTTTGAAACAGAAGAAATGAACTACAGCGTTTGCATTAGAAGGGCGACCGTAACAAAAACTTTTAACAGCACAATCAACTAAGAGCACTGCGTCTTTGTCTTGTTTGAAGCCGTGATTTCTAAGGCCATGCTAGGGATTTACAGCCATAATTGACCAGTACGCACATGACTATTGTTAGATAGCATTTCAAGTGATCATTTGATCCGTCGTTGGATTTCAATCAGGGAAATCAGTCTTGTGATCTTACGGATAGACCTACTAACTGATACGATGGATTTTCCAAATATGTCCTAAATAAATTCATTATCTTGTGTGAAACTGCATTTAGCTGAATAAACCTAAATATATTGCGTGTATTAATTCCCTCTGTATAGACCTATGAGACTTCAGAATAAATGATTTACTAGAATGAAGTTTTTGATGTCTACATTGTTTTGCAATATTTGTGCAGTTCTTTTCCACAAAATGTACGGAGTGTTATATGTAAAGACAAGAATAAACCACACAATTACATGTGAATAGTTACAACCCCTACTTGTACTTATTATTATATTTTATGGTTCATTAAGAATCATGAGGGCCATTAATATTTTCAGCTTAAGTCGGTACTAGTAGCAGCGGGGGGACATGGAGGGGTGCCGCACCCTTTATTACCACTAATGAACAGACTCAGTAAAACCATGTCAGCTACAAAAATGAAATCGAACCCACAACAGTGATGGGCGAACAGTTCGATATGAACGACCTTAAACACTTCAAAACGGTATCTCTTGTTAAGACAATAGTATAGAATGCCTTATTTCCTTTCTCCTACCACTTCAACTGCGATCTTACATTATCAAGAAACGCAGAATGACTACCAACAATTCTGCTTTGTATATGCATGAGCGCGCGTGCGTGCGTAAGTATGTGTGTTGGGTCTGTGCACGTCAGTGTGCTAGGAGTTTGCAATTTTTGGAGGCTGCGTTTTTGGAACGTGAAATCCCCTGTTAGATAGTTATCCTTGTTTTCTTGCAGTGACAACATTTATGAAGTATCGGAGCGGTTTTCCGGGCTGGGTAAAATATGACTAAAAAAAGGGTCATAACTCAGCTGAAAATCACTGAACTGGAATATGCAAATGGTATGTATAACTAGGCTTGACACTGGCAACTCCTTTAAGGTTTATCGGACATTCGGTCCAATAATATAAGAGAAGTTGCTAAAATATCAAACAAATTGTTGAATCAAGGGCCATAACTCCACTAAAAATCATCAAACCGGAACATACCAAGGATATAATCTGCCCCATAATATAAGAAGAGTGGCCAAAATATCATAACATTTGATTAATCAAGGGCTATAACTCCGATGAAAATCATCGAACCAGAAAATGCCGATAATAAGCACAACCATGCTAGGCAATGATCACTCACATGTGAAGTGTGGTGTAAGTCATCCAGTGTTGTCGGAGGAGTTGCGTGGACAAACTTTTTGACATACAGACAGACGGACAGCACTAAATCAGAATGTCTCCCCCACTACTTGTTGGAAATATGATTAGGCTTTTTTGAAGATGTCTTCACTAAATAAATTTTATTGATCCTTTTTCATTGCTATAGTGGAAAGTGCAAAATAAGAAATTTAATTAGCACACTGGTAAAACCTGTCTTATTTACGAATATATTTAGGTAAAAAAATATTCGTTTTTCATCTCTGATTAATGTGTTGCCGTTGTGGAGAAGGGACCAGAACACTGAAAATGTTATTTGACCACTGCATGTAACTGAAACAACACTGCACCAAAATTAACCGAAATCAAATACCGGTATTAGAGTTGTAATGTTACGGAGTGAAAAAAACAAATAAGCAACCAGAAGGAAGTCGAGATCAGGGCCCAAAATACTTTTTCGATGCTACCAGACCGCTTACACTACGATCAAAATCCCCATGTACATACGACCAATTCGTATATTTTCAGTCAACAGACCTAAATCAACGTGTTTCGAAGTAACCATTTAGGTCTTTTCATGACATTATATTTCACAAATATTAACTTGGTATTACTCATGATGATTTCGGTTTATTCCCTTAGTCATAGAGAGGTAGCCTTTAAGATTCTCTGCAAAAGTGTCATAAAAGTAGCAAAATCAAAAGTCAGCTAGAAAAAACAAAACAGAAGAAAAACATGCATATAAATACAAAAGGACTGTGTTTTGTATGTGTTCGGGTTAAGCATCTTTTTTCAACAAATTTTCAGTCATATCAACGATGCTGTCTAAAAATGAAAGTCATGAATTCAAATTAAAGGCACTCGCTACAGTTTCTCCTGACGGGTCGATATTTACCCCAACACCGTGCCAATTTGGTTGTGTTTCTAATCGATGTAGCTCACTGCAGATTTGGTGCGGTCTTCTGCGCATGCCCGGAAGTGATTATCTAATGTCGCGTACGGCACAAATTCGCAAATTATTGTATGTTCGCATGCATTTAATGTACAAAATGTATAATATACTGACTAAAGGTTAGGGTAAGTATCACAATGGTTACAAAATATATACATTTATAGTACTTTTCGTTCAAATTGCTTCAATCCGACATATAGGAGTCTGTTATTTATAACAGCGCTCAAACCCCACCTCGTTGTAATTTGATTTAAGCGAAATCTAATATGGTGACCCCTATCAATTTTCTTTTTGTTTTAGATTAGGTAGACATAACCAAAGGTATGTGCAGAGTTTGATTAAATTCTATTATGTGAAACTCGATAAAATAGCAGAAGTACCAACTTAAAACTGACAAAATATGCAAAAATAGCCCTTGGGTCTGCTGAACAAGTATTCCTTTCTTTACAAAATCATGTTCTTTTGATTTCTCTGAGCATGTTTCAAATAGATATATTGTTTTCCGTTATAAAAATGCTTAGATAATCAAATTTATGCTGATTATTGTACTTTACTGAAAGATATTTTAGGATTACAGAAATTTGGAAAAATGTTTAAAATAGCACCATATCTAGGGGCAAATTATATTGAAACAAAGCTGGTGACCTAGTATTTTTATTTCATTTTTCAATACATCATAACATGATCTTTTAATACAAAACATTTCATCAAAATCTATTATTGAGAAATAAAAAACGAAATTGTAGCGAGCCTCCTTAAAGTGAAAGTGCTAGAAGGTAAATACTGAAATATATAAATGAAATGACATTTCTGATAATTCAATAACAACTAAATCTAGACTTGCAACTTCAAACTGGCCCATTTTCAAACTTCCACGATATCATACAGTGTGTGTATTTATGGTTATGATAAGTTAAAGGCACTGGCCTCCAGATTGTACAACAAAAGAAATATTTTAGGTATCGGGAAATTAATGCTATAGTTCTTAAGAAAGCTTTGAATCTTAACTACTGACAGACAATATGCTATGGAAACACACGAGAATTAGTTGATTTTTACTAATTTTAACGTTAAAAATTGAAAAGCGCTTGTAACGGGTTAGTCAAGGTAAGTTGATTTAATTGTAAATATCTACATTCAACGCTTAATAGATACGTATTTCTCCGTGGGTGTATTAGTCAAGAACGCGGGAAAGTTTTTACTGCCGTGCGATATCTGACTCGGGCAACTTTTTTTCTTGATTCGGCATTTTCAAGATACTTTAGAAGCAAGAAAATCGTACTATATTGTTCATAATATGACAAAACTTCAATTTTAAAGAAAGATCGTTTTTGCAAACATCTGAAAGTCAGTGCCATTAAGAAACAAAAATGCTACAGTATAATCTGGTACATATATTTTAACGTTACAGTACTAGGATGAGTGCAAACGTTGCTGAGTAGGCATTTTCCATTAAACAAGCTACCCATTTGTCAGATAATCATATGGCTATATACATTTATAGTATATAAAATTGAAAATAATGCTCTTGAAAACGGCATTTTGGGAGAAAATGTACGTACCATATTCTGCAATTTAAAATTAAGATTCAAAATCTCCAAGTACTAGGATTCAAGTGTTTGTATAATTTCTGGTCCTTTAGGGTCATTGAGGCCTAGAGTTCCGTTTAAAACGTTGCTTTGGGAAGGGATGTGTGACAAGGTTGTTTTATGTTAGGTATCGTTTGTGAAAGGACTCACTCAACCCGAGTCTGCTGTTATTCTGATCTTTATATATATCGATTTGTTTTAAACTTGAGTTATGCGATATAAATTATTTTCAGTAGCTATTCAGTTTAATATCAGGATATTTCAACTTTCGTTTTTAACCCTACCTTATTCGACTACTATTTTGTTGCCCTGTTTTAGCCAGTTTGTGTCTGTAAATCTTGATAAAAATTGTTACATGGTATAATTTTTCACCCAGGTAGGGATAAAGTTTAATCGGAAATGAAACGAGTCTTAATTTCCTGACTTGAAAGCTTGAATTGTTTGTGGTTTATTCATTATTTGATGTTTGAATAGAATGCCATCCTAAAAGAACCAGGTCAACATCCCAAATAAAAGTCATCTGATACGTGGCGACAATGCAACTCTGACATTAACACAGCATAGAATCTGAAATTAAAACTGGTAACTAAAAGACTTTTTGGTATTCGTGAAATGTCTTTCTGTACATTTGATTAAAGCAGTTATATTTCGATATATTCAGATCGTTCATCCCGAAAGTTGTGTTAATTTTATTGTGTAAGTTTTCAGCATGAATATTTTGTCTTTGATGTTTCCATTATTCCTACTTTGATAGGTTTGGTTTTTTTTATCACTCCTTGGATATGTTGTCTGCTTTTAATTTTGTCTAAGGCAGTTTTGGGATGTGCAGGCTCCATAACATCTATCCCGTCTCTAAATTCCAGTTTGTTAAGTTCTGCCCATTGTTTTCTTTTCTAGGGCAAGTCTATTATTCTAATTGGGAACAATACGCCGCTTTTCATCGGGGCTCGTGTTTCCGCGGTAACGCATTTTCTCTCATTTTTAATTTAGGTATGATAACGGGTTTTTGACAGTTTCATTGCCATTATGTTATGACAAAAATTGAGTATAAGGAAGTATCATTAACAGAATAACAAACACTTTACATGATATCCTATTTATCTTAACGTTTAAAGTAACCATGGTAACAGAGATGTTTAAAACATCTTAAATCTTACATTTTATCGTAATGTCTTAGAAAAAATTCAAATATCTTTCTCGTTTAATGTAGCTTGATATCATTTTATTTCTAAAGTAAGTAATATATTCGTTTTATTTGCATTTATTTAAAACTTTCAAAGCTTAAAATACTTACAGCAGTGCACATACTCCTCGTCTTTTTATGGAATAATCATCGTGCTTGCAATTATTATTTTTATGGATAGTGTTGAAATACAGATAAAAGGCTGAAGCTGAAGCCTTAAATAGACCAATGTCAACGCCTTTTAATTTTACATTTAAATATAAAGGTCTTAGGTCTTACTAGTCCATAATATCACACGGCAGTCAAACATTAATGTCTTTAATATATTCGTTTTAATTTGCCATCAGGCAGCTGAAACTGACTGAACGTCATCGCATTGAATTTATCATGCCGAAACCGGTTAGTAAACAGACGATGTCAAATAAATTATATCATCAGTATAAAACATGTGTGTGTGCAGAGTAAGATGTTGCAGTAAGTGACAATGTTATTTAGTTTTCTTTGTGTTTCAAAAAGCTCATTAGACCTTATATAGACATTCTGGCACGCAAATTTACAACGTTTCCTTTGACCAGACGGCATCTTTCAATTTTGACATTTAGAAATGCTTATTCAAATGAAAAGAAGCTGACAAAGAAATACAATTAGTCAAATTGCTTAAATTTAACACTGAGAAAAGAAATAAACCCTGTCTCTCTGGGCTAATATTGTCAGAAAGCATAAATCTGCTTTAATACTAGTAATACCCGTCTGGATTGGAAATATTATTTCGGAAACAAATCTTAATCGAGTTGAAGGTCATGATAGCAACAGTTTTATTCTATAGATAATATATTGTGCCCCTCACCCTTCGAAGAAGGAGGGGTATATTGTTTTGCAGATGTCGGTCGGTCGGTATGTAGATCAGTCCGTTTCCGGATGATAACTCAAGAATGCTTGGGCCTAGGATCATGAAAGTCGAAAGGATGGTTGGTCATAACCAGCACATGATCTTTATTGATTATGAGGTCAGTAGGTCAAAGGTCAAGGTCACAGAGATCTCTAACAGTTAAACTGTGTCCGGACGATAACTTGAGAATGCTTGGGCCTAGGATCATGAAACATAATATGGAGGTTTATCATGACCAGCAGATGACCCCTACTGATTTTGAGGTCAATAGGTCAAAAGTCAATATTACACTGACCAAGAACAGTATAACTTATAACTTTTTGCACAGTGACCAAATGATTACTGAATGCATCAAGTGTGTGTGGGGGGAGGGGGGAGGGCTTGTGTTCTATAAGTTATTTCTGACAAAAGTTCACAATATAGGCCAAGAAAATTACCCAGAAAATTACAATTATTATATTGCACTTATTACTAAATTTCTGTTAGTTTCAGTTCCATGTGATTTTTTTACTTGTTTAAACGTTACGTAATGTGTCTGCAGCATAGATCTTTCTACTTATTTATATCTACCAATATATGGAAATATTAAGCACGAAAGTGTCATAGATAGTTCATTTTCCTTCTATGCCGAATCTGACTTGATTCATTATTGTCTTTCTCGTTTACAATTAATACTATATGTCTTAAATGATTTAAAAGAAGCGTTCAGAGAAGAAAACATCGAGGTAATTTTATTTGGTTTAGGTAACTAAAAACAGTCAACTTATTTGTATAATTGTTTAAACGTCGGTGGTGAAATAGTGGTGTTTATTCTAGCATCTAACAAATCAAGATATAAAATGTCAGTTGTACTAATGGAAACTTCAAACGTCCCCATGATATTCTGCTCATGGCATTTATAGTGCTTAAAGTAGATTTATAAAATTTCTCACACTTTTATAACAGCGTGAAGTAAGCAACATATAAAAATTAACAAAATCGAATGAATGCCAAGTGTTTGTAACAATATAATAATTTGTCTAAGAAATTTGATAAATAAACTATTAGTACTTCAAAATATGGCAAAAACTGTCAAAGGGCTTTAGCCGTTTCGATTAGTGTATAACTTCACTTATAAATTAACTGTGCATAAAAAAGATTTTTATAATTTAATCATTTCAAGGAGTCATAAGTCTAAGATTTATTGCAACAATCCTCTAAATTCATCGAATGAACTCCGTTGTTTTATCAGTTTTTGAACGAAATACGTAAATACGTAATTTTATAGGACTGTGTTGGGAAAAACGAACTTTTGCAAAGCATACATTACCAACACAAGAAGTGACAATTATACCGAATGTTTCTTATTTTCAAATGAAAGTTTATTTGGTAAAAAGACATATGTACTTGGCATTTTGCGCGGAGAACTACTAGTATGACAGTGTCTTGTATCCTTTTCGACATTATTATATACATTGTACAAGATCCACTTGTAGCTTACTATGTTGCTTTTTTGAAATTTTAAGTCAAATTCATTCTAAATATTGCAACCACAATTGTCCTTGCTTGCCATATCAAATTACCATGTTTTATTTTAGAGAAGTAAAGCCAAGATAGAAATTATTTACAATAAATTGTTTATAAATAAAGGTTTGTTTCCGAAACTGTGGTATGTAGTTGTTGCAAACTCTTTTCCACCACTGTTGAAGACTTTCGCAAAGTTGTTTTAGAATAGACTGAAATGCAGAAAATTCACAAAACAAGAAAAGTTAAACCATGAATGGATTGCCTCTTTTTCTTCAAATGTTTTCGTGTTTGATGAGACATTGCTCAGAAGTAGCAAGTTTCCTATATGCAGTCATCTCAAATTAAAACGACATAATAATATTTACCTTACAAATATTTTATATTTTCTGACTGATGCAATGCATTTATCTGTCAGCATTAGTTTTTTATAAAATATTTCCATTTGAAAAGATGTTTACCTATACAAATCATTGCGAGAAGAAACGACACCGTCAGCTAGCGTAAGATTAAAGAATGAGCGATGAAGTAGAGGTTTTGATCCCTGTCATTAGTGATCCAGTCCAGTATTCATAAGATTACATGACAAATTGCTGTGGCTGATTAGGGTTGTAGACACGTAATTGCCTTTTATATAGAAATACATAGTTTTCTTTGGTGCAAAATCGATGTCTGAGGTCTCAAAAGATATTTATATTAGATATCGGTCATTTTTAAGTAAAACATTTAAGGGAATAATATCTAAACGAATCGTCTGAAAATAATAGCTCTTGCTGACTATATTTTTCTTAACGCAACCTCCGTGATTGGAAAGTCCCTTATGCTACAGTAATTTCGGGAAGTATCCATCGCAGTTACCGATCGCCTTGTCTTCACTGGTTATTGTGATTTAATGTATGGTTAACGCACAGGTTTTAGAAACAATATTTGCAGAATCCCGGGGATTCGTTGGTGCACGAAGTTATTTGATAAAAATGATATTTTAAAGAAAATATCAAGTAAAAGAGTTCATAATTCTCATACGAAACTGGTTCGAGATCCATTCTTCGTTTACTTTTGATTCGGAAGAGCACACCAAAACGTTCACTTGTTTGTGCATGTCAGGATCGGAACAATTTTCAATGTTCACATATTATAAATGATAAACCGATAACGTATTTCTAAGCGCGTGCTTAGCTTCTCATTTAACCAGTTCCCTACCTCCTCATCCCCTTTGTCCCCTTTGAAAGTTGCGTAGGTTTTATTAACTCATTTCTCTCAGACAAAGTTCAAATTCTACTTTATTATTAAAGCTGTCATGATTTCAAAAGTAACAATTAATTTTCCATTTTAAGATAAATCACCACTGTGTATTGAGATGAATTATCTTATGTGCTATTTTAGATGACTTTTATAGAAACATGTTGAGCCTGGCAATGAAATTTCAATACAAAAGATTATGACTGAGCGAAAGCTGCACCTACATGAAAGAAAAATTGATAATAAAATGTTGTCTCAAAATGTGGCAAGTGTATCGTTTTCAGCAAGTTTAATTCGATCTGAAGATAGGTTCGTGTTTCCTTGGTCTTGTGATTAATCCTTCAAACATGTTGTAATGAATCGTTGCCTTGCGTATAAACTCGAATACTTAATAATTTAACCAAATTAACTGCACACTGTTTGAGTGACCTTACACATAACAAGGACTGAAATATGCAACACTATTAGCCCCCCCCCCCCCCCCCCCCCCCCCACCCACACACACACACCTACACAACCCACCCTAAAATAAGTATAAGTTGTATGCAAAGGTTACAGAAGAATCAACATAAACGGACGTTCTTGAAATTTCATTAGTTAAGGAGTTGGTATACCTAGCCACAAGGGTAGATTCAACTTAATTTAACCGTAAGAAATTATTGTAATTCGTATAAATTGCTATAATCTGAAGTTCGTTTATGTACAATTTTTATCTAGGTTTGAAGTACATAACCCTCCAAAGGTATTTCATATTGAAAGAAGAATTTAACATTTTTCAGTGTAATTTGGTTTCACTGTTATCCGTACAAGTCTGCGTAGTTGATAATTTTATTATTATGCGCGTTAATTTTCTATTTTAAGCTTAAAATTTATGTGTCGCGGGGCTCGTGTTTCCATGGTAACGCATTTCTCTCATTTTTAAACAACTATGTATGATAACTGGTTTATCGACGGCTTCGGTGCCATTCTGTTTTTGACAAAAATGAAATATTAGAGTAATACTATTAGCAGAATACCCTATATATCTTAACGTTTAAAGTGTGTTTGTTTGTTTTTGGTTTAACGCCGTTTTTCAACAGTATTTCAGTTATATAACGGCGGACAGTTAACCTAACCAGCGTTCCTGGATTATGTACCAGTACAAAACTGTTCTCCGCAAGTAACTGCCAACTTCCCCACACGAATCAGAGGTGGAGGACGAATGATTTCTGACGCTATGTCTTTTATTAAATCATCACGGAGAACATACGCTTCGCCCGGGATCGAACTCACGACCCCGAGATCCGTAGATCTGCGCTCTCCCTATTTAGCTTAACGTTCAAAGTAACAATATGGCAACAGAGATGGTTAAAATATCTTATATCTTGCTTTTTTTCGTAATTTCTTAAAAACAAATATTAAATAAATTTAGTTTTTTTTTGATGTTTGAAAATGGCAGTAATTAGTAACATTTCACCCAACTATATTCCCAATAATATTAGAAACCATCATCCATTTTCTTACATTATGCTTAACATTTCAATAAAAGTACATAAAAGCCGCGAAATATTGATCATTATTCAAAGCAAACGAATCATAATAATATTTTGGCCAATAATTGCAGTTTAAAAAAAAAACGATGCCAAGAACTGCATACTTTCAAGATAACAGCTAATATTTTACGCGGTTACTGACACTTAACGTCATGGCGTCGATGACGTCAATTTAAGGCAATATTATTGTTTGTACCGTTTTCATTATTTGAGCATTATTTAACCATTAAGCATCAGATCACAGGCAGGTTTATGGGCTTTTTTTTCAGAAGAATAGATATACAAACACATTTAGTTTGTCATAAAAGTTGTCGTAATTCCTCTATCTCCCACTCTCTCTCGTTTCCAGTTGGGCATGCGCCAATACAATGTTAAAGTATACTTAAGTCAATTTAAGTTCTAAATTACTTTTGATTTTTAGCGGTTTAGCCGCGTTTTATTTCTTTTTTTTTTTTTTTTTTTGGACGATTAGTGTGGCAGCATAAACACGGTTAGATGCTATAAGAATCATTATTATGCATACAGTATGACATTAGTTTTGAATAACCTGGATATTTGGTTGTCATTTACTTCATACAAAAAACATTGGCTTTCAATCTGATGTGCAATAAAGGCGATTTCACTGGACCTGTGTTGAGACTTTAGATGAATGAACAACACTATAGAATTGCATCGTTTTATCTATTCTAATCAGAGACACGAAACACGTTCTGTTAAGCTGTAAGATGTCGTGACAGACACGGCTGTAATAGTAATAACTTACTGACATTGACACATCAGACATATTGATAGATAACATTTCAAGTGGTCATATGAGCTCTAGCTTGGATTCATTCAAAGACAATCTTTTTAGAGATTTTCTGAAAAACAACGTCCATATCATAACAATTAATACGAAAATGTCCTCAACATACTCCTGAACAATTGATAAAAAAGGAGTAAGAGTAAAAAAAATCGTATGTGTAAGCTTGTATGCCATTGTGTTTAAGTAAATCTAATAGGCATGTCTTTCAAATAGTGTTTGTCGTACTCTCGATAGCTTTCCAAACCATGTAATTCCTCGGTTAATGCAGATCAACGTATAATATTTACTTACTTTCACTTCAGCGTGTGAACCAAATAATTAAATTAAAATTAAGTCTTCAGTTTAATCCTGTTATAAATATAATCATTCCTTGTTTTTTTAATGATACATGTATTTTGTTTCGATATTTTACTTAGAAAGACCTCTCTCTCACACATTCAAAGAATATGGATCTTTTCTTTTTTTGTTTGTTCTTGATTACTCACCATCATTTTCTTGTAAACATGCTACTTTTGTAAAATAAAAAATCCTGAGAGCATCCAAATACAATTCCACCATTGTAATTATTTAAAGAACGCATAATGTACGTGTTACTGGTTGCACTGGGGTTTTTTTCCATACAATACAGGACAGCAAAATGTGGTGGTATAAATTAACCACACACTTACCTGAGAAAATATACAATAATTACTTAAATGGAAATACAATGTTGTTCTTATGTTAATTTCGTCTGCTAAGGGCTCTTAAATCATTAAAAGAAGTGAAAGAATTTTCAAAATCGACATAAAAATGAGAGAGCTGTGAACATTTAAATAATTGATCAAAATGGTGGCTAGTTTGTGTCCATGGCAACAAAAACAAAATGGCGGATTTATTAAATTTCTAGACATATATTTAAACGGTATTTACTTATTTCTGTAAAATGATTTCTCTACTCTTTACAGCTATAGTAAAAGAAATTACCATGGTTTTTACATATAAAATGAATCTATTTAAAAGGTTATTTGCTAAATAAAGAATTCAGCAGTGTGTAAATGATGTCATAAAAACACTTAATTGGCTGCCTCCGTGATCAGCTATTTTCTTAAATTTCTGTCATATCTTTAAAAATTATGGTCCGATTTTAAACATACTTTCAGCGTTTTGAAAGGCTTGAGGATGGCTTTCAAATAAAATTAATTTATTTCAGGCATTCCTTGCCGCATGGCTATTAATAACGTTTTACTATCTGTTCAATTCAGTGAAAGGCAGTAATTATATACATCTCTTAAATGTATTTTGGAAAGAGTTGTTGCACCTAAACAACTGCGCCACGGAGGTTCCTGTCGATATTTAGGTAGCAAGGTACACTTCGGTTCGAACATTTTGGGCACGGACAGGGTTACTTGTAGCGAGTCGTAATATTGCACTTCCCTAAAGAGCTGGAGCAGGGTGGCCATTTATAATTTGCCTGCATGTTTTGTGCTTTCAATCAATGACAAAATCAGTACTCTCATACAAGAATAAAGAAACTTATCAAAACAAATGTTGTACCCCACCCATTGAAAATAACACGCAAAAATCACAAAATTAGCACTTTTCAGACAGCCTGCCACGATCACGCTGCAAGAATTAAGTCCAATTCTTTTGCATTTATCAATTATCAGGCCCTACTGAACTACAGGATATGAATGGAATGGGGGCCCATCCAGCTCGTTTTTTCACAAAACTCCAAAAATGTACCTGAGTGTCAATCAAAAAGCATGAAACTCTTCAATGTTTTGATTTTCCCTCACCGGAAATGACACATTAATCCATACAAAGCTAGCAGCTGTTAGTTTTACAACTGAATTCAGAATTTTACATGTATCGGCTATTTAAAATTTCTAAAGAATTAACAATCATTATTTCTCACTGTAATTTACAGACATCCAAAATCACCATATTCTAACTAGTTAAAATATTGACGGGGGCCAAAATTCGAAGTGTACCCTGCTACCTTACGACATGTGTTTATATTCATGGCCTAATGTATCGTCGAAAACAATTATTATTATTATGATTATTATTATTATTATACCAGATTTATATAGCGCTCTTTTCATGATAAACACGCTCAAAAGCGCTTTACATATAGCAAACGCAGCCACACAGGACGCGAAATTCATCCTCTACTAATACAAACAGGATCGATCTGACCAGAGGGACAGAGTGAGATAAAGCCCCCAGAACAGTTAAAGAGAAATCCTTTTTAGATACAGGCCTGCCTGGCTAACTTAGCCTAGCTCCTTGTGAATAGACAGTCAGTACAGGCCGCTTAGTTAGGTGGGAAACACTCAAGAGCATCTCAGAAATTTCCAGTGCCTGGACTCGGATTCAAACCCCGGACCTCTGGATTGACAGTCAAGCGTGTTACCACTAGACCATCGGCCCACCTTACAATTATGATACGCTTTGTATTGGTCAGCTGGAAGCAACTCACAGGGCTTCTAATCGGTTGGAAATGTTTATGGAATTCAGAGGTGTATATTTAGATGTTAATTGGTCGTCATTGGGTGTAATATGAACTGAAAATGTTTAAAAAAAGTCTCATGTCATGAATTTAGATTATAATCCATGCTTACAGGCCAAAATGATGCATATTTGTGCGAAATACCAGTATAGTATTTTCTCGGAAAATAAAAGTTCTCAAAGGAGACTTTCAGTCGGTATACTTTGTGCAGTTCTATGGTAAGTAATGGATAGTTGTTCCATCCTGAGTAGGTGACATCAAACATTTGTTGTTGTTATTGTTGTTGGGTTTAACGTTGTACCGACACAATATAGATCATATGGCGACTTTTAAGCTTTGGTGTCGGAGGACGGCTCCAGGAGTCCCTTCGCGCATTATTTCCCCACAAGCGAGCACCTGGCTTGTCAAATGTTAGGAAATACCTATAACCAAAAGCATGATAAAGTTGGCCAGAGTAAGTTAAGATTTTGTATAAAGACACCTATATTATGTCACAAATATTTCGTCCCAGAGCTTAGGAAACATTAATTTTGGGAGGTATTTGTAACGGGTGTCTGTTTCTGGCTGAAAAACATCCTTCCTTTATCCTTCGGCATATAGGCCTAATTGTCAAAACTTGTGCGTGCCAGTTTTTAATCTTTGTATAAGGCTTTGTTTATTACAGTGTCGCCCCTATTGAAAGGGCCAGTCAGTTTTGGACTATGAGACACCTTTTTCTCTGTGCACATTACCTCCTGAATCCTGTTCTTGCAGGCCAGGCGGCCTGACGGGATTCGAACTTCGACCTCCCGCTCCGAACGCTGACGCCTGGCCAACGGAGACGCAAACTTTTTACGTGTGTCCCTTTGGTGTGTCTTAGTAAATGTAGATGTAGCAACGATATTTTTTAAGGCGGGGAGTGATTTTGCGGCAATGTGACATGTGATCTTAACGCATCATGGTTACGTCATGATGTCGCGCGAGCTGAAAAGTTTATGATGAGTAACGTTACATTTGGCTTTTTTCCAGACAGATCAATCGAGTCTACCAAGGATGACAACTAATATTCTTTTGTTTAATTTCAATGAATTTAGATTTATACTTGATCTATACGGTACAAATTAATTTATTCTCGACTTCAAAATAAGTTCTTTGATTCTTTACTGTAGGGAATAGAGAAGAGATCAGAGAAATTAAAAACCATAGGATCGATCGTGTAGTCATCAGGTGAGCGGTTACGTTCTACAAGTTGACCACTGCGATATGGCACCAATTTTAGTTGAATGTAAGGATAATTTATGACCCCCGGACGTTAAACAAAAATGGAAATTGCAGTTCATGTTTGAAAATGTCCGGAGTATCGTGAATGCGCATTGGTATAGGGTTGGTGGGATTCCATACTCGGAGGTCGCGGGTTCAAATCCCTTAAGCACAATTTGACTGTGATCTTCACAGTCCCTTCCTTCGACACAAGTACTGGTCAGAAATCCAGGTAGGAGTCGTTAAAGGTAGGATGTATGCATGCAATTAAATGTAGCAAAATATAAATTGATCTACACATGTAAGACAGAGTTTATGGAAGTTTTCCAGACGGACCTCAAATTGTCAACGTCCATTGCTGACAATAACTGCAGCTATTATAACAGTATTTACACATGCAAATGGTTTTGAAAGGCATTTAAGGAACCCGTTTTCAAAATCTACTTCATATATGTACGGGCAATGTCCGTACGTGTTGTAGAATCTAGGGAATACATATACACACAAGTGTGTATTCTCTGAAACCTCTCACTGAAGGAGGGTCTTGCGTTCGAGCCCCGCTAATGACCACGATTCTTTATGTAAGAAAGTAGGCAGTTGTTTACGGACTTATGGGTCTAGTACTGGTTCTTCCCAGGGACTAATGTTTGGTTAACTGCCCACCCTATATAACAGAAATAATGTTAAAATCATTTTGTACTGGTTACCTTTGTGTAGACAAACAATAAACACCACTATAAATCTCATCCATGCTAAAAGTTAGATCGAATACCTGCGGAACATAATTTTCGTTATAGATTTTAGCCCTTACCATGCTATGAAAATTGTCGTCTGCTAAAATTGTCGTCTGCTCTTTCTTAGACTTCATCAAATTTAATCAAATTTGACAGAAGTATTGACTGAGTGGCAAACATCTTTGATCCAGATCAGACACCGAGCTACTCGGCGTCTGATTTGGATCCAATCTGTTTGCAAGGTCAAGAAGGTTTGGATCAACGTGATAAGGGTTAACTGACAAACGACTATTTCGTCATTTCGGTAGTGTAGTGGTGAAGGTAAGATCGCTGACTTGTAATCACAAACCTTAAGGGTCGTTGGTTCCCGTCCCGCTACCGATTTTAATCTTTATGCGAGAAAACGATTTGTTACTGAGAATATGGGTCTAGTCCCTCCCTAAATGTATGCTCAAAGAAACATCTCATATATATCTCGTGTAATGGATTTATGTCGAAAGCGGCTGTTAAACCAACGATTAAAAACTCAGAACTTAATGTAAGATAAACAACCATTAAGAAGATGACCATAAAACTTTCGTTGTCATTCTTGTTACAGATAGCAGTGTTAGTGCTTCACAGTTTAGGTATGGAATGGTTGGGGGATGGAGATGAAGGTGACCCGAGGTCGCTTGTTGAGATGAACGATAAACCAGCTGCCCAGTTGGAAAACATCAGCATAGAGATTGTGGTAGGTGAGGAAATCAGTATCATCTGCACCGACGGACGATGAAAGTGGTGAACTTGTAGTGGATCCGGTTAGTGCTGATTCCTCTGCACCTTCGGACGACAAGTGTACTTCTGTGGTGGATCCTGTAAGTGTGGACTCATCTGTACCTTTGGACGACAACCGTGCTGAGTTTGTGGCAGTCCCGTCAATTGTTGAATCAGATGCAGTTGATGCAACTTCGGGCGACACCGGTGGTATTCAGGCAGAGCACGGAGTCGACATTGAATCATTTGCTCCTTCAGAAGACAGTGGCGGTGACATTTTGTTAGACAATACATTGTACAGTAATTTATCCGACGAGTTATACCGATGTCAGCAATAGTGTTTCAGGAGATAAACATTATATTTGTGACGTGTGTAACAAAACCTTCAGGTTTAAGGGAATGTTTTAAAAAACATATGGTCAGAAAACATGATGCAAACGGAAAACATTTACGGTGTAATAGTTGCAGTAAAGTATTTTTTCCTTACCTGACCTGAAAGAACATGAAAATTTAACGTCGAGAATGCAAGTTCTTGCATGTGATCTATGTGAAAAGACATAATGCTCACGAAACGGGCTAATGGTCCACAAACGCCAGCACAGCAGCCAGTTTCGATACATGTGCCCTCACTGTGGAAAGAGGTATCAGGACAAAATGCTTTTCGAAGGACACGTGTCCAAACACAAGAAATTTTGTACCCGCGTAAAAAGTGTTCAAAGCCGTTTAGGTACGATAGCAGCATGAAAGCTCATATGAAAGTGTGTGGGATGAAAACTGGTTCATTTGAATGTATTACGTGCGGAGTTCGATTTAAAAGGAAATCACACTTAAAAGATCACGAGGAGGGACACAAGAACCAAGAACGCAATCAGTGTTCGTTCTGTAGAAAATAATTCAGATATAAAGGTTTATATCTTAAACCTATAAAGTTCTGCTCAACCCGAGGCTAGAGGGCGTGGACGGTAGCATGCATCTCCACTACCGTCCATGAACAGGCTCAATCAAACCGAGCCTGCAACATTTTCGTTTTCGTGTTGAGCGACCTGTGAAGTTTCCACTTTTCTCTATTTTATTGTACATGTCTGTATAAAATGGACATTACTCTTAATTTAGTAGAAAAACACCATATTAAAATTGTACTGTACTTTTCATATATTGCAGAGTCTACTCCGAATTTTGAATTTATATGAATATTTGATGAAGAGATGAGATTGATTTGGTATTTCATGGACTCTCTTTGGTGGGTCTCAGTGTAGAGGACTTAATCGAACTGTATAGCAAAATGTGTAATCTTTGTTCATCAGTACCTTTAGTAGATATAGATGGAAGAAAGGTCATTAAATTTTAAAAACTCTTCCCACAATATACTGAAAGGATAGCACCTTCAACAATTTTTACAATGGTATCTATATTCTCACGTGAGTGCTCCCCTATGGCAGTTGCTGATGGAACGGAACTAAACACATTGTTCTTTTATATATTTCAAACAGAGTCTTTAAATAGCCTGTGGGTGTTACTACCATAAATGGCAAGTGGGTGTTCATTATTTACAAAATGCGGGACGTCATTTATCTCTCCCGCTTTGAGACTTCACAAACGCAAAATGTTAATATGAAATCATAGTGTTCTTTTTACGTTTTGAAAGTAAATTCTTACACATAAAAGTGTTATTAAGAAAGGCAGTTTATACTGGGTTGATCATTAAAATTAAGGTATATTTCGCTATAACATTCTTCTGTCAAATAAATCATTAAGCAATATTACACTTTCGTACTTTGCACAACTTGATAAGTAATTACAAAACTCCTTACAGACGCTTAACATTTGATAATTGATAATAAAAGTATTTTAATACTATTTCGCACAGTACTTGCATTTATCTTTTTAGAACTGTCGGAGGGTTTTTATTTTGCTAATAAAAAGCATATTTCAAATCAAACTACATGAATGTAGTAACTTCAAAGAGAATTAAGTTTCTTAAATTTTGATCCCAAAACAATACGATATGTTCCCGAGACAAAAGACAAAAAAAATGAATGTCGTTTTCAATAGTTTGATTACTATTGAAGTGCACATGATTCGCGTGTTTTCTGACCTATTTAGAAATACACAGTCGGAAATACTTAGTGCAGGACAAAATCAGGGGTAAAAGTCATTTCGCAATAATCAAGATCTCATTGACACTCTCCGGTTTTTTAAACAATCCTGCATGCAGTAAAATATTATCTTATGACTCCAAATTAATCAAATCGCAACAATAAAGATATGCTGTACATGAGGCCTCAACACATAATTGTCTCCTGACGTTAATCCTTTGTATATCCCGGGTTGGTAGCACTACCTTAAAATTAAAATGCAAAATATGCAACGTCTGCATACTGATGGTTAATCTATAGCTATTCGTAGCCCCAATCCACTCGAAGACGTAAGTAGTATTTGGCCTACACTGGTTGACGTAATTAACTCTTCACTAAAGTACAAAGTACAGCTCTGTGCACAATATAACCACTTTGAAAATCAGCAAAGCGGCGTTGTTTGGTGAAACAAATCATCCTTCTGCATTTGTCACTTATTTTATTAGTCCGTAATGTTTGTTTGTTTTGGGTTTAACGCCGTTTTTCTACGGTATTTCAGTCATGTAATGGCGGGTAGTTAATCTAACCAGTATTCCTTTATTCTGTACTAGTAGAAACCTGTTCTCCGCAAGTTACGGCCAAATTCCCCACATGAATTATCAGAGGTGGAGGACGAATGATTTCAGACACGATGTCTTTTATCAAATCGTCAAGGAGAACATACGCCCCGCCCGGTAGTCCGTAATGTATCTATAAACAAAAAAGATACATGGAAACGTAGTTACTTAAAAAAGAAAATAATGCATTCTGTATGATGTAAACACTTACAAAACATACTGAATTCAAATGAATATTAGACGGTTGATACTTAATGTAACATACTCGGTTGCGTGTCTAAAAGTACAACAGAATTTGTACACATTATAGATAGTTTAAAGTAAAATAATAACAATACAACGTATTAGTAACATTCTTAAAGTGACATGTTACCTGTTAAGCGATCTATAATTTCGTGAATGCGTCAAAATGTATTGCTTCATTCCACATACCCTAACAAAACAAAGAAAAATATCAAACAGGGAGTGCCACGCACCAAAAGCGCAGCCTCCTCAAAACGAACCTCCCAGCACGCAAACGCGTGCACCACACACACACTCAAATCTTACACATCAGGACAAAACGAACAACACACACACACACACACGCACACACACACACACACACACACACACACACACATTCAAAGTCAACACATAAGGACAAGACGAACAATAAGCATACACACACGCGCGCACACAAAGTCAACACACAAGGACAAATCGAGTCTGCTGTAATCATGTTTGATTGCCTTATATGCTTGCAAAACTTCTTCTTTTAGGTTTTCTTGAAACAACTTACAGCTAAGTTCTAACGCTTCATGAAACGAGCCCTTCTTCATTATCTATGGACTTAATAGATCTGGCATGTGTTTGCACGAAGGATTTGTTTTGTTTGCGCTTGTTATGTGTTTATCCATTTCTTTGAACAAAAAATTGCGATGAATATCAATCACTTATATAAATAAACTATATTCCAATACTTTTCATTATGCATCTACGAATCGCATCAATGTCACTGCACGTGACTTCGTATTTCCGTTTTCGCGTTGGACTACTTGCATGCAGACTGCGAAATTTCGGCAAGATTTGAAAACATAACTTGCGTGGGGTTTTTTTTCTAATATTTATGTAAGTTTTAATATGTCGAGTTAGAATTTTATACTGTACATAGCGTGATACTATCGGCAGTCTGTTTCTCATAAAAAAAATCTGCGCCGATGTATGAGCAAGCTCAATAGGAAATTGTATAGAAAGCAATAAAAACAAATTGATAAGACAGTAAAGGAACAATTGCATTTTACGTACAAATCGTCAATACGCGAGCAAAAATGGAAACGTTCAATCTTGTTTTAGAATTCTAAACAAATAATTGCATTTTCTGAATCTGAAATAGCAAGGAAATTAGTATCAAAACCTTATAAAACAACTTAGAATAACTAGAAGATGCAACACGCTAGTGGAAAACATATTAGATATATAATTGCGTTGGAGCTGTAATACAAAACTTTCTCCCTCATAAAATAACTTCGTCAACACGACTAGCAAATAGCAGAGAGAAAATTATAAAATAAAACAATAGTTGTTAGCAGACAACAAAATTGGCGGGAAGATAATGAAAAGTTTATCAAGAGCACATTCTAAAAGGATAAAGGGGTATTTTTAAGTATCGAATGTTAGATTGGTGGGGACTCGTTTAATAAGGAAAAATACTAATAAGCACAACCTACTGAAAATAAAAAAGATCATCAAAGGTGGTTTAAGTGGGGATGCATTGGAAGTGTGGGATAATATTGGCAGGACTGTAGATGACAAGATACTGAGACACAAGAAACCTGAAGGGAAAGAAATACTGGTTTGGTCTGGTAGGGGTGGAGATATGAAGGAAACAGGTGCTGGGATATAAACAGACAATATCCAGAAACAAAAGAAACTTAAATTCTTTTAGTGGTGTAGGGTTGACTAATGCAGGCACGTTCGGGTAGGGTTCTGTCGGCACGGAGGTTGACGGAATTGTAAGAGACAAAATCAAGAAACACAAGAAACTTAAAATACTGGTGCTATTTTCGGGTGGGTTGGGGTAGGTGTGATGTGGGGGTTGGGGGGGGGGAAGAAGGGGGAAAAGAACAGTTTGAGACATTATCACGAAACACAAGAAACCTAAAAAAGTATGGATGAATGTTTGTGACGTGGCGGAGGGTGTGGTATATTCTGGAAAGATGGATAAATACTAAGGCTTTTTTGAAAATGTCTTCAATAAATACAGTGTTTTGTTCCTCTTTTTTGCTCTAGTTGGAAGTGCAAAGAAAGTTAATTAAATTAGCACATGGGTAAAACATGTTGTATGTAAGAATGAAGTCATTTGTCCCTTTATTTCTGATTAATGCGATGACGTTGCTGAAAAGGAGCCAGAACACTAAAACTGAATCTGACCACTGCATGTGTTTGAAATGACACAACACACAAACACATATAAGTGTTATAATGTCAGAGAGTGAAAAATAAAATAAGAAACCAGACAGGTAGTCAAGACCAGGGCCCCAAATACCGTTTCAATGCTACTCGACCACTTACATAACGATAAGTGGAGAAGTAGTCAATAATAAATATCTGTGTTATCAAACTCACATGCGCATATCTTTGAGAATTAAAACGTCCAAATGTAATTTTCAGTTAAGAGGCCTTTAATCACTATGTTTTGAAACACCATTTAGATATTTTAGACACTATATTTTAAACGTAATCTGTTATTCACGCTGTTTCAGATTATTCTCTTGTTCACATGGAGGTAACCTTTAAGATTATCTGGAAATATCAAATTTAAGTCGGGTTAAAAAACAGAAGAAAGAAAAGCATTTAAAATACAAAAGAATGCCATAAGTTCAAATTAAAGTGAAAGTGCTAGAGAGGAAATATTTAAATACAACGTATGTTATATCATTTCTAATAATTCAATGACCTACAACTTCCACCTGACCCGTTATCAAACTTGAACTTTATGTTGTAAGTATACACGCTACAGTATAAACTGGTGTATTTTTCAAATATTGGAATGAGTGTAAGCTTGGCTAAATAGGCATTTTTCATGATTCAAGTCAAAACGCTTCAGCTACCAATTTTGCTATACACATTATATATAATTTAAAAAAAAATGACATTGGCATTTGACGGAACATTTAACTACGAGGTTTTCAAAAAAAAATTCACGTTTAGCATTTCATGATATTGTTTGCTTACCTAAACACTTAAGGAGGTCGGAACGAATTTCAGAGACTGAATAAATCTCAAATAGATCATATAAGTGCAAGTTGTATATTCTACTGTATAGAGGCAAATCTGTTTCAAATAAGTAATAATTGTATAGGTCGGCAGTCAGTATTAATTTGACAAGGTCTCTGCGAGTACTTTAAACACAGCCAAAACATTCAATATCCAAATGTAAATTACTACGGTCGCGATTCCTTCCCACTTTTTACAGTTTTATTTATATTAAACAGTTATTATGTTTCAAATTATATATTTAAAAGAGCAACATTGTACGCTCATGGCAGTTTTTTGAAGAGCATAGCATAAATATTAGCTAACATGAAGATGATATTGTCTGACTTCACGTACCATATTCTGTAATTTCAAAGTAATTTTGAAGTAATATTGACCCCACCCACCCCTTGAAACAGTAAAAGCAGAGTTTTCTCCCTTGATTTTATGAAAACGAAAAAAGAAAATACATATAATTCAAAAAGTGTATTAATTCGAATCATCAAACCTAAAGTAATGACTGATTAGCAGATTACCTTTGCTCACATGTAGCTTATCACACTTGACCCAATAAAAGCAGGGTTTTTCCCTTTATTTAATAACAAATTACATTTTTGACTATATCTTAGTAACCAGTCGATGTATCTTTATGAAAATTTAAGCAAATGTAGATTGCCATAGGTGGTTGTGCACGCACTATCAAGATCTCTTCATTAACCAGAGTTATTGCCCTTTAATCATTTTACAATGAAGTTCCCACATAACAAAGCAATCCCTTAATGGATCTTCATGAAATTTAATACAAAAATAGATTACAATAGGGTGTCGGTACATGCGTATCTTTCATTATGATGTCTTCAGTAATTGCAGAGTTATTTCCGTTTTATTGTTTTAAAATTCATAAATTCCAGGAAAACAAAGTAACCGATTGATTGATTTTTATGAAACCTATTACAAATATAGGTCACTTTAGTGCAGAGCTTTTCCCTTGCTTTTGTAAAAAAAACAGAAGCTAACAATCAACTGCACGGGTATTTTGTACATAACTTGTATATATATGAGGTGGGCCGATGGTCTAGTGGTAACACGCTTGACTGTCAATCCAGAGGTCCGGGGTTTGAATCCCGGTCCAGGCACTGGAAATTTCTGAGATGCTCTTGAGTGTCTCCCACCTAACTAAGCGGCCTGTACTGGTTCTTCCCAGGAAAGACGGCTTCGCGTGTACCGGTGCTATACACCGGGCACGTGAAAGAACCAGACTGTCTATTCGAAAAGAGCTAGGCTAAGTTAGCCGGACACGTCTGTATCTGATAAGTTCTCTCTGTCTGTTCTGGGGGCTTTATCTCACTCTGTCCCTCTGGTCAGATCGCTCAGTGTCTGTACTAGTAGAGAATGATTTCGCGCCCTGTGTGGCTGCAGTATATGTAAAGCGCCTTTGAACGTGTTTATCATGAAAAAGGCGCTATATAAATCTGGTATAATATATATATATGGAAATTGAATATCTTTCAAAGTATAGTCTCCTCATTCACAAAACAACTCGGCGGGGATATGAATTCACTAAATTGCTTGTTGCATATGTGACCCTGTCGGTACTTTTAGTATATAACATAAGAATATTGCATACCAGCTGCGGCAACCTATTTGAACAATACGTTTTAGTGTGAATAGAAAGGTATGAACACCATCGCAACTACGTAAACCCGTAAAAATGTTTAATAGGTGGAAAGAATCACAATTTGGCATGTTTGAAATCTACCGTATCTTACTTGAATAAACCATTAACTTTTTCTTTCCATTCAAATCTAATAGAAAAATTGATACATGTATTGTAGTACATACACAGTTTACATTCTAACACAAATAAAGACATTTTCACCAAACTCACCGCCAGTTAACATTTCAAGAATCTTTGCATCTTGTCCCTTTAGAGACATATCATTTTATATTTTATATCATCCTATCAAATCAGGACAAAAGATTGATAAAGTACTCCAGAAATAAATCAAGAAGAAAAAATGAAACGTACTCAAAACGTCAGTGAATTTGCATTTTCCACCTCAAATATTTTTAAAATGTTATATTTCAAAAGTTACATCTAATCAAACCAATGAACTACACGAAGTTTTTTGTTGTCCTGTGAGTGAATTGCACTTTTGCACAAACACGCGTAATTACCTACCTGTTAATGGCCATAAATACTGTGTAGTTACCATTCTTGGATGGTAACGACAATTCTATGATAATGGACTGCATTCAGTCACGGAAGAAGCAGGTTTCAAATGTGTGTTAATTCTAGATTTCACAAAAATATGCACGAATAACAAGTACTTCACAGGCTGGTTATGTGCTGAGTAATTGTATTTGATGTGGCTATTATATAAACAGTTTCTGTACAAGGTTAGCTGTGTGTTAAAGACAGCGACCCATTTATCATGCCACTGTTAAGCATAACTGCGACTGAACGACCTGTACTTACACTGGTATACAGTGGAACAGTTATGTAAACAGGAAACAACTTTCATTAAGCAAGTGTCTCTTTGAGATGATATATTGCAGTAGCTGGTTATCAGCTTGCCATTGCATTTGCAATTTTTTTTCATGGAAAGCAAGGTAAAAAGGCCATGCACTCAACATTTATTCGCCCGCTTTGCTCAATAGGGAGAGCGTATATCTACGGATCGCTGGGTCGTGAGTTCGATGCCTGGGTGAGGGGTATGTTCTCCGTGACGATATGATTATAGACATTGTGTAATGAGTCTTTTCGTCCTTTACCTCTGAATCATTTGGAGAAGTTGACAGCTACTTGCGGAGAGCCGTTAAGTACTGGTACAGAATCGGGAGCACTGGTTAGGTTAACTGCCGTTACATGACTGAAATACTGATAAAAAAAACGGCGCAAAACCCTAAACAAACATTCAAGTGAATTTTGTAGAAAACTTCATTTTCACGAAAATTTCATCCAAATTGCTATTTTCCATAGAATCCTGTTGTAAATTATTGCTTTAGGTTTAATGTTCGTAATCAGACTAACAGCAGACCAAGCATATGGTCCTATCTTTTTTGTTTGCTATTTGTTCTTAGCTTGTTTAATTAAATTCTACATTGTAGAAATAATATAAATTCGAACATGCGGAACTACCTGAAAGCGTGTACTTTGATTTCCAGACGTATTCCAAATACAACAGCCTGCATGAATCAAACCTTCAGGACCTTCTTTGGGGGTACTGCTTTTATTCGTGCTTTTCTGCCTACACAACAAGGCCCTGTTTATCATTTACCCCATATTTTAGAGACGTTTCATATACCAATATAGATTTAATTTATATGAATATCTTATGAACAAACCATTTTTTTAACAGTTTCATAATTAAATCAGGACACAGAACAACAGCCTAGCAAAACATGACAATGTATTTTAATCAAACTGTTGATAAATGCATAGGCAAAATGTAAAGGTAGCCTTATGATATGGCATTTATATAGTTTTTCATCTTGCTAAATATGTGTCAAACCATAAGTTTACACTTACATGGGGTCCGTGGATAAGTGGAGTTAAGTTTGAATGTTGACATTTCAGAATACCCTATTAAATAGCAGCCATTGTTGGTATAACAGCTACATTTAACAAGAGTATTATTGATGGTAATATTCGTCTTTCTCTTCAAATTACATTTTATAGATTTCTAAAGTTATCTGAATAGCTGAACAAAATGTGAGACAGATTTAGCATTTTATAAACTTTCCCAGTAGGTCTACAACCCGAGTCTTCCAGGTTGAGCAGCCGACACCCTTACCACTGGATAACCGCTCCCCTTAAATTTACACATGTTACAAGTACAAAGTTACAATATCGACACATTTGCAGGTGGGTTCCTACGGCGTTGTACATGGAACCTTCAATGATACATTATAGTGCGATTCCTTGAAAAGCGGCGAAATGTCAGTCATTGTTGTGGACCTAATTAAAAATTGAAAAGACAAGTTCTAAATTAAAATAAGAATTCAATTCATAAATTCAATTTAGCAGATTTAAATTGGCTTTGTACATCATTCTCCAAGAAGCAATACTAGACTGAAACGCTACAACTACCAGCATGTTTTACAATCGCGGGATGGTTCACCTATAAACGCTGTAACTATATAAGTAGATTTTAAAAGACACTAGAGCTAAACTTGCTATTAGTAAGTCGTTAAGATATTTCAAATAGGAACATTAAATTTCCTATGGGTATAATTTCAATGAATGTCGAACGGGTGTGTGTTCGCTAATAATACGGGACGTCATTTTTTTCCCTCCAGCATTGGGACTGTCTCATACACATACAAAAATCCAAAATTGTTTTTCTTCTCTAATCTTAAATCTTCTTGCTTAATGTATATAATTTCAAACATATTGCAAATGCACATAGAGTATACATGCTTTAAGTTGCAAAACTCGATACATTTTACAAGACGGTTCGTATTAAGATAATTATTCAAGACTGAAACTTATCATTTCTAAACAGCCCGATGGGATTTTTTTGATAAAATTAATAAATCAAAACCCAGTTACTCCGGTTATGTATGCCCAAAGTTTGGACGAATATTTGTAAGACAACGAGAACAAAATTATTACGTTTAAAACATATTATAACAAAAAGAATTCTGTTTTGCGTTATGTTTCATTTGAGTCTTTTTTAACTATACAGTTGGAACATACACAGTGCAGAACTAATATGAAATAAGGCACTGCTTCAATCGGGATTCGATCCGACTTCAACTCATCCCATAACATTTGAGAGGACCCCCGATAATGTTGAAATAACTTCTGGCCCACATTACTTTACAAGTATTTATATATGCTTGTTGTATGTGCGTGTATATAATATATATATATATATATATATATATATATATATATATATATATATATATATATATATATATATATATATATATATATATATATATATTCAATAAAAATGATTAAACTAAACATTTGAAAAGAACTGTCTAATTACGGCACGGACCGAAGGACACATTTTTCAAGTCGATAGTAAATATCTCATTCGCTATATCGCATGTTACCGTAGAGGGATCGATCCCGATTTTCGTCGCTTCGCGCAGGATCGATTCCCTATCATTTTAAAAGTAGGTTTTGGAATAAAAACAACACTGCTCATATTTGTACTGATGTGCAAAACGTTGCGGTTCTGAAAAAGTATGTAGACGCTTATTAGGCACAAGGAAATAGCGTGCGAACATCGGTAGGATCGATTCCCTATCAACTATCTTGAGATCATTTCATCAAAAACATTGAAACCTCATTATTGACGGATTACTTTTTTCTCCCTTGAACTTTATTCTGGAACAATGTTTGAGTGTATCAATTTTCCAAAATTTAAAATATAATATTCTGCAAATCTGAAGCGGTTTTCTGGTCTCGTCACGAGATGATACATTCTACATGCTTGCAGAAAGAGTAGAAACAGATTTTTTGTAAATGCAGTCCTTAGTGTGGGCGTTACATTCTCCTGTCGTAATGCCATGTACAACTTGGAAAATGTTTTGAATGCGAAGATTTAAACATTGTAATAGAGATACTTCAGAAAATGCTAGCTACTTATCAATGATTCACATTAAAAACTTAAAATAGAAGTAAGGCATGGTTAGTCGATTGAAGTTCCAACCCGTAGGTCAGACGGATGACAGAGCATATCGTTTTGAGCGGTATTGCTGGAAACACGACCGGAAATTGGACCTGGGTTGCTATCACTCTGGTCCAACTTTGCAGAGGATGATAAATTCAAACACAATCAGAAAGGGAAAGTGCATCACCTAATTCAGCTACAAGAACGATGATTATTTGCCCTTCTGGTTTGCGTAATAAGGTCGATACCAAATCGGCTTAAGAGGAATGTTCTACGAATCTTGTAATCTTTCTAAAAAAACTAGCAAAAGTGATCACCTTGACCGAACGTCGTTTGCAAGGTAGAGGTTGTTGTGATTGATGTATTTGGTACTAATCGTCTTCACACGAGACGTTTCTGACATTTCGTAGATGAAAGTAAAGAAACTGCAAGGATAATAAACATAAACGATAGGAAAAAAATGAAAACATATTATAAAATATTTCTATACAAGTGTTATATTCTTTGTACAAGTAGCCAGTATGCTCTCTACAGCATTGTTCGAGAAACAATAAATGGCATTATCAATCTGAAAACGATATCATAAAAAAAAATCAAACAGAAAGTGTAACCTTATTTATTTATTTTTTTTTGTATCTGTCCTGCATTTATAGAAGATGCAGTATGGTATGGTTTACATATTTGTAGGCTTAAAACATTAAAATAAAATCTTTAAAAAGATCCTTCGGAAGCACAGAATGCAAAATAGCAGCAGACTCGGTTTGACTGAGTCTGTTTATGAGAGGTAATGGAAAGTGCAACACCCATCACGCCCCATAGCACCGGCTTATGCGGAACTCTATTACAAATGTATTGATTATTGACTCCATAATCCGAAAGGACAAGAAAGTATAACAACACATATTAAAACATTAAACATACCTTACCAAACATGTTTATGACCTCCCGCGGGAGTTTCCCCTCATAAAATTGCAGTAGTTTTTGAGAAAAGTTTGAACCTGAATACTTGTGTTTACTAATTTTAAGTAAAAACTCAATTATAATATGTTAAAATTCCGAATTTTTTGTATCATTGAATGCCAAAACATCGAAATTAAGGGTGTGTTTTGTGTGTTTTATTTTCGTTCTCCGAAGGGAACACTGAAGTTGTTCCTGTTTCAGACAATTCACTGAAAGAGACATATTATTGCATGATAGCTCGAACTGTATATATATAAGAAGTACAGACCTTAGTCTTACATTTCCTATATTAACCACTGAGTATATTAAGACTTCCATAAAATTAAAGCTATTAATTATCTTCATTCTCTCATATTTAAATCACATATTTACTTGGAACTTTTTTCTTTCTTGCAATGTGTTTGTTAAACTGTCAGCATTACTTTCTGATAAAACACTTCCGTTTGAAAACATATTTACCTATACAAATTCATATGGAAAGACAACATGCGAAGAACAGGTTTTAATCGCTGTTATTAGTGCTCTAGTCCAGTATTCGTAAGATTACATGACAAATTACTGTGGCCGATTAGGGTTGTAGACATGTAATTGCCTTCTATATAGACATTCATAGTTTTTCTCGGTGCTAAATCTATTTCTGAGTTCTCAAAAAGATGTTCTTTATGGTCATTTGTAGTAAAAAATGTTAAGCACATTTATCGCGTAAGATCTATATGAATTGTCTGAAAAGAATAATTTTGTTAAGGAAGTAAAAACACTACCGTACTAATGCAAAACATTCCATTACACGGTCAGATTGCATTACGGTTGCAAAATGGGTAGATGACAGAACACTAAATATGTCGTAAACAAATATCATTAGTGCTGAATATTGCGTTTAATTTCTGAACATAGCTCGGTATATTCGTTTCCTTACCAGTACAAAACTTCAAACATCGTCAATTCCTATTTCAGTTTCAGGACGGATTAAAATTGAACTAATTCAGAATATTGTAATACAAATGAATTTGTTTACATATTATTGATCAGCTGACAAGCCCATAATACCCTTAGTTTAAATGGCACAGTATCACTCCATTTGGCTTGTACGTATATGCAATGGTGCAATTTTCTCACGAAATGAAGTGCTGTCTGGCATTAAACGGAAACAAAAAGAGCTTATTTAAACTCGCAGTTCAGTCCTTCAAAACATTCAAGTTTTATAAAAAAAGGTGTCTCTTGGAGCAGCAACTTTGAATGTCATTTACATATTTCTGATATAATAATTCATTAAATACCCATTTAATTAGTAGGATAATTACCAGAACATTTTCTGTTTTGCACCAATGCACAACATTTGATGGTTGTTAGTCTTTTTTCATGCGTGTTTGTAATTGAATGTATGGTAAACGCACATTTAAGTAACAACATCTGCATAATCCCGCAATTTCGTAGGTGCAACAAGTCGATTGACAAAAATGAATGATACTTAAGGAAAATGTCAAGTAAGAGATTGCATAAGTCTCACATTCTGGCTCTGGCCAAAACTGGTCCGATATCCAAGTTTTGTTTATTTTGGATCCGGAGGAGCAAATTAAAAATTTTAAGCGTGCGTTTACGAGAATATACAGGTTTACTTGTTTTTGCATGCACAGAATCGACAAAAGATAAAGGTTCTATGAAAGACTTGTTTAAAAGAAAATCTGCACTCAAAGAAAGGTTATCAATTTCTACTTTTCACGTATTTCTATTCTTTTCACTTTTTCCTGTATATCCTGTACACAAAGAATTGAGAAAATTTTCTCATTGTCAATATATTGAGAGCTTCTGCTTAGCTTTTGATTGAATAACTACACTACCCTCTAATATCTCTTTCCCCCCCCCCCCCCCCCCCCCCCCCCCCTCACACACACACACTCCCCAGAAAACTGTATATAGCTTTATAAATGCATTTACCCAAGACAAAATTCAAATTCTACTTTATTTATAAAGCTGTCATTATCACCAGTTAGTTTCGTCAAGTATTTTCAGAGATAAAGTACATCAAAACTTGCTGACCAGAACGTCAACAATAGGGTTGGTCTAAGGATAGCTGTCCATAAAGTTCGTATTTTGAGCTTAAATGGTCATGTTTCAGAAAAGTACTTTTGTTATTGCGGACCGAGGTTCATTGATATATATAGGCTGAGGAATGTTATAAATAACATATATTATGTATTTATTTTTCGAAGACTAAAAAAAATACATGTTAATATAGTTTTGTTCTAATTTTGTCAGGGTTTTTTT
The DNA here is from genome assembly GCF_021730395.1 of Mercenaria mercenaria. NCBI lineage: Eukaryota > Metazoa > Mollusca > Bivalvia > Venerida > Veneridae > Mercenaria > Mercenaria mercenaria. The sequence continues at coordinate 39,075,518 of NC_069377.1, read as the reverse complement.
TGTTCAGAAAATTGCAATAGTTTAGAAATGTTTATTTCAATAAGTTGTATGCAAAAATTGATTTCTCGCAAAGGTTCGGTTTAACAAAATAAAGGGAAGTTTCTTGATATTGCATTATTTAAGTCAATTGAAACTATAAATGAGCATTAACTTTTGCGGCTTCGCCATTTTTCATTCTTTTGGGTGGTCATTTATTGTAGTAGCATAAACACGGTAAGATGCTCTAAGAATCATTAACGACATTAGTTTTAAATTGTCATTTATTTCATACAAAAAAAAATGGCTTTGAATCTGATGGCAAAATGATCGCGATTCAAATACATGTAGACCAATGGTGAGTCAACAAATGAATGAATGAATGACAGACAAACAACAACAGTATGAATGTGTTTCAATTTATCTATTCTAATTAGCGAGACGAAAAACCTTCTTGTCGTGATAGCTACGGTTGAGATAGTAATAGCTTAAAAACATTTACCCATTAGACACATTGTTGGTCATTTGAGCTTTTGCTTGTATTCATTCGAAGAAGGACAGTTGGTATTTTTCACCATAAAGTACTTCAATAATGTATATCACAAATACTCATTAAGTATTACATTTTTTAACTTGCATAACACGATACAGTAATGGAAATCTTTTATCAGACCACTGATATTTAATTATTGCGTTTGTTTAAACGTCAATAATATTTGCTTGTATATTTTCTAACAATCCGACAGGTTTAGACTTGAAACTTAAGAAAAAAACTTCTCAAATTAATCTCTAGTCACTTCAGAATGAAATGTAGTTTGCTCAGATGTCAGATTCAAAGACTTTAAGAACATGTTCCTGGGACAACAACAATAAACGAATTTCTTTCGATTATCATTATTGTGTTAAGAAAGACATCATTCGCGTGTTTCCATGACTCTTATTAGAAATACACAGCCGTAAGACTTAATCAAGGGTAAAAGTCATTTCGCAAAACAATAAGGAATTCATTAATACTCCTCGTTAACTTAAACAATCCTACATGCACTAGAATGGTTTTTTGTGACTTCGGATAATTTTCTGGAATTGAAAATATAATTGTCTGCACATCTAAATCGATTTTTCAGTTTAAGCACGAGACGACACCTAATTTTATACAACGAGAAATCGCAGCAACAATGAAATTTTGTACACGAAGTAAGTCTTCAGACATGGTTTCCTCTTTGAAAATCTCTAGTTATAATATATCTATTCTCAAAATAAAGTACATTTATTTAAGACTGTAATGAAAGCAACACAGGAAATGATAACAATGGAAGACAAGTCCTATAGATTTTTTCTCCTTCCTGGACAAAATATAACTGTATGAGTATATCAAGCTTAAATCTGTAATTGAGCTAGGAATAACTTGTGGTTGGTAGCACTGTAGACTAACCCACTCATAAAATTACTCTGAAGTAGGAAGCCTTAAAATTCTTCTGTCAAAATTCAAAATATGCAACGTCTGCATACAGCTGATAGATCTTGTGCAGTCCTTTGCTTCTATAATGGAAGGAGTAGAGTAATCCAAACGACGCGAAGAAGAATGTACTATTCTGCCTTTATTGGTTGGCTATAATAATCAACAGTTCTAGGCAAAATTTTACTACCCTGTGTAAGCGTTTTAAACTCAGCAAAATGTCTACCTTGTAAGAGAACGGTTCTTGTGAAAGAAATCAACTTCATGCATAAGTACTTACTTCGTAAGGCGGTAATGTACCTTTAAACAATATAAAAAAGTGGAAAACCACAGATCGCTCAAACGAACATAAACGAAAATGTTGGTCCCTTTATAAAATAATGGCTTTGCCCTAAACGAGAAAACAATGGGTAGAACTAAACAAACTGGAATTTAGAGAGGGGATCTGTGGTTATGGAGCCTGCATATCACAAAAACTGCCAAACGAGAAAACTAAAAAGCAGGCACCATTACCAAGGGGTGACTTAACATTACCCAAAGCTTTAAAAGCGGGAGCATTGGAACCACCCAAGCCCAAATGTTTAGGCTGCAAAAATTAAACAGTACACTAACACAACATAAATGTCGTGCTGAACGATCTGAAGAGATCGAAATATAACAACTCTGACTGAAAGTACGGGGAGACATTTTATGGCAAATGAATGAATAGAGCTCCTTAACAGAAAATATTGCATTTTACTTCTAACGTGACGACACACATTTTGGAAGGCTTAAAAGCCTACGCTGATCTATGCATCTGAATGATTTTTTGATTCTTCACGACAAAAATCCAGATACTGGACTTTGACGAAAAAACTTACAATACCGTTAATTTGATTAGATTTAGAACCAGGATGCAGGTAGGTTTAGAATAAAAAGAACATTTCAAATGTCAATATGTTATACCTGTAGAAATCAGTTTATTGATTGGTTGATTGTTTGATTGATTGATTGATTTAGATTTTGCTTATAATCAGATTGAAGTTTAGATACTTTTTGGATCTGAAAAGTTTTATTCATATTGCTATATCCGGGGAGCAGGCATGATGAAAACACGCAAAAGACAGAGAAGCTTGAAACTTAAGTTAAAATATAGTTAGTACTAAACGAGGCATAATGAAAACAAGAGCTATTGAATATATGATGTTCATTTTGTACTAGGGCTGTCCAACTTATAACTGAACACCTATGAGCTTTCGTCAGCATTACAATATATATTAGATACATGGACTCTGACTCGAAATGTTCTTGTTTTAGCAGCGACAATAGGTGACAAATTAGAGAACATAGTATTTATGCCTTTAGAGATTATAGTTTTGATATAAGAGTAAAATGGTAAATGACCTCGGATGCAACATTTCTTTCAGCCGATTGCCATATATTCGTCATAATAGTCAATAATCAAGGTACTGATAGTACAATACTGCTGGAAGGTGATTTATGTAAGTACGTGTATGAAAAGAATCCAATCCAAAAATCGCACAAGACAAACAGCGCTTTGATAGTTAGAAACCCAATACATATAGGATTTGATTCGGCTAACCATATCATTTTTATGATACTGCGCTTTGATGATCTATACGGTTATGCATTCAAATCCCCTGTAAAGTGAAAAGATGTGAAGTAAAGGCATGTAGCCGATAGTTATTCGTAGTAAATTACTGCGCCATTGGTATAAATTTAAAGTATGTTGGACTATTTTTTACTAGGCATGAGTACTTGTAAGTTTGTGATCAAGTCCACGGCTGCCTCAAAGGTGGTGATAGAGTAGGTCAAATTTTCCGGTCTGTAACGACAAGTGGTCAGAGGTGGTAAATTATTCCGCATTGAACTACATTGTACAGCGAATAGATACGAAATAGTTGTGAGACCCACAACACAAACAACTACTGCCATTGAGTCAATCGCTCATATCATCCAAAAAGTCAGCTTACCGACATAAAGACGGTGACCAGCCATGTAAGAGGTTTTTCTCGAAACGTTTTCCCTTGTGTTTTTTTCTACAATTTGTAGACACAGTTGCGGAGAATGCATGGCTTATCAGCTCAATATTTCTTATATCAACATTAAAGGGCAAGTTCCTGGAGACTGTATAAGGGAATATACAATCGGATATTAGTATGCTTTGTTATTTCATATGAGATTTTGTTCTGCTTAGGTGAAACATACGGATATAAGCGCTTGTGCTATATCAAAAGGTGATACTCAGGGCGAGTATAATGCTGTATGAATGATTGATTGGGTTGCAGTATCACTTACAAGCAATACTGAGGTTCGAACTGGCAACAAATAAACATGAATGTATTCTGACTGCTACACACTAAAAATTTAATCTCTTTTGAACAATTTTTGAGCAAATTGTGCTTAGTCTGTTTCCAGAAGATAGTGCTTCATCCATACATCGCATCAAGTCTTATATCTAAACAGTAATTTGAATATCTAAAAACTACAACATGCAGTTAAATAACTTCCATAATCTCTGTACCCAGTCAGAAAAGCCTATGAGTTATGGGAAAACTGAAGAGACGACTGCAAAAGGCGGATTATAAAGACCAAATAATGTCTCGACATTGATCTGAAAACTGAACTTATAAACTATTAATACAAATTTCCAGCTTGGTCTAAGAAATACAGAATAATTAATTGCTGTAACAGATCTCAAACTAAACATTTATTGCAATGAAGTACAAATCATTGAACATATACGGTACGTTCGCAGTCTTCAAATATAGGCCGAGCATACACGTTTGTAAAGTGTTCAAACATAAATTGAACATACGTTTGTAAAAGTGTTCAGATATAAATTGAATACCTCTTGTATTATTATAACAACGAAGAAGTATGTGGTGTTTCATTCAGTTGTAATATAAAATTAATGAGATACTAAATCGCTGACAAGCGCGTACAGAATATTATAGAAAAAAATATTAGTACCAAAACGGGCATATTTTCATCAAAATGAAAGCAAAACCTGTGGGACTTATGCCATTCGGTCGTTATTATCATTGGAAAGACGAGTGTAAATTTTAATCTACCTTTGATATGTAATTGCGCAGATACATAATTGCTGACAATTGCATATAGTGTGCTGTTCACATATATATAAAAATTGAAAAAGCGTTTAAGGAGTATAATTTCATCAAACTGAAAGCTAGAGTTATGAAACCTATGTCATTCGTTAGGTACTATCGTTTACAAGGTGTGCCAGGGCTTTGACTAGAGCTTTCATAACTTTCGTCACAGTGAGTTAGGAAAAACCAAACATTATGGTACACGGTATAGAATGTTATACATGTAATAACATTCAGATAGAAAATTATCTCATATACCTAAGGTTGATCACGCGATCAATTAATATGCTTATAGTTAGAACAGCTTTATACTTATTTAATCATTTTGTAGATAACGATACACCTTTAACCAAATTAAAATGGTAAACAAAAGTAAAATTCTCACTTCTAGTCATTTTCAAGACTTCGCATGGACATTCTAGAAAACGAGAAGCTTATAAGTTTCCCTGATTGAATCTGGCAGATTCCGTTTGTTTTCATTACAGTGAAAGTGTCGACGGAGTTATCAAGATCGTACGTGATAAGAGGAATATAAGAAATAATTTCATTTCTTAAGTTAACTTTCTTACTATCCGATCAAAGGAGTATATCTGCAGTCATTTTGCATCGTCTATGTTAATTGTAAGCAACTACTTTGCTTTGCTTACATTTTGTTTGAATCATTGGGTTGAATGTAGGAAACACTGGTTGGCTAAAATCTCCCCAGGTAGTAATTTAGAATACGCATGTTCACCAAATGCACAAAAGAAAGAAAACATAGGTACTTCTCGGGATTATAACGAAATTTTGATAGATGAGAGTGTCATATTTAAGGTTATCAAAACCATAAGCTTTACCAAAGACAGCTAGCTGATTCAACTTCAGTCCATTTCCAAACAGAGGACCAACCTTATATGTAAACAATTTAACAGAAGGTTTCTAGGACATTTGATATGCCAATATTTCCTAGACTGTGACAAATTACTAGATCAGTGTGCAGTCCCATCACTCGTGTATCATTTAGCAATTTAGTAATTATCGCGTTTAGTGTATATCGGAGGAGACATTACCGTAACTTAATTCTCAGACTAAACCAAACAACAAGGAAATACTAATGTAGTATTCGACTGCCATTTATCATAATTATTATAAGAAGCAAACACCATGATGCCATTAAAAGAGTTACATAAATTGTCAGATCTAAAACAGGGTAGGAAAATTGTAACACGTAACAGGACAGCTGTCATAGCTCTCGGTGTGCGGTGGGTGGAATTTTCGTAGCATTTTCCGCCGAAAATGGGAATTGTAATTTGATCAAATGTCAAAGACATAAAACCTCTTGAATAATGCAATCATATCCAATAAATGTGTAGCTGTAACGCTGAGATAAAACAAAAGCCGATAATAATAAAAGATGATAAATATTTTATCAAATTTGTTTTTGACTATCAAATATTGCGTTTTTGTGAGTTACAAAATAGTTTTTAAAGTTTAATAAGTGGTTCTTGGGGCAATTTGTCAAAAATGGAAAAATATATACACTAGAGTTGCGCCCGGTGTCGACCCTAACATTTTAATGATGGCCATGAAAACGTCAATGTAATTGATGAGGAAGATCATGTGTTTAAACATCATACAATGTTTTATTCTATAATTATTTGTACCAAATTTAAGGTAGTTCTGCATGTTTGATAAACCGGAAGTCACGGCGTAATGTCATTTATCCGGAAAACATAGAATAATGCCTGGATTCGGTGTACGGAAACGAAAATCAGTTTATTAGTTAATGGCAACCAGTGAGTAAATTTGTTAAAATGGCACTGTTACTATCTTTCTAAAGTTAAAATATGTTATCAAAACATCTGGCACTTTAAATAATTCAAAATAATGTCTTAAAATTAGCTTGAAATAGGCGCTTCACTTTAATCATAGCCGAATATCTCAAAAATAAGCACACAGACCTATACATTTTATTTTAACATATTACAGGCCATATATTTATTTACGATTATGAGAAGTTTCATTACAATCTACATTGTAGGAAAATTTCTATTCGCGAAAATGTTATGAAAGTTGCGATTTTCCCATAGACTCCCATTATAAAAACTTGCATGAGGTCGAAATTTTTCAAATCAGTCTAGCAAAAAATCAAGCACACGATCCTGTCTTTTTTATTTACTGAATTTTCTTAGTATATTCCAAAGTTTCGAAAAATCAGAGTTTTATCAAATTCTACATTGTAGAAAAAATTTCGATCCTAACGTGCAGAACTACCTTATAATACCAACGACTACGTTTAAGTGTTATCAGCATTTAGGACAGCATTGCATAACAGTGTTGAAATGAACAGAAATCGGAAAACCATGTCAAAAAGGGAAAATTCCCTTTATTATATACCTGACACTGACTTTAAAGATGCCGATAGTGCAATTCCCAGTGTGTGTTTCAATGGATATTGTTGCCACGTTAAAACTTAAACAAGGAAGGCCAATTCTTTACTTGCCGCTAAATGATATCGTGGGCAGCAGAGAGTCAATGTGTTAATTTAGCAGGGCTAACCTACGGGTAAGGTTTATAAAAAAATGACATCGAAAGATAAAATTTAATAAAAATGTTGAGACATGAAATATTTTTGAACAAGGTTTTAAAATAGCTTGAAATTTTCTGTTGCATTTCATTATGATCAAATATCTTAAAAATAATACAAGAAACTCCACATTGTATCTGATCAAATAATAGGCAATATGATTTTTTTCAGCTGTGAAAAGTTTCCATCCAATCAACTTTTACTCGCGTGCTTAGCTCAATAGGGAGGCGTAGACCTACGGATCGCTGAGGCGTGGGTTCGATGTCCGAGCGAGACGTATGTTCTCCGTCACGATTTGATAAAAGACATTGTGCAAGGAGTTATTACGTCGTCCACCTCTGAATCATATGACAACAGGTAAATACTGATACAGTATCCAGGAGCACTGGTTAGGTTAACTGCCGTTACCTGACTGAAATACTGTTGAAAAACGGCGCTAAACAAACATTCAAGTAAATTTTGTATAAAACTTCCTTTCAAAATGTCATCCAAATTGTGAATGTTCCATAGAATCCTATTGTTAGATCTTTCTTTAGGTTCAAGTTTCCTAATCAGACCAGCAGCAGACCAAACATGTGGCCCTATCTTTTTTGTTTGCCATTTGTTCTTAGCTTGAAAAATCAAGGTTTAATCGAATTCTACATTGTAGAAATGATATAAATCTGAGCATGCAGAACTGCCTTAAAGCGTGTATTATGATGAATCACAAGTATCTTTAGGTCATTTCATCAAAACAATTAAAACCTCATTATTGACGGATTGCTATTTTTCCCTGTAACTTTAAACTAGAATGAGTTTAAGTGTATAAATTTTCCAGAACTGAAGATATGATATTCTGTGAATCTCAAGCGATTTTCTAGTCTCAGTACGAGATGATACATTTTGCATGCTAGTAGAAACCTTAGCAACAGATGTTTCGTTAATGCTGTCCATAGATAGCCTTTATATTTCTCCTGCCGTAATGCTTCGTATGTCGCGAAAATTGACTTAGAAAATGATTTTAAATGTGCTTCGAAGGTTTAAAAATTGGTAAAAGAGATACTAAAATGCTAGTTTCTAACTGCAAAACGTTATCAATCAATAGAAACTGCTGTGATGGGTTTTATCTAACGCGGTCCAAACCCCAACCTGAGATGGATGAACATATATACCTCCACAGCATTTAGTTTTGACCAGTATTATGAAAACACACAAAAAACAATGAATACAGATTATAAAATGCTACTATACGAGTTTTAAATTCTTTGTACAAGTAGTCAATATGCTATATACAGCATTGTTCGAGAAACAATTGATGGCGTTTTATCAATCTGAAATTGAAAAGAATAGAATCTACATTCTATCAACAAGAAAATCAAATGGTAAGTGAATTAAATCTGTAAAAAGATTCTTTGGAAGCAAAGAATGCAACCAATAAGAATAATAGCAGACTCGGTTTGACTGAGTCTGTTCATGAAAGATAATGAAATGTGCAACACCTCTCACGCCCCCTAGCACCGACTTAAGCGGAACTCTATTACACATAATTATGTTGAATGGACTCCATGATCCCAAAGGACCAGAAAAGTATAACAAGCCTTATTAAAAAACGTTTTTGTATCTGTCTTGTATTTTTAGAAGATGCATTATGCTAATCGTAGGCATAAAATACATTAAAACATTATATATATTATTATGTAGCAAACATGTTTATGGCCTCCCACGAGAGGTTTCCCTCGTTAAATTGCAGTAGCTTTAGGATTAGTTTGGAATCGAATACTTGTGTTTACATATTGTATGTACAAAACTCAATTATAGCCCGTTATTATTCAGAATGTTTTGCATTAGTGAATGCTCAAATGAAATTAAGGCCAAAAAGGGTGCGGTTGTTTTTTTAATTTGGTTCTCTTGGGGGAACACGGACGTTGTTCCTGTATCAGACAACAAAGGAAAGGAGAAACATTATTTTATGATAACTTGAAGTCTCTATATTTAAAAATTACAGACCTTACTTCCACATTCTCCTATATTTTCCTCTGAATGTATTTCAAACTTCGTAAACACTTCGTAAAATTTAAGATATTAACTATCTTCAATTGTTTGGTTTAGAACTCTTAAACTTTAAACCACATATTCACCTGGAACTTTGACAATGATATTGTATTACAAACTCTGACAGGAATGTTAAATTTCCTGATTTACAAACTATGCATGTACGTGTACAAGTTCAAATAATACTCATCCAGATAATTTTGTGGATTTGAAAACATATCTGTCCACAAATGTCAGACAAAGCTTTTTGGCTTTTCATCAAATATCTCACTTTACTGTTTATCATCAATGAAATGTCCCTAATAAGGATCTTTATCGACGTATAATACAATCATCGGATTGGTCACGTATTACGATTGAAATTATCGGAAAGAATAGTTATTTAGAACGAAAAAGTCTGATGACAAAATTTTCAGTGAAGATCATTTTCTCCAAAATTAGTTTGAAAAATCATGACACTTACATGTATTTAAAACTTATATAACTTCTTTCTCCATTAGTTGACCATACCAAGTGTTATAAATCATGTTTGATTAGTGACCAGCTGTCACTGCAGCGTTAGACGTACAAATATGTAATATACTATATAATATTACTCAAAAATAAAACCTACGAAGTATAAACACATTGCAAGAAAACCTTCATGGTGAGACTTCATAGTGATTTCGTCGCAAAGAAGCATCATACCCTCCTTACAATAAAAACTACCAGGGTCGATTTGAACAGATTTTGATGAACAGTATCCCACTAGTGCAGTATCAGTTTAAGCATCACATGATGTTTCTGAACTTCTCCTGGCTTTTTGTAAGTTTATAAAAATGATATCGATGTTGACAAGTGAATTATTTCTAAACAAGGTCTAAAATAAACTCAAAATGTGCGGATACCTTTCATCATGAATGAATATCACATAAATAAGCACATGGAACATTTGATCAAACAGAAGGCAGTCTGATATTTTACAACCGTGAAAAGGTTCATTCAAATCTAAATAGTTAAGCATTTCATTTTCGTGAAAATATCATCCAAATTGTGATTTTTCCATAGAGTCCAATTCCAAATCAGACTAGCAGAAAATTATTCTGTTTTGTTTGTCAGTTTTAGTAGATTTTGAAATATTGAAAAATCATGGTTTATTCAAATTCTAAGCAGACATTTTGATAATGTCAGCCAATACTCAAATACAGCAGCCTGCAGAAGTCAAATCTTCAAGACGGAATCGCTTTTGTCATACTTTTCCGCCTACACAGAAAGGCTTTGCTTATCATTTATGCTATAAAGTTAACTGCTTTAATTGAATGTTTGATCAATAGATGAGACAGGTTTAGTACTTCACTAACTACCTTTAACAGGTCTCAAATAAAGGACATAGTAGTGGCCCTTAATCAAAATTGAAAAGAAAATTTGTAAATTCAATACATTATACTCCTTTAAATAGACGTAAATTAGTTTTGTACTAAAAGATAAGATTATTATTATATCTTTCAAATTACTCTTTAAAATGCACTTTAAAATGAAACGGTACCACTACCAGAATGTTTTACAACGGTATAAAAATTATCGCTGAAGATTTCCCTTTTACATACTATACAATAGCAATAGATTTTAAAAGACTAGAACTAAACATGTTGTGTCGTTCAGATATTTCAAATAGAAACATTAAATTTCCCATGGGTATGACTCCAATAAATGCTTAGCGTATGTGCATTCGCTAACAATAGGGGACGTCATTTTTTCCTCCTACATTGGAACTTTATCAGACGCAAAAAAGAATAAACCTAACACTCTTTTTTTCTTTACTTGTTTCAAATCTTTTTGCACACAAAAAAAATGTGTTATTTAAACTGGATTCACATTGAAATTAAGGTATGTAATTTCCGCGATAACTTACTTATTTAAAACCTTCTGCAAGTGGACATTAAGTATATATTACATTTTAGTTTGCATAACTCGATACATTTTAAGAGACAGTTCGTATAAAACATCACTTTTAAACTGTGAGATGGGGTTAGACTTTGTCGATAAAAATGTAATTCTTAAATCATTCTCTAGTAACTGCAGAGGGAAGAGTAGCTATGAAACGCAATCTGTACGAATATTGCCTAAGACAAAAAGAATAAATGCATCACGTTTTCATTATTTTAGCTATAACAAAAACTGCATTTAATGAACATACACAGTGCAGAACTAAATCAGAGGTATCTTATTTCGTAAAAATCGGCCCAATTCCTCTAAAACTTCATTAATGACGGATTATTATTTTCTCCCTTGAACATCAAACTAGAATGATTTGAAGTGATTTCAATTTTCCGGAATTGAAAATAATTATGTTAATCTCAAGTAATATTCCACTTTCAGTACAAGGTTATACATTAATCCATTCTAACAGAAAACGTAGTAACAGATACTCTTTGTTAATGCAGACTTAAAACAGCGCTAAATATTTCTCCTGTCGTTATCCCTTGTATATATCAATAATAACCTTTGAAAAGGCTTTTTGAATGCGTTCCAGAGGTTTAGAAATGGGTAAAAGAGATACTTCAGAAAATTCTAAACATTTTATCAGATTAATATAGTACCATTTTTGATGATAAAAAAGACGCTTTACATACAAAGGCAGCCACACAAGGCGCCATTCAACCTCTACTAGTACAGACACAGTGCGATCCTACCAGAGAGAGAGAGCGAGAGAAAGAGAGAGAGAGAGAGAGAGAGAGAGTCTATTAGATACAGGCCTGTCCGGCTAACTTGGCATAGCTCTTCGCAAACAGGCAGTCTTGTTCTTTAACGTGCCCTGTAACACCGATAAACAAGCAATCTTTCCTAAGAAGGACCAGTAATGGCCTCTTAGTTAGGTCGGAGGCGCTCAGAAGAGCATCTCAGAAATGTCCAGTGCCTGGTCCGGTATTCGAACCCCGGACCTCTGGATTGACAGTCAAGCGTTTTACCACTTGAGTGTTACAACTAGATCTGTGTCACTAGTCACCTGTGTAAACATTTTAACTATTAGTAAAATGATCAGCTTCAACGAACGTCGTTTGCATGTGTTCCATGACAAGTCTTGTTATGATTGTTGTATTTGTTACTAAGCGTCTTTAAACGTACTGCCACTGACAACAGTCCGTAGTTATTGAGAATGAAACGGAACTACACAATATGAACATATACAACAGGAAAACTGGATTTAAAACAAGAGTTGTCTAAGATCACCAACAACCTTGTCGGTTGAAATAATATAAGCTGGAAAAGGGCACAGTTTTGTAAAAAAAATGCAAAACAGAGTTATGGAACCTGTACAGTGGATGTCAGTTCGTCACAGTGGACAAGTATGTGAAGTTTCAATTCATTCCCATTAGTGGGTACTGAGCTACGAGCTTACATACAAAACTAAACCAAATATTGTTCAGTCGAAAAAGTGGAATAATTTTGAAAAAGTACAAAGTAGAGTTATGGAACCTGTGCACTGCATGTCAGATCATGACAGTGAACAAGCGTGTGAAATTTCAATCCATTCCCATTAGTAGGTACTGAGCTACGAGCTTACATACAAAACTTAACCAAAATTGCTCAGTCGAAAAGGGGGCACAATTTTGAAAATGTGCGGAGTAAAGTTATGGAACCTGTGCACTGCATGTCAGATCATGACAATGAACAAGTGTGTGAAATTTCAATCCAATTTCAACAGTCCGTAGTTATTGAGAATGAAACGGAACTACTCAATATGAACATATACAACAGGAAAACTGAATTTAAAACAAGAGTTGTCTGAGATCACCAACAGCCTTGTCGGTTGAAATAATATAAGCTGGAAAAGGGCACAATTTTGTAAAAACAAACATGCAAAACAGAATTATGGAACCTGTACAGTGGATGTCAGTTCGTCACAGTGGACAAGTATGTGAAGTTTCAATTCATTCCCATTAGTGAGTACTGAGCTACGAGCTTACATAAAAAACTTAACCAAAAATTGCTCAGTCGAAAAAGGAGCATAATTTTGAAAAACTGCAAAGTAAAGTTATGGAACCTGAGCAACAGCATGTCAGATCATGACAGTGAACAAGTGTGTGAAATTTCAAATCATTTTCCACTGGTACTGAGCTATGAGCTTACATACAAAACTTAATCAAAAATTGCTCAGTCGAAAAAGGGGCATACTTTTGAAAAACTGCAAAGTAAAGTTATGGAACCTGTGCACTGCATGTCAAATCATGACAGTGAAAAAGTGTGTAAAATAAATGGGTAATGAGGTACCAGCTTACATACACAAACTTAACCAAAAATCGCTAAGTCGAAAAAGTGGCATTGTTAAAAAGCAAAACAGAGTTGTGGAACCTGTGCCATGTAAGTCAGTTTATCACAATGAATTAAGTGTGTGAAGTTTCAATCCATTCCCACAAGTGATTACTGAGATTCCAACTTACATACAACTTAACCAAACCTGGACGCCGACGCACGAGAACATTTCTTAGTGCTTTATAAATCTGAAAATAAAAAAAAGAAGACAGTATATTCAACAGAAAAATCAAACGGAAAGTAGACCCTCATTCATGAAAGCATTTTTGTATATGTAAGATGCAGTATATGCTAGAAGACGACTCTGAAATTCGTCGTGTGACTCGACAAAAAGACCGAATGCAACGAAAAGCTCTAACTACAAAATATAATATATCTGATTGGAAACAGTAAACTAAATTACGCAATAAAGCGAGTAACTTAATTAAGCACGCGAAAGAACAATTTTTCAATAACTTAGAATTTACTCTTAATGAAACTAGTTCAAGCAACCCAAGGTTTTATTGGAAAATGGTGAAAATGCTAGTTAAACGAAACAAAGGTAGTGAAGTTATTCCTCCTCTTGAATTTTACGTAAACAACAACACTTTATATCTTACTTCTGATCAAGAAAAAAGCAAATTGTTTAAATGATTATTTTGTTTCAGTCTCTACAGTCGACTCTTCTAAATTTAAACTACCTCAATTTACATTGAAAACTAGGAATATACTAGAAGAACTCGTGATAACTGAAGAAGAAGTTACTGGTGTTATATCAGTTCTGTTAGTTAATAAAGCGTCCAGGCCCGGATGAAGTTAGCCATAGGATGTTAAAAGAATGTACGAATACTATTAATAAGCCATTAAGTATGTTGTATAACAGGTCACTGCGCGATTGCGAATACCCGAACATATGGAAGTCGGTTACAGTTATGCCGCTTTTTAAAAAAGGTAACAAAAATACACCCTCCAACTACAAGCCAATTTCGCTTATCAGTTGCATTGGGAAAATTATGGAAAGAATCATGTTTAAACATTTTTATAACCATTTACATTTAAATAATTTATTATACTCAAAGCAGTCAGGTTTCATACCAGGTCATCGACAGTGTATCAGTTAATAGATATTTACAATCAAATTTGTCAGTCATTCGTTTCTAAAATACCGACATGTATGGTGTTCTGTAACATATCAAAGGCGTTTGATCGAGTATGGCACGAGGGTCTGATTTTCAAACTTAAACAAACTTAACCAAAATGGTATTAATGATAATCTATTGCTATGGGTTAAAAACTATCTTAAAGAACGTAATCAAAAAGTGTCTGTTGGATCATCTTTTTCTGATACGAAATATGTTACAGCTGGTGTTCCCCAGGGCTCAGTGCTTGGACCTCTCTTCTTTTTAATCTATGTTAACGACATTACTGAAAATTTATTGAGCGTTACACGTTTATTTGCTGATGATAGCTCGTTAAATGTTTCATCATCAGACATAAACTTTATGCAAAATACTTTAAATTCTGATCTTCAGAAAATTAGTGACTGGTCCCAGCAATGGCTCGTTGAATTCAATCCAGACAAAACTGAAGTAGAATTTTTTACCTTAGGGTCAGAACGTAAACCTTCGTTGATATTTAAGAATGTTCAACTCGATTTTGTCGAAAGTCATAAACATTTAGGACTGACATTTATGGCGTGATCATATTAATAACATCATCTCATCAGCATCGAAAGTTCTTGGATCTATGCGAGCTTTAAAGTTTAAAATAAATCGTAATTCACTAAACCAGATATATATTTCGTACTTGAGACCCATATTAGAGTATGCTTCTGTTGTATGGGATGGGTGTACTGAATATAAGAAGCAGTCTCTAGAAAAACTGCAGGTTGAGGCTGTGAGAGTTGTCACGGGACTAACCTGATCTGTCTCCATTGAAAATTTAATAACAGAAATAGGCTGGGTTTCATTAAAAGACAGACCTATTATTCAAAAACTAACTACTGTATACAAAGCAAGACAAGGAAGCTTCCAGATTATCTTGCTGATTTATTTCCTGGAACTGTATCCAATCAAACTCATACCGACTTCGTAATAGTAATGACTACGTGACATTAGCCCGTCGCACCCAGATATATAATTCATCTTTTATTCCATCTGCTACTTCTCTATGGAATAATCTTGAAATAGATGTTAAAAACTCAGATTCAATGAATATTTTCAAAACCAGATTGAAAGCGAAATACAAAGCAGATATAGTTCCTAAATATTTTTGTATTGGTGACCGAAAATTTTCTGTATATCACGCACGCATACGCAACGGTTGAAGTAACCTGGATGCTGATCTTTTTAATAATCATTTACGCAACAATTCTTCATGTGAATGTGGTCATCAAAACGAAGACGCCAATCATTTTTTCTTTAACTGTAGAAATTATCATACTCAGAGAATCGTTTTGTTTCACGAGACACGTAAATTTCATACGCTAAACCTACAAACAATTCTGTTTGGGAATGATTGATATACGGAAGATGAAAACACGTTCATCTTTCTACAAGTTCAAAAATATATAAAACAGACAGGCAGATTCTAATGACACTTTCTTAAATATGAAAATACCTTAACTAATAGACGACACTTTAAAATGCTGGACAAGCCCCAACTCTCTCTCTCTCTCTCTCTCTCTCTCTCTCTCTCTCCCCCCTCTCTCTCCATCAATTAATTACAAATTATTTCAATATTAATAACACAACTTCGCATATTTATTTTGTTTTCTCCGCCTAGTTACATTATGTTATTTCTATTGGGAAGAGCTGTTTACTGATATTGTGAGAACTTGTGGCCCGACCCAAAATGTTGCTTATTTTCTTGGCTGTACATGTACATTTTTGATGTTTGTTATTATAAATGTAAATATTAATAAGCAATAAAATATTATTAAACTAAGAGGACCTGTCTACACTTTTAAAATGTTAAAACAAAACATACAATACGTAATTGCGAAGCAGGTTCCGCGAGGGGCTGTAGTATTTTTAGAGGATCGGTTTTGAACTGAATACTTTTGTTTACGTACTCAATTATAGGAATGCTGAAATGGATGAAAATAAGCGAAACTAAGGGTTTATTTTTATTTTTTCGTTCTCTGGAGGGAATACTGACGTTGTTCTTGTATCAGACACATCCATTTCTTAATTGCTCGAAGTCTACTCGTAGATTTACAAAGTCGTACATGTTCCTATATTTTCCTCTAAATGCACTTAAAACTTCCGTAAAATCTAAGGTCATTAACTAATCTTCATTACTTGGAATTTTGATAAAAAATACTATCGTGTTTTAGATACCGGTTGTTAATTAAACTAAAAGTACATTAAAGAAATAAATCGCGTGCTCATCTTTGTAAATTGACACATTCCACGAAAACAGTGTTGGAAGCAACTCTGTTTCAAATACATCTCATTAATGACAAACTTTTAGACGTTTTGCAGGCTTCTCACAAATGGTAAGTCCAGTTTTTACTGTTCATCAACAGTGAAGTGTTCTTTTATACACAGTCTTTAGGTAAGGATCAATAATCAGACTGGTCACATATCATGATCGAATTTATTGGAAATAACATATAGTTTTCCACACAAAAAAAAAAATAATTTTTGATGAAGACTGATTTTATTTCATGATAAGAATTATTTTTATGAATATATAACTCATTTGTTATTTGCATTTCGTCGCTTGCATGGTTGTGATAGTGTTTTGACCATTTTTCCGTTCATTGTCGGAAAGGAGAGTTTCAAATTTGTATACAGAGTGTTGTATGATTACTGAAAAAACACTTTGTGAAGTATAATCACATTGCTTGTAGATTCATGGTGAGACCTCATAACGCTTTTGTCATATTGTCTTTAAAATATTGCATTTTTCCTCCACACAACAAATATTTTTCCAAGCCGCCAACGTGGTGCGGAAATTTATCCTGCCACCAATACAACGTCAGTGTAAAACGCGGATTCCTAGAATCGCATGACGTGTCTGAACTTATCTGGAACACTTAGAGTTGTGGTTTTCAAGTAAACCCTTTTATTGTAAGTAGAATTTTACTGTTTTGGCAGTTCATCCGCCACTCCAAAGTGTTTTATTTCAAAACCCTCTATAAAAAAAGCTTTATTTTTTCTGATAGGTTTGTGTTGGAAAGCTATAAATAGCAGAAATTAATAAAATATTGCTTTTTATTATATACCTATATAAATTCTGCTGAAATTACTGCTTGTATTTCCAAGTTTATATCAACTGGCAAAAAATCCGTATTGTACCTTTTCATATATAGTATTGTATGTTGCCAGACTATCTTCTTTTAATATGCATGGCCTGAAACAGTCCTATATACAGCTCACACAAAAATTCACTCATTTCTAATTTAACAAAATTTTGCCCGATAAAAAAAATATCAAACAAAAAGATGTAGGTATATAATAAATGGGTCATTACAACAGTATCTAGATCTGGGATTTTGTATTCGGCTCTGGTGGATTTTGCAAGGACGGATCACACTCGGCGCTTGCGCCTCTCGTGAGATCCAATCTGGCAAAATCCACTCGAGCCGAATACAGCATCCCAGATAGAACTGTTATTGTGATAACCCTATTATATCAGCAGAATCTGGTGCAAAAATGAACTTGGTGTGTATTATTGGCGATTTTGAACAATAAATATGACTTTACACTGACCTTTCTAAGAAGACCTCTTGTATTTAAATATTTCATGGTTGCCATTTTAATATTGCTATATATAGACCTTGTAGTTTTACATACTTTCTGTGTCCCTTTTAAAGGCTTTTAAGTAATGTTTTTTTTTTTTTCGAAAACATCTTACCATGTACACTTGCTTATTTGTGATCACGGTGTGGATTTTTCGGCGAACGCCGTCTAAAAACGAATTTGTGACCTGCACTAACCCATGCCACGTGACTTAGGTTTGCAAATCAGGTAACTTGACAACGCATTATAGATAATTTATCAAAATGAAAGATTTATGCAACACTCTGCCTGATTGGACGAGAGTGTCTATTTTTTCCACTCTGTTAATTGTGCAACGCAGAGAGAAATGTCAGACAAAGCGTTTATCCTTAATGACGCAGTTGCTACGTTTCGCTCAGAATATTGATATATCTAAATATAATAAGTAAATTTAATAAATATAATAAAAACCTGCTTAAATACCGACAGATAATCAATTTACGGAAAATGCTAAATACGGTCTGCGTTTCACATGAATTAGGGTGATTAGCCGATCGAATAAAGTCTTCTAGGTAGAGAAGTGTCTACCAAACCACTGCTGTAATTATTCGTCGTAGGAAAAAAACAAAATTGCACCCCTGCGAAACCTTTGTGAAAAAATAAAAAAAGAGCCATTTAAATTGTTAAAGTGTCGTGTTTAGTTTTTGTTATTTGCAAAATGTTAGATAGATGATAGAATAACACAAATGATATGAAAATCTCATAAACTTCTTGTCTTATTACAATTCGCAGACCATCTTTTTTAAAGATACTTCTTGTTTAAGTCCTGACGCTCAGTCTCAGCGCCTAGTTGTCATCTACCTATGCTTTCAGATACTATCTATCAAAGTGACGTAATTATTTTATATGAAAAATTTCATATAAAAGGGGCGTATTCGTTTTTTAAATGTACTTCTGTTATATGGATCTAAATCTATGGAATAGAAAGATTAAAGCATGAAAATGTCAAAATGCTTTAAATGTAATTGTTCACCTTTAAAACTGAACTAAACAGCATAAACTTTAAGGTATAATAGTGAAAAGCTTTATGGTGTTTTTTTTTTCTGAAATATAAAATCCAGATTTTTTTCCGCTAGCTATGAAACGATACTTGCATAAAAATCTTGTTAAAATGTTGTCACATCTGCTTTCGAATTATATATCTGGTACAGTCAATGCAGTTGCAAAGTGGAATAGTCTCTTGTTAAATAAATCTTTTGCACTTTACTGCGTAGAAAGCTGGCATAACTATCCTGAAAATTGGAGGTTCATGTAATCAAATTCGCAACCGAAGGAATGGGAATCTATGGCTCTCAATGCAAAACAGTGTTTATATTTGCGGAAAGATGTTGCACATATTTGATAAAATCTGTTTGATCATTGTAGCTGCAGCAGATCTGACGAAGAGCTCAAACCCGTGCAGCACGTTCGGTATGACCTATATATGGATTACATCGCTGTTGGATTTAACGAATGCCGTACTAAGAACGAATTCGTGACCTGGACCAACCCATGCCACGTGACATAAGTTTACAAATCAGACTACTTGATAACGTATTATAGATAATATATCAAAATGACACACTGCGTGTCTATTTCTGATTTTGCAACGCTGAGTGAAATGTCAGACGAAGCCTGTATCCATAATGGCGCTGTTTACAGTTTTAAAGCTACGTTTCGCTCAGTATATTTAGCAAGAATATTGATATATCTGACTACGATAAGTAAGTTTAATAAATATCATAAAAGCCTGTTCAAATACTAACATATATCAATTTACAGAAAGAGCATATCACATGAATAAGGGTGTGATTAACCGACCGATGAAAGTCTTCTAGGTAGAGAAGGGCCTTCCAGACTACTGCTCGTCATAGAATAAACGAAAGAAAATTGCACACCTACAAAACCTTTGTGAAAAAATAAAAAGAGAACCATTTAAATTGTTAAAGTATGGTGTTTAGTTTTGTTGGATTTAACGTCGCACCGACGCATGATAGGTCATATGGCGACTTTCCAGCTTTAATGGAGGAGGAAGACCCCAGGTGCCCCTCCGTGCATTATTTCATTACGAGCGGGCACCTGGGTAGAACCACCGACCTTCCATAAGCCAGTTAGATGGCTTCCTCACGTTAAGTTTTGCTTTCTGCAAAATGTTAGATAAATGATAGAATAACACAAATGATATGAAACCCTCATAAACTTCTAGTCTTACAACAATTCGCCGACCATCTTTTTTAAAGATACATGTATTTCTTATTACAAGTGTTTTCGTTAAAGACAATTATGCCACATTCATTTGGTTTATACTCGTATCAAGACTCGCGAAACATACACCAAGGTTTGCGTTCCGCTCGCTTTCTCATTTGTCAAGTGCGACGCAGTTCGCCAACATAACCATTGGCTTGAAATATCGAAGTTATTATACGTTCCCGAACGCGACACTTGCAGTCTGAGTACATATCATCTCCAGCACACACCATATTCAGCAACATAGTCCTCACATTGGTTTATCACCTTGTCGGCTTAAAATGGTGCAATGCACCAGAAACTTTTCAAAGAGAACAATGATTTCCTGTAGTATCGTCTGGGCTAAGACCTCCGAATACTGCAACTGCTTTAATACCAAACGGGTAATTTTCAGTGTGTTAACGTTCCTGCGTTAACTTTTTGTGCCCGGTAGAGAAGTTATCAGTTAGAACTTTGCGAAGAACAAGCTAATGTTGGTAGGAAATATAGGAACGCTGCTTGCTCAACTGCTATGATGAGCCATTAAACCCAACATCATAAACAATGGAAATTCAGACATCATCTCGGCGAGTGTCATTGCAGTATATTTGTTCCTTTGGTTTTGTTGCCTAGTGTCATGGTGACATGTGTGCTTTAATAATACACTTAGATTTATCTTTATTAAATTCAGGTTGTAACTTCCTTTGGAATGAATATATATCTACACTGCTAATTTTGCAGTGTCTCTTGTTGAAGTATATTTATGACAAGTTTCATTAAAGTCCGAACATATTTACATTTATAGGACATAAGTAGCTAACCGCCTCGGTAGCTTAATGGTAGAAAGTCCACTTCGAGTGTGGGAGGTCGTAGGCTCGCTGCATGACCGCTCATACCAAAGACGTGAAAAATGGTACAAGCAGCTTCCTCGGTAAGCGCCCGGTCATCCCAGTGTCAGTATAATGCGACTATGTGGGTTGGGTGCGCACCATAAACCGGTTTAAGCTCCCCAGTGGTGTTTTTGCCATTGACCGTTCCAAGGCGGTGCCCCACTGTGTTCCTTTGTTTGTTCGTTTTGTCCTGACGTGTTGGCTTTGTGTGTGTGTGTGTGTGTGTGTGTTCCTTTGTTTGTTCGTTTTGTCCTAATGTGTTGGCTGTGTGTGTGTGTGGTGCACACGTCTGCGTGCTGTGGGTTTCGTTTTGAGGAGGCTGCGTTTTTGGTGCGTGGCATTCCCTGTTTGATATTTGTCTTTGTTTTCTATCATGTTACGTGTCTACGGCGTGAAATTTCAGTGCGGTAACACTATAATGTTGGGCATGGCTTGAGTTGTGGGCACAGTTGTATTTTTGTTTCCTTTAAAGAACAGAAATAATAGGAATCTAGTATTAGCTACTGAAAATAAAATTAGAACGCATTCTATTCTTTTCTGCTTTTATTTTGTCAATTTGTACAGGATCTTAAATTAAAATATTTTTTGTATTTTAACAGTTTCCATGAACACATGATTGATTGTGAATGAACAACAGATGTATCATAAAACATGTCTGATCTTCATGTATATGCCAGTAACTGTGTCACTTTACACATTGTCTAAATAACATAGCTATTGAATAGTTTCATTGCTTTATGTTTTTCAATATCCAAAAACATTTCAATCATTTCTAAGTGGATTTTTATTAACAAGTATTAACAAAATTCTGACAGAGCACTCATCATTTCATCATATTTGTAACTGAAATATTAACAACAATTCAATGTAGCACTTAATATAATTAACAAATGTTCCGACAGTCTGTCGATGTGTCTCCAATTCACAAATGCAACATATTTCTTAAAGTGATAGAAATTTATAAAGGATCACTAAACATTGCCTATCAAAGACTGAAAATCTGACTTTGTACAAAAATAACTGAGATCGTATTTACATAAAAAAAATAGGAGACAAGACAGTGGTCAATGTACAAAATTACAGAGGACAATACTGATATATTCATTCTGTATTGGACAATTAAACAAGTGGAACTTTTCCATTCATCATGAAAATTGTACACTAACGTAGCAAAAATTATGGAAGCTTTAGCTGGGAAGTATTTATGTCTCATTTATTCGCACACATTAATATTAATATCAATTCACTTTTTAATTCATTAAGTTACTTTCATTCATTCATCCATTCAATCATTCATTCATTCACTCATTTTCAATCAGTCATAAGTTCATTCATTCATTCATTCACTCATTTTCAATCAGTCAAAAGTTCATTCATTCATTCTTTCATTCATTCATTTTCAATCAGTCATCAATTCCTTAGTATCCATTTATTGATATTAGCTTGCACACTTTCTTTCATACATTCATTCACTCCTATTCATTCATTCCTTCACATTTATTCAATAATTCAAGTGCAATTTATTATTTCTATCCATTTCTGAGTTTTCTTATATTATAATTTTCATATATTCACCTTTTCTCGATTTCTTTTACTCACTCAAATTCATTAAAGAACATTTTATATCTATTTAAGCTTATTTCATCCATGCAATTTTAAGACCTCGCATATATACAGATGAAATGGTTCATAAATGCAAGATATACAAGACATTTCAGCTAATTCATGTATTCACAAACAATAAGTTGAAGATATTTACAATATAATAATATTCAACAGCCTAACAATATTCCAAAATTCAAGGACCTGCTGGAATTATGAAATTCAAGGACCTGTGGGTATTATGAAATTCATGGACCTGTGGGAATTATGAAATTCAATGACCTATCAGTATTATGACATTCAAGGACCTGGCAGTATTTCGAAATTTAAAGACTTGTCAGTATTTTGAAATTCAAGGACCTGGCAGTATTATGAAATTCAAGAAACTGTAAGTATCATAAAATTCAAGGGCTTTAAAGTAATGCCATATTCAAGAAACTAACAGAAATAAGTTTTTCAAAAAAATTCTATATATATTAAGGAAATCAACAAAAGTATATCATAGTAAAAACATGATGCATCTTCTGCTGCACTAACAAATAATTTCTCTCCTATTTAATACCTAAGTTTTTCTTTTTACTCATGAAATGCTACAAATGTGCAAACTAGGCAAACATATGTTAGTAAATAATTAAAATATGCAACATCTAAAGCAGTCACTTTTCATGTATTTCTGTATCTTTCAGTCCTTAAATACCTGAAACAAATGGATACAAGAAAGCCAGCCATGGAAGAATTGGGAGTTGTTTTCTTTTCTCAGATCACTTTGTTGAACATTAAAATGATAAATGTGTTTACATTTACATGAGAAACAAATATTACCTGGATCATACTGATCACTAAATTGAGATCAAGCTGTGACTGTCATATAAGCTAACTATTTAATGACACTCAGTAATATTTCATGAACTTCTGTCTTTCTATTTTTACTAACAATACATTACAAAACCCACATTTACCCAATATGAACACATTAAAACAATTTCACAAACTTGCTGAGCAAATCAGGAAGTTCCATCAATTTCTCTCATAATTTCTTTTCTGAGATTAGTTCATCAATTTCTTTCATGAAACTGTGCTCTTTAATAGTTGTTTACCAACTTCTCTTAGAAGTTTTCTGCTATGAATTCCCTCAATCTAATCTATAGATGTAAACAGTTCATCAACTTCTCTTCTAAGAAAGTAGTTCATCAATTTCTCTTCTAAGAAAGTAGTTCATCAATTTCTCTTCTATGAAAGAGTTTATCAATTTCTCTTCTAAGAAAGTAGTTCATCAATTTCTCTTCAATGAAAGTAGTTAATCAATTTCTCAACTAAGAAAGTAGTTCATCAATTTCTCTTCAAAGAAAGTAGTTCATCAATTTCACTTCTAAAAATGTAGTTCATCAACTTCTCTTCTAAGAAAGTAATTCATCAATTTCTCTCATAAGTTCATCTGGATCTTGATTATCACCTATATCGAGATCTATGTCACCCACATCATCATCCAGTAAATCATCCTCAAAGTCCAAAAAGCTGTCGGACAATTTCTTTTTCTTCTCTGCAGATGGTTTACTGTATATGAAAAATACAAGTGTATTAGTATTCAAAAAGATACAATTCAATTTAAATATGTTTGTCAGTATCAAAGACCTATGAGTTTTCAGACAGTTCTGTCTCAAAGGTTATAAACTGTGTCTGAACACCACTCTCAGAGTGCGGCCTTGCTATTGGTCTATTTGAGAAGATCATGTACAGTATTAAGAATGCTGAAGCCTTTTTAATACTGACCCTTTTATTATGTACCTTCACCTTTTTGTTTGTTTTATTATGGAAGGAAATCTTCAATGTCTGTCAATGTTAAAACAGAACTGAGTGCAGTTTAATAAGTACTACAGTCGAAACTCGGTATCTCAAACTCGCTTACCTCGAAATTCTGCTTAAGTCGAAGAAATTTTCAAGTCCCATCAAATTTCCTTTTTTATATATGTAATTCAACTTCGGTTACGTCAAAATTTGACTTATTGAGACTCCGGATGTGTCGAAAGAGATTTTCAGACCCGTGAATAAAATTCAAGTGCATTGTGAACTTGGTAAGTCAAAGTGACAAAAAATATGCGATAGAATTTCACACATGCTATTGTGAATGTCAGTCAATTGTTTTTGAGACGTTATAAAAATTGCTTTTAATTTAACTAATGAATTAATTAATTTGAACAGTTGGGATCTTTAATAAGGATTAATTAGAGCTAAACGCGAAGAGACTGTATAAAAATTAACTTCTTGGGGGAAAGCATCATTCGTTCAAAATGTCATATCGAATGTCAGTATTGAGGGAGAGAAACGTGGTACATAAAGGAAGCTTGCCTCAAAAACATTGAGGTTAGTATCATTTTTATTCTTCGAAAAACTGAAAACTTTGATAAACACAAACTGTACAGAATCATGTATGCGTAAAGTGCCGACAGCGTATACACGGCATCAAGGAAACAGTTTTTTTTATGAAATCTTTTCGTAATGTGTACTTATTTCGTCCATATACGTCTCTCCTCATAACTCAAACTTCGGTTATCTCGAAATAAAAAGCACAGTCCCTTGAAATTCGAGATACCGAGTTTCGACTGTATTTACAGAACTGTGTCAGGTCAAAAATATTAAATGAAAGTAGTCTGGCAACATACAATACAAAAGTTACCATTTTTTTCTGCCAGTGAAAGAAAAACCCCATTTTAGACAGAATTTATACAGGTATATAATTAAAAAAGATATTTTCATGAGCAAATTTTCCTACAAATAACCTTTATTTTGAAACTTTCTTGCAAAACTTTGATTGGTTTTAACATAAAACATACAAAACATAAAACTGTCCTACCTTTCTTCAACTGAGACAGACAGCTCTCTTTTCACAGGTGATGGTGAAGACTTCTGAGAATTTAACTCCTCCTGGAAACCTGACTCATCAATTTTCTCCACCTTCTCTGACAATTTAGTATCTTTTAATGATTTACTGTCTTTAATGCTTTCAGAGCTAATTTCCTGAGATTTTGTAACTGTTTCTTTTGGCGAAAGCTCTTGTGGATTGTTAACTTTTCGCCTTTTCCAGCGATTTGGTTTATTTTCAGTTTGTTCTACATTTGAGGTACTGAGTGACTTAGTCAATGTTTGTGTTTTTACTGCACTAGATACATTTATGCTGCTGGATGGGAGGGTGACCTGAGGTTGTGTAGGCAAGGGAGACAACCTGTCCTCCCCAGACACTGATTTACTCTCTTGTGATGACTCTGAAACAGAAAAAAGATAGAATGACATCTCAATACATCTACAGATAAACTGAAATAATACCATCTAATCCTAAACACGTCTAGAGGCAAATTGTGAATTTCTCATATAAACAAATTGTAATATTTTTTATCACTGTAAATAAACAATTTAACAAAAGATGCTGGAAGTGCACTTGAACATTCGAAAATGTATGCCAGCAGAGCAGTGAAAATGACATACATTTGTCTATTTATGAGTGTGTAGGGAGAGTGGGAGTTGTAATATACAACTTTACCAAGAAACAATGAGAATTCAAAATTTTGCTGAGGTAGGGGCTGTAGAGATGTGGGGGATAGGCAATGGGTATATCACATAAGAGGTGTCAGAGTTAGCCCTCTAGACTATTGTGATGCCAAATAATCTGGACATCTGACCCAAGTGACCTTGACATTTGGTAAACCTGACCTTTAAACACAAGATCTCAGCTCTTTACTAAAAACAATCCTTCTATGAAATATAACAATAACAGGAGCAATGGTTACGACGGCAGAGTGAAATTGAAAAGCTTGCCATGAAACTTTAACCTGAATCCAATGCCAACAACACTGGGGCGAGTACAATAGCCCTCTTTATTCTTCAAATATTCAAGCTAAAAATGATTAAAAAATCTAAATATCTAAATCAGTGAAAGACATAGCAAGCAAGACAAGGCAAAACTAAACATGACCTATGATGATTGACAGGAAAAGTTTTCTCACTGACTGGGGAGATATTATCAACAATACTGATCTGCATTTGAAAGTTGCTTTATTAGGCTACCTGTTTCATCAAATGATATAGGTGTGTATGGCTTTCCCTGTTGTGCAAGAAGACGTTTTCTCTTCTTCTCCGCCATGATCTCTGCAAAGGTCTTTACTGTAGCATCTTTAACCTCAACCTATAGATAAACATTCAACAGGTAAGTGTTAATATCTAAGGATTAAACAAATACACAAATTTTACAGGCTTAACAGATGAAGTCTGAGTAAGAATGGTCATTTCAAAACATGGTGAAACCATTTGTTTTCACAAGTAAGAAACTCTGTGGATTTGTCCAAAAAGGCCATTTTGTAACGATATGAGTTCAAAGACTTCAATTTTTGAAAATCATTGAATCAAATTTTACATGTTTCCTTTGAATCAATTTCATGATTACTTATAAAATAAAATCCTGGAAAATTAATACCCAACAAATGTTCATGATTTTACAGCATTTTATCATTCAGGACAGTTTGTCAAATTTATAAAATTTTCAACCACTTCACTGTTATTGCTACTAGTATTCAAGCTATTCCTGCATTCAGAATTTCTTGCATTAAAAAAGTGGTCAAAAATGGCAAATAGTTTTTTTTAAAGGTTTTTTTTTTGCAGTATTTGAGGTAGCTACCTTAGGTGGTCCTTTCTGAAGCTTCAGTCGTGGTCGTACAGAGAGATCACTTTCAGATGCTGACGTGATCAATTTCACTGTACTCTTCTTCACTCCTATGTCTTCTTTTGAGGTAGATTTCTTAGGAAACATATCTCCATAGTCGACTATCTCTCTACCCTTTGGAGGTCCTGGGGCTTTTGTGACAACCACAGGTGCATCTGGTGTATGGAAAAAATTTAATCAGACACATATGAATCATTCTTAATGAAAAGTACTTTATTCACACAAACACACACCTTGGTAAACTAGTTAATCTCTAATGGCAGCAACAAGCTTATGGTCATAATAAAATAATAATCTTAAAAGAGGCGTGACTCTACATGTACACTGCAGCATAAAACTTTTCAAAAGAGATCACATTAATGAAATTAATATCAAGAAACATATATCAGTATTACTTATGCCAGCATTCTTGGAATAAGCAGTGGAGTACACTTAAATTTCTACTGCATGCGTTTCTATTGCATGATTTTTTTTTTTGTCAACATACTTTGTTTTTTTTGGTGTGTGCATGGAGGAGGGGCATCTGTCAAACCAACACAACTTATAGGATTGGAGTTATTCAGGCATGGCCAGCCACCTTGGTAGGATTCCAAGCCAACTGGTTAACTTATTTACCAGTACATAAAACAACTCTATTTCACCTTCACGTCTACTATTCAGCAGTAATCAAAATGTAAACATTTCACTGATTCAGATGCTTTTAAAAATGTTTTGAGAAATGCTATAAAAAATGTCAACCACAAAACAGCTAAATGAATTAAAACTGACCTGTTTTTTTGACAGTAGGTGGGACATATATCGGTCGTTCCAGCCTGATTCGCCTGGCAGTCTTAGACTCTGTTGGCTGATCATTTTCATTCTGCTCCCTTCCAAGACGTATCAGCTTAGGTTTTGGTGCAGAATCCATGCCAGTGAATGTTATACGAACAGGTGGCTCCACAGGCTTAGATGGCTGCTCTTCCTCTGGAAATAAACAAGTATAAATAAGAATAAAATTTGTGAAGCATTCTACTAAACTTTGATTCTGAAAACATCACTTGGGTGACACCACCAGGCTTTAACTTCAGTCTAGCAGATTCCTGTGTTTCTGAGTAACAGTATTAAAGTTACTCATGAATTTCTCAGGTGGTTAAAGTTCAATCATGAGGCACTGAGAATGAAGTTTCGTCTCAGACTGCAACTATGTCATTGGTCAATGTCAAAACCGTGCTTGGAAGAAACCAATCAGATTATTGAGTTTGGAGACTTGTCTTAAATTAACCTCACTTTTATAGGTGGTCAATCACACTGAAGCAAAATTTCAAGACTTAAAGATTTTTTCACTTTCTGGATGTCGTATTAAGAGATTTTTTTAAAGAATAACAAGACCCATTTAATAGAGCCATGTCCCTTTTAGAAATGAGTAAAATTTCATTGTCTTTATATATATATATTTTCATGTATACAATTTAGCTCTAACTGGTTGATTATTCAGGGGCTCTTACTCCCTAAAGAATATTCTCATTAAGTTTTGTTGTTACTTTACGATATATCTTTAAAGAAACATTCAGGGATAAAAAAAACAAGTGCACATCTTTTCTGAGGATTCAATCATATAACGGAAATAAAAAGTTTAATGAATTGAGAAGGAATTTTAATAACAAATCTTCTAGCTTACCCAAAATGATTTTTCTTTTGTTTTGTCCAGCAGCAATCTTTATTCTTGCATCAACTAGAATATAAAACAAGCAGTTTTAGATGCAATGGCTTAGTTAAAGTAAACAGATATACCTGCATTTCAAATTTCTAAGGACTATTCCATTTAATAGGACATCAAATTTTGTGCTTTTGGACAAAATAACTATTTCATGTGAATATGAATTTGCGGCTTTCAACCTCTGAAGACGAAAGTAAACCCTCACAGATGTGGGTTTGAGCCTCTTCATGTGAGGAAACCATTCACCGATTCAGCCAGCTTACAGAAGGTCGGTGGTTCTACCCAGATACCCGGCTGCCCCAAGGGGCATGGGCCACCTGAGGTTTTCCTTCACCATGAAAAGCTGGAAAGTGGCCATATCACATATAGTTGTGTCAGTGTGATGTTAACCATCCCCCCACCCACATAAAAAAAGTTTTGTTTGTTCACTGGGATTTAATTTCAAGGATTAGTCCTACATGAATATTTATGATTGCACAGTAAACCATGGGAGGATGAAAACAGTTTAAATTGCTTTTGTTGCTATCCTGTTTTATTATGATGGAAGGGGAAAAATCACTTCATATTCAGCACCAACATTAGTGTTTGTTATCTCCCTTTAACTGCGTGACAGTCATTTATTTATTTGTTGGATTTAACGTCGCACCGACACATGATAGGTCACATGGCAACTTTCCAGCTTTTTTGGTGGAGGAAGACCCCAGGTGCCCCTCCGTGCATTATTTCTCAACGAGCGGGCACCTGGGTAGAACCACCGACCTTCCGTAAGCCAGCTGGATGGCTTCCTCACTTGAAGAATTCAACGCCCCGAGTGAGGCTCGAACCCACATCGATGAGGGGCAAGTGATTTGAAGTCAGCGACCTTAACCACTCGGCCACGGAGGCCCCGCGTGACAGTCAAGTCTCACATTTTTTGTTTTGATTTAGTTGGGTTTAATGTCAAACCAACAAATATGTCGACTGCATGTGTCAACTTTTCAGCATTTGATGGTGAAGAAAGACTCCAGTTGCTTATCATGCTATAATATCAGGCACAGACAGGTACATAGGTAGAATCAACAACCTTCTCCAACTAGCCGTATAGCTTTCTCATCTGGAAGAATTCTACACCTAAAGCATGGTTTTGAACCCAAAGCTGTGAGGAGCAGCAAACTTTTCACAAATAGCAACCATATCCACTCGGGCACACAGACTCCGTAAAGTAATTTATGTTTAGTACTTGACTTGTAATATTTCTTCATAATCACATTCAATGGAATGTTAGGTACAAAACTGCTGTCTAACTAAGCCAACATTGTCCTAGATCACTATGACAGTCACTCTCATACTGTATGTAGCAGAGTATTCTCTGTGAAAACTGAACTGAAGACAACCACGGTTCATCCTTTCATAGTATAAAACATTATTTAAACTAAAGTTAAAAAAAAACACTTGTTTTAAAGACTTCTTTATCAATTAAAGCACATTAATGATTATGCAAGTCAGACCTTTCTTCCAATCCGAGACCTGTTTGAAAGACTCAACAAATTCTACCTTAACTAGTACACATTAATTTGTTTCTAAGGGAGGTTACTAACCTCCCTTAACCATCTCCCATAGTGTCATAAAAACAATCATGGCAGGACCCACTCTTAATAGCTTAATCACCTAGGTTTTTTTATTAGACCTTTTTAAAACTGGCAGATATAAGATATACACAAAAATCTTATGTAAAATAATTATAGCTGAAATACCTACCAGGTTGTGATTTTTTCAATGCCCTTTCTCTTCTTATATCATCCAATGACTTTGGTTCTAACGCCTCCCTCAGTTTGGCCTCTTTTTCTTCCTTCTCTCTCTGTATATCCTCCAGGCTCTTCACAAGTCTTGCCTCTTGAACATCTTCTATAATAATTACCACTATTGTATAAATTTCTATTTTAATTAATTCTTCATTAAATATGTTTTACAAACTACTTTAAATGTCTAATCCATTCCAATATTTTCAAAACAAGATTCATGCCTGGCTACATATTACTTTCATACTGAGCAGAACAAAATGTATGCTACTATCTTATGATACAAAGATAAAATCAAGTGCTATAGCTCAGTTAATATACTCAGCATGTATATTTCAACTGCCTGTCAACGTTTTAAAGCCGCAGGCTATATATAGCTGTCAAAAATTTACTTACCATTAATCAAACAATCATCTACCCTTATTTCATTAAACGTTGTTAAATTAGTATAACAAAACAAGAGGGCCATGATGGCCCTATATCGCTCACCTGTTATCATTGCACTTGAGGACAAGAAGGTCCTCAGAAAAAATATCTAAGTCCAAAGGACAGGAACAACAAAGGGAAGAAATTTAACCAAAAAGAAAAAAAAATTCTTACAAGGTACAGATATGTCAAAATACACCTAAAAATTAGAGGTACCATCCACGTCGTACCACAGAAAAGTGGTCTCGGTTTTTCCGTATGGCCAATAATAAAAAAGTTACTAAAAATAAGCTATTTATAGTAACATAAAAGGGAAGTAATTAAAACAAGAGGACCATGATGGTCCTGAATCGCTCACCTCTTCCCACATGATCCAGTTTTGAGTATGACGTCGTTTTTTTCTATTATTTGACACACTATGATAGTGACCTAGTTTTTGAGCTCATGTGACCCAGTTTTGAACTTGACCTAGATATTATCAAGATAAAAATTCTGACCAATTTTCATGAAGATCCATTGAAAAATATGGTCTCTAGAGAGGTCACAAGGTTTTTCTATTATTTGACCTATTGACCTAGTTTTTTAAGGCACGTGACCCAGTTTCAAACTTGACCTAGATATCATCAAGGTGAACATTCTGACCAATTTTCATGAAGATCCATTCAAGGGTATGGCCTCTAGAGAGGTCATAAGGTTTTTCTATTTCAAGACCTACTGACCTAGTTTTTGATCGCAGTTGACCCAGTTTCAAACTTGACCTAGATATCATCAAGATAAACATTCAGACCAACTTTCATACAGATCCCATGAAAAATATGGCCTCTAGAGAGGTCACAACGTTTTTTCATTATTTGACCTACTGACCTACTTTTTGATGGCACGTGACCCACTTTCGAACTTGACCTAGATATCATCAAGATGAACATTCTGACCAATTTTTATGGAGATCCATTCACAAGTATGGCCTCTAGAGAGGTCACAAGGTTTTTCTATTTTTAGACCTACTGACCTAGTTTTTGACCGCACATGACCCTGTTTCGAACTTGACCTAGATATCATCAAGATGAACATTCCGACCAACCTTCATGAAGATCCATTGAAAAATATGGCCTTTAGAGAGGTCACAAGGTTTTTCTATTATTTGACCTACTGACCTAGTTTTTGACGGCACGTGACCCCCTTTCGAACTTGACCTAGATATCATCAAGATGAACATTCAGACCAACTTTCATACAGATCCCATGGAAAATATGGCCTCTAGAGAGGTCACAAGGTTTTTCTATTATTAGACCTACTGACCTAGTTTTTGATGGCATGTGACCCAGTTTCGAACTTGATTTAGATATCATCAAGGTGAACATTCTGACCAATTTTCATGAAGATTTCATGAAATATATGGCCTCTAGAGAGGTCACAAGGTTTTTCTATTTTTAGACCTACTGACCTAGCTTTTGACCGAACGTGACCCAGTTTTGAACTTGACCTAGATATCATCAAGATGAACATTCAGACCAACTTTCATACAGATCCCATGAAAAATATGGCCTTTAGAGAGGTCACAAGGTTTTTCTATTATTTGACCTACTGACCTAGTTTTTGAAGGCACGTGACCCAGTTTCAAACTTGACCTAGATATCATCAAGGTGAACGTTCTGATTAATTTTCATGAAGATCTTGTGAAATATATGGCCTCTAGAAAGGTCACAAGGTTTTTCTATTTTTAGACCTACTGACCTAGTTTTTGAAGGCACGTGACCCACTTTCGAACCTGACCTAGATATCATCAAGGTGAACATTCTGACCAATTTTCATGAAGATCTCTTGAAATATTGGCCTCTAGAGAGGTCACAAGGTTTTTCTATTTTTAGACCTACTGACCTAGTTTTTGACCGCACGTGACCCAGTTTCGAACTTGACCTAGATATCATCAAGATGAACATTCAGACCAACTTTCATAAAGATCCCATGAAAAATATGGCCTCTAGAGAGGTCACAAGGTTTTTCTATTATTTGACCTACTGACCTAGTTTTTGAAGGCACGTTACCCAGTTTCAAACTTGACCTAGATATCATCAAGGTGAACGTTCTGACCAATTTTCATGAAGCTCTTTTGAAATATATGGCCTCTAGAGAGGTCACAAGGTTTTTCTATTTTTAGACCTACTGACCTAGTTTTTGACGGCACGTGACCCAGTTTCGAACTTGACCTAGATATCATCAAGGTGAACATTCTGACCAACTTTCATAAAGATCCCATGAAAAATGTGACCTCTAGAGTGGTCACAAGCAAAAGTTTACGGACGCATGGACGCACGCACGCACGCACGGACGGACGACGGACGCCGCGCGATCACAAAAGCTCACCTTGTCACTTTGTGACAGGTGAGCTAAAAAAAAATTATTGCAAGTGAACAAAAGAAGGATCTGCCAAATAAATCTGTTGACATAAATGAAATTTCAGATCAGTATCTTCATTAGTTTAATTTGAAATAAAGGGAGGTAATTTGACATAAAATCAGTCCATAGTTATCTACCCTGATTGGCTCAGTCCAACTAATGACAATAATGAAATTTCAAATAAGTCCTATAAGTACTTACTGATATAAATCCATTTTGATTACAATCAGGGGAGGTAATCAGATATAAAATAACTCTGGAACCTACAATTGGATCTGATTTGTCATGGAATCCAAGATTTATTGTTGTTGAAGATATTTTGGAAGTTTGTATCAAATAAAACCATAAATGAAGTCTCTATATGGCTGCAAAAGCCAAAATAGCCAATATTGGACCTTTAAGGGCCATAACTCTGGAACCCATGATGGAATCTGGCCAGTTCAGAAAAGGAACCAAGATCTTGTGGTAATACAAGTTGTGTGCAAGTTTGGTTAAAATCAAATCATAAATGAAGCTGCTATTGTGCAGACAAGGTCAAATAGCTAATTTTGACCCTTTCAGGGGCCATAACTCTGGAACCCATTAAGGGATCTGGCCGGTTTAAAAAAGGAACCGAGATCTTACGGTGACACAAGTTTTGTGCAAGTTTGATTAAATTCAAATCATAAATGAAGCTGCTTTTGTGCAGACAATGTCAAAATAGCTGATTCTGGCCCTTTCAGGTGCCATAACTCTGGAACCCATAATGGAATCTCACCAGTTGAAAAAAAGAACCAAGATCTTATGGTGATACAAGTTGTGTGCAAGTCTTGTTGAAATAAGATCATAAATGAAGCTGCTATTGTGCAGACAAGGTCAAAATAGCTAATTCCGGCCCTTTCAGGGGCCATAACTCTGGAACCCATAATGGAATCTGGCCAGTTCAAGAAAGGAACCAAGATCTTATGGTGATACAAGTTGTGTGCCAGTTTGGTAAAAATCAAATTATAAATAAAGCTGCTATTGCGCAGACAAGGCCAAAATAGCTAATTCTGGCCCTTTCAGGGGCCATAACTCTGGAACCCATAATGGGATTTGGCCAGTTCAAGAAAGGAACCGAGATCTTATGGTGATACAAATTGTGTGCAAGTTTGGTTAAAATAAAATCATAAATGAAACCACTATTGTGCAGACACAAAATTGTTGACGCACGCACGGACGGACGGACTGACGACGGACGAAGGGTGATCACAAAAGCTCACCTTGTCACTATGTGACAGGTGAGCTAAAAAATAATAAACTGTACCTTCTTCAGACTCTTCCCCAGGACTTTCTGTATTTTCTTCAACATGCTTCTTTGGACTGGATTCTAAAATGAAATTATGTAAACATATTTATTTCAAAGTTTAGTTGCCAACAGTAACTCATACAGACAACAATTCTTTTTACAGGATAACCTATTTTTGGATGGTTTTGACATGGTAAGAAATGGCCTGTTTTTTCCACCCCTACTGAAAGGCAGATATTGAACAATCCAAAACTAGAGTTGTCACAGGAGTGACGAATTATACCCCCACAATATGGCCTTGTCACAGAACTAAGCCAATGTCAAAGCTGAACTTACTTGACCTTTGACCTACTGACCTCAAAATCAATAGAGTTTCAAGATCCCCAGCCCAAGCGTTCTCAAGTTATTGTCCGAAAAAGGTTTAAATGTTCCAGGTCACTCTGACCTTTGACCTTTGGAACTCAAAATCATTAAAAGTCATCTGCTGGTCATGACCAACTTCCCTATTAAGTTTCGTGATCCTAGTCCCAAGCAGTCTGAAGATATTGTCCGAAAACAGTTTAAATGTTCAGAGTCACTGTGACCTTGACCTTTGACCTACTGACCTCAAAATCAATAGGGGTCATCTGCTGTCCTAACCAACCTCCCTATCAATCTTCATGATCTTAGGCCCAAGCATTCTCAAGTTATCATCGGGAAACTGTTTAACTGTTTCATATTATTGTGACCTTGACCTTTGACCTACTAGCCTCAAAGTCGAACGTGACCTGTATTCAATCATGTTACACCTGTGTACAAAAATTTATTATCCTAGACCCAGGCGTTCTAAAGTTATCATCTGGAAACCGCTTAACTGTTCCAAGTCACTGTGACCTTGACCTTTGACCTACTGACCTCAAAGTAGAACCTGACCTGTATTTCATAATGTTACACCTGTGTACTAAAATTTATGATTCTAACCCCAAGCGTTCTCAAGTTATCATCTGGAAACCATTTAACTGTTCCGAGTCAACGTCGAACTTAACCTGTATTTTATGATGTTACAAATGTGAACCAAAAATTATTTAAATCGGTCAAGCCTTTCATGAGTTATCATCCGGAAACCGTTTTACTGTTCAGGGTCACTGTGACTTTGACCTTTGACCTACTGACCCCAAATTCGAACTTGACCTGTATGTTCTGATGTTGCACCTGTGTACCAAAAATTATTTAAATCGGTCAAGCCTTTCAAGAGTTATCATCCGGAAACCATGAAAACCAATGGACCAACCGACCGCCAAGCTCACTCCTATATATACCCCCAAACTTCGTTTTGTGGGGGTATAATATACAAGAGGACCATGATGGTCCTGAATCGCTCACCTATCCCCACATGACCCAGTGTTGCACTGAGTATGACTTCGTTATTTCTATTATTTGACACAGTGACCTAGTTTTTGAGCACATGTGGCCTAGATATCATCAAGATAAAAAATTCTGACCAATTTTCATGAAGATCCATTGAAAAATATGACCTCTAGAGAGGTCACAAGGTTTTTCTATTATTTGACCTAATGACCTAGTTTTTGAAGGCACGTACCCCACTTTTGAACTTGACCTAGATATCATCAAGGTGAACATTCTCATCAATTTTCATGAAGATCTCATGAAAAATATGGCCTCTAGAGAGGTCACAAGGTTTTTCTATTTTTCAACCTACTGACCTAGTTTTTGACCGCACATGACCCAGTTACAAACTTGACCTAGATATCATCAAGCTGAACACTCTCACCAATTTTCATGAAGATCCATTGAGAAATATGGCCTCTAGAGACGTCACAAGGTTTTTCTATTTTAAGACCTACTGACCTAGTTTTTGACAGCAAGTGACCAAGTTTCGAACATGACCTATATATCATCAAGATGAACATTCTGATCAATTTTCATGAAGATCTCTTGAAAAATATGGCCTCTAGAGAGAGGTCACAAGGTTTTTCTATTTTTAGATCTACTGACCTAGTTATTGACCGCACTTGTCCCAGTTTCGAACTTGACATAGATATCATCAAGGTGAACATTCTGACTAATATTCATAAAGATCCTATGAAAAATATGGCCTCTAGAGAGGTCACAAAGTTTTTCTATTTTCAGACCTACTGACCTAGTTTTTGACCGCACGTGACCCAGTTTCAAACCTGACCTAGACATCATCAAGGTGATAATTCTGACAAATTTTCATGAAGATCCATAGAGAAATATGGCCTCTAGAGAGGTCACAAGGTTTTTCTATTTTTAGACCTACTGACCTAGTTTTTGACCGCACGTGACCCAGTTTCGAACTTAACTAGATATCATCATGGTGAACATTCTGACTAATTTTCATGAAGATCCATTGAGAAATATGGCCTCTAGAGAGGTCACAATGTTTTTCTATTTTTAGACCTACTGACCTAGTTTTTGACCCCAAGTGACCCAGTTTCCAACTTGACCTAGATATCATCAAGGTAAACATTCTCACCAATTTTCATGAAGATCTCGTGAAAAATATGGCCTCTAGAGAGGTCACAAGGTTTTTCTATTTTTTGACCTACTGACCTAGTTTTTGACCACACATGACCCAGTTTCGAACTTGACCTAGATATCATCAAGCTGAACACTCTCACCAATTTTCATGAAGATCCATTGAGAAATATGGCCTCTAGAGAGGTCACAAGGTTTTTCTATTTTCAGACCTACTGACCTAGTTTTTGACCCCACGTGATCCAGTTTCGAACTTGACCTAGATATCATCAAGGGGAACATTCTGACTAATTTTCATGAAGATCCATTGAGAAATATGGCCTCTAGAGAGGTCACAAGGTTTTTCTATTTTTAGACCTACTGACCTAGTTTTTGAACCCACATGACCCAGTTTCGAACTTGACCTAGATATCATCAAGGTGAACATTCTGACTAATTTTCATGAAGATCAATTGAGAAATATGGCCTCTAGAGAGGTCACAAGGTTTTTCTATTTTTAGACCTACTGACCTAGTTTTTGACAGCACGTGACCCAGTTTCGAACTTGGCCTAGATATCATCAAGATAAACATTCTGACCAACTTTCATAAAGATCCCATGAAAAATGTGACCTCTAGAGTGGTCACAAGCAAAAGTTTACGCACGCACGGACAACGGACGCCACGCCATCACAAAAGCTCACCTTGTCACTTTGTGACAGGTGAGCTAACAAAAATAACTTTGATGTTACTTGAAAGGAAATTCATGCAAGACAGAAAATTACACAGGACTCTTACCCTTATCCTCACTTACATAGAATGATTGTAAAATAACTTATTTGTATGAGCATATTTTTTGTTTTTTGTTCGGTTTAACGTCACACTGACACAATTATAGATAATATGGCAACTTTCCAGCTTTTGATGGTGGAGGAAGACCCAAGCTACCCAATGCAATATTTAATCACAGGCAGGCTTGCATGAGCTCAAATGTATGACCTCTGGTATAATATTCCACTGAACACGTGTATCATCTCTTTTAAATAAAACATCAAGATCAACATTATGCAACAAAAGTTTTGAAACTAGCCTGAGTACCACTTAGCTATAGTCAAATTTGAGACTGTATATTAACAAAATGCTAAACTTCTTAATGCTGTCTTTAAACTCTGCTTAATAACCTAGGACCCAGTTTTTTATCTAACTTCTTTATTTCACCTTAATTAAATTTCAATGTCTTCGGGATTTTTTGTTTTCCCTTTCCCACTTGGAAGAGTTTTACATTCCTGGGACACTTAGACTGATTATTAAACTTGCATATAAACCTCCAAGCACATTCTTTTATATGGAATCTTTCCAGCAGGTAATGGAAATTAGCTGGTGTCTCTGGTAATTATCTAACTTGTGAGCGGCTGCACCTGGGTAGAATACTTTCTGCAAATTAGCAGGATAGCTTCCTCACAAGAAAGAGTTCTGCACATATCAGTGATAAGCATGTGATCTGAAGTAGTACCCTTAGCCAGTCTTGTCAAAGATATCCCCAAATTATAAACAAAATGCAGCTGCAAAATGTATTTAAAGAACTTGCATTTGTCTACTTTGCAAAAAATAGGATTTTTGAAGAAAATATGACATAACAAATAGATGACATAATAGAGCCAAACACATTTAAGTGCTTCTGTAAATAATGCATCAAGAATGGTTTTGCTTTCACCCCTCAGTAAATATTGTTTGATATTCTCTGGAGCCTCAATTTTAGAATCACTATAGAATGTTACCTGCTGCGTCTTGTGTATCCTCCTCTAGTTGTATTTCTTCCTCTGATGGAAGATCTTCCCCTGCATCTCCCTCCTCCTCCTCAAAATCATCAGCTGTAAGCAAATTTTAAAAATATAAAATGAAATGTGTAACAACATTACAAATAGCATATATTTGCTTCATATTTCAACTATATACTGCAGTCAGCTTACCTAACCAATGTTCCTAAATTCTTTACCAGAGTCAACATGTTATCCACAAGTAACTGACATAATCATGTATAAAATCAGAGGCCAATAGAAACAAAAATGTCTTCAATAAATGATCAAACAGAATGCATGCCTCCCTACAGGCTGAAACGTTTATATGACTGGAAGTATTGTGCTATACCTATCAAGCTACCTGAGCAAGCAACTGATAGTCATTCTTATGATAAAAGCTGC
This sequence comes from Mercenaria mercenaria, assembly GCF_021730395.1. Taxonomy (NCBI): domain Eukaryota; kingdom Metazoa; phylum Mollusca; class Bivalvia; order Venerida; family Veneridae; genus Mercenaria; species Mercenaria mercenaria. The sequence goes on along the minus strand of NC_069377.1, from coordinate 39,035,670 downwards.
AAGACCGAAAGCTGAGTAGAAAACTGTTGGTACTAAGTTACAGAACAATACATTTAATTTAAAGTTTTAGAGCTGTGTAAATGTAGAGTTAAAAGAAATCATGCTTAATAACACAAGGATGCAAAAGACACCTCAATTTTACAATTCAACAAAACAACATTTAATTATCAATCTTACTTTTGCCAAGGCACAGATTAAATGTAATGCTACATCTTAACATTCTTGAACTTCACAGAATTTGTGCAATATAAAAAAGCAGAATCTTTTATCAGGTACAGCTGGAACTTCCTACTAGGTAAAACGCCAGTAACAAAATATCCAAACCATACATTTTAAATTATCATTATAAACTTTTTTGTTGCATTCACCAACCTACCTTCTTCTTTCCTTCCAAGTCGACTTTGTATCTTGATCCTTCGTTTTGATTCCCTGTCTCCTTCTTCATCTATATGTTCTTTCCTTTTCTTAAACCCTCTTTTCTTCTTTTTTCTTAACAATTCATATTCTTCTTCCCTTCCCTGCTGAGCTAACAATCTCTTCAATAATTTCTTTTTTTCTTTCTTTGACAAAAGTTCTAAATCTTCTTTGTCAATTTCAGCATCCTCTTCACGAAGAAGTTTCATCAGTTCTTCATCAACTCCTCTCTTCCTTCTTCTCTCTTTCTTAGAATCAGAATCATTTTCCTCATCATCAAGAAGGCCCAGTCTCTGTTTTATTCCAGCTTTTCTTCCTTCAATGTCTAACTGATTCTTTATTGTAATTTGCGGTACCATTAAAATATTCTTACTCTCATGTTTTCGTTCTCTTACATCACGATTGATTCTTATCCTGGACATAATGTCATCAGCCCTGCTCTTCCTGTTCAGTTTTATTACACCAGTCCTTACAGGTTTTTCGGTTTCCATGTGTGTACTAGATTTTATGCCAAGTCTGTCTTTCACGGATCTTTTCTTAGAACTGACTTGAACACGGTCTTGTACTCTACGTTCTGGAACCTTATCCACTGCTTTAATGCCAAGTCTTGATTTAACACTAGGCTTTGCTGCAAATAAAACCAAAATGATTAATCTTTCTGTTAAAGACAGAATCACTATTTCGTATCCTTAATACAATTTATCCTTTTTTTTAAACATACCCCAGGTCTATACTATTGTATATTAAAACTTAGATCTGTATTTTGTACAGTAACTCAGTTTAAATATTTCTGTATTTAAACCTAATTTAGTAACAATATTTTTATTACATAACTCAATTCAAAAACCAACATACACTTAGATCTGTATTTTGTACAGTAACTCAGTTTAAATATTTCTCTATTTAAACCTAATTTAGTAACAGTATTTTTATTACATAACTAAATTGAAAAACCAACATATTACACTAAAAACTGAGGAAAAGATAACTCTATTTAAGACGGTTTATGAAAGAAGTATTACCTTTCACAGACACAGAACTCTTTGTTCTTCTGTTTGGTTTTTCATGCGATTCTGTAAATAAAATACAAATAAAACTAGAGCTATCACTAAAGGTGATGAATGTACCCCCCCGCATGCACTGACACAGTACATTGCAATCTGACACACACAAGACTGCATAATTATGTGGACTGTATGTATATAGACTGTATGTATACAGTATAGTAACAAAAAACAAAGTCCCATAACTATGCAGAATATTTATCTAAAAGAATGTAACATGCCCCATGCACAACTAGGGTTCGTACTGATCACTTGTGTGAAGTTTCATTAAATTGTGTGCAAGGGTTTGGTAGATTAGGCACTGTATGTACATAGTATGTTAACAAGAAACAAAGTCCCATAACTCTGCAATTTTTGTCGCTGAAAGAACCTAACATGCCCCATGCACAACTACTGTTGTTACTGATCAGTTGTGTGAAGTTTCATTAAATCGTGTCAAGGGGATGAGGAGAGATGGTGCGCACAAGATTGTGTCTATGTCTATAGTAGAGTAACAAAAAAACAAAGTCCCATAACTCTGGAATTTTTTTTTCTGAAGGAACCTAACATGCCCCATGCACAAATACTGTTGTTACTGATCAGTTGTGTGAAGTTTCATTAAATCGTGTCAAGGGGATGAGGAGAGATGGTGCGCACAAGATTGTGTCTATGTCTATAGTATAGTAACAAAAAAACAAAGTCCCATAACTCTGCAAATTTTTTTTCTAAAAGAACCTAACATGCCCCATGCACAACTACTGTTGGTACTGATCACTTGTGTGAAGTTTCATTAAATTGTGTCCAGGGAATGAGGAGAGATGGTGCGCACAAGATTGTGTCTATGTATATAGTATAGTAACAAAAAAAACAAAGTCCCATAACTCTGCAAATTCTTTTTCTAAAAGAACCTAACATGCCCCATGCACAACTACTGTTGGTACTGATCACTTGTGTGAAGTTTCATTAAATTCTGTCAAGGGGATAAGGAGAGATGGTGCGCACAAGATTGCGTCTACGGACAGACGACCAGACGGACAGACTGACAGACAGACAACCTGAAACCAGTATACCCCCCCTTACAACTTTGTTGTCGGGGGTACAATAATTCCTACTTCTCATAGAAGAGGGAAATCCTAAGTGTACAAAGACAAGAGCTGTCCGTAAGACAGCCAAGCTCGACTATTCGAAATATTGTCCCAGAAGCAGGAAAATATTACCCAAAAAGGTTAAATATCACAAGAGTTTTAAGTTCAAAAGGGGGCATAATTTAACCAAAATGCATATCAGTTATGGGACTTGCTGCTATCAACTAGTTTTATAACCCCGAAGGCACATGTGAAGTTTCAATTCAATATCTGCATTAGTTTTGGAGATAGACACTCGCATGTAAAACTTTAACCAAAATTTTCTAAGTCCAAAAGGGGGCATAATTTGCCCAAAATACATGCCAGAGTTATGGGACTTGACCCAGTGAGGTTGGTAATTGATCTAGAAAAAGAAAAAATAAGTTTCAAATCTATATGCCTTTTAGTAATAGCTGTATGTACTTGCACGCAAAACTTTAACCAGAATTTGCTAAGTCCAAAAGGGGGCATAATTTGGCCAAAATGAAGGTCAGAGTTATGGGACTTGCTGCTATCAACTAGTTTTATAACCCCGAAGACACATGTGAAGTTTCAAATCAATATCTGCATTAGTTTTGGAGATAGTAACTTGCATGTAAAACTTTAACCAAAATTTTCTAAGTCCAAAAGGGGGCATAATTTGCTCAAAATACATGTCAGAGTTATGGGACTTGACTCAGAGAGGTTGGTAATTGACCTAGAAAAAGAAAAAATAAGTTTCAAAGCTATATGCCTTTAATTGATGGCTGTATGTACTTGCATGCAAAAACTTAACCAAGGTGTGACGCCGACGCCGACGCCAGGGTGAGTAAAATAGCTAGACTATTCTTCGAATAGTCGAGCTAAAAATGACTGTTATTCAGTTATATATGGCATTCTGTTAACCTAGCTAGTGGTTTTGGGTCCTTACAGGTGATTAACTGTTGTCTTTTATGTCACTAACAATTTCCAAACTTTAACTCTTAGCCTGCTGGTGGCAAGTGATTCTGACTTTGCGACCAGTGCAATCTGATCCTGGTCTGCACTTTCGCCATTCAGTCAGTATCTTTTTGGGTAAGCACCCCTTTTAACAGTTAATGGTACTGTACAAATTGAAAGATGGACAAGTTCATTATAGATATTTAACAGGGTATAAAGGGTTGATAAGGCTGACAATGATTTTATGTGTAGTATTCACAAAGAAAATAATGCCTCACAAATAAGCATAACCTTAAGCTTCTGCCTAAAAGTCTTTTGTTATAACTACTGTGCTAATTAATTTGTCATACGAAAATAATGTTGCTCATTCAGGTCAAGATACAGAAAAGACGCCAATACCTTCTTCGCTTTCTTGAGATTCAAACTCTCTATCTGATTTAGCTTCGCTTTTCTCGCTACCTTCTTTGTCACTTTCTAGTTCCCCTTCTCCAATTTCAATATCTATATCATCAGGGAGGTCAATATCTGATTTGTTATCTTCATCATCAGGTGAGTCACTACTGTAAATGGAACATAAAATTTTAGTACTTTTTTCTCTGTCTTATTACAATCTTCTGCAATATTTTAATTAACCTTTAGCATGCTAGATGAATTGTCATCTGCTGGAAATGTCGTCTGCTAAAATTGTAAAGTTCATTCAATTTGCTCCAAAATTGGAAGAAATATTGTCAGAGTAGCAAACAGCTTGGAACCTGATCAGACGCCGATTTAATCGGCGTCTGATCTGGTTCCAAGCTGTTTGCAAAGGCTGTTAAATTCGCCTGCAGCAGGCTAAGGGTTAATATTTGGTATAAAAGAAACATGTGTTCTCTGAAATTTATTTAATGTAAAAGATAACTGCATTTTTTCTAGTTTCACACGATTTCAAGCAGCAGAGACTTTACTCTGAAATACTAGATTTCATTCAACCCTTGTTATATACATATATTGGTATTTTCTATTTAAAACAGTTTCATCGGCTTTATTTCCTCTTCAGTCAGGTTAACCAGGCACAGGTTAGATCACAGAAGTTGAATAACTGCTGGTCTACAGTACCTAGAATCAACTTCTTCATTCTGATTATCTCCCTTTTCATCTACAGCAGACTGGTCTTCATTGGTGGTGGACTGGTTCTCATCATCACCCGACTGCTTCCCAGATTTGTCTGATTCTGATTTTCTTTTTGAGTCCACATTCTCCCATCTTTTTCTCTTGTTTTCAAGGACTAAAAAAAAAAAGAGAATGGAACTTTTTGTGAAATTGAAAACAGCTTTAGATTTTCAACTTCAGGAATGTTTTTGTTAATACATGTACATTATTATCAATATGTAATAAGACAAAGAGTCCAGTTTAAAAGAAAGTCTTTCTAATTCACTGCTTTGTTGAAGCTATATGTTGAAGCTGTAATAATGTATCTACTGTTAACCACAACTTAGTCAATGAATATTTATGTATTTACAATAGACTTTTTACACATTTTCAGCTCAAGTCAGATATATATGTATTCTAAGAGTAACCGGTTTTTTTTTAAGTACAGGGTAATGCAGACACTTCTGGATAAAGGCGTGGAACTAACATAAAATCCCCTGTTTCCCAAAACACACACACATAAAACTTTAACTTACTTTTCTTTCTTTTTGCATCCATCAATGATTGCAGAGCTCGTTCTCTGTAAATGTCTTCTAAAGACTTAACTTCCTCTTCAATGACTGGAACTACTTTACTTGGCTCTGCTGAAAATATTGAACCTCAATATAAAGCTGCTGTAATGAACTTGTCACAAATACTTTGTTAGTAACAGGGATGGGTATAGTCTGAATGTCTTATCATATGAGCCGCGCCATGAGAAAACCAACATAGTGGCTTTGCGACCAGCATGGATCCAGACCAGCCTGCGCATCCGCGCAGTCTGGTCAGGATCCATGCTGTTCGCTAACGGTTTCTCTAATTGCAATAGGCTTTAAAAGCGAACAGCATGGAGCCTGACCAGACTGCGCAGATGCGCAGGCTGGTCTGGGTCCATGCTGGTCGCAAAGCCACTATGTTGGTTTTCTCATGGCATGGCTCATATACTGATATAGCAACAACATATCCAGACATATATCGTAATTTATTTTATGACTAATAGATTCCTCTTATCTCACTGGTCGAATACAGGACAAATGGAGGCTCAATGAAAGTGATATTCAATGCAAAAAATTATATTCTTGTAAACAAAGTTGAACAAGCATCTTTTCTTCACTTCACCTATTGACCTTGGTCGATATCACACTGGTCAGGTCTATAAACTTAAATTATTACCCTGATCATCAGACAATGTTTAATATTATCCTCTGAAAAGTGATGTTAACAAGAGCACTGCCTTGCGGGTGCAGATGCTCATCTGACTTTTTGTCTCTATATAATATTTTCTAAGTCCAAAAGGGGCCATAATTCTTGCAAAAAGCAGGCTGGAGTTATGTTTCTTGCTTTACAAAGTCAGCTTTTGATGGTGAACAAATGTTGCAAGATTTAAAGCACTAGCTTTGATATTTTGGAGAAAAGTTGACCTTAACACAAAACTTAACCAAGAAATCTGATTTTCTAAGTCCAAAAGGGGCCATAATTCTTGCAAAAAAGCAATGTAGAGTTTAGTACTTGCTGTGCAGAGTCGGCTTTCAATGGCAAATAACTGCTCCAAGACTTAAAGCAATAGCTTTGACTGTTAAGGAGAAAAGTTGACCTAACTGCAAAACTTAACAAAGAAATCTGATATTTTCTAAGTCTAAAAGGGCCCATAATTCTTGTAAAAAGCAGGATGGAGTTATGTTGCTTGCTTTACAGTGTCAGCTATTAATGGTTAACAAGTGCTGCAAGTTTTAAAGCAACAGTTTCGATGGTTTAGGAGAAAAGCTGACCTAAACATAAAACTTAACCAGTCAACGCCAACACCAACGCCAATCAAGTGCATATATTTCTACATGTATTTACTTATCTGCTATGCAAGCACCATAGTTTGGTATGCTAATAAGATGTTCAAATAAACATGAAGAAACTAGAAAATGCTTTTGTAAAAAAGCGCATGTCTCCCCCAATGCAAAGTCCTATAGGCAAGAAGTCAATAGGGGTCAGGAGCAAAAATCAAAGAGACACTGATGGTTGGCTGCAATAGGGATCATCTACTTGGCATGTCCAGTCATCCCGCTAAATTTCAACACTCTTGGCCTAGTGGTTCTCCAGTCACTGTTCAGGCTCCTGTGACCTTGACCTTTGATCAAGTGACCTCAAAATAAATAGGGGTCATCTACTCTGCATGTTCAATCATCCTATTAAGTTTCAACATTGTAGGTCAAGTGGTTCTCAAGTCATTTCCAAAAAATGATTTTACATGAACAGGCCCCTGTGACCTTGACCTTTAACAGACTGACCCCAAAATCAATAGGGGTCATCTACTCTGCATGTTCAATCATCCTATGAAGTTTCAACATTCTGGGTCAAGTGGTTCTCAAGTTATTGATCAGAACTGGTTTTCCATGTTCAGGCCCCTGTGACCTTGACCTTTGACGGAGTGACCCCAAAATCAATAGGGGTCATCTACTCTTCATGACCAATCATCCTATGAAGTTTCAACATTCTGGGTCAAGTGGTTCTCTAGTTATTGATTGGAAATGGTTTTCCATGTTCAGGCCCCTGTGACCTTGACCTTTGACGGAGTGACCCCAAAATCAATAGGGGTCATCTACTCTTCATGACCAATCATCCTATGAAGTTTCAACATTCTGGGTCAAGTGGTTCTCTAGTTATTGATCGGAAATGGTTTTCAATGTTCAGGCCCCTGTGACCTTGACCTTTGACGGAGTGACCCCAAAATCAATAGGGGTCATCTACTCTTCATGACCAATCATCCTATGAAGTTTCAACATTCTGGGTCAAGTGGTTCTCTATTTTATAGATCGGAAATGGTTTTCAATGTTCAGGCCCCTGTGACCTTGACCTTTGACGGAGTGACCCCAAAAACAATAGGGGTCGTCTACTCCAGCAGCCCTACAACCCTATGAAGTTTGAAGGTTCTAGGTCAAATGGTTCTCCAGTTATTGCTCGGAAATGAAGTGTGACGTACGGACGGACGGACGGACGGACGGAAGGACGGACAGACGGACGGACAGACAGGGCAAAAACAATATGTCTCCTGGGGGAGACATAATTAACAACCAACAAATCTTTTGAACAAGGTACTGTTAGAGATAATTATATTCACTAACATAAAGAGCAGGTATATCAGAATAATTAAGTAACGCATCTACCGTAATAATCCATGACACACCACTACTCTGGTGAGTGGAATATATAGATGCAGCATAAATATCTCAATATGAGATTTAATTATATTACAGAATTTCTGTCTGCAAATGAAAATGGTTTCCTTCCAACCACCTTATGCAGACAACACAACAGATATCTAGCATGGTTTAAAAGTATGTGTTTAGTCCGAGAAATATTGCACGTACACATTTACAGTGACAATTACTGTTAAGTGGAAGACTGTTTAAGCAATTTGTTGACACTTACATGTGAGCCGCGCCATGAGAAAACCAACATAGGGGCTTTGCTACCAGCATGGATCCAGACCAGCCTGCGCATCCGCGCAGTCTGGTCAGGCTCCATGCTGTTCACTAACAGTTTCTCTAATTGCTGTAGGCTTTGAAAGCGAACAGCATGGATCCTGACCAGACTGCGCGGATGCGCAGGCTGGTCTGGATCCATGCTGGTTGAAAGCCACTATGTTGATTTTCTCATGGCACGGCTCACATGATGATGTTTTGAAGTAAATTAATTTAGTTCCCCTATCTAATGCATGCATTTTACATACATTTGTGTGCATAAATAGGAACACTGGTGTTCCGCCTCTTATCAAATGGAAATTTCCTATTGCAATACCTACATGTATCTTTTTACAGGAAAATCATAATATACCGGTATACAAGTAATACTGCACGTTTTAGCAAGTAAATAAGATTTCAGACTCAGTTTCTGTTGACGTAAAATTACTATTTTATGTGGGAGACTGATTTGTGCTAATTAAACTGCTGTTGCACCAGTTCACAAAATAAAACCTTATTGAATAAATATCCTTTAAAATGTAAAACCCAAAAAGACATATTCCCTAGAAAATGTGATTTTAATCCATGCCACAACATAGCACACAGTGTTCAATGGTAATTGATAAGTTAACCTGGAAATGTTCATTTAACTATTTCAGCCATCTACTTCTTTCTCTCAACTTAATACATCTTTGATCAAAGTCAGCCTATTTTAAATCTAACAGAATTAAAGTTTCAATACCTTTCACTTTGATTTTTTCTTCCTTCTTGTCTTCCTGTTTTTCCTTCTCTCTCTCTTCGTCTTCTTTTTCTTTTCGTTCTTTCTTTATAGAGATAATTTTTGAGCCTGTCACTTTGACTTCCTGTAGTTTTTGTCCTCTAGATTCTGGTCGGAACCGGTTCAAAATACCCAACCTTCCCTTGTTACGATCTGGACTCCTGTAGACAACAAAGCATACTACCGATATTTGCTGTGAAGCAGAACTATGGTCGATACAAATTATGCATAAAATGGTAACTGGACTGTAAGATATAAATGAAAACAGGCCCATAAAATTAAATGCTTTAAACAGTAAAAAGTTATTTCACTCATAACAATTTTCAAAGTAGGTAACATTTTATTTAAACTTCTAACCACAATAATTTATAACTTCAGTCATGTCAATTCAATGAAACTTTGATTCTTCAACTTAATTATGGTTCATACAGAACATCTGAGACAAAATGCACATGCTTTTCAAGGATTTTTTCAAGAACTATTTTTCGCGATTTTTTTTTCATCTTGAAATCTAAGTCCCAATAACTCAACTTTTATCAGTTATTTCCAAAACTGTTGGCTGAAATTCAGCAGTGTACACAATGATAAATGCTGTCTATTTATGACCACTACTAATGCATACCAATACCAGATCAATAAGAGAACATGTATCATTATTTTTTTCCACTTTTTTTAAGATCTATTTTTTCCAAGAAACAAGTTAGTGACAGAATATTTTTAAAAGAGATGTAAGCAAAATTCAAGCAGTTTTTTCTATTTCAAAATTAAAGTATTTTTTCAGGCTTTTAGTCATTTTCAAGGGACAAGCATCAAATTCAAGGACTTTTTAAGGTCTGTATGAATCATTTATACGCAAAGTTATATCTCTACTACCCAAAAATAAAAACTTCACAAAAATGCAGGATTATGTAAAACAATATTCCCAAAGCCATATCACTACCAGTAAAATTTTTTTTAAAAACTTCTCAAAAATGCAGAAGCAGGATTTGCTCCACTGATCAGCATAATACAACAGCAACAATGTTGCAAATTGGTAATACTAATAGACTAACACACAACAACAACAACAACTGCTGCTTTTGAAGAACAATACTTTTAAAAGACATTTTTTTCATAATTTGTGAAATTGAATAACGTTCTATTAAATCACAATAATGTAATAAGTTTAATAAATATCTAATAACACATCTTGTTTGTCATACCTAGATCTTCTTCTTGGTGGACTTCTGCTGGAGCGGCGTCCAAATCTTCGACGATCTCTCCATTCTGGACTTCTCGACCTATCTAAACTTCCTGATCTTCTCCTTATACTAGAGCTATATCTCTCAGCACTTAATGACCTGCGTCTGCTCACTGCATCTGGACTCTGTGACCTCCGCGGGCTCTGTGATCGCCGAGGACTGACTGAGCCTTGTTTACGATATGGTGGAGATCGTCTTGGACTTGGAGATCTTCTCAAAACATTTCTCTGGCTTGGATCAACCCACGGTTTGGCATTTAGGAAATAATCCAAAGGATTACTAGACTGTGAAACAAAGAGAAAAGATGTCTACAAATACAAAAGAAAAAGTGGAAACTCCACAGGTCACTCAACACGACAAAAACGAAAATGTTGCAGGCTCAGCTTGATTGAGCCTGTTCATGAATCCATATATTATTAGAAATATTTCTATATGGAAAGTATTTGACTGCAGATGAATTTTTATCATTAATAACCTCAGTTTTAAACAACAGCACTCAGAAAGCAACATTTAACACAACATGAGATTGCTTTTGATTACTCTCCACATACCACTTCATTTAAATGGCAAGTTGAATGGACATACAATTATCTAGGTTTAGCAAAAGGTCATCTGTTGAGACAAAGACTAACAGAAATGTTGAGCAGTAGAATGTTTGTGATTTACTTAACTTTTGGGGAGAACAGAAAGGAAAATAAAAAATAAAGAAGATATTCGGGGGAATCCATGACACCATAAATTATCAACAAAAGCACAGAAAGAGGGCAAGTCTTCTAAACAGAGCAAATCTCTTTGATTCTCAGACACTAGCAAACTCTATAGACAGAGTTTACCGCATAAACAGATTACCTGTACTTGAGCAGGTCCTGGGACAGAGGCTACAGGTTGCATCACTGATCTGGAAACAGGTTTCATTGGTGACCCTTTAATGCTGTCCTGGTCTGATTCTGTTAAATTAAAAGTGGATAATTCTGTATGTATTTTGTAACAAACAGCAAAAATGCAACAACAGTAATACAACAACAATTAATACAGCTAACAGAATGCAAGCAAGTTATATATATGCATATTGACATTCACCTTCAAATGCAGAATTCACTTCTGCTTCAGGATAATCAAATTTAGAAACAAAATTGTGTAATGTTCTTATAAACTTTGTTTATGGATTTCATATTATATTTGTATACTTTTTTACAATGTAAATTTTGCAATATGGCAACTTTTCCTGCCTTTGAAGGTTAAGGAAGATCCAAGGTGACCATCCAGGCATTGTTTGTGGTATGGGCGCCATTGTGTAGGCACCTGCTAGAACCACTGCTCTGTATGCCACCTGGATGGCTATCTCACCTTAAGAATTCTATGCCCTAAATAAGGTCCAAACACACAGAGGTGGGAGGAAAGTAATCCAAAATCGATCATCTAAGCCAGAGGCCAATTTTGTAAAAATAAAGTCTTCTTATCATATTTGGTATAACATAGGCACTTTTGCTGAGTTTATATTAATTTTAAAGCAACTGGCATATGTATATATAGAACAGCCAAATATATCACATTGTTATCATTTTGCAGCAACAAGCTATCCAAGTTCTGCACTCTTTAAGAATTATTGTAACAGTGCAGTACCTTCATTTGGGTTGATAATGACTGGCTCTATCTGTATCATACGAACACTTCCTTGTGGTGGACCTGCTGGGTGGTAATGTGGAAACCCTGGACCTACAGGTCTTGGCGGTCCTGATACTGGTGGTCCTGGGAACATACGAGGCGGTGGTGGAATACCTGGTCCTGGCCAAGCCAGTCCCGGTGGTGGACGATTGTATATCACTGGCACTGGTCCTGATATATACATACAATTAGTCAATGAACTATTAAACATTTGAACATATAGCACCTTAATATGCCAAAACTTTTTTCATACAAGAAATAATCTAAGCAGCAGTTTTGATAGTTTGGTTTCAAGATTTATTCAACAAGTTTAGAGTATGACATTACCAGCAGCAAACATTTCAACCAAAAGAACTAAATGTTATAAACCTGCAATCATTCCTTGCTTTAACTAGAGACCTTTAAAGTTTAACTATCAAAGGTGACAGCAACATCTGATTTGCATGAAAGTAACAAAATATGTACATACCTGTAACAGGTGGCTGTTGAACAACATTTTCCCCCGAAACTGAGGTAACAGAAACTGGTACTGGTGGTCCTGCCGGCTGTTTAGTGAATTTGTGACGGAACTGACAATTCACCTTCGTACAACCCCCTGGCTGGGTTTCGTAGAAGCATGGTGTGTTTTGCTGAAAGGTTCAAGTATACAACACTTGATTTTTTCCACTCATTTTTAACATACTGTAATATACACCTGCATAAAATTTCTTGCTTTTTTTCCCAGAATAGCTGTTTCTTGGGAAATGAGGCACAGACTTCAAATGCCAAAGATAAAATTAATTTACTTCAAGTTCAAGAATAAAATCATGTCTTGCCATATTATTTTATTTAATGTTATCTCACTAAATATCCTAGAAAGTAACTACCTACAGTCAACGCCCTTCTAAGCTCTGTAATAATTACTGGATGCAGAATCAGAGAACATCAAGCTGGTGGCTACAGGTTAATAGTTTAATATGCAGTAGACTGAATAATATACACAACAGCTTCATTGTATCCAATGATATGGACTACCACAAACAAAAATATCGTTCTTTTCTTCAGTATTCAGTAAGTACAGGTCTTTTCTTACCTGTAGTTCCATATGCCTGTATGGACATGGAAGGGCCTGGCATCTATTAAATCTCCAATTGTCACATGTAACTGTACTTGACCGTGCTTCCTCTACATGCCTGAACGGACATGCTGCACCCTACAACACAAATAACCATTAAGTAAGTTATACAGTCTACCTAAATTAGACAGATCTATATATGCTTGGCCGTAAAAATCTGAGCTAACCATTTTAACCAAGAAGAATGTTTATCATATGTATTTTAACTTTTTGTTTTTATGTTGCAGCAATTTTCTTTTGTAAGACTTACAAATTGGTATATAAACATCAATAAATGGGGTAACACCCACATACATAATTCTTTTTGACAACTTTTTTTACCTTTATACAAGTTTGGTAGTAGAAGAAGTAGCAGTCATCGCCTGTCTTTGCCATCTTTTCTTGATCCCTCTGCTGTCAAGTCAATAAGCTGTCTGATGATGTCCTTTTAATCCATATCTAGGTGTTTAAGTGGAAAACATGCCATCTATTTCATTATTAAATTTCTATATAATAACGTCACCACAGTCCTGAATGATTTTCACTCACTCACTAATTCTCTCATAACATTAAAGAAGAAATCACACTTCATTCAAACACTAAAATTTAGAATTTGAAAATTTTAAAAGCTCAGTTTGATTGTTGTGTAAGATGGCCTTTTCAACTGATTTCATTTCAAAATCAGGTGGATCAGAGCACGAGTTGTAAGCAACCAGACCTGAAAAAGAATTTATAACAACCTTTGTAGACATTTATTAGCAATATCAAATAGCCAAGAATTAACACTAACAATGACAAATCAAGTTATCACATCACAAGAGATCAAGACCATTTTGGTACGTCATGTTACACAGTGTCATCATTATATTACAAATTGTACCTATTCTTATTATGACTGCTTACCATGTCTCAATATCAATCAAGTAATAATGTTTAGCTATGTTTGATACATATTGTATGAACAGTTCGCAATCAGTCTAAACCTTTAGCCTGCAATATTTCTACAATGGACTGGTCCATCATTCAATTTGGGCAATACCATTTATTATTTGAAGGGGTGTTCACTGAAAATTTACTGAATGAATAGTGAACAGTGCAGACCATGATCAGCCTGCATGGATGTTCAAGCTGATCTTGGTCTGCACTGGTGGCAATGGCAGAATCACTTGCCGCCAGCAGGCTAAATGATACTGAGTAAAACTTGGCATCTGACTAAATAGTGATTTCTCAGGTTAATTTTTCAAAAGGTATCAGTGTAGCAAAATTCGTCACCTCAACGCAACAAAGTCGTATCTTATTATAAATTTATAATAAGATAGGATTTTGTTGCGTTGAGGTGATGAAATATTGAAATAAATGAAAATTTCCACACAAGCATCAGCAATGATTATTTCTTCTGTCAAATTGTCTCAGAGAATGTTTGCCTCCTCCTTGTTTCAAACTTGCAACCACTTGGATTCACAGCGTTCTTACCAAGCTTATAAAAGGTGATAAAATGTTAAACATCTTACCTTAAAACATTCAGGTTGTCACATTTCCCTTTCCGGTGGTTTCAACTTCTTCACATTTGGCTGGCCTGTTTGAATCCTAACTTTAATTTGATTAATTAACAATATCATTTTTGTAAAAAAAAAAAACAATCACGAAATATTCTCATTTTCCCCTAGAATATTGCAAGAGGTAGATCAGTAAAAACTATAGATGTCTTGAAATACTGAATATTAATATGCATGTAAAATTGACCTAGAACTGTGACAAAAGAGCACTCTTTCTTTTTACCACCAGCAAGTTTGCCTAGAGTTTGTTAACTTATGTCAAAATCTGAATTAAGAGGCTATGTAATGTCAAGTTATTTTCAAAAGTCTGATCTTAATCTGCTACCCTATCAAAAGACCTTACATAGGTTAGGGGTATGTAAATTATTTACTCAATACAACCAGACAAAATAGCAGAAGAGATCACAGTGCCATGTCTTATGTCAAAAGAATTAAAATCTGAAGCAAACAAGAAGGATGTCAAGACTGTATAAAACATGGCCCCCGGAAATGCTTGATAGAATAATAAATAAAGTCCACAACAAGGCTGTTACAACAAATGTACTCCAGAAAATAACAATCAATATGGGGACATGGAAGTGCTGATATATGCACAGGTCCACTTCATGCTGATGATGTATACCAAGTTTAATTTCAACTGGAAAAAAATAGTAGAACTAGAGTACACAATGTTCTGTTGTGCATGTAGTTGTATTACTTCATTTCCAAAAAAGGGCCAAAACTCCAGAACAAATAATCGGACATGAAAGTATCAAAAATAGACGCATGTCTGTTTTATATTGATGAGGAATACCAAGTATCATTTCAAGTGGATGAATACTGTAGGAGGACTTAAGTTTTGATGTAGCTGTATTATGGCAAAATCTTCTATGAAAACGGTTGGCAATGTTCTGATGTAGTTTTAATATTTCAAATGGGCCATAACTCTGGAACAAACAATTGGACATGTAAGTGCTGAAAAATTTCATATGTCTACTGCATGTTGATAATATATACCAAGTTTCATTTCAATTTATAAAAATATAAAATGATCTAACATATAACTGAAGCTTAACATGCTGTAGCTTTTCTCAAATGTAAGTATCTCTTTCATACTTCTCCCAACAATGTATACAGTACAACATGCCACTATCAAAATAAATAGATCTGATTAAACCTATACTCAATGACTCGCAAACATCTCAACATATCACTCAAAGTTTTTTTGGGTTTTTTTGCTAACAATTAAGTTGTGACCCCTTAATCAACTGCAAATAATTTTATGTAGAAAACTATCAGCTACTCATATGCATGAGTCCTTGGGTATAGGTTATCATAAAACTACCCATAAACAATAACCAAGTGTCTATGACAAGTATAAAAGGCTGATTTGGATTTGAAAATACAGTTGAAACTCCTCTCATATTTTTTCATCTCCATGTGACAATCACAGAACTGGCTTTCAGTTCATTTGATACTATTTGAATATTTCTGTCAACTCAAAAGTTTCATGTACACTTATCTAAAAGAAATTTCAACTGCATTACAATTTAATGTATAGAATAAAAAGTTGGACCATTTTTGTTTTATTTTCTAATTTGACCTACAGTCAAACTATAACAAGAGGCCCAAATGGGCCTTATTCGCTCACCTAAAGACTGTGATCTTATGATCTTGCTTTTGACAATGCCTGATGAACATCCATTAAGCAAAGCATCAAAAGTTATTTAAGGGGTTCTCTATTACTTACTGTGGCAGCCCTTCAAGGTGACAAGCAAACATTAATTTTGAACAAACGCAGGAGAGGTCCGTACAAGGATGCAACAGACCAAGTTTGATCAGTTCATGAGAAGCGGCTATTTATTAATTTAAAGCTTTTTCTTTAGCACTGGCAGCCCTTAAAATTCAGCAAACTAACCCTTTGAACAAAACTAAAAGGACCTTACTAGGGTGCTACAGTCCAAGTTTGATGATGACCCTTTAAGTTGTTCATTAAAAGAAGCCATTGTTTTTTTTTCTATTTTTGCACTGATGGCCCTAAAAATCAATCAAGTGGAAAACCATTTATAAAAATTTGAGAGATGACTTTACTAGAATGCTACAGACATAGACTGGTGATAATCCATCAAACGGTTTATGACAAGAAGCTGAATAATATTTTTTATTTTATTTTTTTCTATTTTTAGATCTGGTGGCCCCTAAAATCAATCAAGCAGAACTATTTGTAATTTCATAACAATAGGAGAGAGGACCTTATAAGGTTGCTTCAGATCAAGTTTGGTGATAAAGCGGTTCATGAGGAGAAATTGTTAAAGGTTTTTAAGCCTTAGCTCTTGTGACCCCTTAAACAAGTCAAGCAGAACCACTGGAAAAATTCCCAGGGAGGATCTTACGAGGATGCTACAAATCAAGTTTGGTGGTGATCCATCAACCAGTTCAAGAGAAGAAGTCATTTAAAGGTAAAAAGCTTACGCCAGACAACTGACGGCGAACACAGTACTATCACAATAGCTCACCCTGAATCGGTTCAGGTGAGCTAAAAAGAGTGCATATATATCCAAACCTGAATAAAATGTAAAAAGTGACCTCTCTAAGTCAACTTAATAACAGGCCTGGGATTCAGTCAGAAATCAAAATCCTGAAAATCTACATTCTCAAGCCTGAAATTCCTATTTTCAATAGAGTTATATAGGAAAATTCTGGCAACCAAAATCCTGAAATCAGGACCAGCCCTGAAAAATCCCAGGCCTGAATAAATGCTAAGAATATTATTTCTTATAAATTGAAAACAAAATAAAGTACATTTGTAGAGAACTGTTCGCTCTGGAATTGTCACTTCTACAGATTACAATATTCTACATGACATGAAAACTGTACTTGTAACTAAATAAAGGAGCTACAACAGTTTTCAGTCAAGACTCCAGTGAACATTAAATAACACAACAAAGTAGTGTTTTTCTTACAGTGAAGAGTACACACTGTATTATTTTTTCCCAGTGAATTCAATCACTTACAATGTACATACCAAAATAAATATTAGCCAAGTACCGGTATCCATTTCATAAAATTGGGGGGAAAATTAAAGATTATAACCAATGTAACATTGCAAGTTTTTGCAAACCAAAATCTGCTGTAATGACTGTACATAGACATACTCCAAAACAAACTAGAAATTACTTTTCATCCTGAAACATAATAAACATTAGTTTTATGCTAGATTAAATGAAAATAAATTTCAAATAAACATACAAGTGGAAAACCAGGTATGTTTAACACTTCAGACACGCATTATGAAAAACATAAACTTTTAGACATTCTCGCTTTTAACAATATATTACAAAATGCAAAACTCTCTCAGTCTCACACACAATGGGAAAGACTTTTTAAATACTCTGTTTGGAAAAATGAAGCAGACATTTTAGAATTTAATGAGTCTTTTTGGCTTTCTGTATGAAAAATTCAATGTTAATAAATAGTACACACAATTCTCGTTCCAATATATCCATTGTTGTGGTGTTTTGCTAAACACTTAAATTTATGCATTACTACAAATCTTCTTTTTTTCATTGTTGTTACTCTCCTTCAAGGAAATCACCGACTCGTACTTGACCAACGTGTCTTCAAAATGCTAAGAACTGGTACAGCCTATTTCAATGCTCGATTTTATTATGTGAGTTAGTATTTGCAAAGCTACTGATTTAAATGTGTTGTTTTCTTATCAAAAAGCAAAACAAAAATCCCACTTATCATTATTTTCTGTATCTTAGTTTCTCTGCACACATACACATAACAAAATGTATGCTGACAAAGAAATCCTGAGTCTCTTAAAAGAACACACTGAGATATGACATAATGCAAATGTCCTAGAAAATAGTATAATATTCATCTTTTTTTTATTTTAATCACCAGAAGGATACTTTGTATTTTTTGACTTCTGTTTTCTTGCTTTAAATAAAGTGTATTTATTTAATACAGTCTTCAGAAATTTCTACTCCAAGTTATTTCTTTCACTTGACAGGCCATTACTGATATACAATGATACAAGCGAAATTCCAAGTATATAATTCATAACTTCAGAATTATACATAATAACCATCTAGACAGCTGTTATAATGTGGTACAAATAAACAGATAATGTCACCTGTTCACACTATTTTGCAATTAATTCAGTTTACTATAAACAAATCAAAATATATCAAAACAGCTCTGCAAATAAACCTGCAATATAATATATATTAATGTATACTACTTATACATGTGTTAAGAGAGCTGTACATATTCTGGGTCTAGAATAGGCTTGACAACATTTGTCTTTTTTGTACATTTTTTTACCAATATTTTGTTACATCTAAATAAACGTCACTTTTGATTCTCATTAATGTAGAAAGTTGTGTTATCGCTTTACAAAATAAGGATAATTTTGCGGGAATCAAAGAATGAGGGGAAGCCCAGAATATTAACTACCATATTGCATGTAAATAAAGTTGAAATATGTACTACATAACAAATAAACAACGATCACATACACATTTTGTTAAGTGAAAGAAACTGTAATTGTAACTACATTATAAATGGACACATTCGTGACCAGAGGAATAAATTCTAATTTCATCATGCCCTAAAAGCCTTCACTATAATGATTATGAACCCAAGGTGTGAGAGACATAAAAATGATTACCAAACTTGCAAATAAACTTGATGTTTTTCAACTTGAAATTTCTTGTTCTAGCAAATAATTTAGAAAGCAAAAATAAATTAAAATCAAGCCCTGAAATTATTAAATAATTCTGAAATACGACAATTTGCAAAAATTTTATGGCACTGACACTTATATGACTTAGATTTACACTGTTTAATAAATAACTAAGAAAACCCTGCCTAAGTGTGTTAAAAAAATTCAGCTGGTTATAAACAGTCAAATCTGACGCACATTACAAATGTAAAGTTTACCACAACCCATTAGGGAGAGCCAGTGTTGTTTTTCCCAGGCTAATAAGTAATACCGGGCCAAAATTCGGTCCCAACAGCCAGTGGCAAATAGTATGTTTTCCCCTCCAAATCCCAAAAAGTAAAAATATGTTTCGTCATATATCAGCCATCGCCAAGACTGAAACTATGAAAATGATGAGATATAAAACATAAGGCAATGTTGTAACTACCTATTTCATCTTAAAAAAAAAATATGAATTCTTTAACATTCCCAAATTGGCTTTTTATGACACATTTTTTAAACTATAAAAGCCCACTGCCCTATTACCAAATCGGTATAAATATCAGTTCAACTTCAATGCATAATCCTACCCCAGCAGGTTATTCTCATGTTTTATCCCCAAGGACTGAAATGATGACTGTTTTCCAGTTCCATTTACTAAAAATCCTTTTCTTCCCTGGGACTAGCCATATCCAATGACTTTTCACCAGACATTCCCTTCCTTCTAACACATGAGCAGTTCAATGTGGTTGTTAGAAGCACTGAACATGCTTTTACAAAATCTTGATTTTATCTTATAAATTTTACCAACACATTTTCCTTTTTCTTTTTAGTTGGCCCTATCACCTTTTATTTCTACTAACAATCTCTGTGGCTAGACACATACAAAAATTTCTATGTCCCTGTAAAGGATTAGACAGTTGTACAGGAAGACAGGTAAACAAAAGTTCAAGATGAATGTTAGCCATATTGACCATCTTGCACCCGATTCTGCGGTCAGATTTTTACTATTAACAAACAAACCAAGTTTTATTCTGGCTTCTAGTTTTACTTGTTTAAATATAAATGGTGTATATATTCATTTTACTTTTGTCTATAATGTCCTTAGCGGCTTGAAACTGCAAATTGTTGCCTAAATATCTACGTCCATACACGTGGGTTGACAGGCTAGCAAGACATTTCGACCCCAAGACATTTCAACCCCAAGAGACAATTCGACCCCAAGACATTTCAACCCCAACTCCTTGGACATTTCGACCCATTCAATGATATGCCTGAAAACATCTAAGAATGCCGTCATTGTTATAATTAAGCTTTAATCTATAGATAATTGAGCAATTTTAAAACTTAGTAACGCTTAATTACCGAAAATAAGATTTTTTTTTTACGAAAATGAGCCTTATTTGTCAAAATTTCTTTATTTTCTAAAATTCTTTTTTAATTCTTAAAGACTATATTAGTACCTGCCTTCATATGAAAAATGAGTGATTTTTATCTCACAATAACGAAATAATCATCATTTATAATTTTTTTTTTTTTTTATTAACGAAAATAACGGGATTTATGTATCAGCCGCGTTTATTACGTAAATAATTTATGAACAAATCGTTCTGATTACCTATCTTAAAATAACCTCCATATAACATATTTTCATACTTGGTGTTTACTTATATTTTCAAATCATCTTAAAAAAAAAAGTTAAATCATGGGCAATTATGAAAATAACTTTAATAAAGTCACATCTTTAATACCTCTTTATTTACTTATTTTCATTTGATTTTTTTTTTTTTTTTTTTTTTTTTTTGGTGAAAGATATATGCATCTCATTTCTATGGGATTCAACCAAATAGAAATAATTATAATGTAACTCAAAGAAGTTTAAGATGTCACCATCTTCATTATATTGATATTTAAAATCATAATCAGAAAACGTGATCTTTTGATTGGATTATCACACCTTGATTAATTGTTTGTTGATATAGAGCACGTGTATATTTATCTGCAGTGCGCATTGCAATTAACAATCAATTAAGCGATTGTTGTGACATCGGATATTTATATACATGTGTCAACATTATCTTTAATTTGGGCGAAAATGTAAAGAAAACAATAGGAAATTAAACAACTTATTGCTTATTTTCGCATTTAATGCTATTTTCGTAAGCGATTTTGACGCATACATAAAGTATTTGCTTTACAGAATACAGAATATGACTTTTATTATTTACAAACTGCTCTTTTCTATGAACGACATTCCTTCCAGCTGTAAAATATCAAACACGAAATCCCCGTTACTGCAAAATATAAGAATATGTGTAATGTTCTGTTAAAAACGGGGGAAAATATCATATTTCATATCTGTAAGGAAAATGTGGCAGCGTTATTACTTTTTCTATATTAAATATTTTAGCAAATACACGTGATTTAAAGTATGATTTTAATAACTTCAAGAGATTTCGGTCACACATTAAACCGGAATCCACCTAAAAAGTCGGGATACACCGGAATACATTTTCCATAACCGGAATACAACTGCATTTTGTAAGTTAAAGGTATTTTTGAAGGTTTTTTGACATAATTCAATCATATATATCATAAATGAATAAAAGACGAAAGGAAAATAAAATATGTTCACGCAAAACGACTTTATACGAGATCGAAATTCGGCGACCGCGTGGGAAATTTCCATTACCGAAATACACCCTTATTTTATTTATAAATGGTATTTTTGTAGGGTTTATTGCAGAAATCATTCGTGTATAATATAAATAATAAGTTTCAGAAGGATAAATAAAATTCTTTAATGCAAAACGATTTTATAAGAGATTGAAATTCGGCGACCTACCGAAATACACCCGTATTTCTTCAACAAATGGTATTTTTGCAGTGATTTATGACTGAATTCAAACATGTGTATAATAAATTATTATTTTCAAAAGGCAATTAAAATACTTTTGCGCATTACGTCTTGTACATGATTGAAAATCAGCGTGCGCACTGAAAATTTGTGCATTCGGAATTTCCATGTCCTAAAATTCTCTAATGTACACAGGTATTTCTTTAATAAATCGTATTTTAGGGTTTATGATAGAATTCAATCATATCTCAAATAAATAATTAATTTACAAAAGGAAAATAAAATGCGCAAAACGTTTTTATACGAAGCTGAATATTTGTTGAGCGCACGGGAAATTTGCGCACTCGTGGATAAACCACAATCGCCATAATTTTGTTAGCTTTTAAATTAAATAAAAGCTTATCATATTTAACTGCACTTACCTTGTTAGACATTATTTGTCACATGTCACTTGTGTGTGCTTACAAATATACTGATTAACTGATGTAATCAATAGGTGTGATAATCCAATCAAACTCTATCAGGACTAATCAGAGGCACGTGTTTGTTACGCCGCATATATTCAAAGGACATTAATTGTGCTTTGGCAATAAATGCAGTAAACGTTTTTATATTCATATATAAACATGATATAATTCTTTTAAAAACTGGTTTTTCGTAATATATTTTCTTCTTAAATTATCAAATTAAACATGAAGAAATAATTCAATTAGTTCCAATAATAAACATACGGCCGGTCCTTTCCGGTCAGCGCGGTTTATTCACTGACATGTATTTTGTGTATGATTCATTTAAAAATAGAATATTTATATAGATCTATATATTCATATTTTCTAAAATATGCAAAATGGAAGAAATATAAAATGAAAACATACAACTATTTCTTAGGGGTCGAAATGTCTTGGGGTCGAAATGTCTTTGGGGTCGAATTGTCCAAGAAAATTAAATTTTGGGGTTGAAATGTCTTGGGGTCGAAATGTCTTGGGGTCGAAACGTCCAAGATTCGTTGACAGAACCAGGAAGGTTGTCAATAAACATACGGAGGAACTTCACAGACAATATACCTTGAAAAAAACATTTAAACCAAATTCAAGACAAAAGTTCCAAAAGAAAATATAAATAACTGAAGCTGTACTCAGTAACTACAAACAGGGAGATAATTCTGACAAGATATGATCCTAAGAAATAACAGACAATGGACAGCTTATTAATGATCAAATTACATAGTTCAACCTACGTATCGTATAGTAATGTTGATGTACACAAATATATTTGAGGTAAATTTAAGTAGAGCTTGTGAAAATAACGATATTCTTGCAAAAAAAATATTTCTTTCTTCTTGCGAAATTAACGGAAATGACGTCAATGTTAACACATAATCTGAGATAAAGAAATAAATTGAAGCGAAAGGAAAAATAAGAACTGAAAGGAAACGAATCGACCATCTCCTATCCAAAGGAAATATCTGACATTAATTAATTAACGTTTGACTTGTTATCACAAAATTAGTGGATAGCCGACCATTTGATCTTCTGGGACGGGGTGGGGAGGGGGGGGGGGGGGGGTGAGTAGAGGAAGATAATTTCTTTCTTTCTTCAGAATATTGTTTGTCGTTAAAAAACCAATAAGCACGGTAAAGAAATACGGTACAGTATGTATTAAATAATTTGCTATAATAAGTATAAATGAAATAGCTAAAAATTTCAGCAGTCTCTAAAATTATACAAAATTTTAATGCAAAGAAAGTCACAGGCATAGATAAAATTTCAATTAAATTACTTAGTTCGTCTCACAGGCACTGGTTCGATCCATTTTATACAAATAGCTCAATTGACAATGGCATTTTCCCAGATTGCCTTAAGCAAGCACAAGTTACTCCAGTTTTCAAGAAAAATTATCCTTTACAAAAATCTGATGACAGGCCTGTCAGCATTTCACCAGCACCTTAAAAATCTTTTCGGCTGAACAATTATCAGAGTACTTTGAACTAATATTTTATAAATTTCTGTGTACATTTAGAAAAGGCCATGGCCGTCAGACCACCATTTTGAAACTAGTTGAGGACTGGAAATCTGCATTAGACTCAAAAAGTATCATTTGCTGCTGTTGTTATGGACCTGTCAAAGGCCTTCGACTGTCTGTCCAATAATATTTTACTTTCTAAACTTAAATCATGTTCTGTCTGAAAATTCTCTCAACCTGCTTACATTGTACCTTACAAAAAGAACACAACAGACGAAATAGGAAACACTATCAGTGGATGGGATGAGATAGTTAAAGGAGTGCCACAGGGTTCGATCCTTGGTTCCCTAATTTTTAACATCTTTTTAATGACATATTATATTTTATTCAACAAAGATCCTTATATGACTATGCAGACGACAACACTTTTTTTGACAAGAACGAAAATGTTGCAGGCTCGGTTTGATTGAGCCTGTTCGTGGACGGTAGTGGAAATGGATGATACCGTCCAACCCTCTAGGCCTCTATAGCCCCGGGTTGATGAGAACTCAACATGTACACATGCTACAAGTACAAAAACTGTTTAGAGACATCCGCAGAACACACTCTAGGAAGCCTAGCTAAGCTCAGAATAAAAAATGAAAATATTGAATGTGAAGATGTCGTTAAATTACTAGGGGTTAACTTATACTCTGCTCTCACTTTTAAAAAACACTTTAGTAATATTTATAGTATAGCAGCACAACACTTAAATATCTTGAAAAGAATAGACAGAAAGCTATATAGATTAAGTAGGTTAACTATTTTTCATTCTTTCATTTTATCAAACTTCAGTTTATGGCACTTCCGTTCAAACAAGGGTACAAATAAGATTGAAAAAAATACAAGAAAGCGCCCTTCCTTTTGTTTATGATGACTATTCAAGTACATATCCTTTCCGCACCTGTAACGTAATAAAACGTATTGGCGTCTGATGGCCCTTTCACGCTTCAGTAGAATCAACATTTATTACACGAAATTCATTTTGAAAAAACAATCTGAAATGTCTAGGTCTGCAGCTCTCAAACACGGAAATATCTTACATCCGAGGCATATACTGGTCACTTTCAGACAACATCAAAAAGGACCTTTTGAGCGATTTGAGGAAGTTCCAAAAATCTCTATATACCATAGCTTGCTGCGTTAAGCGTAAACACATTTGTTTGTTTCCGGTATCCCGACCTACCCTAAATTTTTGGCCCGACCCTAAATCTTTTTATGGCCTTGGACAATATTTTTTTCAAAATTGCACTTTTTATGCTTTAAACATGGTCAGTGATGTTAGAAATCAACTTACTGATGCTCTAAAAGCATAACCCCTTTATTTGTATTCATTTTTTGACACAAAAATAGTTTCCGAAAAGTCTCACTTAATAATAAAACATCCAAAAACAAGTTTTCTTCCGACCTACCTACCCTAATTTGTTTGAGCATGTTACCGGAAACAAAGATTTGTTTCAGGCCTTAGGGACCCCTGTGGGATTGGTGTTTATTTCGAGTACAAATATTTTTTCTTAGATGAAAAGCTGACATGTCGTGCTAAAGACCACTGGTACTTTCAAATCGTTAGAAAGTGCTGAAAATTGACTCCCCATTTGCAAAAAAAAACAAACAAGTCCATGTGCATACATTAGACGGGGTGACCTCTGCGCGTGACCCCGACATCGACATCAAGGACTTTCGTTTCAGTTAACTGTCTACTTCATTCTTTACTTCGAAATAGCCGAGTTCGGTTGACGTCATTTTCTTAGTTTCAAAACTTTACTATGCCGAAACTGCCAATGCGTGTCTCCTTGCGCTTCTCTATTGATCAAGCGCAAGGAGATCACTGTTGATTGACCTATGCCTGGCGAGACTGCATAAAAATGTGCCCGGTGTCCTAAGGATATATTAACAGCTACTAAATAAAGCAAATCTTCCTCGCTTATAAATCAGAAGAACTACAGCAATGACCATAGTAACTTGTAAAATTTTGAAAATATTGCTCCAGTTCCTGTCCTAAATGATTTAATTCATCTTCATGATGCTGATTATAAATTTAGGTATACCAACTTACTAGAAGTAAGTATCAACAAGGTATGGTAAAACACTTTTAAATATGTCGCTCCGGTTCTGTGGAACTTGCTTCCAGAAAACATCAGGAAAACAACAAACTTTAATCAATTCAAAAGCCTGATTGCACACTGGAATGACCAGGATTGCAGGTATTCGATGTGTAAATATACTTAGCAGCTTGTTCGGCAGGACCGGACGGCATTTTCTCAGTTTACTTTGTTAAGTTATACTGTTTTTCTGTCTTGTCGACTTGAAATGAAATCTTATCTTATCTTATCTTATCTTATCTAAAAGCAAGTCTCTTTGATTACACTTTTTAAATAAGAAGAAGTTTATTTAAATTATAGTTCCTAAGTTTGAGCACAGTATTTATATTTATATTTAAGCAAAATGGTTAAAAAATCTGCTATTAATGAACATATAATGTAAACATTATGATTGATTCCCCAAAGATGAATGAAACATAACGGACAAGGCCGGCCAAAATAATGTTGAGGGATAAATTAGAGGGGTTCGGGGGATTGTCTCCTCAGAAAAAAATACTGATTTGTCTTCTTCTTCCAGTGACGTGCAGAGCCGCATTAAAGCAGGCATACTAGCACCATTGTGCCTATTTACACGAGTCGGGGAGGGTTCCCAAGTGCAGTTATTTACAGGTTAAAACATTTAGCACTGAATTATGCAAGGGCTGCCGCAATCCCAGCATTGAACGTGTCCAAAATGCAGTTTGGCAACTTGTTCCATATGTCGGTGATGGAAGGGAAGAATGATTCCTACATGACCTGTGTTCTACAGTATTGTGGCATGATCCTCATTGAGTGGCCGCGACTGGACGCTCCCTGTGGGCATAGGTAAGGCGTTTTGTCAATGGCAATTAGGTCATAAACAATCATATATATAACACGACTGCCTTTGCCTGTTTCCTCCTCTCTTCAAGTCTCTCCAAACCGAGCGTGTCGAGCATGCCGGTGACGCTGCTTTTACGACCATAGTCCCCAGAAAAGAATATGACAGCTCTGCATTCCACCCTTCGACCTTAGTTATGTTGACTTGGATGTGAGGGTCCCATACAGTGAAGGCGTACTCCACTTGTGGTCTCACAAGTGTTTTGTAGCATGCATCTTTTGTGTATCTTCGACAAGACGATAGGTTACGATTCAAGAATGCATTGGTGTTGTTGGCCTTCTTGGTGATCATGTCTACGTGGGCATTCCATGACATGTTATTAGAGAGTAGAGTCCCAAGGTACTTTGACTGCTTTTTAGTTTAAGTTTTTGGCCATGGATGGCGTAAGTGTCATTGATGCTGGTCCAATGTACATTAGGAATAGGAGAGGGCCTGGCCCGCCCGCTTACCTCAATAAGGAGAGCGTTGGTCTACGGATCGCGGGGTCGCGGGTTCGATCCCCGGACTGGGCGTATGTTCTCAGTGACGATTTGATAAAAGACATTGTGTCTGAAATCATTCGTCCTCCACCTCTGATAATTCGTGTGGGGTAGTTGGCAGTTACTTGCGGAGAACAGGTTTGTACTGGTACAGAATCCAGGAACACTGGTTAGGTTAACTGCCCGCCGTTACATGACTGAAATACTGTTGAAAAACGGCGTTAAACCCAAAACAAACAATCAAGGAGAGGGCCTAGGACGGCGCCTTGTGGGACGCTTGAAGTCACTAGCGTTGGTTTGGATAATGATCTCACAATGGTGACCTGTTGGTTGCGGTGACTCAAGAAGCTACGGATCCAGTCAAATGTCTTTCCCCGCTCACCATAGTATACAGTTTAGGTTACTGTTCATACATTTGAATAATGCAGTCAAAACTACACATTACAGCTTTAATACTTTCAAAATGCGAATCAATAAATAATTGCATTTATTCATGGTAAATTGCAGTTTTCTAAAACATCTGTTTCAAAGAGATACATCCTAACTTCTGTAATTTATGAAATCAGACTTATGCGAGCGAATCTTTATCAAAGGTGTAAATACTTTTTTTTTCAAAGCTATGCTATGTTTTATTTGACTAAATAATGGTGTTATTGAACATTTCATGATTTGTTTTTATATCAAAATTAGATTTATCTGTTTAAAAGTTTCAATACATTTATGTGTTTTTGTTGCTTTTTAAAATGTAGAGTGGTCGTAAATTGAGGAGTAAAATTATAAGGTCACTTGGAATTATTCTATTAAAATTTAGTTATGATATTAAAGTAACTGTCTCAACGTTTGCCAAGTTTTAGAGAAGTATCTCAGGTAATTATAACGTTCAATACATTGGCAAAAACATAAGTGTTGCGTTAAAAAGATTTGTTAAGTGTATATGCACGATTCTAGAAACAGAAACAGAAACAGAAATTCTCTACCTAAAATGAATATTTAAATTCTGTGTTATTCTGCATGTTTCCGTAGACACTGTTATCAGTTCAGGTCTTTTTCACAGAGGCTAGACTAACTCCTAGACTATGATATATATATTTTTTAATTTTTATTTGTAAGATTGTGAATATAGCCAGTCTATATCCCATGTTCAATAGCATACTGATAATATTACAATCAGTTCTCTGCGAAAATTTCTAAAATATACTGGCATTTGTCACTATTACAAGAAATAAAAGAAAAATACAAAAGTTGAAATTTTGTGACAAATTCTTTATTATCAGTCTAGTGGCAAGTCTAGACAGGGGCCTATTTACATTAGCACATTGTGACTGATTAGGCGGCGACCTACTTCCAATTTCACCAGGGTCACCGGGTCAAAGTCTCATTGTTACACTTACCTATAATGACTAGCAGGTCTTTAATAAAAATGTTGTATTAATAAATTCTCTGTATGCATATTACATAAACATGAGATCACATTCCTATTATAACAAAGACATATGATCAGCAGAGGACAACTCTTATTCTCAGATTAAGTCACTCAATAAGCTTATATTCTATGCTGTTTTCGTTACATGTGATTATATTTCAATTAATATTCTAGTCAAATGGGAAAAATACTTCACATTGAAATACTATCTTGTTTTAACAGACTGAAGTAGTGTATTAAAAGATGTCATTGCTTAGACTTGCTCAATACATGTTCGACTTCTCCTTATAATGACAGTAAATTCCACACAGAAGAAATTCCTTGCAGGAAGCTGTCAAACGACTAAAGATACTTCTAATTACAGAGTATCTGAGTTTATGCTCATATCAGTCGAAAAATTAGATTTATAAGCTTAAACTTTGCACAATTAAAAGGAAATACTCCAAAGGAGCAAAACAATCCTTTTGAATTTTTGTTCTGCAAGAAAATTTGAATCCAGTAAGGATTTTTTTCAACTCGTTAGTAAACATACTCATTGAAATATATAGAGGAGGTTTTCTGTTAGAACAATAGTACATTTGTACCTTAAGTCATAAACCTTTTTCTGCCTGTTTGATCTAATTGTATTATTTAAATAGACACCTTCGTATGACATAAGTTAATTATATCTGTCACCAGTATGGAACACTCTACCACCAAGCAACCAAGACTGACAAATTGACAATCCATTTGTTCCTTATGTTAATTCAAAAAGCTAAACTATTCCTCCAACCTGAATCGAATCGGCTTTATGACTCTTTCCTTGACTGAAGGATATTTTAAGTAAAAATCAGGAACTGCATTTTTAATCGAAAATCGAATTACAATTTAACCTTGGCGGGTATTTTTGGCTGTTTTATCTAGATGTTGAAAAGATCAATATTTTGATAGTTATTTTGATTTTCAGATACTCGCGGAAAGCAAAACCACTTATTTTCATAGCAAGCTACTGCAAAATGTAAATATAAGGATTCCATGCTATTTTTATAAGTTTGGACGGCATAAATCACATTTGAACTTCTTGTAAATCATCCAAGAATCGCCAACGCGACTCATAGATATGCAGGGACTTCCATATAAGTTATCACTACCAAATGACAAGTTAGCCGTGACTGCTGAACTAACGACTGTCATATGACAAGTTACCAATAGCCGAAGGACAATAAACCATTAAAGTCGTCCTTGGCGTTCCATAGCGAAGTTATATAATTGTCTTGTCTTTTAACAGAATCATTACTTCCCGGTGCTTATCGGCGCTGTTAAGATGGTGTATTAATAAAAAGTTGACAGAAGAAAGAGACTGTTATTATGACAAAATGCCAGTGTTAACATTTGATAACCTTATGGCTGTAAACTGTGGCGAGACGGAATACATTGAATGTACGCTTGCTTACTGGATGTGGAGAATTATACCCGTCGTTCTCGTAGTTGTTGGATTCATAGGAAATATTTTTAACATAGCAATCCTGTCCAGAAAGCTGCTTCGGAAGAAGTCAATATGCGTGTACCTTATATTTTTGGCTGTGTGCGATAGCACAATGTTATGTACAGGACCTCTTGTGAAAAGTGTACGAATCTTTTTCGGTATTGATATGTACACCGTTTCAGCACCGTTCTGTAGCCTAATTAGATGGATTGCCTATACATCAGGTAGTATATCCTGTTGGCTTATTGTACTAGTAACAGTCGAAAGAACATTAGTTACATTGTTTCCAGTGAGCGCAAAGCCAAAGATGACACCCAGAAACGCACTGATTGCCTCTCTGACTCTAGTATTTGTCACTGGCTTATACATGGGACATTTACTTTACGGGCTCATCATTACTGAAATAAACGCAAACATGACAGAGGTGAACATGACGGAGGCAAACATAACAGAGGTAAACATGATAGTGGTAAACAGATCAACGTTTGCAAGCGGTAAGACATGCACCCAACGTCCAGGGGAATACATGGAGTTCTTCAATACTGTGTGGGGTATCATGTTGACCCTAACTGGTTCTGTCGTGCCAATATGCTTCATCGTAACCGGAAACGCAATTGTCAAAATATCCTTGATAAAGCGTAGGCGAGCACTTCGGCAATACGCGGATAGGGAAACGGGTAACATCGCCCGCCGACAATCTGGAAGCGGTTTCAGTACAAATATATTCTTCGTCCTATGTGCCATGTTTATATTGACAACCGTGCCTTTTGGTGTGTATTTCGTACTTCTAAAGTACAATGAACATGTTGACGAACATACCTTCGCAAAGTATCAGCTGATCAACATCGTGATGAGGTCCTTACTCTGGTGTAACTTTAGCTTCAACTTCCTGCTTTACTTTATAACCGGATCGTTGTTCAGGACAGAATTTCATAAAATTTTAGAAAGTGCATACAAAAAATGTGTTAAGGACAGAATTTGAGAATTTTACTTTTAGAAGATACCTAAAATTTAAGGAGGAACTTCATAAAATTTAAGACATTGTATACGAACATGTGTTAAGGAAAGACTTAAAGAAGATTTAGTTGAACTTGTAGAATATCCATTGAAGAACATTTTTTTCTAAGACATTTAAGAGCAGAAAAGCACTGGTCACCGAACTCGTTTTTATTTGATAAGGCATGCATTTTCTTCTTCCGCTGTTTAAGCATTTCTGAAATTAAGCAAAATTTTTAAAAAATGGGGGTACTTTATCAAACATACAATATTTCGCTTAATGTTATTGGGATTTCAGGTCTTACAGTTTACTATGAATACATGGTGATTTCAATATTATGTAAGCATAAATGTGACCAAAAATCTCTTTCATTTTTTACATGTTCACATAATTACCCCGCCCACGTTTTTTTTACAAAGGGAAAAAGTAGTCTATTTAAATATACAAAAGAAAATTCTGTGGTTAAGATTTTAAAACTATTTTGCAGCTTCAATAAAACACAGAAAATGATTCAAAATGGAAAAAGGTTGGAGTCACCGTGCATCTTTGAGAGATATTTAGAATTATTTTTTTAAAAAATTGGTGAATCTTTATATTTTTACCTCTTTTTGCTTCAATTTATACTTAATAGGTAATATAAATTGCTATGATAAAAACTTTATTTCAGTTGTAGCTTATCATTATATATATCACTTTGAAAAATATCAGTTTGAAATTACCAACGCCTACCCACATTGTGCGTTTTGCGTCAGATTGAGACAGATGCCGGCCATAAGTAAGGTTTTTTTTCGCGACAAGTAGAATCGGTTTGGTTAATGATGTACGAGCGTTTTTTTTTTCAGGATATCTGCCATTTTGAAAAATGTTTCTTCAAATATTGCCTTCCAACAAAAGTTTTGCCGAAAATTAATGCTAAATCATTAAAATATGGCTAATAAAGTACCATTTGAGCAAATAGATTCTACGTTTCGCGAAAAAACAAATTCACCCTTATTTTTGGCCTGCATTTGTCTAAAATTGACGTAAGTTTTACAACGGGGTAGTGGTAGGTAATTTCAAATATCTATGAAAGTAGATCAGGTTTCGTTCTGATATTTTCCTGACTGATACATATAATGATAAGCTATAACTGAAATAAAAAATTGCAAGATATCTCTTTATTTTATCTGGAAAATATAAATTAAATAAAAAAGAACACAAAATATCAAAATTCACCAGTTTTTGACAGTTTTTTCTTAATAAATCTCTTATATGCTCGGTGACCCCTACTTTTTTTCCATTTTAAAGCATTTTTATGCGTCATTAAAGTTGCAAAATAGTTTTAAAATCTTACCGTCAGAAATTTTTTTGTAGATCTAAATACATTTTTTCCATTGAAAATAAAGTGGGTGGGGTAATTATGTCAACATGTAAAAATGAAAGAGATTTGTTTGTGACATTTATGCTTATATAATACTGACATCACCTTGTAATTATATCAACCTGTAAGACATGAAATCCCTATAACATTAAATGGGAAATTATATGTTTTATAAAGTACAACCATTTTTTCAAGTTTACAAAATTTCAGAAATGCTTAAACAGTGGGTGTAGAAAATGCCCTATAAAATTAAAACGAGTTCGGTGACCTATGTTTTTTCTTCTCTTGTTTGTCTTGAAAACTGATGTAGTTCAAGCTCACAGAGTATGAAAAAATTCTTAACGTTAGAAAAAATTCGATCGTACATCCTTAAATGGTGCGTTATTAGCCATAATTTGATTATTTAGCTTTTATTTTCGACGTATACTTTTTTTTCAAAATGGTGGGTATCCTGAAAAAAAACCTCTCATACATCCTTAAGAAAAGAATTTAAGAGATACAAGTAGACTTACAAAGTCTGCTGAGATCAATTAGTCTGTAATGATGCTTATTTCTTTTTTCATTGTGACGCTGATATTTTCTGAGAAAAGCCTTTCTTCTCTATGCTCATCTCAAGAGTCGGATATAAGAGATATTGTACTTTTTTGTAGACAATGCTATTCAAGAGGCCTTTATGGTAGAAATATGTATTTCAAAGGACCCTAACGACCGATGCCATTCTAAGATATAAGGTGTGTACAAATATGGCCTAAGGAACGTATATAAGAAAATATTAGGTGCATATAAAATCTTGTTAGGGGTCCAACGATGTGAGATATTTAAACATTGACCTGAGTCTTAAACAAATTATATCGCAAAACTTAAGTTTATAGCGTGTCTCTAAGAATGTTTTTATTATTAATTATTGAGTTATTGGGTATGGAAGCACAAGAAAAAAAAACTAACAAGACATAATGAACACATACTCCACAGTAGAACCAAAGTAATCAGAACACCCGGCTCTTATACAGACGTTTGAAAGTCTAATCTGTCCAACCAGCCTAATCGTCCTGTTGCTTCTATGTGGAAAAAAAGAAAAGAAAAGAAAAGAAAAACACAAAGGGCATAAGTGTCTGATTGCACGGAGTATTGACAAGGATATAAAATCAAAGGAAACACAATATTTTTAAGATTATAGAATTACAGATTACAGAACAGTTTAGGCTTTAAGACATCGAGTTTACGAACTAAAGAAGAGAACAAAACATAAAACTACCTGACCACACGTGCATTACTCGACTAACATTAAATGCTTTGCTTCGGGTTTAACGCCGTCAACATTAAATGCATACACAATGCTGTAGTTTATGGTAGGATAAATGATACATTTAGTGTACAATAAAGTTTCTGTCTTAACATGCAGATAGGGAATTTACATTATGCACAAACTGTTTAAGCACATAGACAAAAATGCAAATAAAAGAACGGAAAAAAAGACACAATTCTAACTAATGAGAAACACGAGACAAAAAGCACAACTAGGACAACAAGAGGCAACCAAACTAACAAGCAACATACACTTTGGGCCTGTCCAGGTGCGGACCAGCCTGACAAAGTCTTCATACTTATCCACTGTACGCATGTGATTTGACAGACTGTTTCACACACTAACGGCTTCAAAGCGGAAAGAGTTTTTGCCATACCTCGTAGTCCTCACATGTGGTAGTTCCAGTATGTTTGTGTATCTGAAATCATACTTAAAATTTTTTAACATTTACAAAAAAATCTGGAGACAAATTCTTTATACATTTGAAAGTTTCGATTGCTATTGCACGTTTCCTGTCCAGATATAGTGTTGACGTATTTACTTTTCTTAATAGGATATCATAACAGGATCCATAGTCATTAAAAACAATTCTAAGTGACCTATAATGTAGCTTTTCTATTTTTTTCTGTATTTCTGTATTAAACTTAGTGCAGAAGTGCCAAAGCAGTGGGCAGTAAATGAAATTTGACCTGATAAATGACGTAAAAATAACCAGTCTTGTGGTTTGATTTAAAATGTATTTAGTCGTTGTAACAAATTAATTGTTTCGCAGCTTTTGTGTATAAAGTTGTAACCTGTTGGTCAAAATTAAGTTAATAATCTAGGTCTACACTCAAAAGTTCGACCTTATTTTCATACATAATTTCATTATTTCCTTTGACCTCTTTGTTTGATTTGGTTCCTAAGTAGATGGACTGAAACTTTTCAGAGTTGGCTTGCATTTGGTTTATATTGTACCAGTGTATAACGGTTTACTTTCTGATTCAATAGTATCTTTAAAGGTTTTGAATTTGAGTGATTATAAGATCATATGTATTATCTATATATTGCATAGTTAAACAGTGTTGATTTATTTAGACAATGAAAGATGTCTTTTATAGAGATATTGAAAACCGGAGGTCCAATTATAGAGTCTTGGGACACGCCCTTAATAATTTGTAGCCAGTCGCTTGTAAAGTTACTTACTTTAACTCTTTGAGACCTGTTTGAAATAGTTCAACATAATTTAGCATGAATTTCCGCTCCATTTTATACCCTTCTGCATTGAAAAGATTATTATCAAAACTGGCATTAATTTTTGTTTCTGGAATTACTGATTGGTCAGTAAGTTCATCTAGTATCTGTTTTAGATAATCAAATATGTATCGCTCTGTTTATACCAATATGACTTAGAATTGTCTTTTTTTTTCTTGTATCTCTTTTCATTTATCAATTTTCAAAGAGTGTCAAAATGTCATATTTGGTTTCTGTAGAGTTTGAATCAAAAGAGTTTTCACTTTCCTCATTATCCGTCAATTCTTCAGTTGGACAGATTACGGTTAATAGTTCTTGAACTCGGTCCTCTTCCGGGTCAGGTTCAGGTAAGTAACTGTCGTTAAGATTTCAGTGGAAAAAATGGAACGCAATAAACTAATTCGAGTTGTCTTCAATGTACATTGTTGAAAAAAAGAAAATTTATTTCGAAAGTAAAATTTGGAAAATCGAACTGAACGAATATATATATATATATTATGCATAAAAAAGAGCCCAGAACGGGAACAAAATATTGTAAAATTACAAAAATTTATATATATATGTTATTCCTTTACATGTAATTGTTTACATCAAAATGCCACAATACTGTACGATGCCTATCAATACATGGTTTTTTTTCTAATACACCCCCACCCATCCATTCAGATATATACAGTCATGTCTTTTTCCAGAATGCTTTATTTAGAATATCGTAGTAGTTCAAGGAACTATATTTAATGTTTTTCTTGAAATAATTGTAATTTGCATAGTGTCAACGGAATTGTGGCGAGTTCAAGCAGTATGTCAGGCGAGTTCAAGCAGTATGTCACAAGAACAGATACATTACATTGTGTACACAGACTTTAATCAGTTAATGTCTCGTTTCAGTGCCCAAGGACCACTTTATGATATCTAATTAACAATTTCAATTGACAATGTAGATTATTTATCGAAAGGATTGGCTGAAATTGCACTGTATAAATATGTACTGTCAAATAATAAGTCTTATTCCTATTACTGTCTTTTGTTGTTGTTTTTTATATAACAGATAAAAGAATAATTGATTACTTCCGATCACATAGAGAGTATTACTAAAATGATATTCTATCGCCATAGAATTAGATCTATGTTATAAGTTAAGAAATAACATACAGCAGAACAATATTTTAACATACCGAAACAATACGATAAGGTTATACGCTTGCGGAATAATTATGGCTGTTCGGATTTGACTACTTCTTTGACAGTCGTCTCATAGTGTTACATGCGGTTACGTTTCTGTAGTTAGTGCTTCGAATGGACGGTATACATTCGAGTTGTTCATAGTGCACTTATTTGTGTTGTAAACTTTCATCTTCTGTTTATCATTTGTAGGCCTAAATAGATTTGTAAATATTGTACAGAATTGTTTGATGTTGTCCGATCTGCTATTGTTGTCTGTTCATCCGACCAAATGTCCCTCGTCCGCTCTGTCACAATAACCTCATCGTATTGTTTCTATTTCCTAGAGTAATCATTTTTCGCACACCTAACGATTTACGATCGATTTTCTAATGAAGAATAGGAGGCCTGAAATATACTACATTTTAATCATCTTTGCTAATCATATTTTAGTCCGTAGCAATGTTTACGTACCTTACAAAACTTGGGAAACCCCCTCTAGCTTGTCATAAGCTGTCTGTCCAATTTGGCGGAGGTCAGAATTACGTCATCATTATTCGCGCACTGCATGGCAAGTGTAATATGTGGTCCAATTCCCGCGGAAATGTCATGACATGTGCCGACATTTTGCAGTAAATAAATCTTACGAATTTTAGTTGAAATTTCATCTTAAAAGATAAGTTTATAAATGCATACAATTAAGATTCAAACTGTCAACAGAATTAATGATAGAAAAATGTTTAAACAAGAAACAAAATTTACACGTTTTGGCTTTGTTTATGCCATAACTACTCCTCTATGATGGTACAATATACACCATATGGTATGGACAATTAAAAGTGACCTTCCCACGCAGCCTGACTATTACAACAATATTTCAAATGTGTCTAGTGTCTGCAATCGTCAAAAATGCTCTGGCCCCGCTATGTAAAATAGTATTTGACTTGCTATCTGTGATATAAGGGCCGCATTCCATATCTGCGCTGTACAACAGTTAGCATTCATTAATATGCAAATAACAGTCACATGATCCGGGCGTCCTTGGATGTCGGCTCAAGCAGAAACACCTGTCAAAATTTTTCGTGGTCAATATTTTATTTTCTGGACAGATATTCGAGAAGCTGTTTTGGAATTAGTAAAAATAGAGGTGAATCTATCCAATCATGCAAATGTTACGATAACCTATCGGAAAAGACTTGACTTTCCGCATTTTTTTGTTACGGGATGGCGCTTCCGTGTTTAACTTTTGCAGAAACACCTCTTATGACGTCATACGTTTATGCGTACACAAATGGGATACCGGAACAAGTCATTGCGCGATTATTGATGTGCGCGAAAAACGATTACTCTACGATATATTTATACATGTTTTTTTCTATAACACTTTTTGTACTGATTTTGTATATTATCTTATTAATCATCATTCAAGTCATCCTTGACTCGTTTCTTTTAACCAATAATGAATACGTATAAACAGTAAAACATACCTCATTTAAATAACCAGTTCCGCGATAGCACATGACGGTAGCATTACGGACTCCCACCTCAACGACACTGGTTCGATTCTCGGCATCAGCAAGTCTTTAAAATCATATCTTTATGCTGTTAACTTCCTATGTTTATAGATAAAATTCATTTATTAATAAGCTTCTTTTCTCCATAGTGGTGTTATTGAACTTTATTCAATATTGAGTTCTACACTAATTTTTGCTGAACTAAATCTGTTTATGAGAGGCCCTAGTGCTGGCTTAAGCGGAACTCTGTTACATATGTATTGAATGGACTCCATGATCCCAAAGGGCCAGAAAATATAACAGCATTGAAGACAAGAATTTGTGACAGTGTTACTTATGTCTCCAGCCTAGGGACATGTTTCACAAAACATGCTGCATTCCAATACAACATCGTCTTCTAAGTAATAGGGCAACCTACTAACAATGCTTATAAATCATAACTATATATCATTTAATTCATGAAGACGTCATATACAGATCTGGTTTGATTTGTTGAAAATGTCTGGAAATCTATAATTGGTGAATGCTTTCAAATGCTAATATATTGGTAAGGAAAATTAAAATATTATGAAATATTTCATCATGTTAAAGGGTGGTAATTAATTGCAAATGAAATGCATGACATTTATATGGTACAAAAGAAAGTTGATCAGAATAATAGGCCTAAATGGGCCTAAGGCGCTCACCTCAAGAAGTCATTTAAAGGTACATGTATCTCTATTTTCAGCTCTGGAGACCCCTAATTGCGGAAGTGCCTCCATTTGTCGAATTTTGGAAAGGACTTCATAATGTTTCTACAAAGTTTGAAGAAGTTGTTTAAAGGTGTTTCTATTTTTAGCTCAAGTGGACCCTTAAAGGAACCAACTTCCTCCATTGAACTAAATTAGGAGAGGACCTTCAAATGATGCTACAGACCAAGTTTGATGAAGATCAATCAAACTGTTCATGAGTAGAAGTTGTTTAAAGGATTTTTTCCAAATTGAGAAGGGCAAATTGGGCAAAATCGTGGCATTTAACACCTAAACAGGGAATTTTGACTTCAACCAAACCTTGTATCTATAGTCATTGGTTTCTTTGACAGATGAAGTGTCATTATTTCCTTTTTGCTGCAAAATACACTTCTTCTTTAAAAACTTAAAGACTCAAAGACTTACATGCGTTCAGAGCGAGAACGAATCCGTCCCGTGACGCCGAACTGATTACTCCGTAATTAAGGCAAATGTTCAAATAGAAACGGCTGCATTCCAACCTCTGAAACAGGGTACTTAACTTCTGGTAGTGACTAGGAAAATATTTGATGGACATGATGCAATATCGCAGTGAATTCTTTAAAGACTTACATGCATATAGAGCGTCAACGCGACCGTCTCGGGGCTCCGATCTAATTACTCCGAAATTCAGACACGTTTTCAAGCAGAAACGGCTATATCCCAACATCCTAAAACCTGATTGAAAGACATGACATTTTAGTTTCGGTAGTGACCTTTGATACTAGGGAGAATATATGATGGACCTGGTCTTAAATACCATTAGATTTCTCAAAGAATAACATGGTCTAGAGTGTCATCGAGACCGTTGCCGGGTCGCCGATCTGATTATTCCTTAATAGGCACATATTCAATAAGGAACAGCTGTATTCCAACAAGCCTTATTGAAAAAAAGATACTTTACTTGTGTTTGGTACAGACCAAGTTTGAAGAAGTCGTTTAACGGTATTTCTCTTTTTAGCTCTAGTGGCCCCTTAAAGGAACCAAGTTTCTCCATTTGAACTGAATTAGGAGAGGACCTTCAAATGATGCTACAGACCAAGTTTGATGAAGATCCATCAAGTCGTTAATAAGCAGAAGTTGTTTAAATGATTTTTCCAAAGTGAGAAGGGCAAATTGGACAAAATCGCGGCATGTAACACCTAAACTGGGAATTTTTGACTTCAACCAAACTTTGTATCCATAATCATTTGTCTCTTTGACAGATGAAATGCGATCATTTTTTCTTTGCTGCAAAATACACGTTTTCTTTAGAACTGAAACATTTTTCTGGTTGCTATATATAAGAATTTCTCAAAGACTCACATGGGTTCAGAGCGAGAACGAATCCGTCCCGTGAAGCCGAACTGATTACTCCGTAATTAAGGCAAATGTTCAAATAGAAACAGCTGCATTCCAACCTCTGAAACAGGGTACTTAACTTCTGGTAGTGACTGGGAAAATATGTGATGGACATGATGCAATATCGCAAGTATACTGAATGTTTTGAAAGGACACGAGGATTACTGAGACGGTGTTTTCTCCCTTGGCACTGATTCCTGAAAGTCTGCGAGTCCTTCTGAAAGTGTCGCAGACCAGGAGAAATGATTTAGAATTAGTAAAGAACCTTTGGCATCATGTAATCTCCATTGAAATCGATTCCTGAAAGTCTTCGAGTCCTCCTCAAAGTGTCGCAGACAGTTTTTAATGATAAAAAAAGAAACAAGAGCTATTGGGACGATATTTTCTCCCTTGGCACCGATCCTAAGTCTGTGAGTGTTCCTGGAAGTGGCACAGCCCGTTCTAAATGATTTAAAAGGAATCAGAGACTACTTGGAAGGTGTTATCTCCCTTAGCACCGGCTCTTGAAAGTCTGCGAGTCCTTCTGAACGTGTCACAGACCGTTTAAAGGGACATAAAATGAAACCAGAATGTTAAAACATGGGCTTTTCCATCGTTACCACAGAAAAAAAT
This sequence comes from Mercenaria mercenaria, assembly GCF_021730395.1. Classification (NCBI taxonomy): domain Eukaryota; kingdom Metazoa; phylum Mollusca; class Bivalvia; order Venerida; family Veneridae; genus Mercenaria; species Mercenaria mercenaria. The sequence continues at coordinate 38,995,052 of NC_069377.1, read as the reverse complement.
AGGACAACTACTCAACGGCAGATATGACAAAACCCAAATGTTAGTTGAGCAGTTCCAGTCAGTCTTTACATGCGACGATGACGATGTCTCCATTCCGATACCAAGAAGAGAGCCAAGCGACCAATTCTCCCACTCAACATCACCACATTGGTGTCGAGAAGCTCCTCTTGAACATCAGCACAACCAAGGCTCAGGGACCAGACATGATCGCCAAGGTTATGTTGAAGACCTATGCTACTGAACTGGCACCTGCTTTGATAACCATCTTCCAATGCTCTTTTGATACTGGGAAACTACCCGATGGCGAAGAATCGAACGCAGTAACCGTGGACTCAGGCGTCCCCCAGGGTAGAGCTTTAGGTCCCCTTATTTTCTTATGTCACATAAATGATCGACCAGCAGTCCGCATTTTCGCCGATGATTACACAGAGTAATCAGGGCCATAGAAGACCATCTAGCTCTCCAACGGGACCTCCAACAACTTGAGGAGTTGGCCAAAACATGGGGTATGCGCTTCAACGCCATAAAATGCTACATCATGAGCACAAACTCCAAATTTCTATCAACTTGACAAACAGTTCCTTCAAAAAGTCCCCAACAACCGTTACCTTGGAGTTACCATCTCAGAAGACTTCAAATGGGGCACTTATATGGACAAGCTTCCCAAGACATCCAAATCTACCCTTAGCTTCCTGTAAAAAAACTAAAGCACTGTCGTAAAACCTGTAGAAGGTCTTCCTATATCACACTTGTTAGATCCACACTTGAATATAGCTCCATCTTTTTGGACCCCCATCTCCAAACGGACATCGACAAGCTGAAAACTTTAAGGTACAACGCCAGGCCGCCAGGTTCATAACAGGGAATTAAATTTGGCGTTAGGCAGGATGTGTCAGCCGGATACTGAAATACTTAAACCTCCCATCACTCCAAGACAGACGGAAAGCGAACCGATTGGTGTTCTTCTATAAGGTGGTCGAGGGGCTGGTGACAGCCTTACATTGAAACGTAGAGTTGTACCAAAAAAAAACGTTCACATGTTGTAAAACCGATAATATAATTGATTGACAAACACTTAACAACAGTAGATTTTTTAAACCAGTGAAGTGTAAAACCGATCTTTTCAAACAATCTTTCTTTCCATTTGAATCATCTAGTCTAGGACGACAGTGTTTTTTGTGCAAAAACAGTAAACGGATTCATAACCAGCCGTTTCCAACTGGTACTAGTGTCATCCAAGCTCTCTCCAGTTGCTTTACGCTATACCTGGCTCTGCACAACGTTTTTACCCGGAAGCAGGTTTACTTGCTAAATCTGCAAGACATTTCAGACAGTGGTTTCCGTCAACATCCTCCTCCAGTGGCCCTCTCTTAAGTCTGCAAGACTGATAGATGCTAAGAAGTTGAAAGTTGATCGTATCGTAGTTTATTCACGATGTTTGACTATCACACATAAACCAGTAGTTCCTACGAAAAGCCATAGCTGTCTTCTGATGTTAATATAGCACTTTATGCTGTATGCCATCAGTACATGTGCATCTACTTACATGTAAAGTGCATATACATGTATATGATGCGCTTAAAATGTATATGTGATACTTTCATCATTTTGTACAGTCCATTTTAACGTTTTCCTTTTTAGCCTACCTGAGCCAAAGGCTCATGGTGACCTTTTGTGACCGCTCAATGTCCGTCATACGTCGTCCGTCCGTCAACATTTTCTAAAAAAAAATCTTCTTCTTGAACACCACTAGGAATATTTACACCAAATTTCACAGGAATGATCTATGGGTGGCCCCCTTTCAAAATTGTTCAAAAAATTGAATTCCACACAGAACTCTGATTGTCATGGCAAGCGAAACGAAAAACTTTAAAACTCTCCTTGACTGTCCAAAACCGCAAGGCATAGAGTCTTGATATTTGGCATGTAACATCATCTAATAGTCCACTATGAAAATTACTCAAATTATGCCCCTGGGATGAAAAGAGGCCCCACTCTGGGGTCCCAAGTTTTACATAGACTTATATAGGAAAACACGTTTAAAATCTTCTTGTCCAAAACTGCAAGGCGTAGAGTCTTGATATTTGGCATGTGACATCATCTTATGGTCCTCTATATAATTTGTCCAAATTATGCCCTTGGGTGAAAACAGGCCCCTCCCCGGGGTTTTACATAGACTTATATAGGAAAAAACTTTGAAAATCTTCTTGTCTGAAACCACAAGATATAGGCCTTTGATATGTAGCATTTCCTTGTGGTCCTCTACCAAGATTGTTCAAATTGTTACCCTTGGGTTAAAAGAGGCCCTGACCCGGGGGTCCCAAGTTTTACATAGACTTATATAGGAAAAAAACTTTAAAAATGTTCTTGCCTGAAACTGCAAGGTCTAGGCTTTTGATATTTGGTATGTAACCTTACCTAGTGGTTCTCTACCATAAGTGTTCAAATTGTTCCCCCTGGGGTGAAAACAGGCCCTGTCCTGGGGTCCCAAGTTTTACAAAGACTTTTATAGGAAACAAAATTAAATATCTTCTTGTCTGAAAGTTCAAGGCCTAGGCCTTTGATATTTGGTTTGTAGCATTGCCTAGTGGATCTCTAACAATATTGTACAAATTATGCCCCTGGGATGAAAAGAGGCCCCGCATCGCGGGGGCACTTGTTATGTAAGTTATATAGGAAAAAAATACTTCAAAAATTATCAGATCATATTTCCTTGACTGTTTAGTTATAATTACCTGATGATCCCAAGTGATTAGGGGGTCACCCAACTATGACCTTGACCTACTTCCTTGTTTTTTTAAGATACAGCCTTGAAATTTGGATGATATGTACAGTTTTGCACACCGATCTTAAAATTGACTTTCAGTGACCATAGATATGACCTACTGACCTACTTTCTTAATATTTAAGGATCAATTTGGCTTTTGAAACATGTAGCTCATATTACTTAGGTGAGCGATCCAGGGTCTTCATGACCCTCTTGTTTAATGATTCCAAGCAACGCACAAATCGAACTTGTGATGTTCTTTCTATACCTGCTTCACTAGTATTTTTACTGGCACACATTTAAAACTATTTACATGTCACTTGGTATTCTAGCCTTTTTATCTGACCGCTTCATCAGTTCCCCAACTAGAATTTGGCAATTCATAAACTTGTAAGGACTCGTCCAATATTTATTCGATCTGGACTTAAATGCCTATAGAGATGTAAGAACATTTCTCTGTTCATGAACATGAATGTTTTGCATGTTAACAAGAAATGCGGGAAACCATGAAACATTTGAACTTTATCCTAACTGTATATTGCTTGGTTGCATTCTTGGTTGCATTCTATGCTTCCAAAGGATCTTTTTACAGATTTTATTGCTTTACACAAAGTTTGGTGTCTGGCTGTTCTTCTATTTTTAGTAACAGCAACTTTGACCCAATTTTTCCCCAAGCTAATAAAGGCTCTTGCCACACTCTGTGTTTCATTGGAATTAAAACTAAAGGCTGAAAACTGTTTTTGGATTCAGTGGCCCGATTTCACCTTCTAAACTACTTATATGCCATGTTTCATTGAAATTTCCCATTTCAACACAAGAGTTACATTTTTCTATTTTAGTAATAGCAAACACAAACAAAGTGGCCAAAAGTACAATCCAAAGCTGGGTATTTAGAAAAAGTTGCTACATACCAACCTTTGTAACAACAGAATGATTCTAAGTTAACTTAATGGAATCAAACATTTTGCTTTTTTCAATAATTGTGATTATAACCATACAGTAATCCTAAATGCAAATCAAACCTTCCAATATCTCATTTCTAATTGGGCCGTGCCATGAGAAAACCAACATAGTGGCTTTGCGACCAGCATGGATCCATCCGTGCAGTCTGGTCAGGCTCCATGCTGTTCGCTTTTAAAGCCTATTGGAATTGGAGAAACTGTTAGCGAACAGCATGGATCCTGGCCAGACTGCGCGGATGCGCAGGCTGGTCTGGATCCATGCTGGTCGCATACCCACTATGTTGGTTTTCCCATGGCACGGCTCAATTAGTTAATAAGTTATTTCAATCTTTAGTAACAGCAACCTCATCTCAAGCTAGGTCTCCAGAATACAAGCTTCCTGTATATTAAGTTTGGTGATAATTTGCTAATCTGAACTCGAGTTACTGACCATTATATTCCATTTGACACTAACCGCCCTTTATACACTCATAAAGTGTTTTCAAGTAAACAGTACAATGCAATCATCATATTAAAGGCAAGCCATGCACTTCCTGTCGAAGAATAAGGATTGATGAAGGAATAAAGGTGCTTTGATGTAAATATGACATTGAGAAAAGCAAGGGCAATAATCTTATTGCTAACCTGACTTGGCCCATTTCTTAACTCAAAGAATCTGAGCAAATTTAGTGAAGACTGCTCGAGATGCAAAATAACTGATAGACAGATGACTACAACAGACACCCCCTCCTCCCCCCAAAAATGACCAATTTTCTTTGACTTCTACATGTGACCTTTGAGACAGTGGCCTGTGTCTTGCACATGACATATTGTGTCATTATTGGGAACATTTGTGCCAAGTGATTTTGAAATCGCTTAATCAAATGGAAGTTTTGGACTGGACATGAAACCAATGCTCTGAACATGTGACCTCCAAGTGTGACCTTGACCTTGGAGCAATGGGTCTGGGTCTTGTGTATGACATGTTGTCTCATTATCAGGAACATTTGTGCAAAGAAATTTCAAAAATCCCTTGATGAATGGCAGTTATTGATTAGACACGAAACAGACCTTGTTCACCTTTGACCTCCAAGCGCGACCTTGACTGTGGTGCTAGGGATCTGGGTATTGCGCATGACATGTTGTCTCCTTATGGATAACATTTGTGCAAAGTTATTTCAAAATCCCTTCATGGATGGCAAAGTTCTCGACTTGACACGAATGTGCGACAGACAACGGAAGGATGCAGCCTATTTGTCCTGCTTTTTTCTTTGAAAATGACAGGGGACAATAATTTTAAAACTATTCATTCTTGCAGTCTGCTGGCCATTCTTTTATTTGTAGATATTCCAAGGTTCACTGAAATCTCTTCAGTACTTCCTGGGTTACATTTCTGACAAGGCAAATGAGAAAGACAAGAGGTTCATGATGACCCTGGATCGCTCACCTGAGTTGTATGCGCTACTTGTTTCAAATGTCAAACTGATGCTAAAATATTAAGAAAGTACGTCAGAAGGCCACATTTTTGGTCACTGAAAGTCAGTTTTAAGATCGGTGTGCGAAACTGTACATGTCATCCAAATTTCAAAGCTGTATCTTAAACAAGAGCTGTCCATAAGACAGCCAGTGCTCGACTATTCGAATCGTTGTCACAGAAGCAGGAATATTAATCTAATTGTTAAAATATCAATAGAGTTTCAACCAAACTTTAACCAGAAGATTTTAAGTCCAAAAGGGGGCATAATTTGCCCAAAATACAAGTCAGAGTTATGAGAATTGAATAATGCAATATCAACAAGTTTTATAATCCTGAAGACACATGTCAAGTTTCAATTTAATATCTGATGCAAAACTTTAACCAAAATTTTCGAAGTCCAAAAGGGGGAAAAATTGGCCCAAAACACACGTCAGAATTATTGGACTTGATCCAGTGAGGTTGGTAATTGATCTAGAAAAAGAAAAAAATAAATTTCAAATCTATATGCCTTTAAGTAATAGCTATATGTATGTGCATGCAAAATTTTAACAAGGATTTTAACAAGTCCAACAGGGGCCATAATATGGCCAAAATTCAAGTCAGAGTTATTGAACTTGATGCTATCAACTAGTTTTATAACCCCGAAGACATATGTAGTTTCATTTCAATATCTGCATTAGTTTTGGTGATAGTTAATTGCATGCAAAACTTTAACCTGAATTTTGGCCTAGAAAAAGAAAAAATAAGTTTCAGAGCTATATGCTTTTAAATGATGGCCATATGTACTTGCATGCAAAACTTTAACCAGGATTTTTTACGTCAAAAGGGGGCATAATTTGGCCAAATTGCAGGTCAGAGTTATGGGACTTGATGCTATCACCTAGTTTCATAACCCCAAAGACTTATGTGAAGTTTCAAAACAATATCTGCATTAGTTTTGGTGATAGTAAATTGCATGCAAAACTTTAACAAGAATTTTCTAAGTTCAAAAGGGGGCATAATTTGGCCAAAATACATGTCAGATTTATTGGACTTGATCCTGTGAGGTTGGTAATTGACCTATAAAAAGAAACAAGAGCTGTCCGTAAAACAGCGCGCTCCACTATTCGGCGATTTGACAGTAAAATTGGATTGCTACCACTCATGCAGATGACGATGATAAAGATACATTTCAAGTGTCAAGTCTTTATCTTATATTGTACTAAAGTAACATCAAGAAAGCAAAGATTGCCAAAACAATTTAAGTATGAAAGGGGCATAATTCTCTCAAAAATACAATTAGAGTTATGGGGATTGTAACACACATTATAAAGAAATATTTTTAATTTCAAGTCATTATCTTTTAAAGAACCAAAGATATGTCTACAAAGCTTTCAAAAAAATTTAACATGAAAATAATTCCAAGTATAACAACTTTGTGACCTTGACCTTAGGTATAATGGGCCCAGCCCCTGCACATACTTTGTTTGTATGCTGGACAATGTTTATGTGAAGTTACAGTAAGATATAAGCAATAGTAACAAAGATATGACAGAAAAACAAAGGTTCCCGAAAAACTTTAACAAAGAAAGCTCAAGCTGACGCCGACGCCGGGGCGAGTAGAATAAGTTTCAAAGCTATACATGCCTTTAAATGATAGCCATATGTACTTGCATGCAAAACTTTTACAAAGGTGTGATACTGACACCAGGGTGAGTAGAATAGGTAGACTAGCCTTCCAATAGTCGTGCTAGAAACAAGAAAGTAGGCCACATTCATGGTCACTGAAAGTCAGTTTTAATATTGGAGTGCAAAACTGTACATGTCATCCAAATTTCAAGGCTGTATCTTAAAATACAAGAAAGTAGGTCAAGGTCACAGTGACCCCTTATCACTTGAGGTCATCGGGTAATTATAATTAAACAGTCTAGGAAATATGATCTGATAATTTTTGAAGTATTTTTTCCTGTAGAACTCTATATCAAGTGACCCCCACCACCCTCAACACCAGAGGGGGGGGGTGCGCATAATTGGAACAGTCTTGTTAGAGATCAACTAGGCAATGATACATACAAAATATCAAAGGCCTAGGCCTTGAACATTCAGACAAGATTTTTACAATTTTTTTCTATACAAGTCTATGTCAAACTTGGGACCCCTAGGGCAGGAATTCTTTTCATGATCCCAGCAGCATAATTTGAATTATTTTGGTAGTAGAGCAAGCACTAGGCAATGCAACATACTAAATATCAAAAGTCTAGGCCTTGCAGTTTCATGCAAGAAGATTTTTAAAGTTTTTTCCTATGTAAGTCTATGTAAAACTTGGGACCCCCTGGGTGGGGCCTCTTTTCATGCAGGGTAATAATTTGAACAGTCTTGGTAGAGGACCACAAGGCAATGCTACATACCAAATATCAAAGGCCTAGGTCTTGTGGTTTCAGACAAGATTTTTTCCTAGATGATGCTACATACCAAATATCAAAGCCATAGGCCATGTGGTTTTGGACAAGAAGATTTTTAAAGTTTTTCCCTATACAAGTCTATAGAAACCATGTGACCCCTAGGGCAGGGCCGTATTTGACCCTAGGGGGATAATTTGAACAACCTTGGTAGAGGACCACTATATGATGTTACATACCAAATATAAAAGCCCTAGGACCTGTGGTTTTGGACAAGAATATTTTCGAAGCATTCCCTATATAAGTCTATGTAAACCATGTGACCCAAAGGGCGGGTTCATATTTGACCCTAGAGAAATAATTTGAACAATCGTCTTAAAGGCCAACTAGATCGTGCTACATACCAAATATCAAAGCCCTAGGGCCTGTGGTTTTGGTCAAGATTTTCGAAGTTTTTCCTTTCGGTTGCCATGGCAACCAGAGTACTGCATGGAATCCAATTCTTTGGGCAATTTTGCAAGGGGGTCATCCAAGGATAATTCCTGTGAAGTTTGGTGTAAATCTGCCCAGTGGTTTTGAAAAAGATTTTTTTTAGAAACTGTTGACACACGACACACTACAGACATCGAGCGGTTACAATAGCTCACCTTGAGCTTTTGGCTCAGGTGAGCTAAAAAGTAGCAACTATATGCTCCACCCATCAAGTAGTAGGAAAATAAAATATAGCAGACTTTATTTCAAATTTTTATTTTTTCTATTTTGCAATATTACAAAAATATTCTCTCCTTTATAAAGACAATTTGGCTGACTTTGTCATATTTCATGCTATTTGTAGAGTTTGATATGAATGTTGATTTAGAAAGTAAAGTAGCTAAACCCATTATGCTAAATATATTTAAACATAAGCACATTTCTGTAAGTATGTTGTACAATCAATTATGAATTGTTGTGTAAAAAGAAGCACATTTCGATAGTCACCATAGTGTGTCTTTCAAAAGTTTCAACGATTAAGCAATTGTTCATAAAGTGACGTCCCCGCCTAAAACCAAGAGCACATCTTCCTTGTAAAAGCTTGGGATATTTCATGGTTACCCATGTTTGCCTAAACATACATGTTTTATTTAATAGTTATTCTGTCAAACTAAGCAGTAGAAGTTGTCAATGAATGTTCTATAGAACCGAACTGTAATTCTCAATTCTTTAATAAATCTTCTATCTTTTAAGAAATGATTGTAAAAATCTGACAACCTTACTAAAAAGGAATAAAGAAAATAGACAAAAAACAATTTGCACATCTACTGCTTTGATGAAAAACTTAACATGCAAACAAGCTGATTTATCAAATTTCTCATGAATTTATACAAACATTAAAAATTTCAAATTAAAGATCATTCTAACATGCCTGCCAACTTATTTCATAAATAAATATAGCATCATTTACATAGACTAGCTGTGAATTCACATATGTATTGATATACCTCAGTAAATGAGTTAAGTATAAATTTCAGTAGAGTCCATGGTATCAAGTTTTAATACACCACAATTAGACCTGTATACTCATAGAATGCTTACAACAACTTATATTTCCATTCAAAACTGAGTAAATTAACAACTGGCAAGTCATTAATTTATCAGACAACTTTTTTGCTAAAATCTTTATAAAGTAAAGGGATATTCTACAATTACAGATAATAATATTTCTCCATTAATAAAATTTCTTCGGAATGGAGAATAATTTATTAACTAGAAAATGCTTTTGTAAAAAAGCGCATGTCTCCCCCGCATGTCTCCTATAGGCAAGAAGTCAACAGGGGTCAGGAGCAAAAGTCAAAGAGACACTGATGGTTGGCTGCAGTAGGGATCATCTACTTGGCATGTCCAATCATCCCGCTAAATTTCAACACTCTTGGCCTAGTAGTTCTCAAGTCACTGTTCAGGCTTCTGTGACCTTGACCTTTGATCAAGTGACCTCAAAATAAATAGGGGTCATCTACTCTGCAAGTCCAATCATCCTATTAAGTTTCAACATTGTAGGTCAAGTGGTTTTCAAGTTATTTCCAAAAAATGATTTTACATGAACAGGCCACTGTGGCCTTGACCTTTAATAGACTGACCCCAAAATCAATAGGGGTCATCTACTCTGCATGTTCAATCATCCTATGAAGTTTCAACATTCTGGGTCAAGTGGTTCTCAAGTTATTGATCGGAACTGGTTATCAACGTTCAGGCCCCTGTGACCTTGACCTTTAACCGAGTGACCCCAAAAACAATAGGGGTCATTTACTGTGCATGAACAATCATCATATGAAGTTTCAACATTCTGGGTCGAGAGGTTCTCAAGTTATTGATTGGAAATGGTTTTGCATGTTCAGGCCCCTGTGGCCTTGACCTTTAACAGAGTGACCCTAAAATCATTAGGGGTCATCTACTCTGTATGACCAATCATCCTATGAAATTTCATCATTCTGGGTCAAGTGGTTCTCAAGTTACTGACCGGAAATGGTTTTCAATGTTCAGGCCCCTGTGACCTTGACCTTTCACAGAGTGACCCCAAATCGTTAAGGGTCATCTACTTGCATGACTAATCATCCTATAAGTTTCAACATTCTGAGTCAAGTTTCTCAAGTTATGACCGAAATGGTTTTCAATGTTCAGGCCTCTGTGACTTGACCTTTAATGGAGTGACCCAAAATCGATGGGTCATCTACTTTGCATGTACAATCATCCTATGAAGTTTCACATTCGGGTCAAGTGGTTCTCTAGTTATTGATCGGAAATGGTTTTCATGTTCAGGCCCCTGTGACCTTGACCTTTGACAGAGTGACCCAAAATCAATAGGGTCATCTACTCTTCAAGACCAATCATCCTATGAAGTTTCAACATTCTGGGTCAAGTGGTTCTCAAGTTACTGACCGGAAATGGTTTTCAATGTTCAGGCCCCTGTGACCTTGACCTTTAATGGAGTATCCCCAAAATCGATAGGGGTCATCTACTTTGCATGTACAATCATCCTATGAAGTTTCAACATTCTGGGTCAAGTGGTTCTCTAGTTATTGATCGGAAATGGTTTTCCATGTTCAGGCCCCTGTGACCTTGACATTTGACAGAGTGATCCCAAAATCAATAGGGGTCATCTACTCTTCATGACCAATCATCCTATGAAGTTTCAACATTCTGGGTCAAGTGGTTCTCAAGTTACTAACCGGAAATGGTTTTCAATGTTCGGGCCCCTGTGACCTTGACCTTTAATGGAGTGACCACAAATCGATAGGGGTCATCTACTTTGCATGTTCAATCATCCTATGAAGTTTCAACATTCTGGATCAAGTGCTTCTCTAGTTATTGATCGGAAATGGTTTTCCATGTTCAGGCCCCTGTGACCTTGACCTTTGACAGAGTGACCCCAAAATCAAAAGGGGTCATCTACTCTTCATGACCAATCATCCTATGAAGTTTCAACATTCTGGGTCAAGTGGTTCTCAAGTTACTGACCGGAAATGGTTTTCAATGTTCGGGCCCCTGTGACCTTGACCTTTAACGAGTGACCCCAAAATCGATAGGGGTCATCTACTTTGCATGTACAATCATCCTATGAAGTTTCAACATTCTGGGTTAAGTGGTTCTCTAGTTATTGATCGGAAATGGTTTTCAATGTTCGGGCCCCTGTGACCTTGACCTTCGACGGAGTGACCCCAAAAACAATAGGGGTCGTCTTCTCCAGCAGCCCTATAACCCTATGAAGTTTGAAGGTTCTAGGTCAAATGGTTCTCCAGTTATTGCTCGGAAATAAAGTGTGACGTACGTACGGACGGATGGACGGACAGGGCAAAAACAATATTACTGAAGTTTTGGGGCAAAGATATCAACAATTTTAGCATTTTACATGACTGCATGGTCACGGATAAACAAATATGCAGGTTTTAGGCATGGAAATCCTTTATGACAACTATAGCCTATGTCATCCTAAAATGTCAATATCTTCTTCCATAATTGTCTCTGATACGGCTAGTCGTTCTTCCTTCACAAACAGACCACTTCTCTTCTCTTTCAACTTCTGTCTATATTCTTTCTGTATCCTCTGCTTTGGTACTTTTGGTTTTCTATCTTGACTTTTGTTTTTCTATTGAGAAAACAAACAGAAGTGTTACACATACATTATCAACTTATCAAGTCAAAAATTGTGTCAAACAGTCACTAGGATATAATCATTTTACAAATGACATTCAGGCTCAGACAGGACTGAGACCTGTGAATACTGTAAAAGCAGAAAACTGTCACCAGAGTTAAATTTTTGCTATATTCCTGAGCTCCCATAACCTCGCTAACATTAATACTCACATAAATATTAACCTTTGTATCATTAAAATCAATAAATATCTCGTCATTACAAAAAACTTCCTAAAAAGAGCTCGTAGAACACGAAATGTCCCCCTTGATGCATTCAGTAATCTGTTTTATTTTTCAAGTTATCGTCCAGAAACCGTTTAACTGTTCCTAGCCACTGTGACCTTGATCTTTGACCTACTGATCTCAAAATCAATATGGGTCAGCTGCTGGTCATAATCAAACTCCCTATTATGATCCTAGGCCCAACCGTTCTCAAGTTATCGTCCCACCTTGACCTTTGACCTACTGACATAGGTAACGCTTTTCAATGTTTAACTTTTACGGAGACCCGAAACAGGCAGGATAACCTTTTTACATAATCTCTTGAATATAACACCTTGTGAACAATATTTCAAATTCTCTAAATTTTGATCCAGAAAAAATATGTGCATTTACAGAAGACAACATTGTACAACAGACAAGTTTCCTAGGCAACAACTATTTAATTATTACTTTCTGGCATTCCAAAGTATGGTCTTCTATACAGGTTTGAATGTATAAGACTATATTTGGTATTTGATTAAATTACCTGTTTATTCAAAACCTGTATGAATAGACTATGACATGGATGCCAAAAGCAGACAATTTTTACAAAATCATTTTTCAGAAATAAAACTAGAGCTGCTTTTGAGAAAAGCGCATGTCTCCCACAAATGCCTAATCATCTGAATAGTTATGTATCTGAGTCAACAATGCACCGATGACTTAAGAGTGCTGATACTGGCATCAACATTGTACCAATGATAAAGTGCAGATACTGACAGCGATTTTTAGTAATTCAATGGCCATAATTTCAAAGTGCCTGGACCGATTTGGCTAGTTATCGAACTTGGCCGAGTGCTTATTGGCAAACATATTTTGATTAAGTTCGGTGAAGATCGGATGAGAAATGTTCGACTTAGAGTGCAGACAAAATTTGTGACAGACTGACTGACTGACATACAGACAGGAGTAAATCAATATGTCTCCCACTACAGTGGTGTGGGAGAAATAACTAGGTGTTCTCTGTTCAAAAGTGATCTGAAACTCTTTTTTTTAATGTTGAATACCTTTACAGAACAGATCTCTGAAACAATAAAATAGTCAACTAATGGTGGCTGTCGAAATACCAAACTTTCTAAAGTCACATCACAATGCATGCTTGCTTTCTATGGACAACTTTTTCACAACACAATGGGAGGTGAGTAAACATTATTTCTGGCAGAAGAAAATAGTGGTCATGAGTAGGGATAACTTATTAATACCCATTTCTAAAAGTGCCCAATTATATGGACTGATCACTGATTTGTATTGAACATAATCTCTTGTTAAATCAGTTTATCAAGGAACATTTTTTAAAAACTCTAATAAGTTTACTCAGGACTGCAGCATAAACATGATGAAATAGAATGTCTGCATGATAAAATAACACAGAGAAAAAGGAACAAGTGTGTTCCAAGTCCTTTGTTCATGCATATTTTACTATTGCATTCGTACGAACTGTCAAAAGTATACACACCTAAGACAGCAGATAAAAATGCTTACACTTTCAACAAACTGCGATCCATAGCAACACCACACTTAACCGTTTAAATGTAAAATGAATAGTAAACAAATGAGGAACTACTGGAAATTTCAACAAATTCAAAGTACAGTCCAACTTTGTTTGCCTGAACTCACAGGGCCTGTTGAATTTTTTTTAAACCGTAGGTAATTGGTAATAACAGTAATATAGTGAAAATGTACTACAAACAGAACTTAAAATTCTAAGTAACAAGAACTGTGTATATTTTAACACCAATGCCCCAAATGATGGGTTGTCCAGTTTTCAGACCTGTGATCACTATGACGAGTTCATCTCAAGGTTCAGGCTCCCGTGACCTTGACCTACTTACCCTAAAACAATAGGGGTCATCTACTTCATAAGCCAAATCATGCTGTCAAGTTGAACATTCTAGGTCAAGTGGTTCTCAAGTTATTGGGTGGACTGTTTTTAAGGTCAAGTAATAACAGATATAAGTGAAAGTGCACAAATACTGAAACTAAGTTGCAAATGCGGAACAGATGCCAACGTGCACACTGATGCCGGCTCTAGTAAGATAGCTGTCCATTTTCTTTGTATAGCTGACCTAAAACTGCACTGCTGAAAAGTGCAAACAGATTGTCAATAATTGAGATTTGACTCACACCTTTCCTTGTTTGAGAGAAAAGGTGTTATCTACACTTCAATCTTTGGTACCAGAGGTTCTGTTAGCGAGTTCCAGCCATGTGTTCAACAAGCGATCCAAAGTATAACAGCATGTACATCACACGAAGTTTGCCGCTACCTGATGCTGAGTTTGAGTAAAGGTAGTTGTTTGAGCAAATGAAGTTAGACTGTAATGTAAACCTTTGTGCCAAAACTAACAAGAGCACCGCCTTGCGGGTGCTGACGCTCATCTGATTTTTTTTGTATAATAGAAATATTGTCCTACCCATGATTTTCTAAGTCTAAAAAGGGCCATCATTCTTGCAAAAAGCAGGATAGAGTTATGTTTCTTGATGTACAGTGTCCACTTATGATGCTGAAAAACTGTTGCAAGTTTTAAAGCAATAGCTTTGATAGTTTATGAGAAAAGTTGACTTAAACATAATATTCAACCAAGAAAATAATTTTTCTAAGTCCAAAAGGGGCAATAATTATTGCAAAAAGCAGGATGGAGTTATGTTGCTTGCTGTACAGGGTCAGCTTATGATGGTGAACAAGAGGTGCAAGTTTTAAAGCAATTGCTTTGATAGTTTAAGAGAAAAAGTTGACCTAAACATAAAACTTAACCAAGAAATCTGATATTTTCTAAGTCCAAAAGGGGCCATAAATCTTGCAAAAAGCAGGATGGAGTTATGTTTCTTGCTGTACAGGGTCAGCTTATGATGGTGAACAAGTGTTGCAAGTTTTAAAGCAATAGCTTTGATAGTTTAGGATAAAAGCTGACCTAAACATAAAACTTAACCAAGAAAACTGATTTTCTAAGTCCAAAAGGGGCAATAATTCTTGCAAAAAACAAGATGGAGTTATGTTTCTTGATGTACAGGGTCAGCTTATGAAGGTGAACAAGTATTCCAAGTTTCAAAGCAATAGCTTTGATAGTTTAGGAGAAAAGTTGACCTAAACATAAAACTTAACCAAGAAATCTAATATTTTCTAAGTACAAAAGGGGCCATAAATCTTGCAAAAAGCAAGATGGAGTTATGTTTCTTGCTATACAGGGTCAGCTTATGATGGTGAACAACTATTCCAAGTTTCAAAGCAATAGCTTTGATAGTTCAGGAGAAAAGCTGACCTAAACATAAAACTTAACCAGGCAACGCCAACGCAGACGCCGACGCCGACAACCGCTCAAGTGATGACAATAACTCATCATTTTTTTTCAAAAAATCAGATGAGCTAAAAATCAGGTGCCAAAAACTGATAGAATATCAGAAAACTTGTCTTTTTATGAACACCTGTAGTATCTTTTAAAGGATTAAAGTTTGAGTTAACTGACTAGCGATAAGTGTCATTTTTGTCATATGGTATCCCAAATTGTTCCTTCATATTATTGAACGACATGCGAAACCATCAACCTCCAACAAGCCATGGAAGAACTTACCTCAGTTTTAGTTTATAAAGTATTTACCTTTGAGAACTTTCTGTTGGAACTGTGACTGTTGTGATTATCTGTTATATCGTTGGACTGAACACAATGAAAGTTGACTATGTCTTGTATCTTCTCTAATTTTATGTCATCTATAGTATTCAAATCTGAAACAAATATAGATTGCACTGAACATGACCGAGGTTTGTGAGATTTTTCTTTTCAAATAAGTCTTACTACAGATTGTCATTATATTATTATATCAGATTTATATAGCGCCCTTTTCATGATAAACACGATCAAAGGCGCTTTTACATATAGCAAATGCAGCCACACAGGGCGCGAAATTCATCCTCTACTAGTACACAGAGCGATTTGACCAGAGGGGTAGAGTGAGATAAAGCCCCCAGAACAGATAGCGATAACGTTTTAGATACATACTTGTCCGGCTAACTTAGCCTAGCTCTTTGCGAATAGACAGTCTGGTTCTTTAACGTGCCCGGTGTAGATTAGATAGTATTCACTCCTGTTTTGTTTGCTGGCTTTCACTAACAGCTAGCAAATTTAAACAATGTAAGAAATACACCCAATCTACAATAGTTTGGTTAATCTGTGTTTCCAATGTAACGCAATGTTCAGCTTTTCTATCTACACCAAGGGATGTGAAAAATCAGTGGAGATTCCAGAAAATTCTTTCAATATTCACTTTAAAAAACCCAACTACTTATTTTTAAGAATCATTCTTTTATTTACTGGAATGTTTAGAAACTTGACTTGGCAAAACTGATATATGATCATGTATTATCATATCAACATAACATGCATGATTTGCTACACTGGCTGCCATAACGTTAGGTCATATGGCAACTTTCCAGACTTAATGTTTGAGCAAAACTCAACCTTCAGGCCATTCTTGTAGGCTTTAGTGCACCTACGTAAAACCATCAACATTTTGTGAGCCACAATTCTATATCTCAAGAGGGCAAAAGTCAACAATCTTACCTACACAGCAATGAAAACTTTGAATCCAGAAGATATACAGATAGAGTGACATTCAAAGACCAAATGTATCTCACAGTGCACATAAACACATACAGGGCACAGCCATACAAGATACTTGCAGGAAAGACTTTAAAACGTGAGCTACCGTAAGTGTATTTCTAAA
The DNA here is from genome assembly GCF_021730395.1 of Mercenaria mercenaria. NCBI lineage: Eukaryota > Metazoa > Mollusca > Bivalvia > Venerida > Veneridae > Mercenaria > Mercenaria mercenaria. The sequence goes on along the minus strand of NC_069377.1, from coordinate 38,978,345 downwards.
ACCTTATCTAACAAAAACCATCAATTACAATGTGAAATTGCATCCAGACAACCTACCTATCACAAATTGAGTTGTTTGTTTACTGAAAGTTGCTGCAGGGTTGATAACTTTGATGATCTCCATCTGCTCTCGTAGACCAAGGTCATTACTGATTGTAAGTGATAACTCATCAACTGTTTTTGCTTTCTGCGACTTTGTCATGTGACTCCTGTTTCAATAAACAAGTGAAAAATAAAAGTTTTGACATGTTCAATTCTGATCTGGATAAATAATCTAATTCCATCAAAACAAAAGACAACTAGAATCTACAAGTTAAATATTCAAATTTAGAATATGAAGGACTCTTAATTTTAATATTTCATTACCCATGTGCAATACCTTGCTGAAAGGTTTATATGATTTTCTGAGATCACTCTCAAAATGCAACCTTGATAATGGTCAATTTCAAAATTGAACTAAAAAATAAACCAAGATGTAACAGTTTAGATAGAAGCATCACCTTGATAAACTTTGTACCTTGTACATATTTTCTAAAAAACATGTAATGACAATACCAGACAGCACTTAACAGGGTTCGTAACTAAAGGTAGTCTGTTAATCCGAGACTAGTAGATTTAGATTTCAACAAGTACAGTCAACAACATGTCAGTCATGCCTTCTGACGGTTTCAAAAATTCTTAAATCTAAGAAACAAAATCTCAATACACGCAGTCTGGTCTGGATCCATGCTGTTCCCTTTCAAAGCCTATTGCAATTTGAGAAACCGCAGATATGCAGGCTGGTCTGGATCCATGCTGGTCGCAAATGCACTATTACTATGTTGATTTTCTCATGGTGTTGCTCAAATGGCAATCCACAATTTTTGTCTCTTCCGTATCTTATGCCATGGATGGAAGTGCATGGTTTTACAGTACCGGGTAAATCTGCCCTATTGTTATATGATATCAATGGATTACCATAATATATCATACAATTTTTCTATATATATTTTAATGACCTTTCCCTACCATTTTTTGCATGGTGTATTTTTCAATCTTCGTGACTGGCATTTTGAGGACGGTTGTATAGTTGAACAGGTAAACGCCTGAGAGGCCGCAGGAATTGAGGTTGGAGACCAGTCTTTATCTGGAGAACAGGTACCTGATGAACCTATACTGCTGTTGGAATCATCATCATCATCGTCATCATCATCTGACCAGTTCACATTACAGGAGGAGTCTGAAATGTAAGCAAGACTGATTGAGCTAAAAAGTATAAATAATAATTGATGCCATGAAGAAATACCTCAATATCACTCTTTCATGGCGGATTATTTCAGACTGGGCCCAAATCTGTATTGAATCAAGGTCTGCGAGCCAGCTACCAATTTGCAAAGCTGGACTAGAACCAATCAGAAGCGTGAGGCAAGATGTTTTATGCCATCAACCTTATCCGCTAAGCCATTAAGGCTATAAAGAAATATCATGCAATTTCTACTATTTATATGTATTGGGCACTGGAAATTTCTTAAATGCTACTGAGTGTCTCTCCCACACAACGAAGAAGCTGAGCGTTGGTTCTTCCCAGGCACGGCGGCATATGTATGAATCAGTGCTCTACATTGCGCACTTTAAAGAACCAGACTATCTGCGCAAAAAAAGTTAAATCTATGTTAGATGGACATGCCTGTATCTAAAACTTTCTCTGCTCTGGGGTTTTTCTTTCACTCTGTCAATAAAGTCAGACTGTTATGTATCTGCACAGGTGGAGGATAAATTTCACGCCTTTGGGTGGCTGCAGTTTGTATGCAAAGCACTTTTGAACCGGTTTATCATAAATGTGCTGCTTGAATCTATTATGGAAATTGTAGATAAAACACTTGATACCTATAAAGTCGTTTAGATTTGATTCTAGTCCCTGCATATAGACATCTGACTCTATATCAAACACAAAAGCATCGTCATCACCATCAATGTATAGCTCATCGCTACTGCACTCTGATCCAGCAGTCATACTAGATGATCCGGACACACGCTCTACATGCCACTGGTTATTATTTACCTCATATGTACTGAAACGAACATTTTACAAATAACTCGTTTGCAAATGAAACATTAAGTCAAGATATTAAAAGTTCCCCTTTGCTATTATCTAAAATCTGCTGCACATAATTATAAAATATAGTATACCAATGACTACCATTTTAAATTTTTCATCATTCAGTAATATCCAGATCTGACTTTGATATTATAACACATATTTAACAAGAACTGTCAAAGGAGACAGCATGCTTGACTATTGGATAGTGAAACTGGGCACATCTGAGGAAGATGGAGCTGTAACTTGAGTTTTTATGACCCCAATTAATAGTCCAATGTGGATGGAGATATTGGACAAGAGCTTAAGTCTGTGTTAAAAGTATTAAGTATTAAAGATGAGTCTGTGTCAAATGTATTAACATACAAGCAAGTTAGATGAATTGGTATCCCCTGCCGAATGGGTTTGTGGTGCGGAATGGCAAACAAATATTTGTTTGTTTTGTTTTGGGTTTAACGCCGTTTTTCAACAGTATTTCAGTCATGTAACGGCGGACAGTTAACCTAACCAGTGTTCCTGGGTTCTGTACCAGTACAAACCTGTTCTCCGCAAGTAACTGCCAACTTCCCCACATGAATTATCAGAGGTGGAGGACTAATGATTTCAGACACAATGTCGTTTATCAAATAGTCACGGAGAACATACGCCCCGCCCGAGGATCGAACTCGCGACCCCGCGATCCGTAGACCAACGCTCTTACCTACTGAGCTAAGCGGGCGGGCTGGCAAACAAATATATCCATCAAGTAATTACAGCTCTAGATAAAGAGAAAGTGCATCAACTTTAACCAAGGTGCAGATGTGGAGGTCAAGTAGGACAGCTCTCCATACATTACTTGGTAAAGTCGAGCTAAAAACAAGAAGTTAATATCTAATGTCAAATGACATCAGCTTCATATACCTATTCATTTTTAAAATTTGTATGCTGGTATATTTAAAGGTATTTGTACATTATAACAACCATTGTATCAAAGATACAAGCCTAATCAAATAGTACACTACAGAGAATGAGTGATAATACCTTTTGTACAAGTCCAATATACTGTCATCCTCATCGCTGTCCTCGACTGCTGGCAGCTTATAATCACCAGTTATAAACACATCAGACGACCATGGGCTGAAGAAGGAAAGTAAAATGTTTCAACTTAATATTGTTATTCTTTTTGTATATATAGATACAGTAATCCAATTATTAGGGATGGCAACTAATAGCAATTTAATTGTTCCAATATTCTGACAAGTTTTCTAACAAATATTCAGCCATCAACAGACCTAGGAAAGAACTCAAAATCTATTTCTTGTTGACCATATCAAAATCATAAAAAAACTCTTCATACTTCTGTTTCCAACAGATTACAGGCTTTTTTTTACCAAGAAGGGGCCCAGGCCTGTGATTTGTGGGAAAAAATAGCTCGGTATTTGGGCAAAGGGGAATAAAAAACCCAGATGTAAAGTCAATTTTTGGGGAAAACTGCATTATTTAAAGAAATTTTCTGAGGGGAAGGGGCCTGTTACAGCCACTATTATAGAAGAAACAAAACAAGAGGACCATGATGGTCCTGAATCGCTCACCTCTTCCCACATGACCCAGTTTTGAGTATGACGTCGTTTTTTCTATTATTTGACATAGTGACCTAGTTTTTGAGCTCATGTGACCCAGTTTTGAACTTGACCTAGATATTATCAAGATAAAAATTCTGACCTATTTTCATGAAGATCCATTGAAAAATATGGTCTCTAGAGAGGTCACAAGGTTTTTCTATTATTTGACCTATTGACCTAGTTTTCGAAGGTTCGAAGGTACGTGACCCTGTTTTGAACTTTACCTAGATATCATCAAGGTGAACATTCTCACTAATTTTCATGAAGATCTCATGAAAAATATGGCCTCTAGAGAGGTCACAAGGTTTTTCTATTTTTATACCTACTGGCCTAGTTTTTGACCGCACGTGACCCAGTTTCAAACTTGACCTAGATATCATCAAGATGAACATTCAGACCAACTTTCATACAGATCCCATGAAAAGTATGGCCTCTAGAGAGGTCACAAGTTTTTTTTTATTATTTGACCTACTGACCTAGTTTTTTAAGGCACGTGACCCAGTTTCAAATTTCACCTAGATATCATCAAGATGAACATTCTGACCAAATTTTATGGAGATCCATTCACAAGTATGGCCTCTAGAGAGGTCACAAGGTTTTTCTATTTTTAGACCTACTGACCTAGTTTTTGACCGCACATGACCCTGTTTCGAACTTGACCTAGATATCATCAAGATGAACATTCAGACCAATTTTCATACAGATCCCATGAAAAATATGGCCTTTAGAGAGGTCACAAGGTTTTTCTATCATTTGACCTACTGACCTAGTTTTTGAAGGCACGTGACCCACTTTCGAACTTGACCTAGATATCGTCAAGATGAACATTCAGACCAACTTTCATACAGATCCCATAAAAAATATGGCCTCTAGAGAGGTCACAAGGTTTTTCTATTATTTGACCTACTGACCTAGTTTTTGATGGCATGTGATCCACTTTCAAACTTGACCTAGATATCATCAAGGTGAACATTGTGACCAATTTTCATGAAAATCTCATGAAATATATGGCCTCTAGAGAGGTCACAAGGTTTTTCTATTTTTAGACCTACTGACCTAGTTTTTGACGGCACGTGACCCAGTTTCGAACTTGGCCTAGATATCATCAAGACGAACATTCAGACCAATTTTCATACAGATCCCATGAAAAATATGGCCTTTAGAGAGGTCACAAGGTTTTTCTATTATTTGACCTACTGACCTAGTTTTTGACCGCACGTGACCCAGTTTTGAACTTGACCTAGATATCATCAAGGTGAACATTCTGACCAATTTTAATGAAGATCTTGTGAAATATATGGCCTCTAGAGAGGTCACAAGGTTTTCTATTTTTAGACCTACTGACCTTGTTTTTAAGGCATGTGACCCAGTTTCGAACTTGACCTAGATATCATCAAGATGAACAATCTGACCAATTTTCATGAAGATCTTGTGAAATATATGGCCTCTAGAGAGGTCACAAGGTTTTTCTATTTTTAGACCTACTGACCTAGTTTTTTAAGGTATGTGACCCAGTTTCAAACCTGACCTAGATATCATCAAGATGAACATTCTGACCAACTTTCATAAAGATCCCATGAAAAATGTGACCTCTAGAGTGGTCACAAGCAAAGTTTACGGATGGACGGACGACGGACACCACACGATCACAAAAGCTCACCTTGTCACTTTGTGACAGGTGAGCTAAAAACCCAGAGATACAGAAATAGTTCAGACACTCTATCAACTTCTGACAATAAAATAAGATATTTTTAAAGACATTGGGCAATATTAAATAATGTTGTATTCAAGGCTATACCGTTATACGGAGTATTAAACCGAATAAAGGACTGTGCCAAAATTTACTCGACATATTTTTTGTAAATATTTTTAACAGTCACCTTTAATGTGGATGGAATTATACAATTATAAGATATAGCCTGCATAATAAACTACACATGTATATTTTCAACGTTTTCCTTTGCTAAGTTATACAGTGCAGACCAAGATCAGCCTGCATATCCATCATTCTTTTATCTCTGACCTTTGGCCTCTATGTGTGACCTTAGACCTAAGGACCTGGTTCTTGCGCACGACACTGTCTCATGACGGTGAACAATTGTGCCAAGTTACATCAAAATCCCTCTATGTGAGTATATATAATTCGCAGTTAAGGGAATTAAGGTTTAAGGTGTTAGGTTTTCGCACCTTTTTTTATCACAACTTACTGTTAAGAAGCACTAGGTAGATTGAGTACTCAGTACATAGCGTAGGAAACCTGACAGCCTTTACCTTTCTCTAACCCCCACCCCACGTATGACTATAATGTATCAATATTGACTGTTTGCCATTACTATAGAAGAAGAAAAAGACTGTACATAGCAATAATTTTTAAAGAATGGCTCGATACGCTGACAGGGCTAGACACTTAACTTTTTTTCAGTGGTGGTCTGAAGGACCAGCAGCTTTTGCAAACTGCTGGTCCGACAGAATTTCAGGTGGTCCTACCTAGACCGATGTTTTTTTAAAGTTAACGCAACCAGTAACATATGAGCCCGCCCCCAGCCCTTCCGTGGAGTACTTTTTACACACACTGCAAAACGTGTTTTTTTTTATAATATTATTTTTATAAACATCTCGAGGGCTGAGCGCGAAACTATTGTATCTTGTTCTTTATTTATATACAGTTACAATAGTTTCGCGCTCAGCCCACGATCTGCCAATTAATAAAAAGAATTTTGAAAATCTCATTTAAAATAAAGATGTCAATAAAGAAGATTTTTTAAGCAATTCATATTTTAAGTTGTCTCATTATGCATACTGCCTAAAAGTGGGTGGGGTTTGTTGCCTTTGCATGTTTTATTCTCGAAAAATGCTTCAAAATAATTTTACGAGCTTCTTTGGCAACAGTTGACATATTTTCTTGAATGCAGACTTTGTCTATTTATCTATTTGGGTTTTATGGCGCACCAACACAGTATAGGTTATATGGCGCCAAACAGGACTACAAATTCTGGTTCCACATCTCATTTACATCGCAGACTTTATTGACTTTTTTCAAGACTGCACTATAAAATCTCGTTAGAAATGACAGAAATGTCCAAAAATCATGGTTGCGAAAACAGGTGACAAATATGGAAAACGAAAGTAAGAATTAAATTCTTGATAAAATACCTGTTTTAAAATTCTTTCTTTTTCATTATACCTATTGAATACTTATAATTTCTGCTTATTTAAAGCATTTTTATTTGTTTTGACCCAAACAAAGCCTCGGCAATGATAATAAATTAAATAAAATACTTTAGATCGAAATGGCCGACTGGCTCATATAATCGTGTCATGCACATAAAATTTGTTGTTCAGTAAGATGAGCTGTATACCACTAATTTACAAGTCGACAAACATGACAATAGGCTGCTTTTCGCATCAACTTTTACACATTGATCAATAAACACGTTTGATAATGACGGGCAATGTACTAAATACAAACCGCAAGATGACAACGTGTCAGTCAGCGCATGGCGTGACTGACATCTGTCAGTAGCTAATTAATATACGACGCTCCGCCTCATGTAATACTTCCGCTTGTGGCGGCAAACAATATTGAAATTCCCAGGGATTTTGACTGATAAGTGGCAGAACTTTCGAACTCGAGACGCATCAAAGAAAATTCTCGCAGGTCAAGCCGTGTCTGTGTGGGTCAAATGCAATATTTTCTCGATTTTCACAGGACAAAACCTGGAACCTCGTGTCTACCGAATGCACTGGTATCATATGGTACTGATACCTCAATAGTTGCAGACTACATCCGGGCATTCCTTGATTCTCTTGTAATTTTCGGTGGTCTGTCGGACAACACAGACATGAAAATTAGCAGTCCTCCCTGAAAACTGCTGGTCTCGGACCAGCGTTAGTGTCAAGCCCAGGCTGAAGAGTGTCGACTGAAAGTGCATGCCAATGACCGCCCCTTCATTAATATTTTTTTATGAAAAGTACAGATATCGTATTTCAAATAAAACTGGCACATTTTTTGTTACTTCGAGATGTCAGTCAAAGGTATGCAGAGAATCCGAGTAGAATTGTAAATGCACAACTGACTCTGCAATTCTGATTGGTCAAACATAGATTTCACACTATGTCAGATAGAGTCCACGAAGAGAATTCTTGGAGAAAAAGAAACCTTGGTACGCTCTGTTTCCCTCCCTATGTTCTTTTTGAAGTGTTTCATGAAGTATTCACTTCATGAACTCTATCTACAATATCATGATTACATATCTGATAATGAATTTATGTTGACATTAAAATAATATATAAATGTCCATAAACACTGGTAGTGGTAAAGATAGTAAGCTACAGATCAAATCCGACATATGTAGCCGCTTTTATGCTACATGTAATTCCAGTTGATCATTTAGATCCGACCATGAAAAGAACCAATTCAAATATAGTAAAAGGTGATGTATTCAGGACTATAATTAAGTGGTTATGTGCTAGGTAGTTGCCAAATAATATTATGTGGATCCAAAGCATACCATTTCTTAATGAAGCACAAGGTTGTTGCATAACTACTGTTAAGCACTATATGCATGTGCGTATAATTTTTTGTCAAAATCCACCCTAAAAAGCCGGTATGGCTATTCAAATTCATGAGCGATTATTATTTTATTAAAGCAATACATTATGTTTTTGTGATTTAAATTGATTATTCATGCCAAAAAACTAGTGCATACCAAAAATATTTAAAATTCAAGCATATTAATGCTTTTAATTTATATGAAATAGAAGACTGGCAATCTGATATTCATGTCTGTGAACTGGTATTCATGTCTGTGAACAGACTGGTAAATACCAAACATGAGCGATTATTACTCTATTAAAGCAATATATTATGTGCTGGTGTTAAAATGATTATAAATATTAAAATACATGTACATACAAAAAATGTACTACATTCAAGCACATATATACAAGATTGTCATTTATATAGAATACAATACGGACGATCTGTTTTATGCCAACAAACATGACTGTTCGAAACACTTGGTTTTGCAGTAACTCTGTGATTCCAGCAGGTATGCAAATTTTGATTCCAACCCTAACGTTTTATTTCGGATATTTCAAAAATTTTCCAGGGGAGGTCACCCGTACTCCCACCGGTGTAAGGGAGATATCCCCTCCTACACCCACCCCCTTTCCTGTGCGTATAATTCATATCGCCCTGGGTATGCCCTTAGCATGCACTAATTTACCAAGCCCAAGTCAACTGTGAGAACAGTAAACTGAAATGCGCAATATTGCTAGCCAGGTTTCAAATTGAAGCACCTGCTACATGCCTGAATGAAATGTGTGCAAATCTGCATATATAATCGAACCTACCTACTAATATACATTAAATTAACTGACAATGAACAGAGCACGTACAATTGCTGGCAGTGACAACCAAAAGTTTGAGGTGCCAGACCATGTGAGTCAATATTCAGTGTGATGTCACCGAGATATTCTACGTTTATTTACCTTGTAAATGGTGCGTCTGACAGCATTATGGAATAACTATCAAAGTAAAACGTTTAACAGCAAAATTTAAACTGAAGGCATTGTTGGCTGCAGCAAAAATGATCAAATATTCGCTAGTGTAAAATAAAATGTGGCGTCAACGTGGATCCCATGCGTGCTACGTCATAGATTCCTTGCCTACCTTAAATTGATTTTGATTGGTCGATGTCCGTCATTGCGTTAGAACAAATGATTTGATTGGTTTAAGGCTCTTGCAGTCGGATAAGATTGGTGTTTGTCTAAAAATGCCGGGCCGAAGTAATATTTGTTTATTTCTTACGGAAAACAAACTTGACAAGGCTGATGTTATACATGAACATATGAATAAAGTCAAAGTAAATATGCAAAACCAAATTCCTCATTTGTCATCATCAACTTTACTGACAATAGCTATCCCACTTTAATCAAAGCGATACCATCGAAGTAGCCTCCCCTGGCTAATTTGCATAAACTTGTTTACAAATGGCGACCAAGTAACAAGAACATTTTTAAGGGGTAATTATTTCATGTTTTTATATGTTTTCATTGTTATGTGATTGATTAGTCAGTCCTTTTCATGCTTACTCGATTCTGGCCTCATATGTTTGAAACAGACATGAATTCGTGTGTGTCACAGCATACTTTGCCCACACTGCCATAAATCTATGCCCTGCCACAGGTGGCAGTATCATACTCATAGATTAGCCATCCACTAAGTATTGTTTTGATAGTTGAGATTTTTTCAGGGTTGTATCAGGGGTCTTTTAAGGCGGGGATATTAAGAACGCCTGAGATTAGTCCAAATAATAGGATGTTTCAGGACAGCATGATAATTTTTGATTGTCGCTGTCCTGTCACGTCTAAACTTATTCTGCATATTTCTGTTAGGAAATCCCCAATAGAAATCCTTTTGGATTAATTTCTGGTACATATACAAAGTATTTGTAATGATTACATCTCTGATAATAAATTTATGTTGACATTAAAGCATAAACTTACTTTGCTGACATTTTATGAATTTTATGAATATCACACCTTTCGAAGATTTAAGTCTCACATTTCAAATTATGAGTTATATTCAACTCATTTGAAGTTTCTAAATGAATGTTAATGTCTAATTTATGAGAGCAAGTAAGTCTGACAAGTATAGTATGACTTTTTTGGATTTCTTAATGTCTTCGTTTTCCTATTAGTAACAGTAAATTAAAATGCAGATACGGGTAAGGTTTAGAGAGACGACAACTAAAAAATATCAGATCATAAAATAAGTCATCCCGATGTAGTTTCCTCATATATGCCCTACTTCATTATCAAGTATCAAAAAAAGTCAAGTGTGATATCTCGGAGATAGACTCCTCGAGTCAACTCTTCTGATACAACTTTGCACAAATGTTCCCCATAATGAGACAATATGCCAGTAGTTTAAAGGTCAAGGTCACAGTTAGAGATCAAAAGTTGACTGGGTTTGTTTCGTGTATGACCAATAACTCTGCCACTCACCAAACTATTTTGATTTTACATGGCACATGAACTGTCCCCTATAATAAGACAATTTGTCAAACATAACATACACTGACTCCTACCTTAAAAGTTAAGATGACACTCGGACGTCAATGAGTTTATTTAGGTCATATTTCTGATCAGGACTTTAACCTTATATCCCTGGATGGATATTCTGAAATCACATTAATATTCACCAGAACAAAACAATATGTAGCATGGAAGTCATTGGTCCCATACTGAAAAGTCTAAGAAGGCAAAGATTTTAGGTGAAAGATAACCTAGGGCCAATGCAGAAACTTTTCGTGCTGCGTTACTGAGACAGATCTATTATTAGTACAAATTTAACATCATTACTTATATCACTTAACAGCTATAAAAAACAAGTGTAATAGAAGAGACTATTGAATAACTTTTGTAAGAAAAGAAACTTTGACCGATCTTATGTAATAAAATGTAATAAAACAGATTGTGCAATAATTGATGAACTAGTTTTGTGAGATAAAATTAGATCAAAGACGCATCAGTGTTCTTTGTCAATACAGACAAATGTATAAACGAAGAGAGCAAGTTTGCAAATTAAAGTTATTTGTGATTTTAAATGTATTGACTACAATTAGTTTTATTCATTTTCGCAGATTTATTATATCAATATTTACACACAGACATAATTAAAACAGAAAAGATTTATGCTTTAGCTGTATAGAAAGTTAGGAAATACTTATTTCCACTGATTTTTTCATAGAAACAAAAGGCAATGGCTGTTGTATATTTGATTTTTTTTTCCAGACTGATGTAGATACAGAATAAAAGCAGAATGTCTCTTAGGACAAAAATAAATGGGTTCACGGCCTGGGTTAACCTACGCCTTACCCCGTATAACCAGCTGCTCAACAATGTCCTCATGGATCTTCTAACAGGGACACACATGAAATACCTTTTAGAAAGTTTCACTGGCAGTAATTTAAAAGGGCTTGAAAACCTGGATGGGTAATTATAGTAATTTAATTCTGTATTATAAGTGACTTTACTTTTGCCTGTTTTACTCTCTCTGTTTTTCATCATTATTTTTAATATAGCCTGATTTGATATGTTACTTTGCTCTGATGATTAGTTAGGGACATAAATATATGAAATTTGAAGCAATAGCTTTAGGTGTTATCTCCTCTGAAAACAGACTAGAAATGCCTACCATTGCTGTTTCCTTGGATATCAGTAAATAAGCAAAATTTTAACTTAAATGAAACAGGTTGTCTCTTGGCACCTTCCATTTTATTTTCAAGCAAAGACATCAACACTTAGTATTGCAAATTCAAGAATAATTCCATCAAGTAAATTTCACTTCCATTTCAATTATGTCTATTATAGTGCATGTAAAACTGTGTGGTGTTTTTTGTCATACAAAAACTTCTTGAATGCTGATTTACAGACTTACAGATCAGCAAAAACAGACAAGAGTTGACTGGATGGTTGAAGAACTGAAGAAGAAGAATGTTATTGCAGAAGATGTTTTCGTTGACACACGATTGTTTGCAATGAGAAGCGCCGATCATGTAACTCAGTCTTTGATAAAATAATGCATTTTCAATAATGTAACTTATATAAAGATACAGAAAAAATATATGGTTTCGGATACTGTGAAGTAATCTAATTTCGTTGGATAAAATTTTGTGGTTTTAGACAAATTAGCTGTTTCATATTGGAGACCTGTTTGAATGGATTTAAAATTTTGAAAATACAATGAACGGCAATAATTATTTTACTTTTACACTGATATTTAATTTTTCTGATTTAAGTGAAACTCAAGTCCATGAAAATTGATACATTAGGGAGATTTCATAATTTTATTTATTAATAAATTAATCATAAACGATAATATTTTGCACTCAAGACTGTGCTTATAAATAAAGAAAATTACTGATGAGTATTTGAAGTTGGACTGTTTTAAGAAATAGTCATGTAATTATACTAAAAATCTGTAAGTCTTTTTAAAAAATGGATGTTAATACATGACATTTGTGATAGAAGCCGTATAGTTTGACACATTTAGTTTAAACATTGAGCCACATTAAGGGTATATCATACAGATTTTCTACACTGAAAGTTAATAATTAATAGTAAAAGATTTTCTCTTAACCCTGCTAAATTTCTATAATGGATTTGTCCATCTTTCAGTTCGGACAGTACCATTAACTGTTAAAAAGGGTACTTACCAAAAATAATGACTGAATGTTGAACAGTGCAGATCATGATCAGACTACACTGGTCACAAAGGCAGACTCAATCGTATCCAGCATGATAAGGGTTAAATATGACACTGATGGAATAATTGTTTTTTTTTTTTTACTGTAACAGGTGTTTAGCCTACTGTGGCGGCTGATAAGTCATGACATCTGGTTTGTATGGGAGAGAGCTGAGTTCCTGCAAGTAGATGACCCAGACATTCTTACACAAGTTCACTTCACAGTATGTGTAATTTTCATTCGCAGTCTACAGCGAATGCAACATTTATCCCTCCAAATGTTCTTAAGTATGAAATTATAGTTTACTATAATAATAAAATTTATTGCTGTTATTTGAAAATTTCATGACATTTTTGACAGTTCGGTGTGAAAACTTCTGTTCTTGCACTTCAACGGTGGTACTTTGTTTCATCATCTGCAAAAAGCACCTGCGCTGATAAATCAGAAACTTGTTAATTGAGCCACACCATGAGAAAACCAGCATGATAGTGCATGTGTGACCAGCATGGATCCAGACCAGTCTGCGCATCCACTAATGATTGCTCTAATTGCAATAGGGTTTGAAAGCAAACAGTATAGATCCTGACCAGACCTGACAAAGTCTTTTGAGATAAAGCTTTGAAACTTTCAACACTTGTTTACCATCACCATGTCCAGTTGTAGGCAAGAGTACATAACTCTATCAAGGATATTGGCTGAATTATGGCCCCTTTTAACTTAGAAATCATGGTTAAGTTTTTCGTACAAGTTCACATTTTGTGTAAAGTGTTTGACATATGGCTTTGAAACTTTTATCGCTTGTTTATTATAACAGTCTCTATCTGTAGGCAAGAGTACATAACTCTGTCAGCTATTTTGACTGAATTATGGCCCTTTTTGGACTTGGAAATTGGTACAATTTGTGTACAAGTCTATGTTTTGTCAAAACTATTTGACCTGTGGCTTTGAAAGTTTGCACAATTGTTCATCATCATGATTTATATCTGTAGGCAAGAGTACATAACTCTGTCTACTATTTTGGCTGAATCATGGCCCTTTTTAGCTCATCTGATTTTTTGAAAAAAAATGATGAGTTATTGTCATCACTTGAGCGGTTGTCGGCGTTGGCGTCGGCGTCGGCGTTGCCTGGTTAAGTTTTATGTTTAGGTCAGCTTTTCTCCTAAACTATCAAAGCTATTGCTTTGAAACTTGGAATACTTGTTCACCATCATAAGCTGACCCTGTATAGCAAGAAACATAACTCCATCTTGCTTTTTGCAAGATTTATGGCCCCTTTTGTACTTAGAAAATATCAGATTTCTTGGTTAAGTTTTATGTTTAGGTCAACTTTTCTCCTAAACTATCAAAGCTATTGCTTTGAAACTTGGAATACTTGTTCACCATCATAAGCAGACCCTGTACATCAAGAAACATAACTCCATCTTGCTTTTTGCAAGATTTATTGCCCCTTTTGGACTTAGAAAATCAGTTTTCTTGGTTAAGTTTTATGTTTAGGTCAGCTTTTATCCTAAACTATCAAAGCTATTGCTTTAAAACTTGCAACACTTGTTCACCATCATAAGTTGACCCTGTATAGCAAGAAACATAACTCCGTCCTGCTTTTTGCAAGATTTATGGCCCCTTTTGGACTTAGAAAATATCAGATTTCTTGGTTAAGTTTTATGTTTAGGTCAACTTTTCTCTTAAACTATCAAAGCTATTGCTTTGAAACTTGCAACACTTGTTCACCATCATAAGCTGACCCTGTACAGCAAGCAACATAACTCCATCCTGCTTTTTGCAATAATTATTGCCCCTTTTGGACTTAGAAAATCATTTTCTTGGTTGAGTATTATGTTTAAGTCAACTTTTCTCATAAACTATCAAAGCTATTGCTTTAAAACTTGCAACAGTTTTTCACCATCATAAGTGGACACTGTACATCAAGAAACATAACTCTATCCTGCTTTTTGCAAGAATGATGGCCCTTTTTAGACTTAGAAAATCATGGGTAGGACAATATTTCTATTACACAAAAAAAATCAGATGAGCGTCAGCACCCGCAAGGCGGTGCTCTTGTTTGTCTTTGAAATCGGTTCAGTTTTCGTACAAGTCCATGTTCTGTCAAAACTATTTGACATGTGGCTTTGGAACTTTGAACACTTGTTTATCATCATGATTTCCATCTGTAGGCAAGAGTACATAACTTTGTGAACTATTTTGGCTGAATTATGGCCCTTTTAGGACTTGAAAATTGGTTTACTTTTCATACAAGTCAACATTTTGTCAAAGCTATTTGACCTGTGGCTTTGAAACTTAGAACACTTGTTTATCATCATGGTTTCCATTTGTAGGCAAGAGTACATAACTCTGTCAACTATTTTGGCTAAATCATGGCCATTTTTGGACTTTGAAATCAGTGAAGTTTTTCGTATCAGTCTATATTATGCCTAACCTGTTTGTCATATGGCTTTGAAACTTTGACCTTTTGTTTACCTTCATAGTCTACTTACCTAGAACAAGGACTTGAGCTCAGTTATGGCCTTTTTCTGGACAAAGAAATTAGTTAGGTTTCGCATACCATTTGATATTTTGTCTATCAACTGTTTATTATATGGCTTTGACACTTTGAACACTTGCTTACCAACATGGTCACACATTGCATTATAGTGCAAAACTTATCCAAATCTACAAATACAGGTACATTGTTTGTTTTATCTGTTCCTTTTCTTTTGTCTGAAAATATCGGGTAATATTTTGACCCTATACTTCAATCAATACTTCGAATAGTCGAGCGTGCTGTCAATAGACAGCTCTTGTGTTAATTTAAAATCAATTAAAAAAATACCAATGGTTCTGATAATTTGTTGCAGAAATATGTTGATCAATAATTTAGTTTTTTCTTGTCCTGAAAGTGACTTAAACTGACATATGACATTGAATAACAGTGAAGTAAAGCTGCCTTCTGATTGATCACTTTTAATAACGAAGTGGAACAGGAATATACTGGAAATTAATTGCGTAAATTTTGTGGTTTTGACTGAAAATTTTTTCATAGGGACATGACTTTGTAGATTTTAAAGCCTGCCTGCTTAGCTCAATAGGGAGAGCACAGATCTGTGGATTGTGGGGTAGTGAGTTTGATCCTTGGGTGAGGCAAATGTTTTTCCATGATAATTTGATAATAGACGTTGTGGCTGAAATCATTCGTCACCCATCTCTGATTCATGTGGGGAAGTTGGCAGTTAATTGCAAAGAACAGCTTTGTACTGGTACAGAATCCAGGAACACTGCTTAGGTTAACTACTCGCAGTTTCATAACTGTTGAAAAATGATGTTAAACCCCAAACTAACAAACAAATTGTGGACTATAAACTAATGCAGTAATAGGAATTCTGTTTGTTCATTTGCATTAATTTTCTTCAGTAAAATACATAGAATAATATTGTCATAAATTATATGAAAGAAATCCATTACAAATATATATAATTTCACAGTGTACATTTCTTTATTATGACAGTGGACACCAGAACCACCACCAAGAAAGAAGAAAGCAAAGAGCAAACAGAAGAAATCACTACTCTCAGGGTTTGGTGCCTCTATGACAGCGTCTGATGACAAACATGACAAACCAGAAGATGTAAGTTACATTTTTATTAGCTCGACTATTCGAAGAATAGGGGAGCTATTCTACTTGCCCCGGCGTCGGCGTTAGCATCACACAAATGTTAAAGTTTGCGTACCACCCCAAATATTTTCAAAGTCCATTGAGATGTTGCTTTCGTATTTTGCATACTTGTTTACCATCATGACCCCAGTCTGTAAAAAGGAGGAGGCAACTCTATCAAGCATTTTGACTGAATTATGGCCCCTTTTCGACTTAGAATATGCTTATTGTAATGTTAAAGTTTGCATACCACCCCAAATATTTTCAAAGTCCATTGAGATATTGCTTTCATATTTTGCATACTTGTTTACCATCATGACCCCAGTCTGTAAAAAGGAGGAGGCAACTCTATCAAGCATTTTGACTGAATTATGGCCCCTTTTCGACTTAGAATATGCTTATTGTAATGTTAAAGTTTTACTCATAGCTTATATTATACTATCAAGCACTGAGAATAGTCGAGCGCACTGTCAACTGACAGCTCTTGTTTAATTTATTCTTTGAGCCAAAAAATACATTTTCCTTAATTGTTTTTCTGTAAAAATATGGTAGATTTACAACACCAACGAATGCGTTCTAAAAATATCAATTTTATAAAGAAACATTCCTTTGCAAAAGGAATCATAACTGTTTTTGCTACATGATAATAGCCTACTCTGTTGCAAGTTAATAAAATTTTAGCACTCTTTTTCAGCTTTCATATTAATTCTATATAAATTTAAAGGATCAAAGTGATGATGACAATGATATTGGTGTCATGGAATTAGACATTCCCTTAGTTTCTCCTATGTCTAATGATGATGAAATTAGTGAATTAGATGATGATGATGATGATTCTAATTATTCATATGAGGTATTATACAGGTATATAAATGTGTCTGTATTTGTGCTTCGATTGTAAATAATTTATATTGTATGTGATTTGCATGCTTAACTAATGCTTTGTGAATTTTCAGAGATTGCAGTACTTTTCAAGTTATTACTGAATTTACTGAATTGCTGTGTTTTCATTATTCAGGCATGATCATTGAGGGACAATAAACCCTCTAGATTTCTTATATTCTAATTTTTGTGCAGATAGGAAATGATACATGTGCAGTTATTTTAGATTTGCTTTTTAAAAAAAATTTTGATGGAGGTAATACAAGAATTGAAGACTTGTTTGGAATTTTAACAGAAGTGATGCAATGATATCAGATTAAATTGTTTTGAATTTTGACAGATGTGGTACAAGAATTTTAGGTTTGTTTCACCATGGTCTCTAGTCGGATATACTTGGTGTAGTTATCTTGTGTATATACATACATGAACTTTGGAATCTTTCCCTTGCTCACCCAAATGGTTCACCAGTGGCAAGGATAAAGGAATGTATATACACACTCACACACAAAACTGATGGCCCATTGAAACTAATTTTCCCTTGAAGCTACCATCATATGATACTATCAGCTTTTCTCTGAATCTGTTTTATAAAGGGCATCAAGAGATATATAGAAAGCACCAAGTGTTACACAGAAAATTACTTTTCACTTCTGAATTTATTCATTAACCCTTAGCCTGCTGGCGGCAAATGATTCTGCCTTTGCGACCAGTGCAGACCAAGATCAGCCTGCACATCCGTGCAGTCTGATCATGGTCTGCACTGTTCGCTATTCAGTCATTAAATTTTCAGTGAACACCCCTTCGAATAATAAATGGTATTGCCCAAATTGAATGATGGACTGGTCCATTTTAGAAATTTAGCAGGGTAGAGGTTAAATCCAAATGTACTTGTTGTAGTTAAGGAGTAATCGAAGTTTCGATATATGGGATGACTGGGTAAGAATATTGCACACTAGCAACTGATGTTATGATTTGTATTGGTGTTGGAAGCACAATTGAAATCAGATTGATTCAACCTAAATTTACATTTTAAGCTGATATTTTCTGAACTGCTATTTAAGGTTCGCCTTTTATTCATTACACATAAAACCTCTTCCTGGATGCAAGACATAATGTGTTTTTAAATAAGTTTGTTGAAAACATTGTTTCCCTTGATGATTTGTGGAAGTACTTTCCTAGAAGTGGGTATAATCACAGACATTTGGGGTTCGGACCTCCACACACCCCATTCTCCTACGCCCCTGGTTAAGTTTAGCCAATATATTTTAGCATTTTACCATGTATTGAGCATAGGTGACGATCATAAAAAGCATTTTGTAACATTTCAGCGTGTTTTTAAAAAATGCATTTTTACCATCAATGCTCTCATTACTAGAAGATATGCAACTTCTCACGAACAATGGGAACACTTGCTTGCGCTGGACCCTCGCTTTGTGTAGTGCATGTCATAAACCGGGAACCAAAATTGTTACTCTTACGGCTATGTTAAACCAGATCATCACTTCTTTATGTAAACAAACCTCGTGTAACACGTGGTGAAGCGATAATCCGGTTATAATGCAGTCGAAGCGGTATCAATTTTCACCCCCTGGTACCGGCGCCCCCAAGTACAAGTGGCACTCACACATACAGCGCTCGATAAGCAATTTTGGAGGAGCGGTGGTGTAAGTATTTCTTATTGTATCTCCGGTAATTCAAAACTTTTTGTAAAATGAAAGATATCTGAGCCCTGGTGAATAATTGATGACTATGTTCCGTGAGTGTCACAACATTTCATCTTGAAATAAACAAAATACGGCGAGTTAAACGTGAACGTTTGACTCAAAAATGTCAAATGTAAAAAAAATCACGTAAAATACTCAGTAAATACTCCAGATGTATTCATTTTTGATACAGCTTCGTATAGTCATATCTTCCTACAATAACCAGTTCAAATTCCAAGACTTAATTTGTTATATTTAAAGAATGACTCGTGTTTAAAGAAGGTAAGTGGTTTCAAAACGGCACTCACATCACACAGGTGTGCATTTTTTTTTTGACGCTCACCAAGTACAGATAGAGAAAGGTCTTCAGAAATGTGGAGAAATCGTCAGCTCTAAGGCAACTGCAACGGAAAAGAGATGAATCGGTCTGCTATTAAATCGGAATGACTCGCATCGATTCCTGAGAGAGCCAAACAAGAACTCATTAATTGATAAATTCCTTGAATTAATAAGATATTAAAATATGAGCGTATTTTGTACCGAACAGACATTTTAACAAAATTCTTTGGTGGCTGATATATGCCATTCCGTCTTTCCGCTAATTTTAGGCGCCGATTTATAACGTAAATATCGACTTTTCGCTCAGCGCCCCACTAATTATCATGTTTTCAATCCACGCTCTCGCCCTTTCTTATTCCTAGTATTTTCTGTATGGAGAATCGCAGACAAAAAATTTAGATTTAATATGTAAATTGTCGGGGGGAGTCGAGCGAAAACTGGCTGATCAGCGGGCTCCGAGCAAGAAGTTGAGGTTTGAAAGGCATAACATTGGTGGACACCCGGGCACCCAGCCGCTTTACATCTTGAATCTCACTCAACGCCAGCACCCCCCTCACCCCCTTACCGTCCACTGATCCCACTGAGTCATATGAATGTTTTGAAGCACGTTTTTCATTTTTCAACGAAATCCTTGGACATATCAAAATTTAGCATTAATCAGTTTTCAAGAAGCTTTTTAATAAAAAATAATGTTAAAATATTGTCGCCGTATGTTTTAACATAGAAAGGTCGACTTCTACAGTCAGTTTTTTAACGATATAAAGATTTATGATCATACAGGCACCACACTGAGAGTAAACAACAACAAGGTCTACGTTTCTGAAGACTTTTCTCCAGCTGTACTTGTTGAGCGCCAAAAAAATTAACACCTGTGCGATGTGAGTGCCGTTTTGAAACCCCATACCATCTTTAAACACGAGTCATTCTTTAAATATAACAAATTAAGTCTTGGAATTTGAACTGGTTATTGTAGGAAGATATGGCTATACGATACTGTATCAAAAATGAATACATTTGGAGTATTTACCGAGTATTTTACGTGTTTTTTTGACATTTGACATTTTTGAGTCAAACGTTCACGTTTAACTCGCCGTATTTTGTTTATTTCAAGATGAAATGTTGTGACACTCACAGAACATAGTCACCAATTATTCATCAGGGCGCAGATATCTTTCATTTTAAGAAAAGTTTTGAATTACCGGAGATACAATAAGAAATACTTACACCACCGCTCCTCTAAAATCGCTTATCGAGCGCTGTATGTGTGAGTGCCACCTGTACTTGGGAGCGCCGGTACCAGGGTGTGATTTTGGTACCCGGTAATGATATGCGCAGTTCAAAGCAGGGATCTATTCGCAAGGAAGTGTTCCATAGAATTTAGATAGATTGATTTATATTATTTATTGATTTCTCGTCGGAATACAAACGACAGTTGTCGGGACCGGTGTCATTTAACAGAATGGTAACAAATCTGACGATTGATACCAGTGATTCATTGGTAGGGGTTCATTTAAACGTTTAACTGGCTATTGTTTCTCTAGTGTTCGTGAGAAGTTGCATATCTTCTAGTATTGAGAGCATTGATGGTAAAAATGCATTTTTTAAAAACACGCTGAAATGTTACAAAATGCTTTTTATGATCGTCACCTATGCTCAATACATGGTAAAATGCTAAAATATATTGGCTAAACTAAACCAGGGGCGTAGGAGAATGGGGTGTGTGGAGGTCCGAACCCCAAGTGTCTGTGGGTATAATCTGTAATTTGGATGATTTATGAAGTTTAATATACATTTATAAATATATGATATTTTATTACACCCTCATTGTACATGTAGGCTGTTGCACTATTAAGGTTGTTCAGCAAAACTGAAAGCAGTGTTTTTAGCTTACCTGTCACAAAGTGACAAGGTGAGCTTTTGTGATCGCGCAGCGGCCGTCGTCCTTGCGTCCGTCCGTCCGTGCGTAAACTTTTGCTTGTGACCACTCTAGAGGTCACATTTTTCAAGGGGTCTTTATGAAAATTGGTCAGAGTGTTCACCTTGATGATATCTAGGTCAGGTTCGAAACTGGGTCACGTGCAGTCAAAAACTAGGTCAGTAGGTCTAAAAATAGAAAAACCTTGTGACCTCTCTAGAGGCCATATATTTCACAAGATCTTCATGAAAATTGGTCAGAGTGTTCACGTTGATAATATCTAGGTCAAGTTTGAAACTGGGTCACGTGCCTTCAAAAACTAGGTCAGTAGGTCAAATAATAGAAAAACCTTGTGACCTCTTTAAAGGCCATATTTTTCATGGGATCTGTATGAAATTTGGTCTGAATATTTAACTTGATGATATCTAGGTCAGGTTTGAAACTGGGTCACGTGCGGTCAAAAACTAGGTCAGTAGGTCTAAAAATAGAAAAACCTTGTGACCTCTCTAGAGGCTATACTTGTGAATGGATCTTCATAAAAATTGGTCAGAATGTTCATCTTGATGATATCTAGGTCGAGTTTGAAAGTGGGTCACGTGCCGTCAAAAAGTAGGTCAGTAGGTCAAATAATGAAACAAGAGGACCATGATGGTCCTGAATCGCTCACCTGTCCCCACATGACCCAGTTTTAAACCGAGTATGATGTCGTTTTTTTCTATTATTTGATATTGTGACCTAGTTTTTGAGCTCATGTGACCCAGTGTTGAATCTGATCTAGATATCATCAAGATAAAAATTCTAACCAATTTTCATGAAGATCCACTGAAAAATATGGCTTCTAGAGAGGTCACAAGATTTTTTATTATTTGACCTACTGACCTAGTTACTGAAGGCACTTGACCCAGTTTCGAACAAAACCTAGATATCATCAAGGTGAACATTCTGACCAATTTTCATGAAGATCCATTCAAAAGTATGGCCTCTAGAGAGGTCACAAGGTTTTTCTATTTTTAGACCTACTGACCTAGTTTTTGACCGCAGTTGACCCAGTTTCAAACCTGACCTAGATATCATCAAGATGAACATTCAGACCAATTTCCATATAGTTCCCATGAAAAATATGGCCTCTAGAGAGGTCACAAGGCTTTTTAGTTATTTGACCTACTGACCTAGTTATTAAAAACACGTGACCAAGTTTCGAACAAGACCTAGATATCATCAAGGTGAACATTCTGACTTATTTTCATGAAGATCCGTTGAAAAGTATGGCCTCTAGAGAGGTCACAAGGTTTTTCTATTTTTAGACCTACTGACCTAGTTTTTGACCGCAGTTGAACAAGTTTCGAACTTGACCTAGATATCATCAAGATAAAAATTCTGACCAATTTTCATACAGATCCCATGAAAAATATGGCCTCTAGAAAGGTCACAAGGTTTTTTTGTTATTTGACCTACTGACCTAGTTATTGAAGGCACGTGACCCAGTTTCAAAACTGACCTAGATATCATCAAGGTGAACATTCTGACCAATTTTCATGAAGATCCATTCACAAGTATGGCCTCTAGAGAGGTCACAAGGTTTTTTTATTATTTGACCTACTGACCTTCTTTTTGATGGCATTTGACCCAGTTTCGAACTTGACCTAGATATCATCAAGATGAACATTCTGACCAACTTTCATACAGATTCCATGAAAAATATGGCCTCTAGAGAGGTCACAATGTTTTTTATTATTTGACCTACTGACCTAGTTTTTGATGGCACGTGACCCAGTTTCGAACTTGACCTAGATATCATCAAGATGAACATTCTGAATAACTTTCATGAAGATCCCATGAAAAATATGGCCTCTAGAGGGTCACAAGGTTTTTTTATTATTTGACCTACTGACCTACTTTTTGTCCGCAGTTGACCCAGTTTCGAACTTGACCTAGATATCATCAAGATGAACATTCTGACCAACTTTCATACAGATCCCATGAAAAATATGGCCTCTAGAGAGGTCACAAGGTTTTTTTATTATTTGACCTACTGACCTAGTTTTTGATCGCAGTTGACCCAGTTTCGAACTTGACCTAGATATCATCAAGATAAACATTCTGACCAACTTTCATACAGATCCCATGAAAAATATGGCCTCTAGAGAGGTCACAAGGTTTTTTTATTATTTGACCTACTGACCTAGTTTTTGATCGCAGTTGACCCAGTTTCGAACTTGACCTAGATATCATCAAGATAAACATTCTGACCAACTTTCATAAAGATCCCATGAAAAATGTGACCTCTAGAGTGGTCACAAGCAAAAGTTTACGCACGCACGGACGCACGCACGCACGCACGGACGACGGACGACGGACGCTGCGTGATCACAAAAGCTCACATTGTCACTTTGTGACATGTGAGCTAAAAACCTTGTAACCTCTCTAGAGGCCATATTTTTCATGGGAACTGTATGAAAGTTGGTCTGAATGTTTATCTTGATGATATATAGGTCAAGTTTGAAACTGGGTCAACTGCAATCAAAAACTAGGTCAGTAGGTCTTAAAATAAAAAAACCTTGTGACCTCTCTAGAGGCCATTTCCCTTGAATGGATCTTCATGAAAATTGCTCAGAATGTTCATCTTGATGATATCTAGGTCAAGTTTGAAACTGGGTTACGTGCTGTCAAAAACTAGGTCAGTAGGTCAAATAATAAAAAAACCTTGTGACCTCTTTAGAGGCCATACTTTTCATGGGATCTGTATGAAAGTTGGTCTGAATGTTCATCTTGATAATATCTAGGTCAAGTTTGAAACTGGGTCAGCTGTGGTTAAAAACTAGGTCAGTAGGTCTAAAATTAGAAAAATCTTTTGACCTCTCTATAGGCCATATTTTTCAACGGATCTTCATGAAGATTGGTCTGAATGTTCACCTTGATGATATCTAGGTCAGTTTCGAAACTGGGTCACGTGCGGTCAAAAACTAGGCCAGTAGGTATAAAAATAGAAAAACCTTGTGACCTCTCTAGAGGCCATATTTTTCATGAGATCTTCATGAAAATTAGTGAGAATGTTCACCTTGATGATATCTAGGTCAAGTTCAAAACAGGGTCACGTACCTTCGAAAACTAGGTCAATAGGTCAAATAATAGGAAAACCTTGTGACCTCTCTAGAGGCCATATTTTTCAATGGATCTTCATGAAAATTGGTCAGAATTTTTATCTTGATGATATCTAGGTCAAGTTCAAAACTGGGTCACATGAGCTCAAAAACTAGGTCACTATGTCAAATAATAGAAAAAACGACGTCATACTCAAAACTGGGTCGTGGGAAGAGGTGAGTGATTCAGGACCATCATGGTCCTCTTGTTATTGGTTTTGGAGGAATGGGGGCAGGGCCCATCTGAGGGAAAAATCACAGGTGTAAAATCAAAGTATTTTGAATAAATATGTAACACTTCAGAAGGGTATGACTTACAGGCACACATTGTCACAAGTTTTAAATGATAGGACAAAGAGTTTTGGTTGGCATTATGTGAAAAACATGTTTGAGGGAAAAGTTTGTCAAAATGGAAAACACTTTTTGGAGAGGGAATTTATAATAAGGGTTGAATTTTGACCCCAAAAACACAGAAATGTCATACCCTGAAATCCCGAAAATAAGCCGCGGCTTATTTTATATTTTCGTAAGGAATTGGTGG
Source organism: Mercenaria mercenaria (assembly GCF_021730395.1). Classification (NCBI taxonomy): domain Eukaryota; kingdom Metazoa; phylum Mollusca; class Bivalvia; order Venerida; family Veneridae; genus Mercenaria; species Mercenaria mercenaria. The sequence continues at coordinate 38,953,248 of NC_069377.1, read as the reverse complement.
CTTATTTTCGAGACCGGCTTATTTTTGAGTCCGGCGAACTTTCGAGTACATATATCCGGTAACGATTTAAAAACCGGCGTATTTTCGAGTGCCATTTTTTTATACCGGTATTTGATTTTTAGTAAAAACATCGATGTCGGTAAATACTTATACTTCTGACATAATTACCCATAGAAAAAGTTTTGTCTGGCCTAACAAACAAAACACACCTATGTTTCGATCGCCAAACCGTGAACGGGTATGAATAACTTGCATAATACGTGACAAACACCGCATTGTGATATCAATTTAACAGTTTTATAGGCTTTCTTATATAGTGGTATAATTACAGGTACAATGGTGTTTTACAAGTTGTAAATAATGGAAACGCCAAAACAAAATGGTAGAAGCTATACGAGGGAATTTAAACTGAAAGTTGTGTCTCATTACAAAACGTTGTCAGCTGGAAATATTAAAGATAAAGTAATAGACACAGCCCGACATTTTAACATAGAAGAAACCAATGTTAAACGTTGGCTGAAAGCTCAGGCGGACATTAAAATTTCGCCAAAAGGTTCTAAAAGTACCGTTTCGGGACGGAGAGCTTTATTTCCTGACATGGAATCTCAGTTTCATCACGAATTTCTTAAAATTAGACAAGGACTGAAAACAAAAGCTTGGTGGTTCAAATCCCGTGGAAAGGAACTTTGATACAAAAAGGTGAACAGCTTATTTTTGAGTACGGCTTATTTATGAGCCCTTTTTGCCTGTAGTGAAATGGTGGCTTATTTTCGAGACCGGCTTATTATCGAAACCGGCGTATTTTCAGGATTTCAGGGTAGTTTAATATCCTTTATTAGGATAACCTAGAATAGAACATCAGGAAACATTGTTATAGAAAAACGTCATCCTTTGTAAATATCAGTACCAACATTTTTGTCTTATTTCATAATTTTCTCTTTTTTTGTTATTAATGACATTTTTAGACTAAACGGGGAACTCAGTTGTGCTGGAACTTTGGTGCAGCAGACAAGAAAACTTTTCAACCGTCACAGGCAACTGAAAAGGAGAAAACTTACCTGAAAGATTATAAGAAGCAGTCAATATCATTGTCTTCTAGTGAACCTGATACTACAGAAAAGCTTTCTGAAAAAATATCTGATATTCCTGAACCAGGAAAGAATGATTTTTTCAATAAAACTGATATTTCTCATGAGTCTGCAGATGAATATACCAAAAATCATTATCAAGAGAAATTAGACATAAGGTTAGAAGAGCTGGATTATGTAGTGGAAACTGAAATAGAAACAAGAATTTCAGGTGAAGGAATTAGTAAAGATACAGATGCTGATGAAGACACTGATTTATCTGTTCCAGCAGGAAAACCGCAAGTTAGCATATACATGATTCCATTAAATGATGCTGATGATTCTGATGAAGTTTCTACCACATTTTCTGGGCGGTTGTCACCATGGCCTGTAGAAGAGGAGCTAGATACTGCTCACTCTGACATAGAAACCGACACAATAAATGCTAGGAAAGGAAATAAACTTTCTATAATCAGGGATGACAAGAGACCATTTTTAAGTGAGTTTAAAAATGAAAACAAAAAGCCCTTACAGAAGAAAAAGGCCTGCTGCGTACTCTTGCTGTGTACATACAGCGTATATGATGCGTACATGATGTGTACTGAAATCAATAGTACGCAGGATATACACCGCACATACACCGATAGTACGTTTGTAGTACACTTTTGACATGCAAATGAGCTCTGCCGCGTACTACTTGCTGCGTACATGCTGTGGACTACATAGTACACGGGATGTACGCTGGAGGAATTTAGTATGCGAGGAATAGTACGCAGCATGTACGCGGCACATACACTTTTCACATGCAAATGAGCCTGCGGTGTACTACCCCTGCGGCGTACATGCTGTGTACTCCTGCGGCGTACATGCTGTGTACTCCTGCGGCGTACATGCTGTGTACTCCTGGCCCGAGTCCTGCGGCGTACATGCTGTGTACTCCTGCTGCATACATGCTGTGTACTCTTGTGGCGAAACTGCTGTGATAATGTAAATTCCTTACCCCACCAACTTTCGTATGCAAATGCTGATCATTTGGACAGAAAAAAAACAGAAAAAAGATAAGTGACATGCATCAATAAGTATTTACCCTTACCAATATAATGTAGATTGATGTTATCAAATAAATTAGTATGCTTTTCTCCATCCACTTTTCAATGAAATAAATCAATTTTTGTAGCATGTAATTTGGTAAACATTTGAAGAAAATGGCGTAACTGCATCAAGGGGAAACAACTTTAATGCAACTAAATATAAGTGTTATGATTTATTATAGACGATGTGTGCGTAGTATGTATTTATTTTGATTAAAATCCATCTGAGAACAATCTAAGACTGGAATTATATAAGCATTTATACACTTTTACGTCTGTAAAAAGTAGCGCACCAAAAATTTTGGATTGATTTTTTCCAATGGGGCAAGCGCAATTAGCCAAAAACGTTCTGAAAATATACGAGCGGCAAATCCGATGAACAACTTTTTAATTTGGTGAGGCCTTAATGAGTTAACATAATGAGCATTAAAGCCTTTATAAAACATGATAGAGTGGTGTTTTGCTTAAGAGTATTCAAATAACAGTGAGAGCTATTAATTCTTCTCATTCAGGCGCTGTTGAGGCATTATCTTGGTAATTATTTCATGTATTACAAAATGTAATGCAACGAAGTTCAAATAAGGCTTTTCAATTATCCAAGTTAGAAAGCTCCAGGATTAATTCAAAATGAAAAAGAATATATTTTTACACTGCATGCAAGGTGCAGCTCAGAAATCAATAAGATGTAAGCTTCACAAATGAACATTGCAAATAGTTTGGCGAATTTTTATTGTTCAGAATACCGGTAATCTGAGCTATTCTATGCTATTAAGATAAAAGTTACTCGGAAATCAAGTTCTTGCTTCCAAAAAAAAAAAAATGTACAAATCTTTCCTGCATGAAGTCCCTCCTGCGTATATGAAGTTTACTTCAGACTTTAACTTATAAAAAAAAAACTAAGTATAAATGCCAAAAGAAATTGTACAAGTCTTTCCCGCGTATATGAAGTGTACTGCACAAATTTCAAAGTATCTGCTGTGTACATGCAGTGTACTATTTTCTCGTACAAGTCCCTCCTGCGTACATGCAGTGTACTCCTTAAATTTTCAGAGTCTGTGCGGCGTACTTGAAGTGTACTAGTGACCTCCTGCGTACATGCTGTGTACTTGTCGAAATAGTACACGGCATGTACGCGGCATGCGGTGTATGTAAAATGTACTCCTCTAGCGTACTACTGTGTTCGCGGCATATACACAGCAAATACACAGCATGTACGCCACAGAGGCTTGCTTCTGTAAGGGAGAAAACAATATTTGATAAAACAGAAGTTATGGAAAACTACGTTTCAGCAGCTAATAATACTGATACCTTTGGCAATGACTTTATAGATGATGAAGGTTTAAAAATGGAAGTTCTAAAACAGAGTTTAGATGAGTGTTTTAAGCTGACTAAGAAAAGTAGAGAGGACATTTCACACTATGACATCGGCCATAGTCATATTGAGGGAACAAGGACATTTTCTAGGAACAGTGATAAATCATCAGTGAAGGGTAGTAATTTATCTTCAAAAAATGGAAGTAATTTGTCTTCAAGTAGGGGAAGTAATGTGTCCTCAAGAAGGGGAAGTAATGTGTCATCTATAAGGGGAAGTAATGTGTCCTCTAGAAGGGGAAGTAATGTATCCTCTACAAGGGGAAGTAATGTTTCCTCTAGGAGGGGAAGTATCTCTTCCACATCTAGTGAAAAGAAGACAGAAGAATCACATGGACAATCAGGAAGAAAAAGTGTAAGATTTGAAGACGATATTGCAGCTCTTGGAAATTCAAGACAGCCGTCACCAACCTGGTTTAAAACAGTAAATCATGTTGAACCTGTATGATATTAATGTAGACTTAATAAATAAATAAAGAAATAAACCTAATGTTGTTCAAAGAGAGTTTTGGAATTCAGATTAATTTTAGAAAAGAAATTTTACATAAAATTCTTTTTTTTCTGAGGTAGGATTCGGATTTTAATTCATTACCTTTAAGGTCTGGTCCATTCTCTTTGTGCAACATTGGATTTCATCTAGACAGTAATTGTGTAGCTGTTGGCTGACTTTGGTTATGGTTAAAAACAGTTTGTATAAATATTATAGCTTTTTGTTAGTTCTTTTGATTTACTTTTAAGTTTTTCATCTATGTCAGGTTCAGCTCATAACTTAGGTATATAGAAATGAATTTTGTACTGAAATCATTAGAAAAGAACTGAAATATTAAACTAGCAATAACTGAACCAGTTCAGTTAGAAATATGGTAAAAATCATATGTGAAGTAGTCCCGTAGTTTCATTTCTGTTTTAAATATGTTTTTAGTATCATTCAATTTTTTTTTATCAATGACCACTTTTTTTGCTCTCCATTATGGTGGATATACACTAGTTTGACTATTTTTGTCAAACTGGATCTTGTTAGCTCATCTGATTTTTTGAAAAAAAATGATGAGTTATTGTCATCACTTGAGCGGTTGTCGGCGTCGGCGTCGGCGTCGGCGTCGGCGTCTGCGTCGGCGTTGCCTGGTTAAGTTTTATGTTTAGGTCAGCTTTTCTCCTAAACTATCAAAGCTATTGCTTTGAAACTTGGAATACTTGTTCACCATCATAAGCTGACCCTGTATAGCAAGAAACATAACTCCATCTTGCTTTTTGCAAGATTTATGGCCCCTTTTGTACTTAGAAAATATCAGATTTCTTGGTTAAGTTTTATGTTTAGGTCAACTTTTCTCCTAAACTATCAAAGCTATTGCTTTGAAACTTGGAATACTTGTTCACCATCATAAGCAGACCCTGTACATCAAGAAACATAACTCCATCTTGCTTTTTGCAAGAATTATTGCCCCTTTTGGACTTAGAAAATCAGTTTTCTTGGTTAAGTTTTATGTTTAGGTCAGCTTTTATCCTAAACTATCAAAGCTATTCCTTTAAAACTTGCAACACTTGTTCACCATCATAAGCTGACCCTGTACAGCAAGAAACATAACTCCATCCTGCTTTTTGCAAGATTTATGGCCCCTTTTGTACTTAGAAAATATCAGATTTCTTGGTTAAGTTTTATGTTTAGGTCAACTTTTTCTCTTAAACTATCGAAGCTATTGCTTTAAAACTTGCAACTCTTCTTCACCATCATAAGCTGACCCTGTACAGCAAGCAACATAACTCCATCCTGCTTTTTGCAATAATTATTGCCCTTTTTGGACTTAGAAAAATCATTTTCTTGGTTGAATATTATGTTTAAGTCAACTTTTCTCATAAACTATCAAAGCTGTTGCTTTAAAACTTGCAACAGTTTTTCACCATCATAAGTGGACACTGTACATCAAGAAACATAACTCTATCCTGCTTTTTGCAAGAGTGATGGCCCTTTTTAGACTTAGAAAATCATGGGTAGGACAATATTTCTATTATACAAAAAAAATCAGATGAGCGTCAGCACCCGCAAGGCGGTGCTCTTGTTTTTATATTTATACCTCTGTAGAGGTTATTTAAAATAGTTTAATGTATAATATGGTAACAATAATCAGTAATAGTAAAGTTGTTATAATATCAGTATCTAGAATGTGTAAGTTTTCTATCTTAACTTTTATATGGATACTAAAAATGCCAGTTGCATCTTGTAATCATTTTTTTTTGTGGTTTTGACATTTTTCTTAAATACTTGGACAGATAGTTGTGGAGTCATGTCACCATAACTTTTACTTTAAGTTAGAAAATATCTGTAACATAATGTTATTTGTACAAAAATATACGAACCTGACAAATTAAAACGTGCAATTTGGCATTATAGTGTTTTGGAAAATATTTGTTATCCTGTGATTTTGCAAGAGTTTTTCTTGTATTTCATTGTAGATATGTAGATGTGTTAAATTTGTATGGTAATCAAGGACTATAGCTGTACTAACATTTTCAAAACACTAGCACTTAATGTTTATGTGTTAGATTTTCATACAGGAAATGGTGTTTGCTGTTGGTTTGTTTTGTAGTAACATTTGGTTTTAATTAATGTTGAGAACTGTTTGAACTGAGCTTTTTACAGAATGTTTTTTTTTTTAAATTTTACAGTATTTAAGATTATTATTAACATGGCTTTATCAATAACCTGTACATTTAAGATTAAATGCCAAAATGTAAATTCGTATACGTCCTGTAATAATTAATCCTACAGGTCTAGATCTGAGATAAATATAAGAATAATTATATAAATTTTGAAAATATTGTTCTTTCAAGTTCTTTTTTGTTGTAGTGAAGTTTGTTTGAAAATGTTAAACTGGAATAAAATGATAGGCTGTTGGAATAATACAATTTATAGACCAATTGTTATTTAGGATGTTGCACCAGTATAAGTTGTTAATATAGTGTTACGTGCAGTTTAAATATATAACAGTAAAAAGTCATTCATTTTATTTCTTTGATTGAAGCACAATATCAAATAGCTCAGTAATGAAAGAAACGTTTATCAATTTAAAGGTGGTCTGTTTGATATTAGGACCTAAAATGCTTTCCATGATGACACAAAGAGTAACATCATGTGCACTCCACCTCAGATTCATACCGGTATTGGGAAGTTTTCATGTACTTGTGAAGAATTAGTCATAAACATAAATCATAGCCAAATAACAGCTTTTTCTAAAATTAATAAAAAAGCAAATATGAACTTTTTCCAGGATGATGATGAAAAATGGATAAAGTTTCCAAATGCTGATTATATGAAAGGTTTCAAGAAGAAACAAAGAAAGCCTGAGGATTATCCTGCCCCCGAGGAGTGCATTCTTGAAATGGTCAACTACCAACTTAAGGTATAGTAGTGTACAGAGGTGTAAACTGTTAAAATTCCATTTCTTTTGAGTTTCGACACTAGTTTAAGAGTCCATTGTTGCCATTGGTCAGTTTCCTGATTATATTAAGAAACAACCAATCATATGCTTCAGTTCTTAGACATGTCTTACAATCAGTTTTTCAACCTATGACTCAAAAGTTATTAGAACAATTTTTTGAAAAATTAAATGAAATCATGATTAACATACTGAGGCAGCACGAGATGGATTTTAAAGAACTTCATTTTATAGTTTGAACTAAGTCTGAGTTGGTAATGTTGTAGAGTACTCTATATATACTTGTAATGGACTAGATTAAAATTATTTTAGAAATTTCCACAATAGTCTTGTGCAATTTTCAGTTGGCTGATTTTTATGAATGTATCTGCTAAAGTGAGCTTTTTAGCTCACCTGTCACATAGTGACAAGGTGAGCTTTTGTGATCACCCTTCGTCCGTAGTCCATCGTCAGTCCGTGCGTCTGTCCGTCTGTGCTTCAACAATTTCGTGTCTGCACGATAATGGTTTCATTTATGATTTTATTTTAACCAAACTTGCACACAACTTGTATCACCATAAGATCTCGGTTCCTTTCTTGAACTGGCCAGATTCCATTATGGGTTCCAGAGTAATGGCCCCTGAAAGGGCCAAAATTAGCTATTTTGACCTTGTCTGCACAATAGCAGCATCATTTATGATTTGAATTTAATCAAACTTACACAAAACTTGTGTCACTATAAGATCTCGGTTCCTTTCTTGAACTGGCCAGATTCCTTTACGGGTTCCAGAGTTATGGCCCCTGAAAGGGCCAGAATTAGCTATTTTGACCTTGTCTGCACTATAGCAACTTCATTTATGATTTTATTTTAACCAAACTTGCACACAACTTGTATCACCATAAGATCTTGGTTCCTTTCTTGGACTGGCGAGATTCCGTTATGGGTTCCAGAGTTATGGCCCCTGATACGGCCAGAATTAGCTATTTTGACCTTGTCTGCACAATAGCAGCTTCATTTATGATTTGAATTCAATCAACCTTGCACAAAACTTGTGTCACCATAAGATCTCGGTTCCTTTCTTGAACCGGCCAGATCCCATAATGGGTTCCAGAGTTATGGCCCCTGAAAGGGCCAAAATTAGCTATTTTGACCTTGTCTGCACAATAGCAGCTTCATTTATGATTTGATTTTAACCAGACTTGCACACAACTTGTAGCACCACAAGATCTTGCTTCCTTTCTTGAACTGGCGAGATTCCATCATGGGTTTTAGAGTTATGGCCCCTTAAAGTTCCAAAATTGGCTATTTTGGCTTTTGCAGCCACATAGAGACTTCATTTATGGTTTTAATTTGATACAAACTTCCAAAATATCTTAACAACAATAAATCTTGGATTCCATGACAAATCAGATCCAATCGTAGTTCCAGAGTTATTTTATATCTGATTACCTCCCCTGATTGTAATCAAAATGGATTTATATCAGTAAGTACTTATAGGACTTATTTGAAATTTCATTATTGTTATTAGTTGGACTGAGACAATCAGGGTAGATAACTATGGACTGATTTTATGTCAAATTACCTCCCTTTATTTCAAATTAAAATGGTATATCTCCATAACTAATGAAGATACTGATCTGAATTTTCATTTATGTCAACATATTTATTTGGCAGATCCTCCTTTTGTTCACTTACAATATTTTTTTTTTAATTACTTCCCTTTTACATTACTATAAATAGCTTATTTTTAGTAACTTTTTTTATTATTGGCCGTAGGGAAAAACCGAGACCACTTTTCTGTGGTACAACATGGATGGTACCTCCAATTTTTAGGTGTATTTTGACACATCTATACCATGTAAGAATTTTTTCTTTTTGGTTAAATTTCTTCCCTTTTTTGTTCCTGGCCCTTCGACTTAGATATTTTTTTTCAGGACCTTCTTGTCCTCAAGTGCAATGATAACTGGTGAGCGATATAGGGCCATCATGGCCCTCTTATTAGTTATTTTTTCTTCTTTATTGAGATACTTGTAAAATAAAGATTGTTTGAAAGCATAACGGAGCTATTCTGTACATAACTATTGAAATAACACATTCAAATTTCAGAAACATTTTGAATCTACGCGTCATCCTTCATCGGTAAAAATCCTCAACAGGGATTTTAAATGAATTGTTTTCATGGTGGTTGAAATGAGCTGCACGATGAGAAAACCAGCATAGTGCATTTGCAACCAGCGTGGATCCAGACCAGCCTGCGCATCCACGCAGTCTGGTCAGGATCCATGCTTTTCACTTTCAAAGCCTATTGCAATTAGAGAAACTGTTAGCGAACAGCGGATGTGCAGGCTGGTCTGGATCCATGCTGGTCGTAAACGCACTATTTTGGTTTTCTCATGGTGCGACTCAAATGAGTTTAAGGATGTTGTAATGCTAAATCAGAATTTTCAGTCTGCAGCTTTATATTTCCAGCTAACTGAAGCTTGTCTTAATGTGTAGCTTTCACATGTTGTATTGATTATATGTGAAATGTAATGTGTATTCTTTGAACATACCGTATACATATTTTTAGAATCTCTTTGTTTTATGCAATTTGTCTGGCAAGAGATATAACTGTTGCATTGCAGTCACACATTGTAACTGTTTAATATACAAGAGTTTCAAATTCTCTGTTTGTTATCAAAAATAAAAGGATCACATAATATCATCTTACCTATGGTTACCGTAGTTGCAGAGACTGAAAGTTTTGAATCACCATTACATTCTACTTGTAGATGGTTATAGTTCTCTTATTCATTTCGATAGATTTGTTCAGAGCTTTATTTTGTGCACTTTGACAATTTGAATTTTTCTTTCATTGTTCATCTTTAATTATGGGATCTTGGTGACTAAGTGGTTAAAGTGATTGATATGAAATCTCATACCCTTAGGTTCTGTGGTTTCAAAAGCCTGTCTCAGATTTAGAATGATTTCATGTAAGGAAGCAATGTAACTGGCTTGTGAAGGATTGGTGGTTCTACCAAGGTACTGGCTTGTGTCAGAAATATTGTCAAGAGTGGCACAACTAGTAAAACTGCCAGGTCACAATGATTACCTTATTTATAGCTTAAGATAATGGACCTGTATTGACAGTCTATGATTTCTGTGTAAGTATCATATTCTCTGATGTTATTTCAGCATCCTTTAAGAGTAAATGTAGCTCCTACAAGCACATGATCATTCCCCAGAAAACATTTTCATATTGGACCAATTTCAGTGAACCAATGTCTATGTGTGATATTTTGCTTGTGTTCAGTCTGAATCTGACCTAACATGGACATCTGTCATAAACAATATTGGACTGATTTTATGTCAAATTTGCATAACTGACATTGGGTCAGTATTGAAAGCCATATGAGTCTAATATTAGCTTAATATAAAATGCTTACTGTGCTGTAACAACCTTAAAATACAAATATAGCATACAGAAAATAAGAAGTCAAACAGAAATTGCCAATTGTCATTTATGGGTCGTATACCAATTCAGCAAAGAAATCATCTTCACTTTAAGTTTAAACTTTTTTTATCAGGTGGATGGTTTAAACTGTTTACATGGCATCTTGTTTGTTTTTATGCCCCTGGCATCTACTGATGCGGGAGGCATATAGTGATTGTCCTGTCCGTCCTTCCGTTCATCCGTCCGTCTGTACGAGGTTAACCAAATGGGACCGTTTTGTCTAGCATCAATACCCCTTACTAGAATGACTTGATACTAATGCAGATGTAACCTGTGACTATTCCTCATCTTCAAACGTCACCTGACCTCAGTTTCACCTTGACGTTGACCTCGTTTTGGACTTAGGTTGCTTTGTATGGGCCATCTCTTGGTTAACCAAATGGGACCGTTTCGTCGAGCATCAATACCCCTTACTAGAATGACTTGATACTAATGCAGATGTAACCTGTGACCATTCCTCATCTTCAAACATCACCTGACCTCAGTTTCACCTTGACCTTGACCTTGTTTTGGACTTATGTTGCTTTGTATGGGCCATCTCTTGGTTAACCAAACGGGACTGTTTCGTCTAGCATCAGTACGCCTTACTAGAATGACTTGATACTAATGCAGATGTAACCTGTACCATTTCTCATCTTCAAACATCACCTGACCTCAGTTTGACCTCGATCTTGACCTTGTTTTGGACTTAGGTTGCTTTGTATCGATAAGGATGCCACTGGGGGCATCAAGCGTTTATTGAACGCAGCTTCTTGTTGCACTCTGTTTTACCAGACACATACAGTCAGACTTGTGACACGTACAACTTTTATGACTATGTTAACAATTTAAGATTGCCCTATGAGAACGTTCCTGAGTACATGTTCTTATTACTTTATTTTACTTCTGGTGTACTGTTACAGTACTGGATTCAAGTTTAAAAGTGAACCATAATGTTTGACTATTCAAAAACTTCATTAAAAAGAATTTTCTTGTTCTGTATACATTATTCTTCCAATGCCATTGTTTTAAATATAAAACAAGAAATGTTCTAGAATTAATTCACTGGATACTCATAATGCCCTGATGTAATATAATGATCTATATATAATTTTATGATAATTACTACCAGAAACTTTGGAACCACCTGTACTAAATGAATAATGTTTTTTTTTGTTTCAAGGGAGATGACTCTTCTAAAAGTTATTCCTGTTTTATATATTTCCTTTTCATTCATTTACAGATAACACGCGATGGGAAGGGATTATTCTGTTATGTAAGTAAATTAGAAATATTTTTAACACTAGAGAATCTAAGTTAGTGGTGATGGATGAAACTAATACATCTTGTAGCAAGTGTAAATTGTGAATTAAATTTGAACCTAGATACTAGATCTTGGTTTGTTTAATGGCCTTGGATATTGTTTAAAATGCATGAGTACTTCATATACAATATATTAAGTAACATAATTTTTCTAAGAATTTCTAGTTCTGCAAGCTCTTTTTTCTACAATGTAGAATTTGACTCAACATTAATTTTTCAGAATATACACAGATAGTATGGCAAATTAAAACAGCAGAGTAAAGTGCTAGAATTTGGATCTAGCTCATGTTTTAATAAATTTTAAACTGTGGGAAAATCACCATTTCAATTGCATTTTTGCAAATAGAAATTTTTCTACAAAATATATTTAACATATTTATTAAATAGATTCAACTTCTCCCTGTTGTAGTAAATTGTTAATTTATCATCAAATAAAAAGTGTAGGCTTGTGTCCTTTTTTAAGATCATAATTTGCCGATGATGAGATCTACAAATTTTAAGCAGACTTGTCAAGGCATTATTTTGAATGACATTATTTGTCAACTTTTTTGTTATATTTTACCTTTGATGACATTTATAAGCATGATGGTTTTCCTTTTGGTATTTCGGGTTCAGAAATTATAGATGTCCTATAGATGTTATGTTGATAAATGATGTTGTATCATGACTTCCGGTTTATGAAACATCAGAACTACCTTAACAAAGTCTGAAACTTTACATGTAACTTTGAACAACTTTAACCACGTAATATTAGATGAAAGACTTTAATGTAACATAAAACAGGCCTCTGTGGCCAAATTATGTAAAATGTTTTGGTTCTTACAACAGTTAAGTCGCTAGCTTTGATTCCTCATTTTGAAGGATGTAAATTTCAGTTAATTTTAGAAGCTTATAATTGAGCTGGATTGTGAAAGGCTGACTGTTCATCTGACATTCCCCTGCCAAGATTTTTAAGCTGGAAATTTGCCAAATGAACTAACTTTAGTAGCTGTGACTTAAAAACTAACAAAACAAGATTGTAGACAACAGAATATAGGTAGATCTAAGTCATAAAGCAGTGAATATTTAATGCTCTCTTGGGGATATAATGGCATGATCCAGTTTTGGATGATTCTGAAAAAAAAACATGCAGTGTTGTCTTGGCTGGTGTATTATATTTGCCATTTATCAAATATAATTACAGATATCTTGTCTAATTTTGTTATGTTCAGTTTTCACATTTCAGTAGGGATTAATATTATTAACCATGTCAAAAATATTTCTCCAAACATATTACATGTATGTGAATCAGTATTTGAATTGTAGCTTAAAATTATATGAGCCGCACCATGAGAAAACCAATAAAGTGCATTTGCGACCAGCATAGATCCAGACCAGCCTGCACATCAGGACAGTCTGGTCAGGATCCATGTTGTTTGCTTTCAAAGCCTATTGCAATTAAAGAAACCATTAGCGAACAGCATGGATCCTGATCAGACTGCACGGATGCGCAGGCTGGTCTGGATCCATGCTCGTCGCAAATGCACTTTGTTGATTTTCTCATGATGCGGCTCATATGTGTGTGCATGCAGTACTAATAGACTGGTGTCTCTTCTCTTGTTAGAGTATAGATGATTTTGTAGACAGCCGAGTTCTGTGTGCCCTAGTCAACTCCTTTGTGCCAAATACATTCACAGCCGACCTCTTGCTCAATGACAGGTATTGTATCTATTTCTTCTGGCATATCAAGAGGTGAAGGTCATATTTCCCCCTCTTCTTCATTGTGACCTCAAGCAAGTTTTTTTTACCGCTGCCAAAATGGTGGGGATGGGGATATAGTGTTTAACCTGTAAGAGTGTGCATGCCTTAGTGTGTGTGTATGTATATGTGTTTAGAAAATTGTGCCAAATTGATGGATATGTAGAATGCCCTGACAGCCATAAGAAGACTATGTGTTGCATGAAAGATGAAGATCTTAGCTCAAACGTCAAGGTCACACTAAGAGGTCAAATATTTATGTCTCCCCCATATGTCTCCCCCAGTATATTGTTTTTGCCCTGTCCGTCCATTCATCCGTCCGCCATGCTTCATTTCCGATCAATAACTCGAGAACCATTTGACCTAGAACCTTCAGTCTTCATAGGATGGTAGGGCTTATGGATTAGACGACTCCTATTGTTTTTGGGGTAACTCCATCAAAGGTCAAGGTCACAGGGGTCTGAACATGGAAAACCATTTCCGATCAATAACTTGAGAACCTCTTGACCCAGAATGTTGGAACTTCATAGTTCATAGGATGGTTGGACTTTCAGAATAGATGACCCCTATTGATTTTGGGGGCACTTTATTAAAGGTCACAGGGACCAGAACATGGAAATCCATTTCCGATCAATAACAAGAATCATTTGACCCAGAAGCTTAAACTTAATAGGATGATAGGACTTACAGAGTAGTATGTTTACTATTGTTTTTGGGGTCACTGCATTGAAGGTCAAGGGCCATCTGCCTGTTACACTTCATTTTTTATCAATAACTGGAGAACCATTTGACCTAGAACCTTCAAACTTCATTGGTTGATAGGGCTTACAAAGTAGATGATCCCTATTATTTTTGGGATTACTCAATCAAAGGTCAAGGTTACAGGGGCCTGAACATGGAAAACCGTTTCTCATCAATAACTTGAGAACCACTTGACCCAGAATGTTGAAACTTCATAGGATGATTGGAAATGTACAGTAATGTAGATGACCCCTATAGATTTTTGGACCACTTGAGCAAAGTTCAAGGTCACAGAGGCCAGAAATTGGAAAACCATTTCTGATCAGTAACTTGAAAAGCACTTGGTCCGCCATGCTTCATTTCCGATCAATAACTGGAGAACCATTTGACCTAGAACCTTCAAACTTCATAGGATGGTAGGGCTTATGGAGTAGACAACCCCTATTGTTTTTGGGGTTACTCCATCAGAGGTCAAGGTCACAGGGGCCTGAACATGGAAAACACTTTCCGATCAATAACTTGAGAACCACTTGGCCCAGAATGTTGAAACTTCATAGGATGATAGGATGAATGGACTTGCAGAATAGATAGTCACTTGATCAAAGTTCAAGGTCACAGATCCATAATTTGAGAACCATTAGGCCCAGAATGTTGAAACTTCTTGGGATGATTGAACTTGCCGAGTAGATTATCCCTAGCTAACCATCGGTGTCTATTGGACTTTTGCTGCTGACCCTATTGACTTCTTGCCTATTACTACTATGCATTGGGGGAGACATGCGCTTTTCTACAAAAGCATCTTCTAGTTTACATTTTTATTCTTAGCCAGTGAACATTTGTTTGAATGGATGGATCTTCAAATGACTTAGTACAAACATTCACAATAATAAGACAATGTGTCATGCAAAACCTTGACCCCTAGTGCAGAGATCAGGCTTAAGATTTTATTTAATAATTTTTGTAAACTTTATTGAATATACTAAGATAATATGTCCAGTGTAAGACCCAGACCCCAAGTACAATTGTCAAGGTCACAGTCAAAGATCAACAAATTAATGTCATTTTTTAGCTCACCAGAGTGCTCAGGCTGAGCTATTGTTATCACTGGCTGCCCGTCTGTCATCCATCCTTCAACACTTTTCTTCATACAACATCTCTGAAACTGTGTGGTTGAAGTTAATGAAACTTGGCCTGGAAGTTTCTTTGGTGGTGTTCTTTCAAAATTGTTTGGTTGTACATAGGGACAGCAAAAGCTAAAAATGACATCTCCTCCTAAACCGCTTGTCTGATTTTGAAATAGTTTCACACAAATGGTCCTTATGTAATCCTCCACCAAGATTATTCAAATTTTTCCAAATTGTCAAAGAACATGGGTGCCAGGGGTTGTGGTCACTTTTCCTAATATGTATATGGTGGAAACTTTGAAAATCTTCTTGTATGAAACTGCCAGCCTGATTTTAGAATAATTTCACACTAATGGTCCTGTTGTAACCCTCTACCAAGATTTTTAAATTGTCCCAATTTGTCAAAAAAATTGCTGCCAGGGGCCGTGGTCATTTGTCCATATATGTATATATTGGAAATTTAAAAAATCTTCTGGTCAGAAACAGCAGGCTCAGTTTTAAAGTAATTTTATATAAATGTTTCTTGGATGACCTTTTACGAAGATTGTCAAAAATATGGCTGCCAGGGGGTGTGGTCACTTTCCTACATGTATGTAGTGGAAACTGTTTGATATCGTCTCTTAGTATCCTATTTCATCATGCCCCCAATGTTTGCCCCCATCCCCCCACCCCCACAAGACTCAAAGGTCAATGTCTTACATACAGTCACATCTACATGCTTTATTACCAAAGTGCCATTACTCAAAGGACTGCTAATATATTACATTGGGGCATTTGTGTCTGCAAATGCTTGATATTGATCAAGCTATAACATTTATAGATATAAAATACCATGACCTGTGATAGCATATATTTCTGCAAGTATGATTTTATAATATTTTTTAGGTATTTATAAATGTTGTTAAATTTTACACATGGGTCAAAGTCACTTTTTAATGGCATTCAGTTATGTAATCACATAAACTAGCTAGTGAACCAATGTTAATTATTTCCTGACAAGTAACTGACAATTGCACCACATTAATCAGAGCCAGAGAGGTAAAGGACAAATTTCTTAAATTGTCACATAGAACATTTGTCTTGCCAGGGGACCAAACATCCAAAATCTGGATTCATACTGCTCTATCTACTGAGCTAATCAGGTATATGTTATCAAATTTTAATTATGTTTTTCTTGCAGATGGACAATAAACCTTGCCTTGAAAACAGCAGAAAAGATGTTTTATGCTGAAACTCCATTTGCTGCAGAGGATCTTGTTGAGGTAGGTTTCAAACAAGCAAATTTTTTATCTTCACTGGATTATGAGTTCAAATGTTCGCTGTATTTTGTGTGAATACGGCAGTTGCCTTTAGATATATTGCTTCCAGTACTACGGTAATAAATTGTAACATTATGAATTCAGTATTTTCAATCTGTTTGAACTTACAGTAGGACCTGAGGCATTCTGTATAGTTTTCTATATTGATGTGAGAATTTCACTTCATTGCATGACTTCATTTTTGACATGATTTTAATGTCTGTTATCGTGTTAATAGGGGTCATTAATGGCGATATTTTCAATATTTCTTGGGATGAAAGACAATAGGATTATTATAATAGTAGCTTGATCTAGGATGCTGTATTCGGCTCAAGTGGATTTTGCCAGGTCGCATCACATGAGACGCGCAAGCACAGAGTGTGATCCTACCTACCTGCCTAACTGGCAAAATCAGTGAGAGCCGAAATCAAATTCCCAGATCTAGCTACTATTATAATGACCCTTTTATTATATGCCTCCAACTTTTTGTTTGTTGTTTTGTTATTGTACAAAATTTTCAATGTTTATTGATGTTAAGATAGAACTGAGTGTAGATTTTGTGTGCGCTATTAATAGAATGGTTTCAGGTCATGCAAACTAAATGAAAGTAGGCCGACAACATACAATCCAAAATGTACAATACGGAATTTTTTTATGCCTGTTTGTATTTAACTGTGAAGTAAATGACGTATTGTTGACAAAATTTACATAGTTATATAATAAAAATGTATATCAAGTACATAATTTTAATATGCATAGTTGCATATGCAATAAAAGCTTTATCTGCAGTGCTTCAGAAGAACTTCTTTTAGGGGTATAATGTTGTGCTTCTAAAATAATGCAATTTCTCCCCTTCAGAACTTGTGCATGATTAACATTTTAATATCATGTTGACAAAAAAAATACCCAAAGTTATAAAGACGTTGCTGCTATTCACATTTATGTTGTGATTGCAACTTCAAAAATTAAAACTTACATGTCTAAAAATTTACTTTTTTTTCTGTCTCTCCAGGCTGAACCTATGGCTGTTAGTGCTTATTTTGCATTTTTCCTCATGGTTGCATACAGATACAGACAAACGACTGCGGTTGTCAATCGTGTGGTATGTAAATACTAGCACATACTGTTATTTCTGAAGGACTTATTTTCGTGGCTTTAACAGTTGCATCAGTTACAAAGTATATCCTACAGAACACATATAATTTCTATAAATTCCATATCGAAATTTAGATATCCACCACTACAAACATGAAATTCTGTGCCAGCCAATTTTTTTTTCTCGGAACATAAAGCTGCATCTTTTAACTGGAACTTCCTTGCATTTAACTTGGCTAGCAAGCAAACTAAGTCTGTATTAAAGTCAGATATATTTCTTGTATCTTAGAAAATTTATAACTGTTGTAACTTTGCTGCATTCCTTCATGTCTTAAGGAATTGAATTAACCCTTATCATGCTAAACACAATTGATTCTGCCTTTGCGACCTATGCAGATCATGATCAGCCTGCACATCTGTGCAGTCTGATCATGATCTGCACTGTTCGCCATTCAGTCAGTATCTAAAAGATGGACAAGTTCATTATAGAAATATAGCAGGGTAAGGGTTAATACCAGTGTTCTAAAGTGTACAGTCAGCATTGTGATAAAGACCTACTGTAAATAGAGACCATCTGTCTTCAAGAAACCATTTTAATTCCAGTTTACACTTTTGCAGTGTACTTTATCCTGTGAATAGGGACTTCTCACATATAAAAGATTCATGTTTCTTAGGACTGATAAGTATATTGATCAGTTTTATAACAGTGTTGTACAGGAGAAGACATGAAGGTGAAGTATATCTGAGTCAAGCTTCTCACTACAACTGTTTTACTATGTTGCAAAGTAAAACTCATTATGGGCACAGCAAATTATTACTTGTTCGCTAAGTGACAACTGATGTAGAATTTAAAGATGCTGTAGCATATGAGTTTCCTTTTTTGTGCTCCCCAGAGGAGAAGCCTATATGTTGCCACTTCATCCATCCTTCCATTCCACAATTCTTGTCCTGAGTATTACTCAGCAACCACTGGCTGGAATTTGGCGAAACTTCATAAAAAGCTTTTCTTCCAAGAGGAGATGCACATATCATATTCTGATATGCTTGTATCTCGTAGAATGACGTCACATTAAAGTGCGGTGGCGTCAAAGATTTTGTTGCGACCAAGAAAGAGCGCTACAATATTTTATCTACTGTTTTAGATTAAAGGCATATTAGAATTGAAATAATTTATAGCAAAACCGTGTTTTAACACTATTTATACACTCCGGCGGTAATGCCTTGTACAAATAATTTCACGAGGGCTGTGCCCTCATGAAATTATTACGCCCGACATATAACCGCCCATCGTGCATAAATAGTGTTAAAGCACTCTTTTGCTATAAATTATTTCTTAATTCATTTTCTCGTCTGATGATTTCTCACTAAGTTATTTCCCTTTGATTATTTAACATTAGAACATTAGTATACTATTGCATCATTTCTTATCCAGAGAATTCCACAGCAACCATTTGCTGGAATTCATTGAAATTTTTAGGAGGCTTCACTCTCAAGAGGAGATGCGCATATCATGTGTGAGCTTTTTCTCAACATCTTGCTTGAGTTCTAAGAAATTTCTTTCGAAGTTTTATTGCTAAGACTAAGTATGTGCCAAGTCAATAAATTCTGCTTTTCTGCTTTAAAAATACAAGAATCATACTTCAGGGAGCATCCGTCGGTTTTACCAATATATTCTGCCTGACATGGTCGACATTGTATCTTATTCTATACGTATAAATTCCAGGATTTTATCAACATGTTGATTCGAGAATGTAATCATGACCTGGAGAAATTTCCACCAATCATCTCAAACATGCAGGAATTACAGAGGAGGAAAGATATAAAACAACAGTTAGATAGACATAGACAAGGTAAGGAAAGATATAAAACAGCAGTTAGATAGACATGGAGAAGGTAAGGAAAGATATAAAACTGCAGTTAGATAGACATAGACAAGGTAATGAATGATATAAAACTGCAGTTAGATAGACATAGATAAGGTAATGAAAGATATAAAACTGCAGTTAGATAGACATAGGTAAGGTAATGAAATACATAAAACAACAGTTAGATAGACATGGATAAGGTAAGGAAAGATATAAAACTGCAGTTAGATAGACATAGACAAGGTAAGGAAAGATATAAAACTGCAGTTAGATAGACATAGATAAGGTAAAGAAAGATATAAAACAACAGTTAGGTAGACATGGATAAGGTAAGGAAAGATATAAAACAACAGTAAGATAGACATAGACAGGGTAAGGAAAGATATAAAACAGCAGTTAGATAAACATAGACAAGGTAAGGAAAGATATAAAACAGCAGTTAGATAGACATAGACAAGGTAAGGAAAGATATAAAACAGCAGTTAGATAGACATAGACAGGTAAGGAAAGATATAAAACAGCAGTTAGATAGACATAGACAAGGTAAGGAAAGATATAAAACAGCAGTTATAGACATCGCAGGTAAGGAATATAACAGCAGTTAAGACATAGACAAGGTAAGGAAAGATATAAAACAGCAGTCAATAGACATGGATAAGGTAAGGAAAGATATAAAACAGCAGTTAGATAGACATGGATAAGGTAAGGAAAGATATAAAACAGCAGTTAGATAGACATAGATAAGGTAAGGAAAGATATGAAACAGCAGTTAGACAGACATAGACAAGGTAAGGAAAGATATAAAACAGCAGTTAGACATAGATATAAGGTAAGGAAAGATATGATAATATAATTTTATTTCCTTTCATTTGTAATTGTACATAATATAAAATTTAGTCTTGTCAAGAAAATCTGCATACTTTTGTCACAGCAACAATATTGGTTTTTACTTTATTGAACTGTCTCTTCAGCTATTGAGAACCTACAGAAGAAATATGATGTGGATTTCTGTAGAAAGTGGGTGCAGCATGTGGAACATGTACAAAATGAGGTAACATCATTAACTGCAATGGAAGTTAATACATGTGTTGTTTTTATATCTCCAGCTTAATAAAATTTAGCAAGCTGGATGTATACCCTCCTGGTGATGGATTCCATCAGGAATGAGGTGTCGAGAGTGATTAATATAAGTTGTAGAACTTGCTTCACAATCGACCTAAAATAAATTAGTATAAACTATATGGGAGTCATCTTCCTTTCATGCTGTTAGTCTTTCTTTTGCAAGACAAAAAATATGGAGTGAACTGTTTTCACACTTGTAAAAGTATTCCAAAGAAATTATACATGATTACCATGAAATTTAGATTTGAGTGACTGTTTTCATAGTTCAATCATTACAGAGTAAAGGGTCCTTATTTTTTTCTGACAAAACTGGTATTACATGTGTTTTAAACACATTCAGACACAGTTTAGGAATGTCTTGTGACAGGGCTCTGTTTTTGAGTCTAACAAATGTATTTTATTAATATATATGTGTCTTTGAAGTTAGAATTATGTTGTCTGTAGCATGTTATACTTTGTTGTAAAAATTTACATGTCTGAAGTCAAATCACCAAGGGCATAGTTTTCATGGCACAACTTCGGAAGTTGCAAGACAAAAATCCATCCGTTTGCTCATTTCAGTTGAGGCGAGAAATAAGGGACAAGATGCGGGAAAGATTTGAAATCGTGGAGGTACCCAGAAATATCACCATCAATGATTTTTGTCTTGCTGCTGTAATCAATCTGGTAAATACATTTAATATGATATTAATATTTTAAGCCCCAACCGGTGAGAAAATAGAAGTAAAATAAGAACTCAATTAGTGAACACCACTGGGAGGACAAACATGTTTTTATTGTACAAAGGTTATTGCTTTGTGGAGGTTCATTTACAAACTTTTAAGAATTTTTCCATATGCCAAGAAGATACCTGCTTTGGTAGATAGGTGTGCTGTCTTTTTCATAAACAGAACAAGTCGGACAAATACTTTGTCATTCCACACTTTCTTTGTGTTATATGCTTGACATACATATAAATGAAGTGAATTGACAGTGGAACACACAGTCTAGTATAAATAAGTTGTCTAGTGCTACTTGAAATATTGATGAAAGCAAAAAGAGTTTTCTATACAAATGTCATGTGTAAAGTTCTGGAAGCATAACCTGTTCTGCTAGAGGTACTTTTATTCAGTATTTTAGAATAACAAGCATTGTGAAAGATTTATTCTCTTCGTAATAGATAAACATATATCTATCATAATCAGAACGTGAAAACTCAGAAAACACAATTAGTCAAAAAATGTCCTACAATCTTAAATTTATAAGTGCTTACATTGCAGAGTCTAACCAATGGCTGTGGTTTTTACTTGTCAACAATGCGGGAGAATTTAAGTGAAGGACGGAAATTGGTTCTGCGGAGAAAAGAAACTGGAGAATTTATTGAAGACTTCACTAACAAGTCAAAAAGTAAATCATTGTTACATGTGTAAAGCAATTTAAATGGGCATAGCATACTTAATATGTCTTGAACAGCTTAACCTGGGATTTATTATAATACCTCCTCATTCGTCAGTAAAACAAAGGCAAAGGTAAAGTTTTTTGTTTAACGTGGATAGTTGATGAAATCCCCACCTGGAATGGATGGAACAAGTTATTTTTCAGTTGAACCCATGGCAGGTGTTATATTTACCTTCCGAGCATCCAGTCTTGGCCGATACTGCTGGAAACAGTACCAATTTAAGTAAATTACTCAGCATTGAACACTAGTCGGGATATCAGCCATGGCCAGGATTCAAACTCAGATTGCTGGTGTTGTAGTCCAACCTGCTAACCACTGCGTCACTGACTTAGTAACAGTTATACTTATATCCTTGTTCTTCCTAATTTTATGTAGCTGTTAATTTATTAAAGCTAATCAAACTGGGATTAAGCCCAGGTACATGTACACCCATGATGTTAGTTCTTGTTTGCTGGGGATCTGAACTTAAATAGTACACTAGAGAACAAATGCACAAGTAAAACCTTATTGAACAGTTTCTACAGTCTACAGTATATTTGATGTCATTGATGATAATGTTTTTTTTGTGTATTGCAGTGAGTATAAAGGATGCTTTACACATCAGTGATGTACCTGGTCAGGTTCTGGAAATTAATCCTGAGGATTACCCAGAGTTTGAGGTAATTCTACAGACAAACTTATTTATTTAAATTAAGTGTTGTATTTAGACAACTTGAATAGTGTTCTCAATCCTGCCTTGAAAATCCTTTACATTTTTAGCTCAGCTATTCAAAGAATACTCTAGCTATTCTACTCAACCTGGCATCAGAGTCGGCATCACATCTTGGTTAAAGTTTTGCGTGCAAGTACATCTGGCTATCATTTAAAGGCATATAGCTTTGAAACTTATTTTTTCTTTTTCTAGGTCAATTTCCAACCTCATTGGGTCAAGTCCCATAACTCTGACATGTATTTTTGCCAAATTATGCCCCCTTTTTGGACTTAGAAAATCCTGGTTAAAGTTTTACATGCAAGTTACTGTCTCCAAAACTAATGCAGATTTTGAATTGAAACTTCACATGTGTCTTTGGGGTTATGAAACTAGGTGATAGCATCAATTCCCATAACTCTGACATGCATTTTGGCCATATTATGCCCCCTTTTAGACTTAGAAAATCCTGGTTAAAGTTTTGCGTGCAAGTACATATGGCTATTATTTAAAGGCATATAGCTTTGAAATTTATTTTTTCTTTTTCTAGGTCAATTACCAACCTCACTGGGTCAAGTCCTATAACTCTGACATGTATTTTGGGCAAATTATGCCCCCTTTTGGACTTAGAAAATTCTGGTTAAAGTTTTGTGTGCAAGTACATCTGGCTATCATTTAAAGGCATATAGATTTGAAACTTATTTTTTCTTTTTCTACATCAATTACCAACTTCACTGGGTCAAGTCTCATAACTCTGACATGTATTTTGGGCAAATTATGCCCCCTTTTGGACTTAGAAAATTCAGGTTAAAGTTTTGCATGCAAGTTACTATCTACAAAACTAATGCAGATATTAAATTGAAACTTACTTGTGTCTTTGGGGTTATAAAACTAGTTGATTGCATCAAGTCCCATAACTGTGGCATGCATTTTGGCTAAATTATGTCCCCTTTTGAACTTGAAACTTCTGGTTAAAGTTTTGCAGGAAAGTTACTATCTCCAAAACTAATGCAGATTCTTGATTGAAACTCTATAGATATTTTACATTTAGGGTAATATTCCTGCTTCTGTGACAACGATTTGAAAAGTCGAGCACTGGCTGTCTTACGGACAGCTGTTGTTATTATTATATAGGTGCAGTTTGTTAACTTTCTATATGTCACTTTCAGCCAGTCATTTGTTATTTATGACAAAGTGAACAAAACCTTGAAAAAAAAATTTAGTTGTGGACAGTGCAGTATACATGTATCCTTAATGTCATTATAAATGTATACATTTGTTTGATAATATTGAGGGTTATTACTGCTAATTCCCCTTGCATAAAGTAGTGTTTTTATTGTCCCCATCATCAAACGACTGGATTGAGCTACACATTATGACAAGCTATTCATGATTTACCACGATATTTTTTACATCCATCCACTACTTTCTTTGTTTATAAAACTTCTTTTTTTATCATGTTAAGTGTATAGTGAAATGTGTAATGAATTTGCAGTGACATTAAGGATACATGTATACTGCAGAACCACTTGCCGACAGCAGGCTAAAGGTTAATGTGCATCTAAATTGCATAAGTTTATGATAATTTATTTTTAATTTCAGTTCTATTTTGAGGCACAAAGCCGGAACAAGCAGCTGAAAACTGGCAGTTACTTCCTGTATCAGGTGTTCCCAGGTAACACCTCCACCTGGCAGAGATTGTTCATCAAAAGTGCTCGAGATTCCGAGTACGAGACAGTAGAGAAAATGATAGCATTTTTCCGTGAAGATTCTAGCTTCATCAACTGCAGAGAACCCAAAACTGGCAACACTGCTTTACACCTGGCCTGTAGAATGGGGCATTTTGTAAGTAAAATTCAATGATGAATCTGTTAAAAACTCACAAAGGCTAAAACTTAAAGGGACACAAGATTTAAGCTGATATAATCCTGGCTGAAAAGACATATTTTTGCTGGGATTGAGAAAGGTGAATGACCCTAAGCTGTGTGTGCCAGAGCAGGTTTGTTGCGTAATCTGTTAAGACATTTTATAGAGACCCAATGAAACTTCATACACCATAATCCCTGTGAAGTTTTGATGAACATGACATATATTCTCTGGGATGTACAAAGTCGGGGCTATCATATGACCTCCCCCATCACCCCTGACTCCCCGCTCCACTGCCCCTCTCACTAAAAAAGTTCTTTATCATGATAAATTTTGCGAGTACATGTATCTGTAAATATGGCTTTGTAACCCACACGTATAAACACAAAAAAATAGAAACTAAGTATTGTTCATAGCAGTTGTCCTCTCAGACTTCAGGTTCTCTCATTGGTTTTCACTTGCAATTTTAGAATATTTTTATATGCCCAAAGGGGCGTATTATGTTATGACGCCTGTGTCTATCTGTCCGTCCATAAGCAATTTCATGTCCGCTCTGTAATTCTTGAACCCCTTGAAGGATTTCGAAGAAACTTGACACAAATGTTCACCCCATCGAGACGCCATGCAGAACCTTGTTTTGGATGGCTGTCTCGAAGGTGAAGGTCACATTTAGGGGTGAAAGGTCATATAACTTTGTTTCGTGTCCGCTCTGTAACTCTTGAATTGCTTGAAGGATTTTAAAGAAACTTGGCACAAATGTTCAACCACATCAGGCGACATGCAGAGTGCATGTTTCAGATGGCTAGCTTCAAGGTCAAGGTCACTCTTAGGGATCAAATGTCACACCTCAGGCATATATTGCTCCGCATTGCAGTGCTCTTGCTTTTATTATTTTTCAGCTGAATTTGAGTAAATTTTTAATCAGTTTCTTAATTGCCCTGCTGCTTTATATGTTTTTATCTCTATCATAGAGTATAGTAGAAGTGGTTTTGGGTTTCATAATTATAATATCTATGTAGGCTACATATGTAAACATTATATTTCAGGATGTAGTAAGACTACTGCTGGAAAATGGAGCAAACTTTGATATCAAGAACAACTTCAGATGTGCTCCAATCAACCTGGCAATAGAATCACTGCAGAGAAAAATATGTCATGTAAGTTTCATACATTTTATGGACATTTAAAAAAAAAACTAAAACAATTCTACTGTAATGAAGTCAAATATTTCACTGTCATTTCAGTATGTATACTGCATATTACTTTGATATGTATGTGCTTTCTCATTTAGGTTTTGTAAGGCTAGTTGCTATATGTGCTACCTGGTTGAAGTTTTGTTAGACTAGCTGCAGCTTTATGTGCTAACAGATTGAGGTTTTGCTAGGCTAGCTGCTCATGTACCCAGTACTTTCTCATTGAGGTTTTGTTAGGCTTGCTACTATTATGTGTTCATTAATTGAAGTTTTGTTACACAAGCTGCTATGTGTGTGCTGACTGATAGAGAGTTTTCTGGGCTGGCTGCTATGTATGTGTTGACCAGTTGAGGTTTTGTTAGACTAGCTGCCGTGTTTGTGCTGACTGCCTGAAGTTTTGTGAGGCTAGCTGCTATGTGTGTCCTGACTGATTGAGAGTTTTGTTAGGCTAGCAGCTGTGTATATGTTGACCAATTGAGGTTTTGTTAGACTAGCTGCCATTTGTGCTGACTGATTGAGATGTTGCTAGGCTAGCTGCTAGGTATGAAAGTTTATTGAATTCCTTCTAAAACTGTATTGTTGCAAGTGTTATAACTTTCATTGTTTTAATTACAGTATTTGATAGAATGGGGTTGTGATGTACACAGTAAAAATGTGAAGGGACAAACTGTTTTAGAAACTATCAAAAATGATGACTTCAAGCGATTCCTCATGGGTAAGATTGTTTAATTAATTATTAATTGTTATAATAGTAGATATAACTCATAAAGGTGTCTAATGGATGAGATGAATTGTAGGGAGATAACTCCTTTTTTGAGACAGAGATGTCAGATCCATGGGTATGGTGTGTGGATAAACTATATAGAGTAGTCCTATGAGTTGGATATTACAGTATAGAAGATACATCATAAGTTAGATAAAGTATAATGTTTGTGATAATTCTTATGGGCAAGATCAACCATGTAGAGATACCTCATCAGTACCATAAACACACAGAAACCTTATGAATAAGAAACTGTAAACCTAAAAATGATTTTGATTTTTTAAATTTAGCAACATTTGCAGTCTTGTTTCCACAAAGTTTTATAGTCACAAAACAACTAGCTATTGTGATACCTCAAAAGTATGTAGCTGTCTTTGGTAGTCAGCAGTATAAATTCTGTCTGGTACATGCATGACATGTGTAATTGTTAAAAAAAAAATGTTTTGTCATGTATAATAATTTTATTATATCAGTTTAATATTTTTCTTACCCTTTTGTGTTTGCTCCTTAAGGAGTCCTCATGGAAGATCAGCTAAATGAGCCACCATCTATTATAAATAATTTACTTTACTTAAAAATTTAGTATGCAGATTTTATCTGTTATATATTTGATTTCAGTTTTGTATGATTATTACTCCGAGTGTGTTCCAAAGATAATGGGAGGAGACATGCAGTTACTAGATCAGGTGATAGCAGATCATGCTTCAGGTGCTAAAGAATTCTGCTGTCTCCGTAGCAGGTGGGTATATAACCTTTACCCTGCAAAATTTCTAAATTGGACTGGTCATCATTCCAATTTGGGCAGTACCATTTATCATTTAAAGGAGTGTTTACTGAAAATTCACTGACTGAATAAAGAACAATGCAGACCATGATCAGACTGCACAAATGTGCAGGCTGATCTTGGTCTGCACTGGTCGCAAATGCAGAATCACTTGCCGCCAGCAAGCTAAAGGTTGAAGTTACGTGTAATTATGCCTCCCCAAAATCTGAGGAGACATATTGCTTTTTGGTCAGTTTGTCTGACAGTCAATCACATTATAGTTTCTGCTTCTTCTCTTTTTATCCCCAGAAAAGGACGTTAACTGGGTTTAAAGGTTAACTATAATGAGATTAAATGCTGAACTTTCAGCCATGTTAGTGCAGGTTAAAGTCATCTTTTTCTGCTGTAGCCACATATAATATAATATGTAATGTTAAGTGTCAATTTGCCTTTCTGTATACAATGTATATGTTTAAAGTGGTACAAAAAGATGCACTTCTTTCAAAGCATTTTCTTGTTCTGTTTGATGCCATGTCTTAAATTTGTTTTCTAGCTAGTTTGAAAAAGGATACATTAGGCTACAATTCCTGAGATGAATCTTGCCTCCAACAAGGCAGACATTATATATTTAGTTTAACTAACAACCTATGTTGCATCCAAGGTAGATATGAAAAGCTGCGGCTGTAGTTTTTAGCCTTAAAGGGTTACATTAATTTGTTTAAAAAAATATTTTCTAAAAGTGCAAACTAGATTGACACTAATATGAAAGAGTTTTCTTTAAGAACCATTTCTTTTGTTCAAGTCTTAATGTCTTACTATACATTGGTAATAAAAGGTACTAAAATATTTTATGTGAGTATAATTGTATTTTTTCCTTGCAGGGTGATCAATGGGAGTACATTGTTACACACTGCTGCCTATTACGGACATATTCCAGCAATCAAAGAACTACTGTCTCTACGTGTAGATGTCAACATCAGAGATTATAAAGGGGCCACACCTCTTCATCGGGCCAAAAATCCTGAAATAATGGAGGTAAGACTTGGGATTATATAGGGGCCTTTCCTCTTCATAGGGTAAAAAGTCTGAAATCGTGAGGGTAAAACTTGGGCTGAATTTTGTTTTGTGCTTACAAATGCTACCTTGCATGCGAAAGGATGCTAATAAATTCAGAACCGTTTAATCATAAAACTTCTAAATGAGTTCCAACAATAAAAGGAAAGGGACGAGTGTATAACTGAGTAATGGTACATAGCTGAAGAAGTGTAATTATGTGCCCATCTCAGAAAGAGAGGGGCGTATTATGTGAACACCCATGGTGGGCGGCGGGCAGGTGGCTGACATCCAAAAGCATGTTCGCTCTCTATGTCAAACAGTTTTCATCCGATCTTCACCAAACTTGGTGACAATGTTTGTGGGCATAATATCTCGGTCAAGTTCGATAACCAGCAAAATCGCCCCAGGCACTCTTGGATTATGGCCCTTGAATTACTTGAAAATATGCGAATTTAGCCTTGTCATGTTTTTATTTCGATGTAAATGAGATGTGAAACCAAAAATTGTAGTCCTGTTTGGCACCTCATAACCTATACTGTGTTGGTGCGCTGTAAAACCCAAATAAATAAATACATAGATACTCGAAATCTGTAAATTAGCTAAGTTAAACAGTTTTCATCCGAACCTCACCAAAATTTGTGACAATGTTTTAGGCATAATATCTCGGCCAAATTCGATAACCAGCAAAATCGTCCCAGTCACTCTTGGATTATGGCTCTTGAATTACTTGAAAATATGCGAATTTAGCCTTGTCTGCTCTCTAAGTCGAACAGTTTTCATCCTATCTTCCACAAACTTGCAGATAATGTTTGTGGGCATAATATCTCAGCCGAGTTTGATAACCAGCCAAATCGCCCCAGGCACTCTTGGATTATGGCCCTTGAATTTCTCAAAATCTGTGAATTTAGCCTAATGTCCGCTCTTTAAGTCAAACAGTTTTCATCGGATCTTCACCAAACTTGCAGATAATGTTTGTGGGCATAATATCTCGGCCAAGTTCGATAACCAGGCAAATCACCCCAGGCACTGTTTGAATATGGCCCTTGAATTAGGCCAAGTTCGATGATGGATGTATTTTGTGACAGTCTGCCACTCTTGTTTTTTGTTAAAAAACAAATTCCTTCAAGCTAAGTTAATTTTCTAAAAAACATGGATGTCTGGGAGCAGGGGTAGTTTTCTCTATATGACTATATGGAAAGTTTTAAAAATCTCTGAAACTGCTAGCTTGATATCAATTTATTTCACAACAATGTTCCTTGGATGACCCTCAGCTGAATTCCTTCAAATCATTCTCTTTCATAACATGGCTGCAAGGGGATGGGGGCTAGTTTTCCCTATATGGCAATTTTGAAAATTGTGAAAATCTTTGCTGAAACTGCTGGCCTGCTTTTAAGATGATTCTTTGTTCCAGTATGTCCAGCTGTGAATATTAGGTGAGCGATCTGGAGGCATCATAGCCCTCTTGTCTTTTTGAAGGCTAGATTAGGTTTAAAAGTGGGTCATCTGGTCTAAGAAATAGGTTACCAGGTCAAATCATAGAACAAGCAAAACTAGTTGGCATTATGTTCTACTTGGTCAGTATGAAACCTGGCAAGAATGTTTGTCTTCATCTTCATCTAGTCTAAGTCATATTCCAGACTGGGTTATCAAAACTTAGGTTACTAGGACAAATAATTGAAAAATTTGTATATCAGTCTAAAAGCCATATCTTCTTCCTGATCTACATGAAACCCGGTCAGAATGCTTGTCTTTCTAAAATCTAGAACATTTTGGAGCGTGATAATCTTGACCTATATTCTGGGTCAAACAGTCAAGGTCAGATGAGCAGCTTTGAGTCGTCATGGCCTGCCATCTTAATTTACATTTTGTACGTATTTCAGATTCTTCTTGAGGCTGGAGCACATGTGAATGCTGAAGATTCAGAAAGTAACACACCACTGCATGTCAAGTGTTATGGTGAAACTGGAAAGCCCTCAGATATTGAGTGTATACAAATGTTACTCAATAAGAATGTAAGCCTTACCATAAGAAATAGCAGGGTAAGTTCAGAAACCCATAATTAGTAAAATATCACCCCAATGAAACCAAACTGGAGGGCAAGTGATTATTCTGTCTTTCTAAGATACACAAAAAATTCAGTTTTCTGTGATAACATTTTCGTATAGCTCAGACCATAAATACTGGTCCTGCAACTTGGGAAATATTTACTACCGTACAAGAGGAAATATCAACCACTGTAAACGGAAAATCTACCACTGGACACTGTATAATAAATAATCCTGCTATGGAGTGACAGAATATGGCTTCTTATGGCAGGTGGTTGTTTAAGTAAGGTGGAGATTAGAACAAAATGTCAAAAAAATACACAAAATATAGTTTCCTTTTTCTATATTTCCAGGGCTTGATGCCAATACATTGCTGTGTGATGCAAGGACGTATAGATGTGATGCAGATGTTAATAAACCATGATAAAACAAATGCCATGGCAGCTGCTTTGAGTAAAGAGAGTGACAAGAAACCTCCAAGTCTTATGCATCTTTCCCTTGCCAATGATTTCCCTGAATGTGCTGAATGGTACATACCTCTTGATTTACATATTTTGTATTTTGAGTCTTTTTTCACAATATTTCAGTTCTGTAAAAAAGTAAACTAACAACTATTGCCAAGAGTTTTGAAGTTAAATTAATACTATTCTTGAAATGTTTAAAATGCCATCTGAAATGATATGGATCCTGAATATAGATTTATGTTTCTAGAAATTACACAAATCTTTTCACATGTTTTGAAATCTTGATCTGGAGGTCAGTTTCTATAATTGTACTTTATATTTTACAGGTTACTAGCTAATGGTTTCGAGTTCAAGGAGAAAGAACAAGACATCTTAATGAGAAGAATTCTAACAGAACAAATAAAATTGTAAGTAACATGAATTTTGTGTTTATGAAAGGTGGGTAGGGACATCTTGTGTGTTAGTTTCCTTTACAGTGGTCTCCCCTCTCTCACCACACAATTGATAAACCTTTTTTTCATCTTTATTAGATTTTATTTATTGAAATTGTTTTGAGTATTTCTAAGAGATTTAAGGCTAAAGTGGGTGATAAAATCAAAAATATTATTTAAAAAAGAAAGTAATAATTGAATTTCTTCCCTGGGTTCATGTGATTTTTTTTGTCACATGGTATTTTGTGACGGCAGTGATCAGTGTATCAATAGAGGAGGTTACTGTTTTGTTGTTTTCTTTCAAAGTGTAACAAAAGTACCCCATATTCCTTTTTATGATAGGTAAGTTTTTAAACACCTGTTTAGAAGTTAATATGCAGATTTCATTGAGTTTCAACTATTTTAATAACTTTAGACCCTATGCTTTAGTAAGATCCAACATTTGTCTACATTTAGAAATTTATCAAAGCATAGTACAATTATGTTCTTTTCATTTTTGATTTCCAGAGAAAAACGTGCTGAGGCAATCAAGTTTTTATTAGACAATGGTGCTGAACCAAGCCCCAAATACCCAGGAGGAAATTCGTAAGTTACAGAAGTCCATTTAACAGAGTTTTACAGCAGGAAACTGATCACTTTGACTGTATTGTAAGAAACATATGTAGACCTTCATCCTACCTTTTTTACAGCCCATTCTTTTTTGCCATCTGTGTTTGAAGAGCTGGCCTGGAAGTCTGTTCATCAGTCACTCTTTTTTGTGAACTCCTTAATGCAGTTTTCATGCAGTTCAATTGAAACTTGGTATACATCATCAACTCTAAGTGGACATATACATGTTGTTTGGTCTTTCATGATTGTTTTTTTTTTCTTGAAAATACATTTAGTATAACTACATCCGTACCTTGTGTACTCAACTCCTTATAGTCAAATGAAAGTTGGTATTCATCAACAACATGAAGTGGACATTTTTTTTGGAGTTACTTTATTGAATGAAGTATTTGAACTACATATGTACTTTGTGTACTCAGCTCCTCCTACAGTTCCCTTCCAGTTCGAATGCAACTTGGTATTCATCATTAACATGAAGTGGACATGCACATATTGTTGCCACGTTCATTAAAATTAGACTGTATATTTGATAGTTATGCCCAGTCAATGGAACCTATGATATTATTTCATGTGACACTATTTTGTGTTTTCAACTCAATACAGTTCAAATTTTGATAGGAGAGCATCATCTACATCGAGTAGACATGCACCTACTTTTGTAACTTAATAATTACATTCAGCATTTTTAGGAGGCATTTATCATATATTTTGATATCACTTTCATTTCCTGGAATCATTGAATTTTTAGGGTTCATGTATTTATCAGTCCTGGTTTTGGCATTTATCTGTTTTGTGTGTCAACCACAGGTAGTAATGATTTCAAAGTATTTTTTAAGGTGGTGAGAATTTTTTAGTAAAGGATTTTGAGTTTTACAGAAGTAAGTAAACATTTTATTAACATGAATATCTAAAATGAGTGCAGGTTTAATCTAACTTGCTTTACAAGATAGCGTTAATCAGTTATATATATTTTATAAATTTACAGAGCACTTCATTATGCAGCCAGTTTATCAGGTACTAGTGATGTACTGGAACTGTTGGTGGCCTACAGAGCCGAGATTGACGCCATTAATGAGGATGGTTGTTCACCGTTGTTCTTTGCTACCCAGTCTAACAACAAGTTTGCAGCATGTGTGCTGATTGAACAAGGAGCTAATGTGCGACAGAAAAACACACAAGGTTAGTATTATTTTTTCAAATTTATGGGTATAATACAAACTATCCAGTTCACAGAATCCTTCATGGCTAAGTGGTTTTAAGGCTGCCAACTTTGAATCATGTGGCTTTCAATGCTGTGGGTTCAAAACCTGATTGGGATTAATGAAGAGTTCTTTCATGGAAGCTTTCCAGCTAGCTTGTAGAAGATTTTGGTTGCCAGGTAGCTTATGGAAGGTCTTTGGTGCCAGCAAGTGTCTGGCAGGTTTTTTGAGCCAGCATGCTTGTAGAAGGTCTTTGGTGCCAAGTAGCTTATGAAAGGTCTTTGGTGCCAGGTAGCTTGTGAAAGGTCTTTGGTGCCAAGTAGCTTATGAAAGGTCTTTGGTGCCAGCAAGTGTCCGACAGGTCTTTGATGCCAGCATGCTTGTAGAAGGTCTTTGGTGCCAAGTAGCTTATGAAAGGTCTTTGGTGCCAGGTAGCTTATGAAAGGTCTTTGGTGCCAGCAAATGTCTGGCAGGTCTTTGGTGCCAGCATGCTTGTAGAAGGTCTTTGGTGCCAAGTAGCTTATGAAAGGTCATTGGTGCCAGGTAGCTTGTGAAAGGTCGTTGGTGCCAAGTAGCTTAAGAAAGGTCTTTGGTGCCAGCGAGCATGTGGCAGGTCTTTGATACCAGGTAGCTTGTGAAAGGTCTGTTGTGCCATCTAGCTTGTGGAGGGTCTTTGGTACCAGGTAGACTGTGGAGGATCTTTGGTACCAGCTAGCATGAGGAAGTTCCTTGGTACCAGCTAGCATGTGGAAGGTCTTTGGTGCCAGGTAGCTTGTGAAAGGTCTTTGGTGCCAGGTAGCTTGTTAAAGGTCTTTGGTGCCAGGTAGCTTGTGAAATGTCTTTGGTGCCAGCTAGCATGTGGCAGGTCTTTGGTGCTAGATAGCTTGTGGAAGGTCTGTTGGGCCACCTAGCTTGTGGTAGGTCTTTGGTACCAGGTAGCTTGTGAAATGTCTTTGATGCCAAGTAGCTTCTTGAAGGTCTTTGGTGCCAGCTAGTATGTGGCAGGTCTTTGGTGCCAGCTAGCATGTGGCAGGTCTTTGGTACCAGGTAGCTTGTGAAAGGTCTGTTGTGCCACCTAGCTTGTAGTAGGTCTTTTGTTCCAGGTGTGAAATGGCTTTGGTGCCAAGTAGCTTGTTGAACGTCTTTGGTGCCAGCTAGCATGTGGCAGGTCTATGATGCTGGCAGGTCTTTGGTGCCAGGTAGCTTGTGGAAGGTTTTTGGTGTCAATTATCTTGTTGAAGGTCTTTGGTGCCACCTATCATGTGGCAGGTATTTGGTGCTAGGTAGCTTCTGAAAGGTCTTTGGTGCCAGGTAGCTTGTTGAAGGTCTTTGGCATCAGTTATCTTGTTGAAGGTCTTTTATGCTAGGTAGCATGTGGCAGGTCTTTGGTGCTAGATAGCTTGTGGAAGGTCTTTGGTGCTAGGTAGCATGTGGCAGGTCTTTGATGCTAGGTAGCATGTGGCAGGTCTTTGGTGCTAGGTAGCTTGTGAAAGGTCTTTGGTGCTAGGTAGCTTGTGGAAG
This sequence comes from Mercenaria mercenaria, assembly GCF_021730395.1. Lineage (NCBI taxonomy): Eukaryota > Metazoa > Mollusca > Bivalvia > Venerida > Veneridae > Mercenaria > Mercenaria mercenaria. Next base: position 38,918,492 of record NC_069377.1, on the reverse strand, counting down.
GTCTTTGATGCTAGGTAGCTTGTGAAAGGTCTTTGGTGCTAGGTAGCTTGTGGAAGGTCTTTGATGCTAGATAGCTTGTGGAAGGTCTTTGATGCTAGGTAGCTTGTGAAAGGTCTTTGGTGCTAGGTAGCTTGTGAAAGGTCTTTGATGCTAGATAGCTTGTGGAAGGTCTTTGGTGCTAGGTAGCTTGTGGAAGGTCTTTGGCGTCAGTTATCTTGTTGAAGGTCTTTGATGCCAGCTAGCATGTGGAAGGTCTTTGGTGCTAGGTAGCTTGTGGAAGGTCTTTGGTGCTAGGTAGCTTGTGGAAGGTCTTTGATGCTAGGTAGCTTGTGAAAGGTCTTTGGTGCTAGGTAGCTTGTTGAAGGTCTTTGATGCCAGCTAGCATGTGGAAGGTCTTTGGTGCTAGGTAGCTTGTGGAAGGTCTTTGGTGCTAGGTAGCTTGTGGAAGGTCTTTGGTGCTAGGTAGCTTGTGAAAGGTCTTTGATACCAGCTAGCATTTTGACCATAACTGACAACTTGATTTTGATCCCAATTAATCTATGATGAAGCTATTTTATACTGGTTAATCAACAATTCTGACAGATTCCTACTAGTATTGTTCTCAACATGAGGAAAACATTAAGGATTGTTGTTATGATATTCTAGCAAAGAAATAATAAAAAGCTCTCCGAACTGACTATTTTCACAAGAAACACTAGGATCAATACGTCAAAGGCCTCAATGCTTACATTATAACCTGTCTTAACCAATGTTGAGTGGTACCACATAGATGTGACAGTTAATAGAGGCTGTTGGTTGAGACAGGTTATGGTAAAGGTAAGCTTAATTTAAAGTCCCATATGATTAATATTTCTCACATGTCTCCAGACTTTTTTTAGGGCAGTGTATTTGTTAAATATTAATTTCTGATTTGTCTCAGACTTTTAGAGGGCATGGTATATCTTATTACTCACTTGTCTCCAGACTGTTTGAGAGCAGTGTATTTGTTATGCCCCCCTTCGAAGAAGGTGGGGTATATCGTTTTGTAGATGTTGGTCGGTCTGTCCTTAGACCAATCCGTTTCCGGATGATAACTCAAGAACGCTTAGGCCTAGGATCATGAAAGTTGATAGGGAGGTTGGTCATGACCAGCAGATGACCCTTTGTGATTTTGAGGTCAGTAGGTCAAAGGTCAAAGTCACAGTGACCCGGAACAGTTAAACGTTTGGGGATGATAACTCAAGAATGCTTGGGCATAACTCAAGAATGCTTGGGCCTAGGATCATAGCTGATGACCCCTATTGAATTTGAGGTCAATAGGTCAAAGGTCAAGGTCACAATTACCCGGAATAGTTTAACTGTTTCCAGATAATAACTTGAGAACGCTTAGGCCTAGGATCATGAACATTGATAGGAGGTTGGTCATGACCAGCAGATGACCCCTATTGATTTTGAGGTCAGTAGGTCAAAGGTCAAGGTCACAGTGACTGGAACAGTTAAACCGTTTCTGGATAATAACTTGAGAGCACTTGTGCCTAAGGGTCATGAAAGTTGATAGGGAGGTTGTTCATGACCAGCAGATGACCCCTATTGATATGGAGATCAGTAGGTCAAATGTCAAGGTCACAGTGACCCGGAACAATTAAAACGTTTCCGGACGATAACTTGAGAACGATTGGGCCTAGGATCATGAAACTTTATAGGGATGTTGATCATGACCAGCAGATAACCCCTATTGAATTTGAGGTCAAAGGTCAAGGTCACATTGACCCGGAACAGTTAAACTGTTTCAGGATGATATCTAGAGAACGATTGGGCATAAGATCACGAAACTTAATAGGGATGATGATCATGACCAGCAGATGACCCCTATTGATTTTGAGGTCAGTAGGTCAATGGTCAAGGTCACATTGACCCAGAACAGTAGAACTTTTTTTTGCCAAATAACTAGAGAATGCTTTGGTCCAAGATCACATTTGATACAGAGTTTACTTATGACTGGTAAATGACCCATAATTATTTATTTGAGGTCAGTACGTCAAACGTTCAGTGCACAGTGACCAAATAATTTTTGTTCCTTGTGCAGTTACTGAATGCATCAAGAGGGGGCATTTCGTGTTCTACGAACTCTTGTTAAATATCATTTTTATACGCCTGTTTGAAAAAATGGGACGTATTATGGGAACGCCCCTGGCGGGCGGGCAGGCGGGCGGCGTCCACAGACTTTGTCCGGAGCATATCTTCTACATGCATGAAGGATTTTGATGAAACTTGGCACAGTTGTTCACCATCATGAGACAGAGTGTCATGCGCAAAGACCAGGTCCCTAGGTCTAAGGTCAAGGTCACACTTAGAGGTCAAAGGTCAAATTCAAGAATGACTTTGTCCGGAGCATATCTTCTTCATGCATGGAGGGATTTTGATGAAAGTTGGCACAATTGTTCATCATCATGAGACGGAGTGTCATGCGCAAGAACCAGGTCCCTAGGTCTAAGGTCAAGGTCACACTTAGAGGTCAAAGGATACAAGAAAGAAAACTTTGTCCAGAGCATATCTTCTTCATGCATGGAGGGATTTTGATATAACTTGGCACAAATGTTCACCACCACGAGGCGGAGTGTCATGAGCAAGAAGCAGGTCCCTAGGTCAAAGGTCAAGGTCACACTTAGAGGTCAAAGGTCAGATACAAGAATGACTTTGTCCGAAGCATTTCTTCTTCATGCATGGAGGGATTTTGATGTAACTTGGCACAATTATACACCATCATGAGAGGAAGTGTCATGCGCAGTTCCCTTCTTTAGAATTACTTCCCTTTGTTGTTACTATAAATAGCTTATATTGTAACTTTTTCATTACTAGTCGTAGGGAAAAATCGAGACCACTTTTCTGTAGTACAACATGCATGCTACATCCAATTATGAGGTGTATTTTGACCAATGTCTACCTGGTAAAGATTTTTGTGTGGACTTAAAAAATTTTTTGGATTTTTTTTTTTTTTTTTTTTTTAAGATTATCTTCACTTAGTTGTTACTATAAATAACTTATATTGTAACTTTTTTATAATTGACCGTAGGGAAAAAACAAGACCACTTTTCTGTGGTACAACATAGATGTTACTTTCAAATTTTAGGTGTATTTTAATGTATCTCTATCTGGTAAGGAGTTTTTTTGTGGACTTAGAAAAACAAATGACTTACAATGATTACTAAACAACCACAATATTAAAATTCCATTTGCAAATACAGGTGCTAGAGTAAAGAAATTTGCTGTGACGGGCGTATATTGTGACATTCTGGCACTCTTGTTTCATTTGTCTTGGACTTTTGGATGGCATTGTGTATGTTAATTTTCCAGACTTTTGGAGAGAGCTGTATTTGATAAATATTTCTGGTGTGTTTCCTGACATGAAGAGCATTGTTTGTTCTTATACATTTGTCTCTAGCTATTTGGAGGGCAGTGTGTTATTTCTCATTTGATTCTAGACATTTTGAGGGCACTGTATGATATCATGTCTTCCCCCCCCCCATTGGGGGAGACATATTGTTTTTGCCCTGTCCGTCCGTCTGTCACACTTCATTGCCGATCAAAAACTGGAGAACCATTTGACCTAGAACCTTCAAACTTCATAGGATGGCAGGGCTTATGAAGTAGACGACTCCTATTGTTTTTGGGGTCACTCCATCAAAGGTCAAGTTCACAGGGACCTGAACATGGAAAACCATTTCCGATCAATAACTGAGAACCACTTGACCCAGAATGTTAAAACTTCATAGGATGATTGGTCATGCAGAGTAGATGACCCTTATTGATTTTGGGGTCACTCTGTTAAAGGTCATGGTCACAGGAACCTGAACATGGAAAACCATTTCCAGTCAATAACTTGAGAACCATTTGACCTAGAACCTTCAAACTTCATAGGGTTATAGGACTTACAGTGTAGATGACCCCTATTGTTACAGGGGGCTGAACATAGAAAATGCTTTCCAATCAATAACTTGAGAACCACTTGACCCAGATTGTTGAAACTTAATAGGATGACTGGACATGCAGAGTAGATGACACCAACTTATTTTGGGGTCACTTGATCAAAGGTCAATGTCACAGGGGCCTGAACATGGAAAACCGTTTCCAGTTCATAACTTGAGAATCGCTTGGCCCAGAATGTTGAAACTTAGTGGGATGATTGGACATGCCGAGTAGATGATCCCTATTGCAGCCAGCCATCAGTGTCTCTTTGACTTTCACTCCTGTCCCCTATTGACTTCTTGCTTATATGACTATGCATTGGGGGAGACGAGAGCTTTTCTACAAAAGCATCTTCTAGTTTCCCAATTGTTTCTAGACATTTGGAGAACTCTGTATACAGTGTTCTCCAAATGTTTTGCTGTTTAATATTAAACATGTATCACTGAACATTACAGCACAACCTCTGCAGAGTGGCTCCATTGGAAGTCTGAAATTCGCTTGTTGTTCAGAGGTTGTTGCTATCGGTAACTGAAAACCCGGTTGAGTCAGAATAAAAATGCCAGTGTCAATAAGGAGGTGTTTGCCCTGCAGGTGTTACAGAGGTTATACTCTATTTTTCTTTCAGGTCTGACAGCATTTGACTATATCGTAGACTTCGAGGACTGGATAGAGTGCGGATACTTCAATGAAGAAATCAAGGCTAGGTTAAAAGGTAATTTAAATTTCACATGTCTTTAATGTGTATAAGTTATAGAATATTTATAGAATTTATGATGATTTTTATTCAGAAATGTAAGTTCTGTGTCAGATATATTGCAGACTTAGAGCACAGTTTTGCTCATGCATACTTTATGTATACTCCTTGATATAAAAGTAAAATATTTTTATTACACATGCATTAACGCTAAATAAAAGATATACTGTCTAATGATGTCATTATTATATCTCTGATCCTACTGTAAGTAAACGATGATTGAAAATGCATATTGATGATGTCAATCCAAAACCCTGTAACTGAGATTTGGCGCATTATTTTCTTTTCTAAAAAAACATATCTACAAAATTACTGATCTCTGTGTAGTCATCATTTCAATAGCCAGTCCTGATATGTCATTACAACTTTGTGAAATAGGTGAGAACTCTGTTTCTGTAATAGGATTTTTCATCTTTAAAAATTGTTAACTCATGGGGATTTGACTGGGTCTTTGCAGTTAAGAATTTAAGCAGCTTGAAAACCCCACATATTTTCATCAGCGATTATGTTTTATCATATCAAATACCATTACCAAGTGAATAGAGACCAGATTTGCAAGGACGACAGATTTTTATACAGTTTAGTAAGATCAAAAATCCTGCCAGTGCAATTGAGCCATATAACCAAACCAAATGATATGAAGCTCTACTGAAGCTTAAAATATGATTAAAAACTACTTTTAAAGACCTTTGGTCCAAAAAACTCACCGTTGCTATACCAGAGTAAATAATGTTTTATTGACACCTGAAAAATGCCATTTTGCAGTTACAGGGATATAGAATATTTACAACACTTGCCCTAAACTTGCTGTAAAAGTTATCTTTTCCTCAGAATACAGCAAGCTTCACAAGATGGAATATGGGTTGGGTTAAGGACCAGTTTTCAGTGTATGATCCTGCGAGAAAAATTCTTGAAAGACAAATCACTATTAAAGAAAAGTGTCGTTTTCATGGAAATACCATGCATTTGCACTGTTTTTGTGTGCCCTAATCCCCCTCTGTTCCAAAGTGTTTTTGGTGTGGTGGTGGCACACTTAGATTTGAATTTATTTGGCTGCCCATTCATCATTGATGTCTAGCATATCTCGAAAGAATTTTACATAGGGTCATCAGACATTACTGGAATGTAATGCAACAAGTATTTTGTTAGGGATTTCACTCAGTAAGACAAGAGTTACAGCCCTTGACATAGCCAAAAATATGTACAATGGTCTGATAAGTTTAACCCTTACCATGCTGGAAACAATTGATTCTGCTTTTGCGACCAGTGTAGATCTTGATCAGCCTGCACATCTATACAGTCTGATCATGATCTGCACTGTTCGCTATTCAGTCAGTATCTTTTAGGTAAGCACCCCTTTAAACAGTTAATGGTACTGTCCAGATTGAAAGACAGACAAGTCCATTATGGAAATGAAGCAGTGTAAGGATTAACTCACTTGTCTTCTGTATCTGCCGGAGTTACAGTAAAAGGGAGCATCAATATCCTGGACACATACCTTGATTGTATTGAGAATTCTAATCCATTGTGTTCAAGTGTTCCAAAATTACTAAACTTTTCAAAGAAAGATGTTCACATTATTCTGTGATGTCATTATAAGTTTGTCGGGGATTATGTTGTTGTTGTTTTGTTTTAATTGATTGCATGCTAAATTTTAATTGTACCAATGGAAAAATTTCCCTTTTTTTAATCTATAATTTTTTTATTTGTCGACAATATCATGTTTTCACAAAATCGGCCATTCTGGCAAAAACCACATAATAAGTTGCAAATGATTTTACAATACTCTATTTCTTTCAGCTTACAATCTGAAACATGCCAGAGATCTGATCAGGGCTATATCAAAGAGGGTCAAACCTGGCACATTACCAATGATGCGACATGATATGAGTAAGTCTGCATTCTCCATCCAGACACCCCATAGGCCAGCACAGTACCGAAGTGGGACGTCCATGTCACGCCACAAGATGTTACCTCCAGTAAATACTGGTGGTGCACCGAAATATTTGATGTTCTAAAAACTGGAGGCTAAATGATATTATTTGCTGGCTCACAACTTTGTTAAATGAACATCATGTTAACTGTGTTAAAACTTTAAGACTACCATATATGAAATTACTTGATCTTCCATTCTGCCCCACTTTTTACCTAGTTTATTTAAATAAAGGGTTTATTTTGTGTTAAGATGATGAAGTAGCACTGTGACTGTAAGTCCATACAGCACATAGGTTTGCAAGAGAAAAGAGTGAAACTGTTTTAATGAACCATATTACAAGCATGTTTAAAGGGATTTTCTTTTTCCAACTTGAATCTTAGTCCTAACAGACATTGGTAATATTGGACTAATATCAGGAAACCACTATCAGTGTATGATATTGGTCCATCATCCAGCTGATGATTAGACATCAACATTGAACCCTCATCTGTTGGGAACAATATTGTCATGTCAACTGCAAAAGGGATATTGGGCTGTCAGATATCGGTCCAATATATAATGCTTGACACAATAAATGGTCTGTACAAATATAATACATTTTTGCAGATGGAATTGTTATAATTTATACAGTTTATATGCAAACATTTAGTCATATATATACACCCCTTGTATTAAGTGATTTGATTTTGTACAGATCTATACTTTATGTATATTTTAGTTTAAACTGTAAATGTCTCCAAAATCCCACTGCTTATGTCAAAATTTGTGAAAATTTTATTTTAAAGATACAGTACATGTACAGTAATTGTTTAATCTGATATACACTATTTTCCAATGAATGTTAATGAATGAAAAGTTCATCAGTAGTCCTTATTTCTATAAAAGTTCAAATACAGTCCAACCTGCACTAAAGATAGCCTTCAAACAGGTACCACCTGGCTTTAAAGACCACTGATGTCACCTCAAAGTTTAATTATTTCATGTAAATAAATTCCACTGGGCAAAGAAAAACCACTTTCTGACTTTCCAAATTTAAGTCCTTGTATAAAGGTTAGACTGTATTTAAAGAATTCAGGCAAAATGGGTGAAGGCAACGTAAAAGTCTTGCATAAAATGGATCTTTCCATTGCAGTGGAATCACTCTAAAACTGAATTGAATAAACCTTTAAAAACTGAAAACCTCTTTAAACTAAACTTTATCTTCTAATTAATGAATAACTCGTTTAATGTAAAACTAATGGTTAATTCCTCTTAAAATGGAAACCTCTTAAATTTAAGTAAATGTTCTCTCTAAAATGGAAATCTCATAACTTAAGTAGATAGTTTCCTAAAATGGAAACCTCTGTAAATTTGAAGTGAATAGTTCTCTCTAAAATGGAAACCTCTCATAACTGAAATTTTACCTTTTATCTTGAGGCTAACAATCTGATTTAGAGAGACACCAGTTACATTGTACATTATTTTAGAAAACTAACTTGCACCCATGTTGTTCATATATTTTTTGCACATTCTAGTCGTACTAAGTACTAACATAGTTTTATTTACATAATTATACTATGTATATATTTGTTACAAACTGCATTATATTATTTATGTTTTAATAGATTATTTTTTATATTTCTATGAATTTCATAGTGCCAAAATAATTGCTGCTGTAAATATTTCTAACGTTAAAATATTTTTGGTCTGTAAAAATAGTAATTTTGTTTGACACCAAATTGTTAATTTATGAGTTTTTAAAGGTCTGTCTTGACGTTATGTTAGTATTTTCTTGGTTTTATGTCATTTTTATCTCATGTGAACTTTGTTCTGGGAGAGCTATTAGTAAAGATGTACGATCTGTTGTCCAGTGTCATCATTTTTACTTAGACTTCTCTGCTCTGAAACTACTGGTCAGAATTGCACAAAACTTGGTCAGTTGCATCCTGGCATCTCTATCATATTAGTTCAGTGGTTAAGCTTGACCCCCGTTTAGGGGATGCCAGAGCTAAAAATAGAAAAATCTTTTAACGACTTCTTCTCATAAACCACATAATGGATCTTTATCAAATTTAATCTGTAGTATCGTTATATGATCCATTCGCAATTTTGTTCAAATGGGGACAGTCAGTCCCTTTTAAGAAATGCTAGAGCTAAAAACAGAAATACCTTCAAATTGCTTCTTTTCATGTACCGCTTGATGGATCTTAATCAGATTTGGTTTGAAATGTTGTAAGGTCTTCTCCCAATATTGCTCAAGTAGGAGCCATGTGGACAATTGGCACCTTGTAGGAGCCATGTGGACAATTGGCACCTTGTAGGAGCCATGTGGACAATTGGCACCTTGTAGGAGCCATGTGGACAATTGGCACCTTGTAGGAGCCATGTGGACAATTGGCACCTTGTAGGAGCCACTGGAGATAAATCAGCTATACCATTTAGAGACACCTACTCATGAACAGCTGTTGGATCTTCACCAAACTTGATCTGTAGCAACTTTATAAGATCCTCTCCAAATTGTTTTTATCAAATGGGGGCAGAATGTCCCATTTAGGGGCTGCAATAGCAAAAGATAAAATTTTTTAAATAACATCTAATGAATTGCTTTGTTAATGCTTATACCAAAGTTGCTCAGAAGCATGGTGAAAAGGTTGTTGTCCTATCAGGTGAGCGACTTGAATCTCTTTAGGCCTCTTGTTAAGTAAAATTGTAGTAAGTAATTGTTAAGTAATAAAATATATATATAAAGCTAAGTTAAATGCTCCTGAATTCCTTACAGTACTGATGATTTACTGATTTACCTGTTCTCCGCAAGCCCCATGTGGTTCTGGGACGATCTGTGTATGAAAAGAATTGGAACCACTGCCTTACCCTTGCATGATCGCAAGAGGCGACTAATAGGGTATTAACACTTGGTTTTGCTGTAACTCTGTGATTCCAGCAGGTATACAAATTTTGATTCCATACCTCATGTTTTTATTTCGATGTAAATGAGATGCGGAATCAAAATTTGTAGTCCTGTTTGGCACCTTATAGCCTATACTGTGTAAGTGTGCCGTAAAATCCAAATAAATAAATAAATGTTCTCCACAAGTAGTTAACAACTTGCCATCATGAGATGTAGGTCAAAGGATTTCACACTTACTATCTTCAGGGAAATCATCAAATGTAACATTTGCCTCACCAGGGGAACAAACTGAAAACTTCATAATTCATAGTCTTGTGCCTTACCTACTGAGTTAGTTTGGCAGACCAGCACTTTTTTGTATTGACATATGATTTATAACATTATTTATATATATCTAACAAAATTAGTATATTTTTAATGTGTACATTTTACAATAATCTACTTCAGCTTTTTATTAAAGTTATTTCATCTTTTCTGTATTTTTGTTATTCTCAAAACTGTTACATGTTTCCATGACATCTTACAGATCACTTTTTATATGAAATAAACAATAAAAAAGATATACTTATTCTCATTTCTTTTTAGCTTGACTTTTCAAAGAAAAAGTGGAGCTATTGCACTCACCCCAGCATCGGCGCGCCGTTGGTTAAAGTTTTTGATAAACTCAAATATCTCTGTTACTATCAAAGCTATTGACTTGAAACTTAAAATGTTTGTTTACTATCAAAGTCTACACCAGGAGAAACAATCCCCATAACTCAGATTTGAATTTTGACAAGAGTTATGCCCCATTCTAACTTAGAATTTTTTTGTTAAAGTTTTATATAGGTTTTACTGGCAAAGCTCTAATTCAGAGTCAAACACTGAGAAAAGTCAAACATGCTATCTTATGGACAGCTCTTGTTTAGTTTCCTGTTTCACCTTCACCATGGTTGCTAGTGTAGACAATTAAATATTTAGAAACTAGTCGAGGTACAGAGATTTATCTTACATTTTTAGCTCACCTGTCACAGTGACAAGGTGAGCTTTTGTGATCGCGCGGTGTCCGTCGTCCGTCCGTGCGTCAGTGCGTCCGTGCGTTCGTAAACTTTTGCTTGTGACCACTCTAGAGGTCACATTTTTCATGGGATCTTTATGAAAGTTGGTCAGAATGTTCATCTTGATGATATCTAGGTCAAGTTCGAAACTGGGTCATGTGCCATCAAAAACTAGGTCAGTAGGTCTAAAAATAGAAAAACCTTGTGACCTCTCTAGAGGCCATATATTTCACAAGATCTTCATGAAAATTGGTCAGAATGTTCACCTTGATGATATCTAAGTCAGGTTCGAAACTGGGTCACGTGCCTTCAAAAACTAGGCCAGTAGGTCTAAAAATAGAAAAACCTTGTGACCTCTCTAGAGGCCATATATTTCACAAGATCTTCATGAAAATTGGTCAGAATGTTCATCTTGATGATATCTAGGTCAAATTCGAAACTGGGTCACGTGCCATCAAAAACTAGGTCAGTAGGTCAAATAATAGAAAAACCTTGTGACCTCTCTAAAGGCCATATTTTTCATGGGATCTGTATGAAAGTTAGTCTGAATGTTCGTCTTGGTGATATCTAGGTCAAGTTTGAAACTGGGTCACGTGCCGTCAAAAACTAGGTCAGTAGGTCTAAAAATAGAAAAACCTTGTGACCTCTCTAGAGGCCATATATTTCATGAGATCTTCATGAAAATTGGTCAAAATGTTCACCTTGATGATATCTAGGTCAAGTTTGAAAGTGGGTCACGTGCCGTCAAAAACTAGGTCAATAGGTCTAAAAATAGAAAAACCTTGTGACCTCTCTAGAGGCCATATTTTTTATGGGATCTGTATGAAAGTTGGTCTGAATGTTCATGTTGATGATATCTAGGTCAAGTTCGAAACTGGGTCACGTGCCTTCAAAAACTAGGTCAGTAGGTCAAATAATAGAAAAAACATTGTGACCTCTCTAAAGGCCATATTTTTCATGGGATCTGTATGAAAATTGGTCTGAATGTTCATCTTGATGATATCTAGGTCAAGTTCGAAACAGGGTCATGTGCGGTGAAAAACTAGGTCAGTAGGTCTAAAAATAGAAAAACCTTGTGACCTCTCTAGAGGCCATACTTGTGAATGGATCTCCATAAAAATTGGTCAGAATGTTCACCTTGATGATATCTAGGTCAATTTTGAAACTGGGTCACATGCCTTAAAAAACTAGGTCAGTAGGTCAAATAATAAAAAAACCTTGTGACCTCTCTAGAGGCCATACTTTTCATGGGATCTGTATGAAAGTTGGTCTGAATGTTCATCTTGATGATACCTAGGTCAAGTTTGAAACTGGGTCAACTGCGATCAAAAACTAGGTCAGTAGGTCTAAAATTATTAAAATCTTTTGACTTCTCTAGAGGCCATATTTTTCAATGGATCTTCATGAAAATTGATCTGAATGTTCTCCTTGATGATATCTAGGTCAGTTTTGAAACTGGGTCATGTGCGGTCAAAAACGAGGCCAGTAGGTATAAGAATAGAAAAACCTTGTGACCTCTCTAGAGGCCATATTTTTCATGAGATCATCATGAAAATTAGTGAGAATGTTCACGTTAAGGATATCTAGGTAAAGTTCAAAACAGGGTCACGTACCTTCGAAAACTAGGTCAATAGGTCAAATAATAGAAAAACCTTGTGACCTCTCTAGAGACCATATTTTTCAATGGATCTTCATGAAAATTGGTCTGAATTTTTATCTTGATAATATCTAGGTCAAGTTCAAAACTGGGTCACATGAGCTCAAAAACTAGGTCACTATGTCAAATAATAGAAAAAACGACGTCATACTCAAAACTGGGTGATGTGGGAAGAGGTGAGCGATTCAGGACCATCATGGTCCTCTTGTTCAGTGAAGTAATGGAAAATATCAGTGAAAAAATGGTATTTCCATTTTCTGCAGTGAAATATCATTAATTTTGTTCACCTGAGCACGAAGTGCTCAAGGTGAGCTATTGTGACCGGTCATTGTCCGGCGTCATGCTTCGTCAACATTTGCCTTGTTAACACTAGAGGCCACAGTTGTGACCCTATCTTTATGAAACTTGGTCAGAATGTTTGTCTTGGTATCTAGGTCAAGTTTGAAACTGGGTTATGTGGGGTCAAAAACTAGGTCAGTAGGGTAGATCAAAGGAAAATCTTGTTAACACTCTTAGAGTCCAATGTTTAAATTTGAAACTCATGAAAATTTGTCAGAATGTTTGTCCTTATGACCTCTAGGTCATATTTCAATATGGGTCATTTGGGGTCAAAAACTAGGTTACCTGATCAAATCAAAGGAAAAGCTTGTTTACACTCTAGAGACCACATTTATGACCCTACCTTCATAAAGTTCGATCAGAATGTTTGTCTTAATAAAATCTAGGTCATCTTCGAATATGGGTTATCTGGAGTCAAAAACTAGGTCACCAGATCAAATCAAAGAAAAAAGCTGTGTATGCAATAGGGTCTGCATTTTTCACTGGATCTTCATGAAATTTGATCCGAATGTCTTGATGAAATCTAGGTTAAGTATGAATATGGGTCATCTGTAGTAAAAAGCTAGGTCATCTGGTCAAATTAAAAAAAAACTGTGTGTGTGTGTGCGTGCGTGCGTGCGTGCGTGCGTGCGTGTGTGTGTGTGCAATAGGGGCTGCATTTTTCACTGGATATTCGTGAAATTTGATCAGAATGATCTTGATGAAATCTAGGTCAAGTTCGAATAAAGGTCCTCTGGGGTAAAAAACTAGTTCACCTGGTCAAATCAAAGAAAAACCTTGTGTATGCAATAGATGCTGCATTTTTCACTGGATATTCGTAGAATTTGATCAGATTGTTTGTATTGATCAAATCTAGGTCAAGTTTGAATATAGGTTATCTGAGGTAAAAAAGCTAGGTCACTGTTAAATCAAAGAAAAACCTTGTGTATGCAATAGGGGCTGCATTTTTCACTGGATCTTCATGAAATTTGATCAGTTTGTTTGTCTTGATGAAATCTAAGTCAAGTTCGAATATGGGTCATCTGGTTCAAAAGCTAGGTCAACTGGTTGAATCAAAGAAAAACCTTGTGTATGCAATAGGGGCTGCATTTTTCACTGGATCTTCATGAAATTTGATCAGTGTGTTTGTCTTGATGAAATCTAAGTAAAGTTTGAATATGGGTCATCTGGTGTCAAAATCTAGGTCAATTGGTTGAATCAAAGAAAAACCTTGTGTATGCAATAGGTGCTGCATTTTTCACTGGATATTCTTGGAATTTGATAGATTACTTGTCTTGATCAAATCTAAATCAAGTTTGAATATAAGTTATCTTGGGTCAAAGACTAGGTCACTGTCAAATCAAAGAAAAACGTGATGTGTGCAATAGGGGCTGCATTTTTCACTGGATATTCATGAAATTTAATCAGGATAATTGCCACAATGAAGTCTAGGTGAAATTTGATTATGGGTCAACTGGGGTCAAAAACTAGGCTACTAGCTAAAATCAAAGAAAAACCTTGTATATGCAATAGGGGCTGCATTTTACACCAGATATTCATGAAATTTGATCAGATTGTTTGTCTTGTTGAAGGTACAGCATAGAAATTTGGATTATGTGCAGATTTCAATACTCATCTTTAATATTCTTTACCCTGACCTACTGACCTACTTTCTTGTTTTTGAAGTTACAGCCAAGTAATTTGGACCACGTATTTAATTTTTGATACAAATTTCAAAACTCATCTTGAATAGTCTTACTTGTGACCAACTGACCTACTTTCTTGTTTTTGAAGTTACAGCATATACATGTATAATTTTTGATATAAGATTTCAATACTCATTTTTGATATTCATAACCCTGGCCTACAAACCTACTTTCTTGCTTTTGAAGCTACAGCAAAGAGATTTTGACCACCTGTATAATTTTTCATACAGAGTTCAGTAGTTTTCTTGAATTATCTTTACCATGACATACTTAACTACTTTTTTGTTTTTGAAGCTTTAGCAAAGAAGTTTGAGCCACATAATTTTTCATACAGATTTCAATACTTAGCTCGAATAATCTGGTTAGAAATACACCAGACTTGGTCAGTAGTATCCTGGCATCAAGTTTGTCCAGATAGTTTACACATTTATTTAGTGCAAACTTTTAACTGTTCAAGCAAGCAACTAAACTCAGGTGAGCGATGTAGGGTCATCATGGACCGCTTGTTTTTATTTTTAGCTGGTATGGAACTACATTTGAATGCAAAAGAATATCAGTTATGAAATAATCAGAAATTCTTTGCAGAATATAACGATATAGATGTATCTAATTACCTAAAAGAACATAAAGATATTCACTCCTCTGTATAAGAAATCTGGAAACTTCGTACCATTCATCAATGCATGTGACACTTGGTGAAATGGATATTATTTGTTTGCTTGCTATGTAAGATCAAAATACATACTGTTCATGAATGCAATAATTATACCCCCAAACATATTTGTGGGGGCTATACAGGAGTCAGTTTTGTCGCGTCCCGTCGCGAAATCTATTATCTCAGTTATTACTAAATGGATTTGGTTCAAACTTAAAATAGATGTTCCACCTTATCAACCACATCATGTGACACAAGGTGCATAACTCTTACACCAATTTTTCATGAGTTATGCCCCCTTTTACTTAGAATTTAAGGTTAATTTTGATGCATTTTCACTATATCTCAGTTATTACTAAATGGATTTGATTCAAACTTAAAAAAGATGTTCCACCTTCAACCACTCATGTGACACAAGTCATAACTCTGACACCAACTTTCATTAGTTATGCCCCCTTTTACTTAGATTTAAGATTAATTTTGATGTTCTTTCACTATATTCAGTTATTGATAAATGGATTTGATTCAAACTTAAATAGATGTTCCACCTTATAACCACATGTGACAAGGGCATACACACCAGTCATGTTATCCCTTTTACTTAGAATTAGATTTGGATTTCACAATCTCAGTTATTACTAAATGGATTTGTTCAAACTTAAAAATTTCCACTTATCAACCAACATGTGACACAAGGTGCATAACTCTTACACCAAGTTTTCATGAGTTATGCCCCCTTTTACTTAGAATTTAAGGTTAATTTTTGTGCATTTTCACTATATCTCAGTTATTACTAAATGGATTTGGTTCAAACTTAAAATAGATGTTCCACCTTATCAACCACATCATGTGACACAAGGTGCATAACTCTTACACCAATTTTTCATGAGTTATGCCCCCTTTTACTTAGAATTTAAGGTTAATTTTGATGCATTTTCACTATATCTCAGTTATTACTAAATGGATTTGATTCAAACTTAAAAAAGATGTTCCACCTTATCAACCACATCATGTGACACAAGGTGCATAACTCTGACACCAATTTTTCATGAGTTATGCCCCCTTTTACTTAGAATTTAAGGTTAATTTTGATGCATTTTCACTATATCTCAGTTATTACTAAATGGATTTGATTCAAACTTAAAAAAGATGTTCCACCTTATCAACCACATCATGTGACACAAGGTGCATAACTCTGACACCAACTTTTCATTAGTTATGCCCCCTTTTACTTAGAATTTAAGATTAATTTTGAAGCATGTTCACTATATCTCAGTTATTACTAAATGGATTTGATTCAAACTTAAAATAGATGTTCCACCTTATCAACCACATCATGTGACACAAGGTGCATAACTCTTACACCAAGTTTTCATGAGTTATGCCCCCTTTTACTTAGAATTTAAGGTTAATTTTTGTGCATTTTCACTATATCTCAGTTATTACTAAATGGATTTGATTCAAACTTATAAAAGATGTTCCACCTTATCAACCATACCATGTGACACAAGGTGCACAACTCTGACACCAACTTTTCATGAGTTATGCCTCCTTTTACTTAGAATTTAAGGTTAATTTTGAAGCATTTTCACTATATCTCAGTAATTACTAAATGGAATTGATTCAAACTTAAAGTAGATGTTCCACCTCATCACCCAAATCATGTGACACAAGGTGCATAACTCTGACATCAATTTTTCATGAATTATGCCCCCTCTTTTACATGGAAATTAAGGTTAACTTTGATGCATTATCACTATATATCATTCTGATTGGTGGCTTAGAGCCAAAGGGAAGTAACCTTTTTTTAAACTTTTGTACTGAGTTACTTTCCCTTAAATTCCAAGAATAAGTCTATTTTTAGAAATTCCTTTTTAGATTTTCAATTCTAACTTTTTTATTATTAGTCCTATGTAAAAAGTAGAGCCATTTTTCTGTGGTAACATGTGTCGGTAAGATATTTTTTCTCTATTTTTTGTATTAAATTTTAGTGTATCTCTAATATTTGAGGTTTTTATATTTACCTCATCCCTCATCTTGGCACATAAACTAGTATTACTCGCATGTGCCACGGAAGCCAAGGATGAAGTACTCCAAGACCAGTAAATTTTTTAAGTATTAAGGTTTTTTTTACGTTTATATTCTTTATATTCTTAGTATTTTTAAAATTTCTTATTGTTGCCATTCTGCTGTGACAAGACTGTATGGTGGGGGTATAAGTCACTCCTGTGACAGTTCTAGTTTATATTTTTACTTGTGGCGATGCCACTCATAAAAGTATTACATAATGGTGTTCACAATGTGAAATACATTTCATTATTGCACTGAAATAAACAAATATCCTCCACATCTGCCATTCTAGGGAGAAATTTGCTTGTTAGAGCTGTTATAAACATTGGCTTTATTTGCTAGACATGAACATGTAAAACAATTAAAGCTGCTTACAATAAAATTGTTAAATTACTACAGGAAAATAATCTGAAATATTTAATATTTGCTGAATTCATAACAAGAGTGAAAAGAAAGCATGGAATTTATTCATAGATTAAACACTGATGATATAACTAGTAAGTTAACATTTGATTACAACATGAAAAATTAAGTACAATCATTGTATAGCCTCTGTTCCAGTTGGTCGCTTTTTAGCTCGACTGAGCTGTCCTATTCAATACGGCATTGGCGTCCTACCGCATCCTCACCTTGGTTAAAGTTTTGATGCTTTCCACTCAATCTCAGTTATTACTGAATGTATTTTATTTAAACTTAAAGTAGTTGTTTCACATCAGCACCCATATTATTTGACACAAGGTCTATAACTCTGGCACCAACTTTTTATGAATTATGCCCCCTTTTTACTTAGAATTGAAGGTTAATTTTGACGCATTTTCACTATATATCTGTTATAATTACAGAAAAGATTCTATTTAGACTTGAAGCAGTTGTTCCACATCATCACGCACATCATATGACACAACAGGGTCATAACTCTCAAATCAATATTTCATGAATTGTCCCCCCTTTTAACTTGGAATTTTCTGGTTAAAGTTTTGGTGCACATTCACTTTTAAGTTATTACTAAACAAATTTGATTCAAACTTAAAAAAAGTTGTTCCATATCATCACCCACAGCATTTGACTGAAGGGCCATAACTCTGACACTAATATTTTATTAATTATCTTCATTTTTACTTAAATTTTCAGGTAAAGTTTTGATGCGCTTTTACTCTATCTATGTTATTACCAAATGGATTTGATACAAACTTCAAGTAGTTGTTCCAAATCACCACGAACATCATATGACACAAGGGCTATAACTTTTCCACCAATATTTCATGAATTATGTCCCCTTTTTATGTAGAATTTCAGTTTAATTTTGATGATTTTTCACCATATCTCTGTTTTTACTAATAGATTTGATTCAAACTTAAAGTAGTTGTTCCCTACCATCAGCCACACCATATGACACAAGCACCAATAAGCTCGCATTTAAAGATAGACATCTCATCCGGGGTTTCAAACATTCAAAGACGCGAGCGGATACAAGCTACAGACCATGTCACAAAGGTATACTAGATCCAAATTTTACATACGAAAATATAAACAATTACTATAAATCCCGCACGATAACTCAAACGATAACATGCTTGATAATTATAATTTTTCTTCATTAAAACGTTTCAATACAGAAAATATTTTTGTATAACATTACAGTATGCACTTAACTTCTATCATTGACAACCTTTTTGAGTTCAACGTTGCATGAGAACCATAACAATCAAACGATAATACAAATATGCTGTCGTTTGAATTATCGTGCGGGAGTATTACATACAGTTTACAATGATGTAATTTAATGAAAAAGAATAGTACTATGCACTAGGTTTAAAATAAGACGCAATGCTTGAAAATCTAAACACAGTATACACGAGGGAAGAGTCACCTCTATCACATAACAAAATTTGTAAAGTTTACCGCTTAATTTTTAAATGCTGGGTATTTTTCGAAGATCTGACATCTTGTCAGCGTTAGAAGCTAAATATCTTGCTAAAATATAGTTACTATGCATGTTAAAGAAACAATTTTGTGTTCTTTTAACAACACCTCTTTGAAGTATGGAGATATCAAAACTATATTGAATATTTATAAGAGACCTGTGTTTTATCCGATAGGTCGAGATAAATGATTAGATCTATACGGTTCGGCGGTAAGAAGTACTATGAAATCATAAATATTCGTGGGGGACAAATTTTCGTGGATTTCGTGGTTCAGTCAATCCACGATATTTAATCCCACCGAACAAGTAAAATTCCCATTTGATGACCAAAAGTTGAAATCCACGAATTCATATCCCCGCGAAATCGCCGTTTTGATCAAAACCACGAAATTTCATGCCAACGAAATTAAATGATTTTACAGTATTTTGAACGTAACTTAGTCAAAATTGAAATATGCTTTAAGTTATTATGTACTGTATTTATCATGTGTCGTCTCAGATCAACATTAATTAGAAAATATATGCGTGGGTCCCAGAAGTTTGCTAGCTACAGCGATGCTCACAAAACATGTTTAGGCCTCTGCACATGGTTTCATAAATTTAATAAAACATGTACTCTAGAAGTTTTATAAACCACACTGCTTGAAATCACAAACTTTAAAGAATTCATCGAAGCAATCAACTTTTCATTCTATTTATCATTGATTTCAATGAAACAGCTGAAATTTCAAATTCTGTATATTCGTTCAACATAATACAGAATTACATAATTTTGATAAATATTCATTTGAGTAAATCATCTGAAAGGAAAATGTCGACAGTGTATATACTTGAATTTTACGGATGTTGGTGAAATACATAGAGGAACTTACATAAGTCTCAGTTTTCTTATTGAATTTATTCATAGTTAATTAACATAATAAAACGCGAGGCTCGTGACTAGCATTTTATCATTAATTTTTAATAATTTGCTATAGAATTTCCAGCATGTCATCTGTGTATTGAATAAAATTTACAAAACGACTATTTGGAGAAATAGATCAAATCCAAAAACATAATTGAGCCGCGCAATGAGAAGATCAACATAGTGGGTTTGCGACCAGCATGGATCCAGATTAGCCTGCGCATCCGCGCAGTCTGGTCAGGATCCATGCTGTTCGCTAATGGTTTCTCTAATGGTTCAATGTACAACAACCTGCACGCCCCCTAGCAACGGCTCTATCAAACCAAGATTAAATGAACGTGTATGGCTAAAGTGTGTGTAAAGTGGAATGTTCTAAACTTTAGCACATAAACGCTTATTGAAATAATGAATGAAATCCTACACGAACGTGTACTCGTACAAGTACCACATCTCTAATCTAAGAATACATACACAAGGAGTACTATTATCACATACACGTGCATCTTGTGGACTCCATGGAATCGATATTGCACGGCTATATTTGCATGGACGTGATCGAATAATATGTCAATGAATCAAACAACTTAAATATATAGGACATTTTTTATATATTTCTTTCATATATTTATTATTCAATACGTTGATAATGGAACTATTTTTAATCAGCAAAATTACTTTACTGTTTCCTCGTTAACTTTATGGTGTGATGTTATTTCTGATTTTATGTAATAAAATATCCATTTCGTGCAGTTTCAGTGCTGAATATATGGAACTCATTCATCAAGGGAATATTATGCTTGCCCGCATAATTTAAGTACATTTGGAATGAAACTACGGTAATTACGTATATACTAGTATATACTTTTCAGTAACGTTTGACGTAACGTCAAATAAGCACGTAAGTGGATCTTTTTAGCACAGGCTGAAAATCGACGTGTAGAAGGGACAATTTTCATGATTTCTTAACATATTTTTTAGTAAGGGTGATACTACTAATCATTATTCTTTTAGCAATTTGCACGAAAGGCCATTTTTCAATGTAAACCGTACCAAGCCCTTCATTAATGAATACGGACCAATTATCGATCGTGCTTCAGGGATCTTGAAAGCTACTGAAGCACACAGTTTCAACCGCTAAGTTACATAGGACTCTATACGAAAAATGATTGTATGCCTCAAAATATCCGAGGCTCCTCGAGTTGTAGCTTTAACGTTTAAATAATGTCACTATTACTGCCGGTAAGCATGATTGGTGTTATAAACTGATTTTTAAATGATTATATTTGTAATATGTACAATAAACGTAACAAACAAAATATATAACCTCTGGAATATATCAAGTGAATACATCTCTTGCCGACTAATGTTCAACATTTTCAACCCCCACAATCCCAATCCACCGGGAGATGGAAACCCCTTCTCTAACCTACCCTATACTTGCAGCATCGCTGCTTGGTTCATAGCTGTGCTGCTCATATCTGGCGTACAATTCAAAATCATCCAAGTACGGCCATGCCTGCCTACATATCTATGTAGTTGAAACATAACTTCAGTAAACAATTTGTTTATGTTTGTAGTTAGTGTTCTTAAAATTTTAGAGAGCAAAAGTAAGGTTGGGTACCTATTAAATCTGTTTAAACCCACGTATGATTTTGCTAGCGGTATACCCAGTTTTATATGGCTTGTACCGTGACAATTTGTGTAAGATTTGTTTTCCTTATAAATTTTGTTGTTCTGTGATATTCTGTAGCAATTGTGTGTCCGTGCCAGGATAGTGGGTTCGGTAATCTGCTTAGGTAGGTCAAGTTGGTTTCATTTGAATCCATTTTTCATGAAAGTAGGATTGGCAGATTAGGAACTATTTAAACTCGGATAACATCCATTGATTTTGTAAATGTGGGAAATTATTAAATGAGCCGTGCCATGGGAAAACCAACATAGTGGGTGTGCGACCAGCATGGATCCAGACCAGCCTGCGCATCCGCGCAGTCTGGTCAGGCTCCATGCTGTTCGCTTTTAAAGCCTATTGGAATTCGAGAAACTGTTAGCGAACAGCATGGATCCTGACCAGACTGCGCGGATGCGCAGGCTGGTCTGGTTCCATGCTGGTCGCACACCCACTATGTTGGTTTTCTCATGGCACGGCTCAAATGAGCATATCATTACATAGAAGAAGATTGTTAATAAGAAATAGAATAGGCGTTTGTAGATCAAAGCCTTATATTAAGTATAATGAAACATAGTACTAGTTTTTAAAGCAATCTAAAATACAAGCTTCCTAAAAAGCAACCCTTAAATGTAATTTACATATTAATCTCTTCTTTTCTTCTGCGCATGACCACTTTCCTCAACGCCCGTTTATCTGTTTTTCCTGTATACAGTTTTGGGAATGACTGAAAAAGCATAACCTTCTCAAAACCTTCCCATTCCTCTGCAAGAGGCACCGTTTTAGACTTACGAAAATGCTCCAAATCGTCCGCTGTTAACTTCTTGCCAGGCAATGGGATTACACAAGAATAAACTATTTCGACAAAGACATCGTCTGGTATCGTTAAAGCAACAACATCAAGGACACTTGGGTGTTGTTTGAATAATGCCTCGAGATACGACATCAAACCAGGCATGTACCTTCCTCCTATGAAATATTAAAAATACATTATGTACAAACATTACATTTACTCATACTTTATAACATCTAAACTAAATGATTCATGAGAGAAACAAATGAAGAAATGGACGGTTTAACTTTCACACACGCGCGCACACACACAGACACACACACACACTCTCTCTCTCTCTCTCTCTCTCTCTCTCTCTCTCTCTCTCTCTCTCTCTCTCTCTCAGCTGTGCACTTCAAATTTCATAGATGGCTGTTCTATGTTTAGCTTGCATCAGTCTTGTTGCCAGCTAAGGTAAACCGTACTTGCATATGTGAACAAAAGGACAATTTTATTTGCATAGTTATATCAAAAGTAGCTTTAATTTTACTTTATACCTTATTCTTGCATAAAAACTACTTTTCACTGGATCCGAACCTGTATTAACGGGAGAAAATTCGTGTATTAGCAATGCAATAAATGTGCTGTTAATACACGAATTTTAATTTTGCTGTGTCATGGCCGAATATTTGTTCTTGCATCTTCGAATTTGGTCGTCCGTAACCGCGCATGTAACTTTTGTGATTGTTTATTTATAGGAATTGTATCATAGCTTGTGTTTTTTCTTAACAAATTCGTATAGAGTAGAGGGTGCGGTAACTAAAAGTGTGCAGGTCTTTAATCCCGCACGCTAGTTACCGCACTGTTGGATAGGAAAGTATGCCAGCGTGTCTGGAACAGTAGACAGCGAAGTGTATTGTATTGGTTTTCTGCTCTAGCATTGGTTTATTTTACCTGGGCTTTAGTCACGGGTACTAAACAGTGCCTGCGGTACCGCCTGTGCCGATGAGGAATGAAGGCACTTCGCTTCCTGTACCGCAGGCATTTCGCCAATGCTGACAAATCAAGCGAGATCGGTGAGCGATTTTTTTCGTTTTTGTCATTTTGTTACAGCATATAGCATTTTTTCAAAAATCGGGGAATGTAGCGGGGTGTAGAAGTACCTCATGAACATATCCATGCTAAAGTTTGTGGGAAATAATCAATTTTCTAGAAATGTAAGGACAAATAAGTTGGGAATGAAACGTGATTTTTTCACATCAGTGACTGTTTAGATTCATTTCTTTCCGCTGACCCAAACCATATCGTCTCTGCCTTTGTAAAACATTTATAAATGATATGTGATCTGCAAAAACATAAAATGTGTCCAGAAAATTCCGAATTTGAACGTTATGCCAATTTTGAAAATGTGCCGCAGGCATTTCGACGGTGCCGCAGCCCCATAGAGGTGCCGCAGGCACTTCTTAAAGTATCGGGGCATAGATTTGGCCCAAAACTAACCAAATATCGAATAACTTGCATTCGTGCGATTATATATAACATATTCACAAACATTTTCAATACATGTGATGAGTTATCAGATCAAATATTTTAGCAATCGGTTTATCTCCACACTTTTTTTTTAAGATCCATTTTGCAACTTTTTATAACCTTGTCACGCTGAAATTGGTTTGTTATAGATCAATATATTGATATAGCAAAATGGGTTTCTATCTGTGTGTGCGTGTGTATTCTTTTTTCCTTTTTTAGAGGAGCACAATCGATCATTAGTATAAGTCACTAATCTATTTTCCTTGTGTTTTTCTAGGTTGTTCAACTGAAAAGCAGTTTTGTTGAAAAGATAGATGTAGTCATGCCAATTGAAACGTAAGTATATTTATAGATTAGCTCGATTATGTGCTCCTTTTTTATCCTGTACCCCAATATCAATTTTCATTCGTTTCAGTCGGGCTAGTTGCACGCGCATGAATTCGGTACATTTTCTAGCCAGATCGGAACACCAAGGCGCAACTCAGTGTACCAGTCACGTGATCCGGGTAGCCTGGCTTTGTATTATACCTGTCCTCTGTACGACACATAGGGCACATTTCTTTGTTGTTTGTGTTTTGCAAACAAGTAACTATTACAAACTAATGGAAATATTGAATTGAAACCTATCACATTTCTCAAGGTTTATAAACCTATGTTATAGCATAAAATTCCACAGATACCGACTGAAATTTAGATAGATATTTTAATATTAAATGTTATATTCCCGAATTCGAATAGTCGAGGTTTTGCTGTCTTGTGGCTCTTGTTATAAAAGTTTTGACAATAAGACAGCACGCCAAGACAACATGGGTTATACCTGTCAACTTATTATCATAATTTATTTTGAGAAAAGATGTCTACATTTCTGAAATTCATGTTTTCATTATCTTTTTTTTATGACAATCATAAGAATCATAATGTTTTGGAAATACAGTTTGCTTCAACTGACTAAAGCAATGGTGTAGAGTTTAAGATTACCAGCGAATATAAACCGATTGCTGTTCATACTGTTGTAGAGGCCGAATGAGAATAAGTCCATTTAAACATATCGTTTCTGACGGTCTTTTTCTTTGTGTTCTCCCAACTTCTTCGTCAGTAGCAACTTCCGTATACATGACACACACGTTATATTCTTATAAACTTATAGTCATCACACAATGTCACAACATCATTGATAGCAACTAGCCTTACATTTTATAGAAAGTCCCATCCAATGTTTATTTAAACGCGATTTAAATGCATTTACTGAGGGTGCTGACACTACATTATCAGGTATAAATTGTTAAACTTTTTGATTGATAACTCGTCGCATGTATTGAAAATGTTTGTGAATATGATATATAATCGCACGAATGCAAGTTATTCGATATTTGGTTAGTTTTGGGCCAAATCTATGCCCCGATACTTTAAGAAGTGCCTGAGGCACCTCTATGGGGCTGCGGCACCGTCGAAATGCCTGCGGCACATTTTCAAAATTGGCATAACGTTCAAATTCGGGATTTTCTGGACACATTTTATGTTTTTGCAGATCACATATCATTTATAAATATGTTTTACGAAGGCAGAGACTATATGGTTTGGGTCAGCGGAAAGAAATCAGTCTAAACTGTCACTGATGTGAAAAAATCACGTTTCATTCCCAACTTATTTGTCCTTACATTTCTAGAAAATTGATTATTTCCCACAAACTTTAGCATGGATATGTTCATGAGGTACTTCTACACCCCGCTACATTCCCCGATTTTTGAAAAAAATGCTATATGCTGTAACAAAATGACAAAAACGAAAAAAAATCACTCACCGATCTCGCTAGAATTGTCAACATTGGCGAAGTGCCTTCATTCCTCATCGGCACAGGCGGTACCGCAGGCACTGTTTAGTATCCGTGTTAGTACACATTTGTAAAGCAAGGATTTTAAGTACTCACTGAACTGCTGTATATGGCAATGTGGAACGCCAACAACTACCATATATGGATGGCTATGATACAAAACAGAAAGAACATTTATATAAAACTCTCGGGTAAACGATTTATACTCGGGGCTACGCCCCCTCGTACAAATCGTTTACCCTCGAGTATCAATGCTCTTTCTATTACTTATATCACCGTTCTTACGAAGTCAGTCGGTATACTTTAATTAATATCTCACAGAATTCATATATAAATCTTGAAAGCAACCCAAAACGTTAAAAAACGGTTCGTACTCAAAATAACTCGAATGTAAAACTACTATTCTTGAAATTGTGTTTCTATTTACCAAATTTGATATGCAAACATATGGCTAATTTTGAATACATGCTTTTGACAGTATTGTTGATTGTGCGCCCCGGTTATGGATATTTAGAACATGTTAATCATTTGAATCGTTTCCAAGAACAACAGAACGATATTATTTAAAAATGTACCGGAAATCAGTGAAAACGATATATTTATTCTCCGTGTCCAGTTGTTTTATGCAAGAAAAGAAAACAATACAAGTTTGTTTTGTGCAATAAAGTTTCAAGAAGCCCATGAGATATGATGGTGACCACGCCCTTTGGTTTTGGTCACCACCTAAAGTTTCGCGGGCTTCTGTGGACGTTAATACACAAAAAGGGTGAATATATATGGATTAATATAATATAAACAGTAACAAACATCATAATAGTTGACATGCTCAATAAATATTGGCACACCTTTTCAAATAAACATGCGTTGACAGACTTCCCTGGCGGAACTCCCACGCGTTCCGACTTTGACGTAATATACTAGGTGTATGCTAAAACGGCCAGTAAACGACTGTCAAGAGTGCGCTTAATGGCAACGATATACCAAGTTTCACAATGGCCCTTGGGTAATTATTGTGCTAGGTGTGCCATCAAGGCTAGAAGGCACAACGCAGCCTCTCAATATATATATATTTTTTTTGGTTGGATTTAACGTCGCACCGACACATGATAGGTCATATGGCGACTTTCCAGCTTTAATGGTGGAGGAAGACCCCAGGTGCCCCTCCGTGCATTATTTCATCACGAGCGGGCACCTGGGTAGAACCACCGACCTTCCGTAAGCCAGCTGGATGGCTTCCTCACATAAAGAATTCAACGCCTCGAGTGAGGCTCGAACCCACATCGATGAGGGGCAAGTGATATGAAGTCAGTGACCTTAACCACTCGGCCACGGAGGCGCCTCTCAATATATGGATGTTGTTTGTTAAGTGTTTTTAACATTATCATAATGATTGTGTAGATTTGTGTGCAGGTGCAAACGTCTGAAATTTTTGTAGTATAAGACACAAAATTACCTGTATATAAAATACCCACTGTACTGGACTGTCTTCCGATTACAACAAGCTCACCATCTTCTGAAACATAACCTATGTCTTCAGTGTCAAGCCATCCGCTTGACTTTGCAACTGGCAATGTTGTATTTTCATCGACGCAGTAACACTTGGCCATTGAAGGCGACCGTGCACATACTGTTCCTGTTTGTCCCCTTTCAATCACAAAACCCTCTTTATCAACGACTTTAATTTCAACACCAGCTATAGGTTTACCTGTATTGAACTCAATGTACATCTTTTTCTCTTTCACATGATTCGACGTAAATACGCCACCTTCAGTCGTACCGTAAATATTTGTTACTTCTTCTGTAATGACACCTATGGCATTCATAATACTAGATGCAATTGTTAGGCCACCAAGATGGATGCTTTTCAACAGCATACGATCGGGCTTGCTTGAAATCATATCGAGGAGACCTACCACTGTTGCAGGGAAAACACAAGCAACGGTACAGTTTTCATTCCGCAAAGCATCATATGTAAATTTAGTATGTTCAGTGAAGTTTTCAATAGGATGTGTTATTGTCACCAACTTGGGACAATCATGCAGTAACATGAAAGGAAAGCCCGCTAACCAAGCTATACGCCTTTCACTATATATCACATCATCAATATTATAACCAATTGATTCTTTAAACTGGTGTCCAATGATATCTACGTCATGATGTGTATGTGGAACAAACTTGGGCTCACCAGTTGATCCTGACGTTGTAAACAGAACGACTGTTTCCTCCGGATCCAGTTTAGGTAGTGTAACATCAGCATTGGATGTCTCTTTTAAAAGATCTCCCAACTGCAATAATTGCTGTCTCTTAACTGGCGAAGTAGTAATAACCACCTGTAGCGATGGTACTTTATTGCTCCGAGCGCTTCCGTCAGGGTCAATTTTATCGATAAAATTCATGCACGCCCTAAATTGTTCTTCATTAACACCAGGATAAAGAATTAGATATTTTACACCTAGTTTAGTCAGCTTGTTTTGAAAATCAGTACCATCTTCGTTTCGCATTAGCAAGTGTGTGATGATACCTCCTGCAAAAATGACGCCAAATGAAGAAATAAGAGCATCCTTGTCATTTGCTTGACATGTAGCAACTAGATCACCTTTCTTGAGTCCAAGCTGAATCAAAGATTTTGCAAAAGTTTTCGACATTTCAAATAGCGTACCAGCAGATATGGAATCTCTTCTGCCATCTGGATACAGAAATACGTAAACGTCTTGATCAGGACATTTTTCGACCATTTTTTGCAAACGTTCCGGGACTGTTTGGTGACTGTAACAGTAACCAGCGGGTGTATGTACATAACTAAGTTGCTTACAACTCATATTCCCTTGTTGGAGAATTCAAATGTTATTTTGTTTTCGGTGCCACCTAACAACCTAAAATAAAAGAATTACTTTACTGTTGAGAAAAACATGATCTTCTTCATTCGCAGATTGTAACTATTCACACGAAAGTTTTCTTCATTTCTTCATAGAAAATTTAATTTGTCTTAACACAAGTATTTCTTCTACAAATCTAGACGGAGAAACGAACAGCTACCTGTAAATATAGGCATGCTTGATTTTAATAGTATCTGTTATTTCTTTTGAATTACATTGGTTTCTATTTACATCCTATGTCCATACTAACTATATGTGACAGGAAAGGCCGTAACGGCGACAGTAACCATCAGAACAAATCAACACCCTTTACAATATTTGCAAATTTATTTACATAAGATGATTATTAACAATGAATAGATGATATAAAAAAACTGATTATAAGAAAGAAAGAAAAAAAATCAAAGTTCAGTATCACCAGATACAAAGTTCCATTTTAATGTGACGTGGCACAGTTCTTTCATGTAATTGCGAACTTGAAGTAGCACAATAAATAAATAACTATCTTCAAATCAAGTCCCTTTAAACCGTGAATACGTTGATTCCGTTTTGGCTCCCTATGGTGGTAGGTGATTGCATCCCTGAGCTGACTTCAGAGGATAACAAAAATCAGTGTCTTTGCCGTTTACGGCACAACCATGGGACGAAAGCTCTGCGCTGGGAATATC
The DNA here is from genome assembly GCF_021730395.1 of Mercenaria mercenaria. Taxonomy (NCBI): domain Eukaryota; kingdom Metazoa; phylum Mollusca; class Bivalvia; order Venerida; family Veneridae; genus Mercenaria; species Mercenaria mercenaria. The sequence continues at coordinate 38,889,356 of NC_069377.1, read as the reverse complement.
ACATCCAGGCGAGTGAAGACAAGTGAACCTCAGGCATTGTACTTCCGGGTTATGACATCACCAGGTAAAATCGTCTGGCGGAAGAAGCTAAAATATATAACATATGGTAAGCACCATAGCTAAACAAATAAGTCAGGGCATAAAACTGCTCCTTTAGGTACACCATACCTCCGTAGGCTCCCATAAATAATACGTGCTACTTATACAAAATATATGTGCTACAAAGTTCAGACGTCACGTGATTAAAATACGTCACTAATTACTTCCATTATTACAAAAAATACTTACTTAAAAGACTAAAGTTAAAGTATGAAAAAGATATGAAAAGTTTATGATGAAAAAATATAGTAATGGAAATGATAAACTGCAGCTGTTATTTACAACTACACATTAACAAAATTCAATGTTAATCAAACGTTATATCATAGTTAGCATCCATATAATATCTAATGCAATACACTAAAACGGACATTGTAGGTATATGCAATAGACTGGCAAACAATTTCATATTACAATAATATATTTCATACATGGTACTAGACTTGCCACATAGATTTATACATAAAAATACAATGCAGTAATAGCGTTCCATAACAACGAAATGTTTGACATATGTTTTTGAAACAGAGTACTTTATAAATATCATGTTACAAATTTCAGTACAAATTTTACATCTTATATAAACGAAACATTTTAGATTCCTCTTTCGAAATAATTTACAAAAGTCTGAAAAATTTGATAAATTATCCTGACATACCGAAACTAGCTAAAATCATATGCCGAAAAGTAAATGTTACAGAATTCTGTAGAATGCACAAAAACTTACCAAATAAAAATCGTAATGCAAAAATCATACAAAAATCTAACAAATAAATTTCTTATCTCGATCGAGCATAAATTTCTAGCAAGAAAAATTAATCAGACATAGATTCGTCTATAATGTCGGAAGGTGGTGTGCGCAAGGCATATCTAGTCCAGTCTATTTAAAGGGTAATGTCCCGCCAAATACTAAATTTCATGGGATTCACGGCCTATTCGTGTGCTATGACTATTTGTATTTCCACGGGATTCACGATATAGCCGGGAAATCTAACTACTTTGGCGCGGATTGAAATTGACAATTTGAGGCCCGTTATAGTGGTTTTGGGGATCAAAATATAAAATATCAACTTCCTTATTACTGAACCGAATTAAATAAAATTTACATGGAAATAGAAGTTATGAAATACAGAAAAACATGAGAGGTATTTCATGCGTGAAATCTGATATTTACCTCAATAACTCAAAAATTTACAAATAGATGATGCAATTACACTACAGATATAATAAGGCCCGTATGTCAATTTATGACACTATATTAACGCTACATACTGACATTGGCTAAATTGATTAACAGAAATACTCGTCTAGAAAGTATACGCAGTGATTAAGATTGGATCAGCCCTTCAGCCCTGAGCTGATAAAAACCCACGATGACCTACAAAAGGCCTCAGTCAGTCCATCGGGCTGAAACAGACTGATATCGTTCGTCAGATATTATGGCCGATAATTTTCTGTAGCGTTTGGACTGTCAATGGAGACAAAAAGATTAGGGTACAAATCATACATTGGCGCTCTTTATACGACTTATAACTCAGAATCGCTAGACGCTTATAAATCTTTGGGGTGCAGAACACCTCGTATCTTATCGCTGTGCGTATATAAAAATGGCGTCCAAGATACGTACGCACGACAACAAACAACGTTCGTTGTTTATTGTGGGATTCGAACAACCCGAAACGGCCAAGTCAACCTCCAGTACCTGTCCTGTCAACACTACAGGCTGTGAACGTGTTTTCTCTGTACAAAATCAAACTCTCACAGCCTTGAGAAACAGGCTCAACCTAGACACTCAGGACCAGATTATTCATGAGGATCAGGATAAATGGCAAATCACGAAAGGATTTCCCATTTGAAGAAGCCCTTGAGGCATGGAAAGCAACAGTGCCTAGGAAGTTGTTTTAATTGACTGAAACAACATGAGATATTGTGTTTAGTGTCAGTGTTCAGTCTCTGTATTAAATACTCAGTACTGTTTTGAAATGTTTATCTTTTTCTTTTTGAAATTTATGAATTACATTTTTAAGGGCACTACAAGAACTAAGCTCTCATTAATGTCTACGAACAAAAGCAAAAAATAATTTTGCTGTCATTCATCTACATCTACATCTACGGAGATACTCCCAACAATCAATTTCTGATCATAACTGGGAGGTCGGGGCAGTTGTTAAAAGCATGTTGCTACGTTACATGATACATGATATTCATGTTGTTAAGAGAGTAAGAGCAGTAATATATACAGCTTGTTAAAAATAAAAACGGGATGATGACATTAGTACATATACGAATCTAGGTCAGATGTGAAGCACTAAGGTTCACACTGTCCTTGATGTTACAAGGTAAGGCGTTCCAGTATCTGATTGTGCGGGGAAAGAAGAGTTCATATGATATTGTGTTCTTGAAGATGGAATGATAAAGTTTAAATTTCTAGAAGTTGTCAGGTGGTTATGATCTACAGAGACGAGGTTGTGTGATATTTTATACAACATGATTAAAGATGCATGTATTCTTCTTTGTTCTAATGTCTGCCATTTAAGAGTTTCAAGCATTGATGTTACGCTGCTGAGTAGTCATTCATTACATATCTGGCTGCAGCTCTTTGTACCTTTTCTATCTCATATGTTAAGTTTTTCTGCCATGGATGCCATATGGTATTACAATATTCTAATTGTGGGCGAACGTATGTTTTGTTGGCAGTTTCTTTGATATTACGGTTATCACATTGTACATTTCTTTTTATAAATCTGAGGGTGTTACTAGCTTTTGAAGATGTAAATTCAATATGTTTTTTCCAACTAAAGTCATCACTGATAGTAATCCCAAGATATTTAGCATTTTCTGTGGTTTTCAGTTCCAGATTATGTAATTTATATGGAAAGATGATATTTGTTTTCTTTTTTTTTAGAGATTCTTATGATTTCGCATTTATCAGGATTAAATTCCATAGACCATTTACGTTCCCATTCTTCTAATTTTTGTCAAATCATCTTGAAGTTTGTAGGAGTCTACTAATGAGTAGAGTCGGGAAGGTCATTAATGAAACGAAGGAAGAGACAAGGACCCAGCACTGAACCTGGGGGAACCCCTGAAAGAACTGGCAAAGAATCAGAATGTGAGCCTTCAACTACTACAGACTGAGAACGATTACTAAGGAAATATTGAATCCAGGATAGAGATGTTTTGTTGATACCAAGTTTCATAAGTTTATAGAGCAGAAGTAGATGATCGACTTTGTCGAAAGCTTTCGAGAAATCCATTACAATGAGATCTGTTTGTTTTTCAGATTGGAGATTGTCAAAAATTTCCTGTGTGAAGGATAAAAGTTGAGTCTCACAGCTATGTTTAGAACGGAAGCCAAGTTGGAAAGGTGTGAGAAGATTGTTGTTGTTGTCGAGATGGCGCACGATGTTTGAGACCATGATATGTTCCATTAGTTTGGAAGCTATGCAAGTCAAAGAAATTGGTCGATAGTTGCTGGCTTTATATTTAGGACCCTTTTTGTATACAGGTGCAACAATAGCAGTTTTCCAGTCCTCTGGAACTATACCAGTTCTCGGTGAGTTCTGGAAGACTTTAGTGAGAAAAGGAGCTGTTTCGAGAGAGAGTTCTTTAAATAATCTTGGCGACAGCTGATCCGGACCAGACGCCTTGTTTGGATTTAGATCCTTGAGCATTTTCAAAACACCTTCTACAGTTATATCAATGTCAGACATTTTATTAACTTGTTGAAATTTGTCACTTTCAAAGAGGTTGAATTCACAAAGTTGTTTAAGACTGACTGGTTTAGGTTTTGAGAAAACAGATTCAAATTGTTTGTTTAGAATTGTTGCTTTATCATATGGTTTTGCATGAGTTTTACCTTCAGATTAAGGTGCTTCACCATGATTGTCTGTTTTTTTATGTTTTACAAAAGAATAGAATGTTTTGTTTTTACCAGATTCTGAGTCATTAGAAAAGATTACCGATTCTAAATATTCCCAATAAGATTTGCGTATTTCTCTTTGGATGGTGGCTTTAAGAATAGTAAGTCGCTGTCTCATTTTGCTGTAACGTTCTTTTCCTTTAACGTTTTTACATTTAGTATGTAATTAATCTCTTGTATGTATCATTTTAATGATCTTTTTTGTTACCCAGGGAAGATCACTTCTGGGTTTAGTCATTTTGGTTGGTATATATTTACTCGATAATTCATTGATTCTATTTTTAAATTTTGTCCACAATATGTTTGGGTCATTAGATGAGAGTTTAACAAAACATGATTAAAGTATTCATTGAGATCAGACTTGAATGAATCCCAGTTGGCTTTTTTAAATTGTTTGATTTCACGTTTTACTTGCCGAGGTTTGCCAATTTTGATGTTCATTTCATGAAAGACAGTATTATGATCTGACGATCCAAGACTAGGTAATATTTTGGTGGAATGAACTTGAGAAGGTTGGTTTTCAAGAATAAATCAAGAACATTGTTTTCTCTTGCCGGTTCTTTTACTACCTGATCCAGGTTGAAATTTGTAAGATTTTCAAAGAATTGTTCATATAATGATTTAAATTTACAAGAATCCCTAACTGTACCAGACGTCCAATCTATATAAGGCATGTTTTAATCACCTAGTATCCAAACAATGCTATTTCTAGGTACATTCTGTAGAGAGTTCCACAAGGGCAACAGGGTATTTTGATCATTTTCATGAGGTTTGTAAAATGCAGACAAATAGATAGTTTTGACCCCTTGAATGCTTAATTTTATCCATACTATGTTACAATCTGGGTCAGTCTTTAAGTCAGGTTGTTCCTCACAAACAAATCTATTGGATACAGCCAACATTACACCACCTCCTTTACCACTGGTTTTATCATGTCTAAAAATTTGAAATTGGTTATCTTCAAGAAATATTTCCGAAGAACAAATATCTGGTTTCAACTATGTTTCAGTGAACGCGATGATATCAGGTTTTAACTGGTCTAACAGAAGGTGGAATTCTGGAATTTTATTTCTTATTGATCTACAATTTATATTTAAAATGGTTACGCGTTCATCATTAACTTTTCCTGTGTTTACTTTATATGGGATACTGTTGTCATTTTTATGAACCTTTCCAGGATGTTGTGGCATGGTTTTAGTGTTTTTAGGTGTTGATGTAAATTTAAGTTTCATATGCTGGTATGATCTGTTTGGTGCGTTAGTATGTTCCGAGATGTGTTTGGGATCTAATATGTGATGGTAAGATGTGCTATCAGAAGAATGCTGTTCTGTGGCAGAAAAGCTGTTGGTATCCGCCAATGTATTCAGTGAATCCATCAGACGTCCAGAATTGCTACAGCGCAAACACAACCAGACAAGCCTAGAATCAGAGAGTTTTTCCTATGTGATGTCACCTATCCCCTGACATGACGCATGGTACCATTGGTCACAATCCTCGCAATAGATCCCACTCTGGCTCCAGGTGACCTCTTCTGTGCAATAGCCACACAGGAAATCCTGGGTTTCAGACAGAGATGTCAACAAACAGTATTTACGAGAACAAAATATATTGTCTGAAGGTTTTTGGGCACTTTAGGACAAATCACCTGAACAAATGTGGTCATTTAGAACAACTGCCAATATTCTTGTAAATTCAGTTTCTGTGGAAAATCATTCGAAAATAGAGGTTAACGAGGAGGTAGGCCCAGAAGAAACATAATGCCTTTTCAGACTACATTCAGTGTTGCTACTTCACTCACAGATCCCTGTAACAACACTATGTCATATAAAATGAATTTGAATATTCAAAAGATCGATAAAGCCATTATCTAACACATGCAGAGAAACAGGGTTTCGGTGCCATGTTTGGTGAATTACTGCTAGATTACAAGATGGCGGCTTGTTGTGAGAACGCTAGTTCGATACAGGCTGGCAGTGTGTGCAATATGGTTACTTTTTATGGACGGAATACCATCAGTAAATACTTTAGAACAACTTTAAAGTAAAGCCAAGTTAAGCCACGGCACAGGCACAGTTGCTTTCAACTAAAGACTTTTTATTCTGTTTAAGAGATTATGATTTTGAAATTGCAAATTGGTGTCCATTATCAAAACAGGTTTGTTTTTACTTAGGCAATAATCATTCTATTATTATCAAGAAAAAGCAAGAAAAAACTAGATAATTTGGAAAAGGGAAAATCAAAATCAACCTTAAATATCGCACAGTTTGAATCCTTGTGTGATTTAATGGAATGTGTTTTACTTTTGGCCTCATTTGTAGAATTGTTATTTGTTTTTTTTTAGTTTTACGTCGCACCGAAACATTTAAGGAGGTAGGTTACCTTCATATTTGTATGTGCGCATGTCCAACCGGAAGCTAACGTGACGATTTACGACGACGTTTACGACAAACTAAATGTGTTTGTATATTCATTCTTCTGAAAACAAATCATGAACCTGTCTCCGATCTGATGCTTTATGGTTTAATAATGCAGAAATAATGGATAAATTGCCGCAGAAACGCTTCAAAACAATGTTGCCTTAAAATGACGTCATTGACGTCATGACGTTACGTGTCAGTTACCGCGCAAAATTAATAGCTTTTATTTTGAAAGTACGTAATTCTGTGCATTTTCTTTATTTGAACTATTTTCAAACAGCTATTATTTGCTGAAACATTTTTTATGAGTCTTTTGCTCTGAATAACAATCAATATTTTGCTTCTTTTATGTAGTTATATTGAAATGTTATGCGGAATGTAAGAAAATGGATGATGGTAACCGATGTTATTTGGAATATAGTTGGATGAAAGGTTACTTGTTACGGCCATTTTCAAATAAAAAACTTGCAGTTTGATTTGTAATACCTATTTTTCAGTTTTCATTGATAATTTGTTAGTTATATACTAAAACTAAGCTCTAAAATTGTTCAAATTTCAGTAGAAAATTGTGATTTCTTGAATTGAATTGATGTTACCATGGAAACGAAGCCCGTGACCTATATATCTAAATGTAAAATTCAAAAGCGTTGACACTGGTCTATGTAAGGAACACAGCTTCGGCTTTTTATTTTCATTACAACAACATCCATGAGAATAATAGCAGATGCTGAACGATTTTTCCATGAAAAATGCAAGACGAAGGGTACTGCTGCAAGTATTTTAAGCTGTGAAATTTGTTTGAATAAATACAAATAACACGAAAATATAACTTACGTTTTAAATAATATGTTTTGAAGCTACATTAACAAGAAATATAATTTTATTCAATATTTTTTATAAGAAATTGCGACAAAAAGCAAGATATAAGCTATTTTAAACATCTCTGTTGCCATGGTTACTTTAAACTTTAAGAAAAATAGGGTACCATGTAAAGTGCTTGGTATTTTGCTAATAATATAACCCAAATATTCCATGTTGGTCATTAACAGAATGGCACTGAAGCCGTCGAAAACCCCGTTTTTATACATAGCTGTTTAAAAATGAGAGAAAATGCGTTACCATGGAAACACGAGCCCCGCGACATATACATTTTAAGCTTATATTAGAAAGCTAACGCGCATACTAGTAAAATTATCAATTATGCAGACTTCTACGGATATCAGTGAAACTAAAATACACTGAAAAGTGTTAAATATCCGTATTTTCCTTCTTCTTTCAATATAAAATACCTTTGGAGGGTCATGTTCTTTAAACCTGGATAAAAATTGAACTTGAAGGGCCAGAGAAAAACGAAATTGAGATTGTAGCTGTTAAAACATCATATTACACAAATTACAAAAAATTGCTGCGGTTCAACTAATCTGAATTTACCCTGGTAACAAGGTAACCTACCTCCTTAAAGGCCATATGGCGACTTTCCAGCTTTGGTGGTGGAAACAGACCCAAGGTGCCCTTACGAGCATTATTTCATCACAGGCGGGGACATGGGTATAACCACCAAGCTTTAGTAAGCCAGCTGGATGGCTTCCGCACATAAAGAATTCAACGCCCCGAGTGAGACTCAAGCCCGCATCGGTGAGGGGCATGTGATATGAAGTCAACAACCTTATCACTCGGCCACCCACCGAAGCTCCTATAATGGATTGTACAGGACTGGAGTTCAAATCACTATAACTGAAAGTTTATGTAGACAGACTGCAAACGTCCGAATCCTGCTCTAGGCATTTTCAATCTGACCAAGTTTAATTTGGCAACAAATTGTTTTTGCTCTACAGGAAGAGGGGGTATTGCAGAATGTTTTTGTTGCTTACTTAGACTGAATAAATGGAAAGAAAAAGTCAATGCAATCAACGAACACAGAAGATATGTTAAAAAATTGTTCACTGACGAGAACATATTTGACGTGGATTTCAAGTGGACTACATGGAACAGTTCACTTGCATGGCGGTAAATGTTGCTGTATTGCAAATTTGAAATAACCTTTAAAAAATCATTACATTCAATTAACTGAAAATTTAAAATAACCGTAAACATGCGTTGTTTATATATCTCAATAACTAGGAAACACCAATCATTTGTGTCTTGATAACGCTTGCGAGAGCATGGCTAACGCAACAATGAACAGTTGGGCTCTACGAATAGAGGAGACAGTAATGAATAAAGAACTGATTCTATGATAACTAACTTTGACGAAACACAATTTGAAGAACTGAAGTTTAAACAATTCGACCTTATACTGGATCATTAACAGCACGGAACTGAAAAACTCATACTTTGACTAATTGTATGCAAGGGAATTACATGAAGTGAAGTTTGTTGTAATGAAGAAGAACTGTATTGGATGCATAAATGATCAACCCTCACAAACGCAGCATGATTGTATCATGAGTGACCTGATCAATGATGATGAGCATGCGATTAACTTTTATTTTAAGGACATGCTTCAAGAGGCAAATGAGCGGTGGTCTATTGGTTATGGTGTCGGCAGATCAATGCATGTGTCGTGGGTTCGAGCCCCATTGGGATCAAAACCATGACTTCTCATATGATACCAGTACTGGATTTTCCAGGCAGTGAACTCGCGAGTGGTTCAAATAAGCTTTAATTTCATCATAATGTAGCTAAAATAAATTAGCATAAACTAAGAGGCCAATGAAAAGAAAATGCTGCTTGTTTTTGGACATTTTAGGAAACTGTGCTTGGAATATTGCCAACTTGATACTTTCCATTATTTCAGTAGTCCTGTGTTGGCTGGGATGCGACGTAAGATAAGTCTATACTTGATATTGATATTGACATGTATCTTTTTATTGAAAAGGGATTGACAGGATGAATAAGTTATACAGATAATCGTTACAGCAAAGCAAATAATGAATACATGAAAGAATATAATCATACTTAAGAAAATCAATGCATTATGTACCTTGACACAAATCAACTCTGGATGGACCATACGTTGACCTTTGCCCACTTTTGACTTTAAATGGGTCAATGGAAGACAATACCTTCGTTTATTGAAAAATCAAACAAACTTTAAATACAATGACGTATTCTTGGTACAGCAAAAAATCATTTTACAATAAAATATAAATGTTTTTATTTTGATTGGTTAACAAAATGGTAAAGTAATGGTATCAGGGGCGTACCTGGATGGTTTTGAACTGTACGCCAAACACGCGAACTGCGAGTATGGGATAGGTGTGTGCGTGTGTGCGTGTTTGCGCGCGTGTGTGTGTGTGTGCGTGTGCGTGTGTAAAAGTCTCGATCTCCCAGCGAGGGTATTCTAGTTTTTGTTGTTATCTTTTTTGAAGTCATCGATATGTTTAATTTCCATGCATGAATGCATCCGCATTTTGACAGGTTTTTGATAAATGCGTCTACCCATGCATTGCGAATGTGTCCGGTTTAATTGAATAATCATTGATGTATCTTTCTCACACGAAAATAAACATTTTCTAGAGGATGTAAACAACATCTATTTTTTTGCAAACGAAAATTCAAACTGCGTAATTTGCTTTGGTATTTCGGTATCCTGATCTGGATGTAGATTAATAGATTTAATTGCACATCGATATTGACGTTAAATGTTATATCAAGCGCAAGCTTTTCTTTTACTCGAGACCACGGATGACTCAAGCATTTTTGTTCTCCCTTTATATGCTTGAATAGCAATGTTTTACTTGGGGCCTCTATGGCCGAGTGGTTAAGGTCAGTATCTTCGAATCAATTTGCACACACGGAGCGTTGAATTTTTAAATGAGGAATAGAATGTGTAACAAAATCCTTTGGAAGCAAAGAATGCAACCGAGAAGAATGATACAGACTCGGTTTGATTGATTCCGTTCATGAGAGGTAATGAAATGTGCAACACCTCTCACGCCCCTAGCATCAGCTTAATAAGCGGAACTCTATGACACATATATTTAATGGACACCATGATCCCAAAGGGTCAGAAATATAACAACACATATAAAAACCACCCAGCTGGCTTACGGAAGGTCGTTGGTTCTACCCAGGTGCTCGCCCGTGATAAAATTATGCAAAGAGGAGCACCCGGGAACAAAAATGTAAATGAAATACTGTCAATAGGACCAGCTTTCATCAATAAAATTATTTCGTTGTTCCTGGGCGGTGCCAACAGTGGTCTTTTTGTCATCGCTGTTTGTGCGCGTGCGTGCATGTGTACGTCTGTGCTTCTATTTAAGGCGGGCCTATTTGGCGATGTGCGGCTTTGGCGGTGTATTTGCTGTGCCTTATTCTTCCAAGGAATCTACCCTTACATTTTCAAAGATAATTACAAGAACAAATAAATGTATTAAAAAAACATATTTGATCGGTCTCATGCAGATGGTATTGTTAACCGAAGAACTTTAGGCTTTACATTTTATTGTATTTTTTTTTCACACTAAGCTTTTTCATTTTCCCGGTGTCGAATTTAATTGTACGAACAGGCGTATCGGCGTATGCCCAGGTGCACCCCTAGGTGTGCAGAGTTGTTAATATTAAGAATTAAATAAAGATGTCATAACAATATGCTGACTCATTTTGAAGCAATGAGTACTTTTTAGATAAGACTGACTAGCCTGAAAGATGGTTATGATAAAGGATTTGCTATGCTTATGATAATAATTCAAGATAATAAAACAATTAATACAAAAATATCCTTGAATTATTTATCAGTCTTTGAAGAACTAAAGCCTAATATGCTAAATCCCAGTCAAATCCAAATTACGTTAAATTAAACTGTTGGTAATAATCTTCTTTTGCATCTGCTACTGTTTACCATGGGAGTGTTATTGTTACAAAAATATTTTTATGAGTTATTGTTTCTGTCGTAATCCTTGGATTTGTAACTAGAACTTATATTAAAATAGAAAATATGGAGAACACGGCAAAAATGAAATTGCTTACCACAAAAATTAAGTTATATACGGTAAATGCTTCTACAAGCTGTTCACAGAAACGAAATGGACTAGACATTTAGAATTATCTCCGGCGTTAAAAAAAAAAAAAAAAAAATCAAAAACATAAAAAACATGTAATAATTTATTTACAAAGGGCTGCTAAAGATAATTTGTAAACTTATTACAGGAATCTTCCTATGTTGTAAGTGCAAGATTAGAATCGTGAAATAGTGATCTTTATGTGGAGACTGAATATAGTAGTGACTGTAGAATTTTTAAAGATACGAAACCATTATCGGTTTTTCATATATAGTATTATAGTATAAGTATATAAGTATTAAGACGCTAATATCGGCTAAATCGTTTGTATTATTGATAAAATTAAGCAGGTAAACTGTTTTTCATGGAAAAGTTTCGTAATTTTGTGCTTTTAACCTAATAATATACTTAACAATCTAGGCGAATTTGCTATTATTTTTGCTTGATTGCATTCTATGCTTCCAAAAGATCTTCTTACAGAGTTAATTGACTACTGAGTTTATTGACAGTTTTTGTAAAGAATTTCAGCAAATAGATTCAAGCTCCCAAAAGCGTCTGAAATACGCATATTTAGTCAATCATTTCAATACAATGTAACATAATTTCTAAATAGAAAGTTGTAAAACAAACCTTTCCTTCTGTAAATTTATTTTCATACCTCTCTCCAAGTCCAAAATTTTAAATTCAAAAAGTAGATTTACATTAAATTTCGTTTTTCTCGATCGTTGTACTTCGTCATAAACTTTTCACACTCCCTTTACGGGTGGTTAATGATATGCATTATGCATGTTAATGCACTTTTAACATTTAAAGCTGCACGCCTACAGATTTATGTTGATTACTTTTTTCCAAAAAATTGAAAATACCTTCTGCAGTTAGTAAATGCAATAGAAGGACATTAAAAGTTCTTCTAACGTTTTAGTAACTCCCTATTTCCAATAAAATATTTTACTAAACGAAAAGAAGTAGTAAACTAGTAAAATAAATAATAAATCAGATATAAGATAGAGGAAGTTTAGCTGAATTTGTGAAATTAAATATAACATAAAAGAACTTTAGCTGTATTTTGTAAAATAAGATATGAAATAGAAGACCTTCAACAGTATTTTGTGAAATCAGATATAAGATAGAAAAACTTTAGCTGTATTTTGTGAAATAAAATATGAAATAGGGACCTTCAGCTGTATTTTATGAAATTAGATATGAAATAGAAGAACTTCAGCTGTATTGACTACCGAGTTCATTTTCACGCTAAGTTTAAGCACAGTTGAAACATTACTTTTTTTCAACCAAGTTCACACTGTCTGTTTGTAGGATTTATTTGCAGCCTTTATTAAACGGCTTGTTGCATTATTTATTGGTTTTAATCCGTTTCAACTGATTCATAAATAGTTAAATACAATTTCCCCCCGAATCCGGAGGTTTTAGTTCGAGCCCGACTAGCTACAGCATTCCATGAAGTGGGAAAGTTGTCAGTTTCTTACGGAGAATGCCTACTGGTTAGAAACTATAAAGACAGGTTGTGTAAGCAGACCAATTGCCGTGACATAATTGAAGATTGTTGAGAAACGGCGTAAACACAACACAATTAATGGTTTTCAAATGCATAAGGGCAATAACTTATTTATTTTATGTCCGTACACTTTTAACGTCTGACGTTAACTTCATGTCGTTTTGACTGTGCATATCTCGACCAGCTTAAAAGTCAGAATTAGCCAGGAATAATTTCTTTTTGTTTTTATGGGTTTTACGCCCATTTTCGTCAACATTTTATTTTTTACCACACCCGACATTAGGGGCGGGATAATTTTTCTCTGGATGAATTAGACAATAGCCTATTTTCTAAAGGTCAGTTGTATTTGAAGTTTTCTAAACGGGAATTATTCAAAAATCTGAATTGCCATGGTTTATAATGTTCATTTAAAAAGATGAAAGTTAACAATGTGGGAATGGCTGTATATGCCGATGTTGAGATAACTTGTAGCCCGACCTAATTGGTTTTTTACTGTGTTAAAAAGATATGCTTGTATTATTTTATGTATGAAACAAAGAGCAATCAAATACGATAAAAAATAGAAAATGAAGTAAGCAATTAATTATCAAAAGCGAAAGCTCATTGTTATCACTACCCCGTCCCGTTTATTCATATTAATGTGATACGCAGACCGTATTGAGCTCTTTCTTTAATTTGATATATGTTGGTATTTGAACAGGTTTTTATCATATTTATTAAACTTACTTATCATTTTGAGATATATCAATATTATTGCTAAATATACTGAGCCAAAGTTAGCTTTAAAACTGTGAACAGCGTCGTTTAGGATAAACGGTTTGTCTACATTTCACTCAGCGTAGCACAATCAACAGAGTGAAAGAAATTGACACTCTCGTCCAATCAGGCAGAGTGTTGCATAAATCTTCCATTTTGATAAATTATCTATAATGCGTTATCAAGTTGTTTGATTTGCAAACTGAAGTCACGTGGCATAGGTAACGAAAACGAATTTAGACGGCGTTCGCCGAATAAAATACAATGTATTAATATTTGGTCATCCACAATATTGCATAACATGTAAGAAGCTTGTCAGTGTCTGATCGGCTACAGTAATTCCTACAAAAATACTGGTGGCATCTGAAAAGGCTGACAATATCTGGTCGACTACACTGTTTCCGACAACATAAACAGGTAACTTCTGAAAAGGCTGCTATTATCTGGTCAACTATACTATTATAAAATGTACAAATAATGCCTTACATGATTGTAAATATCATGTCATCTACATTATTGCCTGTACAGTAATGCCTGAGGAGGATTTAATACCTGGACAAGTGCAATAATGTCTACAACACACAGGGAAATTTGGGAAAGGCTGTTAGAATCTTTTCAACTGAACTATTACCTATGGAATATACTGGAATATACGAAAAATCAATATGCGAACAGCTACACTATTGCCTATTCCTTATACAGGAACTGTCAACTACTTTATTGCCAACAAAATATACAGGAAACCTCGAAGATTTTTTTCAGTAAACTATCAACCTACAAATGCACTGAAATGTCTCAGAAGACTGTACATATCTGGGTAATTACTTTATTGTCTTGGCAACAAAATATCAGGAAACGTCAGAAAAATGCCAAATTGTCTACAAAATTTGTAGAGGACGTGGTTTAAGAGCATTTGTGATGTTCATAAGGAGCATTTGTATATTATATAAATATTGCATTCGCGAGATATATGAATATTGACCGAGGCGCCAGCCGAGGTCTATATTCATATTTCGAGGGGTGAACATTTTTCATATCACCCTCTCAGGAATGCAATATTTATTTTATTATACCGAAAGATTATAAGGGTCAATCAGTAGCGTTCGAAAAAAGGCGATAACTTTCTTTTTTCTAAACGAAACATATAAGTGTGAGCACTCATTTTCTTAGTTAGATAATTTCCAAACTTATTGTGGTAGTTTTGATTCAATATTTGAGGAAAAATTGTTTTCGAAATATTTTGCACGTTTCTTAAAAAAGAAAAATCGGCCGTGTTCGTACATGCAAGAGCAGCAGAAAAGGGTAATTTAATCCTAAAGTATAATTATATAAGCGCCTCGTCTGAAAATTTATCGACTCACTCTTTTAATCAATGCAAAAGTATCAATCTCTCAACGGGTGATTTGAAAAAATAATATCACATGCGCAAAAAACAAAATAACGCCGTTGCGCATGTGATATGAAATTATGGATCATATCACCTGCGCAGAAATTGAAAATAACGATTTTGCGCATGTGATACAAAATCACTGGGGAATATGATATATTATTCAAGTTAAACTAATGGGAAATTTGCATTGGACATTTATGTGAGGTATAATAAATGAAATTATTCACGTTTTCCATCGTATGCTAAGCATTTTTGTCTCCAAATCCCGGGTATTAATTTTACCGCGTTTTCTTCTTGCAATTCACGATTTTCTCGTGTTTTCAGTGCACTATTTAAGTGATAATTATTAGCTGATAATTCTTCACTGAGGTTAAATATTTGACAGCATATCAATGATTTTGATTATTCGTTAATTCAATCCCACCCACCCTTACAGGCATGTCGAGTTTCTTGGTAGTTATTGCTGATGGCTTGTAGCAGTATTCGAATATTAAAGTCAGATTATTTAAAAAAGTGTATTCATTTAGTTCTAGAGAGATTCCTCAGGCCAGACACTACATCTCCTTTAAGTTTTTATAGAAAAATAAGGTTCACAATATGGGTTTCTAGGCATGGACAGTTTCTTGATATTTTTTGCTACTGAGTAAATACTTAGTCGTGCACTATTAGAACATTAAAGGCAGATGTACATTTAACATTTGGCTTTGCTGAATTTAATATAAGAATATTTGGATTCTTCATGTCAGACTGGGTATCTTCATTAAGAAAGTAACGTTCACAAGTACGCATTTAATTTTATATCCATATATTTTATGCTGTTTCTTCCCATACAATGTTATTTTTTCGTTATCAAATAGAAATTGTCGTTATCCTTTTTAGAGCTAGTTTTCATTTTACAAATGTATTTTGATTCTTTCTCGAAAGAATGTTTTGTTTTATACGCTAAACAATTTTTGTTTTTTAATGTTGTTGTTCAAAGAAGCTGAGAGAGACCTGAGCGGCCATCTTATATGTTGTTTAACTTTTCTAGATTAGTTGAATTAAAGGTATTATATTTTTATGCCCCCGAAGGTGGGCATATTAAAATCGCACTGTCCGTCCACGCGTGCGTCCGTGCGTCCGGTAAATTCTTGTCCGGGCTGTAACTCTTCCATCCATAAAGGGATTTTGAAATAACTTGGCATAAATGTTCACTATATTGAAAGGTGTCATGCACAAGACCCAGACCCCTAGCTCCAAGGTCAAGGTCACACTTAGAGGTCAAAGGTTAACAGGGTATGTTTCGTGTCCAGTCCATAACTCTGCATTCATTAAGGGATTTTGAAATAACTTGGCATAAATGTTCCTCATAATGAGACAACGTGTCAAGAGCAAAACCCAGACCCCTAGCTCCAAGGTCAAGGTCACACTTAAAGGTCAAAGGTAAACGTGGTCTGTTTCTTGTCCGGTCAATAACTCTGCCATTCATGAAGGGATTTTGAAATTACTTGGCATAAATGTTCCCTATAATGAGATGAGGTGTTAAGTGCAAGACCAATACCCATAATTCAAAGGTCAAGGTCACACTTAGAAGTCAAAGGTGTTTCTTGTCTGGTCCATAACTCTGCCATTTATCAAGGGATTTGAAAATAATTTGACACAAATGTTAACCATGCTGAGAAGATGTGTCGCACTTATGACCGAGACCTCTTAGTTCAAGGTCACAAAATGATATGTGATTTTTTGCGCATATAACTGTGGCATTCTTGGGCTTACTTCGCGGGCATTTGTCTCCAATAGTGACAGCTCTTGTTTTTTTCTGTTTCATTCGGGACATGATAGAAAACCATGTTTAATGTTTAGATTTTCATGAACATCTAATTGTATGTTTGCCTGAAATTTTGATAGTATGTTTTCAGGCTGAGTGGTGTACGAAGATAAAGATGACCGCATTCACCCCACTTCTACAGGTCGAGCATTGCCACATCGCACAACATCGTACCAACTGGCATTTACAAGACAAATATATTCGTATTTTTGTACCTTTGAATGCTGTCAATACTAAGACCTGTATCCTATATTTCTTTTTTGTTGTTTTTGTAGTTAGGAACATGGAATTAGTGAATAATTGATTTACTCACGGCTCTCAGGATCAGGTAGATCGTGGTGTTTTGTAATTTTTGATAGACCAAACTGAGATTTCTATAGAACAAAGCAAAATGAGAAATGCTTTAGAATAATTATACATAATCATTAAGAACGTTTTTGCTAAGCATCGTCTTGGTTAAATATTTAGTTACTTTCTTTGCTTTTCTATCGCCTCGTTTATACTACTACTCCATTTACAATCATCAACCGTTTGCATTAGTTTGCTTACTTAAAACTTGCTCAATGGTTTCTATGTTATTGTATTTTTCTAATGCTTGCCAAGTGTATATAAAAATCTCCGTGATCAAAATTCCCTTCCCTGAAAAAAGACAGTATGTTACAAAATCCCATTCATACTTTTGCAGGGGTATCATAATCCCCTTCTTGGAAACGTCGGGGCTATCAAAATCCCCTTGATTAAAATACCCTCTACTGAAGAAAATATCAAGGGTAACTTTTAAGTTAATATTTGAAGAATTGTGTGGTTCCTATTTTGATAAAGTGAAAATAATCAATGAACTAACTTTACGTATTATATTAAACTATTTTATATCCAAAATTCAACAAAATAGAACCTTCAGTTTTAACAACTGATAAACTGAAACAGTGGAAGTGAAAATTAATATTAAACAAACTGAATAGTACATTCCTCTTATCGTTTTCATTTAACTTATTATCAGTGTTATTAAATAAACAGTATTTTCTGACAAACAAGTATAGATCAACTTTATGCATTGAAGTGTGTCTGAACTTTTAGCTCAACAATACTGCGGTAAACACCGAGGAAAGCGGATAAGTCACGCCTCACTAATTGACGTTGAGTTATGCCAACTAAACACTATTCTCACTAAATGGCAAATTCTGTAATTTAATCAATTTTGATTGTCCCCCACTTTAATGTTACAGCAACAATTCTCACCTTCACAACAATCACAATGAAAACACACAATGCTTTACTGTCCTAGTAAATTATTTCATGTACATGGATGCCAACTTCAAAGTTCACAAGAGTTTCTAAATTCTTCAGATATTTTCCACAATTTACATGTTGAACTTAAATTCGACAAAGAGAAGAAAAACAAATTATAGCATCCCAACTTTCTCTTTACACATGTAATAAACTTGGTTGACAACGGAACATGGAGTCAGTAAAACTACTTTGACTGCAGTTGGTCGCTTTTGTTTTGTCCTCAATTTGTTTGATTTTTTTCTCTATCTCTGGTTTTCATTTTACTATGTTCCTGATTAAACAGTCTCAACTGTTTTGTCATCTGTTCTGTCAACTCTTTGTTTTCTGTTCACAGCAAAAGCTTGACAAAAACCTGATAGTAACTTACCTCCTTTTATAATTCCTTCTCATAGTTTTAATACTTTTCTTTGCCAAAACTATTTGATATACAAATATGGCAGAATACTGTTAAATCTGGAGAGTTTTCACCATTTTATCAGGGAACAATATAAGTTATCATGCGAATATAACATATACCTTAATAAATATATTACTTTTCATTTACAATTAACAATTATATACCTTGTGGATACAAGTTCTGAAAGTCTTTTCTTTCCTAATTAACCAAAGGTGTTAATTCAAGAATGTATTAAGTCATCATATTTCATTTGCGCCTTGAATTATTAACATAATGTGTTACTTCTAGAATGGTTTAAGTGCACTTGTATCGTTTTGGCACATTTTTTACCTTACATAATGTATCAAAATGTATACCGCCAGAAGGAACTAAGTGCACTTAAATCCTTCTGGTTTTCATGTCAATGCACTTATAACGTTCTGGCATACAACAATACCGATGATAAGCACTTATTGCGATATGGTTCCCTCTGATATCTTAGGTTTCATACCTTATATGGTGCCAGAGATAAGATCAAAAGAAGGAGCTTTAAAAATGGTATTAAAAAGTCTAAAAAAGTGATTTTCAGTAAAACGTGGACTTATAACGTTCTGGCTTTAACCCCTCGAAATGTTTCATTTGAGTAAGTTCCGGCGAGCGTAATTGTAAGTTTAAAACGTTCACTAAATGTCTGAGGAGAAATTACGAGCTCATTTAGCTTTCTAGGTAGGTGCAGTTGCAAGTTTCTGTTTTGTAACGGAAAGGACACAAACCCATTCTGAATAATATTAAAAGTTGATTCAAATGTCTGACGTTGGCAAGGTGGAAAATAATTTTAATGAAAAGTGTTTTACTTGCCTTACACAAAATGTTCATTAATTGATGGTTACTAAATACTTTTCCGTATTTTAATGATATTTTTCATAAAATAAAAAAACTCTGATGGGAGCTAGCCAGTACCTGCCAAAATGACATATTGCCCACGACAAAACCTACGAATGGAACAGAAAAACTTTTCATTTCATGTTGATTATGTAAACTCCTACTGGCTATAAAACATTTCGCGTATAAGGACAAGCAGTACATGGTGACCTAAAACTGAATTGTTTGCTCAGGCAAGATCTGAAATCAGTTAAAGAAGATATTGATGATTTATATATGAAAAATGATGACTTGGAACAGTATGGAAGAAGATCCACCATCAGGTTCCACAATGTACCAATCAATAACATGGCATAAAAAACAACAAAGGTAACTTTCAAATTATTTTTAAGTTCAAGAGTTGGAAGCAGAAAGATACTGTATCTAGATCTAAGTCAGAACTGAAAATATGTAAAACAAACTCATTCAATGTTTTCATTACTGAGGATCTCACTAGAAAAAGACAACACACTGTTAGTGATTAGGAGATCTCAAAAAATTAAACAAAGTGCATTTATACTGGACCCTGGATGGTAGAGTCTTTTACAAACTATCTGAGAAGGGTTCTGTTAAGATGCTTAGATGTATTGAAGAGCTTGATCATTTGTCACCAGACCCAACTTAGAAAATGATGCAAAACCCGTGGTAATTTATTGTCAATGGCCAAAGATCTAGGACAGTCATTTTTCATTTTCTAAGCTCAATATTTTAAGACTCCTAATGAGTTTCTACTATGTATGAAAATAAATCTGTCAATTTATCATGATATAAATTTAGAAAGGCTTTGTAAATCAATGCAGTTGCATGATACAAGTTATTTGAAATGTTAGTTGTTTCTTACTTTTAAAAGATCAATAGATGAAACTTGTTCATGATTATAACTTGTAATAATATATGTGTATGTATGTATCAAACAGTTTGTCTCTTTGAACACATAGCTACTGAAAGAAGAATTATGGCTAGAGAAAATAAAGTTATTGTTTTGGTTATGCTGTAAACATGCCGATTAATTTTTGTTCTGTTCAGCAAGACTGTTATGTGAAATAAAAAGAAAAGTTTATATTGATTAGAAGAATTGTCCACTTGTCACTATATGCTCGAGTATTATTACAAAAACTCATACCACACTTGTTGGTTTTCATTTTATTTTAATTACATGCTAAATTTTTGTAATATTTATCAGCATACCTCAACATTCTATAAATATAACTGTTTATTTTCATTGTATTTTAACTACATGAAAATTATTTGTATTATTTCCCACGCATACCTCAACATTCAATAAATAGAACTTTGAATAAATTGTTATGCTTGGAGTATTTTTACAAAACACTTACTGCACTTGTCTATTTAAATTG
Organism: Mercenaria mercenaria; assembly: GCF_021730395.1. Taxonomy (NCBI): domain Eukaryota; kingdom Metazoa; phylum Mollusca; class Bivalvia; order Venerida; family Veneridae; genus Mercenaria; species Mercenaria mercenaria. Next base: position 38,868,504 of record NC_069377.1, on the reverse strand, counting down.
TTTTTTTATTACATGATTAATATCTATGATAATTCATATGCATTCCTCTACATTCTATAATTAGAACTTTGAATTAATTTGCTATGCAAAACTCATACCACATTTGCTTATTTACATTTTAATTACATGATAAATATTCGCATACCTCTACTTTCTATAAAAAGAACTTTGAATATACTGCTATGCTTCGGGTATTATTACATAAAACTCATACCACGTTTGTTTATTCAACATCACAATAAATCACACGATAAATACTTTGTATTAGTTCATGCATAGCTTACCTCTAAATTCTATAAAAATAATTGTGCTTCGAGTATTATTACTAAAGTTCATACCACATTTGTTTTGTTTATAATGTATATGTTACATGATAAATATTTGTATTAGTACACGCATACCTCTACACTCATATCTCATTTGTTTTACTTACAGTGTATTTTTATTACACGATAAATGTCTGTAATAGTAAACGCATACCTAGTGCATCCAATATAAAAAGTAAAGTCCTAAGATATATCAAAATACCCGTTCTTTACTTGAACAATTAACACTAATTCACACATGTACATGCGTACTTAATTCGTCCTGACTATTTGTATTTATACAATTTTGCTTTGTTTTGATAGAGAAATGACTTTCAACGCTATTTTGTATCAATGTTCAGGAGATAATCATAAAATAAAATCATACTGTATTTATTCAAGTATCATTAGCGGATATAGAGCAAATGACATCTTTATTTTTTCTTAATGTGCACGTATACGTGTACGTGCTGCAAATACACGTAGTAAATACTTACGTTGCAGTTGACTGATTAACCCAATTATGATAATTAATTATTTCCTTGACCAAAATCTATATATATAATTGTACATGTAGCAAAACATTTACATTACTATTCATGTAAAATTGATCACTTACAAGGCATTTGTTACATCCAGGAGACAATTTTAAAAGTATTAAGAAAGGTTAGGTCACTGTTCGGTGTGCATGTTTACACATTTATAATTAACTGATAAAGTGTAAAATGTATGTCAACACTCTGCACGTATTAGTAAACGTACATGCATGAACGTCCCACAATCATACATATTATCAAAAAGTAAATGATTACCTTCATAATTCCAAGAAAGCATTATCCCATCTCAAGATGTTTTCATGATATCCATACAAAACGCTGATAGTTTTATATTTAAAGAAAACTCTGGTCCATGGGAGGCTAATTCAATTATTACACTTCTAACCTTGAACAGATTTATATCCCTTCCTTGAGTAATAATAGAATTCATGTATAAGAATACCTATTAAGTACACCTAGCAATGGACTTTAATATATGTATATGTGCATCATTATGTAAACATATATAGATGTATATTTAAATATGTGTGTGTATGTATATTTGCCTGTGTGGATATAAGTGCGTATGTTAATGTTATGACTTTGAGATATATATATGTATATGGTCGTCAAAATGCTCATTTTAAGTATCACTTGTAATGTTGTATTTTCCAACTGTTGCAGTTGATGTTTATTTCTAACATGCGACATCTGTGTATGTCGGTTGAACTATTTTTTCATGTACATATTCTTCTTAAATTTCTCTCTGTGTACTTTCTGTCTATTTTGCTTGTCCAGCGTCTGGGGCCTACGATCATAAAAAGTATTACGACCAATATGCCGCTACATAATGTACTTTCTACATATTTCTATATCCATTAAGGTAATGAATGAGCTATGTGTCGTTTTTACTGCCAGCCAGTTCTAACCATTATTAATGCCTTATTACAAACAATACGTGGTACCTTTTGTCTAATAAGACAATTAATGACAATAATCTTTCTTAATTATGTTAATCTACAAAATGGATTTTTTTGTATCCCTTGGAACTTTCCATGCTGCAATCAGAGAATCTATTCCAGCAGACGATTATTTGTTTTTGAATGTTGAATATGTTTTTATCTTGATAAAAATATTGCTATTATCTCGGGATGTTGAAGTAAATCCTGGTCCGACAAACAATGATGAGAACTGTTTGTCGGTCTTTCATAAAAATATTAAAAGAATCAGAAACAAACTTGATCTTGTAAGAGACAACTAGTTGGAGTTTGATTTGCCCTTGCTTTAACGAAACACATTTAGATATTTTAGTTGACATAGAAATTTTGAAGTTAGACAACTATAGTGAGCCTTATCGCAAATACAGTACCTGTCATTCAGGAGGTCTTTCAATATATGTCACAGAACATCTTTTATCTAGTAGAATTTTTGATCTCGAAATTAATCTACCAGAACCATTGTGGGTTAAAAAATGTCGAAATGAAATATATCTAATTGCTACAGTTTACAGACCGCCTAATGCTACTGTCGACTTTTGGGAGGGACTTAATATTTCTATTGAAAAAGCTTTTGATTTAAGCAATAAATTTTAACTATCACAAGTTAAGAGATATACTAATGTTAAACGACATGGTTAATGTTATAACAGAACCAACGCGAGTAACGCCTCAGTCTACAACTCTTCTTGATCCGATTGTTATTTGAAATGATATTTCAGTTTTGCACCACGGTACATTTGATACACCGACAAATATTAGCGATCACTTAAGCACTTTCATTTACATTAAATTTGACCGACCCTCCTCAGTACCGTACAAAAGGAATTATAAACGTGCATATTTCTGTAAATTAAACGATTTGATTAGAAATACAGACTGGTCATTTATAAATGCAAATACTATTGATGAGGCATCGTGCCAATTTACTAATAAATTTATTGAACTCGCAAAGAACTGCATTCCAACCAGTTTTATTATAATAAGACCTAACGATAAGCCATGGTACGACTCTGAAATTCGTCGTGTGACCCGACAAAAAGACCAAATAAAACGAAAAGCTCTAACTACAAAAATATATCCGATTGGAAACAGTATACTAAATTGTGCAATAAAGCGAGTAACTTAAATAAGCACGCGAAAGAACATTTTTTCAATAACTTAGAATTTACTCTTATTTAAACTAGTTCAAGCAACCCAAGGTTTTATTGGAAAATGGTGAAGTGAAAATGCTAGTAAAACTAAACAAAGGTAGTGAAGTTATTTCTCTGCTAGAATTATGCGTAAACAACAACACTATATTTTAGTTCTGATAAAGAAAAAGCAAATTGTTTAAATGATTATTTTGTTTCAATCTCTACGGTCAACTCCTCTAAATCTAAACTTCCTCAATTTACATTGAAAAGTAGGAATATACTGGAAGAATTCGTAATAACTGAAGAAGAACTTACTGATATTATATCAGTCTTGTTAGTTAATAAACCGTCAGGCCCGGATGAAATTAGCCATAGGATGTTAAAGGAGTGTAAGAATACTATTAATAAACCATTAAGTATGTTATATAATAGGTCACTACACGATTGTGAATACCCGAACATATGGAAGTCGGCTACAGTTATGCCGCTTTTTAAAAAAGGTAACACAAATACTCCCTCCAACCACAGGCCAATTTCGCTTAACAGTTGCATTGGGAAAATTATGGAAATAATCATGTTTAAACATTTTTACAACCATTTACATTTAAATAATTTACTATACTCAAAGCAGTCAGGTTTCATACCAGGTCATCCAACAGTGTATCAGTTAATAGATATCTACAATCAAATTTGTCAGTCATTCGATTCTAAAATACCGACATGTATGGTGTTCTGTGACATTTCAAAGGCATTTGATCGAGTGTGGCACGAGGGTCTGATTTTCAAACTTAAACTAAATGGCATTGATGGTAATTAAAAACAGAAATAGGTTGGGTTTCATTAAAAGACAGACGTATTATTCAAAAACTAACTACTGTATACAAAGCAAAACCAGGAAAGCTACCAGATTATCTGGCTGATTTATTTCCCGGAACTGTATCTGAATCAAACTCATACCGAATTCATAATAGCAATGACTACGTAATATTAGCCCGACGTACCCAGATATATAAATCATCTTTTATTCCATCTGCCACTTCTCTCTGGAACAATCTTATCTTGAAATGGATGTTAGAAACTCAGATTCATTGAGTATTTTCAAAACCAGATTAAAGGCAAAATACAAAGCAGATACAGTTCCTAAATATTTTTGTATTGGTGACCGAAAATTTTCTGTATATCACGCACGCATACGCAACGGTTGTAGTAACCTGAATGCTGATCTTTTCACAATCATTTACGTAACAAATCTTCATGGGAATGTGGTCATCAAAACGAAGACGCCACTCATTTTTTCTTTAACTGTAAAAATTATCATACTCAGAGAATCGTTTTGTTTCACGAGACACGTATATTTCATCCGCTAAACTTACAAACAATTCTGTTTGGGAATGATCATTATAAGGAAGATGAAAACACATTTCATCTTTCTACAATTTCAAAAATATATAAAACATACAGGCAGATTCTAATGACATTTTCTTAAATATAAAAATGATTGAACTAATAGACGACACTTTAAAATGCTGGACAAGCCCCACCTCTCTCTCTCTCTCTCTCTCTCTCTCTCTCTCTCTCTCTCATCATTTAATTTCAAATTATTTTAATAATAATTACACAACTTCTCATATATATTTTATTTTCCCCGCCTAGTTACTTTATGTTATTTCTGTTGGGAAGGGACGTTTACTGATGTTGTAAGAACTTGTGGCCAGACCCATTTGCTTATTTTCTTGGCTATACAAAAAATGTCATGTACATTTTTCTGATATTTGTCATTATAAATGTAAATAGTAATAAGCAATAAAATATGATTAAACTAATTGTTTGCTCGAACTATGCGTAAAACAAGTTAAAGCATAGCAAAAGTTCCTTTTGGGGGCACATCTATATAAATACATAATGATCATCTTGTAAAAGTTTGTTTGCAATGTTTGCAAGGTCTGTTTTGAATATTGGTCATCAGTGTTTGGAACCCCAGGATTGGACGCAAGACCATTCTACCTTATTGACATATATTTGCTTTTTTTTCTGTTTAACATCCTAATGTAGTGATTTGATGCGCTAACAATCTACTTAATCACACACAACAAACTTAGTGGTCAATGATCAAGTAATTCATGGCTATAATTTAGTAGTATCTGTCCTAAATTTCGTGAGTGTCTCACCCGTGGTTTCGATGCGTGAATTTATTGCGCACAATGAGAGGGTTTGTTTTCATAAACTGACAATGCATTCGGAGGTAAAGACATATGTTAACTTTTGTGACAAATAAGATGTTTGGCATGTTTCAACACATCCCCTTTTCTTTCCATTCTCGGCTTTAGTAATATGTAAACCGCGAAGAGCGTTCAGTCAGAGCCGCCTCAATTAGGAAAGAGTTCTTTTAACGTCAGAGATTATTTCTAAGGTCACGGAGTTTGACTGGCCAGCTTGTAATGACAACAGTTTTCGAGGTCAGTTGCTCAGTCGAGTGTGACTTACCAATTCTAAGTGTTCCTTCTCAAGAGAATTAACAAAAAGAAAAACAAATATGGATTAAATAGTAAAAACATATTTCAAAAATGAGTATCATATTCAAAAATGACTAATGTTGCGTTAGAAGAATAGTCAAGTGTAGAAAGCACATATCAAACAAGTTCAGTTCTAGCTTGCTTTGAGAACTACAAATCATAGAACGGTTATCCCATTTCTCTAAAGACACAATCGGAGAGAAAATAGCAGCTTCAGTCTATATAAGGACTGACAACGGAACTCAACATATCTCTAAATTATTCTGTTTAATAATTTTAGACAAAATACAACAAAGATTACTGCATAGTTAAATTTAATAAAACATTTCAAAAGCTTAAGAAAAAGTTATCCCTGCTGACAAAGGCCTTTGATAATATATTTATTATGTTCAATGAAGTTCTAACTATACACTATCAAATCTAATGAGCTGCGAAATATATATCTCAGTATTACATAAGATGTAGCATAGGTTAGTTTCAATCTAAGTTATCAGAAGGGCATTACATCTGTACAAACAGTATCACTGCTTTAGCTGTAGGAAGTAAATTCCAGTAACAGCATTACTGATATTACTGTTGAAACTACAGTATAAACTGCTACTTTTGACAGGTATAGCAGTAAAAAACGCTATCTCTGTTACTGCGGGAAATATTAGCGGTAAGCCGGTAACAACAGTAGTCGGAGATTAAACGAGACACCTTATGTAATCAGTTTAAGCACTTCATGCATTACGTACCGACAAATCTGTTTACTACATAAAAATGTAATATTTTTGTTTATTTTCACAATAAAGGAAATGGGCTTCAGTCCTTGATACTCCTGTAATTCACAACCTTCAAGAAGGCTTGAGGATGCATTGAACCATATTGATATGTTAATGTCGTACAATCAGTAAATATTACATTGCCGACGGATTTAAGGGTGGGATGTCCAATCAACGCCTAATAACAAAAATTTAACTTGTTTGAGTGTTTAGTTTCTTCTGTATTCTGCACCAAAACGTTGAACTGAAACCAGTGTTTGGTAAGGAGGGGTTGGTGATGCAATGTAAAACATTTTAGCAAATCATCTCTTATCATATACTTCAGAATGGATACTGTCACGTAAAAGTAAACGAATAGCATTTGATTTGTTAGTTTTATTTTACTGAAGCTCTCGAGGATAAATTGCATCGATCGTTGGTGTGCACATCGGATTATCAGTCTCCACCCAGTTTGTGTGATGTATTGTATAAGACATAATAATTAAACAGCGTTTCGATTATTGTAATAGGCTCTTTCACTCAAGAAGATCACTCAAGAGAAAAACAAATAATACCACTTACATTTCACAATACCATCTATTACATTCTCTCTTAGACATTGTGAATGTATCTTAAATATTTTTTGCAGCATAAAGCGAATCTTAGCGCAAGTGTGAGAATAATTTCCAAGATGCAATTCCTAGTCATTATCATTTCTGTAGAATTGATAAATTGTATCGCTTTTGATATTTGGTATTATAATACAGAAACCAACTTACTCAAAAAGAACTTCCTAAATTTATGGAAACTAGATGCAGAGATGAAGTTCAATATTTTCAACAATATGACGAAATAAATGAACTAAAATACCTCTCATACTTACCATCAATTACCTGTTTAAGTACTCATGTCTAACAAACAACTATGTATAGATTGTTTTGTATGCCTTCTGAAAATAATGACAACCCATTTCTCTTCTCATTGCTTCTTAGCTGATAACAACAGTGACTGTTAAATGACACGGCCTATAAACTGAAAGACTGGATAAAGGCTTATGTCGGTATAATACTAATTCAAAGAATTCAAAAGAAGAGTGTCGTTTCAAAAAGGTTCTTGTAAAAGACCTTTTCATAATCGTAAATTTGTTCGGAAAATGTCAACAACGTACAGCTGCATTAATTCATAAATATTTTCCCGAAATATTTCGAAATAAATAGCACACCACGGTCATTTCTAAGAGAGATATCTTCATAAGGAAATAAAATAATGTAAAAATTGATTGATTCTGTTGTCTATTTACATAAAATAGTCATGTGTTTCATTCTATAGATTCGAACATTGTTGATTCTTCAGCCGCCGCGGTTTAGATAATATAGACGTACATAGTTATATATTTGCCACAACTTTTCTCTGACATTACATTAAACAGGATTTGTACCTGTCGACTGGAGGAAAGCCCACAACACTCCCAACTACAGGAAAGGCGCCGGTAGCACAGGTACAGACGTGTATATCTCTGTCATTAGCTAGCTTCTAGAACATATTATATTTAGCCATGCAATGAAACACCTCAACTTCCATTAATTCTTACTTCTAGTGCATTGAAAGTATGAGTTCTTGATACAAAATATCAATCCAAGACATAGTAAAGAACCTAAACTCTCACATATACTAAATTAACCTAGCTCTTCGTGATTTTGCCAAAACCTTTGAATAAACCCATTTCCATTGCATTCTACAGAATCCTCTTCAGTATCATATATATGAATACCTTCTCTCATGAACGAAGGAACCCAACAGGTTCTTGTAAAAAGGGTACTACAGAGAAGCGTGCGATCCTTCAAGGAATCCCAAATGCTGCAGTTCTAGACCCTTTACTCTTCCCCATGCATTTACGAACTTCCTTAAGTTAATCGGCAGTCTTTCTTAACTAAACTCTACCGCAGGAACGAAGATACCAACAATCAAGTCTCTATGATTTGGATATTCAGTAGCAAATAAGCTTCAACTCGGAGAAACGTTACGTACTGTAGATTAAAATGATCTAAAGGTACCGACGACAAACTACTACATGTACTTCCTTGCCTCTTTCAAACAACCGACAGCGCCAAATACCCCGGAGCCTTACCATGATATTCACCCACATTCTGGTGTAATTCGTATATACAACAACGTTGCCAAGACCAGACACCGACGGACAACGGGTAAACAGTGGTTATTCCAGCCGCTCGCCAACATTACGGTGTTTGAACAATTCTTCTTCCAGTGAATTATTCTGGACTGGAGAAAGCTATTTACTAGAACCACAGATAAATCTAACGCTGCACTCTACACTGCGGGGACAGCCCATAATTTATTCTCGGCATAGATGTCATATACTGCTTTAACAGTAGGAGAAACTTCCCGTTCGGGAAACAATTACTTCCCAAACAGGAAAACATGACTGTAAATGTAGTATTCTGCTTCCCGCAAAATCACTATATTTTCTTTGTTTCTTTCAGAAGACCTAGTTGCATAAAAATATACATGATATCATTAAATAAAACACACCATTTTAAGCCCAAGATATTTTTCTACCGTTCAATTTTTTTTAATTTCCTAATAAATTTTTTATTCAACTTTAGAATTTCTAAATTTCAAAGTTTCTCGAATTGGAAACTTAACTTCCCCATCGAAAAACTGAGACATATTATTTACATGCATGTACATTTGGGAGGAAATCAATTTACTGAAGTGTTCTCATTTTATGTAAGAGCTGATATAAACAAAACTAACCAAAGTCCCTAGAGCACCAAGCCTTTTGAAATAAACAAGTAAAAAGCTATGAGTTTGCTTCCTGAACAGGACACAAGTTACTATATTTAGTGTCAAGTTTCCCATTCGGGAAGTAGGGAAAATCCCATAGATTTTTTTTCCGAACGGTAAGTTTGCTCTACTGTTTAACTACTCCAACTTAATTTTCAACTGTACAAATTGGTATAGTTGACTGCCTCATACCAACATTACTGTTCATCATGTTCTTTCTTTAAACAGACATAATCTCCATCAACACAACAAGAACAGCAGCAACATAAATACATTTAGCTTTCCTTTTGCTATAATTATTAGTGATGTGTCTGCGCCAGTATAATGGGAAGAAGGTAATTGAGTTATTACATCAGAATTATTATCTAATAACCATTGTAGTTTGTATCATACAATTTTATTACCATTTTAATATATTTCAAAATTACATATTATGTAGCAAGGAATAATAAATGTTATTCGATATGCGATAAAATGAGTATATATGGGAACTTTAACATATCAATCTATTGTGTAAAATAACTAAAAACACTACGCCCACAGACAAATTCTTAGAATTTTGTATTAAATTGTTCATCATTTGTTGTCATTGCAATATTGTCAGCAACATAAGTCAAGTCAGCTTCTCTGCTTTTTGACTTCTCCTTTTCCTCATCGACATATACTTCAAGTGTTTCAGTACTCCTTGGTCTCATGAATGTTGGACAGAATGGTATATATTCAAATATACGAACTTTGTCGAAACATCTCTGAATCAGCGGGAAATCATAGATATGCATATCAGATCTTCCGTTATTATCGCCATCTTCTGATAATGCAGTTCTCCATTTCTTAATTCCCCTTTCTTCTTCTGTACCTAATAATGCAAAATAATGTTTCCTCAGCCATTAATCGAATACTTTTTCATTTGCTATCAGACCATTACAAAGTTTTTCTACTCAGAAAAGAATTTACATTACTACCAGTTCAGAGGTAACATGTGGGTTGGTGTTCTACTTTTGGCAAACAATAATGCATATACGATGTAATTAAGCATATTGCAACAACAATTAAACGTTTCTTTTCTTATCATTTATGAAACAGAAATGGTTTAAATTATCATCTTGAGATGACTAAAATATGGTTATAATAGCAGTATCATTATCAGCAAAGTTGTATTAGGATTTTTTCTATGCATGGATGACACTTGCGCATCGTGTGATCCAGCCTTTAAAAATCCAAGAGAACAAAGTACAACCTTGCAAATCAGTGCAGTTTAATTACATAACTCTATCTATTTCTAGCTTTTTCTCATTCAAAATTGTAAATAAACTAAGGCAATTACGTCTAAACAAACATTTGAAACGGTCAACCTTTCGACGCATAGAACGTTGGGATGTCATTATTACGTTTAAAGCAATTAGTCTCACCACTGATTGTCTCCCCGTTTATGAAATTCAAGCTGTTGTCAGGTTTAGTATTAAAAAAACCCTTTTATATCGGATAACTATGGAACACGTATTTACCAGGTATGGCGTTATCTAGAATAAGACCAAGTGCTCCGCCAACAAACATACTTGTGCTGAGTAAAACTGTTAATATCTGGTCGACTACATCGTTGCCTACAAAATACATACGTAGCATCAAAGAAGAATATCAATATCTTGTCAATTACATTATTGTCTACAGAGTATACAGATAACATCTAAAAGACAATATTAATATTTGGTCATCTATAATATTGCATAATATCTGAGAAGGTTGCAGTGTCTGGTCGGCTACAGTAATGCCTACAAAATACAGGTAGCATCTGTAAACTCTGACAATATCTGGTCGACTACACTGTTTCCTACAATATAGACAGGTAACTTTTGAAAATACTGCTTATCTGGTTTACTATACTATTGTCTGTAAAATCAACAGGTAACATCTGAAAGGTCTGTCAGTATCAGGCCATCTACATTATCGCCTATACAGGTAATATCTGAGAAGGATTTTAAATATTTTTAATATCCGGACAAGTGCAATTTTGTCTACGATATATATCAAAAGTCAGAAAAGGCTGTCAGGATCTTTACAACTGAACTATTACCTATAAAATATACTGGAAAATAGGAAAAAATCAATATGTAATCATCTACACTATTGCCTATTCATTATTCTGGAAACGTCTGAGAATGCAGTCAATATCTTGTCTACTAAACTATCAAACTAATTACAAAATTATGTAAGACATGTCTGGCCGACTATGTTATTGCCAACAAACAAAATGAACAGGAAACATCGGAGACGACTGTTATCAGTATCTGGTGACGAAACTATTAACCTACAATTGTACTGAAAACGTCTCAAAAGTACAAATCTTGGTAATCACTTTATTGCCTAAAAAGTATCAGGAAACGTCAGAAACGTTTGTCCATGTCCAAATGCAAAACTGGCTACAAAATATGTAATGGACTTTGTTGAAGAGCCTTTGTGTTGTTCATTAGCAGCATTTGTATATAACTGACATTCCAAATTGACGCGCGACTATCAGGATTAGGTAGGTTATGGTGTTTTGTATTTTTAGATTGGACCAAACTGAGATTTCAAAATAAAATGAGAAAAGCTGTAGAATATTTATGAATATTAAGAACGTTTTTTGCAAAGCATAGGTTAAATAATGATTATTTAGACCTTTTTCAATTGGAAGAATATATATTATGTATAATATAAATCTATGTACAAATGTACAAATATCCTTAAAGTACGCGCAGCCGCGCACGAATGAAATGCTTATTTCTCTATTACCTGTTTGTATGACATCTCGATTTGCTGACATCCAGTTCGGCATACTGAACCCAAAGAATAAAGAAACACCGAGGATGAAAAGATTTCTTGACGAGTTTAAGTCTACATACTGTAAATTCGATAACCCAACAGACGTTATCATTCCTGCAAATAAAAATTTCAAAACAAAATCATGGGAATAAATGAGTGTTTGAAAGAGAGAATCATTAAGGATTTTTTTATTAGATTGAGAGTAACACGAACATGGTTTTATAGCGATAATTGTGGAGGAAGATTATTTCAGGCAAAAGAGCCCAACATGAAGAAATAATGCCGGGAGGGACACCTTACACATTCCCCTACCATTTAAACCTGGACAAATGACCATATCAACAAAATTGTGTACATGTGACTCAACGAGGGATGTTAAAAAATAACGTAGACTTTGTCTATAGCTCTTATATACTTTAATGAAGCAAAACAAGAAATAGACCATCGTGATTTGCAAATCTGATGTGATAATGATCATACACCTCCTCGAAAACAGTCACTTACACTGATCCAGTGCACGGTGATCATCTTTCAACGACGTTAACGACGTATTGACCTTATCTAGATGCTTTCATTAGCTTGTATTAATTTATATTTGTATATTGTTTTAATGAATCTTAATTAATAATACCTAAGTCATACGAAGTTGTTTGGTACGAATACTGAAAACAGTATGAATACTTATGGCAAGCGTCTCAGACAGGGAGTGCACACCATGAGCAGTTAGTCTTTACTCAAGGCATCAAACAGTGACATTAATGTCAAATCACGGACTTCCTATTATCTCAATCGACCTTCTCTGTCTTTTAGCAATTTTGGGCCATTTGCAAAACGTGATCAAGACTTAGATGACTGAACATTATTATGTCGTCTGCTTCATTGGTTTATAAATTTCACTTGATGTTTGACAAAATCTTTATGTAACAAAGCGAACGTCTGATTATCTAAGCGAACCGATGACGATATCAACAGCATTACTCACTAAGTTCAGGTGTTGTTTATTCCTACCTCCCACGCCTGAATGACGTCATACCTTTGGTACATGGCGTCTTGACATGGTGAGGCACATTTCAGTAAAAAAAAAGTTGACTTTCAGTGTGAACATTAGCGGTCGGATTCATATCATCACAGATGAAAGCGACTGTGCCGGTTACGCGTAGCTATGGAAATTAAAACGTTCTACGTGCTTCGCATGTAAACAAAAATGTATGACCGACCGAAGTACACAAAGATTGCGAATTACAAACATATATCTCACATTGCACTATAAACAAAAGTCAGCTTTTGACAGCAAAAGACTACGTTATTTTTGAACAGCCTTCGTAAAAAAAAATAAAAATAAAATTTAACTATTGAAAATCATAAAAATAAAACTAAAAGGTCTAATCTACCCTGTCATATTTAAGAACCAAATTTTAATTTAGGTTGATACTTGAACACGTATAAGATATAATCAAACGGCTACTACTAGGTATCTTTACTGATATCTGAACGATTATAAACAACAATACATCAAGGTATACATTTGCGATTTTTGATAATGTGTAAAGGTCATAAGATAAACAAAATTATTTCATTGCATTTTTTGATTTTGTTGAAATTTCAGTTTCAACTTGTTATTTTCTGAACATGTAAAGAGTTTGATGAATGTATTTTTTTTTTGTGAATGTGAATTATATTTGAAAGTTTCAATACGTCTGTATCACAACAGCAATATTTTAAGTGCCGAATGACGGATGTAAAATGTCTACTAGGTACGCTTCCAAAAGATCTTCTCTTAGATGACCGGTGGATTGTTGACAATACTACCGTGATAGGAAAGGAATCAATTAAAAATTAAATATTGCAATACATCTTTTTGACAGATCATTATGACAGAAATGAACGATTCAATTTTAGACTTACCAAATGTTATCATAAACATGCCACCTATAACTGGATCGGGAATAGTCGAAAAGAGGCCTCCGATCTTTCCCAGACAGCCGAGGAGTATCATTATAACACCTCCAACTTGAACGACTCGACGGCTACCAACCTAAGATAAAAAAATACGTGTTAACTTCAGATAAACATAGGGTATGAATAATAACAGAAGTATCGGGGTAAACCTGCATCAAAGACGTCTCTGACCTGACGAGGGATCTACTTTAGGCTCATACAACTAACCATTCGAGTTTTGGGTACCATTCTTCTCTGTATAATAATACATGTTTATGTAAAATTATCCTTCTGTTACTTTAACCTGTTCTTGGGAGAGGACCGTCTCTAATTTGGCCCAACCAGTTTGCTTCTAATTTCAATGCATATGTTAATTAAGATGTTTTTCAGACTTTCACTTACCTATTTCAAAATAACGGATGTGTATATTATATACATACATGTAACAATTCGTTTGCAATAAAATATGTTTAAAATAAAAGTAGAAAGTTAGAATATTTAGATAACTTAACTGATACTTAGATGATTGTTTGTTTAGTTGGCTTTTAAATCCAACTGGAAAAATTAACGTAACATAATGACATTCCAGAATTTAATGGACGACAAGAGGTGCTCTTCTAGGTATTATGGCTCTTGAGCTGAGCGTCTCTTAGAAAACTGCATGGCATCGTCACATAAAATAATCTACATCTAGGGTGTTCGAAGCAAAGGCGGCAAATGATAAGTGAACGTAACCTTGTCAACCAAGGCCCAATCTGCAGCAGACGTTGCCCATTGTCTATTTACTTAAGATCAACAAATAGTTTAAATTTCAATGCCTGGTGACCCTATGTTTTTTGGTATCATTTGAAAGTTTTATGTCTGCTGAACAAGAATTAGTAAACAAGATGACCATACAAAATATGCACGAATTACTACAGTCATGGTTTTGACTGCAAAATGTTGAATTTTACACTGTAATAATTTGATTTCTGTTAAAGTATAGAAACTGTTGAAGACTTTAAAGTAAAAAAATCTATAAATATTTTTGTAATGTAATTTACATTTACTTTTATCAGTAGACTATACACTTGGAAATGATACCAAAATTATATGAGTTAACCAGGCATCAATATTTGATATATTTTTTATAGCACAGTTATATAGAACTTGCTTATTTGTGGATCGGATACCTTAAGGACAAATACACAAACTAAACAATATTCAAAGACCTTTATATGTTTGGAGCCGAAATTTTTTTTTTAAAGAAAAAATAAAAATATGCAAAATCTGTAACAGTTTTAAGTCAAATTTTGCGTGTACTCTGGTACCTGTAACATGCTCATGGCTAGTACACGATCTCTTTCATTACCTTGGTGAGTCCTATTACTCCAATATTATGACTGTATGACGTGGTGCCGTTACCAGTCCCAATTGCTCCAGCTAAAAGGCAGCCAATTCCTTCTATACCAATTCCTCTGTTTATGGCATGTGTAGGTGGGGGTGGGGCTCCAGAAAGTCTGGCGCATGCATAGTAGTCACCTACAGATTCTATCATGGAGGCTATAACACCGGCCATCATTCCGAACACACTAGCTACACTAACAGTGGGAGCACCCCATTGTCCTGTTTGTTAATTTAGAACAAGAATATAGTAACATGAAAGCAAGTTTCAACGCTTGACGGAAGAAGGAATTTTTATATTATGACGATATTCGTATGTCTGGCGACCCGAAAAGTTTTCCACATTTTTTCATCATGAATGCTGGTACAATTGTATTATGGCGATATCCGTACGTCCGTCGACCCGAAAAGTTTCCCACTCAAAGTCATTGTGATCAAATATTGTAATAACTTAGATTCAGGTTGTATTGCATAATTTAACAGAAACATTTTTACTGCCATTAACATTTTTAAAGGGCACACTAGAATCTGGTCTTAGTGAGATTGCAGACACGTATTGGTTAAGGAACCAAAAAAAAAGTCAAAGTCAATGAGATTACTTTCCCATCGAGACCCTTGATTTTTTGTCATTTTTTTCTTTCTTAAATTGTGTACTCCACTTTTACCCTTCTCACCATTGCCACCGTACCAACCAGTAGGAAAATCCGTTTACCCACCCCTATCTCGTTTAATTTACATTCTCCTACCGCTTCAATTTTGAAGTTGACTTACTTGTCGTTTTCAACTGAAAATTGAAAATCTTTCACTTCTTAACTCCAGTCTTCAACACTCTCCCTGCGAATACATTGTTTAACTTTTAAAAGTCATACACATGATATTTGAATGCTATCTTAATAAGGCAGACCGATTTGCTGAATTGTTGATTTGTTCTCTCGGAAGATTATGAGCATTTAACAGTGTTGTGTACTACGAACTCACTAGCAAGCAATAAAAAACAGCTGTTCATATGATACTGACATTCCCACTGGTGATTTATCTGGAAAGTAGGGGCGAATGACTTAAAAGCAATGTCCATCCTCTTGTCCGTCTGTCTGCCCGTCCCTTCATTTGAAAATCTTTCCACATTTGTTTTGCGATATATTCAAAAATTTTAGCCTATTATTTTATTATGTTTATATTTAGGATCAAACGATGAGTGTTCAAGAATTTTAGCGGACGTATTGTTTTTGCAAAGGGTATGTTCCGTACTATTTTAAGTAATGCCTGCTCGTGTTGGTAGTATTCCCTTGACCACTCAGAGGATTCTGAACACACCCTTAGTAAATTGTGTGAAGAAAGGGTAGAGTTATGGAATATCTAAAACAAAAGAAAAACCATGTGTAAGACAGACCAGTCGCGTAATAAAATTTACGACGAAGGTTCCTATACACTTTGGACTGGTATCAGAAGAGAATAGTGTAACACTTTATTCGTTTTACAACAATCAGAAGACACCGTTTTCAGTAATCAAAGGAATTTGACCACTGAAACACTGGTTACGGAAAGACGAGCATAATTTTGTGTTTGTGAAAGGTTTCACTACACATTTACAGACTTTAGCGATATTACTGATATGACCGTTCAATTTATTCGTGTTTGCACCACAGAAATTAAACTCTATGTCTTGATTCACTTGGCCGTATATTCAAATTTAAAATCCGAATGGAATTAAATGACAGTTCATTGACTGACACGAACGTTTTACTGGGTCCGCATTGCAGGACGGCGAAAAACTACCGACTAGGTCACAAGAAGGCATATGCTTTTAGTTTTGGTCTGAAGTCATCGCACATATGGAAGCTAAAACCCAATAAGAAATTCAGAAACTTTGATTATATTAACTAGCCCGTGTTATAACTAAAATACTGTTTAAATGCCTAACCGATATTAAACGAACGAACAAACAATTAAATAAAAGATCAGCTTGTACTTCACAATCAAGTATGAAACAGGCAGAAAAAACTCCGTATTGTACCTTTTAAATTCTGTATTGTACCTTTTGTATTGTATGCTGCCGGACAACTTTCATAAATATGCATGACCAGACACAGTTCTATCCTCTTGTCCATAAATAGCACACATAAAAACTTCACTGAGTTCCATTTTAATATCGATTAACATTGAAGATTTCGTTCAATAACGAACAACAAACAAAAAAAGTAGAGGTATATAATAAAAGGGTCATTATAACAGTAGCTAGATCTGGGAATTTGTATTCGGCTCTCGTTGATTTTGCAAGGTTGGATCCGATCTGGCAAAAATCCACTCTAGCCGAATACAGCATTCCAGATCGAGCTTCTGTAATAATAACCCTGTTGTATTACCTGGGTATGGGAAACGAAACCATTCCGATTGCTGTAAAACATAGTTCTTTGTATCCGTTCGGGCGTTGTAACCCCACTTCCCTGGTATGTTAGGAAGAACTTCCGTTGCCGTTAGGATAGCACAAATGATCCATGTAATAACCATTGCAAGCAATATCTGAAAGTGTTACACAACAAAACTTTTGACCACGAATCATATTATTTATACATTTAATATATAATACAAATGCATTTTTTCCATTAAGATAGGATGAAAGAACTATCCACGAGCACATATTAAAGGACATTCTGTTATGACTTGGTGGTGTTTGGGATCTTAAGTCCCATATCATAGATCTAAGTATGTCTTTCGAAGAGTTTACTGAAACGTTTAAAACCATCTTTCTTCGATAAATGTCGCATGATTTCTGTCAGAGGAATAACAAGTAAGGTTTTTATGAATACCAAATACAAACATTTCCAAGTGTAAGTATGTTACAAAGAAATAATAATTGAATGCGTATGGCATAAATTAAAAGCCCTTAAATAAAGCATATTCGAACCGGAAATAAATCAAACACTGGTAGTTTTGTTGTTTTGCACTTCCTTCCGTCCATTCCGGTCATACAAGGAATTTTAATTTTCCCTAGGAACTGACTAAACAGTGTGACCAGAAACATGGTTCTGAAATAAACATTCTAATATGATAAAAATGCATAATATTTCGTAGACATGTCATTCATTTAAGGTAAGATTTGAGGATAGTTCGTGTATAGCTACGTGAACTTTTATATTTATTGTTGTCGAGTTTTAAGTGACTACTCAAATATGTGCCTCTCCACTCTTTATTTTGGCTAGCGCTAGCGCGCGTTCACAGAACCACAAAACATTAAGCCCAGATTGATAACTCCCGAATATGCAAGTATGCGATGAGTGACAAAGTCATCCCATGTTGACCATGCCGGCGGCGGTAAACACTCGACAACTGATATACTTTTGTCTAGACATTTATTTAAAACTTAAAGTCTTTTGAAGAAATCGTTTAATCCTAATGAATTTGATACAAATGGATAAAATACTATGTTACCAAACATTTTCCCACAGGTTTTAGAATGTTTAACTTTTTAAATTATATAGATAAATCTTAAGAAGCAATATATGAAATGTATTTAAATGTTTAAATAATCTAAAATTAAGATGACAAGGCAATAAAAGTATTAACTAAAAGCATATTTGTTTCCAAAAAACTTGAGACGAAAAGCAGCTTTTAAATTACTTTTTTATCTTACTATCAGTAATGTGCAGGATGCTTCAGTGGTTACAAAACTCTTTTGTAATCATAACGTCGTTAAATTGAGATAGTTAAAACACAAAAATAAAACATATATCAGTATCAAATAAGTAGATTATTAGATTATTTTAGTATGTTATACATATTAGCTAGTCATCATTTTTGCATAAAAATATTCATTCCTTGGATGTGCAAGACATAGTTTATTACATATTGTACAGACAATTGTCATGTTTTCCGTACAATTACTTTAAACATTTTGTTAATACAGTAAATCTAGAGGTATAACGTTGAACCACGAGTTGTTGTTTTTGTACAGGAGATGCATGACAAAAGTGAAATCAAACTCTTACGGCTTTCCACTACTCACGTTATTCATATCGAAATATACAATCAACGTGTAGACAATGTCCAAAAGTCAACATCAAAGTAAAATGTACGTAATCTGTCTTGTTTTCAATATAAGAAGACAATCGGTTAATTTATACATATGAAATTCTTGTTATAACTGCCATTATCGGACTATATGCGAAGTCGCTAAAATACTAGCAATTTTCTAACATGACATACATCATAAAAGCAAAATCATGAACGTTACGCAAGAATATTATATTAGTACAAAATAATAAGCTGTATGCCAAAAGAAGTTAAAAACTGACGTTTCAATAAATGTATCTCCTACCTCACTTTTGTTAGAGCTTAGTTTACATTACATGTTAAATGCGATATGAAGAGCAGATCAGCTTTTCGAGTTTACATAGTATTCTCATTGATGGATTTTTTCTTCAGCACCCAGTCTATGTTAATTCTTTTTTATATTAATTCAAAATATTTATCCTGCTGATTACACAGGAAACATACATTACACTGTAAGTACTACAGACACCCGAGGATACAAGTCTTCCAAGCTCAGTCATTATATTCTTGGTTACCTTTTGCAATGTTTTAGTCCTGATCTTTTTAGAAAGAACTCGCAACATGACAAGTTCTGCTGAACTTGCAATGTGTCCCCTTGTTAGCTTTGATTATTTGTGCTTCTTTTTCAAAACCATTGTTTTAACGTAATCACCAATCCCGTACAAGTATCTACATATTGATTAGCTTGCAGAAAGAATATGATATGTTCTAATTTCTTTGATATTTAGATCTGATACAACAGATATGAAATAGCATATCGTGTAGATTAGGCCTAACTCTACTTTAAATCTGAAAGTCTGACGATGAGAGGATATTAGAAAATAGAGCGTTATTAAAGTTACATCAACTGACACTAAGGCAATCCACCATTGTTGGGCTGCTTTATTAGCTGCTGCGGAAAACAGTGACATTCCAATAAGTGTTATAGTTGGCGCCACTGCTAATGGACCGACAAACTTGAGTATGATACCAAGGAGACCACTGAATCCAACCACAATTTGGAATAATGAAGCCACCATTACGGCACCTTGAATCTGTAACAAGTTTTTTATGTTTAGTCGAATAATTCACATTTTTTTGAACTATCGTTCCACATGCTTTTGATTTTATTTTCTTAACAATGGTATATGGTACATTTTTCTGTCTGTAAAGTATCACTGTACACAGAAAAAAAACTGAGGGATAAAAAGTATTCTACTTGCATTTTAGGTTTTAGTTCTCAGTGATATACACTTTGTTAGCTGTAAGTAAGGAAACATATAGATCTAACACATTTTTACACAAGAAATGTGAACAACTAAAGTGCTAAAAGTTGACGACGCTTGTTATGAATAGGTAACTGATACACATTCTGATGGTCAGGTGCTAATTACAGCCATCCCGCCTGGACATACTGTGACAGCTTGAAATATTAACTTGTAACACATAGGATCTGACAACGAGCTATTCATGGCCTCGTTCTGACAACCCTTCCGCTAGCCAATCAAAAGCTACCTTACAATATCCTGCAAGCTTTAAAAGCCGTGGGTTTTGATATCAACAATTTTTATGTTGAAAGATGTCAGATAGCCGGTTAGCTCAGTCGGTAGAGCACTTGCTTTGTAAATGAGAGGTCCCGGGTTCGAGCCCTGGATTAACTGCAAAAATTTTCTTACTCTTTGACATTCGAACAAGTTGTCTGGTTGGTTCAAACAAAAATAGATTTGCGAAAATAAAAATAGCAATATTGGAAATCCAAAATATACAGAAGACGAATGTGAATGGGTCGTTCTCAGATCTTCGTTTAGAAGATCAAGTACTTTAGTCAGATTGTAATTACAGCCATCCCGCCTGGACATACTGTGACAGCTTGAAATATTAACTTGTAACACATGAACGCATGCATCCATTTAGTTGTTCTAAGAGGGTTTAGTTTTTGTTACTTACAGAGGTGCTTCGCAAACGAAATAATGACCTGTTTCATCGTGAATACCAGCAGTTAGACCAACGGACTAAAAATGCAACGTTCTTTTCTACGCACCTTTATCCCGGGTTATGCTTATTATGTCTTGGTGTACATTTCATCGCTCGGGTATTTTCAATTTTCTTGTCATCATGTAATTTGAAAGCTTGAAGATTATTTGGTTACTTTCAAGTTCGCTTCTCCGAAAAGCCAGAACTGGTGTCATATGAGAAAATGCGGACGTTTGGTTCGAACATAAGACCTCCGACTAGAGCTGCCGATACCTTAACCAGTAGACCCTCACTCCTCTTCTAACGGTTTCTTTTCAATAAATGACATAATATTATATATCTTTATTCTATTCAAAATCATTTTGTATTTTCATGTTCAACCAAAGACATAGTCCAGGGTATAAAATGGTAAAAATTTATGTATCGACTACCTCTCTTATTCTTGACATCCAAATCTCTCGATGGCCGTCACTTCCAATGTCAGGTAAGCCAATAGCTGTGAAATTGACTATGCTTTCGTCTAAAACCACAAAAGATTCAAAAATATTTTTAGCAAAACAGTACGTGAATTTAAGTTTTGATCAAGGTTACATCTATTTATTTGAGCTTAATGTAAATAAAGTTCTCCAGTTCTTGAAAACTCATAAGAGGATCAGGTTAAGAATTATGCGTGGTTCTTTCCGACGACCTGATTCTGCTATATTATCATTTAATATGAAATACTATTTATAGAACATAATACATATTTATTAAACAGCAGTGTGTTAAAAGTCCAGACAATCCGGTGAATACAAACCACGTTTATTAAAAATCAAACTGTTGTCTTCAGCAATAGTCTCTCAATTTGCAGGGTTAAAATGCTTCCTATGCAAAAATTAACTTGTCATGAAACGTATGGTGTTCGTTTGTTGTGAGACTGTATTTGTCAGAAGACACTGAATTTGAAGAATATTACCTAAGATGTGTTTCTGTACATATTACTTACTAGCTTTTCTAGCCTCTGTGTATGGACATTGCCACTGTGGTTGAAGCATTATGGCTACAGCCGGTGCGATGAAACTTAGAGTCCCACCTTGAACTATTGGTAACCTATAAATTATAACTACTTAATATTTCTACCTTACATATTGACAATTTATCTTTGCAAGAAAGTATATTAATGAAAAACTGTTCAATTATTGATTTAGCATTATGTAAACGACACTGCATATTTACTGAAATGCAGACACAGTTCGCAGGCATCAAACTAAATAGTTCTATGGAATAGTTAGTAATATATGAATCAAAGTAGCATTTTCTTCTGTTAGTGTACAACAAGGGAGCCTGCAGTCATTCAGCTGATTTACTAGCTTTTCTTTTCTGAAAACAATACATTGGCTCTGTGCGTTTCAAAATGCAAGCAAAGGGGTATAAGGGAAGCTTCTGCGATTTGAGATTCTTTATATTGTATTAACCTGCATAAAAAGCGTGACCCAAATGACTATGAGTACGTCAAAACACACATTTATAACGCATCTAACTAAATAGTTGTTGAACGTACTACACAAAATTAATATGAGCCGCGCCATGAGAAAACCAACATAGTGGCTTTGTGACCAGCATGGATCCAGACCAGCCTGCGCATCCGCGCAGTCTGGTCAGGACCATGTTGTTCACTAAAGGTTTCTCTAATTGTAATAGGCTTTGAAAGCGAAGGCTGGTCTGGATCTATCCTGGTCGCAAAGCTACAACGTTTGTTTTCTCATGGCGCGGCTCAATTATCAATTTTACAACATTTAAATAATTACGTGAAAATGTGCCTTTTTTAAAAAAACAAAAAAGACCTGTATTATTAGGAGAACTCCTTTTCATCGCTAATGTAATTGTAGATTTATAACATCCAATTTTGAAACTCTTACCTGATCCTGATTTTTGTTTTAGATAAAAACATATGAGCCGTGCCATGGGAAAACCAACATAGTGGGTATGCGACCAGCAAGGATCCAGACCAGCCTGCGCATCCGCGCAGTCTGGTCAGGATCCATGCTGTTCGCTAACATTTTCAATTACGAATATGGCTTTTAAAAAAACAAAAAGAGCCTGACCATGGCGATCCACCTTTGGATCCTAATGCTGTGATAAACTCCAATGTTGAACTTTCCTGATCCGATGGTTTAGATCAAACATAAAACTAGCAATACTGATTCAGGCTGTAAAGCTGTATAAGGTCTTATGATTTTTGCTCAGTTGCATTAGAAAGATTTTGGTGGTTTTGTATGAAATATTAGTTTATTGCTGCATATAAATGTGCTACATGCGTAAATCAGACTTACGTAAATTGTTCATATGTTAAAGAAGTTTTAACTAAAATGGGCTATTAAAATCGAGATTGACAGGCTGCTATTTTTACTAGACGAAATCAGGAGTAATTTACTGTTTGAACGATTGCAGTAAAAGTGCAATGTCTTTATGACTAGCTTTTACTTTCTACATTAATGTTGCATGCAATAATGATTTTCAATAGCAGACTTATATGATTTTACAACATTCATAATTTCTATTTATGCTACGAAATAATATTTTGCATGATTTTTAATAAAATTGGAGGAAACTTTGCATGAATAATGTTGATACAGAGAATAGGAAAATGTTTCTCTAAAGAATAAAATAGGCAATGCGTTTTAATGAGCAACCTTCAGAAAATAAGATTGTTTATCATTATTATTGTTGTTGTTACTAATATCTTTATTATTGAA
The DNA here is from genome assembly GCF_021730395.1 of Mercenaria mercenaria. Classification (NCBI taxonomy): domain Eukaryota; kingdom Metazoa; phylum Mollusca; class Bivalvia; order Venerida; family Veneridae; genus Mercenaria; species Mercenaria mercenaria. The sequence goes on along the minus strand of NC_069377.1, from coordinate 38,844,613 downwards.
AAAAACACTTACACTTATCTAATAAAAAGTGGTAGTTGAGGATTGCGATTAGAATTTGAAAAACAACGTTTATAATTTCATATGAATAATTACTTATCAAGAAAATAATATTACTGACAGTTAAATGTTGGAACAATAGATGTGTTTATCATGTGTGAATAATTAACATGTTTATACATGTATCTATCTGCTCAACAGTCACATTTTCCTAAATGATTTAAAATCGTTTGCTGTTTTTGGCGTAATAAACCGTTTTCCTACTACATGACTTTCTATTATCTTAAAGACATTGATCAGCTATGAAATGCAAAGCTACGCAGTTGTAACTTTAATTCGAGTTTATGGCCATAAGAACAGAAGTGAGCACTCCTTTTAACAGCGTGAGGGTATATCATAATATTTCGTGGTTAAAATATGCATCGAATCCGCAAGAGCATATATCTGATGAAAGTGTCTATTATCGTCATACAAAGTGCTGTAAAAAATAGCAAACCAGTTAAATAGCTTTAATGGAACGTTTTTGATCGGACATGTTACTTAAGTTTATTCTACAATAATACTGCTAACTGAATCTGAAATTAGTACTTGGTAAACGAAAATTACAATTAAAGCTTCAATACACAAAATAACTTGTAAACAGCCGAAACTTTACTTTTTGTTTCTACCCTTGTATAAAATGTGAACCTAAAGGATGGGAATGTTCAGATTCTTAGTTCTAACTAACTGAGATAGAAAATTGTTATCTTGAATTCTTGAAATATTCTGTGAAATTAGCTGGATGACCGCTTGTAAATTATTATGACAACCTTAGTGAAAGAATTAAAAAGTTCAACATACAAGTTGATCTAGTTGAAATTTAATAAAGACTGATTGTCAAATATCAATTGTTTTCTGCTTAAGATATAAGCGTTTCATAAACATTGTACTTAGACGAGAAGTACTAGAGTCTAGGCGATGACATCGAACAGGATCGAAGTGTGATTTTAAACAAGGAATCATGAAGTCAATTGTAGTAGAAATTACCTTACTCCAAATGTTGTTTGAAGCAATGTTGCGATGCCAGATACAAAGAAAATAGTCCCAATAAGCTCGCCTAGTCCTACAGTATCTTCGTCTAAGCAGAAGTACTCCCTCAGCACGATTGGAACCGCAATGATTGAACCAAAGGCTGTCAAATAATGCTGAAAAAAATGTAATATGTCTATATGTGTACATTCTTTACAAATTTAGTTGATACATATATATTCCACCAGTTTCAATCATTTTATTTAGTAATTGTTTATATATTAGTTTCGAAAACTTTTGCATTTTGTTTACATATAAACATTTGCCATGGGTCATAGGCTTGTAGCTCGTTTTCCGATCCAGTTATCGAAAAACCTTATACCTTTTGACTGATACAGTAGAATGCTGATCGCCTGTCAAATGTTGTCAACATGAACAAAGAAAGTGAAAGATACCTAACATCCTGTTAGATTTCTTCGCCTCAGGGTTTATACTGTTGTTTCCTACAGGATTCTTATTTGTTTTGCGTTTACCGCCGTTTTTCAACAGTTTTAACAGGCAGTTAACATAACCAATGTGTCCTTGATTCTGTTCCAGTAGTAACATTTTCTCCGCAAGTAATTACCAACTTTTCAACATAAATCTACGGTGCCCCTAAAGTGACATGTTACACACTTTTTTTCCAATTAGGTAATTTGAGACTTTTTTTATTTCGTTTAAACGAAATAGTTATTTCGTTTAAACGAAATGATTTCGTTTAAACGAAATAAGTTATTTCGTTTAAACGAAATGATTATTTCGTTTAAACGAAATTAAACGAAATCAAAAAAAGTCTCACATTACCTAATTGGAAAAAATGTGTGTAACATGTCACTTTAGGGGCACCGTAAAAATCAGAGGTACAGGGTGAATGATTTCAGATGCAATGTATTTTATTAAATCGTCACGTAGAACATACGAGATAGGGCATACAATTATGTTACTTGATGTTATACTTGTAACAAATGCAAAGTATGTCAAGAAATTGCGTCAATTTTGTGCTCTACGTGGAACATGTCTCGCACTGGGACCGAACTCATGTACCCGCGATCCCTTCGGAATTATTTGTAAGCATTATGTTAATTAACCTTCAATATGAAAGAGACAACGGAAAGTGTGCACTTCAATTGTAATAAAAAGCTAAGCGTAATGTGTTTAAGTTAGATAATTTTCTGATCTCTTTTTACAGACTGTTTTAAGTAGGCTGAAAACTGAATCATCTATCTACCGTTTAATTTTTTTGTATGGAAAACAAAACGTCTAACATAACACGAAATATAAGCAAACAGTGAAAGATAAAACGATAACAACATTATATTAACTTATCTTAAATTAATATTGTATATATATATACAGTCAGGTTAATTTGTTCTACGTTTAATATATTACTGACCCATTATACGGACTACTTAAATTATGTTTAAAACATATAATCACTTTTTACAGTTATATATACTCTTTATTTCCACATTTGAGTGATTTACATAACTATGACAAAAAATATAATATAACACCACAGACAGGTAACATATATACAAAACTATAAACTAAATAATTGAAATATAAATATTGAACACATTTACATAATTTGGACTATATGAGCATTGGTTATGATTAAAGATTAATCTCTTCATCTCAATGTAATACTAAACATAGATCATTGCATATTATATCAATGACAATGCTACATATAATTGTGTTGTTTTGAACAAAATAAAACAGACATTTTTTGTATCTGCGTCTCTCTAGTAATTACAAAACTGTAAGCAAACAATAAACCATAACACAAAAATAGCATATAAAAGATGCAGTAGAGTAGAAAACATGTTCTAATCAAAACGAAATAATTTATAAGCATTAAGCGTTAATTAGCGTTCACCATTAAGGAGACTGTTTAATGTTTTCCGTTTAATGAATAATGTATGACGTACAGCTTAATTTGATCCATGCTTATTAAATAAGACCTAATTTTATAGACAACTTTAATTAATAGACATCTTTTCTCATATCTTATTTGCAAGTAGATCTACAAATGAAAACATTAGATTACGAACTACTGAATAATTTCGGAGGGACATTGCTCTCATTTGTGTTAGTATAGTTTAATATTTACTGACCTGAAACCCAAGCAGCAGACACAGGTACCAAGGTGGCGTTTCCTCCACAGAGTAGACCATATTAGTCGACCCTCTAGTCATTTTGGCTGTCTCCTTGTCATCAAAAGTTTCCTTTTTAACATTATTTGTATCCATGTTAATTGCCTTGCATTCTTTAGGGTAATGATACTTTTTCACGTAGTGTAGATAAAACTTGTTTCATTCAATTAAAGTCATGCGTTTATACTTAATAAATTCAGTTTAACATCCATGGATGAACACTGTTTAGGGTAACAGAAATTGATATAAATAGTTTTAGTGTACTAATCATTTGGGAGAATCTTACAGGTTATCAGAAATATATGATTTACTTATTTCAGATGTACACATCTATCGCTCATACAATGATCTGTTATTAATTCATCAAAGGGCCTTGAATGTCCTCAGATTCGCCATCATGGTCGAGCGTCTGAACTGCTTGAAGAATATGCAGAGCTAAAAAATCTGACCCAAGTTTTATTATTTTTTCTCTACCTTTTTCGATTGTCCTGTACTAATCGTTGTCTGATTTGTGTACAAGTCGGTAACCGTACGCCTATGTGTCTCAATAGATATTAAATTTGATTTTCACTGATATAATTTTCTGTTCTAACACCAAAATCAAATGTAGATAATGCATAATGAAAATCTATATAAAATAGGTGATTACCGGACAAGTAGACACTTTCTTTTCATTCTAAGACAATAAATGTCTTTAATACGGATAGAGTCATATCTTTTCATTTGTTCATACAACTGAACGTTTTCAGTGGTAAATGAGCCGCACCATGAGAAAACCAACATAATGCATTTGCGACCAGCATCCGCGCAGTCTGGTCAGGATCCATGCTGGTCGCTAACGGTTTCTCTAATTGCAATTGGCTTTGAAAGCGAACAGCATGGATTCTGACCAGACTGCGAGGATGCGCAGGCTAGTCTGTATCCATGCTGGTCGCAAATGAACTATGTTGGTTTTCTCAAGGTGCGGCTCAAATTTCTTTTCCGAACGCAGGCAGTTTGTCGCTTACTTTCATCACTGAAGATGATGACTTTACCGAAAAGTGTGTGATTGGGTGAGCCAGTGTTGAAAGGACATTTTCAACACTTAGGCCATATTTCATCATTTTGTTTGTAATGGAACCTCAACAATAATTTCATGGCATCTAACAAAGAATAATGAAGAACTATCATGCTCCAGCCACCTGAGTCTAAATTTTTTGTACACGATGTATGGCAGATGCTTGAAAATTATGGGGTTAATATTTGCATTTTCGTTCTCGACAAAAACAAGGAAGTCATGTTATACTTTTTCTCGAGTAACTGGCACAGACTGCAGAAGCAACTGAGCTCCCGATATTGACCAATCGAATGAGGATATTGAGAAATTTAATAGGTATAAATCATTCAGGTGAGTGCTTTCGGGTTTTCATTATAAATATTAAATGAAAAAAACTTTGTAGATATAAAGCTTAAAGATATCCTATGGCTATTTTTCACATACATTTTAGTTTAAGATATTTTCTCCAGACGTAGAAAATCCTAATAAAATGTATTTATCGTTTCTAAATATATAAGTTATTCTAACATGGCTCGATTTGATTTCCAGTTAAACAAAGAAGGAAATCAAACTCTGTATATTCCGCGATAAACAACGGTTGACGCGCGGACCGGTAAGAGAGCATTATGACGTCAATTATGGCGTCAACTTGCCGCATGACGTCCAATACATTACTCCTTGGGTAAATGAAGTCCAACATATTTATTGAAATATGTCAATGAGCATGTCAGAATGAAAACAATCACGGCCTTCTTGTGATTTATCGTCTAATTCACCATGTTTCATCGTTCAGATGCGTCGGTATTTAACCACTCGGGCTAACGCCTTCGTGGTTCAATTTCCATGCATCTCACTGCGAAAAGGAGTCAATATACTGGAGTGTACGGGATTCCATATATTACCCATATACGGGAAGAAATACGGGAAAACTAAAATATGGGCGTGTACGGGGCTCGTATATTTGAAAGTCCATATGCTAATAAAATACGGTTTACCGTATACTATAAAATTCTTGATATACGGTACCCCGTATATTATTGAAATACGGGAATTGTTAGAAAGGGTTATTCTGATCGTATACAACACCGTACATTTCCCGTATATGTCTGGTGTACGGGAATAAATTAACTCGTATATTTCGGAAATACGGGATTAATATTTTCCGTATATGTTTCGTATACAGCTTCGTATATTTCCCGTATATGCCGGAAATACTGGATATGAATAATTTGTATATTTCGAAAATACTGGACGTATATTTCCCGTGTATGTTTCGTATACAACCCCGTATATTTCCCGTATATTCTGGAAATACGGGATTTTAATAATTTGTATATTTCGAAAATACGGGATTTTTATTTCCCCTTTATTCTTCGTATACAACTCCGTATATTTCCCGTATATGCCGGTAATACAGGATTAAAATAATTTGTATTTTTCGAAAATACGGGACGTATATTTTCCGTATATGCTTCGTATACCACCCCGTATATATTCCGTATATGCCAGAAATACGGGGCTCGAATTTACACGTCTTTGTATAAAAAATACAGGACGTATATATCTCGTATATTTTTCGTATACGATACCGTATATTTTTCATATATACATAGATTTGTAGCTCTGAGGTGACTAACTCAAAGGTCCCTTAAGTCGTAAGGTGGTCGTAACGTCAACTTTTCTTGCTCGTAGGGATTTGTTTTATTAACTCAGTCTTCTCGTAAGATACGAGATACCTTAAGTAATGCCGTATCTTAAGGTAAAACAATTGGTGCCTTATCTATATCGTAAATACCTAAAAACTTCAAGAAATTAAGTTTTGTTTTACTTTCTGGTTATTTTTTCATTTATAATCTAGCTTTTCCTATTCCTGATGTTTTTAAAATCGATATAGAGGTAATTCCCTAAAAAAATCTTTTTTTGTCTGTCTGCAAGAGAACTATCATATCAAACAAAAACAAAGACAAATATCAAACAGGGAATGCCACGTACCAAAATCGCAGCCTCCCCAAAACGAAACCTACAGCACGCAGACGTGCACACTACAAACACACACACATACACGCACACACACACAAAGCCAACACACGAGGACAAAACGAACAACAAAGGACACCACACAAAACACACCAACACACAACACACAACACAACACACAAAGCCTACACAAGAGGACACACCGAACAAACAAAGGAACACAGTGGGACACCGCCTTGGAACGGTCAGTGGCAAAAACACCACTGGGGAGCTTAAACCGGTTTATGGTGCGCACTCAACCCTTATAAAGTAACCTTAATACAAGTATTAAGCAATGGCACTTTATTTAGTTAAAAGAACATAGAGATATGAGTATTAATGAATATTCGCAAAGATCTTCAAATGACCTCAAACATGCAAGTCACTTTTTGAATTGATGGTAAAAACCTTCCGATGTTCATCAAAACATTTTTTTTTTAATCCCAACGTATAAAGAACATTGAACATTTTCAGTCAATATTATGTTAATTGATATTTCGTATGTTAGCTATAGAATACTGATACTTTCTTTTGTCTTATGTCATACATTTTGCTGTGCGATTAACGCATCTTTTTTGGACTACTACTTACGAGGACATGTTTGAAGAAATATCAGATCTCGACGTTTCAGTCGTTCAACGTTTCAGTCGTTCAATGTTTCAGCCGTTTAATTAAGGTGTTCGACTTTTTAATGTAATTTATTAGCTAGTTCAGTGATTGATAAAACATTACTGCTGCATATGCATATCTGAAACTCTGGGATACGGTAATAAATGTACTTGCCTGATGCAGATTTTGGTACTTCTAGTCCTACAGTTTAGTAAATATTTCACGACTGTCATTCATATAATAATTTCTATTGTAGACGCACACTTTTATTTCACTTTAAATGCTTACCGTGCTCAAATGTAGATTTATATCAACAAACGTTTACCACTATTACAAAAGTGGATGATAGGTTAACATAATTTGATATCCTTTCATGATTCTTTCATGATTCAGACACGTCAGTAAAGAAATTTTAATAATCATCAAAAGATTGATCAGATATGATATTGAATCAAGTTTAGCGGTCAAAAAGTATTGAAATGATAGTACATGTGTATATGTTATCAGATACATTTGCATCATAATCGAAACATAGTCTAGACTGCAATACTATGTAAAAATGGTCCGAGGAAACTGCCTTTAAATGTAAATAGCGAAATGAATGCCGCAAGGTAATTCTTTTTGCCTTTTTAGTTGCTTGGATCTCATTACTTGGTAATAAAACAAAAGTTGCATTTGTAAAACAAAATGGCAAAACAGCTCTTGATAATTGCGTTCGAATAATATAAAAAGACAGAAACCATAATACTGTAAATATAAGGAAATTCAAAAGTTTGCAGAAAAAAAAAACGTTTTATATCAACTGGAGATGTACGTATATCTACTTTTATTCCAAGATTGGAGGGTAAGTTTCCCGTCAAATTCTTCGATAGAAATTATAGACTTAGTTTACTCAAATTAAGAACTTAAACAAACAACAGCATAACTCATTCGGTCAGATGTGTTGAACCTAATGATGAATTCTTGTTACATGTTTACACATACCATTGCTTCAAAATTGTACGAGTATTTTATACGAATAAAAATTATATATTTATCATACTAAAAAAAGTATATTCGTGTAGTACACTTAAGTCTTAGCTTTAAATATATCCATAATATCTGTCTCAAATGAATTATGCCATACATTGTAGATAACAGTATAAACTTTGATCTTCCCTTTTCAGTTTCAAATAAGCTCAAGTATTGTCGTATTAGCCAAGGATGAGGGCCAAAGGTGTTGTCCATAATTATATCAAAACTTTTCATTCGGAACAATAGAAAGTTTCTATCTTGTCTACTTAAGGCATGTGGCTGCTTAATTAATACCTGTAGGTGACCGCTAAGACAGGATGTACTGTATACTTCCATCACAGTTCAACATTAAATGTGTGCAAAAAGTCTCTTTGAATCTTCATTTCATCTTACATCTCATCCCCTTATCCTTCAAATTTTATTTATTGAATTTCTATTTTCATTGTCGAAAAAATGACGATATGCCTGGCGTATGATAGTGTGCTGAGCTATGTGCCTGTCATGTGCATTATAGATCTACGCAGGTCATACTGGCAAGTCGCTTTTACAATAAGCCACAAGTTCTCTTTCTATTCTCAGAATCTTAACCAGTGGGGAGATTCAACTGACCCATACAAACGGAGAGACTCCCTTATATAAGTACTGACTCCCATATATATGTAATAAAAAAAGGCCTGTTAAAACCCACCAAATAGCTATTTCCAAACATTCACAAGGATTGCATTTTTTATTTCGTGTAACATTCGGATCTCGAATTGAAATTCGCACCCCTCCCATCGTCATTTTGTACTTGGGCACTTATAACCGGAGCAATAATTTACGCAACGTGGGAATTGGGAGGTTGGGGGTTTATTACATCCTCCACCAGAAAAGTTTACATACCAACGTTTTTTGGCTTTTATCTTCAATATAAAACCATTTTATTCTAAACCTAATCTGATTTCAAAATATGGCACACGGAGTGTAAAGGGTAATTTTTCTCTTTTAAATAAAAGCAGCGCACCAAAGAGTGTTTTTCACATAAATATCCTACTTTATCTTGGAGAAGCCCCCCAAAACCCTCCTATAGGAGAGGGTAGGACACAACTCCCTAACTAACCTTTGCCGGCGCTTTGCCTTTACCATTCAAATTTACCTAACAACAACGAACGAACGCGCATACTCAATTGCCTCTGTAAAATTTAGTCTCTCGCTCATGTATATTTGAAAGTTCTGCGCGTTACGAAGTATAGAGCAGAAAGTATGTCTTAACGTAGCGGAGTACAAATGCACCGAGTCATTTGTGCGTGAAAATCACGCGGTAATTTTGCGGGACAAATGTAGCGTTTTCAGTTCTAGGCTTGACTTCGTCGATATAACACGTCAGCTATTTTCTTTGTATTTAACGCACGGGCATTGTAAGATGGAGGACGAAAACAAGAAAATGGAGGAGTTGATTGAAAGTAAAGTTAAACCTGCGTTGGAAGCGAACAACGAGCAATTACTGAAGAATATCGGCAGTATGATTTCAAAGATAAGTTCTTCTTCTTTTGATTCAAATGTTTGTACATCTCAAAAACCGAAAGGAAACGAAAAAGTAATGAAGAACAATTTAAACATAATTCGAAAGTAATGGCTAAATTGGAGGAAGTAAGCAGTTTCATCAGTACAGAAAACAATGAAAAGGCTAGAGAGTCAATTATTGAAGGTAATTTAATTTATCGATAATCTACATAAAAATTTTAGTAGCACAGGTGACGATTAAATCCGTTTTATAAACACTACATATTTTATAAACTGTCGTTCCACAGTGTACAGGTCAACTATGATGTTTTGGGATTTAATCAGGTTATTATTTATTCACAGCACGTAGTAGTTATTTTGAAATTCAAACAATATTTTTGTATGTATTTAACATCTCATCAAAAGGAGACAGAAATTAATACAACTTACTGATGCCTCTGATCTTGGTTGGAAGGTCGTCGACAAGTATGAGACGAATCCTATAGCGTCAGATAGCGAGGACGAGAAACGAATCTATAAGGCCGAGGCTCGGGCGAACAGAAAGGCAAAGTCAGAGAAGGCCTAGAAACCAAAGTCTGTGCCTTCACCATACTCGTATAGAAGGCCAGCTGTGGCAGGCGAGTCACAGGCGGCACCAGGGATGTCACGTTATGCTCAGGACGCATCTTCCAGTGGGCAGCGACGCCCGGAAGTTTGCTTCATCTGAGGAAATTCGGGTCATTGGAAGGTCAAATGTCCTCAAAACAAGCATCCAAATAATAAGATAAGTTTTTCTTCTGTTTCCTTAAATTGCTTTGAAGATGTACATGTAATACAATAATAGACTCGCCAGGAAATGAAAGCGTAAGTAATGTTATGAATACATGTGTTTGTGAAAACTCGATTGGTGACAGAACGACTCAGGCAGGAGAGCAGACTGAACTGTCGTGTTAGACAAAGACAAGCAAAATAAGTGCTGTAAGGCAGAAACAGTGTTTTCTCCTCTAGGTCGGTTGAAATTCTCAATTGAGAAATGGAGAGATATTACAGATGATACGTATATATTAGATGTAATTTCTAATGGATACAAGCTTCCGCTAAAGAACAGACCTAAACAAGCTTATTTGAGAAACAATAGATCCGCTAGGGACAATCCTGCTTTTGTGCAGAAAGAAATCGAGTCTCTATTGGGTAAAGGTGTTATTTCAGAGTTCAAAGAAGAAACCCCTGGGTAATTAACCCGTAAGACAAATAAACCTAGACTTGTACTACATTGTAGGCATATCAATCCATCGCTACATATTCGAAATCAAATTTGAAGATATTCATGTAGCTCAGCAGCTGTTTGAAAATTCTAGTTTTGTTTTCACGTTTGATTTGAAAAGTGTATACCACCATATAGATCTTAGATATAAGTCAAAATAACAGAACATACTTGGGTCTCGCATGCTCTTCTGATGGAAGTATTAAATACTATGTCTTTAGTTCACTCCCTTTTGGAAAATCAACAACAGGGCATATCTTCACAAAATCCCTTAGATGTGTTGTTAAGTATTGTAGGTCATTAGGTCATAAGGTCGTCATGCTCCTTGACGACGGTGTCGGAGGTCACGTTGATCTCGCCCAAGTAGAACAATGCAGCAGGTTTGTACAAAACAGTCTAAGCGATCTAGGCTTATTAAAAGCAGATGATAAGTGTGAATGAATTCCATCCAAAACGGCCAGATGGTTGGGACATAGGTTAGATTTCATATCGAACAGATTGTTTCTCTCTGTAGAGCGTATAGGGCGTCTTGAAACGGCAATAGACTCGCTATTTTTTCAGTTTCAGACCGATAGAAATAATTCTATTGCCGTTAGATTCCTAACTTCAGTTGTTGGCCGGATAGTTTCACTGTTGAGTGTAATTGGTAAGTTTGTATGTCTGAAAACTAGGTACGTACACAAGCGTTTGTTGACGAGAAAAAAAATAGCATTGTAAGGTAGAGGTCAAAGATAAGGCTTTAGACGAGTTGCGTATCTGGCGCAACAACGCAAGAATACTGAGCTTGGTTGGCAAAATATGGAGAGAAACCTTCAGTATAGATGTAGTTGTGTACTCAGATGCCAGTGAAACAGGTTACGGCGGTTTCGTAGAAGTAGTAAAAAATCAGAAATTCAGTTAGATCAGATTTACACAAAGAGGCGGGGTTCGAGCCGCAGTGATACAGGAAAGTAGTCCCCGCAGAAAATTCACAGAATAGTAGCACAACAAAGACGTTAAGTTCAATGTTAAGTGTGAATTCCATGATTCCAAACCCATTCTAGAGGTATTTGGAAAAGGTAAGGCGTCTAGGAATAGATCACTTCTGTCAGTATCCCCGGAAGCGGATATGGCGACTTTGGTTCTAGAAATGGACCAAATTATTTGTGAATATTCGTCCCCGGAAGTGGACGTGGAAAACTATTGCATAATAACAGATAGTTATGACGTTGAGTCCCCGGAAGAGGACACGTCATTGCAGGTGCCCCCGGAAGTGGGCCTTAGTAATAAGAAGTCCCCGGAAGAGGACACAACTTCACAGGTGCCACCGGAAGTGGGCCTGAGTAACATGAAGTCCCCGGATGTAGATTGTGGGTTATACTCACTCCCAAAGGTGAGCAGTGATATTTTTCAGACAGATGCTATAGAACAAGCAAGAAAGGTTGCTCAGTTTTCAGATGCTGTTAGTCGAGACATACAGCATTCACGTGTAGAGCACACACATTTGTCACAGAATTCTGAGGTAGTTGGTACTTGGAGTAAGTATGAATTTGGTAAAAGTTCAACATGGCGAGAACTGAAATGCTTGTACACAGTATTGTTAAGTAATTTGAGCACTTTGCGAGGTAAAAAGGTAAAGTTTTACACAGATAATTAGAATATTTGTTATATATTGCAGACCGGTAGCAACGTAGAAGATTTGCACAGTATTTCCTTGAAATAATATGACGTATGCAAAACGAATAACATTTCTTTCGTGGTAGATTGGATACCATGTTCACAAAACTCTAGAGCAGATCATTCGAGCCGTTGTCTAGACGTAGACGACTGGTACATAAGTGATTGCATATACAGTAAATTAGATAGATTATGGGGTCCACACACTATCGGCCGATTTTCTTCAAACTATAATAACAGATGCAAAATGGTGGGTCCCAGGTACCGAAGGCGTAATTGCTTTGAGCAGTGTTGGTCAAACGAATGCAACTGGGTAGTTCCACCACCGAATGTTATCGGAAAAGCTGTAAAAAAAGCTTGAAGAAGATATACCTTTTGGTACATTAGTTATTCTGGAATGGAAGTCGGCCCATTATTGACCATTGCTGGTGGGAGAATATGGAAAATTTAAATCATTTGTGAAGGATACATTTGTATTACCAGTTTCAGGAACAGTTTGCCCCGGCAGAGGGAACAATGGTGTTTTCAGCAGAGAAACTTTTACTTTCAGGATGTTAGCTTTGATTTCTCGATGGCAGAGTCTTGAGTTGACATTTACATTTTGTGTGATTTGTATACGAAATGCATAACACGATTTTCATTTTCTGCAGGTGTTGACCTGAGAAAAAATCTGAAAAAGAAATTCGACGAGGCTGGAGTTGCTATCGACAATGAAGACTTTGTTGTAAATAGAATGGCTTCTCATATTTTACAATCGAGAGCAGATGGAACCGTATCTAAGTACTCTTCACAGGTGAAGTTTTTTAAAGGGTTTTGTGCCAACAAAAGATTTCCGGTAAATCATGCATTCCCTATTCATGTGGCTATGTATCTTTACAGTTTGATAGACATTGGAAAATATTGTGCGGTAGTGTCTGTGGCGTATTACGCTTAATGTATCACAAATCAACGATCTGCCGCTAGCAGGTTATTCGTTTCAGCATGTTGAATGTGCTAAACGTAAAATTCTAAACTGTCAGAAAAAGGACGTTTTATCTTCTGATCAATGGTAATTGTGTGACATGTTCAGTGGAATTTTGAGGTTAAGTATATGAGATATTGATATGATTTTAGTATCTTTGCAGGTCTTTTCAGGTTAAGTGAAGTTGTGAGCTAGTGTTTGATATAGTTTCACCCATTATTATCTGTCAGAAAATAAACAGTGTTTAAAGACAGCAGATGTCTTTTCAAGGCGTCCAGCGCTTATGGATTGATGTGTATTTATTTCGCATGTATCGGTTCGAAATGTTCTTTAAAGAAGACAGGTTCAGTATTTCAGTTATTAGAATATCTTAACAGATTGCTGTTACAATTTTTTGTATTATCAACATGGCGTGTTTTAAGCTAAAGGTTCCATAATTTGAACATTTGTTAAAAAGTTGTCGTATATTGTCCAGATTTTAGAATATTTAATGTATTGTTCCCCAAAACATTTCGGACATCTAGTAATCTTGGAAAGACTTTACTTAAAGTAAGTGGGAGCAAATATTGAAAGCCTCAAAATTTGAAAATCCCGTAAAACATTATCCTGAAGGCAGCTTGACACTTGCAACGGGTAAATGTTTCCTCCTTTAAAAAAGTGCTGGTTTTCCTGAGCGGTCTTTGTGTGTTATCAATGACGGATAATATTTTTTGTACGAGGTAAAATACATAATAGAAAATTATAAGCAAAGAGTTGTAAATCCTTCAGATAGTTAAAACAGCTATTCTCTAAGACAGTTATTATCTTAGTAAATCATCCTGTTGTAGAATTATACGTGTGCGGCATATTGTACTATTCAAACAGAAAATGCCTTTACAGTTCATAGTATTATTTGGTGCTTTTTATTTGAGAGTTTTATTTGTTAAATTTTATATGTGTCACCTGTAAACATTTATATGAAAATGTATTTAGTAGCAACTCCTCCAAAATAGATTGTAGTCTTGCTCACCGCAAGTAGCGTTTGTTATTTGTGAGAGGTACGTTAAGAATGTGTATAGTTTAGTCGTTAGTGTGTATATTCAATGTATTATTGATCAGATACAAACTGTTTTAGTACAATTACATAAGAACCTATTAACTTCTCCTGATCACAAATGTGGCACTTGACTTCTTTTACTATTAGGCCCACTTGGTCGAGTGCTTTTTGAATGTCTGAAAAAAGCGATAAATAAGTATATCAACTATACTTATATCCTTATATCTGTTGAGGAGGGCCGTCATCTGATGTGGTAAGAAGTTGTGGCCCGACCCATTTGCTTATTTGTTTGTGTTTGTAAAATTGTTATTTAAGCTTGCAAATATTGAATGAGCAAAAAATATGTTTACATCACATCCTTTCCGCCGCCGTAACGTAATGAAACGTATTAGCGTCTGATGGCTAGTTCACGCTTTCGTATAATCAACATTTATTATACGAAACTCATTTTAAAATTATTGCTGAAATGTCTATGTTGCAGCTTTCAAATACGGAATTATATGACATTCGATGCATATGTTATACTGACACTTTTAGATAACAGCAAAAAAGAACATTTTGAACGATTTCACGAAGTTCCAAAAATCTCCATATACCCTAGCTTCGTTACAAAACCCTGTGGGAGTTTTGTTTGAGTGCAAATATTTTTCGTAGATGATAGGCTGACATGTCGTGCTAAAGCCCAGGTATTTTCAAATCGTTAGAAACTGCTGAAAATTGACTCCCATTAGCAAAACAAAAGTCCATGCGCATACATTTAGACGGGGTAGCCCCTGCGCGTGAACCCTGATTATAGACCAATGCAAATGCGACTTTAGCCTGTGTGCTTTCTTTTCCTTTACTTCCGGAAAAAGCTGAAGGTTGTCTAACGTCATTTTCATTGTTGTCAAAAACATACGTATGCCTGGCCGTGCTAAGGATATGATGTTATGCAAATGTCACAAAAATAAGGTATTTACTTACGGACGTCATTCGTTTCCATCCTTCAAGATTTAATAAAGATCTTCTACTTGCTTTAGTTAAACAAAATCAACACAAAAATAAAGGAAATAAATTACAAGTTGTTATATAATTTTCCCTTGAAGATAGGACAATTACAAATGTGAAAGATTCCCGTTTCATTTTTATGCACTTTTTTACATTTACGGTAACGTAAGGCAGGTTCAACATTCGAGGTTGATAAGGTATGCTTTGAGTTACTGAAATAGCATTACCTTAGTGTTACATTAACAATGTCGTTTCGAGTTAGCCACCCCTGGTTGAAATAAGCGTTTTATTTTTGTGAAAGATTGTTTACTTACTTTAACTATAATTGAATTAGAAAAAAAACAATTGAAAGAGAAAAGGACATTTTAGGAAATAATAGTATTTGTTGATCATGAAGAATAATCAGGTGACGTCTTTCTTGTTGTTGTGTTTAGAGTAATTACGTTGGAATCGGTTTCCCATACGACCAACGCCTCAAGAAGAGGTTAGTTATTTTAGGTTTCGGGGGATAGCGCACGATGCATGAAGTGTCCCATTTCCAGAGGCGCACCTGGTTCTTTCACATTTCATGTGTGTAGCACCCATACAAGGGACCTCGATCTCATCCGAAAGACTTTCAGTAAATTCAGTTTGTCAACCCCGTAAATCGAACCCACAACTCCAAGATTACAAGTCTCGTGGCAGTCGTGCTCTGCTGACTGAGCTATCCAGGCTGTCGGCTATTTACAGTGATATAGCTATATCTGTCACGGCGTAGATTTTGTCTAGGCACAGCCAAACATGCACACCCACGGCAGCCATCATATCACATTAAATATTTTCTTTGCCCTTGTGCAAAAGAACAGGAAATCAATAACGCCACATTTATTGACGCCAATTTGATGATTTCCTCTGATGATTGAAGTGAAACCGGCAAACAAAATAACAACCCATGTAATGTTATTTCAAAATTGGTTGTTATTATATATATATAAACAAGGTATGACGGCTGAATGTAATATCGTCTATCCGTTTTATCAATTGTCTTCAACCTGAATAAAGTCAGGTCGCTCAGCTAAACTGGGCACATAGGATATGCATCGTCGAAGTCATGGCAACAATATGTCAGTGGCACTCTCGTATAATTATCAACAAGGGATAAGCAGTTCCATCTTTTGTTCAGGCCACATAATTCAAACAAACTGATCTGCACTAAGTAACTAAAAGCCAATATTGTTTATATATTTATTTCCATGTATAAATGTTTCGTAAGATAATAATTAGTGCAGTTTTGGTTTGTGTGCCTCTAATCATTTTCATTTGTTATTTATCTGAATCCAAATTCAGTAAGTGGTTAGATATATAGCTGGTTAGGCTGGTAAATTTTCACAACTCACTAGTTTTCAAAATGAATTTTCGCCACTGAACAGCAAGAGACCTTTTGCTAGAGTTGATGAAACTGATATTCAGGCATGTATGCAAGATGAATACTAATATTGAAAGAAATAGATGTATAATACTAATATTTCATGAATCGAGAGAAACATTCGCGGACCAAAACAGGTATAAAATCAAAGACATGAATTAATTCATCATTTCTTCTTGCGCGTTTCCGAATTATTTGTACATTCAATGTAAATATCCGATTGAGAAAAAGAAAGATTAATTAATTCATCCTTATTTATTTGTAGTGATAAACACATTGTAAATATCAAATACATATATAAATTTACTTTTTCTTCTGCACAATTCCAACACTCGTGCATACAATACAAATATTTATAGAAAAAGTTGAACTAATCCATTCCTGTTTTATATAGTAAAAATATATAAGACCTTCCGTAAAATATAACACCAAAGACATGACATTGTATTGATACTTTGCTTATGATTCTAATAAAGTTAATTTATTTTTACAGACGCAAAATAATTGATATAATATGTCTACATCCAAAGATTCAAACAAACGCCCTATCGTCCGGGTAGGTCGTTGTTTTTTTGTTTTTTTTGGTGGGGGGAGGGTGTGGGGGGAGAGTTAACGTCACCGACACAATTATACGACATATAGCGACTTTCCAGCTTTGTTGGTGGAGAAAGACGAAAGACCCCAGTACCCCTTCGTACATAATTTCATCACGAGCGGGCACCTGGGTAGAACCACCGACCTTCCGTAAGCCAGCTTGATGGCTTCCTCACATGAAAAATCAACACCCCGATTGAGGCTCAATCCATATCGGTGAGGGGCAAGTGATTTGAAGTCGGCTTAACCACTCGGCCACGGAGGTCCCATCCGGGTAGGTCGGACCTTTAAACCAAAAGATCTTCTAACGTGTAGATAACATGGCATTTTTATTAATAAGAAAACACAGAATTAACCTAAGCCATTCACTTTAATTCAATTCTAACTGTTATACTAACAAATTATTAAGTGAAATATGTGTTCATAATCGGTGACTTTTGTTTCAAAGTAATTCCGCAGATGTTTTTATGTATACACTGTTCCAAGATTATTTTGTTTCTCGTGGTTGCGTTGCCTGGCACTCATGAATATTCCGCCATCGCACTGTCGCACTTCACTATAATAGTGTCATCATCGTAATGTCGCGCTTCGCCATCGTACTGTCGCGCTTCACCATCGTATTGTCGCGCTCCGCCACCGCAATGTCGCGCTTCACCATCGTACTGTCACGTTTCACTATCTTTTCTCTGTTTACTTAAGGGCCGATTTTAATTAAACTCTGTAATGTATAGTATTGTCAACTCTGTCCAATGATCAAATAATTGTAACGCTTTTCGGCACGGTTATTATTGAAATGAATATCACCAGACCTGATGTTATTAAAAGGAAAATTTCCCGGCAGAGTGTCACTCAAATGAATATCATCTGGAATAATGATAATAAAAAATATCATACCTTAATATTGTTTGAAATGTACTATTCCAAAATAGGCTCCATTGGTCTGTGGCTATTTTACACGGTTTACTTGAGGGATAATAAAAACGAATATCACCCAACCGAGTATTATTTATGATCAAAATAACATTGTATTCAAAATTAACCGCTCTGTGGAAAAATAAATGATAATGTATTTACATGTAATTAATTGTTTTGTGAGAAAAGTTGTTTAATCAGCTCATATATTTCAATAGAGAAAAGTGGAAACTTCACAGGTCGCTCAACACGACAAAAACGAAAATGTTGCAGGCTCGGTTTGATTGAGCCTGTTCATGGACGGTAGTGGAAATGCATGCTACCGTCCACGCCCTCTAGCCCCGGGTTGAGCAGAACTCAACATTTACACATTCTAAAAGTACAAAAAGCATTTAGAGACATCCGCAGATGTATTCAAACGGCGGTGAACATGGAACCTTCAATGATACACGTGTTGAGGCGTGTAATTCCATGAAGAGTGGCGTTTGGTCCCCAGATAAAGAAAAGGGTTTGTCCCAAACGAGAAAACAATGGGCAGAACTAAACAAACTGGAATTTAGGAAGGGGATCTGAGGTTATGGAGCCTGCATATCAAAGGAACTGTCAAAAGACAAAATTAAAATACAGGCACCATATCCAAGGGGTGATTATACAATATCCAAGGCTATGAAAGCGGGAGTATCGGAACCACCCAGGCCGAAATGCTCATGTTGAGAAACTAAAAGCCATGAAACGTTAAAAGTATATATTGTCAACTAAAAATGATAAAAATACATTGTTGTAAAATTTTTGCTTATTAAGCTTTTGGGTGTCAGACAACTCTATTACGTCTTGTGGAAGACTGGAAGGAGGCACTGGATAGAAACGAGCACGTAGCAGCAGTACTGATGGATCTATCCAAGGCCTTCGACTGTCTCCCACATGACCTCATCATAGCAAAACTGGAAGCATATGGCTTATCAAAAGATGCATGCAGTCTAATAAATAGCTACCTTAAAAACAGAAAACAAAGAGTAAAAATTGGTCCAACCCACAGTTCTTGGCTCAAGACCATTAAAGGCGTTCCCCAAGATTCGATACTCGGACCGCTAATCTTCAACATTTTTATAAATGATATATTTTATTTCGTGGAAAAATCAAATTTTTATAATTACGCCGATGACAATACCCTTTCTTTCAACCATCCGAACCTAGAAATTTTAAGAACTACCTTAGAACAAGACACTGAACAATTAATAAAATTGTTTGAATTTAACCAAATGGAAGCAAATCCAGAGAAATTCCAAGCCATAGCTAGAGGTAAAAACACAAATTCTAAACTATCAACTATTGCCATTGAACGCAACAACATTACATGTGAAGAATCTGTAAAACTTCTAGGTATTGATTTAGATTATAGCCTAAATTTTGATCAGCAGATAAAAAAAAATGTGTCAAAATGCCGCAAACCAATTAAATGTTATACTAAGACTACGCAAATTCTTAAACTTTGAGTGCAAATTACATATATACAAATCCTTTGTAAGATCTACTTTCAAATATTGTCCAGTTATCTGGCACTTCGCAGTAAAACAAATACAGATAAATTAGAAAAATTACAGCACAGAGCCTTAAGGATCGTCTTTAATGATTTTGACTCATTATACAGTGAACTCCTCAATAGAGTGAATATGCCAACACTACACCTTGGCAGATTAAGAACTTTAGCAATTGAAACTTTTAAATGTTTGTACAACCTTTCACCACCATATCTACATGATTTAGTCACATTCAAAAACTCTAAATACTCTTGTAGGTACAGCAACACAGTCGCAATTCCAAACTACCTACGGTAAGAGATCTTTCCGGTTTGAGGCGACCCAGGACTTGAACAATCTGCCAAACAACATACGCCAAGTAGACAACTACAAGGAGTTTGTTAGGCTGATCCGGACATGGGTCGGCCCAAGCTGCAAATGTTCAATGTGCCACTAGTTATTTATCCCTGTATTTCCCATCCTCAGTTACATTTCATCTTAATGCACTATTGCAAGCTTCCTTTTTCATTGCTTTTTAGTCCTTATGTTGCTATTTATTTTATATCTTTCAATTTTCAGTTCCAGTTTTGGTTAGCTAGTCAGCATGCCAATAGACTATGTATTTTTAACCTTGTTTTATAATGACTCAGTCTTTAGCTCCAGCTTTTGTCCGCTAGTTAGCATGCCGCTAGACTATATTGTATTTTGACTCTCTGTGAGATAGTTGCTGATCAGTTCTTCACAAATCTAATTTGAGGGGATATTTGATTTCTTAAGACTATTTTTCTTTCCTGTCGCACTTTTGTGCTGGTTTTGCAAATTCAGTCTCTTATTTACATGTAGTTTTATAGCAGTTTTTAGGCCATTGGTCAGGATCAGCAGCTTTCCCCCAGATTTTAAATTTTAAATGTGCTTAAATGTGCTATATTTCATGTGCTTTTAGATTATATGTGTATGTATATTATATGTATGCACTTAAATATGTATATGTATGTTATGTAATGTATGTATATGTATACGTATGTATGTGTATGGGTGTACGTGTAGATATGTATATGAAAATTGTGTCTAATATTATTAATTTTAATAATTTATTATCTTACTTATGGACTCTTACTTTGCTTGTCATGTTTTCTTTAAACCATATTTAATGTTTTAAATGTATATGTATATTTATTTTATAATCATAACTTAATCTTTTAATTACAGGCTGTTTGTTATTTTAAATGCTTCTTATGTCTTTGTTAAATAGTTGGCAAATAGCTTATTACTAATGCTAATGTTATATTGTTAAAACATCCGACTCAAAATAAAGATTCTTGTATTTTGTATCTTGTATCTTGTAAATTTTATGCAAAAGTGTTATTGAATAATTATGTCTAGAATACAGTTATTTGTTTCCACTTACCCGACCGACCCAGTCTTTTTACCACTGACCCTAAAGTTTTAACTGAAGAAACGAATTGGATAAAAAATGTAGATTTATGTTAAACAAGATTATTAGTAAGTAAATCCAAAGCAAGTCCCTCCGTCTGACCGTACAATTCTATACATTAAAGTCGGCCCTTAAGTAAACAGAGAAGCGCGACAGTACGATGGTGACACTACGATGGTGAAGCACGACAGTGCGATGGCGAAGCGCGACAGTACAATGGTGACACTACGATGGTGAAGTGCGACAGTGGATAGCGAAGCGCGACAGTACGATGGCGAAGCGCGACAGTACGATGGTGACACTACGATGGTGAAGTGCGACAGTGCGATGGAGAATCGCGACACTACGATGGCGAAGCTCGAGAGTACGATGCCAAAGCGCGACAGTACGATAGACTGTACCGTCGTACCTTCGCGCTTTGCGTTCACAGGGAGCAGGCGCTGGCCCAAACGGAACACCGTATAAAGGAACCAGCGTGGGAGCCATCTGGTGGCGGACAGGTTTTTGAACACTAATTTTTCACTTGGCATGGTAACAGAGGTCTAAATTAAAGCTAGTTTCTGTTTAAATTTCATTTTAGATGTATTTTTGACATTTTGGTAGGAACATTTTGGTGGGAGAGGAGGTTTTATTTGGTGAAGTGAAGCTCTATTTTAGTATGAGTAGTACTTCCAGGACATAGCAGTGTGATTTTGATGTGATTTTACAGTAAGCAAATGTGACAAGTGAAATTTCTCTTAGAAGATATATGACCCCTACTTTTCTCTTCAATTTATATCAGTGTTATCATAACTCTTTAAAATGAGGTAAGGATTTTTTCTCTGAAATGGGTCTAGCTTTGTTTTGTAGCTCTTTAAACAATGTCAGTTTTATATAGAATATATACATGATATAGGGAAAACTATTTACAGGTGTGTGACCAGAAAGAATCTTTTAACTGCCCTAACGAATTCAGAAGAGTAAGAAAAAAATATCAATTGACTAAATTTTGTAATCTCAATATGAACAAAAAATCCCCGGAAAATAGTTTCATTCATTCATTCATTCATTATTCATTCATTCATTCATTCATTCAATCTATCAATCAATCAATCACAATTCATTTAACTATTATTTCATTTATTCTTTCATCCAATAGTCGACAAGAATGCCAGTCACCGCAAGTTGAAGTTGCAAGTGTTTGAAATAAAAAAAAATATCTTGCAAAAATATTTCATGAATACCATTGGGGTTAAATGAGAATAAAGTTTTAAGGACAATAACAAGTTTAATTTCGTAGAAGCAAAGTAGCAAAGGCTAACTTTGTGACGAATAAATTAGGCGGCACGTACAATCTGACTGACGAAATAACGCTATTTCTAGACCTGTTCGCGTGCACGAATAGCCCTGCGGACGTGCACAACCAATCATTCTGAAAACGAAGTGGTCATTTGTTAGAAAAAAATTCGATCTTGTATAAACAAAACAAAACATTCAATCAAACTAGTACCATTTCTTTCATTTTAATTACCACTGATTAGACATGTATACACTGTTACATAATTATTTAGAGCTCATTATTTCCGAATGTTCGGCAACTCTAATACAAAATAGTGTAAATTATATTGGTACTCTGATATTCATATGGACATACATTTGAGCTATCAGTAAAAAGGTTATGTCTTGTCAAATACTAAAAATGAACTAAAACTATCTCCCACAAACCAATTTATTTTGAACTTCCTTTTGTCCCCGAAAGAAAGATTTTGTAAAATAATTTCATAACAGAACATTTTAAAGAAAACTTGTTTATATGGTATATTGACAGATCTAAATTCAGACCGTTTAAAATCATTGTCATTTTTTACAGCCTGGTTATCAAGTCATTTTCTGTGTCACATTTCTAAAATCTTTATACAATGTTTTGTAATTATGGAATGCTGTTTTTGTCAACACCATCTTCTTATTTCATTATATCGCATTAGTATGCTAAGCCCGCCCGCTTCGCTCAGTAGGTAAGAGCGTTGGTCTACGGATCTCGGGGTCGCGAGTTCGATCCTCGGGCGGGGCGTATGTTCTCCGTGACTATTTGATAAACGACATTGTGTCTGAAATCATTAGTCCTCCACCTCTGATTCATGTGGGGAAGTTGGCAGTTACTTGCGGAGAACAGGTTTGTACTGGTACAGAATCCAGGAATACTGGTTAGGTTAACTGCCCGCCGTTACATGACTGAAATACTGTTGAAAATCGGCGTTAAACACAAAACAAACAAACAAACAAACATTAGTATGCTGAACACATATTTGAAATATTTGCACATATTTGCACTCAACTAATTCATTTGTATATATTCACTTCATTCTTTTTCTCATTTCATATCATTAAGAATAAGCATAAATATTGTTAAACTGTTTTAAGTTGACGAAGTTGAAGAAATTCCAGTGAAGTAATAGTGACGAATAAAGTATATCACATGTCCTTTTAAAATGAAACACATCCTACATATTGTATGGTGTACTAAAGGGGACTATTTCATTTGTTTTTATTTTTATTGCACATTGATTTTGCGAACCTACTGTCCACGTATGGTGTACTCAATAGGACTATTTGGTTTGCCTTTATATTTATCACACATTCGTTTTGGGAGCCTATATATGATATGATGTACCGATGATGATGTTATATATCCTGATGTTTTATGATGTTTTATGCGTCACGGTATTTTCCATGAGTTATTTACCACAGCCGTCTCACATCTAGGAGAAATATATTTTTGAGCCCGAAAGGTTTATACCCGAGAATATTCCTTCCATATGTCGGCCGTCTATTCAATCGTCATGATTCGTGTCAGGAGCATAACCTTATAACCATTAAATGTATTGACTTTAAACTTGGCATATAGTAGATGGCGATAAGACGGTGTGCAGAGCGCTAGAACCGGCTCTGTAGATCAAAGATCAAAGTCAGCTAAAAGGTCAAAACTACCCATCATATTTGGTGTCCGGAGCATAATCAAATAACAATTAAAGGTATTGACTTCAAACTTGGAATGTAGGTAGGTGGCGATAGTACAGTGTGCAGAGCGCAGTGATTTAATTTCATTCATTTTATAACCTCTGCCCATTTTCAAAAAGTAACAAAAATATCCTTGGATGTTTTGTTTAAAATAAATGTACAAATATCAAAGGGGAACATTTTGAGTTACTTTCAATACGCGTTCAAATATCAGCCAAATTCATTTATTTCTAAGACGTGGTAGGGCAGATAATTTTTGCTTTCGTCATGACCTTCTTGCATAATAAGGAAATTCGTTTGTTTGTTAATTCTAAATATTTACGTGATTTTTGTGATTGTATAAAAACTGGCTGGGGTTGCAATATAAATTAACAGATATCATAACCTTATTCGATTTCACTGAAATTCAAATATGGCATTTACAAGATATTGTTCTTAACTTATGAGAAATTTCATAAATAACGTGTAACATGCATGCTATTGCAAGAAGTACCGAGGGGGCATTGATGTTTCTTCAAGTTTATAAACGTTGGTATTAATTGATTTCTGGAGATTAATCCTTTCCTTATTGCAAAGCCTATTAGCGGAAAGTTCACTTTATTCAGCTGTTTAAGTTATATAAAGCTGGGATAGTTGTTGTTGAATTAGAGTCAAACTGACAAAATTTCGGTGATTTGGCCACTTTTCCTCCACTTGTTTTGATAGTAAAGGAATGTCCAAAGTGGCCATTGGTTTTTACTGGCATTTCATCTCTTCCGACCTTCGGTAGTCCGTTGATTCCTCATATGTAGTATTCCACACTTCAAGCGAGGTTTCAATCACATATGAATAAGGTACAAGTGATTCGACCTTAAAGATACCTATCCAGTCTATTTGAATTATACCCCTACCAATTATACCTACATATTTTTCCCGGTATTCTAGCGGATGTTTTGATTGACTGAGGATATAACATGTGCACAGTTTTGAGGTTTTGTATGATAGTCCCATGTAATAGTCACATAAATTGACTGGAAATTTAATTTCTGTCATTAAAACTGTACACAGTATTATCACTTTAGTTCTATCTTTGCCCTATTTGTTTCATAATGTTATTTTAGATTTGGATATCTGTATTTGCATAGCTGATAACGTCTGTGGAGCTATCGAATTTGCAGTACGTAGACCTAAATTCCACAAGAATTTTTTTTATCCTCGGCGTATCTTTATTCTTTGGGTTCAGCATGCCGTACTGGGTGTCAGAAAATCGAAATGTCATCCAAACAGCTAACAGAGAGGTTGTTTCCTTTATGGGTGCGCTTACGTTATGTTCAATTTTACATAAATTTATATCATAAAGAATAATTATTTTCTCACAGATGAAAAAGATTAAATGTAAAAAGAAACATCATTTAACCATGACGATGCTAAGCAAAATGACACAATACTCATAGATATTTTGAAGCATTTCTTAGTTTGGTCGATCTAACATTGCAAAGCACCTTCATTTAACTGATCCTGTCGGTCAGGAGTCATGGTTTTTGCCCATTATTCACAAATACTGGTTACAAATAACAGAGACCATTCTCCGATATTCTTTGAATATTTTTAGGCTACTAGCAGCTGATTAGATATTGACAGCCATTTCCAACGTTTCCTGTATATGCGTGCGCAATAACATAGTTTACCAGATAATTACAGACTTCCGAGACGTGTCCAGTTTATTCTGTAGGATAATAGTTTCCTTCACTGAATACTGACAACATTCCTCGACGTTTCCGGTACATTTTTGTCAACAATATAGTTGACCAGGTATTGAAAGCTCTCTCAGACATTTTCTATATATTTTGTTGGCAAAGTATGGTAGATGTTGATAACATTCTCAAACGTTTCCTATATAGGCAATACTGAAGCTGACTACATATTGACAGCTTTTCTAACATAAATTACCTAGATATTAGGTTGGTAATAGTGCAGTTAACTAAATTTTGATAGCTGTTTCCGACGTTCCTATATATTGTAGACAATAATATAATTAGATCTATGAGAACACCGCATAACTCATTAATGGAATTTGCAACATCTTAATTAATGGACCATTTATTAGAAGGACCACATAAAACATACGAGAACTGAAAAATGTAGCGATTTAAAACTCATTTTTAGGTTCAGAAGAAGAAAAGGGGAGATGAAGAAATGGAGATCTACAATATCAGAAGATGGTGATAATGACGGACGTTCTGATATGCATATCTACAATTTCCCGCTGATGCAGAGATTTTTCGTCAAAGTTCGTTTATTTAAATATATACCATTCTGTCCAACATTCATGAGATCAAGGAGTACTGTGACATTTGAAGTGTGTGTGGCTGAGGAAAAGGAACAGCTACAAAGCGGAGAGAGTGACCTGATTTACGTTGCTGACAATGTTGCAATGGTGACAACTGATGAAGAATTCAACACAACGTTCTGAAAATTTGTCTGTGTGTGTATTGTTTCGGTTATACAACACAAGTGCGTTGATATGCGTTCATTTCCCACTTGCTCAATATATCGTATATTGTTATATTAATCATATCATTCCTTATTCTATGCAGTTTTGATATCATATAATGGTTATTTGATAATAAGTCATATGTAATAACTCAAAATAGTTCTTCCTATAGTACTGATGCAGACATTAGCTTTAAAAGTTTTATTTAGTACATCACTAATAATGACAACAAAATTATGGTTCGAGGTATTGATGCTGCTGACGTCTTCGTTGTTTTGATGTTGATTATATTTAAAGGTTTTATTTGTCCTTTTGTAGGCAAAGAACATGATTCTAATTAGTGTTAGCATGAAGGAGACCGTCAACACTACCAACGCAGTCACTGTGCTGGAATAGTGTGTGTAAGTTAAAACATTATTCAACCCAATGTAGGCTACTCGTAGGTGAGAAGATGGGCTGCTGGACTGTACCACGGCAGTCTTGATGACTTTGGTAGCTTTTATGGTTCAAAAAAGGAGGAAATGTTTAACCATTGTGATGATGGTGAACGGCTAAAACTTACCCATAGTCCGTCGGTCAATGGTCTTGACAACTTCTGTTGCATCTTGGATGTACACCAGAAAGTGAGCGAATAGCATAGTAAGGCACTGAGATTAGAACTCTGTCAACCACCTGAAGGTCTCGACAAAGTAAGTAGTACAAATCCGTCACAGAATTTAACTCCATAGCGTTTTGTCTCAATATTTTTCGCATACCCCTATATCGGCTAAATCAATAATAGCGCTATTTAAGTTCCTGTGTTATTTTTCCCAAAGTAACGTGTTTTGCTCGAGCGATTGTATAAAATGACTTTTAGTGGTATATCATTTTAAAAGCGAATATTCTACACGATGTGATCCTTAATTCCTACATCAGAAACTTCAAAAATTAAATAACTGGAAGAATAATATAACCCATTTTGCATGCGAGTGACATGCAAACATGATCAAAGGTAAGTGCATCAATCTGTGGAATGTATCATATTAAGTAGACAGATCATGCTGTTATGGTCTAGAAATATGCAATCAAATTTTTGTGTTACCTCAAAATATAACTATTATGAAAATGGAACTGCATAGCATCTCAGAAAAGAAAAACCTTTCTTTGCAGTAGTTTAAATCCGAATGTTTCAATAAATACGACTTTCTGAGTTGAAGCTTACCTGCCACTTGGATCCCACTCACGGAGAGATGGATGTAATTGTTGTGTCCAAATTGCTGCGGAAACTCCTGTAAAGTTAAGATAAGTACAACGGACAGACGAACGCGCCATCACATAAATTGCATTACAATTACCAAACTTGCTGAAGAAAATGATACAATGCTCGCCACTAGCCTCGAATTTTATTTTGTTAAGGAGTTGTATAAATTTAGTATGAACGGATACTCATATAAAATCCTCTATGTATTTCACAAAGATTCGTAAAATTCAAATATAAAGACTGACACACTTTTTCTTTCAGATTATTTACTCAATTAGGTATTTCTGTTTAAAATTATATACATCTGTATTATGTTTAAAGAATAAACACTCTTTGCAATTTCAGTCGTTTCATTGCAATCAATAATAAATAAAATGAAAAGTTGTGTTGAATTGTTTGGAACTTGACATATAATAACATTGTAAATCGATAAATTCTTAAAGGTGTATAATTTTAAGACGGGAAGTTGGAAGGGCATGTGTTTTTTGAACATCGCTGCTGCTAGCAATGCATATATTTCTAATCAATGTTGATCTGAAAGCGGTGAAATAGGTGCTTTATCATTGAAAATGTATTTCATTTTTGACTATGTTATGTTTGAAATACTGAATTTAATTTTTTCTCCTCGAACCGTATAGGTATAGGCATTTTTGCATGGCCTTACCTATCTAATAAAACACTTGTTTCTTATTATTTAAGAAAGAAATTGTTTATAATAGTTTTAATGTGTTCAATACTTCAAAGCGCAAGACCCTTTCTTTGCTGTTGTTAAAAAGAACGCAATATCGTTTCTTTTGAAATACATACAAATCATAAGGTTGTGTAAAGTGTAAAGGCAACACAGACCAGACGTCAGATCTGCTACGAACCTTAGAATGTCCTATGTGGACTAAATAAAACCTGGAGCAGGCAAAACATGTGATAGACATTTACTCCTCATAAAATAAACAAACGTGTTTGTAAACATGGACGGTTTCAAACTGAAGAGGATACATGCTCAAAAATAATGACAGAATACAATACATATCGCATATCCGTATCCCTGACCAACCTATAAACCGGGTCAGTCTACTTCATAAGTACAACAACACTGTTGACCCATTTAAACGAGTAGTACAACATCGATTTGTATACAAAATACGACAACAATAAACAGCGATGTATTGCATTTGACCGTCCATTTATAATAAAATTAAGAGAGTGTTATGACTTGTTGATAAATTCAATGAGTGTTTTGATATTACACATCACGGACATGACCGTTCAGTTTATCTGTGAAAGAACAAAGTACAAGAAACTAAACTCTATGATTTTGATGCACCTGGTTGAAATCTGAACTGAAATAAATTACAATAAAGAGTCTATTAACTGACGTGAATGTTAATGAGCTTTCGATAGGACCCGCTTTGTAAGCTCAGTAGTACGGGCACAAAACTATGAATGAGGAGGTCACAAAGATTGCGGAAGAGGCGAATGTTTTTCGTTTTGGTATAATGTCTTCTGATTAGCATGGGAAAGCTGTTAACCAGTAAGAGTTGATAACTCTGGAAGCTGGAACTCTGATTATATTTACTGAAGGCAGTTACATGACTGAAACTACTTTTGAAAATGCCTAACTGATACAAAACGGACGAATAAACAAACAAATAAAAATTTGTTTCACCTGGGTATGGGATACGAAAGCATTCCAACTGCTGTTAAACAAAGTTCTTTGATCTGTTTGGGCGTTGGTAGCCCCGCTTCCCTGGAACGTTAGAAAGGACCTACCTCTGTTGCCGTAAGAATAGCACAAACCATCCAAACAAACCATTGCAAGAAATATCTGAAATTGTCGCATCAGAAGAAAAACGTTCGAGCATGTTACATTTTATATGAGTATCTATATACATATATAAGCCAGTTTTCCGTTCAGATTGTACGGACAAACTATTCAAAAGTTCATATAGCACAGAAAATTCTGTCATGGCTTAGTAAGGCTCATTCTATTTCCAAAATATTGCCATTTAAGTTTTTGTCTTTACAACCTTATTGCGAGTATTTACTGAAGAGTTACACTTTTTAATGAAGAAATTATTAAGCATTCTTTTGACGTATATGTCTTGAAAAACAAACGTACAAAAGTCAACTTCAACATCCAGAATAAAAATACCAAAATTTATTTTAAAGGTCAGTTTTTTTGTTGTAAAATCGACAGCTACTAGTACTACGGGCAAGCGGTATTCTGCCTAAAGATGTGACCTAAACTTGCCTAAATAAAAGATATATTTACATCCTGCGAGCAATCAATTTCAAAACAAAATTCATATTATTACATAATCATTTCTCTATTGATTTGTCAGGCTTAAGTTGCAGGCATGTTTTAACCCCTAACTGAAGGCTATTGTTGTCATAATGGCATTTATTTCACGTCACACTGGAGCTTCTTAACGTTTGGTTTGTCTAAAAGGCTGCATATGTACTATGTACAGCAGTTACAGCTCTGTGGGTAGACGGAAGATTGGTGGTAACTGGTTTGGTATAAAAATATTCAAATGATATAATTTATATGGAGGTAATTTTTTTATGTTATTGAGACCGATAATGTGTTTATTAGGGTGAACTGTTATTCATCGATTGTCAGGCTACGGAGATTTAAAAAAAAATGCTGTAACAAAATGTAGGGAATAATGAGCAATTTAATGCATATAAACGCAATACCAGTATTCTATCAACCGACTGCCTTATAATGAATGAGGAATCAATGATTTCATGTAAATTGTTTGAGTCCATACAGCTTCTGTGCAGAAAAGTAAGAAATACGGATAAATACTTTGGAGGAATCCAAAGAATAGGTGTATGTGACTTTTTTCAACTTCCCCCTGTTGACGACAAATCCGGAGATTTTTGCTTCTTATTATCGATATTCCGTTTGGTCTTCCCCGACATTATCTGCTTAACTGAAGTCGTGAGACAACACGAGGCTGATTTCATTCAAACAGTGCATGAAATATCTAGATGAGACTGCTCTGCACAGACAAAACGTGTTATTAACTACCGCCAGGAGATACTATCGGGCCGAAGATTTGATAGTAACGTCTTTAATGCATTGCAGCCGATTGAACTTGAAGGCGAGTTATACACATAAAAAGCCACAAGCAGCGGATCATACATTGTGTTGCCACTATTGCGCTGTCTGAAATCGGATGCCCTGTACTATTGGTGCAAAATATATCTGATTCTTTAGAAAATGGCATGAAGGGCATCGTACGAGAATGCCACCCAGACCGTGTTGTTGTAGATTTTATGGGCTCTTGCACTGCTGTTCAGAATCTTGCAACTGTAAACAGGGAAACTTTTACCGTTTTCAATAGCATGGAAAACAAAGTCGGTGCAAGTAGATACCAAATACCACCAGTTATAATACCCAAGTTTTAATGCTAGACAGAGTTGAAATTGATACAACAGACAAATTTGGCCCAGATCACTTAGGGGTTGCTATAGGGATGGCAAAAAGCAAAAAAAAAAAAGGTCTAAGGGTAATTGGATTCAGTAAAACCAAATTAATCCCAATACAGCAATTTTATCGCTACACTCCTGCACAGTTTATAAAATCAATGGAATGTTGTAAGTATGATGTCACAATTAACTCACTGACCCCAATTTCGACAGCGATACTTCTTCTCTGGAAGATTCCAGTTTCTCTGATAGTGAAATTTATGACATAGACAACTTCCTACAAGGGGAAAGTTTACACATTCCAGTAATTCCTAAACCATCAACTAGTACTGATGTGAGTATTTCTCAGGAAGTTGATTTGCCCTTTGATTTCGACAAATTAACGCATATTGTAAATGAACCTACACATACGTTAGAACAAGAAAATATAAATAAAACTGTCCAAAAAGTAATGATTTGCAATTTAAGAAATGTGTCAGAAAAAGTTACGATAATGTACTTGAAAAACGTTGTCTCAGTTTTACTGTGAACTGTTTAGATATTCCACGTCTGAAAATTACAAATTAATACTAACTAACTTTTTACAAACACCAGCCACATCTGTAGAGTATTGTGCATTCGGAAAAGTGTTTGATAATATCTGTGCTATTATATTCGGGCAAAAGACTTCACACAATTACCCAGAAACAATCTGCACAGTTAGAAGACTTATCAATTTTGACGGAAGCGGCCAAGGGTAACATTCGTTACTTAGGCGGAAGATGTGTAGCGAAAAGTAAATATCACCAAATGAAGATAGTGAGGTCTAATATGTATAATCCGAAAAAAATATGAGGTTAACATAGCTTATTATGTTGTTCGATTTCTAGACTTTATTTCAGTGAGGTCTGGCCAGCCAGTTCAAAGTAGCTTCGGACAAACTTTACATGAAACGGAAAGGAAACAGAATGTTACCCGGGGTTTAACTCACATCAGTGATTCCTGTTTTGATTGTTTTTAAAACTGAACGAAGTTAGAATGAATCATCAAACCGAGTACAGTTTACATTTACATGGCAGCGATGCCCTTAACGCTACAAAACAGGAAGTACTGAGTGATCAGCTACTTAGATCTATTTTAGTCATTTGAAAAAATACTGTTGAAATGGTAAAAGAAATAGATTTCTGCAGCGATAAACATGTATATACTGACCTCGTTAGCATCTTTCTACGGATTGGTGACAGTTTCGCAAGGACTGTCTCCGCAAAATGGGCAAGATGAAGAAAGAATGTCTGCGAAAAATAATATTTAAGAGTGGGAAGGACACAGTTGTTGAAGTTGATGTAGATACTCCTTGGCCTGGTAAAGTTAGTACTACTAAACGAAAAAAATAAAAGGGAAATCTGTCAAAGGAAAACAGAGCAAATCGGTAAAACAGGAAACCTATTGTAATCGTGTAATAATTTATATCCAGTGGAAGAGCTTGGTTGCAATGTGATGGCTATGACGGTTGGTTTGATACATACTGTCAAAAATATTAATACTGAAGAATTTCAACTATTGAGTGCCACTGAGGAGACATCCTGATATTGTAATGAATGTCAATGAAAACTTGTTGGTCGTAATATGCTTAACACACAAAAGACTCATTGCAGCAATTGTGACCACGAATCATGAAACAGTCTGCCTGTCTGCCAGCCTGCCCTTCCATCCGTCTGTCTGTATGTCTGCCATAATAATAGCGTGAAAGTATACACGTGCCAAGTTAATTCAAATCATTCAAGAGGAGGGCAGCATAAGACTTTTGACCCATATGTGTGACTTTGAACCAGTCTGGCTTAAGCATCCGATACGCATATCGGCCACGATGTAGTGTATATTTACATTTTTATTTCATTATTTATCGAACAGTTCAAGAGACAGAGCGAACGCGAAATGCAGCCACATGATCTTTGATAAACTCTTACCTTGTTCTTCAACTATTTGCGGTGGTTTAAATCTGTGGTCTGCTGATGAATGTATGTGCTGATGCATTATTTCTAAGTCCTTCAATCAGTTCAAAGGTCATGCAGCTGTATTTTGTTCACGCTCTGTATTGGTCAGAAGGAAGCGGTTACAAATTGAAGGGACACTTTTATTATTTTGGGCGGAGGCGGGCACAGACATATTCAGTAACCAAAACTGCTTTTTCTCGGCGATATATGACCATTTTTGTCGATTCGCCGTAAAACCCAAGTCATGATCACTCACTCACTCACTGCTTTCTGTCCAACATAATATTGGAAAGGATTATTGCTATTTACTTTAATTTGTTTGTTTTTATTGCTCTTGAGGGATCTGCCATTTCAGAATTAATATAAGCATCTTGTTTGCAGCAATTAACTGTAAAGTTAGATGATTTATTAGTCCCCTACTGGTTGAAAACCTGTTTCGGGGACTATAGGAATGCGCTCGTCCGTCCGTCATTCCGTCCGTCCGCAATTTTGTGTCCGGTCCATAACTGTGTAATCCATGAAGGAATTTCAAATTTACTTGGCACAAATGTTCCCCATGATGAGACGACGTGTCATGCGCAAAACCCGGACCCCTAGCTCAAAGCTCAAGGTCACAGTTGGAGGTCAAATGTCAACAGGGCTTTTTTTCCTGTCCGGTCCACAACTCTGCCATACATGACGGAATTTTAATATTACGTGGCACAAATGTACTTCATAATCAGACGATGGGTCAGGCACAACTTTCAGACCCCTTGCTCAAAGGTCAAGGTCACACTTGGCAGTCAAATATTAACATGGCATGAACAGGGTCTGTTTCGTGTCCGGTCCATAACTCTGTTATTTATCAAGGGATTTTAATATCACTTGGCACAAATGCTCCGCATGATAGGACAACTCCCGGACCCCTGGCTTAAAGGTCAAGTTCACAATTGGAGGTCAAAGGTCAACAGGGCTTTTTCCGTTCTGGTCCATAACTCTGCTATTCATGAAGGAATTTTAATATTATTTGACACAAATGTTCCTCATGATGAGACAACATTTCTTGCACAAAACCCGGATCCCTAGCTCAAAGGTCAAGGTCACAGTTGGAGGTCAAATGTCAATAGTATTTTTTTTCCTGTCCGGTCCAAAACTCTGTCATTTATTAAAACGTATTAAAATATTACTTGGTATAGATGTTCACCATGGTGAGACGACGTGTCAGGCGCAATACCCACAACCCTAGCTTAAAGGTCAAGGTCACACTTGGGAGATCAAAAGTCAAATTCAAAAATGACTTTGTCCGGAGCATTTCTTCTTCATGCATTGAGAGATTTTGATGTAGCTTGGCATAAATGTTCACCACCATGAGGCAGCCTTGTTTTTAGAATTACCTCCCTTTCTTATTACCAAAAATAGATTATATTGTAATATTTTTATTACTGGCCGTAGGGAAAAATTGAGACCACTTTTCTGTGGTACAACATTCATGTTACATACAATTTTTAGGTATTTTTACCTATCTCTACCTTGTAAAGAGTTTCTTGTAGACTTATATTATATAGATTTTTTTCTAGGATTAATTTGCCTTTGTTGTTACTATAAATAACTTATATATAACTATATTATAATCAGCCGAAAAATTCCATATGAAAACAACTGTAGGTTCTTATATTTGCCAATTTTAATCCAATTGTTTTGTTATAACGTATTGTATATATAGTACAATATTGTTTATACATCATTGACAGATACCAGTTCATTATGTTATACTTCAGTAGAGAAAATTAGGTGCCTTCCAGTAGGGGACTTTGTATTGCATGGCAATACTTCATTCATTTGTTTGAACACTAATTTTTACCATGAATACATATCTCATAAATTCAGTGTATAAAGCAGCTGCATTGAATAATAAGAATAAAAATTTATCTTGGATAAGTAGATAAGCGGTGGCAGTTTTGGGATGGAAGTTCACAATTTATGTTACGTTTATCTATTTTGCTTGGAAATGTTTCGCGAAAAAATAACTAAATAACCAGATAAATATCTTAGATATTAAGTGGCTAACTACATAATTAATATGAAAGCAAAATAAATAACGTTATGCCCCCATAATAACCCGATCAAATGCTGGTAATGTATTTTGTTGTTATGTAGATAGATACAAATCTATAAATATATGTCAAATCAGCAGAACAGAAAATAAAGACATTCCAACTGTTGGTTAAATTTTTATACATGTCACTGTTCACAAAGTCTTGATTGTCAGACAACTGGTAATGCAATCAAAATCGCGGTAACTTTACAGACTGCAAATAGCTCTGCCTTTAGTGCAGCATCAGTTGATTTTCGAGCTAGTCGATTGTCCTAGAATAACAGAACTTATTCCTGTACGGTAAGCATTGTAAGTTGGGCTAGTAGTCACGCCATGGTACAGCGTTTTCTGCTGACAAAATACATTTTTATGATGTCACTATTGATTCTCGATGGGTTGGAACAATGTGGTGTTTCAATTCTGTAACGGAATACTGAACAAGCGACATGAAACATGACACGGAGCATATAATTTAAGTCGTGTCGTGTCTCCATTGTGAACAGAGATTTGTAACACTTACTTGCAGGACCGTTGTTAGATTCAACAGTTTCCCAGCTTTAAACCAGTTACATTTACAATTTCATAAGCCTATAAACCGGTTAAACTCCCTAGTGGTGGTTTTGCCACTGACCGTTCCAGGGCGGTGCCCCACTGTGTTCCTTTATTTGTTCGTTTTGTCCTCGTGCGCTTGCTTTGTATGCGAGTGTGTGTTTGGGGATGCTGCGTTTTTGGAACATGGCATTCCTTGTTTTTCATTAGACAGGCCCTTTATCGGCGGGTTGTCCACGAACAGATCTACCAAGAAACTCGAATTTAGTCGCAACATTTACGTCGTCAGACTTGTTTGCAAGATTGTCCTGGTAAGTTTTCATTAAGTGAAGCACGTCTTTATCTAAAACGTCAAATGCTAATTTGTTTCTCATTTTTTGTGCATTATGTGGGAAGATGTGTTCATCTGTTAGTTTGTTATGAATCGGGAAATACGAATTTCCTCGTGCGCATTATTTGTTGGTAAAAACGTTATAAATAAAGAATCAAGCACTACTGTCAGAAAAATTCATCCAGTGGAAGGATTTCAAAATCAGATATCATATCAAAATCATTAATATTAAAATAAGGTAATCACTATACACTATAACAGCTTCCACTGTGAAAAGTAAATCCCTTATGTCTATTTAATCAACCATTAGCGATAATTATGTTCGTAGATTTACCTAAATTCAATAATCACTTACCGTAAAAGCGGCCGCATGATCAATACAATACAATTTAACAATTAAAGTGTCACATTATAATCCATATTCCGTAAGATCGTGGAAAAACTACCATGTGGTGTAGTGTGTATAATTTTCTTAAGTCACATTTCGATTTAACAGATGATATGCACATATTCCGCCAAACAATTCAAAAGTAGTAAATAGAATTACAAACCTCTTCCTTTGTTAGACAGAGGTCTGTATTTGTCTGAACTAAAGAATTCTCGTGCAGAGGTCGAGCTGTTCCGGCCGACCTGAGCACGTGAAAAAAGTGATGAAATAGCATCTACATTAAACAAAATAAATACGTTTCAATGAAATACTTTTTTTACAATGATTTTATCATGATTTGTTATGATTACATAATGAAATAGTCAGTGGGTAATAAACTGATTTTCGAGAAAAACGTTCGTAATTTTATTAACGTTTCTTGTTATTAAATGCACCTTACATGTATGCATGATTAAAATTAGAAATAAAATCCTAGTTTCCACCTTAAGCCGTAAAATATAAGGGAAAAAATAATAAGCAAAAACAAAGAATAACCACTCTACCACTGAGGCAGATAAAATGTTTACAATTCACCATTTTCCAGCATATTTCACTCAAAACATTATTTTCAGTTGAATAAATTTGAAAAAAGGCAGACTTTGATAATATTGACAAGGGATGGTTGCAATTTGTGCCTTTGCACTTGTCCTCAATGTGTTTAATTATGAGCATCTCTTATACTGTACACAATTTTTATGAAAATCAGTGTATGAAAAGGAGCATACTGAAATCCATTTTCCCGCGTACAAGGAGTAATAGAATTAAACAAGTATATTGCGCCGTGAACTTAGCTAAAGTGAAAATGAATTTCAGAGTGTGAAACATTAAGTCTTCTCCTTTGATGACAGCGACTGGGCTGTGGTAACTTTTGTAAAACAGTTTTGGTAATGTCGTTTGGTGTTTTGTGACCAAATGTGCATAATTTGCTCTACAAAAAAATGAAAGTAATTTTTACTTTTCTGACGTTTTATTTTGTATACCGATATCGAAGTACTGTTTTGGTAGG
Source organism: Mercenaria mercenaria (assembly GCF_021730395.1). NCBI lineage: Eukaryota > Metazoa > Mollusca > Bivalvia > Venerida > Veneridae > Mercenaria > Mercenaria mercenaria. The sequence goes on along the minus strand of NC_069377.1, from coordinate 38,806,984 downwards.
CAGGCAATAATTATCCTGCATAAACCTTTCAGGTAATATTTGATGGGGTAACACACCTACTCGGCCGTACATGTACACTGTTACAAGTTCCTACACCCATCTAAACTAAAGTATGAGAACAATTATCACGCCATAACTTCTACAAATAAACATAATTTTCTAAATGTAAAATTAATTACTTACTGTATATTATCTGTGTCAGGAAAGTCTTTCCATCTTCAAGTTCATTATACAGATCTAATGCCTGCGATAAAATTTCGTCAGAATCATTAACCGCTTTACATTTTGAGAAAGATGACCGTATGTAAGTCTTCGCGCTCTCGGTGTTCACAAGAAGCCCGTGCGCAGGTCTTTCCTACAGAGAAAGACCCCGTACCCGGTCGATATCATAATCCTATACAGAAAATAGGTATTTTACACTATTGATACGATATTGAATTTTGATAGCCGTAGTTCGAATTAGGTTGATTAATTACATTTTGACAGGTATGTGGAAAGCGATCAGCAGCATCTATACATCAAAATGAAATCATAAAATTAAAAAGAATAATGAATCTTTATTTTAATAAATTGATTTATCCATAGTTTAGAAATAATAGTCTTTCAAATAAAACAAGTCTAGGAATAATAAAAAAACCCTGATCTTAAAGCTCTGTCCTGAAGCTTAGGCGCTCTGCAATCTGTTACAGAGACCAGGGTAGAGATTTTCAGCATTTTGTCTTAACATACAGGATGTTCTCATATATGTATCTTTCATCCCCGTCGAGATCCGATACATTACCATAATTTAGCGAAAACATCTTGTTCTGTTTGTTTGTTTTGGGTTTAACGCCGTTTTTAACAGTATTTCAGTCATGTAACGGCGGGCAGTTAACCTAACCAGTGTTCCTGGATTCTGTACCAGTCTATCCAGTGTTTCTGGATTCTGTACCAGTACAGACCTGTTCTCCACAAGGTAGAGGACGAATGATTTCAGACAAAATGTCTTTTATCAAATCGTCACAGAGAACATACGGCCTGTCCGAGGATCGAACTCACGACCCCGCGAACTGTAGATCGGCGCTCTCCCTATTGAGCTAAGCGGGCGGGTTAAAAAATCGTCTTGAATTAGTTATGTATCAGCTTCGTATTTTCATAATCAGATTTTGAAAAAATGATCAAGACAGGCTCGATCTTGATGACTGAGGTCACGCCAAGATTGAATTCCTGGACTTTTGTTTTCAAAACATTATAAGTCTCAGCTGAGTTTGATAATGAAACTTTGTCATTGATATCAAAATTGCATGTTAAAATTTAAGTTTTAAATGCATGACTATTTTCAAGTGACTCTTCAGTATGGATTGTCAGTCTCAACAATTTAATCTTTAAGTACCATTTAAAACTGGCTGTCAAAATTTCAGTCTAAAACCCAGCTGAGACCTAAAATTGTTTTGTAAATATGGGGCCTGGGAAGCGCCCAAACTTCTGATCATATTCCAAAAATGTTTTATGGCCAGTACATGCATAGAATTGTCACCGAAACTGTATTTTTGACTTAGTCAACTCCAATGACAGAATTCGAGCAATTCTGTATGGCCATTTGATAAAACCAGCTTAAAAATTAGTAGTCGAAACTAGCCTTTTATCATTATTTTTTACTTTTTAGTCGAGTACCTTTTCGAACACATTTTTATATGGTATAATGTAGATATTCAGCTTCAGGGAACAAAATTTTAAACTCATGAAAACTCAAGGTATACATTGGTTTAAAATTCATAATGTAGCCATCATGTATATCGTGATAAAGTGACTGGGAAAACTGAACGAATTCAGTACCGTATCAAATTGAATTTGTAGGGTTTGAAGTGCTTAAGAATATGTAATACCACGTGCGACATTTTTACCGCGGTACATTAAAATGTCACGCATCGTATCGTGCATACTCAAAATTTCAGCGTCGCGAGTGCAATAATACGGAACTCCATGTTTCTAAATACATGTACACTATATACATTCTTTGATACCAAATATTCAATTAAGTAACAACTTGTAACATACGTTGTTGTGATCCCTACGCACAGGGGTCGCCTGCACTAAAATAGTTGAACCTTTTGCGGTGCAGGGGAAGAGTGTCTCCTCACCGGGTGGTCATTGGTTCTAATCCTGGATTATAGGGTATATTGATCGTTGAATCTACAACCGTTTTCATTGCTAGCGTGTACTGGCTGGAACCTCTCGAAAATGACAGCAAGCATATGAATATGTTGAAGCACTTCAAATAAGAAAGAACAAGTTTGCGATAGAGGTCCTCTGGCTTCTTGTTCATAAATACGGTAGTCGAAAGATTGAATAGATACATTAATCAAAAAGCGATATAAAAGACAAAGGTTTTTTTAATGTGCCCATGCTGTTAAGAATGCTTGTAAGACAAAATATATCGGTAATACATATATACAATAAAACGGATATTAACAAATCTTATAACTGTCATTTCTCAGATATTTTAAATGGAAACAGTATTACGGCATTAGAACCAGATACTAAATATGCCACTGTTCAGTTATGCATAACTTCCTTGTATACAGTTTGAGAAAACCCCTATTGAGTAAGTTCGCAGTCCGTAGTCCGCAGTATGTGTCGAAGTATGCTGAAAATCGCTGCTAGCAAGTCGTGAAGTATGGTGTTTTAACTGCTAACGATCAGTGGAATTAGTAGGATATATTCTAATAAGATGTGTTGTGTACTTTTAAGGAAACCATCCAGTAACATTTTATAATTAGGATAAATATGAACACGCCGGATTGATACAAATTTGGCATTGCACATACCTTGTCTAAAGTTGCTGACCCCTAAGTGCAAGTCTTGCCTTTACTATAGTCCGGACACTTTAACCCTTACCCTGCTAAATTTCTATAATGAACTTGTCCATCTTTCAATTTGGACATTACCATTAACTGTTGAAAGGGATGCTTATTAAAAGATTCTGACTTAATGGCGAACAGTGCAGATCATGATCAGACTGCACGGATGTGCAGGCTGATAATGATCTACGCTTGTCGCAAAGGCAGAATCAATCGCATCCAGCATGCTATGTGTTAAATACCATTTCAAGTTTAGAAAACAAAACTCTTTTAAATAACTGTCCTAACTGTCATTGTACTATAATATGAACAACACTAATGTATGTCTAACGGTCACAGAGTGCAATTGTTTTACCGCTCCTTAGTTCATCACCTTGATAATAACTGTTCGCATGTAAATTAGGTGTGCATGCTATGTCAGTAGGTTTTAGGGACTGTGGATGATGACGTTATGCCTTTGGGAACAGTGCCCGAATCACACAGATAAGAATTCAATTGTTGTACAGCGAGTGCGACTGACTTTAAATTCAGTACATTAATTTTTTTGTTAAATGTAGAGGGTATAAGATGAATACGTGACCTAAAACAGATATATTCTGAGAATGAAGTGCAGACACGTGGTTGCGTGCAAATATCTGTCTTTTATAACTTAATTAGTTGATAAAATAGTGAATTTTCTTTATTACATAAAACATAATAATAATCCGGAAACCGAAAATGCCAAAGACGAGACAACCCTGTCCCGAAGTTAACATGCCTTGCAATCTGTCCCAGAGATCAGGTCCAATTTCACGAACACACTTTTAAAGTTTGTGAAACGGGACCAGGGTTAAATAGTAAGTCATGAAGTATAATGTGTCAATTTCTCACGTCATGTTAGTGAAATTAAGTATATTATTTATTCTAATAAGGTATACTTAAGGAAATTATTGAGTAGCGTTTTATAATTTGGACAAATATCAACACGCCGGATAGATAAAAATGTGGCATTTCACATATTTTATCTAAAGTGTTTGTATCGCAATTTTAATAGTGCAGTTTCTTTAGAATCGACCATTTCAAGTTTAGACAAGGCGATCGGTAACACCGATGGATGCTCCCCAAATTACTATAGCATACTGGGCTTTTCAGTCACGGAGGTTGTGTTTCGGAAATATATGGTCAGCATAGTATTCGAGTCATGCCCTGGAAAAGGCTTTAAAAGGGGGAAATCATTAAAAAATGGGACCAACTGGAGCAACACATAAATATACCCTTGTCATTGCACTCCCTCTCAATGAACTCTATCATTGTATAAAGTATTAACTTGGTACCTTCAATACTTTTTGAGTTGTCGTCCGGACAAGAAGTGTGATGGACGGACGGACGGGTGGACGGACGGACAAGATGGCGACTATATGGCCCTCCACCGCCCTTCGGGGAGCATAAAAATACATAATATTAATCAAATCTCTCCTAAATTACTGCCCGATCTCTACAGTTATAGTTTTTTTTAATATGGACAACACTTATGTGTTAGGTATGCCTTACGGTCACAAAGTGCAATGATTTTGCCGATCTTTAATCACCTTTGATAACAACTTTTTGCGCGTTAATCAGGTATGTATACTGTATCAGTAGGTTCAAAAATAAGTTTAAGAAAAGAAAAGACATAAACTTTAACAATTATTTTTAATTAAACACTAGTATCGTCAAATATATTTTCTCTGGAACACACCGCAATTTCATAACTTTGTACAATAACATGTTTAAATCTTATTCAGATTCAGACCTACGACGTCTGGGCAACATAATAATCAACACTGTGTCTGCTCAGACAACTATATTGTAGGTATAATATGTGTTCGTTTGTGTCGTTTGTAGCGTTGCAAGTTTTCTTAAAGTATAACTTTCGCTAATTACGTTAGAAACGACCTAAACACTATACTATATGAAACTTTTCCAGGACAAAAACGGAACAGCAATATTGTATCGTTTGTTTTGTTTCTGCTAACAATTACAAATTCATTTTTGTTTCATACTCTGAATTTTGACGCGTGAATTCAAGTTGAGTATTTCTGAATTCTCTTACGGGGTTAAGTTGTCTTTTTCCAACGTCACTGCAACACAATGATTCCTTAACTGTCTTGCGAAAGTTACTTCCGAAAGCAAAGTAGCAAAGGACATTGGTGCAAATGCTAACGTAAGAAATCAGCTGGAATAGCTGCTGCAAAAGAATATCAGTCTCGGTGTATCGTCCCTCAGATAGAATCACCAGACGAAGTTTGTTAACGCAGGAAGGGGCATTTATTGTTACGTATGTCAGGGAGATGACTATAAGTACTTTGGTTATCTTTGTTAAGCAATTGTATGTGCTTATACTCCGATAGAATGTTCTACTGCTGTTGGACATTTTTGATCTGTTGCATTTGTTCTTGATAAGAATGATGTTTATCAAAAGTGTTGTGGCGAGTACTGGCAGTGCAAGTGTTAATGTTAAGTCCAAAAAGAAGTAGACTTTATTCAATTCTGAAAACTCTTCCAATACTGTACACAATGACACGTTTTCGTTGACCGGTTGTACAACCGTAACTCTGAAAAAGGCACCGTACAAAGCTAGGGCAAATAATGTAAGCATGCCAATCACAATTTTGGCGCGAAACACTGTGCAGAAAGTAATCGCCTTTGACAAATAGAAGCCGATGATGTAGTTTTCTACAGCTATGCAGACAACAAACCACGCAGATAGGAAACTGAAAATAATTATATTGAACGCAATTAAACATTTCATTACGTAGGCAATTATAAAAATATCAACTGAATATACGGCAGACATTTTACAGTTACCATCAGAAACTAATAACACTACCGCGAGTATAAAACTCACTATAAACTAATACCTTGAGAGTTCATGACTGTCGATAAGACATAAGTCCCGACCTAAATACTGATTTCCATTGACGATAGAGAGTGCTTGTTTCATGAAGGTTAAACATAATATAGGGGGGGGGGGGGGGAATTTTACGATGTTCGTTTAATGTTTGCTTTTTGGCAACCACAGAGCCGCTTGGACAAATAAAAGGATCACTTTTGTCTACAAGTTGATTTTAAAACACATTCAACAACAGAATAAGTTAAAATCCCTTTAGAAAATTTGTAAAATTCAAATCTAGGGCAGGACATTTGTTCAGAGTGAAACATGTCAGCACCTAATTTATATTTCACTTGTACCCTTAAGATTAAGCAATGCGTATTTTCTGTTAGGAAATTATAGGAAAAAATCTCGTTTTATTTCAGTAGAAACAAAAACTAACCTGAAGACGTGACTTAGGTAGACAATTGCTTGACAAAAGCCTTGCATGTGTATTATCGGAATATCCACCATTTCCAACCATTGTAATAACAATACAAAACTGAAACCACCGTTACAAAATGACAGCGCTGAAAAAGAAACGTACAAGAATAAAAAAAAACATGAAAAGAGCTTTTCTGCATTCAAAATTATACTATTTTTAAGACAATGACCGTATCTCTAATGACCTCCGTGCATTCATTTTGTCTTATGAATGTGTTTAACAAATTAAACACTTTTCACTTGTTCATAAATAAGTAATGTAATGACATCTAAAATTACCATTAGTCAAATCTACAGAAGTTTTATTCTTTGAGGACGTTGTCTTGTTTACTTAAAATATATCTTAACATGGATCTTGTGAAACATGTAAAACAAAAATATGAAAAATCGAATTTTATATAAAAAAAAAGTAAAAACAAAACTTTTACCATCATATAAATTCACTCATTTGCCTATTTTTGAAACGGTATCGATGACAAGAGAAACATACTAAAGTAGTTGTAGTAGTATCTTAAAAGAGCATTGAACGTTTGTGTTATATTCACATTTTTTTCATTCAAAATTCAGTATCTACGCCCCTGTATTCTTATAAATGGTATTCAGTCTTTTTCTTAAAACAAACTATTTATTGAAAGTAAGATAACAACGATGGCTGAAAAGTAGAAGCAAAAAAAAAAAACAACAATAATTGAGCTGCGCACATGAGAAAACCAGCATAGTGGCTTTGCGACCAGCATGGATCCGCGCAGTCTGGTCAGGATCCATGCTGTTCGCTTTCAAACCCTATTGCAATTAGCGAACAGCTATGTTTTCTCATGGCGCGGCTCAATTATGGTGAAATGTCGCGGATGCGCAGGCTGGTCTGGATCCGTGCTCGTCGCAAACCCACTATGTTGGTTTTCTCATGGCGCGGCTCAAATGAATTATGTTACTGGCTAATAGAAGTTTAGAAAATAAGTGGAGCAATAGATATTGTTGAACTTTTTTAAAAAAGAAATTTTCTTACCTGCAAGATACAAGTTAGAGGAGAACTTTCTCATTGGCGCCGACAAGAACACAAAAAATGACATAAGGTTTCCTAAAAAACCAACTGCAAAAATGACTGGCTGAAAATACAGCGTGGCATTTTTAACAATAAGATATAATGCTGTCGGTGCCATATTAAAACTTCTTCTTGGCTTGCTGTATGCGAATGATTGTCCCCTGCTGATGTAAACTCTTTTTAAATGTTGTAAGCGCGAATGAATATCGCTAACATTGTTATCGTTTAAGTAAAAGGTTATTCAGAGGTTCATATGAGAACTTTTTTTCGAACTTGTCGAACTGCCGATTCGTACAAAAGCTGGATATTAGCACATCTAGCCAAACGAGTCAATATTGTTTCAATTTTAGATGGATCAGTAGATTGGCATCCTCGACTGGGAAGCGCCTGTCAACAATACTCTCCAGGAGGATGATCAGTGCATGTGGTCGGCCAAAATGACGGAGTTGATGATAATTCCAGCCATTCATTTCTCTGCTAGCTACTGTGAAATCATTAATATTCGCGGGGGACTAATTTTCGTGGTTGAGTCAAACCACGAAATTTAATCCCAACGAACAAGTACAATTCCCATTCATTTTATGTTCAAAAGTTGAAATCCACGAATTCATATCCCCACGAAAATACCGTTTTGACCAAAACCACGAAATTTCATGCCCACGAAATGAAATGATTTTACAGTATGTTCATTTGTAAGACCGAGCTTTACCATAGTTCTTTTCCTGTGACATCCAATGGTACCCATGACGCTTTACATTTCCCATGTGTTTTTAGAGACAGTGTTTTTTCTCTTCAAAGTGGCGTATAATCTGTCAATTCACATTCACAATATTTCAACATTTTAAGGTAGATCTATTAGATACCTAATAGTAATGTTTAAGAAATGACATTCGCGTGGTATATTCTTAAAGTTTACCTTGTTTTACACTGTGTTGCAATTTTTAAACAGCTTTTACCGTGACGTTTTTTAATAAATTTTGTATAATTTATGATATTTCCTCAAGTTCAAGTAGAGACAAATTTCAAAGTGATGGCCATTGTCCAAAATGTTTGCAGATGATTTATTATTCCATTAATTTTAATGAAAGAAACGTCAAACTATTGATAAATAGAGGATATTTGTTTGTTTGCAGTGTGATATCGAAGTATATCTTCACCGATAAGGGAGACAATTGAATATTTTCAGAATTGTCTCCCTTATCGGTGAAGATATATTTCGGTATCACACTGCAAACAAACAAATTTTCTATTTATTTTATGCTAATTGGTGAAGATCAACACATTTTCTGTTTATTACATGCTTACATGTTTAAATAAGACCAATATTTCATGATGATATTAGAATTTATTTAGGCTTACATATGATGCATCCGCTAAATTACCATGGACACTCAGGCACATTAATATCGAATATTGGTGATAAGGTCCGTTAAATCAACACGACGCCATTTTGTTTTTGAAAACAAAATCTACATTTAAAATATTTTGTTAAAAAATGCACAATCCGCGGCCAACAGACAGAAGTTAAGTAAGTATATTTAAAACTTTCCGGTCAATGCCCTCAGTTCGTTGAATAACCAGAAGCTTACTATGTTTATAAACGGTGAAGGTCAGATTAAAAAACAACCCGAAAAACTTAAACAGCTGGGGAATATCCGAAAGTCCTTGGAAAATCAAGCTGCATAATTAAATATCATCATGGATTTAATGGAAATATTAGTCTAGGAGCTGTACTGTATAGCATAACGAATAGGGATGGAATTTGGATTTTGGAACACAACTGACTGGGTGGGAAAGAATTCCGACGAAAATGCTGGCATATGACGTAAGGTTGAGTTGATGTCCTGTGATAATAAACGAAGACAACAACCAACTAAATGTGCTGTCGCCAGTAAAATCTACCATACGATAGTGAGGAACCGATGAAAAGTGGAGGAAAGACGTATGTATAGCTATATTAACGGCAACGCCAAATAACCAAGGTCACATTTCTAGAACATTAGATCTACTGTTATTTCTTTTGCAAAGTTTATTATAGCTAGCTTTTCCTATATAGGATTATCTAGCTGTACATGTCTCCTGTATGGCTTGAATGTTATGATAATAATAGGATACCAGCCATTATAAAGGCAACAAAGGGAGTTAATTATAGAATATCTTTCAAGGGAGATAATTTTATCTGGAAAAAAAAAAGAAGTTCGGCACTGTGAGTGATATAGAGAAATATCTCTCTGATATTTTTCAGTATTTCACCAATTAGCATAAAATAAACAGTTATAAAACACAAAACAAGAGTGCCAGACTGTCACAAAATACGCCCGTCTAAATATTCAGTTACGTAAATTCAAGGGTCGTAATCCAAGAGCTGCCTTGGGCGATTTGGGTGGTTATTAAACTTTGCCGAGATATTATGCTTAAAAACATTGTCACCAAGTTTGGTGAAGATCGGATGAAAACTGTTCGGGCGGACAAGGCTAAATTCGCAGTTTTTCGAGTAATTCAAGGGCCATGATCCAAGAGTGCCTGGGACGATTTAGGTGATTATCGGATTTGGCCGAGATATTATGCCCACAAACGTTGTCAGCAAGTTTGGTGTAGATCGGATGAAAACTGTTTGACCTAGAGAGCGGACAAGGCTAAATTGGCAGTTTTTCGAGTAATTCAAGGGCCATAGCCCAAGAGTGACTGGGGCGATCTGGGTGATTATCTAACTTGGACGAGATATTATGCCCACAAACATTGTCAGCAAGTTTGGTGAAGATCGGATGAAAACTGTTTGACTTAGAGAGCGGACATGCTTTTGGACGCCGACCGCCCGCCCGCCACGAGTGTTCACATAATACGCCCCGCTCTTTCAGAGACGGGCGTATAATAAAACTGTCAGTATCAATTTTTTCTAGGGTGCCTCGAGTAAAAGGACTTAATGAGACAGAATTTTAACTCCAACATTGAAAAATTAAGATGGAGTCCTGTGAGAATTTCTAAAATGTCACTTCATTCATAAATAAGCTTGAAGAAGAAGTAAAACCTATCTGCATTTCTTCCACATTGGAAATATGTAATCTAAAGAGTAAAGGCAAAACAGAGATCTTTAACCGCATATAACTCAGTATTTTTAAAGATGCCTAACTCTGCCACCTTCTGTTTCAGAGGTAAATTCACTTTGAACAGCAAAACATCGCTTCTCAAATCAAAACTTTTCAATTTTGTACAATAAATCAATAATAAGTAAATTTATGTTCTCTTATGAAATAAATTGTTTTAATTTTTTTGAGTATCGTCTTGTCTAACATAACGCCTCACTGCTAATCCGCACCTGTTTTGTATTAAGTCGTACAGGTCAAGTACTAGTCTGACAAGTTTTAATCCACGGGATTTTCATGGGCAAATTTAGTGCAGTAACAAGTACATTCTTATCGAAATCGTAGAGGACAGATCGTTTACAAAATTTAAAGAAGATTACGACGGAAACTGCAGCGCTACTGTTTGAGAATTCACATTTAGATGAGTATACATTATAATTTTCTTTAGATGTCTGCGTTATAATTTGATTGTGAACTTTCTGTTTATACGGCATTTGATATGTCCTCTGGAAAGTACTAATCCCCAATGATAACGCGATTCCCGCCGAAACGCGAGGACGAGTCTATTTCATGATAACTGACGAAATAATAATTCATAATGGTTACCCATTACTTGACAATTAAATATTGGTATTTCTTTATTAAATAGTTTTATGTATGGCAACATAGCCAGTTGTGTAAACTGCAGACACAATTGGATAAGCAAAGTCGTTTTGTGTGTTCGAATCTCAGAAGATTTTTTTCAGATTGTTATTTTTCTATTCGTTTTCATTTACTTCATTCTTTGTTTCTTCTTTGATGGTTTGAATTTGTATATGTCTTATAAACAATAGCATGTTCATTATTTGCATGACTTGAGGCATACATTTAATCTATCATCTTTGGTATATAATAAACTATTCTGATCTGCCATATCGGCTTAGATACCTCTCTGTCGTATTGTCACAGAGCTCATGAAGGAAACCTAATTTTATGCAAAAGTGAAATAAAATTATTCTCAATACTGAGTTTCGAACCCACACGGCAAAAGATCTTTTGACCATGGACATTAGCTTACCACTGAGCTAATTGTAATTTGAACAAATCCGAAATATTTAGATTGTAACATGCTAGAAATGCTGATACCCTATGTTCCATTTTAATCTATTATAGTCTGTTTGTAATACAAGTTATCGTTGGGCAAGTAATGGAGACACGTGTTCATCGTACAATCAGCAAGATATTGGTTATTTGGTTTTATTCAATCACTGACTGAATCAGTCTGAAGTGAATTTTTAGTTATAAAAAAATAAATAAATTAATAAAATTAACAGACATAGTGAGCTGACAAACACTCAGGTAAAACATGGGTGTGGTCGAGCGTTTTTTTTTGTTTGCATGTACATGCGCAAAAGTGCAGTACGTTAGTTGCTGTACATTATTCTCGGTCATTATTATTTATGGACTTTAATTATATGTACAATACGCATGTACTGGTTTCACCCGAGGTGTATTGAGGTTTATGCATTTCTAACGTACATTGTTGCGGAAATATTTTGTAACATGATTTAGTATCGCTGGGATTAATCAAAGAATTTTGCTTTGTAGCCTAATATAATTTCAAAAAAAAAAAAAAAAAAAAAAAAAAAAAAAAAAAAAAAAAAAATATACAAACTATTATGTCATTAAATCAAATAGAAATATACATTTGGTTCTTTCTTACCAATTGTCAAAATTATACTTTAAATATCTTGCTTCAAATGATAAAAAGCATGCTGCATAGTCTAGTTACAGCTTAACAGATCCGATGAGAAAGGAGCGACATACAATTTATTGGTTCCATGCCGTTTTCAACATTATTCAGTCAGATGGTTGAAGTGTTCGTAGAGACTGCACATAGGAAAATTGGTATGTAATAAGGTAATGTAAGCTTACGCTTTTTACGTGTCCAGGAACGAAATTGGCTATATTAACTTGATTAGCTATATATTCGCAAGAGAGTGTTCCAGTTGGGTTCGTACCATGGCATGAAACATTAACAGCTGACAAGAAAGATACGTGTATATTGGATGTTTTCAAAATGTAACATATTGGTTAGCTGCTGTTTGTTAGATATCGAAAGAAATGTAAGATATATTTTCATTTTATACATCAGCAGGGTAACCTAGATCTCAACTGTTGTAATGTATAACAGTAAATGGTAAGTGATGCTTATGAAAATTAATAACATACTGTCACAATTCTAAGTCGTAGAAATATTTCTTAAAGCACGAACGCGTCATGTTTAAATCAAATAATTCACGGATTTATAGACATGTTATTAATTCATTGTAATGAAATTACAAAGCTCTTTCAGAACTGTTAAACAATATAATGCGGACATGTTCGAAGTAAGGTAAGATGTGCTTTTCATACTTAAGTCTGGTTACTGTTTCTGAGAGTATTTTACGTAAGAATAAAATCTAGCAAAACAACGAAACTTATGGAGAACGGTGCTATAGAAATAAAAACACAAACATTCTGAGCTAAATGGAATAAGCCACACTTTACTTGGGAGTGCCACGAGTGATTTCCCATGAACCAAGTTAATCGAACCGAATCTGCTAATACTTTGCATGGTTCCGTTCTGCAAAAGATTATCATATACAACGACTTAAATAAATTAATACAGATTACTGTGAAATCATTAAATTTCGTGGGGGACTAATTTTCGTGGATTTCGTGGTTGAGTCAATCCACAAAATTTAATCCCAACGAACAAGTAAAATTCCAATTAATTTTATGTTCAAAAGTTGAAATCCACGAATTCATATCCCCACGAAATTGCCGTTTTGACCAAAACCACGAAATTTCATACCCACGAAATTAAATGATTTCACAGTATTGTTATATTTTGAACAATATTCAGCTTTAAATGTATTTCTTAATGACTAAAATATGGATTTGGGTTATCAATTTTGTTACACGCTAATGAAATGCATACACATTATTTTTTAGACGCAGTTCTAGCCTGTACGCTTTGATGCGGATAATCCATTACGTCAGCAACTGTAACACCAGCATTAACACGGCCAATCTCTGGGCTGCAGAAAACTAATGTCGTCAACCGGCTATTCTCCTAATGTCTTTAAACAGTTTAGCTATAGGAGCGGCGTTGCATGGTCGGGATCGTCAGCTATTGGGGCACCTTGTGTTGAAAGGTAACTGCTGTACCTGGTTAATTTATTAGATCCGATTTATCTAGGTTCGTTGCATGAATTACTTAACTGCCTGCATGTAAAAGAATAAGTTATAAAAATGCATTGATATGGAAAACGAAATAATCAAGAAATATCGAAAATAGGTGTAAAACAGAATTGAATCAATTATGAGAATAATGTTAATAATAATAATAATTATAATAACAATAATGATATGAATAATAATTTCAATAATATGAATGCAAAGAAGACGTCACAGGAAACTGTTTAAGCATATTCTGTTTATGACGTAACAAGTCAGTGGCAGTAAGACTCTTCTAATTGAAAGTCTTATGGCTATTGGTTTCCTATTCGTCCGCCCGTCCGTCCGTTCGTCTGATGTTCGTTCAAAATGAATAGATAATACATTTTGACTGAAACCTCAGCAAAAGGTTTCATGATGACCCTGACTTATAGTAATCGAACTATTGGATAATATGTACATGTACTTGAATGACATTTTAACATTTAGAGATATACAATATGTAAAATATGCAGCGAGTTTCATAGATTTTGATACATCTTAAAAATTAAGGTATATAGCAAAAGGTAATTTCTAGCTCTAGACTTTAACTGTTTGTCAATGACCTGCTGTACCTATTGAGTAAACGTGTATTCACTGCATACCTCGTTTTGACGAATTTTATTTTCATAAAATGTTGAGTGGCCCTCAATACACGTAATGTGCATTTCGGTATGGCATTTTGTAAATCTTATTAGTACTAAAATCTAAAATGCATTACATTCGTTGAAATCTATAGTTATCATCTTATATCATAGAGATCGGTGAGAGCATCTTTGCCTCGTTTCTCATTAGTGCGAAGTACTAGAACCTACAATTTCCTATTAGGGCTGGTATGTTCTGCGCTTATTTTCATAGTTTTCTGCACCTTCGCGCTGCTATGTTGCTTCCAGGCATATTAGCTGGAGCTTTGTCTTTCATATTTTCTCATCATTTTCATATATACCATGCTATATATTTACAATATACCATAATTTTCATTTGAAAATTTACAATAAAGTCACGGCCTTATCCCACATAATTTTGTTTTGTTTTTGCTATATTACTTGGTACATTCACCTTTGTCTTAGAACCGATGAACTCCCTTATGCAGTCAGACCCGTACCGTAGACAGCCTCCAAAAAATACAACCTGCTTACTATGGTCACACGTCACCTGTCTTGAGAAAATGTATGTTTTCACAAATACCGGCATTTTTCAGTCCCCAAGGGAGATTCTGCAGCCGGGTTTGGCTGTATATATACATGTATATAAATACCCTAGCACCCACCAATAAATTAAATTTTGCAAAAAGTTAAAGCGTACTAGAAAAAAGGTATATAAAGAAAAAGGAAAAAACTGGTCCCAGTTGGGCTTGAACCTATGCCCCCTTTAAAAATTTAAGTCCAATGTAGGTTTATGGTAGGAATTGAATACTCTTAAAAAGGAGGTACACTATTAGGTATCTAATTCCTTAAAGCTCCGGAAGACGAATGCATTAAAGTTGTGCAAAGCAATTAAAACCTATTATAGTATATCATATTCTGTCTATGTAAGATCGCTGTTCACATAACTATCTTTGAAATACCGGATCATCAATTACTAGTGGCGGCGTATGGTTGACAGCAACACTAGCTATCGAACTATACATTATGTATCAAATAGCATGTTTAAATCCAACTAGCAGTATCTTTGGATATTTTGACAACCCTTTCCCGAACAAATAAGCAGTAAGAAAAACGGCTGTAATGCTATCTATAGCTATTTATCAAGGTGATGTTAATTGTGGCAACGGTTGATTAACTTAAGAAGTGACTATTTATTGTCGGTAGAAGAACAATCATTTTAACAAGCAGTTTTGGTGTACGTCAACAAAGTTTTTTAATTTATTTCAAATAAATGGGAGGTAATTTGTTGGCCAACAGTATGCTGTTTATATTTGAACCGCACCATGAGAAAATAAAACCAACATAGTGGCTTTGCGACCAGCATGGATCCAGACCAGCCTGCGCATCCGCGCAGTCTGGTCAGGATCCATGCTGTTCGCTTTCAAAGCCTATTGGAATTAGAGAAACTGTTAGCGAACAGCATGGATCCTGACCAGACTGCGCGGATGCGCAGGCTGGTCTGGATCCATGCTGGTCGGAAAGCCACTATGTTGGTTTTCCCATGGCGCGTCTCAATTATTAATGTTTTGTAATAAACAAAATAACTTTCAAAATAACTTTCCTAATAAACGTAAGAATATCATGTGTTTAAACATGTGAAAAACCGTTGAGGGTACTCTCTGGAGTTCAACAAACAAAAAACTGCTAACTGGTTAAGAATATCATATGTTTAAACACGTGAAAAATCTTTGAGGAGAGTTAAACAGAAAAAAAACTGCTAATTTCCAGCACTTTATGGTTAAGAATATCATATGTTTAACACGTGAAAAATCTTTGAGGAGAGTTAAACAAAAAAAAAAACTGCTAATTTCCAGCACTTTATAGAATGTGTACTATTATTTTACTGACGCACTTGTAACAAAATAAAATACTTTATCAGATTCAAAGCAAACTGTGACATGAATTTGAAGGCATTCCCCTTTGAAGAATTAATTGATATACGGTAATTAAAATGTATGGCCAAAATGGCCAAAATATTTCTCGTAAAAGTATTTCTGAGCAAATTTTTTTTCCCAGGCTGAAATTCAATTTGCTGTTACTTACAGTCTCTCTCATACTTTAGTTTCATGTTCGCAGATTGGAAGGAGTTCAGGTTTACCTAACTGTACGATATAGAGAGTGGTTAGCAGGAGATTTCCTTCTGTGTGTTATGATGTTCTACAGTCTCGTATATCTTTTCAGCTACACGGATCATTCTTGAAAGGGTCTTTTAATTTTCTTCCAGTAGATATTATAATATTAGTTGCTAGAAACAGTTGGTATGTTGATTTCATATACATTGATTTAATTTGCACGTTCTTGGTGCATTCTAAAATAATAGTGTTATCGATTTGCTGTTTGTGTTATTGGAGCATAAATATTTCATATATGTACTTAAACTTTTAATGAAAATGAAAGATTATGTAAGGACGCTTCGGAGAATATTTATTGTCTGTGCTGTGTGATGTCACCTCATGTGTACATGATACCTTGAAGTAATAATATAACGATAGGTTAGCATCACTAATGAAATACGTAAAGATGATTAACAGTATTGAAGTTGTGATCATACGATATAATGAATATATCATTCTGCAAATTCGTATTTTTCTCCTAATTTTCATTTTTTTTTGTTGTTTTCTTTTTACAAAGCTTGTTTAGTACCCATTTTTGCATTTCTAAGGGGACAGTTACATTTAATGTTTTTTCCTTTTTAAACGCAGCTATATACCTTTTCCGAGTGTACATTAGAAAGTATGAGTCAACAAGAATAATTTGGTTATTTTCGAGAAGTCAATGACCTTATTATTCGAGTGAATTTTACACTCTCTAACTCGTTTGAGGACTAAGTAAAATCCAGTTTTGTAAACTGATAACTTAATCTCGCCTCCGAAGCAATGGGAAACATCATGTGACGTCTCGTTCTATAGCATTACGTACGTCGCACGCTATTTTGCACATAGGCGATTTCGAGATACATGTTGATGTGTATGCAGCTATTTAAATTATGAATAACTGACGACCATGTATGTTTTTACTACAATGATTAAAAGATTTAAATAACTTTTATCCCCATTTAATTTTTAGAGAATTTATAACCGTAAAATACATAAAAATTCGATTTATCATTAAAAAAATGACGAAAATGTAACGTTACGCGTAACAAGATGTTAGTACGGCAGTCGCTTTTTTTACGATAAATCAGTCAATTTTAAAGATATCTGGACAAAATAACCTTAGACGACATTGAATTTTGCCGCGCATCATTCAATGCGTTTATTTTACGTCATTTCCGTATTTACTCGCTTTAACAAAACCTTGACGGCTTTTCCTACAAGCGTTACGCTCGTCATCATGGTACGTATTTATTCAATTATATCGGAAAAAATACCGAAACTTATACTATCATAAAATGCATACATTAACAATTATATACGTGTTTAAAGCAATAATCATTAACAAGTATTAAACGTCTACCGTATATTTTAAAAAATTACATACTGAAAATGTAACGTCAAAAAGTCCATTTCAAAAGTGAGTTTCCCCATTTTATGCGAGTTATCATTTAAAGTTGGCATTCATCTTTATAGATTGCTAAAAGTGCATTGTATGGACTTTCTAAAGATATCTGACTTATCTTGTTAGTTTAAAACTTTCATGAACCATCATTCTGTGAAAAAATTACATCGTTTACAGTAAAGCTGCAAATATTAGATTGCATAACGTTACGTCGTATAATTTCACTTTGCCGTACATAAAAACGCAACGTTTTTGTTGATTTTATTAGCTCGATTTCTATTAAATAGCTTTAAAGTATTTGGTTCATTTTACAAATTTGTGACGCATATTATAGATCTTTATTATCTTTCTTCTATCTTTTCAGTGTCTTCGAAATAATTTATTCTGAACATTGTGCCTTGCAGTAAACTTTAAGTATGAACGTCTCATCTATGATAAATGGAACATATCACTTTTACATTTAAATCTAAGGTCCGGTCCAAAAAAAATAATGTTCTGTAAGAAAATTTAAAGTTGTACTGGACCTACAAAGAAAGAGAAAAGTTCATGGCAAGCGTCATTTTATTTGATGTGCCACGAAAATGGAATTATTTCTAAATTACTTTCTCAACGAATTTATATTACATATTCCTACAGACCTACCATCTATGAACTAATCAAATGTTCTGTTTCCCGTTTAGTTTTGCGTGAAACCGGTGTTTTAAGTGGTAATTTACAGGTCTATATGAATGTATTACACTCGAGGCATTGTAATACCGTGATAAAATGAAGGCGATCAGTTAACCTACGAAGTTTAAATAAATAAAAGTAATACTTTTTATCTACACTTAAGTAAGGACAATTTCATTTTGCATTTTAGCTCGGAGTTGATTTTACATGATTTTATCGTATCATATACGCATATACATATATGTATCATATACAGCTTTCAAAAGTAGAACAGTCACTCTTGGATAATTTTCTAATACATATAAATCAAAGAGGGGAAAATATACTTTTATGTTCTAATGAGCACACAAAAAGAATAAAAATCATAAGGCACAGTCATGGTGTCCTGAAGCTAAATTGTATATTAAATTTCTTTCATTGGTATATAACCTAATTAATGCTAAGTTTGATGCTTTGAAAATAAGATAATTGATTTTTTTGTTAATCATTTTGTTTTGCTAATCATTTAATTTCGTGGGCATGCAATTTCATTGTTTTGTCCATTGCAGTTTGATTGTAAAAACCCATGCTGGCCACGGAAGGTCGATTCTATTAATTTTGCGATGAACTGGTCGAAGGTCAAGTCATGGGGCCTAAACTTTGAAAACTAATTCCAATCAATAATTTGATCGAGAACCAATTGACCTACATCCTTCAGAATCAGCACGGTAAATGGGCTAGAGAGCGGATGTTCCATATTGTTTTTAAGGTCAGCAACTCATATATCCAGGTCATAGGACTCTGTACTTTGAAAACGTATTCAGCTAAATAACTTCAGAATCATTTGAACTATACACTTTAGTCTTCATAGCGTCATTTACCTATTCACTCGAAATTATGAGATTTGTTTTTCGTTTTTGTTTTACGAGATGATATATTCATTAAATATTTTTATGATGAAACTATTAAATAAGATGCGGAACGTGTATTTTTCTACAATGCTCTGCTATATGTAAGTTTAATGATCTGTAACTCAAACCAAGAAAGACACACACAGGAACAAATACTGGTAGCAGTTTTGCTAGTATCTAATTTATATTTGTCAGTCAATATAACTTTTAGAGCTGGAACTTTCCTACTGGAAGGACGTGCTGCCCTCGACAAGACCCACGTATTCAACATTTTTTTTAAAGAACGTTTGATGATCGGTCGGTCAGTTTCTATAAGTGCTCTAGTTGTACGATTTCGTGACTTAGAAACTAGGTAATGATTCATCCATTTCAGCCATCATTTTTGGGATACTTTCAGAACGGATGTCGCTTTCTACCGTATGTCAAACAAACATTATTCACATTTTAATTCACTCGGTATGTAAAACACTATCTCATCTCTCATTGAAACAGCTATCATTTACACATGAAATCTAACAGGGCTGTTTCAATACTGACTTCCAAATATTAATCTTTTTCAACTGTGTAACTATTCTATTCAAAATGTTCTACCTTTAGGGGTTAAAATAGCCCATCCACTCAAATCATGTTTTGATAACTAACAATGTTATCAAAATAACTAGATTTTAGATATCATCAAACAAGTGAATTAATTTCGTAATTTCATATCTTTTCAGGGACCATAGTATTTTGCATTCAGTTTAGATTACTGGCACTGTGCTTACAAACATAGTACATTCAATGAATATATCCTAATCAGAAAGATTTGGTGTATGTATTTCTTTTATCATAAATGCCAATTTAAGCTAAATTATATCAGTTTGACTTTTCCCAAATGTAACAAACGTTACTGTCGCAACACAAAATGTCCAAATTAGAGACTTAACAACATTCAAAACAGGCAAACAATGGCACTTTTATGATTTTAATTTGAATAAAAAAGTTTACTTAACATGTGGCCATTATTCCTTTTGTGGAGTAAACCATGTTGCTATTATTAGGTTATTTAACATTGTTTTGTACAATACGGAGATATATTTGGACGAGTACCCAGCTGAGAAAACCATATTGGACGAGCCGCTAGGCGAGTTCAATATGGTTTTCTCAGCTGGGTACGAGTCCAAATATATCTCGTATTGTAAAATACAATGTTAAATAACTTTTTTATTCTATATCTATTTTATCTTACTATGATAATAGTTTAAATTAAAATGTTTCAATGAATATTGTATTCCTGCCTTTTCTAGTTTTTCCCAGCTTGGTATGAGTGCAAATATATATTATACAGAACAATGTTAGACCTTAAATAACCTTTTTATTCTATATTTATTTCACTTCATAAGTAATATACTTAATTCATTGAATGTTGTTTTTTCTGCGTATCATCATTAAAAAAGTATATGGTGCAACCTCCCTACAACAGCCATTTGGCGATTTGGGTGGCAATAATACTTGGCTGAGGTATTATGCCCACAAACATTGTCAGCAAGTTTGGTGAAGATCGGATGAAAGCTGTTCGACTTAAAACAGCGCACAAGGCTAAATTCCCCGTTTTTCGAGTAATTCAATGACTATAATCAAAGAGTGCCTGGTACAATTTGGCTGGTTATCGAAATTAGCCGAGATGTATTTCCCACAAACATTGTCAGCAAGTTTGGTGAAGATCCGACGAAAACTGAATTATAGAGCAGACATGTTTTCGATGCTGACCACCCGTCCGCTGCCATTCATAGACTTCTCCATTTTGTTTCTTAACCGTTAAATAAAAACTGCTGAGGTAGCTATTCAGACAGGCAGGGACCAATTTCTAGGTTTCGTCCGGAACAGCTTCTTTTATCGACTTTTCAAATATTCCAACATCTGATGATCCTTTTTACAGTATTTTTAAGTTTTTGATTATTAACGAACCTTTTAATATCTAAATCAAATAGCATTGTTATCCCTTGAATCTTTTTTGTGTGTTGTAAAAAAAAAAAAACTCAAAGTAAATCCAGATTTCAAGACGCATAATCAAACTCTGTACATAGAGCGCCTACTTCATCCGATTTACATTCGGAACATTTTCACGCGTTTCGGGCTTTATCGTATGTTTAACATGGGACTGTTGAACCGTCCAAATACAGAAAATACAGGATTTTTTGTACGCGCGTGCGTCCAAATACAGAAAATACAGGATTTTTGTACGCACGTGCATCCAAATACCGTAATATATGGTACGGTCACGTGTTGCAAATGAACGTTTGCGATTGGATAGATAAAATAGGTATAGAATAAATTAATTTATTGGATGTCAACAAACTACTGTAAAACGATAATGCCTGTTTTGAATCTCTGTGCATATAGCACAGATAAGCATTTGTTTATGATTTCAGCTTTAAAGAAAAGTTAACTATTTATATGTATGTAATTAATTGTAGATGTTGTAAAATACGTGTGATAGCTGAATAGTTTCGACACTCCGAAAAATAAGACATGACGGCATTTAAAGCTTCTCGCCCACAGTTTGTGTGAATTTTTCAACATTATCATTCCCAACAAATTTGCCATAGAATCTATATATATGACACTAAAAATGACAAAGTGGGTGACAATAACAGTTAGATATTAGTAAGAATGCAAGAAGAATGTAAATTTTAAGCATTATTTGAAAAGCGTTGCAATGGTTTACTACCTTCTGCACAATATTTTTGGGTACCACTAGTCACTTTCAGAACACACCTTATATGGATTTTTGACAGAAATTATTTTTCACCTAAAACGTGTGGGTTAGTCCTGAATGAACCTGCTACATACATTACCTATGTTTTAAGGGTCGCCGTTTCAGTTATATATCTAATTTATTAATATTCGTGTCTAATGTATGATTCATGCGCATTTGGTTTTGAAAAGCACCTGCTCAGTTGTTTTCTGCAGATTGCAATATTGAAATGAAACATAAGCTGCGAATCATACAGAACGAAGGTTACAGAGAACGTTTAGTAATACAAAAAGCAAGGATTTTGTACTAGTTTTATTGTAGAGTGGCGATTTTAAGGCAGTGACATTTGTATTTTCAAGGCATTTGTAATTTGATATTTGATATGAACTGTGAACAATTGGTTACGGAATTACCCTAAATAGCCAGAGGTCAGACTGAATTATCTACTAAAAATAAATATCAGTTGATATTTATTGTTATTTATTCAAAGTTGCTGACGTTATTTCTGATGTAAACAAACACTGCAAATTCATTCCCATAGCACATAAAAACTAACACAGTTTCAACATGAGCACTAAAACATACGTTAGTCTTGGTAATTCATGTTTCATTTGTTTCTGTGACCATAACTATTTTAAGTAACTCTTTTACTGTGGGATGGAATTACTGGTCTGTGTATTTTTTACTTTATTGCATTAATGAACAACATAAAATATTTTTTGTTGTAGTAAGTATCGATGTTGTAAATTTCGAATTCTCACAAAATATCAATACTCGTGTTTTAAAAAGTAGTAATAAGCACTAAAATGTATTCATTCAAAAGAAGAGCTGTACTTAAAATGTTATATATAATTCTAAAACATTATTTATCTAGTTTCGGTAACGTATGTTTCAGAAATATAACAAAAAGCAGACACACTATGATATCCATGTACAGCATATGAAAGTACTATAATCTGTCATTTGATGTATGAAAAATTGCAATAAATTACTGCTTTGGAATTAGGGCATGTTCCTCATACATGCATACCTGTATATGCACATGCTTGCAAAGCCTGTACCTTTGATTTAGAACACGCCAGTGGTGTATTGAGCTTATATGATATATTTGTTCTAATTTGTGATATCACATAATTAATTCTGTTGTAATATCAGCTCATATACTGATAAAACAACTCAACTTGGATTGAAACATAATTACTTTATATGTAAATTACAAATGTACCAGTTATAACAATACCAACAATATGACTTATTATATCAAACAACATACGGAAAAGTGATATACGTCTTGAATCCCGGACAAACCCAGATATATGCCCACCTGTGTTAAGCAAGTACAATGCAAATGACTATAGAAGACTTGTATGTATATATTTTGGCATTATTTCAGACATTTTAAATCTTTTATTGAAGGGCATCTAAAGGGATCTGACATTTGATATAACTATAAAGATTTAATTTTAGATGCAGCTTCAAACAAGAAAAAAAATAGGTACAAATATCACGAATTATCTAAAGTACTACAAATATTTTTTGTGCAATCAGATAATACCTTTATCCTTAAAATGAGATCGTAATTTTCAGATAGAAATGCAATTAGCATTTACACACAATTTTAATGAACCATTTTAAAAGGCCTTACATCTATATCGGACTACTACAAACAGATATATCAGGGCAGTATTGTTGTATTTCTTAAGAAGGCTTTAAAACTTAGTTACGGACATATTGTTATGGAAACACATGGAAATTAGTTGTTTATACTAACTTTTTCTTTCAAAAATGAAAACATTTGTCACGGGGTACCGAAGCTAAACTTCCTTAATGACAAGTTTTATATTAACAGTCTTTCAGAAAGAATTCCGCAATGGTGTATTGGTCAAGATGGTAGAACAGTATTTTATTGCCGAAGCAACCAAGGTCGATTCCTAACCCAGACTCAAAACTCAAACTTTTATTTTCATACTATGATCAAACTTCAGTTTAAAAGAACGATCACTTTCATCCAAATTCTGGACACCTGTGCCTTTAATTTCTAAAAATGAAACGATTGCAAAACTGATTGTACAATGGCATTTTCTCCGTTCATTTTTAAATGAAAGTGGCAATTTCATTTTATCTTTGCCTTTCCATCGCTTGAAAATTAACTATGTTATGTTGTATATAAGATAAGAAAATAAGATATATTGTAAATGTTATGTATTTTGGGCGAATAAATTGTAAAATCACCTGCAAAATACTTAAATCAATATAAGGTAATTTTTTATGGCAGTGACCATTGAAGAGCTACAATAATTATTATACCTCTTCCACATATACATATTTGATCGAATTAATGGTCATTTATTTTGAAAATGGTGATCATCTAAATTTGGATATACTCTGCAACCAAATAACTATTCAGTTTATAATTTAATTTACTAAAATTAGATGGTTCAACTACTATGTAATGACTACCTAAATTTAATCCAAAGGCTTTGTATATTGTGATGGCTTTAACTCGTTCGTGTCATAGTTCTGGAACTTCAAGTAGTCAGTTTGAAATTGCTGCCATCAATAGTGCTTTAGTATTTGCTTCCCTGTTGATATTAACACGAGATGGTGATGATTCCATGACAGTTTCACTATTTTCATAGTTTCTACCGCGCTAGTAAATAAGCATTTTAGTATGCGAATCGCTCGGAAACAGTTTATGCCACCGACTTACATTAGAAAGCAAATATATTTGATTTTTAGTTAATTATTACTTTATTTCATTTTCTTGAATGTAAACGTGAGTTTAATGATTAGAAATTCTTAAGACTTTCCATCCGTATATATACTTATATGGTAGGTTGGGTTCACCGGCCCCAACGTTTCACGTTTAATTCGGTATTTAGTAAATAAAGTAACATACTGTGACAACCAAAGCAAAATATCAATTATTTAATGCAATAAAATGTAAGATTTGTAAAACAAAATGTCACATAAATTTCATTTCGTTTTCAGCATCAAATTTAAGATAGTACGGCTAAATAGTAAATTGTATTCATAATACACCAACGTTATGAAATTGTCATAAATTTATTTTTTGACGTGTTGCTCAGACCGACATCCCTCCTTAAAAATTGCTTGAATCGTGATATAACCCAACCTTTGCCTAATTTCTTAAGGACTTTAACATTTTCTGGCATTGGCCAACCGACCGTAACATTTGTAAATTCTTACTGGCTGTAAAACCGCTGAGTGGACTTAAATTTCAGAACTGAAAGACGCATGATTGCTCGAATGACATTTAAATAAAGGAAATACAAAATGGTTGAAATGTAAAATGAACATCTTTAAAAAATGAATTTGTTATTCAAAAATGGAAAGCGTTAGAAGTTTGGTCAAGTGTAGGTTTGCAATTCATGGCTCAGTTGATTAACAAGCATGTACATAAGGCCAGTAAAAAGGAACAGTTGAAATGGCATCATTCTTTATAATTATTAATTTTTATTATTTTAAGATTTTTCGCAATTATGCGGACTCTAATGGAGATTATTACATGATACATTCGGTCTCGATGCATCCTGTTGGCAATTCAGTTTGTTTTATGGGTGGCCGTCTTAAGGTTATGCGCGTTCATGGCAAAATGTAAACGACCCTTGTCCTATAACACATGAGTGAAAACAAGTTTGAGAGGCTTACGTTACGGACTACGGATGAATTACCTGAATGACCCCTGGAAAGAAATCGGCGAAGCCACAACATATATAACAGTTATAGATAAAGAAAAAGACACTTACTTTGAAGATACATGTCAACAAATTTTTACCATTTGCACTGAAAACCAATTATTCTCGCTTAAACCACTAGTAGATACTTTACACGTCTATCACCTGATTTCTCATCTGAAAATAGCGAGAAATGCTGAACCAAGTTGTGAACAACACTAATTATGTGCTAAGTATACCTAGCGGTCAACTAGTGAAATGGTCTTACCGAACCTGCAGAGAAAGGTCTGTAGTTTAAATAAATTTATATAGGTACACAAACAGATATTTATTTGTCTTTTATGTACGGAACTCGCGATCATGCTTTCAGGCTGTGGAGACTTCGTCGACTTGGAACGCAATCATGTACTTTATTAAAAAAAATTAAAAAGTGAAAACTTACAGCAGATTTTTTTTATTGATTTAGATCTTTAATTTCCACCATATCCATCTACAAACGGCGGTCGTTTGAACAGAGAACGTTCTGACGTCGCGTCATATTTCTCGCTTTCTATTGCCAACGGCCGGCCAAATACATGCGTCTCAAAAGATAACTTTTGGGAAAGTTCCGCCGCTTAGACAGCAATATGTTATATAAATTTAACTTAAATTGTTGTAGAGGAAACATGTTCTAAAATAGTTGATTTTTCATTGAATGTGAATGTTATAGGATATTTACGAAGTAAGAAAGCTAGGTTTACAAGTAAAGAATCAATACAATATTTTACCTACGTGCATAGTGACCGAAAAGAGAGAGAAGTGCTGACCCAAGTTGTGAACAAAACTAGTTATATGCTAAGTATGCCTAGCGGTCAACAAGTGCAATGGTCTTACTGAACCTGCTGGGAAAGGTTTGTAGTTTGTCAACTCTTCAAGTACCTTGTTCGTGTTAATTTGGTGTGTTTATGTATAAGTCAGTAGGTCTAAGCATAAGTTTGAAAAAGAAAAGAAAATTCACCATTCTTTTTTATCAAATATCGTCAAAATATTTTTTGTCAAACGTATCGTAACATTTTTGTAAAATTTACAATAATGTTCTTGAATCTTATTCAGGTTCCTTATATAAAATCATTAAATACAAGTAACTAACGTGTCAAACGTTAGAGTCGTTTAAATGTATAAGCGTTCTTTTTATGTAATGTACGTTGTCTATCTACAGGTAACTGCATGTTCATTTTTGTTTTATAATCTCTTTGTACTTTTGAAATTGAGATAAATTTGAATATTTCTCAATTCTGTGGCTGGGCCAGATAGTCTTCTTCCGATGTCTCTACAATTTAACTATTCTTAACTGTCCTGCGAAAGCTATTCGCACAAGCAAAGTAGCAAAGGCCATTGGCGCAAACATTAACGAAAGAAATCAGTTGGAACAGCTGCTGAAACAGGATATTAGTCTTAGTGTATCGTATCCCAGATAGAATCTCCAGCCGAAATTCATTAATGCAACAAGGGGCATTTATTGTTACGTTTGTCAGGGAAATGACTACAAATACATTGGTTATTTTTGTTAAGCGAGTGTACGTGCTTGAAGTCCGTTGTCTGTTCTACTGCTGTTAAACGGACGGAGGGTGGAATTTTGTCTGGCAGCTTGCTTAGTCATGCCCTTAAAGATTTAATCTTGTATTTTGCACTAATGTAAGAGCCTTTCTCAGCGGGGAGTTATTTTATTTAAAGTGCCTTGTCTAACTTGTTGAAAACAGGATAAGAGCACGGTTGGTATGCCCTAAACGCGTTTAACCCTCTCCCTCCCCCCTCCCACCTCCCCCAGTTTTCTTTATATAGGTTCCCCTATTTTCAACTTGTTTTTGTCCGTTTCGTATTTTCGCTTACGTAAATTGTCTTGTTTGTTGGTGTTTCTTTTCTCTCCCCCCTTCCCTCGCCCCCTTGCAATTACACCTCACTCCTTTTACTATGAGTGAGGATAGATGCCTACCATGATTTTGGCCAACGGCCGTCCATGGGCGGTGCCCTGTGGTGTTTTTCCTGATTGTGTGTGTTTGTGTGTGTTTGCACAGCTGTGGTTTGCGGTATAGGGAGACTGCGGTTTTGGAGCGTGGCTGTCCCTGTTGAATATTCATCCTTGATTTTTTTCCACTTTCCCCAACACCCCTGCCTTTTTATCTACCTCACACCCATTCTTGTATTTTGTATATAATTAAAATGTACTTCTTGTTAGATTTTTAAAGCATCACGTCTGCTATATTTTCTTTAGTTTCTTTTTGTTGCTTGATTACTTTCCGATGCATGACTCTATGGCTGTGTTTGGGTGCTCTGTGCTTCCAGGAAATCTACCCTTACCTTTTTTTCTACAGCTATGCAGACAACAAACTACGCTGATAGGAAACTGAAAATAAACACTGAATTAAATGGTAGTAAAAACAAGGAAACATTCCTTTAAGGATGCAATGATAACAATATTAATTGCATGTACGGGGAGACATTTTAAAGTCGCCATACGAAACAAATTTTAGCCGCGGTATCGTGAACATAAAACGGACTAAAGTTCCGCAGATAACAAATAAAGCATAACCTAAATGTTGAAGAAAGGGCCTGTTTCACGAAATGCGTCTTTGACCAAGGTTAAACTTGATTATTATTTTTTGTACTTATAACATGTGTAAAAGTTGAGTTTTACTCAACTTGGGGCTAGAGGGCCGCGGAAGGTATCATGCATTTCCACCATGTCCATGAACAGGCTCAATCAAACCGAGCCTGCAACATTTTCATTTTTGTCGTGTTGAGCGACCTGTGGAGTTTCGACTTTTACTATTTGATTTAAGGAGGCATTTTACGTTAATTGTGTAAAGTCTGGTTTAAGCAAATAATAGTACCCCTTCGACACAAAACAGACTCAGTTTTGTCTAAACAGAGGTTTTAAAACAAATACAGGAATTGGATATGTTGAACTCCATCAAAACTCACGTCTAAACCAGGACGTTTGATCAGAGTAAAACAGGTTCATTATCAGCATTTGCATTACATTTCACGTGCGCACATTATCTCAAGAAATTTAAGGCAGCATATTTTCTGTAACAACTTTTTAAAATGTCTCATCTATATTTGAACAAAAGAGAAACTTACCTGAAGACGTAACTAAGGTAGACAATTGCTTGAAAGAAAGCTAGCAACACAGGACTGAATATAAAACGTACATGATTCAGAGGTATGAAACACAAGCTTTACTCTTATTTAAAGCAGACAATTGAAAAATCTCCTATTTACGTTGTCGTTTACTTCGGACTTCTGTCAAACGTTTAAATTAAATTGACAATTTCGATCGCCTCGTAAATTAATAAAGTAAATTAAATGCTATTTAAAAGTCTGAGGTAATATTAGAAATGATCTCCTGGTTTCATCTGCAAACGTTTTATACTTCAAAGACGTTTTCTTGTCTGTTTATCTCGTGAAAAAATAAACAAAAATATGAACTATCGAAACTTTTAAAGAAAATAGAGCAAACTAACGTAACGTCGTTCTAGGATAGGAACGATAATGATTATAATAATTACTTTATAATAAATCATATCTAATGTAATGTTAAATAAAATGTTATATATCAATATAGTTTTAGATCTACGAACAATGTCTCCTGTTTAAAGGTCCATAATGCTTTAAATTTCTATCTTAAAAACAGATAAAACAGCTGTCCAAATAGATGTTATGCGTACTTACATTGTTCGAAAAGCACTACTTTTAATATTGCACATGAACTGTTATAGTTAGAGCATTAAAGGGAGGTAATAAAACAATAGATACAATAAAACAGAGTATATTCAGCAATATTAAATTCTTTGACAAATGTTAAAGAAAGAAATTATCAAAAATAGGATTTAACAACAAATTAATGTATTTTATGTTCATAACGGAAAATGTGGCAGCCACATTTTAAAACAAAGGCATTATGAGCCTTTAATTTCTAAATCATCCATGCAAGAATATAAATTGGATCATTTTGCGAGATAAACGTGTATTTCGATATGCGATGACTTCTGTGTAATGTGTAAGGTAACAATGGCGAAAATCTATTCTTTTAAAAGTGCCCGACTGGAAAAACAGATAAAGAGATTTTTAAGGCGGCATTTTTCAAAATCAAAGTACCCGATGGGTGATTTACAACAGCTAGAAATATTGTTGTACTTCTTTCAGAGGGATTGATTATGTATACAATTTATAAGTTTAAAATGGTACAATATGTTTTTTCTTGTAGAATGTTTTTAAAATTCCTGTAATTTTAGTTGCATTCTCAAAAAGTATAACAAAACAGGTTTAATGTGAACTCATTGATTAACACTTACATTTAAAAGTTACTTTGCACGAATATAGGCTATATCGACGTTAAACTGTTTAATCGCCATTAACTATAATAAGAAAAGTTACTTTAACTACGGGATTCTGCTGATGTCCTTTGCATTTCAGGTTAAAGTCAGTATCTTAGGCCACACCAAACTGATTACCTGTTCGTCGGATTTCCCGCATAAATCTGACGGGAAATGAAAATTATTTTCTTTATTTTTTTGACCGCCCGCACCTGGCGTATTTTTTGCGCTGTGTTGAAATCAGTAGGAACGAAAAAAAAAAGGGAAATTCCGAAGTTTAAACGCACCTTGCTTGTAATTTATCGGAATATCGGAAGAACATGTTCTCTGACACAGCCACCGATTCGACTACGTAGTCTCCCTACCGCACAGAAGGAGTACCTACCCCGGTAGTTTATTCGATTAATTTTTTTGTAATATTCGATCGCTTTAAAAATCGGGCATAACAAAAAGGCAGCCCCCTATGCCTTTGTTGTCTCATGCCGAGATGACGAACGGCAAGTATTTCCAGCAACGCAGGTTTTTGTTTTTGTTGATTGTTGTAACATCCTTAATTTGGTTTGAGTGATATTGAAGATGATACATGATGATACATCAGGAATTCTAGACAATTGCTTGTATGTCACTCAAAAGTGTCAACATTTGTTTTTTATACTTTATATAGTCAAACCCTCAAAGTGCTGGATTTTCATTTGATTTCTGACAGTAAAACCCAGCCTGCTGACTTAGCACCGAATGGTACCACCTCAGGTTAGCAAGTTCAGTTGAGTGCTGTGTGATCTGCATTTGTAATGGATATATGTTTGTCCAGCACTTCAAGGATTAAGAGGTCAAATGTCACGAGCAGAGAAAATTGTTAAGTGATATGGGATAAATAAGACATTTCAGAATGATAATAACGCTGATATATTTCTTACTTTTTATTGTATGCATCATACATTAAACATTCAATACTCCAAAGACAATGCTGTCTGAATGTTACTTCACACACATTTGTTTTTCCGACCTATGAACAGAAACACACTTGATCTGGTGTTAAACATGACATAAATAATTATTTACTCTCTTTTTTCATCGCTCTTCGCTCGCTTAAATAAATGATGATTTGAAAAAAAATATTTAATTTTATTTTCGCTCGCTCGCCCCAAATATTTTTGAAAAAAAATCTGAAGAATAAGACATCAATTTGGTGTGGCCTTAACGAAGTCCGTGTCATTTCGTGACTTTCATTTTCGTAGCGGATGCCTTCTAAAGAATACATATGCGCGATTATGAGTTTCTTCATTATGAAATTGTATGCAATTAAGAGTGACATATAGTGTTACGTCCTCATATAAAATCTAACGAAAATATATGTTCAAAATGGAGATATTCAGAGTTATACGAGGGGTGATCGCGAAGTTCGTATAAATTGCTCATAACTTATTTATTTTTTTCCAGTACACCTAAAACTGCATTATCAAAAAGATCAATTTAATTGCAGATAAAATATGGAGCGAAATAATAATCGGCCAACTATAGCAACAATTAACGGTATCCTTGGCAACGCAACAGGCCCTAGTCGGCGCACGCCAAAATGTGTACATTTTTTATCATTCATTCACCTTAAATAAAGCCATTTTTACACTTTTCTTAACGGCGAAAATCCGCGCACATCTTACACGTTAAACGTCAACGTCATGACGTCATTTCCGTAAAATTCAACGTTGTTTACTACATCCTGTTTGAAAATAGCAATTTGTTTATTTGAACAGTCAAGGAAACCGTACCAGCGTCATGACGTCAGCTGGAGACATTAAGGAGCGTCATTAAATTTTGTGTCGGAATAAGAAAGACACCAGCTGAAACGATTGAAATGATGAAAACATTCGAGAATTTGAAAGAGTTTGGCCCGGCAGTCGTCTACAAATGGCACAAAAGATTCGAGAACGGCAGGAAATCAATTGAAGACGATAGGAGAGAAGGTATGCCTTCGATAGTGGTTCCAAGTGTTCAAGAAAAAGTGAGGGGTATCATCCGGGAAGACAGACGAAAAACTTTGAGACAGATTGCCAGTGAACTCGACATATCTCCTTCAACTGCGCACGGGATCCTTACGAAAGAGCTAGGTATGTCGAAATTCAGTGCGGGCTGGGTCCCGAAGTTGCTAACAGACAAAGAAAAGCAGACGCGTGCAAGGAGTTCAGCTGCATTCTTGGAACGGTACGCTGCAGGAGGTGACGAATTCCTTGATAGAATAGTGACTACAGACGAAATTTGGCTTCATCACTATAATCCGGAGACGAAGGCCCAATCGTCAGTATGGAAAACTCCAAGAACACCGCCACCAAAGAAAGCTCGGGTGCAAAGAAGCTGCGGAAAAGAGATGTTCATTTTCTTCTTGGATCGCTACGGGATGATCCTTCAGCACAGAGTCAAAGACGGAAGAACGGTGAATGCTGACTATTACGCAACGGTAAATATCTATGCAACCCACGTATGTAACTAATAAATTTATTAATAAAATATAAACATATAAAATTAAAATGTTCATATATAGAAATATAGCATTTACTTAATTTTACATAAAATACTTGCTTGTATTTAAAAATCACCGCCAGCATTGCTGACTGAAACACGTTGATTTTTAGGTATTAAACAGGGATCTCGTCAATGCTCTGAAGAGGAAACGGCCGGCTTTGGACCTGGATCGGGTAATCCTGCACCATGGTAATGCTCCTGCACATAGGGTAGAGACCGTATCATAGCTCTTCGCATTCTTCAATTTTTCAAAAAAAGAGGTTTTTACAAGAGCACCGGTTACGATTGAAAATGTAAACAACCGACTCTATAATTTATAATTATTTGAATGAATGAATGAATGAATGATCGTCGATCTTAGCCATAATACTGCTTGACAGTGAATGCTAATGACTCCATGTGTTGCAGAAAGGTATTTAATTTGTAACTGTAATTTCCTATCAGTTGATACCCTGTCGAAACTGGTAAAATATTTGCTTATATAAGGACAAAGCCCACTGTCTTTGCCGTTCGCCAGCTGCTAAAAAAGGCAAATATATAAGATTCAGTGTAAGTTATATTTTACTGGTACTACCAGTTAGTGACTTCATACTCTAAAAAACACGTCAGAGAAATTTGGGCAGTTTTGACCGATTAAAACGTTTGCAGTATTAGATTATATTTTTTCTTTACACGAAAATTGCCGTTAGGTAACCAAGCGAATACGCCGATAATCCGGAGTCGGCCGATTATGTGTTATTGTCACAGAACTGTTCCAGTTCACGTAATGTAATCGGTGCACTTAAAGTTTTAAACTGCCTAGCTATAGCTACTACTGTTATAGAGAAGTGGTAGAGTGTCTGCCTTAGGTGTGAGAGGTCCTGGGTTCGAGTCCCAGTTAGAGCTTAACAATTTTCATTCTGCTACAGCATCTTTTGCTGTTATAGGACTGTTCCAGTTGTCCTATATTTTTAGCACACAGTATCATGGATCATTATTTAGAAATCCAAATCACAGCTGAATGTTAAATCAAATGCACCCAAGTAGAAATATTCGCTATATTATGTCCCTTTGATGTTTCTGCTCTCCAGGTCCAAGAAGAGTTACATTTCCTTGATCACAAAATTTTCTTTTACATGAAAATATTAAATGCTCATAACTCTACGCTTCTGGTTAAGATATTGTTAGTATATCTATTTTTGAGAAATATATGTACATTTGTCTTCATTTCGAAGCTTTTTCACTTCATACCTATGATTTGAAAAACTTAGGTACTATCTCTACATAGGACCAATTCTACACAGTTAGAGATTGCTTTACTGGGATTTGAACTCTTGGAACACCCACCCTACAGCCCTGACTTAGCGCCCATGGATTTCAGAACGTTTCCTGAGATTAAGAATTCCCTCCGTGGACAACGCTTCCAAGACGTTACTGATTTGACATTGGCAACCCGTCGAAAAGTTTCACAACTTGACACAGACTGGTACCGGGAGACATTTACCAAGTGGATTGCAAGACATCGGAAATGTGTAGCCTTGCACGGTGACTACGTAGAGAAAGTGCGCCGTTCATTGGACCTGGATTACGCGTGACGTTATTTGACGACGTTTACGTTTTCGGTGTGCGCCGAGTGACGGATAGTGACTGTTTTGAGATCGATGTAACTATCAAACTTTTTAATGGATTCGTATAATATTTATTAGGGAGTATCGTTATTCATTAAACATTATTGTGGTATATTTTTCAATAATTATTCTTTATTAGCAATAGAACACAAATCACAGTCTATTTATACGAACTTCGCGATCACCCCTCGTATTATGTTTGATTGAACTTTAAAGGACAAATCTGCTTACCTGCAAGATACAAGCTAGACTAGAAATGCCTCTGGCGCCGAGAGGAACAAGGAAAACGACATAAAATTTCCAAAGATCCCAGTTGCAAAAATGACAGACCGAAAAAAAAACAGTGTTCCATTTTTAGCTCGGCTTTTCGAAGAAAAAGTAGAGCTATTGCACTCGCCCCAGCGTCGGCGTCGCCGTTGGTTAAAGTTTTTGGTAAAGTCAAATATCTCTGTTACTATCAAAGCTATTGACTTGAAACTTAAAATAATTATTTACTATTAAAGTCTACACCAGGAGAAACAATACCCATATCTCTGTTTGAATTTTGACAGAGTTATGTCCCTTTTTAACTTAGATTTTTTTGGTTAAAGTTTAATAAAGTTTTTATTGGCAAATACTTACTTACTATCAAATTCTACACCAGGAGAAACAATCCATATAACTATGTTTGAATTTTGGCAAAATTATGCCCCTTTTTAACTTAGAATTTTTTGGTTAAAGTTTTTGATAAAGTCAGATATCTCTGTTACCATCAAAGCTTTTGACTTGAAACTTAAAATAGTTATTAACTATCAAAGTCTACACAAGGAGAAACAATCCCCATAACTCTGATTTGAAGTTTGACAGAGTTATGTCCCTTTTTAACTTTGAATGTTTTTATTAAAGTGTTTGATAAAGTCAAATATCTTTGTTATTTTCAAAGCTTTTGACTTGAAACTTAAAATAATTATTTACTATTAAAGTCTACACCAGGAGAAACAATACCCATAACTTTGTTTGAATTTTGACAGAGTTATGTCCCTTTTTAACTTAGAATTTTTTTGTTAAAGTTTAATAAAGATTTTATTGGCAAAGCTCTAATTCAGAGTCAAGCACTGAGAAAAGTCGAGCGCGCTGTCTTACGGACAGCTCTTGTTAACAATAAGATATAATGCTGTTGATGTCATGGTAAAACTTCTCCTTGGTTTGTGTGATGAGTCAATGGTTGTCCTCTACACATGTGAAGCCGTAACTAGTCGATAATTTTCATTACTTCCGTATTTTAACAGCAGTTTATTCCACAGTTTTTGACCAATAGTACAGAAACTTCTATCATTGAATGTGTTGCACTTGTTGTATGGAACAACATAACGACATTCAGAATTTTCTTACGATCACAAACCTTGTCTACTAGGAACATACTCTGTAAGCAGTTCTGTTTAATACATAAATGATCTGCCAGTGTGATAGCTATACATGAAAGAAAGGATCTTAAACGCATTCCTTGCTTTCACCGGCAACCAATGTAAGTCATACAATGATTATTTGGAACTGTCAGATTCCCTCCTGTTAAGGACAAGTTTTGCACACATGTTTTGAATACGTTACATCTTACGCACATCACCGTAGTATGGCATTGCAGTAATCCAGATGTCAAATAACTTTGTTTGTTTTGTTTGTTTTGGGTTTAACGCCGTTTTTCAACAGTATTTCAGTCATGTAACGGCGGGCAGTTAACCTAACCAGTGTTCCTGGATTCTGTACCAGTACAAACCTGTTCTCCGCAAGTAACTGCCAACTTCCCCACATGAACCAGAGGTGGAGGACAAATGATTTCAGACACAATGTCGTTTATCAAATAGTCACGGAGAACATACGCCCCGCCCGAGGATCGAACTCGCGACCCCGCGATCCGTAGACCAACGCTCTTACCTACTGAGCTAACCGGGCGGGCTGTCAAATAACTAGAGAAAAAGCTAAAATTTCAGTGGCTGCTTTGGTTGAATATTTTCGGATGTTCTTCATTCGTAGGTAAATTCAATATGGCTGTACGACATAAATGTTGGGATTTACATGATCTTTAAAGTTCAAGGTTTCATCAAGAAATGCACCAAGATGTCTAATTGTGCTTTCACGTTGGATATCATCACCAGCAATGTTAATCGAATTTGTAAAACATTTGTTCAA
The DNA here is from genome assembly GCF_021730395.1 of Mercenaria mercenaria. Lineage (NCBI taxonomy): Eukaryota > Metazoa > Mollusca > Bivalvia > Venerida > Veneridae > Mercenaria > Mercenaria mercenaria. Next base: position 38,770,658 of record NC_069377.1, on the reverse strand, counting down.
TTGAGGTGTGCTACCAAACATAATAAATTCAGTTTTTGAAGTGTTCATTTTCAGTTTGTTTCTATTCATCCAGTCATTGATTGTAACTGCGCACCGTTTAGCACACCATTGACTTTAACAACGACGTATAGAGGACTTTTATGTTTAAGGTTAACGACCCACACTCTTGAATCTTTAATAGAACAATGAGTGATTAAGCTTTCTCGACAGCATACGTAGTATGTATTTTATGTTTGCTTATATATATACTCTTACTGCTTAAGAGCGTAACAGAAATTTGAAGAGGATAGAATTTTATGATGAAAAATCCCAAGTGCCTGAGGCGGGATTCGAACCCGGGTCGCACGGATGGAAGTCAAATGCTCTAACCACTGAGCTAAAGAGTCGTCTCCCTGACGCAGTTGTCGGACATTGGTTTTAAACTTACAAGCTATGCGTAAGCGACCGTAACACTTCCCCTCTTCAAAGGAGTCATCATTTATGACGTGTAAGCCATTTTGGCATAGAAAGTGCCATTTTCGGCACGAGATAAAGTCCATATCCCGACTGAGCCCACATCTTACGATGGTTGAGGCCTAACAGAAATTAAAGAGCATAGCATTTTATAACGAAAAATCCCAACTGCCTTTGGCGGTACTCGAACCCAGGTCCCTCGGGTGCTAGTCCAATGCTCTAATCTACAGTTAAAGAAATTATTAAAACCTTTCCTGTATTTCTTAATAACAAATATTACCAGTTTGGATATTTAACATTTGAAGGATTTACATAAATTCCCCTTAATAGGTTAAGCATTTACGGTTACCAAAGTTAAGTAGGTTGACATAAGGGCATAGAATGATTCCATTATCAATTTTCAACTTGATATTTACGAAAGACAAGCATATATGTATTGAAACACATAAAACAAACTTCAGAATACGTATTTTGTTAAAACTCTTAAAAATATGGCATGAACGACGTTGAAAAGTCAATTCGATGTGAGTAAGTGTAAAATAATAGATATTTATTCTAGGCCAACGCTTTATATTAAGTAACTATTGGTAAGAAACTGAAAACATACTTCATTTTGATAATTCAAAGATATAGTTTGCATGTAAAATTCGAAGACACAAAGTTAACAGGCAAATCATTTCAAGTGTCCATTTAAACAGTATTATGAAACGCAATTCTTGAATTTTTAACCTTATTGCTTCCCAGCACGTTTTAATATTTCCTGGAGATCTTTCCGCCTGCATTTCCGCAAATAATTCCATTGTTGCTTTGAACTTTTTAATCTTATGTCACAAAACTTACTAATAAATACACAGCAGGGATGTCAAGGGATCAAAACTCAACAAAGACACAATCATCCTCATTTTTGTGCCATTTAAAATGTGTCCTCGCATTTTTCAACATACTTTTCATTAATTTTGTTCAACGTGTTGCACAAGTTGTAATGCAATACCGTCGAAACATATTCTAATGATAATGCAGTCGAACTTTATCGCACAGTGTAACAAATAAGTAGAATGTTGTTTCAACAACAACACTTACTCAGATCTGTGTAGCAATCACTTTATGTTGTGAATTTGTTTATTCATTTTGTATTTGTAAGTGTTGTCCAAAACTTTGACGGTACCTCACAACTGAAAGCGGAAATGGCTTCCATTCGGAAAATAGTCCGCTGTGATATTCTTTTATAAAGATCAACAGAAATAAATGATTTCCAGATATTGTAGACCCATTTTTGAACGGAATTCATTGATAGATAAGAAATACTAAAAATCGATAGGTATTTTTTAAAAGCACGTGATTCCGCGTATGTTGTCTTCCATTGTATGATTAGAGTTACCGTTCGTTCAGCGGTGTAATTCTTTTTGCAATTAATAGCCGAGAAGCCATGGGAAAAGTAACATTTTATCATTTGTTTGAGGGCTAAGTGGAGTAGTTAGTCGATCTTGTAATCTGCACACAATGAAATATTAATGCCATATTTAGAATTTTCATAGTTTGATATCTTATCCCGAGGCTTATGTAGCTGTCTAGATCATATACAATTATGTATCGCAAAAATTAAGTACTTAAAATATGTCATTCCGATAACTTTAAAGGCGGTCAGTCACATTTTGGCAACAATTTATGACAATTTTCTGTTTTCAAATACTCTTATTTAAGGTATAAAAACCAGTGCTCCATAGAGTAATATCCCTATCAGAAATATATGTTTTATTATATTTCATAAACTTTTGTAAATACCCTCCCCCCTCTCTTCCCCCCCCCCCCCCCCACACACACTTAAATGCATGTTTTCAATCTATCGTGGGTCGGTGGTCTAGTGGTAACAGGCTTGACTGTCAATCCAGAGGTCCGGGGTTCGAATCCCGGTCCAGGCACTGGAAATTTCTGAAATGCTCTTGACTGTCTCCCACCTAACTTAGAGGCCTGTACTGGTTCTTCCCAGGAAAGACGGCTTCGCGTGTATCGATGCTATACATCGGGCACGTTAAAGAACAAGACTGTCTATTCGCAAAGAGCTAGGCTAAGTTAGCCGGACAAGTCTGTATCTAAAAAGGATTTCTCTCTATCTGTTCTGGGGGCTTTATCTCACTCTGTCCCTCTGGTCAGATCGCTCTGTGTCTGTACTAGTAGAGGATGAATTTCGCGCCCTGTGTGGCTGCGTTTGCTACATGTAAAGCACCTTTGAACGTGTTTATCATGAAAAGGGTGCTATATAAATCTGGTATAATGATAATAATAATAATCGTAGTTGCGCAACCAAAATAATCAAATAAAGTAACAAAAGAGTTACAAGCTTAGCTTACATTTCTAATAAATTTCGGCTAAATAGTGTTCTGTGGTTCTTTGCTCATAGAACACCCTTTAGCAAATGTAATACAACAGTTCTAATATTCATATCATACTTTAGGCAAAGTATCTTTATCAGATTTGTACTAACGCCAAGGTAACTCTGTTTTGGTTAGGCAACCAAGATAGGAAAATAAAATGTGAAACAAATGCTTTCTAGGACAAACAACCATTCATTAAGCACTCAGTTAACACAAACAGGTGTTAAATGATCAGTTGTTAAAATTTACAACAAACCCCCTTAAGGGACAGCTCTCGTGATAGCAGTGCTCAATTGAATATGGTAGTGTCTAGTCTATTTGCCATATCCCTAGTAGTCTTGACTAGGTCTTGCTTTAAAATGAACGAATAAATATGATATAATGTTTTTGAATGATAATGTCTGCAAAGCATGTGCCACGACAGACAACAGAACACTCCTAGTACAATGATAGGCTCATACAAATATTTCGTTTGCAAAGCCGGAAAAGAATTAGTAAAATTACTGTTTACCGTTTAATAATGTTCGTGCCATGGATTATGCTTCAAATCAGAAAATAACATGCACAGATACTTTTGCTAAGAGTTGTAAAGTGGAAGTGTGTGTGAGAGAGAGAGAGAGAATTAGGAATTCCCGTTAATGAACTTATTAGAATTGTTTCCATAGAATTAAGAGCTCTCATGGTAATTCAATTTCCTCTATTGTAACATTTGAATTATACAGTTATTTCTATGATTATATAAATATAGTTAGGGAGCCATGTACTTCCATGTTAACGAGCTCTTGATTTATTAATCTATATTCTACGAAAGCTTTATAAAGTTGCCCTCAGTCTGCATTTATTTTGATAATCAGTATTTATCCAACGTTATATAACGTGGATTAATAAAACGCTCTTATATATCTTGCGAAACAGTCATGCATGGGATACTCAAATTATAATAGTTGTTTTATTTGCTAAAATTGTGTCGCTTAATCCAACAAAATTAGTAGAGGTTCTAGCTACGTTGGGTGCGCTAAATACTTCCTGGGTTGCTACGATTGTGTCTATATTTTAATGCATTATTTCAAAATAGTTATGTACAAGAACGTTTTTCCCATAGATTCCCAGGGGCCTCGGTGGCCGAGTGGTTAAGGTCGCTGACTTCAAATATTTTGCCCATCACCGATTTGGGTTCGAGCCTCACGCGGGGCTTTGAATTCTTCATGTGAGGAAACTATCATCCAGCTGGCATACAGGTCGGTGGTCATACCCAGGTGCTCGCTCGTGATGAAATATGGCACGGAGAGGCCCCTGGGGTCTTCCTCCACCGTTAAAGTTGGAAAGTCGCCATATGACCTATAATTGTGTCGGTGCGACGTTAAACCCAAGAAACAAACATGCATAGATTCTGAGCGGATTATGGTACTATGTGGAAGTAAATACCTTAGGAAATGGAACATTGTAAACTTTGGTATATATAACCACTATACTGACATTTTATTCTAAGCATTGTATTGAAAATGTGACAAATATCGCTGCATTAACAACATTTTTATATAAAAAAATAATTTTAACTTCAATTTATACATGTACACAAATTGATTAATAATACAACTGAGTTAAAATTATTCCAGTATACTGCGCGTCTTTATCTGTCTTACCTGCCTGCACAACGTTTGTAATTACGAAACCAAAAATACATGTCCAGAACTACATGTCAATTTTTTTTTCTAAATGAAGGAGTTTTAAGTCAGCTTTTAAATCTATATACATCACATTTTTAAAAGAATAAGCAATAATAAACTTATCTTGTGAGTAATTTCTTCAATTTGTTTCGTTGCAAAAGTTTTAGATATTAAGTAGATTTTAATTAATCTCCCAAGCAACAATAGAGAATTTGATTCAATAATTCACCTAAATTAACTCATATTTATAATATCTATCTTTTATGTTTTCCGGAACTGCATTGTTTATCTGCTAAGACATCAACATTAGCTGCTACTCAATTTACCGAATTTCTAGAGTCCTAGGTTCAAATTTTGTTTAAATAATTATCTTTATTGATAATAGTTTCTGAGCTATTTTTGTATGTATTATAAAGCATTTATTTCACACAATATAATTTTTAGATGGAACTGAACACATTTTTACAATACCGGCTCTTGAACAGCTTGGAAAAAAAGTGTCTTATCTTCAACGTTATCATGAGAAATGTACAATTCTTAAACTCGTATCTATTCTAGGAACAAACAAAATGAAATAGGACAACAAACAAGCAAGATTACTAAGCATTATATTCCATTTGAACTAAAAACTAACAAATAATATCAATTATAAAAATAATACTTTCACCAAACGGACAATATGAAACTTACATACCTAGCAAATGTTACGATTTTCAAATTCCTGATGTTGCAAAAACTTACATGACATTTTTCTGTGCAAAATTAGCAAAAATCTTAAACTTTTTTCAAATTTATATTAAAGACTAAAAATATATAGTTTAAAGGGATACTTTGATACAGAACTACTCGAAAGCCTAACAAAATGATGTATTATATAAACATTTGCTAAAATTTAATAAAAGCGTCCAGTAAAGTAGTTGTAAAAAAATAGGAGTACAAAGGTGACAAGAAGCATATTTACCTGAAAGAATTAAAACAAAAGGTGGAAATGCATTGTTTAAAAGTAATCTTTATGAAAAAGACGTAGATCAAATTGAAATAAAGTGTCGGTTTCTGACTGGAATTAATATTTATTAAATTGTTATTTTTGGAGTTGTTATGATGTTATTCGATGGTCTTTGTTTCATTTGGTCACACTGTGGACTAGGGCTAGGGCAGAGTCGCAGCTGTTCAAACCCAAAATATCTGTGGTCCAGAGAGATTGAACAAATTCTTTTCTTTATATATTTTTCTTTTATTCTGTTTCTCTGTAAGGAATCAGTCTTATAGACATTTTTTTCAATATCCCAAAACAAAGGGGCCTCCGCGGCCGAGCAGTTAAGGTTTAGCTGATTTAGAGTCACTTCACCCTTCCTTGAGTTTTCAACCTCGTGAGGAAGCCTCTCAGCTCCCGCCCATGCAAGAATCAATGCCTAGTGGTAGGGGCACTTTGCATATTCCTTCACCATTTGCCATATCACATAAATTGCGTCGTAGTTACTCTAAAACAAACAAAAGATGTCCCACAATAATGGCTAGCAGTCGTCACGAGCCTTTTGTGAGGGAATATCCCCTTCAAGTTACGAATTAGATTCTTTTTGCATACATGTTGTCATGTTGTTATTATAAAATCTTATTAACGTTTGTTTGAAAGAAAATAATTCAAATTCGATAACTGCATCGAATGCATTGGACAACGAATTAAAATTAGCTTTTATTTCATAGATTGACCGGCTGCCGATAAATAAGTTACTGACATATTTTCATTCATACCTGTAAGACCGAAAACCTAACAAAAACTGTTGAAATAAACACACTTCATAATCTCTGAAAATAGTCTCAGTCCGGAGCACTCTTATATTCAGTTTCTTTCCTAAAACAACATCAGGCGTTTATTGTTCTCTATGAACAAAGCTTAATTTACGACAGGTTTGATTTGATTTTTACAACCGCTCATACAACGTTCTGGTATCGTAATTCAATGATTCAGTTAATGTTATGCAAATTTTAATGTTTGGCCATATGATATGTATCTTTTATCAATGTTCCCGGAACTTCCTGACTGATTCATGATTGTTTACTTTAGCTACTTCAGGAGCACATACATCAGCACGCGCTGTTACTCAATTAACTTAAGTACATGGAAATCTAGATTTAAAGTTGTATATTTAATTGTCTTATTTTATATGACAGTTTATTGCCACTTTAATTGTATTGTAGGGGATCCGTTTGTGATTTTTGTGCTGGATAATGTTTTATAGTACTCATGCAATTGAAATTCTAAAATTTAGGATATATCAGTTTGATACATAAATGCAGCTGATTACGTGCGATATAGGTTCTTAATTCGCTTCCTTTTTCAATACATATGGACAACTGAGCTAAGGAAAAACTGGTTAACTCTCGACTTGGAATTTTATCGTATATTTGTAATATTATTCTATATAAAAAACAGTGTTAATTAAATATATTATTGGAAAAAATGTAGATAGACTTTGATTTTTGTGACAGTGCTTTTTTGATAGCGTTTAGTATTGTAAAAATATTGTCAACACATTATGCATGCATTAGAGTTTTCACTTTTTGTTGAAGTTTTACTGTTTCTTGTTTAGAATGTCAAGTGTTTTAAAAAGATAGTTCTGTCACTTTAAACAAAACTTTGAAACAATTAATTACGTTGTATATAATTGGACTTTCTCCATAGTTCAGCGATATCGTAATGGGAGTAAAGATTTCCAGTGCATATCAAGATACATATAAACATGTGATCTGTATTTCATAGTTATCACAGCGATATAAGAGAGCGATAATTAGTATACATGAAAACCAACACGTTTTTTCTCTGACTGTTTATCAAAAATAGTTTCGATACTGACGACATTCAGTTGTTTAAAGTAAACTTACGAAGGTTAAGAGTTCGAAATGTATGATGGAAATGTGTCAAAACCGTCCTTTCTACTTGCATAATGCCAATGAATAAAACCCTCACTATATGGAGAACTTCAATGTCCAACGTGTCTGAAGAAATAGTTTGGACATAAAACCCGAAAACAGTCCTATAGGTAAGGAAAATGAGCTTAATACGAAAAAGGTAACACAAGTGACGACATATCACTTCCAAATCATTCTTCGCTGTACGGTTTCTAGAACTACATGTACATAACTACATGTATAACAAATTATACTGAAGTTTCTAACGTGTACTTATATATACATTCAGCAATCATTACAAACTTAAAATGTATATAGATCGTTCAACAGAAATAACAGAAATAGAATTAATAAAATTTCTCACGTAATTTTGATTTATCCATCAAATTCCTGGTCTTCAGTGAGACTTGGACTTCAGTAAAAGGTTCATCCGTACTTGGACTTAAATCGTTATTTTATAAGGCATTGGACCATGGGGTCCACATAATTTTTCCATATAATATAAATCCGCTTAAGTTGTTGCTAGTGATATTGCTTGGTCGCGTTCCATGCTTCCAAAACTTTCAAAACAGCAGTTGAGCGGCCGTAAAATATCTCCCCATTCTTATACTAAGTGTTTTTATTATTAACTGTGGTTTGGGATAATGAAGTCTTAACAAGGGGCAGGGCGTATAGTGGTTGCACACTTACTTCAAACTAGCGAAATGGTTGCAAACTTGCAAAATGGCGGATATTGGCTAAAATGATCGCACATTCGTTTATTTTTTCATATTGTAAGTGGGTTTCTATGGTATTTTGAACTCTACTGATATGTGCATGCATCAGTTCTATGTCTACGTCACACTCGGTTTTGCATTTCAGCGTCGTAGATTTCGAATTGTCAAAGTTATTGAAGGTATAAAATGGTCATGTGCATGTTTTGATATTTGAACGGGCTCGTTTCCTGCCGATTTTTTTAATTATTATGATCAAACTAGCCTGTTCTGGGGTTCTTAAACGAGACAAAACAACTAATTGTGTACAGTTTCATAAAAGTTTGGTTCTGCATGTTTCATAGATAAATCTATACCCAAATAAATCTTGTTTAAGCTCTTTTTTGTTGCAAAATTGTACTTCAAGCAATTTCGGACGCAAACCTTTCCTTGGAAAATAGTGTCCAACTCTCGGAACATGGCGATTGTGTTACATGTAAAAAATGTGTTCTGATGAGGGGTTGTACACTTTGTGTAGCATCACGCGGCCCTTTGATGTTTTGAAATAAAAATTTGTTTTAATAAAAACCTTGTCATATTTTCATGAAAATTGGTAGTGTAATGTGCGACTTACAATTGTATGCAATGACTTTATTAAACTGTATAAGACGATCTCATTAAACAATAATTTGAAAATAATTTCAATGTCCTTTACATATTTTAGGTTCAAGACGAGTTTCAATCAAGCCAAGATATAAAAATGTCCTTAAATTTAGCAAAAGAAAAGCAAAAAAAAAAGTGCAATAAACGGTGCAAAGATGATGTGACGGATATGCATATTTTAGAAAAGGAAATGAACTATTTCCTCTCTAAGTTTCATAAAGTGCAGATTTTCGCCTAAGAGGTACATGACTTTTTCGCCATAAGAAACTCCTAAACGAAAATGTTTTACAAATAATGTGCGATGGACTGTCCAAAAATTAAGTGTTTTTATAAAGAGCGGTAATAATGTCTATAAAGTATCATTGCAAAAATGCAACCGTTTTTTATTAAAATCATTTTCTTAAATCTGAATTGTGGAACTTGGCCCGCTTCGTCAGCCGTTGCCCTGGTAACGCACATTTCTACGACCGATCTTAAAAGTCAATTCTTTTTTAATCTATTGTTTTAACATGCTAAAAAGTTTTGCATGACTGGTTAATTATGTGTGTCAGATATTCATGATTTATTGTTTTGTTGCGGAGTTTTGTTTGTAGTAGTGATGTATTATCTTAGTACCCATATGAGTGGAATATCAGGTATCTAAAATGAAAATAAAACCAAAAGGTCAATTATAGATCTTCCATTGGATTCTAGCAAGAATGTAGATGTAACTGGAATTAATGTGAAACAGATTTTACAGAAAAAATGTGTACTTTTCATATTCTGTTCGGCTGTTACATTTTACAACTCAGTAAATGTTATTAACATCTCGTCATTTTCACTCATTAAAAAATTTTCTTATTGAGGGAAGATGAATTGAACAGTGGACTAACTTAAAAACCGTATACAAACGACTAGGATTCTTTTTCTCTTTGGGAATTAAACGAGTGGGTCATGTCAGAATATCATTTGTACAATGTTCTTAACACACGTTTTGTTATATTTGTTATTTTATGTAACTTTGTATTCTCTTATGCCCTCTCGGGCCATGAGATCAAATAAATCTTTGAATCTTTGTGTTAAGGACATTTTTATATCTTCACATAAGTCTGTTGGCACACGATACATTCGTTTGCTACGATTTTTTTTCAAACGAGACTTAGTTTACTTTAATAAAAAACTGTAAAGAAATTGTTTTTAGATCTTATCTTTCGTGCGTAAGGAATAAAACAAACTTGCGAAAACGGAGAAAAGCGTGTATTTGTTGTTATTTACATGAACAACCCGTCCATCAAGGATATTAGCATCTACAGATACCACTCTTTGTAAAAGGTATAGAGGGAAAACACATACCTGTTTAAATGGTAATTAAAACATCCTATTAAAGCATTAGGGATAAAGGCAAAATAAAGTTTACAAAGGCCCATTATGAATGCATCACACGAAAGTTCTAAATTCGTTCTAAATAACACACAAAATGTCTACCTTGCACGAGCAAGTTATCAGTTTTATTGTAAGCATACAATTTTAGATACAAGGTCAAGTAATATCTGATTGTCTATTACCATCATAGTGTTAAATAATTTGTGATAATACTGGTATCATGTCATTACACATCACTCCTAGTGTTTGTTTATTTGTTTTGGGTTTGACGCCATTTTTCAAAAGTATTTCTGTTATTTAACGGCGGGCAGTTAACCCAAACAGTGTTCCTCGATTCTGTGCCAGTAAAAACCTGTTGTCCGCAAGTAACTGCCAATTTCCCCACATTAATCAGAGGTGGAGGACGAAGGATTTAAGACATAATGTCTTTCATCAATTCGTCACAGAGAACATGCGCCTCACCCGGGGATCGAATTCACGACCCAGCGATCCTTAGATCTAATTTCATTTTTATGTTCTTTCCGAAAATCAATGATATATCGTCACATATTTATGATCATTAGATATAATGTGTTTGTATAAGTAAATGGTATTATTTATCAAAAGACTTGATAAGTGGTATCAGAGCCCAAACACTGTACGAAATTTAGGGAAGATATAAATTTGAACTTCCAGCTGATTTTGTACAAATTCAAAAACGAAACAGTGACGAACAGAACTGGTATTGTAAAAACGCATGCGCATATTTACTAACAGAAAATTTGAAATCTAAGTTCATGTTGGCTTAACTGAATCTTGTATATGGTCTATGCATTGTTTTTTTCTCAATAATTGATTAATTAAGCAATGAATATGTTTCTATCAAAAGAAAGTGGTGCAACATGGAAAATCTAGAAAACGGATAGCAGTTATTATGTTCACGCCGAGAAAAGGATAACTTTTGCTGATTTTATGACGCGGCTAAGATGTCGGATATAGAGACTGCTTCAGATAGAAGATTACAAGTTTAATACACTTGTAACACAACGCGCCTCCTTGTAGGTTGCATAGATTAAGAAAGTCAGCAGTTCTAAACACACATAGGTTTATTTACAAGATGAACTATACTAAGAATTGATACGGGTATAAATACATCAGCTTCTTAAACAGTTTTTTTCTATCCCACGCCAAACTTAAAAATAATTTATACTTCTAAGCCGAAAAGTTCTATGATACATTAACCTAACAACTCCAGCCCTTTTTAAATCTTCTTTATTCCTTAACCCTCTCTCTAACCCGATCTCGTATTGTTCAATTAACCGATTCCATTTCTGTTAATCATTTCTTTTCCTCTAATTCTATCCTCCTGATTCCCGTCTCTCTTCCTAATTCATTTTTTTCTAAGCATTTTTCCTGAGTATTTATACCTTTTTCACGAATTGCATCACAATAACATGGTTACAAGTATTTCAAAATATTCATAACAATTTCAAAAACATGTCAATCAAAACGTCCATTATGTACTCATATAACCGTAAACAACAGATGTAGAATTAATCACCATTGGGTATTTTCGTAAATAAATGAGTGGTACCGAAACAAACAAAATCATTAGGGTCAAATCTAAGAGACAAAACATTCGACTGTGATTCACTTTGCTAAAGTTGTAAACAACAACAAAATGCTGACCAGGTAAACAGAGTAAATTAACATATCTGACCAATTAATGAAAATTCCATCGAAAACAATAACAAAATAATTGAGGTCAACCAAATCAATTTTTGTTGAGAACTTCGCAATGTCTTACCGGTTACAATAGTAAACAAAGTCATTAATGCCAAAACGTAATGGGTAAAATATTCCGACGTTTCGAAATGTGTTAGAGTAATAAGTACCAACATATTTAAACATGTAAACAAAATGAGTAGCATTTGTAAGAATATCAGAATTTTCTACCCAAATCAATAACAGATAAAATAAACACAATGATTAATTAACTGAAAAATGACCTGCGAGCTATTATTGTGTTATACACTTTAACAAGTTCCCTTGGGTTTGCAGAAACTAGCCACTCTGCAGTCTTTCCGGCATAGTACATGAATAAGCTGCATACAGTTTTTATTACTGTTACATTTTGTAAAAAATAGTATGGAGTTTAAGTTTTTGAATCAGTTAAGGGATGTGGAAAGCCCCAAACATTGACAATATTCCATATACAAATTGCCAGAAATGGAAACATCGACCCGGTATGGGAAAATATTTGTAAACTGTTACGTTTCGCAATGGAAGAACAATAATGTCCCGATGGTGATGGGAACTGTCCTAGCAAGAAAGGAAAGACGAATAAAAGAGATGATGAAAGTTTATTTTATCACTTCGATTATGTAGGAAAGATAAATGTGTTTATAACGTCTAGGATGTACTGCTTTTTGAAAGCAAAACAGCTTACAATATATTGTTTATGTTAACATGGTTAAATCAGCTGATTAAGTGTGAAGATGTAGTAAATAATGGCTTATCCTTCGGGATCACTGATTTCAACTCATTTAGATTTGAAGATTGAATACTGCTTAAGCCGGTGCTAGGGGGCGTGGGCAGTGTTACATTTTCCATTACTGCTCATGAACAGATTCAATCAAACCGAGTCTGCAATTTTCACTTTTTGCCTTGTTTTCGATGCTTTTGAGGGATCTACTTTTCAGATTTTACACAAAAAAGAGATATCCTAGTGAAAATTTAAAAGTAACGAAGACAGACTGTAATATGATATATAACATCTAAAACTTAATTATACCATATGAATGTATGTTGAAGAAAGTGCTAAGAAATACCTAGCCAAATAAAGTGCCCGAGTAGAAAGTAGCGAGATATATTTACCTTAAAAAATGATGCATGCTCTATCTGACAAAGTTACAGGCTTATAGAAGATGGTGCATATACAATTTGGAAAAAGGAACAATACGCTGATGAATTCTGTACATGATAACTTGTGTACATGAAAGCGGACGTCAAGATACGTGTGATTGTAAAAAAAGTTCTATTCGTAAGTTAATTTTAGGAAGATTATTACTAAACAACTGAAAAACACATGCGTGGTAAAGGTACATGTAGTGTCTTGGTTAAGGTAAAAGTGTCTGGTATATTAAATGAGTATAAGCACAAGTTAAGTCTAAATGACAAGATTCACTTAAGCATTATATCGCATACACATTTTGGAAATTTTTCAAATTGGTAATAATTGAAAAACTATTTATTGTTTACTACAATTGTGTTTATCTTCTATACTGAATTTAGCTTTTTTGAAACAGATCTCTTAGTATTGCTGAAATCACAGATTTTTGAGATAATGGGCATCATTTGCCATATTTAGTTTACAAAGGAATGTTTTAGTAGTGAGCACAATCAATGACCACAAAAATATTTTGACAATAGGTCCATCTTCTATCACAGAATGTGTGGTCGTTTTCTGGTTGTGGTCGACAGCTGTGTCCATAATATTGAAAACTTTAGATTTGTTAAAAAATTTTGTTAAACACAGAAGGTTTCTCCATACACGTAATGTTGAAAGTATTTCATTTTGGTCAGATAATTTCTTTGATAATGGATAAACGGTAATATATTGCATGCAGGTTGGTAAAACAATACGCCTTGAGGAAAGAAAACTTGAAATTTACTCCATTTAGAGACTGTAAGTTTTTAGACCATTTTTAGTCAAAAGTAAACCTTCTCCTTTAAATAACCAGGAAGTTGATTAAATCATAAAGGTATACAATCAAGTGCGAAATTATTATCATGGATATGATTTTCTTAATAGATCAGGGTTATTTGTGTTTGTATGTATATCCGTAAATTATTGTTAAGAAACATCGACTGGGAAATTATCAGAGGATGAAGGAGACGCATATCGGATCAGTTAAAAAAGCAGATCTTTAATAAAGCAAAGGGACATATTATATAGTTAGAACTTAGAGGATATCTATAAGTGTTTAAGTAAATGCAGTGTTCTTTTTATGTATTTTCAAAAACTAAGAATGAAATGAAGAAGGCAGGGTAAACTGCCATATTATCAGTGATTTAGTATACGGATGAATGTTTGTGTGCTGCAGTTTAGAAATAAAGAGAAACAGTTAAGGATGTATAATTGATTTTTTTCTACAATTAAGTCTTTTTTTACTTTTTAAGTTTGAAAACATTACTTTTTTTAGACATATGAGAGTAAAAAAGCACAGGTAGGTCATTACTCTCATTTTTGTTTTAACGGACACTTTCTTCACCCGCTGTTTAGGCATTTCTAAAATTAAGTAAAACTTAAAATTTGCGGTATTTATAAAACACTTACTACCCGTCTTAATGTAATAGTGATTTCAAGTCTTACAGGTTACTATGGATACATGGTGGTATCAGTATTATATATCCATAAATTCACTAACATTGACAAAATTACCCAACCGATTTTATTTTCAATGAAAAAAGCATTTAAATCTACAAAAAAAATTCTTCAGTTAAGATTTCAAAGTTTAGAAATATACAAAAATATGCTTCAAAATAGAAAGAAAAGAGTTGGGATCACCCTTAATGGTAGGATGTGTACAGAACAGGATTCCGTAAAATATAACGGAAAAGTATTAGCATGGGGTAGTTTGTATAAAGTAATTGGTTGATAATTTCATTTTCGCCCGTAAAGCAATCTAAAATGTATTTATCAACCTACAAGTCTTTTATTTAATAAATAACTTTCAGCAAAATAGTGTTTAACACTATTCATGCAGGATGGGCGTTTATACGTCAGGCGTAATGATTTGTTTTTACGACGTATTATCGCCCGAATGTATAAACAGTGTTAAAACTAGGTTTTGTTATAAATTATTTTGATTCTAATATGCCCTTAATTTAAAACAGTAGATACAATATAGTAGCGCTTTTTCTTGGTCGCAAGCTAAACATTGAAGTTACCGCACGTTAACATGACGTCATTGTAACGTAAGAGTGTTTCAACAAGAAAAGTACATTAGAATTCAATATAAAAATAAGGGATGGATTAATTCATAATTTCTTTATTAATGCACTGAATTTAAAAAAAAGGTTTGGTAACTTGGAAGTAGAAAAGATGGATTAATCCAGGTCTTTTATGATTTTACATAAATTCGAAACGTTTCATATGGTTTGCTTATGTGTTTTTCAATACATGCAACTGGGATGGATCAATCCATCTTTTTCTATCGATATCAACAATGTGTGTAGCAGTTATGGAAACATGATAGAAAAAAGATGAATTAATCTTTGTGTTTCATTTTACTTGTGAGACGTTTCACAAACATAAAATTGGAATGGATTAATCCATCTTTTTCTGTCAATATTAGCATTTGTTTTTACAAGTTGAAATGGACAGATCAATATAATTATGCCTTTTTCTTAACATTTTAGACGGTCTTACAAGATCTTTCCACTACACAAAATAGAGATGGATTAATCCATCCTTTTCTAAAATCACTGTTAGCACTGTTTAGTAGAAGTATTGATTTTCACATAATAAAATGAACGCATGGATTAATCCATGTTTTTGGTTTAACATTTTAGATAAACCGACATTGCGTATTTCACAGTCAGTAAACAGTCCAAATGAAAGGATGGATTAATCCATGTTTTATATTAAACATGAAGTGGTCTGATAATGTATTTGTTCAAACTAAAATGAGATAGAGTCGGAACAATATTTTTTCCACCAAATAAAATGGGGATGGATTAATCCATCTTTTTTATAATTAATGTTAGCCCTGTTAAGTAGAAATGTTGGTTTCCTTAAAGACTGAATGCATGGATTAATCCATGTTATTATTTTACATTTTAGATTAACCGACAGTGTGTATTTCACAGTCGGTAATGACATTGTAATAGCAGTCCAAGATGAAAGGATGGATTAATCCATGTTTTATATTACACATGAAGTGGATTGATCATGTATTTGTTCAAACTAAAATGAGATAGAGTTGGAACAATATTTTTCCACAAAAATAAAATATGGATGGATTAATCCATCTTTTTTTATAATTAATGCTGGCACTGTTTGGTAGAAGTATTGATTTTCTTATAAAATCAGTGCATGGATTTATCCATGTTTTTGGTTTTACATTTTAGATAAACCTACAGTGTGCATTTCACAGTCAGTGATGACGTTGTAATAACAATCTAAGATGAAAGGATGGATTAATCCATCTTTTTCTATAATTAATGCTGGCACTGTTCGGTAGAAGTATTGATTTTCTTATAAAGTCAATGCATGGATTAATCCATGTTTTTGGTTTTACATTTTAGATAAACCTACAGTGTGCATTTCACAGTCAGTAATGGCATTGTAATAAAAATTCAAGATGAAAGGATGGATTAATCCATCTTTTATATTACACTTGACGTGGACTGATCATGTATTTGATCAAACTAAAATGAGATAAAGTTGGAACAATTCTTGATTTCAGTCGATTGCGTTGTTTATTAGAATTTTCCTGATTGTTTGATTGATTAATCCATGCTTAAGATTGTATTGGTTTCTATATTTTGTAGAAATTATTTGGAAATGACTGGGACTGAATGATGGATTAATCCATGCACTGTTACCTGAAGATCTACTATAAATATTGGAGTAATATTGTAAAGGTATTATCAGCAATGGATGTTATATTTGCAGATGGATTAATCCATGTTTATATAATGCACTTGGAATAAAACTGAAATTATAAAAGCTTACTTATTTTATTCGTTTGTTTGTCAATGCATGGATTAATCCATGTCATAACATTAGCATTTATTTACAAATTCGACCATTTCCTAAATAGTCCTCCGTTATTTAGTCAAAATAAGAACACCAAAAATGGCGTATACTACACCCAAACAGGGATTATTTTGTCAAATCCCTTTTTATAATATCATCAGTTAAGAACAAATGTAACTTGCAATTAATCATTTTCCATCGTAACAATGTAAAAGAGCAACAGAGTTATTCATTAAAAGTGCATCTACCCTAATTGCAATAGAAAGTACTGTAATTAGAAAGTACTGTTAGTAGCAAAGACTCTGTACAGCAAATGGCTGAGGAAAATTATTAGCACCTAGTTGAGACGAAAAGTAGATTTATTAGCAAAGTTCTACTAGTGTTAATAAACATGTTCCTTCAAGGGACCACAGTTTGGCATACTAAAATGTACTTTTTGTGCATCGATATAGAATCAAATGCAAATGAAAGTTTGAAACCATTTCTAATATTTTAATTTACCAAAAAATATTATCTCAGTCATTAATGGATAATGAAATACCAGGGCTGTTCAAACATAACGTAGACTTTTTCTGTCAAAAGCCGCAAATTGGGTAAAGAGCAATGTGAAATATATCTTTGTAATTCGCAGTCTTTCGCACTTTTTGTAATATTTGTGCTGATAGGCGAAGCGCCTAGAACATTTTAACCTTTAGCCTGCTGGCGGCAAGTGATTTTGCCTTTGCGACCAGTCCAGACCAAGATCAGCCTGCACATGATCATGGTCTGCGCTGTTCGCTATTCAGTCAGTAAAATTTCATTGAACACCCCTTTGCATAATAAATTGTATTGCCCAAATTGAATGATGGACCAGTCGATTTTAGAAATTTAGCAGGGTAAGGGTTACCATAGCTACGCATAACCGGCGCAGTCGCTTTTTCATCTGTCATGATATAAATTCGATCACTAATGTTCGTACTGATAGCATACTTGTCTGATATATTGTGGTGGTGATTTGTTTGTATAAATTCTCTCTACTCTCTCTATATATATACACATACACACATTATGCACAGTACGGTTGTGACTTGTGTTTGTATAAATTCTCTCTGCCTAAAAAATTTTATGTGGCACTCTTGTATCCTCGCGGACCTCATATATAAGAAAGTCAATTTCTGAATTTAAGTATACCCCTTCATGCAGAATTACTCTATCCTTGTGATTCAGTTTACGATATAGCTTTTCTGGTCCTAATCAGTTATAAAAGACTAAAATGTCATTGTTGAATCGCTACTAACAGATAGTGGCAAATGTCAGTATTTAAGTATGCATATTTAAAACTTTTCAGGTCAATGCCGTCAGTTCGTTGAATGACCGGAAGCTTGCTTTGTTTAACACAGAAAGACACACTGAAGGTCAGATTAAAACAACACGAAAAACGCAAACATTGAGGAATAACCGAAAGCCCTAGGTAAATCAAGCTGCAGAATTAAATATCATCATGAATTCAATAGGCTTAGCTTGGAAATATTGATCTAGGAGCTGCATAATTATGTCGGGAAATTGGGATGGAACACAACTGGCTGTGAAAGTACTTCGAAGAAAATGCTGGCATATTACGTAAGGTTGAGTTGATGTCTTATGATAATTAACTAAGACAACAAGCAGCTAAATGTGCTGTCGCCAGTATAATCTACCAAACCATAATAAACAGATGAAAAGTTGAGGAAGAACACACATACATGAATAGCAAGTTCAAGCAACCACGGTAACATTTCTAGAGCATTACTATTTTTGAAAACTTTAGTATAGCTAGCTTGTTCTATACAGGATTGTCTAGCTGTACATGATTCATGTATGACTTGAACGTTAGGGTAACTACAGGGTACCAGTAATTCTAAAAGGCAATAGATAAGGGTAGATTTCCCGGAAGCATAGAGCACCCCAGACACAGCCATAGAGCTATGCATCGTGAAGTAGGCAACAAAGGGAGGTAATTAAAGAATATATTTCAAGGGAGATAATTTTTTCTGGGGAAAAAATTATGTTTGGCGCTGTTAGTGATAAAAAGAAATATCTCACTGAAAAATTTCAGTATTTCACCTGCAAGCTTTATACAAGGTCATTTTAAACAGGAAACGTCTGTTTCTAAAATAATATGCAATGTGAATAATAACGATAATCGTATGTCTTTTCTTCGCTATTCGCTATGATGTATCACTGAATTATCTGCACTCCCCGCAGCTTCCCCGCTCCACAAAACCACCCAACTATGATATGTTTTGCCTATTTTCAACGGGAAATAACCATATATTATAAAAGAAAGGATTCGAACTACACAGCAAAAAACAATGTCAATATCCTTGAAAATAGTATTCAACCTATATAAATACCCTATATTACAAGACCCATTCGCTAGATTTCGCATTTCGATTCAGTGCCTGGGATTACGAGAGATCTCTAGATTGTACAAATACGAAAATTGCTGCAAGATGCAGCAAAAGAAAACTCCGTGCCAAACAAAGCAGTGTATGTAGTACTGATAGAAAAGGAGATGATATAACGATACTTGTGTCTTTGTTGTAGACTCTTGGCAAGCAGACATTCTGATGGGATTTCATGAATGTTGGAGAAAAAACATTGTCTTTGTAGTGTGAGCAGGATTTTATTGTTGTATTTAGTGACCTAATTATTGACTGATCATGACCCATATGCGAAATTGACCTCTACGTTTCGGAATAAGGAATGAAATGTATTGCATACACAATGTTGTGCTTAAATTCAGACTTACGTAGTTGTTCATCCGAAATGACTGAGTTTCAAACATAGCTCTGATGTTATCAAGGCCATTATCATAATAAATGTATATCAGGAATGTGGGCTCTGTATGATACTTTCAAGTTAAATGATGAGGAAGGATTAAGATGTACAATGAATGAAACACAACAAACATCATTTTTTCCCGCCTAGGGACGTGAAACTCAAGTTTAAAAGGAACAAGAAAATTATAACGCAAGTGTTATATGTTGACGATTATGTTGGTGTATTTACTTAGAGGGTATTGTTGTTATTATTGTTTTCTTCACCTCCTCCTTAGAAGAACAGCTTCTGAATACGCAGCAATGAATATTGACTACACAGTTCACTACTATGAACACCTTTACCACTATATACAGTCATATACTGATCAACTGGTATTTTGGAAAGACAAACGGTCAATGTTGTGCATTCAGCCACCTCTCAAGAAAGACCATTCTTCTAATATTGCTAAAGGTCAACCTGTAAGAAACCTACATTGAGATAATAGAGCAAGGATAGATCTACTTTAAAATTCAAATCACCTTGGTTCAAAGGCCAGTTTTTTTGCCTTATTGTTAGGTGACATTTGTAGAAGTTTTGACTATAATTATTCATATTAAACATTAAACACATACCTTAAAAAAATAATCAAAGTATAAAACTAAAATATAAGACACTGTTATGGATGTTTGTGTTCCAGACGTACGTACTGTGTAATAAGTTTGGTGTTGATTACCGAAAGAGTAATGTCGTATGTTTAAACAAAATAATATCCCTATGGTTAATATGTGCATTTTCCCATTCAGATTTCAATTAAATGCTGATTATGTTAGTAATAACTATGCGGTTAAAATAATACGCATTTTAATGTTAAACAATTTCAGCTCTGGTTTGTATAGAGCTAAACTTGCGACCCTTTCAGTTGCCAACAATAATACTTTTATTTATAAGTAGTAGACTTTTATACCGGTTTATCAATACAAAAATACAGGTCTCCTTTATCTTATTTTTTTCCTGTAAATTTTCATTTTCATATTATAATCATTATATTTAACAATGATCAAAGACTTACTTAAATAGATACAGTTTTTTCAAACGAATAATTCATAAATATCATTGATTTATTACCTCCCTTTATTAAATTTTTGAATTTCTAAACAAGAATTTTCTTATGGAAGCCTAAAACTTTCTATAAGTAGTGCGGGTTTTTTTAATGTAGAAAGTATGTACCCCAATTTTGGCGGGTGTACGTCGATTGTATCGTGATTCCATATAACGTTACTTAATCTTATGTATTTGTTAACAAGAGTAATTGCAAAATATGCAATCTAAGACTTGTGCATGTGACTTGATAAAGGCCCTGGACCGAAACGTTGTCACAAAGAGCGATAATAAAAAGCAAGGTAAAACAATCCCTATGGATAATACAAGAGTAATGGTATATTACTTACTTATATACAGTACCAATAAAAGTAACAATAAAAAGGTTTAAAAACTAGCATAAATTAACTTTACAAAGCAGTATCAGGAATTTCTTTGGAATAAAAGGCCTATACCCCCCGATCTTAGCCTGTAAGTTTTTACCTGCAGCATCCGCCAAAATAAAATAAAAAAATGATAATACTAACGTAGCGTACATACTGTGAAATAAATATTTTAGATTTTACAGTGACCGGTTAAAATGTTTGTAAAGTGTAATGTGATCAAATCGATTGGCAAACAATGGATATGGCATTTTTTTCTGACAGTTCGAATAGAGATTTTAAGAGAAGTGAGCAGCAATATCAAATAACGTTACAAATCTAAGTTGAAGGAGAAAACTTCAAAAATAGTTATGCACGTGCAAATTATGTATTTTTGCCCGTACGCCAGACATGGCAACTTACATTATGTTAAATCTATGTTATAGGTACTAATGTAGTAATAATTTATATTAAGTATCATTGCAAAAAAAAATGCAGCAGTTTTTGTTTAAAATCATTTTCTTAAATCCGAATTGTGGAACTTGACCCGCTTCGTCAGGTAACGCACATTTCTACGACCGTTCTTTTTTTAATCTATTGTTTTAACATGCTAAAAAAAATTGCATGACTGGTTAATTGTGTTTGGCAGATATTCATGATATATTGTTTTGTTGCGGAATTTTTGTTGTAGTATTATCTAAATACCCATATGATAAAGGAGTGGAATGTCAGGTGTCTAAAATGAAAATAAAACCAAAAGGTCAATTATAGATCTTACATTAGATTCTAGCAAGAATGTAGATGCGGCTGAAATTAATGTGAAACAGATTTAACAGAAAAATTATTGCATCCATTGCCAGTTGTTCTGTGTACTTTTCATATTTTGTGTATTTATGTCTGTTGGCAAACGATATATTCGTTTGCTACGATTTTCTTTCAAACGAGACTTGGTTTACTATACTAAAAAACCAGTAAAGGAATTGTTTCTAGATCTTATCCTTCGTGCTTAAGAAATAGGACAAACATGCGAAAAGGGAGAATAGCCTGTATTTGTTGTTATTTGCATGAACAGCCCGTCCATCAAGGATATTAGCATCTACAGATACCACTCTTTGTAAAAGGTATAGAGGGAAAATACAGACCTGTTTAAATGGTAATTAATGGTAATTAAAACATCCTATTAAAGCATTAGGGATAAAGGTAAAATAAAGTTTACAAAGACCCACAATGAATGCATCACGCGAAAGTTTTAAATTTGTTCTAAATAACACACAAAATTTCTGCCTTGCACGAGCAAGTTATCAGTTTTATTGTAAAGCATACAAATCTAGATACAACGTAAAGTAATATCTGATTGTCTTTTACTATACTGGTACTGGGTTTGACGCCATTTTTCTTCAGTATTTCAGTAATTTAACGGCAAGTGTTCCTCGATTCTGTGCCAGTACACACCTGTTGGCAAGTAACTGCCAATTTCCCCACATGAATCAGAGGTGGAGGACGAATGATTTAAGACACAATGTCTTTCATTAATTCGTCACGGAGAACATGCGCCTCACCCGGAGATCGAATTCACGACCCAGCGATCCTTAGATCTACATTCTCCCTATTAGGCTAAGCGGGTGGGCTCATTCTAAGTGTAGTAAAACTAGCTTTGTAAACTGTTTTGTCCTAATTTGCTTTTATGTTCTGTCCGGAAGAGTATATTATGACGCGGCTAAGATGTCGGATATAGAGACTATTACAAGTTTAATACACTTTTACAGGTTCCCTTGGATGCCCCGAGCATGTGTTATATAGGGTTTGCAGAAACTAGCCACTCTGCAGTCTTTTCGACATCTAGTACATGAATAAGCTGCATACAGTTTTTTATTACCGTTACATTTTGTAAGTATGGAGTTTAAGTTTTTGAAGCAGTTAAGGGATGTGGAAAGCCCAAAACATTGAAAATATTCCATATAGAAATTGAAAGATATGGAAACATCGACCCTGTAAGAGAAAATATTTGTAAACTGTTACATTTCGCAGTGGAAGAACAATAATGCCCCGATGGTGATGGGAACTGTCCTAGCAAGAAAGGAAAGA
Source organism: Mercenaria mercenaria (assembly GCF_021730395.1). Lineage (NCBI taxonomy): Eukaryota > Metazoa > Mollusca > Bivalvia > Venerida > Veneridae > Mercenaria > Mercenaria mercenaria. The sequence goes on along the minus strand of NC_069377.1, from coordinate 38,747,468 downwards.
CGAATAAAAGAGATGATGTAAGTTTATTTTATCCCTTCGATCATGTAGGAAAGATAAATGTACTGCTTTTTGAAAGCAAAACAGCTTAAAATATATATTTTTTATGTTAACATGGTTAAATCAGCTAATTCAGTGTGAAGATGAAATAAATAACGACTTATACAAAAAGAGATACCATAGTGAACATTTAAAAGTAAAGCAGAGAGACTGTTATACGATGTATAAAATCTAAAACTTAATTTTACCATATGAATGTATGTTGAAGAAAGTGCTAGGAAATACCTAGCCAAATAAAGTGCCCGAGTAGAAAGTAGCGAGATATATTTACCTTAAAAATGATGCATGTCTCTATCTTACAAAGTTACAAGCTAATAGTAGATGGTGCACATACAATTTGGAAAAAGAAACAATACTTGGATGAATTGTGTACATGATAACTTGTGTACATGAAAGTGAATGTCAAGATAAGATACGTGTGATTGTAACAATAGCTATAAAAAGGTTGAAAGACACAGGCGTGGTAAAGGTCCATGTAGTTTCTTGGTTAAAGTAAAAATGTCTGATATATTAAATGAGTATAAGCACAAGTTAAGTCTAAAGGACAAGATTCACTTAAGCCTTATATAGCCTACACATTTTGAAAAAAATTCAAATTGTTGATAATTGAAAAAATATACATTGTTTGCTATCATTATGTTTATTTTCTACACTGAATTTGGCTTTTTTGAAACAGATACATTATTTTTTCAAAACATATCTCTTAGTATTGCTGAAATCACAGATTTTTGAGAAAACTGGCATTAATTGCCATATTTAGGTTACAAAGGAATATTTTAGTAGTGAGCACAATCAATGACCACAAAATATTTTGACAATAGGTCCATCTTCTTTCACAGAATGTGTGGTCGTTCTTTTGCTTGTGGTCGACAGCTGTGTCCATAATATTGAAAACTTTAAATTTGTTGAACAATTCTGTTTCCCCATACACGTCATATTAAAAGCATTTTCATTTTAGTCAGATATTTTCTTTGATAATGGATAAACGGTAATATATTGCATGCAGTTTGGTAAAACATTACGCCTTGATGAAAGAAAACTTGAAATTTACTCCATTTAGAGACTAAGTTTTTAGACCATTTTTAGTCAAAAGTGAACCTTCTCCTTTAAACAACCAGGGAGTTGATTAAATCATAAAGATATACAATCAAGTGCGAAATAATTATCATGGATATGATTTTTCTTAATAGATCAGGGTTATTTGTGTTTGTATGTATATCCGTAAATTATTGTTTAGAAACATCGACTGGGAAATTATCAGGGGATGTAGGGGACGCATATCGGATCAGTTAAAAAAGCAGATCTTTTAAAAATGCAAAGGGACATATTATACAGTAAGAGAGTATCTATCAGTGTTTAAGTAAATGCAGTGTTCACTTTATGTAAGAATGAAATGAAGAAGAAGGCACAGTAAACTGCCATATTATCAGTGTATTAGTATATGAATGAATGTTTATGTGCTGCAGTTTAGAAATAAAGAGAAAGTTCAAACAGTTAAGGATGTATAATTGAATTTTTTCTACAATTACGTTTTTTTTTTTTTTTACTTTTTAAGTCTGAAAAACATTACTTTTTGAGACATATGAGAGTAAAAAAGCACAGATTAGGTCATTACTCTCATTTTCGTTTTATAGGATACTGTCTTCATCCGTTGTTTATGCATTTCCTAAGTAAAACTTAAAATTTGCGGTATTTATAACACACTTACTATTCCTCTTAATATCCATCGTAATGTCCTAGCGATTTCAAGTCTTACAGGTTACTATGGATACATGCTGGTATACGTATCAATATTATATATGCATAATGTCACTAACATCACCAATTTTATTTTCAATGGAAAAAAAACATTTAAATATGCAGTTAAGATTACAACATATTTTGCAACTTTAGCAATAGACAAAAAATATGCTTCAAAATGGAAAGAAAAGAGTCGGGATCACCCTTGATGGTAGGAAGTGTAAGTGTACTGTAGTAAAGATTGTTAACAGAAAATGGCTGAGGAAAATTATAAGCACCTAATTTAGACGAAAAGTAGATTTATTAGCAACTTCTATGCAAAAGTACATTGAAGCGAACTGATAAGTTCAATATATGCACGTATTTCTCTAAAGCGTCAAGTGTTATTCGAAGGTTTTTGTTCTGATTCTTAAACATGTTTGTACAAGGGACCACAGATTGGCATACTAAAATGTACTTTTTGTGCATCAATATAGAATCAAAATTGAGCCGCAACATGAGAAAACCAACATATTGCATTTGCGACCAGCATGGATCCAGACAAGCCTGCGCATCCGCGCAGTCTGGTCAGGATCCATGCTGTTCGCTTACGGTTTCTCTAATTGCAATAGGCTTTGAAAGCGAACAGCATGCATCCGCGCAGTCTGGTCTGGATCCATGCTGGTCGCAAATGCACTATGTTGGTTTTCTCATGGTGCGGCTCAAATGCAAATGAAAGTATGAAACCAGCAAATGACAGGACCATGCCATTTTTAATATTTCATAAACTAGTAAGCTGGATATTTTCGTTTACCAAAAAAAAAAAAAAAAAAAAAAAATTATCTCAGTCAATTTTTACAATGAAATACTAGTATGAGGGCTGTTCAAAAATAACGTAGACTTTTTCTGTGAAATATATCTTTGTAATTCGCAATCTTTTGCACATTTTGTAACATTTTTGCTGATAGGCGAAGCGCGTAGAACATGTTAACCCTTATCATGCTGCACACGATTGATTCTGCCTTGGCGACCAGTGTAGATCACGATCAGCCTGCATATCCGTGCAGTCTGATCATGATCTGCACTGTTCGCTACTCAGCCAGTATCTTTTTGGTAAGCACCCCTTTTGACAGAAACATGTAATTCAGTTAAACATTCACGAATCATATTGTCGTTATCGTCATAGTCTGTAACGGTATCTGTCATTATTCAATTATAATTATGTTATATTATATCAATACCGCACATGATTCTTATTGAAAGTTGTGCCTTCCTCAATGGGTCTGCATACCATGGCTAAATACTACTGATAAAATGTGAAGGCTAATATATCAAAGGTATCGTAAACGCAGTAAGACGTCCTGCACGCAACATTTAAAAGTTAGACGCTTCACAAATCAAAATGAAGTTGAAATAAAATGAAAATGTCATATTACACAGTTTTTATCACCTATTACAATAATCTCATTAACCAGTTGTACACCTTTAATCATATGTTTGTTAACTTATTGTATACGTTTTCACACCTGTCGCATTTGAGATATCGACCTATAATTGACAACTTCAAAATAATACACGTCTCAAGAAGCTCCCTATCACGGAGATCAATGATAAAATGACAATGCGTTCTTATATTTTCTTTCTTTAAAGTACTATTAAACAGAATCAACGGATTAGTTAGATATTGTCAGTATTGTGCGTCTCCACCAGTAAATGAATCGATAACGACATGTAGTAATCGGCAACAGAGTAGTCATTGCCAACTGAACCCGCAGTAGTTATCTCCTCTACATAGAATTATCGGCGGATGTGCTTAGATAGCATTCGAAACTTTTAGGCACGGCCAGGATTACATGTAGCGAGTCGCAATTTTGCACTTCCCTAATGAGCAGAATCAGGGTGGCCATTTTATAAATTGCGTGCATGTTTCGTGCTTTTAATTAATGGCAAAATCAGGACTGTCATACAAGAATACAGAAAGTTATCGAAACGAAAGTTTTACACAATCCTTCAAAAATAGCATGCCAAAATCATCAATTTTGCACTTTTTATACAGCCCTAAATGATCCCGCTGCAAGAACAATGCCCAATTTTATTGCATTTCTCAATTTAATAGCTCCTACTGAACTTCAGGATATAAACGGAATGGGGGCCCATCCAGCTCGTTTTTTTTTTCACAAAATAGCGGAAAAGTTCCCGAGTATCAATCAACAAGCACGGAACCCTTCCGAGATTTGAATTTCCCGCGCCAAGGTGACTCACCGATTCATACAAAGCTAACAACAGTTAGTTTTACAACTTACATCAGAATTTTACACGTATCGGCTGTTTAAATTTTCTAAAGAATTAACAATCATTATCTCTCACCTTAATTTACAGACATCTAAAATCACGCAGTTCTAATTATAACAAATATTGACGGGGGCCAAAATTCGAAGTGTACCCTGCTACCTTAAGATTTTTCAGTTAATGAACAAAAGAGGGTTTTACTAGTTCTGAACTATTATATATCTTTCGCAAATTAAACCAAATAAAAATATTTATAATAGCATGAAAAGAAGTCTGTATGTGAGCGTCTAAACTTGCCCACCCCTAACGCACAAATTTAGCCAAAATTTACAAGTTGTCGCTACGAGACAAAGAAGGTAGAATACATCCGTTTTTATCATTTTCTGGCATGATTTAACGTATTTTTTCATTAGGAATGATATAAGGGCAATTTTGCATCATTTTGCGAAAATAAAATGTCCCCACCCCTTATTTTCCTATTTCATGGGGTCCTCACCGTCCGAACATCCCCCTGATTGACGAAATGCATAGCTGGTGGGCCAAATATGCGCTATGTGGGTTAATGGTCAGAGACCACCAATTCAAAAAAGTACAGGGAACTTACTGGGAATGAGGTAAGTGTATACCTGGGAATAAGGTAACGTCTGTGCGTTCTGATTGGTCAGTCATGTAAACAAACCCAGAAAGTGATTATTTTTTCAAAATTGATATTTTTTCACTGCATTTACAGTATTTTATTATACATTTTGACAAAATTTGCTACATTTTATATGTGTATTGAAAAAAAAGTTTTATCAAACGAATTTCTCCCGCCATGCCAACGATGTAAACAGGGGGTCATCTCATTCACACGAAAATTACTTAAATAAAGTATCACTATTCATATGTTTTTCGTCCGATATTTTGGTAGAACTAAGACAGTTCTTGAAAAACTTGTAATTAGATATACATGTTTCGATGTATGGAAGGCCGTACACGCCATAATGTTATAATGTAAGTCTATGGGAAAACAATTGGTGGTCTCTACCCTTTAAATGATAAAAATGATGTTTTTACTGTACCAGAACCCTGTTAATGGTGCTAGAATCTAAAAAAAATTCTAAAGAATTAACAATCATTATCTCTCACCTTAATATACAGACATCCAAAATCACGAAGTTCTAATTATAACAAATATTGACGGGGGCCAAAATTCGAAGTGTACCCTGCTACCCTTTGGCGATGTTTAGAATTGGCCGCCATTATAGCCAAAATTAAACCATCGCCAATAAATCTACCTATTTTTTGTTAGTTTGTCCCAAGTTTAGAAATTTAAGACAGAAATATTTTAAAAGATACTATTGTCATTGGTCAAATATGTTTAAATTTGAAAACCTTATGTCTGAACATAATAAAAGTACTGTAAATAATTTAGCAAAATTTATATACTTCGCAAATAATTTAAGAATTTAAAGGATGGATAGTATGATTTATACTTCTCTGACAACTTTCTTTTATATTTTATGGTGTTAATGCATCATTTCAAGTTCACAATTGTAAATGTTTGTAAATTACTGGTTATATACACCTTTCAGGTGTTTAATGCTGAATAAAATGTTGATGTTTGATGTTGATGTATACAGTATCAACCTAGTTATGAAAATGGTAGTAACATACAAGAGCATGTGATAATATTTACAGGTCTGAAACTACATTTGTTATTTATCATTTTCATTTAAGCGTTAAACTGATATTGTTCATTGTAATATGGTATAACTTGAACTTGAATTTAATAAGTAGAATTTTACTTAAAATCAAGAATGCAATATTAAGTTAAATGTAAAATACGCTCCTGTTACTTTTATATAGTCATTATTTCTTATCTTAAAAACATGTTAATATGAAGTTGGTACATTCAAGTAATTTATGTAGATTCTCATGAAGTATTTTAAATGGTTATACCTATGTGTTTATATACAGAGAGCACTTTACTTTGTCCATTTGTGTATATTATATGCGTTTAAATTTTATATTGTTAATAAGGTGACTTATAGGCCCGTGTGGCCGGGTGTTCTCTAATTCATTGTATATATGTCTGTTCATTATTATGTACGTAAACACAAGTCACTATAATTTTATCTTATTTTATCTTATCTTATCTAATCTTATCTTATCACAATGGTAAGGACACGACATTAAATAACAATAACAAAGATAAAACAACAATAACGAAATATAGAATAACAATAATGACTTTTACTCACGCTAAAGTCGTGACTAAATCAATTATTATCTTATCTTCATTATCATACCACAGAAAAAAAATAACAGACAACAAATAGGTTTAGACTATTGTATTGACAGCTAACATCGTTACAATATTCGCGGAATAAATGCAACATTTCAATAATGTTCTTTAATTGTTCCTTGTATCCTTGGTGGCTAGGTTCTGTGTCTGAAACGAGACTAAAAGCAAGTGAATTTCAAATTATGAGAAATATAATACGCTTCCCAATATCGTAACAAGAAATAGACCGTCGATTGTACTTCTGATATATATAAATATATGAGAAATAATGTTAATCTTAACATATGTAACGATAGGAAAACTCATGGATGAAGTGATACGTTTGAACCTGTTGATAAAGCCTGTATACAACAATCACCTACGTATTACGACCACCTGTATATTATGACAACTGTCTAAAGTGACAACCTGTATACAAAGACCACCTGTATACTATGACCATAAGTATATTACGAACACATGCATATTATGATTACCTGTATACTACGTCCACCTGTGTACTATGGTTGCCGGTATACTAAGAACACCTGCATATTATGGTCACCTGTATACTAAGGCAAAAATAGACAAACTTCCACTTAATGTTACATTCTTAATATGGACAATGAGGATTGTAAATTATAAAAGATACTACTGAAAGTAAGAAAACAATAACAGTTAACCCGAGAATATTATTGTATTAATCCAGGGAGACTACTCTACATCTTTCACGGGACATTTGGAAATTCGGGATAAGCTGAAAAGAGTTATCACCCTTGAAATAACTTTTGATTATTGACACATGACTGATAGAGGGAAAACATTAAAATGAAGTAAAATGAAATGATCTAGTGCGAACTGAATAAAAAGAATAATATGCACGTATTGCGAGTTTTAAATGAAGAAATTTAATGAGATACTCCATTCTCATTGAGTATATAATACATTACATAACATTATACATAGCAATAAGGCGTGTATTTGCCTGATTATTTCTATAGAATATAAACAGAATTATTAACTGTTTTAAGATATCGGAACTTATAGGTTCTTTCTTGTTCACTGGTTTAGCATTACTACGAATGCATCCGCTTAAGCACAATTTAAGTCAACTGTCATTGCACGGGTTTTGTGCACCAGATAAAGCTGACAGTGTGTGCGCCCAATTTATGGCGTAAAAAATCTTATTCAGCTTGGATTTCCCACAAGCATCGTCATTCTGGCTTACGGAAACCAAATATAGAGCAACAGTTACTGGAGTAGCCGGTAAACTTTCTAAGTTAAAATTATTACACCAGTTTGCAAAGCGACTGAAATACGATAAATAGTTTACTGTTGTTGAAGATTCCCTCCCATTACTACAGGCGGTTTTAACATCTGAGAACATTTCTTCTGGCTGGTCAGAAATCAAGGAGCATATGTCTCTTTGCGTACTAAACAGGCCTGTAAATCATAGTTAAATTAACACATTAAGGATGTACGAGCGTTTTTTTTTAGGATATCCGCCATTTTGAAAAATGTTTCTACGAATAGTGCTTTCTAATAAAAGTTTTGCCAAAAAATAATGATACATAATTAAAATAGGGCTAATAATGTACCATTTAAGCAAAAAGATACTACTTTCTGCGAAAAAAAAAATTCACCCTAATTTTTGGTTGGTATTTGGCAAAAATTGACGTAAGATTTACGATGGGGTAGGGGTAGGTAATGTCAAATATCTGTTAAAGTAGATTAAGTTTGATTTTGAAATTCTCCTTACTCATACATATAATGATGAGCTATAATCGAAATAAAAGTTTTCAAGATAGCACATAATATTATCTAGAAAACATATATTAAAACAAAAAGAATAAAAAATATCAAAACAGTTTTTTTCTTAATAAATCTCTTAGATGCACGGTGATCCTAACTTTTTTTCTTTCAATTTTGAAGCATTTTTGTGGGTCATTAAAGCTGCAAAATATTTTGAAAATCTTAACGTCAATTTTTTTTTTTGTAGATCTAAATACGTTTTTTCATTGACAATAAAGTGGGTGGGATAATTACGTCAATATGTGAAAATGAAAGAGAAAAGTTAGTGACGTCTATGCTTATATAATACTGGCATCACCTTGTATTCATATTAACCTATATCACCTGAAATCCCTATAATATTAAGTAGGATATTATATGTTTTATAAAGTACCACCATTTTTCTAATTTTACAAAATTTCAAAAATGCTTAAGCAGTGGGTGAAGAAAATGACCTATAAAATTAAAACGAGTTCGGTGACCTATGTTTTTTCTTTTCTTGTTTCTCATGGAAACAAATGTTCTTCAAGCTCACAGAGTATGAAAAAATTCTTTACGTTAGAAAAAATTCGCTCCTACATCCTTAAGCAACTACTACAGTTACACAATTACAACGGTAAATCAACTCTCAGCATCGCTACTACAATCGAGTCAAACAACAACAACTTTGCTTGTAAACTGTTTTGAACCAAACATTGATTCCCTGTTCCTGCCTTGCATGTATATGCCGTCTGCATTCTTAAAAATAAGCACATCGACTATACAATGTTGAAAAATGGAATCTTTTCCGAAAATCATGGGAGAAAAACACTAGATGGCCAGTGCCACTAAAGTACCAACAGCTTGGCAACATAACAAATGGTTTAGTGTTCGCGGAATAAGATACACAGGAGGCACTAACCAATTGTTGTGATCAACCCAACTCACAGAAAAAGCATCTACTGCCTCTGTCCCTGGGGTCCAAAACATTGAATTAAAACGTTCTAACTTTGAGTTATAATCGTTGGCAAAACGGTCAATGTTATGAGGACCGTACAAGCTATCAATATACTGGAAAAACTCTGATGTAACCCCGTAATCATCATAGTCTATAAACCTACTGATTTGATCGGCTTGCTTATTTAGATCCCTGCTGATCCATTTAAGTTCCAATGAAATGCAATATTTTGCACAGACAGAAAAAATATCTACTGCAAGGGCTTGCAGAGGAGTTTTCGAACTTCCCTTTTCAACAATGCTTACGCAACTTTTACTGTCTGTATATATATGCCACAAAACCCTCTTACCTGATAACTTAGCCTTAAAGCTTGTTAAGGAAAACTGAATGGCCAACAATTCCCTATAAGTAGAGCTTTGTTGTTTTTCATGATCCGACCAAACACGGTGCGCAATGGAATCTTCATGCTCAATATAAGCGGCCCCGGCAACATCCGAAGCATCCGAATAAACAAACACAGCAGGTAATTGATCACGAAAAAGCGTCTTACTGACTGGTTTGGAAAAGGTGCTATTCCAGAAATTTAAACAATCTAGAAATCCTGAGATGTCGACAACAGAATCCCAATGTGACCTTTTCTCTATTACTTTGTAAAAGGGCTTTGTCTGTAGGACGCACACGTTTCCTAAGACAGGGGCGACGGAAATAATTTTTCCTGACAACTGAGCTAATTTCCTGTGGGTTACAAACGGAAAACACTCCGATACGTTTCTTAAACTGAGCTTAATATTTTCAACCCTTCTATTGGGAATTCGTAGATCCCAAACATACACTAATCATTCCAAGACTTGAGTCGGAATAAAAACAGATTTGGTTAGGTTTATCAAAAACCCTGCCCTATCCAGGGTTTCACGCACGAATTTAGCGTCTTGGTTAGCCAGACTGAAAGTGGAATTAATACTCCACCCATCATCCAGAAAAATTACTATCCTTAAACCAGCGGACCTCCAGTATTTAATAAGAGGTCTCAAACATTTGGTGAACAGCCAAAGGGGCTGATGATAAACCGAAAGGGAGAACAGAAAATAAAAAAATATCTCAAATTTCCATTGAGATACAGGCAAAACCTAAATATGTATGGTGTCTTGGGTTGATGGAAAAATGATGACAGCCACTGGACAAATTGAATTTGTACATATTACCTCCAGGTATTAAGTATTCCTTAGCAATTTTAAAATCCTCAGACTTTACCCTATCCCTCTTAACATACGAATTAAGAATACTCAAATCTAAAATAAGGCGTTTTTACTGGATGAGTTGATGGCAACGGACAATGGGTTAACATTATGCGGAACAAAAGGTACTTCATACACACATTGCTTTTGCAATAATTCAGTCACTGCAGAGTCCACAAATTCTGTATTATCCATAGCCGATTTACTGTTTTTCATAATGTATGTAGGAGGTTCGATTATGAAAGGAATTACGTAACTGTCTTGAATAACTTTAAGCACGCCTGAAGGCTGAAAAGTATTTTGCCAGAAGTGTACCGCACTTTTCAATCTGCCTTTAACAGAATCTTCTGAAACGTTAACTACACTTTCTGCATGTTCACAGAATAAAGTTTGAAAGTTTAAGTCTAATGTTCCTGAAAAAGAGTCTGAGAAAAGCCAATATGTATCATGTTCGTCGAAAAACTGGTGCTCATTGCTTCTCTGGTTGTTTGTCAGGCATTGAAGGTCGGGTGTGAGTTGCGGTGGGTCCCATGCGTCATTATCCCCCGAATCCCTGTGGTTTGAAGACGTCATTGACACAGCCGTTGGCGAAGTGTCCAGAGTTACCACATTTCCAGCAGATGACCTCTCCACGGTCAATAAATCTTCCCGCCATGGGAGTTCTTGATGAGCCGTAGTTCCTGTCACGAAAGCTGCGAAAAGACTTATCAACAAACTTATCAACATGGGCATTATTACGTATGCTATCAGAAAATTCGTTTTAGATTTTTCAAGCTTGACCTTAGGTCTGTCTTCAGCTCTGCGAATTCTCTTATCGTCGTCGGAATCACTAGCCATATCGTAGGTTTCATATTCTCCGATAGTCGCCCAGCCAGCCACAGAGCTGTCAGCGATCCTGATCCAGAGACCACCAATTCCAAAAAGTACAGGGAACTTACTGGGTAATGATAGGTAATGTGTCATACCTGGGCAAATCAAGGTAAAACGGTTACGTGCGTTCTGATTGGTCAGTCATGTAAACAAACCCAGGAAGTAATTATTTTTTCAAAATTGATATTTTTTCGCTGCATTTACAGTATTTTATTATACATTTTGAAAAAATTTGCTATATTTTATGTGTATTGAAAAAAAGTTTTATCAAACGAATTTCTCCCGCCATGCCAATGATGTAAACAGGGGGTCATCTCATTCACACGAAAATTACTAAAATAAAGTCCGATATTTTGATAGAACTAAGATAGTTCTTGAAAAACTTGTAATTAGATATACATGTTTCGATGTATGGACGGCTGTACACTCCAAAATGTTACAATGTAAGTCAATGGGAAAACAATTGGTGGTCTCTAACTTTTAAGTTTATTCTTTGCCTCAGAAATGAACTCTTGTGCCATAACATAATCTCTCAAATCTACAGCCTTGCCGATAGAATCCAACGAATCAATAATGTCATAATTGAAATTGTTTTTGATTTGATAAGTTCTTCAGTGAAATAGAACTGTCAACTCTAACCTTTTTCCGTGTGCTTTCCGCTATCCACTCAGAATCTGCTACAAAATCTCTCTTCACCTGTCTAAATTTCTTGTCGATAATGGATTCCAAATCTGAAACGACTTCTTGCCTCCATTCTCTGCTTTCTCTAGATTCTCTGGATTTCCTGGGCTCTCTGGGTTCTCAGACGTCTCTACTTTCGTTGTCACTCATAGTGTACACGTTAGCTGTCAATATTCTAAGCCCCACGTGGCGAATACACGACTGCACAATCTTATATACCACGGTATATAACACGTGAAAAACATTAATAATTTCCCGCTCAGCCAAATCAACCAATACCGTATTTACCAAAAAAAAATCAGGTACCGTATAACTGATAATTACGAATCGATAATAATTACATTTACCATAAGAATATCGAACATACAATAAGATTAACGACATATACAATAACAACAGCAATTTAGAATATGAATGACATGACATTGAATAACAAAAACAGATACAATAATAATAGATCATATAATTTAACAACGTTGACATGCCATAGATTTATCGGGAATATTGTTTTCTTAGTTTTTATTTTATTTTGTTCATTTCATCACCCACGTTTGCATTCAGTCTCTGAAAGATACTAAAGCCTGTTCTGTTCCAGTAGTTAAAATTAAGTATCAAAGGATGAACAAGAGGGTCATTGACCTTAAAGCGCTCACCTGTGCAAAAGGCTTCAAGTGTGTTTGTATAACATAATGGTACAAGTACAGAGTTAGGTTAATATAAATATCAGAGCTCTAGATTATTATGGATTCAGAGAAGAAGATATTCAAAATTTCATTTATATTAGCCTATATTATATACATATCACACACATGGGCGTGGCCATTTTTGAACCTAGGGCAATAATTTGAATAATTACGGCAGAAAGTCAAACCCTGATACCACATGCCAAATATCCAGGCAGAGAAGAAGATTTTCAAAGTGTCATATATATAAGACTATAGCAAATACATGTCACAACCAGGGGTGTGGCCATTTTTAAGCCTAGGGCAATGATTTGAACACTTATGGTACAGAGTCAAACATTGATATCACATGTCAAATATATCTAGCTGTTATGGATTCAGAAAGGAAGACTTTAAAATTCTCTTATATATCTGACACTCAGGTGCGTCGCCATTTATGACCCTTGGGCAATAATTTGAATTATTACGGTAGAGAGTCAAACCCTGATTTCACAAGCCAAATAGGAAGGCTCTAGCTACTGAACTGGAATAATTTGAACAATATTTGTGGAAGGTTAAGGTGTAAGGACCTTGATCGGACCAGCGGTTCAGGGGGAGATGTCGTCTGAAGATTTTTCTATTTCAGCTCTTGCGAACCCTACGTGCAACCAAGCGGTAACGTTAGAACAACTGTGGTAGAAGACCACCAATAAAAATCCAGGCCAAGTTTCATCAAAATCCTTTTTGCGCTAAGGTGACGAGATGTTGATTAAAAGAAATTCTTGACGACGGACGCACGCACGCACGACGGACGATGGACACAGCGTGGTCATAAAGGCTCATCATGAGCTAAAAAGTACGATTTATCAAAATTTTGATAAAACTGTTTGTGATACCAGTTGTCATTTAACTATAAGGGGAGACCACTGTGTATGAGATTGGGAACATTGGCTACAACTCTCGATATGAGAACTGAGATTTGTAAAATTTGTTACAAGCCTGACTTTTATACGATTGTGAAAATATACTAGTAGTTCACTTAACGTTAAGAAAACGTACGTCTAAATGTTTTTTCCATCTACAATTTCATTTTTTAAATTAACGTGCGGTAAGTGGTCATCAAAACTTAATTAGATAATAAGATTAAGTACAGTTTTGAAGAGTTTGCTTTACTCTAATCACTTTATTATTTAGTTGGCGATATTTTCAGTAATAGTAGTGATATAAAACATGCATTTTATATAATTAAGCCAGTCTAGAGTTATAGATTCGCGACTAAAATAACTGATTATCAGATTTTATCTTGCCTCCTACAAGATTCTTGCATTTCTATTGGTCAATAGACGTCTCGTGGAGACAGGATATATTCCATATCCTGCAAGTACATTTCAGATATGAATTTTGATTAAAAACAAAATGACTGCCGCATCGCTAGCGTAATTGAATCAAGTCAGATTATAAGCCGTTCTATTTCCTATCAAATTTAGGTTCGTGAAGTAAGTGGCAATAGAAGAACAGAAACTCTGTCTCTGCATGGGACGGCCGCGATTGCCAGGTTGAAATGTTGTTTTAATTAAATCATCGTAAAGGAAAGGAATTAACACATTTGTAAGACAGCAGTTTGTTGTAGGATCATTTAATCTACCTGCAAAATAAAGGAATTAACAGGGAACGGGACGAAAGCCAAAATGTTTAGACATTTCTGACATCGTGTAATCTGATGATTTTTCGAAAGGATGGAACATAAAAGTTTTTCAAAACTAGTTCATAAACTGTAAATGAGCTTCTGTGTTTTGTGATTCAGTCAAAATACAGTTCATTTTGCATTTTATGGCTGGTGTTAATCAACTATAATCAAAGCATGATGACCAGAGAAGATTGCAGGATTCCAGTCTGCACTGTAACTGTAAGTAGCTTTATTAATATAAAAATTATGTCAATTACAGCGAGCATTTAAAAGGTAGTCGGCAAGATTTATATTCGCTGTCGCCTGATATGGATTTCCTCGACAGCGTATATCCCGTATCCTGTCACCAACAAGCAGTGCAACTTATAATGTCCGATAATTCCATCGGTTGTCTTGTCTGTTTTACAGATTAATCATCTGGAAATTCTAAACGATTCGCCTATCGCTACAGCGTTCTTGGAATATACATTTTCATATTGGATCGTTGATATTGCCTTTTCTTTTGTAAATTCAGTATCAATGATTAATTTGAATATCTCTTTTCTACAAAATGACCCCTTTTAGTTTGACGTTACATATTTGTTTCTCTGACTTACATATATTCGCAGCACCACTGAAGGGACCAGACTGTGATTCGCTTTCAGAAGTACATCCTTTCTGTACAAGTTTCTAGTAAGAGATCACTTGCTCATTGGATAGATGACAGTCCCACGGTGTATAAGTATATTCCACATAATGTTCACTGATTACATTTAAACACTGGGGTACTCTTTCTCCTAAACATTTAAGAAGTTTGTTGAAATGCCTGTAGAATATAGCATTAATATCATCAATGTCATAAGCAATTTGAATTATTCATATAGTTATCGTCTAGAACAAAATGATCACATATTTAAAGCCTCCCTCCCCCACTCTCGCCCCTATTCATTCCCCCTCCTTGTAGTTACAACATGTGGCGATATGATATGGTAAAATACCAACAATCTCTACTTATTTTTCTCTTCCAACTATTCGCATATGTACCGAGTGACCGTCCAATACATTTCCACATTAGATACAACATATTTCCATATCTTTTCCATGTTAACTAAACGATAAAAGCCGATCAATACAAATATGCACATGAATATCAACATCAAGGCTGAAAACCACTAAATCCGGCTGTTCTTTATTTCATACAAAGTCCACTTAATTGATAACGTTTTTTCGACATTTTCTAGCATATCAGATTTTCATAGACTCATATTCCCGTAAAGAACTATATAGATACTAAAGAAAATAGAAAGAAAAAGGGATATTAACTTTTATATAAGGAAATAACAGTTCATTAAATACAACCGCTGAATTTACTTTTTTTCGCTTCTCAATGTCTCCTTTCGAGACATAAAACTCTTACGCCGCCATTACTTCCTAGCGTTCGATAGGAACATGCCGGTTTTGGTAGAGTCGTATACATACATACTGAGACGCGGTTAAGTAAAAGAAAGCATGATGCTTTTGAGAAAGGGCTCGAGGAAAGCAAGAAAGTTTAGGACTATTTATATGTGCACTTCTTGTGATAGAACAGCGTAGGCTTACATTTAATTTGGTAGTGATCAGTCTCAATAAAGGCTTGACGCGATGTTTCTGGTGGAATCGTAGGCATCTGATTGTTTTCCTTTTTACTGAGAAAAATGATATTAGAATAAATACAATATTTAAATGCATCTATCCGCCACTCTTCAATACTCTTGTTATTTCGTTGAAAATTAACAGTTTACCTTAGTACAGTTAGACAAAGTTTTCAGTTGTAAATAACATGTGATAAATCAGTTTTATGAGGCCTGCCTGTCGCCACAAACAATAGAAAGTAAGACGAACTTATTTCAACCCCTATGTTGAATATGTAATAAAACTGAAGTAATACACATTTCAAACAACAGAAATACTATACAGTGCATTGTTGTGACCATCGCTATTTTCTTGCAAACGAGTGCAGTAACATGAACTTATAACAAAAACTTTTTTTACGAGAAAAAATTGCCAAGCAAGGCCTTAATATTGTTCACTGTTTTTCACCTATCTAAATACATTTTGCCACTATTGCCTCGAGAAAATAGCACGTATAATTTGTACGGGTAGTATTTAAGTAGGCAGGGCAGATAACTTTAACACTATCCTGCACAATGTGGGATATATTGTGACACATACCAATACGAAAAACATATTCAGCTCATCTATCGGCTTGTCCAGTGTATTGCTTCGAATGTCCAGATATATCGCCGTATTATACAGAACAATGTTAAATAACCTAATAATGTGGACAGTGTTCATTTACTGAATTCTATAAATAGATATGTGTATTCAGGAAATGTAGTAGTATTAACAATATAAGAGTATTCTCAGCTTGGCAAAAGTGCACTTTTTATTTTCAAAATATATACATACCTTAATAAGAATGAGAAAAATATTTAGATTATAACAGAGAATCTTAAAACAAAGAACGGAAGTGGCAAACTTTTCTAAGGCAAATTGACTTGAAGCTTAAATATTTAAATGCCACATGTATTTGGTCCGAAATAACCTGAAGCCGTAATGACTAAATTCGCTTACTCGCATACTGCTGAAACATTCCCTATAAGTTCCGCCTCTTCCAGTCTGACAAATGATCAATATCTTGTCTTTATTGCCTCCAGTACATGATTCCGAACAAATTGCCAATGCTTAAGAAGGAAAATGTTATAATATACAGATTTTGTCTAGACATCTCAAACATAAGCATAAAATAAGACAACGAATACATTACGTAAAACATAAAACAGTAAGCAGGAAAGTTGCATTAGTAACACATGTTTAACAGTCTTCAGTTAACTAAGCCTTACATTTTATTATTACTGTTTGAGGGTTTTAACTCAAGTAGCACGCCAACTATGTTCACTGCTCATTCAGTGCATTTGATAGCTTATAACAAGTATGTTCATGATTTTTACTTTTCCTGATAAATGCAATCACGCATCTTTAAGTCCATCTTGAACCGTCGACTTTCTTATAACAGGAGCTGTTTGTTAAACACATATGCCCCCCCCCCCTACACACACACACATGATGTCTTGTCCCATTTTTGTGATCACTAACTGCCCGGCCTGACCTTTGACCTACTGACTCCAACAATGACAGAGGTCATCTGCGGTTCTTGGTGAAGTGGTTCTCGAGCTATATGGGGTAAACTATTTTCAATGTTCAGGTCCCTGTGACCTTGACCTGTAATCTATTGGGTCCTTATCGTCATAAGCCTAATCAGGCAACCAAGTTTGAAGGTTCTGAGTCGAGTGTTTTCATAATATTAAACAGAAACTGTTTTCAAGGTTCGGACCCGTTGACATTGGCCTTTGATTTACTGACCCCAAAAACTAAATGGGTCACCTACTTCATAATTCCAATCATGCTATCAAGTTTGAAGGTTATTGTGCAGAAACCGTTGACAACGTTCAGGCACCTGTGATTGTGACCTTTGACCTTATGACCCCAAGATTAAAAGGGTCATCTACTTTATAAGCCCAATTATGCTGTCAAGTTTAATAGTTCTATGTGAAGTGGAAATAGTTTTCAAGATTCAGGCCCTTTGACCTTGACCTTTAACTTACTGATCCCAAAATATGTAGGTGTCATTTATTTCGTTTGCCCAGTTACGCTACTAAGTTTAAAGGTTCAGGGTCAAGTGGTTCTAATATTGTTGGGCAGAAACCTTTTCCAAGATACAGTCCCCTGTGACCTTGACGAGGTGGGGTGGGGGGGGGTCATATCAAATCAAATACCCTGATTTCTCAGATCTCAAGTATATAAAAGTATTATAATCAACATAATCCTAATACTCATTGGCGTCAGAAGATTGATTAATTAGGTGTTACATGTTGTCTCGGCCGTGCGACAAGGAAACATAATTTTATATATCATCTCGGGGATTTTTTTAACTGTGTTAACCATATCCAGTGCGCTTCTGTTCTATTTATTGTGGTGATAAAGTATTAAAAGTATGCCAGTCCTATGTCTCGTGTCAATTCTTGCACTAGCAGTACTCCTTTGATCATGATTACTATTGTGACATTTTGATACAGGCAAAACTGTATTATCTGCACTATAAAATATTTACTGATATTTCATTTTCTTATCGGCTTGTTAAAAGTTCATTATTTTTTACCGTAAGTAAGCTGAAAAATCATGTGAAGCAGATTTTAAGGGGTAAATTAAACACATATGAATAAATCCCGAATGTTTTTTTTTGTGCAAAAAGGTATAATATTGTGTCTTAAACCGTTTTCATTTTCCACTCAATTGTATAATTGCAAGAGAAGTAAACTAATATATATCTCTGCTTATAAGTACTGGCCTAAGGCAAGAGTTGTCATTTTTTGCGGACACAACTTTAAATTAAATATTAAAACTTCTGTTATTGATATTAACAAAACTATCATAGATTTCTCATTTGTAAAATCATTTTTCGTTATTTCAATGACTTAGAAATCAATTTCTAGACTTTATTTAATGTATTTCTGTCACTGAAAATTTTAGGGTCTGTCTCTATGAAATGCTCAAACATGTAAGCAGAAGTGTCAGAGAGCTTGTGCAATTTCCTATATCCAGACGTGAACGCTACTACTTATTTTTCCATAAAGTGAATAGCTCCCATTGAGATTCAACTTCTGGTTGCATGCATGTTAAAAATAATGTACGTCTAAACGAGCCCGTGGTTTATCCTTAGCTTGACTGTACCAAAAGCTTAAAGTACATCGAATCACTCTCCAGTTAGCATATCAGTATCTTGGCCAATGCTATGAATTGTAACTGGATGTAAACAAAGCACTCTGTCTGCTATATCTCTCCATTAACAGCCGTTACAGTACCAAATTACGTGAGTCTCACTTTTGATTCGTTGATCTTCCTGCGTTTCAATGATTCTATGGAGTCTACTTGATCCTATTTTTTTGATGTTCGAATTTCTTTTATATGTACAATAGCTACGCAGTAAAAAGTCTTTCCCATTGTAAACCAGACCAGAAATAAAATGCAGTTGTACATGCTATACCATACCCGTTAGTATTTTGCGAGAACCATAGAGCCCTACAGATAATATACTAGCCTGTTTCAATCGCGTTTCTCACCTAAAACACGCAGTTCGCAAAAGACCCCTATGCATATTGAACAGTTATTTATTTTATTCTGTAACCGCCACATTTTCTCAATGTTTCGTAAAAAAATATAGAACAACTTGAAACATTCGCTACTGAACTTCCGGTTTAGTCGACTTGGTCCTGTGGACATGACGATGAAAGGTACTTAATATTATACATAAACAGAATATGCAGTTTTCACAGTTATACAATAAAACTTGAAATAATGTATAAATGTCGTTTTAGAAATGACTGAATGTGAAATATAGTGTGGAAAACATATGTTTTGTTTATTTAATCTAACAAAATCGTACTCAGTCTGTAAATATATTCATGTTGCATTTACACATTTTAGCGTGCATGTGTAGTTGTAACGATGTTTTACATACATTTCCACATTAGCTAATCAGAATATTAGTTGTCGTCCGGAGCGGAAATGGACATTATATGCAAGTTTTTTTCAAATAACGTTGACGAAATGTTACATTCTATGCAAATACGTATTTTAGAAAGATCCAGTAAGTAACGTGTATCGATTTGTTAATAAAGATCTCCGGACTAGATTATTGATTATACAATGTCAAGAGTTTACAAGAACAAAATGATAAAGTGGTATCGTCATAATTATGATGAAAAAGGAACTTGCGTGATATACATAATTTTTAATAGAGCTACAAATCTTGTCATTATGATCTATTTCATCATCTAAAGACAGCTCATTTTGTTTATGCTGCTTATTTATTGTTGATGTTATTTTGTGTAACTTTACTACCGCAACACCAGAAAATTATACTCTTGATTATTACCATGAATTTGATATTAGAAATTACTTTTACTTTAGATTTATAATTATTTCATTTTTATAGTTTATGTTGAATGCACTAAATGTTGCTCAAAATACAAGTATGTGAGTTTTGTACACGAAACAATTTCAAAGAATAACAGACGTGCAACAATCAAATGTGTTACATATTCATAAAATCACATATGAGATCAAAGATTACGTTATTTACTGCTATTGCTTATAGCTGAGTGTCCAGATAGAGTTATGGCTTTCTACTTTTTCTTTGTTACTATGCATAGTATTTTAGAGAGAAAATGTGGTGAAACACTTCTTTTAAAGGATAGCGTTTAAGAAACATCCGGCTGCTTAATTAATTTACAAATATATTTACAATTAAGAACTAAGTAATTCTCGTATTTTTGATATGACCAAAACGTTTAAATTATATTTATTTAAAACAGTTAATTATTAATAATAATTATACAATGAAGGACTCCTGCGTACGAGTAATAACTGTGTAAAATAAACTTATCCTTGAAGTTCCATGTAGATGGCCGGGTCTAAAATCTTACCCGAGATACCGGAACTCAGATAAAATGGAAATAGTCATCCTTCCACCCATCCAGATTTAGCTCAAATTTGTGGGAAAAGTGCATGGTAACAAATGTGGTCACACGCTTTATAAATACAATGTATACATATGTTTTAGGCCAGTCATTTGCAGATAATAAGGTACAGGTACAGGTCGCACAAGGATTGTATTTTGGACCATTACTATCTCAAAATTTAGTGTCCTGAAACTGGTGTTTCACTCTTTTTTATCATAGAAACAACAGAATCCGTACGGCAAGCTAAAAATGTCACATGTTGAAGCGCAACAACAAAATTTATTTCTTTATACGGTATGATAAACAATTGTTGCGCTATAGCATAAAACGGAAGAAAGTTATATATAGTCTCTATCTTGGAATAATTATTGGTTATTAGATTTGTATAAGATTTGAGAAAATACGCTGGAAATATGCTTCGGATATTCGGCGACGTAATGGGTGGAATATTATTCCGAAAAATATGGAGTGCCCATTTCTAGATGCAATACAAATATTTT
The DNA here is from genome assembly GCF_021730395.1 of Mercenaria mercenaria. Taxonomy (NCBI): domain Eukaryota; kingdom Metazoa; phylum Mollusca; class Bivalvia; order Venerida; family Veneridae; genus Mercenaria; species Mercenaria mercenaria. The sequence goes on along the minus strand of NC_069377.1, from coordinate 38,726,235 downwards.
GTTACATTCACAAAAGTATATTATTTCTATAAGAATGGTACAAATTCCTGTTTATAGAAACTTTTAAACGCAATGGCATACATGAAACTGGTGTCACAAATGACGTCGCAGGCCCTATGTGATATTTATTTGGACGTCAACATTATATTAGAAAAATATTGACGTATCAGATTTCATTGGAACTCATAATAATTTATAGATAGGTATCAAATAACAGACAGTATTTTATGGCTCACCCGTCAGTAAATTTATATTAATGCAGTTCAAAAATGCTTAGAAAAGAAGTATTTCAGCTTTAAAATGACCACAGTCATTCAAAATTGGAAAAATTTCCAACTTTAAAAGCTGGAAAAAATTCCAACTCCTAAAATTGGAAAACAATCCAATTGGATTTAGATTTTTTTAAACCATTTTAAACTGAATAAAATCATCGTTATTCACTTTTTATGTTTAAGGGTGTTCATTGATCCTGTTTATAAGTGTTTACAATAAATCTGAATTTTTTTCTGAAAATGTCCAATCGGATTTTTTTCCAGCTTTTTAAATGGGATATCTTTATTTACCATACTATGGATCTCAAACTCAGACAAAAAGGCAGTAAAACATAAAAGGAACACAAATATGCCTTTAATTTTGTTATAAAAAAATTATTGTTTTCCGCCCGGAAAAAAATCCAGCCCGCCAAAATATTGGAAAAATGTCCAATTGGATTTTCAAAAATTCCAATCGGACGCCATATATCCGATTGGAAATTGGAAAAATCCAATTGGAGAAATTTTTTAAATCATCTTTTCTGTACATAAGAAAATTAATAATAATACAAAACTATATCATTTATTGCTCCTTGGCCCCTAAACTACCATCCAAGCTAAAACAGAAGTTTCTAAGTCACTTAGAAATGGTAGTGAAGTTTGCTAAAATCCTGGCTTTGCAAAGATATCCTGGTGGCTGTTTTTTTCCTTTTTCCCCATTTTTTTGAAAATCGATTTCATTAAAAAATAATTACTGTTAGTAATAAAACATATTTCTAACATTTGATTTATATACATTTCTCTTTAAAATGCATGCAAAGTTATCATACCTCACAATATATGTGAGTACAAAAACTTAAAACATACATCCTGAACTCCATTTTCAATTATGGAAACATTCACTATTATCATCGTTCTCTATATGAATCAGCTTTGCAATCGATATTTATATCCCTATAGCTACTATATTAAACGTGTCTGTCTGGAATTCAGTCTGAATCATTTCTTCAAAGCTTATTCTGTGAATACAGCTTAGTTCCTGACTTGATTTACACAACTTTCCTGCATTCTTATTCAATAACCATATTGAGGTTCGCTAATATGTGATACATAATTTCATTTAAATGCTCGAGGAAATGCATTGTTTAGATCAGCCAGTCAATCCGCACGGACATTAACACTTGTTACTTCGCAAGATTTACAGACGTACCAGGTGTCTATATTCAAAATTATTTATTTATAAATTAAGGCCTTTTGCAATGGAAATGACTGACCATTTCGCCAAACGGTAACTATATTTCCCTAAACCGTATCTTCTAACTCTTATTAAGTAAAAAAGACGGAGATCTTTGAATGAAAATAATTTCAATACCCTTCGTATTATAAGAACAAGAAATGGTGAAAGGGAAATCTTTTTGTACGATTTAGAATAGATATAGACAAATGATCAATGACTCTGTATTCCGTGTAATTCTCTTGTTGTTTTATCATTTTTTATATCGTAGATAAAGGTTTAATGATGGAACTACAGTTGTATCACAAACTTATTTCTATTTGGATAAAAGTCAGCTGGCTTATATAGTATCATGTCCCTACTGATATAGATATAGAATTGATATTGGTTCTATTGTTTCTATTGTTTCTGGCTGAAAAGCTTTCGGTTTCATTTGCATTTTGGTAACTAAGAACTACCTACTATGACGGATATTGCATATTGTATATTTGAGTGTTTTGATCATTCTTAGATAATTAGGGTTATTGCTCAAAAATAACCAGGTTTATTTTAGCGACGGTTATTCGTTTTGATTAGATATTAATCGTACAGAAGTTAAATAAAAGAATAAGTAAATAAATAAATGAAATATAATTTACTATAAGAATAGCACTCCAGCTTTAGCGAATACGGCGGAAACTGCCGATGATTACCGAATTTGTCGTCATTATCAATAATGACGTCATAAGCACCCTCTTTTCACGAGGAAGCCAATGCCTGACTAGCAAAATTCTGACAAAAAACTTTATCCGATTTAATCGCTGAAATGAAGGAGAAACTTGCTAAGAGAAGAACGGCAAATGATAAACAAGTGCCTAGTACTTCTCAGAGCAAACGATCGAAGACGGGCGAGGCCGGTCCGACAGAAAATTCTGAAGTTTTAGCTGAACATGTCAGATTGTTGGTTACACAAGATTCGGTGCATACAGGTAATGTTGATTGCAACGTTATAGATTGTGATTCTTTGCTCAATAAACTCACAGATAGTTTTAGTAATAGAATGTCAGGGTGTGGTGGTGATAGTCTGCCTTCTGTGGCAACAGATGCCTATTCTGCTTTATTGACCGGCCAAGCGGGTATCAAACCTATGAAATCGCCCTCAGACGACATGCCTATACATAGACCAATACTGTAAAGCATCAAACTCGCAAATATTGCGGGTGGAATATATAAAGCTGTATTGAGCTGTAGGTCATGCTTTAAATTTCAATTGCTGCACTGTAAGTATTCTGGGAAAGGAAGTGATTAATGAATTCATAGGTCTAATAGATCTAGATAAAATTTAATCGTGACAGTGAGGCGATGATTCGTACCCTTAATATTCCGATATCCAAATGCCTTTAGTAATTAGTATAGAATCTAGTTTAATAATAATTTATTGTATTTGTTATCAAGGCATACAAACAACAATATGAACATGATAATCATAAGGAGGATAATTAATTATTTGTAGAAATGGATTGGGCCAAAAGTTATGTCAACATTTTTACAATTAATCACTTTCATTTCAGTCTGATTAGCCACGTCTGAAAAAGGCGTTATCGTACATTAGTGATTCACATTAAAATAAACTGTCAGTTCGATATATTGATTTATAGGAAACGAAATAGATATTATAATTTGCTGTAGGTGGTACATTTATCTCGTGAACAGAAACTTTCTTCAGCATATTCTGCATCAAACCTATAGAAAAACAGTTAGCATCTATTAAAATTATGAATGAACCTATTGCATAGAGCTTTTAGCACAATGTAAAGTCACGTCCGTTTTATCTCGGATGCTCACGAAAGAAAAAACACACAAGAATAGATATGAATATATCTCCTCAAATATTTTTGCTTTCAAATGTTGTAATTTGATGTTAGAACCTTGTAAAAATATAACTTATAGCGCTAATAGACTTAGAGCTATATAGTTGGCCAATGAATATACGTTACTTATTCACTGTTACTCAGAACTGGTACATGACGGCGAAAGAAATGCGCCGTGACGTATTAAAGCTGTGACATCACCAATGGAGAAAAGCAAATCGATAATAAAGGCCAGAGGGTGACTTTCTTCAGGTAGTGCGAAGTGATTGACATAAAGCGTATAACACAAAAAAAAAGCATAAGAATAAATGTTCTATTTGGAAATATTTTTCTTTTCGCCCTTAAATCTTCATTGTGCTGGTACATCTTATCTGAAAGACCAAAGTACCTCAATTAGATTCTACGCCTATTTTAAATAGTTGACTCTAAATAAGTGACAGCTCATCTCTGTGAATAATCTTTCAGCTATGAACTTTGAACTATGAGTAGATACAGATCATCAGTTCATTAAAGCAAGTTATTTTATTATGGTCGAACGCCAGCACCTGTAGCAACACACAAACACCACTTAAGGAACGCCAGTAGTTAAATACACGTATTAGTAAAACATTCTTAGCTCGAAAGCAGATCCGTACCTTGCATCGTACGTGCTATAATCTCTATAGCACATCTTCAACGTAAAGTAATAGGTATTATAAAGAATTGCCCCTGTAATTGAATTTCTTTTCAAACTGAGGGCGCAGCACTCGATGTATTTCCATAATTAGAAATTTGGGTGATCAGTGTCGCGCATCCCGCACCAGCTTATCCTTATCGCATATTTTTCGAAATATATTTTAATAAACTCGACATTGTATGTATGGATTATTTTTCAAATTAAAATCAATATCCTTCACTGGAATTATTGCAAGGCCACTTCCGATTATATAATAATAACAATAAAATGAAAGACGAACCAGTTCCTACGCAACATTTTGCAGTAATTTGAAGGAGCTACAATTTTTAAAAAATGAAATACCTGACTTTTATGTGGCTGGTGGTTTTTGTCCAATAATAAATGTCATCTAAGCTTTTGGACCAAATAATGGTCTTATTGTGAAGATGTTGTCATTTTGGCATGACATAAAACATAAAGAAATCAATCAAGTCGATCAAAGATTAACATTTATTCCGATTTAATAGGACATAACTTGACACAATAACCGATACTTAGTATTTAAAATATCTACACGGTAACCATATTTAAGGTTTGAAGCAATGATATTTAGGTTAATCGTGCATCAATTTCGGATTGATAGCTATTTGATTTGAATTTTCGGGTTAATAATTTTAAATTTTATCGTAGTGGCAAAAATGAAAAACGGATAAGTGGGCAGGCGCATGTGTTGATAATTTAATTCGTTAATTTTATAGACTGAATATTATATGCGTTTACGGATTGATTTCTCCATTGGTAGTTCATAGTTGTTATTTATGTACTGTAAGAGATTTCAGTCTCAGTAGAAGTCAGTGCCTTGGTTGATTTACCGTGTATGTACACAACCGCAAGTTTGTCCGTAAAGGTAGGAACGTTCAAGTTTGTCCGTTAGTAATTATGTACCCAAACGCCATTCTGTCCGCAAAAGGTATCGCCGGTCTGTCTATTCAGTGCCAGGGTTTATATCAAGTAGTAAATTAAATGCAGTCAAACGCAAGCTTGTCCGTGTAAGTTATAAGGTATACAAATGTCTGTTGGTATGTGTAAGTGGTGCGGTATACAAATGCCGGTAGATCTATGTCCGTGTAAGTAATCGGGGCGTGTCCGTCCCCGTGTATAGAATCAGTTTTGTCCGTATAAGAGCAAAATTGTCCGTGTAAATAATAATGTACACAAATGTCTGTTGGTATGTGCAAGTTGTGCGGTATACAAATGCCAGCATGTCCGTGTCAGTAATCAAGGTGTGTCCGTGTGTGTGTTTATACTAGCATCATTTTGTCCGTTTAAGTGCATATGTACACAAATGTCTGTTGGTATGTGCAAGTTGTGCGGTATACAAATGCCAGCATGTCAGTGTCCGTAATCAGGATGTGTCCGTGTCCGTGTTTATACTACCATCAGTTTGTCTGTTTGTGTGCAAACTTGTCCGTGTAAGTAATAATGTATACAATATCTGTTGGTCTGTGTAAGTTGGGCGGTAAACAAATGCCAGCTTGTCCGTGTCAGTGATCAGGGCGTGTCCGTGTTTATACTAGCATCAGTTTGTCTGTTTAAGTGCAAACTTGTCCGTGTAAGTAATAATGTATACAAATGTCTGTTGGTATGTGTAAGTTGTGCGGTATACAAATGCCAGCATGTCCGTGTCAGTAATCAGGGCGTGTCCGTGTCCGTGTTTATATTATCATCAGTTGGTCCGTTAAAGTGCAAGCTTGTCCGTGTAAGTAATAATGTATACAAATGTCAGTTGGTATGTGTAAGTTGTGCGGTATACAAATGCCAGTATGTCTGTGGCAGTAATCAGGGCGTGTCCGTGCCTGTGTATATACTAGCATCAGTTTGTCCATTTAAATGCAAACTTGTCCGTGTAAGTAATAATGTGTCCGAGAAAGTTACTGTTCTGGGCGTGTCCATGCATATATCCTCGGCGTGTCAGGGCATATATCAGTTGTGTATAAAAGTGTACATGTCAGTTGTGTATGAAGTTATGTATATCCGTGTGTTGGTTTACGCGGTAAGGTTTTTGTAAACTCGTGTGTAGGAAAACTAGGTTTACGGTGTAATGTTATGTTAACCCGTGTGTTGGTTTTCGGTGTAAAGTTGTGTAAAGTTATGTAAACCTGTGTGGTGGTTTACGGTGTAAAGTTATGTAAACCCATGTTGTGGTATATGATGTGAAGTTGTGCTAAGTTATGTAAACTCGTGTGTTGGTTTACTTGTGTTTCTGCCGGTCAGTTTAAGTGCGTGAACAAGGTTTTTCCTATGGAAGTGTTCCTAATTCCTAGTTTGACGGTTATGCTGGGCAATGTTATTACTCTAAACATTCAATTCGAAACTGTCAGGTTACACATGCTCCTACAACAGGCCTCCTTGATACCACAATGGTCCTCTCCTTGTGTATCGTTTCACGTGTCCATTGATAAACTTCGCCGTACAAATGGAATAGGGCATAAGGAAATAGTTCAGAACAGTCGTAACAGGATTCTCAAAATTGACATTTCTTATAAAGCGATAGAATTATAATCATTATTTCGCGCAGATGTATCCATTCGTCTAACTCCGGCCTTGATTTTTTCACTTGATAAACTTTGCGTCGCACTTCGACTCGACGAGAGAACTTAGGCTAGAATTTGGCGGAAATTTTCTCGAGAAAATTTTGTGGCGGAAATTCTAGCTTTAGAGTTGCATGTATTTTCCAGCTATTCGAAATTCATTAAAACTGATAATCTTAGTAAATCTTTTACCATTAAACGTGTTAAAGTGAACGTATTTTAAGCCTCCCCTGTTACTGCGTACAACAAAATTTAAAAATACGATCTTACAGGGCCTCGAGGTTCGCTCGTGCATATTTTGGTGTCTCTCGAGTAATCCTTGTTGTTTGGCTAATGTTTTGGGGGGCCCTGCAGCCGGTTGGTGCATACTAGTGTAGCACGTTGTGCATGTGTAGCACGTTAGTGCGTGGTGTAACACATTAGTGTGTGGTGTAGCACGTTAGTGCGTGGTGTAGCACGTAAGTGCATGGTGTAGCACGTTAGTGCATGGTGTAGCACGTCAGTGCATGTGTAGCACGTTAGTGCGTGGTGTAGCACGTCAGTCCATGTGTAGCACGTTAGTGCATGGTGTAGCACGTTAGCGCATGGTGTAGCGCGTCCGTACATGGTGTAGCACGGTAGTGCATGGTGTAACAAATCTTGCGTGTTGTGTAACACTTTAATAACTTACCATATTAGTCCACTGGGTCAAGCAAATCAGGGGATGGCTTAAAATAGTTTTTATTCTTCGTTTGTCACATAACACCTTAAGCTTGAGTTTCCGCTACGCGCCAGTCAGATGTGCTTAGTGTGTTTCTATCGGGACTTCAGAATTACTTAGCGGCCACATATCTCCACAACGACAGCAGGACAAACTATAGGAAGCTTTACGCAATACAGGGACAGACTTTTAATTTGAAAACAGTGTTCTAAGGACTTGATCTATCTGTCGCCAATATGGTCCCGCGGAGGATCTGATCTATCTGTCGCCTATATGGTACCGCGGAGGATCTGATCTATCTATCACCTATTTGGTACCGCAGAAGATCTATCTATTGAAATAAGCATATTGACACTGACTGTTTAAATAAGTGACAATTCATAGTGCTAGTTGTAATAAATTTATCACTGTGTGGGCATTTGCCCGATATGAATAATGATGATAATAATAATAATAATAATAATAATAATAATAATAACATGATGTCTTTAATTGAAGTAAAGTTGTTGTGTTTTTAATTATTGTTGGGAGACCTAATCTTCCGTTTGGGTATGAGATTCCCCCAAATGTACATGAATGGCCACCATAAACAACTATTACGCAAAGCAGACCAAGCTGTTCGGGAGTCGAACCAAGTGTGTTGGATTATGGTAACCGGAGTCTTAAAATAAAGGTATTTCGTTACCAGCTTAAGTTTGTAGGAAAATTAGGCTATGAAAATTAGTCACTCATGAGAATATTCGGTTCCCGGGTAACTGTTTTGGCGGTATGGAGGCTATGTCATGTTAACGTCTAAACTCGAGAGCCAGACGTTCCAAACTCATCTACTACCAGTGTAAGATATGAGGTCCGGTATGCAAGAATATATGTTACAACGTGTTGTTACGTGTTTCTCTAACTCTACAAAATGTCTAGAGTATGGCAGCTTGTATTATAAATACGACCTCCCTGTATTGAAATAGCTCATACCAGTACAATACAAAATTCTAACCCACAACTACAAGGCTATGCACTATAAATCTCCAACTAATAAGGACATAAAAGAAACATCGCAGCGATCAGGAACCTATAAATAAAGGCTAGGTGTCGTTAGTTTTACTCATGAGCTGGCTCGTATGGTGATTGAAACTTTGCGCAAAATAATTATTCTGCATTTTTCAAACATATCTTAAACGTTTTCATATAAATGTTGTTTTTCATATTACCTTAAATTTTCTAGAAGTTTCGTTTGAATCTAGTGATAAATGAAGTCAAACATGCATTTTAAGAATTTATTATTATTATTATTATTATTATTATACCAGATTTATATACCGCCCTTTACATGATCAATTTCACGTTCAAAGGCGCTTTACATAGTTCAAATGCAGCCACACAGGGCACATAATTCATCCTCTACTAGTACAGACACAGAGTGATCTGACCAGAGGGACAGAGTGAGACAAAGCCCCCACGACGGAGAGATCAGAAATCAGATACAGGCTTGTCCGGCTAACTTAGCCTAGCTCGTTGCGAATAGACAACCTGGTTTTTTAACGTGCCCAGTGTATAGCACTGATACACGCAAGGATTGCCTGGGTTCCTGACCAGTACACCTCTAGTTGGGTGGGAAACACTGAAAAGCGTTTCTGAAAATTCCCGAGTAGTTGCCGGGGATCGAACCCCCGACCTCAGGATTGGAAGGCCAGTGTGCAAACCACTGAGCTATCCGTCCACCTAATAGTGTAACCTATGACCTGTACACACAGGTGTTACCTCCTCTTGGTTGCAAACTTATATCCCCTCATTTCATTCCGTTTATTCATTCATTTCCAATATACAAATATTGGCACACCATTTGTTTCCGAGATATATTCGAAGAACATACATCAGATTAATGATAGCTCTTGTTAAAAAAAACAAATTATGTTGTTTGTTGTCAGTTTTTACCCCTCGATGCTCATTTTTACATATTACATCGCGCCAACACCGCGGAAGAGGGAGCCAGTGGACATTAAATGTCATTTAGTCTAATGCCAGCATGAGTTTCCAAAGGTGTTTTCGTTATCCACAGGCAGTCAGTTAACTGAGACAACATGGGTTGTACCTCTATCCTCCATTAGGACAGGTTAAATAGTCAATTCACTATCATCCGAAACTGTAACCGAATGCGACCTATTTTAATTACTATTTTATTACTAGAAACATTTTTTTAGTAAAAAGGATCTGTTATCTGCATCTATTAACATTATTGACTGACTCATTTGAAATTGTTTAAATAATTTACAGAAACTATTTCTGTATGATTGCTTCCTTTAGAAAGAAGTATGTGAGAGGTCGGACTTGTAGTGATTCATCTTTCGTTTTCATTTTCATTTGCTTTTTTGTATTCATCTTCATTTGCTCAGTTATAGTCCATGAATAGCTTGTAAATAAATTTTTGGAGTGACTTAAATACGGTAAAGGACACTTATTGCCACAGAAATTTGTCTGAACGGGTAATCTATATATACAAAACATGTACATCCGTGTAAAGTAATAGGAGGCTCGATTTGACAGCCATGCTTCTTCAAGATCAAAAGGTTTTTGATTGCTTGTCGAGGCAATCTATTTCGAATTTGGTTATACAATTGTTTTATGTTGTTCCTTTGATGTTTCGTGAAATTTGTCTAAAAGGTTAGCATGTGAATGAAGAATTTTGTATTAGACTCTAGTTTCAAAAGCAAAAATTCAATAGCATACTCTTATAAACTAAGGATCAAATTTTCGAGCGCCATTACATGACATTATCCAGTGCAGACATTGTAAGTGTTGTGTATCGACTGATAAATTAAGAATATTTTCTTTCTTAACTACAGTCTTTACATAATGCCAAGATTATGCAATTTTGTATGTGTGAAAAACGGCTCTATATCAAATAAATGAAGAATTATAGCCGATATTACTAAAAGTTTGCTGAATCATGATCTTGCATGCCATCATTACTATTATTAGTTAGTAATATTCTTGAAGTTTAGAATGCTTCCAAGCAAAGTAATAGCTGTCTTTGTTGGCTGAGGCAGACTATGTCAATTTTTATTATACATTTGTTTTATGTTGTTGCTGTTCTTGATGTTTCGTGGTTTTTCCCTTCCACAATAAAATAAGAAACATAGAATTGATAACAAAAGAAAATATGCGTGGGTCTTGTGCATTTTATGTGCTTAAGAGTATCTGTTTGCAAGGCGGGCTATTTGATAACTCCATATATGTATTTTATGTAGCGTGTCAAACATTCACACATACTTCTGCATATTGAAAATTTCACAAAAATATTTATGTGTCACATTTATGCGATATATTACAGTAGAATGAGTTATGGTTAAGTGTAAAACACATAGCCACGTTCTAAGAAAGCAGCTCATTCAAACAAAACACAACGAATGTGTACAAACAATAACACTTAAAGACAACGAGAACAAACAACAAGGAATTGCAGCACCGCATGGAATGGTCAGCTATAAAACATCAAAGGTAATTTTTAACTAATAAATGGTTCACAAAACCTCTATTTTTCTCCTTTTCATGTTTCAAAGTCACAGGACAGTAACAAATGACATAAAGATTATTCTTTTGCTCGAATTAATACATTTACTAGAATATTATCATGAAGCAATGAATAGAAGAAAATAGTTTTTAAAAAGTATATGAAATATTCAAATACAGTCAGATATGTCTATTCTGCGATACAGTAAAGAAGAAAAAGAATGATTTATGTTCCTACATCTGAAAAGCTTTACCTTATTTAGAACGAATAGTTATAATCATTTATATATATGTCTCTGACCAAATATTAATTGTACTTGCGGGTATACTAATAAAAAAATGAAACAAACTAAATGTAGGGACACACTAGATCACTTGGATTGCTTTCAAAGTCTTTATATAATATATCTCATGCTGATTCAGCGTCTGCTTCCCCAGGGGATGGGTGAAATGCAATGAATATACAAGAAAGTTCACGCACTTAAATCGCTAACTTAAGATATTCAATTTAAGTCACAAACCTTCACTGTGTCAAGCTTTAAAGATCAATACAAATGCTTTTGAATGTTGAAAATACAAACTGCTTAAGTAAATTATTATATGAGCCGCGCCATGAGAAAACCAACAGAGTGGCTTTGCGACCAGCATGGATCCAGACCAGACAACATCTGTGCTGTTCGCTAACAGTTTCTCTAATTGCAATAGGCATTTGATATGTATGTTTATGTCACAACCTTATTATGATTAACACGTTCGAAAGGATTTTTAAATCAACATTGAACCAACATCTATTTTTCTTGTTGTTTGATTTAGGACGGTTAAGTATTACAAAATCTCTTCGGGCCATCCAAATATAGACCATACAAACAGAAACATTTAGTTATGTCGGTACAAGTTTGTCGTTAATATCACTAAATGCGTGTTCTCCTTTTTGAAATAAATACATTTAAACTTGACTGTAATGGCCATCCTTTGGAAATGAAAATAAGTGGTTTGAATTGACAGGTGGTCGGTCTACACAGGTTCATTTGCACTAATCATCATCAAAAAGGAGGAGAAAATATTGGCCTTAGAAAGCAGGTTTTACAGTTGTGACCTTTAGTCGAAGGTGATTGTTAGAACTTGTTTGACTATGGACAATTATCGTTTGACATACATTTACAGCATTGTGTCTTACCTGTGCCGTGGGGTTAAATGATCGATTCATTGAAGGTTAAAAACACCAAACATTTAAGACTGCCCTAGATGACATACAAACATTTCATATACTATTATAATGCGATGATTAGCATCTCCATGCTGTATCACAAAACATGTTCCAAAATGTATATCTTTTTGGCAGAATCACGGACATTTGTATCATATTCAACATTAATAACATTCTAATTTTAGATTTCAAAGAACATATAACAACACTATAGTGTGAGAACTGCTTCATAGCACACATTTACATTATTTTCACACTTTATTGGTGTTAGTAAATAGCTGACTAAACGTATTTCTTCATAGTAATACAAGCATACTGGTCATTACAATACAACCTTAAACCAGGCGATACATGCTAACATTATTTTCATGAACGTTTGAAAGTCATGTCTGTCAATCATAAGTCACGGGTGAAATGGTAAAACTGAAATAATAACAGTAGTCAAGTTCTAATTTCAAAACAAATTTTAATACGAATATCCCTGTACAAACCCAATCCTTTATAATGCATTATCTCTCCTCTGTATGGCTACAAAAGCATGATTTATTTATCGTCAAAAACGTTATTTTTATCCTCTTATTTTGTGAAAATATCTCAGAACTGACATTTTTCAATCTTTCACAAAACTTTAAAGCTTCATAATGCAATACTGGTTTCATTTGATAAAATATTTTGATCACAGTAATCTCTTATACGTGCCATGTAATAGTTTATCTGCAGGTTAATTGTTTAACTTTGCAAGTGTATCTGCACAGACAGCTGTGCTAGAACTTCAAGATTCAAAGTTGTTTATTCACTCATATCAGCTTCTAGGCTTCCATTGATACATTAAACTAATGAGTACCGCCGATGAAAATGCAGGCATTTTCCAGAACAGTAATTTTAAACAGGCACTGTGTAAAATATGGAGTGGAGTGGTGGAGTGTAGTGGTGGAGTGGAGTCTGGAGTCGATTTTGGAGTCAATTTTATTTAGAGTCAATTTTGGAGTCAAATTTGGAGTGGAGTCCATTTTGGAGTCAAATTTGGAGTGGAGTCTATTTTGGAGTTCATTTTGGAGTCTGTTTTGGAGTCACTTTTGGAGTGGAGTCACTAGAATGGAGGTTTTTTTTGGAGCCAATTTTGGAGTGGAGTCAATTTTGGAGTCGTTGGAGTGATTTCTCAGGTCTGGAGTCACTAAACAGTTGTCTCTTAATCAAACAGTCTTGATTGATAAAATGGGTCTTAAGACAAATGGTCTCTAAACAGTCCTACCAAAATGTCAGAGAAGGTTACTAAAATCTAATAGTGGCTTATCAGCTAGCCAAATAATCTGTAGCTGTTAATATCCCATAAATCTCTAGGGCCTGCTGTGCTGAGGACATCCTCACATTAATTGCCTGCTATTTGACCTTATCTTACATAAATTACTGACCACATGTTTTATGCCTTTTTACTAATCATAGCAGAAACAGGATCCAGTATTTTATAGAAGACTTATATTGTGTGTGTTTTTTTTTTTAATTTCTAACAGGTGAGTAATTATATATTTTTTGTATTTATCAATTATATTATTGAAACAAAATGTATCTAGCTAAACAATTGGTAGTGCAGTTATTTTCGAGGAAGTTTTTTTTAATTAATATACAATAAAACTAAGAAAATATTAGTCTCTACCTGTTTCATCAGAGGGAATTATAGTTTTACTACTTCCATTCGTCTGTCTGCCCATGCTTTAATACGAATCGGTACTTATGTTGCTACAGGAGACAAAACATAACAGTAAATTCAATTAATTCCCTAATATTCTTATTATGTGGCTAAAACTTCTGTCAGGTGGCTTAAAGTCCGTCCGCCAGAACGTCCGTCTAAATGTTTCAGTAAGTGTGCAAAAATGGATAATGCAATAGCTTGAACTTGTTTGATGAAACTTTCTATTTTTAATAAAAAAAAACACCAGGTGGTAATTCATGCCAACTTGTTTTTGCAAATTTTGAGCCTAGTTATGAAAATGTAAGAAACTATATCCTGAAATGACTTAAAAAGGTATATGGTAGGTTATTGTAACTTGCTATACTGATAGGAGGCACGTCATTTAATTTTTGCAATTGTGTGCCTTGTCGTGAGAAAACTGTGATAAAACAGCTTTTGTAATAAATTGAAAAGCATTTGAGGTAGATCAATTCAGAAATCTTTGTTTACAGATGGGTACACACGTAAGGCATTTGACCATTCCTGTGGGAAAATTATGAAATTTTGATAAAGGATCATGCGATAATTTTAAAAGTATTTTGGTTGTTTATAGATAGGGGATATTGAGAAGATTTTGACATTTTAAGCTCAACTTTTCGAAGAATAAGGCGAGCTTTTCTACTCATCCGAGCGTCGGCATCGCATCACTGTAATGTTTTGTTAAAGTTTTGCGTGCAAGTTCATATCTCAAATTTACACACATAAGAAACCTACAAGAATTATAAGCTTAAATGCATTTCCAACTTTAAGACTTTTCTATCTTCTGCAGAAATACAAATTTTGATGTAAATAAATGTGCCTTCATGTAGTTACATACAGATTTTTAAAGCTGCAAATTCCTCCTATGAATGTGACACCTGCATTAGATTCAGAAAAGCCATATACATTGTAACTTAGTCTAACAGAATACAGGATAGGAAGAAATGAAAGCATTCTGTCCAAAGCAAAATGACACAGTATTCTGAGCAAGACTTCAGATTTATATGCCTGTACTTGTGTTTCACTGTCCTTCAAATACACCATTTTAATATGCATTTATTCAGCCCCAGAACCACGACATTCATTAATGCACCAAGAGGTGATAGCACTATTATATGTACACTGTCATTTTACGTTCAAGGCTTTAAAACAATTATCGCAAAAACTAACTGTTTCCACTGCCAGTTCAGGGAAAAAACGCATCTTTAAATTTCTACTCGTTTATTGTTCAATTACAGTTTAATTCCTTATGTCCATTTTATGACAAGCCATAGGAAATGTATATCTTTCAGATTCTCCATTCTAGTACAGAGATATGAAATTCATTTCTGATACAAATTTCAACTCAGCTGACCCCTGCAGTTGTGAATCCCAGCTATGAGATGGTCTCAATGAGTTGCATAAACATGTGGTAGTAAACCACCAGCTGTTGTGGTCAGTTCATGACACTGATTGATAACAAATTTTAATGTGAATTTTTGGATTGTACTAGACTATGATATTGGACATAGGATATAGACTAGCTCAGTTCACTACATTCAATCATAAAAATGTAAAAAGATATATCATAGTCTAGGAGCTAGTCTAGTATTTAGAGACCATTGACATTTGTCTTAAGACCCATTTTATCAATTAAAGTATTAAGAGACCACTTTTTAGTGACTCCGCTCCAAAACTGACTCCATTACAGAGACTCCATTCCAGTAACTCCACTCTAAAATTGACTCCAAAACTGACTCCAAAATTGACTCCAAAACTGACTCCAAAATTGACTCCAAATTTGACTCCAAAATTGACTCCAAAATCGACTCCAGACTCCACTCCACCACTCCACTCCACCACTCCACTCCATATTTTACACGGTGCCTTTTAAACAATAGAAAAAAAGAACATATTTAGTCAGCAGTCAACTTGTGTCTTCTAGATTATGACTAAGTTTCTATGAATTTTCAAATATTTTTAATAAATACTAACCAAAATCAAAGCACTGAAAGTACTGGAGGATCGATTGTCTCTGAACAACACAGATTGTACACATTATGTGTAAATATCAGCAGAACCTTTTCTAGTGTACAAATGTACACAAAATTTGACATTTAACCATATTTGTGAACTTTACTTTTGATGTAGGAATGGACGGCTTGCCTTTTGCATTCAGTAATCATATTTCACCATCCTATGACCTATCACAGCAGTATCTTGAATGGTAATCGAGAAGTAGATTTTAACAAAACTGAACTGAAAATTCAAAGCTTGCACAACAGGTGATATTAAGTTAAACGTACTTTTTGTGAAATCAATTCAATATCTATTCATTGTCTGTAAACATTATTATTGTTGAATATAACAATACAAACATATTAAAGCTATGTATATTGTATAGCTTTTGACTTTGGTATATTAGGGGTGGGTGTGACACTATAATTTTTACATTTCCTTTTTAGTCACTTTTTATGCAGAGCAGGTATGTTTTTATCCAGTCTACATTTTTTATACCCAGTAGTAAAATACTCTCCACTGGGACTTGAACCCAGACCTCTTCCTACATGATGTAAGAAGAAATCTTACATTGAAATATGGAGAGGATTTAGCAAAATGTTGCAATTCTTGAAATACAATATCAGAAGAATTCAAAACAAATGTATACACATTAGAATGACAAAGTGAAAATGTATTGTTATGCCTACATGTATTTTTCCTCCATCTATTTTATTTCAAGAAATTGAAAATCATGAGATTAATCCAAAATTAAATTCTTCAACCAAATGCAAGTTTAAGAAATTACCTATGTTATTATTTTGAAAAAGGATGAGAATTCTTCATGAATACTTTTAGGTCTGTTGTGCAGCATTTTTTAAACCTATAGTTCTCTTATAAAACTAGAAATACTTCAGTCACACTGGTAAAATTCACTAAACTTGAGTTGTAAGAACATACAAATTGGACACTGTCTGTTTTTGGCAATCAGGAACATAGAGCAAAAGCACTAAACTGCAGCGCCACCTGCAAATTCAAAGGTGAATATTCATGCCAAGTTACATCAAAATCCAACCATGCATGAAGAAGAACTTCAATTTGAAATTTGACCCCCAACTGTGACCTTAACCTTTGAGATAGGAACATAGGGTTTATGCATGTCACATCTTCTAACTTAGATAAACATTCATGCTAAATATAAACAAGATGCATGTAAAAGTTATGATCCGGACAAAATCGGAGGGAGGCACAGACGAACAGATGCATACACAAACACCTACTCCCGAAAATGATGACTAAGTCCAGCTAGTCGAGCTCATCGCAGGCAACTCATTTCTATTGTTCAGAAGCTTATTGTTTCTTTATATTTTTGCTTAATCTGGAATTTACACATGTTCAGTTAAAGTTTACTCAGGAACCAATGCTTTTCTAAAATCTTGTTTCAACTCAAAATTTTGTTTGCATGTAAGTATCAATATCTTTAGTAAATAACAGATATCAGTAAGTTTATTCATTAAGAGAGCCGCGTCATGAGAAAACCAACATAGTGGCTTTCCGACCTGCATGAATCCTGACCAGACTCGGGGCGGATATTCGCAGGCTGGTCTGGATAAGTGGTAGTTGCAAACCAACTATGTTGGTTTTCTCATGGCGTGGCTCAAGAAATCTATTAGTCTGGACGGCTACAAAATCCCCTGGCTAGGCATCAAGTTACCGGAAAGCTAGACACTTCCTTTAATATTTGCCATTGTATTTTCACCATTATGTTTCCTGTAACTTTCCACATAAACGGACAAGAAAAAAAGTAGGAGAGCAAACTTTTGAAACCATGGCCCGATTTTATATAGGAATGGAACGATTCCTTGGTTAATTGGATCCAATTTGATAACTAGGTGAAACCGCTAATCGCTGTAACACAATAAAAATCAAGATTAGTACTTTATCTTTATACATTTCTTTGACAAGCAAATAGACCCGCAATATATTTCTGCTAAAACACAGTGAACATAGTCAGTAGTCAATAATTTGCTTGTCATGATATATTTGAAATAAAGTACACCAAAATATGACTTATTAATTAGCACACTGCTTGTAAACGCTAAAGTCCGGAAGTTCCTAATGTAATGAGCTGCTGGATGTACCTTGACACAGTCGTCAGGAAAAAGAACAGCATTTTAAATATGGCGGCCGATTAAACAAATCGGTTTGATTTTAATTCATACAAATAATCGGTTTCAATATTTTGAAATCCTCCCAGCCCTAATTTTAAAGATAAAATATATGTCTCTCAGTATTCATACTGTCCTGTACGTGTTGTCTAGAAGTTCTGTTTTTGGCCCCCTAGTCACTGCTAATTTTAATATTTTCGTACTGATGACAATTCATCTTTGTTATTTTTTCTCTTACTGTGATAATGTCTGAATACTAAATATGAGACATTACATGTATACATTTCTTTCAGATTTTTAGATTTTAACAATTTTTTCAATGGATTTTCAAAGGTAAAACTGTTTTGAAATATTTACAATTTTCATATTTTAGTATTCAATTTTTTTTTAAATTACATGTAACACCAATAGCGGCAATGTGATGTTCAAAATTTTAGAAAACCAGTAGTTAAGCGTTCATAAATAATCCATTTTATTCGAAATACATGTTTAAAGTAAAAACTGATGAATGAATTGCTTGGTTTATAAGCTTTCAATTCATCAAAAAGATATTTCTAAATTTGTGTTTCATGGATGAAAGTTTATGCCGTTAGAAGAACATAACACCGACGTTCGGCAATCAATGTTTTATCATTAAATTTTCTAAAAGAAAATAACAATGGATTTGTATACAAACACGGTATTATTCGTTTTATCGACTGATAAATTGGTAATCTATCCGAGACGTTGAAAAATGTACATTGGTATGTATTCACCGTGTGAATTTCATACAACATTTTGTTTACAGATAAGTACTGATATCTTAAGTAAATAACAGTTAAAACTATATAAAATCATTACTTATTCATTAAGAAATCAATAACATGACAGCTAGAAAATCACCTGAGAATTTGTTAGCTGTCCGGTCACTGTGAAGTAACAGCAGATGTTAATCGTGTACAGTACATACATATGTTTAAATCACCAGAACATTTGTAATTTTGGATATTATTTGATAAATTTTACATAAATCAATCAGGAATTGAATCCCCTTTTGATACATATAAGTTGCATTTGAACTTATTGCCAATTCCGTGCAATAATTGGCATTTAAACCTATAGCATGTGAAGCGTCAGCAGCGATGAAAGTTTCATTGGAATCGCTTCAAGTATTTTGGTCTTTCGAGTGTTTGACGTGAGTGGGGATATTGCCCATATGAAAAAATATCTCAATATTTCTGAGGACAATGTCAAATTAGTTTGACTACTGAACGCCTAGAACTCAGGCTAGTAGTAGGCATCCAGTTACTAGATGTCGAGACACTTCCAATGATAATATATATATATAGCAATTTGTACACCATAATCAGAAGCTTTTCTTAAATTCATATTTGTCTCGGAACAGATTGATGAAAATAATTAACGTTTCCTTCAGTCAAAGAACTATAAAATACAGAGAATGGCAACTGGAGATACTTCCACATCATCGCATGTTAGCACGTTATCTTATTTTAAAGCGTTTGCCAACTTGATCAATTGTGATCAAATCAACAGACGCTTACCTGAAGTATAAAACAGACGGTACGCCTGGCCCTAATAAACCGAATCGAGCCCATTTTTCAAACAACAACTGTTGATTTGCCAGACTGCCAGTCATAAATTCATTCCTTCCCCATGTAGAAAATACTAATAACAATAAAAAAAACACCATTACCATTGTAAACAAACATCCGAAATTAATCTTATTTCAAAGCGTTTGCCCACTTAATTAATAGTGATCAACAGACGCTTACAACAAAATCTCATTCAGTACGGATCTCTAACCAATTCCATTAAAATTGGGGACGAACTGACTGGGGCGAAATTACGCCTTCATCCTGCATAAACAGATATTAACAAACTACAGCAGAGTCTAGAGCATTTACAGATTAAATCAGCACGTCTGTTGTACAATAAAGTTATGATTTGTCTGATGATTTGAAAAGTTGGAATGAGATATTAACCTCTTTTTGTTCGTGGAAAAATGTATTTCTGACATGTTTGCAAAGGACGTAAATGAAACGAAGGGAAGTAACTTCTTAAAGACGAATCGAACTACAGCTGTTTTCCTTGCTATCTTGGACCTTTTTTTCCAGTTGAATAAAATCTTATCGATCAAAATCGTTACAGAAAAGACACTTCTAGGTTATCTTTAAACAACGTCTTAAGGATCAGTCTGTGCTGTAAACAAAGCTGGAATCGTAGGTTTGTCGGTGGCCTAGTTTTCGCGCATTAATATGTCACTGCAGTCAGAAATACACAACAGAAATATATATAATAAAAATTGGAAAATATGTTAAGAATTTCTTGTTTTGGACGTTCGACAGCTGAAAATACAGTCGTGACAGAATAATTATATTTTGATGGTTGACCTAATCTATGGCATGGAACTACTTTCCGCACTATTTTGTTCGGTTTGCAGTAAGGAAATTTCTGCATTGTTATCCTTGGATCGATAATTGATCCAAAAAGAAAATTCATTTGCATGTTCTCTTCTCTTACTACGATAACATTTTACTCTACAAAGCGAGGTCAATTCTGTACACATTTCCTGATAGAATAATGATTACTTATTTCCTTGGAATTATATTCAACGTATGTAAAATATCTTGATAATTATACCTCTTAGGCGGATTCAACAATTTTAAGTACTTTTATATAGCTTGAAATGTCACTACTCTACATTTGATACATGTGTATACTCAGCAGCAAAGTAATGAAAAAGTGCCACTAGCTATAAAACTGCCCAGATCAGCCTTTGCTATTTTTTCCGTCTGAACAGGACGGATTTCCAGTTAAAGAACGGAACAGACCAGAATATTTATTTAAACAGCTTATCAACTTTCATTTTAACAAATGACATGCCGAAGAAAATGAAAAGTTATTTACATTTTTTATAAGTGGGTACACATATTGGTACAACATTATCCCTTATCTGAATTTCTTACTTTATTATGGCTATTTATAATGTTAATAAGCGTTAATTATTTAAATACTAGGACGTCCCGTATAAACTGTTGTCTCTATTTCATTTCTCTCTGTAAGCATCACATACAAGCACAAAAAGACATTCGTCCTCTGAAAAACAAGGGAAAAGGTCTAAGTAGGAATATCTATATACTTAGACCGCAGGTCTTCCGAAACAAACCCACAACAGTGTATGTTTGAATATCTAAACAATAAACATATACACATAAGATATAGGCAATGTAAAACAAGTAGGCAACAGGGACAAACCCATTAAGGAACACAACTGAGCACCGCCTTGGAACGGTCACTAGATAAACTGCACCTGGGAGCTTTAACCGATTAATTGCGCGCGAAGTCTCACTCTTATCTCCAATATGTTATAAATATACAGGACAATGTAAAAAAATGTTATCCTTGTCAATTACGTATTGGTTGCTTAAGGCAAAATATGCTCGCGTAAAATACTAGTACTCGTATATAAAACTAAATCCAAAGAATTAAATAAACAAATGTTAACAATCCATTTGCAGAATTAGCAGAGTAGAAAGAAAAATATCATTAACAGCCCGGTGAGACAAATATCAAGGCAGCTTAATCCCGGTGGACTATAAGAACTGCCTATCATTGATCTTCCATCTGTCCCGTCAGATACAATCAGAAAGAAAAGCGTAGCTTCAAAAACACTTTAAAAAATTAGTTTGGTTACCTCTTCTATTAAAACTTGTAATTATAATAACAAAACACTTGGTAAGAAGGAAAATGTGTCCATGACATAGATTTGTAGGAAGTTTTCAAATATCTTTCCAATAAAGGTCAGATTTTGATAAAAGAAACGTTGATAGCAGAAATGTCTGCAAATTGCTGTGACATTTTAAACAAAACCTGAATTCTATGGTGTCCCGTTAGGACCATCGCCGCATAATGTGAACCCGAAACAATGAAATGATGGTGAAAAATCGAAACAACGATGATGAAAACACTAAACTACAATGGTCGAAATTATTTCGTACTTTCATCATCGTATTTTCGACTTTCCACAATCAAAGAAAAATTAAAACTACGATTTTGAGCAGTTGACCAAATTGATAAAAAAAATCTAAAAAGAGTACAAATATTTTTGTTTCATGAACGCTATGGAAAAGCAAAATCTCAGTATATTGTTGTTTTCTGTGATCAAATCAACAGACGTGTGACTTGTATGCATAATGCTTTTTTCGTTTGAATAGAGAGATTTACTATAGCTGCATCTGGCTCAAGCCTGAAAAGTGTTGCACTAACAACTTTATAATAGAATTTTACTAAAAAAACATTTTAATTCTTTTTATAAATTTTATTGTCAACTGAATCAGAACAGGGCAAGAATAGAACACTGTCCCATGCATACAGTTTACTATAACTTGCTTAAATGGCTCATTTATCTAGATTCCCCGAAGGATTTTTTTTTAGGCAAATGAGCTGTTTTATAACAAAATAATTTTCCTTAAATCTGCGGCCTTTTTAGGTAGGCTGCCATTACCTTTAGCATAGATAACAAGATATATTTAGTTAAAATATATATAAGAAATGATTAATCAAAGAAGGCCGTGTTAAAGATGCATTTGTCTGAATATAATTCCAGAGAATAAGAACTATAAACCATAATTCTGTCTTAAAATATTTACGAACTTACACTCGTTAAAATGTAATAAATAAATTCACAAGTGCATGATGAAATGTACAGAGCAGTGACAATGTATCATTTAGATAGATTTAGCATGTTTTGATAGTTGAAAAACTGTGATAAAATAATCAAAATAAATTATAATTAAATTAAAGTCAGCAGCTTTACTGGCTAAGTTTCAGTTCCATTTCGATAAACATAAAATCTCGTTCAGTTACCAGAATAAGTCTATTCTTATGCATGTGCTTTGCTTGCAGAGTAAATAGTATAAAATCATCAATTTTGCTTTGATTGTAAAGACTGTTTAACTATATCACAGCTGTCAAACTTTGCAAAATGCGTCTCAAATGGGAAATATTGGCGATGATATAAGATACTTGTGTATCAATTTTAACGAACTTCTTATAACATTTTTACACTTATTACAAAATTTCACCCAGTTTCGCCATTTTTTCAACCTACTTTTCCATTAGTTACAGTGAAATGACCTGCATTGCCCAAAGTTCACTTACATGGTATTTCCGAAGTATCATCTTCTAATATATTTATTCTAGTAAAAATAGTTTTAGCTTTCATTTCGCTATATATGTGGATGTAAGTTTATTTTGTTTTTAGGCAAAGACTGAGAAGATTCCTGTTGATTAAAGGCATTTTATCTGTATTCGCCCGATTTGGTCCAAGTTTACTACTAAGGATGTCGCCACTGTCCACAACCACATTATGCTTGGGTTGCGATTTGGGGAGGCTTTGTTTTTGGGACGTGGCATTCCCTGTTGGTTGGATATTTATCCTTATTTTTATGGCGCTGTGTGCAATTGACTGAGACTCCCCGAATCAATACTATGATTCAATGTCAATGCTAAAGCCGGTGCTAGGGGCATGAGGCGTGTTGCACTCTCAATTACCTCTTATGATAAGACTGAGTCAAACCGAGTCTGCTTTTATTGTGCTTGGTTCCATAGTGTTTCCCAAATATTTTTACAGATTTTATTCTATTGCATGTATCATAACTAACCTTACTTTACAAATATATTACAAATACCTGTAATTAAACTATTTTTTATTTTCATGATCAGGAAGTATTGCATTTATTATATCTTTAATTTTCCTACTAATTCTACCGTTTACTTCCACTTGATCTTATGGGGTGGAAGAACACGGATTCTGGTGGTCGCTTTTAGATATATTGTTTATGATCTTCAGAGAAACTGATTTGGAAATGAAAACAGATTTTAAGTGATTTGGTTTACACAAGTAAATAGTCTATAAAGATTATTTCAGTCTATCATATTTCACTTAAATAGATGAATGTGAAAGAGGTGTATCCTTGTCACCACTGATATTGGTAACCCTAAGCTGCATAGATACTATCTAAACTAAACATTTGTATGACGCTTAAAAAATAAATGATATTTTAGGCTATGATCTCAGACATTTCTAGAATATAAAATAGAAAAAGATTCATTGTGAATTCTAAACACACGCGGTGTATGCTTTCTGTAACTATGATATTAAAATACATCCTCGTCCTCCACCTTTGAATCACGTTGTAATGTTGCTAGTTACTTGCCGGGAACATGAAAGTACAGCTGTGGAATATAGGAAGACTCGCCAAACTGAATGAAATACTGTTGAAAAACGGCGCTAAAGAATAGCATACGTAGCAAATGCCGAATTTGACGATAGACTGATTTTTTACTAATGTGGAGTGGTGGAATAATGTAGATCTCCATATTATAAGTATCGAAATCTTACCTTTTCATACCTGTTGAAAATTTTTCATAAAGAAATGAGCCGTGCCACGGGAAAACCAACATAGTGGGTTTGCGACCAGCATGGATCCAGACCAGCCTGCGCATCCGCGCAGTCTGGTCAGGATCCATGCTGTTCGCTTTTAAAGCCTATTGGAATAGCAGAAACTGTTAGCGAACAGCATGGATCCTGACCAGACTGCGCGGATGCGCAGGCTGGTCTGGATCCATGCTGGTCGCAAACCCACTATGTTGGTTTTCTCATGGCATGGCTCAAATGAATATAATTACATGGACCTACAAGTATAGATCATAATTATGTCAGAACATTTTAATGAAAATGTTCTTCCTGGAACATAATCATATCGAGGACCAAGCTTTACTTGCTGGCACGGTGGCATTAATTCTAGGAACGGTAAATCAATTGTAAGTAAAAATATATATATATATATATTTAGATACTGATGGACAAATAAAATGTAAGAAACTTTTATAACTTAATAAACGACTTTGAACGTAGAACATTCAATTGGATAATAGCGTGTGCTGATGTTTATTTAGATTTACTTACATACAATCGGCAGTTTCTGGAGGAAATGTTTATAGGTCGCACGTGGCCTTGAATTAAACATAAATAAAAAAAAAATGATGCACGAATGCTACGTGGGAGAATTTCAAGTTATGATAAAGATAATTTGTTACAAAAAAAGCTTGGAAGAAATGATTCACGTTGTATTCTTTCCAAGCAGTTTGGACATCTCTTGTCTATAGCCTTAGATTTTAAACATTGATTGAAAGGTTGATCCAAACAGACAGTTGTCAGTCTGTTTTGTATTAACATAGATACCCTTAGGTATGCTGGCGATCAGTTGTGGGATGAGACCGGTTATTAATTTGTTATCTCCTTCAGCCGATTCTTTAAAAGGCAATTTCGACAATGAGTGGCGTCCAATTTTTAATCTTAAACTGTTTAACAAATTACAACCAAATAAAAACGCTTATGTGGCAAATAGCCGATGTCGGATCTTATCATTTTACATAGCACTGTTCTTGCATACTCATTTTATCTGATCATTTTTCAAACCCGGGCATATCATTTACTAGAAATTATTCATTCTTTAAATTACCAAATCGATACCTAACCGATGTATTCCGCTAACGAGATGTGCATAGTTGTAAACATACGTTTAATCAGAATGAAAGCTGTTAATCATAATCCGTTTGGAAAACAGTCGCTTCTCTGATATAACGTGTAAAAGGGTTCTATTGAAGTAACAAAGAATCTCTGGAAGCTTACATACATCAATCCAGAGCCACACACAATTATGTCTAGATACCTGTAATTTCTGTAATGGAAAGTGTAATATCACTTTAACTCTGCTGTGCAAAATATTTACGTTTTTCTGAAGGTAACGTAATATGCTCGATGAATTTCGCGTTACTCTTCCAATGTTTGACTCGTTTCAGCTTAAGCAATTTGAGAAACTCATTTATATGTTTGTTAAGCGTTTTATAACTTAAACATATCGAAACTTTTATATTTAAAAATTGCTTATCATTAAATTTTGACGCCTACAGCTACAAAACATTTAGGTCATTAAAGTAATGTTGTTTTTTCTTCTTCTCTTATTGTTGTCATTACAGCAAGGTGTATTAATGGATCGCGATAATTTCATTTTAACGGTAAACGGTAAAATCCAAAAACAGGTGTGTTATCCGATAAGTGGTGTTAATTTGTATATTGTAGTATTCTTAATTCTAAATACGATCCTTTATTCCAAAACAGATTTATAGTCTAGTGGATAATGTGTCGGACATCTATTCTTTTTATGTTTGTATGGTGTAGGTTCGAGCCCTTCTTTTTTTTAAATGATTTTTGCTTATTCTATTTTGCAGGTTTTTGTATCGTCTTTTGTTTTCTTTTTTTTCTTTCATTCTTTTTATTTATGTATTTGTTTAATTATTATTGTAATGTATATAGATTCCATCTCTATTCTAATAAGAGATCCTCTGAAAAAATGTCAATAAGTACTCGGTATAAGTGCACAAGAAAATCATGATATAAATAGTTTTACATGAATTCCTTCTCCAGATAAAAACATGCTGGAAAAATAAAAAAAGTAGCTCGTCCTGTATTCGAACCAGCACCGTAAGCTTACAAATCATAAGTATTAACCACTAGACCACGCCGCAACTTGCATTGGTTTTGCGATATAAGATATTTGTCATATAATGTGTCCACCTGATTCCCTATTTCATTGTTATGGGTTAATTCGGTATTAGTAAATAAAGGCCACAGTTATCGCGTTTTGTTAATAAAACCCAAATTATTACTGTATTTCAAATATTGTGCACACTTTTTGTGATATATAGTAAAATGAAAAATATGTTTGCATTTTGTTTAGGTTCTATTTTCCTTCCATTCATCCGTCTGTCCGTTCGTCCATAAATCACAGAAGGTGGACTATTGTGTTAATTTTGAAGGACCAGAATATTTGTCATGATATTTGGTAGTTAGCTAAAACAATATGCAGAATAAGCATGTCGTTGTATCGTGTTGCTACGAAAAAGGTGGTTGCTCGGTAAAAGTTGAATATATTTTATTACTATGCCCCAACGATAAGAGTATTCTTACAAACATAGCTATAAATAAATTTAATTCTAATATGCTTGTCTCTGTTAAAACACTCTTACGCTAGAATGACGTCACGTTAACGTGCGGTGACGTCAAAGTTTCTGTTCCGACCAAGAAAGAGCGCTTCTATATTTTATCTAGTGTTTGAGATTAAGGGCCTATTAGAATCGAAATAATTTATAGCACAAGCGTGCTTTAACACTATTTATACACTCGGGTGATAAAACGTCGTTCAAATAATTTCACTCGGGCTGCGCACTCGTGAAATTATTACGCCCGACGTGTAACCACGTGCATAAATAGTGTTAAAGCACTTTTTTGCTATAAATTATTTCTTAAATGAAACATAAGGAACTCAACCTTTTTGTATTTTGTCGAAATCTAGATATTTCAAGTTTTCGTACAATTACAAATTAGCTCAGAGGTAAAGCATACTCTTTATATTCATCAGATTTTTTGCCGTTTTGGTTTGAAACTCAGCGATGGCTGTTATTGTTCGTTTTGTTTTAATATGATATATAGATTCCTTCATTTTTTCTATGACGCACCGACAGAGAAATATCTGAAGCCGACATGGCAGATGTGAAAAGTTTAGTATCATATCAAAGGTGAAATTAGTTATATGCATGTACTAAAAATAGAAACAGAAAGTGAATAATGTACATATGTTATATAAAGACATATGGAAATACAGACCAGCAAAGAAAGGAACGAAGAATACGGGAACAAAATTGAAAACAGATAGGAAAAGAACAAACAACAAAAAGGAAAAAGAAACCAAATTATCTGAAAAATCCTCATAAGGATTCGAACTCTTACAAAACCATCTAATGATTAGCTAATGGCACTGCATTTTATCCGACTGAGCTATTTTCGCCATATATTTCTTGGACAGTTAAGATTTTAAGATTCTTTCACTGGTTGTAGGTGCAGATGGGAATTTCCGGTCTCGAGGGTAACTGTTTAGACGGTTACGAAGCTCCAGCCGAGTGACCGCGTAAACAGTTACCCGAGAGCGGATATTCCCATCTGCACCTACAGCCAGTGATAGAATCTTTTTCTTGCATACCATATTCAACAAAGAAGAGTAAAAAATAAATTCAAACAAATGATTTTGTTATAGCACCTTTTTTCTTATAGTAGCGTATTAACAAAGCGCGGGAACTTTACGTCCGTAAACAGGAAGTACGTCATGACGTTACAGAGACGGAAACAGCGTAAGAGTTCCGGTTTTGTCTTATCATCTGCAATGAAACGTTATGTTATTTCGTTAATATAACGTTTTTTTGAATCGAGAAATATGTTATAAGGAACAAAGAGGAACTATTAAGGTATTTAATTTTTATTCCGTTTTACGAAAAACATTATTATTACTACACACATCTTCTGTACATATGTAGTTCGTTATACGTCATTTACAGCACGAGAGTCACACACCACACCCCCGGGTGTAAGATGGAGTTTTCCAGCACCGGTAAAATCAATTATCATGCAATGGACGCGTCCTCGCGTTTACGCGGGAATCACATTATAAATGGGGATAAGTACATTTGACCAGTGTTATGTATGTTCAGGTAAGGGTTGTTTATTACTAGTCTAAGACTTCTTTAATCTAAATTTACATCATTTTATTTATCAACTAAGTAACATTCATTTACTCAGTCGATTGGCGTTAACCCTGTAAAAGTAAACCGGCATTGTGTTTACTTGATCGTGTATGAGTGCCCGATTTGCAACATGACCTTGTCAGTTTTTTTTTTTATTACAGGAGACTGGTTTAATACTAAGGTAGGTTTGATTTGGGTCTGCTTCTTTTAATATAATATGACTATAATATGATCATATATATATATATATCTGTTTTGTTTTCTATTGTTGGCGTCAAAATTTAATGATAAAAGACATTAAAGACTTTTTTAAAGTGTTATGAAGTTGATTTGTTCAATAGCCATTAATTAGGTGATTTCTTATTAGCTTTGTAACTTGGATTGTCGTTGAGGTCGAAACCTTTAGGCCGTTAGGACACAACGACAATCCTCGACCAAATAACAATTCTTATATGATATTACATTGTAGTATATGAATTGATGTCTAAATGTGAATATTGCTAATCAACTTTTTTTAAATAGTTTCTTCTAAATAATTGAAATTTCTTTTCA
Source organism: Mercenaria mercenaria (assembly GCF_021730395.1). Lineage (NCBI taxonomy): Eukaryota > Metazoa > Mollusca > Bivalvia > Venerida > Veneridae > Mercenaria > Mercenaria mercenaria. Next base: position 38,697,197 of record NC_069377.1, on the reverse strand, counting down.
ATCTTGTTTGCTTTCACAAAAGTATATAAAAAGAAACTAGTTGAAATATTATGACTACATCTTTAACAATGATTTAATGATTAGTTTTGCCTAAATAGTGTTAAAAGGATCCTTTGTTACTCAGCAATGTGGCGTAGTTTTCCATCCCATGTAATTGATCTTTAAAGCAAACGGAGAAGTTATAGATGTTGTCATTCTGATCAGCTTTGGTCACTGTGGGGAATCACATGATCAAAATAATCTCTATACCAAAGTTATATTTTGAAGAACATGAATAAGTTTCCTTTCGTGATAAGATATAAAATTTAAACATAGCTTATCATATGACTAATAAAAATTGTTAAATTGTTATCACGCAGTTGACAATAATGATAGATATCCTGTAATTACAAACACTAAGGAAAATAAGAATCCGTTTCTTGAAGTGTTCCAGATAATTAATCAGACGGTGATTGTGATTGTAATCTATGTAGTTTTAGGATACATATATGTTGCCATATGATAGGCTATATTTTAGTTTTACAGCAAAAGATGCGTCATTATTATTCCATATTATTTATAAATTAGTTTTGGTTTAGAGATTATTTTGATCATGTGATTCCCTGCAGTGTTGGTGAAGACCTGTAGCTGTTCACTTTTGAAAAATACTTCTTAGTTTTCAAACGGAAGCAACCGATTACAGCTATATTAGATGAGATTCAATGATTCTCACTATCAAGTCTAAAATGTCCACCGACGTAAAGATTAAGATTCTTTGAGAACAAATATTTCTTGCATATATGAGATTTCCTATAACACAAAAGAAAATTTTTTCTCGTACATAGGAGATTTTCCTACTACATAGGAAGTTTATTTCCCTAATAGTAAGTTTTGACCTTCGTAAACGATATGTCTTCTGTTTTATGTGTACAAGATGTTTCTCCTACGTCGGTCTTTTTTCTGTTTCACACATCTGATATATGTTTAGCTTCCGTACCTTATGATGTCTGTTTTATTTCTGTCGCGGACATAGACATGAGTGGCCACCGGAAAGGTAGTGAAAGGAATCAGTTTGTACTTTAAATATTTTTAATGAATACTTAAAGTTATTATAATCTCACCACATGTATACATGTTCAAAAGTTTACACCGTTTGTAAACTTAATAATATTTCTTTTTTGCTTTTTCCATAAAGTATACACTAAAACAGGATATAGTATCTTATATAAACATGTTTGAGTTGTTTTCTAGGGCTTTTTGTTTTTATTACTGCTACTTTTTGCAATGATTGGTATCCATCTGATCCACAATGTCAAGTGATTGAGGATGTCACTAAATTTAACAATGCATGCATTCACGTTCTGGCACATCTAGAGTTTTGACCAAGTGTTTGTAATGTATACCTGGCAGAATTCTCTGCCAAATAACGTAAAGGTTTTTTCTCTACCTTCTTTTTCCAAGTCCCCTCTCCAAACATCCCGTTCATTTAAGTCGTCTGCTATCTACACGCATAGTCTTTCTCAGTCATTGCTTAATACTCGGTTTAGATGATACCGTTAAATTACCACATGCTGCTTACTTGCAGTTCAGGTTTTCTTCTTTGATCTATCTCCTTTACATTATTTTCTGTATGTGTTAATATGCTGAAACATTCCCTTGATACTTTGTATCAAACTACTACGTTATAACTAAGCTACACCTAAGGTAATATTCAAAATTTATTACAGATACATTCGTGTGTGTTTGTGCGATTTCTGTCGAAGAGCATCCTACTTGCGTTTGTAAGTTACTGAACAGTTACACAGTACTAATGAAGTAATTCTGAAATTTGAGAAGGTAGCTTTTCTGCCAAATGTCAATGAGAACAGATGAAGGAATGAATGAATGAAACATAATACGGAGAGCCAAGACTCAGACAGAATTTACACATACGACTTTCATTTCTGCTTTTGGAACAGGTGTACTTACTACTTACTAAGCCTCTAGCTGAGTTAGCCTATTCATTGTTCTGTAGCACACTCATCAAAGAATTGTTTGTTTTTGTTATGTTCCGTTTAAGAAAGAATGACGCATCGTTTTGTTCAGTGGTAACAGTATTACATTAAACCAGATAAAAAGATTCGTTTTAATTTGTTTTTCTATTATAAGTGTTCTGGATAACATGTTCGGACCGAGCACCTCCATTATCCGACACGTTTCACATTGCACTATTCGATGCCGGTGACCTAGAAACTGTTTTAAATGAAAGAAAATGAACAAACAATTTTGAATAAAGCACTACAGATAATCACTTAACAGCAAAAATTTATGCAAGTTCATTTGCTTAGTTCAGTCTGCAGTTCCGAGAAAATATACAGACATCAAGTAGCCTTAAACTAAATAATTTATGTTGCATGAATCAGGTTATTGAATTATAATGTTTGAAAGCTGCTTGAGAGAATGGTGATACTCATATAAGCTTGGAAGAAATTATTCGTTATGAGGTCTATATAATAGGGTTATTATAACAGTAGCTCGATCTGGGATGCTGTATTCGGCTCGAGTGGATTTTTGCCAGATCGGATCTCACGAGGAGCGCAAGCGCCGAGTGTGATCCGACCTTGCAAAATCTCAGATCTAGCTACGGTTATAATGACCCTTTTATTATATACCATTACCTTTTTGTTTGTTGTTAATTTACTGAACGAAATCTTCAATGTTTATCGATATTAAAATGGAACTTAGTGAAGTTTTTATGTGCGCTATTAATAGAACTGTGTCAGGTCATGCGTATTAATGAAAGTAGTAAGGCAGCATACAAAAGGTACGATACGGAATTTAAAAGGTACAATACGGATTTTTTTCTGTCTGTTCATATTTAATTGTGAATACAAGCCGATTTTTTTTACAGAATTTATATAAGTATATAATAAGATTTTTATACTATATGGCGGATATTGCTGTCATTGGAAAATGGACATCTTGCACTTAGTATCAGATATTTTCTGGTATTCATACGTAAATATACCGTGCTGACATTCATATCAAACAGATATTACCAGAATTAGATAATCGCAAAAAGTTGTGTTTTGAAACATAATTAATAAAATACGCAGTCTCATGATGACAACTATCACTACAAAGTGAAGTACAAACATAATACTCGATGTATCATATACTAGTTTTTGTTGATCTCGCCAAAGATGATTTGTCCATTCGCTAATACATCATTTTATGTATTATTCTTCTTTTTGGTGTAATTTGATAATTAGTTAATTTTTGTTTTGACAATATTATATGCGTATTAATGTTATAGTATGTAGGGGTTTCCATCTTTTATTTCCTTCTACGTTTTTCTTATCCTAGGTATCTATATTTTTGTGAAAATAACATATCATTGTATAGACTGTATGTCCGTGGCTATTATAGTATGTATATGAGTTATCATTGGCTAGTTATTCGTACCGTAATTTTATGCTCAGTTTCCCAAACTCTTTAACAAATTAACATGATCAGGAGAGGGTCATCCCAGGAGCGATTGTGTGAAATTATTCTGAAACGAAACAGCGCGCTCTATATAAATATAAGCCCAACATTTTGCTACCACACAATTTAGTATTTGGAATGGCAATTCTTGACTTAAGTTCACCAAAGGGACATTTCTGCAAAGTTATAATATACTGGAAATCTAAACAGAAACCATTTGAAAATATTTGAGAAAGGTCTATTTTTGAATGCATCTGACGATGCAGAGATTCTCAATTTTTAACTATCTGAACTATTTGAACAAACTTATGCATTTGACTCCAATATTAAAAGCTATATTTCCTGAGAAAAGTATGTTTGAATATTCATTGTAAGTATCATTATCAGAAAAATGTTAAATTCAAATTTTAAAGTTCCCTGTTGTATTAACAGATCTTGAAAGAGCAGCAAATTACAGCCTACAATGTAAAGTATTCACTTGTTGCCAGTCTGACACATACGGGAAAATCACAAATGACTTTTAATCTAGTGTATGCTATGTTTTCGGCTTAAACGATTTTTCAGTTGGCATTTTTTGCATTTAGTTGTTTTTGTTATTTTTCTTTCTTTTTTTATTAAATTATAGGCAAGGGGCCTCCCTGGCCGAGTGGTTAAGTCAGTTGACTTTCTTACCACTTGCCCTTTACCGATGCGGGATCGAGCCTCACTCGGGGCGTTGAAGAGGAAACCAACCAGCTGCCTTACGAAAGGCCGGTGGTTCTACCCAGGTGTCCGCCTGTGATGAAATATTACACGGAGTGCACCTGGGGTCTCCACCGCCAAAGCTGAAAAGTTGCCATATGACCTATAATTGTGTTATTGCGAAGTTAAAACCAACAAAAGCAAAAACATTATAGGCAATTTCGGCACATATATAATAAGTATTACCTTGACCTGCAATTGTGCACTTTTGCCAGGCCGGATCACACTCATCGCAAGCGCCTCGTAGGATATAAGCCCGAGTCGAATGCAGAACTGTAGATCAAGGTACTGTTAAAACAACCCTATTTTTGACGGTATTTGTCCCATTATTTCTCCCATAGAATGTTTGTTATTTAAGAGTAAGACTTTTAAAAGTCTAAATATCATCTGTTTATATGAAAATAAACTCATATCTTCATTTAGATTTGACTGATATGAAAAACACAATTTTCTTTTTATTTGATTTTTTATCTTTAATTGCACATTCGACAACACGTTTAGCTTGGTACTAATATGTGACCTAAGTAAAGGCAATTAAATAAACAATTTTAATTTGAACACTTAGGTGGGGGCCAATAAGGTCTACCATGCATCCCCCCCCAGACTTTTTTTCATAGGTACCAAATTGTTCGGCATGACCAACTCTTTCAAAATAAAAAATGTTCCCATGAAAAAACTCTTTTGAACCATATATGATTTCACTGTTTCCATGGCAATCGTTCATTTTTGTAAAGGACAACCATATAGATGATAATCAGAATGGTATAAAAATGAAGCTAAGACATTGGTCTTAAAATAGCAGTTTTTTATGTTAATTAACTAATTTGCATATTCATGAATATTAATGAGAATGTTACAAAATGACAAAATTTTATTGTAAAATAATATTTTCTAAGTTTTAAATCAATTTAAATGTACCAAACAGTTTTGATCTGTCCTGAAAGTATCTCAATGTTTTCTTAAATAGTATATTGTAACACTGATGGTATTTTTTTTACTCCAAACTAGGTATGTTTAGCTAATTTGCATAAAATTAACCATTACCACAACCAACGTCTCAGGAAACAAGATACTACTAAAATTTAATAATTAAAAAGGATATGATTAATTGTTATCAATAAAATAACAATTATGTGAGCTATATTGTTTGGAAATGTAGTTTAAACACCTTTTTGAAGGCGGAATCAGTATGTAATGTACTTTACACATGTTACGTTACCATTTCAATAACCTTGTTTTATTACATCAGTTATTTAGAAATTATAGATCAGACAGTTTTGATCTGGTTTTATTGTCTCTCAGTGTTTTCTAAAATAGTATTTTGTTACTCTGAAGGTAAATAATTTTTTCTACATTAGGTATTTTAGCTAATTTGCATAAATTAATCTATGCTAAAACAGACATCTCTGGAAACAAGATATAGCTAAAACTGAACAACATGATGAAATATAGTGTAATCAATAAACTTGTGTTATTTGAGGTATATCATATGAAAATATAGTGTAAATACTTATTAGAAGGAGGAATCTGCTTGTAACATACTTTACACATGTTACTTTACCATTCCAGTAATCTTGTTTTATTGTATCGTTATTTTCTCAGAAAATAGTAGAGGAATATTTAGTTATCAAGTTATTAAATACTCTTACAAAATAGTATAGTTCCATACTTCTCAAGTAATGACATTTTTTCCAAAACTGCGCTTTAAAATACGTTACTACTCTATCTTGCTGTATTTACAAATATGTAGGAAGAAATTTGAATCGTTATTAACAATAGTATGCCATCATTGATTTGTTAAATCTTTAAAGTATTAATTCTAACATTCTTTCTTTAATTTCTTTAACCAAGAAATCATCTGAAACATTCATTACACATTCAATGTTCCTTTTTCATTTTGAATTTAATGCATCTATCAGTTTAATTATACTAATACCAGTTTCTTAATTATGATGTTCTTTTATTTGATGGTTTCAATATTGTTGTCAATAATTTAATTTTACATTGATTATGTATGTCTATGTATATATTCTGTATATATTAAATATGTATAAGTCCCTGCTAATATCCATTTGGGGCTGCCTTTCATGGAAAATGTTTTTCATAATGGAACATTAATCTTGTTTTGTGTGATTGTGAAGTGTATCTATGCAGTTATTTACGTGAGAAATAAAGCATTTTGTTTTTGGGTTTGAGAAAAACATGCATCGTATTGAGATATTTATGGGCTTATTAATAAATTATTCACTGCTGAAAGGCAGCACTGAAAAAAAAAACTATAAAACAAAATGAAATATTCAGGTAGTTTAAGTAATCTTTAGATTTAAACTTACGAAATTGCAAAAAGCTGTCAAGAATGTGAACAGTGCTTGAAAACCAAAACCAAAACTGTTAAGAAAACAATTACATATTGCTATTCAAAACTTCAAGGAAGATACTGAGTGCTTTCTGGACGACACTTCAGAGTTGCTGAAAACATGTTGCAATTGACTTTACGAAGATCGTTTAGAAGCAAAGAACGCAGCCAAGCAAGTAAATAGCAAACTCAGTTGCATCAAATATGTTTATGAGAGGTAATGAAGTGTGAAACATACCTTACGCCCCCTAGCACTGGCTTAAGAGGAATTTTGTTTTAGTAAACATGGCCCAAAAGTGCCAGAAAATCTAACAACACTGAAACCGAGTACGAGGAGACTTTTTATAAACATCACATGGCACTTGAAGACTTTTTGTGATAGCAAGTATTTTTTAAGATGATCCTTTGGAAGCATAACAAGTTTACAACACAACAAAGCAAAATAACAGCTGATTTGATTTGATTGTGTCTGTTCGTTAGATGTAATGAAATGTGAAATTGCCCTCACACCCCTAGCACTAGCTTGAACAGTGTTCTGTAATAGTAAATTTGTATGGATTAGTTAAAATCTGAATTTAAAATTAGATGAAATGTCTGAAAAATATGAACTGCACACAATTTGAGGCAGCCGTGTTACAAGAAAATCACATTCTGCACGTCTTGATTAAGATGTGACTTACGATATTTTCACTTTAATGTTACGTAATATAGCATATTTGCTCCCTTGTTGGCTAGCTGTTATGAATAATACGTTCCTTTATAACATATTATTTATAAAATGGAAAGCAACTGACAAAAGATCATAGGCTCTCAAGAATCACTTTATTTTTAGGAATGACATTTGATTACACTTTGATTCTGAAGCAATTTGTATCATGCTCTCGAGTTTCTTGCTACAGTTTGAACTTTTGACAAAGACAGGTCATGCCTTTGTCATAACCTTTGGTACGTAATTTTATTGATAACCAAACTTTATTTGTTATGATTGATGCTTAGCTTCTCTTAGCAGTGTTTCTCTTAATGTTTCGGTATATCCAGGAATATTCCATCACATGATACAATTAAGTCCATGTCTGTACAATTTAAAATATTAAAAAATATTTTGTACATTCTGTCATTCTTGTAAATCTTTCAAAATGACAACAATAGTTTTCTTATTTCATATCTATAAAGTTTTATATATTTCTTATAGCTTGATTCGATACCACTAAAACAGTTTTGTCAACCTGGTAAAAGTTTTAAATCTAAAGTGTTTACTTAAATACCTGCATGTTTTCTTTTGTTTGTTAGATTTGGTTTAGCACCGCTTTGCAACAGAAATTCAGCCATGTAATGTTGAGCACTTAACCTAACAAGTGTCCCTGGATTCTTTACCGGAACTATTCAGTTCTCTACAGGCAAGTGCTGAGTTCTCCGTATTATACAGGTGTAAGTCTATTGACTTCAGACACAATATCATTATTGAATCGTCATGGAGAGCAAAGGCCTCATCCAGATATCTGACTCAAGACCCTATGATTCGTCCTATCGAGCTAGGGTTGGTTTTGTATATGCATTTATAATGCTAACTATTTCTAAAATTAAAAAAAAATACTTTTTATAAAACTTAATTTTTACTCACAGGACGACTGCAAATATCAGCTGTATGATCATGATATTATGAACGCACAGATGGATATTATTGTATGTTTTATTGAAATTCCATCTAAAATTATAGTTACATGGATGTTGCAATATATATTTTAGGCGATTTCTAAAATAACAGAAGAAAACCTTCTTAAAACTTACCACTAACAGTTTAAATAAATCAGTATGTGACAATTTGGGCTTCAATTTCTTCTTAAATATATCTTTAAAAATCAATGGTAGTGGTAACGTATTTTAAAGTGTGTTACGGAAAACAAAATCACACTGTCTGACAAATAAAGAAGCATATTGTATTATTATAGCACAAAATAAGTAATATTAATTATGTTTCTGGAATATTTTCTAAATAATTGATGCAATACAACAAGTTTGTTAAAATGGTAACGTAACATGTGTAATGTATGTTACATTTTTATCCTTCCTTCAATAAAATGTTAACGCGATGTTTGCGAACATTATAGACCACATAAAAATTGTTATTTCATTGATAACAATCAATTATATCATTTTATTCAGTTTTAGTGGTCTCAGAATTTTATTTCGTTGTTTGTGACACTGGTTCATTTTATGCAAATTAACTGAGCACATCCAGTTTTGAATAAAAAAAATACCATAAGAGTAACAAAATAATATATTAAAACACACCGAGAGACTTTAAGACCAGATCAAAGCTGTTTGGTACGTTTAAATTGATTTGAAACTTAAAAAATGTTATTTTTAACCAAATTTTGTCATTTTGTTACATTCTCATTAATATTCATGAATATGCAAATTAGATAATTAACATAAAAATGCTTCTATTTAAAGGTCAATGTCTTAGCTCCATTTTGACACCATTTTTATTGTTTTATCACCTAAACTGATCAAGATATGACTGTTTATCATCTATATCGTTGTCCTTTTCAAAAATGAACGGTTGCCATGGAAACAGTGAAATCATGTATAGTTCAAAAGAGTCTTTTCATGGGAACATTTTTTATTTTGAAAGAGTTGGTCCTGCCGAACAATTTGGTATCTATGAAAAAACTCTAGGGGGGATGCATGGTAGACCTTATTGGTCCCCGTACTAACTCCTTACTTAATAACACGTGTTTAGGTCGATTCATATCTACTGGCTAAGTTAAACAACAAATCTGCAATTCCGAGAAACTACAGGTATCACATGGCCCTGAACAAATCACGCGAATTATTGAATTACATAATGTTTGAAAGTTACCTGAAAGATTTACAAAAAAAGTACACCTTAATCATGAATATTCTCAGCGAATGCCAGATGGATTTTAATACAGTATTTTGAAGCCATAGGGAGTTAATATCGATTTAAAAGCTAGCTAATTAAGGATGCGAAACTAACAAGGTTCATTGATAATGGTGGAGGTTTATGTAATTGAAAATGGAAATATTGACACATAGTGCGGGATATATATTTATGGTTTTTGCGCTATCATATATCGTGCAAACAGGTAAGGAAGATATATTAAGAATCATATACGGAATCATTGCATCAATCAAATTTAGAAATCATTTAATGAAAATTATTCATCAACAAAGCGATATTAGTTAAACTGGGCTGTGCTTTTAAATACAACTTAGTGCTTCGTGCAAATATAAGTAATGAACATGGATTTGCAATGACTTACCTGTGCGAAAGATAATAAAATAATGTGTTGGTGCATAGAAAGTACATTTGGTCTGACAAACTGTGATCTCTTACTGTCAAAACATGTTAGAATTCAATAAAAAATAAACACTCGGCGTTTTACAGTAACATTGTCAGCAGCAGCTGATAATATATTATCACCGATATGATGTGATGATAGTATATACGAGGCGAGGGTTGTTCGAAAACTAAATCTCTTTAAAACTTTCTATTAATGGATTAATTTGCAGCAACTTTCACCATAACCCTTAAACGTTCAATGCTCAATACTTTATGCACAATTTCGGACGCTCTATCCACGATTCAAAACAATTTTGATATTCTCCAACATGTACACTAGTAAGGAGAATAGCTGATCACAAGACATTCCTATATGTATATCTGCGCCCTGGCACACTTTTGCAGTCATTTTGGCACGATCTGGTAAAATTTGATGTATGTTCAAGCACAGTAATCAAATTGCCTTATGTGGCTTAAAAGTGGATGTACTTCATCCAACCTAAATGCCGGTGTTTTAAACATCTTTTCAAAGTTTTTGAGATTCGACATATCTGTAGAACTTTCCAGTTACCGATTTACCATCTGAAACAGGAATTTTCAACGTAACTCCCTGGTTTGTAAAAAAATCACATTTAACATTTAGTAAATTTTGCAGCATTAAATTCTAGTAGCCCAATCACAATTAGACTGCTTTGGTCTTGGTTCATGAAATTCCCATCAGCCGTAATGAAATCGGAAAAGGGTTTTGAAAATATTCTGAATACACTGCTTTCAAAACGCGGGTTCCGTTTTAGTCTTCAGTCAAAATGTTTTAATAGTATCCGTTCAGCGCAAAGTTGGTTAATTTTGAGAATATTCTTTAAATAAAGTGAACTCGGGATCAGCTAAAGCCAGAACCATGAGCTAACTGTCGAAAAGACAATCTAACATCCTTGGTAAGCAGTTCTTTAATTTTGGCTATATTGTGTTTGGTTGTTGTTGTTTTCTGGATAACACCCACGCCTCTTGTCTTCCAACTGTTCTTTCTCAGACTTGAAACGTTTTATTCAACGAGTGAATGTGCTGTATGACACCTCACTATTCCCATAAAAATATCACAGACCCCTTCATAGATAGATTTTATGTTTAAACCAAGTTTATTTTTACCTTTGATGTAAGCCCTGATTTCAGTCACATTTAAAGGACGTTTTCCATACCTCGCCATGAATTGCAGATATTTGAAAGCTGGTCCAACTAAACATCGAAAAAATAAACATAAGGTTTCGCGGCATGTAAAAATTAGTGTTTCGAACTCGCAGCACCGAATAAATGAGCGAAAAGCCAGGAGTTACCTTGGATAAGGGATCAAAAATCGTATACCTAAAATGTATGCAGTCTCCAACTATCTGCTGTTAAACCTAGATGGGCCGTATACAAATATGACGCCGTGCCATGCGAAAACCAACATAGTAGGCTATTGCGCCCAGCAAGGATCCAGACCCGCCTGCCATGTCCGCGCAGTCTGGACAGACACCATGCTGATCGCTTTACAAAGCCTAATGAAACCGAGAACCTTAAGCGAACATGCAAGGATCCTGACCAGACTGCGCGGATGCGCATGCAGGTTCTGGATCCATGCTGGTCGCAAACCCACTATGTTGGTAATTCTCATGGCGCGGCTCACATAGAAAGGTACTAATAAATATTATATTACATTTTACTCTTTTCATTATAATGTCCCATCTGAGTTACTTTACTGAAATAAATTGAAATTAACTTGACAACAACATAGCATGTATGAATATATGAATAAAGAACAAATCATCGTTTACATAGAAACTCGTAAGCATGTACACAAATAGTTCTATTACTTTATATTCATAGAAATGATACATTGTTACAGCTTTTAGTACATATAAATCATCTCGAACATAAGCAAATCAGGACGTCCTGTATGAAAATAGAAAAGTGCAAGTGTCCTTTTTTCGATCAATATGTATTTTCTTGAAAAGAACACTTTCTGATTTTATTGAGGAAGTAAATATTCTACAAACATAACAACAACAGCAGCGGCACCAATACGAAACAACTGTGTTAACGATATAATGATTAAAAACCTGTTCTTGGTGACTCAACAACAATTATTTCTATAATGCATAATGCAAGTTTCTGATTAACCCACTATAATAATTATGGATTTGCCGCCACTAATTTCACTTTCTCTGGGTTCTTGGAAACTCATTAGTTTGTTTAATCAACAGCGAATGCAGACTTGTAGAATAAGGCCATTCCAAATGGATTAATAGTTCTTCGGAAAATTTTCAAAAGAAGATGGAGCGGGTCAGCAAAATTTTTATATGATTAATATTTTTGTCCCAAATTTGACCTTTTGAGAGTGGGGTCCATTTTCTATAGATATTGTTCATACTTATTTAACAACGCTGGGATATGGTTGTAAATCGAGTTTCATTAAGTCTTGATTCGTTCACAATGGAACACAACACACCGATGGGGAATTATTTATATTGTATGCCAAGCTTTAATACAGAAAATATGGCTTGATTATAAAAAGGTCATAAAAATAATAATTTCAAATGTCAAATGTCAATCAGACTACTCAATAGTATCTAAATTTGTTTGGTCTCTCTGGACACTGGCTTGAGTCTTAGGCCCAGACAGTCTTTATGATTTGTCCAATTTGTTTTACATGTTCACCAGAAGGCTAAAATCCCTGTAAATTTCTCAATATGGGCATTGCACAATATATGATACAATAAATCTAATCTATTTACTAATGATCTTCAGAGAGTTAAATTAAGGTTTGTTTGATAAATAAAATTAAGGTAAAAATATAAAGTTTAAACAACAATATCTGAAAACCCAAATGTTCAAAATTTACAGCATAATACTTATTTTGACTATCTAAAGGACATGTTTTTAAAAAAAACTAACACTATGAGGCATAAACAATTCTATGCAAGTGATACATTTACACCTAATCTTTAAGAAAATACTAATCCAATGTCAAATTTGCGCAACTTTAACTACATGTATGTAAAGCTTCAGTGCCCCATTGTTAGAATTTTAACAGTTGATTATGCTTTTACGGTTATATTTCGACATTTTAAAACACTTAGTAATACAAATCTATGACTTACGGATTATGAACATTTCAATGTCTTAAAAGTTAAATCAACATTATTCCAGTGTTTACCATCAAGACAAAATTTAACCGGCGGTTAGGTTAACGGGGTTAAAGTTTCGAACAACTGGGCTCTACAGGTCATTATAATGTATACTGTCTAGAATCCATACAACACAAGAGTTTCAACCATAAATTTCACCAGTCGAGGTCTGCTGGTGGAATCTTAGGTTGAATATTTAGGTGTTCTTGTAATATTATTTCCAAGCAAATACTTTGGTAATACTTTAGGGTATATGTTTCAAAAACATTCAAAGTTATAGTTGTTTCAAAATTCGAAAGTTATTTTTAACCAAAAGATATGAAGCAAGTGATTCAAAATTAACTACTCTAATCTCATGGCTGTGAGAAAAACTGTTATCATTTTTCCAGACACTGCTGTTTTATACTGGATACAAGGTTATGAATATGTGGTGATCATTTCTGTAAAAGTTTGATACATCTAGTAAACAGTGAGCTCTGAAAAATGTGAAAGAAGTATATAAAAGAGTATGCTTTTTCAGGTGTAATATTGCTGCGCACAACCATTATTAACCAGTCGCACAATAAAAAAGTCCCATTTTTAGGGTGAATTACCTTTTCTCTAAGATACTATTTCGGATAAGGTAGTTCCAAAGAACTACAAATCACTTTGACATGGCCTTACTCTGCAGCGCTCTAAGATTCTTGTTTGCAGAAAATGACTTTATTCAGGCTAAAAAAATAGTGAGAAAACTACAAATCACTTCGAAGTTTACCGCTACCGTCATCCTCTCTGAATTTTGCCTGGTTTATATATTAGCCTTGTAATTGCGATTTGTTCTTACGTCGCATCCATCACCAAATACCAGCTGACATTTGGACGTGCAGGCTATTTAGCAATTGATTTAAAGTTATGATGGATATAAGAGGGATTTTTAGCATATAAATTAGGACTTTATTTAGAGTAATCATTGTTTAAACATCTTAAGGAAGTAGTATAACTTACCATGTGTATGTGCGCAGGCCCAAACGGAAGCTAACGTGAGGCCATGATTTACGACATTGTTTGCAACAAACTAAATGTGTTAATGTATTAATTCTTTTCAAACAAATTCACTTACCTGTCTCTAATATGATGCGTGATGGTTTAATAATGCTGAAATAATGAATAAATTACCGCAGAAACGCTACAAAACATTGTTGCGTTAAAGTGTCGTAATCGCGAAACGCGGTACTTGTCTGTTACCGAGCACAATACCTGTGTTATCTAGAATATACATAATGTTTAAGCATGCTTTAAACAGCCAATAATTGTCCGAATGATTAAGTGTATTTTCATCAATATTTGCGGCTTGTTTTCGTGAACATGTATATATTGAAATATTATGCGGAATGCAAGAAAATGGATGATTGTATTGATGGTAAGTGAATACTGCTGTATGTATTTTAAGCTTTGATATTTGTTTTAAATAAATGCATATAATAAGAACATATAACTTACTTTAGAAATTAAATGTTTTGAAGCTACATTAAACAAAAACAAAATTATTTAATATTTTTCTAAGAAATTACTAAAAAAAAAACCGCAAAATAAAAGGTAGTTTTAAACATCTCATGTTGCCATGTAAAATGGTTAGAAATTCTGCTCCTATTTTTACCCTAATAATCATTTCGGTCATTATTAAAAATGACACAGAGAGAAAACACGAGCCCACGCCATATATACAATTTAAAGCTTTTAATAGAAAGCTTTCGCGCACACCAATACAATAATCAACTACGCATACTTTTACGGATAACAATACAACTAAAAATAAATATCCGTATTTTTCCGTCTTCATTCACTATGAAATACTATGGAAGATTCCAGAACTTTAATCCTAAAATGGAGATAAACGAACATGGACTGTAGCAGCAAAACAATATAATAAATTATAAAGTTCAATTAAATTGCATCTACGCTGGTGAAAATGTATACATACCTCCTCAAAATAACGAAACAAGTGATGATTAGTAGGATAACATTGTGTTATCGATTTTCATACACATAGGCTACTACGGGACGTATATGTTACAATCATTAGGTGTTACAAATCACACTGGTGTTATTGGCAAATCCATTAATTCGTATCTTCACATTTTAAAGTAGGCTATTGTTTCAGTACGTAAAATATATATATATCAGATTGTGATATTTTACACCCAGCAAACTCATCCAATGAAAATACTGATCCTGATTTGATTTTATATATCCTAAAATACAATCATAAATCACTATTTTGATTTTTACCGTAAGAAAATAAATTCTCGCTATAGCTCAATATTCTTTTAGTAATTTCGGTTATCTATTTTGAACAAAATTAAAAACGTCGTCATTTTTATTGTCTTTCGATAAGTATAATGAAGTCATATAGTGCGTGTAATTTCGTGCAGCTAGGGGGTATGAAATGTTTGAACTTGAGGATTTGGGGGGGGGGGGGGATTAGAAAAAGAAACAACTTGTTGCGTTATAAATTATTCATGCTGCGACGAGGCACTAAGTTTCCAATGATTTCTCCAAGAAAAGCTTTGATATAACTTCACTAATGTGTTTTCCATAGCCCTTAATACAGGCTGAGCGAATATGTAGAATTAGCGAATGATGTCACGATCTGTAAACAGTTTTTCGTGTTTATCATCTGATAAGTCTCTCAAACCTCAATATACCAAGTAAATTCGACCAACGTCGAAGCTTTATTACACTAGTTTAGACTTTAATGGATTAGTGTTAAACCATAATAGGCCGTGTGAACCATTTGGAAACAGATCATTAGGCCCATGCCTGTATATTCAGTATAAGACCAGTGGTGGGATATATGTACTGGTGAAACGCAATCATAAGACAGTAATTAATAGTCCTCTCTGTGAAAGAAATTGTGATAAGTTTCTCCTGCACTACGCATGACCGTCCATTTTTGAACCGAAGTGGATTACCATAAAACCTGAGGACCAAATTAAAAACCCGTTATCCAACAGCGGCACTAGGCCTAAATGAGGACTGTCCCAATTAAAGTAACATAGCAAATGCATTAAAACTGTTGCACAATATTCTTAAGCCCTTTTGATATACCGGTATGTGATTCTTAAATAAAAGTTAGCACCATAAAAATATTCTATTAAGAAAAACTTGCTGTACATATTAAGCTATGTTTTATATAATACCCGTGACTGTTCGTTGGGTTTTCCCCCTTGAATGTATGAATATTTATAAACTTTGCATGACAATTCATTTTTTTTTCAGAATTGTTACTATGTACAGTCGTTGATTGATCTATGTGTATACCTTTTGAAAAATAACAAGACTTAGTGTTTAATTAAAAGTTGCAGTTATGTTTATGTACATACGTAAATTTAGTATCATAGATCAATATTTTGCTAATAAGTATATATGAGTTTACTTGCTATATTCGATATTGTCCTGAAATTGTATTTTTATGTGTAATCTTCATATGTTTATGGAGGATATTAAATAATTAATACTTTTAGCTACGAAAAGTGCATACACTCTGCACTTTTACATACGATCGGGTATTTATAAAGCTAAACAAAATATAGTTTATAATGTAAAATTTTCACGTTTTCTATCTAGAACATATCTTTCAGAACACATATTTTACATCATAATTAAATCAGTCATAATCTAGGTTACTTTGATAAAAACTAAAACTAAAAAGGAGGGGCCGAAAAGTGTGGGAGGGGGTGAAATGACCAATTTTGAAATCGTCAAGGGATACGAAATGTCCAAAATAGGAACGAGTTGAATTGGAGGGGTGGAGGAGAGTGGGGCGAGTTGACTGTAAATCGTTTACGGGAGATCACTCCGTATCAGAGTAGCAGATTTGAACTCTGCCGCAGGGGATTCAGGTTTATGACCTTTTACAAGCTATTTCCACAGGAGTCTTGCAACGGATTATGCTGTCTAACAATACAGCTCAAAGCACGTGCACCTCCCTTAAGAAAATGTTATCTATTCCATTCGTAAACCTGTGGAATTTTTCATCCACCGAGCTGTTAAATGACCTTCACCCCAAATATAAACAGGAAGTAAAGATGAAATCAAAACGTGCATGCAGAACGAAAATGAAAATAACAAGAAACAAGATGAATACGAAGCGAAGGTATATAACAAAAAGGTCAATAAACGGCTTGGTTGTGCCTTCTAGCTATAATGGCACACCTAGTTTCATAATGGCAAGAAGGCACAAGCAAGCAGTATATCAACCTCTTATTATACATTATCCCGCCCGCTTTTTTCCAGCATATTTATTGTGTATCTACTGTTATATAATACCATTATTTTAAAAATTCCTAAACCTTTATTGAACAATGTTGAGTTCCCTTATGGAAAAATAATTTGTTTGTTCTTGGTGAGCTCCATTTTCAATTGTAACAGTCATTTGTAGAATTTTCGGCCAATTTCATTTTTAGTTCAGTTTCGTGCATCAGGGTAAATATCGATGTTATTTTCTAAGCCAAACTATATTCATGTACAATTTCAGTAAATATGTTTTATAAATGGTTGCTCTACAGTGTACATTGTCTAAGTGAGCGGGTCTTGTTCATTGTTCAACCAAACTCTATCACATTACGTTGGTCCTTGGACAGAGTTTATTTTCTTTCTAAAACAATTGTCTCACTTAGTGGCATACAAATTGCAAGGTGTTTTATTTCGTAAAATCTGTAAAAAGATCACTTTGAAGCATAGAAAACCACCCGGCAAGCAAATAAAAAAAACAGATTGACTTAGTCTGCTCATAAGCGTTAACGAACAAAACCTCCCACGCCCCTTAGCAAAGACTTAAGCGGATTTATTTTTTCAGAATTATTGAAACGACTCCGAGACCCAAAAGGACTTGAAAATATAATATAACCAACAATGAAAATATATTTCACAAACGCAACGCAGTTTACAGTACATTTTACCCTTAAAATCAAATGACATGTTTATAATTTTTTTTTTGGCATCATTTTCATTTTAGATAATCTATATGAGACTTGTCATACAGGAACTTAGATATCGCATCAAACCTACAATAGTTTTAGAAGTTTAAAAGAATAATAACTCATATAATACGTTAGGAAGTGATTTTCCGAAGATAAGTTATCAGGCGGTTCACATTTTTATCAAAAATATCCATTTGCTCTGCAGTCAAAATACCCTCCTCGAGGAATATTATAGATAATTCAGATATGGTCTATACTACAGCAAGCGGGTCTATTGAATGATTTTTCTATAATGTGAGTTCCAATATACCGGAGGGTATATGTTAAAAATAAAGGTAAATAACTTAAATAACAAGGAATCGGCAAAAACCGAATGATGCTCCCCGATGCATGTGCTTGTCCCAATATGGTGAACAACGTATTAGAAACCCAAAAAATATGGAGATAATAAAAAGAAGAAAATTGAATAAAGGGAGATAATTCAAAAACTAGGAAAGGTAGAGTCATATGGCCACTATCAATTTGTGAAGTATCACATAGAAATGCCATTATCCTTTTCCAAGTAATGCACAGACAAAGCCTTTATTTTGATTAATAAAGGGAGGTAATTCCAAAAACTAGTAAAGTCAGAGTTATGGTTCTTTGACCACTACACTTCCTGTCAATGGCCTCTATGATTTTGTGAAGTTTCAATGAAATGCCATTAATACTTTTCAAGTAATGCTCCGGACAAGCCTCATTTTGTATAATAAAGGGAGATAATTCAAAACCTAGGTAAGGTAGTGTTATGATTCTTTAACACTGCACTTTCTCTTAATAGCCTCTATGGTTGTGTGAAGTTTCAATCAAATGGCATTTATACTTTTCAAGTTAATACTCCGGACAAGCCTTGTTTAATATATAAAGGGATTTAAATTCAAATATTAGTAATGTAGAGTTATGTTCGTTTCTGACACTGCACTTTCCTTCAATATCCTCATATCATTTTGTAAGTTCAATAAAAATTGCCATTTACACTTTTCAAGTTATGCTCCGGACAAGCCTTATTTGATAAAAGGATATCTGAATTTAAAATTTAGGGTAAGGTAGAGTTATGAATCGTTGACATTGCACTTAGGTCTCAAAGCCCTCTATGATATGAGAAGTTTCAATCAAATGCCTTTAATAATTTTTCAAGTAATACCCGGACAAAAGTGTGACAGACGGACGGACGGCCGGGCGGAAGGACGGACAAAGCGGCAGCTATGTGCTCGCCCTTCAAGGAGCATAAAAGTATTAAATCTTTAACTCATTGCCCTACCGTAGATTGCATATCAGAAAGTGTTAATGTAACTATGTGTATTTTAAATGGCTAAATTAAATGTCTGGTACCTCAGATATTTTAGCCCCTAAGTCTCTATGTAGTTTCAAATTCGATTCATGCATTCCTTAACTATATACAAACAACAGGTCTATGATGGCCTTTTTCGCTCACTTGACTCACATGAGTACATGCTGTCTTGGTAGACGACCTCTTCACAATGCTATATGCCAAATATCAAAGAAATGACCGCCTATGGGCAGGCCAGCTGTAATCAAGGGACATGGTTTAATCAAACTTGGTAGAAAACCACTAGACGATGCTGCATACCAAATATCTAAACCTTGAGTCTTGCAGATTCAGATAAGAAGACTGTTTTTTTCCTCAAGTGAGCTAAAATACCTGTTTAATTGAATATAAATTGCTAAAACATTCAACTGCTCATTTTGTTAATAAAATCGACCAGGCGACAGAAGCGTGGTAGGGTAAAAGATAGTGTAAACCCCTCAGCCTCGAGTCAGTGAGTTCGAACCTTGCATCGAACCATGAGTTTTTCTCTGCAGTAGATATATGTCGGTTAAGGCCGGATAATCTCTTAACACAACGCTATCATTATTTTGTAAACTGATATTTTATAAACAAACATTCAGACATGATTTTGGAACATACGTTCTTCTGGAGCTTCTAGAGCGTAGTGGTTTACAAAGCGTTATTGGCAAACTTCCCCAAAATTTCAGTAAGAACCTGGTCCTTATTTCGTAATTTTTAACTGACAGGTTTAATTGGGAAGGTCATGATAAGACCACAGACGGGTGCTAAAGGCAATATAATTTATCAGACTCATTTAATTGTGGTGTATCTACATCTACAGGAATGCAGTGACATACTTGATATTATGAAGTGAGAAAAATATTTAAATAAACATTTAATCCTTTGAAACAAACTGAAAATGGTCCACTCATTATGCTAGAACAGCAACATCTGTTTTGGCTCCAAAAATTACAGACAAATAAAATGAAGTAATATTCCGCACGCAATTACTCTGAAGATAAAAATTGGGGGGGGGGTTGGGACAACAGGTTAATTTCATGCTTAATTAGGAAGGTCAGATTTCTTCACCTCACATATTTGCCAATAAGTATAAGAAGTTCTGATAAGCGGCCCGGTTATCAGAACATCTTACCTATACATATCACGACTGTCAACGAGTTATAGAGATAGTGTCATTATGAGTGATTTGTGAATACCCTCCAGAGAGAGAAATAGAAACCTACAGCAAAATTATGGAATTGCCATGCTACATTATTTGGATAGCTTGAAACATGATCGAAGTTAATTAGAAGTGTTCATAAAATGATCATGAGTATAATAATTATCTCACGTTTTCTCTGACAGTTTTATATACGAGACATTCCGCCTGTATTTTGCGAAATCCACGGCACGGCTTTATAAGTTTCTCAATAGGCTAGAAAAACTAATCTAACAAAATGAAAGTGGAGTCCTTTTCCAGATTCGGCTTTGAAAACAAACTCTTTGCAGGAAGTTCTTGTTACGTTTGGTTTATTAGGTCTGACCTACTGCAACACCATATTGTTAGTAGGGGCCAGTCATTTGGTATTCTTCGGGGCTAGGATTTTTTATGAAGAAAATGCGACTTTGGATTTGCCTGAAAAAATATTCTGGGTTCAAAATATCAAGAAATGTGTCCGGGTCAGATGTAAAAGAAAAATAGTGTCATTACTCTGAAAGCAATATTCAATGCTTTTTAATGTCTTTAGATTTAATATTATGTAGTAACATGAAGCAGAGTTAGTATATACCTATATTTCACGACTTTCTTCGTTATTAAGGAAAATCGCATTTCTGTCTACGTTTAAATGCCAAACACTGCTGAAGAAGAGTGCAAGATTTATTTGAAGGTATTAAAGCTGAAAGATATTATTTTAACTGCATTGTATTTTTTTATAATAAGATTAGTAACGTATACCGTATACATACGTGTAAAAACAGGGAGGTGGGACGCTCCATCTTTTGTTTGTATATATGGTTCCTTCTTGATAAGACCATGCATATAAGTTTAATATCCTAAAAACTCATCAGAATTCAGCAGTTTGGCCTTTGAAATATTTGAAACCATCGATGTTCTCACCCTAATAAAATTCCTACAAAAAACAAAAGAAAACTATTCTGCCACGGCAAATTTGTCATTATATAACTTAAACCGACAACCATATTTCAAGTGTTGAAATCCTCTAGAATTTTGGATTTCACATTCACAAATTTCCAATTTCCGAGGGTTTTGCCTTCAACCCATTTCCGTCCCCACACCCTCTCCCTGCTCCAACTCCATCTCTCAACGCACGCGCGCACGCTCCCCTATTCGCCCCTCCGCATGTCGTTTCGTATTGTGTCGCGTCGTATCGCAAGTCTTGCGTCGACTTAGAATAAAGCTTGGGCTAGCAGGTTTTGCTTAGGCTCGTTTCTCGTTTATTTGTTACGTAGAAATGTTGGTCCAAATTTTCCGGTAACGTAGAATAAATTTTGCAATTGCTAGCTCATTTGCCAACCATAATTCAACGCCTGTTGTAAACGGTATCGTATACAGATATACATGTATAAAATAAAAAAACTTGTTAGGCACCAAGATATGATTTTAACACACCAACTTTAAATATAACAGTCAATCAGTTTTCATCGTCTACATATACATAAACATATTGATGTAGTCAAATTATTACTGCGAACAGATCAGTACATACGTGAATATCCTTGCTTCGATTAAACTAAATTATCACAATATTTTCTTCCATACTGAATATGTAGGATACGAAACTGAATGGAATAGTACAAGTTATTTAAAAAGAAGAGGGCATATTTTGATGAAAACTCTAGGAAATTCTTTAATTGAGGTGAGATCATAAGATTGCAAAACTGACCTTGGCTAGGAGGTACCAGGATATGTAAAATATTGGAATACATTTTTGGGAGCGAAGCCAGCAAAATGTCTTCTGAGATTTTAGAATATATTTCCTGTAATAACCGAGACTGGACTACTAGTATATATTAAGTTAAATGTTAGAATAAGTATATTTTGTTTGTTTTCGTTTTAATGTATGTAAGTATTTTATTTAGTTTTATGTCAACCTAGCCCCTGATTTTTCAATGCCGATCGCCTTAATACAGATATGAATAGTTTGAAAATTTATTATGAAAGGTAATAATTCAAATACCTTAAAAATGTTAACTAGCCGTAAAGTCCAATCTAATATGCAAGAAATGTTCAAATACTGCCCTGGTCAAATTTAAATCCAATCATTATTAATTCCAAATATATCTAAAGAATATAAATCTTCTCTTCAAAGATAATTTTTTAAATCCACAATGTTAATGTAAGACGAACTCGGGACCTTCATGAGTACTTTCTAAGCGCAATATACTAATGATGTTTATTTATTTTCTTTCTTAATTCAGAAACACAGATTTTCTTTTAAACTATTATTCCTTTGGGAACTGTTTGTAGTCTGGGATATGTATTGGTCAGTCATTGTCTGATTAAGAAACATAAAGAAGTTTAAAGACAGCAGACTGGTGGAATTGTACCTGTAAATAAACTAACAGACTGGGATGGACCTTCAATGCGTAATATGTATACTATGAAATATGCCATATAATATTAAAGTGAAAACACTAAACTTCCAAAGCAAGCTAATTCCATACCCATTTAGCAGCCAGTTACATGTATCTTACAAGCATTAAATCATAACATCTGATGGTGGTACTGAACATAGTTTAAGTGACCTATAGTAATCACAGTGCTGGCATATTATGTTTTACTATTAGGTTAACACTTGCTTTAGATAATTGTATTCATGGGTTAAATTTAGTTACCAATGAAAGGTGTCTATTGCAGATTGCGATCTGACAATGTTATTTAGGAATAAAATAATATCTTAAAAAAAGATATTCGGCGTTTGTAGGGATTTAATGTATTGAAAATGTTGGATTGCAGCATAGATAAAGAAGTATAATAAAGTCATTCTTTCATACTGTACATCCGTCCTAAGTCTGTGTTCAGACCGTATGTTTTGTCCATAGGAGATATAGAAGGAGTCAGAATATATTAAAGAATTATTTTTTCTAAAAAAAAAAAAGAAGATTATCTAGTCGGTAGCCAGACTAATCCGTCCTCGCAATGTCCTCTTTAACCATGTGAAGTTTCAATAAAATCACTTTTTGATTCAAAGTTGTACCAAACTCTTGCATTTTATTAGATCTACCATTCAGTCGATGAAATCAGTCCGCAAGTACATTACAGAGACTTAACATAGATAGTTAAACAGATATAGAGTTTCAAGATTCGTTTACTAAAAATGTAAAATTTTAACATTACTTGTTTAAATACCTCCTGTCTACAGCAATCTTTAGTACTTCTCCGATTAGCGACAGTATCTACTGTATCTAGGTATTTGTTGAAATGTAACAAAACTTTTATGTGAAACAGTATATTAATTTAGGCCAATTAAAAGTATGCATTTTTTCATTCCTGTCCAGTCGCGCTGTTTCTATTGGTTGAAGAATTATAAAATTACAACTTTTATTGGTTCTTTAAGTATGTCACAAGTTGGCTTAGACAGCAATGCCGAAAAACAGATAATGAAAAACTAGCAAAGGTTTTGTACACTCCCTCATTGCATACGACAACACAGAAAATGATGTCAGACGACCTTCTGAAGCTTGAAAATGAAAGTACACAGGCTAAACATGAAAAGAAAGTCGAGCTATCAGTGGTCTGCAGTGTTAACAATGTTTTCCTATTAACTGATCACGACGGACACAGGATGAGCTAATGAATGTTGATTCGGTAATACCACCCCACCCCACTTAACATTATTTAAGTGTTCATTCCACTCGAATCTCAGTGTATTTCCGATTTTTCGGTTTTGTTAAATGTATATTTTCATTCAGTCAGACTGGACAAGATTACTGAATGCCACAGTCTTTTTTATATATAAAACGATACCCTTCAAGATTTATTATGTATATTGTAATTGCATACGAACTATGTTACTATAATTTGACAATGCCTATTTTCTATGACAAATAAAACAATTGAATCATATTGGGATCGATAAAAAAAATATTTTCAAGTATTTCTTTCATTGATAAATATTTTATTCGACAGCATAAGTACTGTTTCTTAACAACAGTATCTTTAAAATTGTTGTCACGTTTCATATGATATATAAAGTCATAGTTTCCTTTTGTTTGATTAATATGACACAAAAGACATAGCCCGGTTGAAGGCTGACTCCAAAAGTTCCTGAATACAGTCGAGTTCACTTAATACGAACTCGCTTGATACGAATTTCCGGATAAAACGAATAAAATCAGGATTCCCCGGCCGAGTCCTTCTACTTCCTTGTAAAATTATTTCGGTAATAGAGAACTCGTTTGTTTATCTGGACTCGAAACATGCATTTGACAACTTTACCATTCAAATACGTTAAATAGAAACTCTTTACATGAAAGCATGTGTTGATTCCCATGGAGATTTACTGGCTAAGTTAAACGATCAATCTGCAGTTCTTGGAAACATAAACAATAGAGGTATCACATTGCCCTGAACATATCAAGAGAGTTACTGCATTGCATGATGCTTGAACGTTAAGTGGGCGATTAAAAAACAATATTCGTTTATCTTAAAAACTTCCATGGATATAATTCTCAGTGAACTTCAGACAGGTTTTAATATAGTTTTTAAGCCGTAACGAGTTCATTTATATCGATTTTAAAAGCTCCAGATCTAGTGGAACTTAGAATCGTGTTTCAAAGTTCACCAAGATCCCCATAACTATGAGCATCAAGGTCTGATGCCACGTTAAGGTCTGTTAACTGCATACGCTCTAAAACGATCCTCCACTTTCTATCACGCTCTATCAAGATTAAAGATAAACGGATAAACGTGGCAAAATTTGACCGTCAAAAAATTTGGTCACGATACCATACGAATCATCACGATTCCAACCAAGTTCCCTCAGATCACAATGAAACGACCCACGAGGCCCAGCTCTCCACGCTTCTCTCAAGTCGTGGACATCGTGGGCATCGTGGCTAAGTGTAAACGCAGCATATGCAGTAGAAAATCAAATAAAATAGAACTTTATGTTGTGTGCTTCTTCCTAACGTCACACACCCTGTCTGCCGTCCCATGTCTGATTACGCGCGTCTGTTCCGTACTGAGATTTAAAAATAGTTGCAAAATGCACATCTCACGTAATTGAGCCAAAATAAAAAGAAAATTGTTTGTTTTTCGTGAATATGGAATATACCTCACCTCGAAGTGAGAAAATGTTCACATTTTCAGTCGCGCATAACGGCGCACGAGAAAATATTTGAAATTTTGCTCATCAAGGTGAAGATCTATTCCATATTAGGCCCTACTCAAAACAAACAAATATTCTCTATATATTTGCAGATTTCAAAAATATAAAACATGAATAATTGTGAAATATATTTGCAATGATTTATCTTTGTGAAGGATAATTTCTAAATAAGGGCTGGTCAAAAGAAACCATTCTGTTTGTTTCACATTCAAATCGCTAGCATACTCTTTTAGTGTGAGGCGATTACTGATGATGATGATGATGATGATGATGATGATGACAGACAGTGGTCACAACTTGTTAAATATAAAACAAAAATCTTAGAAGTGCTTTGACAGTCATTGACTTACAGTAGTACATGTATCTGTTTCATTTATAATATAAAACGACCGATGCACTTTGAAATTAATTATCATTAATGTACTTCCTATAAGCTAATGTTAAAATTCGTCATCGGTCTGACCGGGGTGATAACATTTATAGATATATTTTTCTATCATACTTTTTTAATTGTTATTGTTAGTGTTTCAAAATAACTCTCAGACTGTTTTGCACAACACAACATATTTAAATGTATCAAATGAAAATAAAATGAATCGTACTGAAACAAAAACCTGTAAATATGTACACAAACAGTTATATATCTCTTTGACATTTACGTTCATAAAAATTATGTTTTGCTAATACCAGTTATAAAAATGTATTGAAATAACTTACACATACTATATAAGGTCTGGTAAAAATGTTTTCACACGACAACTGCTAACTCCAACTTTTATTTTGTTGCACAAACTGACTTTTAGTCTTTTAGTCATTGAGATATGACTACAGTGATTTTGATATACTTATATTAACATCATATAAGATATACCACCTTTTACGAGAATCCAATTATTGTTGTTTGTACATAAAGGTCTCCGATGACATAATAGTCTGTGTATTAATATTAATTTTCTCTGTAAAACGGTTATTAGAAATGTGAAACTTGATTATGTATTTACACATTACATGTATAAATATGAATATGAGGTCAATAAATGTGCAATTGCAGTTTATGCCAATTAAAAATATATGTTATGTTATGTTATGTTATGTTATATAAACAAACAATCGTTTGTTATTCTGAATACAGGAGAACGAGTGTCCCTTATCATGGTAGTGTGAGGAATTCAACAGTTGAGCAAGTTTAAATACTACATGTACAAACATAACAACAGTAGCATTAGCACTGGAAATATAATAACAAAAAATGACGCAAGTGATCCGTGATTCAAGTTATAATAATTAACAATATGCCGCAACTTACTTATTTATCACTTGCTCTTGAAATCTCGTCATATTATTTACTTAATATTTCACCCCAAAAAAGTTTCCAAGACGATTGTACTTTCAAAGATTATTTTTTTGCACAAATATAAACATCGCCTCATTGAAATCAAGTGAGATAACTATAGATTGTTAAGGGGAACTCATACTTTGAAATTAGAAGAAAGTGTGGGTAAGATAAAATTATCCTCTGGCAAAAAATTCCAAGATTTTGGTACATGCAGTGGATACCTGTTATCAACAGTATATAAGTATACACAAAAGAATTGACACTAAAATAAAAATGAGAAAAACAGAACAGAAGTTATTGTTGAATTACAAAAGACTTAATGTTTACATTCAACAGTCAACAATAAATACTTTTTTGTGCGAAAATAATAGCTTCACCTTTGTTCCAATACATTTTATCAATGTCCTACAGATTCTAATTTAAAGAAAGAATGTAAATAAGTTCCTGTCTTGCTTTTTTTTTCATTTCGCATAAGTAAGCAAAACACATTATTTAGTTTGTTTACAAGTAGTGCATAAGAAAAGATAACGGTGAGACAAAGGAATCCACATTCCCAAACTTAAAGAGTATATTCCCCTTAATACATTAAACATTTATCGTTACAGAATCTATGGCTTACAATAAGGGCCTAGAAATGTGGCCATTATCAATTTTTAACTTGTATTCATGAACTAAAATGCACTTAAATATCAAAACACAATTCAACAAACTTTTGAAAAATGAAAGACTTAAAAAGTCCTAAAATAAGTATGGAATTTGGTTAGAGATCCAATCAATGTGCATATGTGCAAAGTAACATTCTAATATTGTTCACAAAACTTACTAATACCCATACCCTAGCAGGAATGTCAATGATCAAACTGGACGAATATACAATATCCTCAATTAATGTCATTTATAATTGTCCTTGAATTCACCACCATACATTTCATAACTGTGTTTGCACGAGTCGCACGATAATAAGTCATTCCACGGTAAATAAACGGTGTCAAATAAGTGTAAATGCAGGTATCAACTAAACGTAATTAATGGATTATGCAGTTATCCAAGATAAACTTTTATCTCATAACGTACGAACAATATGTATAGACCACATGTTGTAACACCAACTATACTACACTATTTTAAGTAGCAAGCGGTTTATAACTGACTTTATTGATTCATTTTGTGTTCTGTTATGTTGTCAAAAAGTATAACAAAAAATTACAGCCTATCAAACAACACGAAAGCTGAAAACCCATTTGAATCGCAAAGTAGTCCACTGTAAGTAATATTTTTTATGATAAAATGGCCCAGAAATTTACTAATTTTCTTATCTAAAAGAACAAATATCTGAAAAGATTCATTATTTGATAAAAATTAGAATCATCGACAAGTGTTTTTTAAAATCGTACACATGCTGACACCTAAGTTGTCCCCGTTGTTATTAGAGTTTACCTTTCGTCCGGCGCAGTAATACATTGCAGTGAAATCGGCCGAAAGTCGAGGGAAAATTAAAAACCATGTGAAATAAACAAAAATTAACCACCTTTTCAAAGATAAATTTCAGTGATACGACATTATGCCATTGAGCCCGCCTGACCTGTGTGCTATCTTAGATATCCGTTCTAAGGTAATTCATTGTGTAGAATGTCATGTTTATGCCCTTGCAATACTAATCCCACCTGATTTTTTTAGTTTACATTTTTTTATCAATATGAGAAATATGGCTCCATCCCGAGCACTGAAATGACGTTGCGTTAAATTTTTTTTTTTTACATGTTAAGGAGGTAGGTTACCTTGTTACAAGGGTAAATTCAAATTAGTTGATCCGCACATTCTTTTTGTATTTCGTGTAATAAGACGATTTAACTGCTTAAATTCTTACAGGTTTTCGTTTTTCTCTGTCCCTTCAAGTTCAATTTTTAACAGGTTTGAAGAACATGACCTCCAAAGTAGTTCATAATGAAAGGAACAGGAAATGCGGATATATAACACTTTCAGTGTAATATTAGTTTCACATTGATATCTGTAGAAGCAGCATAATCTATAACTTTACTAGTATGCCGTTAGCTTTCTAATATAAGCTAAAATTAAATGTCGCGGGGGGCTCGGTTTCCAAGGTAACGCATTTTCTCTCATTTGTTTAAACAACTATGTATAAAAAATTTGGGTTTTCGACGGCTTCAGTGCCATTCTGTTTTATGACCCAACATGAATATTGGGTGAATATTTCTGAGCAAAATACAAGCACATACATGGTACCCTATTTTCTTAAATTTTAAAGTAACCATTGCAACAGAGATGTTTAAAATGGCTATATCTTGCTTTTGTCGTAATTTCTATAAAATGATATGAATAAGATTATCTTTCTATTTGCTTAGCTTTAAAACATATTATTTCTAACGTAAGTTATATTTTCGTGTTTCTGCCATTTATTCAAACATATTTCTAAGCTTAAATACTTACAGCAGTATCCCCTCGTCTGGCTATTTCATGGAAAAATCGTTCAGCATGCTAATTATATCTCATGATATGATGAAAATGAAAATAAAAAGCCGAAGTCTGTGTTTTCTTAAATAGACTAGTGACAACGCTTTTGAATTTACATATAGATACAAAGTCACGGGCTTCGTTTCCATGGTAACATCATTGAATCCAAGAACCACAATTTTCTACTGAAATTTGAACAAATTAGATCTAGTTTTAGTATACAAAGTAACAAATTATCAACGGAACCTGTAAAATAGGTATTACCAATCAAACAACAGCTTTAGATTTTTTCTTTGAAAATGGCAAAACAGTACCTCTCACCCAACTATATTCCAAATAACAATGTTACCCTCATCCATTTTCTTACATTCCGCATAACATTTCAATAAAACACATAAAAGAAGCAAAATATAGATTATTATTCAGAGCAAAAACCATAAGAAATATTTCGCAAATATTGGTTTATTTTAAAAATACTATGAATAAAGAAAATGCACAGAATTACTACTTTCAAGATAAAAGCTAATAATTTTGCGCGGTAACTGACTAACGTAACGTCAAGACGTCAATGACGTCATTTAAGGCAACACAGTTTTGAAGCCGTTTCTGGCGGGCAATTTATTCATTTATTTCTGCATTATAAACCCATAAAGCGTACAGATCGAAGACAGGTCTATGATTTTGGACTAAAATGAATATACAAACACATTTAGGGGGGGGGGAGCGAAACTCGCGTAAATTGTCCACGTATGCTTCGGTTGGACATGCGCACATACAAATATAAAGGTAACCTACCTCCTAAGCAATCTGGTGTGTTAGAAAGAAAATTTCATCCCTTCAACATTATTTGAACACTGTTTTAATGTAAAAAACCTGATTTTTCCCTTATACAATAAGCTTAATATTTTGTGTTGAAATGTACTTTCACAAAGACCTCTGTTTTCCTATTACATTCATAGTACCTCATCCTTATCCACAAAGTAATGAATATTAACAGGTGTCCATCAGTATTTATATCAGTTTAGGATATGTTTTTTATTTCTCCACGATCGATTTTCTGAATATGCTACCCCTTCTGCATTTCTGTATAACTTGAATGTACAATATGCGCCACCTATAATTATTCTATTTTCATCTTTATAGACCTTTACAATATTAACGATTTTCCGAATTTTCCATGATTTCTCTATCATTGTTGATATAATGTTCGTGTAATTGAATAGACCATGAACTTATATCACGTTCACTATCTGATTATCAAGAATATTTGAGATTTTTAAGATTTAAAATGCCTGGTGTCTGGTCAGGAATTCCTTGGAAAAGGGGACTTTAGCATAATTATAGATAGTTACAATGAATGAAATTAGGTATAAACGTTAAAAGGGGGCATTTATTTTCATTGAGAAAATCATTTAATTTAATGAATTTCAGATGCAAATGATCAATTTTAAGGTATTTTATATTAGATTTGCAAACTACGCCAATTTGTTTTGTGATTTTTTTAAAGTGTAAAGACATAACATCGCGGGGAACTGGTGTATTTTATTTGAATTAGAGGTCTTGGAGCACGTCAGTTTTGATTTCACCTTAATTTGAATATATATCTTTAAAAAAATAACAGAAATAAACATTAATAGAAATAAATTATAAACGTTCAATCGAATACAGTATCCAACGTAGTACTTTAAGTTTCCAAAGATTATTTTAAGATTCATTCAAGTAAAGTTACTGTGGTATGTTAAGAACACACACTTATTTTCTTAGAAATAAATCATCTTAATCGCTCGACATCAGATGTTGTACGTTCGAGACAAGATGGTGTAGGCTCGTGATAAGGTGAAATGCGCCCGGAAAACAACATTCATACCTCTCTGCTGTAAAAAAAGCATCTTTCCAAAGCGTGTCCTTTTCCGATTTATTCGCGTCTGTTGGAATAGTAATATTTCCGTAAAAGTGTTGGGTTAAAAGTTCAGTGTCCAGTTGCAAAACCGTTCATATCATTTGAGCCGTGCCATGAGAAAACCAACACAATGGCTTTGCGACCAGCATGGATCCAGACCAGCTTGCACTTCCACCAGTCTGGTCATGATCCATGCTGTTCGCATATTAAAACCTAAAGCAATTATAGAAACATATCGAATAGCATGGAACCTGACCAGAACAGCGCGGATGCGCATGCCGGTCTGTATCCATGCTGGTCACTAAGCCCACAAGTTGGTTTCTCATGGAACGGAACATTTATTAATAAGATTCGTTTGGTTTGTTGGCTTCATTTTGAAATCACACAATTTTATACTTGTCCTTTGTTTCACAACATCATAAGACGCCATTTTAAGTCATTACTTCATGAAAACTGAGTACGTGAACAGATGACGGAATAACATCAATTGTAATTGATCTCATTTGATGAAAGTTTGTACCTGACAACTAAAGTTGTGCAAAATCCTTGTCATTTGCTACATGAAATAAATGTTAAGCCATCCGAATTCGATTCTTAATTAGGTCTATATTTTCATCCAAAAAGTATAAATACAGGTAGTTCTTAAAATATATTCCAACTATATAATGCAAGTTTGTACAGGTGCAAAGTAATTTATATATGAAAATCATGAACCATGTATCCACATGTTGTTTTGTTTCCTAAAAACATTGCCTTGTCAAAGATCGTAAGATTTACATCAAGCAACAATAACTAGACATTTTTCATGTAACAGTTTCATAACAGATTATGATTTTGTTCATGACAATTAATTGACTTTGATTTATTCCCTTCACATAATTAACCGCACCTCATGAGAAAATCAACTCAACATAGTGGCATTGCGACCAGCAGGGATCCAGACCAGCCAGAGCACCGCCGCAGTCTGTCAGATCCATGCTGTTCGCTTCAAAGCCTATTGTCAATTAGAAGAAACCTTATCGAACGGTATGGAACCTGCGCCTGGTCTGGATGTATGCTGGTCGCAAATCACTATGTTGGTTTTCTCATGGTGCGGCTCATTTATTGCAGTGAATAGTGAAATAAGCATAACTTAACAGCACTAGATCTACGCGTTTCGAAATTTAGGAATGTTGCATGCCTCAAAAAAAAACAGACATACGCAAAATAATTAACCCATGTATTCTTATATTAAAACTGGAAACAATACGTTATTTCAATATAACAATATGGGAAATCCCATAGGATGCACTTTAAGCTGGATGTAAACCTGGATTCTGAAATGATATTTTGCAGACGAAACCTGAAGTTGAAATCCGGTATTTTACAAACAGAAGTGATTAGAACAAATAAATGTATGTGAGATCTGTTATCTTAAATCGTTTTTATTTCAGTGTAAAGTGTGGGGGATAACTCACCGACTTCATAAAGAGGTACAGTGATGACATGTCAAGATATTTTATCTCCCCCACCCACACAATAGTACTTTTAGTTTGGCCGGGCTGTTTATTTCTTCACTTAGGGTATCTTTTAATACCCCTGCAATTCTCCTTATGTCATTCTCACTTAGGTTAGAGGTTGATGGCTGTATCATTTGTGGTATTATACCCGGGTGCATGTGAGGGATCATCTGGGAAGCAATACCTAGGCCAGGCATATGCCCTATAATCTGAGGAATGTTTTAGACAGGACTACTCATGGCCTGACTTGGCTGTATGAAAGAGCCTGCTTCATTATTAATCATCTCATCCATAGCAGTACAAGTATTGATTTTATCACTATATTTCGCTTGGTTTAGTTTTATCAAATTTGTTATCAGCACTTTGTTTGTATTTTTTGAGACGGGGGGGGGTCTGGTTTAACAGGGGCCGTAACCTTCCTTTTACGAATAGAGAATTGATCTGTTTCTATCACTTGAATTTACTATTATACTCTACGTGCCCTTGATCTACGTGACTCAGGCCCCATTATACACTCTATCATTGTCTATTCGTATCACTTGCTTTTATCGGCTACGTATGTTCGAATAGCGGTTGTCAACTGGTACCGATATTTAGAAGTCAAATTTGCTTTCTATGGTATACTTTGGTCATTTGATTCGATTTCAAACGTTTATATGTGCCCTATTCAATTCATTCGCCACTGCTGTACACATTATGTACAAAGAACATTTTTATAAACTATTTTAAATCATTATACTATTTTTTTTTAACTTTTGAATGTTTCACTGGAAGTGACGTGTTTTTTTTTCTTTGAGTATATTTTTATTGAATATAGTAAGTCTGGCAGGGTTGGCTTTCCTCAGAAGCACCTTTCACTCGGGTAACAGACAAGAAATGCATTCAGTCTGTTTAATCTATATCCACTGAAATCAATTTAGCGGCTCCAGTGATAATCCATAAACGGAAGCTGTTTTTTTAATGTGTGGTGGGATTGCATTTGATGTATACAATAATTAAAACTTTTATCTGCATATTTATCAGTTTATTTTTGGCTTATTAAAGAACACTGCATAGAATGCTTAACACAAACAAAATCCCATTTCATTTATTATAGAAATGGAGAATCGGTTGTAAAATAATATAGTGTGGAGGAAGGGTAAGGAACATGAAAGAGTAAACCTCAATAGCCCGAGTTTTGGGTCCTAAACTTACCTAAGAATTTTGCCGCTTAATATTAATAAACTGAGTCAAGACAAATTATTAGATGCTTGAATCATTTTGGTTAGGTGATCGGGTTGTGTTTATTGCTTGAATTAGATTCATCACTAATATAATATAAGTCAAATGGCGACTTTCCAAGCTATTTATGGTTGAGAAACACACTATGTGCCCTTTGAAATCTTTATAATGACTATTTAAAAGCTTTAAAGGAGTACCATTTAAGGATTTGTCCAGCCTCTTCACTTCGAAACAAATCGAGCGAGTGAAAGGGCCCTTTATAGTGTTTTTATGCTTCTATTTTTAAATATAACGCCTGCCAGTCAGGATATATAGATTCTGTCATTGTACGTTAATTACGAATACAACTGAGAGAGAAAAAATTAATGCAATACGACTGGGAAAGCTTGAAACCCGATCAAAGCATTGATTTAATTGATATATGAAGAGCCTAGCCATTCAACCCGTATTTGTAGCACTACATTTTGTCAAATTGAAGCCACATTAAGTAATATAAAATCCGAAGACAAAAAGACCATTAACTAAATTTAGAGAACTTTATTTTCTGACACTACACACCTTGTCTGTCAAGTCTAAGGTAACAATTAACAAGAGATATAAACCATTGCATGTGTGTTGTTAAATAGTGTCATTACTGTACTTAATTATTTCTAAAAATGTCAGCTTAACGTATGCTGTGTTAGTTAGTAATCTTACTTTACTTTAATCGCTTAAAAGAATTTGGTCCAGAGAAAAGGATTTCATCACTAACTGTCACTCTTTAACGCGCATACACACATTGTGTATTTGCAAACTAATCAAAGAACTTGGAACTGAGTCAATGACCGTATAAAGAAACCACTGACCAATCAAAATTCACAGTCTACCTAATCCCCAGTCGATTCATAATAATGAGACCGTCAATGCATACCTATAGCTAGATCATGCTTTTTTCGTGAACTTATTCTCCCAACAAGTATAATTATTTACAAACTCGTGTAAACATCTATGTTTTTTCACTAAGTTTTAAACGATCTGTATTTAAGATCTTCTAAGATTGTAAATTGTATCTTTGTAAATGAATATTGTTTTGCCTTGTTGTTTGCATCTGCATGAAAACCTGTGTAGAACCTTTGAAACAAAACGAAAGTATTTCATTCTGCATACCAAGACGGGGATTTCCGTATCTTACCGGTGCTGGAAAAATCCATCTACACCCCGGGGTGTAAGATGACTCTCGTGCCTGTAAATGACGTCTAACGAACTACATATATGTAGAAGATTTATGTAGTAATATATATTTATTTCAAAAACGAATAAAAATTCAATACCTGACAGTTTCCTATTGGTTTCCTGAAGTTATATTTCACGATTCCGAAAATCACGTTATTTTATCAAAAATTCATAACGTTACCTGCAAACTGATAAAACAAAAACCGGAACTAAAACATTGTTATTTATTTTGAAACGTCATGACGACATTCCTGTTACAGGACGTCTGGTTTCCGCGCTTTGTTAAAAATACCACAGCATACGAAATAGTTTCTAAAAAGAAAGCCGTTCGAATTGATTTTTTTTATTATTATTTCTGAATTCGGTATGCAAGAAAAAGATTCTGTCACTGGTATAGCGTTGCAGATGGAAATATCCGGCCACTCGGTAACTGTTTTAGGCGTAACTCGCAAGGAGCCCCGTTACCGCCTAAACAGTTACCCTCGAGGCCGATATTCCCATCTGCACCTACAACCAGTGAAAGAATCTTATAATCTTCTATAATGCAAGGTACATTCAACAACGTGACAAGCCGCCGATTCTGACAGTTTTGTTGTTAAACTAATTTAAATTGCCTGCTAAATAATTTTGCAACACTGTTCATTAAACAAAATTATCGTAATCGATGGCTTGCCATGTTGTTGAAACACCTTGCATCTTAGAAAAAAGAAATACATTTCAGAATCTGAAAATCATCTCCAAATGTATCTTTACATGCACTTTTGATTGTGTTGCTTTTGTTCTACTTTCATTTAGATGTAGCTGCTACTTAATTCAGTTACAAGCTGATTAAGGTGATCAGGAAAGTTCCCAATTCGTCATTATTTCTATATTCACTTGCCTGTTAGTTGGTTAAGCTCTGTTCTAGCAAACGCATTATATTCTAAGTATTCAAATCAGGATATTTTCTGAAGACTGTAGTTTAGACAGAATAAAAACATAAAAGGTTAAGACCACTAGACACTTTCTGTTGCAGCTTGCAGCACACAGGAGGTGTCAGACTAAAGCGGGTGCGTCTGAGCTTAAAAGCATAAAACTGCTTATTGGCTACAAGCTGACCCAATGAGCTAACCGCCAAACTGATAAACTTTCACTTTTCTGATTCATTTATGTCCGGACTGACTTTCCTAATAAACCATATATTCTAATCCCTGCATTGTAAACTTTATTTTCACAAATTATTATTATACCAGATTTGTGTATCTTTTCATGACAATTAGTTCAACGTTGATTTACATACATAGTCAGCCGGTCAGGGTATCAAATTAACCTGTACTACTTCAGACACAGAGCAGTCTTACAGGAGAGACAGAGCGAAAGAAAGTCTCCTAACTGACAGGGAGAAATCCATTAGATACATGCCTTTCTGGCTAACTTTGCCGAGCTCTTTGCGAACAGACAGTCTGGTTCTTTAACCGTGGCCGGTGTGTAGCATTAATACAGGCGAATCCGTCTTTCCTGGGAAGAGCCAGTAAGGGTCATTTAGTTAGGTGGGAGACTCCACTCAAGGACATCTCAGGAATGTCCAATATTTTTATTGAATATATTAAGTCTTTCTTTAATTCGATCCTCAGAATCACCCTTTCACTCGGTAACAGACAAGAAAATGCATTCAGTCTGTTAATCTATATCCACTGGAAATCTTTTTAGCGGCTCCTGTGGTAATCCATAAACGGAAGCTGTTTTTTAATGTTGTGATGGGATTGCATTGATGTATAAA
This sequence comes from Mercenaria mercenaria, assembly GCF_021730395.1. NCBI lineage: Eukaryota > Metazoa > Mollusca > Bivalvia > Venerida > Veneridae > Mercenaria > Mercenaria mercenaria. Next base: position 38,660,142 of record NC_069377.1, on the reverse strand, counting down.
TAATTAAATACTTTATCTGCATATTTATCAGGTTTATTTTTAGGCTATTTAAAGAACACCCCGAGTTTGTGGGTCCAATACTTACCTGAAGAATTTGCCTCTATATTATATACTGAAGTCAAGACAAATTATTTAGATGCTGATATCATTTTTGTTGATGTTTTCGTTGTTGTTATTGTTTGATTTAGAGTCACACTAATATAATATAAGTCAAATGGCGGCTTTCCCAGCTATTTATGGTTGAGAAACACACTAGGTGCCCCTGATATCTTTATAATGACTATTTAAAAGTTTTAAAGGATGTGACCATTTGGAGGATTTGTCAGCCTCTTCACTTCGTTACAATCGAGCTGAAGTGAAAGGGCCCTTTTTATAGTGTTTTATGCTTCTATTTTTTAATATAACGCCTGCCAGTCAGGATATATAGATTCTACGAAAGACCCGTGGTGACATTTCAACTTCATTATTTCATGATTTCTGCTTCCTGATTTCACGATTTCCTCTTCATGAATTCACGAATTCACGATTTCTGCTTCCTGATTTCACGATTTCCACTTCATGAATTCACGATTTCCACTTCATGAATTCACGATTTCACGAAAAAACTTCACGATTTCTTGATTTCACGATTTCGTGATTTCACGATTTCTTGATTTCACGATTTCCACTTCATGAATTCACGATTTCACGATTTCTGCTTCCTGAATTCACGATTTCCACTTCTTGAATTCACGATTTCACGATTTCCACTTCATGAATTCACGATTTCACGAATTCACGATTTCACGAAAAAACTTCACGATTTCTTGATTTCACGATTTCCACTTCATGAATTCACGATTTCACTATTTCTGCTTCCTGAATTCATGATTTCCACTTCACGAATTCACAATTTCACGATTTCCACTTCATGAATTCACGATTTCCACTTTACGAATTCACGATTTCACGATTTCCACTTCACGAATTCACGATTTCCACTTCACGAATTCACGATTTCACGATTTCCACTTCACGAATTCACGATCTCCACTTCACGAATTCACGATTTCACAATTTCAACTTCATGAATTCACGATTTCACCATTGTGAAATCGTGAATTCGTGAAGTGGAAATCATGAAATCGTGAATTCATGAAGTGGAAATTGTGAAATCGAGAATTCGTGAAGTGGAAATCGTGAATTCATGAAGTGGAAATCGTGAAATCGTGAAGTCTTGAAGTGGAAATCGTGAATTCAGGAAGCAGAAATCGTGAAATCGTGAATTCGTGAAGTGGAAATCGTGAAATCAAGAAATCGTGAAATCATGAAATCGTGAAATCGTGAAGTTTTTTCGTGAAATCGTGAATTCGAGAAATCGTGAATTCATGAAGTGGAAATCGTGAAATCGTGAATTCATGAAGTGGAAATCGTGAATTCAGGAAGCAGAAATCGTAAAATCGTGAATTCATGAAGTGGAAATCGTGAAATCAGGAAGCAGAAATCGTGAAATAATGAAGTTGAAATGTCACCATGAGTCTTTCGTAAGATTCTGTCATTGTACGTTAATTACGAATACAACTGAGAGAGAAAAAAATAATGCAATACGACTGGGGAAAACTTGAAACACGATCGAAGCTTTGATTATATTGATATATGAAGAGCTAGCCTTCAGACCCTTATTTTGTAGCACTATCATTTTTTTTCAAATTGAAGCCACATTTAAGTAATATAAAATTACGAAGACAATAAGACCATTCCTAAATTTAGAGAACTTTATTTTCTGACACTACACACCTTGTCTGTCAAGTCTAAGGTAATAAGAGATATAAACCATTGAGTGTTGTTAAATAGTGTCATTACTGTACTTAATTTTTTCTAAAAATGTCAACTTAACATATGCTGTGTTAATTAGTAATCTTACTTTACTTTAATCACTTGAAATAATTTGGGTTAGAGAAAAGGATTTCATCAATAACTGGCACGCTGTCAACGCGCATACACACATTTGTATTTGCAAACTTATCAATGAACTTGAACTGAGTCAATGACCGGTATAAAGAAACCACTGACCAATCAAAATTCATAGTTCTACCTAATCCCCCAGTCGATTCATAATAATACCGTCAATGGCATACCTTTAGCTAGATCATGCTTTTTTCGTGATCTTATTCTCCCAACAAGTATAAGTATTTACAAACCTCAGTGTAAACATCTTATGTTTTTTTCACTAAGTTTAACGATCTGTATTTATGATATTCTAAGTTTGTAAATTGTATCTTTGTATTTGATATATAATTATACATGTCCCCATCTAAACCCACATCCCGTTTGAAAAAAAGAATGAGTCATGTTATTACATGTATGTAATCTGACATTAATAAAAGTAGTAGTTGTATAGTTGTAGTTGTAACAATTTCAATATCATTTTTATTTCTTAATTAAACGTTCTGTTGTAAAACAACAAGACTTCATTACCAACTTTTAGTAACATCGGTCTATCGGAAAATCGATAAATTTGCCTATATAAACAAAGAAGGAAAAAAATACTTAAACTTAAATAGAAAAAGTTCTATTTGGAAATCAAAAATTCGATACCCCACAAATTAAAGTTTAATTTATTCCGGATATTATGAATATTTTTTTAAAAAAATATTTTAATATTTGGTTGGTCCTTTTTGACTTTAAACAGACCCACCTCAGTTCATATAGACTCTGTAGGAAACGGGTAAAAAAACTGACTTTTTCAAATATAACAGATAAAATGAGATATTTTCGGCAAATAATCAAAAAATCGATAACCCTAAAAATGTAGAAAAATTATTCAATTTTCGTTATGTGTAATTTGTTTTAAATTTTAAAATGGTTTGTTTGGTCCTTTTTGCATTTTAGTGTGTACAGTGAACATTTCTTAAAAAATTCCGGCTTCTTCCGCCGTTATCCGTAAGTACTCGGAAGCTGTTACGGAAAATATTGTCGTCTGCTAGTCTGACTTTGTCGGTGTATGAATTGTAGGCAGCTTCACATTGAAAAAAAAATCTGAGATTGTAATTAGACAGATTAAAACAAATTAATTGTTGAACTCAGAAACGCCGAAACCTAGATCCGCTGTCGTTTAAAATAACGCTATGGAGGATTTAGTGTTCAATTCGCATTTAATATACAAATGCTTTTAATTTTCATCGCAAAAAATACTTAAAGCAACTATTTCTCACGTGTTTCCATAAAATATAGTCTGTCAGTAATTGAGTTTCAAAGTATTCTTAAGAAATATAGCGATGATTAATTTCCAGATACGTATATTATTTTTTGCCGATCGATCTGGAGACTTTTTTTATTGCCGTGGCGGTCCTGGTTCGATCTCCGACGTGGTCATCTTTTTTTTCTTCATATGGAAATTTTTAATAATTTTGAAACCCAAAAAATCATTTTTTATTATTCATGATATGACCAAACTTTAATTTGAAAGATAGCCTTGATGAACTGATAATTCTGCTTCTTTCCGAACCTACTTATATATTTTTCTGTATTCTTAAATTAATGCGTGTTTTTTTGGTACATTCTTTAATCATTCGTTTCATAAAATTGCGATATCTATTATTTGTTTTAGTCTCAAGATTGCACACAATCACATTAAGCATAAAATTATTTTATTGTAACAAATATCTTAAAATTACCCTTTGACTTTTATTGTGTATTACAATATTGCCTAGGGGTAAACAATATCCGGTCAGTGTTGTTTCAAGCCGGGTCATAAAAGATATGTTACCCCACTTACTATAAGTGATAGGTATTTTTATGGTTTTATGGTTTTTGCGTTGTAATATATGTCTTTCACTTTCTTCTGTCTTTATATAGTCTTTCCCCTTTCTTTCAGGATTTTTATTTACGATTTTTACCCTTACTTCATGAATCGTATGACAGTAGGAAGAATCAGTACAAATTTAGAATTCACCGTGATCGTTAGTAGAGTTGTTCCGTACATATTTACTAAGTAAAGATCCGAGCCCAAATTTCACGAAAAATCTTAAGTTATTTCTTAGATAAGTCTGCTATTCTAAAATTGAGATATTGATGAAGTTATTTAATTTTTTTTTAATTTTTTTCCTGTAACAATATATTTATAGTTCAAGTATACTATGGTAGTAGTATTTGTCAGCAGTACTTCAAGTCGCGCAAATATGATATTTCTATTTAGGCACGATATAAAAAACTTAATCCTTACCATGCTAAACTACAATAATGAACTTGTCTATCTTTCAATTTGGACAGTACTATTAATTATGAAAAAGGGGTGGATACCCCCCCCCCCCCCCCCCAAAAAAAAAAATACTGGCTGAATGGCAAACAGTGCAGATCATGATCAGTCTGCACGGATATGCAGGCTGATCATGATCTACACTGATTGCAAAGGAAGAACCAATAGTGTCTAGCATGGTAAGGGTTAAGTATTCCCTTTTAAAAGTATAAGTCTTATTTCTATACATATTTTTCTTTAAAGCGACCGGCCGCCAGATCGTTCGACAACAAAAATACTTTTTAGATGTCTTGAAAAAAGCTATATTTCTTATCTTATGAAGGTTTCAAAACTAATTACTGACAAACTTTATGTTATGGAAATACTTGAGAATTTGCTGTTTTGCTACCTTTTACGATGAAAATCGAAAAACGTTAGTGATTCAGAATTTTGAAAATATTTAGAAAAAAAAGCTTATTATTCTAATGTTCATATTATGTGAAAGAAAGCGCGTATAGAGGAAGTATATACGCTTTCTAAATATTCTAGATAAAACATTCATATTCTTGAATATTTATTTTATTTACAGACAGTTTCTTTTGCGTAAATATTTCTTTTCTGTACATAGATATACGTTAGCATGATGTTTCATGTATTAATAAAGTATTATATAATTTTCGACTTCTTCCGATTTTCACTTTAATAATTATCTAAACTTCATTCAATTCAAGTATATCGTTTAGTAAACCTCCCGCCTGTAAATGCATCAGATAATGCTAAAGCTCTTAATTATCGATTTTCCCCCGTGTTACTACAACAGCAACAGTTATTACGGAAATCAACGAATTCGTCCGGTAGCGATGATATCGGATTATTGGTTTTATTGATTTTTATGATAGGTAGATCTGTCCCGCTTTATCGGTTTCGAGATGTTACTAAAAGTTGGTAATGTTTTTCTTGGTTTATTTCTACACTTTTGATTACTAAGTATATTTTACATGGTTAAATTTTTCATTTATAAAGGAAAACCCGATGACAAGACTACCCCGCTATAGAGACGACTTTTTAAAACAAACGTGTAGGTGATTTAATAGCGGGATATTACTATATTCATTCGCAACCTGTTCTATGTAGCAAACAAATTTCAGACTAGATATGGCTCTGAAACAACAATTTCGCATCTATAATAAATAAATGAACAAGTTCTGTGAAGTGCAAAGCGTCGTATCTCCTAAAAGTGTTTATTCAGCAGCTTTACTGGCTTAGATACAATGCAGTTCCGGGATGAGTAACACATGTTCAAGATCCTCAGTATGCATTTAATGAAGCATGTTATTGAATAAAAGTGCTATATTGATGCATCAGAGATTCTTAAAAACAAATTACGCTCGAAACCTCTAGTGGGAAATGATCTAGTCGTTTTCTGTTGCTTTAGGGACAAAATATCGATTACATAGCTGATTCAGTCAGAGAATCTTACAAGGCTCGATAATAATGGTGGATATTATTGTGACTGAAAATGGAAATACATGTATTGACAAGTAGTTCTGGATATATATTTCAGATTTTCTTACTTACATATATTGTACAGGCAGGTAAGAACATTGTATTACACGTACAGTGTATTGGAAAAAAATATATTGACAAGAATAGTTAATTTTAGATAGAGGATATTACATGAGTGTCTTTTCATATTGAATTTATTAAACGAGTCGAATAAAACAATAAAATGCGAGGCTCCGCCTATGTAAGACCTCAAAATTTCTTCTTTCATTACCTATTATAGACCAAGTAAATTCAACCAACGTCAAAGCTTTATTACACTAGTGCATTATAAAATTTATATAATAGCTTTATTACACTCATTCGACGTCAAACATGTGATAGATAGTGGATACCGTATTTGTTTGTTTTGAGTGAATATGGAATATATCTCATTGAGAAGTGAGAAAATTTAAATAGTTTCATGAGCCCTTAGCGCGAGTGGAAATGCGAGCATTTTCTCATTTTGAGGTGAGATATTCTATATTCACGAAAAGCAAACAAATTTCTTTTTATTTTATGCTTAATAATTACGTTGAGATTTGCATTTCGCAACAAATTTTCATCTCAGCACGGGAAACAGACGCGCCTAAAAGAACATGACGTCAGACGTGTTGTGTCGTTAGTAAGACGCACATGACATAAAGTTCCTTTTTATTTTATTTCTTGCTGCATAACATTATGAAATTCTCATTAAGTAAAAATAATTTTAATGGAGAAATATACTATACAGAACAAATTCGTCCTGTTTTAAACAATTAATTTAAAATTTATACACAATGTACAAGTAGATCTGCAAAGCTATAGCATTTTCAGTGAGTGATATGCAGGGAGTGATATGGATTATATCTCACTGTTGTTTTATCAGTTAGCATAAAATAAAGACTGTTATTCATATTATTGTAACTAGTTATGTAAATGGCATTTCTTTTGTGATTATTTAATTAAATACTTAATTCCTTTTTCTATATGTACGGTGTTTCGTTTAGACCATCGATATTTGTATTCCTAAATATTCCTAAACCCCGTTCCTCGAAAGTCGAAATCACGAGACTATGATGATGAAAGTCGAAACCACGACGGTGAAAATCGAAGTCTCCAAGGTGAAAAGACGAAGCTATGATGGTGAAAGTCGAAATCACAAAACCACGATGATGAAAACGCGGTATCATTTCGCATTTTCACCATCATGGTTTCGTGTTTTCATCATCGTAGTTTCGAATTTCACCATCGAACTTTCAACTTTCATCATCGTGCTTTTGACTTTCGACTTTTGATGATGAAAATCGAAACAGATGTAAAAAGTCGAAACTACGATGACGAAAGTCGAAAGCATGATGACGAAAACACGAAACCAAACGAAAACGAAAGAAAATGATATCGCGTTTACTTCATCTTGGATTCTTGATTTCGACTTTCACGATCGTAGTTTCGTGTTTTCATCATCGTGATTTTGACTTTCACCATCGTGTTTTCGACTTTCATCATCGTAGTTTCGTGATTTCGACTTTAGAGATATGGAGTTTAGAAATACAAATACCGATATCGTATATATGCGGTCTTGAAAGAAAAGAAAAAAGACATCAAAATACACAAACAACCATATATTCTATTTTAAGATACAGCACAATTTTCGTCTGAAAGGCTGTGAGGACAGTTAGTGTGACAAAACACAACGAAAACTTCAAGTATGTCAGAATATTGCAATTTTTAATTAACAAGACTAAAACAACCTAATACGATGTATTAAATCAAGCACCATTGTATTAATTGCCGTGTAAACGAGTCGTCTTTATTTGTAAGCGTTTTACTTCCCTTTTCCCTATGGTGTTAACATACTTATGTCCTACTAAATGTCTCCGCTACTATTTCTATGTAAAAACAACAATATCTAAAAAGTTTTATCAGCATTACCAGCTAGACTACCCTTGTCTTGAAGATCCGTTTTTAGCCAATCAAAAAACAAACAAAAACTTGGGGTTGACCATAACGCAAAGAAACCATGGTCACATGACTGAGACACGTGGTGAAAACAATTATTTTGCGTAGGTAGACATCAAGAAATACCTACTTTTACTTTCATTTTACCCAGCATCTTCTACATGGACTTAGAAACATGTTACGTGGCTCAAACACGTTCACAGACATCCCTCTTAACAATTAAGCATAAATAAAGCCTATATCACTGGCGCCAGATCAGAAAAAAAATCCCTCTGTACATGTTAACCCTACCCCAAGTATTCTATAAGAACCATGTCATGAACGGGAAATATACTAACCCTTTTTCAAATCGAAAATTTTCACACAACTTAAACGCGAAGCTCGGTGAATGCGTACCTAGTATATTTAACAAGCGAAAATTTTTATTTTCTATCGTGCACCAGTCACCTTGTCTCAATTTTCCATATTGCTGAGATTATCAACATATTTATGCTTTCGTCAACGTACAGAAAAAAATTGCTTGACCTTCCCTATGAAAATCCGGTCAGGGTCACGGCAGTGTGCACATGTTTGCGAAATGTAAACAAACAAAAGCAGAATTAAAGGAAAAAATACAATTTTACACTAAAACTGGAAATGATGAATGAAATTCATCTTGTATATGATCTTTAATTTGAAATCGTACATTGATCTGCATCTGTTCTGTTTATTTTATTCATATATGCCGCATTTTCACATTTTAGCGAACACGTGGTGTAGTAAAATGACGATTGACATACATTTTCATAATAACCAATCAGAATGGTTTTGTAATCTAGAACGGAACTTCAACAGGGAAGGTCAAGCAAGTTTTTTGTGTAACGTTGAAATAACTATAAACTACGCGTTGTTTTTCTAAGATAAGAAGTATTGAAGAAATGTGACCGGGACACGCTGAAAGATAAATCACCACATGGTTGATATCCATAGTACACATTTACCGAACTACGTGTTTTAAGTATGAAATGCGCGATTGAAACGGTTTAGTAAATTTTCCCCTTCATGACCATGGTTCTTATAGAATACCTAGGGGTAGGGTATAACATGTACAGAGGCATTTTCTTTCTGATCTGGCGCCAGTGGCCTATATATGGCATGTACATCCAAGGCTTAAAGAGATCCCGTTTTGAAAGTTGCAACAAGAATGAATTTGCTTGGTAGCGCCTTGGACATCATTGTATACAGATAATATTACTCAGTAACGTTATAACATGTATATTAATGCAGTTTATTCTAATAAGCAACGTACATGATAGAACTACAAGCTCAAATAAATCATCGTGTACATTAAAGCCTGTTTTTGAAAATACCACAAAACTGAACTTGTTTTGGTCGCGCCTGTGACATTATTGTATGCAGATAATATTACTCAGTAACGTTGTATAATAATGAATTATTCAAGAGAGTTCAGCACATGACAAATACTAGGAGAAACACTACTAACAAATGAGCACTGGTATTACAGTTTTCCTGAAAGCTATATGACGTACACATTTTCAATACCCTTTCGCATTGCCTGAAAAAGAAAAAGAAATGATTTGTGTATTTGTATGCACTCAATTACGGAATCCTTGAGTTGATTTATATGAAAATCCGTGCGGAGGTGATATCATGCAAGATCTAGTTAGGAGATAGCAAAAAGAGCCTTCAGATGTCACCGAGTAGTAGTTTCACGTCAATGGCATCGATAAAATTCAGGATGTAATTTTAGATGTGATCGTATTTACCAAAAACAAAGCAAAACCAAAAGATTCACATCGATATACAACAACTTAAATTAAATAACAAATGTAATTACACATTGACTCACTATTCCTCAAATATAGAAATATTCAATGTTAAAAGTAAGTAAAAAGAAACACGATATCGCCAGTCAAAGAAACATGATATGCAGTGTTATTCCTTCAACTTAGCTGCTTAAAGTTTTATATTACTACATTTTTTATTCATATTTCTAATTATTACTCATGTTGATGTTGGAGAAGTCTAGACAAAGTACTGCATAATCTAATGATTTTCGATTTTTACAGCATGGGCGATTTGTTCGGAATGTACTGAAGATAATAAAGACAAGATATTGATTATGTGTCAATCCCCAGCTACTAGACTGGAAGAGGCAAACTTAAATAAACGGTTCCGCAGTGCAATAAGCGAATAAATTATAGTCATTTACGGCATCAGGTCGTTTCGACCAATGCCTTCCGCATTAAAATTTCAATCATTGCACTGTGTATGACCGTGCCTATTAATAATCATAAACAACTCAATTTATTTTTTATACTTCAGAAATTAGATAGGGGTTTACTTTTGGAAAATAAACGTTGATAACTTTTGCAATTTAAAATGATAAAAATTTTAAATATTGCAATATTTGCTGATACTACAGATCTTCTTGAAGAATAAATGTAAACTTTCAATCTACAAATAATTTACTTTCTTAGAATTTGGATCGAATTTGCATTCGGAATTAACTAAACATACAGATCAGCTCCGCGGAAAACCCATTCTACCCCGATCCTCGAGGATGGCCAAAACGAGTACCAAGGCTCCGACTCGAAGTTTTTTCGAGTCACCATTTTCCACAAGGAATTTCGCTATCTACTCCGAGGATTTATGCGAAGTTACTCGAAGGAAATCCTCGAAGTGACTCGAGATGAATCCAATTAGCGGAATACACACCTATATTGGTTTTTTTTTGTTTCCGAGTCACTTGACGGAATTCCTTCAAGTGACTCCGAGACGAATAATAAATTACCTATACAAATTTAAATGGGCCTTCGAGTAACTTCGAGGACAGATTTCAGGGTTACTCGGAGCAGGGTGATTATATCTTAAATAGTGATAAGCGAAATAACACAGTATTTGTAAATAAAATAATACTGTAGTATTTTTATCTTCCTTTAAAATAAACCATTTTTTGTCTTTTTATTTATATTTTTTCACTTTTTGAGTGGGTACGGCAGTTTGTATTTTTTACCTATTATAATTCCTTCCAAATGAATAAATTTAAAAAGAAAGACCATATTCAAAATGAAATTAATCATTTCTCCTATAATTTTCATTAATTAATAAAGGTCACTTTTCTCTCACGGCCATTATCTTAACGTCCTTATAGTTTCTATGTTTGTCCATTTACATCAATTTATTTTTAAATCTAATTTGCACTGTCAGAAACATTTTAATATAATATTTACCAAATCACTATTTTAACGGCAGTTATTTGAAATTGTGTTTAGTCTTATATAATCTTAATACTTTACAATTTACTTTTCTAGCGGGGGGTATTTTCAAAGTTTATCTAATTGTAAATTATTCATAAGTAGTTTTTATTTTTATGACTTTATTTCTAAATTAAATTCATAAATCAGAAATTATTTCTATATCAAAATTTAACCCAAAACATTTCCTTTAACGGGGCTCATTTGGAAATTTGTTTTAATTTAAAATGATTAATAATTTAGTCCGTTAAACATAAATTTACTTCTAAATCTAATTCGCACGTTTTTCAATATCATACCAAACAATTTACTTTTAGCGGGGGTTATCTTAAAGTTTATCTATTTATCTATTTATAAATTATTCTTAATTTAGTGCCTAAATTATTACACGACTTTTTCCTAAATTTAATTCGCAAAGTCAGAAATTATTTAAATATCAAAATTTAACAAATCACTTGCCCTTTTAACGGCGGTGATAGTTTGTTTAATTTCGTATGATTAATAATTTAGTTTATTATACATAAATATACTTCTTAATCTAATTCGCATGGTCAGAAACTATTCAATATCAAAATTCACAATTTCGAGCTAGATCTATAATGTTAGGAATAAATAGATATTTTTTATTCATGACATTTTCAATGATAATGCAAATAACATAATTTATAACATTTGAGGATATTATAATATTCTGCAGGCGTTTCCATCAACTTCTTCGATGTGTAGGAGAAGAAATACCGCAGTGTTTAGATGTAATCAGTGAACAATATGAGGCATATACTTATACACCGTGGGACTGTCATATGTCCAATGAGCAAGTGATCTCTTACCAGGAACTTGTACAGAAAGGATGTACTTCCAAAAGCGAATCACAGTCTGGTCCCTTCAATGGTGCTGTGAATATATGTAAGTCAGGGTAACGTCACGGTACAAGGTAAAATCTTGTTGAGAAGGACCTCCGTGGCCGAGTGGTTAAGTTCAAGACTTAAAATCACGTGCCCCTCACTGATGTGGGTTCGAGCCTCACTAGGGCTTAGAATTCGTCTTGTTAAGAAGCCATCCGGCTGGCTTACTGAAGGTCGATGGTTCTATCCAGGTATCTGCCCGTGATAAATTAATTCCTGTCGGGGCACCTTGGGTCTTCCACAACCATGAAAATCTAGAACGCTGCCATACACGGCAAAACTGATCTGTAAATACATATTAAGGATTTTTTATGAGCGAACTGCTCATTTAGTACTTGATTAGGGCTTCAATATGACCTAGGTGAATCTCGCATACACAACTTGATTAGGGCTGGAATATGATCTAGGTGAATCTCGCATACACAACTTGATTAGGGTTGGAATATGATCTAGGTGAATCTCGCATACACAACTTGATTAGGGCTGGAATATGATCTAGGTGAATCTCGCATACACAACTTGATTAGGGCTGGAATATGATCTAGGTGAATCTCGCATATACAACAAGAACATAAAGAATATTGCATTATTACTTACATCTTTCTGTATCACATAGATTAGGGAAAGTTATCCATGTACGCTCTGCTGTTGCTCCTATATATAAGAATGAGTACAGGAGAATTACAAAGCTAACTCCATTTTCATTCAACGTTTCGACTATTTTTATTAGTCTTCTTCAGGAAGTAAACAAATATGATATGAAATAAACAACGTCATGAATATATGACGTCATAAAAGATGACGTTACGTTACAAACGTTTTGGCGTAAAAATTACAATGTACAATAGGCTACATAATGTTTACACAAATGTATATCTAAAGTACTGTTTAAAGTATATTATGACAAAAGTAAAATTAAAAGTGGTTATACTTATATATAAGAATGCATATACCACCGTGATAAATCATCAGCTTACATGATTTTTATATAATATTTTATTTTGATATATAACAGCTGTTTTGTTATGAGAATATTGATATTTGGATGTGCACCAGGAGACATGTTTCTTTAAAACCAACCAGTCCTATTTTGCATATGAATCTTTATTTATTTCAGATACTGGAAGAAAACATCTGGTGCTGGGTATTATTATCCTGTGCATTCTGCGTTCTTGAAGAACAATTCCAGAAATAATCTATACATTCCTTTACGAAAATATAATATACAGAACACCATCAATGAAGAACGAGACTGACAGCTCGGTTCACATTCAGATACATTTTGATTTTCTTTTATACGTAAATTTTAAACTGCAAGTGTTTACTCCCCAGTGCTGAAAATGAAAAAAAAAAACAATTGTTCACGCTTGATATGTTATGGATTTTTTTACTTTAAAGTTTTTAATGATACTTTAACAGAAATCCAATTATTACAGTGTAAAATTTATCATTTTGCAGTCAGAAAAACATGATTGTAGTGAGTCGCGCATATAATTATGGTCATCTTATTTACTAATTCTTGTTCAGCAACTCTTTCAAATGGTATCAAAAACATGGGGTCACCAGGCATCGAAATGTTACCTATTTGTGGATCGGATATCTTAAGATAAGGTTGTGCATATGCAGCTACCAACGTCTCCTTGATGTTAATACATATATTGCTGCCTTGTTTGTTTGCATCTGCATAAAATACATGCGTAGACCTTTGAAACAATACGAAATGTATTTCTTTCTCCTATAATGGAAGGTAAATTTACGATAGCTTTGTTGTTAAACTAAATTGCCCTGCTTAATAACGTTGTAACATACCACTGTTCAGTAAACAAAATTGTCGTAATCGATGGATTGCCATGTTGTTGAAATCACCTTGCATCATAGAAAAAAGAAAAAAAATTCAGAATCTGAAAATAATCTCCAAATGTATCTTTACATGTAGTTTTGATTGTCGTACATGTATATATGGAACTTTTTAAAATACAAAACACTGTTACGTATATTGCTTTTGTTCAGCTCACATTTAGATGCAACTGTTACTTAATTCAGCTACAAGCTGATTAAGTGTGGGTGGTGGGGGGGGGGGGGGAAGACAGAGAGAGAGGGGGTCCGGAAAGTTCCTAATTCGTCATTATTTCTATATTCATTTGTCTGTTAGTTGGTTAAGCACTGGTCTAGTAAACTCGTTATATTTTCAATATTCAAGTCCGGATATTTTCTGAAGTTTAGACAGAATAATAAACATAAAAGGCTGAGACCACTAGGCACTTCCTGAGGTTGAACTTGAAAACTTGAAGAAAAATGATACAAAAAAAAATATTTCTGGTGTCGTGTTATTAAACACAGTATACCGGTACATAGTGCATTAAACAATGAACAACCCTCGTATTGTCTTCGTTGATGGATTAAACATTCCGTTACACTATGTAATCTTTTAGTTTCCATTTTAGATCCGCGAGTGATTAGCGTGTCAACGGATCGCGGATCGAAAATATTCGCAACAAGTTGAATAGTTATTAATAATAATGACATTCTTCCAAGGTAACATTATCTGTATATGGAAAGTAAACACAGTCTGAACAACTGTCGAAAATGAGAGAAAGAAGTGGAAGTATTAATGAAAAACTTCAATTTTTCTTTTTATTATATACCTATAATCTGTGGAAATACGGCTTGTATTTCTATGAGAAATACAAATTAACGGAAACAAACGTCGTTATCACGTATGAGATATAATGAATCAGTAATATGAATCTAATATCCGGACTTCTTGCATTATTGTCCCACACCTAGTTCTATTTACAGTTCAAACCACAACCACTCGTAAAAAATAAAAGGGGAGCCTTAAAGGTCCAATACTAAGGAAAGTGAACATTTTAATTTCTTTTAAAAAAACACAGAAACTATTTCATTTTATTGGAAAATGAAAGTTGGTATGTAGAAATTCGAAATAAATTGCAGTATATGTACAATTATTTTTCTATGAAGTATGAAGAAAGTTAAAAAGACCTGGGGGTCATTCTGTCGATTCATTGAAATTTCAACATAATACACATACATTTCTTTGAGTTCCAAAGACCTTCTGTAAATTTTGACCTGCCAATCTTCATTATTTAGTGTCTTGCAGAAGTCTATGCACTGGCTATGAAAAAAATTGCTTACTCACTTTCCCTAAGTAATGGACCTTTAAAGAGTGTCAATGACCCTTCAAACCTGAAATTGCAAAATACTCATAATGACTTTCTTTAATTTATTTTGTATTGCGCTGTTTTGATCAATATGTCACTTGCAAACGGCATTTGGGTATCCAATGGTCCTAAACAAAACTGACACTATTTCGATTTAAAGGAATACGAGAAAAACGTTCAAATTTTAAATATCGGCTTTGGAGTGCTTTTTAGTGTGAATAAATTTATTAAAGAGGTATCGATCATTACAACAGCAGTGTGACCTTGGATATTGTATTCGGTCCTGGTAGATTTTACTAGACCGATCCTACTCGGCGTATATGCATCTCGAGAGATCCATGTCGAGTCGAATACAACATACCGAATCGAGATACTCTTATAAAAGTGATATATTCTTATTAGTAAAAGAAAGAAACCCTGAGTGTTGTAAGGGTAATGCAAAGTCTATGGTAACAAAGATGAATATATCCTGATGTTAACAGAATGGGCCGACACATGGCTTGTCAACTTTAATCCAGTAAAATTAGAATCTCATGTCATCTCTCATAAAAGGATCATCAGCATGACCAATTCTACAATCCCCTCTGTCGACAGTCATAAACATCTCGGGGTATTGATTTCTAATGATTGTTCATGGCATCAGCAGATTGATTTGATCAAATCTAAGGCCTGGAATCAACATCATCAAATGACTAAGATACCTTTTAGATAGAAAATTACTCGAAATCATTTATTTATCATTTATTTGTCTAATTATGGAATATCCAGATGTAATTTCGGACAAATGTAGCCAATACGAGAAATATGATCTGGAGAAAATTCAAAACAAGGCTGCCCGTATTGTCACTGGTTGTACCAAACTATGCTCCATTCGTAACTTACAGCAAGAAACAGGACGTGGGCCGCTGTTGGAAAGGCGACACAAATATAAACTTGTACGTTTCTTTAAGATGGTAAATGGACTCGTTCCTGATTATCTGTCTTCCCTTGTTCTTAATACGGTAGGAAGGCTACACAAATGAGGTTGAGAAATGATGCCAATCTCCCCAATGTCCGTGGTAGAACTGTCCAATACACTGGCACCAGATCAGAAAGAAAATGCCTCCGTACGTGTTATACCCTACCCCTAGGTATTCTATAAGAACCATGGTCATGAACGGGAAAATATACTAACCCGTTTCAATCGCGCATTTCATACCTAAAACACGCAGTGCGGTAAATGTGTACTATGGATATCAAACAAGTGGTAATTTATCTTCCATTGAGTACCGGTCGCATTTCTTTAATACATCTTATCTTAGAAAAACAACGCGTAGTTTATAGTAATTTCAACGTAACACAAAAAACTTGCTTGAACTTCCCTGGTGAAGTTCCGTTCTAGATTAAAAAACCATTCTGATTGGCTGTTGTGAAAATGTATGTCAATCGTCACTTTACTACACGTGTTCGCTAAAATGTGAAAATGCAGCATTAATGTGCAAAATGAATAAAATAAACAGAACAGATGCAGACCAATGTACGATTTCAAATTAAATATCGTATACAAGATGAATTTCATTCATCATTTCGAGTTTTAGTGTAAAATTGTGATTTTTTAAAATTCTGTTTTTGTTTGTTTACGTTTCGCCAAACATGTGCACACTGTCGTGACCTCTAGACCGGATGTTCATTAGGGAAGGTCAAGCAAGTTTTTTTCTGTAACGTTGACGAAAGCATAAAATATGTTGATAATCTCAGCAATATGGAATATTGAGACAATGTGACTGGTGCACGATGGAAGATAAATTATCGCTTGTTCAATATGCTACATACCCATTCACCGAACTGCGCGTTTAAGTTGAGAAATGTACGATTGAAACGGGTTAGTATAATTTCCCGTTCACGACCATGGTTCTTATAGAATACCTAGGGGTAGGGTATAACACGTACGGAGGCATTTTCTTTCTGATCTGGTGCCAGTGGTCCAATACATAAATTCGTTTCTTCCATCTGCAATTGACAGCTGGAATGCTCTACACAACGAGGCCAAAGAGATCAGTTTAGACTCTTTCAAATCCTATTTTAATACCATCAAACCCAAACCCAACTCACTGTTATATTATGGTGCCTGGCGAGCACAGGTTCTTCACACACGTCTTAGAACTGACTGTGGCGGTCTCAACAAAGATTTATTCTCAAAGTAAACATAGTTCGTTCGCCTCTCTGTACTTGTGGTGCCATCGAAACTAGATACCATTATCTAAGCCTCTTAGTTCTTTTTGATAGCATAAGCCCTCTAGCGGACATCACGCTCAAGAATCTACTCTACGGCGATGATAACTTAAGCTTGCAACAGAACAAGTTGATATTTGACCCTGTACATCGCAAGGCGATTTGACAATAGTTAGTATATCGAGTATGCTCGGTCTGATAAGTCACACGAACCCTAACCATTCCCCGACTTTTCAATCTTATCTACTTTCTTCTCAAAATAACCTCTCTCTGTGCCATAATTTTTTCAATATTTGTTATAATCTCCTGCTAGTTAGTGATAGTAATCTCATACTCCAGTTGCATAGATAAATCATCTAGCGACTTTTTAAAACCAGACACAGTTACTACTTTTACTACTGCACAAAAATGAAGCTTTGCTAAGTAGATTTTAGATTGTTACTAGTCAATTCTTACGTACTCGTCTAACATCATTTCATATTGTCTTGTTCACCCTTTTCTTCAATTTCAAAGTTTAATAAAACAGCTTATTTCAATGTTATGTATTTAAGATCGTATGTTCAATGCCTGCCATTATTGTATGTAATTCATCTGTAACCTAATTCCACCGTTCCAATCCTGTATACGTCAGTTGTCATGCATATATGTACATTACGGAATAAATATGATTAAACTAAAGATAAATATCCAACAGCCATGCAGTTCCCTTAAATCGTGATCCTGCATCCGGCTATGCATAGGTATGTTAATGGTCAGTGTTATTTGCTTTGACATAGTAAAACAAGTGTTCCAAATGTATGTTGTTTTTTTTATCACAATTATTATACAACTTAAATCAATTAGTTGTGCTCTCAAGATATTTGAGCAAATCATTATCAAAATAAGTAGTTTTATAGCTTATGTATATTCATTTAAGCCTATTTTAGTATTAAGTATTGAAATATAGCTGTCACAATAAAAAATCACGCTTTATGTAAAAAGGGAATAAACAATATAATCTCTCTTTCATTTTGAAATGCTTTTAAGTTGCTAAAATAACTCTATTGCCTGCACTGGTACGAGGAGGGAGGGGAGGGGGGGGGGGGGCGCCTGACCAACGCCCACCATAAATCTGATTTACATTTTTTCCAGAAATCTGAAGAATCTACTATTATTGTATATGTTCTGTTCTAAGTTTAATTGTAACATTCCAACATTGATTTATGTATAATATTATTATATAATTGATATATTTCGGCGTTCGGTTTTAATATTAGCTGTACAATTTGCTTAAGTGGACCACTTACCAGAATTTCTCGTGTTGTTTCAGAAAAAATGTTTGAATCAATTTCAACAGTAGCGGCTCTTTTCATGTGATTGCCATACATCAAGTCAATAGTGGAATGGGGAATATTTCTCTTTCTTTGAAGTATAGAAAAAAAATAATTTAGCAAGGAGATCTTGATATATAGGATCTTTTATGTAGAGAGAATATTTCCGGAGCCTACAACTATAAATCAAAATTCTGTCATGAAATACTGACGGAGTTGACCTCTCTGAAATGTTGTAACGTCTTAATTTCCCAACAAAATACATACAAATTAGTTCCAAGAAAATACATACATTCTATGTTTTACAAATATTGATGTACAGTATTAGAGCAAAAGACAACTTTTATGGAATTCTTCTCTTATTTGAAATTACTAGGGAACGTTTTTGTGACGGATAATAAAATCTGTAAGAAGATCCTTTGGACGAACGCAACCAAGCAAAATAATAGAAAACTTGGTTTGATTGAGTACCCTAACTTGAAGGATGAAATGTATTGAAAATATCATGGCGACAGACGAGACATTGTATTTTGAACAAACCAGCTAACATGTAATACACTGTTTTGCGGATTATTGTAGATTTTTTTAGCATTCCTTTCTAAGAAAGTGTTGTTAATAATATATTAAAATTTCAAGAATACCAAAGGATGCAAAGATATGAGATTATTCATTTTACCAAATTACCTACTTTTGAAAGAAGAAAAAAAGTACATAGTTGTGTTCTTAGAACTCGAGTGAATGAATACTATTTATAAGAAGAAAAAAAACGTGTTGCATATTTTACTAGAAAAGGATTGGTTCTAACACGACCTCACTTTTATACGCCCGTCTCTGGCATATTATGTAAACAGTGGCGGGAAGGCGGTCGGCGTCCAAAAGCATATCCGCTCTCTGAGTCGACCAAACTTGCTGACAATGTTTGTGGCCATAATATCTTGGACAAGTTCGATAACCACCAAAATCGCCCCAGGCACTCTTGGATTGTGGCCCTAGAATTACTCAAAAACTGCCAATTTAGCCTTGTCAGCTCTCTAAGTCGAACAATTTTCATCTTGTCTTCACCAAACTTGCTGACAATGTTTGTTGGCATAATATCTCGGCCAAGTTAGATAACCACCAAAATCGCCCCAGTCACTCTTGGATTATGGCCCATGAATTACTCAAAAACTGCCAATTTAGCATTGTCCGCTCTCTAAGTCGAACAATTTTCATCCTGTCTTCACCAAACTTGCTGACAATGTTTGTAGGCATAATATCTCGGCTAAGTTACATAACCACCAAAATCGCCCCAGTCACTCTTGGATTATGGCCCATTAATTACTCAAAAACTGCCAATTTAGCATTGTCCGCTCTCTAAGTCGAACAATTTTCATCCTGTCTTCACCAAACTTGCTGACAATGTTTGTAGGCATAATATCTCGGCCAAGTTACATAACCACTAAAATCGCCCCAGGCACTCTTGGATTGTGGCCCTTGAATTACTCAAAAACTGCCAATTAGCCTTGTCCGCTCTCTAAGTGAACAATTTTCATCCTGTCTTCACCAAACTTGCTGACAATGTTTGTAGGCATAATATCTCGGCCAAGTTAGATAACCACCAAAATCGCCCCAGGCACTCTTGGATTGTGGCCCTTGAATTACTCAATAACTGCCAATTTAGCCTTGTCCGCTCTCTGAGTCGAACAATTTTCATCCTGTCTTCACCAAACTTGCTGACAATGTTTGTAGGCATAATATCTCGGCCAAGTTAGATAACCACCAAAATCGCCCCAGTCATTCTTGGATGATGGCCCTTGAATTACTCAAAAACTGCCAATTTAGCCTTGTCCGCTCTCTAAGTCGAACAGTGTTCTTCCGATATTCACCAAACTTGCTGACAATGTTTGTGGCCATAATATCTCGGCCAAGTTCGATAACCACCCAAATCACCCCAGTCACTCTTGGATTATGGCCCATTAATTATTCGAAAAACTGCCAATTTAGCCTCGTCCGCCCTCTAAGTCGAACAGTTTTCATCCGATAACCACCCAAATCGCACTAGGAATTCTTGGATTATGGCCCTTGAATTTACGCAACTAAATATTTAGACGGGCGTATTTTGGGACAGTCTGGCACTCTTGTTCCCGTTCAAACAAAGAAGACTGAGTCTGTGTGTTATTATGCAAACATGTAGTGTATGTACGTCTCACAATTATTACGTCATAGCAGCGAGCTGGAAAAGAATACCATACAAAATAGGCAAGAAGTATTTGACGAATATCTTCAAAGATGTAGATTATAATCATTTATAACGTGTTAGCATTGAAACAATATATCTCAAACATTAACTTGGTATTGAATAAAATTGTTGTTTGCATTTCAAATGCTTATTGTCATATCACACGGACTGCATCCTCGTGATATGATTCCTTCGCATCTCAACTCCAAACAAGGATTCTTTTTAACGAAAAAACACAGTTTTTAGAAATATTATTTATTGAATATCACAAAAATATTTAATGACCTTCTACATAGGACACGACAACGACGTTATTCGGTTTCTTCCCAGACCACTTTAATTTTCGTATACGGGCTACCGTAATATCATCCCTTTCCGCAGACTCTATACATGGGATGTACAACGCGCAAAGCAGTAAATAATTGTATTTTTTGTTCAAGAAAACCATACATGGTTTCAAACAAAAGTTTTGAGATCACAGGTTGCAAAATTTCCATTTTTCAGTCCACCCATTCCTAAGGTTGGCAAACATTAAACCTTACCTGCCAGGAAAACCCAAGCGAGTCGCATTAAACATGTAAGCGCTAATCTTGCATGACTGAAGTCAAATCGGCTGTATTTTCTTCTTATACGTAAAAAACGAAAGACTTTAAAAACCGAAACGCACTTAAAACGGTGTCCAAATTTTTTAATAAAGGGCCGGGTGGTTATTTCCCCCTGTTTAGTGGTATGAGGCCCCGTCTACATTTTCTTCGGAAAATAAAGTTCTAAATGGGAGGGCCTCCAAGATCTACATATACAGTGGCATTTCATCGTCAACATTGATTCTCCGCTAAACGTGTAAATTAAAATTTTGGAAAACTCAAAAATATACTATTTGACAACGACGCTATTCGGTTTCTTCCCAGACCACTTTGATTTTGTATAAAGGCTGTAGTAATGTCGTCCCTTCCGAAAAATACATTCGTGCAATATAGCCTTGCTCAAGGTGTGTAATGCGACTCACATGGGTTTTCCTGGCAGGTAAGATTTGTTACCAACCTTAGGAATGGGGTAACTGAAAAATGGAAATTTTGCAACCTATAATCTCAAAACTTTTGTTAGAAACCATGTATGATTTTCTTGAATAAAAATACCATTATTTAATGCGTTATGTGCTTGGTTTTGCGCGGTGTACCTTCCATGTATAGAGTTTCTTCATATATGTAAAAACCGAAACGCACTTGAAACGGTGTCCACAAAAGTTTATAAAAGGCGGGGTGGTTATTTCCCCCTGTTTAGTGGTATGAGGTCCCGGAGAAAATAAAGTTCTAAATGGGTGGGCCTCCAAGACCTACATTTACAGTGGCATTTCATCGTCTCGAAAGCAAACAGCTTTCGTTTAGAAAGGATCTCTTTGGGCTTACTGCGATTCGGCATGCCTTACTTTAAGCACAAAATGCAAAGTAAGAAATGCTCCATGGTACACGAGCGTTTGAAACACATATATTATCGTAATATAAATTTGTCGAGACTGGACGGAATGAACACTTAATAATTAGGAACCCTTCTATAAATGTAATGTGATATGAAAAAAGTATAATTTAAAGTATACTTGTAATATACTTTATAAGAAATTTGTCATATTGCAAATCTCAAAAATATGTAAAATTGATTAGTTTCTAAGCATGTAAATGGGTTTATCAATCTAATTAATGAATGATTTCTGTTAGCTGTCTCAAGATGCACGGCATGAAGTATCAGTGTCTCACACCACTGTGATCAATATATTGAGTGAAACTATAAACACCGTCGAATCTTTCCAGACATAATAGTTTGTATGGAACTTATAGGACAGAAACAATTGTTTACGCTATGAGCTTATATGGCAAAACCAATTGTGTACGCTATTATGCATATAAGAGGGCTGTTCAAAAATAATGTATACTTTTTGCTGTCAAATGCCGCCTTTTAAATATAGCAAGATTGTAATTCGCAATTTGTTTTGTAAAACCTTTTTAGATAAAATGTCTTACTTGGGCAACATTGTTTTCCTGTGATATATATTTAAGCATAATTGTAATTAATTAAGACAAAAATCGAAAAATTGGGTATTTCCAGTTGAGCACACTTTAGTAGATGTAACCGGTTGAAAGCTGAAATGGAATCGGCAGTTTTTGTCTATTCATTTTTTTTTTTTTTTTTGAAAACGACACAACCGAGCAACGGTAATTAGTACAAGTATCGTGTGCAACTTTATGGTCCTTTTTGTCATGCCTACCGGAAGGCGAAAACATCAAAGGATGACAAACTTCCGATCTGTCGTGCCTTCTTGCCCACGTGTTCTCGGAGAGCAATAAAGGGCGACCAACTGCCGATTTGTCGTGTCCTCGTGTGTTTAGGACGAGGACACGACAGATAATGGCCGAGGTCACGATAAGTCATATTCACCGGTACGACATTTTGCCATTATCATATCTCGTGTGTTAGTTTATATAATTTCGTTATTTTGCCTTGAATGTTTCGTACCCTCGTGTGCTCGGCCCGACACGAGAGGACACAAAGACACGATTAATCACCAATTTGTCGTCCTTCCGTGTTGTCACTGCAAAAAAAATGCGAAATGGAAGAAATCAGCCAACAAACCTTTCAAAAAAAAATATCGCAGTCCAGTTACCGAGAAGAATGGAGAACAAATACAGTCAAACCTGTGAACAAAGACCACTCTTCGGAAAAACTGGCCTTTGTTCACAGGTGGTTTTTATACGGGGGGAAGGGTCACTTCTCAGTTAGCCAATATCATGCTGATAAAAAGTAATTTTACAGCTTCTTGCTTTCTTTGTGTTCTATGTATTAATTCGGCGGTGCAAACTTGCAAATTTTCAATCAAGCAGTAATTATTATGTTTGCTATAATGCGAAAGTCGAGAAAATTCGGCGGATTTCAAATATTTTCATGCCGGAACAGTCCAGCTTGGTCGTTATTGGGGGTAAATATGACCGTTGGGAATGAATTAGGCCGGTCGCTGGTCGCGGTCGCCAGGTGGTCGCTATTCACGGCCTTTTTATGACCATTTTTCTATGGGGGGACCAGAGACCGGTCGTTGTCGACAGGTGGTCGCTATTTACGGGTGGTCGGAGTATAAATATTCACTATTTAAAAAGCTGACAAAAGGAAAAATTTAAGGCGCGAGCTAAGACTGACTTCTAGTCATAGACAAAAAGTGATTAGGGCATGTTCTTCGGGTGTTGTTGTTTTACTGTAATAAGAAATGTTTTTAAGTGAACTTTATCACATGTGTTCTATTTACTTCTTGAACTTTAGAAAATTATCAATAAACTTGCTAATATTCATCGAATTAACATGACTACTTGTCTGCTTTATTGCAAAATGATGATAAACTGTCAGCTCAAATGGTGTAGATATATAAATTTTGAATTATCATAGATATTGCTGTTCTGAAAATGAGTATAAGGTCATGTACTCAATACTTATCCTATAGAAAGGATGTCCAGCACAATTGCTTTTTTTATTATGCTCATTATTTATTGGTGAGCATACGCCAGAATACAAATTATAACAACAAATTTAGTAGTTATTAAACAATTTAATGTCATATCTACAAGATTGAGTTGTGGATATTTTGAAGGAAAAGCTTGAAAAAGACGGCTTAGCCTTTGGAAAATGTTTTGAGTGACTCGGTCCTGAAGACATGCTTCTTTAAAAACAAACCACCCTACTTTTACTTTTTGTTTTTCAGATACCAGCAGTAAACAATTCGTATTGGGTGCTATTTTCCTATATATTCTGAATTCCTGAAGAAGAACTCCAGAAATAACTATATCATAGTACATTCCTTTAATTAATGAAGTACATTGAACTTCTTGAAATCAATATGGAAAGACACTGAGAGTTCAGTATACATTAAACAGTGCATATTTTCATGACCTTCTTCAGTTCACAGTTGTGAACAATGGATATGTCTAAAGGGTCTCAAAAAGAGAAAGAAATCACATATGTATGGATGTATATATGAAATTACCATTGTCTCCTGTCCAGACATATACTGTACATTGTATGCATCTACATAAAATCTATGTGTAAACCTTTAACAATACCAGACATTGACAAACTTTCCATTTATTTTTCATACAAGGTGACTTTCAACAAAACAAAAACGTAGAAAACGCCGTTTTCGACAGTTTTGTACTTAATCAAAACAAAACGTCCTAAACCCTTTTGTTACATACCTGTGTTCGCTAAACATGATTATGTATTACATATGGAGATTTCTTTTACTAATATTGGTAAATCGTGCTTTTTAGGATATTTTATATAAGAGGCATATTATTCCGACACATATCAATAGATATTATTCAGAGAAGAAATTGTACGGCTATTCGAAATAAAAAGTCATATATGACCGAGATAAATTTAAACTGGAAACGCAAATTGAAAAACTTAGCTAAATATCATTTTAAAGATTTTTAGCAATATCGCGATAAAAGTAACTAAAAGTATTTCATTATACTGACTATTTAGAAAAAGATAAAATACTGTAAAAACAATTTCATACTTCGAGTAGTCTCCTAACCAGTTATAGTTAATGTATCAATATGCTACGTTGTTTAGCTTGCTTTTAAGTTTGTAACTTACGAATAAGTTGATTGTAAATTTGGCACTGGTAACTTGTCTGGCTGCTTGAAATCAAGAGTCATGTGTGATATATAATGGACCTCCTATTCAGCCATCCATGTATTGCTGTAAGGAGACTTGATGGAGTTTTGTAGCCGCAATTAACAAAACACAATGGACGTGTGCAGGAGTCATGAACGTAAATATTGGCCATTTTGGTTGCATTTTGGACAAGTGAACTCTGCCTTGCACAAGGACACGTTATTTCTGAGCTGGAAACAATTGTAGGGGTAAGTGATTGGAAGTCTCGTAACCGCTCGCACCCTGATTCCCTACATATCAACATAGTTGTTTGATATAAAAGAAAACATTATTTGAACAAGTTCACGTTACATTTTAACATAAAAAGTTGTTTCGCTGAATACCATGCTGTAAGGACAAAACAACATAAACTGTCCCGACATAAGACAGCTGTAGTGGTCACGCATTAAAATCCTGGCTCTTATACCTCAGTTCCCAGTGAGAAATGCAATGAGATTACCCAGAATAAGAAGGGAATTCTGTGCGACAAACTGCGATCAGTGGTTCCAAGTATTGTCAACACATAGGAGATAATATACAAAACTGGCTCTCACATTCATGGCATTGTTGATATTGCGGAGAAGGAAACGATTCCCTAAATGTCTGAATTTTGTTCCTACTTGAATTCAAGTTAAAAACAAATAATGATAGAAATCTCAAAACCAAACTGCATGAAAGTAATGGAAATAGCATACACAATCATTCTAAAATTTATTTGAAATTGATGTCCCGTCTTGTAGATTGTCACAGTGGTTGCGAACACGAAGACGTTTTTAGCTGGCAATCTCCCTTTACATTTCTAGACAAAGAAAGCAGTAAAACCCATAAAATAGCAGAAGCCCGCACAAAAACTGTTTCATTTTTAATATTATATACTGTCATTATTTTATCAGTAGGGCATGAATATAAGGAGCGACAGACTCGCCCGCACTCTGAAAGGCATGTTGTTTTAACCATGATCAGAAGTGACCTAGATTTAAACCATGTATTAGTAAGAGCGGCCTGTCGCTTCTGACTATTGACAATAAAGAACAAATGATGATTGAACAGGATAAGGCTGTGACTTTTATTAATATAATATCATTACAGAAAGTTAATGAAATATCATGGCATATTGTATGAGACAAAAGTATCATGAAATGAAGCATGAAACGATTGATTTCTAGCTAAAATGCATAGAAACAAAATAGACAACGCTATGATGCTGAAACTCTAGATATGATAAGCACACATGCACTAGACAATGCAAGGAGAAAGCATTGTGCTAGGCAAGACCAGCTACCGAAAATCCGAGGCCAAGTTGCTCAACGAATTCTCAACATAATGATAATGTATTCAAAGGAAACAAAAATATGAATCCAGCGCAAGTGAAAGAGAATACATTATTATAACACAAACTGTGTCTGCAAAATTGACATTTGTATTTGATTCATTAATACATTTTTTATCATTGTATTATTTGTATAACGGATTCGGTTGCTGGATTTGGATCGGGCATCATATGCCACGCAATGATTAACCATCCAAGCAAATGACGGCACTAACCTGCACACTCAACAAAAGAAACAGGGGGGAGTGGTGGGGGTGGGGGTGCATGTCTGTTTCAACAGACCCAGGTGTTAGAGGTTTGTAGCAAAGTGATAAACAATTATTTTATATATATATAACATATTATATGTACTGACCTACAAGTACAATGCATTTTTATCAACTTTCGACGGATCTATGATCAATTGGCCGAGGAGTTGTTAACCCTGTTCTAAATAAGTTACATAGTTCGAGGAACACTGTTGAACGTCCGACCATTTAGGTCAAGGCCCCCTCTAACGGTTAAGAACGCTCGCCCTTAACACCAATGATAAGTGAAGGCCAGTCGACCGCCAAACATTGAATGCTGATCTAGTGACCAACCTAGGAAGTGAGCTTGGATTTTTGCGATACAGCCGCTGTATCAAAAGCGTTGCAGTATGTGGCATGACCTGGTGTATTGGCGCTGAAAATATATAACACGGCAGCAGAAATTCTTTCAAAAAAGTGTTGGGGTGAGGTGGGTGGGTATTTTTGTACACGAAGTGTCGACTTGCCCGTTTAGTTATTTGTGAAGGAATGAACCGGTTTGAAATATAAAATGACCAAAATGACCACACCCGTGAACTGCTCGTGCGTGAAATTGATTAATCGAGGCCCGTTATATTATATGGACTGGATTGAAATAACAGAAGCAGAAAGTATAGCTCGTGCATGCCTACTGAAAAATAACATAAACTTATTTCTCAAGAGAATTTAAATTCCTCTATAATATTGTAAGACATTTTCTTACGCTTCAAGAAAAATATTACAGCCACAACCACTAATTCAAAAGATTCACACCCATAAATTACATAACATTTCCTAAGATTATTTTTTCAGAATCAGCTGTCGCCTGTTTTATTTTTGTAGGGATAACATGTTTTTTCGTGTTATAACATCTGCAGAATCCCGAGGAACTGTCTGGTGCCCGAGCCCGGTAGGGCGAAGGTACCAACGATTCCCGAGGGATTCTGAAGATGTTTTGCACGAAATGAACATGCGCTAACGCTATTCTAGCATAAAACGCGTAAAAACTAATAAATGAATATATTGTCCCTAAATATCATTAAATTTCAATGAAATGCGCGGAAACGTCAGCGTTGTCTTTTTCACTTTGACGTCATTTCCTTTTGAATTATCCGTTTTCGGGCCGTAATACGTTTACGCTTTGCCACGGTCGCGCATATTTAAAAAGGTGTTTTAACAGCACGTGAGCGCGAGAATTTCTCTGTTAACACACGTTTTCTCTCCTGTTAAAACACCCCCGAAAAGTGACAAAAAACAGCAGTTTTATGCTAGAATACAATATGATGTTCGAAAGTGAGATATTATAACATCTTTTTAAAAGTGTGTTTCAGGGCATTTTCGACAGATGTCACTGCGCAATATCTTATGCAGTGACAGGGCTAGTGCTCTACCGACTGAGCTAACCGGCTGTCTAACACATATTTTCCCCTTATGTGACTAAATCCGGACCGTGACATACTTCTCCACAACTGGAAATTTTAACATCGAAAGGCATCTTAAGATTATAACAAAGCAAGCATGTCTCGGTCCCGTGCTGGGCATTGCGATGGCCTCATGTCATGCGCTAAATATACAGGGGAAGAATGTGTGGTCAGTCCGGGGCTCGAAGCCGGAACCCTGTGTTTACAGAGAATAGCGAGTGTCACATATTCTCCCCTTTCAAGTAATCAAGTTCAATACAGTGGCATACTCATCTGTCACGAAGTATTGATGTATACGTATTATCAAATTGTGTCCGCTATATTGAAATTCGTCTGATGGGAAAAAGAACCGCTTAATTCACCATATATAATTGCATTACTAGCATATATTTTTACATGAACAGTCTTTTACAAAATTTCAAACGCAGGCGTTCTAACTCTTTCGACTTGATATTGCCCCATATTTCGCATGCATAATTCATAACAGCCCCTAACAAATGCATCAAACAATTGGCAACATATTTTCGGATTCAGGTCAAAATATTTCAAATTATATAATGACATGTTCAATGCTTTTAAACCCTTACCAGCGAGCATATTCTGGTTGACACTGAACAATCCTGAAGAGCTAGTCGTTACTTTATTACAGTTTGAACATAACATACCTCGCAAACCAGAATCAGTGTCTTTAAATCATACCGGATTCAAGATCCATCAGATATTCGTTTGATTATAATCAATCCAGTCAAGCAAGGTCAATACGTTTGACCAAAGAAGTATAAAATATTTTTACAGCTCTTTCG
Source organism: Mercenaria mercenaria (assembly GCF_021730395.1). Classification (NCBI taxonomy): domain Eukaryota; kingdom Metazoa; phylum Mollusca; class Bivalvia; order Venerida; family Veneridae; genus Mercenaria; species Mercenaria mercenaria. The sequence continues at coordinate 38,630,845 of NC_069377.1, read as the reverse complement.
TTTGACACGAAGTTTGCTGAAGTTGTTTTCACAACCGCGGGCAATCATGACAGATACCTCTCTTTGCGGATAATTACATTAACAAGGCAATATTTCGGCACTTTTAATCAAAGCAAAAGATGAAAATTAATGCGGAAAACTGATACTAACCGACCGGACATTCCGCGACGGCCTTGCAAAAATTGCAGTTTCTGACCTCATGTGCCTTTAATATCTGAGGACAAGTGACATGTCTAATGATAACCAACTGTAATAAAGTAACGTATATCACATTTATTTGCTCGGGGACAAAATTGACCAAAAAATCATCGGAAATTGGGTTGCTTCTCTGTCACGAATTTGACTGCACAACAAGTTTGCATATAACTGTATCGTTTCAATGGAATTAGTTGTCTGAATTATTTCAAGAAGAATGGGACCATGATTTGGATTCCATGGGAGATAAAGAAACAGCCGTATTACATCCTTGTTCGTACCAATGGTACAGTTGACCTTAGAAATGTTAGTGTAATTATAATGGAAATATAGTCATGAGGAAAACATGCGTAGGTACTATATTTTAAACCGCGCTATTATCATTGTCTATATCATTTGCATAATTTTATGACAATTAGCAGACAAAATGGACAACGTTCGCAATTCTGGACTAACATTGACTAAATGCCGCCGACTGCATTTACACAAATCTAATATTCCATGTTTAAGAAGTGTTGCTTGTGAAGTTTCTCTGCATTTCTGGACACTCTTCTGTCAAAATATTGTTGTTTTTCTGCTGAAATGTTGCTCCACAGGTCGCATGTACACACAAAACAGCAATAATAGGGAAAGTGAGATCTACGTATTGCAGGGCTATGAGTTAGATCCTTGGGTGATTCGTACGGTCTCCGCTATGATAAAAGACATTGAGTCTTAAATCATTTGACCTCCAACTCTGATTCATGTGGAGAAGTTGGCACGTACAAAAAAACAGGTCACTAAGGGCACCGAATCCCTGGCTAGGTTAACTGCTTTTCCAAACTTAACTGAAGCGCCTTTTTAAAACCCAGAAAGCCAACATCATGTTTCCTGCTCTATTGTCGATTGAGAAGACAATTCCTTGAGGCAATTTTAATTTCAGTGTATGAACAGCAAATACTTATGCAGAACTACCTTAATCATGTTATCAAGGGTGCAATTTGTTTTTGAAATTCCCACTTTAGAAAAGGTGGCACGAGTTTCGGCACCATCTCAATCATGATGATTATCGGTATACATATAGTGTAGAGATGGTACCTAAAGAATTCAAATTTATCTTTACATATTTTTTACAGAGTGAAATGATAGCTAAGAGCGCCAATTTACTAAACATATTTAAGGTTTTCCTCCTCTCCATGTAAAAATAGAAATATTTCATATTTAAAAAATGACTTTCTCAAAATATCTGAAGCAAAATAGACAACTCTTGTATTGACCGTTTTTCAATGGTTTTAGGACATCCCCAATTAAAGTCTGTATTAAAAGTCTCCACATCTACATAGATTCAATAGAATATAGTGTAAGTTTAGTCTACTTTCAACACTTTGAAAGAGCCTATACTGAACTTTCTTTTGTCTTTTAATAAAGTCAAAATCCAAGACTAGCCAAGAGTCTAAAACTAATGAAAAAAATCTGAGTGAAAGAGAATGACATGCTCTTTATTATAAGCTTACCAAAACCATACCAAAAATGTACCTGAAAGAAAGTATTAAAGATTTTATAATGTAAACAAACCCTTACACCATTTTGCCATCAATATTTTTCATTCATGAAAGGACTCAATTCAGGTGATAATTGTTGATATATTATAAATAAGAGGCCCTGATGAAATCTTTTTTTCAGGTTGTGTAAGCAGTTTAAGTTGTAAATTAATGTTGATATCTGAAGTTACCCGCTTACCTTGTTTACAAGAGTAAATAAACACCTTGTAGTTTTTAAAGGTAGTTGAACAGTAACGAAAATCATCAAATTAATCTCCATAATATTATGCTTTTTCAGCATTTATTCGATTTTCATGGAAAACAATAATCGTGAGAGTTCCATCCAGAAAATGTTAAATTGCTAAAAATACATTACAGAGTCATTACCTATCAGTTACCTTAAAATGTACTTACAACAACTACCTTAATTAAAATCATTTTACGGTTGTGATTTCATTTGATTATAATGACTTTTTGTGTTACATTATTTGCAGCAAAGTACACCTGATAAGTATGAGAACATTCTTCAAAATGACTAAAAGTTTTAAAACATAAGAAAAAATTCAAAAACGATCGATTGAAATGACAAATATAACCAGTCTGGCTACGTTGTTACACAAACGTGATACCAATATAACTTTTTTTTGTAATTTTTCATTGTTGGATATATACATTTTATGTTTTTAAAATTTAGTATGTAAATTTTGTGTAAGCCAATGTATCATCATTGGGAACAATAAATAACTCTGGCTTAAAGATCAAATCTTAATAACGTTGCTTAATGTCGTAAAATTTCTTTAATGGAATTTATGCATTTTTTTTTATGCACTACCAAACTTTCTATCAGGGCCTTACTACAACTTATAAAATAACTATCAGTGTAAGCCATGAGAAAAGTGTGCATATCGTATATTGAATACAATGAGATTTAAACAAATGTAGGTCATATTTTGTTTGCCTGATCAGTTGTTGTTAAAAGGACCTATTTGATTTTTCTTTCACTTTTGACCAATGTTTAATGCTGGCTTCAGATTATTGGTCAATTCAGAGTTGTTCCCCTTAGATTTTGTTGGGTAGGTACCATCTCTATATAGTGTCTGCGTTGACTGTATCTTTTTACAAAGATTCAAATGGGTGATCTTTATGTGTACGTTCAGCATAGCGTTGGTCGTAAACTGCTAAAAACACTGGCTACGCAAAAAACTAAATAAATAAACATAATATAAGATGGAAAAATGACATTGTAAAAAATATTGGGATGTAAAAAGGACTATTTGATTACATAGTGTATACGAGCAACTCCATTCCCGGACACTACTCCATTCCCGATTATTTTTTACCAGTCTTTTCCCAAAACGCAACATTTTATTAAAATATATGTAGCCCGCCCGCTTAGCTCAGTAGGGAGAGCGTTGGTCTGCAGATCGCGGAATCGCGAGTTTGATCCCCGGGCGGGGCGTATGTTCTCCGTGACGACTTGATAAAAGACACTGTGTCTGAAATCATTCGTCCTCCACCTCTGATAATTCATGTGGGGAAGTTGGCAGTTACTTGCGGAGAACAGGTTTGTACTGGTACAGAATCCAGGAACACTGGTTAGGTTAACTGCCCGCCGATACATGACTGAAATACTGTTGAAAACGGCGTAAAACCCAAAACAAACAAAATAAAGTATATGTAATATATATGACTGTTTTGCACGTGTTTGATCATTAGAAGCTGAGCGTTTCATTGAAACAGATCTTCCAAATGTATTAAAAGTCTTATTGTTGTATCATTGTTAATGTAAATATCTCTGTTGTAATCATTTCAATTTGTTTGAAATAAAATATGTTTAAACTAAACGTCGTAAAATTTAAGCAGTCTTACAATAAGAGGTGCAACAACATTATAGCTGTTTAAATCGATAATACGTTGGCGGAAATGACGTTGCGAGCGGGAGATCTCACGAGTCAGCCTCTGGGATTAATTCAAATTAACACAATTAAGATCGTCATCAAGAACACATACTCCTCCAAAATGCAGTCACTCAAAAAGGGCTTAATTTGTTCACAGATCAAAAAATAGTTCATAAAATTAAAATCGCATTCCAAATAAAACAAAACTTTTAACAAGTCAGTCACTTCTAAGTCAAGAAACACTAAGATATGAAACGATTCCAACCATGACAATGAATATGGAGAAGTTCTTGAAAATATTAGCGAAATGGAGGAATGGGACACTTGATTGTATTGATTTGGTGCACGTGAAGACTCTGTCATTAATTAGGCAGATAAGTCGATTGATTCTTTCTTTTTGACAAAGAGAAAACCATTTCAGAAGTATTAATAGATGTTCTGAAAATATTTGAAAAAGAAAATATAAAACTTGAGTTTGTGGCAGTCAGAGTCGCGGCCAGGAAAATTCCACATGCTATGTTGCATCCATATTGTTTATATCTAGTCTTGCATAAAAAAACCTACTTTTTTCACTGGATCCGCCCATGTATTAACGGGAGAGAAATCGTGTGCAAACAAGGCAATTCACGTGCTGTTAATACCCGATTTTTATTTTTGAAATGCTTTCCCAGGGACTTATATCTATCTATTTATACTGCAGCGCTCCTCTCTGCGAGTATTATGTGCAGCTGCGCGCCTGTACAAGAAGTTAAAAGTAGATTGGATAGGAGGATAAAAGTAATACACGGTGTGTATTGCAGTATAAATACAGTTGATAGTGTTAAAACAAGAAGGATTTACAGATAAAAGCAGTTTAAAAACAGGTCTATTATGTTAAGCATTGTGTACAAGTTTGGTTACACCCTGTTTAAACTGATTCAGGGTGGAGGCTTGCACAAGTTGTACTGGAAGGGCATTCCAAAGTACTATGGTGGCTGGGAAGAAAGAATACTTATAGTAATTGCAGGGAGTGAGGATCTGAGTATAGGAGTGGGGATGCATATGTCTTGTTAGACGGGATGGGGGGCTGACATAGGGGGGTGGGGGCGGGGGGGAGTGGCACAGCAACCAAACCATTCACTATCTTGTAGAACATAAGGAGGCGTGAATCAGATCTCCTATCTTCAAGGGTACGCCATCTCAGCTGACATAGCATGTTTGTGACACTGCTGTAAGGGGAGTAGTCATGATTTACCCATCGCGCTGCCCTCCGCTGAATCATTTCGATCTGGTGGATGTTTTGTTGGGTGTCAGGGTTCCAAACACAGCTAGCATATTCTAGCTGTGGCCTGACTAGTGATTTATAAGCTACTTCTGGAACTTTTGGGTTCTTGCATGGGATGTTTCGTTTAATGAAGTTTAGTGTTCGGGTAGCTTTGGACGTGACTAAATTGATGTGTTTATTCCAATTTAGATCTGAGGATATAGTGACCCCCAGGTACTTTGCATCAGGAACTGTTTCCAAGACTTGGCCATGGTGTGTGTACTTTGATATAAAAGGGTTTTTTGACCTTGTTATGTTCATAACAGTGCATTTTGAGGGGTTGAACTCCATGTCCCACTTACTTTCCCATATCTGTAACCTATTTACGTCTTGCTGGAGGATGTTTTCTTGGGCAAAACTATTTACAGTTAAGTAGACAGCAGTGTCATCGGCGAATAACCGAACCTGTGAAATTAGATTTTCAGGCAGGTCATTAATGTAGAGTAAGAATAGAAGGGGGCCTAGGACGGAGCCCTGTGGGACTCCGGACGTTACTGGAACTTCTTCTGATGTTTCACCATTCACAAGGACAGACTGGCGCCTGCCAATCAAAAAAGACTTGACCCATTGCAACGTGGTGCCCTGAACGCCATGTTGATGAAGTTTATACAGAAGTTTCAGATGGTTAACCTTGTCAAATGCTTTAGAGAAGTCCAGAAGGATCAGGTCCGTCTGGTGGCCTTGAATTAAGTTTCAGGATAGATCTTCTACAAGTTCGAGTAACTGTGTTTCGCATGACCTTTTCTCTCTGAACCCATGCTGTAGGTCATAGAGGACATTGTTAACCTGGAAGTGCTTTGTAATATAAGAGGCTATGATGTGTTCCAGTAACTTACAAAGGATGCAAGTTAGGGCTATAGGCCGGTAATTTGCAGGATTGCTTTTGTCACCCTTCTTTAATAAAGGAGTGACATTGGCCTTGGTCCAGTCAGCTGGGATAGTGCCCGTGTCAAGGGACCTTTGAAAGAGCTTAGTGACTATTGGTGAGATTTGTTCACTAAGATTTTTAAGAAGGATCGGCTTTAGACCATCGGGACCACATGCTTTATCTATTTTTAGGGACGAAAGGAGTTTCTGAACACCATTTATGCCTATAGTAACCTTTGGCATTTTGGGATAATTTGGTTGGTTATCAGTTGGTATAGAGAGTAGAGACTGCACTTTCATTTTACAGAGTTGGCCCAGTTTGAGAGGTGACATTGGGGTGAACACGGGCTGGAATTGACGATTGAGGATATTGGCCTTCTTTTTATCATCCGTATGAATTTGACCGTTTTCTAGGAGTGGGGAAATGCCTTGGGAGTCTTGCTTAGCATTTTTGGCAAGGGAGAAAAGTTTCTTACGAGAGAAATGTTGACCTGTTTGTGGGTTATCCGGATCATCTTGACATTCTAGGACATAATCTATGTAGTTATCATGTGCTTGTTTGATATTTTTCCTGACAAGATTTTTAAAATTTATGTAATGTTGTTTGACCTTTGGGTTGGTGTTGTTTTTGACCTTTTGGAACATCTTATTTCGTTTCCTAATCTGACGTTAATGCTTTGGGTAATCCATGGTAGTTGGGGTCTTGAGCCTATTCTCTTGGTTGGAATGAATAGGTTCGTACCTTCGGATAGAACCTCTTTGAATTCTGACCATAGGTCTTCAACAGACCGTGTGTTAAAACCTTTAAACAGGGAAGGCGATTTTGACTTTATGAACTGCTGAAATTTTGACCAATCTGCTTTTTTATATAAGTGAACTAGGCAGGGTTTCATTTTATTGAACCTTGAGTGTACTTGTACTATATCATGATCGGACAATCCCGCCATAGAGTTTACATGTTTGACCAGAGTTGGGTTTGAGGTGAGGAAGAGGTCTAAAGTGTTGTTTAACCGTGTAGGGAGACTAACCATTTGCTGGAGAGAGAAATCATTTATGATAGAGGTGAATTCTTCATAAATTCTACTGTGAGAGCAGCCAGGTTTCAGAGTTGGTGTGCCCTCGGAGTCCCAGGACAGCTTGGGGAAGTTAAAGTCTCCGGCAATCCAAATTTTGCCTTTGAGTTTGGTGACCTTGTCTAAAGATTTTCAAAATTCTGTTAAACTGTCCTCATCATTTTCATGTGGTCTGTAATAAGATGCAATATAAAGGGGCTTAGAACCTACTAATTCCAGCTTTAACCATAAGAGTTCACAATCTGCTTGTAACTCCTTCATTTCAGAGACCACTATATTGTTTTTGACCAAGATGAATACACCCCCACCCGCTTGGCCTGTTTTCCTGTCTAATCTGTATGGGGTTTAACCTAGGGAAGGGGGAAATATTTCATTATCTTTATGGTTTGAAGTTAACCAGGATTCTGTACCAAAAATGATGTCCGGATTTTCGGTTTGAAGTAGGGAGTGCAGCTCAGATTTTTTGTTTACTATGGATTGGAAATTGACGATGAGGGTCTTGAGGCCTGAAAAAATAGTTCTTTTTAATTGGACGAGGACTTTGGGTAGGATGGTGCTCAGTATCTGTGGTGGTGTCGGATAGTAAAGAGTAACTGTTGTTAGATTCGTATGAGGATAACGATACATTTGAAGCTATAGTGAAGTTGTTGGACTCACATAATGTACAGGACCATGAAAATGTTTGGTTGCTATTTACCAGGTTTGAATAACGATCAGGGTCAAAGGATTCACACTGGATGTGGAACCAGGAACCACAAGAGTCACAATCAATGGCTGGGTCAGTGTCCAAGACGCTAGTGCCACATGTGTCACAGGGGAAGTCAGTAGGGCCAGGATTTAGCTCAATATCTGCTGAAATTGAAAGTAACAAAATAAAAAGATACCTTTTTGTGACTCTTGAGACGTCTACCATGTCTACATTCTTTTTCTTTTTGAAAAACAAGTAGCCAACCTGCAAACTTTGGGTAATGTAACAATATGGTCTGTGACAGGGACGGGGAATAGATCTGTCTAACTCTAGAGAGGACTTACCATTGCCAAGAATTAAAATACCCATGGCAAGACAACAAAAAACAAACAAAATACCTGTAAAAGCCATGTTGTATGAGCTTCCGGTTATGAAAAATGTAAACTTCCGGTTGAGAAATGGGGTCAGAGGTATCGGCGGGAGTATAATAAAACTCGGCGCCGTTACAATTACCTGCTAGTCTTACCAAAATTGAATTGGGGATTGAAAAAGAAGATATTTTACCACTGTTTATATAATTTGGGAATGCTAAAACACTCTAGAAACCTGTTTTTGAAAACAAAATACCGAGAGGAAGTAAAGAACGTGTTAGTGTACGGCGCATGCGCAGACTTATATGTATTTCTGCGCAGACTGATATATGCGTCTTGTTTCTTTCATTTCATTTGTGGCATAAAAGATGCAAGCTAAACCATAGAATGTTTTGCTGTATCACTTACCAACGCCAAATGCGCTGCCCCCAACAATGTTCTACTCATTTCTTCCCTTGTTTACTCTCTTTTAGAACTCTGCGTCGTTTCAGTTTTTGTAGATAACAGTGAATATTTAAGAATCGCGAGTAACTTGTACGATTGTTTGTTTTTAGGAATCATATTTATGATTTTGGTATCAGTCGATATGTTTTTATCTAGTTTCTGGAAGAATTTATATAAACAGCTTGAAAGTTTGACATTACGTTCGTACTCATCCGTACTCCAACTATGTCCGTACTCAAAATAACTCGACTGTAAAGTTATTATCATTGAAATTGACCTCCTGTTTACCAAATGTTGAAGTTATATGAATAATTTTTTTTTTGGAAATTTCATGTTTGTAATAACTGGAGATTAAAAAAATCGTTTAAAAACTTTCAGGATGTACTTCTGATGGTGTTGTTTATTTCTGGGCCCTGGATACGGATATTTAAAACATGTTTAGCCGTTTCCAAGAACAACAGAATGGTAATTAGAAAATGTACCTGAATCGTAAAGTCATCTCATATGAAAACAATACATTAAGTCGTACTGTAATGTTTTTTATGCAAGAATAGCGACAATACACGTTTGTTTTGTGTATTAACGTCTGCAGAAGCCCTTGGGATATGTTTGTGAACAATCACGCGGTCTGCAGAAGCCCTTGAGATATGTTTGTGAACAATCACGCGGGCTTCTGCAGATGTTAATACACAAAAAAAACGTGTATTATCCCTACATAGTTGTAATAAAAATGATTCAATGCAGATGGAGATACAATACACGTGGGGGGGGGGGGGGGGGGGGAGAATGGCCATAGGAAACAGTATGTTGTAGACACTTTTATTTCGGAAATGCTTAGCTACGAACTGTTGTCTTTTCTCTGTGTGCTTTATTTTATTGATTTGAGATGTTTTAGTTATATGAGAAATAAAACTGTTCAGTTTGTTCAGCTCTTAAACAAGGTAGATGTGTACGTTGGTAATTGAACTGAAATCGCATACCATAGTCACAGCGCCACCACTACTGTATAGCGCCATCACTGATGCGATAGCGCCACCACTTTTAAAAAATACTGGCATATTTTTCATTAAGTTGCTTATGTTTGCCTGTGTAAGTACTATCGTACATATTTAGACCATATGCATGCGCGATAATTCTTATAGTGTGTCTATGCATCAAATTACAGTTCGAATACTGTACAGACAGATATCAAAAATTAAAATTTCGCGAATAAGAAGAAAAGCTCTTGACACCACAATTTTTATAATATTTTAATGAAATTACTACAGCCTGTAGTAAAAGTGTTCTTACACGGAACTAGATCTACATTCTCCGTTTTTTTAAAATAAATTTCATCAATTAAAATATAGGACAGAATGTAAACATTTACAGTTTGAAACTGGTAATAGGCTATTAGCTGCACCACGGAAATGTCGATAGCTCTTTTCCTTTGTCACCACTTTTTGGTGGTGGCGCTAGGTTTCAAAAAGTTTCAAGTTTCAAGTTTATTTTGAAGTCAAGGCCCTTATGGGGTTAAGTAGCATTCTCACTTCCAATCGTGCAGCATCGGGTATTTCCGTATTCTCGTATGCGTAGCATAAGGTTGCAAGCAGGGTACACTTCGAACTTTGGCCCCCGTCAATATTTGTTATGATTACAACTTCGTGATTTTGGATGTCTGTAAATTAAAAGGAGAGATATTCTGCTAGCTTTGTATGAATCTGTGAGTCACCTTGGCGCGGGAAATTCAAATCACGGAAGGATTCCGTGCAAACTCCAATACAGTGTTACTTCCCCTTATCGGTACAGTAGATGATTGTTTGACAATGTTGGGTTCCGTGCTTGTTGATTGATACTCAGTAACTTTTTCGCTATTTTGTGAAGAAACGAGCTGGATGGGCCCCCATTCCGTTTGTATTCTATAGTTCAGTAGGGACTAGTAAATTGAGAAATGCAATAAAATTGGGCATTGTTCCTGCAGCGGGATCATTGCAGGCTGTTCAAAAAGGTGCAAAATTGATGATTTTGGCATGCTATTTTTAATGGAATATGTTAAACTTTTGTTTTAATAACTTTCTCTATTCTTATATGAGAGTCCTTATCTTGCCATTGATTAAAAGCACAAAACATGCACGCAATTTATAAAATGGCCACCCTGAATCTACTCATTAGGGAAGTGCAGTATTGCGACTCGCTACATGTAAGCGTGGCCGTGCCCAAAATTTTCGAATCTAAGTGCCAGTACCCTGCTACCTAAAGGCCTAGGTCGTCTCGGAAAAGTCTAATTCCCAAGGACTGAGGTATGAAACGTTCCCAATGATTGAGGATTTCCCGCCTTTCCGTTGTGACCCCGCCTTTTCGCTCCGCCCCTTTCATACGTCTAATCACCGGCGGATGAGATAATCGCCTGAGACTTGGCCAAATCTGACCAAAACATAGAACATTAAAATTATTGATAATTTCATTCAATTAGTTCATATTTATTTTTGTCTCATCTGTCTATGTTATCTAGGTTTAAAAACTAGGTCATTGGCTCAATACTAGTAATATAAGTGCTTTGTTTATGCACTTGGGCCACAATCTTTCACTGTAATTCTTCATCAATTCAAGGGGAGCATATCTGAGGGAAGAATATATTGTTGCGTTAACAGACAAAAAACTGAAAAAAGCCTTTGAAGAAAACTTTCAGTAAGTACTCTTTTTATTGTAACCAAGGGGTAAAGTGACTGGTACTTTTATAGATAAATGTTTTGTGTGTATGACTGTGAAACTTGGCAAGTAGAGCCTTGGGCGTACATTTGTTACTGTGACTGCCCCGGTTAGAAACTCGTCTGTTCAATTTTTTTTTCTTATTTTTAGCTCACCTGAGCACAAAGCGATCAAGGTGAGCTATTGTGATCGTTCAGGGTCCATCCGTCAGTGCGTCCGTCAACAGTTTCTTTAAATGATATCCTCTATACCACTGATCGGATTTTGACCAAACTTCATAGAAATGAGCCTCGGGTGGTCCTTTTACAACGATTTCAAATTGTTCCAGTTCATTGTACAACTAGGTCACAGATGCTAAATATAGAATTTTTAAGTGAAAACTTCCATAAATCTTCTTGTCTGAAACCACAAGGACTCTAGGCCTTTCATATTTGAGTGGTCCTCTACATACAGGTACATTGTTAAAATTATGCCTGTAGGTTGAACATTAACCGCACCTGGGGATGGGGGAGGGGGTTACAAGACTTAGAGAGGAAAAACTTTAAAAGCTTTATTGTCTGAAACAACAAGAGGTAGGCATTTCATATTTGGTGTGTAGTATTGTCTAGTTCATCTTATGCTCCTTGGGTGAAAATGGCCCCGTATGGGAGTTCACAAATTTTACATAGACTTCTTTAGGCAATAGTACCGGTATTCTTTTCGTGCTATATATAAATGATTTTAACTCGGGTTAGCGGTACAGGGCCTCCAAGACCCTCTTGTTCATAAAAACATTGGTCACAAAAACAGTGTTTTAATGTTCACAAAAAGACTAAATATAGATTCTGTCAAAAGTAGCAATTTACTAATAATCTGGATTTCAGTTGCTTAAATGGTAATATATGTAAACAGATACGACAGTTAAGAGTTAAAATCACATTATCGGAACTGATGAAATATATGTACATAAATCTGAAATGTGAGTTGATTTATTTTGTCATAAAGATTGATCATATAATTTCAGTTTTCATTTCGAAATAATTTGAAAGAGACCCTGTCAGTTCAGTCTTGATTTTCATGGTTCAGCTATTCCTGTGACAATTATTATTATTACTATTATACCAGATTTCTATAGCGCCCTTTTCATGATCAATTTCACATTCAAAGGTGCTTTACATAGTTCTAATGCAGCCACACAGTACGCATAATTCATCCTCTACTAGTGCAGATACAGAGCGATCTGACTAGAGAGACAGAGTGAGCTAAAGCCCCCACGACAGAGAGATCAGAAATCAGATACAGGCTTGTGAAGCTAACTTAGCCTAGCTCGTTCCGAATAGACAGCCTGGTTCTTTGACGTGCCCAGTGTATAGCACTGATACACGCAAGGATTGCCTGGGTTCCTGGCCAGTACACTTCTACTTGGGTGGGAAACAGTGAAAAGCGTTTCTGAAAATTCCCGAGTAGGTGCCGGGGATCGAACCCCTGACCTCAGGATTGGAAGGCCAATGTGCAAACCACTGAGCTATCCTTCCACCCCAAAGACCACAATGACAGGATAGAAATTGTCATTCTTTGACAGTTCTAGCCCAGCTTGTTTAAAATAACACAGCAAATGAAAGTTAAGTTTGCTGTTTAAGTAAATGACTGATTGTCTTAGTTTTGTAATGCCGTAAATTTTACGATGGAATGCTGTAGGTATTATCGCACTATGATGTTATGGCATTACTTATTATGTCCAAATACTAAAACACTATTCCGGTTAATCTTCTTTATTTTTCTTCAGTGGAATACCACACGGTTTAAAGTTAACAATCAACAGTTTTCACACGGTTATCCGTAGAATATAACAATTAGTAAAAAGCTTTAAATATTGAAATATCATATGTTCTAGTGGAAAACCACGATGTTTCTACTTGGAAATCCAAAGTTATTCTCTCAAAAATCTGCTGTCTTGAAAATATATTTTTTCTCACCATATAATAACTGACCAATTAAAATGACCCTTATTGTGACTGTAATTAGCAGTATAAACCAATCAAATTCAAGAAAACATACAGGGTAATAAAATTACAAGTATTCGAAATATTAAGAAGTTTTGACAGCAATCAACACCTTATCAGTCAGGAAGTTTTAACATTTAAATTATCAAGTCAGTCACAATGACCCTATCACAAATAGATTTAGAAGCCTTTTAGCACATTCTGGACTATCAAAGATTAAAGTGCATAAATGTGTCAAAGTTGAGACAACAATAAAGTTTTGACAAGTGTCATGAAAACATAAAAAGAATTTTCGTTATTTAAAATTTTAGCAACATAAACATATTGAATAATTTATCCTTATTGTAATTTCTATGTTAAAAGATATACATTTTTTTTAATGATTTTTTAACGAGTTTTCTGATTTTTCACTGCACAACAGTTTTCTTGCATATTCAAATGTATATGAATTGAAGTTATTTACTAAAAATTACTCCCTTGATCTATTACAGTTTAGCTGGACTATATTGTGAAAAAGTTTTGTTCAAGGAGGCCTTGTGTGTCTTATTCCAGAGCGTTACTGGAGCCAATTACCATGATGCAGAAAAAGAGTGTTTGGCGGTCCAGAATGCATCCATGATACAAGCCATGAAAGATGGACTCAAAATATGTAATTCTGCTTATTTTTATTATTCAGTGCATATACTACTGACAAGAAACTGATATATGAAATGCATGTATAACATACATGTACAGTTATTTATTGTTCCACGTTCTGTAAGGTATTTATTTTATAGTATTATGAAAGTTCTATCTTGTTCTATGCCTAGCCTCAGACAGAGTGCTTTATTGATTTCCACCTAGACCTGTTTGTCCTTCTGTTTGATGCACTGTGGCTGTTTGTACTGACATTCTAAAAGAATATTGACATTATTTTGCTATTTATGTCTCCCAATCTACTGTTTATGGTAAAGTAAATACATTGAAATGCTGTTAAAGAAATAAAAGTTAATTGTGTATTTTTGTAGAATCTTGACAAAAAATTTAAGCTTAACCAAATAATTTAATTCTTTTGGAAATGTTTGAAGAAAGAATGCTGGTTAAAAATTTTGTCAATTTCAGATATGGCTATTTTTTTTCAGATGTATTTATTATAACAGTATTCTAATTAATAACTCATTTTTAAACAAATTATATATTTTAACTGATCACCTTAGAATTCATTGTCAAATATTTTGAAGGAAGAAACATTAAAAATGATAACCAAAAAGTGTTTGTCAATTCATTTTGTGATTGTAATTGTACTGACTTGAATATCATTATATGTTGTTTTTTTTGATAGGCTGATACCCCCTCCTTTACGTAGACAATGTAAAATATCATAATGTAAAATTGGTCTACTAGAGTAAGAGGTCTCATTATTTAGACTATACATTTTATAAAATAATATTGATGTTCTTTAAGGATTTTTGAAATGATATAATGTGAAAGGTATTATACATATATTTTAGACAACATTTTTTTGTCTGTTTAAAGATGGATCTCGTTGCTTCATGAGCTATATTGTCCAGAAGAATCAATTCTCAAAAATCATACTGTCTTAACTACATGTCACATGCTGTGTATTCTCTGAAATTCCAGTCGAAGCAAGTGTCCCTGATTGATAGTAATGGCACAAGTGTGCATCATTTCTTACATTCCAGAGATGCTAGTATGTCTAATTTCACCATATTACATGCCTATATATATATATAAAAAAAAATTTGAAATACATACAATAATAAAGTTATAAATGTCTTTAAGCATGTGTTCTTTTTCTTCCTGGTAGATCTGACTTGTGTAGTTCTCAGTAGGACAGTTAAAGATGCTCGTCCGCAGAAAGGTTTACGGATTCACACCACTATATAGTTATGTAGGAAAAAGTAAAGCATTGCAAACGGTTTATTTTTCCAATGTAGTCATATATAATGTACATATTTTGACCCTCAAAGCTTGCGTTAGTAACACTTGAAGACAATATACATATTTTGACCATCAGTCATTGGGATGGTAACTTCAGAAGACAATAAACATATTTTGACCCTCGATGCTTGGGATGGTAACTTCAGAAGACAATAAACATATTTTAACCCTCAGTGCTGGGGATGGTAACTTCAGAGGTCAATATTCATATTTTATTGACCCTCAATGCTTTGGATGGTAACTTCAGAAGACAATATACATATTTTGACCCACAGTCATTTGGATCGTAACTTCAGAATTCAATATACATATTTTGAACCTCAGTGCATGGGATGGTAACTTCAGAGGTCAGTATACATATTTTTAAACTCAGTCCTTTGGATCGCAACTTCAGAAGTTAATATGCATATTTTCACCCTCAAATTGAGCTTGGGTTGGTAACTCAGTGCTTGGGATGGTAACTTCAGAAGTCAATATACATATTTTGACCCTCAATGTTTGGGTTGGTAACTGTTGAAGACAATGTAAATATTTTGACCCTTGATGCTTGCGTTGGTACATTTTGATGACAATAAACATATTTTGACCCTCAATGCTTGGGTTGGTAACTTTTGAAGACAATATACATTTATTGACCCTCAATGCTTGGGTTGGTAACTTCTCAAAACAATGTACATATTTTGACCCTAAATGCTTGGGTTGGTAACTTCATGGTCAATATATATAATGACCCTCAGTGCTTGGGATGTTAACCTTAATAGACAGTATACGTACTTTGACCCTCAGTCATTCGGATAATAACTTCATGGTCAATATATATATTTTGACCCTCAGTGCTTGGGATGGAACTTCAGAAGACAATATAAATTTTTTGACACTCAGTGCTCGGGATGGTAACTTCAGAGGTCAATACATATATTTTGACCATCAGTGCTAGGGATGGTAACTTTTGGACACAATATACATATATTGACCCTTAATGCTTCGGATGGTAGCTTCAGAGGTAAATATATATATTTTGACCCTCATTTCTTGGGGTGGGAACTTCAGAAGTCAATATGCATATTTTGACACTCAATGTTTGGGATGTTAACTTCAGAGGTCAGTACACATATTTTGAACCTCAGTCCTTGGGATGGTAACTTCAGAAGACAATATACATATTTTGACCCTCAGTGCTTGCGATGGTAACTTTAGAGGCTAATATACATATTTTGACCCTCAGTGCTTCGGATGGAAACTTCAGAAGACAACATAGATATTTTGACCCTCAATGCTTTGGATTGTAGCTTCAGATATATATATATAGATATATATAGACCTTCAATCCTTGGGATGGTAACTTCAGAAGACAATAAACATATTCTGGTACACGTAACTTCAGAGGTGACTACACATTTTTTGACTCTTGGTGGTAACTCCAGAAGACAATATACATATTTTTACCCTCAGTGCTTAAAATGGAAACTTCAGAAGACAATATAGATATCAGTCCTTTGGATACCCCAGTCCTTTGGATAGTAACTTCAGAGGACAATATACATATTTTTACCCTCAGTGCTTAGGATGGACACTTCAGAAGACAATATAGATATTTTGACCCTCAATGTTTTGTATAATTATATTTTCACCCTCAATCCTTGGGATGGTAACTTCAGAAGACACTAATCTTATTCCGGTAACTTCGAAGGTCAATACACATATTTTGACCTTTAGTGCTTGGGATGGTAACTCCAGAAGACAATATACATATTTTGAAGCTCAGTCCTTTGGATAGTAACAGTGGACGATATACATATTTTGACTCCCAGTCCTTGGGATGGTAACCTTCATAACACAAAATTTGACCCTCAGTCATTGGGATGGTAACTTCCAATTACAAGATACTTGTTTGACCCTTAGTCAAATTAGAACACAACCATGATGATAAGTTCACTTTTTCAAGAACGCATCCTGATAATGAATCATGCATTTTCTATAGCACTTGTCGACTCAAAACTCAGGGCACCGTATCTCCTTCGAACACACAAAGATTCAACATTTTTGAATTGAACCATTAAATATTGAATTAAGTAATACTGAAATATAACACTCAGTTCTGTTATCAAAATTCTTTTACAGTCTCTGCATAAACATACACTTCTCACATAATTAAACAGTCCTCTCCGTGCTTTTATTTTCCGATACCGTTTCGGTAGTTCGTACTCGTTCAAGTATTTCCATCGTTTCGGTAGATTTAGGTAGCAGGGTACACTTTCGAATTTTGGACGGATTACACCAAACCGGAAATGACTACTCAGTGTTACATGTGAAGTAGTCCAAAATGTAGTTCCATGCTATGGATGAAATCTGGTATAATGAGTGACATGAGGAGGTGACAGTTAAATTTTTGGCTTATGTTTATTGCTTATAGTACTGAGAATAGATCTAGACCATTTTCATTGTGAATTTCTTGGAATAAGTTTTATTCTTTGCGAAAAATGTCTACCTACGCGTAACTGCTAAACGGCTGTTTTCATGGGGGCATTTTTAGAGGGTGATGTTTCTCAGAACAGATTATTTTTCTTATATTCAACATAACATGTCAATATTTTTCTATTTTTGATAAGAAGACATGTTATACTAAATGACCATATATGGTTTTCATATCATTGAAATGCTCTAAAGTGCTGAAAATGAGGTCTGAATGTTTTGTTATTAATATGAAATAAATAAGGACTTGAATTGGTAGAGTGTAACCTTTTGGCCCCCGTCAATATTTGTTATAAAGAGAACATCGTGATTTTGGATGACTGTAAATTAAGGTGAGAGATAATGATTATTCATTCTTTAGAAAATTTATACAGCCGATACATGTAAAATTCTGATGTCAGTTGGAAAACTAACTGCTGGTAGCTTTGTATGATCAATGAGACACCATTTCGCGGAAAAATTCAATTCACGGAAGGGTTCTGTGCTTGTTGATTGATACTCAGGAACATTTTCGTTATTTTCCGAAAAAACGAGCTGGATGGGCCCCCATTCCGTTTATGTCCTGACGTTCAGTAAGGACTATTAAATTAAGAAATGCAATAAAATCGGACAGTGTTCTTGCAGCGGGATCATTGTAGACTGTTCAAAAGGTGCAACATTGATGATTTTGGCACGCTATTTTTCATGGATGATGTAAACCTTTCGCTTTGATAGCTTTCTTTATTCTTGTATGAGAATCCCGATCTTGCCATTAATTAAAAGCACAAAACATGCACGCAATTTATAAAATAGCCACCCAAATTTTGCTCATAGGGGAAGTGCAATATTGCGACGCGCTACATGTAAGACCGTCCGTGCCCAAAATTTTCGCATCTAAGTGTACCTTGCTACCTTAAGTTATCATCTTCCCATCAAGTAAGAATATCTACAAATATGATTATACCGCCCACCAGACGAGTAGGCGGAGCCACCTCACTCATTGTGATACGAATTTCCTCTCAGTCCTTGGTAAATAGACACGACCGGTTGTCTCACTTCGCCTACCGTACTGTAAGGGGAAGTAATCGCTGCGGGTTTTGTTCGCCAACTGACGAGCAAGCAAAACGGAAATACACAAAGGTCAAGGCTATTTTTGTTTTTGTTGTGAAATATCCCGAAATATCCTTTTAAATATTTAAAAACGTGGTTTATCGATCAGGTAAACTACAGCGATGATGTTAACTTTGACGATTTTAGTATGTTTGTCAGGTGAGTTAATACCTGTTTCCTGATTCTTTGGGCGATCACGGTTGACAAATTCCATTCTACTTTTACCTGTTTGCTGTATGAATATGATTATGTCAGATAAGGATGATGTCAGAAAAAATGAAGCTCTTTTTGGAGAAATAACCTCTTTGTGATATTTAACAGTCTGAAAATACTTCAGCCCTGATCAGGAATTGAACCTGGAACCACTCAAACCTGTGACCTAAGCTAAGGCAGACACTCTACCACGTCAATATGCTCAAAAGCAAGGAAGTCTAAGTGCACCAAACAAACTGTAAATAAAAGCATCATTAAGACATATTAAAATTAAGTTCTTCAGATTAAAACCTGAGTATCAAACCTAAAAATTTAATTGAAAGACATATATATACCTGCATAAAATACTCGCAAGGGTGTTATGCAGTATTTATGGATAGATATTACATCGTAGTGATAGAGGTAAGCACATAAATTCATTACTAAAAGATACTTATAAGTTATAAACAATGAAAAATGAAGACAATTTTATACAAAAGCTAAGACCTGTGTAGTATCTGCTTGTCAAAAAAAGGAGTCTAAAACTACATCTATAAAAATTATAGTCAGGACTTGTGAAATAAAATTTTCATGAACAGATTATGTTCAGTGATCAGCAGCTACCATTCAGGGTGAAAATAAGACATGATAGTATAGAAACAAACAGAAATACACATATCACACATGCAGAGTAGCTAAAACTAAAATAACTAGGATATTTGCTAAAGCATGCAGCTATGACAAACCAAACATAAATAAGATACAATGCAGCCAAAACAAACTAAACATAAATAAGATTAAGCAAAAATCCAAATCAGCAGAATCCAAGGGAGGGATGCATAGCAGGGTTAAAGCAAAAGAAAGAATACTAAGCATTTTAGGTATGATTCAGGTGCACATAGAACAAGCACACTTCTGACCACTCCAAGTCCGGATCAGTCGCTTGAATTCCATGTAATCTGTAGTATATTATTGTATATCTAACTTCATTTGGAAGACTGTTCCAGACTTGTGTGGCCTCAAAGCGAAAACTCTTCTTGCTGTATATGGTTGTGCTTACTGTTAGTACCTCAAGAATGTTTGTACATCTGAAATTATAATTTGATGATCTTACTGAAACAAGTTCTTGTATATATAAAGGAGAAATTTTATTTAAACTTTTAAAAACCTCCAAAGCAATGAGTCTAAGTCTGCTTATGTGAAGGGTTGGCGTATCAACTTTACATAATGAGAGTCATAACTAGATGTATAATCATTAAAAACAATTTTCAGAGCCCTATGATGAAGTTTTTCTAACTTATTAGTACTTTCTTTACTACAAAAATGCCAAACTAACGGACAGTAATTAAAATTTGATCTGATGAAATATTTGTAAATTAAAATTTTAGTATCTTCTTTTAAGAAACGGCTTAACCTTGTTAATACATTTAGATTTGTCTTGCTGCCTTATTGCAGACATTTGAAAGATGAACTTTAAAATTTAACAGTGAGTCAATTTCAACTCCAAGCAGTTTTACATGGGATTCACAGGGTATATTTGTGTCTGATACTTGAAAACTTACCTTCAGCTTATCTTTATCATCAGTTACAGTTCTTCATTTGTTGTGCGGAGGTGAAAGAGGATCTGAAAACAGGGCATTTGTTTGGCTGTTTTGGGGGCCGAATATGGGCCCGATTCCCCTCATAAAATAATATGTTTTTTCCCCTTTCTCAGAAGAAAATTCCCCTGATAATAGTTTGTTTGACACAACTAGATATGAACTGTCTTTCCAGTTATATTAATTATAGTGCTTCTAAGGAAGGTTACTGCAATATAGCTACATTAGTTAGAAATGACTGAAAACAGTATTAATAAGTGTGAAAAGTAGTAACATATATATGGCTAAAAACTTCCCCTTTTGTCTTAAAACGACGAAGGATTCCCCTTCCTGAGGGTATGGGTACCTGTCCCCAAAAGTTGTCTGGTGCCCTGAAAAATGCTTTGCCGAAGATAATGATGCCAGCTGAACCTGTGTAAATTATATCAGTGACATTTGACACAGAGTATTTGTAACAACTGATAATATCCCCCTTGGAGGTCAAAATTTGGTTTGGCTTGTTATTAGACAAGCTTACTGTCGCTGAGTGGCTGCTTTTTAATTTCTGACATTTGCAGCTACTGCAGAGTTACAGTTTGACCATCTCACTGTAAAACAAATTGTATGCATCAGATTAGTTCGACAAGCTTGTAATTAGTTATATAATACAATATATGGGCCAAAATATTTATTAGAAATGACAAAATTAATATAAATGTGACTTTTTTAATTTGAAATAATCATTTTAAGATTTTTATCCAATAATTCCCCAACTGACGTTAGTTCACTGTACTAAGTAGCTAAAATGTTCAAGTTTATGACTTCAGATTACCAGAGCGATAAAAGAACATTAATAGTATGAGAAAATAAACAGGTTACTGATATGAGCCACGCCATGAGAAAACCAACATAGTGGGTATGCGACCAGCAAGGATCCAGACCAGCCTGCGCATCCGCGCAGTCTGGTCAGGATCCATGCTGTTCGCTTTTAAAGCCTATTGGAATTGGAGAAACTGTTAGCGAACAGCATGGATCCTGACCAGACTGCGCGGATGCGCAGGCTGGTCTGGATCCTTGCTGGTCGCATACCCACTATGTTGGTTTTCTCATGGCACGGCTCATATATTTTTAGATCGACTATTCGAAGAATAGTCCAAACTAGTCTACTCACCCTGGCGTCTGCGTTGGCGTCACACCTTGGTTAAAGTTTTGCATGCAAGTACATAGCTATCATTTAAAGGTATATAGTCTCTGCAATCAGTACAAGTCAGTTTTATACTGAAACTAACAGGTAGCTACATGTACCCTCTATATATATTCAGTTATTTCGATCTTATACTGAAATATGGGCCTCTAAAAATATGGGATCATCTCCATATCTCTTAAGAAATGTATTCGATTACCAGAAGAGTAGAATAGTAGATATGATTTATATATTGCTGGCTCATGCTGTTTGTATTTAGCATTTGTTAAGAATTGCAAATTGAACTTTTTAATGGTAGACACCTGACGTGTAAGACCGAGAACCGAGAAATATGATAAATAGATTTGTCTTCATAATATGCTTACTTCTGGAATGTGTATGAATTGTCTTTGGGTTAAGCTGTCCAGCATTTTAAACATATATGCTTAGTAATGGACAGTTGTCAACAAAATTTAATGATGCGATTCAGTTTTGTATATTTTATCATTTCAGGTTTGCTGAACAATGTTGCATGTTTAGAGCAATGCGGCAGCAGACTCTGCAAATGTAAGTTAACCCTTACCCTGCTAAACTTCTAAAATGGACTGGTCCATCATTCAATTTGGGAAGTACTACTTATTATATGAAGGGGTGTTCTCTGAAAATTTACTGACTGAATAGCGAACAGTGCGGACCATGATGTGCAGGCAGATCTTGGTCTGCACTGGTCACAAAGGCAAAATCACTTGCCCACAGCAGGCTAAATGTTAATCAAGAATTATGTCTCCCACCACACAGTGGTGTGGGAGACATATTGATTTACTCCAGTCTGTGTGTGTGTGTGTGTGTGTGTGTGTCTGTCTGTCACAAAGCTTGCCCGCACTCTAAGTCGAACATTTCTCATCCGATTTTCACCAAACTTTAACAAAATGTGTTTGACCATAAGGCCTCGACCAGATTCGATAACTAGCCAAATCGGTCCAGGCGTTTTGGAGTTATGGCCCTTGAATTACCAAAAACCGGCCTTTTTACTCTTGTCCGCACTCTAATTCAAACATTTCTCATCCGATCTTCACCAAACTTAAACAAAATGTGTTTAACTATACGACCTCGGTCAAGTTCGATAACTAGCCAAATCCGTCCAGGCATTTTGGAGTTACGGTCCTTGAATTATCGAAAAATCGGCCTTTTTACTCTTGTCCGCACTCTAAGTCGAACATTTCTCATCCGATCTTCACCAAACTTGAACAAAATGTGTTTGACCATGAGACCTCAGCCAGGTTTGATAACTAGCCAAATCAGTCTAGACATTTTGGAGTTACGGCCCTTGAATTACCGAGAAATCCGCCTTTATACAATTGTCCGCTCTCTAAATCGAACATTTCTCATCCGATCTTCACCAAACTTGAACAAAATGTGTTTGGCCATAAGACCTTAGCCAAGTTCGATAACTAGCCAAATCCACCCAGGCACTTTTGATTTATGGCCCTTGAATTACTGATTGGATCCACTCATCCAGACCATCTAATTGGATCAACTCGTCTAAACCATCTAGAGAAACTAGACATTTTTCATAGGGGCAATTGTGGGAGACATGCGCTTTTCTCAAAAGCATCTCTAGTTTCTTTTGTTACTACATATATGTAGTTTTATCAGAATCTGTTTTCTCAGTTTGCTTGTTTCAAAGAAGTGTCTGGAATATTTACAAAGACAGTACACTGTAGCAGGTAATGTGTTTCATGGTTTCATCAGTAACCCTACCTTGAGACTATGAACAGTGTAAGCAAATACACTTTCTTTTGGATCACCATGGAAACATAATTCAGACTGATGTCATGTTGAGTTTTTAGCTCGACTATTCAAAGAATAAGTGAGCTATCCTATTCACCACGGCGTTGGCGTCATACCTTGGTTAAGTTTTTTCATACCAGGCCAGATTTTGACACAGTCTTTTGAGATAAAGCTTTGAAACTTTCAACACTTGTTTACCATGACAATGTTCAGTTTTAGGCAAGAGTACATAACTCCATCAAGGATTTTGGCTGAATTATGGCCCCTTTTAACTTACAAATCTTGGTTAAGTTTTTTGTACAAGTTCATATTTTGTCTAAAGTGTTTGACTTATGACTTTGAAACTTTTATCACTTGTTAATTATAACAGTCTCTATCTGTAGGAAAGAGTACATAACTCTGTCAACTATTTTGACTGAATAATGGCCCTTTTTGGACTTGGAAATTGGTACAATTTTCATACAAGTCAGTGTTTTGTCAAAACTATTTGGCATGCGGCTTTGAAACTTTGAACACATGTTTTTATGCCCCCGAAGGGAGGCATATAGTTTTTGAACCGTCTGTCGGTCTGTCGGTCTGTCAGTCTGTCTGTCCGTCCGCAATTTTCGTGTCCGGTCCATATCTTTGTCATCGATGGATGGATTTTCAAATAACTTGGCATGAATGTGTACCACAGTAAGACGACGTGCAGTGCGCAAGACCCAGGTCCGTAGCTCAAAGGTCAAGGTCACACTTAGACGTTAAAGGATAGTGCATTGATGGGCGTGTCCGGTCCATATCTTTGTCATCGATGGATGGATTTTCAAATAACTTGGCATGAATGTGTACCACAGTAAGACGACGTGCAGTGCGCAAGACCCAGGTCCGTAGCTCAAAGGTCAAGGTCACACTTAGACGTTAAAGGATAGTGCATTGATGGGCGTGTCCGGTCCATATCTTTGTCATCGATGGATGGATTTTCAAATAACTTGGCATGAATGTGTACCACAGTAAGACGAGGTGCAGTGCGCAAGACCCAGGTCCGTAGCTCAAAGGTCAAGGTCACACTTAGACGTTAAAGGATAGTGCATTGATGGGCGTGTCCGGTCCATATCTTTGTCATCGATGGATGGATTTTCAAATAACTTGGCATGAATGTGTACCACAGTAAGACGACGTGCAGTGCGCAAGACCCAGGTCCGTAGCTCAAAGGTCAAGGTCACACTTGGACGTTAAAGATCATTTTTCATGATAGTGCATTGATGGGCATGTCCAGTCCATATCTTTGTCATTCATGCATAGATTTTAAAATAACTATGCATGAATGTGTGACACAGTAAGACGATGTGTCGCGCGCAAGACCCAGCTCCGTAGGTCAAAGGTCCAAAACTCTTAACATCGGCCATAACTATTCATTCAAAGTGCCATCGGGGGCATGTGTCATCCTACGGAGACAGCTCTTGTTCATCATGATTTCCGTCTGTAGGCAAGAGCACATAACTCTGTCAACTATTTTGGCTGAATTCTGGCCCTTTTTGGACTTGGAAATTGGTTCAGTTTTCGTACAAGTCCATGTTTTGTCAAAACTACATGTGGCTTTGAAACTTTGAACACTTGTTTATCATCATGATTTCCATCTGTAGGCAAGAGTACATAACTCTGTCAACTATTTTGGCTGAATTATGGCCCTTTTTGGACTAAGAAATCAGTTAAATGTTTCATACCTGTCCATATTTTGCTATACCTGTTTGTCATATGGCTTTGAAACTTTGACCACTTGTTTACCATCATAGTCTACATAATTAATAATGTAGGCAAGACTACATAACTAGGACAAGGACTTTAGTTCTGTTATGGCCCTTTTTGACATAGAAATTAGTTAAGTTTCGCATACCATTCCATATTTTGTCTAAACTGTTTGATATATGGCTTTGAAACTTTGGACACTTGTTAACCATCATGGTCACACATTGCCATATAGTGCAAGACTTAAATCCAAATCCACATATACAGGTACATTGTTTGTTTTATCTATTATTTTTCTTTTGTCTGAAAATCTCTGGTAATATTTTAACCCCATACTTCAATCAATTCTTCAAATAGTTGAGAGCACTGTCAACAGACAGCTCTTGTTTAACCCTTAGCCTGCTGCGGGCGAATTTAACAGCCTTTGCAAACAGCTTGGAACCAGATCAGACGCCGATTAAATCGGCGTCTGATCAGGTTCCAAGCTGTTTGCTACTCTGACAATATTTCTTCCAATTTTGGAGCAAATTGAATGAACTTAACAATTTTAGCAGACGACATTTCCAGCAGACGACAATTTACTTAGCATGCTAAAGGTTAAAACACTGCTGAGATCAGCAAGAGTAGGATGATTAGAAACTAAAGGAACTGATGTGGTACTGGTATATATGAAAAGCAATAATAGAGCCGCGCCATGAGAAAACCAACATAGTGGGTTTGCGACCAGCATGGATCCAGACCAGCCTGCGCATCCGCGCAGTCTGGTCAGGATCCATGCTGTTCGCTAACAGTTTCTCCAATTCCAATAGGCTTTAAAAGCGAACAGCATGGAGCCTGACCAGACTGCGCGGATGCGCAGGCTGGTCTGGATCCATGCTGGTCGCAAACCCACTATGTTGGTTTTCTCATGGCGCGGCTCAATACTTGTGAGATGAAGCTTTCTTTCTGAGTGATATTGAAATGAAAAATTCAAGATGTATTTTGGTGGCTGACTAGAAATATATGTTACTTTCAGCTGGTCAAGTGTGCGAGTCTGACATTGATGGTGGAACATGTTACAACAGTACCTTGAAGATAGATT
This sequence comes from Mercenaria mercenaria, assembly GCF_021730395.1. Classification (NCBI taxonomy): domain Eukaryota; kingdom Metazoa; phylum Mollusca; class Bivalvia; order Venerida; family Veneridae; genus Mercenaria; species Mercenaria mercenaria. The sequence goes on along the minus strand of NC_069377.1, from coordinate 38,604,765 downwards.
GTCAAGGTATGTAGTATATAAGCCTTTTATATGCTGGAAATATTGAAGAGAAACACCGAGAAACTGAATTACCTGTAGTGCCTGCCAGGAATAAAATGTCCCCAAAATGTTCCAACTGAAACAGTTTACTGTTGAGTGTCTGTCATTTGGGGTCAGTACCTCAAGGGCTAAGGTCACAGTTACCTATTTTATAAACAGCTGTTATGTTATCACAGTCTGGAACTTACGTAGCAGTTATTTTCCACAGCTGTTTAATCAAGGGACAGCCATAGCACCAACTGCAGGTCACAATGTCTTGTTGAATAAGCTTATTGAAAGTGACTTGTCATGAAATGGTCGTAGTTGAGTTTTTTAGCTTCAATACATTTTAACTCTGGTTCTTGTAAAACTGTTAGTATAGGCCGAAATACAAGTTGCATAATTGCAAATTGGCTTGCCGGTACCAGGGATTTTTTTCAGTCGTTTTATAGCCGTTATTTGGCTATATTCCCAATGCCAAAAAGTACATGTTTTTCCCATAATTAGTGCAAAAATTCCAAATCTACATTCTGAAAAAAAAATCCATCAAAATTGCTTAGACATTGACTAAATTATGGACAATTTTGTAATGACAGTATGTTGAATAGGTTGTACAATGTCAAACAAGTGTATCAGAAAGTGCTTAAACACAACCTAACTATATCCTATAGTACTAAATATTTCCCAGTTTGGAACATTTACGTGTCAAAATTTCCAGTTTTTTGGGTATAGGCTATGTTCCCAAAACAGTAAGAAAAAACCTAGCTTACACATAAACAGAATATGTTATATCACATCAGAATATTTTCATCTAATACCTGGAGCAAAAATTCTTTTTGTATTGAATTTATTTTTTGGCCATTTTTTCCCATACATATTCTCATTTTTCAGATGGTATTTCATATTGCTACAAACCAAGAAAATGCTGTGGAGTATCCACATGCTGTCCCGAAAATTCAGATTGCTGCGGTTTCAATACATGTTGTCCGAAGGGTTCCGTGTGTTGTAGTCCTAACTACTGTTGTGAACGAGGAACTACGTGCTGCGGGTTCCAGACATGTTGTGCATCAGGAACACATTGTGATGGCGGAGAGTGTATAAGAAACAGGTAATGATTTCAATAGTTACATAAATACATCAACAAATCCTGTTATTGTTAATGATGAGCTCTGAAGAATTAGACGAATTGTATAGATTTATTTCTCAAAACTTTTAAAAATGTACACATGTTTCATCCAGTGTGTTAGTTCTTGCAGTTGTTTCTCAAGAAATAGTTGTTTTTTGTTCCAACAACTTACTAGACTTCCATTTTATAAAATTTGAATGCTTTCAGTATTGTGCACATTACTAAATAAAAACAGGACGTGCTGCAAATCTCTGTTTCATGTCTCACAAATCAGTAGTGACATTTTAGTCTTTTTAACTGATTGGGACCAGAAAAGCTATATTTTCTCTCTCTGAAAGTTAACTGGATCTCATGGATACATTGAATATATAGAGATAGTTTGCATTAAGGGATAGAATTAAATTCAGAACAGTTGACTTTCCCATACGTAAGATCTGCTAGGATACAAGTTCGTATTATTATATATACATATATATATAACAGGGCTTCGGAAATTTGCCGGTTTGTCGGTTTTGGACCGATTTTTGACTTTTCAGACCGATTCTTGAAGTGAAAAAACGGAAAAAATCGGTCCCGTAAAAATGGAGAAAAGTATAAATTTCGGTCTGATATCTCAATACACGATCACCTGCCAAGTAGGAAATTGTTGGTCGCACCTTCAGATAATCAATAAACGTGTCAATCGGTCTGATTGTCACTTTGATAATCGGTCCGTAATTAGCGCGGGACGCAATCAGTGCTCGCGCGGCACATCCTTTAATGTTTGCAGACAGCCGACTGCGGTGTATTAAACATTTTTGACTGGTTTCCTAACGTTTCTGACTGAATCCAAATCATTTCGACGGGGATCCACTTCTTTTATTTAGAATCCGACGGATGGTTTATTTCAAAAGGCTATGTTTGATCACGGTAACAAACAAATGGTCGCTGCATTTAATCAAAGAGCTATAATTCTACATTAGGGTGGTTTTCAAAATAATGATGCAAAAGTGTGACATAGGGGTTGAAAATTCAAACTTATTTTTTAGGGTGGTCACCTATTTTTTATGATAGCAAATACTTCAAATTTGAAGGAAATAACTCTCGGAAAGTGTTGAGAAATGCCAATAAGAAAATATTTCAGCCTCTAATTTGAAAGTTCAGTGAATTTTTCCATAAGATGGGTGATAAATGTTGCAGTGTTTTATGACAAGGAAATATGTATAACAGTAGTTTTTCAACATAAATGATAAGTAATGGGTGTATGTGTATGGTTTGAAACTTATTTACTCATATGTTTGTGGACATTGGTTTTTAAAATCACAATTTTTGCACAAATCTGACATGAAAATAATACTTTACCTAGAAAAGTTGTTGCTAAATGCAAAATAACTAACATATAATTATAAAACCTATTTTTCTCTCTCACTTTGCATGTTTATAAACCACATGCCAAATTTCAAGAATGTCCAGTAATTCTAATTTCTAGAATTGTCAACTCAAAATTGAGTTATTGTACAGATGCACAGGGGACACATACTGAAGATCAGTGTAATATTCATCCATTATTAGTTTTCTATTTGTAAAAAGACTAATGGTGATCAACTTTAGACAAATACTATTAAAAAATTAATTTATTCCACAAAATAACTACAAAATTGAAAATTTTCACTATAAAAACATGAAAATTCAACTAAATGTAATGCTTTAAATGAAAAAATAATCGACTTTATACATAACTAATACACTGAAATCATTTAGTTTACATGCAATGCTTATTCATAGTAGAAAAATGACAAAATGCCATGCATGATAAAATGGAATAGTAAAATTCATACATACTTTATAATGTTACTAAAAAGGGTGCACAGGGGACAAATTGTATCAAAATATTTATTCATAGAATATGTTCATGGTAAGTAAAATTCTTTTAACTACACACTATTTACTAGTGAACATTACATATTAAGGTAAACTTAAAGAGCTTAAGAAGCAATAAAATTGATGTTTCCACTTTTAAACTTGAAAATTGGCAACTTCAGAAATAAATGCAAACAATGAATTTTAAATTGTTCAGGGTTTCTTATATAATGCTAAATTATCAAGTAATGCCTAAATTTTGCTTTCAGACTGTTAAGAATATAGAACTGCCACCACAAATTACAGTAATGCTATGAAAATTGATATATGTCAAAAAAGGGTGCACAGGGGACATCACTTTTGGCTCTGTGAATGTTTAACGGTCAGTAATATGTGAAGTTGAATGCTGCTTTTGTATCTGTTATAACTCCCTTTCAAGGAAAATAAAGTAAAATCCCATTTTATTTAAAGAATATAAGAAATCTGACACTTTACAACTGAAAAGGTGCACAGGGGACATTTTTAGGTGTATAGACATCCATCAAGTTTCTGAGAAAGTTGATTTATTAAAGAAAAAAATCATACTGTGTCTTCACAGCTGAAGGGATAAGGATCTTAGAAAAACATTAAAACTTTAGAAAAGTAATAGGGTTATGAAATTGTAGTGTTCAACATTTAAATTTAGTATTTTTTTCACTATTTTTTGTGAAGGGGGTTCCATCACAAGATGTGAAATATCGGTAACAATAAGATGTAGGTAATGAAAAGAAGTATTTTATTCAAATGTGCAGAGTTTAAGTTACACAAAAAAGCCAAAGCTGTAACAATAAAGCATGGTTTTAAAAAGTAAGCCACAGTTGAAAACTATACTTCGTGTAAAATGTCACACTTTTTTGGGTGCACAGGGGACAAAATTAGCTATATAATTTAATATAACTTTAAAACTGTTTGATTCATTAAGCTGAAATTGCACACATTTATTGACTACATTGATTTGGATATAATTTGCCCCAAAATGCATTCTAAAACTAAACTGAATTAAAGTAAGGTGAGAGAAAAGAAAAAGCTTCATTATTTTGAAAACCACCCATTATAGGTCTTTGATTTAATGAGACATCACACAGAAAACCGATAAAAATAATTTTTACAATTACTTGATTTGAAAAAATTACATGATTCATTTGTTGGGGCTCCAGTTGAAACAAATGCAGAAAATCGTCTTTGCAACCCGACTGTACAAAAAAGAAAAAAATGGACGGGCAACCACGAATGATAAAGAAAACCGGAGTGGTACTGTTTATTAAATCGGTCTTTTAAAAAACGTTTCAAAATGAAATTTTGTTTACATCAGAAGAGAACATATAACTTTATACAGTAATGTAGTTGCTTATAGAAGTACAACGTAAGTGAAATGAAATATCCGCGGCCAACCCGCGTGACGTTTTGGTACTATAACATGCGGGAAATTCGATCTCAGCGTTCAAATAACGTACACATTCGGTCCGCGGCAGATTATTCTTTAAATACTGAGGCTGTTTAGCAGAGAATATGTGTCGTGTAACTCACTTTGACGCATTGTATTTAATAGAATTCCGTCAAAGAATGAGGAAACATCACAAAGTATCTGCCGTGTATACGGTATCGAAGTCACGTGCGTTGGCTTTTAGACTAGTTACGCACACGGTGTCAATGCCTCGTATTATCTCGGAAAAACATCGAAATTTAAACAAAGTAACGATCACACATAACACTGAATAACTGTCTTCATTGTATGGTAACGCGCGGTGACTGGTAACTCAGTTTTAATGCATGACATGCTTATTTCTTTACCCTATCGCGTTTTACAAAATATGTAATATTGGGAATGCGGTGGGTGGGGTAGCGCCGATGTCAGAATTTTCGTTTCGGACCGATTGAGTTATCAAAATTTCCGGAGCCCTGATATATAACAGTGTTGGAAGACAAGTATTGTTTCGTAAGTATTTTAACTCCATTTATCTATCTAAATATCTCACTCTAATAAATTTTGCAAAAGTTTCTTCCTTTTTTCAAATGCATAATAAAGAAGTACCACTGCTGATTTTTAGCTCACCTGTCACATAGTGACAAGGTGAGCTTTTGTGATCACCCTTCGTCTGTCGTCCGTCGTCAGTCTGTCCGTCCGTTCGTGCGTGTGCCAACAATTTCTTGTTTGCACGATAGTGGTTTCATTTATGATTTTATTTTAACCAAACTTGCACACAACTTGTATCACCATAAGATCTCGGTTCCTTTCTTGAACTGGCCAGATCCCATTATGGGTTCCAGAGTTATGGGCCCTGAAAGGGCCAAAATTAGCTATTTTGACCTTGTTTGCACAATAGCAGCTTTATTTATGATTTGATTTTTACCAAACTGGCACACAACTTGTATCACCATAAGATCTTGGTTCCTTTCTTGAACTGGTCAGATTCCTTTATGCGTTCCAGAGTTATGGCCCCTGAAAGGGCCAAAATTAGCTATTTTGACCTTGTCTGCACAATAGCAGCTTCATTTATGATTTGAATTTAATCAAACTTGCACAAAACTTGTATCACCATAAGATCTGGGTTCCTATCTTGAACCGGCCAGATCCTATAATGGGTTCCAGAGTTATGGCCCCTGAAAGGGCCAAAATTAGCTATATTGACCTTGTCTGCACAATAGCAGCTTCATTTATGATTTGATTTTAACCAAACTTGCACACAACTTGTATCACCACAAGATCTTGGTTCCTTTTTTGAACTGGCCAGATTCCATCATGGGTTCCAGAGTTATGGCCCCTTAAAGGTCCAAAATTGGCTATTTTGGCTTTTTGCAGCCATATAGAGACTTCATTTATGGTTTTATTTGATACAAACTTCCAAAATATCAGTAACAATAAATCTTGGATTCCATGACAAATCAGATCCAATTGTAGGTTCCAGAGTTATTTTATATCTGATTACCTCCCCTGATTGTAATCAAAATGGATTTATATCAGTAAGTACTTATAGGACTTATTTGAAATTTCATTATTGTCATTAGTTGGACTGAGCCAATCAGGGTAGATAACTATGGACTGATTTTATGTCAAATTACCTCCCTTTATTTCAAATTAAAATGAGTATATCTCCGTAACTAATGAAGATACTGATCTGAAATTTCATTTATGTCAACAGATTTATTTGGCAGATCCTTCTTTTGTTCACTTACAATAATTTTTTTTTAATTACTTCCCTTTTACATTACTATAAATAGCTTATTTTTAGTAACTTTTTTATTATTGGCCGTAGAGAAAAACTGAGACCTCTTTTCTGTGGTACAACGTGGATGGTACCTCCAATTTTTAGGTGTATTTTGACATATCTATACCTTGTAAGAATTTTTTTTTCTTTTTGGTTAAATTTCTTCCCTTTGTTGTTCCTGTCCTTTGGACTTAGATATTTTTTCTGAGGACCTTCTTGTCCTCAAGTGCAATGATAACAGGTGAGCGATATAGGGCCATCATGGCCCTCTTGTATAAGTTCTTCATTTCTTGTAAACATAAGGATGTTCTAAAGGCATAACCCCCTTATTTGTATTCATTTTTTGACACAAAATTAATTTCTGAAAAGTCTCTCTTCATAAAGAAAAACTAAAAAAAAAAAAAATTCCGACCTACCTACCCTAATTATTTTTAGCATGTTACCAGAAACAAAGATGTTTTTAGGCCTAAAATAGGCGATCTCTTGCAATATTAGTATACAATGTACCTTCATTTCTCAATCTCTAAAAAAAAAAAGCAGCTTCCTCGCATGGCGCTCAGCATTAATGGGATAGTGCTAGGACTGGTAGCCTGGTGTCAGTAATGTGACTGGATGGGGTATCATGCCACATGTCTATGGCGTGATATTTCAGTGAGGCAGCACTATAAAGTTGGGCATTGTGCTCACTGCTACAAGTAGACACCGTCGTTTATATGACTGAAAAAATGTTGAAAAAGACGTTAAACCCGAACACACACATCAATCTCTAAATCCATGCTAAATCCATGCAACCTTATCTGAAATTAACATAAACATATCTGAACTTTCTCAAATTAAGTATGTGCAGGTATAGCTCAAACTCAAATTTTAAATACTTTATAATGCACAAGTTTAGCATTTAGGTTTAAATTTACATTCCAATATGCTTCAACCAGAACCTATTTTCAAACATCTTTAAAAAACCTGATTCATACTGAACATTTTGACTTGACCATACATAACCAAAACCATGACTCATCAAGCAATTTTTAACAACAGTTACCCAGTTTACATGCCCATTCGTATCATCGTTTAACATCATATTAGAGCATTTCTTTACAGGTCTGTCATCATTTTCAGAATTTTCATCCAGTATTTAATCGACCTTTTGTATGTTGTTATGTATAATGGTTATCTACCACAGTCTCCTATAATGGCAACATTTGATGTTTCTGTTTGTCAAACTTATAGATCTGCCCTATATTTCGGAACCGTATAACAGTTGAGGACATACTTTACAATCAAAAATTTAAAAAAATACCCTACAGATTTTGACGGTTGACCACAATTGTACAGTGAATTTAAAATAGAGAGTAGTACTCTTTTCCCTTTAACACACAGGTCATGAGCCGTACTATTCATAGATAACTGTCTAGTAAATGTCAAGCCAACATAACAAAATTTATTTACAGCTTCAATCTCAGCATCTTTGTATGTCCATTTTTCATTCCTTGCAAGTACGCCACCATTCTTAAAGACTGCAATTTTAGTTTTGCCTTCATTTACTTTTAATTTAAATGTATCACAAAAATCTGACAAAATATTCAGTTGCCTTCGAAGGCCATACACTGTGTCGGCTAATAATTGCAACATCATCTGCGAACATTAGATGGAATAATTGAATAGTATGTGGGTGCAATTTGTATACCACCTATGTTAGGGAGTGTTCTAATTCATCTATAAAGAGACGGAACATGAAAGGAATGGCTAAACAACCCTGTTTTAAGCCAGTAGTACTCTGTATATAATCACTTCTTGAGCCATTACATCTATTGCACGCCTTGACATTACGATGCGTACTCTAAAAACCTTTTAAAAAATTAACTTTTACACTATTTTCCTTTAAGATACTCCATAAAATTTGCCAGTTTGTAGTGTCAAAACACTTATAAAAATCCACAAAAGCAACATACAGTTTCAGTCTCTTATTTCTCAAAATATGGTCTATAATTATAATATAACCCCTAGTCGATATTTATATCTCTTAGATCATCATTGTCGCTATGCTCACCATCATTTTATGCTTTTGCTAACTGAGTTTTTCTTTTGGCATTTATGAACAACCTTCCATTTTCTCTTTTATTATCATTAGGCCTGATGTGCAATTTTCCTTTAAAATAGTAACCTATCTTGCCACGCTCTTGCAATAGAGAGTATCTTTGCCTTCCAAAATCCTGACCTTCTTCAATCTTAACTGCTCTCTGCTTTTAAAGAGCTAGCTTGTGTTTGGTTTAAACAATATTTTATTAATCACAATTCATTAACAACATGTATATATATCAAAAAAGCATACAGGATTGAGTAGGAAGCTGAAAGCTTATTTGAAACTCTCTCCTTGTGTCTGTCACTTACATGCTTGAATTGTACTATAACCATTTGATATGCATTTTTGTCAGGTTTTCCCCAGATGATAAATTTTCACAAAGAGATGTGGTGTGGGAGACATATTAAATTAGTTTTGTCCATCTGTCTGTTTGCCCGTCCATCTGTTTATCTGTCACAAAGTTTGTGCATGCAACTCCTCTGACACCATTGGAAGGATTTACACCAAATTTCACAAGAGTGATCCTTGCCAAGCCTAGTTATGCATGTCATCAGCAATTTCAGGTTTGATGATTTTAAACCAAGTTATGGCCCTTGATTTATAAAATTTTATGATATTTTGGCCTCTTTTCTTATATTATCGGGCAAATTTCCACCAAACCTTATTGGAGTGATCAGTGTCAAGCCTCATTAAACATTTATTTTTAGTATTTTTCAGTTTGATGATTTTCAGCAGAGTTATGGTCCATGATCTATAAAATATTATGATGTTTTGGCCACTTCTCTGACATTATTAGGAGGATTTCCACCAAACCATACAGGAGTGATCAGTGCCAAGTTACAGTTCACTTATTTACAGTGGAGTTATAGCCCCTTGATTTGTTTTGATTTGCCTTGTCTGGGCAACTGCTACGAGGAATTACGCCAAACTTCACAAAGTGATCATTGCCAGGCCTAGTTGTGCATGTCCTGGGCTTGCTCCAGTTTGATGTATTTCAGCAGAGTTATGGCCCTCAATTCATCAAATTTTATATTTTAGCCACTTCTCTTATATAATAGGGCAAATTAACACCAAACCTTACAGGTGTTATCAGTGCCAAGCCTAGTTATACATGTCATTGGCATGTCCCGGTTCAGTGATTTTCAACAGAGTTATGGCCCTTCATTTGGAATATTTTATAGTGTTTACACAAATTGCTATATTCAATTAGACTGAATTTCACCTAACCTCACAAGTGATTAGGGTGAGGGGTAGTTGTGCATATAATCCTCATGTTCTGATTAAATTATTTCCAGCAAAATCATGACCATTAAGGTGCCAAATTCTTTTTTCTGTGCTACCTCTCCTATCAAAGCACTGGTTAGATTTTCACCAAACTTCACAAGAGTTATAGCTGCAAAGCCTAGTTGTGTATATTTTTGGAATATAATGGCTCAGTGATTTTTCCTGGAGTTATGACCCTTAATTCTGCATGGTAAGTGCTGGGAGACACACATTTTTGGTGAAAAACAACCTCTAGTTTTGATAATATGTATTTTCAAAAATACATTAGTACCATAATAAAATGACAGCGGGAAACATGAAATGGAAACAAAATTGTGATTTCAGCATGTGCAAATGAAACAGCAGTTTGTTCTTTCTTTTGTTCAGTGACGTTTTCTTGGATGGACTGAAAGTTTTAACCTAGTATTGTTGCTATCTTATCTGGTCATTGATGATTTTTTTATTAAATTTCTGCTTTATAAACATGGACTGATTGAAAAAAATTTATGGCTAAAGATATTGAAAATTTGATACTAATATTTACAGTGGCGGTCCCTTCAAGTGGTGGTACATATTTTTCTTCCTGGCACCCACATTTGTACTTGTTGCGGTCATCCTCAGACGAAGGAGAAGAGCAGCTGCACTGAGAGGTTTGTATTACAATAAATGATGTTTTGTTTTATTAATAAATAGTGTCAATAAGGAGAAGGGGTGGTCTAACGGTTAAGGTGTTGACCGCTCAGCTGGTAGGTCTTCAGACACCACTGTACTGCTGACCTATGACCCCAGTATTGGTACCAAGCCTAAAAACAGGAGGTTGTAGACCAGTCTTGGAATTAAGTCTTCCTGCTTGTCAATTCTTGACTGATCTCAAAATGAAACAATCAGATGCTAGTCGGACTGAGACTGGTTTTCTAACTTGCACCATTTCTGTTTAGACTTGTGTGTATATATTCCGTGGAAGCAGACTGGAGTATGCTTTTTGCAAGAATTATGGCCTATTTTGGACGTAGAAAATATCAGATTTCTTGGGTTAAGTTTTACGTTTTGGTCAACTTTTTTCCTTAATGGTCAAAGCTATTGCTTTAAAACTTGGATCAGTTATTTGCCATTAAAAGCTGACTCTGCACAGCAAGAACCGTAACTCTACATTGCTTTTTGCAAGAATTATAGCCCCTTTTGGACTCCGAAAATCATATTTCTGGGTTAGGTTTTATGTTTAGGTAAGCTTTTCTCCTAAACTATCAAGCTATTGCTTTAAAACTTGCAACACTTGTTCACCATCAAAAGCTGACTTTGTACAGGGCGAAACACAACTCCATCTTGCTTTTTGCAAGAATTATGGCCCCTTTTGGACTTAAAAAATATCAGATTTCTAGTTTTATATTAACAATCATAAAAACACACAGGTAGGACAATTATGCTATTATACTGAGACAAAAAATTCAGGTGAAAGTCTGCAACCGCAAGGCGATGCTCTTGTAATCAATTGTATGTAAAATGTTTAAACCTGCTAACTATGACTTACCTTTTCAAGATTTGTTTTTCAAAGTCATAGCTCATTTGGAGCATGTGTCATATAAATCAATGTAATCTAAAAAGCAAAAGTCAAAATAACAGAAAATAAGTTTGGAAGAAAAATTTGACTGGTTTAATTATTAGATTTAGAACTTTAATTTAATCAGCTAAATACAGCTTAACAAATATATTGAATCATAATTTGGTCATGATACTATCTCTTTCTGAGCACATGTATAAAATTGTCCATTGACAATGCTGCCTTACCGGACTAGTTTCCAACATCATTTGTTGTAACCTGGATAAATACCAAACTTTCGGGGTCCAGCTGGACGGCTTCCCTCCCTGAAGGCAGAAAGAATTGGACACTTAGTGATTTAGAGAGAGGGTATTCAAATCAAAGTCGGCCTTTATTTACTTGGCCGGTAATGCTCTCTTTTAGAAAGTACCTGGTAGTAAAATTTGGTGTGATAACTGCAGCGTACAATGCAACCCATCTACAGTGAATACTGCCCTGAAGACAAAACTGTGTTCTTTGTATATAGAAATTGCTGGAGATGTTAATTTACTAAGATATCTTAGAAATGGGGTAGAAATTACCTTCCTTTGTAGAAATGCATTTTGCTCTTCAGAGGTGTACATGTATGTTAGCAGAAGTAAAATTCTATAATGTTCCTCTTTCAGCTGCCGGTATCAACACAGGAGGTATGATAGTGACTGTGCCAGTTCAGACAAGAGAACAGTACGGGTATGATCAGGGTCCAATCAATTACAGCATGCCAGCAGGAGGGGCTGTCCCACCGTATACACCCCAGACAGATGAAAGAACTATGCAGCCGAGTTGTCCCCCGCCACCATACAGTGATGTTGCAAAGCCACAGGCCTGATGAGACAGATAGACTTTCAGTTGGGGCTTTTTTTGACATTTATTTCTATGGATGCCATACTGAGTGTCAGTTTGTGAACATGAGTGTTTGTTAAGGTATGCATGTTGTGTGCATCAGTGCGTACATGTACCAATCCCTCCTGCAGTTTTTGTTTTTCTGCTTCAGAAAGCATAATACCACAGAGGGATATTCAGTTTCTTTTGAACCTTGTTTTCTAATGAATTGAATATTATGGATGCCCTCCAGTATGCTAGTTTGTTGACTTTAGTGTTTGTGTACAAGTTGTTGGCAATCTCTCAAGCAGAATTGGAACATGCGGCGAAAAGCAGTGCAACATTCTGATTGATATATTAAACCCTTAGCCTGCTGGCGGCAAGTGATTCTGCCTTTGCGACCAGTGCAGACCAAGATCAGACTGCACATCAGTGCAGGCTGATCATGGTCTGCACTGGTCGCCATTCAGTCAGTATCTTTTTGGAAAGCATCCCTTTTAACAGTTAATGGTACTGTCCAAATTGAAAGATGGATCAGTTCATTATAGAAATTTAGTAGGGTAAGGGTTAACGTAACTTTTTAATAGATGTAATCTCAATTTGCTTTGTTTGAAAAGGTCTGTAAACTTGTTTCCATTCAAGATGACAAACATTCATGTTTGTTAATTTTTGTTCTTGGTGTTGTTTTTTTTGCATTATATGTGGGAATTCATTAAGCATATGTTTCGGAGTTGAAAAATCATTAAAAAAAATCAGAAAGCATATGATAAAATGTTGAATCCTGGATAGGTGGAAATAACGTGAACCTGCAAAGTAAAAAAATTAATTTCATCTTCTTCCATTTGATACCATCTATTGAGGGGAGCAGTTATTGGAATATGGTAAAAATTGCATTTCTTTGTTAACAAAAAACTAAAAACCTTTGCAGTATGTTATATTGGAAAAAATACTGGAAAAGAACATTGTATAATTCAAGTTGTTTTTCTAAATACAACCAAATTTAATAAGGGAAAAATATCATAACACATAGAAGCTGATGCTAATGCATAATACCTTCTCCCCTAAACTCACAGGTGGAGTGGAATCTTCAGAGAGTGGATATGGCACTAATGTACAATACCCTTTCCCCAAAATTTTTATGTAAAGTAGAATCTCCGTAATATCAGATCTGTAAGAAGAACCTTTGGAAGCAAACCTTATTATTGTATGTTTGGAAAAGGGTTAAGATGTTGTAGTTTGAAGTGGGAGAAACATATTAAATATATGATATAAATACATGAAAAAATATTGCATATAGAACATTTTATAAGAGACTAAATCTTTTTCTTAAATATACCATGTTTACATAAGGAAGAAATAATTTTTATATGCCTGCAAAAAGGGATCAACTGCCGCAACTGGCAGGCGGTATGCATCCACTGAAGTTTTTCCTCTCCCTTATTAACCAGTGTTCACCAGTTTTGGTCACAATGTTTATGGGTATATCTTGGACAAGTAACAAATTAAATATATCAAGTAGCAAATGGACAAAAAAACAACGAAAATTTAAATAAAAGACTGTTATTCTACATACATTCCATTTGGAAATTATTGTTAAAATGTTATTCTTATATATTTAATATTGTACTTTATACAAAATATACAGTGCATATATCATATTTTGATGCTGTGTATGTACATGACTTTTTTGTGTCTGGGACACGTGTCATGCAAACAGGAGTTCAGTTTATGAGATTGTTGTATAAAATGATTTTACAGATTCTTGCAATAGAATTGATTATAATATATTGTAAATACACTAGGATAGATAGATAGATACTTTATTTTCCTTCAATATACATGAAGATCTGAACAAAGTACTTCAGTATAAATCAAAATTTCAAGTATCTGTTACTTGAATATCAGTAATATCTATGTAGGAAACTGAACTCCTTTGGGTATTTCTTGTCTAGTACTTCTTTCATATTGTAGGTGTACTAAATATTTTATAAAATCTTAAAATAGCCACATTTTCTTTTTTTTCTTGTTTATAGAAGAACAACTAGAAATGACTCGATAAATGTTAGATAAGTTCTATTTAAAGGAGAAAGAAAAAAGGTTTATAATCTAGAATTCATTGTATATATACCAGAGAAAAGCTAAGCTAACCATGTGAATATAGTACAGTGTAGGCCTTATCTATTGCCATCGCTGTATCAATTTATACAGAAATTAAGATGGGCAAACATATGCCCGATTTATTTTCATATTTCACGACAGTTAACCTATTTACGTATATATGCACACCGTAAGTTCTTAAGTTGACACCACTGATTAATGTGTGGGCTATTTCAGGCCTTTAATAGATGATATCCCAGTCTGTTTCCATCCACTGGTTTGTCTAGGACTTAAGTCTGTCTTGGTTCTGTGATGATTTTATTGACCTCAAACATGGCAAACAATTAGTAATATGTAAAGCAAAACATAAATACATGAATACAGAATATGCAGACCATGTGCATTATATGTATTTCTTGTTCTTAGGCATCAGGGCCGCTTTGGCTGAGTGGTTAAGATCGCTGACTTCAAAACATTTGCGCGTTACCAGTGAGGATTCTAAAATTTACTTGTGAGGAAGTTGTCTTCCTATTGCCCGGAGAGGCACCTAGGGTCGTCCTCCTCTATCAGAAGCTTGAGAGTCTCCATATATATGACATTGAACTTAAAACCTAACAAAAACTATGGTAATACATTGTGAGAATGCTTGGTTAGTGTAAATTTAATTTGTAGAATGATTATAAATCATATCCTTTAACTGATATCCTCTGTGATTTGTATATATATATAAAGTTTAACTTAAATTATCTGATGTACTCTTTTGTGTTTGTTTACTAATATCCATGACATTCCAGATACTTGTAGTATTACAAATCCACCATCATATAAGAATACTGGCCCATTTTATCTGACCACTTACATGTATATAGTTTACCAATATTTCAGTTGTAAATCTATATATACTAGATCTATATTAAAGCGGCATGCCTCCAGATCGTTCGACAACAAAAAAATAAATATTTTTTTAGATATCTTGAAATAAATGCTATATTTCTTAAGAAGGCTTTAAAACTTAATTACTGACAAACTTTATGTTACAGAAACACATGAGAATTTGCTGTTTTTACTACTTTTGACAATGAAAATTGAAAAGCGTTTGTCACACTTTTCTCCAGGTAAAGTGTCTCGATTATAAATATCTATATTTTGAAGTCATTATTCACTACTTCAGCTATAGCACTATTAGTTATGTCTTTATTGCTGCAGCGGTCCGGGGTTCAATTCCCCAGGCGGTCATCTTTTTTTCTTGATTTGGAAGTTCTAAAATATTTTAGAAACAAAAATTTATATTCTAATGTTCCTAATATGATTAAAACTTCAGTTTGAACGAAAGATTATTTTTTAGCCAAATCTGGAGGCATGCTGCTTTAAGGAAACTTCAGAAGTAATGTTTCATGGTTAAAAATGTTTCATTTTAATTCATAGCCTGTCTAAACTAGCATAACTAAAATTTATCAATATATCATTGTTTTGTGAAAGATGGAAGTGTTTCACTGCAAATTTGTGTGTCCTTAAAGTCGGTAATTCAACCTTATTCAGTGAAATAAGCAAAAAGACTGTCTTTTTAAATGTACAGCCTCTGAAATATCAAAAAGATGTACATAGGTAGATGGAAGGAGTCCTAATTTCACTATTACACTACCAACAAAATCTGAAGTGAAATGTAATTTCGTAACCTTGACCTTTGACCAGAGAAATGTATTCTTTATCACCAGCAGTTAGGTAATTTTGATCCTAGACTATTTAAGACTACATTGTGTATGTACTCTACACATTGAATGGCTTACCGGCCAGTAGTCAAAACTATTAGCCTGAAGTTAGATGACATAAGAAATGAAATGTCAAAGTTTTTTCTCTTATTTTTGACTTTATCCCATCAAACTTGTGCTGAACTATTGATGAGTCAATGGCACAAACTTTGGACTAACAATTTTTATGAGGAGTTGTGCAATAATATAGACTTACTGAATGGCTGGCAGTCAGTAGTAAAAACTACTGCCTGATGTCTGAAGTCCAAAGGTCAACAGTTTTTACTATTGAATGGCAAGTCATTTGGTAAGTGTTCTATTACAGGACATCTGAAATAGATTTCAATTAGTTATTTTTTCAAGTCCCAACAAAATGGTGTTGAATTTTAGACAAGTTACATAGTACAAGCTATAGACTGGCAATTTGTAGTCGTGTAATAAAAATGACTACAGTTTAAGTCAGTATCGATTAAATGGCTTATGTTTTTTACTGACAGTATTAAACATTTCAGAAATTGACACCATTATGCCGAGTTTGTATACATGTATGTGTAAATATTTTATTGTATATATTTTATTGGACTTCAAGATTCACGCTTTTTGTAACATAATAGTATTTCAATTATATTCTGGAAACATAATTATGTTGCCATTTCTTTTTCTTTTAACTTTTTAGTCCCCTACCTGTGGAAACCTGGAGGGGACTATAGGAATGCCTTCTGTCCGTCCATCCACAAATCTGATCTTGCAATTACTCAAAAAGTATTCAAGCTAGGTTTAAAAAACTTGGTATGAATAGAGGGCAATATGTAGATTATGCACGTGCATGACTTACGCTTGTAGGTCAAATGTTTGTTTGTTTGTTTGTTTTGGGTTTAACGCCGTTTTTCAACAGTATTTCAGTCATGTAACGGCGGGCAGTTAACCTAACCAGTGTTCCTGGATTCTGTACCAGTACAAACCTGTTCTCCGCAAGTAACTGCCAACTTCCCCACATGAATTATCAGAGGACGAATGATTTCAGATACAATGTCTTTTATCAAATCATCACGGAGAACGTACGCCCCGCCTGGGGATCGAAATTGCGACCCCGCGATCCGTAGCCCAACGCTCTCCCTACTGAGCTAAGCGGGCGGGCTGTAAAGGTCACTATTGAAGGTCAAGTAAAAATTGTTTCTGCTCCATAACTTTTATATGCATTGATGGATTATCTGAGTGGAACTCACAAATGTTCCCCATGCCGAGACAATGTGTCAACACATGATCTATACTTGTCGGTTAAAGGTCAAGGTCACTGTTTAAGGTAAAGTAAAAATTTGGTTCTGCCCTATAACTTTTAATTGTATTTCAGTTTGACTATACGAAGTATATGGAGAGCTATCCTACTCGCCCTGGTGTCTGCGCGTCCACACCTTGGTTAAAGTTTTGATGCACTTTCTCTTTTTATACGCCCGTTTTGGAAAAAAAGGATGTCTTGTGTGATGGCGCATGCGTCCGTCCGTCCGTCATAATTTGTGTCCGGAGCATAAGTTTATAACCATTAAAGGTACCGATTTGAAACTTGGCATATAGGTAGAGGGCAATGAGATGATGTGCAGAGCGCTTGAACTGGCTCTGAAGGTCTAAGGTCAAGGTCACAAATAGAGCTAAAAGGTCAAAATTGGCCATCATATTTCGTATCCAGAGCATAACTGAATAACCATGCAAGGTATTGACTTCAAACTTGGCTAGTAGGTAGGTGGCGATGAAACGATGTGCAGAGCACATGAAGCGGGTCTGTATGTCAAAGGTCAAGGTAAAAAATTGAGCTCAAAGATCAAATTTGTCCGTTTTATTTTGTGTCCGGAAAATGACTTATTAACCATTCAAGGTATTGACTTCAAACTTGGGATGTAGGTAGATGGTGATGAGACGATGTGCAGAGTGCATGAACCAGGGTGGTAGGTCACAGCAAGGTGAAATCTGTCCAGAGCATAACACTTAAAAACTATTAAAGGTATCAGCTTGAAACTTGGAATGTAGGCAGGTGTTGATGCAGACTGCAACAATCTACATTGCATCCGCTACCACCCCCCAACCCACCCCCTTTTAGCTTCTTGCCCTTTAGTATTCTTTCACCCCCACCCACCCGCCAAATTTTAATTTTTCATTTAGTTTCTTGCCCTTCAGTATCCTGTCACCACCACCGCGCACACACACACTCAGCTCCCCATCCCCTCACAAGCCCCAACAAAAAAAAAAAATCTTTAAATATGTTTTTCGTTAAATTTTGCTTCCCTCCTCCTCCGATATAACCCTTCCGGCATATATTGCCCCGCTTGGCGGAGCTCTTGTTTCTGTTTATCTCTGTAATTATTTGATGGATTTGCTTCTAAATTAAAAACCGTTATTCCTCATCATCAGGCACATCATATGGCACAAGGGCCATAACTCTTGCACCAATATTTCATTAATTATCCACCTTTTTACTTAGAATTTCAGGTTAAAGTTTTGGTACACTTTCACTCTATCTCAGTTAATAAAAATGGATTTGATTCAAACTTAAAAATAGTTGTTCCACGTCATCACTCACATCATAAGACACAAGGTCCATAACTCTGGCACCAATTTTTCATGAATTATGTCCCCTTTTTACATAGAATTTTAGGTTAATTTCAATGCATTTTCTCTATATCTCTCTTGTTACAGAAGGGATTTGATTCAAACTTAAAACAATTGTTCGACATCATCACCCACATCATATACAAAAGGGCCATAACTCTGGCACTAATATTCCATGAATTATGCCCCCTTTTTACATAATTTCATGTCAATGTTTGGTAAAAATGTATGTCATCCCACTCCAGCTGTGCACTGACCTTAAAGCAAATAGGGGTCATCTACTGATCAAGACCAATGTGTGTATCAAGAAAAAGGCAGTAACTCTGCAGTTACTGAAGAGATCCTTATAAAATTGGTGTATGCACCATGGTCCTATAGTGATCTAAATTTGTGTTAAATTTCACGAATATCAATCAATGGATAACTTTGTTATTTGAGAATTTATGGATTGTAAACCAATTAAAGGGCAATAACTCTGTTTTCTGAAGTGATCCTGACAAAATTAAACAAGCACCACTGCTCTGTAGTAGATTTGTGTAAAGTTTCATGAAAATCCATCAATAGGTCACTCGGATACAGTAGAAAATCCCTAGTTTTTTACCAAACCAAGGGGATAAACTGCTTTTACTGGGTCAAGGGGGATAATACTACATATGAGCAAAGGTCATGTGCTAATGAACAATTGTGATTCCAGCTAAAATTCTTTTTGAATTACAAGCATTTTCAAACAGCCAGACAGACAATGCCAAATCTATATCTTTCCATATTCTATGGGGGATAATAAGACAATGAAAACAATTCCCTCTTCGCTTAAATGTTTTAATAGTTAATAATACTTTGAAAAATAGTGCATAAAAGCTTATATTTTAACCTTTAGTTTGAGAGGTAATACAAATGTTTTGTTACAAGATAAGCATGACATAGGTAGTATTAAAGGCGCAATTGCTAATCATATCGTAAAACAGCTAAAACAAATCTTACATAAGAAACTGAATGGATATTTGGCTCTAAGGCACAAGTTAATTTCAGCTATGGAGCAATGATATCGTGGGTTTTTGAATATTTTGTTTCTGTTTATGCTGATGTTTGCGTGCCTTAATAGATCTAGATAACAGACGGGTTAAGCAGAGAATAACTACATGGACTGCTTGTAAACAAATGCCGCATACCATGTAAATAGAACCTTTCATCTCAAGAAATATTTTGTCGAAAGAAAAGCAAGATACAAACAATGAAGTTTGAGATGAAGAAAATATTTTTAAAAAAACAAACAGCTTCACAATGGTAAATCCATACTGTACATCTGCTTAAGGAATATCTCACTTAAAGTCTGCACTACTAATAATCAAGATCTATTTGTAACAAACTGAATGCCACAATATACAAATATTATCAAAGGGTGTGATAACAAAAACATGTGCACAGTGCCTACAGATATATTTACTTTGAAATGGATAACAAATATATCTGAGATCTAAACAGACCTCACATTAAACAGAAACTTACATAATCTAAAGGTCTGCTTGAATACAGTCAGTGATGTAACCATGAACTACTTTATTATTAGTAATTCATTCGGGACATCCATGTATGGAATTATTTTCGTGTATTTAAAACATGAAATACAGCTGACAGTTACTCTTTTACCTCAGAATTACGACAAACATAGTCTGGTACTGGTACACAAAATGTAAACTAAATTATTGTGGAAACTGATGTTTTATGAAGAGCATGACACTTTATTTTTGTGTTCTTTTCTTTTGAACTTTATTTTTGAGGGGATGATTAAGTTTCAAACTGTTTGGTCTTAAACACCATCAACTGAAAATTTAGAGTGCATTGAGGCGTAACTTCCCCCAAAATGGGACTAGAAAATCAATAATTGGTATTAGAAAATCAATAACTGGTACTAGAAAATCAATAATCAACCAGATTTGATCACTGGCAACTTGATGAGCTGCTACTCCTTTGATTACTATAGAAAAAAGACTATAATTAAAGAAAAATTCTAACATGACTCGATTTGATTTCCAGTTAAACAAAGAAGAAAATCAAGCATTGTATATTCTGCGATAAACAATGCTTGACGCGTGGACCGGTAAGAGAACATTAAGACGTCAAATTGCTGCATGACGTCTGATACATTAATCCTCCGGTAAATGAAGTCCAACGTAATATTTATTAAAATATGTCAATGAGCATGTCAGAATGAAAACAATCAAGGCCTTCTTGTGATTTATCGTTTGTCATGTCAATTTCTTGTAACAGTAAATAAAAATAACAGAAAAACAAAGCAGCAACTATTAACAAAACAAAATTTTATTCATGAAAGTAACAATTCAAATACCTTTAAAAATGTCAAATAGCCGTAAAATCCAATTTTATATGTAAAAACAGTCCAAATCCTCTCACAACTGTTCAAAATTGAATTTAGCATATCAAAAGAATGAATAAATCCTTTCTTCAAAGATAACCTTTTAAATCCACAATTTTAATGTAAATCCTTCAAATGTTAATATCCAAACTGGTAATATTTTGTTATTAAGAAATACAGGAAAGTTTTCAATAATTCTGTAACTCTTAAGTTCTGGCCTGGTGTCAGACAACACCCTATTTAATGTATCATGGAAGGTTCCAGAACGTTCATGTAACACTAAGAATAAAAAGAACATTCTGGAAAAATCAAGGTCAATCCTTTCTAAAAATAGTTGTTACACACTGTTTATCAGTACTGTAGTAGAATATTCTGGAACATAGTAGAAAATAAAAGAACTTATTTACATGATGTCTCAAAACTAAATAGGTAGACAATGACTCGTCAATAAAGTAAAGGGGAATGACATATACATAACACGTCTAATTTACCACGGTTCATCGTTCAGATGCTTCAGTATTTAATTCCTACACATCTGAACTCTGAACCGTGGTAAATTAGATGATAAACCACTCGAAGGCCTTGATTATTTGTTACGTAATCACTATACAGAGATAAATATTATTTCCGTTATGAAATAAGAATACTGAAACAAGAGTTTGGCAAATATTCAAATAGGTGAGAAATTCAATTAGTGAAAAGAAACACAAGTTTATTGTCCTCTGACAAATTACAGTAAGAGGGCCATGATGGCCCTATATCGCTCATCTGAGTACCATTGCTCTTAATGATAAGATCAAGTTTTGACATAGATCACATAGGCATACACATTAAATATCATCAGGATAAATATTTTCTTGTAACAGTCCCTTTTGACCTATGGGTCACATACTAGTCAGGGCCAATCTCCATACCAAGTTTGAGGGTCCTAGGTTCAAATGCTGCATTTTTGTACTAGCATGACTTTTCCTTACCCTGGAAGACTTAAATAACATTTAAAACCAATCTCATTAGATCCTGCTGAGGTATATTCATTTACATAAAATAAAGGGAGGTAATTTGTCATAAATTCAGTCAAAAGTTATCTACCCTGATTGTCCGAGTCCATCTGATGGCATAAATGACATTTCAAATCAGTATCTTCATTGGTTACTGAGATACACCCACTTTAATTTGAAACAAAAGGAGGTAATTTGACATAAAATCATACCATAGTTATCTACCCTGATTGTCTCTGTCCAACTAAAGACAATAATGAAATTTCAAATGAGTCCTATAAATACTTACTGAGATAAATCCATTCTTATTAAAATCAGGGGAGGTAATCATGCATTGGTATATGCATGTAGAAGATACAGAGTACAAGCCTTTGCAACAATATATTAGAAAAGTCAGTAAAAGTAGAAATTTCTTGCCATGGAAGACGTAAATAACGTTTCAAACCAATCTCATTAGAAGCTGCTAGGTATATTCATTTACATAAAAAATAAAGGGAGGTAATTTGTCATAAATTCAGTCAATATGTATCTTCACTGATTGTCCAAGTCTATCTGATGGCATAAATGAAATTTCAGATCAGTATCTTCATTAGTTATGGAGATATACCCATTTTAATTTGAAATAAAGGGAGGTAATTTGACATAAAACCAGTCCATAGTTATCTGCCCTGATTGTCTGAGTCAAAATAATGATGATAATGAAATTTCAAATGAGTCCTATAAGTACCTGATATAAATCAATTTTGATTAAAATCAGGGGAGGTAATCAGATATAAAATAACTCTAGAACCTATGATTGGATCTGACAGATTCATCACAGAATCCAAGATTTATTGTTGTTGAAGATTTTTTGCAAGTTTGTATCAAATCAAACCATAAATGAAGTCTCTATATGGCTGCAAAGGCCAAAATAGCAAATTTTGGACCTTTAAGGGGCCATAACTCTGGAACCCATGATGGGATCTGGCCAGTTTTCGAAAGGAACCGAGATATTATGCCAATACAAGTTGTGTGCAAGTTTGATTAAAGTTGATTGCAAAATTTTGTCTCTATCGTGTTCACAAGCAAAAAATAGCAAATTTTGGCCCTTTAAGGGGCCATAACTCTGGAACCCCTGATGGCATCTGGCCAGTTTTCGAAAGAACTGAGATATTATGCCCATACAAGTTGAGTGCAAGTTTGATTAAAATCAAATATAAAATGTGGTCTCTATCGTTTTCACAAGGAAATTGTGGACGGACGATGGACGGACTACGGGCGATCACAAAAGCTAAAAAGGATTACAAAAGCTCAACTATTCATTAAACAGTCAACCTATTAATAGCTGTACAAATGTTGACTGACCACAAAGATGAAATTGCTCTGCAGTCAGAAAAATTTTGAACAACAATAGTAAGTTACAATATTTGGAGGCTGTCTGCAAAGTGCATGCTTGATAAAATTTTGGCAAAGATCCTTAAAGTTTTCACCAGATATGCAAGATCAACATCATACATTGTCTGCCTCAAACTAAACTGCATGTACATGCAAGTCAAATTTCTAAATTTGTTCCTCATCCACTGGTTTTCCATGTGTAACTTCACATTTCATATGCCATGGCTCCAGCCGGGTTCTTTTAACAGTTTCGAAACCACGACTAATTGACAAACTGTCCCGATAAATGCTAATTCTTGCACTCGCATGTTTGAAGAACTCTGCTTTATAGTCATTTTCCATCATAGTGTCTGTTATACCTGAACACAGATATTTGTAGTTGACAACACACCATGTTGCCAAAAGTGTCAGTTTATTTAAACTTTTGTCTGGGTTGAAAATCGGAAATGCTGGACTTTCCAGCAAAATATCATGTTTGCTGTCGTAAAAATAAAAGCAAATGTCTTTCTTCGAGGCAGCAATGCAAGGTATTAAGAAATTTTTATATTCAGGATGGAGCTTCTTTTGTAGGAAGGAAAACACAATTGTCCATGCTAATGCTTGATCAGGATCAGAGCCCAAGTAATTTTTTTTCACGTCTGTAGAATGTCTTCTGCCTGGTGAGACTGGTGATTCTCCTTGTATGACAACTGGCAATTCAGAATTACCAATCAGAATGTCAACGTATCCATGCCAACCAGCACCATTCCCTACAATGATAATTTTGATTTTGTTTGCTTGAATAAAATAATATTCTATATACTTTATAGAGATAGTACCAAACAAGAGGGCCAAGATGGCCCTAGGTCACTCACCTGAGAAACAAACTATAACAGTGAAAACATGTGTGACCTAGTGATTTCATGGAAATAAATCTTCTGACCAATTATCATTAAAATTGGAGCAAAAATCTTGAGTATAAACAAGTATTTTTTTTTATTTGACCTAGTGACCTAGTTTTTGACCCCAGATGACCCATATTCAAATTTGACCTAGATTTCATCAAGGCTATCATTCTTACTAAATTTCATGAAGATCAATTGAAAAATACAGCCTCTATCGCATACATAAAGTTTTTCTTTGATTTGACCTAGTGACCTAGTTTTTTATCCAAGATTACCCATATTCGAACTTGACCTAGATTTCATCAAGGCAACTAATCTGACCAAATTTAATGAAAATCCAGTGTAAAATGCAGCCCCTATTGCATACACAAGGTTTTTCCTTGATTTGCCCTAGTGACCTAGTTTTTGAACTCAGATGACCCATATTCGATCTTGACCTAGATTTCATCAAGGCTCTCATTCTTACCAAATTTCATAAAGATTAATTGAAAAATACAGCCTCTATCGCATACACAAGGGTTTTCTTTGATTTGATCTAGTGACCTAGTTTTTGACCCCAGACTATCCATATTCGAACCTAACTTAGATTTTATCAAGGCAACCAATCTGACCAAATTTATTGAAAATCCAGTGTAAAATGCAGCCTCTATTGCATACACAAGGTTTTTCCTTGATTTGACCTAGTGACCTAGTTTTTGAACTCAAATGACCTATATTCAAACTTGACTTAGATTTCAATAAGGCTATCATTCTGATAAAATTTCATGAAGATCAGTTGAAAAATACAGCCTCTATCGCACACACAAGGTTTTTCTTTGATTTAACCTAGTGACCTACTTTTTAACCATAGATGACCCATATTCTAATTCTATCTAGATTTCATCAAGGCAATCATTCTGACTTACATTATATTTTCATGAAGATCAATTGAAAAATACAGTCTCTATCGCATACACAAGGTTTTTCTTTGATTTGACCTAGTGACCTACTTTTTGACCTCAGATGACCCATTTTCAAACTCAGCCTAGATTTCATCAAGGTTATCATTCTGACTTAATTTCATGAAGATTAACTGTAAAATACAGCCTCTATCGCATACACAAGGTTTTTCTTTGATTTGACCTAGTGACATACTTTTTGACCTCAGATGACCCATTTTCAAACCCGGCCTAGATTTCATCAAGGTTATCATTCTGACTTAATTTCATGAAGATTAACTGAAAAATACAGCCTCTATTGCACACACAAGCTAAATGTTGACAGACAGCAGACAGACAGGCGCCGGACATCGAGCGATCACAAAAACTCACCTGAGCATTGCTCAGGTGAGCTAATAAAATACATATTCTTAACCATTACCCTGCTATATTTCTAAAATGGACTGGTCAATCATTCAATCTAGACAGTAGTACCACTTATCATTCAAAGGGGTGTTCACTGAAAATTTACTGACTGAAAAGCGAACAGTTGCAGACCATGATCAGACAGCACGGATTATATAATGTTGATCTTAACAACAAAGTGAATATATTTAACAATGTTCAATGAACATACTGAAAAGATACCACTTTAAAACTGCATGGCATGGTAAATCATCTAACTAAATATCAAGTCAAAGGACTAACAAGAGCTGTCCGTAAGACAGCCAAGCTCGACTATTCGAAATATTGTCACAGAAGCAGGAAATTATTACCCAAAATGTTAAATATCAAAAGAGTTTTAAGTTCGAAACGGGATATAATTTGACCAAAATGCACATCAGAGTTATGGGACTTGATGCTATCAACTAGTTTAATAACCCCGAAGAAACATGTTAAGTTTCAATTCCATATCTGCATTAGTTTTGGAGATAGTAACTTGCATGTAAAACTTTAACCAGAATTTTCTAAGTCCAAAAGGGAGCATAATTTGCTCAAAATACATGTTAAGAGTTATGGAACTTGACCCAGTGAGGTTGGTAACTGACCTAGAAAAAGAATAAATAAGTTTCAAAGCTATATGCCTTTTGGTAATAGCTGTATGTACTTGCACGCAAAACTTTAACCAGGATTTTCTAAGTCCAAAAGGGGGCATAATTTGCCCAAAATACATGTCAGAGTTATGGGACTTGATTCTATCAACTAGTTTTATAACCCCGAAGACACATGTGAAGTTTCAATTTAATATCTGCATTAGTTTTGGAGATAGTAACTTGCATGTAAAACTTTAACCAGGATTTTCTAAGTCCAAAAGGGGGCATAATTTGCTCAAAATACATGTCAGAGTTATGGGACTTGGCCCAGTGAGGTAGGTAATTGATCTAGAAAAAGAAAAAATAAGTTTCAAATCAATATGCCTTTTAGTAATAGCTGTATGTACTTGCACGCAAAACTTTAACCAGAATTTTCTTAGTCCAAAAGGGGGCATAATTTGGCCAAAATACATGTCAGAGTTATGGGACTTGACCCAGTGAGGTAGGTAATTGATCTAGAAAAAGAAAAAATAAGTTTCAAATCTATATGCCTTTTAGTAATAGCTGTATGTACTTGCACGCAAAACTTTAACCAAAATTTTCTAAGTACAAAAGGGGGCATAATTTGGCCAAAATGAAGGTCAGAGTTATGGGACTTGGTGCTATCAACTAGTTTTATAACCCCGAAGACACATGTGAAGTTTCAATTCAATATCTGCATTAGTTTTGGAGATAGTAACTTGCATGTAAAACTTTAACCAGAATTTTCTAAGTCCAAAAGGGGGCATAATTTGCTCAAAATACATGTTAGAGTTATGGAACTTGACCCAGTGAGGTTGGTAATTGACCTAGAAAAAGAATAAATAAGTTTCAAAGCTATATGCCTTTAAATGATAGCTGTATGTACTTGCATGCAAAAACTTAACCAAGGTGTGACGCCGACGCCGACGCCGACGCCGACGCCGACGCCGACGCCGACGCCAGGGTGAGTAGAATAGCTAGACTATTCTTCGAATAGTCGAGCTA
This sequence comes from Mercenaria mercenaria, assembly GCF_021730395.1. NCBI lineage: Eukaryota > Metazoa > Mollusca > Bivalvia > Venerida > Veneridae > Mercenaria > Mercenaria mercenaria. The sequence goes on along the minus strand of NC_069377.1, from coordinate 38,577,740 downwards.
AAAATTATTTCCATAAGTAGGTGAGATGAAATTGAAAGCATGTGTAAAGTTTGATTATCAAAGAAGCAATAATTAGGAGATATATAACAGCTGTCTTGCCAAAAACTTTAACCTGCTTTCTAAGACCTAAAAGGGATTATAACTTTAAAAATATACTTGACAGAGTTAGAGTGATAGGAACTGTTTCATCACATGGAAATCCACACCCTGAGTGTAGTGTCGTGAGGAAGTAATTAGAAGTCAGTGACCTAAACCACTCGGCCAAAGAGACCCATTGCTTATAGAATGAAGTCTCTGTTGTATTAACAAGGTAGCTGTTGAAGGATGGACAGACAGCCAGTTGCTGGATCAGGATGATCACAATAGCTCTCTTTGAGTGGATGGCTCTGATGATCAGAAAATTATACAACCAGTTACCTTAGGCTGTCTGTGACTGCTATCTAAATAAAATCCTCAAGTCATGCTAAACATAAAGCAACAATCTGATAAAAAAAATACCTAAACTTGTATCTCCATAGTGCTCAATGATGCTTTCTCCACATCCACAATCACAAAACAACTTCTCTGCATGATGATGGTTATCCAATGTATATGAAGATGTTGCTGACAGTCTGGAAAAATAGTGATGTGCTAATCTTACTGTCCAGTCTATCTCTGTAAGCTTGTAGGAAGGATTTACTTGTAAACTTTCAGCAGCATCTGGAAGAAAATACGTTTTACTCCAATTAAAAATATATAATCACCTTAATAAATACTAGGGCCATCATGATATCTGGATACACTTGTGTGCTGCAATACAGATCAAAAGCAATACTGATATGGAAGACTTGTATAGTTCGACCACGTTTTTTGAGCCGTGACTAATCTATGCATGACAACTGATTCACCAAAAATGGGTAGGAACATATATGTATTACATAGTAAAGTGGTATAAGTTACTGTTGAATCTAAGCGATGCATGGCCCAATGGATATGGCGTTGGCTTAAGAAACTTGCTTTTCGAGGTTCGAGCCTTGGTAAGTTCAAAATTATTTTTATAATCGTTTATTTCAATATACATTGCATGAGAAAATTGTGCAGTTCATTGATTCGATTTGTTAATGATGTGTTAGATAGTCAGATATACCTGACGTTTAAGATGATGCATGTGAAAGACCTTATCACGGAGGGTTTGCAAACAGTTTCATCTTCAGAATGGTCTAGGTGTATTGACCATGTACTATCAGTTGAACAGAAAATCTGGGAATAAGATATTGCTATAAACGATCTTCAAGTGCCTGTGATCATCAAACTAAACTAGGATTCCGATACATCATCTGACTCAGAGACTGACACAGCTGAAGGGTCGTCAACAGACATAGAAAGAGAAGTTAAAATTATGTGACATGAATTAAATTGAAATAAAACTAGCAAAATATATTAACAAGAGAACCATGATGGTCCTGAATCGCTCACCTCTTCCCACATGACCCAGTTTTGAGTATGACGTCGTTTTTTCTATTATTTGACATAGTGACCTAGTTTTTGAGCTCATGTGACCCAGTTTTGAACTTGACCTAGATATTATCAAGATATAAATTCTGACCAATTTTCAAGAAGATCCATTGAAAAATATGGTCTCTAGAGAGGTCACAAGGTTTTTCTATTATTTGAACTATTGACCTAGTTTTCGAAGGTACGTGACCCTGTTTTGAATTTTATCTAGATATCATCAAGGTGAACATTCTCACTAATTTTCATGAAGATCTCATGAAAAATATGGCCTCTAGAGAGGTCACAAGGTTTTTCTATTTTTATACCTACTGGCCTAGTTTTTGACCGCACGTGACCCAATTTCGAAACTGACCAAGATATCATCAAGGTGAACATTCAGATCAATTTTCATGAAGATCCATTGAAAAATATGGCCTCTAGAGAGGTCAAAAAATTTTAATAATTTTAGACCTACTGACCTAGTTTTTGACCGCAGTTGACCCAGTTTCGAACTTGACCTAGATATCATCAAGATGAACATTCAGAACAACTTTCATACAGATCCCATGAAAAGTATGGCCTCTAGAGAGGTCACAAGGTATTTTTATTATTTGACCTACTGACCTAGTTTTTTAAGGCACATGACCCACTTTCGAAACTGACCTAGATATCATCAAGATGAACATTCAGACCAACTTTCATACAGATCCCAGGAAAAATGTGGCCTATAGAGAGGTCACAAGGTTTTTCTATTATTTGACCTACTGACCTAGTTTTTGATGTCACGTGACCCAGTTTCAAACTTGACCTAGATATCATCAAGGTGAACGTTCTGACCAATTTTCATGAAGATCTTGTGAAATATATGGCCTCTAGAGAGGTCACAAGGTTTTTCTATTTTTAGACCTACTGACCTAGTTTTTGATGGCACGTGACCCAGTTTCGAACTTGACCTAGATATCATCAAGCTGAACATTCTGACCAATTTTCATGAAGATCTTGTGAAATATATGGCCTCTAGAGAGGTCACAAGGTTTTTCTATTTTTAGACCTACTGACCTAGTTTTTGAAGGCACGTAACCCAGTTTCGTGCTTGACCTAGATATCATCAAGATGAACATTCTGACCAACTTTCATAAAGATCCCATGAAAAATGTGACCTCTAGCGTGGTCACAAGCAAAAGTTTACGGAGGCACGGACAGACGCACGCACACACGGACGGACGGACACCGCGCGATCACAAAAGCTCACCTTGTCACTTTGTGTTGTGACAGGTGAGCTATAAATATAGAACGAATGAAAAAAAAACAAGATAAGTCAAACATTATCATTAAAATATATTATCTCTCTAACCGCCTCGATAGCCTAGTGGTAGAGCGTCCGCTTCGAGTGCGGGAGGTTGTGGGTTCGATCCCCGGCCGCGTCATACCAAAGACGTGAAAAATGGTACCAGTAGCTCCCTTGCTTGGCACTCAGCATTAAAAGGGAAACTGGCCTCTTCTCTCATACCCTTGTGGCGATGGATACCATCAGGAATGAGGTGTCGAGAGTGATTAATATAAGTTGTAGAACTTCCTTCACAATCGACCTAAAATAAATTATGTATAAACTAAAATATATAAATGGGTTGTTTTTTTAAGGAGTTTTCAAAATTTAATATTCTTTACTAAATTTAAATTAAAATAAAATAAAATGTATACGAGAAAAAAATATGGCCGTAATCTGGACTTGAACTTGCACCTCAGGGTTGTTAATTCTAACGCTCTACCAACTGCGCCAGCGATATAATCAAGTTCATGGTAAACAAAACATACATATCAACTTACTCTACAGAGATTTTTCAGCCAGGTATGGACTGAATACCGATATAACCCAATTGAAAAAGTGTATCATTCCGTCACGGCTCAAAACGCGCGGTTGAACTATACCATTGTTTTTGTATTTTCTGTTTTTAGTAGTTACAAAATCTATGGATTCTGTTACAAATGAGATCATTTTCAGTTTCATAAAATACACATCTGCCAAAATAAGATTAAATTTGCAAGTGTTTCATTTTTTGCCAAATATTAGTAAATTTACACATGTACATGCAGCTTGTTTACTGTTACTACTGACAGTCAGATAATATTTGTCAAGAGGTTGTAGACTGAAAAATAAAATTTAGACTATAGAATGCACACTTAACATAATTATATATCTTCATATCTATCACCGTTATAAAATGAAACCTAAATCCTAATTAATTTAATTTAAAAAAAAAATGCATTAAGCTTCTTCACAATTATCATGTAAACCAAACAATATTTATAGGAAGTGTCTAGGTGTATGGAGGCGTACCGCTAGAATCTGATACTAGAGGTACGAATCTGTACCTCTAGACAAGCCTGATGTCTAGGGGTACAGACCTCCTTTTCCAAGATATTTAGGGTTATTTACATCTTACATTTTGTTGAAAATGAAATATCAAATACGATTTACCTAATGTTCACCAGAAATTTGAATCAACATGGTTAACAGATACCAGAATTCACTGACTGTCAAGATTTTTCTTTCGAAATGTAAATAACTGCCGCATACCAAACTTTTATAAATCATGAGGAATCAACTTGGCACAAAACAGATTAGACAAAATAATGTTAAATCATGTTGTGACAAACAATTTTTTAAAACATCATTATTTATGTTATTCATTTATATTTTAAAGGTTATTTATGTTTTCCTCACATTTGGTTAAAACATTACGAGATACATCCCGGTCCAGGCACTGGAAATTTCTGAGATGCTCTGGAGCGTCTCCCATCTAACTTTTTAAAGAGGCCTGTACTTGTTCTTCCCAGGAAAGACGGCTTCGTGTGTATCGGTGCTATACACCGGACACGTTAAAGAACCAGACTGTCTATTCGCAAAGAGCTAGGCTAAGTTAGCCGGACAGGCCTGTATCTAAAAAAGAATTTCTCTCTATCTGTTCCGGGGGCTTTATCTCACTCTGTCCCTCTGGTCAGATCGCTCTGTGTCTGTACTAGTAGAGGATGAATTTCGTGCCCTGTGTGGCTGCGTTTGCTATAATGTAAAACGCCTTTGCATGTGTTTATGATCATGAAAAGGGCACTATATAAATCTGGTATAATAATATATAGAGTGGCGGAACCTATGCTCGCGGTATTTTGTACATATATAATCTTTTTAAGAAGCAAGAAAAAATTATTATTTCGACTTGCCTATGCAAAAACATAAAGTGATCCTCCTTTTATCGAAACATATTGTTGATGTGTGTCATCACGGGACTTAGTCGTCTCGTGAGCTATCGACACGGCATACGTGAAAAGGTGAAAATTCGCCCTGAAGGGAACCTATGCTGGCGGTATGTTATATCGATTAAACTAAGGGCAAAAAAAAATTCAGCAGGCTAAAAAGGAACAAACAAGCATATGCGAATATAATATTTAGAACATTACTCATTTATTATGTGAAAAACAAAAGAAATGAGGATAAAATTTAGTATGTGCCTCTATGTGTATATTTCCCTTACAGAAATGGAGTCACTATTAGAACAAAGCTTAAAAACATATGATAATGTTATTTAAAAACAGAATGTTCAAGTATTAAAGATTCAAACAACGACAGTGATTAATTCACTAATGTTTTCTACACTTCTTTTGTGTGTAGGAAACTTACTCCTCCCTACATCTCAGAAATAACCATTTGGACTTTGTCAAAATACTAAGATCAACGTCGATCTTTTCATGGTTCGAAAGGCACTCGTAGTGTAGCCAGGCGTCACATTCATCACATCTTGCTCTTAAATGTATCTTATATCTGAACGTAATGCATGATTTCTAAAAAAACTAACTTCAGTTGAGTGATTTTGACATATTTGTGTGAGATTTGTGCGACGGATACAGATTGCGTAAAATGTACAGGCTGCTGTATACGTCACGTGAGCGGCACACGCGGCTATCGCTATGTTTGTTGCAAATGCATTTCACCACTGGTCGGTGTTGAACATAGCATGGTGAAATATTTTTATCAGTGCTTCTGCAGAGAATGTAATTATCGAAATACCGCGAGCATAGGAATACCGCGAGCATAGGTTCCACCACTCTATATATACATTGAAGATTTTACAACAATTACATACAATTACAGTCCCTTTTACTTGTGTCTGTTAATTGATTTGTGTCTGTTAATTGATTTTTAAACAAATTGTTCCGTGCAGATTATTATAATTGTTAAATAATAACATAAATAGGTGCCTTGTCATGTCGAAAAGTTTAGCAAATTAGTTGTTGTTTTTTTTTCTGCTGAATTTCCAACATTTATTCATCAAGAGTTTGATACGCTCGATTAATCTTTTATCAAATAAATCAATCGGCACGGAACAGTATATTCATTTAGAGTTCCTCAGTAATTTACATTTGGGAAGCAAATGTAAAACAATTGGCTGAACGCTGGCATATCTGTAAACCAATTAGATTCTTGTTTTAGGTGAATATTTTTGAGGTACGGATCCGTACCCCTAGACACTTCCATATTTATATTTAACTATATTCATTCACCTGATAAATTGTGAAATATGTACAGGTACAGACTATATATTGTTCCACTACTGGACTCGTGTTAAATTATAGCTAAAAAGAAGCATGAAACGCTTATCTAGATGGCTTATGTTATGATCAGATTTTATAGAACTTTGCCATTTAAAAGTCAGTTAAAAGTTATCACACTGTCCCTTAAACATCATTTGGACCAAGACTCAAGCAGAAATGAAGTGATTATAATGACATGTGTTGGACTAGAGTATGATATTGTTCCTCATCATGGGTCGTTTTTGTGTTATAGAGATGGTACATTAATCAGCCTACCTTTGTCAGATAGAAATGCCAGCAACTTTGACAACAGATTTGAGGTATAAGAACTATAATCGTTAGTTGTTAAATTATCTCTATTTTCTATGTAAGAACTGACAACTTGTTTTCCGCGAGTAAATAAACTTATAAACGAATGTAATTCAGCACTCTGTCTTTCAGTTGGGCATGCTGCCATGGAAAATAGAACTCCATATCCAGCTGCTGCATTGCAAGATAAGATCTTTAATAAACACAGAGCAGAATTTTTCCCATCCAAACTTTTTAGATTATTCTTAAGATCTTCCATTTCTTCATGATTCAGTCTAAACCTTTCGAACACACATTCTCGTTTTAATTTTTTCGCCACAGACTCTCCTGTTGCCATCTTAAATTAGTAGAGAAATAAAATTTAACCTAATGTTTTGGATAGGATTAGTTTTCTAAGAGAACTAGCAGTAAGCACCGGTTGCAAAATCCTCATTTGATTTATCGTTCTTGACCTATCTGGTATCAACCAATCAGCATTTAGTTTATAGAGTATATTTGCCAATCACAAACGGCGTAGTATTTCAGGCTCCAAATTCGAACCACGAATAACAACACGAAAATAACATTGAAATAAATGTCTTAAAAGAAGAAATATCTCAGTTGTCAGTCCAGTTCTTCTAACGATGGAAAGCAGAGTATGAATATTCACAATTTACGCTTTTGTTACCTAATTTATATCGATGCGTTTCTTGAGTTTTTTTGAAGTTTTTGACGGCCGATAAGTGCGTTGTTTCATAAACATAATTTCCGTTTGTCCAGAGAAAAGGGAAGAATAATTTCAAACCGCAGTTGCTTCAAGTTGTAGTGACAGTAGGTTTATACACAGACACTCCCTCTCCGCCCCTGCCAGATATCAGCCAATATTTTTAGACTTTAAAACGCTGAACACAAATCTCAAACATGTTTTGTTACAAATTCAGCATATTTTAAAACTTACCATGGGTAGAATGCACTTTTAGCGGTCCGCGGAAGTTTACAATGCGCATGCGCAGCAAGTTGGGGGTGTAGGGTAAAGCAAGGGGGTGGGGACAGCAGCCCCCAAATATATTCATATCACAATAAAGTTACACCTTTTAACTTTTGATATTTAAGACATTATTAAACTACTATTATTATAGGGACCGCTAAAGTGCAAGTGCTCCCTTACCATTTACCATCAATGCAATAAAAAGATAACTTACTCTGAGTGTTTCAATATCAACTGCTTGTCCAAAGAATACGAGATGCAATCGGAGCTTGGTAGGAGTTGCGCAGTCAAATTTATCAACAGCCGGGACACATACAGTATGTCTAGGTATTCCGAATCTAAAGCAGTTCCGAATCACTTCAATTTTTTCTTCACATATTGCCAATAAAATGTAAATGTTTTGTCAGTTGAATGTCCCTAAGTAACAGAAATAATTCCACAAACTTTTGAGAAGTTGCGTGTTATATTGTTCTTGCAGGGGAGATAAATGTTGTAAAAAGTGATTTGGAACTACTTGACTGACTACGTTTGGAAATGACATATAAAATTGAAGGCTTTCTTATTTTCAAAATAACTTTTTGCAGATGGAAATAAACAGTCATGGCTATGTTTTGAAATGTTTATTGCATATTTTTCATAAGTCTGTATATTTTTCTTTAAAATGGCAATTATTTGCAAATTTTCGACGAAAATCAGTATGTACCCTGTGACCAAACTAGTAATCCCAGAAATGAAATTATACCTTTTATTTTTTAATCTTGCCATATGAACACTAAACCCCAAAGGAATCAATTCTGTTTGACATATTGAACGTTTTCTGTTAGGTGATTCGGAACTGCTATACACACTGTACAAAATCATCAGTGGTTATAATAAAAATATTCGCTTTCGACGTCACCCGCCGTGGTAGCAGAGAGGTCTGAGGTACTGGTTCATATTACTGTAGTTTTTTGTTTTCGTTTTATCTTGAGATGAATAGGAAAATATTACGTTTGGAAAAAAAGAGAAGGAAATCATATCGCCCACAGCGGGCAGGGAACCCGCGTCCCTGACAAAAAACAGTGTATTCTGAACCAGCGACTTTGCCCTCTCAGCTACCACGGCAGATGACTTTCAAGGCGAGTATTTTTATTATAACTAGGGCTGTAACGAATACACTAAGGGGCGAATATTGATACATATCACGAATACAGGGTGACAAATACGAATATTTATTCATGAATATGAATTCTATACGCAAAGGTCACTGAACATAATGTGGCTTTTGCCAACAATATATGACAGTCTGCTGACTAGATTGTAGTACTTACTGGGTACTCAAAACACTGTGATTGTGAACTAATACTGTTCAAAAATAAAAGCAGTCAACATGTAACCTTAAAGAGCTTTGGATTCAAATGACTTAAACTGTCAACTGTTTGGCAAGAAATGACTAGAGGCGACCAAAAACTGACGATGTGTATTTGGCTGGAGGATCCCCTATTTCAACGGTTTACTCGTTGCTCAACATGTTGTTTATGTAGACAGTTTTCGGATGTCTTAAAATGGGAATTCCCAAAGTTTAGCGACGTGGTTAGAGTGTCCACCTATGGATCATGAGGTCTAGGGTTTGAGCATTATAAGGGACCTAGGTATTTCAGGGATAGAATTTAACAGTTTTTTGAACTTGCAAATTTTTGCGTGTACAAAAAATTTCAACTCGTAATTTATCAACTTTAGTCGCAATTTTGTTCAACCGTTCAACAAGGTTCTGCCCTCCATAACGCTACTGGTAAGCATGTGTAGTACAAAACACGGTTTTTCCATCATAAATTATATATCGTGCCAACGCATACTAGTAGTTAATGTCTTGCCTAATCAAAATCTGCAAACAGTCCAGGCATTATGTAAAAACGTAATCAATCGGTGCGTACTGTGTGAAACATCATCATTAAATGCGTATTTACAGCAGATCGAAACTGAAAGTTAAAGAAACTGAAACCGTCAGAATTTCTACTTGAGATTTTGCACTCGCAAAATTTTGCGAGCTTGGGCAAAAGTCACTCACATTTTTCAAAATGCAAGCTTAAATTCGAACCCTGTATTTTCTCTCTCAGGGTATACTTTAAAGTTTATGGAGTTAATTGTAAAAAATAATTTAACGTACGAAACGAAGGCGAAAACAAAAGCACAAAGAGCTTGCGAGTACAAGTCAGAAAGTTTCAATAGTCCTAATATGTCTTTGTTGGAAGTCTAAGGGCATTTCTGATAAGTGTTCCGCTGCTGGACATGACTTATATAAATACAAGCAAAAGTGTTGGCAGCTTATTTTTTGTCACAATTACAGTAATACATGTACACTTTATTATGTTTGCCTTTTTACTACCTGTTGATTTAATTATTGGCAGTTTCATGCATGTTTTAATGTTTAAAATCCGGGCGAGTAAGTTTTGATTGCAGACAAGTAAATTTTTAAGTCTCATTTGTCTGTAGACAAGTGAAAAATACTAGGATTTCCAAATCCCTGCTTCTCATAACTTACCCGTCATCTGAAGAATTTTTTTTTGTTTGCTGATTTTTTTTTTTTTCAAAATTGACAGTTCCACTTTTGTATTACTAAACATGCTAAAGAAAAGCAATGTTTTACCACAAAGTAAGTTTGTTACAAACAAATGTTTTCCATCAAAGAAAAACATGAGGTTGTTTCTGAACATTATAGCAAGAAGCACTTTCTACTTACAATCAGAGGCTGCAGTATTTATATACATTAATTTAAGATCCATGTCATTGTAACACCTTAATATAATACTATTCTCTCCATGTATATCATGATATTTACATCTGTGTATTAAGAGTGGCAAAAGCTGTTGAAATGCAATATGTTAAGTGATAAGTTGCTGATAATGTTTTTGGTACTTTTATAAAGTCATAATGTCTTTTCAGTTACGAAAGCCGTTGGTTTCCGCAAATACTACAGCTAGTGGAAGTAGATTGCCAACCCCTTCTAGCAGACTTAAACCTCCATCAAGTTACAGCTCAGCATCTACAAATAAATCAGTAGCAAAACGTTCCAGAAGCCCTGAGGAGGTATGTATGGGCTAAATTTAAATGACGAAAGTATTAGCAAAGCAGTTTTCCTATATTAAAACAACAACAACAAGAAATGTAATGTTTGTGTATTGTTATCAAATTGATTCAATATACACCAAACATGTTGGTTTTTCCACTCGATTATGATTTTGTAGAGCTCTAAAATTCCAAATTGTATTCATGATATTGGTGAAGATCATGCAAGTTGAATCTCATTTCCAAGCTTATGGACTATAACGGCTGAAACTGATTAGCTATCAACATTTTACAATGTTCACTTAAAACAGTGTTCCCATACAGGTACATATGTATGTGAAACATGCACAAAAGGAAGAAAAACGTACAGATTTTTAAACAAAAGATCCATTGTTAGAACTACTTGAGTGCCAGCCTGTGCCTAGATTGTGTCTGGGTGACATTTTAAAACAACCTGTATCATACGAGATCTGCTTACAGTCCTGAGTAAAAGGAAGAAACTTTTTATGTTTCAGGCACCAGTAGCTAAAAGACAAAGGACGTCGGGAAGTGAAAATAAAGCAGTGTCTACAAGAGGCCCAGGCTTGAAGTCTTCCAACAGCACTGGAAGTCTCAGTTTAGATGGGTCAGCTAAAAAGCTAACATCTAGCAATAGTGGTAGTAGCTTGAGAGGAACATCAGTATTGAGTAATACAAGGTCTGCGAGGACAGCTACAGTAAAGCCATCAGTTGTTAAACCGTCAAAAGCCGGTAAGGAATTGGTGATTATTCTGTGTAATTATTTTTAGCTCGTCTCAAACTTTGTTCAGGAGGAGCTATTAGTAAAAGGTGATCATCTGGCATTCTATGACAACATTTTTATGCCTCCCAAAACTTTGTGGGGGGGAGGGCACTTAAAATAGCCCTTGTCCAACTGTCCGATTTTGTGTCATTCATATCTAAAAAAGTATTTGACCCAGAGTCATTGAACCACATACGATTATTATTCAGCATGAGAAATTGTGCACATAAGGATTTAATTTGGATCTCACACTGCCAGACGGGAGTTATGGCTCTTGACTTTGTCAAAAAATGCATAAAAAGGGCCTAAGTTTGTGTTGCATGCATTCCAAACTGTATTTGACCCATGAAACATTACAGGAATATTATTCAACATGCGAAGTTGTGCACCGGGGATTTTGTTAGAAATATCACTCAGCCAGACCAGTTATGGCCTTTTAATCATGTTAATAGCTTAGTCAAAAATATGCATGAAAAGGCATGAAAGTTGTGTCGCACATATCTCAAAAAGTATTTTACTTGGGGTCATGAAACATGGATATTACTTAAGGTATTAGATCACTAAGTAATGTTTTCATTTAGGTACATATCTTTGGAACAGACTGTCAACTCTATCCGTTCAGATTCGTACTTGTATTTTGATAATATTCCCTGTGTTTTATCCCCGTACCCGTTAAATCGGGGACAATATCTTTGTTGCTCTCTCTCTCTCTCTCTCTCTCTCTCTCTCTCTCTCTCTCTCCAAACGTAAACATATCATATAAATAATTCATTTCTTAATTGATGTCTTTGAAACTCACATACTTTACTCATTGTCATATTACCTTTACATTGATATATAGACATGTTACAATGACCTTCAGGATAACTTTTTCACGGTAAGACACTTGGCAATTTTCCTATTTATCAAATTAATGCTAATGAATGATTCATTTCTTGATATATTTTGTTTTGTTTTGTTTTCGGTGCTACGAGTGCCGTGGCAGCAATATTTCCTTATCTAATTTTCTGATTAACTGTTTTAACTTTGAAAAAAAAATGAAGAAGAACGCGTTAGTAGAAATATATAGTGAGAGTCAAAATCGTAGCATAATATTTCAAACCGAATTGTTGTATATTTGAAATTTAGCCTGTGTATGTGAACGAGTTTGACCCATCAAAATATTGTTCGAACGGCCAATTATTTCCCCTATGGACTAGCAATAAATTTATACGGGCCAACAAGGTTCTGGCAATTAAAAAGAAGAATTGAAAGGTTCTATTTAATCTACATCTACATCTACATGATACTTCCAACAATCATTAACGATTATGACTGGAAGGCGCTTGTCTGGGCAGTGTTAAAAATGAGAAAACTCATTAGGTGCAAAGAATAAAAATTACTACAGGTGCTAAGTTAAAAAACATAGTGAAGGAAGTTTCTGCAGATGTACAGTGGCCAGCCGCTCAGCAAATATGTTGAGGCTGGGGCTGGACTGTACATATTGGGGAAGGCCATTCCATAGTCTGATTGTACGGGGGAAGAAGGAATTCATGTGGTATTGAGTAACATTAATAATATTATGTTTTACGTACAGTTTCTTTTTAAAATAAGGAGGAAGATAGTGATATCGAAAATGTTTAAAATCGTTATTTAGACAGCTGCTTTACCACTTAGAACCATAGAATATTTTAAGTTTCAGCTGTCATGACTATATTTCAGTACAATACAATTTCTAATGCCACCTTTAAATTTTTTCCAATTTCTTTAAAAGACTTTTTATTAATGTTACCATCGCTGTTCCTGGTTGTGGAGATGCAGCCAATCAACTGATATAAACCCCGGTCGCAAAATTCGCAAAAAAACCAACAGCGGCAACGGAGATATAATATGTTTTTAGTAATACACGTCGGGGTTAGTCTTACTGAAACAGCATTTGTATTTCAAATTAAACTTTACTATTCTCACATGACATTTGCACCGGTGGTAAATGAGATCGTGAAGCGTTTTCTTCATTAAATAAAGACAATCTTTGTCGTATAATAGCAATACTGAAACAGAATTGCATTCATTTGGAAATGTGAAGTGATTACAACTTTTTAATATTATAGTATTGAGTATGTAACATTACAATAAATGACTTACTATTGGTAATTATGTAGTTTTATTGACCTGCCTAAAGGTAATATGTGTTTTCGTCCGTTGCCACAATGTGTTTAAAGGACTACAATAAATCACTAGAATTTGTCAAATGATACCATCGCGTATCTATGCCGCTTTTTTGTTGCATGGATTGTTCAGTTTACATTACAGCCAAGTTGGTTATAAAATCTGACAAAGGTTATGGGGATTTTAATTATTTCCGATTTTTAAACGCAAAGATCAAAGTAAAATGAAGGACATTGTCATACTTAAATACATCAAAGTGAACATCTTGTCACAAGACTTGGTATTTGTGAATATGAGTCAAATGTGTGAAGTAATAAAAACATTACAGCAAACTAACTGTTTTTAGCGTTTAAACAGTAGATGTCAAATATCAGATGGACATCAAAATGACTATGTTCCGAATTTTAAAAGTAAAGGTGAAAAGTCAAATATAGGTAAAGGTCAAATATTAAAGAATATAATTGAACATCTGGTCAACAAGGTTGTTATTTGATTATTAACCAAATTGGTCAAGTACTAATTTAGGACAAGTTATGGCCAAATTTAATATAATAGATCCAGGCCCCTTATGACACCTATAGCTTTATATCTAGGTGTCGTATGAAAATGCACTCTCCAAAGGCCATAGAAGTATCGTGATCAAGTTTCAAGTTTCTAGTGCCACAGATATATGAGAAGAAACATGCAAAGACGAACGGACTGACATCATCACAATATATATTGACATATAATATGCCCTAACAGTTAAAAGTATTTTTCGCTGGCTTTATTTGTCCATATTATTGCGCGTCTTTAGCACCCAGTTAACTTGAGTCACCCCCACATGTCAAAAGCACCCCCACATAACATAATGAAAACACCTCCCCCACATAGCATTTCCTTTTAATCGCCCGGAATTGCCGAAAACTGGCGATTTCACTTGCTAAAGTTCTACAACAGCTTTGGAACATGTCAAGCCCAGTTCCGCCCTACAAGCCGTTTTTCGAAACACACGGGGATAGTTGGTTTAGTCATTTTCATAAAAATGCCCCCCTACATAGCAGTTGCATTTTTTCCATCAGAATGCGCCGTTGCACTTTTCACAAAAACTACGAAACTCAGGAGCCCAGGCTTTATAGCCGAGGGTGTAGTATTGTTATGAGCGGGCACTCGTCTTTATTTCGTTAAAATTGGTGAAGTACTAAGACAGTAATAATGAAAAATGTTACATGAATCGAGAGATTCCGCCGCCATTTTGCACCCCTGCATACCCAGGGTATCGCCACCGTGGTTATGGCCCCTGAAATTGTCAAAAATGCACATTTTCACCTTGTGAAACGCCTAGCTCAAAAAGTATTTGATATAGATTCATGAAACCTTGCATGAGTTTTAATCATATGAACTTGCGCACCTATTTTTTATCTGGGTCTGCCCCCTATTTCTAGAGTTATGGCCCCTGAATAGTCAAAAATACTTATTTTCACCTTGTGACACGCGTAGCTCAAAAAGTATTTGATATAAATTGATGAAACCTTGCATGGGTCTTTATCATGATATGAACTTGCGCACCTATTTTTAGCTCATCTGATTTTTTGAAAAAAAATGATGAGTTATTGTCATCACTTGAGCGGTTGTCGGCGTCGGCGTCGGCGTCGGCGTTGCCTGGTTAAGTTTTATGTTTAGGTCAGCTTTTCTCCTAAACTATCAAAGCTATTGCTTTGAAACTTGGAATACTTGTTCACCATCATAAGCTGACCCTGTATAGCAAGAAACATAACTCCATCTTGCTTTTTGCAAGATTTATGGCCCCTTTTGTACTTAGAAAATATCAGATTTCTTGGTTAAGTTTTATGTTTAGGTCAACTTTTCTCCTAAACTATCAAAGCTTTTGCTTTGAAACTTGGAATACTTGTTCACCATCATAAGCAGACCCTGTACATCAAGAAACATAACTCCATCTTGCTTTTTGCAAGAATTATTGCCCCTTTTGGACTTAGAAAATCAGTTTTCTTGGTTAAGTTTTATGTTTAGGTCAGCTTTTATCCTAAACTATCAAAGCTATTCCTTTAAAACTTGCAACACTTGTTCACCATCATAAGCTGACCCTGTACAGCAAGAAACATAACTCCATCCTGCTTTTTGCAAGATTTATGGCCCCTTTTGGACTTAGAAAATATCAGATTTCTTGGTTAAGTTTTATGTTTAGGTCAACTTTTTCTCTTAAACTATCAAAGCTATTGCTTTAAAACTTGCAACTCTTGTTCACCATCATAAGCTGACCCTGTACAGCAAGCAACATTACTCCATCCTGCTTTTTGCAATTATTATTGCCCCTTTTGGACTTAGAAAAATCATTTTCTTGGTTGAATATTATGTTTAAGTTAACTTTTCTCATAAACTATCAAAGCTATGCTTTAAAACTTGCAACAGTTTTTCACCATCATAAGTGGACACTGTACATCAAGAAACATAACTCTATCCTGCTTTTTGCAAGAGTGATGGCCCTTTTTAGACTTAGAAAATCATGGGTAGGACAATATTTCTATTATACAAAAAAAATCAGATGAGCGTCAGCACCCGCAAGGCGGTGCTCTTGTTCTTCTAGCTCCGCCCCCTATTTTTAGAGTTATGGTCCCTGAAATAGTAAAAAATGCACATTTTCACCTTGTGACACGCCTAGCTCAAAAAGTATTTGATAGAGATTCATGAAACCTTGCATGAGACTTAATCATGATGTGAACTTGAGCACCTCTTATTTTTCATCTTGGTCCTCCCCCTATTTCTAGAGTTATGGCCCCAGAAATAGTCAGAAATGTACATTTTCACCTTGTGACACGCCTAGCTAAAAAAGTATTTGATATAAATTGATGAAACTTTGCACGAGTCTTTATCAATAGTTAACTCTATTTTATAACTAATACAGGTTATAAAATGCTTGAAAAAGTAACTGAAATAGGTTACATAACTTAAAACAGTTACACCTCAGACTGTTTACACATTTTCTTTTTATGCTATCTTACCCTGAATAATTTTCTTAAATCCACATAATTTTTCTTGTAGTTTTATTTTAACCCTTATCATGCTGGACACAATTGATTCTGCCTTTGCGATCAGTGTAGATCATGATCAGCCTGCACATCCATGCAGTCTGATCATGATCTGCACTGTTCACCATTCAGTTAGTATCTTTTGGTAGGCATCCCTTTTAATAGTTAACGGTACTGTCCAAATTCAAAGATGAACAAGTTCATTAATGCAATTTAGCAGGGTAAGGGTTAAAAGCATTATAAAACATTTCCATTTTAACATATTACTGACACTTTCTGTGATGAAAATAACTTACTGAAATTCAGGCACATTTTTGACACCTGCAGCAGCAATACACATTTAGTATCAAAAAGGACTGTGAAATGCTTTTATAGATTTTATGCCCCCGAAGGGAGTCATATTAGTTTTCAACTGTCCGTTCATTCGTTAGTTCGTTCGTTCATCACAAAGTTAACTTTTTGCATGAAGGCACTTTACTCGCGAACCACTGCACCCAGGACCTTCAAACTAAACATACTGATAGTACTTATTGAGTACACGACCCCTATTGTCTTTGGGGTCACCAGGTGAAAGGTCAAGGCGCTGCGGGGGCATTTGTCACCATTAGTGACAGCTCTTGTTCTGATTTAACTTAAAGTGCACTTAGCATTGGGAGCTTAATTTCTTTTTCTGTGCCAATTTTAGAATATGATACATACTTTTTATACGCCCATCTCTGAAAGAGCGGAGCGTATTATGTGAACACCCGTGGAGGCAGTTGGTGTCCAAAGCATGTGGGCTCTCTAAATTTGAACAGTTTTCATCGGATCTTCAGCGGACTTGCTGACAATATTTGTGGACATAACATCTCGGCCCAAGTTTGATAACCAGCGAAATCGTCTCAGGCACTCAGCCGCACTCTTGGATTATGGCCATTGAATTACTTGAAAAACAGTGAATTTAGCCTTGTCCACTCTCTAAGTCAGTTTTCATCCAATCTTCACCAAACTTGCTGACAATGTTTGTAGGCATAATATCTTGGCCAGGTTGGATAACCAGCCAAATCACCCCAGGCACTCTTGGATTATGGCCCTTGAATTACTCGAAAAACTGCAAATTTAGCCTTGTCCGCTCTCTAAGTCAAACAGTTTTCATCCAATCTTCACCAAACTTGCTGACAATGTTTGTGGGCATAATATCTTGGCCAGATTGGATAACCAGCCAAATCGCCCCAGGCACTTTTGGATAACGGCCCTTGAATTACTCGAAAAACTGCAAATTTAACCTTGTCCGCCCACTAAGTCAAACAGTTTTCATCCAATCTTCACCAAACTTGCTGACAATGTTTGTGGGCAAAATATCTCAGACAAGTTCGATAACCAGCCAAATTGCCCCAGGTTTTCTTGGATTATGGCCCTTGAATTACTTGAAAAATTGTCGGCTCTCTAACTAGTCTAAGTCAAATAGTTTTCATCCGATCTTCACCAAACTTGCTGACAATGTTTGTGATCATAATATCTCGGCCAGGTTTGATAACCATCCAAATCCCCCCAGGCACTCTTAGATTATGCCCCTAGAACTAGGCCAGGTTCGATGACGGGCGTATTTTGTGACAGTCTGGCACTCTTGTTTGTAATTATATTGATAATCACAGGATTTAATTTTGGTAAGGAGGCTGACAAGGCAAGAAAGAAAAATTTATGTTAAGCAGTGACGGAATTTATTATGTCTCTCGACTGGGGAGATACATTGTTTTTGCCCTGTCCGACCGTCCGTCCGTCCGTCTGTGACATTTCATTTCTGATCAGTAACTGGAGAACACTTTGACCTAGAACCTTCAAACTCCATAGGATGGCAGGGCTTATGGAGTAGTTGACCCCTATTGTTTTTTGGGTCACTCCATCAAAGGTCAAGGTCACAGGAGCCTGAACATGGAAAATCATTTCTGATCAATAACTTGAGAACCACTTGACCCAGAATGTTGAAACTTCATAGGATGATTGGTCATGCAGAGTAGATGATCCTTATTGATTTTGGGGTTACTCTAATAAAGATCAAGGTCACAGGGGCCTGAACATGGTAAACCATTTCCGATCAATAGCTTTAGAACCACTTGACCCAGAATGTTGAATCTTCATAGGATGATTGTTCATGCAAATTACATGACCCTATGGGGTCACTTTAATAAAGGTCAAGGTCACAGGGGCCTGAAAATTGAAAACCATTTCTGATCAATAACTTGAGAACCAATTGACCCAGAATGTTGAATCTTCATAGGATGATTGGACATACAGAGTAGATGACCCCTATTGATTTTGGGGTTACTCTAATACAGGTTAAGGTCACAAGGGCCCGAACATGGAAAATCATTTCCAGTCAGTAACTTGAGAACCACTTGACCCAGAATGTTGAAACTTCATAGGATGATTGGACATGCAGAGTAGATGACCCTTATTGATTTTGGGGTTACTCTATTACAGGTTAAGGTCACAAGGGCCTGAACATGGAAAATCATTTCCGGTCAGTAACTTGAGAACCACTTGATCCAGAATGTTGAAACTTCATAGGATGATTGGACATGCAGAGTAGATGACCCCTATTGATTTTAGGGTCACTCTATTAAAGGTCAAGGTCACAGCAAACAGAACATGGAAATCTTTTTCTGGTCAGTAACTTGAGAACCCCTTGACCACGAATGTTGAAACTTCATAGGGTGATAGGACTTACAGAGTAGATGACCCCTATTGTTTTTAGAGTCACTCATTAAAGGTCAAGGTCGCAGCGGACAGAACATGGAAATCCATCCAGTCAATAACTTGAGAACCATTTGGCCTAGAACCTTCAAACTTCATAGGATGATGGGACTTACAGAATAGATGACCCCTATTGTTTTTGGGATCACTCCATCAAAGGTCAAGGTCACAGGGGGCTTAACATAGAAAACACTTTTCAATCAATAACTTGAGAACCACTTGACCCAGAATGTTGAAACTTCATAGGATGATTGGACATGCAGAGTAGATGACACTACTGACTTTGGGGTCACTGTTGAAGATCAAGGTCACAGGGGCCTGAACATGGAAAATGTTTCCAATTCATAACTTGAGAACCATTAGGCCCAGAATGTTGAAACTTAGTGGGATGAGTGTCAAGTAGATGATCCCTATTGCAGACAACCATCAGTGTCTCTTTGACCTTTGCTCCTTGCCTCAGCCAGGATATTGTGCAACTTACACATTTTCTAGTGTTATGCACTTAATGTGAAAACCAAGATGTTTGTTGAATCAAGATCGGTGAGAGCTTTCCAAAAATGTACACTTTTATATGGTCTACAGTGACTGGGAAAGGATGTTTGTCCATGGGACAATGTCCCGTCATACACAATAAATTATGTGACATTTAAAAATTTTATGTGACATTCAGAAATTTCTATGGGACAATTGCGACTTAAACTAGGAACTGGCACTGTAGTATGTACCCATTTCAGATTAAAGAAGCTCTCAGTAAAAAAAGTAACTAAAACTGTAACAGCTTCACAGCTTGTCAATAAAGAAAATTATTGAAAACTGACAAAAAATGAAAGTCTAGAATAAAATACGATGTTAAAACATGTTTTTAAA
The DNA here is from genome assembly GCF_021730395.1 of Mercenaria mercenaria. NCBI lineage: Eukaryota > Metazoa > Mollusca > Bivalvia > Venerida > Veneridae > Mercenaria > Mercenaria mercenaria. The sequence continues at coordinate 38,557,804 of NC_069377.1, read as the reverse complement.
CACTGGAAGCACTTTGAATCTGCACACTGAATACATTCCTTTGTGTAAGATTTGCACTATTAAATAGTTTCATCCTTTTGCATTCAATACAATTTAGATATATATGACACAGGGCTCATCAGCATTAAAACTTATGAGACATTTTTCATTTTTATGTGACTATGGCTCATGTCTCATGGGTTTCCCAGTCACTGGTCTATGATCTATATTATTTTCAGCGTAACGCTGAACACGTCCAAAAATTGGAGTTTTTTTAGTGTTATGACGTAGTAAAGATTTTTTCCATTGTTTTGGAACCATGTAAATAGTGCTGAACATGCAAAATACCACTTCTTTTACATTTTATATCATGTAACATTTATCTGTGTTCGGAAAATTTTTTACCAGGTAAGATTTTTTGGGCAGTTACAGAAATCAGCTTGACAAAATGTCAAGATGCTTATATGTAACACTTTTGCATTTTTCAGTCTCACTCTGTTTGAGAGCAGATTGAAAATGAAAAATGTAACACTATGCTTCAAATTTATAGAAATAAGGTACTAAACAGTTAAAAGAGAAAATAAAAACAGGGTATACCAGGGTTCCAGATAATTTTGTTGGCCTATGAGTATTTACTCATCATAATTTTTGTGAATGAGTAAAATGGTAAAATCTGAAATTTACTAGGAGTAATTTTACTCCAGAAAATTTGTAAATGTAAAAAAAAAAAGAAAACGGTTTTATAACATATTTATTAATTTGGTGTAACACCCATGAATTTGTTTGCAGTTCAGTTTCAATTCAGCTTTCAAGTTTTTGCTTTTTGTTCTCCCGTGGTTTACTTTGGCTTACAATACCGCTACTGAATCCAATAGAATACTAGCTTTAAATATGTTTTAATGATCGTTCTTGTTGGTTTAAAGATGCATAGTGTTTGTTCACTTTTTACAATCTCAGATCGACACCGCTTTAGAATACACTATCGTACTATCAATATTGTTTCCCAACTATTTGACTTACGAATGCATTGGGTATATAATATAGTTTAACTTATAAAGTACCATTCAATGCGTGTGTACGTTTCATGTGGGAGAATTAATGCTGACCGTGCTTTGTTAGGTAAAGACTTTAGATGATTCAGAGTCTGTTTACGCTAGTAAAAAGTCATTGCATGAGTTTCTGTAATTTCTTATACGTTTTTATACGCTTAAAAATGATCGCACATGCGTATATGCATTATTTCAAAGCGTAATTTACGCTAATACGCATCTTATCTGGAGCCCTGGTATACATATATGAAGTACTTCGAAAGTTTCAAATTATCACTGTAAATTTCTGTAATTTTTTGTAGAGTGCGTAGCCCCATATTTTAAGAATGAATATTTTTGTTAAACACAAATGAAAAAGAAGTGTAAACTGTTTCTTACTTTCAGCTGCCTCACAGAAGTATACATGAAGAACCCTAAGTTCCTAAGATTTGGCTCACTAAAGTTGTGGGCACATTAGATTTGTCCGTAGGCCCTCCCATTTTTGCAATCTTTTTATAGAGTTTAAAAAAAATTCAAGAATATTTTGTTGCATTTTACCCTTTCTTTTCAAAATGACTGACTGATATATAAAAAAGCTTTTTAATGATAATAGAATTTTTCTGTAAAGATTTCAATAGGGAAGTATACATTCAGTGTACCATTTTTATAAATAACAACATTTTATACCAAATGAACAGATGATAAAATTATGATTTGTATTGTTTTATAGACAGAAACCACACTCTTAGATAATAAAACAAATATCAAAACAAGCAAATAGTATTTTCTATATAAATAAGCAGTTTTATAGAACTAAGTAAAGCGGGCTACGGACTACAGATAATGATAAATAATAGTTGTGCAGTAAAATCTTCATTCATTGCAGTATGTTCTTATAAACAATACAAAATGAGGCCTGTACAAGAGAAACTAGTAATAAGTCTGAGTGAAAATGAAAAAATGAAGAAAACCCCTGTAAGTAAAAAGTGTGACAAAATGAAACAGTATCACAGAAATTTGAAGAACACCCAGATAAACAGGCGCAAAGGAGAGCTAAAGATAGAATAAGGAAGCAGAAATGAGAAATAACTGCTGCTTAAATAGTGCCATCGTCCCCAATCATGTTAGTTAGTGTTAGTCTGCAAGACTTGTTAAATGTTTGTACTACAGTATAAGTAGTGTCTGTAGAACCTTTCATCAAATTTGTTAGAGGTGCATTATGTGTAACAGTGCTATAATTTTAGATTACAGTTTGTAAGATTTATATTATCTTGTACAAATGGTAGTTAAATACTTTAGTTGTAACTAAAAGAGTATGTAGGTTAAAATGCTAAGGGATAACGCATGTTTTTTTCATGTGATAACATCTGCAGAATCCTGAGGGATTGGTTAGTACCTGAGCCAGTATTGTCGAGGGTACCAACAATTCCCAAGGGATTCTAAAGATGTTTTAAAGCACAAATAGAACATGCGCTTACGCTATTCTAGCATAAAACACGTAAATAAGAAAGTAAAAATTGTCCCTCAATGTCGGTAAATTTCCATAAAATGCACAGTAAAGTCTGTGTTGTTATTTTATACATCGACATCATTTCCTTTTGAAATATCCGATTTGGGGCCGTATTATATTTACGCTTTGCCACTGAACGCGCATATATAAAAAGGTGTTATAACAGCATGTGAGCATGAGAATCACTCTGTTAACACAAGTTTTCTTTCCTGTTAAAAACTCCAGAAAATGGACAATAACAGCAGTTTTATGCTAGAATAAATTCTTCAGAATGAACAGATTAATGTTCATAGTTACATAATGCACAGGCCTCGACCACAAAAATATTATGGTTATTTAAAAAGTACTTGCTATTTTGTGGTCGAGGCATGTGCTCTATTCGAAATTTCCGTTGAAATGTGGCGAACCGGTGAAAATATCCAAAATAGACATTCAGTACCAAATTACCCCTCGCAGTTTTCATACAAAAACTCAAAAGATTTCATCAGAATATCTAGCAAATAAGAGATCAATAGTTGAACTTAAAGAAAATATGGATTTTATCAAAAAGTGTTAAATTTTAGAATTTTTAATTTTCATAGGCCGATTTCAAGCCTTCGTGATCTTGGCCCTTTAGTGCCATACTTTTTGAAGCATTTAAGATCACCCTTGAGTTATACCCAGACTGTAGATTTAAGTGATGTAGTTGCTTTTTACTTTGTTTTACTATTTGCCATGTGCAGGCATTTTGCTGGCTTTTACTGTCCTTGTAGTCATCCAACAAATTCATCAAAAAACTTTCAATTTAACTGTTTTTTTTGCAATTAGATGGGGAAAAGCATTATCAATGCTGGCTTTCATGTGAACAAATTACTAAGACTGAACATTCATGCTGTCACAGTATAGTTATGCTCTGGTATGTAGAGTCCGTAGGCCCCCACAGTGGTATATCTTCTTGAGGCTGTAACTTTTCAACCAGTGTTAATATAAAGATGCCCATTCAGAAATATATGGACCAAAGCCAATCTTACCCAAATATATTGATAGTGGAGTTTAAGAAAGTTGATTTTTACTGATTTGTGCAACACCAGGTTGCAAAATACCTTGGCTGAGGCGTCCTGTCCCCTATTGACTTCTTGCCAATATGATTGTGCATTGGGGGAGGCATGCGCTTTTTGTTTTTTGACTATACACACATTGTAAGAAAGTGCCAGATATCCAGTACCCCTTGACGGTAGGGGGTGAACCCCAAAATTACCTATTTACCCACAAGAAAAATTTTGGGTTGGGTAAAACTTGAAAATGAATGTTCACATTTTTAAGGTTGGTCTATCAAATTACAATATTGGTAACAGTATGTTCCATCAAGTTGTGACATTAGTTACAATAGTTTCCATCAATATGTTACATTAGTTACAACCTGTTCTGTCAAAAAATGACATTAGTTCCAAAAAAAAGTTACATGAGTAAATAGTAAGTTACACAATAATAACACAATTCCTGCTAGCCTTCTGATATATTAAGAAAATTACTATGTGTTTTCTATAAATCATTTACAGAAGAACAGCAAAATGTATAGTAAAAGACAACACTATAACATTTCTAAATTAAAAGGAAAGTGGCTGATATAAAATTTGCTAGTGTCATAAAATTATGTCAAATTTTCCATCAAAAATGTGACATTAGATACATAACTTTTTTTTAAGTTGACATAAATCATAAGGCAAAAAAAAAAAAATAGGTCCGTTTCTGGTCTCCCTACCTACCCTCTTTTTTTTTTACCCCCTACCTTAAACTTTTTATCGGGGATGAATTTTCTACTTTTTGACATGTTTGATTCTTGAAAAATATTTCCGCTTCATTTTAAACCTTTCGCATCTTTTTGCAGAAATACTGATTGGTTGGCAGTTATATCAAAGATGGCTGTGCCTGGTTGCTGGCTTCATCAGTTTAAAGCTTGTTTGCATTATAAAATGGCCAAAAACTTAATTATAACTGTTCCAGATCACAAATTAGTTGATGACATAGTTCACCAGTATCATGATTTACCTGGCAGCTTTACATCGTGGGAGAATTTTTAAAAATCACATGCTCCTGCAGAATTAATTCCTAATTGGTATATTTCTTAAGCTACATGCAAGATAATAGCTTTTAGAACAAAGGACAATATGGAGAATATATATCAGTACTGCTAATTTTCTTGTTTTTAACTTTGTCTGGGCTATAGCACTGGTTTCGTATTTCTGTATTGTTTTCAGAACGGGTAAATTTCTCAAAAAGATTAGAATAGTAACTAACAGTTACAAAAATTGAATGACAGTGAACTTTTAATCTCTGTTAATCTTCTTGCCTTTTGAGAAAAAGAAATAACACATATTAATTGTGTTCCCTCTATTGTCTATCACTTATCATTTATCTGCAGATTTGTTGATATAGTGGACTCGTCTAATACAAGGAAGGTTGTATCAAATTACAAGTCTAATTGTTATTGTTTTGTTTTAAGTAAAAGTGTGTTTAAGATTTTGTTTATGATTATAAATGAAAATTCAGGCATGAACTTGTCATCAAAAAACATTTATATAAGCAAAAATAAATGTATTTGTTTTACCAAGTTAGACACCATAACAATAGATTTCAGTGATACTGAAGAGCTAAAAAAAATATTATAAGTTCATGTTCAAGCAAATTTGTGGAAATCTTTGAATTATCAGTATTGACCAAAAAAAAAAAATAAAAATAAGGAAATGTAGAAAAGTATTATTAAGTTAAAAAGTAAGGTTAAAAGTTGTGTTTGAATAGCTCAAGAAAATGTCAAGGATTCCTGTGTTTATTGAGAGAAGTGCTCGTAAAGGATGGAACAACACTGTAGAACCTTGTATATTCATTGCTTGTGATTCTGTAGAAACATCAAGTGAAATTGGTGACGTTCAAGAACTAGTTCATTCTTCAGCTAATGACAGTGACATAGTCTTGCATGGTTTTAATGCTGTCAACAATGTCAGTGATATATTGGAATATTCAGAAGACAGACTTATTGATAAGGTTCAGCTGAATGACACTGAAGAGTCCAAACTTGATGAGGAAAGTCAGAATTTTGGAACAAGTCCACTTCATGAGTGTAACAAAAACAAAGAGAACACTTCTGTTACACTTACAGTAGTGTCTTGTAGTAAAGGTGTTATAAATAGCACATGTAGCTGCCACAATTGCTGTGAAGGGGTCAGTTTGAATGAGTTTGTCACAGGAAATGGTTTCCAAGAAGATGCTATGAAGACGGTGGAAGGTGAATGGTATAGTAAAGGTGTCAAATGTATGATTCCTAGGCCAACCAGACTGACATCAGGAAAGATTGCTTTGACACCAGCTCCACTGAAAAAGTCTAAGAGCAAAGCAGAAAAGAAAGGTAAACAGGAGCTTAGAGAAAAGAATGAGACCACTAAAACTGAGTTTACTGATGCTGATGGTAAAAAGTTTGTTGGAAATGGCAGATTTGGAAAGCGTATTGTTGGAAGGAATGAAAGCTGTTCAAAGCAGGCATACGCTGGATGTTTGAAAAGAGTTTATGCTGATCATGAAAATGAAAAGCTCGATACTAGTAAAGAAAAGAGGCAAATATACACAGACAGGGGCAATAGGCATAAGTCAAATGATATGGCAGATAGCACTTGTACAGAGTCTGGTTTGTATAGATCTCAACATGATTTAGAAGACTCTGAACCAGAGTATGCCCAACATGAAATGCAGAAAGGTGAAAATGGTTCTTCAGTGTACAACGAGAGTTTTAGAACAAAGGTGAATGGGACAGCAGAGAATAAAACTAGATTATTAGGTAATCAGACTGTTACTGAAGTTGTTCACAATGACTTTTCAGATGATTTGTTGAAAGACGAGAGAGGTGAAAAAGGGACAATAAAGTTAGTGAAGGCTGTCACACCAAGGGGCAGTGGTATTCCAAAGTTTCAGCATCATAAGTATGTAGAGGGATGTTGTGAGAAGTTAAAGTCAAACAACTGGCATTCACCAAGATCGCGATGTGTTTCTGTATCATCAAATATCGGTGTTACATCAAGAACTTTCTCGAGATCTGGTAGCAGAGGCTCCGTGTCTTCAAGGAATAGTTCTGTTTCACCTAACAGAAATTCTGTTGCATCAGTACATAATGCCATCACACCTTCTCCAAGGCCGAGACAGTCATTAAAGATGTCTAAATCAGGTTTGGAAGTTGAAAGAAATAACTGTTCAAATGATGATAACCTGAATAGAAATAACAAAAAAACAACTGTGATTTTAAATTCTCCAAAAGTGTATGAGACAAAAGCCTCAAAATTGCGGAGACAAATTTTTAGCAGTGTTGCTGATAATTGCAGAAACAATCAAGAAAGAAAAATATCAAATTCTGGTAGAGTTCATGAAAGTGCTGCTGTACCAACTCTTAAAAACGATACTAAGGAAGATTCATTTCAGTCGCGACGGAACTTACCTCAAGCACCTTCTGAGGTGCGTAAAGTACGGTATGGACAGAGGTGTGTTGTTGATGATGATGAGGCTCATGAAGATATTGTAACAGGTGAACAATGCACCAATCACATCAATGCAATTAGCGCCCCAATTTTTTTAAACCTATATTTGCAGATTGCTGTAAACATTCACTAAAGTCATGAGACTTCTTTTATGCAAGCACAGATGTGTAAAGTCATATTGCGTACAGGAGTTTGTTGAAACAGAATTCATATATTGTACTGCAGGGGGGGCGGGGGAGGGGAAGTGGCCTCGGCCTGTGGTTTGGGGAAAAAAGAGCTTGGTATTTGGGCAAAGGGAAATAAAAAACCAGATGTAAAGTCAAGTTTTGGGGAAAACTGTGTGATTTAAAAGAAATTTTCAGAGGGGAAGGGGCCTGTTAACAAGGAAAAAAACCTGTACTGTACAGGAAATAAATTCTTTTTCAGTCTGTGTCATTGTCTTGCCATTTTGATATGACACATTATTACACTATCAGTATACTGGCCTCTTACGGAACATTATTCTTTACTTAAGAAGCAAGATGATGTGCCTGGTGTACCTGAATAATGCACACATGTTTTGGCATCCATATAATACCTGACCATTTAGTTCTACATAAGGTGTATGTTTTGTTGTTTAAGTAATCACAGAACAATATTTTATTACAGTAAGCCAGAGTCGGCCGGTAGCAGTACCAACAAGATCAAGTAATGGCAGACCACCAAGTGGGCAGACAGCTGGGCCTAGCACTGGTTGGTATTTAAGTGCACATTTCCAGTTTAAAACCTTCATAAACCTTTAATTTTGTAAAAAAAATTTAAAACCTTTTATTGTGCTGAAAAACCTTTTAAAACTCATGAATTAACCTCTCAGTTTGCCAGAACTTTGTTATAGCAAAATTTCAGACTTGAAACTTAGATGAATACTAGCGATGGTGACAGTCTAGCCTTTTTAAGACCAGCGTAAAGATAAATGTTTTGCGACATATACAATTTTAAGTTAGAAGATACATGACATTGTGTCATCTATCTTGTTACTGAAAAAAAACTGTCATGCAGTCTCAAAATCGTAAACTATATCAACCTTATGCCAGTCAGTATATTCGCTAGTATCATGAGAAAACATAGTAGGAGAGGTACAATTTGAACTGGCTGGATGTATATCTATAGCTTTCTAACATGTTGGTTTGAGCCGTGAGCGGGATAGATGTGAGAGGGAGTCACCCATCTAGGTTGTGAAATGTCTGGTCCTTCTTGAAAAAGAGATTAGAGGGGCACCCCTCCTACAACCAAAAGCTAGAAAGCTGTCATATGACCACGTACGAGTTGGTTGGACTTTAACCAAAACAGTCAGATCAGTTGTTTTGGCAAAGAAAACTCTGACCTGGATTACTGCAAAAGTATGGTCTACAAATGACTCGAAGAGTAAAATTTAATGTTTAGTAAGTAAGCCTACTCAAAGAAAGTATTCAGTAATTCATAAGACTGTCAGTGCTTTCAGATTTGTTTGCCCTCTAAAATTTTGATTGTTGGGGCACTTGCCCTTGTCCGTCCAATTTTGTGTTGTGCATAATTATCTCAAAAAGTATTTGACCAAGAGTCATTTAACTTCACAAGATTGTTATTCAGCATGTGAAACAAAATTGCAATGTGAAGTTGTGCACTTGAGGTTTTGTTTGGGATTTCTTTCTGTCAGACCAGAGTTAAGCCCTTGATTAAGTAAATAATATCAATAAAGGGCATACAGTTTGTGTTGCATTTATCTCAGAAAGTATTTGACTTAGAGTCATATCAGGGGATTGTTATATAGCATGCAAAGTTATGCAGCTGGTGTTCTGTGTGGGATTTCACTCAGCCAGGCCAGAGTTTATAATGGTCCTAGACTTATAGAAAAATACACTTTAAGTGACTGTGCTTAAGTTTGTTCAGCATATTTCTTAAAAAATATTTCACCTAGAGTCATGAAACAATGTAGGAATATTATTCAACATGTGAATTTGTGCACTTGAATTTTCTTTCAGGTTTCACTCAGAAAGACCAGTCAAAAATATGCATTAAGGGCATAACAGTTTGTGTCCCATGTATCTCAAAATGTGTTTAAACTAGAGTCACGAAACATTAGAGGATTGTTTTATAGCATGTGAAGTTGTGCAGCTTGTGTTCATTTTTGGATTTCACTCAGTTAGACGAGAGTTATGGTCCTTGAGTCATAATTAAAGTGCTTAAAAGTTTGTGTTGCATATAATTATCTTAAAAATATTTCACCCAAGAGTCATGAAACCATGTACACAGTGAAAGGAAGTGTGGGCACCAGTATCCTGTGGATACACATCTAGTGTCTTCCTAGATGTATTATCCATTCCTACCAACTCCTTTTGAAGAATTGGTATATTAATATTTGACATCTTTAAAATACATGCTTGTAATGTACTACAAGTAGGGATGGGAACGAATGTTCGAATATTCGAAAATCGGTCGAATATTCGAATATGAAAATCAAATTCGAATATTCGTAAATTATTGTATATTATTTTTTTTTCAAAATAAGTTTCATTGATTTTGGGCAATATGAACCAGACATACAGAATAAAACCATGTCATGTTAGTTTATCACGTATCAAAAGATGTCCAATTATTAACAAGAAAATAGCAATGCATAATTGATAGCGGCCATCGTTACTTATTAACAGTTTGCAACAGGCGTCAATGTGTCAGATGCATGTCAAAAGATGTCCAATTAACAAGAAAATTGCAATGCATAATTATCTGGGGTCATCACTACGGATTAACAGATTGTATTAGGCGTAAATGTGATATCTTTTTATCTTTTGTTCATTTTTATTGGCGCCTGTTTTATGTAACAAGTTGTAGATTTTTTTTTCGAAAACAATACCAAACTTGTAGATATTGTTGATCTTTTCACAATATTTTGTACGACGTTTCAGATCATCCGCAGAATCGGTTTTCATCCGCAATCGGCCGTATTCGAATTAAGTTTTGAAGTAGTTAATATTAAAATCAAGAAAAACGTATGACTGATGCACAAGTTCATGTTGAAGGAGGTTTAAGTCTGCCTTACTTGCATTTTACACGACGACTTTTACACGCCGATTGAAATTTTTCAAAATGGCGGCGGTAAAACAACAGCGCGTCACGTGTTTAAATGGGACGACCTGCTATTTTTAGATAAAATTGCGACGGTCTAAATTATAATCGTTTTGATTTTTTGTATCATTTTGAAGCTAAAACACTGAATTAGTTAAATATGTTCATGATTATACTGACAGAATCGTGAAATAAAATGCTAGGATCGGCGGGTTTCGCTATGTAGGATCGGGTTACCCGAAATAAACATTTTTTTGGCCTTTTACGATGATTCACGCTTTAAACAAATGAATACGTTGTGTATATGCCAATCACTTAATAAGAATTTAAAGCTTCCATTAAAACTAACCGAATATATTCGAATATGGCAAACCGAATATTCGAATATTGATTTCAGTATTCGTTCCCATCCCTAACTACAAGATTTGAAAATGAATAGAAATGTGCCAGACAAATGCCTGTTCAAGATTATTGATCATTCTCTTTTTGGATATAATTAAATGCAAGAGCATTTTGAATATCTAAGAAATTTGTTTTTGGACAGTTTTGTTTAAGAAAAATTATATCTATTGTGTTTATTTAGGTGGAGGTGGAGGGAAAGCTAAGAGACCAGCATGGGACTTGAAGGGTCGCCTTCAGGATATGGAAGAACAATGGAAAAAACAGTCACAAGAGAAAAATGAATTTCTCAGTCAGGTCTGTAAAAAGTTTTTATCTGAAGTGTGTTGTGTTAGTTTTATCTCATACTGAGCTTCTCGGCTGAGTAATTAAGGTGGCTTACTCCTAATCACTTGCCCCTCACCTGCGTGGATTCGAGCCTTGCTTGTGTTGTTATGTAAGGAAGCCATTAAGCTGGCTTGCCGAAGGTTGGTGGTTTTTCCCAGTGCTTGCACATGTTTAAAGTACCTTAGGTCATCTACCACCGTTGGAAGCTTAAAAGTAGCCTTTATGACCAACATTACAAAAAAAAAGTTTAATCCGATTACAAATTTTCAGAAAAACACTGTTTAATTAAGCATGTTAAGTGCGTGTTGTATGGTAGTTTGTCCATCATTGGCTATATTTAATGCAAAAGGAATATATGGGAAGCATAATTATGTAGAACACTTACTCACAATATATGAATAATTTTCATCCTGCTGAATTCCCAATTTATATAACCCATCCATCATCAAAACCACTTAATAGACTATGACTCCAATTAGAAAAATAAATTTCACATTAATTGTTTTCTTAAAAGTGAAATAAAAGAATTCATGTTCTTACAAAATAGTCAAAAACAGCAAATTTGCTGCCAGCAAATTTAAAAGATTTCACAGCGAATGTATATATTTTAACAGATGCAAAAGTGTACAGAAAGAATTGCCTTGTTAGAAAACCACAATGACCAACTGTCGGGAACTGTTGCACAGAAGGAAGAGAATTACACACATGCATCAAGGGAGATAGAACAACTGCAGAAAAAGCTTAGGTAGTAAATATACTAGCGGAAAAAAGAAACTGTGCATGTGTAAAATGTTCATGTATCACTCAATTTTATAATTTAAAGCATGAAACGTTACACAGGTAAGCTGTGTATCCCACCCGGTCATTTGCTGATGCAGTAACCATATCAGCTGAGCTGGTATTAAATAAAGGTCAGATAAAACCCTGTTGAAATTTTTTTGCGATATCTTATATACCTCCTAAGTTATCGCATATTATACCCATGCACAGTTTCTTTTTTCCGCTAGTATAAAATAAATGGTATTCTGGTGGCTTGAATATAGGGAAGTCTGTAGAAAAAAGCTTGTGAAAAAGCTTTATAGACAGAGCTCAGGTAGAGGAAATCATGAGTATGTTTGTCATGTGGAAATAGGTCAGTTTCAGGATCCTAATGTAATATCTTTGCTTACGTCACACATGATTTTTCTGCTAATACTGCGCATTAGGTGTTGTCTGTTTGATATTTCACATTCAGGTTATTTTGATGCGACAAATTATGAAAGCAGTGAGTTTCAGGATTGATTTTAGATATATTTCATTATTGCCTTAAATGATATTAATTTATCCATTATTAGGGACCACTTGTAGCATTTCGAAACTGAAGTATTGACAGTATTTGACTTTTCAAAAAGAGTAACAAATTTATCACCTTCCATCCTGTCCTACTTTCATTTGAAGATACATAACAAAACTTTATAAAAACATCACTGTGAAAAATTATTACCCAGTCCCTAATTAAATGAAAATCGAGATATGAAAGTTCTCGAACATGCAGTACTTAGTCACAATGTTGGGGGCCATGTTGTAGGCAGTGGAACTAAAAATATTTAAAAAAAGTAAGCACTATAGGTTTTGTGTGTAGCTAACTGTATCAAACTTTACAGTCTGATAAATATTTAAAATGTCATCTTCCGAAAAAAAGATATTTGAGCTGAAAAAAAAAATCCTGGGTAAAATATTCGGAAAAAATGGAGAAAACTCTGCTTAAACTTTATTGTAGGCGTAGGTGACTACGTCCATAATATCTCCTGCAAACCATGTATGTTTTACCTCTAGGCATGAAAAATCATGCATAATTACTGCAACGTTCAGCACTTTGTTAAAAAATTATGTTAAGATCAAATCTTTTAATGCCATAGGGAAAGTGACATTTTTTTGTGGTGAATTTTATCAACAGACAATTTTTTTTTTCGTAAATGTTAAAACCCACCTAATTTCGCAAGATAAACCATACTGAGAAAACTATTGCTGGAAAGAGAACAATCTCTGCTACTCATATAATACATGCGTCAAAGTATGAGGAAAGTATCTAGAAATATGAGAAATTCAAAGAACAGAATTTCAGGGCTGTTTGATGCAGTGCTGTGTTATCATGCATAGCAGGTGGCGTAGGTAGCGTACTTTGCATTGATATAACATAGACAGGATTAGGATTGACAAATGGTGTTCACTCAACAATTTCACTTTATAAACAGATTGTTTCCCTTGTGTAAAAGAGGGTTTAGGGTAAGTCTCTACATGTTGAATTTTGAGGGGAAATGCATGTAAACATTGATGAAATTTATCATATGCTGAATCAGGCATTAATATTTTAATTTCTTGTTTATCTATTGATGATATGCATAGCTTTAATAAAGCTAATTCTTATCTTATTGTAATTGATTTTCCAGTTTGGTCAGCTTTGACAGAACTTGCAAAATTCTGAAAGCAAGGCTTTGCAAACGAAGGGGCTATCATTAAAAAACATTTGTTTGTGGTAGCACGACCTACCATTGAAAACAGCTCCAACCCAACTTTTGTTTCTGGCAAGTCAGATGAGAATTTTTTTGTATCTATGATTATATGTAAAAAAAAATCCCTACCTACCTACCCGCACAAAAACTTGGTTGCATTACAATTTTTAGGTTGACTATTCGAAGAATAGGGGAGCTATCCTTCTCGCCCCGGCGTTAGTGTGAGCGTCATACAAATGTTTAAGTTTGTGTACCACCCCAAATATTCTCAAAGTCCGTTGAGATATTGCTTTCATATTTTGCATACTTGTTAACCATCATGACCCCAGTCTGTAAACAGGAACAGACAACTCTGTTAAGCATTTTGACTGAATTATGGCCCCTTTTCGACTTAGAATATGCTTATTGTAATGATAAAGTTTGCGTACCATCCCAAATATTTTCAAAGTCCATTGAGATATTGCTTTCATATTTTGCATACTTGTTTACCATCATGACCCCAGTCTGTAAACAGGAGCAGACAACTCAATCAAGCATTTTGACTGAATTATGGCCCCTTTTCTACTTAGAATATGATTATTGTAATGTTAAAGTTTTACTCATAGCATATATTATACTATCAAGCACTGAGAATAGTCGAGCGCGCTGTCAACTGACAGCTCTTGTTTAATTATTGACTAAATGCTGAATGAATTTACTGTCTGTCCAGGATTGAATGGTTTACATACTGAACAGTGACTATAAAATGTTTGATTTAAAATTACCAGCCATTTATTTTGTGTGCAGGAATATGCAAAGAAGGTATTCAGAATTACATGACATGCAGAATAAGCCAAAATTACTGTACCTTTAAAAAAATAATATGAATTTATTATGCTGCTCAATTGTTATTAGTAAGGAAAAGAACATTGTAAAACTCCAAACTCCATAAGCTTGGTCAGGGACTTAAAATCTGTCTGGAAATTCTCAAACATGTCATACAGAGTTGTTTTTCTTACTAAACTAAATGCATTTGACAAGGTTTAAAGCTGTTTTTGTTTTGACCTAATAGTACAATTTGATTAGAGTAATGATTGTCCTGGTAGCACTGTGATTGCAAGTTCTGTATAAAACCTTGTGCAGTCAGAAAAAAAATACTTTTTTGAGAAACCATATCAATATCACTTTCATAAGTTTAATTTCAAGCAAATTTACTTATATTTGTTTTCAAATTTTTGTTTTTTTTGTTATCATACTTTCTGCTTGGTTATGTATTTAGGCAAGTGTCTAGGTTGAGTAAGTAGACTTTTGGCTGGCACATATTTTAGGCAAGTGTCTAGGTTGGGTAATTAGATATTTGCCTGGTGCAATTATTCTTATATTTTGTTTTTATAGGGGCACAGAAGATGAGCTGTATGATGTTAAAAGACAGTTTGAACGCGACACAGAGAACTTTGAATTTACCAAGGCATCCCTTCGGAGACAGAAAGAGGCCCTGGAAGGGGAGATAACAGGCCTTCAGCAGGAAGTGGCAGGGTTGAAGACTTCTGTGGCACAACTTACATCATCACAGGCCGGACTCAAGTCAGAACTTGATGCTACAAAGGTTTGCTTTTGTTCCGATGGGTTTTTTTGGGTACCAGGGTAGTGTGTCGGGTGTTGAAGGAAGAAAGAAGCTTGTTTAAACTAAAGTAAGGGGTCTACAGTGATGGCCAACCATCAGTAGCTTACAATTTATTTTGAATTCTATTTAATGGCAAAGAACAAATTTAAACAACAAATGTATAATATGTGTATAGAAAAGTGTCTTAAACATAGAGCAAAAATCTCATTTATTCCCTATTCAGTGGGCAAGAGGTTATCAAGGTGATGCTTATGGCTGCCAGATTTAAATTCGAGTTATTTTAGCTGATAAAACTGGATATAGCAAACTTAAAAACATGATAAATTTCCAGGTCTGCTCATTTGGAATTTCCATATTTATTAGTTCTTTGATATATGGAAGATCAAATACACATACAAGTGGTCTTAATTTTCTTTCTTGAAAGTTTATCGCTTGAAATTTCATATGAACATTTCGAGGGAGAAAATCTGATTTCTAATATTAGTTTTTGTAAATTTTGAAGGTTTGATTTGTAAGTCAGAATTAATCTTTTCACCATGTAAATGAGCAAAACTGTTTCTAATTCACAGGTACCAGTAAACTTTTTAATTAGTCCTCTACTGGTTGCTCCGTTTCGGGGACTATAGGATTGCGCTTTTTCGTCTGTCCATCTATCTGTCTGCAATTTTGTGTCCAGTCCATAACTGTTATTCATCAAAGGATTTTTACATTACCTGGTGAAAATGTTCCCCATGATGAGTCGATGTGACATGCCAGACCCTTAGCTCAAAGGTCAAGCTCACATTTGGAGGTCAAAGGTCAACAGGGCTTTTTGCCTGTCAGTCTATAACTCAACAATCCATAAAGGAATAATAATGATTTGCACAAATATACCCCATAATAAGACAATGTGTCGTGCACAACTTCCAGACCTCTAGCTTAAAGGTCAAGGTCACACTTGGCAGTCAAAGTTAACATGGCATGAATGGGGTATGTTTCGTGTCCAGTCCAGAACTCTGTCATTCTTTTAGTGATAACAATATTACTTGGCATAAATGTTCCCCATAATCAGACGTGTCATTGCGCAACAACCAGAACCCTAGCTCAAAGGTCAAGGTCACAGAGATCAAAAGTCAGTAGGGTGTTTTTCCTGTCTGGTCCATAGCTTTGTCATGCAATACAGGATGTAAATATTAATTTGCACAAATATTCCCCCGGATGCGCAAAACCCTGACCCTTGGCTCATAGGTCAAGGTCACACTTTGGGATCAAAGGCCAACAGGACTTTTTTCATCTGTAACTCAACAATTCTTAAAGGGATTTTAATATTACATTGCACAAATGTACCCTATAATAAAGTGACATGTCATTCACAACCCAGACCCCTAGCACAAAGGTCAAGGTCACACTTGAAGGTCAAAAGTCAACATTGATCTTTTCCTGTCCAGTCTGTAAAATATTTTAATGTAAGCTCATGTGTCAAAATTATGGACCCAGTTCAAATTTATAGGCGTTTTTTCTTCAGAACTACTTCCCTTTAATATGATGATTTCTTACATTTTTTCACATATTTTCACACCAGTTTCAAAATGAAGTGCTAGAAAATAAAAATTAAATACTTTTTAGCTTGTTTGATTTTTGAAAAAAATCCACGATGGTTTTGTCCTCACTTGATCGTTGGCGTCTGCGTTGGTTAAATTTTTTTGTTTAGGTCCACCTTTTCTCAAGAAGTATAAGAGCTACAGCTTTGAAACTTTGCCACACTTGTTTACAATCATTAGGTTACTATATAGGCGAAGAATAATAACTCTGATAAGCATTTTGTCAGAATTATGGCCCTTTTTAGCTCGACTTTTCAAAGAAAAATAGAGCTATTGCACTTGCCTCAGCGTCGGCGTCGCTGTTGGTTCAAGTTTTGATAAAGTCTAATATCTCTGTTACTATCAAAGCTATTGACTTGAAACTTAAAATACTTATTTACTATCAAAGTCTACACCAGGAGAAACAATCCCCATAACTCTGACTTGAATTTTGACAGAAATATGCCCCTTTTTAACTTAGAATTTTTGGTTAAAGTTTTTGATAAAGTCAAATATCTCTGTTACCATCAAAGCTTTTGACTTGAAACTTAAAATAGTTATTAACTATCAAAGTCTACACCAGGAGAAACAATCCCCATATCTCTGACTTGAATTTTGACAGAGTTGGGCCCCTTTTTAACTTAGAATCTTTTGGTTAAAGTTTTTGATAAAGTCAAATATCTCTGTTACTTTCAAAGCTTTTGACTTGAAACTTAAAATAAATATTTACTATCAAAGTCTACACCAGGAGAAACAATACCCATAACTCTGGTTTGAATTTTGACAGAGTTATGTCCCTTTTTAACTTAGAATTTTTTGGTTAAAGTTTTATAAAGTTTTTACTGGCAAAGCTCTAATTCAGAGTCAAGCACTGAGTAAAATCGAGCGCGCTGTCTTACGAACAGCTCTTTTTATACTTAGAAAATTTTATTTTCTTGTTAAAATTTTTGTTAAGGTCCACTCTTTCCCCAAAACTATAAGAGCTACAGCTTTGAAACTTTGCACACTTGTTTATCATCATTAGGTGAGTAATTAGACCAAGAACCATAACTTGCATTTTATTAGAATTATGGGCCTTTTTAACTTAGAAAATTGTCATTTCTTGGTTGTTTTTTGTTTAAGTTCACTTTTCTTGAATACTTAACTGTAGCTTTGAAACTTAATACTTTTTTTTTTGTCATCAATAAAGATGAGTAAGAAGGCCAAGAAGCATAACTCTTTTCTTACATATTGTCCAGCACTTACAGACGAGCGATGGCACCCGCAGGTGGTGCTCTTCTTTATATTTATAGATGTTATAAGCAGTTATCAACAACTGTATATTTTTGTATATATGCAAATTTTAATCCAAATGTTGTGTTATAACATGTTGTATATATAGTACAATATTGTTTATACATTATTAACAGATATCAGATTGTTATGGGATACTGCAGTAGAGAAAATTAGTTGCCTTCCAGTAGGGGACTTTTTATTGCATGGCAATACTTCATTCACTTGTTTCTTTTTTCAGCTGGCCCTTGATCAAGCCAACAGTACTATTGTTCAAAGAGATTCATCAATACATGATTTACAACAGAAACTTGCTGAGCAGATTGCTGTGAATGATGATCTTAATTCAAAGTGCAGAGAACACGAGACAGTGCGTCGCAAGTTGCACAATACAATACAGGAACTTAAGGTGAGTTTCCACTGATTCTATGACAGATTTTGTTCCATACATGATACAAGCAGTACAAGGAAATCGTCCAGCCAGAATGGCATTACATAAACAAATTGCAGCAGTATATTCAGCCAGTTTTTTTTTGCTGCCCTGCAGGGGAAGCATATAGTTGCTGCTTCGTCCATCCATCCGTCCTGCAATTCTTGTCCGGAGTATTTCTCAGCTGGTTGGAATTTAGCGAAACTTCATAGGGAGCTTTACTATCAAAAGGAGATGCGTATATTGTCTTTGTGTTCCGGTCGAATGATTTTTCACAGAGTAATTGCCCTTTGATTATAAACAGTAGTATACTATAGTAAGATTCTTGTCCGCAGTATTTCTCAGCAACCACTGGTTGGAATTAGGAAGCTTCACTATCGAGAGGAGATGCGCATGTTATCTTCATGTTCCGGACGGATGATTTTTAATCAAGATAATGCCCTTTGATTATTCAACAACAGTGTACTACAGTAGAATTCTTGTCCGGAGTATTTCTCAGCAACCACTGGTTTGAATTTAGCAAATCTTCATAAGAAACTTCACTATCAAGAGATGTTTTTTGACAGAGTTATTGCCCTTCGATAATTCAACAGTATTACAGACCTGTTTACCCCTATGGAATGTCCGTATTTACGTCGATTTTGCCGCAGAAACTACGCACTACGGATTTATAGTGAAATTCCTTCAGAAATCGGTCATTTGCAGTAAAACTTTCATTTTATCGACTTCTTTCCATTATTTAGAACACATTCAGCTCTTTAGTATATGTGTTACATAAACACTCATTCTTACTATAGTATTCAAGCGTCCACATCAGTGTTACAAAGAATGGTTTCTCCGTTACAAAAACGCTGCATATCAGTGGGTAATCAGGGATGTAAAAAAAAATTTCACACCACTCGCCCTGCAGGACTAGTGGCCAGTAAAATCTACTCGCCCTTAGTGAACAGTCACTCGCCCTGATAAAATTACAACTATCTTAATGACATTTTTAATACATGTACAATGTACTGTCACTTTTATGAAAGAAGTATTATGTACAACAAACAAATTTCAAATATAACACACAGTAGATAAATAATATTCTCTTGTACACTACATTTCCTTTTTAATTATTAAAATCATATTTGTTCTGCTTAACTTTTCTTTTCACAGCAGACATTTTTGTTTTTCTTTCACTGTATTTTTATGTTCTCCATCTCGGCCGCTCTCCAAATAAACTACAGATGTTGGTTTGCCATGCTTTGACAAAGTACGGGAAAATAAACGGTGCGATAATAACATTAACTCGGATAAATAAGTTTATCTTGACTGCCTTACGGTACATGGTTTTCTTGTAATAATTGCATGGATAATAATAATAATCACAGTCTAGCGCTCAATCATTATCGGTAAGCGATTGAATTTTAAAGCATCGACTGACGCAAAGTTTGTTATCGTTTTTCTTCATGTAATTCAAAACATTTTTTGCTGAATTTGGTAAACAGTTACTGGAACAGACCCGGAGAGAGAGTAGAAACTACTCGCACCCTAGGTGGCTCCAATTACATGGTAATTGGAGTGATGACCAGTTTACCAGCATGAAGTCAATAAAAAGCAATAAATCACATATAACAGTGTTGATAAGCTAAGGCCAGATTTTTCATGATGCAGGAATTAATGATCGAATAACATATATTAAATGATAGTGTGCTGTTTATAGTGAAGGCATGACATGTGCATTTAACTGCATGTCTTTTAAATTTGCAAAATATTTAAAACCTATGACAATAAAATGAGTCTTTCAAGGCGTTGACTTTATTTCATTTCTTTTTTCTTTTTGAATGTTCTTTATAATTTACAAAGAAAATGTTTTTTAAGATGTTTTCTGCATGAGCATTTTATACGATCTTTATTAGAGAATAAATGCAGTGAATACGTTATTTGTTTAAATATGTAAGGTTATACCACTGTATTGCAGAGTTTTATAATAGAACAGAGCAGAATAGAATTTAGAAAACCTGTACATGGTACGTCAGCATGCATAATAAACAATATCTGGTCCAATCTAAAAATGGTTTCTATTATCTATTTCAAGGACATGCTGTTACAGATTCCATCTTCAATAAATGACAGACAGACAAACATACTTAATATATGGATGAAATATAACGATAAGCATATTCTTCAGACTGCCATCTAGTTATAAAACAAGTTTTTTTAGCTCGACTATTCGAAAAATAAGTAGAGCTATCCTACTCACCACGGCGTCGGCGTCGGGTGTCGGCGTCAGCGTCGGTGTCACACCTTGGTTAAGTTTTTCGTATCAGTCCACATTTTGACAAAGTCTTTTGAGATAAAGCTTTGAAACTTTCAACACTTGTTTACCATCATCATGGCCAGTTATAGGCAAGAGCACGTAACTCCATCAAGGATTTTGGCTGAATTAAGGCCCCTTTTGACTTAGAAATCATGGTTAAGTTTTTCGTACCAGTTCATATTTTGACAAAGTATTTTAAGATAAAGCTTTGAAACTTTCAACACTTGTTTACCATCATCATGGCCAGTTATAGGCAAAAGCACATAACTCCATCAAGCATTTTGGCTGAATTATGGCCCCTTTTGACTTAGAAATCATGGTTAAGTTTTTCGTACCAGTTCATATTTTGACAAAGTCTTTTGAGATAAAGCTTTGAAACTTTCAACACTTGTTTACCATCATCATGGCCAGTTATAGGCAAGAGTACATAACTCCATCAGGGATTTTGGCTGAATTATGGCCCCTTTCGACTTAGAAATCTTGGTTAATATTTCGTACCAGTTCATATTTTGACAAAGTCTTTTGAGATAAAGCTTTGAAACTTTCAACACCTGTTTACCATCACCATGTCCAGTTATAGGCAGGAGTACATAACTCCATCAGGGATTTTGGCTGAATTATGGCCCCTTTCGACTTAGAAATCTTGGTTAATATTTCGTACCAGTTCATATTTTGACAAAGTCTTTTGAGATAAAGCTTTGAAACTTTCAACACCTGTTTACCATCACCATGTCCAGTTATAGGCAGGAGTACATAACTCCATCAAGGATTTTGGCTGAATTATGGCCCCTTTTGACTTAGAAATCTTGGTTAAGTTTTTCATACCAGTTTATATTTTTTTGTAAAGTGTTTGACATATGGCTTTGAAACTTTTATCACTTGTTTATCATTATGATTTCCATCTGTAGGCAAGAGTACATAACTATTTTGACTGAATTATGGCCGTTTTTGGACTTTGAAATTAGTTCTGTTTTCATACAAGTCCATGTTTTGTCAAAACTATTTGACATATGGCTTTTAAACTTTGAACACTTGTTTATCATTATGATTTCCATCTGTAGGCAAGAGTACATAACTATTTTGACTGAATTATGGCCATTTTTGGACTTTGAAATTGGCTCATATATTGCCATTTAGTGCAAGACTTGTCGAAATCATAGTAATACAGGAACATTGTTTGTCTAATCTATTTATTTCTTTTGTCTGAATATCCTTGGAAATATTTTGACCCCATTTTTAAATCAATTCTTCGAATAGTCGAGCGCGCTGTCATCAGACAGCTCTTGTTTTTATAAAGTCGCAGCAAGATCTACCTTATTTGACTGATGGACAGGCAGAAAGGCAAACAGGCATACAATTAATGTAGAAAAATAAATAGCATAGGTATTTTCAATATAGTCTTCTTATTATCAAATTTCCTGATGGAAGTTATTCTGTTCTTTGAATTATATTCTAATGATAGGACCAATTTTATTTTGCCCCCGAAGGGAGGCATATATTTTTTGAACCGTCTGTCGGTCTGTCAGTCTGTCCGCAGTTTTCGTGTCCGGTCCATATCTTTGTCATCGATGGATGGATTTTCAAATAACTTGGCATGAATGTGAACCACAGTAAGACGATGTGTCGCGCGCAAGACCCAGGTCTGTAGCTCAAAGGTCAAGGTCACACTTAGACGTTAAAGGTCATTTTTCATGATGTGCATTCGTGTCCGGTCCATATCTTTGTCATCTATGGATGGATTTTCAAATAACTTGGCTTGAATGTGTACCACAGTAAGACGACGTGTCATGCGCAAGATCCAGGTCCGTAGCTCAAAGGTCAAGGTCACACTTAGACGTTAAAGGTCATTTTTCAAGGTAGTGCATTCGTGTCCGGTCCATATCTTTGTCATCCATGGATGGATTTTTAAATAACTTGGCATGAATGTGTACCACAGTAAGACGACCTGTCGCACGCAAGACCCATGTCCGTAGCTCAAAGGTCAAGGTCACACTTAGACGTTAAAGGTCATATTTCATGATAGTGCATTGATGGGCCTGTCCGGTCCATATCTTTGTCATTCATGCATGGATTTTAAAATTATTGGGCATGAATGTGTACCACAGTAAGACGACGTGTCGCGCACAAGACCCAGGTCCGTAGGTCAAAAGTCCTAAACTCTAACATCGGCCATAACTATTCATTCAAAGTGCCAGCGGGGGCATGTGTCATCCTATGGAGACAGCTCTTGTTGTCACAGGTTTTAAATATTTTGCACAAAATTGATTGAAGTGGATGTTGATTAATTTTGTCTTATATCCATATATCAAGTTTCCTGAAAATAATGGGCAAATTTAAAAAGCATGCTGTTAAATGCACATGCATGCACTATATATAAACAGCACACTATCATTTTATATATGTTATTCATTAATTCCTACATCAAGGAAAATCTGGCCTTAGCTTATCAACACTGTTACATGTGATTTATTATCCCCCGCCGATGAAATCGGGAGGGGGTTATTGAAATGGCGTTGTCTGTCCGTCAGTCAGTCCGTCCGCAGCCATTTCTCAGTAACTACTTGGTAGAATTTCATGAAACTTGAAATAAACATGAACCAACATACTGCTATGATGCCCGTCAAGTTTTTTTTTTGATTGGTCAATTTCCCTCAGAGTTATTGCCCTTGATTTAATAAAAAATGTCAGTCTGCAGCCATTTCTCAGTAACTAACAGGTAGAATTTCATCAAATTTGAAATAGACATGACCAAGATACTGTGCTGATGCCCGTCAAGTTTTTTTTTGATAGGTCAATTTCCGTCAGAGTTATTGCCCTTGATTTAATGAAAAATGTCCGTCTGCAACCATTTCTCAGTAACTAGCAGGTAGAATTTCATCAAACTTGAAACAGACATGAACCAAGATACTTTGACGATGCCCTTCAAGTTTTTTTTCGATTGGTCAATTTTCCATATAGTTATTGCCCTTTAATTGTTTAAAAATCCACAGATCTGTACATAACAAACCAACCAATTGGAATAATTTCATTAAACTTCTTTCATTCTTTTCCATGAACATTTATTATAAACATGTGATGTTGTGTACCTACACCTGGTCACCACCTTGCCTCCTTACCTTGGTCCCACCCCATTTTTCATTTTTCATTTTCTATCGATATTTATAATCAACATGTAAACTGTTGTATCCTCACCCCCCACAGCCCCACCCAAACAAACCATTCATTTTCTTTTAATTTGATATTGACTAATGAAATTATTTGCTTCTTGGTAACATTCTTAACTTTTTGCTGGATATATTTTTTTGCCGTTCCTCAACTCTGACCCTTTTCGGCAGGGGATTCCAATTCATCGAATTTGCTTGTTGCTTTTTATTGGCTGCATGCTGGTAAACTGGCCATCACTTCAATTACCATGTAATTGGAACCACCTAGGGTGCGAGTAGTTAGTACTCTCTCTCCGAGTCTGTTCCAGTAACTGTAAAGTTATGACGTAAAAAAGCACTCGCCTGATTGATCGAGTATACAGCGAGGTCCACTTGTCCTATCCAGACTTTAACTCGCCAGTGCGAGTGGGCGAGAGGAATTTTACACCCCTGCGGTTCAGGTCAGTGCTGTTCTTAAAAGTAAAAAGTCTGTTTAATAATTCGAGTTGGGATGAAGTGTGTCGAATGAAAAAACAGCTGTGGGAAGCTTAAAGCCACTATAAAGGTCCGGAATAAGAAATTTGAGCCGTGCCATGAGAAAACCAACATAGTGGGTATGCGACCAGCATGGATCCAGACCAGCCTGCGCATCCGCGCAGTCTGGTCGGGATCCATGCTGTTCGCTAATAGTTTCTCCAATTCCAATAGGCTTTGAAAGCGAACAGCATGGAGCCTGACCATGGTCTGGATCCATGCAGGTCGCATACCCACTATGTTGGTTTTCTCATGGCACGGCTCGAATAATATTTTCCCCCGAAAAGTCAGTATTGTCAAATACACATCTAAGAAATTGTAATGATCACTGCGCGTAAGTGTAATGAATTCAATGATTTTAAACATTGTGGATATTATAATGTCAAATAGGGTCTAAAAAACAGTTTCTGCTCACTTGTTTGCAATAGACATAATTGTCTTTTAAATGTTTTTTTTTTTTTTTTTTTTTTTTTTTTTTTTTTTTTTTTTTTTTTTTTTTTAAACTTTTATGTCTTATAAGTAAATGCTGTCGCACTTCTTGTATCAAAGATAATTTGGAGAGCATACATCAGTTTACTGAAAGCTCTTGTACTTATTGATGATAGTATTATTAAACAGACTTTTTACTTTTAAAAACAGCACTGACCTGAACTGCAGGGGTGTAAAATTCCTCTCGCCCGCTCGCATTGGCGAGTTAAAGTCTGGATAGGACGAGTGGACCTTGCTGTGTACTCGACCAGTTGGGTATGTTTGGTAGTAGTCAACAGCTCTCTAAGTGTGCAACTGACAAAATATGCATTGTAGGTGATGAAGTGGGTAACATGAACTGGATGATTTTTACTGTGTAAATACATTCGAATATGAACAATTTTATTCACAATGATATAAGTTTCAGTTTAACTGTACTTACTGATGATGTAACTTTCACTTACTTCTGTTTGTTTTTGGCCTACTTTGCAATCATTGCCCCCATACTTGCTTTTCTTTGTGTTCTCTTCGACTTTGTAGCTAGAAACATTGTAACATTGTTTAAAGCTAAATAAAATTATTGTATTGTATTGTATTGTCTTTTCTTCCATAAATGGAAGATAAAAGCTATTATTAAATTAATATGTAACCTCTAAGGAAATTACATGAAAATAGTTTAATCTTTTGAATGATACATAATTCATATTATTATTATATAATATTGATAATAGTCTTGCCGATTATTCTATATTCTGGTTCAGCGCTATTAATTAAATTCAATCTATATTACTGATAATTAATGGCCATCCATCATTATGAAATTACTATAACTATTCCTTCTATTGTCAAACTTATTGGGAAATAATTCCTATAAAATTAACTTAGCTCATTATAGAAGAGAAAGCCATCACGAAGGTAGTTCTGCCTCACATGCATTCACACACTTTTCATAATATGAAAGTGAAAGATAAAAAAATTAGTTTTTCAAGATACAGTTGACCCTTGGTGTCTTGAACTTGCTTATATCTCAAAATTCCTGTTAGCTTAAGGAAATTCTAAAAGCCCATCAAAATTTCTTCTTAAAGTATTTTCACTCTGTAAGTTAAATTTGATGTACTGCAACTTTAGTTGTGTCAAAGCGAAATTTAAGTCCCTTCAGTCTATTTCTTTTGTCGCTAGCCTCAGCGTGTGGAAGTAAAAAAGAATTGCTTAAAAAGGTGCGGTCGTGCATTGCAAACATGAATAAATAAAACATAGTCACACCCGTGATCGTATAGTTTCCAACAGAGATGTGTCTAATTATTTTAAAAAATAATTAATTCCAATTACATTGAGAAAATTGCTAATTAAATTAAGTTACAAGCCATTTTCAAAAAGTAATTAATTACTTACAATTATTTTGCCAAAAGTAATTAATTATGATTAATTATTTTATTTTTAACAATTCAGTCATTTGCAAAACAATTTTTGTTATTCAACATAAATATTTACAATTCAAAGCTTTTTTGACAAAATGTGCATAAAAGCAGCAAATCAAATCATTTACTTAATACATGCATGTTAATATTAGCAAATAAGTGAAGTGACTTGTAGACTACCCTTGTATTCCCTTGAGCACACTGTCTGCATTTTGCTTGAAAATTTCCGCTAGTATCCTTTGGAAGGATAAAATGTTTGAGAGCTGATGAATTCATGATGTGCACTATGTGTAATACCAAGACAGAATGACAAGTTTCAATCAGTTTTTCTGTACATTTCTTATTATTAGGTTTAGTGACTAAAATGTTCACCCGGTGATCACAACAGAACTGAATAGGGATTAACACCACTAACACCCGATTGTTGATACAACAATACCTGTCAGCTATTTACTGTCACTGTGAAAATTTCACACGCCCATTGATCAGTAAAAAAGCCAAAGTAATTGAAAGTAATTAGATTTAATTGACAATTACAACCCAAATCTAACTCAGTAATTTATTAATTTCAATTACTTTAATTTAGTTTGTGCTTAATTATTCATTATTTTCAATTAGATCAAAATTTGTAATTAATTATAATTAATTAAATTACAGTTATAATTAGGCACATTCCAACAACAAGTTCAGTTACAATTTTTAGCTCGACTATACAAAGTATAGAGAGCTATCCTACTCGACCTGGCGTCGGCATCCTTCCGCGTCTGCACTTTGGTTAAAGTTTTGATGCACTTTCTCTTTATCTTTGTTATTACTTGATGGATTTGCTTCAAACTTAAAATAGTTGTTCCTCATCATCACCCACATCATATGGCACAAGGGTCATACCTCTGGCCCCAATATTTCATGAATTATCCGCCCTTTTTACTTAGGATTTCAGGTGCACTTTTGCATTATCTCAATTATTACTAGATGGATTTGATTCAAACTTAAAATAGTTGTTCCACATCATCACCCACATCATATGACATAAGGTCCATAACTCTGGCACCAGTTTTTCATGAATTATGCCCCTTTTTACTTAGAATTTTATGTTGATTTTGATACATTTTCACTATATCTCTGTTATTTCACAAGGGATTTGATTCAGACTTAAAATAGTTGTTCATCATCACCACCTACATCATTTGACACAAGGGCCATAACTGTGACACCTGTATTTTATGAGTTATCTCCCTTTTATACTTAAAATTTCAGGTTAAGATTTTGATGCACTTTCACTTTATCTCTGTTATTACCAAATAGATTTGATTCAAACTTAGAATAGTTGTACTACATCATCATCCACATCATATGATACAAGGGCCGTAACTCTTCCACTAATATTTCATGAATTATGCCCCCTTTTTACTTAGAATTTCAGGTTAATTGTGGTGCACTTTCACTATATCTTTGTCATTACTTAATGAATTTGATTAAAACTTAAATTAGTTTTTCCAGATCATCATCCTCATCATATGGCACAAGGTCAGTCACTCTGGCACAAATGTTTTATGAGTTATATCCCCTTTTTAATTAGAATTAGTTTAATTTTGATGCTTTTTAGCTCGACTATTCAAAGAATAGTCTAGCTATTCTACTCACCCTGGCGTCAGCGTCAGCGTCACACCTTGGTTAAGTTTTTGCATGCAAGTACATACAGCTATCATTTAAAGGCATATAGCTTTGAAACTTATTTATTCTTTTTCTAGGTCAATTACCAACCTCACTGGGTCAAGTTCCATAACTCTAACATGTATTTTGAGCAAATTATGCCCCCTTTTGGACTTAGAAAATTCTGGTTAAAGTTTTACATGCAAGTTACTATCTCCAAAACTAATGTAGATATTGAATTGAAACTTCACATGTGCCTTCAGGGTTATAAAACTAGTTGATAGCACCAAGTCCCATAACTCTGACCTTCACTTTGGCCAAATTATGCCCCCTTTTGGACTTAGAAAATTCTGGTTTAAGTTTTGCGTGGAAGTACATACAGCTATTACTAAAAGGCATATAGATTTGAAACTTATTTTTTCTTTTTCTAGATCAATTACCTACCTCACTGGGTCAAGTCCCATAACTCTGACATGTATTTTGGCCAAATTATGTCCCCTTTTGGACTTTGAAAATTCTGGTTAAAGTTTTGCGTGCAAGTACATACAGCTATTACCAAAAGGCATATAGATTTGAAACTTATTTTTTCTTTTTCTAGATCAATTACCTACCTCACTGGGTCAAGTCCCATAACTCTGACATGTATTTTGGCCAAATTATGTCCCCTTTTGGACTTAGAAAATTCTGGTTAAAGTTTTGCGTGCAAGTACATACAGCTATTACTAAAAGGCATATAGATTTGAAACTTATTTTTTCTTTTTCTAGATCAATTACCTATCTCACTGGGTCAAGTCCCATAACTCTGACATGTATTTTGGGCAAATTATGCCCCCTTTTGGACTTAGAAAATCCTGGTTAAAGTTTTACATGCAAGTAACTATCTCCAAAACTACTACAAATATTAAATTGAAACTTCACACGTGTCTTCGGGGTTATAAAACTAGTTGATAGCACCAAGTCCCATAACTCTGACATGTATTTTGGGCAAATTATGCCCCCTTTTGGACTTAGAAAATCCTGGTTAAAGTTTTGCGTGCAAGTACATACAGCTATTACCAAAAGGCATATAGCTTTGAAACTTATTTATTCTTTTTCTAGGTCAGTTACCAACCTCACTGGGTCAAGTTCCATTACTCTTAACATGTAGTTTGAGCAAATTATTCCCCCTTTTGGACTTAGAAAATTCTGGTTAAAGTTTTACATGCAAGTTACTATCCCCAAAACTAATGCAGATATTGAATTGAAACTTAACATGTTTCTTCGGGGTTATAAAACTAGTTGATAACATCAAGTCCCATAACTCTGATATGTATTTTGGTCAAATTATGTCCCCTTTCTAACTTAAAACTCTTTTGATATTTCACATTTTGGGTAATAATTTCCTGCTTCTGTGACAATATTTCGAATAGTCGAGCTTGGCTGTCTTACGGACAGCTCTTGTTATATCTCTGCTGTTACTGAATGGATTTAATCAAACTTAAAATGGTTGTTCCACATCATCACTCACATCATACAACACAAGTTCAATAATACCGGCACCAGTACGTTCTGAGTTATGCCCTCTTTTTATGCCCTCGAAGGGAGGCATATTAGTTTTCAACTGTCCGTTCGTTCGTTCGTCACAACGTTAACTTTTTGCATGAAGGCACTTTACTCGCTAACCACTGCACCCAGGACCTTCAAACTTCACATGCTGATAGTACTTATTGAGTACACGACCCCTACTTTGGCGTCACCAGGTCAAGGTCGCCAGGTCAAAGGTCGAGGCGTTGTGGGGGCATTTGTCACCATTAGTGACAGCTCTTGTTACTAATAGAATTTCCGGTTCAAGTTTTGATGCACTTTTGCTGTATCTCCAGTATTACTAAATAGATTTAATTAAAACTTAAAACAGTTGTTCCGAATTATTAGCCGCATGATGTGACACATGGTGCATTACTTTTGCAGAAGTTTCCCATGAATTATGTTACTTTTATACTGATATCATTTTTTGAGACTTAAGCTATTGTCCAATATCTTCATCCACATTTGAGTCATTAAACACTCCAGTGACAGCTCCAGCTTCCTCAGATGTACCCAATTTCACTACCCAGCATCGAAATAGTCGAGCACGCTGTCTCCTGTGACAGCTCTTGTTAATATAGCCTTTTATTATTACTTCATGTTTTCTCAAAAGATTGACAAACTTTTAAACTCTAAAACAAAAACTAAAAATCAAAACTTAAAGTGACTAAAACTTAAAACTAAAACTGACTACGAATCCAAGAACACAACTTTTATAGCACATATATCTTAGGGCCTGACAATTAAATATTGTCCAATGGACTTACAGTAAAACATCTTTGATTGACATTTTAAGTTGTTATAATTTCTATCTACTTTTGGTGGTATGACAGATATTACATATCACATACTGATTAGAATATTGATTAGATAGACATCGTATGATATCACTTCTGAATCAACATATTAATTAATAAAGTTTTTAATTATGAATTAAAATGTATGTGATAAAAGCTTGGGAAATATAAGACAAATGTTAATAAGGAACCTGATGTAGCACTCATATAACATGTGTTGTTTACAACTTCGTAAATAGAATTTGTGATCCGGCAAATTGGTTACATGTATATAACTTTAAGACAAAATTGAAATGCAATATATATATATAATACATGTATACGAGTTGAATAAACATCAAAAGTCAATATAATCAATCACAAAACAATAATTCATATACATATGATAATACAAATATTTAACTATGTTACATAAATGAAAGTTATAATTACTTTAATCGTTAGCTCTCCTGAGCACTAAGCTATTGTGATCACTCACTGTACATCTGTCTGTTGTCAGACCTTACTTTTCTTCAGACAACATCTCCTCCAAAACAATTTGGTGGAACCTGGGGTTCAGTTGTTTTACATAGAATTCTATAGGAAAAACTTTAAAAATCTTCATGTATGAATAAGATATTTGGCATGTAGCATTGTGAAGTGGTCTTTTGCCAAGTTTGTTTAAATCTTGTCTGGGGTTCACCTGTTTAACATAGACTTATATAGGACAAGCTTTAGAATCTTCTTGTCTAAATCTATAATGCCCTGAGCTTAGATATTTGCCATGTAGCCTACTGTAGTGATCTTTTACCAAGTTCATTCAGATCATGCCCCTGAGGTGAAACTTGGCCTCATACATGGGGGGGTCACTTCTTTTACATTTACTTTTATAAGAAAAACGCCCTAGATTGCATGAAATTATACACCTTACATATATTATATGTTAAAACAACCAGTTCATCTGTAAGCAGCATGAACCTATTTGAGTCAGGTTAGCTATGTGTTTCTGCGAGCTCTGAATTTTTGGGGGTCATTTGTGATCCCATCTATCAGAATTTGGGGGTCATTTAGAAATTCTGGGGGTCATACGATTCATATGCAATTTGGCAGGGTATAAATAAATGTAACACTTCAGTAATTTTAAGACTTTAATTCAATTACATGTATCTGAAAATAGCTCTCACTCTGACTAGTATAATGTACGCCAACATTTTGAGAAAGGTTTTCCCCGGCCATGTATTTGACCTCAGGTTGGTTTATTGTTTTAAATCAGGTGTTGAAAAGGGCGGGAAAAATCGTTACACCGTCTGCTTAGAGAAACTAAAGACACCATCTGGTGTCAGAACTGATATACGATCCTGCCACAAAATAACTGAAAGTTGATAAGTAATGGTTTAACAACGGTAAAAGAGTAAAGTGATCCGCTGGACCACTGTGCCTTAATACCCCTCTGTTCAAACGAGCTGCATTTGTAGCATTGCCCGTTAAATGCACTCCAAGAACCAATTGACCCATATAATTGTCGATTGTTTATTCACAAGTTTTCCTCGATATTATGCATGTCGCTGTATAAATACCAAGCTGCTATGTCATTATTGATAAACTACAGTGGAATATTAATGCTACAATTGGCTGAAGTTTGACAGGCAAGTAGGCGGAGTTAACCATGGATTTATCGATAATTTACATCTAGTGCAATCTGACTAAAGTACTTGATCTTCTAAACGAAGATCTGAGAACGACCCATTCACATTCGTCTTCTGTATATTTTAGATTTCCAGTATTGCTATTTTTATTTTATCCAATCAGACAACATGTTCGAATGTCAAAGAGTAAGAAAAATGTGCAGTTATTCCAGGGCTCGAACCCAGGACCCCTTGCTTACAAAGCAAGTGGCCTACCGACTGAGCTAACCGGCTATCTGATACATTATGACATAAGAATTGTAAATATCAAAAGTCAAGGCTACAGATAGATTTGCAAGATGTTGTAAGTTAGGCTCTGATTGGCTAGCGAAAGGGTCGTCAGAAGGAGGCAATGAATAGGTCGTTCTCAGATCCTATGCGTAGCGTAATAGGATATGTACTTTAGTCAGATTGCATCTAGTGTATTACACTGTGTGTGCATCAAGTTTTACAACTTTAAGTAAACAGATTACAACAGTCTGAAAACTTGACGATTTGGATTTCGCCCAGAGGCGATAATTAGGCGAAGTGGCTGACTTTTGGTGAGTCGTAAAAAACGCACTGTATCATTTTTATTGCGTCACAAATGCAGAAAACGCGGACTCGCCAACACACTGTGGACCTCTTGTAAATTGGAGTACTCTTAAAATGTATTTGTCATATTTAGATGAACATGTATGAGACTACTGCAACACATTTTAACTAAAAATTAAATTCAAAATTTCATTTCTAAGACGATTTCCAGTTATTATGTCTCCCACACCACTGTGGTGGGAGACATATTGATTTACTCCTGTCTGTGTGTTTGTGTGTCAGTCTCTGTGTGTGTCAGTCTGTCACAAATCTTGTCCGCGCTCTAAGTCGAACATTTCTCATCCGATTTTCACCAAACCTGAACAAAATGTGTTTGCCAATAAGTCCTCCGCCAAGTTCGATAACTAGCCAAATCGGCCCAGGCACTTCGGAATTATGGCCCTTGAATTACCGAAAATCGCTCAGGTCTTGGGGCATAAATTACTCATATATACTGCTAATCATGTGAATAGTAGTATATGAGTCATTTATGCCCCAAGACCTAATCATGTCAGATGATTAGGCAGTTGAGGTCTTGGTGCATGGTTGACTCATATACTACTACTCAGATGATTAGGCAGTTGTGGGAGACATGCGCTTTTCTCAAAAGCAGCTCTAGTATCCTTTTTAATTTGAAATGTTGATGTACACAACCTTTTTTGGCACAAATGTGGTATAAAGGTGCTGAATACAATAATATATAAATCACAAGCATAAATATAGGTTTTGGTGCATTTAGATTTCAGTCTAGAAAATATTATTTCTGTCTAATTCTTGGGGCCTCCGTGGCCGAGTGTTATGGTTGCTGACTTCAAATCACTTGCCCCCTCATCGATGTGGGTTCGAACCTCACTTGGGGCATTGAATTCTTCATGTGAGGAAGCCATCCAGCTGACTTCGGTGGTTCTACCCAGGTGCCTGCTTGTGATGAAATAATGCATGGAGGGGCACCTGGGGTCTTCCTCCACCATCAAAGCTGGAAAGTCGCCTTATGACCTATAATTGTGTCGGTGGATGTTAAACCCAACAAAATAAAATAAACTGTCTAATTCTGTTATTTTGTGAGCGGAAATTTCCTTTTGCGAGTGCAAAATTACACTAAATTACATTTGAGCCCTAATTCTTAAACTGTTGGGGGGAAGTGCAAAGCTGTGAAAGGTATTTTATTCTTAAATGTGAAAAGAATAAATTTTCTTTTAATTTCTTGTTTAACTGAATTTACTTATGTTTTAGTTTTGTACATGGTTTGTTTCACACTATTGTTCCAGCAGCAAATTGAAAAACTGTTAGTCAGGTATTTAGGTTGACTGTTCGAAGAATAGGTAGAGCTGTTGTACTCAGCCATTCGTTGGCCTTAGCATCCTGATTTGGTAAAGTTTTTAGCTCACCAGAGCCAAAGGCTCAGGGTGAGCTACTCTGATCACTCACCTTCCGGCGTTTACTTTTACTTTAAACGACATCTCCTCATAAACCGCTAGGCCAATTTCATCCAAACTTCACAGGAATGTTCCTTGGGTGAAGCTCTACAAAAATTATTCAAAGAATTGAATAACATGCAGAACTCTGGTTGCCATGGCAACTGAAAGGAAAAACTTTAAAAATCTTCTCAAAAACCAGAAGCCCTAGATCTTAGATATTTGGTGTGAAGCATTGCCTAGTGGACCTCTACCATATTTGTTCAAATCATCAGAACTCCAGATAAGCTGCGTATTTGCGTGAATGCATATTGCGGTGACCACATCGTTCAGGATATTGTGGATGAACTGATCCAGAGTTCTGCCGAGGATTTCAGCATGATGGGCCCATGGCCCATCTTCCCTGAAAACATGGGGCCATTCTGAAACTTTTGGGGCCTTTCAAAAAGAACCAATTTTACATTAAAAAGACTTTACATTTCTTATGCATTTAAGAAGTGTATTTTTTTAAAATGTAAAATTATACACAAAGTTCATGCCATTTATTCTCTTTTCCTTATAACTTAACCATGTATACTCAACCAATAACTTCTTCTGAAAACTCTGTTTGTCAGATGTTTTACTCTTACTTTTTCGCTCTACTCAAATTACTTGACTGGGTGGGGGTCGGATCACTCTGTGATTCTGGGGTTGTTGTTTAATGTTCAGCAACATATGTAGTTGAATCGTCGCTTTTGTTCAATGTATCATTTCTATTTGTATCTTTCCCCAGTGTAACTAAAGTCTGGTTCATTTTCTTAGGGGCAGGAGGACTGAAAAATTTGTGCAAAATTGCTTTTCCTTTCGGTGCGGCTGCCATTTTGATACAATCATGGTGCAATTATCACGACACATTATTTTTTCAAATCCGTCACAGTGATCTCCCCTGGAGGTATGTCTATCTACAGTGCAAGACCGGCAAACTAGTGATTGTTATCGGGTTCGAGTTTCAGATTTTCTGGCGCGCCAAAGGCCCACCGACGCGAAATTTGCTGCGTCATTCCTATTTTTTTCGCGCCAATGGCGCAAAAACGCAGCCTCAGCACAACACTGCTGATCTCCAACTGCATTGATCAAAAGTGAAAAAGAAAACAACAGTATGGATCATTCATTACAATTTTAAATACATTTTTGTATTAAACATTGAAGGGCGCCATTAAAGTACTTAGGTACTAAGTCAATCCTGTTTAATGATATATACCATGATTGTATACTGTAAGCAAAAAATACTCAGTAACTGTTGTTAGTGCGAGATTGGTAAAATACCCCATTGGTTTTAGCAAATATCCAATTACTTCTGAAAAGGCTGGGTAATGATATTAGTTTTACCCAATTCAAATTTCCAATACCCAATTCAGACAAAAGTGATGGGTAAATACCCAGTTGCACCAAAAGCTTATCTGGAGCTCTGAATCATGACCCTGGGGTCAAAAATGACACCGCCCCAGGGCTTACTTGATTTTACATAGGAAAATCTTAAAAAATCTTCTCAAAAACCAGAAGCCCTAGAGCTTAGATATTTGACATGTAGCATTGCCTAGTGGACCTCTACTAAACTTGTTCAAAATGGACCCCGCCCCAGGGGTCACTTGATTTTACATAGATTTCTATAGGAAAATCTTTAAAATTTTAAAAAAATAAACCAGAAGGCCTAGAGCTTAGATATTTGACATGTAGCATTGCCTAGTGGACCTCTACAAAATTTGTTCAGATCATGACCCTCCGGGGTCAAAATTGACCCCGCCCCAGGGGTCACTTGATTTTACATAGGAAATCTTCAAAAAAATTCTAAAAATAAACCAGAAGGCCTAGAGCTTAGATATTTGACGTGTAGCATTGCCTAGTGGACCTCTACAAAATTTGTTCAAATCATGACCCCCGGGGTCACTTGATTTTATATAGGAAAATCTTCAAAAAGTTTCTAAAAATAAACCAGAAGGCCTAGATCTTAGATATTTGACATGTAGCATTGCCTAGTAGACTTCTACAAAATTTGTTCAAATCATGACCCCCGGGGTCAAATTGACCTCGCCCCATGGGGTTACTTGATTTTACATTGAAAAATCTTCAAAATTTTCTAAAAATAAACCAGAAGGCCTAGAGCTTAGATATTTGACATGTAGCATTGCCTAGTGGACCTCTACAAAATTTGTTCAAATCTTGACCCAGCCCCAGGGTTTACTTGATTGTACATAGGGAAATCTTCATAAATTTGCTAAAAATAAACCAGAAGGCCTAGATCTTAGATATTTGATATGTAACATTGCCTAGTAGACTTCTACAAACTTTGTTCAAATCATGACCCCCCGGGTTAAAATTGGCCACGCCCCAGGGGTTACTTGATTGTACATCGGAAAATCTTCCAAAAAATTTCTAAAAATAATCAGTTTGACATTTGAAACATGTAGCTCATATTACTCAGGTGAGTGATCCAGGGTCATCATGACCCTCTTGTTGTAAGTAAGCTGGTGTCTCGGTAACCACTAGTGTGAATGGATTGAAACGTCACACAATTATTCACTGTAAAGAATTGACTTACAGTGCGTCGTCAACAATTTGACTGTTAACACTCTAGAGGTCACAATGTTGACCTAATCTTAATGAAACTTGGTCAGAATATTACCCTCAATAAAATCTTGGACGAGTTCGATATTGGGTCATCTGGGTTCAAAAACTAGGTCACCAGGTGAAATCAAAGGAAAAGCTTGTTAACACTCTAGAGGTCACAATTTTGACCTGATCTTAATGAAACTTGGTCAGAATGTTACCCTCAGTAAAATCTTGGACAAGTTCGATATTGGGTCATCTAGGGTCAAAAACTAGGTCACCAGGTCAAATCAAAGGAAAAGCTTGTTAACACTCTAGAGGTCACAATTTTGACCTAATCTTAATGAAACTTGGTCAGAATGTTACCCTCAATAAAATCTTGGACGAGTTCGATAGTGGGTCATCTGGGATCAAAAACTAGGTCACCAGGTCAGATCAAAGGAAAAGCTTGTTAACACTCTAGAGGTCACAATTTTGACTTAATCTTAATGAAACTTGGTCAGAATGTTACCCTCAATAAAATCTTAGAAGAGTTCGATAGTGGGTCATCTGGGTTCAAAAACTAGGTCACCAGGTCAAATCAAAGGAAAAGCTTGTTAACACTAGAGGTCACAATTTTGACCTAATCTTAATGAAACTTGGTCAGAATGTTACCCTCAATAAAATCTTTGACGAGTTCGATATTGAGTCATCTGGGGTCAAAAACTAGGTCACCAGGTCAAATCAAAGGAAAAGCTTGTTAACACTCTAGAGGTCACAATTTTGGCCCAATCTTAATGAAACTTGGTCAGAATGTTACCCTCAATAAAATCTTGGACAAGTTCGATATTGGGTCATGTAGGGTCAAAAACTAGGTCACCAGGTCAGATCAAAGGAAAAGCTTGTTAACACTCTGGAGGTCACACTTTTGGCCCAATCTTAATGAAACTTTGTCAGAATGTTACCCTCAGTAAAATCTTGGATGAGTTTGATATTGGGTCATCTGGGGTCAAAAACAAGGTCACCAGGTCAAATCAAAGGAAAAGCTTGTTAACACTGTAGAGGTCACATTTATGCTATATCTTCATGAAACTTGGTCAGAATGTTAATCTTGATGATCTCAAGGTCCATTTTGAATCTGGGTCATGTAGGATCAAAAACTAGGTCACTAGGTCAAATCAGAGGAAAAGCTAGTTAACACTGTGGAGGCCACATTTATGACCATATCTTAATGAAACTTGGTCAGAATGTTAATCTTGATGATCTAAAGGTAAAGTTTAAATCTGGGTCAGGTGGGGTCAAAAACTATGTCATTAGGTCAAATTAAAGGAAAAGTTGTTAACACTCTAGAGGCTACATTTATGACTGTATCTTCATGAAACTTAATCAGAATGTTAATCTTGATAATCTTTAGGTCAGGTTTGAATCTGGGTCATCCGGGGTCTGCAACAAGGTCACCGGGTGAAATCAAAGGAAAAGCTAGTTTACACTCTAGAGGCTGCATTTATGACCATATCTTAATGAAACTTGTATTGGTTTAATATCTCGGTTCCTTTCGAAAACTGGCCAGATCCCATGATGGGTTCCAGAGTTATGGCCCCTTAAAGGGCCAAAATTTGCTAGTTTTGGCTTGTGAAACAATAGAGACCACATTTTGCAATCAACTTTAATCAAACTTGCATACAACTTGTATTGGCGTAATATCTCGGTTCCTTTCGAAAACTGGCCAGATCCCATCATTGGTTCCAGAGTTCTGGCCCCTTTAAGGGCCAGAATTTGCTATTTTTGGCTTGTGAACACAATAGGGACCACATTTTGCTATCAACTTTTATCAAACTTGCACACAACTTGTATTGGCATAATATCTCAGTTCCTTTTGAAAAATGGCCAGATAACGTCATGTTTCCAGAGTTATGGCCCCTTAAAGGGCCAAAATTTGCTATTTTTGGCTTTTGCAGCTGAAATCTAGGCCAAGTTCAAAAATGGGTCATCTGGGGTCAAAAACTATGTCACAAGGTCAAATCAAAGAAAAACCTTGTGCATGCGGTGGAGGCTGTATTTTTCAACTGGTCTGAATGTAATTTTGTCAGAATAATTACCTTGATGAAATCTAGGCCAGGTTTGAAAATGGGTCATCTGGGGTAAAAAACTAGGTCACTATGTCAAATCAAAGAAAAACCTTGTGTATGCAATAGAGGCTGTATTTTTCAATTGATCTTCATGAATTTTAGTCAGAATGATTGCCTTCATGAAATCTAGGTCAAGGTCGAATATGGGTCATCTTCGGTCAAAAACTACATCACTAGGTCAAATCAAAGATGAACCTGTGTATGTGATAGAGGCTATATTTTTGAACTGATCTTCATGAAAATTTGTCAGAATGATTGCCTTGATGAAATC
This sequence comes from Mercenaria mercenaria, assembly GCF_021730395.1. Lineage (NCBI taxonomy): Eukaryota > Metazoa > Mollusca > Bivalvia > Venerida > Veneridae > Mercenaria > Mercenaria mercenaria. The sequence goes on along the minus strand of NC_069377.1, from coordinate 38,519,130 downwards.
TAGGCCTAGTTCGAAAATTGGTCATCTGGGGTCAAAAAGTAGGTCACTAGGTCAAATCAAAGAAAAACCTTGTATATGGGATAGAGACTATATTTCAACTGAGCTTCATGAAAATTTGTCAGAATGATTGTCTTGATGAAATCTAGGCCGAATTAAAAAATGGGTAATCTGGAATCAAAAACTAGGTCACTAGGTCAAATCAAAGAAAAACCTTGTGTATGCGATAGAAGCTGTATTTTCCAATTGATCTTCATGAATTTTGGTCAGAATGCATGGTTCGTACAGGTCTTGAAAAGTACTTGAATTTGAAACTGCGAAAAACTCCTTGAAAAGTACTTGAATTTTGAGAAAAACGAGTAAAATTTGATAAATTGTCCTTGAATTGATGTTCTGCGAATAGAAAATCAGAAAAAATAACAGATCAGACCAAAATATTGAAAAAAAAAAAGACAAACAAATGACAGACCTATCTTCGACTAGGGCTGTCATCGATAGAAACGATATCGATGTATCAACGATTTTTTTTGGTCGATCGATTATCAATTCCCATTTTCAAAAATCGATATTTTACAGGGAGAAAAAACTACCCAAATAAACACTTAGACCCTAAAAAACAACTTAAGTTCACAAAGTTGTAAATTTGGATGAATGCAAAAAAGGAGTGAAGGCAAAATAAAAATGAAAGATATGTTATTAATTTTTATGTATTTCTTTTATTTCATATATACAAATACAACACAATCAAACAGAAATATGGAAAGTAGGCAATAAAACTTGAAATAGCATTTACTGGAAGGTATATAGTATTATATGAACAAATAGGTCGTTAATCTAACTTAATAATCAATATATCAATGTATCGTCGATATTTGTCTTCTGATATATCGGTATCGTCGATACGCCTAAGACCCAATCAATGACAGCCCTATCTTCGACAGGGCTTACCGACCAGTAAATGATAGTACGGTACGGTACTGGGACGGGTTTTAGTACTGTAAACGCAATTATCAAAACGTGAAATTTTATCGGTGCTGAATTGAAGGTCATTTACGGGTTATTGTCGCGGTATTTGTTTTAGAAAATCGACAAAATTCATCATGAGTAAAAGAATTAAATGCGACAAATGCGATTTTGTAGTCCTTGAAAATGGGGAAAAAATCATTGAAAAGTACTTGAATTTTGTTTTGAAAGTTCTGTATGAACCATGGAATGATTGCCTTGATGAAATCTAGGCCAAGTTCGAAAATGGGTCATCTGGGGTCAAAAACTAGGTCACTAGGACATATCAAAGAAATAGTTGTGTATGCAATAGGGGTTGCATTTTACACTGATTCTTCATGAAATTTGATCAGAATGTTTGTCCGGATGAAATCTAGGTCAGGTTTGAATGTGGGTCATCTGGTGTCAAAAACTAGGTCACCCTTTCAAATTAAAGAAAAACCTTGTGTACGCAATAGGGGCTGCATTTTACACTGGATACAGAAATTGGTCAAAATGATAGCTTTGATGAAATCTAGGTCAAGTTTAAATACTGGTCATCTGGCATCAAAATTTAGGTCACTAGTTCAGATCAATATAAAACCTTGTGTGTGCGATAGAGGCTGTATTTTTATGCCCGCGAAGGGAGGCATATATAGTTTTTGAACCGTCTGTCAGTCTGTCAGTCTGTCGGTCCGTCCGCAATTTTCAGGTCCGCTCCATATCTTTGTCATCGATGGATGGATTTTCAAATAACTTGGCATCAATGTGTACCACAGTAAGACGACGTGCAGTGCGCAAGACCCAGGTCCGTAGCTCAAAGGTCAAGGTCACACTTAGACATTAAAGGATAGTGCATTGATGGGCGTGTTCGGTCCATATCTTTGTCATCGATGGATGGATTTTCAAATAACTTGGCATCAATGTGTACCACAGTAAGACGAGGTGTCACGCGCAAGACCCAGGTTCGTAGCTCAAAGGTCAAGGTCACACTTAGATGTTAAAGGATAGTGCATTGATGGGCGTGTCTGGTCCATATCTTTGTCATCGATGGATGGATTTTCAAATAACTTGGCATCAATGTGTACCACAGTAAGACGATGTGTCACACGCTAGACCCAGGTCCGTAGCTCAAAGGTCAAGGTCACACTTAGACGTTAAAGATCAATTTTCATGATAGTGCATTGATGGGCATGTCCGGTCCATATCTTTGTCATTCATGCATGGATTTTAAAATAACTATGCGTGAATATGTGACACAGTAAGATGATGTGTCGCGTGCAAGACCCAGCTCCGTAGGTCAAAGGTCCTTAACTCTTAGCATCGGCCATAACTGTTCATTCAAAGTGCCATTGGGGGCATGTGTCATCCTACGGAGACAGCTCTTGTTCAACTGATCTTCGTGAAGTTTGGTCAGAATGATAGCCTTGATGAAATCTAGGTCAAGAACGAAAATGGGTAATCTGGGGTCGAAAAGTAGGTCACTAGGTCAAATCAAGGAAAAATCTTGTGTATGCAATAGGGGCTGCACTTTACACTGGATTTTCATAAAATTTAGTCAGAATGGTTGCATTGATGAAATCTAGGTCAAGTTCGAATATGGGTAATCTGGGGTCAAAAACTAGGTCACTAGATCAGATCAAAGAAAAACCTTTTGTATGCAATAGAGGCTGTATTTTTCAATTAATCTTCATTGGCCAGAATGATAGCCTTGATGAAATCTAGGTCAAGTTCAAATATGGGTCATGTGGGTTCAAAAACTAGGTCACTATGTCAAATCAAAGAAAATACTTGTTTACACTCAAGATTTTTGCTCCAATTTTAATGAAAAATGGTCAGAATATTTTGTTTCCATGAAATCGCTAGGTCAAACATGTTTACGCTGTTATGGTATGTTTCTCAGGTGAGCGACCTAGGGCCATCTTGGCCCTCTTGTTCAGATACAGCCTTGAAATTTGGATGACATGTACAGTTTTGCACACCGATCTGAAAACTGATTTTCAGTGACCTTGAATGTGACCTACTTTATTATCCCCCGCCGATGAAATCGGGAGGGGGGTATTGAAATGGCGTTGTCCTTCCGTCAGTCAGTCCATCCGTCCGCAGCATTTCTCAGTAACTACCGGGTAGAATTTCATGAAACTTTCAATAAACATGATTCAACATACTGCGATGATGCCCGTCAAGTTTTTTTTTGGGATTGGTCAATTTCCCTTAGAGTTATTGCCCTTGATTTAATGAAAAATGTCCGTCTGCAGCCATTTCTCAGTAACTAGCAGGTAGAATTTCATCAAACTTGAAATAGACATGAAACAAGATACTGCGATGATACCTTTCAAGTTTTTTTTTTCGATTGGTCAATTTCCCTTGGAGTTATTGCCCTTGATTTAATGAAAAATGCACAAAAATGTCCGTCCGCAGCCATTTCTCAGTAACTAGCAGGTAGAATTTCATCAAACTTGAAATAAACATGAACCAACATACTGCAATGATGCCCGTCAAGTTTTATTTTTGATTGGTCAATTTCCCTTAGAGTTATTGCCCTTGATTTAATGAAAAATGCATGTCTGCAGCCATTTTTTTTTTCATTTTTAATTTTCCATCAATATTTATAATCAACATGTAAAGTTTTGTACCCTCACCCCTCCCCCCCACCCCCTAAAAAAACATTCATTTTCTGTTAATTTGATTTTGACTGATGAAATTGTTTGCTTGTAACATTCTTAATTTTTTGCTGGATATGTTTTTTTTTGCCGTTCCTCGCCACAGACTCTTTCGGCGGGGGATACCAATTCATCGAATTTGCTTGTTGTTTTTAGGTCACGTGAGCAATGCTCAGGTGAGTTGTTGTGATCGCTTAATGTCCAGCATCCATCGACTGTCGTCTGTCAACATTTAGCTTGTGTATGCGATAGAGGCTGTATTTTTCAATTGATCTTCATGAAATTTGGTCAGAATGATTGCCTTGATGAAATCTATGCCAAATTCGAAAATGGGTCATCTGGTTTCAAAAACTAGGTCAGTAGGTCAAAACAAAGAAAAACCTTGTGTATGCAATAGGGACTGCATTTTACACCAGATCTTCATGAAATTTGATCAGAATGTTTGTCTGGATGAAATCTAGGTCAAGTTCAAATATGGGTCATCTGGGGACAGGGGTCAAAAACTAGGTCACCTGGTCAAATCAAAATAAAACCTTGTTTACACAATAGGGGCTGCATTTTACACTGGATTTTCATAAAATTTAGTCAGAATGGTTGCCTTGATAAAATCTAGGTCAAGTTCGAATATGGGTAATCTGGGGTCAAAAACTAGGTCACTAGGTCAAATCAAAGAAAAACATTGCATATGCAATAGGGGCTGCATTTTACACCGGATCTTCATGAACTTTGATCACAATGTTTGTCTGGATGAAATCTAGGTCAAGTTCGAATATGGGTCATCTGGGATCAAAAACTAGGTCATCCGGTCAAATCAAAGAAAAACCTTGCATACGCGATAGAGGCTGTATTTTTCAATTGATCTTCATGAACTTTGGTCAGAATGATTGCCTTGATGAAATCTAGGTCAGTTTCTGGGGTCAAAAACTAGGTCACCCGGTCAAATCAAAGAAAAACCTTGTGTACGCAATAGGGGCTGCATTTTACACTGGATTTTCATAAAATATAGTCAGAATGGTTGCCTTGATGAAATCTAGGTCAAGGTCGAATAAGGGTAATCTGGGGACAAAAGTAGGTCGCTAGGTCAAATCAAAGAAAAAACATGTTTTTAGCTGTTCTACTCACCCTGGCGTCGGCGTCCGTGTCGGCGTCGGGGTCACACCTTGGTTAAGTTTTTTGCATGCAAGTACATACAGCCATAAATTAAAGGCATATAGCTTTGAAACTTATTTTATCTTTTTCTAGGTCAATTACCAACCACTCTGGGTCAAGTCCCATAACTCTGACATGTATTTTGAGCAAATTATGCCCCCTTTTGGACTTCCAATTTTGGTTAAAGTTTTACATGTAAGTTACTATCTCCAAAACTAATGCAGATATTGATTTGAAACTTCACATGTGTCTTTGTGGTTATAAAACTAGATGATAGCAGCAAGTCCCATAACTCTGACCTTCACTTTGGCCAAATTATGCCCCCTTTTGGACTTAGCAAATTCTGGTTAAAGTTTTGCGTGGAAGTACATACAGCTATTACTAAAAGGCATATAGATTTGAAACTTATTTTTTTCTTTTTCTAGATCTATTACTAACCTCACTGGATCAAGTCCCATAACTCTTACATGTATTTTGAGCAAATTATTCCCCTTTTTGGACTTAGAAAATCCTGGTTAAAGTTTTGCGTGCAAGTACATATAGCAATTACTAAAAGGCATATAGATTTGAATTTTTTTTTTTCTTTTTCTAGATCAATTACCAACCTCACTGGGTCAAGTCCCATAACTGTGGCATGTATTTTGGGCAAATTATGCCCCCTTTTGGACTTTGAAAATTCTGGTTGAAGTTTTATATGCGAGTTTCTATCTCCAAAACTAATGCAGTTATTGAATTAAATCTTCACATGTGCCTTCGGGGTTATAAAACTAGTTAATAGCAGCAAGTCCCATAACTGATATGCATTTTGGTCAAATTATGCCCCCTTTTGAACATAAAACTCTTTTAATATTTAACCTTTTTGTGTAATATTTTCCTGCTTCTGGGACAATATTTCGAATAGTCGAGCTTGGCTGTCTTACGGACAGCTCTTGTTGCAATAGGGACTGCATTTTACACTGGATCTTCATGAAATTTGATCACAATGTTTGTCTGGATGAAATCTAGGTCAGATTCGAATATGGGTCATCTTAGGTCAAAAACTAGGTCAACCAGTCACATCAAAATCGCATTTAAAGCAGGATATTCATTAAATTTGATCAAGAGCGACCTAGGACCATTTGGTCCTCTTGTTGATTCAATCTTCATAAAACTTGGTCAGAATGTTTGTTATCATGAAGTCTTGGATGATTTCAAATCCGTGGCACATGGGGTCAAAAACGAGGTCACTAGGTCAAATCAAAGAAAAAGCTTATTTACACTCTAGAGGCCACTTCTTTGCTCCAATCTTCCCGAAACTTTGTCAGAATGCTTGTTTTCATAAAATTTTGGACAAGTTCGAATCTGGGTCATGTGGGTTAAAAACTAGGTCACTAGGTCAAATCAAAGAAAATGCTTGTTTACACTCAAGAGGCCACGCTTTTTGGTCTAATCTTAATGAAAATTGGTCAGAATATTTGTCTCCATGAAATCACTAGGTAAAACATGTTTACATTGTTATGGTGTGTTACTCAGGAGAGCGACCTAGGGCAATCTTGGCCCTCTTGTTTAAGATACAGCTTTGAAATTTGGATGACATGTATAGTTTTGCATGCCGATCTTTAAACTGACTTTCAGTGACCATGAATGTGACCTACTTTTGTTGTTTTTTTAAGCTACAGCAAAAAGATTTGGATCACCTGTAATATTTTTTTTACAGATTTCAAAAGTAATCTTGCATAATCTTTAACTTGACCCACTCTCCTAATTTTTTTGTTTTTAAAGCTTTAGCAAAGAAATTTGTTCAAGCAAGCAACTCTACTCAGGTGAGCGATATAGGGCCATCATGGTAGTCTTGTTTACAAGATTATGGCTCTTTTTCAACTCGGCAATTTTTGGTTGTTTTTGTATGTAAGCTGGTACCTCAGTACCCACTGCTGGGAATGGATTGAAACTTCACAGACTTGTTAACTGTGATGATCTGACATGCATTGTACAGGATCCATAACTCTGATTTGCATTTTTACAAAATTATGCCCCTTTGTCTACTTATATTTATTCAACAGATGAGGCTGAATAGTCTAGCATTGCTGTCCTGCTACAGCTCTTGTTTGTAAAAAAAATGAGGTTTAGAGGGAAAATACTTTTTTAATTTTATATATTTGTTTTTGAGGAAAACATGAGCAAATGAGTGAAGAGTAAAGACATTTTTTTCTTGTTTTGGCTAAGTTCTAGCTAAAAGAAAGTGTTAAAATAGGAAATACAACCCTTTTACATTAACTAATATGCACTAGGGATTGAGAAAACATGGGTACAGTTTAGTGTTGGTACATTTTGACTAGTCCCAATCCATGACTCTAGTTACCTCCCCTGACGGTCCGTCCACAGAAAATCAATTTGAAATGAAATGAAAGTGATAATTACGCAACGGGTTGGACTACATTTTGACCTGCAGGCACACAACAGAGAAACAGGTAGATTTTTAGTGTAATCAAAATAATACATGGGTTTGAAAATGTTATTATGAAATATGTAACTTTATAGATAACTTGCATTATCTTAAACCACAATATGACTTGGTAAAGTACCATAATTACAGATAAGATCTGTCTGATACTGAACATTCTATGTTTAAATATCATGATAGTGCACAAGCTCAAATTACAGTAGTCTGTTGTATTTATTGTAATCAGTATTATCAACAGTTGAAAATTGATATGCTAATGTCATCACTATGACCCTTAAGTCACAAAAGGAGAGTCAGTTATATCTCAGACATACAAATTAAGATAAAGAAACTATTTTTTCAGTAGAAACTATGTTATTACACACACACACTAAAAGCAAAATGGTGCAAAAAATAATAGTAGATCTGCACAATGGTATATTTGTCATGGACATTTAAGGCACAAACTGTGTCTTAGTTTTAGCTGATTTTACAGTGTATTAATTTATTTTTCTTACTTAACCCTTAGCCTGCTGCAGGCGAATTTAACAGCCTTTGCAAACAGCTTGGAACCAGATCAGACGCCGATTAAATCGGCGTCTGATCAGGTTCCAAGCTGTTTGCTACCCTGACAATATTTCTTCCATTTTTGGAGCAAATTGAATGAACTTTACAATTTTAGCAGACGACATTTCCAGCAGACGACAATTTATCTAGCATGCTAAAGGTTAAAAACATGGTCCTCACTTTTCTTTTAATCTTGTTTAGCCCTGACAATGTCCTTGCAGAAAATGTAAGTTTAAAGATTTAAAATGGGGTCCCGATGAGAGCTACACAGCCTTTTAAAGAAAGCCAGGTACTTTAGTGTGTTTATGCCTCTTAGGAGAGTTCAAATTATCCATCAGACTTGTTGAGAATAAAGGATTTTGGTTTATTTGTAGGGTAATATAAGGGTGTTCTGTCGTGTACGTCCACTGATAGGTGAGGAGTTGCTAGGAAATGATGGTGAGATTCAACATATGAACTTTCCTGAAGAACAGAAAACACTAGAACTTGAAAGGCTAGCAGATGTTAGTCTAAGCGAGGTGAGACGTTTTTATGGCTTTATATGTGAAGTAAATGTATATATCAGAGGCACACGCATACATCTGTCTTGTCAGTCTATCCTATCATTTTTCTCCAGATCCTTTCAATGAGTTTTCAGATTACTACACATAAATGTTCACCATCATATTTCACTGTCAGGGCCACACTGAGGTCAAAGGTAAAATTGATTTTTGTGTCCATGCTGTATCATTTGAGCAACTGGAAGGATTTCATATAAACTAGTTATTAAGCATCAATTATTTACTTCATCTAGACACTGTGCAAAACTGTGGTATTTATCACATTCAGTGATAGGTCCAGTTGAATCCAGTTGTTAGTCTTTAAAAGAGACAATTTTTTAGCTTTTTCAGATTGTTGTAATATTTTTCAAGAATGTTAATTTGCTTTCATCTTTTAATGTAAGATGATTGTAGAAGTAGAAGATCCAAGGCCTTTTCTTAGGGTTTACGAATTTTGTATCCATTTTATATCCATGCTGAAATGAGAACTTCTGTTCTGGTTTCAGAGTACCATCGGAGGAAATCGTAAAGGCAATGGCAGGTATGAGTTTAATTTCGACAGAGTATTTGCACCTGCTTCTAAGCAGTCCGAGGTTTTTGAAGAAATTTCTCAACTCGTTCAGGTAAGTAGAAATGTTTGTTTTAGACTGTGGTACTGCTTAGAACCTTCAGACTAAAAACAGTTTCAGCTCAATACCAAAGGAACGCTTTGACCTAAAGTAGTCAAATTCATAGGATAATTTTTCTTGTGGTCAGTAGATGACCCCCTATTGTTTTGAGGGTTAATAGTCATGGTAACAGTGACCTTCAGACTGAAAATGGTTTCCACTCAATAATATTAAGAAACCTTTGACTTACAGTCCTAAAACTTCATGCTTTGATTGCCTGTGGTCAGTGGATGACCCTTATTGTGTTGGGGTCAGTAGGTCAAAGGATATAGCGATCTTTGGACTGAAATTTGGACAGGCCATCATGAGAGGCATATTTGTATTTACAAACAGCTCTTGTTTTACTGTGCTTTCACTTTGTATTTCTTCCTACATTATAAGAGCAAAAATGTATTGTCTTTCTTTGAAATTGATATGGAAAGATCTGTTTCTGCCAGCCATAACTTCTGCATGAATTCCTTGTTGATATTTGATGAAATTTGTATTTTTGTCAGTTGAGGAAACAGTACGGAATTTAAAATCACTGACAGGTCATAGTACTGCTGCTAATCAGTATTGTGAGTACATTAATATTTGATATGGCACTAATATCATTGATGTCATGTCTCTAAAATTAGAAACTCATTGATTAAGGTCTCCTGTGATACCCATATTTGCCAAAGCCACAATATGTTGTATATGGTGAAATTTTACATGTCCCATCTTTACAATACATAACTGAATTTTTCTTCTTTGACAATACAGTATTATAAATGTTTTCTCTTCTGTTATAAATAATAGTTGTTCTTGTTTTTAGTCTGCCTTGGATGGGTACAATGTCTGTATATTTGCGTATGGACAGACCGGAAGCGGGAAGACGTACACTATGGAAGGTCCGTCGGTAGAGGATGAGGAAAACAGAGGAATGATATCTCGAGCTGTCCTACAAATATTCAGTAGTACACGAGAATTGGAGGATAAAGGTTGGCAGGTAAAATAGTCGCCATTGTTCACTTAAGCCTTATATGGCCTACACAATTCGGAAAATTTTCAAATTAGTAATAAATGAAAAAATATAAATTGTTTGCTACTAGAATGTTTATCTTCTTTAGTGAATTTAGCTTTTTTGAAACAGATTTTTTATTTTGTTCAAAAGATGTCTGAATATAGCTGAAACCATAGATTTTTGAGAAAATGGGCAGTTTTTGCCATATTTAGGTCACGTAGGAATGTTTTTAATTGTGAGCACAGTCGTGAACCATAAACATATATTGCCCATAGATCCAGCTTCTTTCACAGAATTTTTTGGTTGTGGTTGACAGCTGTGCCCGTATTGAAAATTTCTGATTTGTTTAGAAATTCAGATAAAAAAATGAAGGTTTCTAATACCCTTAATGTTAAAAGTATTTTCATTTACGTCAGATATTTTCTTCGATAATGAATAAATGGTAAAATATTGAATGCATTTTGATAAAACAATAAATCCTACTTCTTGATGTCAGAAAGAAAAGTTGGAGTTTTCTACATTCAGAGACTCAGTTTTAAGGCCATTTTTGGGCAAAGTGAACATTCTCCTTTGTATTAAATATCTTAGCTGTCCTGCAAATATTTTTAAGTACATGAGAATTAGGAGTAAAATAGCTACAATCATAGTTACATTAAATGATCTCTCAAGTTGTTCTCAATCAGTAAAATTGGAAAATTCGAGGACAAAGGTGGGCAGTTAAAATAAAATGAAGTTGAAGTCATAGATACCTTAAGTACATAAATGTCTTGAGCTATGACATCTGTTCTACAGACAGTCAATAGTACCATGAAACGGACTAATTATTTGCAAGTTGATGGGTTAACATAGTTGTCACATGACATTAGCTATTGCAGTTCTATGTTGTGTTAATTTTCCCCATAGATAAAAAATGGTGCATGTATGTAGATAGGGATTGCATTTTAAAAAACACACACACACACACACACACAAAACAAAGGTTGAGGTAAGGCTAATTTTGCATTGACAATAGACTGTTTCAGCTGGTGATCAGGTAAGATTTCATACCCTGGTTTAATTTCCAATAAACAAAAAAACAGAAAGGCCTACTTAGATCTGTGTAAGAATTGATTGTTGTAGTGATAGAAGTGTGTGTGTTGACTTGCTCTAGTTCAACACTGCCCCTAGGTGCTTTCCTGACAGAAACCAGTAAGTTGTATTGAAGGATTTCATAAATTTGGTGACTATAGTGCAGCCACCATCGTGGACCATGATAGATGGTCCAACAATCCATGCTAACTGTAATGTTTGTAATGAGCATGGGTTTTGGCTAGGTCTTTTAAAGTGCCATCTCTTATCTGTACCATGTTTCATGAGTGATGCTCATATAATTTCAAAGCTTTAGAGTTACGTTTTTAGCTTACCAGAGTCGAAGGCTCAGGGTGAGCTATTCTGATCGCTCACCGTCCGGCGTCCGTTGTCCGTACGTAAACTTTTAATTTAAACGACATCTCCTCATAAACCGCTAGGCCAATTTCATCCAAACTTCACAGGAATGTTCCTTGGGTGAAGCTCTACAGAAATTGTTCAAAGAATTGAATTCAATGCAGAACTCTGGTGGCCATGGCAACCGAAAGGAAAAACTTTAAAAATCTTCTTCTCAAAAACCAGAAGCCCTAGAGCTTAGATATTTGGTGTGAAGCATTGCCGAGTGGACCTCTACCAAATTTGTTCAAATCATGACCACAGGTTCAAAATTGACCCCGCCCCAGGGGTCACTTGATTTTACATAGGAAAATCTTAAAAAATCTTCCTCTCAGAAACCAGAAGCCCTAGAGCTTAGTTATTTGACATGTAGCATTGCCTAGTGGACCTCTACTAAAGTTTTTCAAATCGTGACCCCGGGGTCAAAATTGACCCCGCCCCAGGGGTCACTTGATTTTAAATAGATTTCTATAGGAAAATCTTCAAAAAAAATATAAAAAATAAACCAGAAGGCCTAGAGCTTAGATATTTGACATGTAGCATTGCCTAGTGGACCTTTACAAAATTTATTCAAATCATGACCCCCGGGGTCAAAATTTACCCCGCCCCAGGGGTCACTTGATTTTATATAGGAAAATCTTCAAAAAAAATCTAAAAATAAACCAGAAGGCCTAGATCTTAGATATTTGACATGTAGCATTGCCTAGTAGACTTATACAAAATTTGTTCAAATCATCACCCCCGGGGTCAAATTGACCCCGTCCCATGGGGTTACTTGATTGTACATAGAAAAATCTTCAAAATTTTCTAAAAATTAAACCAGAAGGCCTAGAGCTTAGATATTTGACATGTAGCATTGCCTAGTGGACCTCTACAAAATTCGTTCAAATCATGACCCCAGGGGTCACTTGATTTTATATAGGAAAATCTTCAAAAAATTTCTAAAAATAAACCAGAAGGCCAAGATCTGAGATATTTGATATGTAGCATTGTCTAGTAGACTTCTACAAAATTTATTCAAATCATGATAGGGTTACTTGATTGTACATAGAAAAATCTTCAAAATTTTCTAAAAATAAACCAGAAGGCCTAGAGCTTAGATATTTGACATGTAGCATTGCCTAGTGGACCTCTACAAAATTTGTTCAAATCTTGACCCCTCAGGTCAAATTGACCCAGCCCCAGGGGTTACTTGATTGTACATAGGGAAATCTTCATAAATTTGCTAAAAATAAACCAGAAGGTCTAGAATCTTAGATATTTGATATGTAACATTGCCTAGTAGACTTCTACAAATTTATTCAAATCATGACCCCCGGGGTAAAATTGGCCCCGCCACAGGGGTTACTTGATTGTACATCAGAAAAGCTTCCAAAAAATTTCTAAAAATCATCAATTTGACACTTGAAACATGTAGCTCATATTACTCGGTTGAGCGATCCAGGGTCATCATGACCCTCTTGTTATAAATGGTGTTTGTTTTCTAATTTCAGTATGAATTTGAAGGCTTATTTCTAGAAATCTACAATGAAACCATTAGAGATCTGTTGGGCAACCATGCAGCTGATGTTAAACATGAAATAAAGATGACTGGGACAGGTGGCAATGACGTGATGGTGACAAACCTAACAACTGTACCAATTACTTGTGAAAATCAGGTAACAGTTTCACTTTCAATAACATGTGAAAATCAGATAAAATGCTGCAAACCCTAATTTCTATGCCATTAACAGGTTAAATTCAGGTAGTTTCTTGAAACCTAACATCTTTGCAAATAACCTATAAAATTCTACTAACATAACACGATTGTTAGCAACTTGGGGGAAAATCAAGTATAATAGGCTGCAAACCTATAATCACTATGAATAGTGAATGAAATTTCATAAACTTCACACACCTGTTCACTGTGATGATCTGACATGCAGTGCACAGGTTCCATAACTCTACTTTGCATTTTTAGCTCACCTGTCACGAAGTGCTTGGGCTTTGATATTTGGTATGTAGCATCATCAAGTGGTCCTCTACCAAGATTGTTCAAATTATCCCCCTAGGGTCAAATATGGCCCCACCCCGGAGGTCACATGGTTTATATAGACTTATATAGGGAAAACTTTGAAAATATTCTTGTACAAAACCACATGGCATAGGGCTTTGATATTTGGTATGTAGCATCATCTAGTGGTCCTCTACCAAGATTTTTCAAATTATCCCCCTAGGATCAAATATGGCCCGCCCCGGGGGTCCCAAGTTTTACATAGACTTGTATAGGAAAAAAGAGTTTTAAAATCTTCTTGTCTGAAACACTTAGACGTTTGATATTTGGTTTGTAGCATTGTCTTATGGTCCTCAACCAAAATTGTTCAAATTGTACCCCTTGGATGAAAAGAGGCCCTGCCCTGGGGGTTCCAAGTTTTATATAGACTTATACAGGAAAAAGCTTTAAAAATCTTCTTATCTGAAACCATACGACCTAGGCTTTTGATATTTGGTATGATGCATTGTCTAGTAGTCATCTACCAAAATTATTCAAATTATGCCCCTGGGGTTAAAAGAGGCCCCGCCCTGGGGTCACTTAGTTATTATGCGAGTTATATAGGAAAAATACTTAAAAAATCATCTGATCCTATTTCCAAGATTGTTTGATTATATTTATCTGATAACCCCAAGTAATATGATGTCACTTGACTGTCACCTTGACCTACTGACCTACTTTCTTGTTTTTTTTAAGATACAGCCTTGAAATTTTGATGACATACACAGTTTTGCACACAAATTGTAAAACTGAATTTCATTGACCATGAATGTGACCTACTGACTTTCTTAATATTTTATCATCAGTTTGACATTTGAAACATGTAGCTCATATTACTCAGGTGAGCGATCCAGGGTCATCATGACCCTCTTGTTACAAAATTATGCCCCTTTTCCGACTTAGCAGTTTTTGGTTGTTTTAGTATGTATCGCTGTACCCACTAATGGGAATGGATTTAAACTTCACACCCTTGTTCACTGTCATGATCTGACATGCAGTGCACAGGTTCCATAACTCTATTTTGCATTTTACAAAATTATGCCCCTTTTTTGCATTAGCAGTTTTTGGTTAAGTTTTTGTAGGCTGTTGAATAGTCAAGTGTTGCTGTCCTCCGACAGCTCTTGTTTGTATGAGATGTTAAGAGAAATTATCAACTGTAGAGTTTTAGATATGCTAATTTATATCCAAACTGTTTGCATTTTAACACAGTATGTTTGTGTGCTTGTATCTAATTTGTCACCTGCCAGTATGGGACTTTACTTTGTCTTCATTCACCTGTTTTTAATCCTCAGGGACAATTATCCTTTATTAACTTGCATCTCCTGTGAATGGTATACGTGCAGAATGTAGGTATACGTGCAGAATGTAGATCTTAAATCTCCTGTGAATGGTATATGGGCATAATGTAGACTTTAAATAATCAATGTCTTTCAGATTACTGATCTACTGAAAATGGCATCAAAAAATCGTGCAGTAGGAGAGACAAATTGTAACGAGAGGTCGTCCAGAAGTCACAGCGTGTTCAGGCTGAAAATTACAGGTTGTAACGACATCACCCAGGAGCAATGTAAAGGTATAAGACAAAGATAACCTGTTTAACCTTAAAACTAGAAAATGTCTGAATTTTGTGCATGAAATTTCTTGGAAAATGTAAAACTATCTTATAATGACTACAACTTTTGTAGTTTAAGAACTGTAAAATTACTGAGCTATGTACCTTATAATTATGCTGTATTACGTATATGCCTTCCATAGTAATTTTCTCTGTGTTGGAAAATTTTGATAACAGAGAAAAAAGGGATAAAGAATGAGTAAATTGGCCAGTCTTATAACTGCCACAAACTCCTCCAGTATTTTGAAACAGAAAAAAATAGGACATAGCTTCACCCAAAAGTGAATATTAGCACTATGCTAGTGTTATGATTGTTACAATTCATTCTTTTATAATTATGTCTCCCCCATGTTGTTTTTAGCTCGACTATTCGAAGAATAGGGGCGCTATACTGCTCACCCCGGCGTCAGCGTGAGCATGAGCATCACACAAATGTTAAAGTTTGCGTACCACCCCAAATATTTTCAAAGTCCATTGAGATATTGCTTTGATATTTTGCATACTTGTTTACCATCATGACCCCAGTCTGTAAAAAGGAGGAGGCAACTCTATTTTGCATTTTGACTGAATTATGGCCCCTTTTCAACTTAGAATAAATGTTAAAGTTTGCGTTCCACCCCAAATATTTTCAGAGTCCATTGAGATATTGCTTTGATATTTTGCATACTTGTTTACCATCATGACCCCAGTCTGTAAAAAGGAGGCAACTCTATCAAGCATTTTGACTGAAATATGGCCCCTTTTCAACTTAGAATATGCTTATTGTAATGTTATAGTTTTACTCATAGCTTATATTGTACTATCAAGCACTGAGAATAGTCAAGCACGCTGTCCACTGACAGCTCTTGTTAGCTCACCTGAGCACAAAGTGCTCATGGTGAGGTATTGTGATCACGCTCTGTCCGTCGTCAACAGTTGTGTTTAAACGACATCTCCTTCAAAACCACTGAATGGATTTTCAAGAAACTTGGCCACGATGTTCCTTGTGTGGTCCTCTACCAAAATTTTTCAAACGGTTCCGCTGGGTTATACATAGGGGCTGCCAGAGCTAAAAATAGAAAAAACAACTTCAAATAACATCTAAACCAATGGTCCGATTTTTAAATAATTTCACACAAATGGTCCTTGACACCCTCTACCAAGATTGTTCAAATTATTCTGATTCGACAAAAAACATGGCCGCCAGGAGGCATGGTCACTTTTCCCGATATGTATATAGCGGAAACTTTAAAAATCTTGTGTGAAACTGCTAGCCCAGTTTTAACAAAAATGGTTCTTGTGTGACCCTCCACCAAGATTGTCCGGATTTGTCAAAAATCATGGCGGTCAGGGGGCGTGGTCACTTTTCCCTATAGATATAATATATATATAGTGGAAATTCAAAAAATCTTCTTGTGTGAAAGTGCTGGCCCGATTTATAATAATTTTGTACAAATGGTCCATACATGTGTGACCCTTTACCAAGACTGTTGAAATACCGATTCGTCAAAAAACATGGCTGCCAGGGGGCGTGGTCACTTTTCCCTTTATGTATATAGTAGAAATTTTAAAAATCTTTTTGAGTGAAACTACTGGCTCAATTTTAAAATAATTTTACACAAATGGTCCTTGTGTGACCCTCTACCAAGATTGTTAAAATTATTTTGATTTGTCAAATAACATAGGTGTCAGAGGGCATGCTTACTTTTCCCTATATATGTATATAGTAGAAACATTAAAAATCTTCTTGTGTGAAACTGCTAGCCCGATTTTAAAATAATTTTAATGGTCGTTGTATGACCCTTTCCAAAGATTGTTCAAATTATTCCGATTCGTCAAAAAAACATGGCTGCTAGGGGGCGTGGTCACTTTTTCCTATATGTATATAGTAGAAACCTCTTGTATAAAACTATTTGCCCAATTTTAAAATAATATTACACGAAATTGATGGTCCTTGTGTGACCTTCTACAAATAGTGTTCAAAATTTTTTCATTCGTTAAAAAACATGGCCGCTAGAGGGCATGGTCACTTTTCAACAACACATCTCCTCCAAAACCACTGAATGGATTTAGATGGAACTTTACACAAATGATCTCTGGGTAGCCCTCTTTTAAGGTTGTTCAAATGGTTCTGGTTCATTGAACATATGGGTCTTTTTGTTTAGAAATAGGTTTTCAGCTATCAGGCTTTAAAAATCTTTCTCTCTAGAGCTTTGATATTTGGCGTGTGATATAAGGATGTGACTCTCTACCATAATTGTCCAAAGTTTTGCCCTAAGTTAAAAAGTGTGTGTGACATGTATATAATATACTTTTATTAGGCTAACATAGAAGAAATCTAACTTTGTACTTGTACCAGTATGTTACATAAACACACTTGAAGCCTTGTACACAGGTGAGCGCTTTAGGATCACTGACCCTCTTGTTGCCTTTGTCGGCTGTCTGTCTGTCCACATTGAGCTTGTCTGGCTTTCACAGTTCAAACTGCTGGCTGGATTTCAATGAACCTTCACAGGAGTGAGCAGTACAAAGCCTAGTTGTGCATATTGCAGGCATGTTCCGCTTCACTGCACAAAATGGCCGCCACAATTTAAAATAGAAAAATCTTGTCCGGCTTCCACAGGTCAAACTGCTGGCTGGATTTCGACAAAACATCACAGGAGTGATCAGTACCTATGCTAGTTGTGCATTTGACCTGCATGTTCCGCATCGCTGCACAAAATGGCAGCCAGAGCTAAAAATAGAAAAATCTTGTCTGGCTTTCACAGATCAAACTGCTGTCTGGATTTTGACTCACAGGAGTGATCAATACCAAGCGTAGGTGTGCATATTGCTGGCAAGTTCAGCTTCACTGCACAAAATGGCCGCCAGAGCTAAAAAATAGAAAAATCCTGTCCTGCTTTCACAGGTCAAATTGCTGGCTAGATTTCGACGAAACATCACAGGAGTGATCAGTACCTGTGCTAGTTGTGTATATCACTGACACGTTCCGCTTCGCTGCACAAAATGGCTGCCGGAGCTAAAGGTAGAAAAATCTTGTCCGGCTTTCACAGATCAAACTGCTGGCTGGTTTTCGAAGAACATCACAGGAGTGATCAGTACCTACGCTAGTTGTGCATTTAGCTGACACGTGCCGCTTCGCTGCACAAAATGGCCGCCAGAGGTAAATATAGAAAAATCTTGACCGACTTCCACAGATCAAACTGCTGGCTGGATTTTGACTCACAGGAGTGATCAGTACAAGCCTAGGTGTGCATATCGCCAGCAAGTTCCGCTTCACTGCACAAAATGGCCGCCAGCTCTAAAAATAGAAAAATCCTGTCCTGCTTTCACAGGTCAAACTGCTGGCTTGATTTCGACGAAACATCACAAGAGTGACCTGTACCTATGCTAGTTTTGCATATCGCCGACATGTTCCACATCGCTGCACTAAATGGCCACCAGAGCTTAAAATAGAAAAATCTTGTCTGGCTTTCACAGGTCAAACTGCTGGCTGGATTTTGACGAAACCTCTTAGGAGTGATCAGTACCAAGCCTAGTTGTGCATATCGCCGACACGTTCCGCTTTGCTGCACAAAATGTCCACCAGAGCTAAAAATAGAAAAATCTTGTCCGGCTTTCACAGGTCAAAGTGCTGGTCAGATTTTGACAAAACGTCACAGGAGTGATCAGTACCTATGCTGGTTGTACATATTGCCGGCACGTTCCGCATCGCTGCACAAAATGGCCACCAGAGCTAAAAACAGAAAAATCTTGTCCGGCTTTCACAGGTCAAAATGCTGGTCGGATTTTGGCAAAACATCACAGGAGTGATCAGTACCAAGCCTAGTTGTGCATATCGCCGACACATTCCACATCGCTGCACAAATTGGCCGCCAGAGCTAAAAATAGAAAAATCTTGTCCGGCTTTCACAGATCAAACTGCTGGCTGGATTTTGACTCACAGGAGTGATCAGTACCAAGCCTAGGTGTGCATATTGACACATTCCGCTTCGCTGCACAAAATGGCCACCAAAGCTAAAGGTATACATAGGGGGGAGACATATGTTTTTGTGACAAAAACACCTTCTAGTTGGATTTATAATCTGTACTTATAAGGCCTTATTTATGCACCCCAACTTGCAAAACGTAATGCCTCTAGGGGTATTCATTAGGTAATACAGTCAAACCTGTCTTAAAGACCACCTCAGAACAGAGAATGTGCTGTTATGTAGATAAAACACTAAATTGGAATGCTCAGATAGACAATGTATAGTAGTTGTCGGATGGATAAATGGGAAGCTTTTATTTAATACAATGATCATTGATACACTTTCTTTTTGTATGATTTTCTGAAATCGTAAATGTTTGTATACATGTGTATTGTTGTTGCTGAAGGCCATACTGAAAATAAGTTTACATTTCATTTTGTTGTTAGGCCATAATAACACGGGTATGAAACGTTGCCTGCGGCACAAAATGTGCCGCACTAAAATGAAGGCATCGCGCTTCCGACGGCGCAGGCATTGCGCAGGATGTTTACAAAAATAACGAGCACGGTGAGTAAAATTGAATGTTTTTGGTTATTGTCTTGTTACAGTAAACACTTTTTAGAAATCGGGGAATGCAGCGGGATTTAGTTATGTCTTGTCGACAAATCCATGCCCAGTTTGTGAAGAAATATGTAATATTGTTATTTTGCGCGTGTTTTTCATCGGATACAGTAACGTGAAAATTACAAAAGCAGTGAATATTCCGAGTCATTTCACATCCTGCAGAAAAAGGAATGATGCATTTCTGTAGTATATCATAAAAAGACATGATATCTGATCGATTGAGATAAAATACATGTCAAGGAAAAGGCATATCCCCTCGTTCTGCCGACTTTTCAGTCCAGTGCCGCAGGCATCTCGATGATGCCGCAGGCATCGCGAGGGGCGCAGTCATCTTGAATACTATTGTAGTCAGTAGTACGTGTAATTTCGACCACCTAACATGTATTAAAATCAATAACAATTGTTGTTCCTCTCCAGTTATTGTGTAAGACAAATTTTTCTGAACCCGAACTTTGTAATATTAATAGCTATTTTAAGAAGTTTGCAATATTTTTCCTCGCTGTTTTGGGGGATGGGGCCAGATCCCTTGCAGTTGAGAAAATCACGTCATTTTATATCGAACTGGGATTATTTCTCCTAAAATAACAATATTCAGTTACCAACATTTCCATTTGTAACAATTATTGATACTTAGTTCAAAGCAAGGTATGAAACCAGCATTGGAGCACAAAAACTGTCATAACATTTGTCATTTTTCAACCAATTTTGTTGTTTTTGTTTCAGCATCGAGTGTTTTTCTTTACAGTTCGGGCGTACTTTTTATAAGCGGTGAGCTGAATCCCTCTCCACTCAGCCCCCCCCCCCCCCCCCCCCCCCCCCCAAAAAAAGTGAGAATCGCTGTTATTGCGTTCCGGTGTTCCAAAAAAAAAAAAAAAAGGAACGCAAAAACAAACAAAAAATCGTAAAAACGAGAAACTTCTTTGGCTCATCTCGAGCCATTTTTTCTGTAACAGTACATCAGCACCAAATTTACTGTTAGGTCAAGATATTTAAATACGAACGAAGAATATTTAAAATTACTGTTCCCAAGTTTTGTGTGGAAAAGAACCAATGAAGTTGAGATCTTTCGAAAAATGTGTCCAAAATGGGTCTTAACTTGTTCTGAAATTCTACAAAATATTAACGTACTTTACTCACTTTTTGTCGTTCAAATATGATTTAGGTCTGTGCACTGACTGTACACATAAAGTTTACGTCTGACGATAAGGAGTTCTGAATGATTTTCTTTTCCCTTTTAATATACACTGAATGCACATTCATCTGAAAATATAAAATTAACAAGATACTTAACAATCGTTAACTTCATAATTTGCTTCTTTTCCACATAAAATTTCTGAATAGTATCGTTGTAAGGGAAGTTTCGTGTTTTACGTTGTTTTTATTTTGTCTTGTTTAGATTCCTTTTCTTCGGAAAACCAAAACTGATTTTTTTCGCCATTTCTTTTTTTTCTTCTTTCTTTCTTTTTTGTTAGGGTTGGGCTGGGGGAACTCAGCTCATCGCTAATCAAAATAGTACGCCAAAACTGTAAAGAAAATAAAAACACAATACTTGATGCTGAAACTAAAACATCAAAACTGGCTGAAAAATGACAAAGTTATGACAGTTTTTGTGCTCTAATGCTGGTTTTCGTACCTTGGGTTTGAAGTAAGCATCAATGATTGTTACTAATGGCAATGTTTGGTAATTGAATATTGTTATTTTTGGAGAAAATAATCCCAGTTCGATATAAAATGACGTGATTTTCCCAACTGGAATCGACCTGGCCCCATTCCCCAAAACAGCGAGAAAGAATACTGCAAACTTCTTAAAAAAGCTATTAATATTATAAAGTTCGGATTCAGAAGATTTGTCTTACACAATAACTGGAGGAACAACATTGTTATTGATTTTTTTTTTGTACTTTAATACATGTTAGGTGGTCGAAATTACACGTACTACTGACTACAATAGTATTCAAGATGACTGCGCCCCTCGCGATGCCTGCGGCACAGGACTGAAAAGTCGGCAGAACGAGGGGATATGCCTTTTCCTTGACATGTATTTTATCTCAATCGATCAGATATCATGTCTTTTTATAATATACTACAGAAATGCATCATTCCTTTTTCTGCAGGATGTGAAATGACTCGGAATATTCACTGCTTTTGTAATTTTCACGTTACTGTATCCGATAAAAAAACGCGCAAAATAACAATATTACACATTTCTTCACAAACTGGGCATGGATTTGTCGGCAAGACATAACTACATCCCGCTGCATTCCCCGATTTCTAAAATGTGTTTACTGTAACAAGACAATAACCAAAAACATTCAATTTTACTCACCGTGCTCGTTATTTTTGTAAACATCCTGCGCAATGCCTGCGCCGTCGGAAGCGCGATGCCTTCATTTCAGCGCGGCACATTTTGTGCCGCAGGCAACGTTTCATACCCATGAATAAATTAATTCCTAGATTATCATCCCCCGCCGCCCCCTCTTCTTTATGCGGCCCCGACCTTTTTAGCTCACCTGTCACATAGTGACAAGGTGAGCTTTTGTGATCACCCTTCGTCCGTCGTCAGTCCGTCCGTCCGTCAGTCAACAATTTCTTGTCTGCATGATAGTGGTTTCATTTATGATTTTATTTTAACCAAACTTGCACACAACTTGTATCACCATAAGATCACGGTTCCTTTCTTGAACTGGCCAGATCCCACTATGGGTTCCAGAGTTATGGCCCCTGAAAGGGCCAAAATTAGCTTTTTTGACCTTGTCTGCACAATAGCAGCTTCATTTATGATTTTATTTTAACCAAACTTGCACACAACTTGTATCACCATAAGATCTTGGTTCCTTTCTTGAACTGGCGAGATTCCATTATGGGTTCCAGAGTGATGGCCCCTGAAAGGGCCAGAATTAGCTATTTTGACCTTGTCTGCACAATAGCAGCTTCATTTATGATTTGAATTTAATCAAACTTGCACTAAACTTGTGTCACCATAAGATCTCGGTTCCTTTCTTGAACCGGCCAGATCCCATAATGGGTTCCAGAGTTATGGCCCCTGAAAGGACCAAAATTAGCTATTTTGACCTTGTCTGCACAATAGCAGCTTCATTTATAATTTGATTTTAACCAAAGTTGCACACAACTTGTATCACCACAAGATCTTGGTTCCTTTCTTGAACTGGCCAGATTCCGTCATGGGTTCCAGAGTTATGGCCCCTTAAAGGTCCAAAATTGGCTATTTTGGCTTTTGCAGCCATATAGAAGCTTCATTTATGGTTTTATTTGATACAAACTTCCAAAATATCTTCAACAACAACAAATCCTGGATTCCATGATAAATCAGATCCAATCGTAGGTTCTAGAGTTATTTTATATCTGATTACCTCCCCTGATTGTAATCAAAATGGATTTATATCAGTAAGTACTTATTTGACTTATTTGAAATTTCATTATTGTTATTAGTTGGACTGAGACAATCAGGGTAGATAACTATGAACTGATTTTATGTCAAATTACCTCCCTTTATTTCAAATTAAAATTGGTATATCTCCATAACTAATGAAGATACTGATCTGAAATTTCATTTATGTCAACAGATTTATTTGGCAGATCCTTCTTTTGTTCACTTACAATATTTATTTTTATGTCTCCCCCAGGAGACATATTGTTTTTGCCCTGTCCGTCCGTCCGTCTGTCCGTCCATCCGTACGTACGTCACACTTCATTTCCGAGCAATAACTGGAGAACCATTTGACCTAGAACCTTCAAACTTTATAGGGTTGTAGGGCTGCTGGAGTAGACGACCCCTATTGTTTTTGGGGTCACTCCGTCAAAGGTCAAGGTCACAGGGGCCTGAACATTGAAAACCATTTCCGATCAATAACTAGAGAACCACTTGACCCAGAATGTTGAAACTTCATAGGATGATTGGTCATGAAGAGTAGATGACCTCTATTGATTTTGGGGTCACTCCGTCAAAGGTCAAGGTCACAGGGGCCTGAACATTGAAAACCATTTCCAATCAATAACTAGAGAACCACTTGACCCAGAATGTTGAAACTTCATAGGATGATTGGTCATGAAGAGTAGATGACCCCTAATGATTTTGGGGTCACTCCGTCAAAGGTCAAGGTAACGGGCCTGAACATGGAAAACCATTTCCGATCAATAACTTGAGAACCACTTGACCCAGAATGTTGAAACTTAATAAGATGATTGGTCATGCAGGGTAGATGAACCCTAACGATTTTGGGGTCACTGTGAAAGTTCAAGGCCACAGGGGCCTGAACATTGAAAACCATTTCTTGTCAGTAACTTGAGAACCACTTGACCCAGAATGATGAAACTTCATAGGATGATTGGTCATGCAGAGTAGATGACCCCTAACGATTTTGGGGTCACTCTATTAAAGGTCAAGGCCACAGGGGCCTGAACATGGAAAACCATTTCCAATCAATAACTTGAGAACCTCTCAACCAAGAATGTTGAAACTTCATAGGATGATTGTTCATACAGAGTAAATGACCCCTATTGTTTTTGGGGTCACTCCGTTAAAGGTCAAGGTCACAGGGGCCTGAACATTGATAACCAGTTCCGATCAATAACTAGAGAACCACTTGACCCAGAATGTTGAAACTTCATAGGATGATTGAACATGCAGAGTAGATGACCCCTATTGATTTTGGAGTCAGTCAATTAAAGGTCAAGGTCACAGTGGCCTGTTCATGTAAAATCATTTTTTGGAAATAACTTGAGAACCACTTGACCTACAATGTTGAAACTTAATAGGATGATTGGACATTCAGAGTAGATGACCCCTATATATTTTGAGGTCACTTGATCAAAGGTCAAGGTCACAGGAGCCTGAACAGTGACTTGAGAACCACTAGGCCCAGAGTGTTGAAATTTAGCCGGATGACTGGACATGCCAAGTAGATGATCCCTATTGCAGCCAACCATCAGTGTCTCTTTGACTTTCGCTCCTGACCCCTATTGACTTCTTGCCTATAGGACTTTGCATTTGGGGAGACATGCGCTTTTTTACAAAAGCATTTTCTAGTTTTTAATTACTTCCCTTTTACATTACTATAAATAGCTTATTTTTAGTGACTTTAATTATTGGCCGTATGGAAAAACCGAGACCACTTTTCTGTGGTACAACATGGATGGTACCTCCAATTTTTAGGTGTATTATGACATATTTCTTTGCTTTGTTGTCCCTGTCCTTTGGACTTAGATATTTTTTCTGAGGACCTTCTTGTCCTCAAGTGCAATGATAACAGGTGAGCGATATAGGGCCATCATGGCCCTCTTGTTTATTTCTCCCTCTCAAAAAAAAAAAGAACAAAAAATGTACGAACCGCGAGAGGGTCCCGTATATTTGTTTTAATGCTGCCGCAAAATACCATAGATAATGCGGGGTTGTTTTTTTTACCCCTGGGACCAGCCCCGACACACAGGTATAGACGACTTTCCAACATCAAACAAAAACAAATTTGCCATTTTGATAAATGGAAATTACTCTCCTCGCCTACTGTCTACGCTAAAATCTAAGATTGCCGTTACGTTCCCGTAAAAGATTGAGTAGTTTTTCATTTTTTTTTCAAACAAAATTAATTTCATATAAATTTAAAAGTATTTTGATGAAAGTAATATTAAAAATCATAAATATTAGGATACTAAAATAATGGAGATTATTTTAACCGAGATCAAACTGTGAACAAAGAAACTGACACGAGGTGACGATAATTACAGGTTATTTGATGATAACAAAAATACTATCACACCTTTTGTTATCGGTTTGAATTAAGAAGCTCATTCCGAAATATTGAAACAGTTGCTTTCTATCTATTCAAAACATCTAATTAAAAAAGAAGAAGAAAAAATATAACAATATTTTTTGTCGTCCCACCTCTCCCGATCCCGTCAGGTTTCTTCCGATTCTAGATGTAAAACCTGATCAACCCGATAAGAAGTCCAAATCTCCCGATTTAAAAAAATCAAACAAGGAAAAAAAAAGAAGATTCTGTCCTTTACAAATACTAATCCTCGCTAATAACGAATCTGTGAACAACAGTTTTCGGATGTTTTCAGACCTATTTACCCCTGTTGATTGTTGTTTATTGCATGATACAACAAAGCCAGGTGTTGATTAATGTGTCACAACTGCAACAGGTATTCAATTTTTCTATCAATAAAAATCAATTACAATCAAATTTAGATCAGAAAATATATTGGTCCAACCTTTTTCTACAAGTTTTTGAAATCCAGAGTAGATTACCGCGGTGCCGAATTTGATAAATATTTCTCTTAAATAATTTTAGTAAGAGAATATGTCAAGATAGATATTAATATCAGGTACTGTTAAATGCTGTTAAACTGTCTTTGCATCATCATAGTTTGTCAAACACATCCTTGGAGATATGGGCAATGTTTACAAAAGCGTAACAGTATCCAAACAGACAATTTTGGATATCCAGATTTTAAAATAATTTTACTAGTTTTATTTTCGAGGAAATTAAGTGGGTTCATCAAAGACGCAGGTCGATCCAGCTCCTAAATAGAATGTTGGAATTGTTGTTATATGAGAGTAAAAATGAAAGTCAACAAGTTTGTTTTTACTTTATTCTGTTTTTGCCATTTGTCTTGACTTGTACTTTGGGGTTCGATTTATGTATATATAGTTGTCATTTTGAATATATAAGGCTTCATTTTGTGAGTTTAAACTGAAATAAATCCTATGTTGATGAAAAGTACCATTCAGCTGAAATCATACGGGTCTGTATGTACACTTTTGCTTATTTCAAGAGTCAAAATCCCTGGTCCGGGTAGTAGTTTTAAAAATAAAAAATAAAATTCTCCCCCCGCCCCCTTTTTAACCAAAATTTGGATGATAATCTAGGAATTAATTTATTATGGCCTTATGTACACTTTGTATGTTACCTTCATAAATAAAGATTTTATTATTATTATTATCTTATGAAACATACTGATATACTGGTACAAGTTCTTGCTATACATTTCTGTGCTTATTGGTCCCCTACTGGTCAAAACCAGTTTCGGGGCCTATAGGAATGCGCTTTTCCATCCGTCATTCCCTCCATCTGCAATTTTGTGTCCGGTCCATAACTTTGTCATCTATGAAGGGATTTCAATATTACTTGGCACAAATGTTCCCCATGATGAGACGATGTGTCATGCGCAAAACCCGGACCCCTAGCTCAAAGGTTAAGGTCACAATTGGAGGTCAACAGGTTTTTTTTCCTGTCCGGTCCACAACTCTCCCATCCATGAAGGGATTTTAATATCACTAGGCACAAATGTACCTCATAATAAGACGATGTGTCCTGCACAACTTTCAGACCCTTAGCTCAATTTGGCTGTCAAATATTAACATGGCATGAGCAGGGTCTGTTTCGTGTCCGGTCCATAACTCTGCCATTCATGAAGGGATTTAAATATTACTTGGCACAAATGTTCCCCATGATGAGACGACATGTCATGCACAAAACCCGGACCTCTAGCTCAAAGGTCAAGGTCACAATTGGAGGTCAATAGGGTTTTTTTCCTGTACGGTCCAGGACTCTGTCATCCATCAAGGTATTACAATATTACTTGGCATAAATGTACCTCATGATGAGACGACATGTCATGCGCAACACCCAGAACCCTAGCTTAAAGGTCAAGGTCACACTTGGAGATCAGAGGTCAAATTCAACATTGACTTTGTCCAGAGCATTTCTTGTTCATGCATTGAGGGATTTTGATGTAACTTCGCACAAATGTTCACCACCATTAGGCAGCCTTGTTTTTAGAATTACCTCCCTTTGTTGTTACTATAAATAGATTATATTGTAACACTTTTATTACTGGCTGTAGGGAAAAATTTAAACTTTAAATAGTTGTTCAACATCATCACTCACATCATATGACACAAAAGCCATAACCCTAGCACCAATATTTCATGAAATATCTCCCCTTTTTACTGAGAATTTCAGGTTAAAGATTTGATGCACTTTCACTCTATCTCAGTAATTACTCAGTTATTACTAAATGGGCCCCCATGTGGTTCTGGGATGATCTATGTATGAAAAGAATTGAAACCACTGCCTTACCCTTGCATTATCATAAGAGGCGACTAATAGGGTCTTAACACTTGGTTTTGCTGTAACTCTGTGATTCTAGCAGGTATGCAAATTTTGATTCCATACCTCATGTTTTTATTTCGATGTAAATGAGATGTGAAACCAAAATTTGTAGTCCTGTTTGGCGCCATATAACCTATACTATGTTGGTGCGCCGTAAAACCCAAATAAATAAATAAATTACTAAATGGATTTGATTCGAACTTGAAATAGTTGTTTCACCTTATCACCCACATCATATGACACAAGGTGCATAACCCTGGCACCAATATTGCGTTGATGCATTTTCACTATATCTCTTGTATTACTAAATGGATTTGATTCAAACTTGAAGTAGTTGTTTCACATCATCACCCACATCATATGACACAAGTTGCACAACTCTTGCATCAATATTTTGTGAATTATGCCCCCTTTTTGCTTAGAATTATACTTATTTAGTGTTTTGATACACTTTATCTCTCTAATTACTTAATATTTTTGGAACAGACTCAAGCTATTGTGCAATATCTTCCTCCACCATTAAAGTCTTTAAACACTCCAGTGACAGCTTTACCTTCCTCAGGTGTGCCCAGTTCCACTATCCAGCATCGAAATAGTCGAGCGTGCTGTCTCCTGTGACAGCTCTTGTCTATTACCTTAGCATGTTTATACAATATTATATTCAAAGAAAAAATCTTACACAGTTGTCAGTGAACCAACAAACCATGGCACAGTCTCATTGTATGTAACTTGTGTATATGTCATGTATGTGGAGATTAAATATCCTTCAAAATAGTCCCCTTATTTACAAAAAAAAACAACTTTTGGCAGAGAGATATAAATTCACGGAATTTGCTTGTTCGTTTTTAGCTCACCTTAGCCAAAGGCTCATGGTGAGCTTTTGTGACCGCTCAGTGTTTATCGTGCGTCGTCCGTCCGTCAACATTTTCTAAGAAAAAGTCTTCTTGAAAACCACAGGACAGATTTACACCAAACTTCACAGGAATGATTCTTAGGTGGCACCTTTCAATTTTATTAAAAGAATTTAATTCCACACAGAACTCTGATTGCCATGGCAACCGAAAGGTAAAACTTTAAAAATCTTCTTGTCCAAAACTGCAAGGCGTAGAACCTTGATATTTGGCATTTGACATCATCTAATGGTCCTCTATAAAAATAGATTTATATAGGGAAAAAACTTTAAAAATCTTCTTGTCTGAAACCACAAGACCTTGGCCTTTGATATTTAGTATGTAGCATTGCCTTGTGGTCCTCTACCAAGACTGTTCAAATTATTACCCAGGGGTGAAAAGAGGCCCCGCCCCGATCAAAATGTCACAATAGAAGCACTTTTGTAATACAGAACACCTGGTAGGATTAGTAAAGGTGTAGTCATATTTCCTTTGCCTAT
This sequence comes from Mercenaria mercenaria, assembly GCF_021730395.1. Classification (NCBI taxonomy): domain Eukaryota; kingdom Metazoa; phylum Mollusca; class Bivalvia; order Venerida; family Veneridae; genus Mercenaria; species Mercenaria mercenaria. The sequence goes on along the minus strand of NC_069377.1, from coordinate 38,489,952 downwards.
TAAATGAGGTTTTACCAAGGTGCCCACACATACATGAAATAATGCACCGAGTCCTCTCCACCATTTACAGTAGGAATGTCGCTGTTAGACCAGAATTGTTGCAATGCGACTAACAAATCAGATAAACTATATATATATTTCAGGTACCCTTAACCTTGTTGATTTAGCTGGAAGTGAGAGGTTGAAGGAATCGGGGGCCACTGGACAGAGATTGAAAGAAACTCAAAACATCAACAAGAGTTTGTCCAACCTTGGTAACGTTATAATGGCGCTTGGAAATAAGGTATGTTATATATAGCCTGTCTGCAAATCAAAACAGTTTACAAGGTTATGTTACAACATATTACTTACATACAGATGATATTAATTACCAGGTTGTTATTGATTTTCTTTGTTCCTTTAGCCATGCTTCTTGAGTAACACGTTTTCATTTATTTGCATCATAACCTTTTTAAGGTAGTTCTGCACGTTTGGATCAAACTTTTTTCTACAATGTAGAATTTGATTAAACTCTGATTTTTCAAAACTTCAGAATATACCTAGAAAATTCAGCAAATAAAAAAGATAGGGTCGTGTGCTTGATTTTTTGCTAGACTGATTTGAAAAAAATGGTCGTCACACAATTTTTCATAATAGAAGTCCATGGGAAAATCATAACTTTCATAACATTTTTGCAAATAGAAATTTTTCTACAATGTAGAATTCAATAAAACGTCCCACAGTTGTAAATAAACATATGGCCTGTAATGTGGTGAAATAAAATGTATAGGTCCGTTCGCTTAATTTTGAGGTATTTGACTATGATTAAAGTGAACTGCACTTTTCACGTTAATTTTAAGACATTATTTTGAATTTTTAACGTGTCAGATGTTTTAATATAATGTTTTAACTTTAGAAAGACAGTAACAGTGTCATTGTAATAAATTTACTCATAGGTTGCTATTAATTCATAAAATGATTTTCATTTCCGTACGCCGAATCCAGGCTTTATTCCACGTTTTCCGGATAAATGATGTTACGCCATCACTTCCGGTTTATCGAAAGTGCAGAACTACCTTAAGTCAGTTTTCTATTTGATTCTGTTTAGTACTTGAGAACCACTTGACCCAGAACCTTCAAACTTGATAGCATGATTGGGGTTATGAAGTTAACAATTCCAGATGTTCTTGTAGTCGGTAAGTCAAAGATCAAGGTCACAGGGGCCTTAACCTAGAAACTGTCTCCACTAAATAACTTAGGAACCACCTGTCCCAGAACCTTCAGAATTGATGGCATGAGCTAATGAAGTAAATGACCTCTTTTTTAGCTGTGCTCAAAGGTGAGCTTTTGTGATAGCCCTGTGTCTATCGTCCGTCCGTCGTCATCATCAACAATTTGACTGTTAACACTCTAGAGGTCACAATTTTGGCCCAATCTTAATAAAACTTTGTCAGAATGTTACCCTCAATAAAATCTTGGACAAGTTTGATATTGGGTCACCCGGGATCAAAAACTAGGTCACCAGGTCAAATCAAGGGAAAAGCTTGTTAACACTCTAGAAGTCACAATTTTAGCCCAATCTTAATGAAACTTGGTCAGAATGTTACCCTCAATAAAATCTTAGATGATTTTGTTATTGGGTCATCTTGGGTCAAAAACTAGGTCACCAGGTCAAATCAAAGGAAAAGCTTGTTAACTCTGTAGAGGCCACATTTATGACTGTATCTTCATGAAATTTGGTCAGAATGTAAATCTTGATGATCTCAAGGTCCAGTTTGAATCTGGGTCATGTAGGGTCAAAATCTAGGTCACCAGGTTAAATCAAAGGAATAGCTTGTTAACACTCTAGAGACCACATTTATGACCATATCTTAATGAAACTTGGTCAGAATGTTAATCTTGATGATATATAGGTCAAGTTTGAATCTGGATCTTATGGGGTTAAAAACTAGGTCACCGGGTCAAATCAAAGGAAAAGCTAGTTAACACTCTAGAGGTCACAATTTTGGCCTAATCTTAATGAAACTTGGTCAGAATGTTACCCTCAATAAAATCTTGGACAAGTTCGATATTGGGTCATCTGGGGTCAAAAACTAGGTCACCAGGTCAAATCAAAGGAAAAGCTTGTTAACACTGTAGTGGCCGCATTTATGACCATAACTTTATGAAACTTGGTCAAAATGTTAATCTTGATGATCTATAGGTCAACTTAAAATCTGGGTCAGGTGGGGTCAAAAACTAGGTCACTAGGTCAAATCAAAGGAAAAGCTTGTTAACACTCTAGAGACCACATTTATGACTGTATCTTCATGAAACTTCTCAGATGTTAATCTTGATGAACTTTAGGTCAAGTTTGAATCTAGGTCATATAGGGTTAAAAACTAGGTCACCGGGTCAAATCAAAGGAAAAGCTACTTAACACTTTAGAGGCTACATTTATGACCATATCTTAATGAAACTTGGTCAGAATGTTGATCTTGATGATCTTTAGGTCTGTAGGTCAGGTGAGCGATACAGGGCCTTCATGGCCCTCTTGTTTTAAGGGTCAGTAAGTCAAAGGTCAAGGTCACAGCAACATAAACATTGAAAATTATTTCTTCTTGGTAATTTTAGGACCACTTGATCAAGACCCTTCAAACTCAGTGGCATTATTGGGCTAAGGAAGTAGATGACCTTACTGTTTTGGGGGTTAGCAAGTCAAAGGTAAAGGTCACAGAGGCTTGAACCTTGAAGATGGTTTCCGCTCAATAACTTTGGAACTACTTGACCCAGAAACTTCAAACTTGAATGCCTGATCAGGCTTATGAAAAATATGACCTATATTGTGTTTGTTTTTAGCTCACCTGAGCACGAAGTGCTCAAAGGTGAGCTTTTGTGATCGCCCTGTGTCCGTCGACGTCAACAGTTTGACTGTTAACACTAGAGGTCACAAATTTGAGCCAATCTTAATGAAACTTGGTCAGAATGTTACCCTCAATTAAATCTTGGATGACTTCGATATTGGGTCATCTTTGTTCAAAAACTAGGTCACCAGGTCAAATCAAAGGAAAAGCTTGTTTACACTCTAGAGGTCACAGTTTTGGCCCAATCTTAATGAAATTTGGTCAGAATGTAACCCTCAATAAAATCTTGGACGAATTTGATATTGGGTCATCTGGGGTCAAAGAAAAAGTTTGTTAGCACTCTAGGGGTCACAATTTGGGCCCAATCTTAATGAAATTTGGTCAGAATGTTACCCTCAATAAAGTCTTGGATAAGTTTGATATTGGATCATCTGGGGTCAAAAACTAGGTCACTAGGTCAAATCAAAGGAAAAGCGTGTTAACACTGTAGAGGCCACATTTATGACTGTATCTTCCTGAAACTTGGACAGAATGTTAATCTTGATAATCTTAAGGTCCAATTTGAATCCAGGTCATGTGTTTTCAAAAACTAGGTCACCAGGTCAGATGAAAGGAAAAGCTAGTTTACACTGTAGAGGCCACATTTATGACCATATCTTAATGAAACTTAGAATGTTAGTCTTGAGGCTGTATATGTCAAGTTTGAATCTGGGTCAGGTGGGGTCAAAAACTAGGTCACTAGTCAAATCAAAGGAAAAGCTTGTTAACACTCTAGAGGCCACATTTATTACTGTATCTTTATGAAACTTGGTCAAAATGTTAATCTTGATGTTCTCAAGGTCCAGTTTGAATCTGGGTCATGTAGGATCAAAAACTAGGTCACCGGGTCAAATCAAAGGGAAAGCTAGTTTACACTGTAGAGGCCACATTTATGACCATATCTTAATGAAACTAGGTCAGAATGTTTATCTTGATGATCTATAGGTCAGATTCAAATCTGGGTCAGGTGGGGTCAAAAACTAGGTCAAATCAAAGGAAAAGCTTGTTAACACTCTAGAGGCTACATTTATGACTGTATCTTCATGAAACTTGGTCAGAATGGTAATCTTAATGATTTCAAGGTCCAGGTTGAATCTGGGTCATGTCGGGTCAAAAAATAGGTCACTAGGTCAAATTGAAAGAAAAGCTAGTTTACACTTTAGGCCATAATAAATTAATTCCTAGATTATCATTCCCGCCCGCCCCCTCTTTTTTATGCCGCCCCAACCTTTTTTATTTCTCTCTCAAAAAAATAAAAATAAAAAAAAGTTGTACGAAACGCGAAAGGGTCCCGTATATTTGTTTCCAATATAATGCTGCCGCAAAATACCGAATATTCCCATGTATAATGCGCAGTTTTTTGAGCCCCGGGACCAGCCCCGAATCGAGGGTGCACATTATTCACAGGTAAAAACGCCTATCCAACTTCAAAACTTATTTGGTTTCTGATTTTCGCCATTTTGGTAAAGGGAAACTACTCTCCGCGCTTATTGTATATGCTAAAATCTAAGATTGCCGTTACGCATACATGTGATAAGTTCAGAATCCAAAAACTGGAGGTTTGCCATTTTTCAGCTGGAGTTGGGGTCTCAAAACTGGAGGTTTTTTATCGACATAAATTCAGCGCGGGGACACAAAACTTAGAGAAATCCAACATTTTAGGCCACGCAATTATGCATAGGTCTACACCAGAAGTAACAATCCTCATAACTATTGATTAGAATTTTGACAGGGTAATTTTAAGCTACTTTTAACTTACATTTTTTTGGTTAAAGTTCTATTTAATGGCCAATATCTCTGTTACATTCAAAGCTATTGACTATTTTGACCCATTTACTGGCAAAGCTTTAACTGCCCCTTTTACTGGCAGAGCTTTAATTCAGTTGTTCCAGTTCAGAGTCAATCACTGAGAAAAGTCGAGCATGCTGTCTTACAGAAGCTCCCTCTTGTTCTAACTTTAAACTTTTTTAACAGATTAAATTTGTAGAAACAAAGTCTCAATTTAGGTCTGAAATGGTTGTGAACATGCATTAACATTATTCTACTCGAGGACTGAAAAAAAAATGAAGCTCTAAATTGGTCTGAACACAACTCATAAATTATGTAAATTCCTTACCCCACCCATCTTTCGAATAAAAATACTGATCATTAATGAATTTGACATGAAAAACGGAAAACAGAAATGCATCAACCTTACCAAAATAATGTAGACTGATGTTATCAAGTGAGTGAGTGTGTGTTTTCATCCATTTTTCAATGAAATAAGTCCGATTTTATTAGCAAATTAATTTGGTAAACATAGAAGAAAATGGCGTAACTGCATAAGGGGAAATAACATTCATTTTCTAAAAATAGTAATGGGTTGGTTTTTCCAACAATTATTTATGTGATTTTATTATTGAACAAAACTTTTCTTTGAATAATCAAAAAATCATTTCAGCTGGGAATTATTTCTTATGACTGGAAGTTTTTTGCTTCAAATTGGTTAAAAATGGAGCCTAATTGGCATTGAGAATGGGCCGATAATCGGCCCCGTGAGACAGGTAGAAAAGGCCCAGCTTGTCTAATCCCTTATCAAAACAAACAATTAATCATGTTATCAAAATTAACCTGTGAAAAACAACTCTTTCCTCCAGCTACATGTGTGTCAAACATGTATAATACACAACAGTCGGTGACACTTTGATTTACTGTGTAAACATGTTTGGCACTCCTCGGTAATTATCAACCCAGTCATAATACTGATTTTTTTTTTTTTTTTTTTTGAAAAGCGGGAGAATTATGGTTTTGGTCGGTAGACGGGAGGCAAGGTGAAAAAATCGGGATTTTGACCCTCCCGCGCGGGAGATCACATGTATGCCGTTACGTTCCATAAAAGATCGAGTAGTTTATTTTACTTTCAAACAAAATTAATTTCATATAAATTTAAAAGTATTTTGATGAAAGAAATATTAAAAATCACAAATGTTAGGATACTTATAAAAAATCGGGGATTATGTTAAGGCGATCAAACTGTGAACAACAAAACTGACACCACAGTTTACAGTTTTATTTGGCAAATCAGCAAATCAATGCCTTTGGCCAATTAACATAAACACAAATTGAATATGGCCAAAACATACATAAACATACATAATACAGGCATATTTATATATACATATTCAATACAACATGGAGTAGAGACTATTGTGATAGACCTAGTTCTTATTTGTCGATACATTTGTACTACAAACTTAAGAAGCAGCTATGCGCTCAAGGGTTTCATTTCTACGCTTAAACGCATCCTTTAAATATTTTGCAGTGTTATACATAGATTTTTTTATATGTTGAAGAAAGTATATTTACGAATTTTTGTATCGTTGGCCAAGATATATTTCCAAAATATTTTCTACGTATATCGACATAAAGAGGACAACAAAGCAGAAAATGGTATTCTGATTCAATACAATTTAAATTACACATTTTACATATTCTTTCATTTCTAACGGTACCTACGAATCTACCTAATGAATACCTACACCAAGTGACAAGCTAATTGCCAATAATTACTGGGTATTTGATCATAACAAAAAGACTGTCACACCTTTTGTTATTAGTTTGAATTGAGAAGTCCATGTCAATTTAAACGATGCCATTCCGAAAAATTTAAACAGTTGCTTTCTATTTATTCAGAATATTTAATTAAAAAAATAAAAATAAAAAAACAAATATAACAATATTTTACTATTTTTATTTTCGAGAAAACTAAGTCGGTTCATCAAAAACGCAGATTGTTGATAAGACTTAGTGTAATGAATTATGAGAGTGAAAAGAAAGTCTACAAGTTTGATTTTACTTTATTCTGTTTTTGCTGTTTGTCTTGACATGTACTTAGGGATTCCATTTATGTATAAATAGCTGTCATTTTGAATACATAAGGCTTCATTTTGTGAGTTTTAACTGAAATAAATCTCATGTTGATGAAAAGGACCCTTCAGCTGAAATCCTAGGAGTCTGTATGTACACTTTTGCTTATTTTAAGAATCAAAATCCCAAGTCCGGATCAAATGGAACCCCTGCATACAGTTTGTTTTAAAAATAAAAAATAAAATTCCTCCCCCCCCCCTTTTTTGAACAAAATTTGGATGATAATCTAGGAATTAATTTATTATGGCCTTAGAGGCCACATTTGTGCCATATCTTGATGGTCTTTAGGTCAGGTGAGCGATACAGGGCTCTTGTTTTTGTTATTCAGTCAAAGGTGAATTTCACAGATTTTATAAACGATCACAACAGCAATCTTTTAAGTGCCATGTGGCAGCTGTGAAAAGACTCGTTCTTGGATTCAGTGTTGTTATATTTTCAGGTCCTTTGGGATCATGAAGTCCATTCAATAGATGTGAAATAGAGCTCCGCTTAAGCCGGTGCTAGGTAGCATGAGAGGTGTTGCACATTTCATTACCTCTCATGAACAGACTTAGCAAAATGGAGTCTGCTATTATCCTTCTTGGTTGCATTCTATGCTTCCGAATGATCTACAGATTTTATTGAAAAACTTTTCTGCTCAATAATTTAGGAATCACTTGACCTAGTATCTTCAAATTTGATAGCATGATTGGGCTTTATGAAGTAAATAATGTGTTAAGGTATAGGGGTTAGTAAGTCAAAGTCACGATGATTATTGGAATGAAAATTAGAAAACCTATGGGGGGTGCATACTTGTTTTAAAACAGCTCTTGTTTAAACAGAATATGATAGCTTGATGCAATGTTTGAAAACCTTGTTTTCATGGAATTTCCATATTTCTGTTTCTCTAATCTGTTTCTCTAAAATTCGTTTTGCAGAGGTTTATTCGGCTTTGACTTGGCAAGACTTAATGGCAGTTACTGTCCATTTTGACAGAACCAAGCTATTAGTTGATGCTCTTTGCACCATTATTATCAGTTTCTTGGATCCATCTAAACAATTTGCTCTTTTAAGCATGCCATTTCAAATTACAGGAGAATCACGTACCATACAGGAATAGTAAGCTCACCTACCTTCTACAGAATTCACTTGGGGGAAATAGTAAAACATTGATGTTTGTGAATGTCTCTCCAAGGGAGGAGAACTTTTCTGAAACACTCAATTCGCTTAGGTTTGCAACGAAGGTAAGTTTATGAATTCACCTTGTTTAGATTATTTAGAGACCGTACCACAGCTCTTCGCTTACTACAATTTTTCAAAATAAAGTGGTTTTTACAAGTGCACCATTTACAATTAAAAAACCCGCCGTTACATAACTGAAATACTGTTGAAAAAGGGCGTTAAACCCAAAACAAATGATTAAAAAATGTAAACAACGAACTCTGTCAAAGATACTTAGGAATGAATGAATGACAGTCGATCTTAGTCATAATACTGACTGACATAGAATGCTTATGACTCCATATGTTGCAGAAACGTCTAGGATATAAACTAGCTATTTTTATTAAGGGGCCCAGACTGTCAAAAAAAAATGTTTAACATTAGATATATGGGCATTTTCTCAATTTAGGGGCCCATCCCAAAATCTAGGGGCCATGGGCCCCTGCTAATTTATACCCCTGAACATCTGAACATATTTAGTTTGTAACTGTAATTTCCTATCGGTTGAAATCCTCTCAAAAGTGGTAAAATAATTGTTTATATTTGGACAAAGCTCGCTGTCTTTGCCGTTCGCCTGCTGCTAAAAGGGCAAATATCAAAGATTCAGTGTAAGTTATAGTTCACTGGTACTACCAGTTAGAAAGTTCATACTCTGAACAACACGTCAGAGAAATTTGGGCAGTTTTGGCCAATTTAAAAGATGGTAGCATTAGATAATACTTCTTCTTTACACGAAAATTGCCGTTAGGTAACATTTTTAAAGCGAATACACTGATAATCCAGAGTTCACCGATTATGATGTTATTGTCACAAAATTGTTCCAGTTCACGTAGTGTAATAGGTGCACTTAAACAGCATAACTATTAGCTACTGCTGTTATAGGAAAGTGGTAGAGTGTCTGCCTTAGATGTAAGAGGTCCTGGGTTCAAGTCCCGGTTAGAGCTTAAATAGTTGCATTCTGCAACAGCATATTTTTGCTGTTTACAGATTGTTCCAGATGTTCTAAATTTTTATCACACAGTATCATGGATCATTATTTAGCAATCCAGATCACAATTGAGTGTTAAATCAAATGCACCCAATTAGAAAGTATTCACTATATTATGTCCTTTTGATGTTTCTGCTCTCCATGTTCAAGAAGAGTTACATTTCCTTGATCACAAATTTTTCTTTTACATGAAATTATTGAATGCGCATAACACTATGCTTCTGGTTAAAATATTGTCTATATAATTATTTTTGAGAAATATATGGACACTTGCCTTCATTAACTTCAAACCTATGATTTGAAAAACTTAGGTACATGTACTATCTCTAGATTATTACTGAATTATTTCTAGAGCTTTTTTAAGAACCTCTGTGGTCAGTGTCACTGATTTCAGACCACCAGCCCCTCACCTGAATTAGAGCCCAGCTTGGGTTATCATCTAGCTGGTGTTTGGAAATTTGGTTTTTAGCTCATCTGATTTTTTGAAAAAAAATGATGAGTTATTGTCATCACTTGAGCGGTTGTCTGCGTCGGCGTTGCCTGGTTAAGTTTTATGTTTAGGTCAGCTTTTATCCTAAACTATCAAAGCTATTGCTTTGAAACTTGGAATACTTGTTCACCATCATAAGCTGACCCTGTATAGCAAGAAACATAACTCCATCTTGCTTTTTGCAAGATCTATGGCCCCTTTTGTACTTAGAAAATATCAGATTTCTTGGTTAAGTTTTATGTTTAGGTCAACTTTTCTCCTAAACTATCAAAGCTATTGCTTTGAAACTTGGAATACTTGTTCACCATCATAAGCAGACCCTGTACATTAAGAAACATAACTCCATCTTGCTTTTTGCAAGATTTATTGCCCCTTTTGGACTTAGAAAATCAGTTTTCTTGGTTAAGTTTTATGTTTAGGTCAGCTTTTATCCTAAACTATCAAAGCTATTGCTTTAAAACTTGCAACACTTGTTCACCATCATAAGTTGACCCTGTACAGCAAGAAACATAACTCCATCCTGCTTTTTGCAAGATTAATGGCCCCTTTTGGACTTAGAAAATATCAGATTTCTTGGTTAAGTTTTATGTTTAGGTCAACTTTTTCTCTTAAACTATCAAAGCTATTGCTTTGAAACTTGCAACACTTGTTGACCATCATAAGCTGACCCTGTACAGCAAGCAACATAACTCCATCCTGCTTTTTGCAATAATTATTGCCCCTTTTGGACTTAGAAAATCATTTTCTTGGTTGAGTATTATGTTTAAGTCAACATTTCTCATAAACTATCAAAGCTATTGCTTTAAAACTTGCAACAGTTTTTCATCATCATAAGTGGACACTGAACATCAAGAAACATAACTCTATCCTGCTTTTTGCAAGAATGATGGCCCTTTTTAGACTTAGAAAATTATGGGTAGGACAATATTTCTATTACACAAAAAAAATCAGATGAGCGTCAGCACCCGCAAGGCGGTGCTCTTGTTTACCCATGTGCCTGATTTTGCCTGAAATTGTTGTGACCGCAGCTAGGATCAAACTCTGAACTAGTTGAGTGTTCAGAACTCTACCTGCTTAAGTTTCATTTCCCATTTTATAAGAATATATAACTAGCTTCACAGGACTACCATTAAGTGCATCATACCTAATGTTTATTGATACAGGCACAGTGGTGAAGGGAAAATGGTTTGTCTCTAGTTCGTCTTCCTTTGGAGTCCAACACCAGGCTCCAAAAATGCCCTACCAATTTGCATGGACTGGTCAGAAACCCAGGAAATAGTCATTGAACAAAGATAACATGTCATGAGCACTTTCTCTACACTCAATGTATATAAGCAGATATAAACTGATTAATGTTTATTTTCAATTTCAGGTGAACCAGTGTAATATTGGGACTGCCACAAAGAAATCTAAATAAAAGCATCTGCTTCACAGAACAATGCCTTGTTTTAGGAATCAAAAATGGCTTATTTTATTGGTTAGGACAGTTGCAGGAACTGAAATAAGCTAGCTTTAAGTGCTTTTCTTAGATCATAATGCTGTGTTTGCTTTTGTCCTAAATGTTACTGTTAACCGGCTACTCTTCAGGAAGATTAAACAGTATGTCATTTGAGTCAGGCCATGAGAAAACCAATATAATGCGTTTGCGACCAGCCTGTGCAACCACGCAGTCTGGTCAGGATCCATGCTGTTTGCTAACAGTCTCTAAATAGGATTTGAAAGCAAACAGCATGGATCCTGACAAGACTGCACGGATGTGCAGGCTTGTCTGGATCCAAGCTGGTCACAAACGCACTATGTTGGTTTTCTCATGGCTCAGCTCATTTAGATTTTAGAAAATGTAGGAAAATTGAAAATGTAAAGGTTATGGTTGATGTTGATTAATGGATTTTAATGTGTAATTGAAGAATAGTATTAAGAGAACGAACATTTAATATTATTTGTAAAATGATTTTAAATAGACATAAATTGAAACACTTTTCCTGATTTGTTTATCCTTGACATGCTATAAAGTAATTTTCACATTTTGCATTTAGCCAGATTTACTGATTAGAATTTTTAAAGTCATTAAGTTTGTAGAAAAAGCAGTCATGACAGGAAGATCTATTTTTGCACAAATTTTACAGTTACTTGGCATCATCTGTACAAACCTAGAATAAATATGTTTGTATGTATAAAAAGTACTGTATGTAATGTATGGATGGTTTAAAATACTACACATGTATAAGTATACACAGAATGCTTATTAAATAGCAAGCTGGCTTTATTTGAGGTTGAAAGTGTATTTATGTTGAAATTTTACCTAAAGTATTAAGTAAATACTTGACATTTTAACAGTTCATTGCAGAAAAATGAGATCCTCCTGAAATTTATCTACCATCGATTATGTTAAAAAAAGTTTCCTGTTCAGGAATTGACTTTTTGTTTTTCACCAGGTACAGCAGTTTGCATGCATCAGGAATGACATTTCCCAAATGATTTTCCTCTGTCATTAAAATCAGAGATTAGAATATTGGCATGAGAGTTTGTTTGAAATTAAATATATTAAAACTATTTACACCATTTGTGTTCATAAGTATATTTATCCGTCCAGGGAAAAGAAAATACTACTGCCGATAATTATACATTAATGCATATTTATGTATTCTTAAAGTTGGATTTTGAATTTTCACTGCATTTATGAATTTTGATGTTCACTTAAAAATATTTGAAAGTCTTCTGTTGTGTATAGATTTGATGTAACTTGCTTTGATTGAATGTGTGCAAGTTCCATTCAAAATGTTTTCTTATCAGTATGGGTTTGTTACCTGTAGGAAGGAATTTTCTGTTACAAAAAATATACGTTTGTTTATTGTCTTTTTATAAAATGTTGTTCAAAGATGCCTCTAAATTTGAAAATACTGAGTAGTCTATGAAGCCTGTTCAACTAAGCCAAACTAAAACTTTCCTGAACCTAAAGAAGGCTGTTTTCAGATGCAAAATTCCTATATCTTTGGTAATAATTCATACATGTATTTCCTTTGTTTTTTGGAGGAAATGTCTGACAGCCCGAAAATAAGTTTGTGTGGTCATACTTTGATGATAAAACAGATTTATTGATGAACTAAAAAAGTAATGTTCTTTTTTAGAATTGCAAGTACCAATAGTTTATTGCCCTCAGGAATGGTTAGTGCCTTTTCAGAATATTTTACGTGCAGAACACTCCATTTCATTTGCTAATATGATCTCTTATACAAAAGCGACTTTTTTGCTTAGGTAACCCTTGTGTACTTAGAATTCTGTATATATTTGAAATACGAACTTGATATATAAATGTCATTATAACATAAGAAGATAGACAAACATTAAATTTGAATCGAGAAAAAAAATGCATAAATAAGTGTTACTGAAATGAGACTGCTTTCAGAATAGTTGTTAATTCATAAATGAGCTGTGCCATCGGAAAACCAACATAGTGGCTTTGCGACCAGCATGGATCCAGACCAGTAGTCTGGTGAGGATCCATGCTGTTCACTTTCAAAGCCTACTGCAATTAGAGAAACTGTTAGAGAACAGCATGGATCCTGACCAGACTGCGCGGATGCGCTGGCTGGTCTGGATCCATGCTGGTCGCAGAGCCGCTGTTGGTTTTCTCATGGCGTGGCTCAAATTAATCTTGATTTAATATTGGATTACTCTGACAGTTAACTGAGGATATTTTTGTTGTACATACATTAACAATATATAAGATCTATAGGTGTCTGATTCATGTTTTAATTATACAGGATTTTTTTTTTTTTTTCATGTACATCTCACTTAACATAACATGTTGAAATTGTCAGTCTGTTTTGTTTTTTAAGCCAGGTTTCTTAGGATGCAAGTTTATATTTAATGTTAATTCTATACCCATTTTCCACATTGACTGTATATTTCCATATTGGATGTAAGAAAATATATTTCTGTTCTGAACATTTCAACATTTGGTACAAAATCCCACATAAACTAAAATTTTAAAGATGTTTACTGATAAAAACATGACATTCATTGTCATTAAATGCTTGACCCTCTGGTTCTTGTATAATTTCATCTACATTTTCAGTTGTTTTTCTTTCAAAAAGAAGAAAAATAAGACAAAAGGAAAATGTTACTTATCAATGATAGTGTTCAATATGATACAGGATATATCTGGATTCAAATTCAGCTGAAAAAAAGTCAGAGCCAGTCCGATTGTCTAATGTAGTTTTTCAGCTGGGTACTCATTCAAATGTCTCTGTATTGTACAGAGATGTATTAAAAAATGTATATGTATAAATGTTGTATTGAGAGTATATTAGAAGTTTTATCTGGATGAGAGAGTGAACAGTATTTTTATGTGTATATAATTATATATTTTTATTTTAAATTGTTAGAAAACTAAATTTAACGTTGACATATTCTTTATAAATCAACAATATAATTATATAGACAGTAAAAGAATCAAAAAAATTATGATAGAAATATTTGTTTGATTCAACTTTCGAGCCGGCCTTAGTTTTTAGCTCACCTGTCTCATAGTGACAAGGTGAGCTTTTGTGATCACCCTTCGTCCGTTGTCAGTCCGTGCATGCGTGCGTGCGTCAACAATTTCTTGTCTGCATGATAGTGGTTTCATTTATGATTTTATTTTAACCAAACTTTCACACAACTTGTATCTCCATAAGATCTCGGTTCCTTTCTTGAACAGGCCAGATCCCATTATGAGTTCCAGAGGTATGGCCCCTGAAAGGACCAAAATCAGCTATTTTGATGTCTGCACAATAGCAGCTTTATTTATGATTTGATTTTTACCAAACTGACACAAAACTTGTATCATCGTAAGATCTTGGTTCCTTTCTTGAACTGGCCAGATTCCATAATGGGTTCCAGAGTTATGGCCCCTAAAAGGGCCAGAATTTGCTATTTTGACCTTGTCTGCTAAATAGCAGCTTCATTTATGATTTTATTTTAACCAAACTTGCACACAACTTGTATCACTATACGATCTTGGTTCCTTTCTTGAACTGGCAAGATACCTTTATGGGTTCCAGAGTTATGGCCCCTGAAAGGGCCAGAATTAGCTATTTTGACCTTGTCTGCACAATAGCAGCTTCATTTATGATTTGAATTTAATCAAACTTGCACAAAACTTGAGTCACCATAAGATCTCAGTTCTTTTGTTGAACCGGCCAGATCCCTTAATGGGTTCTAGAGTTATGGCCCCTGAAAGGGCCAAAATTAGCTATTTTGACCTTGTCTGCACAATAGCAGCTTCATTTATGATTTGATTTTAACCAAACTTGCACACAACTTGTATCATCACAAGATCTTGGTTCCTTTCTTGAACTGGCCAGATTCCATCATGGGTTCCAGAGTTATGGCCCCTTAAAGGTCCAAAATTGGCTACTTTGGCTTTTGCAGCCATATAGAGACTTCATTTATGGTTTTATTTGATACAAACTTCCAAAATATCTTCAACAACAATAAATCTTGGATTCCATGACAAATCAGATCCAATCGTAGGTTCCAGAGTTATTTTATATCTGATTACCTCCCCTGATTGTAATCAAAATGGATTTATATCAGTAAGTACTTTTGTACTTATTTGAAATTTCATTATTGTCATTAGTTGGACTGAGCCAATCAGGGTAGATAACTGTGGACTGATTTTATGTCAAATTACCTCCCTTTATTTCAAATTAAGGTGGGTATATCTCCGTAACTAATGAAGATACTGATCTGAAATTTCATTTATGTCAACAGATTTATCTGGCAGATCCTTCTTTTGTTCACTTACAATAATTTACTTTTTAATTACTTCCCTTTTACGTTACTATAAATAGCTTATTTTTAGTAACTTTTTTATTATTGACCGTAGGGAAAAACCGAGACCACTTTTCTGTGGTACAACATGATGGTACCTCCAATTTTTAGGTGTATTTTGACATATCTGTACCTTTTAAGAATTTTTTTTTCTTTTTGGTTAAATTTCTTCCTTTTGTTGTTCCTGTCCTTTGGACTTAGATATTTTTTCTGAGGACCTTCTTGTCCTCAAGTTCAATGATAACAGGTGAGCGATATAGGGCCATCATTGCCCTCTTGTTCTTTTTTTCTACTTGGGCATTTCCCATTGTCCTGGTCTACTTTCCTGTCTTTTGCCCAATCTTCTTTACAAAAGTTAATGCTCTTCTTTGTGTTCTTCTTTCAAAGGGAAACATTCTCGAAATATTTTCACTCTGGTTTTGGCCAATTGAAAGTTTTTAATTGAAAACAGTAATTGACAACGGTTGCAGTTGTTTAGAAAATGGATATTGATGTTGACAAATGGACATATGTGCAAAACCTATGCTTTGATTTTGGAACTAAATAACTTTCTTGAATATTTGACCTTAGTTGGTATTAGTCTGAAATTGGGTCTCTCGAACAAGCTTGTCTTGAATTTTCGGCTATCTCTAAATTTTCATGTCACATGCATTTGTGTGGAAATAAATCTGCCATCCCATCAGTGAAGTTTCTTTGTATTTTACTTTAGGAGTGTTTACTAGTGTTGCATTTTGTGAACTTTCTTATAAAAGCTGTAGTTTTGTATTCGTTAATGATTGAAATCCATTGATACCAGAAATTGTTGTCTCTATTGAAGTTTGACCACTTGTGTCCATTTATCTAATTATTAGAGGTCATTTCTTTGATATGAGAAATGGGAAACCTCTTCATATTAGACTTTTTATCTATTTCCGAGAAATAATGAGAACTTTCAGACAAAATTAATTTTCAATCTTTGACATATGATCATTAAATGTCGCCATTAAGTCTGTAACCAGTACTTGGATGTCCTGAAAATAAGCTAATTAAAAGTAAAATATAAAAGAAATATACAGGTACAGTTAATGAAATAGATATGAGATTTATTTATACAATTGTACCTTATTCAATTAGGGACATTGGGAGAGGTTGTTATATAAAAATTAAACATGATCTTTATATGAGAATGTCAAGTCAGGAAAACATGTGACAAAAGGGGATGTTTCATTCTTTTTTTATTGCCTTAATTACTGGCAAAATCCTCCAATCAAATTAAATTCAAGCAACGTATTCTTGATTTATAGAAAAGATGTCTTTGTTAATGCCAGAATTTCTACAGGACCTCTTCAGAAGGCAGCATCTTGTACAGTGTTTTTATTTATATTATTTTATATTTTTTACATGTTTTACCTTTACCCTGCTGAATTTCGAAAATGGACTGGTCTATCATTCAGTTTGGGCAGTACCATTTATGTGCAGGCTGATCTTGGTCTGCACTGGTAGCAAAGGCAGAATCACTTGATGGCAGCAGGCTAAAGGTTAAAGTGGTATGCCTTCAGATTAATATTAAAAAAAAGATATTGATAAAGAATTTTCTTTTGTTACAAATTGAAAATAAGAAGTAAACACAAGTTATCAGGCAAGTTGCAAGCAGTATTTATTTATAGAAACTGTATTCTGGAAATTTATAGAAAACTTTTTAAAAGCATTGGTCTCACATAGAAAAATTTGATGAAAGTAGCAGGAATTTTGATATACTCATAAAATATTGTCTTATACTGTATTGATTTATGATTCTAGATACTTGAAGATTTTTTTTCATGTTTTTGAAAGTTTTGAGGGGAGTCCCTTTAAACTTTAACTCTTAGCATGCTGAACACAATTGGTTCTGCCTTTGCGACCAGTGTAGATCATGATCAGCCCGCACATCCGTGCAGTCTGATCAAGATCTGCACTGTTCACTTTTCAGTCAGTATTTTTTTTCGTAAGCACCCATTTTAACAGTTAATTGTACTGTCCAAATTGAAAGATGGACAAGTTCATTATAGAAATTTAGTAAACCTTACCAATGTGTTCTAGGATCTTAGTTATTCCTGTTAGATCTGTGCCATTATTTGAATGCAGATTGAATGTGGAGTAAGTTGGAAATGTTAGTTTGTCATCAGCTCATTTTTAAAGATATAGGTAACAAAAATTGCTAAAACTAATAATTGCCAAGTGGTAAGTGCTCTACAAAGAAGCACAATAATTCAAATTTGAAACATAATTTAGTGTTTATTAAAACACATCATTAATTATCATTTAAGACCTATCAATAATTGAATATACCTGTATAGTTATTACATGACTCCTTATATAAATCACTAGTCCATAGAGAGTGCTATTGACTGGAAATCTATAACATATTTGCCTACTGACCAGCGAGCCATTCAGTTAGTATATATTATTGTTCAAAGGAGGTTTAATTTGTTGCCTACTTGGGACTCGTTTTTTTTAGAACATGTTCCTTTATATCTTTGGAATGAATTACACATTTCCAATTACATATACTTGTATTATATTAGATTCTTTTAATAAAATCATATTAATGCTTGCAGATTGTTGATTTTAAATATGTTCATTTGACAAAACAAGCATGTTGTCCATTTGTATATGTAATCTTGAAGCCTATCCGACACATTTTGGTGCTTTTAGCAGCTTTTAGGATAGGTAGTTTTGAAATATTTTACTTATAAATATAAGAGTTTTGAGAGCACTAAGTGTATGTTATTTGACAGATATTGACAGAAACTTGTGTATGTAAATAGTATTTTATTTCTTTAAAGTTGTCTTTAGAACTGTATATAGCTATTTTCATGTTATAAGATTGAAATGTGCATACATTTTTAGCTCGACTATTCAAAGAATAGTCTAGCTATTCTACTCACCCTGGTGTCGGTGTCGGCGTCGGCGTCACACCTTGGTTAAGTTTTTGCATGCAAGTACATACAGCCATCAGTTAAAGGCATATAGCTTTGAAACTTATTTTTTCTTTTTCTAGGTCAATAACCAACCTCTCTGGGTCAAGTCCCATAACTCTGACATGTATTTTGAGCAAATTATGCCCCCTTTTGGACTTAGAAAATTTTGGTTGAAGTTTTACATGCAAGTTACTTTTACATGCAAGTTACTATCTCCAAAACTAATGCAGATATTGATTTGAAACTTCACATGTGTCTTCGGGGTTATAAAACTAGTTGATTGCAGCAAGTCCCATAACTCTGACTTTCATTTTGGCCAAATTATGCCCCCTTTTGGACTTAGAAAATTCTGGTTAAAGTTTTGCGTGCAAGTACATACAGCTATTTCTAAAAGGCATATAGATTTGAAACTTATTTTTTCTTTTTCTAGATCAATTACCAACCTCACTGGGTCAAGTCCCATAACTCTGACATGTATTTTGAGCTAATTATGCCCCCTTTTAGACTTAGAAAATTTTTGTTGAAGTTTTACATGCAAATTACTATCTCCAAAACTGATGCAGATATTGATTTGAAACTTCACATTGTGTCTTTGGGGTTATTAAACTAGTTGATAGCAGCAAGTCCCATAACTCTGACCTTCATTTTGGCCAAATTATGCCCCCTTTTGGACTTAGAAAATTCTGGTTAAAGTTTTGCATGCAAGTACATACAGCTATTTCTAAAAGGCATATATAGATTTGAAACTTATTTTTTCTTTTTCTAGATCAATTACCAACCTCACTGGGTCAAGTCCCATAACTCTGACATGTTTTTGAGCAAATTATGCCCCCTTTAAGACTTAGAAAATTTTTGTTAAAGTTTTACATGCAAGTTATTATCTCCAAAACTGATGCAGAAATTGATTTGAAACTTCACATGTGTCTTTGGGGTTATAAAACTTGTTGATAGCAGCAAGTCCCATAACTCTGACCTTCATTTTGGCCAAATTATGCCCCCTTTTGGACTTAGAAAATTCTGGTTAAAGTTTTGCGTGCAAGTACATACAGCTATTACTAAAAGGCATATAGATTTGAAACTTATTTTTTCTTTTTCTAGATCAATTACTAACCTCACTGGATCAAGTCCCATAACTCTGGCATGTATTTTGGGCAAATTATGCCCCCTTTTGGACTTTGAAAATTCTGGTTAACTCAGATTTGAATTTTGACAGAATTATGCCCCTTGTTAACTTAGAATTTTTGGTTAAAGTTTTTGATGAAGTCAAATATCTCTGTTACTATCAAAGCTTTTGACTTGAAATTTAAAATACTTATTTATCATCAAAGTCTACACCAGGAGAAACAATTCCCATAACTCTGATTTGAATTTTGACAGAATTATGCATCTTTTTAACTTAGAATGTTTTTTAACATTTATGATAAAGTCAAATATCTGTTACTATTAAAGTTTTTGACTTGAAACTCAAAATAGTTATTTACTATCAAAGTCTACACCAGGAGACACAATTCACATAACTCTGATTGAATTTTGACAGAATTATGTCCCTTTTTAACTTAGAATTTTTTTTTAAAAATTGATAAAGTCAAATATCTCTGTTACTATTAAAGCTTTTGACTTGAAACACAAAATAGTTATTTTCTATCAAAGTCTACACCAGAACACACAATTCCCATAACTCTGATATTAATTTTGACAGAAATATGCCCCTTTTTAACTTGGATTTTTTTTTACTGGCAAAGCTCTAATTCAGAGTCAAGCACTGAGAAAAGTCGAGCGCGCTGTCTTACGGACAGCTCTTGTTATATATATATATATACTGATTAATACAAAACTGGCCAAAAGTAAATTCATTTTGAAACAAGTAAAAGAAAAATTGAAAACATTTTGCAGATGAGTTGAGCCATTTCTGCCAGATTCCCTTGACTGAAATAGAAGTAATATCTTTTATTTAGTGTAAATCAATGGATGAATTATGTACTCCAAATTTTGTCTATCCTCCATGTCTTTTTGTTTCTCTTTTCTTATTCTGTTGCAAATACACATCAGTTTTCTCCCTGGTCTTTTTAACAACTATATGTAAAATTACCACTGCAAAATTCTACTTTTCAATCGGAAAGGTAGACGAAACAATTTTGTTTTTATCTCTACAGTGTAAATTAGTGTTTTGGACTGGGTATTTTGTCAAGATTGATTTTAAATTTGCACAACTAAATGTTGTGTAATATGCATTCATAATACTTTTTTGTATGGAGTTCTTGATATTCCAAATGTTTTCATTGTCTTCATGATCGTCATCACGAAATCTGTAGGTAAAATGGGTAAGAAGTCAGTTTTTATTAATTTTCATGTATTGTTTAATGTAATCGAGACAAAAGACAATGGGTTAAAATCACATGTGTAGTTGCGGTTTGTTCATTCCTGTTCTATTTATCTATGCAGTTCTACTGTTGTGTACTGTATCTATGCAGTTTTACTGTTGTGTACTGTATCTCTACCACCATATTTTTCTGTGCTTTGTATTCCATGGGCAATATATTAATAAATATTTTAAACATAATTTTTATGCTGTTTTTGTTTTTGTCAGTTAGAAATGATCATTAAAGGCACAGACCTCCAGATTATGTAGAGATAGACCCTAAAATTTTCATAGTAATACATTGAATAAAATCTGGAAATTAATTCCAAGTCCTTGAAATAACCAAAAATGATTTCACAAATGTGAAGTTTTAGATAGTTTTGTTAATATCAGTAACAGAAGTTTTAATTTTTAGCTCACCTGTCACAAAGTGACAAGGTGAGCTTTTGTGATCGCACTGCGTCCGTCATCCGTGCGTGCATCCGTAAACTTTTGCTTGTGACCACTCTAGAGGTCACATTTTTAATGGGATCTTTATGAAAGTTGGTCAGAATGTTCACCTTGATGATATCTAGGTCAAGTTTGAAACTGGGTCACGTGCCATCAAAAACTAGGTCAGTAGGTCTAAAAATAGAAAAACCTTGTGTCCTCTGTAGAGGCCATATTTTTCACAAGATCTTCATGAAGTTGGTCTGATTGTTCACCTTGATGATATCTAGGTCAGGTTAGAAACTGGGTCACGTGCCAACAAAAACTAGGTCAGTAGGTCAAATAATAGAAAATCCTTGTGACCTCTCTGAAGGTCATATTTTTCATGGGATCTGCATGAAAATTGGTCAGAATGTTCATCTTGATGATATCTAGGTCAAGTTCGAAACTGGGTTATGTCCGGTCCAAAACTAGGTCAGTAGGTCAAATAATAGAAAAACCTTGTGACCTCTGTAGAGGCCGTATTTTTCATTGGATCTGCATGAAAATTGATCAGAATGTTCACCTTGATGATAGCTAGGTCAAGTTCGAAACTGGGTCACGTGTGATCAAAAACTAGGTCAGTAGGTCTAAAAATAGAAAAACCTTGTGACCTCTCTAGAGGCCATATATTTCACAAGATCTTCATGAACATTGGTCAGAATGTTCACCTTGATGATATCTAGGTCAATCAAGTTCGAAACTGGGTCAAGTTCCGTCAAAAACTAGGTCAGTAGGTCAAATAATAGAAAAACCTTGTGACCTCTCTAAAGGCCATATTTTTCATGGGATCTGTATGAAAGTTGGTCTGAATGTTCATCTTGATGATGTCTGTGTCAAGTTCGAAACTGGGTCCTGTGCGGACAAAAACTAGGTCAGTAGGTCTAAAAATAGAAAAACCTTGTAACCTCTCTAGGGGCCATACTTGTGAATGGATCTTCATAAAAATTGGTCAGAATGTTCATCTTGATGATATCTAGGTCAAGTTCGAAGGTGGGTCATGTGTCTTCAAAAAGTAGGTCAGTAGGTCAAATAATGAAAAAACCTTGTGACCTCTAGAGGTCATATTTTTCATGGTTGGTCTGAATGTTTATCTTGATGATGTATAGGTCAGGTTTGAAACTGGGTCAACTGTGATCAAAAACTAAGTCAGTAGGTCTTAAAATAGAAAAACCTTTTGACCTCTCTAGAGGCCATACCCTTGAATAAATCTTCATGAAAATTGGTCAGAATGTTCACCTTGATGATATCTAGGTCAAGTTTAAAACTGGGTCACGTGCCCTCAAAAACTAGGTCAGTAGGTCAAATAGTAAAAAAACCTTGTGACCTCTCTAGAGGCCATACTTTTCATGGGATCTGGATGAATGTTGGTCTGAATGTTCATCTTGATGATATCTAGGTCAAGTTTGAAACTGGGTCAACTGCGGTCAAAAACTAGATCAGTAGGTCTAAAATTAGAAAAATATTTTGACCTCTCTAGAGGCCATATTTTTCAATGGATCTTCATGAAAATTGGTCAGAATTTTTATCTTGATGATATTTAGGTCAAGTTCAAAACTGGGTCACATGAGCTCAAAAACTAGGTCACTATGTCAAATAATAGAAAAAACGACGTCATACTCGAAACTGGGTCATGTGGGAACAGGTGAGCGATTCAGGAACATTATTGTCCTCTTGTTAATTTAAAGTTGTGATCCACAAAGAATGACAACTCTTGCCTTGAGCTAGTACTTATAAGCAGAGATATCTATTAGTTTACTTCCCTTGCAATTACACAATTGAATGGAAAATGAAAACTGTTTTAGACACAATATCATACTTTTTTTGCACAACAAAAACATTGATTTATTCATTTGTGTTTGATTTACCCCTCAAAACATGGTTCCTATGATTCAGTCAACTTGCACATGGTAAAAAATTAACTTTTAACAAGCCAGTAATAAAATGAAGTACCAGTAAGTAACTAATAGTGCAGATAATACAGTTTTGCTTGTATCAAAATGTCACAACAGAAGCACTTCTGTAATACAGAACACCTGGTAGGATTAGTAAAGGTGCAATTACATTGATCTCTATTTCCTATGCCTAGATTATGGCAAAAAAATGATCTTTCTTTAAGATTGAAGTTTGGTCATATTATGAACATTAGAATACGAGTTTTTAGCTCGACTATTCGAAGAATAAGTAGAGCTATCCTACTCACCACGGCGTCGGCGTCACACCTTGGTTAAGTTTTTCGTACCAGTCCACATTTTGACAAAGTCTTTTGAGATAAAGCTTTGAAACTTTCAACACTTGTTTACCATCATCATGCCCAGTTATAGTTAAGAGCACATAACTCCATCAAGGATTTTGGCTGAATTATGGCCCCTTTTGACTTAGAAATCATGGTTAAGTTTTTCGTACCAGTTCATATTTTGACAAAGTCTTTTAAGATAAAGCTTTGAAACTTTCAACACTTGTTTACCATCACCATGGCCAGTTATAGGCAAGAGTACATAACTCCATCAAGGATTTTGGCTGAATTATGGCCCTTTTTTTACTTAGAAATCTTGGTTAAGTTTTTCGTACCAGTTCGTATTTTGACAAAGTCTTTCGAGATAAAGCTTTGAAACTTTCAACACTTGTTTACCATCACCATGTCCAGTTATAGGCAAGAGCACATAACTCCATCAAGGATTTTGGCTGAATTATGGCCCTTTTTAGCTCACCTGTGACAAGGTGAGCTTTTGTGATCGTGCGGTGTCCGTCGTCCGTCCGTGCGTCCGTCCGTAAACTTTTGCTTGTGACCACTCTAGAGGTCACATTTTTCATGGGATCTTTATGAAAGTTGGTCAGAATGTTCATCTTGATGATATCTAGGTCAAGTTCGAAACTGGGTCACGTGCCGTCAAAAACTAGGTCAGTAGGTCTAAAAATAGAAAAACCTTGTGACCTCTCTAGAGGCCATATATTTCACAAGATCTTCATGAAAATTGGTCAGAATGTTCACCTTGATGATATCTAGGTCAAGTTCGAAACTGGGTCACGTTCCATCAAAAACTAGGTCAGTAGGTCTAAAAATAGAAAAACCTTGTGACCTCTCTAGAGGCCATATATTTCACAAGATCTTCATGAAAATTGGTCAGAATGTTCACCTTGATAATAGCTAGGTCAAGTTCGAAACTGGGTCACGTGCCATCAAAAACTAGGTCAGTAGGTCAAATAATAGAAAAACCTTGTGACCTCTCTAAAGGCCATATTTTTCATGGGATCTGTATGAAAGTTGGTCTGAATGTTTATCTTGATGATATCTAGGTCAAGTTCGAAACTGGGTCACGTGCGGTCAAAAACTAGGTCAGTAGGGCTAAAAATAGAAAAAACCTTGTGACCTCTCTAGAGGCCATATATTTCATGAGATCTTCATGAAAATTGGTCAGAATGTTCATCTTGATGATATCTAGGTCAAGTTCGAAACTGGGTCACGTGCCATCAAAAACTAGGTCAGTAGGTCAAATAATAGAAAAACCTTGTGACCTCTCTAGAGGCCATATTTTTCATGGGATCTGTATGAAAGTTGGTCAGAATGTTCATCTTGATGATATCTAGTCAAGTTTGAAAGTGGGTCACGTGCCATCAAAAACTAGTCAGTAGGTCAAATAATAGAAAAACCTTGTGACCTCTCTAAAGGCCATATTTTTCATGGGATCTGTATGAAAATTGGTCTGAATGTTCATCTTGATGATATCTAGGTCAGGTTCGAAACAGGGTCATGTGCGATCAAAAACTAGGTCAGTAGGTCTAAAAATAGAAAAACCTTGTGACCTCTCTAGAGGCCATACTTGTGAATGGATCTCCATAAAAATTGGTCAGAATGTTCACCTTGATGATATTTAGGTCAAGTTTGGAACTGGGTCATGTGCCTTAAAAAACTAGGTCAGGGGTCAAATAAAAAAAAACCTTGTGCCTCTCAAAGGGGCCCATCCTTTTCAGGGGGATCTGAAAGAAAGTTGGTCTGAATTTTCATTTTGTGAAAATCTAGGGTCAATTTTGAAAGGGGTCAAACTGCTATCAAAAACTGGGGTCAAAGGTCAAAAATTTTTAAAATCTTTGCCTCTCTGGGGCCCATTTTTTTTAAAATGGATCTTCATAAAAAATTGATCTGAAAAATTCACCTTGATGATATCGGGGGTAAATTTTTCAAAAAGGGTCACTTTGGGGGTCAAAAAACAAGGCCAGTAGGTATAAAAATAAAAAAAACCTTGGGAAAACCTTTCCTAGGGGCCCCAATATTTTTCATGAGTTTCTTCATAAAAATTAGTGAGAAAATTTAACCTTGATGATTCTATGTAAAGTTCAAAACGGGGGTCACGTCCCTTTTCAAAAACCCTGGGTAAATTTGGCCCAAATATAAAAAAACCCCTTGTGACCTCTCAAGACCATATTTTTAAAAGGATTTTCCCTGAAAATTGGTCAAAAATTTTAAAATCTTGGTAATATCAAGGTCAAGTTAAAAACTGGGTCACATGAGCTCAAAAACTAGGTAAATATGTCAAAAAAATAAAAAAAAACGAGGGTCTTTCTCAAAACGGGGTCATGTGGGAAGAGGGGGAGCGATTCAGGACCATCATTGTCCTCTTTTTTAAAATTTAAAAAAACCTTGGTTAATTTTTTCCATCCCCGTTCTTTATTTTTTGTAAAGTGTTTGACATAGGGCCCTTTAAAAATTTTTTATCACTTTTTTAGTAAAAAAATTCTCTATTTTTGGGGAAAGAGTACAAAAATCTCTGGCCCCTTTTTTTGGCTGAATTGGGGCCCTTTTTGGACTTTAAAAGGGAAACTTTTTTTCATACAAGTCCATTTTTTGTCAAAACTATTTGACTAGGGTTTTTAAAATTTTTAAACACTTGTTTTCATTTGTTTTTCCATTTTAGGCAATTTAATTCTTTAGCCCGGGAAAACTGTGGAAATTTTTTGACCCCATTCTTAAATTTCAATTCTTCGAATGTCAAGCGCGCTGTCACAAAACACTTTTGGGTACCCACAAAGGGAATGGGGGGCCCATACTACTCCCCCCGGCTTTTTGGCGTGACCTTTTTGGGTTTAAAGGGTTTTTGGGGGGGAACCTGTTTTTTTCATATTTTTTGTTATATTGTTTGTATCTTATGAAAATTTCCCCATAAACATTGTCCTATCAAAAACTATTTTGGTATGGGCTGAGCCCATTATACCCAAGGTAAAGGGTCATCAGGGTCTTATGCTTGGGGTTATTTTTAAGGAAAAAGTTGGGTTTTTTTTTAAAGGGTTTAAAGTTTTGGGGCCCCCTTTTGGGTTTTTTTGTCATATCTTTTTTTACTTTTGCTTATAAAATACTGAAATTTTCCATAAACATGGCCCCAGCATAAAAAAATACAAGTTTGTAGGGGTTTGGCCCCTAAAACCCAAAGGGTCAAGGTCACCAAGGATTTATACTTTAAATTTTTTAAATTTTAAATTTTTTAGAAATTTGGGTTAAAGAAATATGTATGGTACTTTAAAAGAAAAATGACTTAAAATTTTAAAAAAGTATTTGTTTATAACCCAATCTCCCAAGTGTGGCACATACCCCAAAACCCCTAATTGTTTTTTTGACAAAAATTATGCCCCTTTTGTACTTAAATTTTTTTGGGCAATCCATTTAATTTTGGAAACTTTTTTAAATGCAAAATAAGAAAAAAGACTTGAAATATAAAATGTATTTTTTATCACCCACCCAACTGAAATGAAGGGTAAAAAATTTCCCCATAACTCGGGTTTTTGAAATTTTGCCCGGGAATTATCCCCCTTTTTTATATTTAAAATTTTTTACAAACTTATACTTGGACATAACTTTGGTACTATATAAAATGACTTAAAACTCAAAATATATTTTTTCCCATCATCATCCGGCAGTGTTGTAAAAATCCAAAAAAACTAAAATAGGGTTTTTTGATGGAATTATGCCCCTTGGTGAAACTTCCTTTTAAGTAGGGTCCCCTTTTCAGAAAAGTTTTTAAATTTTACTATCAAACCCCTAATGGGGAGCGCGCTGTCTTACGGACAGCTCTTTACTAAAAATTTCAAAAATAAGTAGAGCTTTTCCCACTCCCCAGGGAAACCATGAAAACCTTGGTTGAGTTTTTTTTTACCAATCAACATTTTGACAATAGCTTTAAAAATTTTCAACATTTATGTCCCACCCACCATTTCCATACAAAAACTATTTTTTAGACAAAGAGTACAAAACTACCCAAAGATTTTGTCTAAATTTAGGGCCCCCTTTTCCCAACTTAAAAAACTTGGTAAGTTTTTTTTTTCCCCAGTTCATTTTTGGGTAACCCTGTTTGACAAAGGGTTTTAAAACCCTGAAATTTATTATTAGCTTTTTTTGGGCGGAAAATGTAGGGGGCCCTTTTGCACTTCCCCTTGTGTCACCGTCACCTTTGGATTAAATTTTTTTGAAAAAGTCAAATATCTTTTTTACTATCGGGGAGCTTTTGACTTGAAACTTAAAATGGTTTTTTTACTACCCATAGTTACCCCAGGAGAAACAATCCCAAAACTCTGATTTAAATTTTTTTGACAGTTTTTATGCCTGTAAAGCAAATACTCTTTTAACTATCAAAGCTTTTGATTTGAAACTTGAAGTAAAAATTTACTATCACATTTTCCCCGGAGAAACAATCCCTAACTCAGTTTTTAATTTGACAGTTTTATCCCCCTTTCAATTTAAAATTTTTTTGGTTTAAAGTTTTGAAAAAAGCGGGCCCGGTTATATCAAAGTTTTTGGGACTATAAAAAACTACACCATAAGCAACAATCCCCATATCTCGATTAGAGTTTTGAAAAGATTTATGCCCCTTTTACTGGAAAAGCTCAAATTTCCCGAGTAAGCACTAAAAAAAAGTCGACCGTGGTCTTACGGACAGCTTTGGTTTATTATAACATCTTCCCCTTTTGGAAAGAGTACATAACCTGTAAAATATTTTGGTGAAATATGGCCCTTTTTGGATTTGGAAAATTGGTTCAGTTTTTGTCCAGCCCAAATGTTTTAAAAAAACTATTTGCCCAGGGCTTTGAAACTTGTTCTTTTTTTAAAAAAATTTCCCAAACAGTATTTAAGAGGATGTAGCAAAATGTCAAAGTATTTTTGTAAATTTAAAGGCCTTTTTTTTTGGGGACTTGGACTTTGGTTCAGTTTTCGATAAGTCCATTTTTTCTTTTAAACTTTTCCTGGCCCACTTTGACCTACTGATCAAAAAACCAGTAGGGAAAACTGTTGGTCAGGGACCAACCCCCCTATTAATTTTCCATAAATCCGGGCCCAAAACATTCTTGAGTTTCATCCAGAAAACTGATTTGCTCTAGGGGCCCCGCTCTGAAAAAACAATATACCGTCCTTCAAAGGGAGCATAACTAGAGACCCATTTTCATCCAGATTTCCCGGACACCCATTCGTTAAAAGTTTGCCATAATACAAAATCTAGGTCCAGTTTGTAACTGGGCATCTTGGGTTTTAAGAAAGGTCAAAGCAGGTTAATTGGAGATGCCTTGCTTAAAATTTCCAAAATGATCTTCATGAAATTTTAGGGCTGACCAAATTTTTTTAAACCCCGGGAAAATTGGGGGGTATAGTTTTTTGGGGTTGTCCCGTCCAACAAATCCCGGGGCCAAATCTAGGAAATGGTTTGGGGAAAATTTTTAAAAAAAATTTATATACATGTTCACCACTATGGGGGTTTTGCGGCCCGTCCCGGTTATGGCTTTTTTAGAAGTTTCTAAGTTTACTATAAGGGTACTATAAATATGGCAATTTCGCTTCATAACTTGTGAAATTTTGACCTAGAAAATGTGAAACTTAAACTGAATTTAGATCCCAAACCCCCCCCAAAAGTGGTGTGCACACAAATTTCGTCCGGGTCTCTTTAGAACCGGGTTTTTTGCCCCTTTTAAATTTCCCCCATTTTAAAAATTTTTTTAACTTTCCCCTGAATTTTATCAACTTGCAAAAATTGTACCCTTCCCCCCCTGGGTCCCCCCACCCAGTCACCCCCCAAAAACCCCCTTCATGCAGCAAACCCTTTCCCCCCCCCCCTCAATTTTTTTTCTTCATTTTTTATTTTTTATCAAATTTATTATCAAAATTTTTTGTACCCTCACCTGGTCAAAACCCCCCATCCCCCCCCCCCCCCTCACCCCACACAAAATCATACCTTTTTTTGTCACCTGCCAAGGTGAAAGGGATTGTGACCCGGGCCCTTGTCCCGCATATTCGGCATACGGCAACACTTGCCTTGTGAAAAACTGAGGCCAGAATTGTGACCCAATCTTTTTTAAACTTGGGAGAATTTTTTCTTGATGATTTTAGGTCAAGTTTAAAAACTGGGCATGTGGGATCCAAAAAATAGGTCCGTAAAGGGCCCGTCAAAAAAAAGGCTTTTTGAACACTCCCCGATGCCACAGTTTGTGTCCACCTTTTTGAAACTTTTTTTTAAATGTTTGTCTTGATGATTTTTAGGGCAAGTTTGAAAACTGGGGATGTGGGGTCAAAAAATGGTCATCCAATCAAATAAAAAGGAAAAAACTTTGGGAAAACTCAAAAGGGCCCCAGTTTTTTTCCCCCTTTTTTTGAAAATTTGTCAGATTGTTTTTTCTTGTTTATTTCTAGGTCCCGTTTGAAAATGGGGGCATGGGGGTTTTTAAAAAAAAAAAAAAAAAAAAAAAAAAAAAAAAAAAAAAAAATAGGTCATAGGCCAGATTTATGGAAATTCTTTTTAAACACTCGGGGAGGGGCCCCAGTTGTGAACCAATCTTTATGAAACTTGGTCCCGAATTTTTGGGCTTGATAACCTCTAGATCAAGTTTTAAAACTGGGTTTTGTGGGGTCAAAAAAATAAAGGGCACCCCGGGCAAATTTAAAGGAAAGTGAGAAAAAGGGTAAATTTCTTTTTGAAAAATGGTCAGAATTGTCAGAATGCTTGTTTTAATGATCTTTAGATCAATTTTTAAACTGGGCCTTGGGGTCAAAAACTAGGGCACCAGGTAAAATCAAAGGAAAAGCTTGTGAACCCCCTCCCGAGGTAACAGTTGTAATTTTTCTTTAGCAACTTGGTCAAATTTTTTTTTTGAAAGATCTTTTAATTTTGAGTTTGAAAAATGGGGCAGTGGGGGCAAAATAAGGTCACAAAAAAAATCTTTAACACTCTAGAGGGGCCCGGTTTAGACCCTAAACTTCATGAAACCCCTTTTTCCCAAAAAGTTGATCTTGGGGACTTTAGCCCCAAATTCGGGAAACTGGGCTTTGGGGTCAAAAACTAGGTCACCTTTTTTAAAAAACACAGAAAAACCCTTTTGCATGCAAAAGAGGCCCGCATTTTTTTATTTAATATGCATGAAAAATTGGTCAAAATGTTTGTCTGCATGAAATCTCGGCCCATTTTGTCTGGGCATGTGGGGGCAAAAATTTGGTACCAGGGGGAAAAAAAGTTTGGGGCCTTTTTTTATTTTTAACTTCATAAAACCCTTTGGGCAAAATGTTTGTTTTTAAGAAGTCTTGGATGATTTCAAAACTGGGGCACGTAGGGTCCCAAAAATAGGCCCCTAGGGAAATCAAGGAAAACTTTTATACACGAGGCCACTTTTGCTCCAATTTCCTGAAACTGTTTTTGAATGTTTGTTTTCATGAAATGGACAAGTTTGAATCTGGGGCATGGGGGTAAAAAAAACTAGGTTTAAATTAAAGAAAATGTTGTTTACAAATCAAAAGGCCACGGGGTTTTTTGGGGGCCAAACTTAAAGAAAATTGGTTAGAAAAATTGTCTCCCTTAAATCCCCCTAGGTTAAAAAAATGTTTACAAATGTTATTGGGGTGTTTTCTCAGGTGAGCGGGCCCAGGGCCATCCCCTTTCCCCCTTTTTTGTCTAAAATTTTTTTAAAAAAATTTCCAGAATGTTTTTTCAAGGGTTGTGAAATTGTAACCACACCCACCCCCCCCTCAGGCCCCCCGCCACCCCCGTTTTCCCGATTTCTTACTTGATTGTGCCCTTCTTAAAGGACATCGTCCTTTTAAGTACAAATGTACTTTTTAAAAACCCGATGTCCTTTAAGACATCCTTTAAGTACAAATGTACTTTTTAACACGACAGTGCAAAATATCAAATACAATTTTTTTGTTCTAGTTCCCCTTCAAGCTCACATTTCAAATAACCCCCAATAATTTTAAAAGTAAGCTTATTTCAGTAAAAAAGTTCCATTCAAAATAAATTTTTATTATCAAAATACATTTATTTATTACACTTAAAACATTGTTTTCTTTTAAAATTGATCCTGACAATGAAACATTTGCTTCTTAGAAACATTCTTAACTTTTTTCCCGGGATGTTTTTCTTTGCCATCCTCACCAAAACCCCATTCGGGGGGGGATACAATTCTCGAATTTGCTTGTTTGAAATCTTTCTTTTGAACGGGTTACCTGGTCAAAACCTAGGGGACTAAAATAAAAAAATTATAACGGGTTACAAAAATTTTCTATATAGTTTATTGACAACTTAAAAACAATTAAAGATTTGTTAACACTTTAAAACCACATTTTTACTTTATGAAAAAGAAATTTTTTGTATAAAAGGGCGGGGCAAAATTATGGCACTAATAACAATAGAAGACCGTTAAGACAATATGTCACATTAATTTGTTACATCTTCTTGAAATATATCAAATGTTTTGTCTCAATTTTAAAAAGGCGAGATGACTTAACCCTTTCCTCTGAGGGAGATGATTTGCCTTTTTCGACCATGCAGACCAAGACACCTCACATCCTGCCGATCTGGCCCGTTCGCTATTTAGTCCGAAAATTTTTTTGTAAACACCCCCAAATGATAAATGGGACGTCCCAAATCAAAATGGACCCTCCATTAAGAAATTTAGCGGGGAATTAAACTGAACCTTGGTAAAAAACCCTTTTGAAAACTAAAAAATAGGGCAAGTGAAAAGATTTAAGCTGTCTTACCTTTTTGTTTTAACAGATGTCCCATAGAAATCCAGGGGGAAAATGTTTGTGCTGGCTTGGGTGAAAACTAAAAAATAGCAATTATAAAAGACATCCAAACCTTTTACGTCACTTACGATAAACCCGGAAATAATCTATTATGCATTCTAAAACAGGGCATTTCGTCTTTAGAAGGGCAAAATTTGTTTTTTCCTTTCTAAAATTTTCCCCAATTTTCCAGCCCCCCCCCCCCCAAAACTTTTTGTTTTTTCAATTTCAAAAACACTGAGCCAATTTCTACAAATTTCAACTGAAAACGAAGATTTTTAAATATTTTGATATCTGAACTGTTTTTTTATAACTTTAACAATTATTTTATATTGATTGTTGCATGTAGATAATATTGCTTTCGTTAAACACAGTTTGATGTTATTTGAGATATTATGTATCTTGTCAGTTTTTGTGAAAATCTTGTTTGTGGGGTGGCCATATACAAAATTATATTTCTAAACTTACGGATGGTAATGTTTTTTTTCTTTGTATATTTTGTTTCACACAATAGCTGAAAATTAGAAGAGGTTACCTTAGTTGACTTGCATTAAAATGGCTGATTTTTTATAAGATTTTCAAGATTTTAAAAATTTTATTTCATATAAACCAGAAGGTCATAGACCCAAGTGGGAAAATACAGCATTTATAAGTATATGGTGACTGCAAACGAAAGTTAACAATATAGACCATAATCATATCAAATGTGATGTAAAGTTTATAACTAGTATTATTATACCTCACATAAATGTCAAATGCAATTTTCCCTTTTTTTAAACTTGAAAATATATTATATTCCCCAGTGATTTTTTATTCCCCATGCGCAAATCGTTTTTCATTTCTGCGCTGGTGATATGATCCAAATTTCATAATATGCTCAACAGTGTTATTTTGTTTTTCTGCGCATGTGATATTATTTTTCATATCACCCGTTGAGAGATTGATACTTCGCTTTATTAAAAGACTGAGTCGATAATTTTCAGACGAGGCGCTTGATAATATAAGTTAGGATTAAATTACCCTTTTCTGGGGCTCTTGCATGTGCGAACACAGCATTTCTTTTTTATGCTACGGCAAAATATTTCGAGAAAATTTTTCATCAAATATTGAATCGAAACTACCACAATAATTTGGAAATGATCCAACTAAGAAAATGAGTGCTTACACTTATATGTTTCGTTTAGAAAAAAGAAAATTTCGCCGTTTTTCGAATGTTACTGATTGACGCAATGTTTTAAATATTAAATAAATATAGGGGTCGGGGATATTTTAAACGTCTCGAAATAAATTTATCAAAAAAATCTTTTTACGCAGCAAAGCCGCCAAAAAATTATGAGTGCTAACAAGTAAAGACTCTGCTTCATTATTTGTTTTGTAATTACCTTTAAAGTTAATAAATTATTTTGTTGAATTTCAAGTAAATGCTTTGACCCCTAATAAGCTTTTTTGGTATAATAAAATAAATATTGCATTCCTGAGAGGGTGATATGAAAATGGCGCCTCGGTCAATAATTCATATATCTCGCGGTGAACATTTTCATAACCCCCTGGGAAAATACAGCATTTATAAGTATATGGTGACTGCAAACGAAAGTTAACAATATAGACAATAATCATATCAAATGTGACGTAAAGTTTATAACTAGTGTTATTATACCTCACATAAATGTCCAATGCAATTTCCCATTAGTTTAACTTGAATAATATATCATATTCCCCAGTGATTTTTTATCACATGCGCAAAATCGTTATTTTCATTTTCTGCGTTGGTGATATGATCCATAATTTCATAATATGCTCAACAGTGTTATTTTGTTTTTCTGCGCATGTGATATTATTTTTTCATATCACCCGTTGAGAAATTGATACTTTCGCATTGATTAAAAGACTGAGTCGATAAATTTTCAGACGAGGCGCTTGTATAATTATAAGTTAGGATTAAATTACCCTTTTCTGGTGCTCTTGCATGTGCGAACACAGCAGTTTCTTTTTTATGCTACGTGCAAAATATTTCGAGAACAATTTTTCATCAAATATTGAATCGAAACTACCACAATAAGTTTGGAAATGATCTAACTAAGAAAATGAGTGCTTACACTTATATGTTTCGTTTAGAAAAAAAGAAAGTTATCGCCGCTTTTCGAATGTTACTGATTGACACAATGTTGAAATATTAGAATAAATATAGGGGTCGGCGATATGTAAACGTCTCGACTAAATTTATCAAAAAAGTCTTATTACGCAGCAAAGCCGCCACAAATTATGAGTGCTAACAAGTAAAGACTCTGTCTTCATTATTTGTTTAGTAATTACCTTTTAATGTTAAATAAATTATTATGTTGAATTTCAAGTAAATGCTTAGACCCTTAAAAGCTTTCGATATAATAAAATAAATATTGCATTCCTGAGAGGGTGATATGAAAAATGGCGCCTCGGTCAATATTCATATATCTCGCGGTGAACATTTTTCATATCACCCTCTCAGGAATGCAATATTTATATAATACAGCTGATTGTAGCAATATAGACATTGGTCATATCAAATATGACGTCAAGTATAACGTTAGACAATTGACTGTAGTATTGAAGTTTAGAATGAAATTTAATAAATCGCCACGGACTGATCCAAAAGAGACACTGAATTTGGAAATGACAATAATCTGTTGTAATATATTCTGTACTTGTGTACCTGAATGAGAGCACTAATAATATAATAGTATCTACTACCACCAGAACATAGTGTCTGTATACTAACTATACTAAAAATGGTTATATTGATAAACTTATTGCTACAATTGAAACATATGATTAAATATCAGAATACTAATACAGAAGAGCTAAACATGAAAACTTACTTCAGATAAATTTTTTTCAATTTATTTTTTTCGATCATGGCATATTACATGCATGTGATCATGACAACACAAGTAACAAAATATAACAGTCAAGAAACAGTTACATAAACATATGAACAGTATGCTCTTACATAAACATAATAAGATAATCTAGTTAATTGTTACAAGTATCAGATTTGAAAATATTTTGCCTAACATTACAGTTACTAAATTATCTAAATCAAAAGAAATTTTACATGGAGGAATACTCAAACTTTCCACTACGCTGTAAACCTTTGTCCGAAAACGAAAGTTGACAAGATAACGACAGAGAGATATACATCTGCTTACAAAATGCTTTGCAAACTGAATTACATTTACAAAATAACAGCAGAATCACAAAAAACATGTATCACAGTGAAAAACCTGTATTTTTGATTAATTGTAAAAATTTGTGTGATTTTTCTTAGGTAACCGCACCTTTCATCCATAAAATATCTGTTTAGTATAGTTTGTGCTTTTAGTGTGAACTTTTTTTTCATTAAATGTATATATTCTGAATGAAATGAAGTCATATCATAATTAGAAATGGTTGAAAATTCAGTAAATAATAGTCATTTTTGCAAATATACACCTGGTACAATTTAACGGATTTTCTGTAATAGTGGGTAGGCATATGAAATCGCTATATTTCTGTAACTGGTGGTGAAAATTTCAGAATATTTCACATACAATTCTGTATTTGCGCATATATATATTTAAAATGTTATGATACAGTGGATCTGGAGACTAGTCCATTATGATCCCACTACCTTAACCCCTGTTCTGTTCTGTTCTGTTAGTATTATTACTTGCTGTTGACGTGGTGGTTTTAGGAAAGTCACCGGAAGAATTGCAGACAAATTAAAACCTATTGTATAATTATTACAGTAAATGGGGATTAGAGGTAATACTGGAAAAACTAAACTTTGACGGCATGACTGGATAGCGAAATCAAATCATAAAATTTAAAGTGATGAATATTTTTCAAAATCCTTTTTGCGCTATTATTTAGAATATAATTCTACGTTTGTAAGCCAATTTGAAGATAGAATATTTATATTAAGTATGGTTTTGAAAAGATAAACGTTTATGTGCGTTGATTTCATCTGATTCTGCGCGGAAGTGACAAGCAAAGTCAAATCGTAAAATTAAATATTTAAAACTATTTTTAAAAATCTTTTTGAGCCATTATATGCGGGGAGGCTGCCCTGTTAAACCGTTGACATAAAATAAATGTGCACCCTTTCTCAAGATACACCTCTGCATGCCCGGTACAGAGGTATGGTCGAGTATCCGGTCGCCACGAAGCTTTCTTAAATCGTTGGTACATCTAGAGTTATCGCCGTATTTTATAAAGCAACCTGTCATTTCAATTATTTCTTTCAGCGTTTACACCGCCCTGTATCTGTCGCATATTGTTATCACCACAGCTTTTCGGTCCCTTGGGGTGCCTCTCAACATGTTGCAACTTCTTCAACATAATGTAGAGGAATTCTGACGAGTTTCCGGCGCGCCGCCATCATTTTTACATGTTTTGTATGATTACTCGTATGCACAAAACTAAAACTGTTCAATAAATAATAATGTCAATTATTCGAAATTTGGCAGCGTAACTACAATATGACTTACGCTACCGTGTATATGAACATTTAGCGAATATGTATTGTTTTAAACAGTTTGAAAACGAATCACATTTCTTTGTTGTTGCACCTTATGGTTTGCGCCGCTCATATGTAGTCATTCTTATTTTTGTCAAATCAATTCAATTGACTCAGACCGCAATAACAACTCAACGACATTTTTTTTTTTTGCAAAACTATATTTTGATAAAGGCATTATAGTTTCTTGAAAATAAAATATAAACGTGTGTAAAATAATTGCACTCGGACGTCAATAAAATGATTAATTCCGATAGTCTACGATTTATTGGTACAACTCTTTCATCAAACCATACTCATTTCTTCTTATGGGACTAGTAGTGTCGTCCTAGACCGGATGAATGGGAGTTAAATTTGAAACAATGTTGAAGGGTTCGTCTGGACTTAAGTTATCTATTAAATTACAACCCACGCTAAGAAAGAAACCTTTACCATTTGATATTTGCCATTTTTAGCACAGGCAGCTGAGCCAAGTTTTATTAATCATGTATAAAATCTAGATATATAATGACTGACTGCATTTTTGTATTTATTCATTAGGTAAAGAGTTGAGAATACTCTCTTTAAGAGGAAAATATCTTCTTTTATTCGCACATATGATTACGGTGGTATGTTTAGGACATGCAATTATTTTTTTTAGGATTAAATTATTTTGAGCGATCAACATCTTATCTCGTGCGCACGACATCTTATCTTGAGCGATCAACATCTTATTTCGAGCGATCAACATATCATCTTGAGCGATCAACATCTTATCTTGAGCGATCAACATAATATCTTGAGCGATCAACATCTTATCTCGTGCGCACGACATCTTATCTTGAGCGATCAACATCTTATCTCGAGCGATCAACATCTTATCTTGAGCGATCAACATGTTATCTTGAGCGATCAACATCTTATCTCGAGCGATCAACATATTATCTTGAGAGATCAACATATTATCTTGAGCGATCAACATATTATCTTGAGCGATCAACATATTATCTTGAGCGATCAACATATTAACTCGAGCGATCAGTCAACATCTTATCTCGTGCGCACGACATATTATCTTGAGCGATCAACATCTTATTTCGTGCGCACGACATCTTATCTCGAGCGATCAACATCTTATCTCGAGCGATCAACATATTATCTTGAGCGATCAACATATTATCTTGAGCGATCAACATATTAACTCGAGGGATCAACATCTTATCTCGTGCGCACGACATATTATCTTGAGCGATCAACATCTTATTTCGTGCGCACGACATATTATCTTGAGGGATCAACATCTTATCTCGAGCGATCAACATAGTATCTTGAGCGATCAACATATTATCTCGAGCGATCAACATCTTATCTCGAGCGATCAACATATTATCTTGAGCGATCAACATCTTATCTCGTGCGCACGACATCTCATCTTGAGTGATCAACATCTTATCTCGAGCGATCAACATATTATCTTGAGCGATCAACATATTATCTCAAGCGATCAACATCTTATTTCGTGCGATCAACATATTATCTCGAGCGATCAACATCTTTTCTCGGCCATCTTATCAATATCTATTAAGGACCTTTGTGTGAATTCAGATCATTAGTAAAAACATACGGCTGCCACCGTTTTTGTTTTTGTTTAGATTATACTTATAACCGTTTCACATGTTTGCAGGGTTAGACATTTAAATACGGAAACTGATAAAAAGGCAGCTAAAAATCAGTGATGATGCAAAGAAATAAATTAAAGTCCTTGACAAAAAATAGTCTGTAGGCTTCGCATGCTATGGAAGTCCTGGAGGGACAATTGATTTCCGTACTTCCTACTTCTGACTTCTAACTTTTGCACTTCTCACTTCCAGCTTCTTGACTTCCTACTTCCTACTTCAAACTTCTACACTTCTGACTTCTAACTTCCGCACGTCTGATTTCCAACTTCCCGACTTTCGACTTCTGATTCCAAACTTCCACACTTCTTACTTCCTTCTTCTAACTTCCGCACTTTTGACTTCTTACTTCCACAATTCTGACTTCCAACTTCCTGACTTCATACTTCCGACTTCCACACTTCTGACTTCCGACTTCCAAAAAAGGAAAGTTGGCAGTCAGAAGTGCGGAAGTTTAAAGTCGGAAGTCAGGAAGTTAGAAGTCATAAGTGTGGAAGTCAGAAGTGCGATAGTTAGAAGGTGAAAGTAGAGTCAAGAAGTCGGAAGTAAGAAGTGTGGAAGTTGGAAATCAGAAGTCGAAAGGCAGGAAGTTAGAAGTCAGAAGTGCGGAAGTTAGAAGTCAGAAGTGCGGAAGTTAAAGAGGGAAGTAAGAAGTCAAAAAGTCGGAAGTAAGAAGTGTGGAAGTTGGAAATCAGAAGTCGAAAGTCTGGAAGTTAGAAGTGCGGAAGTTAGAAGTCAGAGGTGCGGGAGTTAGAAGAAGGAAGTAAGAAGTCAAGAAGTCGTAAGTAAGAAGTGAGGAAGTTGGAAATCAGAAGTCGAAAGTCAGGAAGTTTGAAGTCAGAAGTGTGGAAGTTAGAAGTCAGAAGTGCGGAAGTTAGAAGTAGGAAGTAGGAAGTCAAGAAATTGGAAGTGAGAAGTGCAAAAGTTAGAAGTTAGAAGTGGGAAGTACGGAAATCAATTGTCCCTCCAGGGCTTCCATACTTCGCCCCATATATTAAACGATTTTCCTTGTTTTCCCTTGATTCATACATGCAACTTTTCTGCGCGAATTAATCAGTCGAACTGAAATTTGTTACTGTTCTAACATGCAGTATGCATCATTAGTTATGTTCATTTGATTTTGAAGATAGGATGACCAATTATATGCATTGCTTTCCCAATTGATGTGATAAACTTGTACATGTTCTTGTGGGAAGTTTTAATAACAGCGGAATAGGCGGGACCCTAATTAACAGCTTGTCCGTATGATTTACTGATGACCTAAATGCACACACAAAGGGCTTTAATATATATAGATAAGATGTCGTGCGCACGAGATAAGATGTTGATCTCTCAAGATAATATGTTGATCGCTCGAGATAATATGTTGATCGCTCAAGATGATATGTTGATCGCTCGATATAAGATATTGATCGCTCGAGATAAGATGTTGATCGCTCAAGATAAGATGTCGTGCGCACGAAATAAGATGTTGATCGCTCAAGATAATATGTTGATCACTCAAGATAATATGTTGATCGCTCAAGATAATATGTTGATCGCTCAAGATAATATGTTGATCGCTCAAAATAATATGTTGATCTCTCAAGATAATATGTTGATCGCTCAAGATAAGATGTTGATCGCTCGAGATAAGATGTTGAACACTCAAGATAAGATGTCGTGCGCACGAAATAAGATGTTGATCGCTCGAGATAAGATGTTGATCGCTCAAGATAGTATGTTGATCGCTCGAGATAATATGTTGATCGCTCAAGATAATATGTTGATCGATCGAGATAATATGTTGATCGCTCAAGATAAGATGTTGATCGCTCGAGATAAGATGTTGATCGCTCAAGATAAGATGTCGTGCGCACGAAATAAGATGTTGATCGCTCAAGATGATATTTTGATCGCTCGAGATAAGATGTTGATCGCTCAAGATAAGATGTTGTGCGCACGAGATAATATGTTGATCGCTCGAGATAAGATGTCGTGCGCACGAAATAAGATGTTGATCGCTCAAGATAAGATGTCGTGCGCACGAGATAATTTAATCTTAAAAAAAAAAAACATATGTCCTAAACATACCATATGATACTAACTTTACACTGATTTTCTCGTCAAAATATATTTGTTTAGAATTAATATTAGTTACGATGTCATATGTATAATTCGTCCGCTAGTAAAAACAAGCGTCTCCTAAAATAACAAATAATGTTTTTACATATACAGTTGAAATTGTGATTTGTTTTGTTTCTTTTAGGTTTATAGTCATACCGACACAATTTAGCCACCGACCCTCCACAAACAAACTGGAAGGCTTCCGCAAATGAAGAGTTCTTAACCATAATCGAGGCATCTTACCCACAAGTAAGATGCCGGGCAAGTAAATCGAAGACCAAGGACTACTGCCCCCCCCCCCCCCCCCCCCCCCCCCCCCCACACACAACGCCCCTGTTCCCACATATATACATAGCTTCCAATATTCTAAATTTTAACACCGCAGACGGTTGTTGAAATAGAGTATTTCTTTTAAGTACTGTTTTATCACAGAAGCGTTTATTCACAAATTGCAGCACGTAAGCCATCTTACTCCCCGGTGTGTATTATGCGTTTCTTTTTCAGCCCCAGCAAAACAGGAATCCTGTCTCGCATGCAAGAAAAGAACATTTTACAGTTACGTGTACCTGCTCAAGTATGAAACTACTTCATCATTAACCTTCATCCTGCTAAATTTCTAAAATGGACTGGTCCATCATTCAATTTGGGCAATGCATAAGGTCGCAAAGGCAGAATAACGTGCCGCAGGCAGGCTAAAGCTTAATTCTTTAACATTTAATTTCAAATAATCGATATAGGTTATCAAAGCATGTTCCAATCATATGTATACCATATATTGTTTACAAATACTTTTTTTTTCACTAAATATTTCTTTACATAGATCTACCTAATAAGATTTAAAACATATTTGTCTCAGAAAGGGTCTCGACATTGACATTACATTTTCAATGTTGATAGGCTCATATGCCAATGTAATTTACATTAATAATCTTAGAAAATTCAGCCATTTCATTTAACACCAACCTCTATTAGTAAAAGATGGTATTATTTTTCAAGCAATCACGAGGTAATGTTTGAAATGCATTAAGTAGTCCTAATATTAAACCGGTTTGTCTGTAATAAAACAGATACCATATACTTTAAATAAAATGTCATCGTGTAATGCTATATTTTGCACTTTCCTTATTAAATATAGACGCACGCCATGAAATAGTATTTTTGACGCAACCCACTATGTTGGTTTTCTCATGGCACGGCTCATTTGTAAGAGCCTCTTGTCGCACTGAACAATCAACATTAATAACAATGAGCTAGAAGTCATAAGGCCATAATTAAAAAAAAATGTTTATTTGTGGTAACGGGACTCAAAGATTTTGTGTGGGTAGGTAGGTAGGTAGGGATTTTTTTGTGTGTGCATATTATCATGCAGGGAAAACTCATCTGCCTGGCCAGAAAAAGAAAGGTTACGTCGCAGCGATTTTCACGAGTAGGTTGTGTTACCACAAACAAATGTTTTTTTGTTTTTTTTTTTAAATAATAGCCCCACTGAAAGAATAGTTCTAATTGTTAATAAACGACACCTGCTCACGATACAACTGCCTTATATTATTGATATAACCCTGTAATATATCAAAATAAATTGCATACCAAAGTAATAACTTTAATGAGAAAAAAAGTAAGTTATTTCTATAAATGCGAAACAGTACTGAATTATCTATCACCTTTTTGTAATAATATAAAAATGTTTGGTATTGACTATTATCTTAAATGAAACGAATACTCAAATTTACGCCCTTGGTTGGATGAGCCGTGTTGTAAATGTATCAAAAAGATATATGTCTATGTTCTGAAATGTCTCCGCTGTTTTAAAAAAGTGTTTGATTTAGTGTCATCGATGGTAAAAAGAATCTTAA
This sequence comes from Mercenaria mercenaria, assembly GCF_021730395.1. Lineage (NCBI taxonomy): Eukaryota > Metazoa > Mollusca > Bivalvia > Venerida > Veneridae > Mercenaria > Mercenaria mercenaria. The sequence goes on along the minus strand of NC_069377.1, from coordinate 38,447,747 downwards.
ACTTTACACTTTGTCTATTTTCATGATATTGCTTGAGATTTTATTGTTACATCGTGGATTTATAAATAAAAATATTTTCTTTGTTATGTATTAGCTCCTTTGAATGCAGCTGCCTGTAGATGCAGACTGTATCTGTAAAGCATATGTTTGTCCAAAATCATCAATTTATACAAATGAAGAATACACTGACGGTACAAATACCTATTTCACCAGCAATTAATAACACTGGTTGCAAAACCAAATGTAAGTAAACGGAAACAGGAATCAAACAGCGTTGATATTTCAATCAATTCGATATAAAGGAATATGGAATTTTTTTTTAGATATATTTGTGTCATTCAATCAATGACGCAAAATCGAAAGTTCGATTTATTTAAGGTCATTATAACGAAACACTTTAACGGTCTCATTGTCAAATTAACATTAGTTTTAGTTTAACAATGCAATGATCAAAACCTTTTACTGTATCACTGTTGTTGAAATAATTCATTTAACTTTTTTGCTTTGCTGGGTTTTAATGTTATTCCTCTTGAAATTGATTGTGGTTTGCAATTTATTTCGAAACATCAAATGATATATCTATAATTTTACGCAGCTGTGTATCAATTAAATCTATTTCATAGGAAAACCCTTTGGAAGCAAAGAACGAAACTAAGTCGGGTTCATTGTAGTATGCCTATAGTTTTCAAAATTGTGACTTGCGTAGGCATTCTCTGAAGATGGACGACTACCATGTTAAACGTTATCTACTAGGTGTCACAAGAAAGACCTGCCCGGTAGTCGCTCTTTAGAGGCTCTTTATAGTGAAATAAACGAGGTCAAAGGTCATTCGGTGCATATTTTAATGTGTGTCACATAAAATACCTTGTATCTTTGCCATTTATTGGTGTAGAATAATAACAATGGTATCAAAATGAGGTCAGGGCTTTGTACATTTATTTAAAAATACTTAATTAAATTTTCTCATTCACACATATCAATCTTGCTCATAGTCTTTTCTCTATACACAATACCAGAAGACATCGTTTTAAAAATGTCACAACTTTATTGTCCTCTTTGCCATTCACATTTCTACAGTTGGTATGCACATTCAAACATTCAAACCTGGTTTGATCGGTAGCATTTGCACCTACATACCAAATATCAAAAGCCTAGGCCTTTCAGTTTCAGACAAGAATATTTTTAAAGTTTTCTCCAATATAAGTCTATGTAAAACTTGGGACCCCCGGGGTGGGGCTTCTTTTTACCACAGGGGCACAATTTGAACAGTTTTCATAGAGGACTACAAGGTAATGCTATGTACAAAATATCAAAGGCCTAGGTCTTGTAGTTTCAGACAAGAAGATTTTTAAAGTTTTTTCCTATATAAGTCTATGTAAAACTTGGGACCCCCCGGGTCGGAGCCTCTTTTCATCCCAGGAGCACAATTTGAAAAACCTTCATAGAGGATCATTAGATGATGTCACATGCCAAATATCAAGGCTCTATGCCTTGCAGTTTTGGATAAGAAGATTTTGCCACATTTCGTCTTGCAATCCACATTAGTATGTGATATGTTACTTTGGGTATTAAAGGAATACAGTCATACATGTCACACGTGGTATCCTTTGTACACATGAAAACTTAGATCCATTACTTAACGCTATCAATGCAAAGTTGTGAAGGGTAATTAGTATATGTCCAAACTGGCATATATGTATAGCTTTGATGGCCTGACTGTATACACAGGATACACATGTGGTCAGTCTGTATAACCCTGATACCCAAAATGGCCTATACCTAAGATACACACAGTTGCCTCTTTGTATGCCACGGACACTCTAAATGTATCTGTATGTATAGCTTACCTGGCCTGTATGTATATCCATGATACCCAGAGTGACGTGTATACCTTGGATACATTGGCGGCCTTTATGTATACCAAGGATATCCGTATTCGCATACATATATAGCCCTGATAGCCTGTATGTATACAATGGATACGACGAGAGGCCTTTTTGTACACCTAAGATACCCATAGTTTTCCGTATAATATAACCAGATGACCTGTATTAAAAAATTATACCCAGTATACCCAGAGTGGTCTTTATGTATAGCAAGTTTACAAATAGCGGTACCCAGGATCCAGTAGTGGCCTGTATTTATAGCCAAGACGACCTGACAGTATACCAAGGATACCCAGATAGATCGGCCTATACCTAGGGTACACCGGTCGCATGTATTTATACCCAGGATATTCATAGTGGTGACATTAAGTAAACGGTCAGGATTGCCTAGTTGTATACCAAGGATACTCAAGGTGGTCTACATAGGATGCACTCAGTTGTCTGTTACACTGAACTGTCTAGCAATACAGTTAATATGTAGTATTAACGCGTGGAAGAGTCTAATGCACTCAGGTTACCTGTCTCTTTACTAAGCATACTCAACGCATATACTGGCTTAGTGTATAGCAACGTTGGTATCATACTATGTTCCCATTTTCATTTCTCTATAGTAAGAGATACTTACGTTATGAGTCAATGTCAACTTTAAATGGGCTATTTCATACAATTTCAACCTTAATAAGTTTAACAGAATCGTAATTCCATTTTTGGTTTTTGTGGGCAGCGAAGCGTGACCACAGATTTACCATACCACAAATTTTACGTCAAAATGCTTACCCGAAACCGAAGAACAAGTAGTTCCATGTCCTTCATAAATTTTACGTAATTCAAGTCTGTTTAACTTTCAGAAAGCTTCTGAGATTCAACTTTATCAAAAAATGCACGATTTAAGTATAAAATTTGTCGTAATCTATATTTTATAACAAAAACAATGCGTATGAAAATGAGCATGCTTGTTTTGGTCACATGATCAGAAAACATCTAACTAGCACGGCGTGTGTTCTATTTTCGGATAAAATTGCACCCGTGTATCCGTTGAACTTTGTAGCATAGAAATGGGTTTATGGAAAGATATATTGCATGAAATCAACAGAAGAGGTGTTATCCTATTTATTTTTCATAGAGAAAGATACGATCCTTTCATAATATTTACGTAAATGATTTTTATTTGCACGTCTTAGGAAAATAATTGCAGCCGTAACGGAGGGGGCGTATAATTCGTACCTGTTTCCCGAAAATACGAACGTATGCACTTCAGTTTGATTTAATATTACATTCCAGCTGGCGTTTGTGATTGACATATCATTAAAGGATATAATTAATTCGAAAGAAACATTATTTTTAACAAATTCGCCTTTTAATCGCCGGTAGATTTGCGGAGATTTCGTCCCCAAATATTCACGTTCTGGCGTACGATTTCTTCTCGGATAATTACTGTACAATAGCGAGATTCGGAAGACTGCAATGAAATCATTCGAGATCATTTAAACTAAGTTTGAACAATAAAATTCGTAAAACTCGTAAAAAGATCCTTTGGAAACATAGAATGCAGCCAAGAAGAATAATACCATTCTCGCATACCAGAGGTCTACCGTGGTTCCCCGGTTCGTCTCGGGATTTTGACGAACATCTGATGGATGAGAATGAATAATACAGACTCGGTTTGATTGAGTCTGTTCATGAGAGGTAATGAAATGTGTCCCCTAGCGCCAGCTTAAGCAGAACTCTATTACACGTATGTTGAATAGACACCATGATCCCAAAGGACCAGAAAATATAGCAACACTAAAACTTGCATATTGGCATGATTATGAGGCATATTATATTTATCTACAGCTGAAACTTGACTGAATGCAATCCGAAGATAATGATGTGTGCTGATATTGGAGATAGTAGTAGTTGTTTGGGTTGTTTTAAATTTGAATGAAACATTTAATTTCATTGTAGATATTCTTTTATGGTTCTTTTAGTTTAAGAACTATTCTGAAGTGTCTTTTATCTATGTAATTTATGTATAATATATTCATAGCCTGCTTTTACCAAGATGAGATCTCATTTGGAAAAAAAATCACCTGTCAATGTCACGGGCCTGAACATGGAAACCCGTTTCTGATCAATAACTTGAGGACCGCTTGACCCAGAATGTTGAAACTTCATAGGATGACCCCTATTGATTTTTTAATCACTTGATCAAAAGTTAAGGTCACAGGAAAACAGTTTCCAACCAATAACTTTCGAGTCATTTGACCCAGAACCTTCAATCACGATGATAGGAATTACAAAGTCGACGACCCTTAATGTTCTGGGGTCACTTGACTTAAGGGAAATGTCACAGAGGCATGAAGATGGAAAAAATCTTTCTGGATCAATAACTTGAGAATTACTTGACCCAGAATGTTGAAACTTCATAGGTCATCTTGCTGGATCTAATTTCAATTCTGCCTCGAAATTCGACGAATTCTTTTTATTTTAATTTCGATTTCCGAGTCTGTGCGAAATTCAATGTAAGCGAAATTCAACATCATCCTTTCAAAATTTGAATTTTGATTTTCTACTTCTAACTTGCCCAAAATGTGCCGCCTAAAATTTCAACGTTTCTTTTTTAAATTTTGAACTTCGATCCTAAAGCTGTTTAAAATTGACTATTGGCTGTAAACAAATCATATTATGGGGCGTCCACTAATTTATAAATCCGTACATGTGTGCTGTTTAGCGGGTGAGAAGATATCAGTCTTTACCGTTAAGGAGCTTAAATTCCGTAAGAATTGACGGAAACATACGAGAATGTTCGAGTCTTTCCGATAAGGAAAAAAAAACTATACGCATCTGCAAAATGCTTAAAAAAGACCATTTTCTTCTTCACCTAGAAAACTGAAATTAGTATGAAACAATAGCTAAATGAATATAGATTACTACGTCGTTTGCAAAGGTCTTTAAGCGCACATAAGAATCTATTTATTCTTTGTTAAACAGAAGAAATTTCAGCAAATTATCCATATTTTATTATATTTCTAATTGTAGATAGATAGACATAAAGTATACGCAAAAAAGACCATTTTCTTTTAAATTCATTTTTAAAATAAAATATTCATAAGAAAGACAATGCATTGAATATTATTACATCGTTTGCAAAGCTAAAATACCTATAATACTTTTTCCATCAATTTAAATAAAGTAAAGGGCTCCTTCTTTGCGCTATATAAAATATTTACACTCGTGTGAAAAATCGATGGGTCTAATTTTCCCATATGACTAGGTTATGCTTTGATCTAAGATCAATTTCATACGGAGGCCATTTAAGACTGGTAAATGACCCATGATTATTGATTTAAGATCAATACGTTAAATATCCAGTAGGCACTTACCAAATAATTTCTGTTCCTTGTCAGTTTATTCATGCAATTGTTCTACAAGCTCTTGTTATAACTAGAATCTCCAAATAAAACATAATTATCTATTAGTCCATGACATTACTGTTATTCCCCTTGTTCCAGTAAAAGCAGGGTGTTTCCCATTGATTTGTTAAAAAAAATCCTTATAATTCAAAAAAGATTTTGAGCAAAATTAACCAAACCTCACACAATTTTCAATAAGCACAAGAGCTTTGCTCATATATTATTTAATCCCCTTTGACAGAATAAAAGCAGAGTTTTACCCCTTGATTTTGGTAAAAGAGAGGTTGAAAATGCTTATTAATCAAAAGTAGTTTAACTAGAATCACCAAACTTAAGCTAACTGTTCATGCCCATTACCAAAAGCTGTCAACCGCTGCCCAAATCAGTCCTCTCAGTGCTTTGATTAAATTATGAAGCTGAACTAAATTTACAATTTAGCTGGAAAATCGTAATGCCTTTTATTGCCAGTGGGTATGACAGTACCTTAATTATACTTATTTATTATTTGATTCCGGTAAAATTTTTACAGAATAATATAAAACGCCAATCTTTACAACTGTGTTCCATCTTTTATCCATTTTAAACGATGTACAAATGTTCTCTTTTTATGGTGTATCACGTTCTGACCACTTCTAATTAGTGTAACATATGCATTTATTACGCTGAAAAGCATGTATCCGTCACTGCAATACCGGAAGTAATCCCTGTTTTATAAAAATTTACAATAAGACCCGATATAAACCTTCAAAAGAGACATCATACATTTTTTTTTGTTTAACCATAGCAATTCAGCATTAGGTCAGATCTAGGACTAGTTTATTTTCAAAGGAGACCGTTTGAGTTTTGGGCATTTCTCAATACTTTTCACTTTTCATTTTACCTTCACAGAATGATAGAACTATCCAAGACCCATCATATAACTACTAGAAATGATGTACAAATAGTGTATGACCGGTATATTTCTACACTTTTTCTTCTTTGAACTCGGAGAACATGAAATCTTACTATGATAGAGTTCCGCTTATTAATAAGCCGTCGCTAGAGGCAAGTATTGTTGCACATTTCATTACCTCTCATGAACAGACAGACAGTCATACCGAGTCTGCAATGGTGAAGCTTGATTGACTTTTATGCTTCAAAAGGATCTTTTCACAGATTTTATAAACTATTACAACAAAAGTTTTTAAGTGACATGTGTCGGCTGTTATAATCTGAAAAGTAGATCCCTCGGGAGCACCGAGAACAAGGCAAACAGTGAAAATTGCAGACTCGGTTTGATTGAGTCTGGTCATGAGCAGTAATCGAAAATGCAACACTGTCCACGCCCCTATCACAGGCTTTAGCAGTATTCAATCTTCTAATCTAAATGAGTTGAAATCAATGATCCCGAAGGACCAGAAAATAAAACAACACTGAGATGAAGTCAGGGCGACCTTTTACGGCCGCCACACAACACTCCCAAAAAAAATGGCATAGAACATTGTGAATAAATTTTAGTAATTTTAAACAAAAGTCAGCATTTTAAAAAACTTAAAAAGGTAAAGATTAATAAAAAACCCCCTTTTTTTAGTCTTAGTGTTGGAAAATATTTTTTTGGTCCTTCAGGATCGTGAGAACATTAAATTGAATACAAAAGCCTTTTAAAAACTGTGGGGGGGTTTTGCAAATTTCATTATGTCAAAACCGAGTCTGTTATTGGGGTTTTCATTCATCTATGTTCCAAATGATTTTTCACATTCTTGATTAAAAATAGTATTTTGGGGGTGGGCCTCTAAAGGGGGCCCTTGTAAAAATTTTGAATGATGGGTTTGCTAAGTAATGTTAATTCTTTCGAGCGGTTCATGTAAGAAGCCTTTTGATATCGTAGAAACAACAATAAACAAAATCCTTTTCTTTGAGACCGTAAAACTTATCAAAATGTGGATGATCTATTTGTTTAATTCGAAAAAGATCTTCCATGATCTAAGCGAGACATTACTGAAATAGAAATAATCGTTTTTTTTTTTTTTGTTTTAAACCTTTTTTAAAAAGGGCAATTAAAACCCTATTTTGTAAAAGTAAAAAATGCAAACTGATATCTTAAAAACATTCAAAAACCAGCTTGTATCTTTTTTCAGCACACATTCAAACCAAATCCCCTCAAAAAATACAGCTCATAAAAAAGAAGTCTTCTCTTGATTTTTTTGCTTTTTGCTGGGGTTTTAAAATAATAGACTGAAGGAAAAAATATAATAAGGTTAATTACTTTCTGAAAACATTTTCACATAGTAAGTTTGATGAAACTACAAATTTTATTTTTTGGGATATGTTCATTATAAAAATTGACTGAATAGGTGTGTTTTATTTTGAGATTTTTTTTTCTTAGACAAGCAATTTAAAAATTGAAGCAGTTTTTCAACATTGAAACCACTTTTTATACCGCCCTTTTGAAAAACGGACGTTTTAGGGAACCCCCCGGCGGGGGGGCCCGGGGGGCCCCCAAAACCCTTTTCCGGAGCATATCTTTACACAAAAGGGATTTGATGAAATTTGGCACAGTTGTTCCCCATCATGAGACGGATGTCATCCAAAACCCGGGTCCCTAGTCAAGGCAAGGTCACACTAAGGGGTAAAGGTCAAATTAAGAATGACTTTGCCCGGGAGAAAATTTTTCATGTTTAAGGGTTTTTGAAAATTGGCACAATTGTTCACTCATGAAAGGAGTGTCAGGCAAAAAACCGGGGTCCCTATTAAAGGTAAAGGTCCACTTAAAGGGTCAAAGGATAAAAGAAGAAAATTTTGTCCGGAGCTTTTTTTTTCTTCAGAAGGGGGTTTTTGATATAATTTGGGCACAAATTTCACCACCATGAGTGGGGGAGTTCATCGCAAGAACCAGGTCTCTGGGTTAAGGTAAAGGCACACTTAGAGGTCAAAGGATACAAAAATGAAAACCTTGCCGGACATGTTTCTTCTGAAAGGGGGATTTGATATAACTTGGCCAAATGTCACCACCAGAGATATGTCATGCCAAAAACCGTCCCTAGTCTAATCAAGGTCACATTAGAGGCCAAAGGCAATACAAGAATGACTTTGCCCCGAAGCATTTCTTTTTCATGCATGGGGGGATTTTATGTAACTTGACACAATTAAAACCCCTCATGAACGAAGTGTCGGGCCAGTTCCCTTTCTTTCGAATTATTCCCTTTGTTTGTTACTATAAATGCTTATATTGTAACTTTTTCATTACAAGCATAGGGAAAAATCGAGACCACTTTTTGTAGTACAGTAGAAATTACATCCAATTTTGGGGGTTTAATTTGACCACCTACCGGTAAAGTTTTTTTGCGAGACTTACAATTTTTTTTTGTTTTTTTTCTTTTTTTTTTTTTTTTTTTTAAGATTAACTTCCCTTGTTGTTACTTAAATAACTTATTTTTTAACTTTTTTTAAAATTTGACCGTAGGGAAAAACCAAAGACCACTTTTCTGTGGTACAACATAGATGTTTTTTCCAATTTTTAGTGTTTTTTTAAGGTATCTCTACCTGGAAGGTTTTTTTTGGGGACTTAAAAAAAAAAAACCTTATTATTAAAAAACAACCACAAAGTTAAAATTCCTTTTGCAAATACGGGTTAGATAAAAAATTGTTTGGAGGGGCGTATATTGTGACATTTTGCCCCTTTTGTTTAACAATGACAACAGCAGCAACAGCAAACAACAAAAAGCAAACTCGGACATATTATGCAACTTTAGAGCTATTTACACTCAAAGCAACATTATTTTGTCAATTTTCCTTTACTATCATTACACAAACAGTTTTAGAAACGGTGGGGTACCGCTATGATGGTAAGTAAAAAAATTTTTAACAATTAAAGTTTTTTCCGGGATGGCAATAGAATTTTAAAAATGATAATTATAAAAACAAAAGCAAATGCGAAAAAATAATTCAACGTTAGACCTATTTGCACTCAAAAAACATTTTTGTCCCCCTTTTTTTATATTATTGTTAAACAATTTTAAGCGACGGTTAGGTCACCAATATAGCGAAATAAATAAAAACATTTCTTTTTTTTGTAAATTTCCCTTTAAAGTAAACTTCCTTTGGGGGTTTAGAAAATTACACACAACAATTTTCTTCATAAGTCACAGCCAAAAAAAACAATTTTATGGGGGTTTTTACATTATCATTATCGAAAGGGGTTTGCAGTTAATAAACATAACTGTGTCTAGACTCGTACATTTCTTTGTAATCTCGTAAACAAATAGAAAACATAAAATTAATGACGTTCATGGTATAACGTTACACGGCATAAAACAGAAGCGCGCCAAAATATACATGACCCCAAATACCGTGAAAGTTCATTCATTTAAAAAAATTGCCAATAAACCCAACGAACGTTTCTTTTAAAATTTGGTGTAAGGTCGCTGTTTTTAACTTTTTTAAAAAAAATTTTATGCAAGCTGACAAGAGCACCGCAAAAAGAGAAATATACGCCTAAACGACCACCGAAATAACGCTCTGCACGTTCTGTTTCTGGGAAAACATTGTTCCAAGGTTTTTAATACCCTTAAGCATTTAAATTTTACAAGCAAACGAAACAAAGCAAAAACCTTTGACATCTAAGTGTGAACTTGCCCTTGAAGCGAGCCATCCAAAACAGCCCTCTGCACACGTCCGAGTGGTGAACATTTGGTAAATTTTCTTCGAAATCCTCGGGGATTCAAGTTTTTGAGCGGAACTAATTGCTAACGGACGGACAGCCAGACGGACAGACGGACACCGGCATCATAACATAATCGGGCGTATAAAAAATAAAAAACCACTTTTTTGAAAAAAAGCATTCTGAGTTTTGTCCCGAAATTTCGATCCGTTAATAATTTTTTTTTTAAAATGATGGAAATTTAATGTACAAGACACATCATAAAAAAGGGGTTTTTTTTTTTTGGGTTTTATTTATTAACGCCTTTTTTAAACAGTTTCAGTTATGTAAGGGGGCATTAAACCTAACCATAGCAGGATTCTGTCCCATACAAAACCATTCTCCAACTCAAACAATTTCCTCCACATAATCGAGGTGGCACGAAAGTTTCCAAAAAAATGATTTTTTATCAAATCGTCAATTTCAACATTTTGACATGGTATCAATACAAGTGAATACATAACCTTTTAGGGGTATCAAGTTTTATTATGAGTCAAATCGAATTTAAGCTTTTTTGAACATTCTTGGGGCACTGTTTATTCTAATTTTCACAGATGATTTTATGCTCAAAATTTACCCCTTTGACGAGCTAAAAATTATCCGTGGGAAAAAAATGTTTACAAACCGGGATCGGGCAATAACTGTGAATATTAAATTTACTTCAATAAGACCCAATATCATTTTTCCCGAATTAACAGGAACCTTCGAAACTGGTCATAATTTTAGTTAACACAATTCGGATTCTTTGTTAAATTTTATGATGACCTAAAAAATTTCCCTTAAAAATCCCCCTTTTGGTCCCATTTCAATTTTTCACATTATTCATGCGTAACAGTAATCTTGATTTAAAAATACCACTTAGTTAAAAGAAACCAACTTTTTTAAAAAAACACCCAAAAGAAAGTTATTTTTTAGTCTTTACTATGGCCTTCACAAAAAAACAGTTAAAAAATAAAGTTTTAAAAGCAACGTTAAAAATACAAATTTTTCACTAAAAATTTAATAGTGTCAGTAAATCCAAACATTTCAAATCTGCACAAAAAGTCCAAATAAAATTCACGGGAAACTTTTAGAAGTTTTTGGCAAAAAAAATTCAGTGATTTTTTTCTCCGATAAAAAAAAAAATAATTCAATTGTTCCTAAAATTGTCCTAAATTCGGAAAAATGTCATTCCCAAAAAGAAGGAAAGTAAACAAAAAGAAAAGAAGTGGTGATACGCCGTTTTTATAAAAAAATTAAAATGTTGTAAAATGTTTAGTCCAAAGATATTTCCCAATAATTTTTTAATAAATTCCCCTAAAATGCGAGAGATAAATGAAAAGTTTTTCAAATACCAATAAACTAGACTTAAAATAAGGAAAATCGCATTTTAAAAAGTATATTTTAGATTACTAATGTTACAAATATTTGAATATTATAAGGTTCTTCACTACTGAAGGGGCAAATGGGGAAATCTGGGTCGGGGGAAATTTTTTGGCGGTAACGAGGCCCGCCGATTACGCGTAAGCAGTTTCCCGAGAGCCAGTATCTTTTTTGCACCCCCAAACCAGGGATCGAATCTTTTCTTTCTACCCAATTTAAGAAATTCTTGAAAAATAAAATCAATTTAACGACTTTTTTTAGAAATTTTTATAGACGTATTAAACAAAACGCGGGGAAAACCCAAATCTGTAAACAGGAAAAAACCATGACGTTTCAAAGACAACTGACAAAGTTTTCCTTTTGTTTTATCCGTTTTCAGATTAAAGTTATGATTTTTTGATAAAAACGTTTTTTGAATCGAAAAAAATATATTTTCAGGAAAAAAAGAGGACCCAAAGGATTGGTTTTTATTCCATTTTTAAGAAATAAAATATAATTCGACATAATTTTACTAATTTGTTTGTAAAACGCCATTTATTACGCACAAGATCACTTCACCCCGGGGTTTTTAGGTGGGTTTTTTCGCACCAGTAAAAAAATCCGAAATCCCCTCTGGTATTCTTAATTCTTTCCTAATGGCCATTTTAAGGATTGTATGAGACAAAGTCTAGGAAAATTATACAAAATACAAAATAAATTAAAAAATAATTTCATTGATATGACTGTAAAATTTGCATCATGAAAAATATTGGAAAAGTTTATAAAAATCACTTTCATTGGGAACTCTTGCCCAAAGTAAAAGGGCTAGCAAAATTTTAAAAAAACTGACTTTTTTTCGGGGAAAAGCCGCTAATTCGTTTTTTGTTACCCATCCACGGGACTTCATTTTTTCAAAACAAACTTTGATAAGCTTATAGTAATTATCAAAAAGGAATATTTTTTCACCCTCTCCTGATTGGCGAGATGTCATTTCTTTCACTCTGTTATTTTCTCGCTGAGTAAATGTGACAAACGAAAATCCAAACGACGCTTTCACGTTTTAAAGAACTTTGGGGTTCGTATATTTAGCAAGAAAATTTAATATTCCCAAAAAATAATAAGTTTTAAAAAATATATAAAAAACCCTTTTAAAACCAACATTAAACAAAATTAAGAAGGGGCTAATACGGCCGCTATCACATGATAAGGGTGATAAGGTCTTTTAGTAGAAATGCTTTTTTAAAAAATTTTCCCCGTTACAAGTCGTCTGATATGAAAAAATTTCTTGCTTTTTACTATTTAATGCATATTAAAAAAGAGTCTTGTTTGCTTTATATATTTTCTATGAATTTTTTAACGATTTGTTAATATGATATTTTTTTTTATAGGGAGCAAAAAATTTAACTCAGTTTAAATCGTTTTATTATATATATTTTCTATATAAAACTGAACTCATTTCCTGAAATAAGGGCCTACATACATTATCTTGTGATAGGGTACGGTTAAACTTTCTTTTGAAAAAAAAATATTTAAATAATTACAATTTTTGTTTGTTGAACTTCCTTTTTTTTAGGTGGATCATTGTCCAAGATTTTGAATACGAAAATGCTTTTTTAAAGCGGATCATTTTTCCATTTTAAAAAATAAATAAAAATAAAAAATGAAAAAAAACCTTAACTGATTTTTTCTCATGTATTTATCAAACTTTATTTGTAGCATCCTTATTAGGCCCCCAGCCACTTTGTTCAGCTCGAAAAATTTTTTAACCCCTTTTAGGGCTGCTAGAGCTAAAACAGAAAAGCCTTTAACACGTCTCATGAACAGCATGGGGGATCTTTTTCATACTTGGTCGAGCATCAAAAAAGGCCCTCTCCAAAATTTTTTTATAAGGAACTTGGGGCCCAAATTTGGGGCCACTAGCTAAAAGAATATGCCTTTTTTCGCATTAACCACTAAAAAGAATGGATTTTATCAAAAATCGTGTTAACAATATCGTAAAGGGGTCCTGTTATTTTGTTCATAGGATAGGGACCAATTTAGCTAGAAATAAAATACGTTAATGACCTCTTTTCATGAACCGCTTCATGAATCTTCATCAAAATATGCTGAAATTTCGCTAAGGAAAACAACAAAAATTTCAACCCACGAAACCTTGCGAAAAATTAAAAAAAACATTTTAAATTGTTAAAGTCGGGGTTTAGTTTGCAATTAGAAAAATGTTAGTGAAAGATAAATTTAGTGAAAAATTTATAAACTTTTTTCCTTATTACAATTTCCCCAACCCCATTTTTAATGAAAATTTTTGTTTTAAAATTTACCATTTCCTTGTTGGGGGGGTTTCTGAGGGGTTTATCCCCCTTTAAATTAAAATTTCATTGAGTCGTAATGAATAAACTTTAATGTTAGATCTGATATGTGATGAGCAAAAGGCATAACTTTACAAAAATTTTTTAAATTAAAAATGAATAGATTTAAGAATTTGGAATATCATCTCTAAAATTCACTTGAATGCCCTTTACTGTTTTATTGTTTATACACCTTCCCAGTCTGTTATTTTTAAATTTTATTTTTTATGTTTAAATGGGGAACTTTTAAAAAAATAAATAAACAAAAACCCAAAAAAACGCTCTAACCCTAATTTTTTCTTTAATTTAAAACATATGAACGGGAAATATCAAGCAAAATTTCAAGATATGTTAAAAACGGAACATGTACTTTTTTTTAACCCAGGGGAAATCGACCCTAACTTAAAAAAATTAAATTTAAAATCAAAATCCTTTGAAAAAGGTTCCCCCCGCAGTGCAAAACAATAATCAGTGAATACGTTAAACAAAATATTTATTGAAATCCCCGCTTTATTATTTTTATTTTTACCGTAGCCCAAATGTTTCTTCGCTCTGTCAATACCTTAAAATGACAATGATCAAAGGGGGAGACTTAAATAACAAAGCAAAGTATTAAAAAAGACATGAAACAAAAATTTAAAATAACATTTTTTACACAAGGTTCTCTTTAAAATTTATTTAGATATCAACGATTTATAAAAAATGGAAGTAGCGCGTAAAGTATCTACATTCGTCTGATATATTTGAGCCGCACCATGAGAAAACCAACATAGTGCGTTTGCGACCAGCATGGTCTGGTCAGGATCCATGCTGTTCGCTAACGGTTTCTCTAATTGCAATAGGCTTTGAAAGCGAACAGCATGGATCCTGACCAGACTTTGCGGATGCGCAGGCTGGTCTGGATCCATGCTGGTCGCAGATGCACTATGTTGGTTTTCTCATGGTGCGGCTCAATTTTGTCAGGTTCAGCAGTTAAATTTACCAGTATTCATACTTTTCAATCCTTACGCCATTTATAAAACAACATGATAAAACTTAACAGGTTCAACAAGATTATCAAATAATGCTTCATATGCTAGTACAATTAATATATATATCCATCATATAGATATAACTGCCAAACATATTTAAAAAAAACTCTATTTCAAATTTTCATCAAACATAAAAAAAAAAATAAAACAGATAGAAAAAAGAAAAATAGATATCTGTGTCATCATAATATTTCATTATCTTTTTATTCTGAAACATTTTACATGAAACTCAGATTTTAATCTTTCAGGTTAAATGCTTTGACATGAATATGAATAAAAACATTTGCACTTTTACGGCTGTTGTTTTTTTTTTTTTGTTTTTTTTTTTTAAACTCGCATCAATTAGATATTCTTGGAACTGAATCCTGGGAATTTAAAAGAAAGCATGTAATATCAATTATAGCAATTGCTATCACTCATATCACATCTCGTGGCAGCAATGCTATATATATATAACATAGCTATAAAATTCTTAGGAAACTACATAGATAGATATTCACTAGACTCGTGCATTCGGTACCTTTCGCAACTTTTATACATCTGCATCACACTGATTGCTTTTGAATAAAATTATTTCCGCTATAACGTTTATATGTTTGTATTACAATATCGCTTTAAGTATTTATTTCTGACATGTTTAATAAATCAACGCAATCACACCAAGACCATTTAACACCAAACAGTGCGTAAAATTTTCTCTTCAAGTCAATTTTGAAACAAATACCAGATTATCATTCAAAATCACCAATTTGAAGAAATTACAATGTTATGTATATCAGACAATAGACATGTACGTCGATCTAATTCCGTCTTTGTCAAATCAAATAAAAAGTGTTATTTTAAATTGCATGTTTGAATAAAAATATTTAAATTTTAAAAAATATTTTTTAATTCATTAGCTTTAAAATTATGATTCACATATATTTTTGCCATTAAAAGATATAATCAAAAAATTAAATACATATCTAAATGTTACGCTGGGTAATGAGAACAACCTTCCCAACTCTCAATTTTGAAACAAAAACCCGATTATCATTCAAAATCACAAATTTGAAGAAATTACAATGTTATGTATACAGCAAATAGCCTCGGGCAAGGTATAAACTCCGCCCTTTCCATGTCATTACAATACCCCTAATTAATAAAACCAGTGTAAAGTCAAGCTTATCAAGATAAGAGAGATACTCGCATTAAGATGGTATAAAGGGAAACAATCAAATTTAAACAACTTGACATAATAATCAAGGGACACTACTCTTCAAAACACGGTCTCATTTCTGCACATGTCTTAAAGTACAATAAAGTTGGATAATAAGCAATTTGGTAAAACAGACTACTGGTGTAATTTACCGCCATTTATTTAAAGATAAAACATTGAAAGCAGAAGTGATATTTTGCAAAATAAGTGTTTTTTCCTAAAATGTATGAATGAATATGAATATATTTATTAGTCCTGTATTTAGGTTATGTATCGAGGGAGAATAGTGTTACATTGCACAGGAACATTCAATTGTATAAAGTCTAGATCTAGGTGACTCAGTATTTAATGAAGAAAAATGTGATGTATGATATGTTAATTTTGTCTCCCAGGCTTACAGAGATCATCAAGTTATCTCAGATAACACAATTATAAATGGACCATCCGTAATTTGCCCGTGGAAAATATGTCTCTCACAAAGTAAATCAGCCAGTTCTCTAATTGAGCTAATATATTACGATCCAATATACTCTATTCACAGCAGAATCGCTTTACAATAGCGGAAATATAATGTAAAATTATAGTAATGCAAAATATATATCCCTGCCTTCGGGAAGTAAAATATTGTGAAGACTCTGAATCTTGAGGAAGGCAATATATGATAATATGAAACTCTGTTAGGATACCCATTAGAGTTATCAGTGTATTGGATATGCAATAGAATTTGACTGCTGACTTTCAATATGGTACAGGTGTATATAGTTTAAAGCAGTCCAAACTTAAGCGAATATTATTGCTTTGTAAAATCTCAAGAATGAATCTGAGAGAGAGAGAGAGAGAGAGAGAGAGAGAGAGAGAGAGAGAGAGAGACCAGGCCTATAGACGTGCACAGATTCGGCGCTATTCCATCTTTCTAATCAAGTGGAGGTTACAAATTCTGAAAGATACCTAATAATGTTTCTTTATCAAAGTTTAAATGTTTGTGAAAAATTTGTGAAAAATGGCTAGATTAAATTGTACAATAACTAGATTCCATGTAAGCCCGTGTCAAGGGGCGTGAAGGATGTCTAAATCAAACCAAGTCTGTTATCAATCTGATTGGCTACTTTCTATGTTCCTTTAGATTGTATAAATTCTTTAAGTGCCGTGTGGCGGCTGTAAGACGTAACTCAGTGATTTTATATTTTCTAGTCCTTTGAGACCGTGGAGTTTATTTGAGCTCTCCTTAAGTCTTTGCTAAGGGGTTGACGGGTGTTGCATATTCCATTGCCTTTCATAACAAACTCAGTCAAGTCAAATCTGCTACTACTTTGCTTGGTTACGTTCTAAGATTCCACAGGATGTTTTTTTTTTTAAATTTTATTACAAGTTAGTCATGAACGTTTTTCTAGAGTCACATTAAGAAAGAAAACACAAATAGTGTTTTAATAGTAAGAAACATTCAAACACATATACGTTTGGATATCTTTCTTGCGTTTTGTAGGAAGATGAGAACCTTTTTTGTTGAATCTTCGTTGTTATGGAAGATAGTAGGTTTTCCGTGAAAACTTTATCTTGTTATTAGTAGAAATCATTTAAAACGCATATTGTAACACATTACAGGCTGATAAAGTATATTGTGAATATAGAAAAAGGGAAAGAACATGTGCAGATAAATATAGGTGTGAAACTCAACTTAATATATACTGAAATTTTCCTACAAAAATGCACTGATCTGTTCCCTCAAAACTCCAGGACAGTCAGTGGCGCAGTGGTTAGTAACTGCAATGCTTATGATCTTCCTGGTCGCGGCTAATGTCCCAGCTAGTGTCCAGTGCCGGTTAAATAGCTTAAACTGTTTTGTATCGGCCTAGACTGGATGCCAAGACTGGATGCCTGAGAAGTAAATATGATCACTGTCGTTGACTGAACTGTAAATAGATTGTTCAGTTCAGTCTGGTAGAGTAGTTTCGTCGGCTACCCATGCTAAATAAGAAACCTTTAACCGTTTTATTTTCATGTTATAATAAACACACACGAAGAAAAGTATCAGTTATAATATTGATACTTTTGTATGCCTCTGGGCTTTACTGGCCTACATGAAAAGCTTACGAGCCTTATATACTGAATTTATGCCATGTTACTGATTTTATTCACTTTATAAAAGGTCAGCTGTAAAATATTTGAGCCGTGCCACGGGAAAACCAACATAGTGGATATGCGACCAGCATGGATCCAGACCAGCCTGCGCATCCGCGCAGTCTGGTCAGGATCCATGCTGTTCGCTAATAGTTTCTCCAATTCCAATAGGCTTTAAAAGCGAACAGCATGGAGCCTGACCAGACTGCGCGGATGCGCAGGCTGGTCTGGATCCATGCTGGTCGCATACCCACTATGTTGGTTTTCCCATGGCACGGCTCATTTTATCTTAAAGAATTATACCCATTTGAGGTTTGTCGGCAAACATCAACACAAATTGGTTTGCTCTGTGGAATTTCGTCCTATGTAACAGAAATTTGCTGATTACTTATTTACTAAATAGCTAGCATTGTGTTTGTATGGGGAACTTTGAAACAGTGCTCAGCTCATTTACACTCAAACAGCGTACTGATATCAAAACGTTGTATATTAAAATACATGCCATTTGAAAATATCTAAACAGATAACACAAACATGATCTTTCAAACTATGATACAGGTCACACGATTAAAAGGAAATAAGCTCCTGCCATAGCTTGAAATAAAGTCGAAGACAGATATTAAAACAAAACACACTCAACGTCATTCGCATATTTCATGAAACGTCAAAACCGTTCTTACACTGATAACTAGTACCTTAAAAACATAATATATTTATATCGCTGTTCAGTGGGAAAGCCAAGTTTTGAACTGCATGAAAGACATTAAACTTAACGTATATCAGTTAATATTTTGTCATTAATTTTCAAGGTTATGAATTAAATCTCATAATATTATGGTTTACATCATGTATACATGAATTACGACAAGAACACCCGGAAATGTCACATTGCGTGATAAAAGTGCCTCCAGTCAGTTTGCATGCGATGCTGAATTAATGAATGTATTTGCTTTTGTGGTCAAAAACATATATACTTAATTTTATTATTAGCTAACGGCCATATTAATTGATATAAGTTACTGAATATGACATTTATCGAAAATATATTGTAAAGTTATGGAAAGTAATAAGTTGGGTGTTATCTAAATAAGTATACAATTTTTATATCAAATGGTGTTTTTGCAAGCTATTTATATTTAACTTAGAGTACCTCTAGGAACGTTTAACATGCTACATTATCTTTTATTCTAGGAATATTTATCATGTTCTAGTACTTTTGTTTTTACAACTATGCTTCTAGGAAAATTTGTATCCCTACTTCTAGGGACGTTTTTCATGCTGTGTTGTTTGACTCGTATTATTGTGTTTCTAGATTTGTTTTTATATTTTTTTTTATCTATAAGCTTTATTTAAAATTTCGACAGCGTTTAGTAAAAGTTAAGTCAGTATACCATTAAATTGTTAGACAGAGCTGTGAAACCTCTCACAGAATTTCAAGAAATATGTTTTGATTTGCTTGCATTTACTAGTTTAATATGCTCGATGTCACATCTATAAATGATAAAATGACATATCTGAAAAGGTTGGTTTCATGCTGGTAGATCTATATCAATTTGATGCAAACTGTTCACACATGATCTGCATAAAAATGTGAAATATAGCACGAAATAAACATGCAACCACATTTTCCCTTCCACAGGAGGTATAATGGCAAGAATGGTTGTAACAAATCTGCTTTTGCTGATTGCCTTGGTAACAATTGTCCATAGCTTCCCTCGTACTACATCAAACGGTAAGAAATAGCATCAGAATCTTTATACACTATATGTAGAAAAATAATTTTAAATAATTACTGTCAATATTTTATAATTATAATGAACACGTGAATCAACGAAACATTTATTAGCAAAATTTACCATATACCAGTATTTTATTTAATTTTTAAACAGGTCGGAGTCCACTGGATTCTGTTGATGTTGTTGTCGAGGATGATACAATTGAGGAAAGGCTGCAAGGTGGAAATAAGGCAGTAACCGAGTTATTCATGGAGAAAAACTACCATACAGAGAAATCGCTCCGGTCAGATTTGCTTTCCACGTGGATTTCAAAAGGACACTTACGTAAGTAATTTGAAACGGTTATTTGTTTCTAGTTTTAAATACAATTCACTCACACTTTTCAAACGTCTTTAACTGTCCTCTGCCGATCGTGTGAACGTAAATGAAGATCTTGAATAAAACGTTTTAGCAAGTAAAGTAATGCAACTTAATGTACACCTTCCTGATTTCTAAACCGATACGAAAAAATCATGAAATATAAATGGAAAACAGAGATAACTTCAGATAGCAAAAACCGTGAATTGAGTAATCTGCAGAATACAAGTTAAATACCTTCTCAAAATACTACAGAACATAATGAGCTGCACCATGAGAAAACCTACATAGTGGCTTTGCAACCAGCATGGATCCTGACCAGACTGCGCGGACGCGCAGGCCTGTCTGGATCCATGCTGGTCGCAAACGCACTATGTTGGTTTTCTCATGGCGCGGCTCATATAGTTAGGGAATTTTAGCTTCTAACACAGCTCACCCTTGACTATAAAATATTAAGAACCATTGAAAGAACAAGAATTAAAGAACAAACAAGTATGGCAATATATGACCCAAACTATCAAACTCTGCATCTATCTTTTGAAATACTTTCAATTTGCTCAAGTGATATTTCCTGCGAAGTAAATATACATTTTGTCTAAGTTTGATAATTGAAAATTTGAACAATTGCCAAACAGAATCTCTGTAAACATACAATTAACACGTTTGTCCGTTTGGTTTTCAAATTGGAACTGTCTATTAAAGATTGATAAACAGTAATAGCGTAATTACGTTGTTCATTCAAGTGCACTTTCAGTGAATCTTTGGTAGCAAACACTAACTTACGAGGTGACATGTGAATAATTTTTAACGTTTGCTTGTTTGTTTAGGTGACTCTCATCCCTTACATAGACAAAGAAGACAAATAAGTTCTACTCGACTGAAACGTCTTTTAGCAACAAAAAAAGGGAAAAAATGGGCTAAAAAGCTATCGAAAAGGAAAAATCTTCCCATAATGTTAGCACTTATAAAAAGGAGAAAGAAATTACGTGAAAGAAAACTAAAGGAAGCTGAAAGGTCAAAAGAGAATAAAGTCAACGAGACAAAAATAGCAAGTGTCGTGCCTGTTTCGTCAGAAAAAGAGAATACTAAGAATACTCCAGGCTCAAATAATGAAATAAATCTCACAGTTCAAGTTGATTTGCACAATCCCAATGAACAGAATGAAAGCATCCCTAATGGAAATGATAACGGTATATCTGTTCCATCTCTACAAGGAATGCATAGAAGTTATCCATTTGCCTCTCCAAGAGTTCAAGTTCCGCAAGGTCCAAACAATGTTTTTGGAGTTTCACCACAAATGAATAGTCCATATCAGAGAGGCATAGTGCCAGACATCTACAGAGGTCCGAATAGCGAATATCAAAGAAGTTATCCGGGATTGACGGGCATGCTGTCAGGTCAAAAGGTCATGCAGAACAGGGCTTTTCTAGGCCCGTCTTTCTCCGACCCGAGATTTAATTCAGTTCCTCGTGACAAATATTACCAGAATGGACCACAAACATTAGATAATCAGCGTGCATCTTATCCAGAAGAAAATATATTGTCGGAAAACATCCCTAACACTCAAAAGACCATTGAGAACAACAGCTTCCGTGCGCGTAGTAATGAAAAATTATCAGATAATTTTTTATCTCCCTCTAACAATTTTCCTGTCGGGAGTCAACGTAACAAGGTAAATGCGGACGCTTCTTCTAACCGAGTGGACCTTCAGACAGAAAAAAGTGTGAACAGTGCAACCGAGATTAAAGACACGACCGACGAGAACAACGGAAAGAACGAATTGGTGAACTTGTTAAAAGATATCAAATCTTTAGTGAATAATATAAAGCCACAATCGGTAAATGATGCCGATACACAATTGGCTAGCGATACATTATTGGCTAAAAAGAATATAAACGAGAATATGGATACGCAAATATCAAAGACAAAATCAGTCTCTAATGACTCCACTGACATAGAAGACAATGAAGTAGTTTCTTCACCAAAAGAAATTATTCATGGGAAAGAGACAGAAGCACGGCTAGAAAACAATAAGATATCTTCGCCTAGAGTACGAAACCTATCACAACAACATAAGCAAAGAGGTGACAGTGGAAAAGGCAACTTGCTGAAAAATAAAAGCCAAAAATCTTATCTTGACAGGGAAAGTGATAAAGAAAAGAAGTCATTATTAACAACTGGTTGGAAGGAAGCTGAGTCCATTAAAAACATCAAGGGAGAATTAAGACAAGAAAAGAAATTAGTCGAAGCTTCCGAATTAGCGGCTGAAAATCCAAGTATTTCAAGTAAAGTTATCAAAGACCCCGATGCCATGTATAAAGAAAAACTTTCAAGTCTTACAAGTGATGATTTTATCGAAATATTACAAAATCTGAAATTGATATCCAAGAGAGAAAAGAAACTAATTCGTAGAGTTTCAGCAAAATGGAAAAAGAACAACAATATACAAATGGTATTTAAAGAGCTTATGCGGCGACGGTACTTCAGAAATGCTGTCAATAGCCTGGTAGAAGAGGCGGGTATGTCTAACACGAATGAACATTCTAATCAAAACCTGATCATCGCACTGCTTAAAGCGGAAGATCAGCAATCGAAAAATTACGATAATGAAAATGCATCAGACAGAGCAAAAACAAAGATAAATGTAAATTCTATTCCAATTATCGGCATCTTTCCTGAGCCTAAAAATCAACCCAACAATATTGTCCCTGGTGGTAAAAGTAATCCGGATAGTATTTCCTTTGACGGCGTGAACCAGCCTGACAATATCGTCCCTGATCAGGAAAATGTGAATAAACATCAGCCCGACAACATATTGGCTGGCCTAGGAAATCAGTCTGACAACAAGTTGACAAACGATGAATATAAGCCCAAGAACACATTCGTAAATAAAGAACACCTACAGGAAAACATATTCTCTGAAGACGAAAATCAACTGGACAGTACATCCTCTGAGCGCAAGAATCAGCTCAACAGCATCTTTTCTAACAAAGAATACGAGCCAATTAATGTTTTCCCTGACCAAGGAATTCAGGCTGACAGCTCTGGGAGCGTTGGTATGAACGACAACACCTCCGATCAAGAACATGCACTCGGCAACATGATTTCTGATAACGAACATCAAGACGAAAACATGTTCTCTGATCAAGAAAATCAGTTTGACAGCACCAACTTTGACAGCGACAGTCTGAGGGGCAACACCATATCTAATCACGTTCATCAACACGACAACTTGTTCTCTGACCACGAACATTAGTCCGCCTGAGAAGGCATTCTCTTTTTGTTTGAAATAATCTGGACTGAGCAAATCATTCAGAAGGTTTCAAAACAATGTGGACAATGACAAAATACATATTCACAGGTGTTCTTATAGACTTAATCAGAGTATTTTATTTACCAATAAATATTCTATAAAATACGGCTTTTATTTCACAAATGAAAACGGAATGACAGAAATCTAAATCCGTATTGCACTAGGTAGAAATTCGAGTGCGTACCATGCCTTTGGAAGACTTTCATAAGTATTCATGATCCGGTAAATAAATATTTCTATGTTTAAGAGCAGCTTATCATTTTTTTCGATAAATAAAGAAATAGGCGGAGGAATGAAATAGAAGGTTTGCTTCTTGGGTAGTTAAAATTATTAGAAAATCATTTTGAAGTATGGAAACGCAACTAAAAAAAACTAATAACAAACTCGATTTTAGGAGACTTCTTACGCACAGTAATGAAATGTGCAACACCCCTCGCTAGCACTGACGTAAATGTAACGTGTTATACGGAAACATTGAATTGAATTCATGATATCAAAGAATTAGAAATGATATCAACACTTCAAATTTATATTACAACAAAGACGTCGTAAATTTATATCAGCCTCTGCCACGTATGAACCAAATATGAAATTGTTACCATGCCGTATGTTTGTACTATGATCATTTGTTAAATAATTGATATGTTGTGCGGTCCATGTCATCGACGTCTTAATAACGTTGATATTGTTAACAAAAATCGCTATTGATACTAATGTTTTTAAATCTATAAAGAATGTACTGAATAACTTCTGTGATTAAAAGTCAGTGTATCAAGTGAAAAATAAAAAGTATTCATTTTGACAAGATATTACTCTTAGTTAACGTTTGATATTCATTTAACTGAAGCATGTAGATATTGGAATTCTTTCTTCATTCGCTTCAATGAAAATCATTTAACAATCTATTTATAGGTGTATTTTGCCTTATCATGTAATCAACATTAATACTAACAGATGCCTTGGCTATCTTTTAAGAGATGTCAGCTAAAGCGTTTGTTTTCTACAGTTATTCAAAAGTTTCTGTCGGGTTTCCCCCAGTTTTAATACTATTTCATGTTGTGCTCAGCATTCTATATGCTTTTGAGAAGTCATGTTATGTAAGACCAAGTGTGACAGCCCAAGTCAAGAAGTTGTTTAACTACTGTTTGATTTCAAATTTCACAGAAACAACACTTATACATTATAACAATATATTCAAGATGTTAATATACTTTACTTTTGCAAAAAGGTTGTATGATTCTATCAGTAGCTATTGATGATTTTTACATTTAAAGCGTCAACACGTCGGCTTGGTTTCTAGCGCGTTGCTTTGGTTTATAAATAATTACTAGTTTTGTCCGGTCTTATGTTATTCTATTTCAATAAGTACAATTGCAAGCGGATATGTTACTGGTTAAAACAACGGTACACTTGTACTAAATTTCACATAAAGGGGACAATCTACGTATTTGTTCAACAACTCTCGTATTTATTTTGGGTAATCTATATTGTAAAAAATTCCAAAATGAAAATTCACTTCTGGTGTGACTTTATAGGGGGGGCGCGGGCAGTGTTGCATTTACCATTACTGCTCATGAACAGACTCAATCAAACCGAGTCTGCAATTTTCACTGTTTGCCTTGTTCTCGGTGCATCCGAGGGATCTACTTTTCAGATTTTATTTATGAACCTTAAAGGCTTATAATGTCTTTCTTTATAATGTAGCTGCCAAACTTGTTGCTATGAACATGAAATATTTTTTTTAAATCCTATGTTAATAATTATTTTCTGTGATATTGGTCAAAGTTCTGAACATTGATGCACATACTAGAAAGTCTTATTGCATACATTGTTTCTGAATATCTCCATTTACAGCTTGTACTGTAGAAATTCATACGCAATATTAAAAGTAATGTTTTTCTGACCATGTAATTATGCAAAACATCTATTTTGACAGCTGTTTCATCTGTTTTTAACACATATTTTAAGCCTTATGGGACTTCAAGCCATTATGAGCAAATTTACTCATTAAAAGACAATGATATGTAAATAAGTACTAAAGAAATGTTTGTAAATGACTAAGAACCAACCAATTTAGAATTTGTAAATCCTTTTGCAGAGGATATTTATCATTTCTATTTCCGTTACACTTGTATAGACAGGTCTTTTTTTAGATCTTAAAGTAAGAAAACGTTAACGTATCATTTCTATAAAATTCCGTCTTTGAAAAGAAGTGAAAGCATGTCTTTCTGCTAAATTGAATGATTATATACATTATAAGTCTTAAATCTGAAGTGCTACTTTTGGAAATCTTTTACGTGATGGTCGGAAAATTAAATGAATTCCTTATATTAAGATACGTTTCACATCCTCGCGTTTTTGCAATATCTGCAATATTCAATTAACATGTCAAAACGTAGACGATAAGTATCAGTCTTGTACATAATGTTTAGAGGTTTAGGTAAAGATTGTGCACTTACAACGTCTTGTACATTGAAATAAGCTGGTTTTAGGATATTTCAGATGATAGACTAAAACATGAACTATGATTTCAACTACTACTATTATGATGTCATCTAATACTAGGATGTTGCAGAATATAATGGTTTGATTTGATTGTCAGTTAAAGAAAGACATTATATTTTTCTGCGAATCACAACGATTGACGCGCGGACCGATACAAGAGCCTTATGACATCGAATTCACTACTACTCCGGCAAGTAAAGTCCAGCATTTTTTTTATCAAATTTCAATGAGCATCTTTGAATGAAAATAATGAAGACCTTTTGTGATTTATTATCTTATTTACCATGCTACATTGTTCAGATGCATAGACATTTAACCACCCGGGATAACGACTTCGTTGTTTAATTTGTGTGCATTGGAAAATGAAATCGTGATAATCCACAGACACGTGAGGTGTGGAATACTTACCCTCACCCCTACTTCAAGTCCCAACTACTATGCACCTGTACAACCTGTTCATTGTACCGACGCAGACACTAATTATATAACAGAATTAAAATTATCATCTCTCGCTGGCTTAAATACACTCAAGACAAAAATATTAATACGAAAACTTTCATAAACCCATCCCGAAAATCATTTCATGTTTTATGCTTTATGCAACTTTCTCATTTATTTCTGGTGCCATTCAGTGCAGTACATATAATTCTTCAAGATGATATTCATTATTAATAATGGATCTTTACTGTTGTCAACAGAATACTCGAAAAATGTTGGAGTTGTCATAAAATTTCGCTCCATTTACAAAATCTCCCGAGCTACAAGCTTCATACGGTAAATAATCATGAGAACAAGCTGGTACCAGTGTTCATCGTAAAAAGCTTGAGGCCACAGTGGAGCGAAAGTTTTGACAAATGTAAACTTTCTCGCGTATTCTGTTGACAATAGGAACGTTAAGGATAATATGTACTGCATTGAATGGTAACAGAAATATACGAGAAAATTGCATAAAGCGTAAAACACGAGATGATGTTAAGGGTAGGTTTAAGAAAAAATTCTGAGGAACATGTTTAATGTGCGAAATGATATTTTTAACTACTTCAGATAAGTTTTACCCCCGTTGTATAATTAGTGTTTGCGTCGAAATATACAATGATGATGAAAAAAGTTTATACAGTTGCGTAGCAGTTGGGACTTTGGGCGTGTATGTATGGCAGCGTGGGGTGGGGAGAGGGCGATAATCAGGCGACACGGAGGCCATGGTTATTTGATAAATTTATTAAGTTATTGCTCTTTATTTCTACAATATATTGTATGCTGTGTAGTATCAAAGTTATGTTTGTGTCAACTATTCCCTCGAAGCAAATTTCAATATATTCAACAATTGTTGCGATCAAACATGACCAGTTTTGTTATCAAATCACATATTTTCATGGTGCATCTAATTAAGGTATATATGATATGTTATAAACAGTAAATATTATGTAGACTTCTATACATCATCATTTGTATCACAAATTTTAAGAAAACATTGATATTTCTCAATGTATGATTTGATAAATATAGCTTTGAATTCCTGCTTATTTTGGTTTATATAAAAAATGTGTACTTTATACTAAAAAGGATTTCCTTTCCGTAGAAGAATGCTTATTAAAACAATTTAGTCATCGGAACTGTTGGGCTTGGAATATGACCGGTACCCAAGTAAAGAAACGTCTCTCTGTATACATGTTTTTACCACTTTAATAATAAAGCGGATGTGACCGTTTGAAATATTTTTCGGCAATAAATTAATGACTAAAAGTGATCTTAAAACTAGAACGAGAAATGCGATGAATTAACTTCAAAAAGTAATAGTAATTGCTAAACAGACAGGAAGAAGACAAATCGCGTCTAATGTTTTTTAAAACAAGTAACTGCTTAGTAACCAATAAACAAATACACAAGTCTGGTGTCATGATCTTTAAAATCAGTCAGCCATATAGAAAGAGAGTTCGACATATTCAGGAGCAAAACAAGTCTTTACAAGATATATTGAAAGCAAAGAATAAACAGTAAAATAAAAACAAACTAGATATTTCGAATCTATTCATGAGAGGTTAGTAAAAGGGCAAATTACTTCACACTCCCTTGCACCGGCATATGCAAAACTCCATTATATCGTACATATAATTTGTTCCGAAAGGACCTGAAATTAGAAGAAAATTGAGTTCAAAGAAATACTTATATATTAACCGTCACATACGGCACTTGAAGACATAATTTCAATGGACGCCAAAAAAAAAATGTACATGATAAAGAGATAAGTTCAAGTCATTGAAAAGAAGGAACTAGTTAGATGAAATATAAATTGTTAAATAAATAACTAATTAAAATTTGACATGTGATAACAGGAAATTCAAATTAAACTTACATCTTCTTTTGATGTTAACCGCAGCTATGTTTTTTCCTTGTCGTCTATAGTGGCAAGACTTTTCATCGGATTGTATAATTGATTAGGGAAGTATGTGCAGGACCTTAAATAATTAATCATGTAAGGTTTTATTTTATGAATACCCTATATATGTGAATACCCTTAGGGTATATTTCGATGACTTTCATAGAAAACTGTATAACGAATACCTATATCATAAATAAAATATATACAGTGAAAGGAACGTATCCTGGCAGATAACTGTTTCTAAGCAAATATGGCTGACATAATCATTTAACTAAAATAAAACAGTTACTTATATTAAAATACAGAGGTACAAAAGGGAGTAAATATAGAGTGACGTCAATATGGGATATCAATGAAGGCGTCTATTTGAATTATTTACAAGTACTGTCTGAAGCAATCACAATACAGTTCTACCACGAAATGGTTTTTTACAAACATTTCAAATTGTATTGATAGCCACAATTCAGCAGCATAATGCCAAAAAATGTTAACACAATTAAATATGAATACATTACAACAGGAAGAAGCGAGAAGAAAATTCGTGAATATAGTTTTATTCCAAGATCTTACAGACATAAGACAATTTCCTTATGTTGGTTAATAGTTTCAAATGATATTGATTTTGTAGCACTTACTGAGACTTGGCTCGGAACTACCCTGGATAAAACGCGTAATGGCGAACTTGTACCAAATGTTTTTTGCTTTATTTTTGGGCTTTAATGCCGTTTTTCAACAGTATTTCAGTTATGTAAAGGTGGGCGGTATCCTAACCAGTGTCCCTAGGTTCTGTACCAGAAAAAACCTGTACTAAACGGTAATTCAACTAAAAATGTTTGCACGGTGCGTGCAGCGTGCAGACAAATATTTTAACCCTTATCCCGCTAAATTTCTATATTTAACTTTTCCATCTTTCAGTTTGGACAGTACCATTAACTGTTAAAAGGGGATTCTTACCAAAAAGATACTGACTAAATAGCGAACAGTGCAGACTATGATCAGACTGCACGGATGTGCAGGCTAATTACGATCTACACTGGTCGTAAAGACAGAATCAATCTTGTCCAGCATGATCAGAGTTAAACATTTTGAATACACGGAATGTTATTTGAGTATCAATGGATTTTCTGCACGTGTGACGATGATATATAGATCACCCCCAACAAAACGAAACGGCTTAAAGACTAGAGTGTTCCTATACTTCAGTCATGTGGTATGCATCAACATGTGAATGAATCTAACCGTGCCCGCGGTCATACATTAGATGTTGTTGTAACAAGGGACGACAGCAGAATAATATCAGGTGTCGAGGTCACTGATCCAGGTCATTGTGACAATACTTGTAATATGTCACAAGACAATACTTGTAATAGGTCATAAAACCATTATGCATTTTACTTCAAGACCTGTGCCACAGTTTTTTTCAAATAAGACCTCTCAGCGTCCCTTGCACTATATACATATCCAGAAGGCACAGACTTGGATCAGCAAGTGAGTGCATATTCAATGGATTATCTTACTGATAGATAACTGTTTCTCTACGCACAAAACTAATATATTTTATCGAGTAATTGTCCGTATTTTTAATCAAGTAACCTTCATATGTGACTAAACCATTATTAAACACTACACGTTTCATGAGTCGAAATCTGTAAATCTAAATTAAAAGAAATCAACATCCTTATGAGTGACCAATGTCTTCGGCTACCGTAATATACTTCCCAATTAAAAGATTCAATTTGTAGTAACATCGATGAAGCAATTTATTTAAGCGTTGGCTTTATCATAATAAAACTACCTGCTAGGAGACAGTGCAAGATTGCGTGTCAATTCTCAAGTCATTCATTGACTGCCGAGTTTATGACATTATTTGATTATAAATATTTGTTTATATTCAGTCGCTTAAATTTTTCGCTATAATCAGAAGTAGAAATATTGGCCTGACAACTACTAAGAAAAAAAAGTTTAGAACACATGTTCAATACATTAACTCTCGAACAAATTTGTGATCATATGCTATAATAAAATTTCTTTTATGAAAAATATCTTGTGTTTGTTAATTCACTGATTAATACTCATTAATTACATCGATGTATAAACTAATGCTTTTAAAGAAAAGAGTTTCAGGTCAAGGCTGCTCTTCTAAGAAAAAGGTCTTACAAATTCTAAATTACACCGTAGTTATCCCATTGGTTTTTTAATATTCTTTAATTAATTCAATAAAATTGCTATTAATCAAAGAACAATTAACATACAAAAAATTGTTAATTTCCAGAAAGAATGGTTGTCGTATCTTATCAAAAAATGCTAAGACATTACCCTAATTGTTCTTTGGCAATTTATTCTCAAATCAATCAATATTTTTGAAAAAGTAAATTTAAGTAATATATTTTTGTATTTGCCAAATATTATCTTTTTGCAATATTTTGATCACTTTTGATCCACCTTTTCTGTTATAAAGGGTTTAGTTTATTGAAATACAGTTGTTATTCTTTTATATTCAATATTAATATATCTGTATTTCATTTAAACATTATATATTTCACTGATTCGATTTAAAAAATTCATCAAGTATTTATAAGATTTCCTAAAAAAAAAACATGCTATTATGAAGAATGAAGAACCAGTCTTCAATTGTAAAATAACTCATTGATTTCTTTTTTTACAAGTTTCAAGAACAATTGTAGCAACTTAGTTGAAGCAATTTATTCTAGCCTATATTTTATTCTACACGAAATCCTCTAAAACTACGTTTGTTTTATAAACATTTTAAACTTAAAGGTGGAGCATTTCGGCACTTGAATGAAAAAAACTTAAGACTCTCTCACGAACTATTGCAACTTGTGTATAATGTATGTTCTTCAGCTAGGAGTCAAATGTGCGTGGACTCATCACTTTCCCTCTACTACGAGTATACATGTAGTTGTATTTTATAAAACTTAACATCTTCCTTTTATATTTCATCTTTGTCTGTAATTCTTTCGTTATTCATAAGAAGTGAATTTATAACCTTTTTAGTCTGGCGTGACTTCTCTAAGCTAAAAAGAATATTTAGAATTTTTTTCACCTTGTTCTAAAGTATTTACTCTCGAACGAATTTGTGCTCCACATGCTATAAAGTTATAAATTTCTTCTATTTCTTGTTCAATTTGAAAAAATATCTGTGTTTGTTAATATCACTGGATGTTAATATCATTGGATTTCTGCTGTATCAATGTACTTAATTTTTCTTCTAATTTAGAAAAACGAGTTTTTCGGTCAAGTGCTGCTTTTCTAGAGAAAAAGATTGTTTGCTCTTTAATTTCTAGTTTACATATTTCCCATATGGTTTGTTCATTCTTAATGTCGTCTTCATGAAATTGGAAATACATTTTGAAATAAAGGAAACATAGTTATCATTTTCGAGTAAAGAGTTGTTCAATTTCCAGAAACCGGGACCATGGGTGCTCGGTATCTTGAGTTCAAAGGAAATAGCAAGATGATCAGTATTATACTGGATTCGTGCGGTATAATATTTTCATTTTTTAACCAGAGATCAATCCCACTGTTTTCGATTCGATTTCATTTTTACGCCTCCAGGTAAATTGTTCTTTTGGTCCATTTATTTGTCTCCAAATATCTAATCAATTGTATTTTTGTAATAAGTTTCATCAAGTTTGACACCGTAAATTTAGTATTTGTTATTTGCGTTTTGCAAATTCTATCTTGTTAAGAAAAAATATCGTTACTGTATCCCGCCTTTAGTTTCAGCCCTTGACTATTTTCTGTTATAAGGTCGTTTAGTTTATTGAAATAAGCATTTCTGATCATTTGGTCAATTAAAGTGTAAGTATTATCATTCATTTCAATATTAAAGATTATATATCTTCCGTCGGAATCATAAAGTTCATCAATTAATTTATAGTTTACTTTTTTAAAGATAAAGATCGAACAACCTCGACTATTTGATGTTCCAAATGAATGAAAGCAATCCCAGTCTGCAAATTGTAAAGATAACTCTTGTTTCATTTCTTTTACAAGTGTTTCTTGGAAGGAAACGAATTGTACCTTTTGTTGATTCAGCAATTCCATTACCCTGTATATTTTATTCCTATCTAAGCGAAATGGCTCTGAGAAAAGCTACAGTTTGATTTTGCCATAACATTTTAAAATCTTAGAAAGGTAGTAGACGCACATCTTGAGCGGCACTTGAATGAAAAAAAAAACTTTATGAGGGACTGCGGTCTGCGTACGGAAATCTTCATTCAACTGCGTCGGCTGTATAAATGTTGAGTTCTGCTCAGCCCTAGGCTAGAGGGCGTGGACGGTAGCATACATTTCCACTACCATGAACAGAGCCTGCAACATGTACGTTTTTGTCGTGTTGAGCGACCTATAGAGTTTCCACTTTTTCTATTTGATAAAGGTACACAATGACATCCTCACATCTCTCGGCATAAATTCTGTAACAATTTTCGTGCTACTCGATCTATCCGCAGATTTCCACACGATTGACCACCAAACACTGTTACACCGACTCGAACCTTATTTTGCAACATGCTGAACCTCAATGCTGATAAAACGGAGGTGATGTTATTCACATTAAAGCATATTTTATGTATATTGAGGACGTCTCGGTGAAGGTCGGTGACTCTAAAATCCATATAATGTGTTAGGAATATTTGTGCAGTATTTGATAACACTGTGTATATGGAACAACAAGTTAACTCTGTGTGTCGGGCTGGATATGCACAACAACGCAGAATAGGTCACATTAGACGGTATCATACCAGTGGTGCCACAAAGAAAATTATCAATAGTCTGGTTACCTCATGGTTAGACAACTGTAATGCCTTGTGAATGGTATTCCAAACAGCATACTTGACAAGTTGCAATATGTCCAGATCACGGCAGCTCGCGTTATCACTAGAACGCCCCGTCGCAATCATATAACACCGGTTCTGAAGGATCTCCATTGGTTGCCAGTGAAATACAGGCTGACCCACACATTTAAGGCTCCACAGTCCCTTGCCTATATAAGGGATATGATAGAAGTATATAAACCGGTCAGAAACCTACGATCACAATACACGCTGTCACTGGTTATGCCAAAGGCTTAAACCGCGATGTATGGCAATCGGAGCTTTTCGTTCACTGCTCCGAAGCGTTGGGACTTCCTTTTCATCAATATAAGGAATCTGACATGCTGACTGCTTTCAAAAGCCTGCTAAAACAAACTTCTTTGTACAACATTTTGTTAACTGACCAATTCATATCACAGCGTAGAACAATATTTTATCATAGGGTCACTTAAATACTTTTAAATATGTATAAATGTTAGTCTTGTTTTATCTGTATGTTTTACATTCATGAATTTTGTTAATTTAAAAGTGAAAATGCATTTTTTATTGTATTGAATGTGAAATTGTTTATATAGTTTGCAACTATTCTGTGAAACACTACTAAACGTATACATGTGTATTAAATGAGTGCTTTATAAATGTAGCATAATAATAACAATAATAATAATAATAATAATAAAAACAAGATTGCCAGACTGTCACAAAATACGCCCGTCTAAATACTCAGCTACATAAAAAGATTTCGAGTAGTTCAAGGACCATGATCCAACAGTGCCTGGGGCGATTTGGGTGGTTATCGAACTTGGCCGAGATATTATGCCTACAAACATTGTCACCAAGTTTAGAGAAGATCGGATGAAAACTGTTCGACTTAGAGGGCGGGCAAGGTTAAATTAGCAGATTTTGAGTAATTCAAGGGCCATAATCCATGATAGCCTACGGCGATTGGCTGGTTATCGAACTTGGCCGAGATATTATGCCCACAAATATTATCAGCAAGTTTGGTGAAGATCGGATGAAAACTGTTCGACTTAGAGAGCGGACAGTGCTAAATTTGCCGATTTCGAGTAATCCAAGGTCTATAATCCAAGAGTGCCTTGGGCGATTTATCTGGTTATCGAACTTGGCCGAGATATGATGCCCACAAACATTGTCAGCAAGGTTGGTGAAGATCGGATGAAAACTGTTTGACTTAGATAGCAGACATGCTTTTGGACGCCGACCGCCCGCCAGCCCGCCCGCCACGGGTGTTCACATAATACGCCCCGCATATTTTAGAGACGGGCGTATAATAATAATAATAATAATAATAATATTCTAATAAATCTAAGGCAGAAATACTATTTAGATATTGAAATGAATGGATGTCTTAACAAAACGTAGAATAGCAATGAGTGTGTGTGTTGAGGTGTGTGTGCGCGCGCGCGTGTGTGTGTGTGTGTGTGTGTGTGTGTGTGTCGGGGGGGGGGGGGTGGTTGGGGGTAAGGAGGGGGAACTTTGATAACTTCAAGTCAAATCACCTATCCGATATGCTCAAGTTAAACTACCTATCCGGCAAACTCAAGTTAAACAGCTTATTGCTTACTTTTATACCAAGTGAAATTACTGATCCGATAAGCACACTTTAAACTGCCTACCCGATAAGCCCAAAAACTGTCTACCCGATAAGCTTAAATTAAACAACCTATGGCATCTCAAGTTACATAATCTATCCGATAAGCTCAAGTTAAACTACCTACCCAATAAATTAAAGTTAAGCCGCCTACCCAATAATTTCAAGTAAGTTAACTTACCTTTGGTTCATCAAATTAATTTAATTACACGATAAGCTCAAGTAAAACTACTTACCCTTCAGGCTAAGGTTAATCCCCTTCACAATAAGCTCCAGTTCATTTACGTGACTTTAATCAGGCGCATAACAGACTGAAGAAAACGCATCAAGGATATTTCTTGTTGATATTTGTTGAAAACCCAACAAAACAATTAAAAAATGAAATTATGGAAGCACCACGGAATTATTGAACGAACTAACCTTAAGGTTTTACAAAATTATATGACAACAAGTATTCTTGCATAAAAAAACTACTTTTTTCACTGGATCTGCCCATGTAGTAACTGGAGAAAAATTGTGTGCAAAGAAGGCAATTCACATGCTGTTAATACATGATTTTTATTTTTGAAATGCTTTCTCAGGGGCGTACATGTACTTCTTCGTCTTGTTTCTTCCGTAATAACCTCTTTTTGTAGCATAAAAGATGCAATCTAAATCATAGAATGTTTTGTTGTATCAGTTACCAATGCCAAATGCACTGTCCCCAACAATGTCCGTACTCGCTTCTTCCCTTGTTTACTCCCCTTTTAGAACTCTGTGTCGTTTCAGTTTTTGTAGATAACCGTGAATGTTTAACTTGTGCGACTGTTTGTTTAAGGAATCATATTTATGATTTGTTAAGTATCAGTCGGTATATTTTTATCTAATTTCTCGAAGAATTTATATAAATAGCATGAAAGCTTGACACTACGTTCGTACTCATCCGTACTACAAATGTGTCCGTACTCAAAATAACTCGAATGTAAAGTTATTATTCTTGCAATTGTGCTCCTGTTTACCAAATTTTGAATTTATATGAACAGTTATTGGTAATTTCATGTTTGTAATAACGAGAGATAAATCGTTTAAAAATCTTCAGTATGTGCTTTTGGTAATGTTGTTGATTTCTATGCCCTGGTTATGGATATTTAAAACATGTTTACCGTTTCCAAGAACAACAGAATGGTAACTAAAAAATGTACCGGAATCGTAAAGGCATCACATATGAAAACAGGACATTTAGTTTTTATGCAAGAATAGTGACAATACACGTTTGTTTTGTGTACTAACGTCTGCAGAAGCCCTCGGGATATGTTTGTGACCGAGACCGAAGGTAAGTGTATTATCCCTACAAACACTTTGCGATTACATTTGGGACGTACTGGTACTCGTTAAGTAAAGAAAATGTAATTCATGCACAGAACGCATGTTAGGATTTCCCGCAAATGTGTCTACTTCCTAATGTTAACAGCTTATAAGTAACTTGTGCTAGTACGTTAAAATATAACTTAATTATTCAAAAACATGCTAAAAACTATTAAATCTGAACGACACAAGAAACCTTAAACCAATGTATACCTCATTTTGTAGTATAGTATAGTTTTATTTGGCAAACATGTCAATTTTATAGTAATATGTTCTATATTTTCGACTTTGCATTGAATCGGAAAAATGTATTTTTGTTAAAATCTAGTATGCCACTATTTGTTTATTAATACCACCGACTTGTATCTTATATAAATAACTTCTCTTATTTGAAGATCATTTCAACATGGTTTCTTTTGGATGTTGCATATTTTGTGTAGTTCTATATTAACGATTCAGTTCAACAGGGTGCAAATGTACGTCAGAAGCAGGAGTGCGTAAAACAGACACTTTTGACTGTAAGCTGACTGTTAGAGTGACAGCGTCCAAATAGTTCATCTATTACTTTGAATAAATCTACACATGATTTATCTCAATTTCGTTTGACGCATGGTACTTCAATATCCGTAATAAAGCCAATACTCTCTGAAACTGAGTAGTCTTTAACCAACGAAAATACGCTACAAAAATTCTATCACTCCTACAAAACATGCAGTAGGGTGTACCGACGCCGTACAATCGAAGAAGCCATGGTCAAGCCTTAAGATAAGCCATTAGTATTACGTGCGACCACTGCGGCAAACAATTTTTAAACAATATTGACCTATTAAAACGCGTATAATGTATGATGTTTCTAAGCAAACATGTGCTCTTTGCAAATAAACATATGAAAAAAATGCACTGAAGTTAAGTGCAATAAAGTTTGAAAGGAGAAACCGGTCAAGTAAGCTAAGTGTTGAAATATACCGCTGTTCAAAGATACATGTGATCTCCCGGGCGGGAGGGTCAAAATCCCGATTTTCTTTACTTGCGGCACTAGTACAGTCAAACTCGCTTTACACGAACTCTTCGGGACCTTGGGAATATGCTCGTATCAAACGAAATTCATATTAACGAATGTATGACTCCCGGATAATTTGCCCGAGCAAGTTGGGCAGTATCACCGGTATCGCCGTTGAATAGCTCCCGATAAATAAAAATACAGTAGTGAATAGATAATCATTAGTAGTTTTAACTGATCAAGTGTGTGTACTCAGTTAACAGTGAAATAAGTCAACAAAAGTCATACTTAAACAGGTAAAAATGTATGAAAAATAAATTTTAATGACAAATGTGTTGTACAAGTGTTTATAGCACATATACATCTAGCACATATAGATACACAGGAATACTGTAACGTGCATGTATATGCCAATGCATTTTTGAAACCGGTACTTTACACATGGTATTTCAAACTTTTACTTGAAAAAAACTGGTAATTTGTGGTTGTATTTTACCATTATTTAGTTCCTGAATGCCAAATGCCTCTAGTTCTGAACAATATATAACAATATAATATGTTTCGTGATTATATATAATTTAAGACCAAATATAGCGATGAAATCGTACTTTCGTCTGTTTGTAAGCATGATTGTTTTAAACTTTATGACATAAAAAAACCCCAATACTTTGATATTTCTCTCACTATAAACCCCAATACTTTGATATTTCTCTCACTATGTATGGTATCAAATGTGTCAACATTGACCTTTACCTATAATTATTCTATTAGATTATAGCACGTGTACGCCTCATATTCTTAGTCATGGATGCACACGACTAGCGACATAAGATCTTAAGGGATAATGTTTTAATTGTAACTGTGAAATAATTCTACAGGCCATAACCTCCTCGTGTCAACCAATTTTAAATCTGTAGAGTTTCGCCGAAATCTTTCATTTAGCGCTCATTCGATCAAAGAGTTAATATGTATTTGATTTTGCCGCAACAAATACTTTTAACATTTTAATCAGACTTTACAACATTACAGACTTTTCTCTCTATTTAAGACAATTTTATACATAACAAAAATTTATGACAAGAGGGATGATTTTAATTTCAGTATTGTAAATTTCCCCTATTTGGATGGGGATGTATCCCTGGGATATATATTTCTCAGTTAATTCGGTTTGCAAGAGCGTGTAGTCATGTTGAGGATTTCAATGAACGTAACCAATATATTACAAATAAGCTTCCTCAACAGGTCTACCGTTATTATAAATTACGTAAATACTTTGCTATTATTTTATTATCGTAATTCAGATTTGGTTTTAAAATACAATAGCAATTTAAAGACACCTCTGTGAGAAGGTATATCAAAACCCGTTTTTTTTATCGGGATGTGGTTTACAAACTTCATAAGATTTTGGGTCATGGCAATTTTCCAATTGTTATAAAGATATTCTGTATCTTTCACAAAGTGAACACTACATGCAATATCTTAACATGTCAAAAATACATTTAATAATAACTTAAATTATACTTGATGAGAAAAATGTTAAACGGCAAGAAATGCCTGACAATAAGTTGATTCTATATGAAAGCCATACTCAAGCCTTTAATAACGCTGGAAGAATTTTTTAAAATTGGACCACAATTGAAAAAAATATGATGGTTTGAAATTTAAGAAAATGGCTGATCATGGAGATAGCCGTTTTAGTGTGTCTATGACGTCATTTACACACTGCTGAATTCTTTACTTAGCAAATAATTTTTAAATAGATTAATTTCATATGTTTCTTGAGTGTTAGATATAAACAAATTGTCATTTATTTTATTACTAGTATAGTTGGAAAAAGTAGTGAAATTATTTTATAACAAGACCTC
This sequence comes from Mercenaria mercenaria, assembly GCF_021730395.1. Classification (NCBI taxonomy): domain Eukaryota; kingdom Metazoa; phylum Mollusca; class Bivalvia; order Venerida; family Veneridae; genus Mercenaria; species Mercenaria mercenaria. The sequence goes on along the minus strand of NC_069377.1, from coordinate 38,408,805 downwards.
GTAGAACACGAAACGCCCCCTTGATACATTCAGTAATTGCAAAAGAAACAGAAATTATTTGCTCACTGTAAACAAAAGTTCTACTGTTCTGGTTCAATGTGACCTTGAACTTTGACCTATTGACCTCAAATTCAACAGGAGTCATCTGCTGATTATAATCAATCTCCCTATTAAGTTTCATGATCCTAAGCCCAAGCGTTCTCAAGTTATCGTCCGGAAAGGGTTTAACTGTTCCGGGTCAATGTGACCTTGGCCTTTGGCCTACTGACCTCAAAATCTATAGGAATCATCTATTGGTCATGAAAAACCTTTCTATCACGTTTCATGATCCTAGGCCCAAGCGTTCTCAAGTAATCGTCCGGAAATCGTTTAACTGTTCCGGGTCACTGTAACCTTGACCTTTGATCTACTGACCTCAAAATCAATAAGGATCATCTACTGGTCTTGATTAACCTCTCTATCAACTTTCATGATCCTTGGCCCAAACATTCTTCAGTTATTGTCCGAAACAGTTTAATTGTTCCTGGCCAATGTGACCTTGAACTTTGACTTAATGACCTCAAATTCAATAGGGGTTATTTGCTGGTCATGACCAACCTCCCATCAATTTTCCTTATCCTAGGCCCAAGCGTTCTTGAGTTATCGTCCAGAAATCGTTTTACTTTTCCGGGTCACTGTGACCTTGACCTTTGACCTACTAATCTCAAAATCAATAGAGATCATTTGCTAGTGATGGCCAATCCTCTTATCAACTTTCACGATCCTAGGCCCAAGCATTCTTATGTTATCATCTGGAAACCGTTTAACTGTTCCGGGTCACTGTGACTTTGAACATTGACCTACTGACCTCAAAATTAATAGGGGTCATCTGCTGGTCATGACCAACCGCCTTATCATCTTTGATGAAATATCTATGGTTGGCAGACGGATATTTAACTTTATTAACTTAGGGTTGCAGGAAATAAAGGGTTGCACTAAGACATCTGGAGGTGTCAGTATACTTGAAGTTGGTGATCTATATCAGTTGAAGCCTGTTCTTGGTTCATGGGTGTTTTCACAAGTGTACAAATCACCACAACTTCATATAGGCATGAATATATGGGTAGAATTTTTTTATTTCTTTGCATTACAAGAAGTAATGAGGCAGAAAGATGACCATGCATTTACTATGCTTCTAAATAAATTGCGAGAAGGAAAACACACAGATGATGATCTCGAGATACTGAACAGGAGAGATGTTCAGAATTCAGAAGTATGTAGGGACATCATTAAACATTTTCCTCATCTGTATTGCAGAAGAGTTGATGCAAACCTTCACAGTTCAGCAGTACTTTCAGATATACCTGTGTCAGATGTAATAGAAATAGAAGCCATTGATACTGTGTCTGGCAATTACATGAGGAGATTTTATCAAAGATCCCACTAGATCCAAATAAAACAATGGGCTTAAATGTTGGTACCACTGATGGTCTAACCAATGGTGCTTCATTGTTTTCTCGGAATTTGATTTTAGAGTAACAAACTCCAGCGGTGTAGTATATTTTAGGTGGAGTTTGAAGTTTGTATCAGGAGGAAATAGCTAGAAGTTGGAAACCAATTATTGAGACTTCTAGAAATTTTACATTTTAGTATCATAAAACATACCTTATAGTTCGACGTCAATTTCCAATTTACTTGTCTACTGGTAAAACAATTCACAAAGCTCAAGGATCAACCCTTAAAAGTGCTGTACTGCATTTTGGGACAAGAAAGATAGACCATGTACACTTTGTTGGCATAAGTAGAGTAACCAGTCTCTCTCATATTCTTGAACTTAATTCATACAAAATAAGTTTATCTGTAGAAGTTGAGGAAGAAAGTGAAAGGCTTCGATTACAAAGACAGATTAAAGAACATTTGCCAACTTTGGAAAGTTCAGATCCTGACAATTTCAAAGTAATCCAGCTACGTAAGGCGTACTGTTACAAATGTGGTTGTAAAATATGTATTGAAGCAAAGAAGTATCAACCAAAGAACTATCAATAAAAAATTTCTATAACTTTACTAATTCTTCCTGTTGCCTAGTAACCAGAGAATATTTCATCTCTTCTTGTTGTTATATAACTGTCTACCCTTGAATGCTGATAAAATTCTTGTAATTTGAAATAATCTGTATCCAAAATCTTAACAATGTTTTAGGAAACAGACTTCAAGATTTCTGTCTAAATTAAAAGGTGTTTTGAAGACAAAATAACTTCTTAAACAAAATAAAATGCATTTGCAGACGGAATTTGTTAATGACTTCAAATCACAGTTATAAAGGATTCATTTTCATCATAAAATACCTCAACAACATGGTATCTTCATATAACTGAGTGTTCAGGATCTAACAAACTGTTAAACATTTTTAGTTTCTCAATTACTTGCTGAAAACGGGGGACAAAATGCACTTCAGTCAGTTGTTCCAAAGCCGTCCAGTGTGGTACTATATCCATATCCGGTTTGATTTTGTTGAGGGGCGCCCACTTTTTGATATATTTGCAGTTTGGAGACCATTTATAATGTTCTCTCAAGGCAAAGTCCGTTCTTTCCCAAGCGCTTAACTCTACGTGACATCGAAAACAGCCCCGCACTTGTCAGCTCATATTTATCGGGAAACATCTGTTTCGGATGGCTTCAAACGTCTTAAGTCGGTTTTCGTATTCCACATTTTAGTTGAGACGTGTGCAATTGATTGCGTTCATCTTATTAATGATAACTGTCTTATAACAAACTTCATCATGATTTCTGATTGGTGGTTAATTTTTAGAATGACGTTTTCAATCTATTTGTAGAAATATTGTCATCGTTATTTATAGAACTATCGTCATTGCACTAAGAGAAGCATACGTTTCAATCGATATCAATTATTGCCGTATCATAGTGAATATTTTCATCGGCTTTTTAATTAAAACAATTGTAACAGCGCATATAGTAATTAAACGTAGCATGGGGATATTAAGTTCTGGTGAAGGTCGCGCTTGATGATGTCGTGCTATAAATTCATTTCTGAGTAATATGGCCGCCGCCTATACGTTATGTCTTAACGTCCTTATACGCAAATGAGTTACTATAAATAGAAGTAAACTGAATACAAGTTAGCGCCTTTACTAACTTTATTAGTATCAAAGTACCAAAACCTTTCTTTATACCATTAAACTCAAATGTCACATATTTTCTCGACCCGATGTTTTCACCTGAACACACACACACACTGGCACGCGCACTACCTTTTGTAAAATATAGTTGTCATTCAGATGAAAACGTTCTAAGTAAGTGTAATCAAAGGTTTAAATATGACAAATTAAAAGTTATTCTATCTTTGCAAAGACTGTCAAGATTCAGAAACTTAGAAAAAATTCATAAAAAATAAATTCTCTGAATTTCACTAGAGTTTGCAATTCATTTGAATGTCTACCAATAAAACTTGAAAATTTGAAAATGAATGTGCTACTTGTTAAACTACAATATTGTATCCTTTTAGGTTTTTTGAGTGTACTGTATATATTTAAAAGTAGAATAGAAAATAACATAAAATTTTGGATTTTGTCTCTAAAGTGTGCGTTCGCGCTCTTAATTTATATCGAAAAAAAAAACCTCCAGTTTTGAGACCCCAACTCTGGCTGAAAACCTCCAGTTTTGGGATTCTGAACGTATCACTAGTATGAAATACGAAAGGACATCGGACATTTTTATATTTAGATTGATTGCCTATCCAATAAGTGAAAGCTGAGCTAGGGTCAGACTTCTGAAAGAGCGTAAGAAAGATAGTATTCTAGTAATTTGTACAAGTTTGTGAACAAAAGACACGCCTTTATTGACATTTCCCATTCCCATTTCCATTGAAATGGGAACAATAATCATTTTTCCGTTTTAAACATCATTACCCCAGTGACACAACAAAATATTTTACATACCTTTGTAAATAATTATTATAAACATATGTTGCAAAAATGGTGCTTGGTCACGGGCGTGGGGTCAAAATTAAAAAAAAAATACCTACAAGGTGTGAGTGCATTATTGTTACATAAAATATTTTTGAAAATTATTGCAAGTGTTTCCTAAACCTTGCATATCGCTAGTTTTATTCGTTTTTGTAAATATTTCAAACATAGAAATCACTATAAAATATACGTCGAACAAAATGTCAAAATATTTAGAAACCAGTGCATTAGTCTTCTATTTTATCAAATGAAAAGAAATAAACTCGAAAAATTAACATCGACACACCCAGAGCTAACCACAACACCTCCTGAGCTAACCCCGACGTCCAGAGAACGAACTAACACTGACGACCTCAGAATGAACATCGATACCCTCAGAACTAACACCAATGCCTCTAGAACTCACTACAACGTCACCGGAACCTACCCCGACGTCACAAGCACTAACATCAACACCCACAGAAGTAGCCCCGACATCACCGGAACTAACCCTGACGTCGCCAACACTTATCCCAACCCCGATGCAACTGGCAGAACTATCTAACATGTTTCTTTTTCTGTATAACTTGCAAATGCAAGAGTTGCATAATATTGAAGTTACATCCTAATTAATGTCGATAATAGCTAGATAGGTTCTGTGCCATTGATATACTTGGCCACTCAGTGTTCTCCTAACATTATATGTTGTTTTATTCTTTTTTTTGTATTGGAGTAACACAAAGCACATTTATCTGTTTTGCTGGCCATTATAAAAGTGCATGTATATAGTATATAACTCTCACTATACTACCCGGTCAGTATTGTACATGTGTACTGCATATGCCAATAAATTATAACATAGAAAACAAACAATAGGCTATGAACAATGCACCAGTTATCATGGGCACTCAGGTGAAAAGAAATGAAGTACAGTTGTGTGACCAAAAGTTTTGTTCAATTTTTATTTTTTGTTTTTCAGTTATTTTTTTTTAAATATTAATAAAACTGATAATCTGGAAATTTATTTATTTATTTATTTTGTTGGGTTTAACGTCGCACCGACACAATTTTAGGTCATATGGCGACTTTCCAGCTTTAATGGTTGAGGAAGACCCCAGGTGCCCCTCCGTGCACTATTTCATCACGAGCGGGCACCTGGGTAGAACCACCGACCTTCCGTAAGCCAGCTGGATGGCTTCCTCACGTGAAGAATTCTACGCCCCAAATGAGGTTTCGAACCCACATCGATGAGGGGCAAATGGTTTGAAGTCAACGACTCTAACCACTAAGCCACGGAGGCCCCCGATAATCTGGAAATAGTTTATTTACTGTTTTAAAACATTTTATAATAGACATACCTTATTTAAATGCATATGCTTATTTCACTGAAAATACACCTTGCACATTTTACAGAAAATATGACCCTTAGTCGCAAAATGCTAGAATTCAACTAAACAAATATAAAATAAAATTATTTATTGTGACAGTTTGATAGGAATATAGCCTGTTTGTGAGTATTTGAAGCCATTATATCAAATTACCTGTTATTGAAATCATGAAATTATATTCAAATTTAGGCAAACTCCCTAGAATTTTGTCTCTTGCCTTGTAGTTGAACATGAAGGTGTATTTCGCTTGAATATGGTACCGCACAGAAAATTTGTGAAATATTTTAGTAATACATAACGATACATAATTAGTGATACATACATCATTATTATGTTTGTTTTTTTTCCGCTTCTCTTGGAGACTCAAATATTTACATTGCATATCCTTCCTTACAAACCACTTGACAGATTTTGATAAAAGTTAACTATAATTAATTGACAAAGTATGAAATTTAACAGATAACATAATTCTGATAAAAAAATCTTCACAGCAAAAAATGTATAATACGTCGGTATTCTTATTATCTCCATTTTTCGGTCCATGGAACCGTAATGGAGTCACTGAATTTCAATGTTTATGGTAAACCTAGGCAACACATCGCTTCTCCTTAACTTTCAATGCCATTTCAGAGTTATAAGGGGTGTAGTTGCACAAATCCTTAACATTTTCGATGGTTTTCATTGTCATTGTACTCTGTCTGCTGTTAATTTTGAAACGTTTTGTGAGTTTGATGATATATCATGGTAAAAATTGGCTGTAATGATTACTTATTAATTTAATAAGGAATTCTCTGTTCAAGGTTTATTCCTTCACCTTTCCCCTACATACTTTGATATTTACGGCTTTATCCTTTCAATAAGCGGTACTTTTAAATCAAATTAAATGTAAATTAAAACTCCTGAAATCGTAAACTGTATAATTAAATGTTTCTGCATTTAGATTCTACTTTTGTCAAGGGTATTGTGTATTGAAAATCTGTGATAGTAAATAACAAATCATTTAAACGCTGTGTTTATTTCGTTTGCTATAAGCAGACTCATGTATGAATGAATCACAGTTTTAAACCTTTAAGTCCAGTGCTTTTCTATCATGAATGTTGGTGTATTTTGATAAATGCGAAAGGCGGGACTATGCCCATAACTGATGTTGTTCTCTGATAATCATGATACTAGTATCACTCTCGTATAATTATTTGTGTGTATTGTAGGGACGTTTATTATTTATGTGTAAGGATAAGGAGCATAAGCTCTATTAAACTAGATGCCCAAGGGCAACATGTCGAGCCCGCCCTTTGACCTATAACTGTGACCTTGACCTTTGCGATAGAGTCCATCTCATTGAGTTAAACATTCATGCCAAATATAAACAAGATTTCTCAATGCATGTCAAATATATGGGCCGGACCAGATCTGACATAACATTTGACCTCTAACTGTGACCTTGACCTTTGAGACACGAACCTTGTGTTTCCGCGTGGCACTCCGCCTCACTGAGGTCAAGATTCATGCCAAATATAAACAGGATTCCTCAATGCATGTCAGAGTTATGGGCCGGACAACATCTGATATGACCTTTGACCTCCAACTGTGACCTTGACATTTGGGATAGGAACCTGGGGTTTGCGCATGACACTCCGTTTCACTGAGGTTAACATTCATGACAAATATAAACAAGATTGTTCCATGTATGTCAGTTATGGTCCGGATAAAGAATCCAGACGGACGCACGCACGCACGGACGGACGCACACACGCACTGGCGCACGCATGCACATACACCAAACAGTCATGACCATTTGAACAACTAAGTCTTCGCTTTCGCAAGCGGGCTCGACAAAAATTGTTCCGTTCTGTTATAAAATTATCACATAAGCTTTGTATTTATGTTTTGAGTTCCATATCGAGTCAAATTTTGGCAAATAGACGAAAACTACTTCAGGTGGCATGCAGAGTGTAATTTCAAAGCTTAAAGATGACCAATGCCCATTTACAAATTATATATTTCATCTTTAGATATTTACCTCAAATGCAGAAAATCCTCATCTGGTTTATTTACTAATTATGTAAATAAATTGTTCATTTAGAGCTACAGTTATAATGAAATGTATAGCAATAATAGCTGAGTGTTAAAAAGCTTCTAGTTTTTAGTGGTAGTACACTTTCATACTGTGTTTAGCTATACAAATATTACGTGTGTTCTGTTTTTTAACCTTATGCATGGTGTTGTTAATACTGTTAAATGCGTTAGTTTTATCTTTGCATAAATTATATGTTTTCATATTTTCAAAAATGAAATTTGGATCTAATGTACCTTTAAATATACTAGTACTTCAGAAGGAATATAGAAGAGGTTTTAATTTGTAAACAATTTTTATAATAGCTTCACATGCGTAAAGGTTTGCATCAAGAACTATTCAACAAAATTCTCAAATTGAAGTGATATTGCAACACTTTTAACACGTGGATTGTAAAAAAATGCTAAATAACGCTGATTGCTAATTTTAGTTACCTACTGTCTAAACTGACTACGATCAACTGCGTTTTGCAAGTTGGCGCCCATACCTTAACATAATTGATAAAATAAAATCTGTAAAAAGATCCTTTGGAAGCAAAGAATGCAACCAAGAAGAATAACAGCAGACTCGGTTTGATTGAGTCATTATTACTTCTCCGACCTCTCTCCACTATTTTCCATTAAATGCACTCGATGCTGATTTAATTCCCTTGACTGGTAATAGATTGGCTTCATTTACTCTTGCTCTTTCACAGGGCAAATGTAACACTCCTTTCATCAGATCATTTTGTTACACAGTCCCTTCTTGATGTCCCCGAACATCTTTCTGCTGTGTAAAACGTGAACGTATTTTAAATGCCTTTTGAACAAAATTAAAAAGTACCATATCATTAAACATGATTATACATCGGTGGGATGTATTTGAACAAGTACGAAAAGATTACACAGTCTAGTATTTTTGGGAAAGTAATAGAAACAATTTGATTATATTATTTGGACCTTAGCAAGCATGATATCAATTCATATTCTTATCTGTCTTTCTCTCAAATTTAAAATCAACACCATCATACTCGATCATGACATGTCGTTCATGTGTATAAACTAAGATAATATCTATTTCAATTTTATTTCCTATTGCAAAACCATATGAACATTTTGTTAACGTAGAATGTTGTAAATAAACAAGTTCACTAAAGGTTTCCACAAATAACTACATGTATTAACACTATGATGAATTGCAAAATGAAGACAGGAAATAAATCAATAATGAAATTGTTATACACATCTATTTACACTATATGTAACACCGGTGGCCGTGTGTTTGGATATGTCCAATATGATCTCTTCCAAGCATAGAAAAAGTCAAAAACATCACGGCCGTTTTGATATTTTCTACAATTATACATATATTTTTACATGAAAAAATATAACGTTTTCAGTTTTCATTCTAAGATGCAAGTTATTCGATATAAAAAGATCAAATCATTCCAGGTTAAACAAGTGAATGAAGTATTGCCATGCAATACAAAGTCCCCTACTGGAAGGCACCTAATTTTCTCTACTGCAGTATAACATAATGAACTGATATCTGTTAATGATGTATAAACAATATTGTACTATATATACAATATAATATAACAAAGCACTTGGATTAAAATTTGAACAGTCGTTTTCATTTGGATTTTTTTTGGCCGATTATACAAAAAGTTATCACAAAAGTTATTTATAGTAACAACAAAGTGAAATTAATCCTAAAATAAAAAACATCTATATAACTTAAGTCCACAAGAAACTCTTTACCAGGTAGAGATAGTTCAATACACTTAAAAATTGAATGTAACATGCATGTTGTACCACAGAAATTTGGTCCCGATTTTTCCCTACGGCCAGTTATAAAAAAGTTACAATATAATATATTTATAGTAAAAACAAAGGGACGTAATTCTAAAACAAATGTGCCTCATAGTGGTGAACATTTGTGCCAAGTTACATCAAAATCCCTCCATGCATGAAGAAGAAATGCTACGGAAAAAGTCATTTTTGAATTTGACCTTTGACCTCTAAGTATGACCTTGGCCTTAGACCTAGGGACCTAGTTCTGGCGCATGACAATTTGTCTCATAGTGGTGAACATTTGTGCCAAGTTACATTAAAATCCCTCCATGCATAAAGAAGAAATGCTCCAGATAAAGTCATTCTTGAATATGACCTTTGACCACTAAGTATGACCTTGACCTTAGACCTAGGGCCCGGGCTTTGTGCACAACATGTTGTCTCATCCAGGGGAATGTTTGTGCCAATTGATATTTAAATCCTGTTTTGCATGACAATAGACCGGACAGGAAAAAAATCCTATTGACCTTTGATCTCAGTGTGACCTTGACCTTTAAGCTAGGGTTCTGGGTGTTGCGCATGACACGTGGTCTCATCATGGGGAACATTTATGCCAGGTAATATTGTAATCCCTTCTGGACCGGACAGGAAAAAAAAAACAACATATTGACATTTGACCTCCAATTGTGACCTTGACCTTTGAGCTAGGGATCCGGGTTTGCGCATGTCATGTTGTCTCATCATGGGGAACATTTGTGTCAAGTAATATCAAAACCCCTTCATGGATGGCAGAGTTATGGACCGGAAAGGAAATAACCCCTATTGACCTTTGACCCCAACTGTGACCTTGACCTTTGAGCAAAGGCTTCGGGATTTGCGCATGACACGTCATCTCATCATGGGGAACATCTGTACCAAGTAATATTGAAATCCCTTAATGAATGACAGTGTTATGGACCGGCCACGAAACAGACCCTGTTCATGCCATGTAAAATTTGACTGCTAAGTGTGACCTCGACCTTTGAGCTAGGGGTCTGAAAGTTTTGCATGACACATCGTCTTATTATGAGGTACAGTTGTGCCAATTGATATTAAAATCCCTTCATGGATGTGAGAGTTATGGACCGGACAGGAAAAAAGCCCTGTTGACCTTTGACCTCCAATTGTGACCTTGACCTTTGAGCTAGGGGTGCGGGTTTTGCACATGACACGTCGTCTCATCATGGGTAACATTTGTCTCAAGTAATATTAAAATCCCTTCATGGATGAAAGAGTTATGGACCGGACACGAAACAGACCCTGTTCATGCCATGTTAACATTTGACTGCTAAGTGTGACCTTGACCTTTGAGCTAGTGGTCTGAAAGTTGTGCATGACATATTGTCTTATTACGAGGTACACTTGTGCCAAGTGATATTAACTTCCCTTCGTGGATGAGAGAGTTATGGACCGGACAGGAAAAAAGCCATGTTGACCTTTGACCTCCAATTGTGACCTTGACCTTTAAGCTAGGTGTCCGAGTTTTGCGCATGACATGTCGTCTCATCATGATAAAAGAGTTATGGACCGGACACGAAATTGCGGACGGACGGAATGACAGAATGACGGAATGACGGAATGACAGAATGAAGGAATGACTGAATGACGGAAAAGCGCATTCCTGTAGTCCCCGAAACTGGTTTTCAACCAGTGGGGGACTAATTACCAAGTAATACAAACGTGCAGATTATGGCAATCAAGAAGCAAAAACGTCATTTTTAAATGATGTTATCAAACTCTTGCAATTGTATCATCAGAAAAATCAGTTAATAAGTAAAAAGAAACATTTTCAAAGATGTTGTCATTGGTCTCTAAACTGAAAGTATAGTATTTTTGCGAACAAAATACCATTTTAAGTCATTCACATGTATCAAGTGTGTAATGGTTTGAAAAACAGTTAAAGGTTTAGATTTGGTGTATGCATCTGTTTGGACAGCAACTTAACTCACATTCCTGCACGAAAGATGGGTGTCAAGGCTGATAAAACCAGATAAAACCACATCTATCTCATTTATTCATTTCTGGTATATGAGAGGTAACCTTTTGTATCGATTGCATAAAATGCAGAGAAAGATATAAACCGAAGGTCATAAAGATCTGAGCTAAAAGTAGGACGATTCTAAATTAACACTGTACCTACTGTATTTTTTTTACCGGTGCATAAAAATGTGTTTACGTGTAATAATGAATTTCCGGGAACATTTTCAAAATGAATCAGTTAGGTTAAACGACTTTAAAGCAGCATAAGTATGTTTGAGTGCCAGGTCGGATAGATATCCAAGTAGTTCGTTTTTGAAACTCTGGGTTCCATCTACCATCTCGAGGGTTATTTGATTCAAATTCTTTTAAAATAAATGTTCATTTGTTCAGTGAGATGATCTGACATGCAATACACATATTTCATAATTCTAGTTTGCTTTTTTACAAAGGTATGACCCTTTTCCAGATTTACCAAAAATTGAATTTTGTACGTGCGCAGGTATCTCAATAATCAATAATCAGAATGAATTAAAACTTCACACACGTGAGTTATGCCGCTTCCTTGAACTAACAAATACTGGTGTAGCTTGAATAGTCGGTCTTTGTTGTCCCCCACCCCCTCAAACTTGATGTTTGCCCTTTTCCATCGAGAAGTATATAAACAGTCGTGAAAATAGAACAGAAGTTAGTATATTATTAAACAAGCAAGTGAATCATTTTCTTTTAATAACTTCGTTTTGAAATGTACGATTGGGAGACAGGAAACAAAGCTTTTACTTAACTAACTATCTTGCATAATTAACCACATCATGTATTCCTGCACTTACAGCCTATTTTACTTAGTACTAGGTCTGCGTTCGAATTTTCAACATAGATGAAAGGTGCAGACCATTGCTTTTCGTGCCCATTCCTCTCCACTGGTGTTTTAGGTTGGACAATTTCACCGCTACGCTTGAGAAAAGAATTTATAATAGAGAAACATATCCAATAGGAGAAAAACACGAAAGCCTACAGCAGTATATGCAAGGATGTGTACATTATTAAACTATACCCAAAATATATAGACATACTTTAACGTATATGTAACGTAGAAGAAAGAAACAAACAAACATATGGGTGTCGCATTCGAACACACTACTGGTGTAAAAACGTGTTAGTACATACTGAAAGGTGATAAAGTGTACCAGTCGTGTGTTAGCCCTGTATAGCAAACATGCACTACATATTAAACCTGTCGCTTAACGTTTTTGTGGCAGATCATGGAGCTATTGCTTCCACGAGGATGTTTATTTGGGCAAGTGTTAATGCAAATATTACTTGTGACGTGTGCGTCAGTGTGTAGCGAATTGAAGTAACCTTCAGCGTGCTTTGACCATTTGCTCTGGTTTAACATATGTTTTTCTGGTTTCTGGTTATCTGCAAGAACATGTGTATATTCATTTCAAAAATTCTTGAATAGACTGGTTTCAAAATTGTTAGCAGTAACATCAGTTTGATAAATACACTAGCAAAATCAGCATTCATACTGGTATATTTCTTTAAAGTATACATCCCATTTTAGAAGTATATGCATTTAAATTAATCTAAAATAAATACTTGATGGTCATGCTTAGTTGCCGGAAGATATATTTGAACATATACCATTGGTATGTATGAAAACAATACTCTGAAACAAACATTATTTTAAAATTGGCACTTGAAAGTGTCAGTCCAAACCGCAAACATTCAAAGATTAAGTCATCCGATCCGGTGAACACTTGTTATCCAGACCGTTACATTCATGTTTCATGTTTTCGCTACACTATACCTTCTGTGTTCTTTTGAGTATTAAGCAGTTTGTACATATTACAGTTTATGCATACCTATACTAGTGATTTTCACGAACTATATTTACATCCATTTAGTCTAGATATTTTGATTTTACAGATAATAAAAATAAAGGACATCGGACAAAATTCTTGGGAGTTTGCCTAAATTTAAATGCAATTTCATGATTTCAATAACAGATAATTTGATATAATGGCTTCAAATACTCATAAATAAGTAAACTGTTATATTCCTATCAAACTGTCATAAAAATAATTATATTTTATACTTGTTTTGTTGATGTTGAAATTCTAGCATTTTGCGACTAATGGTAATATTTTCCGTAAAATGTGCAATGTGTATTTTCAGTGAAACAAGCAAATGCATTTAAGGTATGTCTGTTTATAAAATGTTTTAAAACAATAAATAAACTTTTATAATGTAGATTACCATTTTTATTAACATTTTTAAAAATAACTGAAAAGCAAAATGTAAAAGTGGAACAAAACTTTTGGTCACACAACTGTACTTAAGTTCTTTTCAACCGAGTGCCCATGATAACTGATGCATTGATCATAGCCTATTGTTTGTTTTCTATACATCTATTGTTATACTGTATTGACACATGCAGTACACATATACAATACTGACCGGGTATTATAGTGAGAGTTTTATACTATATACATACACTTTTATAATGGCTTGCAAAACAGATAAATGTGCGTTGTGTTACTCCAATACAAAAAAAAGAATAAAACAGCATATAATGGTAGGAAAACACTGAGTGGCCCAGTATATCAATGGCACATAACCTGTCTAGCTAATACTGACATTAATATGGATGTAACTTCAATATTATGCACTTGCATTTACAAATTATACAGAAAAAGAAAAAGGTTAGATAGTTCTGCCAGTTGCATCGGTGTTGGGATAAGTGTTGGCGACGTCGGGGTTAGTTCCGGTGATGTCGGGTTACTTTTGTGGGTGTCGATGTTAGTGCTTGTGACGTCGGGGTAGGTTCCGGCGACGCTGCAGTGAGTGTTTTCTATGTTTGAAATATTTACAAAAACGAATAAAACTATCGATATGTAAGGTTTAGGAAACACATGCAACTAATTGTCAAAAATATTTTATGTAACAATAATGTACTCACACCCTGTAGGTAGTTTTTATTCAATTTTGAACACTTTCCCCCTGTGACCAAGCACCATTTTTGCAACACACGTATATAATAATTATTTACAAAGGCATGTAAAATATTTTGTTGCGTCACTGGGGGGTGGGGTGGGGAGTGTTTAAAACGGAAAAATGATTATTGTTCACATTTCAATAGAAATGGGAATGAAAAATGTCAATAAAGTCATGTTTTTGTTCAGAAACTTGTACATATTACTAGAATACATCCAGAAATGATCTTTTAATATCTTTCTTACGCTCTTTCAGAGGTCTGGCCCTAGCTCAGCTTGGATAGGCAACTTAAATATAAAAATGTCCGATTACCACTCTCACGACCAACCCGAAGAAAAAGTTTTAGTAAATAGTATTTGTTTTCTTCTAAGTAAAAAATTTATAGGTATGAGTAGTTTTGGGACGAAAACAGACAGAAGTACAATTGTATTGGTTTAAAACCTACTGTGTTGCTTCTCATTATGGTCAAAAGGTTTTAAAAATATCTTAAGTGCAGATAAATTGTCCGCGACCATGTTTGTTTGAAAAACATTTTGATCTTTGGATGGTTTACATTGTTTTGACCATGTGTTGAAAAAAGGCGGGGGAAATCGGTCTGCCTAGAGTAATTAAGAACAACATCCAGTATCAGCTTTTGTCAATTCTACGTTTCTGCGATGGAATATCTGAGAGTTGATAAGTAATGACGAAACTGCCCATCAGAATAACTTTTTAACATTAAAAAATCGATAATATTGCATAGTAAATGTTGTGTCTGTTTGAGAATAAGTTTTTTTGTGAATTTCGGTGTATGTTTTAACTTCGAGATCCAGAATAAAGGTACACAATTTTAAAGGTCTTCAGTGTTTAATGTATGATCCTTTCTTATTTACCTTTTAATAATGCCATTTGTGTGTTTCCCATGTCAAACTGGAATCATCTGATTGAGGTCTGTTAAAAACTTCGAAAAAATATTTTTCAGAAGTTTGTAATTTGTACAGGGTAATAATACTTTTATAATATAAACTATAAGACATCCTGGAAGTTTTATAACAATCCATCAACAAAGCCAAAACTGAAATTTAAAAACGTTTTACCCAAAGAAATTGTTTTTTTAAGATAAGTTCAATGTTAAGCAAGATATTTTGAAGCGTTAAAGTCTTTATATCACTATTGTAATTCTTTATAAAGATGAACAATATGAATGAAATTGTGATATTTTAAACGAGAAATCAAACTAATACCAAAAACAAACTGTAATCATAGTATAACTATCTATTTTTTGGCTCATGCAGTTATTTTCTTTACTGCTAGTTTTTAAGATAAAATATTTTTTAATGAAAATATTAAATATTAAATTTTCAAAACGTTCTTTAACCAGTCAGACTATTACGCCAAAATTTCATAATTGAAAATACGAACAAATTAGTTCACATGGTAACTATGTAAACATATAACATGTATTGTGTGTGTGTGTGTTCGGGTTTAACGTCTTTTTCAACAATTTTTCAGTCATATAAACGACGGTGTCTACTTGTAGCAGTGAGCACAATGTATAATATGTATAGTCAGCAGTCAGTATATTATGCTCATGTTCAAGGTACAATCGAGCAGTTTCAAAAAAAGAAGAATAAGCGGACAGTCATTTAAAAAGAGTATATTTTGCTATTATAGCAATAGCTGCTTCTCAGTTTGCCAATGCATTTGCAAGTACTTGGACAGAAAAGAAAAAAACAAAACCTTCATTTGATTCGAAAGCTTCGGTCGTTGTTTTCAAACAAAAATCCGTCGTAAAACGGGCAATAGATTTATATGATACATTATATAGCTTATAATAATGCTTTTTCTTTAATCACGTTCATTCTACACCGGTTTTGTTTTCTTCATAGAAGTCCGCACACGTTCCAACCGCATTTCACAATACTCTTATGCAGAATGTTCCAAGAAGTCACGCGGTACGACTCAGAGTTAGCTAGATGAAGACTTTGATCAAAAATAATTTCACCTAAGCGACAAACAAAAAATCGCCCCCTGATTATTAACAGATGGTATAATGGTCTGGATGAGAGTGCAAAAACTCTTCCGGCAGCTGTTCAAAAGATATTTAAATATATATCAATTCTATAAAAAACATATTCAGCACGTGTAATTTTTTGTAGATGTACTTTACTATTGTCATGAATATGTATACACCTAAAGGATGTACAACCAAATATTGTCTACAATTAAGAATTTTGTTCGTCCTCCATGAGCTTTAAGAACATTAGTTTCTGAGACATAAAAGTTCATAAAAAGTACAGGTCACCGCACTCGTCTTCTGTTTTATAGGGCATTTGATTCACCCGCTGTTTTAGCATTTCTAAAATCAAGTAAAATTGAAAACATGGGGTACTTTATAAAATATATAATGTTCAACTTAATGTAATAGGGATTTCAGGTATTACATGTTACTATGAATACATGGTGATATCAGTGTGATATAAGCATAAATGTCACTAACAAATCTCTTTCATTTTGACATGTTAATATAATAACCCAACCTAGATTTTTCAATGGAAAAGTCCACATAAAATTCTGATTTTAAAAATATTTTGCTGCTGTATGACACACAAATATGCGTCAAAATGGAAAGAAAAAGGTTTAGATCAACACCTGAGAGGTATACTTTGAAAGGAAAACCAGTAAAATTTTGATATTTTCAGTCCTTTTTGTTTCAGATGATATAAAGGTCTATGTTCAAAACTTTTATTACAATTGTAGCCTATTATTGTATTTGTCAGTCAGAAAAATATCAGAACCAAACCTGTTCTACCTAAGTAGATACTTGAAGTTACCGACCAGTATTGTGCACCTGTCATCAGATCAAGGCAAATTTCAGCCAAAACTAAGGCTAACATTTATTTTCGCGACAAGTAGAATCTGTTTGCTTAAATGCTACATTATTGGCCATATTTCGATGATTTAGCATAGACAGATACACAGATTTATTTCGGCAAAGGATAGCATTTACATGATTAACAACCACAATTTAGAATAAAACAATAAGTATCATTAAATACTATATTATGCAAAAGAAAACCAAGCCATGCTCCCAATACCAAGGATAACACAATCAGGGGCGTAGCTAGCCATCTATTCATGTGGATTCATAATTGTGCTAGGGGTGCGAGGGCACGCTCCTCCGGAAAATTTTGAAAACAATGGTGCAATCTGGTGCATTCTGGGCGTTCTGAGGTGCTTTATTTAGTACTGAAAATCGACAGTTTAAGGAGCATATATCAACAAATAAACCATTTACTCGGCAGATTTTTCTCTGAAATAGAGCTAAAATATCAAATAAATACAAGCCCGATTATATTCATAATAATCAGATTGTCTAAAAGAAGTCTAATTTTCTGTCCTTTTTGCCAGCGATCTGTATGATTACATTTTCAATGTCAATATCCATATGTCTGTAACTATGCAACATTGCTAGTCCAGACATAGGTTGACAGCGGTAGATCTCATATAGTTTTTTCACCCTTCTCATGATAATGAACTGCCACTCAGCTGAGTTTGTTGAGACCGTCATGGTGATAAGCAACACCAAAACATATGAAAATGTCTGGATGCAAAGTGTTGTTTGTGTCTTTTAAAGTTGCACTCAGGTCAGAAGGCTTTGTTTCTTCCAAAGACCACCTTACTCTCCAGCGGGCAACTTCACGTCTGAAACTTTCACGATCTGCACTGAAGTCATCATGGAATCTTCTTGAGCAGGTGTCAGTTCATGCTTCATGGACAAGACTTGGTATCAGGTACTGTGCTTTGAATCTGTCATTGCCGATTACAAGGTGAGCTTCCAGTTCTACAACCAGATGGTCAACGAACGGATAGTATAGTACCCTTTTCCAGTATTCCGAGACGGTGGCCTCGGCCATGCTTTGCCGTATAGCTCACACAGCGTCGTCCGCTCTCTTGGCACGGAATGTTGCTATAAGAACCTGGCTCTCCCTGGCTGCCTCGACTAAATCGATGTTTTGCTTCTGTAAAAGTTTATTCAGTGGCATTACACCCTGAAGCACGAGCTCAACAACAACCAGAGAGACGATAAAGTCGAACCCAAGGATGCTACACCTATAGCTGCGCGCCTTGGAGTCTCCTTCTCGCTCTAGCACCTCGAGGGCATTTACTATAGTGGTTAATGCGGCTTTAAAGATGTAAAGCGAGTCCGCAAGACTGGCCAATCTTGTCTGTAGTATGTGTAAACTTTGTTTGATTTTTTTTTTGTCAGAATCATGTGGATTCAGCCGCGTACTCGCGTATAGGCAGCTACCCGCCTGACAATAAAGAGCAAGCTCTTATTTCCATTGTGGTCATTAGCATTAGTGGCATAACATAGAGAGGCACTTATCAAAACAAATTATTTGAATGGAAAATAATATCTATATATCAAATTGAAATTATCACAGTCAGTATATCACAAATTTTATCACACTGTTACTAATAGTATTAAGATGTCTGATCATATATCTTTGATAATCCGCCAATCAAAACAAAAGTGTTAAAATGCTTCTGATAAATGTGAAAAAGAGCATGTCATGGTAAAAATAAATTACTATATAAGATGAAAACGGAGAAAATTCCTGAGCCGAAACTTAAACATTAAACAATAAAAATGCATTAAAAGACATTAAAAAGAAAACATTAAACAATCACTGAAAACTTTGCATTAAGTAACATTTGATAGCTACCTTAAATAATTGAAATTTGTTAATTTTAGTGATTTCCACTGGAAGACTGTTCCAAAGTTTAGAACCAATGAAACTAAAAGATTTTGAACCTGGGCCAAAGACCTTTGGAAGACAATAGCCACCTTTTTGACCAAGTCTTGTATTATGTTTATGTATAGAATCTTGAGGAACAAAATATTCATCCAAATAATCTGGGGCTAGTTTGTTTTTAACCTTAAAAATATGCATGATTTGTTGAACTCTCTTGCTAACTGGTAACTAATGTATGTATTTAAAATGTTCAAGATCTATATGGGCTCTGGAATCAAGATTAAACACAAATCGCAATACCTTATTTTGAGTTGTCTGTAACTTGTTTTTAAGACTTGGGTTAAACCATTATACCAGACAGAACAAGCGTAATCAAAATGACACTGAATTAAGGACATAACGCGCAGGTGTTTTGTATGTTGATTAAAAAAATCTTTCTTACGGTATAGAAATATTAACCTGGCATTGGCTTTTTTTAATAACTTTAATACCAGAGTCGGCCATTGCACCAAAGGACAAGTGCTGATCTATAGTAACCCCAAGATATTTCACAGCTGTGGTTGCTTCAGTAGCTGTACCAGTACAGTTACATTTAACTTTGACTTAGACCTTAATTTGTGCTTTGAACCAAATACAATAGATTCAGTTTTACCTAAATGCAATGATAAACTATTGTCAATAAGCCATTGACTTACTAAGAACAAATCTTCAGATACAACATTTTCTACATCAGATAAATTTTTGCCAGATACCAGTATTCCAGAATCGTCAGCTTATTTTTCACTACTGTTGACATGTCATTAACATAAACTAAAAAGAGAAGAGGCCCTAGTATTAAGTCCTGGGGACACCACAAGTAATACTTGAAGTAGATGAAAAGACACCTGAAACATCAACAAGTTGCTGTCTGTCAGAAAGGTATGACTTGAACCACCTTAAAATGTCATTACCAAGATCAGAAGATTGAAGCTGCAGCAAAAGTATGGAATGATCAACAGTGTCAAATGCTTTCTGTAAGTCTAACAGAACCATACCTACAACATTACCCTTATCATTTCCGTGCCTGATAAAGTCTGTTAAGTAGATCAGACTGGTATCAGTAGAAAACCCAGTCCTAAATCCACACTGAAAAACAAGTCTTTATCTTTAAAATAAGATTCAACTTGGTCATACACCACATTTTCAAGGCTTTTAGAAACTACCTTTAAAAGTGAAACTGGTTGGTAGTAACCAACAGACAGTTTATCTTCTTTTTTTAAAAAATGGGAACAACTCTACCAGACTTAAGATCATCAGGTACAACACCTTGTATAAGGGACAAGTTAACTATATGGGTTAAGGGACTAACAATGAAGGTATACTATCTAAGCCAGTGGCTTTGTTTGCACTGAGTGAAGTTAAATATTTAAGAACTTTACTTTCTGACATGATTGAAAAGGAGAAAATATTTGGAAAAACACCTTTGTTTGCATAAAATGCATTGACAAAACATTTACCAAATTTGTTCACACTTTTAAAGAGTTTTTCAACAAGTTTACATGCAACAGTTGTATAGAAATTGTTAAAAGTTTCAGAGATAAGTTTCTTATCAAAACAAATTTTATCATCAATGTGAAGATAAATATTTGAATTTGACACAGTAGATCCTTTCTTAGAAGGTAGACCAAGATTTTTAAGAGTTTTCCACAAAGATTTTGAATCATTTTTGTTCTGTTCAAGAGCATTAGAGAAATAGGCTGTCTTTGCATTGTGAACTAGATACTGCACTTTATTTCTAAAATAATTATAATGTTATTATATAATTTAAAAGCTTTGTCTCTATCATTGATGGCCTGAAGAATGTATGAGTCCATCCATGGTTTTGATCTCTGCTTGATTCTTGTTTGTTTAACGGGTGCAATATTGTCTATCACATATATAAATAACTTCCTGAACATGTACCATGCTTCATTAACATTATCACTCAATAACACTGATTTCAAGTGCATAAGTTATTTTCGGCGTAACTTTTGTTAAAAAGAAATATTCAAAGAAAAGTTTTTTTCAAAATGGCGAATACCCTGAAAAACGCTCGTACGTCTGTAAGCATATTTAAGTAGGCTGTAAGCTTCTTATATATTCTATTTCGTAGAATTAGTATTTAACTAGAAAATTATTTTGAAACATTATTAACTAATAATTGAACTCACTAAATACTTCTTTGCATTCGGAGACGTTTGAACCTATTATGTTATTTTCATGCGTGATTTGATCGAAACACTTTTAGCACATTAGTTTTATTATCATTCCTTTCCACAATAACCTGCGGTCATTGACATTTTGTTAGTCGGTCTGGCCGGCATTCTGAAAACAAATGTTATTTTTTTTTAAATAACGTAGACAATAGATAAATATTTCACGCTGTTAAACTTCAATTATCATTCCAGGGAAAGGCTTGCGTGTTTTTGACGTTTCAGCAATATAAACACTTACTTGCTGTGTAAATAAATTAAGCAGACGTTGGCGGTATACACGTTTACAAAATTTATTTTTTCAATCTTGTTACCTCATCCTTTTGCACAAGTTTATTTTATACTTGTTCTGAAACAAAAGAATGCACATTGATTTCTGACAACCCACAACAAAGCCTTTTTTTATATTTGAAGTTTTGGGTTAACTTTGGTCCAAGAGACTGTTTTTTTACATTAATACAATTTGTAAATTTACTGTTAAAACTAAATAGTTCAACTTGTGATAATGTGTGAGGTTTTCGGTGTCTTTTCTTCAACTGATAATATCATTAATTGGAAGACGCTGTTGCAATGTCTTCAAGACATAAGAGCCAAAGGGTATATCTAGAAAAAGTGTTTAATTCAATTTTGTATTGAGAAGATGAAAGACATTTGTCTATGATTAATGTTAACTCATGTGATAGGATAGGAAGGGTGCAAGCACATTACAGAATTTAATACAACCTGCATTTCTATGTTTACAGCGAGGCAAACAATTCCTCCTGGTAAATGATTAGGGTTATGATTTAAACTGTCTTAGTTTGATACGAATGAAATGGTTCTCTATATCTATTGTATCTCCGTAAATACAAAATGAATAGTTGGTCTCTGAAGTGATAATATTTGTCAAACCTTGATATGCTCAAGTATACGTCTACTCACGAAGACGTCATGCACACTTACCACAGTAGGATTTCCATATACCTGTATTCATGCCTTAAAAATATGTCCCATTTAATCCAGCTGTAGTGCACATGTTATTGTTAAGAGAAAATTAGGAATGAATGGATTTTACATGAAAGATAAGTCGTTGCCGTACAAAGTATGTAATATCTGAATTATCAGATAGAAACTCTTAATGAGATACTTCTCACATTTAACAAATACAGACTCAATAGGATATAATACTGTTGCATGCACTATAATTATAAAGGTTGTTACAACCTATGGATCGATCCCCGGCCGCCTCATACCAAAGACGTAAACAATGGCACTAGTAGCTTCCTCGCTTGGCGCTCAGCATTAAGAGGATTGTGCTAGGACTGGTCAGCCCGATGTCAGTATAATGTGACTGGGTGGGGTATCATGCTACGTGTCTACGGCGTGATATTCCAGTGAGGCAGCACTATAAAGCTGGGCATTGTGCTCACTGCTACAAGTAGACACCGTCGTTTATATGACTGAAAAATTGTTGAAAAAGACGTTAAACCCGAACACAAACACATAACTTATGGTGGTGTTCAAAAGACATTTGAGATGGTATAGAGTACTTTCTATAGCAATTTATTAAGAACATAATAAGCTGTCACTTGTCGTAGATGCAGACAGATGGGAATATTGAGGGTAACTGTTTTGGCTGTACGAGACCATGTCGAGTTGTCGCCAAACAGGAACCCGAGAGCCGAATATGCCCATCTACATGTACATCTACAATCAGTGACTAACTATTTTTCGAACATACCATATTTTACAAATTAAAGGAATACAAAAAGCGAAACGAAATACATTCTTTGTAGTACTTTTTCTTGTAGAAGCGTATGTAGACAAAACGCAGTAAATCAAAGATCGTAAACAGAAATGATGTCATGACGTTTCAAAGACGCACGAGAACACAGTTCCGACCTTCTTATCATTTGTAACGTAACATTATGACTTTTATCGTATCTTACATAAACTATACATAGTCAGTCCACGAATTTTAAGTTATCACTAACAGCACGAGAGTCATATGGCATGGGTGTCAGATGGAGTTTGTCGGCATGAGCAAAAATCATCGGATCGCAAGTCAAGTGTGCAAGAGGGTAAGTTGTAGTTTTGTAGATTATACTTGTTGTTTAATTGCACTGTGTTCATGACCCTTTAGCCTGCTGGTGGCAAGTAGTTTTGCCTTTGCGACTAGTGCAGACAAAAATCAGCCTGCACATCTGTATGTCAGTGCAGGTTGATTATGGTCTGCATTGTTCGCTATTCTGTCAGTAAATTTTCAGTAAACACCCCTTTGAATAATAATAGCTATTGACGGACCAGTCCATTTCAGAAATTTATCAGGGTAAAGGTTACAGCGAGTGGGGCCTAATAGTCTTCACGCGTACTTATAATAGCCATTGTTGTTTTTTTTTTTCAATTTTAAATCGCGACTTCATTTTAATATCAAATTTCCTTTTTAGATAGTTCTGCACGTTTGATAAACCGGAAGAAATGACGTAACAAACGTAGAATAAAGCCTGGATTCGGCATACGGAAATGAAAACCATTTTATGAATTGATGCCAACATGTGAGTGAATTTATTACATCGGCAACTTTACTATCTTTCTAAAGTTATAATATGATATTAAAACACATCTGACACGTTAAATAATTCCGAAAAAATGTCTTAAAATTAGCTTTGAGTATGCAGATCTCTTTAATCGTGGGCAAAAATCTAAAAACAAAAAGAACAAGCACGGACCTATACATTTTATTTCACCATGGTCAGCTTTTAACGAGAATTTGCAAGAATTATCTCCCTTAATTATTGAGTGTGTTAAAGCAATTCCTTTCAAACTGGATTGCCTCCCTTACATTAGCTTAAGTCGTGCCATTCATATTCTTTGTCATGGATTTTGCATTGATCTAACTTTTTGCTTTATGTAATACACGGAGATAAAGCTCGCAAGTTACTCCACAAAAGGGACAAGTAGCCAGTTTTTTTTATATAAATCATGTTGTTTTATAGATTCATATAGAAATATTATACTTGTAAAGATATAAAACATTTCTCTAAAAAAACATTATGTTAGCTTATGATATTGCGAAATTCATGTTGTCATGTAACAGAAAATGAAAACATTTAAATAAATTTCTTTTCTTTTCTTTTGTATCTTTGAATCTCGTTAAACATTGAAATCCGATAATTTTTTCATAAACGAGCTTTCCCACAAAACATGTATAATAGTTTTCCTCGAGAAAAACGAAACTTGTGTGAAGATACAGGTATTCCCATTTTGTCTGATTGTTCTTGTTCATATAACGGTACTTTTGTTTAACTTTCATGCCTAGAAGTTTACTCTAAAACATGATAAAATAAAGTAATAAACTAATACTGTATTTGACAGGCAATGGCAAAGAAAAACCCGAGCAATTTAACAAACTTAAAAAACATACATGTTTTATCAACTGGCCTTGATCCAAGGTTTTCCATAGAAGTCAAAGAAAGAAAGAATCTATTTAACAATGAATCAAATTTCTGATTTTTCTTATCAGCATTGGTGTATGTATATCATAGAGATCCGAACCCATTTTTTTAAACAATTAGCTCTGATTCACCCTCTCTACTTATTTATAGTGTCTAAGTTACTTGTATAATCAATGATAAACAAAAATCAAATATGCCATTCAGATATGTATTTGTACATACTATACAATTCATTGATTCATGAAATCAAATTTATCGTGTAAACTAAAGTCTTTAGATGTAAAGGTGTCTATTTTGCATGCTCGCCACGAACAAAACCGTGACAAAAGTGTAGGTCGTACTAAAGAGATAATCCTACCGTGCAAACTCATGGAAGGCATGCCATTTTTTTACAAGCTTGGATTTCATTTCTAAAGTAGACATGATATTGCGCGTTCCGTAAATTAACACGGTTTAAGTTACATCAGAACTTTAAGAAATCCACAAGTTTTTTTTTATTTCTTGATACACTTTGAAGTAAAATGGAAGCAAGAAGCCTTTACCCTATTACACTTATAAATATATTATTGTATTGTTTATAAAGTCAAGAATACCTACATATGTGATAATAAATTGTCATGCTTTGTTAATTATAATTTATTTGCCTCTAAAGTAAAAGAAACTGAAAAGTGTAGTGTTTTTCACTATATGTTCAATATATAAGCCATGGTGATACTTTTAAAACAACATTGGAAGCAAGAAGATGTTCAGTTAGAATAGATATTTTCACATTAAATTGAAGAGCAGAAATTGAAGTTTACTGTCATATCTGGTAAAATATTCACAAACCAAAAGACATATTTGAAATTAATCATTGAAAATAAATTTCCTATATAATTTAGTGCTCAAACTGATATCAGTAGGGAAACCAATATTGATTATCGGGTAGTTTTCAAGGGGGACAACCTACTATGATAAGCCAGTCAAATATAATAAAAGCTGGGGATGCATATTGTAGGACTTATGTTTATTTACGATTGTGAGATGTTCCATTAAATTCTACATTTTAGAAAAAATTCTATTCGAGAAAATGTTATCACAATTGTGATTTTCCCATAGACTCCCATAGGGAAAACTTGTGTGAGGTTATTTTTCCCCAAATCAGACTAGCAAAAAATCGAGCACACGACCCTATCTTTTTTATTTGCCGAATTTTCCGAGTGTATTTTTAAGTTTGAAATATCCGGATTAAATCAAATTCTATATTGAAGAAAACGTTTTGATCCGAACGTGCAGAACTGCCTTAAGTATTTATCAGGTGCAGCTTACCACTGAAGAATGACTGTACAAAGTACACTTTCCGGCGGCATCATTCAAGACGACATACATAGAAAAAAAAACTGCTTTCATATGCATGACATCTTTTCCTTCTATCAATGGATGTTGTCTTTTTGCAGTACAGTTTTATAATTCTAGCTTAAGGTACAGGACACGTAATTAACGCATTCTCCATGTTCTCCGTATTCTCCGTTCTTTACGGGAAGTCATGTGCGCGTTCATGTACATTTACGTGTAAAGAATGCCGAATGACATAACGAGAGTACATAAACATACTGAAATTGGTAAGTGTCATAACATGCCCACTTCTAGACTTATGCAGTCTGTTGAGATCAAATAACCTGTAATAATGTTAATTTCTTTCTTCATACTAGTATTTTCTCAGAAAACCATTTTCTCTCTAGCCT
Organism: Mercenaria mercenaria; assembly: GCF_021730395.1. NCBI lineage: Eukaryota > Metazoa > Mollusca > Bivalvia > Venerida > Veneridae > Mercenaria > Mercenaria mercenaria. The sequence continues at coordinate 38,382,489 of NC_069377.1, read as the reverse complement.
CATCTCAACAGTTAGAGTCACAGAAATAAGATATTGTAAATGTTGCAAGAAAGTGCTATTTAAGAGGATTTTATGGTGGAGATATTTGTATTGAATTACTCTTACAACTGATGCCAGTCAGAGATAAGATATATTGTAAATTTCTCAAGAAAATGCTATTAAAGAGGATTTTATGGTGGAGAATTTGTTTTGAAGGACTCTAGCGACTGACGCCAGTCTAGCCCACTTCTTAAATATAAGTTTTCTCTTCAACTATGTTCACAGTAATATCTTTTGTTTAATATTTCAATATATAAGGTTTTGATGCTGTATGTCATATTGAACAATTTAATCTGTAAGGATCAGCTTTGGAAGATAATTTCAAACAAACTATTTGAAATTAAATATTTCAAAATCAATACAAATGTACTATGATTTGTTCCATCTATTACATTTTCAAATTTAAACAGTGGAAGAATCAATGTCGACATTGTCTAAGATGATTGTATACAACATTTTATCATTACAAAGAAAAAGATAAAAATAATTTGTACGAGATAATTCAGCTGTTGTAACAAGCGTATTCTTGTTCAACATGAAACGTTAGCCATTCCCCAGACAAATAAACAAGACACCACTCAAAATAGAAACGGAACAGACAACAGTCCAGTCTTAAATTGATTGAAATATAGTCGAAACGTCCTTTGTTTTTGTAAATAGTGGAGACATTAATCCTTCAGGACCAACAGTTTATGTAAATACTCAAGGAGTGGGTACACGAAAACAGCTGTTCAGACCGTTTTTGTTATCTGTTAATTTCCCCACAAGTCGGTCGTAAATTCTTTTAAGATGAACAGACATAAAGTTAATAATAGTGGAGCGGTGGTCCAGTGGTTAATAATAGTGGAGCGGTGGTCCTGTGATTAAGATCTCAGCCACTCAACCTTAGGCTTTCGTCATAATCAAGCTAGAATAAATTAGTATCAACTAAAACTAAACTAATCATACAAACAGAAACTGATAAAAAGATAACTCTTGCAACTATTTTGTTTTCAGTGAACGGTACAAAAATATTTTTATCATCAAATCAGATGAATAGTAAAGGAATATTTAAAGACAAATATAAATCTGATATACCAGCATTATTTGAACAAAGACAGGACATGTGCTAAAGGTCACCCTTTAATCATGCAACTAAGCCCGTTCTTAATGTCTAGAGCGTCATTCCTGATTGAATCATAACATGTAACATGAGTACAGGTAGTTTTTTACATGAAGATTACTTTATGACTCCCATTTATATTAATTCTATACAAGCTTGTCTTTCTACAAACTGTCTCTGCGATAATTGTTATCAACGACTCCTGTGACATACAGGTATGATTCAAGTACAATTTTCTTCTACATATTGTATAACAGAACAGAGCTTATACTTTACTGACTTGTTGTACATTCATACAAATACAAAACATCTGGACACAATGCATGAAGAAATTAAGTAGGCTAATTGGCATGCTATTAAATATAGAATAGACAGGTGTCAGAGGATGGGTTTTAAGTAAGCTTCATGTTAACTAACATTGTTTAACACATTACGAGACTGTTGTATATTCTAGATAGATCAAATTCATTTCTATTGAAACATTTTTATAATGTTCATTTAAACATATTCTGCTTAAAGTAATATGTTTTGACATATTTCTTTCTTTACACCCAATAAGCTTGACATTACAAAATAAAATTAACTTAATCCTTATAACTTGCAAATTACATAATCATTTATTATTCTAGGATTTCTATTTCGTTCACGGCGATCTGTTTCTATTCTTAAGGAGTAAGCAGTCTTTTTCTTTCAAAAATATGTTTGCAGTTTAGCTGGTAGAACATCTATATATCTTTCAAGCTCAAGAGAAGTTTTAACATTGTGATATAACTCTAAGACTTTACTACTTCTCTTGTCTGAGTCGATAATTCGTAGCTTAAACATAATAGTGTATAAGATACGGAACAAATATGGCAAAGATGATCACATTTGTGAAGAAAGCACCAAAATTTGTCTAAAATTACCTTAAGGTGGCCCAAACCCTACAAAAGGAGGAGACACGTCTTATCTGTCCTGAGTCCTCCTTTCAAATTTATTTTAAAAAGGGAGGTAAAATGTCTATAGAAAAAAGTTTTTCCTTTTAAATAGAAATGTATCTATAAAGTAATGTTTTATATTATCTAAATATGGATAACATATCACTCACATAGGCCGACAACCATTTGGTATTGACAAATATAAAACTTTTGACTAACTATATCCAGAATTCTTAAGATACGAACTAAAACGGGACGTAATCAGATATCACATGGATCGACAACTTTGTAATATTGATAAATATACACATTTTGACTCACAATACTCAGAATTCTCAAGATACGTACTAAAAAGGGATGTAATCAGATATGTATGTTTAATATCAAAACTGAGTGTGAAAAGAAGAGCATAATATTTGAATTTAACTTTTATGAAGTATACGCAGCTTAAACTACCCTAAAAAGAGGCCCCAAGAAGTCTTTATGAATAAAGCATCAATTCAAATTAAACTTTTATGAAGTATGCACAATCAAAACCAGCTTACACGTACCATTTGTCGGCTTGAATTACCCTAAAAAGAGTCCCCAAAAGGGGAACAAATTTTTATTTATTTAAACCAAAAATATTTAAAACAATTATAAAAAGGTTAATTCATGACTTTAATCAATTACAACCCTTCACATAGAGACCGTACAAGAGTTCTTTGCGTACTTTGATTTTTTGTAAATATTATGTTGTTATAGCGCACTGGTAACGAGTAAAATGTAAACAATGGACTCTTTCTCTATGAATCATTGGAATGAATGAATGAATGACAGTCGATCTAAGTCATAATACTGATTGACAGATAATGCTTATGACTTCATGTGATGCAGAAAGGTATTTACTTTGAAACTGTTATTCCTTATTGATTGAAATCCATTTGACACATGTAAAAGTATTGCTTAAATTTGAACAAATACCTGTATAAGTTTACTTTTATAACTGCTAAGTATAAATTAGATCTATTTGACAAATTAGTGTCGCCAATTTTAAATTATTGTAGTGAAGTTATACGTTTTGGTGATTGTCAAAATACTGAAAGAATACATTTACAGCTTTGCAAAAAGTTATTAGGGGTAAAGAAAACGACACAAAATGATTTTATATATGGAGAATTAGGGAGAATGACCTATCAACCATTTCAATCGTATAATATATTAAAGTATTAGATGAAGTTGTTACATAGTAATGATAGAAAATATGTATATATTATAAAGTTTACCAACTGATGATAAGTGATTTTAAACATGCACCCAATAAGGTTAATTAGTGTTCTGTTAAAGTGTTGCTATGTTCACTAGGTTTCTATTAGGTATAGTACAACAAAATGCTGGTGATGTAAATGTCTTTCTATTTGTTTTAAAACAAAGACTTAAAGATGATTTTATTCAAAATTGGCATTGTCGATTTAATCTAGAAGATTCTTCAAGGACACTTTGTGATAGAGCTATATATAGATTTTAGTTTCAAGACTATTTAAAGGTCAAATATTGATAAATGTTCAAAAGCTTTGTCAAGATTAACAGTTTCTTCACAAGGAATAAAAATTGAATCTGGTCGATGGACAAGACCATTAAGTATTCCTATAAATGATAGAAAATGTTCATAATGTAATGTTTTAGAAGATGAATTTCATTTTATTCCTTGATGTTCATATAGAGATATTAGAAAGAAGTAAATACATAAAATGTACTGGAGACAGCCAAGTATGATTAAATTGGTACAATTATTTGAATGTAATAATATAAGTAAGATTAGAAATCTTGGTAAATATACATACTTTGCATTTTCCATAAGAAATGAAATAGTTTATGGTACAAATAACATAATTATGTATGTGTACACATGTAGTGAATTATTTAACATTTTCTTTATAATATAACGTTATCATTATTTTATTTATATAAAGCTTATAATGTTTTCCAGTTTGTAGAATTGGAATGTTTATTAAAAAAACATAATTAGCACTAGGGACCGTGATAAATCTTGCAATTCGTTTCGTTAAGGTTCAACGGTTGAAGATCGTTCAAATCATATGTGAATGTATCTATATTGATTGAACTGTTGTTTGTTTGTTTTTTGTTGTTGTTCTTTGTTGTATTGTTTTTTGTATCCCACTATTCTCTTACTTTTCATTTCGGTAAGGTTTATGGTATTAGTCTGATTAATATATATTCATGAAATGTGGTTTGAAAAAAAACCCAGCATACTCTGCGTTAGAATAGCAATGGAATGCATGCATGTGTCAAACTATCATCAAATAATTATGTATTTGAAATTCAGTATTTGATAACTGATCAATTTAGGATTAATCTAGATTTCAAACTCAGATATCATTTGGCGAGTGTTTAAGCATTTCTCTAAATAATTTATGTTTGTCTTACTTTAACCATATATCACCACTGTCCGTTTATATTATTATAGCGAATAAGATGTGGCACAAAAATGGCAAAGATTTTCCCGTTTGTGAAACAAAACACCAACGTTTGCATGAAATTACTATAAGGCATCCTTAATCCTACAAGAGGAGGAGACACGCTCTATCTGTCCTGGAACCTCCTTTTAAATCTATTTTAAAAAGGGAGGAGAAAATATCTTGAAAAATAAAATTTCCTTTATTATAATAAATTGAAATTTATCAATAAAGTGATGTTTTATAGGATGTAAACATGGATAGCATATCACTGACATGGACAGACAACCATTTGGTATTGACAAATATACAAAGTTTGCCCAAAAATATTTCTATTTCGATAGATACAAATGTACATACTAAAAAGGGACGTTACTAATCATATATTTATTGTATATTGAATTTTAAAACAGAGCGTGAAAATATGTTTCTTAAAGGTCCATTACTAAGGGAAAGTGAGTTGGCAATTTTTTTTCATAGCCAGTGCATAGACTTCTGCAAGACACTAAATAAAGAAGATTGGCAGGTCAAAATTTACAGAAGGTCTTTGGAACTCAAAGAAATGTATGTGTATTATGTTGAAATTTAAATGAATCGACAGAATGACCCCCCAGGTCTTTTTAACTTTCTTCATACTTCATAGAAAAATAATTGTACATATACTGCGATTTATTTCGAATTTCTACATACCAACTTTCATTTTCCAATAAAATGTAATATTTTCTGTGCTTTTTAAAAGAAATTAAAATGTTCACTTTCCTTAGTATTGGACCTTTAAGAAGAAAGCATGAATGTTTGTATTTAACTATTATAGAGTATGCTGAATTAGAAAAGGATTACAAATTCAATTTGTTCACTTGAATAAACCAGAACCAAAGAGGACCCAAAGGGGAATCAAACATTCAATATACATGGCTCAGGAAAAATGATAAAAGGTTCTTAAAGGGGAAATTGTTACAAAATCTCATTTACAGGCCAAATTAATTTATTTTAATCTTTTAAATATCATACTACTGAACTTAACATAAATAAATAACCTGAATTCATGTATATCATGTATAAGATATCCAAAGGTAAAAAAATACTCACATTTTGAGGTCCACAAGATATCTTATATAACATCCTTACATGTACCTATGTGTACATGACTAATCCACCTCTCAACTCTTGAATATTCAATTATCATCCCTGTTCTGTACTAGTTTCATTCTAACATCCATTTTTTAAAAATAGTAACGCTGTATTTGGTTTAATCTGAAGAACATATTAACTGTTATACATGTAATTACTAGGGCAAAAGATTTATTATATCAAAATTATACATGAAATACTAAGACAATAGATTTATATTAAAAAAAAGAGACCCCTCAACGGATCATTTATGTATGTTTTTGTACTTCTTAACATCTACTAAAGCCCCAAACATCTGATGAATATCCAAATATTAACCCAAGAAAGAAATCAAATAGTTGACAAAGCGCATATGGTTTTATCTAAATTTACGACATTTACTTAACGGTACATCTAATGCTTTTAAAGTTTTCCCAACATGCTGTTCTTGATTTAAAGCAAAGTTACCAGTGTAAATAAAACTTAATAATTATAATCATCAACAACTTCTAAAGTTTCTCCATTGTATAAAAGGATTAATTATATAACATAGGTTCCCTTTGTCTTGAAAACATGACTTTTGTTTTGCAATAATTACTTGTAAACCCCACGTTTTTCTGCAACTCTGCTGGATGATTTTCTAAAATTACCATATCATCTGCAGGTAACAAATAGATAAGAACAATATCATCTTGGCACATAGACTCTGGATTATTACAAATCTTGTAATAATCTAGAGTCTATGTTTTCCTGTACATATGATTCGAGGTCAATATAGGATCGGTGACATTACGTCATCCGGATGTAAAATGTATATTGGAAATAATTAGAGTAGCTATTTCCATTTAACACGTTCGAATTACAACAGGAAGGGATACTAATCTGGAATCCTTTTTAGGCGTAAATGGACGCATTACTCCCTTGGTGCTAAAAGTAACGTCTTTTAATCGACCAGACAATACACGGTAAAATCCTTCTTTGTTTATACAAAAGAAAATCTTAAAAGTATAAGAATACAGGATCGTACACATGATTTAACTTTTTGTGTGATAGATGTTTCTGATTATACGCAGTACTTTTCCTCGTATACGACTTTTATAATATTTAAACATAACGCATCAATACTCACCGAATCAAATGTTGTTTTTTAATCTATACAGCAACAAAAGAAGTGTTTGCTTTCCCTTAAATACTTTTGAACTATGGAAGATAAAATATACAATGTACCAATAGTAGATTAACCCTTTCTAAAACAAAATTGGCCACCTGAAATAACCTTATTATGTTAAAAAAGTACATATTCGTTTATTTTTTACAGAAGTAAAAAAATTACAAAAACAAATAATTAAAGTTACCAATCTATAATTATTTACATCTATTTGTGCATCGTTGAAACGACGTCCATCACTTATTTCTCTGGAAAATAATCACTGTTTAAAATTACATTATGCCAGATTGATATAGCGCCTTTTTCATTATAAACACATTCAAAGGCGCATGTCAGGGTGTCAAATGCATCTTCTGCTAGTACAAACACAGAGTGATTTGACCACAGGGACAAAGCAAGAACAAGCTCCGTGAACAGAGAAAGAGAGAGAGAGAGAGAGAGAGAGAGTAATCATTTCAAGACACGGCCTGTCCGGCAAACTTAGCCTAGCTCTTTGCAAATAGACAGTCTGGTTCTTTAACGTTCTTTAACGTGCACGGTGTATAGGTCCGATACACTAGAAACCGCCTTTCCTGGGAAGACCAGCACTTACATCTTAGTTAGGCAGGAGACATCGCAGAAATTTCCGATGCCTTGACCGGGATTTGCACTACCCAGATCTTTGGACTGAGAGTCAAGCAAGTCTCCACTAGACCACCGGTCCACCTATAATGAACAGGTCACAAATATGTGCAGCTAGAATACCAGTGCTTTCCAATAAAAACATTCAGTACGTTTTCACCACCTGTTGAATTCTCACGCTTGTGGGATTTTACAATATCAATTATTCCAGAAACTGTCATCTTACAATCTAACTCTTCAAAGGTACAATCATGATTTTTTTTTTCAATATTCAAAAAATAATTCTGAATAAATTTCCAGGTGAAGTTGTGAAAACTCAAACGTCCAAGAAAGGTCGAAATTTTCATTATGCAATTCTTGTAGAATAGCTGTATCATACCAGTTTTTCAGAATGATCTGTACGAAGGTCGTGTGGGCACTAGGTTGTGGTGGGTTTTTAATACCAAAAGCGTAACATGTTACATCTTGTGAGGTCCGCACTTGTGAGATACGGATAAGTGGCATATCAGAAGCATATATCAACAATATGTCGGAAACATTCAATAAAATCGTTCTTTAAGTTGCTAATGCAGACCTGCTGTTCAAATCATCGGTTAAATAAACCGTACCAACACAGCCAAAATCCATCATGTCATTTTTGCAACAATTATTTAAGATCTAACGCTAGATATACTATAAACTGATGAGTCCAGACCCAACATATGAAACCCGAAAATATACATCTTCGTCCATATGAAAGAAAAAAGGTCTAGTTTTAACCAAAGCATTGTGTCACAGTGAATACAATGCCATCTTTAATCATATCATTACAATAAATGCTACACTGTCGCTTTCCGCTCAACAATCTTTTAATTTCTAGATGTTATATTCTTATTATATTGTCGTCTGAACTTCAGATGACATAACGAAGTAACTTTCAGTATTATAACATTGGTAAATCACTGTGACAACATGCTGTTAAATCTTGGGATATAAGACGTTCGGTGGCTTACATTATAGCTTATGATATTTGAATAGGCTGAGTAAACGAATGTCTTAAGTAGATTGAATTGTAAGTCGGTGTCTTTAAAAAAGTTTCCAAGGAGCTTGGTGATATAAATTCTAAATACCAATTTTAAAATAGTAACCTTTATCTTCTTTTGATCTCATTTAGTAAGTACACGTATTTAAATTTGACATCTCACACCAATCTAAAAAGATGTTTGTACTTTACTTATTTATTCATGCATAAATTATAGAAATACATATATATTATGACTATTTTAATTGTTGTCTACTTGTATCATATAAAAACAATGCGTTTGATATCGGCAATATTTATCAAAGAGCGCACTAATACTGCCTGTGTGTGGTAAAACTTGTGGGCTTAAAATAACCATTACGGAGATTGAAACGGATCGTGTGCTAATTAAATGGAAACTACTGCTTTTGTTTGTGACCGAATTACTGTGCTATTATCTCTATATACTAGGTATGATTAGCGTACATGAGTAATGCAAATTATGCGTTTAGGCGAGACAAATTTACCAAAGCATGGTTGGAAAACCGACCGACGGAAGCAGCTTACAAGAGTTCTATTGATAGAACATACATGACTGTTGATCTATTTACATGTTTGGCATTTTACACTGTTTTAGCCTCAATTTATATCATTTTAGAATTTTAGAATTCTGATAAACTAAATAGACATGATCAAATTACAAAAATTGACAAAGGTAAATCAGTTTTGTAGCCTTTTATTATTATTATTATTATTATTATTATTATTCCCACCTCCGCGCTCCTCTGTAGTTTTATAATGATTAGTTTTTTCTCAATTTGATGTGCCAAAAAATAATTAAAAATGAAACACTTACTACTTAATATTCTTCACCCTTTGGGCTTTCTTTGTAAGTCTTGTGCAGCTGCTTTAGCAACTTTCCACGACATAGAGATGGTCTCTAGCTCGCTGCCCAGGGTCCTCCTCCAATTCATGACTGGCCTTCCTCTCTTCCGTTTACCCTGAGAGTTCCAGTCGAAAGCGTGTCTGGCTATGCTGTCAGGGCCTCTGCGGAGCACATTTTGTCCGATCCACCTCCATTTTATCTTTCATGCGTCTCTTATTATGTTGTATACTTTGTACATGTATGAGACTGAAATAATTTATGTTCTCTTGAGAAATAAATTTATGTTATTTTTCAGTAGGCACGCAAGAACTATAATTTCTGCTTCATATTCTGGTTTTTCAATCCAATTTATATAATAAATCGTGCTTCATCAATTTCATGCACGAGCAGTTCACGGGTTTGGTCATTTTATTTTTCAAACCGGTTCATTCCTTCACAAATAACTGAGCAAGCAAGTCGACACTTCGTGTATAAAATATCCACCCTGCTCATCCCAACACTTTTTGAAAGTATTTCTGCTGCCGTGTTATATATTTTCAACGTCAATACACCAGGTCATGCCACATACTGCCACACCGATATACAGTCCCTTTTATGGATAAAGCCAAGAAGTCTCAAGCTTGCAATCAAGTATATGAAGACTTCGTTATGTATTCTGTGGACTTTGAACAGTTAAAAAGACACTTTATATTTACAGAATTTCAGAAACGTTCAGTAACTGTGAAATCTTTAATGTTCGTTTGGGACTAATTTTCGTAGATTTCGTGGTTGAGTCAATCCACGAAATTTAATCCCAACGAACAAGTAAAATTCCCATTCATTTTATGTTCAAAAGTTGAAATCCACGAATTCATATCCCCACGAAATTGCCTTTTTGACCCAAACCACGAAATTTCATGCCCACGAAATTAGAAGATTTTACAGTATGTATTAAATACAAACTCTTTTCAGGTGAACAACAGTAAACACGCGTGCAGCAGTAGACTTATTTATTTTGCTGCAAAATCTCAACATCTTAAGATCAAAAAAGCTAAAAATATCATTTTAAAGACTTTAGTTTCAATTGATAGTCGTGACTTTTGTTCCCATCGTGGCTAATATATTACTGTATAAACATGACACAAAAATATGGTTCAATAAACAAGTGCAGGAGTAGAAGTTCTATTTGTCAGTTTTATTCTAACTTAACCAGTAACTGATGTCCGCCCGTTACATGTGAGCTTATAAATAAAATTTATGATCCACAAAATTGGCTTGCCTTTAAATGGCTTTTGATACAGCTGCTGCATCGCAAAAATCCAAGCTCACTTCCTAGGTTGGTCACTAGATCAACATTCAAATTTTGGCAGTCGACTGGGCTTCACTTGATTTTAAACAACATCTTATTAATCACAATTCATTACAACATGTGCATATATCAAAAAGGGATACAGGATTGAGTAGGAAGCTGAAAGCTTATTTGAAACATTCTCCTTTTTTTTTGGAAACTCTTTCAATTGAACTTGTACCTCTTAATGCGGGAATTGGCTGACTCTACCACCCACCTTATCTGCAAAAAGGTAAAAACATTTCATTTCCATAAGTTCAAATAAATATACGTCTTTAGGATGTTTGTTTGTTGAGGGCCTGTGATATTACTGCTTACTTTAATCTTGTCTCATTTTTAACCAGGTTTTCAACGAAAACCTGAGTTATTAGATTGGGGTAGATGTCGGTCGGGCGGGCGGGCGGCGGTGGCGGCGGCGGCGGCGTCAAACTGGTGTTTCCGGTCAATAACTTTTGTTTCGGTAAAGATATTTGAATAAAACTTGGTATGTATGTAGCTTATATCAAGAGAAAGGCTGGGATTGATTTTGGGGTTTCTGGGGTCAAGGTCAAGGTCACTGTTACTTTAAATAGAAAAAGGGTTTCCGGTCAATAACTTAACTTAGGAATGAGCTATCATGATGAAACATGGTGTATAGAAAACTTATATAAAGTTGTAGCTTGGGATTGATTTTGGGGTTTCTGGGATCAAGGTCAAGGTCATTGTTACTAAAAATAGGGCTAGGGTTAGGTTAGGGTTAGGGTTAGCATATCTTCTACATGCATGGAGGGATTTTGATGAAAGTTGGCACAATTGTTCACCATCATGAGATGGAGTGTCATGCGCAAGAACCAGGTCCCTAGGTCTAAGGTCAAGGTCACACTTAGAGGTCAAAGGATACAAGAATGAAAACTTTGTCCGGAGCATATCTTTTTCATGCATAGAGGGATTTTGATGTAACTTGGCACAATTATCCACATGAGACGAAGTGTCTTGCGCAGTTCCCTTCTTTAGAATTACTTCCCTTTGTTGTTACTATAAATAGCTTATATTGTAACTTTTTCATTACTAGACGTAGGGAAAAATCGAGACCACTTTTCTATAGTACAACATGCATGTTACATCCAATTTTGAGATGTATTTTGACCAATCTCTACCTGGTAAGGATTTCTGTGTGGACTTAAAAAAAAAATTGTATTTTTTTTTTTTTTTTTTTTAAGATTAACTTCCCTTAGTTGTTACTATAAATAACTTATATTGTAACTTTTTTTATAATTGACCGTAGGGAAAAACCAAGACCACTTTTCTGTGGTACAACATAGTTGTTACTTTCTAATTTTAGGTGTATTTTAAGGTATCTCTACCTGGTAAGGAGTTTTTTTTGTGGACTTAGAAAAACAAAAGAATTACAATGATTACTAAACAACCACAAAATTAAAATTACATCTGCAAATACAGGTGCTAGAGTAAAGAAATTTGCTGTGACGGGCGTATATTGTGACATTCTGGCACTCTTGTTTATTCTTATGAAAAGTGTTGAAAACCTGGTTTCGTGGCATTGCCGCGTTTCTTGTTGTTTATATTTTAATGTCATTTCCTCTTAGTATGGGCACCAAAAGCGTTTGCCAATTGCTTGACATTTTTTCTGTTTGACCTTGATGATGAAGTTCAAGTGACTTTGAGTAAGTGTAGCGAGTATTAAAGGGGGATGTTGCTAGCGGTTGGTGGTCATAGCATGTGGCTTATTATCAGGTTATTATGAATCATCGGTTCATATGTTTTACTACCCAGTGACTACTGGAAGCAAACATGATCATCCATTTCCAGCTTGACCATCTGGCCTGCTGTGATTATCTATCAGTCAGAAATATGTATTATACATGTATACTATATATTTGCAATGAAAAACAATGAAAAACAAAAGTACATCGATATACTATCTGATCAAAGTAGCCGGTATGTACCCAGCCAGAACGAATGTGATCAAGGACCATACTGTTCACTAATATGCGAGATATTTATTTTATGCATTTCAAGAACAATTTCTACAGAGACGAATAGTTAGGTTTTTATCAGAAATAGTTGTTCTCATTATTGTTTATTTGATTGTTTATTCATTTTTTTTCAATTACCCGGTTTTGACAATATAATTCAAAATAGACCGGCAGGGTTGTCATTAATAATCAAGTACATGTAATCCTGTAATTAATACAGCTACAAGAATAAAATGTGAAATTTCCTCTTTTGAGGTGCATAATGACACCATTTTGTGAGAAAGAATATGTGATTCTTACATTAGTCTTTTACATTTTCAAGTATAGTTCAGTACATTTTAATTATATAGTATAACTGTAATTTACCGGACTCTGAGTGTGGAATGTGGCTCTCAGTTTAAATAATTACATCTATAGATACCTCATTACTAGTAAACCAGGCCAAAAAAGGTACCAAATTTTATTTTCAATACACTTACCGGTACAACATTTCCATAGGTCTTTCTTATCTACATTTGCAATCTTAGACAAATAATAGCGCATTTTGTATATTTGAAATTTGAGTGTTGAATGAAAGTATTTGTTATAAACCCGGGCCACTTTTTTTTTTAGTTTCATACCAACACATTACATGGTTTCCACTTTGAGTGTACATTGTATTGAAATCATTCTATGTATTATATTGTGAGAATTTTATACTGCAAATTTATTCTAAAATAAGATTCATAAGAACTCACTTAATATATAAAGATATAAAACGTGCCATCGTAATATTATAAAAGGGAATACCAAGTAATGTTGAATTATTAACATGGACACGGAATCAAATGTCTACCAATCGGCGTGATTCCAGTTCAAAGGTTGAACTGCCCCGTCTCGTCCTCAAAAGTATATGTCAATTTCCCAACGGGCATGCGACGTCGAAACGACGTCGGTTCAAAGTTGTTTTTAGGTCGCGACGTCGACAACCAAAATACAACGTCTTCCCGACGTCGAAAGTGCGACATCGGTACGACGTCAGGTTTCGACGTTGTGTCGACGTTGAATTTTGGTCGAAATTGTAATTGTTGCAAGTGGACCTGGTTAACGTTTTCCATTAAAATTAATCATTTTCTTAATTAATAAATTAATCGGAAATGGATAAAAGATGCATCGCAATTTCTCCAGGAACTGCATCTACTAGTTTACCTCCCTTGATAAAGTATGAGTCACCGCTAGGAGACGATTTTTCTGAAGTAAACATTGTACTTTTTTTCCATCTTTTTTAAATTAGATATTTTTTAAACTCATTTTTATTATGAATTAAACTTAAATGAATCACAGAAATTTTTAAAATATTTAAAAAAAAACTTTTTTTACTTAACGCGCCAAAAACCCACGTGCTATATTCATTTCCAGTTGTATACAACGAGAAACGAGTCAACAATTATACTTTCTAAATCCAACAAAGTTATCACTAGTGAAACTGGAATCAAAGGAAGTTTAACATAAAAGTCCTGATTTAGAAAACTTCGATATCGACGCTTAATTATAGCTTCTAGAAGAAAACCATTATGAAAAATAGGTTGTTTACACGTTGGAAACCCGACGTTGAATCGACGTCTAAAAAACTTACATTTTCAACCAAAACACAGCGTCGAATCGATGTCCGTACGTCGTATCAACGTCGTTACGACGTCGAATGCCTACTGGGTTACGATCTAGTACGAAATTTAATTTAACTTAAAAAGTCATATATACGGAACATTTTCAGACAGTGCACATACCATTTACGATTTGATAATGACCAGCGTATACATATAGTAATCTCATAATTAATTAATATAATTAATCATATTGATTACATCATGCTATTTTTATGAAATGCATCCATAATAAATTGAACTATAATTAACTTGGTGCGTGCATTTGTGTTTCAGTAATTATATACCTTTGACGGAGACTGTGACTACACGACCTAAAGAATTGATAGCGAGACTGGCATTGCAAAAAAATTAATACTACAGCAAAAAGCATCGTTTTCACAATCTCTTTTTTATCTTGAAAAAAGAAAATACTGATAACACCTAGCCAAACCATAAAACACATGTGACGGTAATTAATATGCAAGATAAATATATCTGGCTGACCACTAACTGAGTATCCAATTTGCAGATGACTATTAATTATTGACATGCTGAAGTGCTAATATGTTTCCCTGGGAAATGAACATCCCCCTTTAAATGACCCAATCAAGAAGTCAGATTTTAAAATTATTTTTCTAAGTACCTGAACTTATTATTTAAGGTCACACTGAAAGTCAAGGTATACACATACACTCATCGAGAACAAAATCATTCCAATATATTGACTGTTTCCTTGAAAAACAAAGCTTATATACATCAAAGGCATTTTATGTCAATTTAACCTGCATTAAAGGCAACATTCGAATAATTACCATCCTGTATATAAAGGAAAGCAACGATTAACACTGCATAATACTATAGTAGAATCACTTGTGAATAAAGACCACCTGTCAACAAAGACAAGTAGTCTTTGTTGACAGGTGTCTTTATTCACAAGTAATTCTACCATCTTCTTTCTGACAGTGGTCATATTCTCAGTTCAACTTGCACCTTACCTTAGTGACCAATCTGCTCATATTGGCATCTTCCACCGACAATATTCATGAAAGTTGGCATGACAGCACATATTCCCATATCTTCGAGAATGGACACCGAGTCACGAAAACCTCTGTCAATGACAATTACATCATCTTCTTTCAAGAATGACTTCATATCTTCTACATGTTTCGTATTATGTTCATTTCAGTCCATTCGAGTAAAATAAAAAGAAACAAAACAGAGATAATAACATCAAAGTTTTAAAGATCTGCGAGGAGGAAAGTCATGGAAAGCGAGCGTGGTATCCATTACACCAAGCAACCGGGCGTTATTAAAATATTTGTAAAATAAATCGTAGCCTTCTTCGAATATAAATTATTTCACCTTTTACAACGCTTTTTGTCTATATTATGATATGCGTGCTTTTCATTTATTTTCAATTCTAGTATACATTGTTATGTCTTTCTGACGGATGACGTCATTGTGGAAATTACATAGATCTTACGTGTACTTGCGTCGGCAGCCTAACGGTTCGCTACAGCTACGTACATTTATACCATAAAAAGGACCATTTGAAAAGAACAAATATATCATCAAAAACTGTCACTTACTTCTTAAACTTACTGTTTCATTTTTACATCACAATGCTTCCCAGAAATACACGTAGGAATGAAAATCTTAAGCGATTACGTATATCAATTTATTTATATTGCGTCACAGAAACGGTGTTCAAGTAGATTTTAACCGGGTCGTTTTTATGCTAAACAAATAGCTATTTATTCAGTTCAGCACAGAGTCTTTGAACCGTAACAACTGAAATTCATTTTTTAAAGATTTCTTTTCAACAGAAGCTCAGATTTTAGAAAATACTATTTCTGAAACAAAATTAAGGGGAAATGAGACAGTTGTGTGGGTTTTTTTATATAGGCAAAGAATGAAAATTTTAACTAGCGGAGAATATTTTCTTAAACTTTGCATGATCATATAGTAACATATTAGAAACCAATTTATGCAAAAAAAAAATGGGGGTCCCGGTGCTACTTTTCAAGTTATCTGGCCCTGAATGCGAGTTTTTTTGGTCTTTTTGGTCATTTTCAAGGGCAGATAACTCAAGGTAATGGTAAGTTACACTTTATTTGATTTAGATTAGTGTTTGTTACTTTATATCCTTCAACATTACAAAATTTGCAGGAATTTTATGAGACGGATTTTATTCTATAGTCGCTTACGCAAACAAATAGAAAATTTCTTCCAATTATGCCCCTTTTTTCGAGAAAAATGCGGTACGTTTACTCATTGAAACACAGCAAAAATTCTGTTTGATAGAATGGTTTAAAACTTTGCATAATGACTGGAAATGTAATAACAAAACATAATGTGAAATGAAATAAGGTATCCGTATGCTAGATTTAGAGTTATCTGCCCATGAAAATGACCTAAAAGAGTAAAAATCTCGCATTCAGGTGCAGATAACTAAACAAGTAGCACCGGGACCCCCAGTTTTCTTTGCATTAATTTGTTTCTAATGTGATGCTCTATGATCATGCAAAGTTTAAGAAAATTCTCTCGGCTAGTTAAAATTTTCCATCTTTGCCTATATAAAAACCCCATACAACTGTCCCATTTCCCCTTAATAGATAATTTAATTCCTACCATTTTGACCACGAACCAACGCCCTCAACTCTAATTTTTAAAATATTTACCACCGGCACAGCTGTCGACAGTTATAAGATTTTTTTGGACAGCATAAACAGATCAAAGAATTACCTGTATAAATATTTTGGTTGTCGAGAGCTGTGCTCATTTTAAGTGATGGAAACTTCCAAAAATCACGCTAAAGTCCGTATCGGGGGTGTTTTCTCAAACTATCGCCGTGGTTACCATACAAGGAAACATGTCAAAAATTGCATCAGTGTGAGTTTCAATACTTGTTTTTTCCAGTATACATCACACAAATAATTGAATAATGTATTTTAAATTTCTGCAAAATATTGGGCCATTTCCAATACTTACCGAACCAAGCCCTTTTGCAATTACCTCGCATTAATAAAAAGTATTTAAAAAGCGGACTTTCTTTTTAGATTTCCATAAAATTTCTAGTTTTACATTTGCATTTTATAGTTATTGGGATATTTAAACTACCTGAAACAATAGGAAATGTAGCGTTGCAATTAATCTATTTTCACTCTATTTCGGTTGCGCAGCGGAGATAGGCAAATGGAAGTAATTTATCAACTTGCATTTTTAATGAATCTTGGCAAAAATATACTTGTCAATACAAATATTTGACAAATTCAATACAGTAGTACTTGTATCCGTATTATTGTTAAGGCAAAATATGTTTATGAATTTATACCTATGCTAAAATAACACTATGTTGGTCAGGCAACCAGGATAGGAAAACCAAATTTTAAAAATACTTCCAGTGAAAATCTAATCAATGAACACATATAAGTGTAAATGATTTGTTGTTAAAGTTTTGAACAAATCAATTAATTGAGCAAAATCTGATTAACCTCCTTAAGTATAATATTTTAGTATTCGAAACACCGAAGAAAAGCACGCGGTTAAAACATTAATGAAATAATTTTGATTCATGAGTTTCAAATCATCTATCAGTACAATTACAATCATTATGATTATTTCATTTTAAAACGACTGATTCTCACAACAACTGATGATCCATAATGAGGTGATTGGGACGTCAGCTATGGTCGGGGTCCGTCAAACAATTTCTTATTGAAAATACATAATTGTGCATGTTTTGGTAGAAACAACATCCAAAAAAGATATTACCGAAAGTCAAATATCTTCACGTCACACTTATGAGTCATTTGTAATAAACAAAATATAATTGAGCCGCGCCATGAGAAAATCAACATAGTGGCTTTGCGACCAGCATGGTTCCAGACCAGCCTGCGCATCAGCGCAGTCTGGTCAGGATCCATGCTGTTCGCTTTCAAAGCCTATTGCAATTAAAGAAATTGTTAGCGAACAGCATGGATCCTGACCAGACTGCGCGGATGCGCAGGCTGGTCTAGATCCATGCTGGTCGCAAAGCAACTATGTTGGTTTTCCCATGGCGCGGTTCATATGTTTATCACAAAGGTGCTGATTATTTCAACAAAGAACTGAATATGTATGACTTATGTATGACAGTGTATTTTGAAAATATACATGTTTTTCAAGACATTGCGAAAGTTCAATAAAGCAAAATTATGCGATCATATTATTTTATTTGCATTTTTCAAAATTCACAAACGTTAAATTTATAAACACTTACGGATGACACACACTTAAAAAAAATGAAGATATATAACGTAATATTCTTTTCCGTGAATACATTTTTATTTTAATCAACGCTTTCGATTCGGTATTAATAAATTAGTCCGTGTGGAGTACTAGTATATGTTTTTCTTAAACGTTTTTGAAACTGGGATGCGTCACGAAATGTACAGAATGATAGAAAAACATTATCCATTCATATATTCATAAAAAAATCGGCATGTTACTGCTAGCATGGATATATAATTCCATAACTGTACTGTCTACATTTTTAAAGAATTGGGCAAAGTGCTTTACCTTGGAACATTTGCTCAGTTTAGATAAAGAGTTTCTCGGTCCAGTTTATAGAAATTAAAGAACATTTTATTTGCGACGTGTAGGCTAGAAACATGAAAAATAACGAAATAAATGCAAAATCTATTGTTTAATTATGCTATTGTAGAGTGAATGAATGCACTGATTGTTTGTCCGCAAATAGAGAATGTGCTATTTTTAGATAGCAGACCTTTTCGGGGACGTCATTGATCATCGCTATTAATAGATCTAATTATATTCTGCTGGTAAACCGTTGAAACGTGTCTCCGTATTCACGGGACAATTTCAGCCTTTCAGAAAGCTGTATTTCAGGAACGGCGATAGCCTTAAATCAACAATAAATTTGTCTTTGGATGAAAAGTATTAGAAATATTTGTAAACTGAAAAAGGCATGTAAATTTACTAGTGTTCAAGTAAGTTTACAAAAAATTCACGAATATACCGTTTAAAGATATCGTTTCCCCTGCATAAACATAGCAAAACAATTGCTCCACAATTCAGATTTTT
Source organism: Mercenaria mercenaria (assembly GCF_021730395.1). Classification (NCBI taxonomy): domain Eukaryota; kingdom Metazoa; phylum Mollusca; class Bivalvia; order Venerida; family Veneridae; genus Mercenaria; species Mercenaria mercenaria. Next base: position 38,363,180 of record NC_069377.1, on the reverse strand, counting down.
GAAAGCTTTGATTATGTAAAGCACTGATTAAAGTAGCCTTATGCGGAGAGATTGAAACCAGCAGCTTTGCTATCTGTGTTTAGCAGTCTTACTAATTAGTTCTGGACATAGAGCACATAAAACGTATTTCAAATAGATGCATTTAAGCCATCAAGCAAAATGTATCAATCATTCCACTAGCAGAAAAAGCCACAACACAAAACGGGAAATGTTCATACAATAAACTAGAATATTCTCCGATCTTAATCCATACCATGAGACATTTATAGCAAATGATATCCGGTAACTACTACTGTATTCGTGCACACGCATAATCCTTATTCTTTAAAATGGATGACTGGTTATGATAACGTATCAATTTTATTGAATTCAATATTCAAGTCAACTCAGCAGCCCTTAGCAACTTTGATTTATAATACACAGAAGTAAAAATTTGAGGTAAGGAATAATGCTTTATTGAAAGGTGTACTTGAATCAAAAACAAGCCAGAAGAAATTTACAATTGAGTAAAATTCTGAATGGATTATTTTTGTATCGAAAAGCATTTTTTGAACAAAACCTAGTTATTGAAAGAATTTATTGATTGTAAGATAAATAGAATATTGGGTTAATGTCTTTCTGAATATAAGTTTATCAGCCTCGGCTCCGAAAAGTTTATCCCTCTCGGCAGAACCTCGGGGTGGATAGTAGAGGGATATTGGGGGAAGTAGGAATCAGCGAAGCCTGCCCTTAACACGTGTCAAACCACGTGTCACATTTAGGGCAATCAGCACTTAGGTCAATCATCGCTTAGATAAAACGCGCGTTTTCCACATGCAACATAAGGGCGCCAACTATCGCCTATATCACGTTTCCGTCCCGTATTGTGAATCACATAGCTGCATTAAAGTGTCAAGTCATACGCTGTAAGTGCATGGGAATAATTAAATATCTTATACAATTCAATACAAGGTCGTTGTATTATACGGGGTTACTATAGCCATTCAGACTTTTTTAAACGGGGCTAGTCTATATTTTAATAAAACATGTTGGGGGTGGGTGGGATGGGGGAAGGGAGAGGAACTTTTGTCAATTTTTTTCTTCTAAATACTAATATACGAACCTTATTGGAGCTATGGTTTTATGTGATATGTAAAGAACTGCTTTCCTTTTTTCTAATGTCGTTAAATTGAGAAGCTGATCACATATCTTTCACTCTTTGAGAGGTTTGACATCCATTTTTTCGCTGTGTATGTAGATCAATTTATTTACGACACAGTTTATTCAAAAGTAAGTATCTTGTTTGCACACCCGTGATCAAAGATGTTATCTGAGTCACTAGGATGGGTGATTTGTATTGTAATACTATGAGTAAACAGACTCAATTTCTTTATCCGATTTGCCTGTATAGCACGTCGTATTCCTGTTTCAAGACTCCAATGAAAAGAAGTGTAAAGGTCATGCTACAGTATGACAGATAACTGAATCAACAAAACAACAAAAGCTGACGTGTAGGTGTGAAAAAAAGATATGACAGGGAGTAGTACACACAATGTACTAGTATTTGAGAAATGGGAAAATGCCGTACATTATTAGCCCGTATTTTACACAGTAGAAAAACGAAAACACATCATATATATACACCTTTAATAGAAATACGCTAAAAAGAATTGGAGAAAATCTGTAGAGCATAGCACATATAGAAACGTTCAGTAAAGTACAAATGTTTAGATACAAAAAAAAAAAGACATTTTAAAAATCCCGTCAGCGATTTTATCTCATCAGTAGATACGTTTGAGTGCGATATTTGGATAATATGTTACGACACAAAAAGTAAGTGCATTCCGACGTCGACTCAGAAGATGACGCAATGTCGGACACTGATTTACAAGAAGATATATATGACCATAACGAACTAACGATACACGTGAGATACTCTACTCTGATTACAAAGATCTGAAGATTAAAGAAACATTCAAGATGACGTACAGTCCAAAACCGTCTAAAGGAACATCTTGACTACAAACAATAAGTGTTTCCTATGAAGAAAATTAAAGAAACAAAGGAAAAATAGCCATAGAGGGAAGCAATAAAATGGAGAAATGTGCTCAAATCAGTGAAACAAGCAGAAATATGTCTTGAGGATATGAAGTCAACTACAGAAAGTATGTGCCCATCTTTGTCAGAAAAGTGGTCTGGTTTGAGCTAGAGAAGATCTAAAACCAATAAGGAAAAAAGAAGATAAGGAAGACGGAAACTATTAAAAGCTACTCTCTTTTTGGAGAAACCTTTTACATCATTTACGAGTATGGCATACGACGGATTATTACGTCAACACATGTATATGTTGTGCTCACGCGTTTCAGAAACGTAGGACGTTTTTAGATAATCTAAAACACAATCTAGGAACAGAACAGAGACAATAAGAGTGCATCGCAAACAATAAAAAGCAACTTTTAAGGAGGATTAGAAAGTTGTCGAAAGAGCTAATTGATTGAAATTTCAAGTTCTGCCACTTTAGCGATGATCGCGAAGTAACAACTGCACAAAGTTACACATCTGACATGGAACGGTCGCTAGTATTTCGAGAATTAATCTTTCTGAGACCCTTGTGTACGAGGGTGGGATCAAAAGTAATGCAACCAATGGTGTTAAATGACAACTAAAGGTTGGATTAAGAAAATCTTTATTTCAAACCTTCAAAGTATCCTTTGACAGATACACAACGTCTCAATCTTTTAATCCAATCCTTAAAAGCTTTCTGATAGTCTTTTTCAGGTATATCACTAAGGAGGTTAAATATGGCGGCCCCCAACTTTTGGCGGGATGTATATTTTCTGCCTGCAAGCTTTTTCTTGAGATGAGGGAAAAGGAAAAAGTCACAGGGGGCTAAATCCGGAGAATAGGAATGGGGTGGGTGTTCTAGAACATATACTCCCTGTTCATTCAAAAACGACGTCACAATCCCAGCCTTGTTACTCGAGGAGTTGTTATGTAACAAATGGATGCCTCGGATAACCGTCTTTGGTCTACGTTTCTGAAAATACTTGAGAAGCTTTTTAAGAACTTTTTCTTATAAAACTTGGCATTCATTGACTTGTCTTTAGGTACAGGAACCTGGATGGCGAGACCTTTAGTAGTGAAAAATATGGCATACATAACCTTTTTGACACTTGCAATACTTTTGGCAATGCAAGGCCTTCTGGCATTTTTGGTGAGCCATACTCGGTTACTAATTTTTCGATGCGGTTTGAAGAAATGTATCCAAGACTCATCACCTGTTACTACATTTATAAATGTTTTTTGATCGTATCTTGGAAACCTTTTCAAAAGCTTGCGCGTCATCTTAACGCGCGTGCGTTTTTGCTCAGTGAGCAAATGCGGGACCCACCTAGCACTTTTTTTCTTCAATTTCAAAATATTTCGCAGAATGCGCAACACAGATGCTTTTGAAATACCAACCATGTCCGCAATCTGCTGAGAAGTATATCTTGTGTCAGAAAGTACTATTTGTTTGATTTTTTCAACAATCCTTGGACTACTTGCAGACTTAGGTCGACCAGTTTTAGGCGCATTTTGACAGACTCCACGTCTGCACAAAATTTCCTAACCCATTTGCAAACTGTGGAAAAGGACATTTCATTACTACCATAAACAGCACATATGTCAGCATAAATGTCCATTGAACGTCTTCCGAGTGAAGCGCAAGTCTTAATGTAAGACCTAATTTCGTTCGCATTTTTTACACTTTTACCAACCATTTTGCCTAACCGCCTACGAGTAGGGTTTGTGCAAATGTGAATTGTGGGCGAGATATTGTGTCTACATGTATAGTTTATACGTCGATTGAAAGCTATTACAACGGGGAACACATGCAAGGTGTGAATTTTGTACTGGCGCTAAAAATAGCGGTTGTCAATAGCCAGTGGCATTACTTTTGATCCCATCCTCGTAACGATGAGCCAGGTACAAAGCGACGGTTAATACAGTCAATAACTTCAAGACAAATGAGCCGCGCCATGAGAAAACCAACATAGTGGCTTTGCGACCAGCATGGATCCAGACCAGCCTGCGCATACGTGCAGTCTGGTCAGGATCCATGCTGTTCGCTTTCAAAGCCTATTGCAATTATAGAAACTGTTAGCGAACAGCATGGATCCTGACCAGGCTGCGCGGATGCGCAGGCTGGTCTGGATCCATGCTGGTCGCAAACCCACTATGTTGGTTTTCTCATGGCACGGCTCAAATACAAGCTGTTCCTGAAATCTTCAAAAGACTAAGCCAACGTTCTATTGCTATATTACCACGACACGTTCCTACGTTCGAGAAGGAAAGACAGCTCATCTGAACACTAGCTAAGGGTCGAGTCAATCGTCGCAGAAAAAATAATTTTTAATCACGATGCCATTCTCTGTTACCTAGAGCGCTTAGAATGACGTTTGTTCACCAGGTAATCGCGAGTGAAGTGAAGAGGAGAAGAGTAATAACTGAATGAACTCTACTGTAAACCTAGATGCTACAATAGTAATGTGATACTATTTGTACATTTCGTTAAGAATAGATTTTATCAAAATCTTTGAAGCTACAGAGTTGACACAGGCAAAAAATATTGTGAATGACGATATGGATCATATAGTGTAAAATCTATTCTTTACAAGTGTAAATCATCTGCCTATATTTAAGAACAGATTTTACCAAACTCTTCGAAGATACAGAGTTTGACACAAGAAAACCTTGTTATGAATAACGCTATGGGTCATATTGTAAGACCTTATTGTGTAAAAAGAATCTATTGTCAACAAGTGTAAATTGGCTTCCTATATTTATACGAACTTAAATATTTTTATAACACATTCGTTCATTTGTTGCAAACATATGTCCGTCTTTCACAAAACTTATGCTTTCATAGAACAAAATGGTTGATTAATATAAATAAATGTATATAATGCATCCAACTGTCTTACCTTTTCGTTTTCCCGGTTAAACAAATCATTCTTACCAGTGTTAACATTAACCTTACGTTTCTACATTATATGAATAAAGACCAACGCTCTATAAAATTTTATTATTTATTTTTTATTTCAAATCGCCAATGATAGAGGTAGAGTAGGGTGTTAGACTTACAGAGATGTAAAAACCGGATGTAAAGTACAATGTAGTAAGCAAATAAGATGTAAATGTATACCCATGTATAAATATGATCGAATACACATTAGTGCTAGACCCTTTTGCCTTCACAACAAATTGTTAAAGTTACAGTTACTGAACGTTGGATAATGGAGCGAAACTCGGACATAAAACTAACCAAACAACAAAGCGTTAATTTTTTTAAAATCTTAAATAAGGGTGATGGGACAGAATCGCTTCTTTGGTCGATGCATGTATTTGTTGATCATAGAACATACGTTCGTCTGAAATAAAACATTGCCTGTATTATTTCGGTTTAAAAACAAGGTCAACAATAAACATCATCCCACTAATAGGAACAGACAAAACAAAGTCAAAGAGCAGCGCAAGTTACTAATAAAATTAAGGAGTATTCAGTCCCATTCACATTTTGCCGGGTCCCATCTTCAACTATATTCTACTGACTTCGACCTTTGATTGTACGTATTTTCTCGTCTCTTCCATTTTAAGGTTAGCCCCGAATGTCCAATGTTTCAAACAAAATAATATGTTATAAGCTTTAGGGGAAGTGAGGATGGAGGTCTACCATATATTTGTATTGTTTTCAATCTATGCTATTTTGTGACGTGACGGGTCTCTTTCTGTAGCGTAAAGAAAGAAAGGCTACATTTTTCACACAGAAACCGCCATCTTTCACAAGTAAGATGGTTCATGTGGATAATTAATCCGTTTTTGTAGTTTTCGTTTGTTTAAGTTTTGCCAATATATCATCATTTCATCGATAAGGACAAGAAAAGTATTATTAAGATTAGTTAACTTTTTTGTAAGTAACCATAGCCTCTCAGAAGCCCGATCGATGTAATTATTTTATAATTGATACATACGTTTTTCATTTACCCGTCTATTAAAATATTAACATGTATGTTCTTACGTTTCCACGAAAATATGATAAATGTCGACGTGATGTTTTACAGGCCTTTACCTCTCTAAAAATTGGACTCGTTTTACTGTGAAAGGACTTCATGAACTGCCTCTCATCTTGAATTGCATTGACATAGTTTTGTAACATTTTCACATGTTAAGAATATTTAGTACTGAGCCATACCCTGTTTGATTTAACACGGCTGTTAAATTGCTTCTTTGATGCTTCTAGAAGCCAAATATTTTTAAAAATCGGATAATTTAATAAAATACTGAGTTTTTATAATGTATAATATCATTTTTCAAAATCTGATACTTTTTAAAAAGTTTTTTTTCTGTCTTTTACTATATCAAATCTGTTTAATGAAGGTCACAGTGGTCTAGTTTTTTTCATAAGGTTAACGCGATAAAATATATACTTTAGCAAACGAGATATTGATTGAATCCTTATGGTAACGTCTTTTCAAAAATGTTGCGAGGTTAATGTAGGCCATAAGTTTAACAATCTGACTCAGTTTAAATACTGGCTTTATTAAATGCACTCATTTTCTTTTGTGTCGGTGTGTCATCCTTTTAAATAGGGCTTGATCTCATTGCAGGTGACGCTAAAAAATACATATAGTTTTCAAAAACTTTGAGGTGATTTATTTGCTAACAAAACATTGTTTAAAAGGTTACTCCTTTAACGCTGTATTGATAAATTCTACTTCAATATTAGGAAAATATGGATCACTCTACCGAAAAAAAGCTTAACTTTGTTGATATCGCTAACTTTTCAGTGTTTATCAGTATTTAGTTCTTACTGTATGTAATAACATTTTACGCAGCATTTGACACATTTTCTACTGAAGAAATTTACCACAGAGTTTTTCATGGGACAAACAGTTGACATGGATTTGTTTTAAGATGAAGTGACACTTTTGGATGCGTAGATAAGTTATATACTTGAACGATAAAATAATATCTTTAACTTCCTGGGAAATAAAATTATGATGATACGTATAATGGAACAACAGCGAACAGCGTCAGCAATAATAATTAGATTAAAATATGTTTATTTATGGAATAACTATAGGTATAAAGATAATTAAAAATACTTTATAATAGGAATGAAACAATGGGCATTGCTTTATATATGAATTGCATTACAATTGTTGTACCGTCAAATTTCTCAGCTAAATAAAACATTTAACTCGAAAGTGTACGGACAAACTGTGTCAATGCTATGTTAAGACACTGTAATGATACAAGTTACAAAAAATCATTTGCGGTTTTGGTGCTTTAAGTGTAAATTACCGACATACGTGGCCCGTGATTCACGCAATGTTTTCGCCAAAGTTTTGTTTAATATCTGTGTGTAACCTTTTCCTTCAGCTGAATTTTACAACACTCTTTGGATAATTTTGATAAACCAAGCATCTCAGGATAAGGATAATTGTATTATTACTTTATATATAGGTAAGGGGTGGAAGTGGCTCGATGTTGCCGAGTGGTCTAGGTCGCTAACAACAAATCACTTGACCCAATGTGAGTTAGAAACTTCGCTTAGGGTGTAGAATAATTCTTCATGTGAGAAAGTCATCAAACTTGAACATGGACGTTGCAGATGCAATAATAACACCACATCAAAAGCTGGAAAATCGCAATCACATGGTCAGTGTCAGAGACTATTGATTATTAAATTCTGGCAAGGAAAATATATTTGTTTTTGTCAGTAAATATTTCACTTGACAGGAAAAAGTATGATTATGATTAGCATTAATATCCTCGCCATCATTTAATAATTAAAACATTAAAAGATATTAACGGTAAAACAGTTTCCCATCTTAATTTTATCTCACTCTCATGTAGAATTCAACTTCATTTCGACCACTGAGTAAGTATTTCCGTGTGTTTATGCTCAAATCGCAGGCTATCAGTTTAGTCCTCATTCAGCTGTCCTTCCTTAATCTTCGGTTTGAATGAACGTTTTAATCTGTATGCTAAAACATCAACATAATATCTCTAATAGAAATTATAAAAAATTGTAAACGTTATAATCGCTTTACACTTAACATGGCTATATTATGGTGACGTAATTAATGTGACGTCACTTATTTACAAAACGATTCCATGATAAAATTCAGTCTGTGTCAGTTGCTTACTGATAATTTGAAGCATTAGTATTAAAGACATTCATGATTAATTGCCCGGCGCGATCACGAAAACAACTTCCCTCAAAATAAAAATTGTCATTTGGGCCTATGGCCCTCAGGACAGTATGCACTTATTCGGGCATTTATTCCATAATCGCGCCGGGCAATGAAGTATTAACTTACAAATATCATTCTTTAAGCATCTGTATTCTATCATTTTGTAAGCCCGCGAAAGTCCGTACAAAGAAATGGACTTAAACAATCATCTGTATTCTTTATTGGAGGGGGAGTTCAAAACCCTCCGAGCAGCGTAAGCAAAACTATGGTGACTACATGTATATAGTTTTTGAAATGCGTTTAAGACCCGTTTATTTCAAAAATACATACAGAAATTAGAGAAAATTTAACACAATATAACATTTCAAAGGAGCATGGCATATGTATAGCAGTTAATATTTACATTATGTGACTGCAATCATATATGACATACACACCATGTAGGTTTTTAGTTTTTATATGCTATTTTCTCTCTGATAGCAAGACCTTCTTTAGATAATATATATTTTCTGAAGAACAAGGTTATGGATATTAGATTTTTAAGCTAGTTAGTAAAACTAGATTGTTAGTTATTGCGCAGGAAGTGATCTTGATTAATAATGTTTTAAAATCTAGACGTTAAACTCAGTTTTTAAAGGAAATTAATTGACAGAAACGGTGAACTACATTCTCTTCGTTTAAGTAGAACCGTACAAAAACGAGTATACTACATATTGCACAAATATGGTTACACAGTTTATACTACATAGATTTATGCATAAAGTAAATCTATAGAAAGTACCAAAGTGACTTTCGTGTTACCAAAGAAGGTGCTTTTTAAATTAGAAATAAGTGTATCGATACCGGCTGCCATACATATCAGTTGGAGTCTTTGGCACAGTGTGTGTCACATTATTATTTGATCTGTAAACTTTTATGATGTCCCTAATATAGCACAAGGTTTGATAAAAAAATACCTTCTAATGGAATTTTGAATTATAACGATTCTTTTCATGGTATTTATTTTTCACTGCAGTAAACACGGGTCACTTCTCGTAAAACTGTTGGGATGTCAAAAAATAAGACAACTAGATTATGCCGAATTTACCGGGAACTGCGAGTTTTGAGCAACTCGTATAGCTAAACATCAAATCTCCTTGATTTTGTAAGATATAACTGAATCAAGCTATTGTCAGTTCATAAAAATAAATGAGTTTTTTTCTACCGTTTGAATTTGTAATTAGATTTATGTCCAGTGTCAAAGATCCAGAAGACATACAGTGTTTGAACTTTTGGTCCGTCCGTTAGGTAACATATCATATGACCTATTCTGAGCAGCTGCGCAAAAATAGGCACTGACACCGTTTTCTTGATGTTTTATATCAAATTCAAAGACTGACGACGCCAGTAAATACCTCACGCATATAGTAACCAACCTTCGGTAAAGATAATTAAGTATTCTTATGATTGGCATCATAGGTAGTGTGGGAAATTCAATGTTCTGATGACGTCATATGTTGTTCATTAATAATATTGATAACGGTATCTAATTGGACGGATGACCGAATTTCTACATTTAAGTCCCGAATATTTTGCTATTATAACTTAACTTTGTATTGTGCTCATTTTCAACGTTAAATTTAGTAGAAGTGCTGGACTAATGTCATCAAGTGTACACCGGATATTTACTTGAGGACAAACAAACTAGTTGAAGTAACAACCGCTCCTAAAATCATAAAATGGTACAAGATAAAAATACAAATAGCACTTTTAGAGAAACGAATCAGTTGTTAGAGGTATTTCAGCTGTCTAAATAGTCAGACATTATCCTATTTAGCTTTTGGGAAATACAAACGCCCTTACAATGACGTAAATACAAGTAATCAGGTTAATATTTCTTAGACAACTACTGATGTTATGAAATTACTGATAATTGATATAATCATACTTTTTGTGTTTTTCATTTTATGCACATTTCCAAGTCTGCATCGTAGAAGTTGATAACAAAATGTTTCGTCAAATGTTTAAAAATCGTCTCATGATCAAATTTAACCTCTGACTTCTTACACTCTTATCTTTTCTCTAATGTACCTTTAAAATGTTCGAAAAGGCAGTATAATCTCAGCAGAAGTAGGACTGAAGGGAAATGTTATTTACAACAAAGTAACTCTTATAACAAGGCTTTTGGAAAACTATATTGAGTAACAAGATAATGAAAATGTCATAAGTGTTATATTTCCGAATAAATATTAAGCTCTTTCTGTTATAAAGTAGACACATACAAAGTCGACTGTAACTTCGTGCGTCTGAACATATTATGACGTGATATCTATTATGGACAACAAGGGCAATATTGTGAAATAAGTTATTCTTCTCTCTACTGTGTATTCTTATGGATTATTATTGTCATTTGTAAACATAGTTCCAATGATAAACATTCTAAATGTCACAATCCTGACCTCGTTATCAATCATTTGATGACAGTTAACATCCTGTTACTATAAAGTCATCAATTTTTCAAAGATTTACACACACTTTTTTTTTCTTAATGACCCCAAAACACAATACAATGTCAGTGAACTACAGACAGTAAGCTTCATCTCGTGCAAGGTGATATGAACAGTGGCGTGACTAACACACCGACACGGTAAATATTAGGACTGAAAAGGATAGCAAAAAGGAAAGGAGGAAGCAATAAAAATATATAGAATAGAACGGCTGAGAAGGAAAAATATCTATATCTAAAAACGTCTAAAAGTAATCATTCAAAATCATTTCAAGTTTATTTTCTGAAAACGCATTCCAGAACACGAATACAGTCGACTAAAACTTCAACGACGTTCGGGTTTAATCTTTTATCAGTGACTTTACTGCTCTAAAAGAAGCATTTTGCAGACTTAGATAGTGTTTCATAGGATAATTTGGAAAACTGTCTGCACAACATGTTGAATGGTAGGGTTCTGCTAAAAGAAGAATAAATTATAAGTAAAAAAATGTACTTCAAGCCAAAAGGAGGAGACACGGAAAAAGTTTATACTTAAGCAAACAAAAAAAGTTTTAATCTTTATATTATATTTCTCTGTCTGAAGTGAAACAAATTGGCACTACTTTTAAATTATTAAATCGATCCTTAGTATTCAGGTTATATCTTAAAAATTAAAAAGAAACAATTTCAACAGAACGATTTTAGGAATGACAAGGAAAAATGAAAAAAAAATACAAAATAGATAAACACATTCATAAAACATCACTTACATTTCCCTAAATACAATTTGCTATATTGTCTCGATTGATATTTATATTTCTCCCGAGTTTACAATATCCGCCATTACCCTCAAATACATGCATTAACGTTTTGTCAATGGAAATAGCCCAGCTTTACAGCCCGACAGACTGTCACAACAGGTAAATAATTGATGCTATTAGTAAAACTATAAATTCTACATAATCGGTGACATGAATTGCTACTTGGATGTATTGTAGCAGTGTTTGTACTAGTGATAAGTGAGTCTCAGAAGTTATTTTATAGTTATTAGAACTTTACATTTGCATATCATTAATGCATTTTACCTCTAAACATCTTAAGAGCATGTGTAATTGCAAAAGAAATATTTCAATATACCGTACTAATGTCTTTTAAAGGAGCCGAAATAAATATAAAACACGGTAATTCATCTACAGAATTACGTAAAATATCAACGATTGTGATTCAGATCCACACAAAAGGAAATACTCGTAATTAATTTATAAAAAAACAAATCATAGCTTCTTTGGTATATTGTGACCACAACACAAAATTATTACAATATTGGATGATATAGCAAATATAATTCATCATAAACATTGCTCGTCTTCATTTATTTAATGATAAGTATAAAATTGATAATGTCTCCAGAATGTCTTCCATGAAAGAAAAATTGAAGCAATTAATGCATTTTCCCCGTCCTTTATATCGATTCGAACTTCAATTTAAATGAAGTAAAAAATGAAGATTTTATTTTTGAATTGTAAACTTATTCTAATAAGCTACGAATAATATATCAGGTATGAAATATTTCATACTTTGGAGGAGACTTTCCAGTAGATATAGAGGTAAAAAGCAACGATATTGTTACTTAGAAGTGTACATTATACAGCTTTTCCTGTTGGGCTTTTGGTCTTGTTCTCTGTTACCACAACATTTGCCAACACTCCCGTCTAATATGAAAACCAAGTTATTTATGCGAATATAAATTAACCTAAGTTCGTGTGTTGTGGTCTTTCTACAAAGTGTCTGTAGGAGTTAGACAAAACACACGGTTATGTCTCCTGGCAAAAAGGGTTATATATCGGGGTAAGAACGGGCAAATTTGCATTCCAGTAATAGCAGCGTGAGGCAAATGTCTGACATACCATATCAAATATTGCAGTTGGGGCTGGGGACAATTTCCAGCAGTCTATTGTGGATGGGTGGAGCGGCGTATTGAGGGAGCAAATGTCTTATATCCTTATTTTTTCAAGTTTTCAGTTTGGTTGTCTCTCCAATCCCTTCCCTTAATGTTGTCTCTAAATTTTGAAATGCAACCTATCATTTTAATTGTTGATATCGGACATTTACGTGTTGTAGTATTTAGGACATTAAGCAATTTTTTTCTCACAATAGTGTATGCATTACGCGTCACATTCGTTCATAAAGTGGAGATTATTTTTCACGAAAAACATATTTCTTTCACAACTTGTCATGTGCATATGATAATAAATTGCCACGAATTGAATGTCATTTCATTGAACTTAACTTTCTAACGATATACGCAACTAGGCGTTGCAGTGATCACTCCTGTGAACTTTGGTGGAATTCCAACAGGCAGTATAGTGGAAATAGCACATACATCGAAACATTCGACAATTCATTGATGTGACTCCACTGAAAATCATTAAACCGGAACATGCTGGTGATATACAAAACTAGGCTTCATATTGATCACTCTTGAAGTGTGGTGAAATTCAGCCCAATGGTATAAAACAAATAGTGTAATAACTGACCAATGTGATAAACCAAGGCCCATAATTCTGATACACATGTACGTCAGTGAACCGGAACATGTCCATGTTAAGTATATAATAAGCTTGACAATGATAACTCCTGTAATGTAATCTGTAGGTGTGAGAGAAGTTGCCAAATACTAGTGAAAAAAAATTGATAAATAAAGGGCCATTACTCCCCTGAATATCACTCAACTATAACATGCCGTTAGCATGCATAATAAGACTTGGCACTGATCACTCCTTTAATATTTGGTTGAAATCCATTCTGTCACAGAAGAAAAGTAGCCAAACAATAATAAATTTGACTATTCAAGGGCCACTATTCTGCTAAAGCTCACCAAACCTGGATCATGCCGACCATATGCACACTAAGCTAAGCAATGATATCATATGTGAAGTTTGATGTAATTCCTCCTAGTAGTGTCGGAATAGTTACGTGGACAAGACAAATGGCTAATATTCAGCTGAAGATTACCAAACCGGAAAATGCCGAAGATATGCACAAATAGATTTGGCAATAATTACTCTTGGGAAGTTTGGATAAATCTGTGGTCAAATTTTGTGACAGACTGACTGACGGACAAACAGACGAATGACACTAAATGAATAAGTCTTCCCCACTACATGTGGGAGACATAATGAGTCATTTTGCACCCCGGATATGAGATGATTTAATTTAGTATTTATCCAAACATAGGGAAATTCGGTACTGTATGCAGGAAATGTTATGTATAGTGGATCGTTTCTGTCACGTCTTACTGTCATGTTGACGCCCTAGTCGGAGAAGGATCAATCACTTTTGTCTTACTGTCATGTTGACGCCCTAGTCAGAGAAGGATCAATCACTTTTGTCTTACTGTCATGTTGACGCCCTAGTCAGAGAAGGACCAATCACTTTTGTCTTACTGGCCTAAGACCACAGTTATTTTTACTATATGTTCTATATAGGCACTGGACACTATAGCAATTTTGCATGCATTCCAACCCCTATAAAAATACCTGAACTCAACAGAACTATCCAAGAGAAAAAATTCCAGCCACAGTAAACATTGGGTTGACCGGCTTTTTTTTCCACCATTTTGAACCAAATCACATGCGTATGAAGAATACTCTCTAGATGGCCGCAAACAGGCAAAACAGGTCCTATCAAAAAGTCATGTTATGCATATTCTGACATTTTTATTCTGTCAAATTGTACATGTACCTACTATTTCATATCTCCTCTATTAAATCATACCATTTATTGCAGGTCTTTCACTCAAAAATTCACCAATATTCACCATCAAACAGAGGAACTATTTTCCGCGTAACCACTTCCGTATTGTGGTCAACCAAGGGCAAATAACTGTGGTCTTGTGCCTACTGTCATGTTGACGCCCTAGTCAGAGAAGGATCAATCACTTTTGTCTTACTGTCATGTTTACGCCCTAGTCAGAGAAGGATCAATCACTTTTGTCTTACTGTCATGTTGACGCCCTAGTCAGATCACTTTTGTCTTGCTGTCATGTTGACGCCCTAGTCAGAGAAGGATCAATCACTTTTGTCTTGCTGTCATGCTTGTGCCAGCGCCATTACAACAACAAGACAGACACGACAGCACCAGAATACGACAAAAATAAGGCACGGCCAAAAGAGTAGAATTTTGTCTTGTTGACAAATTATTGTGTCATTGTTTCACCTGGTGTTAGATCACACATGTGTAGTTTCCTATAATTGATGTAAATCAATCGTATCAGTTTGATTTTATTTAATGCGGCAGAGAAATAAACTTATTTTCTTTTTACATCAAAGTAACGTCTTAGCGGCAGCCCTCTGCACACGAAAAGGAGGTAGTATACCTTGTTACCAGGATAAATTCAAATTAGTTAAAACGTAGCAATTTATTGTATTTCATGTAAGTTAATGGTTCAGCTGCTACAATATCAAGTTCGTTTATCTCTGTCCCTTTGGGTACATGTTTTATCCAGGTTTGAAGTACATGACACTCCAACGGTATTCTATATTGAAAGATTTTTGTTTGTTTGTTTTGGGTTTAACGCCGTTTTTCAACAGTATTTCAATCATGTAACGACGGGCAGTTAACCTAACCAGTGTTCCTGGATTCTGTAACCAGTACAAACCTGTTCTCCGCAAGTAACTGCCAACTTCCCCACATGAATCAGAGGTGGAGGACTAATGATATCAGACACAATGTCGTTTATATGCAATAAAATAATTGTTCACTTGAAATTAACGTTTAAACATGCACTTTAGATATATATGACACATAACGTTTCATTACCATACTCAGCTAAGACTGAAAATGTTTTGTGAACATGGGGCCTGGTCTGCTGATACTAGACGCAGCTGCAACAATGACATAAAATTACGGTGTGATCTTCCAGTAAAAAGGGATTCGGTGTCGTGACATAAGTAAAAACGTAAACAAATACGTTTGCAAACGTAGTATGTTGTCATGATTAGTTTTGGATTAGAATGTATAATTTAAAATATATATTTAAGGAACTCTCACCTAAGCAACAAAAATGATAGCTTTACGAAAAAGGGTTGCATACATTCATATTATTTCTTTAATGTACACTTTCAGGTTCAAATATGACATTGCAAGTACGTTCCAAATCTATTCTATTACAAAGCACAAAACAAATGCAACAGTACAAAATCTTACACAGGTTGGACGAATAAGTGCTTATATATACAACATTAATAACGGCCCTTCCAAAACGAAAGATACAAGTTTTCTCCTGCAATTTTTTATATGTAGTTAACCAGGATTAACGGTGTCCTCTCCCTGTTTCCCCCTCTTCAAGCATTTCCTTGCTCCGAGGAACAAATTGTCGTCTGGTTCAAAGATGAATAGGAATTTTAGTCTACTTGTACTTTATGTCAGTATTTTGTTTATAAGAAATATCAGCGTTAATAGTAAATCTATGAAGCAGATAAAATACGTTTTCCTCTCGTTGACCAGAATAAGAAATTGAACGCATGTCATTGAGGTCAGCACCACCTATGTACTTATTATATTTGGTTATAACCTTTGGTTTCTGGTTATAACCTAAGTTGGCAGCGGGGAATGTACTCAACATTTTCATTTTTTCATTTGACGTAATGTTCCCGGGCCAGGAAAATTCTGTATGAAGATAAAGAAGGTGACATCCACAGTGTTAGATACAAAGATTACGAGTATTGGTTAAATCTCCCATTTATAGTTACCTACATATACAGTAAAGTAATCTGCTAAGTGTACAGATAAAAAAGACATACATATACTCTTAATATTAGTGTATATACAAAATTTTTCCTCTTTTCTTCATTTATTAAATAAATTTAGCAAGAGGTAACCCCGTCAAGATGCCTAAGTTTAGTGTTTAGACGTCAAAACATTTTTATATCTGATATTTTAATTTTATATATAGAAGAATTAGTAAAATATTATGTCAAAAGTGATTGACAGATATTAGAATCTGTCTAGATATTTAAGTTAATAGTGATTATCAAAAAGTACTGTTTGAATACTTCAAATTTGCTTTTGAATTGACTAATGTAAGTATGTATTCAAAACATGCGTATAAGAGTATGTATATGATTAAGGAATATGATATCGATAATCACGTCTAGGGATCAAGCGCGAAATGGTCCCAGGGCGGACTTTATATTCATATGCACTTATGAGCGCATTGCGATCTCACCCCTAGACGGAAAAAATAAATTAATTAATTTTCTTTACTTATATACTACTTACGTAAACATATCTATTGTTGCGTGAAATTACTTAGAAACACATTTAGACATATCCCATTTCTGGGAAACGTTCCATGGCTGTGGAATAAAGCCCTGCTTCTTGTATGGTAAAATTTTTTAATGCTGACATGGAACGTATCTCAGAAAATGGACACACATTAAGTACATCTTGATTATAAAAATGTACTAGATTATAAAATGTATTGTTTAATGTTATTATTTACTATATGTCTTAAAAGAATTGAGACGATCACCAACAGTTGTTAAAATAACAATGTATCACATGAAGAAATAATCATGTATGAAATTGATGTAAAATGGCTGGTGCGATATATCTTTAAAAAAGGGTATATTTAAGATATCTGACAACAAAAACACTTGATATATAAAATATTGACAAATGAAGCATATTTCATACGCAACAATTTCTTTTGACAGTAGGTTAATATCTCTCGAATTGTTATGAGAAATATATTTTAAATGTGGTATATGTAAAATATTGAATATAGTTGGTGTACAGCTGGAGTAATGTAGCACTGAAGTTCAACATTTATTGTCGACAGTGCATAAATGCGTTTTGAATTGTTGTGAGGAATAACATCTTAAAAGATATCTGACAATGAATATATATCTAGTATAAATTTTAGTAATGTAGCATATTTGATGCTCAACAATCATTTTGACAGTACATTAGCATTTTTACTTGCTCGGAGTAATGTAGCACTCTGAAGTTCAACATTTATTGTCGACAGTACATAAATGCTTTTTGAATTGTTGTGAGGAATAACATCTTAAAAGATATTTGATAATGAATATATATTCTAGTATAAAATTTTTAGTAATGTAGCATATTTGATGCTCAACAATTTAATTCGACAGTACATTAGCATTTTTACCTGCTCGGAGTAATGTAGCACTCTGAAGTTCAACATTTATTGTCGACAGTACATAAATGCTTTTTGAATTGTTGTGTGGAATAACATCTTAAAAGATATTTGATAATGAAAAAGAAATTTTAGTAATGTAGCATATTTGATGCTCAACAATTAATTCGACAGTACATTGACATTTTTACCTGCTCGGAAGAATATTATCTTAAAGTGTTTCATGTAAGATAATCGACAAGAATACATTATGTTATACAATTTAAGTAAAGGAACACAATGTATCATTATGACAGTACATTAACTTTTTCTGACCTGTTGTAAGGAATATATTTTTAAAAATGGTATATGTAAGATATTTGTAAAGGAATATGCTTGGTATACATTCTGAAAGAGGTATATGTAAGATATTTGACAATGAATATATTTGGTAAAACAATTCAAGTAATGTAGCATATTTGAGGCTCAACATTCATTTTGGCAGTACATGAACACTTTTTTAGTATAGGGAATATATCATAAAAGTGGTATAGGTAAGATAGTAGACAATGAATATATATTAGTATATAATCTGAGTAATGGAGCATATTTGATGCCCGACCTTTTTACTTTGACAATACATTAACATTTTTTACTTGCTATAAAGAACATATCTGAAGAGCAGTAGAAGTAAGATAGTGTAAAGCAAATTTGATGCTCAACATTTAGTTTTAACAGTACAGTAACATTTATAGAGCGCCAGGTTCTACATCACTAATTTTAAATAGATATAGAAAACGTCTAGGTATAAAATATTTATCATAAAAGTGGTATATATAAGATATTAGACAATGCATATGTTCATTATACATTGAACATTTTGAACATTATACATTTTGTTGTGAGTTAGGAAGCATATTTTATGCTCATATTTTATTTTGACTGTATATTGACTTTTTTTTCTGATTTGTTATGTGAATATATCTTAAAAAATGGTATATGAAGGATATCTGTAAAGAAATATACTTGTTCTCGTTTTGTTTGCAAAAATTCCATTTTTTAGAAAGCTATAGTATGATTTCATAATAGTACATAACTTAAAGTTTTTGAAACAAATTAGTAGACTGTCTTTTACTGGAGATTTTTTAATCCACTTACAACACAATTCACATGGCACTCAAATACAAAACCACGTATATTTAGCAGATTAGACTACTTTCTCATCTCTGATAACCTCGTTAACCTAATTAATAACTGTAATATCAAACCGGGTTATAAATCAGATCATTCATTGGTAGAAATCTGTATAAATTTCTTAGAAAATAAAAGAGGACCAGAATATTTTAAAATAAATAATAGTCTACTCCTTGATAGTGAATATCAAAATAAAATAAAAGAAAATATATGTCGCTTGACTGAAAATAATAAAGATGCTAATCCAACTTATAAAAGGGGAACTAAGAAATCAGACAAAAAGATATGCAACCTATCAAAAACTTAAAGATAAAGAAAATGAGACAGTTTTAAGTAAAGAAATAGATACACTAGAATCTAAATTGCATAGTGGCGGATCAGACAGCGATGAAATATCCACAGAAATTAAAAGAAAAAACAAGAACTTGAAAATATATATGATAAAAGAATAAACGGAGCAATATTAAGAAGTAAAGCTAGCAATATTGAAGGAAACGAAAAAAACAGTAAATATTTTGCAAGTCTGGAAAAGAAAAATGCAGAGAGAAAAACAATTTTTAAGCTAAAAATAGAAAGAAGTGAAATAACAGACTCAAAAAGGATATTAGAAGAGGAAGAAATTTTTTATAAACTCTTATATAAGAAGAAGTATAAATTTCTATGATAGCTCAGACTTCTTCAGACCAACGATTAATAAATTAAGTGACAATGATAAAACAGTGTGTGAAGGTATCCTGACAGAGGAAGAATGTTACAATGCATTAAGTGAAATGAAAAATAAAAAAAGTCCAGGATCAGATGGCATTACGAGCGAATTCTACAAAACTTTCTGGAATGAACTTAAAAAATACTACATCAGTTCAATAAACTACTCTAACAAACGGGAAATTTAACAGTATTGCAGAAACAAGGGATAATCTCACTATCACCAAAAACAGGAAAAAGATTTATCAAACTGGCGGCCAATAAGTTTGCTAAATGTGGATTACAAAATTGCAACAAAAGCAATTTCAATCAGATTAAAAAAAGTTATTCAAACAATAATAGAAAGTACCCAAACAGGTTTTATCAAAGGAAGGTATATAGGGGAAAATGTCAGATTAATATTTGAAATGATTGAATATTTGAACAAAAAGAATTTACAAGGGCTTCTCCTATTTGCTGACTTTGAAAAGGTCTTTGACAGTCTAGATCATAATTTTATGTTTAAAAGTCTGAAACACTTGAACTTTGGTGAAAGCTTCATAAAATGGGTAAAACTTTTTTATAATGATGTTTCAAGTGTAGTGATTAATAACGGCTACATGTCCAAGTCTTTTTAAATCGAAAGAGGCGTAAGACAAGGATGTCCACTGTCATCTCTGCTATTTATAATTTGTATGGAAATATTTAGCAATTATATTGCGAAAGACAAATTAATAAAAGGTATAGAAATAAATGGGCAAGAGATTAAACAGTCACTCTTTGCAGACGATGCAACCTTCGTTAATAGTGGAACAGAAAATTCCTTTGAACGATTAACTGATGTTATAACAGATTTTGGAAATGTATCGGGTTTAAAATTAAATACTGATAAATCTACTGTTTTAAAAGTTGGATCATTAAAAAACATAAATATTAAAATTAAACATGGAAATAGATTTATTTGGACATCAGAATCAGCAAAAACGCTAGGAATTATCTTTTCGAATGACTATGAACAAAACCTTGATAATAATCTGGAACCTAAGATAAATAGTTTTACAAACTGTCTTAAACTATGGTAACATAGAAAATTAACACGCATAGGCAAAGTAACAGTTATAAAGACTTTTGCTCTACCGAAATTACTATACCCGCTTACAGTGTTACCAACACCCTCAGATAGCAAAATTATTGAAATAATAAAAGCAATGTTTCAATTTATATGGAATGATAAACCAGAAAAAATCAAGAGAGATACATTAACACTCAATTATGATGAAGGAGGTTTAAAAATGACGGATTTCAAGTATTTTCTGAATGCATTAAAAGCATGTTGGGTTAAACGAATAAATGATGAAAACAACAAAGGAGCATGGAAATTATTTTATGTAAACATAATATGTAAAATGGGAGGATCTTTAATATTTGGAAGTAATCTTAACAAAAATGACATTGAAATGATATGCAAAGAAAATACTTTCTTAAAAGACATATAATTAGCATGGAAATCCATAAAAAGATAATGAAAATGAAACAGAAGTAAGTCATCAAATCATATGGAACAACTCAGATATAAAAATAAAATAAAAAAAACAACATTTTTCTATAAAGAGTGGTATGAAAAAGGCATTAAGTATATACAACACTTCTTTGACTATAGGTCAAAGAGTTTCTATTCCTTCCAAAATTTCAAGTATATTTATGATTTGGAAAATATATATTATTTAAAGTATCATCAGCTAATTAAATGTATACCACAAAACATAAAGGTAAAGATGAAAGAGAGTAACATAGTATGTGATAGAAATGAATCTTTACTTACAACACTGTCTAAAACAAAAGCATCAAATGAGTTTTTGTATGAAATGCAAATGAAGAAAAAAGGAAAACAAAAATTAAAAAACGAAGCCAAATGGGAAGATGTTTTAGATAAAGAAGAAATAAAATGGAAAAATATATACCGACAAGTATTCAAATCAACCATAGACTCAAAACGGAGAAGTTTTCAACAGAAATATATTCACCATCTTATTTCCACTAATAAGTATCTATTAAAGGTAAAATTAAGCAATTCAAGTCTATGCGTTTTTTGTAAAATGCATGTAGAAAGTCAAGAGCATTTATTTTGGGAATGCCAATATGCTCAACACATGTGGAATAGATTAACTGATTTCCTAAGTGCCTTAAACATCTCAGCATACTTTAGAAATAATCGGATTTGGTCATTTAGTAAGCGGACAAAATAGAAATGTAATAAACTTTCTGATCTTTGTAATGAAATCATATATTTTTCAAGTGAAAAATAGAAAATTTTTACCTGTCTTTGACAATTCTATTTTATATTTGAAACTACGAATTAAAATAGAACAGGAAATAGCCACAATACATTACAAAATAGAACAACACAGGCAAAAGTGGTCAGTTTTTGATAGTATTGGAGAAATAATATGAGCTGTCTTAATACAATTTTGTATGAGCTAAAAAATGCATTTTTCCATCAATAACAGTATATAAAATTCTATCGAGAACATCCAAATCTTCATTTCCCATTTTTTCCATTCTTTTCCTTTCTCTCCTTTAATTTTTTTTTACCCTCCTCCTTGTTTTTATCACATTTTTCCAATAATATAGACATATATAATAAAAATAAAATGAATATTGAAGATTAATTAAGAAAGTACTTGTTTATCAATATTGAAAAGAAATAAACTGTCACTGATGTATTTGTTGTAAATGTGCTGTATTTATTGGAAATAAAGATATATTACAAAAAAAAAAAAATACTGTTCCCGTTAGAAATATTTTGAAAAATCCACGGGCTATTCTAATGTATGTGAAAAAACCTGTAACAATACGTGATAAAAACTATTTAATAAGGTGTCTTGTTCAACGGTTACAAAATGTAGATATTTCTAAACGTTTTGGATTATGGTGCGAGTAAACATATTTCTAAACTACGAAGTACTCTGGCTATCTCGTTAAGCTAGTACTGTTCATTCTGGCTAATTGTACCAAGGAAATGAGTCCTTTCAGTTCCGATTTATTATTAGTTCTGTCCACCAATGAACATTTGAATTGCGCCTGGGCATGTGTACGAATGAACTGTGCCGCATACTAATATAGACAGTATGTTATCACAAGCGTTCAAAAACTAATTATACTTTGCATTTTTAAACAATCTGCTCTGTATTAGTGTCGGTGTTTTAATCATTGTGCAATCTCACAATCAATTTTATAAAATTTTGAATTATTTTTTATACACAATGAGTAAATGTGTGTGTGCGTGTGTGCGTTTGCGTGTGTGTACACGTGCGGTGCGCGCGCGCGCGCGCGTGTGTGTGTGTGGGTGTGTGTGTGTGTGTGTGTGTGTGCGTGCGTGCGTGCGTGCGTGTGTGTTGGAAATAATTCGTTATTATGTGGTTTTAAAATTCGTTAGAACATTGTGTTTGCCTACATTACAAAGTTTATTTGCCCCTCATTTCTACTCTTATAATCATGATTTAAATATAATTTTAATGTAATGGTCGACGGAACGCAAACAGAAACGTTACGTTAAAACTCATCACTTATCTGCTGAAATTGTCATTACTTATTTCACGGATTTTTTGTTGTTAACAAATTCGCTAATCAGGTGTTAAAGATAAGCGAATTCGGGGAATGAGAAGTCGTAAGTTACCGATGTTTCGTTATGCTGTTACCTATTTTGCTGTGTACTGCTACCCTACCAACACCCCCACCCCCCAAACACCTTCCCAAATTGTGACAAATCTTATGCGCCTATAATTGGGGCACTGGTTACAACCCGTAACAGGAGGTTTCACTTTGAACTTTGCAAAAGTAATTGTTTCAGGTGGTATAAACATAACATATTTCATGTCATCAACATAATATCAATTACTTTTTCGTCTCTGTCACTTTTTTTCTCATCAAAGTCAATACGAAAATTAACATGAAATAAACTACAGACTTGGCATAATGATATGGCAAATGTTTTGAGCCACCCGCATCTGGAACAGCGTTGATGTTATTATTTATGATATAGTAAATGTTCACGTGTGTAACGTCTTCCCACGTACATTCCAATTCTTAGTAATTTTCCTTTTTCTAAATACTCTCGTCGTTTTACTATCCTCTACTGTATCTTACATTTTAACTGTTTTCAATCTCCCTGCCAATACTTTTGTAAAATATTTCTCTCCACTGAATGTGCGTCTTTTGATAATTTTCGAAAGGGGAGTTAAATAGTAATCGAAGAGAGATGAGTTTCACGTGAAAACAAGTTAACTGTCTTTCGTGGACGGAGAAAAGTTGCGAGACAACGAACATACAAGAAAAATGCTTTTAGACGGAGCAAACTGAAACGTTCACACATGTGTGATACAATTGTAAGGTAGAAAATATACCATATTTATACAAACTTCACTGTCTAGATTCTGTGATGAAGCTCAGTAAACTGTCTGCATTGGCACAAAGCACATTCAGAACGAAGGATATATTAATCGTTTCGTACAATGTATATCTTACAAAAATTATTACGTTAACAATTATGTATTTCATGCTAGACAGTACAAATGAGGACCCAGTGTACCGAAAATTTGATTTCAACGCATTTTTAGCTCACCTGAGCATTTCTGATCGCTCGATGTCCGGCGTCCGTCGTCTGTCTGTCTGTCTGTCGTCCGTCAACATTTAGCTTGTGTATGCAATAGAGGCTGTATTTTTCAACTGATCTTCATGAAATTCGGTCAGAATGATTACCTTGATGAAATCTAGGCCGAGTTTGAAAATAGGTCATCTGGGGTAAAAAATTAGGTCACTAGGTCAAATCAAGGAAAAACCTTGTGTATGCGATAGGGGCTGTATTTTTCAATTGATCTTCATGAAATATGGTCAGAATGATTAACTTGATGAAGTCTAGGCTGAGTTTGAAAATGGGTCATCTGGGGTCAATAACTAGGTCACTAGGTCAAATCAAGAAAAAAAACTTGTGTATGCGATAGGGGCTGTATTTTTCAATTGATCTTCATGAATTTTGGTCAGAATGATAACCTTGATGAAATCTACGCAGAGTTTGAGAATGAGTCATCTGAGGTCAAAAACTAGGTCACTAGGTCAAATCGATGAAAAACATTGTGTATGCAATAGAGGCTGTATTTTTCAATTGATCTTCATGAAATTTGGTCAGAGTGATTGCCTTGATGAAATCTAGTTTGAGTTTGAATATGGGTTATCTGAGGTTAAAAACTAGGTCACTAGGTCAAATTAAAGAAAAATCTTGTGTATGCGATAGAGACTGTATTTTTTCAATTGATTTTTATGAAGTTTGGTCAGGATGATTGCCTTAATGAAATGTAGGTCGAGTTTGATTATGGGTCATCTGAGGTCAAAAACTAGTTCACTTGGTCAAATCAAAGAAAAAACTTGTGTATGTGATAGAGGCTGTATTTTTCAATTGATCTTCATGAATTTTGGCCAGAATGATTGACTTGATAAAATCTAGGTCGAGTTTGAACATGGGTCATCTAGGGTCAAAAACTAGGTCACATATCTATGAAAATGCTTGTTTAATCTCAAGAGACAATTTTTTGACCCAATCTTAATGAAAATTGGTCAGAATATTTGTTTCCATGAAATCACTAGGTCAAACATGTTTTACACTGTTATGGTGTCTTTCTTAGGTGAGCAACCTAGGGCCATCTTGGCCCTTTTGTTTTATAGAAAGATAAAACTTTCTTGCATACCAGACGGGGATTTCCGGTATTTTTACCGGTGCTGGAAAAATCCACCACGGGGTGTAAGATGGCTCTCGTGCTTAAAATGACGTATTACGAACTACATATGTGTAGAAGATTTATATAGTAATTTATATTTTATTTTAAAACACGGAATAAAAAGCCAATACCTTGACAGTACCTCTTTGTTCCTGATGGTATATTTCTCGATTCAAAACACGTTATTTTATCAAAAATTCATAACGTTGCGCTGCAACTGGTAAAACAAAACCGAGATTAAACATTGTTATTTGTCTTTGAAACGTCATGACGTCTTTCCTGGTTACGGACGTTGGTTTCCCGCGCTTTGTGTAAATCCGCTGCTATAAGAAATAGTTCTAAAAAGAAAGCCGTTCGATTGGTTTTATTATTATTTCTTGCCATCGATATGCAAGAAAAAGATTCTGCCACTGGTTATAGGTGCAGATGGGAATATCCGGATCTCGGGTAACTGTTAAGGCGGTAACTCGGCAAGAGCCTCGTTACCGCCTGAACAGTTACCCTCGAAGCTGGAAATTCCCATCTGCACCTGCAAACAGTGAAAGAATCTTATAGTACAAACAAATTGAATTACCAACGTAACTGAATATTTACGTCGCGAAATATCACGTAGACGACGTCACGGCGGAAATGACGTCAGTATCTGTACAAAATAACAACTATTTACATTTCGTCAAACCTTCTTTTTAGCAATAAAATACTGAATAAAACGTTCCACATCGATCCTAAATTAAGCCGGTTTCGGGCCACAAAAGTGGCCCTCTGGCAATTTTCGTGCATAAGTCGGGCCCTAAAAGTGGCCCTCTGGCAGTCTTAGGGTTAAGGCAACAATGTTTTGTAGCGTGTCTGTGGAAATTTATTCAATATTTCAGTATTATTAGACAATTTAGCACCAGAGCAGAGACAGGTTAATGATTTTATTTTTTTTAGAAAAATAGATATACAAACACATCTAGTTCGTCGTAAACGTTGTCGTAAATCCTCAAGTTAGCTTCCGGTTCGCGTACAAATATTAAGATAGCATACATCCTTTACCGGAAGGGAAAATAATAGCCTTATTTCTTCTTGTGGTCGAATCGGCGTATCGCCTTCAGCCAACAGTACGACGTCAACACGACTGAATACAACTACGTCTCATCCTCATGCTGCCTTGTGGTGTCCCAGCTGACACAAGCACACGACAAAATAGGGCGACAAAACGACAGGAAGAGCTATGTCGTCGCCATATTCTTGACATGATCTCGTGCTGGCTGGGGCGCCAGTGATATAAATCATCTTACCAATTCGATAGCACGACGTGGCAGAAACGAGCCACTATAGTGTTTGCTATTTTCCATAACATGTTGTAAAATGACATGTTCTTGCGGGCTTTTGCTTGGAGAATATCATATTATACCAGATTTATATAGTACCTATCAGGACAAACACGTTAAAAAGTTGTTACATAAGATGATAATACTTTCCTTTAATGTCAACACATTTAGCAATCACTTTTATCTCTCTGTTAATTTTAGACCTTCCCATATTTCCTTTTAAACACATTCTAGCATTTAAAATTATGTGCCTTGATTATTAAATAAATGAATCATAAACTAGAATCATGACCTTGCTCCATAAAAACCGACTTTGTTATATTCAGGATTGTTTGTATTAGGTGCAGCTGTTGAAATGTTGTTCTTTTCGTTTGTTTATTGTATTTGCCTGATTGATATCACGTACATCAGAGGTGAAATGCCCTCCTGTCATGAAATCTGGACATTTTCTAGCAAAAGATTGATCATTGTCATTCTCTTCATGCAACACTGCCTCAAATGCAAAAGAAATATCAAAACGTCTAAAGCCATTTTACTGGAAACAAAGTGGGTGTTTAAACGGTAAGATTAATATATATTGAACTGAAAGCAGGAAGAAAAAAGCCATGGCAACACTGATGGCAGCACACGTAAACAATTATTTAGAAGTAAAACAACAATTTATAAAGTGAAATGAAATAAAGTAGATTATATCTGTTTTTTAGGAATTTCATTTTACTGATTGCAGTACAGATGGGTCGGTGCTACTTTCCTTAAAGGTTACAACACACTAAATAGCTGTTCTCTTTTATTCTATATAAAATTGACATATTTCCAATGGCTGCAGCACACATCAGGACCCATTTTAAATATCTGTAACTTACATTTTCTTGAAGAATATTGTCAGTGCTGAATAAAAATCAAAAGAAAAGTGGGGGTCATGTTTGATGCTAGAAAAATGTTTTCAGTCAAACTGCAAAATCAACAAAAAATGAGACCCCATATTGTAGTGGTGGTGTATGATCTAAGTATCCATGACAAATTCTGTCATGAAATTATTTCATTATGAAAATGCTACCTATATGTCAAGCATAGATCTGTCATGTGATTTCAGCAAATATGCAAGGAAAATAAGGAAAATAGCTCTACAGAGCAAAAAGAAAACGAGGACTACTTGAATCCGCCATTATGCGAATACCATGTTTTCGCGCCATTTTCCTATTTAGTGCCTGTTTGCTTATAAATAAATAGCACATGAATTCAAAAGATACCAAGTTATAAAATTACGAGTCTAGGGTATTTTTAACATTCTCTTATTTTCAGAACGATTTGACTGTTCCTTTCAGTAGTTCAAGTTTATTTAGAGCAGTTTACCTTTTAATTTGACAGTGATTGCTTCCGCTAGTTTCATATGCTTGTTTCATATGACAAATGTTTATGAATAACTTTCTATAAAATAAATCAGACAGCAGACACTATGAATGCTATAAAACGGTATGGATACAAATAAGCCATTCAAAATATACCACATAATTTCACATTGCTTTAAATGATAATATAATAATAGTAAAACAAGTCTATTATTACTTGATTATGTGTTGTAGGTCATACAGAGATGTCAGGAATGAAATTATTGTTTGTTTGTTTATGAGCGATAAGCGACGTACGAACTTAGTTATATTGAATATAAGATTGTCATTCGTGAAACACCAAAACCATTTATTTTACAATTTAACGTTACTGACATCTAAAACAGACCAAAAATGAATATATGATAATGTTTCATTTAAAATTTTAATTAACTGTATTTATTTTAAACTTTCGAAACGAATTTCTGCTAAATTTATCGCTTCATTACTTACAACTTCACAGTTTTGATATTGATTGTCTGGTATATGTATCTTTCTATGATATCTAAATCTCAGGTGGCAATATTCTGTTTTTTCTTGCATACCAAACTGAGATTTCTGGTGATTTCACCGGTGCTGGAAAACTTTATCTTATACCCCGGGGTGTAAGATGACTCTCGTGCTGTATATGACGTATAACGAACTACATCTGTACAGAAGATTTGTTTAGTAATAATAATGTTTTACGTAAAAATCAAATACCTTGATGGTTTCTCTTTGTTCCTTATAACATATTTCTCGAATCAAATAAAACTTACGGAAATAACATAACGTTTCACTGCAGATAATAAAACAAAACCGCAACTATTACGTTGTTTTCGTCTTTGTAATGTCATGGCGTACTTCCTGTTTACGGACGTAAAGTTCCCGCGCTTTGTTAATACGCTACTATAAGACAAAAGTGCTATAAGAAGATTATTTGTTTGAATTTATTTTTACTTTTATTAGTTGAATATGGCATGCAAGAAAAAGATCCAATCACGGGAGGTAGGTGCAGATGGAAATATCCGGTTCTCGGGTAACTGTTTAAGCGGTTACTCGGCAGAGCCTCGTTACCTAAAAAAAAAACAGTTACCTTCGAGCCTTATTTTCCCATCTGCACCTACTACCAGTGAAAGAATCTTATAATCTATCATTGCGTAGTTAATATCTGAAGACCGGTACGTTTTCAAATACCGGATAACTACTTTTCGGAAAAGTAAGTTTTAAATTGCTTCAATAACTAACGTTTTACTGGTCTTGCTTTCAAGAGGTTTGTAGTTCTTTGCGGGACGCCCGATGCTCAATAAAGTGTTTGTGGTTTGATTCCGAGTATTTTCTTCAACGAAAATAATTTAAAAACAAATGCCATGCATTTACTAACACGACCTACACAATTTAAGGAGTAGATTGCTCTCTCTAAAGGTGTTCTTCGTATACTTATTTTCCAAACTCCAACACAGTGTTATTTCTCCTTATCGGTGCAGTAGACACTGCAACCACGTATAAATCGGGCTGAATTTCAGCCGACTTATACTTTTCATTATTTTAATTTTGTTGTACAATGGTTTTTATCTCAGTAGTTAAATATTTATATATTTTGTTTGTAAAACGAGCAAAACACTAAAAAAACAACAACAATGCAGTAATACTAAAATTACTTATTTTTCTGGTGTTGTGACGCGCACCTGCTAAAATATAAACAATGCAAATACTTGACGGTATTTTGAGTACAGTAAAAGAATTTGACGAATGGCATACTGCAAAATATAGATACATTAAATACTTTCATTATGTGCTTAAAGGTTGTAACATAAATGTCAATTTGCCTGTAAATTATGAAAAGCATTTGATTTACCAGGCGTTGCCAAGCGTGCCGCCATTTTAGGATCACATGACTGTACCATCGTCACGTGATGTGCTTGAAGGCAGAGATGATTGACAATATTCCTGCGCGGAGGTTGCTTATTTGCAATATATATATATAGAATTTGATTAAATCCCGATTTTTCAAAAACTTCAAGATATACTTAGAAAATTCGGAAAATAAAAAGACAATAGATCTACATGCTTTTTAATAGACTAGTTTGAATAATTTGGACTTAACAGAAATTTTCATAATTGGTTTATGTGTTAAACTCTTAATTTTGATAACATTTCGTTAATAGAATTTTTTCTGTAAAGTAGATCTTAATGAAACTTCTCGAAGTCATAAATATTGATATGGTCTATAATATGTTGAAATCAAATGTTTAAGTCCACGTGTTAGTTTTAAGATTTTTGCCCATGATTAAAGAGAGTTACACATAACACGCTGAGCTGATTTTAAGACTTAATAAATCCAGTCTATCCTAAGGAAGATAATGAAAATTCCGTTTTAAAAGTTAACTTACGGATTGCCATTAATTTATTAAACGATTTTCATTATTATAGTATACCGAATCCAGGTTTCATTCTACGTTATCCGGATAATTGACGTTACGTTATTACTTCCGGTTTAATAAGCGTACAAAACTACCTTAAAAAGAAACAAAATATGTTGTTTTATCGAATTAGATTTTAATTAGCTATTGTCATCGCTGTATGTCTATGTGACAAATTATCCAATCAAGGATATGACCAGTACACTTTTAGTATCTCACTTTGTCTTCGGTAGAAAAGAAAACGTTACGTTAAACAAGAAAAGTGGAATATTGTATTTTACAACAATTTTCTTTTGTTAACCTAACCCGGCTAAAAAACAGGTTAGTAAATTACGCAAGACATCAATGTTTTCGATTTTAATCCCTTTAGCACGACTCATTAACATTTTGGCCTGGTAAAAATAATGTTACTCAATATTTTTAAGAGCGACCTTTTGTATAAACTTGAGTATGGATGTACTCTCTATAAAATAATTTTAGCAAATATATATTGATAAATGAGCCGTGCCATGAGAAAACCAACATAGTGGCTTTGCGACCAGCATGGATCCAGACCAGCCTGCGCATCCGCGCAGTCTGGTCAGGATCCATGCTGTTCGCTTTTAAAGCCTACTGCAATTAGAGAAACCGTTAGCGAACAGCATGGATCCTGACCAGACTGCGCGGATGCGCAGGCTGGTCTGGATCCATGCTGGTCGCAAAGCCACTATGTTGATTTTCTCATGGCACGGCTCAAATGAATATAGATTCAAAAGTGTTAATGTGAGCTTGTTGTTACATCTAGGCTTCATATCATAATGCTATACTTACAGTGTTAAACTTGCTTCTTCAAATAAGAAGTATCCAAATCTAATAGCGTGTACAAGAATAACTTGCAAGCCAATAATTCTACGTCAGAAATTACTTATGGAAGAAATTCGAGGGGAACCAGATGACAAACGCACAAAGAGAGAAAGACCAGTCCTTATCGTACAAAAATAGAACTGCTACAACACTTAGATGATCACAAAGTCATGCAGAATTGATGAAACAAATTGACGCAGAAATGACTGAAATATTCAGTCAGAGACAAGTAGAGGCAGAAAATTACTTTTTGTAACTCTTTGGACGGACAGAAGAATACAGTGATGAAGAAGCAATATAATTAAAAAGATGGAAAGAAATAAAACCTTGCTTAAAAGTAAAAAAAAATCGTTAAAGATTGAGTATGAATACAAAAATTCATTTATCAAAACTGACAAACTAGTTTCTGACAACTGAAAATTGCAGGTCTGTTAATAGAGCATTTGAAATACTAATACCAGTACTGATGAAAGAGAACCCCACAACCGATATTGCAACAGACCAAAGTACGCAACTGTTGCTAGTACCTCAAAACACAGGGAACCATGCAAGAACACATCAGACATGTTACGTTTCGAATAGATGGAAACACAACATACATTGATCGCAAGTTTGTGTAACTCGCAAGAAACATATTTTGTCAAACAGTTAAAACCGTCTATGAATGCTAAATAAAATTTACTATTAGTATTAATTATTTGCAGGGCCGACAATTTTAATGCATTATTTCATATCTTTTTACGTGACACAAACGGCAATTTTACCATTTTTATTATTTATATAAGCGACGTCATTATTGACATTGGCTGACGACGACGTCATTATTAACATTCTCATGAAGATCAATGTTGATGGTGAACCTATTTGTGGGATTTTAAAGTCGTAATTTTTCATTTTTTAACTATGTGATACCAAAAAGGCATTTCCTTGACTCTTTCTATCTTTTTCCCCCGCTATATTACCCGTATTGTTCAGCAACAATACATTTTGGACATAGCTCTATATAAAATAGATCTCTGTACATTGACCCTGTTGCAATACTATATTGAGCTATGACGTAGTTTCCCTAGCATGTTTCCAATCAGGAGCGCCTTGTGTTTTGAAAATGGTGATCTGTAACAATCTTGAAATTCACTTTTAGAATGTGGGCGAGTCTAATTAGAAAACCTAACCGTACTGAAATAACTGATTGTCATTACGGACCACATACCTGAAATGTCATTTAGGTTAATCTGTCAATTCTGTAAATAGTTTATGTTGCAAACAAGACAGATATAGACTAAAACAGTCACAAAATGCATGTTTGCGCCATACTTCCGCGTGTTGGAAACATACATTTTCATCAGCCTTTCTCAAAGAAGGTTCACGCATTGGACATTTTACAACATACGTATCATGTCCCCCTAGGGCGGGTCTCTGTGTAACATATCATAATAAAATTTGCATGTTATCAACGAATATGTAATGTTTTCGATAACTTTATAATGTCCGTGAGATTACTTTGTTATGGCCAATGCAGAGAAATTTATACAAATGCCAGGTCAATATTTAGACAAATAAGATTTTTTTTGATATTATTTAAGTCGTAAGAAATTTTAAATTTTAACAGGTACATTCTTAAAAGTAACAAAAACATGTAAGTCTCAGGGAGTGATCATCATCATTTACATTGCATAACATTTCAATGAACAGGAAACAACTATAGTTGTATCAATATAATTTTACAAAATTGTTGGATAAACATTGTTATATAATATTGTAACTACTGCGGAATCAGGTACAATAACGAAAATCTGTTGTATACGCTTTTGTATCATATAAATTGTTTCGTGCCCTTCATGTTTCTTTACAACACTTTTAAAAGAAAATATTCAAAATGATTTGCACAAAAAGACAACAAAATATCAGAACCTTAAGAATTTATAGACTCAAAAGACAAGATCCAAAAACAAATGAAAGATGTTACTCGTATTTCATAGGAGTATAGAAGCTATTAGCTATGTAGAAGTTATTGCAATTCGTTTTGCTCAGGGCACCATATCATAGTTCAAACTCCTAAGCAGGGTAGGTTCCTTTTAAAGTAAATCTGCCACTACAAATATTTTATCATGTTTTGGATTAATTGTGCTTCATGATTTGATATTAGATTTTATATTCATTAAAGTCTGTCACATCCTAGATGTTAACTTCAATGCTCGGAGCAAAGACAGTTGCTTTTATTAAACTATAAAAAGTCACCTTCAAGAATTTCAAGGACTTCTAATTGCGAGATGAATTCCATATATATTTTTCCAATGGCTGTCCACTGTTGTAGAAATTTGGCTGCCATTAACGCTGACACTATGAAAGGGAAGAGAACATTAACATTAGTTCACGCGAATGATTTAGGGAGCAACCCTAATGGGTATAAAAAAAGAATAATCATCATTTTTGTACAGAAAGATTCCGATACTTCAACCATTCAGTTATAAAATATTAATTTCAAATGCAAGAATGGCAAGTTTTCTTTTCTATATGCAGCTAAACAGTATGCTGTATCCTAAATTGTCAATATCATTATTCACTTTCTTTAAATTTTGCATCGTCTTATCGGAACAGACTTTCACTTTTGTTTATGTCTATGATCGAACAACATGACCACTTTCGATGATATTCAGGCACCAACTGCACCATACATTTGAAACAACGCGTTGACTGAACCTTATTTTTCATATGCATGGCTAAAAAAATCAACTGTAATCTTTGTATTAAACAAATCATTCATTCTTATTCCATGTATTTCCAAGAATTATCCTCTATATCCTTTTCAAAAAGTAATTTCAACAAAACCATCTGCTTTGAAAACACACAACACTTATCTGCTGCGTCCGATTTGAAAGTGACATCAAATATGAAATAATCTTGAATGGCTTAAAAGTAGACATTGTCTTTCCTTTACATCCACCTAATCCGTAATGTTTTTTTTTTCGTGTATTGTGGCTTTATTATGGAAGATACAGATATAAACTATTTATCA
The DNA here is from genome assembly GCF_021730395.1 of Mercenaria mercenaria. Taxonomy (NCBI): domain Eukaryota; kingdom Metazoa; phylum Mollusca; class Bivalvia; order Venerida; family Veneridae; genus Mercenaria; species Mercenaria mercenaria. The sequence goes on along the minus strand of NC_069377.1, from coordinate 38,328,742 downwards.
TTCTAGGTTTCCGAGGATTTGAATTTTTAAAATATCTTTAGTAATGTCAATTTTATAGCCAAATATGTAATTTTATTAAAATCTTCCTAAAACGTAATTTTAATGGATGTAACGCAAGTTAACTGAAAGACTTGTACTTTCTATTGTTCTTGTTATATCCTAATACGGCTTAAATACTGTGAACGAACTAAATTAGCGCGAAAAAGGAGATTTACCAGCATGGCCCATCTTTTTGTCTAATGTGCTTTTCTACAAGAATAAATAACTTCTTATCTTTAGTCAGGAAGGAAACATGTTTTCTAAAGATATACGTCAATCTGAAAGTGGAAAACTGGTTAATAGCTCCTTTCGGACACATAATGTCAAACAAATTAAATTTTAGATGCGACGATACTAATTAAGCAGGTGTGAAGTAATTCGTGTGCGAAGTTACAGCCCTTGTATGCAAATATCAATGCGGGTAATTAAAAAGTATTTCCAATTAAGAGTTAAAATATAAGTATTAAAAGTAGTCAAAACTACAAAAACTTTTTAAAAACAAGTCACTTTATTTTTAACCAACGTTTCGGCTACATCAGCCTTCTTCAGGGTTCAAAATAAACATAACAAAGGAAGTGACGTCAACGTCAAACGACGTCGATGACGACAACGTCAAAATTAAACAAAGAGTTTGGCGTAAAAATCATAAACAGGATCATAGTATGATACATAAAAACTGGTGAAAAAATGCAGTATAAGTGCAATGATTAAGGAATGGCACCAGTAAAAACTGATTATGGAATACATACAAGTAATAAAATATACATATATAACAAGTATTTCGGAAAGGCATTAATACAGAATTTTTGAATTCATTCCTTGTGGAGACACAGTGCCCAAACGGTACATCCAGGAAGTCTCTTTTAAAAGCCTTTTCCAAGGATTAGTTACTTTATCAATGGGCATAAAAGAGAAATCCTGGATAGTATGTCCTTGAGAATTAAAATGTTCAGAAACAATTGTACATGTAGTAGTTTCTGGATAATGATTGATATCAAATCTATGACTATTCATTCTTTGTGAACATTGCTGGTGCGTTTGTCCAGTATATTATTTAAAACATTTATTACATGTTATTAAGTAAATAACATCAGTTGAATTGCATGACAGATCATGTCTAACATTATAACATTTATAGAGCTTGCAGGTACAGCAAGGATTTTCCTGACAAGTTGGGCTATCCTCGGAAAATGAAACTGATGGGCTTTGTACTGTCTGACTATCCTCAACTGGAATCTGGCTTTCACCAGTGATTATTATATCTTCCAGTCAATCGTCCGAAGCAAAACATAACACACTTTTTTCTTTAAAACTTTCAGGCTCAGTGTTTTCTGAATTTTCAGGCTTACTTTCAACAACACTTACACCATCTGAAGGGACAGGCAGTTGTGGTAATGTTTCTGTAACAGCTGAATCAGTGTCTGTTTTGACTTTAATTTCTGTTAACATGGCAAAGGAATCCTTAAACAAAGCCATAGCACTGTCCTGCTGATGGTTTTCTTTGATCATTTTACCTTTAACATCTTTAACTATATCAGAGACATTCTCTTTTATGGATATGCATTTTACAAGTTGCTTTCTTAAAGGGCTTTAAAATGAAAACTAGATGTTTAACAGCTGACTGTTCATCAAAGGTCAAAAAGTTTGACTTTAAGGTGTTTGCAGCTACCTTTGAAATGCTTAAATCATTAGATACAGCAAATATGTACGGCATCTGCTCAACTTATCTGTTTAACATTTCAAGTGTGCTGTTCCATCTTGTGACACAATCCATTATTAATTTATGTCCTATATGTTTTTCATCCGTCTTTCTGCTTAAGCATTAGTAAATCAGTTACAGACGAGGACTGGTGAAAGAGAGTAACTAATTTCTTCCCATTTTTAGGATGTCTGATATCTCTTTAACTTCTAATGATTTCTTAACCACTCAATTAATTCGATGCCTATAACATCCAAATCTTTTAATGTTTATCATCTTTATTGCTTTCTGTTCATTAGGCGCATTATCGGTTGTTACACATGTGATATCTTTTAGGTTCCATAGATTAATTTTTTTTTGAAGATTGTTTGAGATGTTTTCACACGTGTGCTGGCCTTCGATTTTATTTTTGGTCTCCAGCACGGCACATTTTAGCTTGAAGTCATCTTGTGGTAGTGAATAAATATTTAAGCTACAATGCAATAGCTCTGATGGTTTAAAGAAAAAAGGAGTTGTAATTATTAACAGCTTTCTTAGCCAAACAGTTTTAGCGGCCAAAAAGACATAAATTAAAACAAGTGACCGAGTATTGCAGTGGCAAACCAGAAGTCCCATACTGGTTATAAGACAATTTTACTTGACTTTCAATAGTGGCAAGAACAGGGAGTTCCACAAGGTTCAATTTTATCTGTCACACTTTTTAGCACCAAAATTAATAATATTGTGAAATGTTTGTTACCAGGGACAGACTGTTCATTATATGTTGACGATGTTTTGATATGTTATCGTTCAAAAAATATGCGTACGATTGAACGACAATTACAACAGTGTTTGAATAAAGTTCAAACTTGGGCCATGGAAATGTCGAAAACTCAATGTGTCCACTTTTGCCAAGTACGGAAACATCATTGTGACCCTGAGCTTTTTCTAAATGGTACAAAAATACCCGTTGTTGATGAAACAAAATTTCTTGGCGTTATCTTTGATAAAAAGCTTTCGTTTGTGCCGCATATAAAATACTTGAAAGCCAAATGTCTGAAGTCACTGAATCTTTTAAAGGTAATTTCAGATACTGATTGGGGAGCCGATCGCACGGTTTTATTAAGACTTTATAGGGCTTTAATTAGATCTAAGCTAGATTACGGTTGTATTGTTTATGGTTCCGCAAGAAAATCTTATTTACAAATGTTATATACCATCCATAATCAAGGTCTTCGTATTGCTCTTGGTGCATTCCGAACATCGCCAGTTGAAAGTTTAGAAGCAAACGAACCATCTCTTTACACACGCCGAGAAAAACTTTCATTGCAAAATGCTTTAAGAGTGGCTGCCAACAAATCCAATCCTGCTCATAAAATTATTTTTAAACCAGAGTACTCTGATTCATATGAGGAAAAACCAAAACAAATGAAACCGTTTGGATTTCGCATAAAATCTTCTATGAATGAAACTGATTTTGAATTCGATAGTATTAAAGAAAATTAAATTCCAGATACACCACCATGGACCCTTCATACCCCTACTGTTCTTTTCGATTTGAAAACTGCCTTTAGAAAGTCTGAAACAAACCCTGAAATATTCAAGTCCAAATATCATGAAATCAAATCAACTTACAAGGACTATTTTGCAATTTACACAGACGGTTCAAAAGATGAATCAAAGGTTGGCTGTGCTGCTGTCAGCCTCCTTCATCAATCAAAATTACGTTTTCCAAATAATGCAACAATATTTTCAGACGAGACCAAAGCTATTGATTTAGCTCTAAATTCTATATAAAAAAATAGTGAAGAAAACTTTATTATCTTTTCCGACTGGCTTTCTGTCTTACAGTCAATTCATAACCGAAATATGGAAAATCCATTCATTCAAAATATTCTTCTCATTTTCATGAACTATCTTTTAAAAAGGTTATTATATTTTGTTGGATTCCTAGTCATGTTGGTATTCATGGAAACGAGGATGATGATATTGCAGCAAAGAAATCCCTTTTATTATCACAATCTAATTTGAAATTACCACATGCTGATTTTAGGCCTAGGGAATGGCACCAAGGGAGCAGATCTGTTCGCAGGGAGGAAGTTGTTCTTTCTCGCTGTCGAATAGGTCATACCCATTTAACTCATTCTTATCTTTTGAATAAAGAAGATCAACCCGAATGTGTACCATGTCAAACACCGCTAGCTATTAAACAAGTTCTAATCGACTGTGTGGACTTTGCTTCACAGCGCGGTACATATTATGACGTTCAATCTATGAAAGAGGTATTTGAAAACGTTTCAGTCGGAAATATTTTATCGTTTTTAAAGCGGATGTGAATACATCAAAAAATCTAACATTTCATATTTTTGTTTACATCTTGCAGTATTATTATGTTTGCAGCTGATATTTTAACACACACGTATATACATTTTTACATGGCTGTTTTTGGATATGCTTTGCATTTTTGCATAGATGTTTTTTTAGATATGTTTTGCATTACTCATAGTGTTCTTTACATTTTTACATGGATGTTTTTGGGTATGCTTTACATTTTTACATCAATGTTTATGCTTTGCAGTTGGCGTTTGCAATATGACTTCTCGGCGATATATGACCATTTTGTGTCGATTCGCCGTAAAACCCAACTCACTCACTCAATAGTGACCTTGGCCTTTGACCGATAATCATGAGTCATTTGTGCGACAATTAATCTAATCATGGGGAACATTTCTGTCTAGTACTAAAACAATCATTCAAAGCAATTAAAAGAATTGGAGCAGAAACAAATTTTAGTTGACCTTCAAAAGTGACCTTGACCTTTAACTGACAACCACAGTTCATGTGCGCGACAAATAGTCTAATTATAGGAAACATTTATGTATAGTATAAGAAAAATCCTTCCATGCAATTTAAAGTTATGGCGCAGAAATAAAATTTTCCTTGACATTGAACAGTGACCTTGACCTTCAACCAACAAGCATAGATCATGCGTTGACAGATTGTCTTAGCATAGGAAACATTTGTGTGTAGCAATAAGATAATCCATCAATGCATATAAAAGTTCTGGAGCAGAAACAAGTTTTACTTGACCTTCAATAGGGACATTGACCTTTGACCTACAAGCATCCACCGGTAGTGATCAGACATGTTCCAAACATACTAGTTAGAGTGAATAAGTATTTTAAGAATCTGTACTTCTACAAAATTGTGCTAAACGATAAAACGTTTTTTTTTTAGCTTTCTGTTTTCTCTGAATACTGTCATTTGCCTGAAATTAGAGAAACTTTAACGTGTTCACATATGTGTCATAATTTGATAATTTCATTCCAAACACAAAAATACAAACCTTTGACATAGTTCTGTAACAAAGTCTTTGAAGTACGAGTTGCTTCTGAGGCTGAATAGAAGAGCTTTCCACAGAACCAGTTTAAGTAAAATGTTGTCAAGTTTCTTTTTTCGTTCACCACTTACATGTTGGGACATTGTGGGAGTATCAAACGACAGCTTAGGTTGTTTCATGCTAGGACCTTTGTCAGATAGAGCTGAATGTCGTTTCAAACCATTAATTACATCATTAGGTACTGCATCAAGATGTTGCTGGAGATTTGTAGTATTTTCTGAAAAATCGAATTATTAATCTTTATAGAAAATTGTTTCATAAATCAGCATCATACTGTCAAGAGACAAAAATGAAATGAACTCCATCAAAACAGTTATTATAGGCTTTTGCTATTAGATACCCCAGTAGATGTATACAAAAGTTCAGTATACGAGTTGAATGGTGTACCCATTTGCTCGAAGAAGTGAGAGGAAAATTCAAGATTATAAAATGAATTTGCCAGTTTCTTTTCCATTTAGCATTATGCATGAGGATATTAATTTATCACATAATTTGTCTTGTTTCCATTAAATATTTCCTAACATGTGTAAAAACACGAAATGATCTCACAAAAACTAAGCTCAAAAGAAAGGATGTTTTTCTTCATAAAACCACTGAATATAAGGTGATATAAAGAAGCTGACACTCGCCATCTGAGACAAAATTTTCTGCAGCCCATCCAGAAAAATAGCTCGCCTTATAAAATAATAAAAAAAAATCAAGATTTCTTCAGAAACTTTTATCTCAACAGATAGATCCTATATGTATGGGGTATTGATTTTGGTTGGGCAGGTTCTGGCCATATCAAGGTAGGTAGAATATAGGCAGTGGCTAGGGGTCCGATAATCAATAGGAATACTGAGAACGGTATTTACAAAGAGGAGACTATATTTTAGATGATTTCAAAAGTTTGCTCCCGCATTTTTCTCATTGTAAGTAACAGAAAAGAGAAGTATTCATAATTTTTTAATCCTAGGGAAAAATACGATTGCAAATTCGATATATAATAAATAGCAATATGTACGCCGTAATCGTAAGCTTTCATCAAATTCTTGTTTTTCTCGGGACTGATGAATTGAATGATAAACTTAATGTTTTCTTCAATATTTAAGACAAGGATTGTGCTCATTAATTGTTGAATTCGTTTTACTGCTTGAGTAAATAAATAACAGTGACTAGCGGAAATCACTGTTTACTTAAAATTTCATATTCAATATGTCTCGAACCAGAGTGAGGGTTAATTTAGAAATGATTTATAGCAAAAGAGTGTTGCATCTTTTATTTTTTTGCATATTGAAATGATGAAATCAGGAGTCCCTGAGAAATTGAACTTGCTGACACACCACTCCTCAGTAAAAATGCTATTTTTGTACCTACTTGTACATTTAATATTGGTTCAAATTTCAATTCCCTCTAATTTTCTCTTGTGTTATAAAATTACAGATGTACAGCTGTATATTAAAAAATCTAGAAGTACAATGCTGATCGAAATTATGAAGTAAATCGACCCAAAGTGGGTGGGGTACCTTTATTTGCATACTCTTTCCGGCATAACCTGCAAACAACACTCCCCATTTTCAAATTTTCTTTGACTGCTGCACCTTCCCCTAATTTGTAGAAGCTAAAGTGCTTCCATACAGACAGAAGAATATGGCTTTACCTTCATTGCTATTTTGATCTTAACCAGCAGCATGATTTGCTTTCATTTTGAAGAGTGGGAAAGAAATGAACCTAAAGAGGAAATACCACTAAAAGGACGTGTAACTCCCGGTTTGGCTCTAAACTCGCCGAAGCGTCAAATAATCGATTATGCAAGTTCATAATCGATTTCGGCGACTTTGGCTCATGAAGCGATCGACAATCTTTAATTTGAATAAAAAAGACATGGATCTGGTATTTCCATTATCTATATTCTCTTTGTGAATATTTGTGTTTTTAATAAACAGACACTGTATTTCTCATTGGTATCATTATAATAAATTTTAATTAAGCCTTGTCCAGCTCGTCAATGTGTTTCAAGACACTTGATTGTTTTAGTCAGAACATAATTTCTAGTATATAATGTGACATTGATACAAATGGTTTGAATGTTAAATTGTTTCATGAAAGTGACTTGAACTGTTACAGAAAGTGGTTTATTGCACATCAAATACGGGTTTCAACTGTGCTTTCAGCGCTTTGATTACGACGGTTCAGCGTTATTTTATCACGTTTATTTATCATGTTACGCTTTTCGGTTAATACACTCAATACATCTGACTTTATAAAAACAAAGGAGTTTTAAGATAAATAGTTTTAAGCACACTGGAATTTTATGATATTTGTCAGTTACAATTCTGAAAAGGCTTTCATGTGTACAGACCATCTTTACTCAGCACACTAAACCTTGTTATCTACACGTATTCAAAGATACAGGTCATTAACATTCAAATTGGAATTTTCAATGACGTCGTAGAAATTTAGTGATGTGCCGTAACCATGGAAACGGCTGCTTAAGATATTACCTTATTTATCTTGGTAATACTAAGTCATATATACCAGAATGAACTTGTTGAGCCAGTTAATTTTTGTTTAATAGTACTGCAAAAACAGCGTGTCTTTTGCAACAGCATATAACTTATAACAATCTGTCATCAAGTTTTGAATATACATGCATGACATCTCATAAAGGCTTTTTTTGGTCTCTGATACATTAACAAAGCAAATGTGAATGTTTAATTCTGACAAATTCGATAACTTAAAAATATTCGGCATCCATAAGTGTGATTTTATCTAATTTTTAAATAGTCGGATATCCATTTTTTTCATAATGCGGCATGTGCATGAGATGATATACCTACCTGCTTTATTCTTAATGAAATATGATAAAAATGAACATTTGTCTTTGATCTGACTTAAAAACAACGTTTTCCATTCGTTGCAATGAAATAATCTTTAATCACGTAAACATTAAACGTCTGAAAATATGTATTCATCTTGAATAACTGATACTCAGATTAACATTTCATCGGCCGGCATCGAATACCCTGTATATCTCTTTGTGTGAAAAATCTTTTGCAGCCCTGTAGTTTTAAATTATAATGCCGCTTGTCCTTCGAAAATATTGGATATCCTATATAATCAGAAAGCTGCAACATTGTTATGTGACAAATTCGGATAAATAAATCGGACCAATGTTTGTACTTTTAAAACCTGATATGTGTTAATTGAAGAAACTGGAACTTGATGTGTGTCACGTAGTATAACCGATAATGCTATTTCAGAGTAACATGTCTGCAAACCTTTTTTATATATCCTGAAAAGCTGGGTATGAGAAAAGATAAGAGACATGAGTCTTTAAATCAAACCAAATTTGGAAAAAGTCGCAAAAACTTAACCGCGCCTGTATAAGGGCCAGTTATAAAAAGAAAAACTTTATGATGAAAAGAAATGAAAGAAAATTAACTAGATTTTTAAATATATCATCATATTTCTATACTAAAAATATATCCTATAACGTTGACTTTTTTTTGAAATTATTGTGAATACTTTTGATCACAGAAATGCGAATTTACATAACTGCATGCAGTGTGCGCTATCCATACTGACATACAACCAGATGTTCTGTTGCGCAACATATTATACTTAATTAACTAAGCAAATGCAAATAAGATAGCGGTCAGATAAACCTAAAAAAAATAGTACTTAATTATTTGACTGGTGTCTTAAATTGTCATTTCTTTCTGTACTGTTACATATTGTAAATACATGTGTTTTTAATTGCTGCAAGTAAGTTTCCACAATGTCAGACTGCCTTAGTCCATTTCATAGCTTGTACTCAAAAATGAACTTTCATTTAATAACCAGGCATCTCCGCATCGAAAGACAGCCTAGAAGCAAAATGTTACAAATCGAGTTTTAAAAGCTGTTGATGAATAAAAATTATCTTATCTGGATATCTTTAATACACAATTTGAATGTTTGCAATTAAAATTTCATTCACGTATCACTGCTGAAAATGATTTTTATGATTTTAATTTATATGACTATATTTACATCATAGCTATGTTTTAATGAGGTTGGTTATTGATTCTGTTCATATTTGAGGTGATCATGAAAATAATATTATTTTATCCAATAAAATTCTTGCATTAAATATACGGACTCCCATTCCGTCCTTCCTATTCCGTCCTTCCTATTCTTGTATGGATGATCATGACAACACTGTTTATTGGTGAGCATTCTCGCATACCAGAGCTCTACCATGGTTCTCCGGTTCGTCTCGGGTACCATGTCGAACATCTGATGAATCAGAATGATTGGTGATAAGATACGTTATGTTACCTTACGGGTAGATAAGGGGAGAAACTCGCATATCTTATTTGTCTTATCAACGGTAAATACAGGGTATTGTCCCTTGATGAAAGAAGACTTTAGTTTGACATGATATATATGGTAAAGCATCGAGTGCTGCAAAAAGGCTTAAATAGTTGAGAGAAATAGTTGCTATAAATCATAAAAGCAGAACATTTTATATAATAAGTAGAAACCTTAAAATCACTTCACTTAGTAAAATACATCCTTTGCATTGACAACTATTTATTATAAAATAAGCAATTAAGCATAATGCAATACTGCGAAATATCAAAACGTCTAACGCGGTTTATCTTGTAACATACTGGGATTTTAAACGATACTGACATGAAAGCACGAAGAAACAGATATGACAACATTGACAGCAGCACGAAGAGTACTGTTTGGATATAAAATTTACTAGGTCAAAAAGATAAGACAGAAATATGTGCACAGAAACAATCCAAACTGGACAATGTAAATCGTTCATAAATTATCGGCAGTGTTTACTTGCTAGAAGGTATAGGGAATCTAGAATCGGCACAATTTACCAGTCAATTGAATAGCAAAACCAGTTCCGGCAGGAATGTATAAAATAAAGCGGTTGCACATTGCACAGATCGAACTGAAAAGCTGGCACAAATTAAGATAATTATAACCTCAGAGAAAGATTGCCTAATGAAGTCATTACATAACATATAAGTGTATATTAGGTACTTTTTGAGAATTTATGTATTTCAGTTGAATCACACTTTTACATGTATTAAGATCCTCAGAGGACGAAGAGTTTCGCATATTATTGAAAATAGAAACATATTGTGTGATATAAACTACACATTTAAAATATGTTCACAAAGTGTTTTGAAATGACCATCCAAATGATAAAAAGTAGTTTTCGACACAAGATATTTTAGGAACGTACGTACATTCTCAAAAAATCTTTATAACTCTTAAAGGGCAAGGAAAGCCTGAAAATAAGTGAAATTTATATGAAAGCCATCATCAAGCCTTTCATAACGCTGAAAGAAAGTGTAAAACATGATAATTTCTTTCATTATAGCTAGAAAAAATAGAGAATTTATTTTACAGTACTAGGTAAATGCAGTTCAAATGTGTATCTAAAATTTAATAAACCCGCCATTCTGTTTTCTGTTGCCATGGAAACAAAATGGCCGCCACTTTGACCAAATATTTAAATGCTCATAACTTTCTCATTTTTACCCCGATTTTAAAAATTCTTTCACTTCTTTGAATGATTTAAGAAGTCCCAGCTGACAAAATTAACATAAGAACAACGTTGCCTTTCCCTTTAAAAACATATTTCCGCACTTTAAGTGATTGAACGTTCGGCACCAAAAGCCTATTTGGAAACATTTATATCAAATGACAATAATGAAAAAAAATCTGTCTTTAACATATTGAAAACAAAATTTCTGACTCGTAAATCACTGGAAAAAAAGTTCCGGCCCTAAGTCTGATTTTTTAAAAGAAATATTTCCATTCCTCTGAAAGCCATATTCTTTGCTTTGAAAATTGCTTTTAGATTTAATATTATATAATTACATAATAAGGTTAATGTATATATCATGTTTTCTTTATAATTAAGTACGAGCAGCATTTCCATCAACTTTTAGATATTGAACACTGCTGAAGAAAAGTGTGAGATTGAGTTGAAAGTATTAACGCAATGTAATGTGATTTTGACCAAATATGTTAAAATGATAATTTCAGTATATGATAAGTAATCTATACTGTATACATAGGCTTAAGAGACGGAAGGGAGCACCATCTTTTGAGTATATAAATATTTACTTCTTATCTATAAGATCATTCTGATAATTTTATCCTAAAAGCTCATTTGGCTTTTAAAATATTCAAAATCATCTACAGTACCACTTCCCACAAGGATCTTGTACCCTAATAAAGGTTTCTTCCCAAAATACATTTTTCCCCAAGGCTTGTTGACATATAACTTAGACCTAAAGTAATCGGCAACCGTAATCTTCAGTGTTGAAATCCCCTTAGAAATCAGGATTTGGCATGCACAAATAGCAAAATATTACGAAGGACCCCCGTACACGCCCACCCCTCAAGCTCTCAAACACATAGACCAAAAAATGCGAATAACAATATTTATAGCTTTTAACTCTTTTTTTTAAAATACATACTTTTCTCAGGTAGAAAAAGTAAAAGACTATAGTTAAGGACAGAAATGCCTTTCTCTTTAAACTAAGCAGAATGCACAATTTAGTGCTTAAAATTACAAAATATTGCAGGATGAGGTTCTCATTCGAATAGTCTCCCCCACCCTCCTAAACCCTGGTATACATACATATATAATACTGTGTTAACGCTATCCGAGTCAAGGGTGAATCCAATGCACATTAGTTACTAAAAAATATTCACGCATACATTTTAAGCCTTAAATTCATCTTTCAGAGCATTTTTAAAAGACATTTTCTGCTTGCTACGCTGGCAAATCAGGTATCAGTAATAATATAATAACCTGAAGTCCAGGAGAGCAGAAAACAGACCAACTGTCCTCTAGTTATATATGATATTTTGCTTCTTATCCCTTTCTCTACGTGACCATGTATTAGGTCACGACAGTTATCACCTTTGCTTTACCTAAATTATTATTCTAATATATGGGTGAACTCTGTCAGACAATTTTGCTTGCATTCTTATCAGATAAGCCACACAGGTCCGCTCATGATGTTCACTGGTATAATTAATATATCAAAACATACAAAAGTGGGGGGAGTATAACTCCAAATATACATCGAAATGCACCATAGCTGTTCTAAAATTCAATATCCTTCGGTAGGAGCATTGCCCCACCCCCCGCTCCGTCTTACACCCCTAATTTGTCCTGAGCAACATCAACAAAAAAAACTTACATTTAGCTATTTCATGTGTACTTAGGCAAATTACTCAATACAGAATGTATGTCTTTATCGCGCTTGCTAGTTTCGAATAACATAGATATAACAAAAATATGTTGAGAAAAAAAAAAATTATCTTTGGTTTACTGAAAAAAATATTCTGACTACCAAGTTCAGAAAAATCTGAATTTCATAGAAGGCAAAATAATTAATTGGCTCCAAGTAAAATCCCAGCCCCCTCCCCCCCCCCCCCCCCACCCCACCTCCCCAACACACACAACCCGAAGTTCAAATGGTCGGTCTCTTACTACGGAAAAGAGTGCCCGCATACATTTCGTCCGGATGATAAAAAAGGTTACTAAAGTCCTTTTCGAATTTTACTGTCCTGTTGTCCGATTCAGCCATTTATATTTGCTTCACATTTGTTTTATTTTTACTTTGTCGAAAAAAAGCCCAAGAGCTAATTTTGTATGTTAATTTTCTAATATCTCGTATCTTTTCAGCGGGCTTTGCGTTTCAGTCTTAGATATTTGCATTCACTTAACGTTATTTAGGTTTTGCATAGTGAATACTGAACTGTAGTACATTTGTGTATTACTAGATCTGTATTACTAGATGTAAGGGCTTAGACTGCCACTGACAGGATTATATTGAACAGATTGTTTCTATATTGACTATGAGTGGTTTTGATTGAATCACGCATTTACTGATTGGATATCAAATTGTAAACAGTCTGGGCAATTTTGTTCAAATATTGTTTTCAAGGAAAGTTGTTAGCAAGTAAAACTTAGCCATGAATGATGCAAACAATTACGAGGGATTAGTTCACAAGAAGGAGGATAAGGAAAACTATTTCATACGATGTGCCAAAATAGCCTACGATGCCAAAATTGAAAATAACCAAAACCAAGTAAATCATTAGACAAAATATTTTCCAAAAGCTAACATTTTAACCATGTTTTATTGAAGTCTGAGATATGACTCCGGATGGACAGAAATTAGAACAAAATAATCTGACTGAAACTTTACGGAGCCACATTTCTTTATTATAGTAGGTAACATTTCTGTTAAGTTTTATTAAACTCCTTTAAACAATAAGTGAGATATAACTCTGCATGAACAGAAAATAGAACACAAATTTTATTTGTAAAACACATAGAAGTACAAGGAGCCATAAAGCTCATCTTCGTATAGCGATCCGTGCGAAACGGTAAATGGTGTCATTTTTTTATAGTACTTAACACTCCTGCTAAGTTTATTTGAAATTCTTTTAACAATGTTAACAAGACGAACAGTAGATGGACTACAATACTATGTTTGTAATATATATAGAAGTTAAACGGGCCATAGATATTGTATCCGTCATATAAAGCTGCATCTTGGTTGTATTTTACTATAGTATAAGTAGTTCTGCCATGTTTAATTGAAATTCTTCAAACTTTGTCTGAGATATGACTCCAGACGAACAGATAACGAAATAAAACATTTATTTAAATATTTAAAATGCAAAGGGATATATCTAAGTGAGACAATCTGATTGAAACTTGAAGCGTGGCAAGTCCCTATGGCAGTTAAAATTTCTACCATATTTTAGTTTTGATATCCCAAATCATGTCTTGATGAAGCTCGTAGCAAAAACTATACTTCTTCGCCTTCGGCAGGGGAAAATCGGATATAGCTTATGATCACCTTATTAAATAATTTAATGCCATGGGAAAACCAACGTAGTGGGTTTGCGACCAGCATGGATCCAGACCAGCCTGCGCATCCGCACAGTCTTGTCAGGATCCATACTGTTCGCTAACGGTTTCTCTAATTGCAATAGGCTTTGAAAGCGAACAGCATGGATCCTGACCAGACTTCGCGGATGCGCAGGCTGGTCTGGGTCCATGCTAATCGCAAACCCGCTATGTTGGTTTTCCCATGGCACGGCTCAATTATTTTGTACATAAGCATTCATGTGATTGCTACTATTGAACAATCCTTTTCTCTTATCCTTAATTCCCACACCATCATGAATGAACTGGAGCTGTCGAGGTATTATTGGAGTACGATTGGCTTTATAAACAGCTATTGGAAATAAAAACGGACTGAAGACACTTAGCGCGCGCATTATTAACTTGTAGAAACTGGTAGACACTGGCGCATACTAGCGCGAAACATAACGTATTTCTGTAGAAAAGAATATTAACTTTGCGATAGATCACATTGCAATTGTTTGAGATGTATTTTGTTTTATGGGAAAAGTAAGAGTATATAATTAAGATTTCAGTAGAAGAGAGAAACACAAGTTGGCAATTAAATTACTATAAAGCATTCTGCTATTGATAGGTAACATAAGAAAAGACTGTAAACAAATATATATTTAAATCACACACACACTACTCAAAGGACAATATAACGAAATGAAAAATTTGCTTATTCTTCTTTCTGTTGATGTTTTGCTTGCCGGGACGACAATCTACATGGGATGCTTCGGATTACCGATTCAGGACAATAATGAAGGTGAGTTACAAGTGATCCTATATTGACAGTATATGAACACAATATATTAAAAACATTACAAAGTTCAAATTCCATTGAGTTTAACATGTGTTTGTTTTAAATTAACGAAATCTTTCAAATCTTTAGCTCTTTTCTTAGAACGGCAGCCTTATCCTTTGGTCAGAATCCAATAATAATAATAATAATAATAATATTAATAATAATAATTAATCTACATACGTCTAAACAGATGTAAGTTCGAGTCTCGCAATGTGCGTTGAATTCTTTATGTGAAGAAACTATCCAGCTGGCTTACGGAAGCTCGGTGGTTCTACCCACGTACCCGCCATGAAATAATGCTTGGAGAGGCACACTTTCTCAACATCAAGGCTGGGAGAACACCATATTGCCTATAGTTGTGTCGGTGCGACATTAAACCAAACAACAACACAAGTCTGCATAAAATATAGAAACAGAATAATTCACTTTTTACATTTGAGGAATCTTAGGAACAAAATTGTTAACACTGACGTTAAATATGAAATAATATATCCCAACGTTGAAATAAAATCATAATTTTGATTTGAGATGCAAAGGGATTATATCGAGTGTGCAGCCCGGATGATTTAAGCATACGCATCTAAACGACAATGATTTTTTTTCAAGGGCAAATCACTGTTTGAGATATATTATTTCGATTCTAACACTATCAAGGATTATTATTTACACCATTGACGACATTTGTTTCAGAGCACCGCTATGATATTTGACGCTACGACGTATTAATTGCGACGTACAAACAGTGAATTGTTAAATAATAACATTTTCAGTCTTCCTTGTTTAATCGGAAAAAATTCAGGTTTACGACATCTTAAGAATAAATCACTAAATATTTGATATCTGTTCTTTATTCCGATTTAAACATCTGAGATAAGAATACATTTAAATGCATTATCAATTACCTTGGCTCAAACACAAAATTTAACGTAAATTTTATTTAAATAGAAAAAGAGACTCCGGTTTTAAAGTAACGTAACTTTGTGGAATCATTTCAGTTTCGTCGAAATTGTGGTTTGTTCTTAACTAAGTGCACAAGAGCGATTCATGACACAGAATGCTTAATCACTTTGTTGGTAAAATGCTATAGATAAAAAATAAAATCTGTAAAAGATCTCTGGATGAAAATGTCATGTATGTCATGTATCTAATGACTTTTTTATAACTCACACGATGAAACGAAACAGAAATCCTACAGTGATGTTTAAAGTCAAGAAATATAATTTCAAATAGAAATAAGAGTTATAATAATAATAATAATAATAATAATAACAATAACCACAACAACAACAATAATAATAATCAGTATTATAATAATGCCGATGAGGTAGGTGTTGACAATGATAATAATGATAGAAATAATAATAGTTATTTTTATTACAGCATTTACATAATAAACACATCATGCTAGACCTATGTCAAAAGCATAATCTTTTTTACATTTATTAAACCCGCGTGACGGAAAGAACATTTAACACCTCGGCGAAAAGAAAGATGCCATTAATATCTGAAATACATCCAGTGGAATTACGTTATCTACAAGGTATTGGTGTACAGAAAAAATACATATAATCAAATTACTTCTATTACACGTCTTTAGCATAATTGTTAATAAAGTATTGTTGCATACCATTGTTGCAATGTTTTCAAGTGGACGAAAAGAGTGGCGACTAAAAAATGTGCTAAAATAGGAGTAATATCTTTACCTAAAGCGCTTGATTTCTTTTATTCAAAAATGTTGTTTTAAGAAAAAAATACAGTCAGATAATACATATTATTCAGAACTCTATATTTATTTGAAACTTCATGACTTTATATCTATATATACTTTATATCTATATAGTTATTTACTTTTCAACCTACTAATTCAATCTAGTCAGCAATTGTTACTGATTTATCATTTAACCGTGACGTTTTACTGATATTGTCAGTAAACATGAAATTCCATATTACACAGAACACTATTTGAATGATTATTTGACCCCAAAACAAATCTTTAAAAAAAGTCTAGTAGAAGTGCAGGCTTTGAGACAATTCAAAATATACTCTTTTGTACTTAGAACTTACTGTCTGTCTTGAAATGCGATAGGATTTGTCGTAATTCTCACCGGGGACACTTTAATAATATTACTTATAATTCATCGAATTAAGTGTTTTCAGTGTTTTTTTTTCCCATGAATCCTCATGAAAAATCTGTTTGTTAATGTCTTTTCTTGAAAACCAGTGAAATTCAAGGAAAAAACATCGTCACACTTTATTTGATATTTTTATTATTCTGTAAATTTCATCATCAGATCGAGTGCTACCGATTGTTTTCATGTGAACTCTCGCCGGAAATCAATTTGTTAATGTCTTTTTAAGAGCGATTATGATTCACGCGAAAACTCATCGAAAATACTTGCTCTGATGCCTCATACAGAGTTCTTCAAAACGCGGATACTTGTTTCAACAATTTTAAAAGCTTAATTTTTATGCTATTTTAGTCAAACAGGACGCATGAATATTTATTTAATTGCCTTTGATCTTTAAAACATCACAATTCTTGGCTGAAATTAACTTAACATCAATTAAAATAAATTTCATAAAAGGTTTAAGAGAAAACTTCTTCAAAAACTACAATATTAAACAAAGAATTTGAAAACTGTGATTTTAAATATGGGCGCATCATTTTTCTTGAAATTTAAAAATATCAATTATTTATGGTTTAATTTCTGTATAAGCATTA
Source organism: Mercenaria mercenaria (assembly GCF_021730395.1). Taxonomy (NCBI): domain Eukaryota; kingdom Metazoa; phylum Mollusca; class Bivalvia; order Venerida; family Veneridae; genus Mercenaria; species Mercenaria mercenaria. The sequence goes on along the minus strand of NC_069377.1, from coordinate 38,311,163 downwards.
CCGTTATGTAGAAAAAATAATGAAATTCCGAGTTGTCAAGATAAAATAAATGTTTTCGCAAAAAAATATCAGAAACGCGAAACTAACGAAAACGAATCACTCTGCAGTATTTCTCGTTTTACATTACAATTTTAACTTTGATATTGGTTTTTGCTTCCTTTAGATCATATGGTAAGTTTCTAGCTTTTAATGGTAAAGGCAGACCCCAAGTGTCCCTCCAGGCATTGTGTCAGGTATGGGCGGGCACCTGGGTAGAACAAACTTTCCGTAAACCAGCTGAATGGCTTTCTGACATGAGGAATTCTACATCCAAAAGAATGGTTTGGAAACAGCAAATGACTAAAGCCAGAAGACCTTAACCACTTGGCAATAGAATCCTATGCCGATTTATAACATGCTAGATTGCATTTGTCTGTAAATACCATATTTCTAATAATCCTCATTAAAGGCATTTAAAACAGCATGTTATCTTTACTTCTCATTATGAAAATGAAATCGCTAATTTTAGAAGTTTACAACCTTTTCCACTTAAACTATTTCATAATCCTGTTAGATAACGTAGGCGGTGATGCTCACTAAAGTGAAAATTCAGCTTAAACTTTATATTGCCGCTGCTAAATGTTTCACATTTGTCATTCATTGGAAGTCATTAGATCATAAATCCAATCAATTTGGTGGAAATTTAATTTAGTAAAGCGCCCCCTCCCTCCAAGCTTTAATTGTAACGTATCTAGGTGCCGGGGCGGCAAGATACATAACGGATAACGACATATATTGTGCATCACATACGGCTACGTAACGATGCTACGAAATGACACGATACCTCGCTGGGGCAATACGTTATTATTGCGTATCATACTGTCATATTGTGGTGCAGTATTACATACCACATCTTCATCTCATAACCATATCAGAGTTCTGCCAATAATAATAATAATACATATAGTAAAGAAGTATTAATTCACTTTCAGGGTATATTCCTTTAATAATTTTGTACCTGGAAAGAACTGTCTGTAGAGATCGTTGTCGTATTTCTGAAATGTCTACAAACCAATACATTAATAGAAATTTTTCATGTTTAAAACGGCTCAACGTTATGTGATATATCGTGTTAATTGTCCATCATAAATCACTTAAACAGACGAGTTGTAGGAGTGATATTGGAAATATCTGCAATCACCTTTATCAGAGTCTAAATATAAGCACAAGACAATATCGGTGAATAGGTCGGTCAGAGAATACTATGACAGATTGAGGTGCCTTTTGGTACAAAATAGTTAAAGATTAAGAATTTTCTCAGATATTTCGTGGCCTATCAAACTTCGAACAAGTTTTCAGCGGATACGTATTTTTTATATCGATTATTTTCCCTCTTGAAAAAGACGAATGTGTTTCAGTAAAATATCATATTAGACAAGCACCATTTAACTTTTTTTTTATTTCCTATTTAAAATGACAGTTGACAGCCAGACGTTGACTGAATATATCAGATAAATTGTAATAGTAAACAAACGTGAAAAAACAAAGATTAATGTCCAGCGGTTTGCAGTAGAAGTGTTTTTATAACCTTTTTTGTCTTTAGTTATAAACGCAACCAAGCAATACGTAGCAGACTTGATTTTACCCAGTCTGTTCATGACAAGGCATGCCTTGACCATTTGATTTATGACAAAAATATAAATGATGGCATCATGTCAAAGCACGTTTCTGTTTGTGACATAAATAATTACAAGAAAAAATAAATATAAAGTAGGTTGGGGTGTAAAATTCTCGGCAAACATGAAGATTTTAACAGGGGCTTTGTTATAGCTCTACTACGCTTAAACTATGCATGTTAGATTTGGATGCAGTCTAGTTAAAAAAAATTAAAGGAGATTCAACTCGTTCTTTGTCTTTATCAGTTTGGAATGCAAGCCGTTTTATTTTTCTTCAAAATGTTGTATTTATTTGTTCACTGATAGAAGTGCGATTCGATCACCACTTAGAGATAGTTAAAAAAAAATGGAGACTAGTTTTCTTTTGTAAGCGAACATCTTCACTACTATTTAAAGTTAGTGAAGTGTAATTTTCACAAATACCAGTTACACAAAATTTTCTTATTGTCAACCTTCAAAACCACAATTAAGTGAAATGTTGCATCAATAGAAAAATAAATCAAATGCCAATTCTATTCAAAAGTTACTTATTTGAAATCTACATTATACGTTATCTATTTTGCTTGTGAAATGGTCATTTTCGGGAAGAACTCTTACTAATTCAAATAAAAGTCAAAAATCGCCTTTACTTGAAATGTACAGTAAACTTTGGGTTAAGTGAAATTATCTTGACATTGAATACCTATAACAAACAAATAAGTTTGTTTATTTTACAGGTTTAGATAAAATTTAAAGCTATTCATATAACATTCAAGTGTAATCGATGAGAGGGACACTGAACTGTAATATGTTGATCAGTGTCAAATTCATGACATGAATGGACATTATCATCTACCGATGCAAGACTGCTGTACTTGTCACTTTAAGATCTACCATACGCTGATAGAATAATGTTTTTGTCACGTCCTTTGTCCTAAATGCCTTATACAGCTTTTCCTGATATTAAAAAACACATTTTTATCACTTATCTATTCATCTTTCATTTTAAGGCGATGGTCTAATTTGTTTTTGTTTCACCCAATTCCTTTGAACACTACGTGCGTTTATTCATTTTATCTTAACCACTCGCCGACTTTCGCAATTCACTTTCGCCTTTCCATTTAACACCGTCGGCTTTCACTCGATTCATATTAACACTTTTGGCTTTCTTTTGATTCTTTTAAACACTCCTTACCTCCACTCCATTCGTTAGCTATTTTTGCGTTCACCTCACTCGCCTCAAAACAAAACAGTCATTTCATCACTTTCACTACATTGAATTCGAGTTCATTTGGCAAAACTGCTTAGTTCTGTCAAATTTTATTTCAGCCTTTGACTAAACATTTACAAAATAATTGAAGAACTGGACAGGAAGAAATATTAGTTTAAGGTTTTATTCTTTTTCTTAAAGGTATGTATCTCAGTCATAAGATATTATAGGAGGTGAAATTCAATTAAATATTTACTTTTAGCATTATCTTTCAATTCTTATTGCCGCGGTTAAAGCTTCGTATTTGTAAATAATGATTTTTATTTCATAAGTGTAATATATGTTGTTCACGAGACAAATAATTATACGTATTTATTTCGTTAACAAATTTCAGTCTACAAGAGTATGTTATAGTGGCCAAGTCTTGTCGAGTAGTCTTAGTGTAGATTTTATAGTAAAATACGACAGTACGATTTACATGTACATAAACGCATTACGAAAGAACGATCCGCATGACTATGTAATAGGACACAACAGTATGACGTTACAACATGGTACCAGCGAGTATGATAAACGTTATAATGGTACGGCACAACCTACTGTCAATTCACTATGTTGTTTTGAAATGTATTGTCTTTTCGTTGTCAATGGTCAAAGGTTGTTGAAGAAAGCGTATCGTTAAAGCCTCCAGTTAACGCAGATGTTATTGACATTTTTTTTTTGTAGCAAGTGCCGTCTCTGTTTCTGACAAAACTTTACAAGAAAACAAATGTATACATGCAATACAGGTATATAATAAATATAGAAACAGTATGAAACGATGCCTTTTAATTTGAAACAAAAATGGTTTCTTGTATTTCCTCCTTTCCTTTCTCTTTAATTAGGCACATTATGTTCACAAATTATCTCTTTGAAATATCGCTGAAATGTAAAACTTCAAAATTCCATAACTTGACATTTTGATCAATAAGGCAATTATCAACAGTTAAAATCAATAATAAACTTATATCTACTTGTTAGTCTGGTGCACGTACGCGTGCTGTAGGTTGCACTTTTTGGACGCTGCTTTTTACCTGTTTGAAATTCATATGCTTGCTTGTTTTACTCAGCAGAGACAGCTTTTGCTGGCTCGCACATATTGACATTTAATTATTTCACATTTGCTACTGAAAATAATGACCTTTTGTATTCATTTCCAAACTATATCATTCTGTCTAAGCTAAGATGAATTAAAATTTCATAATCCTGATGATGTATGGTGTCTATTTTGAGCGTTTGATATTATAGCTGCTACGTTATGATTTACGAAATAATAAATTTCCTTTATTTCATGTGTAATGTTAACCATAAACGTGACCAAATGATACGTACATTGAACTGCTATTTACAAAATTCAAAATTTACCGAGAAAGCAGGCTTCTAGAATAAAGAGTGTGAACAGATGGGCAATAAAGATTGTTATTTTGTCATCCTTTCCATGCTGCTTATTTTTTTTATATTTATTTTACTTTTCACAATGTCAAACAATGTCAAGGACGGCAAAAGTCGAACTATGAAATTAAACTTGGTCTTTTACTAAACAGTTGTAGTTTCCAACCGGTGATTTTAAATGGTTTTATAAATGATTTATACGCGTGTTCAGCTGTTGTTAAAAGTTGAGTAGTCTAGCGTTTAGTTTTAACATATTTATTCCAAAGAGTACATAACAAAGACTAATGTAATTAAAAAGAAGAAAGACGGAAACAGGTAGAGGGGAATACTGTCTCGAAAGAAAAATCTATAACGAAAATCTCTTACTCTCATATGTAATTCTGAGCATTACACTGCGTTGAGATCAATCTTATAATTTTGTAGACTAAAAAGAAAGACGTTACGGCAGGCATTGTATAATCTACCTTCGAAGAAGAAATGAAAGTTTGATTCATTTTTCTACATGTGCATAAGAAAGACGGAAAAATATTTTGCATAATGAGGTGTTGGTTGAGAGAACTGCATTTAGTGCAATGCCGTGTGTGAATAATTTAGAGTTGTCTATAACAAACATAATAATACAATGGTGTTTTTTTTGTTGTTTTTTTTTTGTTCTTGTAAATTTGACTTTAAAGGCTAAAAAATTGAGCAATTGCGAACATCTGCTAGTAGTTGCAATCACGAATAACTGAAGGTAAAAAGGAGTTGTAATATAAAGCAGATTTAGATATAGAGTATGTATGTTATCAGGGTTTCTTGGTGAGTATCGTGAGATACCAGCTTCAGGAATCAAAGATGAGAGATAATCAGGTGTTTGGTTTGCCTGCATTTTATAATAAAGTAAAACGAGTTTGTGCTCATATCTTCTGTCTGATAGGGGTTCCCAATTGATTTCCTGGTGTAGATTTTCAAATGAAATGAGCTTTGTTGCTCCAGAGGCAATACGTGCACATCCGTTTTGTATTTTGTTAAGTTGATCGAATTCGTACTGAGCACAATTACTCCAAATAGCATCAGCATACTTTAATATTGTTTGAATGAATGATGTGTAAATAACTTCTAGGGATTTACGGTCTAGAGAATACTTTAATTTGCGCATGATATTAACCGGTTTCCATGCCTTGTCTGTGATGTAGTCGATATGTTTGTGCCAGGTAAACTCACTAGATATAAAAACACCGAGGTGTATAGGTTTCAAGTACCCTTTTTTATGTTGAAAACACTAAAACTAAGATTATTGGAAAAAGCATGTAAATATGTCTTGAACATTTCCCCACGAGACCATATATAAAGTGCCAGTAATGATTTATTATTCACTTTATAACTTCGATTGTATTACGTCATTGACATTCCTTAACATTTGTAATAATAATCATTATGACCTTTCTTACTATTTCTACAGTTAAGAAACGATAATTTCCACATTTGTAATAATATAGCTGTTAAGAATCATTATTAATTGTCTTGATATTGATTAATTTGTTAACCTATATTTAAGAAATAATAGTTACCGAGATATTAGCTTTTATGAATATTGATCTGAGTCTTTTGTCATTGGAAAATAATTTATATTTTAATTTCCTATAAGAAAGACCGGACAGTACCAAACAAAAAGCAAAGCTTATTCGAGAAAATCAAACTTTTCAAATCCCAACGACTTCCGCTGTAAATTATTTTTTGATATCAAGATATTTAGTGCAAGTCATAAAACTCCGAGGATAAATAAAGCTTTTTGGCATTGATAACTGTGTGTTCGTCTGTTTGTTTGTTTTGAGAAGGGTTCTGACAAAACGATCGTTTGCTCGTCTATTTGAGGTGGGGTCAAGCATAACGATTGTTTGAAACGTAAGTTAACCACAGTTTTAACAAGAAAGAGGCACCCGTTTCGATTGTCTCTCCTATAAATATTTGCAGTGCTTCAGAATCCGCAACCAAAATTAATATGATGCTTACCATTTCTGTTAAGCTCAAACGGCTATTATGTCTCGTAAAACTGGAACATTCAAGAGGTCATAAAGCTAAATTATTTTTATACGTCACGTCGTCATATGAGATAGGCGTTACAGATAGAAAGTTGTGGCGTTAGAAAGTTTGGTATATCAATTACTGACTTCGGCTGGCGATTTTGTCGTTTCATAGTTGTACAAATTTAGAAGTATACTTTCTCGCTTTGGAATTTAGAGAAGATAAAACTCTAACAGAATAAAAAAAATGTGGAGTACAAGTCAATCCTGTATTTGATATGAATCACAAATTAGTTATTTTCATTTGCGTACGAAGCACAAGGATATGCGTGACTCAATACAATTTCCATACGCCCAGACATTTATTTTCGATCGTAAAATACTTCACCGCAATTAATTTCTTAATATAACCGACTAAATAAGATAAAGAGTTTCTGATGTCACACTACTGGTCTGAAACAATAATGTCTTTTATTTGAATTAATAAAAGTTCTTCCCGAGGTATAGTTTGATTAATCTCAACGATTTAAGTAACTGCATTCTGATGACATGGGTAACCGGTATTTAAAGGTCATTATATTAATGATGATGACCCTTATTTTGTCAGTGGCTGGTGGCATCAATTATGAAACAATGTACACGGTGTTATACGTCGGAGGGAATTTATACCATTACAGTATGTAGAAAGACACTTCATGGCGCTGAAAAAAGACATAAACAATGGAACCAAATTATAACTTTGGGGCTTTTATTGTGCGTTTTATTCGACCTGGTGGGGCTGAGTTAATCTCATCTCTGACTTATACAAATTATGGTAATCTAAAAAAAACGAACAAAATAGGTAAAGCCGGCCCGCCCCGCCAGGTCGACTGAAACGCACAAAATGTTCTTTGAAATAAAATAGTACGCCATAGTAAAAAACAGTATCTGATAGTTTTGCTTTTATTTTAAAACATTTACGACAAAGAAACATTTTTTTTCTTCTGATATAGTTATTATCGATATATTACGAGGTTAAACATAACACCAGTTTTCAGAAAAGACATTTTTTTTCAATTTAGACAACACTTTAGGTAGTTCACGTTCGGATATTTTTTTTTGTATAATTTGACTTAACTATTTTTTGAAATGAAAATTAACCAAATAAAATAACAGGGTTGTGTGCTTGATTTTTTGTCAGACCGATTAGAACAATTTGGCCCCTGCAATTTTTCTAAATGGGTGTCAATGGGAAAATTTTCGCGAAAAGAAATTTTTCAGCGATGTAAATTTTCAATGAAACTTTCAACGTTTTAAATTAAGATATTGTCTTATTAATGGTCAACTAACTGTATATGTTTTACAGTCAAAAGAGCTGTACATGTTGTGACACACATTTTGATTAAAAACAGGCAAAGTACCTCTTTTTATTATTTATTGGTTATTCAGAAAAAAGGTAATGGTGAAGTAATCTTATCGGGTTTAAGTATCTCCAGTGAACATTTAAAGCATTTATATTAAACTTTACAAAAGACTTTATGACTTTGAAGCTAAAAATGATTCTATAAATTCAACATCGATTTAACTGATATAAAGATAGAATAGCCTAGCTCAATTTTTTAAGCGGAATTTAGACAAATATTTACTATAATAGCATGTGCTTATCAAACATCAAAGAAATACCTTTTTGTATGACGATGTTCGGTTACAATACGATATACAAACAAAACAAATCTAAGGCACCATGAGCCATTGATCATTTGAAGCTACGTTTCTTTCTTTAAGCGGGTATGTGAATTATCATCAACAAAAATAATCACCGTTCAAAGATATTTTGAGTATTGTGTAATTTTCTAGTCTGGAAACAGTATGTCACAGCAGGTAAACATAGAATACTATCTAAAATATCATCATTATACAATATTTGTATTCAGCAACACAAAATAAGGAGGCGAGTAATAAAAGAAGTATGCCCAAAATTGTTTCCAAATGAAAATATCACAATATCATATCAAGATAATTGAGCCGCGCCATGAGAAAACCAACATAGTGGGTTTGCGACCAGCATGGATCCAGACCAGCCTGCGCATCCGCGCAGTCTGGTCAGGATCCATGCTGTTCGCTTTTAAAGCCTATTGGAACTGGAGAAACTGTTAGCAAACAGCATGGATCCTGACCAGATTGCGCGGATGCGCAGGCTGGTCTGGATCTATGCTGGTCGCAAACCCACTATGTTGGTTTTCTCATGGCGCGGCTCATTATCATTTCAAATATCTATTCAATTAATTTAAAACTGTTCTATTATAAGAAACATTACGACGCATAAAATGGTTTTACAGTAGAAAATGAGATTCTAAGAAACAGAATGACGTTATCAAATAACATACAAAATTAAGAAAAAAAAACAGGATATTCTAGGGCTAGGTAAAACACTTAAGGTGTAATAGTATGATGCAACAATAGAGAGATATGCATCAGTTTGAACCATGTTTAATGGGTTCGACATACCACATAATTAGATTCTCAACAACTTATCAATTTAATTGTACAGTTTACATTTTATCTAATGTATCTGTTTTATTATCCACTTGCGCTTGGAAATAGTATGTATATATATGTATATATAAGGACACTTTTTAACTCTTTACCACCATGTACACGTTTCTTTTTAAAAATTAATTTTGCATTTGTGCTTTGGTTCACTCATCTACAAAATTAGAATTAAATATTTGCCTTCACTACGTATATTTCATTTCAAGAACATAACGTTTACTGCATAAGCAACACTGATGCACTTGTATCAAAGACAGCCTTTTCCTCGAGATTGAACAAACGATGTGATAGCTTTTAAAAACAACTTTGCAAAACGAACAATCGAATTTGTAAAAAGGACATTCAATAAAAATTCTTGAAGTAAAAATCAAATGTTGAAACGACATGACTATGCGTTTTTTTCCTTGGATTTGTGACCTTGACTCAATGACCTCTACACTATATGGGTTATCCACTGTCCATGAGCGTTTGATGTAACAGATAAACAAACGAATTGTCTGTACGTGATACATCTTTCCAGTATGGTGTTCCATTTGGACCATCGAGATTTTTATTCCTAAACCTCATACCTCGAAAGTCGAAATCACGATACTACGATCACGAAAGGCGAAATAACGATGTCGAAAACACGAAACTATGATGGTGAAAGTCGAAATCACGAAACCACAATGATAAAAACGTATTTCACCATCGTGGTTTCGACTTTCATCATCGTAGTTTCGACTTTCAAAATCGTGCTTTCGACTTGATGATGAAAGTCAAGTCGGAAGTCAAAGTACGATGGACAACGATGATGAAAGTCGAAACTGATTACGACAGTCGAAAGCACGATCATGAAAACATGAACCCACGATGGTGAAAACGCGAAATGATATCGACTTTCGAGATATGGTATGGGATTCAGAAATAAAAATATCGATGGTCCAAATGGAACACAGTACTTCAGGCAAATAAAAGTCGTTAAGTATTTCGAGTACAGAGCTTTTGGCATCTTGAAATGTAGTCGTTTATACAGTGACTGTGAAAAGAAACATTGAATCTAGTAATATTGAAATATCAAAATATTGATCTGTAAAACCAAAGTCCCAATGACGTTTATATAGGGATGGGCATTTCTGAGGTATATCCCAGAGGAAGGGATGTGAAATAATAGATATTAATACAATCAGGTGATTTTGCCCAAGCACTTCAATCTCTATTGTCACTTGCAGAAAACTCAACACAACAGAATAGAATGTATTAATTGATATCGCTGTGATAAATTCAAAACCCCTTCACTAGATGAATGATGTGTCGCCTAACCAGTATTAGGAGATCACTTGAGGGAATTATAACATTTAATGAAACCTGATGAGGCTGATAAAACATGTCATCGTGAAACCATTATTATTATTACTACTGTCTGTGTCATAAATAACGACCTTAAATGCCTTACAAATGAAATAATTATTACGAATCTTTATCAAATGATTGACAGTCCTCAAACAATATTGAAATACTAGGGAAAAAGACTTTGATTTTTCGTGGTTGTAGCGAGCCAAAACAGAAACTAGATTCAAGCTGGAACAACCAAACGCGGGTGAAAGTGTTGCCAGACTGCTTAAACAGTTCGTTAGGTCGTGACAATAAATTACCACAAAATGTATTTGTAGCTAAAAAGTAATCACTTAAAATGCAGATTTAAATTTATAAAAATAAAAGATAAAATCAGTGGCCTTATACCCTAAAGAAAGTGATGTAGTGTCTTAGATAGATTAACTGATAACGTGAAATGCGGTCAGCTAACTTTGTTTTGAAACCAGGACTCTGAAAAGCAATTATATCTTCTCTATGAAAGAACTGAACGATTTATTCGACTAGTATATCAACTTTGGGAATGAATCTATAGACAGATCCCACTAATTCATTTTCTGAATATCAGATTTTACTTTGGATAGTTTAACTTTAACTGGTACGGACTATTCTGTAAAACAGACACTATTTGGATGCTACGAAAGTAGGCATCCAGACACACTCCGATAAAGTTGTAATGTTTTCCTGCCGTGTGTTTGTTGCATAAATCAATGTCAGAATGTTTTTTCATATCCATCAATGTTATCTATCAACTCCTTTCTCTAAACATAGCGTTACATATGCAAAGTTGTACTGTTTTGCCTCTCTTATAACATAATGCGCATAAAAGTGCTTTCATTTGCTACAAAATGAAAAACAAATACGGAAGCCAATTAAAAAAAATCTGCTTGTTACAAATTAGTCTTACTTGCACAGTTATAAATGTGTTCCAGTATGTCCCAGCAAACACTTGACAAATTAGAAGTTAATATGACCATACATCTTTTGGCCGAGAAAAAGAAAATCAAAGAAAGCATATACGTTACCTTCAGTTTGGTCTTAACATGATATTTCATCACATCCTACAAAAACAAATAGAGCTAGGAATGACACAAGAATATACTGTCGTTACTTCAGTCAAATACATCTAACAAACTCTTGCTAATTGTATTCCTCTATTCATGAATATTTCTGAAAGTTCTTTTTGGGAATTTGACGCATGCTGAGAACGATATTAAATTATTGAGTTTTGAAAAATGTCAACCGTGTCATTTTAGAAGTTTATTCCTTCAAAAATTTCGAAGCCTTTTTAAAAGTAATAATAATGCTCTTAATGGTCTGAAGTTCCCAAACGAGCAAACACCATATCAGGAAAGGAAAAACAAGCAAAACAAAAATAAAGTGTCCGTCTTCTGTCAAAAAGAAAATTTAAATTTCGTCTCATATTACGTTTTCTAAATTTTCTAATTGTATAAACTATTTTATAAACAATCAACTTGTACTGTGATTTGTTTAAAAACGGGATAAGGCAGTGAAAATCATACTTTTATATTTTTGAAACATTAATATATTATCAAGCAAACAACTGTTTCCAAAAGAAAAGTATTTTCAGCAAATTTTCATATATTTGTAAATAGCAAATGAAGGACTATCAGTTAAGATAAGTTTATTTTATATATTTTAAATACACATGTTGAAATTACATTTCAGATACAGAAAGTCCATCGAGATTAACAAGAAGTTTGCATGCCTTGCAGTCCCAATTATGCCCCGAAGGATCCAGTTCAGAAAGATGTTTCTACTCACAGCTGTCCATGTTCATGAGAATGCAAGACAGTTTAATGGATCCAGTGGCTCTACGAAATATTGGAAAACGAAACAGCCCCCATGATCAAAATGAAAACCTAGACCAGCTTCAAAATGAAGACAGTGCTAATACTGGACTTGGCTTGATATCTGACCCAAACATACAGATTCGACTCCTGCAACTGAGAAATTTTGCTGCTATGTTAAACGGACTTAAAAACCTTCTTGATCATTCCGATGCCAGTTCTCATCAAAATGGTATCAAAACCTCCCAATTCGCATCGTTCCTGTTTACTCCAAGCGGACTACCTGACGGACAAACAAACGGTCTTAGACAAAAAGGACTAAATCAACAAATCAGGGTATCAACAAAAGCAGGTACAGAACCCTCAATTAACAATATGATGGAAAGGTTTCTTGGATTCAATCCTAATTCCGGAAATGAAAACAGCGAAGTGATAGAATCACAGATGAAGAGGAACATTGCGAGCCATCCTTCTCTTGAGAAACGACAAATAATATGCTCGTCAGCATCTTCGCGATTGGAGTGTTACGACAATGCTCTTGCTTATTATGTGAGATTGCTGAAAACATTAAAGTCCCACTAATTTTCTTTCCACACAGCGAAAATATACCTTGATTGCATTACTAACTATTTCCGGTTATTTGTGTTTGTGACATCTGCTGACATTTGTTTGATGATACGAACGGACATCGTCTGAACAACATTTATGCGATTAATCTTAGTATAACATAATAGAGAGATATTAACTATATACAAAAAGCGTCTGCCTCAACTCTTCTAACAAAATATACAAGATGTATTAGATAAACAGAACTGGTAGTATTACCAACAAGTATGTACACTTAATAAAATGCATGTAAATTAAATCTAAATCCAACAAACTATGGCCTCCTTGGTCGAGTGATTAATGAAGTCGACCAGTCCCTTGCTAGTCTTGGCTGTAGATTCGAAACTTTGTCTATAGAGTAGAATACTTTTATGTGGAGATATCACGTGATCAAAATAATGCCCGGAGGAGTGCCCTGGGGTCTTTCATCACCACAAAATTACATATTGCCTTAAAGTGTGTCGTTGTAAACCCAACAAAACAACAACTTTCCGTATGATATTATACAAAATCTGCTCAAAGCTTTTCTATTAGTAATTAGATTCTACTTATCGCTTATTTTTCTGTACGAATATACTTTATGAGTGTGTAAATGATAGTGTGGAAAGCCTTTTACTTTTTTAACAGATTTTATAAATGGTTATAAAATTTGAACTATGGAATATTTTAGAAAGACTCATTTAAGCGTACGTATATTTTTCAAAGTCTAGAATATACATTTCTTTGCCAGTAACAGTTAAAACTTTGCTTGTGAATATCCAGGAAAAAAATTAGTTCAAGCATTAAGCTGTTAATGTTAAAGTAGAATTAAAAGAATTATAATATAATAAAGTAATGATCCTGATTCAAGTGATTTTTATAATGTGAAAAATGATGCTATCCGTTATATTTTTGCACTTATGATATACACATGTAGGTTATTCTATTTGATAAATGTTCTTTTTTCAACGATTATTTCATGTTTAAGAAGTACAATGTATTCAATATAAAGTTTTCTTCAGTTTTACCAAAACTAAGAAAAGAAAATGCTACTTCAGTGTACATGCATGTAATGTAGAGCGTTAAATCAATTTGGTAATGAATATATACCAAGCAATAATGTAGAAATAGGTGTTACTGTAAGTTATGAACTAGCGGCATTTTACTGTGATTTAGTTTCCAACATATCCGAGCATATTTGTTTAAGTAAGCTTCAGAAAGCATTTGATAGATTTTTAAAGACGTCTTTTTGACATCATCTTAGGCAATATAGTTGAAGAACCTACTTGTTTCTATCTTTTATGCATTTGTTTAAAAAAAAGCATATTAAATAGGTTTTCATAGAATAAACTGTTGCCTTTATTTTATCCCGTTAAAAAACCATGAATGTATTTTATTAATTTTATTTTGTAATATAGAAACACGGAGGAAGTTAAAAGAGTGAGGTTTGGTACCTGTTAACAAATAGTATCTCCCCAGTCCCCTCTGTTTCCCAAGGCGGTACTCACTGTGTTCTCTCTTCGTGTATGTTTGTGTTTTTGCTTCTTTTTTGTTGCACCCGTTTGTGTTAATGCGTACGAGTACATGTGCTCAGTCACTTTGTTAAATATACACGAGTGTTGTATGTGTGGCTGCGTTACTTGAACGTTGCTTTTCCTGTTGGACTTCTGTTCTTGTGTTTTATATTAGATGTTTATAGTGGCTGTATTTCATAACGCAGAAAACCTTTACTGGATCATTTTCATCCAGGTAACAAGAGGTAAATATGTTAGAAGTTTCACAACGAGGCATGTCGAAGGTTAAACTCAGCCATGTAGTAGTTCATTTTAGGGGGGTTGAGAGAGGAGGAAATCGAGTTTTCTATAATATTTTCTTTGTTTCTTTTATGTAATACGTACACTCGCACAAAATGTGTATGAGAAAATCCCAGTTGACTTATTACTGTGTATGAAACGTGAAATTTATCGCGCTTATTTAGGAATATTATACATGAACTTCATTAAACAGCAATACTTTTATTAAAATTTATGCTGAGGAGTCACTTTGAAGTTTTCATGGCTACAGAAAGGCTCCTAAATTTGATTTGAAAAAGGCATCATCTTAAAGTTTAAAATGCCTATTAACAAATCAATTATAAATGTTCTGTTTCCCGGCACAAAACACTTTTTGGTTGGCTAATCTGTCACAGCATAAGTAAAATGATAAAAAGGTACATTTTCAAGAAAATCCCCAAACTTCTAACTTTTACAATTGCAATCTGACTAAAGTACTTGATCTTCTAAACGAAGATCTGAGGATGACCCATTCACATTTCTTCTGTATATTTTGGATTTCCAGTATTGATATTTTTTATTTTCGCAAATCTGTTTTCATTTGAACCATTCAGACTTGTTTGAATGTCAAAGAGTAAGAAAAATATGCAGTCAGTCCAGGGCTCGAACCCAAGATCCCCCACTTACTAAGCAAGTGCCCTACCGACTATGCTAACCGGCTATCTGACATTTTACGACATAAGAACTGTTATTATCAAAAACCAAGGCTTTTTAAGCTTGCAAATTGTTGTAAGTAAGCCTTTGATTGACTACCAGAAGGGTCGTCAGAACGAGGCTATCAATAGCTCGTCTTCAGATCCTAAGCGTAGCGTAATAGGAGATGTACTTTAGTCAGACTGGTACAATTATGACCTTTAAAAATGAATCAACACAGCTTGAGACCATCTGAAGACGTCCCACCGTATAACGATAATGTAAAAGCAGGGTTACTCATTAGGGAATTACTTCTGGCACATGCAGGTACCCGTGTAGAACCATCATTTCCCATATGACTTCCTTTCATGACAACTTAGGTGTCGACCTTTTATTCTCTCGGCACAAATTTTCAAACTCTATTAAGCAAGAGTCAGTTATTACATTTATTCTCAAAGATATTATGTGCCACAAGCTGTTTGTTTTTGTAAGTTGCCTCTCCTCAGTTCTAAAATAGATACTGCCAAAACTTTCTGTCCAGATTTTTCAAGCAACCTGTCTGCTATATTTTTCCATTACAGTTTCTTCTTGTTACGGGCCTTCTTCTATGGCTGCGTTTGGGGTGATTCATGCTTCCGGGAAATCTACTCTTACTTACTATTTTACATTTTATTTTTTTCTGCTTAAAGAAAGACGTAAAAAGGTATCATCTTAAACTCTCACCAGTTATTTCTTAGTAATGGCACATGGAAAGCTTTAACGTCGAGTTCATGTGTTCAGCTGAGTCAAACAGTACCTTGTATTGTAATGTGTTGTCAAGACAATTTAATAGATAATTAAAGAATATAAATAAAAGATTATTTGTAAATAAATCCATTATCTGTAGTTTGTGATAAGAGAGATATTGGACCCTAGCGTTTTACTGAATTCCATTTACATGGAAAGGTTTGTTTTAATCTTTTAAAGAACATTAATAAAAAGTGCACGGTCACGATTACGTTTAAGCATATCAACAAAACTACATTTTATCCGAAATATAAGTATACAATTATAATGTTATAAACCGTAGATGGATCGTGGCATATATCGGGTCAGTTTCGTCTCAGTTTGTTTTGTTTTGATTTCGACCCGTTAAAAGCGCTACTGACCAAATAAGTGAACGTGGTTCAACAGGGTATATAAAACATTTGACTTGGTTTCGAAATAACCATTTTCCCTGCTTTCCTAAGCGTTCTGTTACATGTATGTGTATGTCATAGCTAATTTGGTCAGCGCAATAAGTAGGCCTTGTTAAGGTCAAATGACGAGAAACACCGAGAATGGTCCTAAAAGAAGAAATTCATCGACTTGACTTCATATCGACGATGTATCATCGAAGTTGGTTATTTCTCAAACAGGGGTGTTGTGGTCTGGTTGGCACCCAAGCCCTGAATCGAAACCGAAGCAACTTCTTTGAGCTACCATCCAGACTTGTCGAGGACGGGATTAGGACTTCCAGATGCCAGCACTCTGGACAAGGCAGCGGCCGGGAGCGACGTTCACCACTAGTACCACATCGAAGGGGTTAACACCAGATTACCAGACAGTTTTGATATGTTGATACAAGTGATAGGGTTATAGCGTTTGTTACTACTTTCAAGGTGTCTAAAAGTAGCGCAGCTGATACACAACTGCGGTGTTCAACTAGGATGTTAGTTAACTACGTTTATAATCAACTGCGATGTCACTCAACTACGATGTTACCTAATTGCGTTGTTCAACTCGTCCACATGGTTTCAACTAGTGCCGAGTATAAATAAACATATTAATACACACATTAAAATAGCCGAAAGTTACATACGGTTACTAGGTGCAAGCGACTTAATAAAAGTCTTTCCTATGAAACAGATGTTTCTGATAGCAGAATCTCTAACCATGTCTCTGTTTTTGACATGACATGAATTATCTGTATTTTTTTGTAAACTGAAACTGTTTTTGTAACTGATTCTTTATTATAGAAATGAAATTACATATAAGATGAAGATGAGGTCTTTTTTCAAGGATATAAAAACAAAACATTTGATCACAAACCGGTGAAAAAGCTTCCACTCTGTGCAGCATTGGAGGCTCCATGTGCCCCGCCGTATGAATACATCTGCGGATGTCTCTATATCTATAGTACTTATAACATGTGTAAATTTTTGAGTTCTGATCAACCCGGGGCAAGAGGGCGTGGGTGGTAGCTTGCATCCCCACTATCGTCCATGAACAGGCTCACTCAAACCGAGCCTGCAACATTTTTGTTTATGTCGTGTTGGACGACCGGTATTGGCTGTTTGTACTCATATGAGCTGCTTACAGAGAGGCTGCGTTCTTGAACATAGCTTTCCCTTTTCAATACTTATTTCTGTTTTCTTTTCGAAGTAAAACCTTTCTCTTTTGCTCCGCAATGTGGATATTTAATGGAATTTTATATTATTTTTGTTATACTCACATTAGGACAATGCAGTTACTAAGAAAAGGGGACAAGTAAACAATAGGATCTAAAATTTGGAATCTGTCTCTTATTATACAATTAAGAGAAAGCGAACTCTCCGCGACATTGGAAATATTTTTCTTATAACCAAAATTCGTCGCATCCGGATAACGAACCTTTGTATGTACTAAATTGCTATGTGAATGTTTGAATAATCTAAAGTGAGATCCCTTTTATAATTATCCTTCATAAGTATCAAAGACATTTTGTCATAAAATTGTTTGCTTCCGTTTGCTGACATTTAGTGAGTGCTTTCGTTTTCTCTAACTAGAAGAGCTGAGGATGGATTCCTCGTAAAATTCCTCTGCCATTACCTGTTTGTACATTCCCTTTGAGAATACATGTATTAGATAATAAATACATCACTTTGCGTACATGAGTTTGACAATGACAATTTTCACCATATCTATTACAAATGAAACCAGTATAGACTTTAAAAGTTATGATGAGATTCACCTGGATATATATATATATATATATATATATATATATATATATATATATATATATATATATATATATCCAATGGGTTTCCTCTATCTGTATTTCTGTCTACCTACCGGTTTCATATCAAAATCATCAGGGTAGACAGAAATACAGATAGAGGAATAACAGAAAACTACAACACATTCAATATTACGCCATGCAATATTGATGAGAAAACCTGATGTTTAAAATAGTTGGACAACTTAAAAGGTACAGTTAAGGTTAACAAATAGTTCAGTTTAAAAAAAGAAAAACATTATCTTTTTATTCAAGAATCGTAAACAAAAGTTAATTAGAGACTGAATGACCAATTTCAGTACTTTTATTAAGGATGTAAGATCATTTTTATGTCTCCCCCCCACCTACTTGGGGAGGCATATTGTTTTTGCCCTATCCGTCCGTCCGTTACACTTAATTTCCGATTAATAGCTGTAGAACCATTTGACCTTCATATTAAACCTTTTATTAAATCTTGATATTGAATGGAAACTTACGAAAAGCATTTTTTGTTATTTTTAAATAATCAACTATTTTTTAAGTAATGTAAAATAAAATCAACATGTTTGTTTTGTCAGATTATTATCTCACTGTATTCAAGAATTCTGTCAGAGGGATAAGCTGTTACTTACCATTTAGTAATTTATCACAAGAACATACCTGCTGAGTATTAATGGTCAGTTTATTGCCTGTGCCCTGTTATAAATTACAGACTATATTAGAGGCAAAGGTCAGATTCTGCTGAGATTTTATCCACCAAAGTCATATAACAGTAACATGCATTCTAAATTTTGGTGCTTCAGACACTTAACAAAAACAGACAAGAGATTTTCACTCGTGTGCGTGTAAATCTGTAACTCGATCGGGCTTCCTCTAATACCGGTATGCAGACTTAATCAAACTGCCATTATTTCACTTTCTTTCGTACTTAATTTCAAGAAAACATTCTTATATCAAAATGAATATTCTTTAGAAGGTAAATAATCGAGTCTGAATCAAGTTTGCTTGATACAACCCAAGATGTCATATTTTCAGTTCAGTTACAAATACTATAAACGTAATTAAGAACGACATTTACAGAATTTGGCATTTGTATTTGGCATTTTAAATACTATTACAAGACTTCCCAATCCCAACTTATTAAACTACCACAAATCAGCAATTACCAAACAGTAATAACATGGAATACTAGTATTGCGTTCACAAATATTGACATGTGATTTTCATTCCAAAGAGTTCTATAATAATTGTAACCCTTAGCAGTACAAAGTAGAAAGGATGTTACTTCTTCCAAGATACATGATGTATGTATATGTATGTTTTACGAATAAAAAAAGAATAAATACTTTTCTGAATAAACGTTTTCCATACATATAAGTAGGCGTATTTTTGGACACAGACAAAAAAACCTTGCAATGTAAATGTATAAAAAGTCATAATACGTCGCTTATTAACCATGAGATAGTTCAACTTGATAGACATCCACAGTTAAAAAAGTAGGTTGAACCTGATGATGTATTTAGCAGCTTTTGTATCGTCCTTGACCAATTATGATGAGTTGTTACATTAGTTGGTAATTAGTGACTATTATTATACCTGTTCTAAAAACGGCACCTCATGGTGCTGATCATGAAAGTTATTGCAACTATATAAGTCAGTTTTAATTTTACTTGACTTCCTTGTTAAATGATAAACCACAATGGACTTAAGAAATATATTTCTAATTCTTTAAAAGTGTTGAACTCTTTCAGCATTTTGTGTGGAAAAAGTTTTAACCGTTTCTCACTCTATAAGCTGGGAATATATGAAGTTAAAATAGTTTAACATTTTAATAACTTGACCGTACATATACACTGCCTTTTAAACCTCATACTTAAGCTTAGCTGCGTCTCAGTTCCTAACAAATTCACTTGGGATCAATTCTCGAAGCTCTATTCACCTCATCATCGTTCGTTTTCAACACTTCCATTGAAAGATCACATGTCTACACACGTATGCTCTCGACCTCACTTGCCATTACAAATTCTCATAACACCTTTCGATTTCGCGCCTCGTGAGATCCGCCCTAGGAAAAATCCACTCGAGCCGAATACAAAATCCCAGATCTAGTTACTGTTATAATGACTCTTTTATTGTATACCTCTACCTTTTTGTTTGTTGTTTTGTTATTGAATGAAATCATCGATGTTTATAGATATTAAAATGGAACTAAGTGAAGATTCATGTGCGCTATTTATAGAACTGTGTAAGGCCATGCATATTAATGAAAGTAGTCCGAAAGCATTCAATACGGAAGGTACAATACGGAATTTAAAAGGTACAATACGGATTTTTTTCTGCCTATTCATATTTCATTGTGAAATACAGTCGATTTTTTTTTTTGCACAATTTATATTGATATATAATAAAACTCGCATTCGCTCCAGCTTGTATCTACCTAACCCTCAGCGCCACTCACTTTCGCCCATATTCTGTCAATGCCGTTCACTTCATATTCTAATCGCATTCGCTACAACCATTCAAGACAAGTCACATTCGCACTACTTCACTTTATTATGTAGAAAAAGCTGTTAAAAAGGACATTTAGGCTAATAGAAAAATATTTTCAAATGTTGAAAGAATGTTTAAGGAAATAAAAGGACAATCTGTATTATTACGTGATGAAATAAGAATATCAATATTTCTCCTAATCAATCGTATAAGTTTATATAAGTATTGCGCTAGACTGCATTTCGTTGTGTCTAAATTTGACTTTTTTAAAAAAATGTATCCTCATATTATACCGTCATGTTAAGAGAATGAACCTAGGTAATCTCGTATCATATTGCTGCACCGTCGTCCGAATGAGGGATCTGCAAACAGGCAATGCCGGCATGTAAGCCTAAAATATTCCGCCAAATATACTTTAAATTTTAAAGTTAAATTTATATTTCAGTAAATCAAAAAATATTTGAATTCTTCAAAAGACTGGCTCCTAGCCATACAATCCCACATGTGCTGACACTTGCTGTTCAAAGAGACTAATCATCGTATGAATGACTCCTTTAAATTCCGAATTTTATATTTTAGTCTATTTCTTTACCAAAAGTAATAAATTGATGGACGCTGTTAAGTGTCCAAAGAATCAACTCGACGTGGTATTGTGTTAATTTAACATCCCATTTTATCAAAAATCTGAAAATGTTCATTGACAAAAAAACTAAATACGGTATAAAAGATAAAAATTCTGGCAACAAACAATATTCATTTTGTTCAATTATCAATAATTTGAAAGTTTTCTGAATGATGTAGGCTGTTAAACGCTTATGCGAACATTGTCCTTTAAAACAATTTTGTTTCTTGAGTGTCTTCCATCCCAATTTCTATGTCTGTGACATCTAAGACTACAATCAGGCTGAATATCCGTGCAGGTTGATTTTGGTCTCCGCTGCTCTCTATTTCTTGTGAACACCACACTTCGAATAATAAATTGTACTGCCAAAATTGAATGACAGACCAGTACATTTTATAAGATTAGCTGGATATAGGTTAAACTGCTGTTTTGTTTTATTTGACATATTCAATCCACATGTTGCTTCGCTTGTCATTTTTATATACAGTTTGTTGTTTTTCTTCTAAAACAGAAGCAAATATAGATACAGCGGCCTGCAAAATTGTGCTTGACAAAACTTCCATTCAACGACCGACAAAATAATATCTAGAATTAGATCAATTTAAAAATATAAAAAGAGTCCCTAATATGACAGATATTTTAATAGATAAGCGGACATAAAGCCGATGTATCTTTTCGTTATTAATGTTTTTTTCTGAAGGAAGATAATGATCATTTATGTAATCTTATCCGGATAAGTCACCAACACTTAACGTCAAATACTTCTTCTTTTCCTTTTAGACAAAAACTGAAACAAAAAAGGTGAAGGTAGCTTTCCCGGAAGACATAGACAAGGAAAATCTCAAATAGAAATAGCACAGCTCGATAATGAACACACTGTAGACTTGATATAAATATTTTTTATATCTTTTATATCTTTTAGAAACATTATATATATCAAAGACAATTGTAAAGATTTACATATTATTACATTATATATTTGGCACAATATGATACAGGAGTTAACTAAATAATACAAAGCATATTATAAATCCGCGGATACAAAAGGAATTAGTAATTGAATAACTTTAAACGACATTATTTCTTAATTTAATAGTCTAAGAAAATAAAAATATAGAAACTGCTTCGTTTAAAAGAAATTACAAAGACTTCAGCGGAAGTACTTAACCTTTTGCATAAATGATAATGTACTAGTAAATGAGATTCTCAGAAACATCATGACGTCAGATGATAACAGATAGTTATGTATAAATGGAGTCATAGCAGCAAACAATACGCTTCTAAAACAGTTTGTTTTATAGGGCACATTTAATTAGTGTCCTATTTTCTACCCGAGATTGGAAATAGTTATGTAGATATGCAAATTCTTCAATAATTTTTGCCTCGTAGAAGACACGTTTCTTTTGAATTAAATATTGCAATGATTTATATTGTTAATATCTGCAATTACAAGTTGTAATTCTACATGAGCTAATAATTTGGTAAGGAGACACTCCTGATTATACAGGTAATAAGTATGTATTCAAGTTACTCGGTAGAAATAAGCTGGATGATTACTTATACACGGAATAAGGTGTCAGTATGATTTTAAATTACGAAAGATGGCAGGTAATATCTACAGGTAGAGATTTATGTTTCAATTAACTTGAAATTGACTGATCTTTACTGAGTACATTATTCTAACATTAAAATATCTAATATCAAATTCGTAATTCAAATGCACTCGTTTATTAGTACATGTTATTTTGTATTCGTGAGCTTATTAATGTTATGACAATATCTTTAAAATAAGATAAGTCAGTTTCTAATAGTGCAGCACTTATCTGGTTTTATTAACAGTTATATAGCTTAAAAAATAGCAATATTTGTATTATTTATTATCAATTAAAACCAACTGTATGAGAAAAAGATGCTTGAACAATGGACTATCCTTTTCATATTATGCTATCAAGTAAAGTGACTAGAGTAATAATGTTGGATAATTACTTTTTCATTGGCTTATTGTAATGAAACCGGACACAAAACGACAATTTAAGTAATAAAATCGCTAGATTGTTTTGAAAATACTGTACAGAGTTACACCGACTGTTTCCTAAGATATTACTGCACGTTCGGATAAATATTATCTTTTAAATGTAGAATTTGATTAAACCTTGATATTTCAAAACTTCGGAATATACTTGAAAAATTTGACAAACAAAAACGATAATGTCTTGAGCTTGATTTTTGCCGGACTGAATTGACAAAATTTGACCACACACAAGTTTTCATAATGGGCGTCTATTGGAAAATCACATTTTTGATAACAATTTCGCTGACAGAAATTTTATCATAATATAGATTTCAATTAAACTTCTCACAGTCGTAAGTAAACATATGCTCTACAAAATAATTGAATAAAATGTATACATCCATGTACTTGTGTCTGAGATATTTGCACATGATTTAAGAAATCCGCACATTACACGCTGATTTTCAGACATTATTTGGACTTATTTAACATGCCAAATGTTTCAATATCATATTTTGTCTTAGAGAGATAATATACCGTTTGAATAAATGCCATAATTTCATGATACACTCTCATTTCTTTATACCGAGTTCAGGCTTTATTCTACGTTATCCTGATAAATGACGTTACGTTGTTACTTCTGGTTTATCAAATGTGCAGAACTACCTTAAATGGAACAATAATTAAGTAACATTGAAATATCAGAATCAGATCTGTAACAATAAAACAAAAGTGACGTATAAATCATTAATAATTCTTCTCAGATTTGGAAAAAAAATCATTTATTTGAGTGAATAATACAAGAAGTCTACATAGAAAAAAACGTTGTTTTTTTCAATGTATATACCAAATGAAACAAAAGATAATAATAGAGTTTAATTGCCCAAGCAATCTGATCTCCACTGTCTCGTGCAGAGAACTGACCTCCATGCAGACATTGAGCGAATATATTAATTGATAACACAGTGAAATTTCTAAGCCTCCACTGGATGAATGATGTGTCGCTTACTCATAATGATTGGATATTATAACAATCATTTTAATCTGATAGCGGTGATAAAACATGTTTTAGGAATATTAAAATTGTGAAACCTTTTTTTTGTTTAGGACGTGACGTTAAATGCCGTAGAAATGAAATAAGGACACATAATCTTGATGAGGATACCGATAGTCATGAGACAATTTTGTTCGAATAAGTAGAACCTTCGTGGTTTCATGTTCGGACAAAGCCAACGGTGAAATAATTTTGAAAAACTGGGGAGACCCTTGATTGTTTCATGTTGGAAGAAGGGCAACGCTGAAATGATTTTGTAGAACGGGGTAAATGCAAATTTATTTAATTTAGAGGAATCAGACGCTGAAAGAATTGTGTACGACTGGGTAGAGATTTTTTCTTGTTTAATTTTTAAACTTTACACATGCTTAAATCATTTTTTGTAGGATATGTAGACTGTTTCATATTGAAGCAAATCCAGTGCTGACCACTGGACTTCAGCTTTGGATCAAACACCGAATTAAAGTTGTAAGACTTATCAAATGCTGCAACAAATTTGTCACGAAATTATCATAAATTATCTTACACTAACACATGTATCAACAGTAACTTGTAACTACTAAATAAGTATCCTTAACTTTCGATTTTTCATTTTTATAAAAAAAAAAACATATATAGAAAATGAAACCAGAATATAACTCGACCATTCTGAATTCTTCCTAAACATCTTTATTGATTACTTGAAATAAAGGCAGTACATTTTGTTCTGAAACAATATATATCTATGAATAACTCGTATCTCTGAAGGCATTGAAAGTTTTTTTTATTCCACTCTCTTATCAAATGTACTTATTAAGAAAAGTGGCACTAAGAGTATCACCTATTACGCATCATATTCTTCAACATGACAATGTTTACTTGCCGCTTTGTTCGTTGCAAGACTTCTACCTATGCGAGTGTTTTCATTTAACATTTAATTTCAATATACCCGGTCTTAGACTAGCAAATTCATTTTCATAAAAGTGAAGATGCAACGTGTTCGTTTTTTCTCAATTCTTTTTCTGTTAAACCAGATTTAATCACGGAGTCATATACAAAATGTATCTATATCTTCTGATCATACAAAAACCTTCAACAAGAGTTAAATTGAGATTAAGTGTTAATTTTCGGTACTTTTATTAACATCATATTCACAGACAAAACGAATTCACATTCTATGATTAATTATTTAGCATGTATCACGAAGCTATGAGATAGTGAATGCAGCCATAGTTTAAGCGTTCAATGCAATGTGCGTTTTACGTCGTTGTTACCCTTGCACCTTTATGGTGATGCCTTACATAGTATTACGAACAAATTTGAATCGACCAATATTAAATCCCATGATTAATTATCAGATCTGAACCTGACGTCAATAACAAAAAGCAGCATTTTATACACATGAAACTACACAATCGTTGCAACGTGTATCACACTGGATAACCGGCTATCCCGAAACCCGCTGGACAAAAAAAAAATGCTGGAAAAATAACCTCTCTGTAAATGGGTGGATAAAGTTATACATTTATTTCAATTGATAAAAAAGCCAATCCTTGCAATTCAACTTGAAGTTGGCAGTTCTGTTCAGGAATGGACATGGCTTATACTTACACCTTCCGGCCTGAAAACAATCGTAATATTTTGAAAAATTCACTTACAATGTCTTCCGTCTGAAAAACCTAACAAAATTTCTTTTACGCAAATACCTTTGTTTATGAGCAATTTGTGAAACCTTTAATCATTTGATTAAACAGAAGTATTTATTTGTAGCATCTGTGTGAAATTTCCTGTGCTACGTTCTTCCTGAAAAGAAAGCAATTAGCTGTTAAATATAAGTAAAAGTTGACTGCGGTATTTGCAATATTTAGTCGTTGAAGTCATATGTTGGATATCGAGAATACAGTACATGCGTATGCAAATTTCTAAAAAATGTCTTGTCATCATTTAAAGTCCTAATATGCCCCTTCTTATGCATGTTTTGTACCTGTTTCACCTATCTGTGTTTGCAGTTTTTTCGTCTTTTACTTGTGTATAGCTATATGTATATAAAATAACTCTGAACCTACGCTTGGATCTGATTTGTCATGGAATCCAAGAATTATTGTTGTTGAAGTTATTTTGAAAGTTTGTATCAAATAAAACCATAAATGACGTCTCTATATGACTGCAAAAGCCAAAATAGCCAATTTTGGACCTTTAAGGGGCCATAACTCTGGAACCAATGAAGAAATCTGGCCAGTTCAAGAAAGGAACCAAGATCTTGTGGTGATACATGTTGTGTGCAAGTTTGGTTAAAATCGAATCATAAATGAAGCTGCTATTGTGCAGACACGGTCAAAATAGCTAATTTTGTCCCTTTCAGGGGCCATAACTTTGGAACCCATTATGGGATCTGACCGATTCAACTAAGGAATCAAGATCTTATGCTGACACAAGTGTTGTACAAGTTTAATTTTAATTCAAATCATAAATGAAGCTGCTATTGTGCAGACAAGGTCAAAATAGCTCATTCTGGCCCTTTCAGCGTCCATAACTCTGGAACCCATAATGAAATCTCGCCAGTTCAAGAAAGGAACCAAGATCTTATGGTGATACAAGTTGTGTGCAAGTTTGGTTAAATTCAAATCATAAATGAAGCTGCTATTGTGCAGACAAGGTCAAAATAGCTAATTCTGGCCCTTTCAGGGGCCATAACTCTGGAACCCATAATGGAATCTGGCCAGTTCAAGAAAGGAACCAAGATCTTATGGTGATACAAGTTGTGTGCCAGTTTGGTAAAAATCAAATCATAAATAAAGTTGCTATTGTGCAGACAAGGTCAAAATAGCTAATGTTGGCCCTTTCAGGGGCCATAACTCTGTAACCCATAATGGGATCTGGCCAGTTCAAGAAAGGAACCGAGATCTTATAGTGATACAAGTTGTTTGCAAGTTTGGTTAAAATAAAATCATAAATGAAACCACTATCGTGCAGACAAGAAATTGTTGACGGACGCACGCACGCACTGACGACGGACGAAGGGTGATCACAAAAGCTCACCTTGTCATTATGTGACAGGTGAGCTAAGAAAACAGCCTCTATCGCATACACAAGGTTTTTCTTTGATTTGACCTAGTGACCTAGTTTTTGACCCCAGATGACCCATTTTCGAACTCGGCCTAGATTTCATCAAGGTAATCATTCTGACCAAAATTCATGAAGATTAATTGAAAAATACAGCCTCTATCGCATACACAAGGTTTTCTTTGATTTGACCTAGTGACCTAGTTTTTGATCCCAGATGACCTACTTTCAAACTCGGCCTAGATTTCATCAAGGTAATCATTCTGACCAAATTTCATAAAGATCAGTTGAAAAAAAAAACAGTCTCTATCGCATACACAAGGTTTTTCTTTGATTTGACCTAGTGACCTAGTTTTTGACCCCAGATGACCCATTTTCGAACTAGGCCTAGATTTTATCAAGGTAATCATTCTGACCAAAATTCATGAAGATTAATTGAAAAATACAGCCTCTATCGCATACACAAGGTTTTTCTTTGATTTGACCTAGTGACCTAGTTTTTGACCCCAGATGACCCACTTTCAAACTCGGCCTAGATTTCATCAAGGTAATCATTCTGATCAACTTTCATGAAGATCAGTTGAAAAATACAGCCTCTATCGCATACACAAGCTAAATGTTGACAGACAGACGACAGACGATAGACAGACGACAGACGACGGACGCCGGACATTGAGCGATCAGAAAAACTCACATGAGCATTGCTCAGGTGAGCTAACAAGGATGAATATACAAATGGGATGCTACGTACCTTAATCACAGTTACACTACAACATAAACTACAAGAGTGCAGACATTCATGTACTAAAGATCAACACACAACCACACCCAACTAACTAACATAGATAAACAGACAAGTAAGATACAACACTGTAGGGCACCGCTTTAGACACACAAGCACACCTATAAGCAGGAAAAAGCAATCGTGTACCGCCTTAGGAATCCGGCAGCTAAAATAAAGGGGACACTGCGCATTCAAATATTTCAAAATCAAGTACAAATACAGAACATAATATTAACTGCAGTCAAAAAAAATGAATATTTCACTGCAACGAAAACTCTGAAAAAAATGTGTATCAGTGCGCTGAAACAGAATTGCAATGACGATATGCATCCATTCCTAAATATATATTTAATACTAGCAATGCACAATATGCAACACAACAGTAGGCACTCAATTAATTATTTCGTTTGAAAATAGATATAGGCTTCGGTTAATACCCATCAAGATTGAGTAATTTGTTGCTTTCTACCACTTTATATAGAAAACTGCTTTTTTGATAAAAGAAAAAGAAAGAATGTTAAGGTATAGGAGAGAACGGATGGCGACTGATTATGAGGCAGTTCTTAAAGCTCAAAAGATTGAGCTGTTCTGGCCTGTTTCATTGGGTTTACTGTAACGATTGAATATGTTAATGTTCTCGTCTTGGTAAACTGTTGTTGTTTCTTTGTACAGAACTAAACGGGTTGAAAACGTTTTTGTCTGGCAGGAGATATGAAGTATTTACAGCGATGTTTAACTTTCGACTATGGTGGGAATTTATAAAGAATTCAGCGCAAAAGTAAGCGTTCTTAACTCGATAAATGATGTTTTTGCCACTGATCATTCCAAGGTGGTGTCCCACTGTGTTTCTGCATTTGTTTGTCTTGTCCTTATTGTATTTTATTTTACTTTTTCATTTTACTTTTCCTATATAATAATGGTGATAAATATGTACACTTCGATGCTATGGAGTAACGGTCCGAAATGGATGCATTCTTTTGATTCCGACGCCAAAAGCAAAGTTATAATTCTTTTAGCATCTTAGGGGAACGCGTTCAGTTGCATATTTATACCATCGTCAAAATCAAACATATTAATGGCTGCCCTTTTATAATTTTGTTTAGAAACAGTCAACGCAATACTTTGGTAGTTAAAAAACTTCTGATACAGGTGACATCTCAGCATGGCGAGGTAATACGATCAAGCGTACCTTCCCCTAATTAAACAAGAGGGCCAAGATAGCCCTAGGTCGCTCACCTGAGAAACACACCATAACAGTGCATAGAGATTTCATGGAAACAAATATTCTGACCAATTTCATTAAGATTGCATAAAAAATGTGGTCTCTTAAGTGTAAACGAGCATTTTCTCCAATCTGACCTAGTGACCTAGTTTTTAGCTAAGATGACCTACATTCGAATTTGACCTAGATTGAATCAAGGCAATCATTCCGACTAAATTTCATCAACCTCGATTGAAAAATACAGCCTCTATCGAAAACAAAACGTTTTTCTTTGATATATCCTAGCGACCTAGTTTTTAACCCCAGATGACCCATATTCAAACTTGACCTTAATTTCATCTAGGCCAGCATTCTGACCAAATTTCATGAAGATCAATTGAAAAATACAGTCTCTATTGCATACACAAGGTTTTTCTTTGATTTGACCTAGTGACCTAGTTTTTGACCACAGATAACCCATGTTCTAATTTGACCTAGATTTTGTCAAGGCCATCATTCTGACTAAATTTTATGTATATCCAGTGTAAAATGCAGCCCCTATTGCGTACACAATGCTTTTCTTTAATTTGACCGGGTGACCTAGTTTTTGATCCTAGATAACCCTTATTCAAACTCCATCTAGATTTCATATAGACAAACACTCTGATTAAATTTCATGAAGATCCAGTGTAAAATGCAGCCCCTATTGCATACACAAGGTTTTTATTTGATTTGAACAAGTGACCTAGTTTTTGATCCTGGATAACCCATATTCAAACTTGACCTAGATTTTATCAAGGCAATCATTCTGACCAAAATTCATGCAGATCAATTGAAAAATACAGCCTCTATCGCATATATAATGTTTTTCTTTGATTTGACCTAGTGATCTAGTTTTTTATTCAAGATGACCCATTTTTAAACTCGACCTAGATTTCATCAAGGTAATTATTTTGACCAAATTTCATGAAGATCAGTTGAAAAATACAGCCTCTATCGCATACACAAGGTTTTTCTTTCATTTGATCTAGTGACCTACTTTTTAACCCCAGATAACCCATTTGCGAACTAGGCCTAGATTTCATCAAGGTAATCATTCTGACCAAAATTCGTGAAGATGAGGTGAAAAATACAGCCTCTATCGCATACACAAGGTTTTTCTTTGATTTTCTTTGATTTGACCTAGTGACCTAGTTCTTGATCCCTGATGTCCCATTTTAGAAAATTTTGCCGCTTTCAGGGGCAGTAACTCTAGAACCCATGACGCAATATAGCCAGTTTTCGAAAGGAACCAAGATCTGATTGTGACTTAAGTTGTGTGTAAGTGTGGTTAAAATCAAATATAAAATGTCACTTCTGTTGTGTTCAAAAGGTACAAATTACGAAATTTTGGCTCTTTCAGGGGTCAGTATGGGGCCGTAACTCCGGAACTTATGATTGGATCTGACAGATTCATCAGGGAAACCAAGATTCATTGTTATTGAAGATATTTTGCAAGTTTGTTTCAAATCAAACCGTAAATGAAGTCTCTTTATGGCTGCAAAAGCCAAAATAGCAATTTTTGGTCCTTTAAGGGGCCATTACTCTTGAACCCATGATGGGATCTGGCCAGTTTCTGAAAGGAACCGATATATTATGCCAATACATGTTGTGTGCAAGTTTGATTATAGTCGATTGCAAAATGTTGTCTCTATCGTGCTCACAAGCCAAAATAGCTAATTTTTGCCTTTCAAGGGGCCATAACTCTGCAACCTATGATTGGATCTTGTCAGTTTTCGAAAGGAACCGAGATATTTTGCCAAATTGAATACAAATTGTGTGCAAGTTTTATTTAAGTTGATTGCAAAATGTGGTCTTTTTCGTGTTCACAAGCCAAATATGGCAAATTTTGGCCCTTTACGGGACTATAACTCTAGAACCCATGATGGGATCCGGCCAGTTTTCGAAAGGAACTATAATATTATGCCCATACAAGTTGTGTGCAAGTTTGATTAAAATTGCTTGCAAAATGTGATCTCTATCGTATTCACAAGAATTCTGGACGACGGACGGACGGACGAAGGGCGATCACAAAAGCTCATCACAAAAGCTCACCCTGTCACTACGTGACAGGTGAGCTAAAAATCAATAATTCCTAATTCATCGATGTTTTGTTTACAAAACGTAAAAACTATTTCGTAAAATGACCTTTACAGCCGATGATTTCATAAACTTGTTCTCCGTGCAATGTACTACATTACGTGATTCGAAGTGACTGACCATTTATACTTCTGTTGGTGCCTGGCAAAGAGATTTTTGCACTGCATGAAAGACTATTTACTTTTTGTTCATAAAAATGAAGACAATTTTTTTTTCAAAGTTAAGCAAATGCATTTTCTTTTTTCCTCATGTATGTTTTGCTTTACTTCTGTAATCTAAAATCAAGTAAGCATAATAAAGATAAACAGCGTGAATTGAGTAGTTAACTTATTGCACGTTTTTGGCTTATATTTCTTCGATTAGATTTTCAAGGTAAAACCAGTTTGATCCAACTTAAAGCTAATTTATAATATATCTGTAAAAGTTATTTAATTGATACGTAAACGAAATTGAGCAACCAGTAAAAACTGGGGAGCTGGAGCATGCTCCCCCAGAAAAAATGCTGAACAACTCTGGTGCTATTTGGAAATATAATCCACCTATCTTTGAAATTATTATCATGATAAACAATATCTTTGAAAAAAAACCAAACAAACAAACATGTAAAGGTTCGAGTATTTTGACCTGAAAGGTTACTTTGCTGATTTCCACCATGTCTAATTTGTAGTAAAATGAAGGGTAACAGGGTGGGATGGGAGAGTCCATGGGAGTAGAATTCTCTCACTGAAGGTGGGAGAAGGAAAAAATCAGCCGAATTACCGCAAAACAGGTATCCGAGAGCCGGATATTTCAAGCTGCATATACAATCAGTGGTAGGTCATTTTTCTTGCATAAGTGTTAAACATGTACGAATTATAGAATAAACAAAGAAAAACGTAATACTTTCTGGGTGGCACTCTTTTTTTAATTAGCGTTTTTGCACAAAGCGCGGGAAATTTATCGTCCGTAAACAGAAATGACGTCATGATGTTTCAAAGACACAGAACAACAAAGTCCAGGTTTAGTTTTGTGATTTGTAACGTGAACTAATCACTAAAAACTAATTGTCATCAGCAATGAACATTTAAATTTTTACAATCACTGTTAAAATCTTCATACGCACGTGTCCAAGTCGTCTGGTCCGGAGTACTTTTTTTAATCCTTCCGCCTGCAGGAAGCAGACAAAACAACTTTTTAAAAGACACCAGAAAGGACACAAAACTTACACAATGTCAATTGTTTCAAAATAGACTTTACTATTTCAAAGAACTACCTCCTAGGATACAACGACCCGAAGTACTTCAATACCGGGGTGATACCAGCACGAGCGTGGTTTTGTATGGGCGGCGGTTACCGCCACAATTAGTAAATATACAACCCATTAATTAAGAAGCCAGTCTGTTTAGTGCATTTTAACGCCGTCTATCTAAAATTACATCCCGTTCAGTAACTTATTATTCAAGCATTGTAATTAGATATGTACCGTCTGATACAAAACTTTATTCCATCCAATACATTTCGACGATGCACCAAAATGTGAAACCGTCCGACAAGTTATGGTGCCATACAGTCCAATATGACATGGGTTCGTCCGGTGTAAAATGAAATGCTTTATCTCAACTTGACGCCGTCTAATGCACCTTGAAAACGCTTTTTATATTATATAGGTTAATATATGACCTGTGTAATAGTGTACCTCCTTTTGAAGAGTATCCAACTTCTACAATAAACCTACTTTGAGTTAATTTTTTCAACGGGCATAGGTTCAAGCCCAACTGGGACCAAATTGAATGTTTTTCCCTTATTTTTCGTTTTTGCCTTTAAGTGTTTACTTTTTTTCAAGACTTATTATTGATTTATTGTCCAAAAATTGAAAAAAGTTTCATTTTATAAGAGATTTCTTTACATGCGGTAAAAGTTCTCTATTTTGTCTTTACTCTTTAGATTACATATTGTGGAAGAAATGTAGGTAGGTTTTACTTTTGCCCAAAGGTTATTTTTGAATGAAGTGAGCAAAATTTTAAACAGTCCTACAGGACTCGACCTTAATTTTTCAATGTTGGAGTACGGATTCTGTCTCATTAAATCCTATTACTTGAGGCACCCTAGAAAAAAATGATATTTACAGTTTTATTTCCTGTTTTATAATTGTTTACCAATAGTTTTAAGTTTCTTTTATCAAAATTGATGGTATAATGAATTCTCTGCAAACGTTTTCGACAGTGGCTATTACCTTGAAATCTGTCTCTACTTGAGCTTGAGGATATAGGATATATCATGAATTATACAAAATTCATAAAAAAACGGCACGATAAAACTTGTTTAAATTTTGTATGCAAGTCTCTCACTGGATACATTATATTGCTGTAACATTGTTTTGAACATATGAAATATTCACCATTAGGTGGGTCATACCTTATTCTAATATGCTTTTCTCTGTTAAAACACTCTTACGCTAGGATGACTTCACGTTAACGTGCGGTGACGTCAATGTTTTTGTTGCGACAAAGAAAGAGCGCTACTATATTTTATCTACTGTTTTAGATTAAGGATGTACGATCGAATTTTTTCTAACGTTAAGAATTTTTTCATACTCTGTGAGCTTGAAGAACATTAGTTTTCAAGACAAACAAGAGAAGAAAAACCATAGGTCACCGAGTTCGTTTTAATTTTATAGGGCATTTTCTACACCCACTGTTGAAGCATTTCTGAAATTTTGTAAAATTGAAAAAATGGTGGTACTTTATAAAACATATAATATCCCATCTAATGTTATAGGGATTTCCTGTCTTACAAGTTAACATGAATACAAGGTGATGTCAGTATTATATAAGCATAAATGTCACTAACAAATTTCTTTCATTTTTATATGTTGACATGATTACCCCACCCACATTATTTTCAATGGAAAAAATGTATTTAGATCTACAAAAAAATTCTGACGGTAAGATTTTAAAAATATTTTGCAGCTTTAATGAAACACAAAAAGGCCTTAAAATGGAAAGAAAAAATGTAGGGGTCACCGTGCATCTTAGAGATTTATTAAGAAAAATCTGTCAAAAACTGGTGAATTTTGATATTTTGTGTTCTTTTTTATTTAATTTACATTTTCTAGATAAAATAAAGTGATACCTTGAAAATGTTTATTTCAATTATAGCTTATCATTATATATATATCAGTCAGGAAAATATCAAAACCAAACCTGATCTACTTTCATAGATATTTGAAATTATCTACCCCTACCCCGTTGTAAAACTTACGTCAATTTTATGCAAATGCCAGCCAAAAATAAGGGTGAACATTTTTTTTTCGCAAAAAGCAGAATCTGTTTGCTTAAATGGTACTTTATTAGCCATATTTTAATGATTTAGCATTAATTTTCGGCCAAACTTTTGTTGGAAAGCAATATTTGAAGAAACATTTTTCAAAATGGCGGATATCCTGAAAAAAAACGCTCGTACATCTTTAAGGCGTATTAGAATAGAAATAATATATAGCAAAACCGAGTTTTAACACTATTTATACACTCGGGCGGCAATACGTCGTACAAATATTTTCACTCCGGCAGCGCCTTCGTGAAATTATTACGCCCGACGTATAACCGCCCATCGTGCGTAAATAGTGTTAAAACACTCTTTTGCTATGAATTGTTTCTTAAATAAATGAGAGAGCGGTGTCTTTGAGTGATAGTGGCCCTGGCAAGGTAATATTATCTTGGTTTACGTTTGGGGAAGCTGCGTTTTTAGAACGTGGCTTTCCCTGTTAGATATTCATCAAGTGCCATTATCACTCAAAGGCACCGCTCTCCCATGTATTTACCTGCTTTTTACATGTGTACCTATAATATGGTAAGAAAAGTTTAGTGTATCATTTTTATGGGTACTACTGGCATAATAACTTTCAGTTTTTCAAAGTCTAAACTATTTGTATAAGAGGCTAATAGTATATACTGTATAAAATCAAATGTCTTGATAGTTGTACTATGTTGCTTATAAAAATTAAAGGTTGAAAAAAAGTTTTTTTTCACGAAGAATACATGCCATTACGCTCAAGATAATACAACTAAAACTGAAGATCAGAGACTACCAATTCAAAAAATGTTTGTTTGTGTTGGGTTTAACGCCGTTTTTCAACAGTATTTCAGTCATGTAACGGCGGGCAGTTAACCTAACCAGTGTTCCTGGATTCTGCTCCAGTACAAACCTGTTCTCCGCAAGTAACTGCCAACTGCCCCACGTGAATTATCAGAGGTGGAGGACTAATGACTGCAGACACAATGTCGTTAAAGGCCTAGATACAATACTATATAAGTGTCCCCCCCCCCCGCCAATCCAATATACAACTCCCATCTTATCTTCAGCGATTATGTAATAGCAACTGATTAGAGGGCAATTAGCACAGCAGGGACCCCAACTAGACCATGAAGATGTGTGCAGTGGAGTTGAAAGAAATTAATTTTTCTTCGGTAAATGTGGAATGATAATAATAATAATTATTATTTTGATATTATGTACATGATAATAACTATTACTATAATGTTATAATAATGATATTAATAATAATAGAAATAATCATTATTATTATTATATTATTTTTAGTATATTATTATTATCATTATTAATATTATTATTATATTACATATAGGATGATAAAAGATACAGTCATAATATTGAAAATAATAATGATAATAAAACACAAGTATAGTGAAATCTTCCTGAGTTCTTTGTGCTGACAAACAATATTTTTCGATTTGGAAATTGATTTTCATGTATTCATGTAATCAGCATTATTTGAATATAAAATTATTGTGTTCCATCTATACTCAATTTTCATTTTCAGTATGTTGCCAAAAGGGACTTTTTTCATGCTTTGCTTTGTAGCTTTGAAATTCACATTCTATTTTCAATTTAGACAAATGTTATTTACAGTATTCTGCAAGCTTTAGATGAGTGAAAGTCACATTTTTCAGAAATATCACATTCTCCA
Organism: Mercenaria mercenaria; assembly: GCF_021730395.1. Taxonomy (NCBI): domain Eukaryota; kingdom Metazoa; phylum Mollusca; class Bivalvia; order Venerida; family Veneridae; genus Mercenaria; species Mercenaria mercenaria. Next base: position 38,274,832 of record NC_069377.1, on the reverse strand, counting down.
GACAGAATTTGAAAAAAAAAACTTGCATGTTTCTTTAAGTAAGTTTCTCATTATTTCCTTATTGTGAAAATAAGTTTCTGATTATTTTATTATTGTGTTTGATCAACAAATACTTTTCTTTACATAGAAATGCAAAAAAAAATGTATAACGTTAAAAGTTATTAATAATTCATTAATTTAAAATAAATTCCATCGCTTCCCCTTCTCACTAATAGATACACTTGTAAGGTAGACTGACTCTCCAATAAACAATGACCCTTGTTTATTGGAGCCATACTGTGATGGTCATTAGCCCCCAACTGTGCTGGTGAAGATAAAAATCCCTTGGCCCACTGTCAAAATCTAGGCCTTTAATCAAATAGTCACGGAGAATATACGACCCGCCCGAGGATCGAACTCACGACACCACGATCCGTAGACCGACGCTCTACCTACTAGACCGACGCTCTACCTACTGAGCTAAGCGGGCGGGTTGTGTACAGGGAACTTATTGGGAATGAGGTAAGTGTGTACCTGAAAATAAGGTACCGTATGTGAGTTCTGATTGGTCAGTCATGTAAACAAACCCAAGAAGTGACTTTTTTTTCAAAATTGATATTTTTTACTCACAGCATTTAAAGTATCTTATTATACATTTTGACAAAATTTGCTACATTTTATGTGTATTGAAAAAAAAGCTTTATCAAACGAATTTCTCCAGCCATGCCAACGATATAAACGGGGTTATCTCGTTCAAGCTAAAATTATTTAAATAAAGTATAACTAACCATACGTTTTTCTTCTGATACTTTGGTATAACTATTAGTTATTAGTCTAAGATAGTCCTTGTGAAAACATGTAATTAGATATACATGTTTCGATTTATGGAAGGCCGTACACGCCATAATGTTATAATAATGTAAATCTATGGGAAAACAACTGGTGGTCTCTAACCTGATTCTGGGTATATAAATCGACAGGGGGCGACCTCAGTAAACTTTCATATCTTTCTTAAAACTGAACATTTCTTGATGAAACTTCGTAAAACATTTGGCATTAGATCACGTTTGCCAATAACACTGTAAAAGTGGAAAATATGACACGAAACATTCATCTATAGGTCAGAGACCTCAAATTCAAAAAAGTTTAGGGAACTTACTGGGAATGAGGTAAGTGTATACCTGGGACTTAGGTAACGTCTGTGCGTTCTGATTGGTCAGTCATGTAAACAAACCCAAGAAGTGATGATTTTTTTCAAAATAGATATTTTTCACTGCATTTTATGTGTATTGAAAAAAAGTTTTATCAAACGAATTTCTCCAGCCATGCCAACGATGTAAACAGGTGATCATCTAATTCACACGAAACTTACTTGAATAAGGTATCACTATTCATATATTTTTCGTCTAATATTTTGGTAGAACTAAGATAGTTCTTGAAAAACATGTAATAAGATATGCATGTTTCGATTTATGGAAGGCCGTACACGCCATAATTATAAGTTTATGGGAAAAGAATTACCTCCATGAAACGTCATGACATTATTTGTTTACAGACGTTAATTTCCCGCGCTAACATCAGGGCAATTATCGATAATGGCCCCTCGGCCAATTATGATAACATAATCATGCATGAGGCAATACGATAACAGAAGGATTTTCGGCACAAAATTGTAACTATTTATAGGTAAGCGATGTATTAAATCTTGGTGCCATGCAGCGCAATGTGCAACCTCCCAACACCACTTCTATACGTGTAATAGAAAACGGAATGACTCGCCGTCTAATGCAACCGTTTTGTGTAAAACGAAGCGGTGAATAAGTAAAAGTTAGTGTTCAAAGAATAGGTCTGCATGGCGTTTATCGACTTGTTAGGGAATATGTGAACCGAGCAAGCGTATCGAGCGATTTTCTTTTTATTGTATGCTTAATAACGTTGAGATGATATGCATTTTGCAACAAATTTTAATTTCAGCGCGGGAAACAGACGCGCATAACGAACATGACGTCAGACGTGTTGCTTCGTTTGAAAGACACACACGGCATAAAGTTTCATTTTATTTTATTTCTTGCTGCATAACGTTATGAAATTCTCATTAAGTAAAATAATTTGAATCGAGAAATATACTATATAAAGAACAAAGTGCGACTACAATTTTCATCCTATTTTGATGAAAATAATTAAACATTTATACACAATGTACAAGAAGATCGGCAAAGTTGTGATAAGCGGTGAGTGATATGGATTATATCTCACTGTTAAAACACAGTATTTCATCAGTTAGCATAAAATAAATAGATATATCAAAATATTAACTATATGAAAAATGTACATTTTAGCACGTTTCTAGGGGACTAAAACAAAATACTGAAGGTTTATTGTTGTTATCAAGGACATAACTAAAAAGTATTCCAGGGATTAGGTCGACATTTCTTTCAATTATAGAGGAAATTTAGATGAAATGCGATGTGTATCAAAATCTGGTCTGGCGGACAACCTTTGCACCTTGTCAGATCTTGAAATTGTATGGCATAAAAACCACCATTATAAGATGAAAAACACCTAAATACCATATACTACTTTCTAGTATATAGGACTCACTCCTGTGGCCAAAAATCACATAGCAGGGAAATACTAGTAACAAAATGCTTCAACTGCCTACATACATGTAGGTTATTAGACATTAAATAAACGTAGGCTATTAGACATTAGATAATTATACATTAAAATCTGTTTCGGCTGTCTCCTGCATTTACTGAAATTTTGTTTAACAAGATGAAATATTACAACGTGATAGAAGAAATTATGTGAAAATTTACTACTTTACTACTCACATATATAATTAACATATTATGGAAGCAATTTAACATATTTACGTGAAATTCCATATTAAATACACATAGGTAGCATACATTTATCAAGTTATATAAGTTATTATTATTTATTCAGTAATTACATCAGAATGGAGAAAATTTAGTTTAATGATTCGTAATAGTCCCATTTTAACTTGGACATAATACTTAATATGAAAAGAAAAATGATCAAAAGTATTATAACAAACTTGACATGCAATATAATTATCGTGTTTAAAAGACTAAATTTTCTTGGAAATAACAAATGACAGTTAGAACGAAAAATGATTACATGTGATGCTATTGTCAAAAAGAGGAATAACATGTTTTTAGTTCGATTGTTCGCAGAATATGTAGAGCTATTGGACTCATCCGTGCGTTAGCGTTGGCCTTTGTGTCGGCGTCCCGATTTGGCTTAGTTTTTTTTGTATGTAAACTGATATCTCAGTAGTCACTTGTGAGAAAAGATTAAAACTTCACACACTTATTCACTGTCTTAAACTGCATAGGTTTCATAACCCTTTGTTGCTTTTTTTATGCACAATTGTGCCCTTTTTTCGACCTAGCATTTATCGGTTAAGGTTTTGTAAGCAAGCCGGTATATGCTTTTCTATTGTTCTTGTATTACCCCAGTTGGATCAGAAGATGTGCCCAACTTGTTAAATTATATTTACATTAGAAAAGACCAAGCGTTTCAATATTTTGTCTTATAAGAAAACTTTAGATTCATATTTTCAACCCTTTGTCGACTTGCGACTTGCATGTATCAACGGTATGTCGAACGGCTTTAAGGACTGAATTGCATCAAGTTTTTATACTTCGTTCTGAATTACACTAAATGGTTTCAAGATGCATTAGACGACGTTAAATCGTAACGAAAGTTTCATTTTACAATGCACGTACTCATGCTTCGTTAAAAGACTTCACATTGGGCTGCATGACATCAAATTTTATACGCCGCTTTTATACTGCATGAACTTCCTTTGCTTTAAATGTCTTCTCATTGAACCGCATGACATAAAGATTTTATACGCGGCACTGAATTACACAAAGTGGTTACGATAGGCAATAGACGGCGTCAAGTTGTAATACATTATTTCATTTTACACTGCACGTTCTTATGAGCTTCATGGTATTATTATTTGTTACTTTCCTATAACGGTGCATCGCAAAACGTTTTTCAATGCATCGTTTCATGATTAAATGGGTGGCATGAAGTTTTGTATCAAATGGTTTAAAAACACATTGCGTTGAATGCACATATATTGGACGGGATGGTGTTTTATACTAGACGGCGTCGAAATGCACGGCCCTGACTGACTTCTCAATGGCTGTTGTGTATTTACTAGTTTTAGATGTAACCGCTGTCCATAATTTTGTTTGTTTGTTCGTTTGTTTTGGGTTAAACAGTATTTTAGTTATGTCACAGCGGGCAGTTAACTTAACCAGTGTTCCTAAATTCTGTACCAGTACATACCTGTTTAAAAAAGAAGAAAACAAAATCTTCTTAAGTTCTATTTTTCTTGGTAATTGCTCTGTTTATTATTATCTTTTTTCTAGTATGTAACCGTCAACTTCTATACATCTGTGTGAAATACTGTTGGGGAGAACCGTTTAGTGATGTTGCTAGAACTCGTTTTCAACCCTTTTGCTTCGTTTAATATCATAAAATGTATATGCATATATATTATTGTACATGTTATAGAAAAAGAGAATAGAATATGTTTAAATAAAAAAACCTATTCTCTATGGGCGGCGGTTACCGCAAAAATTAGGAATTATACAACCCATTCATTAGCAAGCCAGTTTAACACCATCTCGTTTGAAATTCCATCTCGTTCGTTACTAGTTTTCATTCAATACATTGTATTTAGATATCATTTTATACTAAAATTCATTCCACCCATTTAAACATGAAATGATACGTTAAAATACTTGTTGCGATGCACCGAAATGCGAAACCGAGGGACCTGAACATAGAAAACACATTCTGATCAATAACTTGAGAGCCATTTGACCCAGAACCTTCAAAATAAATAGAATGATAGGACTTACAAAGTCGATGACCCTTATTATTTTTTGGAGTCACTCCAACCAAGGTCAAGGTCACAGAGGCAAGAACATGGAAAGCTCTTTCCCCCATTACTCGGCGATATATGACCATTTTGTGTCGATTCGCCGTAAAACCCACCTCACTCACTCACTTTCCCCTATCAATAACTTGAGAACCACTTGACCCAGAATGTTGAACATTAAAAGGATGATTGGACATGCAGGGTAGATGACCACTTTTGATTTTGGTGTCACTCCATCAAAGGTCAAGGTCAAAGGGGCCAGAACATGGAAAACCGTTTCCAGCCTATCACTTAAGAACCACTCGGCCCAGAATGTGGAAACTTCATGGGATGACAGATTTTCACTATTGCAGCCAACCATCAGTGTCTCTTTGATTTTCGCTCTTGTCCCCTACTGACTTCTTGCCTATTACTACTAAGCAGGAGACTATGGGGGAGACATGCGCTCTTCTTCAAAAAGCATTTTCTAGTGTGTTTTTGGCATCCACCATTAAAATGACGATGGAGAGTAACTACCATTATTAGATGAAAAGTGCCTATTAGTAAATACCCGGTACCACATACTACTTACCAGTATATTACCCACATGACTCACACTTCTGTGGCCAAACATCAAATAGCAGGCACAATACAAGTTAGCCATTCTTCATGGGCGGCCGTATGCTATTTAAGCCGGTTATATCACTAGAAAAAATGTCAGAACCCCAAAGTAATTCCAGCATGAAGTTTTATTGATGATTTATAATCTTTCGATAATTATACAATACAGGGAAAAATCCTCAAAAGAAATCCAAGCCAAACTCTAAAAATTAGGTGATTTATAAGGGCAGCATCCTTTAGATTTAAATAACACAAGCTATTGCAGATTTTTCTAAGGTTAAACAAAATATTAGACTTAGTATCATTTCTTTATTAACATATATGCATTACATGATAAAGCAGTTCAATAGAAAAAGTGGAAACTCCACAGGTCGCTCAACACGACAAAAAGCATAAATAACTGTCGTAACTGTTTATGAATTTCGAGCAAATATTGGTGTGATCAAGTACCCCACCAATCTGCAATAACATTATGAATAAAATCTGTAAAAAGAATGCAACCAAGAAGAATAATAGCAGTCTCGGTTTGATTGAGTCTGTTCATGAGACGTTATGAAATGTGCAACTCCTCCCCGGCTTAAGCGGAATTTTATTATACAGTTTTATTTCATGAATCCCCTATGAATGTTTTGTTTTCTTGTTTCTGATTTTCATATACACATGTTTGGTATTTAAAATTTTAACTCCAATGCCAACGAGTCTGTTTTAGAAATATGTATGTGTTTTGACACCAATGTTTGAATGCTGACACCCCGAGTCTTTTTGATAAAGATGGTAAAATACTAAAGGTAGGCTGGTAGGCTACCAGTAAATGCTAGAAATCAACAAGTTTCTTTTTACTGATATTTAAAGAACATATTTATGCTGTAGTTTACCGGTAGAAGAACAGTATGTACAGCATATGATCCACAGTTTTTGCCACAGTATTAGATGTAGACGTTACTTCAGAATTCCAGATATAATATCTCAAACATTTGCTTTGATATTTTTTCTAAGTTTCATTTCCTTACATACTACCTATTCCACACCAAAAGGGTATGCTGGAATTAGTTCAACCCCAAAAGTTAACATGAGCAGCGTCATTAGACATTAGACAGATATACATATTTTTTCGGCGGTTTTCTGCATGACATGGACTATTACAACGTGATACAAGTAATAATGTGTACAAATTTACTAGTCACATGTTCATGTATATTTAACATGTTATGCAAGTAATTATATTTACGTGAGTTTCCATATTAAATATATATTGTTACACAAAGGTATAATTGATAAAGTTGTAATTACACTTGAAGAGAGAAAATTGAGTAAAATTATTCGGGATAGTCCCTATCTTAACTTGGACAAAATACTTTTTTATTTGAAAACAAAAAAATGATCCCAGTGTTATAACAAGCTTTTGTCATGCAATATAATTATCACGGCTGATAAGTTTTGTACAATTATTCAAAGTATTTGAGAGGGATGCGTTTAATTTGCACAATATTTGCACAATATATCCTTTCACATTTCAGGCTAAAAATTTGAACTCTTGCCTGTGATATAATAGTGTAACCCTGCCTGCCTAAAAGGTGCCATGTTTAATTATTTGTACTGTTGTTGTCTCCTAATTTTTATTCAGTGTCATTTATCAAAACACATTCAGCAAAATCGCCACACTGATGCTACATTAAAGTGTTAGTTAAAAGTAAAGTAAAATGAATGACCTTCATGACACAAGTTTGGACAAGTTAAAATACGTAGGAGCGGAGTGGGGACAGCGCCCTGCCCCAATTTTTGAGGGTGTGGGGTCCAGCATGTATCGTCAGCGTTGGTGTCGGTGTCCCGATTTGGTTAAGTTATTCGCTGTGATAAAAAAAATTAAACTGACTTATATTGCACAAGTTTCATAACTATAATATTTTGCTTTATTTTTTACAAAATTATGCCCTTTTGTCTCAGCAGTTTTGGGCTAAGGTTTTGGTTTTTGAAAGCTGGTATCTCAGTACACACTAATGGGAATGCATTGAAACTTCACACATTTGTTCACTGTGATTATCTGACTTATACTGCATAGGTTCCACAAGTCTATTTAATTATGGCCCTTTTTCGACTTAGCAGTTTTTGGTCAAGTTTTTGTATGTAAGCTGGTATATGCTTTTCTGTTGATCTTGTATTACCCCAATTGGGGTAAGACACCCACGTAAGACACCCCCAATCAAGGTAATTTACCACGATCGGAAGATGTGTCCATCCCGTTTAACTACGTTTACAATAGAGAAGACCAAATGTTTTAATATTTTGCTTGATAAGATAACTTGCATGTACTAACGATGTGTCAAACGATTTCATGAGCTGCATGGCATCAAGTTTTTATACGTCGCTCCGAATTACACAAAAGCTAAAAACTATATCGCCCCCCTTGCATTTACGCCCTCACTCCTTTTTCTATTATTGAGGTTAGGTCATATCTTTGGCCGTGTGTGTGTTTGTGTGTCTTATGTACGGGAGTGTTTGCGCTGTTGTGGTGTGTGGTGTAAGGAGACAAAAAGAAACGCATGTTGCTTTCCTTGCTTTCCTCAACAGCCCCTCCCTAATCCAATTTTCTATTTTCCATATGTTTAAAATATACTTGTTGGATTTCAGGAGTAACCCATCCGTCAAATCATTCCATTATAGTTTCTTTTCGTTGCGGGCCTACCTTGTAAAAGATTCTTTTAAATTGACGCCGCCCTTATCTCCCTGCCCTTGGGTTATCGTTCACATATTGAAAGTTTTAATACACAATGTGTTTATCCTTTCAAAAGATTTTTTCACTTTGTTTAATATTAAAACGTCAATGGAAATTGCTGTCTTCCTTATTTACGAAGGGGTGTTATGTAATGGTGTATTAAACATAAGGTTTTGATAAATAACTCATATAAATTGTCACTCCACATTTTGTTTTATATGAACGGTTTATATTGTATACAAGTTACTTGGCTAATAGGTAAAACCATTTAAACACTAAAACAAATTCTGATGGCACGTAAAACATGTATTGAACGACTTGCCCATCAAAAGTCAATATACTGGCCGACATGAACTCGATAAATGTATAATATACCAATCATATTATATAACAATGCATAATAAATGGTTTTTATAGTAATGGAAATATTTCCTTTTAAATCTGACCTGGAGCAAGAATTATAGTTCAGTGCTTTCGAAGCCAGAATTCTATTTTCTTCAACATGTTTCAGTCAGAGCATTTCTAACAGGGAAATCCAAAGTCGTGATTTTTCCATTCTTTAAACTCCCAGCCCCAACTCCTAAAGATTCTGACTGAATATGTGATAAATACACGAGTCGCTGGTTTTTGAAGTAATCAGGAATCCTTCCAAACGGAGTATAATGTTTGTTCATGTATGAATATTGCAAGAGATAACTCATTTTATGAATTGCTTTGTGCCTTAAAGACAAGTTTTAGTATTTCAGCTAGACAGCAAAAACCATAGGTTTGTTAATTAGCATTTGAGGTTTGGCATCTGCGGTTTTATTTGGGTTTTCATTCAGCCAGATCAAAGTAAATGCCCTTGCCTTTGTCAATAATTACAAGAGAGATAAAGAGCATATTAAAGCTTGTGTAGCAAGAATCTCAAAACGTTTCTTACGTAGGATCATGAAACATTATAGGATTGTTATTAATCATATGGAGTTATGCACCTGGGGTTTTGTTTGAAAAAAATATTTAACCAAACCAGAGTTCTGGTCCATGACTTTGTAAAGGGCTGAAATGTTCGTGCTAAGCATTTTATGAGTGTTGAAACCATATAGGAATACCATTTAGAATGTTATGTTGTGCACTTTGGGTTTCATTTCCCCCCTCTCCCACTGAAACACACATCAATAAAATATTGTTGTTTTTTACCTCTCTCCTTTAACATTATGTTCCTATAACCTGATTAGCCCCATGTGGTTCTGGGGCGATCTGTGTATGAAAAGAATTGGAACCACTGCCTTACCCTTGCATGATCGTAAGAGGCGACTAATAGGGTCTTAACACTTGGTTTTGCAGTAACTCTGTGATTCCAGCAGGTATGCAAATTTTGATTCCATACCTCATGTTTTTATTTTGATGTAAATGAGATGTGGAACCAAAATTGGTAGTCCTGTTTGGCACCATATAACCTATACTGTGTTGGTGCGCCGTAAAACCCAAATAAATAAATAAATAAATAAATAAATATAACCTGATCAATGTCAGAGTACGTCACGAAAATAAACTCACAACACCGGAGATAATTAGGTATGAAAGACCTACCCCTATTACTGAGAAGTCCTAGGAATCGTACTGGCATTAGCCTTATCTGCCGATTCATCATCTTTGCCTTATCGTTCCAAGGAAGGAGCCGCTGGCCTTAATGGTCCACCGTTGTTACCTCGGCGAGGAAACTTTAAGGATTTGTGGGATTTTGATTTTTTCTTGCCTGTAATTGTATCACTCCATTGTTTTCATTTCCGGTTTAAGGTAAGACCTGCGTAATACACTTCCGGTTCATTCGTCTTATTTCGACAAAAACCGTAATAATTCGGTGCGATCCGGACATAAACAAACCTTTTCCGTAATTCCGAACGTGGTTTCCTGCTTTCAAAATGAAAATAGAATCAGTGACGGGAACCACATGTTTACATCCGGGGCATCAAAATGGCGGCGAGAGATCCGAAAGGTCGTTTTGCTGGCCAGAAAAAGGTGAATAAAGCTATTAAGAAGCCGTTATCGGTAACTTTAGACCATGTATACTGTGGACAGAAACCGACAGTTACTCAGGAACGCCATCGTAGTGACAAACACTTAAATCTGCCGGAGAACGCTAGTCGAGATGGTTGGAGGGATAGAAGGATTATTATCGAGTTGGGTGTGTTACTGGACAATTTAGAATATTGTGAAAAGTGTAAGCTAGGCCCTGTATCTATGAATAAATACTCTGTTGTTGGGGAGTTAAAAAAAGGTCTGTCAGGTTTCCTATATGTGAGGTGCAGCAACTTGGACTGTGAACATGTAAATCGAGTCCCGTATGGAAAGACACACAGAGTAAAAGAGAAAGGCATGCCTTGCTTCACAGCAAATACAAAGCTTGGTGTTGGTAAGTCCACTGATATTTATTCAAAGTTTTGTGTCACTTGTTTTTGTTCACATATTGCAATCCACTGAAAGTGGTGAAGAAAATAACTAGTCCAAATAAGGGTTAAAACGTAAACACTTTAGCCATATATAGGACTGACTATCTGTCCTTTAGTCTACGTAGCCGGAACCGGCAACCAAGCCACTGCCAATCAGAAAAAGGAATGTTACATGTGAGAATATGCATTTGCGGCGTCTTTTCTGTGAAGGTCTGAGAAAATTACAAAAATAATCAGCGTTCCCATTCACATTAAAATTTGACCTGGTGCGAGATTGCTCGCGTATGAAATGGACTGAGTACAAATGCATATATCACTTTATTTACTGCACCGTCAACATTAAAACACCCCTGTTGGTTGTACGCACGTATTGAGTGTACTATTCAATGTGTGTGTACACTCGATACGGGAGATTTATTGCCGACCTTGACTGCACACAGTGCACAGGCATTTATTGATAAAATCAAGAGAAGACAACGGATTTTGTTGAAAACAGGTATTCAAATTTTGTCTGAATAAGGCCAAATTTTTCCTATAACTGACAAATTTAATATTGTTTCTGACAGACTTAAAACTTGATAATAATATATATAATATGCTTAAGACTTCAACTGTCAGATGTAGAATTTTGGACAGACGTATTTTCGGATAAGGCCTTGTTTCCATACATCTAACCTCCAGGTTTAATTATTTAACCCGTAAATTTGTAACCAGGGTGTAGATTTTACCCTTACTTAATTTTTAAAAATGAGTTGGAACACTGAATAATAAAGGATGTTTGAATAGTAAATATGAGCCGTGCCATGAGAAAACCAACATAGTGGGTTTGCGACCAGCATGGATCCAGACCAGCCTGCGCATCCATGCTGGTCGCTAATGGTTTCTGTAATAACAATAGTCTTTGAAAGCGACCAGCATGGATTCTGACCAGACTGCGCAGATGCGCAGGCTGTTCTGGATCCATGCTGGTCGCAAACCCACTATGTTGGTTTTCTCATGGCACGGCTCAATTATAAAAATCTATTAAGTCCAGGGTTCGATTGATGTATGGTTAAATGCATTCTGACCACTGTACAGTGTTATTGTATATGTTTGCTGGCTTTACAAGTTTCAGTTGTTATTCAAAAGATAGAATACAAATGTTCGACAGAAAGGTTATTTTAATTATTCTGGTTTTGTTTAGCCATGATAGATAGCATTGGTGGTTCCGGGAAGGTTAACAACATGCTCTCCACTCTAAACATAGCCCCGATTAATAAGAGGAATCTGCAAGATATGGAACGACGTGCAGGAAGATTTGTAGAGTCTGTTGCCCAACAATCTATTGACACAGCAGCCCAAGAAACCTTTCAGAAAGAAATGAGGTAACATAATTAAATATATATGTGTTCTATAATTAATTAATGTAAATAAAGGTATATACATGTAGTAATTTTATCTCCAGTCCCATAAGTGAGTAATAAAGGAGGTGTACTGCAATTATCCTGTCCATTGGCCAGGGAATTTCTTGAACATCCTCTGGAAAAAGGATCCTATACTTCCAGTTTCAGATTGCTAAACATGACTTGAAGTTGTACCTTGCACTTTTCTTATAATTGTATGAAAATACATATGTATTAAAAATTGATAGTCAACACAAACCAATCAGACATTGTATAAATATTATAAATATAAATGCATACACACATTATTCTGTTTTCATTTGGGACATGTATAAATATGTATATGTTTGTTCATAGTAAAATACATTGATTATTTCAGTGAAATTTCCCAAGAGGAGTCCAAAGTTGCTGCAGCCAGCATGGAGTGTTTAATAGAAGATCTGGGTATTGCAGCATTACCAGATACATCACCAGCAACTAAGTAAATTTAATGTAATTTATTTCAACAGTGAATGAAAAGTTATGTTTAAATGAACATATAGAATTACAATTTTGCATCATAGAGTTTGCACATTAAATATGTATGTTAATAAAGTAATATGAGCCGTGTTATGAGAAAATCAACATAGTGGGTTTGCGACCAGCATGCATCCGTGCAGTCTGGTCAGGATCCATGCTGTTCGCTTTCAAAGACTATTGTTATTAGAGAAACCATTAGCGAACAGCAAGGATCCTGACCAGACTGCACGAATGCGCAGGCTGGTCTAGATCCATGCTGGTTGCAAACCCACTATGTTGATTTTCTCATGGCACAGCTCATATTTGGAACTGGCAGTATACAGACATATCAATATTGCAAATGTGACCAACTGTACCTTTTAATTCCTACAGATTTTTGTGCATAATTTCTATCATTTTTTCAGTAACAGTTAACTGTTATGAAACACCACAAACTTTGAAACACCACAAACTTTGATTCACTTGCAGGTCCATCTTACAAAGCTCATTAGTAACAGCAAGTATGCCAAGTAATGTGACAGATAGTGTTGACACCCCATCTCCCTCACCACGGAGACACAGAAGAAAGTGTAGACCGTTTGGCCATGGTAGGAGTACGACCATCCGAAAAAATCTTCTGTCCAAGTACAAGGCCAAGAGTCGATATGGTATGTCTTGCTCTGCTGATACTGCTTGGCAGAAACGTGGATTTGACAGTCTAACGTGTAAGCTTTTTTCTTCTCTTTTGTGTTCACATTTTTCATTGGATCTTTATGAAAGTTGGTCCGAATATTCATATTGATGATACCTTGGTCACATTGGAAACTGGGTCATGTGGGGTCAAAATCTAGGTCAGTAGGTCTAAAAATAGAAAAACCTTGTGACCTCTCTATAAGCCATACTTTTCAATAGATCTTAATGAAAAATGGTCAGAATGTTCACCTTGATGATATCTAGGTCAAGTTTGAACTGGGTCTCATGGTGTCAAAAAACTAGGTCATTAGCTCAAATAACAGAATAACTTTGTAACCTCAGTATAGACCATGTTTGTCAATGGATCTTTATGAAAATTGGTCAGAATGTTTCAGCGGAAGGGAGTAAAGGTTTATCCATTGCTGATCTGTCTGCCTGTCCATCCGGGCACAAAAATTGTTCCTGCGATAACATGAAAAGTATACAGATTATTTTCACCCGTCAAAGATCATGTGACTGTTACTAAAAATAGAAAAATAAAGAACTGCTTACATCTTCATTAGGACAAGATGTTTTTAGCTCACCTGTCACATAGTGACAAGGTGAGCTTTTGTGATCACCCTTCGTCCGTCTTCTGTGCGTGCGTGCGTGCGTGCGTCAACAATTTCTTGTCTGCAGGATAGTGGTTTCATTTATGATTTTATTTTAACCAAACTTGCACACAACTTGTATCACCATAAGATCTCGGTTGCTTTCTTGAACTTGCCACATCCCATAATGGGTTCCAGAGTTATGGGCCCTGAAAGGGCCAAAATTAGCTATTTTGAACTTGTCTGCACTATAGCAGCTTCATTTATGATTTGATTTTTACCAAACTTGCCCACAACTTGTATCACCATAAGATCTTGGTTATTTTCTTGAACTGGTCAGATTCCATCATGGGTTTCAGAGTTATGGCCCCTGAAAGGGCCAAAATTAGCTATTTTGACCTTGTCTGCACAATAGCAGCTTCATTTATGATTTGATTTTAACCAAACTTGCACACACCTTGTATCACCACAAGATCTTTGTTCCTTTCTTGAACTGGCCAGATTCCATCATGGGCTTCAGAGTTATAGCCCCTTAAATGTCCAAAATTGGCTATTTTGACTTTTGCAGCCATATATATTCATTTTTTAATAATAAAGGGTAACTTTCAGTTATAGTCAAGTTATATCTATTCAGCTCATACATTCTTTATGAGTTCTTCAAAGATGGGGAAGAAGATTGTAAAGAGCGTCATCAGCCACCGGCAGTGCACAACCTGCAACTGGTGGAGACGTCACCGACCCGGCCAGCCACTACGGCAACATCGCTGTGTACGGAACCACTCGGGTAGTGCCCGTTCTATGGAGAGTGAAAGTGGAGAGAAAGCTATACTGGATCTAGCTAAAGCAGGTACCCCGGTGGAAATCCTTGAAGGTGATGGTGACAACACTTTATTGGCCAGACTGAAAAGCAAGCATGGAATCAGTCTGAAAAAGAAATATGACAAAAACCATGTGATCAAAAACTTAGGCAAAAGCTTGTATGGTTTACAAAATGAGAATGGAATCAAAATAAGCAAGATATCAATAAGTCATATCCAAAAGTGTGTCTCATATGCCCTTTCAAAGAATAGCGGGACTTACATGGATTACAAGAGAATCTGAGAGCAATATTCCTCATAACTTCGGTGATCATCAGTTATGTCAGCCAAGGTTTTGTGGTTATCTAAGGAATAAAGATGTATCCTATGTTCACCGTTCACTACCCTACAAATCTAGTTTGACTGGTGAGACATTGAGAAAACGGCTAGAGGACATTATGACACCTTTCATTGCCAAAGCGAGCCAGCTCATTGAATTGGGATCCAGTCAGCAGTGTGAGCACGCCAACCGTGAGGTATCGCTCAAAGCTCCAAAGAACATCTACTATGGCGGGACTGAGGCTTTAGACTTCAGAGTACAGGCCACAGCAGCTTTTATCAATGAAGGCAGGAACTAATATAGTAGAGGTAACACAGTTGTAAAATTGTTCTAATGTTGTTTACAGTTCTTTTCTGGGAAGGGGTCTTGTTTTTTCAATGGTGGAAAAAATCACTAGGTTGGCAAATGTTTTAATCATGTAATTTTCAGTAGTGATCTTTTTAGCCCACCTTACATGAGATGGCTTGTCTGTGATTCGTCCGTCATTCCATCTGTTTGTTAACTTTTTATTGCATCTCCTCTGAAACTGTTGCATGGAATTCAATGAAACTTGGCCACAATGATCACCCTGTGACCTAGTTGGTCCTAAGTGAGAATTAGGTCAAAGGTCGAGGTCACAATAACCTTCATCTTAAATTCTTATCAAATTTTGTTACCACATCTCTGAATATACAGGGTGGATTTCAATGAAACCTGGCCACAATGATCCTAAAGTAGCCTAGTTGGTCATAAGTGAGCATGAGTCACATTCCTACTATATTTATTCTATGAATGCCAACCTAGAAATTTATTGGAACAAAAGACAAGTTACTGATTCAATTTATGAAGTATATTTTGAAAATGTATACATAATTTCTGATGGGACTGGCTTACAGCTGATAAGTGTTCCAATCATTGAATTTGAACTTGTTTGTTTGTATTGTTTGTTGCCTTTTTTATGTTGTGCAGTCTGTCGATGTTTTACCCGCTTTATAGTTACAGTTCAGATGTTCTTTTGATTTTCAGTTACTACGTTTTGCAGTTGATAGTTACATTGTTTGGTTGTCTTCTACAGTTACAAGTAAGTGTACAATCTCAGGTCTTTATAATGTTGTAAATTCACCAATTGTATGATCTGTACAATAATTACACCATCAACTAGTAATTTAGATTAATTGTAATGATTTTTGTAAGTTCTATGAAAGCAAGTTTTCTGTATAATTAATAATATACATTTCTGCCATTATCTGATAGTGGTAATAATAAATCTATTCCTTGTTTCAAACTATTGTACAGAAGAGCAACTTTTGTAATTGATGTAACTGTAGGCTTTTTTACAAATATGTCTTTCAATAACTACTTTTTTCATCATTATAAAAGGTAAACAAAAGTGCTGATCTGTCCCCTGGACACCACACACAAGAGTATGCAAAGCAGTGTGCCAGCAAACGCAAAAAATGTCAAGAAACGTTCTGTAAGCCTTCTGCAAAAGGAAGACGTTTATTCCTGAAGAAAGAGCGTGCTGTCAACCAGTCGGCTACAGAGTCACTGGAAGGCATGACATATCAGTCAGGTAAGTTTCTTCACTTACAGTTGGCCTGTTTTGTTTGTATCTGTATTGTACCTACATGTATATGATGCTTTCATTCAAACATACATGTAAACTTTTAAATCTTGAACCTCAGTGTAATGTTTGCAACAGTTTTATTCAAATTGGCTCATAGTTTTTGCTCTGTCTGTTATTTACAAAGTGATGACCTTGTTATGTTATAACTGAAAAAATCTTTTGGTCTAAGAATTTATCACACATTTATCATGTGTATCAGGCAGTACTGGGCACCCATGCTGTGTAATTGACATACATGTATATATGTATATACCTCAACCTCACTTTATATATATAAATTGTATGACTTGTTAACTTTCACCAATTTATATTTCTACAGAAGTTGGCCATGAAGATTGTACTGACATAGACAGAATCCCTGATCCTATACCGCGTGGAGTATTCAAGCCAGTCTGTTCAAGTGGCGAACCATCGTACATCACTGTGGACCTTGAAACTACAGACCTTAGTTAGTATTGTTATCTTTTCCCTTCGTAAATACAGTTGTCTACCTTTATAAACACAGACAAAGAAACAGCTCAAGAGTTATGATTTTGCATTGTTTGCCTATTCTATGCTTTGTGGCAATGGCTGTTTCTAATCAAATGATCTTTTTATGGGAGAGGATTTGTTCATGCATTGCTTCGACCAAAGGTTTTTTATGTCGCCTGCTATGGAGTAGCCGCGTTATATATAAGGATCACTTCTCCGTCCTCTGTCTGTCTGTCCGTCACGTTTTCTTGTCTGGTGCAGAGCTCGAAAACTGAAAGATACAAACTTATACTTCACACAATGATAGAACTCATTGAGGGGGTGTGCAGTGTCAAAGAACCATAACTCTACCTGTCCTAGTTTTTGAATTATCTCCCTTTGTCTGAATGTTCCCGGCAGGTGACACCTGTGATCACTGATCGCTCTTGTGTTTATTATGTCTCCCCCAGGAGACATATTGTTTTTGCCCTGTCCGTCCGTCCTTCCGTCCGTCCGTCACACTTCATTTCCGAGCAATAACTGGAGAACCATTTGACCTAGAACCTTCAAACTTTATAGGGTTGTAGGGCTGCTGGAGTAGACGACCCCTATTGTTTTTGGGGTCACTCTGTCAAAGGTCAAGGTCACAGGGGCCTGAACATTGAAAACCATTTCCGATCAATAACTAGAGAACCACTTGACCCAGAATGTTGAAACTTCATACGATGATTGGTCATGAAGAGTAGATGACCCCTATTGATTTTGGGGTCACTCCATCAAAGGTGACAGGGGCCTGAACATTGAAAACCATTTCCGGTCAGTAACTTGAGAACCACTTGACCCAGAATGATGAAACTTCATAGGATGATTGGTCATGCAGAGTAGAAGACCCCTAACGATTTTGGGGTCAGTCAATTAAAGGTCAAGGTCACAGTGGCCTGAACATTGATAACCAGTTCTGATCAATAACTTGAGAACCATTGACCCAGAATGTTGAAACTTCATAGGATGATTGAACATGCAGAGTAGATGACCCCTATTGATTTTGGGGTCAGTCAATTAAAGGTCAAGGTCACAGTGGCCTGTTCATGTAAAATCATTTTTTGGAAATAACTTGAGAACCACTTGACCTACAATGTTGAAACTTATTAGGATGATTGGACATGCAGAGTAGATGACCCCTATTTATTTTGAGGTCACTTCATCAAAGGTCAAGGTCACAGGAGCCTGAACAGTGACTTGAGAACCACTAGGCCAGGAGTGTTGAAATTTAGCGGGATGACTGGACATGCCAAGTAGATGATCCCTATTGCAGCCAACCATCAGTGTCTCTTTGACTTTCGCTCCTGAACCCTATTGACTTCTTGCCTATAGGACTTTGCATTGGGGGAGACATGGGCTTTTTTACAAAAGCATTTTCTAGTTTACACTTGTTATTTATTTCATTCATTTCACTTCTCATTTGCTGCTATTTTTTCAGTTCGAGGAGAGGTGTATCCTCATATAACACAGATAGCCGCCAAACATGTGAGCACAGAGAAGAGCTTCAGTTGCTATGTGTTACCCAAACTACCGATGAGTGCCTCTGCCGAACAAGTGACTAAAATTGTTGTGACAAATAGTAGTGATATGTTTGTAAATGGTGTTCCTGTTGAAACTAAAACTATTGAATCAGCACTCAGAGAATTGTTTAGCTGGCTGAAACAGTTCAGAAACGTGTTTCTAATTGCACATAATGGAAAACGTTTTGACTTTCCTATCATTATCAACGCCTGCTTAGCTACCGGAATGTTTAGTGAACTTTGTGCATGTGTGTTAGGATTGGTAGACACTCTTCCAGTATTTAAATCCGTATGTCCTAAAAGGGAGTCTTACAAACAGGAAGATCTGGCCCGTACATTGCTTTCCAAAGTGTATAACGCTCATAACGCTCTTGATGATGTCAAGTGTTTGTCAGAGCTGGTCAGTTACGCTGTGAAACATGATGAGAAGTGTGTAGTAGTGAAGAGTTTTCCTCCTAGAGATGTCAAACACAACATGGAATCCAACATAGAGAAAAAGAAAAACATGCCATCTCTTTCTGTTCTGGTAGCAAATGGTGTCATGAAGTCGTCCACTGCCGACAATGTGGCTAGCTCGGGGTTAAATTTCAAACATTTACATACAATCTTTCTACGTAAGGGAGAAGATGGACTGTACAATGTATTTACTATGAGAAACAGTGAAGGGCTGCCAAGAGTGACAAATTCTAAGAGGGTTTTGGAGGCTGTAATTCCAAAATTAGTGTCGTATTTTGAAGGCAAAAATTAGGTTTGTTCGTCAATTCAAGGTCAAACATGTACTATGTCTTGATTAATTTTATAAATAATTTGACACTAGTTCAAGTTATTTATCTTTCAAAGAAGTATTGAATCTTTTAGAAGAGTACTGTATTTATGAATAATGTATGGCAAGCAAAATAGATACTTATTTTTGTGAAAATAATCATGAAAGACATTTCGAGCATTCTTTTTCATGAAAAAATTGTTATCGTAATTTTAGGGGATACCTTTTTGCTTGGACTTATTTAAATAAAAATAGATGGTAAAAGTTTTTGATTTTCATATATCTTATTGCCTACACTTTGAGGAAAATTTTAATACCAAAATTACATTATTACATACCTTTGAATGTATAAATTTGAACTTTGAAACAAATAGTTGAAAAAAATTTCATCCCACAAGTCGTCAGTTTTAGCCCATATCGCTATATATTTTTTGCTTATATTTTATGAAAGCCTTGTTTACTATACATGGATTGTTGTTTTTTGTACAATATATATATAGAGGAATAGAATACCTGCTAGAAAGAGTGTTTTTTTCTTTTTGATGAAAAAAAAATATTATAATGCAAAACAGGTCTCTTGGTTCTGTTGGCGTCAAATGGCCGAAAAGGGGTAGTATCAAAAAACACCTGTAACTATTAAATGACGCGGTAAAATCTTTTAATATTTCACGTTTAGATGTACAATATGATACAGAATAACAATACAGTTTGCAATTCTAGGTTCTTGATATTGCCCATTACACAGGTCTTACCTTAAAATCAAAGAAAAGTTTCCATCAAATTTTCTTACTCGTATTGTGTACATGTAAATAACTTATTGACTGATTTCTTGTTTGGCTTAAATACAAGCAATGCGATTTAAGACGTTTAAATACCGTTTAGTTTGGCACCGGCATCTGTATTATCGAAAAGTTTCTGTAGTTCATTTAGCAAAACAATCATGTAATGTTTCATTAAAATTTAATTTTCATTAGATATTGTTTCCAATTCTTTTAATAAAAAAAATTTAAAAATAAAATGTCTCAATTTTAGAGATGCTTGTCAATCCTGCGTTGGCGTCTTGTATTTTTTTGGGTCATAGCAATTTTCCAATTGTATTTAGTAAAGTTATTAAATGTTTTGGCTTGTTTTTTCGGGCCCTTAAGGATGTTTCCCTTGTTGGTCTGTCTTCTGCAAATACATGCGTTTTAGGTTCATAAGAGTTGTTTTTCATATAAATATACAAGAGTATTTTAATTTATTAATCCTTTTTCTTATACAGAAGGCATGTTATGTTAGAGTTTTACCTGGCGGAAATAATATTTAATTACACTGTTCTGTGAATTTGGAACATCATGAGGGTAAGAATGTGGTGAGGTGCATCAAAAACCGTTTTAAGCTCCCAAGTGGTGGTTTTGCCACCACTGTTCTAAGGCGGTGCCCCACTGTGTTCCTTTATTTGTTCGTTTTGTCCTCGTATGTTGCTTTGTATGCGAGAGTGTGTGTTTGTAGTGTGCACGTCTGCGTGCTGTGTGTTTCATTTTGGGGAGGCTGCGTTTTTGGAACATGGCATTGCATGTTCGATATTTGTCCTTGTTTTTATCACCATTTGTTAGAGCCTTTAGATGGAAAAAATCTCTACCAAGTCAAAAATGATCAATCCTTTGATCAAGATTAGGATTTTGTTTCATTTTCCCGGCATTTATCGTTATGAATGATAACATTTAAAATTATTTTTAATAATAGCAATGCTAATAAAAATAATGGTTTCACGATTTCATGTCTAGACCAGAGTTTATAAACGTCATCAGATTTCAATTAATATTATAATTCCCTCAGGTTTTACTGATTTAGAGACATATTTTTTATCAAGTGAAAGGACTTTTGACATTTCAAGGCAATATCAATTAATATTGTCACACAATGTCTGCTTCCGGGTTTTATGTTTTACTGGACGCGACAATAGAGATTGGATTGCTAGGGCGTTTTCACATAATTGAATTAATATCTATTGTTTCAGACATTTCCTCTGGGATAGAAACGCCTACTTTTCCAATTATCTTTTTTTCCTTACATTCAGTCAAATAAACGTATCATTTATGCCCAAACCTTGAATATGAACAGAAAGCTTATTTTTTGCTATTTCTTGTTACGTCAATGATGATACATCAATATTCATAGATATAATGTTAAATGCACTTAATTTCAATTTAGCAAACAATTCAACGATTTTGAGTACAAGACATATTTCAAGGAATAGAATAGTATTTATACGGAAGCCTATACATGAGTAGAACTTAATTTACAATATTGGGTTTATTCTTATACTTTAATGTCATTAGATCTAAATTTATTAAGGATGAAATATATCTTGCCACCAAGCTAAACCATTATTTTAACTGGGGACCATACGCCACTTTTCATGGAATTACACACGTGTTCATCGAAGGTTCCATGTGCACCGCCGTATGAACTCGTCTGCGGATGTCTTTAAATTGTTTTTGTACTTGTAGCATGTTTAATGTTGAGTTCCGCTCAGCCCAGGGCTAGAGGGCGTGGACGGTAGCATACGTTTCCACTAGGGCTGTAACGAATACACTAAGGGGCGAATATGATACGTATCACGAATACAAGGTCACGAATAGGAATATTTATTCATGAATTCATATAAATTCAAGACTAAAATATCAATGAACATTATGTAACTTATGCCAACAATATATTACAGTCGGACTAGATTATAGTACTTACTGGGTACTCAAAGCTTGTAAAATAATACTGCTCAAAAGTAAAGAAAAATACACAAAAACCAGCGAGTCAACATGTAAGCTTTTAGTGCTTTGGCTTCAAATGACTAGAACTCTCAACTGTTCAGCAAAACAAATGACTAGAACTGGTAAAAACACACATGACTAGAACAGTTAACTAGGTAATACTACTAAGTAGCAAGTACTTAGTAGCATGTGGTGAAATATTTTTCTTGAGGAATACAAAAAAAAAACAAGGATGAATATCCAACTGGGAAAGCAACGTTCTAACAACGCAGCCTCTCCAAACGTAAACCCAGAACGCGGACGCGCACACGACCAACACACACACACATCACACATAAACACACAAATAAAGGAACACAGTGAGACACCGCCTTGGAACGGTCAGTGGCAAAACGAACCACTGGGGATCTTAAAAACAAGGAAGAATATCCAACAGGGAAAGCCACGTTCTAAAAACGCAGCCTCCCCAAACGCAAACCAAGCACGCGGACGCACACACAATCAACACACACACAAAGCAAACACACAAGGACAAAACAAACAAATAAAAGAACACAGTGGAGGATCGCCTTGGAACAGTCAGCGGCAAAACCACCACAGGGGAGCTTAAACCGGTCTATGGTGAACCTAGCCCCACTCTTAACCCCACCATGCTCCAGAGTCACAGGACAGTGTAAATAAAAGTTTTCCCCGCCAGGTGAAACCCTAACATACGCAAAGGCAACAGAAGGCATGTAATGTGAAACACAAAAATGCTTTTGTAATATATATACATGCAATCCCTAAGAACCCAAAACGCATGTACTCAATGCCTTTGCAGAAGATAGAGCAACAAGAGAAACACCCTTAAGGGCCCGACAAAACAGGCCAGAAGACAGAAATCAAAATAGCTCAGTCCTGGTGGGATTTAAGAATCACCCATCATAGAGTCCTCCACCACTTCCGTCAGACACGATCAAAGAGGAAAGCGTAGCGTCCAACTGTAAAAGGGCTGAAAACCAAACATGCGGTGTGTCTCAAAACAGTTGGGCCATAACCTCTTTTAATAAAACGTTTAATGACTTTACTAAATACAACTGGAAAATTGCCATGACCCAAAATCTTACGAAGTTTGTAAACCACATCCCCATAAAACGGGCTTTGATATATAGCAAAGAATTTACGTAATTTATAATAACGGTAGCCCTGTTGAAGAAGCTTATTTGTAATACATTGGTTACGTTCATTGAAATCCTCAACATGACTACACACTCTTGCAAACCGAATTTACTGAGAAATATATATCCTATAAGATTTAGCCTGGGGTACATCCCCATCCAAATGGGGGAAATTTACAATACTAAAATTAAAATCATCCCTCTTGTCATAAATTTTGGTATGTATAAAATTGTCGTAAAGAGAGAGATGTAAATCTAGAAATGAAGCAGAAGTATTCGAGTTTTACTTAACTGCAGCCCCCGGGGATAAATAGTAGCCACCAACTGAGCAAAAAACGGATAATCCATATTAAGTGTATCATCTAGATAGCGTGGTGTACTATTAAATGCAGTAATAATGTCTGCCTGTGTATCTGGAGAAAGGCCCAACATATAACCGGTTTATGGTGCACCTAACCTCACTCCTACCCCTACCATTGACAGTGTAAATAAAAGTTATCCCCGTCAGGGGAAAGCCTAACATACGCAAATGCAACAGAAGGCATGTAAGGTAAAACACAAAAATGCTCTTGTATTTATATATATATATATATATCTTTTTAAACAATAGAATTAAAGAATAGAAAGCCCCAAAATATATGTAGATAAGTATATATATATAATATAATATAGTATATATAAATTTAAATTTACATATATATTGGGAATATATATAGAGAGAGAGAATTTATACAAACTAAATCACCACCACAATATACCAGACCAATTACGGCAAACCGCCTAGCAGTACAAACGAGCGCACACATGCCACAGCAAGTCCACTGCCCCAATAAGATTAGTTTCGATGCTGCTTTATATACACGCCCGAATTGTACTACACATTCACATGCACTGGTTCAACATATGCATATATATATACTCAAGTGGAAAGCGTAGCGTCCAACTGCAAAAGGGCTTAATTAGACTGGTGCCCGTGTTTACTCTCTACGTTCCATAAACGACCGGTATGAGGTAATCTTTAAGGTGAAGGTCATCGGAAGTTGCAGGTACTTGCGACTGTAAACAAACATGGCGTCCGTAGAAACTATTGAGGCGCGTCTCAATGTCAAACTAAAAGCGCAGCAGTTAGAGGCTATTCGGCTGTCGGAGAAGCATGATGTTTTATGCGTACTTCCGACAGGCTTTGGTAAAACAAAGATAATAGAGGGCATAGCCCTGTCATCAGATGACAGATGTGTTATTGTCGTAGAAGCGCTGAATGGCATTATGCAGCAACAAAATAGCCAATTTCAGTCTTCTATTACTTTAACAGAGGAGTTTATTCGGAAAATGTCAACTGGAGATTCTGACACGATGGTATGCATACATAATTTGATTAGAGTCAGTGAATATCGTTTTATTTTACTGGTCGATATCCTCTTTCTTGGTAGACAAAATAAAATATCAAAACGTAAAATCGGTCTGGCCGAGGTCTCATTATTTAGACTAATTTGGCATTTAAACTTTTAGCATATAAAGCATCAGTAGCGATGAAAATTCCATCGGATATTGCTTCAACTATTTTGGTCTTTTGAGTGTTTGACACGAGTGTATGTGGATATTGCCCATATGAAAAAATATCCTGGTATTTCCTAAGATCTTATAAACTTGTTGGACTAACAATTTGATCTGTTTATGCAACTAACTGAAAGTACTTTACATATGCAGCTTGCTTATTTAACTATTTATATCTACCATTTATGTCAAACCCCTCACATGTATACATTTTATAACTGCCACTGTTACACAAAAAATCTATATCAGTTATGCTTGAAATTTTTTAGATAGATCTAACTTTTTACACTCAATAGCCATAAGTTTTGACATTTATCCTTTTTGAAACTGTTAAGAAAAATGTGATTGAATTCATTTGGGTTTATGGGCAGTTACTTGTAGAGAAATTTTAGGCTTTTGCTGGTACAGAATCCAGGAACACCTGTTGGCCTAACTTCTCACCATTACATTAATACTGACACACCATTACATAACTGGAATACAGTTTAAAAACGGTTTTAATCCCAAAATAAACAAATTATCTTGCTTTGCGTTTTTGAACACCTGGTTAAGGCATCGCCTACAGTGGCAGCCATTTGACTCAAAATTTTACATGCAAATTTTCATAAAAATGAAAGATGACTAAGTGGTAACTGTAAAGTCAATAAATTTGTCATAATTATGTTTTAAATATCTATGTGAACATATGCAAGTAGAAGGATGTGCATTTCACTACCTGTATTATGCCTTTATTCAATATTTTTTATGACAAAATTTTGCAATTTTATCTGCAGTCAAACTCAATATATATTCAATACATTTCAAAGATAATTACAGCCAATTGTAAAGCAGACCATGAAGAATAAAGTCTTCAGAAATTATTTTGAAATTTTACCTGATTACTGAATTATACACAAAAATCCCAACACCATCAATTTATCCAATTTGTGTTATCTGTTCACACATAATTTACATGTATATGAACAGGTGATATTATAGGATTATGTATAGGTTTACCTGGCTACCTGTGGTCAGTAATGCATGTACAAACAACATTTTAAATTAAATTTACATGGGGTTGTCTTTTTGTGTCTAATGCAATAACCAGGAACAATTTCAACAAAACTCCGTAGGAATTTGCAGTATACATATTGTACTATGAAATTAACTAAATTTTGTCTTTGTAATATTTTTTATATTGGAGTTCTACTGCACATAAAATTTCAATATTTTGGGGTAAATTTATTCAGTCTAAACGAGACTCAAATATTTTACAAGCGGCATATGTACTATAAATCATCATATGCTTCTTATGTTGATGATAATTTGACCAGCTGTTAAGGCTTTAGTGCAATTTTCAAGAGAAAAATACTCGGCCTGAAAATATGAACTGATACTGAGTTGTGACTGTGGCGATGCCTTAAAATGAATCATACCTAAGAAGCACTTTAGAAGTATCCATCCCTGTAGTACAATGAAAGTACAACCTCTTGTTCAGGGGAAACTCTGTCATAGAGGGTGATGTCAGTTCAAGTCTGACCAGGGATTAGCTGTTTCAGTGCTTTTTTCTTATGAAATAAAGCATAGAATATATTTTAATTGTTCTATTAATTTATGCTAGAAAGAGTAAATGTTTTTCTTTGATGTATGTGATTCTCCAAAAAAGAAAAAATCAACTGCCTAAACTCGAAAATTATTGTCAGTGTTCCCATAAACCTCCAAATGGGTCCCCCCACCCAGACTGATACATTGCACCCCCAGTGAGTTTTGTCTTGAAAGACAGTTGTTATATACATCTCTTAGTGGTGGGGAGGGGGGGGGGGGAATAAAATGCAAGAAAAACACAGTTTCCACTCCCAGCTTTTAATGCCATTGGGAACATATATTTCTGTTACTTTCAAAGTTTTTGACTTGAAAATTGAAAACAGTTATTTATTATCAAAGTCTACTCCAAAATAATCCTCATTATTCTTATTGAATTTTGACAGAGTTATGTCCCTTTTTAAATTGGATCTTTTTAACTTGCAAAGCTCTAATTTAAATTAAGAGTAAAGCACTGAGAAAAGTCGAGTGCGCTGTCTTTATGGACAGCTTTGTACTATTACAGGGATTTGACTTTATGTTTCAGAAAGATGTAGAGCGGCTGAAGGCTGGCAACTTTAAGTATATTTTGTCACATCCTGAACAGCTAATAAAGCCTGAAGTGAAGAGACTGCTGATGTCACACCCATTGGCAAATAGAGTATTACACATTTAAACTTGTCTCGTTAAACATTACAAATGCATGTAACAGAAACTCCTAATAAAAGATGTTGGAAATGTTGATATGTCATATGTTTCACCTATTTGACAATAGCTGTATGAAAATTAGATGATTGAATGATTTTTTTTATCCTCATTTTCATTTTTTATTTCTGTCAGCTTCAAAATACATTCAAACTCAATGTTGTTATCGTTATTGGTATTAAGTAAAAAACATACATTAAATGAGTACCTTGCTGGGACATGATGATGAGTTTCATTAAAGGGTACCCTGTTTAATTAATTATCTTCTGTTTGAGCAATAAAAATATGACTGTAAGTACTGATCCTTCCCTGTAGTACTGTAATTTTCCAAATAAAAGGATACTTTTAAGTCTTTCAATTTAGTGCTCAGTGAATGAATATTTCTGCATAAAGATGAATACATGTATTGTTAAATGTGTATTTTCATGTAGATAACAAACATGGTTGTGGATGAAGCCCACTGTATCCTGTCATGGGGTGCATCAGAATTCAGACCGGCATATAAAAAGCTTGGGATGCTGAGAGCTGTTGTGCCCAATGTAAAAGTTTTGGCGCTGACTGCAACAGCAACATTAAAAGGCCAAGAGGAAATAATTTCCAGTCTACATATGCATGACACAAAGGTTATTTCAGCGTCACCAGACAGGTTTGTATTTATACAATACTGACGAAAAAAACCTGTTGTTCTAGCAATAGCAGTATTTTGATTAATAAATTAAATCAAATTCTTTTTAGCTCGACTATACGAAGTATAAGGAGAGCTATCCTACTCGACCCGGCGTATGCGTCCTTTTTGCGTCCCCACCTGGTTAAGTTTTTTCTACACTTTTTCCATTTTCAACTTTTCTCTGTAATTACTAGATGGATTTGATTCAGACTTGAAATAGTTTATTCCTCATCATCACCCACATCATCTGACATAAAGGCCATAACTCTGGCACCAATATTTCATGATTTATCCCCCATTTTACTTAGATTTAAGGTTAAAGTTTTGATGCACTCTCACTCTATCTCTGTTATTTCCGAATGGATTTGATTCCAACTTAAAATAGTTTTTCAACATCCATCACCCACATCATATGACACAAGATGCAGAACTCTGGCACAAATTTTTCATGAATTATTCCCCCTTTTTACTTAGAATTTCAGGTTAAAGTTTTGATGCACTTTCACTCTGTCTCTGTTTTTACTGAATGGAAATTTTGATTTAGACTGCAAAAAGTTGTTCAACATCATCACCGTCACCATATGACACCATTGGTGCCATATAACTCTGGCACCAATTTTTCATTAATTATTCCCCCGTTTTTACTTAGAATTTCAGGTTAAACTTTTGATGCGCTTTGACTCTTTCTCTGTTATTACTGAATGGATCTGATTCAAACTTATAATAGTTGTTTAACATCATCACCCACATCATACTACACAAGGAGCATAAGTCTGGCACCAATTTTTCATGAACTATGCCCCTTTTACCTAGAACTAAAGGTTAATTTTGATGCAATTTTACTATATCTCAGTTATTATAAAACACATTTGATTTAAATTTGAAGTAGTTTTTCCACATCATCACCACACATATATGACACAAGATGCATAACTCTTGCACCAGCATTATGAATTATGCCCCCTTTATGCTTAGACTATACTTACATGTGTATAGTGTTTTGGTACACTTTATCTTTAGCACTCTTATTACTTAATATTTTTGACACAGACTCAGGCTATTGTGCAATATCTTAGTCCACCATTGGAGTTAATAAACACTCCAGTGACAGCTCCAGTTCCCTCAGTTGTCCCAGTTTCACTTATAATCCAGCATCGAAATAGTCGAGCGCACTGTCTCCTGGGACAGCTCTTGTTTCAGTTAGGAGCATTTATTCTCCATTAAAGTCATCATCTTTAGATGGGATTTCAGGATTTTTTCTAATTAAGAAATATTCAACCTAATATTTTTATGATGTGTTTTTATTACGATAATTCCTTCTCAGCTGTATTATTCCTATTTAGTGAGATTACTCCTGGAATTTCGATAAGATTTATGCAGCATATGTTATTTGTCTGTCAGATGTAATTATGTAGTTGTGCACACATCCAGAAATGCTTGATATAATTTATATGTAGTTGTGCACGCCTTCAGAAATGCTTGAATTTGATACTTCTTACAGATATTAGTCTGGAAGACCAGGCTTAGGTCTTTGAATGTTTTATACCCCCAAAAACAAAGTAAGAGGGGATATATAGGAGTGAAGTTGTCGATCAGCCTGTATGTCAGTCTGTTGGTTTTCATGGTTTCCGGACAATAACTAATGAAAGTATAGAAAGGTTGGCCATGACCCACACATGACCCCAATTGATTTTGAAGATAGAAGGTCAAAGGTCAAGGTCACTGTGACCAGGAACATTTGAACCGTTTTCAAGAATAACTTGAAAACTGTTGGGTCTTTGAACACTGGACTTGCTAGAGCAGATGACCCCTATTGATTTTGAGGTTCGACTTAGACTTTGATTTACTTTCATGACTGTATTGTATAATTATACCCCCAACAAACAAAGTTGGGAGTTGTGGTGTATATAGGAGTGAGCTTGTCAGTCTGTCAATCGGTGATTTTCATGGTTTCCGAACATTAACTCATGAAAGGCTCACAGTTACCCGAAACAGCTGAATGGTTTCTAGATGATAACTGGAGAAGGGTAGAATCATGAACACTAGTCATGACCAGCACATAGCCCCTACTGATTTTGATGTCAGTAGGTCATAGGTGAATTTCACAATGACACAGAATATTTAAAGGGTTTTTGGTAACTTCAGAATGCCTCGGCCTAGGTTCATAAAACTAAATAGGGATTTAAGTCATGACCAGCAGATGACCCCATTTGACTTCATGTTCAAAAGGTCAAGAAAGTTCTCTGACATTGGCTTAGTTCTGGAACAAAGCCATATTCAGGGGGTATAATTCAACACTCCTATTTGTCACACAAGTGTAAGTTCTAGTATCTTTAAAAATATGCTAAAAAGGTATTAATGGTTGTGTACCTTTACCTGAATAAAGTACATATGATCTGTAGGCAATACATTTCATAGGATATTTTACAATTGGGAACAAGTATTTTCATTATTTATTCATTTTGTCTACCTTGTTGACTTATTTTATGATTCAGTGTTATTGTTTCAATCCCGTAGAACAGGGAATGGCAACAGTTAACAATTTGGTAAAAAACATTATACTATTATTTGGTTCGAAGTTCCCATTTCACAGATTTTCTGATTCACTGCTCATATGTGTTTTTCTTTTGAACAGAACAAATGTATTCCTCGAAGTGAAAAAGAGACCCCCTTCAAGTGGCGGTGAATACAGTGCAGAGGAGTCTGTATTCTCCTGTGTAGATCCACTGTTCAAAAGTCTAACACAAGAGGAAACAAACTTTCCAAAAACAGTTATCTATACACAGCTTAAATGGTGTGGAATACTGCACAACCGTGCTAAATACAATTTTGGGACACAGTATGTTAAGCAGTACCATTCTCCACAATCACAGGCTGTAAGTGAATAATTCAGATTTATTTTTTTTTAATTTATCTAAGTGACTGATGTTATGTTTGCTTACAGTAAACAGTTCTTAAACCATCAGCAGACTCTTCATATATTAATGTGTTATTTATCTAGTTGTACATATGAAATAATGTCTGTAAATATCTGCAGATGAAAACAGCTATTGTGGAAGAGATGGCAGTTACTGATAAACAAGCAAGTTCCATACGAATCTTAGTTGCCACAGAAGCCTACGGAATGGGGATGGATGTTTCAGACATAAGGAATATTGTACATGTTGGACCCCCATCAACTCTGGAATGTAAGGACATTCAAATATATTTTGCCTTTTTATATAGCTATAAACATGTACTGTGAAATCAGTAGCTTTTGTGACTTTCTAAGTTTTACGGATATTGTGACTGCATTCTTCTACAAAGTTTACTCCAAAGCAACATAGACAGTTTACATTAATCTTCAAAGTTTTGTAATCCACAATTTCATATTAACACAAAATAAAAGTTGTGCCTACCAAAATAAATGATTTTACAGTATACATGATAATAAAATTGTTGGCTTGTCGGCTGTACAATATGACTTGATATTCACAGGCAGCCTGGAATAATATAATATCTTATTTTCTGTACATATCAGTTCATATTCTATGGCTCATTAGTCAATACTTGTATCTGGTACAGCTGAATAGATTTTCCAGCTGAATTATAACAATTAAGTGAATTACTTAGATATTTTATTTAATTTTACTTTTTCGAAGTATATAGGACTCAAACAATATCAAACAAAGTATATAGGACTCAAACAATATAAAACAACAATGATCACTGTCATTATGAAAGTGACATATATTTTTTAAACACTTTGCAATGGAAAGTAAAATTAGCCCCTTTAAAAATTGGACAATTTTGTTTTCATTCAAACAATACATCAAATATTACACTGAAAATCACAATATCTTTTTTATAAAAGAAAAAATTTTAATACAAGCTAAATTTAACAATTTTTAAAAACAATTGCCCATGAAAATCCCTTTTGTACAAAAAAATAACATGATAAACATTTTTTGTGAAATTCATAAAATAACTTTAACTGTAAAAACGGTTTTATAAAATTCAAAAAATTTCAATTTAAAATACATTATAAAATTAAAGAATAAAATTTTTTTCCCGGAAAACTTTATGTAAAAATCACGGGTTTGCAAGTAACTAAATCTTTTTTTAGCTCGCCCTTTTTCGAAAATATCTACCCTTTTAAAAACCCCCCGGGCCCGTGGGCGTCGGCTACCCCTTTGGGTTAATTTTTGCAGGGGCAAGTACTTACAGCTATCATTTAAAGGCATATAATTTTTGAAATTTAAATTTTATTTTTTTTTTCCGGGTAAATTTTCCCCAACCTCACTGGGCCCAATTTTCCAAAAACTCTAACATGTATTTTGAGCAAATTATGCCCCCTTTTGGACTTAGAAAATTCGGGTTAAATTTTTTCCCATGCAAGTTACTATCTCCAAAACTAAGTAGATATTGAATTGAAACTTCACATGTGCCTTCAGGGTTAAAAAACTGTTGATAGCAAAAAGCCCCCAAATAACTCTGACCTTCTTTTTTGGAAAAATTTATGCCCCCTTTTGGCTTAAAAAAATTCGGGTTAAAGTTTTGCTTTGAAATACTTTTACAGTTTATTACAAAAAAGGCCATATAGTTTTGAAATTTTTTTTTTTCTTTTTTTTTAATCAATTACCTCCCCTAACGGGGTCAACCCCCCCAAAAACCTGACATGAAATTTTGGGCCAAATTTTTCCCCCATTTGGGACTTAAAAAAAATTCGGGGTTAAAGTTTTGCGTGCAAGAACATCCCGCTATTACTAAAAGGCATATAGTTTTTAAAATTTAAATTTTTTTTTTTTTGGGGGCAATAAATTTACCTACCTCCTGGTCAAGCCCCCATAACCTGACTGTTTTTTTGGGAAAATTTAATCCCCCCTTTTTTGGACTTAAAAAATCCGGGTTTAAAAGTTTTACATGCAAGTAACTATCTCCAAAACTACTACAGATTTTAAAATTTAAAAAACTTCACATGTGCCCTTCGGGTTATAAAACTATTGATAGCCCCAAAGGCCCCAAATAACCCCTGACATGTATTTTGGGAAAATTTATCCCCCCTTTTGGGGACTTAGAAAATCCGGGTTTAAAGTTTTGCGTGCAATACATACAGCTTTTTCCCAAAAAGGCATATAGTTTTTTGAAACCTATTTATTTTTTTTTTTTTCTGGGTTTTAAATTTAAACCAAACCTCATTGGGTCAAGTTCCATAACTCTTAACAGTATTTTGAGTAAATAAATTCCCCCCTTTTGGACTTAAAAATTTCCCTGGTTAAATTTTTAAACATGCAATTTTACTACCCCCCAAAACTAATGCAGATATTAAATTTTAAACTTAACTTTTCTTCGGGTTATAAAACAGTTAAATAGCCCCAAAAGTCCCATAACTCTGAAAATTTTTTTGGTTTAAAATTTTTGTCCCTTTCTAACTTAAAACTCTTTTGATATTTCAAAAATTTTGGGGAAATAATTTCCGCTTTCTGTAAACAATTTTTTCGAAAGCGAGTTTGGCTGTTTTAAGGGACAGCTCTTTTTAAATAACAAATAATCTGGCATTAAAGGGGGTTTTATCGCAGTTTTTCCCACGGCCCCAGTTAAAGCGTAGGACTAAAACCTTTAGGTCCCAAAACATTTTAACTTCTGAACGAAACCTTTAATAAATAGATAATAAATCCAAGAAGGCTTTAACTGATTGCTTTCACCCCTGACATACTCATTGAATTTTTTAGTAATTATCGAATGGACTTTTTTTACCAAGAAAAAATGTATTGGAGGGCATAAGGCTTTTTTAAACGTCAAAAACTCTCTTACGGGCCCACTCTTCAATTATTGTTTATTGCAGAAATAAAGACCTTGTTTCCCCTTCTTTGTTTAACTTGAAATCAAATCGGGGCCAGTTAAATGTTCTAATTCTATATATGTATATGTAGTACTACATTTTCCGGAAATACAGAACTTTAAAAAAGTTTAAAGCTTATACACCTGTGAAATGAAATAAATAAATTCTAACATGGCTCAATTTGATTTCCATTTAAATGAATTAGATATTTTTAATTTAAAATCAAATACTTTTCGTGGGGTTTTTTTAAAGTATTCAATTAAATACAAAATTTTTTAAAAGGTATTTCAAAATTTTTTTGGACTTTGATAAAATTTTACATTTGTAGATTAACAAGGGGGTCGAAAGACAGCTAAACCCCCTGCCACTGCTAGGGTTAGTAAAAGGGGAAAACCCCCTTGATTTTTTACTGTGCCCTTTTGCCCTTTGAACGGGACAGGGTTTGACTCATAAATTCTGCACAAACGCCCCTTGTTTGGGGTTTGATCATTTAAACCCAAGTTTCATAAAAAACCTTTTCAAGGGTTTAGGAAAAATGGAGCGGACACGAAAGTTTTACGGAAAAAACGGAAGGAGGGAAAACAAAAAACATTCCAATAAAAAACCCCCCCCAAACTTTTGGCGGGGGATTAAAAAATTAAAATTACCCTGAAAAAAAAACACAAGTTTTTAAATTTTAAAAATTTTTCGCTGATAACTGATTGAAAAAATTTAAATTTTATTTTTGTCCTCGATAGTAACATGTCTCTTAAAAAGATGTTGCACCCTTTTTCAAAGTTTGGGCAGATGTGGAGGGGATGGAGCCAAAGGGAAAAGCTGCCTCTATTTTAAAGCTTTTAAACAAAGCAAAACACACTTAAAAAAGGGAAATAAAAAGAATTTTTGCCCCCCTCAAAGTTGTCGCAGGAGCTTTTTTGAATCATTTAAATTTTTAAAATTTGCGCACAGACCAAGACAAACACTACTGATTTGATAATTGCTCAAGACATGTAAAGTAAATTTGTTTTCCCACTGATTATAAAGGGAAAACAGATACAACAAATAAAAGTTAACCCATTTCCTAGGGATCAAATCCAAATTTTTGGGGGAAATGCCCCAAAATTTTTTTTAATTTCTGAAAATGGAATTTTTTAAAAAGTTTTTGGATCACAGAACTTCGAACAGGTCTGTCTAAGAGTTTTTTTTGAAAATATCTGAAAAAAAGTCCCAAAACTAGTTTTGAACCAAATTAAAACTTCATATCCTTTTTTTTAAACATCGGGTTCAAACCCATGAATATATATAAGATTTCCCATTCCGAAAAGGGCAGTAAAGGCATAAAAGTATTTTCCCATCATTTAAAACAGCTGAAACTAAAATTTTTGGCTAAATTTTCAAAAACCCCCGCAAAAATGCGAAAATAAAAAAAGCTCTGAATTTTACCTGTTTTCCAACATTTTAAAATTATTTTGTTTTCCCTAAACATACATGATGTAAGAGAAGTTCATTTTAAAATGCATCCTAATAAGTGGACTGACAATATTTTAAATTTCAGCTCAAAAATATCATATTTTTTACGGGCATTTTAACCCCATGACTAAAATTGATAAACTTTTTAAAACTTTTTTCCCCTAATTAAAATTTTTTGGGTGTACTAAAATAAATTTTAAAAATAATTTTAAAAATAGTTTTCTTTCATAAAAGAGCAATAACTTACAACAAAAAAATTATATTCCCTTAACTTTTTTGTAAAAAATTTTACTACTACTTTTTAACAATTTCACGTTTTTAAATTAAACCCTAAAGAATGAATGGATTTTTTTATCAAAAACTGGGTCATATAATGTACATTGTATGACATTTTTACTAATAAATTTAAAGTATCAAAATATTGAATAATTACATGGAAGTAAAATTTGAAAAAAGCATTAAAAAAAATTCAACCCCCCAAACATTAAAAAAATTTATAAAAATATCACAGTATATGCAAAAACGCCCACTACGATTACTCTTTGGGAACATTATATCCTGAACTTTAAATCGGGTTGCAAAAATTTTGACGCAAAGGGGATATTTATTTGTTTTGGGGTGAATATAGAAAAAAAAAATTTCTCACTGAGAACTAAAAAATATAAATTTTTTTTCATGAGCCATCCACGATAAAAATTTTAAAAATTTTTTCTCACTTTGAGGTAGAAAATTCTATTTTTCACAAAAAACAAATAAATTTTCTTTTATCTTATGCTTGATTAAATTTAGACATTTTAACCCAAAAAAAATTTGACACGCAGGGGAAAAATATGCTTAAACGAACATGACGTAAGACGTGTTGGGGAAGTTAAAAGATGCACACCCAAAATAAAATTCCATTTTTTTTAATTTCCCTTTCTCCATTCCCGCTTTGAAATTTTCATAAAATAAAAAAAATTAAATTTAAAAAATATGCTATAAAATAGCAATTTCGAATACAAATTTTCATCCTGCTATAAACAAATAATTTAAAAAAACTTTCACAATGTAAAAGTAGATCGGCAAAAGCAGTGAGGAAAATGGATTAAAGTCCCCAATGAAATTTAAAAAAACCCCAGTATTTTTATTTAGTTAGCATAAATAAAAATAAAAATCACATCAGTTATCCTTTAAACTTTGTTTTTATGTAATTATACGTGTTTTAAAAAACGCAGATATGTAAAAACTAAGTTTCCCAAAAAACCCGAGGAAATCAATAATCTTTTTTCACCATTAACTGGGGTTTTACAGTACCAAAATTCCCTTTAAAAAAACATTTTCTAAGGCCCAAAAAAAAATTTTTTGTTTCCGGGAACAAACTTAAAAAAAATTAGGGGAGGTAGGTCCCGGGAAAATTTTTTTTTTTTTTTTTGAATTTTTTTTTATTAAGGGACACTTTTCGAAATTTATTTTTTTTTCCAAAAAAAAAACACAAAACAAGGGATTAATTTTTTAAGACACTACTAAGTTATTTTTAAACATTACTTTCCCTTGTTTAAAAAACATAAAAAGTGCAGTTTTTCAATTTTTTTTTAAAAAGTTTAAAAAAACATTCTCCAAGGCCCAAAAAAAAAATTTTGGGTCGGGCCAAAAAATTTTTGGGGGGTTTTGGGCGGGGTCCCCCAAAAAAAAAAAAATTTTTTTTTCCCCCCAAATAACTTTGAAAACTAGTATAAAAAACAGAGGTTTATATTTCTGAATTTTTTAATTTAGACATGTTTTGAATGTTGGGCTCATTTTTGATAGCCCTTTTTTAAGATGGCTTTTTTATTCTTTCCCCAAAAATTTAATTTTTTTTACCTTTTTTCAGATTTAAAAAAAAAAAATCCAACCCGTCCCTGCACCGGGCTTTCATCAAGTTTGCTTTTTAACAATTATATTGAAAAAATTTCTTTCAAATAAATTCCGAATCAAACTGGGGTTTATGCAAGTAACATTTTTTTATTTTTCTTTTTTTAGCTCTTGGCAAATCAAAAAAAATTCAAATAATTTTGGCATAAAGGTCAAACTAAAACATTTTTTTTAAAATTATTTTGGGAAAAAAAAAAAAAATTTTTTTTTAAAAAAAAAGGGTGCCAAAAAAAAAATTGCCCCAAAAAATTTTGTCAAAAAAGGGCCCTAACTAATTCATAACTGGCGGGTTTTATCTGAAATCAAACTGACCTACACATTATGATAAAACCCGTGTACCAAATTTAAATTTAAACTATTCTCCTTAATGATTAATTGAAATGGAAAAAAAAATTACTTGCACAACTCACACAAAATCCCCACACAGCCAAGGGAAAATACTTTTTTGCCATTCTACTATTCTTTTAAAAGGGGCCCGGGCATAAAAAATCCCAAAACTCCTTTTATTTTTTGCCCAAAACAGACAAAAACTGTAAAATTTTTTAACCCTTTAAACCATTGCCTTAGATTAAAAAACCCTCAACTTTCTCTATCATTGATCTTTTAAAAAATTTTTAAACCTTTGAAAAACCTCCCCTCTTTAAAGCTGAAACCCTTATATGTCTAAAGCTTCAATCATTAACAATTCATCATCATCACTTCTTCTTTTTTTTGCCCCTTTGGTTTTTACAATTGTACCAAAATTTCATTATCCTTTTTTTGAATGCAATGAATTTAAAAACAAGCAGCATTTTTTTTAAAAGTTTTTAAACATTTTTTTTTGAAAACATATGTTTAAGTGAAGTTTTGGGTTCTTTTACTTTCCCTTCTTGAAAACCCAAACAGCTGGGACATTACTGTCTAAAATTTTCCCCTTTTGGGGTTTTAAAAAAAACAAAGGGTTGGAAAACCATGCATGCTTCTCTTTAAAACCCCTGACTGAAAATTTCTGAATAAACATTCTAAGGGTTTTCCCTAGGGGACTTACTTTATTGCTGGGACCCTTAAAATGAAACAAGTCATTTTTAAAAGTCCAGAAACGGTTTTCTATCGGGATTTTCAGCAAATTTTTGCATATACTTGAATACTCAGAAATCTCCCGGGAAAACATATAGTCTTTTACTTTATCCCGGCTGGAGATCTTGGGTGTAAAAGTGCTTTCCTTTCCCTATTGGTAAACTTAAATTTTTAAACCCCTCAGCAAAATTTTTAATTCCCAAAATCCCCGTGTGTTTCTTTGTTTTCTAAAAAAATTTTCAAAAACCAATTTAATTATGGAGAGAATTCCAAGTATTAAAATTATCTAAACATATTTTTCTTTTCCAAAAGCATGAAATATTTAAAAATACAATCTTTAGGGAAAAGGACAGAAAGCTAAATTTAAATTTCAATTGTCCTCTCCTTAACAATTTTTAACTAAAAGTATTTTTCAATAATTTTTCCTGTTCCAAATTTTAAAAACATTTTTTTTCCAAATCAAAGTTGGTTTTATTTAAATTTGGAAAAAGATTTTAAATTAAAAATGATATAAAAAACAAAAAAGTCAAGTCCCTTTGAGTTGTTTTTTTGCTGATTTACTGGGATTAGCCCCCAGGTAAAATACTGAAGCAAACTGAACGATAACCCCGGGGGAAATTAACATAAAAAACAAAAAGGAAATTGACGTTTTTTATTCTGACAAGGGCCCTTGGAAAAAATTTTTAAAAGATATCATACTGGACTTTTTGTTTAAAGTGAGGAGTAATGTATCGAACGTCATGCGGCAATTTGAAAATCATAAAGCCTCTCTTAACCCCGTCCCGGGGCGTCAACCTTGGTTTTATCGCAGAAATATAGACTTGATTTCCTTCTTTTTTACCCGGAAATCAAATTGAGCCATTTTTAGAATGTGTAATACCGCAATTTTTTGACAATTACAAAAATCTGAAAAAAAAAAAACAGTGATTTAAATTTAAAAGTTTTTTCAGGCAAAGATTTTTAACATAACAAAAAATTGTAAAAATTGCTGAACAATCACGACTTTTCTTGCTGGTCTCTTCAGCATTAAAAAAAATTATTTATGGTTTTATCTAATTAAGAAAAAAATATATTTTCCCCCCAGTGATTTTTTCCCTTGAATAAATCATTGTTTGGAGTTCAATCGAAGAATTATATCACAGGGGCCCCGCCCGATGATAAAATAATACCATCTGAACACAAAAAATGATTTAATTTAAGAGCAAATCACTTAATTTTGGGTATTTTTTCGATTCAACCCTGTTTTCCAAGGGTTTTTAAGTACCAAACCTTTACGACATTATTGAATATTTGCCCAATTTTTAATCGGTTTTTTTTTTCCAGCGCGCCGCTTATGCCGGTTGAAAAAGCCATGACGTAATAATTCGACGTCAGAACAGTGATTTGTTGTATAATAATTTTAAATGCTTTTTTGGGCCCTTTTTTTGAAAATAGGAAAATGAATTGGGTCGTGTTTTTAAATTTCTTTTGGGTTTTTTTATTGAGAAAAAAAATAAGGGTTTTTTTTGCAAAAAATTTTTATAAATTGGGGTGGTATAAAATTTAATAAATTGGGCCCTTTATTAAATTAAAAAAGCGCTTTTTTGAGCTTTACTGCAACCAAACCCTAGGGTTTTAAAAAAAAGATAGTGGTTTTAATTTTTTTCCCAAAAATTTAAAGATTCAAAAAGAAAAAATTTTTTGTAAAAAAAATAAAGAAAAATTTAAAACTATTGAAACAAGTTTCCAAATAAAAACATTTATTACCTTTAGTAATAAATTTTTTCTGTGTTTTTTCCACTCCAAGCAGGAAAAGACATACTTTTTCAAAACAACCATTTTTCCTATGTTTTTTTTTATCCATTTTAAGGCAATTTTCTTTTGGGGGGTAAACTTTTTGGTATCGAGTTTAAAATTTCCATTCAAAAAAAAGTCCCCTGCAGCTTCCCCCGTAACTGAATCTAGATAATTCTTGCAAACCTTTTTTCCTCATCATAAGCCTTTATAACAATTTTGGGTCAAAAACCCCCTTTCCCACTTACTCTTTTAAAAAATTTCCCCTCATTTTTCCTATTTAACATCTTTTTTCTTTTACCAAATTCCCCAAAAACAACCCCAAACCCCTTTTCCCCGTAAATTTATACTCAAATGGAAAAACTCAGCTTAACACGGCCCCAAAGTTTTTTCAAAAATTGCGTGAGGTTCCCCGATTGTCAAGTCTTAAAGAAGGGCCCTCGGACAGTCGTTCCCCCTTGTCAGTTTTATCCCCCCCTATCGAAAAAATTTGTACTTGGGGTAATGTACTTTATCAACCCCTTTTTAAATTTAAAACCTGGTACCATTTCCAAAAAACAGAACATCAACTTGGTACTTTTTTGCTCATTGAAGGGAGACCCCCGGGAAAAGGAAATTTTTACTGTTTTGTTTTGGGTTTTTTAAATTCTCCTTTTTGGGGGAAAAATAATTTTTTATGAACTTTTTTTTAACATATTGAATGCGGAAGATATTTTGATAAATTTTCTTGGGGACAAAGTAAAGTTTTATCGTTCTGATTTGACAGTACTCCTTTTTTACTTAATAGGGAGTTTTTTCTAAAAGACAAAACTTCTAAATTGTTTCAGGGAAATTCTTTGGGTTGCCAAAAAAAATTTATGGTCTTCAAAAAGGCATTTTTATGTAAAAATATGCTCCTATGTCCCTATGATTTGTTTTATGATTTTAGGCTGGTTTCCCCACACTTATATTAAAAGGGTTTTCCCCCTATCAACCTAATGTTTACCCTCATTTTCACCCTCTGTAATCAACTGTGGGAAAAACCCTTTCCCCTGGAGTTACAAAATCATGGGGACACAGTACGGGGGAAAACCCTCCAAATCTTTTAGTCTGCCCTAAAACCTTTTTAAAAAGAAAAAAAAAGAACTTTTGAGTATTAAAGACAAAATTAATTCCAATATTTACAATTAATTTTTTACTCATATTTAATTTAATTTTAAGAAAAAAAACTTAATTTTTTTCTAATCTGTAGTCTAGAAATGTTTTAGACAAATGTCTTTACAAATATGAATTTAGTTAACATGATTTAACTATGTAAGTGATGTATATTTTAAAATACTTTGAGTAGAAGTAAAGATCAAAATCATAAAATGATCCTAATAGAAACTCAACTCTGTTATATGGAAAAAATTTCGAAGTTGGACTTTCAGCCAAGTTGAAATAATCTTTTCAAGGGGAAATAATGAATAAAGAACAAAAATAAATTGTAAATATTGAACTTCGAGCACGATTTAAATTTCAAATATAACTCTCAACCTGATCTGTACCTAACACTGAAGTAAAATTTTGATCCAAGCCCTATGTTGCTCACCTGAAAAACACATCAATACTTTTGTAAACATTTTGACGAAGGGGATTTCACGGAATTTTGGGAAACAAATGTTATGACCAATTTTCTTTGGGATTAAACCCGGGTTTTCAAAAGGAATCAAGAATCTTATTGTAACTTAAGTTGTGTGCAAATGTGGTTAAAATCTAATATAAAATGTCATTTTATGGGGTTCACAAGGTAAAAATTACCAAATTTTGGCTCTTTTAAGAGTCAATCAGGGGCCGTTACTCCTGAACCTAGGATTGGATCTGACAAATTCATCACGGAATCCAAGATTAATTGTTGTTGAAGATATTTTTCAGGTTTGTATCAAATCAAACCATAAATGAAGTCTACAAGTGCCAAAATAGTAAATTTTGGCCCTTTAAGGTCTCTACCCTGTTCAAAAGCCAAATATAGCAGATTTTGGTCCTTTAAGGGTCCTTAACTCTGGAACCCATAATGGGATCTGGCCCTTTTTGAAAGTATCAGAGATATTATATGTCTATACAAGTTGTGTGCATGTTTTATTGAAGTTAGTTGTTCAGGATCACTATGACCTTGACCTTTGACATACAGATCTCTAAATCAATAGGGGTCATCTGCTGGTGATGACCAACCTTCCCATCAACTTTCATGATCCTAGGCCCAATGGTTGTTGAGTTATCATCTGGAATCAGATTGGTCTACATTCCAGGGGGGCATAAAAATGTGTTATCTACAGTGTTCACAATCAAATAGTTGACAGACAGATAATAGAAAAGGGGCAACCATAAGAATCCAACCAATTTAAACATTCATGTATTTCCCTTCTGCAACAAGCCATGGAAAATAATGGCCTCCAACCTGTTACTACCTGAATCAAAAACATGTAAAATGATAAAAGTAATGAAAAAAATAGAAAAGTAAAAATGCAGTGACCGCCTCTCCCAGCATAGTGCAAAGTACAAAAAAAAAATTAAATCCCCGGTCCAGACTTGAACTGACTTTCTACCTTTGTTAACAGAGTTTCCTTTGTACAGCAGGCCCATACTTTCCTTGTACTCAGGGATGAATTATTAGTAATATATATAGCTGACAGAAAATACCAGTGTAGGCTAATAAAGCCATACCAGTTCACGGCTTATGTACGGAAAGATTCACACTATTTCAATAATAAAAATTTACCGTTCCTATTTGTTATACAGAGACAATGAATTAGTTGCCTCAATACACAAACACATTGAATGTTGTTTGATTCCTTCATTTTACAATTTGGCGAATACAATCATATCTTTTAAAGGTTTTAACTCCAAACCAAGATGAATTGCTTTAACGACTGATTATCTAAAGAAAAGTAAAAAATAAGTAAATTTTGTTATAAATGCATTGAACTAATGACATTCTAAAATTGTATTTTCCCTCGTACGAATATGCTCACAGACAGTCACATGCATGCACTTCTGAAATAAAAGAAAGATCAAACATATTTAAAAAAACACAAATACATCCATCAATGATACATTTATATTCATGTTTTTACAGTAATAAAAATTAACGGTAAGCTTTTGTATACAAGTATAACAATCCCTGTTAAAAGGTACATTTAAGGAAACTGAGTAAACAAAATGTTAGGATTTTCCAAAACTAAACGCAAAATATTCTGTATTAAACCACACAGAACCAGGTAGGAAACCATACATGTAGTGGAAATGTTATTTATGCCCATAACTTTTAAATTGAAATGTAATGTAATTGGACCTGATCATGTATACTTAACTCACAAAAACTGAATATAAAGCATCAAAAACCTTCCAATGAAGATGGGAATAGTAAAACAAGAGGGTATGATTACCCTATATCACTCACCGAGTAATATGAGCCACTTGTTAAAAGGGCAAACTGTGTTTAAATAATTACAAAGTAGGTCAAGGTCTATTCATGGTCAATGAAAGTCATTTTTACTATTGAGTGCAAAACTGTATGTGCCCATTAAAATTTTCAAGGGCTTTTTTTTAACAAACAAGAAAGTAGGTCGTTGGTCAAGGTCACAGTCAAGAGACCCCTAACCACTTGGGTCATCAGGTAATTATAATCAAACATCGGGAAATATGATCTGATAATTTTTGGGTTTATTATTCCTATAACACATTGAACTCATGTAACAAGGACCCCCAGCTCTTTTCACCAGGGGGAATAATTTGAACATTATTGTTAGACACCCTAGGCATGTTTACATACCAAAAACCAGAGGCCTAGCATTGAACTTAAAGAAAAGAAAGAATTTTTTTCCCTACATAGTCTAAGTTAAATTTGGGACCCCCGGGGCAGGCCTCTTTCGCCCAAGGGCATAATTTGAACATTTTTGGTAGAGGACCACAAGGCAAGCAACATACCAAAAAAATATCAAAAGCATAGGCCATGCAGTTTCGGGCAAAAAAATTTAAAGTTTTTTCCTATAAAAGTCTATGTAAAAACTTGAAAACCCTTAGGGCAGGGCCTCTTTTCACCCAAGGGATATAAGGTCATGCTACATACTAAATATCAAAGGCCTAGGTCTTGTGTTTTTGACAAAAGAATTTTTAAAGTTTTTTCCTATATAAGTTAATGTAAAACTTGGACCCCCAGTGCCGGGCCTCTTTTCACCCCAGGGACATAATTTGAACAATCTTCATAAGGACCATTAAGTGATATCACATGCCAAATATCAAGGCTCTATGCCTTGCGGTTTTGGACAAGAAGATTTCTGAAGTTTTTCCTTTTGGTTGT
Source organism: Mercenaria mercenaria (assembly GCF_021730395.1). Taxonomy (NCBI): domain Eukaryota; kingdom Metazoa; phylum Mollusca; class Bivalvia; order Venerida; family Veneridae; genus Mercenaria; species Mercenaria mercenaria. The sequence continues at coordinate 38,230,797 of NC_069377.1, read as the reverse complement.
CATGGCAACCAGAGTTCTGCATGGAATTCAATTCTTGAATAATTTTGAAAAGGGACTACCCAAGGATCATTCCTGTGAAGTATGATGTAATTTCTGTCCAGGTTTCAAGAAGAAGATTTTTTAGAAAATGTTGACTGACGCACGACAGACACAGACATTGAGTGGTCAAAAAAGCTCACCATGACCTTTGGCTCAGCTTACTAAAAAAAAAAATGCGTAAATTTCCACAATGATCAATACTCAAGTGCAACCCAAAGGGTATAAATAAAGCAATAAAACTCGAAGTGTAAAACACTTGCATATACATTTCTGACTTGTACTGACAAACCTAAAATTTAACATTTATATTTAAAGGCAGTCAATCACATTTAATCACACTTTTTACTTTTGTATATTCCATTTGAAATTTATTTAAGGAAGAAAAAGATGAAATTACATAGAGTTAAATCCATTTTAGAAAAGTATATTTTATTATTTAATAAAAATTTGGAAACGGGTTTCCCTTTCTTTAATGAATGTAATAAATTTAGGTAAGTGTCAGTTCTTTTTTTTCCTAAATCAAACAGACAACATGAATTTTTAACATATGTTTTCCTTACCGCTTGATCACAAATATTGCTGCAAGCATCACTGCACATCCTTTGAGTCTGCTCAGCTCTCTCACTCTGCTCTGGATTAACACTGAATAATGAGATAGCCTTGGCACAATTTCTGCAATACTTTCCAGTGTCCTTTTTCCTGAGGAAGCATAACCTTCAAAATAAATCTGTAACAATTCTGGAAATAAATGACAAAACTCTTTGATTACATCTACAGACTATACTTTCAATGTCCCCCGGGACTTTTTTTCTTTAAGGACAGAGACAAAACCCATTTCCTGTTGCTCATGGAAGTTGGAAATTTTCCCCAATTCATCACTTAATTTTTGTATCATGCGTTCTATTTCCTTGTTTTTTGAGGCAGTAACTTGAAAACTCTTTATTACTGAACATAGTTGGGGGATTCACTATGACATCATCACATTCTCTTCTAAGACAGAATTTAGAATTGTCACAGCTTCCTCGTGTCCTGAAAAGTCGTTTCTTGTTGTATCTCTGATTTTTTTTCTTTACAGACTGTTTTTTGAACTGTAAGGGGTGGTCAGTAAGATGTCTGTTTTCTCACTGTATCACTATCATCAGTATCTCTTTCTTTTAAACACGTTCAAAATCAAGAAGGAGCAAGTTATGAAGGAATCCGGCTAAAATTTTTTACTTAAAGTATGATTTTAATGCAATTTAACAGAAAAATTTAATAAAAAATTCATGAAGTAACAATGTTGTTAATTTTCTGGTCCTTTGAGATCATTGTTTTTCACTCATTTAAATTTGAAAATTAATACTTTTAAGCTGGTGCAGGGGTTGTGGGCAGTGTTGCATTTTCCATTACTGCTCATGAACAGACGCAATCTAACCAAGTCTGCAATTTTCACTGTTTGCATTTTTCTCGGTGCTTCCGAGGGATCTACTTTCCAGATTATATTTTATGAAGCTTAATTTTATAAGAAGATCATTTTGCACTAAATAATCTAACAGAACTTGATATGTATGCTTCAAATAAAAAAATCAATAAAAACATGAGTCCCTTCAAGTCGATATGGATAAAAATTATTACTTTATGATACACTGCTCTTACTTGGAAATCTGCTGACTGTTGGCTGTTATAAAACCTCCACTATCAACACTGTTTTCATGTACAGAGTTGTTCCTGTGTCTTCAAATATAACAAAACTTTGCCTTTGCTTATAATTATCATCAATTCCAATACAATAGAAAAATGAAATATAGTAAATGTTGAACCTGCATTTTCCCATGTAATGTGCTCTGAGTTTTTGCTTTATGCTATCGGGCAAACAGTTATTTTATAATAAAATTAAAAAATAAATTTCTACTATATAAATAAAAAAATGAAACAATAGGCCTTTATGGTCACTGGTATATATCATTCCCCAAAATTTAAATTGCTTACTTTCACAAAATTCATAGATATTAGCTAAATTTTGAAACAAAACCCCAGATTCGAACTTGACCTAAAGATCATCAAGACAGATATTCTGAAAAATTTTCCATGACGACTGGACATTAAAATCGACTCTAAAAGTTTAACTTTTTTTTTTTTTTCTTTGAATTGATCTGGAGGTCTTGTTTTTGACCCTACATGACCACGATTAAAACTTGACCTAATGATCATCAAGCAATGTTGGGTGGTTAAAACCGCCCCCGGTTTTAACCAGCGTTTAACCGGTTAAAACCGCCCCGTAAATACTCCCTGAAGTGGTCAATACCGTTCAATACGGTCGATTGTCAATACGGGCAATTAGTCAATACTGACTTTTAAAGATATTTTGCAAGTTTTATGAACAATTAAAAAAAAGACTGTTAAGAGCATTGGGCTTGTTGAAGGTGTTTGCATGCATATATTTAGTTCAAGCAACCAATTTAATTCCCAAATTAGTCAGAAGGGGTCAGTTTGTCAGCACTGGTTGATACTAAATCATTAGACTGCAATTTAACGGAACTTCATTTGTAGAAAGTATTTTTATAAACTGTAGCAGTCATTAAAAGTGTTTGATTCACAAGTGATAAATCTAATAAATTTTATTGGTATTAAATTCAATGAAAAATTGCTGCCTACAACTGGACCCTTTCACTGAAGTGGTTTTAATTGTGTTTTGATAGCAAGTGTCACATAGCCTAATGACACCATGTTTTACAATATACAATAGATTATATGTTGCAGGCCTGTCCACTATTACAATTAGCTGTCATGATCAATAATCCCATTGTAATTAATGAGATGCTTGAACATGGTAACTTTATCTAAAAAATTTGTTATGCAATCAAAGTATTTAAATGACCATTACTGACCATTATATGTGTTGATCAAGGATACTGTGTAGGACCAAAATTTGAATTGACCAGTACTGTCCATTTCAATGAGTGTTACTGTAACTTATAGTAATATATTTTTTTTAATTAATTTAAAATAAAGGCTATACTTTTAGGTGAAAAAAGCATTTAATAAACTAGTATTGACCACTGACTATCTAAGTATATTGTCCAAACTGAGCCTGACCAGGGCACATTGCCAAGGACCAAAACTGAATCGACCAGTTTTGACCACCATTCACTATATTTTTAACAAACAAAATTAATATTATTCAGATTGCTTTTTAATTTTTACATTACTGTTACAGCTTGTTCTAATCTGTGAATGTGCATTATGTTAAAGTGTTGAATTAACCAGTATTGACCACCCAAGAGTGACCAAAATATTGAATCGACCAGTATTGACCGGTATTGACCAGTATTGACCGGTTTTAACCAGTATTGACCGCCGGCCCGGTCAATACTCATATTGACCGGCTTTTTGCCAACATTGTCATCAAGAATAACAGTATGACTAAGTTTCATTAAGACTGAATCATAAATGTGGACTCAAGAGAGATAACATTTTTTCCCTTTTGATTTTATTTAGAGACAAAAGTTTTGACCCAACAATGTCCAAGAATCAAATTTGGCCTAAAGAACATTAAGAATAACATTATGATTATGTTTCATGATGTTATGGTCATAAATGTGGCCTCCATCATAACAATATATTAGTAAAGTATTCATATCGATAAATGTTCAATCAAGAGTTATCTAATATGACTATTTCTTGCCATGGAAGACACAAATAACGTTTCAAACAAATCTAATTAGAAGCTGCTAAGGTGTATTCATTTACATAAACAAGAGGACCCGGGGGTTGGGATATAATTAATTTACCTGAATATGTGTTGTTAATGAATCTCTCTGTGCTGTGGGTGCGTTAATGAACCACTCTGTGCTGTCTGTGGGGTTTTAAGAACCTCTCTGTACTGCCCTGTGGGGTTAATGAACCTCTCTGTGCTGTTAATGAAGCTCTCTTGCTGTCTGTGCAGTTAATGAACCTCTCTGTGCTGCTGTGCTGTAATGAACTTCTCTGTGCTGTCTGGCTGTAATAAACCTCTCTGTACGTCTGTGCGGTTTAATGACCTCTCTGTCCCTGTCGTGCGGTTAATGAACCTCTCTGTGCTGTCTGTGGGGTTAATGAACCTCTCTGTGCTGTCTGTGCGGGTAATAAAACTCTCTGTACTGTTTGTGCGGTTATTGAACCTCTCTGTACTGTCTGTGCTGTTAATGAATCCTCGTACTGTCTGTGGGGTTAATGAACCTCTCTGTGCTGTTAATGAACTTCCTGATCATCATTATTGTCTTGCGTAATACAAAAGTTTCTTAAAATTTATATTCCAATAAAATTTTATGAAAAGAAATTCAGATCCTTATTTAATACTACTCATACAGGGAATCTAAAGCCTAAGTTCTAATCTGTCAACAAAATTTTGATAATTTTTGAATTTTGTTTTTGAATGAAACAAATTCACACGACTTCTGAATAACATAAGGTGAAAAAAAAATGGGGTTTCCCGGTATCCCAACCTACCATAAATTTTTGCACTGACCCTAAAATTTTTTAATGGCCTTTGGGGAATTTTTATACAACTTTTTTTTCAAAACTGCACTTTTATGCTTTTAACATGGCCAGTGATGTTTGAAATCAACTTACAGATGCCTAAAAGCATAACCAACCTATTTTTATTCATTTTTTGACACAAAAATTATTTTTGACAATTTTTTAAAAAAAAAATAAAAAAAAAAAAAACCCTAGAAATTGCTTTGTAAAAAAGCGCATGTTCCCCCCAATGCAAAGTCCTTAGGCAAAGTCAATAGGGTCAGGAGTGAAAGTCAAAGAGACACTGATGGTTGGCTGCAATAGTGATCATCTACTTGGCAGTCCAGTTTATCCCGCTAAGTTTCAACACTTTCGGCCTAGTGTTCTCAAGTCACTGTTCTGGCTTCTGTGACCTTGACCTTTGATCAAGTGACCCCAAAATAATTAGGGGTCAACTACTCTGCATTTCCAATCATCCATTAAGTTTCAACATTCTAGGGCAAGTGGTTCTCAATTATTTCCAGAAATGGGTTTAAATGACCAGGCCCCGTGACCTTGACCTTTAACAGAAACACCCAAAAAACCATAGGGTCATCTACTCGCATGTCCAATCATCCTATGAAGTTCAACATTCTGGATCAAGTGTTCCAAGTTTATTGATCGGAAATTGTTTTCCATGTTTAGGCTCCTGTGACCTTAACCTTAAACAGAGTGACCCCAAAATCGATAGGGTCCTCACTCTGCATGTTCAATCATCCTAGAAGTTTCAACATTCTGGGTCAAGAGGTCTCAAGTTATTGATCGGAAATGGGTTATCAATGTTCACCCCTGTGACCTTGACCTTTAATGGGGTGACCCCCAAAAACAAATAGGGTCATTTTCCTGCAGGAACAATCATCCTAGAAGATTCAACATTCTGGGTCGAGAGGTTCTCAAGTTATTGATGGAAGGGAGACATAATTCCAGCCTACTTACCCTAAATTTTTTGAGCATGTTCCCGGAAACATACATTTTTTAGTCCTAACTTAGTAATGGGTTTAAACGCATCAAATTTCAACTTACCAGGAGACTTCGTAATACACAATTTTAATATCAGCATTTTCTTTGGTATCGCTCTGTCTGTTTGTCTTTGCAAATTTATCTATTTTAAATTTTAAGAAGAAGAAGACTTACCTTTAGAAGACAAATGATAATATACATTCCTTAAGATCATTACATCACAAAACAAAACAATGAGTTACACATATACAAAAGGAAGACTTTTATTTTATCATTAAAACATATATGACAAACTATAACCATATCAACAAAACATGAACAAAACTAAAATTTCCAGAGGTTAAAATTACTTTTCTACTTTTTGAAAAAATACATTCCTCAACTCGATTATATTACATACAGACATGGGGTAATCGATTAAATAATCATAATGATTAATAATCAATTAAAAATTTTTCATTATTCATCATTAATCATTAATCATACTTTTCTCTGATTTATGATTAATCATTTAATGATTTATGAAGAAAATTAGGCTGTAATCATGATTATTTTACGATTAATATATGATTACTTGTTTATATATGAGGCTGATCAATTTCCTTATATTGTACAGCATTGTGGTCATACATGTCATAAATGTGGCAATTAACAAGTATGGGTTTGAAGATTACACTTTCAGGATATTGACAATTATCACCTAATTTAGGTAAAACCCAATTCATACATCTGCCTGGATTTGCCCAGGGCACAGTTTTAATCGCCAACAAAAATATGTATGTAGATTTAAAAGTTGTAAAAATTAATATGGGAAAAAGACACCCTATTTACTCAAGAAATAAAAAAAAAATGAATTTCATAATTGCTCTTAGCTTGTGACCATGATTGGGAAGTTTAGTTAACACTATTCAAGGTATATTCTTGATACTAATCTTCCTTAGATTCAACATTGTTTAGTCCTTTTGCCTGAAAATATATTTGTGCCATTTATAAAATAATTTGCACCCAAAGTAGTTCAGACTCTTAGTAATCATGATTACTTGGGATTTCTGATTGATAAAATTTTAAATTTTTTGCATACCAGACGGGATTTCCGGTACTTTACCGGTGCTGGAAAAATCCATCTTAAAACCCCCCCGGGGTGTAAGATGACTCTCGGCTTTAAATGAAAGTATTAAAGAACAATATAAAGTAGAAGATTATTTATATTTTATTCGAAAAACAAAATAAAAAAACCAATACCTTGACAGTTCCTCTTTGTTCCTGATAGTATATTTCCGATTCCAAAACACTTATTTTATTCAAAACTCATAACGTTAAGCTGCAGCGTTAAAAAACAAAACCGAACTAAAAAACTATTATTTGTCTTTGAAACTCATGACTCTTTCCTGTTTGCCGGACGTTGTTTCCCCCCCGCGCTTGTTTAAATACGCTGCTATAAGAAATAGTTCTAAAAAGAAAGCCGTTCAGGGAGACAATCAAAATCCCCTTGATCAAAATCCCCTTCACTGAAAAATGACAGGGTGTTACAAAATCCCCTTCATACTTTTGCAGGGGGTATCATAATCCCCTCTGTGATTTTTACTTATTTCATCAAGTTCAAATACAACTATAAACAACTTAAAAGTCTATTGCATAAAGCACGTAAATAAAAATGCCCTTTAGCAAACATAATATAATTTGGAGCACTGAAAATCTATATATCTATAAAAGTTAATCACAGAGGGATTATGAAAACCCCTGCAAATGTGTGAAGGGGTTTTGTAACACCCATCATTTTTCAGTGGAGGGGATTTTGATCAAGGGATTTTGATATACACTCAGCCCGTTCAATTGATTTTATTTTTATCTTATATCTTGATACGGTATGCAAGAAAAAAATTCTGTCACTGGTTAATAGGTGCAGATGGGAATATCCGGCTCTCAGGTACTGTTTATGCGGTAACTCGGGAGAACCTCTTATTGCCTAAACAGTTACCCTCGAGGCCGGAAATTCCCATCTGCACCTATAACCAGTGAAAGAATCTTATACGATTAATAGAAATTGGTCTGTTAATCAATTAATAATCGATTATTAAAAATGTCTTAAATCATTACTTTTCAAAGTAATCGGCCCCATGTCTGATTACATAAAAAACAATGACTTACATATATAGATATTACATTACCTTGAAAATTGACTTCCCTGACAATACACACATTGTGAAAATGCCCTCTGTTTGTGCCCCTTTTCATAAAATTGTACAACATCTTTAGGTTCATGAGTCTTTGGCCACAAACAAAAAGTTAATGAATATATAGACATAATAATACTTTTACATTCTAGCATAAAACTGCTGTTTTTTGTCACATTCAGGGTGTTTTAACAGGAGAGAAAGCGTGTGTTAACGAGAGATTCTTTCGCTCACCCTCTGTTATAACAAACCTTTTTAATATGCGAGTTTCCGTGGCAAAGCGTAAACTCATTCGGCCCCCAAAACGGATAATTCAAAACGAAATGACGTCAACGGTTAAAAACAGCTCATTCCCCGCATTTCATGAAAATTTTAAGACGTTGAGGTAGGATGTATTCATTTATTAGTATTTTTTTCTGCGTTTTATGCTAGAATAGCGTTAGCGCATGTTCAATTCGTGTTTTTACATCTGCAGAATCCCCGGGAACGTTGGAAACCCCGCCCTAAAGGGCTCGGGCACCAACCAATCCCTCGTGACCTGCAGACGTTATAACACGAAAAAACATGCGTTATCCCAACATTAAAGACTGATAGTTCTCTCCAAGTTAGATTTTAAATTTTAAAATCCCAAAATTATCGGAATGAAACTACTTTTATATAACTTTGACCTTACTTTAAACAGAGCAATAAGTAACAGTCTTTAATAAGTTTGCATTACTCACATTCTTTTTGGTACAGGTGAAACAATGGAGAAGTACATATCCTTTTCCTTTTTCCCGTTTTTCTGGGCTATTAACTGAAATTGTTTGATTAATGAAAAAAAAATTAGTATACAAAAAAAACAATCCAAAATTCAGTGGACAAATATGCAGTCTGTACATAAGAAGGATACAAAACATTTTCCATTTAAAAGGATAACTTAGATCATGCAAAAGAAATTTAAAAAATCAGAAAATGGTACACATTATACCAGATGTAAAGATACTTGGTGTTATTATAACAGACATCCATAAATTTTAATGCTGAAAATGGCTGTTTTGGGGCATTTGCTTCTATTATAAAAGATATGCAACAATACAGCATACTAAACATTCAACAGAAAAATCTTACAGTCCCAAAGGATGTAATACTGTAGCCTCCATCAATCTTCACAACATCATGTCAAATTCAATAAAAATCTAACTGAAAATAAGAAGGTACAAAGAAGGTAATACATGTAATAAACTAACATGTGCTATAATGAATATAACATAACAACTGAATATTACTCATTCTTGTTGTTATTACTTGTTTGAAGAATCAATAAAAATAGATAAACATGATTTCATTTAAAGCACATATATAAGTTTGGCACCATCCTGGTAATACCATAAAAATATCTAGATATTGCAAGGTAGAGTGTCAACAACATTACCACATTTCAGTGCCAGAATATTCTAAACCAGAAGGGCCCAAAAAGGGCCCTGTATCGCTCACCTGACTTTTGACCAAAGATCAAACAAGATCAACATTCTGACCAATTTCATTCAAAATAATGTCATAAATGAGCCTCCCAAAGTGTTAACTAGCTTTTCCTTTGATTTGACCTGTGACCAGTTGCTGATCCCACATGACCCAATTCGAACTTGACCTAAAGATCATCAAGACTAACATCTGATTAAGTTTCGTGAAGATACAGTCCTAAATGTGGCCTCTAGAGTGTAACAAGCTTTTCCCTTTGAATTTGACCATTGCCCTATTTCTGACCCCACCTGACCCAGATTTAAATCTGACTTATAGATCATCAAGATTAAAAATCTGACCAAGTTTCATAAATATGTCAAAAATGTGGCCACTAAAAGTGTAAACAAGCTTTTCCTTTGATGACCTGGTGACCTAGTTTTTGAAACCAGATGACCAATATTGAACTCGTCCAAGATTTTATTGAGGGTAACATTCAGACCAAGTTTCATTAAGATTGGGCCAAAATTGTGACCTCTAGAGTGTTAACAAGCTTTTCCTTTGATTTAACCTGGTGACCTAGTTTTTTACCCCGCCTGACCCAGATTCAAACTGGACCCTGAGATCATTAAGATTAACTCTGACCAAGTTTCATGAAGATATAGTCCATAAAAGTACCTCTACAGTGTTAACAAGCTTTTCTTTGATTTGACTTGGTGACCAAATTTTTGACCCAAGATGACCCAATATCGAACTTGTTTCCCAAAGGGGTTATTGGGTAACATTCTGACCAAGTTTCATTAAGATTAGGTCAAAATTGTGACCTCTAGAGTGTTAACAGTCAAATTGTTGACGACGGACTGACGAACGGACGACGACGGACACAGGGCAATCACAAAAGCTCACCTTGAGCACATTTCAAAAATCAGGGAAGAATTACATGTACCTACTGTCCTAACTGCCACTGTCAAATGTAAGCTGTAGGGGTCATGCATGTGCTGGTGCAGGTGTTATAAACTTTTGGTGCGATCTATTTTTCTAGTCATCTTCAACCTGTTCATGGAAAACAATGACAACATTTAGAGCAGGAGATTATCAAAAAAGGAACAAACTACTCGCTGCAGAACAGAATAAACTAGGTACCAGTACACAACAAGAGCTGTCTGTGAACAACATGCTCCTTTGAAGCATTGATGGAAGTATGGGTAAAAATATTACCACAGACTTTCAGACCAAAAATAAATAAATAGATAAGACAAACAATGTACCTGCTTTTTTGGATTTGGATAGGTCTTAGCACTATATGGCAAGTGTGACAATGAAGGGAACTGATAGCAACGTGTTCAAAGTTTTCAAAGCCATAATTACACAAAAATATTGAAAAGTATGCAACACTTAACTAGTTTCTAGTCAAAAAAGCTGAAACTGGTCTAAAAGTACTTGTCCGAGACAGAAATGGACTGGTATGAAAAATGTTACTCATTTCCGAGTCCAAAAGCCTTTAAAGAGCCATAATTCAGCCAAGAAGTTGACAGAGTTAGTACTCTTGTCTACAAATAGAAATCATGATGATAAACAACTGTTCTAAGTTTCAAAGCCACATTTCAAATAGTTTTGACAACACCTTGACTAGCCTGTACAAAAAACTGAACCAATTTCCAAGTCCAAAAAGGGCCATAATTCAACCGAAATACTTAACAGAGTTATGTACTATTGCTTACAAATTGAAATCATGATGATAAACATTTGTTCAAAGTTTCAAACCCATTTGTCAAATAGTTTTGACAAAACATGGACTTGTACAAAAATTGTACTATTTCCAAGTCCAAGTAGGCCCAAAATCAGCCAAAATAGTTGACAGAGTTATTTACTCTTGCCTACAGCTATAGACGTAATAATAAACATGTGATAAAAGTTTCAATGAATTATGATCCCTTTTAACTTAGAAATCTCGGTTATGTTTTTCGTACCAGTTCACATTTTGTGTAAAGTGTTTGATATATGGCATATAATGCTGATATAAATTGTGTATTACGAAGTCTCCTGATTCAATTTTAAAAAGGGGGCCCTAATTCAGCCAAAATCCCCTTTATAGAATTATGTATATACTCTGCCACAACGGACATGGTGAAAGGTAAAAAGAGTTGAAAGTTTCAAAGCTTCTCAAAAACCTTGTAAAAAGGTGAACTGGGACGAAAAACTTAAACAAGGTGTGACGCCGACGAGAGTAGGATAGCTCTACTTATTTTTCGAATATCAAGCTAAAAAATATATATCTTAATCTTTATCTTAATTCTATTAAAACTAATGGGCGTCAAAACAGATGATATCGAAACGCGAACTGAAATTATAAAGATGGATAATTGTGCTGCCTTCTGGACATATATAACAGTTTACAGTAATACATAAATTTTCTTAAAGGTCTGTTTATAAAGAAACAAGTAGTCATATCATGTTTTAATCGTTTAAAACACTTTTGACATTTCATTGTTTACATTTTCAGCGGAAGGCTCAGGAACGCTGTCTGTATCCCGGTTTCTACGAAGGCGCTTTAAAAAATTGGGATACAGCAACTTCCGTTTCGTAACTTCCTGTATTAGCGCATACCGGGCTGTTTGGAGAGAATGATTCTCGATATACAGTCGGGTACCAGACATGCTGTCCCTCGTCGGTGTTCTTTAATATCATATTTTAAGTAAGCTGTGTTTCACGTCGAAAGTAATCAGCCGCTAATGTTACCAATGCAACAAAGCTCTTGTTATTCATTATCGTTTGTAAGCAGTGCCCATTGCTTAAAACTATGAGTTTATATTGTACTGGCACCGAGCATTGGAAGATTTGTTAAAAAGAGATATTTCTTCTCCCAAACAGTTCTTCAAACCTTAAAGACTATATTTGTGTTTAACTTTTAAATACCTATGTATTAGAGTACCATAGATTAATACAGTACTTTAATTGCATGGTGTTTTTCAGTACTTTCGTTATACTTCTCGGTGCAGAAAATGAAAATGGCCATTTTCTGTTTCAAATATCATGACTTTTCCTTAATACATAATTGTAAATGGTCCATGTAATGCGCGTCGCAATTAGTCTGTTATGGGGAACATATGTGAAATTAAATTATGCAAAAAGGTGGAGTTACAGACCGGATACGAAATTTTCATTTTTTAAATGCATTTTTAACCTTTGGCCTCCAAGTGTGACCTTGACCTAGGTGTCTGAAATTTTGATTCGCAAATCATCCTGTTATGGGGAATATTTGTGTCAAGTAACATATAATTCCTTTGATACATAATGGAGTTATAGACCAGACAGGAAAATTCCGTCTGACCTTTGATCTCAAGTGTGATCTTGACCTTTGAGCGAGGGATCCGGGATCTACGCTAGAAACATCATCACAGTATTGGAAACATTAGTGTCAAGTTTTATTCAAATACCTTGACAAAAATGTATAGTTGCAGATCGCACAGGAAAAATCTGTTGAAATCGACTTCCAAGAGTGACCTTGACCTTTGAGCTAGGACTAAAATTTTGCGCGAGGCAAGTCGTCTCATTGCGGAAAACATTTGTTTCAAGCAGTAATTAAATAAATTCAATTGATGGAATGCAAAGTTACAGACTCGTCACGAAATTGTGGACGGACGTACGGAATGACGGATTTACAAACGGAAAAGCGCAGTCTTAGTTTCTTCAACTAGTTATTGACCAGTACATCTTGGTTTCTTTTCGTCTTAAGTATGCTCCTTTTTAACTGAATTAAATCGTGTCAAATTTACATGTAAGCAGGTTTTGCTGAATCAATCGGGCAAAATTGTTTTAAACTCCTCATACATCTTAGGCATTGTAAGATGACATCATAGTACATGTTCCATAACTCGGCTGTCAAAATGTTGATCCTCTCTTCAATATAGAACTCTCAAGAAAGTTTTGCTTGTAAGCTGGTTGTTCAGAAAATTGCTTGTTTTTATGCTTTGATTATAAACTTATCACTTGAGATAATCTCAGAGAATAGGTTTTATTGCTCTGACTTACCTATTATCAAAATTATGAGCATTTTGATATTATGATAAAAAATTGTATTTAAGCGTGCTTCTAAAATCTGCTAGATCAAATATTATTATTATTATTATATACTACATTTATATAGCACTCTTTTCATATAAAAATACGTTCAAAAGTGCTTTACATAAACGTATCTATATAATGTTCAATAAAAAATGGTAATTGAACCATTATAGAAAACTTTAAAAGTCTTTGGCATAATGAGTGACATTAAATAGCAGGGTTTGATTTACATTCTTTCAAAATTATGGCTCATTTTAATTAGGACATGTTGGTGAAAGTTTTGCGTGTAAGCATGTTTTTCGGTAACTTTTTTTTACTGATTACTACCAAATCGTCAAAAGGGATCAATTTCATGAAGTAACATCTCTAGGACAGATTCCACAATTAAGACACAAGTCTACAAGATATTTCGAACATAGAACAAATGCAGATCAATATAATCCTACCTGTCCTGATACAAGCAAAATCAAAACTGTATTATCTACACTACTAAAGGCGCTCGCTACAGTTTTTCCGGACGGGTCGATATTTTCCCCAACACCGTGCCAATTTGGTTGTGTTTCTAATCGATGTAGCTCAATGCAGAGTTGGAGCGGTCTTCTGCGCATGCCTGGAAGTGATTATCTAATATCGCGTACGGCAAAAATTCGCAAATTATTGTATGTTCGCATGCATTTAATGTATAATATGTATAATATACTGACTAAAGGTTAGGGTAAGTATTACCATGGTTACAAAATATATACATTTAAAGTAAATCCGACATATACTTGAGTCTGTAATTTATACCAGCGCTCCAACTTTCCATTGAGTCACAGCTATTTCTAATCCCGTACCGTACCCATACCGTACGTCCGTATTCGTAAACTATAGGTTTTGTTCGGAGAAAGGCGGAAGCTTTTATCGTTCTATGACATCAAAATGCTTCAGAAACACCTTAAAATCCGCTTATTAAGAAATCTGCCGTTTGATAATTTGATATATCTCTAAGTCATTTGCTCAAACACTGAAAGAGTATTTCGAACCAACCTGCGTTGTATAAATGCCCGCCACACCCAACCTCGTTGTAATTTGATTTAAGCGAAATCTAATCTGGTGACCTATCAATTCTCTTTTTGTTTTAGATTAGGTAGACATAACCAAAGGTATGTGCAGAGTTTGATTAAATTCTATAATGCGAAACTCGATAAAATAGCCGAAGAACCAACATAAAATTGACAAAAATTTGCAAAAGTAGCCCTTGGATCTGCTGAACAAGTATTCCTTTCTTTAAAAAATCATTTTCTTTTGATTTCTCTGAGCATGTTTCAAAAAGATATATTATTTTCCGTTATAAAAATGCTTAGATATCAAATTTATGATGATTATTGTACTTTACTGAAATATATTTTAGGATTATAGAAATTTTGAAAAATGTTGAAATTAGCACCATATGTAGGGGCAAATTTAATTGAAACAAAGCTGGCGACCTAGTACTTTTTATTTCATTTTTCAGTACATCATAACATGATCTTTTAATACAAAACATTTCATCAAAATCTATTATTGAGAAAAAAATACGAATCTGTAGCGAGCGTCCTTAAATACTAAGTGAAATTTCATTTTGTCATCGGCTTGATAAAAGTTAAATATTTACCATAAAGAAGTTGACAAAAGCATCTGACGTAGTTTTTAAGGGTTAATCAAACAGATGAGTAGATCTTGTTTTTGTTGTGAAAAGGTTATGACATTATATCTAAAACTCTTTTCATTGTATAATTAAAACAGAAGTAACTAACGTAGGTATATGCCTAATCAGGCGAGTTGTCAATTTTTCAGGATCATCATCATCATTTCAGTAAATGACATCGAAGATGAATACCAATTTATATTGATTTGCTCTTTGTGTGATGCCATAAGAAAACAGTATATATCCAATAGTTTTATAAGAAACCCTAGCGTGTATAAATTCATAGAATTGATTAATTCAGAAAGGAAGTCAGTGTTAATCAAATTAGCTGTATATTGTAATAAAGCCTTCAAAATGAGATCAAATGCATTGAACGCCGGGTAGTATAATCTTACCATCATAGCTATCATGTTTATATAATATAGATTGTAAGTGTTACATGTGTTGTATTGCATTCTCACTAATTTACAGGTATGTTTAGAATACTAGGTATAACCATTTTACGTATTCATGCATGTATATATTGTTGTATATGAAGATGAGCTGTATCTGCTTAATTCAAAATAAAATGTAGATCTGTGCTGTTCTGTTCATTAATCGCTCCATTCTTTAAGGATTACAGTTTTAAATTAAAATACTAAAACTTCAGTATTTGATATAAACAAAACTTTCTGTAAAATCATTTTTTTTTTGTAATCTGAAGGACTTAGAAATTAAATTCTAGACTTAATTTTAATGACTCTCTTTCTTTAAAAACTTAAGCGATTGGTAAAGTTTTTTTTTATATAATCTAGTATTGTGTAAAGGGTTTCAAATAGTTGAACGCACTGTCAGTAAACAGCTCTTGTCAAATAATTTAAGGAAGCATTGACGGCTGTTTCCTGTTCAAGGCAGTGCCTTTTTCATATTTTATTTAACGAAGGATTTCAAAGAAACTTGACACACATGTTCACCACATCGAGACGTAACACTTGAACTGCTTGAAGGATTTCAAAGAAATTTGGCACAAATTTTCACCACATCAAGACAACGTACAGAGTGCAAGTTTCGAATGGCTTGTTTCAAGGTCAAGGTCAAACTTAGGAGTCAAAGGTCATATGTCTTTGTTTCGTGTGTATATTGCTCTGCATTGCGGTGCTCTTGTTTTTATTTGGCAGGTCCCTTTTTTGTTTACTTACAATATTTTTTAATTACTTCCCTTTTATGTAACTATAAATAGCTTATTGTGTAACCTTTTTATTATTGGCCGTAGGGAAAAAAACGAGACCATTTCTCTGGGTAACAACATGGATGGTACCTCCAATTTTTAGGTGTATTTTGACATATCTGTACCTGGTAAGGATTTTTTTGTGGACATATTTTTTTTCTGTGGACTTATAATTAGAAATATTTTTTTTTGGAATTTCTTCCCTTTGTTGTTCCTGTCCTCTGGGCTTAACAGTCAAGTTCTTTAGATTTTGCTCCCATCCTCTGATATAACTCTTCGGTCACACTTAGGGGTCAACGGTCATACCATCGGGCTTATATTACGCTGCTCTTGTTATTTCTTGAACTGGCTCTCTTGACGTTACAACAGAATTTGAAGTATGTTTGATGTCAGGATTTGAAACAAAAGAGTAACAAAAAATTAATTAATATTCAACATTTCCGTTGTCAACGCCGATTCCTCAAGTTTGTTTATTTAGTTTCGACTGTTTTTACAGATTAAAATATGTCATCATTAACAGAAAATAAACGCACGTCATGCTTAAATAAACTTCGCCTAAAATATGATGTAATACTTGTTGAAACTCACGTGTGATGTTTCAAAGCACGACGGGTTAGTTTTATTAGGCATATTTTCAGTAAATATTATTTCAAAGATTCTCCCGATTTTATACGAAAATAAGAACGAAACAATGAATTACAAACCAGAGAGAAACAAACGTACAGAAAGTATGTAATCCAAAACAAATGAAATCGCCATAATACTATACGATACTTAAAACTATTCTAAACTAATTATGAAGAAAACATTATTTCTCTTCGTTACCGGTTAGTTAAACATTTATATGAAATTGAAATACAAGATATTGTCAGTTATTTTCGGTTAAAAAAAAAACTGATCAATTTCCAAGAACACAGTTATCTTGGTAATCATTTCTTAATTGGTTAATAAGCTGATCAATTTTAAGAACAGTGATCAATTATATAGTAAACCTTTCTTTAAAGATCGTGATGCTTTTTCACACATAAAATAATGCTTTAATTTAATACATAATGCTTAGGAGTATGTGGCCACGTTGTCTATGACAAATGTTTTGTATTATATAATATATGATGCACATTATGTTTGTAAGGTTCATTAATCCTCCGCCACAAGTGATGGGGAGTTATAGGAATGGTCTCCGTCCGTCCTTCCGTCCGTCTGTCCGTAACACTTTTGTGTCCGCTCCATATCTCCTAAACCCCTTGAAGGATTTTCATGAAACTTGGGTCAAATGATCACCTCATCAAAACGATGTGCAAAACCCATGAATCAGCCTTGTCGGCTCAAGGTCAAGGTCACAACTCAAGGTCAAAGGTTTAAGCCTTCCATTTTGTGTCCGCTCGATATCTCCTAAACCCCTTGAAGGAATTTTATAACACTTGGGTCAAATGATCACCTCATCAAGACGATGTGCAGAACCCATGAGTCAGCCATGCCGGCTCAAGGTCAAAGTCATAACTGAGGGTCAAAGGTTTGAGCCTTCCATTTTATGTCCGCTCTATATCTCCTAAACCCCTTGAAAGAATTTTATAACACTTTGGTCAAATGATCACCTCAACAAGGCGATATGAGTCAGCCATGCCGCCTCAAGGTCAAGGTTATAACTGAGGGTCAAAGGTTTGAACCTTCCATTTTGTGTCTGCTCTGAATCTCCTAATCCCATTGAAGGATTCATATGACACTTCGGTCAAATGATCACCTCATCAAGGCAATGTGCAGAACTTATGAGTCAGCTATGCCGGCTCAAGGTCAAGGTCACAACTCAAGGTCAAATGTTTTAGCCTTCCATTTTGTGTCCGCTCTATATCTCTTAAATCCCTTTAAGAAATTTAATAAAACTTGGCTCAAATGATCATCTCATTTAAACGATGTGCAGAACTTATGAGTCAGCCATGCAGGCTCAAGGTCAAGGTCACAACTAAGGGTCAGAGGTTTGAGCCTTCCATTTTGTGTCCACTCTGTATCTCCTGAACCCCTTGAAGAATTTTCATCAAACTTGGGTCAAACGATCACCTCATCAAGAACTCATGAGTCAGCCATGTCAACTTAAGGTCAAGGTCACAACTCAAGGTCAAAGGTTTGAGCTCTGTATCTCCTAAACCCCTTTAAGGATTTTCATGAAACTTGGGTAAAATGATCACCTCATCAAGACGTTGTGCAGAATTTATGAGTCAGCCATGTCAGTTCAAGGTCAAGGTCACAGCTAAAGGTCAAAGGTTTACCTTTTCATTATTCATAACAGTGGCGGGGGATTTAGCTGTCTTTCAGACTGTCTTGTTTTGTTTTTAATGTTCGTTGCCAAAATCATGTGAATGATGATGTGCAATAAAATTATTATTTGTTGTTGTTGATGGTGATAAAATGGTCCTTTATATAACGATATGAGTACAGTTTGTCAAGGTGTTGTCAATGGCGTGCGTTCTTAAACATGTGAGCGTTTTGCGTCAGGTTTTATAAATGAAATATTTAGACACAGTCTATACGTTTGTGATTTCTTTAATGATGTTAGTAATATTTTCTTCTGAATAAATATATAATTTCACAATTTGATAATGAACTAATCGCTTCTGTTTGGGGATTTTGAG
Organism: Mercenaria mercenaria; assembly: GCF_021730395.1. NCBI lineage: Eukaryota > Metazoa > Mollusca > Bivalvia > Venerida > Veneridae > Mercenaria > Mercenaria mercenaria. The sequence goes on along the minus strand of NC_069377.1, from coordinate 38,212,101 downwards.
TCTCATGATCTCATCACACAATTCAGGTAATAACTTAATAACCATAGAGCTATCTCTGACTTGGTTTCAAGTACGGGCGGGCACCTGGGTAGAACAACTGACCTTCTGTAAGCTGCGTTAATTTCTTATATTTTTATACTTGTATGCGTACATGATAAGACCTATTTGGGAATTATACCAGTGTTGTTATCTAAAGAATGTGTCAAAATTAATACTCTTTAGTCACTCTTTATATTTTATCTACATTAAGGCCTAATGACTATTTCATCATGGGTTACTTGGAACAAACAAAATCAGCTTACTTGATCCAAGTAAGAACGAAGGACATGTAAAATTGTAAATATAAAATGACGATAGAGTCTATTATTTTATTACCCGAAATTAAGAACCAAAAGAAAAACGTGTAATATTCTCAATATTAATTCAATATACCAGATATGTGAATATATTTCAGTACAACTAAAATAAAGGACTAAAAACGTCTGTATCTTATGTCTTAGATATAGGAATATTATGGCACCTCAAAAGCTTAGCCGGGTAACCAGCTAAACAACCAATCAAGTCGGGTAACCAGCTAAATTGTAGGGAACAAATCCGCCGACCAAAAGAAGACCAGGCGTGTTCGTTAAAATCTAACCGGGTAACTAGCCAAAAAAACTTATACCGTGGCACAACTTTCATCAATGCTACGGTCCACTACGACGGACAAAATGACAGACGAGTGGTATCTTCCATTACCCTACGGGTAACCATAGCAATAATGAAAAATATCAAACGTGCCACTAAACCAGGCACAGCACTGTAGTGACCAGCATCCATAACCTGACACAACTTCCATCAATGCTACGGTCCACTACGACGGACGAAATGACAGACGAGTGGTATCTTCCATTACTTTACGGGTAACCATAACAATAATGAAAAATATCAAACGTGTCACTAAATCAGATACAGCACTGTAGTGATCAGCATCAGCAGACATGACACACGAGTGGTATCCTCCATTGTTTTACGGGTAACCATAGTAACAATGAAAATCTAGTCGGGTAACCAGCTAGAGTCGCAAAGCAAAGCCAGGCAATGTACTGTAGTGATTAGCACCAGCAAGGCTATGTATCACTTGAGCAAGGCTATATAGAGCTAGGCAAAGCAAACGCAACGCTATAAAGATATTACCATAGTACTCGGGCAATACCTTTTGTACACCACTACTCAACGCCACGCAAGTAAACTACAAAATGACCAAACCAAATGAGAAATGCAATGCTCTGGTCCAAGTCCCACGATTCATGCTGGTAACTCGCGTGAGCCGGAAACCAGAACCAGAGTTAAATACAGTTTGAACAAAGCACATACTTAACAGTTAATGAAACTGCTAGTATACAAAAATGCTAAAGTATGATACGCCTAGTCAACTTCCGATCGGCAGAATTTTTCCCCGAAGTCCATGTATGAGTGACTTCTTTAAAATAATTGATAATAATAGCATGTCCATAATCTCCTTTAGGATAATATTTCCTTCTTGCAAATGCAAATCCATAAAAAGGAATATTACTCCAGCAAAATATACACATACTTGTTCATTTATGCTTGTACCAGTGAGTGTGTGAGTTGGGTTTTACGGCGAATCGACACAAAATGGTCATATATCGCCGAGAAGAAGTCATATTGCAAACGCCAACTGTAAAGCATAAACATTGATGTAAAAATGTAAAGCATACCCAAAAACATCCATGTAAAAATGTAAAGAACACTATGAGTAATGTAAAACATATCTTAAAACTTCCATGTAAAAATGTAAAGCATATCTAAAAACAGTTATGTAAAAATGTATGTACGTGTGTGTTAAAATATCAGCTGCAAACATAATAATATTGCAAGATGTAAAAAAAAAATATGAAATGTTAGATTTTTTGATATATTCCTATCTGCTTTAAAAACGATGAAATATTTCCGACTGAAACGTTTTCAAATAACTCTTTCAAAGATTGAACGTCATAATATGTACCGCGCTGTGTAGGAAAGTCCACGCAGTCGATTAGAATATGTGTAATAGTTAGCGGTGTTTGACATGGTACACATTCGGCTTGATCTTCTTTATTCAAAAGATAAGAATGAGTCAAACGGGTATGACCTATTCGGCAGCGAGAAAGAACAACTTCCTCCCTGCGAACAGATCTGTTCCCTTGGTGCCATTCCCCTAGAGTAGGTTTGATATCATGAAGTTTATTGAATGAAGCACTGTTCCATGACGATTAACATTTAGATAAAATGCATTTCTTTATATTGGGCCTAAAATCGGTATGTGGTAATTTCAAATTAGATTGTGATAATAAAAGGGATTTCTTTGCTGCAATATCAGCATCCTCGTTTCCATGAATACCAACATGACTAGGAATCCAACAAAATATAATAAACTTTTTAAAAGATAGTTCATGAAACCCGAGAAGAATATTTTGAATGAATGGATTTTCCATATTTCGGTTATGAATTGACTGTAAAACAGAAAGCGAGTCGGAAAAGATAATAAATTTTTCTTCACCATTTTTTTTATATAAAATTTAGAGCTAAATCAATAGCTTCGGCCTCGGCTGAAAATATTGTTGCATTATTTGGCAAACGTAATTTTGATTGATGAAGGAGGCTGACAGCAGCACAGCCAACCTTTGGTTCATCTTTTGAACCGTCTGTGTAAATTGCATAATAGTCCTTGTAAGTTGATTTGATTTCATGATATTTGAACTTGAATATTTCAGGGTTTGTTTCAGACTTTCTTAAGGCAGTTTTCAAATCGAAAAGAACTGTAGGGGTATGAAGGGTCCATTGTGGTGTATCTGTAATTAAATTTTCTTTAATACTATCGAATTCAAAGACAGTTTCATTCATAGACGATTTTATGCGAAATCCAAACGGTTTGATTTGTTTTGGTTTTTCCTCATATGAATCAGAGTACTTTGTTTTAAAAATAATTTCATGAGCAGGATTGGATTTGTTAGCAGCCACTCTTAAAGCATATTGCAATAAAAGTTTTTCTCGGCGTGTGTAAAGAGATGGTTCGTTTGCTTCAGCATATAAACTTTCAACTGGCGATGTTCGGAATGCACCAAGAGCAATACGAAGACCTTGATTATGGATGGTATCTAACATTTGTAAATAAGATTTTCTTGCGGCACCATAAACAATACAACCGTAATCTAGCTTAGATCTAATTAAAGCCCTATAAAGTCTTAATAAAACCTTGCGATCGGCTCCCCAATCAGTATTTGAAATTACCTTTAAAAGATTCAATGACTTCAAACTTTTGGCTTTCAAGTATTTAATATGCGGCACAAACGAAAGCTTTTTATCAAAGATAACACCAAGAAATTTTGCTTCAATAACAACGGGTATTTTTGTACCATTTAGAAAAAGCTCAGGGTCACAATGATGTTTCCTTAATTGGCAAAAGTGGACACATTGAGTTTTCGATGGGGAAAATTTAAACCCATTTTCCATGGCCCAAGTTTGAACTTCATTCAAATACTATTGTAATTGGCGTTCAATCGTAAGCATATTTTTTGAACGATAACATGTCAAAAAATCGTCAACATATAATGAACAGTCTGTCCCTGGTAACAAACATTTCACAATATTATTAATTTTGATGCTAAAAAGTGAGACAGATAAAACTGAACCTTGTGAAACTCCCTGTTCTTGCTCAAAAGAGTCTGAAAGGGTATCACCAACACGTACTTTAAAACTTCGATCAGATAAAAATTGTGATATAAATGTTGGCAGACGACCTTTTAAACCTATGTCGTTAAGATCATTCATAATACCATATTTCCATGTAGTGTCATAAGCTTTTTCTAAATCGAAAAAGACAGACACTAGATGCTCTTTTTTAATAAATGCATCACGAATAAAATTTTCCAGTCGAACAAGATGATCGGTTGTGCTGCGTTGTTTGCGAAAGCCGCTTTGAAAGTTTGTAATTAATCCTTGCGATCCGAGGTACCAAACTAGTCTAGAATTAATCAAACGTTCCAGAGTTTTACATAAACAACTAGTAAGAGCTATCGGTCTATAATTACTTGGGTTAGTGCTATCTTTTCCGGGTTTTTGTATGGGAATAACAATAGCTTCTCTCCAGAAGTCTGGAAAAATACCAGTTTTCCATGTAATATTGTAGATTTCAAGGAGAAGGTCTAATGATTTTTGTGGTAAGTGTTTTAAAAGTTGATAATGTATTTGGTCTGGACCAGCTGCAGTATCATGACATTTGTCTAGAGAGTAAATGAACTCTGTGATCGAAAAAGGTTTATTATAATCTTCCTCATTATTTGAATCAAAATTCAGAGGTTTGCTTTCTTTAGTTCATTTAATGTTTTGAAATCTTTGGTCATAATTATGTGAAGAAGAGTTTTTTGAAAAAGCTTCCCTAAGAGTATTAGCAATGTCTTCTTTGGTAGATGCAGTAGTCTGGTCAGATTTTAAAGATGAGAAACAGTTGAAGTTTTTCCTTTTCCATTTATTTTACGAATCATTTCCCACACTTTTTAACCGATGACCTAGAATTAAGTTTAGAAACGTATGAATGCCAGGAGTTTTTCTTTGCTTGTTTTATAGTTCTGCGAACTTTTGCTCTAAGAACCTTAACTGCTTGCAGATTTCCTTTTGTCGGTCGAATATTAAATTTTTTAACGGCCGCTCTACGTTTTCGAATAGCGGTCTTACAATCATCATTATACCATGGTTTATTTTTTGATTTACCATTTCTTGAAGTTTTTGGAATGGACTTGTCTGCAACATCTGATAAAATAACAGAAAACCGATCAATAGGATCAAAAAAATTGGCGAAATTCTCCAAAGACAAATCATTTTTGCATAAAGACTGATATTGCTGCCAGTCAGCTTTATTAAATTTAAAATAAGAGGAATCAGCTGACGTTTACTGAACAATACTTGATAAGATAATCGGGAAAAGGCTTGGTTGACAAATTGACAAATCAAGAGAAGAGTAGTGTCCTGTAGCAGGATGTAGGTTTGTTTTAGATTTATCATTCAGTAAGCAGAGAGAATTTCTTTCAATAAAAGTTTCAATAATTTGACCTCTAGCATTGCTATCAGAACAACCCCAAAACTCGTGGTGACCATTGAAATCTTCCATCAGAATAAACGGTTGCGGTAGCTGATTGATCAGGTTGTCAAGATCTTCAAGGTTAAGTTTAAATTTAGGAGGTATATATATTTAACAAAATGTTATAGGTCGATCCATAGTTACATGCAATGCAACTGACTGAATGGTAGTATTCAAAACAATTTCTCTATGCGGACGTGGATTATTTATTAAAATTGATGCGCCACCAGAAGCCTTTTCTGAACTTTTATTGATAAAGTTATACGTTGAATAATCTTTAAAGGATATGTTGTCACTTTCTTTCAAAAAGGTTTCACTTAAACACATCAAAGAGGGATTATATTTGATAGAAGAAGGAGAATTTCATTATAATTAGCTTTAAGTCCACGACAACGTTCCACTGGATTATTTTATTCGACATAAATATGTTCTATCTGGAAACATGGTATTCACACTATTCAGTCTCCTCAGGAGAAGACATCCTAGTAATCTTTTTCTCCGTTAGAGGTTTAGGAGGTATGGCAGGAGGCTTAGACGAACGTCCATTCTCATCGTCCTCCATATCTACATCTACTGCTAGAATTTCAACCGGTTGTAGTGGTTAATGGGATCATTAGATCCCTTCCCTACTCCACCGGTATTTAGTTCAATTCTTTGTCTAGGTGTTTTATTCACCTTTGCCGATGATGAAGTACTTGTTGAATTGTTAGATACATTGCTTGTTCGTTGTTGTTGTGGCTTGTAATTAGGGATGTTTTGTATTGCAGCTGGAGCTTTACCTTGAGTTTTTTTTTTTACATTTGATTGTTGTTTACTGATTTCCGAAGTTGGGGCTGGATTTTGAGAAACGGTCACTGAATCTGTTTTAAGTAAACGCATCAATTTAGTAAACGCATCACTGTGTTGTTTTGTTAGCGACAGATTTAGTGATTGATGAATAAGTTTGTGCGAGTGATGGAGATGTAAATCTAGCATTCGCAATTTGCCTGGCTTCTGGAAATCCAATGCCTTGTGTGAACTTGACATGAAGAACTTCCTTCTCGAGTTTCCACGTCTTGCAGTCGCGAGACCTGGCTGAATGTGGCTCGCTGCAATTCACACAACGCACTGTATAATTGCACTTGTCCTCGTCATGGAAATGGCCATCTCGGCAGCACTTTGGGCAAATGTGATCACTTTTGCAGTTTCTCTCGTTGTGTCCGAACTTAAAGCAGCAGTAGCATTGAAGTGGATTAGGGATATAGGTTGTAACTTTTGTCATGAGGTATCCAACTTTTATGACTGAAGGAAGGAAAGGTATGCTGAAAGTAAGATTAATAGTGTTTGTGTTTATTTCTTTTCCTAATCGTTTAATTTTGATTCGTCTAGCAGCCGTGACATGTTGATCAGTAAGGCCGTGCACAATTTCCGACTCTGAAACCCCAGTAAGATCAGGACAGCGGATGAACCCCCTTGAGGAATTCAGAGTGCGGTGTGCAATGCACTTACATGGCCGGTTGAAGAAGGATGTTAGTTTAAGTAAATTTTGAGCATGTGCTGCTTTTTCTACTTCAACGAGCAGATCCACTGTGTGTAACTATTTAACGGACTTCGGAACACCAGCTACACTTTGGAGAGTTTTTTCAATTACGAATGGAGAAAGATTTGTCATTTTAAAAGTTTCATCAGTTGACTGAATTAACAGAAATCTTGGAAATGCAATGTTGGATGAGTATGGTCGGTGAGAGGGATTCCCACCTTCCGTGTCATATGAGTCTGTTTCGGTATGCGATCGTTTGTTTTTATTTTGATTTTCCATGTTGAATTTGTTAAGATTCGTCACTCGCAGCCCCCACCCGCCGCGGAGTCCAACAAGGGAACATGTAAGTAGAGCTATCCAGCTCAAACATGTTAGGGATACTGTAGTGATATACTCGGCCAGGTATTTTGCAATCTTATTTATATCACCAGCTGTATTGCAAAAATGCAATAAGGGGAGTCAAGGGATTGCTACTTTACCCAACCAATTGACCCTAAGCCACCGCCTTCTAGGAAATAGAAATTGTAATACATATTGCCATGACGTGTTCAATACTTTTGTGTGAACGTACTATGAAAGTTGCTGAAAGCAGTAAAATGTGACGAGAGAAGGAAAGTACATTTGATTTTGTGTGACGTTAATTTGCCAAAAGAAGATAATTGTGCATTGTCAAAAGGAAAAAAAAAACCCAGATGCAATTTAATATGACGAATTAGAAGATGTAAGAGTAATTAAAGTGCAATTTCCTTGAGCTTGGCATGACCAGCCGATTGATCGTATCGGGCTAATACGACCGCCAAAAACGTCTAGACCGAATTAGAGGCCAAAAATGTGTGTTGGCACCCACACCCCGAAAAGGGGATGCACACATGTAAACAAGCATGCATCACCTCCCAGGGGTGCTATGGGGCACCTCAACATCCAGGACCATCCTCTCTGGGTTACGGGCCGCCACCTACAGCAAAGGGGCGGCTCCATTTTCGGGGGAGTCGTACCCCTTTGGAGATAAAGCCGGCATTTTCTCCCCCCCCCCCCCCACCCCCACCCCGCCGGCAAGGGGCATTATGCTTGTACCAAACTACATACTTAAATAATAAAGTAAAATCAACACTGTAAAATGAAAATAAAGCACGAGCACTAACACCTGGGAATTATCATTTGACACCGATAAGACAATGTAATAACGCGCACCCATAAACATATTTATATTTTCACAATTAAATTAAAATTGCATCAGCAATGTTAACATTTATAGTGGCATCCGGAGAGTTTCTACTGTGCATAAGATCTGCTCCCAATGATAGTGCGCATGTGTCTCTGTCGTTGCATCACTTCCCAGTTTGGTGTAGGCTCGGCGGCAAATTGTCTGAAACATAAATACTACGGAGAGCAATTAGTTTGCCCAAATACAATGTAAACATGTCATAAACTGAATACAAAAATTAATGAATTTTATGTAATAGTGTTACTATTTGTCAAAATTACGCGTGTAAGTCGTTTCGATCTGGGGTGTGGCGGGTGGGAAAATTTTAGCAGACATTGTTTTGTCTACACTAGCTAGTAGAAGATTAAAGACCCACCACGACCTAATGACTTACTTTTTTCGCCCACAAAAACTTCAAGAAAATCATTCTTATAATACAGGAAATATACAGCTATACTACAAGTGTTTAGGTTGACAATATAGGCCCTTCCTGAAAAAATATGTTTTCACAATTTTAACTGCAAACTTATTCAGTCAATCTCTTTTCTGCATAGTTTAAGAATATAGATGAATAACTGTCTTACACTGTAGACACAAAATGTGACTGAAATTTAACTAAATACATACTAATTTATGTACATATTACTACATTAATTCAATAAAATGTTAAGACAATAAACACATCGTCTTGGCCTAATATATGTCACTGTCAATTTGAAACTAAATTCTTGTATATCTCATATTTTTCATGCATATCATGTATAATTACCATCATGAAAACACAAAAGAATACAGTTATTTTGTGGTGCCTCTTTAACTGAGAATATTGCACGAGATTCCCCTGTTATATATGTCCGTATTTTGGGTTTGGTTCCCGAACAATCTAGTTTATCTTTATGCTACGCTTATAATAGACCTGTAACCAAAACCGGTTTTGTTTCACGAAAACTGCAGTAAATAAACAATCATGTTTAGGCATAGGTACGAGATGACAGACTGGCGATTTCGTGAAAAATAAAAGTAATTACTTTAAGGTGATGTCACTTTTTGAATTTCCGGTGAATAACAAAAAACCAAAGAATATTCAGTTATTTCCAAAAACCGTTATATTATATTCAACCAAATAGTTTCTTTTGTCTACCAGAAAGGAACAATTCTTATATCTTAATATTGAGATTTGGTACCTTTATAACAGACAATAAACTAAAACAATAGACATTCATATGTGACGTCGGTGAGCTCAACAAAGCAATTTCAAGCACAAATATAAATGTGGAATGTAAAGTAAGTTACACACTACAATATCCGACCAAGATACTTTCAAAAACAATGCATTTGCAGAATAGAGAGATAAAAATAATTTTGACAGCTCGTGAAAACTAATGACAAATTTTGACAGGTATATGATGACTCATGACCTAATTAATTTTTTTCTGTTATTTCTAACTTCCAGTTTGATTTTCATAAAATGGGTATTCTTTATTGTACCTTACAACTCATACATTAAAACAATAAAAGAATATATTGTTACCTCACTGTCGTTTTGTCTATCCATCTCTCGTATGAATTCCTATTGTTTCAGTCATTTGTCAGTAATTAGAGCAACTCACAGTGTTGCAATCATACAAAACACATCCCTTATTTTCACATAGATACTGAGGATTTATCTAATGAACACATGTATTGGAAACACAATTTCAATACCGACTGTGTATTGTAATAATGCTAAACTTTAATTAATATAGTTAAGGAATTGAAATACCACGAACATATGTAATAAATCAATATCGCAATTGGCATCGTTTATAAAGTCATGGAAAAAATATGTAAAAGGAGACTTGAAACTTGAGAAGTATGCATGATTTTTAAAAATAGTAAATTGAGCAATGTCAAAATAATGTGTTAGTGTATTCAAACTTGAATATCCACTATTCATACTTGAATACTCTCATTTATAAAATTGCAACCTGGTCAAAGTGGAGTAATTGATCAAGATTAGACCTATGTTTAGTGTTTTTTTCTTTTCGTAAAAGGCTGCACTTTCTATTTTCACAATCACAATCAGTTGTAATTTGACGTATTCTGAAGATGTATTCATTTTGATAAATGTACCCAACTGAGCAGTAGGTGGAAATGAGTAATACTCTCTATAGAATCTTAATGTATATATTGCTTGTTCATCTAAATCAAGTTTCTGATATGTCATACTGATCCAGATACAGTACGTTAGGTCTTATAAATCTTATCAGACATTATAGATATACTTAAATTATTATTAGAACATATTGTTTTAATTCACGGAAGGACACACTTAGCATGTTTGACAATGTGTTAACCATAGCACCTTTTTGATAAAAACGACCAGGCTATAAATGTAATCACGGCATTTCTCGACTTGGTCTCTTGAATCTGAATAGTTTTAATGTTGTCATCCTCAGCTCTACAGGGAACAATAATAGCGGCAAATATAACGGAATTTGACAGACTGTGTTGGTCAAGATATCTTATTATTTGTTAGTAAGCGTGAATATTGTTCGAAGAGTCAACCAGTTTATACTTGGTTTGTAGAATAAACACGTTTAGTCTATTGGCAGAAAAAATGAAAGAAGATCATTGATGCAGGATAAGCCAAAAGATACAATTCATATAATACATTTCTTCTTTTTCTCAGAACAAGATTCACAGCTAAGTGAAGTGTTTTAAGGCATTGAATTCCTTTCAATGATAAAGCAAGGCAACCCGACACTGCTTATTGTGTCAATAGATCGCTTTAACTAAAGGCAGAACTTTCAGAATGTGATGGTTGTAAATATTACATGCGTCAAGCGTTAATTTGTTTAATAACTTCCAGTTGAATCACAGCCCCCATACCATACGGATGTACAGATAGACGGAAATTTTGCTTGTTCAATTGCTCAGCAGAAGTTTCCAGCTGACGGCTATTATAAAACTGCGGGCAGCTCTTTCAGTCTCGACATGAACACATTAGTATCCAGCGTGGATTTCACCTTTTTTAATTCATTGAGATAAAAGTTATCAACATATAAAGTTTTACTTTCAGGAGATTTATTTCATTTGTAAAAGATAATTATTATTATAATATAATAGTGAGAAGAAACTATGTTATTGCCAATTTCATTTATGAAAATGTACCCTTGAATATCATGATACATTGTAAAAAGCTAATTTTTTTTCAAATAGAAAGGTTTAATATAACGTTCATGAATACTAAAACTACAAACATTCCAACATTCCAAGGGGTAGGGGACGACTCATATGAAAAGAACAAACAAACAAAAACAACAACAAACAAATACAGTTTCCAACATAGCACAAAATACACAAGGGCAGTAAGAATATGCACTTACGTTGTTGTAATGAGTAGCGATACAATAGTTGGGCATGTGTGTTATACACAGAAATATATCATAGTGTACAGGTATAATGTTTTAACATCAGATAAATAATACAGTTTAATGTTCAAAATTATTATATAGAAAATTTTAATAGACAGTCGTTTGTTTTTCATTTTTCTGTGACACAAGCTAAAAACAAGATCTATCTATCTATGTATATATGGAGATAAAAAATTCCCCAGCTTTGTATTATATGTCAAAACCTTAATTCTTAATTTCCCATAAATATTCATGAATTATCTAATTGTATATATTTGAAGGATAGCTAAAGGGCATCGGTTTAACATTGCTACAGACAGATATCGTTTTAAGGGTTGTTTTTACCCGGGCCTTGAAACGATTAATTGAAAGATGTTAAGTAAATTAACATTTGTCTCATTTAAAAAACGGGGTAAGGAGTTCGCACAGTACAGTCATGTTGTCGTGTTTTACTGTCGTATCGCATCGTGACTATGGCAACTCAATATAATTTTGTGGTATGATATGTTTATAGGTTATTAGATTTGTATCGAGAAATATGCACGGTTTTTTGCAGCGGAAATATTGCGCGACTTTAGGACTGCAGTATTATTCCGCGAAAGAACGAGTGCATGTTTCTCAGTGCAAATCTAATAATCTTTTTAATAATATACTACAATTGTAATTATTAAATAAATGATATAAATTTGTTCTTTAGCCGGAGTAAAACTGAAAAGTTAAAGAACTTTTAAACGTGACGACATGCATGAAACTGACATCACGAATGACGTCGCGCACCCGATATGAAATTTGAACGTCACTAATGAAAAATATTGACGTTTCAGGTTCCACTGTAACTAAACGGAATGTAAAGACGGACATATGTTCATTTAAATGAATGACTGCCAAAATGATTTAAAGGAGCTCTTGTCTATGATTATGCCATTTTCATGAAAATGAGAAAATACCATACTCATTGTCATGAAGTGCCATTCCACATACAAAATCTATTTTCACTAATTCCCACCAGCATTTTTATATCGTATAGGAGTCATTAATGATATTAAACAGCAACATGAGAGGTTATTTCCTTATAATATTACTGTTTTATGGCAATTTTGACATTGTAAGACATTGTAAGTTGGATTTCAGGAAGACACATATAATTCTATCGATGAAAATACCATTATTTTTGCTCCGTCTTTCCCACTTAGTGTTACTTTTATTATGAAACATTATAAATACAAATGTCAAGGTCTGTCAATATTGCTATAAACTAAGTTAGCAAGTATTTTCCACTTGTTAAAAATATTGAACACGTTGCGTGGTCCGTCTGTCATGCTTTTCGTTATAAGGAAATTGTCAAGTAGAAGATTACTGCGAGACAGCCAAGAGGGTGGGTCTAGCAGTTTCGGGTCCGACTCAAATATTTATTTTCTTAAAAACTTTGGCTAGACTATCTTTACTAACCGTAACATTTTACATTTATCCAGCAACAAAAGAAACAGACAACAAATAAAGTTTGATGAAATTTATTTTTAGATAGTGGCATATATTGGCCATGGCTGTGAATACATAATTTTGAATAACTTTATGAATAAATGCAATGATGATAATCTATAAGTCTTTGTACCTAAAATTCTGCTCCGGAAACGGTAGCAGAGCGGATTTTTATGCGTTAAAAACGCCAACAAATGTCATAAATCTTGTAGCTAATGTTCTTATGTTAATGCACTAGATTCTATTACACTTCTTTGCTCCGGCAACGGAAGCAAAAATTTAAGCTATATAGTGTATAGTCTGTATATATTGTTTTCTGTTCTTCCACAAGTAGATCAATGTATCTTTTTAGAAAGTATGCATTTCTATGACGCATCCAGCCATGACAAAGTGGAGTTTGAGCTGAAATATACAAAAGAAAAAAGGACAACAAACTATTGAAACAAAATAGGGGGAGGGTGGGTGGTATTTCTTTAGAGACTTAAATTGAAATAGTTTGACAGAGCACTAAAAGCACGTCTACCTTCGTTGGAAGTCAGCGAGAAAGAGGACGCTCCAAGCGCGTGCTGATCTTCTCATTATAGAGGGCGCTCTAAGCGCGTGCTAATCTTCTCATTATATTACGTCATCATATTAAATAAATAATCGCTTGGCTGTCTTCCGATATATCTAATGTATGCACCTCCATTTATTTTATTATTATTATTATTCAATGATTATATCTTTACATAGGTACTATAACTATTGACCCGCTGTATTATTTTTGCAACGTAATTAAACTGAATGAAGCTCCATGTTCTTCGTGGCAATGGACGGGCAGTGGGTAAAAAGCTTGCGTAAGCTGTAGCTTCAAGTTCCGGTGTCTAGAACAACCTTTTCAGTTCCCAAATTATTTCTATTGTAGGTTTTGTGTAATGCAAAATCAAAATTACTGGAGGATCTTTAAAATTCAAAAATTGCTGGGCTGTTTCTGCACATTATGTATTTTCATACCATTAAGCCTTCCACAAACAAACTGTCCCACATATGGACATAAGGCCAAGATTCTCAACTTTAGTCGGTTGGAAAGCCCTATATGACACATACTGTATTAGGGAAGACCCTACTATCCAACTAGGGCTTGAAATATCGCTAGCGAGTATGTTAGAAAAATAAAGTATTGATTAATAACTTAGATAGATCTGTAAAAACAAATTCGAAATTAAACGATTTGTATTAAAGGCTTGAAGTGGGGTCTAGGTAGCTACTTAGTAAACAATTAAAACATAAAGTCTGCAAAATATCGCTTTAATATTTAAAGTGGATGTTATCAAAATACATGTTGCTATGATCCGGCAACTTTATCAGAGTAAGTGTCATGTATCATATATACAGGCAATCAATTATATGAATAAACATATGTAAGTGAGTGGGGTGGGGGCGGGTATTGGATTTATTGGAATTTACGCTCTGTTCCGGCAACGGTAACAGAGCGTGGGGTAACATGGACAGATTACTTTGCCAAATGCGGATCGCCGGGCCTATACATCAAAGTATATTAATGGCAATATGGCAGATCCTTTTATCACCTTATCCTTATAATTTTGAAAATTTTGGGCTATATATATATATATATATATATATATATATATATACTTTTCACCTTCTTTTTTTCCTTATAATATATCCTTATCCTTACATAATATATCCTTATCCTTATATATACACCTTATCCTTATATATATATATATATATATATATATATATATATTCTTATATATATCCTTATATGAATCCATATGATATATCCTTATCTTTACATAATATATCCTTAATCGTTATATACATTCTTATCCTTATCCATATATATCTTTATTCTTGTATATACATCATTATCCTTATATCCTTATTCTTATATACATAAAATATATACATCCGTATCCGTATTTCATAGGCTACTATGTTATATGTATTGATATATAGGACTCAGTATTACATAGAAAATATAGGATTAACATTGGATCAGGGTCTGGCTGCCGCTCATCACTGAAATTATTTTAAGATGTACGAACCATTAACGGACTCGCACCTTAACGGATGTAGGACCTTTAGGCAGCAGACCTCTATTTTTCGACTGTCATCATTTATCTCACAGCCATCTTTAAACATAGTAGTGACTTCCCCAGTCTTAATCGCAATATGACCAACAGAACCGGTCCTCCTTTGGTCAGTTTTAGAGGTTTTGAAAATAAAGTCGTATTAGCTGTCTGAACGTTTATGTGAAATAGGAATCTCTCCAATTCGAAGCCAAGCATAAAGAAAGCCGTGAATAATATAACATTATGATCTACAGACCCATCTTAAGGATCGCGTTACTGCAAAATTATCGGCTCCCTCCTTTGTGTTGTCAAGGAAGTTGTTTATTTTGTTCATTATAGCCGAGATTCGAGACTTGGTGGCCAGCGCTGTCTCCTACTTGTTTACAAAAATGTTCATAATAATTTATCGCTGTATTATACTTTTCCTATTTTTGAAGGCTTTGCCTGAATGAGTCGGGACTAATAGTGTCACAAATCACATTCTTTTTCCGCTTACATGTATTACTTTAACCTGGATATTTTTCTCAAGAATCATGAGAACCATTTTATGTCGTATCATAACTTATTTTTAGCGGATCTTTTATTCAAAAGGTCTACCTGCGCAAGATTGTCAGATCTGGTCCATTTTCACCCGAATGAAATAATGCTGCTTTTTGCCTTAGGTCATATGAATTAAACATAAAAATATCAAAATTTACAAACCATTGAAGAAAGCTCGATACTTTTTCGGATATGAAGCAAGAGCAAAACACCCCTTGTGGTACCGTTTTCTGGGTCCCATTAGCCTTCACATTATTTAATGCCTAACAGATTGAAGTCTCCAGGCCAAATGGGACATTAATAATTAAATGCGGATGATATGTCAGCTTTTGCCAGAAGTTCAGATTTCCCATTTCGTGTTCCATCTTTACCGCATTACGAATTGAAGAATGCTTAACATGACTATATACTGAGGGTCTATAATTGTTACACTAAAGACAAGTTGTGTGATTACAGCCGCTTTTTAGGCATGCACTGGCATATGGACAATGAGTTGTTTAAAATATTATCAAACTCTTTCAGCATTTTTTTTTCTTTTGGCAAATGCCGTACAAAGAACTAATTCGTGACCTGGACCGACCCGTGCCATGTGACCGTTACGTTTTGGAAATCAGACTACATAATGCAAGCAGTTACACTGAGTGAAATTTCAGACAAAGCGTAAATCCGTTCAGTATATTTAGCAAGAATATTGATATATCTAAAAATGATAAGTAAATTTGATAAACATAATAATACCTGTTCAAATACCAAAATAGTGTAACTGAATACGGTCTGCGTATCACATGAATAAGGGTGTGATTAGCCAACCGCTGTAATTATTCGTCGTAGAATAAACGGACCAAAATAGCACACCTACAAAACCTTTGTGGAAAGCCTTTAAAAGTGTTAAAGTGTAGTGTTTAGATTTGCTATAAAAATGCAAAATGTTAGACAGATGACAGAATAGCACAAATGATATGAAAACCACATAACTTCTTGCATTACTACAATTCGCCGACCATCTTTAAAAATATTTCTTGTTATATATAGAGAGAGAGATATCTATACTGTATAGATCCATTATGTTGGTTGCGGATTGTTATACACGACTGTTGTGATGGAAACATAGATCGCATCCACAACTCAGTGTCAATGTTGAACATTGTAACCGGAATTGTCATATAATTGCTAGTCCAACTCGTGACGTAATTATCACTTTCATTTCATTTCACTGAAATGTCATTTCAGTCTGATTTTACGTCCAACTCAGACACGTCCGAACACAGGCGTTATCATTAGTAATTAAAATATGGACATAAATTATGAGGGTCACAAATTAAATAAATATATTAATTATTAAATGAATTATGAAAAACGAAAGAAATATTTAACTTGCCGTTAGTAATACATTTATCTCGTGAACAGAAACGCTATTTGACATGTTCTTCCTAAAAAACTATAGGAAAACTGCTATCAAATATATGCATGACGGTAACACTATTTAGCACAGTGTGAAGTTATATTCGATTTGTTCACCAATGTTTATTCCAGGTGTTCGAGAAGGAACAGGTACATGAGAATATATGTAAATAAATTTCTCCGAATATTTGTTTGGTCTAAAAATTCTATAATTTAACTTTTAATTGTAGTAAAGGTACAGATAATTGCCCTTATACATTTAGAATCAGCCTGAGACGTTGTACTCATCCTGTACGGTACATGATTATAAATGAAATGCACCAATAGTGACGTAATAAATATGTGACAACACCAATGGCGAAAAACAAATCGATAATGTAGGTCAGTGAGTGACTTTCTTCAGGTATAGTAGACGCAACTTGACCCCGATGGTTGAACTTTACATTATAATACATAATGAGGCACAACCTATTATTGAAAAGGAGTGTACGTAAAACACAAGCTGCACGAGATAAATGAAATATATGTATAAATATAAATTAGTGTATTGGAAAGTTTTAACTGATCTTATGTATAAATATATATACTTTGATACTGCGCTGTATACAAACTTATTCCATATAAATATACATAGCTACCCTATGCACCCTTGATTTCTACAATGAAATAATCGATATGAATAATCAGCCTACGGTCAACCATCGCGGTCAAGTTGCGACTACTATACTACGAAGTGCTTATGACAGGTCATATTGTGTATTTCACAAGACAAGCACAAGAATAAATTTGGTAGATCTATTCCAAATATGTTGTGTTTTTTTTTTTGCCATTCAATCATCATTATGCTTGCATTCATGTCTGAAAGGCTAGCCAGGATGCCTAGATGCAGCAAGCATTATTATTTTATTTGCGATAGATTAAGATATTCTTCAGGACGCTTGGTCACATAAATGAAAATGAAAATGATAAAAGCGTCGGTCCCTTCTCAGTTATATCATTGATTAACAATTGAATTTTTTTCATGGAAAGATCTTCGGTTTTAATATGTAACAAGTTCTGTAAATCAATAAACAAATCATTCCAGATTCTTTCTCATTTTAAAGACTGACATGAGCACCAATCATACTATTTAAACAAATTATGAATTATGATCATATCACCTGGTATGTATCCGGTACTGCTCATGCGGCGTTTAACGTCTGTAACAAAATACTAGCTGAAGCCGGCAGCTGAGTTCTTATCAGCCCGACGTCGTTGTTATCAGCCGGCACTGGTTAGTGCGTGCCTTCTTTTTTGTACCTGGTCCGCCAAGGTCAGGATCTATTACGTTTGGATTTCGGCATGGTGTAGATATATGTAAAAGAGAAAAATAAAATAGAATCTAGAATCTATTTGTAAGTTTACTGCTTTTATTTTGTTGCTGTTTTATTATTATTATTATTATTAAAATTGTACAATTATATTTTTATCTAGATTTACTGTTGTAGCTGTAAATTATATCTGTCCTTTGGTTAGATTCTCAATATTCTAATTAAATAACTGCACAGTTATTTTACTCTTATAATTTATCATAAATCACAAATTATGATGCAATTTTATCCCGTATATATGAAGCCGTGGTAGATCTACAACGAAATATGCATGTAAAAACTAATATAATTTATTTCACGTATAACCAAATTACTTAAAAAACTATTCTCAGCACATTTAGATAGTGTTTACATTAAAACATTACAAAATATAAGTTTATAAATATTTCTTTAGAGACTTAAATTGAAATAGTTTGACAGAGCACTAAAAGCACATCTACCTTCGTTGGAAGTCAGCGAGAAAGAGGACGCTCCAAGCGCGTGCTGATCTTCTTATTATAGAGGGCGCTCTAAGCGCGTGCTAATCTTCTCATTATATTACGTCATCATATTAAAAATCAATTAACTAATAATTCTTTTGTGCTAGATAAACAGTTTAACCTTTAGCGATTAAACTCAATATTATATTGTGATGCAATTGGAATTCAATTTCCAGTAGTATTTAAACAGTATCTATATACAACAAAAATTCAAAGAAGTTGTTATTAAACAAATATTGAGTTGTAAGAGAGAAACAGAAACGTTCATGCTATTTGTTTGAATACAACCTGCCACAATGATATGCGTTGCTTCTCTAAAATGATAAATGTTACAATGCAGGTCTAATTCGAATTTTAACTAAAAAGCGATTTGTCTCAGAATTTTTCGCATATCCACTTTATTGGCAAAATCAGGATCGCGCCGAAGTGCATATGTCCTGCGCAGTATTAGAATATGGACCGTTGTAGAACTGTCCTGCGCATTTGAAGAATTCAAATAATGTCCGGCAAGTCTAGAATTGTAGACAGTTCTATTATCGCGCAAGGGATATTAGGTTTTAACTTTTGAAGTTGGAAAGAAACAAAATTTTAGAAATATTTAATGGTAAAACTCGGGATGATAAAACAGATGAACAAACAGAGGAATATGAAGAATTATATATGAGCCGCGCTATGAGAAAACCAACATAGTGGGTTTGCGACCAGCATGGATCCAGACCAGCCTGCGCATCCGCGCAGTCTGGTCAGGATCCATGCTGTTCGCTAACAGTTTCTCTAATTGCAATAGACTTTGAAAGCGAACAGCATGGATCCTGACCAGACTGCGCGGATGCGCAGGCTGGTCTGGATCCATGCTGGTCGCAAACCCACTATGTTGATTTTCCCATGGCGCGGCTCATATTTCACTTAACCACATACTTCTATTGGATCAAAATTAAAAGAAATGAAACTTCTACAATTCACAATGTATATTAAGAAAACTGTAGTTTAATTTATAGAGCTGGAGTTTTCTGGGCAAGAAGTATCAAAGATAAACTTAATCAGTTAGGTTTTTGTAATCTGTGTGACAATTTTATGATGGATATTCCATCCGTACAAAGAAGAACAAGAGATCAATATGTAAAGGCATGACAAAAATGCTACACCTAAACTAATTTACAAATTTCAAGAATACATTTGAATTCGGAAGTTATTTGTGTAATATCAAAAATGACTGTTTTGAAAATTATACACTATACGTAGTGATGTTAGAAATCAATAAACGACAATATTTTACAGGATTGTTTTAAATCGGTAAGAAATATTCACAAAATTTGTATAATAATTTCACTCTAAGGAGAACTTTTACATGTTTCGTATCATAAAAGTAAATTACACTATCGCGGCATGAAATGCATTTCTTTAAAGTTCGATGTTGAGGCAATTCTAAAACTTTCGGTGTTGATCAGCAATGAAGAAATTCTACAAGAAAAAATAAAGTTTGGAAAAGCGTTATTATCTTACGAAAATGGTTGAATATCACCCTTATCTTCTTATCTATATAATACAAAAACATTTCACTGAATCCAGGGATAATTACCATTTGATTTATTCTAATTCGAAGAAGTAGTATCCACGTTATACATGTAGTTTCGAAAATTCCTGATCATACCCTCCAAGCTGCTGTCGAAATATGCTGTCAAACAGTTATCAAATCTCGGTTCTCACTTTGTTTAGATTCTTAAAATGCTCATGGACTAACCCAGAACTGACCTGCGCGTTTTTAGATTTCTAAAATTGCCGGACATCATTACAGTTCTTAAAATGCGCAGGGCAATTTTGGAACGGTCCGTATTCTCATATTGCCCAAAACACCAGCATCCGCCATTTTAATCTAATACAACCCCCAAAGCAGACTTGTGCTTTATTTTACACGATTTATCGATCATTTATTCCTATATCAGAAACTTCAAAATGCAGGAAGCATAAGATATCTTTCTGTCTATCTTTCTGTATAGAATGTCACCAAAAGAAAAAGAAATATCACATGACATTAACTTTTATTAGTTTGCATCCGAACTTAGAACAAATATACCATAAAATGCGCCAAACAGTTAAAACTAGAGCTGTCACAGGAGTGACAAATTACACCCTTACAATACGGCCTTGTCACAGAAGTAGGCCAATGTCAAAGTCAAACTTGTCCTATATTTGATGAGGTTACACCTGTGTTTTTTAAATTTGTCAACCATGCAAAACAATCTACTGTTCTGGGTCAATGTGACCTTGTCTTTTGACCTACTGACCTCAACATCAATAGGGGCCATCTGCTTGTCATGATCAATCTCCCTATTAAGTTTCGTGATCCTAGACCGAGGCATCCTAAAGTTATCGTCCGGAAATGGTTTAACTGTTCCGGATCACTGTGTCCTTGACCTTTGACCTACTACCCTAAATATAAATAGGGTCATTTGTTGGTCATGACCAACCTTCCTATCAGCTTTCATGATCTTAGGCCCAAGCGTTTTCAAGTTATCGTCCGGAAACGGTTTAACTGTTCCGGGTCACTGTGACCTTGACCTTTAACCTACTGACCTTATATCAATAGAGGTCATCAGTTGGTCATGATCAACCTTATAAGGTCCTTTCTCGATTTGTTTGATTGTGGGCACTTGGCCCCTTTTAGGGGTTCCCTGAGTTAAGAATAGAACTATCTTTGAACGACTTCTTCACATGAACTGCTCGATGGATCTTCCTCAAACTTGGTCTAGAGAATATTATAAGGTCTTTTTCAAATATATTCGATAGGGGCACTTGGCCCCTTTTAGGGACCACTAGAGCTAAATGTAGAAATCTTAAGATCCTAATCAAACTTAGCCTGTAGCATCATTAGAATGTCCTCTCCAAATTTATTCAAATTGGGGCAGTTTACCCTTTTACGGAGCCGCTAGGGCTAAAAATAAAGATACCTTTTAACGACTTCTTCTCATGAACCGTTCAATGGTTTTTCATCAAAGTTGATCCGTAGCATCATTATAAGGTCCTCTCTTCAAAATGTGTTCAACGGTCGGGGTGGATGGGGTTGGGTGGGGTTAGGGTTTTGCAACTGGAGTTCAAACCAGAAATGCCTTTAAATGACATCTTCTCATGAATAGCTGTATTGATCTTCATAAAAACTTCATAAAGATTTGTAGCATCATTATAACGTATTTTAACAATTTTGTTCAATTGGAGACACTTGGCCCATTTTAGAGCTGCTAGAATAAAAAATTGAAATACCTTAACTAACTTCGCATTAACTCATAGGTTGGTCTTTATGAAACCTTGTCTGGAGCATCCATATAAGGTACTTTACCACATTTGTTCAGTTTGGGACACTTAGCCCCGTTTAGGGGCCACTAGAGCTTAAAATAGAAATACATTTTAAGTACTTCTCATGAACCGCCCGATGGATCTTCCTCAAAGTTTGTCTGTAACATTATTATAAGGTCTTATGTCAAATGGGGGCACATGGGTCATTTTCACTAAACCTAGTTAGAAGTAAAGTCAGATGGTTAAGGTTTTCTTCAGGTGAGCGGGCCTCTCGTTCTTTTGAAGGCATGGTTTTCATACAGGTTTCTCAGGTTTTCTGAAAAGTCCCTGACGTATAATAGAAGAATGAAAGCTTTTAAGCAAACAAAGGTTTGCGAGTTGTAGAAATGAAATTCCGTTTGACGATGATCTGAAGTTATCCGCACGATAAATGGTTGATAATGACAATCCCAAGACCAAAATATGAAGGAATGAGGTGATTTCTGGTACAAAATGGCTATAGATGTGAGCATAATTTATGAATTTTGTTTACATACAGCCTCAGATATTTGGCATATTGCCATTCTCACCCCTGTTTAAACAACGTGAATCGGGAAAGATTAGTTTATTTAATATGTTTTAAAAGTACGATAAAATACGTTAAAAATATTATATATAGTAGCGTTGTATAATAGTACTTGGCAGAACATAAACTCTTTTCGTAACCAATACTTTATAATCAGCAATGTTTTAATGAAATTACTTATTAGCTGAAGCAGTGGAGGCAGTATTTTTCAAGGATATAACCAATTCCTCGAATCAAGTATCATTTCAAAACACATTTACAGTCTTAATGCAATCAATTTTATTCCACCTCCAAATCTGCCAGTGCAACGTCATTTTCCAGCGTTATATTGACATTCATACAAATGCAATAAGTACGAAAATAGAAACACTGCAACATCTTAATTTTCAGAGAAATTTCGTTACATGGGTGCATTCCTTCCCAGCCTCTTGAATTATACAAAGTTCTGTTTCATTAACACCTCTCGTTTGAAATTTTCTGAACATGGACTTACAACATCACCATTAACTGTCATTTTAGATTTGAGTAATATGAGCAATTGTCAATCAAGTTAAAAAGTAAAAAAAAAATCTTAACGGATTCCTTTTGTCCGATCCTTTCATTACTATATATATGAAGGCGCTCGAAAAATATCCGGACTTTTTGCCTTTTCCAAAAACCATTCAATTTTTTTCATAGAATCTTTCATTTTTGTTTTTCAAACTATTCCCGATCTACGTCTATACACTTTTGCCTTCTTCGTGGAAGCCACTTTCCCCCTGCAAACCATGAAGTAGACCTACGCTAAGATACCAATTAACAGCGAAAATCAAAGCCACCCTGGTCTAATATTTGTTTCCAATGAGCCACGTTTGGAGGGTGGGACAACAAGTGCCACTTAAAGAAGTTGATAAGTTCTTCTGTAGAATGATTCATTCTGATGTTTACTTTAAAATTGACCATCCCCACAAAGGTCATTTACCTGTAAGTAAGGATTTTCTATTAACAAAACTTGCATGCTGTTCCTTTATGTGTACCAATTAAACGGCTAATCCTGTAATCACATCTGGTCTTATAACCAGTGTCTAATACATAAGTGAAAATTCTGTGTCATTTAAACGTAAACATGCAAGTACTGTTAAAGTTACTGGTCGACAAAAACAAAAATGAAAACTTTGTTGCTTCATTAAAAATATTTTGAAAATAGTTTGAGCGTATGTAACTTGTGATCGATCATGTTTTTGATCTAAATTGACATCTGAATTTCTTAAAATAAGTACCAGATATTTTAAAAAAAAACATCTTAACACACTTCAGTCGTAGCTTTAATACAAAAAAAATATGCCAAACAAAGCTCAGTGCAATTAATGATTTATAGTTTTAACCGATTTGAATATTATTGTTCTGAAATTACAAGGATTGGGGAAATACCCGCGGCAAATTATTGACGCTGTTATGTACTATACAGTGTATCCGCGCTAGCTTGGAAAAAATCTATCGCTTACCTGAGTTAAATTGCTTGCCTGAACAGTCAAAATTTCTACTAAATAAATACAGACAGATAATGTGTATGTTTAATATTTTTAGCTCACCTGAGCAATGCTCAATGCTCAGGTGAGCTGTTGTGATCACGCAGTGTCTGTCATCCGTCCGTCTGTCCGTCCTTCCGTCGTCAACAATTGTGTTTAAAAGACATCTTCTCCAAAACCACTGAATGGATTTTGATGAAACTCGGCGCGGATGTTCCTTTAATGGTCTTCTATCAAATTTATTCAAACGGTTCCGCTTGGTTATACATAGGGGCCACCAGTGCTAGAAATAGAAAAATCTTCAAACGACATCTCCTCCTTTACCAATTCTTCGATTTTGATATAATTTCACACAAATGATTATGGCACCCTCTACCAATGGTAGAGTATTCCAATTACACCGATTCGTTAAAAAAACATGGCCACCAGGGGGCATGGTCACTTTTCCCTATATGTATGTAGTGGAAAATTAAAAAGTCTTGTGTGAAACTATACGCCTGATTTTAAAATAATTTATCACTAATGGTCTTGTGTGATCCTTGTGTGAAACTGCTGGCATGATTTTGAGATAATTTCACTCAAATGCTCTTTGTGTTACCCGCTACCAAGATTGTTCAAGTTATACCGATTCGTCAAAAAACACGGCCGCTAGAGGTCGTGGTCATTTTTCTCTATATGTATATTGTGGAAATTAAAAAAATCTTCTTGTGTGAAACTGTTGGCCCGACTTTAAAATAATTTTACAAAAATGGTCCTTGTGTGCCGCCATATGGCGTGGTCACTTTTCCCTATATGTATATAGTGGAAACTTTAAAAATCTTCTTGTATGAAATTTCTGGCCCGATTTTAGAATAATTTTACACAAATGGTCCTTGTGTGACCCTCTACCAAGATTGTTCAAATTATACCGATAAGTCAAAAAACATGGCCGCCAGAGGGCGTGGTCACTTTTCCCATTATGTATAGAGCGGAAATTAAAACATCTTTTTGTGTGAAACTGCTAGCTTGATTTTAAAATAATTTTACACAAATGGTCCTTGAGAGACTTTCTACTAAGATTGTTCAAATAATTTTGATTTGTCAAAAACATGGCCACCAGAGGGCGTGGTCACTTTTCCTTACATGTATATAGTTGAAACTTAAAAATCTTCTTGTGTGAAACTGCTTGGCCGATTTTAGAATGATTTTACACAAATGGTCCTTGTGTGACTCTCTACCAAGATTGTTCAAATTATACCGATTCTTCGAAAAAACATGGCCGCCAGAGTGTGTGATCACTTTTCCATATATGTATATAGTGGAAACTTTAAATATCTTCTTGTGTGAAACTGCTAGCCCGATTTTATAATAATTTTGCACAGATGGTTCTTGTCTGACCTGATTTTCTGATTCGTCCAAAAACATGGCCGCCAGAGGTTGTGGCCTCTTTTCACCAACAATTTCTTTAAACAATATCTCCTCCAAAACCACTGAATGGAATTTGATGAAACTTTACACAAGTAATTGCTGGCTAGCTCTTTCTGGTTCTGGTTCATTGAACATAGGGTTTTTTTTTTGTCTAGAGCTTTGCTATTTTGCATGTGATATAATGTTTTGACGTTTTACCATACTTGTCCAAATTATTGCCCTAAGGTAAAAAAAAAATGGCCACGCCCCTGTCTGACATGTACTTACTATGGGCTTTTATATATGAAACTTTAAAAATCTTCTTCTTTAAATCAATAATAGCTAGAGCCTTGGTGTTTGGCGTGTGATATCAGATTTGTAATTTCTACCGTAATTGTTCAAATTATTGCCCTAGGTTCAATAATGTGTGTGACATGTATATAATATAGGCTAACATAGAAGAAACCTGACTTTGTACTTATACAAAGACACTTGAAGCCTTGTACACAGGTGAGCGCTTTTGGGTCAATGGCCCTCTTGTTATTTATTTTGGGCCAGGGGATCAGCCGGGGTAAGGCATTGGGGAAATGAAGTGATATACACTATGCATGCAAATAGATAATTTAAAGATTTCATGGAAAAAGGTTTCTAAAAGAGACTTCTTGGATGTATTACATAGAGTCTTTACAAGAAATGAACTCTATATATTAATCTCTTTTATATATTTATATTTCATACTAAAATATAATTTTTGATATGTTTAGTGATCAGTTTATTTTGTAAATCCAAGATAAAATTGTTTAACTTTTGTTGTTGTTTTTAATGGTATACCCCTTTTCAATTTACGATATATCCTGATATAACCACATTATAAAGATATCTATATATGCAAAATATTTACAGAACTTTTCAAATTCATCACACTTTTAAAAGTAAATGCACAGTCGAGAAAAAAAGAACGTTCTATAATAAGCGTCATTTTAAACAATTTTTCTGTCATATACTCGACGTCTTCTACTTGTAGCAGTGAGCACATGCCCAACTTTAAAGTCCTACTTCACTAGAATATCACGCTGTAGACACGTGGCATGATACCCCACTCATTCACATTATACTGACACCGGCCTAAACAGTCCTAGAACTAAATGCTGAAGACCCAAGCGAGGAAGATTCTCGTACCAGTTTTCAGGCTTGGTATGGTGTAACCAGGAATCGAACCCACGAACTCCCGCACTCAAAGTGGGCGCTTTATCACTATACTTCCGAGGCGGTGCAAACACAGGTAACATCCTGACTAATACTATTATGCTTATCACTGTTTTTAAAGAGGACGGCTTTGAAAACTGGTTACTTGTTGTCCCTCGTTTTCCATATGCCTTTACAAACAGTACATATTCTTGAAAATAACTGTCAATTTTAGGATCGCTTTTAACTAGTAGAGGGCGATTCAATCTGTTACAAAGTCAATCACTTTATATGATGAGAACGCTTATTTGTCTGAGTCGCACTACGCTGGATACGAGCGCTTTTATGCCACTCATTGAGCCGCAAGCAGTATTTCTAATTGTCGTCAATAGGAAAGTTCTGCTTGGCTATTGACCTAACTAATTGCAATATTGACCTAACTGCATTATTGTTTGTACGTTGTTTTAATATTCAGAGGGAATAACTGAATGTTAATACAATACTTCATGTCAGACTGAGCGGAATGATATCGAAGGACAGTTCTAACGAAATGCGGCAGTTTAACAACATAATAACTCGGTAAATTAAAAAGTTTTAATAATGTAGATGTGCCTAAAAAGGACAATTGGCGTTATTACAATAAGTAATAATATACATTTTGATATTTTAAATGTTTATTTTATATCAGGACCTAGGAGATAGTAAAACAATAGAAAATTGTATTAGATATTACGCACTGCAATGTTTTTCGGGTAAATAAAAACATATTAGAGAATGATAAAAAGGTTACCTAAT
The DNA here is from genome assembly GCF_021730395.1 of Mercenaria mercenaria. NCBI lineage: Eukaryota > Metazoa > Mollusca > Bivalvia > Venerida > Veneridae > Mercenaria > Mercenaria mercenaria. The sequence continues at coordinate 38,184,787 of NC_069377.1, read as the reverse complement.
ACCTAAAAGTATTATTAACGATTTGACATCTGGCATTCATCGCTAACATATCATATTCAACTGCAATTCTGTAGAAACAAGGTCGAAGTCGAACAAACAAGTTACACTATAGTGTAATGACATCTTGCGTTTACCACAAGATAATGTTTTTTCAGCTGTGACCTTAGTTTGTTTAGTAGTGGTTAGAGTGTTTGTCAAATGAACATTCTGAATTTTCTGGCGCTGACTGATAAAAATTATACACGTAAGTGTTAATATTATGTGATATAGGATATATGTAAAAGTCGTAAAATTCTAAAGATTTTACAAAAATACATGTAGTAGTTTGTTACTGAAATGTAAGGATAGATTTCCCTGAAGTAAACAGCACAGCAAACACGGTCAGAGGCATGCAAAGTTAGCCCCCGACAAAAAGAAGCATTATTATAGTGGAAAGATATAGCAGACGGGTTGCCTCAAATATCACACATTTAATTATATTCAAGATTCAAAAAATGGTATGGGGTGAATTGGTTCAGAAATGGATAGGGTGTTTGGGAAAGTAGAACAAAAGCAAGGATGAACAGAAAAATCCACGTTTTGAAACGCAGTTTCCATGGACCGTAAACCTTTGCAGTGTAACACACACACACACACACACACACACATCTCTCTCTCTCTCTCTCTCTCTCTCTCTCTCTTCCTCTCTCTCTCTCTCTCTCTCTCTCTCTCTCTCTCTCCGAACACAAACAAAACCATATACAGTTAGGGGCTACAGCCAATATACGGTGAGTCCCTAACCTCACTCACAGTAAAAATATAGGTGGTGTAGACGTAAAAGTAGGGGGCGGAGTAAGGAAAGTAACACCACAAAACAAGAGAATATACAAAACATGATACAAACGGACAAAAAAGCAAGTTGAAAATTGGGGAACCGCCATGGACGGTCATTAATTTATAGACAGGAAACTGGAGAGAAGTGCGTTTAGGACATGCTTACCTAGTCATTCAGGGGCGCTTAACATTGTAATAAGTTTGTTTTTGTCGTTTTAATCTACAAGTTAAATTCTATATTATACTGCCGCTTCATAGATGATCAAATTGTTATCAGGCGGTCGAGAGAGAGACTACATTGTTTAGAGATACCGGATATCTTACATTATGTTTTTGTACCTTTTGTCAAGTTGAAAAAAGATTATGATATCGCAAGAACATATAACAAACCGACTTACCATACATGCAATTGAAAATTTTATTTATTAACTTATAGCAAAACAAAAAGTAAACTGGTCTTAACTATAACTATGTACAATGCATATCCACACCTGACTTACGTATGTCAAGATTGTTTTCCCTAAGCAAATTGCTATATTTGCTATCATTTACAAATAAGATGATGTATTCTTTCAAAAGCGAGATAAATTTGACGATCATTAGAAAGACAGAAAAAAATACAAACTGATTTTACAGTCTGGACTCAGTTTTAAACTTAATTAATAATGTGGTCCCAGTTTCAGCAAATATATAACATAAAAATCAAAATTAAGTTTTCTGAAAGTGCTAAATTAAATTCACTTACAATCATTTTATACAACTTGTATGTTTTATAAACACTTTAAAATTGTGATACAAATGAATTTAATATTTTGTCATATTATTTAACATTATCTCATAAAATATTTGACAATTCCTGAATACGTTTTTGTCATTTTTGCATTCTGTTTTACGCTTTGTTACACCTCAAAATGGTAGCAACGCACTTTGGTAGCCACTACTGAAATTCGGCCGAGTTTTGGTAGAGACAAAATGTGTTGCAAGGGTACATATGATGTGTTAAGGATCATGGAGTGGAACGTATTTTGGTAGTTTTGTCTACTCATTTTTATATTACGCACAAAAGAGAGAGAGATAAAAGGAGGGAATGACTCCTATAAAAATGATAGGGAGGGGGCTAGAAATTCCCCTCTCGAGATATAGTTTTCGTATAAAAACAACCAAAATGTAGATTCCTGAGCGTGTTAAAGTGCCTCAAACGACGCTTCATATGCAATAACATTGTATTGTTTAGTTGTTAATGTGCTAGTGTTGTCGGAGAGATAGTCCACCGAGATTTTGTAAAGCACGAAAATGTTCAGTTCTGTAAAACGAAGTATAAATGTGAGGATGGCACGTGGGTTCTTCACCTAGATAATGTGATATATGGTTCTCGTTCCAAGTCACATAGAGTATTTATCCTGAATATTCAGGTATAATAATAAGGCTCATGTTTCTAAGGTTCGAACATGTAGTCGAGTAATGGACAGACTCTTAACATAATATGCCACTGAACCTCAACTTTAAAACAGATGTAACAATTTAGGAGCGTACATGTGTGCATTTAGCCCAACGGCAATCCTACACCCCGGGATGTAAGAAAGGTTTTTCCAGCACCAGGTGAAAATACGAGAAAGTTAACTCCCGGTGAATAAATTAATCGGTAACCATCGGTATTAAATTCACTACCAGGTTGGATTATTTAGTTGTATTTCACTTTAACTTAAACAACATTGAAATATTCTGAAGATTGTTGATGGATAAAGGTTGCATGTCTACCTTGCATATACTTTTAAAGGTATTATACAACCCATCTTATGTGACCTTTTCTAGTGAATCTCCTGAATTTAAATCTCAAACAGTCTATACTTACTTATGGGCGTTTGTTAAACCTGTCTCAGGGTCATGCCAACGACACATCAAATACTTGTGGTGAACAGTTGTACCAAGTTCCTTCAGTATGCCTCGATGTATGTCTAAGTTAGAGTTGCATTGACCTCTCTCACGTGTGTTCCAATTGTCCTGCTTGACTGAATCTAGGGCCGTTATATTTTCAAGGTCAAAAGGTCAAGGTCGGATGTTCCATCACGACCTTCTTTGACAATATTTTAATACCGTTTTGCGTTGGATGTGTACATATCTAACGCATTTTGATACTACATTTTTGTAAACTACCAAATTGCATTGAGTGTAACGCATTTTGGTAGTGACTTCCAAATCTCGGCCGAATTTTGGTAGTGACTACCAAAATGCGTTGCTATCATTTTGGGGAGCAACAACGTTTTGGCCTTATGGCCTTTCTTTCCAGAACGATTGATTTTCTTTGATCAAACAAGTTGAATTTTGTTTCTTCTAAATACGTCCCGATGATACATTTGTCAAGGATATCTATCATTTCAAGTAAGACCATAAAATAGAGAAATGTGGAAACCGAAACGTTAATACTAAAAAGAGTGACTTTAGGGCAGTTTAATATCTACTCTTCCTTTAGACTACAACTATAATACTATAATTTCTGAAGAGTTATTATCTAAAACGCATCAATTAACAAATACAAGTGGTTAGTCCGTTATTAATTTGTAAATTTATTCAGTTGAAAAATAATATTTAAACGTTGTAGTAACGTATTGTAATAAAATAAGGATACCTAAGACAGCCTCTTAGTCAATGTTTGTTTCATTTTTACAGATGTGATATGCGTGTACAGCAGTCTGAAAGTAGGTTGCATCTGGACTTTTTAGTTTTAAAGACTCGCAAAATGACGTTTTGGAAAACCTTGAATGCATTGCACGTACATAAGACAATCTGTGACAGACCTTGACATTTGTAATAATAGTCATTAAGGCTCTTAATACCTGAATACAATATTGACCTACCATTAAGCGGCAAATAAGAAATGATAAATGTGATCCATTTATTTTCAACCGAACGCAGGTGACACACCTACTTTCCAATTTCCTACGAATGTGTCGATCACTAGCATTGAACAGAAATTACTTTTTGTCGTGATTAAACGGTAAATACAGAACAGAAATGTTTTTTATAGGTAGATAAAATTATTTATGTCACTGTTGTACATTTGGAGGAATGGGTCCCATTCTGAATTGTGTTAATATTATACCACGGTAAAAGCCAATCAGGGAGTTCCTTTTATCACGTGATACCGTTTAACGGCATCTTCCTTCTTCGTAAAAATTCCAGAGTGAAAAGCAAGCTTCTTTCTTCTATGTTTATTTTGGCTAATTTCTGGTTTTATCTTAAATGAATCGATTGAATTTATATGATAATCTAATATATATTTGTTAAGGTATTGTTAAGCAAAATAAATATTGCCCTTTTTTAGTCAACACTTAATTCACTCTTATATTTTCCTATACACAGTCCTCAGGGTCAGTGCTTCGTTGTGAACAGCAGACATGGGGTAATCGATTAAAGTAATCATAATGATTAATAACCGATTAATATTTTTCATTAATCATCATTAATCATCAATCATACTTCTTCTGATTAATGATTAATAATTTAATCGATTAATGAAGAACATTTGCTGTAATCATGATTATTTTACGATTAATTTATGATTATTGTTACATATGAGGCTGATCATTACCTTATAATGTGGTCATACATGTCATAAATATGTGACAAATAACAAGTATGGTTAGAAGATTACACTTACAGGATATTGATTGACAATTATCACCTACCTAATTTAGGTGTACCCAATTTCATAATCTGTCTGGACTTTGCCTCAGGGCACAATTTTAAATCACCATACAATGATTTGTATGGAGATTTAAATGTTAGTAAAGTTAATATGGGGAAAAAAGACTATTTATTCAAGAAATATAAAAAGACTGAATTTCATAATTGCTCTTAGCTTGTGACCATGATTTGGTAAGTTTAGTTAACACTATTCAAGGTACATTCTTGTATACTAATCTTCCTCAGATGTCAACATTGTTTAGTCCTTTGTTATTCTTTTGCCTGAAAATATATTTGTGCCATTTATAATATAATTTGCACCCAGAGTAGTTCAGACTTGTTAGTATGGCTGCTAGGAAGCATTTCCAATTTCCGGATAATATACCTGCCGAAGGAACTGTAAAAACAGAGTGAAAGCACTGTATATCATTCTGCAGGCTGAGTGATAAGACATTTGAACGCCTCATGATGATCAAATGCAGCTAACACATTTGGACTATATATGAAATATGAATATACTTTGTCACTGTTATTATATGTTTAGAGCTATGTGATTTATGTTTCATTCTGTGTTTTTCAAAAATAATCATTAATCATTTAACGGTCCAATACTAAGGAAAGTGAACATTTTAATTTCTTTTAAAAAGCACAGAAACTATTTCATTTTATTGGAAAATGAAAGTTGGTATGTAGAAATTCGAAATAAATCGCAGTATATGTACAATTATTTTTCTATGAAGTATGAAGAAAGTTAAAAAGACCTGGGGGGTCATTCTGTCGATTCATTGAAATTTCAACATAATACACATACATTTCTTTGAGTTCCAAAGACCTTCTGTAAATTTTGACCTGCCAATCTTCATTATTTAGTGTCTTGCAGAAGTCTATGCACTGGCTATGAAAAAACTTGCCAACTCACTTTCCCTTAGTAATGGACCTTTAAATCATGATTACTTTGGGTTATTGATTAATAATTTAATCGATTAATAGAAACTGGTCAGTTAATCTATTAAAACTCGATTATTGAAAAATATGTTAATAATCGATTAATAATCGATTACTTTTCAAAGTAATCGGCCCCATGTCTGGTGAACAGATGCACTTAAAAAGAAAATTTTTAATGTTAAGGATACAATAAGGCGTGAATAGCTTTTTTACATTTGTTTTGCATTTATCTTATTTAATATATGACTTAATCGTACTTTTCTCTATCAGATGCCAAAAGAATTAATTAAAAATCTCTGATATAACACGTTTATTGGATGAATTGGCAGGATAACAAGTTAACATTTGACATCTGTTTACAATTAAACATTTCTGGAAAGTACAGCCAGGCTAAAATTTTAGGCACGGTATTTCTGCACCATCAACGTAAGCACTCGACATCTGTTTACAATAACATCTTTCAGAAAAGAACAACCAAGCTAAATATTTAGTCACAATATTTCTAGACCATCAGCTTAGTATTTGATTTCTTGAATCTGAATAATTATAATGTGGTCATCAAATGCCCTAGATGGAGCGTTAATGGGAGTTTTATGTTGAGTTTAACGTCGCACCCACTGGCACCAGAACAGAAAAAAAATGCAACTGTGCATGTTATACCCTATCCCTAGGTATTCTATAAGAACCATGCTCATGAACGGGAAAGTGCACTAAGCCATTCCAATTGTACATTTCTCACCTAATACGCGCAGTTCGGTGAATGGGTACCAAGCATATTGAACAAGCGGTAATTTATTTTTCATCATCCACCAATCACACTGTCTCAATATTTCGTATTGCAGAGATACTCCACATATTTTATGCTTTCGTCAACGTAATAGAAAAAACTTACGTGAACTTTCCTAATATATATAATGAACATCCGGTCTAGAGGTCACAGCAGTGTGCACATGTTATGCGAAATGTAAACAAGTCAAATGGTTTATCGCGGCCAGAAATTTGTACAAACCGGACAGAAGTTGCGAAATTGTCATTTGTGCAGGAAAGAAGCGTTTACCATAATGTCCAGTACTGGACAGGTATAGTGACATACGTTTAAGATATCATGCTTTCTGCTTATGCAGGTAAACTTGTGTTTGGTTAAATTTCAACAGAGCACAATTGTCTGAACAGTGTACAAACTCATTACTGTTTTTTCAGGCAAGGTAGGAAAAAAGTGGTAGACAATGAAAGCAGTAACATTTTTATTAAAAATAAAAAATAAACAATGAGACAAACATTTCCAACATCTTTGGACGGTTCAAAAATCCCATGTTAAACATACGATAAAGCCCGAAACGCGTGAAAATGTTCCGAATGTAAATCGGGTGAAGCAGGCGCTCTATGTATAGAGTTAGATTATGCGTCTTGATACTGTACCAGAGGGGTCGGTCAATTGTGGGTTATTGATTACACTGGGCGAGTCTACTTACTTATTACTTGAGGATGAAAAAAACGTGTTTTTTAAATGTTGCTCTTAAACAAGGGTGGCGGTTGAACTACAAAAAGTACAACAACAGTTAATTCACAACAAATCGTACGGTATGTTTTATAATCAGTAGAAGCTAGTCGTATTTACGCTTATGAGACCTGTTTCACCCATAAGAAAAGAATTCACAGGTCCATCATGAAATATTTTCCCCAGCGCGCATATACTTCACTTATTCCATATGATCGCGGCCTCCAGGCGATCAACAAACAAAAATAGAATGTAAAATATTCACAGTTTTATAATAAAATTCGAAATGATGAATGAAATTCATTTTAGAAATGAATTTAAAGTCATACATTGGTATATATCTGTACTGTTTATTAAATGCATATTGCACATTTATGCTGCATATACACATTTCAGCATACACGTGTATTTAAACGACGACTGACATACATTTTCACATTAACCAATCAGAATAGTTCTGTAATCTAGAACGGAACTTCACCAGGGAAGTTCAACCAAGTTTTGAACTAAACTATGCGTTGTTTCTTTAAGATAAGAAATATTGAAAAACGTAAACGGTATACAATGGAAGATAAATTACCACCTGTTCAATAACCATAGTATACATTTACCGAACTGTGCGTTTTAGGTATGAAATTCGCGATTGAAATGGGTTAGTATATTTTACCGTTCATGTTTGTTTGTTTTGGGTTTAATGCCGTTTCTCAACAGTATTTCAGTCATGTAACGGCGGGCAGTTAACCGAACCAGTGTTCCTGGATTCTGTATCAGTACAAACCTGTTCTCCGCATGTAACTGCCAACTTTCCCACATGAATCAGAGGTGGGGGACTAATGATTTCAGACACAATGCCGTTTATCAAACAGTCACGGAGAACATACGCCCCGCCCGAGGATCGAACTCACGACCCCACGATCTGTAGACCAACGCTCTACCTACTGAGCTAAGCGGGCGAATCACGGTTCTTATAGAATACCTAGGGGTAGGGTATAACATGTACAGTTGCATTATTTTTCTGTTCTGGTGCAAGTGGCCGCACCGACACAATTATAGGTCATATGGCGATTTTCCAGCTTTGTGGTGGAGGAAGACCCCATGTGCTCCTCCGTGCATTATCTATATTGCTTTAGTGTAACCGAAGAAATGTTGGTGATTTTCTTCAGGTAAATATAATGGATTTTGACTGGTTGTCTTGGTCGGGAGACCTAATTATTTGTAAATAAGTGTAAATTAAGTTCAAACTGTCGACCTATAAACACATGGAATTGAAGAATGATGAAGTCGGACTCGTTGGCAGAAAAATAAAGGAAGTTCAGTCTTTTTCCCAGGACAGAAATTCACCACTTGTTTAAAGTGATTAAATCCCTTTACTTATGAAGGAAATTGCATAAAAACTGATTGTCTGTTTTTAAAGACTGGTATTTAAAAAGAGTATCATATTTTTGTAATAAATTAACCCCGTCTTGAATTATATTTTTTCAACAGTATTTCAGTTATGTCACGGCGGTCAGTTAACCGAACCAGTGTTCCTGGTTTCTGTACTAGTACAAACCTTTTCTCCGTAAGTAACTACCCCACATGAATCAGAGGTAGAGGACGAATGATTTCAGACACAATTAAAGTCTTTTACCAAATCGTCACGGAGTTCATACGCCTCGCCAAGGGCTCGGACTCACGGCCCCACTCTCCCTATTGAGCTAAGTGGGCAGGCTTGAGAAAATTTGTGACAACCTTTAGTAGTTTATGGGATCTCTATAAAGCACCCAAAATTTTGACACATTTGAAGTGAAGTATTTAGGAGATAATTGAATATGTTTGAATATAACGAGTTTTACATATTATATTATCTTAAGGTAGTTCTGCGCGTTCTGGTCGATTTTCTTTCTACAATGTGGAATTGGCTAAACTCCAATTTTTCAAAAATTCAGAATATACTTAGAACTTTTTTTCTATATTGTAGATTTTGAGTAGACTTCTCAGAGTTGTAAGTAAACATATGACCTACAATGTGGTGAAATAAAATGTCCCGTTTGACTCATTCTTATCCTTTGAATAAAGAAGAACAACCCGAATGTGTACCATGTTAAACACCGCTAACTATTAAACATAATCTAATCGACTGTGTGGACTTTGCTACACAGCGCGGTACATATTATGACGTTCAATCTTTGAAAGAGTTATTTGAAAACGTTTCAGTCGGAAATATTTTATCGTTTATAAAGCAGATAGGAATATATCAAAAATTCTAACATTTAATATTTTTGTTTACATCTTGCAATATTATTATGTTTGCAGCTGATGTTTTAACACACACGTATATACATTTTTACATAACTGTTTTTAGATCTGCTTTACATTTTTACATGGATGTTTTTAGATATGTTTTACATTACTCATAGTGTTCTTTACATTTTACATGGATGTTTTTGGGTATGCTTTACATTTTTACATCGATGTTTATGCTTTACAGTTGGCGTTTACAATATGACTTCTTCTCGGTGATATATGACCATTTTGTGTCGATTCGCCGTAAAACCCAACTCACTCACTCACTCACTGTCACAGATTTTCTTATGTACGTGCAATGCATTCAAGGTTTTCCATAAGTCATTTTGCGAGTCTTTGAAAATAAAAGGTCCAGATGCAATCTACCTTCAGACTGCTATACACGCATATCACAACTGTAAAAGCGAAACACATATTGACTAAGAGGCTATCTTAGGTATCCTTATTTTATTACAATACGTTACTACAACGTTTCAATATTTTTCAACTGAATAAATTTACAAATTAATAACGGACTAACCACTTGTATTTGTTAATTGATGCGTTTTAGATAATAACTCTTCAGAAATTATAGCATTATAGCTGTAGTCTAAAGAATGACATTAAACTACCCTAAAGTCACTCTTTTTAGTATTAACGTTTCGGTTTATGGTCTTGATATCCTTGCCAAATGTAGAGCTTATCTCAGTAGGTAGAGCGTTGGTCTACGGATCGTTGGGTCGCGAGTTCGATTCCCGGGCGGGGCGTATGTTCTCCGTGACGATTTGATAAACGACATTGTGCCTGAAATCATTAGTCCTCCACCTCTGATTCATGTGGGGAAGTTGGCAGGTACTTGCGGAGAACAGGTTTGTACTGGTAAAGAATCCAGGAACACCGGTTAGGTTAACTGCCCGCCGTTACATGACTGAAATACTGTCGAAAAATGGCGTTAAACCCAAATCAAACAAACAAATCACTCGATTCCCGTTAAAATTATTCGCTGTCGCTCCATTTCTTTCAACACGATTCGTCATTACGCCATTAATCTCAACACTTTACATTGGCTCTCTTCACCTTAAAAACCTCTAACTTTCACTCAGTTAATCTCACCCAAAGCTGCTTTCATCAAGTTACGTTTAAATACTGTTAAATCGTACATGTTGTTCTTCTCTAAAAATAAATTGAATCAATTATTGCTGCTCAAAACATGAATCGATATCTGTTTCAAAACATCTCACCCTTGAGGATCTTTATCACAATCGTCATAACAATTGAAATAATTACATTAGAAACACTCAACTGCCAGTTATAAATTACATGCACACAATTACTGATAAATGTAGTAATTACAACAAAATTATCGAACGCAGAAAATGCACTTTTACTTTATATTCTGTAATAGTTTGATTAGGTACCATTGTAAAGAAATAAATTCCTCTTAACACCACTCACACTCTGATGAACTAAACGTATTTATTGAAGAGAATTTGGATGACTTTATTTCTTCAACATTCATAACTCACAAAGCAAAATAATACACTTCAGCCTATGATAAAATGTATTGCTAACTCTATGTCGTGAGTAGATCTAATTCAAATATTTACTAACTCCATGCTACTTACTACAGAAAAAATAAAGAAGAAACGTATGATACAGGTCTAGGTACTGGCAAAATTTGAATCTATTATAAATGCGAATATACTCTTTTGTTATTACCAGTTGCTACGAGGTTGTGCGATATGTTGATGTGTGGTAAAAGCGGAAATCCTTATGCATCACTCAGTCTAAATATACTGGCAGAATTTGAGGCAAACGTACTACCATGTGATTATCAAAATGCTTACATTAAAATGGCGTTTTCTATCATCATGTCATTAACTGTAATAACTAATTAATATAGAATAGTTAAAAAGCATATATGAAGGCCATTCAGGTCTCTCTCGGTTTCTTGACAGTGAAGAAAAAAGGCAAATATATTGAAAGAGTAACGACATTTCCTTTTTATTATCTACCAAATAATCTACCAAATAATAGTATATGCGAAAAACAACGTAAACAGATAAGAATATGCAATTAACATGCGTACTTGTAAGTGTCACTTTTCTATATGAACAAAATATTGAGTGTGGTCTGAGGAATCTCTCTAGAATTCAATACTAAGCCAGCAGTTATAATTGTTAAGTAACTAGGCACGCCTGTAAATGGTGGGTCTGAGGGAATACACATATGATCAAATAGTGGAAATGTTACAGGTTGCTTAACACGACACAATTGAAAATATTGCTGGCTCCGTTTGATTGAGCCTGTTCACGGACGGTAGCGAAAATGCATGCCACCGTCCACGCCCTCTTGCCCTGGGTTGAGCTCAACTCAACATTTGCATATCCTACAAGTACCAAAAACAATTAAAAGACATCCGCAGATTTGTTTATCTGGTGTTGCCCATGGAACCTTCAATGATACACTAGTTAATTCTATGAAAAGCGGCGTTTGGTCACCAATTAAAGAATGAACGTGTCCTAAACGAGACAACAATGAGCAGAACTAAACAAACTGGTAATTAGAAAGGGGTTCTGAGGTTACGGAGCATGTATATCGAAGAAACTGACTAAGGCAAAATTGAAAAGCGGGCACCATATCCAAAAGGTGATTATACATTATAACGAAAACTATAAAAGCGGGAGTACTGAAGCCCACCAAGCTTAAATATTCAAGCTGAGAAACTACAATGTACTAATAACACAACATAAGTGTCGTTCTGAACGATTTAAAAAGATCGAAATGTAACAGCTCTGATAGAATGTACTGGCAGCCACGCGACTCAAACAGCCCTGCTGTGATAATAAAAACACCTGCTTTGCTGTCAAATAAATTTATATTGTTCCGTAAAAGCATATATTGTTCTGTGAAACATATTATCTAGTAACATTAGAAATAGGTTAAAAGTCACAGTGAGACACATATTTATGTTACTATTTCTGCGTAGGCATAAATCTTTTCTTTTCTTATCCATTGCAATAATTGTAAATACACGAGTCTATTTCAAATTTTAAACGTTTTGACCCCCCATATTTCAGACGTTGGTGCGCATTTCATTAGGACCACCGACATTCCGTAAGCCCGCTGGATGAGTTCCTTATATGAATAATTTTGCACACAAACGAGGATTCGATCCAGTATTAGTAAGGGGCAAGTGATTCTTAACCAGTAGGTCATAAAGGCCCCCATTTTTGGAGAAAATAGACATTATTTAAATATAAACTGACACGAAAAATAAACGCAACAATTATATTTCCTCACCATTTCGTTTTTAGAGCATATATAAATACTAAATTCATATATGTGTATGCCACGCGGTATACCTTCCACGCCCCATCGATTATTTTGCATTCAATACTCCACTTCCGGTCATCTTAATGGCGCTGCACAAAATGCTCGTGCACCTCGTGCTATCTTACCACGAGGCGAATCAATACAAAACTTGCTGTGTACATTGCCTCATTTATTTGCTGTTCAAAAAGTATACTCAACACGGATTAAATTCCTTATTCAAAATGCCTAGGCTAAATATGGCAGAAAGAAATCAAATTTTGGGACTTTTAGCCCGTGGAATTTCACAGACTGCGGTAGCTAGACAATACAATGTTTCAAGATCAACAATTTCGGGGTTAGTTGAACGTGTTAACGTTACAGAAACAGCTGATGACCGTCCACGTTCAGGTGCACCGCGTGTGACAAGCATACGTCAGGATAATATGATACGTCAACGTCATTTACGTGACAGGTTTATGACGGCGCAATCCACGTCACATGCTGTAATTGGAAATCGCGGACGACCAATTCACCGTGACACAGTGATAAATCGTTTGCGTGAACGCGGGATTCACTGCCGTCGTCCAGTTCGATGTCAAACTCTTACCCGACGTCATCGTCAAGAAAGGCAACGGTGGGCTCTAAATAACCGACGACGTCAGTGGGGAACTGTTGTATTTAGCGACGAATATCACGCTGACGGGAGGGTCAGAATATACAGACGCCGCAGTGAACGTTTCGCAAATAACTGTGTACGTGAGGTTTATCCGTACGGCGGTGGCGGAGTCATGGTATGGGCAGCTATAAATTCCACCTTCAAGTCCACCCTTGTTGTTTGTAATGGCAATCTAAACGCGAGACGTTACATCGATCAGATTCTTCGACCTCACGTTGTGCCAATCTTCCGTCAACGTCAGAGACTAACGTTCATGCATGACAATGCTCGTCAACACACCGCTTTAGTGACAAGACAGTTCCTAGGTCAAAACAATGTCCCCGTGTTACAATGGCCTGCGCGATCTCCAGATCGCAATCCAATAGAACACATGTGGGACGAACTTGGACGCAGGTTACGTCGACGTCCTCATGCTCCTAACAACGTTGATGAGTTGACTCGGGCTCTCCAAGAGGAATGGAATAATATTCCAAGACAAGTTTGCATTTGCATCCCCTCTCCTTTTACTATGGGTAACTACAATTTTGGCCGCCGGCCGTCCTAAGGCGGTGCCCGACTGTTGTTTTCCCTGCTTGTTTGTGTGTGTTTGTGTCTTGGGAGTGTTGTTTTCTCTTACTTATATATATGGTAGTTGTCTGTGTGTGTCTGTCTTTTGTATATGAATGTATGTGCTGCTGTGGTTTACACTGTAGGGTTACTGCGTTTAAGGCATGTGACATTCCCTTTTGAATACTCATCCTTGCTCCACCTTCCCCACAAAACCCGACCCTTTTAGCTACCCCTTACCCCCCCCCCCCCCCCCCTTGTTTTGTATTTTGCATATAATTAAAATATACTTGTTGGATTTTTTGGGAAACCCGTCTATAATATTTTTCCGTTACAGCATCTTTTTGTTGTGGACCAACTTTGCGATGCATGCCTCTATGGCTGTGTTTGGGGTGCTCTGTGCTTCCGGGAAATGTACCCTTACCTTTTATCTTTTTGATTACAAAATGATAAATGATAATCTAGTAGCAAATTGGACCGTATCTGTAAAATTAAATCCCAAGTGACACTTTAGTAAGGTATCTAGTCCCACTAATACTTTTGGCGTAAATAATATTTTATTTGATTGAATTCTTTGAAGAATGTCAATTGGAAAGGATGGACGTTTCTGATGTATATCCCAGAGGAGATAGTCTAAAACAATTGATATTAATACAATTATCTAAAGTCGCCGATGTTATCAAATCTCTATTGTCACGTCCAGGTAACTAAACCCCAAAGCAGACATTGTATAACAGTATTAATTGATATCGCCTTGAAATTTCCAAGCCTCTTCATTCGATGAATGATGCGTAGTTTGACCAGTAAAAGGAGATCACTAGAGGGAATTATAATCCTCATTCAGATATGATGACGCTGATAAGCATGTTTCAGGAATATCAAATCTTGAAATAATTATTTTTATCAGGATTTGTTTCATTGATAGTGTCGTTAAACGTCTTAGAAATGAAACGAGGCGACTAAATCTCGATCAGAGGATGGCCAGACATGAAACAATAGTTTAGGACTAGATAGAGACTTTAATTCTTCGTGCCTAGACCAAGCTTAAACAATTTACGCGATTGTTTTATATTTGTCTAAATCCAACGCTGAACTGTTTTTGTTACATTGAGTAGAGACTTAATTGTTTCTTCTAAATTTACGGGTGTAATGCTTTTCTGAATTCTTTCATTGTTTCATATTTTGACAAAGCAAATGCTGACAAATGTTGTAGGACTAATTAATAACATTCAAACGCTGAAACACATTTAAAGGACTTATTTTTTCATTTTTATGCCACGCTTACGCTGAAAAAATCTCGTTTAAGAAGTAAGAGATTTTGCTTTTTTATGTTGACGTCATGCAACTCTGATACAGTTTTATAGGACTGGGTAAACACTTTACTGTCTCATGTTTTATCAAGGCTAACCACTGGCGCCAGACCAGAAGGAAAATGCCTCTGTACCTTACCCCTAGGTATTCTATAAGAACCATGGACATGACGGGGAAAATATATACTAACCCGTTTTAATCGTACATTTCTCAACTTAAACGCGCAGTTCGGTGAATTGGTACCTAGTTTATTGAACAAGTTATAATTTATCTTCCAACGTGCACCAGTCACATTGTCTCAATATTCCATATTGCTGAGATTATCAACATATGTTATGCTTTCCTCAACGTTACAGAAAAAACTTGCTTGACCTTCCCTAATGAACATCCGGTCTAGAGGTCACGGCAGTGTGCACATGTTAGGCGAAACGTAAACAAACAAAAACAGAATTTAAAAAATTCACAATTTTACACTAAAACTCGAAATGATGAACGGAATTCATCTTGCATATGATTTTTAATTTGAAATCATACATTGGTCTACATCCGTTCTGTTTATTTTATTCATTTTGCACATTTATGCTGCATTTTCACATATTAACGAACACGTGTAGTAAAATGACGATTGACATACATTTTCACAACAGCCAATCAGAATAGTTTTGTAATCTAGAACGGAACTTCACCAGGGAAGGTCAAGCAAGTTTTTTTGTGTAACGTTGAAAAAACTATAAACTACGCGTTGTTTTTGTAAGATAAGAAGTAT
This sequence comes from Mercenaria mercenaria, assembly GCF_021730395.1. Taxonomy (NCBI): domain Eukaryota; kingdom Metazoa; phylum Mollusca; class Bivalvia; order Venerida; family Veneridae; genus Mercenaria; species Mercenaria mercenaria. Next base: position 38,168,968 of record NC_069377.1, on the reverse strand, counting down.
TGAGGAAATGTGACCGGTACACAATGGAAGATAAATTACCACTTGTTTGATTTCCATAGTACACATTTACCGAACTGCGTGCTTCAGGTATGAAATGCGCGATTGAAACAGGTTAGTATAATTATTTTCCCCTTCATTACCATGGTTCTTATAGAATACCTAGGGGTAAGGTATAACATGTACAGAGGCATTTTTTTTCTGTTCTGGTGCCAGTGAGGATAACGACAGATACGTGGTTTTCATGTTCGGGCAAAGGCAACGATGATGATATTTTGTAGAGTCTGAGCGTGTTTGAAGAAATGAGTAGACACTAAATGTTTATTGCAAATGCGGAAACATTTTTCAGGGCTAACTGTTTTAAGTTTATACCATGTGAACGTTGAAACACTTTGTACCACTAGCTAAAGAATTATCTTGTTTAATAATGATAGTATGCCAGTTCCGCAGCAGTTTCATTGGTCTATGTAGATACTTCACTAATTCTTGTCTAGATGCAATTTTGTACGACTGGGTAAACCCCCAATAGTGTGGCTCAGTCACACGATGCCATCATCTTGTCAGACTGGGTACAGACGTTAACCATTTTATGTTTAGGACAAGCAATTATTTAAATAATTCATCAGTTGCCTTTTACATCAACGTATGATTCAGCAAGCTATTGGACCTACGAAATAATCTTCAAAATAGCAGGGTTTTCATCTGTATAAAACTAATATCCCTCTAACTGAAAAACTGAAAAAGTAACAGTCATATACATATGTATAAAATAGTTCTATTGATAAAATAAATTCGCAATATTTTGTTTTGTAGAAATGGATCTAAGACATGATTTCTTATCTCTGAATGCATTAAAAATAATTTGGCCACTCGCAAATTATATCAGGCAGATGTTAGCAGAATTATGATACACGGTGAGCTAAACAAGAGCCTAAATAAGATTTGATATCGTTGGAATTTTACTTCAAAGTCGTGCTATATTTGACATTATAAAACTTTTCTTTGTTCCGGTGAACTGTATTCCTATGTATTTTTTCAAGTATTTTGAAACTTTTGTTTTTATGATATTGGTAACATTATTTCGACAATCAATATGGCGGCCATCCTGAATTTAAAAGTTCTTTCTTCAAATTTACGAACAAATCTATATTTCTTCAAGGTTAAGGTTTGTTCTTTAAATGTTTAAAGATACTTTAGTTAAGTATTGAATCTTATACAGTCATGAAAAACATAATTTTCCGTACTAAGGTAAAAAATCTTTTTATTTGTACATTCATTTCTTTAATGGTCATTCTTCTAACGATATATAGTATAATTGCTTAAATACATTCTTAGCAAAAGTCCTTGTTGCAAAGAACATATCTGTAAAGATGTATTAAAATGAAAAACAAGATCGAATATGGGGATGAAATTAGAATGTTATATGGTTTCTCCTTTCCGTTAATTATCTTCTCTTAAACTAGAAACACCTGTAGTTAGAGCACAAATTTTCCAATAACAGTGTCACAAAGTAGGATATTGTCGTCGTAAAGTTCAATGTCACTTGAGTTCCTATTTAGTTGTTTTGAATTACTTAAAATAAAATATAAGGATTGGCTTTAATAAGCTGTTTACAGCATTACACTAATAAGCATTTTCATCTACATTTGTCTCAAATCTCTCAAGTAATTGAACAACTGTAGTCTGCCTGTATGCTCACGTTACCCCGCGCACTAACATTACTTTCTTTCCAGCAATACTTCCGTAATACCACATGATTCAACATCTTTTGTAACTGTAACTATTAAAGTTTCAATAATCTACAACAGTTATATATGCACAGGAATATAACAAATGAAATATGAATAAACACATTTATTCTATATCTATGTTATATATCCGATCGTGAACGTTTATTTGCAACACGTGACCGTACAATATATTACCTTATTGGACGCACGTGCGTACAAAAACCTGTAGTTTTTCATATTTGGACGGTTCAACAGTCCCATGTTAAACATACGATAAAGCCCGAAACACGTGGAAATGTTCCGAATGTAAATCGGGTGAAGTAGGCGCTCTATGTACAGAGTTTGATTTTGCGTCTGTGTAATATGTATGTGCAGAGGCAGAAATACATTATTCAGTGAATCGTTTTTAATTTAAACTAAAATAAAATAGATATAGAATAAAAAGGTTATTTAACACTGTACTGTACAATACGAGATATATTCGGACTCTTACCCAGCTGGAAAAACCATATTGGACTCGCCAACGGCTCGTCCAATATGATTTTCTCAGCTTGGTACTAGCGGCTTGTCCAATATGATTTTCTCAGCTGGGTACTCGTCCAAATATATCTCGTATTGTATAGAACAATGTTGAATAACCTTATAATAATTAGATTATAAAATGTTGTACTTTTCCCGCTCATTTTTATCAACCTTTACTTTGTTTTTATCGCTTTATATATATATATTTCTTAAATGTGGTCAGTCACGGTTATGCAACGATTTATGACATTTTTTATTTTAGTATATTCTGTTTGAGATTTATTTAATGAACATAAAGACCCGGTTTCAAATTTGCATTTAATAGATACTGGGATATTTTAACACTCTGAATCAGATGGCAAGTTTAAAAACAGTGTGTAGCTTCCAAATTCATTTATTTCCTATCTATCCTGGTTGCGCAACGAAGATATGTAAAGGGAGGTAATAATAGTTTTACAAATTTACATTTCTAATGAATTTTAAGTAAATTTGTATCCTTAATAGCTCTTATATTCGTACCATTCATTATGCAAAATATATTCATAAAAATCACATTTTAAACATACCTCCTGTGAAAATCTTACATGTTCTAAGCACTCAGTGAGCACACACAAATGTAAAAGGATTATTTGTTAACTTTCGAACAAATACAATATTTGATCAAAATCTGATTAACCACCTTAAGAAAAGTTTTGCATGAAAATGTTGCTCACTAAAACATGACTAAAATTTTGTAGGGTCGAAACGAATAATTATGTTGTGTGTGTGTTTGTGCGTGCGTGCGTGCGTGCGTGCGTGCGTGTGTGTGTGAAAAGATGAATATTCACAGTGGCAAATATACGTCCCCCACCCATCAGAACATTTATGAGGATTAATTCAAAATTAAACAACATATTTTGATTTAGTTCCTATTACCACCCTTGGGGTTATTTCGAGTGATAAATAAAAAGAATGGTATTGTCTTATATCTATAGAAGAATCGGGGAAATCCTTGTTATTGAAAAATAGATCAGTTGTTAAAGCACTTTGAAATATTACAAAAATATTTTTCTTTCTTCTTTACTGGTCGTAATTTACAAAAGTGTATAAATTAAGTATTGATTTCAATTTTTAAAGCACATATTATACGTGTTCCTTTGTCGAATGTTTAAATATATTGTTATAGATCGTAATATCAATCTAATGACCGCAAAGGTCAGACACTCTTTATTGTTCATTTAACCAAAACATTGTCCATGGAAAGCATGCGTGACGACGCGACGTTAAGAAAGTGGACAATTTAGCAATTTAGTGATTTTTTTAAACTTCACCAGTACACAACACTGGCATGGAAAGAATATGTTTGAATTAGAAAACTGGTAATACGAAAAAGAATATGATCCGTTCTTTGTGACATGAAAAGAATACTTAAGTTTAATAAATGTTTAGAATCTGATAGAAAATTCCAGCTGTGTGAGTAATATCAGTTTATAATGAAATATCTTTCGTAGTTGCTACCAAGCCAAACGGCAATCTGTTCTGGATATTTGTCCAAACGATCTAGTGAACGTGTATGATCACGATTTCACAGTGATATAAAGATCAATGACTAGAGAATGAGTAATTGACTGCTGAATATATTTAATTTCTAGAGCTGCATGATTACAATGCCTTACGGTGTGTAATTTTACGGCGTCAGATATTTTAGAAATGTAATAACAATGAAAAAGGTGTTAAAGTGATCATATCATAAAATTGTCAATAAATGGGTATTTTCATAATGGCTATGTAACAGACCCTCTTAAATCTGTTGTCTACGAAATACCATAGAACTATTACGGGACAAGTATGAAAGCACGGGGTTATTATATCAATTTATTGCACGTTGCACAGTATACAAGAATGTAGCAGAATAACAGAGATATCAGGCAATCGTGGAAATCGTTTTCCAGACAAATTGCTCTTAATGTGTTAATAATTTTGGAAAGATTGAAAATGGTGAATATGCTCAGGTCATATGGCAGTATCAAAATAACCCAGCCTGAGACCTATCAGTGTTAGTGTTTACACGTATTAAGAGAAACTACTCCACCAGGAGGATATGTGCAGTGAATCATGTGTTGGACATCACACGAGTAATTAATCTGCAAGTCCTCAGGGACATTGAAATGAAACAGATTTAATTTACAAATTTGCCATAACAATATTTGTGGACAGGGAAAGAAATTATACAAAGTTATGATGGACTTCGTTTTTATCAAGACTGTCTCAACTGCGCACTGAGGAAAGTATATCAACAAACAGAAGATTATATAATTACCAAAGTATTATCTGGATGTAGTAAATAGACAACTTATAGTTGATCACTGAAATTTAACACTTGCAGGCAGAATTTCAATATCATAAATACGTGAACACTGAGTTGAACGTGTGGAAATAAAAGAAAATAGAAAGCGCAGCGACTAGGCTTTTGAAAACTTACTATTCATATCAACATAGGAAAAGGTAGCAATTTAAATACAGCTAAGGCATGACATTTTCTTCACCAAATATTCGTCTTACAATCTGGATACAGTGCAATAGAAAAAAAATTAGTAGGTGGAATTCAGTAAACGTTCCAAAAACGACATATGACGATACCTACTGTTATTAAGGAAATCATTTGTATAACCTCAAAATATTCCATCTTCTGACATAAAGACTGACGTCAGCAGAGAAACGAGAAATTTAAACCGTGTTATATTTTTAGATTATGGAACAATGTTACTAAAATGGGCAAGTTTCATCACTTCAACGCTGCAAACATCAACAAAGGGAGGACACATACCTGGAGACTTTGTAAGAAACTGTGCAATATGATGTGAGAAAACTTTGTTGCTTTTTTCTACTGAAGCAATGTGCTTCTTATGTGTAACTCTTAAGCGTTTGCGGTTTTACTTTCAATAAATTAACCGCAAATAACTATTATATAAATTAATTTTAAGAAAAGGTCTTGATAAGATTTATAACTTTTTGGACAAGTTGTGATGAATGTTAGGTGTCTAGTTTGTTTCAAGACGGGTTCACTTCAAATGTTGTGTCCCATAAAGAAAGTGCATCTAGACATATATTTAAACAGACATTATAGGAAAGCCAATGGACTAAATCCGAAGTCTGGTATATGGTATATAGGGAATCTGGAAGACAGAAATCCAGGAGCGCTTCTAAAGACCCTAACGTGACTTAAAATTAATCTTTAGGACAAATAGAATAACTGAGCTAGACAAATAAACTATATAAAAGGTTTACCGTCTGAACGTAAGCGTTTACAATAACGGATCTGTAATCGAATATTTGCAGCAATGCTATATATATGTACTGCATTTAAATATAAAAGCCCCATGTGGTTCTGGGACGATCTGTGTATGGAAAGAATTGGAACCACTGCCTTACCCTTACAGGATCGTAAGAGGCGACTAATAGGGCCTTAACACTTGGTTTTGCAGTAACTCTGTGATTCCAGCAGGTATACAAATTTTGGTTCCATACCTCATGTTTTTATTTCGATGTAAATGAGGTGTGGAGCCAAAATTTGTAGGCCTGTTTGGCGCCATATAACCTATATGGTGTTGGTGCGCCGTAAAACCCAAATAATAGATAAATTTAAATATAAGATGTATACCTCTCGTACAGGGCTTCACATTTTGACATTGGACTAAACTAATATGAACTAACAATGACCTAATTTGAATGGCATTTCTTACACATCGTTTCTGTTATAGAAAAAGTAGTACTACACACACCAAATTATACATATCTATTTAACGTACCAAAATTGTTTGAAGTATGTGCAACCTAAGTATAGTATATTTAATCTTTGTAAATCATTATTAAAAGGGGCAATATTTAAAAAGTCAAAGAAGCAATTCGCGAATATATTACTGTTTCGAAAATGAAAACAAATAAATTACATTTTGAAAGAATGTCATGTTAACACTTTGTGTCTTTGTCTCAAGACTGATAAATTGCAAACTATCTATCCTTCCTTGAACTCTTTAAAGAATGAGTCGATGATATCAACATAACCCTGAAGTAATACATGTATACTTAAATAACTATGTATCTAGCACCATCTAATTCAAGAGAAGTAGTCGAAAACATATATGAGCCGTGCCATGGGAAAACCAACATAGTGGGTGTGCGACCAGCATGGATCCAGACCAGCCTGCGCATCCGCGCAGTCTGGTCAGGCCCCATGCTGTTCGCTTTTAAAGCCTATTGGAATTGGAGAAACTGTTAGCGAACAGCATGGATCCTGACCAGACTGCGCGGATGCGCAGGCTGGTCTGGATCCATGCTGGTCGCACACCCACTATGTTGGTTTTCCCATGGCACGGCTCATATTCTTTGTTAATATCAAACATTTACTAATTAGTGTTGTAACTGATGATGAATGAGTTTCTTCTGTACGCATTTCGCCCCTTATATGTATTTCGTCACATCTGCAATATCTTCCTGTATCCTTTTTTCAAAAAAACCTCTGATAATTACGATAATAATTTATTTGCCCTTTATTTCCTGTTCACTGTTTAATTTCACCTATTACATAGCACATCTGTTTACTTTAACCTTTAAGAACCCAATGAAAAGAAAGGTATGAAAACCACTAAAATTAAATGTAAACGACCTTTATCTTTTCGCATTATTCTTCTAGTAAGTGGGAGGTGCGTTAAGTAATTTGAGATATTTTGGTAAGGGCACACCTGCCATTGTCAATATGATAAAACATTTTAAGCATTATCCAACCAAATAAGCGAGTGCTTGGCTATATTTGATGAGCATTGACCTAAACAGAATGTTATTCACACCTGCTTAAAGGTCAGTTGGAAAGAAAGCAAAAGCAGAGTTGCTTTTATTTTACATCTTAATTGGAATATATAAAGCAATTTCTGCATGCGAATGTAGCCATACACGTATGTAATTTCAATTTATTTCACCAAATCAGTTAATCTGTTTATTTTACAAATTTATCTTATATGGCTTTTCCGCTTGTTCTACAACTTAAATCCCTAATTCTTAATGATATTGACTGTCGTTTCACATTCTCCAGCTGAAGGTACATTGGTATACGTACTATAGGCAGTTTTCTACTGCCTTATTCGCAGCATGTAAATAAAAGACATGCAAAATGCATGCATTCATCAAAAAGCATTAAGAACTTCATACGCAACCAGTGCCACACACCACAAACCAAGCCACCTTCAGATTGACCCTATAATAGACCGAATGCTCCCGATATACTAGTTAATGGCTTTTCAGTTCCAGTAGATGTAAATATGATCAAAATTTCCATTACTGATGTACAAAAACGCTCAGTTTGCTACCGATGTGAGGATAAGGCGCAATATGAAGCACGTGTGTTGTGATGTAATGTTAGAACGTTACCTATTCAAAAAGCCTTTGTCGACTGACATGTGAGTTGTATAAGAGAAAAATAACTGCGAAAGTATGCAACACTGGGTCGTTTAGAACAATGTGAATATAAAATCATTACATTGGAAAATTAGTTATGAGTAAAGTTTTAGGACTTTTCGTTTTGTTATGTAATTCATAATTGTGTGTAAAGTACGGATTGGGCTCTTTAGGTAATTTAAGCATCCCCGTATAGATACCTAACGAAAAGTTTTTTCTTCACCTCCGTCTATTCATTTCATTTAGGTCTAATTAACAGATATGTTTGTAATAACTTGAAGATACTAGTATGTTGTCAGCTTATGCTCGCATCCGATAGGATTATTGATATTGCACCGAAAAACGGGTACATGTATAAAATAAATAACAGAGATACACACACACAGGAAACTTATTTTATTAGCATTTACATCTGGAATTGACATCGCCTTTTTTTCAAAGAAACTTGTCTTACAAATAAATAAAGAATTCTGACCTGTTTTTGTATGACCTGAATATGTTGATACTGCTTTCTTATTTCGGTCGTACATTTGTTATCAATTCTCCAATGTGTTTTATATCGTAATATGTGTTGTACATCGTAATAATAAAACAGTGACAGTCAAGTTTCAGTTAACAACCGTTTCAAAAGTGCGACGATTCCGTTAATACATAACATAAGATAACATAACATAATACGATCATATTTATGTATTATCTTGATATACCCTAACCCCAAATAAATTTAAAGTAACTATTAATACTGCATTCAAATTTAGTCGTATAATGCGTCATAATATATAGATATTTTACTTATATGCAATTGATATACCCAAAAAAATACCAAACAATAATACAATTTGGAGATCTCGCTTTCTGATCTAAAAAGAAAGAACAAATCTGTGAGTCGTGTGTCGATGCGAATTCGATCAATTTGCGAGGCGTATCTTCTCCGTGACAAATTTGATATGAAATCCTTTGCGTTCACAGCTGATTCATATTGAGAAGTTGGATATTATCTAATCTAAAGAGAACAGGAAGGTACTGGTACAGAATTAAGGAACACTCTTACGTTAAATGCCCATCGTTGTATCACTACAATGCTTTGAAAAAAATGCTGCTACGCCCAACATAACGAAACACTGAAATAAATTTTGAAGAAGCAAGGTATTTTTATATTCGGCTGAAACAGAGAGAGAGAGAGAGAGAGAGAGAGAGAAATAATACCTATCAATTTAATTTATATTGTGCTGCATGGATGTAATAGTCTTCAGGTAGCATTTATGTGTAAAAGTGTTATTCTACATAGATGTTATGTGCTATTCTTGTTTCTCATGTTCTGTTTGACTAAAAGCCGTTTGGTCTATTATGGTTTGATTGTGTCTGACGGAAGAGGGAGAGGACTCTATGATAAGCAGTTTTTAAATCCTACCAGGACTGAACTGTTTTGATATCTGTCTTCTAGCCTGTTTCGTCGGGCCCTTAAGGGTATTTCTCTTGTTGCTCTGTCTTCTGAACAGGCATTGAGTACATACGTTTTTGGTTCTAAAGGTTTGCTTTTTATATATTTATACACGAGCATTTTTGTGTTTTACATGCCATGCCTTTTTGTTTCCATTACGTGTGTTAGAGATTCACCTGGAGGGGATTACTTTTATTTACACTGTTCCGTGTCTTTGGAACATGGTGGGGGTAAGAGTGAGGTTGGGTGCGCACCATAAACCGGTTTAAGCTCCCCAGTGGTGTTTTTGCCACTGACCGTTCCAAGGCGGTGCCCCACTGTTTTCCTTTGTTTGTTCGTTTTGTCCTAATGTGTGTGTGTGCGTGTATCTGTGTGTGTGTGTGTGTGTGTTTGTGGTGTACTGGCTTTGTGTGTGTGCGCGTGTATGTGTGTGTGTGTGTGTGTGGGTGGTGTGCACGTCTGCGTGCTGTAGGTTTCGTTTTCGGGAGGCTGCGTTTTTGGTGCGTGGCATTCCCTGTTTGATATTTGTGTTTGTTTTTTATTGTTGTATTTGTTTAATTATAGGAAACAGTTAGTGAGTACGGATTTGGTACGAGAACTGACTTTTACCCTTCAAGTAATTTCATACAACTTTATACTGTTGAAAGATGGGAGAACAAGTGCCTAAAATGTCCTGACAAAACAGTCAAAATAATCGCCTGGAAAATAAGCTAGCCAATCCCAATCATCCTTCTAGGTTCAAGAGAATGTGCATTTCTGTTATAAAGCAACAAATTTATGTGAAAATGAGCTTCATAAAATTCACCACAGCTTTTCCTATACCATCCTTGAAAGCAAAAAGATAAACCAAATCTTCATTCATTTCAGGAAAATAACCTCAGTAAATGGAAGGTGTGGTGTACTTTCAAGGCAAGATACAAGTTTCTTGAACTTCTGCTTTAGTCTTCTTAGAGGTAATGAATTCAACTGACAAGTGTAAGCTATTGTGGTCGTGTACACACAGGTATTCTAAATTCTTTTGGTTCGACTCATCGTTTCATTCAGTCCATGAAGTACCAACACTGTCTTTCTGGTATAATTAATACTTGAATTGTAATAATTTCATACGACCCGAGCTGTCATTTGAAAAGCGGCAGCTTCACGCAGGCTGAATTCATATGAAATTGCAAAGGCATCGGACTCAATTAAATCCAGTTCACCGGATTTATATTGTCCTGCAAGTATTTCCGAGTTTGAGGAACATTGCTGTGTATGTGAAAGTGTGTATGTACTTCCCTTTTGAGTTTTATGTTACCATCTTATATGCCCCTTCCACTTTATTATAACCAACTGTAAGTACATACTAGTAGTAAGCATTTAAAGTATGCAAGTACAAGCTGTTTCTAACAAAGACAATATTGCTCAAGGAACGCATGTGTAAGCATTATAACATGTTTTAAGTAAAGATGAAAGAATACGAAATGAAAATAGCGAGAATATTTTTGTGCACTTTTTTGCATTAGAACACATTCCAAATCAATATACAAGATACAAGAACTGAATTAAAACGAACTGTCTTTGTGAGTGAAGTAGTAGCAATAAAAAAAACTTCAGTCCGAATGTATACATCACCTGTCATAAACTCTCAACACCGTTCTAAGTGAGACAATATATGGAATTTTTCTTTTCAATGTCTTTCACATCTTCAAAGAATCCTGTGGCAAACAGCTTAAAGGTGTCCGATGCCAAACAGCTTAAAGGTGTTAAGTGTCAAACACCTTAAAGTGATCTCTGCCAAACAACTAAAAGTGCCCTCTGCCAAACAGCTTAAAGGTGTCTTGCGCCTAACAGCTCAAAGGTGTCCAGTGCCAAACAGCTTAGCTTAAAAGTGACCGATGCCAAAAAGTTTAAAAGTGTCTGGTGCCAAACAGCTTACAGTGCTCTGTGCTAAACAGCTTTAAGGTGTCTAATGTCAAACCCGGGGATAGAGGGCATGGACGATAGCTTGCACTTCCACTACCGTCCATGAACAGGCTCAGTCAAACTGAGCCTGCAACATTTTCGTTTATGTCGTGTTGGGCGACCTGTGGTTTTCCACATTTTTATTTTAAAGGTGTCTAGTGCCAAACAGCTTAAAATACCAGCCCTTATTATTCATAGATTTACTTTGTTTTTGATATTATTTCGATCATGTGATTTCCCATAGTGAAAACCAGTGATCAAATCAAAATATGTTTTACAAATTTGATCCTTTTACGTATGAAAACACATTTTACCCACTGTACAATTATACCTACTATACAATTATAGAATATAAATGAAACCCTTATTGAACGTAAACTAAAAGGTAATGAATTTAACTAAATATTTAGTATATAAGAATATAAACAATAGAAAATAAATAAAAAGTATCACCTATATATAAAACTTATCGAATTTAAATACAAACAAATTATTGAACATAAATAGAAAATTATAACATACATATTTTTTATTGAATATAAATGTAATCTTTTAGCATAAAAATACAAATTATGACTTACAAATTAAAAAAAAATGATATTGCAACACATAGGTCCTTGATTTGGCTTAATCAAATATACCTGCATATCCTCATGTTGTATTTGTACAATACCTTAGGTGGAAATACAATTGTCTTTCTATATGTCTGTCTGTCTGTCTGTCTTTCCTTGTTGTTGCAATGATAGAGAATAATTGATTTACTTCCGATAGCAGAGAGTTAGATATAGTTTTGATACCCCTGGAACTACTTCGCGGCACAAAAAGGATATATTCAGTCTTTATATCAGATAATAGTGCATGATAAAATTAAGCACATTCCTTAAGAACTTCCCTACATGAACCGAATTCTTTAGAACCTGAAAAAATTAAATTTTCAGGTGTCTCTATACAATAATAACAATAACAATATTAATAAGTCGCTATTCAATGTCTCTTAGGTGTGACAATGTTTTAATTTTGAAAGTGTAAGGAAATAAAAAATCAAAGATTTATTGAACTAGCACACCTCATTTATATATATTTTTTTCTTAAAACCGGAAATATCGTCGCATCTCAAAAGAAAAAAAAAGCGTTTCTCTACTATTAACACTTCCAATATAGTTTTTAATTATCTCATAAAAGTGATATTTGATGATAATTGAAGTATATTAAGATTATTTTCATTATGCCCTCAAATATTGTGCTACACTGACATCTTATATTAATAATATCATAAATTTAAAACCAATACGAAAGTGGAGTATTCATGTTCTTATATTATTTTTTATATAACTTGTTTAGAATCTAAGATAATTAAAACCCACACCAAGTGATTCAAAAGGTCGCTTTATATATTGACTTTTAGCTGTTTTAGAATTTTTCTGGACGAATAGTCGTTCATGTATATAAATGAACGATATAAATTCATGGTATATATATTAATGTGAACTCGGTTTGAGTGGCTGGTTCTAGTTCTCAGAAAAATTATTATTAGCTCTATATGCTGTATAAATAAACGAAAGGGAACCAGCAGTGATGTAATTTGGATGCTCTGTCACTTCGCGAATAATATTGGATTTTTTTATGTTTTTATGCATGAAAGTGTACAGTTTACGTATTTCTTTATGTTTGAAAAATAGTATTTTATGAGAAACTATCAGCGATCGGGGATAGTACGCGTGGAAAACGTTGTTTTTATGAGTATTTCACCGGAGAGGAGTTGACCTAGTTTTTGCGCATGATATCGTAGCAGGTGCGTAACTTTATCATGTAGATCTATATTGTTTAGTAATTTATTTGGTATTATACGTAATAAAGAATGTTTAAAGGGATTTGAGACATGTGCAGTTGTCATACATGCGCTATATGTTATATTTCATGTATATTTAGTGTTGACCTACTTGTGGTTGTTTTTTTTTATGGACCACGTGATGCGTATTAGCCAATCAGAAGCAGTAAGTGTCATGGCGAAATGTTTACATGGTGTGCATAACTGAAAGAATAATTGTTTGTGAAATAGGAGGAATTTGTGTCTGGAAGTGCGTTTAAATATGTGTATATGTTTCCAAGTTATTTTGGAAGCCTATCTGAAGGGTGCAATTTTACGTGAGTGATCATTTCATTCCCAAGAGTGGGAAAGTTTGATCATTGATGCAACTTTTTTGCGCGCTTTTCGTTTGTACATATATTGAGGCTATTAATTGTGTTGCCATGTATGTAAATTTATGGGCGTTAGCTTACATAATTGTTCATACGTTTAAGTAGAGATGGTGAAAAAATTGATTGAGTATCAGTTAGATATTGTGTGAAAATCGTATAGAATGGAGAAGGAAATTACTTTGGTGAATGGTCACGTGGTTTCTTTTGCGCTTAAGTCAGACGAAGTGAGTGAAAGTGTATGTGTTTATTCGAGATTTTCTTGTTGTTTTTTCGTTGCGAACGTGTGTTATTGCAAGAGAAAGTAAGTTTGTGTAGGTTGACGGAAATGTGTCCATAAAAGCTTTTTTACGATGCAGTGTCTGTTGAAGGTTTGTTAAATGCATAATTCTGTTTGACCTAGTTTTACTGGTTCCCTGGAAAGGGAACAGCATGATTCGCACCATGGCTGGTACGGGCCATCTAATTCGGGCAAGACAATTTTTTTAATGTGTTTAGCCTGTTGTTACAAATGGGCAAGATGTACATCTTCATGTGAAGTTGCCCGATAGATAAATTAAAGTTCAAACAGAAAGATTGCAATGGAAAAACAAAGCTTGAGATTGTTGATAATGTCCGCTTCTGAAATTTTTGTCGGCAAGAATTTTTCCAGGATATGCGAAGGAGACAGAGTCAGTATATATAAAAAGTTGAAACATAGTAATTGATGATGTTTGTTGTAAAATGGAGATATCTTTTGTGGGTATAATCAGGGGGAATTTAAATTGTTCGGTATGCAGAAGAAATGAATGACAAATTTATAATTGCCCTTTTGGCAGGAGTGTAGTATTCCAGATAATTTTTGCTTGTTCTTGCACAAGTGGGACATAAACCTATTTTTATATTGCTGTTATATTAACTATCAACAATAGTATACAGGTAACTGCTTCGTAACCTAACTGCCTATCAACGGATCGAACGATGTATTAGTTTTAAAATAGTTACATCCCTTTGTTTCTTTTACGTCCTTTGCATGTCAGAAATGCGATGTCTTTCTTTGAACAAAAAAAGAGGTAAATATCTAACTTTAATGATTCAGAAAAGTCAAATCATGACCGCTGATCATAACTATACTAGTCTTTATATGACAGACGTGCTGATTTAAGACATTAGCCTTATATACATGTAGTTTAATTATGGAGGTATTCATGCAAAATTCTGGAGTGATTTCGCTCCAGTCATCTCGTCCCAAATTTTAATATTTTCGTACCGATGACAGTTAATCTGTTATTCCTTTCTCTTAATTTGGTAATGTCGGAATTGTCCTGTCAACTTCAAGTATTTCGACAGAGTAAGATAGGTATGTCTGTCAGAAAAATTCTGAATAGTACATGCAATAATTAATCACAGGTGCCCATCCGGGCATTCTTTTAAGAACGGGTGGACACTTATAAATACTGACCTCCCGTAAGCCATACTGACAACATCCTCACGTGATGTTTCGAACCCACAGCGAGGCAAGTGATTCGAAGTCAGCGACCTTTACCACTCGGAGACACCATTCATTAATGTTACCAAGCAACTGGTGCAACGCAATGCATGGAAACATGGTGCCGTACATTATCTTGTGTATATTTCTACATATTCATAGTTATTTTAAGCATATATGAGCCGCGCCATGAGAAAACCAACATAGGTCCATGCTGTTCGCTAACAGTTTCTCTAATTCCAATAGGCTTTGAAAGCGAACAGCAGGGATCCTGACTAGACTGCGCGTATGCGCAGGCTGGCCGGATCCATGCTGGTCGCAAAGTCACTATCATGTCGGTTTCCTCATGGCGCGGCTCATATGTATTACCCAGAGGGACTTGAAAATCTTGCAAATTGGGCCGTGATAGATCGGATCTTTTTCAATGGTGTATCCTTTGTAGTTTATAGGGCATTTAATAGGGCCAAAATCATTTCAGGTTATGTAAAAAAAATCGTACTGTTTTTAAGTTTGTACATCAGCTCCATTTCCTGTCCTATGGTTTTCCCAAATGTCCGAAAATTGCCTCAAGTTATGTTCAGGGTATGTTCCTGACCGCCTATACACATCAATAGTTTCTTTATTTCTTACACAAATTATAACAATTCGTCTGCGTGACACTTATCAATATCCAGAATACTATACTCAGACCGTAACAAGGAACCATACTTTTATACATTCTTTCATGGCACATATATAAATTTTATATAAAGTCTTCAATGATATACATGCATAGGTCTCAGTTCAGCAGTCAGTTTTAAATGTCTTGTTTTGTATCATTTTCACATAACAGTTCTATCTGAAATAAACATTATTACTTGGAAATGAAAGTTAATTTTCACAAAAGGCGCGTTTCCGGATTTAGACCGTTGAAAACCTGAGATTTAGTTAGGGAATACACGTATGTAAAGGAAGTATAAGGTTGGTGATGGTAATGATGGCTCCAAGATTTTGAGTGAGAGTAGTGAGTTTTCTAGAAAGATCTGGAGGTATCATTCCCGTGAAAAATTAAGAAAGAAATTTGGTGATGATTTTAAATTTTCATAAAACATGGCCGTTTTCGTCATCCAAATTCACAATACAAACATTAGCATTTTACTATAGCTCGGAGTAAACCAAAAATATCGTAATTGATGACTTATATCTTTATTTTAACATTTCAAAACGATACCCAGTTAGCTTTAGGTCAGAGACCACCAATTCCAAAAGGTACAGGGAACTTACTGGGAATGAGGTAAGTGTATACCTGGGAATAAGGTAACGTCTGTGCGTTCTGATTGATCAGTCATGTAAACAAACCCAGGAAGTGATTATTTTTTCAAAATTGATATTTTTTCACTGCATTTACAGTATTTTATTATACATTTTGACAAAATTTGCTACATTTTATGTGTATTGAAAAAAAGTTTTATCAAACGAATTTCTCCCGCCATGTCAATGATGTAAACAGGGGGTCATCTCATTCACACGAAAATTACTTAAATAAAGTATCACTATTCATATGTTTTTCGTCCGATATTTTGGTAGAACTAAGATAGTTCTTGAAAAACTTGTAATTAGATATACATGTTTCGATGTATGGAAGGCCGTACACGCCATAATGTTACAATGTAAGTCTATGGGAAAACAATTGGTGGTCTCTGACCTATAATAGAGCTAAAACATGACTTCCGTCGGAAGTCATCACAGGTAAAGCTAGCCCCAGCCTCAGTATCTTTACAGAGAGTGTGGCGGCGGTCACTATGTAATTCTTCCATTCTGTCCTATTTTAACTGTAGCATACTGTCCTTTTATCTTTTACTTTTAATACTGTAATATACTAAATTTCTTTAACAACTGTTTCTCTGACAGCGCCGACCAGTCATAATCGGAAATCGATTGTTGGTTGTACCGATGTAGATGTAGATGTAATGTAAATGGCCACAAATCTGTTGTAAATGATGTAGAAAGACGTTTTCGTGCAAAAATAAGCGTGAAATTTGATTTTTTTTTTTAAAAATGGCCTCTTTTTTAACAGGTGTGCCCATTTTTATCTGGGCTTTTTGGCCAAAAAGGATCATTTTTATCTCTGTAATGTTAGAGAATGATCAAAATTATTAGACCTTATTTCTGTTTTTTACGGAATGAATCGTATTTCAGCTTCCAAGTCAAATCAAAAGCAGACAACTGAAATTTTCACGAAAAATTGCAATCTCACGACGACAGGGACCGAGTCTGGGCATATAAATCGACAGGGGGTGACCTCAGTAAACTGTCCATATCTTTCTTAAAACTGTTCATTTCTTGATGAAACTTTGTAAGACATTTGGTATTGGATCATGTTTCACAATATCACTGTAAAATTGGAAAATGTGATACGAAACATTCATCTATAATAGAGCTAAAACATGACTTTCGTCGGAAGTCATCACAGGTAATGTAAATGGCCACAAATCTGTTGTAAATGATGTAGAAAGACGTTTTCGTGCAAAAATAAGCGTGAAATTTGATTTTTAAAAAAAATTTGGCCTCTTTTTTTAACAGGTGTGCCCATTTTTATCTGGGCTTTTTGGCCAAAAAGGATCATTTTTATCTCTGTAATGTTAGAGAATGATCAAAATTATTAGACCTTATTTCTATTTTTTACGGAATGAATCGTATTTCAGCTTCCAAGTCAAATCAAAAGCAGACAACTGAAATTTTCACGAAAAATTGCAATCTCACGACGACAGGGACCGAGTCTGGGCATATAAATCGACAGGGGGTGACCTCAGTAAACTGTCCATATCTTTCTTAAAACTGTTCATTTCTTGATGAAACTTTGTAAGACATTTGGTATTGGATCATGTTTCACAATATCACTGTAAAATTGGAAAATGTGATACGAAACATTCATCTATAATAGAGCTAAAACATGACTTTCGTCGGAAGTCATCACAGGTAATGTAAATGGCCACAAATCTGTTGTAAATGATGTAGAAAGACGTTTTCGTGCAAAAATAAGCGTGAAATTTGATTTTTTTTAAAAATTTGGCCTCTTTTTTTAACAGGTGTGCCCATTTTTATCTGGGCTTTTTGGCCAAAAAGGATCATTTTTATCTCTGTAATGTTAGAGAATGATCAAAATAATTAGACCTTATTTCTATTTTTTACGGAATGAATCGTATTTCAGCTTCCAAGTCAAATCAAAAGCAGACAACTGAAATTTTCACGAAAAATTGCAATCTCACGACGACAGGGACCGAGTCTGGGCATATAAATCGACAGGGGGTGACCTCAGTAAACTGTCCATATCTTTCTTAAAACTGTTCATTTCTTGATGAAACTTTGTAAGACATTTGGTATTGGATCATGTTTCACAATATCACTGTAAAATTGGAAAATGTGATACGAAACATTCATCTATAGGTCAGAGACCACCAATTCCAAAAAGTACAGGGAACTTACTGGGAATGAGGTAAGTGTATACCTGGGAAAAAGGTAACGTCTGTGCGTTCTGATTGGTCAGTCATGTAAACAAACCCAGGAAGTGATTATTTTTTCAAAATTGATATTTTTTCACTGCATTTACAGTATTTTATTATACATTTTGACAAAATTTGCTACATTTTATGTGTATTGAAAAAAAGTTTTATCAAACGAATTTCTCCCGCCATGTCAATGATGTAAACAGGGGGTCATCTCATTCACACAAAAATTACTTAAATAAAGTATCACTATTCATATGTTTTTCGTCCGATATTTTGGTAGAACTAAGATAGTTCTTGAAAAACTTGTAATTAGATATACATGTTTCGATGTATGGAAGGCCGTACACGCCATAATGTTACAATGTAAGTCTATGGGAAAACAATTGGTGGTCTCTGACCTATAATAGAGCTAAAACATGACTTTCGTCGGAAGTCATCACAGGTAATGTAAATGGCCACAAATCTGTTGTAAATGATGTAGATAGACGTTTTCGTGCAAAAATAAGCGTGAAATTTGATTTTTTTAAAAAAATTGGCCTCTTTTTTAAACAGGTGTGCCCATTTTTATCTGGGCTTTTTGGCCAAAAAGGATCATTTTTATCTCTGTAATGTTAGAGAATGATCAAAATTATTAGACCTTATTTCTATTTTTTACGGAATGAATCGTCTTTCAGCTTCCAAGTCAAATCAAAAGCAGACAACTGAAATTTTCACGAAAAATTGCAATCTCACGACGACAGGGACCGAGTATGGGCATATAAATCGACAGGGGGTGACCTCAGTAAACTGTCCATATCTTTCTTAAAACTGTTCATTTCTTGATGAAACTTTGTAAGACATTTGGTATTGGATCATGTTTTACAATATCACTGTAAAATTGGAAAATGTGATACGAAACATTCATCTATAATAGAGCTAAAACATGACTTTCGTCGGAAGTCATCACAGGTAATGTAAATGGCCACAAATCTGTTGTAAATGATGTAGAAAGACGTTTTCGTGCAAAAATAAGCGTGAAATTTGATTTTTTTAAAAAATTTGGCCTCTTTTTTTAACAGGTGTGCCCATTTTTATCTGGGCTTTTTGGCCAAAAAGGATCATTTTTATCTCTGTAATGTTAGAGAATGATCAAAATTATTAGACCTTATTTCTATTTTTTACGGAATGAATCGTATTTCAGCTTCCAAGTCAAATCAAAAGCAGACAACTGAAATTTTCACGAAAAATTGCAATCTCACGACGACAGGGACCGAGTCTGAGCATATAAATCGACAGGGGGTGACCTCAGTAAACTGTCCATATCTTTCTTAAAACTGTTCATTTCTTGATGAAACTTTGTAAGACATTTGGTATTGGATCATGTTTCACAATATCACTGTAAAATTGGAAAATGTGATACGAAACATTCATCTATAGGTCGGAGACCACCAATTCCAAAAAGTACAGGGAACTTACTGGGAATGAGGTAAGTGTATACCTGGGAAATAAGGTAACGTCTGTGCGTTCTGATTGGTCAGTCATGTAAACAAACCCAGGAAGTGATTATTTTTCAAAATTGATATTTTTTCACTGCATTTACAGTATTTTATATAAAACCATTTTGACAAAATTTTGCTACATTTATATGTGTTATTGTGAAAAATAAAGTATATTTCAAACGAATTTCGTCCGCCATGTTGCAATGATGAAAACATGGTGGTCATCTCATTTCACAACAAAAAATTAATTAAATAAAAGTTTCACATTCATTATGTTTTTCGTCCGATATTTTGGTAGAATTAAGATGTTCTTGAAAACTTTTATTAGTATATACATGTTTTCGGATGTATGAAAGGCCGTAAACGCCATAATGTTATCAAATGTAAGTCTATGGGAAAACAATTGGTGGTCACTGCCTATAATAGAGCTAAAACATGACTTTCGTCGGAAGTCATCACAGGTAATGTAAATGGCCACAAATCTGTTGTAAATGATGTAGAAAGACGTTTTCGTGCAAAAATAAGCGTGAAATTTGATTTTTTTTAAAAATTTGGCCTCTTTTTTTAACAGGTGTGCCCATTTTTATCTGGGCTTTTTGGCCAAAAAGGATCATTTTTATCTCTGTAATGTTAGAGAATGATCAAAATAATTAGACCTTATTTCTATTTTTTACGGAATGAATCGTATTTCAGCTTCCAAGTCAAATCAAAAGCAGACAACTGAAATTTTCACGAAAAATTGCAATCTCACGACGACAGGGACCGAGTCTGGGCATATAAATCGACAGGGGGTGACCTCAGTAAACTGTCCATATCTTTCTTAAAACTGTTCATTTCTTGATGAAACTTTGTAAGACATTTGGTATTGGATCATGTTTCACAATATCACTGTAAAATTGGAAAATGTGATACGAAACATTCATCTATAGGTCGAGACCACCAATTCCAAAAAGTACAGGGAACTTACTGGGAATGAGGTAAGTGTATACCTGGGAAAAAGGTAACGTCTGTGCGTTCTGATTGGTCAGTCATGTAAACAAACCCAGGAAGTGATTATTTTTTCAAAATTGATATTTTTTCACTGCATTTACAGTATTTTATTATACATTTTGACAAAATTTGCTACATTTTATGTGTATTGAAAAAAAGTTTTATCAAACGAATTTCTCCCGCCATGTCAATGATGTAAACAGGGGGTCATCTCATTCACACAAAATTACTTAAATAAAGTATCACTATTCATATGTTTTTCGTCCGATATTTTGGTAGAACTAAGATAGTTCTTGAAAAACTTGTAATTAGATATACATGTTTCGATGTATGGAAGGCCGTACACGCCATAATGTTACAATGTAAGTCTATGGGAAAACAATTGGTGGTCTCTGACCTATAATAGAGCTAAAACATGACTTTCGTCGGAAGTCATCACAGGTAATGTAAATGGCCACAAATCTGTTGTAAATGATGTAGAAAGACGTTTTCGTGCAAAAATAAGCGTGAAATTTGATTTTTAAAAAGAAAATTGGCCTCTTTTTTTAACAGGTGTGCACATTTTTATCTGGGCTTTTTGGCCAAAAAGGATCATTTTTATCTCTGAAATGTTAGAGAATGATCAAAATTATTAGACCTTATTTCTATTTTTTACGGAATGAATCGTATTTCAGCTTCCAAGTCAAATCAAAAGCAGACAACTGAAATTTTCACGAAAAATTGCAATCTCACGACGACAGGGACCGAGTCTGGGCATATAAATCGACAGGGGGTGACCTCAGTAAACTGTCCATATCTTTCTTAAAACTGTTCATTTCTTGATGAAACTTTGTAAGACATTTGGTATTGGATCATGTTTCACAATATCACTGTAAAATTGGAAAATGTGATACGAAACATTAGTCTATAATAGAGCTAAAACATGACTTTCGTCGGAAGTCATCACAGGTAATGTAAATGGCCACAAATCTGTTGTAAATGATGTAGAAAGACGTTTTCGTGCAAAAATAAGCGTGAAATTTGATTTTTTTTAAAACATTGGCCTCTTTTTTTAACAGGTGTGCCCATTTTTATCTGGGCTTTTTGACCAAAAGGGTCATTTTTATCTCTGTAATGTTAGAGAATGATCAAAATTATTAGACCTTATTTCTATTTTTTACGGAATGAATCGTATTTCAGCTTCCAAGTCAAATCAAAAGCAGACAACTGAAATTTTCACGAAAAATTGCAATCTCACGACGACAGGGACCGAGTCTGCATATAAATCGACAGGGGGTGACCTCAGTAAACTGTCCATATCTTTCTTAAAACTGTTCATTTCTTGATGAAACTTTGTAAGACATTTGGTATTGGATCATGTTTCACAATATCACTGTAAAATTGGAAAATGTGATACGAAACATTCATCTATATGAGTCTGAACACTGACTTTTCGTCGAAGTCATCACAGGAATGAAAGGCCTCAATCGTTGTAACAGATAGAAGGAGTCCGTTTGTTCGTGCAAAATATAGCGTGAAATTTGATTTTATTAACAAAATTTGCCTCTTTTTTACATGTGCCATTTTATCTGGTCAGTTGTTTTGGCAAAAATGGTCATTTATCTCTGTAATGTTAGAGAATGAATCAAAAATAATTAGGACTTATTTTATTTTTTACTGACATTGACTCGATTTTCAGCTTTACAAGTCAATCAAAAGCGACTATCTGATAATTTCCACGAAAAATTGCAATCTCACGAGAAGGGAACCATCTACATATAATCGACAGGGGGTACTCATTAAACTTCATATCTTTTAAATCTTTCATTTCTTGATGAAACTTTGTAGACATTTGTAATTGGTCATGTTTACATATCACTGTAACAATTGGAAATGTGTACGAACATTCATCTATTAGGTCAGAGACCACCATTCAAAAGTAGGAATTACGGGAATGACGTAGGGATAACTGGAACAGTACGTCGTGGATTCTGATTGGTCATCATGTAAAAAACCAGGAATTGATTATTTTTTCAAAAATGACTATTTTTCATGCTTTACAGTATTTTATTATACATTTGACTAAATTTGAAATTTTTATGTGTATGAAAAAAAGTTTTATCAAACGATTTTCGCCATGTTCAATGATATAACAGGGGGTTATCTCATTCAACAAATTACTTAAATAAAGTATCAACTAATACATGTTTTTCGTCCGATAATTTGGTAGAACTAAATAGTTCTTGAAAAACTTGTAAATTAATATACTGTTTCGATGTTGGAAGGCGTTTACCCATAATGTTACGATGTAAGTCTATGGAAACACAATTGTGGTCTCTGACTATATACGAGCTAAAAATGACTTTGTCGGAAGTCATACAGTATGTAAATGCAAATCTGTTTAAATGATGTAGAAAGACGTTTTCCGTGCAAAAATAAGCGTGAAATTTGATTTTTTAAAAAAATTTGGCCTCTTTTTCTAACAGGTGTGCCCATTTTATCTGGGCTTTTTGGCCAAAAAGGATCATTTTTATCTCTGTAATGTTAGAGAATGATCAAAATTATTAGACTTATTTCTATTTTTTACGGAATGAATCGTATTTCAGCTTCCAAGTCAAATCAAAAGCAGACAACTGAAATTTTCACGAAAAATTGCAATCTCACGACGACAGGGACCGAGTCTGGGCATATAAATCGAAAGGGGGTGACCTCAGTAAACTGTCCATATCTTTCTTAAAACTGTTCATTTCTTGATGAAACTTTGTAAGACATTTGGTATTGGATCATGTTTCACAATATCACTGTAAAATTGGAAAATGTGATACGAAACATTCATCTATAATAGAGCTAAAACATGACTTTCGTCGGAAGTCATCACAGGTAATGTAAATGGCCACAAATCTGTTGTAAATGATGTAGAAAGACGTTTTCGTGCAAAAATAAGCGTGAAATTTGATTTTTTAAAAAAATTTGGCCTCTTTCTTTAACAGGTGTGCCCATTTTTATCTGGGCTTTTTGGCCAAAAAGGATCATTTTTATCTCTGTAATGTTAGAGAATGATCAAAATAATTAGACCTTATTTCTATTTTTTACGGAATGAATCGTATTTCAGCTTCCAAGTCAAATCAAAAGCAGACAACTGAAATTTTCACGAAAAATTGCAATCTCACGACGACAGGGACCGAGTCTGGGCATATAAATCGACAGGGGGTGACCTCAGTAAACTGTCCATATCTTTCTTAAAACTGTTCATTTCTTGATGAAACTTTGTAAGACATTTGGTATTGGATCATGTTTCACAATATCACTGTAAAATTGGAAAATGTGATACGAAACATTCATCTATAGGTCAGAGACCACCAATTCCAAAAAGTACAGGGAACTTACTGGGAATGAGGTAAGTGTATACCTGGGAATAAGGTAACGTCTGTGCGTTCTGATTGGTCAGTCATGTAAACAAACCCAGGAAGTGATTATTTTTTCAAAATTGATATTTTTTCACTGCATTTACAGTATTTTATTATACATTTTGACAAAATTTGCTACATTTTATGTGTATTGAAAAAAAGTTTTATCAAACGAATTTCTCCCGCCATGTCAATGATGTAAACAGGGGGTCATCTCATTCACACGAAAATTACTTAAATAAAGTATCACTATTCATATGTTTTTCGTCCGATATTTTGGTAGAACTAAGATAGTTCTTGAAAAACTTGTAATTAGATATACATGTTTCGATGTATGGAAGGCCGTACACGCCAAAATGTTACAATGTAAGTCTATGGGAAAACAATTGGTGGTCTCTGACCTATAATAGAGCTAAAACATAACTTTCGTCGGAAGTCATCACAGGTAATGTAAATGGCCACAAATCTGTTGTAAATGATGTAGAAAGACGTTTTCGTGCAAAAATAAGCGTGAAATTTGATTTTTAAAAAAAATTTGGCCTCTTTTTTTAACAGGTGTGCCCATTTTTATCTGGGCTTTTTGGCCAAAAAGGATCATTTTTATCTCTGTAATGTTAGAGAATGATCAAAATTATTAGACCTTATTTCTATTTTTTACGGAATGAATCGTATTTCAGCTTCCAAGTCAAATCAAAAGCAGACAACTGAAATTTTCACGAAAAATTGCAATCTCACGACGACAGGGACCGAGTCTGGGCATATAAATCGAAAGGGGGTGACCTCAGTAAACTGTCCATATCTTTCTTAAAACTGTTCATTTCTTGATGAAACTTTGTAAGACATTTGGTATTGGATCATGTTTCACAATATCACTGTAAAATTGGAAAATGTGATACGAAACATTCATCTATAATAGAGCTAAAACATGGCTTTCGTCGGAAGTCATCACAGGTAATGTAAATGGCCACAAATCTGTTGTAAATGATGTAGAAAGACGTTTTCGTGCAAAAATAAGCGTGAAATTTGATTTTTTTTAAACAATTGCCTCTTTTTTAACAGGTGTGCCCATTTTTATCTGGCTTTTTGGCCAAAAAGGATCATTTTTATCTCTGTATGTTAGAGAATGATCAAATTATTAGACCTTATTTCTTTTTTTTACGGAATGAATCGTATTTCAGCTTCCAAGTCAAATCAAAAGCAGACAACTGAAATTTTCACGAAAAATTGCAATCTCACGACGACAGGGACCGAGTCTGGGCATATAAATCGACAGGGGGTGACCTCAGTAAACTGTCCATATCTTTCTTAAAACTGTTCATTTCTTGATGAAACTTTGTAAGACATTTGGTATTGGATCATGTTTCACAATATCACTGTAAAATTGGAAAATGTGATACAAAACATTCATCTTTAGGGGTTTGAGCTTCGCCTGATCCGCTCGCCTATTCTTTCGTTTTCATTGAATCGGGGTCCTCGGTAATGTACGTTATATCACGAATATTAACGGAGGTTCCCGAGGGTTATGTTTGTATCGTCTGCTATTTTATTGAATCGATCCACGGTAATGTACATAATATCACAGATATTAACGTAGGTTCCAGAGGCAATTCATCCTTGTGTTTGTCCATGCAGTCTTTATGCACACTTGTCATGTTTGTTTTTTTTCTTTTTAATATGTCCAATCGTCGTGTCTGAATGAGAGATTGAATGAGAGAAAGAAATACATTGGTCTGTTTTTTTTTTTAAATCCCTTTGCACTTTTCACCGCCGAATTCCTTCGGCCCTCAGAACAGTCTTTCTACTCCTACGATCTACTTTCCAGGGATCTAATTTCCAGATTTTATTTCTACCCCTAATTGTAAGATGGTAAATCTTACATATACTATTAGGCCTACTTCAAATTCAAATCATTTTGAATTATTTAATTCACTTCAGTTGTGATAAAATATATTTAGATATATTGTTGATATTGTATTTTGTATTCCTTTACACAATGCGTGAGTTATTGTTTGTGCAATTTTGTATTAGGTCTATGTCATGTTTATGTTAGGCTTTTTATATTACGGAATAAGACTGGAGAGTAACGAACCGACGCCGGGAATTGCTATGACATTAGTAAAATAAAGGCTATGGAATTATTATAGTTTGTTTGATAAAAAGATGACTTAATGCCTTGTGGTTACACAATTATATACAAATGGCTGTGATTAAGATGAAAATGTATTTCAGATTATACACCAACGCACAATCCAGACTCGCACAAATCACGATTTTTCGAATTGTTTGTAAATTTCTATGGTAGGATCAATCATTGTAAAATATATCTACTTTAAATATTATCAGATCATTTAAAAATGAAACATGCTTTATCATTTGCGCACGATAAACCAATTCCCGGACGATCAGAAAACACATCGACGATCAATATAGGCTACACATCCGTACAATTACTTCCTACTAGTTTTGAAAAAAGTGACATGTTTATCCCAGGTGAGAACTACACCCTGTGCTTTGTTCATTTTACACAACGTCAGATCTTCTTAATATGATGTACGCATAAAAATTGCTTTTTACCAGTCCGAATTCAAACAGACGAAATATGAACACTTGAACATCATCTCAACTAACTAGTTTTCCGGTGCGAAAATTTTTGTTTTTGTTTTGGAACACATTTATTTTAAACATTTATCTCTCCGCCGAAGAAAACTTTTATAAAATATGCTTATTAGATAAGACTCATAAATTTTATTACATGTTTATGTTTAGATTATGCCGGTTGTTTTGTTACTAAGCAAGTGCCCGTTTTATTTACACGACGTTAAAAAAAATGTAGACTGCGTCACTGTGTTTAACCAGTTACGAGAAAGTTACGAGGATTGCGATATGCGGACTTACGAGGACGTTAATAAGACGGTTTGCGAGAATCATAAATATTCTCGTAAATCGGAACTTACGAGAAATGGACCTCGCAAGTTTCTCGTAAAGTTACGATTTTGATAAGACGGCCCCATACTTTTTAACTGATGAATAAATCTGAACATTTGCGCATATTTGAAACGATTGCCTTACTAAATTTGTGCACCAAATTAATACATTTGCTGTAGGGTTCCCCAGAAGTATAAATCCCCAAATATGTAAAATTAGACTGAATATTTCAAGTAGTAGTTATAAGATACACATCACCATCGTGGTTTACAAATTTATATTTTGGTATGAAATACATGATTTTTATGTAAAGCTCGTGTGAAGACTACCGCCCTCTATAAACTAAAAACTTGCATATGTTTTATACACAGATGTGAACCACTAAACCACAGTCTATTTCTGAAAGGGAATGTAAGATGAACATAAGCTTTTTTACACAACCTAGTACTCTAAAACGATTGCATTTGATGAAATGAAATGAAATGAATAGTTCTACCGAAGTTAATTGGCTTTCCAAAACGGGGCTACAAATATCAGAACGTTTGTATGTACGATTGCTTACAGAGGTCGCGTCGTCATTCTTTTGTGTTTGCACTGGACATTCGTCATAAGACACTTTCATGATGATGCATCCTAGTATAATCATATGCCATAAGTTGAAAAGTGTAAACAATGTTAAAGAAAGACAAATAAAAATGTACTTATTAATATAATATATGATACAAATAGCAAATTAGGAGTTTCCGTTTTGGTATGTACTACACTGATGCGTTAGAAATACGCACCCCTTAACATTTAAAACACGAATATATTTAGCTGATTCTTATTTTACGCTATGGCCATAGACCTTTAGGATGATAGGTCAATAATAACTCTGTAAGACTTTTTCATGCTTTGTGTGATTAAAGTATGTTCTGATGTCAATTTTCTTTCAATCTAAAAATATTCATATGTCAGATATAAATACAGTTTGATTAACGTAAGAAATAAATCGCGACTTAGTATTGTTCATTTGAGTATATCTTTTATTACGCGAGTTTGCAAAAATATACAGAATGATACACATATCATGCCGTTACAAAGGGTAAAACAGCTTTGTTAGATTTACAGAAACACTTCACTTGAAATATCACAGTCATGTCTTTATATAAATCACGTTGTTAAAATATCGTATTTTAAGTAGATATATTAAAAACATGTTGATTCAATTTCTGCGCATCTGATTTCTGAACCGTGATAAATCGGGTGAAAAACCACTCGACGGCCTTCTTTATTTTTACTCTTATATGGTCATTGAAATTTTATGATAACATTTTGCTGGGTTTCATTTATCCAAGTAGTAATAAACCGGGCGTCATGCCACCATTTGACGTCATAATGGACTTCATAATGACGTCTTACCGGTTCGCGCGTCTATCGTTGTTTATCGCACATTATAACACAACCGAATTCATTTTCCTAGCTGATTATTGTGTACTTTATATATCAATACATTTTCATGACATCACAATTATAACGTCAGTCGCGCTGGAAAAGAAATCAACACAAAACAGAAAATAGGTAAATAATAGCATTTGATGGATGTCGTCAAGGATGGACTTTAAAGTCCTTCGTAACGTGTTAGAATCGAAATAATATATCTAATTTAGTGATTTGCTCTTCATTGTTTGTCGTTCTGATGAGTATTATTATATAACTCGAGCTACGCCCCCATAATATTAATCTTTATTTCTTAGATATACAGAAATTGACTACTTTCGTCTTTGTTTAACTTGCAACCAAATCCAGCTATGTCAGAATGTGCAATCTATTTAATGGTAAATCGCCATGAATGATTCCACTCAATTATTCTTTTTGAGACCAGGAACATTTTAATCTAAATACATAAGTGCCTGGATACTTGTAACTAACCAATATTATAACACATTAATCACGGTAATGCGACAAATATGCAAAATCTATTTCCATCTACCGATTACCTCCCTTTTGATTGCGTTAACTGATTTTTGTTCCAGGAAAATGATATATTCGATCGCGGATAATGTCACAAAAGTGTAATAGGTGTTGTTTTAAGGGGTTTGTATTGAAAAATGAATATTATATTACAAACATTTTACGGTAATTTTGATAAAAAAGAAGGACCGATAGCTGTTTATAAACCACAGTGAATATTTTTGTATTTTTCTGAAATATATTTTATTTATTTACATTATTTCAATTTTGCATTCCTATAAAGATAAATTATATAACAATTTTGTCAGGATTTATACAAAAATATAACGACTAACAGCATTTTTATCAAAATAAAGGAAGTCGTTGCGCATGAAAAAACTTGAGAGTAAACCTGCTTTTAATACTATAAATAGAAAGTTATTAACACAAAACACTTAAATCCTAAAAATCTTAAAGTTTTATTAAAAAATGAGCGAAATATGACGATTTAAAAAGAAATTTGCTGAAAATATCCTTTATATGAGTTGTCTGCCCCTGACAAGAAAAGGTGAAAAAGTCAGTGTTCCATATCGAGATTTCTATTTGACATAACCTTCAATCATTTTATGTTCATGGCTTGTCTCTACTTAAAGGTGCAATATTGAATGACTTATAAGCCGGGCTATATTTTACTGTGTATGTTGATTATTTCATGTACTTCTTTTGGTAAATTGACAGAAATGATAAAAGTATTTACATGCGGGGCTAAGAATCACGCAGTGCTCCTATATAGATGAACCTTATTTAATGTAAAATAAAAAAAGTAAATTAAAATCATCGCCTGAATCCAAGACTATCAGTATCATATTATATAAAAATTACTCCAGACCTGTTGGTTTTAAAGGACAAATAAAAACGATAGTTATTTCCGACGTGCAACCTTGATATTTAGTAAATATGATATTTGTTCACGATTCTTTAGAAACTTAAGGTTATTAAATATCTTTTCTAATGTGTTTCAAAACAAGTCGAAAAAGGATGTCTCCTACTTGATTTTAAATTTGACCTCCAATGTGCCAGTGCAGGAAAATAAAACAATTAAATATTTTGTACTCATTGAATTGATCACGACCACGAATCAAACCTCATTTTATACGTGAACACTGTTTTTTGTCCGTTTGTGAGCTGTATTTTTTTTACTTTCACAAATAACATCTGTAGATTGTACGTACACTCAATACAATTAAAAACCTATACCCATAGTTTTACATTTTTGTACTCTTTTCTCAATGAACGCCAAGTATTGTAAATTATAATTATACTTAAGTCCGCAGTTTATTCTTCTTTTCTGAAAGAAACTGTCATTGAAATTCTGAAGCATTCATTTGTAAATGATATTTTTCATTTTCAAAATGAAAATTGATCACACGATAATAACACAAAACTTTTCGAAACATAAAACAATTTCTGTCACAGAGTCTTTAAATTACAGCAAACAATTACATTTTGATAACGTAACGCATTTTCCATAACAAGGGCTTTCCTTGATTTCTCTTTAACGTGGAGTATAAGGCTTCGTGAAATTAATTTGTTTGTATTTGTAAAGAGAACGAGTATAAAACTATACATTTTTAAAAGGTCTTTTATATCTCTGTACAAGATGTTCCGGGTGAATAAATGAAAATTGATATTCGGATTCTTCAAAAAAAAAACATTATGTTTTTTTTATGTAAGAAAAGCAACTGCAGTTTATTTTCATAAATCGGAAAACAATCAATTTATTAATCAAACAAATGAGATGTCGTGAAAACGTTGCTGACCTGGGACGGTACGCTAACATTTTAATTAAACAAATATAATGTTAAAAAAAAACAGTTTCAGATTTTGAACATTTGTAGTAGATACTTTTTTCCTTCATTGATTTTTAAGTAATTGAAATGTCTGATTTAAACAACAGTTGTATAAGAAGGGCAACAATTGAACCAAGAAATGCTGTATAAAACGGAGTAAAACGTTAGGGTGTGATGGTTACAATGTACCCATAACTGTTTAAACATGGATTATACATAAGTCATTTCATTTCATTCAGTAACATATGAGTATATGTTTAGTAAAAAAAAAAAAAAAATGGGCACTGCGATGGGCAGCTCAATGGTACCATCATACGCATCGTTATTTATGGGAAAATTTGAACAAGACTTTCTTAGAAATCGAGATCTACAACCGACACTTTGGCTGCGTTTCCTGGGTGATATTTTATGGTGTTGGATCATTCCTTGGAAGAACTACAACTTTTCATCAGAGAGTTAAACAGTTTTCATCCTGACATACAGTTTACGCATACTATTTCACAAGAGTCGCTCTCATTTCTAGATGTAAATATATCCAAGGGAGAGAATTTATGTGTTGAAACTAACATATATGTGAAAGACACTAATAACCACCAGTACTTGGACTCTACATCATGTCATCCCAAACAGTCAAGCAATACGCTATAGACGTATAATATCAGATGATGACAAGTTCAAACATTCATTATCACAGCTTCGTGAATTCTTCGTTGACAGAGGTTACCCACATGATGTGTTAGACCGTGCCTTCCAAAAAGTAGTCAATATATCTCAGCAAGAAGCTTTACAGTCTCAAGTTGGGGACAAAAATAGTGTAATTCCTTTTACTATTGTGTATGATCCAGCCCTTCCACGTATTGGTAACACTATTAATAAATACTGGAATATTTTGAACCTATCAAAAAGCTTTACAACTAAATCCGTTTATGAGAATTGTAAACTTGTTGTTGCCTATAAACGTCCTAAAAATTTACAAGATTATTTGATAAGTTCAGAGTTCAATAAGCAAAGTGATAAACTTGATCTCTCACAGAGATGTAATGGTAGTCGATGTTCTCATTGTACCAATATCGAAACAGGTTCAGAATTTACCAGTCAAATGACTGGTCAAGCATACAGTTTACATCATAACGTAAACTGTAAAACTAAATGTGTAATTTATCTGATTACTTGCAAAAAATGTGACAAACAGTATGTGGGACAAACTAAGCAACCTGTATCAAAACGCATGAACAGTCACCGATTTGATATTAATAGTTTTACTAAAAAAACTGACCCTACCTTTTCCTCAATGGTTGCATCACATTTCAATTTACGAGATCATTGCTTAAAGGACTTTTCTTTTATGCCTATTGATGTTGTAAGAAATGACATTGATCGTCTCTGCAAAGAAACAGTGTGGATACATAAACTGAAAACGCTCTATCCAGATGGTTTAAATTCTAAAGTTTTATTTGATATTAATTGACCAATTAACTACTTGTATTGATCTATATATATAGATATGTAATGCCGAGTATATTGTTGTTTTTTCCTATTTCTGTTTTTTATATAAATAAGTATAGGAAATTATGTATAAACACTATCCGACAATTTACTCGGTATGTTTGTTAAATTCGTTTAAAGAAACGTTATTTTGAATTCATTTAACATTGTAAATAATGTAGATCTCAAATTTGTATACATTTTACCGCCTTTTTACGCGACGTTGTTTAACGACGTCACGTCCGTTGTTTTTATTGTTATTCTTCCCTGATGAAGGCTTAACGCCGAAACGTTGGAAGTTAATAATTATCTATGAACAAACGCTACACATGTTGTTGTTGATTTTTCCTGTTTATTATATGTTTAGTAGTTATAAGATATATGAGCCGCACCATGAGAAAACCAACATAGTGCATTTGCGCAGTCTGGTCAGGATCCATGCTGTTCGCTAACGGTTTCTCTAATTGCAATAGACTTTGAAAGCGAACAGCATGGATCCTGACCAGACTGCGCGGATGCGCAGGCTGGTCTGGATACATGCCGGTTGCAAATGCACTTTGTTGGTTTTCTCATGGTGCGGCTTATATGCTTCGATTTACTCAACCTGTATTATTTTAATGTTTTCCGGAGCTCCCTGCAATTTTTGATGTCTGCATTGATTTTTAAAGTTTTTAAAGATCTGGGTAAAAATGTAAACGTTATTTATTCTAAACAGTTTTAGTGGATTTATGTCGAAATTTCTAAAGACGTCATGTGAATGTTATACAAGGGGCTGGACGTGAAGTGGTTGCACACTTGGTTCAAGCGGGCAAAATGGTTGCAAACTTACAAAATGGCGGATATTTTCTGAAATCATCGCGTGTTCGCTTGTTTTTTTTTATCAGGTAAGTGGGTTTCTATGGTATTTTGGACTCTATGGATATGTGCATGCATCAGTTCTATGTCTACGTCACACTCGGTTTTGCGTTTCAGCGTTGTAGATATCGAATTCTCGAAGTTATAAAATGGTCATGTTCATGTTTTGATATTTGAATTGCGACGTTTTTTTGCCGTTTTTTACATTCTAATGATCAAACTTGCCTGTTTTGGGGCCCTTAAACGAGACAAAACCAACTAATTGTGAAAAATTCTATAAACATTTGGCGCTGCATGTTTTAGGGACAGTGATATACCCAAATAAATCTTGTTCAAGCTCTTTTTTGTTGCAAACTTATACTTCAAGCAATTTCTGTTGCAAACTAATTCTGAAAAAAATAGTGTCCAACTATCAGAGAATGTTTATTGTGAAACTGGCTGAAGAGCAAATCATGAATTTCCTCAAAGTTGCAGCAGATAGCTCGACATTTAATAATTCTATTTCTAATCACGTATAACGACTTTTGGGCACAAAACAGACTTATTTTTAGCTTTTTGTGATTTTGGAAGATCAGAGAAATAATATGGTCGATGTTTTGCTATGGTGTGCACTAGTCTTGTGTGTATCTTGCCCAAGAAATTACTTAATGCAAACCGTGTAATCTGACAAGTTCTCGTCTCAATTCTTAGTCCAGATTCTAAGTTCCTATCTCCATTGACCTGTATTTATAACTGACAGAAAATTTGTTAAAGATATTTTTTTCATAAAAGAAATATTATAATCGAACTAATATATAGCAAACTCGTGTTTTAATTTCAATCGATCTGAAATCTACAGTATTGCATTTCCTTATTCAATTTATTTTTCAGGCAAAAACGCAAGACTGAGACCAGCGATGGGAATTCTCCTCTGGAATGTGGTATTTGCGAAAAGAAATTTCGTTCATGGTTTGTGCTCCAACGTCATTTGTCGTCACATGAAACAACAAACTATCAGGATACATGATTTGTTTATAAAAACTGTTTTTCGTAAAATATTAGTACATGTAGTTTTGATAGAAAAAAACAAAACATTAATATACAACAGTGATGTAATAACATAATGACACGTACGCTATGTTTCATTTTTAGATTAAATGTACAAAAATATATCCTCTTAAGTCTTAAGATATGATTATTATGTAAAATGTTTTGAACTCATTAGAAGTTATAGTAGTTGTTTATACACCTGCGCAATCTTGTGTCGATATAGCATGGTCATAA
Source organism: Mercenaria mercenaria (assembly GCF_021730395.1). Taxonomy (NCBI): domain Eukaryota; kingdom Metazoa; phylum Mollusca; class Bivalvia; order Venerida; family Veneridae; genus Mercenaria; species Mercenaria mercenaria. The sequence goes on along the minus strand of NC_069377.1, from coordinate 38,134,591 downwards.
TACGAAACAAGGCTATTGAGTGTTGGTGATAAGATACATGTAAAATACCCCTTTACGGACATGCTGCATCGTTCATATTTTGTTTCTGAAACATAAATCGTCGTCTTTGAATATCTTACGTCATACTTCTGTGTATCAAAACAATAACTAATTCGATACTAACACCAAAACACAGGGACACTGTACAATGAGAGTAAAACTGAGATAAAATGTTTAACTCATCTCTGTTACACTGTAACATCTTCTGAAACATGAATGTAGTTCCCATCATTTTATCACGTGCTTAATTTTGTCGTTTAAAGTTTCTGATTGGAAAATTGAATGGTTTTAAACAGAAAGAAGAAGTACCACATACAACTTCGGAAAAGGCAAAACCCAAGTTGCACGGTATCCAAAATGATGTAATCTTGGACACAAGCAACTTTATTAAAGAAAAATTGAAAACAGTAGAGTTGGCATTTAAATTTGTGGTGGAATTCAACAGGAAACATCATTACCCTTACGGAAATATTATAGTTTGCCGCGAACACTTGCTGCGATCATGCCGCGAATATCCAGCGAACATGCCGCGAACACTTTTGATACAATTGGTATGATTGTTCGCGGGATGCTCGTTTGGTGTTCACATTTCACATGCAAATTAGTTTTGCCGCGAACAAGTTGCTGCGAACTTCCCGCGAACAAGTAGCTGTGAACTTCCCGCGAACAAGTTGCTGCGATCATCCCGCGAACTAGTTGCTGCGAACATCCCGCGAACTAGTTGCTGTGAACATCCCGCGAACTAGATGCTGCGAACATGCCGCGAACTAGCTGAAAACCATCATTACAGAAATTGTGTACAAAAACGCATGTACAGGAAAAGTGCAAAAACAAATAAATTACTTAATAGGAATCAGGGATCTAAATTTGTTGAATAAACTTGAACACTGAGGTTGTAACAAATTCAAATTGTCTATGTCTGAACTTTTTAAAGTATGTTTGAATTTTGACTGTTACTTGTCATTTCAATGACAGTGTCTGAGTGCATGTATTCATTTCATCCCAATGTTTTCTCTTCACACTGCTTGTAAGTTATATGTATCACTACAAACCTGTCATAGTTTTACATATGTTAATTATCAGACTTATGAAGCTTAGAAATTGTCAAAATAAGCTAGTTTTATATTTCTTATTCTGATCTTCTCTGCAAAATGTTAAGCATATCTATTTCATTTTCAAAATTCCTTGTGTTTATTGAGATTTATGAGTATAGATACTAAACATATATTTTCTGACTTACCACAAAAAAGTATATATTCCTAACAGCCTCTAAGAATCACTTATGAAAACTGTCTGTAATGCACACAGATTTCCTTCTAAACATATCCAGAATATCTGGTTGTAATTAACTTATCAGACTCATACTGTGACCTTACAGATAATGTTACAAATTAATTGATCTACAATTACCTGCTCTTATAAAATCTCTTCAGTAACAGTTTACCAAAAGATTATAATCTTCTAAGTTCTTCTCGCGAACATGCCGCGATTATTGGTCTTCTTGCGAATCCCGCGAACTAGTATCAAACCAATCGCGGCATGATCGCGGTAGCAGCGAATATCCCGCGAAAACTTCCTGCGAATAGGTATGTTCGCGGCATATTCACAGCATGTTCGCGGCATGTTCGCAGCTTTTTGGCCATTTCGTAAGGGTATGTTTGTTCATTTTCAGAGAAGTCTGATTTAATCGCAGCCGAACATTTTCTTGTTATAGTTTTTCAATTTCAATCCACTGTATACAGCGTAACTGTTGCGCTGTATTTTACTTTGTGAGTTCGCTCAAAATATAGTCTTAGTGGACACGTCAACTTTATAATGTGACCTAACTACTGGTTGAACACCTCTTGGTATATTATTTAATTTTCTTAATGTTCCATACTTTGGTACGCTTCCTTTCCTTCGGTTAAACTCGTGATCTCTGCAATAAAAAGTAAGACTGGTAATTTGTGTAATATAATGCAAAATTAATATAATATGAAGGACTGAACATAAAACATTATACACCGTTGCACTTGACGCTTTTGTTTTGTTTCTAACAATTAAAATAAATTTTGCAAGTAAACGGCATTTCAATGTTTGTACTTGCCATTCATTTCTGTGGCAATACTTATATGTCTTCTGTATTATGGCACTTCACTGCAATTAATTTACTTTTCATTACTGGTTGGTAACAACATTGCTTGTGTGTACTATAATAATTAATATTACGCAAAAAAAAAATGTATCTGACTTTAGGTTGCCAAAATTGTTGGTTAAGAATAGAAATAGAAAATAAGAATAGGCTTACAAAACTTTATAAATTGTCTTTGATACCAGTAACACTTACCTAATGGTTATTTCTGATATACGTGTTAGCGTAGTTTGTTCAACTAATGCAGATCCATGTTCATGCTCTCGGGTCATAATACTAGTAGTGTCTGATGTTCATAGCATCTAGACCTGAAAAGATCTGAAAGAAAATAACTGCATGTTAAAGCCCTTGTCTGTATAGTGTGTATAGCCAGACAATATCAAAAAGACAAAATGTACCTATAGACAATGTCTCCGAAAGTTTATATAATTAGTTTTATTTCTCCTTGCAATCTAGACAACTGAATCTATCTGCCGTTGACGTCAAACCCCATGCGGGAACGTAGACATTGTATAATCTATAAACAGGGAAGATGTTAAAATTATGTAGGAACACTAACCCTAATCCTACCAGGTTTCATGAAAACATGATAAGGTTTTTTATCAACAGTTATATTAAAATATCAAAGGGCCATTTGATGCTATAAATATGTACGACCCTAAACAGAAAAGAAATGTTCACGAGTTGCACAATAAACATCCTCTGATAGTTGGACACTATTTTTTCAGAATAAGTTTGCAACAGAAATTGCTTGAAGTATAAGTTTGCAACAAAAAAGAGCTTGAACAAGATTTATTTGGGTATATCACTGTCCCTAAAAATGCAGAGCCAAGCGTTTATAGAATTCTTCACAATTAGTTGTTTTGTCTCGTTTAAGGGCCCCAAAACAGGCTAGTTTGATCATTAGAATGTAAAAAACGGCAAAAAACGACGCAATTCAAATATCAAAACATGAACATGACCATTTTATAACTTCAATAACTTCGAGAATTCGATATCTACAACGCTGAAACGCAAAACCGAGTGTGACGTAGACATAGAACTGATGCATGCACATATCCATAGAGTCCAAAATACCATAGAAACCCACTTACCTGATAAAAAAAAACAAGCGAACACGCGATGATTTCAGAAAATATCCGCCATTTTGTAAGTTTGCAACCATTTTGCTTGCTTGAACCAAGTGTGCAACCACTTCACGTCCTGCCCCTTGGTTATAGAAGAAATTAAATTTGTCAAAGTGATTTTCTAAGACGGATATTGATTTTATTAAATTTGATACATTTTAACGGCAAATGAGGGATTAGCGCTTTGCTATGGTAAAGTTGGACGACGAAACAATTTTTATAAAAAAAAAAAAAAAACAGCAACGGAAAAGGTTACTGGACTGAATAAAATGTTACCATTTCATTTTCCTTACACAGCATATAATATGAACAAAGTTGTAAGACAAGTCTTGAACACGCGTCGTATCAGCAACGATTGTCACCGTCTTAACCATACAAGAGGTAAAACTGATACGAATAATTTTGTTTCGAAAATCTTTGCCACAATTTCATTAAGCAGGGAGTACTTTAATAAAATACTTTAAAACAGTAAAACGTTTGGATACAAGGGTCACTTCCATCCGTAAGTCTTGTTGAAAAAATCAATGGTATGATATTTTATTCTCTTTTTTAACTGTATATATTTTCTGTGATAATTTATATGATTACTTTTATAAGTTTAAAGACCTTTTTAAGTGTGTACGTTTTTATACATTCTATAAAAAATAAAAAAATTAAAAAGTCTTGGTAGAGTACTTTCGCATGTACATTACAGAACACAAGAATTATTTAAAATTTTTATTTTGAGTATTTTTTTACAGTAAGTGTTATATTTCTGTAAAAATGTATCATATATGAGTAAAGCAGCAATGTTTAAAGTTTGTTTAAATTTTGCGAAACAAAGAGATGTTTTTCATCGGCAAGATGAAGTTGTTCTTTTTTTGACTACACGGATTTTTCTGTAAATAAAAATTTCCAACAGGTTACTGTTACGTTATATATTTCATATTACTATTATTTAACATACAATTTCATTTGTTGTTACCGTATATCTGTGCCAGCACATGACATCTGTCAGTATTTTACAAGTTCAAACATGTATTGGAGACAAAAGACTTTAGCTGTATTGCCTTCTATCAAACAGTCAAATGGTCAAACTTTTAGAAAAAGGGTATTTAAAGTGACCTTCCGTGGAGCTGCAAGCATTTATATCATTTTTATCGCTTCAGACTAAGTTAATGGAAATTATTATATATTTAAAATACATTCTGTTTCTTTGTAATCGATTAATTTTTATTGAGAACTGAGACTTATTTCATGAACGTAAAAATGAAAGCATAGTATTTTCGATAAGTCACAAAAGTCTCTGGATTTAAGGTTGAACACCCCTAAATCTGGCTGTTCTTTATTTTATACAAAATCCACATTTTCTAGCATATCAGACCAGTATCACTACTACAGAAGAAAAAGGGAGGTTAACCTTTTTATAATAAAACTAAATCCGTTAAATACAACCTGCTGAATTTACTCCTGTTCGCTTCTTTTAATGTCTCTTTTTGAGACAAAATTCTTACGCCACCATTTCTACCTAGCATGCGATGGGAACATGCCGATGTCGATAGAATGCTACACATACATACTGAAACGCGGTAGAGTAAAAGAAAACAAGATGCTATTGAGAAAAGGCACGAAGAAAAGAAACACAGATTAGCACTGTTTATATCTGGACTACTAGACCTCCGGTTGATTTGGTAGTGATCATTTATAACAAAGCAACAATGGCGACCGCGAGATTTCGGTTGGATAATTTCACCGTAACTTGTATGTTTTGGTTACGAAGTATTCTCTTGAAACAGGAACACTTATGGTCTACATTTCACACTTGACTGAGCAGGTAATGGATACAAGGGTACTGTCAAAGGCATCCGAATACAAGTAGGGCGCGCCATCTTGGACTCATGCATATTCATTACAAATGGCCTCTATGCCAATGTGTGTTCGTACGTCTTTACGTAAATCTATTGTAAAATGCAGGCTGACAAGGAACAATAATTCGTATGGCGTACTAACCCGTGCATTAAATATTTGATACTGTAGAACAGAGACTAGTATAATGAATACGCATGATCTAAAAATAGACTCCTGTTACGAAACGTGATATTTTATAGCTTTAGATATCTGTGCAATTTGAAAATGCTGTAGTTCAGGTTAGCAAATGCTTCTTTTCATTTTTTTTAACCTGTCTAGATTCTTTTATGCCGTTTCGTAAATGAGTATATGAAATAGTTTTGTGTATATAATATGCAGGTTCTCGCTTGTGTTAATCGCGTGACGAAAACATACGTGGAGTGTTTAATAATGAACATAAAGAAAACTAACAGACTTTCATCACTGTCATATTTAACATCTGTAATATAATGCTGAAATCAGATTTTCTTAAAAGACAAATTATTGCATATGCGCTTTTGGAAACCTTTGGTAACCTAAATCTTGTTATTCCACACAATCGTTAATTGTTCCTGTCTCGGATTTTTACAGTACGACATCATAGCTTTGTTTATGTCGCCGTTTGGCTTGCTCAGTGTTTTGGGTATTGATGGGTTCTAATAAGGGCTTGTCGGTAAATGACGTTTTTAGCTGTAATTTGTAAATAAATAGACTTTAATATTCAATGATAAATATGAATGTATAATTCATAGTTTTACAGTTCAAAGATGTAATGGCGATTGTCTATTATCAATCATATTATATTGTATTGTATTATATTAAATTAAATGTAATGTACATACAAAATGTAAACAAACATGGCGGTTAACGGCCAGTGGTACAAAGAAAACTTACAATTACATGAAAACGCAACCATATATCAGATATTCATTTGAATATATGTCTTGGGAAATGATCACACATTGTTTTGCAATGCATTACCTGTAATATGTAAATTATATAGAGTGGTGGAACCTATGCTCGCGGTATTCCTATGCTCGCGGTATTTCGATAAATATGCTCGCTGCAGAAGCACTAATAAAAATATTTCATCATGCTATATTCAACACCGACCAGTGGTGAAATATCTTTACAACAAACGTAGCGATAGCCGCGCGTGCCGCTCACGTGACGTATACAGCAGCCGATACATTTTACGCAATCTGTATCCGTCGCACAAATCTCACACAAATATGTCAAAATCACTCAACTAAAGTTAGTTTTTTTGAAATCATGCATTACATTCAGATATAAGATACATTTAAGAGCAAGATGTGATGAATGTGGCGCCTGGCTACGAGTGCCTTTCGAACCATGAAAAGGTCTTAGTATTTTGACAAAGTCCAAATGGTTCTTCCTGAGATGTAGGGAGGAGTAAATTTCCTACACACAAAAGAAGTGTAGAAAGCATTAGCGAGTTAATCACTGTCGTTGTTTGAATCTTTAATACTTGAACATTCTGTTTTTAAACAATATTATTATACGTTTTTAACCTTTGTTCTAATAGTGACTCCATTTCTGTAAGGGAAATATACACATAGAGGCACATACTAAATGTTATCCCCATTTATTTTGTTTTTCACATAATAAATGAGTAATGTTCTAAATATTATATTCGCATATGCTTGTTTGTTCATTTTTAGCCTGCTGAATTTTTTTTTTCGTCCTTAGTTTAATCGATATTACATACCGCCAGCATAGGTTCCCTTCAGGGCGAATTTTCACCTTTTTACGTATGCTGTGTCGATAGCTCACGAGACGACTAAGTCACGTGATGACGCACATCAACAATATGTTTCGCTAAAAGGAGGATAACTTTATGTTTTTGCATAGGCAAATCGAATTAATAATTTTTTTTGCTTCTTAAAAAGATTATATATGTACAAAATACCGCGAGCATAGGTTCCACCACTCTAGACTTTAATTTTCAATGATAAATATGAATAATTCATAGGTTTAAAGTTCTCAGATGTATTGGCGATTGTCTATAGCCAGTTGGCGTACACCAAAGACCTGCAGATAATTTACATAATAATAGAGGACAGGTAAAGAGCGTAAGCAGATGATATATTAGTAAATGTGCTACGGCCTACGTCTGATTAGTACATAAGAACTACTGACTACTGGTATTTAAATCTGCTACTCTTTTGCAAATGATCATAATAGGAAATGTTTTAATATATAGAACTTCTTTCTGTGAGTATATAGGGACTTTACAAGGCAACAACAATATTGGAACCTTTTCTTTTATTAGATTTAACACCTGTGACATATACATCCGGAAATAGATGTCTGCGCATGCGTTGAGGTTAACCTTGCTATTTGTATTATCTCTGAGCGTCGTGGAAGACAGTTTGTAGTTTCGTTGTATTTCCCATCGGAATCTTTGAAAGTACGCCGATTTTTAAAATTTTCACTGTTTCAAAATTGAGACCGTAGAACATTTTTTATTCTGTATGAAATTCACTTGTTCTTTGGAAAGTAGCTTTAATCAATAAACGTGTATAATGAGTATAATGAATGAAAAATCTTATTGAGGAATAGCATTTGCAATTAGAATTTAATTCCCTAAATTAACTTCATCTGAACGCCCATTACATCTTTAGTAGCATTTATCTTAAGAAATGATTCGTAATTACTTATGTTCGTACCATTGTTTTACATATATTGTAGCACTGTACATTTCGAACATTGTTAGAACGGTTATTTTACCTAATGATTCGTTTTATAATGACCTATATAATTGCACTTAGGAGACTAAAATAAGGAAATGTTAATATAAACGGGTGGTATTTCCTTTAGTCAAGACCAGCCTTCAGTTTTTTGTTATCGCTAACTTTAATAACTTGACCCTTTGTATAGGCACATCAGTAGATCCTTTGTATAGGCACATAAGTAGATGAAGAAAAGTATTCAAATAGGAATTATGCTTCTGGGTTTTATAAAATAAACAGAATAAGGAATATTATATAAGTAGTTTTAAAAGATCCTTAAGTTTTTTAAAGTATGAAACACGCTGTGTTAAGCTTTTCGTTAAGCTGCTTAGCAAAATTACATTCAACACATTCATTTCATTCCAAACAGCTGCGTGTCAAATTTAACACCTCTACGCTTTCATTTATCTCAGGAAATTAAATCGTTGTTGTGTCAAAGCTAAGGACAGACAGAATAAAAACACGCGCAGGAATGCTACTTAAGGTGCATATATGAGGTTGTTATCACGCTAATGAAAACAGACATAAATATATTTTCGAAAAAAAAAGTGGAAAACGAACAAATTAATAAAACAAATAAAATGAAGTCAGAAAACGGGCAAAAAAAGAAATAAGTCCTTTAACATAGTCGAACTATAAAACGCCAATCATTTTAGACACAATTTGATGACACGGTTTTTTCGTTATAAATATAACAACGAAATTATAATCGAAACAAGTGTTTAATTAGAACTGATACAGTTTTAAGTTATTTGTCAGTTGCTTTTGAACGTTTTAATGGTGGTTACATCTGCATTTTTGACACTTACTGTTCAGCTGTCAAAATTCTATCACTTATCTATATATTGTATTATGTACAAGTATATACTGTTTGTAGATACCTTTGAGAAATGAATTATTTTTTTCGGTGTTTATGAGAAATGAACGACAGATTAGGATCGGCAAATCCATGAATCGCGCTAGCAATTCATGTTTAATTTAGATTGTACTAGATGTTGTGGCTGCCAGGAAGAATATATTTGTAGACAGGGGACTTTCTGCGCAAATGAGTAACTGTACATCGACAACAGATAAGAGACAAAAATACAGGAATGTTATACGTAAGTGAACATATACGTGTGCTGAACAAAGACAGCCATCATATATTAATCATTTTCCATTAATATAAATTACCGTCTGAAAACGCGATTTTAAGAAAAGAAAAAAAAAACACATTTTTTTTAATAATATATTTAAACCAGAGCTTAACCCAAGACATAATTAACTGATACAACAAGTAAATGACAAAGAGTAATGTCTATGGTGTCGTTTATATGCGACGTCATTAGGGTTACTATCATTCTTGAAGATCTGCACAAGCAGTGAAATCAGTTGGGTTCCTCTATATTTGTTACTGGACAGTACTTGAGTAAACCGCATATGTAATCTAGGTGGATCGCTTCACTTTCTTCTTTATTCCTTCACATAAATAAATACTTAGAGGCACAAAATGTGGAAAACAATCACAAAAATGCTGTTAATTTAATTGTGAGACAGGATAACAGAGATTGGGATGAATATGCAAATGTTGAACAAGTACGAAAGTAAAGTACAGTTCGTGTATGTATATTAGGCAGCATCAAAACTAATCATATTTGTGTTAGTGGATTTGCTGTGAATTATGTACGCCCGTTTGTACTGCTAGGCGCTTTGCCGTAATTGGTCTGGTATATCGTGATGGTGACTTGTTTGTTTAAAACCCTTATCATGCTGGACACGAATATTTCTGCAGTTGCGTCAGTGTAGATCTTGATCAGCATGCACATCCGTGCAGTCTGATCAATATCTGCACTGTTCGCCATTCAGTCAGTATCTTTTGGTAAGCAACCATTTTAACAGTCAATGGTATTGTCCAAATTGAAACACGGACAAGTTCATTATAGAAATTTAGCAGGGTAAGGGTTAAATCATTAAGTAAAGGTTGTGATTATGTGTCTAGCACCTGTGGTTTCAGTAGAAATTGTTCGTTCATTTTGAAATATCAAAAAGCTCGTTGGTGTCGTCTTCACCACAGCATTATTCGACCTTGTTGAAACACCATAATAACTTATTTGAATAAATGTGTGTCTAATTTGAAACGATGCATTAAGTTACTTACTTTTATGATAATGGAAAATTATTAATTATTGTATTAGAAGATTTATGTGTTGTTAATATATTAATAAATGTAGAATTTAATTCATACTTATAACGACCTGTCAATAATTAGACTCTCATTTAAAGGTCCATTACTAAGGGAAAGTGAGTTGGCAATTTTTTTCATAGCCAGTGCATAGACTTCTGCAAGACACTAAGTAATGAAGATTGGCAGGTCAAAATTTACAGAAGGTTTTTGGAACTCAAAGAAATGTATGTGTATTATGTTGAAATTTCAATGAATCGACAGAATGACCCCCAGGTCTTTTTAACTTTCTTCATACTTCATAGAAAAATAATTGTACATATACTGCGTTTATTTCGAATTTCTACATACCAACTTTCATTTTCCAATAAAATGAAATAGTTTCTGTGCTTTTTAAAAGAAATTAAAATGTTCACTTTCCTTAGTATTGGACCTTTAAACAGAAATTATGTCTCTAAAATTGAAAAATAATAATATAGTTTATAACAATTTCTAAACTAATTTATATGAATAGGTTGGGCGCTTATATTAACTTCATCAAGATCTCATTATTTAATTTTGCGTTAAATAAGAATTGTTAATCTCTGTAACATCAGACAACTGAGATTATGAAACAGGGAATATGTGAAAACCGTGCAGGAAAATACTTAATGTTCTTGCAAAATCTTTTCATAACGAAGCAACAATAATTAAAATAATATGCGGAAAATATATAGAGAATATTAGATATTAGGTGAGGCGAAGAAAATATAAAAGTCGAGGCTTTAGCCGAGACATTCTTTTTTCTTTGCGAACCTAATACATTATAATTTATAAAGACTGTAACCTAATGTTCCATTTATCTTTCCTTCTGGTTTAAAATCATTTTCAATCATACCACAAACAAGATATGTGTCTGCATTATATTTAAAAATCAACACGCCCACCAACTGCATTGAAACAGCTCGTTAAAATAAAAAAGGCTAACCTTGTGTTTTGTAACCGCCGTCTTTGTACTGCTGATCATGAATGACTAATTGTAATTTGTTGCAAAGTGAAGTTTTATCCGAAGTTCAGTTACAAGTCGGATATCCATTCTCACCAAGCAAAACGTTAGACGTGACTTAAAACTTATACAAGCCATAACGCCGCTTGGCAGAAAAAATAGGTAACCGTTTCCTCGATGATTTCATTCAATAACATTCCATTCCAGATGCAATATTCCTATAGTATATAAGTCACTACAGTAGGTATAAGCCGAAAGACTGTGTACTTTGTAGAAGAGTTTTTGTTTTGCATGATTCTTGCGTATTATATCATAGTATTACAATTCTAATGTAGAACCCATCGATGCACGAAGTATTTAACAAAATATAGGCCGAGTTTTATAAAAAATTTACCTGTGGAGATTTTCATTGTACTTGTCATAACCTTTTTATGTTTTGTTTAATTCTAAAAATATTTTGTACAAATATTTGTCTTTTAAATGCTGACGCGATACATATATTTGTTTGGTGTTTGTTGCAAAATTACTGGAGCGTGTCGGACTTTATTGATTTAAGCATTCTGCAGGTAAAATATGTACACATTGACCTATTTTGTATAAATGCATGTAAAGAACAAGGTTGAAGCCGTGCCAACTAGAATTTATATAGATAGAGAATAACAGGCTACTGTCTTTTGATATCAATGTTATCAGGTCCCTCACCTCTTCCAGCCCATATCAGCCACGAGCCCTCGACCTGATAACATTGATATCAAAAGACAGTAGCCTGTTATTCTATTTATCATGTAACTCATACAAACTGACTAGAAAAAACATATGTCCTCACCTCTTATTTCGTAACAAATGACTTCTGAAGCAAAAAATAATAAATTTAAATTTTACGGATTTGAAAATTCATCCGCCCCTGAAACATCTGAACGAAACAATACGGCATATTGAATTCAACTTTGACAAGTTTTCTGACTTTCTGATATTCTTGTAAAAAATAACAATAAAATAAATTCTTACCTGTGTAAAAATCAAAAATCATCCTTTTCAATAAACGAGAACATGCTTTATTTCCACATTATTAAACATTTGACTCTGACAACTACAGTACATGTCCAAAGCGCTGAAAATTTCACTTCGAGTTCCAGACTCAGGCCAGAGATACTTTAAAGTTTAATCACTAAATTTACACTGATCCAAAAATTATAATTAACTGATCCAAGAATAATAATTAACACAAATACTTTTGCTAATACTTAATAAAATGTGCATGCCTTAAATTAGGCATAACTCAAGAATAAGTATACATTGTCAAGTGTAGGCCTATTGTAAACCATTCCAAGAATCGATGCATGTAAAAAACACAAAGACAAATATCAAACAGGGAATGCCACGTACAAAAAAACGCAGCCTCCCCAAAACGAAACCCACAGCACGCAGACGCGTACACCACAAGCACACACACATACACACACATACACGCGCACACACACAAAGCCAACACATTAGGACAAAACGAACAAACAAATGAACACAGTGGGGCACCGCCTTGGAACGGTCAGTGGCAAAAACACCACTGGGGAGCTTAAACCGGTTTATGGTGCGCAACATTGTGATGTCCTTATAAACGTTACACAATGACTTCATTCAGTGAGCTATTGTCTGTGTGAAAAACGTAGAGACAACCATATTCAAGGAAATTTGCTCAGATTACAGAATCTATTTAGAAAAAGTTGTGCAACATCGAAACTGGACTCTGTAATAAAATTCAATCTGGAATGAAACTGATGTAAAAACTAGTCCGTCAATATGGGAGGAGCTTAGTTTTGATATCAGGTCATATATCAAAATAAAATATCATGCAAGTGATATCAGGCACTTTGCATAGTAGTTGCATGATAAAAGTGGATAAAATGTCAATGTAGATATAAGTAGACTTTTCTGAAACTTTTTTTAGTTGACACTCATTGTAATGTTCTCATACAATGTTCTGAAGCTTATGGCTAAAACCACTGGACCGTGACAAATTGTATTCTTTTTGCAAAAATACACGTATTCATTTATAAATATTGAAAAATACTTTTTAAAAAAACATGCAGATGATAGCCAATAAGACGTTCAGATGAAATAAGGCAAAGCGTCAAAGCGAGCTTGATGACTTTGTTACAACGAAACTATTCTCTACTCAAAAGAAAGTGGAGATTCTGGAGAAAGTATTCAAACAAGGAACGAAGGGAGTAATTCGCTGATTATGCCTCTGTGGTCACAATGAAAGTGGTCCATATCAGTATATAGTGCTATTTTCCCGCCTAAGAAAGGTCATTTTCATGCCAGATATAAGTTTATTGTAAAGAAGCATGTCTGCAGATGATTTAAAGCTACGTAACGTTATATTGTTCCAGGTTTGTGTAGATCCTGCTGGTTAGAATGAAAGTTAATGTAGGTACCTGCTGATGTCTTCCAACGCAACATTATTGTTTTTATCATGTGTCTCAGTCAGGTGACTATGGTTTCACTGCGTTATGGAAAGCGTAATATTTTTTGTTATTTATTGATTGTCTATAGACAGACCTTCAAGACAAGCACTATCTCGCAAGCAGTTAAAGGCTGGAAATGCTGACAAGAAATTGCTATGCATTCTCATTTTATATTGAAAATAGTAGCGGAGGCATTCAGTACATTCTAACTCGCATTTCGTGAAAATTGCTCCTACCCACGTAAAACTAGTATTTTCTTATCAAAATTTTATTATGAACACCATTTTAAGAAAAACATGGTAGAGCTTTATTATTTTCAAATTTAATGCAAAATTGATACATTTTTTCCGAAAATTAGGCTTAGTCCTGATTTTAAGGTGTTCCCCGCACCTTTCGCATCAGGGACATTATTACAGAAATTGACGGCTTTTCGAGTACTTACAGCTGTCCCTTGAATAGTAATAGAAATAAAAAAGGTAAATTAATGACCGTTCTATCAAACTTTTTGCAAAACTGCTTACAATCGACTATGTACAATAATTTATTGTAACCAAAATTGTAATGATTTTTTAAACCGTTGATATTTCTTACAGGTACGAAGGTAGTAATTCGCTAGATATGCCTCTGGAGAGCCGATTACACCGTGACGTTATTTGCCATTCGTCGCGTTTGCTTACGAATATTACTGGCATGCTTTTCCAATTTCTTTCTAGAATGTTATCATTTTTTCCATCTAGCTGGAAAATTTGATAAGTAATTGATACGTAACTTTGAGCAACTGGATGACGTTCTCTCTTCACTGCAAAGAAAGCACTTTCTCGCCAACAGCTCTGCCTTATTATCTTCCAGTGAAAGTTTTAGAATCCATCAAATGTATGAAAGTTTTTATCCCGTTAAACGAGCTCTCTGTTAAATACGAAATTAATTGTATCCTTTTGTCGCGTTCTATGTATCTTTATCAGCTTCGTTTTGTGTCGTTGGTGCGCATACAAAAACAACACACACAACTATAAAAATATTATTATGGTTTGTTGGCGTGTGTGCCAGGACGACACAAAGAAACGTGTTGCATAAACCGCGCGCAAGCCAACGCAACATCACGAAACATCCTAATTTAGCCACCATAGATAAACCAACGACAGCCTTTACACCTGACGACATGCTGAAATTATTACGTATATAAGAATTAAAACATCACGCAAAATATTTGAAGACGAGCTTCAGGTGTTATCATCAACGGATTGAAATTTGTTTTAACGGGCTGAATACAAAAAAATCAAGTTTTAAATAAAAAGCATACATCAGTTGACATTTTCGCGGTATGTGTTCTGGATGTATTAATAATGCTTTTTGTAAGTGACGATAAATGTTAAGAACATGAAAATGTGAATAAATACAAGGGCCATAACGCCCCTCTAATCACCTGACAACTATATTTTTAAACATTCATACTGACACTTATTTTTAAATTTAGCTCAATATATGCATGTATGGAAATAAAATGTGGAGTCATTTTTTGAGGCGGACAGACAAAAAAGTCTCATTTTCAAATGAGGCATATACAATTGGCATTAAAACAACATGAAATCAAAGTAAAGTAATACCATGAGCACTGAGCAAAGGATACCACATTCTTTATTATTGTTCCTTCTCATGAGAAGGAACACTTATGGTGAACATGTCACACTTGACTGAGCAGGTAATGGATACAAGGGTATCATCAAAGGCATCCGAATTCCAGTAGGCGCTGCCATTTTGTACTCATGCATATTCATTAAAAATAGCCTCTTTGCCAATGTGTTTTTACGCATCTTTAAGTCAATCTTTAATGAAATACAACTACGTAATAAACAGACCTACAAAAACAATAATTTATTATAAACTATCTAACTCCTAAATCTTACATGTCATATTGTAGAATCGAGATTAACTAAATGAATATTCATCATCTAAAAATAGACTCCCGCTCAAAAATATCGTCTACTATTATTCTTCTCGGGTGCATTCTTTGCTGCTTCCAGAGGTTCTTTTTACGATTTTATTTCATACTAACTTTATTATTTTAACATTTTAAGTATAACCATCAAAACATACTGCACTAATAAAGTTATTCGAGATTTTTTACTTGTCTGTGAATGCTATTGCGCGATACGTACCGTCGCCGGATTACGACATTTCAATTACTTCCCTTGTTTGTTATCTAGAACTGTATAATGCATTTCTTCACTTTACTGAGCTATAAATATTTCGAACTTTGTAATTTCATACCTTTTGATTAATTGTTTTGTAATTTTCAAGTTGTGAACTTTTTGTACGCACCTTTTCAAACCCATCAGTTTGTTGGTGCCGACTTCTATAAAAGCCCCTTTTCTCCTGGTTTAGTCGTTCTGGAGCTGTAAGTATTCATTCATGCAATGCAATTACTGGCATATGGCAGAACGTTTCATCCATTGTATTGCTAATTAAAATTAGGCAAACATACGACCAAATTCTGATCTGTGCCACTTGGATATTGGTGCCCGAAATTTTGACAGAGTGATGGTATTTATTGTCCGCTGATAATATTTAGGTATGATCGCTCATCTAAAGGTGTTTGTTTATTATTTTAAGTTAAATAAATGTTTCATAATTATTTTATTAAAGATCCCTTAAAATGAATATTTAATATGCGCTAGAAGGAACCTTTTGGTAAGCTAAATCTTGTATAAGATAATAATTGGTTAAATACTTGTAAAAAGGAATAAGAATGTCAAAATGCAATTCTTCTCGGATGACATTGGCCATTATTCTGTTGACAAAAAGAAACACTAACATTGTGTTCATCTACAAACTTTATAGAATAAAAAAATAGTTGAAATGGAAATTATTTTTATAAAAGTATCTAATGTATCTTTCTTTTCAAAATTGGTGACATGACCTTTGACGTGAAAACAACAAAATGAATGGGATAACGACGGCTCTAAGCTTACATTACACACTCCCTGGAGCCGAAATGCGACTATAAGCGCAATATTTTCTACCCCCGTAGCGTCGATATCCGACTATACGCGCGTTATCAGGACTCCCCAGGACGGCGATTGACGAGTATAGTCGCGGCACCGAGATCATGCTGATTGTGACATGAACTTGTTAATTTTTGATAATCTTGGCAAAAGCAAAATTATTTTTGCATACTGGGAATTATTTCTTAGATGTTATAATTAGTGCTGATTAGTTCCCTTGTTAAAATAAGTGTTTGCAATTATGCGGCCATGTAAAGACGAAATCCACTGTGTTTCGTTCATACTGTATTTCAAAGGAGTAAAATAATGTCGTCTACCAAAAATCTTTCTTAAAATAAAGAAAATATTCATTATCATGCAGCTTCTGACATATTAGTTCCGTCCGATGATGATTCAGACATTCCAATATCAGTTAAATGAATGGTCGGAAAAGGTTAAGCTTTAGAAGGCTAAAATATTCGTACACTTACATCGAATATAATACAAACTGAAAAACATGAACACAACAGAACATATTTTATAAAATACAAAAACAACGTGACATATGTTTATGTAGTCACGTTGTTTTTGTATTTTATAAAGGTACATGTAAATATTACAATTTAACTGTCTCAGCGCGTGTCACAAAACGTTTGTGTACATGTATACATCAAAATTAACCATGATCGATATTCACACAAAAACGGGTGTCAATTTTAAGTATGATTATGTAAATGTTCTTTGTAAATATTGTATTTCTATTTATTGAATTTCAATGTCTTTACATGTGAAAAAGTAAGCGAACCAGAAACGTTTAAATATTTTCAACGCAGAAGGTTCGTTAAAATTGTGAATATTTCGAAGTGAAAATATTTTTCTATTTGGATATAAGTTACGGTTGAAATAGGATATAAAGTATTTTTTCAAACTTTGAAGATTTTGTAAGTTTATTTTAATTTATTTTAATCACCCATGATTCCCTGCATGATTTCTATTGACTGCATGCGCGTGAGATTAGTTTATACAGAATTTATTTTAGGTCGATTGTGAAGGAAGTTCTACAACTTATATTAATCATTCTCGACACCTCATTCCTGATGGAATCCATCGCCACGAGGGTATGAGAGAAAAGGCCAGTTTCCCTTTTAATGCTGAGCGCCAAGCAAGGGAGCTACTGGTACCATTTTTCACGTCTTTGGTATGACGCGGCCGGGGATCGAACCCACGACCTCCCGCACTCGAAGCGGACGCTCTACCACTAGGCTATCGAGGCGGTGAGATTGTGATAAGATCAGAAAATGTTCTTCAATGTTAGGTGGTAATTCTTATCTCGCCGCAGCAGACTATGTTACGATATCGGCCTCAGGGAGTTAAACCACTGATAGTAATTCCGTTTTCGGCCCAGGTGTCCCATTTCTATTTCCAAAATCATTTTCGTACCATCTCTACCTCTTTATCAAAAAGCCAGTAATACAGTCAAAATCGTGCTGTAGACAACCTCCGAATAAATGTCATTAAGCCTGCTTACAAATGTCACTATCATCTCTTTCCGTTTAGCAAAAACAGTTATTTTACCTGTCTTGGAACACCACCCGTTACGAAGACCAGCATTTTCATTTTCCAATAGATGTTTTTTCTTGCAGTCGGGTTTGACTGCATATATAAATATCTTTGCACCCACTAATAAATTAAGTAAATTTATGTTCTCTTAAGAAATTAATTCTTTAATTTTGGTGGATGTTTGTCTTACTTAACTTAACGCCTCTCTGTTTACCCGCACCTGTATTTATATTTATAGTCATATTGACAAGACTTAGTTCTAATCCCACGGATTTTCATGGGCAAATTTAGTGAAATGATAAGAGCATTCTTTATCTGAAATTCGTAGAGGACAAATCGCTTATAGAAATTCCCATCCACCCTTCCCAGATTTAATTATTGTAACAATGTTGTCGTCAGGTTCAATATATTTCAGCGTCACAATTTTGTACCATGCCGCTGAACCCTGCTACTGGCAAATTTACTGCTGCACCAAACATGTTACGCAGCTTCGAAAATCTACGGTTTACAAAACTGATGATGTGCTATACTAGTAATATACTGTTCAGGATAGAATAAACTATTGAGGGTGTGTTTCATTTAGAATATTAAATGACGTTAAACTACATATGCCTGAAATAAACTTTTCACGTTTGACTGCATATATATTAATATCCTAGCACCCACCAATTAATTAAACTCTTGCTAAAACACAGGAAACAAAACAATTGCGATCAGTGACTCTTTTTCTGGTGATTTCTTTTACTGTGTATTTGTCTTAAGATAATATACCTGGTTAGAATATAGTATGGACTGACAAACACCACACTATTTACCTCACTTTAGAGATGTATTTATTGAGTTTAGAGGCAGTTTCCTTAGACTATTGTTCTATGTCATAAACGATTATGAATTACATAAGTCAAACCTGTTATAAAGACCACTCTTGGGAAAGCCAAAATGTGGTCTTTATTGGGAGGTGGTCTTTATTCACAGGTAAAAATACACTGTGAATGTTAATATGGGAAACAAAGCATGTGGTCTTTAGAGCCAGGTGGTCTCTGTTCAGAGGTGGTCTTTAACACAGGTTTGACTATTATTATTTTTTTAATCTGTCAAAGGCTGAAGATATGCATATGAATTATTACCACACTGGCAATATAACCACAACTGAAATATGAAATAAATGTGTTTTCACAATAGGATGGAACTGTATAGACAAAAGTTATATCACCTTAAGACGCAACTATGCTTGTATCTGGCTATCCACCTTTCCACCTCATTAAAAGCGTGGGCATTTAATAAATACACAGACATGAAGGAGTACATCAAAGTCTACTGAAAAGCGATCTTTATATAGATACGATATTAATAAAGTGGTATTCGGATGCTCGTTTTTCAGCAGTAAGACAAAGTATGCTATATATGAGAATGTTAATATGCACGTATAATGGATATTGCGAATGTTTTTATGCTTGTGGCTTTCGACATTTCAAAGACCAACAAGATGGGATTTGAAAGATGATTTGATTCATAGTCTGGTTTTAGTATATCTCATTTGTCGTTGATTGAGGAGGACATAGATCCTGGTACATGTAACAAAACAACACTGTTACGCTTCATAATCGTAGCAACTGCCGACAACATATGATATATTTTCAAAGAAAGTGAAGTGGACTGCACTTTGGTATGTTTTATATCATAGGCATATACAATAATATTAGTATAAGCAAAAGTTTGATCACAGAGATCAATACTGTCAACATGATTAGTTACATGTATCTTCATTACCCCAAACGAAAAAAAAAATTAACAAAACACTAACAAAACACAAGCAAAACATCAACAAAACATATTTTAATATTTTGTTAGAATGTTTTGTTACTACAGCATTTAACAAAACACCAATAATTTACTTCCAGGATTTCAGGTGTTTAGTATTTTGTTAATGTTTTCTTATATCAGTAATGTTTTATTGATGTTTCATTTCACTTTGGAGAATGAAAACCATGTTTTCTTAGTGTTTCAGTACACTTGAATTTGTACATGCTATATTTTGTTGGTATCTCATTTGACTTATAGAAACAGGAGTTTTGTCTTGGAAAGTTGGACTTATTTAGTAAAATTTTGGAATTGAAAATAGCATGAAAAAGAACTTAGAAAGCTTTTATGATGGAAACTATAGTCACAGAATTTTTTGGGAGGTATTTCTTGTGAACATAGAATACTTAATGGATAAGTATTTTTATGACCAATAACTACAATTAACTTAATTTATAATAGATAGGTAACAAAACAAATGGGATTAAAACATTTATTGTAATGCAATTTGTATATATATATATGTGTGTGTATATATTCACCTTGCAGAAAAGTTCATTTTGAACTAATTAAAAATTTATTGAAATAATTACCATTACTTTTTCTCCTAGAGTAACACCAAAAGAAACATCACTAACAGTAGTTGCATAGATAATATTGCATTTTTTCCAGCTGGCTATTACAGGGTGATAAATTGATCTACTGCAGTGTACATGTTGCTTGTCTCACAACAGGAGATATCCACAGACTGAAAAGATCTTGCCTGCTTTATAATTTAGAAACTCTTCCAAG
The DNA here is from genome assembly GCF_021730395.1 of Mercenaria mercenaria. Lineage (NCBI taxonomy): Eukaryota > Metazoa > Mollusca > Bivalvia > Venerida > Veneridae > Mercenaria > Mercenaria mercenaria. The sequence goes on along the minus strand of NC_069377.1, from coordinate 38,113,931 downwards.
AGGTCAGCCAATGAAAATAAAATCAGTGAACTACTTCTGGGGGCTGTGCATGTACCACAAAAAGTAGTCCTTAACTTTTTTATCCTTTTTTTCAGAGTAATCCTTAAAGTTTATGTGTAACTAAATGGAATAAAATCTTACTCTAGTACAGAAATAGTTTCAACATCCTAGATATATCCTTCATTAGCCGACTGTAAATTGCACATTTGCCCAAGAATATCAAAATTTCAAATCTAAACAGGAAGTTCTTTGAGAGTAGGATGGAGTTATTTCACTACAAAGAAGTTTATTTATACAGCTCTTTGTTTACTGTGTGCAGTTTATATTTAACATGGAAGTTTAAGAGTAATGAAAAGAGTACAAATGGTAAGTCAATATAATTCATTCATTTTCCAACAGTAATCTAGATTACCTGTAACTAGTAAATCATGGATTCAAACTGGAAGCAGGTTGTTTACTTTTCGTTTGGGTAGCTTTCACAAATGACTTTTGCTTCACATATATTTTTGTTCATATGCTTTTGTTTTGCAACTATTAAGCAGCTGTATTTTCTAGTGTATCATGCTCTTAATTTACTAAAAGGAAAAGTGGGTATTTTTAAAGGAAATTATTCAACAGAGACAAAAATTTAAACCAATAGTCTAAGAGTTATCTCCCCGATCACAGGGTAAACAATGCTACCAGTCTGCTTACCATGACACTGTTTACTTCAGTCTGTAAATTCAGAGAATAATATTTTGCTTTAAAATCAGTGTTTTTAACCTGTTTTGCACACATTTATGTTAAGGTAAATAAAAAAAATTAAACAAAAAGAATTGTTTATGGATTATTTACTTGTTGTTATAGATGATTATATTGTTTATTTTATAAGATTTGGGGTAATTAATTTAAAGCATAACATAAGAATAACTTCTCCAAAATACTCAAATTTATCAATTTAATCATGTTCATCCAGATAATTCTTTTAATCTATTAAAGAGTATAAAGAATAAAGAATAATGTAACCCTCTATATCAAGTATTTGCTATATGTTTGGTAGAAATTGGAAGCTGCTGGTGACATTTTTTGGCCCCATTTTTCATCACAATGTATACAGTTTAAATTTTAAGTCATTGACATACCCAACAATAAACCAAATGTTTTATGAACATTTTAAGTTTTAAACTAGATCTATTTTTCAGGTATAGCACCATATGTGTATATTAAGTATGGCACACATGAATTAATTGGGACCCAGTCAACGTATTGTGTTCAAAGAAGACTTATAAATCCAGCAGTTCAAAAACATGTAAGTATACTGGCATTATATATTACTATATATACATGTACAAACTACCATAGTTGTATGTTTGATTGAATGTGGGCAATTGAAAATTTTTCCCCGAAGATGACTTAATGGATCAATTTTAAAACTTATTTCCAGCAAACTCATGGCAGGTTTTATAATTATTGTCTTTATATCAAGTCCAAATCAATATATATAATTATTAAAACATACCAGTTTAAGTAATCACATGACAGTCAACATAACTTAATACAGTTTCTTGAAAATATAACAAGAACTGTTATAATTATTACTTGCTTAAATCTGCAGTGTTGCCTGTATCATAAAAATGCACAACTTTGAATTCCAAAAATTACCATGTATGATATTAATTTAATTTTGAAACTATAAACAAACTTAGGAAAAAACTAATGAAGAAACTGCTTTTATGGTTTAATATCTCTTGGTTTATTATATCTACAGATTTTGCAGTGAGACTAATGGTGACAAATGATGGCTTTGTGGCGGTTAGTGAAAAACTGCGGCATTTTACACTGATCGTGGCTAACATTTACAGAAAATTTCTCAACCAATAGTGACTTTCAGATGAAAGTAATAGCATATCTTACACTGACTATACATCAGAAGATTGTTGAAAAAAAAAACAATGGCAAAAAGTGGAAAATATTGATATACTTCAATGACTTTGAAACTGAGTAGAAAATGGTGACATTTTAGCACCATATTGTGTGTATACATTTTCTGTCATCCGCGCAGTCCGGTCAGGATCCATGCTGTTCGCTAATGGTTTCTCTAATTGCAATAGCATTTGAAAGTGAACAGCATGGATCCTGACCAGACCGCGCAGATGCGCAGGCTGGTCTGGATCCATGCTGGTCGCAAAGCCACTATGTTGGTTTTCTCCTGGCGCGGCTCATATATAAGTTTGTTTCATGCATGTAAATAATGTTTTGTTTATGGTATTTTTTCAGCACATGTAATGAAACACTAAAAAAACATAAAGTATTTTGTTAGTGTTTTGTTTAAATTTGTAGCCTAGCTCTTGCATATCATATGTTTTGTTGGTATTTTGTTAGCAGTGTTTTGTTAGTGTTTTCTTTAGCACATATAATGAAACACTAACAAAACGTAAGTATTCTGTTAGTGTTTTGTATAAACCTGTAACATAATTTGCATATCATGTTTTGTTTGTATTTTGTTAGCAATGTTTTGTTAGTGTTTTGTTACCTCATTTGCGTGTCATTTGCTATACTAATAAAACATCATCAAAACACAGTATAGTATTAGTGTTTTGTTAAAGTGTTTTGTTTCCCCTTTTTTCGTTTGGGAGTACTGTATTTCTCTTTTATGTTTGTCTCACGATCAGAGCTACTCCACGTGAAAAATATATTGAATAATTCCTCTAAATCTAAGTGAGAAATTATATTTGAATATTTTATATATTAATTATATTTAAACATTTTATATTTTTTACCCCAAATATATCGATGGATGGAAAAAAGGGCAGCTGTATTTCCCATAATGTTTTATCAGAGAACATAGAAATAAATTTTGTTATTCAAATCTAGATCAAGTATATCGAGTTTTGTTTATATCAGAACTAAAGAGTTGTCACTATTTTATTAATAAATAAGATTTCCCTGAAATATACTCTCAATTTTACCTCTCCAGAAGAACAACCTCTACATAACAGTCAATATTAGTATCTCCCAAAGGGTGTTGCTTTACAGAGGTTGCACTGTATATCAATGCTGTTGAGGGTGATGACAAAATATGATGTTGATAAAGGAACTAGTGATGATAGTGAAGCTGATTTATCTGTGATAATTAAGTGATTCGCCGTCATCATCAATTTATTGATCATTTAGATGATTCATCTTTCCCATTTACCAGTTCAGTTACTATGTCAGTGTCCCTGACCAGAGTCAGCATCACATTACCTCTCGTATGATGCTTGATAGATTGTCCAGCTTTATTGCATAACGGGCAACCATATATTATTTAAAGCCAAAATGTAAGTTGATTAACTCAGGGCAAGTATGGCTTTCTTCTTCAATTTTAATAGAATATTATATATATCATTTTCTTATCTTTTTCATATTTGCTGACTGAAACAGGATGGAAATCACATAGAAATCATACTTTATATGTACCTTTAATACCATTTTGTGGTAGGTACGCATCCAATTATGTTTGGTACCATATAATCGAATGGCATTTTGTCAACATCGTAGAGACTCAAATTTTGGCCGTAATGGCCCTCACCGCCGTAATTACAAAACCTCGCTTAGGATAATTGCCAGTTGGCTTACAACATGTCGGTTAAGGGGCTCTTTGGGTTTTCCTTAACCCTGGGTGTATGTCTAGTTCGTTAATTAATGATGGGTAGATTTGTTATTCCATTCAGTTATCTAATAATAGTATATCGTTTTATAATCATGATTTTTACTATATTTCTGTGAGCTCTTCTTAAAGTCACAGATATACATGTATATAATTTCTAGTATTATGTCAAAGATATATAGAAATAAGATCATTTATCAAAAAGCGCCATACACCACTTTAAGATTTAAGTGATTTAAGTTACTGATTACTAATTTACCTTGAAAGAAGTTATGACCCTTGTCAAACCAAATAATCCAAGTGTGGTATTGACCTTACTAACCACCAAATGTCGTTATGGCGGCCCGCTGAACGCCGCCCCGCAAAATGTCGACCGCAAAACGTGGCCATGCCAAAACTCATCAAGTCGTCGTCGCCCCGCGTGACTTGACGTCCGGGGTTTGCATGTACTGGTCGTATCATTGATGATATAAAAAGAAAAGATTTCTCTACGATGTTCAAAAGTTACTGCTCGGATGAAATCTGTTATAAACCTTGTCCATCCGCCCCCCCCCCCCCCCCCACCATCCCCCTCAACTTCTCAACTTAGTTTTGTATTGACCTTACATATAGGGATCTGGTGTTCGCTTACGCACCAAACCATCTCTCTGAGGCAAGCATAAAGTATTTTCAGATTCACGACAAACGTATAATCTGAACAAAAATTAGACGGGCCGGCGGGAGACTCGCATATTATCCTCTGCCTTCATTTAATGAAAACAATTATTGTAACTGAAGATCGTTGGATGGGATGATATATTGTGGAAATAGTAGCTTTGATAGTACTTTTTAAGAGACAAAGAAATATTAAGAAGGTATAAAAATCTTACTACCTATTTTTTTCTAATTTAATCAATGCTATCATGTCATGGCGAAAAGACACCGCTGCGACAAAAAGAGTTTTTGTTAAAAGCAGCAAAAATTCAAATACATATAAAAAAGGATTTTATACAGAACATTAAAAAGCTTTCCATAAAAAGTTCTGACGAACGTATTTTCCAAAAATAGAATATGGATAACACACGTTTTATTTTACCAATATGAAGGTTATAGGTGTAAAATATTTTCTGTACTTCCTTGATCTGTTATAATGTACAGAATCGCAGTTCTCCTTTTATTGAAATAACAACAGCAATAAAACAGTTTCCAGCAATTTATTTGAAACTCTATATACCGCATATTTAGTTTATTATCGTATTGCAATATCTTTGGACTGACTTCAGTAATAAATTGCTTATTTTCGATTTCATTCAGAATACTAGAATGTGTCTTTTGACATTGATTGACAAAAAAGCAACAAGTTGATGATTCACTTTACGGACACACTCCTACATAATTGACTTGTTGTTCAGTTACTTTTTAAAATGTTTCTAACTTCCATGTGAAAAAAAACAGTTACCTGGGAAATACACTTAACTCCCACACGACTTCTTTATCGTTCTCTTTCATATTACTTAAGGTAATTTTTTGAATTGTTCACATTCTCATACATTTAGAAAAAATATATTGTGGAACATTTTTAGATTTCAACAACATCAAGCAACGCTATTGTGCCATTTTATCTATTCTACTGACTCAGTCATATTTGAGCCGCGTCAAGCTAAAAAGGTCCTTAACGTAAATGATGTTGTTTTATGTAAATGACGTCAAAGTTATATGACGTCACTTGGACGTTTAAACATGGCGACGCGCCTTTTTAAATTTGAACGAATGCTATGATGCCTCATTTCAGACGAGTACTTTGTTCTACGTTCTTTTTTATCTTCTCTAATATTTTCAAAAGCTTTTAATTGAACACTCATTCAAAAAGCTTGCTTCTCCATGTTTATGTCACGGAACAAATACCGAACAAAGCGTCATAAAATTCTACATATCTTAAGATATAGCGATTTATCAATGAAATCTGCTACATTAAAATCTCGTTCTCCACTACATGATTTAAGTTACAAATCTGAAATTTCTATTTTATGTAAAGAATTTCATGAACTTATCAAGTATGCAAAAATGTAGAAATGTCATCAAAATACTATAAGGTCCCTTTTTGCTTGATGCGGCTCATTTTTAAACATGTTAAATGTCACGAAAACTCATATTAATGTCTAGAATTTATGGAAACAAACGAATTTGATTATAATAAAAACAAAATATCTGCTTTATCCTGCCATGTGTTTGTAAACAAATTCAAAATTGGTTTCATATTTATTTGCCAATATCAGTGAAAAAAATCACTATGTTTAACCTTGTACACTTTAAAATGATTTACATCTTTTCAAAAGCACTACATGTATGTTTAATTTTGTGACTTTTTAAAAAAATGGATAGAAGTCATTAGATAAATTAAATGATGTCTTTGCAATAATCGATTTTCAATCGACCATAGAGTCCATTTAAAGTTTACCTTTACATTTTGTTTTTTGTAACTGAAGTGATGTCACAGAACACCTCAATGTTGTTTAAATGTAACAGGCACTCTATTTTTCTAAGTTTTGTATCAAATAATATGGAAATAAAGCATTTTTTGTTTCCTGTTTTCTCGGAAGAAGCAGAGGCGCCAGATTTTTGGGCTACGCACCTGCACCGCACGGGTGCGTGCCGACATATGAGCCGCGCCATGGGAAAACCAACATAGTGGGTTTGCGACCAGCATGGATCCAGACCAGCCTGCACATACGCGCAGTCTGGTCAGGATCCATGCTGTTCGCTAACAGTTTCTCTAATTGCAATAGGCTTTGAAAGCGAACAGCATGGATCCTGACCAGACTGCGCGGATGCGCAGGCTGGTCTGGATCCATGCTGGTCGCATACCCACTATGTTGGTTTTGTCATGGCACGGCTCATATATCTTACCATGACATACACTGTAACTCAACCTTCATATATAAAAGGTGAAAAGGTGCTTAGCGGCCTGAGTGGTGTTGCCCCCTTCAATAATTGGTAATAAACAGCCCCAGACAAATCAAGTTTGCAGTTGTTTTGTCACATGTCCGTCAGTCCCTGAACAGTTCACGTAATAGATTTTGACTCGATGTAATTTTATCACTTTCGTTTAACGGTTACAAGCAAATCATTTCGTGACGGGCAAATATTAATATGATATGAATATTGTGCAACTATAATCGACAAAACGCAAAATTCAATGATTTAAAGGCATTCAAACATTACTTGTTTAAAAGATAATGCGGCATTTCACAGTTTACAATTGTTGAACAGCTTTCTGTGTTTTGTGATTTTGTTTGATAAAAGGTCTAAATAGTGATATCAGCTTAACTGTTGAAACGTCTTAGTGAGGGATAATTTAACAACCATTTGCCTGGGATTTAGAAAACCAACGCGCATTGTTTCTAATTTCAACCTTTCAATAACTGGTTTATTACATGAGATCAGAAATGAATTTTACAGATTTATTCTCAAGTTTTGACTTAGGTCAAGTGAGGACTTGTTGAATATTGAACGGACATAAACAAAACCTGCTTGTTAGTTTGATTGTTCCTGGTTTAGCAGCGTGTTTCAACACTATTTCAGTTATATAAGTAAGCGGGCTTTGTACGATGGACTAGCAATTTTTAAAGGAGTCCTATCATTTAACTAGTCTAAACATCCAAATAGCTACCAGATATTTTCATTTTTTTTGACTTACTTATTGGTTTATTATACCAGTTTACACAGTGCATAGTAGTGAATGCATTAAGAAGATTATTTAGTTCACAGATATGGGGTTGCTAGTTGTTACCTTGTTGAACTATAAATTGGTTATAAATAAAAAAAATTATCATTTTTTTTTAAATAATTTATTGCGTACACTTCAGTCTGCACCATCACCGGAAAACCTTATTCCATTAGAGGGGCAATAAATGATCATTACCATACACATTTTACATCTAAGTCATTCCTTGACTGCTTATATAAATTGCCGGTCTATAAGTCAAAAATAAAACAGTTTGTAACTTCCCAAGAATTTAGATAAAACTTTCGTGCATATATGAAGACTATTTAGAAAATAATATTGCAACATCAAGGAGCAACCAATAGCGTATGATTTCTTATGGGAATTGCTTACTGGCTACTAGAGATTACCATATTTATAAAAATCTAATTAGAGTGACCGTGTTCCTTTAATGTTTCTATAACCTCAGGAATATCATCATAAATTTCAGTGAAACTTAATTAAGTTTGGCCTCTGTCTTCTGAAATACAAGAAGAGAAGATGGAACGGTTTTTGATGTTGGAGTATTTTCTACTTTCTTGTTTACGTTTACGTATACGTGTAATGATAGATTGCTTTAATCTACTTCAGATATGAAATAATTATATTTTCCAAGTAATGATATCTATATCTGATTACTTCCACCCACATATTGTAAATCAGGATTCAAATATTTTAATTCGATACCCTGATATTTGTACTGCAGAATGGATGTTGAAAATAAATGCCGATATTCATCAGCCATTGTATAACAGCAGTAGCACAGGCACACATGAATCGATCGTATTCCTGAAAGAAACGTCACAAATAATACGATAACTTCAAAATGAACGTTCATAACTTGGAGTGCATCATATCATAGTACCACACCGCTGCATAGCAGAAGTGTTGATGATTAACTGCATTGTAAGGCAGTGTGTATTCACTGTATACTTGAATACATTTTGCACTTTATAAATGAACTCAACATTTACAAAATAAAAAAAAACTCTCTACCTTTCAATTTTACTTGTGTACGTACTATTTATACTGCAGTTTTCACTTAGAAGAAAACCAATTGACGAGAATGAAATACTGAAAACTCCAACCTTTTTTCGTTGAAATAGCTTTTTTCCAGATTTCGTATTAACAGGTAACCATTTTAAAAGAACATTCTCCTTCAAGAAATTGTAAAGTACAATATGTTTGTATAAGTAATAAATTTATTAGTTTTATGACTGTCCTGAAAACTTATAAAAGAAATATACTAGACTAAGTATTCGAATAAATTCAGACTTGAAAATAGTTCTTATTCTATGCCTCGAAGACATACTTAATCTATAATTATGTTTGATAGTTGCACTCAACCAGAACATATATATACCTTTCTTCACGGTCGTTGCTGTTATGTAGCTTTTGCTTCTGTACAATATTTTGTCATTGTTGGATCTGTCTTCAGAATAGATAAATTACTTTTAATGGCATTGTAAAATTCTAGGGTTGTTTGTGCTTACAAATGGAATTATTTTAGTATCTGCTTTCTCTTGGACTTGTCAGTGAAACAATCAGGTTATTTTACATTTTGGTTTTTCATGAAATTAAATTATCAAAGAGATACTTTCCAGCATTTGTGGTATTACCAGCTTTACAAAACTTATTTTCCCTCCACAAAACTTTTAGAATTATTCTGATACGTCAGCAAATACAGCAATCCAAGTCATATTGACAGTACAATGTATGTTATACAAATTTTGTCTTTCAGTTGACACCATGGTTAAAATTCCAAAGATTTTTTTTAATATCTGCAATAATGGTACCTAATGTGCTACGGACATGACATAACTGTGGCAATATTATCAAAACTTAAAGGTTATTGGGGATATTTCGAAACAAATGACACTAGATAATGGCTCGAATAAATACGCGGTGATCTCATCTAATAACTGATATTAAACAGCTACCACGCAAATACCATTACTTTTCTATATGTAATTTTCTGAAATGTAGCGTATGCATAGAACAATATGTTCTTGAATGAGTTTCAAACTTTCAGCAATCAAACATTGCCACTATTATAATTCACTGATATGACGGTTTCAGTCAATTTTTCGAAATCCAGAATTTATAAATTAATGAAAAACGTTATCAGAGAAGAAAATGACATCAACAAAAAAGCAACGTCCTTTTCGTGCCCAGACGATGAAGGACATTCAATATTTGTATGATATTTAATTATTTTGCAGTCTTATAAACGGTTTAATACTCGTTTTCCAAAACATACATTTTACGTGTATTTTTGTGACTTTAACTAAAATGGGATGTGGGAGGAAAAAATAGGAAATTTATAGCTTTACATGATTGTATTTGTTCAAAATTTTAATATGTTATAAATAGCATATTTTTCCAAATATTTACCTTGTTCAAAAAGCAGCTTACGTAATTCTTATGATACTTACAAAACAGCAAGCGGGGGTTAGCTTTTTTGTGCAGTTTATATGACAGTGTCTATAAAATGACAAAAAAAACAATCAGATACTTCTGAATTCTGTATACCCCAAATATATTATAATGATGCGACTAAAATATTTTCAGACGTATTCATTTGAAAGAAATATATAGTAAAAGTTAGCCGTAAAAGTTAGAGACCCAGCAGTTTGATTCTATATTTGTTTAGGACGTATATGGGGTATTTCTATACTCTCTATCAGAAATGACCAAAAAAACGGTGCAACTAAAAATATCACCGTTTACACATCAGTATGTTAGTAATCGCAGAAACTCGCAAAATGGTAAGGTTGCAGTTTAATTTCGGCCGAAACATCCCTTCAAATACTAGGACGTATTTTTGTGAGACCGGAAGGTCCGGAAGGTCAGTTAATCACGCCTATTTTGTTAATGCAAAATTATTATTATTATATTATAGATCTATTGTCACGTTTAATCTGAATTGCACTGCTTCATACGCTTTAACAAAGTTATTTTTGACCTTAGCGATTTATATCTAATAGTATACAGTATCTATTTCAGTTAAAATTCGGTTCCACGCCTCCAGTAAATGCATATACTAATTCCCACTCGCGTGTCCATTTCATGATAATTGATAAAATAACAATTCATATTGCGTGTTCATTATATGACAAGTAATTTTCAGTATTTCCCCTTTTTGAATGCCCAGTATGTATATGGTAAAAATAGCTGAGTCGGGTAAAACGCAGATGCCAGTAGTCAGTTATAAACTGTTTTGTACGAGTTCGAATCACCATAAAGATGTTTTTCAGGTCATCTTTTCCCACCCATTTTCCTTTCTGTTGCCATATTTTTCATTTCTTTCTTTGAAAATTTGCATTTACATGTGTCTTTATAAAACATATATTCATTATTCACTTCTTATTTTTATGTTTATATACATGTTTATGTACTTATCTAATAGTATCTTTAATACGATAATAAGCTTTCCTCGTCTGTTTTTGTTGATGTGTCAAAGAGAAAATGATAAACACTCAAAAGGACAATATTTTGGTGCAACAAAATAGAAAGAAAATAAATTGCCGTCGCTGAGTTTCGAACCCATACAGATAAAAGATCTGTTGAATTTGCTTTACCTCTGAGCTTATTTGTAATAGGTACGGCCGCTCAACCGGCGGGTTATGGGTTCAAGCCCCACTGTGGTCACGACCATGACTTCTCATTTGACACAAGTACTGTTTTTCTTCAGGAAATGGACTCGGAGAGTTTAAGCTTTCATCATAATCGAGCTAAAATAAATTAGTATAAACTTAACTAAAGCTATAAATATTTATATTTTGATAAGTATTTAGAAATATTTCGTTAAATGCGCTTGAAAACCCCCCCCCCCCCCCCCCCCCAATAGCAACGTTAGTTGTTGTATCCGTAATATGATTTCTGTAAGTCTTCTGGTACTAAGTCAAGTGCAGCCTGGCAAAATTGTCATTGAATTAATAAATCACGGATACTTCGTATTGCCATGAAGGTAACAAAAATATCATATTTTCTCATTTTAATACACATATTGACAGCAGTCAATACTCTTGCTGTCCGATTCCAACTACACTTTGAATTAAACAATATCCGCATAATTTTATATGCCCTTGTCAACACGAACAAGAAAGCGTTTTCTTTTTATAAGCACAAGCAAAATGAACACCAGCACTTCACCCTAGCCGTAAATTAAAATATATCCAGTGTAAGTAATTGATTCCGAAATGACACAAACTTTCCGTCTTCGTTTTGCTTGTTGTTTCCAATATGGCGGCCGTATCAATACTAAATTGACAGCGGATATTACTCCGCTGTCTTTTGAATATACGTTGCGATGATTCAAATTTTAATGTTCTAACAAGATTTAGCTTACAAAAAGGTTCCTTCTAGCGCATATTAAATATTCTTCTTAATGGATCTTTAATAAAACAATAATGAGCAATGTATTGTTGGTTTCCGTGCATTCTTATTTATTTAGGAATATTTAAAGTTATTTCACACAAACATTTATTTAACTTAAAATAATAATCAAACACCTTTAGATGAGCGATTCTACCTAAATATTATCAGCCGACCATAAATAATAAAGACCATCACTCTATCAAAATTTAGGGAACCATTGTCGACAGCTGTCCCAGTGGCCTTTGTATAAATAGCAGAAATACCAGAGATTGCATCGCATGATGGATACCTTCAGTTCCAGAACGACAACGCCAGGAGAAAAAAGGTTTTTTATATAAGTCGGCACCTATAAACTAATGGATTTGAAAAAAGATGCGTACAAAAAGTTCAAAGCTTGAATCTTACAAAACAGTTAATCAAAAGGCATGATTTTACAAAGTTTGAAATATTTTATAGCTCAATAAAGTGAAAAAATGCATTGCACAGTTCTGGATAAAAACAAGGGAAGTAATTGAAGAAATGTTATTATCCGGTGACAGTACGTCTCGTGCGATAGCATTAACAGACAAGCGAAAAATCTCGATTTACTTTATTAATACAGAATGTTGTGATGGTAATACTTAAAATGTCAAAATAATAAAGTTGGTATGAAATAAAAAAAGAACCTTTGGAAGCAATGAATACAACCGCGAAGAATAATAGCAGTCGATATTTTTGGGCGGGAGTCTATTTTTAGATGATGAATATTCATTTAGTTAATCTCGATTCTACATTAAGACATGATAGATTTAGGAGTTAGATAGTTTAAACTACATTATTGTTTTTTTGTAGGTCTGTTATTACGTAGTTGTATTTCACTTAAGATTGGCAAAGAGGCTATTTGTAATGAATATGCATGAGTACAAAATGGCGGCGCCTTACTGGAATTCGGATGCCTTTGATGATACCCTTGTATCCATTACCTGCTCAGTCAAGTGTGGCATGTTCACCATAAGTGTTCCTTCTCAGGAGAAGGAACAATAACAACCATATTAAACATAAAATGGTTTAATTATGAAATTTGGTAAAAATATTCTTGATCAATGTTTACTGCAGATATATTTTTGGCACATGATGTTTTTGCAAATTGATACTTGATAGTTGCGCTTTTGTCTGTATTTAAGGCTACTAAAGGACCATTAAAATGGACAAAATGAACAGTGCTAGTAAGTTATTCTTTTTGTCGCGAAAATGCATAAAATAAGAAACATTTGTTTTTAATTGTTTCAGTGGAATTTCATATCGTTAGCTTCGTAAATGGTATTGTCACTCGTTGCTTCGCCAATCGTCAAAATATACTATTTTCGAATCTCACTCGATGAAATAAAATTGCATTTTACACAAAAACAAACAAGTATCCAACAATAGTTAAGAAAAGTACGGTCATTACTTTTGATTGACCTTCTTTCTGGCGCATTCATCAAGCTGAAAACGAAAGGAATTTTCCACATGATGTCTAACAGACATTGCTTTCTTTTCTGCTCGTTGAATTCTTTCCTGCTTCTTATTTTCTAGTAAACTTATTTTTTCTCGTTTGTTTAGTTAAATCTGATGCCATTTTTAGGGCCAGATCAGACTTTAAAAATAAAAAATTGAAATTCTGCAAATCGAAAGGAAAAATCGTCATTTACGAAAAACACTGTACCATGCACTCACAAAAAGCCATCACAAATTCTCCGAATAATACGGAATCCCGTTTTTGCCACTTTAATTCTCGCATCACCAACACGCGACAATGTCGCCTTCTCCGTAAACATATATGCATGCGAGATTTAACAATCCTCGCGAGGTTTTCTGGTTTTTGAGTCGGCTAAACGCTGAAAGCATTTTGACGAGTCCTTGCTGTTCAGCGATTCTCTAAATGGACCAAATAACACAGTGAAGGGATGTAGTTCCATTAGATTTCTCAAACTTCAAACAGTTCGCTGCATGAATGAAGTTAAGTGGTGTCAATTCCCTTTGCTATGACCAATATACGATGTAATCTGTCATATTTATGACTTGTAATTGTGCAATACTCGAATGTAACTCATTAAGCATAAATGTGCATTTTATGAATTGCGCAGGCTTACAAAGTTTGCGTAACATCCAGCGAAAGACAAAAAAATAGTTCCACAGGGCTCCAGATAAGATGCGTATTAGCGTAAATTACGTATAGAAATAATGCAAATACGCATGTCTAATAATTTCTAAGCATATAAAAACGTATATAAAACTACAGAAATGCACACAATGCTTTTTTAAAAACAAAATCTGAATCGTCTGGATGCGTTAGGTAACATAGCCGATCCCGATCAGCCTTAATTCTCCCACATTGAACGTATACACGCATCGTATGATTTCTATAAACTTTGCGTGGGTTGAATTTTACAGTCAGTAAACGGATAAATTATCGGAAGAAGAAGCTCTTACTGGTTTGTTTAGTTACTAAAGATATTAAAAATGATTTTAATTCTTATTTTTCGAGAAATAAACAAATCGGCGAAACATTAAATTGTATTTTCTTGTAGTTTTTGAAATCGAAAGATCGTCTATGTTTGGCTGCTTTCACGAAACGAATCAACTTTTTTATGAAAAGATTTAAATAAGAGGTAATTTAACCGTAAACTTCAATGTCAGATACTGCCAATTGCTGCTAAATGTCTTCGTATCATCACAATTTGTAAAATATATTGTTGAAACTGGAGAAAAGTGTAATCGTATCCGGATATAATATTTTGGGTAAATATCGAGCTGTGTTATGAAATTTTAACATTCAAGTAACATACATGATAGATATTATTGTAACAGAAATGATTCTAGAATTTATTTTTATTACACCTACATATAACCTATGTCAGACTCGTATTCTAGTCCTGAGGCATGATCTGAAAGTAAAAAGATGGAGTGACAATCATACTTTGGATATTGTAATACTAGAAAGAATCTAGATCGTAACCTTTCTGGAATTTTGACTGGTTTGGATAATTTGCTTACGATTCAGGTTCGCAAAAAAATGAAACCGTCACCCATTCTGCTTTTCATGATGACACATGGCTTGGTTTTTTGCAGTCAGTAAGCGGATAAATTATCCCGAGAAAGAGCTCTTACTGATTTGTTTAATTACTACTGATTTTAGAAATGATTTTATTTCTTATTTTTCGAGAAATAAACAAATCGGCGAAACATTAAATTGTATTTTCTTCTAGTTTTTGAAATCGAAAGTAGATCGTCTATGTTAGAGTGATTTGACGAAACGAAACAATTCTTTTATGAAATGATTTAAATAATTTCACCGTAAACTTCAATGTCAGATACTGCCAATTGCTGCTAAACTGTCTTCATATCATCACAATTTGTAAAACATATTGTTGAAACTGGAGATTTTGGCGGTATAAAAGAAAGTGTAATCATATCCGGATATAATATTTTGGGTAAATATCGAGCTGTGTTATGAAATTTAAACATTAAAGTAACAGACATGATAGATATTATTGTAACAGAAATGATTCTAGAATTTATTTTTATAATACATACATAGAATCAATATCAGACTTATATTCTAGTGCTGAGGCATAACTTGAAAGTAAAAATATGAAGTGACAGTCATTCATACTTTGAATATTGTAATAATAAAAAGAATCTAGGTAATATTTAGAAATTGAAACATAAAATTTTCAGTTAGAAATCGCACCAAAGGCTGTATCAAGGGTCTACATTTTCAAAATTTCCTTGTGATGATACTCCAAACCCTACTTGCAGGAGGGGGTATCCTCCCACACCCTCCCCCCCATATTGCCACTTTACAGTTTGATACATTTGCCCTTTTACCACCTGCCACAATGCCCATTTCAAAATCTGACTGCAGTTCAAAGCGGGAAGGAACCCCTCCCACACCCACCCTGCTACCGGCCACGTAAAAAATGGCTCAAACATTTTTTCAGCCCAGTCTGGGCCTGTCTGTCTACATGAATCAAAACGGATAAATTTAAAGTACATAGACTGGGGACTACTGACATGGTTTTGAAGGGGTTAACAGTCTGAAATAGAATAAATGATGGTTTTAACTAAAAAAGAACTGCATTTAATAATATTGGTTATCTTTTCCGAAATTGGTAGCTACTCCGAGTAACTTCTCTTAGTTTCGAATGCGCAATTTTCCTGTCAGTGTAAACATTCATGACACTATATATTGACACTCGGCAACATTTACATATCTTTAAACGCAAAAGTAAGTATACTTTAAATTCACATCCCTTATAATATGATTGAACAATACCTAGCGTGTGACACGGTTATTGCCTGGCCCCTTATCTGTAAAATATCTGAACAGTTTTTTCGTCCATACGTTACAAATTGTATGTGGCAATCCGCGCTACAAAATTTCAATATATAAATTTTCATATTCAAATTTTATCATGTGCGAATATATACCAGCCGATAATTGCCTGTTTTGGTAATGCCGGAGGCAAATGTTTACTGGAAAAATATTAATAGTAATGGGCAGTATCTTAGTGTCACCTGTCAAATTGTAGTTTGTACTTTCAACATTTTTATTTTTGCGAACCACTCTTCAATTTTAGAGAAATATATTGGGTTTAAATACTTGTATAATGTCAATCAAAGTTTTACTCGGCATCGATTGAATGTCCATTTCATCTATTGTAACAAAATCTCTATTCAGTTGGGGAAAAAACTAAAACCAAACTGAAACTGGTAGACTATACTACCAGTACATCAGTCATTAGCCGACTCTCAGGCCCTTCAGGCCTTTGATTATCGTCTTTATTTTCGTATGTGTTTTTTAATTTTTGCATTGGAAATTTGAAAATTCCCCGAAGACCAATTTCACAATGCGAGATTTAGTAAAACCTCGTAGTCGCGTTGTCGCACTGTCGCTTGGGATAAAACTTCTGGACAAATTGATCGATATAATTCTTTCTGGGTATTATGTATCAGTACACCGAAACAAATTCTAATGACAGTCTCTGCTGATGCCATTTCCTTTTTTTAACGGTTTAACAGTTTTTATCCACGGTGCTAGACCTATAGTAAGAAATAATTCCTAACACTAGGTGACAATGCGACAATTTACTAATTATCGCAACTATGTATCATTATTTCAGCGGAATTTCAAGTTCCCGATCCGAGAATTAAGAAAGACATGCGATAATTAAGGCGATAATTATCCTAAAAACTCGCGAGGATGTTAAATCTCGCATGTATCTATGTTTTAGACAAGACAACAATTACCGCATTGTCGTGTATTGGTGTGACAGGAAAGGCCGTACCGGCGACAGTAACCATCAGAACAAATCAACACCCTTTACAATATTTACAAATTTATTTACAAAAGATGATTATTAACAATGAATAGATGATATGAAAAAAAAACTGATTATAAGAAAGAAAAAAAAGAAAGTTCAGTATCTCTAGATACAAAAGTTCTTATAGTTCCATTCTAATCTGACGTGACACAGGTCTTTAATTTAATTGTGAACTTTAAGTAGCACAAACAATATATGACAACATATCTTCTAGTCCCTTTAAACCGTGAATACGTTGATTCCGTATTGGCTCCCTATGGTGGTAGGTGATTGCATCCCTGAGCTGACTTCAGAGGATAACAAAAATCATCGTCTTTGCGGTTTACGGCACAACCATGGGACGAAAGCTCTGCGCTGGGAATATCACATCGAGGCGAGTGAAGACAAGTGAACCTCGGGCATTGTACTCCCGGGTTATGACATCACCAGGTAAAATCGTCTGGCGGAAGAAGCTCGATCGAGCATAAATTTCTAGCAAGAAAATAATTCACACATAGATTCGTCTATAAAGTCGGAATGTGGTGTGCGCAAGGCATATCTAGTCCAGTCTATTTAAAGGGTAATGTCCCGCCAAATACTAACTTTCATGGGATTCACGGCTAAGCCGTGAGCTATGACTATTGTCATTTTCACGGGATTCACGATATAGCCGGGAAATCTGACTATTTTGGCGCGAATTGAAATTGACAATTTGAGGCCCATTATAGTGGTTTTGGGGATAAAAACACGAATTACTGAAGTTTATAAAATATCAACTTTCTTTATTACTGAACGAATTTGATGAAATTACATGGAAATTTAAGTTATGAAATACAGAAAAACATGAGAGGTATTTTATGCGTGAAATCTGACATTTACCTCAATAACTCAAAAATTTACAAAAAGATGATGCAATACCTGCATTTACACTACAGATAAAATAAGGCCCGTATGTCAATTTGTGACACACGTCCCCCCTTAAAAAGAAAATTTATAATTTTCTTAAATGAAAACAAAATGACATACTGAAAACAGCAAACATACAAAAAAAAAAACACTGTCACTATCTATACACCATATAATATAGCCACCTGTTTACACTCTACTTAAATAATCTGCACCTACATTTTCTCTACCAGGAATTGCTCTAATACTGATCCTATATGGCTGTAATGCCAGTGCCCATCTAATTAGCCTGGAATTGCTAAGTTTCGCCTTATTCAAATAAGTGAGCGGCTGATGATCCGTCTCTAATACAAAGTCCTTACCGAACAAATACCGGTGAAACTTAGCTACTGCCCATACTATCGCTAAACACTCCTTCTCTATCACTGAGTACTTTTGCTCCCTAGGTAGCAATTTTATACTAGCATACGCTACAGGTAATTTCTCTCCATCACTTTCCTGAAGCAATACTGAGCCTTACCCTAAATCTGAGCATCTTCTCTCAATATAAAAGTTGATCTAAATCTGGCACTTCAAAATAGGCGGACCCATTAAGCTAGCCTTCAAAGCCTGGAAAGCCTTTTCTTGACTTTCACCCCACTCTACAAGATTTGGCTGACCCTTTTTCGTCAAATCTGTGAGCGGAACTGCAATGGCGGCAAAATTTGGGATAAACTTTCTGTAAAATCCAACTACACCTAAGAATGAACGTATTGCCTTCTTGGTTTTCGGTCTCTCGGCATCCTGTATAGCCTGTACCTTATTTGGAACTGGTTCAAGGGTCTGGACATCTCCTATCATGTGCCCTAAACATTCTAACTTCTGAAAACCTATTAAAACACTTAGTCGGTTTTGCGGTTAACTTAGCCTCTCTTAGTCTGGTTAACAACTCAGAAAGAGCCATTACATGTTCTGGCCATGTGATTGTATATACCAGGATATCATCTATGAAGCTATCAGAGTGCCCTAGGTCCTTCAAAACCTTCCGCATCAGTCTACAAAACGTTGCAGGTGCGTTAACTAATCCAAAGGGCATCTTACGGAATTGAAACAAACCTTTCGGGGTTTCAAAAGCAGTCATGGGTTTAGCCTTTTCAGACAAAGGAACCTGCCAGTAACCTTTGCTCAAGTCTAGTTTAGAAAAGTATCTATACTTAGATAGCTTTGAAAACATCTCCTCCATGTTTAGCATAGGTTCAGCATCGAAAACCGTCAGTTTGTTGACCTGGCGAAAATCTATACAGAACCTTATATTGTTATCTTTTTTCCTTATGAGGACAATAGGGGAGGAAAATGGAGCATTTGATGGTTCGATTACTCCAAACTCCAACATTTTATCTACTTCCTCTTTCACTACTGGCTGCGAATGAAAAGGAATAGGATAACCCTTTACTCTTATCGGATCTGTAGTTGACAACTGAATATCATGTTCAACTAAGTGAGTATTTCCAGGAATATCTGTCAGTACATCTGAGAAATTTTCTAACAAGTCTACTACTTCCTGCTTACATTCTACTGGTAACTCCGGATTTATCTCTACATCTTTGTACGTTTCTGTACCCTGCTTTATAGGACACACAACTATATCCTTTTCTACTCTACTCGAAAAATCATCACTTCTTTCATTCGGATCTAATCTGTCATAATCTCTCTGATCCTCCTCTACAATAGCTGCTCCAACCTTACTTAAAATACCCTTATCTGATATAGACTTACTATCATCCTTCCTTTCACAGTACTGTTTCAGCATGTTTGCGTGAAAAGTTTTCAACTTTCCGTCTACATCTATCCTGTAATCTAGTCTATTTACTACCTCTACTACTACGTATGGACCCTTCCAATGTAACAACAACTTATTATGTTTCGTAGGTAACAATACAAGTACCTTACTACCTGGCTTAAACCTCCTGTCTCTAGCCTTCCTATTGTAATACTTCTTGTATCTAGCACTACTTTTTGCTAACTGTTGCTGAGCTATCTTACACGTATCCTCCAACTTTTCTTGCAAATCCATAACATACTGGTAAGTGGATTTAACTTCATTATTCTCCGTCTTACCAGCCCATAACTCTCTTAGCACAGTTATCGGTCCATGGATTGTTCTACCATAAAGTAACTCAAAGGGAGAAAATCCCAAACTTTCTTGCGGAACTTCACGGTAAGCAAACAACATAGCATTCAAATACCTATCCCAATCTCTAGGTCTCTCACTACACATACGCTTCAACATTTGCTTCAAACTACCGTTAAACTTCTCTGCTAAACCGTTACACATAGGGTGATACGGTGTTGTAGTTAACTGCCTTAATGACAATAACCTACTTACTTCTGCCATAAGTTCTGACATAAACTGCGATCCACAATCGGTAAGCATTTCCTCTGGCACTCCTAATCTACTGTACATATCTACTAATGCCTCTGCTACTCTCTCAGTTTCAAAACTAGGTAGTGCTATAGCTTCCGGATATCTAGTAGCATAATCTACCATAGTCAAAATGTACCTATTTTTCCTATCAGTCATAGGTTCGATCGGACCAACGATATCGACAGCAACTCTCTTAAACGGAGTTTCAATCAAAGGCATTTTTCCTAACGGAACTTTACTTACTCTACCCTTAGCTATAGTACGTTGACAAATACTACATGACTGACAGTACCTTCTAACCTCTGCCATTACTCCTGGCCAGTAAAATTCGCCTAATACCCTATCACTAGTTTTCCTTATACCTAAATGGCCTGACAGTAACGAATCATGTGCAACTTTCATCACAGTGTCTCTAAGACATTTAGGTACAATCAACTGTCTACTTTTGTCTAAATTCTGGGCGGTATACTCTCTATATAACAATCTATTCCTAATATCAAACCTAACTGAACCTTTACCTCTACACTGCTTAATCGTACCTTCCTCAGCCTTCTTTCTACACAAATCTAAAGTGCTATCTTTCTGTTGCTTTTCTAAGAATTCCTCTCTAGATATATCTAAAATCTGAGACGGAACTTTAAGCTTTACTTGCTTCTTAACTTTGGCTTGCGCCCTAGTTTCTACTGCTGACGCTAAGCTACTAAACTGATGTTCTACAGCTCCCTCTACATCACCAATTATAACATCATTGGTAGGATTATCTACAACCAACGTCTCTACTGTACCCTTGAAATACGGACAATCAATATCTATTCTAGCTACATCTAGCCTATGTTCACTCCCATCTATGTACTTACATCTACGGGTTTTCTCTAAAAACTGACTTGCTTCTACTAAGTCCCGTTTCACTATCACACATGTACAACCTGTATCCCGCATAGCGATTACATCCCTACCATTACAAGTACCGGGTTTTGTAGGACATGTACTTACACTAAGTTGCGCAACAGTACTATGTGTCAATCAGGGTTGCATAGGCAACAATCAACAATGTACAGTGACAGTAGGCTGCAACAATACCCTAGCCTTATCAAATATCAATCAACTGTAACTAGTGTTAACACTTTAGTGTAACAAATAAACAAAAATAAACCAAAGTGCATTTATCCTAAGATAAGTATAGGTATAACACAACTGTGTAGCACTAAAACTTAAAAGTAGGTAAAAGTATTATGCAAGTAAACAAGCTTGCTAACACCACAAAGAAAAATTACTGTATCTAGTATGTATACAGTACACTAATACAAAATAGGATCACTGGGAGAAGTAGGGCGACGCACAAGTAAAAGTGAGTAGGATAACTCTCCTTGTCAAGGGCGGTCACTCTCAGCACAGATATATGGTGGCTTAATCATAGAGTGACACAAAATAAACCCAAAAGAGAAAAATAAAAGGAACGAACTCACCCCAGAATCCAATTGTCCTTTGCAACTGTCTATCAGTCTGTGACCACTAAAGCTGGTTAGCTGAAGCTATGGATCTGTCTTGTCTTGTCTGAGGTAAGACGTCCCTCTGAAATATGAATAAAACTATTATTTGTGTACCAATAGAACAAAACAAGAGGAATCTTTACAAATTATTGCTGCAGTTAAATGGGTGTTAATAATGTTCGAATAGCTACTGTGTCTGGTCGACCAATCCCACTTCTGACACCATTGTGACAGGAAAGGCCGTTCCGGCGACAGTAACCATCAGAACAAATCAACACCCTTTACAATATTTACAAATTTATTTACAAAAGATGATTATTAACAATGAATAGATGATATGAAAAAAAAACTGATTAGAAGAAAGAAAAAAAAAAGAAAGTTCAGTATCTCTAGATACAAAAGTTCTTATAGTTCCATTCTAATCTGACGTGACACAGGTCTTTAATTTAATTGTGAACTTTAAGTAGCACAAACAATATATGACAACATATCTTCTAGTCCCTTTAAACCGTGAATACGTTGATTCCGTATTGGCTCCCTATGGTGGTAGGTGATTGCATCCCTGAGCTGACTTCAGAGGATAACAAAAATCATCGTCTTTGCGGTTTACGGCACAACCATGGGACGAAAGCTCTGCGCTGGGAATATCACATCCAGGCGAGTGATGACAAGTGAACCTCGGGCATTGTACTCCCGGGTTATGACATCACCAGGTAAAATCGTCTGGCGGAAGAAGCTCGATCGAGCATAAATTTCTAGCAAGAAAATAATTCACACATAGATTCGTCTATAATGTCGGAAGGTGGTGGGCGCAAGGCATATCTAGTCCAGTCTATTTAAAGGGTAATGTCCCGCCAAATACTAACTTTCATGGGATTTACGGCTAAGCCGTGAGCTATGACTATTGTCATTTTCACGGGATTCACGATATAGCCGGGAAATCTGACTATTTTGGCGCGAATTGAAATTGACAATTTGAGGCCCATTATAGTGGTTTTGGGGATAAAAACACGAATTACTGAAGTTTATAAAATATCAACTTTCTTATTACTGAACAGAATTTGATGAAATTTACATGGAAATTTAAGTTATGAAATACAGAAAAACATGAGAGGTATTTTATGCGTGAAATCTGACATTTACCTCAATAACTCAAAAATTTACAAAAAGATGATGCAATACCTGCATTTACACTACAGATAAAATAAGGCCCGTATGTCAATTTGTGACAATTGGTGAGGCGAGAATTAGATTGGCACGAACAAGATTCTGTAAAATAAATATGTTCAACACGAGGGCCACCAAGTTCATTATGTGAATGTAGCGCCTTAAAGGCAGATAATACTAGAATAGAAAAAATGGAAACTCCACAGGTCGCTCAACATGACAAAATCGAAAATGTTGCAGGCTCGGTTTTATTGAGCCTGTTCATGGACGGTAGTGGAAATGCATGCTACCGTCCACGCCCTCTAGCCCCGGGTTGAGCAGACCTCAACATTTACACATGCTACAAATACCAATACGTGGATGCAGATGGAACCTTCAATGATACACTAGTGTGTAATTCCATGAAAAGCAGCGCATGGTCCCCAGTTAAAATAATGGGTTTGCCCTAAACCAGAAAACAATGGGCAGAACTATACAAACTGGAATTTAGAAAAAGGAATCTGAGGTAATGGAGCCTGCATATCACAGGAACTGACAAAAAAAATTAAAAAGCAGTCACCATATCCAAGGAGTGATTAAAAAATACTCAAAGCTATGAAAGCGGGAGTATCGGAACCACCCAGGGTCGAGATGTTCAAGCTGAGAAACTAAACAGTACCAAATACACGACATAAAGATCGTGCTGAACGATCTGGGAGGATCGAAATATAACAGCTCTGATTGATTGTACGGGACCTTTTACGGCCGCCACAAAAACGCTGCTGTGATAATAAAATAGAACTGTTTTATTTTATGCTGACTGGTGAAATACTGAAATATATCAGTGAGATATTTATCTATATCACTCACAGTGCCGAACTTCTTTTTTTTTTCAGATAAAATTATCTCCCTTGTAATATATTCTTTAATTAACCCCCTTTGTTGCCTTTATAATTACTGGTATCCTATTATTATCCTAATATTGAAGCCATACAGGAGTCATATACAGCTAGACAATCTTATATAGTACAAGGTAGTTATGCAAAAGAAATAACAGTAATGCTTTAGAAATGTTACATTGGTTGCTTGGCCTTGCCGTTCATGTAGCTATAGATACGTCTTTCCTCCACTTTTCATCAGTTCCTCACTATCGTATAGTAGATTTTACTGGCGACAGCACATTTATTTGATTGTTGTCTTAGTGTATTATCACAAGACATAAACTCAAACTTACGTAATATGCCAGCATTTTCGTCGAAATTCTTCCCCATCCAGCCAGTTTTGTTCCAAATTCCATCCCTGTTCGTTATGCTATACAGCTCCTAGACCAATATTTGATTATATTTAATTCTGCAGCTTGATTTTCCAAGGACTTTCGAATATTCCCCAGTAAATTACATTTTTCATGTTGTTTTTTAATCTGACCTTCAGCGTTTGTAAACAAAGCAAGCTTCCGGTTATTCAACGAACTTACGGCATTGACCCGAGAAGTTTTAAATATGCTTATTTAACTACTGTCTGTTGGCCGCGGATTGTGCATTTTTTAACAAAATATTTTAAATGTAGTTTTTGTTTTCAAAAACAAAATGGCGTCGTGTTGATTTCACGGACCTAATTACCAATATTCAATATCAATGTGCCTAAGTATCCATGGTAATTTAGCGGATGCATCATATGTAACACGGTAGCCTAAATAAATCCTAATATCATCATGAAGTATATAATATTGGTCTTATTTGAACATGTTAGCATGTAATAAACAGAAAATTCGTTGATCTACACCAATTAGCATAAAAAAAAGAAAATGTGTTTGTTTGCAGTGAACATATTCAATTGTCTCCCTTATCGGTGAAGATATATTTCGATATCACACTGCAAACAAACAAATGTCATCTATTTATCGTTTTTTCGATGTGCTGTTTAGCGTACCTCGATTCAGAGCTCTAAGCTTTGCTGAATCGAACAAATGCAGCAGTTGCAATTTTTCCTAACCAAATGAGGTGAATCAGGCTGCATATAAGTGTAAAAGCAATCTTTTTTATTATATACCTATACAAGGTCTTTTCAAAATACAGCTTGAACTTTTAAAACAAATTTGAACTGACGGGAAGAAACTTCGTTTTACAAATTTATATCATGCATGTGTCTGGACTCTTTATTTATACTTATGTAACCGCTTTTATAAGTTCAAAAACATATTATTAAACAATGACGGGTAATACTTGGACGGGAAAAATGTACTGTCAAAATAGTATTGCTGAAAACTGGCAGAGAGAGAGAGAGAGAGAGAGAGAGCAATTACAACTCCAATGATGACTATTATTAATAAGTACATTATTATTGTGTATTTCCTGCTAACTTTATACAAAATGGACATTTTCTGCAGTAATAATTGCAATCTACTTACATGGAGTTGATAGAGGTATCATGTCCTCCGCAGGAAGTCTAAGCGTTTTGCTAGACAAATATAGTGTAGATATCATCACAGAACAAAGTAAAAGCATGTCATAACGAATTCATGAATTCATTGCATGTTGATTACCTGTCCTGTATTACATGTACAAAGGATGTTAATCAATTATCCCGTTGTGGTAAAGGAGGCACTGCTGTCCTTTATAAGAAAGCATAGCATTTTCAAAAAATCATATTGTGAGCATAAATCATGACATTATAATTGGCATTGAAATAGTACGAAAGAATGCTTTATCAATATTTCTTTTATACTGTATACGTGCCCTTGGTTAATTATGAATATGAAGCGTTCACTGATTGTTTTGACGAATTACAAGGTTGATGCTTCCGGTTTAATTATTCGGGTTTAGTGGTCTTGCAGGGTGTATAAATGAACGACAAAGAGCGTTCTGGTGCTTCCTTGATGAAAATAGCGTCATACCTGCAGCAAATTCAGGTTGTACATATATTTTTGGTCAGCTCAAACAACATTTGATTATGTTATTATAAGCAATCATCAGCAACATATCTTATGTTCAAACACGATATTTGATGACGAAATATGTATTGTTTCTGATCATTTGCCGATCCTGTCAGTGTCTGCTGTTCCTGTTGATGCACATTCCTAACAAACTTAAGTGTACAATGGCAAAACTGCATAGCAGATAACATATCTTAGTGTGAAATAAAATTGTCCATGTTGCTAAAAACGATCGATGTACATGAACTAGAACAATCTAGTTCTTCCTAAGCGGCCATTATTTGTTTGCGTGATCATAATGTATCTTCTATTTAAATTGCTGCATCAGAAATTTTACCATCATCTGAATTTAACGCCTATTCAAAACCTTATTGCACTAAAAATATAATATCAGCCTACTTAGTACAAAGAGAAAAACGTAGACAGTGGATGACAGTGAAAGACCGCGTGATGCTTTTAATAGCTTTGTAGGTCATATAAGGATGCTGAACTCTGTTTTCTAAATGCCCAGAAGCATGCCATTTTAGACTGTGAAACAAAATATTACGATGAATTGAAAAATACAGCAGACTGTGACCTGCACGTATTCTGGTAACTTGTAAATGGAAAGATAAATAGCAGATCTGGCTACCAGGACTAAACTGTTTTGATATCTGTCTTCTGGCCTGTTTCGTCGGGTCCTTAAAGGTTTTTCTCTTGTTGCTCTGTCTTCTGAAAAGGCATTGAGTACATACGTTTTTGATTCTAAAGGTTTGCTTTTTATATATTTATACACGAGCATTTTTGTGTTTTACATGCCATGCCTTTTTGTTTCCATTACGTGTGTTAGAGATTCACCTGGAGGGGATTACTTTTATTTACACTGTCCCGTGTCTTTGGAACATGGTAGGGGTAAGAGTGAGGTTGGGTGCGCACCGTTCCAAGGCGGTACCCCATTGTGTTCCTTTGTTTCTTTGTTTTGTCCTCATGCGTTGGCTTTGTGTGTGTGGGCGCGTGTATGTGCGTATGTGTGTGTGTGTGTGTGTGTGTGTGTGTGTGTGTGTGTGTGTGTGTTTGTGGTGTGCACGTCTGCGTGGGTTTCGTTTTGGGGAGGCTGCGTTTTTGGTACGTGGCATTCCCTGTTTGATATTTGTCTTGGTTTTTTTTTTTTTTTTTTTTTTTGGTAACAGAAATTTCCTTTGACGGATATTCATTCAGAGACCCATTTAAAATTTCCAATAGCTTTAAACTATTTTTCCAGAGTGTTTAGCCCAAAGAGGCACCGGGTTTTGATGGTATTGTGCATGAACATCTTTTAAAAGTGGTCTCACACTTAGAATACCTAAAACTCTGTTTGACTTAATACTTAAATACTCATATGTCCTTGCTCTGTTTAAACTAGGTGTCACCATCCCTGTACTCAAAGATGGAAAGCCAAATACCTATACGAGCAGTAACCCGCCTATTACCCTTTAATCGGCAATTAACAAACTCTTTGAAAATGTGCACTTGTGAGACTGAAAAACGGCAAAACATTGTGGTAAACAATTTCCAAATATTCAACAAAATGCCTTCCAAGAACATCTGGGATCAATAACTCCGTCATATAACCTTCAGGAGAAAATGGCCCTTTAACGCGTATATAGAACATTTAAGCAAGGCATTCACACTATTCTTGGACACAATTTAATCCTTTGATATGGTATGGCATAATGATCTGCCAATGTATCATTTTTCTCAGTCCTGCCTACAGAAGTAAATTCATTAGTCTTGGCAAGCCTGGTCGAAAAGGTCTCCATTCAAGTCGCATTGTACCGGTTGCGAATTGTGTAATAATCTAACACAAAAAGACTCATTACTTGAACGCTTTTTGTGGCTAGCAGCCAAAACTATCCGAAAATTGCCTAACAGAATACGTACTGATATGGCCCTCTCACTCTTAGGATGGCGTTCCTTTGAATCCCTTGTAGACAGACGAAAGCTAATGTTTCCTACAAAAGGTCTGCCAGATGCCAAATGAATGCCTAGCCAATCAAAATTTTAAACTGCGGCTAAATCTTTTCATGATGAAATGAACTCAAAATCAAATAAGATTTATCGAGGCATGTGCCGAATGGTTTATTCAAATATTTAAATGACTATATTCAATTTTCAATATTCCCGGCCAAATATACTTGGAAATCCATGGTCACAAACAGCATTATTTCATTCAATGGCATTAACTGGGAAGAGAGAATGGAATCAGACCCTGAGTTCTGCAGATTCCGATCCATTCATATAGCATGCTTCCCCCAGATTATACCTATTAGCAGATACGAAACAACTTATACGTTACGTTCTAAACGTAGTAATGGTAATAACGTTTGTTAATATGCGCAACGTGGTAAGCTGTCTAGTCTGTCAACGTCAAGAGAGCTATGTAAATAGGCACATTATTTCTGAATGCTCTGTCTTCTCCAAAATCAGAAAATTATTTCTGCTAACAGCTCTCCGAAATTTTGGACAACCAGTCTACCAGTACATTTGCTGTGGAAACTGATAGCATTTTCTGCTATGTCTGTCTAATAGATCCAGATATTCTGATTTTTTTGTTCTGATGCTAGCAGATGCTATATAAACTTGACATATAAATTCATTTGCATTGTGCTTAGGGCATGCAAAGTATTTTGTTGATTCAAAGTAAAACGTAATTTTACCCAAGACTATACATGTATTTGCTGAAGACATGAATTTTTCCATTTAGACACCTAAACACAGTAAATAAGACAATTTTAAGTACACGAAGTGATCATTATATATAGCCTAACTAGTTTCAAATTTAATAAAAGACTGTAAACACTAAATTGTAAAAAGCCATAATAATTTACTTACAGCTTCTTGTGAGTGCAGTGCAGTGTATGTCCTTTCGATTTGCAAAATTTCAATATTTTATGTTTAATGTCTGATTTGGCCCATAATAATGGCATCAAATTTAACAATGCAAACGAGAAAAATAAGTTTCACTAGAAAAAAGAAACAGGAAAGAAATCAAAAAGCAAAAAAGGAAGCAATTGGTACCGGACATAACGTGGAAAATTCCTTTCGATTTCAGTTTGTTCAATGCGCCAGAAAGAAGTTTACCTTTTTCGTGTGTAATAATTTAATTTTGTATTTATTTTAAATATTGATTTATTATATTGTATGCACTGTTATTTAACGAATTGATTTTATATGATAGGGGGTATAGGCCTTTTATTCCAACCAAAAGTCCGGATAATGCTTTGTAAAGTTAATTTATGGTAATTTTTAAACCCACTGTATTGTGTTACTTTTATTGGTATGTATATATTAAGTAGATTTTATACTTCTACTTCTGAATTAGCATTTGTAAGGGATTGTTGTGCATTTAAGTTGTTGTTAAGGATTGTTGTATGTTGTGTATCGTGTTGTTACCATGTCGTTGTTTCTATGTAATAAAGTACAAGGCTCTGTCATCTTAATGTAGGCATGGCTATGCTCATTCCCCTTTTGGTAATCAACACCATACTTATTGCACAGAACGTACGTACGTCTGGAACAAACATCCATAAACAGTGTCATACATTTTTAGTTTTATACTTAATTTTTTTTTTTAAGTTAAGTATTTATGTGTTTAATGTTTGATATGCATAATTATTGTCAAACTTTTTACAACTGTCACCTAACAATAAGGCTGTTCTTTTAAGGAGGAGGTGAAGAAAACAACAACAACAACAACAATACCGTTAGGCTAGTAGATACACCAACGTAATCGTAAACATAAATCACGTGGGTTATAATTTTCTTGTTCCTTTTAAACTTTGAGTTTCACGCCCCTAGGTGGGATAAATGATAATTGTTACACTCATTGTACATCCTCATCATTTAACCTAAAAGTACCATATAGAGCTCACATTCCTGATTAAACATTTATCAGAATAATTATCTTGATAAAATCTGGGCTAAGTTTGAACTCAGTCATTTCGGATGAACAACTACGTAAGTCTGAATTTATGCAGAACCATGTGTATGCAATACATTTCATTCCATGAGGTCAATTTCGCAAATGGATTATGATCACTCAATAATTAGGTCACTAAATACAACAATAAAAATCCTGCTCACATTACAAAGGCAATGTTTTTTCTCCAACATTCATGAAGCAGTTCATTTCAATTCTTTATTGTACATAAGGCCTCCGGCCCATACACAAATATGCGTCTATATATATATATCATAATATACAGTGACAGTTACAAGCCAGCGTGATACAAGTATTCTATATCAAAAATATATTCTGTTTCCCTGTACAATAGACTGTTTGAATATAGAAAGGTATTCTTCTCTCTTCTGGAAGCCATGATATAAATACATTGAAATATTTCGTATTGTTTCGACATTTCCGTTAGACATAAGCATATTAAACTTTTCTTCATTCGCATATGTACTTTAAAATTCTGAGATATATAATTGCTCTGGTGTCATTATGCAGAGGACAAAATAAAGTAAAATGAAGCTCATCCTCCTGTGAACTTTCACAAAAGGGACAATGCGATATTCTCTGTCAATACCATATTGCCTGCATTTTTCAACCATAAGATGGTGATTTGAGCTTCGAGACATAGCAAGTTGCTTTCTATATTTTTTAACATCAACATCACATATGTATTTATCAACAGTATATAAGGTTTTAAAGTGTACGTAGTAATTTAGTTTTACATTTTGTTCACATTTAACTTTCCAAGAGTGTATATTCTGGTCCTTTAATTGCTGAACATATATCATCAAAAACGTTTCTGGATGTGTAACCATTCGTTCTTCCCAAAATATCCGAAACCGTTTTCGAAAAGGTTATTCTTACCTCCGTAACCCAATTACTATAACCTAATCTGTCTAAGTACAGTAACAATTCATAACACAGTCGAATATATCTGTGACTTTGCATATTCAAAAGTCTAATCCAATACTTAATGCATCGTTTAGCAGCAAATATATACATTGGGTATCTTCCCACATTGCCCATTACTGCATCATTACAAGCATTTTCACCAACGTTTAAAAAACTTTTACATGCATGAAACCCCATCAGACTGTCTATTTGCTTAGGGTCTACAACAAAGACACCAGTACCACTATACCATCTCCAGTTCTATCAGTACTACGTACACTGCTTTGTTCGTCGCGGAGTTTCCCTTTGCTGCATCTTGTTCCAACTTTCGTACTTGTGAGTCGTTTAAGTAACATTAGCTTTATCTACTGGTGACTTTATAAAAACACGCACATAAGATTATACCTTTTTGATATATGTGTTAGATGTATCCGATTGTATCTTTAACTTTGTAAA
Organism: Mercenaria mercenaria; assembly: GCF_021730395.1. Lineage (NCBI taxonomy): Eukaryota > Metazoa > Mollusca > Bivalvia > Venerida > Veneridae > Mercenaria > Mercenaria mercenaria. The sequence continues at coordinate 38,082,659 of NC_069377.1, read as the reverse complement.
TGATTTTGCTGTGTAAATATCTAAAGAATACTATATTCAATTTATATAAATCGTGAATATGATTTAATGTAACATGTCACTACATATTTGATAACTGTATTTCTTGCTTATACTAATGTTGTTTCTTGTTTTCCCATGTACATGTATATCATTGTCATATATGTTATAATCACTGAAAAGTGGAAATAAAGAGTATGTATATAGAAACCACAGCATATAGAATGTTGTTCTTCTTCGTTACAAATGTTAATGAAATGATGATATTATAATTATTCCATTTATATTTATTCTAGGCAATGAACTACTAGCCAACCAAAGACATGTTTAAAAAAAGTGTTTTTCAAAGCTCGAAACACGCGGAAGTAAGCCCTTTTGATGTAAAGTATGATAGCTTGATCATTGTCAAATTAAGAAAAAAATATTTAATGCAAGATCAAGATTATTCCCTGAACAATGGACGGTAAGTTATACACAGGCTGTATTGCAAAGTTGTGCCATGTCGCCTCGCGACCCTACCAAGCAAAAACTCGGGATTTAAGAAGTTTATATGACGGGGGCCCGGAAAGGCAACTTGCCAAACAGCGGGTGCGCGAGACGAAAATCCGCTGATTAAGGAGGCGCGGATTTTAGAACTCGAGCGGCGGGATTGCGGGGCGTAAAGTCGATGTAAACAAAATTTTCACCAAGGGACCTCGCCAAAAATCTATAAAATCTCGTCTTTTCGAGAGAGCATTTTATCGAATTTTCGACCAGCAACCTCGCCGATCCACGTCGAAAGTACTCATGATTAAGATTACCTGAGTTCCTGCTTTAATGTATTAAATTTATTAAGTCTCAGCCAATTATTTCTATATTAAGCAAAACCTCGTTCTTACAGACGTCTGTTACCTTGGATTGTTTGAAATAACTGAATTTGTTATTTATGAGTATAGTGCAGTACAGGTGCTACGTTAATATCGTGTTCATTTTCCTATATATAGTTAAGGAAATGCCACATTCTTTGTGATCTTTTCGGTTTTTGTAGCTTGAAATATTGCTAAATTAAATTATTGTATATCGTATAGTTTCATCTACTTATTAATAAGATGTCTTAAATTAAGCCTTTCTTTCCTATTTAAAATATTTATGAGACATGGACGATTATATTTTCATCGATGTTATTAAATTAATCTAGAAATAATACATCAATCGTATATTCATAACATGAATAATTTATAGAAATTGACATCATTGTATTTCAGCTCCATGGTGAAGATTCATTAAGATCGGTTGATATATCAGAAAATTATTAAACTTTCACTTCACGTACCTGGAGAAAAATTCTTCTGGAAAAGGCGTTTCCTAATTTTTTCATCAAAAATGTTGCCACATAATATGAACGTAAAATGCACATCTTAGAGTTATATTTTTGACTGTAACATATTTAAGCAAAAATATGATATGCACAACGTACAAGTCCTTGCAAACAAGCATTTTACAGCCAAAAAGCAAACATGTGTAAAGCAACAGCAATATTCTACGTAAGTCCATTGATCAATTCCAAATGAATATATGAAAGAACACTTTCCATTTATACGTGTTTGATTCTTCTTTTTTTCTTTTTTTTTTTGGGGGGGGGGGGGGGGGGGGGGGGGGGGGGGCGGGGCATTTCATCCCGAAAATTTTAAATCAAAGAAATCTTGTCCCACAGAAATTAACCCATTTGGCGAAATCACGAAATTATTTGACCACGAAATCGAATTATTTTATTGTATTACAGGTGGTGTCACACTCCCTTTCGATATTGGATATCTTTCAGTACGAATATTTTTTCATATCCGTAATTCAATTAAATGATTTCCTATCTTAATTTCATGATATCATAAATGACGTTTAATTACATCAATAAATCATTAAAGTAAACCTCTAAATATGATTTTTATGACATCCTTAATATCAATATTTCATACACAAATAATATCATTGTTAGATTTTAATGTATTAAATTATACATTAATATCAATTTCAAAATATCGAAAAATAGTCTTTGTCAAAAAATGAGTTTGTGATATCCATCAATGAAATATTGATATCAGTAAATTTATCTGTGATATCAGCTATAAGAAAATAGTGATTAATTAGTAAAACGGCACTCAATAGTCGCCACTTTTTGGCCTTACTGTAGACAAATTAACAGAGCTGTTTGTTATTTTTCTGCGGCGGTATGTAATTACTGTGCGTTACCTTATGTTAGCTAGTGTTCGCCAGCAACTGTTACTATGTATTTGTTTTACGGTTTTATATCTAGAGCTTTTTTGTTTGGCAAATCAGCATATAGAATGCCTTTTGGCCAACATACATAAAATGCATATAAACAAAATAAAATGCATTAATTAAAGAGTGTTTTACAAATGAACATATCAGTTTCCGTTTCAATGGCTAACTTTTTTAAAAGAAAAACATCATACACATATTTTGCAGTTTTAACTAAGATTCATTTTTAGATGGCAAAATATTTACGAATTTCTGCACACTAGATCATGCACAGTAACCGAGGTATATATTTCTAAAATAACATATGCAAGACAACTTAATAGAAAAATGATACTCTTATTCAACCATGTTTGTGCTACACATTTTACAAAAATTATACGTTCATGCCTTTGAGTTGCATGAAGTCTTCAAAATTCAATTTTCAGATTATGAGAACACATTCCAAAAATTGTAAAATATTTTCTTAGATTATCATTTCTTGTTGAATGTAACTATTTTTCAAATCTAAAAAAACTTACATTTTCTGTAATAGTCTAATTTTGACATATTCAAAATAGATTAATGCCGTGACTGCAAGTATTGATCACGTGTACGCTGACTGTATATAGCAGGAAAATAATTAACACCTTGTAAAAATCTATCAAATATCACTATAACCTAAATTATCAATTACAAAGAGCGCAAGTCGAGACGGCGGAATGAACAGAGGGGCATGTGACGAAAACACACTAATAAGCGAGGAAGCGGGAAAGAAAACTGGATTTAAAAGACGCAATGGCTAGGTCGCTGAGCAATAAGACACTTATTAACGATCTCTTTCCGTCGGCTTTTCGCTTCGCGACCTCGATAATTATTGAGTTGTCGTAGTGCGACCCAGTCATTAAGACTTTTTCATTGTCGTCGGTCGTGGGGAAAAACGGGGAGATTTTTTGAATGGCAGGGGTATGGTTGGGGCAATAGATGAGATTGATGAAACAAAACGGCTGGTGCGCGAGGCAAAACTCGCATAAAAACCGGGGACGCGGCACGAAAACACGCTTATTAGCTGGAACACAGGGCGTATAGGCGAATTTTTTTAGACATAGTTTTGTTAACGTCTACATTTCAAACCCTTCGTTCGAGTATTAAAATCTCGATATTTCGCGTCGCAACCCCGTTGATTACCGGATTTTCTTCCCACTCCCTTGATGTTTAACAAGTTCCCGCTTGCGCCATAGCTATTCAAACTTCTTAAATCTCGTGTTTCGCTTGGCGGGTTCGCGGCGCGAAAAGGCGAAAGGCGAAAAGACGAAATGGTACAAATCAGCCACCATAGGAATGAGAACTGTCATAGCTTTGTGACAACGCATGGAGCCATATGCAACAGTAAGCCATATATAAAGATTACCGATGCACTTTTAATAAGTTTACTGCTGCAGTACGCCATACGAATTTTTGATATAGCTTAATGCTGCAGTTGTTAGAAACTATCGAAGACATGTTGCAATGATATTACTTTCCTTTTACAACTAGGTATACTGCTTGTGATAAAAGCTTACAACAATATTCTGACATTTATCACAGACTGCTATGAACTTTGGCGGCGTTGGGGTATGAACGGGGATCACTTTGCATAATTATCTGTTTGTTATAAAATCGGAAAAGCCTATTATAGTAAAATATCCCGTTCTGTTTCAGTTACATGGAAGGGCATCTGATTGAACTAATTTGTCAAATTGTCCATAGTATTACAGTCAAGCATGTATTAAAGGCTACCTCCGAATAAAGACCACCCTGTGAATAAAGATAAGCAAGGAGAAAACAGTGTACTGTTCATTTACACCATAACTTTTACTTACCAAGGTATCTGAAAAAAAAACAAAGACAAATATCAAACAGGGAATGCCACGTACCAAAATCGCAGCCTCCCCAAGAACAGCACGCAGACGTGCACACCACAAACACACACAAACATACACGCGCGCACACACAAAGTCAACACACGAGGACAAAACGAACAAACAAAGGAACACAGTGGGGCACCGCCTTGGAACGGTCAGTGGCAAAAACACCACTGGGGAGCTTAAACCGGTTTATGGTGCGCACCCAACCTCACTCTTACCCCCACCATGTTCCAAAGACATGGGCCAATATAAATAAAAGTAATTCCCTCCAGGTGAATCTCTAACACACGTAATGGAAACAAAAAGGCATGGCATGTAAAACACAAAAATGCTTGTGTATAAATATATAAAAAGCAAACCTTTAGAACCAAAAACGTATGTACTCAGTGCCTTTTCAGAAGACAGAGCAACAAGAGAAACACCCTTAAGGGCCCAACGAAACAGGCCAGAAGACAGATATCAAAACAGTTCAGTCCTGGTAGGATTAAAAAAACTGTTTCTCATAGAGTCCTCCCCCTCTTCCGTCAGACGCAATCAAAGAGGAAAGCGTAGTGTCCAACTGTAAACGGGTTGAACACTAAACATGCGGTATGTCTCAATGTGTTGGGTCGTAACCTCTTTTAATAAAACGTTTTATAATTTTACCAAATACATTTGGAAAATTACCATGACCCAAGATCTTACGAAGTTTGTAAACCACATCCCCATAATAAACGGGTTTAGAAATACCTTCTCGCAGAAATGTCTTTAAATTACTATCGAATTTTAAAACTAAATCAGAATTACGATAGTAAAATTTAGCAAAATATTTACGCAATTTGTAATAACGGTAGCCTTGCTGAAGAAGTTTACTTGTAATATATAGATTACGTTCATTGAAATGCTTGACATGACTACACGCTCTGGCAAACCGAATTAATTGAGAAATATATACCCCATAAGATGTAGCCTGAGGTGCATCCCCATCCAAATGGGGAAAATTTACAATACTAAAGTTAAAATCATCCCTCTTGTCATAAATTTTGGCATGTATAATATTGTCATAAATAGAGAGATGTAAATCTAAAAACGAAGCATCAGTATCCGAATTGTTAGTTTTAATTAACTGAAGCTCCCTAGGATAATTAGTACCCACCAATTGACCAAAAACGGATTATCCATATTAAGAATATCATCCAGATAGCGTGATGTATTATTAAATGCAGTTATAATATCTGCCTGCGTATCTGGAGAAGGCTCAACATAAAATCTCTTTCATAACAATATAAAAACAAATCTGCGACAAGGGGTGCACAATTTGTTGTAACATAGGGTTTATAGAACAATGCCAAGATATATTATTACATATTGCATATATTTGTTCCGGTACACGGTTAAATGTTTTTAACAGTAGGTTTTTGAACCAAGAAACAGAATAGTTAAAGAAATGAATAGTATAACAAAGACCTTAATCTGAAAAAAAGCATGTTACGGTAGGATTATTTTTCAGAAAGTGAGTAATGATCCTTCTATCTATCTATCTATATATATATATATATATATATATATATATATATATATATATATATATATATATATATATATATATATATATATAGAGAGAGAGAGAGAGAGGTTGTTGTCCGAATCCAGATTTGGTCTATAACATGTTGAAACTTCCCGGCAGCGATTGATATCAAGCCTACAAGCCAAACTGTGCATATTCTCGGCACGTTCCGGTCCCAGATTCTTTTCCCTTAGTAAGTTTGTTTCCGGCTTCTTCTACAAAACCCGAATGAGTTTAATGACTGATATTTGATTTATAGCAAATTGCTCGTGCTGGTAGGAGATTGTGGCATATTTTTGCAACAACACACATTCTAGTTCCTTTTACGAACTGTTTTGAACGTTTCTTTTGTGAGTTTGTCATATACTAGTAGTAAATTATCGACAGGAAGGTCTTGGTAGAGTAGCTATTTGAGACCACATTAAGCCCCCTTCCCTCAGTTTGCGTAAATACGGAACAAATATAGCTGTTATAATAAAGAAGTGTGACAAACTGTCGCACAATACGGTCGTCAAAACAATGATTCTGAAAATATTTTATGAAACAAAAAAGGGTCATAACTACACATTGACGTAAGCAATCTGGTTGGTTAACGAACTTGATCGAGAGATTATGCCTTAACACATTCTGAGAAAGTTTGATGAAGATGGATAAAAGGTTTAAGCGGTCTTTCCAAGATAGAGAGCGCACCGTGCTAAGTTGGCAAAATAATTTGGCAGTTAAAAGGTAATAACGCCAGTGTCTAGGCAGATCTAGCTGGTTTTCAAAACTGGTCGAGATATTATGCCTATAAAGATTTTAATAATGTCTGGTAAATATTGGCAAAAAGGTGGTGGACAAACAATTTTTAGAAGCTGGCGATCTAGTTAGTATGATTTAAGTAAGCATTTAATACATAGTTTCTTTTTGATTATGCATTTGATGCAATGACCGTACACTGGTATATTTGAAAGGTGTATGAGCCCTACTTTCATTGAATTTCTAGAGGATGTGGAGTAAATCAGAGAAGTATAAAATACACAGAATGGCAACTGGCTGTAATCGCGCGTGATCTCGTGTCAGAGCGTGAATCGGCGTTATCATAGTAAAAACAAACATCGGCGGGCATTGAGTTACACTTTGTACCTTTAAAACTACATTTAAAATACATGTTAGTTTCTAAAACAACATAAGTTTAATGTGAAATAGTCTTAAGACACAAAGTATACGTTTCTTACCATTAAAAGAATCGTGTTCATACGGTGATAATTAATTTACCGATGAATAATTGCTTTCGCATACAAAATGGCGCGTGGAGAACGCGTTACTTTCGGTAAACGAGATCTTATTCAGTTGTCACGTTTTTTGGCGAGATTTGCTCTATATGCCTTTCAAGTTGCCGATCTATTTATTTTTATAGCTCTTTGGGTAAATATAAGGGTTTAAAAGAACCATTTATTACATTGAAAGATGGACATCGAGAATCGGGCCATAGAATTTCATATAATACATACAGATGTATATATCTTTAATTCACTGACGGTCTCAGTAAACCCTTGCCTGTACAATTGGTACCGTTTCCAGCAGTATCGGCCTAGATAAGATGCTGTAAAGGTAAATATGACTGCTGCTGCAGGCTCGACTGCAAATAGTTGGTTTGTTGTCGAGCCCGCTTGCGGAAGCGAAAACATAGTTGTCCAAATGGCTGTTCGGTGTATGTGCGTTCGTGCGTGCGTCAGTGCGTCCGTGCATGCGTCCGTCCGGATTTGTTTGTCCGGACGATAACTTTGACATGCATGGAGCAATCTGGTTTATATTTGGCGTGAATGTTAATCTCAGTGAGACGGAGTGTTGAGCGCAAACCGCAGGTTCCAATCTCAAAGGTCAAGGTCACACTTGGAGGTCAAAGATTAAATTCAATAATGACTTTGTCCGGAGCATTTCTTCTTCATGCATAGAGGGATTTTGATGTTACTTTACACAAATGTTCACAACCATGTGACGGAGTGTCACGCGCAAGAACCAGGACCCTAGGTCTAAGGTCAAGGTCACACTTAGAGGTCAAAGGTCAGATACAAGAATGACTTTGTCCGGAGCATTTCTTTTTCATGCATGGAGGGATTTTGATGTAACTTGGCACAATTGTTCACCATCATGAGACGGAGTGTCATGTGCAAGAACCTAGAATTACTTCCCTTTGTGGTTACTATAAATAGCTTATATCGTAATTTTTTTTTACTGGTTGTAGGGAAAAATCAAGACCACTTTTCTGTAGTACAATATGCTTGTTACATTCAATTTTGAGGTGATTTTTCACCTATCTCTACTGGTAAGGATTTTTATGTGGACTTAGATTTTTTTAAAGATTTACTTCCCTATGTTGTTACTTTAAATAACTTACATTGTAACTTTTTGCAATCATTTTTTATTTGGCATAAATGTTTGCTTCAATGAGACAGGGTGTCATGTGCAACTCCTGGTCCTTTTGACAGCTGGCGTGCTCGACATGTTGCCCGTGGGCATCTAGTTAAATGTAATCCATCGACATATACATACGGAATATTAAAGTGTAACCCAACTGGGCACAAATAACAAATTTACTTTAGAAATTGTATTGTCCTTGTAATATTTTTTTAACAATAAGCTCAATTCGTTTACCTGCATAATAGACGCAGTGCAGCGAGCCACGAATGTAAACAAAGCAGTAAGTCGTATGAATAATTCCAATCAAAACATTTTGCATGGCTTATTGCGTAAGTAAGGTAACTCACAAGCATTGAAATACAAAACTGAGGCAAAATGATATAAAAGAAAAATATCGACGAGATATACTTTATTATTAGTTTAGTTAGAAAATAATATATATATATTTAAAGTTAAAGTTAAAAACTAAAGGTTATTTTTAGCTAAAATTCCCAAGTATTGGAATTATTTCTCGTCCTTTACAGTCTAATGATTTTATCAATAAAACTACTGTAAAATCACCGTTAGTTTATTATTTGACAGTAGTTTTGTTCACACATCTTTGGAAACATCAAAACAACTGCTGCACTAAGCCATACAAAATACATTTATGCATTACTGCGTTACACCTACTTGAGCACTAAGCCATATTGCTGCATAAAGCCATATGAAGTGCGGAAGTAAGCCGTTTGTATGGCTCAGTGCGTTGTCACACAGCATACTGTGAAAATAATTTAGTTTATACTAGTTTATTTAAGGTCGATTGTGAAGCAAGTACTACAACTTATATTAATCACTCTCGACACCTCATTCCACGAAGAGTAGGCCAGAAACCTAAGGTATCTGATTCGTAATTGGTTCGCGTCCGTGGGGCGACCTCTTGCAGCTGTGGTTGCCAGTAGAGGTGGTCATATGCGCGACTGATTGTGTCTGTGAAATTCCTCTGACCAAATTATTGAAATTCAAGATTTGAAGCATAATGCCACCGTGGAATGCTGTCTAATTAAACATCAATTCTTTTAAATCATCATATTTGCGAATTGAACTGTTCTTTTCTAATTTTGAATCACGGTTAACAAAATAAGATTTTGACAGAGTTCGAATGAGGCGTTTCTTTTTCTCGTCAGGATAATTGTAAAAAAGTCCGATATGAATAAGAACGTTTCAAGAAAGCATTGTTCACGATGATTGGTTATTTGGTTAAACTTATTCAAATTAATACGTATATATTTGTAATTTTGATTACGGGCCATTATGACACTTATTTAAAATTACTGGTTATCGATCTATGGTGGTACACTTTGTAATGGCCCAGTTACACACAAGGTCGGTCCCCAATCGGTCATTTTACTCGCTGTTTTGATCGGTTGTCATGCGTGAGTTTAGTTCTGGTTTTCTGTGTAATCGGCCATCGGTGATGGACAACTGTCCAATCTGTTAAAAAACGTTTCATGTGTTGCTGGTAGGTGGCCGGAAGTTACTCAAACGGTGTTGGATCGGTGATAAGGATGTTTTCATCGATAAAAATGCTAAAATACTATCGGTTTTTATCGTTTGTAAATCGGAGCAAATCGGAGCTAAATCGGTCGTACCGCTGATAAATCGGTGTTTGATAGCTAGTCATCAGTGGTTAAACACTTTCCATCTGATATGGCCTGTGATTCATAATTGGTTATCTTTGTACGACCGGCGATATCGGTAATTAATAGCTTGCAAATCTCTTGATATAGGTTGCTGTCGGTTCTTTTATTAAAACAACAAGTTTAAGTGATGAGAACCGATGAATCATTTGCAGTTGTTAAGTACTTGACCGAATAACATCATGGAGAATGGCAGAGCCATCCAGCAATTTGGTGTCATGTTGCAGTAGCAGGCAATTCTCAATGTCAGACATGCTATTCAACTTGTTTAGCAGCCCATAGCTGTTCATAGACGCCGCCGAAGGAGACAAAGGAGATGGTGGACCAGGCCCTGGTTAACCCAGGAGAGAAGGCTTCAATTTGGACAGTATAGCACCATTCTTGCAGAGTTGCGGGAAGGGGACACCAGCTCCTTCAAGAACTATATGAGGATGACACCGGAAATGTTCGACGAGCTTCTGCAACGTCTAGCGCCCAGACTTCAGAAGTCGGACACCCACTGGAGAAAAGCCCTAGACCATGAAGCTGGCGGTAACACTACGGCACCTAGCAGCAGGGGATTCATACCCTTCCCTCTCTTATGATTTCAGGGTGGCTAGGACAACAATTTACCTCTTTATCCCAGAAGTCTGCGAGGCTATAGTACAATCATACAGCGAAGAGGTCATCCTTATCCCCAATGCACCTGAAGAATGGAGGCCCATAGCTGAAGAGTTTGAAAGGAGGTGGAATGTTCCTCATGCATGTGGAGCTCTTGACGGTAAACACAGGCAGTCATGGGGGAGTGCCTTTGTCGGATTTCTTAAATTTCTTTTTTACAAGCATTGTCAGAGAATTTCATTCCAATGTGGCGCGGATTTAACTACTACAGAAACTGGAGCAAAACTACTGGCGACGGCCTATATAATACCGAGCAACACCCTACATCACCAATCGAACGCCGCCCTGTCTCCGACTAGCCACCGATTAACCACTCACAAAATATGACTGGTCACCGATCAAAAGCGTCCGGCAACCGATTAACAGCCGATGAGTACGTATGAATACCGATTGGCCACTTACAAATTAAACCCACCGATGACACGATGGCGGCAATCGATTGATCACAGATTGAATCCCTATTAACCACCGATCAAAACCGACGAAATGTCGCATTTTGATTTTCATCTTTATTCTATCGGTGGTAAGTATTTGTTGATCGGTTGCCTATCGGTGGCTCATCGGTGATATCGGTTTGGTCCGAGAGCTCAAGGACTTTTATTGCAACAATTGAGGCCAAAAGAAGTTTATACATTTTTGGAAACAATATTTCATATCCTCCATGAAAACCCATTTCTTAAGTGTCAAAGCCGTGCCTATCTATATTTTGTTCACTTATGTTTGTGATAGGGGAAGTAAAACTCACTTGTTAAAATGTAGGGGGTAGGGTAAAATTTACCACTACCAGTTTTTTCACTGTTTAATTACAGTACCTATCTTATTGTCATTAAATGTATATATGTCAATCAATGTCAGAAAAAGGAATTCATCAAAATTGAATGAAGGACAAACTTGATATTTAAGGTCAAAGGTCAAATTATGTACAAATCACAAAAATTGGCATATTTGAAATTTATTTTTATTCTTAAAAATTAGTTTGTTACCATAAGTCACTCAGTTTTACTTATGTAATGTGTATATATCAGCCAAAGTCAGAAATGCAAATCTTATTGCAAAACGTCAAAGTCAACCCTGATAATTGAAGGTCAAAGATCATTTTCAAGCAAAAATGTGAAAAATGTTACCTTTACTTTTTTAATTTGATCAATATGTATTTACCCTATTAGTCACTGAAGTTAATTTGTGTTAATGTCTGTATGTCGGGCAAAGTCAGCAGTGCAGATGTAACCCCAAAACTGCCAAGGGTAAAGCTTATATCAAAGGTCAAAGGTCAAATTTGTGTGAAAACTTGCATGAATAGCTTCCTGTTTGAAATATAAAGGCTATTTTTAATCATTATTAGTAATTGCTCGTGGTTTATTTTAATGTATATATGTCCCACAATGTCAGTAATAAAGATATCGTCTGAAATCAGACAAGTTCAAATGTGATATTAAGGGTCAAAGGTCATTTTCATGTAAAAGAATGAAAAATAGCTCTTTAACTTTTCTTCTTGTTGATAATATTTCGGCAATATTAGTCAATGATATCAGTTCATTTTAATGTATAAATGTTAGGCGATGTCTAGTATGCACATATAATTTCAAAACATTCAAGGTAAACCATAATATCAAAGGTCAAAGTTCAAAAAAGTGAGTAAAATGTTGTAATAATATCACCTGTTTGTAATAATTTTTATTGTTAAAAAGTATTTGTTTTGTCATTTTAGTAACTGATCGTTGTTCATATTACTGTATTATGTCAGACGATGTCATGGAAGAGAAAATAAGTCCAGGTCAAACCTGGTATTGGAGGTCAGGGGTCACTTTTGTATACAAAATCACAAAATGTACCATACTTACTCATTACTTTGATCAAAAATAGCTTGTTGTTATAATTCACTGTTAGCAATTCACTTTAATGTATACATGTCAAGCAAGGTTAGCAATGTAGGTCTTATTCTTATAAGTCAAAGGAAAACCTATTGTCAAAGGTCAAAGGTCAAATCTGTGTAAGAATTCGCAAAATAACTAGAATTTTGCAATGATTTTTTGTATTGTGTAGGTTCTTTTTGTCACTACTAGTAAAACTGATCAGTATTCATTTTAAAGTATATACAACTGACAATATTACTGTTGAAATAATAATGAAAAATAAGTCAAGATCAAACCTGACATTAAAGGGCAAAGGTCATTTTCATGTAAAAATTCAAAATACAGCATTTTTAATTTCTTCTTCGTTACAAATTATCTTGTCATTTTGGTAATTGAAAATAATTTTGTCTTATGTTTATTTGTACATCAGTGTCAGCAATGCAGATTTAATTTCAAGAACAGTGATTGGTAAAGCTTATATCAAAGGTAAAAGGTGAAATTGCGTGAAAGATCGCAAAAGAGCATTTTTGCAATTTTTCATTGTTTAAAGGTATTTTGTCATTATTAATATCTTGTGGTTATTCCTTGAAGTTTCATACATGTATATATATATATGTGTGTCAATGTCAACAATGAAGATATCATAAGACATGAGTCTAGATCAGTCCTGATGTTAAAGTTTAAAATTCATTTTCAGGTAATAAATGCAAAAGATAGCGCTATTATTTTATTTCTTTGTTCAAACATAACTTGTTATAACTTGATGTTAATTCATTTTAAATTTGGCATTTACTTATTTACTTCCTTACTGCCTTTCATCTTCTTATGGCCGTTTTATATCTTGTGATTAGATGCGGCAATGAACTGCACCGTATTCTGCAGGTCGCTGGCATCTCTCCACGACTTGGTCTCAAATGGGATGTATGTTGGCCAAACTTTCTGGCGTGCTTCTTCCAGATAGGAACAGCTCTGCAGAACGTGTTTGTTCCTCTGATCCGCACCGACATTTAGCTTTCTCTGCAACTCCCAGCTTCTTCATACGTTTTCACAGGTCACAGTCTTCATTGTGCAGACAGAAGACAGTTAATTGGCTGTTTAGCTTGTGTACACAGTCCTGATTTGGCAGGTAACCTCCATTAATGTTCTTTCAGTCTGACGCAAAGCTGTTCTTCCATAGAGTATGAGCTTCTCTGTATGAAGTTGGGGGTTGGGGCTGTTTTTGCCTGGTTGCTGTCTTTGCAAGTTTGTGCGCAGCTTCATTTCCAGCTATGCCCACATGTGCAGGAATCCATCGAAATGCTACATTGTTGCTCGATGTTTTTCAACAGCTGTCTGATTAAGTTGTCTGATGGACCTGCTGAGAGAGCCTGAAGAGCTGACTTGGGGTGTGTTAGGAATATATTGTCCCTTTTCTCCTCGCTCATACAGTTCGAGTGTCGCCGATGTGAGGACTTGCATCTGGGTCTGTTGTTGGAGTATCTCTTGCCGAGTATGAAGGTGGGGCTGTCTGAAAATTTGATGTAGGCACCACTCCCAGCTTTCTGAACTGCCTTTTCCATTGATCCATCGGTATATGCTTGGATCCAAGAGTGTGCTGGATAGCGGTTATTGATCATTTCTAGCGTAAGAGATTGTTGGTAAGCCTGATGTTGCTTTCCCTTTTCTTCTCCTAGCACCTCCAATCTGATCTTAGGACCACATTGTCATTGGGCTCGAGCGGCTCTGCCTCTGTGTCCAGTGCTGCTGCTTTACCTTTTTGCAGTTCTTTGACGATATGGTTAAGACTCTGCCTTTTCAGTCTGTTCTTGGTTCTGCTCTCGAGGTTTGAGTGGAGTAGGTGGGATGGTAGTCTCTTTGCCTTCTCTGCATGCACAAAAGCTTTCTACTCTCGTCTTGTCTCTTATGGCTCAGGGTTGGCTATCTTTTCCATTTATTTTATTGGAGTTGTTTTCATTGTCTGCCCCGGGATTATATCCTCAGACATGAAATTTAACCTTGTCCAGTTTATCTTTACTAGTTTTGGAAGCAGGTACCAATGAGATTGATGCGTACTCTGCTATGGGCCGTATGTTGCCTGTGTAGACTTGCCAAGGATCTTTGCATTTACTTCACAACTTGTTCCAGCCAGTTTTTTTTTTTCATAATGGCGAGTTTTTAAGGCCCTCTACTTTGACCTTTAATGTCAGATTTGACCTTGACTAATTTTTCATTATTATGTCAAGAATGATATCATCTATTATATATACTTTAAAATGAATAATAATTAGTTAATAGTTTTGAAATACCCTAAAAAATACTGAAAAATCATTGCAAAAATTCTGGGTTTTTTTTGCTAATTTTCACGCAAATTTGACCTTTGACCTTTGATAGTAGGTTTGGTTTTGCCTTATTTGGATAAGACCTACATTCCTGACCTTGCTTGACATGTATACATTAAAATACATTGCTAACAGAAAATTATAACAAGCGCTATTATTTTTGAACAAAGTAATGAGTAATTATGCTACAATTTGACCTTTTACACAAAAATGGCCCATGACCTTTAATACCAGGTTCGACCTTGACTTATTTTCTCTTCCATGACATCGTCTGACATATATATAGTAAAATGAACAACGATCAGTAACTAAAAAGACAAAACAAATACTTTAAACAATAAAAAATATTACAAACAGGTGATATTATTGCAACATTTTACTCCCTTTTTTGACCTTTGACCATCGATATTATGGTTGACCTTTAATGTTTTGAAATAATATGTGCATATCAGACATCGCCTACTTTTTTTACATTAAAATGAACCGATATTGTTGATTTATATCGACAAAATATCATTAACAAGAAGAAAAGTTAAAGAGCTACTTTTTCATTCTTTTACTTGAAAATGACCTTTGACCCTTAATATCACATTTGAGCGTGTCTGATTTTAGAAGATACCTTTATTACTGACATTGTGGGACATATTTACATTAAAATAAATCACGAGCAATTACAAATAATGATAAAAAATAGCTGTTATATTTCAAACAGGAAGCTATTCATGCAGTTTTTCATACAAATTTGACCTTTGGTCTTTGAAATATGCTTTACCCTTGGCAGTTTTGGGCTTACCTTTGCACTGCTGCCTTTGTCTGACATACAGACATTTAAACGAATTAACTTCAGTGACTAACAATGTGAATACATATTAAAAACGTTAGAAAAAGTAAATGTAACATTTTTCATATTTTTGCATGGAAATGAACTTTGGCCTTCAATTATCAGGGTTGACTTTGACGTTTTGCAATAAGATTTGCATTTCTGACTTTGACTGATATATACACATTACATATATAAAGCTGAGTAACTTATTATAACAAACTAATTTTTAAGAATAAAAATAAATTTCAAATATGCCAATTTTTGTGATTGGTACATAAATTTCACCTTTGACCTTAAATATTAAGTTTGCCCTTCATTCCTTTTTGATGAATTTCTTTTTCTGACATTGGTTGACATATATACATTTACTTACAATCATATAGCTACTGTAATTAAACAGTGAAAAGACTGGTAGACGTAAACTTTACCCTACCCCCTAAATTTTTACAAGTGAGTTTTACCTCCCCTATCCTAAACATAAGTAAACAAAATATAGATAGGCACGGCTTTGAAACATAAGAAATGGATTTTCATGGAGGATATGAAATATTGTTTCCAAAAATGTATAAACTTCTTTTGGCCTCAATTGTTGCAATAAAAGTCCGTGAGCTCTCGGACCAGTTGTAGACAGGTTGTCAATCGTCAATTTGTAAAATAATTTCACCAATCGAGAATTTTAAACATGTTTAAAAATTCCAATCGGTATTTTTTCACCGATATAACTTATCTTTTCCCAATAGCAGTTGATAGGTGGAAAACAGGTGACCAATAGGTAATATCGATGTTAAATACGTTGTCATCGGTTCACTCCTAAAAAACCCCCGATCATACACCGATGGTTGTGTGTAACTGGGGTGTTAAGAACGAAGTAAAACTGTTTGATTATTGACCGAACACTGACTTCGAAGGACGTTTTAGAAGGGATGTTATCTTATTCATCGCAAAAATGTCAATTTTTTCATACCTTTAAACTGTGCATGTATACATTCAAAATGTACTTGTATATTTAAATTATGAAGTTTAAAACGTATGCGTACACATTTTGAAATCACAACCTTTCGTACGTGAAAAATAAGTAAAAATATACTTTTAGCAATATATAAACATCTATTTATCCTGCTAACAGAATTCTACTGCACTGGACTTCAAAAGAAAAAGGGATGATTAGTGAGTTTATAAGGTCACAAAGCAAGTTTGCTCTGGAATAATGTAATAACATTTTGCAATGTGCTTATAAACAGTTTTATAGTAATAGTAATAACTTTAATAGTTCCGATAAGGAACTATCTCTAACTAACAGGTAGCCGCTAAATCTAGTACAGTAGGTACTGAGGCGAACTAAGACAATGAATAATATGCTTAAACCAGTATAGAATGTACTTAGGCAAATTATGTCAATGGTTTAATTTGATACGTACTGACTCAGAGGTAAAACAAAATATGGAAACAGAACACCTAACGCAATCGCAATATCGAGTACAGTAGGTACAAGGAGAAAAAAGATGGATTTGCGTATTGCGCATAACTCAATCGCAATATTGAGTACAGTAGGTACAGGGAGAAAAAAGATGGTTTTGCATATTGCATATAACTCATTCGCAATATCGAGTACAGTAGGAACAGGGAGAAAAATAATGGTTTTGCGTATTGCGCATAACTCAGTCGCAATATTGAGTACAGTAGGTACAGGGAGAAAAAAGATGGTTTTGCGTATTGCGCATAACTCAATCGCAATATTGAGTATAGTAGGTACAAGGAGAAAAAAAGACGGTTTTGCGTATTGCGCAAAACTCAATTGAAATATCGGGTACAGTATGAACTGAGGCAAATCTTGTTAATGGATTATTTTGCTTAAAGCGGCACAGTGGGTACTGAGGTAGATAGATTTGTGGAAATGAAACGACTAACGCATTTTCAACATCCAGTACAGTAGGTACTAAGGCGAACAATTTGCTTACAACAGTAAAGTAGGTACTGAATCAAATACATTTGCGGAAATAAAACGGCATCGCAATATCCCGTGCATTGGGTACTGATGCGAATTTGTTGCTATTCCAGTACAGTGGTGCTGAAGCGAAACTCGACAAAACACAAACATCTGGGAAAGTAGGTATTGATAAAAGCTGTGACATTGCAGGCATTCCACTTCAAAAATATAGTCACTACTCCAACAAAGTAATACTAAACTTGATTAGCCTCATTCACGAATATCACAACAAAACGCAAAGGTACAATCTGAGCTAGAATAAAACAAACAATGTCACTAGTCCAGTATGAAAGTACTAAGACAGTATGTTACATCATGACAGAAGGAACTGTTGTGTATCATGACGGTATAGAGATGCCAATGCATACAGAGTATGTGGATTTTAACAATAAACCACGGCAATGATTTATGTCCTGACAACGCAATTTAATTGTAATTACCGTAACAGTTAGGTCTTACAACGCATTTAAAATATTTGAAGCGTAGATGATTGCAGTAGTCACTGTAGTGGTTCAATCAGCGGTCACAAAATTAGTAAACAATTAGTTT
Source organism: Mercenaria mercenaria (assembly GCF_021730395.1). Classification (NCBI taxonomy): domain Eukaryota; kingdom Metazoa; phylum Mollusca; class Bivalvia; order Venerida; family Veneridae; genus Mercenaria; species Mercenaria mercenaria. Next base: position 38,064,705 of record NC_069377.1, on the reverse strand, counting down.
AAACAATATTTTATTTATTTTTTTTAAGCAACATACACATAACATGTACAACAAATATTTACATGTCAAATACATGGATTGGAAAACGAGCTGATAGCTTAAGTAAATTCCTTTAGTAAACAATTGATATCTCAATACTAAAGTACATCAATTTAACCCTTGTGACAATATTCATTGTACAGAAGATTAATCATTGGATTCAACACAGTACCAGTACTTATAGCACGTCACAGAAAGAACAGTGTTTCAAGATCGTAAGTTCTTTTGTTGTTGTTGTTGTTGTTGTTATTGTATAGTTTGTTGTTTTTGTTGTTGTTGTTGTGTTTAAGACATTGCAAATTAATACTGACCAACGTTTAACTAAATATAGCCACAGTATTGTGAATGTAAAAAGGAAGTCTGAAAAAAAATAAACAAAGAAAAAAAAAGATAAATATCAACGCACATTGTTGAAATATTGCATAATCGTCGCATGTAAATGCAATACGTTCGTTATACTGTGTGTTTATTCACTTCCTCGTCAACATGTTTTGCCGAAGTAAATGTCAGAAAATAGTAATATGTATTGGATAAACTATAGGCGTCTAGTAGGTGTCTAAAATCAGTATTGTAGTCAAGTCTATGCAAACATATCTATAAAATATCTTCTTTTCATTTCAAAATCGCGTGAATTTTGCCAGCAAAACATTAAATTAACCCAGTGGATCTTAATAGACTAGCCACTAGACTGATTATAACAATATGTCTACATTTTTATTCTTTTCCATTTCAATAGAGACAAAAGCCTGTATATTCTACTGATGATGGTAAAATGATATTGGACATAGGAATTTGACATTTTTTTTATCTCATTAGCCACGAAGCCCCCGCCCTAACTTAAATAACCCGTTCAACATTACAGAACGTTATCTTATCAAGGCCACGGGTGTGATTACATTAGATTTGAAATGACCTTTCCGACCAGGGTCATAATTGCAGTGTAGTACACAATATGACCTCTTTCAAAATGTCAAGCTCTATTATGGGATGTCACTTCCGCTTAACATGTACATAGTGGTATTATTGAACGAGTAAACCGGATATTATCATTTTGTGATAAGCTGTGCTTATTTTTGTCAGCAAGGTATATAAAAACCAATTTACTACTTTATTTTGCTAATATAGCAAAACGTGTTTTTATTTTTGATTACCAAGTACTGTGCGTGCTCTGACAAGGGTGTAATAAGTCATTCGTCAGTAGGACGGCTGATATTTGGTTAAAGCGTTACGGTAATTTTTATAAAATCTGGTACTTATTTAATTGAATACAGATGCCAATTTAGACCAAATGACATGGTCGATCCCCAGTTATTTACGTTCAAACAATTATCAAATAATTTTTATGAAACAACAAAGTTTTCACTTGTTTTTGTCGACCAGTAAATTTAACAGTGTTTGTTTACATTTTAATGACATGTGACAAAGGTTTATTGGAGAGAGAGAGAGATATATATATATATGTCTCTCTCTCTCTCTCTCCAATAAACCTTTGTCACATGTCATTAAAATGTAAACAAACACTGTTAAATTTACTGGTCGACAAAAACAAGTGAAATATATATATAGATGTATAGGTAGAAGAAAAAAACAAGGATTAATATTAAACAAGGAATGCCGCAAAAACGCAGCCTTCACAAAACGCATGTGGTTACATGATTAACCATTTTCACAATACACCGACATAAAGGAACATCATGCACCCTTTCTTACTAACAAGTACATGACCTTTGTGCGGAAGGAAACATCACACTAAATAATTTGACATTAGTGTATCCACATTTAAAATAATTTAATTCATTACACTTACGCGCAATGATTATTAAAAGATATCAGAAACAATTACCGTTTGTTGAGGGAGAATATAAATTTATAGTGGCTTTAAATGTGACAACCGTATCATTTGATAAAAACATTTTCCCGATATCGTCATCTACTCATACGATTTATTAATGCACAAATAAGAAAGAAAACGTGTGCAAAATCTCAGCTTTGTAAATATTTAAATGACGAAGAGATTGACCATAAATGCATTGGTGGTGTACTGTGCATTGAATATAATATTTATGTGTACTGCGCGTTGACCAGTACCATATTTTCTGTACTGTGTAACGCTGAAATTATCACTATGTTTTATAGAATAAATCTTACAAAATGTATATTATCACCTAAAATAACAAAGCGGTAATGTCTTTGGTACAGCGGATAAATAATGTTTTAAATTGATATTTATAACGATAGCTTCGTCGTACCCGTGCGAAAAAAGAACAGGAAATCCCGGGATTATCTCCAAGTAACCTATGCTGTCCTACTATCTTGAAAATCCCAGGAATGTCCTGGGATTTCCTGATGTCAGGAAATAAAATTATATATTGTCCCGTTTTCAGGAAATCTCAGGAATGTCTTGAGAATTTTGAAGTCAGGATATCCCTGGACAATTGTCCCGTCTTCAGGAAATCCCAGGAATTCCTGATTTCAGGAAATCTCAGGACAATACTACTATTTAGTCTAGAAACATCAAATTATGAGCTTCATATTGAGCAAAAAGGTCTTAATATCATTCTATGATCTGTTCACTTTTAAGAGTGAAACTGTCTTTGATCAAACATGTACAGATAATCTAAACAGTACTAACACGTTTCACTTTGTTATGCCCTGACTGATTTTAAAGAAAAATACTTTTCTAAATAACTTACTGGTATGGTTTTGTAAAATCATTTAATGAAGGAATATAGTAAAGTATTATTTCTAAAAGTTTATACAGAGATAATTTGCTAACTTACCACATAATATTATATATAATATATACCTGATACACCAACAACACCACAGCACAAGTGCTCAATGATACAGTTTCACCCAAAACATGGGTCTTCAACACCAGGATGTAATTAACTTACTAGATCATGATTCAAAAATAATTACCATCATTCAATCTGTATCTTTTAGAAAAAGTCCTGTCTTTTTCCTGTGAACAGGACAATTTTTCTATCAAAAGTCTTGTCTTTTAGTGTTAAAGTCCTGTCTTCAGGACTTCTATGCAGCCATGCTAAAAGAATATCAGGAAATATTTCTGCACGGGTAATTTGACAAGAAATCTCCTATTTTTGACCAACAGGGAAGTGTATGCATATAATTGACATATACTTAAAAAAATGTGTTCTTATTTACTTGTAGCAAGCTGATTACCTTTCATAAACTAAATAAAATATATTAAAGCATAGAAAATAATTTTGACTATATTATTTGTACAAAATCATACCTGTTGACATTCTGACATGCTACATAAGAAATTGAGGTTTGAAGGTTCTAAGTCAAATGGGTGTAAGGTCATTGAGGAGAAACAACTTTAATAGTTCAAAGCACTTGCGACTTTGACCTTGCAACAATTGACCCCAAAATAAAAGGGGTCATTTACTGACCAAGGCTAATGTCCTTATGAAATTTGAAGGTAAACGGATTACATAATTATTTTCTTGTTTGTTTTGATTTTCTTATGAGGACTCATTTTAAATATGCACTTATACCTTTTCCACACTAACCGCCTTCATATCCTGTGTTTTTCTTGTTACAAATCGGGTGTACATGTGGCTAGACCTATACCTGACACTGGCCTGTCTTTAGACATTTTCTTGGTATGATTATTGGCATGCCGCTGTAATTGTAAGTTTTAACTCCAGTGTTCAAACTAGTGTTTGTTTTTTCACGTATGTATATCTTAAGAAGCTATCCATGCCTTCTAGCCACGGGTTGAGCAGAAACCTCAATTATAACTCTCAATTTTACAGATGTCAGAAGAAAAGGAATTAGAATTGAAGAAGTTGTCTACAGATGTCGAGGCAGCGTATGAAAGAATAAAATCATTCATCTATAAGACGCCTTTGATGTTCTTCAAACAAATAATCTAGAAACTGGAGCAAATGTATATCTAAAACTAGGTAATATATATCAAGGCGAAATATGTGTTTCAGCATGGCTGAATTCCTTTGTCCATAAAACGAAGAAAAATGTCGCATATTCTGCAATAAGCAACGAGTTTGACGCAGGCAAGTGAGACACAAAACAGAATTGACGTCAAATGTTACCTCATGACGTCAGGTATATCATTACGCTCTGTAGGTCAGTATGACGTTGAGTATATTTTACATAAGTAGAGTAGCTTTGATTTTTCATGAAATAATGCAGTGTTTACTTATTGAGGAATGCACACGCAACTTGACGTCCTATCCCTTTTTAATAAAATCAGACGTAATAATTAGGTTTCCTCTTGACAAACTTATTCTAGATACCAATAAGCAATCTGTTTGAGTTCTGTTAATTCAAAACAGTTTTTAACGAAGAGCAATAGTGTCGGGCGCATTATACGTAAACTATACTCAGCAACTCCTCTATTGGAATTTATTATCATCACTGTCAAGTATTGACATATATCAGTGAAAATTTGACATTTTTTTTGTTGAAATAAAACCTATCAACGGTAATAATCAGACATAAATTCATTGAGCCGTGACAATTACAGTGCGGCATCTCTTAAATGTAGCCACTTATTGAGTATAACTGGGTAATGGCCGCTGTGTGGCAAAAAGTGTTATCAACAGGATTTATCAATTTTTCGGCCAGCCTTTCTTTCGTTGCCTTTATTCTGAAACTGATACAACGGCAGATGTTCAAAATGCTGGTGACATCTTGCGCGCCTTTAGGTAATCCGCAAAGTAACGAGTGCATAAGCTGAAACATTTATTCTATAACTTCTCATTTCAAACAATTGAACGTTATTGACGTTACGGTACATGTAGTTCAGCACGTTTGAAACACCGGAAGTAATGGCATAACATCATTTATCCGTCAAACATAGAATAAACACTGGACCGGCATACGGAAACTAAAATCATTTTATGAATAAATTGCGACTCGTTAGTAAATTTATTCAAACGGCAACGTTGCTACTTTTCTAAAATATATGATATTCAAAAGTTCGACACGTTCAATAATTCCAAATAATAGAGAGTTTGAGATTTCAACCTTCGCCTTCCCCTTCAACGTCTCTTGCGAAGTTAACGTATGAAGTTGAAGTTCGATTAAAATTCCTTGAGATTTCAAACATTAGAATGAACCTTACTTCTTTTCATCCGCCCATTCAATTTATCCGTAATTATGATCGTGTTTTTCGTGCATTTTGATACCAATTGTCCGAAAGGGCAGGAATTTTACAAGAGGTTTTAAAAATGAAAAAATGAAAATTAAATAAAAAAAAATTCAATTAATATAATCATCGCATGGATATTAGAGCGATTACCAAAGAAAAAACAACAAAAAACAACAACAACAACAACAAACAAAAATAAATAAAACGATAAAACAATGTGAACAATGTAAAAACTCGTTAGTGTTGCTCCAGACATTTATGTTTTATATAAAATTATGTCAGTATAGTCAGTATACAATGCACGATTGTAAATCATACATGAGAGGAAATAAAAATGATTATTACATACCTAAAATTATTTTCCATTTGGTTTCAATGGACCGCGATCGTGCAATATTTTTCCATATCATGGCGTTGAACGCTTTCATATCGGACTAGTCCCAATCCGTGACTCTAGTTACCTCCCCTGACGGTCCGTCCATTGTGGATCTCGTTTCTTTAGATTTTTGTTGCTAGTGTGTTTGTTTAATTTGTAATTTATGCAATATTTTGTTTACTTTTACACTTTGATTAATCTGACCTATTACATACTGACACGTAGTAATTTATCAGACTGAAATGAGTTGGACTAATATAGGACGTGGAATGTTTTCTTAACGTTGTAATGGAAAGAATCGCGTGACGTCCGTGGCGTCCGAGCGCACGTTGCGACAACAAGTTGACGTCATTTTCGCGGAAAATATTAATGCCCGTCAGTTTGATTTGTTAATTGCGTTTTCGGAGAATTTTTTTCCGTATTTTTTCCTGTCTTTCGTGACAGAACGATAATTTAGATATAAATTAATCATTTGATAGTGGATATGTAATAAAAAGGTTATCATCGTTCTTTCGCGGACAATATTGCGCTCCTAAAGTTGCGCAATATTACCGCTGCAGAACTCGTGCATATATCCACATACAAAGTTAATAACCTATAATGATCATATCGACGTGGTAATGACACTCTGTATGACTTTGTATAATGCCAAACTCTCAGACAGCACAATATGATTTTAATATACTATTTTATAAGTAAAGCATCTGCGGATCCAGGAATTTTTGTTAGAGGGACACCAACATTAAAGAGGGGGTCACCCATTTCAGGGGGGTGGAGGGGGCGGGGTGGGGGGTAGGGGTAGGGGTAGGGTCACACCGAGTTTCAAGACCGACTTTCTTTGTAAAATGTAAGAATCAAAGGGGGAATTAACCCACAATTTCCCTCTGCCAGGCTCTGGTTCCGTGCATTTAAAAAATGGAGTTATCCCATACGGCTAACAGGAAACGTCTCTCATCATGATATCATAGATCTGAAATTGTCTGATACTTCAGAAGAATTTTCCGTCTTACTAGTACCATTTTATGTTGATAATTAAAACGCAATTGTAGTATTAAGTGTCCGACAGAAACAGATTGATTTTATTTGGATGTGAAAACAAAATATTCCACCAAATGATAATCGCGCGTAATTATTTATTTTTCAAGTAAAATGACTGTCATGCCATGTGTCTCCATCCAGATTTCAGTCTTTGATACCGAGTATGTGGACAGAGTAGATGTAAAAAGAATGAAGTTTCGACTTTCGTGATATCACATCTTCGGACGTTCAAAACTTCACTTCATACGGCAAAAAGGCCCATCTGGTATAATCGATATCGCCTGGGGACACAAATATGCCGTAGAAGTTAAAGTTTGAACAAAATCTCAAAGTTTCTCAAAATCAGTTGATAACTTCATACTTCCAGGTTCAATTTAATGTATTTAGTTAAAATCATTAGCCATACAAAACTTCATTATTCTTATACCTATTGATAGTGTTTCGCATCAAATTTAGTCTAATTATATATATGGATAATCAAATAACTTAATAAGCAGAAATCCTGAAACTAAGCTTTTTATTTCGCATAGTAATAAAGAGAAGTATTAGGCTTACGTGATATTACATGGAAAACTTTAGTAGCAACGTGAGAAATAAATAAACCACACGCATATCGGTGACGTTTTACCCAAAATATATATGAGAGACGTTGAAGGGGAAGGCGAAGTTTGAAATCTCAAACTCTCTATTGTCTGAAAGTCAACTTGAAACGTGTGAATCTCTTTCATCATGAGAAAATATCTAAAAAAACAAGCACACGGACCTACACATTCTATTTCAACATATCATAGGCCATATATTTATTTACGAAGTTTCATTAAATTCTGCATTGTAGAAAAAGTCCTATCAGCGAAAACCTCATTAACTGTGTGATTTTCTGATATACTCGCATTATGAAAACTTGTGTGAGGTCCATGTTTTTTATTCAGTCTAGCAAAATGTCAAGCACAACATCCTGTTTCTATTTGTCGAATTTTCTAAGTAAAATTATTCTGAACCATTGAAAAACCATTGAAGATGTGTGATCCTAAAGTGCAGAGCTACCTTAATGTACTTTTAAAGGCCAAGACATCCAGTAATGTGGCGTCATTACTGACGTCGCACACCTGACATGTTATGCAATTGCCAATATGGAAAATAATGACTGGTGGGTGTTTCAACTTAACAGAGCTAAAAACGAGTACGTGAAAACATGAGTTACATAAATTCTAAACGTTCTAGGTGTTTTGGGGCATTTAATGATTTTTTTTTGTATTTGTTTTTTCTTTTCTTTTTTGTTGCTTTTTTGTTTATGAAAGGTCGGTCCTTAATTATTTTGTTCAATTTTCATTAAAATGTGTCAATATTAAGCAGCGTAAAAACAAGTATAAACTGAGAAAAGTTTATAACTGTATCAACTCGAAATTTCAAGTGTCTGGCCCGAAATTTAGCTCATACTGACTTCGAACGTTACTTCATGTAAGGTGGTTTTGCACACTGCTTTTTAAACTGACCTTGCATTAAGATTATAATAATGTGGAGTTTGTTTTTATTTGCCTTATTCAATAAACCATTATTTTTCAGAAAGTGAACAAGTGACTGGTTCGTTTAAAATACGGGGAGCATTCAACAAAATTCTTCTGCTGAAAGAGCGGGAACCGGAAAGTCTGTCGAAAGGAATCGTGACGGCATCAACAGGAAATCATGGAATAGCCTGTGTAATGTTTCCAGTTTATACACTTACTGTTTGTTGTTGCTTTTATTTATAAGGATTAATTTATTTATTTTGTGTTAACACACAGGAGAATATAATACCAACCGCATAAAAGTATGTTGATAGTCAAAAACCAAAAATCTATTCAAACCAAAAAAAATCATTTATAGGCGACGGCATACTTGAGGTTACTGTCATTAGGATTGAATTCCTTAACAGATGCCATAGTAGAAATGAGCCGCACCATGAGAAAACCAGCATAGTACATTTTCACACTCTGGTCAGGATCAATGCTGTTCGCTTTTAAAGCCTATTGCAATTAGAGAAACTGTTAGCGAACAGCATGGATCCTGACCAGACTGCGCGGCTCATATAAACTCCTGATAAACACAGTTACAGAATCATTTTATCCTTTTAAGATTCGTGTAAGGTACGTCGTAAAACACACCCTTCATGAACTTTAAAAGGACTTGGCTCCAGTTGAACATCAAAACTTTTCAAAATATTGGCAATTTAAATGTCAACGTATATTTTGTTATACAGAATACATGAGAATTCCACATTTTTATTGATTTGCGCACACTTTAGAGACATTTTCTGCGTAAATTTCGTTCGAATCGTTGAATAGCAAACGACTTTTAGTTCAAATTAGTTTATACTACTTAATTTTAATTGTGGTGAAAGTTTGAAGCTTATTGGAATCAGTCTCGAGACCGTTTCCTGAAGAAGAAAAAAACAGTACTGGTATGACATGAGAAGGTGTAAACGATACGCGTGTTCTAAGTATTCGTATAAAAGGTCATTCACTGAGTTCTTGGCAATACATGTATTTATTTATCATAAAAAAAGAATACTTAAGTTGAGCTCAAAATGTAGTTTTGCCCCTTGCCGGTGTAACGGTCGGTTTTTTCCCCAGTCAGTTCTTTCCCCGGGGAAAAAACTGACTAGTTAGTTTCTTCCCCGTGGGAAAGAATTGACTAGTCAGTTTTTTCCCCGGGGAAGAATCTGACTGGTCAGTTCTTTGCCCCCCTAGTCAATTTTTTCCCCCCAGTCGCAACTGGTTACTCTTGATCATTCTTATGGGGGGAAAAAACTAACTAGTCAATTCTTTCCCCACTCATCAATTTTCCTGGCTAGTCAATTATTTCCCCTGTTAGTGAATTGGAACTGGTTATTCTTGGTTATTCTTAACTAGCCTGTTTTTCATTTCCGATAGTCGGTTTTCATTTAAATTTCATATAAAATAAAAGATATGTTTCATATTTTGTGTAAATTAAAGAAATGTTTTTAAATGAACTTATTTTAATTTCTGTTGTATTTTTTTATTTGCCTTTTTCCTGTTTAAATTTCTTCAAAGGTAAGGAAATTACTGCTAGTCAGTTCTTTTCCCACGTAGCCAGTACTTGACCAGTAAGGTGGGGGAAGTAAATTGACCAGTCAGTTCTTTTCCCCCTAGCCTGTACTTGCTCTGTTAGGTTGGGGACGAAATTGACCGGTCATTTCTTTCCCCCCTAGCCAGTACTTGACCTGTCAGGTGGGGAAATGAAATTGACCAGTCAGTTCTTTCCCCACTAGCCAGTACTTCCTTTGTCAGGTTTACTGGTCAGTTCTTTCCCCCCTAGCCAGTACTTGCTCTGTTAAGTGGGAAGAAATTGACTGGTCAGTTCTTTCCCCCCTATCAAATACTTGACCTGTCAGGTGGGAGAAGAAATTTACTGGTCAGTTCTTTCCCCTCTAGTCAGTACTTGCTAGAAAGAACTGACCGTTTCTTCCCCCTCTAGCCAGTACTTGCTTTGTTAGGTGGGCGAAGAAAATGTCTGGTTAGTTCTTTCCCCCCTAGCCAGTACTTGACTTGTCAGGTGGGGAGAAGAAATTGACCGGTCAGTTCTTTCCCCGCTAGCCAGTACGTACTTGCTCTGTTTGGTGTGAGAAGAAATTGACTGGTCAGTTCTTTCCCCCCAGCAAGTACTTGACCTGTCAGGGGGGGGGGGGGGGGGGGCTTTCCCCCCAGCAAGTACTTGACCTGTCGGGGGGGGGGGGGGGAAGAAATTAACCAGTCAGTTCTTTCCCCCCTAGCCAGTACTTGACCTGTCGGGTGGGGAAATGAATCTGACCAGTCAGTTCTTTCCCCCCTAGCCAGTACTTGACCTATCAGGAGGGAGAAAAATAGACAAGTTAGTTATTTCCCCCCTAGCCAGTACTTGACCTGTCAGGTGGGGGAAGAAATTGATCAATCAGTTCTTTCCCCGCTAGCCAGTTCTTGACCTGTTGGTTGGGGAGAAGAAATTGACCAGTCAGTTCTTTCCCCCCTAGCCAGTGCTTGACCTGTCAGGTGGGGCAAGAAATTGACTAGTCAGTTCTTTTCCCCTAGCCAGAACTTGACCTGTCAGGTTGGGGAAGAAATTGACTGGTCAGTTCCTTCCCCCTAGGCAGAACTTGACCTTTCAGGTGGGAAGAAAAAATTGACCAGTCAGTTCTTTCCCCCCTATCATATACTTGACCTGTCAGGTGGGGGAAGAAATCTTCCAGTCAGTTCTTTCCCCTCTAGGCAGTACTTGCTAGGGGGGAAAGAACTGACTGGTCAATTTCTTCCCCACCTGACAAAGTAAGTACTGGCTAGCGGGGAAAGAACTGACAGGTCAATGTCTTCTCCCCACCCAACAGGTCTAGTACTGGCTAGGAGGGAAAGAACTGACCAGACATTTTCTTCGCCCACCTAACAGAGCAAGTACTGACTAGAGGGGGAAGAAATTGACCGGTCAGTTCTTTCCCCCCAGCAAGTACTTGACTTGTCAGGGGTGGGGGGGGGGGAGGAAGTAACCAGTCAGTTCTTTCCCCCCCCTAGCCAGTACTTGACCTGTCGGGTGGGGAAATGAATTTGACCAGTCAGTTCTTTCCCCCTAGCCAGAACTTGACGTATCAGGAGGGTGAAAAAATAGACAAGTTAGTACTTTCCCCCCAGCTAGTACTTGACCTGTCAGGTGGTGGAAGAAATTGACAAGTCAGTTCTTTCCCCCCTAGCCAGTACTTGCTTTGTCAGGTGGGGGAAGAAATTGACCAGTCAGTTCTTTCCCCCCTAGCCAGTTCTTGACCTGTCAGGTGGGGATAAGAAATTGATCAGTCAGTTCTTTCCCCACTAGCCAGTGCTTGACCTGTCAGGTAGGGGAAGAAATTGACCAGTCAGTTCTTTCCCCTCTAGCCAGTACTTGACCTGTCTGGTGGGGAGAAGAAATTGACTAGTCAGTTCTTTCCCCCCTAGCCAGAACTTGACCTTTCAGGTGGGAAAAAAATTGACCAGTCAGTTCTTTCCCCCCTATCATATGCTTGACCTGTCAGGTGGGGGAAGAAATTTACTGGTCAGTTATTTCCCCTCTAGGCAGTACTTGCTAGAAAGAACTGACCGGTCAATTTCTTCCCCCTCTAGCCAGTACTTGCTCTGTTAGGTGGGCGAAGAAAATGTCTGGTCAGTTCTTCCCCCCCCCCCCTAGCAGAGCAAGTAATGGCTAGGGGGGAAAGAACTGACTGGTCAATTTCTTCCCCACCTAACAGGTCAAGCACTGGCTAGGGGGGAAAGAACTGACTGGTCAATTTCATTTCGCCTCTTGACAGGTCAAGTGCTGGCTAGGGGAAAAAGATCTGACTGGTCAATTTCATTTCCCGACCTGACAGGTCAAGTACTGGCTAGGAGGAAAGAACTGACTAGTCAATTTCTTCCCCCACCTGACAGGTCAAGTATATGCTAGGGGGAAAAAACTGACTGGTCAATTTCTTCCCCCACCTGATAGGTCAAGTATATGCAAGGGGGGGGGCAAAGAACTGACCGGTCAATTTCTTCTCCCCACCAGACAGGTCAAGTACTGGCTAGGGGGGAAAGAACTGACTGGTCAATTTCTTCTCCCCACACCACAGGTCAAGTACTAACTATATATAGGGGGGAAAGAACTGACTAGTCAATTTCTTCCCCCACCTGACAGGTCAAGTACTAGCTAGAGGGGAAAGAACTTACCAGTCAATTTCTTCCCCCACCTGACAGGTCAAGTATATGCTAGGGGGGAAAGAACTGACTAGTCAATTTCTTCCCCCACCTGATAGGTCAAGTACTGGCTAGGGGGGAAAGAACTGACTTGTCAATTTCTTCTCCCCACACCACAGGTCAAGTACTAACTATTTATAGGGAGGAAAGAACTGACTAGTCAATTTCTTCCCCCACCTGACAGGTCAAGTACTGGCTAGAGGGGAAAATACTGACCAGTCAATTCTTTCCCCCACCTGACAGGTCAAGTATATGCAAGGGGGGAAAGAACTGACTGGTCAATTTCTTCCCCCACCTGATATGTCAAGTATATGTTAGGGGGAAAGAACTGACTGGTCAATTTCTTCCCCCACCTGATAGGTCAAGTATATGCAAGGGGGGAAAGAACTGACTGGTCAATTTCTTCTCCCCACCAGGCAGGTCAAGTACTGGCTAGGGGGGAAAGAACTGACAGGTCAAGTTCTTCTCCCCACACCACAGGTCAAGTACTAACTATATATAGAGGCGAAAGAACTGACCAGTCAATTTCTTCCCCCACCTGACAGGTCAAGTATATGCTAGGGGGGAAAGAACTGACTGGTCAATTTCTTCCCCCACCTGATATGTCAAGTATATGTTAGGGGGAAAGAACTGACTGGTCAATTTCTTCCCCCACTTGACAGGTCAAGTACTGGCTTGTGGGGAAAGAACTGACTAGTCAATTTCTTCCCCCACCTGATAGGTCAAGTATATGCAAGGCGGGAAAGAACTGACTAGTCAATTTCTTCTCCCCACCCGACAGGTCAAGTACTGGCTGGGGGGGGGGGTGAAGAACTGACCTGTCAATTTCTTCACCCACCTGATAGGTCAAGTATATGCAAGGGTGGAAAGAACTGACAAGTCAATTTCTTCCCCCACCTGATAGGTGAAATATATGCTAGGGGGGAAAGAACTGACTGGTCAATTTCTCCCCCCACCTGATAGGTCAAGTATATGCTAGGAGGGAAAGAACTGTCCAGTCAATTTCTTCTCCCCACCCGACAGGTCAAGTACTTGCTAGAGGGGGAAAGAACTGAACGGCCAATTTCTTCCCCAACCTGACAGGTAAAGTACTGTCTAGTGGGGAAAGAACTGACTGGTCAGTTTCTTCCCTCACCTGATAGGTCAAGTATATGCAAGGGGGGAAAGAACTGACTAGTCAATTTCTTCCCCCACCTATATGCTAGGGGGGGGGGAAGAACTGACTGGTCAATTTCTTCCCCCACCTGATGGGTGAAATATACGCTGGGGGGGGAAATAAGTGACTGGTCAATTTCCCCCCCCCCCCCACCTGATAGGTCAAGTATATGCAATGGGGAAAGAACTGACCAGTCAATTTCTTCCTCGTACCTGACAGAGGCAATCAAACAGAAGTTAAAAAATTTGATTTGACAAAAAAACATTGATTAAAGTTACAAAAAAGAAACATACAGGTTTATTCAAATGAAAAACAATACCTGTTTCATCTAAATGGAAAATGAATAGACACTTGTATCCCAAATAACAATACCGAAAGAATCCAGTACTTGAAGGGAAAACTTGGGGGAAAGAACCTGACTAAATAGTCAGTTTCTTTCCCTATCAGAAAACTTATTCCAAGGGGGGGGGGGGGGGGGAAACTGACTGGGGGGGAGAAACTAGTCAGTTTTTTCCCCGGGGAAAGAACTGACTGGGGGAAAAAACTGGGCTGTTACACCGGTATGGAGATAGAAAATGTCGCTGTTTCTCCCAGCAAAGGGCTATGACTCCCCCGGAAAGGAAGCCATCCGTTTGCCGCGGGTGACGACCCGTAAGCCTGAGAGTAGGGTCCTAGATGCTTTGGTTCCTACATCACCTTGGGGAGGAGATGCATAGGGTGTTGGCCTCAATCTGTTTTCTGGTGGGCGTATTGTCCCGATACAGTCAATCGACTAGTCATGTCAAGCCCTTAAAAATGGTTCATGTTCAGATTATTTGTTGTTCCAGATGCACGCGGGTAAAACATGTGGATGTTCTGTCGAGGTATATTGCCAGGAAACTGTTTCTCAATCCAAAATGGAGACCTTGCTATTGTATGGAGCTAAAGTTTCACGACATGGCAAGGACTGTGTAGATGCCGAGCTGAAAGCAAGACAGACAGCAAAGGTATTACGACAGTTTATTACCAAACAACCAAATCTACCCTTTTCTAGTTAAAGATTTTCAGCGAATTCATTTGTCTATTGGCGGCTTAAAGCGAATATATGTCCTTTTTATGCCACCTTTGAGGTATATTGATTGCTCATGTTTGTAGGATTATATGCACGCCGCTCCGTTGGGGATCCATTGTGATCATTCACTATAAAACTAGAGAACCCTTGCGCATGCAGACTTCAAACTTTATGTGGTGCTTATGAGTAAATTACCCTAATTGCTTGGGGGTCAACGGCTAAGGTAACAATAACATTTAGACTGACAATCTTCATACAATGCTCGCGTGTGGCCTAGAGCTGTCTGGGCTAGTATCTCTGATGTCAAGGTCACAGTATATTGTAATCGTTTATTGTAAACTGGAGAAAACTAAGGCACAAGCCAGCAACCTTTAACAATGTTATTGTTTGTGATCAGGTGATGGCCAAATTTATTGTTCAATAGGTACAAAGTACAAGGTCTCTCGGGCCTGAAGCGGTTTATTTAAAAAGGTCATCCAAACTTAACGAAAACAAAATATACGCGGTGTGTCTATGTGCTTAGAAACATTGACAAAGTGTGACTGGTTCACGAAAGAAGATTAATAACCAGCTGTTCAATATGCTGAGCACCATTTAATGCACTGTACGTTTTAGATGAGAAATGTACAATTGAAATGTGCTAGTTGTGTACCATGATTCTCATAGTAATCAAAGGGGTGGGGTATAACATGTTAACATGTGAACTATGTTATTTTGTTTCTGGTCTGGTGCCAGTAGAGTTACCTAGTAATTTTGTTAAAAGGTGTAGGGTCATCCTCTGATTTTCTGTTGTGTGTGTGCGTGCGTGCGTGCGTGCGTGCGTGTGTGTGTGTTTGTCCGTCAACAGTCATATCTCTTAACGAACAAAAATTCTATTTACTTTTATAGGCTCTAAGTAATGTATGCACGTCATTTTTATGTCCATTTGTCTGTTATCCGTCCGTCTATCAAATTAGGCGAATCTTACGATAATTTTAAACGTACCAGAAATTTGTTCACGAAATTTGGTTTACAGACGCAGGGTAATAATTACATGTATGTTTATTATGCAAACCCTTTTAGTAGTTGAACTATATATCACTTTTGTTTATTTAGCTATGAGTAAAAGTGGATCTTGAAATAATGTTTAAGGTAAAGGATATTTGCCATATGCTTTTCACGAAACCTTGAAAATTGTCAGAAGACACTACAGAGGATATACGAATTAGGCATCCATTTCATTTTTTTTCAAAGAGGTTGTTGTTGCAAAGAAAATTGTACATGACTTATTACAAGTCTCTAAATATAAATTATGAATACAGCATACAATAAACATCACATATGACGTGTACTCTTGTTTTATACATATAATGTAACAACATATCTCATAAATTGTGACATGTATCATATGTTCGTACTCTAGTATCCATTTAAATATTTATATAATTATATAGTAACCCCTTTTTTATACATTGTCTTATGGAGTAAAATATTTACACTATATGTCTAATATTGCGTTTCTTTCAGTCATTAGATATATATGAGCCGTGCCATGAGAAAACCAACATAGTTGGTTTGCGACCAGCATGGATCCAGACCAGCCTGCGCATCCGCGCAGTCTGGTCAGGCTCCATGCTGTTCGCTTTTAAAGCCTATTAGAATCGGAGAAACTGTTTGCGAACAGCATGGATCCTGACCAGACTGCGCGGATGCGCAGGCTGGTCTGGATCCATGCTGGTCGCACACCCACTATGTTGGTTTTCTCATGGCACGGCTCATATGTTCTTATTATTTTAGGAAAGAGGGCAAGTTTATCTGTCTCCATACAATGACTGGGACGTTATGACAGGTCAAGGAACTGTTGGGTATGTAATTACAGCAAGACACAAATACAACTTAAGCTAGAATCACGCTACCTCGGATGGTCCTGCGGATGGGTACCGGATTCCCTTCCCGGATTGCTCCGGATGTGTAAGACATTATAAATCTCTAATGCAATAGTAACAGAACCTTAATGAACCTTATTAGAACCGGAATAAAACCGTAATAGCTCGTGTTTTTTTTACCAGAGTGATTGTCTTTCGGACAGTTACGATCTTTTCAGAACTGTTACGGATTTATTACGGATTCTTTACGGATATATTATCCGTGGCATAGTTTTGAGGATGTTCAAAACTTCGCAGCCTTGCCCTCGGATGCCCCCGATTTCTGAGCGGATACACCGGATGACTTACGAATGAGTTAGGATTTCTACGGATGCGTTACGGCAGCTATCCGGATTTCATGCCCAAGCACATCCGGAGCAGTGTATAGGCTTGCGGATGAGTCCAGATAGCATCCGTATAACATCCGTAACGCATCCGTATAGCTCATAACTCATTCGTAAGTCATCCGGTATATCCGTTCAGAAATCGTGGGCATCCGGGGACAAGGGTGCGAAGGTTTTTAACATGCTCAAAATTTTGCAACGGATAATATCTTCGTAAGGAATCCTAATAAATCCGTAACAGTTCTGAAAAGATCGTTACAGATCTTAAAAGATCGTAACAGTCCGGAAGACAATCACTGTGGTCAAAAATTATGAGCTATTACGGTTTTATTCCGGTTCTAATGAGGTTATTAAAGGTTCCTTTACGATTGTATTAGAGATTTATAATGTAACAAATTCTGAAAACCTATTTTTTCTAACATATCTGGAGCAATCCGGGGATGGGAACCCGGAACTCGTCCGCAAGCCCATTTGGGAAAGTGTGATTCTACTTTATCAAAAAAGTGCTTTAATTAAATTTTAATGGGAACATTACAGGAGAATAATATTGACTTAGGGATTGGTTTCAGATATTTGGAATAGCATTTTCTTGTGGATGTGCAGTGTTTTGTTAAATTTTGATAATGGTTGCGATTTTATTATTTCTTCTGTTTATAGATTTCAATTCCTCATTTCAATAAGCGGCTGTGGTGTCTAAATTCCGTTTACATTTGTCAAAAATTAGCCATAAGTTCATATTTACTTTCAAAATTAAATCAGAAGCAATATACCTGTAGATCTGCGTGTAGCAAGCAAGTCTTAAGCCTTTAACCTGTTGTTCTGTGAGCTGCAAGTAAGTCTGAAACCACGTAAAACAAGCAAGTCTGAAGCCTTCAACCTGTAGATATGCGTGCTACAAAAAAGTCTGAAGCTTTAACTTGTAGACCTACGAACTGCAAGCAAGCCTGCAAGTCTAAAGCATTCAACTTCTCGTGCTGCAAGCAACTAAAACCTTAAGATCTACGTGCAGCAAGCAAGTCTGAAGCATTTAACTTCAAGCACCACGAAAGCAAGCGAGTTCTAAGCCTTTAACCTTAAAATCCACATGTTGTATGTAAGTTTAATAATTTGAAGCCTTTAACCTGCAGATTTGCGTGCTGCAAGCAGTCTGCAGCCTTTAACCTTTAGGTCTGCTTGCGTGCAGTTTGAAGCCTTCGATCTTTAGGTCTATGTCCTGCAAGCACGTCTGATGCCATTAACATATAAATCTACGTGCAGCAATCACGTCTGAAGCCATCTTTAAAAAAAAATTAGTTCCATGTGCAGCAAGCAAATCTGAATCATCTGCTTGCAGCAAGCAAGTCCATAGATTTAATCGGACAAAGTTTATCGTACAATTATCAGTTATCCATGTTAGTCATATTAAAAAGATATAATCGAAACTGTCGATGAATGTATGATGAGACAGCCTTTTCCTTAGTCTGGTGTTATATACTAATAGTGTATAACTCGGCATAAAATATTATCGCTAAAATACAAAAATGGTGGTATGTTTAGAACATGCATTTATTTTTTTTAAGGATTTAATTATCTCGTGTGCACGACATCTTATCTCGAGCGCACGACATCTTATCTTGAGTGCTCGTCATCTTATCTCGTGCGTCCGACATCTTATCTCGAGCGCTCGACATCATATCTCTTGCGCAAGACATCTTTTCTCGAGCGCTCGACAGCTTATCTCGAGTGCACGGCATCTTATCTACGACTGCCACCGTTTATTCTTTTGTTTCGTTTATACTTCAAATCGTTTCACTCGTTTGCAGGATAGGAATTTAAATAATACACGATAAACGGTTAAAAAAAGGCAGCATAAATCAGTGATGACGCAAAGGAATAGATTTATGACCTTGACAAATTAAAGATTAAGTATGTAGGCTTCGCCTATATATCAAAGAATTTCCCTGTTTCTCCTTAATTCATACTTTTCTGACAATGTGTGAATTGATATTATCAGTCGAACTGCGATTTGTTGCTTTCCAAACATGCAGTTGGTATCATTAATTAGAATAATTATGTTCGTTTAATTTTGATTATAGGATGACCTTGTAGGCGGAACCCTAATTATCTACTTGTATGTACATGTATGTTTCAAAATACACTCAATGGACCTTTATATATATATAGATAAGATGTCGTGCGCACGAGAAAAGATGTCGAGCGCTCGAGATAAGATGACGTGTGCACGAGATAAGATGTCGAGCGATCGAGATAAGATGTCGAGCGATCGATATAAGGTGTCGTGCGCACGAGATAAGATGTCGAGCGATCGGGATAAGATGTCATACGCACGAGATACAATGTCAAGCGCTCGAAATAAGATGTCATACGCTCGAGATAAGATGTCTTGCACAAGAGATAATTTAATTTAAAAAACTGAATGCTTGTCCTAAACATACCATCGTAAATTTTGAATGAATTACATATAAATATAAAAGTCATAAGAGCTTTGGCGTATTACCTGTTTGTCAGCTGGCAATCATTTATAATAGT
Source organism: Mercenaria mercenaria (assembly GCF_021730395.1). NCBI lineage: Eukaryota > Metazoa > Mollusca > Bivalvia > Venerida > Veneridae > Mercenaria > Mercenaria mercenaria. The sequence continues at coordinate 38,045,399 of NC_069377.1, read as the reverse complement.
ATATTATGCTGATATTTTTTAAGTTACGAGATTTATTCAGAGCTACCGGAAGTTGATTTCGTTCTGGTATCAGTAGGAGGTGGCGGGCTTATAGGTGGAACAGCGGCGTTTTTGAAGGACAGAAATCCAAAAATCCAGGTGAGATACTATAATTTCATTGATGATACACGTTAACGGATTCACCTCAAATTGCACGTCTTATTCTAATGAAAATGTTGGTGGAAACTAAAGTGCTACCTTAAGGACCCGGTGTTAACTTATTTTATTGTTGGGACAAACAAATATATTATATATTATACCAGATATTATACCAGATTTATGTATAGTCCTTTACATGATAAACACCTTCAAAGGTGCTTTACATGGCGCAAAGGCAGCCACTCAGGACGCCAAGTTCATCCTCCACTATTACAGACACCGAACATTCTGACCAGAGGGACAGAGTGAGAGAAATCCTTCAATACAGGCTTGACCGACTAACTAAACCTATCTCGTTGCGAATAGTCAGTCTGGTTCTTAAACGTGCCCAGCGTATTCACGCGAAGCAATATTTCTTGGGAAAATCCAGTACTAGCCTGAGGCTCTTAGTAAGGTTAGTGACACACAGAAGTTTCAATTGTCTGGACCGGGATTCGAACCCCGGACCTCTGGATTGACAGTCAAACGTGTTACCACTAAACCACCTGGCAAACTGTACTTAAACGCCCTCAATCACTGTCGATCTCATTATCTTTGCAGTGTGGTATGTATTTACAGCAAAAAGACTGATTTAAGAAAAACATATTCAGGATAGCAGCTTTTAGTTTTTCATGTGCAAAACTGTTTTATCAAATATTATAATGCATATATAAGCATATTAGCATAGCTAAATATTGTTCTTGCCATTACACAGCAATGACTCTGCGTTGATTGTTGTAATAATGACATAAATTAGTAGACTGAATAACTTAGGTGTTATGTTGATGTCATTCCCCATAAAGTTCACTTCATTTTTTATATTGATGTCTCGGTTTATAATGTAAAAGCCTGTCCTAGTTTTGAGACATGATGAATGTCAATAAGTTATTTATATTCAATAGTTTTCCAGCTCAAATGCTGATAAATAAGGTATTAACATTATTCTAAACTCTGGGTTTTCCTGGGTTTCTCCAGAATCCTCTTTTATATTTTGGTGATACACGAAAGTGTTGGAATCGTCTAAGGATGTTATAAATAAGAAGCTGTTTGAGGACAGGTAAATCCTAAGTAACATTTTATTGAAACTAGATGCCCACGGGCAACATGTCGAGCCCGCCCTTTCACCCATAACTGTGACCTTGACCTTTGAGATAGAGTCAGTCTCACTGAGTTAAACTGTCATGCAAAATATAAACAAGATTCCTCAATGCATGTCAAAGTTTTGGGCCGGATAAGATCTGACATGACCTTTGATATCCAACTGTGACTTTGACCTATGAGATAGTAACCTGGTAACCTGGGGTTTGCGCATGACACTCCGTCGTACTGAGGTTAACATTCTTGCCTAATATAAACAAGATTGGTCTATGCATGTCAAAGTTATGGTCCGGACAAACAAATCCGGACGGACGCACGCACACACGCACGCACATAAACCGAACACCCATTTGGACAACTATGTCTTCACATCCGCAAGCGGGCTGGACAAAAACTTTCCTGTAATTGTTAATAACAAAATATTAGTCGTTTGGATATTTAACATTTGATGGATGTACAATAACATTATGGCTTTAAAAAGAAATTATCTTTAAAGCGTGGATTTATACCACTGTAGGTTTATATTCTTTGGATATACTAAATTCAGTTTGGATTCTGTGTGGAATTAATACTGATTGGATTTAAATTTGACCAGGACATGATTTTGACTACTCCTGCATATTGAAATTAGACTTTAGGGCTAGTTAACATTTTCAATGCAAACATTTTATTTTTATTAGTTGCTGGTTCTTTAGAATTTTAAGTAACAAGCAATTGCTACAAGGACAGAGAGAACTTATACTCTGCCTATGTTATGTTTTGTAACACACAGACATTGATGGCACCTACTCAGTCAAAGACCTGTCAACAGCATTTATGGCAGTGATTTTTATTAAACTGCTCTGTTAATAAGTAATGCATACTTATCCCCAAAACATGCATTGCTCTGTTTTTGGCCAGTAATCATGAATTAGAATTTTGGTTTACGAAATAAGAAAGTGTTCACATGCACACTAATTGAAGACCATTTTACATTGTAACTATACATCAAAGAATTTCCTGTTCACTTCCAACCAATCAAATGTGTATGAAAAAAAGTCTCTAAATTCTACCTACTATTTTATCTACTGTCTTAAATTACGCCATTCATTACGCCTGTTTCATCACTTTTTTTCACCATCAAACAGAAACTATTTTCCGCGTAGCTATTCCCTTGTTGTACAGAGAACAAGATCTTGCATTGAAAATATAAAATACATGTTTGTATCCACTCATATATTAACATCGTTTGAACATCGCATCAAAGTTGAAATACGTGAGATGCATTTCACTGTATTTCTGTAAAAAATAATAGCATAAAAGATATCACAAAATCACATTTAATTTCCTTATGGTATACAAGAAAATTGTACTGCACGACTAATGCTTTCAGATTATAGAATTGTTTTAGAAATTCGCCAAGAAATCTACTAATAGTACATGATATTTGTTTTACATGTTAAGAAGAAATATTTTAAAATTTAAATTTTAATATGCTTGTTTCTGTTAAAACACACACTAGAATGACGTCACGTTAACGTGCGGTGACGTCAACGTTTTTTTCGCGACCAAGAAAGAGCGCTACTATAATTTATCTACTGTTTAACATTAAAGGCATATTAGAATTGATATAATTTATAGCACTTATTTTCGACATTTACTATCTCCCTCATGTTATATAGAGATGATTGCTAAGCATTTTATATTTATTTAAAGCTAATTTTATTTAAAACTCTATTTATACACTCGGGTGGTAATACGTCGTACAAATAATTATTTCCGCCCATCGTGCATAAATAGTGTTAAAGCACTCTTTTGCTATAAAGTATTTTTAAAATAAACCATTAAATCTCAGGGGAATCAAGTCACGAAGTGGCATCATTTTATTCGTTTTACTTCATCTTTCCATTCTTAAAAATACATGACAGTATATTTGAATGTTTTACTTTTCATCACGTGTGAATATCATTTATAAGGATACTAAATGGTAGATAATGAAATATTTCTAATATGTAAACACATTTTAAGACACATTTGGGCCGCACCATGAGAAAACCAACATAGTGCATTTCCGACCGGCATACGCGCAGTCTGGTCAGGATCCATGCTGTTCGCTTTCAAAGCCTATTGCAATTAGGGAATTCGTTAGCGATCAGCATGGATCCTGACCCGATTACTGGTCGCAAATGCACTGTTGGTTTTCTCATTGTGCGACTTATTTATTTTTGTGCTAAAATAAGGTAGAATAAATATGTCATTTTACTTTTGTCACGACTGTTCTGCCTTATAATGGAATTCGTTGTTTTTTTAAAACTGGGTTGATTTTGCGAAATGAATAAAAATAAATCACAGTTTTTTTTTCAACTTCGTTGAAATTTGAATATGTTATTTAAATCATATTGTGCTGAAAATATGAGAAAATTCATAATTATATTATTTAAAGTATGAAAGATACTGCAAAATGTATCGTGGAGGCGTAGTGTTTCGTATAGAACATAACAGAAAAAAAAGAGAAACATTCATTGATCATTTGAAATTATTTTGTAAAACAGTTTTACTCTTATCAAGGAAATCTGTACATGTTTTCATAGTGATTTATCATTTTTAAGTTAAAGATACAGAAATACAGAGCTATTTTCTAGAAAACGAATTTTTGGGAAATTTCTTCCAAACTTTTCAATTGATTTAATGTAGTATAACATAAAATAGTCTTTTTATCGAACACAATCTTCATTTTAAATGTCTGTAATCTCACAATACTCTCATGTGAAACCTTAAAAATATATGACAAGTCGTTCATGACAGTCAAAATTCTGAAAACCTTATTGTTCAGCTAGCAAATATTTAAAAGAAAATTGGTGTTTTCGTCTACTTATGGACCTGAGTATATTTTAGATTATTATTCGAAAATAATAGAAAGAATGTACAGTTTTCATTATAATGCCTTAATTCAGTTGTGGTCTCAGAAAGAGCCTTAAAGCGGTATATATCGCCATGTGAAACAACTATTTTCGAGCTGCATTTATTTTCGACATTCACTATCTCCCTCGTGTTATATAGAGATGATTGCTAAGCATTTTATATTTATTTAAAGTACATGATAACATCTATATCATTTGCAGGTAATTGGTTGCCAACCAAGAAATTCCAAAGTTATGTTCGAATCCGTGAAATCAGGGCATATCCAACATGAACCATCATATGACACACTGTCAGACGGAACTGCTGGTGACATAGAGGATGGATCGGTAATCAAAACTATTTAAGGATTAACTGTTTTTGTATAAAAAAAATATAAAAAGACTTACCTTCAGAATCAACGTCATACGAGGTATAATAAAGTTTCTGTCAGCGAATCGTATCTGTCTTTAAAACGGTTGCAAGAGGAAATATTTTTACTCACGCTCGAAATTACATTTTACGTAGGTTTTCCATGAAAGTAGTGATGACTGGAGGAAACATGGACATCATGTATCGAATATGAATCTATTATGTGTAATTCTTAAGGAAAGTAAACGAAACATTTCTGTAGCAAAAAATAATCATAAAGCCACATGTATAAAACGTTTGTTTATTCGTCATCGTAGTCGCCTTGCATTTTTTGTTATAATTAGGGTGTCTTATTTAAGATGAAATATTTCTTTTTCCAAGTTTTCAGTTTTGTTTATAGCATTAACACCTGTATTTTATATGAATTATTAAGACATTTAAAGCTCTGATTTTCTTGTACCATCTTCGTATTTTCTACCATTTTTGTTGTCGTCGCTGGCTGTTGATTTTTGTCAAGCTGTTTTAGACACTTTAGTTTTCAGTTACATTGAATTCAGGTAACATTTCCAGTATGCAGCAAATTTGTCGATGACTGGATTCTTGTTGATGAGCAACAGATATCTGATGCTGTTTTCTTCATGTTGGATAAACATCATAAGGTAAGAACAATTATGTTGCACATTTTCTATGAATATAATTCATTAATATGAGCATTATGTTTTGGAGGCGGGTTTACCCGCTTCCAGAGTGATATTTATTAAATCTGACAATGCTTACGTCTTACCTAACAACAGTTAGTTATTGCTCATAGTAATTGTACTGCATGAAATAGTTCTTTTCGTGAGCACATGGATGAAATATTGTAACTTAGTTACTACATCAGAACATTGTGTACTCAACCACATGAAGTAGGCATGTGCATATTTTCGGGACTTTCAAGCTCGATTAACTTTTTAATGGAAGTACTGCCCATTTTAGGACTTGGAATATTACAACTACAACAGAACTCCTTCTACAATTTCCATTGGTAAACGTCGTTAACATATCCATTACCGTCAATATTTTCTGGAGTTATGGCCCCTTTGGATTTTGAAAATTATAACTACATCAGAACACTGTTTACTCCACTCATCCCATAGTTTCAATTCAACTAAAAAGAAACTTGGTATACGTCATCAGCATGAAATGAACTTGGGCATATTTCCGGGACGTTCTTATTCGACCATTTGACCACTGTTTGAACATACACGTATTGTCTGGACTTCCATGTCCAATTATTTTTCTGAAGCTATGTCCCTATTGTATAGTTTATTAGTTTCAACCATATTAGGGGTCATACAATGTTGACATTATTCTTGCTGATTTCATTTTGACATCAGTCAAGAATGTTTTTTCTCTTTCTTTCTTTCTTTCCTTCTTTCTTTCTTTCTTTCTTTCTTTCTTTTTTATATTTTATAAAGATTGTCTAACGTATATTTTTATTAGATTTTTACAAAATAAGTATTGCAGACATTGATTATAACAAGAGCTCTGTATCAATTTCGCGGGCGAAACAAACATATGCCAAGCAGGACATTATATGGTATTCAGTAAAGTAACATGGAATGAGCAAATATCTATACATATACAAAAATATATACAGATAACAAAATATATTAAATTCTATAGTACCTAAGTATAACCATGGTAACAAATACAGCTGCTGTAACAGCTTCGTATCCCAGGTTCTATGCTGTACTGGTATTAAATTTAGCAAATCTAATCTTTTACGAAGTATATGGCGACTGTATTGAAGTCAGGCACGTCCGTTCAAAGCCATGTCTCCAAATCTGTTGAATGGATGTTTTAATAACTACACAATAATGTTATCCATCATAATCCAACAAGTTACACATATGCTGCAAGTCAGTGGAATCATTAGGGCGTGTAATGGCTTATTTTTTGTCTGCTTCATATTTTCTAACACGTTTGAAGTATTTTCATAAATTTGGCATCATGATAACGTGCAGAGCGAGCTACTTCTTTATGTTAGTCCAAGCTGAAAGGCATGTTTGAGGCCATTTTGCATTCGCAACGGCTTGAAGGTTTTTTTTATAAAACTAAGATCAATCGTTTACACCATCAAACAATATGCAGAGCACATTATCAAGATCACTTGGTCAAAGGCCCAGATCATAATTGGCGGCCAACGGTTAAATAGCTTTACATTTCCAGTCCAAATTATCTTATCGGCTGGAAGGATCTCATTAAACTAGCTTCAATTACAAAAATACCAAGACAACATGTAGAGTGCAAACCCCTTGCAACTACCTCCAGTCCTCTTCTCTGTATCGAAGAAAAGTTTGTGTTTATTAATCACATTCTATAATAGCTGTTGTTTGTTGTATTTTTTTTTTTCTAAAAACAAAAATGTTCCATGTTTAAATCGCAATCAGTTTTATTACTTATGAGGTATGTGTGTGTTGGGGGGGGGGGGGGGGGGGGGCTATTTACATGTAGTGGTGTTTTTCTTCACGAAACGACTCATGTTTTAACAAAATATCAACACATTTGTCTTTATTTGAATACCATCTAAAAGCGTTTATAATTTTGCCGTTCTTATATTTTGTTAATTCCTACCTGGCGAAAACAGATACTAGTGAAATGAGACATGAGAATATGATATGCTACCTCGGCGGAAAAGATTTGTAACTTCTTCTTATGTCAATGCTGTTACCCGCCTTCTGCGCTGAGAAGACGATATGCGTTGCTTATACGTGATAATCTAAGAGTTGTGTATAAAAATGGCGGCGGTCGTTGTCTTTTAAACGATTTTAGCGTGATAATTTGTTATTAGCATCTTAATAGATGTAGAAATTGGAATTGTTTGAAATAAGCAGAAGTTAGCACGTAAGTGATATTAAATTGTGAATTATTTTTTATAACCATCCTCATAGCTTGTGTGTGTAAATAGGAGTTTCTAAATCCTAAGAGGATAATTCTCCAACACTTTGTCAAATAAATCTTTGACGAAGTGGAGGTCAAATTCTCAGTTTCTTTAGCTGTGAAGCTCCTTGGGAAAAAAATCCTCTACGAGGGTCCTTCAAAAAGTTCTGTCACTAATGGGCTTCCGTAGTTCTATCCCAGGTATTTTTAAACGCTTCATTGCACTTGAATGGTGTGTCCAATAGCTAACGATATCCGTTTATTTTGCGCAAATTGCTTTTTAAATGACCATGTTTTTTTTCAAATTGAAATATATGCAGTCATATACACTGACCAGTTAACTTGTTACATTCACTTTGTAAAATTGACGAAAAGCCTGGAATACGCACAGACACTTGGGGTTCGGACCTCCACACACTCCATTCTCCTACGCCCCTGGTTAAGTTTAGCCAATATATTTTAGCATTTTACCATGTATTGAGCATAGGTGACGATCATAAAACGCATTTTGTAACATTTCAGCGTGTTTTTAAAAAATGCATTTTTACCATCAATGCTCTCAATACTAGAAGATATGCAACTTCTCACGAACACTAGAGAAACAATAGCCAGTTAAACGTTTAAATGAACCCCTACCAATGAATCACTGGTATCAGTCGTCAGATCTGTTACCATTCTGTTAAATGACACCGGTCCCGACAATTGTCGTTTGTATTCCGACGAGAAATCAATAAATAATATAAATCAATCTATCTAAATTCTATGGAACACTTCCTTGCGAATAGATCCCTGCTTTGAACTGCGCATATCATTGCCGGGTACCAAAATCACACCCTGGTACCGGCGCTCCCAAGTACAGGTGGCACTCACACACACAGCGCTCGATAAGCGATTTTAGAGGAGCGGTGGTGTAAGTATTTCTTATTGTATCTCCGGTAATTCAAAACTTTTCTTAAAATGAAAGATATCTGCGCCCTGATGAATAATTGGTGACTATGTTCTGTGAGTGTCACAACATTTCATCTTGAAATAAACAAAATACGGCGAGTTAAACGTGAACGTTTGACTCAAAAATGTCAAATGTCAAAACAACACGTAAAATACCCGGTAAATACTCCAAATGTATTCATTTTTGATACAGTATCGTATAGCCATGTCTTCCTACAATAACCAGTTCAAATTCCAAGACTTAATTTGTTATATTTAAAGAATGACTCGTGTTTAAAGATGGTATAGTGTTTCAAAACGGCACTCACATCGCACAGGTGTTAATTTTTTTGGCGCTCAACAAGTACAGCTGGAGAAAAGTCTTCAGAAACGTAGACCTTGTTGTTGTTTCTCTCAGTGTGGTGCCTGTATGATCATAAATCATTATATTGTTAAAAACTGACTGTAGAAGTCGACCTTTCTATGTTAAAACTTACGGCAACAATATTTTAACATTATTTTTTATTAAAAAGCTTCTTGAAACTGATTAATGCTAAATTTTGATATGTCCTAGGATTTCGTTGAAAAATGAAAAACGTGCTTCAAAACATTCATATGACCCAGTGGGATCAGTGGACGGTAAGGTTTGCAAGAAGATATGTGTGTGCTTGCGTGCGTTTGTGCGTGCGTATGTGTTTGGTTAAACGCCGTTACTAAACAATATTTCAGGTCAATCTCAACGTTTTTGAATACCAGTATAATGCAGTGAGCATCCGTATGATATATATAGAGCCAGGTCGATACTTTTTTCGTTGGGGTGTGGAATAAATGTTTAATTATAGTTAATGAGAGTTAGTAAATCTCATTTATAACGGACTGACAAGTTTTCTATTCTTTTCTTTAATTTTAACAACTTAACATACGCCTACATTGAATGTATAATAAATGTTGAACGAAAATATTTTACTTGTTTCATTAGATTTAAGATTCAGTAAACACTCATAACAGAAAAATAGAAGGTTTTTTACGGTGGATGATTTATACCATTTCATCAATTCGCCACGCGACCCCGTCGAGCGAAAACACGAGAATTAAAAAAAGTTAAACGCGGAGTGGTTAGCGAGCAAAAATTCGATAACATGTGGCGACGCGGAGCGAAAAAACGATTATGGGGATGGGGGCGGGGGGGGGGGGGGGTGAAGGGGGTGCTGGCGTTGAGTGAGATTCAAGATGTAAAGCGGCTGGGTGCCCGGGTGCCCACCAATGTTATGCCTTTCAAACCTCAACTTCTTGCTCGGAGCCCGCTGATCAGCCAGTTTTCGCTCGACTCCCCCCGACGATTTACATATTAAATCTAAATTTTTTGTCCGCGATTCTCCATACAAAAAATACTCGGAATAAGAAAGGGCGAGAGCGTGGATTGAAAACATTATAATTAGTGGGGCGCTGAGCGAAAAGTCGATATTTACGTTATAAATCGGCGCCTAAAATTAGCGGAAAGACGGAATGGCATATATCAGCCACCAAAAAATTTTGTTAAAATGTCTGTTCGGTACAAAAGACGCTCATATTTTAATATCTTATTAATTGAAGGAATTTATCAATTAATGAGTTCTTGTTTGGCTCTCTCAGGAATCGATGCGAGTCATTCCGATTTAATAGCAGACATGAGACGTAATGACTAGTTCCATTAACTACTGTTTAATCCAACATCAAACTGTTCTTGGTGGTGTAATCTCTACCACACATAACTAACCAGTCCGATTCATCTCTTTTCCGTTGTAGTTGCCTTAGAGCTGACGATTTCTCCACATTTCTGAAGACCTTTCTCTAGCTGTACTTGGTGAGCGTCAAAAAAAAATGCACACCTGTGCGATGTGAGTGCCGTTTTGAAACCACTTACCTTCTTTCAACACGAGTCATTCTTTAAATATAACAAATTAAGTCTTGGAATTTGAACTGGTTATTGTAGGAAGATATGACTATACGAAGCTGTATCAAAAATGAATACATCTGTAGTATTTACTGAGTATTTTACGTGATTTTTTTTACATTTGACATTTTTGAGTCAAACGTTCACGTTTAACTCGCCGTATTTTGTTTATTTCAAGATGAAATGTTGTGACACTCACGGAACATAGTCATCAATTATTCACCAGGGCTCAGATATCTTTCATTTTACAAAAAGTTTTGAATTACCGGAGATACAATAAGAAATACTTACACCACCGCTCCTCCAAAATTGCTTATCGAGCGCTGTATGTGTGAGTGCCACCTGTACTTGGGGGCGCCGGTACCAGGGGGTGAAAATTGATACCGCTTCGACTGCATTATAACCGGATTATCGCTTCACCACGTGTTACACGAGGTTTGTTTACATAAAGAAGTGATGATCTGGTTTAACATAGCCGTAAGAGTAACAATTTTGGTTCCCGGTTTATGACATGCACTACACAAAGCGAGGGTCCAGCGCAAGCAAGTGTTCCCATTGTTCGTGAGAAGTTGCATATCTTCTAGTATTGAGAGCATTGATGGTAAAAATACATTTTCTAAAAACACGCTGAAATGTTACAAAAATGCTTTTTATGATCGTCACCTATGCTCAATACATGGTAAAATGCTAAAATATATTGGCTAAACTTAACCAGGGGCGTAGGAGAATGGGGTGTGTGGAGGTCCGAACCCCAAGTGTCTGTGGGAATACGTAGCAATATTAAGTGCCGAATTAGGCTTGATATAGATTCAAAGCAGATATTTGATGAATTGTGTGGTATATATGGACCTCAGGCCATTTCAATGCGCACAATTTTAGGTCGGTTATCAAGGCAAACATCGCTGCTGTAAAAGCTGTGGCCGAACAGGATGCGATATATAGTCAGTTGTACTGGCATGCCAGAAGGCGGTGTGCAAACAATTCTGAAAAAAGCGTTTGGGCTTGAGAAAGATTTGTGCTAGGTGGGTACATCATTTGCTCACTGAGGAACAAAAGAAACAACGCCTTAAATACACACCACAAAATAACTGTATTATTTTGTAATTCCATGATGGTAATTATACATGATTTGTATAGGAAAAAAAAGATATACAAGTATTTAGTTAAAAATTGACAGTGACATATATAAGGCCAAGACAATGTTTGTAATGTCTTAACATTTTATTGAATTACTGTAGCAATATGCACAGAAATCAGTGTATTTAGTTAAATTTCAATCATATATTTTGTTTGTACAGTGTAAGATAGTTATTCGTCTATATTTTTGAAACTGTGCTGAAAAGAGATTGACTGAATAAGTTTGCAGATGAAGTTGTCAAAACACATTTATTCAGGAAGGGCCTAAATTGTCCACCTGAATAAATGTGTAGAACATCTGTATATTACCTGTATTACAAGAATGATTTTCATGAAGTTTTATGTGTAAAACAGTAGGTCACTAGGTCGTGGTGGGTCTTTAAATGTGCCCGGGAACTTTTGAAAACACAAAGGCTGTGATACTAAACGGGTTACGCTGCAATGCTGGAGAAAATGTTTGGACTTTTGTATTCTAGTATTGTTCGCGTATCACTAAAGGGACTGAGCTTTCCCTCCGGGCAATATTTGTCATTAATGATTTAATTATTTGAACAACATTATATATCGAATACAACCTTCCTCTGTGCTTCTACATAAAATTGAAATTGAACCTACAAACAGTACGAATTCACCTTTTTACATCTAGTGTGAAAAGTTACATCTGTTTTTGATTGGCTGAATATATTGGATTTTCTTTGTTCAGATTTTTATTAAAATTTCATTTAATTGATTTTGAGAAATGGTCTCTTGTTTCAGTTAGAAGGAACGAAAAGATTCATCCTTTGTGAAAATATATATTTCATAGGCACCAGAAAAACAGTACTATTATAGCAATGTGACATTTCCTACGTTAGAAGTTTAGTATCGTAGACACTAAAATGGCTGACTGAGGACATCCATGTTCCTTAATTTCATACTGCCATATCTTTTTCAATAAGAGTCCAGTTTTGATTTTATTCAGTGTAAATGGTTTGACAATGACTTTGCTATCAAACGAATGATGACAATGTGATAATACAGTGCGAAAACAAGATGCAAAGACGCGAATTAACTATCATATGTCTTCGCGTTTTCGCATCACAATATCAAGCCACCGTATTTTATTATTGCGCTCTGGTATTGTGTTTTTGCACTGTCCTGCTTTCGCTTCGTGTGATCGCGATTTCATATCGTCGCGCTATCACTTCATCTTTATGTCTTTGCATCGTATTATCGAACTATCGCACATTCACATCATCTTATCGCGTCTTCACATCGTTATAATTTTTGTATTTTCACGTACGTCAAAAGGGAATAAAGTACGATGTGAACACACGGTGCGAAAGTTTGAGAGGCGAAACAACGCTGACCCAAACGGAACAACGTAATTATCAGTAATTAAAACTATATATATCTTTGCAACAGCTGTATTTCTTGTCTCGTTACAGATGATTGAAGGGTCTGCAGGCGTGGTGGTTGCAGCGTTTCTAGATAAGAAAGAACGGTTTAAAGGAAAGAATGTAGCGCTAGTCATCTGCGGGGGAAATATCAGTTCTGTGACATTACAATCTATTTTAAATAGCCATATTAAAGCCGAGTGAGAAAATTTCATCTTGAGAAGATCCTGTCAAACCTTTACGGATGCCAGATCTTCAAAGGTCAACGGAAGCACTTGTTCTAATTTGTAAATAGGTTTTGTCGGCCACCAGATGTTCACATGATATAAGATTAATTAAATTTCATATGAAAACTTTTTACTATACAATAAAATCTGCTGTTACATTTTCACGACAAACTGCTTAATTTTTGTATAATTTCTTTGCATGTTTATTGCTTTTAATTTTATTATTCTTGCCGATATGTAGAACATATGTTAGATAATAGTAAAGACAGCGTTAAATACAGAGTACTGCTATTTCATATCCTATCATCCCCCATCGCACAATTATTGAAGTGCGATGGCATGATGATAGGATGGTAGAATGGGTAAGGATGAAATTGCTTACACGCTACCATCAAATCCTACCGCCGCCGTCCTGCTATCACATCAACCTCTTACATCTAATTGTAGGATGGTACGATAGTGTTTGCAGGATGACAGGATAGCGAGTATAGATTGATAAAAGAATGATAGGATTGCGATAGCAGAACGGCAGAGTACTGATATCAGAATGATAGGATTGCGATAGCAAGATGGTAGAGTACTGATAGCAGAATGAGAGGATTGCGATAGCAGGATGGTAGAGTATATATAGCAGAATGCTAGGGTTGCGATAGCAGGATAGAAGAGTACTGATAGCAGAATGATAGGATTGCGATGGCAGAATGGTAGAGTACTGATAGCAGAATAATAGGATTGCAATAGTAGGATGGTAGAGTACTGATTGCAGAATGATAGGATTGCGATAGCAGGACGGTAGAGTACTGACAGCAGAATGATAGAATTGCGATAGTAAGATGGTAGAGTACTGAAAGTAGAATGATAGGATTGCAATAGTAGGATGCGCGAGTAGTGATCATAGCAGAATGACATGATTGTGATAGCAGGATGATAGAGTAATGGTAGAAAAATGATAGGATTGCGATAGCAGGATGCTAGAGTAGTAGTGATAGCAGAATGACAGGATTGCGATAGCAGGATGATAGTGTAGGGGTAGCAGAATAATAGGATTGCGATGGCAAGGTGATAGTGTAGGGATAGCAGGATGATAGTGTAGGGATAGCAGAATGATAGGATTGCGATGGCAGCGTGATAGTGTAGGGATAGCAGGGTGATAGGATTGCGATGGCAGGATGATAGTGTAGGGATAGCAGGATGATAGTGTAGGGATAGCAGAATGATAGGATTGCGATGGCAGGATGATAGTGTAGGGATAGCAGGATGATAGGATTGCGATAGCAGGATGATAGTGTAGGGATAGCAGGATGATAGGATTGCGATGGCAGGATGATAGTGTAGAGATAACAGAATGATAGGATTGCGTTGTATGTGTATAGGCTGGCGTGGCACTTATAAATGTGTTCTTTGCCGCTGCATTCAAGAGTCCACAATATCACGTTGTAAAAATGAAATGAATGAGTTAGCACGCAGAAAAATTGCTATTCAAATATTCCACAAAACCACTGTGTCCGAATTTTCAAATGAAGTAGGGATAATTTCATTTCAGTTGAATACAACCACACACATGCACCAAGCCCCACCAAAATCCGACTACTCTTAATTTAAAATTTAAAATAGAATACACAGTTCCATCATGGGTATGTTTACTTTATTCTTCAAGATTTTTAAAGGTGTATCTATATCATTTTGAAAACATTTTTAAAGATGTATCATGGCGAACAGATTTTTTTTCATAGTGAAACAGAATTGTTTCATACTTTAAGTTATACAATTAGATTTCACCTTATTAGTATTTCAAGGTAATTGAGTTACTTTCAGCGGGCAACTCTGTTACATTAAGTAGTCATTTATTGTTATAAAGGAGAGTCACTTACACGTATGCGTACGTACTTTGAATTCACAACCTTCCATACGTGTAAAATAAGTAAAAAATATACTTTTAGCCATATACAAACATCTATTTATCATGCTACAGAATTCTACTGCACTCTACTTCAAACGAATAAGGGATGATAAGTGAGTTTATAGGGTCACAAAGCACGTTTGCTATTATAGATTAATGTGATAGCATTTTGCAATGTGCTCAATAACATTTTTTTGTAGAGCTAATTACTTACCGGAACTATTAAAGTAATTACTATTATAGTTACTGTAATAATAATTACTTTAATAGTTCCGGTAAGTAATGAGCTCTCACTATCCTGTTAGTCGCTAAACCTAGTACAGTAGGTACTGAGACGAACTAAAACAATGAATAATACACTTAAAGCAGTATAGAAGGTATTTAGGCAAATTATGTCAATGGTTTAATTTGGTAAGTACTGAGGTAAAGCAAAATATGGAAACAGAACGCCTAACGCAATCGCAATATCCGGTACAATAGATACAAGGAGAAAAAATATGGTTTTGCGTATTGCGCATAACTCAATCGCAATATTATATCGGGTACAGTAGGTACAAGGAGAAAACAATGGTTTTGTGTATTGCACATAACTCAATCGCAATATCGAGTATGTACATGGAGAAGAAAGATGGTTTTGCGTATTGCGCATAAATCAATCGCAAAATCGAGTACAGTAGGAGCTGAGGCAAATTTGCTTATGGATTATTTTGCTTGAAGTGGCACAGTAGGTACTGAGGTAGATAGATTTGTGGACATGAAACGACTAACGCATTTTCAACATCCAGTACAGAAGGTACTAAGGCGAACAGTTTGCTAACGAAAGTAAAGTAGGTTCCGAAGCAAATACATTTGTGGAAATAAAACGACATCGCAATATCCCGTGCAGTGGTGCTAAAGCGAAACTCGGCAAAATACAAACATCTGGGAAAGTAGGTATTGATAAAAGCTGTGACAATGCAGGCATTTCTACTTCAAAAATGTAGTCACTTTTCCAACAAAGAAATACTAAACATGATTAGCCTCATTTACGAATATCACAAAAAAAACACAAAAGTAGAATCTGAGCCAGAATAAAACAAACAATGTCATTAGTCCAGTATTGAAAGTACTGAGACAATATGTAACATCATGACAGAAGGAGCTGTTGTGTATCGTGACGGTATAAAGATGCCAATGCATTGCAGACAAAACTGTTTTGAAACTTATCGCTAGGTCTTACAATGCATTTAAAATGTTTGAAGCGCAGTTGAAATGTGTTGTTTTGGAAATATCACGAAGGTCGAAGGCCCGAGTGATTAATTACAACGCATCAACGAAAAACAAACCTATTTTATTTGCCAACAAAGCACGCAAAACTAAAACCTATTTCCATTCTAACACGTTCGAATTACACCAGGAAGGGATACTAATCTGGAATAAAATGCGGTTTTAGATACGAGGGATTAAATCGGAAAAGCCATAAGTACGGATAAGTACGGAGCAGTACGTTTTAGTACGGGAAAAATGGTGAGAAACGGGGAACAAAAATACAGGACGCGAATAAGTTCTACGTTGAACTACGTTTAACTGCGCCTGGCAACTTGCCTAGCGCGTAGACAGTTCTGTGGTGAACTACGTTGAACTACGCTTTAGTACGGGAAGTCTTTAGTACGTTCGGCTACGGATCAGTACGGCAAGGTACGTTTTAGTACGTTTAACTACGGATGAATAAGTTTCAGCCAAGTTGGACGCTCAAATGGCTACGGATCGCTCAAACTTTTGTGCATGTTCAAAAGTTGGAGAAACTTGCAAGTTTGGGATAAGTCTTGAATACGTTTTGACCAAGTGTTGGTACGGATTGATACGGATTACAACTTTGAGGTACGGCTCAGGTACGGATCGATACGGATCACTACGTTTCTATCCATGGCTAGACGTAGCTATCCGCACAGTATGTGTGACTGGGGTATAAAAAAATCTTAAACATGTAGTGTGATATTTAGAGCTTATCAGACTGCAGTAGTGTTCAAATCAGCGGTCCGCAACCAAAAGTGATATCTCAATACTGTAGTACATCAATTTAACCGGTGACAATATCAGTTCTACAAAAGATTAATCATTGGATTCAACACAGTACCAGTACTTATAGCACGTCACAGAAAGAACAGTGTTTCAAGATCGTAAGTTCTTTTTGTTGTTATTGTATAGGTTGTTGTTGTTGTGTTTGAGATATTGCAAATTATACTGACTAACGTTTCACTAAATCTAGAGTAAATAGGAAGTCTGAAAACAAAATTAAACGAAGAAAAAAAACTCATAAAATATTAACGCACATTGTTAAAATATTACATAATCATCGCATGTAAATATAACATTTTTACCGATGCAAATGTCAGAAAAAAAAACATGTATGGGATGAACTATAAGCGTCTAGTAGGTGTCTTAAATCAGTATGTTACCGAGTTTATTCAAATATATCTATAAATATTAACTTTCCATTTCACAATCGCGTGAATTTTTCCAGCAAAAGAGCTAATTTACCAGTCAGTGAGGAGCAGGTGATTAGAAGTAAGTGATCTAAATAGACTAGCTACTAGACTATAACGCTATTTCTACATTTTTGGTTCTTTTTTTTTGTCGTATTCCATTTGACCCCCACCCCCACCCCGCAGCTTAAATAACCATTCAGATACAAATGTATCAAGGCCACGGGTATGTATACATTATCGATCGAAATGACCTTTCCGACACGGGTCAAAATTGCAGGGATCAAAATCTACTATGGGGTGTCACTTCCGCTAAACATGTACATTGTGGTATTATTAAACATCACGATGTGGATGAGTACGCCAGCTATTGTTTTGTGATAAGGTGTGCTGATTTTTGTCAACAGGGTATGTAAAATCCAATTTACTACTTTATTTCATTAGTATAGCAAAACGAGATTTTATTTTTGATAACCAAGTATACTATGTGTGCTCTGACAAGCGTAAAATGAGTCGATCGTAAGTAAAGAGGCTGAAATTTGGTTAAAGCCACGACTGAAGTTTGTCATGGTATTTTTTAGAAAATCTGTACTTGTTTAATTAAATACAGATGTCAATTTAGATCCAAACAATCATGGTCGATCCCAAGTTATTTACGCTAAAACTATTATCAGATCTTTTTTCATGAAGCAACAAAGTTTTCACATTTGTTTTTGTCGACCAGTAAATTTAACAGTGTTTATTTACATTTTAATGACCTGTGACAAAGGTTGTTCACATATTTATTGGGGATTGATATATATTTAACAACAAATTTATTGGTGAAAAAAAAAACAAGTATCAAATAGGGAATACCACGTTTCAAAAACGCAGTCTCCACAAAAGTCATGTGATTACATGATTAACCGTTTTATTAATTACACATACAGGAACATCTTGTACTCCTAAGTTTTGTTAACAGAAAATCCCTACTAACAGGTAAATGACCTTCGCACGGAAGGTCAGTTTTGAAGTAAACATCATACTGAATAATCACAGACACTTGGGGCTCGGACCTCCACACACCCCATTCTCCTCCGCCCCTGGTTAAGTTTAGCCAATATATTTTAGCATTTCACCATGTATAAAGCATATGTGCCGATCATAAAACGCATTTTGTAACATTTCAGCGTGTTTTTAAAAAATGTATTTTTACCATCAATGCTCTCAATACTAGATGACATGCAACTTCTCACGAACAATGGGAACACTTGCTTGCGCTTGACCCTCACTTTGTGTAGCGCATGTCATAAACCGGGAACCAAAATTCTTACTTTTACGGCTATATTAAACCAGATCATCACTTCTTTATGTAAACAAACCTCGTGTAACACGTGGTGAAGCGATAATCCGGTATAATGCAGTCGAAACGGTATCAATTTTGGTACCCGGTAATGATATGCGCAGTTCAAAGCAGGGATCTATTCGCAAGGAAGTGTTCCATAGAATTTAGATAGATTGATTTATATTATTTATTGATTTCTCGTCGGAATACAAACGACAGTTGTCGGGACCGGTGTCATTTAACAGAATGGTAACAGATCTGACGATTGATACCAGTGATTCATTGGTAGGGTTTCATTTAAACGTTTAACTGGCTATTGTTTCCCTAGTGTTCGTGAGAAGTTGCATATCTTCTAATATTGAGAGCATTGATGGTAAAAATACATTTTTTAAGGGGACGCATACTTTGAAATTAGAAAAAAGTGGGTGGGGTATTATAAAATTTACCTGCAAAAAAGTACAAGGTTTTGGTAAATGAAATGAATACTGTTTCAACTGTTATAAGTACACAAAGGATTGCTCACTAAAATAAAAATGAGAAAAACTGAAACAAGAAAGTTATTGTTGAACTACATAAGACTTCTTGTGTACATTCAAAGTCAACAATTAAGACTTTTTGGTGCGAAAATAATAGTGCTTCACTTTGTCCAAACATTTATCAATGTCCTACAGATTCTAATTTAAAGAAAGAATGTGAAATAAGTTCACTGTCTTGCTTTTCATTTGGCATATGTGAGCTAAAACACATTATTTAGTTTGTTTACAAAGTAGTGCATAAGAAAAGATACGGTGGTCAAGGAATGCCACATTCCAAAACTAAAAGAGTATATTCCCCTTAATACATTAAACATTTATCGTTACAGAAGTCTAGTGGCTTACAATAAGGGCCTAGAAATGTTGCCATTATTAATTTTTAACTTGGTATTCATGAACTACAATACACTTAAATATCAAAACACATTCAACAAACTTTTGAAAATGTATTGTCTTAAAAATCCCTAAAATAAGGTATGAAATTTGGTTGAGAGGTCCAATCAATGTGTATATGTGCAAAAGCAACATTCTAATCTTGTTCACAAAAGTTACTAATACACAGCAGGAATGTCAATGATCAAAACTGGACGAATATACAGTTATCCTCACTTTAATGTCATTTATAATTTGTCCTTGAATTCTCCACCATACTTTTCATAACTCTGTTTGCACGAGTTACACGAGAATGCTGTCATTCACGTAAAAAAACGGGGTCAAATAAGTTGTAAATGCAATATCATCTAAACGTAATTAATGGATTATGCAGTTCAAGATAAACTTTATCTCATAACGTAATGAACATGTATAATGTTGTAACAACAACTTTACTTACACTGATTTAAGTAGCAGTCGGTTTATAAGTGACTTTATTGATTCATTTTGTGTTTTGTTATTGTTGTCAAAAAGTATAACGGAAGTGCCTCACAACTGAAGCGGAAACCAGTTTGATGCGCAAAGTAGTCCACTGTAAGTAATATTTTTTGACAAATGTCCACAGAAATTAATAATTTTCTAATATTAAAGACGAATATCTGGATAGGATTCATTATTTGATAAGAAATTATAATCATCGACATGTTTTTTTAAAAATCGTACACGTGCTGACACCTAAGTTGTCTCCCGTTGTTTATTAGAGTTACCTTTCGTCCGTCGCAGTAATACATTTGCAGTGAATCGCCGAGAAGTCGTGGGAAAATTAAAAACCATGTAAACAAACTAAAATTAACCACCTTTTCAAGATGAATTTCAAGTGATCGACATTATGCATTTAACCCGCCTGACCTGTGTAGCATCTTAGATATCTGTTCTAAGGTATTCATTGTGTAGAATGTCATGTTATGCCCTTGCAATGCTAATCCAACTCTGATTTTTTTGTTTACATTTTTTATCAATGAGAAATATGGCGTCCATCCCGAGATGAACTGACGTGGCGTTAAATTTTTACATGTTTAAGCAAACCTGGTGTGTTAGAAAGAAAATCTCATCCCTTCAACATTATTTGGAACACTGTTATTGTAAAAAACCTGTTTTTTCCTTATACAAAAGCTTAATATTTTGTGTTGAATGTACTTTCACAAAGACCTCTGTTTTCCTATTACATTCATAGTACCACATCCTTATCCACAAAATACTGAATATTACAGGTGTCCATCAGTATTATATCAGTTTAGGAATATGTTTTTTATTTTCCCACCATCGATTTCTTGAATATGCACCCCTTCCGCATTGCTGTATGAACTGTGAATGTAGCAATATGCGTCCCCTTAAAAACACGCTGAAATGTTACAAAATGCGTTTTATGATCGTCACCTATGCTCAATACATGGTAAAATGCTAAACTTAACCAGGGGCGCAGGAGAATGGGGTGTGTGGAGGTCCGAACCCCAAGTGTCTGTGTGAATAATTTGACATTAGTAATCCGCATTTAAAATAAATTAATTCATTACACTTACGTACAATGATTGTTAAAACTCATAATATATTGGCGTGTATTGGGGAGAATATAAATCTTATTTCGTACATTTATAGTGGCTTTAAATGTAACAACCATATCATTTGATGAATACGTTTTTCCCGATATCGTCATCTATGTGTATTATGATCATACGAATTATTCACTAATGCACAAATCAGAAAGAAAACGTGTGTATAAATACATTTTGTGTATTTACATTTCACCATAAATGCGTTGGTGGTGTACAGTATGTTGAATATATGTGTACTGCATGTTGACCAGTATCAAATTTTCTGTACTGTGTAATCTTATTAATTAACAGTGTGTTTTACAAAAAAAATATCATCATTAAAAAAACAAAGCGGTAATGTCTTTGTTCCTACAGATAAATAATTATTTACATTGATATTTATAACGATAGCTTCGTCGTAATTTGACAAGAAATATCCTATTTTTGACCAACAGGGAAGTAAATACCATAAAAGTAATAACGAACTATATGCATAGAAATGACATATACTTTAAATAAATTGTGCAAAATATATTTCTAACACAACACATGGGTATTTTTCCCCCTAACTTCTAAAACATCTTTCTCAATGAATAATACATCTATATTGTTTCGTACATAGCAAGCTGATTACCTTTTATAAACTAGATACAATATATTAAAGTAGAAAATAGAAAATAATTTTGACTATATTATTTGTAAAAACAATCATACCTGTTGTTTTTCTGATATGCTACGTAAGAAACTGGGTTTAGGTTGATAGAAATTTTCAAGTGAAACTAGAGGGTCATCCATAGACATCAAGATCAATGATTCAGTGAGATTTGGAGGTTCTAGGTCAAATGGGTAAAAGGTCACTGAGGAGAAACAACTTTAAAAGTTCAAAGCACATATGACCTTGACCTTGCAACAATGGACCCCAAAATCAGTCAGGATGAGCTACTGGCCAAAGCTAATGTTTCTATGAAATTTAAAGGCTGAAAGATTACATATTTTCATGTTTGTTTTGTTTTTCTTATGATGACACATTTCAAACATGCATTTAAACCTTTTCCACACTAACCGTCATCATATCCTGTGTTTTTCTTGTTATATAATGGATGTACATGTGGCTAGTACCTGACACTGGCTTGTCTTTAGACAATTTCATGGTGTGACTATTGGTATGCCGCTGCAATTGCAAGTTTTACCTGCATCGTTCAAACTAGTGTTTGTTTTTTCCCGTATGTATATGTAAAGAACCCGCTATTGAATCTAATACCATCTACAAATTCCAGATTCCGTACGTGTTTTCATAAAATACAATTACACCATCACGTACTTGCTGTCCGATAACTGGGAATGTTACTAGGTAGTTTTGAACTCGATGTTTAGAATTGGTTTTTGTTATCACACTGTGTCCGGCGTCCATCCGTTTTTTAAACAGCTTCTCCTCTAATTCTACTGGTCATAATTACATGAACTTGGTCTGTAGCATTTTAGCATGAACCTCTCTCAAACTTGTTCAAATGGTTCAGATTGACAGCACTTAGTGGCAGTCATTTCTTAAAATAGAGAACCTTTAAACGACTGTTTTCATTAATTAATTGATATAGTTGCATAGTTCGTCATAACTCTCAATTTTACAGATGTCAGAAGAAAAGGAATTAGAATTGAAGAAGTTGTCTTCAGACGTCGAGGCAGCGTATGAAAGAATAAAATCATACATCTATAAGACGCCTTTGATGTTCTCCAAACAAATTAGTCTAGAAACTGGGGCAAATGTATTTCTAAAACTAGGTATGTATAGCAAGGCGAAAATGTCAAGCACACGAGCCTGTTTTTATTTGTTGAATTTTCTAAGTATATTTTGAACGTTTGAAAAACCAGAGTTTAATCAAATCCTACATTGTAGGAATATATTTGATTCGAACGCGCAGAACTACCTTAATATACTTTTTAAGGCCACGAAACCCGTACATGTGGCTTATTACTGACGTCGCACACCTGACATGAAATGTACAAGCCAATATGGAAAATAATGACAGGTGTTCCATTGCAATAAAACAGAGCTAAAAATGAGTACGTGATAATATGAATTACATCTATTCTAAACGTTTTAGGTGTATTTTAGGCATTTACTGATTTTGTTACTTTTAATTTATAGCTGTTACTTCTAAATGGATATACGTTCAGTTGTTGTTGTTGTTGTTTTCATTTAAGATCGGTCATTAGTCATTGTGTTTAATGTTCATTAAAATGACTCAATATTAAGCAGGGTAAAAACAAAACCAAGTATCAACCAAGTTTTATAACTATATTAACTTGAAATTTCAAGAGACTGTCATTGCCTTCTAACATTACCACTTCAAAGATGGTTTTGCACGTTACATTTTAAGCTAACCTTGCATTAACATTACATAATGTTGAGTTTGTTTTTATTAGCCTTATTCCATAAACCTTCCTTTTATTCAGAAAGTGAACAAGTGACTGGTTCGTGTAAAATACGAGGAGCATTCAACAAAATTCTTCTGCTGAAAGAGCGGGAACCGGAAAGTCTGTCGAAAGGCATCGTTACGGCGTCATCAGGAAATCATGGAATAGCATGTGTACTGTTTCCTGCTTATACACTTACTGTTTGTTGTTGCTTTAATTTATAAGGATTAATTTATTTATTTTATGTTAACACACAGGGAATACAAACGGCATTGAAGTATGTTGATGGCTAAAAACACCAAAAGTCTATTCAAACTAACAAAAAATCATTTAAAAGCGACTGGCATACTTAAGGTTACAGTTATTAGGATCAAAACGCGCTTCAAAATTACCTTTACAGATGCCATAGTAGAAATAAACTCCTGATAAACACAGTTACAGAATCATTTAATCATTTTAAGGTTCATGCAAGGTACGTCGTAAAACACGCCCTTCTTGAACCTTAAAGGGACTTGGCTCCAGTTGAACATCAAAACTTTTTAAAATACTGGCTATTAAAACTTATATATGTTATATTTTATTATATAGAATACATTGGAATTCCACATTTCTATTACGTTGCATACATTTTAGAGAGATACTAATATTCTGCGTAAATTTGGTTCAACCTTCTGAATGGCAATATTGTGTTTTAGTTCAAATTAGTTTATACTACTAAATTTTAGCCCAATGAAGCTTATTTGAATCAGTCTCGAGTCCGTTTCCTGGAAAAGCCAGCACTGTTATGATATGAGAATTATAGATGATACGTGCCATTGAGTGTGGATGTAGATTTGGGGTGGATGAGGATTGAAGGATGGACATTCGTCTAAACTTATTCCCACTAACTATTCGACGAAGAAAACACCACTTATTACATGATTTTGTGAACTTCTGTCCACAGCGCTGTTTGAACTTCAGTTTTTTAAAATGTTGTTTGAAAGAATTTCTGTCGACAATTTTTCATCCTTTTTTAACCAAACAGGTATCTGTTATAAAGTCTGAGCATGAAATACTTAATTAGCTTTTAATGCGATACTGCTATACTTTAAGATTACATATTTTGTTTTTAATAACGATAATTTAGCAAAGTTTTTCAGTTTGTCTTCTATTTGGCAATTTATGTTTTATTTTCATAAAATATCATGTCCAGAACATACTGTTGTATATATTTTTCTTCCAGATGCACGCGGGTAAAACATATTGATGTTCTGTTTATTTGCTGTTCCAGATGCAAGCGGGGTAAAACATGTTTATGTTCTGCTTATATATTGTTCAAGATGCACGCAGGAAAAACATGTTGATCCTCAGTTTATTTGTTATTCCAGATGCACGTGGGTAAAACATGTGGATGCTCTTTTTATTTGTTGTTCTAGATGCATGCGGTAAAACCTGTTTATATTCAGATTATTTGTTGTTCCAGATGCACGTGGGTAAAATATGTGGATGTTCTGTCGAGGTTTATTGCCGGGAAAACGTTTCTAAATCCTAACTGGAGACCTTGCTATTGTATGGAGCTAAAGTTTCACGACATGGCAAGGACTGTGTAGATGCCGAGCTAAAAGCAAGACAGACAGCAAAGGTATTACGACAATTTATTACCAAAAAACCTAATCTACCCTTTTCTAGTTAAATACTTTCAGCGAATTCATTTGTCTGTTGGCGTCTTAAAGCGAATAAATTTCCTTTTTATGCCACCTTTGATAAAGACGAGGTATACTGATTGCTCATGTTTGTAGGTTTATATGCGAGCCGCTCCGTTGGTAGGCGATCGTTTGTGATCAGTTAGAGAACCCTTGCGCATGCAGACTTCAAACTTTATGTGGTGCTTATGAGTAAATTACCCTAATTGTTTGGGGGTCAACGGCAAAGGTAGCAATGACATTTAGACTGACAATCTTCACGCAATGTTCACATGTGGCCTAGAGATGTCTAGGCAAATATTTCAGATGTCAAGGTCATAGTATATTGTAATCGTATATTATAAACTGGAGAAAACTTATGCTTAAGTCGTCAACCTTAAACAGTATGATTATTTGTCCAATGGGTAAACATACATGGTCTTTCGGGTCTGAGACAGTTTAATTTAAAGAGTCAGTAGAGAACTTTGTCCAAGCTGTTCAATATGCTGAGCACCATTTGGTTCTCTGTGTGTTTCAAGTTAGAAATGCCTGATTGAAATGTTCTAGCATGTTTTCCCGTTGTGTACCATAGTATACCAAGGAGTGGGGTATAACATTTGAACTATATTAATTTCTTTCTGGTCCGGTTTGGTGCCAGTGGAGTTACCTAGTAATTTTGTTCAAAGGTGTAGGGACATTCTCCGATTTCCTGTTTTTATGTGTGTGTTTTTATTTTGTTTCTGGTTTAGTCAGTAAGCAGTGACATCTTTCCCTTAACGAACAAGAGTTCAATTTACTTTCATAGGCTGTCTGTAGAGTATGCACATCATGTCTGTTATCTGTCCGTCAATCACATTAGGCGAATTTTACGATAACTTTAAACGTACCAGAGATTTGTTCACGAAATTTGGTTGTGTTGTTTTTTCTTACTTGTCTGATTTTTTTCTGTGTATGTAGGTTATGTGTGTGTGTGCGTACGCGTGCGCGCGCTCATGTGTGTGTGTGTGTGTGTGTGTGTGTGTGTGTGTGTGTGTGTGTGTGTGTGTCTTTTGTACTTGCGTGTCTGCGATGTTTTAGGAATACTGCGTTTTAAGAACGTTGTTTTCCCTGTTGAATATTAATCCCTTGCTCCACCTTCCCTCAACAGCTGACCCTTTTTATCTAACCCTGACAACCCACCCCAATTTTTCTGTATTTTACATATATCTATAATGTACTTGTTGTTTTATTTTTGAAGCAACCAGTCTACAATTTTTTTCCGTTACAGCTTCTTTTTGTTGTGGGCCAACTTTGCGCTGCATGGCTCTATGTCTGTGTTTGGGGAGCTCTGTGCTTCCGGGAAATCTACCCATACCTTTTATCTGTTACAGACACAGGACAATATGTTTATAAAGAAAACCCTTTTAAGTAGTTGAAATATATATCAGTTTTGTTTTTTAGCGATGAGCAAAAATGGATCTTGAAATAATGTTAAAGGCACAGGATATTCAGTATGTTTTTCATGAAACCTTGACACTACGGAGAATATACGAATAAGTCATCCATTTTATTTTTTTTCAATGAGGTTCATGTTTGCAAAGAAAATTTTACATGACTTATTATAGGCTCTAAATACAGCATACAATAAAATCACATAAACAGGAGCGGTAAATTCAATTGTCCGTATTGCCCAGGTTGTCCCAAAGCTTGTATGGACAAGTGAAATTTGACCAGAATTTACTGTCTAACTATCAGACAGGTAAAGAAATAACAAATGACAAAAATGGACAAGCAAGTAAAAACCAGATTTTGCCGCCACTGAATATTAAGACGTTCTAACAGCATACGTTTATTGCTAGGAATTGTATTCTTGTTTTATACATAATTATAATATAACAACATGTCTCACAAGTTGTGACATGTATCATACGTCCGTACTCTTGTAACCATTTAAATAGTAATGTATTTATTAACCCCTATTTTATACATTGTCTTATGTAAACAATTTGAGAAGAAATATTTACAAATGTACACTATAATTATGTCTAATGTTGCGTTTTTTCAGTCATTGGATATATATGTTGTTATTATTTTAGGAAAGAGAGCAAGTCTATCTGTCGCCTTACAATGACTGGGACGTTATGATAGGTCAAGGAACTGTTGGGTACGTAACAAAGGCAAGACACAAACAAAACAGTTTATCAAAAAGTGCTTCAATTAAATTCTAAAGGGCAAATTACAGGAAAATAATATTGACTTGGGAATTGGTTTCATATGACTTTTTTGAAATAGCATTGTCTTATGGATATGTAGTGTTTTGTTTAATAATTATGATAGCGATTACGATTTCATGATTAGCTCTGTTTGAATTAGTCTGAAGCCTTTAATTCGTATATCTGCGAACTGCAAGCAAGTCTGCAAGTTTAAACATTTACAGCTTCTTGTGAAGCAAGCAAGACTAGAGACAAAACCTTTAGAATAACGTATAGCAAGCAAGTCTGAAGCCTTTAATTCGTATATCTGCGAACTGCAAGTAAGTCTGCAAGTTTAAACATTTACAGCTTCTCGTGAAGCAAGCAAGACTAGAGACAAAACCTTTAGAATAACGTATAGCAAGCAAGTCTGAAGCATTTAACTTCCACCACCACATACAGCAAGCAAGTTCTAAGCCTTTAACCTTTAGACCGATGTGTTGTAAGTAAGATTTGAAGTCTTTAACCTGCAGATTTGGGTGATGTAAGCAGTCTGAGGCCTTTAACCTGAAGACCTGCAAGCAAGTCTGAAGCCTTCAATATGTAGGCCTATGTCCTGCTAGCAAGGTTGATGTCATAAACCTTTAAATCTACGTGCAGCAAGCAAGTCTGAAGCATATTTTAAAAAAAAAAAAAAAAAAAAAAAAAAAACCTTTAGCTCCACGTACAGCAAGCAAATCTGAATCTTGTAGCAAGCCGGACAAACTATAGCGTACAAATGTCAGTGTTTTGTCGTATTAGAAAGAAAATGTCGATAAATGTATCGCAATTCAGCATAATTTTGTAATTACCGAGACAGCATTACCCTGGTGTTTAAAAAACGTATGACTCGCTTAAATACAAATTTGGGATGAATAAGATAAAAAGAAATACAAAAGTCAAAACGGCTTTGACGTATTACGTGTTTCCTAGCTTGCAATTATTTATAATTGTATATTTGGTTTATGTTGATCTGTTTCAAGTTACGAGATTTATTCCGAGCTACCGGAAGTTGATTTCGTTCTGGTATCTGTAGGAGGTGGCGGGCTTATAGGTGGAACTGTGGCGTTTTTGAAGGACAGAAATCCAAAAATCAAGGTGAGATACTATAATTTCTTTGATGATACCTTTTAATGGATTCATCTAAAATTGCACGTCTTATTTTATTGAAAGTGTTGGTGAAATCTAAATTGCTACCTTAAGGACCCGGTGTAAATTTTTTCTATTGTTGGGACAAACTATGTTATATTTGTGGATTATACCGGATATTATACCAGATTTATGTATCGCCCTTTTTCATGATAAACACGTTCAAAGGCGCTTTACATAGCGAAAAGGCAGCCACACAGGACGCCAACTTTATCCTCTACTATTACAGACACAGAGCAATTTGACCAGAGGAACAGAGTGAGAGAAATCTTTCTAGACACAGGCTTGTCCGAGTAACTGAACCAAGCTCGTTGCGAAAAAGCGCAAAAAAAATCCTCACTGGGAAGAACCAGTATAAGCCTCTTAATTAGGTTGGATACACTCAAGGGTATCTCAGAGAGAAATTTCCTTTGCCTGGACTGGGATTTGAACCCCGGACATCTGGATTGACAGTTAAGCGTGTTACCACTAAACCACCCGGCAAACTAAACTTAAACGTACTCGATCACTGTCATCCTCATATTTTTTACAGTCTGGTATGTGTTTACAGGAAAACGACTTATTCAAAAAACATATTCCGGATAGCAACTTTTAGTTTTTTATATTCCAAACTGTTCTGTTAAATATTATAATGCATATGTAAGCATATTAGCATAGCTGAATATTGTTCTTTCCATTATACAGCAATGGCGCAGCGTTGGTTATTTAAATAATGATATAAAATAGTAGACTGGCTAACATGTTTGTAGGTGTTATGTTCATGTCATTCCACATTGTTCTAAACTCTGTGTTTTCCTGGGTTTCTCCAGAATCCTCTTTTATATTTTGGTGACACATGAAAGTGTTGGAATCGTCTAATGATGTTTTAAATAAGAAGCTGTTTGAGGGCAGATAAAACTTGAGTAACATATTAATTAAAACAAAATATTAACCGTTTAGACATTTAACATTTGATGGACGTACAATAACATTATGGCTTTAAAAAAAGAAATTATCTTTATACATGTTATAGCGAGGATTTATTTTCTTCGGATATAGTAAATTTCAGTTTGGATTCTCTGTGGAATTAGTACTGATTGGATTTAAAGTTGACCAGGACATGATTGTGACTATCCTTGTATATAATAAAATTGGACTTTACGGCTAGTTAACATTTTCAGTGCAAACTTTTTTTTTATTTTCACTAGTTGCTGGTTTGTTTTTCTGTTACCTTTAGTATTTTAAGTAACAAACAATTGCTTTATTTAGACTTAGCATAAGAGAATTTACTATGCCTATGTTATGTTTTGAAACGCTCAGATATTAATGGAACCTATTCAGTCAAAGACCTTTTTACAGCGTATTATATACCTGTTATCCATCACTGTTTGAACTCATTTATGGTAGTGATTTTTATCAAACTGCTCTGTAAATAAGTAATGAATACTTATCCCCCAAACATGTATTATGATTGCTCTGTTTTTGGCCAGTAACTATGAATTAGAATTTTGGTTTACGAAATAAGACAGTGTTTGCATGCACACCATTTGGAGACCATTGTACATGGTATATCAAATACATCACAGACTTTCCTGTTCACTTCTAACCAGTCATATGTCATGTGTGTTAAATGGCTCAAGGCTACAGTTATTTTTGCAATTAGTACTTTATAGAAACTGTATAATATTTCAATTTCGTCTCCATTACTAACAAAAACCAAAAGTTACTAAATAGAACTATTCAAGAGGAAATAAATCTAGCCACAACAAACATGGAATTCGCAGGCTTAAACCTTATATCATGTTAAACCAAGTTTAACACACAGGAAAAATATCTCTCAATTCTACCTACTATTTTATATATCCTGCCTGAAATTATGCCATTCATTACGCCTGTTTCACTATTTTTTCACCATCAAACAGAAAAACTATTTTCCGAGTAACAATTCCCTTGATGTACAAAGAACAAGATCATGTATTAACAATATAAAATATATTTTTGTATCCACTCATAATATAAACGTCGTTTGAACATCGCATCAAATTTGATATACGTTAGATATATATCATTTTATTTTTGTAAAACCATAATAGCATCAAAGATAAAAGTAAAGTACATTTAATTTCCTTATTGAATTGCAAGACTAATGCTGTAGGTCGCAGTTCAGATTATAGAATTGCTCCAGAAATCTGCCAAGAAATCTACTAATAGTTCATGATATTTGTTTGACATATATAGGAAAAATATGTTATAGTTTAAAATAAAACATTAAATTTCAGGGCAATCAAGTTTACGAAGTGGCATCATTTCGCTCGTTTTTCTCCTCTATTCATTCTTAAAAATGCATGAAAGTATATCTGAATGTTTTACTTTTCATCTCGTTGTTCACTACGTGCAAAAAACAGTTGTAAGGATACGAAATGGTAGATAATGATTTTTTTCTGATATGTAATCAAATTTTAAGGCGCATTTATTTTTGTGGTAAGATAAGGCAGAATAAAGATGTCATTTTACTTTTGTCACGACTTTTCTGCCTTATAATGGAATTCGTTGTTTGTTAATTATATATATTAATTGGTATTTTTGTGACTTTTTTAAAACTGGGTTCATTTTGCGAAATGAATAAAACTAAATCACAGCCTTTTTTCAAATTCGTTGAAATTTGAATAATGTGCAGAAATTATGAGAAAATTCCTTATTATATTATTTGAAGTATGAAAGATATTGCAAAAAAGTATCCAGGAGGCGTTGAGCGTTTCGTATAAAATATACCAGCTAACAGTATAGTTATAGAAAATGAAATGAGAAACATTCATTGACAATTTGAAACTATTTTGTAAAACAGTTTCACTCCTAATAAGAAAATCTGTATTCATATCAAGTAATTTATCATTTAAAGTTAAATTCAGAAAGAGCTGTGTTCAAGAAAACGATTTTATGGGAAATTTCATCCAATTGTCAAGTGATTCAACGTAGTTTAACATACAATAGTATTTTTATCAAGCACAATCTTCATCTAAAATGTGTGTTATCTCACAATACTGTCATGCGAAACCTTGAAAATATATGACGTTAAGTCGTTCATGACAGTCAAACTTCTGAATACCTTATTGTTCAGCTAGCAAATAGTGGTAGTTTTTTTCTACTTATTGACCTGAGTGTATTTTAGATTTTTATCCGAAAATAATGAGAAAATATACGGTCTCCATTATAGCCATAATATTAAATAAATGCCTTAATTCGCGACTTCATAAAAGTTTCCAGTTCTGGTCTCTGAAAGAGATACTTATATGAATTTACATACTTAAAGCCTTTACTTTCGTTCGGTATATATCGCTTTGTAAAACAACCATTTTTAAGCTGCACTTATTTTCCATATTTACTATTTCCCTCATGTTGTATAGAGATGATTGAAAAGCATTTTATATTTAATTAATGTACGTGATAACATCTCTACCATGTGTAGGTAATTGGTTGCCAACCAAGAAATTCCAAAGTTATGTTCGAATCCGTGAAAGCCGGGCATATCCAACATGAACCATCATATGACACACTGTCAGACGGAACTGCTGGAGACATAGAGGATGGATCGGTAATCAAAACTATTTAAGGACTAAATTTTTCTGTTTAAAAAATATAAAGAGTCTGACCTTTAAAATTACTGTCACTATATGAGGTTTAATAAAGTTTCTTTCAGCAAATCGTATCTGTCCTTGAAGCGGTGGCAAGAGGAAATATTTTTACTCACGCTCGAAATTACATTTTACGAAGGTTTTCCATTAAAATAGTGATGACTGGAGGAAACATGGCTATCATGTATCGAACATGAATTTATCATGTGTAATTCTTATGGAAAGAGAAAAAAAAACCTTTCTTAAGAAAAGTTATCATAAAGTCACACCTAATATCAAAATAACTTCTTTGCGGAAACCAATATATAGATTATGTATAAAACGTTTGTTTATTTGTCATCGTAGTCGACTTGCATTTTTCTGTTATAATTAGGGTGTCTTATTTAAGATGAAATATTTCTTTTTCCAAGTTTTCAGTTTTGTTCATAGCATTAACACCTATATTTTATATGAATTATTAAGACATTTAAAGCTCTGGTTTTCTTGTACCACCTTCGTATTTTCTACCATTTTTGTTGTCGTCGCCGTTGTTTTTTTGTCAAGCTGTTTTAGACACTTTAGTTACATTGAATTCAGGTAACATTTCCAGTATGCAGCAAATTTGTTGATGACTGGATTCTTGTTGATGAGCAACAGATATCTGATGCTGTTTTCTTCATGTTGGATAAACATCACAAGGTAAGAATAATTATGTTTCACATTTCTCTAAATGTAATTCATTAATATTAGCATTAAGATTTGGAGGCGGATTTACCCGCTTTCAGAGTGATAGATGTACTTATTAAATCTGGCAATGCTTATGTCATACCTAACAACAGTTAGTTATTGCTCTTAGTAATTGTACTGCATAAAATAATTCTTTTCATGAATACATGGATGAAATATTGTACCTACATCAGAACGTTTTGTACTCAACTACGCTACAGATTCCATTCAACTGAATTGAAACTTGATATAATTATATCATAAACATGAAGTGAGCATGCGCATATTTTCGGGACTTTCAAGCTCGATTAACTTGTTTTGGAAGTATTACCCCTCTTTTGACTTGGAATATTACAACTACAACAGTACATAACTCCTTCTACAATTTCCATCCATTTAAAGTGAAACTTGGTGTACATCATCAACATGTCCATTGCCATTATTATTTTCTGGAGTTACGGCCCTTTTGGACTTTGAAAATTAGAACTACATCAGAACACTATATACTTCACTCCCCCCACAGTCTCAGTCCAGCTAAAAAGAAACTTGGTATACGTCATCAGCATGTCACGAAGTTGGGCATATTGCCGGGACTTTCTTATGTCATCATTTTGCGAGGTAATGACCCTGTTTGAACATACACATATTGTCTGGATTTTCATGTCCGATAATATTTTCTGGAGCTATGGCCCTACTGTAGAGTGTATTTATTTCAAGCATATTTAGGAGTCATACAATGTTGACATTTTTCTTGTTGATGTTATGTTATTTTCATCTAACTGTATTTTATTTTTAAGAAAACATATTTCCTTTTTACATCAGTCAGGAACGTTGAGGAATTTTCTTTCTTTGTATTTTTTATAAAGTTTGTCAAACGTATATTTTTTTTATAAAATTTTATACAATATGTATTGCAGACATTGGTTTTACCACGAGCTGTGTTATAATTATTCGGGCAAAACAAATGTTTGACAAGCACGAAATATATGACATTCAGTAAATCAATATGAAATGAGCAAAAATCTCTACATAGATAAAAATATATACAGAAAAACAAAATTATTAAATTCTATAGTATCCAAGTATAATCATTGTAACAAATACAGCTGCTGTACAGCTTCGTATCCCAGGTTCTGTGCTATACTGGTATTAAATTAAGCAAATCTAATCTTCATTCGAAGTATATGGCGGCTGAATTGAAGTCAGGCACGTCCGTCCAAAGCTAAATCTCCAGTTATGTTGAATGGATGTTTTAATAACTACACAATAATGTTCACCATCATAACAAGTTACACATATACTCTAAGTCAGTGGAATCACTAGGATGTGTAATGGCTTTGTTTCGTGTCTGCTTCATATTTTCTTTATGTTAGTCCAAGCTTAAATGCATGTTTGGAGGCCATTTTGTATTCGCAACGGCTTGAAAGATATATTTATAAAACAATGGTCAATTGTTTACATCATTAAACAATGTGCAGAGAACATTATCAAGATCATTTGGTCAAAGGCCAAGATCATACTTGGCGGCCAGCGGTTAAATAGCTTTACATTTCCCATCCAAAATCATCTTATCGGCTGGAAGGATGATTCTCATTAAACTAGAATCAATTACATACCTCACCAAGACAACATGCAGCGTGCAAAACCCTTGTAACTACCTCCAGTTCCCTTCCCTGTATCAATTTGTGTTTATTAATCACATTTTATAATAGCTGTTGTTTGTTGGTGTTTTTTTTTCTTTCTAAAAACAAAAACAGTCGAAAATTGTTCCATGTTAAAATAGCAGTCATCTTTATAACTTATGGTTGGGGGCTATTTACATGTACAGGGCCCAGTTGTTCGAAACTTTAACAGACTGTTAAACTAACCGGTGGTTAAATTTATATTAAAAAAAATGGTCTTTCAGGGAAACACTAGTATCATGTTTCGATTTTACTGTAAAGACATTTAAGTGCTCAAAATCCTTTACTCATAACTTTGTTTTTCTAAGTCTTCTAAAATGTTGAAATATAAACCTAAAAGTTTATCGACTGTTAGCTTAATCGCCTGTTAAAGTTTCAAACAACTGGGTCCTGGAGTTTTTCTTCACAAAACGACATTTCATCTTTGAACAAAACGTAACACATTGGTCTTTATTTGAATACCATCTAAAAGCGTTTATAATTATGCCGTATATTTTTCAATTCCTACCTGGCAAAAACTAGTGAAATAAGACATGAGAATATAACATGCTACCTCGGGGGAAAAGATTTATAACTTATTCTTGTGTCAATGCTGTTACCCGCCTTTTGCACAGAGATGGCGATATTTGTTCCTTATCAACGATAATCTAAGAGAGTTATATATGTAAGTGGCAGCGGTCGTTGTCTTTAAACGATTGTAGCGTGACAATTTGTTATTTTAGCATCTTAATAGATGTAGAAATTGCAATTTGGCACGTAAGTAATATTAAATTGTGAGTTATTTTTATAACCATCCTTACAGTTTGGTTGTGTAAATGGGAGTTTCTAAATGTTTAAGAGGATAATTCTCCAACACTTTGTAAAAAAATCTTAGACAAAGAGGAGGTCAAACAAAATTGTGCCCGTTTCTTGCACTCTGACACTCCTTAGAAAAAACCCACCACGAGGGTTCTGCAAAAAGTTTTGTCACTAATGGGCTTCCGTAGTTTTATTCCAGGTATTTTTTGCACTTGAATGGTGTGTCAATAGCTAACTAAATCCGTTTATTTCGTGCAAATTGCTTTTCAAACTACCATGTTATTCCAAATTGAAATACATGCAGTCATATACAGTGACCCAATTTACTTGTTACATTGTAAAATGGACGAAAAGACTGAAATTCGTAGCAGTCTGCTCTATTTAATGCCGCATTAAGCTTGATATAGATTCAAAGCAGATATTCGATGAATTGTTTGGCATATATATGGACCTCAGGCCATTTCAATGCGCACAGGGTTTAGGTCGGTTATCAAAGCAAACATCGCTGCTGTAAAAGCTGTGGTTGGACAAGATGCGCGATTGTCGGTGAAAGATACAGCCAGTTGTACTGGCATAACAGAAAGCAGTGTGCAAACAATTCTGAAAAAAGTGTTTGGACCTGGGAAAGATTTGTGCTAGGTGGGTACCACATTTGCTCACTATGGAACAATAGAAACAACGCCTTAAATGTCCCCGGAAACTTTTGAAATCATACAAAGGCTGTGATATTCGGGTTATTAGTGCCCTAGTTTCGGGGACTATAGGAATGCACTTTTCCGTCATTCCGCCCGTCCGTCCATCCGTATGTCCGTCCGTCCGTCCGCAATTTCGTGTCCTACATAACCAGGTCCCTAGGTGTAAGGTCAAGGTCATATTTAGACGTCAAAGGTCAAATTCAAGAATGACTTTGTACGGAGCATTTCTTCTTCATGCATGGAGGGATTTTGATGTAACTTGGACCAAATGTTCACCACCATAAGGCACCCTTGTTTTTAGAATTACGTCCCTTTGTTTTACTATAAATAGATTTTATTGTAACTGTTTTATTACTGGCAGTAGAGAAAAATCGAGACCACTTTTCTGTGGTACAGCATGCATGTTACATCCAATTTTTAGGTGTATTTTAACCTATCTCTACCTGGTAAAGAGTTTCTTGTGGACTTATATTATATAGATTTTTTTTCTTTTAAAGATTAATTTCCCTTTGTTGTTACTATAAATAACTTACATGATAACATTTTTATAATCAGCCAAACAAATTCAATATGAAAACAACTGTGGGTTTTTATATATGCACATTTTAATCCAAGTGTGTTGTTATAACATATTGTATATGTAGTACAATATTGTACATACATCATTGACAGATATCAGTTCATTATGTTGTACTGCAGTAGAGAAAATTAGGTGCCTTCCAGTAGGGGACTTTGTATTGAATGGCAATACTTCATTCACTTGTTTCATTTTGTCACCCACATGGGCAACCGGTGGAGAGCAAAGTTACGCTGCAATGCTGGACATAATATTCGGGCTTCTGTATTCTATCATTGTTCGCGTATCACGAAAAACACTGAATTTTTTCCTCTGGACATCGGTTAAAAGAATAAATCATTTTGTATTTGCTCTCTTTGAATATTTGATATACAAGTGTTTGTCATTTTGGTTTAATTATTTGAACAACATTAATTTATATATCGAACACAACCTCCCTCTGTGCTTCTGCATAAAATTGAAATCGAACCTGCAAACTGTACGAATTCACCATTTTACATCTAGTGTGACTTTTATTGGCTGAAATCATGTTCAATATAAAGGAGTCACATATAACATTTTTCTTTATGAACGCGGAAATGGTAGAAGCATTAAAGGGAAAGGCAACGTTGTTAAGACATTTATTGATGTCTGTTAGACCTTCTCAAATCATTCAAGACAGTGAAAGAATTTTCAAAAAATACTTATAATACAAAAATAAAGCACATGAACATTTTGATCTTTAAATTGTACCTCTTCTGTTGCCTGGCAACGCGAAGCAAAATGTTGGATTTTCTTTATTCAGATATTCATTAAAATTCCGGTTACTTGATTTTGAGAAATAGTCTCTTGTTTCAGCTGGGAGGAAAGAAACGTTCATCCTTTGTCAAAATATATATTTCACAGACACAAGGAAACAGTACTATTATAGCAGTGTGACATTTTCTTACATAAGAAGTTTAGTAGTTTGTTAATGGCGCCGTAGACACTAAAATAGCTGACTCTGAAGACATCCATTTTCTTTAATTTTATCGCACATTCGCATCATCTTATCGCGATATGTGATCGCGTCCCCACATCATAATAATTTCTGAAATACGCCGAACATCAAAGGGACTAATGTACGATGTGAATACACGGCGCGAAAGTTTTAGGGGCGAAAAACGCGCGAAACAAAGCTGACCCAAACGGAACAAAGTAATTATCAGTAATTAAATATATATATATCTTTGCAACAGCTGTATTTGTTGTCTCGTTACAGTTGATTGAAGGGTCTGCAGGCGTGGTGGTTGCAGCGTTTCTAGATCAGAAAGAACGGTTTAAAGGAAAGAATGTAGCGCTAGTTATCTGCGGGGGAAATATCAGTTCTGTGACATTACAATCTATTATAAATAACCATATTAAAGCCGAGTGAGAAGATTTCACATTGAGAAGTTCCTGTAAAACCTGCACGGACGCCAGATCTTCAAATATCAACGGAAGCACTAAAGTCTTGTTCTAATTTGTAAACAGTTTTTGTTGGCCATCAGATTTTCCCATGGTATAAGGTTAATTAAATTTCATATGAAAACTTTTTACTATACAATACGATCTGCCGTTACATTTTTACGACAAATTGCTTAGATTTTATATAATTTTCTTTGCATGTTTATTGCTTTTATTTTTATTATTCTTGCCGATATTTAGAACTTATGTTAGATAATAGAAAAAGAGCGTTAAATACAGAATGCTGCTATTTCATATCCTATCGTCTCCCATCGCACAATTATCAAATGCGATGGTATAATGATAGGATGATAGAATGGCTAAAGATGAAATTGCTAACATATTGTCCTACTATCAATATCCTGACATGCTGTCATCGCTATCATATCCTACCCTCGCCCGTTATCACATCAACCTAACATCTAATTGTAATTGAAAGGCAGAATGGTAGAATTGCGAAAGAAGGATGGTAGAGTACTGATAGCAGAATGTTAGGATGCGCGAGTAGTGATCATAGCAGAATGACAGGATTGCGAAAGCAGTGTAGCAAAATGATAGGATTGCGATAGCCGGATGATAGAGTAATGATAGCAGAATGATAGGATTGCGATAGCAGAATGATAGGACTGCGATGGCAGGATGATAGTGTAGGGATAGCAGAATGATAGGATTGCGATAGCAGGATGATAGAGTAGTGATAGCAGGATGATACGAATCCAATAGCAGGATGATAGAGTAGTGAAAATTGCAGAATGATAGGATCGCGATAGCCGGATGATAGAGTAGTGATAGCAGGATGATAGTGTAGGGATAGCAGAATGATAGGATTGCGATAGCAGGATGATAGAGAAGTGATAGCAGGATGATAGTGTAGGGATAGCAGAATGATATGATTGCAATAGCAGGATGATAGAGTAGTGATAGCAGGATGATAGTGTAGGGATAGCAGAATGATTGGATTACGATAGCAGGATGATAGAGTAGTGACAGCAGGATGATAGTGTAGGGATAGCAGAATGATAGGATTGCGATAGCAGGATGATAGAGTAGTGACAGCAGGATGATAGTGTAGGGATAGCAGAATGATAGGATTGCGATAGCAGGATGATAGAGTAGTGACAGCAGGATGATAGTGTAGGGATAGCAGAATGATATGATTGCGATAGCAGGATGATAGAGTAGTGACAGCAGGATGATAGGAATGCGATAGTAGGATGAAAGAGAAGTAATAGCAGAATGATAGGATTGCGATTGCAGGATGGTAGTGTAGTGAAAGCAGGATGATAGAGTAGTGATATCAGGATAGTAGGACTGCGATAGCAGAATGATAGAGAAGTGATCGCAGGATGATTGGATTGCGATAGTAGGATGATAGAATAGTGATAGCAGGATGTTTATATATCAATAATAGAATGGTAGAATAATGCCAGTAGGAAAATATAATGGCGATTTTTCGTTTTATCATCCAACCATTGTTAAACTACCATCCTGCTGTCGCTATCTAGCTATCATACCATCGCTTTACTTCTATCCTATCTTCAGTTTTTTATGTCCTACTACTGTGCTTCGATAATTGGGTGATTTTCTGATATGAACGAACTAGGATTCCGTAGTGAAACAATTAAAAGTCTTTATCAAGATGAGTGTAAAAAGAACAACAGCGGCCATTGAAGACGGCATTATGTAAAGTTAATATCACAAAATTCAGCCCTGTTTAAGTATTTTGACAAGATGCAGTTTTGCTGGTCCAAAGTAATCATAAAAAGATTCTTCAAAAAACTTTTTAGTCAAATACCTTAATCTGTTTGCAATAATATTTAAATATTTATATCATTATGATTTCATTTGAATAGGTGTGTTGTTTTGATGTCAATTGGTGATTGTCTTCGGTTGTTTTTACTGTTCATGAAAGAAACGCTATTTTTGCGTGCGGCGAAAAAATGCACCCGCATGACCTCGTGCAGGCTAGATAAACGCATGGTGAAGAACAGATGTTTCCTTCACAGCCGTAATTCCAAAGTATCTCAGTAAATAATTACTGATCAATTTTCTATTGTTAAATTATCGTTTCCATTTGTGTATCCATGTAATTATTGAAAGTGCAAGCCACAATAATGTATTTATTAACTACGAACTTGTTCGTTATCTTTCAAATTGCATCATTTTGTCAAAATATCCAGATGAAAAGGTAACCATAATGACCCCTCTACAGTTAATCGCTACGCATTCCTATTTGATGATGCGATGTCTCAGTAATTGTAAGACTCCTTGATGCTCTTCTCCTAAATCTTATAAAAATTGACGGAGGGAGTGGAATTTTGTCTTGCAGCTTGCGTAGTTAGTTTAATCATATTTTATTGCAATTATCACACAAGATAGTAAATTTGCATCGAGACATGAATATACAGTACAGATATATACAACAGCAGCAGTACATCAAGACATATACTAAAGTACATCAAATACTGTGATAAAACAAAAGGGTTAGACCACAAGTTTTACCAACATTAGAAATCGGTTCGTCCCTGGATGTCAAATTAACGTTAGATTAAACAAAATGACGGAATTTTTGTTTGGACTAGAATAGAAAAAATGCTTTACAGATTTTATAAATTTCAGATACAAATTTCAGTTAAAATAACAAACTATATAAACAGAAAAGCGCGCGAGAGAGAGAAAACAACCGAAAAAGACAACATACGCTATCAAGCGCAAAATGATTCAATGCAACCTCACCACCCCTGCTGCCACATCCCCACACCCAGTCCAACCCAGAGTTCTCAAATCAGATAAATATTCAGACGATCAGGAGGCAGTGCTAGAGAAGCGTTGTGTATTTTTTTATATATGTTTGTACTTCTAGAAACAAAGTTTTATTCTCCTCATCATTTAGTGAGTCAATTCAATGTACTTTTTGAGTACTAAGTG
Organism: Mercenaria mercenaria; assembly: GCF_021730395.1. Classification (NCBI taxonomy): domain Eukaryota; kingdom Metazoa; phylum Mollusca; class Bivalvia; order Venerida; family Veneridae; genus Mercenaria; species Mercenaria mercenaria. The sequence continues at coordinate 38,004,269 of NC_069377.1, read as the reverse complement.
GATGGAATCTACGAGCATTAAAAAACAAAAACAAGCCACGGGCATTGACATAATGGCTATATTTAAAAAAGAAATATTCCGCATCTTCAATACCATGTCCACAAGAGCAATCAGTATAGTCGCGTAGATGGTTATAAAAGAGGTCATTGTTTAAGTTGCTACATCGATTTCTAATACGAGTTTGAATGACATTAAAGAACCGTTCTCCTATAAGATAAAAGGACGGAACAATTGGAGATTTGAATTTGCTTTTCAGTTTGTTCTCAAACGCCTAGGCTCTGTAACAAAGTTAGTATAATTTCTAAGTTCATAATTGTTAGAATTACGAACTGTTGGGCGAAAAATCTCTGTAAGGTAATCTGGAAGAAGTCTGTTGTTTCCTTGCTTAGTCATGCCTTCAAAGTTAGGCTTTTGGTGCGCTGACTTCGAAGAGACAAGTTTTTGAGTACATTGGTGTATTTATACCTTAGATTGGCCATATTTTTATGTTTTACTTTATTTGATCTAGCATTTTGTCACTGATGTTAGAGCCTCTCTCAGCGGGGAGTGATTTTATTAGTCCCATACTGGTTGAAAACCAGTTTCGAGGACTATAGGAATGCGCATTTCCGTCCGTCCTTCCGTCCGTCCACAATTTCGTTTCCGGTCTATAACTCTGTCATTCATCAAGGGATTTTAATATTACTTGGCACAAATGTTCCCCATGATGAGACGACGTGTCTTGCGCAAAACTCAGACCCCTAGCTCAAAGGTCAAGGTCACAATTGGTGGTCAAATGTCAACAGGGCTTTTTTCCTGTCCGGTCCATAACTCTGCCATCCATGAAGGGATTTAATATTACTTGGCAAAATGTACCTCATAATAAGAAGATGTGTCATGCACAACTTTAAGACCCCTAGCTCAAAGGTCAAGGTCACACTTGGCAGTCAAATGTTAACATGGCATGAACAGGGTCTGTTTCGTGTCCGGTCCATAACTCTGTCATTCATTAAGGGATATTAATATCACTTGGCACAAATGTTCTCCACGATGAGACAACGTGTCATGTGCAAAATCCAGAACACTGGCTCAAAAGTCAAGGTCACAATTGGGGGTCAAAGGTCAACAGGGCTTTTTCTCCTGTCTGGTCCTTAACTCTGCCATTTATGAAGGGATTTTAATATTACTTGGCACAAAAGTTCCCCATGATGAGACGATGTGTCATGTGCAAAATCTGGACCCCTAGCTCAAAGGTCAAGGTCACAGTTGGAGGTCAAACGTTAATATGTTTTTTCCTGTCTGGTCCAGAAATCTGTCATCCATCAAGGGATTACAATATTACTTGGAATAAATGTTCCCCATGATGATACAACGTGTCATGTGCAACACCCAGAACCCTAGCTTAAAGGTCAAGGTCACACTTGGAGATCAAAGGTCAAAAGGATTATTTTCCTGTCCGGTCTATAACTTTGTCGTGCAAGACAGGATTTAAATATCAGTTGTTATAAATATTCCCCTGGATGAGACATGTCATGCCAAAAACCCGGGCCGTAGGTTTAAGGTCAAGGTCACACTTAGAGGCCATAGGTCTGATACAAAAAAAACTTTGTACGGAGCATTTCTTCTTCATGTTTTGAGGGATTTTGATGTTATGTCACAAATGTTCACCACTATCAGACAGATTGTCATGCGCAAGAACCACGTCCCTAGGTCTAATGTCAAGGTCATACTTAGAGGTAAAAGGTTAAATTTAAGAATGACTTTGTCCGTAGTATTTCTTCTTCATGCTTAGAGGGATTTTGATGTAACTTGGCACAAATGTTCACCACCATAAGGCACTCATGATTTTAGAATTACGTCCCTTTGTTATTACTATAAATAGATTATATTGTTACTTTTTTATTACCGGCCGTAGGAAAATATTTAGACCACTTTTCTGTGGTACAACATGCGTGTTACATCGAAATTTTAGGTGTATTTTGACCTATCTCTACCTGGTAAAGAGTTTTGTTTGGACTTATAATAGATTTTTTATTATTTTTTTTTTTATATTTTAGGATTAATTTCCCTTTGTTGTGACTATAAATAACGTTTATGACAACTTTTTTTATAACTGACCAAAAACATTCAATATGAAAACAACTGTATGTTTTTATACATGCAAATTTTAATCCAAGTGTTTTGTTATAACATACATGTGTATTGTATATATAGTACAATACTGCTTATACATCATTGACAGATATCAGTTCATTATGTTATACTGCAGCAGAAAAAATTAGGTGCCTTCCAGTAAGGGACTTTGTATTGCATGGTAATACTTCATTCTCTTGTTTACACTGGCTTGTCTAACTTGTTGAAAATAGGGAAAGTGCGAGGTTGGCGTGCCGTAAACGCGTTTAAACACTCAGTTTCCTTTATAGATTACTGGCCGTTCCAAAGCGGTGTCCCTACCATCCCTTTCCCTTATATTTACGCTTCTATGCATTTGCTTCCTCCCTCCTTTTACCATGTGTAAGTTATCATGCCTTCCATAATTTTGTCTGCCGTCGTCCTTAGGCGGTGCCCGACTGTTGTATTTTTCCTGCTTCTGTGTGTGCGTGTATGTATCTGTGGGTGTTTGTTATAGGCTTTGTCCCACAGTGATTTTACCATGAGTAAGTTTCGTGCATACAATAAGTTTGTCCGCCGGCCGTCATTAGGCGGTGTCCGACTGTTTTTTCTTCCTGCTTCTGTGCGTGCATATATGTATCTGTGCGTGGATGTTTAAGGCGGTGCCTCACAGTGATTATACAATAGGTAAGTTATTGTGTCCACATTAATTTTGTGCCCCGGCCGTCCTAAGGCGGTAACCGAATGTTGTTTTTTCCTGCTTATGTGTATGTGTATATGTAACTATGCGTGTTTGTCATGGGCGTTGCCCCACAGTGATGATTTTTTCTTGCTTGTTTGTCTGTTTATTAGTCCCCTACTGGTTGAAAACCAGTTTCGGAGACTATAGGAATGCGCTTTTCCGTCATTACGTCATTCTGTCATTCCGTCCGTCCACAATTTCGTGTCCGGTCCATAACTCTTTTATCCATGAAGGGGTTTTAATATTACTTGTTATAAATGTTCCCCATGATGAGACGACATGTCATGCGCAAAACACGGACCCTAGCTTAAAGGTCAAGGTCACAATTGGAGGTCAAAGGTCAACAGGGCTTTTTTCCTGTCCGGTCCATAACTCTGCCATCTATGAAGGGATTTTAATATATCTTGGCACAATTGATTGTACCTCATAATAAGATGATGTGTCATGCACAACTTTCAGACCCCTACCTCAAATTCAAGGTCACACTTAGCAGTCAAATGTTAACATGGCATGAACAGGGTCTGTTTCGTGTCCGGTCCATAACTCTTTCATCCATGAAGAGATTTTAATATTACTTGGCACAAATGTTTCCAATGATAAGACGACGTGTCGTGCGCAAAACCCGCACCCCTAGCCCAAAGGTCAAGGTCACAATTGGAGGTCAAAGGTCAACAGGGCTTTTTCCTGTCCGGTCCATAACTCTCCCATCCATGAAGGGATTTTAATATCAATTGGCACAATTGTACCTCATAATAAAACGATGTGTCATGCACAACTTTCAGACCTTTAGCTCAAACGTCAAGGTCACACTTAGCAGTCAAATGTTAACATGGCATGAACAGGGTCTGTTTCCTGTCCGGTCCATAACTCTATCATTCATTAAGGTATTTCAATATTACTTGGCACAGATGTTCCCCATGATGAGACAACATGTCATTCGCAAATCCCGGTCAAAGGTCAAGGTCACCATTGGGGTCAAATGTCAACAGGGCTTTTTTCCTGTCCGGTTCATAAATCTGCCATCCATGGAGGGATTTTGATATTACTTGGCACAAATGTTCCCCATGATGAGGCATCATGTCAAGCGCAAAACCCGGACCCCTAGCTCAAAGGTCAAGGTCACAATTGGAGGACGAAGGTCAATAGGGTTTTTTCCCTGTCCAGTCCAGAAATCTGTCATCCATCAAAGGATTACAATATTACTTGGCATAAATGTTCCCCATGATGAGACGACGTGTCATGCGCAACACGCAGACCCTAGCTTAAAGGTCAAGGTCACACTTTGAGATCAAAGGTCAATAGAATTTTTTTTCCTGTGCGGTCTATAACTTTTTCAGGTAAACAGGATCAGTTGGCACAAACATTTCCCTGGATGAGACAACATGTTGTGCGCAACGCCCCGGCTCTAGGTCTAAGGTCAAGGTGATACTTAGAGGTCAAACGTCAAATTCAAGAATAACTTTGTCTGGAGCATTTCTTCTTTATGCATGGAGGGATTTTAATGTAAATTAGCACAAATGTTCACCACCATGAGACAAATTGTCGCGCGCCAGAACCAGGTCCCTAGGTCTAAGGTCAAGGTCATACTTAGAGGTTAAAGGTCAAATTCAAGAATGACTTTGTCCGGAGCATTTTTCTTCATGCATGGAGGGATTTTGATGTAACTTGGCACAAACTACTATGAGGCACACTTTTGTTAGAATTATGTCCCTTTGTTGTTACTATAAATAGATTATATTGTAACTTTTTTATTACTGGCCGTACGGAAAAATCGAGACCACTATTCTGTGGTACAAAATGCATGGTACATCCAAATTTTAGGTGTATTTTGATCAATCTCTACCTTGTAAAGAGTTTCTTGTGGACTTACATTTTATAGATTTTTTAAGGGTAAATTTCACTTTGTTGTTACTATAAATAATAGGCCAAAAACAATCCAAATGAAAACAACTGTACGTTTTTATATATGCAAAGTTTAATCCAAGTGCTTTGTTATATTATATTGTATATATAGTACAATATTGTTTATACATCATTGACAGATATCAGTTCATTATGTTATACTGCAGTAGAGAAAATTAGGTGCCTTCCAGTAGGGGACTTTGTATTGCATGGCAATACTTCATTCACTTGATTGTGTATGTTAGTTGTATGTGTGTGTGTTTGCCTCTTGTACATCTGCGACGTTGTAGAAATACTACGCTTAAGGAACGTGGTTTTTCCAGTTTAATATTCACCCCTGCTCTACCTTCCCACAACATCCGACCCTTTTATCTGTCTCTTACTTCCCAACCCCCATTTTCTGTATTTTGCATATATTTATAATGTACTTGAAGCAACCCGTCTACAATTATACTTTTCCGTTACAGCATCTTTTGTGGCCTACTTCACGATGCTTGGTTCTATGGCTGTGTTTTGGGAAGTCTGTGCTTCCAGGATATCTACCCATACCTTCCGGGATATCTACCCGTACTTTCTATCTTTTATTATCCATAATCATAGATGTCATATGTTAGTTTCATAGAGCGTAATATCTGTAACAATGGTATGTATAATTTTCTTTGATCTTTCAAAAATATTGTATTTATACTAGGTCCAATGACTAAATAAAGGTTCATCATTGTCGCCTAATGATTAGTTGGAATGAACATGTTTCCATTTCATAAACTCAGCAGCGTCACATAACACTCATAATATTGTCACTATTAGATATAACAGCTGGACATGATTCTGGATTATACTTCCACACCAATTCCTTAACATCTAAACTACTCATAATAAATTTAGATGGCGCTTTTTATTGAATACCTATACAGAAATGCGCATTCAATAAATACGCAAATATAACAAATAAACATCATATGTCGTCGTATATCTCTATACTCTAGAATGTTTAGATCTCTACACACTAACATGTTGAGATCGCTATACTATAGAATGTTGAGATATTTATACTCTGATACTGAGTTCCCTCTATTCTAGTATTCTAGATGTTGAGATCTCTATACTATAGAATGTTGAAATCTCTATACTCTAAGATGTTCAGATCTCTGTACACTATAATGTTGATACCGTTATACTCAAGAATGTTGAGACCTCTTTAGTTTATACATAATTTATTTTAGGTCGATTGTGAAGGAAGTTCTACAATTTATATTAATCACTCTCGACGCCTCATTCCTTATGGTATCCATCGCCACGAGGGTATGAGAGAAGAGGTCAGTTTCCCTTTTAATGCTGAGCGCCAAGCAAGGGAGCTACTGGTACCATTTTCACGTCTTTGGTATGACGCGGCCGGGCATCGAACCCACGACCTCCCGCACTCGAAGCGGACGCTCTACCACTAGGCGGTTATAAATAGAGACCTCTTTACACTATGATGTTGAGATCTCTGAACGCCATGATGTTGAAACCTCTATACTCTAAGAGGTTGAGATCGCTTTACGCTAGGATGTTGATATTTCTATACTTTAGGATATTGAAATCTCTGTACTATATGATGTTACGAGCTGTGTACTATAAGATGTTGAAATATCTATACTCTGGGATGTTGAAAATCTGTACTTTAGGATGTTGATATCTCTGTACTCTAGGATGTTGAGATCTCGGCACTCTAAGATGTTTAAATATCTGTATTCTATGATATTGAACACTAGGATGTTAAAATCTCTATACTCTGGGATATTAAAAAATTGTACTCTTCGATGTTGAGATATCTGTACGCTGGGATGTTGATGCTTGTCAGGATAATTTGTATATCTTAATATATTGATAATGTAACAAATAAGCACAGATAGTGCTTGACTCCCTTTTCATGCTATCATTGCTATAATTATTGTTGAATTGTTGTTAATAATAAAATTTGGGTCATTATGTCGATAGCTGGATCCCAGCATCTCACATTATGTCATATACAATAGTTAAAGGGAACCAGATAATTGCTAGAGCAAGTACTCGTTGTAAAACACTATGTGTTAATTTGGACCAATCAGAAACAAGTTCTATAAATAGCAGCAACCAAAGCTCACGTCTGCTAAAGTATAAATAGGTAGATGGATGACAGAGAGATCATTCGGTATCCAGATAAAGAAGAAGACACATCGAGGATTCAACTAATAATTTATCCCAGTACCTTGATAAGGAAGTTATTGCAACTACTCTGTCAGGGCGGAAAAAATATTAAAAAGAAGATGTTTTAAGTTCATCGATTTGCAGAATTTCAACAATGTTTCGAGCTATAGGGCCAGCGCATTGTAGTTTTAAGGGTAGGCTGAGCATCGGAAAGCTGAGACAGAGACCCAAAGTTTGGTAATCTACTAAGATAGTAGGAGAGTTCCAGCTTATAGACGAGGTTCAGCGTTATTGGTGAAGTACAACCAAGGCATCGGGGATATACCTATATGGTAGTTGAATGCTACATATGATAGCATAGGCAAGGAGCATCAGGGCAATCATATAGCGTTGCAACTTCAATTGAGAGGACAGAGGCCGAGCATCTATGCGAGAGGACTCGCGTGTTGTTGATTCAAAGAGTTGTCTGACGGAAACTTCAGCAAAGGACCTGTCAAGTATAAAGTCTCCAGCCTATATGAGTTCAAGCTAATTATTATTAATTGAAGATTGTTAGTTTGAAACATTTAGTGATTTGCCTGATCTGAAATTATCTAGCTCATGACTGAAATTCCATTACGAATCATTGGTACACGAATCATTTAGGCAAGTTAGCCAGAGGAAAATTTATATATGAGATATAAGGTCTCACAAGCTATACGTTTTAACAAAGGACAACCTGTTTCGATTGTCAGCTAGTCTAGGAAATAGTCACCTTAGCGATTGGACCCATTTCATTGTCCAAGACACTAAAGGTGTAGGCACTTTCCTAGGTCATATAACTCGTATCCTGATAATGTTCTTTCATGATAATTGTCTCTGTATCAACGCCGTTACTTTAAGTTTTCGCACTAAGCATTTTTTTTTTCGTTGCAGAAATCATTAAAAGGGTAGAATTGTTACTGTTTCGATTATTTCAAGTAACGATGCTGCAATTTTTGCGTGAGCAGATAACCAATTATTGACAAACCTTATGTCTTCTAGAAATTGAAAATGTCATCCAATATAACAGTTAAATTTTCTTACCGATATTTAAGATCGAAATGCCAGACAGTTTCATTACTTAAACTGTCTCATTGCGCATGCTTAATTCAGTACCACAGACAATATAATCACGTGGTAGTGCAAATGTCAAATTATGGTAAATGCAATCGGAGAGCATGTGTCTGATAACTGTGTGGTAAAACAATGACTGTGTAAGTTATTATTATTATTATACCAGATGTATATAGTGCCCTTTTCATGATCAATTTCACGTTCAAAGGCGCTTTACATAGTTCAAATGCAGCCACACAGAGCGCATAATTCATCCTCTACTAGTACAGACACAGAGCGATCTGACCAGAGGGACAGAGTGAGACAAAGCCCCCACGGCAGAGATATCAGATATCAGATACAGGCTTGTCCGCCTAACTTAGCCTAGCTTGTTGCGAATAGACAGCCTGGTTCTTTAACGTGCCTAGTGTATAGCACTGATACACGCAAGGATTGCCTGGGTTCCTGACCAGTACACCTCTAGTTGGGTGGGAATCACTGAAAAGCGTTTCTGAAAGTTCCCGAGTAGCTGCCTGGGATCGAACCTCCGACCTCAGGAAGGCCAGTGTGCAAACCACTGAGCTATCCGTCCACCTTATCCATCTTGTCGTATTATTGTCAAACTGCATAATTGTAGCGTGGGCCAAAATGACGGTGTTGCATGTTATCAGGAAGTACATTTATGACAAGTGATGCATATATAATACAATATTTGTTGATGAACGTATATCGAGTTGCTATTCCATGAAATATTCAAGAAAAATGGTCAGATAGGTGTGATTATAAGTCTGCTATTTCAACAAATTGTGAAAACGAAGCTGAATATTCATCTAAAACTGCTGCAAAAAAATCAATCACTAATGTTCTTCAGCAATTTGGAATGAACCAACATGTACGCAGACCTGGCAATATCTAGAGTGATTTATTGAATGTGGTTAAAAATAAATATATAAGAGCAGCTTTGTATGAGATGTTGACCTTATACATCCTTCCTTGTGATAATTCAGGAAACATGTTCTGTGATAATTTGCACCAGATTCCATTTGGAAGACACTGTCGTTCATAAAATTGCGTTAAATAAGGTGTTTTCTTTCAAACAAGAATTTCTGTAGTAAATGCACTAAATGAGCCTCACCAGGATGAAACCAATATAGTGGCTTTGCGACCAGCATGGATCCAGACCAGCCTGCGCATCCGCGCAGTCTGGTCAGGATTCATGCTGTTCGCTAACGGTTTCTCTAATTGCAATAGGCTTTGAAAGCGAACAACATGGATCCTGACCAGACTGCGCGTATGCGCAGGCTGGTCTGGATCCATGCTGGTCGCAAAGGCACTATGTTGGTATTCTTATGGCTCATTACAAACGGCATTATTATTGAATTATTGTTACTTTATGTAGAAATTCTATGTAATTTTTGATGAACTATAATATCCTCGCAATGTCTCCTATCCCTTCCAGGAAAGTAACGCATTTTAATCCGTACATTTATAACCTTGAAGTTTCTGCATTTATCTTCAGTTATAATCATTATATTAAGCAGAGGGACAATAATGAAAACAATAGTGACAGTAACAGCAATAACAATAGCAAAAGCAGAAGGAATATTTAAGTTTATATCTATAAACGCGGTTTATAAAAATATAGAAAGTTTCTAATCATATGGCATTTATTTCACTAAGCACACGATACTTGTCAGCAGTCAGGTCATGTGATTAAACGGAACGTTTCCATTGGAAGCGGCACGGCGATAATTTATGCAGATTCAGTTCCTTGCAAAGAATTGATGCTAGACACGTTTTAACAAGAAAGTTTCACATTAACCAGCATCTTCCCATCATTATCCCTTGCCAGACAGTGCTAAGCTGGTTTCTTTGAGTCGATTTGCTTCCTTATGGGCATTAGTCTAATGTTCAATAGTCTATCCCCCAAAAAAGATAGAAGTAAACTGGCTCGACTACACCAGACTGAACAGTGAATACTAGTCGGAAGTTTATTTGATCGAATGTAGATACATACAAGACAATTCAAGAACTTTTTCTACAATAGATATAACAAAATAAATTAAAACTGAACTTAACATTCTGACAGAGATAGAGAAATTGTTGTAAAAGTGACAGTATGCTCTACAGACTTTGTGCGATTTGCAACTGCTTTTATACCGCCACCTATGTGGGGACACATAGCGTTGCTGCTGTCCGTACGTTCCAAAATCTTGTGTGTCCATTTCATCCCACACTATTAGCCTGATAAGTTTCAACCTTTCATAGATATTTAAACACTCGGGCTTACGTCCTGTTGTCTTGTTTAATTTCTGCGTTATTGAACTTTGAACCCTAAAAAGGCGACAAACCACTCGAAGGTTTTGATTATTTGTAAATAAAATACGATGTTAATATCTGATACGATTTCGTGTTACATAAAAACATGTACGTTTTTCAAAGAAAATATATATAATCTTTTTTACAAATGGAAAGGAAATATAATATAAAATTAGTATAAGAAATGAAATGTATTTGTTTTCGGTGTTCATGCGAAATGAACGACAGAATAGGATCGGCAAATTAAACATGAATCGCTTGCGCTATTCATGGATTTGCCGATCCTATTCTATCGTTCATTTCACAAGAACACCGAAAAAATACATTTCTTTTCTTAAATGATACTAGCCATGTTTTTTTTAAACAAATGATGCAACGTCAGTTTAATAGCTGAACACAACTTTAATGCAGAAAGGTAAGTGTGTCACGTAATACATTTTGTACATATTTGATTTCTTGGGAGTGAATTACAGCCATTGCATATTTTTGTATTACACATTTAATAAAGCCTTTACGTTGTAATCGTTTTAAGTCGAACTGATTTGGTCTATAATAGTTAAGAAAGAAGACTTTCTTATATTTAAGCAGGAAAAACTAACATGTGATAAAAAGCATATAACTATATTTGTGTTTCCCACAATAAATTTATGAAACTCGTTCAATAAAATTGAGAAATCAATATGAAAAGACACTTATGCAATATCGTCTCTATATTTGAAACTAAACAAACACGCTACTTTAACAGTGAAACAACAACAACAACAATAATTATAATAAATTATATATAAATATTGATAATAATAATAACGACTTTAGTTAAAGATGATAACATATCGTTCACTTACATAATAATGTAAAAGTTCATCCTGAGTATGTAACATAGAGAGTGAAGTGATAGACATAAATTAAAATAACGTATTATGAACAAGTTCCTTAGCGGCATAAACAGTACGTAGTACAATGAAACAGTTAAAAGTCTAGACAAAGGTTATTTGTAATCCGCGCACCAAAACCCTAAAACTCTTTTGTGAAAACGTATGGGAAAGCGTTGAATTAGATTTTTAAAAAAGACTAATATATGTATTGTTATTATGTCTGCATGAATTGTAACCCAAGTAATAATAGAAATAGACTGAAAAAAACATAAGAGCACATAATATAAATATGTGAACTCTGCGAGACTGTTACACTTTGTGATAAGACATTAAGAGAGAAAAATAAACGTGAAAGAAAAAATAATAAAAAAACAGCAAACCAGAAAGAAAGAGAATACACTGTTGTGACACTATTCCACTGAGACTATCTTAACCCTTTTTGCCTGATACCAGTGCTTAAAGCCTAACATGGTACGCCCAGACGGTTTAAACCCCCTGGTTCATGGTGCTATCACTATTATTAAAATTTAAAAAAAAACCTACTACGCACTGCAAAATGAGACTATATAAATAAGATGGATCCACGTAAGTGATGAGTTACTGTAATAAAACTCCTGATATGAGAAAAAAATCATATACATGTATAATGTTTTTCAATGTAACAGCATCTATATATGACAACAAAATTATGTTTTCACATGTCGTCGTGAGAGTGAAATAAAGCCATTACAAAATGTTGTATTACACTAGTGCAATAAACCTACAACGGTGGCGTCGTTTTAATTAGAAGACGTTGGTCGAATTGAATTGGTCTGTTATAGGTAAAGAAAATAAAAATGGAAAAGCTATCATGTGTTTAAAAGAATATTTCATTTGACCGATAAGAAATGTTGGTAAAAGAGAAAAAAAGTGGAAACTCCACAGGTCGCTCAACGCAACAAATACGAAAATGTTGCAGGCTCGGTTTGATTGAGCCTGTTCACTGACGGTAGTGAAAATGCATGCTACCGTCCACGCCCTCTATTCCCGGGTTGAACAGATCTCAACATTTACACATGTTAAAGGTACAAAAACAATTTAGAGACATCCGCAGATGTGTTCATACGGCGGTGCACATGAAACCTTCAATGCTACATATACTAGTGTGTAATTCCATGAAAAGCGGCATATGGTCCCCAGTTAAAATAATGGGTTTGCCCTAAACGAGAAAACAATGGGCAGAACTAAACAAACTGGAATTTAGAAAGGGGATCTGAGGTTATGGAGCCTGCATTATCAGGAACTGCCAAAAGACAAAATTAAAAAGCAGGCGCCATATCCACGGGGTGATTATACAATACCCAACGCTATAAAAGCAGAAGTTGGTAAATTTCTTTACGCAAAAAAAACAACAAACAAAACAAAAACTGCCGCAAGGTAACAAAGACAATACACCGATAATCCGAAGAACTCCGAGCATTTCATTGTTACAATATTGTTGCAGTTCATGTTATATAGTCTGGTAAAGAATAAGGGTGCACACATAACGCCTAGCTATAGACGTTGCTGTTATAGCTAGATGATAGAGTGCCTGCATTGGCATGGCATACTGTTACATAATATATTTGAAGGTTACAGGACTAATGTTGAATGTAAAATAAGATACACCTAATCGGGAAATATCGAATATACTCTTTGATGAAAAGTTATATTTCCTTAATCAATTTTTGTTTCCTGTATGAAAGTACTAAATGCTCATAACAGTGCTTTTTGTTGTTGAAATAGATATATCTATTTATGAGATAAATATGGTTATTTACATGCATTTAAAAGCGTTTGAAATTCAAACCTATGTTTTTTGAAAAATAGGTACAACTCTTGTTATAATAATTACTTACCGTATTTTACTGACTGGCCGATACACTAAGAAGTTAACTTAGTTCTTTTTTTTTCCCTGTTTTGCGGCCATGTTGACGCCGTATAGAAATGTGTTGTTATTTGTAGATATAAACCTCGGCAGACATATTTCTAAAACGAAATCTTGACCGCGGTCTTGATTTTAAATACGTTTTTATACAGCTGACAGGATGTTTATAGGGTGTTATTAAAAACATGTAAATAATCTATAGACTATAATAAACAATTAATAAACTTCCGAGTGATTAAGATAAAAGACTGATTCAAATAAAATTCATCTGAAATTTGACATTGGATACTTTAATCATACGGCAAATTACCTTCCATCATTTAAGTCATACAGCGTTAATTAATGCCCACGTTTTAGGTGTCTGCTTTCTACAAAGTAATACAATTTGTATTGGATTTTATGGTTGTGTTAAATTTTGATGTTACCTTATCAAATTACTTTTGAATATGTTAATGTATTTAAGAGAATGTATTTCGAAGAACCATTGTCAGAATGCTTTTGCTGCGGTAGGTCTTTTGTTTTCTCATTATTGGTAGTTATGGAATGAGGAAAACTAGTTACGGAATGAGGAAAACAAGAAGTATTAAATTTATAATTTTCTGCTCATTAATTATTTTATTTTCTTAAAACTTTTTTTCAATAGTTATTTCAATTTGTTTTTTTTTTTCTTTCTTTGATACGATATGAAGGTAAGTGCCGACAAATGACAGAGGTGCACAGCTATTAAAACGCATCTGTAATTTGGCATTGTTTACGCTGTTAATGTATTGTCAGGTTTTGTGCTTATAACTATTTTTACCAGTGCTGTTTGTGGATATTTAAGCATTTGGATCCAGTTCAGAGATGATGCTGTTATCTGTCGATGTGTTGTTTATATTGTACCTGACGAGCCAAGCAGCTTGGGGTCATATTTATTTGAACAAGGGAATAAGCGGTAAGAGGATAACAAATTTCTTTACTCTAAGTTACGTTAACATTCCATAAGAATTATAAGTGTTTATTGAAAATTTTTAATATTGTATTTATATAGACTTTATGTATTTGTTCAGATCTATTATGTGTTATCTATTAATACTTGTAGGTTCTTTATTCAGATAAAATTGTTCAAAAGTTTTACACAGATTGGAGCGAGTCTACATAGGCGATTTAGGCAAAACATTTTTTTATTACAATCGGAGAACGCCAAAATCTCCATACAGAGAATATGTAATTGACCGGAAAATGCCGATAGTCATTAAGGTAGTTCTGCACGTTTGATAAACCGGAAGTAATGGCGTAAAAGTCATTTATTAGTAAAACGTAGAATAAAGTCTGGATTCGGCGTACGGATATGAAAATCATTTTATGAATTAACGGTGAGTTGATTTATTACAACGGCAATGCTATTGTCCTTGATATTAAAACATCTGATACATGTAAGTTAAATAATTCAAAAATGTCTTAAAATTAGTTTGAAAGACGCGGATATTTTTTTATGGGCAAATATCTCAAAAACTTGTGTTTATTTACGACTTTAAGAAGTTTCATTAAAATCTACACTGTAGAAAAAAACTGTCCGCGAATATGTTATCAAAGTTGTGATTTCCCATAGACTCCCATTGTGAAAATTTCTGTAAGATCTATTTTTTTTTCAAGTGTATTTTAATCAAATTCTACATTGTAGAATAAAATGATCCAAACGTGCAAAACTACTTTAAAATGTAATATGGATCTCAGTAGATATATGTCACTGCGAAGGTTGACAGTAAAAGAATAACAAACATTCAATTCATATCTAAAGACACGTAACTGCTCTTTGTTTACCCGTTTACTCGTCTGTAAATGTATCTTAATAATGACAAACATGAAAAATAGATTAGAAAACAACTCGTACTTAAATAATTAAATAAACAATTCCAGACTGTCACGATGTTGACTGCGGGAATAATGGAACCCTAGATGAAACTAAGTGTAAATGCATTTGTGCGAACGAATTCACTGGACACCTTTGTGATACAGGTATAGTAGTACTTTCTATATATTAAGTGGTTGATAAAACAAATCAATCATAGGGTTTATATGTGACCCTCCGTGGAAATATGTAGGGTCAGTATGATAAATATGGGGAATTCACCTAGTTATCGTACTGCCCCACATATTTCCGAGGGTCACTATCAAACGCAATAATTAATAACACGTTCCATTTGTATTTGACAGTTTCCAAACTGTCAAAGTACTTGATTTTTGTAAATATTAAGAAAAAAACCCAGTAAATTTGGTATTTTTATATTTATTTTGATATTTGATATACAACTACAAAGAAGGGTTTCGCTATAAGATAATTTGACTTATAAACAACACAAATTAAAAGTTATAGGCTATCCGAATTCTGATAAGGACTACAAGGTGAGCAAGTGATGGCAATCGTCTTACTCGCTATCAGAATTCGGATAAGGGAAATAAAATGAATAGACGATGATTTTTTCCGGTTCACTCTCTGTACATCAGTGAGCTTCAAACCTATCTGAATTTGGATAAGAATGAAGGGAAACTCTACCGGCGCTATCTGAATTTTGATTTAGGCGAGACAGTAATAATAAGGGTCTTATTCACTATTCGAATTCGGATAGCCAGTAATAATTGATAATCAAATACAAGTCTATTTATTTCTTTTTTTTATACTAAGCTCTAGCTGAATTCGGATAACATATATCTAATGCATTCATTTGCAATTATTTTTAGCAAGATTGCAAAAGTAAAGTAATTTCGTTTTCTATAGTAAGCCCTAGCTGAATTCGGATAACAAATTATATGCAAAGAACTAGTATTCGCTATCTAAATTCAGATAAAAAACGTATGTATGTTTCATTATCTGGACCTGCACAAAAAATGAGAAATAAAATACAAAGCTCTGATTAAACAATCTAAATTCTGAAATTGTAATTAGAAAAGAATTAGTAATATTCTAGTTCTGAATATAGACGATTGTTTGTGTTTCCACTTATCAACTAAAAGCCGTTAATATAGAATTCTCATGAAATAGCAATACTCTGCTTCACTGTCGGACTTTGCATAAGCAATAAAAGTGAAAAAAGAATGATTCACTAGCCAAATTCGGCTAAGAAACAAATACTACACATGTTTCGTTACCAGCATATGGATTAACACAAAGCAAACGGTAAAATGTTTTAAGCAATAAAAGTAAAGTTTAAATTTATGACAAAAGGATTTCACCTTTGTGTAATACAAAATCTTAGATTAGTAAAAAAATGTGACTTCGATAAAGTCCATGATTGCTTAACAATTTCTTTTAAATTTGACTTAACTGTACATGGCTATATTGCACTATATGTTGTTTATTACAACACATAAAAAATTAAAATGACCAAGAGGGCCAAGATGGACCTAGGTTGCTCACCTGAGAAACACACCATAACAGTGTAAACATGTTTGACCTAATGATTTCATGAAAACAAATACCCTGGCGAATTTTTATTAAGATTGGACCAAACATGTGGTATCTTGCGTTTAAACAAGTGACTCAGATTCAAATTTGACCTAGATTTCATCAAGGCAATCATTCTGACCAAATTCCATGAAGATAAATTGAAAAACACAGCTTATATCGCACACAAAAGGTTATTTGATTTGACCTTGTGACCTACTTTATGATCCAAGATGACCCATATTCGAAGTCGACCTAGATTTTATCAAGGCAATCATTCTGACCAATTTTTATGAAGATCAACTGAAAAATACAGCTTCTACTGCACACACAATGCTTTTCTTTGATTTGACCTAGTGACCTAGTTTTTGACCCCAGATAACCCATATTTAAAATTAGCCTAGATTTTATCAAGGCAATTATTCTGACGAAATGTTATGAAGATTAATTGGAAAATACAGCCTCTATCGCATACACAAGCTAAATGTTGACAGACAGACAGACAGACGACGGACGCCGGATGACTAATCCTTTGTGTATTGTTGTTAAGTACATGTACCAAGCTTAAATATAGTTTTGGCCCGAACAAGGTTTCCAGCAAACTAGTACATTACTTCGAGATTTTCCTGACTTCCCTTGACTTTGATCTTTACAGTATATCAGATCAACATTGTGACATATTTGTACAAGACTAATATCTATTTGTTATACACACAACAAAGTGTGCATGTTATTTATTATCAAAATATCATCAGTCAGTAAAAAGCAAACGAAAACTCATTGGATGTAAAACAAACAGAAAAAACATTATTCTAACACTGCTCGTTTTGTTTTTTTTGTAATATAAACAAAGAAGGTAATCGACCATTGTATAATGATTTAGTTTACCAAGTGTTTATCGTTCAATTCCGGTGTAACTGACCTATCAAGCATGTATAATCAAACGATTAACATTAACAGTTCCTTGATTATCTGTAAAATGTGTTATGGTAGTCAAAACTTAAGAACAAGTAAAAAAAACTTGAAAGTGAATCAGTCCGTCGAAGCTTTCTTTACACTGAAGTATTTTACAATACGTTGGACTCCATCTTCAAACCTTACTTTGTACGTTTTACCTGAAATTAAACAAAATCAAGTCCCATATAAGAAAAAAGGCATTCCTTTAATCTAGAAAGGTTAAGAAAAATAAGGAATTTTAAAGATAGCTATTTTGTTTGTCTGATATTATATTACTTGATCGTGTTTTCTTTTTATTTTCAAAAGATCCCCATATAGGTATTATATGGTAAAACATCTTCAGTCTTTAACGCTATGTTACTGCCGTAAAATCTAAATCGTTGATGTTGCAATTCCTTTCGGTTCATAGAGTTCAGATCAAAGGACTCTGCTACTGGTTTGCACATTTCATAAAATGTATCATAAAATGGCCCAACTACGAGTTGGGAATTATTTCCCATTGTTTCGTTTTATGCTTTCTACGAATCTTCGCATATATCTTTCAAAATTCCAGTTTTTCAGGATATCATATTCAAGGTAGAATCTATTCCAGAAAAAAACACGTATATAGGAATAAACAAACCTACTTGTTTGTAAAATGCTTTCGTTTGTAGCAGGATACCATTCTTCCTCGCAACAACTGGATTTCAAACGACGCCATTACCCGTTGTCAACTCTTTAACTCTTTATTCTGTAAAACGTGTAATATTTCTGTTATGTGTATTGTAAAATATACAACAGACTATTACTGTTAGTGAATAGCGTATTGTGCTAAATCAATTTATCTTTTTCTTTACTCATTATTAACGCTGGACAAGTTGGCCATAAGTAAAAAGAAATAAATCTAAATAAATTGTATGATTATACCTGCTTCTGATTTGACCTTGCTCGTTTTGATTTCGGCTCATCTACTTGTCGCACATCCTGCAATATATCACGTTTATGTATTGAAATCGTATAATGTATCAACATCTTTCTACGATATCAAAATTGTAACAATCAATCTTATGTTCATCTATACATTCAAGACAAATGTACTATTAGCGAAAGTTCTGTTGACGAGTGGTTTTGAACCACTTCCTCTTCCCACTGCTTTTGTTTTTAATTAACCTGCAGGGGTCGTAGATTGCTTCCCACTAAGTGTGATACCTTTCTTATCTAGAATTATTTTATTACATTTTCCCGTACAACTTCTTCAGTCAGAAAAATCGAATAACAATCCAAAACTGTTTCCCGCACAAGTCTTGTTAAAATATTGTTTAATTATGTTTTGCAAACGAGACAGGTAGAACAATTAAAGTGATCAGAGGTTTGAGTTTTAGGCTACATGTATAATAATATATTTTCGCCGGCATTTAGGGAGTGCAAAGAATGAAACCATGAAAAAGCTAATGTATACGCATTTGTATAAGAATGTTTTCAAAGTTGGGGGTCAGGGTTAGGAGAGAAAGTATGGGAGTCGGGACCCACCACCAAATTGGAGGTCCACTCCTGGAAGATTTGAATTTTGAATGCAGTACTATGCATTCTTAAGAGTTGAGAGAAAGAAATTTATGTCATCAACTGAAGTTTCAAAATTGTTTTGTGCCGTTTTACCTAACAAAATTGATTTATTCTAAAGAAGTATTTTAAACAAAATTTTATTTCATTAAGAGGATTTTAAAGTTATAAAAATAGGTTTTTACATCTTTCTTTTTTTTTCTGTGAGTTTGATACCATTTTTCAGTAAAATAGCTTTAGAAAGTGCTGTAACATTTCTGTAGGAAAGCCTAAATGGCCTAAACTGAAAGTCTCTAATGAGATTAAATTCCAAGTTCTCTTTCATCAAAAGTATTTTTTAATCAAACGGCATGCAATAATTTACAATTTTTAATAAACAAAAATATCTGCGTAATGAAAATATTTTTTTAAGCGGACATAGGGTCAGAATTTCTTTCAGTGATTTGGGAGCCAGAATTAAAGCTTTGCCTAAGCAAAGATAAATGGAACATGTTTTTAGATTTGTCCAGAAATCCACATTTTAGAGCACTGTTTAGGGTATTTTAACATTCTTGTAGATGTATACCTAATTCTTTATCTATTTTATTGTGAAAACGCACTTTGTTAGCCTAAATATCCTCTTTCATCGGTTCAAACTATTGTGTTTGCAACTCTGTTGTAACAAATGTCATATTTTAAAATCTCACACGTTATTTTGATGTTTTTAGAACTAAAACTAAGTAAATTTCCAAGAGGAAATTATGCCCTGCCAGCTGCACTTATTGGTTGTCCGGAAGAAAACGAGTCGTATGGATGGATGACGGGTTATATCAACTTGACTATGACGAGCATAACTATTACAGATTCTGGCAGTTCTACATCGGAAGATTCAGTCTCTAGACATTACTGGTCTGATGACATTCATCTTCTGGGTATTTTTTTTATTGTCTGTGTATTTCTCGGGGTTTTTTTAAAAAAACATTTCGTCCTGTAAAAAATATAAGAGAATCATAATATGAGTGTGAACGGTACTAAATAGTCTTCTTCGGGAATGCCGTACTAAGAATTAATTCACGCTCTGGACCGACCCATGCTTCGCGACTAAAGTTTGGAGATCAGACTACTACTAATTAAAGATAATTTATCAAAATGAAAGATTTATGTAACACTCTGCCTGATTGGAAGAGTGACTTATTTTCACTCTGCTGATTGTGCAACGCTGAGTGAAATGTCAGACAAAGTGTTTAACCCCAATTTTAAAGCTACGTTTCTCTCAGTATATTTAGGAAGAATATTGATATATCTAAAAAAGTATAAGTAAGTTAAATAGATATAATAAAAACGTGTTCAAATACCAACATGATTATATCAATTTACAGAAATAGCTGAAAACGGTCTGCGTATCACATCAATAAGGGTGTGATTAGCCGATCGATTAAAGTCTTCTAGGTAGGGAAGTGCCTTCCTGACCACTGCTGTAATTATTCGTAGTACGAAACAAAATTGCACACCACGAAACCTTTGTGAAAAAATTAAAAGAGAACCATTTAACTTTGCAAAATGTTAGATAGATGATAGAAAAATATATGAAAACCTCATAAACTTCTTGTCTTACTACAATTCACTGACCACCTTTTTTTAAGATATTTCGTGTTTGCATATGATTGGGTCCGCTTTAAGCCTAGAAGCGAGGCATCGAGCAAATAAATGACATAGTTACTATTACTTTCAAAGAAGGTTTCTTTACTTTCACTTAATTCACAACATGAAAAGAACACGTTAGTGTATGACAAGTACAGCGATATGCTGAAAATACTTCGTGCTAATTGAATGTCTAAGTGAACACGGTGTAACTATGTAACGGCGTTAAAAGACGTTTCCAAGAAAAGGCTATTATTGCCGACAGATATAGCATTTAACAGTGTTTACGTTCAGTTTATATTTTGGCCAGGTTAAGTATTTCAATGGTTTTCTACATCTAAATCAAAATCTAAATATAACATATTTAAATGAAAGATGGGCATAGGACGTCCTTAATAATAAGGCAGTACCTTTGTTTTGAAATTCCGCATAACAAAAAAATAATAACATTATTATGATTTACCCGTCAGAAAGAAATCATTCTTATGACTTATAAGCGAGGTTTGGTCCAAAAACTCTAAAATTCTTACATGACGCAACAAAAAAAGAAGAAGGTTCACTTTCGCCAAAACAAAAATGGTCTTAAAGCAGAAATACTCTAAATGGATTAAATTCAAATAGTTCTCCAATCAAGAATTATTGTTTTTTATATACAAAATGCATGCAATATTTTACAAGTGTTCCAATACTGAAGAAAATAGTTGATGCAGTAAAAAGCATTTAAGCCGTGCCATGAGAAAACAAACATAGTTGCTTTGCGACCAGCATGGATCCAGACCAGCCTGCGCATCCGCGCAGCCTGGTCAGGATCTATGCTGTCCGCTTTCTAAGCCTATTGGAATTAGAGAAACTGTTAGCGAACAGCACTGAACCTGACCAGTCTGCGCGGATGCGCAGGCTGGTCTGGATCCATGCTGGTCGCAAAGCCAGTATGTTGGTTTTCTCATGGCACGGCTCATTTTTAATATTACAGACATGGGAATCATTCAGTTTTTAACCAATCTTTAAACAAATTTGAAAATTTCAATATGGGAACAGCTGTCGACCAGACCCGTAAAATGACGGTAAATGATTTGAAAGGTCATACTTTTTTGTCGTCCTTGACTGTGTTAACTACTAAAAACACTCCTATGCAATCTAAAAATAAAGTTTCCTTTTAAAAAGGAAAGGCTTGGCTGGTTTTGGCATAGTCTATATAACTGGACAAGTGGGGGTAGGGGTCATTACATAAGATTCTATGCAAAACATGATTGCGATATTCTACTGCTGTTCCCATGGGAACGCCAGTCTTAACTTTAGAGGCAAGGGTATTGAACAGTTTTTGGCGTTTTGGGTTTTGAACTACTGGTGTCCAACCTCCATATAAAATTTTAAGACTCTAGCGCAAAGCGTTCGAGAAAACCAATTTCCTTTACTAGGCCCCTGTGACTTCGACCCAGTGACCGCAAAAACAATAGGGGTTCTCTACTCAATGAGACCAATTATCCTATGAAGTTTGAAGACTGTGCGTTAAATGGTTCTATAGTTACCAGGCTGAAATGTTATGGTCTATGAACCGTTCTACTGTCGTACTGACATGTGCAAAGCAATATACCCCCTTATCTTTCGAACCAACCATAATAGTCCTGTCAAAAATTGGCGACAAAATGTCTTTTGAGACACCTTTTGGCAGGTTACATCCTTTCGGGGGGGGGGGGGGGGGGGGGGGGGGGGGGTGTTCTCTAACAAATTTCACAACTGCCTGTTAAATCTTTTTAACAATTACTACAATGGATAAATGTAAACTCAATCATGAATAATGTAAACGTCAAAATTGAGAAATTGTCAGTTTGTCGTACAGACTTACGTTTTATAGTTATATTCATATTGCTGTACACCCCCATTTTAATAATAGACAAACAAAAGAGCAACTGCAATCGGAAGACTTCCAATATTTCCGCATTGCGCAGCTTACGTCAGAGGTCATTTGTTCCTGCAACCAATCACTGAATTCGTAACATATTGATCTCGGTTTGCGGCAGCTTCCCGGCTTTTCGTATCATATTAACACACACTTGGGTACCAAAAAATCAAAAACAATACATAGGCGTGACTCCAAACCAAAAAGTCTGTAAAAATTCAGTGACATGTTTAGAACAAAATAGTAGTTCTGTTTTATTTAAAAAACCAAACTCAATTTAGTATACTTAGACGATAAACATTTTGGTAGCAAACAATGTATAATTCTTTCAATTGTCAACAATTTGAAAATAGTGTAGGTTATACAAGGCTTAGGTGAACCATGTCCTTCCAATATATAATTTACAGTAAAGTAACATTCTGGAATGGTCTTACAAAAATGCTAACAAAACAATGCATTATGAGAAATGGACAGATAAAAATAGTTTGCACAGGTCTTGAAAACTAATAAGGAAATTGAACAGGTGGAAGATGACTCATCACCATGTTATTTCTACCTTCGAAGTCAATTAGCTTAAAATGACTGTTCTGTACACTTATAACTCATAAATAATACAAAACAGAACTGACTGTTAAATTACGGCTGTTTTCCCTATTCAAATCACCTAGGAATTCCTATCGTTTCAATAACCTGACGAGCATTGAGGATTTACCTAATGAGCAAATTGGGTATGAAATGTTAATGAACATTGTGTATTACAATAACGCTAAATATGTGTACCGTTGCGTATCCTTTAACGGCAACATCTTCTGTAACGGGATAAAATTTACTCTTTTAAAAATTTCAGGACCATTCCACAGACGTACAGTGCAGCTAAACTTTTGTAGCCGCAATGATCAACATCCAGCACATCATACAGCCAGTGATAATGATTCAGTCGAGCCCTACTGGCCTCCAGGAAATTACTGTATTTTTAAAGTTGGAGAACTCTGCCCGAAAGGTAAAAATAGAATATTATTCAATATAATTTAATACAACCGCTCAAAGAACTGTTTTCTATACTGGTTAAATAAAACATTTAGTTTATGAAGCTGGACCTCTGGTATTATTGAACGAAATGCAACACTGTTACTTTTAGAAGAACCGCGCCATTTTTCTTTTCTTGTTGTTCATGTTATAAAAGCGAAATTTCGATATTTAGATTTATCCCCACTTTAACCAGGCCGAAATATAAGTAAATGGGAAAACACCAATATAAAAACGAAATAATAACGCAAACATGAATACACACGTACCGTTCCGGTACATCTCATTAAAATAAATGGTAAATGCTTATTATAGCAAAGTGGCAAAACTTAACAACCACACCCCGAATCATGACCTTTAAACAGTCATAATGGCTTTTGTTTTGATATGGTTGCCGCAGCTAGGTCAGTCGTCAGGCAGAAATACCATCAGTTACTTGGTGACTCATTAGCCGGACGATTCCCAATTGAATTCGAACCTTTGATTTTTCGTAACCGCGGCGATGCCACAAGACCACGTTGCGGAATAACATGTGTATATGTCAATTGTAAAAGGTACGATCTTACAATATGAATGCCTTTTCATTTTAAAACATCTATTTCATTATAGAATTTAGAGACGGGTTTATTCTGTTAGAGGATTACGCAGTTCTTCAAGGCAAATATGACGGCATGTTACCGAAAGTTAACTTAACATCTGATGCCGGTGTGACCTTACACTTTTGTTGTCACCATAGCAACAGCACTGAGGAAGAGGTCACTTTTGGAGATTCTTCTCAGTTCTTTCTCTTAAAGGTACTTCAGATAATTTTTTAAAAGAAAATTAATATTCCCATTTATTATAAACCTATATAAATTCTGTAAAAATACGGCTTTTACGTAACACAAAAATACAATCAGACAGAAAAAATCTATAGTACATGTATATGCTGCCGACCTGCTTTCTTTTAATATTCATGACCTGACACAGTTCTGCAAATAGCGCACACAAAAACTAAACTCAGTTCTATTTTAACATAGATAAACAATCAAGATTTCTTTCTATAACAAATCAACAAACTGATGGAAGTATATGGTAAAAGGGTCATTATAACAATACCTAGATCTGGGATTTTGCATTTGACTCTCGTGGCGAATTTGGCCAAGGCATGGCAATATCCACTCCAGCCGAATACAGCATCCCAGATCAATCTGCTACTAGTAATATAAGAACCCTATTATATGTTTAGTGCACATTTGAAAAGGCAAGCTGAGCCTGTATTCATCAGTGTTAGCAGTATGAAACTTTGACTTAAGAACGATAAATATTAAAGTTGCCATAACTTTGCTTTTAGCAATACTATAGCAGTGCAAATTTTTAGAGCAGTCTGTGGGTTCCTAATGCACCTTCAAGCAAAGTTTCAGCGGTATTTTTGCTAAATTGACGATAAAAAGGCAAAAGCAAGACTGAAACATTTTTAAAGTCTACGTTTCATTTGTAACTGATTTGTAATTATCTCAAAGCTCAGTCTGAATTACTCATATTTAGAAATAGGCTCATTAACATACTGGGCATTGAACGTACAAACTCGTAATTTTTCCCATTAGTTTAACTTGAATAATATATCATACTCCCCAGTGATTTGATATCTCGTGTGCAAAATCGTTATTTTATTTTCTGCGCATGTGATATGATTAGTAATTCAATATCACATCCACAAAAGCGCTGTTATGATTTTCTGCACATGTGATATTATTTTTTCACATCTCCCGTTTGGTGACATGATACTTTCGCATTGATTAAAACGACTACAACGATCATTTTAACAAGGCGCTTATAAATGTTATAGAGTTGAATTTTTTCTATTCTTCACTCACATGTGAACTCTGCCGATTTTCATTTTGTAAATGATTGCTCGCCATTCCAAAAAATTCGTAAGCATCTTTTTATCAAATTTTGAATCGAAACTATGATCATCGGATAAGAAATGTTCTAACTAAGAAAATGATTGCTCACACTTGTATGTTTCGTTAAGAAATAAGAAAGTTATCGTCGTTTTTTTAATATTATTTCTGTCCGTTTCGTCAATGACGCAACACTGAAATATTATCTATCAATATATGAACGTCTTGGCTAAACAAATCATATTGCTTGAAAGAAAGTCTTACAACAAATTCGCCATTCTTTTGGAGTGCTGTATAGTAAAGACTCCTACTGTATTTATTTTATCAAGTATTTATATAATAATCTACTATATAATAACTATTTTAATAAATCATCTAAGCCATTATGTTGATTTTCCTGTAAATGTTTTGATATCACCGTCTCAGGAATGCAATAGGCACACATTAAGATCAATCGCAATATTTCGGTCCTTTCAATCAACTTCATGTAAAGTCTTATATAGTCGGAAAAGACAGTTGTCGTAGTAGTGCCGCTTTGTGTGATCCCGAGAAACTCAGAAAAAGATCTTTAAAAGATAAAACTGACACTATCTGCAATTTTTGGTGTTTTTTTTTTAACTTTTTAAACCAAAAAATGGTACTACACAGCTAGTAGCAGTTCATGTGGTTTTATCATTTCTAATGATAAATAAAGTCTGAAGCACATATATAACAGTAGAACATTGGCCAGCTACATTTCTAAGCAGTCCAAAAAAGAAAATTGACGTTCAAGATTCTTGTACGTTTGGAAGCTGTTGCTTAGGTTAGCACAGCTATCAACAGTTAACTTTGAATGCATTTCTCACTTTTAAAGCCACTATTTCGCACAAATGTTTACAAAAACACCCTTTTACATTATTCACTAATATTTCTGCACTGATGTAATATGTCAACCAAAAATATTTAAATATTCGTCTTGACTATCCTGTGCCATTCAAAAGAATCACCGATTGCATCTATTGATACAGGGTGGTTACACAGATTATTGTCCCAAGATTGCTGATATGGACAGTCTACAGGAAATATTTGCCTTCAAGAAGAGTGGAAATAGTTCGTGGCTTACTTCGGGAAGTGTGCCATATCACGCTGAAGATGAACACTTTTTCAATATTTCGTTTTGCTTCTATAGACCAACAAGTATAAATTCACTCATTTATTACTTATTTTGATGGCTTTTCCCCCTAGAATCATTTATTGTATTCATTTTTTATTGTGTACACGGTCGTGCTTTTTGTAACTGAGCCGGACGAATTAAAATGTCAAATTATGTCTTCTTTTTTTCGAGCTTTAAACATACACATATCATTTAATTTTATATCGTACTAAAAGTTTCTTAATTGTTTATATTTTTAGTACGAAAAGGTTGCATGTATCTGGCGGATGAAGGTGCAAGTTACCGTGGCAATCACAACATAACAAAATTTTCAACAGCGTGTGATGATTGGTCAACCGTTGATTATATTGATCCTCGATATGCTGCTGACCTTGAGGAGAATTATTGTAGAAAGTTGGTTTTCTTTTTAACTTCCTTTCAAATTTGTAGTGGCGATAAGGACCAGTCAATGTTTTATCCAAATTGTTATGCTTTTTTCCCATTTATACAGGCATGCATTTTAGAAATAAGATATATTATTTCAATTATTTGAATATTTATGATACAATTGATGTATATACCTATTTCTTGTAATGTATACAATGTAAACTCACTTTGGCAGCAATAATCGACTAAGTAATGCGTAAATTTCTGAGTATTTTGTTCCCAGTTATTAATCCATTTCGTTCGATACGAACGTCCTGCAAAACGTTTTTTCTTTTTCTTTAGTCCAGAATTGTTTGTAGAATCGCTGAGTTACTGTATGACCAGACAGACAACACACTTAAACGACTGGCCCACTAGAATTGATGAACATTATTCAAATTAAAGCCACTATTTTGCCGAAATGAGTGGCAATAATATTTAAAGATCCAATGTTTTTATATTCAAAAATTTCATTTTGGTGTTATTCTGATCCTTCATTCCCAAGTCTCGTTGGTACCTCATAAAAAGCGCATGGTACACATTCTATTTATTTCCTTTCATCATTAAATATCAAAAGTCGTTCGACTCATGAATTAACCACCAGACTGCCTATAAAATGAGGAAAAATATGTATTACTTTATCAATGAAGGCCGACGAAACAAAATTTGCCGTCCCAGATCGTAATTCCTACGAATGATCTTGAAAAGCAATGATTTTCTGGAGCTGCTTCTAATTTTCGATTTAAACACAATGTTTTCTCAGCCGTATGCACGTATTCAGTTGTTTCGATACATATTAGTACAAAATATATTGGCCTGTTTACTCACCGTGTGTACTTTCTGCATTAATTTCCGACACTAATTTGCGCATTCTGTATTTTGAGCAAATGATCTATTATTTGCGCATGTTGGTGTTACTGGATATATACACGGTTTTATTAGTTGTGAACATTTGACAGAATTTGGATTCTCATAATGGTACCCTTTCCTTCGAATGTATTCAATACTTATTTTACATATTCAAATATTTCAAAGCGACAAATATATGCAATAAAAGTCAGGTAAAAGGTACTGAAAAGGAGTTTTTCACCCTTGAAAACGGCATTTTTTTTTTTCAAAAAAACAACAAATTACGACTTATATTGAATTATTTGTTCCTTAGATAATTGCCCTTCAGTATCTAAAGTGTGAAGAAATTCTATTATCTGGAAAAAATCAACCATCCCATATACAGGAATTCAAGCGTACCCCTGTGTAATTGTCCTAAAAAATATATTTTCAAGTGAACTTTGTTTCCTAAAACCAGCCAGCTCTTGATAAATGATATTGTATCTTTCTAAAAAGTATTTAATCTAATATTCAAAATGGAACGATAAACGATTGTTGGTGAGAGGGCATAATGACGTTAGTTATAATGTCCAATATTCGTGCGGCGTCCAGTTTATAAAGATCTGTAAAAAGATCCTTTGGAAGCAAAGAATGCAACCAAAAAGAATAATAGCAGACTCGATTTGATTGAGTCTGTTCATAAGAGGTAATGAAATGTGCAACACCTCTCACGCCCCCCTAGCACCGGCTTAAACGGAACTCTATTACACATATGTTGAATGGATTGCATGATCCCGAAGGACCAAGTCATGTAACGGCGGGCAGTTAAACTAACCATTGTTCCAGGATTCTGTACCAGTATAAACCTGTTCTCCGCAAGTAACTGCCAACTTCCCCACAGGAATCAGAGGTCGAGGACAAATGATTTCAGACACAATGTCTTCTATCAAATCGTCACGGAAAACATAATCCCCGTCCCGGATGAATAATGTTTAGCAATAATTTTATCGTTATATTTCAGTAAGCATGAACGAGCGGAAATAAACAAGGCCTCTTTCCGTTCATAGCGTGATAAAATGCAACTATATATCGTTTTTATGCTCGAGGTTTCATTCTTCAAATCCGGTTAAATCAGACAAAAATCCATAGATTTGTATCATGATGCTGGATATGTATATAGATATCCACCTTAAATATAAACTGTACGATACTGTACTAATTTCTAGCTTTAGTGTTTTTAAACTCTCTTCCAGGTTGGAAAAGTTTTCAAAGTTTCCTGTGTGTTACTCAAAATCTAACTTCAGGTCTTGTGAAGGCATTCCAGTTTGTGGTAATAACGTTTTTTCAATATATAAATTGTTTATTTCATTCAAACAAAGAAATGATTTAACAAAAGATGTCGTATTTAGTTAATTGTCTTTTTTTTACTTTGAAACGTGCATCTTCAACAAAATAAAACTACTGGGGTGTTTTCCGTTAACTAGATTTCGTCTTGAGTCGTCACTTTATGGATATCTTTCGAGTGACTTTCTGTTAACCCCTGAACCAGGTAGTTGTATTTCTACACGAAAAGAATGGCATCGGTACCTTGATACCTGGTCTTCCTCAAAGAATACAAAAGTTTGGGTTGTCTGCAAGGTTTCTCCGTCATATTTAGTAACATAGCAAAGAGGATGAAGGTGATGGCTTTGAAGATCCATGACGAAAGACCATAGGCTTCCATTTGTGCAACTCTCTTGTGTTCTATTTCATTACGTTTAAATCAGAGATATCCAGCATAAATGTATTGCTTCATTTTAAAGAAATAAAATAATTACTCCCTAGTGCCGCCTCGATAGGCAAAACTATCATTTTGGTAAAGTCTAATACGAGATGTGCTTATTTGAAGATAACATGTACCTTTTTGTCTAAAGGATAATGTTTTATTCGAGCCTTGATGTGCTTTTTCAGAGGACAAGATAACAATCATGGACAACGTTGCTTACTTCAAGCGAGTAGATTCACCACCAGGATCTGTGTTTAGACCTAATGAAAACTTTCTTAAACCAGCGGAAGAAAACCTAGACCAGCAACTTATTGTGAATGGACTGTTCCGTAAGCGGATTACAAATCATTACATCTGTCACATCTTCTATGTCAACACTTTAAAGCTCCATGCTCCTCGTTTAAAAGCTTTCTTGCAATTGCAGAGGAAGAATTTAAAAAAATGTTTTTTGTGTGTTTTAATAAAGTTTTATCTATTATAAAGTTTTATCTATTACTTTTGAAAATTGAAAAAGAGGCTAAAGAATTTACTGTATTTTATTCGACGCGCATTAAAATATCAATTTCACCAAGAATGCTCTGGTACAAAATTCTTGTCTGTTTTCTTAAGTATGAAATTTTGGTGTTGATCTAGAGGCATGTCATTTCGAATATATATGACACCATTTTACGGCGCGAATATGTGAATTGTAATTTCGAGAGTCTTAGACAGGACAATGCCTTGGACAGCGACATGTCCTGAGCTATATATGATACTCCATCAATTGACTGTACTTTAGAAACTAAATAATAACAAGAGCAAATAATGGTGTATCTCGGCTATTAGAAATAAAGAATATTCTGTAAGACAAGTTGACTTATCTTATGTCTGTAGTTTATTCCGCGAAACATTACCGTTACTACGTTCACAATAAATTTTTATGAAAATGTTAACTTTCCTCGGTAGCTATTTCTGACCGTTTAATGACGTCTCATCTAAGAAATTAATGTTTAAAATATCATTTTACATAAGGGCTTTTTACCGTGGCATCGTCATGATCTGAACATAAAACATCTCTTATTCTTAATTATCCTTCATGCGTGAATTCACTAAACAGGCGTTATAGATGTCTCATAAATCAAAGTAAAATTTGTTAGACAGCTTAACCAACATTGACGAAAAAATATATATCAAAATATCGATTTTGCAAATTTTATTCAAATATATTAATGTTCATTTATTATTAAAATACATTTGTGATCTTCAACTTATCGAGCAGTAACACTACAGTCATGGTGCTTATTACAGCAACGTTACCAACATGAGCATCGATACATATAAATTATTGTGCAGTCGAGCGTAAATGTACTTTTAATATTTAACTAATCCAAGTAAAAGGGGTGCTGTAGTTTACTGAATACATATTTTATACATAATACACACCAACAAATCGGACGTTCTAAACATGTCACGTTGGCCTAGTAGGTTAGAGTGAACGTCGTATACAATGTATTAAGTGTAGGTGTGGGTTCGAATCCCGTAAAGGATACGACTTTTTTACTTTACTGATAACTACATTGTATAATGTCCAGCTTTTTTACGAAAATCATTATAAACGTTGATGATTCAAAGGACGATTCAGAAACCGATACTGCCAGCGAATCTGAGGATTAATCTTGTTTGTGAATTGAAATATTTTTTTTCTGATATGAAATAAATTTTGAGAGAAAAAATGATATAAAAGTAAACAAATGGGAAAAATGAAGAAAAATAATTCAAAACAGTAAATATTAAAGTCTAGTTAATTTCTTACATTATATACCTAGATGATCCGAATACCAGATCCACCTTAGTTAATGAACTCGCCCAAAGGTCATTTTTGAAGGTCAAAGTGTATCTATAGCCGATTCAAGACGTTTATTGATTTTCGATAGTTTTTACTGGCGATCTAATGTCTCTACGTCCAAAACAAGAACCGGGATATCAGTTTCACGAGCTGTAGTCCTGCTTCCTTTAGAAAATAATATTAACCATCTCTTTATGCAACATACTAGGATTTATGAAAATATATGAAACCTTTTAAGGAACATATTCTTACCATCCTAGGCTCATGTGTTTTTAAATTACTTCAACGTATACAACGAGTCATTATGTAAAAGAGGTGAACTTGTATGTTATTTTGCGGTCATTATCAAAGTATCTTCATGACAAAATGCGATGAATAAGGTTCAGAGACCTTAGTAATTGTTAGACCTTAGTAATTGTTACAGTTTTACAATTAGTTTACGAAGCCCATACTCCTACTCACAATTTTTTTTATTTCAAATTGATATGAAATAATGCTATTTGTAAGCAACATATTACTTGTTTCAAGATGTTTATCTTCTGAAATTAACTCATTTTCTTTCATCAGGTGGTTCCGAAAGAGTAAATTTCAGAATTTCTTCGCCTGTTATAGAGCCGTATTTTAAGGTTGATCTTGGTTTCAGTCATCAGATTTACGGCGCAATCATTCACCGAGAGCTTAAAGACACAGGTTTGTATATCTTTCTATTTTTGTTAATCAGAAATATATAGCAGTTCGTGAATTTGGTCAAGGAAAGGGTCAGTACGTAGAAATGTCTAAGTTATCATTCTTACATTAACTTTAAAAATGTGTATTTTGTTTACAGTCTTCAAATAGTAACTTGTTCTAAAACATTTTGTCTGCAATGTTTGATAGCGATTAAGATTTATAGTGAAATGATTTCACTAACGTAGGTGAATGTTGTACAAGTTAGTTTTTACATGGAATTAACGGGAATTTCTACATATCTACACGAATCAAGGAACGTGACATCGAAGAGATACAAATGTTTATTGTATATGCCTGTATGAACTTGGTCTAATGAACAACAACGACGAGGCAATAATGGTACTTGTATTTACATATATGAAGCAATCAACTCGAAGCCGACCAGACATTATAAATAAAGTTGCATTCGGAAACAAACCAGCAGAAGTGACTCAGACAAGATTTACAGGAATTTGTATAACTCTACGATTAAATAAATGTGTGTGTAAATGTGTCACTCGTACATATATGTTAAAATGCAGATTGATGTTTTTCTTTTCGTTAGATGCCGGAAGTTATTGGCAGAGAATGGTTCTGTGGATAGGTAGAGATGAATGGAGCTTTCTTACATTCGGATCATATATGTGCGGTGGTATGATAAACGCCCACAAAAATGACATGCACCTGTTCGTATGTGAAGCTCCAATGACTGGTCGTTACGTTACACTACAAACAAATGTACATTCTGATCCGGATATTGTGTCGGATGAATACCTGAACCTTCAGATCAATGAAATTATCGTTTATGGGAGAGGTATGTAAAAATATTATGGATAAAACCCCGATACATTTGCGGCTGCAAGGGAAGTCATATTCAGTAATCGTATTTAGAGATATCAATATAATCTGTAAACAAACCGTATCTTAATAAAATGCATTGGCTAATTTTTGCGTTCGCTGAAATATTGATCAATGAATTTCAGTATATAAAGGCCCTCTGATACGATTAAATCCCTTGTTTGAGACCCTACATCTCGGGTACATAAACGTACTGTTTATAGTTGTGTTGGTATCCGTTTTACATTCCTGTCATAGAAGTGTCAAAATGATGTCACCGTAATTCAAAAGAAGAGCACAAAAGGTGACTTAACATGCTTTATTCAGCTTGGTTTTGTTCCCGAGTAAGGACTAAGCCAATTCGACCTACGGAAAAACAAAGATGCTGTAAATGGTGTCTGTTAATACAATGAAATACAAATTCCTTGTGATAACTATGACTGCCTACAAAAATGGTTACTGGTAAAATTGCAGGACTTTTACCTATTAGCTTATGAAGATATGACTTCTCAAACAAAACACTTATAAATATTTTTTAAACGTAACAATCGTGTTTTGGATTTTGTCCCAACGAATACATTTGCAGTAATCTTAAGTAAATGAAAGTTTAGGGAACAAGAACGCCTGTTTCATTCTAAACATTTTATAGATGGGCAAACTAATGCCTTTCCTTTTACTGTGAACTCGAAGGTATTATTATTTTTTGTACAAAAACTGTTTGATGTTTCCTTAATCCGGTTCAGCAAGACAGCCAATGTATTTTCATAAATGCGTAGAAATCGGCATTAAGCTAAATTGTATATAATCAGTATCCACTTAGTTCCACTACAGAATCATATTGATAACACGGCGTTTGCCTAGCAGATTATGCGATCCCTGCACAAAAGGATGTCCAAACATTTAACACATTTATAAGCTAGAATCACTGTTGATAGACGCTTCTAAAGGAAGTGATGCGTTGATAAAATCAACACCACTTACTTAAAATTATATAGGACATTTCTTTTCAAAGGATATGGTCATTTGTTTCATTTGTTTGCTCATCAACAAGCACAATAGAAAATACAAAATATTACATTTTACAGTCAAAATGTGGCGTTAATCTTTCAGACAAGGACCTGAATCGCATCACTTTCTCCTAGTCTCATTGTGACGATCACATATATCAAACTATTTCAAATATTTTCAGTCAAGAAGGATGTTAGTGACCGGGAAAGCTGTATTGTCACCGTTTACACATATATCTTCCAAGTAATCATCTTATCATTATTGTGGTATTTAGTTTTATATCCACCAATAGGAACTGTATTTAATACACTGACGAGATAAAGAAACGCCTCATTCAAACTCGGTATACAATTTTTCGTTAACCGTGATTCAAAATTAGAAAAGAACAATTCCATTCGCAAATTAAATGCTTTACAAGAATTTATGGTCAATAAGAAAACATTTCATTGTCGCATTATGCTTAAATCTTGAATTTTAATAGCCCGGTCGGAGAAATTGCATTAGAAAAATCAGTAGCGCGTGTGGCCACCTCTGCTAGCAACCACAGCAGCAAGGCGACGCCTCATAGAGCCGCACCAGTTGCGTAACAGATACCGTGGGATTCTGGCCCACTCCTGGTGCAGCGCTGCTACCAGTTCCCGGACGTTTGCTGCCTGGGGTTGACGTTGGCGTAACCGCCGTCCGAGATAATCCCACGCGTGTTCAATCGGATTGCAGTCCGGTGAACACGCCGGCCAAGGTAAAACATTAATGTTTCTAGCCTGTAGAAAGTCCCTGGTGACGCGTGCAACGTGAGGTCGCGCGTTGTCGTGCTGATAGACTAATCCTTGACGTTGACGGAATAAAGGGACAACTACATGACGTAATATCTGGTCGATGTAACGCCTGGCTGTGAGATTACCTTGGCAAACGACGAGTTGGGACTTAAACCTATGGTTGATTGCTGCCCACACCATTACTCCACCTCCACCGTAACGGTTGTGCTCCAAAACGCAATTGTTTGCGTAGCGTTCATGGCGTCGTCTATAGACACGGATACGTCCGTCGGCGTTTCACAAGTTGAAACGCGACTCGTCACTGAACACTACGTTCTGCCAACGCTGGCCGCGATGGTTGCGAGCCCAAATAAGACGTTGTTGACGGTGGCGTAACGTTAGAATTAGACCGCGGTAGGGCCTACGACAGGTAATTCCGCGTTCTCTGAGTCAATTTTTTACTGTATGTCGACTAATTGGACGTCCACGGTTACCTACAACTATACGTGACGTAGATTGCGCCGTCACAAATTGTCACGTAAATGACGTTGACGTATATAATTATCCTGTCGTATTGACGTTACACGCGGTCTACCTGAACGTGGTCTATCGATAGACGTTCCCGGGTCTCTAACACGTCGAATAAGACGCACAATTGTCGAACGAGAGACGTTAAAACGTCTAGCAACTTGTTCCTGCGTTCGCCAACATTCAAGCATAGCCAAAACCTGAGCCCTCTCTTCAGAATTCAGCCTCGGCATTACGAAAACTAATGTTTTTTCAGAGAATAGCTGAAAATATGGTTTTGTGTCGTATTACACATGTACATGTGCAAAAATCGTTCAATCAAACCACCTGGTTTACATGCACGGACTGCACGAGGAAATCATGACCAGGTACATGAAGTGAACAAATGGCTGAATGAAATCGCGCGAGTTTTTGTTCACTGTGTTTGTCGGTCAGAGTACATGTAGATTTACCACATTTCACAACAATTAAAACACGGTTGTGACGTAATCCTTTGTTAGTTTTATCCATTATATAGGTTATTGTACCGATACCGCTCTATACACACGATTATTTTACTATACCTGTCCATTATTAACCTGTAAGAGTCCATTCTTAAAATAATGGATACTTTAAGAATGGACAGGTACAGGTTAATAATGGACAGGTATAGTAACAACCTTGTACGTTGAGAGGTGTGAATACATCAGTCTTTGAAATTCGAAAGTTTCGAAATATATTAAAACTGCAACGTGTTTTTTTTCAGAATTTGTAGCTGCAATAAAAAAACCCTTATGTGGAACGTATGATATTAAACCCAATGTTTGTTTGTTTGTTTTAGGTTTAACGCCGTTTCTCAACAGTATTTTAGTCATGTAACGGCGGGCAGTTAACCTAACCAGTGTTCCTGGATTCTGTACCATGTGTTCATACGGCGGTGCACATGGAACCTTCAATGATGCACAAAGTGCAATTCCTTGAAAAGCGAATAAAATAATGGTTGGGCTCTAAACGAGAAAACCGTGGGCAGAGTTAAACTGGAAACCGCTCTACTTATTCTTTGAATAGTCCAGCTAAAACACCTGGTTAATTTTTTTTGTCATAACTGACATTCAGAAATGTGCAATTTCACATTTCTACTACAAAGACAAACAAACAAAAAAAAAACACACTAAACACGTCAAATTTCTTATCGTTTTACTGCATGTTTCGGTATTTCGGTATACAGGGAAATTTGGCCGCAATGATTTCAATTTAACAATACATTATTTTGTTTTTAATTTTCATAACTAGCAAACGTCTCATATAATACGTGTTATTGTCTTCTAATAAAATTGATAGAAAACAACGTAATTGCGAGATAAGAACGGTTGTTTTGTAATAATTATATAAAATACATATACATACATTTTAGAATGTCTTCACCTGGACCTGTCATCTATATAAAACTGCAAACTCAGCACGAACAAAGCGTGGAAAACTATTAATACATACATCATAAGGCCAAGCTAAATTTTACTTTTTGTAAAGATACTTCAAATCATATGTAAATATGACAAAATGTGATATGTTCGAAACTGTCCTAAAATCAGCACTGCATATCATTAGTGTTAAAAAAATCTTTTCATTGCAATAAATATTTCATGCAATCTTATTTAAACTCTATTTGACTTGGTATTTTTACTTAGCACAGAGACACAAATCAATGATTTGTCTTTGCCTCAAAGAGGACAATATTAGGGACATTATATAATATCACGACAATCTTGATTTATTCGAGAGGACCGTGTTTTAAGTCAGAGAAAAGCCTCAAACTATCCATTATGTGAAAGAATGGACAATCTCGGCGCGTTGCGCCTCGATTTGTCCATTCTTTCACATAATGGACAGTTTTCGGCTTTTCTCCTTTACTTAAAAGCGTTAGGAAAAAAATAACGCCAAATTTCAATGAGGCGTTTCTTTATCTTGTCAGTATATAAATGTAAATTTACGAAATAAGATAAAAAAAAACGTAATTGTTTTAATGGGTGTAGGGCAAGCGCAACTGTAAATAGAGCGAAATCTAAAACAGTGACCCTACCTTTTCTTTTAAGAAATTGATACCCATTGAAATTTTGTACGCTTTTGTACGTTTATTCAAATGTTTTCAAAAACACTATCTTGCATTTCTTTAAAGCAGCATGCCTCCAGATGTGGCTTAAAAATAATCTTTCTTTCAAATTGAAGTTTGAACATATTATGAACATTAGAATATGAATTTTTGTTTCTAACATATTTTAAAAGTTCCAAATCAAGAAAAAAAAAGATGACTGCGCCGGGAATCGAACCCCGGATCGACACGGCAATAAAGACATTTTCCCGTCGTCGAACCCAATAGCGCTTTAGCTGAAGTAGTGATAAATATAGATATTTTTAATCAGACAGTTTACCTGGAGTAAAAGCGTGACAAACGCTTTTCAATTTTCATCGTAAAAATATGTAAAAACAGCAAATTCTCAAGTTCTCTCCGTAGCATAAAGTTTGTCAGTAATTAAGTTTTAAAGCCTTCTTCAGAAGTATAGAATTTCTTTCAAGATATCGAATTTTTTTGTTGTTGTTGTCGAACGATCTGGAGGCATGCTGCTTTAAATATAGCCGTCTTTACACAAAAGTTTGAGTGAAACTCGACGCGTTTTGCATTAATAAATCGTTTGCCTCCGATGTAACTTGGAAACAAACTTAACGAATCATATATCATTGGAGAGATAATTTAAACACAAACTTAAAAATAGATTAATTTTGCCGCATTTTTGTTGCATATAAGATGCTACTTAGAAAACCTATCAAGTAGCTCTACTTCAGTTTGCGCTTTACTGAACAGAATGGACGCTAGTAGTCATGCTTGAAGATTTACAGTAGCAAAGTGGAGAATAACAAAACAACTGAAAAAATACCAGTCTGTCGGAAATATCATCGTCTTTAATGCGTAAAAAAATCGTAACAATCAGTTATCAGTTAGTAGATGGCGCATATTATCTTAACCATCAAATACCTTATAGGTATCTAGGTCTAACACGGTAGCCAGGTTCTTTCCCTACATGCTTATATATAGTACAGGTGTACATCAAGGTAGATAACTTTCAATTACATGACCGAAATAATGTTTGGAATGTGAAATACGAAGTAAGAATTACACAGTGCAGAATGTGAAGAAGTTAATTTGAAATGTAAAGTGTGAAAAATTAAGAATTAAAGTGTTGAATGTAAAAATGTAATGCTTTATTTGCTACCTAAATGTGAAGTGTGAACTGTGAAATGTGAAGAGTTTGGTCCCCACAGGTGTATTATGAAACTTTTGTAGTAATCTAAGGAAAGCTGATATGGTGCCTGTGTTCGCTACGGGTCAAGTTGTTTCATACTGTAATGTTACATTTTTTCGTGTTTCAGCAGGAAAACAGGCATCACATGTAGAAGAAATTGAAGATAGTATAAATGCTTAACCTCAATTTCTTAAGGCTGTAATACTTTCAGTTCACCTGTGCACAAGCTAATGTGATCACGCTGTGTCAGTTGTGCGTGCGCACATCTGTCCGTCCGTCGTCAACAATTTCAGTAAACTAATCTCCTCCAAAATCACGTAATGAATTTTGATGAAATTTGGCTCGGGTGTTTCATGGGTGGTCATGTTTAAACGGTTCTGCTTGGTTGTACATAGGGGCTTTCAGAGCTAAAGTAGAACAATCTTCAAACGACAGCTCCTCGTAAACCGCTGATTAGACTTTGAACTATTTCACACGAATGTTCCTTATATACCTTTCTGTGAGTTTTCAGATTATTCTGATTTGTCAAAAATATGGCCTGCAGTGGTCACTTTTACCTATATGTATATACAGGATTTTTTTTGATAAAAATATTGTGTGAAAATGCAGATCCGATTTTGAAATAATCTTACAAAAATGGTACTTATGTGTGATCTTCAATCAAGATTGTTCAAATTATTTTGATATTTATCATAAAACATGGCCACCAATGGGTAGTTCTCACTTTCCCTCTATATGCCCAATTTTTAAATATTTTTACCTAAATGTTTCTTGGATGACCTTGTACGAAAATTGTACAAATTATTCTCTTTCGTCAAAAGACGGGGTTGTGGTCACCTTTCCCTGTATGAATGTAGTGGGAAAATCTTTTTCGTTGGTAACTACTGGAAACATCTTCTTGTTTGATATTGTCATATCACATCATTCCTTCAACTTCTTACCAACCCCTCATTCCACCTCCACCTCCTTCAACGCGCACATACGTATTACCTGCCCATATTTATTAAGTAGAAGCTATATAGATTTTATGTCTATGGTGGCATATTTCTGCATACGATAACTAGATAAGTTTCGCGAAAATGTATCGAGTTTTCACGAAAAACAAAAAATGTTTCGCAAAAACATAAAAGCTTTTCACGAAAAGAACTGCAAATATTAAGTGGAAAAATTTGTGTTAGTGTCCACTTCTGCATAAGAAAACCAGATAGATTTCACAAAAATGGACCAAGCTTTCATGAAAAACGGTAAAGTTTTCGCAAAATTAAAACGTTATTTTCGCGAAAACATTTTATTTTCACGAAAACTTTACCGTTTTTCAAGAAAATTTGGTCCATTTTTGCGAAACTCGTCTGGTTTTCTTATGCAGAAAGTGGCACTAACGCAATTTTTTCCACTTAATATTTGCAGTTATTTTCGTGAAAAGCTTTTATGTTTTCGCGAAAACATTTCTGTTTTACGTGAAAACTCGATATATTTTCGCAAAACTTATCTGGTTATCGTATGCAGAAATATGCCACCATATATGTCAGAAAACACTGGCACTTTTTCAATATAATTTAATAATTATTTTGCTTGCATAACGATCTACCTAAAGAGTTAATGCAAGCACCGTAACTCAGGAAAAAGTAGCATTTCAATGACAAGTTTGCTTCTCTGTTTGGCAGCAATAAACTCGAATATGGCTCTGAGCTTGTAAACCAGATCATAGAGTACGCTTGAAAGATTATATGAATTTTTTACTGAGGTAAATTTTTAGTCATAGCTTCATTCTTCCTACGGTATTATTATTATCATTATACCACATTTATATAGCACTCTTTTCATGCAAATGCACACGTTTAAAAGTGCTTCACAGAAAAATTGCCAAAACACAAACAAACATTCCACATTAACAAAAATCATCAATGTAAAACGAATAGATGAAACAAGATAAACATACATACATACATACATATTTAAAAGCATTTAATGTCCCGAAGATGAAATACTTTCCTAGACCGTTTTATGAAGAAGAAAAAGCATCAAAGTATCGGTAAACGGCTTCCTTGCAATTAATTCGAGCTTTTGGCATGAAAAGTTTAATTGTTCTGATTCAAAAGCAAATTATTGGTGTGTATATTGATTCATTGTTCATTTAGCAACAAAATGTGGACGGCTCCTTGGAATGATGACTGGCGAAGTAACAGCGGCGCAAATAACAACGTCAAGTTACATTGATGGTTTCCATAGTAATCAGTCAAGACTAAATGAAAATGGACCAGGATGGTGTCCGAAAGTAGAGGATAGAAAACCTTTTATAAAGGTAGGGGATCACTTTTAAGATTTTATTTTGAAAACAATTATTACGCACATGAACACAAGAAAAACAGCTTTTAATGGGTATTTGATAATAGGAAAATTGACTTCACAGGTAAAGCATGATACAATGCGGCCTTTCTAATGCGAACACAGAACGAGTTCGCTGCAGAAAAGTAATTGCTCTGACGAGGTTAATAAAATGTGTCTGACGGAAAAGAAAATAACGTCCTTTATAGAGGGCTATTTATATCTTTTAAAGGGAGTAATATTACATGTAATATTAGCACATTTCTTTCTGTGAAAATGTCCATGTTATCTATATAGTTGTAAAATATTCTGGTACTCATGAGTTCACAAGAAAAAAGACAAAAAAGAAAAGGAAATTTAACAATAAAATCTGTAAAAGGATCCTTAAGAATCATAGAATGCAAGAAAGCAAAATAATAGCAGAATCGGTTAGACTGAGTCTGTCAAGATGTAATGGAAAGTGCAAAATCTTTCACGCCCCTTACCGCCGCCTTCAGTTGGGTACTCTTATGTAGACATTGAAGGGACTCCATGATCCCAAAAGACCGAAATTATAACCACGCTGAAACAGAAAAAAAGAGGAAAAATAAAAGAGATAATAATACTTTTATTTTTGAAGGTTACCAATTTAGGTACAATGTCAGAAAATTTAGATTATATACATTCACATTGTATTTCTAAATTTTTTGTTTTTACTAAAAGCATTGGTGGCAAGTATCAAGGGCGACCTTTTCTGCGCGAGTCTTCATGTTAGATTTTTACTACAATATATACATTTAAATAAATTACATACATCCATGTCTGCCCATCAAAAATATAGCTGTAGCAAATATACAAACACCATATTCATGACTTGCTCCTGTCGAATTGACTAACAGAAGATTCATTAAGTAATCATATATCAACTCCATGAAATACTTTCGGGACGGAACTAACACTATTTAGGTTTTAAGAGTATGTGGTTTAAATTGTAATGCCTTTGTTTAAAATGTGGCTGCCCCATTTTCCGTTATGAACATAAAATACATTCATTTCTTGTTAAATACTATTTCTGATAAGTATTTTCTTCAGCATTTGTCGAAGGTCTGCATATTGATGATACTTTAATGTTGAGTTGAATCTATAATTTGTTACCGCCTTTTATAGCTTTAATTAGAACAGTTCATATTTTAAAAATTTAATTAATGCTTTTCTAACTATGTAAGTATGCATATCATCTATTTAGAAAGATGTTTTATCCGTCTTTAAAATAGAAATTAAAAGCATAATGGAACTTTAAAGTTAGTGGTTCGAAAGTCAACTGTTCCGCTAAGGCTCCGCGTTAAGTTTAAAGTTTGAGTTTTCTTGCCTCAAATCATATATTGTAAGTCTGTAGTTGTTTAAAATAACATTTTCTCATGTAATCCGTTCATAGAAAATACTTTAAAATCGCTGCATATTTCACGCAATACGTACGTACTGAACAAGTGAATGTTTGGATTGATATATTCTTATATCTTATTGATATTATTTCTTTACTTTGATTTTACTAACGTTAATTACTTTCCTAATATAATCTCTTATTTTTTGGTTTAAGGCTTTTAAACTGCATATTAAAACGCGAGGTTTAATTTCAAATTAAAACCTGCATAATTTACTGTTTCTAATAAATTTGCTTAGTTTTATTATAGGGGTGGGGGTGGGGGCGG
Source organism: Mercenaria mercenaria (assembly GCF_021730395.1). Classification (NCBI taxonomy): domain Eukaryota; kingdom Metazoa; phylum Mollusca; class Bivalvia; order Venerida; family Veneridae; genus Mercenaria; species Mercenaria mercenaria. Next base: position 37,961,739 of record NC_069377.1, on the reverse strand, counting down.
ATAGAGGCATTCGACCAATCATTGATTGAAACTGGCCCCTTGCCTAGGAATATTTTTGAATTATTTAACTTATTGTTCAAGCCTTTATCTATATTTAGAAATTTGTATGCTGCATTATTATTTATTACATCAATAAATATTTTCCAGTAAACCCCACGCTTACAGTTGTTGTTTTTTTCTGATGTAGGGATAGATTTAATATTTTGCGATATTTAAGAAAAAAAAAACATTTCTGAATTTCAGCCGAAAAACCAACTTGTTTGCCTCTTAAGTTCTTTTCATTTTGGCTAAAAATGCTATTTATTGAGCAATATTTTAATATTCTTTGACAAATCAGTGTATGGTTTCATAGATGATATTGCATAGATGTATACCTTAGTTAATATCACAGAGACTTGAATTTGAAATTCAAAAGATAATGGGTAAGGGTAGATTTCTCGGAAGCACAGAACACCAAAAACACAGTCCCAGAGCCACACATTTGTATAGTAGGCCCACAACAAAAAGAAGTTGTCGTGGAAAAATATTTCAGACGGGTTGCTTCAAACATCCAACAAGTACATATTAATTTATGCTAAATATAGATGAAGGGGAGGGAAATGGTAAGGGGCAAAATGTGGTCGGGGGTGGGGGTAACCCGAAGGGGAAAGTTGAACAAGGACGAATATACAAAGAAATGCCATGTTCTTTAAAAACAGTCGCATTACAACGTAAACCACAATAGCTAAGACACTCATGTTCCAAAGATATACACACAACTACGATCAACTGAATAACATAGAAAAACGAACAAACAACACATAGAAAAACAGTAGGGCACCGTTATAGACTCACAAGCATACAAACGCACCCACACAAGTAGGAAAAAACAATCAAGTATCGTCTTAGGATTCGGCTGCCAAAACAAGGCGGGGAGGGGGGGGGGGCACGAAAACTTACTAGAAGTAAAGGGGGAGGGGATGAGGAGATGCAAAACGTAGCGTAAATAGAAGGGAAAGGAGAGGGCAATAGAAGGAGGAGAATCGCTTACAACAAACAAGAAAACATACGCAACAGAAAATACAAGGCAGACAAAACAACCAGTTGAAAATAGGGACACCGCCTTGGAACAGTCAGTAACCTATATAAAGGAAACTGGGGGTTTAAACGCGTTTAGGGCATACCAACCTCGCACTTATTTTCAATAAGTTAAACAAGACAATACTAATAAAATGCCAACAATAAACAATACTACATACGCAACACAAAAATACTACACAGACAATTAATGAATGCCAGTATCAAACATGACAACATACGCAACACAAAATACGAAACGGAGGGAAAACAAGTTGGAAATAGGGGCACCGCCTTGGAACGGTCAGTTACCTATATAAAGGTAACTGGGGGTTTAAACGTGTTAAGGGCAATGTAAATAAAATCCCCGCTGAGAAAAACAATGATTATATGGTTCGGGTAAGTTTATTTATTACATATATTTTTTCAAGCATTCATATCAATTAATTTAATTATTAATCAAACAGCGATTTCAAAGAACACAAAGTTGACATTACTTTTAAATGAACGGTATGGATACATTGAATATGGTAATACATATAAATACATTTCAACTTTAAATGATAAGACTTTTAAGGTCTCCAGTCTTCAAGTGCTTATTGAAGTAAAAAAGACATAAATTTGTATCTCTCTTGAGAAGGGAAAGGAATAATTTGCAAAAATCCAACTTCACTTAAAATACGCCGTTATTGATATTTCGGTCGCAAAACCGTAGCGTTTTAAAAAATTGTACGAATACACCATTTTTAGAATCCTTGTGGTCTCTGTAACTACGCGGCGCCCCCGTACAAACTTTAGAGTATGCATTTGTATGGTATCCGTACGTACATAGCAAACAAGTGCGGAGCTCGCCAGGGTTTGTACGGTGTCCGTTGGTACTGTGTTTTTATACCACATTGAATCACCAAGGAAGTCGTGCGGAGCCCGTAAGGAGATCGTAACGTCCTGCGAGCCCTGTGCGGACATCTCAGGTGTCTTTAATATCGTACGGACGTAGAACGTTGACCGTAATATTCCCCTTCGAAAGTCGTGCCACGCAGTTTTCCAAATCCGCACGGACATGATGCGATGCCCGCATGAGGTCTTCCGGGGCCGTGCGGTTCCCGTACGGGTCTCTTTCAAGCTGGCTGACTTCGAAAATCTCTACGAACTCGGGAGCTTGGTGAAATATTTTCACCGAGTACTCGAGTCCTCTACAAGATCAAAAACTTCGTACGACGGTCGTATGAGCCGCCTTACGAGTTTGCTTAAATTCGACTGAATACATACCGCTCGAAGTTCGTAGCGTTCCTGTGACTGGGATATAAACAGATTTTGAAGGCAAACGCTGTATTAATCTGCTAATCTCGACAATTAGCTTGTCGGCGGAGATACGCGAAACGAATCGTAAGAAATTTTAGAGGAACAAACTAGAGAAGTAGGATTTGATTTTCTTTCATTATTTACTCCAGGTTAATTTGTTGCTTCCCATGCTGGTCGAAGGTGTCATCATACAGGGATGGTTACAGAACGATGGAAATTTAAAGTTCATACGTAGCTTTAAAGTACTGTATGGCTTTAACTATGATAATATGGCCTATTACAATGACAGTTCTGGACCAAAGGTAGGTTAATTTGACTTTAGGAAGTTCGAGATAAGATGATAATGCAAACAACTCGTCTGCTTTGCGCTCGAAAATTATAGAATTGCATCAGTAAATTAAGCTTTGTCTTTAAGTATTGAAAGCTTCCATTCGCTATTGCGTTCTTTATCCTATCATAAGTAATAAGATGGCGTTGAATCACGTGTACAAAAATACGGGGCTTTTCCAGGAAAATTTGCAACTACATTGTTTGTGACGGAGTGTCATGCGCAAGAGCCAGATCCCTATGTCTAAGGTCAAAGTCACACGTACAGGCCAAAGATCAGATACAAGAATGACTATGTCCAGAGAATTTTCTTTTTCATGCATGGAGGGATATTGATGTTACTTGGCACAAATGTTATCAATCAAGGATGGATTTCATGCGCATGAACCAGGTCCCTAGTTTTAGAACTACTCCCCTTTGTTGTTATTTCAGATAGCTTATGTTGTTTCTTTTTTTATTACTGGACGTAGGAAAAAATCGATGCCACTTTTCTGTGGTACAGCATGCATGTTACACCCAATTATTTTAACCTGTCGTTCTCTTGTAAGGATTTTTGTGTGACCTTGCGTCTCTTTTTTTGTCACTATAAGTAGCTTATATTGTAACATTTTTATAACTGACCGTATAGAAAAACCAAAACAAGTTTTCTGTGGTACAACATAGATGCTTCTTTCAAATTTTAGGTTATTTTAAGTATCTCTACCTAATAAAGAGTTTTTCGGACTTAGGAAAAACAAGATATTTCTTGTGGACTTACTTCCCTAAGGTGCAACCATAAATAGCTTATTCTTGAAACTTTTAAACCTGGTTGTTAGAATTGGATATGTCACTGGTTGGGCTTATTGTCTACCAAACGAATATACAGAGTATGTTTTACTGTAAAATTTACACGACGGGCATATATTGTTACAGTCTAGCACTCTTGTTAATCTATATTGAAAGACGATTATATGCACTACGTCCATGAAAGTTCCTTATTAGTAACAACGATTTATACCTGTTAAGACAAGAAGTTTTATGCCAAAATATTGATTTGTCAATAAAAAAAAATTGTTCAAGCATATCTACTTGCTGACTTACTAAATCAAGTAAACATGTATATGTTTAACCTTAGTTTTGATATGAAGTATGAATTAAGTCTAACATTTGCACGTGAACGTTCCAGGTTTTCTACATATCTGACGGAGCAGAATACAATTTTACTGAGACGTTTTGGTTTTCAAAACCTTTTCTGGCCGGAATAATTGGACTGGAGATTCCAAGCGAAGAAAACTCTTGCCTTAAAACAGAATTTATTGTATGCAAACGGAATGGTAATCTACTGAATAACGTACTCGTATTTATGTAAAATATGTTTTAGTAGCTCGGTACACTGAGTTCAAGATACCATTTCTTTCTCATTTGTGGACTAATACAACTGTACTCCTATCTAATTTAGTAACCAACCAACCTTTAAATACGTCGATTCTTGATATAGTAACTTTGTTATCTCACAATGTGTAGTAAAGATCAACATATACTATAGATAAATGAACAATCCGTAACTAAACCCATGCAGTAGAAAGATTCCACACGAGTTCACTTCGGATTTTACCTGTCAATACCACCAAAACTAATCCATTTTATCCCATTAACGTTTTTGTTTCAATAACGGATGAATTCTTTGCTATTATTAGTTTAATATAAGGGTATGGTCGAATTGATTCAAGAAATCATTGTGACGAGGTAGCCAAATACTCTTGCTAAAAGTACAATTTTAGATTTTGAAATCGTTAAATGTTAACGTCTGAAATATGTGTAGGCCTTATCATCTTTTAAAAAAGTCTTTAAGTACTGTGTTGTGGCTGAATAAGTCTTCCTGTAATTAGACTCACAGTTTCTTTTGAGATAATGGAGAAAATTTAATAGCGCTGTAATACAATTTCACGAAAGCAGGTGCTAGGACGGCGTGAGGGGTGTTCCTCAATTCATTTCCTCTTGCTATTATGTTGTTTGGGTACGTTCAATGTTTTAAACAGATTTTTTCTCAGAGTTTATTGTTTGTTTAATTATTTAATAAGTTAGAAAGCAAGCCATTCATATGACAATCTAGTCTTGATATCATACTAGCTTCCTGTGCTTACTTCCGAAGGGGCATTTAAGCGGAACACATTTGGCAAGTGCATTCAATGCTTAACCAGTTTACAGATATTAACTTCTACTAAGCAGATGATCGGTTGTAACTAATTTCAGAAAATGACTTTTCTTTCAAGATGTTTGAAAGATAAATTGCTTAGTTGAAAAAGTCTTAAAACGTAATATATCATTAAAACAAGTGCAGTATTCACTAGTTTGATTATTCTTACACTATTTTATGGCCTGCTCGCTTATCTCAATAGGTAGAGCCTAGAGTTACGGATCGTGGGGTTGTAAGTTCAATATCCGGGCGGGGCGTATGTTTTCCTTTACTCCTGGCAATTTTATAAAGACATTGTGCCTGAAATCATTTGTCCTCCTCCTCTGATTCGCAAGGAGAAGTTGACAGTTACTTGCAGAGAACAGGTTTATACTGGTACAGGATCCAATAACGCCGATTAGGTTAATTACCCGCCGTTATATAACTTAAATACTATTGAAAAACGGCGTTAAACTCGAAACAAACAAAGAAACAAATACTTTTAATGCAATATACGAGCATCTTGTATAATATGTAGATTGAAAGAGGTCAGTTCTATGACTTGTTAAATTCTATATTTTTAGTGGAACGTAACTGTGCAAGTACCCAAGATATTGGGTGGCAAACCCTTACAGAAAGGTATATACCAAGCGAAGAATTTCAAAAGAGAGGATTGGCAGCTTATTACCGCACTTGTTTGCAGAAGTGTAGAAGGACATCATTTTGTAATGCGTTTCAATATAACACTACAAAAACAGTGTGTAGACTTTTTATAGGCCAGCCTTTGCCTCCATTTCATTCATTTATGGAAATGAGGAATGTATCATTTTCGTACAAATTATGCGTTAAGGGTAAGTTTTTAATTAATACATTTCTATGTTTTGTTGTATTTTTTTGTCATTCAGTTGAAATAAAATTTGCAGTAGTACAGTTTAATTGGTGTCAGTTGATTTTATCCTGATTGTAATATTGTCTCATGTTTGTTATGTCAATGTGTAAGTAGATCAGTTTGTAAATATTTAAGGATGTAGGCTCGTTTTTAGCTCGATTATTAAAGAGTAGTTAGAACTGTTGGACTCACACTTGCGGCGGCACCAGTGTCTCGAATGAGTTAAGTTTGTGTATGTAAGCTGATATCTCAATAACAACTCGTGGGAAATGATTGAAACTTCACACTCTTATTCACAGTGATAAACTGACTTACAGTGCTTAGATTCAATAACTCTGTTAAGCTTTTTTTCAGAAAATTGTGCCTCTTTTCGGACTTGGCAGTTTTTGGTTAAGGTTTTGTATGTAAGCTGCTATCTCAGTACCCACTAACGGGAATGGATTGAAACTTCATATACCTGTTTACTTTCATGATCTTATAAGCTGTGTACAGGTTCCATAAATCGACTTAGCATTTTTATAAAACTATGTCCATTTTACTACTTAGCAGATTTTTATCAAGATTTTATATGTAAGCTGGTATCTCAACACCCACTAAAGTAAATGGATGGAAACTTCACATACTTGTCCACTGTCATGAGTGGATATGCCACTGTACAAGTTCCATCACCCTATTTTGTAATTTTATAAAACTATGCCCCTTTTCCGATTTTTATATTTATTCAGTTGACAAGGCTGTTTTATAGTCGAGCGTTGCTGTCCTCCGACAGCTCTTGTTTTTGTACCATTCTTTTCCATACACTGTGAGCTTGAAGAACATTAGTTTCTAAGACAATCAAGAGCAGAAAGACACAGGTCACCGAACTCTTTTTTGTTTTGTAGGTCATTTTCTAGCACTTCTGAAATAATGTAAAATTGATTGAAAATCGTTCTTTAGTTTATTCAACATATAAGATTCAACTTAATGTTATACGGATTTCAGGTCTTACCGGTTACTATGAATGCAAGGTGATATCAGAAGTATATAAGCGTAATTGTCACTAACAAATCTATAAAATTTTACATGCTGACAAAATTACCCAACTTACTTTATTTTCATAGGAAAAATATATTTAAATCTATGGAAAATGAAAAACAAAATCTGCGCTTCATATTTTGAAAATATTTTGCTGTTTTAATGACACACAAAAATGCTTCAAAACGGATAGAATAGTGCAAATGCTGGCGAAACCATGCATCTATATTCAAGAGATTTATTTAGAACAGATAAAAATATTTATGTTTTAGTTCTTATTGTTTTAACTCATACTTCCTATGTTAAAAATGCTATGTAAAAAGTTATATTCTATATGTAGGTTATTATTGTATATATTAGTCAGAAAATTATCAGAACCAAACCCTGTCTACTTTAGTTGATACTTATACTCAATTAATCATCTTGCAACAATTAAAGGCAAATGCGAGACAAAATAAGTTATTTTGATTATTTAGCATTAATTTTTGGCACAGATTTTGTTAGCAAAAACAAAACGCTCATACATCCTTAAGGTACAGAAACTGTTATATGAGGATATGGTATACAATAGTAATAAACGCCTACTACGTGCTTCATATCTATTAGATAACATAGTTGCATGCGTGCTTATATTTTCTTCTTAATGATTGTTCACTATTGTTGATTGTACTTTTTATTTCAGAACTTCCTTTTCGTCAAAACATTTCATCCGAGACAATTATAACGTCACCAAAGTACCCATATTACTATGGAGACCATATTGAATACACATGGAATGTACGTGTGGCTGACGCAGTCGCCCTCAATTTCGATGTTCTTGACGTCTTTTTTCCAACCGTAGATATCAGCGTGAGTAACATAAACACATGCACGTTTTCATATCAAAAATATGTATTGTTTATCGTAGTATTATCGGACATTGGCATATTATATGTGTGTGTGTGTGTTCGGGTTAAACATCTTTTTTCCCGCCTGTTTACAAAGAACAACAAAAGCTGTGACAAAAATGTTTTAAGATTTGTTTAAAACAAACCGTAAATACATAGATAAAATCAGCTTCGGGTTATCAATCATAAAGCTCCATTTTAATCAAAATTTTAGATAAGAAAATGCGACCATATACTTGAAATGTTTATTTTGTGTCATGGAAAGCTGTATGTCCTCCAACAATAAATGTATTGCTTGATGAATTAAAGGTGTTCAAAAATGGGTTTTTATCGGACAGAATTTCCGCATATCCAGATCTGGATACTAAGACCAACTGGACATTGTTCTGTAAGAAAACCAGATAGTTATATTGAGTAACAGAATATAAATAACATATATTTGATCTCTGGTTAATATGTGTTACAAATCCAAATAATGACATAATCTTCCGATATTATGGAATATGAAACATAATAAACATTTTTATGTCCCCGAAGGGAGGCATATAGTTTTTGAACCGTCTGTCTGTCTGTCGGTCTGTCAGTCTGTCGGTCCGTCCAGAATTTTCGTGTCCGGTCCATATCTTTGTCATCGATGGATGGATTTTCAAATAACTTGGCATGAATGTGTACCACAGTAAGACGACGTGCAGTGCGCAAGACCCAGGTCTGTAGCTCAAAGGTCAAGGTCACACTTAGACGTTAAAGGATAGTGCATTGATGGGCGTGTCCGGTCCATATCTTTGTCATCGATGGATGGATTTTCAAATAACTTGGCATGAATGTGTACCACAGTAAGACGACGTGCAGTGCGCAAGACCCAGGTTCGTAGCTCAAAGGTAAAGGTCACACTTAGACGTTAAAGGATAGTGCATTGAGGGGCGTGTCCGGTCCATATCTTTGTCATCGATAGATGGATTTTCAAATAACTTGGCATGAATGTGTACCACAGTAAGACGACGTGCAGTGCGCAAGACCCAGGTCCGTAGCTCAAAGCTCAATGTCACACTTAGACGTTAAAGGATAGTGCATTGATGGGCGTGTCCGGTCCATATCTTTGTCATCGATGGATGGATTTTCAAATAACTTGGCATGAATGTGTACCACAGTAAGACGACGTGTCACACGCAAGACCCAGGTCCGTAGCTCAAAGGTCAAGGTCACACTTAGACGTTAAAGATCATTTTTCATAATAGTGCATTGATGGGCATGTCCGGTCCATATCTTTGTCATTCATGCATGGATTTTAAAATAACTATGCATGAATGTGTGACACAGTAAGACAATGTGTCGCGCGCAAGACCCAGCTCCGTAGGTCAAAGGTCCTAAACTCTTAACATCGGCCATAACTATTCATTCAAAGTGCCATCGGGGGCATGTGTCATCCTACGGAGACAGCTCTTGTTTACTATGGTTACAGGGCACGTTATTTGATAAATTTCGTTTTAAAGTTGCAATTCTTAAATTGTAATACGGACATTGGAGAATACTATCTAACAAGTCAGTAATTACTATAAATTGCTAATTGAACATCGGTCCCTGTTTCTGTTTTCTCAGTTATCCGACAACAGCCAGATTTATAGGTAAATGATTCGGACAAACTTTGATAGAGATGTGTGTTGTTTAAACTCAGTGGATTGTGTAATGATTGTTTGATGTAATATAGATACATCTCAGGAGGTTTGTCCTAGCATTGGATAGACCGACTTACAGAAAAACATTTAATTTACCTTCTGTGTTGATTAACATATATTAAACTGCTTTCAGACCAATTAGCTCCTGTTAGGTAGATTATATGATTCATGTTGAATTTTAGATTGACTATACTGAAATCTATGACATTAGTTATAAGAAACAATATTTCAGGAAGTCTTTAACAAGATTAAATCACATTTTTTGTTATCGTTACTGGAATTAGCCAAAAATTACACAGAGGGGAAGAAGGAAAAATAAAGCTTCTGTTATTGAAGCCTATATATGTGACACTTTCAATAATACCGTTTGATAGAAATATATGTTGATAAAGTAGAAATATGTAAGTTACATACCTTGATGTGTCATTGACAACATCCACTTTTGAGATTGAAGTCTGTATTAAAAAAGAAAGAAAATACAAATATGTAAGTTGCATAACATGATCTGTCATCATAAAAAAATCATCTTTCTTGAGAACAAGAGTGGCGTAAAATATCTCGTTCATACGTTTGAAGAAAGTTTAATGTTAAATCTTAAGTCACTATAGAGTGAAATTATTAGTCCCCTACCGGCGGTAAACCGTCATTCCGAGCTTACATTTGCATATTATTCTTTTATGTAATTCATTTCGTAAGAGTTTACGTTGCTAACAGAACAATAGAAAGTACAAAAGAGAAGCCACATAAGTACCCATATAAATATGATCGTCCGTCGCAAATATGGATCTTGCGATAACTCAAAATGTATTGAAGCCAGGTTCATAAAACACGGTATGTGAATAGAGGGCGATATGTAGATTATGCATTTACATGACTTATGCTTGTAGGTCAAAGGACAAACATCATTAAATCAAGTATAATAATGCTTCCCCTACCGATGGAACACCGGAGGGGTCTATAGGAATGTCGTCCATACGTCCATCCCACCGGCCATTCTTCAGTCCGTCCGTCCGCAAATCTTCTTCCTGCAATAACTTAAAACGTATTCAAGCTAGGTTAATAAAACTTGGTTGAGAATAAAGAGCAAGATGTAAATTATGCGTGTACATGACTAATGTTTTTAGGTCAAAGGTCAATGTCAATATTGGAGGTGAATTAAATTTTGTTCTGCTCCTTAACATTCATGTACATCAACGGATTATCTTCGTGCTACACACAAACGTCCCCATGATTAGACAATCTGTCAACGCATGATCTATGCTTGTTGGTTTAAGATCAAGGTCACTGTTCAAAGTCAAGTAAAAAAGAAATCTGTTTTATTACTTTTAATTGCATCAAATGATTTCCTAGTTCTACACAGTCATGATCCCCTTGATTAGACTATGTATCGCGCAGATGACCCTTGGTTATCGGTCTAAGGTCAATGTCACTATTGAAGGTCGAGTAAAATTGTTATTTTACCGGTAGGGGACCTCTGTATTGCCATTGCAATACCCGATCGGTTGTTTTCTTAAAATTTATTTTTTGTATAACACAAATATCTTTCAAATTCATTTTCAGTTTTCTAAATTTACATTGTGAATTTAAAAAGTTCATTTTATTTTGATCTTGTAGTACTATATGGTCAAGCTCAGTATTCTTTCCGTATACTTGTCTGTTCATCTGTTCTGTCATCCTAGTCTTTACCATTAAATACTTCTATTATTTTGTTCCCTCTTAAATTTCACAGTTTCAACTTAAATATCCCATGCGAGATTCTAGAATCGTCCAGTATAATTCTTGTTTGGTTGCCGGACATATTGGAATTCTTAAAACGCTCAAGGACAATTCTAGAACGGCCATTTTCTCATACTGCGCAGAACATAAAGACATGGTATCGAATATCAAAGTCATGGCGCGCGCGCGCGCGTGTGCGTGCGTGCGTGCGTGCGTGCGTGCGTTTGTTCGGGTTAAACGTTTTTTTTTTAACATTTTTACAGTCATATAAACGACGGTGTCTACTTGTAGCAGTGAGCACAATGCCCAACTTTATACTGCTGACTCACGCCGTAGACGTCATGTGACACGAAACCCCACCTGGTCACATTATACTGACACCGGGCTGACCAGTCCTAACACTATCCTCTTAATACTGAGTGCCAAACGAGGAAGCTATTAGTACCATTTTTTACGTCTTTTGTATGACGCGGCCGAGGATCAAACACACGACATCCCGCGATCGAAGCGGGCGCTCTACCACTAGGCTATCGATGCGGTCTAATTCATAGCGAGGAGTGTAATAACGATTGCTTGAAAAACAAAATAGATGTGGGTTACATATTAATGTCATACCACTTGGTAACATTTATTTACCTTTATTTCGATCCAGCTGACAATTGTCCTGAAATATACTAATTGGCACTTTTGTTGTATTGCAGAAAAGTGGATTACTGTGCTACGATAGATTAGACTTTGGTCAGAATGAAAAGCATGTCAAGAAAGAAGAAATAGCATCAAAGAAGGATCAGCAATATTATCGCCAGAGCAGAATTATTTCAGAGAAAGGGAATCAGCTGTTCATTCGAATTAAGTCCTGTTATGCAAATCAAACGATGCCCTTCAGAGGGTTTGCAATCAAAATTACAAAATCCGGTAGAGTAGTATTTCTCAATGTTGTTAATGTCGATTTCTTTATCGCAAACATTAACATTAATAATCCTACTGCTTAGTGCAGAGCTCGGTTATTGATTTTGAAAAATAAAGTTTTTTTTCTTTAAACAGTACTTATATTAAACAGAATTGAAACTAAGTTTGTTTTTTTGCGATATCACAAATCACATTCATCAGTAAAACAGACACACCTACTATACAATTATTAAAAGCGATTGTTTCATAAATAAACGTTTTCATATCGCATTTAAGAACACGACTTCGTCATGATATCCATTTTAGAGATCCATATCTGTTTTATTCATAGAATTTTATTTTAGACCAAAAATATACACAGATACATTTTAGCAAAGATCAGTTCACATAAAAATCTTCTTTTTTTCAGATTGTCCTGCTTGTAAACGAAAACAGGACTGTACTTATACTTGCGGCTACATTCAAAGTCCGTATTTTCCTTCTGGAATGTATCAGAAAGACTCATCTACAACATATAAAATTCGGGCCAATAGTAACGAATACGTGAAGATACAAATAACCTACTACGATGTCCCTGATGAACGTACAGCCTTCCTTTCGGTTCGTTTGTCTAGTCTTTACGCCTTTTTATATGCTTTTCTTCTGATATTTCACAATGTTGCTTAGTTACTTAAGCGAACAATTTCACTAATAATTATTTTTTTTCTAAACTACCTCATAATTTTAGGTAACGTTTTTAGCTGGATGAGCTTTTGTGACCGCTCAGTGTGCGCCGTGTGTTGTGCGTCGTGCGTCTGTCAACACTTTCTAAAAAAATCTTCTTCTTGAAAACCATTACGCAAAATTACACCGAACTTTACAGGTATGATCCTTGGGTGAACCCCTTTCAAACTTGTTCAAAAAATTGAGTTACATGGCAACCGAAAGGAAAAACTTTAAAAAAAGTCTGTCCAAAATCACAGGTCATAGGGCTTTTATTTTGGTATGTAGCATCATCTAGGGTTTTCTACCAAGATTATTCAAATTATCCCGCTAGGGTCAAAAATGTCCCCGTCCTGGGGTCACATGATTTACTTTGGCTTATATAGGGAATACTTTTAAAATCTTCGTTTAAATTATGCCCCTGGTGTGAAAGGAGGCCCGACCCCGGTGGTCCCAAGTTTTACATAGACTTATATAAGAAAAAAACTTCTTGCCTGAAACTATAAGATCTAGGTCTTTGATATTTGTATGTAGCATTGCCTTGTGGTCTTCTGTCACAATCGTTCAAATGATACCCCTTGGGTGAAGAGTTCACGCCCCGGTGGTACCAAGTTTTACATAGACTTTTATTGGAAAAACAATAAAAATCATCTTGTCTAAAACCACCACAAGACTTAGGTATGTTGCATTGCCTAGTAATCCTCTATCAAGATTGTTCAAATTATACCCCTGAGGTGAAAAGAGGGTCCAAAATTTTACATAGACTTATATGGATTTTTTAAAAATCTTCTTGTCTGATACAGCATGGCCTAAGCTATTGATATTAAGTATGTTGCATTACCTTGTGGTCCTCTTTCAAGATTGTTCAAATTATTCCTCTGGGGTAAAAAGAGGCCATGCCCTGGAGACCCCAAGTTTAACAAAAACTTATATAGGAAAATAACTTTAAATAATTTTCTTGACTTAAAGTTCAAGGCCTTGGCTTTTGATATTTGGTATGTAGCATTGCCTAGTTGCTCTCTAACAAGATTGTTCAAATTATACCCCCGGGTGAAAAGAGGCCCCAGAGGGTCACTTAGTTTTTTTTATTAGTTATATAGAGAAATGTACTTAAAATTATCTGATCATATTTTCTAGACGGTTTAATTATACTTACCTTATGACCCCAAGTAATTATGGGTCACTTGACTGTGACCTTAACCTACTGACCTACTTTCTTTTTTTTTAGGTTACAGCCTTGAAATATGAATGACATATACCGTTTTGCACACCGATCTTAAAACTGAATTTCAGTGACCATGACTGTGACCTGCTGACCTACTTTCTTATAATTTAGCATCAGTTTGACATTTGAAACATGTAGCCTATATTACTCAGGTGAGCGATTTAGGATCATCATGACCCTCTTGTTACTGAGTAAGTTCAGTCTTAATTTATAATTTTAATGATGTTTGACTATTTCTTTTATTATAGAGCTGTTAGTATTAAGAAAAAAGATCGTACTTCTTAGCTTGTAATAAATACTTTGTTTTGGCACTTGTTACTTTACTGACACTCAAACTTTCGTTCAACGTTAAAACAGAGTCGAATCAAACAACAAAACGGTTTAGACTTAAAAGTTTTATGAAAATTTAATATGTTGCCCAATTAATGGATTCCAGTTGATATTGCGCCCAGTTACCCTGTTATATACAAAACCTTAACCGTCAATTAATGGTTGTACTAGATTTTACCTAGCAGGTGACATATAAAAGTTATAATTATTGCGAGTTAGTCCAACACCGACACATCTTTATTTCATTCTAAAGGGATGCGAGGCAGATTTCTCTGCTAAACTTTATTACAAAACGCACACATGTTTTAGATTCTGGAATTAAATTAAAAGCTTCAGGTAGATATTACATGTTTTTGATATGTACGTAGTTGACAGCACAACAGTTTACAATTTGAAAGAATAATTAAAAGATCCTTTTTGAAAAATTTCAAGTCGAAATAATGAGCTTTGATAAATTATTTGGAAAAAAATGCGAGACAACTCAGCGACAACTTTTTTATTTTACATGTCGAGGCATAGAGAAAGAATACATTATAACTGCATATTGATTTGAGGAGAGCCTTAATTGGTCACTGGTCAGTAATTTGAAACGGAAAAAGAATAAGAGTCAAGAAAGCCTATTAGGAAATAGTGGCATTTTTATGAGGTCATTTATCAAGCAACAGAGATATGTTTAAAAAAGTTCAACCGTTTTACAAAGTTTTCACGTACAAATTAATTTTCTATAACCAGGTTGTTACTCTTGTGTAAAGAGGGTAAAACTTTATATATTCTTGTAGTTTGCAGATATTTCCACAGAAGAGACTTCACTCACAACAAATATAGATGGAAAATCCATACCGTACCCCATATTTTATTCGCAAAACAATTTCCTTAATGTAAGCTGTCATTATAGAGTGAGCACAGTAAACAAAGGGTATCAACTACGCTACAGCTTTACGAAGATGCATACGTGGAACGAGTCTATCTATCAGATGAATACGTCAGGTTAATTGTATCATTAGTTTACAACTAAATCATCTTGTGTAGTTGAAAAATAAATTGATAAACAAAAATACAGAAATGGAATATATATAATTTGTAGATATAAAGAGCGATTAGCAAATCAGATTTCTTCCTAGTGCAATACACACTAGATAGAATCAGATTTCCTAAGCCCTACTTTCTTCCAAATATATGATCTTTTGTATAAAAAGTTCTTCGTTAATTAAAGTGTGGTGAATGCTTTAGTAAAAATGATTTTTTTATATGATTGAAAGGAGTAAAGTCATTTCTTGGCTACAACAAAAACAAAGATTCTTAGAATCAGTTTGGCGGCTTGAAACTTGTTAAGAAAATCTTTAGATGTTAGTAAACAAAAATGAAATATGAGAGACCGGGGCTCCATGAGACACAGGCACCATGGGACATCAGATGTAACATTTTTTCTGGAAAATAAACGAATCTATCTGAATTGCTATAAAACTTGCCTTTCTCAAGCTGTTTTTTAGTTTTTATATGAAGTTTGAAGCGGAAGGATTTAAAATAAAACTTCAACAGAGTTTTATTTTCATTTTTTCACTACTCTGAGTAAAAAACTAGAACAATTTAATTCCAAATATTGTCCCGTTAAGCTCTGCAGTGAACTCTCTGAAATCTTTCCATATCATTATTTATTGATAATTTCACAAGATGTTTAATCCCAGTGAAGCAGATAACCTTAATAATTTTCTAAAAATGTATGAGTGGTGGGGTTTGGGTACGATAAGACACATGCAATTGGGCAACATGGGACAGTGTTAAGTACAGCTGGAAGAAAACCACAAGTTATTGCACTGGTTAATAAGTGCATACAAATGCAGAAAAAAATTGACCTATGAGTTTTCTTGAAATGTCAACCCAGGAAAAATATGGCTTCAGTGTTCATTA
The DNA here is from genome assembly GCF_021730395.1 of Mercenaria mercenaria. NCBI lineage: Eukaryota > Metazoa > Mollusca > Bivalvia > Venerida > Veneridae > Mercenaria > Mercenaria mercenaria. The sequence continues at coordinate 37,945,646 of NC_069377.1, read as the reverse complement.
TACCAGACAACACGGACACTGATGAGATGGAATATGATGGCATTGTAATGAAATTGCCTCAACCAAGCAATAAAACAGGCACTGTAAAAGCTGAAAAATAGCTGAGGTTGACCTCGACCTAACTCACTATTTCTGTGTAAAGGCATATTTTTATATTGTTGACATGCCATTACTGGATAAATCAGTTATGAGAAGTCAGTTTATACTTTACGTTGAGAAGTTAATAAATATAATTATATATACTGTTGTATTGTTTTATACCTAAGGCATAAATGTTGTTACAGGAAAAAGGTAGGTATGTCATTGTAAGAAAATGATATTTGATCTGTGCTGTCTTGATGTTGATCTTTTAGAATTGTCATTGCAGTTCAAGATGAAGTAATCATCATAGATGTGTTTATATTTAAATTGAGTGTGTCTTTTTACACTTTTTGAGCAGTTTATTTCAAGTTAAAGGTAGATCTGTCATTGTAATTAAATGGCATTTGATAAGTCTTTTTCTTGATGTTGGATATTCACGCAAATGTTATCATTGCAGTTCAGATGAAATAGAGTTTATAGATTTGTTTATTTCTGTCACCGTCCCATGGTTGCCATGATGTGTCCCGTGGTGCCCCGGTTTCGGGGTACAATGGGACACTTTAGTATTAGTCATCTAAGATGCATATTTCAAAAACGATAGTACAAAACATGACCATTGACTACCCCTCATGTACATGAAGCATTGTACTTTAAAATATTATGACAATTACAGAAAGTTAATTCAAGATGTTTTAGAAAATATAAAACATATATATATATAATTTTTCCCCTAAGGTGCCCCGGTCTCCCCTAAAAACCGATACATGTTATTGAGGGTAATCCCAAAAAGTAGCTTCGTTGTATTTTGGCCTCTGATCATTCCAGTGTTTTCCCTGAATATGTTCCGTAATGTGTTCCATAACCTCATTGTCCCCAACTGTGTTTATTTTAGCTTGGCCATATTATAGTGATTTTATATCAGAATTAACATAATACTACTGGATGAGGGCTTAAATGAAGCTGCGCTCTTTTATCTTTGCATTTCCTGTTTGATGATTTATTTGTTTCATGTTTATCCTAGTGCATATCAATCCAAAGAAAATGTAAATTTCATGTGTCGTGTCTACATATGTTTTTTATTTGAAGATGAAAACTAGATTTTCGCCAGTGATTTGTAGTTTTCTTTCCAAAGTGATTAAGTAATATATTATTCATCTATGAAGTCTTATTTTAAGATCATTCAGCATATATGTAGGCATTTACCTAGAGCATTTTTTTTTTCAAGGGAAAAAATTGTGGTCTGACTGTATTATTTTGAAAATCACAGTTGAGATTTTTTTATGTGTGCACCGGTACAGTTTTGCGGGGAAGCGAAAGTTGCTGGAATTTTGTCTTCTTAAAAACAACAAGGTAAGTTGACAGTTTTTGTTGAAATATATATCTGATAGCTGACACATAGGAGAATGTATTGGTTTATATCCATCTTGCAGATTTTTTTGAAAATGAAGAGAAACAGGGGGAATTCTGTAAATTTCTTCTTATATGCAAATGAGCTGAAAATGTATTGAAATAACTAGATCAGAAGTTTATGCCTTTCCAGTAAGTTTTTCCCTACCTTTGACGGTAGTTATTAAAAAGTATAGATATCAACCTCTTTGCTGATATTAGTACCTAACATTTTCAGCCTGTGAATAGCTGTGGAAATTTGGGACTTTCCTTTTTTGAAGATATAAATAGATCTAAGCTATATTTAGACTAAAGTTTTTTTCTTCAGTATAATAGCATGTAGAGAACCCTTACATACAGTCAAATATTCTTGATATTGCAAGGAAATATAATGCATTTTTCAAGTGCTTGCTGTTTCTTATGTTGTGCATACTTGATATAGGTCATTGTCAATGTCAACTATCATTATACTGACATTTGAAGTTTTTTTTTTTCTAAATAACCTCCCTTATATATGCATTTTTCTTCATTCATTTTATTGATAATTACTTCCCTTTATGTTTAGCAAAAATTCTCAGATTGCATTTAATTAACTCCCTTTATTTAACATGAAAAATTCTCTTGTGTAATGATTATTTGTATATTTTACTTACAGTGTCTGATACATGCAGTTGCAGTCTGTCTTTGGAAGCTGTAGAAATAACAAGAAAGAGGCTGACATAGCGGTATAGTTTGTTATATCTGAAGTTTATTGATGGCATTCATGATAATTATATCATTAAAGTACAACATACATTGATTTTCTGACAGTCATGTGTTATTACATTTGAACTGAGGCTGTTTTATAATCAGGTTCATGATACTTTTTTTAATATACATTGTATACAATAGGTGCATTTTTTTTTCAATATTAATTGCAGCTTTATAAATTAGAACACTTCAGGTTCATGTTTGATATAGTTTATTAATGATTATAATTTTAATCATACAATGAGTTATTAAATATTTTATTAATTTTAATATATTTAGATTAATAAATGTAAAAAGTCTGTATTAAATGCATAGGTCATCTTTTGTACAAAAATAAAGGGAAAAAATGTTGTATAATTTTCGTTTTCAGTTTTGGTAGGGAAAAGTTTGAGTATGTACATGTACAGTTGTTCGACCTGTCTAACCCTGTGGCAGTCCAAGAAGATGTTACCATTATGAAAAATGCAGGGGGTATTATGTTTTTGTATGTTAAACAAAGGTTTCAAAGCATTTATATGCTGTATGGCTACATTCTTGCTTCTGAAATAACTGTACAAGACAGCTATAAGACTGACATTCCTGACAAGATGTGAACCCTCTGGACTTTTGTCAGCCTGACATAAACATTTCTTTCCTGTAACTTTGTGTATCCCTCAATTTACAAAGTACATATCTCCATTCAAAATAATGATAATAGATATGGTTTAGTAATAAATGTGCGATAGCTTTGTAATGTCAACATTTCAAAAATAGAATGAACATGTACTTTGATAATAAATATTGAATTACAAATTTCAGTATATTGTGTCAGTCAGCAAAAACATGAAGTACATTTGTATCTTTGTATTAAGATAATTAAAACAATTATATTCAAATGCTTTGACACTGATTTTATGTTGATTTCCTAGAATGTGTGTGAATTAATGTTTTATAATATTTCAGAACTTGAAGACAATGGTTAGTGCAGAAGGGATATAAAAGTTATGATAAAAGTAACAGATATAAATAAGGTAAACTATTGTGATAAAAAGACATGACCAGTGCTGCACATCACAAAGGCAATATTTGAATTTAATTTTTTGTCACTTATGAGTTCTGTAAAGCTGATTTTGCAATATATATAAAATGATTAGGATTAATTTTTTTTACTGTGATCTTTTTTTCACATGATTTTGCCAAGACTGACAATTTGTTCATTGGAATAAGATAGTTAAAGGCGGCATTGTGTCACATAAAAATATGTCTGCATAGTTGCCTAACATTAAATGTCAAATTGTAAACAAGCAAGTTCTAAATTTGGAAAATCTTTTGTTGTTTTTCTTCATTTAGCTCAGTTGAAGGAGATGAAGTTGGAAGCAATTTTCACAGTACAACCTCTCCAGAGTAGCTCACTCTGAAGCAAAAACCTCTCTATAACAATATCATGAGAATTTCCCTAAGCTGAAATATAACTATCAAATTTACTTCTCCAGAACAACTACCTCAAAATAACTAAAATATTTGTATATCCCACAGGGTATTGCTCTACAGAGGTTGCACTGTACTTATAATATCTATTATTTCAAATGCTTTAAGAAATACAACACTTTCAGCAAGGGAAAAAGTGAACATATATTACACATAAGGTGAAGTTTTGGCAGTTCTCAAGTTCATTGCATGCTATATAAAACACTTTAGGTAGTTTATCATTATTACATGATATACTAATCAGTCTGAGAGGTTGTAGGTTGTTGTTGGAGCTTTTAGGTGAGATCATAGGTGAACATCATCAGATTTATCTGTCTATTGTTTTCACCATTTTATTGAATATGTACATTGAATGTTATAAAATATGCAATCTTTTCAGACAGTCCTATTAAATAACTTGTCATTTAGTGAATCTAAGTATATGTAAAATTTAAATAAAGCAGCAAGCCAAGTGGCAACACAATCTTGCTGCTTAAAACAGGTAATTCCTTAGACAAGTTGAAATTAGACAAAATGTCAATTTGTAGAGTTACCTGACTTGCTGCTTATAATATATTTCTAAGATTAGAATATCTTCAAATGTCTAAAATGATGTTATAATTGTTTTAAAAACTATCATGTTTTATTCTCTTTATGTAATAAAGTTTTACATTTGTATTTCCAGAAGTGCTACAAGTGTGTTGTCATGTGAAATGGAATTTACCCCAACTGTGCTGCATTGCGAGACATTCATGTACCAGCTGTAAACTGAGATGGACCCATATAATAAATATGTTGACTTTTCTATGTATTATCATCTGTACAGAATGTGTTCATGACAAGACTGTATACATATATTGTTAAATAATTTTTTATTTCCATTATTGCATACATGTAAGAAGCTAGCATTTAACAATTGCATTCATAGAAATGTTAAAATGTGATCAATCTAATTTAAATAAAAACATTTAATTGGACTTTTTAAGTTTCATAGTAATTGTGGTGGAGATTGACCCAGTTATTCAGCAACTTATACTGTCTGTGAGTCATTTCTTGTATGTTATAGTTTTCTTAATAATACATTAAATGTCAAAGTTATGGTAAGATGAACTCATTCATCACTTGTAGATTAATTTTAAAGCAGTTCAACATTTTACCATAAGTTAACTAATATTCTATTTAACCAGAGATGTCACATATTTCCATATAAACATTTGTATAATACAGTCTAATCTAATCTACAAATGATGTTCCACAATTTTTTAGTTATATTTTATGTTGATATTTTATGTTGATATTTTATGTTGTTTTCATGTCTCAACATATTATTACTAACATCAAAGAAACTTGAGTATTTTACAGTTTGGTTGGTATAAATGGTTGTTTTGTTTATATATTTTTTTCCATCCAGGAGAATAAAGAAATATACATTTCAAAATATCTCACCATTCCAGATAAGTACACTACATAATCAAGATAAAAGAAATAAGAACAAAATATGTTGGTGGAATTTTATTTTCAAAAATTTGATATACAGTCTTTGTAGTATTTACTTCTTGAGGTATGTTGGACAGAAATGGGAATAACAACATACTTTAATTTTTTGTAGTAACAAGTTATTATGGGAATTATTAACTTAACTTAACTTAAAAAGATTTTATCTCACTGTTATGCCATCTGAGCTTTAATATTTTTCAACATTGTCATTGGCAACAAGGCTCAAAATTATTTGTTGTGTATACCTTGCATTCATGTGTGATAAATGCTTTTATGGTATTCTTTAATATAATTTATGCTTTTAATCTTACCATGGATTAAAAAAATATAACTTTATTTGTCTGATAATTAAGGTAAAAATATTGACTGATTAAATTGTAATATAAGAAAGCTTATTTGAGATAAAGGGAGGTAATTCCATAAAAAATATGTAGAATGTAGATGATAAATATAATGAAGGGAGGTAATAAAATATTGTGAAGTTATTAGTCTTCTTTTCTTTGATGAGCCAAATAATTGTTTTACATTTTGGTTTATTAACTACAAGTATGACCTAACATGTGTACCTGTCCTGAAGGAAAATAAAAAGGTTGTTTGATGTCCTTGTACTGTTAAGTTGTTCCTGTATTTGTTTACATTCCATGTCTGAATGAAATGAAGAAACAGACTTTAATGAGGGTATCCCGGGAAAATACCTAAGTTTATTTTTATATCAGCAAATTTGATGAGATAGTCATTCAGGAGTTGTCTATCCTATTTCCAAAAATGCTATGGGGACTAAAATTTTTGGAGTAAATATCTCTTTTAAAAAATAACACACAGCATTTTAGTATTGTATATATATTATCTGATGCACTTAACAATATATATTTGGAGTCAAAATGTTAAAAATTCCGGTTTTATTTTTTTAGTTACAATGTCTAATATATGTCACTATTTCGTACAAGAGTAAGACATTCTGCCAGTAAACCGTTAAATGCTTCAAATGATAGTGTTCCAAAATATTTCAATAGTGATGTTCTTCATTTGAGCCGTGCCATGGGAAAACCAACATAGTGGGTGTGCGACCAGCATGGATCCAGAGCAGCCTGCGCATCCGCGCAGTCTGGTCAGGCTCCATGTTGTTCGCTTTTAAAGCCTATTGGAATTGGAGAAACTGTTAGCGAACAGCATGGATCCTGACCAGACTGCGCGGATGCGCAGGCTGGTCTGGATCCATGCTGGTCGCACACCCACTATGTTGGTTTTCCCATGGCACGGCTCATTTCTTTTTCCATTATTATTTTTCATATGTGTACCTAGTCTCTGTCTATATGGGAGTAAAGGAACGTGTACTTATATATTTACACGTTCGTTCACTTCCACATAGACTGGGAGATTGCGTTCTTTGAGTTGCGGGTTAAGGTTTAATCTTTCGCAGATTAATTAAAGTGGTTACGTTCATGGAATGCGACACACCTTTTTAAGTATTTGTACTTGCTTTTTAGACACCATGTGTGTAAATGACGTTTAACATTGCATTCGAACTTCAGCTGATATTTCAGAATGCGAAACTGGCTGGATGTATTTCAAAGGAAGCTGCTATATTGTCACACAGTTTTCGGAGAGAACGTATTTGGGGGCTCAAAGATCATGCGAGAGTAATGGCGCTAGCCTTGCAATAATCACGAGTATAGAAGAGTCAAATGCTATCAATTATTATCTTCTCTCACATAGGAACTTTGTATCGCCGGATGTGGTATTTGGTGAGATATATATTCATAGGTAGTTAAGATGTGTCTTTGCAGATTCATTAAGCTTTTATATTTATTGTGTTTCCTTCTTCCATGGAAAGTTGTGTTTTTGTTAAAAAAAATGTATAGTAGCGTAACAATGATTTCACCTTCGTTAAACTGTAGCGACTAGAATATGCTTCCTTCTGATAATTATAGTGCGTATGAGATAATAAAATCAAGTCAATATACATGTACCTAACAAAGATGTTACAACGACTTAAAAAATCCGAATTGGATTAATGTCGTGCGGTAAAGGTATCTTGGACATCGCCCTCGTGTAACTCGTATAATTGTCCCTAAATTTATCAAAGCAAGCGTCTCATAAAGAATTTCTTAAATCATTTAAGGTTTGGGAGCTTTTGCCAAAGACAATGAATACAAATGGATTGATGGTTCAAGAGCAATCTTCCAAAACTGGTAAGTGTTTTTGCATAACTGAAATGTGTTTGTGTAGGTTTAGAGTTCAAACATTCATTCTGTAGAGATTTTTAAAAAACAGCTTATTTTCATTTATATTTTATTACGGCATTTCCCCATCCGATGTTTAACCAACAGGACTGCTTGAAAGGATTTTCCTGAGACTGACCTTGGAGGACGGGTGGTTTCTGGCTCTGTTGCCCTTCACCACTGTCTGTTCTGAACAACGCATGAATGTAGACTTTTTCATGTGAGGAAGACATCCAGGTGACTAACAAAAGGTTGGTGGATCTACCAAGGTGCCCGTCCACAATTAAATCAATACCCGGAGGGACACTTGGGGGCCTTCTACCACAAGGAAAGGTAGATATATTGCAATATGACGTAACATTGTGTCGATGTTACTCTCAATCCAAAACTTAAAAAAGCAAAAGGATTGACTACATTGTAAAATTTTGTTTTAAGTTCCAAGAAATGCGAATAACCGGATAACGTATGTGTACTTGCTCTTTAGAGCAATGTGTATGGAAATGCAAGTACACAGATCTTATTCGCGGGTTCCTAAATTCCAGTTTGTTAGGTTCTGCCCATTGTTTTCTCGTTTGGGGCAAACCCATTATTTTATCTGGGGACCAAACGCCGCTCTTCATGGAATTACACGCCTCAACACGTGTATCATTGAAGGTTCCATGTTCACCGCCGTTTGAATACATCTGCGGATGTCTCTAAATTGCTTTTTGTACTTTTAGCATGTGTAAATGTTGAGTTCTGCTCAACCCGGGGCTAGAGGGCGTGGACGGTAGCATGCATTTCCTCTACCGTCCATGAACAGGCTCAATCAAACCGAGCCTGCAACATTTTCGTTTTTGTCGTGTTGAGCATCCTGTGAAGTTTCCACTTTTCTCTATTTTATATGTGTAAACTTGAAATAAATGTTATGATTTTGCTTAGTAAATTAGAATATCTATAATATAGTCAATACCACATGGCTAAGGACTCCTTTTTATGGCAATTAGCCAATTTTGCAATTTAAAATGTTTCTGGTATTGCTTACGTTGCAATGATAACAAAAAAATATCGTTGACTTGTAAGCCGTTTGCGGGCAGTAGCAGGCAGTCACCTAACTTCCTAAATTGACTTATTTTCTAGGTTTACAGACTGGTCACATGTTCAGAATGCACGTCCTGGTTTGTTAACGGTAGATTCCTGTGTTGTTCTTCGAATAACGTCCTCACAGAACAGCTCAAACTGGATCGTACAGAGGTGTCGTACAGATTATACAAATGCCATATGTGAGAAAAGAATAAATAAGACAGACATTTCCGGTGGGTTTTTTCTTATAAGATATTCGACTTTTTTAAAATCTGGTAGTTTCTTATGCATTTATTTCAAGGTGTTGAGTCCTGTCCAACACAAATTTTCATTTTCAGACCTTGAGCTGTGAATGCCCTCTACCATTTCAGTTTAATTCGTAATTTAATTGGAAATCATAATTTAAAGAAAAATAAACTTTTATTTACATTACTTATGAATGAAAGTGTATTTATGTCTTACAGTCACCTACAGCTGATTTTTCAGTTTTAATTATATTCCTTATATAGTCTACGCAAAACCCGTGAAATACAAATTGGAACTGACAAAATGGACACTAGGGAAGACCACTTTTAAATGCATTGATGGTAGCTTAATAGCCTTGACTGGAAGATGCGATACATTTCATGATTGTCCAGACTATTCGGACGAGGTTGATTGCGGTGAGTATATAGGTAACTGCATAAATTTATGGGTATTAGGTTTATTATTGCTGCTATTGTATTCCTTTTCCTGCAAGCTCAAATATGCACGAAGTACTAATTCAGTTGTCTTTTAAGCTACCAGCTGGTGTCATTAATCAACTGACTGAAATAAGTTTCAAAATTACGAATCTAGTGGCCGTATATGCTACCATGTAGTTTTTTCTATTTATGTGTCTATAAATATTACATTGGCGTGTGAATGATTTTATTGATGCCATTAAATATGCCTTAAAAAGGGGTATGTAAATAAGTTTATAGATGGCATTAAATATGACTTTAAATAAAGGTATTTAAATTAGTATATAGATGCCATCAAATATGCCTTAATATGGTTAAGAAAGAAGACAGCTCAAGATTGCAACGCGTTTTATATTAAGATACTTCTTCAGAAAGATATACAGTGTATAAAAACATATGTATGACGTCATGAAGTAACTTAACAAAACATCTTAACGTGAAAGTATGACATTACGTTTGGCACACTATTGGAATTATTTATATAGTACAGAAAAAACAGCAACAGAACCTTTAGTTTTATGAACAGTATTAAAGTAAGTAAGTACCTTATACAAAATATACATGTATTATATATTACGATCATAAAATACTATTATAAGAATAAAAAACATAACAATATAGTTTACCTGTTTAACTGAAAATTTAAAGGCAAATCAATAGATAAATAGTGTGCATAAAAGTATGTCTGCGACAGCAAGTCAGATTCAACTAGAGTTGTCACAGGAGTGACGAGTTATACCCCAACAATATGGCCTTGTCACAGAACTTAGCCAATATCAAAGCCGAACTTGCTTTACCTTTGACCTACTGACCTCAAAATCAATAGAGGTCATCTGCTGGTCATGATCAACTTTCCTATGAAGTTTCAAGATTATCGGCCCAAGCGTTCTTAAGCTATTGTCCGGAAAAGGTTTAAATGTTCCGGGTCACTCTGACCTTTGACCTTTGGAACTCAAATCAACAGGGGTCATCTGCTCGTCATGACCAACCTCCCTAATAATTTTCTTGATCCTAGTCAAAAGTGTTCTGAAGTTATTGTCCGAAATCCATTTTAAATGTTCCAGGTCACTGTGACCTTGACCTGTGTCCTACCGATCTCAAAATCAAGAGGGCTTATCTGCTGGTCATAACCAACAAACCTTTCAATTTTCATGATCCTAGGCTTAAGCGTTCTCAGTTTATCATCCGGAAACCTTTACCTGTATTTTATCATGTTACACCTGTGTACAAAAATTATGATCCTAGACCCAAGTGTTCTCAAGTTATCATCCAGAAACCGTTTAACTGTTCCGAGTCACTGTGACCTTGACATTTGACCTACTGACCTCAAGGTAGAACTTTACCTGTACTTTATCATGTTACACCTACGTTCCAAAATTCATGATCCTAGGCTGAAGTGTTCTCAAGTTATCATCCGGAAACCGTTTTACTGTTTAGGGTTACTTTGACCTTGACCTTTGACCTACTGACCTAAAAGTAGAAATTGACCTGTAGTTCAAAATGTTACACCTGTGTACCAAAATTTATGATCCTAGGCCTGAGCGTTCTCAAGTTATCATCCGGAAACTGTTCTACTGTTCAGGGTCACTGTGACCTTGACCTTTGACCTACAGACCCCGAAGTCAACTTTGACCTGTATTTTCTGATGTTACACCTATGTACCAAAAATTACTTAAATCGGTCAAGCCTTTCATGAATAATCATCCGGAAACCATGAAAACCATCGGACGGACCGACAGACCGACCGACCGACCGACCGACAAGCTCATTCATATATACCCCTAACCAAAACTTCGTTTTGTGGGGGTGTAATAAGATTCAGTAATACTTCTGATAAGGACTGCCATGAAAGGTATTGAAAGCAAACAGTATAAAAGTATCAGGGATAACTGAAAAGCTTGTAACATATACATGACACAGCTCAAATGAAATAATACAATAATGCCAAATGAGTAACTATATATTATACATCCTCTTTGAATTGAGGCCCTGTGGATATATAGTACTTGTGCATCCAAAAACATTCCAACAGTAAATAGGTATAAAAATAAAATCAGAAATTCTGTGACCAGTACTACTGAACTGAATAGCTACATTAGTTGAATCAACAACAATTTTGTTGCCAAATCTATGGCTATTCATACGGCGAGAAGCTGGCTGGTTAGTTTCACAAATATACTGTATATAACATTTTCTACATGTTACTGAATATATAACATTGTTTCTAGTACAGTCTACAGTATGTTTCAGTTTGTAGTTAGTACAGTGTTGCAAACTACTAAAACTGCCGCTTTCACAAATTGTTAAACAATGTTTACATATTGGGCTTTTACATTTACTAGACCTGAAATGTGTATATGTATTAGTAGACAAATATTTCAATAACTAATTATTAATACTAATGTATTTCTAAGATTTCCAGGACGTCTAAATGCCACAACTGGCTTACAATAGTACAGTTCTTTAACAACAGTGTTATTTGATAGACGTAACCATTCCCATAACTAGATAATTATATTACTTATACTTACTAGTTATGGCTATGACAAATATACTTGAAATAAAGGTATTAAATTAGTTAATAGATTCCATTGAATTGCCTTGAAATAGAAGTATGTCGATTAGTTTATAGAGATGCCACTAGATATTCATTGATTGAAAGGTAGATATTTGTAAGATTTGATTGATAGCGTTAAAGATACGTTGAAAGGTAGGCATGAGAACCACTAAAATGCGTTAAAGACAAGTATGAACGTTAAATAGATGCCTATAAATGAGTATACGAGTGATCTGATGCTATTAACTATTTTAAGTAAGCATTAAAAGGTAGATTTGTAATTAATTTATAGATGCAGTTGAATGTACTTTGAAATGAAGGTATGTAGATGACTTTATCAGACCTTACCCTGCTAAATTTCTAAAATGGATTGGTCCATCGTGCAATCTTGGCAGTGCCACTTGTTTATAAAAGGGGTGTTCACTGAACATTTACTGACTGAGTAGCGAACAGTGCAGACCATGATCAGACAGCACGGATGTGCAGGCTGATCTTGATCTGCATTGGTCGCAAAGGCAGAATCACTTGCCGCCAGCAGGCTAAAGGTTAAAGCTGTTTAGAAGTTCATTTTCGTTTTGAGGGTCAAATAATTGATATTAAACACCAAAACTGATTGTGGCACTGTACCTGCAAAGACTCCTTTTTCAGAATTACTCAGTTCCAGTTCCGGATGCAAGGTACAGGAGTTTCAGTGTGAAAATAAACAATGCATACCAATCAGTAGATATTGTGATTACATCCAAGACTGTGATGATGCATCGGACGAACGTTCCTGCGGTATGAACAGTTAATTAATTAATTTATTATGAATAACAAAGAAACCTAGAATTTACTGTAGATTAGATAATGTCCGCACTGGTGTTATTTCCGCTTATATTGGGGAACAGAATGAGATGTGAATTTAATGTTCTCATCAGTAGTTTGCTGCATTATATCTAGTATTGTTATCAACTGCGAATCGCGAATTCTTGTCATCGCGACTATCGTGAAATAAACATTACGCAAATATATTTAGGTCTACATATCTGTTTGTTGGGCCATGAACTCAACACGAATTAAGTCTTTATCAGTTGATACATATTATTCTGGAAATGTGTAAAGCCTGTTCTAAATAGAGATGTCAACAGCTCAAAGTGTAGGTTTATGTTATTGAAAGAGTGTCCTAATGTAGCTTCGATTATTAATGTAGGTATTTGTTTGCTAAGTAGACAGTAATAACCTGTGTAAACGTGCAATTAGTTTTTATACATTGCAGTTTGGCCAGATTGCAAAAACCATGAATTTCGTTGTGAAAACGGACAATGTGTGCCCAAGTATGACAGATGCGACATAAAATTTGATTGTTTGGACAAGTCGGATGAGCGCGACTGTGAAAGTGGTAAATGATAAAGTATTGCAATTTGCCTAACATGTTAATTATATTTTGAATAATGTTGATAACCTTTAGTGTTGCTTTTGGTTAATTTCTGTTTTTAAATGCCCCAAAGTGTGTTTTGTTGCTGGATGTTTTAAATAAAAAGCTCTAAAAGGTTAGGCATATATAATATATATGACAATTTTAAGTCTTCTTTATCGTTAACAGTTTTTTATTTAAGTTCGTTGCCCAAAGGGTGGAACAATGTTCACTTGTCCCGGAGAAAATACATGCATCCCGCTGAGTAAAATGTGTGACGGTTTTGTCGACTGTCAAGGTATTGTCACCTTTATTTATCGAATCAATAAAATTTAATCTGAATCAAAACGTAATGTGCAGTTTCACAGACCCTTACTCCTTTGTAAACCAGAAAATAATGTTAAAAAATCTAAAATCTAAAACGATGATAGAGCATATAGGTGTAAGTTTGCACGATACGCTAGCAGCTAGTAATATATACAAGGTTGTACGACACGAAGTTTTCATTCAGATCGTTTTGATAATTGATCATAATTTATTTAGCAGAATGCTACATTTACTTAAATACGTAGTTTTGCTACAAGGCGTCAAAGATGAGTTTTGCTGTTCATGAATTTTTATCGAAAGCTCGGACTTATTTCAGGTGCGTCGAGGTACGACGAAGCTAATTGTGAACATGTGATGATCAAAAGTTCTTGTGAGGAATGGTAAGTGTATGATAAAACAACATTTGTTTCATAAAGTTAAATTGACTTAGAAATGGCTTTCTTAAGTTCGGGAAGTGATTGTTAGCACGTGTTTTACAGTAATTGGTAAGTAAACGAACGCTATATTTGTTACACTATGAGAGGCAAGCATTCGTATGCGATAATTGTTACACGAAAGTACATTTACACCATAGTTGTTACTAGACCTAAGTACACGATGAAAGGCAAGTAGTAGTCGCAACTTGACCGCGATGGTTGACCTTAGGCTGATTATTCATATCGATTATTTCATTGTTGAAATCAAGTGTGCTTAGGGTAGCCGTGTATATTTATATGGAATTAGTTTGTATACAGTGCAGTATCAAAGTATATTTACTTACATTTTATCAGTTAAAACTTTCCAATACACTCATTTATATTTACGCAAATTTTTATTTCCTTTTTCTCGTGCAGCTCGTGTTTTACGTACACTCCTTTTCAACAATAGGTTGTGCCTTATTATGTATTATAATACAAAGGTCAACCATCGGGGTCAAGTTGCGTCCAATATACACGTACGACATAGCTGTTACACGGTGAGCAACAGGTACACTTACGCCATATTTGTTGCACGATGAGGGACAAGTATACGTAAGACATAGTTTTTACACGACAAGTACACTTTCGCCACATTTGTTACACGATGTTTAAGTAAAGGAGAAAAGCCGAAAACTGTCCATTATGTGAAAGAATGGACAAATCGAGGCGCAACGCGCCGAGATTGTCCATTCTTTCACATAATGGATAGTTTGAGGCTTTTCTCTGACTTAAAACACGGTCCTCTCGAATAAATCAAGATTGTCGTGATATTATATAATGTCCCTAATATTGTCCTCTTTGAGGCAAAGACAAATCATTGATTTGTGTCTCTGTGCTAAGTAAAAATACCAAGTCAAATAGAGTTTAAATAAGATTGCATGAAATATTTATTGCAATGAAAAGATTTTTTTAACACTAATGATATGCAGTGCTGATTTTAGGACAGTTTCGAACATATCACATTTTGTCATATTTACATATGATTTGAAGTATCTTTACAAAAAGTAAAATTTAGCTTGGCCTTATGATGTATGTATTAATAGTTTTCCACGCTTTGTTCGTGCTGAGTTTGCAGTTTTATATAGATGACAGGTCCAGGTGAAGACATTCTAAAATGTATGTATATGTATTTTATATAATTATTACAAAACAACCGTTCTTATCTCGCAATTACGTTGTTTTCTATCAATTTTATTAGAAGACAATAACACGTATTATATGAGACGTTTGCTAGTTATGAAAATTAAAAACAAAATAATGTATTGTTAAATTGAAATCATTGCGGCCAAATTTCCCTGTATACCGAAATACCGAAACATGCAGTAAAACGATAAGAAATTTGACGTGTTTAGTGTGTTTTTTTTTTGTTTGTTTGTCTTTGTAGTAGAAATGTGAAATTGCACATTTCTGAATGTCAGTTATGACAAAAAAAATTAACCAGGTGTTTTAGCTGGACTATTCAAAGAATAAGTAGAGCGGTTTCCAGTTTAATTCTGCCCACGGTTTTCTCGTTTAGAGCCCAACCATTATTTTATTCGCTTTTCAAGGAATTGCACTTTGTGCATCATTGAAGGTTCCATGTGCACCGCCGTATGAACACATGGTACAGAATCCAGGAACACTGGTTAGGTTAACTGCCCGCCGTTACATGACTAAAATACTGTTGAGAAACGGCGTTAAACCTAAAACAAACAAACAAACATTGGGTTTAATATCATACGTTCCACATAAGGGTTTTTTTATTGCAGCTACAAATTCTGAAAAAAAACACGTTGCAGTTTTAATATATTTCGAAACTTTCGAATTTCAAAGACTGATGTATTCACACCTCTCAACGTACAAGGTTGTTACTATACCTGTCCATTATTAACCTGTACCTGTCCATTCTTAAAGTATCCATTATTTTAAGAATGGACTCTTACAGGTTAATAATGGACAGGTATAGTAAAATAATCGTGTGTATAGAGCGGTATCGGTACAATAACCTATATAATGGATAAAACTAACAAAGGATTACGTCACAACCGTGTTTTAACAATGAATAATACATACATTTGACAACGTAATTATTTCACGATATACTATAAGTATATGGAACATGATGAACGGTGAGTGTGATTTACACCCAATGAATAATGAACAATTGTTTATATATCGTGTCATGTGAAATAAAAGTATGGAAATTGTTTCACAGAAAAATGTGGACCGAACTTGTTAAACCATAAACAATTGATACTCGCAGGCGGTTTATTTTATGAAAAGGTTCTGTTTATATCACTGTATTTATACTATATATATATACCACATATTCATTTAAATAAAATACAAAAAGCCCTTATATTAATTTAGACCAAATAGGTACAGACGGTTCCCTAATGCTTGTAAAAGCTTTTATTTCCGTCACTTTGTCAGGTTACTTGTATATCGCTCGATTAATTTAAGTTTCATTTCGCTTCTCGTCAAATATCCTACAGATTAATATAAATTTGAGTCCACTTATGTATGTTATATATGGATTTATGAAACAATACGTCGCTTTGCCACATTAAACCTCTTAAAGTTTGAAAAAATGAAATTTCCTTTTGTGATTCCTTTTAGGTTCAGAGATGGGTTTCGACAATCTGGAACATACAAGATAGATCTAGGAAGGACTGTTGGATTGATTGATAGAAGTAATTACGAAGTCCTTAATCTATTTAAAAGATAAAATTATAATTGTTGTCTTGTGAAATATTGTAATAATGTGAAATTTAGGAAGAGATACTAAGATATTATACCCTTCTTTAGTTTTGTGATGTAGAGAGGTTTCAACGTAAATACATAGACTGTCCCATGACCTGCGTGAAAGCAGTCAAAATTTGATTCGTAAAAAATGACTACTAGTATATTTTATACTTTATCTGTCTTTAGATATACAGTAATTAAAGTGAAGTGAGGATACCGAACCCGCTATAAATTTTGTACAGACAAAGTCGTCAGAGCAAGGCTTTATTTGATATTTATCTGCCTGTTCTGTTTTTGGAAGGAAGTATTATACGTATTTAATAGAAGTTGCGGAGTGGCCATAACTTAAATGCTATTGAATACTTTCGGATTAGTCTTTCACTTGTATCTATGTCGTTGTTGCATTTTGCTTGGCCATTCGGGCAGTGACACAACGATTCTGTTCCTTTACAGATTATTAACTATTTCTGTCTATTACAGCATTTTTATCAGTCGAGTGTGAATTTGACGAAATTGCGGGAATCATTTCAACCGTTATTCACCATACAGAAGAAGCATCCGTACCAAATAATAGAGCCAGAGGAATATACCATATTCCATATGTTTCCACATTCAAAAGGTTTTAAACAAATTATATTTATCTTTTCTTTATGATTTTTATGATTGTTTTAGTTTAAGCAGAGAAATGTTTAAAGTATAGAGTTATTCATATGTATCTAAATATGCAAACTTTTGTTAGTTACACTGCTTGATGATGACATAATACGGGATAAACGCTGTCGAGGATATTCATATTAGGCGAGAGCGAAGCCGACTAACCTTCACTTCTGTGCTACAATCGAAACGTTTTGTAAAGTAATAAATCTACTTACAAAGCAGACTTGAATCTTGCTATCATTTGTGTGGTTATCATGTTTCGTTTATATAATTGATTTACATCAGTAATTAAATTTGACTGAATTACAAAACACAAAAGCTCATTTATACAGGTTATGAACCGGTTTAGATAAAAAAGTTTCTATTTCATCCTTTATCATTAGATTTTACGATGTCAGCAATGTCTTTAAACTACGGTTTTCATCCCGTTTCCTGTTAAATCCTTGACTTGCACGTAGATTAAATGATCCTACAACAAACTGCTGATTAAAAAATATTTCAATTCCTTTGTTTTACGATGATTTAACTTAAAACAAGATTTCAACGGCCGTGTCTCCCATACAGAGTTATATTTAATTGTGCCCAGGGCGTCCTCCCGTAGATTTACTAGTCTTATTTTGTCAATTTAATGTTGAACCAAACGGAATAATTGATGCCGATAATGGAATAATGGAAACATGATATTTTTTTCGGCCGTAGGCCGGCATTGATATCACCTTTACATCCAGTAAGTGTCTAGGGTGAAGGTCATTTAACATCTGATTAACTGTATATTTTTATCGGTGGATAAAACATTCAAAAGGTTTATGAATGGAATAGGTTATAATGTTTCTTAAGGGATGAGCAGGTACTCCGAGCTGTATTGTTAAACAGTATAAACCGTTGCAAGACCTTTCTCATAAACCTGAATCCCCTCGGTAGTGAAACTGCGGCAGAGCTCGACTACAAACCTGCAAACTGTGCAACTCTGATACGGAATGATCTCCCGTAAACTATTTACAGGCAACTCGTTCTTTAGTCAACTTGTCCCTCATTGAACTAGTGCCCATTTTATTCATTTCGCATCCCTTGACGATTTCAAGAAATAGTCATTTCGTCCTACGTTTTTGAATTTTCAATGCAATTGTTTTTTTATAAGCGCGCTTTTATTAGGTACGTGAGACTATGTCACTAATGTATTGTACATACCGTATTTGCAAATACCTCAAAAAGTTTTTTTTAACGGAAACGCTCGGAGAAACGGAAAGTTATTAATTCATCTGTAGCTTTTGTTCAGGATTTAGCTGTCTGCGCTTAAATCATCTGAAATGGAATGTTATTAAATAAAATCATCGTAGAAACGGTTGCCTATTTTTTCCTATCAAATTTAATTATGGCGTGTGTATGTGGCAGGTCGAACGTTTGGTTGGTGAAAATGGGTATCCGGCTCAGAACTGGACTTCGGATAAAACTTCACTTGGCAGCAAATTAAAACTATTTATTTATGTTTAGCAAAACAGAGAGGTCGGGTACAAAAAAGAAGGTTACCATTTGTTTTCCACTTTTATATGAAAATATTAGGGGTTTTAAAGACGTGTTGAATGCAGCATGTGGTGTAATTATGAGGGCGTGTTAATTTTTATATTTCTATGCAAGGCAGACTCGGATCTAGTTGCTGATGAATTTTGAATTTTAATCAAACCATGATTTTAGAAGGTAAGATAAGTAGAATATCAAGTTACTGTCTTATCAATTTAAATTTACTAAGTGAAAATTGCAGACTCTGTTTGGTTGAGTCTGTTCATGAGCAGTAATGGAAAATGCAATACTGCCCAGGCCCCCTAGCACCTGCTTAAGAAGTATTCAATCTTCAAATCTAAATGAATTGAAATCAATGATCCCGGAGGACAAAAAATTTAATAAGACTGAGACGAAGTCGGGGCGGCTTTTTACGACAGTAAGACAGTAACCTAATATTATCTCTATATATCAATATGATAACTGATATGTATTGAGGCCAGTTAAAGCTGTTTTGTTTTGATTTCCTGAAATAAATGGAATATCCAACTTTATGCTCAAGTTGTAAAAACGCTGAATGTATATATTTTATCATTTCTACAGTATTTAAACACAAGATGTGTTTAAAGTTTAGCCAATAATCATAATAATCATCAAGAATATGTCGATCTTCAGAGTTTATTTGAAATTGTACTTTTTTTCCATTTGTTCGGATTTATATAATTTGATTTTATGTCTTTTGACACCGCTTGTTATCATGAAATGTTATATAAAATGTTTGGGATAAATATTCCATCTACTGTCTGCAAGAAGCAATTTTAGTGCGAAATAGGAAAATAAAGCCCTTGATTGCTTGATAGTAACGTCTCTCATAACCTGTATCTGTAAAAACTATATCGATTGTACAAACAACGTTTTCTGGGTTCAAAGTTAGTGATCAACACAGGTTAGCCAATTGATTATATCATATATATATATATATATATATATATATTATATAATATATATATATATATATAAATATATATATATATAATATATATATATATATATATATATATATATATATGGAGCCAATTGATCATTATTATATTGTGTCACTGTGTCAGTTTTATTCCTAGAAAGTTGTCCAAGTGTGTCACTTATTCCCAAATACTACGGGGTTATATTAATACGTTTACGCAGCAGTACTTTCTGGCTTGTTTGAATGTACCCGCCTTCCTTGGTCCGCCAACCTTTGATTATTTCTGATCATGCATGTGTAATCTTTGTCACTTGCTTATTTGCGAGATCGGCCTTTCTTTGTTTTATTAGTTCTATAACGAGAGAGTGCACAGTTGTAAGTACGGAACCTTTCTTTTTCTGTAAAAATACAAATACGTACAGATTAATGATAATTACCTTAGTCCATGAACACGCATTAAGGTGCTTGCCTACACGTTTTGCTGTTATATTTGTTTTGTTAGTTGTTTGCATTACAAATGTTATCCATTTAATCTACAGATACCTTGATACCTACCAAAATGTCACCGGCACATTTGAAAGTATAGGAATGAAATGTTCTCAGAAAGTGGAAGTAGAGTGTTACCATGTACGTATTTGAGTATTTTTTTATCATTTCTGTTGCTTAGAGAAGAAAAAAGATATGATATCTTTTGTCCATTCTTTCATCATTTTATTTTATCTTAGATACTTATCTTCATCAATTAATGTGTACTAAATATATGAATTAAATTTGTACGCAGATCTGTACTTATAATCAAATGCCATGCAGTAACAGGCAGCTGCTAGCAAGTCGATCTTTAGCCTTAGTAAACATCTATAATTATTGACAGTTTATTTATCTTCAAGCGACTAACCCACACATAGTGGTGTCAGATTTTTAAAAAATCAATCGTTTGGTTTATTCACCTGTATGCTGTATACCCGATGTTCTTACAGTGTATTTTTCCAGCGAATGCTGTCGAAAATTCATGTTTTCCTAATATATTTAAAATAAAAACATTCGTCTACAATTTCTGATAAGGGTTTCCCGGTTCATAAAAAAACGGTATTCCCGACGGAAAACATCAAGAGGTTTTCAAAAGAGCGCACACGTGTATGTATCGCACACTGTTGTGACGTTTTGAAATAAAAAAAAATAAAATTAAGTCAGTACACTTAGCACGTTAGCAATGCAGTCAGTGATTTCTCGTAGGCCTAGTGCGGTTACGGCATTCGTATTATACTTGTTCGTTGTGAGTTCGATTCCTAGACCCTTAAAATTTGCCGTTATTTTTTTTTCTTCACTACAATTCAATGAAGACACAACGAGTTAGTAAATCTAGTTCTAACATGTTCACAAAAATTATATGTCACAACTGGCACGTAATTATGTCTGAATATACTCCACCTTTAATTAATATGATCTCATGCTTTTTAATCTTTCCTGTAATATCTTCAAACCTGTACGGGTTAGTTTTATAACAATCTTACACATTAACATAAGCATTGCCTGGCCATGATTTTAGGGGTTTTTTTATTTATTTATAGATACTTCCAATTGTATACGAAAATAAAAAACTAAACAAAAAACTTACAAATCATAGATAAACAAACTTACACAAGGTATGTAATGCAATCTGAAAAAAGATGGGAATCAAACTTCTCCCGACGAAAAGTTATAATAGAAATACCGTAACCGCTTGACCAACGAGGAATCACTGACTAAATCGTAAACTTTGTGTTTTGACTTAATTTTATGTTACTGATTTGTTTTCACTTCTAAACGTCATAATACTGTGCGCTACCTATAGTTCGGTGATGTAGCGAGCGATTTTTTACATGTGCTTTTAATTTTGGAACGATCCGTTATCTAGGTAGTGATATTCGGTACGAGGCAATGGTTCTTAATAAGGCAAAGTAAATCATGCTGACATCTCTATCGTTAGACGAGTATATCCATTGACCCATCAAACTACATGCGCTATTGTTGTTGGTGGTGCTGTTGTTATCAAGACTTCCCTTCTGGAAGAACCGTCAAAGACGTGGTTAGCAATAAACTATCATAATATTCATTTACTTTGTAATACCACCACCGGACTTATTTACACAGGGTGCTATTTACGTTACATATATATGTACATCAGTTCATATATCCTATTCAGCTTATCAATATTTTGACTGTTTGTTTCTTTTATTATTTATTTTTACTGAACAATTATTTATTAACGGGACCCCTAGCTCTTCTACCAGATTTCCTAGTTGTATTAGGCAAGGACAGTGTATATTATGTATGTACCTGCTACACAAGAACTCAAGTTCTTGAAAATAAACTAGATTGTTGTTTACAGCACTAAAAGACATCAAATTAATACAGTCTAACATAAGTTTTATCGTCAATTTATCTGACAACTTGTAAAATGCAATATCAAAGGTCTTTTTTACTTCGTTTACTATCTCATACGTACACATATTCCTTAGAGGTTCCAAAACTGGACATTGAAGTAGAAAATGGACTAATGTTTCATCACCACCCGTACAGAATCTACTTTCGTTTTGGGTGAATGCACATTTTTTGCTCTGTGGGATGTATGTGCCCGTTAAAAGTTTCAGTTGTACAGGGATTCTGTTATAACATCGTGCAGATTTAACAGGTATACACAGGAGTGGGTGCGATTTACCCGGTGTAAACTGACAGTTCGTGTACTTCAGTGATTTGTGTGTTGCGGCTGTTTTGGAAATCAGTTCGCCATAGTGTTGATGGACGCTTGAATCCACTTTCCTCTTCCACACTTTGGGTTTGAAGGGAGATAACAATAAATCTTCAGCTTCAGGAAGCTCATATTTCCATAGAATTTTCTTTACTTGTACAAACCAACTATTACTGTTTAAGGATTTGACTAATAATTGCCTCTTAGCCAAACGTTTTTCAATACCACTATCTTGTTGAAGACATATAGAACATAGTCAAAATTTTCTTATCTATCACTGCCTCACATGGTAGGAAGCCGGATAACATATAAACAGCGGCGTCACTGGTTGTCATAGGAAGTGAAAGAAACTGTTTCAGTATTTTCTTCTGATATGTTTCCAAACGATTTAATTGAGCTTTGTTTACAGCAATTATTTCAAGTCCATAAAAGAGTATTGGCATCACATATTGACTGAGTATCTGGAGTGAAGATTCTGGATCAAGTCCGTTGACACCGTGCAGTCCAGATGCAAGTAGGCTATACAACGCCTTTCTTGATTTTTCAATATTGCCATCTTTCTGAGCGTCTGCTGTGCTAGACAGGCTAGTGCTCCTCTTTATTCCCAAGTGTGTTGCATAATAAACATTTGTTTTTTTTCGTATATTTCAAAATTGCGGGATTCATGAACGGTCGTGGTTCTTTTACCAGAGAAAAAAAGCGCCTCAGTTCTTTTGGTTGTAATACATAACGTTCGGCGATAGCAAAGTCTTCTGCGATGTTAATCATTACTTGTGTATCTCCCACATTATTGGAGTTAATTGTCATATCGTCGGCACATGCGCTAGTGCAGCAACAGATAGTACCAATATGAATACCAAGGCTGGAGTCTTCTAACCGTTTCAAGAGGGAGTTTACATAGACCTTATAAAAATCGGCACTTGCAACACCACCTTGTTTCACTCCTTGATGTACATCAAAAGGCGCAGAATGTTTGTTCATCCATTTGATAACACTATTTGAGCTTGAATGAAGGCTCTTGATGATGGACCAGTGTTTATCTGCAACTCCAGCATGGAATAAATGACGTAGTAAATGATTGTGACTAACAACACCAAATGCAGCCTTAGCGTCCAAAAATCCCAGATCACAACTTTTGCTTTTATCTCTATATTTCCGAGTTATCTCCTCGACAGTTAGTGAAGCATTCAAGGTTGAAGTCTGTTTTTTGAATCCTCGTTGAAAAACTCTCTGCGATAGTTCAAGTGTGTTAACTATTCTGTTCTTCAATATTTTTTCAATATTTTTTTTCAAACACGGGAAGAAGTTATTCCGCGATAATTCACAGCATCTTTGGCACTGCCTTTGTTTTTGAAATCGGCGTTAAAAGACCTGTTTTCAGAATTAGTGGAACTGTTCGATCCAGTTTCAAAAATGCAGTTTATCTTTTCAAGAAGTTCATTTTTAAAGTTTGTTCCTGCATGTAGTATATGCTCAGTTGTTAGACCAGATATGTCTGCTGATTTCCCTGTGTTCATTTCCTTAATTGCCAGATTTAGTTCATCCATACATACACTTGGAACAGATTTAGTTTCACATATGTTTTCTATTGTTAATATTTCTAATTGGACCTGTTTATGATAGTCAGTATTAAAGCTTTCATTCGAACTTTCTTGTGCCAAATTTTCAAAGTGCGCCTTAAACCCATCCACAATGTTGTTGCCACTATAATGGATACCATCAACATTAAGGTCCTCAATACAATTTGAAAGGTTTTTTCTCTGTTTGTTGACCAATTTGTGAAACAATTTTGAGTCTGTTGTTCTTGCATTCATAATACGTTCTCGTTCAATTGATTCTTTACGAGCGATTTCTCGACGAACAGAGCTACGAAAGTTTCTTTTACACTTTTTCCGCTCAGTACATACTGGATTGGCAGGATCACAAGGTTTGCCGCTTGATGCCCATAGACGAACAGCCGACCGAAGTGCATTCAAGTTTGATGAAATTTCATTATTCCAGACTTTAAGTTTTGGTTTTGATGCTTTAATACGACGCTTAGGAGTAACAGCAAGGGATGCTTCTTGAAGTACTTCAATAAGACGTGTACATTTTTTCTCACAAGATAGATTACTGTTAGTTTTTTTACTTGAACTCGGTAGAACATCAACCCTGGACATAAATTCTGCACGGTCAACTTTTTCCCAGTTTATTTTGGTTGTTGACTTACTTAGCATATCACTATCCTGATGTGTGCGGGTAGGCATTTCAGGAACACATATCGTCATCATAATAGGATGATGGTCCGATGTATTATAGTCACATTCCTGCAAAACCTTCTTTTCTGAGCATTGAATGTTTAAGGTTCTATGTAAGAAATAGTCTATCTCAGTGCATTCAACACCTAACGGAGAGACAAAAGTTTCCCTACTGTTTGTATATGAAAGTGAAGAATTTGCAATGAAAGATTTAATAACGGTATATTCTTGCCTTTTTTGAACTTTTATTTGTTTTAAAGTAATTTAAATCCTCAACACCAATGATAATCTCATGAGAGCTCTCATATGTAATACAAATCTCAAACAAGATGTCGATACATTCTAGAAAATCTTCAGTAGATGATGACATTCCCCTTGTAGGTAGGTACACCGAAACACATAGAAGCTTTACACCTGGCAAAGCAAGTTCAATACATTTGATATGTTCGTTACCGTCCGACATTGGTTTCACGAAGGAGTTTATTTCATTTTTCCACACAATCGCAACGCCTCCGAAACCCTGGAAAGTTGAGTTGGTTGCAAGGGGTTATACAGGTCAATCCCTTTTGCAGCATAGTTAATGTCGCTGCTCAGTTCACTTATTTTATGTAAATTACATTGAAACAAGCAAGAGAGTTTGAGGTAATATTTTTACAGTTTAAAGAAATTAAATTTAGTTTTCTTGACGATCTAGATCTGGTTGCACTAGAATTATCGACATTACTAGGGGTCACTGGAATAAAAGAATGACTACTATTTGGTTCATTATCCATCTGAGAACTTCTGTTTGTTTGTTTGTTTGTTTGTTTTGGGTTTACCGCCGTTTTTCAACAGTATTTCAGTCATGTAACGGCGAACAGTTAACCTAACCAGTGTTCCTGGATTCTGTACCAGTACAGACAAGTTCTCGCAAGTAACTGCAAACTTCCCCACATGAATCAGAAGTGGAGGACTAATGATTTCAGACACAATGTCGTTTATCAAATAGTCACGTAGAACATACGCCCTGCCCGAGGATCGAACTCACGACCCCGCGATCCGTAGACCAATGCTCTACTTACTGAGCTAGACGGGCGGGAGTTTACAGTTCCGTGATTGTGATGATTAATAAAATTGTGAGACGTTTTGCTGACATGAGAGCCCGTGTTAATGTTTACTTCACTATGGTTTTGATGACTGCTCATGATATGATCTGTGTTTCCGGTGGTTTCTCTAGAATACCTCGGTGTGACAGTATTCAATGCAGTATCAATCTCGTTATTTCTTTTTACAGAATTTGGCTTCTTGTAGTACAGTCTTTGTCTAATTAACGCCTCTTGATGTTTATTTCTTGGTATTTTAATATATTCACTTTCAGCTTCTTGAACTGTTCGTGTGTGGGAAGTCGATTCATTAACACGACAATATTCAGAAGTTTGTATTTCTTTCACATGAGTCCTGTCTGGATGTTTTTCAGATGTAGGACTAGCAATTTTAGTATTTGTATTAACTTTTTCATTTACTTTTTCAGATAATGGGTCATCTAATAACTCAAGTTGTTTATCCACTTGTTTCAGTATAAAGTCTGTTACTTTTTTATGAATTGCTGATAATGTAGGCACCATGTCAGGAGATGAGTTGGAATTACAAGCCGTATTGCTGGGGTAACGGATTGTTACGCTTCAAGCTAGGCGATCCTTCCAATGATTCTATTCTTGCACTGAGTGTTTTCAGGGTTAGTTCTAATTCTCTATTCTTTGCATCCAGTTGCTCGCAGTAAGTAGACAGCCGTGCTTGTTCTTTAGTGTGGTCTTTCATTACCTTTTCTTTGACCTTCAAATCATTTTCAAGCTTTTTAAGTTTCAGTTCTTTTGACTTGGTTTCTAAGACATTTTGTTCGGATAGCCCAAAACATGATACACACACACTAGTATCCTTGCATATATAAGCACATGATTGATGACATACCAGATTACATTGGTTACACACACAATACTGATTTTGTTCAATACTAAGGTCACAAATGGAACACACGTCATGTACATCTATACTACCGTCAGAACGATTCAAGTTTAAATCAGTGTCTTCATTCAAAATACTATCAGCAATCGAAATAGAGTTTGCTTCAGGGTTCAATACTGGGATGTAGCACATGGTACATGTATACTGATTTGATTTGTCTTTTTCAAGATCTGAAATTTCCTCGAAGGATAGTCCTAGACATTTAAAATGCATGGACTTACAGTTCCATTTACATTTTGAGCAACGAGTTTCAGCTTCAGTTTCTTGTTCATGGTTGTTATTTGTTGATATCTGCCTATCAGCCATTTGTTCACCAACAGTTGTTTTCGAGCTTTTCAGTGTAGATAGATGTGTCGACTGAGTAGGCGGTTGAACCGAATACCTTTCCCTGTATACCATATCTGATCTAGCTTGAGGGTAACTGTGTTGTAAATTACTATCTGTTAGATGTCATTCGGAAACATAGCGTTCATTTGATTAATATTAAGTGGGGAGTCATTCACTGTAGCATTTTGTACGATGTTTTGATTGCTGGTAGATCTTCATATAAGAGGTTTTGGATACACTTTCCATTTATTAACAGTTTGCATTGTGAGGGGTAGATATTCACGGTATAATCCGTATGAACACGAATCGTTATTTGAACTACGGCCTTTCCAGTTTTATCTGTAGTATGTGTGAATAATCCATCCTTTCCCTGGAAATATTTCACTGGTGCATACTTTATAAGCTCGAACGACACCAGGTCCGCAGTGAGAACAAGGTTGTTATATTTGTTGACAATCTCAATGTTGAAGGTTCTGCGAGCCGCTTGTAGCTTCTTTGCAAGAGATTTGTCGGCATTCAACACGTAATCATTGGTTCTGACGTTACTGTTGTCATATGTAGCACTAGTTGAACTCCTCAGAGAATTCACATCATTCACGGTTGAATACAATGCCACGATTATTGTTGTACAAACATACACATTTATAAAATCATGAAAGTTATACTATTCAAGTTTGAAAATCCCTTTGAATGTTTAAAAACAATCTAGAATTCAGTACAATATACTGAAAAATACAAAAATAAACATAAAATAAGATAGTTTGCTAAGAAGACCTTCTTCAGCATAGACAAAATTATTTTCCACTGTTACTTTCTGTTCTTGTACCATGAGTAGCTTAAATTCTATATTAGATAATAGATGTCTAATTCATTATCTTACTTTGTGATTTACTAAAGTTAATGAACTTAAGAAATAAAAATAGACAAATTGTAACTCACAGTCAAAAGTATACATAAAGGTGCACAATTTACACCTCACCCTTGATATCACTACTGTAATCACAAGATGCTAGGACCCTACGGATTCAGGAATTAAAATTAAATAAAACAAAAACTATTAAGAAATTTAGAGTGCACTTAAAAAGTCAAACTTGTACAATATTACATATAATAAAAAATGTGCAGTCCACACATTTCACTTATCCAAATACAAGTCCAGTTGGATAATATAACTCACTATTAAGGTTTAGGGGTATATCACCAAAACACAGAAATATTTTATAAACGAACAACATCGTTACCAATATTTTACCTGACCATTACATGTTCTGCCGTACTGTCCCGTACTGAAAATATTCTGAAAAGTTGTCCCCCTTTGAAAATGAATGCCATTTGTAAAGAAATAAAAATAAACAATCGTTGAAAACTGTGTTCCACCTAGTTATGTGAAATTTCAACACTCGCACGCTATTACAAATGCATCAAAACAAACATGTGTAAAAGTTCCTTGAAAATGGTGAGTTTTTAAAAGCGCTTAACTGTCTGGGAGTGGGGCCTGTTTAAACAGTTCTTTTTTCGGAATTCAATGCTTATATCAGTATACCGACACTTGTTTTGTAGAGTAATATAAGTAATATACACGTTATTATTACAAAAATAACAAAACAAGTGTAAGTATACTAATATAAACATTGAATTCCGGATAAAGGACTGTCTAAATGGGACCCACTTCCGGGCAGTAAAACGCCTTCAAAAACTCACAGTTTTCAAAGAACTGTTACACATGTTAGTTTTGATTCATTTGCAATCGCATGCGAGTGTTGAAATTTCACATAATTAAGTGGAACACAGTTTTCAGCAATTGTTTATTTTTATTTCTTTACAAATGGCATTCATTTTCAAAGGGGGACAACGTTTTCAGAATATTTTCAGTACGAGACAGTGCGGCAGAACATATAATGGTTAAGTGAAATATTGGTAACGATGTTATTCGTTTATAAAATATTTCTGTGTTTTGGTGATATACTCCTAAACCTTAAGACTACCTGTGAAAATCTCTTGTCTTTAATAATAATACATTTATCTTATATTAATATCAGTACACTGAACTTCACTTAAGACGTTCACAACATACCACCTAAGCACTTTCAATGATTTATCATTTTAAAACTACTCACAACTCCTATCTAACCGTGTCGTTAAAAAAATAAAAATAAAATAGGAATAAAACATAAATGTAAAATACCTATTGTCAAACACGACTTTATGATCCTTATAGAGTAATGTAAGTCAGTCAAAAGTAGTGTAGACTCACTAAAATCAATACACAGACATTATAACATAACATTTGGGTTAACACATATCCTCAAACACTTTTGTGTATAATAGTACCCTCTTACACTGTTGTGATATTGCTCAATGTTCTACGCTACTGTGTAGTTAGGTTAAATCCTTGGCCTAATAACATAAATGTTTAAAAGAAAAACAAACAAAAAAAACCTAAGATATAATAACCTGTTTCTCTAGCACAATGTAGTACTTGAGTGAAATTAATCTCTATATATGGTACTATAATTAATTGTACAAAATACAACTAGCTACCCCAAAAAGAAAGACATAAAGCAGCAATTAACCCTCTAAGTAATAAATGTGTATACAATGAATCAAAAGTAATGGAGTTCACATTTCTTTTTTTTTTCTTTTCTTTTTTCTCTTTTCTTTTTTTTTGTGAACTCTTCTTTTCTTTTCTTGTGGAGAGCTTTATTTTTTTTTTTTTTTTAATATATATATATATTCTTTCTTTTTTCTCTCTTTCTTTTTCTCTCCTTTTTTCTATCTTTTCTTTTTTTCTTGCTATATGTATATGTATTTTCAAACTACAGAAATTGTGAAAGTAAATATGAGATTCACTAGTACTCTATAACAAGAACAAATACTATGCACTTGAACTAGGCGTATAAGGATATTACATAGCACTGAAACATTTACAGATTACGGATTTTATGGAAATAAAGAAGAACTAATTTCACCAGTACACCGAGGACCCCTTTTTATTTACATAGAGGTACTGAGACACTAGACAAATGTTTTATCACTTCCTTACCAGATGAGTAACACCCGATGCAAACATATGCTAGCATATAAATATTAGGCGTAGCCAACTCGGTTCATGACTATCAAACTATCAAACGTACAGAAGATAAGCGGAACACGAAAAATGGACTAGTATCTGCAACTAGAGGACAAAATTGTCCTCGGCCACAAAAAACACTACGACTTTTTATCAGCTCATGACCGAATTTGTTAATTTAATAGATATGTTTAAAGCTGACAGTCAGTTACAAAATTCAGACCTGTATTTCTCAAAATTTGAGATTTATATAAATTAAACACTCTAACTAATCATGATATAGATTATCTACATAATCACGATTATATCAATTGGCCCCATCAGGTCAAAATCTGTAAATACAGGGAAAACAAAAGGAAACAAAGGAACTAATTTAGTATTACTTAACCACTGCTCAATTACAGTACTTGGACAAAATGGTAGAAGAGCCAAGGTTCAACAAGGATAGTATTATCCAAGGAGAACAAATGCATGAAAAACCACCTCTGATTAATTAAAATTTATTTCATTAGAAAAATTCAAGATGGCGCCGCTATTTCCACGCGGTCACGTCAACCATTTTTGATAAAAATAAGGCTAAAAGGCCACTGGCGATTAAAACACTTTAAAAACTATTTCATCCACTTTGAGAACTGCCTTGCCTCACTCCAGCACAACTAAAGTTTATAAAACTTATTAAAACTTGATAAAACACTTTGCTAAAATATTCTTTCTCAAAACCACATCCGCCACCATCAACCTTCACCTTATTTATTTTGATTTGCTGACCACGTGATGATAGCGTCTAAAATACTGTCGCGTCTCGTTTTATATTGATCGATGTTTACAAAAATAAACCGTTGCAACGGTTTATAAAAGTGCATGAGAAAAACTGAAAAAAAATCAAATGTTCCCGTAATTCTGGAAGCTATAAACTGGTCAAAATTATGTTTCATGTAAATATATGAAACAGTGGCGGTATTTTGCGTTTCTGTGATAAATTATTTTAAAAAATTACAATTCACAGTGTGTGGGTTAGTTGCTTTAACATGTATTAAGTGTTTACACGAATAAAGTTTTTACCATTTTGTATCCCGCACATAGTTCTGTTAACAGCACAAACGTTTTAAATTGTATGTTAACATGAATTGTATTCAGTAATACTTATTTTCAGACATGAAATTTGGATCTAGTATACATTTACACATTGCAGGAGTTGGAAATATAAGATATGTTTTATGACCCACATCAATATAAATGAAATAATATATAGATAAAGCAAAACTTGAAAGTGTTCCTTAAGACTGTTCAAAATTCGAGAAAACACAAAAAAGAAAATGAAACGGAAATGGTAATTATGTGTAAATAAATAAATGTAATCAAAGAAATAAAGGAAGAAATGTTAAATAACGAGTATGCTAATGTCACTGTTATGAAGCTGTATATTGGAATATTTGGTTCGAAAGAAACTGTTTTGGCGGTAACGAGGCTATCTCGTGTTACCACCAAAGCAGTTACCCGACAACCACATAATCCCATCTACATCTACTGCTACTGGTAGAATATTTTTCTAGCATACCGTTTTTTACGAAACAAAACAAATACTTCTTACGGTAGTGTATTCAAACAAAAAGCAGGAAATCAATTAACCGTAAGCAGAGAAAAAGGACCAAACATTTTTAATGACCCACAAGAAAGTAATCATATTTGTTACGTAACATAATGCATATTTGTCGTACAATAACTTATTTTAATTAAGAAATATACTTTTAGAAACAGAGAGCAGCTTTCATGTTAATTGGTTTTATGAAATTTTACTTAAGCATTAATCAGCACGAAAGTCGTCTAAAAAAGCAGAACAATATGGGTTCTGCCAGCATGGGTAACATCGGAAACGTCAGTCCAGTGTGCGAGCAAACAACTTAACTTTAGTTGATAAATAATATAGTAATATATCCATTTATAGACGCCAGGTATTATGGAAAATATCAGGATACTTGGATATCAAGGCAAGACGTCGTGTCGGTTGTATCGGAAAGACTGTCTTGATCGGCTTGGAAGACCATTTTGTAATGGAACACAGAACCAGTAAGAAACTGATTATGTCTCCCATATGTTGTTGGATAGAACTATTGATTTAGTGTTGTCAGTCCGTCCTTCTGTAAGCCCGTCCGTCACAAAAAATGTCAACACCACCGTGTGGATTTACACAAAACTTCATAGGAGTAATCACTGTCAAGCCCAGTTGTACAAATTGTTAGCATTTTTTGTTTAAAGATTTGCAGAATTATAAAACTGATTCATCAAATTTTAATATGTTTGGCCAATTCTCTTATAATTACTGGGTGGATTTCCAACAAACCTTACAAGAGTGATCAGTACTAAGCCAAATTGTTAATATTGTCGGCATGTCCAATGATTTTCAGAGTTATGGTCCTTGAGTCGTTGTGTTTTACCTTGTCCGGGCAACAGCTCCAATATAGGAGGAATTACACCTAACGTTATGAAAGAGATCATTGCCAAGCCTAGTTGTGCATATCTTGGACATGTTCCGGCTCGTTGTTTTTTAGCTGAGCTATGGCCTTTAATTCTCAAATGTTATGATGTTCCTTACAGGAGTATTTTGTGACAAGTATTTTATGCGTAATATCAACATTTTCCGGTCCAGTGATTTTCCGGGGAGTAATGACACTTTATTTGTAGATGTCTGTGATGTTTTGGCATTTTTTTCTCATACCATTTAGCAGTTTTTCTTCAATAAAATCTGTCAAAAGATCCTTTGGATGCAAAGAATGCAACCAAGATGAACAAAAGCAGACCCGGTTAGATTTTAGTCTGTGCATGAGAGGTAATTAAATGTGTCCCACGCCCCCTAGCACAGGTTTAAGCGGAACTTTATTACACACATGACAGGCGTTTTCAGTGCCAAGTGTAGTTATACATATGATCGGCATGATCCGGTTCAGTGATATTCAGTGATATATGGTCCTTGATTTGTCACATTTTGCAGTGTTTACACTACTTGATGATAAGACTGAACACCAAACCTCATGAGTGATTGAGCTAAGCTTACTTGTCTTTATAACCGTCATGTTCTGATCAAATTATATTCAGCGGAATCATGACAATTGAATTGTTAAATTCTTTCGTATGTGCTGCTTCTCCAATACCACTGGTCAGTATGTTCTTTTTGCCCAGTTTTCCTAGTAGAAACTACTAGGTCTCCTGCTTACTTGTGAAGCAATTAACCTTATTACCATAGCAGTAAAATTCCTGGCCCATGTGCAGTTATGGGGCCACAGGTCATCACAATAGTGATTAATTGTGGTATATTTGTATCTATTACAAAAAGAAGTTGTTGTTTATAATTCAACTTAGTGCAAATTTATTTCAAAAGAAGTGGTTGTTAATAGTTCCAAAATTGTGGCAAATGAAAACCTCAAGTCAAATTATTATTTATTTGATGCATTTTGTAGTTTCTAACTAAGCACTGAGTTTGATATTCTATACCATCTGAAAATATAAAGAATTATATTTACATGAATTTCCATATTCTATTTTTCTATTTAAACTGCATGATCAAGATCATTCATACAGCATCATGTGGAATTTTTTGAAATAGAAATTAACATTTATGTCATAATGGTAATAATAATGATATGACAAAACATTCAGATTTAAAGGAAAATCATTTTAGACAAAATATGGAGCCCAGTCTTATTGAAAAAGCCAATCTTATTTTAACAGTGTTTCCGGTTTATTTATTTTAAAAAATATTAAAGGCACTGACCTTCCGAATTTTGCTGAAAATGATCAATCTTTGAAATTTAAGTTTGGTGATATTGTGAACAATAGAACATGAGGTTTTGTTTCTACACTTACATAAAAATGCCAAATCAAGAAAATAAAAAGACAAGCCCGAATCGTGAATCGCACCTGGGCAAAAAATATTTTCTTGCAGTCTTGACCGTTTCACCGCGGTCTGGAATAAATATTAACGGTCGTTAAATATAAAGTTTTAAAATTAAGGCAGTTTACCTAAGAAACCCCATTTCAAATGCCTTTCAATTATGAATGTAAAGATCAGTAAAAACAACTTATTCGTATGTTTTTCCACAATTTATGACCTGTCAATAACAAAACTTCAAAGCCTTCTTACATAGCAATAATTTCCTGACATTTTAAAAAGACACTTTTTGTTGTCGTATATTTTGAATGAGTACCCTTAAAATATTGAACCGGTGTATCAGGTTAGGTGGATGGTTCCGAGCTCATGGCCTGTAGTCTAGGTCAGAATTACACTAAACTTGGTCTACAGCACTCTTGCAAGTTCCTTTTTCAAGAGAATTCAAATGGGTCTACTTTACTGCTTTTAGTGGCAGTTACAGCTAGAAACAGGAAAATCTTTATACAACTCCTTCTCATGAACCTCTTTATTGATCTTCATTAAACCTGTTCTGTAGCAACATTATAGCATTGTTTTTGAAATTTTTACACATTTTGGAGCTCGCCGCTTGAGCTTAAAATAGAAATACTTTTAAAAAAAACTTCTCAAAAACCGCCTGATGGATCTTCATCAAGCTTGGTTTGAAGAATTATTATGAGGTATTCTGCAAAAGAAATTCAAATAGTGGCGCTCGCCCCATTTTAGCGGCCGCTAGAGCTAAAAATAGAATTACTTTAAACTCCCTTTTCTCTTGAACTGCTTGATGGATCTTCATCAAACTTGCACTTTAGCGTCATTTTAAGATTCTCCTCTATAGTGTGTTCAAATTAGGGATGTTCACCTATTTCAGTTGCCACTACAGTTAAAATTAGAGCTGCTTTAAACAAATTCTTCTCGTGAACCACTTTACGAAACTTCATCATACTTGATCTGTGGCATTATAGTTCAGTTGATAGGGTCTTTCCCATCCAAATGGTTGAACTTGATCCCTTTAGGGGTCATTAGTTTATACTTAACACAGATGTTACCATGTCATAAAAAATTATATTCAAGGTCGAACAGTCAAAGTAAGATGAGCGACTTCTGTTAAAATTAAGAATGAAACATGCCAATGCTTCCTTTACATGATTTTGAAGAAATTAATTTAGGTGTTGCTGTTTTGAAAGTTTTTGTATTGAGATGTACCAGTTAATATCTATATATAATTAGATAATTATTCAGCGAAAAATAACACAGTCCAACTCAGTCTAGTAGCTAGTCTATGTAAGACTTACTGGAGAAACATGATACTGCATATCTTAATAACATTTGACTGTGAAAGTATGGAAGTATAAAATACAGTTTTATGCTTATTCAAAACAATTACATTAATTGTATACCGTATGAAGATATGTATTTTGTAAGGACCAAAGGTGGAGTCTAAGCGAAGCAAGCTGTTTGAATGGTCTGAGTGTGGGCAAATGAAGTTCGGTGTACCATAAAACTTTATACCATGCACTCAAAGTTTTTTATTCGTAAAACCTTTTTTTCTCAGCTATAATTCCAGTAACTTTATGCTGCCTTAAGATAAATTTATGATGTTAAGATTAATTTAAAAAACAGTGTTGTGTTCATAAAGAATAAGAAAATCAAAAACTGTTTAAATTCATATACTTTTCAACAGTCTGTACTCAGACA
Source organism: Mercenaria mercenaria (assembly GCF_021730395.1). Lineage (NCBI taxonomy): Eukaryota > Metazoa > Mollusca > Bivalvia > Venerida > Veneridae > Mercenaria > Mercenaria mercenaria. The sequence continues at coordinate 37,909,938 of NC_069377.1, read as the reverse complement.
GACTGGAAAGCAAATGTATATCATTGTTGGAATCTTTCCAAAAGTGAATAAATAAAGGACCTCGGACATTTTCCTATTCAGATTGCCGATCCGATTAAGGAAAACGTGACATAGGGATAGACTTCTGAAATTGCATAGTTATGATAGTTAAAGACCATTTCTTGATAAATGCGACTTCATTTTACAAGTTCATGAACAAAAAAGAAGACTTTGTAGTCATTTCTCATTCTCTTTTCTATTAAAATATGAACATAAATCATTTTTACGTTTTAAACATCTTTCCCACCAGTGACGCAACAAAATAGTTCACATGCCTTTGTAAATAATTATTATATACGTATGCTGCAAAAATGGCAGTTGATCACGGGTGGAAAAGTGTTTAAAATTGAAAAAAAACTACGTACAGGGTGTCATCAAATAAATTTTTACATAAATATTTGACACTTATTACATGTGTTTCCTAAACCTTACATATATACAGCTTTATTCATTTTTGTAAATATTTCAAGCACAGAAAACACTAAACTAAATAAATAGGAGACATAGAAAGTGAAGCTAAAAAGCAGACAGATCCTTATAAGTATATCTTATGAATTTTTCAATCAGATCTGTTACCTCTTGACAGTCTAAGTCCGTCGATTGAGTGTTATCAGGATTGAGACAACTGCATCTGTCATAAGTAAAGAAGCAAGCATATTACATAATTATGTGTCTTCAACGTAAACATGACAAAGAAATACAGACGAACTTCTATGGGAATAGTGCCACTTAGGTGCAATTTTTTTACCTTTTTGTAGGACACAGTTGAAGCGAACCTAGAATGCATTTTAAGAGCAACATTTGCTTTTATTCGATCCAGCATCCTATACCCTAACAAAAACTACACCAGACACCATCTCATTAACTAACCTAATTGCTTCCAGAACTTACACTGAAACCCATAGAACTAATACTGACTCGCCCATAACTAACACTGACACCCCCAGAATTAACATCAATTCGCTCACACGTCTGAAACGTATTTCGAAGCCAACCGAAATACTAGTAAGGACCTAAAAGAACTTACACAGACACCCCAATAATATCTATATAAATGTTGATACTAGCTAGTGAAGTTCCATTGATATAAAATCCTAAAAGTAAGGCATCCCTGAACCCGCAGTGGAATAGGCAGTCTCCTGCACCCCTCCGGTTCAACTGAAAAAGGCCAACTACGCCAATGTATGGCCAGCTACACCACTGCATGTATTCAATAATAATCCTCCACATAATGCCCGGTCAGTATTGTACATGTGTATAAATACAGTATAGCAATAGATGTATAGAAAACAAACAATAGGATATGATCAATGCATCAGTGTTATCATGGGCACTGGGGTGGAAGTAACTGAAGTACAGTTAGGGACCAAATATTTTTGTTCCACTTTTATTTTTTCCGTTTTGTTTATTTTCAAAAATGTCAATAAAACTGATACTCTGCATGGTATCAGTTTATTTATTGTGTTAAAATATTTCATAGTAGACATACCTTAAATACCAATGCTTATTTTAACTAAAAATACACATTTTATATTTTTCAAAAATATGACCCTTAGTTACTAACTGTTCGAATTTCAAGAAAACGAATATAAAATAAAACTATTTTTTGTGACAGTTTGATAGGAATATAACTTATTTATCAGTATTTGAAGCTGTTATATAAAACTATCAGCTACTGAAGTCAAGAAATAGCATTGAACTTAGGGCAAAATCCCTAGCATAATGTCCGATGTCCTTTTAAAATCATGTTTCTGGACTGTCTTATTTCTGCAGTGGTTTCTTAGACCACAGTTAGGTGAGGCATTGCAATTGATTATATCAATTTGCACACTGTCTCAAGAAATAACTTTTGATTAACTATTGTCCCTTAAATGGTCATAAAATTACATGCATGGATGAGGGAAAACCAGGGAATTTCTCTGAAATCTGGGCAAAAAGTGCAAACTGTGGTTGGAATTCCACAGTAGTTGCCAAGCCTAGTTGTATATATAGTAGGAATGCAACAGTTCAGTGATTTTCCTGGAGTAATTACCCATACCTTTTCGCGTTTTACAATTTCTGTTTGGTATGTGGTGGGAAACATACGGGTTTGATGAAAACGTATTTCTAGTTCTATATTGTGTCTGACATTTATTTTCCGTCTGTTTCTACGATAAGAACTGGAACAAGCTACCCTATGACCTAAATTGTGTCTAAAAGCATAAAGAATATGCCATTATTTTGTTTGATTACATTACAGTTAACAGATTCAAGATTTATCATAGATTTGCAGGTCTGTTACGTCTGCGCTACAGTTTTGCTTAACATGTAACATTCATTCAATTCATGTGATTCTGACATGATTATACCTAGTTTACATTTCACGGATGACTTTCAAGAACAACTTGGTTATGAGGCATGTTATATCAATTTGCAATGATTTGCCATCCTCCCGTCAACTGCTGTTGCCGCATTTTTAAAAAACAAAATTACCAAAGAAAGGACCAGCCTTTCAATTATTTTGCATTACAATAAATACAACACATATATCAATAAAGAGGTTCACAAAAGTCAAATGGATGAATGAATGAATGATAGAAATTGGTACATGAAAATCTTTGGCAGCCATTACGTTAATTGGGCAACACGTAGTCCAATATCAATGTTGTCTAAAACTGTATAGGCGTTATGCCTTTCACAACTATTCTGCATCTTAAAAGGTAAAAGAAAAGCTGCGTCTTCATCACTTTCACCTTCGAACATTTTCTAGAACTCTTCAAGCTTTTAATACAGTATCTATAATATTTCTTATTCCGTTGTTTAATTGTAGATCTATTGTTTGCGGCTGTGATGAAAGAAAATATTCTCCTGTAATGCATTTTGATACAAAGTCTTCGTTTCCTTGCATTGATCATTATTCGACAATTTGATGCTGTTATATCAAGTATCAGGAAATGGAAACTTATCATGAACATTCTCCGTCCTTTTGAAAAATTTGAAAATTATATCTGCCCGCGCTACTCGGTACCAACTGAACTGCTCGACTGTGTCATTCAGTGACAATATATTGTTTTCCTGAATATAGTTTTATTTGATAATATAATAAGATGTTAATAATATCTTCAGAAAAACCCTCTATAAACTTCTAGCGGTAATTGTCATTTTAACTCAAAGCCAGAAAAGATAGTCAGGTATTTCTCGCTTTCAATTGTGTTCGCTCGTATTTCAAATGACACTATGGCGTGATTTGAGAACTCGTTGAAGTCACTGACGTTGACGTTGTAGAAGTTTAGTTCAAAATATTTATTTCCTTGCAACTTTAAACAATGCAGTTAATACAAATGTTTATGATACAGCTACCTCTGACTAACCATGACAAATGTAAATGAAATTTATTCATTAATGCGTCTTTTACAACCTAAAACTTGGTTAATATATTAAAATAAATAAACTATTGTGACTGTATAATTTGATTTGATTTTTGAAAATTTGTTGAAGACAGTTTTTTTCTCTAAATGTGTGTAACATTTCAGAAGTGTAAGTATCGTAACTTAAAACTAAATCGACGAAAAGACTGAGTGATGCGCTATATTTGCTATGTGAACAATATCTCTAGATTTGTAAAAGACATCATATGGACATTCTCATCAAAATATCTCATCTTTAGATATTAAATTCAAATCTATAAAACTCTCATCACATGTATTTAACTTTCTAAATATATAAATCAAGTAAGCGCTACAATCATAATTAGATGTCAGTTGATTGTTAAAACAAAGACAGCCTGTTGTGTGGTAGTAAACAATTATTCTTTATATATCAATACATGTATTCAGTGTGTGTTTTTAGCTCACCTGTAACGTAGTGACAGGGTGAGCTTTTGTGATCGCCCTTCGTCCGTCGTCCGTCCGTCCGTCCACAATCTCCTTGTGTACACGATAGAGACCACATTTCATATTCTATTTTAATCAAACTTGCACACAAGTTGTATTGGCATAATATCTCGGTTTCTTTTGAAAACTGGCTAAACCCCATGATGGGTTCCAGAGTTATTGTCCCTGAAAGGGCCAAAATTTGCCATTTTGGGCTTGTGAACATGATAGAGACAACACTTTGCAATCAACTTTAATCAAACTTGCACACAATTTGTATTGGCATAATATCTCGATTTCTTTCGAAAACTGGCGAAACCCCGTCATAAGTTTCAGAGTTATGGCCCTTTAAAGGGCAAGCATTTGCTATTTTTTGCTTGTGAATACGATAGAGACAACATTTTGCAATCAACTTTAACCAAACTTGCACACAGCTTGTGTTGGCATAATATCTCGGTTCCTTTCGAAAACTAGCCAGATCCCATCGTTCTAGAGTTATGGCCCCTTAAAGGTCCGAAATTTGCTTTTTTGGCTTTTGTAGCCATATAGAGACTTCATTTATGGTTTGATTTGATACAAACTTGCAAAATACTTCAACAACAATAAATCTTGGATTCCAAGATGAATCTGTCAGATCCAGTCATATGTTCTGGAGTTACTTTATATTTGATTACCTCTCCTGATTTTAATCAAAATGGATTTATATCTGTAAATAATTTTAGGACTTATTTAAAATTTCACTATTCTCATAAGTTGGACTCAGACAATCAGGATAAATAACTATGGACTGATTTTATGTCAAGTCACCTCCCTTTATTTCAAATTAAAATGGGTATATCTCCATAACTTATGAAGATACTGATTTGAATTTTCATGTTTGCCATCAGATGGGCTTGGACAATCACTGAAGATACATATTGACTGAATTTATGACAAATTACCTCCCTTTACTTTTTATGTAAATGAATATGCCTAGCAGCTTCTAATAAGATTGGTTTGAAACGTTGTCTATGCCTTCAATGGTAAGAAATTTCTACTCTTACTTACTTTTCTAATATATTGTTGTAAATGCTTGTACTCTGTATCTTCTAAATGCATATACCAATGCATGATTACCTCCCCTGATTTTAATAAAAATGGATTTATCTCAGTAAGTATTTATAGGACTTATCTAAAATTTCATTATTGTCATTAGTTAGACTGAGACAATCAGGGTAGATAACTATGGACTGTTTTTATGTCAAATAACCTCCCTTTGTTTCAAATTAAAATGGGTGTATCTCAGTAATCAATGAAGATACTGATATGAAATGTCATTTGTGCCATCAGATGCACTCGGACAATCAGGGTATTTATTTTTTGACCGAATTTATGACAGATTACCCCCCTTTTTATGTAAATGAATATACCCCAGCATCTAAAGAGATTGTTTTTAAATGATTTTAAGTCTTCCAGGGTAAGAAATAATCATGCTGGTTCAAAAATGCAGCATTTGAGCCTAGGACCCTCAAACTTGGTATGGAGATTGGCCCTGACTGGTACTCGACCCATAGGTCAAAAGGGACTGTTACAAGAAAATATTTTTCCTGATGATATTTAATTGTATATCTATGTGATCTACATTAAGAGCAATGGTACTCGGGTGAGCGATATATGGCCATTATGGCCCTCTTGTTTTAACAATTTGCATAATTCTGTTAATACGCATAAATGTGTTCATGTCTTAAGTCCCCTACCGATGAAACACCGGATGGGACTGTAGTAATGTTCTACGTGCGTGCGTCCGTCCGTCCGTATGTCCTTCGTTCCTTGCGCTTATCTGGATCCTGAAGTTATTCGTTACGTTTTCAAGCTAGGTTCATATAACTTTGTGTTTGTATATAGGTCAATATGTAGATGATGCACGTACATCCCTATTGAAGGTCAATTTAAGTTGTTATATGCATGACGGTTTGTAAACACAAACTTTCAACACTTGATCTATATTTGTCGGTTAAAAGTCAAGGTCACTGTTTAAGGTCAAATTCGATTGAATGTTTTTTATTACTATACAAGAATGATTATTATGAATAGTCTATTTTTTGCACACTTGACCCATGCTTGTCGGTCAAATCAAGGTCATTATTGAAGATCAAGTAAAAAGAAAATGTTTCTGCTCCATATCTTTTATGTCTTTTGACGGATTATCTTAATACTGTAAATTTACTGCACACAAATGTTTCGCCTGATGAGGCAATGTGTTTTGTACATGCCCTTTGCTGGTAGGTCAGTGTCACTATTGAAATTTAAATAAGAAAAGTTTTTGTAGCTCCAAAACGCCTTGAAGGATTTTAGTCTAAACACAGCGCCAACAAAACCAAGGGACGAACACTGACAAAGTGTTATACAGGCAGGGAACTTCTGTATGGCCACTACAATACTTGGTCACTTGTTAACATGAAACTTTGATCTAACAGACCTTTAAGTAAACAATAATTTTTATAAAGTGCTTTCTAAGCGGTAATGTTAGTTAATGTACTTCTGATAACTTTTGCGCTTGAACAACAGGTGTCGATGCAACATGACTGCACAGGACTGGTTTGAGACTCCGAGAGATGTGTGGTTCAAAGATACATTTGTGGTAGACAACATCGAATATATTCCCATCGAAACTGTGAAAATGAAAGGTGCTACCTACCCAAACCAGTTAAGAGTCGCTGTTGGACCACTTGTCTGTAATTCAAGTGAGTATCTTCAGTTTAAAATTCGAGTGGTACATGTTTCAGCTCAAGATAATGTTATACATTGAAGTATCATTGTTAAGATGAAGTTATTTGTTTAAAAATATTTATCAACTTTTTAAGTGTTTTTTAGTAATATTGTTATCCTTTTATAATTACCAAATTATTGATAAACTCCCTTAGTGTATTGATTATTAAGAATGTTTTTTAATTATTTCGGATTTGTCTAAAACATTCGTATGGTTTCTGTCGGTCTCTCGTTCCGTTGTCACAGGCGTTCCAACACCACCTAGCTGTCTTCTATGGTCATTCTGACATAAGTTTTATCATTTATTCTCAGGTCAAAGTAATTGTTTCAAATAAGTTCGAACATTATGATTGACTCTAAATTGACACCTAATGTAGTCCCACAATGTTTAGGACTAAGTTTAGTTTTGTTATATTTTCTGGTATCATGAAGCAGATTTAATCATAAAGTTTAGTGTAATACAATTATGCTTATAGCGATGCTCTGCAGCTTTCAAAGATAAAATCTATAAAAAGATTCTTTGAACACAACAATACAACCAAGAAGTATAATAGCAGACTCGATTTGATTGAGTCTGTACATAAGAGGTAATGAAATTTACAACACTTCTTATTTGTGTTCACGCCCCATGTGGTTCTGGGACGATCTGTGTATGAAAAGAATTGGAACCACTGCCTTACCCTTGCATGATCGTAAGAGGCGACTAATAGGGTCTTAACATTTGGTTTTGCTGTAATTCTGTGATTCCAGCAGGCAAATTTTGATTCCATACCTCATGTTTTTATTTCGATATAAATGAGATGTGAAACGAAAATGTGTAGTCCTGTTTGGCGCCATATAACTTATACTGTGTTGGTGCGCCGTAAAACCCAAATAAATAAATAAATTATTTGTGTTCACGACAAATTTTTCATCCACTTCCCAGCATGTGTATCACTTTTGCTATTGCACAAATATCTTAATGTATGTTTAAGATAAGTCCCACCCTTTCTGATTAATCTGAGTTTCGTATATTTTCTCAAAACTTTCTTTGAACATTGTCCGCACAGGACAGGAACTTGTTCACAGTAACAAATAAGCCAAAAGAAAAGTATGGTTATAATCTGCGAAGAGGCGTCCATCGACATCGTACGTCTGCCCAGTCTTACTTGGTTAATACATTAACGTGTTAGATAATCGTTTTGCCAAAAAAATGAAAACTATGTAATGAATGATAATCATGTAAAACAAAATGGTTTCATTTAAAAATCTGACGGAAGTAACATCTCCGTATTTGCCCTTCTTTCGAAGTAATCAAAATGCTTGAATTCCGTATTGTCCCTGTTTTCTCGTATTAGTCCTGTTTCCCTCATATTCAGTTACGCTTTGTATTACCTCTACCTATTTCATACGATATGCGGAATTGATCTAATAAAATGTGTAATATTGTAAAGTTGAATAATAATTAATCTTTATGATATAGGATATGCTTGCAAATCTTGAACCGTTCGGTTAAACTAAAATATTATTCCTGGAATTAAACTTACGGCAGAAAAAAATGTATACAGATCGATATTGTTTGTTTAATTTTAATATCTGTTCTTTTGTTTCTACAGCTATGCCAATGGCTTCAGACAAAATTAAATGCAACAATGGAAAAGTAGTTCCTGCTGATACTCGCTGCATATATAATGTGGATAGATACGGATCTGTGACTGGATGCAGGGATAACACACATCTCCTTGACTGTGGTATTTCTCTCTGCATATTCTAGAGTTTAGTTATAATATTTTAATTTCAGCAGTAATACCTCTAATTACAAACAGTTTTAAACGATCACAACACATTCAATTCTTTTATCGTCCTATTCAAAAATTGACAGTTGAGGCTATAACATTACGTTTACATCATTTGTGGCCTGAAAAATAATGTCTGCCTTTGATCAACCTACTCCGTGATTAGTGTATTTATCTCAATCAGAATATGTGCATCATTTAAAAGTTCTCAATTGCAAAATGTAGAAGCTTTATTAAACTAAAACCTGTTAATAACGTAAATTTCAAGGTCTAGAAGTACATTTTGAGTTGTCAAAATTCTGAACTGTGAAACAAATTGGAAAAGAAAACAAACTTTTTAAAAACCCAATACAATCACCAATTTACAAAAAATTTAAAATTGATCAGAATATTTAAACATGTTAATAAGTTCCTATTAAAACACGTGTCTTGTATCGTTTAAAGTAGTCTTTTACTTAGGGAGAAATCAAGGAAACCCTCTTAACGGAAAAAGTTGATTTAACACTAGTCTTGGTTGCACAAATTAAGACGGGAGTATCCTATGTTTCTGCTTTTATAGCTCGTTTTGAATATTTCACATAAAACTTGTTCATGAATAACCAGCAGTTTGACTGCACTTGTCTTGTCAGTTTTAATCGTTTCATAATTCTCCTTTTGCACTTTTATGGGACTTAGGAAACTATGCTTTTACTTCACATTTCACTGTTCCCTTGAAAAGAGGAAATGCTATTTCAGTAATAAGGTAAACTTTCTACCATCCATCTTAAACTACTCATGGCCGCTACATATAAGACTGATAGATCCAAGCATATTCATCAGTAGCAGTGCTTTTATTAAAATCCCCCACGTCTCTAATCTCAGTAATGATCTTAACGAAGCAGCTTAGATACATTTTTGTCTTGTACCTATACGTTACCTATAGGGCATTATATTACCCAGACATATATTTGACAGAGCACTCTTGATTTTTATATACATAACATTATTCAGTGTATAATCAATTTGCAAAAAAATAGGTCTGCTTTTCCGGTAATTTCAGACAAATGAGAAAAGTCTGCCCGTCAATATCAGCTGTTTGTTTCAGCTGGCATAGATAACAAGATTGATTGTTTGTGAAAGGCGTTAAATTGCAATGTCTATAGGCAAGTTTTAAACTTGTTTTCAAACATTCGCTCCTCTCCTCAACTTGTTGTGTTTGTACAGTGAGTTAAATGTTTTCATAATTGAAAGTTAAGGGTAGATATCCAGGTTGTGCAGAGTACAGCAAACGCGGACAAAAACATACATCGCGCAGTAGGTCCGCCACAAACAGAAACAAAGTGAAATTGTGGTGACGTGTTGTTTCAAGTATAGTTTGATAGTGTGCTGATGTAGCAAGAAATATCTTTAAAAAAGACATTCGGCGTCGGTAGGTATTTAATTATTGAAATGTAATGTATTTCAGAAGAGATAAAGAACTTTCTCCCACCTGTTGTTTACCTAAGCAATGCATTACTTTTTAACAAAATTACTACGCTTTACAGATAGTTATACCAGCAAAATACATCATTTTGTGATTCAAAGTCATATCAAACATTTGCATTTATTACTATTAGTTTAATCAAATATGGATATCAATCCGCATAGACGTTAAAGAGACGCATTATACATGAAAAGGTTACACACATTTTGAATTCCAATATTCGTGTACTAAAAATCAATTAATCATCATTCAAGTAAAACTCTAATATTGCGTAGTCTTCATTAGAGACAGTATGTACTTGATCTATTTAATATTCTTTTAAATTGTAACGAAGCTTTTTATATGAAAAGTATTATAGTTTCAGCCATTTAAAAATGCATGTATATGTATTCATTTCTTTCCGGTGCCCTGTTTTTATTGGTTGTACAATTATGAATTTACATTTTAATGGTTCTTTAAGAAGGTCACAGTTGGCTTAGACAGCTTCGCTGCAAATGGGGATGTTTAAAGAAAATGGTATGTTTTTGGGCGCGCCCACACATACACACACACAAACTCTCGCGCACACACACACATATGAGTTCAACCGCACTTACCAGCACTTAGTTCATGCACATTGTTCGTAGCACAGTAAGAAATATAATCATTTCAAAACTTTCTAGATGTAATGCCATGAATACTCTCCCTTCGCATACTGTCTATCATATTTACATTTGGATACACTCTGTATTTACAAACACACAGAGCACAGTGTATCTCTGAAAACTGTAGCTCTTTTCCGTGTGTAAGAAGGCAACCGCATTACTAGGCCCTGCTTGTATTTCAGTGCATGTAGCACGCCGAGAAAAATTAGGATTTCGTGAATATCTTGAAAATGTAGCAGCTGTAATGGCACTTTCGTTTACTCTGTGTTGTTTTTCATATATGAATTCACAAATTATTTAAAGCACACACATAGCTTCTTATTTCCCTGAAATATGTAGCTCCTCTTCGTGTGTATTGTTTGTGAATTGAACTATATATACGAGCACATTATATTGCTTCACCCAGTATGATGTTCACGATGGCACAACTTCGATGGATATGCCGACGGCGATGGTCAATTGCCCCATTATGATCAAGCTGTACTTCGTTTTCTTGTCGGACTTCTTCCATGCAGTCTTAGCCATAAATTTCACACTGCTGGGTCCCGCCTGAGAGTGATCCCTCTTTCTAAACATTATGGACGTTAGATCTAAGTAATAATAGCTAACTTGTTGTTTTTTATCGCTTTTTTGTCATTTTTATATAGGTGAAGAGTTAACCTAAAAATAATTCTTGGGTAGAACCAGTCCTATAGAGACATGGTCGCGGTAGCAGGGCGCGAACCTTTGTCCCTCCATCTATGTCAGAAAAGTAACAGTGATTTCAAGTCAGCTACTCTATTTTTATGGTATCTAAAGCCATAACATTTGGCACCAAGATCCATCACTAATGTTTTCGAGAAACCCAAACCGGGTTAAGTCTACGGCGAAATTAACCCGCCCTCAAAATGTTAACATTTTCCGGTTTGACCTCATTAATGTCTCTAACTATCAAATTTCAACCATATCTCATTTGCTAAACAAATGTTCTAAGACCTGGTTGGGGGTCAGGGACATAAAATCGACAAAGAATATATCTTACAATTTATATTGCGTTTAACATCACGTTTTCCATTTTCAAACTGGGTAAATGGCGTCACACAACCTGGTCGTCTAGCAATGATATTCGTAAATTCTGGTTGGAGTAGCAGACTGTCTGGACATTGATAGAGAGGTTGTCATTAATGCATGTTCCTTTGAAGTTTAGCGTTTTACTAAATATGGGGAAAATCAATAGAAAGAAAATGCATTACGACAAGCACAGAACAAACACTGCTATATATTTACAGAACTTTGACAAAATTTTGCTTAATAGTATTGGTTGTTTATACATTTTTTAAACCTCCATCTTATAGTTTTGTGCTAATAAATATGTCCCTGTTGTTGCCGTTCGAAACAGTGCACTCATGTAAAGCAAGGTAGTAAGAAACCAAGGAATGCGGCAGTAGTTGGAAGAACTTGTTTTCATCCAATGTAAAATAATTAGTCTAAATTATACGTAATAGATCTAATAATATAATAACACGACACTATATAGGCTTACACGTCCGTAATATTGAATTATATAATGAAAATAATGATAATTATGATAGTAGTAGTAGTAGCATTAATAATAATAATAATAATAATAATATGACTAATACAGCTAATACCTGCGAGCCAGCAATCCATTTTTAACATCCATTCATTACCAAAGTTATCGCCATGGCTTAATAAAGGTAAAACATTCCCAAGGATTATGAAAATATTCAAACGAAATGTTCGCGCTTTCTGTAACCGGGTAGAAACTTCCCCTTTGGAAGAAAGGCATTCATGTAATAAGACACATTAAATAATTCTGCTGCCTATATATACTCTGATTTAGTCCCACAACACTTTAATTCTATGTTAGATACCGATCACTTACAGTCCCCGAGGAGTATTTGTCAACGGAAAACATAAGTATTATGTGACTATAAGTATTGAAACAACGATTAAAGGGACTAAAACCAGAGTATGAATATACGGAATGAAGGTTGTGATATTATAAGATTAGCCTTCAAGTACCTCAAACCTGTTAGTCAGTGAAACATGCCATTGGTTGTTGCTATATGAGGAACAATGCATATTTCTTATAAGGTAAAATAGAAGACAGTGTGCGGTACATACACAGTGAACAGACCGTGCTAATTGATTGATTTGTTTTTTGTGTATGCGTATACATGTTTCTCAGTACTACATACATTTACAACATATCACAATGATACAGAATTGCAAGTTTATAAAGTTGGTTTGTGGTTTCAAAACATTTAAAACTTCAAATGCATTCATTTGTTCAACTTATCGACTTAAGGTAATTTGGGTAGATCGTCATCGTGCAACCATGTCAGAAACCATTTTGATTCGAGAGGTCCCTCAATTTTCGGTTTCAATGCAGGGTAAATTAGACCAATTCTACATTTTTACATCAGTTTTATCATAACTCTTTAAAATGAGGTAAGGATTTGTACTCTGAAATGGGTCTAGCAATGTTTTGCAACTCTTTATAAAATGCCTGTTTTATATAGAATATATAGGGAAAACTATAATAATAATATTGTGACTATAAACCGGAACTAGAAAACATCGAAAAAATTGCTTCAGTATATGCAAACAACGTAGATGAATAACTACATACGGACGTTACCGCCTCGGGGATTTTCATCCCCGGCGCTTTCCGCTATAGATAAATCACCTACAAGAATATTCGAACCAAACACAATTCCACCCAAACTTTATGAAGTCTTCACCAGACCCATCCAAAGATATGATAGCGGTTGTTGCTTTTGATTGCATTTTATTGTGGTGACAGTCACCTACCTCCATAATGTTGCATAACACAACGTAATGTTATCATAAACAATTTAAAAAGCCATACTGGATCTCCCTAAGGTTTTTTTTATTTTTAAAAGAAGCCGACTTGCTTTTTTCAAGTCTTCAAGACTTTTTTGTCTACAGAAATTATTATGCTACATTAAAATATATAATATATATAAAGGATATTCATATTTAAAAATGAAGGAGCATTTTGCAAAAAAAAGTATTTTATCTTGCATTGAAAATTGTCAATTTTTGTGTAAAATTTCTGTGAAAAGTACCCAAACAGATTCAATATAAAAATACATTTTCCTATATTCTCCAGTCTATTTTCCAGATGCTCGACTATTTCCCAAATTAATTACGATAAGGGTATGCACACATTTTCTAAAAACTCAGCATACCAATAGTCGAAAATTTATAAATTTCAAGGACACAGTTTGGCTGATTATTTAAAGTGGTATTTATATATATATGTATGTTGGTTTTAGCTAACAACTAGATTAAAAACATAACCGACGAAATTTTATGGATTGACAGTAGCTTGTTTTGATTGCCACTTATCCCGTGAATAGAAAGTTTCTATACAAATTTGATCATCATGTATATCAATACAAAACAGATTTTAAAGTTTTACATGGTTGAATCTTTAGTGAATTATGAGAAAAACATAATATCTATACTATTTTTCTATAGCCGAACATCTGCAGGATACATTGGGGAAAACATTGACTAATGTAATTTTATATGGAATGTAATGGATACTTTATAGCTTTAAAACTTTTGTGTAAATCTTTATCAGCCTTGCATAAAATATTTACTGCATATCTTGAAAGATTAAAGTTCACAGATTCAGGAAATAATTGCATTAGTCTCATTCAAAATGAGGAATTGCACAGCCTGTACGAAATTTTACAGCTGTAAAAGACATGTATTTTTGTTCAAAATAACAGTCATGATTATTTCAATTTACACCTTAAAAAGTTTATAATGATGTGGAAATAACGACATAAATTATCAGTGCAAGTAAGAAGATGGATATTTGGCATGTTGCATTGGACCTTATATCAGTCAGCATAGTTCAGTGCTGTGAATAATGGGGTTTCTACCATGGCATCAGCATTCAAATAAAACTTAATGATCAACTAGAATGTGTCTGTAGGACACAGGGTGTGCCCCCCACTGGTACATTTGAAACAAAGGGGCAATAATTCAAATATTTGCTGTCTTAATGGGGTAAAGCCTCAACAAACATTTTAGGAAAAGGATTCATTATTAAAGGCCATATACTTTTTGAGCTATGAGCATCACAAAAAAAAACACACTATTTTGTTTATATCAAGGGCCATAACTCTGTAATAAGCGCTAAAATTCTCAAGAAGAATGTCAGATGTGCAAGGTCACACCATGATAAAGAATCAAGCAAGGTTTCATGAATTTACATCAAATACTTTTTGAGCTAGGCACACAATTAGGTCAAAAATGTGCATTTTTTACTATTTCAGGGGCCATGACTTTAAAAATAGGTGGTGCAGCCAGCCAAAAAAAAGAGATGTGCAAGTTTATGCAAGTTTTGAAGACTAATGCAAGTTTTCAACCATTTTTATATGATACTTTTTGAGCTAGGCGCGTCACAAAGTGAAAATGTGCATTTTTGACTATTTCAGGGGCCATAACTCTAAAAATAGGGGCAGACCCAAATGAAAAAATACAAGGTGCTCAAGTTCATATCATGATTAAGACTCATGCAAGGTTTCGTGAATCTGTATCAAATACGTTTTGAGCTAGGCGTGTCACAAGGTGAAAATAAGCATTTTTGACTATTCAGGGGCCATAACCCTGAAAATATGGTGCGGAGCCAGACGAAAAAATTAGAAGGTGCGCAAGTTCATATCATGATAAAGACTCATGCAAGGTTTAATCAATTTATATGAAATACTTTTTAGCTAGGCGCGTCACAAGGCGAAAATGTGCATTTTTGACTATTTCAGGCGCCATAACTCTGAAAAAAGGGGCGGACCCAAATGAAAAATAGGAGGTGCGCAAGTTCATATCATGATTAAGACAGATGCAAGGTTTCATGAATCTATATGAAATACTTTTTGAGCTAGGCGCGTCACAAGGTGAAAATGCATTTTTTTTACTTTTTCGGGGGCTATAACTCTTAAAATAGGGTGCGGTGCCAGACGAAAAATAGGAGATGCGCAAGTTCATATTATGATAAAGACTGATGCAAGGTTTCATTAATTTATATCAAATACTTTCTGAGCTAGGCGCGTCACGAACTTCGGACAGACACACGCACGCACGGACAATACCAAATCTGTATGCCCCCACCAATCATGGGGGAGGGCACAAAAACTCTATTTTAGACTAAAGAATAAAATTGTATTACACAAAATCAAATAAAATACTCGCATTCACAACAAAATGATATGCATACAAATAGTGCTTAAACAGGTAATACATAGTGGTTTAAAAGTACAATCACTCCATCTCCACCTGCACACACAAAAAGAAATTTACCACCAAAGATTTCAGTGCAGGGATTAATTTTAGACAATGTGCGTACTTTTATTTTTACTCTGAATCTAAGGAAACTATGAAAATTAGAAGTTTGCAATGTGCTACATAACTCACTATCCACATGCATGTGTATTGGAATACACACGCCTATTTAGCACTGGTAGACAATTTGGATATATAACAAGTTTATTGCTTCATCAAAGAGCATATTCTGCAAAAGTTTAAGATAAACATAAGGGAATAAGGAAGACTATAAGGAGACTAGGGTGTTAACGCATTTTGAGTATGCAGTCCTCGCAGTAACCCCATTTTAACAAGTTAGACAAGACAATGTGAATAGAGTTACTCCCCGCTAATAAAGGCTCTAATACAAGTGACAAAATATCAGGTTGCACAAAGTAAAACATATGAAAATAGTCAGTCGGAGGTATCGGTACACCAATGCACTAAAAGCCTATCTTTTAAGGGCACCAATCCGTCATATTTATTGAACTTCAAAGGCAAAGATCCAATTTCAAGAACGCATCCTCCATTGAGCAAAACCCTTTAGCAGTATATCTTTCAGTATATATATTATATAGATATTTGCGCTTCATTGCAGCCTGTATCGTATTCTTGATTAAAGGTGGATAATCAGATTTTGGCCATGTAACGGATTTGTTCGAAACTTTAGCATCTGATCATTTACACTCATTTATGTTCACTTAACACTTAATACAAATTAGATTTTCACTGAAGGTACTTTTAAAATTTCATTTTCCTATCCTGGTTGCCCAACCAAGATAGAGTTATTTTATCATAAGTATAAATTTGATAAACATACTTTGCCTAAGGAAATGTATAAATATTAGACATATTGTAATATATTTGTAAAATATTTGCATTAAAAATTATGTATTTATATGGAATTCATTAGAAACGCAAGTTTAAAAAATCATTATTACCTCCCTTTGCCTATCTTGGTTGCGCAACCAAGATAGATTGAAAATAAATGAATTCAGAAGCTACACACAGCTTTTAAACTTGCATTTTGGTTCAGATTGTTCAATAGTTGATATGTCTATCAAATGCAAATGTCAAACTAGACATTGTACCGAAATAAAAAGAAATACCTAGCTTTTTATATACTTTCATATTAAAGGGGAGTAATTACAAAATTTTATAAAAATAATAAAACATACATTTCAAATAGGAATCTAATTCTATGTAATCGGTCTTTTTGTCCCTTAAATAATTCTCTACCAGAATATACAAAAAGTAAAAAATGTCATTAAATGGTGTTTAAATGTGATTGACCACCTTTAAGGCCAATTCTCTGTAAGAACCAAAAAATGTTGGAAACTCATAGTCACACATTTCCTTTAAACATATTTTTTTCTTTTTACCATGGAAATGAGGATGCAAATACCAAACTAATATTTCAAAACAGTTATTTGATTGCTGTATCATCTAGACTTTCATCTACAGGAAAAAATATATTTATGGAGCAAAACATACGTTTACGTTTTGCTCTACATCTTGAATATTACCCTTGACATACCCTTTCTTTCAGAAAAGGGCCCTCTGCACATGTATGAGAAACGGATTTTGCCTTTAAAGTGGTCCATATAATTTTGAAAAGGATTAAATCCTGTATCTGTCAAAATGTAACAACAGTAATAACTATTGTAGTTTAATTTGTGTAAATGCAGTCGGCACTGTTTTATGTATATATTTTCAGAATAAAGAAGCACCTCTTCTAATATAGTAACTAAACACTGTGACAGCTACACAGCTTTAAAGTCAATAAAGTTCAAAGCAGTTTACATTTGATACCTGGTAAAACTTTGAACTAACTTTACTCCTATTTCCTGGTAGAATGGAACAGTACTACTATATACCACTGCTATTACATGTAAATCTTCAGAACAATGCTCTAACCATACTCTGAAAACTTTTTATCAGATTCCTTTTTAAAAAAGACTTTTACAACAACACAGTGTACTTCTATGAACAATCATATAAAAACACAAAGAATTTTACTCCTTAACACGTACAACTTTACATGTAGCAGTAGACATCCGCGCATTTTTGACTAGGTATTACACTATAAGCACATACCGCTTATTTAGTTGTAATTAAAACTTCAACAAAAATAAATATATTTAAAACAGGATGTTGTTATTTTCATCGCGAGACAATTATTGTTGATGTCCTTTTCGTAAAAACTTAAAGGTAACTTTTGTTGCGCCTTTACTAGCAACAATTTCCTCTTTCTTGGGGGCAAATATTGAAAACTGAGATAAAAATCTAGAAAAAAAAAACGATGGTAACACATGTTTTTAAACACTGGAAGCACTTTGAATCTGCTCACTGGTTACTTTCCTTTACATATTTTTTTTTACTTTTAAATAGTTTCATTCTTTTGTATTCAATACGATTTAGACATGCGACACAGGGTCCATCAGCACTTAAATCTTTGACATTTTTTATCTTTATGTGACTATGTCTCATGGCCCATGGGTTTACCAGTAACTGCATTCATGTAGCATCATCTATTAATCTTCAGAAATTCAGTAAAATAGTCATCTGTAAAACAGGTTTCATTCAAAGATATACAAGGCATTTAACATCTTATTTTACCAGCATGTATTTACTTAAATAGATAATGTTGATTTAGTTGTGTATTTTGATAAATTTTGGAAAGAATAAGGAGGTATGTTTGCAACAGCAGTTTATTTTTACTGACTATTTACTGACACTGGAATGTGCATGATCAGGGTATTTCTGAATAAACGTAGTCAAGTCTTAAGTTTACATAATCTATAGCTAACGTGAAAAAGTCTGGTCATTGACTTGACAGTTTGAAAGAATTATATACATTTAAAGTTGTATCTAGCAAAATATTGACTAAACTGCTCTGTAGATCATTTGATTTAATTTGACTGTTAAAGGAAGAATGTGCATCATGGTCCAGAAATTTTTAGAATATCCACCAAAAAAAATCTCCTGGATGGAAATGAATTCGATACTTGTATTTAAAATCCCAATAATTGAGCATTGTAATCTTGTTACATGCTTAATGTAAATTGATAACAGAAACGTTCATTTTACCATTGAAAATAATTAAACGTAATAAACTTTCCTAGATTGTTATTACATGAACATACTGTATATTTTCAAATATCATGATTTTTTTCAGTCACTGCTATTTGTTCATAATTTTTAATTGTATTCAAAATGTATATAAAAAATCAAATGGCGAAATATACATGAGTTTGCTTTTATTAAGTCTCCCACCACACAGTGGTGTGGGAGACATATTGATTTACTCCAGTCTGTGTGTGTGTCTGTTTGTGTATGTGTGTGCGTGTGTTTGTGTGTGTGTCACAAAGCTTGTCCGCACTCTAAGTCGAACATTTCTCATCCGATTTTCACCAAACTGTAACGAAATGTGTTTGACCATAAGACCTCGATTAAGTTCGATAACTAGCCAAATCGGTCCAGGCGTCTTGGAGTTATGGCCCTTGAATTATCAAAAATCGGTCTTTTTACGCTTGTCCGCACTCTAATTCGAATATTTCTCATCCAATCTTCACCAAACTTAAACAAAATGTGTTTGACCATGAGACCTCGGCCAAGTTCAATAACTAGCCAAATCGGTCCAGGCATTTTGGAGTTACGGCCCTTGAATTACCGAAAAATTGGCCTTTTAACTCATGTCCGCACTCTTAATCAAACATTTCTCCTCCGATCTTCACCAACTTGAATAAAATGTGTTTGACCATGAGACCTCGGCAAAGTTCGATAACTAGCCAAATCGGTCCAGGCATTTTGGAGTTATGGTCCTTGAATTATCGAAAAATCGGCCTTTTTACTCTTGTCCGCACTAAGTCGAACATTCCTCCTCCGATCTTCACCAAACTTGAACAAAATGTGTTTGACCATGAAATCTCGGCCAAGTTCGATAACTAGCCAAATCGGTCCAAGCATTTTAGAGTTACGGCCCTTGAATTACAGAAAAAATCCGTCTGTTTACTCTTGTCCGCTCTCTAAGTCGAACATTTCTCATCCGATCTTCACCAAACTTAAACAAAATGTGTTTGGCCATAAGACCTTACCCAAGTTCGATAACTAGCCAGATCCGCCCAGGCACTTTTGATTTATGGCCCTTGAATTACTGATTGGATCCACTCATCCAGACCATCTAATTGGATCCACTCGTCTAAAACATCTGGAGAAACTAACATTTTTCATAGGGGCAGTTGTGGGAGACATGCGCTTTTCTCAAAAGCATCTCTAGTTACTATTTGTTTCCGTGGCAGCAAAGTGATTTCTAAGCTTTTGCACTGTCTTTACACAAACACATAAATAATTTTGTTATTTTATCCATAAATGTCATTTAATATTAATGGTATTATTAATTACTAGTAAGAGAAACAAAAAATATATGTTATTTAAAACTGCTTTTACACTCAAAATTAGTTTACCCAAAAGAAAATTTGACTCTCAGAAACTGCCATTTTTCGCAAAAAGTATAAAGATCCCGTTTCCATCGTAACCAGAGCTGATTCTGCTTACCCTTGTTTCTTCATTGAATTATGAAAAGGGTGCAAATATGAAGTAGTTCTAAGACTAGGAGTTTCCTATCCCTTCTTTATTTTTTATTAATCCCCCACCACAAGGGGTGGCTGGTTATAGGATTGGTCTCTGTCCATCCTTCCGTCCGTCTTACCGTAACACTTTCGAGTCCGCTCAATATCTCCTAAACCCCTTGAAGGATTTTCATAAAAATTTGGTCAAATTATCACCTTATCCAGACAAATTGCAGAATTTATGAGTCAGTCATGTCAGCTCAAGGTCAAGGTCACAACTCAAGGTCAAAGGTTTGAGCCTTCCATTTTGTGTCCGCTCTATATCTCCTCAACCCCTAGAAGGAATTTTATAAAACTTGGGTCAAATGATCACCTCATCAAGACGATGTGCAGAACCCATAAGTCAACCATGCCGACTCAAGGTCAAGGTCACAACTTAGGGTGAAAGTTTTGAGCCTTCCATTTTGTGTCCGCTTTACATTATCTCCTAATTCCCTTGAAGGATTTTCATCAAACTTGATTTAAATGATTACCTCATGAAGGCGATGTGCAGAACTTATGAGCCAGCAATCCGGCTCAAGGTCAAGGTCACAACTCAAGGTCAAAGGTTTTAACTTTCCATTTCGTGTCCGCTCTATATCTGCTAAACCCCTTGATGGAATTTTATAAACCTTGGGTCAAATGATCATCTCATCAAACCAATGTGCAAAAGCTATGAGTCAGCCATGCCGGTTCAAGGTCAAGATCACAACTTAAGGTCAAATATTTGAGCCTTCCATTTTGTGTCCACTCTGTATCTCCTAAACCCCTTGAAGGATTTTCATCAAACTCGGGTCAAATGATCACCTTATCAAGAACTCATGAGTCAGCTATGTAAACTCAAAGTCAAGGTCACAACTCAAGGTCAAAGGTTTGAGCTCTGTATCTCCTAAACCCCTAAAAGGATTTTCATGAAATTTGGGTCAAATGATAACCTCAACAAGACAATGTGCAAAATTTATGAGTCAGCCATGTCAGTTAAAGGTCAAGGTCACAGCTAAAGGTCAAAGGTTTACCCTTTCACTATCCATAACAGTGGCGGGGGAATTAGCTGTCTTTCAGACTGCCTTGTTCTTACAGAGAATTGGTCTTAATATTTATGTATATGCATTTTAGAATCGTTCGAATGTCCTCACGGCTTTGTGAAATGTCCTAACAGTTTTTGTATACCAATAAAGTCCGTCTGTGATGAGCGTATGGATTGCAGATTTGGTGAAGACGAATTATTCTGTGGTAAGGTCGTCTTTTACTTGCTTTCTTTCACCTTATTTCACCATTGCTGCGAAAATTTAAATATAGCCTAACTTCTTAGCTCTTTAGGGCATAAAGTGCTCAATCAGCGTTATATTCCATTCAGTGTTACTCGTATGTCTATCTATTCGTCGGCGTCAATAGTTTCTTCGAAGCATATCAAATTTGTTAAATGTTGTGAAGGGTCTAGTTTTTCCTATATGGCACCCAGCGAATCTGCTGAAGTTATTAATTATTTAACTTGGCAGGGATGTTATTGTTATACCTGTTTCAGCTGCGAAACTCTGGAGAACAGTATTGGTTATGGCCCCATTGTTCAGAATAAAGGAGTTATTTAAAGTAATGAAAACAGTATTACATGTGTACAATTCTCCGCTATGATAAGATTTTTGTTTTGAAAAAAAAATATTTAATCAAAATTCTGATACCAATAAACCAAGTACTAATTACTTTTAATATTGTAACAAATTCGTATTTACAGATTCTTGGAAATGTCCAAACCAGTTCAGATGCAGAAATTCAAGAACATGTATACACATGTCTCAGGTAAAATTGTTTTCGGATTGATATTTGCAAAAGCAATAAGTGTTCATTTGACCTCACCTTTAGATTTAGTAATTAATTATTAATCATTGATCATAATTTTTGTTACAGTCAGTACACACATTTGTCGCTTATGTTTACCATAGCATTACTGAAAATGACTGATTTGCTTTGTTATAGGTATGCAATGGCTATAGCGATTGTTCTTCAGGCGACGACGAAACACACTGCAACACTACTTGTCCCTTCTTCTGCACGTGTATTGCGGGTTATACAGATTGCAGCATGAATAAAGTGAATCTCAGAAGCCTTTCATATGTTCCGAAGGACACAAGAAAGCTCAATTTGAATAATAACCGAGTGTTTTTTAATGATGATAAATCTTTCTTTGAGGCCTTCCAATACTTGGTCGAACTAAGTTTGGCACACTGTAATATTTCATCGATACCAGATTTTATATTTTGGAATCTTAAAAATTTGCATAAGCTGGATTTAAGTTATAACAAGGTTGCGAAAATCTCACAACAGTCATTCAACGGATTGGAAAATCTGAAAGAAATAAAACTAGAAGGAAACAAATTTCTTTCAGAAATAGAAGTTAATTCGTTCCGATTATTTAAAGATATGACGATTCTGGATTTAAGTGGTTTATCTTTAAGAAAAGTTGCTGAAAATACATTTCAAGGAATGTCTAAACTTCAGGTTCTAAATATTTCTTACAATCAAATCAATACAGTCGAGGGTAATGCCTTCAAAAGTTTACAAAATCTTCAAATACTGGATATGCAACATAACGTAATTTCAGTATTCGGAAAAGATTCATTTGCCGATTTAAACACTCTGTCATTTTTGTACACCGATTCTTTTATGTTTTGTTGCATCAAACCAGCAAGTTTAGACATAAATAATTGTTTCCCATCACCTAATGATTTCTCTTCTTGTTCAGATCTAATGCGTAATGAAGTATTGCGAGTATTTATTTGGTCTGTAGCTATATTCGCCTTTTTCGGAAATATTCTATCATTTGTATTTCGCTTTCTGTCAGAACGTGACACTTTTAAGTGTGGGTATGGCATTTTGGTCACTAACTTGTCGGTGGCAGACATGCTTATGGGTGTGTATTTGTTAATTGTATCAGTTGCTGACGTAACCTATAGAGGGCGATATATTTGGAATGATGTTTCATGGCGAAATAGCACGTATTGTTCATTTGCTGGCGGGCTTGCCATAGTTTCAATAGAAAGTTCTGTGCTCCTACTCACAATGATCACATTGGACCGTTTCAAATCGATCAAATTTCTGTCAGGTTTCACAGCGTCTTATGTCCTGGTTTTGTGTGCCATTGTTTGGATAACTGCCATTATATTTGCTGTAATACCTATCCTTCCTTTGGAGCAAATGAAACATTATTTTGGAGAGTCGTTCTATTCCATATCGGCTGTTTGCCTTACTTTGCCATTGACAACCGAACGTGTGTTCGGCTGGGGTTATTCGGCGGGTGTGTTGATTGTCTTCAACTTTCTGTGCTTTGTTTGTATCGCCATTGGTCAATGTTATATTTACATAACCGTCAGAAGAACCAAAATTATGCTCGAAAGTCCAGATCGCCGAATCGAATTCCAAGTTTCACGAAAGCTGTCGGCAATTGTGATAATTGATTTCCTGGCATGGTTTCCGGTTTGTGTTTTTGGTAAGTTGCATTTTATTGCGCTGTTCAAGTACTGAAAATTCTCGACTGGATATTGAAAAAGTAAATTGTAGACATAAATCGTCATTTATCAGGTCAATAAAATTTTAACTTTTGAAATGAAAGCATGTTTGATTATCTTTCTGTTAAATGTTATTTTAGTAGTCCTTTGGTACGGTATTTACGATGTTATCTTTCGTAAATCGAACACCTATTTGAACTGTACTTCAGCTTTGATATCAAGTTAAAACTCGCTTATCTTTTAAGTCCAATCCCGAAAACACGTGTGTAAAATATAATTCTATGTCGAATATCTCTTATCTGGAAGTAAAGCGCTTGATCAATTAAAATTCAAGGTAGAGAGCTTCAACTGCATATGAGCCGCGCCATGAGAAAACCAACATAATGGCTTTGCGACCAGCATGGATCCAGACCAGCCTGCGCATCCGCGCAGTCTGGTCAGGATCCATGCTGTTCGCTTTCAAAGCCTATTGTAATTATAGAAACTGTTAGCGAACAGCATGGATCCTGACCAGACTGCACGGATGCGCAGGCTGGTCTGGATCCATGCTGGTCGCAAACCCACCATGTTGGTTTTCTCATGGTGCAGCTCATATGAAGAATTACATGACGTTGTTAGTGATAAATTACATGACGCCACAAACTGCTATCACTATTATGTAACAGCAAAAGTTATACTCCAAAATATGTCTCGTTCCAGTCTTATCACTTATATCGATGCAACGGTCAGCCATGTAAAAACTGTAATATAGTATATTCGTTTGGGTTCCACTTATACGAAATTCAATCGTGTCCAATCTGATGACAATAATCGATGTCTACATTAAATCACCTTAAGAAAAAGTATTGAACAATAAGTATTACTTTAGTATGACTTATGTGTTAATACGGCTTTTCAGGAGCGAATGCATTGTATGGGGGAACCGTTAGCGGTGATGTATACACATGGGTAGCAGTTTTTGTTATGCCCCTGAAGTCAGCTTTGAATCCAATCTTATATTCGTACTCGACATTCAGTAACTCTAAGTTGGGTCGCAGGGTAAGAACGTTCTCTATTCAATGTTTTAATTGCATTAAGTTCATAAAGCTTCTTAACGTATAAAGAATAACCGGAATAAACGTTTTAGTTACAAAACTAGGTGAAATACGATATATTTGTATACCATATGAAACAAATCTATAGTAGTACGCTTTAACTGGAATTTCTGTTTGAAAAGCAAAATATGCACATTTTCAAAAATGTCAAACTTATTTCAAATGCAGGATCATAATGATAATGTATACAAACATACATCACCCATTAAATATTACATTGACCTAAAAATTGTCGTAAGGTTTAGTCCTAGAAAATTCAGATAACACTTATATCAATTACAAACAAAATGTTCAACTCAACAAATACAAACTTTCTGTATCCACTTCTCCACAAAAAGCATATCAAGTGGTATCTTGAAGTACATATCGAATATCGGTAGCTGTATTTAAAGTCTTATATTCCGCAGTATCTATCCGGAATGCGTTTATATAATGTTTGTTTGTTTCTTGTATTAGCTCACCAACTTTAATCATGTTCCTTATAAATAGCTTTCATTGTCCCTTGAGTGTTATTTCTGTAAACAAACGTATGAATGCAACATTGAAAAGAGCAACTCCATTAGAAAACCAACATAGTGGTTTTTGACCAGCATGGATCCAGACCAGCCTGCGCATCCGCAGTATGTTTGCTTTCTCATGGTGCAGCTCAGATGATATTTGCTAGAAAGCAAGTTAAATTGCGTAAAAACAAGATCCTTCCCTACTATTTATTTACAACCATTTCCTACTGTTGTTTGTCGTTGAGTGTATTCAAATGTGGCAGGGACAATGACTAACTGATATTTCAAGTATTGACCCAATGGCCATATTTTGTCTTGCCGCTAATACTTTCATGTATTTCTTTTAGATTCTAAAATGCCTTGGATTTCAAACCACTCGATTTTCAACGGGAAAGCAAGGTTTGTATTATATTGTACACTCAATAAATAACTACTAAGTTTTGGCCTTGTAGAGGGCGAAAAGAATCATTTGAGGTTTTCTTGTAGCTAATAGACATAAATTATCTATTTAACCATCCTAACTGATCAACCAAACGAAAAAATGTTACTGTATTGCTGTAAGACCATTTTGTTTAAGAGAAAACATCTATGGTACTTGATTTATGTAAAAATATTTCCGTGTTTGCTGTTAATTTATATTCCTTGCTGGTTTAAATATTGATTCATATTTTCATCGCTATGCGATTTTTTTTTATAGTCAGCTTTCCCCGGTATGTTCATATATTTAATGATAAACTTATTTTTGATATCATGTTGAAATAATGGAATATATCTTTGGAAGTAAAATTCATCTAGTGTGAGATTCAAAAGTGATCAGATAACTATATATTAACTTCCTAATAAAGCAAAATAATATCTTATGTATTTTTTCGGGTAGTTTATTATGTATAATTAGTATATCTAGCGTAAGCTGTTGATTCCCTTCTAAAACAGTTTCAGAACACCTACAAAACGTCCGCCAGGTTTACAAAATGGGATGTCTCGTGTTGCACCAAGAGAAGAAAAATTTGTCACTCAAGGAATACTTTACGTCAGCACGCACTATTCCAATAACGAACCTGATTATTGTGACGGCACGTGTAGCGTTTATTCTGGACAAAATACATGATATGGGCCTGATGGTAGGCCGCTTTGGAACTGACCACGTCATGGTTAAACCCGGGATAAACAAGGTCAGTGTCATAAAATGCTTTAAGAGAAGCAAAGTATGGGTTAAATATTTATACCTCAAACCACGGATTGTGTAGAGACATATTGACCTTATGCGTTCGTTTGTCAGTCAAAAGGTTAGTCCAGACGCGGTGATTTACACCAGACTTCATAAAAGTGACTATTGACTAGCCTATTTTCGATATTCTTTGATTCATTGATTTTCAGTAGAGTTATGCCCTTTATTCGTCCAAGTTAATGATTTAGTCAAATTTCCACAAAACATTACTAAAGTGATCAGTAGCAAGCTTAATTGTGTATATCATCGGCATGTAACAATTTATTGAGATTCAGCCGAGTTGTGGCTACTAATGACTATTTGACTACCTAATGTTTTAGCTACTTGCCTCATATTATTGGGCGGATTTCCACAAAACCTTACAGGAGTATTCAGTGACATGCCTTGCTGTGCATATCATTGGCATGACAAGTGTTGGGTGTTTAGTTTCAGTGATTTGTCTGCGGAGTTATGGCCCTTGATTTTTCGTTGCTTACAGTGGGTATATGTACACACTATGACACATACCATTTCTGAACGTTAACACATAGCCTGGGAATCCAGTCTGACAATTTCTAACTTTTTTTCTACCTGCAAATTGACAGCCTGGGGAAACCTGTTTTCCGACCGCAGCGCCACATATATTACACCCGAAATATGTTGGTGTTTGATAAAGAACGATAACTTCTGAAAGCAATAATCCATGGCTAAAAATAGAAACGGAATTCTCACGGAAAAGACAGATCGGAATCCTGTACTTCCGAAGGTTTCCGAACATTTCCGGGACATAGACAAATACCATTTTGTACATCCTATAGCTTTTCCAGCAAGTTGTAACAACTTTAAATATGTCAACATAAACTTAAATTTGCGTCATAGCTATCAAGATGTTATATTAATGCAGAACTAGTGATCTACGAAAATTACCGAATATTCGGCAGCATTGCCTCGTTTTCGTTTCATACAAGAGCAAATATGATCACATGTTAATTAGTCTAATTATAGAAAATCGATAATCAGCAGTGACATGGAAACTCCTTCAGATTTCCCCAGGCGTTGATAATATCAGAAACTCCATGAATGCCAATTAACACTAATTAGCGCAAGTGGGATCTTTAATGCATAGATATTAGGTATGATTTCTTCTGACAAAGCAAAAATATTATCGACGGCTTCCCAGGCTAGTTAACACACTGCTAGATCGTACATATGCATATTATGGGTATACTACATTTTTATGATTTTCAGCAGAGTTGAATTGTCAAATGCTATAATGTCTGTGCACTTCTCCTATAGCACTGATCGGAATTATTTCGGGCTTTACAGGAATAATTAGTGTCAAACCTAGTTGTGTATGTAATGTTATTCTTTTTTTCACAGGAGTTATGACCCTTAATTTGTGGTCTTTTACGATGTCTATAAAATAATTGACGTTTTCCGTGTACCTAAAACAGTCCCTAGTTCCGGTTTGATTTTATGCCTTTTCGTATCAATTGAAAAATAAAGCTTCGAAATCATAAATTTTGGCCTCACAATACATATTATAAGAATAGTAGTGTACTAGTTCTTTGAATTATCTATTACGTTGCGCTGGTACGTTTCTTACAGATACAATTATCAAACTGCCTAGTCCAGATGCAGTTTGACGACCGTTACCGTTTTGTATAGCATTAAAAAGGCAAACAACTTATACCGAATGTCACTCAGTTGTGTGGTTCAGTTATATGTCATAGGAATGTTTCGATAAGTAACAAAACTATTTCTTCTCCTACGTCTCCATTTAACATGTTTGATATTATGGTTATCATTATTTTATTTGCTCTCTGTGTCTATTGAAAATGAATGATTTATGTACTTCTTTACAGACAATTTCAAAACTCGTTATTAAATGTTTACCACGAGAAGTAAAGAATGAAAAAGAGAAAAGCATGAATATTGACGATTTTGGTCAAATGTTAGGATGGATGCTGAAACGATACAATGTGCAGAAAGTAGGGAGAACCGAATACCCTAACTAAACGAAATCGTATATAAAAGGATAGAACAGAACTGAAATCTTTATACATTCTATCTTTTTTATATCTGGATGTTTATTAATATTGTTTTCATTATTTGTAATTTTGAACATTGAACTATTTTAAAATTTATGTTGTTTTGTGCCGGTGTTACTTAAGACATAAAAGAACATGTTCATAATTATGTTATGTCTGTCTAATACAGGACTACAAGTGTTTGTCTTGTAAACGTTTATTTTATTCTGCTTTGTTCTTATTAAATTGTGTGCTCCGTGTTGTTGGATTTTGTGATGTGTTTGAAAGGTCAAAATTATGGTTGGTGTCTGTTTGGCGTCCGTTTTTCTTTTAAGTCATAAACACTTACCCTTCCAAATTTCTATAATAAGAATATGCAAATTAAGCATTGTCCGCTCTCTAAGTCAAACAGGTTTCACCCGATCTTCACCAAACTTGTTGTCAATGTTTGAGGGCGATATCTCGGCCAAAATCCGATAAAAAAGCCAAATCAGCCCAGGCACTCTTGGATTATGGCCCTTGAATTACTTGAAAAACTGCGAATTTAGCCTTGTCCGCTGTCTAAGACAAACAGTTTTAATCCAGTCTTCACCAAACTTAGTGACATTTTTGTTGGCATAATATCTCAGCCAAGTTCGATAACCAGCCAAATTGTTTCAGGCACTCTTAGATTATGGCCCTTGAATTACTCGAAAAACTTTTTTATAATTTATTTTTAAATATAGTCATCACATGATACATATAATTACATATCTAGCTAAATGCTACAAAAGAACTATAACAAATTACTTTTTTAAGTTCTCAAAAATATCATTTGCTGTATGTGATGAAAGTTTTATAGTTTGCAACAAAATAAAAAATGAGAAATAATTTTCTGTAATAATAAGTAAAAAAAACTTGGAATAGAGAAATTTTTGTTTTGTCATTTTTTCTTTTGTTTGTCGTCAAATTTTTGTTTTGTTTTGTCGTTTTTTTTGTCGTCTCCAGTTTCTATTAACTTACACCGTTCTAATTATAAATTAACTGTCAAAGGAATATGTATATAGTTATAAAACATGCATACACCTTTTTTTGCCTTTAAATATGATTCTTATCTACTGTTATTTTAAGCATGGACCATTTTCTTTCGTGCTAGTTCATTTTACCATACATGAAAGCTATTTCCCTTTCTATACTGTTTCTTATTTTCAAATAATGCATGAATAATGGAACTCAAAACATGGAACTCCTTACTAGTTTTCATTTGAAATATATAATACTTCACCAAATAAATGATAACATTTAATTCATTATTTTTCACATTATTTTGCACAAACAAAAACAAACTTACACTTTCTATATAAAACTTTGCTTCAACTTTCTTTTGTTTAAGAAATTTAGTTGTTCCACAAAAGTTGTCCCAGAATAAATGCTCTAAGTTTTCAGGCTGCATATTACAATAATCACAAATGTTTGTAAGGGATATATCCATTCTAAATAATCTTGTATTTGTTGGCAAGATTCTTTTGATGCATTTATATTGAAAATTTCCGATTTTTGTATCTATTGTGGCTTCGAAAGGTTAAGTATATAATTTTTTCCACTCAATATTGCTTCTGTTCAAAATATTTTCCCACTTTTCTTCAGACTTTATTCTCGGTTTTGGTGTATCTTTAATCTGCCTGTCATACAGGAATTTATTTGGCGTTTTCGATGTACAAAGTTTTTCTATAAGGTTTTCCCTAGGAGAGTTCATATCTTCGGTTTTAAGTTGTTCTTTGAAATGTGAAGGGATACTGCTTATAAGTTGATGATACTTTAAAAAAACCTTTATTTTCTACCTCATATATATATTTAAAGATTTCGAAAGAATAAAAGTTATTGATTCCGTAATCAAATAAATCTTTCACATATTTGATACGTTTATCATACCAGTTTTTGAAAAATAAAGTTTTGTTTCCATTTTTTATCTTTGAATTGTTCCATAAAACTTGTTTGCTAATTCCTTTTGACCATTTTGTTCTCTTTACTCTTTGCCATGCAATAATGACATCAGATAGGAAATCATGTGTTTTACCAATTTTATGTATGTCACTTTCATTTATATTGCTTTCAAAAACTAGTTTTCCTACTACTTTTTCCAGATATTTTTCATAAAAAAACTTCCCATAATTTGCTTGTTTGATTTTCATTAAATCTTCTCACCCAGCAAGATTTGATGGCATTAAGAAAGCTGTTTAAATCAACCATTTTGATTCCTCCTTTTTCATAGTCCAGTTGCAATATTTCCCTTTTCATTTTTTTTTCTATCCCATATAAAAGTATACATGGCTTTTATAATTTTTAATTGTTTCTATTTTTGGACTTTGGAGAATTATAAAAGGGTAAATAAGTTTTGGCAATGCAAAGGTCTTCATTACTGTAACTTTTCCAAGGAGTGTTAGTTTCCTATGTTCCCATTGTTTAAGACAGTTTTTGAAGCTGTTGAGATTTGGCTCTAGATTAATATTAAGGTTCATTTCTGCATCATTTGTAAATGTCATACCAAGTGTACTAGCTGACTCTGATGTCCAGGAAAAACTTTTCTCCTGACACAGTCTAATGTTTATATTAGCTAAAGAACCTACCGTCAGATTTGTTGTTTTTTAATTGTTAAGTTTCAATCCCGACGTGTTTTCAAAATCCGAAATTACATGAACTAGTTTTTCGAAAGATCCTGGCTCTCCATTATTTAAAGAAGTGCATCGTCAGCGAATAATGTTTGTTTTAATTGCTTTTCATTTATCTTTATTCCTTTTATATGTTCATTTTTTTTCAATATAATTTGATAAAAATTCAATACATATATGAACAGCAGAGAAGACAGGGGGCATCCTTGCCGCAACTCATGTTGTATTGAGAAATTTTCAGATAAATGGCCATTATTTATTACTACACTGCATATATCATTGTAAAAGAGCCTTAACCAATCGATAAATGAGTCCCCAAAGTTTAAGTGATTAAGACATTGAAAAACAAAATCGTGGTTTAAACTATTAAATGCTTTTTCGAAATCTGCAAACATTAAAATACCAGGTTCATTGTGTGTGTTTAATTACTCGAAAAACTGCAAATTTAACCTTGCCCGCTCTCTAAGTCAAACAGTTTTCATCCGATCTTCCACAAACTTGCAAATAATGTTTGTTGGCATAATATCTCAGCCAAGTTCGATAACCAGACAAATCGCCTCAGGCGCTCTTGGATTATGATCCTTGAATTACTCGAAATTTGCGAATTTAGATTTGTCCGCTCTCTAAGTAGAACAGTTTTCATCCGATCTTCACCAAACTTGCTGGCAATAATAGTGGGCATAATATCTCGGCCAAATTTGAAAACCACCCAAATCGCCCCAGGCATTCTTGGATTAGGGCCCTTGAATTAGGCCAAGTTTGATGACGGGCGTATTTTGTGACAGTCTGCCACTCTTGTTCATTGTTATTCCTATGATTTTCGATGCCAAAATATATGATAATAAGATGCATTTAAGACGTTTTGGATATCATAGCATTATGCATTTGAAGACAATTGTCCACGTGAAGATTGTTGTTTTCCAGATGTTTCGAAAATGAAGATTTTTTGGTTGTTTCTTTTTTTCTTTGTTTTGTATTACACTTGTTTTATTTTGTTGTCGTTTTTCTTTTTTTAGTCTTAATTATTGTTATTGTGCTTAAAAATATTATTTTGTTGTTTCGTTGTTTCAGTACAGACCAGTAACAGGAAATTTTGATTGATAATTAAACTTCTGTAATTTGTAAAGTAGTTTACTTTTATTATTGATTCTACTGTGTATTACTGATTAATGAGTGTTTTTATTACTTGTCTATAACTGAGTAAGAATTTAAATCTTTGTTTGAATTTAACAAAAACTTACAATTATTGTACAAAAAGTTACAGTTTCATTGACAGAATATTTGTCAGTTTTTCTTTTATAAAGTTTTTGTTTTATAAACCGTATCTGTATGGCTCATGGTGAGCTTTTGTGACCAATTGAGGTTCGTCGTCCATCGTGCTTCGTGCGTCTGCCAACATTTTTCTTGCCTGAACATCAGTCGTTTCATTTATGACTTGATTTAAACCAAAGATAAACACAACTTGTAAAACTCTAATATCTTGGTTCCTTTCATGTATCAGCCATATCTCAGAGTTACAGACCCTGAAAGAGCAAAAAAATGTCTATTTTTGTCTTGTCTGCGCGAAAGTGGTTTTATTCATGAATTTGTTTTAACAAAAATTGCACACAACTTGTATCACCTAAGATTTCGGTTCCTTCATTGCACCAGCCATATCCTAGCTATGGCCCCTCCAAAGTTAGGGCAAAAATGCCTATTAATGCCTGTCTGCACGATAGTGGTTTTATCTGTAATTTGACTTTAACCAAACTAGCACACAACTTGTATCACCATAAGATCTCGGTTCCTTTTTTGAACCAGCCGTATTCCACCACGGGCCCTGAAAGAGAAAATTCTTCTTGTCCAAAACCAAAGGTCCTAGGGCTTTGATATTTATTATGTAGCATTATCTAATTGTCCTTTAAATACGCTGTTAAAATTACCCACCTAGGGTTAAATATGGTCCCGCTCTGGGGTCATACGATTTATATAGGTTTTTATTAGGAAAAACTTTGAAAATCTTTTTTTCCAAAATCACAGAGAGTAGGTGTTTGATATTTGATATGTAGCATTATCAAAGACACCTCTACCAAAATTAATTGCTCAAGTTATCTTCACAGGGTAAAATATGGCGCCGGCCTGGGTTCACATGGTTTGAATAGGCATGTATAGGTAACAACTTTAAAAATAATTTTGTCCAAAACCACAGGGCATAGGGCTTTGATATTTTGTATTTAGCATCATCTAGCGGTCCACCTTAAAAGATAATAGGTAAGCGTAGATTTCTCGGAAGCACAGAGCATCAAAAACACAGCCCCAGAGCCACGCGATTGCAAACAACAAAAAGACGCTGTAATGGAAAAATATTTCAGACGGGTTGCTTCAAACATCCAACAAGTACATATTAATTCATGCTAAATATTGATGGAGGGGAAGGAAATAGTAAATGGCGAAATAGGGTCGGGGAGGTTGGGGGGGAGGAACCCGAACCCGAAGGGGAAATCTGAACAAGGACGAATATACAAGGGAATGCCGTGTTCTTTAGAAACAGTCGCACTACAAAGTAAACCACAATGGCGCAGACACTCATGTACCGAAGATAAACATACAACTACGATCAACTGAATAACGTAGAAAAAGATTGTTCAAATTGTCCTCTTAGGGTCAACTATAGCCCCGCCCTGGGGGTCACATTATTTATATAGATTTATATAGGGAAAACATAAAAATATTCTTGTACAAAACCGCATGGCCTAGGGCTTTTATATTGTATGTAGCAGTGTGTAGCAATACTTTTCCAAGATTGTTCAAATTATCCCACTGGGGTTACAACTGGCCCCGCCTCTTTGGCACATGGTTTAGATAGACTTATAAATGAGTTTAGTTATTTAGTATTGGGCATGCCCTAATGGTCCTCTACCGAGATTGTTCAAATCATGACCCTGGAGGCAATATGCCACACACAGGGTTCCCTTGTTGTGCATCTTCTCGTCCAGAACCGTAAGGTTTAGACCTTAGATATTTCGTATTTAGTATTGCCTAAGAGTCAGTTATCGGGTCTGTTCAAATAACGACCTTTGGGAAAAAATTGACTGCGTCCTAGAGTCAACAAGTTTGACATTGGCTTAAATAGGGAAAACCTTTAAAAAAAATCTTAGCTGAAACCTTAAGGCCCAGAGCATGGATATTTGACTTGTGGCATGTTCTAGTGGTTCTCTGCCAAGCTTATTCAAATAGTGACTCGGCCACACTCGGTTGGTCCATTGTATTGAAGCAATTACAAAAATGTTTGGACCATAAGCAGATTTTAATACTCATCATCAATATTCTAAATCATGAACTACTGACAAACTTTCTTTTTAGACCACATTTATAACTTTTGATACCGATTTAGTGTTCTTAGTCCTGACCTACTGACCATCTCCAATATTCTAAATCTTGAACTACTGACTTACATTTTTGTTTTTGAAGCTATAGCAAAAGGATTTGGACCACCTGTATAATGTTCGATACAGATTTCTTGAATAGTTTTTAGGCGCGAGCTACTTTCCTATTTTTGAAGGTACAGCATAGAAATCCGGACGACATGTATAACTTTTGATACAGATTTAAATACTTACCTTTAATATTCTTAACCCTGACTTATTGACCTACTTCTTTTATAAAGCTACAGCAAAGAGATTTGGATCACCTGTATAATTTTTCATAGATTTCAGAAGTTGAATAATGTAAACCATGACCTACTGACCTATTTTCTTCTTTCCGAACCTTTAGCAAAGAAATTTCATCTAGCAGGAAACAAAACTTAGGTGAGCGATTTAAGGCCATCATGGCCCTCATGTATAAAAACACTTACTATACTGAGTTATTATGGTAAGATTCAAGAAAATTGAAAACACGTCTGCCTCATACGGCGACAGTAAACGATTTGTCGACTTACTATACATACTCGTATAAACTCTTGTTTGTTGTTAAACATGTTGTTGCTGTTGTTAAGCATACAAGAGACATCCAGAGGAAAAATATAGAGCACGGGTGGCTTCTAAAATCCAAAGAAAGAGAAGTCGTTATCAATTTAATTAATGATGTGTTACGAATTATCTTTGTGTTGTGTTTCTGGTGCATAGAGTCATTGTATATGTTTAGTTTTAATAAAAGTGAATGTGCGTCTATGTTCTATGTGTTTATTTCTGCCTTTTAAACAACGATTTGCCAATTAATTGTTTTTTATCAAAATGTTATAGTTAAAACGATATAATACGATAACTTACACAAGCAGATGGTTGAATATTTCGAAATGACACTAAAAACAGAGTTGCAGTAAATATTTGTAAATACATGTACAGATAAATACATGTCCCATATATCACTGCTAACATAGACTTTCGGATATGATCAATGGAAGACGTGGATTTAATCGTTCCCGCTATTTTGCGAACTTTTTTGAGAATTATAGAGCTAAAACAAGTTAATATATAAGGATCATATGAAGACTTTCTTACACAATGAAAACGGATAATGGCTAAATACGCAGGAAACTTTGCACCCCTCGTGGAGAAAACAATAGATATCACAAAAATATCTAGTTATCTGAGCAGTGCAATATCCACAGGGAGTACATTTTACCAAACAGGTGAACCGTCTATGCATGAAATTCTTGCTACTATGACAAAACGAACATTACATTTGACATGATAATAAATATTGGACCAAAGAACAATAAACTAGATGGCATCAATAAATCGTCAGAACTCCAAGCGGCTATGTGTGATGTAACGGAGGCCCGTCTCCAGTTTTTAAAGTACATCAGTATTGACACTGAAGCCAAACTACTCTACAATAAGTTAATATTTAGCAGTCGTGCGTATACTGTTTACGCTGATAATTTTTACACAATGATGACAACTTTCCTCAAAGACAACTTGAATTCGGATCCAGAGAATATCTTTATATAAAAGGGGTATTTCAATGGTAAACGTAATGTGGTGTGCGCTAAAGGTAACCACTAAATGTGAAAAATAATATCACATGAAATCAAAATAGCGCTGTTGCGCATGTGATATTTAATTACGGATAGTATCACATGCGCAGAAAAAAGTACGATATTGCGCATGATATATTAATTCACTGGGGAATATGATATATCTTTCAAGCTAAACTAATGGGGAATTTGCATTGGGCATTTTATGAGGTATTATAAATGTATGTATAACACAACAATTCTACACTAGGGTAAAACGATATAAAGTGTTTATACTATTTGTAGTGCAATATAACAGTCTCTAATAATACATAGACTGCATGGCAATGTACTTCGTGATTATTACATTAGTTTAAGGGCATATATGTGATACATTGATGGGACCCAAAGAAAGATAAAATATTTGAATGTTGAGAAATAGATATACACTCGTTATAGGTTAATTGCTTGTCTTGGTGTAACATTTGATATTTGTAACAAAGAAAAAAGATTTCCAAATGTTTTAGAAATCTGTTAGGTGTATACGATCAAATCTGAGCTAAGAATTACATCCTTATAAATGCCACTACTGTTAAACCTGTTAATAAAGGTCACCATTTTAACTTATCGTTTAACATTAAATGCTAAGATTTAACAGTGCAAATTTGTGTTAATCAGTTAGAAAGAAATAAAAAGAATAAAAGAAATAAAGAACGTTGAGGCACCCTTCCCCCCTGAGACTATCTTACCCCTTTTGCCGGATATCAGTGCCTAGAACCTAACATGGTACGCCCAGACGGACTGCAGATAGAAGTTCCAACCCCCTAGATAATGATATCATCACTTATCTTTCTAAAAAAATACCACTCACTTCAAAAAGAGTTGATATAAATAAATGGATCAACGTATGTGACGCATAATTCTCGTGAGTTACTGTAATATCCTGATATGAGAAAAAAACATATACATGTATAATGTATTTCAATGTTACAACATCTATATATGACGACAAAATTATGTTTGCACATGTCGTCGTGAGAGTGAAATAAAGCCATTACAAAATGTTGAATTACACCAAGTCTACTGCAATACACCTTCGACGGTGACGTCGTTTTAATTAGAAGACGTTGGTCGAATTGACTTGGTCTGTTATAGGTAAAGAAAAAAAGGAAAAGCTATAATGTGATAAAAATAATCTTTCATTTGACTGATAAGAAATGTTTGTAAAAATACATTACTTTTTTCTTTACGCAAAAAATTGCCGCAAGCTAACGTAGACAATGCACCGACAATTCGAAGTATTCCGAGCATTGCATTGTCACAAAATTGTCGCAGTTCACGCTGTATAGTCGGGCAGAGAATAAGGTGCACTTCCAACGGCTAGCTATAGACGTTGCTGTTATAGCGAGATTATAGAGTGCTAACATTGTGTTTGAGAGATCCTGGATTCGAGACCCGATCACGGCTTAAATACTGGCATGGCATTTTGTTGCATCATTTATTTGAAGGTTATTGGACTGTACTGTTCCAGAGTTGATATATTCCAGCGAACAGTACAAGTCAAATGGTTTATCGCGGCCAGAAATTTGTACAAACCGGACAGAAGTTGCGAAATTGTCATTTGTGCAGGAATGAAGCGTTTACCATAATGTCCAGTACTGGACAGGTATAGTGACCATGCACGGACACAGCCAATTTTCTTAGAGGGGGTCCGATCCCCTGCCCCAACCCCCCACACGCCCTGGAAATTTTACAATTTGGCACTTCGTTTTTAGCATTCTGGGACAGTTTTATGGACTAACCTGTTAAATTTGCGAAAATGATAAAATCAAGCTTTCTTGAAGGTAAAATTCTTAGTTTCTTTTAGATAAATAATATGAATTATGTCGGGGTCGTATGTAGCAGCAGCCGCATATACTTTACATGCAGTCCTAATGTTGCCTTTTTCGAAAAACATTTTCTTTCCTTCTTGTCTTCTTTTCTTTTTTAAAGATTTTCCAGAGGGGGTCCGGACCCCCGGTCCCCACCCCCCATCTGGATCCGCGCATGGTGACATATCATGCTTTCTGTTTATGCAGGTAAACTTGTGTTTGGTTAAATTTCAACAGAGCACAATTGTCTGAACAGTGTACAAACTCATTACTGTTTTTTCAGGCAAGGGTGGAAAAAAAGTGGTAGACAATGAAAGCAGTAACATTTTTATTAAAAAAAAATAAACAATGAGACAAACATTTCCAACATCTTTGGTTCAAAAATCCCATGTTAAACATACGATAAAGCCCGAAACGCGTGAAAATGTTCCGAATGTAAATCGGGTGAAGTAAACGCTCTGACTATGTAGATTATCATTATGCGTCTAGAATGATTAAACTAGGCGAGTCTACTTACTTATTACTTGAGGATGAAAAAAAGTGTTTTTTAAATGTTGCTCTTAAACAAGGGTGGCGGTTGAACTACTAAAAGTAGAACAACAGTTGATACACAACAAATCGTACGGTATGTTTTATAATCAGTAGAAGCTAGTCGTATTTACGCTTATGAGGCCTGTTTCACCCATAAGTAAAGAACTGACAGGTCCATCATGAAATATTTTCCCCATCGTGCAAATACTTGTCCTATTCAATATGATCGCGGCCTCGATCAATAATGGACTATGTTTAGTAATCCAAATCAATGTTGAATGTAAAATAAAACACACCAAACCAGAAAATATCGAATATATTATGTTTCTTTGATAAAAGAGTTATATTTCCTAAATCAAAGCATATTCTTATGCAATAAATTACTAAATACTCTTAACAATGCATTTTGTGGTTGAAATACCGACACACAGTTTTTGTGCAGCAATTACATAGAGTTAAATTGAATTCTAATTGCCTTTTTTATTTTATGCGGACTTTTTAAGACCAATGATGTGACTTAAAGTTTGCCAATTCAAAAAAGTTTTACCTTTTATCATAATATCAAATAGAATATATAACTGGCACTAGTGACGGATAAATAAATAGATAAATAAAGAAAGAAAGAAATTTAAATAAATAAATAAATAAAACTCTCGAACGGATATGCAACACATTGATTCACCTTGCCGGATACTGTCAAGTAAATTTATGTGAAAAACGTGCTCAAGATTACGATTACTTCATTTTCAAATTAAAATGGAAGCAATTTATCATTATTCAATTTTAAAATAAAAAATACCCAGACAATGGAGAATACTTCACGAGGTTATAAAATAATGTCATTTTGACAGAAAATAATTTTATAGCCATTTAAAACCTGACATATGCGATATTTTTCACATTTTCATATAGAAATACATAGAAACTATAGTCATCAACTTCAAACAAAAAAGGAAGCAATAGGTTTTTGTACCACATCGATACAAAATACATTGAAATAAAGGGCAAAAAATGAAGATTACTTCACGAGGTTATAAAATTTCGTTAAATAACGATAAAAATACGTTTTTAATGGTTGAAATATATTTTCCTATACAAATCTATAGTAAAACTGTTTATCGATAAACGTTATCGGGTCCGCGATCCGTGTATATTCAAGGGAGACTACTTTTGCCGAAACTACTGGTCAATGTATTGGAATGTTGGCCATGTTAAATACTTTTCCAGTTTCTATTTTACATAGCGTCGCGAATACAATTTTTACTAATAGATAAAATGGGACAAATCACAGCAAGTTCGAAAAACAAAGTTCACGCAAAATAAAAGCATTTTCCAGTTTACCAAATCGCATTTTCATTTTACTTAGTATGATTAACTCCGTCCTTACTTTCCCCAATTCTACATTCAATCTTTGATCCTATATCTGAATTATTCAAGATGCCCTTGATAACTTCTTAATAATGCTTACAACATCAGAATGAATCTTTTAACTTTAATCATAGAAAAAAACTCCAAGATTACTTAATCGCGTTTCAAGGTCCATGCAGCAGTGAATGAATTGATATGAAGCCATTGTCTAGGGCATAATTTGTTTTGTTCTGTCATTAACTGGTATCAGTATTCTAATTCATTAACTTCAAATTATCTATTCCAATGTATGTTATATCATCCATGTATCATGTTTAAGTATATTGTTTTCTATATATTATTCAAATATATATTCCAATATATCTTATATCATCCATGAAACATGTTTTAGTACATTGTTATTTTCTATATATTATATAAGCCCAGCATGGACTATACAACTTTCAACACACACTTAAAGGACGGTGTTATATAATGCATGTAAGTATAACATTTTTAAGTACTTTGAAATCTTGCGTTATAATACGTTTTTTATTCGCAAAATTTCGTTAATGCAAATATATATATATGATATCATGAATTTTACCGGACCATTCTTGTAGAAAAATAGGTATATTCTTAGAATAAGCTTTCTTTCATTGTAAAACTTTAAGCTATAATTTGTTATTATATATAATAAATGTGTTACAGAAGTTCCCTCTTCCATATACTAGTATTTCGCCTTTTGCACTTTTCGATGGTGTTTTTAACAGCTGTTTGAATGTGTATCAAGACACCAATTTTCCAACGAAAGAAAAACGAAAGATAAAAACGTTAATTTAGTTTTCATACACTGAACATTTTTGACACTCAGCTGAAAGTTTACCTACACATATATACTGAAAGCTACAAAAATAAAAGTCTATAAATATAAGTACTGCATAGTATTATGGTGTTATTGATTTTAGTAGTATGTATATTTTGGATGGAAACAAATACAATGTGGAATATGTAATTTCAGAATTATATTAGGGGTGTTAAATTCAGAATGATTTGTACTAATTTAAACAAAAAAGAGAAAAGAAAATTTCAAAACCTCGAGTGTTGCGTTAAAGACACACAAACGTTTGACAACATTAAAGGTTGTATACAGGTCATGTTTCTTTTTCTACTAAGACTGTAGACCGCATTTAGTCTTTATTTCATTTATATTGTATAGCAAATTTTTTTGTTTTGTTTTTTTTTTTAATTATAAAAACTGAAATGAGCACTTGTAGTATAAATAAATGTCACTTTCACACTTCCTCAGAAACAATATTTATTTCAAAGTCATGATGACTTTAGGCGCTTTCACACTTCCGCAGAAAAACCTGTAGCATAAATGAAAGTCATGATGCTTTTAGGCACTTTCACACTTCCTCAGAAACTCCCGTAGGATAAAGGAATGTCGTGATGATTTTAAGGACTTTCACATTTCCTCAGAAACAATATTTATTGCAAAGTATTTATTTGCCCGACACCTCTGTACATGATGTATCGCATTCTATGGTATCATTGTCATGAAGATGTAAAAGGCTGATCTGTTAACAAATTAATACAGTTTAAAATGAAATTGTTTAAGTTTGCATGGAGAACAATATCGAATAGCTTTTTTCCAGTTTTTAAATTCCCAACTGAGACCTTAACTCAAAGGGTGTACACGAGGCACTTGGTATGTTATTTCAAAACCACTGAAATAAGAATAAACAATGTTGACGAAATGTCCTTAGAAATTCTCCTTTGTATTCTTTTATACTCGCATGTTTGGAGTCTCAGATTTATTAGATCATCGAGTTGAAACACAAGTATTTCCTACTTATGGCTAACTCACTTGTAACACAAAGTAATCGCATTAAACACCTGTCCAATGTCAAATCAGTTTCTTTTTTGTTGCTATAAGTGTTTGGTATTTTATCTAGAACAAATTTTACGGTCGAGTATTAGAAAAAATACTACTGCAACACCTATGACAAACTCGAACTCGCTTATCGTAAAATTCTGGCTATCGCAAAGAAATGTTCAAGTCCCGTCCGGAAACACCTGCACAAGTACAAATGTAGTTATTGTGACAGATGTTATAAAATTGCAGCTTGTGTGTATATTCAATGATTGTTTCAAAAAGAAGCTGATGGTAAATCCCTGTAACGATCCAAAAGAGTTCTAGGTCCCAATTTCCTGCAATGGCAAATATCGAGAACTTTAACAACGGATGCATGCTCTATGGTATGGCAAAAGAACACACCTTACAAACAGGTGATTTATTGGAT
Source organism: Mercenaria mercenaria (assembly GCF_021730395.1). Taxonomy (NCBI): domain Eukaryota; kingdom Metazoa; phylum Mollusca; class Bivalvia; order Venerida; family Veneridae; genus Mercenaria; species Mercenaria mercenaria. The sequence continues at coordinate 37,867,490 of NC_069377.1, read as the reverse complement.
CTTAAAAAAGACCAGTTCATCAATGTATTGCGTTGCCTCCACAATTTAGGGTTTATTGTAAGTATACGATGTCGTTTGGAACATTTGAGCCGTGCCATGAGAAAAACAACATAGTGGGTTTGCGACCAGCATGGATCCAGACCAGCCTGCGCATCCACGCAGTCTGGTCAGGATCCATGCTGTTCGCTAACAGTTTCTCCAATTCCAATAGGTTTTAAAAGCGAACAGCATGGAGCCTGACCAGACTGCGCGGATGCGCAGGCTGGTCTGGATCCATGCTGGTCGCAAACCCACTATGTTGGTTTTCTCATGGCACGGCTCATTTCGTTTGTACATTATTTGATTGTGATAGTATCGTTGCAAAGTACTATCATGTCTTCTTCACTTTTTAATCTTTTTAGTATCAAGCTTTTTCATTACTGTAAAATATTTACGAAACATGTCAGGATTCTTTTCTGAAAGGATGACAACGTCTCAGATGTCAAAGGGTAACCTTCTTGAACAGTTAGGTGAAGTCAAGTGTAAAAAACATGATATCTACTGATTCAGAGTCAGAACGTATAGTGTGCTGTCCACCTACTATTGTCTAGCAGGTCACAAATAGGCTTCCATCTGTATATTCAATCCACACAGTGTGATCAAAATCTTATTCTCATCATATACCTTTGGCCTATTCTGCTTTATCTGTTGGGCGATTGCATACAGCACGGGGGAGGAAGTGTTACACGAAGGATGGAGTTCTTCTGATAACCTGTCATGTTTTCTTCTGATAACTGTTACGGAGTTCCTGGAAAACGTTACAGAGTTCTTCTGATGTCTGAATGACGAAGCAAGGAATCGGTGGATAAAATGGTAATTATTTATCTTTAAATAGAGAGAATGGGGTGTAAAACTAAAGTTTGATGATCAAGGTTGCCTGATGTCTTGTGTTATGCGTCAGAAAAAACTGTTTAGTCTAATAATCAGCGCCACTTCTTTGAAATGAAGACATTTTGAGTAAAATATCGAAATCGTTTGCTTATCCATACATATTATTCTTCTTATTTACGTTCTTCATCCTCACCACATGCAATAGAATGATTTTAGCGCAAAGTTGCAAACATAAATCACTTTTTAAACAATTTTATGCCCGATTTTTCAAATGTTACGGAATTCAGGTGATAACTCTGAAGATGTCACAGAGTTCTAATGATAACTTTTATTACTGCCAGGGTGTCTCTTGAGCTATGTTAAGATACTTTTTTGCTAATTTAGTTATTTACAAATGGTGTTAATAATGTTCTAACGTAATATATTTGTCCAAGGCACAGTATTGTGCCTATATAATGTACGATATGAGTCTTTTGTAAAGTTTCAAAATATGTACAGTATAATGACATATATAGTAAAAGACGAATAGATAACAACTGCAGTAAATTGTATTTTTTCGTTCTATCAATGGATGTGCCAATGTTCGTGAACAACGGTTTCATGATTGGTTTCCGTTTTGATTGATCACTGAATTGAAATCAAATCCGTTATCTTTAATAGGGTACATCTATTTGCTGCATTTGCAGAGGCTGTCTTTTTCTGAAGCAGTTTATCAGATTAATATGTATGACTGCTGTTGTCATCACATGCAATTCAATTGCTTGACTAGTTATGCATATTCATATTATGACCTTTACGTTGAGTTATTATGTGATAAGTTGAAAAGGCCAATATGCTAGGTAAAGCTTTAGATAATTGTCCTTTGTTTCAGGATGCGACAGTCAAATGTAAATACTGTCACAAAAGATCCTGACGTCTGAAGCAATTGCTCATGTTGTAAATATTATTCCTGAAAGGAAAGTCGCAATTACAACATTGAGGTCATGTAGCAAATTTAAAACAACTGTTTATGCACATTCGTGGTTGGTGTATATATTCTTCTTAATTTTTGTACAGGACTTTCTGTAGTATCTTTCGTCAAGACTTGTATCAAACCACTTTCTGCATCATAGGGTATGTTTTATTTTCATCATAGGATATTTTTTATTCGTCCTGTCCAATGTCTTCCCCAAGTAAATCAAACGTCCGTGTTTTAAATTTGCCACAGTCATACATATTAATCCGATAAACCGCTTCAGAAAAAGACAGCCTCTGCAAATGCAGCAAATAGATGTACCCTAAATTAAAGATAACGGATTGGCACATCCATTGATAGAACGAAAAAATACAATTTACTGCAGTTGTTATCAATTCGTCTTTTACTATATATGTCATTATATTGTACATAGTTTGAAACTTTACAAAAGACTCATATCGTACATTATATAGGCACAATACTGTGCCTTGGATAAATGTATTACGTTAGAACATTATTAACACCATTTGTAAATAATTAAATTAGCAAAAAAGTATCTTAACATAGCTCAAGAAACACCCTGGCAGTAATAAAAGTTATCATAAGAACTCTGTGACATCTTCAGAGTTATCACCTGAATTCCGTAACATTTGAAAAATCGGGCATAAAATTGTTAGAAAGTGGTTTATGTTTGCAACTTTGCACTAAAATTATTCTTTTGCATGTAGTGAGGACGAAGAACGTGAATAAGAAGAATAATATGTATGAATAAGCAAACGATTTCGATATTTTATTCAAAATGTCTTCATTTCAAAGAAGTGGCGCTGATTATTAGACTAAACAGTTTTTTCTGACGCATAGCATAAGACATCAGGCAACCTTGATCATCAAACTTAAATTAAACACCCCATTCGATCTATTTAAAGATAAATAATTACCATTTTATCCACCAATTCCTTGGTTCGTCATTCAGACATCAGAAGAACTCTGTAACGTTTTCCAGGAAACTCCGTAACAGCAATCAGAAGAAAACATGACAGGTTATCAGAAGAACTCCATCCTTCGTGTAACACTTCCTTCCCCGTGTACAGAGGCTGTTCGTATACTGTAACTTGAGTCTAGTGGAGACTGTGGCGGTGGGCTGTAGCCTTGATAATGTACATCGAGTGGTAAAAGTCCTCTTTAAAGTCTACATTATTGGGATCCAGGTTTGCAGGACATTGCAGCGGATGTTTGGCAGTTTCTGGGCATATAAGACAAAGCCTTATTTTAATACCCTACTTATCTGCCGGTAGAAGCCAAGCAATATACAGATGTTAAGTTTTCCTACTGTAAGTGTAAAATTGCAAGCAAGACTATATATGCCGTAAGATCTTTGGACACATAGAATACAACCAAGCAAAATAATAGCAGACTCGGTTTGACTGAGTCTGTTCATGAGAGGTAATGGATAGTGCAACTCCCCTTACGCCATATAGCATTGGCTTTAGCGGAATTCTATAGATACTGATTGAAGAACCATAAAATATAAAAATACTCAATCCACGACCAAAAACTAGCCATATCATACCATTGTTTTATGCTGAAAGAAAATGTAAACAGTTCTAGGCTATGGGATAGTAATTTCAGTAATATAATGGTACAAAGCAGCTGGTGGGTAAGTTATTACAAATTAATGGGTATGTAAGTAAATTAAGGATTGATTATACATAGAAGAATAAATTGACAATAGCTGAAATTCAGGACTTCATAGTTCTTTCGTATTCATACATTTACAAACTGTATTTTATTGTGCAAATCAACTGATTTGGATATCAAAATGTGTAGTTCAAAATTATATATACCTTTTATACCCATCTGGACTGGAAATTGTATTTTTGTACTATTATTGTTAGTAAATTATCTCAACTATCTATCTGTGTCTGTGTTGTAGAGTTCTTTTTTACTTTTCGTCTGAGCTTTGAAAAAAACTAATATCAATATAAACACTGTTTTTCCTTTTACTTTATGCACTGTACACTAACATATGCATTATTGACCTTACAAGTACCTGCTACAAGTATATACCTATCTGAGCCAATTGTACCACAATTCTTTGTTATCACAAGCATTTACTCAGAAGGTGCACAATTCGCCCCTTTTTATTCACGGATTTCTTGCACTATTATACCGGAAGCCTAGTTAATAGGTGCAATTAAACCAATTTACAAAAACCAAAGGCTCCCTTACGAATCCAGCTAAATATAGATCAATAACCATATTAAGCTTTCTGGGTAAAATAATATGAATTAAGACACTGCCTAGCATGGGGATTTATCTTTTATATATCTACTTACGAAGAAATGTTCAACACTCAAAAGAAATAAAACTTCGCGCTAATCAATTTACATTTAGTGTCATCATACCTCTTACAGCGAATATCATACTTTGCAAAATTTACGGGAAGCTGCGACGGTCACGTCATGCACCGCGTTCTGGCACTGGCTTTAGGATTTTATTGTTTGTTTGCAATCCACGCAGAAAGTTGACAGCCTTTACACTTCCTTACTGTTTTAAAAAAGTTTTTCAATTGCATGTACAGTTTTCATTACATAAAAGAAGAAAAAAGAATCATGTTGGCGCGGTTTACGAATTTCTGTGACTGATTCGGCGTGCTCGGATGTTCTTGCAAACAACCAGTCTGCGTTTTGTACATAAACCGGAACCGGAAAACATCGAAAAAATTGCCTCAGTATATGCAAACAACAAAAACGAATAACTATATACGGACGTTACCGTCTCGGGGATTTTCATCCCCTACTAACATCTATTTTGAATGATCGAATAAATGTATTTTTCATGTGAAAACAACCTCTTTAAGGAAAATCAGGCCGGTTGTAGGGCAAATTATTCTACTACCTATCATATATTCAGCTTACAGTTTTTGATTGAGAAAATGAGAAATAAAAAAAAGTGTTTTGCTCCTTTATTGATTTTTTGCGCATTTCATTCAGTATGGCTGGCAGATCTCTGGAGCAAATATTTTTAATATAGGAATTCAAGGTAAAATCTTGAGTGTTATTAGATATATGTTTACTGATATAAAGTCATGTGTTTCTCTTAATGGGGCATCATCAGCGTTTATCTCCAGTAGGTGTGGTGTTAGACAAGGAGGAAACATGTCACCTATTTTATTTTTCATGTATTTAAATGACACAGAACAGTTCCTTCTGATAAACAATAATGGTACACAGTTTAATATAAGTAGTCAAGATTCCTTACTTTATCTTAAGTGGTTAGTATTGCTACATGCTGATGATACTGTTATATTTTTTCAGAAAGTGAGGTCAATTTTCAGAATTGTCTTGATGATTTTTATACTTACTGTGAAACTTGGAAGTTGAAAATCAATTACTCCAGAACAAAGGTTATAGTTTTTGTTTGGACAAATCGACCAGATGAATATTCGTTTAGTGGACACGGTCAACAAATCGAAACACTTAAGGTTTAGCAGTATATCACAAAACCAAAACATATTTAAAATAACCTACCTGTCCAATACATATTTACCATTCCGTCCCGTAGAATTGGATACCTTAAATATTCTAAAAGAGTTGTCCCTCTTCAAAAAGGAATGCCATTTGTAAAACAATAAAAGTAAATATTTGCCAAAAACGATGTTTAATCTTATTATACAATGTTTAAGCACTGGTACATTGTTGCAAATGCATCCAAACGGAGACGTGTAACAGCGTTTTAAAAATGGTGAGTTTTTAAAGGCGTTGAACTGTCAAGAAGTTTGGCCACTTCATGCAGTCCCTTTCCGGAATTCAGTATATATATATGAGTAAATTGACAATGGTTTTGTAGAATAATATAAATGCTTTAAATGCTGTGTAATTTTCATGTAAAACAATTCTTTCGTTCTATGATTTTGTGATGCTCGAGCTTTTTTCTCCAAAACATGGACCTAACTTTTAAAACCTGTAAGTACCTTGGAGTGTATTTCACATCTTCAGGTAGCTTTTTTTTTCATATAGAAAGTACTTGGTTACACAAACCAGAAAAGCAATGCACTAGCTCTTTTAAAAATCAGTAACCATGCCCTTCCAATCGACCTGCAGCTAAAGCCGTTCGATCATACTGTCTTACTTATCTTAACATTGTTGCGAGGTCTTTGGTTATGAAAATCTTGATATCATAGAACATGTACACTGTGACTTTTTAATAATAACAATAAAATCTAGAAAAAAATACCCCACGTTATATGATATACGCCGAACTTTGTCGCTATCCCTTAGAAATCATTACAAAGTCACGCATGGTTAAATTTTGGAGTAAACTATCACTTACACCAAATTCATCAAAAACATCCTTTCTCTGCTGTCAAAACATGTATCAGTAAACTCACAAGGCGACATTTTTTGTGGGACGGACGACGGAACAGGCGATTCCGGTTTAAAGAGACGGGACAGGCGATTCCGGTTTAAAATGATAAAACATTTAAAGCAATACTGGATTCCACCGGTCATTCGTATGTTTGGGCAAGCCAACCATTTTTAACGTAAACGGTGATGGTGATAAATTTGTAAAGTAGACGCTCATTGACCAGTTTTCACAAAATTGGAGGTTTAAATCAAGACTCCTCCTCTAAAGGCCAAATGTATAGCCTATTGAAGGACAATTAAGCACTTGAAAACTACCTAAAGTCGTAATACCCACCCATCGCTTTTCATTTGTCCACTTCCGAACCGGCAATCATAGGTTTCTTATTGTGGTTGGAAGATGGACGCGAAGTCACGTGCCACACAATAGAGAGTTTGAGATTTCAACCTTCGCCTTCCCCTTCAACGTCTCTTGCGAAGTTAACGTATGAAGTTGAAGTTCGATTAAAATTCCTTGAGATTCCAAACTTTAGAATAAACCTTACTTCTTATAATCCGCCCATTCAATTTATCCGTAATTATGATCGTTTATTTTTCGTGCATTTGTCAATTGTCCGAAAGGGCAGGACTTTTACAAGAGGTTTTAAAAATGAAAATTAAATAAAAACATTTCAATTAATATAATCATCGCATGGATATTAGTGCGATTACGATAAAAAATAAACAAGAAAAAAAACGAAACAATGTGAAAAATGTAAAATCTCGTTGGTGTTGCTCCGAACATTTAGGTTTTTTATGAAATGATGTCAGTATACAATGCACGATTGTAAATCATACAAGAGAGGAAATAAAATTGATAATCATATCAACGTATTCTATTGTTGATGGTGTTCTTGGAAGATAATACAGTTAGTATTTTTTAAACAAAAACATGAGACACCAACTATTACAAATGCATTTCTCGATATACACAAAAGGCATGACCATAAAATATAACGGACAGATTCATCCGTCATGCTGTTGCCTAGTATTTCATAGTTTTTCTTAAAGGTTATTTGTACTTTGAATTGGTACTTTGTACATCGAATTCCTTAAAAGACGCGTTGATAACATGAGCCAATATACACAATTTATGAATACATTTAACAAGCAATTGGAAACAAATGTAAGATATTCTCGTGATATCATACGTTTTGGCATCATGACACTCTGTATGACTCTGTATAGTGCCAAACTCTCAGACAGCACAATATAATCGTGCGAAGTCACCAATTGTCTAGCGAAACAGTCAAGGTGGCGACGAAAAATTGTCGCACAAAATAACATGTGGGCATATACACGTATTTGTTTGAATACACTATTTTATAAGTAAAGCATGTACAGATCAAGGAATTTTGGATAGAGGGACACCAACTTTAAAAGGGGGTCTCCCATTTCAGGGATGGAGTGTGGGGGGTCACACCGAGTTTCATGACCGATTTTCTTTGTAAAATGTAAGAATCAAAGGGGAATTGACCCACAATGCCCCTTTGCCAGGCTCTGGGTCCGTGCATGCAAAGAATGGAGTTATCCCATACGGCTAACAGGAAACTTCTCGCATCATGATATCATAGATCTGAAATTGACTGATACTTCAGAAGAATTTTCCGTCTTACTAGTACCATTTTATGTTTATAATTAACACGCAGTTGTCGTATTAAGTGTCAGACAGAAACGGATTGATTTTATTTGGAAATGAAAATAAAATGTTCAACCAAATGATAATCGCGCGTTATTATTCATTTTTCAAGTAAAATGACTGTCATACCATGTGCCTCCATCCAGATTTCAGTCTTTGATGCAGAGTATGTGAACAGAGTAGATGCAAAAAGACTGAAGTTTTGACTTTCGTGATATTACATCTCCAGACGTTCAAAACTTCCCTTCATACGACAAAAAGGCCCATGTGGTATAATCGATACCGCCTGGGGACATAAATATGCCGTAGAAGTTAAAGTTTGAACAAAATCTCAAAGTTTCTCAAAATCAGTTGATAACTTCATACTTCCAGGTTCAATTCAATGTATTTAGTTAAAATCATTAGCCATACAAAACTTCATTATTCTCATACTTGTTGATAGTGTTTCGCATCAAATTTAGTTTAATTATACATATGGATAATCGAATAACTTAATAAGCAGAAATCCTGAAATTAAGCTTTTTATTTCACATAGTAATAAAGAGAAGTCTTAGGCCTACTTGATATTACATGGACAACTTTAGTAGCAACGTCTGATATAAATAAAATACACGCATATCGGTGACGTTTTACCCCAAATATATATGTGAGACGTTGAAGGGGAAGGCGAAGGTTGAAATCTCAAACTCTCTAATGACAGAATGTCCGCACTGCCCTTCGAATGGCCTGGGTGATGAACTACATTACCTCCTGATATGTCCGCCCTTTAATGAAGAAAGGAAAAAGTATATATCTTTGAAAAATCAACGCAGACCGAACATTATTAAATTTAGAGATCTACTGTCAACTACCAACACGCAACTTTGACTTCTACTTTATATGGGAAAGTATGTGTTTTACTGCTGACAAATATTGTCATGAAAAAAAAACATGTTTCTCTACAATATTATTAATATTATTAACAATAATTCGGCGAAGTGTCAGTTTATTAGATAAAAAATAAATTTCAATTGACATTAGAACTTTTATGATTTAACGAGTATTGTTCTCGATGTTTATATTTTACAAACACTATTTAGGTATATGCTAGAACATTAACTTGTTTTGCAATTAACCGAGTTAACCTCGTTCTAACACGGCCACGCGGTTCACGGTGTCTAAGCTACTCGGACTGTTTTGGACCCGACTATTTATAATCAGGTGAAGGGCTTTCTTTGATTCTTATTAGAATTATTTAGATAGGTATGCTCTAAATAACTGTTTATAGAAATAGATTCATTTTGTATACTCAATGTAAATGCCTGACGGAATGCCACAGTAATATGTCTATAGGAATAAAGTGTCGGATACAATAAACAATAAGGAGTTTTTGTGTACAGAGGAAAATTAACTCGCATTGTACCCGTAAAATAAATCAAAACGCTGACCAACCTGTTAAAAGTTAGTTTTTAACGGACATGGCACATTTTGAGATAGCAAGAAAACAAAATGCATTGCAAGTTTGTATTGAAAATTAGATATAGACGTTTCAGTAAGTTCAGTAAGCCCATGTTTACCACAAAATAATTAATACCTAATTTTCTGTGGTGAAGTACTTACAATTACTTCTAAGAATTATTTCTGCACATTTAAGATAAAATAGTCTTGTCTCTGAGTGTTTTGTGGCGGCTGTAAAATTCTCCTCGTACTTGGATTTAGTGCTGTTTATTGATAAAAGAGTTCCGCCTAAGCCGGTGCTGAGTAAGGAGCATTTCAATTCCTCTCATGAACAGACTCATCAAACCGAATCTGCTATTATGTTTGACTTGTTACGTTCTATGCTTCCGAATGATCTTCTAAAGATGTCGTTCACTGCATTTTTTTGTTTTGCTGAAATCAAATGGCATGACTATATTTGAAAATACGATAGTATTTTAATCATGAAATAATTGCATAATAAATTTTGTTATGGAAAACTTACGTTATACACCACCACAACAGTTTCAGAGTCTCACTCTTAGCAGATCTTTAATTTAATTGAAAGTATTCTTATGGCAACGTGCAAGGCTCCCATATTTTGATTTTTATTCAGCATATACACTGTTGTTAATGAAATCGATTTACAGGTATCTTCACTGGATTTTCATTTTGTTGTTGCAAAAAAAAAATCAGAGAGTCCGGTGATATTTGATTAAAATTAGTTCTGTGTCATAAAATACCTCAGAAAATTATTTCTTTTCCCCTTTTTGTGGCCATATTGGACGCCATATTGAAATTTGTTGTCTTGATATTTGTAGATATAGAAATCGTCAGACAAATCTTGGCCGTCGTCTTGATTATACATACTGTCCAAGAGTTGTCGGGATATCAATACGGTGTCATCAAAAAAACTATAGACTATAAATTTAGCTTAACCCAAAAACAACGCATACTCTGAAGGTCTAAATCAAGATATTCATGTAATGATTAATCAACTTTCGACCTAAAAGATAAAAGATGAAAGGAAAGTGTAGATTTCCCGAAGCACAGAACACTCCACACAAAACCATATAGCCATGCACTAAAACTGACATTGGATACTATATCATACGGCAAATTACCTTCCATCATTTAAGTCATACAGCGTTAATTAATGCCCACGTTTTAGGTATCTGCTTTCTACAAAGTAATAAAATTTGTATTGGATTTTATGGTTATGTTAAATTTTGATGTTACCTTATCAAATTATTTTTAATGAGTTATTGTACATTTTTGTATTTAATAGAACGTTTTCAAAGAGCCATTGTTAGAATACTTTTGCTGTAGTAGTTTTTTACGTCTGATGTTATTATTTGTAATTATGAGAACAAAAACAATCAGTTTAAATTGATAATTTTCTGTTCCTTAATTATTTTTTTCTTCTTAATCACAAGCAACAGATACTTTTTTCAGAAGTTATTTCAATTTATTCTTTTTTCTTTTTTTTCTTTTTTATTATACGGTATGAAGGTAAGTGCCGAGACATGACAGAGGTGCACAGCTATTGAAACACATCGGTACTTTGGCAACATAGCAATACATTAACAGCATACACATTTTGAGCTTATAACTATTTTTACCAGTGCTGTTTGTGGATATTTAAGCATTTGTGTCCAGTTCAGAGATGATGCTGTTGTCTGTCGATGTGTTGTTTATATTGTACCTGACGAGCCAAGGAGCTTGGAGTCATATTTATTTGAAAAAGGCAATAAAAGGTAAGAGGATAGCAAACTTCTTTTCGCAGTGTTTATGGAAAACTTTTAATCTTGTTAGGTATTTATATTGATTCTATGTATATTTTAAGATGGGTTATTTATTAAAGCCGCAATCTCACTGTTACGGTTTGGTATGTTGTGTGCATGTGGCAGTACTAACCAGTTTATGGAGGATCCATCCACGATAAACATAGGTATGCGTCTGAACAAAACCGACTATTTCATTCTGACATTTACCCGTGATTTGTTTACGACATGCTCGTCAAAGTAAAAGTAGATACTAAGGTAGCAGATACCAGTTTTTGAACATTTTGCAAGTCGGCCGGAGACCGTCTTCTTTCTATTCAGCAGAAATCAACTAATGAAAGAGATTTGAAAGAAATAAAGCATATAGTTGTCATGAATTTGAACGCTTTCTTAAAATCCATTAGAAATATTTGCCATTTATAAGACTCTATCGTCCATACGTAGCCTACAGTGAAATATAGGTTCGCGAAAATAAGGACCAATTTTCGAAATTATCACCATATTTGGCCTAGTGGCAAAAAAGTTAGGGGGAAAAGCAAGAGTCCAACAATGTACAGTGCCTTGCAGACAAAGCTCTACCGTACCTATTCTGCATAACAAAACAATCTGTCAACAGATTACTTTTTTTCAGTAGTCCTTACTGAATTAGCCTTCTGATGTTTTCACATTTGCACATACAGCCAGCAATCAACATTCGCAGTTTCGTATCTGACCAACTTCAGGACATTAATTCCCTTATGGTCAGCTGAATGCTTGTCAGAAGTTTTTTTTAATGTCCATTCCACAGCATCAAAGCACAAAATCCGCATTGAATATCATTTTGAATGAAAACAGGGCCTTCAGTTTTGAAACTTACCATTATTTTAAAATTTTGACCTCGGCCAATTCGCATCTAAAGCTGGAAACTACCAACTGCTGCTTAAGAATAGTAGTTTGACGTAGCGTCACGTGACAGACCGCTCTATAATGTCGGGCTGTTATTTGCATTTATTCAGACTCGAATGTTTATGCACTAGCCTTTATTTTTACTGACATGTAGTAAACTAGTAGTACTTTTGGACTATTAAATATTATAGACTGATTGCTAGATTTGCGTCCAATGAGGCATGTTTCTCGGCAGGAAATAACACATGCACAAGACGCGCATTCATTTTGAAAAAATAAAAAAGTCTAGCAACAGTTTATTATAATTTATGTAAGGATCACTATGGTTATCTGAATAAAACAACAGCCATGTACGTAACGATGTTTTCTATGATTTTGAACCATTCATTTTGTATCAGCCATGTGCAAAACACATTTTAGCAGCATAAAATACTTAGTTGCACATGTAATTTTGACACTTTAATTGGCGCCGTCTTTTCTTATTGAATATTTTACAGTTTCACTAAGTTTTGCGAATTAGCTGTCGTATAAGATAACGCGGTCGTTAATTGGCACATGACCACTCGTTAATCTCCCGCGGCGTAGATTGCAAATTCGTCAACCTAGTAGGGCAGTTAGACACGACTCGTCACCTCAACGCAACAAAGTCGTATCTTATTATAAATTTATAATAAGATACGACTTTGTTGAGTTGAGGTGTCGGGTCGTGTAGGTATCACACGTAAGAAACAGATGATATACTAGATCTAGTCATGTGGAAATTGTAAAAAATATAAATAATTTGAAATCCATGAATTTACGTCCCCAGGGAACAGCCGTTTTGGCACAAACAACGAAATTTCGTGCCGGCGAAATTAAATGATTTCACAGTCTTGTAACTTGTGACAGTAATAGAATATCAAACGTTTAATTTATAACTGCTTTTAGAACTGTCTGTAAATGTATCCTAATAATGGCATACTTACAATAGGTTAGATTACAAATCTTACAAGAATGATTAAATCAATAATTCCAGACTGTCACGATGTTGACTGCGGGGATAATGGAACCCTGGATAAAACTAAGTGTAAATGCGTTTGTGCGAACGAATTCACTGGACACCTTTGTGATACAGGTATAGTAGTAAACACTTATTTAATGGCATTCTGGGAAAGTTTTGGCTACTCTTTTCAAAAGGTTCACTTTAACCACACTGACCTGCGTTGAATGTAACTAGTAAAATTAGAAGATAAATAAGTAAAAATTGTCAAAAAGAGAAGTTCATCCAAGTGTGTAATGTTGACGCAAGCATAAAACGCACGGGGTCACTATGATAAGAAATATTGAGACAATGTGACTGGTGCACGATGGAAGGTAAATTACCACTTGTTTTTCCATATGATAATACCAATGTATAGACCTGTGCGATTCAGGTTCAGACATGCACGATTGGATATGTAAACAAATAAAAATGAATAAAACAAAACAAATCTTTGACACGTCATGCCGTTATTTCTCTTTACGGACGTTAATTAGCCGGAATTTGCTTATTATAATAAGTGCTCTATTTCAAGAGAATTTTACAATAAGGGTAGCTTGCTTTGGTTAAATTATTTGTAAAATGCAGAATGCAAGAAAAATAATATACCACTACATCCGAACAGTACCATCACACCTGATATTTCATTTTGCATGTACAATAATATTCAAAATGAAACTTACTTTTTGTTTGTTATTACATCTTTTACTTTCTTGTTATAGCAGGATATGTATTTTTTTTTCATATAAAAAGCAAAGCAAAAACAAGGTTATAACGATGTCATAGAAAAAAACTGATATTGACAAAAAAGTTTACAATTTTGAAAATATTGACAAAATGTGTCTCATCTTAACAGTTTTTGCATGGATTTTTAAGGGTTTTACGTGTAAACGGCGAAAAAACGAAACGGCGATGTCAAAAACGAATTTATGTTTACAAAAAGTGCACAACTTTGAAAATATTGACGTCAGTAAAAAGTAGGAAATGAAGATGAAAATGTTTTAGCACTGACCTATTGCATTTTACGTCTAAGAGGCGAAAAGAAACTAATTGACGACATTTTGTATCAAAAGTTTTCAAGTTGTAAAACTTTTTATCAATATCAATTCGTTTTTGATGTCGTCTTTTCCATTTTCGCCTTTTATACGTAAAAGTTAATAAAGTCCCTTAAAAGATGTCGGTTTCTTTTTGTTTAATGAACTGAGCTTATTACAAATGACTATTGTTTTACCTCCTTGGTTAGAACGTAGTGACCCCTACACTTATGTGTAGGGTCAGTAGCTTTTCGTTTCCATCTAGGTTTTAAGTAAGTGGTCGATAAAACAAATCAATCATAGGGTTTGTATGTGACTCTCGACGGAAATATGTAGAGTCAGTATGATCCGGATAACGCCTCTCCCCCAGTTATTATGATAACCACATATTCCCGCGGAGGGTCACTATCAAAGCCAATAATTAATATTGTTTAATCATGGTTTGCGAATGAGACAGGTAGAACAATTAAAGTGATCAGAGGTTTGAGTTTTGGGCTATCAAAATGTATTCTAGCCGGCTTTTAGGGAGTGCGTCGAATGAAACCATCAAAATGCGCATTTGTATTAGAATGTTTGCAAAATTGAGGGTCAGGGTTAGGAGGGAAAGTATGGGAGCTGGGACTCATCCCCAAATTGGAGGTCTACTCCAGGAATATTTGAAACTTGAACGCTCAATTATGCATTCTTAAGAATTTTGAGAGAAAGAAATTATGTCATCAACTGAAGTTTCAAAATTATTTTGTACCGTTCTACGAAATTGGTTTATCTAAAGAAGTATTTTAAACAAAATTTCATTTCATTAAGGGGATTTTAAAGTCATAAAATCGGTTTTTACATCTCTTTTTTCTGTGAGTTTGAAACCATTTTTCAGTAAAATAGTTATGTGAGTTTTAGGAAGTACTGTTACATTTCTGTAGGAGAGCACAGAGGGGATGGTACTTTGGTCCTTTCCATAAAACATTTGGAAGGAGACGATTCACATTTGCCCAAAATGGCCTAATATTTTACGATTGCTAATAACAAAAATATCTGAGTAATGAAAATACATTTTGATCTGACATAGGGTCAGAATTTCTTTCAGTGATTTGTGAGCCAAACTGAAGCTTTGCCTAAGCAAAGATAAATGAAACATAGTTTGAAATTTGTCCAGAAATCCCAACTTTAGAGCACAGTTTAGGGTATTTTAACATCCTTGTAGATGTTTACATACTTCTTTATCTATTTTATTGTAAAAATGCATAAATGTCCCCTTTAATCAGTTTAAACTATTGTGTTTGTAACTCTATTGTAACAAATGTCATATTTTAAAATCTCACACGTTATTTTGCATTTGTTAAATGTTGATGTTTTTAGAACTAAAACCAAGTAAATTTCCAAGAGGAAATTATGCACTGCCAGCTGCACTTATTGGTTGTCCGGAAGAAAACGAGTCATATGGATGGATGATGGGTTATATCAATTTGACTATGACGAGCATAACTATTACAGACTTTGGCAGTTCTACATTGGAAGATTCAGTCTCTAGACATTACTGGTCTGATGACATTCATCTTCTGGGTATTTTTTATCTTCTGTGTATTTCTCGTTTTTTTAAACATGTCGTCGTCTTAGAATATAAGAGAATCATAATGCATTTGTATGTGGATGGTTCTGAATCAAAATAACGTGTATCTTTTTATATGTAGGTCGGTTTTAAGCCGAGAAGCGATGCATCGAGCAAGTAAACGGCCTACAGTAGTTATTATTGCTTACAAATATGGTTTCTTTATTTTCAATTAATTCATATAATGTCTGTGTAAAAGACATTTTCAAGAAAAAGCTGTTATATTATCGGCAGATATAGCATTTAATTGAGACTGCAGCTCTCGTCTACGTTCAGTTTATATAATTAGCCAAGTTAAATATTTGGATGATTTTCGCCATATAAATCAATATCTTATGATAACATACTTAAGCGGAAGATCGGCATGGGACATCTTTTAAATTAATAATAATGTAGTACCAAACTTTTGAGTTTCCGGAGAATAACAAAAAAAAATCGGTCGTTTCAAAAATAATAACATTATGATTCAATTTACCAATCTGAAAGGAACCATTCTTATGCATTAATGAGCGAGTGTTGGTCCTTTGTTACCTACAATACAAAAACAAATCTTAAGCGACTTCAATGCGATTAACAAAAAAAGAAGTTTCACTTTTTCCAAAAATATGGCCTTAAAACTGAAATGATCTAAATGGATTAAATTAAAACATTTCTTCGATTAAGAGTATTGTTTTATACGAAATTCATGCAATATTTTACAACCATTTCATAATTGAAGAAAACATTTGCTGCAAACGAAAACATCTTAACATTACGGGCATGTGAAACATTCAGTTTTTAACCGATTTTGAAACAAATTTGAAAATTGCAATATGGAAACAGCTGTCGACCATAACCGTAATATTACCGTAAATGATATGAAGGGTCAAAATATGTTTGTCGTCTTTGACTGTGTTCACTACTATGTTTGTCGTCTTTGACTGTGTTCACTACTAAAAACACGCCGATGCGACCTGAATGTGGCCAAAAAAATACCTATTTTTCAAAATTCCTTGAATATTCAGTGACATGTTTTGAAAAAAGTAATAGTAATGTTTGAAAAATCTCAATTCAGTATAGACGATAAATATTCTGTTAGCAAACAATGTACTGCTGATTTCAGAAAACCTCGCCGAATGGGCGTTTACATTAAACGCAGGTAGTAAATGACGTAGCTGTCACTCTAGTTATCGGTGAGTGGGTAATTTGATAACGCTTGTAGTTTGCTCCATCTTGGGCGGAGTATATGTAAATCACGGTTACAATAGTTACACAATTAGTCACTCTCGATAAGAAAATCGATACCTGTGTATGAACCAAACACTGTATCGGTGCGGTAAAATCTGAAATCAGCAGTATAATTCTTTCAGTTATCAACAATTTTAAAAGTTTCAAAATAGTGCTTAAGTTAACTATGTCCTTTCAAGCACAAGTATAGATATGGAATTTATAGAAAAATTACACACTACATTGTCTTACTAAAGTGATTACAAAACAATACATTATGAGAAATGGACAGATATACTTATTTGCACAGGTCGTGAAAACTAACGAGGAAATTTGACAGGTGGAAGATCACTCATTACTATATTATTTCTACCTTCTAAGTCAATTAGCTTAAAATGTCTATTCTGTATTGTAGCTTACAACTCATAAATACAAAAGAAGAACTGACAGTTAACTTACTGTTGTTTTCTCTATCCAAGTCACGTAAGAATTCCTATCGTTTCAATAAAATGACAAGCATATTAAGGATTTATCTATAGAGCAAATTGGTAATGAAATGTTAATACACATTGTGTCTTAAAATAACGCCACATATGTGTACCGTGGCGTATCCTTAAACGGCAACATCTTCTGTAACAGGATAACATTTCTTCTGTAAAAATTCAGGACCATTCCACAGACGTACAGTACAGCTAAACTTTTGTAGTCGCATTGATCAACATCCAGTACATCATATAGCCAGTGATGATGACTCAGCCCAGCCCTACTGGCCTCCAGGAAATTACTGTTTTTTCAAAGTTGAAGAACTCTGCCCGAAAGGTAAAAATAAAATATTATTCAATATCATTTAACATAACCGCTTTAAGAAAGAAAGGATTTTCTATACAGGTTACTAGCAAAGAGGCAAAACTTAACATTCACTTCCCGAATCATGACCTTCAAACAGTCATAAATGCTAATTAACATAGTAGAAAGTTTTATTAAATTCCTTCTTTCAAAAAAAAACCTTTATGGCTATGATAGTATTGAGTTCATGTAAAACATTGAAAGGAAGGTTTTCTAACCATGTAACTATGCATATTCTCCATCAAGAAAACGGCTTTACCTGTTTATATATCCTTTCCGCAGCCTTAACGTACTAAAACGTATTAGCGTCTGATGGCCCTTTCACGCTTCCGTAGAAACAACATTTATCACACGAAACTTATTTTGAAAATATTTCTGAAATGTCTAGGTCTGCAGCTCTCAAATACGGTTATATCTTACATCTGAGGCATATACTGACACTCTCAGACAACATCAAAAATGACATTTTGAGCGATTTGATGAAGTTCCAAAATTGTCAATGTACCCTTGGTCCGTTACGGACCCCTGTGGGATTTCTGTTTATCCAGAGCTCAAATATTTTTTCATAGATTAAAAGCTGACATGCTGTACTAATGCCCAGGTAATTTCAATTCGTAATAAAGTGATGAAAATTGGCTCTCCAATAGCAAAAAAGAAAAAGAAAAAAAAAAAAGAAGAAGTCCACGCGCATACATTTACACGGGGTGACCACTGCGCGTGACCCCTGACTATCTACGAATCAAAATGCGGCTTTCGTTTTCAAGTTTAGCACTTCTACTTTCATTTTATTTACTTCCGGAAATAGCTGAAGGTCGAGTGACGTCATTTTCAGTGTTGTCAAAAACATACGTATGCCTGGCGAGATTGCATAAATATGTAATGGCCGTCCTAAGGATATTGAAAACATACAGCTAACGTAAAGTTAGTCGTCAGGCAGAAAGACAATCACTTACATAGTGACACATTAGGCGGACGGATATGAACGATTCCCAATTGAATTTGAACCTTTGATTTTTCGTAATCTCGGGGATGCCATAAGGCAACGTTGCGGTATAATAAATGTATGTCAATTGCAAAAGTTACGATCTTACAATATGAATGACTTTTCATTTTAAAATATTTATTTTATTGTAGAATTTAGAGACGGGTTTATTCTGTTAGAGGATTACGCAGTCCTTCAAGGCAAATATGATGGCATGTTACCGAAAGTTAACTTAACATCTGATGCCGGTGTGACCTTATACTTTTGTTGTCACCATAGCGACAGCAGTGAAGAAGATGTCATTTTTGGAGATTCTTCCCAGTTTTTTCTCTTAAAGGTAGGTTAATTCAGATAGATTTTTTTTAACAAAATTAATATTTCAATTTATTATAAACCTATATAAATTCTGTAAAACTACTACTTGTATTTCACACAAAAAAAATACTAACAGGCAGGAGAAAACCCGTATTGTATGCTGCCTGTCTGTTTTTATTTAATATGCATGACCTGACACGGTCCTGCACATAGATCACACAAAAACTAAACACAGTTCTATTTTAACATAGATAAAGAATCAAGATTTCTTTCAATAACAAATCAACAAACTAAAATTTGGAGGTATATGATGCAAAGGTCATTATAACAGTAGCTAGATCTGGAACATTGTATTTGACTCTCGTGAATTTGGCCAAGAGTTGGCAGAATCCACTCGAGACGAATACAGCATCCCAATATAACAAGCCTTTTATATGTTTAGGGCAGATGGGAAAAGGCAATTTGAGCCCGTATTCATCAGCGTTTGAAGTATGAAATTTTGACTTAAGAACGACAAATATACAAGTTGCCATAACTTTGCTTTTAGCAATATTATAGCAATGCAAATTTTCAGAGCAGTCTGCGGGTTCCAAATGCACCTTCGAGCAAGGTTTTAGTGGCATGTGTGCTAAATTTACAATAAAAAGAAAAGGCAAGATTAAACAGTTTTTAAAGTCTACGTTTCATATGGTAAACGTTAATTGATACAGAAATATGAGAATTTAGAACTTACGTAACGAAAAATTATATCACATTGTTGGGTAGAGCAGGGGCCGTATTCATAAAGCATCTTAAGTATAAGTATAAGAAATTGATTATTTACTTAAGTATTACTTAGGTTAGAAATTTATTTTACTTAAGTATATTTGTTATTCATAAAACAACTTAATAAGTATTTCTTGTTTTTTATTGTGAACGAAAACATTAAAAAAACAACATTAATTTCAGACAGATACAACATGCACACTTATGTTTAAAGTGCTTTTATCTGAAAACAACACTTTAATCGTACTCACTACGCTATTTTATTTTCCGACTTAAGTCATTTCTTACGAATCTTAAGTTTTAGCTGTTTTATGATTAGAACTTAAGTTTTTACTTAGACTTAAGTTGAAATCACCACAAACTTAAGTAAAATCTTAAACTTAAGTCAAAACTTATACTTAAGATGCTTTATGAATACGGCCCCAGGTGTAACTATTTATTGGCCACATCGTCTTTTTACTTAACCTTCTATACAAGAGAGTAAACTAACATTTTCTACCAGCCCGTCCCTAAAATTCATTCTTTGAGTGTGGAGGCAAATGCCATGATACAACTTTACCTGGATTTATTTCATTTTTCCCTCCAAACAATAAATGATGAGATCGGTATTTGTAACTGTCTTCAAGCTCAGTTTGAATTACTCATAATTAGAAATAGGCCCAGTAACATTCTGGGTATTGAGCGTAGAACCTCGTCATTTTTGTCATAAGTTTAACTTGAATAATATATCATACTCCTCGGTGATTTGATATCTCGTGTGCAAAATCGTTATTTTCTTTTCTGCGCATGTGGTATGATCAGTAATTTAATATCAAATCTGCAACAGCGCTATTTTGGTTTTCTGCGCATGTGATATTATTTTTCATATCTACCGTTGGGTGATATGATACTTTCGCATTGACTAAAAGACTCGTGAAAAGACTTGACGAAAAGGTCATTCTTACTAAGCGCTAATATATATTATAGAGTTGAATCATTTCTTTCTATTAATTGTTCACGATTTTCCTTTTATTAATGATTGCTCGCCGTTCCAAAAATTTCGAATCATCTTTTTATTAAATTTTAAATCGAAACTATGATCATCGGATAGGAAATGTTCTAACTAAGAAAATGATTGCTCGCACGTATGTTTCGTTAAGAAAGAAAAAAGTTATCGCCGGCTTTCGAATGTTATTGCTGCCGGTTTCGGCACTGGCGCGACGCGGAAATACGCGCATAAATATATTGATTTAACAATATATGAACGTCTTGGCTAATTAAAAACAAATTAAGACTGCTTGAAAGAAAGTCTTACAACGAATTCGCCATACTTTTGGAGTTCTCTCTTGTAAACACTCCTGATATCTTTATTTTATCAAGTATTAATAATCTATTATTTAATAACTATTTCAATAAATCATTTAACTCATTATATTGATTTTCCTGTAAATGTTTTGACCTTTATATGTTTTTGGTATGACAGAATAGAAGTTGCGTTCCTCAGAGGGTGATATGAAAAATGTTCATCCCTCGAAATATGAATATAGACCTCGGCTGACACCACTGTCAATATACATATATCTGAGTTGAACTTTTTTCATATCACAGTCTCAGGAATGCAATTTGCATATACGATTAATCGCAATATTTCGGTCCTTTCCATCAACTCCATGTAAAATCTCCTAAAGTTGGAAAGGACAGTTCTCGTAGAAGTATCGCTGTTGTCCGCTCCAGAGCAACACAGAAAAAAATCTTTAAAAGATGAAACTGATAATTACTGCAATTTGTTGTGTTTTTTTTTTTTTTTTAACTTTTTTAAACCAAAGAATGGTACTAGACAGCTAGTAGCAAGTCATGTGGTTTTATCATTTCTAATGATAAATGAAGTCTGAAGCACATATAAAACAGTAGAAAATGGACCTCTTTTTTTTTTTTTTTTTTTTTTTTGAGTACTCAGATTCAAAGAAACTCAAATAGAAGACCAAAACAGGAAATTGATTTTCAAGATTCTCGCCTGCAGCTGTCGCTTAGATTAGTAAAGCTATCAGCACTTAAACTTTGAATGGATTTCTCACTTTTAAAGCCACCGTTTTGCACAAATGTTCACAAAAGCACCCTTTTGTATTATTCACTATCATTACTTCACTGATTTTAAAGGTCCACCCCAAATCCCCAAATATTTAAAAATCCGACCTGATCATCCTGTGCCATTTGAAAT
The DNA here is from genome assembly GCF_021730395.1 of Mercenaria mercenaria. Classification (NCBI taxonomy): domain Eukaryota; kingdom Metazoa; phylum Mollusca; class Bivalvia; order Venerida; family Veneridae; genus Mercenaria; species Mercenaria mercenaria. The sequence goes on along the minus strand of NC_069377.1, from coordinate 37,845,533 downwards.
AATAGCCAATTGCATCTATTGATACAGGGTGGTTACACAGATTATTGTCCCAACATTGTTGATATGGACAGTCAACAGGAAATATTTGCCTTCAGGAAGAGTGGAAATACTTCGTGGCTTACTTCCGGAAGTGTGCCATTTCACGCTGAAGATGAACAATTTTTCAATATTTCATTCTGCTTCTATAGACCAACAAGTATCCACTCATTTATTCCTTTTCTTTTTTTCTTAAAATGCAATCAATACATTTTAACTAAGCCAGTTTGTAAGAGGCATCATCTTTTTCTATATTTGTTCAATCAAGTGATTTCTAAATCATTTCTCTTATTGTTTCATTTTTTGTGTACACGGCCATGTTTTTGTAACTTGGTCAGAGGAATTAAAATATCAAATAATGTCTTCTTTTTCGAGCTTTAAACATTCATTTATAAATCGATTTCATGCCATACTAAAATTTCTTAATTGTTAATATTTTTTTAGTACGAGAAGATTGCATGTATCTGGCGGATGAAGGTGCAAGTTACCGTGGCAGTCACAATATAACAAAATTTGGAACAGCGTGTGATGATTGGACAACTATTGATAATATTGATTCTCGATATGCCGCCGACCTTGAGGAGAATTATTGTAGAAGGTTGGTTTACTTCTTAATTTTCTTTCTATTTTTGCAGTAGCAAGACCAGTCAGTATAATAGAACTGTTGTATACCTACGTGTGACTTTTTTATTTCGGCCTGGACAAAATTCTGAATTATTCATCTAAATCGCTTTGAAAATATGTATGTTACAAATCTGTGATAAAACTGAAATATAAACACATCACTTTTTTCGATATATAGGGATATACAGAGTGAAGTTTGGACGACACCGAATCCAAAAAAAAATAACATGAAATAAAAAGAAAATTTGTCTGTTCCACATGCAAGTCCAAAACATACCCAACTTACGAACTCCACTTCACACATCCTCACTCTTGACTATCCCACTCCTGACAATACCGCACCTGGTGCTTACTTGAAAAGACACTCCAACCTACAAGGAACTCTATATGTATTATAAACGGAGAATGAGAGTATTTATGTCAGTAATTTACATATGTACATGATATGTTTACAGAAAATTGAGAGTTTTATTGAATACTAATTTGTCATTACTGTTCGCTAGTTGTGAAACTTTGACAGCATTTGTATTTTAATAATAGTACTCGTTTAAATATATCCTTATATATCTAACGCGTTTACAATATTTAAGTTGAAATCTATCACCAATATCAACATTTTCTATACACCGTAAAGCTGTCCAATAAAATAGGAGCAGCCATAGTACTGAATATTTATGAGCCTTTAGATAGCTTTTTAAGCCGGTGCTAGGGGGCGTGGGCAGTGTCGCATTTTCCATTACTGCTCATGAACAGACTCAATTAACCGAGTCTGCAATTTTTACTGTTTGCCTTGTTCTCGGTGCTTCTGAAAGCTCAACAAGTCTAAGAGAAACAAAAACGTCTTTATCGTCATCAGTTAACATTGTGTTAACATCATCTGATAAAAGACCACTATATTGATGGGACATTAACTCGTTTTTATCACTCAAAACAACGAGAGTCATACAGGTGATAACTTTTCAACCTGATGGACGCCAGACTGAGTCTGATAATCTATTATTAGCTCTAATAAAAGATTTAGCTTTTCCATACATATAAAATAATATCTTAAACAAATACCATCTATATTGTCACTCAGTTACTTCTGCGATAAGACCGCTGTCTTAACAGAATCAGATGCTTTCCTATAATCTGTAAAATAATGAACAATTTAACTTTCTGTTCTGAGCTATATATATGCCAGTTAACATTTTCAAAGAAAATGGATGGTCAATTGTAATCTATGTTTTGTGAAACCAGCCTGCTTTTCACAAATGATATTGTATCTTTCCAAAAAGAGGTTAATTTAATTTTTAACACAGAACGATAAACAATTGTTGGTGTGCGGACGATGAGAGGGCATAATGATGTCAGGTATAATGTCAAATAGTCGTGTAGCGTCCGGTTTATCATTACTCGGATGCAGAAGTTCAGCAGTACTTTTGTCGTTATATTTTAGTAAGCAAGAAAGAACAAAAATAAACAAGACCTCTGTTGGTTCATAGCTTGATAAAATGCCACTATTTATCGTTCATTTGCCCGATGTTTTATTCTTTGATTAAATCAGACAAAAATCCACAAGAAGGCATTGGTTATTTAATGATTTGTATTATGATCTCGTATGGCTACTGTTCGCTGTGCATATATACACCGACCTTAAATAAAACTTTTACTGTACTCTACTCTACTCTACTCTACTCTATTTATTGTATTGAATTGATTTCTCGCTTAAGTGTTTAAGCTTTTCTTCCAGGTTGACAATGTTTTCAAGGTATCCAATGTGTTACTCAAAATCTAAGTCTAGATCGTGTGAGGGCATTCCAGTTTGTGGTAATAACTTTTTTTTTAATCTACAGGTGTGTATTCCGTTAACTAGATTTCATCTTGACTCGTTACTTTATGAGTTACTTTTTGTAACTCTCGGACTCAGATAGTTAAATTTCTTCACGAAAAAAATGGCGTTGGGCAATACCTCGGTTGTCCGTTTGTTGTCTGTGTCATATTTCATTATAATTATAGCCAAGAGGATTAATGTGATTAAGGCTTTGAATGTCCATGATAAAAGACCGTAGGTTTCTGTGTGGGTTATTCTTTCGTGTTCTATTTCATAACGTTTAAATCAGAGATATCTGGCTTAAAGTAATTGCTATGTTTTGTTTAAAATAAAATAATTACTCCCTGATGCCGCCTCGAAAGGCAAATCGGTCATTTTGATAAGTATAATATGAGATGTGCATATTTAAGATAACATGTACCTTTATGTCTTCAGGATAATGTTTTATTCAAACCTCTCTGTGACTTTTCAGTGGACAAGATAACACAAAGGGAAAACGTTGCTTACTTCAAGCGAGTAGATTCTCCACCCGGATCTGTGTTTAAACCTAATGAAAACCTTCATAACTCAACGGAAGAATACTTGAATCAGCAACTTATTGTGAATGGGCTATTCTGTAAGCCGTTTACAAACTATCACGTTTATCACATTTTCTTTTGCAACAATTCAAAGCTGCCCCTCTAGTTTCTTTTTCCGAAATTTAAAAAGCTTATTGGCAATCGCAGATGAAATAAATTTTAAAGTATTTTTGTGTGTTTTCATGAACTTTTATCTACAATAAAATGACATTTTGATGTTGATCTGGAGGCATCTTATTTTGAATCAATATACATGTACATGTACACTGACATCCCTTTATGACGCGAAAATGTGGGTTGTAATTTCGAGTGTCTTTGACAGCGACATATCCTGAGCTGTGTATGTATTGCAATCACGTTAAGAAAAATAATGCTTTATCTCGGCTGTCAGAAATAAGGAATACGTATTCTGTAAGAAAAGGCCTGTAGTTTATTCTGTGAAACATTATCATTACTACTTTCACAATTAAATTTTTATGAAAATGTCAACTTTCATAGGTAGCAATTTCTGATCGTTTAATGACATCTCTTCTGAGAAATTAATGTTTAAAGTTTAATTTTACTTTACGGCTAATTACCCTGACATTGTCATGATTTGAACATAAAATATCTCTTATTCTTTATTATCCTTTCATGTGTGAATTCTCTAAACAGGCATTATAGACGTCTCATAGTTCAAAGAATTATACGTATTAACGGTCATACCAACATCGAACAAAAATATGAAATAACATATATACCAAAATATCATTTTTGCAAATAACATTCATTTTTATGTTCATTTATTATTCAACAATAAATTTGACACCTAGTTATTACCGTGTTGGAGAGTGACGGAAAGTAAGCGAATGTTCAATACATGTTGTGATCTACAGCTTATCGAACAGTAATACTACATCCATGGTGCTTATTACGTCGACGTTATCCACATGAGCTTCGATACATCTAAATTCTTGGCAAATTCTTTAATTTTAGCAGATTCAAGACGTTAACTGATATTCGATAATTGCTATTGGCGATCAAATAACTACATCCGCAAAAAGGAACCTGAATATCAGTTTCACAAGCGGTAGTCCTGATTCTTGTAGAAAAAAAATATTTACCATCTCTTATGTCATATATTATAGTTTATGAAATAAATATGAAAATTTTCCAGGAACATACGTTTTTATAATCCTAAACTCGTGTTTTTAAATTACTTTGACATATACAACGAAGCTTTATTTGAGCTATATTTAATTTTGTGGATACAGTATTTTTCACTTAAAAATGCGGTTAAAAAGGATGAGAGAACGTAGTAATAGTTACAGTTTTACAAGACAGTTAACAAAGACTTTTTGTATTTTATTTCAAACCGATATGAAAAAATGCTATCTTTAAGCAATATATTTACTTGTTTCAAGATGTATATCTTTTTAAATAAACACATTTTCTTTCATCAGGTTGTTCAGAAAGAGTGAATTTTAGAATTTCTCCGCCTGTTATAGAGCCGTATTTCAAGGTTGATCTTGGTTTCAGTCATAAGATTTATGGAGCAATCATTCATCGAGAGCTTAAAGACAAAGGTTTGTATATCTTTCTATTTTTGTTGATCAGAACTGTACAGCAGCTTGTGTATATGCTCCTAAGAAAGGGTTACCACGCAGACATGTCTAACTGGTGTACTTAATTCTTACATTCATTGTCAAAACGTGTATTTCGTACATAATCTTAAAACAGTAACATGTTCTGGAACATTTTGTCTACAATATACGTGAGAGCGATTAAGTGTCACCGTGAAATGACTTCACTAACGTAGGTGAATGTTGCACTACAGGCTAGTTTTTACATGGTATTAACGGGAATTTCGATAAACCTACACGAGGAACGTGACATCGACTAGGAACTAACGTAAATTGTGTATACCTATATGGACTAATAAACGTGAAAACGACGAGGTAATAATGGTACTTGTATGTACATACACGAAACCAGCAACTCGTAACCAACCAGACATTAACAGAAATTGCATTCGGAAACAAACCAGCAGAAGTGACCCAGACTAGATGATACCGAATTTTGCCGGAATTTGTATATCTTTACTAGATCTATTTAGTAAATGTGTGAGTAAATGTGTCACTAATAAATTTTCTATACAGATTGGTGGTTTTCTTTTCGTTAGATGCCGGGAGTTTTTGGCAGAGAATGGTTCTATGGATAAGCAGGGACGAATGGAGCTTTCTTACATTCGGATCATATATGTGTGGTGGTATGATAAACGCCCATAAAAATGACAAGCACCTGTTCGTATGTGAAGCTCCAATGATTGGTCGTTACGTTACACTACAAACAAATGTACATTCTGATCCGGATATTGTGCCGTATGAATACTTGAACCTTCAGATCAATGAACTTATCGTTTATGGGAAAGGTATGTGAAAATATTTTGGATAAAACCCGGATACGTTTGCGGCTGCAAGGGAAGTCATACTTAGTCGTACTGGTAAATACATGTATCAATATAATTTCTAACCGAAGCTTTTTGTATCTTGAAAGAAAAATGCATTGGCTTATTACTGTCTTCGCAGAGATATTGGTCAATGAATTTCCCTACATCTAGGGCACATAAACGTACTGTAAATGATTGTGTTAGAAACCGTTTTACATTCCTGCCGTAAAAATATCAAAACGATAAAAAACAAAGACGATTTCAATATTATCTATGGATTCAACTTAACCGACGAAGCCTGTTATTCCCTGTGGTCACTATGACTGCCTACAAAAATATTAGGGGTGGGAAAGAATACTGAAATCAATATTCGGTTTGCCATATTCAAATATATTCGAAAATTCGGTTTGTTTTAATGGAATTTTTAAATTCTTATTAAGTGATTGGCATATACAAAATATTCCTTCCGTTGTTTTAAACGTGAATCATCGTACGTAATAAGGCCTAAAAATGTTTCTTTCGGGTAATCCGACACTACCTAACTAAACCCACCGACCCTAGCGTTTTATTTCACGATTCTGACAGTATAATCATGGATATATTTAACTAATTCAGTTTTTAAGCTTCAAAATGATAGAAAAAAAACATTCAAATCTATTATAATTTAGACCGTCGCAACTTCATCTAAAAATAACAGGTCGTCCAATTTAAGCAAGTGTCGCGTTGTTGTTTTACCGCCGCCATTTTGAAAAAAAATCTATACACTAATTTACGAATATTCGAATTTGATTTTCATATTCGAATATTCGGCCGATATTCGAATATACGTTCCCATCCGTAAAACATATATTATGGTAAAATTGACGGAATTTACTTTTGTTACCTTTGTTATTTTGACACTGAGCGACTAGTTCCGAACAATGCTAAGTATTATTCTAAGGGCATCTACCTATTCTTTCTAACAAGATATCATTTATTTTATTGAAGTATTTTGTAATTTCGTGAGTTTTGATGTAATGCGTTGGAAAAAGTAGAGACATAAGAATATATAGGTCTCTTAAATCCGCCATTTTGCTTTCGTTGGAATGAAAAGGAAACGGCTACCATTTTGATCTTATTAACATTCTCCTTTGTGTCAAGCCATGTTTGAAAATTCTTTCACTGCCATAAATAATTATGAAAACCTAATAGGAAGAATGAGCATTACAATGACAAGTTTGCCTTTCTGTTTGGCAGTAATAAACTCAAATAGGCTCTCATTTTGCAAAAAAAAAAGTCAGAGAAGGCTTTTAAAAGGATGTATATATTTCTTATTGTGGTAAATTTAAGTTTTAGCCATGACCACATTTTTTCTACGGTAAACGTCTTCCTTGCAATTAAGTTGAGCATTTGGCATGAAAAATTGAATTGTTACAAATTTCTCTGAGTTAAAAGCAAATTGTTGGTGTATATTGAATCATTGTTCATTCAGCAACAAAATGTGGGCGTCTCCTTGGATTGATGACTGACGAAGTAACATTGGCACAAATAACAACGTCAAGTTTCATTGATGGTTTTCATAGTAACCAATCAAGACTAAATGAAAATGGACCAGGATGGTGTCCGAAAGTAGAGGATAAAAAACCTTTCATAAAGGTAGGGGATCACTGATAAGATTTTATTTTGAAAATAATAATTACGTTTACGAACACAAAAAACAGCTTTAAATGGGTATTTGATAACAGGTGTGCGTTGTAACAGTTGGAAATTGATTTAACAGGTAGAGCATAATACTACGGTGGTATGTTTAGGACATGCAATTATTTTTTTAGGATTAAATTATCTTGAGCGATCAACATCTTATTTCGTGCGCACGAAATCTTATCTTGAGCGATCAACATCTTATCTCGAGCGATCAACATATTATCTTAAGCGATCAATATATTATATTGAGAGATCAACATCTTATTTCGAGCGATCAACATCTTATTTCGAGCGACCAACATATTATCTTGTCATGAGCGATCAACATATTTTCTTGAGCGATCAACATATTATCTTGAGCGATCAACATATTATCTTGAGCGATCAACATATTATTTTGAGCGACCAACATCTTATCTCGAGCGATCAACATCTTATTTCGTGCGCACGACATCTTATCTTGAGCGATCAACACATTATCTCGAGCGATCAACATATTATCTTGAGCGATCGACATCTTATTTCGAGCGACCAACATATTGTCTTGAGCGATCGACATCTTATCTTATCGCTCGAGATAAGATGTCGTGCGCACGAGATAAGATGTTGATCGCTCAAGATAATATGTTGATCGCTCGAGATAAGATGTTGATCGCTCAATATAATATGTTGATCGCTCGAGATAAGATGTTGATCGCTCAAGATAATATGTTGATCGCTCGAGATAAGATGTTGATCGCTCAATATAATATGTTGGTCGCTCGAGATAAGATGTTGATCGCTCAAGATAAGATGTCGTGCGGACGAGATAAGATGTTGATCGCTCGAGATAAGATGTCGTGCGCACGAGATAAGATGTTGATCGCTCAAGATAAGATGTCGTGCATACGAGATAATTTAATCTTTAAAAAAATAACATATGTCCTAAACATACCACCGTATAATACAATGCGGCCACTCGGAAAAGTAATTTATCTAAAGAGGTTAATAATATGTATCTGATGGAAAAGAAAATACTTTCCTTTGTAAAGAGGTATTCATTTCTTTTTAATGGAGTCATATCACATGTAATATCAGAAAATTTTTCGTTGTGAAAATGCCTAAGTTTGTTATTTTTACTGTTAGAAAATATTCTGGCATTCACGAGTTCACAAGAAAATATAGCCAAAAGGAAAATATTAAAACAGAAAAAGAGGAAAAATAAGAAAAAAATGATATTTCAGTATACAGATAGTGAGAAGATTTCCAAATTAAGTACAATGTCAGACAATTTAGAATATTTACATTCACAAAGAATTTTAAAGAAAAGGAAATAATTTTTTTGTTCTTTTAAAAATCTTGAAAAGTATCAAGGGCGACCTTTTCTGTGCAAGGCAGCATGTTAGATCTTACGTCGTTTACAATTAACATAAAGAAAACTATGTCATTGAATCTTTGAAAGTCGGCAGTAAAAATTTCAAAAGGAATATCTATTTGATAGTAAAAATGTCTTGTTTTTACTGACGTTAAGGATCAAGACAATGCGATTTTTTTGGTTAAGTTTGTTTAAGTCAAAATCAGGAACTGTATTATTTTAGATCCTTTCTTTATTTTGGTTTTGGAAGGCAAACTAAAATGTCATATTATAAGATTCTTTCACTGGTTGTTGGTGCAGATGGGAGTTTCCGGCCTCGAGGGTAACTGTTTAGGCGGTAACGAAGCTCCTGCCTATAACCAGTGACATAATCTTTTTCTTGCATACCGATTTCAAAATAATAATAATAATAATAAAATCAATCGAACGGCTTTCTTTTTAGAACTATTTCTTATAGCAGCGTATTTAAACAAAGCGCGGGAAACCAACGTACGTAAACAGGAAAGACGTCATGACGTTTCAAAGACAAATAACAATGTTTAGTTCCGGTTTTGTTTTATCAGCTACAGCGTAACGTTATGAAATTTTGATAAAATAACGTGTTTTGTATCGAGAAATATCCTGTCAGGAACAAAGAGGAACTGTCAAGGTATAGGATTTTTATTTCGTTTTATTTTTTTTAATAAAATGTAAATTACTACATAAATCTTCTACATATATGTAGTTCGTAATACGTCACTTACAGCACGAGAGTCATCTTACACCGCACCGGCAAAAATACCGAAAATCCCCGTCTGTTATGCAAGAAAGGTGAGTCTTTTTTGTAAAGATCGATAGTCGAAGATTTGTTATATGGTTTTCTGATATTGATAAAAACAAGCCTCATATTTTATAGTAATCAACTGTAAAATGTTGATAGTAGAAGCTCGTTCTGGGATGCTGTATGTATTCGGCTCTCGTGGATTTTGCCAGAATGGATCTCACGAGGCGCATAAGCGCCAATTGTAATCCGACCTTGCAAAATCCACGAGAGACGAATACAAAATCCCAGATATAACTGTTGTAACAATGACCCTTATCAAACACCTCCACCTACTTATGTGACGTTTTGTTATCAAACGAAATTTAAATGTTTATCGATGAAAGTAGCCAGGTAACATACAATACAAAAGGTACAATACGGATTTTTTTCACACCCGTTAAAACGCACGTGAAATAACATCCAATTCTTCCATCAGCGTAAACACTTGTACATATGTTAGCAAAATAAATGAACCATGACTCCTTGATTGTTGTTTATCATATACATTTAATCATGAACATTCACAATAACAATGCCGGTGTAACATTAAAGTGTGAACCCGTTGAAAATTGACCCCATGGGTCATTTTTCAACGGATTAATGACCAATTTTCAACGTTGAAAACTGACCCGTCCCGTTATTTAATGACCCACCCACGCGTAAAAATTTGACCCTCGTTGAAAACTTATCAACTATAGTCATGTTATATTTCAACGTTGAAAACTGATCCCAATAATCTTACGCAATATATCTATTACCATACAGATGAAAGATTAATATCTCTGTATTTTTTCAGTAATAAACGTTTAGGTATACATTCGAGCACGCCACGAGCTAATAATACTTCTAATTACTTGCCAATTCATCGGCAATAACTCTGCAGATGAAGTTAAAACCCATCTACACATCTGTGGATGCTTATTTACGAACTGATCAAGTACAGTCGGGTCATATTTCAATGTTAAATTCAAAAGCACTCATCGATTTTGGGCCAATGGTTCGAGTGACAGTACTGACCTGATTGTTTATTACACATAATTGCATTATTTGTTTATATCAGATTATAATCAGACGAAAAGAAATGAGCCGCACCATGAGAAAACCAACATAGTGGGTGTGCGACCAGCATGGATCCAGACCAGCCTGCGCATCCGCGCAGTCTGGTCAGGATCCATGCTGTTCGCTATCAGTTTCTCCAATTCCAGTAGGCTTTAAAAGCGAACAGCATGGGGCCTGACCAGACTGCGCGGATGCGCAGGCTGGTCTGGATCCATGCTGGTCGCAAACCCACTATGTTGGTTTTCTCATGGCACGGCTCAAATTATTTGTTTCCGTATTTAACGAGAGACATTGCCTAGTAAGATAAGACACTATATTTGTATTTGTTAAGCAATTTGGCAAAATATTTGAAAAACATTTCTCTAGTTAGGACAAACGAAACGTGAAACGACTTCTCATAACTTTTAAGATTTTGAAGAAATTATCAGGTGGGACATCTATAAGTCCATGCTTTAAGCGGATTTAATTGCTCTAAGTGTTTTGTGACATACGCGATCTCGCTAGAAAAAGGCGTAGTTAATGATAACAGGCTAAGGGGGAAAATACTACAGCGAACTTAACCTAATTGTTGATCATGATATGTAGAGAGTTTGGCTGTACGATTTCCGCATAAGGGTTCGGAATGTGCGCAATACTATCTCATTTCACAGAGTGGTTCGACTTGATCCACCAATAATGTATTAGGCATTCGTATCAGTTAGTTTTTTGCTTTTGGTCATGTACATAGGGGTCATTTTACAACGTTGAAAATTTACCTCCTAGGCCATTTAAACGTTACACCGCTATTTCTAAAAGCCATATCTATACATTCTATAAATGAATTAAAACAGTAGATTATACAAGTTCGTAAATGACCCTAATTATGAGATAAAATTTCAAACCTAAAGACAAAAAATATATATCTTTGTGTTAAAGAGATATCACTATAATTTACAGAGATATCTCTCATACATACCTTGTTATGATCGGAAAAGATGCTCCCTTTGTGGTAGTCTCGATGTGCCTGTCGAACACCGTCCACATCCAACCACATGTCGGAAATCGTTGTGTTAAATTTTCGGTAACAGATCCCTGTCCAACATATAAATGATCTTGCCTACCTACCCCGGCGAAGTTGTCAGTTTGAGCTCGGGCTCGGTCTTGTGAAGTTATTTTTAAGAAGCTGTCCAGCAAGACTGTGATAGTTCGGGTTCTTTTCAGTGTGTTTCTCTACTACAAACAGACGACTGGCGTTTAATTTAAATTTAGCCAACCTTTAAAAAATGACCCCATTATTGATAAAACTTTAACGACTGATCAGGTCTCAACGACTTTTTGATCACAATTTAATATATTATATATATTATACCAGATTTATTTAATGTTGAAATGTTGGCAGGGTCAATTCTCAACGTTAAAAAATGTCCTAGGGTCAATTCCCAACGTTAAAAAACGACCAATGTGGTCAATTTTCAACGGGAGCAAAATTTAATATTACACTGGAAATAACAATTTTCTAGATGTAAGTTAAACACGTTTGGTAATTTTCAAAGGTAAACACATAAATCGAAGGCACAGTCTACAGACTAACTATTCTAAAAAGAGAATTAATAATCAATCAATGGTCCAGTCGCCAAATGTCCGATCGCTCCGCCTCTTAGATCACGTGGTCAGTGTAACAAACAAGCTTACGATAATGTTGAATAATTTTCCTTAAGGTGTTGGCGAATATTTCTTTCTTAACAAATCATTGTGACTATTAAGTTTGTGCTGTAAAAGCACATTTTCATATATGCGCGTTCCGCGGAAAAGCTTAAACGTATAACGTCCCTAAAACGGATTATTCAGAAAGAAATGACGTCAACGTAAAAAAACAACGTAGACATTTCCGCGCATTTCATAAAATTTGATACTGTTCAGGGACAATGTATTCATTTACTTGGTTATTTGCGTGTTTTATGCTAGAATAGCGTTTAACTTAGTGCATGTTCTTATAGTGTAATAACATCTTCAGAATCCTCCGGGAATCGTTTTTACCTCGGGATTTTGCATATGTTATCACACAAAAAACATGCGTTATCCCTACATTATAGCATAAGATTGCTGTTCTTGTCACTTTTCGGTGGTATTTTAGCAGGAGAAAAAACGTGTGTTAACAGTGAAATTCTCGGGCCCACGTACTGTTTAAACACCTTTTATATATGCGCGTTCCATGGCAAAGTGTAAACGTATAACGGCCCCAAAATGAATAATTCATAAGGAATGACGTCAACGTGAAAAAAAACTCAGAGATTTCCACGCATTTCATGGAAATTTTATGATGTAGGGGGTAATCTATCTAATCTAATGTATCCATTTATTAGTTTTTACGCGTTTTATTTATTTTATTTTATTTTATTTTATTTTATTTTATTTTATTTTATTTTATTACGATATGTACGAACTGAACAAATCTACGACCGTTTGTCTGTATTTACGTTTCGTGACTTCTTCCTAATTCTTGATATCATTTCTCCATTTTCAATCTCCGTATATAAACTGTTTTTCGTTTGTTGCTATCAAATTGCAATTACAACCTGAGGTTTACTGCTTCTAATAAGCTCGCTTAGTTTATTATAGGGAGGGGATATTGGCATCCCACCAGTCACCGATATTTCAGCATGATTCAAACAGGTCTCTTGCCTAGGACTCTTTTTGAATTATTCAACATTTTCAACCCTTTATCTATATTTGAAAATCTGTGTGGTATTTATTAAATTGATAAATATTTTCAAATAAAACCCACACTTAAAGTGGGATAGCTTGAATATTTTCATCTATATTATTTTAATCAAATAAAAGTAATAACTACAATACTGTTGGGAAAATATCAAAAAAATAGGAGGAGTTATTTGAAAGTTTGCGAGTTATGACCGTGTTGCGCTGAAATGTGTGGAAATTTGGTCATTAACTCGATGCAACAATGTTATAACTAAGCAATTAAAGATAATATACTCAGTCTGGAGAAATTAGCACTACTGCATATAAACATTTAAAACATCAAAATTACAGAATCTCTTCAATTGTTAATATCAAGAAAGCTTACAAATTCAGTTTCCTTTTTACTTTACAATAAAATATAACTCGTTTAGTTACAAGACCTCATATCTGTCGTTTCATATCAGGATTAGTAAAAGGGCATATTTTTCCAAGGTATTTGAATATTTTACTGTATATAGGCGTCGAGAACCTTCATGGTCCAAGGTATTCGAATATTTTACTGTATATAGGCGTCGAGAACCTTCATGGTCCAAGGTATTCGAATATTTTACTGTATATAGGCGTCGAGAACCTTCATGGTCCAAGGTATTTGAATATTTTACTGTATATAGGCGTCGAGGTTCATGGTCCAAGGTATTCGATTATTTTACTGTATATAGGCGTCGAGAACCTTCATGGTCCAAGGTATTCGATTATTTTACTGTATTTAGGCGTCGAGAACCTTCATGGTCCAAGGTATATAGGCGTCGAGAACCTTCATTGTCCAAGGTATTCGAATATTTTACTGTATATAGGCGTCGAGAACCTTCATGGTCCAAGGTATTCGAATATTTTACTGTATATAGGCGTCGAGAACCTTCATGGTCCGAGGTATTTGAATATTTTACTGGGAGCCTTTAAGGTCAAAGTTATTTCATAAAATTCAGAAAATAGGCAATAAGAGCTTTTCTGGTCCAAGGTATTTCCATATTTTACACATATAGACACTGAGTGTCTTTATGTACATGGTATTTGCATATTTTACAGTATATAGGCATTGAGAGTCTTCAAGGTACAAGGTACTTTTATAATCTACAGAATATAGGCACTTTAGTGCCTTTAATGTACAAGAAATGTGCACATTTTACAGTATGTAGGCACTGAGTGCCTTTAAGGTATAAAGTATTTGTATATTTTACTGAATATAGGCATTGATGGTTTTTAAAATATTTCTAGGTTACAAGAAATAATTATGCACAATTTCTGCAGCGGAAGTATTGCGCGACTCAGGAGCACAATACTATTCCGCAAAAGAACACGTGCGTACTTCTCAATACAAATCTTAAAGTCTTTTTATTACATACAGATCTACAAATAAACATATTTTTCTTATAAATGATATAAATTTGTTCTTTAGCTAGAGAAACATTTTAAACATAACAACACGCATCAAACTGATATCAACAAAGACTTGACACACCTGATGTGAAATTTGAATATAAATATGGAAAATATAGACGTTTAAGGATCCATAAGTAAGGTGGTATGTTTGGGACATACATTTATTTTTTAAGATAGAATTATCTCGTGCGCTCGACATCTTATCTCGAGCGCACGACATCTTATCTCGTGCGCACGATATTTTATCTCGAGCCCACGACATCTTATCTCGTGCGCACGACATCTTATCTCAAGCGCACGACACGACATATAATTTCGTGCGCATGACATCTCATCTCGTGGGAACCACATCTCATCTCGTGCTTATCTCGAGCGCACGACATTTTATCTCGAGCGCAAGACATCTTATCTAGAGCACACGACATCTTATCTTGTACGCACGACACGACATCTTATTTCGTGTGCATGACATCTTATAACAACATGTTATCTCGTGCGCACGATATCTTATCTCGTGCGCAAGACATCTTATCTCGTGCGCACGACACGACATCTTATCTTGTGCACACAATATCTTATCTTGTGCGCAAGACATCTTATCTCGAGTGCGCGACATTTTATCCGAACCGTACGACATCTCATCTCGTGAGGACGGCATCTTATCTCGAACCCACGACATCTCATCCATATATATTATGGCCCTTTGTATGTATTTTAATACATTGTAACTTTACAGTTTGATGAAACTTTTTAAGGTCTCCAGTTGATTATACTTCAGCCGAGGTAACTGCTTATTGAAGTGAAAAATACGTAAGTCTGCATTCCTGTGGAGAAGGGAAATGAATAACTTGCAAAACTCCAACTTTATTTCAACCAGTTAATAATAAAAATCATCGTTATTAAACAGATTTTGAAGACAAATGCTATACTAATCTGCTAATCTCGACAATCAGCTTGTCGGAGAAAAATGGCCGAGATACGCGGTGCGCATGTATGTGTTAAAGATCGATACTTGATAGGACCACAGATAAGTTTGATTGACAGATGGCGACTGATCAGTTCTAATAAATACACATACAAACAACAATAATTTCAAATGTTTCCATAATTTCGTAAACGCCATCGTAGGAGATAATAGAGGAACAAATAAAAGATGTTGAATTTGATCTTAAATTCTTTCGTTATTTATTCCAGGTTAATTTGTTGCTTCCCATGCTGGTCGAAGGTGTTATCATACAGGGATGGTTACATAACGATGGGAATTTAAAGTTCATAAGTAGCTTTAAAGTACTGTATGGCTTTAACTATGATAATATGGCTTATTACAGTGACAGTTTTGGACCAAAGGTAGGTTAATTTGACTTAAGGAAGTTCGAAATAAGATGATAATGCAATGCAATTCGTCTGCTGTGTGCTCGAAAAATATAGAAAATAGTAAAATGAGATTCGATTTGCTAAGTTTTCTTTACCTTAACATATGTTGGCGTTGAATCACGCTCACAAAAATATGGGGCTCGAATTTGCCCAGAAAAATCTGCGAAAAAAAGGCGACTACATTGTTTCCTACCCGGGAAATTCTGCGAAAATATAAATTCATCTAAAGTGTAACGTGCAATACCAAAGAACATTAACTGAAACTGAAAAATAAAGGCGGGTTCAGTAAATCTTACCAACGAAAATTTGCGGAATGAAAAACAGGCGGCTACAGCATAACGTACCCACAAAACTCCGAGGAATGAAAAAGGCAACTACAGGACATCTTACCCATAAAAATCCACGGAAAGAAAAGGCAACAAAGGTGTATATAACCGACGAACATGTACAATTCCTATGCAATGCTGCAGCCCACAATGTGACATTAGTTTTCAAAACCGACGATAATCCGCGGTTAGAACTGACGACGAAATTTCACCATGCTCAAAAGACTCTGACTGAATATTTTCCATGCCCCTAACAGTTCGCGGCTACAATTGTCTACTAGAGATTTTAATCTATATTAAAAGGCGACTACTTGCACCACGTCCATTAAAGTCATGCTAGAATATTGATTTTTTAATAAAAATGTATTTGAAGCATATCTATTTATTTGCAACATGTAAATGATTAACGTTAGTTTTGAAAACTGCGTCAGTGAATTTTGTATACATGTCTAACGTTTACATGTGATTTTTTCAGGTTTTCTACATATCTAATGAAGCAGAATATAATTTTACTCAGACGTTTTGGTTTTCAAAGCCATTTCTGACAGGGATAGTTGGACTTGAGATTCCAAGCGAAGAAAACTCTTGCCTTAAAGCCGAGTTTATTGTATGTAAACGGAATGGTAATCTACCAATAAAACATCTTTATTTGAAATATGCATGATGTAATTCTTCCTCATGTGGACATGTTCAGCTATACTCCTATTTTAGTTATGAATTAAGGCAATGGAGCCGTAATAGTGTACCCCCTTTTGAAGAGTATTCATTTCCTACCACAAACCTACATTGACTAATTTTTCAGGAGGGCGTAAGTTCAAGCCGCACTAGGACCAAACATTTTTTATTTATATTTCTTTTTTCTAGTTGGTTCAACTGTTTTTTCAAGACTTATTATTGATCTATTGTACAAAAGCTGAAATTTTACATTTGCTAAACCCTTTCTTGCTGTTTAAAGTGAATTTTACCTCTGATACAGAATGGTGCAAGGTTAGAAAATACATGCGTCAAAAGTTCTTTATTTTGCCATCACTCTTTGGTTTACAGATTGTGGAAGAAATGTAGATAGGTTTTACTTCTGTCCTATAGTTATTTTTAATGTACAGAGCAAAGTATTAAATAGTCTCAAAGGACTCGGCCATAATATTTCAGTATTGGAGAGCTAAATTTCTGTCCAATTAATTCCTTTTACTTGAGGCTCCCTAGAAAAAAAGTGTTCTTGACAGTTAGCAGGTGTTGAACTTTTCACAGACTTTATTGTTTGATTATTTCGTTAGTTAGAAGGCAAGCCGTTCCATATGACAATCTAGTTTGTCATCCTAACTTCCTGTCCTTACTTCTGAATTGGACATTAAAAAGGTGTCCAAGACACACATTGCAAGTGCCTTCGATGCTTAACCCGTTTACGGATATGAGCCGTGCCATGAGAAAACCAACATAGTGGGTTTGCGACCAGCATGGATCCAGACCAGCCTGCGCATCTGCGCAGTCTGGTCAGGCTCCATGCTGTTCGCTTTTAAAGCCTATTGGAATTGGAGAAACTGTTAGCGAACAGCATGGAGCCTGACCAGACTGCGCGGATGCGCAGGCTGGTCTGGATCCATGCTGGTCGCAAAGCCACTATGTTGGTTTTATCATGGCACGGCTCATATTATCTTCTACTTAGCAGATGATAGGGACAGGTTGTAACAAAAATTTCAGAGAACAATTTTACTTACAAGATGTTTCAAATACATTTAAAACACAAGCTACTTTCACTTGTATAATTATTCTTTATTATACATTATAATATGTTATTATATTATATATTATATTATATTATGGCCCGCCCGCTAAGCTCAATAGGGAGAGCGCAGATTTACGGATCGCAGGATTGTGAGTTCGATCCCCTGGTTCTCTGTGACTCGTCACAATTTGACAAAGACATGGTGCCTGAAATCATTCGTCCTCCACCTCTGATTCATGGAGGAAGGGAGTTGACAGTTGCTTGCGGAGATCAGATTTGTATTGGTATAGGATCGAAGAACACTGGCAAGGTTAATTGCTCGCCGTTATACAACTGAAATACTATTGAAAAGCGGCGTTATACCCACAACAAACAAACAAACAGATTATGTTAGCGCAAGATGCTTTGGTATAAAATGTAGTTAGAAAGAGGTCAGTTCTATACATTGTTACTAATAAGAGCTATATTTTTTTCAGTGGAACGTAACTGTGCAAGTGCCCCTAAAATTGGATGGCAATCCCTCACAGAAAGGTCTATACCAGGCGTTAAATTTCAAACAGGACGACGGACATCTTCTTACAGTGCTTGTTTACAGAAGTGTAAAAGGACATCACTTTGCAATGCGTTTCAATATAACAATTCATCCAGAGCGTGCAGACTTTCAATAGATCAACCTTTGCCTCCATCATATTCATTTAGGATAACGAGAAATCTATCTTTTACGTACAAATTATGCGTTGAGGGTAAGTTCTTACTGAATACATTTGTATTTTGTATCATTCTGTCACAAAACTGAAATGTGCAGTGGTACTACATGTATTTTATTTTATCAACAATTCGAATACTGTATATATTTGTTATGTGAAGGTAGATGCAGATCAGTTTGTATATATTTAAGGTACAGAAACTGTTGATATGTTATACAGTAGTAAAAAACGCCTACGGCGTGTTTTATTTACAATAGATAACATGGTTGCATGCATGCTTAAATTTTCTTCTTTATGACTGATCACTGTTGTTGTATGTACTTCTTATTTCAGAAGTTACTTTTCCTCAAAACATTTCATCAGAGACAATTATAACGTCACCAAACTACCCACATTACTATGGAGATCATATTGAATATATATGGAACGTACGTGTGACTGATGCAGTCGCCCTCAATATTGACGTTCTTGACGTCTTCATGCCAACCGTAGATAACGATGTGAGTAACATAAATACATGTGTGTTTTGATATCAAAAAGTAACGTTATTCGTGGTATTATCGGACACTGGGATATCTATATGGGGCAAGCCAATTAACGTAGTGTTTAGTAGCTACGATGCTTAGATTAATATATAAGACAACGGTCGAGTACTTCAGAATCTATAAGTTTTTTCCGCCTGTTTAAAAAGTAAAACAAAAGCTGTGCCAAAACTATTGTACAATTTACTTTAAAGAACCGTAAATGCATAATTAGCTTCGAGTTCTAAATAATTTGTTTGTTTTTTTTTTTGTTTTTTTTAACACCGTTTTTCAACAGTATTTCAGTCATGTAACGGCGGGCAGTTAACCTAACCAGTGTTCCTGGATTCTGTACCTGTACAAACCTGTTCTCCGCAAGTAACTGCCAACTTCCCCACATGAATTATCAGAGGTGGAGGACGAATGATTTCAGACACCATGTCTTTTATGAAATCGTCACGGAGAACATACGCCCCGCCCGAGGATCGAACTCGCGACCCCGCGATCCGTAGACCAACGCTCTCCCTACTGAGCTAAGCGGGCGGGTTCTAAAATTAATAAAACTCCAAGTAGATATTTATTAAAATCTCAAAAATCTAATTTAAATCAGTTAATTAAATTTCATTTAGATTTTAGAAATCTAATTTAAATCGATGAAACAAAATATGACGATGTACTTGAGAAGTTTGTGCTGTGTAACGGAAATCTGAATATTCTCCGACGATAAATGCATTGCTTGATTACTGAAAGATGTTCTAAGATGGGATATTATCTGACCAGATGTCCACATATCCGGATCTGGATGCTAAGACCATTATGCAACAGTTTCTGTCCACGTGATCTTGGTTGAAAAGTAGATACTTGATTGCTGATATATCAAATAACAGATAAAGAATAATAGACGCAAACATTCTGGTAACACAAGATGATAATTATATTAAAGAGATATATACTATCGAATATTAAGTCATGGTGATGAAGTGTAATAACGCTTGCTTGAAAAAATAGAATTGAGCCGTGCCATGAGAAAACCAACATAGTGGGTATGCGACCAGCATGGATCCAGACCAGCCTGCGCATCCGCGCAGTCTGGTCAGGCTCCATACTGTTCGCTTTTAAAGCCTATTGGAATTGAAGAAACTATTAGCGAACAGCATGGATCCTGACCAGACTGCGCGGATGCGCAGGCTGGTCTGGATCCATGCTGGTCGCATACCCACTATGTTGGTTTTGTCATGGCACGGCTCAGATGTTGGTTACATATTGATGTTATACCACTTGGTATGTAAATTTTTATTTACCTTCATTTCGATCCAACTGAC
Source organism: Mercenaria mercenaria (assembly GCF_021730395.1). NCBI lineage: Eukaryota > Metazoa > Mollusca > Bivalvia > Venerida > Veneridae > Mercenaria > Mercenaria mercenaria. The sequence continues at coordinate 37,825,064 of NC_069377.1, read as the reverse complement.
AATTGTGCTGAAATATACTAATTGGCTTTTTTGTTTTATTGCAGAAAAGTGGATTACTGTGCTACGATAGATTAGACTTTGGTCAGAATGAAAAGCATGCCAACAGAGTAGAAATAGCATCAAAACAGGATCAGCACTATCATCGCCAGAGCAGAATTATTTCGGAGAAAGGGAATCAGTTGTTCATTCGAATTAAGTCTTGTTATGCAAATCGAGCGATGCCTTTCAGAGGTTTTGCAATCAAAATTACCAAATCCGGTACTGTAGTATTACTCAATGTTGTCGATTTCTTTATCTTAAGCATTTACATTACTCATCCTACTGCTTAGTGTAGAGTTCACTTATTGATTTTGAAAAGAAGTATAAAAAAATTCAAGTTTCTGTTTTAAACAGTACTTATATTAAACAGAAGCGAAATTTAGACTTTTTCGCCAATCAACAATCACACTCTTCAATAAAGCAAACACCTACTAGACAATTATTAAAAGCGATTTTTTCATAAATAAATGCTATCATATCGCATTTGAGTATGCGACTTCGCTATAATGTCAGTTTGAGAGTTCCATGGCTGTTTTATTCATAGAACTTTATTTTAGAACAAAAATACACAGATACATTTAAACATAAATAAGTCCAAATATGTTTTTTATGGAATTTGTTGTGTTTTTATTTTCAGATTGTCCTGCTTGTAAACGCAAACAGGACTGTAATTATCCCTGCGGCTACATCCAAAGTCACTATTTCCCTACTGGAATGTATCAGAAATCCTCATCTGCAGTCATATTTAAAGCATATACAATTCGGGGCAATAATTACGAATACGTGAAGATACATATAATCTACCTTGATGTCCCCGAAAAACGTACAGTCTTCCTTTCGGTTCGTTTGTCTTGTCTTTACGCTTTTCTTATATGCTTTTCTTCTGATATTTCAAAATGCTGCTTAGTTACTCGAGAAAACAACTTCACATATAACCTTTTTTTAAACATACCTGTTTATTTTAGGTAACGTTTTTTCAATAAGTTTCATCCTATAGTTTATAATTCTAAGGATGTTTAACTGATGTATTTGAACATACAGAAATGAAAATATTGCTTTTATTATAGAGCTGTCAGTATGAAATACTTAGATTCTAATAAATAATTTATTTTTGGCACTTGTTACTTTACTGGCACTCAAAGTTTTGTTCTTTACGTTAAAACAGAGTCAAAGCAAAACAGCAAGATAGTTTAGACTTTTAAGTTATAGCACATTTTAGTATGTGGCCCAATTAAGAATGGCTTCATTAACTATCACATTAGCAATATTAATGGGCCGTGGGGCGGCTATAAAATGTCTCCCCATACTTGGATTCTGTGTTGTTATATTTTCTGGTCCTTTGGAATCATGGAGTCAATTCAACATAATATGTATTATAGAGTTCCGCTTAAGCCGGTGCTAGGGGGCGTGACGGGTTTTGCACATTTCATTACCTCTTATGAACAGACTCAGTCAAACCGAGTCTGCTATTATTCTTAGTGGTTGCATTCTTTGCTTCCACCGGATCTTGTTACAGATTTTATTAGTCCCCTACTGGTTGAAAACCAGTTTCGGGGACTATAGGAATGCACTTTTCTGTCATTCCGTCCGTCTGTCCGTCCGTCCGTCCGCAATTTCGTGTCCGGTCCATAACTGTGTCATCCATGAAGGGATTTTAATATTACTTGGTACAAATGTTCTCCATGATGAGACGACGTGTCATGCGCAAAACACGGACCCCTAGCTCAAAGGTCAAGGTCACAATTGGAGGTCAAAGGTCAACAGGGCTTTTTTCCTGTCCGGTCCATAACTCTCCCATCCATGAAGGGATTTTAATATTACTTGGCACAAATGTTCCCCATGATGAGACAACATGTCATGCGCAAAACCAAGACCGCTAGCTTTAAGGGCAAGGTCACAATTAGAGTTCAAAAGTCAACAGGGCCTTTTTCCTGTCCGGTCCACAACTTTCAGACCCCTAGCTCTAAGGTCAAGGTCACACTTAGCAGTCAAATGCTAACATAGCATGAACAGGGTCTGTTTCGTGTCCGGTCCATAACTCTGACATTCATTAAGGGATTTTAATATTACTTGGCACAAGTGTTTCCCATGATGAGACGACGTGTCATGCGCAAATCCCGGACCCTTATATCAAAGGACAAGATCACAATTTGAGGTCAAAGGTCAAGAAGGGTTTTTCCTGTCCGATCCAGAACTCTGTCATCCATCAAGGGATTACAATATTACTTGGTATAAATGTTCCCCATGATGAGATGACGTGTCATGCGCAACACCCATTACCCTAGCTTAAAGGTCAAGGTCAAACTTTGAGATCAAAGGTCAATAGGATTTTTTCCTATCCAGTCTATAACTTTGTCATGCAAAACAGGATTCAGTTATCAGTTGGCACAAATATTCCCCTGGATGAGACAACATGTCATGTGCAAAACCCAGGCCCAAGGTCTAATGTCAAGGTCACACTTAGAGACCAAAGGTCAGACACAAGAATGACTTTATCTGGAGCATTTCTTCTTCATGCATGGAGGGATTTTGATGTAACTTGGCACAAATGTTCACCAACATAAAACGGATTGTCAAGTGCAAGAACCAGGTCCCTAGGTCTAAGGTCAAGGTCATATTTAGAGGTAAAAGGTCAAATTCAAGAATGACTTTGTCCGGAGCATTTCTTCTTCATGCATTGAGGGATTTTTATGTAACAAGGACCAAATGTTCACCACCATGAGGCACTCTTGTTTTTAGAATTACGTCTCTTTGTTTTTACTATAAATAGATTTTATTGTAACTTTTTTATTACTGGCCATAGAGAAAAATTGAGACCACTTTCCTGTGATACAACATACATGTTACATCCAATTTATAGGTATATTTTGACCTATCTCTACATGGTAAAGAGTTTCTTGTGGACTTACATTATATAGATTTTTTTTTGTTTTAAGATTAAGTACTATACGGCCAAACAATTCAATATGAAAATAACTGTGGGTTTTTATATATGCACATTTCAATTCAAGTGTGTTGTTATAACATATTGTATATATAGTACAATATTGTTTATACATCATTGACAGATATCAATTTATTATGTTATACTGCAGTAGAGAAAATTAGGTGCCTTCCAGTAGGGGACTTTGTATTGCCGGGCAATAATTCTTTCACTTGTTATATTTGGATTCCAGTTGACATTGCGCCCAGTTACACTGTCATAAACAAAAACTAAACCGTCAATAAATTGTTGTACTTGATTCTACGTAGCAGGTGACATACAAGAGATATACTACTTGCGAGTTTGTCAACACCGACTTATACCACATCTTTATTTCATACTATAGGGATTGGAGTCATGTTTCTCTGTTCAACTATATTTTAAAAAAAGCACAAGTTTTAGACAATGAAACTAAAATTACAAACTTCAGGTATATACTACATTTTTATATGTATGTAGTTAGGAGCACAACAGTTAACAATCTGAAAGAATATTTAAAAGATCCTTTTCTGAAAATGTTAGGTTGAACTAATGAGCCTTGTTTAAATATTTGGAGGGAAAATGAGACAACTCAGAGAAAACTTCTTTATTTTTATCGAGGCACAGAGAAAGCATACATAATAACTGCATATAGATTTGAGCAGAGCTTTTATTGGTTTAAAAAAAGGAAAAAGAACAAGAATCAAGAAAACCCCTAGGGAAATTGTGGCATTTTCTATGAGGTCACTTACAATCAATAGACTATATGTTTAAGAATAATACAACCATACTACAGAGTTTTCACTTACAAATTCAATTTCTATAATCAGGTTGTTAATTTTGTGTAAAGAGGGTAAAGCTCTTTATATTTTTGTAGTTTGCAGATATTTCTCCAGAAGGGACTTCAATCACAACAAATATAGATGGGATATCCATGCCGTACCCAATCTTTTATTCGCAAAACAACTTCCTACATGTTAGTTGTCCTTATAGTGTGAGCACAGAAAACAATGGGTATCAACTCCGCTACAGCTTAATGAAGATGCGTAATTGGAAAGAGTCTGTCTATCATATGAATACGTCAAGTAAATTACTTTACTATTTACTCGTAAAAATTCGAAAATTTGTAAATCTTATATTTGACAAATAAATGAATACATGAAATTGCAGAAATAAGAAATGTATAATTTATAGAAAAAAGATATTAGCAAATCGGATTTCTACCTTGTGCAATACACATTAGATAGAAATCCGACTTGCTAATCGCTTTCAGTCTGCCCTACTTTCGTCAAAATGCATGACCTTGTATATAAATAGTTCTTCCTTAATAAAAGTGAAGTGTATGCTTAAGTAAAATAAAATTGCTTTGACATGATTAAAAGGATTTTAAAGTCGTTTTTTTTAATTTTTTTTTTGCTAAAATAGAAACAGGAATTCTTACATTATCAGTTTTGCTCGAAATTCGTTTAGGTAGTCTTTAGATGCAAATAAACAAAAATGAAAAATAAAACCGACATATGTTATTGAGAGCAATTCCAAAAGGCAGCTTCGTTGTATTTTGACCATTCCAGTATTTTCCCTAAATGTGTTCCATAACCTCATTTTCCCCAACTATGTTTGTTTTAGCTTGTTCATATTGTAATAATTTCATATCACAATTAACATAATACCACTGGATGATGGTTTGAAGGATACTGCGCCCTTTTATCTTTGCTTCTTTTGTTTGATGATTCCTTTGTTTAATGCTTAGCCTAGTGGATATAAATCCAAAGGTAATGTAAATTTCATGTGTTGTGTGTACAAATGTTCTATTATCTGGAAGATTAGAAGTTTAGATTTTTTGTTAGTAATTTCTAGTTTACATTCAAAAGAGGTGAAATATTATAAGCCGTCTACGAAATCCTATTTTCAGATGCTTCGGTATATATATCGCTATTTAGTTCACGAGTAAGACTTTCTGCAAGTAAACCTGTTTAAAGATTCCAATTATAGTATTCCAAGAAATTGCTTAGCTGTGATATTTCTTCACTTTTCTTTTCCTATTCATCTTTTTGTATGTTTACCTAGTCTCTCTCTGTGCATTTATATTAACACGTTCCATTACTTGCATATAGTCTAGTTGACCGCCGGTTAAGGTTAAGTCTTTTCACATATTAATTAAAGGGGTTGCGGTCTTGGAACGCAGCCTTAATTTTTAGATTATTTGTACTTGCTTTTTAAACAACATGGGTATAAAGGACATGTCATTGATATTTTAAATTCAAAATTAAACTGATACTTCAGAATGCGAACCTGGCTGGATGTTTTTTAAAGGAAGCTGCTATACTCTCACACAGTTTTCGGAGAGAACATATTTGGAGGCCCGGAGATCATGCAAAAGTAATGGCGCAGACCTTGCAATAATTACCAGCATAGAAGAGTCAAATGCTATCAATTTTTATCTTCTATCGCACAGGAACTTTGTATCGCCGGATATAGTATTTGGTGAGATATATTTATAAATTGGTAAAATGTGTCTTTGCAGATTCAGTTAACTTGGTATTTTTGTTGCCTATCTTAAATTTCAGTTGCTTTTTCATTTATAGTCACAATAACTATGCATTTATAGTGTTTATGTGTCCTTATTTGAAAAGCCGTGTCAAATTCTTGCTGCTAGAATATGCTTCCATTTGATTTTGTATATTATTATTATTATACCAGATTTATATAGCGCCCTTTTCATGATCAGTTTCACGTTCAAAGGTGCTTTACATAGTTCAAATACAGCCACACAGGGCGCATAATTCATCCTCTACTAGTACAGACACAGAGCGATCTGACCAGAGAGACAGAGAGACAAAGCCCCAACGACAGAGAGATCTGAAATCAGATACAAGCTTGTCCGGCTAACTTAGCGTAGCTCGTTGCGAATAGACAGCCTGGTTCTTTAACGTGCCCAGTGTATATCATTGATACACGCAAGGATTTGAGACAAGAAAATAAAGACGATATACATAAAATTATATATCAAAGATTTTACAGTTACTTAAACTTTCCGAATTTGCTTTATGTCGTGCGGTTAAAGTATTTCGGACTAAGCCCTCGTGTACCAAAGTTATTATGCCGCTATATTTGTCAAAGCAAGCTTCTGTATATAGTATTTCTTAAATTATACAAGGTTTGGGAGTCAAAGACAACAAATACAAATGGATTGATGGCTCAAGAGCAATCTTCCAAAACTGGTAAGTGTTTTTGCATAACTACGAAGTTTTTGTAGGTTTATAGTTCAAACATTCATTCTATCCAATGAAAAGCGAGGGATTTTAAGGTGGTTCGCGGGGTTCCTACGAAAATTTCGAAGTATGAGATATAAGACTGATAGTAAGTCTGTATGTACTAACATATCCTGTCTTTCATTTTGAGAAAAAAGAAAATCGTTCCGAGTCCATATTTCCTTTGAAGAGTGCCACCTAGCGGCATATGTATATTTCAAGGGAAAACGCCGTTTTTCTGTAATAATCGCATTAAAATTAATGTTAATTTATTTTTTTTAACTCAGGAATATAGCTAATTTCAATGTTTTTGTTTACATGGTGCATTTTGTAAATAATTTCATTTAGAAAATGCTTAAATAAAGAGATATGCGTAGTAGGGGTGGGGAAAAATGGCGAAAATATTCAGCGTGTTTCATGGCCGTTTAGCTGAAATAAAATAAAATGGAACGGTCAAAATTATTGATTTTCAAATATATTCTTCTTTAATCATTTCTGAACAAGAAAATAAAATAAAAATAGGGGGTCTTCACGGCAGATTTTTTATAAATTTACTTTTTATTTGTTTTGGTAATGTAAATATTGTGACGTTGATACGTCATTTATGGTGTTAACGTCACACAAACGTTTTGTTCATTATGTCCTTTAAAGATACATTTTTGTATATACAAGATGATGAAAGTACACAGAAATGAAATATTTTTACTAAATAGATTCACATTATTTACAGTGTTAAGTAATTTACAATCTAAGTATATCATCTAGAAATATACTTCTGAATACTGGCGTCGTAATTAGCATTGCGTGCAACCAGTACGCAGCTGCTAGATTGTTTTATCCATTTTTGAAACAATTTTAGAGCTAATTTAATGCATTAAGGCTTCACTGTAATCAATTCAAGGTACATTTTTAAGCCTTGGATCTCCAACACAATGAACACAGTAATTCATTAACTTAGGAATATAACCTGCGTAGAATAGTAAACATAAACCAAAAACAACATTTATTTTATAATGAAATAAACTAATATTCTAGACAAGCGATTTTCATGCCAGTTTGTTCCGTTGAAGCAAACTATAACTAAAATATAAGCACAACATACATCGTCGGAGGGAGGGCGGGAACAGACTTTTTGCTGCCAATCATAAACCTCGAGTGGGGAGAACAATGTCAGTTCACACTTATATACGCCGAAATATTTCACGAAATTCACGTGACAAAGAGCGCCCAAATATACTAGCATAAACTTCAGACCAAACTAGTACTGGGATAAACTACCAAGAAAAGTAATTTTGAAACGCGAATAACTTTATTTTGATGCTTGCATATCGTAGCTTCTGTTCACTTTGCGCTCAATGTCACGGACATTCTTTATATGCGATGTTGCTCATTGCAGTCTGTCATAGCTGGAGCGGTCTTCTGCGCATGTCCTGAACTGATTATCAATCGAAGCGCACGGCAAAAATACGCAAATTATTGTACGACAGCATGCATTTAATGTATAATATGTATAATATACTGACAAAAGGTTAGTGTTAGTATTACAATGGTCACAAAATATTTACATTAAAGATAATTTTCATTCAAATTGCTTGAATCCGGTATATTCCGAGGTCTGTAATTTATAAAGGCGTTCCAGGTCTGCAGTGAGTAGCAGTCTTGAAATGTCCGAATTTATTCGCATCTGCGTCAAAATGCACTTTTACACTAAATACCAGTCAAATATTTTGTTTTCAGCATTCTGGCGAAAACATTTCAAAGTACATGTAAATGGTGGTTTTATTTATTTCTTAGTTTTATCCGTCTTTTAAAATGTTTGAAACACCAAAAGAAATGCACGAGATGAAATCATAGTGGTTACTTTCTTGATATTACATTCACCACTGGAATACAATACTTCGATTTTGAATAAAACCTTCATCAAATAAGAATGATCCCAATTTGAAGCCAAAATTCTATAATCGAAACTTTTTGTATGTACAACAGTGAACCATGCCGAAAGTGCATTTCCTTGAAAACAACTGACAGAAACAGCGGGTTTGAACAATGAACGCATGCCTCTAAACCTTTCGCAAGAGCAGCCTCAGTTAAACCACCCTTCTTCCATCTTTCCATCATAAAATATCGTCTGCGTCGACTGTATCTGTTTTATATTATTTTCTGAATGTTTTGAAGCGAAACGAGTTAAGAGTTTTATTTTTGTTCTGTCATTTCGAAGCAAGTTTTCCCTCAACACGGTTTGCATTGTGCATTCACGTTGACGTTATAAGTTTAATGCACTAAGCAGCACCAAAATGAGCTTTATTCAAGTAACGGTTTCAAGTTCACAGACTGAAGTACATTTTTACCGTAAGAGGCATTATCTCATTTATCCATCATCTGCTTAAGATTCCATGATTTTATTTATTGAAAATATTCAATATAGGTTTAAAAAGCAATAAATATAATACACAATTAGAATTATAATGAAAATCAAAACCTCTAAATAAAGTTACATATCATAACAAAAAAAGAAACATATTGATGTTTTAGCCACCCTTCAAAATGTTCCTTTTCGTTAAAAAATGTATTTCATTTTTGTCTGGAAAACAGTTTCACCACATTTCATATCTTGTATCTTCGTTGTTAGCTAGTCACTTGAAATATTGAAAAACGATAAGGAATGTCGTTCAGTTTCGAACTTAAACATTTCATACAAAAGGTAAAATGAGCCGCGCCATGAGAAAACCAACATAATGGTTTTGCATCCGCGCAGTCTGGATTCCATGCTGTTTGCTAACAGTTTCTCTAATTGCAATAGGCTTTGAAAGCGGATGCGCAGTCTCGTCTGGATCCATGCTGGTCGCAAAGCCATTATGTTGATTTTCACATGGCGCGGCTCAATGTAAATTTGCAAATCACTCTTTTGTTTCTATTTTCTTGTCGGGGAATAATTAAAGAAACCTATGTTTGAAAATAAAGAATTTTGACAGCTCCGTTTTAATTCAAAGCGGATAAACTGATAAAATTTTTTCTACACTCCCACCCCCGTCCCCCAACACTTTACTAACCCTTACATACGGAGCCAGATACGCGAGTTATGTAAGATTTAACATTTTCATAAAAAAAATCACCCACTTATACCATATTTAGGAGTTATAGTACATGTTTTAGCGCGAAATATTCACATTTTGTGCCAAACTTGGTGAACATGAACATGTTAAAAAATTTCAACGAAACTGTGGGCATGTCGCTTTAACTGATATGTATAAATAGCGACTGCAAAATACGCAACAATGTACATCATGTGAATATATTCAAATAAAAAAGATTCTAAAGATGTTTGTGAACTCTAAAGGTCCTGTTTATATCAATGAAAGACATAATGAAATCCACGTTAGCGCGACGTTAACGCCGTCATTGTGTATCAACGTCACAAAATTTACATTACCAAAACAAATAAAAAGTAAATTTGCAAAAAAAATCTGCCGTGAAGACCCCCTATTTTAATTTTATTTTCTTGTTTAGAAATGATTAAAGAAGAATATATTTGAAAATCAAGAACTTTGACCGTTCCATTTTATTTTATTTCAGCGAAACGGCCATGAAATACATTGAATATTTTCGCTATTTTTCACCACCCCTACTACGAATATCTCTTTATCTAAGCATTTTCCAAATGAAATAATTTACAAAACGCAACATGTAAACAATAACATTGAATTTAGCTATATTCCTGAGTTAAAAAAAAAATGTAATAACATTAATTTTAATGCGATTATTGCAGTAAAACGGCGATTTCCCTTGAAAAATACATATGCCGCCAGGTGGCGCTCTTCAAAGGAAATGTGGACTCGGAACGATTTCCTTTTTCTCCAAATGAAAGATAAGATATGTTAGTACATACAGACCTAATATCAGTCTTATATCTCATACTTCGAAATTTTCGTAGGAACCCCGCGAACCACCTTAAATAAGAAGAACAGTTTATAATATATATTTTTATATCAAGGCATTAACGTAGACATCCGTAGTCGGATGTTTCGAAACAGTTGTCCCTCGCCGCTGCCTGTTTTATTCTTCACATGGATGTAGAGTTCTTCATGCAAAAAAAGACATTTAGCTGGCTTCTAGAAGATTTTTGGTTCTACCAAGGTGCCCACCCACGGCTGAAACAATGCCCAGAGAAGCACATCGAGTCTCCATTCATCTGGAAAAAATGAATAAATCGCCATAAGACTAAAAATAGTGTCGATATAACTCTTCGTTCAACAATTCACAAAAGCAAATGATTTTCTGTATTGTTAAATTTGTTCTACAATTCAAAGTAATGCGTTTGCATTTTCATACACTTTGATCTACTAACAGAAGGGCTTAAATGTGAAAACTTGGCGTAAAGTAATTATTTTGTTTAGTAAAATGAGAGGGAAAAAAAGATTATACATTGGCTCCTTTTCGTGGCATGGAACCCATTTTACAATTTAACATTTTATCTGTGAAGCGTCTCTGGTGTTGCTCAAATGGCAATGATATCTAAACAAATGTAGCTTTCTGAAAGGCTGGAATTTTCCTGCAAAGGTACATTTACAGAGGAACGTTTCAACGGTTTACCAACATCATATAACAAAATCTATCTAATTATCTGGCTGAACGCAAAATTTGCATTAATCGTGCACGCTGACGATGTCCAGTTTCAAGGTATAATAGTATAGTGATTCGACCTTTCACCAAAAGCACATGACTCGATGCGGATAATCGAATCGTCAGTCTCCGTAATGGTTATTTTTAGTCCACAAGTTTATTTTAGTACAAATGGCTGTACTATTGCGCTCTTTAATAGATTCCACCGATATTAAACGCATTGAATTTATATGATATGCACGTTGCTAGATATGTCTGCTAGGTTAAACATGACTGTGTGATTATACATAAAGATTACTTGATAAAGGAGGTAGAACTGTTTTTAAGTACTGCTTTGTTAGGCTTTTTGCATAAAGGAATAACTGATTTTTGAATCTATGTATTAGATTAAGATGTAATTCAACTTATATTAAGCTGCATCTTGTAGAGATCGTACAAGAGTTCTTCGAGTACTTCGAATTTTGCAAATAAAATGGTTTTTACAAGTGCACCGGTTACGAGTAAAATGTAAACAACGGATTCTGTCTTTGAATCATTAGAATGAATGAATGACAGTCGAACTTAGTCATAATACTGATTGACAGTGAATGCTAATAACTTCGTGTGTTGCAGAAAGGTAATTAGTTTGTACTTGTAATTTCCTATCAAATAAAATCCTCTCGAAACTTGTAAATTATTGCTTAAATTTGGACAAAGCTCGCTGTCTAGGCCGTTTGCCTGCTGCTAAAAGGACAAATATAAAAAATTCGGTGTAATTTATATTTCACTGGCACTACCAGTTAATAAGTTCATACTCTAAGAAATACGTCAGAGAAAATTGAGCACTATTGACCGATTAAAATGTTGGCAAAACTAGATTATATTTTTCCTTTACCCGCCGTTGCCGTTAGGTAACAAAGCCATTACGCCGATAATCGGGAGTACACGGAATATATTATTGTCACAAAATTGTTCCAGTTCAAGTAATACAGTCGGGAGGAGAATAAGGGTCCACTTAAACTACCTAGCTATAGCTACTGCTGTTATAGGGAAGTGGTAGAGTGTCTGCCTTGGGTTTGAGAGGTCCTAGGTTCGAGTCCCGGTCAGAACTTAAATATTTGCGTTCTGTTACAGCATGTATTTGCAGGTTATTAGACTGTTCCAGATGTTCTATATTTTATAAGTGAACAGTATCATGGATCATTATTAAGCAATCCATATCACTGCTGAATGTTAATAAATGAAATACACCCGAATAGAAAATATTCAATATATTATGTCCCTTTGATGTTTCTGCTCTCCATGTTCAAATGGTCATACCTATACGCTTCTGGTTAACATATTGTCAATATATCTATTTTTGCAAAAATATATGGACATTTACCTTCATTTCAAAGCTTTTTAACTTCATAGCTTGAAAAAAAATAAGTACTATTTCTACATCTTGCCCAAAGTAGCTAGAGGCTTTACTGGTGGCAATTTGCTGCTTTAGATAGGTCTGACTGAATATATATATAAACTGCAGGTTCATGGACTGGTCAAATGTTCACAATGCACGTCCTAGTTTGCCAATGGTAGATGCTTGTGCCGTTCTTCGATTAACATCTTCACAGAGCAGCTCAAACTGGATCGTACAGAGATGCCGTACAAATTATACAAATGCCATATGTGAGAAAAGACTTTATAAGGACATTTCCGGTATGTTGGTCTTAATGGATATCCGACTATTTAAGATCTAGAAGTTTCTTATGCATTTATTTTATGGTGTTCGTTTGTGCCCAACACAAATTTTCATTGTCAGAACTTGAGCTGTGAAGGCCTTCTAATATTTCAGCTTAATACTTATTTTAGTGGGAAATTAGGATTAAATGAAAATAAATAGATGCAGACAAAATTTTATGAATTTCGTAAGTGTATATATGTTTTATTGTCATTTATAGCTCATTTTTAGTTTAATTATATTCTATATAGCCAACCTAAAACCAGTAAGATATAATTTGAAACTGGCAAATAGAACCTTACGGAAGACAACTTTTAAATGCATCGATGGTAGCTTGATAGACTGGACTGGAAGATGCGATCAATTTAATGATTGTCCAGACAATTCTGACGAGTTCAGTTGCGGTGAGTAAATAGATAACTGCATAAATGCATGGATATTGAATTTATTATTGCTGCTATTGTTTTCCTTTTTCAAATATGCACGAAGTATTTATTCAGTGGTCTTTGATGTTACTTCTTCTTCTTCTTATCGTTCGCGACTACACTGTCAGACCAGTAGCCTCGATGAAACTTGTGGTTTGCCGCAGGTCCTCAATGCCTCCATACCTCCATGGTGGATTGAGGTATCTATCGGCCAAGTCGCAGCTCGCTCCTGGTCATGCCTTTTACATCTCTTTGATGTTACCAACTGGTGTTAATCGACTGACTGAAATAAGTTCCCAAAATACGAATTCAGTGGCTGTAAGTGCTACTATGTCGTGTTTCTATTAATGTTTCTGTTAAAATTTCTAATAAACATATCATAAATTTTACCTCAGATTAATTTTATAGATATGCCATTGAATATGCCTTGAAATAGAGGTATGTAAATTAGTGTATAGATGCCATTGAATATGCCTTGAAATAGAGGTATGTAAATTAGTGTATAGATGCCATTGAATATGCCTTGAAATAGAGGTATACATGTAAATTAGTGTACAGATGCCATTGAATATGCCTTGAAATAGAGGTATGTAAATTAGTGTATAGATGCCATTAAATATGCAATGAAAGGTACCTGTGTAAAAGATTTGATAGATGCCGTTGAATATGATAGGCATGTGAGGCATCAAATATGCGTTTAGGGTCAGGTATATGAATGAATTTATAAATGCCTGTAAATACGCTTGAAAGATGAGCATTGGGTGATCTGACAGATGCTATTAACTATATTAAGTATGCATTAAAACGTAAGTCTGAAAATGATTTTATAGATGCAGTTGAATACACCTTGAAATGAAGATCTGTGTATGACTTAAATAAAGCTGTTTATTCGTTCATTTTCATTTTGAGAGTCAGATTTATGATATTAAACAATCAAGCTGATTATGGTGTTGTACTGGTAAGTGCTCTTTTTCTTCAGATTTGTCGAGTTCCAGTTCCGATTGCAAGGTACAGGAGTTCCAGTGTGAAAATAAACAATGCATACCAATCAGCAGATATTGTGATTACATCCAAGACTGTGATGATGCATCGGATGAACGTGCCTGCGGTATGAACAGTAAATTTTGATAATAATACAACAGAAACATAGGTATTTACTGTTGATTCGGGAATGTCCGCACTGGTGTTATTTTCGCTTATATTGGGGAACAGAGCGACATGTAAATTTTAAGTACTCATGAATATCCCGCTGCATTATATCCAGGAATATTACCAACTGCATATCGCGAATTCTAGTCTTCACGAATATCGTGAAATAAACATGACGCAAAATAACACAATAAATTATCAGGTCTTGTAAGGGGGCATTAACTCTGTTCAACACGAGTTAAGTCTATATCGATTCATATTATTCAGGCAATGTTTAAGGCATGTACTTAATAGAGATGTCTACAGCACAAAGCATAGGTTTATTGTTTTAAAAAGCTTCCTCAAATATAGCTTAGATTATTAATGTAGGTATTTTGACGTAACTAGACAGTAATATCCCTTTTAAACGCGTAATTCGCTTTTTATACTTGCAGTTCGGCCAGATTGCAATAACGATGAATTTCGTTGTGAAAATGGACAATGTGTTCCAGACTCTGATAGATGCGACATAAAAATTGATTGTTTGGACGAGTCGGATGAGCTCGACTGTGCAAATGGTAAATGATTAAGGAAAGACATTTGCAAAACATGTTAATTTTATTTTGATCAATGTTGATGACATTTAGTGTTACTTTTAATTAATTTTAGTTTTTTAAGGCCAAAGTGTGTTTTGTTGTTAGATTTTTTAAATGACAAACTCTAGGCGATTTAAAGCAAGGCATATTTGAGCCGTGCCATGAGAAAACCAACATAGTGGCTTTGCGACCAGCATGGATCCAGACCAGCCTGCGCATCCGCGCAGTCTGGTCAGGATCCTTGCTGTTCGCTAACAGTTTCTCCAATTCCAGTAGGCTTTAAAAGCGAACAGCATGGATCCTGACCAGACTGCGCGGATGCGCAGGCTGGTCTGGATCCATGCTGGTCGCACACCCACTATGTTGGTTTTCCCATGGCACGGCTCATTTATTTTAGTATGTGCGATTTTAAAGTCTTTCTTATCGTTACCAGTTAATTGCACAAACGGTGGAAAATTGTTCAGTTGTCCCGGAGAAAATGCATGCATCCCAATGAGTAATGTGTGTGACGGTTTTGTCGATTGTCCAGGTAATTGTCACCTTAATTTCTCAAATTAGTAAATCTGAATCAAAACGTAATGTGCAGTTTCACAGACATTGACTCTTTTGTAAACCAGAAGAAAGGAATGTTAAAAAGTAAAATCTTAAATCTGTAAGACGATAAAGCTGGATTCAGTGTTGTTATATTTTCTTGTCATTTGGGATCGTGGAGTCTATTGAATATCTCTATGATAGAGGTATGCTTAAGCCGGTGGTAGGGGACGTTGAGGTGTACACTTTCCATTACCTCTCATGAACAGATTAAATCAAATGCTATTATTTTGCTTCCAAATAATCTTCTTATAGATTTTATACTTGTAAGTTAGTATCATTCGCCAATTGCTTACAGAAGGTTTTAATGACATGATGTTTTCATTCAAATCGTTTTATTAATTGATTCTATTAAATCTATTCATTGGCAGAATATTAAAGGTACTAAAATATTGCTACGATTTTGTTGTTTATAAATTTTTATCGAAAGCTCGGACTTAATTCAGGTACGTCGGGGTACGACGAAGCTAATTGTGAACATGTGATGATCAAAAGTTCTTGCGAGGAATGGTAAGTGTATGTCAATTGACAAAACAACATTCGTTTCAAGATCAATGGTAAGCGAAATATACTTAGAAATAGTTTTCTTAAGAGAGGTAAGTGTTTGTCAGCAAGTGTTTTACAATGATTGGTAAATATTCGAACACAGCATTTGTTACACGATGAGAGGCAAGCACACAAAGGGGATAGTTGTTACACGAAGAGATGCAAGTAAATTTATACCAAAGTTGTTATACGATGAGAGGCAAGTACACTTTCGCCACAGTTGTTACACGATGAGAGGCAAGTACACTTTCGCCGCAATTGTTACGCAAAGAGATTCAAGTACACTTTCACCACAGTTGTTACTTACACGATGAGAGACAAGTACACATTCGCCACAGTTGTTACGCAAAGAGAGGCAAGTATACTTTTGACACAGATGTTGTACGATGAGAGGCAAGTACACTCTCGCCACAGTTGTATCGCGGAGAGAGGCAAGTACACTTTCGCCACAGTTGTAACTAGATGAGAGGCAAGTATACTTTCGCCACATTGAATGTTTCCATGGTGAATGGAAGGAGTAGCGGACATCTACCGGGAGTGTATTGCGATTTACGAAGAATAGTAAGTACAAATGTATATTTGACACCAAAACTTTTTCACGAAAAATGAAAACTAGTAAGTGGACTGAATACTGAGATTTATGTAGTTGTATTTGGCGTAACAATCACAATGAATAATAGATTTAGTATTTTTTCGCAGGATCTGTTTTATCTCGTTAAAAGACTGCTGTTCTGGCGTAAAGTTTACATAGTTACATTTACACGCCTTGTAGCTTGTTAATTTGCGTCACTTGGAATCAATGTTTATGTTTGACAACAGTGTTAAGAATCCCAATGACCCTACCTATGTCTTTACTTATAATCAAGGATGAAAAAAGCTGGCAATCTGAAACACTGTATATTATCAGACGATGACATCTAGTAAAATGTAAGTGATTAAAATAAAAATTAATCAAATATTTTGTATTCGGTTGCAGTCTGAAACCTAGAATTAATTCCAAACTTATACAAATGAGTCCTAGTTTAATATATTAATTTAGACCAAAATGGTACTCACGGTACCCGTGTGCTTATGACTTTTGTTTTCCGTCACTTGTCAGGTGCCATGCATATCGCTCAATTAATTTAAGTTTCATTCCGCTCCTCGTCATGTACCCTAGAGATTGATATAAATTTGAGTCCCCTTATATATGTTATGTATGGATTGATTAAACAATATATCGTTATACCACACGAAACCTCTTTGAAAATGAAATGTCCTGGTGTGATTCCGTTTCAGGTACAGAGACGGATTTCGACAATCTGGAACATACAAGATAGATCTAGGAAGGATTGTAGGAGTGGTTGATATAAGTATTGTTATTTAAAGATAAGATCATCGTTGTTGTCTTGTGGAATATTGTGATCACGTGAAGAGTAGTTGCATAGGAGATGCCAAGATAAACACCTGTCTTCAGTTTTGTGAAAACAAGGTCGCCATAGAACCTCGTAAAATGACTCTCCTCTATTGTTTGTCTTACCAATGCTAATATTAATTGTAGCGAAGTTGCAACGTCGATGCATAGATTATCCAACAGCCTATGTGAAAGCAAAGTCACAGTTTTGTTCGTAAAGGTGATTTTACTCCCTGCTTTATATGTCTTTGGAGCGGAGTATAATGTTCGATATAGAGTATTTAAGTGAAGTTTAGATAACCAACCTGCTCTTAATTTGGTAAACAAAAGTCGTCAGAGCAAGACGTTATTCTCCGCCTGTCCTGTCTTTGGAACGGAGTATTATAATTATTGAGGAGAAGTGGTGGAGGAGTTGTCTACATAATCGACCCATAGCTGAAATACCAAAATACTGAAAACGTTTGAAATAGTCACTTTTATATATGTCCCTTTTGCAACTACTTGGCTTTTCCATGTTGTGCTTACAATTTATTTTGAACTTACGCCGATTATAGAGATCTTTCATACGGACTGCTCTTACCTAGCAAATACATGAATCTAAACCAAATTAGATTTGATTTTTGTTGGCTATCCGTGCAATGATACAATGATTCTGTTTGACTATTTCTATCTATTACAGAATTGTTTTCAGTGGAGTGTGAATTTGACGATATAACAGGAATCATTTCTACAGTTATCCACCATACAGACGAAGCGTCCGTCCCATATAAAAGTAGCAGAAACAAAGGCTTAGTCGTCTATTCATATGGTCCCGGATTCAAAAGGTATTGAACAAATTATGCTTATCTTTATTTTCAAGATATTTGATCGAATAAATTTAGTTTAAGCAGAGAAATACGTAAAGCATTAAGTTATTCATATGACTCATTTTGTATCTAAATGAGCAAGATGTAATTTCATATACATCGTATCGTATCGTTTTTTGTCGTTTTTTTATTATTATTATTAACATTATTACTATTATTATTATCATTATTATTTATATGTCATCCTACAGTCATGCTATTTTCAGCTCTTAAATGTTTTTCTTAGTTTTGGTGCCGTTCAAAGACATTGTTTAAGTTATTTAGCGGCGGGCTGTTAATCAAACCAGATTCTGTACTAACCCTGTATTAACCTGTTCTCCGCAAGTGACTGCCTACTTCTGTACATATTAATAAGACTTCAAAAATTTCAGAACACGAGTTATATTTAATTGTCACAGGGCTTCCGCTCGTAGATTTACTGAGTCTTATTTGTGAATTTAATTTAAACCATATGGAGTAATTGGTGTGTCGATGATGAAATTAAGACATTTGTACAACTGTCGCCATAACATTGACGTTTTTAAAACTATACGAGCAGAACAAGGGTGTACACGAAACAGACTATAAAACATAACATAGAGTGACGCAATGTTTAGTCGTGTACTAAAGAGAGCTCTAGACACCAAGCTCGATAGTGCTAATGGCTGCCAGATTTATATGTGAGTAGTTTGAACAGATAAAGTCTGAAAAGTATTTGATTCTAATTTAGGAAACTCAAAAAATGACATTCTTCTGAAGTCTAACAAGTATGTCGTTATATGAAAGTCTCATTCAAACTATAACTTTATTTTCATTAAATCTCATATGAGAAAATTCAAACTGTTTTTTATAAAATCATCTATCAATGAAACTGATTTTGAATTTGATGATATAAAAGAAAATTTAATTCCAGATACACAACTACGGACCTTTAGTTTTTATATGAAAACTGCCTTTTTTATATGAAAACTGCCTTTAAAAAAGTAAGTCTGAAACATATCCGGAAATATTCAAAATACAGTTAAATCAAATCACCTTACATTCGAGAGATGATTTTAAGGTGTCAGCCACCTTCATCAATCAAAATTACGTTTGCCAAATAGCGCAACAATATATTCGGTCGAGGCAAAAGCTATTGATTTATCCCTAAATACAAAGTGAAGAAAAGATTATTATCTTTTCCGACTCACTTTCTGCTTTCCAGTCAATTCGTAACAGAAATATGGAAAATCCTTTCATTCAAAATATTCGTCTTAGGGTTCATGCACTATCTGTCGAAAAGTCTATCATATTTTGTTGGATTCCAAGTCATGTTGGTATATCTTGAATAATGCAGCAAAAAAATCCCTTTCATTATCACAATCTAATTTGAATTTACCATATACTGCTTTTAATCCAAATATAAATAAATAGATTTTATCTAAATAGGGGAAAGGAGGAAGTTCTTTCTCGCTGTCGAATCGGTCATCAAATAAGTCGCTAGGCTGTTAGGAACATATTACCTGGCGGCTTTGAATTATCGTTTCCAAAAATGATTTTAATGATCTTTACTTTTTTACTTTTTTAAATGAGCCGCACCATGAGAAAACTAACATAGTGCATTTGCGACTAGCATGGATCCAGACCAGCGTGCGCATCCGCGCAGTATGGTCGCGCAGGCTGTCAGGTTTGTAAATACGGAACATTTCTTTTTCCTGGACACACTCAAGGCTGTACGATGCGTACAGATTAGTAATCGTTAACGAATTCAAAGAGCGCATATCAGGGAGCTTGCCTTCAACTTTTGCTTATAATTTTATTGTTTTTACATTATTTATATCATCCATTTAATCCACAGATCCCTTAATCCCAATCAGAATATTATCGACATATTTGAAACTATGGGAATGGAATGTGCTCAGAAAGTCGAAGTGGAGTGTTACCATGTACGTATTTCAATAAAATCCTTTATCTTTTCTGTTGCTTAAAGAATATCTATTGCCTATTCTTTCACTAAAACATTTTGTCTTAGATTAAATATTTTAACTTTGCTAAATATATAAATTAAACATGCAGAGCTATTCTTATAATTAAATGCAATATCATGCAGTAACAGTAAACTAGTGGTGGTATGCATTTATACTGTATTTAGCTATACATGTATGAAGCGGTGTTTACTATTGTAAACCTCGTGCTTAGTTCTGTTAACAGCATAAATGTTTTAACGTTATGTGTATATGAACTATATTAAGTAAGTGCTCATATTTTAAGGTTTGATATTTGGTTATAGTATATATTTACACATTGCTGAGGTTGGAAATATAGGATATATATGTTTATGCCCCAAATCAATATAAATGATATAGCAGATAAAGCAAATGTTTGTTCGAAATTTGAGAAATCACGAGTAAGAGAAATGAAAATGATAATTATGTATGAATAGAACATTAAATTTAATCTTTTGCATAAAAATGTATAAAAAGGGTAATTTTCTTCAACTTCTGACTGGAAAAATACTATAAAACTAGATCATATTACCAAAACATCTAGAAATTCGAAGAAGATGCTCTAATTCAAGAAAGAAGAAACACAGAATAAGGAATACTAGTGTGCTTAGCTTATAATAAAATGTCACTGGTATGAAGGTGCACATTGGAATATTCCGTTCAAAGGTAACTGTTTTGGCGGGAACAAGGCTCTGTCGAGAACCACATAATCCCATCTGAATCTGCCACCACTGGTAGATTATTTTTCATGCATGCCGTATTTAACGAATCAAAACAAATACTTCTTACTGTAGCCTGTAGCGTATATAAACAAAACCTAGGAAATCAGCAACCATAAACAGAAAAGATGACATAACTTTTCAATGACGCACAAGAACGAAGTTCCGGTTTAGTTGTATTATTTTTTGCGTAACGTAATGTTTTTGTTTTCTTAGAATAACTTATTTGAAAGCCTGAAATGTACTATTAGAAACAGAGCGCAGCTTTAAAGTTATTAATTTTATGGAATTTTACTTACGCAATAAACATCGTTATAAACAGCACGAAGGTCGACTGACATGGGGGCGCCAAATGATTTTTGCCAGCATGTGTAACACTGGAAACGTTAGTTTGGTGTGCGAGGAAAAAAAATCTTTATTTTCGTTCGTTATTTTATTTTATTTTATTATCCGTTTATAGACGAAAAATGTAGTCAATAGAATCTGGATATATGGATATGGCTCGGAACCTTGTCTCCTGTATCAAGAATGTCTTGATCGACTTGGAAACCCTGTTTGTAATGGGACACAGAACCAGTAAGAAATAGATATAAGTAAAACTGGTTATGTCTCCCATATGTATTGCGGGAGACATATTGATTTATTGTTGTCCGTCTGTCCGTCTATACGTCCGTCCGTCACAACGTTTGTCAAAGCAACTCCTTCGACAACAACGGGTTGATTTACACCAAACTTCCCAGGAGTAGTCATTATCAAGTCCAGTTGTGATTCGTCAGTGTTTTCTGGACTGATGATTTTCAGCGGAGCTATGGTCCTGATTCATTAAATTTTATTATGTTTTGGCCACTTCTCTTATATTACTAAACCGATTTCCACCAAACTTACAGGAGTGATCAGTTACAAGCCTTATTGTAATTGTCGGCATGTTTAATGATTTTCCGCGGAGTTATGGCCCTTGATTTATTGCATTATACCTTATCAGGGGCAACTGCTCCGATACCACAAGGAGGAAATACATCAAACTTCTTAATAGTGATCATTGCCAAGCCTAGTTGCGCATATTTTTGGCATGTTCCGGTTCGTTATTTTCAGCAGACTTATGGCCTTTGGTTCGTCAAGGTAAATTATGATTAAGCCACTTCTGTTATATAATACGGCGGATTTCTATCAAACCTTACAGGAGTATTCTTTGGCAAGTGGCCATGTTCCGGTTCAATGATTTTCAGGGATGTTATGCCTCTTTATTCGTCAGATTTCTTTTGGAATTTTTCTCCTATGCCATTTAACAAATTCCAACAAACCTTACCTGCGTTATTAGTGCTACTTATACATACATCGGCATGTTCTATTTCAGTTATTTTCAGCATTTTAGTGATGACCTTTAATTTTACAGTGTTTACACTACTTGATGATTAGGCTTAACACCAAACCAAAAGTGATTAGTGTTAAGCGTAGTTGTGTATATTACCGTCATGTTCTGATCAAATTATATTCAGCGAAGTCATTACGCTTGAATTGTTAAATTCTTATATCTGTCCTAGTTCTCCGATACTACTGGTTGGAATTCTTTTTTTTTTTTTTTTTTTTTTTTTTGGTTATAGGACAACCTACCTAGTTGAAAGTGGCACAATATTTTTCTTACTGGGAGTTTTTTTTTTTTTTTTGGAACGGTATGAATTAAGCTGCAGTCACTACGTCGTCATTTGAAACTAATTCCGCCGATAATGTTTCACAAATAAAGAGATGGATATACATTTATACTATCTTGCCATTCCGATATATACACGTCTTTAAGCTTGTGTCAGCCGGTGCTAGGGGGCGTGAGAGGTGTTGCACATTTTATTACCTCTCATGAACAGACTCAATCAAACCGAGTCTGCTATTATTCTTTTTTGATTGCATTCTATGCTTCCAAGCGATCCTTTTACACACATTTTTGTTTAAAAGTTTTCAAACAAAATGGAAGTGATACATCGTGATTGTTTGACTTTTACTTTTGAACATATACCAAAGTTCTTTAGGCTTTTTGGTCTTATTTTATTCATTTCATAATACCCCCAGATTGTTTCAATTTTGTAATATAATAATATTTCTTATTTCCTTGTATTATTGTAGGTCTATTTTTGTGGTTGTGCTACAAATATATCCTTGTAATGCATTTTGATACAAAGTCTTCGTTTCTTTGCATTGATCATTATACGACAATTTGCTGCTGTTACATCATGTATCAGAAAACGCAAATTTATCATGAACATTCAACATCTTTTTGAAAAATCTATCTGCCCGCGCTGCTCGGTACCAACTGAACTGTTCAACCATGCATTCAGTGACAATTAATTGTTCTCCATTTGGAATATAATTTCATTTTATATGTTGATATCTTGAAAGAAACTCTTAACTCTTGATGGTAATTGTCATTTAAAGTCAAAGTAAAAAGATGTAGTCCTTTATTTCTCGCGCTTGCCTTTGAGTTGACTCGTGTTTTAAATGACACCGTGGCCTGATTTGAGGATTCGTTGAAGTCACTGACGTATACGTTGAGGACGATTATGTTTGACTACTAAGTATTTCTCTCACTTGCTATTTCAAAAATGCAGCTAAAACGAATTATTTAGACACACGTACCTCTTACAAACCATAAGACATGAGAAGTTGCTTTAATGAATGAAATATTTCGTATTTTGCAAACCTTAAAATGGGTTAAGATATCAAAATGAATAAAATAATGTGACTACATAATTTGATTTTACTGTATTTTTGAAAATGTGTTGACGACAGTGTTTTTTAAATGTACGTAAAACTTCAGAGGTGTTTTAAAATATTTGTTATATTACAATACTTTAAACGTTGCGTTGGAAAATTTATTAAGATATCTAATGGCCATCTTTCAACAAACTATTGTATCTTTAGATATTCACTTAAGATGTATTAAATCTTCATCAAATGTATTAGATATATAAAGTATGCATATAGAGCTTCATAATTACATGTCATGCAGTAACACTTGACTGTTCAGTCAGTTTTTTTGTGGTTGTACACATTTATACTGTGCTTATTTTTTAATTTAGTGTGTTTAATTTTAAATCTAATTCATAGAACTGTCAATACATATAAACTTGTTAATATTGCATAAACTATGTGATGTAATTGTTCTTGTTTTAAAACATAAAAAATGAATCTAATATACCTTTGCGTATGCAGTATCTTACAAAGCGGTAAGCGGTAAGGTTAGTTAAGGATTCTGATGGGGTTTTTTGCATTTGAACAACAGGTGTCGATGCAATATGACTGAACAGGACTGGTCAAAGACTCCAAGGGATATGTGGTTCAAAGATACATTTGTATTAGACAACATGGCATATGTTCCCGTCAGAGTTATGAGAACAAAAGGTTTCAACTTACAAGGCCAGTTAAGAATGGCTGTTGGACCACTTGTCTGTAACTCAAGTAAGTGTCTGCAGTTAGATTGAAACTGGTAACACGTATCGGTACTTCCGGCCAAAGAGTATATTATACATTTGAGTATCAGTGTTAAGATGGACTTATTTGGCTTTAAATATGTATCAACTTTTTAAATTCTTTTTTTGTATAATATCGTTATCGTCATACCAAGTACTTGATTAAATTCCTTCGTGTATGATTATTAAAAATGTTTTAGAATTATTTCGGATTTGTCTACAAAATGTCCTATGGTATCATAATATGTCGGTCCCTCGTTCTTTTGTCGCAATTGTTCCAAGTCCACCCAGTTGTCTTTTCTGGTCAGTCTGACCAAACTCACATTTCAAAGTTTGCCAACATCGAATATTAGGATTGACACTAAATTGGCACCTAATTCATTTAGTCCAACAATGTTTAAGACTCAGTTATATTTTCTGGTCCTTCGGAATTATGAAATACATTCAGTTTTACTGTACTAGAGTTTCGCCTATAGAAGTGCTTTGACATGCCTCGCATTTCAAACTTTTCAAAACCAGACCTAAGTCAAACTGACGCTACCGTCTTTAGCTAGGTTGTGTTGTCTACTTCTAACAGATGTATTCGGCACTTGCGATGTATTTCTTTTTAGCGTCATTTTAGCAAAAAAGAAAGAATTAAGATATGGGAATGTTACTAAGAAAATGAAACGAATATCTGTTTCACTCATCTATTACTATCTAACAATATGTGAGATACAAAAAATAATAATACGTTTCAGCCGATTTACCTGACATGTAGTAGCAAATACCACAAATACTTTATCGATTGTAAAAGTTGGAAGGTTACTCATTCATTGATATTTTCATATATTCATTTGTTTTTCTATGCAGGTCTGCTTTCAAACTAGTTATTATCGAAATGTTAACTATAGTTTATGATAAAGGGCATGCTTGCAAATCATGAACGATTATGATAACCTAAAATATCATTCTTGGAATTGAAAATACATCAGAAATTTTCTTTTTTATCCTGTTCGTTTTGTTTTGAATAGCTGCTCTTTTGTTTCTACAGCCATGCCAAGGTCTTCAGACAAAATTAAATGCAACAATGGAAAAGTAGTTCCTGCTGATACTCGCTGCATATATAATGTTGATAGATACGGATCTGCGACTGGGTGCAGGGATAACACACATCTTCTTAACTGTGGTATTTCTGTCTGCCTTTTTCAAAGTTTAACTTAGCTTATCGTTTTATGAGTTAATCTTTTAAAAATAGTAGTATACCATCATAAACGTGTTGTTCTTTTTTTCGGGCATAATTCAATGTTAACCAGTTGTAAAGACTCATTTTAAAAGAAATCAGAAAAGATTACACTCTCGTAAATTCTGAAACTTAATCATGTATTTACAAAACAGTTGATCACAACATTTGGGATTAAATATCACATTCTTTCATCGTCATTTCAAATGTTGACGGCTAAGACTATAATATTACGTTTACACCTATTGTGGAAGGAACAACAATGTCTGCTGTTCGATCAATCAGATCTGTAGCAGGATATTCCGTGATTAACGTCTTTATCTGTATCAGATTTTATTTATGAATCATTTCAGAGGTATTTTGTTAACTTTAATCCTGTAAGTAACGTAAATTTCAAGGTCAAAAGGTATCTTTTCATTTGTTAAAATTCTGACCTGTGAAACAAAATCGAAAATAATATTTCTTCGAACATTTTTAAAACCCTACGCAATCCATAATGTACAACAAATTAAAAATGTTCAAGATATTTCAAAATTTTAAGTTCCTATTAAAACACATTAAATTGTATAGTTTAAGGCAGTGATTTTTACTTAAAGAGACATCAAGGAAACCCTCGTTACAGAAAAACTGATCAAACAGGATAATCTACTCTTTTTGTCCACCTTAAACTTTTCATGGCCGCTAGATATAAAACTGACATTCCATGTATCCTGTTTCAGTAGATCCCTGCATATTCATAATTTGCAGTGTTTTAATACAATTGCCCTCTTATCTCAGTAATGATTGTTCCAAATGTTATGCATTTTGTTTTGACGAAGCAGCTGAGACACATGTTATTTTTTGTCTTATTTTTGTACATTACATATAAGTCATCATATTTCCCAGAAAAATGTTTTACGGAGTATTCTCGGTTTTGTATAATCATAACATGTACCAGTGTACAAATTAAACCGCATGCAATACGTCTGCTTCTCTGGTAATTTCCGACAAATGAGAAAAGTCAATATCAGCTGTTGGTTGAAGCTGGCATAGACAACAAGATTGATTGTTTGTAATAGGTGTTTAATTGCAAAGTCTGTAGACAAAAATCCAAACTTGTTTTCAAACATTCGCTCCTCCCCTAAACCTGATTGTATTTGTACTGTGAGTTCAAAAACAACATAATTTCAATGTGAGGATAGATGTCCTGGTAGTACAGAGCAAAGCAAACACGGACAGAGACAAACATAGCAAAATAGGTCCGCCACAATTAGAAATAAATAGAAATTGAAGTGAAAAGATATAGCAGACGGGTTGTATCTATTAAAGAAATATCCGCCTGCTTAGCTCAGTAGGGAGACCGCAGATCTACGGATCTCGGGGTCGCGAGTTCGATCCCCGGGCAGGCGGGGCGTATGTTCTTTGAGACGATTCGATAAAAGAAATTGTGTCCTACATCTCTGATTCATGTGGGGAAGTTGACAGTTAGTTGCGGAGAACAGGTTTGTACTGGTACAGAATCCAGGAACACCGGTTAGGTTAACTGCCCGCTGTTAGATAACTGAAATACTATTAAAAAACGGCGTTAAACCCAAAACAAACAAACAAACAATAACAGGAAATATCCTTAACAAAAACACATTCGGCGTTGGTAGGGATTTAATATGCTGTAAATGTTGGATAGAAGTCCTGCGCGTTATTTACTTAAGCAATGCATTACTTCTTAACAAAATTTTGACGCTTTACGAAACAGTTCGAATATTGATGTGCATTGTTAGATATTAAATACAGCATTTTTGAGACTTTTCCGTACATATACCACCAAATAGACGGCGTTTGGTGATTCAAAGCCATATCAAACACTTGCACTATTAGTTTTATCAAGCGTTGGAAATCAAACCGTGAGTATATTACAGAGTTTACGAAGAAAAGCCGAGATCACCATGATTGCCAATTGCACTATGCATAAATAGTTTCGCGAATTTGGAGTTCCAGAAACCAATCATCATTCAAGTAAGAATCCAGTATTACGTAGTCCGAAGTAATATTTTGTGCTTCTCCGATAAATGTCATTAGTGACGGTATCTACCATACTTGGTTCAAATGTAACGAAACTTTTTGTAATTTCAGGCAAATAAAGTACGCATGTATTAATTTCTGGCCAGTCCCGCTGTTTCTATTGGTTGCAGAATTGTAATTTTACAAGGTTTTATTGGTTCTATAAAAAGGTAAAAGTTGGCATAGACAGCTTTGTAAAGCCGAAAATGGGGATTTGTAAGAGAAAGGGGTATCTTATTTGGGACGCGCTTATACATACACATGCATGCACGCACGCACACACGCACACACGCGGACGTACACACATAGATATACATAGACAAAGCAAAACAGACAAGTAGGACGGTGACAAAATACTACTTAAGAGCTCCAACATTTAGATGCTTGGTATCGAACGTCATTAATAGTGAAAAGAAGAAAGGCTTAACAGTTGTGGCCAGTGGCGGGTGGGGAATGGATAAATAACACCACCAACACTCAAGACAATATACATAACATATAATAAAAAACGTTCAAAAAGCAAGTTTGAACGGTCAGAAACCTATATAAAGTAATCTCTATAAAGGAGGCTAGGGTTTAAACGCGTTTATGGTATGCAATTACCCCCATTTCAACTAGTTAGACAAGATTGTGTAAATAGAATAACTCCCCGTTGAGAAAGGCTCTAACACAAGATTACACAAACTGAAACATACAAAAAAAGAGTTAATCTAAGGTATTGGTACACCAATGTGCTTAGAGCTAAATGTATAAGGGCACCGAGCTATCATATCTACTGAACTTAGCAGAACAACAGGAAACATAAAAGGCAAAGATCCAGTTTAAAAAACGTATCATACACTAAACAACTCTTTGGCAGTATAACTTTCAGTAGATCTTTGCTCGTCATTGCAGCATGTATCGTATTCTGATTAACTTTTATGTATATGCATTTTAGAATCGTTTAAATGTCCATACGGCTTTGTGAAATGTCCTAACAGCTTTTGTATACCGATAAAGTCCGTCTGCGATGAGCGTATGGACTGCATGTTTGGTGAAGACGAATCATTCTGCGGTAAGATTGTCATACAAGTACGCCATTTAAACAAAATCTGCTTATATTTTACCTTCGTACGTTTATCTCATTTCATTATTGCTTCAGATATTCAAATTTAACCCAACTCCTTATCTCTTCGGGGCGCAAAGAGTTCAGTCAGCGTTATTGTGACCATTCATCGTCTGTCGTCTGTCTATCTATGTCAGTATTTCCTTCTAAGCATATCTCCCGTTTGAACTACCGTACCGCTATGTTGCAAAATAAAATAAGATAAAAATGTCTTCTAACAACAGCTGAATGCCGCGGAAGCCTAGTAGTAGAGCGCCCGCTTCAAGTGCGAGAGGTCATGGGTGCGATTCCTGTCGCGTAATACCAGTGACGTAAAAACTGGTACTAGTAGCTAATATCTTGTCTTTGTTTTAAATAATTCCATAGAAGTTTTTCCTGGATAACCCTGCAATAAGTTTATTTATATTATTCGGATTCGTCACAAACATAGCAGCAAGAGCGAAAATAGAAAGATCTTTAAACGAGGTCTCCTTCTATACCTCTGGTTCGATTTCGAACTCATTTCACAGAAATATCTCTACTATAATTGTTTCACGACTAGCTTAATATTTTCAAAAGAAAAATCAATCAACACCAAATCATAAAAGGATTGTTTTGCATGAAAATTGAACAGCATCTATGACATGTATATTACTCTACAATTCAATTGTTAATTTATTGATAAATACATTGAATTTCGAGAAAAGTTCTGCATAAAGAGGCCACACTTTCGGACAGTTCAACGCTTTAAAAACTATTTCCAAAGAACTGTTACCCATCTTCGTATTGATGCATTTACAATAAGGTCCCAGTTCTGAAATTTCACATAACTAGATGGAAAGTAGTTGTCAGCGATTGTTTATATTTATTTCTTTATAAATGGCATTCAGTTTAAAGGGGAATAACTTTTTGACGGTAGAACATGTAATGGACAGGAAGATATTTATTTCTGTGTTTTAATGACTTGTGTCAAATTTGTCAAATGTTGTGAAGGGTCTAGTTTTTCCAGTATTGCTCCCCGAACCCCAAACCCCGAATTTGCCGATGTTGCAGAGATGTTTTTTGTACATGTTTAAGCTGTGAATCTCTGGAGAGCGGCATAGGGTTATAGCCCTCTTGCTTAGAATAAAACAAATCTTTAATGTAATGAAGACAGTATTGCATGTGTACAATTCTATGCCCAGAAAATATTTTTTATTTTAATCTGATTTTAATCTGATATCAAGAAACAATGTACTTATTAACTTTTAACATTGCAACAAATTTATATCAAAATTTTATAGATACTTGGAAATGTCCAAACCAGTTCAGATGCAGAAATTCGAAAACATGTATACCCCTGACTCAGGTAAAATTGTTTTAGTGTTCATCTGTTCTATCGTCGTTTAGATTTAATTATTAATTATTAGTTATTATAAGATAAATAATACTTTATTGTCAAATCTTCATAATGAGTAAGTTGTGTCAGGCCAAATTTACAGATATAAAATGATTACATTACATACAGATTTTTTTTTTTTTTTTTTTTTTTTTTTTTTTTGCTTCTATTTACCATTACATTATGAAAAGGACTGATTTGCTTTCTTAGGTATGCAATGGCTATAACGACTGCTCTTCAGGCGACGACGAAACACACTGTAACGCTACGTGCCCCTCCTTCTGCACTTGTATTGCGGGTGATACGGATTGCAGCATGAGGAAACGGGATCTCAGAAGCCTTACATATGTTTCAAAAGACACAAGAAAGCTGAATTTAAATAATAACCGAGTGTTTTTGAAGAATGATAAATCTTTTTTTGAGGGACTTGATTACTTGTTCGAACTAAGTTTGGCATATTGTGAAATTTCATTGATACCAGATTTATCATTTTGGAATCTTAAAAATTTGCATAAGCTGGATTTAAGTTTTAACAAACTTGTGAAAATCTCAAAACAGTCATTCAATGGGTTAGAAAATCTAAAAGAAATAAAACTAGAAGGGAACAAACTTCTCTCAGATATAGAAGTTAATTCATTCCGTTTTTTTAAAGATATGACGATTTTGGATTTAAGCGGTTTATCTTTGAGAAAAGTTGCTGAAAATACATTTCAAGGAATGTCGAAACTTCAGGTCCTAAATATTTCTTATAATCAAATCAATACAGTCGATGGTAATGCTTTCAAAAGTTTACAAAACCTACAAATACTGGATATGCAACAAAACGCAATTTCAGTATTCGGAAAAGATTCATTTGCCGGTTTAAACACACTGTCCTTCTTGTACACCGATTCTTATATGTTTTGTTGCATAAAGCCAACAAGTTTAGACATAGATAATTGTTTCCCATCACCTAATGAATTCTCTTCTTGTTCAGATCTAATGCGTAATGAAGTGTTGCGTGTGTTTATTTGGTCTGTAGCTATATTCGCCTTTTTCGGAAATATTCTATCATTTGTATTTCGCTTTCTGTCAGAACGTGACACGTGTAAGTGTGGTTATGGCATTTTGGTCACAAACTTGTCGGTGGCAGACATGCTTATGGGTATTTATTTGTTAATTGTATCAATTGCTGACGAAACCTATAGAGGGCGTTATATTTGGAATGATGTTTCATGGCGAAATAGCACGTATTGTTCACTTGCTGGCGGGTTTGCCATAGTTTCAATGGAAAGTTCTGTGCTCATACTCACTCTGATCACATTGGATCGTTTCAAATCGACCAAATTTCTGTCAGGTTTCACAGCGTCATATGTCCTGGTTTTGTGTGCCGTTGTTTGGATCACAGCCATTATATTTGCAGTAATACCTATCCTCCCTTTGGAGCAAATGAAACATTATTTTGGAGAGTCGTTCTATTCTACATCAGCTGTTTGCCTTACTTTGCCATTGACAACCGAACGTTTGTCCGGCTGGCGTTATTCGACGGGTGTGTTGATTGTCTTCAACTTTTTTTGCTTTGTTTGTATCGCCATTGGTCAAAGTTTTATTTACGTAACCATCAGCAGAACCAAAATTATGCTCGAAAGTCCAGATCGCCGAGTTCAATTCCAAGTTTCTCGAAGGCTGTTGGCAATTGTAATGGTTGATTTCCTGGCATGGTTTCCAGTTTGTGTTTTTGGTAAGTTGTACTATATTATAACTTAATTTAAAAAAGTGTATAGAGCGGACATATTTACTGTTTAATATTATTGAAAATTTCCATGTGGACATTGAGACAGTAAATTGTTAACATCAATCGTCATTTATCAGATCAAGAAAAACATTTCTCTAACTGGAATTTGTTAGATGTCCTCAGATACAGTAGAAGTATTTATGGTAATCTTGTTGTTAAATGCTTTTGAATTTTCGTAGCATACGATGAAAGTTTGTTGAATCAATTGCCTAACTAAACTGTACTTACGTTTTCATATACATGACAAATTGCATGACGTTGTAGTATAACATTAATTTGATATATCATAATGTATATAATTTATATGGGTTTAAGGAGCAATTGCATTGTATGGGGGAACCGTTAGTGATGATGCATACACATGGGTTGCTGCTTTTGTTATGCCCCTGAAGTCAGCTTTGAATCCAATCTTATATTCGTACTCGACATTCAGTAACTCTCGGTTGGGTCGCAGGGTAAGAACACTTTCTATTTACTGTTTTAGATACGATATAGTTGTATAAGATATGATTCAAATCTACAGTAGTATGCATTAACTAGAACATCTGTTTCAGATAGAGCTGCATTGGGTAAATAAATGCCCATTCAAACTTAGTTCAAATGACGTCGTTTACAAACATACATATCGACCTTTAAGTATAGCATGTAATTCTCTTAAGGTTATCAGTTACAACTTATTATATTAACTATAAAACGAAAATCCCACTAAAATATACAAGTATTCTGCATCCACTGCTCCAAGAACAGCGTGTCATATGATATCTTGCAGTACATTTAAAATTGCTGTAGCTGCAGTTAAAATCTAAAAAAACACCGCAGTATCTTTTCGGTTAGTTACTGGACGGAATTTGTTTATTTCTTGTTTCAGTCCACATACTATTCATGTTCCTTACAATTATAATAATAGCTTTCACCGTAAATAGAAAGGCATGACCGTCAGTGTCAGGCTAAATGTGTTCTCTTATTTCTGTAAACAGTCGTATCAATGCAACATTGAAAGGATATTTGCTAGAAAGTAATTTAAAATGTGTATAAACAAGTTCGACCCTACCATTTATTCACAACAATTACCTAGTGTTGTTTTTCGTTGGGTGTTTTCAATCGCGACAGTATTTCTGTATTTCAAGTTTTGACCACATTGCCATATTTTTTATGTATTATTACAGATTCTAAAAGTCCTTAGGTGTCAAACCACTCGAGTTTCAACGGGAAAACAAGGTTTGTATTGTATAGTACATTTGTTATTCAATTACTATGTTCTGACCATATATAGTTTTGAATGAGAAAAGGTAATCCTAATAATTAAGGTTATTATTTTGCTAATAAATATAAGTTATCTATTTGCCATCCTAACTGATAAACCAAAACGAAATAGACTTACTGTACTTCCGCAGGACCATTTGTTCAAGAGAAAGAAATTATCTATGGTACATGAATTAGGTAAAAATATGTTCGTCTTTGCTGATAATTTATATTCTTCGCTGATCTTTAAAATTTGGATTAAAATCTGATTCATATTTTCGTCGCTATGCGATCTTTTCTAATAGTTAGCTTTTCCAGTATTTTCATAAATACATGTATATTCAGATAAACCTATTTCTAATATCTCGGTGATATGATGGAATGTACCTTTGAAAGTGAAATTCCTCTAGTGTGAGGATCCAAAGTCATTAGATAATTACATATGATCTTCTGAAGAACGCAAGATAGTATCTTGCAATCTATATATGAGCCACGCCATGAGAAAACCAACATAGTGGCTTTGCGACCAGCATGGATCCAGACCAGCCTGCGCATCCGCACAGTCTGGTCAGGATCCATGCTGTTCGCTTTCAAAGTCTATAGTAATTAGAGAAACCGTTAGCGAACAGCATGGATCCTGACCAGACTGCGCGGATGCGCAGGCTGGTCTGGATCCATGCTGGTCGCAAAACCATTATGTTGGTTTTCTCATGGCACGGCTCATATATATCTGTACAAGTCATCTATCGCATTGAATGTATTTTTGTCGAGTAGTTTTATTATGTAAACTTAGTATATCTAGCGTAAGCTGTTAATTCCGTTCTGAAACAGTTGCAGAACATCTACAAAACGTCCGCAAGGTTAATAAAATGGGATGTCTCGTGTCGCACCAAGACAAGAAATATCTGTCCCTCAAGGAATACTTCACATCAGCACGCACTATTCCAATGATGAACTTGGTTATTGTGACAGCACGTGTAGCGTTTATCCTGGACAAAATACATGATACGGGCCTGACGGTAGGCCGCTTTGGAGCTGACCACGTCATGGTGAAACCCGACACAAACAAGGTGGGAGTCAAAAACTTGTTTACAACAGAAATATCTATGTATCAAAGTTTGGCTTTAATATTTATACCTCAAGCGATGGAGTTGTGCGGAGACATATTTACTTTGTGTTGTCCGTCTGTTTGTCAGTCCAAAAGTTTGTCCGGACACCACTAGACGGATTTATACCAAGCCTAATTATTGCAAAGTAAAGTTGACATGTTCCGGTTCATTGATATCCAGTGGAATTACGGCCCTTTATTCGGCAAATTAAATTTTTTGGTAACTTTCCTTATATTATTCGGCAGATTTCCACCAAACCATACTAATTACTACTTATCGTGATGAACAGTAGCAAGCCTATTTGTGTATATCTTCAGCATGTTACGATTCGTGGATTTTCATTTGAGTTATTGTCCTTTATTTGTCAGATTTAAAGATTTAGCCTTATATTGGGCGGATTTCCACAAACTTTACATGAGTTATCAGGGGCAAGTCTGGTTGTGCATATCATCGGCATGACGAGTGCTCACTTTCAGTGTTTTTCTGCGAAGTTATGGTCCTTGGTTTGTCGTATTTTAAAGTGTTTACATTACATGCGTATACAATTGCTGAATTTCAACAAACCCTCATAAGTGACCAGCGTGACGCGTTGCTGTGCATATTATCGAGATATTCCAGTTTTATGATTTTCAGCAGAGTTTATTTGTCAAATTCTAGGATGTCTGTGTGACTTTTCCTTTACCATTGTTTGGAATTAAACCAGACTTTACAGGAATGGATAGTGTCAAGCCTTATTGTGTATATCTCTAAACTTTATGTTTCATTGATTTTCACGTGAGTTTCAGGCCTTGATTTGTGGTCTTTTACAATGTATGCGAGTTAACTAGTGGGAGACATATATGTTTCGTGAAAAACAGTCTCTAGTTTTGTTTTGATTTTTATTTTTACTCGTATCAAATGAAAAACGACAGTTTCGTAATTATTGGTTTTGACCTCACAATAAATATTATACGAATGTTTAATGCACACGTTCTTAGAATTATCTGTTACATTGCGCTGTTGAGTTTCTTACAGCATACAATTATTCAACTGCCTACCCCAGATGGAATTTAGTAAACATTGCTATTTTTTACAATATTAAAAAGGCAAATTTTCACCGAATCTCATACAGTTATAAATCATAGGAATCTTTCAGTGATGAAAATCACACTTTCTTCTCCTACATCTTACTAACATCATGAAAAGAAATCAGTTAACATGTTTGATACCATGATTATCATTATTTTATTTTTCATTTGTGTCTGTTGAAAATAAATGAAGTTATGTTCTTATTTACAGACAATTTCTAAACTCGTCATGAAATGTTTACCACGTGAAGTAAAAAATGAAAAAGAGAAAAGAATGAATATTGGCGATTTTGGTAAATTGTTAGGATGGATGCTAAAGCGTTACAATAAGCAGAATGTAGGGACAATCGAATACCCTAACTAGTCAGAGCGAAAACAAAACATATTTGGAAAAAACAGAACAGACTCTTTTTACACATTCTAGTGTTTTATATGTAAATGTTTATTAATAATGTTGTTTTGAATTTGTTATTTTAAAT
Organism: Mercenaria mercenaria; assembly: GCF_021730395.1. NCBI lineage: Eukaryota > Metazoa > Mollusca > Bivalvia > Venerida > Veneridae > Mercenaria > Mercenaria mercenaria. The sequence continues at coordinate 37,789,415 of NC_069377.1, read as the reverse complement.
ATTGTACGAATTTAATATTTTGTGGTGTCTTTGTGTCCGTTTAACTTTAGTAAAAAAACTGTCTGACTAGCACATGACTGTTAGTGTTTTGTCTTTTAAACGTTTACATTATTCAGCTTTGTTTTTAATTAAATGTTTGATCCATGTTGTTTGGTTTTGTGATGCAGTGGGTGTCTCTTTGGAGTCCATTTATCGTTCTAGTCAACGCATTATTAAAATTTTTATTGTCATCCCAATCTTGAAATAAATTTTCGATGCCAAAATTGTATATGGTAGCATTAAAGACATTTTTTATTTATTATCGTTATATCGTTTATCATAATAAGACACAATGGAGGACAACCGTACATGTACATGCGAAGGTTTGCGTTTTCCGGATATTTCGAAGAGGACAATTTTTGGGGTTGCTGTTTTTTTCTTTTCTATTTATTGTTGTTCTTTTTTTTTTTTTTTTTTTTCATTTTCAATCATCAAAGTTGTTGTAATCGTACTTAAAGGTATTGTCTTTATTGTTTTCAATACAAATCAATAATAGCACCCATACATATTTTAAGTGATTTTTAAACTTATCTTAATATGTAATTTGTAAAGTAATTAACTTTGATTCTACTTTTTATTATTTATCAGGGATATTTGATAACTTTTCTATAATTGAGTACAAACTTAAACCTTGATTTGACTTATATCGAAAAATATTACAGTTTCATTGAAAGAATATTTTTTTCTTTTTTTTTCTTTTTAAACTGTAAGGACGCATTTTGTGACTTTTTAACTCAGACTTATTTTACATATTAGACTCTTGTTGTTGTTGTTGTTATTTGACTAGATTAAACAAGCGCGGACAAAGAGAATCTGTAGTAGAAGATATAGTGCACGGGTTGCTTCTTATAGCCAAACTAAGGGAAGTGGTGATCAATTTAATTTTTGATTTGTTAAGATTTATCTTTTGTTGTGTTTTTCGTGCATACAGTCAGTGTATATGTTTAGTACTAATAAACGTAAATGTGCATCTATACTGTATTGTTTATTTCTGTCTCTAAAATATTAATTCGCTAATTTAATTGTTTCAACCAGATGTAATAGTAAAAATGATATAATACGATAACTCACACACCAAAGCATATGTATGAATGAATATTGAGAATTAACACTAAAAATTATCGTGTAAATATGTGTTATGTAAAGATACAATGCATGCCCCACATATCAGTGCTAACGTACCTTTTTTTAGGGTATGTTGGTGAAAGTACGTATTGCAGACAAGCCATGACACGAGTCATACAAACTGTAAACACGAGTCACAATAAGTAAAGACTGCACATGATTGCCATATAAACTGATGAAAGTTTATATACCGGATACTTCTGAAGGACGGTGATTCGGGGACGGTGACAATTCAGCAGTAATACATTGTCTATAATTAATCATACGTTAAATTGAAATGTAATTAAAGAACGAGCAGAAAGATACCACTGATCAACAGAAAAATGTTTATAGCGATGATTTGCAGTGATAACAAGAATTAGAACCTATATTTTCATCCTGTCAAGTCGCAAATCTTTGTTATTTCCCTTGCATCATACACCGAACATGTTGTAATGTCTTTGAAAGCAAGCAAAATAATTCATAAAAAGTAATGAAAGTGCAACAACCATAACTGAATGTTCTCCATTGAAAATATAACAGAACTGAGTCCAAGAACGGGGAGACATTTTCCAGTCGTCACATCGCCGAGCTTATTGAATGATATGTCAGGGTGTCAAACAATATACCGATTCTTTTGTCCGTTACAGTAATCAGTTAAATAAATACATAGAATGTACACTTTACCATGCGTGCTAAAGGAAGACGAAGAAAGACATGACGCGGTTCTTAACTTTTAGCCTGCTGGCGGCAAGTGATTCTGCCTTTGCGACCAGTGCAGACCAAGATCAGGCTGATCATGGTCTGCACTGATCGCTATACAGTCAGTAAATTTCCATTGAACACCCCTTTGTATAATATATATAGTATTAACTTGAATGATGGATCAGTCCATTTTAGAAATTTAGCAGGGTAAAGGTTAAGAGCTAAAAGAACACATCTCGCTGCGATAAGAAGACATTCACACAGACAGGTAATAAAGCCTGTTGTGGTCTATCCTCTTTCATAACTGATGCAGAACGGCTGGGAAAGACATACATACAACAAGTGTACTATGTCGTTAACTTACCATATTGCTTGAATATTTGGACATGTAAACAGTTCCCTTGTATTATTTTCTTCTTTTTTTCAATTTGGTACAAAATAAGAAAAGAATCACACGTCATGTGCAAATCTATTACGCCCAATTAGCTCTGACATGCCACAAACAGTGACATTTTCAATGTTCAATTTTAAAAAATCAACTTGTGTGTTAAAGAACTTGTAGGCAGAATAAAAAGTTAAATCAAGTGAATGCAAGCGCAAATTGTGACTAATGAATTCACAATAAATATATCAATTAAGACATGTAAATAATTGAAAAATTATGCAATTTGTAGACACTTAATCATAGATATTCACATTGATTGTCATATCAACAAAACATCACACAAAAACATTTTTCTGACACACAATGTTTGGAATACATTCTGACACATGAAAATTATCATATTGCTCAAATATTCTTTTTAACAAGAGCTGTCTCCATAGGATGACACATGCCCCCGATGGCACTTTGAATGAATAGTTATGGCCGATGTTAGAGTTTAGGACCTTTGACCTACGGACCTGGGTCTTGCGCGCGACACGTCGTCTTACTGTGGTACACATTCATGCCCAATAATTTTAAAATCCATGCATGATTGACAAAAATATGGACCGGACACGCCCATCAATGCACTATCATGAAATATGACCTTTAACGTTTAAGTGTGACCTTGACCTTTGAGCTACGGACCTGGGTCTTGCGCGCGACACGTCGTCTTACTGTGGTACACATTCATGCCAAGTTATTTGAAAATCCATCCATGGATCACAAAGATATGGACCGGACACGAATGCACTGTCATGAAAAATGACCTTTAACGTCTAAGTGTGACCTTGACCTTTGAGCTACGGACCTGGGTCTTGCGCGCGACACGTCGTCTTACTGTGGTACACATTCATGCCAAGTTATTTGAAAATCCATCCATGGATGACAAAGATATGGACCGGACACGAATGCAGTAGCATGAAAATTGACCTTTAACGTCTAAGTGTGACCTTGACCTTTGAGCTACGGACCTGGGTCTTGCGCGCGACACGTCGTCTTACTGCGGTACACATTCGTGCCAAGTTATTTGAAAATCCATCCATGGATGACAAAGATATGGACCGGACACGAAAATTGCGGAAAGACCGACAGACTGACAGACGGTTCAAAAACTATATGCCTCCCTTCGGGGGCATAAAATGCGGCATTAGACTCATACCTTCTTTTTCATGAGAAAATAAATGTTATATGTATTTGTTGCGCTGTGTGATGTCACACGGCCACACTTACATTTGTCAGTTTATAATGACTGAAGTACCTTTATTAATTAATTGAAAAATCACAAACAAGTATACGTGTATCTGATTTGTGTCAACTGTGTCTCTGTACAGCTAAAATAGAAATAGGAAAAAGTTAGTATTTGTTGTCACAAGTTCTTCTATTAAGCTAAAACTTAGACGACCCTCTTGGTCCCTCGCGGCATTGACCTCGCACAGATATTGTGCATCATACAGTGAAGGCAAGGAATTCAAAAATTGTTTTAACACCAAAACAATTTAGGTTATGTTGCGACTTTTTCAGCTATTGAAGTTGGAGGAAAACCTGGCATTACTTTACTGCAGACACAGCGAGCTTTCCTAAGTCAGCTGGATGGCTTCCTTACATGAGGAATTCTACCACCCCAAACGTGCTTTTGAACCCACATCGGTGCGAGGTAACTGATTCGAAGCCAGCGACTAAATCCACTCGGCCACGGAGGTTCCTCTCAAAATCATGGCCCGAACAAGTAAGTTCCTTGTTGACCCTTTTTACCATTGTCTTCAAATCTTAGTGATATATTCTCTGCACTGCATCCCGCTAATTTTGATAAAATTGAAAATAAGTTATACAGAAAGGGCTGGGACGCAGGGAGACGGATATACGGACAAAGCAATCACTGTAGGGTGTCCGCATAAAGCATGGCAGTCGTTTAAATGACATTTCACACGACACAGCACGTTTTTTGTGTTTTTTTAAATATTTTACCCAGTAACATTGAGTACGATGTCATTGTTATTGTAATATATAAGGGCGGAATATACCCGTTTTATGTTTCAAAGGAAGTATGGGACACGCCCTTTGTAAGAGAAGATCAATATCAGTCATGTTATTTATATCATTAGATATTGCATTATTTATCAATTTGAAAAATCACTTTGATATTACGAAGTATAAACCATTTACATTTTATGACAGGTATTTACAATGAAAAAAATAAAACAAGCCAGATATAGGAAACAAAAATGTTATAAGGATCAGCTCAGGTGTTTTGAAAATACGGAGGGGAAACACATGAATAATAAGATGGAAACGTAATAGGGGCCAATGAAACAGATACTCATTCAATGTGAATAATTTACAATTCATCATGCTATTAAATCTTAATTTGTTGAAAGTTACACCGACAAATGTTACGGAGAAATTAATGATTTTTGAAACTTATATCATGATCTTGTAAAATCAGCATTATATTAAAATATTTTCATTTTTTAATGGTATGTTTGTAATTACAGGCATTACGGCAGGCACAGTTAAATGCAATTTAAAGTCTATTATGTTGTCTGCAAAAGCTGGCTTCCTGTTTTTATACTTTTCTCTTTATATACAAGTTATACATACCTTCATGATTTAATTACATATTTTGCTATTTTATAATTCAATTAAACAGTTTTCAGAAGAGAAATACCTGTTCTCCTATTAATCAGATTTCTAGCATACTGGAGCTAACGGCTCTGCGTGAGGTGTATATTGGTGGATACGCCTGCTTCGGACTTGCTTCTTGATACTGGTATGTAGCATCCTTGCTACGACCTGTCTTGAAGTTGTATAAATAGTTCCACTAACACATGTGTCACCGCAGCTAAAACAGAAAAAAAATCTTTCACGGGCGGTTTTATGGACACTGAAGTCTATAACAGCATTATTACCTATGTCATTATTATTATTAGCTCACCTGTCACGAAGTGACAAAGTGAGCTATTGTGACCGCTTGATGTCCGTCGTGCGTCGTGCGTCAACAATTTGTAAAGAAATCTTCTTCTTGAAAACCACTGGGCAGAATTATACCAAACTTCACAGGAATGATCCTTGGGTGGCCCCCTTTCAAAATTGTTCAAAGAATTGAATTCCATGGAGAACTCTGGTTACCATGGCAACCAAAATGAAAAACTTTAAAAATCTTCTTCTCAAAAACCAGAAGACCTAGAGCTTAGATATTTGGTGTGAAGCATTGCCTAGTGAACTTCTACAAAATTTGTTCAAATCATGACCCCGGAGTCAAAACTGACACCACCCCAGGGGTCACTTGATTTTACATAGGAAAATCTTAAAAATTTCTAAAAATAAACCAGAAGGCCTAGATCTTAGATATTTGACATGTAGCATTGCCTGGTAGACTTCTACAAAATTTGTTCAAATCATGACCACCGGGGTCAAATTGGCTCCGCCCTATGGGGTTACTTGATTGTACATAGAAAAATCTTCAAAATTTTCTAAAAAAAAACCCAAAAGGCCTAGAGCTTGATTTTACATAGGAAAATCTTAAAAAATCTGCTTCTCAAAAACCAGAAGCCCTAGAGCTTAGATATATGGTGTGAAGCATTGCCTAGTGGACCTCTACCAAGTTTGTTCAAATCATGACCCCGGGGTCAAAATTGACCCCGCCCCAGGGGTTACTTCATTGTACATAGGAAAATCTTTAAAAATCTTCTTCTCAAAAAGCATAAGCCCTGGAGCTTAGATATTTGACATGTAGCATTGCCCAGTGGACCTCTACTAAAGTTGTTCAAATCATTACCCCGGGATCAAAATTGACCCCGCCCAAGGGGTCACTTGATTTTACATATGAAAATCTTCAAAAAAAATTCTACAAATAAACCAGAAGGCCTAGAGCCTAGATATTTCACATGTAGCATTGCCTAGTGGACCTCTACAAAATTTATTTAAATCATGACCCTCGAGGTCAAAATTGGCCCCGCCGCCGGGGTCACTTGATTTTACATATGAAAATCTTCAAAAATCTTCTTCTCAAAAACCAGAAGCCCTGGAGCTTAGATATTTGACATGTAGCATTGCCTAGTGGACCTCTACTAAACTTGTTCAAATCATGACCCCGGGATCAAAATTGACCCCGCACCAGGGGTCACTTTATTTTACGTATGAAAATCTTCCAAAAAATTCTACAAATAAACCAGAAGGCCTAGAGCCTAGATATTTCACATGTAGCATTGGACCTCTACAAAATTTGTTTAAACATGACCCTCGAGGTCAAAATTGGCCCCGCCGCCGGGGTCACTTGATTTTACATAGGAAAATCTTCAAAAATCTTCTTCTCAAAAACCAGAAGCCCTAGAGCTTAGATATTTGACCTGTAGCATTGCCTAGTGGACCTCTACTAAAGTTGTTCAAATCATAACCCCGGGGTCAAAATTGACCCCGCCCTAGAGGTCACTTGATTTTACATATGAAAATCTTCAAAAAAATTCTAAATATAAACCAGAAGGTCTAGAGCTTAGATATTTCACATGTAGCATGGCCTAGTAGACCTCTACAACATTTGTTCAAATCATGACCCCCGGGTCAAAATTGACCCCACCCTAGGGGTCACTTGATTTTACATATGAAAATCTTCAAAAAAATTCTAATAATAAATCAGAAGGCCTAGATCTTAGATATTTGACACGTAGCATTGCCTAGTAGACTTCTACAAAATTTGTTCAAATCATGACCCCCGGGGTCAAATTGGCTCCGCCCCATGGGGTTACTTGATTGTACATAGAAAAATCTTCAAAATTTTCTTTAAAAAACCCAGAAGGCCTAGAGCTTAGATATTTGACATGTAGCATTGCCCCCCAGGGTCAAATTGACCCAGCCCCAGGGTTACTTGATTGTGCATAGGGAAATCTTCATAAATTTGCTAAAACTAAACCAGAAGGCCTAGATCTTAATCTTAAAGCTTTAGCTAAGAAATTTGTTCAAGCAAGCACCTCTACTCAGGTAAGCGATATAGGGCCATCATGGCCATCTTGTTATCATTATTATCATCATCATCATAACTACCGCTACTACAACTAGATTTCTACTACTACTACTACTACAATTACTACTTTTATTAACATTATTTTAACTTAATGTCACTGTGGAACTGTTTAAAACCAAACAAGGAAAATATACAAAACTGATTCCAAGAACGTACCCCAACTCCTTCACCCCTCCTCCACCCCCATATATACATGTACACCTTAAAACAAGAACTCTACGGCAGTGTAAGAATGGATGTGTGCGTAATGAATACATAAAGTGCATCAAACAGACTAGAATAAAATAAACACCTAAAGGACTGAACACCGCCTCGGAACATTCTGTAGCAGAACAGCAGAAAACGTGACTATTAATCTCCAGTCGTGTTAAATGACAGCTCACATGAACAGGAGAGTAGGATAGTGAGGACAGTGTCTAGGAAACGTGTCAGATAAACCATAGAAAATGATTATGTAAATATGTATAAAAAAAACAAATATAATCTAACGCTCCAAAATACGCATGTACACAATCATTTTGCGCATGGCAGAATAAAAAAAAAGCCTAATTTAAATGCCTGACGAAACAGAATATAAACAGCTTAGTCTCAGCGGCCTTTGGCAACTGTCTCTCTAAGTCTTCCATCTAATTTCAATCAAATCTTCAACAAGATAACTACATTATTAAACAAGCAATGCAATATGCAAACATCACATGATGTGAATCAGATTTATAAGAATGTACAAGTCACACTGGAACTGAAATAGACACTACCTGAAATTAACAGGTAGATGCTTAAGAATGTACAAGTCACACTGGAACTGAAATAGACACTACCTGAAATTAACAGGTAGATGCTTAAGAATGTACAAGTCACACTGGAACTGAAATAGACACTACCTGAAATTAACAGGTAGATGCTTAAGAAGTTATCACACACTGTCAGATAGATCGCTTTCGATATACAGTGATGAAGATAGACATGAATTATCATTTTCAAAACAAAGTTTGTGCTACTACGTACATGGACTACCGGATCTAATTTCAAAAGAAAAAGCTTAACATGTTCTTGTACAGCCACCAAACAAACTTTAGCATTCTTAGATTCTAGGGTGCTTAATTGCAAACGTTGGCATCAGAGCTTGAATTGAAAACAAGCATCTGTTCAAACAGTATACTGATGAAACTCTGAATAGATCACAACTATATATTTTACCAACCATGCGTTGCGTGAGATAGCAAATACATATGTTTATTATCAAATAAATTCCAAATATCACCAAAAAGAGCTTCAAATAAGATTCGAATGACAGTTTTGAAATACGAAGATTCTACTTCGCCTACTTAACTGAAACAATACAACTGCCTGGCACGGTAATTTGGCCTATAAGTTATCATCGGCGTATTAATTTTTTTGATCAAATTCAAGTTCGATATTAAAATGATAAAATAATTTACTATGTGACGAGCTTTACGATCTGATAGTACTGTTATATTCCTATTAATGCCACTATTGTGTGTAGGCTGATATCATATAATTACTATCTGGTGGGCCGTACTGCAGATCATCGTACTGTCAGTGTCTTTTATAATTGTTTATTTAAGAGCAGCACAAGAAAATGGGACTATTTGATTGCTTTTGATAGGAGCATGATTTATACAGGTCTTTTGTGATTTATTGAATTATTGATGAGACAAAAACTTAAAAAATATCTTTGTTATGGGCAGCCATATACCAAGCCAAAAGGTGCTTATCTATGAAGTTTGTTTTCCGGGATTTTTTCCAGTGGCTTTTTTTTTTTTGCAACTACATTTTTAGCATTTTCATCATTACAATTACATTGAAGTACTGTAAATGCAAAAACGTTTGACATTAAGTGAAATATAAAAAAAAGTGTTCTAGAATTCACAAACGCGTTGTCCGAAAAAGCGAACAAATAATGTGTAACAAATTAAGGAAGACAAACATTAGTGGTGAAAAATTAAATAAAATTAAGGTTTAAATAATTCCCTACGAAATGACAAAGAAGAGCAGGTTAAGTCAATGGATGAAAAATACTAACGTTTGAAAAACTCTTCAGTGAGTGGGTGACTATGTAAATTTCAAATCTGAATAGCGTGATGATTTCTTTAGTGATTTTCTTATCTCATTGCGCTGACGTACATTTGAAAGAATTGCTCACATTTAAACTTTGCTTATTCTTTAAATCAATGTTAATTACTTCATCTAAATCTACAGGCGACATCTACATCTAATTTTAGTTACATTTTTTATTTATACTGTTTTATAAATTGCCCCTTTGAAAACGAGAAAAGAAAGGAAACTATTATTCTCAACTTACTTGATGAAAATAATACACGCTTAATGAAGTTTAAATGAGATTACGCTGATCTGCGACACTCACCGTAATGTGATTTTTGCATAAGAATCTAACGATATGGTCTTTTTACTCAAGGTTTCTTTTTGAAATCGACAAATCATCAGGAATTTGATAAATCACGTAGGTTACAAGCTAGACTTTCATTGAATGTTTTCAAAACCGTACTAAAGTGAAAGACTATCTGCCAATTCAAATGTAATTAGGATATTTGCATTCGTGACACAATACCGGCCGGTGTAGAATGCATTCTTTGTACTTTCTCTTTTTTTATATACCACAAATATTTAGCAATCATTGGTGAGAAGTTAATATTATTATATCTTAGTACTAGAATTCATTATAATCTGTAGATGCACTGCAGTTTTTTTTTTATATTACAAACATTCTGTTTAAGACAGCATATGGCAAAACTTCATCAAATTCTAAATGTTCTCTATGTTTTTGATAATGGAAAAAAAACTGTTTAAGTATAAAAGGAAATAAAACAAAATAATGGTTCTTTTGGTTTTGATCGAATCTGTTCATGAGAGGTAAAGAAATATGCAACACACATGAGAGGTAATGAAATATGCAACACACATGAAAGGTAATGATTATGCAACATGTCTTACGCACCGCCACCCCATCCCACCCCCTTATTTTGAAAAAGCGTTGAATTAACTTTACAGGTACGAGAAATATGCTTAAACTTCTGTGCAACTTTAGGATCGTGATATTATTCCGCAAAACAACAAATGTATATTTCTGAATGCATATTTAATCACATTCTTATTACATAAGCATTTAACCTGAGTAAAACTGAAAATATTGCCATCAATTTACGCTTTTATGCAACGGCACAAATGTTAGTGACGTCATAATTGACATCACTTACCCGATATGAAATCTGGACCTCAATATGGTAAATACTTAGACGTGATTAAAGGAATTTTAAAATGAGTATGTAATACCAGCTCTAATTTCTGTATAATAACTCCGTATATAATAATGACAATTTCAGATTTTACAAGAAACTCATACTCGTCAAAGACGAAATCTACGTGGCGTCTTGGTGATACGGAAAAAAGATCACTCCTCCGTAAACATGCAAACATCTTAATAGTTAATTGTTTCTGTCAACTCTGCTATATGTGTTGATCATTTTTTTAGATATCGACTTTGATATAAAACACTTAGTACAACATATAACAATATATATCAATATTCATTTTCTAATACCGCATTGGTCGAAATTGTTCAGTACACGTACCTCTCATGTATCCTATCCTGGGTATGTGTTCTGCATTTTTCTTTATTTTTAGAGTACAGCTTTTCTTAAAAATATGTTTATAATTATTAGAAAATATTCAAGTGTTATCCCTTAAATTATATTTATATTCACATATTGATGGGCGGAACGTTTGAGCTTTATATCATCATTTTATTATCAAAACGTGAACATTTGCAGTACATTGCAATTAAAATTGATTTAAATCAGTATTTATTACACCATATTCTTGTGAAAATCATGATGGTATGACATCATCAACTTAATCATTTTCTTAAATCAATATTGTTTTGGATTCGCCCTGTTATCGATCCTATTTTAATATGTTTTGCGCCCGCAATATACAATATGAAGAGATTATCAGTTCAAATATTTTATACGAAGAAATAGTTATAGAGAATACTGTTTCATCTCCTGTCTGTTTAAAAAGATTTATCAGACATAATGTACTTTATTAACTTATAGATTTGTTTAAAACTATGAATAGGGATATACTTAGGATATACTAAAAACTTAGCAAAATTATATCAAATTTGGATAGACCTGCAATTACTTAATATTACTAATTACAGTTGATCCTCAAAATAGTGTGTAGTAGTAAAAATATCGTTACATCGCCATTGTGACTTTATATTTATTTCATTTATGTACTTATTATACAAATCAGAAATGAACTTCTATTCTGCACTTTCCATTCTATTTTTATTTGAAATGATTCCTCTAATTAATATAAAGTATTAAAGCGCTTAATTAATATAAAGTATATAAAGTATTGAAGCGATTAAGTACAGTTTTAAACAGAGATATAAAAATCTCAAGCAAGCGGGATTACGTCGTCAATTTTTGACAAATTTTGGCTTTTGACAAGCTGTCAAAAATAGAAGCAAAGATCAGCCATTGATTGTCAATTCTATTTGACTATCTGGATATCAAATACTTCCAGTCTAATATGCTCCACTAATACGTTAATCTTGTTCACTTTGAACACGCAATCATGAAAAATGATATCTTAGTCACTAACTTTGCCCGTTTTAAAGTTTGGTAATATGCCTTCAGTGTTTTGCATCATGTTCATGTAACACAAGTTTGTTTTGTGACAACAACGAAATTATTTTTTTTGCCTTGCAAGAGCTTGTTCAAAGTTAAAGCATTTTAATTTCACAAATCTTTATATTACAAATACGTTGTTACACTAGGGGTCAAAAACTACAGAAGGCTTTTAGTATATTTTACAATTTTTAAAGAAACACGATAATTCATTAAACACCACATGTTGTGGAGATATGATTTATAAACTACAGAAAATTAACGACAATGTTTTAAATTAAATGATTTTAAGATCTGTTAGAAATTTATAAAAGGATATAAAGCAAATATCGTAAAACACTGCGCATATTTGGTAAATGACCGTCCACAAGTTAGTCGCTACATTTTCTCAATTCATGGAGTGAGTGAGTCTCTATGATGCTTTCCTCTTATAAACGGATGGAGGTAGTGGTCTAGTGGTGCCATTAGAAATTATGATCTTCAGACAAATTATTGAGAACACTGATGTATTGAAACAGTGTTCTGACCTGTACATATTAAGCCAGAGCTTATGTCGGCGGGGACATATTTAATTTGAACTGTCTGGTATAAATTGCTGAAATATGTATAAGTGCATGTGATGTTCGCATGCCGAAAACGTGATTAAATCCCCAGTTTCATTTATATAGGATAGTGACCGCTCCAAGGCGGTGCCCCTATTGTAAACTGGAGTTTTGTCCGTTTCGCATAATATATGTTACGTATATTCCTTTTATGTTCGTGGTGTTATTTCCCTTCATCCTCCTCCTTTTTATGCTTACCCTCACTCCGCACCCCTCCCCACTCACCTCGTCCATCTTTATGCACACCTCCTTTATACCCCTTTTTCTCACCCTTTCTCCTATCCCCACGTCCCCTTTTTCTCACCCTTTCTCATATCCCCACTCGTTTACCTCATTTCCTTTTATTGTATCTTTCATACAATACTGATAGATTATCTGCTGTGCTCAATGTTTTCATGGAGGGTACTCTTACCATTTTTAATGTCCTCGTGCCTGTCCATATAAAGCCAATACGTTTTTGAGCTCATCGGTTTTCCTAACTACTCATTTTACTTAGTTACCATGTTAAGAATGTCCGCTGCCGTCAGGTTTCACCAGTAATGACCAGGCTATCCTGTAACTAAATATACCGCTCATCTTCTGCAATGTAGCATAATCGTCCGTGTTTTACAATAAGTGTACGTTAGCGGAAAAGAAACGTAATACATCACTTCTGGTCCGCGAGACATATTAACACGGAAAACAAACATGAAATATATATCATGTTTCATGTTATTTAACATTAGTTAATTTTATAACAGTACCATATTTATTTAAAATCTTGCTAAGTATACAGCTATCTAAATGCATCAAAATTTCTGTCCACATCGGTAATGTTATAAGAAGTTATAAAATTAGTGGGATTCCGCTAACTTATTAAAATTTATAATTGGCGTGACATGCACCGATTGTTACACTCTGTGTACATCTCTTGCTTTGTCAAAAATTTAGTACATCTTTTCATATGCCTCCAGTTTGGGGGGTATCGGATATATACAAAAAGGTGCATCGTCATAAAAAGAACATTGAATACAGAGAAATACTTATGGTGGATTATTTCTGTTTTACATGCACATCTGACAAATGAAAATCGTTACTTCGTATTAATATTTAGCAAGAATAGCTATTTCATTCTTCTTTTGTTTCAAAACTTGATCAATGTATTTAATGTCAGCAAGCTATTTAAATTTAATAGGTCTGTTGGACTCTAAATATGTAACCTTATAACACTAAGCAATTTTTTAGTCATACCTAGAGCTAAAAGTCAAATTTCACATCTATAACATCTTAAGTGGCTCCTTCTTCTCTGAAACATGATATCCCCTAACTCTTTGATGTTGTGGAAAACTGTTTATGGAAAAAGGTAATCAACTGAACAGTTCATTAAGAACTTTCTCATCTTCATCAATTCGTAATTGACCAAGATGCCTTATATGGAACTTGATATTCTTATAGTCATTTTCACTGGCCGTGTTGAGTGATGGAACCCGTCAAACCTCACAGAAAGAGGGTAAAAGATAATCGCTTCATGGAGACATCTTACTGGTGGACAAAAATTGCTGTGTAATTGTAGCAAAGATTAATGAAAGTGACGAACGATATTAGGGGCAAAGCACCGCCTTGGTCAAACCTGTTGAGAATGAAAAAATATATAAATCAATCGCATGCGTCAATTTGACTGCACATAGCTTCAAAAACCCTCAAACCTTTAATTAGATTTACTTGATCATTATCTTAGAGACAATCTTGCTCATGTATATTTTACCTTCACCTACTTTGACGGACAAAGATCATTTGATCCCTTTGTACATTGTAGGATCAGGACCTCTGGTAATCTATCTCATGTCTCCCTACATGTCAGAATGGTATCTGAATTGCTGATATATGTGTTTACATGTTACAAGATATTGATATATGTGTATTGCTCTTCGGGAGGTTCGTATCTTATAACAACTCCTTCAACTTTGCATAGTTACTTTTGTATTCCAAACGTAAAGATAGAAGAGGTCGTGTTTGGAGGAACTGTCTAACTGTTTGATTCATCTTTTCAGTTGCAAAAACAGTTTCCTTGATTCCTATAAATGTAAAACAATCACATTGGTATTACAAATCATTCTAAAGTTATCCGATGTTGGTAAAGGAAATCTTTTTAATTTTCAAATTGTCCTCATTAATTTTTACTTTATCGTAAAAAACGATTTGGATGTTGTATTTTCCATGAAAGATTCAGCCATTTTTGACAAGTTTTTTTTTAATTAATTAGGTGTTGGCTTTATTTGTGAATAGATTGTTATAAAATTTTCAGACTATCTTCATTAATATAAAAGAAACATATCCTTGCAAACATTTTGTAAATTTCTAAAAAAAACAAGTATGATCTTGTAATTTTGCCCGATTTTTACAATGTAAACAAAATACGTTTTAGGGGTCATAAGAATGATATAATTAAAGATATTATTGATTGAAAAAAATCCTTCTACCTTCCCCGGAGACTTTTAGAAGGATGTACCAATATTATTATTAATATTAATCATTATTGTATTCTGGTCATAGTGGTACAAGATCTAAAGCAAGTTATTATAATGCATTCCGCTCTAGTCAAGCAAAATAAAAAGCAGAACGAGTGTAATTATTGCAGGGCATTTTGATTTTAGTCATACAAATAAAAGGTAAAAACATAAAAAGTTTTTGTCGGGAAATTTTGTGTTTACAGCTTGCAAAATACTGTTCACCTCTCAGTTTCAGTCTTACATCACTGTTAAGACTTTTAAGATTGTATCTACAGCCAAGTCTAGATTAGATTAACAAAATGTTTGAAAGAAGACTTAATCATTTAGATCAGATAACATGAGGACAAAATTAAATTAATTCCTAATGCAAATTTAAATGATACGAAATTTAAAATTTCCGAATGGAACAGCTTGAAGTGTTAACGAATGCAAAGTACTTTTGCTTTTTCCTCAGCATGCACATTTATCTCGTGCTTTCAGCATGATATTGAGCTCTTTTATAAACATTTAGGACATACAATATTTAGATATAAGATTGAAAGAATGTATTATAAAGGTATTTGCTTTCATCACATCGTCTAAAGTTTCATTTTATAAAATGCATGTTTATTCCCACGTGTTAAGTTAAAGAAACGCTTTGTCATTCATAAAAAGTAAAATTGTCAAATCGGCCGTCTACATTCCCACAGATAATCCCGACTTTACTTTTTTTATCTTTTCCAACAGTTTCAATTAGGAACAGTGGCTCTGTGATCTTCCTCTGTTTAACTTCAACAATAATTTAATTAGTACAAATGATGTTTCCTGCTTTGAAGTTGGTATCATCTTGCGTACATTATGACGCTCTTTCGGGTTTAGATATACTTCTGACACTCTATGAGCCTGGTCATTAATGTACCATTAAATTTTCCAAAGAGCTCAAAAATACCAGGCTATGTTTCGGACAAATGTTCATATAATCTAGTAATTTGTCTAGACGGATTACATAATCAGCTCTTTTTCTCTTCAAAGTGAAAAACAAAGATTGATTTCGTCTTCAATTGAAAATGCATTTTAAGCGGAAATACTTCGTGATAATCTACTTATGTAAGATCTACTTCTGATACCTCTTAAAATGTGTTCATCCTAAAGTGTATTGAAATGTAAGTTTGAAACAAACAAAAAACATTTTGCAAAGATAGTAGAACGATCTTGTATTTCATTATTGAATTTTCCTATGACACGTAGGTAAGGATTGTTGGTTGTTTTCGCTGGTTTTTATAAGATGACATTTAAATGTTTGTGAGAAAATGTTCTGATGATGTGTGTCATGACAACAAGGTCAAATGAACTTCCAATTCCCTAAACTGTGCCTGTCTAAAACAATGATTGTTGCATAATGTAAAAAAAGGTTTTATTGACGCTAGAACGAAGTAGGTCAGCATCATCAGATTATCGCTGATTGTAGTCTGTGAAAACGTAAGGTAATATTTTAACAACCGTTTACTACGTTTCATTTGGAGTTAACGAAGCTTGTGTGACCGATTTTAATAAAAAAAAATTAAAGTATAATTTCACATCTTATGTCCCTGAAACAATAGTCCTGTATAAACAATATTCTCTATGAAAGGGGCTTTCCTCATGAATTCTTTACATTCTCCTGTTTTACAACATAATGTATACCAGTAAGAGTCGGATTACGACTACCTTTTCACATAAACAACAATTTAATACAGTAGGATGAAATTAAATGGTAACTAAATTTAAAAAGCATCTTATGTTATCAATTAACAAAAAGTTGCAAAGTCATTCGGATATAGAATTTCATGAAGAATTGAAAAAGAAACATTATAATATATACAGGCATCTCCTTGTTACTTTCTGTGTTAGATACAAAAATGTATCTAAATTTTTCAGTGTTTACTAAAGTAGGTTTTGGGGGGTTTTTTTTGTGTACATGCTCAGCGCATTTTTTTTCTTGTTTCCTCCTGTCATTTGCCGGGATTTTACGTTGGTGCATAAGTGTGCATCTCTACATAAACTGAAACTTACAGAAACTCCCCATCTGTTTTATTTTCTAATCTCCCACAAACTTTGAAATATTTCAATGTAAATTCCATATCGGATGTAAATTCGTTGAGCCGTGACAGTTGCAATGAGGCAACAAGAGAAAAAGTCCCAAAGTAAGTGCAACTTCGTGCGCTGCAAGTAGTACCGTCTGTTGGATTAAACAATTTCTGCGATTAAGGGAATCCTGACATAGGTAGACTCCCAGATTTTTACGAGTTCTGCGTGGATATTTTAACCCGCGAAGAAACAAGTGTATATTTTTAATACAAAGCTGATCATCTTTTGGTTGCATATTCATTTTATTTCTTATTAACTAGATTTTAATTCGTTTGCTAGAGTACATTTGAACATTATCGACGTTAATGTACTTTTTGACGCCACCACGTCACTCGTGAAGTCAAACACCTGACGAAATTTACACAATGATATCGAAAAATTTGACGAATGCTCCTTTTCGACTAAATGGAGATTAAATTCAGTAGAATTTGAATTTTATCAATTCGGGACGTTCGAAGTGTTCTGCTGTAATGTTTTTATACTTTTGATTTACGGGTACTTTATTGTAACCGTCATGGCTAATAGGTTTACTTCCGATTGTTGTCTTACGAGTAGTTATGTTTAATTACAACAAAATTATCATTTAACATTTTATCTCATTTTTATTCAAATTGGTCAAAATTTGGCAGTGATACAAACTAAAATCCAGTTAGACTGTTGTCGAGCACATCTATATAGTTTAAATCAGTCTAAATTACCAGGAGTATTTCCGTTGCATATTCTTTATGCACGTAAATATCTTTACATATTCCCCTTGTCTGTATTAATTGCCGAAAAATGAACATGGTTCGGTGTCAATTTGCATGACTTGCATTCTGTATTATTCCCCCATCTGGTAATAAACAAGATGAGCTCGTTTTCCTCTTTTATTTGGTTTATTATTTAATATAAACAGGTGTGAACGTCCAAAACATGTTGAATTTTATTTGTAGTTGACAATTATTGCCCGATGTTAAATTTTATGAGGCTCTAAATAAAGAATTTGATGATAGTAACAAAATGAATGCAAACCTAAATTGCTGTTCCAAATTAATTTTTAAATAAAAAAAAACAACAATATTTCATTCCCATGAACATTCTGTGTGTTTATAATTTAATATATCATTTTATATAAACTGGTATAAGTTACCATGCTTTGCAATGAAATTTGTTTGTTTGGGCGAAGGGAAATTTTCATAAGTTTTAAATTGTTTTAAATTATTTTTGTCTCTATTTGTAATACAGTCTTTCAGTTTAGCAACCGTCCACAGATACTTAGGGTTCGAACCGACTAGGACCCTTTCCTGATCTAAAATTTGGATAAAGACAATCGACCAACATCTTAACAGTTCCCAAAATAAGAATTTAATCAAAATCAATCCACTTTTTTATCTGATCTCTCATCAAGAAGATTCTAGAAGATAAGAGATCTGTATGTACTTCTATGATTTTAAAAAAGTGGATTGATTTTTATTAAATTGTTATTTTGGGAGCTGTTATGATGTTGTTCGATGGTTTTTGTTGCATTTGGCCAAACTTAAGACCGGTGTCGTAGCTGGTCAAAACCGGAAGTATCTGTACAACCGCCTCCATGTAATATGCTGCGTTTACACATTATAAAACCGTTGTAGAGTTTACTAATTAGTGAAAATGACCGTTTAGATTTGACAGATATGATTTAAACAGCATAGTTCATTCGCCTCGGTGTCTACCTTTACAACCTGTCTGATTTCACCAAATGTTCTAGAGTACAGTTCATATAAAGTTTGTATATCTATTATATTCTTGGGGCTTTCGCGGCCAATTTTTAAAGTCACTGACTTCAAATCACTTGCTCCTCACCACTGGATCACTTGCTCCTCATCAATGTGGGTTCGAGCATCAGTCGGGTTTAGAATTCTTCAAGTGAGGAAACCATCCAGCTGGCTTACGGAAGGTCGGTGGTTCTACCAAGGTGCCCGCACGTGATAAAATAATGCTCGGAGAGGCATTTGCGATCTTCCTCTATCGTCAATAACTGGAAAATTGCCATATGACCTATAATTGTGTCAGTTTGACGTTAATCCAAGAAAAAAAGATCTGTTATATTGTCATTTTCGCTTGACAGGGAGCACCTCCTTTTTTCCTGAATCAAATGTGAAAGAAAACCATTGGGAATCACAGAACATGGACAAGCAGAGTATGATCGTAAGAGGAAATGAGACGTGCAAAATCACGTATGACCGCAATCCGCCGTTTCAAGCGGAACGAGTAACTTCCAATGACCACTAATAATAGATTCATACTGAAATAACTCATATGAGATTGCAGACATCTGTATTATTGACTCTGCTATACGACACAAAGGAATCCCTCGTTAGAAATAGTAAATGTAGTAACTGCTTCTTTATATATGTTGAATTTATATTCATTAATAAGTTTAAAATCGTTACATAATCGGTTACCTGTTCGTATATTGATGGTAGAAATATATTGCATACCTTGCGAACATGAACTGCGTCAAATGCATAATGGCACTGCACGCATTTATCTTCTATTATCAAAGGTAGCTTGCTGTTAAAATATAAAAAATATATAATATGTCAGGTACTGTTAAAATGTTGATAATCGTGTTCATAAAGTAAGACCACATATTGAACTTACGTAATTAATTTTTATCAGTGGCATTTTAGTTGTCGTTCCCCTGTTGCGATGGATACCGTCAGGAAATCAGCTGTCGGGGGAGTGACTAATGTAAGTTAAAGAACTTGTTTCACAGTCGAACTAAAATAAAAATAAGTATTACAATAATTTGCTCAAGTTTTGCCACAAAGATATCAGCTATGCAGAAAACAAGTTTTAATATGCGGAATTTATCGGACGATATGGTATTTTAATTCGTTCAATAATTCGAATGCAGGATTGCATTAAAATAAAATGAACCCACAGGAATTTTAATAGACTGGTTCAAGCGATGATTGACTGGCATATAAATCTGTATTGGTGGTCCGCATAAAGAGGTAGACGAACGAGTCCCATCATATTATAATGTTGTATCAAACACGACATAAAATTATATTGGGTGGTCCTTTTTCATCATCATAATTTGCTTACTTTTTGTGTTTGTTATTGTTTTGAGTTTCAGCGTAGCTCATTTTCATTGCTACAAGGGTGTGGTTGTCAGATTATTTTGTCTTACACTTCTAGATAAGCATGTCTTGACGAGTTCCATTGGAATATCATTTCTCACTTTATTTAAATTTGAATGACTAAAGAATGAAATATTTTTTCATATTTTACTTGTCAAAAAAATGAGCCTTCTAGCAATCGCATGGGTTTTTTTAGATTTTTTTGCATGCTTTTGCTAAAACAATACTTTCCCAGTCACAGTTAAACAATGTACAATGTTTCTCAAGATGTATTTTTAAAACAGAAGTATTGTTTATAAATCATTAAAACTTGAATATTATATCAGTTGATCGAATTGGTGTCGTTTAGAGAAATACTGCTTTTGTGGCAAATGGCTTCTCATGCTTACTTTTAGCGATACACGCTAATGTTGACGTCACGTAAACAAGCATATACACTCTGAACCAGCTGTATGCCACACGTGCTACGCCCTCATTGAAATATTCCACGTGGCATTTAGTATCTTCGTCGTGTTTAAACCAGTTAAAGCACGTGTCTGTTATATACTGTTTCTTACATGTTGAATTGACAAAAACATGGCTTTGTTTTCACTAAGCTTTCACACTAATACGATAGTGCTATATTATAATAAAAAATATGAGCTGTGCCATGAGAAAACCAACATAGTGGCTTTGCGACCCGCATGGATCCAGACCAGCCTGCGCATCCGCACAGTCTGGTCAGGATCCATGCTGTTCGCTAACAGTTTCTCCAATTCCAATAGGCTTTAAAAGCGAACAGCATGGAGCCTGACCAGACTGCCCGGTTGCGCAAACTGGTCTGGATCCATGCTGGTCGCAAACCCACTATGTTGGTTTTCTCATGGTGCGGCTCATATATTATTATTATTATAATAATACGTATGAAAATTTTTTGTGTGCAGGCATTTCCAGCGCATCTAAACAATCTCATCTTGGAACAAATCGAAGATAACACTTGTATCTTAATGACACCGTGAATATAACAAAGTGTCATCATTTTTTTCGGCAATGTTTAAGAGACTGTGAATCTCATTAGAGAGTTATTACCGTATAACATTCATTATCATTTATAAAGGTGTTTTTAATATTTTGTGACATTGAGTGAAGAAAAAATTACCCTAATAGCTTATAAGTAATATATACATTCGCATAACAATGATGTAGATGTCAGGTATACATAAAGACTTGATGGATGGTTAGCGCTTTTCACCTGGTTGTAGTAGAAAGACTTTTGAAAAAGATCCATTAAAATTTCAACATTTGTACACTAAATATTATCAAGAAATAGGAGCGTGTATACTAATAGAAAACACTGGATAGGTTTTACAAACCTGACCAAAAGGATCAAATTTTCTAACCGGTCAATAACCCAAAAGTGTAGCATACTAAAATACTTCAGTGGAAGAATATGTTACATATTAATTCTGATAGTCTGTACACTTACAGTTAAGCTTATAAGATTATTTAGAACCCAGAAAATTGAAATCTAAGCGCAGTCATATATATTTAAATTCTACATTTTTAAAAAAAAAAAACAATATGGTTTTATCAAATACAACTAGTGTATCAAATGAGCTAGTATGCTCCAAATGAAGCCCCTTTTTGTTTGACCTCCATTCTTCTTTCACAATGGTGAATGTTTCTAGAAAAAAAAGGACCCATTGTCTTTATTATTCAAGTGATATCACTGATGAATGTTTGTTGTTTTTCAAATCCCACCCACTCCCACCCATCTGAGGCTCAACAGAAGGAAGTTTTAGAAAAAGTGTGTAAAAGGATGTCATATTTAACATGTTCTGTAAAACCAGACAATATATATATATTTACATTTAATATATAATGTAGATGTAAGGAAAGGTAACCGACCATGTACAACTATTTATTTATTGGTATTTGGGGGTTAATATTCCATCGACACAATCACAGGTCATATGGTGATTTTCGCGCTTTTAGTGGTGGAGGCATTATTTCAGCCGCTGGCCTGTACCCGGCTGTAGTCATTGATCTTACGCAAGCCAGCTGAATGGCTTTCTCTCATATAAGAGTTCTACACCCCAAGTGGATTTCGAACCTAGTGATAGGCAAGCGATTCGAAGTCAGCGGTCTTTACCACTCGGCCACTGACACCCCGACTATGTATAACACACATGTCTGAAGTCTAGTATTTGTTCTGCAGTTGGTATGCTAGGTCACTTTTATAAAATACTAAAGCATTGATACATGAACGAGTTTATAATTTATTTTACTTTAACGTATTTGTACACAAATATAACAGTATTTACAAAATATGAAAAGAACTAAAATCGAACAACACACATTAAATTGAAAAAGATAACATATTCTTGAAGGTCATTTGCATATCTCAAAAACTGCCTTCGTTGAACTATGATATAGCACTGATCTATTAAGGGGTATCTTTAGAAAGATATATAAAATGATCAGCACATATTGGCAGACGAAATATCAATATCAAAAGGAAATTAGAACCCTCTCACCTCTTTTGTTACGTTTTCTGTTGAGGTCGAGGTCTCTGGTAATATGCCGGTCAGTCACACTATAAATTAAATTTCTATGTTGATCTATATGGTACTTTTTTCTAAAGGTTTGAAAAAAGAAACATTGGACTAGAAAAGCTATATTTAGCAATTTTAGGGAGCAAAGATAAAGGAAATTCTTTATTCTGAAAGTTGCAAAACGCAAATCCAATCGTTTCTTGAAGTCTGAATGATTCAGAAAAACCAAATATATCCTGACTGTTCTAAATTTTTGTTGAACGTTTGTAATGTTACTCAAGAAAACAAATATTTGTTACGTTTGTCTAAAAGTTTTTAATAAAAATATATATGTTGAAGTCTGTCTGAGTGTTTCATTTGTTACTGACAGTGAGATGTTTTACTTCCATAACTCATACCGAGTGTAACGTTTTGCACATGACCTTCAATAAAGCATATTAATATTCATAAAGACTCCCTGTGATAAAATAATTTACAACAAACCAGTAAATGTTACAAGTTAAAACAAAAGAAATTATTTAGATAACTTGCTTGTGTTTTTCGTTTGAAAACTCATAAAAATGACTGAAGAGATGCTAGAGGTATTCAAGTGACATTCTGACACTGAACACAGTAAAAAATAAATAAATAAAATATAGTGTCATAAGAGTAGAACAGATATTGTGTAAACTAAACAAACTTTGAACAAAGTAGGTAACTACTCTTACAGAAACTTGAGCTAACTTTCAAAGAAAGGTTGTCGAAAAAAATGAGTCATTTCTGAGTGACCAAATTTGCAGAAATTCGTCTTAACATTCAATGAATAAATCTACGACATTTTACGGAAAAAAAACATACATGTGTTTTTATAAGAACTAAAAAGAAATACCGTCGATAATTGTAAGGTTTGGTACACGTTATATATAACGACGGGATCAGCTGTTTCAGCAGTGTGTAAGTTTTAATATGTGTGTATAAAATCCAGTACATTATTGATTTATGTCATGGATGCTATATGTACATCTAAAATGGAATGGAAAATGAAAACAAATGATTTTTCCAAAGCAGTACTGTTCGCACATCTTTAAATGTGTAAAAATACTGTGATCTTGGACAATATTAACCTTTATTGCTTCATATTTAACTATTTATCAATCACAGATGCGTAACACGACCGTTACGTCATAATGTGATGTTCAATACGCACTTGAAGCGACCACTTTCTGCCTGGCGTTCTTCGAAGGTAGAGGTATTTTACATGCTCTCTCGGAAATAGATAACAAGTACTTTAAAATTCATAAAGGTGTTACAATGATCATGGCTGTTGATTTATTTGAATCTGAACGTTTACCTGAACTTTTTACCAGTATAGTTATACTTTTCAGACCAAAGTGAAGTCTTGCAAGACGCGACTCATATCCGAAAAGTAAAACCGTATCAGGCATTTTGTTTCCTCTTGGCTGAAAGATTTTAAATGAAATTAAATTCCTTAATATGTTTCCTGAGAATGCGATTGGTGCAACTTTCTTTAAAAATAGTATGCATAAAGAAAATTAACTGTATGAAGCTGAAGTGAACTTGTTCCTCTATTTGTGTAGCCCTTTATAGTAAATATTCAAGTTTATTACATACGCATTTTTCAAATCGGAACATAAAGCTTAGATATTTCCTCATATCATTTCGAGTGTGTGACGTCATTTATAACGTCATTTTATTGCATGGTCACAAACTTTGATACTTTCTCTTTTTTTCTGGCTAAATATTCATGTTGTTTGCAAGTGTTAATGCGTACGTAATAAAAAAGTATTAGCTTTTAACCGAGAAATGTGCACTCAATTTTTTCGCGAGTTAATCCTCCGCTAAAAAGTTGGTACATATTTCTCGATTTAAATTGAACAATTTAAATTTGTCCTGAGGTTAGAACTTGAAACAGTACAAACGATCATGAGGATGAGATTCGGCGTTGGTTAGAATGATAAGGAGATTCCATTTCTTGATCTATGTATGATTTAAGTGTGAGGAAGGCAGTTCTAAGGCCCTACTGTACAGACAACCTTACCGTGTGAGCCAAATAATAGTGTCATACATGTAAACGCCTTTCACTGAATGTATGAAACTGGATAAATAGCACGATTATTATATTTTGCAAATTCAAATGTAAATAACTTACTTTTCATTTTAAATACTAAATGATAAACTTACATGCAGGAGCAAAGTCAAGTTTCAATGTTTAAAGTAGTGTCTACAAGTGACATATAACCGACTGTCATCCGCAAATTTATTTAACCATGTAGCTAATATATAACATGTGCATTTAGATTAAGTCAGTCTTTACTGTATTTAGTAACTGACTTGCTTACCTAGTTCACACATGACAAATATACGGATAAAGCCAACCCTAACGTAAATATAGCCACTTGCTAACATTAACTACCACATTGCATGTGCACTTTGGATAAAGTCATTCTACATTTAACAATAATAAATTGCTAGCCTAATTAACACATGACAAGTACATATTGGATAAAGTCAGACCAACTTCGTTTACATGAAAACACAACAGGTCAGTGCTAATCTCTATGTAAAACCAGTGAAGATATATCATTGTCTACAGTATAAACATGTCCTATATCTCTGTTGTTCTCCAGCACAACTTTGGCAAAACACGAAATCTTGCAATAAATCATAAAAAAGCTGAACTCTTTGCCTTAAGGCCTCTCTTATATAAAGTTTCCGCATATAAATGTGTAGTATTTGTGACAAAATACTGGCATTTTGGGAAATAAAAATGCCCAAAATCCGTCAAGTTTTAAACTTCGCATCTGATGTATGGTTGTAGACGTTTCAAACAGACGTTTCTCTTAATAAAGAGTTTGTTTCATTCGAAACATCCAACATATCATTTCAATGTCAACATACTGTATGATTCACGTGTGTCTACAACTTTGAACCACATCAGGGTTACAATAAAGTTTGCAAACATAAATCGAAATAATAATATCGTGTTTGAATACATTTACACTATGTAAAATATATAACACTTTGCTGGCCTTAATTAAACAGTTATTTACATAAAACATCTCTTTTGTTCTTCGAGTGGGCGTTCAGTTATGCATCCTATTCTGAACACATTTCCATGTCGTTAAACAGCTGAAAATTCGTAATGACCATATCATCTATGGATACTTTTCCATTTATTCTTTAAAACACTATTTCCTTTGAATTACTATTACCCTGTCAATAAATTAATTTGATACCCTACGTATTCTTAAAAAAAACTGTGCAACGGTTAAAGTAATCCTATACATGAAACAAGAACGAAGTTGTATTCATATATTTTTTTCATTAAATAAGAATCACAGTTGAGTATCTACATAGCTGAGGTCTGCATGTTTTCAGTCAATCATTAATGCATCTTTTTATTCTCCAACCATATGAATTACCCATAGATTTGAACTTCGCATAACACTGCACTGAAAATCCTATTCCAACTGTTCTCAACGTTCCACGCCTCTATTAAAACTTTCTTCCCTTCCAGCGCCCGCATGCACGGGAAGTGAAGCACTGGTTTAAATAAAGCATCATTAAGTCTTGACGTATAAGCACACAATTGTGACGTCGAATCGGGGTCTTTCTTATTATCCTTGCCGCCGGTATCATCAACATAAACAAGCAGTTTATCTAAATTATTCATATAATCTTTGTATGCACTTACACCATCTGAAATAGAAAGCAAAAAAATGTGACAAAAAGTAAATTTAAAGAATGAAAGTTTCATTGAACATAAAAGAGATTTACATTGATGTCCTCAAGTTTTTTGGTAACTTCAATGAATTCTCTAGTGCACTGAGTGCGTTTGCTTTTAAACAACACTCATTATCTCATTATGCTATATAATTTTAGTATCCATTTTAATTATAAACACGTTTTTTGCAAAACAAAAAGATCGCTTTCATCATTTTCAGTTTCATTATTGCAACGTGTATACTTTCAGAATGAATGTTGTAAACAGATTTTGTCACCTCAACGCAGTGAATAACTGCCTCCTAGGAGCAATTCATAACCACTGTTTACACTAAGATACCGACTTGTGTTAGTTAATATACCTTCTCCCTCTCCTTGCCATGTATAAATAAGGACCCCGGACACTTTCTGCTGTCTACCAAGGTCAATGGTGAACACGTCACCATAAAGGTTGTCTAGGATCGTGCAGAACCTCAGACCCTGTTCCAGACGGCCGTCTACCGCCTGAGATGCTCTGTCCTGCGACACCACCTTTGTACTGATGTGTCTTTTATTGTGACGTGCACTCGTACTGATCAGGGCGCGTTTATTGAACGCAAGGTTTTCCACTGAAAACAAAGATAGTGTATTTAAAATCATAATATATGCACACTCAAATTAACATATCGAGGGCTGAACGCAAAACTGTCGTAACTTGTTCTTTAAATTCTGTGAGTAACGACAGTTTTCAGTTTAGTCCTCGATATATAATACATAGAACACTTAGCATGCATTTCTTTTATATTTCAACACAACATGGATTTAGCTAAAAGAACATATTATTTCTAGGTCTCAATTCTGACACATTTATATGTTGCGAAAATAAGATGTTGAATGTGAAATTATACAACATGATATACTAACCACATGGTGAGTCTTCGTTCACCCGCATAAATCCAGCCGGACATTTTCCTGAAAATATATACATTTTTCTTTACAGAGAGAGAAAAACAACTGATTACTTTACAACTTCGTTTTTCTATAGAACTTTGAACGCCATAGATGACATGGGCTTTTGCAAATATCTGAGCCTAGTTTTCACAGCGGGTCACAATCCTAAAAACACTTTCACATGCAAATCAGTATTTCATAGGTACGTCTTCATAAGGTTCTCGAAATTATGGCTTTCCTTAAAGAAAATACATAAGCGTAATGCATTCAATACGATATTAGAAAGGGTAATGCTATGTAAAAACGATTTTTCATCAGGCGCGATATAATATTTATTCATCGCGAATGGTCTAAAATTCCGCTGGAACTGCACGTACAAGCAATGCGGGACAATCAGTCTAACCAAAGAATATTTGGATTGTAAAAGTATCAAGTGTATTTCATGTGATGTGTGCAAATGATAAGGAACACGTAAACATGTTTACTAACACCTCTTTGATGAGAAGAATATACCGTATATTATTTCCCAACATATACTTTTTGACAAAAAAACAACCCTAGAATGGTATAGGATGGCACTTGGCAATTTTTTTATCTGTAATATGAACTCATCAACTTAGATGTTTGTAATTATATCGTTATCCGCCAGTGGTTTTGTTACATAGGATTTCCCCATATGAACATTATGTGGTAATAAATTTTCATTTGGGTTTAAACCTACAAAGATATTAATGGTATTTTAAGTCTTTTTACTTCATCACATATTGGTGCGAATAATACATTTTACATATAATTCTGAAGCGGGGATGAGTTTGCGAATTTTAATAAAGATAGACTAGCAACTTCAACAGTGGCCAATTTTCCAAATCATTATCCCAGCTTCGGATCGCTCTTATTCATTATAGTTAAATATACCAGATACCGGGATATGTGTGACAAAGTCAGCATGAGTTTTGGAATGTTTGGCAATGAACTGTAAACAAGTTACAGATTTAAAATTATCCTTTGCAAATTATCTGGTGATGTCTTTATTTGAAATGGGACCCCATCATTACTGAATTCAAATCTCGCATTCTGATACAAGAAATCGCCTTGAATGAGTCAGAAACAATGTAAACAACGTGTATGAGTCGGACGAAATTATATCACTTGTTGACAAAATTGATGCATCTTTAAATTCTGTTATAAATTCAAAACTAAAGAAGCAATGAGTAAAAGTGCAAAAGAAAAGTGCCTTACATCTGATGTTCACACCAGATCTTGTTTATTAACATATCGGTATGTCAGCACCTTATTATAAGGTTTTGTTTTTACTTGATCGTTACAATAATTTCCATATAAATAACTATTTTTGAAAATCGTAAGCAGTGTTCCTTTAAGTTTTAAACGTAATTATTTTGTGATATTGGTCATCTAATGGTATCTATTTATTCAAATTTACTTAGAGGGTTGATACACCATAACAAAGCTTGTTGGAGAGGACGCTTCATATTCCCTCATAGCTATCTATCAATGTATCAAGTTTTCTTCAAAGTTATTGTTGGCACAAACAGTTTTGTTTCAAGACAGCTGCTCTGATCTCCAACCCGTACGGTTATCAAGCCGTGTCGTTCTTGGTTGCTGCCTCTTTACATATGGGAATTTGTTTGTAACATAAATTGCCAAAACTAGCATAATATTTGTTTTACAACATATAGTTTCCGTTTCAATGCAGATTTTTATAAATTACGAGATGGGTTTCTTCTAAGTTCTGCATGAACTTCTGAGGAACAAAACCTTTCATTACATGCATCATTTTCTTGTTTCTTATTCAATATGTGAACAATTAAGTTAGATTCTATGCCAAAGGGCATTGAAGATTATCCGGCGAATAACAAATACATGAAAACCTTACCCTTCAAAGACACACTGAACCATCCAATATACAAGAATGTTCTTTTAACATAAAGTGCAATGTGTTGACAAAAGTCAATGTCTATGCTTTGATTACAACGACAGCGATCTACACCAACCATAAAGTTGAGCTGGTATGGCAAGTAAGGAAGAAAGTGTTAAACATCTTCAACTGTCTATTGGTTACGGTTGTAGGACATTTTCCCCCCAAGACATTTGCCCCCATATATTATATTCTATATGCCAGTATCTATAACTGTATTTTTTTGTTGTTTTATTATCGAAATTACTCTAAAAGGCCTGCATGGTCTGCACTGTTCGCTATTTAGTCAGTAAATTTTCAGTGAACACCCCTTCAGCTAATAAATGGTATTACCCAAATTGAATGATGGACCAGTCCATTCTAGAAATTTAGCAGGGACACGGTTAAGGTCAAGCAAACCGAAAGCAAGAAGGGACAAAGCCGCCCTCTATTGTTCTGTCGATGTTAAAATTCTGAACTTTTTGTCTAATTTTACCCTTCACATTTTGGAAGATGAGAAAACGAGCAATACTATTCAAATGCTTGAAAACTGCTACTCAAGTTATTTAATGGATTTGGGATTCTATTCAAAAAATAATTTTGATTTGCTTCGATTTGTTTTTTACGGCGCACGAACAAAGTACAGGTTATATAACACAAATCAGTATTAAAATGATGGTTTCACATCTCAATTACACCAAATTAAAAATGTGAGGTATAGAAGCACACCTTTTATACTTGATGGAATCACAGAGTTACATCAAAACCGAATGATCAGACCCTACAAGTCGCCTCTTACGAGCATACAATGGTCAGACAGGGGCTCCAATTCTAGTTTTACACAAATCGTCGTCCAAGAATCACATAAGATTTTAAAAATTTGAGGAAAAAGGTTTAAATATGTGTATTAGAATTATGAACCAAAAAAATACAATATTCCCACAAACGGAATCTCATAGTTTGTTTTCACATAATATTCTCATAAAATATTATTAAACTTTGCAGTTTGATCATTGAACTAAAACATTTATGGTACGTAACAGGTGTAACAGATTTTGTATATTAAAATTTCATATCCTACTGTTCTGAAAATAGTGTTTCTACTTTAAATTATGATGTTCCAAATTATCACGCTTAATGCATTACTGATTTACATCACCAAATGCCCAACTGGAATGAAAGACATATGTTTTCATTTGAGATTCTTTATGAAATTAAAGACAGAACATCATCAGTTTCAATAAGCGAACTAAAGGTGTGCAGCTTGAACGATCCTTTGGAATCATTGGGTCCATTTCAATTCCGCTCAAGTTGGTGCCAGTGTGCACTCATGAATAGACTCTATAAACCTTTTTGGTGAGCCTAACCTCGCACCGACACAATTGTACATTATATATAGACTTTCCAGCTTTGATGATGGAGGAAGACCCCAGGTGTGCCCCTTCGTGCATTATTTCATCACGGGCAAGACACCTTGGTACAATAACCGACCTTCAGTAAGCTAGCTGGATGACTTAACCCATTATTTTAACTGGGGACCATACGCCACTTTTCATGGAATTACACGTTAGTGTAGCATTGAAGGTTCCATGTGCACCGCCGTATGAACACATCTGCGGATGTCTCTAAATTGTTTTTTTTTGTACTTATAGCATGTGTAAATGTTGAGTTCTGCTCAACCCGGGGCTAGAGGGCGTGGACGGTAGCATGCATTTTAACTACCGTCCATGAACAGGCTCAATCAAACCGAGCCTGCAACATTTTCGTTTTTGTTGTGTTGAGCGACCTGTGGAGTTTCCACTTTTTCTATTTTAATCACATGAAGAATTCAACGCCCCGAGTGAGGCTCGATAATGGGCAAATGATTCGAAGTCACCTTAACCACATGTTCATGGAGGCCCTCTATTGTGAAGCTTAAAATGTACATGTTCATTCATACAGTCTATTTCTTGTAACAAAATATATATATTTGAAAACTGTGCATAGTGACCAAATGATTTTGTAATTGCAGTGTGCGTGTAACGTTTGCATATAAGTCTTTAAAAGGAGCTTGAAAAGCTTCATGATTCATCATTTGCTAGATCACTATTTGATATTTCTGAAGGGCGTCTTACAAAGTGTCAAATGATGGCTTATTTATGGGCTTTAAAACAAAACGTCCGATTTAATTTAAAAGTAAAACTTGCAAAAGTGTGATTATGTTTCCGTTTGGTATTATTTATGAATATTAATATTAAATAGCATGTGTTTGACATAGTAGATCGTAAATAAAAACTTAGTACAGGCAACTGATACTGATGCAAAATGCCATAGGTCGAAATATCTATATGATTCACATCGAAATATACGAATTCTTCGCACGAACTACCAATGTATAACGACAGTGCTTGTTAGTTGGTTCGTTTGCGTAATACTATACATTAAAGCCAAAAATGCTGTATAACTTAAACATAGTTTGATGACATATTTCTTAGATGAAAGAACATAAAGTAATGAACAATGTGATTCATATTAAAAAAAGAAAAACAATAATTACAATGGTATGTATAAAACAAACACTGTTAAAATGTTTTATTGAGATGGACCAATAAACCATCTTCAGATGAGACGAAAATCCAAGAGTTAGACAAAGCATGTCTGACGTTTCTGACTGAAACTTGGGCACACGTTAGTACTAATAAACAGGTAGTTTAATCTGTCGGCTGTTTTGCACTAGGAGGAGTTTTTATGTTCATGAAATATTTCCGCGGAATATGCAATATCTCCTGCATAACCTCTTTTTAATGAATGAATGCTAAATATTTGCAAGAAACACATTTAATGGGCTCTTTTCTTGCACTTTACTAAAGGACTACTTTGTCAAGCATATGTGTAACAGAGTGTTTAGTTTTTTCATTTATCTTATGTCTGATTTGTGGAACTATAACCTAATTACAAAATTATGAAGGAAGGAGATTTGAGTCGCACCATGAGAAAACCAACATAGTGCATTTGCGACCAGCATGGATCCAGACCAGCCTGCGCATCCGCTCAGTCTGGACAGGATCCATGCTGTTCGCTTTCAAAGCCTATTGCAATTAGAGAAACCGTTAGCGAACAGTGTGGATCCTGACCAGACTGCGCGGATGCGCTGGCTGGTCTGGATCCATGCTGGTCGCAAACCCACTATGTTGGTTTTCTCATGGTGCGACTCATTTCAGAAATGTTTTGAAGAATTCTGTTAAACATCAAAAATGAAATTACCTACGTACCTATACAAAAGAACGTAACATGTTGTTAGCACTAAATAGATGACAATTCAATTGATTTCTAAGGCGTTACAACTTTGAATGAGAGTATGCAGGTACTAAATAGGTTTAAGGTTTAGGAGAATAATTTGTAAAAAAAAAAAAAAAAAAAAAAAAAAACATGGTTTAAAAAAGCACAATTATGCCTAAGGAACATTTTGGAGCATGGTCAACATATCATTTGGGATGGGATTACTCTGATTCATGAAATTGTCCATATGGTATTCCTTATCTTATTACTCGGTATAGCATTTCATTATTTATTAACGTATCAATATACAGACATTTCCTATGACGTGAAGGTTTGATTAATAACACAAGCTGTTAAGGTATATGCCTGACATAAACAAATTATTTTTTTTAAATATTGTTTTTTTATTTTCATTACTTCAAAAGTTGGTAGGTAAATAATGAAGAATATGTAATTAGCTTCACAATGTTATTGCTACAGGTGATGTTTGTGGTTTACGTTCCTTTCGTAAACAGGATGGTGTAGAATTTTGTTTAGCTGTTAAATTCTTTCACAATGCAAGGATTTTTTAATGAAAGACAGCTGTCATGTTTATTTTTTTAAGTTTTACTAGTGTTTATTTTGAACGACTAAGATTACGGTTGTACAAACTCTGCACACTAAAGAACATGTCATTTAGTTTTGGTGTATTAACATTTAATGCACCCTTGTCGTCATATTTGTTTTATGTATTTACCAAGTAATTTAACAAGACATATCAAAACAATTTTATCCCTTCTGTCACTACCGTCATCTATATCTAAATATAAGTTTTATTGTTTTGGTATTTTATTTGTTACTCATACATATGACACTATAAAAATCCCACGGCATTTATCCTTAAACTTAACAATGTGATATTTTTCAAGTTGTTTCCTAAACAATTATCAATGTCAGCTCTTGAATTATTCATAGAACCTACCTTTATATGGACAGCCGAGCAGACCGACCCTCATGGCAATTTTCTTGTTCCATTCAATAGGATAAAATCGAATAAACCTTGCCACAAAGGGGGAGTTGAGATAATGTATCCTCTCTGTATCTTTGTCGCTATTCCCTCCAAAAATCTAAAAATAATAGGCGAAAACATTTGATTAGGAAAGTTTACTCCAATCACGTTGCAAAGAGTGCTGTGATCTTGTGAAAATCTATAGGGTATTTGTGCGCATTGTGATGGCCTATTTACCTATGCCATGCGTTCTAGTGTAACTTGAGGCACGTGTTATATAGAAGGTGTGAGACTCAGACTGAGTAGTCTTAAGTCTGTGCTCACCAAGTTTGTGCTATCAAGTAGGCTGTTAGCTCAGTTATAGTAGTTGATAGTTGTTAAAAGGGCACATGCGACCGTTAATGATTTCTAGGCATTAGTCATGCGCGTGCTACATGCTACATGCAAAATAGAATAAAATGGTCAAATCACTTACTCTAAAACTTGTATAAAAAAAAAACAACAAACTCCTTTTAATATGGATTATTTCAAACAAGAGATTTCTTTTTTAAAAAAATATTTCACATTCTCCATCCCAATATCTAATTTCATAAGTGTTCCAAAACACTGATGAGGATATCAATTTTGTAGAAAGTTATTTTTCCGAAGTAACTTTCCAAAAACAAGTAATGTTACTACAGAAGTTTTAAAGGAAGGTTTTGACCATTCGCTGGTAAGAAAGACGTCAATTCTAGGATGACACGGTGTCACTGTACTGTAGCAAAGTGTAAAATGTGTCTGTACAATTTCCGCTTTATATCTAAACTCTGATACAAATCCGTCATCGGGAGATGTTGCTATGGCTTTTTACGTCTTTCTTCAACATTTTATCGTCCTCATTCATATCAATTTATTTTAGTAAATTAGTATAAGCTATAAGTGCGTGAATTTTTTGCATGCATTCATTATAAGTTTCATATTAAAAAGAGCATGTTTACATATTCAGAGCGAACGTCATCTTTTATAATGCAATTTCAACTGTAGCGTAGAACAAAACAATGATGATACATCAGTTAAATTTACAGTAAACCTGTAAAAAAGATGGATTACATACATTATCTATCATACCTAGTCCTCTTCCGTAAATGGAAAAAAAATGAAAATAGGTTTACCTAAACTGTATAAAATATGAATACCAACTTCCAAAGCGGATTTCTAAATAAATATCCTGGGAGGAAAGTCTAAAAAGCTATCCGTTAAGCACTAAACCATTTTTCTATGTTATTTCTTAAAGTTATAATGAAAACCTGCCCAATTGACTCTCCAACAAAAGTAAACGGTACTTTGTATTTCATGAAATAACAAGTATACCAAATGGCAAGTCTATGTTATATTGTATAATGTGAAAAAGAAATCGACTTCGATCCTGTAAACATTACATATGCCACAACCCGTCCCTTCACTACTGCTCAAAACGTAATATGATTCAGATCCAAACTTTTACAACTGCCTATGTCTAGAATTGAAAGAATTGATTTAAGTAAATTTTCATATTATCATAAATTTCATTGAAGACTTGTAATAAGAACGATCGAGACGTAATGTGAACAAGTGTCCATATACATTTGCAAAACTGATATCGGGCATAAAGTTCTTCAGGAAGCCGTCATTTCTCTACAACTAGTTTTCAGTTTGATAGTGTTTTGTCACAAGTTGTTTGTAAATCTTGCATTGTAACGTAACGTAATAAAACAACAGAAAAGGAAAACGAAATAGAAGAATTAAGAAATCGGTTATAGTTAATTTGAAAGAATGACAGAATCAGCAGAATACAGGAAAAAAAATAAATATATATCGAACTCGAAGAAAAAAATGACAAAACTTAATTCATAGATCAAGCAGCAGCGTGGTTTTCTTTCAAATAGTGTAGAACAAAACAGTCTAAAGAAAGAAGAATGTTATGTATAATTTCGAAGGAAGATAAACACTGAAGTCGAGATACTTCATGCTATTGTATTCTACAAGAGTTTGATCAATAGAAAGTTTGAAATAAAACCGTGTGATGAAACATTCATTTCTCTTGCAAGCGTTATGGCAAAAATTGTTTTAAAGGTACTGCATATAAACAAACAATAATTTCTTACTTGTTGGAGAATCAAAATTTGATTAAAGACTTGGATTTATTGTTCATACAGCCCTGATTTTATTCCTTTGAACCGACCCTTCGCACTGAATATCTAACCGCTGAAGAAGCAATTTTACATATAGGAAAAGAAGAGGAAAAAGTGCAATCCATCCAGTTTGTTATATTGACCAGTTGTTTCGTTCAAAATCGCGTTTTATATCAATCAAACTAATGAATGACAAATCTCTCAACTCCTTTTCTATGATCTTATCGTTCAAGGTAGTTTTAATGGTCAACTAAACAAAGAGGATGGTTAAGAAAGAAGCCACTGAACTTAATAATCACTTATCACGTTCTTTTGTTCTCTTTGAATACTTAACTTCTTTACTTTTAGTACTTGATGTTCCATATGTTCTACACGTTCAAATGAAACAATGGCAGTTTTCCACTGCTTTGTTGTTTTTTATTTTGTTGTTTTTTCTTTCCAGAAAGGTAAAACGAACAAGAACATAAGAGATTAATTGTATCTAGCTCCATGTCGTTCTGTAAGGAAGCATGTATCCAAAAATATACTACAGTGGTTATATGAGTGTGCATACTTTTGGATAACCATAAGGCTGCTTACATGAACGGACATGAAGGTGGCATCTCAAGGCACAAGAGAAAAAATGTGAAGAAAAATGAATATATACCGCACCCATCAATGCGTTAGTCTTACCAGGCCCTCGTCCGTATACTGGTCAGGAATTAATTGTGATGTAGACGCATTATACGTCGGTGTCCACAACCACTCGTTCTAGAAATACATCAAGAGTCATCAGGCATGAGAGAGATCCCTTCACTCCATAGAGAGTCATTTTATGTGACAGAAAGATTTTTAACAAAGGTGCCCCAAGCACCTCAAGGAGGAATCTGCATTCACGCAATCATCGCACCCTAGAGCCTCAAGGCAAGACTGTTTTGTGGTGTTTTGGCTTAGATTTAGACTGTTTTTTGTTCTGCTTTTTTTTTCAATAAACCAAATGAATAGATAAACACAAAAAACCACGCAACATAACAAAATAAACCACCACAAATCACGTGACATCCCATAACCACTAAAGTGAACAGGCATACAATATATATTCCAACAATGTTTCGACTTAAGGGAATTGGCTGATATTAATTTGTCACAAAATTGAAAAGAGTAAATCAACATTGTTGAAATATTTTGAGGAATTTGACATCAACTGGCTGTGACAGTGAAGTCTGCATAAGTAAGGACGTTTCATGAATATGTTAGTACACAACACCTTTGGTTACAACGAATATTGTTCCATTTACACAGTACTGTTCGATAATACATATAACATATATTATACATGAGTATTAAGTTATTTGGGATTGACAACATTTAGCATAAAGGGAGGGGCAATTCTGGGGCACAACATTTATCTGGACACCCGTACTGCTTCTGATTTTGGTAAGGTTTTTGCTAAAGCGATTCACTCAAAACTCTGCAAATAAAACATTATATTAATATCACACGGTTAAATATCATGTTATATATCAATTTATATCACGCCGAGTACAAAGTTACTCATTTATATGTAAGTATTATAGCTTAAGCCATTGTTAAACATAATAAATTTATGCAACCTGATGTCAGTTCTGCTGTGTCCAAATATATCTGCATTCTTATTTGTATAATTTGCATACCAAAATAATCACACAAATGGTTTGAAAAATATCCGGTCCTGGAAGCAAATCAAACAAAACAAGCAGGACACAGCGGATGTATCAGATTGCATAAACTTTACTCAATAATTATTACACAATATTATGAATAACAAAGCAGTTTTGTTATGGCCATTGCGTATTTTTGTTGTATGTGTCGCATCGTACTCGACTTAAAGCTTATAGTTGAGCGGTCTATGCACTGACCAGCTCTGTGCATCGCTTAATCTAAAGCAGTGATCTTTATTATTTTACATCTAATATACACGTGTAATAGCATATAATCGATACTCAGTTGCATACATATAATTATGTCCAGACAGCATATGAATCAGTCTATAAAAAGAGCATTTGTTGGTTTATCTAACTGTTGATAGAGTGACAATATAATAATATCCGACAAAAGACAAATTCGCTCTGATCTGCACTTTATAACACAAAAGCATGTTGTAATAACATACATATTACGATGGGGACATATTCACCATTAAACCCTACCTGTTGAATAACATGCAAGTAATATAATAGTTTACTATTGAATGTCTTTTAAAACATTACAAAGTTGACAGTCCAGGAAACAAGAGGTTCATTTTTTTCTAAACCTACAAGTACAAAAAAACTGAACTGATATTAACCACATCACATTTCGTGATTACAATTATTGTGTTGTAGCATCTTTTGATCAGGTGTTACGTCATGGTATCCAAGGGATTGAGATGCTACTATTATGCATCCCAAAATATGCAGATATTTCGTCATGAAATCCAAAAAAATTTAGAATGATGTTATGTCACTGAATCCAAAATATTCAGGTCTAACGTCGAACACAAAAAGATTCATAAATTTCGTTATGGAATCTACAAAAAAAAATATTATTAAAAATTTTCATAAAAAGACTAATTTCATCCTCAGAAATTTTCCGTAAATTTGAAGTTTCTAATATTCTCGTCTTGTATCTGTGCAGGTCACCTACCTTTGGGTCAAGATGGTGGGCATCTTTGTACTTGTACCAGACAGAGGAATCATTGCTGTAGGAGAGCATGAATCGCTTCACCCAGTGACTTCTCTTTGAGTCTCCTCGGCCTTTCGTTATGACAGCTGTCACCAGTGTTGGAGGTCCTATATCAATCTGCAACCATTGCGCCTCTGAAAATATACATGGAATCTGTCTTACTATGTTTACAACTTTTTATCATATATTGTAAACGACTACGCCACAGACTTGTTTGACCATACATTGTACGACTACGGTCTTGTTTGACAATATATTGTATACGTCTGTTGAACATATATGTTACAGTAAACGATCTTAGTACAGACTTGTATAACCATATACTATATACGAATGCGATACAGTATTGTTTGACCAAATATTGCATACGATTGAAGAACAATCTTATTTAACCATATATTGCAGAACAGTCTTGTCTAGTCAAATGTTGTATATACTTACTGTACAGATTTCTTTGACGTGATGTCGTATAAGATTGTAGAACATACTTTTTGAGTATATATTGTATACGAGTGTGAAACATGCTTTTTGACCATATATTGTATACGATTATAGAAAAGCCCTGTATACGACTACGGTACAGATTTTTGTTTTGACCACATACTGTACATCATGATTACGTTGCAGACTTAAAGTTCTCTCACAAGAATGACATATCACTTTCTGTATTTTTTTTTCTTTTTATGTAAAACATTATGGTTGGTATTTTAAGATCAAACACTTCAAAAATATTTAGTAAGCTATCAAAGAATGAAAATTATCGCGAATGATTTGACAAATTTGACATACAGTGTTTGTTTTCTGCTCGCAGGCAAAAAGAAAATATCTTAATTACATACAAATGACTTGAATGTACAATGAAATGAGAATGTTAATGGGCTGACAGCCTGCCATGTCTTAAACTTAAATCATATCTTCTTTTCCTAAAAAAGATACAATCTTTAGGAAGAGTAGATAGCATACAGTGGTCTTTAATTATCAATCAGTCCACTGGTTCTAAAAACACACGCCCATTGTTTACAAAAAAGACCTCCCCGCGACTGGTAATAATTTAACTGATACCCAAACCATAGACACTTATTGGATCTGTCCGAAATCTGATACGCTTTACCTGTTGTAATTTGAATTGTAATTATAATATATGGTCGTATTATATGCCCTTCTGTTTGGTTTCGGTTACTTAACATTTATAAATGTTAAAAGCCTTTGCCACTAAACTGTCTCGCTTGAAAATATTTCGCTGTAGTGCGTTATCAAATCTTCTTTTTGACACTTACTGGTTGTCTCGCCAACTTTAACATTTATAAAACCTTTTACTGTTAGTGTACTGTAATACATTACAATGATCGAGAATGCCGTGGTAAATAATAACCTAAATAATTTCAAAACAAAGATTAAATTGCATCATATTTTTAGATATGTAGTTCTATGGACTGGATTATCTTTGGGTAATTATCATGCTATGTGTATAAAACAAGCTGCAAAATCTTTATTTTCAAAAGAACAGCTCCACAGACAGTTCAATATATATTTTTCGAAAAGTCGAGATCTTTGATTAAGCTAAACCATCACTTAATTGTGTAGCGCCTACTGATGCAACTAAAAACAAATGGCAGCAGTTCGCTGCCTTGTCTAACTCCTACATAACAGCAACATTCCTTTACAAACTTCGGAATGGCGAAGTTGTTTATAAAGTAAATAAAATCATTGCAACATAGTTTGTGTTCAGCTGTGTGGAACATGTTATGCCCTGTTGAGCAAGCAAAACATATATTCAAAGGGTTAATATTATCTATTCAGCTCACGTGATTTCGTACAAAGGCTCACACTGTTCTGGCGGTACATCAATTTTAAAGTTTGTCTATCAAAATTGTTGATGGATAAAAGAATCTAAAGAGCGCGAGTTAATATATGAAGATTCGGTATTGTGTACCTCACTATCTTTTAAATATGTTTATTTTGTCACAACCTTATCTAAAACGACGACCTTTGAAAACGCAAGGAGAATCAAGTTACTGCGTTTAATAAATTAGCTAAAATTCCTTTTAAGAAATGTCTCAAATTTGCCCTGTGTGAAAAATATGAAATATTTTCACAAAATAATTTCAAAGCCGATGCGTTCTAAATGAAGAAGAAACTATGACATATTATTTCCACTATAAACATGCATCCTTATTGTTGTGCCAGGTCACATCATGTCATGTAGCTGAAGCAAAAAGTACGACAAAACCTTAATGTATATCGTTTAAACTTATAAGAATTAACTAATCCAGTTACTTTTCTTTTTCTTGGCACACCATCCTTTGTGACTGAGAATGGTTCCATCTTCAGGTTGACATGACTGAGCGCTCTTCTTGAAGGATGAAGCCGTCAGCTTTCCGTAAGGTGGGAGGCCCAATGGTTGCTTACACACTGAAAGAGATTAATTTTATACACATTTTGTCCACAGATAAGTGAACTGTAAGATTTCATAGGTAGCATGGCAATACAACAGGATGTCAAACGTAATTTTTAAATGCAAATAATTTTCCTAAAGATAAACATTTTACGCGTCTAAATTTCAGTATTTGTACAACCAGTTGTAATGTTTTCAATTCAATGTATACACGCCTGTTTTAGAGGTATACAGTAAATAGCAAATATTCTAGATCATAAAGAAATACCAATAGAAGAAGCTTATAAATACAGACTGGAAACTGACTAATAGCATGCTTGTATTATTAAACTGATTTATAGCCTTGGAACCAGAGAAAGACAACTCACGTTGGCAACCAAGTATCTCAACTCTCATACTAGGGTGTCGGTTCCACTGTACGGTGTGGAACTTTATGAATCTAGCAACAATCGGCTCATCCAGGTACGAGTGCTTCACCGAATAGGAATCTGTGTTGCCCTCAAACACCTGCAACATACGAGAGATAATTACAGACAGAGTATTCTACCACACTTAAGTGGAGACAATTGGCCATTGAACAAATAAAGTGTTCTATCAATGAATTAGACTGTCTAATGTGTGGTTATTTTATTCATTCTTACCTGACTGAATTATTGCGTTGCATTAGTAAATATGCTTCATTCCTTCAAGTATAAGGGGTTCTAAAGACCACAGAAAGTACACACTAACCCTACTTCTTTCTAAATATGTTGAACAATGACATTTACAAAATACATGACGTCAATACCTTTTGGTTGCCGTATTGGTCATTCACATAGAACCAATCAAAACGGTTCATACTGTATGACACCATAAACGCCGTCACCCATTCGTTGCCATCTGCTCGACCTTGTGTCATCACACCCGTTACCTAGGTAACAAAACAATAACAACAATATAGTCTAACCCCTTTCTTACTAGTTTAAACATTCAATCAACAATCAGAAAGTTTCGAATTTAACTCACTTACATATAATAGTCTATAGAACATTTATTGACCTTCCAATGAAACTGACGAGTAGCGCAGGGATCCAGAATCTATTTACTTGTAGTAACCATAATGGACAAATACTTTTTGAAATCAAAGCCTTGAGATGTCTGATGGTTGCGGGTTTTGCTAGATTTATTTTCTGTTTTAATTCCAATCTATAAAAATACATGTATAAGAATCAAATACAAATATGCCTAATGTCTAAGATTAACTCGGCCTGACCCAATCTGACTAAAGTACATATCCTATAACGCTACGCATAGGATCTGAGAACGACCTATTCATTGCCTCGTTCTGACGACCCTTTCGCTAACCAATCAGAGCCTAACTTACAACATCTTGCAAATCTACCTGTAGCCTTGACTTTTGATATTTACAATTCTTATATCATAATATATCAGATAGCCGGTTAGCTCAGTCGGTAGGCCACTTGCTTTGTAAGCGAGGGGTCCCGGGTTCGAGCCCTGGAATGATTGCACATTTTTCTTACTCTCTGACATTCGAAGAAGTCGTCTGATTGGATAAAATAAAAATAGCAATACTGGAAATCCAAAATATACAGAAGACGAATGTGAATGGGTCGTTTTCAGATCTTCGTTTAGAAGATCAAGTACTTAAGTCAGATTGGGCCTGACCTTACATGACCTTATCTAAATTGACAGCTGGAAGTCAGTGATGTAACAATGAGCTGGAATACCTTATCTTTGATAGATCTTGTATAATCTAAATGGTCAGTGTGAATGGATAGAGGTTGGATAAGAACTGCTTGATCATTGATAATTCGTCCGCATTGTTCATGAATGGGACTACTTTGTGTAGCACATGAATATCCTTTGGATGTACTAGTAATTTATAATCAAATAAAGATGCTATATGATTGTCAAAAATACACTTGACTTTGGTAGCGGGATAATCCCGCAACCGAAAAAATCTCTGGTTCCTGGTTGCAATTTGTAAATTATCTATATAGCTAGTATGAATACTGCCACTGGCGATAATTTTTTCTTTATAACCTATAAAGTCGGATACCACTCCATGTTGACTGAATCAAAATACATCTAAGGCTCGATTTTGTTAAAATGTCAATTAAACTCTACCTTCTTGTACTGACT
Source organism: Mercenaria mercenaria (assembly GCF_021730395.1). Lineage (NCBI taxonomy): Eukaryota > Metazoa > Mollusca > Bivalvia > Venerida > Veneridae > Mercenaria > Mercenaria mercenaria. Next base: position 37,746,426 of record NC_069377.1, on the reverse strand, counting down.
GCTTGCTCACAATTTAATTTTCACACTTATATATATACACACAAAAAGGGGTCAAATGGTTCTTTCACGATAATGTGTTACATCCTTAAAAGTATTTGATAATATATATGTTAATAAGAAAAACGTCATTTTTGATGACTTGCGTAAACTAGAATAACTAAGAAGATAGTCGTTACGTGGTGATATGGTTTATATGGTGATGTGGTTTAGATGGTGTGCGATAGCGGTTTAATGAAATTCAGTGACAGAAAAATAACGACTTTCATATAATGTTCATTTTTCATATTCTGAAAGTTGACAATGTCACTAGTTTTATGGCTTTTAATATTCTCAACGCGTAACTCAAAATTCCTCGAAGTCCTTCAGTTGCGTAATGTATACAACTTAATATAAATTATGTGTTAGATTTGTTTGTTTTAGTATTCTTGGAAATGCATTAACTTGAATGGTTTCTTTGAAAGAGAGGGAAAAAAACAGTTGTTAAATAGTCTTGATATTAATGACTGACGTCAGAAGAATTTCTAAAAAAAATACAACATTAAATGAAAAGATGTTAACCTTTATTATGTTGGACATAATTAAGTCTGCTTTTGCGACCAGTGTAGATCATGATCAGCCTGCACATCCGTGCAGTCTGATCATGATCTGCACTGTTCGCCATTCAGTCAGTATCTTTTTGGTACGCACCCCTTTTAACAGTTAATGGTACTGTCCAAATTAAAAGATGGACAAGTCCATTATAGAAATTTAGCAGGGTAAGGGTTAATACAGTATATTCAGTATTTATCACAATGAATGAAGGCAGAACATGCCTTTACGGCACCAGTTAAGTTGATAGTATTTCAAAATGATGGCGGTTTTAACGTTTACTTCTGATCATACCCAATTAATCTATACCCCCTGTGGCACCATAGCTGATATAATCGCAGACATCGTAAAATATATTACCCTTGCAACTGACTGACCAACCGTTACTTTTGTACAGGCTATAGAATACTCCATATACCGGGTAATATAATGGGTAATGTAGAATGTCAACTCTAATCATTCTGTTTGACAGTAGTTTGACCATTCCTGTTTTGATTTATGTAAATATCGTTACGACAGGAAAAAAACACAAAGTAACTATGATTTAGCATAAGTATATATAAATATTGTCTTTTTAATGACTCGTAAAATGATTTACGTCAAGAAATAGAATTAGCCCAGAGGTACACAGAAACTCATTGATGTATAAGATGAAAATAAGAAATTTAATGGTGTACAAACAAAGTGAGCGTCACCTGACAAAACCATTTATCATTCATATTAAAATAAGATGTCACTCTTTGAAGAAAGTGTTGTTTCAAAAAACATTTTAAATAGCCATGGTTTCTTTTCTGTATGTTGCCACATAACCCATTACACAGCAGAAATCGACCCAAGTATTGCCTAGCTTTACAGATAGCTCTTACTGATGTTTCTATGAAGAAATAACACGCTATTTCTTATTATAAATATGCAGGATCCCGAGGGACTTGTCCGTGTCTAAGCCTATTACCAAACTAACCCAAATGCAGATTCTAGCAATAGCGTTCAGTCCCTCTCAATATGCGCTATAGGGCTGTTATACACGTTTACGTTTTGCCATAGAACGTTCGTATCTAAAGCGGTGTTTTAAGAGATGTCACGGCAGTTACTTTTGAATTCAAGACCCTTAAAATTGATCTTTCAACTAAATATGTCTTTGACTTTTCATGATTTTCTTCAAAAACCAAATTTGAGAATAAATGTGTAATAAGAATTTGTCGAATAATCTATTCACCCATTTTATCTAATGCAGCAGCAGCCATTCAACGATTCAGTTTATCATCATTGTGGTTAACATAGATGCAATGTAATGTATCCGTATGACATTATGTTTGTGATATCATACTGTCTCTTATCATGCTCGTAAACTCTTCATAGATCGACAATGTACTTTTGTTTATAATTTAACTGCAATATGTTTATATACATTTATGAGACATTAGTAAACAATAACATCCAAAATCTATCATTAACGTGTGATGTCTCCAGCGGATATATTTTTACATCTCACATTATACTTGTTTTTGGTGTGTGTGCTTTTTTTTTACAAAAAAAGATGTGTTTAAGTAAATTTTGTTTTTTCAATGAACGCATAAATTACCCAGCTCATTTAATTTATGAAGAGCGTTCCGACAGCCATATTCAAACAGATATTAATTACTTAAACCACCGATTCATAAAGACTACTTTATATTTCTCAGTGAAAACAGATGAAATAAGATTTGTGGATGTATGGATGAGAAGTTTTTTTTATGTCATTAAGGGGTATTAGTTTAGCTTTACGATGGGAAAGGTTTATGAATCTTTTATTCGAACCAACAGGTGGTACAAGACTATCAATATGGCGATAATCGCAATAGATTGTGTAAAAACTGGACCGAAATAACGAGTAGTCTCCTCCTAGGGTTCAGCTTGGTGAATGTATCGCTATTACTTAATTCAAATCAAGCCATCTGGTAATGTTATATTCAGAAAAAAATCTAGTGTGTCAAATGATGCCACGCCAGTTTCACAGTCAACCAAAAGTGCCATGTTTATCCTAAGTAGAGCGTACATTACAATACTTTGATATTCTTAAATAAAAGTTTTACTATTAATAGAAACAAATGTGGAGCCTATTCACATTAACTGAACATTAACTGACCGGCTGCATATATAAAATTCAATAGTTTTGAAGATGCCGTAAAGATTCCTTTTAGATATGCAAGACAACGACCTACAATTTTCTCATAAAATGTGTATTCATTTTATATGCAAAATGGTGACACGACATTAAAGTTTATTTCGTGCTTTTGTCCCGCCTTGCCTGCCGTCTAGAAATGATGTATCCATTATTCTTCACAGTCTTGTTAGGTGCACTAAACCGCTAAATATGACATTTTTGATAAGCTAAATAACTAATTAATTTAAGATTAATTTCAAAATTGTGACAAAATTTACTATCCATATGACAGATTTTAACAAGTTTTATATGTTTTCAAAACATTGCGTCTGTAAAACCTTGCAATAAAGCAGTGAATTATATATTGTTTAGAGTTTACACTCACCGCAGCCAAATGTTTTGTGAAATTATTCAAAATTTTCTTAGGACAATATGTAAGTAAGTTCAATTTTCACCGCAAGAGTGTGCTCGACATACTGATACCGGATTTCTTTTGCCTTTGGTTCGGAAAGATTATTTCCTGGAAAATGTCCTTTATATGCCGTCACACCTGGTGTAAGCAGAAGTTAATGTGGCCTTTTAACACAGGTTGTCGCTTAATATAGTTTAATGTCTCTGAATGTAGAATGTACTGTATATATGTGTGAAAAGCAAATGTGACTGTCTTAAGCAAGTGGCTGCTAATAAAAGTGACCAGTTACACAAGTTTGCCTAATATATACTTTTTGAAGATAAACTAGATAACGTCACTGTCATCGTAAGTGATAATTCATACACATAAGTATGTCGCATAATTAACTAAATACAAAAATTACGAAACGGAAAAGACAAATTGTCATTAATTAATATTATTACTCGTGGTATTTCATACATGTTTGGGAGGTAGGAAAAAAAGCTAGGTCACATAAATGTAGTACTACAAAATAGAGGTATCTAACCTTGGCAGTTCTACCCAAAAGCAGGTCACAGGTCACAACTAAACCTTTAGTCTGCCTTTCCGACCAGAGCAGACCAAGATGCCGGCTGATTATGGTCTGCACTGTTCGCTATTCAGTCAGCAAATTTTCAGTGAACACCCATTCGAATAATAAATGGTATTGCCCAAATTGAATGAAAGACCAGTCCGCGGGCTAAAGGTTAAGACATGTAACAATGTAAAATCAATCAAAGCAATTTCTGCTGAGAATTATAATGTAGTTTATCTTCAAAAAGTATTTGTGATAATATATTCAAACTAAAAAGGATTGTATGAAAGCTGTAAAAGCATGATGATATGCAGTGTATAAGTGAAGAGATGCTGTTGGTAGGTACATATAATTTGATCAACCTTTCTCCAAACCTCCTTCTGGTCAAAATTACTTAGACACACTTCCAGGAATGCAAACCATTATATCATAAATTACCACACATTTGCTAAGCTAAATATCTATTTCTACCATAGAAGATACTTTGCTCTCGTCTCTAAATAGCTTTTTCATAGCGTTAATTTCATATTTATTCATTTATTCACTTTTTACCTCACAACTGATAAATTCTCTTTTATCTATCATCCAACTACTGATTCATTCATTCAAACATTCTTTACTTTATTGATAACAACTGGTTATGTTAATTATTTGTTACGAATGATTCCACGCTATATAGCGTTCTTTGTCATCAACAAACATATTCTCATCCGCGTTCATTAATATGTCAGTGTTCCAGTTTCTTTTTTGTTCCTATGCTAAGTCATAAATTTCGGCAAGTCACAACCAGCGTTCTCGTTATTACAGGGTTTATTTTCTTTCTCATCTGTACTGTAGCATTTAGTGTCATCCCCTTGTCTGCAAAGGCCCATACTGATTTTGAAATGTTGTTCTAACAAGTTCTGCAATTATCTACGGTAATAATGTCATTTTTTCAGAAATTTTCAACAACCTTGTCATTTTATGGCGTCGGTTTTGTCTTAATTATGAAATAACCTAGTTTACTGGTAATTGTTCCTGCATCATCAAGAAAATCAACATCATTTTACCGACAAATGAATTTAATTGTACCTTAAAACTGTTCTATAAATTCAACTACAAAATACAATTCACTTTTTTATTACTCTGTGTTTCAAAAGACTTTTTGTATTATCCCCATCTTTATTGTATTTAGAAAATTTCTAAACACACGAAATCGGTTACGTGAAGATATTCGCAAAAGATTTAAAGCATTTGTGCAATTCGAAAAAAAACACACTGTATTAAGTAGGAAGTAACAAATCAAGAATGCTCAGGTTTGAAAAACACGATGTTTTATGACCTGACAAATTCAAATACTCTCTCGTAAACAGTTTATTTCAGACAGAAAATTTCTCTCAACAATGTTATCAAACAACTGTTCACATGTGTTTTGAGAATACCTGCACTGACTGAACAGCGCTCACTGTCTGTAGTAAGGAATTTTATCGCAACAAAACTACCCCTTTGGCAAAAGAGACAGTTTTACACGCGACTTCAAAACACCTTTGCAATTAAGAGGACAGGTTTCAAACTGCCAAAAAAATGTTGAAACTTTTTTAAAAGGTTCAGATCAAACGTTTTAAGACATAGAAAGTAAAATGCTTTTAAAACTTAAAAGTGACTTTTAAACAATAAGACACATTTTATGTCATAAAAAGCCAACATGTCACAATAAACAATGCACTTTTCACACAGAATGTAGTTTTATATCTTTGCAGTTGACATTTTGCTACATGTAAGTTACATCACTTTTACATCACGTTTGAAATATGTTATATTCTCAACTCGTGAATTGAAAATATTTCAAATATTCTCAAAAAAGTAACAAATTAATTGTTCGTAGGGATGAAAAAGGTAACTATGTAAATATCATAAGTAGGGTGCCATTTTCTTTTTAAAAGGTCTTTTCTTGAAAATAAATTTTGTAACATAACTTATTAAGCAAGTAGTTTGTCCTTAATAATAATATTAATATTTCCTAGAATCTTCCTAGACGAAGGTCTAAAAGACAACCATCTTAAAGTTAGATACCTATAATGTTTAAACTGGCAGTAGTCTTTGGTCGCTGGAAAACTTTAGTGGCTACTGAAGACACGTGTAATATACATTCGACAGAATATCAGAGAGAATAGTATCAAACATTTCTAGGAAGAACGTCAATGACATTTTACGCGTGCATTAACTATTACATAAGGCTTTTTTTTTTCGACGATAATTTACTCTAGATAAGCAAAGAAAGGGGTGAGCTGATTTGGTTTGGAAAAAAAGGTTGTCTACGAGTATTTACCTCTAATTTCTGCTTTGAGGTAATTTATTTTCAAACCAATTTAGAACATTGGTCAAAATAGGCTAATGGTAACATGGAGAAATTTGTGTTACCTAACCGAAAAAAACAAGGTCCTTGATCCATAAAGCTTCAAAGAAATTGAAAGTCATACACTAGACTCTTTGTCTACCAAACAGTATCAAAATATACACAAAACAATTTACACCTTCGCCTTTCGTGAAACCTTTCAATGCAGGTCATTTGAGTTAACTTCAATTGAACGTAAAATGAGATAATTTATTTCATTATCGATACGTTCAAGGTTTACGTATTTGAAGTAATCAACTGAACTTTTCTGTATTTTAGGAAAGGAATTCGGAAAGAGCGTTGAGGCAGTTACGATATGGTTCTGGCAAACAGGACAAGAAGTCTGTGAAGCAAATTATGTTAAATTTGAACCCATAAGTACTACCACGCACAGAGTTTACGTCACTAATAAAGAGGCAGCAGTCAGCTTTTTGAAAATTCAACGATATGGTCTACTTGTATCCGTTCTGACGAGAAATTGTTACCAAGTTTCCTTTGAGGCAACGCCAAGATCAGATGTACTGACAGCCATTCTGGCGAGAATTTGTAACAATCTAGAAAAATAGCCAATCTGCACAAGACTTGTAACAACCAAGAATATTTAGTTTACCACTGAGACAATGCTAATGCCAACTTGTAACCATTCTTAAAGAGCACTTGTAACAAATAAAAAATTATAACTTGCCCGTATGGCAATGCCAATGTCAAACAGAAGTCATTCTGGTGTGGATTTGTAACACTCTAGAACAATAACTTACACTTCAAGCGACAGCAAGATCAATTTTTAGCCATTCTAAGGAGTAGGAACTAGGTTTTCCCTTGAGACAGCGCCAAGGTCAAATTGCAGCCATTCTAACAGTAATTTGTAATAAGCAAGAATAGTATTTAAATTTCCCATGAGGCAATATCAAGGCCATCTTTAAGCCATTCCAACAACAATTGGTAAAAAACAAGATCTGCCAGAATTACCAAAGTTTTACGACTCGGATCTATTTGTAGCTAAAGATAATCTGTTACAAGTAGTAACAAAACACATTATTATACTTACTCTTTAGGCAACACCCAATATTCAAAAGAGTACTTACAAGAAGAAAGAAAAACATAACAATATTTCACCTACCCTAGAAGCAACACCAAGGTCAACTTGTAGCCATTCTGATGAGGACTTGTATTTAGCGCACCATCCATATTTGTTCTCTAAGTATACCCGAGCATATTTTTCCCTGCATTTGTTGTCCCATTCATACGGATAGGCTGAGGAGGCCGTGATCTGCCAGTCCTTCATCTCTCCTGTGATCATACCCAGGGGCCCCGTCGTTGTACATACTGAAAATAGAGGAATACAGACGGTTGAAAAACAAAACTTCATTACTAATAACCAATGCATTTTTGTTGGAAGCATTTTTGCTAAGATTCTGTATGTCAGTTAGGACTTCTCTGTATTAACAGTCAGTGTGTTATTCCCAGATATTGTTCGTTTTAAATGATTGTAAACAAATTGTGGGGTGGTCAGCCGTGTTTTAGATAATACTGACTAATAGAGAAGTGTATAAAATACTAATGTTGAACTCATAGTACTTTATTGTGCCATTGTTGAATCAATTTTGTTTTGTATTCCTACGTTTTTAACACTTACCATGCTGGACACGATTGATTCTGCCTTTGCGACCAGTGTAGATCATGATCAGCCTGCACATCCGTGCAATCTGATCATGATCTGCACTGTTCGCTATTCATCTAGTATCTTTTTGGTAAGAACCCCTTTCAACAGTTAATGGTACTGTCCAAATTGGAAGATGGACAAGTTCATTATGGAAATTCAGCAGGGCATGGGTTAAAAATCATTCTATGACGTTTGTTTTGTATCCTCAACTGCTACTGTCATTCGAGTGCACTTGTTTTAGTTTATATCGTTGGTAATAAGCATAAATCTTGTTTGGCAGAAGAGAAAGAAATCTAACAAAAGATAGTGTTTACATCCTATGATATTAAAAGCACACACTGTTCAGTGCTCCTTCGAAATTTAGTGCCAATAATTAAGTTCAGGAATCTAAACTAAAATATCCGTAGGAAATTGCAGATTGCCTTCAGATAACTGAACTATAAAAGCAATTTTACATCAAGAAGTTCAAGAGAGTTGGAGTAATATGTCGGTGCCATCCGACTGAAAGATCTATCTCGACTCGTTCAAGTGACTGTAAAGGCATAACATTCAACAGTATAAACAATATAGATAACTGAATCTAGCCTTAAAGTTTTATTATGTATAACCAGATCTAAGAATCTAAAATGCATGTAATGACTAAGCAATCAGTCCACCCAATTACTAACTGAGTCACTTCAATTAACTTCAATTTGCTATAAAATGTTATTATCAATAAAACATTATTTTTTCATTTAAGAGGATATATTTGTGGTAAGTAATATTTGCAGCGCGTTTAATTTCGTTAATATATATTTACCTCCAGAGCAACGAAGTCGCGGATATTAGGCAGCGTTTTCTCCAAAGCTATAACCAACTACGAAGCGCTATTTCTTAACAGCGAAATCAAGTCTACAAAATAGCGGAAAATAAAGAGTCGCGAAAATGTTCGAGTCTACAGACGTATATCTGAACGCTGTATTTTTTCACATATAATATTCAGTTAAATATATCCTAATATTTTATCTTCTTCAATTATCAACGTTCTTCTTATTCTACCTAAACCTGAGCAGCATTTTTACCCTGGAAATCGTGTTTTAATCGATTCTAAGGCTTTTTCCAAGCCATTTAGACCTTATCTTTCCTCTTTACAAATTGCCTTGATATAAAACCGTGCCTATGTCTAGAGTAATATTGTTAACGCAGTTTTCGAAGATAGTGCTTTTAACCCTATCAATGTTGTGTAAAAACAAGTTTAAGATTAAAACGATACCTGACAAATGGCTGCACTGCAAGGAACATTTGGAACAATTAGAAATTAAACAAAAGGTATCAGGAATATAGCAATGCCGTAAAGCAAAAAGGAAGATACACAATCTAACTTTTAGGACAGAGTACAACAATAAAGTACAACTACCGTCTTGAAGAAAATGTAAAAAGGACCTCTTTGCTCTATTCCATTCTTTAAAATATACCACTTCTTTGCTATCGCCATTGAAAGGTAATTTCTGTGACTTTATTTATGCTTAAACAAGGGTACAGATATAAGCCATGCATCACGGATATTTTCTTTCAAATTTTAACAAAAGAAACCTTTTCAAGTTAAATGGACTCCAGAAGTATGACAACATATGCTAAATACTTTCTAAATTTCGAAAAACAATCGACATAAATCTACAGGCATGCGCCACTAAAACCATAATGCATTAAACTTTAAAAAAAAACACACAATTATGCATCAAACAGGCTGTATAGTTTAAATTACATATAACCTGGTTTTATGCAGACATTAATTAAATTCTATTTCCTGTCATGTAAGTTATATTTACATTATGAAAAATGGCACAGATTTGGAAGCATTTCGTTCCCAGAATAAATCGGCAATAAAAGTCGACCTGTATGCTCGCTTTATAAATGGGACCAACCATCATGCTACTGCATGATTAGTCACTAATTAGCTCTTACTTTTAAAGAGGCGCGCATCAAAATCTTCATGTTTTTTTTTTCTTACTTTTAAAGAGGCGCGCATCAAAATCTTCATGTTTTTTTCTTACTTTTAAAGAGGCGCGCATCAAAATCTTCATGTTTTTTTTTCTTACTTTTAAAGAGGCGCGCATAAAAATCTTCATGTTTTTTTTTTTCAAAATTTTAAAAGTGCCCCCATTGAACAGTTATTGTATATAAAACTTTAAAGTAAAATGGTTCAGTTATACGCACGTAATCTGAGAAATGTGTGTAACCTGTCAAATACGTGTGCAAATTGTGTAAGTAACATGTAAAATACTTGTGTAGTCTCCCTTTAAAATACGTATTTTATTTATGAAATACGTGTGTAGACTGTAACATAAGTGTTTAACTTGTAAAGTACTTGTGTAATCCATAAAATACGTGTGTAACCTATAAAATGCATAGGTAATCTAAAACTAAGTACGTGTGCGGTCTGTTTAATATATGTCGCCTGCAAAATACGCGTGTAACCTTTAAAATATGTGTAACCTGTAAAATATGTTTAACCAGACTTTTGCGACGAAAATATCTAAATCAATCTGAATCAGAGAAAAAAGATACAAAGTATACGAAACCATTTATCATAATTACAGTGTGATGTGTGTAAACGATTACCCTCTTTTAAATTTAAATGTTTAAATTTGTTGTTAAATCACTTTGGTCTGAATGAGTTTTCTTCTAAATGAATCATTCAGTGAGCGTATTTATGTCGAAGCCTGTTTCGTGAATAAGAAAACATTTTCCGGTTGATTTTCAAAATTGCGCCTTAACTGTTTACACATGTGCTTGTTTAACATTGTGCAAATGTTTGTACTTTAAATTTTAAATGTATTTTGAAATCTTTCTTCTGGTACGTGTATGCTGAAGTTGTTAGCATGGTAGTTAACAGTCGATCAAACAGGACTTCCGGGCTAGGATCTATTGTCAGATAATGGTAGAAAGAAAATAATTTGCATGTTTAATGTAAGCAAACCGCTTTTTAGTCATCAAAGATATTATACATGTATGTTGCTGACCTTTTGGTAGCATTTCAAAGAATAAGCTGCATTTTTGAAACGATAATAAATTAGAAACACTTGCATTCATACTTATATTTTAGCTGTCATTTTTATACAGTTCCATAAGTGCACACATGTCAAACAAACACTTTCGAAGAAGGCACATGACCCATACTTTTCTTTGTTTATTTGTTGTTGGTAGTATCAAAGTTTTTGAAAGGTGATTTTGTACATAAGGTAATAGTTTTGGGATTTTTAAATGGGCCTGGTAAAGTATAACAGCATAAAGATTTTTTTTCAACACAGAGCGAGAAGCAACTTCATTTACTATCATGTCACCAGTAGGACCACAAATGTCAGTTCGGACCTGTTTTCCTGTAGTTTTATGGAACGACTTTGAACCCCCCAGAATAAAAAAGGCGTTTGCAGGCGCCAGAAGTTGATGCCTCGTGATAAAGTGAGACATGTTTTACTGTTCGTCTTGAAATCACATCATCTATCTTAATCCAGCGTCCCCCCTCCCATCTAATAAATGCTAGAATCCCTATCAATAAAACGCGTTACCCGCCCGAAATCGCTTCAACCGATAACACACTGCCAACAGTGATTTTTGCACCAATATCACGTCAGTCTTTCTTTCTTTGTTTGTTTAAGTGGCGTATAGTGCACGGGTATCACGGGTCAATTCTTAAGCATTGAAAGAATATATCAAGTGTAATGTTTTTGTTTTACACGATTTATCAAGTCCTACTGATAGTGAAAAGTTTTCTATTTCATGAACAGTATGACAGTAGAATAAAAGAATACGCAAAAGTCGATAAACTCGCATAAAATCGTACAAACACATTCTGATAGGGTATCTACTTAGTCGTAAAACATTGCCTCGATTTGTTTTGCAAATCTTTTTATGAAACCTCTCTAGATCGTCTCAAACAAAAAGAAAATTTATGCGAACTACAGTTCATAAAGTACAAGTATTTATTTTAGAAACAATAGAAAAGTTGAGAAACAGTGGTTTTAAAGTTAGAACACCACTGTTGCACATGTTCATATTATTTCTTGTATATCGAGTCTGGTTAAATATTTAGTATTTGTTCATAATTAACTGATTTTAATGTTTTATGTGAAAATCTCACAAATGAGAAAAGATGTTTTTAGTATTAAATGGAAAATTTTACAGTAGAAAATGACTATATATCTCACAGGAATGTTCAGTGCCAAAAAGCATAGTCTAAACCTTGTGTTACAAACTTCCGACTGAAATTTAACGTAACATTAATAGATCAAATAAATCACCGCAAATGTTATCTCTGAAGGTTCTACAGCTAACTTATTACCGCATAACATTGTTTATAGAGGCATATGAGCCGTGCCATGAGAAAACCAACATAGTGGCTTTGCGACCAGCATGGATGCAGACCAGCCTGCGCATCCGCGCAATCTGGTCAGAATCCATGCTGTTCGCTAACGGTTTCTCTAATTGCAATAGACTTTGAAAGCGAACAGCATGGATCCAGACCAGACTGCGCGGATGCGCAGGCTGGTCTGGATCCATGCTGGTCGTAAACCCACTATGTTGGTTTTCTCATGGCGCGGCTCATATATAAACTCCAAATTTCACCTTAAAGAAACGTTAAAAGATTAATTACTTTAAGAATTCAATTATTTCAAGAATTTAGTTTCTGGAGAGCAGGCTGAAGTAAAGTTATAAAACACTTCAAAATGCGAACATTATTTGTTAAGCAGCCAAAGTTTATTGTACATAATTTTATATACCTGATTTATTAAGAAATTCCAGGGCTGTTTAATACCCGGCAGTTTAAATTTTCTGCTGTTAATATTGTTATCTTAATAGAATGTACATGACACAATTATTGTCTTACCAAACTGATTTATTTATGCGTTTTTCATTTACACTTGTTTTGCAAGTGAAAATCTTTAGCAAAGTTGGCAAGCATGTTAATAGTTCTATTCCAGAAAAAAACTCTCATTTTAACTTTTGAATGTGAAATCCATCCGTGTGTTTATGTACTTGGCTTAAGATCAGAGACCTACAGTACAAGTTCCGTGCCATAGTATTACACGGTTCAACATTTACTGTAGAGAATTTCAAAGCGGTAAACATGTTGAGACAATGAAATTAGCACAAGCAATACTGCACGGAACCTCTGTGCTGGAATGGAAATATTTCAGCCCTCTGCTCAACACTCAATGAGCCAGATCGTTAAATAAATCTTCAACTTAAGTTACAGGTTTCAGCACAACTGTTAACCTTATCTATATATGATCAAACTTATGAAACATCGCTAGGAATAGTTTGTATGCCAATTCAGTAAAATCAATCAGCACATGCTAAACTGTTTCATAAAACGCACAGAATGACCATTTCATATGGCCACCACGTGCAAAACTGGTGTAGGAAGACACTGGCCTAATGCATTCGCTATTTCCGGTTTTTACTTATGCACATTACACAGGTTTTTGCTTTAAATCTTGTAAGCAAAGTTAATTATCATATTTGAACACGATTATTTCTGCTGTTTACGCACGAAAAGTATCGAAAACATTTTAATTTCGGTGCATTTACCTTTGTAAAAAAATATATTATCGTAAATAAATGACAGTGTAAACAGAGAATCCTAACAAAATACAATTCAATGTTAAAGTTGAAACCGCAAATATACCTGATAGCATTCAATGTGGAATGTTTCAATTTGAACATTTGAACAGAATAAATGCTATAATATTTCAGATACTCTTTGACTTTTTTCTTATCTTGACGTTCAATCTACAAATTATTCCATAAATAATCTAAAGCTGAATATTTTCTATTGTTCAGTAAACGTCACCAATAAGTTTAGTATTCCACCAAAGGACATTCTGTCGCGACGCTTTAATCATCTGTCACTTTTACAGATTTGTATTAGTTTCGATCCGATTACTTTCTGAGGAATCAGAACCGCCGCGAGCGCTAGAGAAAAGTTCTGACAAATAAGCTATAATGAGTGTATACTGAGGAACGATTTTACTGGGACATCAACGGAACGTGGAACTCTTAAATTCAATGTACTCTTTGATTGACAAAGCTGCTTTTACCCCCAACGATAGTTACTATAGGAAACACTGTAGTTGTGGTGTTGAGGGTGAAAAATGATGAAAAATATGATGTTTAAATGACGACGACGACAATGGTGATAATGATGATTAAAATTTACACTTTATTTTTTGCTTTAAGTGCATACAATTTATAAAAAATGCGACTAAAAAATAAGAATAATACTGTTTATACTACATCAATATGTTTACAATAAAATTGATTAAAGTCTATATAATCTGCAAACTTTGGTGCAAGTTGTTGATTTATCGAGGGCTGAGCGCGAAACTATTGTATCATGTTCTTTATGTATATATATATACAAACGTTCTGCGCCTAGTCCTCGTTATGTAATAAAGCAATTTCAAGACCTTTGTTTTAAACACATTTTCTAATTTTACGGACATAAAGTCCCGTGAGTTCAGTTTAAATATGCATCTGTGTGCGGTTACACGCTATGTAACGTTACGCAATGATTAAAACATGATGTTTTTAATTTTGCTTCGCCGACAAAACATTAATTATATACAGGATCAGGAAGTCAAAGCGTGAGAAAAAAAAGAAAGTCAAAATGTAAATCTCTAGTGTTTTAAAACTTGTATGGCTGAAACAAAAAAAAACTGTAATGTGTCTGTCGATTTCTTCATGATTCAGTCAGCTTTTTCTATCTCGAACTCTTGTTTGCTCAAACAGTTTGAAGTATACAGCCACTTTCTCGCTCATTAATTCCTTGTAATTCGATTTTTTTTCTTCCTACGCTTCCTCAAGACACAGAGTAAGTTATTCTTCATGAAAATGCAAAACAAAACGTACTTGTTACCATTTTTAACCCGTTTGTCTTTCGTGTCTAATAATTGGATTGTATATCAAAAATGCGCTTACTTTCATGTAAACGAAAGATAAAATAGTGACGTTTTATTGCTGGCTATCTTAAAAATGTTACCCGATATGTTCCAATGACCTCAAATTGAATACAAAAATATAAAAATTGAAGCTTATTTAAATCCAAATTCAAACAAAATTGCTCAGTAATTGAAACGTTGGTATCAAAGGGAATGTTATCAATGTTTGAAGAAAGTCACTTTATTACGAAGTTCAATGTACAGCCAAGGGGGAAAAATTGCACCCGAATCAGTTTATCCCAAATTGCACAATCTATTTTATTTGCACAATCGGAAACACCAAAATTACTACAATATTCCCATTCATTGTTTAGTTTACGAGGTAATTTTATTACGCCAATGAATGTACGGTAATTCGTACAGTCTTCTTTTATTAGCTTTGTAAATATCTGTGTTAACCCAAGACAACACGGGAATGTTAAATGAAATTGTCTCAACAGAAGAAACACTCCATTATTTACATGCTAGAAAATAAAATCTTCATATAATGAGGGTATATGAAAACCTGCGTATGACCCCCTTGATACGTATAATTTGAAGTGTATTTGACTCTTAAAACGGATTATAAAAACTGAATAAGACACGACCCCATCCCCTCCCCCTCCCCCCAACGCTCTGGCAGGCATGGGTGCTTGTTTTAATGGACGCATTCAAAGTATACTGGTAACAACGAATTTCTACGTAAGTCGGGTATATAAAATTGTTATCCCTTAATGAATGAATTTTAGCCTCACTACAAAATACTCATACCGTTATTTTAAATTCTGTTGGTTTTTTTGCGAGGATGTTTGCGAACTATTTTATCATCACTGTCTAAAAATCTAATGCATTCAAAAACCATTTATAGTATACCAGTATGAAGTGCATATACATGTAAGCTTATAATTCAAATATCCATTGTTTCTCGATTTTTTTTAAATTATAATGTATAAGAAATTTTGAAATTTCAAGATTTTTACGTATTGGTTTTTCTGTTCAGTTTGCCGGAAATTTGTGTGATCTATGTTGTTTTGTATGTAAACGTATTGCTGCTGTTGTTGTTCTTATTGTTGTTGATGCTGCTACTGTTGCTGCTGCTTCTTCTAGAACTTCAGTAAAAGAATATACGAGGAGTGTTTTGACATCAAAGGAAAAAGCTTCAAATAACTTTATCAGCTTATCTAAGTAGCCTTGGCCAATATACATATCATAGGATGTTTATTTTCTCTCGTCTATCATAGCGCAGTCACCCCTTTAATACACTGCTGACTAACCTTGTCTAAATATTTATTTATGCTTGTTTGAAATCGTTTGAAATGTTTTACGGATAAACGTCTTCTGATCATTAACAAAGTCAATACCAAGTATTGGAATAGGTCATTTTCCCTGCTTGTTCATACTTAACCTGGCTGTATATGTTGACTTGCTTAGTGAAAGTATTTTGATTTTAGCTTGAGAAAGTAATGTAATATTATATATGCGCACAAACGCTCCCCATTTATGACATACCGTGATACAATTAATATTAAAGTTGACTTACAAAAATCATCTTGACCCTAAAATGTAATAATGTGCTGTTTTGAAAGTCATTTACCTAAGTTATGGGCTTAAATGAAGATGACATTTCTAGTGGCCATTAAAGTAAGTTTTGTCATCATTTTTCAATATTTATACTAAAAATAATGCCTTTCGCCTTCTTTATACACAATGCACTCATGCACATGACAGTGACTTGAAAGAATGGCTATTGAAAATCGTCTTTACGCGCGTATTTAAGACAGTCCGGGAGTATCGCTGAAGTGACATGCACGATATTCACGTGTTTAGTTTAAAGTGATTACTCGCGTGTTTGTAGCAAGGTTCTAACTCTGCAATTTCTCAGCTACCAGCTTAATTGCTCATACATAATTGAATATACCTGTTATAGAGTTTTAAGTATAAAAGCAGTACCCCTGTCAAGACATAGGAGAGATCAGATAGATGTGGAAAAAGTTGATTGAATGGTAGGCAGGGCATGCATGCAAAACACATTATCTCGTGCAAAATGTAACATGTTTATTTTCTGTAAATGTCTTTGATGTTTTGCGGGGCCTCAAACAGGTTAGACGGCTTTCTAAACTTGCCATAACATTTATATCTTATATATACTTTGTTTTCTTTATTGTGATTCGACACTTTTTGTTAATTATTTGGTACAGGAATACATCACATTTGATAAATTATAGGTTGCGTGTATCAAAAGTACAAATGTACAATCTTCATGTAGGTTTATCGTTTTTATCTATTTATATACAAATGTTTACTTATTTAAAAATAGTGTATGAAAGATATGTGGAAGCTTATCGGACCACTGTCGAGTCCACTTCCTCGTGGTCCATGGGCCCGCCTCAGGTTCTAACACGCTACCCATCAGTTAAAGCAAGCTCTACACCATTTCTTGCCTCTCATGCTGTATAAAATGTACTCTATCGCCTTAGTAAGGACAGTCAAAAGTACAGCTTATTTGTAAAGTTTGAATATAAGTAAGTCGTTGTGTATACACAAAAATGATCTAAAATTTCTTTCACCTTTTTCACTTAAATTTTTGTCAAATTGTTTCCAGTGCAGTAGAATTACCTATGAAAAAGACACTCCGATTCTGCTTTTAGTATTCGCTTTTATAATGAAATGCCAAGATTTTTAACGAGCAAGATAACTTTTTACGATTATTTCTGAAGCTAGACCTCTGCTGCCAGCCGTGGCCCCTGGAGTCCTCCACTAGTAATTGATTTAACAGAACTACTGTTACAATATATGGGGAAAAGGAGGATAGATTAATTGGTTTTGGGATTAACGAAAATACCGCTACGAGAATTTCAAGATATGTGAAGCGTTGCAAAACACTTTTTTGCAAATAAATCATTCAGCAATTTGAGAAAGAAATGTCTAACTTTTCTATATGATTATCCCAAAACCGAATGGTTCAAGATTCTCTGAGTTCATAGAATATTTGGAAGGTTTGTACAGTTTCTTAAAAACCTTGTGCTGGGTTCTAGAAAGCTTTTGGGTCAAGGTGTATTGTATATTGAAATTACTTCCAGTCATACTACTGTATGGATAATGTTTAAAAAAAACACAGTGCCACCTCTGAACAGCAGCCGCTAGAACAATTAAAATGTGCAGGTTAATTTACTAACACATGTATTTCTCTATCGAATACATTACAATAAGAAAATATAGAAAATCCATACTCAGTTTTGAACCTATTAGAATATACCAAAACAGAGAAAATGTATTTAATTGCCATGTATCAATCTTTATTCCAGTTAACTGATGGGCAGTTTTCGATCAAATTTTAACATGATAATAAAACAAAGTCTTTGTAACTGCAAAGTGATTGTGAGTACGCATGTTTGTTTTTTCTATTTAAAAAAAATTATAGTTCGACGGCCCGAGACATTTCATAAAGAAAAAAAATGAAAACGCATGTACAAAATGTAGTATTCACTTTTTTCATCATCAACGCAAAGAATATAGAGTTGAGGAGCAATGTATAAAGAACAATATAAAACGGAGAATTAATTGTTACATCTCCGTGCCAAATGTGTCGCATGTAAAAGTGACACTGTTTAAGCGAGTCAACAAAATGAAAAGATTTAATTAGATTAGCAGCTGACTGTTTTTTAATTTGTTCGTGTACATGCATATTCATTAGTGTAATACAAACGGCGAGGTTAATAATAAGAAGATTCATTAATTTCACGGTGTCATCAGCTTTCTTTGAAGATGTCGGCCTAATGCACGAATATGACCTTTGTTTGGCCCAAATGAAAGCATATAGGGGTGGTCATATCGTTTTCATACCAGCTAAAACAGAAAAGTCTTTAAATACCAAAATGGATATAGTTATAGTTGGTCAAATTATCATTAAAAAGTGAAAGGCCTATTTCCGAGTATCTTATATACAATGTAGTTATATCGGCTAAGGAAACGCTTATCTCAGTAAATGACTAAGGAAATCTGTAGTTCGATCCGTGGCGACTGAGGTAAATGGTTCCACTGCCGATTTGACAGAAGACAATATACCTGAAATAACTGGTCCTCTGCCTCGGATTCTTGTACGTTTGTTGGCAGTTGGGTACAGAATCAACATTGGTTAGGTAACGAACAGCCGATACAAATAACTGATAGACAAAAAACGGGGTTAGGCCTTTTAAAAATACCACTGCATATAAAAACGAAAACATGACGTTAATCATATCAAAATAATCTTTGACCTAATTTTTGACACTGTTTTTATCTATACATGAGTTACCATCAAACACGGTATGATATGTACACCTATTTTCATCATTTCAACAAAGTTATACATATGCTTGTTATGTATAAAACATTTTATCATCAATTAGGTTTCATCAAAAATCATCAAATAAGCAATAAGTTTAGATAGCGGAGATATGTATATTAAGACCAGCAGAGTTCAAGATAAAGTAAGTATTTCCTGTCTATACATTCATCATTTTTCAAAGTGCCTTAATAACTTAAGAATGCGTTGGTACATGAGTAGTATACGTCTGTGCGGACAAAGTTATGATCACATTCGTATTAATAACATGTAATTGATTGAGATCCCTGTGAAAATGCCCTTGATATAAACATAGAATGTCTCTAATTAGCCTGCTAAATTTCTAAAAATGGACTGGTCCATCATTCAATTTGGGCAATACCATTTATTATTTAAAGGGATGTTCACTGAAAATTTACTGACTGAATAGCGAAAAGTGCAGACCATGATCAGACTTCACGGATGAGCAGCCTGATCTTGGTCTGCGCTGGTCGCAAAGGCAGAATCACTTGCCGCCAACAGGCTAAAGGTTAACTTCAACGAAGATCATTTGAGCCGTGCCATAAGAAAACCAACATAGTGGGTTTGCGACCAGCATGGATCCAGACCAGCCTGCGCATCCGCGCAGTCTGGTCAGGATCCATGCTGTTCGCTTTCAAAGTCTATTGCAATTAGAGAAACCGTTAGCAAACAGCATGGATCCTGACCAGACTGCGCGGATGCGCAGTCTGGTCTGGATCCATGCTGGTCGCAAACCCACTATGTTGGTTTTCTCATGGCACGGGTCATTTATAGAACATCAGGAAGACAGAGTGACCATTTCACCATATGTTATTGTAATTGCTGGTGACTCCTCATTATTAATTGAATTACTTTCACTCATTTATGGTAACTGATATCTTGGGACGTAACCTTTTGTTACTGTCCAATAAATGCAAATGAGAAAACCAACATAGTGGCATGATAGTGCTTTTGCGACCAGCATGGATCCAGAATGATGAAATAATGCGCAGAGGGAGACCTGGGGTCTTCCTCAACCATTGAAAGCTGGAAAATGACCATATGACGTATAACTGTGTCGTTGCGACGTTAAACCCAACAAAATCAAAGGCAGTTTGACTGCAAATGTATGTGGTATGTGTTTAATAATAAAAAAGGTTTATATATGATTATTCTGTGGAAGAGTGATTAAGTAGTGATGTTTTATCCTTGCAACTGCAAAACGTGTGCATTTTGACAATTTGTGTTTAATGTGTTGACAAGTTAATTAAAGAGATGTCGATTTGATCAATGGGCTAACGTTTACGTGACTTTGTAAAAGTTCAATTAATTTGTATTATATAAGCCTGTAATGTTTCAAAGCAAGTACAGTTTATGCCAATGTCGGTTCATAAGCACAATCAAACGACAAACAAAATCATAACTTAAAATTTACCGGAAGTGAGCAGGTGCGCAAACTAGTAACCTATATATGTTTATGATTATGAAATATTTTAAAGGCGGTGCTGGAATGCCGAGCTGTTTTCGTTGGCAACACAGATTCAACATAAAATTTGCATTTCATTGAAAAATATTCAATCATTCAGCCTTATTGTGATTTTGAATTGAAATTTGCATACATCATAAAACGCTGTTTCATGTTTCTTTTGTTGGAAAAAGAATAAACACGGCGCTTCTTTATTGAAAAACATTGAGGGCGAAATAAAAACGATACAAAATATATAAAAGCCAGTTTTACTGTGAACATAGCGTATTAAAAGGTCTTTGATAACATAGGTAATAAATAAACAGCAAAAAAAGTATGAATGCCTTGGGCATAATTTGTTATTTGTTTGAATAAGAAGCTACGTAAAACATTTGTTCTACATGCACTCCCATAATTTTTAGTGGAATTTAAAGAACGTATAAGGTTATCCAAAGTGGAGTCAGTATGCACGTGCTCAGTATAAAAAGGCCGTTAATGCCTCGAGCTTGCTGTAGTGCCGTCTAAAATAAAATCTTATTGTGGTGTTTGGTAAAATTCGTATTTGTTTCACTAGTTTTCTATTTAATAGCAACGATTTCCTCAGATTAAAAAAAAATGTTTTGTCTATTATAAGACAGGACAGTCGCTTTGTGCCAAGTTAAAGGTCCTATGCCGGAAATGATGCAATCAACAAAACCATTTAGGCGGGAGTCTGTGTACTCAATAGTTGCAAAATATTTAGAAAGGTCATTAACTGAATTATTACTCATATAAATGTCATATCACATAGAATATGTACCTTCTATTTGCCACATTCAGCGTTTTGTGGTTTAAATGTTTAAGTTTAAGCTACTGAAATGACCTTGAAAAGGCAAAACCTGTAAATATGCAGTAAGATACTTTTCTTTTTTATGCGTTTTCTAAATAGCAGCATTTCAAATTCATGGACTGGGTGACTTTCTATTCTGCTCTTAAGTAGGCTAAAGCTTATGCACATTTTTTCTTTCGCGATTTATCTCTGAAAAATACATCTTGTGTAAATAAGTAAAATAAGCAATTGAATTTCAATAAAGATGACGTAATTATAAATATCAAAAGATCTGATTGAGATACAAATATGAAATAAGTATTTCATGATAGTTTCTAACTTCTGGTGCACGCTATCTTCATTTTTATTTCATAAACGAAGAACGAGTTTTTTTATGTTATTTCAATGCGCCCTGTGCTTTGAACTTATTGGCAGTTATTTTTGCAAGGAAGATAAGACGTGTGATCCACCCTTGTATATATTTTGCCTCAAAATTTTTCCAAACAGATGTATACTCCTCGTCAAAGTTGCTACAAAAACTGTCTCGGAGTCTTCCTCTGGTGTACTAAAGAGGAAAATAAAATAAAATTACGAAAGAAATATAAAAAAAAATCCGGTAGAAACTGTATTTTCGAACCCGTAGTCGTAAAGAAAATAAAAAGACAGATTGCGCTTGCCGCCACTATTGCTAAAAGTGAATGCAAAAGTAGGATGAGTTCAAAAATATCGGAGTGTCATGCCTCTTCATACACTATTAGTCATACTAAGTTTTATTTTCAAATGTTGCGGATACATTTTTTTTGTTTTTCAGTATAGCTGTAAAACACTGAAATGATTACGACCCTGTGATGATTATGGAAATAGCGGTTATAAAACTCATTGACTGCTTTAAACTAATAACAGAATTATCCTGTTTGATCTCCTATCAAGTAATTGCTCGTTTTATTGGCCTCTTTTCTCCTCAGAATCGTTTCCATCCACAGTGGAATACTGATATGTAAATGATAAACTATTAGAGACGTATACAGTTGTGTCCAAGAATTCTGTCTAACTACCATTAAGATACCATATTAATGTCGCCGGTATTACATCGGTATTACTGGATTTATTTTACTTTAATTGCGCTCATAAATGATTACCAGTTTTAGGCTGTTGCAAGAAAAATTAGCATGTCTGGTTGTTACAGTATATAATACATGTTGTTTTCTTTCTACAATTTTACCATTTGACAAGAATAGTTTGCCTTTTTAAAGGGCCGCAACTCGCTCAATCTATTTAATGTAAAACATAACTTTTTAAACTTTAGACAAATATGCACGAGGCATTCCAGTCAAAAAAGTACCATCAATTCATATTAGGAACAGCTCCAGGGGTTTATTGAACAGGGGATAGTCAGGACTAATAAAGATTTGACCACGACTATCAGAATAATGGCACCCATTTCAGTATATTAAAAAGCTATTTCTAAAGTGTGACACGAATGAAATATTTCATTTAATGTAACAGTTTGTTTGATACATATTAAATATTAGTAACTGCGCAAGAAACAGTCTAAAATTTGTATAATTTAAAACTGTAGACAAGTCTACCTTAAGCATATAACGAATCTTTATTCGTCAAATATTCGATTAATGACAGTTCTACATTTGGCACAATGAGGAATCAAGTTCCTTCCTCAAATATGTACTTAACAAAAGGTAAACAAGTACTGTAAATAGTTTGTTTTGCATAGATATCAAATTATGTCAATAAATTGAATAATTATTTCAATCTGAAAGTCCTTCACCGAACAATGTTGAGGCAAATTTATAAAGACGTTGCGGCAGACGACATTTCATTCAAATAACTCTTGTACATAGAAATACCAAAATTTAGAAAATGAAACGCTATGTAAAAAGTATTGTTACATTAACTGTTTGTATTGACGGGAAGTGGGGTAGCTAAGTAACACAGGACAAGACACATGGTAAACGTTACAAAATCTATAGTTGCGCAAAAAAGTGGTTTCAAAATATCTAAATGAAAGTGGGTGTTAGAACGGGATACAGGCACTAAAGTAGATCCATCTCCTTCTTTGACTTCCTGTCAGAACATAATTAATTTAATTCATGAGAAAATAGCATTTAATAGTTACAATGCCCCACAGATAATTCCCTATTTTGCATTGCGTCTTTCAAGCATGAATAAATGCAGCTTGGGTTTCATTCTAATTAAATTTTGCATTTCCCATTACGACTGTGCATCGCGTGAGAATAACACATCATGACGAAAGGTTGATATGCTCGAAACCAAATTGTGAGGTCCCTGCCACAAAATCGCAATAATAGACACCGGAGATGTTCTTTCTGACCACAGGGCGTGGTACCAATGTCACGCAATCTCGGGGCATCAGGTTAACCAATATTCACACAAGCTTTTTTCATTCACTTAAGTAACGACATGTAATTGATTTGCTACAAACAGCACTGGATAGGAAATGCTGATAGAAGGAAATTGTCAATGACGGAAAAAACAGATTGTATCACATAGAACTGTATTCAGTTACACGTTTCAGTACAGAACAATTCCTCTTAATTATAATAAAAACACCATAATTAATGACATTATGCACTCAGTCACAAGAATTAACTTTACACTTCTTTTTCTGTCACTGCTACGCGTTCTTGTATTTGTGTGTTTTTGCACAGTTGATATAATTTATATTGTGGTTTTGTGGTTTATTTGTATCATAATATCTGCATTCATCCCGTAAAATAAAACAAGTTGACATTTTACATCATAAGCATAAGCCTCAGTATAAGTTTTTTAGTGTTTCTTTCACTATTGATATGTTCTCTGAAGATTTACTAGAGTTATTAATATACTGGCATATATCACGGTCAAGGTCACGATGGCATAATATTATGCTTGAATGTAACATTCTTAAACATTTTTAAACACTAAACACTCCTGGTTGTTGTATCTACGCTAGAGTATGACAAGTACAGTTAGTGTATCAAAATATTCGAATCTCAAGTACAACTAGTATCAAAATATTCGAATGACATATACATTTAGCGTATCGCAATATTCGAATGACAGGTACAACCAGAGTATCAAAATATACGAATGAAAAGTACAACTAAAGTATCAAAATATTCGAATAACAATTTCAACTATTGGCGTATCAAAATATTCGAATAACAATTTCAACTATTGGCGTATCAAAATATTCTAATGACATGTAAAATATTTGAATGACAAGATAAAAATATTCGTATGACAAGCAGAAAGAATACAAAACAGACTCCGTATAAAAATCAGACAAAACACTAGTGATCTGTAAATTGTCAGGTGTAATACTAAAATGATATTAAACTTCATCCTGTTTAAATTTCCCTTGACTAGATACATTCACAAATCGTGCTGACAGAAACTTGTCAACAATCTGACAAACAGATGTTGTCGCCCTACACACGTGCATCTACTGAAACTCCCGTGCTCAAGTACGATCAACAAAACAAGGCAAACATATAACAGGACATGCATCCATCACCGTTCAAAAATGCAAGTCTGTAACTGAGTACATGCATGTATATACATGTTACTGCGAAAGAGAAAGTAAGACATAAGCCATTGTCCGGTTATAATTTCCTTATACTGAATATAGTTTTACATGAAAACAAAATGTAGGTTATATAATATCATGTTCTAATACGAACTGATATTTAGTATACTATTTTAGAAAGAAAAATGATGGGAACAAAAATGAAATAACTAATTTGAGCACAATCTTCGAAAAAGTAAAAACAAAAAAAAATAATTATACAAAAATTAAATTGTTTTCAAGTAAACTTAATTTTATCTGTGTCAATAATGTAAAGTTTATTTAACGTCAGATGAATTAATCGCTCAAAATGTACACCAGCAACATCAAAACAAATTTTAATAGACAATAACAACCTTTATGCAATGATAAAGACTGATAAGCAGATATCAAATGAGAATACATCTTTATCAAATATACTCATCGCGCAAAACACGCCGAAACCCCACTTTCGTAACAGCCAGTGATGATGTTTAGTTTGCAAAAAGTTTAACAATCTAGGGCAAACCTACTAAAAACTGCAAATTTTGAATTTATATTAGTGGTGTTTTTTTTTCTAAAAAAAAACACGACAACGTGTGCTTTATCAATGTTAAATAGATAGACGATAATCGTACCGACCTAATAATGATTTAATGTGGCTGAAGAAATTATTATATACCCCAAACTCGGCTAATTCATTCGAAATATTTAGAAAATAAATCAATTGTAACCCTTCACTTAAAAAGCAATAATTTGGGACGGTTTAATTAAAGACCTAGACGCAAGGATGTTGAACTATTTGAATACCTCTATGGTATTTGCACAGATTTTACAATGTTTAAACAGTTACTCTCACATTCGTTTCTACAACCAGTAGAAATACAATCGAGGCTTTTTATTATTTAATTCTTGTCGAAAGCCTCCTTGTACGAAGAATTTGTATAGCCCTTCTCAATATTACCATGATAGCTTATGAAAAGTACATACCTAGTAATGACCTAACATTTATACAAATAAATTAAATATTGATTTACGAAAGTGTAAAACTGCACGTGTGGATGAATACATTTTCTCATGTTTGAAATGTGTGTTCTAATTTATATTCAGTATGTAATGATGAAAAGTTATCATAGTTGTAGTTATTTCCCCATGATTGAAATCGGGCAGTCATTTCTCTCTAATGTACTTTAAATATGCAGTTAAGTTCATTGTTAAAACTCGGGTTTTGCATAACGAATGACGTTCGGGCCTTGGTCTCGCGTGAGGAGTATCCGACATGTACTCTGTCACGTTCAATCCCCTCTCAAATACCAATACAATTCTACTTATCATGTAAGCAAATTTCGATCTGACTGTATTCTCGGGTTATATTTGAGTTTCAGGTTTTATATTGTGCATTCCAGTTTTGCTATTTATTTCATTAGTAACTAAAAACCTTAAAACAATGCTCTAAGCGTAGGTGGATATCGTGAAATTTCATATGATCTCAGTTCTTACGCAAAGGTTATTTAACTTAAGAAAAAGCACTGTTTATATAATTCTAAATTTACATACTTTAGGCGTAAACAAACACAACGCAAATATTATACCTTCTAAAAAAATCGAAACGTGTTCACACAATGAAGAAGACGAACATTTGTATGTTAATTTTAAATATTTCTCTTTAATAAATTCACTGACGAGTATCTGTTTTACATACCGTGTCTTTACAATGAAAAAAGGGTACACTCCAAAATAAGTTTGATGGGAGTTTTTAAATCCATTTATACGCTCATAAATTTTCTGCTTATGGGAACTATCATATACTGAAAGGCGTATACTGATATTTAATGCAGGTAATTAAGATTCCACTATAAAACAAAGCTATAAAAATGTAAATTCAAGCAATCATTCTCATCAACAAGAGCCTGTGAGCTATATCAACCATACAAATACGTGGACAAAATGCCTTTCCCTACATAAAATTAAGCTCCGAGTCATTTTACGTAAATATTTGTCAACCTTGCATGATAGTTTAAAGTTTTAGTGACAAAGTATAACTATTTCTTCTACAAAATTCAATCTACTTTCAAAAACGCAAAATATACGTTATGTAAAGCCAATCAAGGCACATGTAACCGAAAAATGCTCGGAGTTCAAACAGTTTGTGTTATTTGAAACAAAACACTATATAAGAATAATGTTAGAAACAAAATGCAAGCATACATACATGGATACCCACCGGCCGTAGCCCGTGCACACGTGCAGAGTCCGAGAAGTGCAAGTAAACACGTCCAGATTGTCCGACAGGCCATCCTCTGTAATTTATTAAAATCCACAATTACTACGTTAATCCAAATTGTTTTATCGGGATGATAATCCAAATTATTCACACAAATATAACTCCAAAATAAACACAGAACAATATTTTTGTTTTATAGCCTCACATTGTTAAATTATGTGTTTAAATAATATCCCCCTCTTTAAGAGAATATTTACATCGTGTTCATTCTTCAGATATATTCTTTTTTCTCTTTCTCTCTCTTTATTATGATATGAAAAATATAGTGTATATCCGAAAAGAAAAAAGCACTGTCGGTTTAATATTCAATAGTATTCCACACTCGCGCGCGACACTCTTAACTTCTGTTTGTTTAATATCCAAAAATCGAATGCTATAGCTTTATCAAGAGATCAGTTAACGATATTTCATTAAAACGAAAAAGGAAATTTTGTTTGATTTTATCAGATACATAGATTAATCTTTAATCCGGTCTGATAATCTTCACAGAGCGAAAGAGTTATCCTAATCCGTAATATATAACTGCGCGTATTAAGAACCAAAAAACATATATCCTTGCGCACTGTATGTATAACGCTATTCGACTGTTACGCCTGGTAAAATTGTTACCTGTATTCGGTATATCGCATTTTACAAAAATAAAATTGTTATTTGAACCCGGCTTCAGTTAGTCGTATATATAAATTTTAACTAATGTAAAACCGCTTAGATTAGACAATCGTGACCGGGAACCAGATCGTGTCGTTAAATGCATTTCGTTGCGCGCGCTTAAATTGTCACAACCGTATATACACCATTTTTTTTTATTAAATTTATTAAGTCAAGGTTTTAATTCTTGTTTATTGTCAAATATCATGAAAAAAAAGTTTGATTTACTTAGCTCGGTTGTTGTACAAAAAATAAATACCTTGTACAACAAAGTCAACACTCAAAAAGAAATTCATTTAAAACTAAACTGCCTTTTTCTCACAAACGTTAATATGTACATTCGCCGATCATTTTATTTAATCACTATCAGAACAGACTATGGTGTTCTCATCTCACATGTTTATTTTAAAGTGTTAATCAAACAACTCACCGCTTTGTTTACATTTTCATTCTACTATCAGTTGTATTGACTTAATATAACGAAACCCAAAACAAAAGTCGTATGATTATTCCTCATGCATTTTATTTGAGCCGTGCCATGAGAAAATCAACATAGTGGCTTTGCGACCAGCATGGATACAGACCAGCCTGCGCATCCGCGCAGTCTGGTCAGGATCCGTGCTGTTCGCTTTAAAGCCTACTGCAATTAGAGAAATCGTTAGTGAACAGCATGGATCCTGACCAGACTGCGCGGATGCGCAGGCTGGTCTGGATCCATGCTGGTCGCAAAGCCACTATGTTGATTTTCCCATGGTACGGCTCAGTCTTTATTTCTTTGATTTTTTCTTTTTTTTTTCTTTTTTTTTTTCATTGTTTTTATTTCTTGTCTGGTTTCAAGCCTGTCGTTTTTTGGGGTTTGAACAAAATAAATTTAATCAAGCAGAAAACTACATTAATATCTTTATCTATTTATTGCAGTACAAGACCAAATATTCCATGACTGCCTTGCAAAATTCCCCTCTGTATTGAAGGAACGGGGAGGGGGGAGTGTGAGGGGGTGGAGGTCTGAATCAGTCCATTTTACGTCATACCTGTCGTTATGTGTTTAAATATATATAACATTTTACCGTGTTATTCAGACACCTATATCCAGACAATAAGATTATCTTGAAAATTTGAGACTTAAAAACTTTTGACACTTTATTGGATTAGGAAATCTGGTTTTGCAAAACACTTGCATCTTTCACAATATGATTCAAACCACCTATGAAATCTATCCCCCGCTACTTGTTTATATCAAACTTTTGTTTTTAGATATAAATGGATGAAGATTAAAAAATCCAACTCAGAAAAAAATATCTTGACAAAAACTTCAGAATTGCACCCTTCAACACATACCTGTCGCCCAAACATGCAAATACGTGCGTGAATTGAACTGCTCTTAATTAAATTTTAGTGCCTGCCAAGTAACACTATATCATTTAGATAATATCGCATCAGTATCATTAAAAATCTTCCCCAAGTTTTTATTTTCTCGTCGGATATCATCTCGTTTGTAAACATGATCCTAGAGCCCATCATAAAATTAAATAAATCATACTCAACATAAAAAAAATATGCAACTGGCAAAAAATGAATTTTGTGTAAAATTTAAGGCCTCACCGCTCTGCAACTTGAAATTTTATGATAATGCATTCAAGGTATTTTGATAGTTTTGCGTCAAATATTAATACAGTAAGTGAAGGTGTTAATCTAATTTTTAAGAGCGAATTTTACATGGTCAGTTTTAGCACTGAAAGTATTTTCAAATGAAGCTTTTAGTTTACATCACAAAACGACCATAAATATAAAAAAAAAACATATCATCAGCACAAATTTTCAAGTCTTACCTGGTATCTAACTTTTATAACGCATAAATATCATAACAACACTCTAATCAAAAATGCATTAAACCACATCACAGTACTCTATATTTTCGTTCGTTTTTCATTTAAAGCAGGGTAATAATATACATGTTTATTCGTTAAAAATTATTTTCAATTTTCATAACTTGCTGTTTTATTATTTCACACAATAATTCAAAATAAAGTTTAACTTCTATTTAATGCCACAGTCAGCTGTTCTGATTTTCACTAGGAATTTTAAAGATTCTCTTGTATTTTATATTTTGCGTCAAGAAAAAAAAAACCTTTAACGCATTTATATTTATTTTCTTCTTCAACAATCAGCAGCAGCTGAACATTTATGTCTTAAAATATTTATAACAGTTCTTGCATCTTCCATCATTTATAAAGAAAGATGTAATTGATATAAAACAAAAGGCTTCAAACGCTAAGTTCGTTTCAGATATGCATACTTTAGTTCTGGCTTCTGTCCATGGCTTTCTCTAAGTCTTTTGAAAATGTATACCATCTTACATAACGTTTAATACTTTAAATGAGCCGCGCCATGACAAAACCAATATAGTGCGTTTGCGTTTGCGACCAGCATGGATCCAGACCAGCCTGCGCATCCGCGCAGTCTGGTCAGGATCCATGCTGTTCGCTAAACTAACAGTATCTCTAATTCCGATAGGCTTTGAAAGCGAACAGCATGGATCCTGACCAGACTGCGCAGGCTGGTCTAGATTCATGCTGGTCGCAAACACACTATGTTGGTTTTCTCATGGCACGGCTCAAATTTTGTATCAATTTCGGTATGAATAACATTCCTCTTTCCTAATCCTTTCAATGGCTGGGTCAACTTGACCAGCTAGGGCAATGCTGTATAACCAAGGCTTATGGTCAAAATGATATATTGACCAAAGATTTACTTTGAACAAGTACGTAAATATCTCGAGTGGAATTTATACGCGTTTATAGTCTTTCGTAAATAAATATTAGTGTGACGAGTACGTATTAAGAGACCTGTTCTCGTATGAAGGGGATCGTCTGCTGCATTTATGTCACCTCTTAGACGTTTAATCAAGCTTTTACAATACAAGTACCGGATCTACATATATCATTGTACTTGAAATTTATCTAAACACTTTAATGATGTTCAAAACAGACACTTCTCTTTTTAAGCTATTTACGATTTTTTTTTTATTTTTTTTATTATTATTATTTCATCTTAGAAAAAGATCAGATAAATTCCTGGAGCGGGTTGTTGTCTCCACAGTTTATAATATTATAATATAGAACAGCATATCGCCACCACAGCGCAAAAGGTGTGTGGTTGGGGTGGAGGGGGGGGGGGTGACTGCATTGACATAAAGATTTTACACTGAAATGACGATATATAGTCGACGTTAAATCAATAATTCGAGCACATGTCTCACGGATCGCTCAGAACTACGGATATATCGAGCATTTGTTCATCCCTATGCGACCTCGTGCTATCCCTATGCGACCTCGTGTTATCCGAATGCGACCTCGTGCTATCCCTATGCAACCTCATGCTATCGGCGTTTAACTGTTATTACTGCTGATCTAAATGCAGAATAACATGTTTATATGGCAAAACAAATTTTCTTGAAAAAAAAACCGCACGCATCTGTTTATACCACATAACCAACGTGAGATGTGGTTAAAATTTTACCGACTGAAACGATGTTACTTCGCTTTCTTCAAACTGCACGAGAAGTCTATGCAAGCTGTAACCATATCCTGTATTAATTTCTTTCAGTCTACAGGCATACATATATAACGTTTCCAGTACCTGCATTCTGCCTTACTTCATACATGACATGCCCCACAAGCAACGTTTCATTGTAGAACAAATGCTCTTTTTTATTTCAACGAAACATGTGGTTTGTTTTTTCCATAATTTACTAACAGCGGCAGTCCACGCCTGTCTTCCACATGATGCCACAGTAAATCACTGATTAAAGTGTTTTAATGCCGATCGATGGTAAGAAATCTTTATAAAGTTAAAAGTATGTGCGGATTTGATTTCAGTTCTAAAAGTCCAAACTAAAGTTATGGATGCTGGCTGAAAACAATACAAATCAAGACGCGGGGCTTCCGTGGCCTGGAGATTAAGGTGGCTGAGTATTCATATCTGATCTCTACCGCTGTAGGTTCTAAACCTCCCTCTGTGAAGGATTTATTTAATGTGAAGAAGGCATTCAGGTGTCACCCCGGTATAGAAGTACTTCCGGGTCGTTGTATCCTAGAAAGTAGTTCTTTGAAATTTTGAAGTTCCCAATTTAACGCTATCCCTACTTTGACATGTTATATTCCAAATGTATTTATTGATACTGTGTACATTTTTTGTCATTTCTGATGTCTTTAACAGTTGTTTTATGTGTGTTTTTCAGGATTACATTTCTGTGCGGAAGGATTAAAAAACTACACCAGACTGGTGGCCATGACAGATGTCAGTGGGAAATTTAAACATGGACTAGATACTTTGATGTGTAGCAAAAAAGTTCATCGTTGATGGTGGTGTTTTTCTGTGATATATTGACTGGGATAGTATTACTCTTCAGAAATACAGAGCTGTCAATGCTGCAATTTTGTTGTGAAATTCACAATCCATGTCCAAAAGTGCTTGTTTTACTATACAGCAAAGAAGGAGAAATTGTACCGGGCCGACACCTTCAGTCGGCTAACGGAAATTCCGTGGTTCTGTTCACGTACCCCTGTGCCTGAAATAATGTTCGGAGGGGGTCTTCCTCCAACACGAAACCCGGAATGTCACCATATGACCTATAATTGTGTCGGTATAACATTTGTATTTGTACTTTAGTATGTAACCTTCAGAAAATAAAGTTGTTATCTATCTAATCTTAAACCCGATAAAACACGGCGTATGAGAATGTGATTCGAAGAAAATGTGCGTGACTTAAGTAACATACACAGAAAATTCTCAGATTCTCTCTTGCCTGAACTTCCCTGACTCTTTAGAATACTATCTAATTACAAATACCTCTCTTTCTCAGATGGTTCAACAACATGTTTCCCTTTGCTTTTATTTGGTGGAATAACTTAGAAAATGAGCCGAAACTTAAGGACAAAAAAAATCTTGATGTCATTCACTTTCAGTGTTAGAACATGGGTATTTATCAAAACTTCTTAAATAACATCAAAACCATCCTTGATACATTTGCTGATACCAGTACCTGAGTAGTTGACTATTCATTTACGAATTATTTAATATTTAAAATCAGTTTCTAAGCTGTCTGAATTTTTATTGTATGAGCCATTAATTTTTTGGATCATAGTCTATCTTACGTCATAAGCTAGAAAAAAGTTCTACAGACACTAACAGAAGCACAGCATCAAGTAGTGGGGCAATTGAACACAGCTGTATGTAATATTTTATAATAACCCCCTCTTAAACATAAAATGTTTAATGTAAGCAATAGCGGAAGCTAGGTGGATATGACCTTCATACGTTTGTTTGTTTTTATTCATAATATCTACGATAACTTTCTCCATTAATTCAGTTATCACCCTCATAATCTTTGAATAGAAACCGTAATACATTAAGTGGCATTACCCCACGATCATAATTTCCCTGAATAATTCGTATATTCTCCAAAGTTTAATAATTCTGGCTTTGAGTAATTAGCTGTACTTGAAATACATAGTAATATATTCTGCTCAAGACATTTTTGTCAAGCGAAATTCATTTCTGGTTTTGGCTTCTAAGCAGTGCTTCGATTTTCTTACCACATTTTATTATTAACAACTTTCCAACATAGTAAAGAAAAAAAGTTATTCAATATAGCAGGTAAAAAGTGGCGGATTAGATTCTGACAGAAGAATCTTGTTTCTTCTTGTTTTCATTTCCTTTTTGTCTTAGTCGCATTCTTCTTTTTCTTCTGCTGCTTTTTCATCTTCTACTACCTTTCCATCTTTCTTCTTTTTCTTCTGACTGTTCTTTCTTCTTCTTACGCTTAATCCTCTTCCTTTTTACTTCTTCTGTTGCTTCTTCTACACCGATATCCAATATTCTGTGTTCAAATTTCAGCAAGGAGATCAAATAAGTCGTTGTTAAAACTTCATAAACAAAGGCAATTTTCTAAACTTCTTCTACAGACAAAGTTTGTACTGACCAGATATCAACGCCCAGGTCAAACGAATGAGGATGTACCGTATCGCCCGGGCGGACACCTGAGTTTAGACATTAAACATGCTATCTCGGTCACACGGGGACAGCAAGACATACATTTGCATATTTCAACGTTTCTGTCAGTGTACGTAAAACTCATA